>NC_142437.1:41900000-46900000 GCF_059453495.1 Arachis ipaensis
ATGTGGAAAACATAATTAATGGGTAGTTAGGCTTTATATTTTGATTACATGGATTGTTTTAAGTTAGGTGAGAAGTTTAAGTTAATTAAGGATTCAGATGTTAGTCCACTTGGCCAAATACAATCCTACCTTGACCCTAACCCCATTACAACCCTTAAAAAATCTCTTGATATGTGTATTTCTGCATCAAATTAGTGTTGATTGGTAGAAGAAGAGCAAGCCTTAAAAAGCAAGATTAGTAGAGAATTGAGAGATCGAACCTTAAACACCTGAGCGATTAGAGTGCATACACTTCCAATGAGGGTTCGATGCTCGATTCCTTGTTCCCGGCTTTCATGAGCTATCTTCTTCTTGAAAGTTTACTTGTACTTCCTTTTTATGATTTGAAATTAGTGAAAACCAGTTCATATTTATTCTTGAAAGATTTATTTACTTTTCACCAAGTAGGTAGAAACATTTTGCATGTAGTTGCATTCACATAGATAGGCTGCATTTCATACTCTTTACCATTCCCCTTCACTCTTTTAGTTTTCTTAAGCTTAGCATGAGGATATGCTAATGTTTAGCGCTCACTCCTTGTGCGCCCGCACAGCATAAACAAACCCCTCTGTTCGCAGCGTCCGCACCTCTTGTGCGATCGCACCCTACCCCTTTTCCCTTTTCTGTGCGTCCGCACACCTTCGTGCGCCCGCACAAACTGCTTTACATCTTCTGTCCGCAGCGCCCGCACGCTTCTGTGCGCGCGCATGCCTCCTTCTTTCTCCCCTGTGTGCGTCCGCACATGACCTCGTGCATCCGCACAGGTCAATTTTCGAACGTTAGTTCGAAAAGACCAGGGGCTCGCGCTTCATTTCCTTACCTTACCCCAACCCCTTTTCTCCCTCTGCGACCAACCACCACCGGCGGCGACCATATTGCCGCCATCGCCGCCACATACTTTCTCTCTCTCTTTCTCTCTTTCTTTCCTTCTTCCTCTCTCTCTCTTCTACATTTCCCCTTTCTCTCTCTTTCCTGTCTCTGCCACCATGTCGTGACTCAGCCCTGGGCCGTGCCTCTTCAGTTCCGACGAGTAGCGCCCAGCAGTGGCGGACCCTTGTGCCGCTGCGCCTCCTCTATCTCGCCCAACCTTCCTTCACCCTTCCTTCTCTATCTGCTTCCAGGTTTCATTTCGGTTCTATTCCATTTCTTTGATGCTTTATTTTACTGCTTCCTTTTACTTCTGTCTTTAATTTTGCTTTAGTGGATTAGGAGGTTTTAGGTTAGATAATTTATAGTTTTCTGGATTGAATATGAATATGTAATGCTGGCTAATTACTTGAATCATTTTCTGAACTCTGAATGTTGCTATGTCTAGATTGTGATGATATTGAACTGTGCTTGCTGCAATGTAGATTAAAACTGTGATTGCTGCTCAGAATTTTTGTACATGTTATGCTTGTAAATTGCTTAAACGGAATTTTTGATCCAACTTCTATGTCTGATCAGCATAAGTTTTGAATTTCCTTCCATTTGGCATTGTTAATTTCTAATTGTGCACACTTTCTGTTGAAAAATGTAACTGCTGCATGAGATGATTTGGCTTATGCACCATGCTTTTGTTGAAACATCAACCAGAACTCACATTACCTTGAGAATTTTGTTACTTGATGTCAATCTGTTGCTGAGCATATCATCCGATGCTGATCCACTGCATTATATGCTGACTACCGAACCATTTTGTTTTAAATCCAAACTAGCTTGAATAGTATCAATCTTCAATTCTGTTTGGCGCTTTTGCAGCAGTGAATATAATGTTTATTTGGTGAATTGAATAACTGCTTATTCATGTGTGTTTAACATCAAAGCCATGTACACAACAACTTGTTCCTTCAAGTTTTTGAGCAATGCAACCTTGTTTTTCAATCGAACATTGCTTTGGACAACAAATTGTGTATATGTGGTGATTTCATATCTTCTAAACATGAATATGCATAGGCTTTCACTCTGAATCTGATTTGTACCCATTGTGCCAATTTTTTACAAATTTTTCAACTTTTAAGGCACAATGGCGACAATCAGTTTCTTTCCATTCAATTCACAGACACAATGCACCTAAGTCATATACATGCTTTCATTGTTTGTTCATTCATTCATTTATTACTTAGGTTGCTTGATTTTGGGAAAATGCATTCTCTTTGGAACATTCTACTATTTACACATGTTTTTCCCTAATTGGCATTTGTTTATCTGACTGGCTCTTAATTGAATTGTTCGATTATATCCTTCTTCTTTTTGTGATTTTATCTGTTCCCTGAGTTGTATTCTATTTTTGTCTTTTTCAGGATGGGCCGTAAGGGAAAGGAGAAAGCCAACCCCTTGGCTCGTCCTCCTCCTCCCGTGCCGCCAAGTGACCATCCGGATACTTTCATTAACTCTGAGGCCCAAGAACAATATAAGAAACTAGAAAAGCGCGCCTTTCATTATGAGAGGAAGCTAAACCTGCCTGAGAAGTATGCGGATGCCATTCTAAACAGAATCAATTTTTACCAGTGGGAATTCGTAAAATTCGACCCGGTGGAAGTAAATGAACACCAGGTCAAAGAATTTTACGCAAATTTCCTAAAGAGGGATGCCCAAACTGTTTTTCTCAGAGGTGTCACCTTGGATACCTCTGATACTGCTTTAGAGGCCCTCTTAGGCATCCCGCATATTCCTCCGGCTAGGGACGCTTACACTCAAATAATGAAGGACGTCTCATTGGGCAAGATTTCCTTAGATGTGGTCCTGGAAAAGATTGGCCAGCCTGACGCTAGATGGGAATATAGCAAGGGAGAGCAGGCAGTCCCATTGAGCATTGCATGCACAGATCTCAACCCGGAGGCAAGGATCTGGTAGCAGATCATTGCCGATTACATCCTTCCTAGCACGCATGCCACGCATATCAGAGTTCGTGTGGCAGTGATACTATGGGCTATTCTGGAGGGAAAGGGGATCTCTGTTCTTCCCCTTATCAGAGAGTCAACGATGAAGGTGAACCAACAGTTAAAATTCAACGTTCCCTTTCCATTACTGATTACCAGATTAGCAGCCTTATCTGGTGTAGAGAGACGCCCAACAAATCGGACGTCTGTCTACCTCAGTAAGCAGCCTTTCTTGCCATACAGAAATTACGACGGGCCACCCCAAAAGAAGAGGAAGACCTCTGCGCCTTCAACAGCCACAGCAGAGCCATCAGCACCTCCCACAGCTCCTGTACCCACACCACGACCTCAGGCACCGTATGAGTTGTGTCGAGATATCCTCCAGGCCATGCACCGTTATGAGCGCCGTAATGCTCGCTGCTTCCAGTGGATAGTGGCAAAGTCTGAGGGTAGAGACCCTGGGCCACCTCCTCCAGATACACCAGAGCCAGAGGCCCAGGAGCTTGCATCGCAGGAGCCAGCAGCTGAAGCTAGCCAGGTAGTCGAGCACCCAGGCCAGAGACCAGCGGAGCCTAGGGTTGAGGAGGTAGTAGCTGAGGAGCGTGGAGTTAAGGAGCAGATAGTTGAGGAGCTTACATAGTATAAGATTGAGGAGCCCACAGCTGAGGAGCCGAGAGTAGAGGAGCCCACAGCTGTAGCCGAGCCTAGAGCACAGACCACCACACAGCCATCCAGCGCCCTCATTGTCTACCAGCGTCACCACCACCCACCACCGCCCGGCGGTGGAGCTTCACATGGTTGACCTCTCCAGATTGGTTCCTTTAGCACTGAGGACAGTGCATGACTTAAGTGTGGGGGAGGATCTTCTATTTTTGGGTGTAAATATTCTCTCCTGAACACTTCTATTTAGTTTATTTTAAGTTTTTATTATGCTTTTTTTTTGGATACTTTTAGCACTTTGACTTATGCACTTTTTATTTTGGTATATATATATTAGTCACTTTTAGTTATCCTTAGTATTGCATTTCTAGTTTTGGTATATATATATTGCATCTTTATATTGCTTGGTACATAGTATAGATATGGATTGTGATTGGATGATGTGAATAGCTTATGCCTAGATATCTTGATCCTAATTGTTCATGTTACTTTTTGCTTGTTGAAAATTAGGAAAAGAACTAGGAAAGTTTGAAAAATTTTGCATCCATCACATCATACATACATATAGGAAATAATTTTGGTGAAAAACAACAAATTTACCAAGAAATTTTGTTTCAAGGGCATGCTATTAAATTGATTGAGAAAACTATTTTCAAACTTGCTTGAATGATTTCTTTTGGAACATAGAAGAGTAAAGAACAAATACCTTGTGAGTTTTTGAGCTACATTGAGTGGTTACACATTTTAACCACTAACTCTGTTCATTGTATGATATATCTCTTCTATCATTGTAATCTTGGTTTTACTTAATTCTTTATTTCCATTAGTTGATGTATTGAATTGCATTGAGCATGATTGAGGCCATCTTTGATAAAAGCTTACTTTACCCATATAGCCTTACCCTTGTATCTACCATTGTTAACCCCTTTTGAGCCTTATCTACCCCATTGTTCTTGATATTAGCACAGCACAACCTTAAGCAAAAAACCATGATTTATCTTGGATTGTATCCTTGATTAGCTTAGGTTAATGAAGTGTGTTTCGTGTAAGTGTAGGGGAATCTTTTGGGAAACACTGGTAGGGAATGAAAATGTTTAATTTTGGTATCTCATTGAAAACTTTGGAAAATAGGAACATTCATGTATGAACTACTTAACCATATGCAATTATCACTAAAAAAAAAAAAAAAAAAAAAAAAAAAAAAACAAAACACCTTTTACCATAAAAAGGGCGCAAAGTCACCCAAAAGGGTAAACAAATGGATAAAGAATTGCATATGTGATGTTTATAAGACAAGCATACATGAATGTTAATGAATAAGAATTGATGGGATGTTAGGATTGCATTTTGTTTTGATTTGATTGATATAGGTTGATGTGGATACTTAAACTAATCAAGGATTCAATTGCATTTAGTCCACTTAACCATATCTACCCCACCTTGACTCTAACCTTATTACAACCATATGAAGTCCTCATGATAATTGCATTCATGCATCACTTATTGTTGATTGTTAGATGAAAAGTGATTCCTTGAAAGCATGATTAGAAGAGACTTGAGTGAATTGACCCTTAGACACCGAGTGATTAGAGTGTACACACGCCTAGTGAGGGTTCAATTATTCAATTCTATGTCTGCACCTTTCTTATCATGCATTCATGCAAGTTACTTCAATTTAATGCGTCGAATCAATTCTTTAGATTTTTAATTGCATTGGATCATTTCCTTGCTTGGCCCTACTTGTCTAAACTTGCTTGGGAATTTGATTGTTTGTTTTCACCAATTTCATATAGATACCATAGATAGATAGATAGATAGATAGATATATAGTATTTACATACTTGCATGCATATAGGTAGTTGCATTTAATAAGTTGATTACCCCCTTTTTTTATCATTCTCCTTGTCAGTTTAGCATGAGGACATGCTATTGTTTAAGTGTGGGGGAGTTGATGAGTCCATATTTGATGGTATACTTTGACTCAAATTGGATGGATTCTAGCACATGAACTCACACTTAAGCACCAAAATAATATACTTTTGTGTTTAATCCCTAGTTTGATCCTAAATGTACAAATATGCAATTTTGTGCTTTAATAGAGCAATTTAATCCCACCTTTGTGCCATTCGATGCCGTGATATATTTTGTGAGTAATTTCAGGCCTTGAAGGCAAGAATGGATGGGCAAAAGTGAAGGAAAGCATGTACAAGGGAGACAACATGAAGAAAACAAAGAAAGTACACACAGTGACGTGTGCATGCGCACGAGTGCCTGTGCGTACACACAGGAGAATTTCTAGCCGTGTGTGTGGACGCACACATCTGTACATCCGCACAGGTCCCAACACATGATTTCATTAATGAAACATGTGACTTGCATTTTCTGAGGCCTTTTGGGCCATTTTGGAAGGATGGAAGGCTGAAATGGAAGGCTATATAAAGGGGATATCAACACATTTAAAGGCATTAGGTTTTAGTTTAGTTTTTCTTAGTATTAGGAAGCTTCTATAGGAGTAGGAGTAGGAGTAGTATAGCTTTGCTTTCTTAGGGTTTATCAATTTCCATTGTAGCATTTTATAGCAAGCTTGATCTTTGATTTTACTTCTTCAATTGTAAGTACTCTCAATTTCCTCTTTAATTCAAGCACTTTTACTTCCATTTCCTTTTGGTTCAAGTTACTTTTTTCATATTGCAATTTTGTGTTACTTGAAGTTTTGACTAATGAATTTTACATTTCATGCTTCCTTTACGTTTGATTGCTTGTTTGTGTTTGGTTTGGTTGATAGTTGGTTATAGTTTTCCATTTTACTTTGCAATTTCCCATGTTTTATTCTTATGCACACAAGGTATTTGTGAAAATGCCAACCTTAGATTCTGAGTATATTTTCCCACCTTGGCTCGTGGTTTGAGTTCCTAGGATACTAGAGTCATAATGTTCGACATTTAGTGGTAATTTTTGGGTAGTTAGTTGACTCTTGTTTCCATTGACGCTAGCCTTTTATCAACTAGTTTGGTAAGTTGGTTAGGACTTATGGATTAAGGTCAATTATGCTTGCTTGACTTACTCCTCGATGGTTGGGGTTGACTAGGCAAGATTGACTCATCATAATTACCATAGTTGTGGTTATGGCGATGATAGGATTCCTTGGATCCTCATTCCCAAGTCAAGGCTCTTTCATTGCATTTATAGCATTTTCACTAAGTTTTTATCTTGTCTCCCCTTTACTTGCATAAAGTACAATTTTGAGCATTCCTTAGTTCTTTTATTGCTTACGTTCTTTTAATCTTTCATTTCTTGCTTGAAAACCCCCTTTTCCTCATCCCTCAAAACCAAAAGAGAAAACATTTCATTTGCATTCCTAGGGAGAACGACCCGAGGTTTCATTACTCTCGGATAATTTGTTTTGAATTTATTATTTGATTTGAGCATTACTTGTTGGCTTGGAACTATACTTACAACGCTAACCTTATTTTGAGATAAAATTCCTAGCCGACGGTTTTGTTCACTCATCAGGCCCACTTGGTGAGTGTTTGGGCTAAGCTTAATTGAGATCCATATGCTAGGAGGCTCCTGGGGCGTCGAACGCCTGCCTGGAATCCTTTGTGGGCGTTGGATGCCAGTTTTGAGCCTTCAATTCTGAAGCAAAGTATAAACTATTATACATTGCTGGAAAGCTCTGGATGTTAGCTTTTCATAGCCATTAAGAACGCTCCATTTGGACTTCTGTAGCTCCAGAAAAGCTCTTTTGAGTTCAAGGAGGTCAGATCCTGACAGCATCTGCAGTGCTTTCTCTGTCTCTGAATCAGACTTTTGCTCCAGCTCCTCAATTTCAGCCAGAAAATACCTGAAATTGCATAAAAACACACAAACTCAAAGTAGAATCCAAAAATGTGTATTTTGCACTAAAACCTATGAAAACTTAATAAAACTTAAACGAAACATACTAAAAACTATATGAAAATGATGGCAAAAAGCGTATAAAATATCCGTTCATCATTCCGCGTACGCATGCACTCCCAGACTTGTAAAATTTTGTAAAGTTGCAGAAATCAGTTTTAAACACCAAACTTTAAATGTTCATAACTTCCTCTACAAAACTCCATTTTCCTCAAACTTTATATTGTTTTAAAATTCTTAAAACAACCTTTATATTGAAGATTCGAGGCTCAAGTTATGATCTGCCAAAGTTCGCCAAAAATCAAGTTTTACAAAATCAGCAAGGTTCTCTAAATCTCAAAATTTCACAACCAAAACCAATTCATAAACATTCAAAACCACACAAAAACTCACCATTCATTCCCACCGTCACAACCATATGTTTCCCCAGTTACCAATTAACTTCATCCATCATTTTAAACCTATTTCATTCAACTTTATAAACATAATTCAACAAAACTTCCCAAATTCTCAATCAAGATTCCAACCTTCACAATTTTACAGAATTTGACTCTTCACTAACACAATTTATCATATTTCATCATAATTTATATAGTTATCATTATTCACCCCAACATCAACAATTATCATCATAATTCATCCAAAATCATCATAAACACCAATAATGATAATCCACTATTAACAATTCAAACATATCCTATGGTCCACTAGCCTAAGTGTCGAGAAATATTACATATTACATAGAGAAAATTGAAATCATACCTTGGCCGATTTCTAATATGCACCGCACACTAAATTTGAGTCCAAAAGAAGCCTCCAAGCATCAACTAATCCACCAATCAACTCCAACAAGCATCAACAATAAAATTTTCTAACCTATACACATTAATTTACCACAAACCAATACCTAGGGTTCCTAAATACACAATTTCACAAGGGATAAGAGCAAGCTTACCTTACCCATAGTTGATTAGTACAAAACCCAATAGGAACCAAGTGCTAGAGTGTACCTAAACATCCAAAATCACAAAAATCCACTCAAACCAAAATCCAAAATTTCAAAATTCACAATGGCTGAAAACTGGGCTGGGATTTTCGAAATGCTTACCAGAATACCTAGCTAGAAGTGACGGATTCGACGAGAGCTTCGCATGGCCGCAAACCATTCACGAATCGGAGCTCCGTAACTCAAGTTATGGACAAAAGAAGAAGAAGGTGAATAGTGCAAACCCTCACCTCCACTCTTCTCACTTCAGCAGCGCCCCTTTCTTGTTTTAGGGTTAAAAATGGGCTAAAATGCTCACTAGTTGCGTTTATATATGTTGGGTTTGGCCGTTCTAACCCGTTAGCGTTTAAGGTCTGTTTGGCCCAACTTTGGGCTAACTCCTTAGAATTAGTGTCTAGTTTTCAACTTTAAATTGTTTTTGTCTTTTCAAAACAATAAATTCAATTTTTAAAATCTTATTTTTCTAAATACGCAGTACCGGAAAGACTAGAGCCGGTACTGCCGTATTTTTTCAAAATATTTTCGCAAAAGATACATTTTTCCACTTAGAAAAATTCATTGAATTCAAATTTTACCTTTTTATTTTTAAAATATCATTTCTATATTTTTTATCCTATTTTGGGCAGTTAAAATTATTATTTTATTAAAGCGGTTATTTTGGTTCTTACAATAGGCATTCATTCAATGCCTTTCTTTATGATATATCTTATCAAACTTTATAATTCTGATTAATTGATTATTGTTTTTTCACTTCTCAATGTTTAAGAAGTATGAGAAAATTAACCCTTGAATGTGCAGAAATTCTGCTACATCACTAAAGATACATACACGAAATCACAGGTAAATTTTAAAAATAAGTTTTTTTTTTCACTAACATTTTTTCTCTTTCTACTAATTGTCTTTTTTTTCCTATATTTTAATTATCAATATGTTCATCTTAGATCTATAGCCTTGGTAAAAACCAGTAGATGAAACTGAATTTTATTGTGTCTTTACTTTCTTTTTTATGTCTGGTCGTTATAAAGTTTTCAAGAGACAATAATTTGCTATATGTATAGGCAAGTAATTTTTTTTCCTTACAAGAATTCACACCAGATGATGGAATTCTTTATCTATATTAGTTCATCATGATTTGTAAAAATTTCAGGTGATGCTGAAAATCAAAAGCAAACATGTTGCAGGAATCATTACCAAAAAAAAAAGAGAGTAAGCTATTTTTGGCTTCACAAATCACAATATTGTTTTTCTTATATATAGGGATAATCCTTATCATAAACAGATACTAAAGTCTTTGTAATCTTAAATTTGCAGATGTTGTGCTAGATATTTGCACAAACTTACCAACATGGCTAGGGAGATAGAAGGAAAAAGAAGAAAGAAGAAATAAGAACTCATAATGCCCAGCTGCATGCTACTATCTCAGTGGCTATAGTGGCTTCTTTTGTGGCAGCCATCGCGACTGCAATGGCTGCTTCATCTACACCAAGCAAGGATGAGAGGATGGCCAAAACTAGCATGGTTGTGGCCTCTACAACCACATCGATGGCCGCGTAGTGTGTCGAGGCTGCTGAGACAATAGGGGCTGAGAAAGATCACCTAGCTTCTGTGGTTAGCTCAGCTGTCAATGTCAGCTCTCATGATGATATCACTACTCTTTTCGCTACAGTTGCAACAGGTAGCACTCCTTGATGACACTGTTAAGAATCAACAAGTGTATAGTTGCATTGTCAATTAGCCCCTCATAGGACAAAATGTGTCTTGTGTTCATGCTGCCATGGGTAGTGTGACACTAAGAGATAGTAATGATGACCCTGATCTTAATTATTAATGTTTGCAGCTCTAAGAGAAGTAGCTACCCTGAAGGCAAGAGCATTAAAAGAGGTATGGAACATTGCTGCAGTGACACCATTAGAGGAAGGCAGGGGAGGGATTGGAATTTGTGGCAAAGGTACTACAAATACCAATTACAATAAATATAACAATACAAACACAAGTGATAGTAGGGAGATTCTTAATGGAGAAAATTTTCTAGGCGTCGGCAGCCAAGAGCTACTTGCTAAGGGAAGTGACTTACTCAAACGAACCTGTAAAGGTAACAAAACATCAATCACAAGTGTTGCTGCTAGTATTAAATCAATTTTATTTTGTTGGCAAAATGACTTGACATAGTAATGAATAATGATGAAAACTGCAAGTGATTTTTAGTGGAAAATAGTTTCTGTTTAAATACATCGAATAGGCCAGGTAACTTTTTTTCCTTTCAAGAATTCACACCAGATGATGGGATTCTTTATCTGTATCAGTTCATCATAGTTTGTAAAATTTTTAGGTGATGCTGAAAAATGAAGAGCGGATATGTTGCAGGAACCATTACCAAAAAGAAAAAGAGTAAGCTACATTTGGCTTCACAAGTCACAACATTGTTTTCCTTATATATGGGGATAATCCTAATCATAAATAGATACTAAATTCTTTGTAATCTTGAATTTGCAGATGTTGTGCTAGATATTTACAGAGACTTACTAGTATGGCCAGGGAGACATCTGCTTAATGATGACGAAAAGCGTAAATACTTTTGGTTAAAGACAGATCCAAGGGGAGTTGTAGAGATTGAGTTGGGAAATATGATATCTGGACTTAAGGGGTTTCCAGGCTTCTTTTCCATTATTGTACAAAGACGTGTAGATTTGGAAACTGATCTATGCATCTTATAATAATTACTATTAATTGAGTCTCTAGTTATTGCTGACAACTAAACTAAATTCAAATTATATGCATTATAATGCATTTTGCATATGTGTAACCATAGATAGTCATATGTGGCAAGGACTCAACTCAAGAAACTTTGTAACTTAAGCAAAAATCCTCTGCTGTCTGAAACTCTGAATTTGTTCAATTGTAGGAGTTTTATTTATTTATTTGCGTAATTATGCTTTGTCTCAAGTCCCTATAATTCTTAAGAATTTCAGCTGGGGTTTTATCTCTTTATTTTTGAATTTTATTGTGTACAAATTTATTTAATAATTAAATGATATACATGTCTCTTTTGTATTTTCAATACAAAAATCATCCTTATTTTTAGCCAAAAAGATAACCTTTCAATGGTTGCATATTTAGTTTAGAGGCAACACTTATATGGGTTGTATAACTAGAAGAATAGACAATACTTCCAAGGGTTGCATATCAACTTGACAGGCAACACTTTAGCAGGTTGTAAATTTAAATAAATAGGCAACATTTCAACGTGTTATATATTCTAAACAATAGGCAACACTTCAACGTGTTGCATACTCAGAAAAAAAGACAATGCTTTTTGCTTGTAGCTGAAGTATGACAGCTAAAAGAACAGGTGTAAAGTGTTGTCTAAAACAGTTTAGAAGCGTTGTGTGTTTTAAAGAATAATCAACATTTCTGAAGAGTTATCAACATTTTTGAAGAGTTGTCTATGGAAGCGTTGCTTTTGAAGCAAAAAAGCGTTGCCTTGACCTAAGGTAACGACCGCATCTGCAAGGCCTCCAAAAACGTCTCAAGTTCCAAAACGTTGTTATAGATTAAAGACAACCTTTTATCAATCTTTAGACAACACTTTTTAAATATTGTCTCAGCTCTAAAATGTTGTAATATGAGGATGAAAAAAGTGGTATAGCTAGTCATATTATTAAAAAGAATTTTGTAAGGGTCTAAAACTCCCCACAAAACACAAATAAAATTCTTACAAAAATAATTGTCGCTACTATTTAACGGATTTTTTTAATATAAAGATCATATTATTCTAAAATAAAAATATTAAAGGTCGAAGTATCTATTTTTTTTTTTTTACTGAAATCACCTTGTCCTTCGTAAAAAAGGATAAAGTCCGGATTGAGTGTTTTTTTTTTATTGAATTTTTTTTTTTGCTATCCATATACTAGTTAATTACTGTTAATTAATACTCTAATTGATTAGTTAATAAATTTAATCCCAGAAATATAGATGCAAAGCCATCATCAAACTAAAATTTTAATATTCAAACATGAAACTAAAATTTTAATATTCAATCAACTACTTTTACTTGACAACTTTATGAATGAAGAAGAGTTCTATCGTGCACTACAACATTTTCAGGTTGAGGCAACATTTAAAAAGGGTTGCCTAAAGGCTGACAAAAAGTTGCTTTTGATCAATGGCAACACTTTTGGGCCTAAGGCAACGTTTTTGGTCGGCGTTGCATATGCAGCCGTTGCCTTAGATCAAGGCAACACTTTTTTGTTTCAAAAGCAACGCTTTTGAGAGCAACACTTGATAAGTGTTGCCTTTGGTTGAAAAACAACAACACTTCAAAGGTGTGTTTGAGACAACACTTTTGCAGTGTTGTCTCCTCTCTCGTATTTTGGTCACTACTAAAAAGTGTAGCCTATTTGCAATAAAATGCAACTCTTTTACGTGTTGCTTATAAGTTGTTGCTTATTAGTTTTGAATATGCAACCCTTTAAAATATTGCCTTTTCTTTTGGATATGCAACCTATACAAGTGTTGCTTTTTCTTTTGGATATGCAACCATACAAGTGTTGTCTAATATTCAAAATATGCAACTAATAAAAGGGTTGTCTTTTTGATAAAAATAAAAATTATTTTTGTAATAAAAATATAAAAAATAAAATTTACAATAAAATTTTTTGTTCATACATGTGTAATTATTTTAATTAATAAATAAATTTGTGCACAATAAAAAATAATTATAAAAGAGACAAAATAACTAAAAATAAAATTCTAATTAAAATAGATATTAAAAAGTTCAATTAGTATTTCTAATACATGTTCATCAATAATTCTCAACAAAATAATAAAATTTTTGTCTAACAATAATTGTCATAACAAAATAGTAATTAATATCAATCAAAATAATATCAAAATATCTATGCTTGACTTTGTTGGAACAATCTGATAATGTGTGGATCCAAAATCAGTGCCAAATGAAAGCTTTTCGGTAACATCAGAGTAATGGTATGATGAACTCAAAATCCTCTTGCCTCCACTGAGTCCAATAACTGCTGCATTTAAATGAATTGGGGTTTAGTTAAAGTTGCATTTAAAAAAAAATTGAAACATAAAAGGTGCAATAACGGAAAATGATGCATGGTATGTGTTTGATGAAGTACCTGAGTAAACTGAGAAAGAGAAATGCAATTCAGATAATGATGAATGCTCCAAAAAGGTATTAGCTTAGTAGTTCTTATTTAGAATCATAGAATCAGAAGGAACAAGCTCACAGGAAGAGACTTCACTCACATAACTGTTTGGTGTGGAAGGAAATAACGTTGCTGCTATATTAGATTTTTCTCTTTTATTTTTTAATGATTATTCTTTTATTATCACTATCGTATAAAATTAATTAATTTATGTTTGAGAGAAAGCAACAGAGAAATAAATGACTGAAACATAAATTTGAAGGGGGAAAAAATGAAAAGATAAAGATATGAAACAACTCCCTTGACAATTTCTGTCATTCCTGCGAATGAAACAGCAGTTACTAGAGTCTGTTGCAGTGACAACACGCATCACTCCCCAACATAGCCACATTATTTCAGCAATGAGGAAAAAATTTTCTTCCTCACAGTAGCACAACGCTACAAAAATAAGTAATTAAAAAGGAAAAAAAAAGATGATTGATTAAAAATAGCAAGAGTGTATTGCAGAAGCCACCATGAAGTAAGATGGCAGAAGACAGAGAAAGCAAAGGCCAAAAATGTTGATAGTCCATTCCCAATAAATGATAAATCACAAAAATTACTGCAAATTTTTTTATTATACCTGGTCATCACTTTGGATCACGAGTTGATGAGGAAGGACGATCGTTGCCATTCGAACATTGCTTACTATTTATATCATGTGTTGATTCCTTGGCTCGTAATAAAGATAGTGCTTCATCAATATTTGTGCCAAGAGAACTCTGTTGCAAGAGAAGCTTCACAAGATCCTCCAAACTTTGGACTCTATCTTTTGTCTCATGAAGTTCAGTTTTCATTGAACTTATAGTCTCTGCATGTTGTTGCTTAATTTTAGCAATCTCCCGTTCTTTCTGCAGAGATGTTTTTGTGATTGTCCTCCCATAACATCGAACTTTTCCTGGTTGTTCTTTGCCAAATACTGCAGTAAATGCTTTCTCGGGAGTGTCTCCAGCTTCTTGGTGGCTCTTAAGTTTATCCTATTAAAAGAAAACATAACAATTTTAGCTTGTTCCACTCACTGATTCTCATGCTTCTTTCCAAAACAGCCTAAAAGTAAAGGTGTTATGTCATGGCTATTTCCTCGGTTCAAGAAGAAGCATAGCAAGAATGTGATGATGAGTTTCCCAAATAGAACTGAATCTGAGAAAGTTTCTCAAGTTCTTAAGGACATGTGAATAGTTTCAATTGAGACACTCAAGAGGGAGTTAATGGAAGCAAATGAGAGTAGGGATGCAGCATTAATGAAAGTTTCTGAGATAAGAACTTCATTGGGGAAACTTTTAATACTTTTAATAATGATATAATGAACATATTAAAAGTTAAAACTTAGATTTTATGTCCTTTACCAGTCATGTCCATATCAGCTACCCATTAAATATAAATAGATGACAGAAATTAAAGGATGATTTGATTAATTTCAAACCTAAAAAAGCAAGCTGTCTTAAATTAATGCCTACCAAATCCCAAATCACTGTTATTTTAATTAGAATTAAGAGGTAATATATCATTTAACATTTATATCTTTGACTTCTCGCCTGCTATATCTAAATAAATTAAAGCATAAGCAATTCACATGTATATTTTAATTATGGACCCCACAAAACATGATCATGTATGTTTTAAATCTACTTAATTAGTTATTTATAAATTATATTAGCTTTCAAGAAGAATCCTCCTCCAGGGGGAATTGACTTTGGTTTTAAATCTATAACAATACATTTTTTTAGTTTAAACCCTCCGGTGGAAATCTTAAGGGTAGAAGAGAATCCAGGATTTTATATTCAGGATAGGATCTTAAGTTGTATATAGGACAATCTGACTTAAAATAATACTGTAAATTAAGGCAGTTTTATTTTAGATCAATTTATAAATTAAGGCAGTTCTACTTCAACTTATTATGACTTACAATAACAGCTTGTGTTCCTGAATCAAGCTCTTTTCCTTTTCGTCCAGTTCGAGTTGCAACAAACACATCAACCTGTGATGGGTCTTCTTTGTTTTCATTCATTTCACGCTACAAGTAAGGGGAAAGAGTATTAAAAATGGCCAAAAATAATATTTATCTAGTTTTAAGATGGTCATTATACAACAAGAAAAAACTTATAAAAAATCAAAATTATTACCATTTCATTACGCACTCTTGCAAAACTTATAGGTCCCATTCGATGTTGATGTTGTTGCTTTTTACGATTTTCAGAATTTAAACGAGATAGAGCCTATACCCAACAAAATTAAAGGGAGTTATATGTAATAAACCAAAAGCATAAAAAAAGACAAAGAAACAGAATTATTTATTCTACAACTCACCTTAACAGAAGGAATACTCCAATATGCAATTAACTTTTGAAATTGAACTTCTGGAATATCTAAAGGGCGATTTTTCAGCATATCTTCAATGTTGTTATATCTCTCAAAATGCTTTCCCTTGATTCTTGTTTTGTAACCTTTCCAAGCTTCTCGAACACCAGTCATCACCCACCCTTTCCCCTCTTTTGGAAGAATGAACTTTGACTACGAAAAAGTACAAAACAAAAATTGTAAATGACAATTCAAGAACACTAAAAACAAAGACAAAACTGCAGTGTAAAACAGCAGCTATATATTTTCACAAAACTACAGCTAAGCCATACGAAATTGAAAATTTTCAGATCATAAAAAATAGATGAGAAATAAAACACTTACATTAATATATTTCCATATGCGCTTTTTGACTTTGAGGGGCACAGCTTTCCAACTAGTGTACATCAATGTTATGAAATCGCTATTCCTTCCCATTGTTCCAATAAAGTAAGTTAAATCATTCACTCTTCTTGGAGTTGGTCCCACTGCTTGTCCTTTATAAAAAGTCACCTCTTCTCTTTCTTCCCAACTTCTTGCATGGATTTTAGCACACCTTGTTTTTCCTCGTGTCCTTCTAGTCTTTGGAGTATCTATAAATATGTGCAATTTAACCATTTAAATGAATTATATAGCTATACATGCTAATGAATAAGTAAAATGATAATTATGTATAAAGTGCAGCACCTTTAACATTGTTAGTTTCCATAAGGTGATTGTCATCACCATGAAGAACTTCATCTTCATATTCACCAACATAGTCCTCATCATCCGAGAAATCATCATCATCATCATCATCTCCAACTTCATTAGCATTTACTCCACTATGTTCCTCCTCTCCTTCCACATGAATCCCATTTGTCTCCAAAAATGTATCAAGTGTCATGGCTTGACAACTTGATTTTGTATTTGTCTTCCTAAGATTTTGTTGCTTTTCTTGAATAAATCTTTCGTTTTCAGCACTTGGTTCAAAATCGTCATCTTCTCTTTCCAAATGAACCCCATGTGTCTCCAAAAATTTATCCATACCCATGGTTGGACGCTTTTTAAGATTTTCTGGTTCTTCTTCACTAGCTCCAATTTTCTGGTTCGGCATACTTTTCATTCTTTTGGAAATTGGGACTTCTTTTTGAGTGCTTTGCTTAGAAGGCATAGGAGTCACTCTCTTTTGTCCATGACCACCAGCCATCATTGGAGAGATAAAATGCTGTTTCTTATGAATTTCTGCTGTATTTTTCTGCATGAATTGCTTGTTGCTTTGATACTGTTTTACCAGTCTTCTCCGCTTTGGAGTAGTTCTTGTTTCCATTGTATTTCTAAAATAAAACAAAATAAAAGATGACATTAGACATTAGAATTTGGCAATGTAAATAAAGTTCTTTCCCAACACCAAATTCAGCCTTTAATAAATCATTAAGAAACTGAATGGAGTTGTTTGCTGAGGATATAATTGAAGACTACTATTTAATAGTAATAAACAAGAAGGAGCTGAAGGAGATAACATTGTGGAACTGAAGGAGCTGTTTGCTGAGGATGTAATTGAAGACTACTATTTAATAGTAATAAACAAGAAGGCATGTCATAAGACACATATATAAAAAAGTGATACATCTTTCATTCCACTTTCCTACTGTTTAATGCAATTAAAAAGTTAAAGTATATACATCTTTCATTCCACTTCCCTACTATTTAGTGTAATGAAGGAAAAAAGTATAAATCATTCAATGTCGTCTTCGGAATTATCTTCTGATTCTGTGTTGTATTCTTGTGAAAGAAGAACTCCTTTTGAAGCATCTATAACAACTTCGTGCAAGTCACCCCTAATCAAATCAATTTCACCATTATCATTGGGTATAGAAGGACCCATTGACTGGTCAGATGGCTCTTTTTCATATATAGCTTGGGGATCAACATCAGCTTCGTCACCTATGCTAAATAAATCCCTTGGAATTGACTTCATAACATAATGTTTATTTTGATCAAATGGATCTTGCACATAGAAGCATTGGTGTACTTGACATGCCAACACAAAAGGCTCTTCTTGATAGCATTTTTTGTTGAATTGAACATACGAAGAGCCATAGCCATCCTCTTGAGTCTCATACCAGTCACATCTAAACAATACAACCTTAAAATTTCCAAAGTAGTCTAACTCAATTATATCATTTATTCTGCCATAGTAGGAAACTTTTGCACGAATTGGATTTGGATCCTTTGCACTTGCAAAGCTCGTAGTCAACGCAACTAAAGTTACACCACTATTTTGCGTCTTGCGTCTTGCCTCACGTTGCCTAGTATGAAATCTATACCCATTGATAAAATACCCCGAATATCTTTTTGCAATCTTGTTGGGCCCTCTAGAAAGCTCCTTAATCCAATCTGGAACATTCTGACGCTTGGCACGTGCTTTAAACCATAAGGGAAAGTTCATACTATGGTTCTTAGCTTTCACCCAACTTGTTCCTTGTTGATCAGCCTCATGCTCTCTAAATCCAAAATTAGGATTTTCGTAAGTAAAACCTAGAGATAATACCATGATTCATAATTAAAAAAATTAAAAGAAATGGACAGTTCAATAATATGTTTGGTAAGTAGGATTTACCTAACATAGTCTTCAATTTTTCCACAGTTCAATAATATATAGCTATGGGCTTGGTTTCGAGACTTGTCGTCAAGAGAAAAAATCTCACCCTTCTTTGCTCCCAATGGACAGCCTTTCTTAGGAAACAAAATTGGAAATGAATGTGGAATTTCCGCTTCAAAGTCATTAGCATCATTATTCCGGGGTATTCTATTCAATTTTGTTTGAACACCATCATGTAAATAACGTGAGCAAAAAGTTAAACACTCATCAACCAAGTAGGCCTCCGCAATAGATCCTTCAGGACGACTTCTATTTCGAACATATGACTTCAAAGTACACATGTATCTTTCGGGAGGATACATCCACCGAAATTGAACTGGGCCGCCTAGTCTCACTTCATTAGCCAAATGAATAGGCAAATGCATCATTATGTCAAAAAATGAAGGAGGAAAAATCCTCTCCAATTGGCATAGTGTTATCACAATCTCTGCTTCCAATTGATTTATCTCTTCTAATGTGATAACCTTTTGACATAACTGACGAAAAAAAGAGCCAAGCCGAATTAAAGGGATTGCGACCGAATCTGGAAGTATACTTTTGATGGGAATTTGCAGCAAATAATGCAGCATAAAATGGGCATCATGAGTCTTGTAACCTGATACTTTTCTTTCTGCAAGGTTCACGCATCGAGAAATATTTGAGGCAGCACCATCAGGTAGCTTTGCTTTCTTCAAGACATCACAAAAAATTGATTTCTCAACTTTAGTCATGGAGAAACATGCTTTTGCAAACTTCACTTTTCTATGACCTCTTATTTCTTTTGGATGAAGATTCTTACGAATGCCTATTTCTTGCAAGTCATATCGAGCATTTAGGTGGTCTTTTGTCTTGCCAGATATATCCAAGAGAGTTCCAAGAATACTATCAACTATATTCTTTTCTATATGCATTACATCAAGATTGTGTCTTGATGTGTTATACTTCCAGTAAGGTAAATCAAAAAAGATTGACCTTTTCCTCCACGGGCCTTCATTCACCTTTTTTTTTGTCTTCCCAAAGGAATTCTCCATAGAATCTAAGTGACTTAAAACTTCCATGCCCTCTAGCAACGGTGGAGCTTTCCGATGTTCTTCTTTTCCATTAAATGACCTCTTATTAGTTCTCCATGGATGTTCCTCGGGCAAAAAAACACGATGACCCATATAACACATCTTCCGACTATGTGTAAGATAACTAGAACAAGTCCCATAGTTACAAGAAGGGCAAGCTAGTTTTCCCTTTGTACTCCACCCGGATAACATTGCATATGCAGGAAAATCACTAATTGTCCATAAGAGAGCTGCATGCATTTGAAAAGTTTTATTTCTTGCGGCATCGTATGTTTCTATCCCAAGTTCCCATAACTCCTTCAATTCCTCAATCAATGGTTGCAGGTACACGTCAATATCATTTCCTGGCGATTTTGGTCCCGGGATCAACAGAGAAAGCATGAAGTATTCTTGTTTCATGCACATCCATGGTGGCAAGTTATAAGTCATTAAAATAACCGGCCATGTGCTATGAGATATACTCATGGTTCGAAACGGATTGAATCCATCGCTCGCCAAACCAAGTCTCAAGTTACGAGGTTCCTTGGCGAATTCTGAATGTCGGTTATCAAAATCTTTCCATGACTGACCATCAGCAGGATGCTTTAGCTTTCCATCCTTTTTACGCTCTTCCTGATGCCAACTCATATTCTTAGCGGTCTTTGAGCACATGAATAGCCTTTAAAGCCTGGGAATTAGGGAAAAGTGCCGTAATGTCTTTGCAGGAATGTTGTGAGCTTTCTTTGAAGATATGTCACCTTCAACTACCGCAGGCTCAATCCAACGAGAAGTTCCACATTCATGGCAACATGTTTCATTCTCGTGCTCTTTCCAATATAGCATGCAGTCATTTGGGCATGCATCAATCTTTTTATAATCAAGACCTAAATCTCTCACCATAGCCTTGGCTTTGTTGAAAGAAGAAGGGAGATTCAAGTTAGGAATAGCCTCTTTCAACAACTCCAGGAGGGAAGTGAACGAGGCATTGCTCCATCCATGTAGACACTTCAACAAGTATAGTCGGATGGTGAAAGATAGCGTAGAAAATCCCTTGCAACCAGGATATAGTTCCTTGCTAGCCTCGTCAACCAAATTATAGAACTTCTTTGCATCTTCGTTCATACCTTCTTTTTCTCCCTCAACATCTGCCACATTCCTAAACCTTTCGTCTAGCAAGCCTTCAATGTCATCGCATGAATAAATCTCATCGGTATCACCAGTATCGACATCCATACCAATTACACTTTCCCCATGATTAACCCATCGTGTATAGCCCTTGACAAATCCAAAGCATATTAAATCGCTATAAATAGACTCTCTTTGACCCCAAAGGAAGTTGCAACATTTAGCACAAGGACATAGAATTTCCTCTCCTTGAGGATTTCCAACGGAGTAAGCATAGTCCAAGAATCTATTGACGCCGTCTCTAAACTCTTGGCTATGTCTTGGTAAACTCATCCAGTTCTTGGATGAGTCCTGGGAAAACCTAATTGTTCATAGTGATATTACTATTAAACTAAAACTTGCTATATATGCACGGTTGCTCAATATAAAATATATAAAAAGAAATATTAAAAAAATGCTTTTATATTTTAAAAGAAATATTAATAATTCTTTTATTATTCTAAAAAGCTAACCAAATGCAAACTAATCATAATTCTTTTATTATTCTAAAAGAAATATTAATAATTACTTTTGAAAAGATATATTTTAGAATAAAAATGCTTTTATATTTTAATTTTTTAATTAAACAATCAGTATTTTGTTACATAAAAAAGTGCAAAAGAATAATATAAACATATAAAAACAAATAAGTATAAGATAAAAATATCTTACGAGGTCATGCCGCAACAATTTGCACTTAGTGTTCAGCTGCTTATACCCAAGTATGAGTGAAGGAATCAATCTGATTAAGAAGGAGAGACTAGAGGAGATGAGAAAGAGTATGAGTGAAAATGAATTGTGACTTGCATAGAATCAATCTGATTCTGCACTTAGTGCAGCTTTTATATACACAAGAGAGTGCAGGTTTTATATAAACAAAAGCACTATTAATACTACTGCCATTTTATTCTTTGTAGCTGTCCATCTTTTGATATATTACTGCAAATCACATTCATGAATTTTGTACATAAAGGGAACAAAAGCTTTTAAACACTATTAGCAAGGCCATTAAAAAAATATAAATAATTTTGATTAATATTTTTAAGATACTTAATAACCAAATATATTAACGTGGTTGTGATTAAAAGTTTGGAAGGTTGAAAAGTACAGGAGGTAGAAATTTGATCATCCAAGTGTTTGACACTTGTATCTATATCATTTGGAAGCTAAGCTGTTCTTTTAAATCCCCAAATCAAGAAACAAAGTTACTCATCCAAACTAAATAACGAATTATGAGCCACATGAAAAGAAAATGATAACAAAGATAAGAAGAGGTCCACAGAGCCAGTCAAAAAAACAAGGATAAGATACGTACATGATGACTATATATAAAGAAAAATACAAAGAAATATTTATGAATATACGCATTAATTTGTACAATGAAGTAGCCATATATATCTATTCCGAATAGGTTCCCCCAATGGAAACAAGGCATGTGATGATGCAAGTATTGGTCTTAGTAGTTCCAAGAATGGATACAACTCATTCTGGCAGTTAATAATAATAATAATAATAATAATAATAATAATAATAATAATAATAATAATATTGATAGATCCTAGCTTTTTGAGGCACCGTTAAGTACAACTCGTTCAACTGAAACAATTGAGATAGCAGCCGACCGTATAACAACCACTTATCTATGTACTCTGCAACCATCTCTGCAGTCACACCTATTTTTTCTAGCAAAGGCCCTGAGCATATAAACTCAAAAAGGTCCTGCACAGAGGAAACTTGAGCCGGTTTCGTAGGGAATACAGAATATAAAGGACCTTACCTGTATTCATTGATGCCAGAAGTATTTGTTGAATTAAAACCATGTTGCAGCCATGAATTTCCACTGCCTACATGAAGGAATTGGAATCATAAATGGTAGCTAATTTTTTGCAGCAAAAGATTAACAGTTATGCCAAAGAGGAAATGAATTTCAACACAGTTATACTGTAATGTCAATTTGTCAACCAATCATACATTGAGGTCTCTATTACAAAAATCAAATACTTCTAGCTGTCTTTAATGTTGCAAGTGATTGTATCAAAACAGTCACAGTCATCATAAACACAACACAAATAGTCACTGTTCTTTTCATAATTTCTTAACCTGTTTCTGAATGAAAGAAGTTAGATTATGGTTGAAACTCTAGCATAACACAAGGCCTAATAATCCAACATGCAATCCCAATTTTTTCTAACAGGCTATGAGTTTTACATAGACCTTTAAATTATAGAAACTCCAATACCTTATCATATAAACACTTATCCTAAAAGTTTAAGCTATTAGTTAGAGACACAGTTTTCAATCTCCAAATTTATAATGAAAAAATCTCAAAGTAACAGAGTAAAGATACACAAACACCACTGTTTTAATTAAACAAAATAAAGAGAACTTTTTTAATCAATATGATAAGATAGTTGATTAAAACTCATAAATTCAAATTAAGTGACATCATTAAAATTTAAAATTCCATATTCTGGATCTTCACAAGCGTCAAAGCGGCGGGTCTTGCTATTTTCAAGAAAAGGTCAGTTGCAGAAATGTTTATTAACAAGCTAAGGTTTAATACCAGCTTCTGCATCAAAAACAAAGCCAGCATTATACTAAGAAAAATGAGTTAATAAGTTAAATTCTTCACTTTCTGCTGAGAATCACATGAACATACTATATCAGCTCCAGAAGAAGAGGGGAGGAAGAAAAACAAACGAAAAAAATTGCAGCACAGTGTATAGATTCACATAATTTAGAAAAACACGTTTCAAAAACTAGTCCAATAAGTACATGATGAAGATTGATCCATCCATTTCAAGATAACCTCCATTATGACCATTATCTTAATTGATTCAGAAGCTCATAATCTTAAGCCAAAGATATTCGCCATTCTCACCTTGTAGTGATGTGTTTCTTGGGAATGATCGATGATTTTTAGTTGTTTCGTAAGCCTCCGAGAGAGTTGCCACTGTAGCTTGTGCAGCAGAATATGCAACCTCTGATCCAACCAAAGCTGACAGAAAAGCAGCCTGCAAATTTGAATAAGACACGTTACACAGTTAAATAGAGATTCTAAAGAAATTATTTTGTGAAGCACATAGGCAATTCAATACTGGCAGAAAAGTAGTAAATGTTATTTAAGTTAATCATCATCCCCCTCTTTCACAAGCTCCCTTCCCTGGCCATAACCCTCCATACACTCCAATTGTTCCACCAGGAACACCAAGATCATTACCTTCTCCATATGTACCAACACCAATTTTTCAACCACCTTATCATTCTCCAACTCCACCACAGGCTCCTTCCCCTGCTCATAACAACCATCACCTAATCCTCCATATGTTCCATCACCAATTTCTCAAGCTCCTTCGCCTGCTACCCATAACAACCATCACCCAAACCCTCCAAAAACACCATCACCACCCAAACTTTCCAAAGTAACAACAGGAATGCTATTTGCATGACCTAAACTTGTCAATAGGAAGGATATATAAACAGGTGCTAAAATAGAGCAGAAAAAAGAACGGTAGAATCATCAATACCTGTAGAAGAATGTCAAAAACGAGAATCTCACCAAAAACACGAGCAGTGATAATCGAACAGTGGCGGTGATGAACACGAGCAGAGAGGATCGAAGCTCGACGAAAAGAGAAGTAGAGGATTGAAGCTCAACAAGCAGATGATCGAATCTCAACGAGTAGAGAATCGAAGCTCAACGAGGAGAGGAGCAGAGGATCGAAGCACATTGACGAGCAGAGAAGATCGAAGCACATTCACGAGAAGAAAAAATCGAAGCTCATTAGCGAGCAGAGATTGAGATCGAAGCTCAATAAAGAAATGCGCATCGTCATCGAATGGATTGAAGAACAATAGAGGAACGAAACATTTGGAATGGATTGAGGATTTTGTGATTTTATTAATTGAAATATTTTAGGAATTTTGTTAGGGTTGTGATTTTAGGAACGAAGCACTTTGGAATGGATTGGGGTTTTCTTCTCCCTCTTTTTCTCTTTCTGTGCATACCATATAGTTTATTTTTGTTTTTTAAAAAATATTAAAAAATTTTAAGCAACACTTGAAACGTGAAGTTTAAAATAACTCTAAAGGCAACTTTTAAAGAAAGTAATATATTATTTTTATAATAGTTGTTTTTGTATATTTAATATAGCAACATTTGATAAGTGTAATATATAAATATTATAAATGTTGTTTGTTTAATTTATTAAAGCAACGTTTTTTATATGTTTTTTAAATTGATCAAAAATAACACTTATTAACAAGGTGTTGTATTAGCTTTATTTTTTTGCAATAAATTTTAAGTGATGCTTTTAACTACTTTAGACAACACTTTTTAAGGGTTATTTATGGCACATGTTGCAATAGCTCAAAAATGTTATAGTGGTGGTGAAAGAATATTAAAGTCTTTAAAGAATATTAAAGTCTTTAAAGAATCAGGATCTTTATGCAATTTTTAATTTTGAGAATCTTTTGATATTAAATCAATCTAGAATTAGGGATTTTTACTCATTTGCACATATAGCACAGCAGGTTTGACTCCTTTAACCACTAAAATGATCATTTCATCCTCTACACAAATAAATCTCTATTATATTTATATATCTAATTTATTCCCCAACTTTTTCATTTTTTTGACTTTTTCAATATATCCAACTGCAAATTAAAATTGAATTATAATTAAAATAGCTCCTTTCATATATTAATGACACACAATTTTATAATTTAAATAGCACTTTTTGTATAGTAGTAACATATAATTTGCATTTGAACACTACTTGTCACAAAAATCATATTGATATTTTATATATTGAATAATCTATTACACTAGTTTCTATTTTTATTTATTCTATTTATACTTAAAATTAATTTTATTCTTATAATTAGACCCAATTGAAGTATACTCATTACATAAATAAAAAGAATAATATTATGTAATAGATTATTTATTTCAAATTTTTAAATAATTAAATACATATAACTAATTATATATCTAATCAATAAATCATATAAATTTATACTAATTATAATAACTTATTTAGAGCTTTACATTGATAATTCTATTTCAATCAAAGAGGGTTCATGCAAGCCAAACATGTTACTAGGTTTAGAGTTATTCATTATTATTGAATTATTAATATTATTGTTATATTCATTATTATCTTATGTCAAAGTTTTTTCATATTATTGTCATCTGTAAGTGATATACGACTCAATATCTAATCTAAAAAGATTTAACACTGTTATGTCCATAAAATTTTAATCAAAGTATTAATATTGGATTTTCTCTATCTCATAAAATCTACCATATTGGTCTTCTCCAATTATGTTATATTCAGTGTCACAGTCTCATCTCAGTTCATTTTAAAATAAGAGTCCAAATAAGAGATCATTTATCTAATTCAACGTCATTTATAATTTTATAATTAATAAAGCTAACTCAGCATTGATTTATTATCTAATCCATTTGGCATGAATTACAAATATAAAAAATATTGGAACAGAATCTCCTATAAAAAACTTCATCGTACAAATACAAAAAGGACCATTAATTTCAAATATTCTCACCGAATATTTACAGGACCAGAATTAAGTTTTCTCACCGTAGACAATTCCATGAATCAAACATAAGTTTTGAATATAATATTCCCCGATAATTCGTCAATAAACGAATGCATTCCACCTGTTAAGTAAAACTAAAGACAGAACATATTTGGCCAAAGAAATATTTAGCCTTGAGTCGCACGGGTGGTGTGTACAAGAGCGTCTATCCAAACGAAATAAAGATTCTGTTTTGCTTTCTGTTGTTCTTGTTCCACACTACCACTCCGTGTCAACAAAGTAACCAAGCCAGATAAAATGTTGACTAGTCTACGTCATGCCTTGCGCAAGAGACCGGCACCCTCACAATTTTATATTCCACACTCACAGTCACAGCTGCTCTTCCCTATTAATAACCACCGTACCACTATATCCTCATCGTGTTCACCCATCACTCTTAGTAACACTTACCAACTCTCCAACGCTCACTCTAAATCAACGATGTCGCAACCATCCGGAACCATCGTTTTCAACACCGTTGGGAGGCCCCAATACGGCTTCGACATTTTCTCCGTCGACCTCCACAACCACCACACTGCTGCCTTCGCGGACCGCCGACTGACGGACGGTGTCTCAATAAACTTCAACGCCCAGTTTACTGATGAAAACGACAGTGTCGTCTTCGTCTCAGAACGAACAGGGTCGCCCCGGTTTTACCTAACCCGACCCGAAGATAAACCCCAACCTTTGCCCTTCGTCCCTAATAGCCTCTTCCACGATCGACCAACTATTAAGAACGGCAAACTCTACTTCGTTTCGACCCACGAGCCACCCGAACCTGAAACTGTTTTCAAGAGCTGGAATGCCGTTTATTCCACCGCCGTAGACAGCGTCGATGGAGTAGTGACTAGGATTACACCTAAAGGTGTGGTTGATTACAGCCCTGCCGTGTCACTCACCGGGAAATTCATGGCCGTCGCTTCCCACGGCTCCGGACTGTGGCGCGGCGATTTCCGAGAGCTTGAAACGGAAATCGTTGTTTTCTCTGAGTCCGAACCTGAGAATCGCGTCGTCGTGAGTGAGCGTGGCGGATGGCCGACTTGGTCACAAGACAACACGATATTCTTCCATAGAATTGTAGAGGATGGCTGGTGGAGCATTTTCCGGGTTGATTTATTCGATTCGGAGCTATGTCGATCGGACCCGCCGGTTCGGGTCACGCCGGCAGGGGTACACTGCTTCACGCCGGCGGCAATGCACGATGGAAAGCGTATCGCCGTCGCAACTCGCCGGCCAGGGAGCAGTTTTCGCCACATTGAGATCTTTGATCTTGAATTGCAATCGTTTCAACCAGTCACGGAAACAATAAATCCAAGTTTCCACCATTACAATCCTTTCGTATCTCGCAACTCACGGTACCTTGGGTACCACCGATTCAGAGGCGACCCAACTCAGGGCGAGTCCACGTACCCTCATCTTGATCCTGTTCAGTCTCCAATTCAGAACCTACAGTTACTGAGACTAAACGGTTCGTTCCCCATCTTTTCCCCATGCGGTGATTTCATTGCTTTCAATCACGATTTTGACGCTAACGGCGGCGTCAAGATAATCAGATCCAATGGTTCGAAGCGCTGGACATTGCTGAAAGGACGCACGTGCTTCTACAACTCTTGGAGCCCATCGGAGAAGCACGTTATATACACCTCCGTGGGTCCAATTTTCGAGTCGGTTTCGAAAACGGTTGAAATCGCACGGATAGAATTCGAGCTGGACCATCTAACCAATGACCGACAAGAGATTCCATCTAAGATGAAGATTCTGACCAAATCCGGCACCGGAAACAACGCTTTCCCGTCGTGCTCTCCGGACGGGAAATCCATCGTGTTTCGTTCTGGTAGATCAGGGCACAAGAATTTATACATAGTTGACGCTGTTGACGGCGAGTTTAACGGCGGTTTACGGAGGCTGACGGAAGGAGCGTGGATCGATACGATGCCGTGTTGGTCACCTAAGGGTGATCTAATTGCGTTTTCTTCGAACATGCATAACCCAACGAATCCAGAGGTATTTGGAATTTATGTGGTGCAGCCTGATGGTAGTGGTTTGCGGAGGGTTGAAGTGGCGAAGGGAGAATTGGCGGAGAGGGAGAGGTTAAATCACGTGTTCTTTAGCTCTAATGGAGAGTGGTTGCTGTTCACGGCGAACATAGGGGGCGTGACGGCGGAGGCGGTGTCGTTGCCGAACCAGTTTCAGCCGTACGGGGACTTGTATGCGGTGAGGTTGGATGGGAGTGGGTTGAGGAGGCTGACGTGTAATGCGTATGAGAATGGGACGCCGACGTGGTACGATGGGGTATTGGCGCTATGCTCTGAAGATGAGAAGGAAAATGATAGTGACGTGTTGATGGGTGCTTTTCAAGAACCACTTTGGATCAACTGAGGGGAGACCTGCTAGGGGTTCCCCCTGCCGTAAAGGATTTGAATCTGAAAGGTCGCATTCGGTTTAATAATAGTATGTGATAATCATTCAATAATAATTTTACGAATTGCATTGAAATGATTAGTTTGTACAATATGGTCATGTGCATTATAAGTCCATCCAATAATGATTTTACGAATTGCATTATTGTATCCATTGAAATTATTAGTTTGTATGATATGCTCGTGCATATAATGTATGATTTTTATTAAATAAATAGTGATGATTAAATCCCAAAAAAAGTAAATTTTGTTTGATTATAAAAAATATTAAGTATACATTAAAATTAAGAAATTTTTTATTTAAATTAAATAAATTTAATATTTATCGAAATATGTAATTAATAGAGTATTTACTAATTTAAATATGTGTTACGCATTTTAGTATTGAGGTACAAAAATTATAAAAAAACACAATCCAGTGATTCGGTACTCGGAATAAGTAACGTTGCCTGAAATCAAAAATCGATTGTACCTGTTGTTAGGGGTGCACATGGGCCGGGTGAAGTCGGGTTTGATGTGACCCACACCCGGCCCGAAATATACACCGGGTCTATTTATTAGACCCGAACTCGGCCCTAAACCCGATAAAACCAATACACTTTCGGGCCACAATTATACCGGGTGAAAACCGGGTCGTTAACATTACATTACGTTGATATCTTCTTGTAAGCTAACATGTTAAAATATCCAAATTTTCAAGACTCCAACCATTAGTTAACATGGTAAAATTCACTTAGAAAAAATATAACAAGAACCAACCCTTCTTCAAAATTAAAGCATAACCACAATCAATACTAATATTGTCTAATAATACCAAATATTTAAATCAATACAAATAACACAATCTTATATATTAGTCTAAAGTCTTATGCATTCTAAACATAAAACATTAACTTATAGTCTTATAATGACTAATAACACAAAATATTAAGGTTTACAATACTTAAATTCCACATAAGAATAGTCATGATCCATCACTAATAACACAAAATATTAATTGTGTATGATGACCGGGCCACCGGGCCGACTTCGGGTGACCCGAGCTATGGCCCGGACCCGACTCGAAATAATGACCGGGTCTATTTTTGAGACCCGTACCCGACCCTAAACTCGATGAAATCACACCAAATTAGTCCCTAAAGTGTTCGGGACCGGGCCAGGCCTTCGGACCGGGCCGGGTCTATGCACCCCTACCTGTTGTGACAACGATGAGAGTTGAGTTGAATGTCCATTAATATTTGGGCGGCTCAGTTTTTCAATGAAAGAATGTTTACTGTGTAATTAATGAGGTTTGAAAATTCAAAGCTTTGTGTATATATAAATAGAGGCTTAAGGCTCTTACAATATACATAGCAATAAAATACTCTCTCTCTCTCTCTCTCTCTCTCTCTCTCTCTCTGCATAAAAATATATGAATCATCTTTATTGAGTTATTATATTAATATAGAGTCTTCTATTTACACATCTTTATTTTATATTTAGTACATCTTCCTTAGTTATTTATTTCACAACACGTTATTAGTACGAGACTCTGATCAAATTTTAGGAAGACTTAGGTAACAAAATTTCATTATGTCGAAACTCTATCATCTTGAATTTAATGCTCTTGATATATCTAGAAATAACTATTTATCATGGATATTAGATGCTGAAATTCATCTTAATTCAATGGATCTTGAAGATACCATTAAGGCTGAAAATAATGCATCCCAGAAGGATAAAGCCAAAGCTATTGATATATGCTCGAAAAGACAACTGGGCCATTATAAGGAAAAAAAGCAGAATGGAAATTTCACACTTCCAGAGGGCCCCATCACTAGAGCACGTGCAAAAACACTCAAGGAGAGCTTTGAAAACTTGGCAGCACTTATGCATAAGGAGTTACATCAAGTTCTAACTAAGAAAAAATGGGCAAGGCCCATTGGGTTAAGTTAGGACAGCAAGAAGCCCAATAATGCTTGCCTAATTCAGTGAAAAGTATAATTTATCATTAAATTTCAAAAATTTACGCATTTGTTTTAGTTTGTTTTGCGGTTAGAGTTTGTTAGAAGATTTGTTTAGTTCTGATTTGCTTAGTAGTATTTTTTTAAAATTTAAAATTTAAATCAAATCTGATCTAATCTATTAAAGATCAAATCTGATTTACATTTCAAAATCTTATCTTATCTTTTTTAGTTTGTTAGGGGCCTATTTAAATACTTTTGGTGAGATCATTTACACAACTTTTGATGAATAAATTTTTCGTTGCTTTTAGCAAGTTTTTATTGTGTGATTAAGTGAGGTGAGTGATTTGCTTTGCTTATTGCATGAAGAAGATTGAGGGATCCAACACTAAGGTGATTTGCATGGTGGTTGCTTTCAGTTTTCTTCTCTCTTATCTAGGTTGTCAAGGATAGGTTCTTTGAAGTTCTAGTAGGGAGCCCCTTCTTGTGACCTAAGTTGCTAAGAACAGGATTCTTAGAGGTCTAGTAGGAAAAACCCTATTTATCTTTTGTGTTTTCGCTGTGTTTTTTTGGGTGTGCCCTTTACTAAATAATCCTTATCTATTGTGATAAATCCCTAATCCCCAATCGATTTCTTATCATTTGGTATCAGTTATAGGTCGTAAGTAAATTCTTATTTATCGGTACGTTCCAGGATTCTTGCTTAGTCTCTTTATTTTTCTCTTCAATTTCTGCAAATTTACTTCAGTTGCTTAAAAAAAACAACGAAAATTTCTTACTTAAAATCCGTTACTGCAATTTCCATATATTAAAGTTAATGTCTGCAAACAAAAAAAAACCGTAAAAAAAATCAAAATTTCAAATTTTTTGACCTTTGTTTTAGCTTTCCAAATTTTCTTTGGGTTCCAATTAGGATTCAATTTTGCTAGTTTCTGTCATCTTAGTATCACTTCTTGTTTTTCTTCCTTTGTGATATATTTTGATTGTCTTCTTGTCAAGTTGAACGTCTCTATCATTCAGATTATCTTAGTTTAGTGTCTCAATTCCTCATTTTCTGAAGTTCAACTTGTTAAAGCAATCCAAGAGTAGAAAAAGACAAGAGTGGTGAGCTCCACAGAGGGTAAAAGCCACGTATTGAGTGTTAACATGAGTGTCCTACTCCGAGTGATATACGTGAGAAGAGTGTTGTGAGGTCTTTTCTTTCACAGGTTTATTGATGGCTAGCAACGAAGGAAATCTTGATCCACAAATAACTTTTTACATCAACACAGTCGCTGGCATCCTCGCAAGAATTGAACAGTGTCTTGATGACATGGATTCCTAAATCAATTCTTTTTCCCCTAGTCGAAGAGTGCGGTCCGAGAATCTATTCATAATCTTTCTGTGAAGTTTGAGGAGGAGACTTCACCTAGATCTCGACGTCATGGACTACGGGATGATGTTGATAGTAACCTCAATGCTATCAAGATGCGCATCCCATAATTTAAAGGCAGAAGTGACCCTAAAGCTTACCTGAAATGGGAATGAAAGGTGGATCTCATATTTCATTGTCACAACTACTCTGAAGTGAAAAAGGTAAGACTAGCGGCTATGAAATTCTAGGATTATGCCCTTGTCTGGTGGGCCGAGCTAGACAAAAAGAGAAGACGGAATAGAAAATCACCAATTCAATCTTGGGAGAAGATAAAGAAGGTCATGCGATAACGGTTTGTCCCTTCTTACTACTACGGGGAGCTACATCAACGGGTCCAAGGGTTATACCAAGGTTCTAAGTCTGTAGATGAGTATCATAAGGAGATGGAGATGCTGCTAATCCAAGCAAATCTTGAAAAGGAGTCTGAGGCTGCTACTATGGCACGTTTCTTGAGTGGGATGAACCCAGACATGACAAATACTGTTGAACGTCACCCATTTGTGAATATGAAAAACCTGGTGAATCTGGCTATTAAAGTGGAAAAACAGCAAAAGGTAAAAGGGCTGCGTACTTCTTCCAACTCTACTTCAAGGTGGGATTCTAGTGGTGCTGATTTTGGGGAGAAAACTAAATCCAAACCTACCGAATCGAAGGAGAAATCTACAGACCAGCACAGGAAGATGCACATGCCTAATTCCACTTCTAAACCTCCTACACGGCATCGTGACATTACCTGCTTTAAATGTCGCGGATTAGGCCATTATACTTCCGAGTGTCCAAATAAAAGGACCATGGTTATTAAAGCGAATGATATTTTCTTGGAATCTGATAACTCAGATGAGTATGAGGACATGCCACATTCGGTTGATGCTATAGATAATGATGATATCATTGAGTATGCTATTAGTGGCAAGGCCCTTGTTACTAGGTAGATCTTAAATGTACAAGCCAAGGACGATCATCTAGAACAGTGTGAGAATATCTTTTATACAAAAATTTTATTGGGAGTCAAGGTTGGACTCATGATCATTGATGCTAGAAGTCATACAAACGTTGCTAACTCTACATTGATCACAAAATTAGGGTTGAAATGCACCAAACACCCTAATCCTTACAAACTGGAGTGGCTAAGTGATGTTGGTGAACTGAAGGTTATGAAGCAAGCCCACGTATAGTTCTCTATTGGCATCTAGCATGAAGAAGAAATTTGAGAAGTATTGGAATGAGATTCATGGCATTATGGGAGTTGCTGCTGTTTTAGATCCTAGGTACAAGATAGTTGGGGTTGAATTTCAATTTGAAAAAATGTATCCAGATCCAAGAGAATATTCCAAGCAAGTTGACAGAATTCATCAGTTGTGTAATGAATACAATAAAAAATGAGTTCTGATGTGTCACATGTTGGTACAAAAGAAGTCGATGAAAGTTGAATACAAGATTTGGGGGTGATGATTATATGGTTTATCTTAAAAGAAGAAAAATGGCAAGGGGTTCATGTGTGAATATTGAGTTTGATCATTATCTTGAGGAGAAAATTCATCCTCCAAATGATCCTAACTTTAATGTTTTGAAATGGTGGAAGAACAATCAAATGAAATTTAAAGTTTTGGCAAAAATAACCAAGGATATATATGCCATTCTGGTATCCACTATTTTTTCTGAATCTACTTTTAGTACAAGTAGTCATGTGATTTCTCCTCAGCGCAAAAAGCTCAAAGAAAGCATAATTGAAGCTTTGATGTGTGGCCAAAGTTGGTTGTGGGCAGCTTTAGAGAATAAAGGTGATATATTACTTAATATTCATTTATGTTAATTTTTTATATAATGGTAATTAGTATATTAATTGCTATCTCTTTTGACTTTTAGATTTGAATCTTGACCTTCAAACCTTTAATGATGATGAAGATGTGGAAAGTGATCAAGAATAAGGATTGAAGACTTTTTAATATTTTAATGATGTAATTTCTTTATGTTTTTATTTTAATTTAGTTATTTGACATTGTATGACATTGTATGAATCTTATATTTGTATTTTAATTTAGTTATGCATTTTAAGTTTGTATCTTAATTTATATATGAATGTGTAAAAATTAAAATGTCATTTAATTTTTATAGGGGCAGGTAGGGGCGGGGTGGGTACCCGTGGGGGCGGGTTAGGGTAGAGTAGCCTACTACCTACGGGTAGGGGTGGGGCGGGTAGTAGTGCAATGCAAGGAGGGCGGGGCGGGGTCGAGTAGGGCAAAAACCCTCCCTTACCTGCCCCACTGTCACCCCTAATCGCTGCACCTTTAACTGAAATCATCAAGAAATATGTCAGCTTTAAATGGGATCAAGAACAAGAACTTGCCTTTAACACCTTGAAAGAATTATTGTGTTCTATCCCTGGTGCACGAATTTCCACACTTCGTACAACTAAACCAGCAAGTGCACTGGGTTGTCTAAGTAATACCTGAGTGAGTCAGGGTCGATCCCACAAGAATTGTAGTTTAAAGCAAGCTATGGTTATCTTGTAGATCTTAGTCAGGCGGAAAGAAGAAGTAGGTATATTGATTAAAGCGCATACAATTGGAATAAGATGGAATTACAATGTTTGATTACAACCAGCGATAAGAAGATGGTTAAGGCTTGGAGATGCTTTGTTCTTCTAGATAACTCTGGTCTTACAGTCTTCTTCAACTGTGAATGATTTCTTCTATGGCAGGCTGTATGTGATCAATTCCAGTTGAGAGGTTGCCAATGCTCCTCCAAATTTGAACCCCAAGGTTGGTGTGGATCCATTCTGATTGAGGGTGAAGCTCCTGTAGTCCATTCTCCTTAGTGACCCTACTTAAAATGCTACAGACAAGGTCGAATCTTCCGAATCAGAGAATGCTGCACCTTTGGGTTCTAGCCTCTACCACAAAGACTCTAATCTCCCCATACCTCGGCTGAACTGGTGTCTCGAGAAGTCCCCAACGAAGTTCTGGATTAGCCATCCAAGAGATGTATAATCAAGCTAGTGGTTCATCATTGTCCGATGAAAGACGCACTCTGAACCCATATAAAATAAGATAACCTTGTTCCAGTTCAACGCATTCATAATGATGAAGAACGAAGATACATCTTAGAATCGAGAATCAAACATGGATTGAAAAGAAACACTAATACTTTTATTGATCCATAAAACTCAGCAAAGCTCCTCCCCTCAACCTAGGAGGTTTAGAAACTCACACTGATAGAAAATATAATGATAGAATTTGAAATATGGCATAAAGGTCTATAAAAGATGTAAAAGTTCTCAAATAAATACTAGACTAATGACTAAGGATTACATAAGAAGGATAAAACAGTCTTTTAGTGCTAAAATTCACTTATGGCGCCCACTTGGTGAGTGTTTGGGCTGAGCTTGATTGAGATCCATGTGCTAGAAGGCCTCTAGGGCATTGAATGCTAGCTAGGGGGTCCTTTATGGGCGTTGGGCGCTAGTCTCTTCTCCTTTGGGTACTGGATGCCAGAATATGACAGGAGGCTGGCATTGAATTCCAGTTTTGGGCCTTCAATTCTGAAACAAAGTATGGACTATTATATATTTCTAGAAATCTCTGGATGTTAGCTTTCTATAGCCGATGAGAACGCTCCATGTGGACTTCTGTAGCTCCAGAAAAGCTCTTTCAAATGTAAGGAGGTCAGATCTGGACAGCATCTGCAGTGCTTTCTCTGTCTTTGAATCAGACTTTTGCTCCAGCTCCTCAATTTCACCCAGAAAATACTTGAAATTGCATAAAAATACAAAAACTCAAAGTAGATTCCAAAAATGTGAATTTTTTACTAAAACCTATGAAAACTTAATAAAACTTAAACAAAACATACTAAAAACTATATGAAATGATGGCAAAAAGCGTATAAAATATCCGCTCATCAGAACACCAAACTTAAACTATTGCTTTTCCCCAAGCAACCAAAAATAAAGTAGGATAAAAAGAAGAGTAAGATACAATAAATCACAGAGTTTCCAATGAAGCTCAGTTTCAATTAAATGAGCGAGACTTGGTAGCTTTTTGCTTCTGAATAGTTTTGGCATCTCACTATCCATTGAAACTCAGAAGTGTTGGTCTCTTTAGGAAATTAGAATCCAGATAATATTATTGACTCTCTTAGTTCAATTCTTTTTTATTCTTGAACACAACTTTTAGAGTCCTGGCCATGGCCCTAAGCACTTTGTTTTCCAGTATTACCACCGGATACATAAATGCCACAGACACTTAACTGGGTGAACCCTTTCGGATTGTGATTCAGCTTTGCTAGAATCCCCAAATAGAGGTGTCCAGAGTTCTTAAGCACACTCTTTTTGCTTTGGATCACGACTTTAACTGCTCAGTCTCAAGCTTTTACTTGACACCTTCACACCACAAGCACACGGTTAGGGACAGCTTGTTTGAGCCTCTTAGGCCAAGATTTTACTCCTTTTAGGCCCTCCTAACCATTGATGCTCAAAGCCTTGGATCCTTTTACCCTTGCCTTTTGGTTTAAAAGGTTATTGGCTTTTTTCTCTTGCCTTTTGGTTTAAAGAGCTATTGGCTTTTTCTGCTTTTTATTTTTCATCCATTTTTTTTCCGCATGCATTTTTTTATTGCATTTTGCTTTTTTTTTGCTGCTTTTTCTTGCTTCAAAAATCAATTTTTAGATCTTTCAGATTACCAATAATAATTTTCCTTTTTCATCATTCTTTCAAGAGCCAACATTCTTAATTCCAATTTCAAATATGCACTGTTCATTCATACATTCAGAAAACAAAAGCAATGCCACCACATCAAGATAATTGAACTATTCTTAAGATAAAACTTGAAATTTATGCATCTTACTTTTCTTTTTCAATTAAAATAATTTTTCTTTTAAGCAAGGTGAGAGATGCATAGAACATTTCATAACTTTAATACATAATGACAGATGATCATGCACTAGAAACAGACAATAAAACACAATACATGGAAAACAAAAAAGTAATAGGCGAACGAATCCACTTTAGTGATGGTGGCTACTACTCCTTCTGGAGGATCTAATGGAGTGCTTGATCTCCTCTATGTCACGCTCCTGCCTCTGTTGTTCTTCCCTCATAACTCTTTGTTCTTCTCTTTTGTCATAGAGGATGGTGGAGTGCTCTTGATGTCCCATCCTTAGTTGATCCATGCTGGAGCTCAATTCTCCTAGAGAAGTGTGCAACTGGTCCCAAAAAAATTTTTTGGAGAGGAAAATGCATCCCTTGAGGCATCAAATGCATCCCTTGAGGCATCTCAGGGATTTCTTGTTGAGGCAGCTCCACATGCTCATGCTGTGGTCTATGTGCTTGTCCTCCTCAATGAGGATGTCTCTTTCTATGACAATTTGAGCTGAATTGCATAAATGGCCTATGAGGTAAGGGAAGTGGAGGCAAGTGCCTTTCCCTTCCTTTTCCTTAAGGTTCCACCAGTCTTTGGTGCCATACTTAGGAGTGGTAGAAGTAAAAAAGTAAAGCCTTTGCAACACCAAACTTAAGAATTTTGCTCGTCCTCGAGCAAATATGAACAATTAGGAATGAGAGAGTTAGGTGGGGTAGGTGAAGTTTTTGTGGGACCCACTGGTCCTAGGAGGCTAGGGAATTCGAATTCCCTGCCCTCTTGTGGGTGTTGAACGCCCACTCTGGCCTCCTTGTCTAGCGTTTAACGCCAGCAAGATTTCTGCTCCAGGGTGTTCTGTTTCCAACTCTGACTGTTTCTGTTTCTATTCCAACTACTGCACTCACAAACCTTAAAAAACAAGGGAAAACTCTAAAAATAAACTAAAATAAACTCAAAGGAAAATAAGCAAAAGAAATACGAACAGAAATACGCTACTCATGGTTGGGTTGCCTCCCAACAAGCGCTTCGTTAATGTCATTAGCTTGACACTTTATTGCTGACTTTCTTCTTCTTCTTCTTCTTCCAGTTGGTTAATAGAAATGACTCCATAGGAGAAGAGGAGGAGATTAGTGCCCTCAGATTTGAATTCCTCCTAACAAGCTTTCTTTTAGTGTGATGAGCTTGATTCTCTTTGCTTGTTAGGGTAGGGGTTGTATTGTTTCTCCATTCCCTATGCATCTTCCTCTTAGGACCTTCTTTCTTGGTGGGTGGTAACTGTCTAACACCAAACTAAGTTTGATGTCTGAAAAAACTGTATGAGTTTTCATCAAGGGAGGAGGCTTTAGTATTGTACACTGCATGGTAGTACCTCCTTTGTCAGGGGGTAGTGGAGGTTGAAGGACCTTGATAATCATGTAATCCTTCTGTAACCTCATCACTAATTCACCTCTCTCAGCATCAGAGATGTTTCTTCTAGTAGATAGAGACCATTGCTCCAAAACCTCAGCAAAAGAAATATTGAACAACAGCTTTTCATAGCCTTCCAAGGATTGTGAGTAGTGCTCATCCTTGGTCTCCTTTTGAGGCATCCGAGGGTGTGGTATTTCAAGCTTTCTTCTCCTAAGAGGGGCGTGCAACAATGTGCTTCCGGCCTCTTCTTGAGTCTCTTTTTCATTTAGTCCCTCAACAGTGTGTACCATTTTAGGCTCAGCCTCCTTGGTATTAATGAGGGCTAGCCACTTGATAAACCCATTTTTAGAGTTTATCTTGTGCTTAATTTAGTAGATTTTATCCATTATTCTCACACTTATTCATATAATTTGCATGTTTTACATTTTCCTTCCTAATTCTGTACTATGATTGAAAACATGCTTCTTTGGCCTTAAATTTGTTAATTTTAATCCCCTCTTATTATCATTCGCTGCCATGATATGTTTGCTGAGTGTTTTCATGGTTTATAGGGCAGGAATGGCTTAGAGGACGGAAAGGAAGCATGCAAAAGTGGAAGGAACGCAAGAAAATGATGTTTTGAGAAGCTGGCAGCGACGCGAACGCGTGAGCGACGCGTACGCGTGACCAGTGCAGCAGACGAGCGACGCGTATGCGTGACTGGGATTTTGTCAAGTAACGCGTACACGTGGGCGACGCGTACACGTCACAAAGCATCACGTGCTGCAGATATCAGAAAACACTGGGGGCAATTTCTGGGCTATTTTTGGCCCAGTTCCAAGCCCGAAAACACAGAATAGAGGCTACAGAGTGGGGGAATCAAGGAGACACACCTCATTATTCACACATTAGGTTTTAGATGTAGTTTTCTAGAGAGGGAAGCTCTCTCCTCTCTCTAGGTTTTATGGTTTCTTTTTGTTCTTCTCAATTTCAGATTTCGATCTTAGTTTAATTTAGTTTTCTTCTACTCTTACTTGTTTTAGCACTTTAGTTATCTACTTATCTTATTGATTCCTTGATTTTTCCCATTTAGTTTATGAACTCTTATGTTACTTTCAATTCCCTTTTAATGCAATTTTATATTTCATATTTATTGCTCCTTTTTTCGTTTGTTATTATTGAATGCTTGCAATTGTTAGTCTTAAGTTTTATTATTCCCTGTTAATTTTCTGTGCTTTTGTTTTGTGCCCACCAAGTGTTTGATAAAATGCTTGGTTGGATTTTAAATTAGATTTTTATATTCTTAGCTTGGATTGATTAATTGGAGATTCTTGAATTATCAAGGTCTTTTATTGATTGGTGATTGAGACTTGCTAGTTGGCTTGAGCTTCACTAACACTAGTCTTTGACTAGGACTTGTGAACTTAAGTTAACTTTACCCACTTGACTTTCCTTCATTGTTAGAGGCTAACTAAGTGAGAGCAAAAGGCAATTACCATCACAATTGACAATGATAATGAGGATAGGAAATTCAATTATCAACCCTTGCTAGAACTTTTCTTAATTGTTAGTTTATCTACCTGTTATTTACATTCCTTGCTTATTAAACTCAAAACCCAAAAAGATACTTTTCTATAACCAATTATAAGTACACTTCCCTGCCATTCCTTGAGAGATGACCCAAGGTTTAATACTTTGGTTAATTTTATTGGGTTTGCTTAAGTGACAAACAAATTAAATTTGATTGAGGTTTAATTGTCGGTTTAGATCTATACTTGCAACACGATTATTTTTGTGAAATTCTTTACCGACGATTTTTCCATCATCAATTTTTGGCACCGTTGTCGGGGAATTGCAAACGTGTGCCTTATTATTGGTTATTGTACATATTTGCCTTCTGTTTATTTGTTAGTTTTAGGACTTAATTGCTTATTCTTATTAGTCTTTATTTTTTATTTGTTACTATGAATTCTCACCCCCTTTGGCTGAGTTTGGTTTAAACCATGTTGTAAGGAATGGAAGCTACAATGAAAACTTGCATCAAGGATGGGATAATCAAAGATGGGAGGAGCCTCAAGGATTTGATCAACCCTCTTGGCAACAACCTCCACCAACTTACTATGAGCAAGATCTATTCCGAGGTGCATATAAATCCAATAGCTATGGTGGACTTCCTTGTAGTTACCAACAAGCCCCACCATATGCCTATGAACCTCCTCCTCAACATAGCTTTGAACCACCATACTCACAAGCCCCCTACTACCAAATACCCTCTTATGACCCCAACCCTTATCCACCATTCCAACCACCTTATGAGACATATGAACTATATATAATACCACTCCAATTCCAACACAATTACTCCCAAGAACCACCACCTCCATATACACCTTGCCCATATCCATCAACCCAAGAGCACTATGATCCTACTTTTGATACCCAAGCAAAACAAGAGTCAAGGGATCGTCTCAAGGAAACACTGGATCAACTTCAAGTAACCATTCATCAAATAGAGTGAATGGAAAGTCAAAAAGCACACAAAACTCTCATGGCTAACATATCTCAACTTGAGAACAAGGGATTGAAGTGTGTTGTGCAACAAGTGGAAATGATGGAGAGTGTTGAACCGCCATATGCTTTTCATGATGAACCACCCTCTTATCATGAACCTTTCCTCCCAAGCAATGAACCCTCATATCCACTTCAATCTCCAATGGATGATACCCTTGGTGTTCTTCTTCAAGAGCAAAGAGAGATGCAGCGGACGACACAAGAGCTTATAGCTACCTTGACCGAGGTAGTAGTTAATTTAGCTTCACTGCACGTCAACGCTCAAGGCACTCCCATGGCTACATGTGGAGAATCTAATGAAGAACGTAGCATGAAGGAGAGACTGGGAACTCTGGTGGACAATGAGGAATATGACTTTGTATTGGAACAAGTGGAGGAAGCCGTAATAGTTAAAGAGGAAGAAGTGGTTGAAGACTTAGGAGATGCCGAACCTCCATGGGAATCTAGAGTTGTAGAGTATTCCTCCAAGAAGCTTGAAATTAATGTCAAGGAGGCTAGTGGACAACCTCCATGGCATATTCCCTATGAAGAATTGGACGGGATAGATCAAGAAGTAAGTTCCCTCGGTGATGATGATCATGAATCAAGTCTTCCTAGTGATGAATCTGCATCTGCAATTGAACTCCTTGGGTATAAAGAATCTTCTCTAAGTGATTTTGAGAATGATGTGGAAGTGGAAGTACTTCGAAAAGGATGGACGGGAGTTGAATATGCTTTGTCAAGATCGTTGGAGACTTCTCTACCTAGGTTGCTATCTACTCCTTCATTTGAGTGGGTAAAACTTATCTCTATTCGCTTTACTGTCCCACTTGAGTATGGTATGCTTGAAACAGATGGTCAACTTAGGAGGCTTTGTGGCATTAAGCGTAAGAGAAGAATGTTTAGTGGTTGGAACTGCAAATCAAGTATCATCAAGGTTGAGATTTCAAGAGCTAGATGCAAGGGTTGGACTAGTGATCACTTGGTGGGATCTAAGGGAATAGTTTGGTACTTCATAAAGAATTCGGAGTGCTTGCCACCCAGTTAGAACAAAGACGTTCAACTTCAAGACGGGTGTAGAAACAAGATTTGGGATCCGGGCATACAAGAGGATCAACTTTGGGAGCTCAAAGCTTGTGAAGAACTCCCTCAAGGCTTGGTGAATTCACTTGGAGATGTTGGAGCTTATTGGAAGTCCAAGCGTTGGTGAAAGTTTCTAAATGAGTTCAAGCACAAGCCACCATGACAAGGAGCTCACCAAATGTCCAACTTAAGGACTTTAACTAAAAGTGCTAGGTGGGAGACACCCCACCATGGTAAATTCTTTCTAATTTTCCTTTTATTTATATTAGTAATAAGTTATATTTTTATTTTTTTTGTTATGTTTATTTCGTTTAATTAATGGGTTAGTTGTTTAATAATTTCTGGAGTTGAAAAAAAAAGTGCCTCCGACACGTAAACGTCAATGACGCGCACGCGTCATATGGAGGATCGCTCTCTATTAAATTAAACAGAGAGTTACGCTGGAACTGTGCGGGAGGGGTGCTTGGCGCACAAGCCCACCCACGCGTACGCGTGACCCACGCGTATGCGTCTCCTGCACTTTCGTCAATCCACCTGTATGCGTCAGCGACGTGTTCGCGTGGTTTGAAAATTCGGCGTCATTGGTGAATTGAACAGAGAGTTGGCCTGCCATAGTGCTGGAATCGCGCGAGTGGTCACGCGTCACGTGTCAGTGTTTGTTTTTGGCCATCAACGCGTACGCGTGGGCGACGCTTACGCGTCGCATGGCTATTTCTGTTTTCACGCGCACGCGTGACCGGCGTGCACGCGTCGCGTCCGCTTCCTATTTTTCATTTCTTACTTCTTTCTTCCCTCCTTTCTCCTTCTTTCTTCCTTCTTTCTTACTTTCTTCTTCTTTATTTCTTTAACTTCTCATCCTTATTCTCTTTCATTCTATTTTATTTAATTTATTTGAATACTTTCATTAACTGCATTTTAATCTTGTGCATACTTTTATTTTCTTTTCTAAGTTTATTATTTTTCCATTGGTGTTAAATGTTCTTATTGAACTGTTGCATCTTTTCTTGCGTTATTTTGGTGATTCGTGACTTGTTTTAAATTGTTGGGTATTATTATTCATAGGTCAATGCTAATCTTTTATGACAATTGTTTTCCTTTTGCATTGATATGAAGTTATATTGTCTTTCATTACCCACACTCTCTCCCCCATTGTTGCAATTTTTGCACTATTGATATGCCATTTGCTTCTACTGTTTTCTCACTTGCATGTTGTAGCTACCATGTAATTGAGACCCTCATTATTTGGCATTGACTCACCCATACTTTATTTGTTTTCTTATCTTTGTTTGTGGGCTCTTCTTCTTCCTTTTTCTCTTCTTTCAGGATGGCCACAAAGAGGGAAAGGAAAAGCTTCTCAATGGGGCAACAGACAAGTCTATCTGCACAATCTTTGGAGAAAAGCATCAGTTGTAGCCACCCATCTACTTACACCTCTTTGCATGTTTGATTGCATGTTTGTTAGATTTTGTGCATATTTTACCACTACTTGGTTAGAGTGATAAGTTCTTTTTGAAGAAACTATCTTATAGCATTCCACTAATTTAAATTAAAATTTCTGTTAAACCTTGCTTGAAGAAATTTATTTTGGAACATGATTTAGAGCTCGAACACACAAAACCAGTGAGATTTTGAGCCTATTCGATTGGTTGCATTTTATCAACCAATATTTTAATTTTGGTGTGTGTTGTTCTCTCTAAAATTGTGATCTTTGTCTTGCTTAATTCTATATTTCCATTGTTTGATGTATGCACGCACTTATATGATTGAGGCCTTATTTCACTAAGCTTACATACCTATATGGCATTAACCTTTTCATTATCCTTTGTAAACCAATGTTGAGCCTTTTAACCCCATTTATTCTTTACTTTAGCTCATCACTACTCTAAGCGGAAAACAATAATGTCGTTAATTTGAATCTTTGGTTAGCTTAGACTAGTGAGAGTGTTCATGATTTAAGTGTGGAGAAGTTGGGTTTGGAAATATTTGGTTTGAGAATTGGGTGTTGTATATTCTTGTGAAAATGTGGAAAACAATAGTTGAGCATATATTCTTGCATTCAATATCTTAATCGTATGCATTGAGAAAAACAAAAGAAAAGAAAAAAATAAAAAGAAAAAAAAAGAAAAAAAAAGGAGAAAAAGAAAAGAAAAAAAGCAAATAATAAAAGGGGACAAAATGCCCCAAAGTAAATGGTGATAGTAATGCATATGTACTGTACTCGAAATTAGGATGCATGAATATGTGGAAAATATGGTTAATGGATAGTTAGGTTTTGTACTTTGATTACATAGATTGTCCTAAGTTAGGTGGAAAGTTTGGGTTAATCAAGAATTCAGATTTTAGTCCACTTAACCAAAGACATTCCTACCTTGACCCTAACCCCATTACAACCCTTAAAAGACCTCTTGATATGTGTAATTGTGCATCAAATTATTTGTTGATTGGTAGAAGAAGAGCAAGCCTTAGAAAGCAAGGTTAGTAGAGAATTGAGAGAATCGAACCTTAAATACTTGAGTGATTAGAGTGTATACACTTTCGGTGAGGGTTCGATGCTCGATTCTTTGTTCCCGACTTTCATGAGCTATTTTCTTCTGCAAGTCTACTTGTACTTTATTTTGAGATTTGAATTAGTGGAATCCAATTTATATTTATTCTTGGAGAATTTATTTACTTTTAAACCAAGTAGGAAAGAGCATTTTTCATTTAGTTGCATTCATATAGATAGGTTGCCACTACCTCAAATATGGGCTTTAGCAACGCCAAAATTTGTAACGCCTAAAAACTGTTCTTTTAGATGATTTTAGACAACGGTTTTTTAAAGTGTTGCTGCTGAAGTTTAATTTTTCACTACATTATAGCAACAAAATAAAACTGTTCTCTTTGACTATTTTAAAGAATGGTTTTTTATTGTTGTTTAAATATTTGTACAAAAGATACACATAAAAACCGTTGCCAATATTGTAACACTTTAAAACAGTTCTATTAGATTATTTTAGAGAACGGTTTTTACAATGTTACTGTTGAAGTTCAACTTTTCACTACGTTATAGCAACAAAATAAAATCGTTCTCTTTGACTATTTTAAAGAACGGTTTTATAAGCATTACATCAATTTTTTTATTAAGAAATAATTTTCTAATGCTGTTTAAATAATTTAACAATTATTATTTATGTAGAAAATAAATTTAAAACAAATGTTAGTTTTTGTTCCATTCAATTCCCGCTCTAAAATTTAACATATAATTTTATTATAATTGAATATTTTGCATAATTTTAGTGACCGAAAAAAATAATAAAAAATTGTACAGTTTAATTTGAGTAACTTTTATTATGAAAAAGTTATGACTTATTTTATTGATATGAACTCTTTATTTTTAGAAATTAATCAATTTAGAGTAATTAAATTAGTTTTATTGATATTTAGAGTTAAGTTAGTTAATATTCTTGTGTAATTTTTATAATTGGTTATTTCACATAATTTAAAATTAAAAATTCAATAATGAAAGAACTATATATAATTTAATTTAAGTAATTTCTATTATAAATAAATTATGGTTTATTTTATTAATTTGAGTTCTTAGAAAAATAATTTATTAAGAATGATTTAATTGATTTTTATAAATACTTCAAGTTTAAATCAATTAATATTTATGTATATTTTTTATTATAATTAGTTATTTTATATAAATTAAAATTAGAGGTTTGGTAATAGAAAAATAATGAAAGATTATATCATTTAATTTGAATAATTAATATTTTTGAATTTAAAATGTATTTCACAAAATGTGATAAATATATTTATTTTATAATTTAAAATTAAAAATAATTATTTGAGTTTATTAATATATTAATGAATAAAAGTTTATGTTCTAAAAATAATTTTTACAATATTATATTTAAATTCTAAATTATTATTCTATTTCAAATATTTTATAAAATGATTATATTGCTCGTATATAGTTTATGCTAACTCTAACTCCCAAATAAATTCCTAATTTTATAATGTCTAACCCTAACATAATTTAAATACACACACAGTTACAAAAGGGGAAACAGAGAGAAGGGGAAATGAGAGAAAAGGGGGAGCTCGAAGGGGGATCAGAGAACGGAGGAGAGGGGAAAGGAGAGGCACTGCCGGTGGTGACCACAGCCACCGTCGCCACTGACCTTGAGGGGAAAACAAGAGTGAGAGAGAGAGACACGCACAGAATGCGCGACACGAGGAAGAAAAGGAGCTTATTTTCGTTGCCGCCGTCGCCGCACCTTTGCCGTTGCTGCCGTTGATGGAAGCCGCCGTTGTCGCTGGAAGGAACCAAACAGGGAGAGGAGATCACTGTTGATGTTGCCGCAGAGAGAAAGGAAGGAACGCGTGTGAGAAAGTGACGCAACAGAGGAGGAGTCATTCCTCTGCCGCCGTCGCCTCCAGAATTTCTGGTCGCCGCCGTCGTTCATGATGAGCTGGTTGTGCCCTAGCTACCAGAACCACTATTTCTGAACTCTTATTGCTCTGTAACAATCCTATAGATCAGGCAAGTCAATTTTTTATTGTGAATACTTTTTTCAAATCGTGTTCTGTGTAGCTTGTAGGAACATGTGGTTTCATGAGGCTAGATTATAAGTTTCAAGTTCAAGTCTCATCTTGATTGTGTCATGTAACTCAGTGAGATTTTTTTTATGAAAATACTACCTTACAGGTTTTTCATTATTTCTTAATTGGAAAACTTCATGTGTGTCAATTTATTTCGATACACCTGCCATTATAGCTGAGGTGAATTCTCATTTTATTTTTGTGTGAATTGTACTTTTATTGCTAATCTTTCTGCTGTTTGATTTAGGTGTATGATAATGAAATTATGATCATGAAGTAATGATCATGTGAATGTTTGATTAATGTGTGGTGAGTATGGTAGAATGCTATTCGCGAAGGATACAGACGGTATACCCCTAGCTGGAACATTTGAATTGTGCAGAGCGATTTGTCATAAGTTGAAGGGTTAGCTAATTTATGCACTTTAATTTTTTGTGTTTTGGTTACTTTGGTTAAGTTTTATTTTTACTAATTTTTTGAGATGGGGGCTTATGTGGCTTTTGACAATTTTCCTGAATTTTTATTGCAGAGGAGAATGGAATTACATATACTCTTGATCAGATTGTGGTAAGCAATGGAGCAAAGCAGAGTGTTGCTCAGGCAGTGCTTGTAGTTTGTTCTCCCGGCGATGAGGTATGTTATGGCTCTTTACCTTACTTGTGAAGACATTATGCCAGTTAAAGAAAAATGGTGAGTGTGCTTTAAATTAGTGTTGAAATACAGGGTTAGGGGATAAAATTGACTTCACCATTTAATATCTTGTTTTTCATTGCTTTTGAATTTTTGGGGGTGAAATTTCTATTGTGATTCAAAGACCAAACAAAGGGTGCAATAAAATTTGTGTTAGTTTTTCTTATAGATCAGAGATCTTTGTAGAAAAGATAAAGTATAGGAACTCTTTAGGGTTTTTTTTTCTGAATTTGTTCATGAAATTGCTGTTTGATTTATTCTTTTGTTTATCAGAACTCTTTTTTTTCCTTCTCAAATTGAATGTGGATTGCAGAAGTGTGAATTGAATTGTGTTGTCTTTTCTCTTCTACAGGTGTAATTCTTGACATTTTTTATTTTCTTCTTACTTCAGACTTGTTTTCAAAGCAGACAACCTTGGTTGGGAAATATTGTCAATTGCAGTGCCTTCTGCTATGGCTTTGACAGTTGATCCTATTACTTCACTGGTTGACACAACATTCATTGGCCGAATAGGTATATATTCCACCATTAACTCCAAGTTTGCTAAGTGTCTCATAGCAGAAAATATAAAAAAGGAGATAGAGATAAGATAAAATGGTCATGTCTATTTATATCCATGTATCTGTCTCTTTCTTAAAACAAGTTTGTGTCTGCCAATATTTTTGTGTTTCTGTCCTAAGATAGCATAATTTATAACAACTTCAGCATAATTTATATTTTGAATGATAATGTTCTATTATAACTAAATTATGCATACCTTTTACAAGTAAAAGGTGAACCAAACATATCCTTGAGCTATATGGATCAAGAAAAACTTACATTATGGTAGAATTCAATTGAAGTTTTCTTTGGAAAAACTGAGATTTAATTTAATTCCTTGAGCTTATTAACGTTCTTGATCAACACAAGAGTCAAAATCATATATTGACTTTTTCTATGGAATTAAATGATGGTTTATTAGTAACAAATCTTCCATCTTGCTTAATCAGCACAACTGGACTGAAGCACAAGAATAATTGTTAATGGCAGCCTCTTTAGACATATTTTACAATCTCAAATGATGCTTTACTTGTCTTTTCATTGGTAGTTTGTTTCTTCTTGTATTATATTTAAATGAGATTATTAATTTGCTTGACCAAATTAATATTAGCTATTATGACCTAGCTATTAATAAGGAAATTCATAAGAAAAATCACTAACAGCTATCTTTTTTTCCCTCATCCCCTCTCTCTATAGTAAGCATTAGGTTTAGTATTATATTTAATTTGCTATTTTTTGTTCACAGGAAAATCATTATGAAGGCGAGAGAGAACTTAATCACATATTGTGAAGATCAAACACTAGAGAGTAAAAATTACCAATTTGTGGAGATGATGGGGAGTCTATTTGCTATTGTAATATATCAAATCTTTTTGTTTATAATTAGATATTGTTATGACTTAAACTTTTCTTATGTGATTTTAAAGTATCATAGTTTATTTGACTTCTAAAATCTTTGTTTTTATAGGTCACAAACATGTATAAATCTTATAAAGTACGTTATAAATCAAATATTCAATTAGTTTTCTTTAGTGATTTGATTCAAATAATTGAATATTAATCTATTGACACTAAAAAATAGTTGAAATATTAATTTCAATGCAACATGAGAAAACTATTGTAAATAAAGAAATATATAACTAGAAAACACCGTTGTCAAAAGTTGCCAAAGACAATGGTGTTAAAACCGTGGTCAAAGGCAGTTACAAAATGGCAATGGTATTAAAACCGTTGCAAAAAAAAACACCAAAGGCAACACTTTTAAACCGTTGTCTTTGTGAATAATAAAATTACAACAGTTTAAAACTATTGTCTATCTAGTTATGGTTTTAAACCGTTACGTGATGATAGAAAACGGTTCTAAACCGTTGCCTATCCAGTAACGGCTGTAAATCGTTCTCTAAAAATTGTTGTCAAAACCGTTGCCTATGCCAGTAACTATGGCAACGGTTTTTTTGGCTGCCGTTGCCTTAGGTAAAAAACCATTGCCTTTGAGCATTGGCAACGGCCGTATATACCACAGGTCAAAAACCGTTGCCAAAGCGTTGCCTAAAGTTTTAGCAACGGTTTTTCGATCTATGGCAACGGTTTTTGACCGTTGCGAAAACCCTTATTTGTTGTAGTGTGCATTTCATAAGTTTTACCATTCCTCTTCACTCCTTTATAGCTTATCTTGAGCTTAGCATGAGGACATGCTAATGATTTAAGTGTGGGGAGATTTCCCATTTTTAGGATTTATCTTGTGCTTAATTTAGTAAATTTTATCCATTATTCTCACACTTATTCATATAATTCGTATATTTTACATTTTCCTTCCTAATTCTGTACTATGATTGAAAACATGCTTCTTTGGCCTTAAATTTGTTAACTTTAATCTCCTCTTATTACCATTCGATGCCGTGATATGTTTGCTGAGTGTTTTCATGGTTTATAGGGAAGGAATGGCTTAAAGGATGGAAATGAAGCATGCAAAAGTGGAAGGAACGCAAGACAATGATGTTTTGAGAAGCTGGCAGCGACACGTACGTGTGATCGGGATTTTGTCAAGCAACGCGTACGCGTGGGCGACGCGTACGCGTGACAAAGCATCACGTGCTGCAGATATCAAAAAATGCTGGGGGCGATTTCTGGGCTGTTTTGGCCCAGTTCCAAGCCCGAAAACATAGAATAGAGGCTGCAGAGTGGGAGAATCAAAGAGACACACCTCATTATTCACACATTAGGTTTTAGATGTAGTTTTCTATAGAGGGAGACTCTCTCCTCTCTCTAGGTTTTAGGATTTCTTTTTGTTCTTCTCAATTTCAGACTTTTTATCTTAGTTTAATTTAGTTTTTTTCTACCCTTACTTGTTTTAGCACTTTAGTTATCTACTTATCTTATTGATTCCTTGATTTTGCCCATTTAGTTTATGAACTCCTATGTTACTTTCAATTCCCTTTTAATGCAGTTTTATATTTCATATTTATTGCTCCTTTCTTCGTTTGTTATTATTGAATGCTTGCAATTGTTAGTCTTAAGTTTTATTATTCCCTGATAATTTTCTGTACTTTTGTTTTGTGTCCACCAAGTGTTTGATAAAATGGTTGGTTGGATTTTAAATTAGATTTTTATATTCTTAGCTTGGATTGATTAATTGGAGACTCTTGAATTATCAAAGGTCTTTAATTGATTGGTGATTGAGTCTTGCTAGTTGGCTTGAGCTTCACTAACGCTAGTCTTTGACTAGGACTTGTGAACTTAAGTTAACTTTACCCACTTGACTTTCCTTCATTATTAGAGGCTAACTAAGTGAGAGCAAAAGGCAATTACCATCACAATTGACAATGATAATGAGGATAGGAAATTCAATTATCAACTCTTGCTAGAACTTTTCTTAATTGTTAGTTTATCTACCTGTTATTTACATTCCTTGCTTATTAAACCCAAAACCCAAAAAGATACTTTTCCATAACCAATTATAAGTACACTTTCCTGCAATTCCTTGAGAGACGACTCGAGGTTTAATACTTCGGTTAATTTTATTGCGTTTGCTTGAGTGACAAATAAATTAAATTTGATTGAGGTTTAATTGTTAGTTTAGATCTATACTTGCAACGCGATTATTTTTGTAAAATTCTTTACCAATTATTTTTCCACCATCACCACTCTTCTCTTATCTGTCTAGATAAGTGTTGTATAGTTTGACTCAATTGTGCTTCTATAGCTCTGTTAGAGGCTCAGGCTTCTTGCAGCATCTCTTGAGGTTTCAATATTTGTTGTACAAGGGAGTGTAGCTGCTGAGTTAAAGACTCATTCTGTTTCAGAGAGTTAGATTCAGTGGTCACTATCTTGACCTCTCCTTTTATTGAAGTCTCACTAGATGAGTACAGATGCTGATTGTTGGCAACTATCTCAATGAGCTCGTGAGCTTCCTCTATTGTCTTTTTCATGTGGGTTGAACCACCAGCAGAATGGTCTAAGGACATCTTAGCCATATCTGTGAGTCTGTAATAGATGTCTAACTTTACCCAATCTGAAAATATTTCAGTAGGGCATTTTCGTAGCATCATCTTGTATCTCACCCAAGCATCATAAAGGGATTCAGTATCTCCTTATTTGAAGCCTTGGATGTCCAGTCTCAACTGAGTCAGCTTTCTTGAAGGAAAGTATTGATTAAAAAACTTGTCCATTAGCTGATTCCATATTTTGAAGCTAGACTTGGGTTGGTTGTTGTAACACCCTACCATACAAAGTCTTATGCTTAAGTCATAATTCAGAGATGACAAGGTATTACGACCTCTAAAACAAAAATTTAGTACATATAGTAGTATGAATAATTGATTATAACTAGGAGCCTTTGTAGAAAAAGGGGGTAAACACAAACCGTAACTCAAACGGGCAACACTCCGATCGATACCGTAACGAACCGGGATAAGCTAACGCGAGATCATATATATAAAGAGTGTCAAAAACAAGAATATCAAGACTCAAAACTCGACTGCGAAGAGAACCGGTCCGAGCATAGCAATATATACATATGATAAAATAAGGAAAACCCCAAGGAAAACCCAAAGGGACATAAATATCGAAAACCTAATCTCCAAAATCCCCTCTAGAAGGAGTCATCACAGTTTGTATTATTTAATGGAGATGAAAGTATCTAAACAGAATATATATCCCAAAACAGAGTCCCGAGAACAAAGGATCTTCGCTAATCCAGAAGTCTCCAGCATGCCTCAACGAGAAGCCTTGCGTCCTGCATCTGAAAACCACAAAATCCGCATGGGTGAGAACCAGAGGTCCCCAGTACGGTAACAGCTTCCACATATATAATACATAATAATAGAGGAAAGCCGAAGGCAATCCTAGAACTTCCTTCAGATAATATCAAAGCTTATAAACAAGCTAAACCGTAAGTGGCAACTGACTAAAGATTCTTCAGTCTAACTAATACTTCCCTTTCCAATTCCTTCAGACCTCCCAACCACCAGCAGGAGTATAATATAGCAAACACAGTTATATCAGACAAGAGATTTACAAATAGGAACAGATAAGGCATTTAGGCAATTAGCAAGTAATATGCAGTCAAATAGGCAATCTCAAACAATTCATGTAGTATGCTTATGATGCATGCCTGTCCCTAGTGGCTGATGATATCATCTGTCGGTTATAGAGCCAACCCGACAAGTCCTGGTAGCTAGCCATTGGACTGTCCCTCTGTCGTGCATCCCCAACTCGAGTTATACTCATCATAAACTTGATCATAATCATGATCCATATCCATCACCCTCACTGGTGAATATTTATCCATCACCATCACTGGTGAATATTTATCCATCACCATCACTGGTGAATATTTATCCATCACCATCACTGGTGAATATTTATGGGGGCGAGCTCATCCGGGCCTTTCACAGTGCCCGGCCACACTTACGACATAGGGTCAAAAGAGCTTCGAGTCTCAACCTGGAGCACATGGTGGCTAGCCATTGCTACTACCCAGGGAAACCCTCATCTCCAATGGTGGAAGTGCAAACCTTCACAATTCAATCAACATCATATATGCATTTATACTTGGCCATAAACATGGCTCCGCCGTAACACGGCAATAATCTAGCCATCCGGCTCACGGTTAAATCCATAACCAGCCAATTCATTAACAATTACGGCCCTTCGGCCCATGGCACAACAAGCACTTCCACCGCCATTCTCCGCATCTCACATAATCATCTTTGATCCTCAATGATCATTCATTTTTCCCTTGCTTCACTCGCAAGTTACCACATTCACTAGCCCTTTTTCTCATGCTAGGCATATCATAATGATTTAAGACATAAGTGGTGAGATCGGAGGCTTAGAAGTATGAAATTTGGCTTTTAAAACTCAAAAATCAACTTTGGGATGAAAACAGGTCCACGCGTACGCGCACTCCACGCGCACGCGTGGATGGCGCTTTCTCGAAGAACGGCGCGTACGCACCAAGTGCGCCTATGCGCGAGGGGTCATTCTGCTAAAAATTTTCTAAGTTAAAAGCTGCAGAATTTACAGATTCAAACCCCAATCTTCCGACGGACATAACTTCCTCATTTTAAATCGTTTTTCACTCGTTCTTCGAACGGCATGGACATCCCGGATCCAATTTCATTTCTAAACAGATTTGGCACAAATCAGAGATCCGTAGTCCAAGTTATGTCCCGTCAAAGTATGCCCAAAAACCATGTTTTCATACAAAACCACAAGGTGCCATTTTCAAAACAAGCCACTTTCAACTCTTTTCAAAATCAATCAAACATGCCAATTTCAATCCTTCTCTTTGAAATCATTCAAAATGTACCAAAATCAACAACAAGCCATCCTCAACTCACACATTGACACTTTACCAAGGTTTCCAAAACCACATCCAACCATTTTAACACTTCTCAATCAAATGGCTAAAGGACAAACACAATATCATGTCATACATCCTTCCTCATCCCAATTTCCAATAATACCATTTCCAATTAACCATCATTATACATAATCAACATCATACTCACCATCAACATGGTACCACCCATCAATTCAACCTCAATCATCCATCAAGCATATATCACAACATGCATTTCTCATACATCACACAATCAAGGCATCAATATTCATAATCACATATATGAACACATCGTATATCTCAACTATTCAACAACACCAACAATTCAATGCCTATCTTAGGGCCTCTAGCCTAAGTATTTCCTACCACATTACATATTAGATACGGGAAACTAAAACCATACCTTAGCCGATTCCCCAAGCTCAACCGGAGCACTTCCAAACCACTTGTCCACAAGCTCTCAAGGTATCAACACCTCCAAGAACAGATTTTATCACACAAAACCCTCTTCCAAGCTTTCCAAAATCACCAATCAAGCTCCAATATTCACATATACACAACCTAAGCCACAATCATCATACCCATACACAATATCTCAATGCCCAAACCTCATAGAACAACAAATTACACTAGGGTTGAGAATCTTACCACAACCAAGGTCCAAGGAGACAAGATTAACCTTCTCCTTCAAGAGAGTTGGGTCCTATAACATCAAAAAACCCAAAATCTCAACATTTTTGCTCATGAAACTCGAAATCAAGGGCTGGAATTTCGAACAGTAAAACGTGCTTACCTCAAGATTGATTGTATGGGTTTTGTAGAGCTTTCCGCGGTGAACGCGTGGCCGCAAACGGAGCGGCAATCGGAGCTCTAGATCAAAAGTTATGGTGGTTTGAAGATTAAGTGAGAGAAAGAACTTGAGAGAGTGTTCTTCCCTCCATAGCCTCCATTTTCAGCGTGTTTAGTGTGTTGTGAGGAGAGAGAGTGCTGAAAACTAGGGTTTTGGTTTAGTTTAGTTGGGCCAAGGGCCCACTTTGGGTCCGGTTGGCCCGATTTGGCCCGTTCGGTCCAATCTTGGTCCGATTTCTATAAAATTGGTACCGAAATTCTCGTCTCAATTTCCTCTATCACATTTAGCCATAAAAATAACATTTTTGGCTTTCTAGAATAAATTCTCATTTATGGGTTAATTAGCCGTTAATTAACTGGGTCTTACATTCTACCCACCTAATTGGGAATTTTGCCCACAAAATTCAAATGCAATTACCTGAGAATAAGTGCGGATAATCCATTCGCATCTCCGACTCAAGTTCCCAAGTGTGTTCCTCAACACCGCCTCGACTCCAAGCCACTTTGACTAATGAAACCTCTTTTCCACGCAGTCGTTTGATACTAGTATCATCAATTCTGACTGGAGCCACTGGAAGCGTCAAATCTTCCCTTAACTGAACCGATTCGGGTTCTAACACATGGCTAGCATCAGGGGTGTACTTCCGAAGCTGCGACACGTGAAACACGTCGTGCAGGTTCGAAGGATGAGGTGGTAGAGCCACGCGATACGCCACCGGCCCAATCCTCTCCAGGATCTGAAATGGACCAATGTATCGAGGATTCAACTTCTTTGCTTTAATCGCTCTACCTATTCCTGTGGTCGGAGTAACCTTAAGGAAAACATGATCTCCTTCCTCAAATTCCAAGGGCTTCCGCCTCTGATCGGCGTAACTCTTTTGGCGACTCTGCGCCGTAAGCATCCTATCTCGGATTTTCTTAACTTGTTCAGTAGTCTCAGCTATCATTCCCGGCCCCAACAAGCCTTTCTCTCCAGTTTCATACCAACATAGCGGAGATTGACATTTCCTCCCATACAATGCCTCATACGGAGCCATTCCGATGCTCATATGGTAACTATTATTGTATGCAAACTCCACTAACAGCATATACCAATCCCAACTTGCCGGTTGATCCAAAACACAAGCTCTCAACATATCCTCTAGTGTTTGGATCGTCTTCTCAGATTGACCATCTGTTTGAGGATGGTAAGCTGTACTCAAGCTTAATCGGGTTCCAAAAGCTTTCTGAAATGCACCCCAGAATCTCGAAGTGAAACGAGGATCTCTATCAGAGATTATAGTAGCAGGTACACCATGGAGTCTCACAATTTCCTTTATGTATAACCGAGCTAGCTCCTCAAGGGTGTAAGTCATCCGAACGGGTAAAAAGTGAGCTGACTTCGTCAGTCGGTCCACGATCACCCAGATAGCATCAAAACCAGTCCTAGTCCTTGGCAATCCCGACACAAAGTCCATTGCAATACTTTCCCACTTCCATTGCGGAACCTCTAAGGGTTGCAACATCCCGGAAGGTCTTTGATGTTCAATCTTTACCTTTTGACAAGTTAAGCACTTTGAAACATATTCCGCCATATCATTCTTCATACCCAGCCACCAAAACATCGCCTTTAAATCATGGTACATCTTAGTACTTCCCGGGTGAATGGAGAATCCGCTTTTGTGTGGCTCCTTTAAGATATCTTGCCTCAAAGTACCAACATCCGGCACAATGATCCTACCCTTGAATCTCCATAACCCATCTTTTTCTTCCGACACTCTCCACTATTTTCCTTGCTCGATAGCCGGTAACACCTTCCATAACGCTTCATCATTTTCATGAGCCTTTAGGAGTTCGGACTTAAAGTCACTTGAGATTTCTAATCGGCTTAAACACAAGGTTCCAGATACTTCTCGAGCACCAATTTTTAGACTCTCGAATCCCTTGAGCAACTTCTCCTCTTGAAGCATCATCCAAGACGCATATAACGACTTCCGACTTAACGCATCCGCCACTACATTTGCCTTTCCCGGATGGTAATTCAACTCAAAGTCGTAGTCCTTCAATAATTCCATCCACCTCCTTTGCCTCATATTAAGCTCTTTCTGATCAAAGAGGTATTTCAAACTCTTGTGATCGGAAAAGACTTGGAACTTAACCCCATAGAGATAATGCCTCCACACCTTCAAGGCAAATACGACCGCAGCGAGTTCCAGATCGTGCGTAGGGTAACTAACTTCATGAGGTCTCAACTGTCGTGAGGCATACGCCACCACATTATGATGCTGCATCAGCACGCACCCTAGACCCTTCAACGATGCATCACAGTACACCTCAAAAGACTCGTTCGGCTCAGGTAACACTAACACAGGTGCAGTGGTCAACTTTTTCTTCAATGCCTGAAAGCTCTCCTCGCACTCAGGAGTCCAAACAAACATAGTGTCTTTGCGAGTTAACTTTGTCAACGGCAAAGCTAATTGCGAAAAGCCTTTGATGAACCTTCGGTAATAGCCAGCTAAACCCAGAAAACTCCTTATCTCAGTTACTGTGGTTGGTTGCTTCCATTCCATCACAGCCTCCACCTTAGTTGGATCTACGGCTATTCCCCTCTTACTCACCACGTGACCCAAAAACTTTACCTCATCCTTCCAAAACTCACACTTAGACAATTTCGCATAGAGTTTCTTCTCCTTTAAAATTTGCAACACGGTCCGCAAGTGTTCCGCATGCTCTTCTTCGGTCTTGGAGTAAATCAGTATGTCGTCAATGAAGACAACAACGAATTTATCCAGAAACGGACGGAATACTCTATTCATGTAATCCATAAACACTGCAGGAGCATTCGTCAACCCAAAAGACATCATAGTATACTCGTAATGACCATAACGAGTCCTGAAAGCGGTCTTAGGGATATCCTCACCCCTTACCCTTATTTGGTGATAACCGGATCGCAAATCGATCTTAGAGAAAACCCCAGCTCCTTGTAACTGATCCATGAGATCATCAATCCTTGGCAATGGGTACTTATTCTTTATAGTGACCTTGTTCAGCTACCTGTAATGCACACAGAGCCGCATACTTCCATCTTTTTTCTTTACCAGTAACACTGGAGCACCCCACGGGGAAACACTTGGTCGGATAAAGTTCTTACCCAACAATTCCTCTAACTGAGACTTTAGCTCGGCCATCTCTAACGGTGACATCCTATAAGGAGCACTTGAGATTGGTCCCGCCCCAGGCACCAACTCAATAGCAAACTCGACCTCTCGGTTAGGTGGAAATTCCTCAATATCATCGGGAAACACTTCCGGAAACTCACACACTACCGGAATCTGATCCAACTTTTGATCATCACCCGAAACACCAGCAGTTAACAACAGGATACCCTGACATTCGATTCCAGAATAGTTCACCATCATCGAATTCAAGTAATAATTATTCACCACGACCGGCCCTTCTGTATCTTCCGGCATAAAGTACACCGACTTTGTAGAACAATCAAGCAGGACATGGTTCTCAGATAACCAGTCCAATCCCAAGATAAGATCAAGACCGATCATCGGTAAGCAGATTAAATTATGGACAAAATCACGCTGCTTGAACCTAAACGAAACTTTCGGGCATCCTAGCCTAGTTACCATGGCCTCATGGGTAGCATTATACACTTTTAAGTCATAACCTAAGGTTACGATCTTCAATCCTAATTCATGGGCTTTCTCAAATGCTATAAATGAATGCGATGCTCCCGAATCAAATAGAGCATTTAAAGTTTGACCAGCCATTTCACAGTTACCTCGAATGAGTGTCTCAGATCCTTCTGCACCCACAGCTGAGGTGGTGAACACCCGACCAGTCTGTTGTGCTTTCCCAGCACCTTGCTTCTGCTTCTCCGGACAACTTGTGGCTTTATGCCCCGCCTTTCCACAATTATAGCACAAACCCCATCCGGCCTTGCATGGTACTCCCGGATGGTGACTTCCACACCTAGTACAAGATTGATCATTTTGAGGCTGCTTCCCAAACCTTTTCCATTGGGAGTAGTTGTTGTTGGGCCTCCTAAAAGAACTTCCCCTCTTAAAAGGCGGACCTCTAGGTGCAAAGCTCTTCCCTCAGTTCTGCGAAAATGATCCTTTGTGACTTCTTTTCTCAGCGGTTGCCCTCTTCACACACTCCTCAGCAACCTTACACTTGTTCACCAGCTCGGAGAAAGTCCTAATCTCCATTGGCCCCACTAAACTGAAAATATCATTCCGGAGTCCTCCTTCATACTTAACACACTTCTATTCCTCATATTCCACCAGAGTCCCTTGACACATACGAGAGAATCTGAACAGCTCCTCAAAATTGTCAGTATACTCAGATACGGACATAGTACCCTGCTTCAGCTGCAACAATTCAAGCTCCTTGGCTGTCCTGGCAGAAGTCGGAAAGTACTTCTTATAGAACTCCTCTTGGAAGACGTCCCAGGTGATATAATCATCACCCTGCTGCAGAAGGCATCGAATACCCTGCCACCAATGCGACGCTTCAACAGTGAGCAAATAGGTAGCAAACTCCACACGCTGCCCTTCAGGTACCACCTGCGCTTGCAGTGCTCGTTCCATAGCCTGAAACCATGTATCGGCCTCAGTCGGGCTAGTAGTTCCCTTGAACTTTGGGGTATTAACCTTCAAAAAGTTCGCCAGTGTCATCGGACCCTAAACTCCACCTCCGTCATTACCATGGTTGTTCATCTGTTGACCAAGAGCCTCAGCAGTGGCTTGCATAGCAGCAGCCATGTTCTCTAACGTAGTCATAAAGTTCACCGGATCATTAGGGTTAGTCTCCGACACACGAGTATTAGTACGACCTCTCTCACGACCTCTACCGCGTCCACGAGGCGCCATTTGGTTCCTATACACACCAAACAATCGATATTAAGTTGATCAGTCTCAATATCGGAAGTTCAGTGCTTCAAAGTCCCAAATGCATGCTCATGAACGTTTATGCCAATTATATCAAGCAGATATACTAGTAGCACATAACACACACACAGAGAATGCACAGAAGCATAGTCAGTCCATTCCTCAGGCTCTACAGGAACGAACTGCTCTGATACCATAATGTAACACCCTACCATACAAAGTCTTATGCTTAAGTCATAATTCAGAGATGACAAGGTATTACGACCTCTAAAACAAAAATTTAGTACATATAGTAGTATGAATAATTGATTATAACTAGGAGCCTTTGTAGAAAAAGGGGGTAAACACAAACCGTAACTCAAACGGGCAACACTCCGATCGATACCGTAACGAACCGGGATAAGCTAACGCGAGATCATATATATAAAGAGTGTCAAAAACAAGAATATCAAGACTCAAAACTCGACTGCGAAGAGAACCGGTCCGAGCATAGCAATATATACATATGATAAAATAAGGAAAACCCCAAGGAAAACCCAAAGGGACATAAATATCGAAAACCTAATCTCCAAAATCCCCTCTAGAAGGAGTCATCACAGTTTGTATTATTTAATGGAGATGAAAGTATCTAAACAGAATATATATCCCAAAACAGAGTCCCGAGAACAAAGGATCTTCGCTAATCCAGAAGTCTCCAGCATGCCTCAACGAGAAGCCTCGCGTCCTGCATCTGAAAACCACAAAATCCGCATGGGTGAGAACCAGAGGTCCCCAGTACGGTAACAGCTTCCACATATATAATACATAATAATAGAGGAAAGCCGAAGGCAATCCTAGAACTTCCTTCAGATAATATCAAAGCTTATAAACAAGCTAAACCGTAAGTGGCAACTGACTAAAGATTCTTCAGTCTAACTAATACTTCCCTTTCCAATTCCTTCAGACCTCCCAACCACCAGCAGGAGTATAATATAGCAAACACAGTTATATCAGACAAGAGATTTACAAATAGGAACAGATAAGGCATTTAGGCAATTAGCAAGTAATATGCAGTCAAATAGGCAATCTCAAACAATTCATGTAGTATGCTTATGATGCATGCCTGTCCCTAGTGGCTGATGATATCATCTGTCGGTTATAGAGCCAACCCGACAAGTCCTGGTAGCTAGCCATTGGACTGTCCCTCTGTCGTGCATCCCCAACTCGAGTTATACTCATCATAAACTTGATCATAATCATGATCCATATCCATCACCCTCACTGGTGAATATTTATCCATCACCATCACTGGTGAATATTTATCCATCACCATCACTGGTGAATATTTATCCATCACCATCACTGGTGAATATTTATGGGGGCGAGCTCATCCGGGCCTTTCACAGTGCCCGGCCACACTTACGACATAGGGTCAAAAGAGCTTCGAGTCTCAACCTGGAGCACATGGTGGCTAGCCATTGCTACTACCCAGGGAAACCCTCATCTCCAATGGTGGAAGTGCAAACCTTCACAATTCAATCAACATCATATATGCATTTATACTTGGCCATAAACATGGCTCCGCCGTAACACGGCAATAATCTAGCCATCCGGCTCACGGTTAAATCCATAACCAGCCAATTCATTAACAATTACGGCCCTTCGGCCCATGGCACAACAAGCACTTCCACCGCCATTCTCCGCATCTCACATAATCATCTTTGATCCTCAATGATCATTCATTTTTCCCTTGCTTCACTCGCAAGTTACCACATTCACTAGCCCTTTTTCTCATGCTAGGCATATCATAATGATTTAAGACATAAGTGGTGAGATCGGAGGCTTAGAAGTATGAAATTTGGCTTTTAAAACTCAAAAATCAACTTTGGGATGAAAACAGGTCCACGCGTACGCGCACTCCACGCGCACGCGTGGATGGCGCTTTCTCGAAGAACGGCGCGTACGCACCAAGTGCGCCTATGCGCGAGGGGTCATTCTGCTAAAAATTTTCTAAGTTAAAAGCTGCAGAATTTACAGATTCAAACCCCAATCTTCCGACGGACATAACTTCCTCATTTTAAATCGTTTTTCACTCGTTCTTCGAACGGCATGGACATCCCGGATCCAATTTCATTTCTAAACAGATTTGGCACAAATCAGAGATCCGTAGTCCAAGTTATGTCCCGTCAAAGTATGCCCAAAAACCATGTTTTCATACAAAACCACAAGGTGCCATTTTCAAAACAAGCCACTTTCAACTCTTTTCAAAATCAATCAAACATGCCAATTTCAATCCTTCTCTTTGAAATCATTCAAAATGTACCAAAATCAACAACAAGCCATCCTCAACTCACACATTGACACTTTACCAAGGTTTCCAAAACCACATCCAACCATTTTAACACTTCTCAATCAAATGGCTAAAGGACAAACACAATATCATGTCATACATCCTTCCTCATCCCAATTTCCAATAATACCATTTCCAATTAACCATCATTATACATAATCAACATCATACTCACCATCAACATGGTACCACCCATCAATTCAACCTCAATCATCCATCAAGCATATATCACAACATGCATTTCTCATACATCACACAATCAAGGCATCAATATTCATAATCACATATATGAACACATCGTATATCTCAACTATTCAACAACACCAACAATTCAATGCCTATCTTAGGGCCTCTAGCCTAAGTATTTCCTACCACATTACATATTAGATACGGGAAACTAAAACCATACCTTAGCCGATTCCCCAAGCTCAACCGGAGCACTTCCAAACCACTTGTCCACAAGCTCTCAAGGTATCAACACCTCCAAGAACAGATTTTATCACACAAAACCCTCTTCCAAGCTTTCCAAAATCACCAATCAAGCTCCAATATTCACATATACACAACCTAAGCCACAATCATCATACCCATACACAATATCTCAATGCCCAAACCTCATAGAACAACAAATTACACTAGGGTTGAGAATCTTACCACAACCAAGGTCCAAGGAGACAAGATTAACCTTCTCCTTCAAGAGAGTTGGGTCCTATAACATCAAAAAACCCAAAATCTCAACATTTTTGCTCATGAAACTCGAAATCAAGGGCTGGAATTTCGAACAGTAAAACGTGCTTACCTCAAGATTGATTGTATGGGTTTTGTAGAGCTTTCCGCGGTGAACGCGTGGCCGCAAACGGAGCGGCAATCGGAGCTCTAGATCAAAAGTTATGGTGGTTTGAAGATTAAGTGAGAGAAAGAACTTGAGAGAGTGTTCTTCCCTCCATAGCCTCCATTTTCAGCGTGTTTAGTGTGTTGTGAGGAGAGAGAGTGCTGAAAACTAGGGTTTTGGTTTAGTTTAGTTGGGCCAAGGGCCCACTTTGGGTCCGGTTGGCCCGATTTGGCCCGTTCGGTCCAATCTTGGTCCGATTTCTATAAAATTGGTACCGAAATTCTCGTCTCAATTTCCTCTATCACATTTAGCCATAAAAATAACATTTTTGGCTTTCTAGAATAAATTCTCATTTATGGGTTAATTAGCCGTTAATTAACTGGGTCTTACAGTTGTCTAACCACCTCTTTGCTTGGTCTTTAACAGCAAAGGAAAAAAGCATCAGTCTGTAGACATCCTGGTCTACTCCCTCAGTGTATACTGTGTCAGCTAATTACAGAAATTCTACAAGGAATTCCATGGGCTCCTCTTGAGGAAGTCCCTGAAACTGGCAGTTTTGCTACACTAGAGTGATTAACTGTGGGTTGAGCTTAAAGTTAGCTACTCCAATAGGGGGTATGCTAATGCTACTTCTAGAGAAGTCAGTAGTGGGGGCTGTATAAGACCCCAAAGTACTTCTGAACTGTTCATCCCTATTCGGGTTCAGAGTAAACTCTTCTAGTTCCTATACACTCAGTCAAAAAATAAGGAAATGGGAAGGTGTGTCTCTATATCAGAGTATAAAGCAGTCCAGTAAGATGTCTTGAGAAAACAAGAAGAATGAAGGTAGAGGGAGAGAGATGGAATTCGAATTTTTGAAATTAAAATTTTTTTATTTAATTATTAATTTCGAAAAAAGAAAGAAAAATAAAAGAAAATTTTAAGACAACTAATTACTTAAAAAGATTTGACAATTTTAAAGGTGGTTTTCGAAAAAAGAAGAGAGAGAAAGAAGTAGTTGATTTTCAAAAATAGAAGAGAGAGAGAGGTAAGAATTTTTGAAAAAGAAGAAAGGGGAATAAGTTAGGAAGTTTTGAAAAAGAGGAAAGAGAAAGAAGAGTAGAAAAGAGAATAAGATAAGACAAGTAAGTAACTAATCAATAAGATTTGAAAGTAAAGTAAAAGATTTGAATTTGAAAATTGAAGATTGAATTTTGAAAATTAAATTTTTGAAATTTGAAATTTGAATTTAAAAATAAAGTAAAAGAAAGATTAAGATTTGAAAGAATAAGTCAACAATATAAGATAAGATTTGAAAAGATTTTGAAAAGGATTTAATTTTGAAATTTGAAATTGATTCAAGATAAGATAAAGATTTGAAAATGTGAAATTTAAAATTTGAATTTAAAATAAAATAAGATTTAAAATTTAAAGATTTTGAAAAAGATTTGAAAAGATAAGATTTGAAATTTGAAATTTGAAAAAGATTTGATTTTGATTTTGAAATTTTGAAATTTGAATTTAAAATTTTGAATTTTGAAAATTGAATTTGAATTAGGATACCATAAGATTTTAAAATTTGAATTTTAAAATTTAAATTTTAAAATAAGATAAGATAAAGATTTAAAAAAGATTTGATTTTTGAAAAGATTTGATTTTGAAAGTCAAATTTAAGATAAGATAAGATAATAATTTGAAACTCAATAATAGATAACAAAAGATAAGATAAAGATTTGAAAAAATTTTGAATTTTAAAATTTAAAAGAAAGATAAGATAAGAAAGAATCAAATTAAAAGAAACATATGATAAGATATAAAAAGATAAGATTTGAAATTTGGTTTTTGAAATTAAGATAAGATAAGATAATGATTTTGAAATTAAAATATGAAATTTTTCTTGAAATTTTCGAAAATAATTTTTAAATAAGGATAAAAAAGATATTTTTTCATTTTTTGAATTAATGAAGAAAGAAAAAAATAACCAAAAGACACCAAACTTAAAATTTTTAGATCTAAGATACTAAATTTTCGAAAATTGAAAGGAAAAACACCAAAAGACACCAAACTTAAAATTTTTAGATCAAAACAAGAAAAGAAACAAGAACAACTTGAATACCAAGAAAGAACACTCGAGAACAATTTTTTGAAAAATTAAAGGAGAGAAAAATCAAAAAACACCAAAGAGACACCAAACTTAAAAATTTTAAAATCAAACAAAGAAAATAACCAAGAATAATTCGAATATGAAGAAAGAAAAACAAAGAACGGGTTAAAAAGAGATGAAACCCAAAGTGACCAAGAGACACCAAACTTAAAGATTGAACACAAGACTAAAAAAAAGACAAAGATTACTATAGAAAAGAAAAGGCTTTGAAAAATTTTTGAAAAAAAAAAACAAGAAATAGGTAAGACTCAAAGTAAAAAAAATCAAAAGAAAATACATAGCCAAAAACAGAAAAGGTTTTGAAAATTTTTTTGAAAAGAAAACAAAAGACACAACCAAAAGAAAAGATCAAGATAAAAAAGAAAAGCAAAGATTTTTGAAAAATTCTTTGATTTTTTCGAAAAAAAATGAAAATAAAACTTGGTGCACGAATTCCCACACTCCGTACAACTGAACCAGCAAGTGCACTGGGTTGTCCAAGTAATACCTGAGTGAGTCAGGGTCGATCCCACGAGGATTGTGGTTTGAAATAAGCTATGCTTATCTTGTAAATCTTAGTCAGGCGGAAAGAAGAAGTAGGTATGTTGTTTAAAGCGCATACAATTGGAATAAGATGGAATTACAATGTTTGATTATAACGAGTGATAAGAAGATGATTAAGGCTTGGAGATGCTTTGTTCTTCTAGAAAACTCTGGTCTTACTGTCTTCTTCAACTGTGAATGATTTTTCTATGGCAAGCTGTATGTGATCAACGCCGGTTGAGAGGTCGCTAATGCTCCTCCAAATCTGAACCCCAGGGTTAATGTGGATCCATTCTGATTGAGCGTGAAGCTCCTGTAGTCCATTCTCCTTAGTGATCCTACTTAAAATGCCACAGACAAGGTCGAATCTTATGAATCAGAGAATGTTGTTCCTTTGGGTTCTAGCCTCTACCACAAACACTGTAATCTCCCCATACCTCGGTTGAACTAGTGTCTCGAGAAAGACGCACTCTGAACCCATATAGAATGAAATAACCTTGTTCCAGTTCAACTTATTCATAATGATGAAGAACGAAGATACATCTTAGAATCGAGAATCAAACACGGATTGAAAAGAAACAGTAATACTTTTATTGATCAATAAACCTCAGCAGAGCTCCTCCCCTCAACCTAGGAGGTTTAGAAACTCATAATGATAGAAAATACAATGATAGAATTCTAAATATGGCATAAAGGTCTGTAAATGATGTAAAAGTTCTCAAATAAATACTAGATTAATGACTAAGGATTACATAAGAAGGGTAAAACAGTCTTTTAGTGCTAAAATCTACTTTTGGGGCCCACTTGGTGAGTGTTTGGGCTAAGATTGATTGAGATCCACGTGCTAGGAGGCCTCTAGGGCGTTGAATGCTGGTTAGGGGGTCCTTTATGGGCATTAGGCGTTGGTCTCTTCTCCTTTCCGCATTGGACGCCAGAATAGGGCAGGAGGCTGGCGTTGAATGCCAGTTTTGGGCCTTTAATTCTGAAGCAAAGTATAGAATATTATATATTTCTGGAAAGCTCTGGATGTTAGCTTTCCACAGCCATTGGGAACACTCTATTTAGACTTCTGTAACTCTAGAAAAGCTCTTTCGAATGCAAGGAGATCAGATCCGGACAGTATCTGCAGTGCTTTCTCTGTCTCTGGATCAGACTTTTGCTCCAGCTCCTCAATTTCAGCCAGAAAATACTTGAAATTACATGAAAACACACAAAAAGTGTATAAAATATCCGCTCATCAGCCCCCATTCTTATTTTACCATTTTTTTAAACTTTTGAAATAGAATGTGATGCTTCCGAAATTGGTATGGAAAAGCGAGCAATCGCCTATTTCAGTGAGAAGTTGAATGGAGCCCCTCTCAACTACTCAACTTATGATAAGGAACTTTATGCCTTGGTGAGAGCTTTGGAAGTGTGGCACCATTATTTGCTACCTAAAGAATTTGTGGTGCATACTGAACATGAATCCCTCAAACATTTGAAGGGCCAAGCGAAGTTGAACAAGAGACATGCAAAATGGATAGAATTCCTTGAATCCTTTCCATATGGAATCGCCTATAAGCAAGGTAAAGAGAATGTGGTTCCTGATACATCATCTGGAAGGTATTCCTTAATCACAACCCTTACTTCTAAGTTTTTAGGTTTTGAGTGTATGAAGAAATTGTATGCAACTGATTCTGATTTTGCCTTTATCTATGCTGCATGTGAACATGGTGCACATAACAAATTCTATAAGTATGATGGTTTTCTATTTTGGGAAAATAGGATTTATGTACGTACTTGTTCTATTAGGGAGCTACTTGTTCTAGAATCACATAGTGGGGGTTTGATAGCTCATTTTGGTGTGCATAAGACTTTGGATGTTTTATCTGAGCATTTTTACTGGCCCCAATGTGCAGTACGAACCCCACACTCTCATACAACAGTACCTGCAAGTGCACTGGGTCGTCCAAGTAATACCTAAGCGAGTCAAGATCGATACCACGAGGATTGTGGTTTGAAGCAAGCTATGGTTATCTTGAAGGTCTTAGTCAGGCAGATCAGAAAGTTGTTTGATGTTGTAAGAGTAATGTATGCCATAAAATCATCAATAGGAATATGAGAAAAGGGTAGAAGGTGTTGTTGGATACAGAATTGTGTGAGAATTATGGGATTATTATAATAGGGTGCTAATACTTTAAAGATAGAGTTGAGGATTGGAGTTGCTTTGCCTTTCTGAATTAACTCTGGTATTACTGCACTCTTTGCTTGAGTGATTTCTTCAATGGTAGGCTGTATATGATTAACACTAGTTTAAGCAGCTGCCAATACTCCTCTAGATCTGAACCCCAGGTTTAGTACGGATCCATTCTGATTGAGGGTGAAGCTCGTACAGTTCATTCTCCTTAATGTTCCTACTCAAAATGCCACAGACAAGGTCGGATCTTCTGGATCAGAGAATGCTGCACCTTGGGTTCTAGCCTCTACCACAGGGATCCTAATCTCCCTGGAAATCAGCTGAATTGATGTCTCGAGAAGTCCCCAATGAAGTTGTAGATTAGTCGTCTGAGAGATGTATAAACATAGTTGTTGGTTCGTCCTTGTCCGGTGAAAGACACATTTTGAACCCAAGTAGACGCGGGTGTTTGTCAGGCACGTTCGTCTTAATGTGATTAACAGAGCTAATTTGTTAGATCATCCTGTTCACCATGATGAAGATCGGATATACATCTTAGAATTAATCAAACACGGATCGAAGAGAAATAGTAATACTTTTATTAATTCATAGGACTCAGCAGGGCTCCTCCCCTCAACCTAGGAGGTTTAGAAACTCATACTGATGTGAAAAAAAAGTAGAACTCAAAAATAGTGTATAATATGCGTGATGTCCCTAATGATTATGTAAAATACACTTTAAATACTAAACAGATGACTGTAAGGGTAAAACAGTCTATTTAGTGCTAAAATCCACTTCTGGGGCCCACTTAATGAGTGTTTGGGCTGAGTTTTGATGAGATCCACGTGCTATGAGGTCTTTGGGGGTGTGGAATGCCAGCTAGGGGGTCCTCTTTGGGCATTTGTACATTGGTCTCTTCTTTTTGGGTGTTGGACGCCTAGAAGGGGGCAGGAAGCTAGCGTTGAACTCCAGTTTTGGGCCTTCTAATCCAAAACAAAGTATGGACTATTATATATTTATGGAAAGCTCTGGAAGTCATCTTTCCATAGTCGTTGAGAGCACTCCATTTGGATTTTTGTAGCTCCAGAAAAGCTCTTCTAAATGCAGGTAGGTCAGATTTGGACAGCATCTGTAGTGCTTTCTCTTTCTCTGAATCAGACTTCTGCTCCAGCTCCTCAATTTTAGCCAGAAAATACCTAAAATTGTCCAAAAATACAAAAACTCATAGTAGAATCCAAAAATGTGAATTTAACACTAAAACCTATAAAAACTCAATAAAAAATGATAAAAATTATATGAAAGTGATGCCAAAAAGCGTATAAAATATCTGCTCATCACAACACCTAATTTAAATCGTTGCTTGTCCCCAAGCAACTAAAAACACAGTAGGATAGAAAGAAAATTAAGATACAATAAATTTCTAAGTTTCAAATGAAGCTTAGATACAATCAGATAAGCGGGACTTAGTAGCTTTTTGCTCCTGAATAGTTTTGGCATCTCAATTTCCATTGAAACTCAGAGATGTTGGCATCCTTAGGAACTTAGAATCCATATGATATTATTGACTCTCTTAGTTAAGCTTATTTTTATTCTTGAATACAGCTTTCAGAATCTTGGTCGTGACCCTAAGCACCTTGTTTTCTAGTATTACCACCGGATACAATAATGTCACAGACACTTTAACTGGGTGAACCTTTTCAGATTGTGACTCAGCTTTGCTAGAGTCCCCAGATATAGGTGTCCAGAGTTCTTAAGCACACTCTTTTGCTTTGGACCACGACTTTAACTGCTCAGTCTCAAGCTTTTCACTTGACACCTTCATGCCACAAGCACATGGTTAGGGACAGCTTGGTTTAGCCGCTTAGGCCAGGATTTTATTTCCTTTGGGCCCTCCTATCCATTAATGCCCAAAGCCTTGGGTCCTTTTACCTTTGTCTTTTGGTTTAAAGAGTTACTGCCTTTTTCAATCTGCCCTCCTTTTCCTACATTTTTTGGCAGTAATGGATTTTTCTGCTTTTTATTTTTTTTCTTTTTCTTTTTGCCATTTTTTTCTTTCTTTTTCGCATGCTATATATATTTTTTCTTTTGCGACATGATTTTTCTTTTTCTTTTTGCTGCTTTTACTTGCTTCAAGAATCAATTTTTAGATTTTTCAGATTATCAATAATATTTTTCCTTTTTTCTTATTCTTTCAAGAGCCAACATTCTAATATTTCAACTTCAAATATGCACTGTTTAATCATACATTCAGAAATCAAAAGCAAATGACACCATATCAACATAATTAAACTATTCTTATTTTAAACTTGAAATTCATGCATCTCTCAATTCTTTTCCAAAAAATTTTCTTTTAAGCAAGGTGAGAGATATATGGAATGTTTTACAACTTTTAAGACATCAATGCAAATGATCATGCAACTAGAACAAGAGAACAAATAAATAAACAGACAGAAAATAGAAAAATAATAGGAAAGGGGTGTAAAGAGAACGAATCCACCTGAATAATGGTGGCTAGTGCTCCTCCTTGAGGATCCAATGTAGTGCTTGATCTCTTCAATGTCACTCCTTTGTCTTTGGCTAGTGCTCCATCCTCTTCTTCCATACTTAGACGTGGTAGAAGTCAAAAAGGAAAGCTTTTGCAACACCAAACTTAAGAGTTTTGCTCGTCCTCAAGCAAATATGAACAATGAGGATGAATAGGGTAGAAGAATGTGGGGTAGGTGGAGCTTCTGTAGGACCTACAGGTCCTGAGAGGCTGGGAAATCCAGTTTTTTTACTTCTCTGCATTGGCGTTTGAACGCCCAGGGATCGCTCCCTAGCTGGCGTTCAATGCCAGCAATGCTGCCTTGATGGGTGTTGAACGCCCAATAGGGATACCCTGGCTGGCATTCAACGTTGACACTCCATCCAGAGTGTTCTGTTTTCACTGCTGTGAAATTCTGTCTCTTGACTGAATGCTGCATATGATTATGACTCTAACAACTAAAAAAAAAAATGAAAGAAAATAAATATAGTTGAGTAAGGTTGGGTTGCCTCCCAACAAGCGCTTCTTTAACTTCACTAGCTTAACCTTTACTGTACTTAATTTAGTAACACTGTTGAGCCTCCTGGCTCTACATCTCCTTCAAGGTAATGCTTAATTCTCTGTCCATTGACAGTGAACCTGATTTCAGGATCTTTTCCTCAAAGTTCTATGTGTCCGTAAGGTGATACTCTTGTAATCACATACGGTCTCTTCCAGCGGAATTTGAGTTTTCCAGGGAATAATCTGAGCCTTGAGTTGAAGAGCAAAACTTTCTGCCCTGGTTTGAAGACTCTAGAAGCTATCTTCCTGTTATGCCACCTCTTTGCCTTTTCCTTATAGATCTTTGCATTCTCAAATGCATCTAAGCAGAATTCATCTAACTCATTTAGATGGAGCAGCCATTTTTCTCCTACTGCTTTAGCATCGAGGTTGAGGAATCTAGTGGCTTAATAGGCCTTGTGTTCTAGTTCCATTGGTAAATGACAGGACTTCCTATATACTAACTGATATGGTGAAGTTCCAATGGGGGGTTTTAGAAGCTGTTCTGTATGCCCACAGAGCATCATCAAGTTTTCTGGTCCAATCCTTTCTAGAGGCACTTACTGTCCTCTCTAGGATTCGCTTTAGTTCTCTATTGGAGACTTCAGCTTGCTCATTGGTTTAGGGATGATACGGTGTTGCTACTTTATGGAAAACTCCGTAACGGCTTAAGACAGAATCCAGCTGTCTGTTGCAGAAATGAGTTCCTCCATCACTGATTAGTGTCCTAGGGACACCAAATCTGCTGAAGATGTTCTTTTAGAGGAACTTCATTACTACTCTGGTGTCATTGGTGGGTGTTGCTATTGCTTCAACCCATTTAGACACATAATCTACTGCTACAAGGATGTAGGTATTTAAGTATGAAGGCAGGAATGGTCCTATGAAATCTATGCCCCATACGTCAAACAACTCAATCTCTAGGATTCCTTGTTGAGGCATGCTGTGACCATGAGGAAGGTTGCCAGCTCTTTGGCAACTATCACAGTTACGGACGAACTCTCTAGAATCCTTAAAAAGAGTGGGCCAGTAAAAGCCACTTTGGAATACCTTAGTGGCTGTCCGCTCACTTCCAAAGTGTTCTCCATAGTCAAAGCTATGGCAATGTGATGAGCGGATAATTTATACGCTTTTTGACATTGTTTTTAGTATATTTTTAGTAGGATCTAGTCACTTTTAGGGATGTTTTCATTAGTTTTTATGTTAAAATTCACATTTCTGGACTTTACTATGAGTTTGTGTGTTTTTCTGTGATTTCAGGTATTTTCTGACTGAAATTGAGGGACTTGAGCAGAAATCAGATTCAGAGGTTGAAAAAGGACTGCTGATGCTGTTGGATTCTGACCTCTCTGCACTCAAAGTGAATTTTCTGGAGCTACAGAACTTGAAATGGCGCGCTTCCAAATGCATTGGAAAGTAGACATCCAAGGATTTCCAGCAATATATAATAGTCCATACTTTGGCCAAGAATTGACGACGTAAACTGGCGTTCAACGCCAGCCTTCTGCCCAAATCTGGCGTCCAGCGCCAGAAAAGGATCCAAAACCAGAGTTGAACGCCCAAACTGGCACAGAAACTGGCGTTCAACTCCACAAATGGCCTCTGCACGTGCAACACTCAGGCTCAGCCCAAACACACACCAAGTGGGCCCCGGAAGTGGATTTATTCATCAATTACTTACTCATGTAAACCCTAGTGACTAGTTTATTATAAATAGGACCTTTTACTATTGTATTAGGCATCTTTTGATCATCTTAGGATCTTTGGATTACCTTATGATCCTTTGATCACGTTTTAGGGGGCTGGCCATCTCGGCCATGCCTGGACCTTCACTTATGTATTTTTAACGGTAGAGTTTCTACACTCCATAGATTAAGGTGTGGAGCTCTGCTGTTCTTCAAAGATTAATGCAAAGTACTACTGTTTTCTATTCAATTCTTCTTATTTTGCTTCTAAGATATCCATTCGCACCCAAGAACGTGATGAAGGTGATGATTATGTGTGACGCTCATCATCCTTCTCCCTTATGAACGCGTGCCTGACAAACACTTCTGTTCTACATGAAATAAGCTAGAATGAGTATCTCTTAGATCTCCTAACCAGAATCTTCGTGGCGTAAGCTAGAATGATGGCGGCATTTCAAGAGAATCCAGAAAGTCTAAACCTTGTCTGTGGTATTCCGAGTAGGATTCAATGATTGAATGACTGTGACGAGCTTCAAACTCGCGAGTGCTGGGCGTTAGTGACAGACGCAAAAGGAGGGTGAATCCTATTCCAGCATGATCGAGAACCGACAGATGAATAGCCGTGCCGTGACAGGGTGCGTGAGCATATTATTCACTGAGAGGAGGGGATGTAGCCACTGACAACGGTGATGCCCTTGCATACAGCCAGCCATGGAAAGGAGTAAGACAGATTGGATGAAGATAGCAGGAAAGCAGAGGTTCAGAGGAACGAAAAGCATCCCCATTCGCTTATCTGAAATTCCTACCAATGATTTACATAAGTATCTCTATCTCTATTTTATTATATATTCGAAAACACCATTATCACTTTATATCTGCCTGACTGAGATTTACAAGGTGACCATAGCTTGCTTCATACCAACAATCTCCGTGGGATTCAACCCTTACTCACGTAAGGTATTACTTGGACGACCCAGTGCACTTGCTGGTTAGTTGTATCGAAGTTGTGACAATTATGAATTAAGATCAAAGCACCAAGCTTTGGAGCCATTACCAGGGATTGTTCGAGCCTGGACATCACAATTTCGTGCACCAAGTTTTTGGCGCCGTTGCCGGGGATTGTTCGAGTCTTCGGCAAGCTTTTGGTTCGGTAACATCAGTGCTAGATTCCCTTTTGATCCGGCAGCAGCACCAAGTTTTTGGCGCCGTTGCCGGGGATTGTTTGAGTTTGGACAACTGACGGTTCATCTTGTTGCTCAGATTAGGTAATTTTCTTTTTATTTTCTTTTCAAAAATTTTTCAAAAATAATTTCAAAAATCTCTCATCTGTTTTCGAAAAAAAAATAAAAATGTTTTCAAAAAAATTTTCATTCAAGATTTTTAAGAATGAATTCTAGTGTTTCATGAAGCATGTGAAGCCTGGCTGGCTGTAAAGCCATGTCTAAATTTATTTGGACTGAGGCTTACACTTTGTTATCAAGATCAATATACTCTCGTGTTAAAGACTAAAGCTTGGCTGGCCATTGGCCATGTCTAGAGTTTTGGACTGGAGCTTTCATTGAAAGCTTGGCTAGCTAGTGAGCCATGTCTAATTCCTGGACTGAAGCTTTAGACTAACATGGCAAGATTCCTGGAATTCATATTAAAAATTTTGGAATCCTTATTTTTTCTTTTTCATACTATTTTCGAAAAAAAAACCCAAAAAAATTAGAAAATCATAAAAATAAAAAATATTTTGTGTTTCTTGTTTGAGTCTTGAGTCATATCATAAGTTTGGTGTCACTTGCATATGCATCTTGCATTTTTCGAAAATATCATGCATTCATAAGTGTTCTTCATGATCTTCAAGTTGTTCTTGGTAAGTCTTCTTGTTTGATCTTGATGATTTTTTGTTTTGTGTCTTTTCGTGTTTATCATATGCATTCTTGAATTCTTAGTGTCTAAGCATTAAAGAATTCTAAGTTTGGTGTCTTGCATGTTTTCTTTGCATTAAAAATTTTTCAAAATTGTGTCCATGATGTTCATCTTGACATTCATAGTGTTCTTGGTGTTCATCTTGACATTCATAGCATTCTTGCATGCATTCATTGTTTTGATCTAAAAATTTCATGCATTGCATTTTTTTTTCTGTGTTTTTCTCTCTCATCATAAAAATTCAAAAATCAAAAAAATATCTTTCCCTTTTTCTCTCATCAAATTCGAAAATTTGGATTGACTTTTTCAAAAATTTTTAAAATCAAATTGTTTCTCATGAGTCAAATCAAATTTTCAATTTGAAAATCTTATCTTTTTCAAAATCTTTTTCAAAAATCAAATCTTTTTCAAAATTCTTAGTTATTTTCGAAAATTCCAAAAATATTTTTCAAAAATCTTTTTCTTATTTTTATACCAAATTTTCGAAAATAACATAATCAATTAATGTTTTGATTCAAAAATTTGAAGTTTGTTACTTGCTTGTTAAGAAAGATTCAAACTTTAAGTTCTAGAATCATATCTTGTGATTTCTTATGAATCAAGTCATTAATTGTGATTTTAAAAATCAAATCTTTTTCAAAAACTAATTTCAATCATATCTTTTCAAAAATATCTTCTTATCTTATCTTTTTCAAAAATATCTTTTCAAATATCTTTTCTAACTTCCTAACTTCTTATCTTTTCAAAATTTGTTTCAACTAACTAACTAACTTTTTGTTTGTTTCTTAACTTTTTCAAAACTACCTAACTAACTCTCTCTCTCTCTAATTTTCGAAAATATCTCCCCCTTTTTCAAAAATTTCTTTTTAATTAACTAATTATTTTTATTTTTAATTTTATTTCAAAAAAAAAATTTCAAAAAATACTAACAAATTTTCAAAAACCAATTTTCAAAAATCACTAACTCCTTTTCAAAATAATTTTCGAAAATTATACCTCCCACATCCTATTCTATTTATTCATTCATATCCTAACATCTCATCTCACATCTCTTCCATCAGTACAGTTGCATTTCTTCCTTTACATCACATTCTTTGTCTCCCCCTCTTTTCTTCCACTCACAAAGGGATCCCTATACTGTGGTATAAAGGATCTCTATTATTATTATTATTTTTCTGTGCCTTCTTCTTTGTCATATGAGCAGGAGCAAGGATAAGAACATTCTTGTGGAAGCAGATCCAGAACCTGAAAGGACTCTGAAGAGAAAATTAAGAGAAGCTAAAATACAACAATCCAGAGATAACCTTTCAGAAATTTTCGAACAGGCAGAAGAGATGGCAGCCAAAAATAATAATAATGTAAGGAAGATGCTTGGTGACTTCACTGCACCTAATTCCAATTTACATGGAAGAAGCATCTCCATTCCTGCCATTGGAGCAAACAACTTTGAGCTGAAACCTCAATTAGTTTCTCTGATGCAGCAGAACTGCAAGTTTCATGGACTTCCATCTGAAGATCCTTTTCAGTTCTTAACTGAATTCTTGCAAATATGTGATACTGTTAAGACTAATGGAGTAAATCCTGAAGTCTACAGGCTCATGCTTTTCCCTTTTGCTGTAAGAGACAGAGCTAGATTATGGTTGGATTCTCAACCCAAAGACAGCCTGAACTCTTGGGATAAGCTGGTCACGGCTTTCTTAGCCAAGTACTTTCCTCCTCAAAAGCTGAGCAAGCTTAGAGCTGATGTTCAAACCTTCAGACAGAAAGAAGGTGAATCTCTCTATGAAGCTTGGGAAAGATACAAACAGTTGACCAAAAAGTGTCCTTCTGACATGCTTTCAGAATGGACCATCCTGGATATATTCTATGATGGTTTATCTGAGCTATCAAAGATGTCACTGGACACTTCTGCAGGTGGATCCATTCACCTAAAGAAAACGCCTGCAGAAGCTCAAGAACTCATTAACATGGTTGCTAATAACCAGTTCATGTACACTTCTGAAAGGAATCCTGTGAATAATGGGACGCCTATGAAGAAGGGAGTTCTTGAAGTTGATACTTTGAATGCCATATTGGCTCAGAATAAAATATTGACTCAGCAAGTCAATATGATCTCTCAGAGTCTGCATGGAATGCAAGCTGCATCCAACAGTACTCAAGAGGCTTCTCCTGAAGAAGAAGCCTATGATCCTGAGAACCCTGCAATAGCAGAGGTGAATTACTTAGGTGAACCTTATGGAAACACCTATAACTCAACATGGAGAAATCATCCAAATTTCTCATGGAAGGATCAAAAGCCCCAACAAGGCTTTAATAATGGTGGAAGAAACAGGTTCAACAATAGCAAGCCTTTTCCATCATCAACTCAGCAACAGACAGAGAACTCTGAACAAAATGCTTCTAATTTAGCAAATCTAGTCTCTGATCTATCTAAGGCCACTGTAAGTTTCATGAATGAAACAAGGTCTTCCATTAGAAATCTGGAAGCACAAGTGGGCCAGCTGAGTAAAAGGATCACTGAAATCCCTCCTAGTACTCTCCCAAGCAATACAGAAGAGAACCCAAAAGGAGAGTGCAAGGCCATTGACATAAGCGCCATGGCCGAACCTCTGAGGAGAGGAGAGGACGTGAATCCCAAGGAGGAGGACCTCCTGGGACGTCCAGTGATCAATAAGGAGCTTCCCTCTGAGGAACCAAAGGACTCTGAGGCTCATCTAGAGACCATAGAGATTCCATTGAACCTCCTTATGCCCTTCATGAGCTCTGATGAGTATTCCTCTTCTGAAGAGAATGAGGATGTTACTGAAGAGCAAACTGCCAAGTTTCTTGGTGCAATCATGAAGCTAAATGCCAAATTGTTTGGCATTGATGCTTGGGAAGTTGAACCTCCCTTGTTCATCAATGAACTAAGTGATTTGGATCAACTGACATTGCCTCAGAAGAGACAGGATCCTGGAAAGTTCATAATACCCTGTACCATAGGCACCATGATCTTTAAGGCTCTGTGTGACCTTGGTTCAGGAATAAACCTCATGCCCCTCTCTGTAATAGAGAAACTGGGAATCTATGGGGTACAGGCTGCTAAAATCTCACTAGAGATGGCAGACAGCTCAAGAAAACAGGCTTATGGACAAGTAGAAGATGTATTAGTAAAGGTTGAGGGCCTTTACATACCTACTGATTTCATAGTCCTGGATACTGGAAAGGAAGAGGATGAATCCATCATCCTAGGAAGACCTTTCCTGGCCACAGCAAGAGCTGTGATTGATGTTGACAGAGGTGAAATAGTCCTTCAATGGAATGAGAACTCCCTTGTATTCAAAACTCAAGGATCTCCCTCTGCAACCATGGAGAGGAAGCATGAAAAGCTTCTCTCAAAGCAGAGTCAACCAAAGCCCCCACAGTCAAACTCTAAGTTTGGTGTTGGGAGGCCACAACCAAACTCTAAGTTTGGTGTAGAACTCCCATATCCAAACTCTAAGTTTGGTGTTGGAGAATCTCAACAAAGCTCTGCACATCTGTGAGGCTCCATGAGAGCCCACTGTCAAGCTATTGACATTAAAGAAGCGCTTGTTGGGAGGCAACCCAATGTTTATCTAATTCTTATTTTTATTGTTTTCTTAGGTTCATGATCATGTGGAGTCACAAAATAATTATAAAAATTGAAAACGGAATCAAAAACAGCAGAAGGAAAATCACACCCTGGAGGAGCATCTGTCTGGCGTTCAGCGCCAGAACAGAGCATGGTTCTGGCGCTGAACGCCCAAAATGGGCAGCTTCTGGGCGCTGAATGCCAGAACAGGCATGGTTCTGGCGTTCAACGCCAGAAATGGCACACAGATGGGCGTTGAACGCCCAAAATGGCCACCAGCCTGGCGCTAAACGCCCAGAGTTGGATACAAAGGCATTTTTACATGCCTAAGGGTGCAGGGATGTAATTCCTTGAACACCTCAGGATCTGTGGACCCCACAGGATCCACTCAGGATCTGTGGACCCCACAGGATCATCTCAGGATCTGTGGACCCCACAGGATCCACTCAGGATCCGTGGACCCCACAGGATCCCCACCTACCTCCACTCACTTTTTCTCACCACTCTCTTTCACACAACCCCATAAATACTCTTCCCTAAAAGCCCTTCACCAATCACCTCAATCTCTCTTCCCCATTAAACCTTCACCACTCACATCCACCCACTCTTCCCAATAAACCTACCTCATAAACTCCACCTACCTTCAAAATTCAAAACCAATTTCCCACCCAAACCCACCCATATGGCCGAACCAATACCCCCCCTCCCTTCCCTATATAAAGACCTCCATTCTTCATCAAATTCACACAACACACCCCTCTACACTCCTCTTGGCCGAAACCACATATCCCTCTCCCTCTCCATATTTCTTCTTCTTCTTCTTCTATTCTTTTGTTCATTGCTCAAGGGCGAGCAATATTCTAAGTTTGGTGTGATAAAAGCATAGCTTTTTTGTTTTTCCATTACCATTGATGGCATCTATGACCGGAGAATCCTCTAGATAAGGAAAAGGGAAGACAAGAGCTTCCACATCCGAGTCATGGGAGATGGAAAGGTTCATCTCCAAAGCCCATCAAGACCACTTCTATGATGTTGTGGCCAAGAAAAAGGTGATCCCTGAGGTCCCTTTTAAACTCAAAAGAAATGAGTATCCGGAGATCCGACATGAAATTCAAAGAAGAGGTTGGAAAGTTCTAACAAACCCCATCCAACAAGTCGGCATCTTAATGGTTCAAGAGTTCTATGCCAATGCATGGATCACCAAGAACCATGATCAAAGTAAGAACCCGGATCCAAAGAACTATGTTACAATGGTTCGGGGGAAATACTTGGATTTTAGTCCGGAAAATGTGAGGTTGGCGTTCAACTTGCCATACATGGAAGAGAACGCACGCCCCTACACAAGGAGAGTCAACTTTGATCAAAGGTTGGACCAAGTCCTTATGGACATATGTGTAGAAGGAGCTCAATGGAAGATTGACTCCAAAGGCAAGCCGGTTCAACTAAGAAGATTGGACCTCAAGCCTATAGCTAGAGGATGGTTGGAGTTTATCCAATGCTCAATCATTCCCACTAGCAACCGGTCTGAAGTTACTATAGACCGGGCCATCATGATCCATAGCATCATGATTGGAGAAGAGGTGGAAGTTCATGAGATTATACCTCAAGAACTCTACAAGGTGGCTGACAAGTCCTCCACCATGGCAAGGTTAGCCTTTCCTCACCTCATTTGCCATCTATGCAATTCAGCTGGGATTGACATAGAGGGAGATATCCTCATTAAAGAGGAAAAGCCCATCACTAAGAAAAAGATGGAGCAAGCAAGAGAGCCCAGTCATGGAGCTCAAGAGGCGCAAGAAGCTCATCACCATGAGATTCCGGAAATGCCTCAAATGCACTTTCCTCCACAAAACTATTGGGAGCAAATCAACACCTCCCTAGGAGAATTGAGTTCCAATATGGGACAACTAAGGGTGGAACATCAAGAGCACTCCATCATGCTCCATGAAATAAGAGAAGATCAAAAAGCAATGAGGGAGGAGAAACAAAGACAAGGAAGAGACATAGAAGAGCTCAAGGACATCATTGGTTCCTCAAGAAGAAAACGCCACCATCACTAAGGTGGATTCATTCCTTGTTCTTCTTTCTTCTGTTTTTTGTTTTCTATGTTATGTGCTTATCTGTGTTTGTGTCTTCATTACATGATCATTAGTAGTTAGTAACTATGTCTTAAAGTTATAAATGTCCTATGAATCCATCACCTCTCTTAAATGAAAAATGTTTTAATTCAAAAGAACAAGAAGTACATGAGTTTCGAATTTATCCTTGAACTTAGCTTAATTATATTGATGTGGTGACAATGCTTCTTGTTTTCTGAATGTATGCTTGAACAGTGCATATGTCTTTTGAAGTTGTTGTTTAAGAATGTTAAATATGTTGGCTCTTGAAAGAATGATGACTAGGAGACATGTTATTTGATAATCTGAAAAATCATAAAAATGATTCTTGAAGCAAGAAAAAGCAGCAAAGAACAAAGCTTGCAGAAAAAAATAGGCGAAAAAAAAAATAGAAAGAAAAAGAAAAAGCGAGCAGAAAAAGCCAATAACCCTTAAAACCAAAAGGCAAGGGCAAATAAAAAGGATCCCAAGGCTTTGAGCATCAGTGGATAGGAGGGCCTAAAGGAATAAAATCCTGGTCTAAGCGGCTAAACTAAGCTGTCCCTAACCATGTGCTTGTGGCGTGTAGGTGTCAAGTGAAAACTTGAGACTGAGCGGTTAAAGTCAAGGTCCAAAGCAAAAAAAAAAATAAAAAAAAAAAACAAAGAGTGTGCTTAAGAACCCTGGACACCTCTAATTGGGGACTTTAGCAAAGCTGAGTCACAATCTGAAAAGGTTCACCCAATTATGTGTCTGTGGCATTTATGTATCCGGTGGTAATACTGGAAAACAAAGTGCTTAGGGCCACGGCCAAGACTCATAAAGAAGCTGTGTTCAAGAATCATCATACTGAACTAGGAGAGTCAATAACACTATCTGAACTCTGAGTTCCTATAGATGCCAATCATTCTGAACCTCAATGGATAAAGTGAGATGCCAAAACTATTCAAGAGGCAAAAAGCTATAAGTCCCGCTCATATGATTGCAGCTATGTTTCATTGATAGTTTGGAATTTATAGTATATTCTCTTCTTTTTATCCTATTTGATTTTCAGTTGCTTGGGGACAAGCAACAATTTAAGTTTGGTGTTGTGATGAGCGGATAATTTATACGCTTTTTGACATTGTTTTTAGTATATTTTTAGTAGGATCTAGTCACTTTTAGGGATGTTTTCATTAGTTTTTATGTTAAAATTCACATTTCTGGACTTTACTATGAGTTTGTGTGTTTTTCTGTGATTTCAGGTATTTTCTGACTGAAATTGAGGGACTTGAGCAGAAATCAGATTCAGAGGTTGAAAAAGGACTGCTGATGTTGTTGGATTCTGACCTCCCTGCACTCAAAGTGAAGTTTCTGGAGCTACAGAACTCGAAATGGCGCGCTTCCAAATGCATTGGAAAGTAGACATCCAGGGCTTTCCAGAAATATATAATAGTCCATACTTTGGCCAAGAATTGACGACGTAAACTGGCGTTCAACGCCAGCCTTCTGCCCAAATCTGGCGTCCAGCGCCAGAAAAGGATCCAAAACCAGAGTTGAACGCCCAAACTGGCACAGAAACTGGCGTTCAACTCCACAAATGGCCTCTGCACGTGCAACACTCAGGCTCAGCCCAAACACACACCAAGTGGGCTCCGGAAGTGGATTTATTCATCAATTACTTACTCATGTAAACCCTAGTGACTAGTTTATTATAAATAGGACCTTTTACTATTGTATTAGGCATCTTTTGATCATCTTAGGATCTTTGGATTACCTTATGATCCTTTGATCATGTTTTAGGGGGCTGGCCATCTCGGCCATGCCTGGACCTTCACTTATGTATTTTTAACGGTAGAGTTTCTACACTCCATAGATTAAGGTGTGGAGCTCTGCTGTTCTTCAAAGATTAATGCAAAGTACTACTGTTTTCTATTCAATTCTTCTTATTTCGCTTCTAAGATATCCATTCGCACCCAAGAACGTGATGAAGGTGATGATTATGTGTGACGCTCATCATCCTTCTCCCTTATGAACGCGTGCCTGACAAACACTTCTGTTCTACATGAAATAAGCTAGAATGAGTATCTCTTAGATCTCCTAACCAGAATCTTCGTGGCGTAAGCTAGAATGATGGCGGCATTCAAGAGAATCCGAAAAGTCTAAACCTTGTCTGTGGTATTCTGAGTAGGATTCAATGATTGAATGACTGTGACGAGCTTCAAACTCGCGAGTGCTGGGTGTTAGTGACAGACGCAAAAGGAGGGTGAATCCTATTCCAGCATGATCGAGAACCGACAGATGAATAGCCGTGCCGTGACAGGGTGCGTGAGCATATTATTCACTGAGAGGAGGGGATGTAGCCACTGACAACGGTGATGCCCTTGCATACAGCCAGCCATGGAAAGGAGTAAGACAGATTGGATGAAGATAGCAGGAAAGCAGAGGTTCAGAGGAACGAAAAGCATCTCCATTCGCTTATCTGAAATTCCTACCAATGATTTACATAAGTATCTCTATCTCTATTTTATTATATATTCGAAAACACCATTATCACTTTATATCCGCCTGACTGAGATTTACAAGGTGACCATAGCTTGCTTCATACCAACAATCTCCGTGGGATTCGACCCTTACTCACGTAAGGTATTACTTGGACGACCCAGTGCACTTGCTGGTTAGTTGTATCAAAGTTGTGACAATTATGAATTAAGATCAAAGCACCAAGCTTTGGAGCCATTACCAGGGATTGTTCGAGCCTGGACATCACAATTTCGTGCACCACAATGCCATAGAATTTTTTGTGCCTCTTCTTTAGACACACAACGTCGGATTTTTCCATCCGAGCATCTCCTAAAGAGATATAGCTCATCCCATAGGTAATACTTTGCATCATGTATGAGTTTTCGAGCATGCTGCCTGGTAAACTCCTTGGGAATGAACTGTATAGACTTATAGTTTGCAATGTCTACAAACCAAGGTACTATCCGGATGGCAGAGCTGCTCATTTGGAAAGGATTCAGATATGTCAGTGGAGGGAGAAGAAGTCCCTACTACTGGCTCAATCCGGGACAAGTGATCAGCTACCTGATTTTCTGTCCCTTTTCTGTCTTTAAGTCTGGATTTAGAAACCTGCTTAGTGAGTAGATATTTTAGAGCAGCATGGTCAGTATAGATAATGACCTTAGATCCTACTAGGTAGGATCTAAACTTGTCAATGGCATAAACCACTGCAAGTAGCTTGTCATGCCTACTGTGCCAATTGCATGATCACTTGCATCACACATTAGCTCAAACGGCAAGTCCCAGTTGGGTGCAAAGATGATAGGAGCAGTGAGAAGCTTGGCTTATTTTAGAGTTTCAAAGGCATGTAGGCACTCTTAGTCAAAGACGAATGGAACATTAGTGGCCAAGAGATTACACAGGGGTTTGGCAATTTTAGAAAAATCTTTTATGAACCGCCTGTAGAATCCTGCATGTCCTAGAAAACTTCTGATTGCCTTGAAATTAGTAGGTGGAGGCAAGCGTTCTATCATTTCCACCTTAGCTTGATTCACTTCTATCCCCTTGTTTGAGATCCAATGCCCAAGAACAATGCCTTTAGTTACCATGAAGTGGCATTTCTTCCAGTTTAGAACTAGGTTTATTTCTTGGCATCTTTTCAGGACCAGGGTTAGATGATCAAGACAAGAGTCAAATGAGTCTCCATAAACAGAGAAGTTATCCATGAATACTTTAAGGAATTTTTCTACCATATCAGAGAAAATGGATAACATGCATCTCTGAAAGGTGGCAGGCGCATTGCACAGGCCAAATGGTATTCATCTATAGGCAAACATGCCAGATGGACATGTGAATGCTATCTTCTCTTGATCCTGTGGATCCACTGCTATTTGATTGTACCTGGAATATCCATCCAGGAAACAATAAAAAGCATGACCTGCTAGTCTTTCTAGCATTTGGTCAATGAAGGGTAAAGAAAAATGATCTTTCCTGGTGGCGTCATTGAGTTTTCTGTAGTCAATGCACATACGCCACCCTGTAACTGTCCTTTTTGGGATCAGCTCATTTCTTTCATTATGAACCATTGTCATCCCTCCCTTCTTAGGGATAACTTGGACAGGGCTCACCCAGGGGCTGTCAAAAATGGGATAAATAATCCCAGCCTCATAGAGCTTAGTGACTTCCTTCTGCACTACTTCCTTCATAGCTGGATTCAAATGCCTCTGTGGTTGTACCACTGGTTTGCCATTGTCCTCCAACAGGATTTTATGCATGCATCGGGCAGAGCTAATGCCCTTAAGGTCACTTATAGTCCACCTAAGGGTGGTCCTATGTATTTTGAGCACTTTAATTAGTCCTTCTTCTTCTTGTGGCTCTAGGGGCAGAGCTTATGATCACATGATAGGTGTCTCCTTCTCCCAGAAATGTATATTTCAGGGAGGAAGGTAATGGCTTAAGCTCAAGGTTTGGAGACTTTTCCTTTTCATCAAAGGTTTCCTCTGGATCAGGCTGGATATCATCAAGGATATCATCTAGCCCTTCCTTAAGGCTTTTGGCCATGTTGACCTCTGATGATTAGCGAATTTGCATGGGTTAGGAATTTAATTATCAAAATGGAATTGGCGTTGCAAGTATAGTCCTAACTCAACAAATTGACCATCAATAAAATATTATCACAATTCAAACCAAATAAAAACCGAGAGTATTTAACTCCCGGGTCATCTTCCCTAGGAGTTGCAATGAAGTGTACAATTATTGGCTATGAGAGAAAAAGAGCATGGGGATTGTGAATGAAAGCAATAGAGCAAGCAATATAAATAGCAAGGAAGCAAGTGATCATGCAAGATATTAAAAGGAAAGTAATTAAAAGTCAAAGCAATAAAACCTCTTGGCAAGTAATTGAAGGCTAAGGCTACCTATCCTAGCCATTGACCAGAAACATATGATGATTATGAAGAGTTAATCCTACTTAGTCAACTTTACATCGAAGATAAGTCAAATAGGCATAGTTAATTTCAATCCCTAAGTCCTATGTCAACACTAGGGGTCACATAGAGTCAAGGGAGACCAAATCACCTAATTACTCTAATATATCAAACAAGAATAGACATCAATGACTCAAGGAACACCAAAGTCAACAATTTCAAGCCAAGAGTTAAGAAAAGCTAAGTGAAAACTAAGCCAAGCATTTTATCAAACACTTGGTGTGCATGAAAATAAAATAATATTAAAATACATTAAAATAAATTCTAAAGCTACCAAAGCAAGAAAATAGCAATGACAACTAAAGAAAGCCATAAATGAACATAAAACATAAATTGTATTAATTGAAATTAAATAAATACAAGAGTGTTCATAAAATGGAAAATGACATAAAAGAGGAATTAACAAAAGAGATGAAGAAGATAAAGACAACAAAGTAAAGAAACATAAATGAAACTACATTAAAATAATAATTAAAGACAGAAATTAAAGGAAATTAAACTAAACCTAACCTAATTTTAGAGAGAGAGGGGAGCTTCTCTCTTTTGAAACAAAGAGAAAACATAAGAAAAGCTAACCCTAATTGCCCCCTTCATTCCTCTTCACTTTGGCCTCAAATAGCTTCAGAAAATGAGTTGGACTGGGTTTTGGAGGCCCAAAAATCGCCCCCAGTGATTTGCAATTAATGAGCTGACGTAATTCGGGTCACGCATACGCGTGGGTCACGCATACGCGTCACTGTGCAAAAATCCATCCACGCGTACGCGTGGGTCACGCATATGCGTCGCTCGCAAATCCTCGTTGTGTGTACGCACACGTGCTGAAACTTCCAAACTCCATTTCTTCATGGTTTTTTCCCTTTTGCATGCTCTTTTCCTTACTTCATCAACTCATACTTGCCTTCGAAACCTGAAATCACTCAACAAATACATCAAGGCACCAAATGGGATTAAAGTGAATTAAAATTGACTAAATTAAGTGCAAAAGAGCATGTTTTCACTTTCAAGCACAATTTAGGAAGGAATCTCAAAAGCATGCTAATTAGATGAATAAATGTGGGTTTATGTGATGAAATCCACTCAAATCAAACCAAAATATATCATAAAATATGGACTCATAAATTTTTCCACACTTAAACAATAGCATGTCCTCATGCTAAACACAACAAAAGGAGATGAATGATGGGGTGAATGATTTATTCAATGCAACTACTTATATGTATGCAACTATACTAAATGCTAACTATCTATATCTAAACTATGGTTCCTATGGAGTTTGGTAAACACAAACAAAAGAATCTCAATCAATCCAAAGTAGGAACTTAGGGCCAAGACAAAGCAAATATAGCAATATGATCAATGTCCAAAGATTTGATTTGAAATTTTCAAAATTCATTTCAACAACTTGCAAGAAGATACAAGATAAGCAATGGGAACATATAATTCAACAATTGAAACCCTCACCGGATATGTTTACACTCTAATCGCTCAGTGTTTAAAGCTTAATCACTTAATTCTCCTTTAATCATGTTTCTCAAGGATTTGCAAGTCATCTAACAATCAATTAATATTGATGCATGGATGCAAATATCATGAGGACTTTTGTGGGTTGCAATGGGGCTTAGGTAAGGGTAGGATTGATATGGTTAAGTGGGCTAATAGATTGGATCTTTGATTAGCTCAAACATCCCACCTAATCCTATATATCATCCTATATACACAACAAAATAATCCTAACTCCCCATTTATCCCTTTTTCACATTCACTCATGCATTTTCTTTTCAATTTAACTACATATGCATCTCTTATTATCATTTTTATTGTCATTTCTTTTGTTTTCTTTTTTTTATATTGACAAAGAGGAGATGCATATACTTCTAAGTAATGAATGCATGAGTATTTTTCCACTTTTCCAAATATTTTCAATGAAGACCCAAACTATTTCCTACCAATTTTTTCCACAAATTCCTCCACACTTGACTAACACACACGCTCGAACCCAAGCTAATCAAAGATACAATACATGGACATTATTGGTTTTTCGCTTAGGGCAAATGATGCGCTTAAAATTAGAATAAAGTGGAATTAAAAGGCTCAAAAGTGGTTACAAAGGTAGATATAAGGGTTGGCCATATGGGTTAAGTGAGTTTAATTTCAAAAAACATGGCCTCAATCGTACTAATGCATTCAAAACAACAAATATAGGACATAAATATTAAAGCAAATCTAATATCATAATCATAAAAGGAGTTTATAACACACAAGAACAAAATTTTGTGGTTAGAAAATGTGCAACCACACAATTAAAGCTCAAATCTCACTTGGTATTTATTCAAGCTCTTTTCTATGTTCCATAAAAAGATACTTCAAGCAAGTTCAAAAAAATAATTTTCAAATCTAATCAGTGGAATGCCCAAAAAGAGATTTCTTGAAAATTCTTTGTTGTTTTACCAAACTTATTCAATCTAACAAGAAGCATTCAAGTATGTACTACCATATAACTATAAGCATTAAGGAGATATATACAAACAAAACCAAACAAAGTGCAATTAAGAACAAAAATTGCAAAAATTAACGAAAAAGAACAAAAAAGAATATTGCAAAGTGTCTAAGAAAAGGATTTTACCCCCCCTCGAAGTTGGCGATCCTCCCCACACATAAATTATGCACGGTCCTCTGTGCATGCACATTATCCGGGGGATGATGGACTTTGAGGCTCCACCTTCAGCCGGTGCGCTCCAGGGCTCCGGTTGCTATATAAACAAATAAACGACAATTGAGGAAAAGTAAGATGTGTGTGGTATGATAAAAGGTAATGTGTGTATTCTAAATGCACGTACAATTTAGAACACAAACATTGGTGGGTAAAAACAACAACCACCTATTCAAAAGAAATAGCATGCATTCCTCAATTTAGTACCCTAGGTTGCAAGTAAAGAATAAGCAAAACTTGAGGCACAAACAACCTAGGTAACCACAACTAAAGTGAATTGAGTATAGAAGACATTGGTTATTGAAGTCGTGCAAGTGAAAGCGCATGGTGAATAGAAAATGGCACAATTAACAATAACCAATTCAATAACGAAAAGAGACTACTTATTCACCCTTAGGGATAAGGAAATAATCACATGTATAAGGTGCTTGTTACAAAAAGTGACAAGTCTTCATAAGAATCAAGTCAAGTAAACTAAAAAAAATGCAAAGTATTAACAAGGAACAAATACCTTGTTATGTGATTATATTCACTTAAGAACCATGATGACTAAGTAGCTCAACTCAATTCACTAAAGTAAAAGTGCATAATTCAAGATGCCAAACAAGGATAAAGTCTAATGCATATAGTAGCTACAACATATGAATCAAACTCAGAATTCATCTAGGCAATTAAACAAGGCTTTAATGCTCAGTGCACATATTCATCAAAAACTAAACCAAAATCTAAGCAAGAAGCAACCCAACAATAAACATCAATCAACACTTGTAATTTATTTAATTAACAAACAACTAAACTAAAACTAATCTAATTACCAAAATAAAAATAAAATGCAAACAAAACAAAGTAGAACAAGTAGAGAAGAGGGCAAAAGCAAGAAAAGAATGGGGTGGAATAAAGAAGAAGAGAAGAAGTAGAGAGAAGAGATGAAAAAGAAGTGTAAAGGTGAGAAAACAGGGGCGTGCGTACGCACAAAGGGCTGTGTGCACGCATAGAGGGTCACGCGTACGCGTCATGGACGCGTGCGCGTGGCGCGGCGAAAAGTGAAAGGCGACGCGTACGCGTGGGTCACGCGTACGCGTCAATGGGGAAAAATTGAAAAGTTGTTCGTTCGCACTATGCGTGCTAACAGCCCTGTGCCCATGCACAGAAAGCCAAAAAAAAATTTTTTTTTGAACATAAAACATAAATTTGCATTAATTGCAATTAAAGAAATACAAGGGTGTTCATAAAATGGAAAATGACATAAAAGAGGAATTAACAAAAGAGATGAATTAGATAAAGAAAATAAAGTAAAGAAACATAAATGAAACTACATTAAAACAATAATTAAAGGCAGAAATTAAAGGAAATTAAACTAAACCTAACCTAATTCTAGAGAGAGGGGGGAGCTTCTCTCTCTAGAAACTAAGAGAAAACATAACAAAAGCTAATCCTAATTGCCCCCCTTCATTCCTCTTCACTTTGGCCTCAAATAGCTTCAGAAAATGAGTTGGACTGGGTTTTGGAGGCCCAAAAATTGCCCCCAGCGATTTGCAATTAATGAGATGACGTAATTCGGGTCACACGTACGCGTGGGTCACGCGTAAGCGTCTGACGATCGGGTTTTCCTGTCGGTAAAGAATTTTCACAAATATAATCGCGTTGTAAGTATAGTTTCTAAACCAACAGAAAATCCTTTCGTACAAACGTTTGGTTGTCACAAGCAACAAACCCAATAAAATTTATAAACCGAAGTATTCAAACCTCGGGTCGTCTTCTCAAGGAATTACAGGGAAGTATGATTTATTATTGGTTATGGAAAATAGTATTTTTGGGTTTTTGAAAATGGTTTGAATGAGAAAAATAGATTGCAGGAATTAACAAATCAATAGCTAATAAAACTCTTGGCACGGTATGAAAATTAGAAGTCATATCCTAGTTATCCTTATCAATGGTGATGAGAATTATATTTTGCTCCCACTAAGTCAACCTCTAACTATGAAGGTAAGTCAAGTGGATAAATCAATTTAACACCTAAAGTCCTAGTCAACTTCGAAGGAAAGACTAGAGTTAGAGGAATTTAAATCGATCAGCAAAGATAACAATTATCAATCACGATGAGTTTGACAACTCAAGAGTTACCAATTAATCAACTAAAGCCAAAACGGAAAAATATAAATTATTTATATAAATAAAGGAAAGCAATCATAATTCTGAAATACCTCAAATTGCATTAATAAAAGAAAATCAATCCAAACATAAAGAGTTCATAAACTAAATTGAGAAAATAAATAAAAGGAATATTAAACCTGAAAATTGAGAAGAAATTGTAAGTTGAAATAATAAAAATCCTAAATCCTTTAAGAGGAATCCTAATCCTAAATCCTAAGAGAGAGAAGAGAACCTCTCTCTCTAAAAACTACATCTAAATTATGAAAAGTGAATAATAGAAGACATCTTAATGAATGGATGTATTCCCCCACTTTATAACCTCTAATCTGTATTTTCTGGGCCGAAAACTAGGTCAAAAATAGCCCAAAAATTGCCCCCAGCAATTTCTGTTACGTTCAGGTCACGGGAAAGTGACGCGGAAGCGTCGTCTACGCGTTCGCGCAGATTGGGTTTTTGTCAGGTCACGCATCCGCGTGATCCACGCGTTCATGTCGTCTGGCTTCAGAGAAGCTATGGCAAATTATATATCATTGCGAAGCCCCGGACGTTAGCTTTCCAACGCAACTGGAACCGCCTCATTTGAGCTTTTGTAGCTCAAGTTATGATTGATTTAGTGCGAGAGGGTCAGGCTTTACAGCTTAGCAACTTCTTCAACTTCTTGTATTCCTTCCATTTTTGCATGTTTCCTTTCCATCCTCTGAGCCATTCCTGTCCTATAATCCCTGAAATCACTTAACACACACATCAAGGTATCAAATGGTATAAAGGGTGAAGTAATATTAATAAAATTAAGGTCAAAGAAGCATGTTTTCAATCATAGCACAAAATCAGGAAGGAAAATGTAAAACATGCGATTAGTATGAATAAGTGGGTAAAGAGTTGATAAAAACCACTCAATTGAGTACAAGATAAACCATGAAATAGTGTTTTATCAACTTCCCCACACTTAAACATTAGCATGTCCTCATGCTAAGCTCAAGAGAAGCTATAAAGAATGAAGATGAATGGTAGAATGTATGAAATGCAACCTATCTATATGAATGCAATTACATGCTAGGATGTTTCTGTCTACTTGGTTAAAAGTAAACAAGTTCTCCAAGACAAACATAAATCAGATTTCACTAATTCAAATTATACAATAAAAGATAAGTGAACTTGCAAGAAGATAGCTCATGAAAGCAGGGAACATAGAATCAAGCATTGAACCCTCACTGATGGTGTATATGCACTCTAATCACTCAAGTGTATGGGGTTAATCACTCTACTCTTCTCTAGTCATGCGTTCTAAAACTTTGTTCTTCATCTAACTAATCAACAATTGTTTAGTATACCAATGCAAACATCATGTGGTCTTTTCAAGGTTGTAATGGGGCCAAGGTAAGGGTGAGGGTATATATATGGTCAAGTGAGCTATAATATGAATCTTTAATTAACCTAAGCTCTTCACCTATACACACACTCTATATATTTTAAATTCATGCCTAGCTACCCATAATTCCCACTTTTATAATACATACCCATGTATCAACTTTTCTTTAATTTTATCACATATGCATTGATTTTTCATTAACTTAACATTGGGGTAATTTTGTCCCCTTATTTATTTATTTATTGAATATTTTTTTCTTTTTTTTTATTTTTATTTTTTTATTTTTTTTATTTAAAATAAAGCAAAAATAACATATCAATGCACATGGATTTTTGATTTTTCTATTTTAGATGAGTAGGCACCCAAATTCCTAATATTTTGTCAATGAAACACTATACACTTTCATCAACCCAAGTTTCCATCATTTCCCATACTTAATTGATACACATTTTCTATCTTAAGCTATCCAAAGATTCAATTTGGGATATTTAATTGTTTTTCTGCTTAAGGCTAGTAATGTGGTTATAGAACAGAATGGGATTAAAAGGCTCAAGGGGACTAACAAGGGTGATGTAAAAGGTAGGCTTATTTGGGATTAGTGAGCTTAAAACAAGTAATGGCCTCAATCATATGCAAGCATGTAAATACACTAAATAATGGACATATAGAATGGAACAAAGCAAAGATTGTAATTATAGAGAAGAAAAAACATAAGAATAAAAATTTATGGTTAAATAATGTAACCATATAAATAAGCTCAAAATCTCACAGGTTGTGTATTCTTTGGCTCAAAAACGATGTTCCAAATACAACTTCCAAACAAGTTTAACACAAATTTTTCAATTTAAATTAGTGAAATACTATAAAAATTTCTTGAAAAAGAAAATATTACTTCAACCAAGTAGTAACTAAATGCATAAAATCAAACAAACATGCAAATGCAGCAATTAACAAATTAACATTGGTGTTGAAAAAAGAAGTAAATAACCCATGGAGATCGGTATCGACCTCCCCACACTTAAAGATTGCACCGTCCTCGGTGCATGCTAAGATGTACAAGTGGACGGGCTGCTCCAACTGATGCCTTTCTCTATAGATTGAGCAGATTGACTTGTCTGTCTCCCCAGTTAGAAGCTTTCCCTTTCCCTTCATCGGTGGCCATCCTGAAAGAAGAGAAAAAGAAGGAAAGTAACCCAGAAATAAAGATAAGAACATAAATAAAATATGGGTGTTAATGCCAAATAATAAAGGTCTCAATTATATGGTAGCTACAACATGCAAGTGAGAAAATAATGGAAGCAAATGGCATATCAATAGTGCAAAAGTTGCAACAATGGGGAAGAGAGTGTGGGTAATGCAAGATAGTGTAAGTGCATATCAATGCAAAAGGAATATCAGTATTATAAAAATTAGCATTAACTTATGAATAATAATACCCAATCAGAATAAAACAAGTCATAAAGCACCATAATAATGCAAAAAAAAAAAGCAATAGTTGAAGAAAAGAATTTTAACACCAATGGAAAAGAAAAATAAAGTAAGAAAGGAGGAAGAAAGAAATAAGAAGGGAAAGAAAAGATTTAGATTTGGGGAAGAAAAGCTAAGATATTTGGCTGATCTGGATAAGTTGTGCGGCACAGGCGACGCGAACGCGTAAGTGACGCGTTCGCGCGGATAGCGCTTCTATGAAATGACGCGGACGCGTCATCCACGCGGTCGCGTGATCGATTTGTGCCATTAGCATGAGGGCAGCCTCACGGTCGCGCAACTTTCTGTTTGAAACTCATATTGCCAAATTTTAGGGTGACGCAGTCGCGTGGGGGACGCGATCGCGTGGTTGGCCTTTTTTGAAAAACGGCGCGGACGCGTGGGGCACGCGGACGCGTGGGGCACGCATTCGCGTGGTAAGGCTGTGCTTCTAGCACGGTTCCAGCCCCACTCCATCACAACTTGCTGCCATACACCCTTTTTACGTCGATTTTTAGGGCACGCGTTCGCGTGGGTGACGCGGATGCGTGGGAGGCATTTTTTCCACATGATGCGGACGCGTCAGCGACGCGGTTGCGTGGGGTCAAATTCTGCTAAAGGCGCGCCTCCAGCCACGCTGTCGCATGACTCTCTGTAAAATCTCTTTTCTTCCTTGAGGCATATATGACGCGGACGCGTCGTCGATGCTGTCGCGTCACGTGCGAAATATTTTTTTAATAATAATGCAGTATGCAGAATGCAATGCTAATATGAGCGTTATGCATGATTCCAGGTTCAATAGAATAAAACTAAAAACAAACAAAACGAAATAAAATTAAAATTGAGAAAGGAACGATCATACCATGGTGGGTTATCTCCCACCTAGCACTTTTAGTTAAAGTCCTTAAGTTGGACATTTGGTGAGCTCCCTGTTATGGTGGCTTGTGCTTGAACTCATCCAGGAATCTCCACCAATGTTTGTAATTTCAATGGCCTCCGGGATCCCAAACTAGGCTCAGAAAGCCTTCAAGTAGGTTAAAGCAAGTGACAAGGCCCCAAGAGTGTTGATTTCTAGACTGAATTCCGGGGTCCCAAACCTTGATTTTGCACCCGTCTTCTTGTTGATCATCATGATTCCATCCGGGTGGCAAGCAATCTGAATTCTCTACGGAGTACCAAACTCTTCTTTTAGATCTAACCAAATTATCACCAGTCGAGTCCTTATACCTAACTCTTGAAATATCAACCTTGATGAGCCTGGATTTGCAACTCTAATCACTAAACAGTCTCCTCTTACGCTTTATGCCACAAAGCTTCCTGAGTTGGCCGTCCGTTTCAAGAATACCGTACTCAAGTGGGATATGAAAACAAGCAGAGATAAGTTTTACCCACTCAAGTGAAGGAGTAGACGACAACCTAGGTGGAGAAGTCTCCAACGTTCTTGACAAAGCGTACTCAACTCCCGTCCGCCCTTTTCTAAGGATTTCCGCTTCCACATTATTCTCAGACTCAATCAGGGAAGAGTCTTCATATTCAAGGAGTTCATTTGTGGATGTAGATTTATCACTAGGAGGACTTGATGCATGATTCTCATCACCAAGGGAACTTACTTCTTGATCTATCCCATCCAAGTCTTCATAGGGAATATGCCATGGAGGTTGTGCACTAGCCTTCTTGACATCAATTTCAATCTTATTGGAGGGGTACTCTACAATCCTAGATTCCCATGGAGGTTCAGCATCTCCTAAATCTTCAACCACTTCTTCCTCTGCAACTATTATGGCTTCCTCCACTTGTTCTAATACAAAGCCATGCTCCTCATTGTCTACCGAAGTTTCTAGTGTCTCCTTCATGCTTCGCTCTTCTTTTGATTCCCCACATGTAGCCATGGGAGTACTTTGAGTGCTCAAATGTTGGGAAGCTAATTTATTTACTACCTCGGTTAAGGCAGTAGCGAGTTCCAGTACGCCCCTTTGCATCTTCGCTTGCCCTTGAAGAAGAACGCGAAGGGTGTCGTCCATTGGAGATTGGGGCGGATATGAGGGTTCATTGGTTGGGAGAGAGGGCTCATAATACGGAGGTGGTTCTTCTTGATAAGGATATGGAGATGGTGAATATTGAGGTGGTGGTTCTGGGAGTAATTGGGTTGGAATTGGGGTGGATCTATGTATGGCTCATATGGCTCATAGGGTGGTTGGTATGGTAGATAAGGGTTAGAATCATGTGATGGTGTTTGGTAGTAGGGGGCTTGTGAGTATGGTGGTCCAAAGGTATGTTGAGGAGGCAGTTCATAATCATGTGGTGGGCCTTGTTGGTAACTACAAGGGGATCCACCATATCCATCATCTTGATACGCTCCTTGGAATGGCTCTTGACCGTAGTAATTTGGTGGAGGTTGGTTGTCACGAAAAGGTCCACCATAACTATTGTCTTGGCATGCATTGTGGGACGGTCTTTGTCTGTGGTACTGTGGAAGGTGTTGTTGCCGAAAGAGTTGATCAGATCTTCGTGGCTCCTTCCATCTCTGATTGTTTTGACCTTGATGCACGTTCCTGTTATAATTTTCATTCCCTGCAACAACATTGGAACCAAACTCAAAGTGATAGGGGTGAGAACTCATAGTACCTAATAAAAATTAAAAAGGAAAATAAAAAGAAACAAATAAACAAGCAAAAGAAAAATATTTACAATAACGAATAATAAGGCACACGATTGTAATTCCCCGGCAACGGCGCCATTTTGACGATCGGGTTTTCCTGTCGGTAAAGAATTTTCACAAATATAATCGCGTTGTAAGTATAGTTTCTAAACCAACATAAAATCCTTTCGTACAAACGTTTGGTTGTCACAAGCAACAAACCCAATAAAATTTATAAACCGAAGTATTCAAACCTCGGGTCGTCTTCTCAAGGAATTGCAGGGAAGTATGATTTATTATTGGTTATGAAAAATAGTATTTTTGGGTTTTTGAAAAAGGTTTGAATGAGAAAAATAGATTGCAGGAATTAACAAATCAATAGCTAATAAAACTCTTGGCACGGTATGAAAATTAGAAGTCCTATCCTAGTTATCCTTACCAATGGTGATGAGAATTATATGTTGCTCCCACTAAGTCAACCTCTAACTATGAAGGTAAGTCAAGTAGATAAATCAATTTAACACCTAAAGTCCTAGTCAACTCCTAAGGAAAGACTAGAGTTATAGGAATTTAAATCGATCAGCAAAGATAACAATTATCAATCACGATGAGTTTGACAACTCAAGAGTTACCAATTAATCAACCAAAGCCAAAAGGGAAAAATCTAAATTATTTATATAAATAAAGGAAAGCAATCATAATTCTGAAATACCTCAAATTGCATTAATAAAAGAAAATCAATCCAAACATAAAGAGTTCATAAACTAAATTGAGAAAATAAATAAAAGGAATATTAAACCTGGAAATTGAGAAGAAATTGTAAGTTGAAATAATAAAAATCCTAAATCCTTTAAGAGGAATCCTAATCCTAAATCCTAAGAGAGAGGAGAGAACCTTTCACTTTAAAAACTACATCTAAATTATGAAAAGTGAATAATGGAAGACATCTTAATGAATGGATGCATTCCCCTACTTTATAGCCTCTAATATATGTTTTCTGGGCTGAAAATGGGGTCAAAACAGCCCAAAAATTGCCCCCAGTGATTTCTGTTACGTTCAGGTCGCGGGAAAGTGACGCGGAAGCGTCGTCTACGCGTTCGCGCGGATTGGGTTTTTGCCAGGTCATGCGTCCGCGTGATCCACGCGTTCATGTCACCTGGCTTCGAGGCAGCTATAACAAATTATATATTGTTGCGAAGCCCCAGACGTTTTCTTTCCAACGCAATTGGAACCGCCTCATTTGGACCTCTGTAGCTCAAGTTATAATCGATTTAGTGCGAGAGGGTCAGGCTGGACAGCTTAGCAACTTCTTCAACTTCTTGTATTCCTTCCATTTTTGCATGCTTCCTTTCCATCCTCTGAGCCATTCCAGTTCTATAATCCCTGAAATCACTTAACGCACACATCAAGGTATTGAATGGTATAAATGGTGAATTAATATTAATAAAATTAAGGTCAAAGAAGCATGTTTTCAATCATAGCACAAAATCAGGAAGGAAAATGTAAAACTTGCGATTAGTATGAATAAGTGGGTAAAGAGTTGATAAAAATTACTCAATTGAGCACAAGATAAAACATGAAATAGTGGTTTATCAGCGTCACTGCACAAAAATCCATCCACGCGTACGCGTTGCTCGCAAATCCTCGTTGTGCGTACGCACGCATGCTTGTGCGTATGCACGCGTGCTGAAACTTCCAAACTCCATTTCTTCATGGTTTCTTTTCTTTTGCATATTCTTTTCCTCTCTTAATCAACTCATACTTGCCTTGGAAACCTGAAATCACTCAACAAATACATCAAGGCACCAAATGGAATTAAAGTGAATTAAAATTGACTAAATTAAGTGCAAAAGAGCATGCTTTCACTTTCAAGCACAATTTAGGAAGGAATCTCAAAAGCATGCTAATTAGATAAATAAATGTGAGTTTATGTGATGAAATTTACTCAAATCAAACCAAAATATATCATAAAATATGGACTAATCAATTCCCCCACACTTAAAAAATAGCATATCCTCAGGCTAAACACAACAAATGGAGATGAATGAAGGGGTGAATGATTTATTCAATGTAACTACTTATATATGTATGCAACTATACTAAATGCTAACTATCTATATCTATATTATGGTTCCTATGGAATTTGGTAAACACAAACAAAAGAATCTCAATCAATCCAAAGTAGAAACTTAGGGCCAAGACAAAGCAAATATAGCAATATGATCAATATCCAAAGATTTGATTTGAAATTTTCAAAATTCATTTCAACAACTTGCAAGAAGATACAAGATAAGTAATGGGAACATATAATTGAGCAATTAAAACCCTCACCGGATGTGTTTACACTCTAATCACTCGGTGTTTAAGGTTTAATCACTCAATTCTCCTTTAATCATGTTTCTCAAGGATTTGCAAGTCATCTAACAATCAACTAATATTTGATGCATGGATGCAAATATCATGAGGACTTTTGTGGGTCTCAATGGGGCTTAGGTAAGGGTAGGATTGATATAGTTAAGTGGGCTAATAAATTGGATCTTTGATTAGCTCAAGCATTCCACCTAATCCTATATATCATCCTATATACACAACAAAACAATCCTAACTACCCATTTATCCCTTTCTCACATTCACTCATGCATTTTCTTTTCAATTCAACCACATATGCATCTCTTATTTTCATTCTTATTGTCATTTCTTTTCTTTTCTTTTTTTTTCTTTTCTTTTTTTCTCTTTTTTTCAACATAAAAAAGAGATGCATATGTTTCAAGTATAGAATGCATGAGTGTTTACCCATTTCCCAAAATTTTTCTCAATGAAAACCCAAAGTAAACTAACTACCAATGTTTTCCTATAAATTTCCCCACACTTGATTAACACACACACTCAAACCCAAGCTAATCAAAGATACAATACATGGACATTATTGATTTTCGCTTAGGGCAAATGATGTGCTTAAAATTAGAACAAAGGGTAATTAAAAGGCTCAAAAGTGGTTACAAAGGTAGATATAAGGGTTGGCCATATAGGTTAAGTAAGTTTAATTTAAAATAAAATGGCCTCAATCATACTAAATACATTCAAAACAACAAATATAGGACATAAAGATTAAAGCAAATATAAGATCACAAACATAAAAGGAGTTTATAACACACAAGAACAAAATTTTGTGGTTGGAAAATGTGCAACCACACAATTTAAGCTCAAATCTCACTTGGTATTTATTCAAACTCTTTTCTATGTTCCATAAAAAGATACTTCAAGAAAGTTCAGAAAATAATTTTCAAATCTAATCAATGGAATGCCCAAAAAGAGATTTCTTGAAAATTCTTTGTTGTTTTACCAAACTTATTTCCTATATGTATGTATGTATGTATGTATGTATGTATGTTGTGATGGATGCAATTTTTATCAAAAATTTCCTAGTTCTTTTCCTAATTTTCAACAAGCAAAAATTAACATGAACAATTAGAACAGAATTGAACTAGGTGCTATACTATTCACATCATCCAATCACAACTTCTATCTATAAAATATATACTAAGAAAAAGATGCAAAATGCAATAGATATAACTATGATATATATACCAAAAGAAGATGCAATGCAACAGTTAAAAACACTCCAAATATATACAAGAAACTTACTAAAAGAAATAGAGTGCGAAGTGTTTGGGAAAAGAAAGTTTACACCCCAAAATGACGAGTCCTCCCCCACACTTAAGCGTTGCACGGTCCTCCGTGCACAAACAAAATCCAGGGAGAATGTCTCTCAAGAGCTCCACCTTCATTTGGCAGATGCGGGGGCTCGGGTTGTGTGGAAATCGCCAAGTCCAATGTGTGCTTGGCATCTCCATCCTCAGTGTCCTCCTCCTCTCCTGGCTCCTTGCCTCACGTCTCATCCTCAAAAAAGAGTCAATAAGGTATAATTATGAATCATAGAACAAGTAGCACAAAAGGGTAAAGGAGAGGGTAAATAAGCATCTAATTGAGGAATTTTGTATAGTGGTATGGAATACACACAACGGCCACTAACGTGGCATCCACACAATGAAAAAATAAGCATGAGTTCCTCAATTAAATGGCCTGAGATGCAAGCAATGGATATGCAACATTTAAGCACATGCAAATTTAGGCAACAACAATTAATAGTGAATTGAATGTAGGAATTATTGGATATTGAAGTTGTGCAAATGAAAGAGCAAAATTGATATAATAGCACAACAAACAATAACCAATGCAATGATGAAAAGAAAATTACTTACTCATCCTTAGGAAAAAATCAAATAATCACATGGTTAAGGTGTTTGTTACAAAAAGTGACAAGTCTTGATAGGAATCAAGTCAAGTCAACTCAAACAAATGCAAAGCATTAACAAGAAACAAGGACCTCGTGATGTGATTATATTGACTTAAAAAACCATGATGAACAAGCAATTCAATTCAATTCACTAAATTTCATGTACACTCATAAAAATTTCACCTAATATGCAACAAAATGTAAATGTGCAAATCTAAGTAGGTGATAGTAATTGAAGGCAAGGTATAAGTGCATTGATGAAATTCAATCAAGCAACCCAATCAACATTAAGAAAACACTTGCAACTTATTTAATTAACAAGCAAGTAAACAAAAAACAATATAACTACTAAAGTGAAAATTAGACACAATGAAAACTAAGTAAAACAAGTAGAGAGACATGGGAATCAATGAGGTTAATGCTCATGCATTCCTCAAGAATGTCTGGATGCTGCATAGCTTTGACAGCATTTAGTATGAACTTTTCCTCATTGACTCTTAGGGTTACTTCTCCTTTCCCAACAGAACGCACTTCCCTGCCTGTGTGTTCACACAAGTGTGTGTGTGTCCACACAGGTCAAAATTCTCACAGGGTGTGCGTGCGCACAAGGCTGTGCGTCCGCATGATGGGCGAAGGTTATTGTCGGTCTAGAATTTCTCTTAATAGAAATAGAAATAGAACTTCGTTGTAAGCATAGTTCCAAACCAACTGATAACTCTCGATCAAATTTTGAAGGAATTGGTTGTCACAAGTTCAACCCCCGATAAAAGTAACCGAAGTATTCAAACCTCGGGTCGTCTCACAAGGAATGGGCAAACATGTACTTCAACATTGGTTAGAATTCCGGAGTTGCAAGTTGTGAGCAAGAAATTAAACTAAAAGACTCAATCAAACAAGAATTCTTAAGATGCAAGAAACTAACTCAAGTAGCTAAAGCAAGGCATGAGTAATTTAAACTAATAAGAGGACGAGTAATATAATTCTAATCTAAAACTAACAAGTAACTATGACTAGAATTAAGCAATTGAAATTTTGGTTTTCAAATATGAATAATAAAAGCAACTCTTGGCTAGGCATGGGAATTGAGATTGCCATCCTTATCTTCATACCAAATATTGACAATTATGAGGTACCAACCCATTAAGTCTACTTCCCAAAAGCCTTAAGTACGTAGTGTCTACTCCTAAGCTTGAAGTACGTCAAATCGGTTTGATCACATCAACCCATAAGTCCCAACCTATCTACTAATTAGATTAGTAGCGGGTTAGTGTCAATGGGTATCAAATTGATCACCAAGGGTTCTCAAATCACCAATTCAATGAGACCCAATGACTCAAGGTCACTCAATTCCCTTAGCTTAGGCCAAGAGTAAAGAAAACTACTCCATAATCAAAGGAAACATTTCATCAAACACATGGTAGGTATTACTAAAAGACATATTCAAAATACAACTAAATTGAAATTAACAAGTACCCACTAAGAATTATCAATATACAATCACTCAAATAACACAATTAACCATGGAAATCATCAATGTAGCATTAACAACTAAAGATCCACAAGATTCATGAAATGGGTAGAAAGTAACAATTGGCAAGAAAACATAAATGTAACACAAGATCTAAACAAAATTATACTAGGGAATTCAAATTAAGTAATCAAAACTAGAATTCAACAAGATCCAATTCAGAATTCACAAGGGAAGATCAAATCAAACAAGATCTAGAGAGGAACAAGGGTTTCTCTCTCTAGAAGAACAAAAACCAAAAACTAGCAAAAAATTGTGTCTAAGTGTGAATGAATGATCCCCCCTTTTCCCCTAGCATACTTGGGTCTTTTCCATGCAGAACCAGCTTGAATTTGGGCCTCTTGAGCCTCAGAAATCGCCAGGCACGATTTCCTTTAATGAGGTCACGTGCAGCTTACCGCGCGTACGCGCCATGCACGCGCGCGCGCCGATTGATTTTGCGATCCACGCGCGCGCCATGTACGCGTCCGCGTCGGTGGGGATTTCTCTAATCCGCGCGGATGTGCCGAACTTCGCGCGCCGCTTCTAGCTGTCCACATACACGCGTGCGCGCCCATGCTGAAATTCCCAAAATCCAAATCTTCATGTTCCTTCCTCTTGTGCATGCTTCTTTCTCTCTTTTAGGCCATTCTTGCCCTATAAATTCTGAAATCACTCAATAAACACGTCACGGTATCGAATGGTAATGAAAGAGGATCAAAATATATCAATTCTAAGGCAAAAGAAGCATGTTTTCCATCATGAAACAATGTTAGGAAGAGAACACAAAACCATGCAATTCTTGTGAATAAGTGTGAAAATTAGTGACAAAACCCCCCAAATTCTATACAATGTAAACCACAAAATTGAGGTTTATCAAATCTCCCCACACTTAAACCAAGCATGTCCTCATGCCAAAAATAAAAAGACCAAAGATCATGGTAAGAAAGGGTTTATGAAGTGCAAATCACCTAAATGAACGCATGCAACTAATGTAAAAGCATATATCTACTTGGTCAAGGGTAAATCTATCCTCCAAGAACACATATGAGCATACGGGGCAGAAATGATATGTAGTTCATGAATCGTACCGATTTGGACGTCACTATGAAGTGCATATAACTTGCTAGATGAATGCTTGTGAAAGCCGGGAACAAGGAGTTGAGCATCGAACCCTCACCGGAAGTGTATCCGCTCTATTTGCTCAAGTGTATAGGGTTCGTCAATGAATCCTCTCCTAATCATGCTTTCCAAGATTTTTCTTTCATCTAACAATCAACAATTACTTAATGCATGTATACAAATATCATGAGGTCTTATTCATGGGTTGTGACGGGGCTAGGGTGAAGGTAAGGATGCATATGGTCAAGTGAGCTTGAAATTTGAATCCTTGATTAACCTAAGTTCTCACTAAACACATAGAACAACCTATACAACTCTAATACAATGCCTAGCTACCCATGCGTTTCACTTTTTCGCATACTCATGCATTCGTTTTCAATTCACATCCCATATGCATTGTTATTATTACTTTGTCTTGGGGCATTTTTGTCCCCTTTCATTGCTTTCTCTTTTTTCCATATTTTTATTTCTTCTATTTTTCTATTTCTTTTTCTTACATTCTCATATATACACATATAATTTTTTTTGTCCCCTTTTTTCTTGGGGTTTCATGTACAAAAGTTTTGATGCATATGGTTCAATCATTTAATACATGAGTATGTTCTCAACTCCCAGAATTTCCAATTACAACTACAAATACACACCTTTACATCTACCCAAGTTCCCAAGTACACCCTCCCATTTGAATGATACACACCCTCACTTACCTAAGCTAATCAAGGATCCAAATTTAGGGACATTCATTGTTTTTCACATAGGGTTGTTGATGTGCTCTATTTAAAAAAAAAGGTTTATCATGGGCTCAAAGCAATGGTAGATAAAAGGGTTAAGGCCGTTTGGGAAAAGTGACTATTGAAATGATGGCCTCAATCATGTAAATGCATTCATACACAAAGTAATGGACATATAGAATCAGACAAAGCAAGGATTACAATCATAGAGAGAGAATAATGCACACAAGAATGGGGAATTAGTGGTTAGAAGATATAACCACACAATAGGCTCAAAACTTATATGCTTGTGTTCTTAGCTCAATCACTATGTTCCAAAATACATTCTTGAAGCAAGTTTATCGCAAAAAATATTTTTCAAAATTGGTAGGGTACCCCGAAAATATAGTTTCTTGGGGAAGAAGTCATTATTTTTGACCAAGTAACTCTATAGAGACTAACTATCATGCAAGGGTATTTACAAGCAAGACTAACTACACATGCAATTTACTAACTACTAAGCAAAAGATAAATCCATGGGTGTTGAAAGGAAGAGATTGTTACCCATGGAGATCGGTCGAATGACTTCCCGATGCTTAGAATTTAGCACGGTCCTCCATGCTACCAACAATGCACAAAGGGCAGTCGGGACCGGAACCTTCACTATCCCCTTCATCAGAGCTCCCATCACTTGGGTTTGAGGTGGACGTGAATATCTCGGGTTCCTCCATGCTAGGGGTAACACAACGCAAGAGCTTCTTGATGTAAGTGTACCAGCGTTGGTTACGCCGCTCATATCTATCAATCTTTCGGTGTAGATCTTCTATCTGTTGATGGGTGGATCTTTGCCGTGGTGGTGACGATGAGGTGGAAGGAATAGTAGGCTGAGGGGCTATGTCAAGGCTTGGGTTGTTCATAGGAGGCTGTAAGTATTTTCCGCTTGGGACAACATCGCCCTTAGCCGGAATTATAGCCTTCGTGTCCATGGCTTCCCAAGGAACACCCGCAGCAGTAACTAAATCAGACATCAATGCTGGAAATGGCAAATTACCCCGGGCGTGGACTTGACCCATCGCTTGCTTGATAAGAAGCGGAATGTTCATCGGTCTTTCCGTGAGAACACACCAAACAAGCAAGGCGAGATCCACCATGAAGGACGACTTGTGGGTGCTAGGTAGCACATAGTGGGATAGGATCTGGGCCCAAGCTCTAGCTTCTACAGTGAGGGAACGTGCGTCAATGCACTTGGGCAGCATCCGGAGTCGACCTTGGGTTCAAAATGCCTCTGGTTCAGCAATGACTCAAAGAATCGAGTCCCAATCAAACCCAAATTCTTCTCACTGACGTAAGACCTCTTGGTAGCCATCCATTTCACTTGGTATCGGTAGGACATTAAGCACTTACTGAATAACCTCTTTTGAAATTGGGACTTGCTTCCGGCGCACGTATACCAATTGAAGAGAGGGAAGATGGTAGTTAGTGTAGAAGTCTACCACCCATGAGAGGTTGACCTCCTATGGTTTTCTCAGAAGAAACTCTCATCCTCGCCGTTCAATGTGGAGTAGAATATAATGAGAAACCTTGTCCGGTGGAGCGAGTAAATGCTTGGCATGATAGTTCCTCTCAACCATGGCGGGAAACACAAGTTCACAGAAGCAGTTGGGGAACCTTGAAGAATCCTTTGCCGGTTTGCTCTTCTCTTTTTCATCAATAGGAGCGGGTGCCTTCGCCTTCTTAGATAGGAGTTTGGATCTTAATGTAGGGTGCGCCTTGGAGGTTGACTTTTGGGGTGCCCTCTTTGTGGCCGATTTCCTTGAAGCTTTCTCCTTGCCTTTCTTGGTGGCCATCCTGAAAAAGGAAGGAAAAAAGGGAAAACATTAAAGCCATAGAATCATCTCAACAAAAACAGGCAAGTGAGAGGTAGTGTCCAAAAGAAATTGTGCAACAAAATGATCATAGAGGCATGGGTCACAACACTTGGCATGGGATGCGAGAGTGAGTAAAGCATGCAATATGGCATGAGAAGAATAATCTCAAGCATCCATAACAAAGAGCAAGTCATGTTCAATGAGTATCTAATTAGCAAGCTGGTGCACGAAATTGCAATCACACTTTTGCAATTTCGCACAACTAACCAGCAAGTGCACTGGGTCGTCCAAGTAATACCTTACGTGAGTAAGGGTCGATCCCACGAAGATTGTCAGCTTGAAGCAAGCTATGGTTATCTTGTAACTCTTAGTCAGGATATCAGTAAAAATTCTTAGTTTTAATTGTGAAATGCAAAAGAACATGAAATAAATAATACTTGTTATGCAGTAATGGAGAACAGGTTGAGGTTTTGGAGATGCTCTGTCCTCTGAATCTTTGCTTTCCTACTGTCTTCTTCTTCACGCACGCAAGGCTCCTTCCATGGCAAGCTGTATGTTGGTGGATCACCGTTGTAAATGGCTACCATCCATCCTCTCAGTGAAAATAGTCCATGTACATGGCTAATCATCTGTCGGTTCTCACTAGTGTTGGAATAGGATCCATTGATCCTTTTGCACACTGTTACTGTGCCCAACATTCATGAGTTTGAAGCTCGTCACAGTCATCCCTTCCCAGATCATACTCGGAATACCACAGACAAGGTTTAGACTTTCCGGATCTCAAGAATGCTGCCAATTAATTCTAGCTTATACCACGAAGACTCTGGTCTCACGAATTTGAATGCTCTGTTGTCAGGAGATGCAATCAAACTCGTGAACCAGGAACCCAAGAGATACACACTCAAGCTATTGCAGATAGAACCGAAGTGGTTGTCAGGCACGCATTCATAGGTGAGAATGATGATGAGTGCCACGGATCATCACATTCATCATGTTTGAAGTGCGAGTGAATATCTTAGAATAGAAACAAGCGTGATTGAATAGAAAACAAAAGTAATTACATTAATCCATCGAGACACAGCAGAGCTCCTCACCCCTAACCATGGAGTTTAGAGACTCATGCCATAGAAAATACAAGTTCTGATGTAAAATGTCATGAGATACAAAATGAATCTCTAAAAGTTGCTTTTATACTAAACTAGTGACCTAGGTTTACAGAAAATGAGTAAGCTAGGATAGATAGTGCAGAAATCCACTTCCGGGGCCCACTTGGTGTGTGTTTGGGCTGAGCATTGAAGATTTCACGCACATAGGCTATTCCTGGCGTTAAACTCCAGCTTTTGTGCCAGTTTGGGCGTTTAACTCCAACTTTTATGCCAGTTCTGGCGTTTAACGCTAGAAAAGGGTAGAAAGTTGGCGTTTAGACGCCAGTTTGCGTTATCAAAACTTGTGAAAAGTATAGACTATTATATATTGCTGGAAAGCCCGTATACTTTCAAAATCAATTGAGAGCACGCCAATTGGGCTTCTGTAACTCCAGAAAATCCATTTCGAGTGCAGGGTGGTTAGAATCCAACAGCATCTGCAGTCCTTTCTCAGCCTCTGAATCATATTTTTGCTCAAGTCCCTCAATTTCAGCCAGAAAATATCTGAAATCACAGAAAAACACACAAACTCATAGTAAAGTCCAGAAATGTGATTTTTATCTAAAAACTAATAAAAATATACTAAAAAGTAGCTAAATCATACTAAAAACTGCATGAAAATACTACCAAAAAGCGTATAAAATATCCGCTCATCACAACACCAAACTTAAACTGTTGCTTGTCTCCAAGCAACTAGATAAATAAAATAGGATAGACAGAAGATCAAGAGGTGATACATCTCAGAGTTTTAAGTGAAGCTCAGATTCTAATTAGATGGTGTTATTGATTCTCCTAGTTTTAATACGTTGATTCTTGAACACAGCTACTTTATGAGTCTTGGCTGTGACCCTAAGCATCTTGTTTTTCAATAGTACTACAGGATACATAAATGCCACAGACACATAACTGGGTGAACCTTTCAGATTGTGACTCAGCTTTGCTAGAGTCCCCAGTTAGAGGTGTCCAGAGTTCTTAGGCACACTCTTTTGCTTTGGATCACGACTTTAACCACTCAGTCTCAAGCATTTCACTTGGACCTTCATGACACAAGCACATGGTTAGGGACAACTTGATTTATCCGCTTAGGCCAGGATTTCATTCTTTTGGGCCCTCCTATCCATTGATGCTCAAAGTCTTGGATCCTTTTTACCCTTGCCTTTTACTTTAAAAGGCTATTGGCTTTTTCTTCTTGCTCTTTCTTTATTTTTCGTTTTTTTTTCACTGCTTTTTTCTTGCTTCAAGAATCAATTTTATGATTTTTCAGATTATCAATAACATTTCTCTTTCTTTTCATCATTCTTTTAGGAGCCAACAATTTTAACATTCATAAACTTCAATATCAAAAATATGCACTGTTCAAGCATTCATTCAGAAGACAAAAAGTGTTGCCACCACATAAAAATAATTAGAATTTTTTTCTTATTGAAAGCTTGAAATAATTGCCTCCTTACTCTAAAGAAAATCTACTATTTTATTCATGTTTGGTGATAATGAGAAAAATAATTATAGCTTACTTGGAGATAATAAAAATAAAAAATAAAAATAAAAATAAAAATAAAGACCCTAATTACTAATACTCATGTAATTCATAAGATAGGTTTCTAATAATAAAAGTTATCACAGATTTAAGATTAGGACTCAACAACCTTTATTTTAGGGAATGGATGCTCCTTCAATCTGTGGGGTGTCTGGTCCCTTAAGGGAGAGCTTCTGGCGCTTCAGCTCCTGTAGCTCACGCCCTTGCTTTTTCTGTTCCTTAAGCAGCTTGCAGAGCATGCTATTCTGATTTTGCTATTCTTCCTTAAGTTGATCCGTAGCTTCTTGCAGCTTGGTGACAGATGCTTCTAGGCGGGTCCAGTAGTCAATTTGAGGGATTTCTGGGAAGAACTCCTGCGCCCTCCTCTTGATGGAGTTGTCGTGTACTTGTTGTCACTCCATTGACTTTTTAGTGATTGGATGCTCGACTGAGATGAACTCATCCACTCCCATCTTTACCCCAACATCTTTACATAGTAGAGAGATTAAACTTGGGTAAGCCAATTTGGCTTCAGTGGAGTTCTTATTTGCAATTGTGTAGATCTCACAAGAAATCAGATGATGAATCTCCACTTCGTTTCCCAGCATAATGCAATGAATCATCACTACTCTTTTGGCAGTGACCTCAGAGCGGTTGCTAGTGGGCAGTATAGAATGCCCAATGAAGTCCAACAGCCCCTAGCGACTAGTTTGAGATCTCCTCTCTTGAGTTGGTTTGGGACACCTTTTGAGTTGGTTATCCACTTAGTTCCAGGGAGGCATATGTCCTCTAGAACTTGGTCCAAACGCTTATCTACTCTCACCATCCTCCTGTTAAAGGATTCTGGATCATCTTGTAGTTGAGGCAGTTTGAAGACCTCTCTTATTTTGTTAAGGTGGAAGTAGATAATCTTCCCTCTGACCATGGTTCGAAAGGTATGGAAGGCAGTTCCCGTCATTCTATGTTTATCTGTTAATCACATATTTGAGTAGAATTCTTGGACCATGTTCCTTCCAACCTTTGTCTCAGGATTGGCTAGGATTTCCCAACCTCTATTTCGAATCTGTTCTTGGATCTCCGAATATTCGTCTTCTTTCAGATCGAACTTAACTTCCGGTATCACTGACCTCAAACCCATTATTTTGTGATAATGGTCTGCATGTTCTTTGGTTAAGAACCTCTCTTGATTCCAAAGTGGTTTTGGATTGTTCTCTTTCTTGCCTCTTAGAGTGGTTTGTTTTCCTTTAGGGGCCATGATCTTGGTGAGGTTTTGCTCAGTGATCACGGAAAAACACACCAAACTTAGAGGTTTGCTTGTCCTCAAGCAAAAGAAAGGAAGGAAGAAGAATAGAGGGGAGACAGATTCGAATGGTGGAGGTATGGGGATGGCCGAACGTGTATTTAAAAGTGGAGGGGTGGGGTTTCAAAAATTTTGAAAAAGATATGATAGAAAGATATGATTGGTAAAAATTGAATCATGATATGAAAAAGATGAGATTTTAAAATTCAAAAGATATGGAAAAGATATAAGGAAGTTAAATCTGAAAATTTGTTGATGCATCTAAGAATTAAAAGAAGGTATGATGAGTTGGAAAAGATTTGGAAAGAAATTGAAAAGATAAATGAGTTTTTGAAAAAGATTTGGAAAGGATTTGAAAGAAAATTGAAAAGGGATTTAGAAGATTATTAAATTTTTAAAAATTGAGTGTAAGTGATGAAAATTAGTAACATGTTTATGCAGAAAATTATGAATTAAAACATGAAAGTTTGAAAAAATTTGAAGTGGAAACAAAATCACCTCCCCCTATCTTTTATGGCGTTAAACGCCCAGAATGGTATCCATTCTGGCGTTTAACGCCCATATGTTGGTCATTTTGGGCATTTAACGCCCAACCAGGTATACTGGCTGGCGTTAAACGCCAGAAATTCTTTATCACTGGGCATTTTTTTAAATGCCCAGGATGCTGCAACTCTGACGTTAAACGCCCAGAATGGTGCCTATTCTGGCGTTTAACCCAGAAAGGTATCTTTACTGGCGTTAAACACCCAGAATGATACCCATTCTGGCGTTTAATGCCCAAAATACCTCTTACTGGCATTTTCGAACCAGTGAGATCTTTCTCTCTGCTTTGTGCTCTGAATCCTTCTGTAAACTTCTGCATTTGGACAAATAACCTTAAAGATAATTTATATCAAACTCCTATAATTATTATTTAAATAATAAGAACCTTTGCTAATGACTGGGTTGCCTCCCAGCAAGTGCTTCTTTATTGTCTTTAGCTGGACCTTTTTATTGAGCATTAGTCTAGTCTCAGTTTTGAGCATTCTTGCTCAGCATTGCTTTCAAGATAATGTTTGACTCTCTGTCCATTAACAATGAACTTTTTGTCAGTGTCAGCATCCTGAAGCTCTACATATCCATATGGTGACACACTTGTGATCACATATGGTCCCCTCCACCAGGATTTTAATTTCCCAGGAAACAATCTGAGCCTAGAGTTAAATAGCAGAATTTTCTATCCTGGCTCAAAGACTCTGGATGACAGTTTCTTGTCATGCCACCTTTTTGCTTTCTCTTTGTAAATTTTTGCATTTTCAAAAGCATTGAGTCCGAATTCCTCTAGCTCATTCAACTGGAGCAATCTTTTCTCTCCAGCTAACTTGGCATCAAGGTTTAGGGATCTGGTTGCCCAGTAGGCCTTGTGTTCAAGTTCCACTGGCAGGTGACAGGCTTTTCCATACACAAGCTGGTATGGAGAGGTCCCTATAGGAGTTTTGAATGCAGTTCTGTATGTCCATAGAGCATCATCCAGACTCCTTGCCCAATCCTTTCTACGGGTACTTACAGTCCATTCCAAAATTCATTTTAGTTCTCTATTTGAGACTTCAGCCTGCCCATTTGTCTGTGGGTGATATGGAGTTGCCACTTTGTGGTTAATTCCATATCGGATCAGAGCAGAGTCAAGCTGTTTATTGCAGAAATGAGTTCCTCCATCACTGATTAGTATTCTAGGGACACCGAATCTGCTGAAAATATACTTCTGGAGGAACATCAGTACTGTCCTAGTATCATTAGTGGGTGTTGCAATTGCCTCTACCCACTTGGATACATAGTCTACTGCCACCAGAATGTAAGTGTTTGAGTATGATGGTGGGAAAGGCCCCATAAAGTCAATACCCCATACATCAAACAACTCAATCTCTAAGATCCCTTGTTGAGGCATGGCATAAACATAAGGCAGGTTACCAGCTCTCTGGTAACTATCATAGTTAAGCACAAACTCTCGGGAATCTCTATAGAGAGTAGGCCAGTAGAAGCCACATTGGAGGACCTTAGTGGCTGTTCGCTCACCTCTAAAATGTCCTCCATATTGTGATCCATGGCAGTGCCATAGGATCTTCTGTGCCTCTTCTCTAGGTACACATCTACGGATTACTCCGTCTGTACATCTCTTAAATAGATATGGCTCATCCCACAAGTAGTACTTTGCATCAGAAATTAATTTTTTTGTTTGCGACCTGCTGTACTCCTTGGGTATGAATCTCATAGTTTTATAGTTTACAATGTCTGCAAACCATGGTACTTCCTGAATGGCAAAGAGTTGCTCATCCGAAAAGGTCTCAGGGATCTTAGTAGGAGGGAGGGACACCCCTGCTACTGGTTCTATCTGGGACAGGTGATCAGCTACCTGGTTCTCTGTCCCTTTTCTATCTCTTATTTCTATATCAAACTCTTGCAGAAGCAACACCCATCTTATGAGCCTGGGTTTTGAATCCTGCTTCGTGAGTAGATATTTAAGAGCAGCATGGTCAGTGTACACAATCACTTTTGATCCTACTAAATAGGATCTAAACTTGTCAATGGCATAAACCACTGCAAGCAGCTCTTTTTCTGTGGTTGTGTAATTCTTCTGTGCGTCATTTAGAACACGGCTGGCATAGTAAATGACGTACAGAAGCTTGTTATGCCTTTGTCCTAATACTGCACCAATAGCTTGGTCACTGGCATCACACATTAATTCGAAGGGTAATGTCCAGTCTGGTGCAGAAATGACAGGTGCTATGACCAGCTTAGCCTTCAGAGTCTCGAAGGCCTGCAAACACTCTGTATCAAAGACAAATGGTGTATCAGCAGCTAGCATATTACTCAGGAGTTTTGTGATTTTTGAAAAATCCTTTTATAAACCTTCTGTAGAATCCTGCATGTCCTAGAAAGCTTCTGATTGCCTTAACATTGGTAGGTGGTGGTAATTTTTCAATTATCTCTACCTTAGCTTGATCCACCTCTACTCCTTTGTTCAAAATTTTATGCCCAAGGACAATTCCTTCAGTCACCATAAAGTGACATTTTTCCCAGTTTAAAACCAAGTTAGTCTCTTAGCACCTTTTCAGAACAAGTGCTAGATGATCAAGACAGGAGCTGAATGAATCTCCAAATACTGAGAAGTCATCCATGAAGACTTTCAGAAATTTCTCCACCATATCAGAGAAGATAGAGAGCATGCATCTCTGAAAGGTTTCAGGCGCATTGCACAGACCAAATGGCATCCTTCTATAGGCAAATACTCCAGATGGACATGTGAATGCTATTTTCTCTTGGTCTTGAGGATCTACTGCAATTTGGTTGTAACCTGAATAGCCATCCAAAAAGTAGTAGTATTCATGATCTGCTAGTCTCTCTAGCATCTGGTCAATGAATGGTAGAGAAAAATGATCCTTTCTGGTGGCTGTATTGAGCCTTCTGTAGTCAATACACATACGCCACCCTGTAACTGTTCTTGTAGGAACCAGTTCATTTTTTTCATTATGAATCACTGTCATACCTCCCTTCTTTGGGACGACTTGGACACAGCTCACCCAGGGGCTATCCAAAATAGGATAAATAATCCCAGCCTCTAGTAATTTAGTGACCTCTTTCTGCACCACTTCCTTCATGGCCGGATTTAACCGCCTCTGTGGTTGAACCACTGGCTTAGCATCATCCTCTAATAGGATCTTGTGCATGCATCTGGCTGGGCTAATGCCCTTAAGGTCACTTATGGACCACCCAAGAGCTGTCTTGTGTGTCCTTAGCACCTGAAGTAGTGCTTTCTCTTCTTGTGGCTCTAAGGCAGAGCTTATGATCACAGGAAAAGTGTCATCCTCTCCTAGAAATACATATTTCAGGGATGGTGGTAGTGGTTTGAGCTCGGGTTTAGGAGGCCTCTCCTATTCCTGCGGAGTTTTCAGAGGTTCTTCTGTTTTCTCTGGTTCCTCCAGATCAGGCTGAACATCTTTAAAGATGTCCTCTAGCTCTGATTCGAGACTCTTAGTCATGTTGATCTCTTCCACCAAGGAGTCAATGATATCAATGCTCATGCAGTCATTTGATGTATCTAGATGCTGCATAGCTTTGACAACATTTAACTTGAACTCATCCTCATTGAGTCTCAGGGTCACTTCCCCTTTTTGGACATCAATGAGAGTTCGTCCAGTTGCTAGGAAGGGTCTTCCTAGAATGAGAGTTGCACTCTTGTGCTCCTCCATTTCCAGCACTACAAAGTCAGTGGGAAAGGCAAATGGCCCAACCTTGACAATCATGTCCTCAATTACGCCTGATGGATATTTAATGGAGCCATTAGCAAGTTGGAGGCATATTTGGGTTGGTTTGACTTCTTCAGTCAAGCCAAACTTTCTGATAGTGGATGCAGGTATTAGGTTGATACTTGCACCAAGATCACATAGAGCTGTCTTGGTACAAGTACCCTCTAATGTGCATGGTATCATAAAGCTTCCGGGATCTTTAAGCTTCTCTGGTAAGCTTTTTAGAATGACTGCACTACATTCTTCAGTGAGGAAAACTTTTTCAGTTTCTCTCCAATCCTTCTTATGACTTAAGATCTTTTTCATGAACTTAGCATAAGAGGGTATTTGCTCAAGTGCCTCTGCAAATGGGATCTTTATTTCAAGAGTCCTGAGATAGTCTGCAAAGCGTGCAAATTGTTTATCATGTTCCACTTGGCGGAGTTTCTGAGGATAAGGCATCTTGGCTTTGTATTCCTCAACCTTAGTTGCTGCAGGTTTATTTCCTACAGAGGTGGTTGGAGAAGCCTTCTTAGGAGGGTTACTATCAGCACTTGCAGGTGTCTGATCCCTCATTGGCGTTTGAATGCCAGGATTAGGGGTTGGATGGGCATTTAACGCCAGTTTTTCACCCTTTTCTGGCATTTGAAAGCCAGAAGTGGGCATCCACTGGGCATTTAACGCCAATTTTTCACCCTTTCTGGTGTTTGAACGCCAGAATTATTCCTCTCTGGGCTCTTACTATCCTCAGAGGGATTTTGGGCAGTGGTTTGGTCATCCTCTGTCAGTTGTTCCTTTCTTGGCTTTCTGCTACCTTGAGCTGAATTATTCAATGCCTTCCCACTCCTTAGTTGAACAGCTTGGCATTCTTCTGTTATCTGTTTAGATAGCTGCTGTCTTGTCTGATTCAACTGTGCTTCCATATTCTTGTTAGCATTTTTAGTGTCTTGGAGCATCTCTTTAAATTCTGCTAACTGTTTTGTCATAAGAAGCAATTGCTGATTAAGTTTAACATCTTGTTCTTGAGGACTAAGATCATCAGATACTGCCTTAGCCTCTTCTTTCATGGAGGACTCACTGCTTGAGTACAGATGTTGATTTATAGCAACTGTATCAATGAGCTCTTGAGCCTCTTCAATTGTCTTTTTCATGTGTATAGATCCACCAGCTGAGTGGTCTAGAGACATCTGGGCTTTTTCTATAAGCCCGTAGTAGAAGATATCTAACTGCACCCATTCTGAAAATATTTCAGAGGGGCATTTCCTTAGCATTCCTCTGTACCTCTCTCAGGCATTATAAAGAGATTCATTATCCTCTTGTTTAAAGCCATGGATGTCCAGCCTTAGCTATGTCATCCTTTTTGGAGGAAAAAATTGATTCAGGAATTTGTCTGATAACTGTTCCCATGTTCTTATGCTTGCTGTGGGTTGGTTACTTAACCACCTCTTAGCTTGATCCTTTACAGCAAATGAAAACAGTAATAATCTGTAGACATCCTGATCTACGTCCTTATCATATACTGTGTCAGCAATTTGTAAGAATTGTGCCAGAAACTTAGTAGGTTCTTCCTGTGGAAGACCGGAATACTGGCAATTTTGCGGCACCATGATAATGAGCTGAGGGTTTAGCTCAAAACTGCTGGCTCTTATGGGGGTATACAGATACTACTCCCATATGCAGTAGTAGTGGGGTTAGCATATGACCCCAGAGTCCTTCTGGACTGTTCATTTCCACTTAGGTCCATGATGGAGAATGGTAGATGATGTGGATTGTAGAGAGAATGTATTTTTGTTTTTATTTTATTTAATTAAGCATAACCGAATTAAAAGGAAAATAAGATGGAATAAAATAAAGTAAAATAATTAGAAAATAGAACATAGATTTCGAAAATTAAAAGAAAAGGAAAATAAAAAGAAATTTGAATGTTGAAATGACTAATTAATTGAAAAGATTTGAAAATTTTTGGATATGATTTTCGAAAAAGATTTGAATTTTGAAATTTCAAAACTAAGATAAGATAAAATAGAAAGTTTTAAAATAAAAATCTGAATTTTTAAAGGAAAAATTCGAAAATCAATTAAAATAAAGAGAAAAGATATTTTTGAAATTAATGAAGAAAGAGAAAAACAATAAAAATGACACCAAACTTAAAATTTTTAGATCAGAACGAAGAAAACAAACAAGAAAACTTTGAATGTCAAGATGAACACCAAGAACACTTTGATGATCAAGATGAACACCAAGAACAAATTTTTGAAAATTTTTAAGGAATTAAAAACACCAAGGACACCAAACTTAAAAATTTTTATACTTTGAACGCTAATAATTTGAAAATGCACAAGAAAAACAGGGAAAAACACAAAACAAGAAAAACTAAAGACCAAACAAGGAAAATAAACAAGAGCAACTTGAAGATTAAGAAAGAACAGGGAACATATAATTCGAAAATTTGAAAGAAAAATAAAAGCAAGAAACTAAACTTAAAACAGATGACTAAATTATGAGGTTATTGGTTTAAAGATTTTCGAAATTAATCTAGAAAAAGAAAACAAGAATTTTAAAATTTTAACAAAAGCAATATTAAAAGACTCAAATTTAGTGACTCTAAACCAACCAAAAAGGTAAATTCTTCCTAATCTAAGCAACAAGATGAACCGTCAGTTGTTCAAACTCGAACAATCCCTGGCAACGGCGCCAAAAACTTGGTGCACGAAATTGCAATCACACTTTTGCAATTCTGCACAACTAACCAGCAAGTGCACGGGATCGTCCAAGTAATACCTTACGTGAGTAAGGGTCGATCCCACGGAGATTGTCGGCTTGAAGCAAGCTATGGTTATCGTGTAACTTTTAGTCAGGATATCAGTAAAAATCCTTAGTTTTAATTGTGAAAAGCAAAAGAACATGAAATAAATAATACTTATTATGCAGTAATGGAGAATAGGTTGAGGTTTTAGAGATTCTCTGTCCTCTGAATCTCTGCTTTCCTACTGTCTTCTTCTTCACGCACGCAAGGCTCCTTCCATGGCAAGCTGTATGTTGGTGGATCACCGTTGTCAAGGGCTACCATCCATCCTCTCAGTGAAAATGGTCCATGTACATGGCTAATCATCTGTCGGTTCTCACTAGTGTTGGAATAGGATCCATTGATCCTTTTGCACACTGTCACTGTGCCCAACATTCATGAGTTTGAAGCTCGTCACAGTCATCCCTTCCCAGATCCTACTAGGAATACCACAGACAAGGTTTAGACTTTTCGGATCTCAAGAATGCTGCCAATTGATTGCTCTGTTGTCAGGAGATGCAATCAAACTCGTGAATCAGGAACTTAAGAGATACACACTCAAGCTATTGCAGATAGAACGGAGGTGGTTGTCAGGCACGCATTCATAGGTGCAAATGATGATGAGTGTCACGGATCATCACATTCATCATGTTTGAAGTGCGAGTGAATATCTTAGAATAGAAACAAGCGTGATTGAATAGAAAACAGAAGTAATTACATTAATCCATCGAGACACAGCAGAGCTCCTCGCCCCCAACCATGGAGTTTAGAGACTCATGCTATAGAAAATACAAGTTCTAATGTAAAATGTCATGAGGTACAAAATGAATCTCTAAAAGTGGTTTTTATACTAAACTAGTGACCTAGGTTTACAGAAAATGAGTAAGCTAGGATAGATAGTGGAGAAATCCACTTCTGGGGCCCACTTGGTGTGTGTTTGGGCTAAGCATTGAAGCTTTCACGTGTATAGGCTATTCCTGGCGTTAAACTCCAGCTTTTGTGCCAGTTTGGGTGTTTAACTCCAACTTTTATGCCAGTTCTGGCGTTTAACGCTAGAAAAGGGTAGAAAGTTAGCGTTTAGACGCCAGTTTGTGTTATCAAAACTCGGGCAAAGTATGGACTATTATATATTGCTGGAAAGCCCAAGATGTCTAATTTCCAACGCAATTGAGAGAGCGCTAATTGGGCTTCTATAGCTCCAGAAAATCCATTTCGAGTGTAGAGAGGTCAGAATCCAACAGCATCTGCAGTCCTTTCTCAACCTCTGAATCAGATTTTTGCTCAGGTCCCTCAATTTCAGCCAGAAAATACCTGAAATCACAGAAAAACACACAAACTCATAGTAAAGTCCAGAAATATGATTTTTATTTAAAAACTAATAAAAATATACTAAAAAGTAGCTAAATCATACTAAAAACTGCATGAAAATACCACCAAAAAGCATATAAAATATCCGCTCATCACAAGCATAAGGCAAAGTGGACTCAATGCACTTAGAAGAAAGCAAGTGAATGAAGAGGAAGCACCAAATTAAAGTTGTAAGACTAAAACAAACCAAAATGGCATTCGTGTATTTCCTCGAACACTTCGCGTGCAGTTATCAAGCAATGAGCAAATATGAGATACTCGACTAATTAGAGGCCCAAAATGAAATATCAATCATCACAGAACATCACCTACTGACAAAGATAATGAAAGACAACAAGAAGATCTATCAAAGCAAATTAAAACTCAAGTTCAACATCCATGAAAAACAAGAAAAGAAAAAGTAGACAAGCAAAAAGCAAGTGGTATAATCATGCAACTAAAAGAGAAATTACGAGAATCAACAAAAAGAAATGAGATATAGAAGAAGTAGAACCTTGAGAAGTGTAAAAGAACAAGGTGGAGTTTTCTTTTTGTGAAAATGACAAAGAGAGAGAAGAGATGTGGTGCCACCGGAGTTGGTGGTGGTCGCCGGTGGGTGGCCGGAGATGGTGGTGGTGGATTATGGAAGAGGAAGAAGGAAGGAGAGGTGATGGAAGAAAGAAGAATAAAGGAAAAGAGGTGAGAGAAGGAAAGAAGCAGGGCAATCTAGCTTTAAAACTGGTTCGCGCAACCGACGCGCGCGGGCACGGTGCGCTTGCGCGTTGGTGAGGGTTGAGCGAGGGCCGCGTACGCGTCAAGGCCGCGTACGCGTGAAGACAGTTGGGCTCCTGGCATAGAGTTGGCACAAAGTAGGCCTAACTCTCGGGTTTTTGTACCAGAGTTTGCATGCAACACAGGCGGTGCGGACGCGCACACTGCGCGGACGCGTGCCTGATGAAGGTGGCGACCGACGCAGATGCATGAAGCACGCCTGCGCGTCAGTCGCGGGCACAGAATAGGCACAAATATGGCACAACTCTCTGGTTTTTGTACCAGGGAGTCCAGATTGCACAGCCGACGCGAGCGCGCACAGTGCACTTGCGCGTCGATGGCTAAGTTACAAGGGGCGCGCAGGCGTCACGCACGCTTGCGCGTGGGTGCCTAGCACGAAGTAGGCACAAGGTGGGCATAACTCTCGGGTTTTTTGTACCAGGAGAGTAAAATGCACCACCGGCACGCGCGCGCACAGCACGGTCGCGCGGGGATGTCCTCTTCCCCTTTTTTTTTTCAAACAACATAGAAAGGGCTATTCTATCACATTCTTGCCAGGTGTTTAAGCTAGATAGTCAAGGAAACACTCACAAATTCATGAACTATTCAAAACAAAGCATTTTCTCCAACTTCAATAATTCATTCATACCAAGAATGATGGAATCTATATGAACATCCTAATAAGTCAACAAGACCAACAAAACTATCATTCCTAAGCAATCAACAACATCAAGAAGTCACAAAATGTACAAGAATCTAAAGCTAAAAGCAAGAAGGTATACAAAAGGAAGATCTTACCACGGTGGGGTGCCTCCCACCAAGCACTTTTCTTTAACGTCCTTAAGTTGGACGGTCCTTCGCTTAAGCTTCCTCTCCTTTTGGTGCATCCTCAAGTAGGAGCACTTCTACTTCTCTTGGTGACTTGTAGCCATGGTACTTCTTCACTCTATGTCCATTCACTTTGAAAGTTATGTCACTTTGAGGGTCAAACAATTCTACCACTCCATAGAGCTTTATCTCTTTCACCTTGAAGGGTCCTTCCCATCTAGAACGGAGCTTGCCAGGCATAAATCGAAGCCTCAAGTTATAGAGGAGAACCTCATCACCTTCTTGAAAGTCCTTCCTTCGGATGTGGTGATCATGAAAGGCTTTAGTCTTTTCTTTGTAGATTCAGACATTCTCATATGCCTCAATCCTCAAACATTCAAGCTCCTCTAGTTGCAATTTCCTGGCCACACCCGCCTTGGTGAAATCCATGTTACACTGCTTTACCGCCCAATAGGCTTAATGCTCAATTTCCACCAGAAGGTGGCATGCCTTACCATAGACGATCCGGAAGGGACTCATCCCCAACGGAGTCTTGTAGGCCATCCTATACGTCCATAGTGCATCTCCCAGCCGAAGGCTCCAATCCTTCCTTTGTGGATTTACCACTTTCTCTAAAATTCTCTTAATCTCCCGGTTGGACACTTCCGCTTATCCGTTGGTTTGTGGGTGATAAGCAGTGGCAACCTTATGCAATACCCCATAGTGCTTGAGCAGTGCCTCTACTTAGTGGGATCCTTGGTCGCTCACGATTGCTCATGGCGACCCATAATGGCATACAATGTTATTTCTAATAAAAGAAATGACGGTATTGGCGTCGTCAAGGCGGGTAGGTATTGCTTCTACCCACTTTGACACGTAGTCAACCGCTAACAGAATATATAGATACCCACTTGATTTGGGAAACGGTCCCATAAAGTTAATACCCCATACATCAAATATCTCACAGAACAACATAGGTTGCTGAGGCATCTCATCCCTTTGGGACGTGTTTCCCGACTTCTGACACTGATGGCAAGACACACAGAACCGGTTAGCATCCATGAATAAGGTTGGCCACTAGAGTCCACAATCCAACACCTTTTTAGCTGTCCTCTGTGGGCCAAAGTGGCCACCATATTCGGACGAATGGCAAGCTTCAAGAATGGGTTGAATTTCAAATTCCGAGACACATCTTCGAATTACTTGGTCCACTCCCCTCTTCCACAAGTGAGGGTCATCCCAAATGTAGTATTTGGAGTCACTCCTCAACTTGTCCTTTTGGTTTTTAGAAAAGTTAGGAGGGAAGATTTTTGCAACCAAGTAATTCGCCATTGGTGCAAACCAAGGAAAGCTATCCGACACAGCATGCAAACTATCCAATGGGAATGAGTCATTGATCAGAAATGGGTCAAATTTTAAATTCTCAAGGCGGTTTAAATGATCTGTAACTAAGTTTTGAGATCTACTGCGATCCCTAATCTCAATGTCAAATTCTTGCAAAAGCAGGATCCAACGTATGAGTCTAGGTTTTGACTCATTCTTTGTCAATAAGTACTTCAAAGCTGCATGATTCGTGTATACCACTATCTTGGACCATAGCAAGTAAGATCTGAATTTATCTAAAGCATGAACAATAGCTAGGAGTTCCTTTTCTATAGTGGTATAGTTGGATTGTGCTACATCCAATGTTTTGGAAGAGTAAGCAATGACATAAGGAAGTTTACCATCGCGCTATGCAAGCGCGGCACCTACAACATAGTTTGACACGTCGCACATTATCTCGAATGGCAGCATCCAGTTGGGGCCTCGCACAATCGGTGCTGTGGTAAGAACTTTCCTTAACTCTTCGAACGCATTCACACATGCACTGTCAAACTCAAAGTCCACATCTTTTTGAAGTAGGCGCGACAATGGCAAAGCAATCTTGCTGAAATCCTTAATAAAGCGCCTGTAGAATCCTGCATGTCCCAAAAACGAGCAGAACTCCCTCACAGATGAGGGGTGAGGTGAAGTGGTGATAATATCGACCTTGGCCGGGTCTACAGAAATGCCTTTACTAGATACTACATGCCCCAACACTATACCTTGTCTTACCATAAAGTGGCATTTTTCAAAGTTCAAGACAAAGTTAGTGTCAACACATCTAGCTAAGACCTTGGCCAAGTTCTCTAAGCAACAATCAAATAAAGTTCCATAAACACTGAAGTCATCCATAAATACTTCCAGACAATTCTCCATCAGATCGGAAAAGACACTTGTCATACACCGTTAAAAAGTAGCAGGTGCATTACATAGTCCAAATGGCATCCTTTTGTAGGCAAAGGTGCCAAAAGGACAAGTGAATGTGGTCTTTTCCTGATCCTCAGGGGCAATGTGAATCTGGAAGTAACCAGTGAATCCATCAAGAAAGCAATAATGGGATTTACCCGCCAAACAGTCCACAATCTGGTCGATAAAGGGCAAAGGGTAGTGGTCCTTCCTTGTAGCGGCGTTCAATCTTCTATAATCGATGCACAGTTGCCATGCATTTTGTACTCTCTTGGTGACCACTTCGCCATCATCCTTTTTAACCGCAGTGATGCCCGATTTCTTGGGAACAACCTGGACCGGGCTCACCCACTCACTGTCAGAAATTGGGTATATGATACCCGCATCAAGTAGCCTAGTGACCTCCTTCTTTACCACATCAAGGATGGTTGGGTTGAGTCTTCTTTGTGGTTGCCGAACCGGCCGAGCTCCATCTTGGAGAAAGATACGATGCATGCACTTGCGGGGGTCAATCCCCACAATATCGGCTAGTCTCCAACCAATTGCCTTCTTGTACTTTCTTAGAACATCTAGGAGCTTTCCTTCTTCTTCACTAGAAAGCTCACTAGCAATAATGACCGGAAACCTTTGTTTGTCTTCTAAGAAAGCATACTTCAAATGAGATGGAAGAGGTTTCAGTTCACTTTTTGCCTCAAGCTGAGGTTCCTTTTTATCAAGCTCATGGAGTTCATTCTCAACAACTTTCTCTTGTTCACCCTCTTGATTATCCATCTCTTCAACAATGGGGTAGCATAACTTGTCGTGGTCTTTTTTTCGCACTTCCGCTACCACTTCATCGATTACATCACATCGGAAAACAGAATGTTCTTTGGGAGGATGCTTCATGGCTTCTTCCAAATTGAACTTCATAGTCTTGTCTCCGACCTCAAAGGAATATGTGCCGGTGAAGGCATCTAACTTGAATTTAGAGGTCTTAAGGAAGGGTCTACCAAGTAGAATGGAGGATGGGCTTCTATTTTCTGTTGGAGGCATTTCAAGGATGTAAAAGTCAACCGGAAAGACTAAGTCCTTGATCGCCACAAGTACATCTTCTGCTATTCCCATCACAGTGACCACACTTTTATCGGCTAAGGCAAACTTCGCCGCCGACTTCTTTAATGGAACTAAATTCAACCGCACAAAAATAGAGAGCGGCATGATGCTTACGTAAGCCCCTAGATCACACATACAGTCATGAAAAGTGTATCCACCAATACAACAAGACACCAAACAAGGCCCAGGGTCACCACATTTTTTTGGAATTGGCTCCATCAAGGAAGAAATTGAACTACCCAAGGATAATGTCTCCAACTCTCCTATCCTATCCTTGTGTGTACACAAGTCTTTCAAAAATTTTGCATACTTCGAAATTTGTTGGATTGCATCAAGAAGTGGTATGGTTACCTCAACTTTCTTGAACACTTGAAGCATGTTTAAATCAAATTCTGGAGTCTTCTTTGTTTTCTTCACCATGGAAGGGAATGGGATAGGGATGGACTCATCCACTATAGCTTTCCTCTTGGGTTCCTTAAGGCTTACTCCTTCTCCCTCATGCCTTTTGTCTACCTCATCTTCTTCATGTGGAGCTTCAACGACCACTTCTTCCTCATGAATGTCTTCCATGATCCTAGGAGGTATCTCCTCCAATGTAGTCCCCGACCGTAGAGTGATGGTGTTGAGACCGCCTTTGGGGTTTAGAAGGGGTTGGGATGGAAGGTTAGAAGAGCTCGAGGGTTGGTTGGTGTTGTTGTTGGAGGAGGACATGGACATCTTTGAAATCATGTCGGTGAGGTTAGCCAATTGAGTGCCCAAGGCATCGAATTGAGCCTTGTTACTCTCGTCCCGTTTCTCCATAGCGGCTCTAAGCTCATCAACTTGATTGGTGGAAGATGAGGAGGTTTGGTTGGATTGTTGTCTATGGTGTGGTGCTTGGTATTTGGTGTAGTTATTTTGGTTTTGGTTGTGGTAGTTTTGGTTGGCTTGGTGGTTGTTGTTGTTATGGTGATATTGAGATGAAGATTGGTTGTTGTTGTAATGAGAAGAAGAGTTGTTCCATCTTTGGTTTTGATTGCTCCCTTGTGCGTTATCCCTCCACCCTTGATTTTGATTACTACCATGAGAGTAGTTATTTTGGCCTTGAGAAGGATAGTGCGGACAATTGTTGTAGTTCACATTGGCCATGGCAAGGGCATACTCCTCTTGAATTTGATGACATTGATTGGTGTAATGTGTGGTGCTAGAGCACAAACCACAAATTCTAGGAGGGCCTTTAAGTTGAGCAACTTGGGGTGGGGCTTGTATGGCTTAGATGGAGTAGTATTCCTTTTGAGGGTGATGGTTCTACCACACCCTTGAGAGGATTACTTCTCACCTTTACATGTTGTGTAGCCTCGGCAACATCATTTATCAAGCTCCAGGCTTCTCCTTCCATCTTGTTTTTGAAAGGGAGCCACCACTAGAAGCGGTGAGCAATCTTCTATCTTCCGCACAAAGACCTCCGGTGAAGTAACTAATGAGCAAGTGAGTGTTCAATCCATGGTGTGGACAAGATTCCAATAGCCTCTTGAACCGAGTCCAATACTCATACAATCTCTCTTGGTCCTTTTGCATTATACCCGAGATCTCCTTCCGGATGTAGTCGGTCTTCTCCGGTGGAAAGAATTTATCTAGAAACTCTCTTCTCAAGAAATTTCAATTGGTCACAATCTCATCCGGTTGCGAATAAAACCATGTCTTTGCTTGCCCTTCAAGAGAGAAAGGGAAGGCAAAAACCATAATAGCCACCTCATCGGCTCCATGCCTTCGAGCCGTAGAACAAGCAACTTGAAAATCTCTTAGATGTCGGATGGGGTCTTGACCCGGCAACCCATGATACTTAGGAAGTAGATTTATCAAGCTACTCTTCAACTCAAAGTTTGGGTCAAGGTTGGGATACCTCGCTTGCAAAGGTTGAAGTATGATATCCGGAGCCCCTTGCTCATGCAAAGTGATCCGTCGTGGCTCTGCCATGTATGGTTCACTGTAGGATGCAAAGATCTATTAGTAGTGCCAACAGAAGAATAGAAAGTAGCAGACTCCAAGTTACTCTCGGTACCATCTAGTGATTCGGTATGTTCCTCAAGAGAGGCCGAAGTACTAGCCGTATAGTCCAATCACCGTCTAGCTTGCCGAGTGTGTAACAAAGTTCTTTCAATCTCAAGGTCAAACTCGGCTAAGATAGAATTCGGTTGAGACCGAGTCATCAAACTTGGGAGTCATAGCACACATACAAAAGAAATATAAACTATAGCTAAGTATTGAAAGCAAGTAAACTATCTACAATATTCACATATTCACATAACCAATATCAAGGCATATGTTACAACCATTCCCCAGTAACCGGTCTAGAATTTCTCTTAATAGAAATAGAAATAGAACTTCGTTGTAAGAATAGTTACAAACCAACTGATATCTCTCGATCAAATTTTGAAGGAATTGGTTGTCACAAGTTCAATTCCCAATAAAAGTAACCGAAGTATTCAAACCTCGGGTCGTCTCACAAGGAATGGGCAAACGTGTACTTCAACATTAGTTAGAATTCCGAGGTTGCAAGTTATGAGCAAGAAATTAAACTAAAAGACTCAATCAAACAAGAATTCTTAAGATGCAAGAAACTAACTCAAGTACCTAAAGCAAGGCATGAGCAATTTAAACTAATAAGAGGACGAGTAATATAATTCTAATCTAAAACTAACAAGTAACTATGACTAGAATTAAGCAATTGAAATTTTGGTTTTCAAATATGAATAATAAAAGCAACTCTTGGCTAGGCATGGGAATTGAGATCGCCATCCTTGTCTTCATACCAAATATTGATAATTATGAGGTACCAACCCATTAAGTCTACTTCCCAAAAGCCTTAAGTACGTAGTGTCTACTCCTAAGCTTGAAGTATGTCAAATCAGTTTAATCACATCAACCCATAAGTCCCAACCTATCTACTAATTAGATTACTAGTGGGTTAGTGTCAATGGGTATCAAATTGATCACCAAGGGTTCTCAAATCACCAATTCAATGAGACCCAATGACTCAAGGTCACTCAATTCCCTTAGCTTAGGCCATAATCAAACAAGTACCCACATATGGTAAAGAAAACTACTCCATAATCAAAGAAAACATTTCATCAAACACATGGTAAGCATTACTAAAAGACATATTCAAAATACAACTAAATTGAAATTAACAAGTACCCACTAAGAATTATCAATATACAATCACTCAAACAACACAATTAACCATGGAAATCATCAATGTAGCATTAACAACTAAAGATCCACAAGATTCATAAAATGGGTAGAAAGTAACAATTGGCAAGAAAACATAAATCTAACACAAGATCTAAACAAAATTATACTAGGGAATTCAAATTAAGTAATCAAAACTAGAATTCAACAAGATCCAATTCAGAATTCACAAGGGAAGATCAAATCAAACTAGATCTAGAGAGGAACAAGGGTTTCTCTCTCTAGAAGAACAAAAACCAAAAACTAGCTAAAAATTGTATCTAAGTGTGAATGAATGATCCCCCCCCCCTTTCTCCCTTGCATCCATGGGTCTTTTCCATGCAAAACCAGCTTGAATTTGTGCCTCTTGAGCCTCAGAAATTGCCAGGCACGATTTCCTTTAATGAGGTCACGTGCAGCTTACCGCGCGTACGCGCCATGCATGCATGCGCGCCGACTGATTTTGCGATCCAAACGCGCGCGCCATGTACGCGTGCGCGTCGATGAGGATTTCTCTAATCCGCGTGGATGCGCCGAACTTCGCGCGCCGCTTCCAGTTGTCCACATCCACGCGTCCGCGTGAGGTGCGCGTGCGCGCCCATGCTGAAATTTCCAAAATCCAAATCTTCATGTTCCTTCCTCTTGTACATGCTTCTTTCTCTCTTTTAGGCCATTCTTTCCCTATAAAATCTGAAATTACTCAACAAACACGTCACGGCATCGAATGGTAATGAAAGAGGATCAAAATATAGCAATTATAAGACAAAAGAAGCATGTTTTCCATCATGAAGCAATATTAGGAAGAGAACACAAAACCATGCAATTCTTGTGAATAAGTGTGAAAAATAGTGACAAAACCCCCAAATTCTACACAATATAAACCACAAAATTGGGGTTTATCACCGCACATATCAGAAAACTCAGAATTCTGCAACTTTGCAGAATTTCCAGTTTTCAACACCAGATTTTGAATTATCATAACTTCCTCTACAAAATTCTAAATTTCCCAAAATTTACATCTATTTAAAGGATTTTCAAAGATCTTTAATTTTAAATCATTTGCAACAAATTTTTAAAACCGAGGCAAAAGTTATGGTCAAGCAAAGTTCATCAAAATTCCACTTTTACCCAAAACCTCATAACCTCAAATTTTAACCAACTTTCCATTCAAAACCAAATCAAAACCTACCCAATCATCACAAACCACTACCACACATAACACCTTACTTCTTCATATCATTCTCCTTAATTTCACTTAAATTACTCAAGCATTATACTATATCTCACTACCAAATTCATAATTTCCAACTTAATCATAAATCCACACTCATAATCATCATCAACCAACCAGAACCTCAACAATCAACACAAATCTCAACATTCATCATCAACCTTCATATAATCATTACAATTATTATTCCAATTCTTTCTACACAACACTATTACCACATTAATATCCATCATTATTCGTCCACAATGACAACAACACTCCTAAAATACAATAATTCACACATTCATCAATAATCAATATTTTTAAAAACATCAACAATAATTCTCATCCATATTCATCACACATCATACTCCAACACATACATTTCCCTCAATCTCATCATCAAACATATATCACAAACATCAATATATTCAATCCTATCTTAGGGTCCACTAGCCTAATTGTCCAGAAACATTACATATTACATAAAGAAAACCGAAATCATACCCTGGCCGATTCCCAAATACTCCAAACACCAAAACAAAATCACCAAACTTGGTCCAAAGCCTCAACCAACTCCAACAAACACCAAAGCTCAAACTAACAACACATATATCACCAAAATCAAAACCTAATATACATAAAACAACTAAACACAAGGGTTTAGTGAAACCTTACCTTATCCAATGTGATTAGGGGTAAAATCTAACAATTACCCGCTACTAGAAATCACCTAAACAAGCAAAATCACAAAATCTACTCAAAACCCATAACCAAAATCGTGCATAATCTTAGGGTAGAAAACTGGGGAGTGAGATGCGAGATATTACCAGATTTCTTTAGATATAAAGGAAGAACTCGTCGAGAGTTTCGCGTGGCCGCAAACGGCTCGTCAATCGGAGCTCCGTAGCTCCGTAGCTCAAGATATCGCTCCCGGAAGGTGGAGGTGAATAGTAACACCACTCCTTCTCTTTTCCTCTCTCAAAACCGCGTGGCTCTCTCTTTTTGGGCTGAAAATGAACTCAAAGCTCATTAAATGAGCTTATATATGTTGGACCTTGGGCCCGGTCCAACCCGTTAGCGTTTTTAGCCCGTTCGGTCCAACTTTAGGCCAAACCTTTAACACTAACGCCCCATTTTCCATTCCTAATATTTTTCTAAGGTTTCGACTTTTTTCACTTTTCCTCGCACAGTACCAGACAGACTTAAATCGGTTCGGCCGGTTCAACTGTCGGTTCGTAGTTTTTCACGGTTTTTTGCAGAAAACACATTTTCTGACTCGGAAAGACCTACTGAGTCCAAAAATCATATTTAAATCCCCAAATTTTCATTCCAACACTCCGGAATCTAATTTGGGCATTTAAATGATTTTATTCGTGAAAACTCCAGTTCTTACAAATGCGGAGAATTATTGAAAACTCCCATAGACATTCACTAAAGAACCAAAAGATTCTTAAATATAGTGAATTTTGTTGTGCTGCGTGTTCTCAAGGAAAGCTGATTTTAAGGTCATCACTAGTAAAGATTGGATTTAAGTCCCCTGAATTCCTAGAAAGGATTCAAGACGATATATGTGGACCTATTCATCCACCATGTGGATTTTTTAGATATTTTATGGTCTTAATAGACACATCTTCGAGATGGTCACATGTGTGCTTGTTGTCTTCTCGCTACCTGGTGTTTGCGAGATTACTTGCTCAAATTATTCGATTAAAAGCACAATGTCCAAAAAATCCAATCAAAGCAATTCGTCTTGATAATGCTGGTGAATTTACTTCCCAAGCCTTTGATGCTTATTGTATGGCTAATGGAATAAGCGTTGAACATCCAGTAACTCATGTTCACACACAAAATGGGTTAGCAGAATCACTTATTAAACGCCTCCAATTAATTGCTAGACCTTTACTTATGAGAACAAATCTCCCAACTTTGACTTGGGGGCATACTATTTTACATGCCACAACACTTATTCGTTTGAGGCCCACAAGTTACCATCAGTTCTCTCCTATGCAATTAGCTTTTGGCCAGCATCCAAATGTTTCCCATTTAAGAATATTCGGGTGTGCGATATATGTTCCCATTGCACCACCTTCTCACACCAAAATGGGACCCCAAAAAAACTTGGGGGTATATGTTGGACATGATTCTCCCTCTATAGTGAGGTATCTTAAGGTACAAACTGGAGATGTATTTAAAGTCTGATTTGCGGATTGTGATTTTGATTAATCAAAACTTCCAACATTAAAGGGAGAGAATAAGCTTCCTGAAAAGGAACTTAATTGGAATGCATCATCCTTGATGCATTTAGATCCTCGATCAGGGTAATGTGAACCTAGAAGTTCAAAAGATTATACATTTGCAAAGAATAGCAAATGAATTACCTGATGCATTTTCTGATATAAAGAGGATAACCAAATCTTATGTACCAGCTGAAAATGCCCCAATTCGAATTGATGTCCCAGTTGGACAAGTAGCCACCGAAACAAATTCACGTCAGAAGTGTGGTAGGCCTATCGGTTTCGAAGACAAAAATCCTCGAAAAAAAAGAGGTAAATATTGTTCCTGTTGAAAAAGACATAGTAAAGACATCTGCAGTTGTCCAAAATTCTGATATATTTTTAACGCCAGAAGACGTTTAGGCACCTGAAAATTAAGAAAATGATGAGATCTCGATAAATTATGTCTTTACAGGAGAAAAATAGGACCAAAATAATACAATTGTTGATGAAATATTTGCATATGATATGGTATTAAATATCATGCATGAAAGTAAGGATCTTAAGCCAAGAACAGTCGAAGAATGTCGACAAAGAAATGATTGGCCAAAATGGGAAGAAGCTATGAAGGCTGAGTTAGACTCACTTGCAAAACATGAAGTCTTTGGACCTGTAGTCCGTACACCAGAAGATGTAAAACCTGTTGGATACAGATGGATATTTGTGAGAAAACGAAATGAGAAAAATGAAGTTGTACGCTACAAAGCTCGACTTGCAGCATAAGGTTTTTCACAAAGGCATGGGATAGATTATGAAGAAATATATTCCCCTGTGGTGGATGTAATAACATTGCGTTATTTGGTCAGTTTATCCGTATATCATAAATTACATATGCATTTAATGGATAAGGTAACAGCCTACTTATACGGCTTAGATCATGATATCTATATGAAAGTCCCTGAAAGACTAAAAATGTCTAAACCATCCAATGAATATATGCATAGGTTATACTCAGTTAAATTGCAAAGATCTTTATATGGTCTAAAGCAATCTAGACGAATGTGGTATAATCATCTTACTGAGTATCTAGCCAAAAATGGATTTAAGAATGATTATATTTGCCAATGTATTTTCATAAAGAAATCTGCATCTGGATTCATTATAATTGCTGTGTACGTTGATGATTTAAGTATCATTGGAACTCCTAAAGAGATTCCAACAATTATAAAATCTCTAAAAGAAGAGTTTGAGATGAAAGACCTTGGAAAGACTAAATTTTGTCTTGGCCTGCAGATCGAGCATAAAAAAAATGGGATCTTTATTCATCAAACAACATACACATAAAAGATCTTGAAAAGATTTTATATGGATAAGTCACATCCATTAAGTAACCTAATGATCGTAAGGTCTTTGGATGTGGAAAAGGATCAATTCCGTCCTAAACAAGAAAATGAAGACATCCTTGGTCCTAAAGTACCATATCTTAGTGCCATTGGAGCGCTAATGTATCTTACTAATAATACACGACCTGATATATCATTTGTTATAAATTACTAGCAAGGTAGAATTCCTCTCCAACCAGAAGACATTGGAATAGAATCAAATAAATCTTTCGATATCTTCATGGAACAGTTGATTTGGGATTATTTTATCCCTATGGATCCAAGTCACAACTAGTTGGCTATGCAGATGCAGGATACTTGTCTGATCCATATAAGGGGAGATCTCAAACAGGGTATTTGTTCACATATGGTGGTACAGCTATATCATACAAGTCCACGAAACAGATGATTGCAGCAACATCCTCTAATCATGCTGAAATACTAGCGATACATGAAGCAAGTCGCGAGTGTTTTTGGTTCAGGGATTTGATCCAATATATTCTGTCATCATGTAGACTGATTGGTCATAACATAGCTCCAATTGTCCTGTTTGAAGATAATACAGCATGCATTGCTCAACTTAAGGGTAGATACATTGAAGGTGATAGAACAAAACATATTTCTCCTAAATTCTTCTTCACTCATCGAGGAACAATTGATGTTCAAAAGATCCACTCAAGTGATAATTTGGCAGACTTATTTACAAAGTCACTCTTTATATATAATATTAGTAAATATATTAATCATCTCTATTATATTGAGAAAGTAATTGTGGTGAATATTGTTATCTAATTATACTTTTTTATTTTATATTTATTACCTCTTCCTTATTTATTTATTTATTTATTTGTTTCACGACAATACCCAGGATACATACAAATTGTATATTTGTTCAGAAATTGGGTACTCAATACCCGAGATATGTGTATTTGTATATTTAGGTGTTTCAATATCGGAAATACGTATTTATATATAACTAGTTGACTTAGGTCTAGTTTGGGTAAACAGCTTAATTAATCTCTTTTTGAAAAAGTAGCTTAAACAATAAATGCTTATATTAAAAGTAACTTATAAATAAGTTATTTTATGTTTAGTTCTAAAAGTGCTTATTTTAAAAGAAATGTGATAAAAAGTGTAACACCCTAACTTTTAGCACCTCATGATCGTACTAAAAGCTTTGGCGTTACTTATCTCTAAACCTTTTTATTTTATACTATCTTTATTTAATATTGAGCCTTCACGAATAGGAACTAAAACTTTAATTAAGAAAACAAGAGGAGACTTTATTTTAAACCACTTAATCACAAAAGTATATATATATATATATATATCCACATAATTTTATATACACAGACTTATTCAAAAAACCTCAATTATAAGTCCTACCCCTCTAAAATCCAAAATAATAGACGACGAGGGAAAAATAAATTCTACAACTCAACTCGTGAATATATTCTTCTATGCTCCTATAGCTCCGCACTAAACCTTCGCACCTATAGCTGAAAGGGATGGAAATAGGGGGTAAGAACTGGGGAATTCTTAGTATGGTCAGGGTTAGAAGTTAAGTTCGTTTTATTATATTCTCAGTCAATAGCAACAGTCAACAAAGTATAATCCAACTCAGCAATTGCAGAACATAGAATCCAATCACAAGCACACAAAATCATAGAAAACACAATCACAAACAAATATGCGCAAACAAGTATGATGCATGTCTAGTCCTATACAGGCCATGAGCTCATGTGTCGGTTTGTTACCCGATTCCCGACATTCGTCCTAAGATAAGCGTTTCGTATCGCCGTCCCTATCTCAACCAACGTCCCCTCCATGAGCGTTACGCATCACCGTTCTCATGGGAGAACCTTCCTTTCGGTCTCTAGTGAGCGTTACGCATTGTCGTCCTTACTAGACACTTGGCACTAAAGCCCAAACAACACTCAATTTCTTTTCTTATCTTTGCTCTCTACTCTACTGCGGTAGACATCCCTTTAATTAATACTTTTTTTTCTATCTGCTCTACTGTGGCAGACGTTCATTATAATCTTTTCAGCCACTGCTCTCTGCTCTTCTATGGCAGAGATCCTTTTACTTAATACATCCTTCTCTTTTTGTTCTTTTTTTTTCTTTTCTTTCTCATCTTTCTCTTTCCTATCACTCCATAATATAAATTATCTTTGTAATATTTCCTCGCCTTTCCCTAAGCGTCTTTTGAAAAAGAATTATAATGTACTTTAATTAAGTCTGCGTTCTCTAAAGCTTTTAAAATCATTCTGTTTGCTTTTTTCTGACTTATAATAATATTAATAATATCTTTACTAGATAATATTCTTAATAAAATAATAATAATAACAATAATATAAATAAAATAATTTAAATGACAACTAAATAATATTTATATCTTTTCTTAAAAACTTAGCTTCGTAAAACTTTTATTCCTAAACTCTTATTATCTACGTTTTAAACTTCAAAATTTAAATATTTTATTTTCAGCCCAACACTTTTATAAAATTATATTTGAAACCTCACTTATCTCAGTATTTATAAAAGTAACCTTGAACTTTTATAAAATACCCATTTTTAATCCCGTATTTTATTTATTACCCAAAATATCCCAAAGCGTATATAATTACAAAACTAACTTCAAGTTTTTATTAAATTACTATTTAAATCTCAAATATAAATTTTATTTTCATGATTATAGCTTTATCAAAGGAACGAACCCCATTCCCAAAATTCTTCAAGTTTTCTGCTAGATTTTATGTTTGTTTTTGAGCTTTACAGCTACCAATTTCTCGCAGTTTTTCATTCAATCTTCCAACTACCAAATCTCATTAATTTCATCAAAATACCACATCACAACAGTCCCAAAATTATTAAAACAACCATAGCTGAGCTGTTCCTCATAGTCAAACCAACAAATCACAAGCAACAATAATAATTCAACATAAACTCATTCAAACTTAAATAATAATCAACCAAATCTATAGTCGCTTATCAAATTCACATTTAATTATTATAAAGTTACCAAATCCTACCTCCGTACAAAATCAAAATAACGAAAACTCCGGAGAAGAGCTTTTTGATCGGGCTGCTGAAGAAGAAAACGTCAAAAATCGTCTGTACCTCCTAGAACTCCAATTGGCCGAATTCAAGAGGAAGGGAAGCTACGTCACCGTCAACTTCTACCAAATAAAAGTAACGCCAATGTGTATAGAAGGAGGATACGAACATTTTTATCAGATTAGATTTTTATTGGAGTTACGGATCTCAAGAAATAAAGCTCGGAAGGGTTGAGGTTCCATGATTTTCTTTCTTTCTCTCTCACAGACTTTTTTCTTTTTCTTTCTTAAAAATGAACCAGCAATGCGTGTTTGATGATTTTTAATAGGAGAATGATGATTTTGAATGGTTTTGTGACACATAGGGGGGTTGGGTGTCAAATATATAGGCTGCTGAGTCAGCAGTTTAAATTATAAATATCTTAAACGAATAATTATGAAAGTTGGATATATTAAAACACAAGTAATAATATATGTGAATTACTAATATAAATGACATTACTAACATAATAATAAAAGATATACGGTGAAGCATTAGCAAAGCTAACTTCACCGAAGAGTACTGATATTTACTCATATCGGCGGATATTTAGCTCGATAATAATATTATTAACTAAACTTTATTTTTAAATTAAAAATATAAATTACTCAAATTAATATATATATAATTTTCATTATTTATAAATTACTAAGATTATAGTCTTAATTATGTAAAATATTTCATCATAATAAAAATATATATAAAAATTTGAATTTAATTGATCTCAAATAGTTATAAAATTAATTTAATTACTTTTAATAAAATAATTTCTAAAAACAGGGAACTCCAATTTATAAAATAAATTATAGCTTATTTATATTTTGATTTTCAAAAATATGGGTCGTTACAAATATTTTTTTATTATGAGAGAAATCATTTTTTAACTTCTCCATAAGCACTTAAATAGATTCTTAGAAAGCTATAATTTAGTTTTGAAAATTGTACTAAACATTAATACTACTACTTTTCATAAGTCAAAAACTCAAAATAGTAGCTTTTGAAAGTTTCCAAACGAGCACTCAGTATCCGAAATACGTGTATTTATATCTAGATGTCTTAGTATTCTAGATATATTGACAAAATACAATGTATAAGTTGGTTTTTGACTCATCACACTACACAAATCCCATAATTTGTATTTTTCCTCTCTCTATTCTCCATACACATGGCTAGTAATAACTTCTTTTTTGTAGTAGTTTATCCGCATGAGATAATTAGAAATGGTAAAGGGAAAGTGATATATGAGTGCAATTCACCTGTTATGTTACGTATTTGTCGTCTTGATTCATTAGACGCGTTAAAAAGTCTCATATTGACTAGTATGGGTGCACTAGATTCTAAGAAAGTTGGGAGAGATGCATATAGATTTCCATCAGTGCTCCCGAGTAGAGGGTTTCAAAACAAGATATTTTAGGTCAAAGCTGATCAGCATATGACAGTCATGTTCGACGTACATGCGAGGCTAATGCCATATGTAAAACCCGGTTAATTGACGGCTAATTAACCCATAAATGAGAATTTATTTTAGAAAGTCAAAAATGTTATTTTTATGGCTAAATGTGATAGAGGAGATTGAGACGAGAATTTCGGTACCAATTTTATAGAAATCGGACCAAGATTGGACCGAACGGGCCAAACCGGTCCAACCGGACCCAAAGTGGGCCCTTGGCCCAACTAAACTAAACCAAAACCCTAGTTTTCAGCACTCTCTCTCCTTACAACACACAAACACACGCTGAAAATTAAGATGGAGGGAGGAAGAACACTCTCACAAGTTCTCTCCCTTGGTTGATCCTCAAACCACCATAACTTTTGATCTAGAGCTCCGATTGCCGCTCCGTTTACGGCCCCGCGTTCACCACGGAGAGCTCTACAAAACCCATACAATCAATCATGAGATAAGCCACGTTTTACTGTTCGAAATTTCAGCCCTTGATTTCGAGTTTCATGAGCAAAAATGTTGAGATTTTGGGTTCTTTGATGTTATAGGACCCAACTCGCTTGAAGGAGAAGGTTAATCTTGTCTCCTTGGACCTTGGGTGTGGTAAGATTCTCAACCCTAGTGTAAATTATTGTTCTATGATGTTTGGGTATTGAGATGTTGTGTATGGATATGATGATTGTGGCTTAGGTTGTGTATATGTGAATATTGGAGCTTGATTGGTGATTTTGGAAAGCTTGGAAGAGGGTTTTGTGTGATAAAATCTGTTCTTGGAGGTGTTGATACCTTGAGTGCTTGTGGACAAGTGGTTTGGAAGTGCTCCGGTTGAGCGTGGGAAATCGGCTAAGGTATGGTTTCGGGTTCCCGTATCTAATATGTAATGTGGTAGGAAATACTTAGGCTAGAGGCCCTAAGATAGGCATTGAATGGTTGATGTTGTTGAATGGTTGAGATATATGATGTGATCATATATGTGATTATGAATATTGATGCCTTGATTGTGTGATATATGAGAAAATGCATGTTGTGATATATGCTTGATGAATGATTGAGGTTGAATTGATGGGTGGTACCATGTTGATAGTGAGTATGATGTTGATTATGTATAATGATGGTTGATTGGAAATAATATTATTGGAAATTGGGATGAGGAAGGATGTATGACATGATATTGTGTTTATCCTTTAGCCATTTGATTGAGAAGTGTTAAAATGGTTGGATGTGGTTTTGGGAACCTTGGTAAAATGTCAATGTGTGAGTTGGGAACCTTCTGTGCATTCTCTGTATATGTGTCATGTGCTGTTAGTATATCTGCTTGATATAATTGGCATAAACGTTCATGAGCATGCATTTGGGACTTTGAAGCACTAGACTTCCGATATTGAGACTAATCAACTTAATATCGATTGTTTGGTGTGTATAGGAACCAGATGGTGCCTCGTGGATGCGGTAGAGGCCGTGAGAGAGGTCGTACGAATGCTCGTGCACCAGGGATTAACCCTAATGACCCGGTGAATTTTATGACTGCGTTGGAGAACATGGCTGCTGCTATGCAAGCCACTGCTGAGGCTCTTGGTCAACAGTTGAACAACCATGGTAATGACGGAGGTAGAGTTCAGGGCCCGATGACACTGGCAAACTTTTTGAAGGTTAATCCCCCGAAGTTTAAGGGAACTACTAGCCCGACTGAGGCCGATACATGGTTTCAGGCTATGGAACGAGCACTGCAAGCGCATGTGGTACCTGAAGGGCAACGTGTGGAGTTCGCTACCTATTTGCTCACTGGTGAAGCGTTGCACTGGTGGCAGGGTATCCGACGCCTCCTGCAGCAGGGTGACGATTATATCACCTGGGATGTCTTCCAAGAGGAGTTCTATAAGAAGTACTTTCCGACTTCGGCCAGGACAGCCAAGGAGCTTGAATTGTTGCAGCTGAAGCAGGGTACTATGTCCGTATCTGAGTACACTGACAAGTTTGAGGAGCTGTTCAGATTCTCTCGTATGTGTCAAAGGACTCCGGTGGAATATGAGGAGTGTAAGTGTGTTAAGTACGAAGGAGGACTCCGGAGCGATATTTTCAGTTCAGTGGGACCAATGGAGATCAGGACTTTCTCCGAGTTGGTGAACAAGTGTAGGGTTGCTGAAGAGTATGTGAAGAGGGCAGCCGCTGAGAAAGGAAGTTACAAAGGATCATTCCCACAGAACCGATGGAAGAGCTTTGCACCTAGAGGTCCGCCTTTTAAGAGGAGAGGTTCTTTTAGGAGGCCCAACAACAACAACTCCCAAGGGAAAAGGTTTGGGAAGCAGCCTCAGAATGATCAAGCTTGTACTAGGTGTGGAAGTCACCATCCGGGAGTACCATGCAAGGCCGGATGGGGTTTGTGCTACAATTGTGGAAAGGCAGGGCATAAAACCGCAAGTTGTCCAGAAAAGCAAAAGCAAGGTGCTGGAAAAGTACAACAAACTGGTCGGGTGTTCACCACCTCAGCTGTGGGTGCAGAGGGATCTGAGACACTCATTCGAGGTAACTGTGAAATGGCTGGTCAAACTTTAAATGCTTTATTTGATTCGGGAGCATCGCATTCATTCATTGCATTTGAGAAAGCCCATGAGTTAGGATTGAAGATCGTAACCTTAGGTTATGACTTAAAAGTATATAATGCTACCCATGAGGCCATGGTAACTAGGCTAGGATGCCCGAAAGTTTTGTTTAGGTTCAAGCAGCGTGATTTTGTCCATAATTTAATCTGCTTACCGATGATCGGTCTTGATCTTATCTTGGGATTGGACTGGTTATCTGAGAACCATGTCCTGCTTGATTGTTCTACAAAGTCGGTGTACTTTATGCCGGAAGATACAGAAGGACCGGTCGTGGTGAATAATTATTACTTGAATTCGATGATGGTGAACTGTTCTGGAATCGAATGTCAGGGTATCATGTTGTTAACCGCGGGTGTTTCGGGTGATGACCAAAGGTTGGATCAGATTCCGGTAGTGTGTGATTTTCCGGAAGTGTTTCCCGATGATATTGAGGAATTTTCACCTAACGAGAGGTCGAGTTTGCTATTGAATTGGTGCCTGGGGCGGGACCAATCTCAAGTGCTCCTTATAGAATGTCACCGTTAGAGATGGCCGAGCTAAAGTCTCAGTTAGAGGAATTGTTGGGTAAGAACTTTATCCGACCAAGTGTTTCCCCGTGGGGTGCTCCAGTGTTACTGGTAAAGAAGAAAGATGGAAGTATACGACTCTGTGTGGATTACAGGCAGCTGAACAAGGTCACCATAAAGAATAAGTACCCATTGCCGAGGATTGATGATCTCATGGATCAGTTACAAGGAGCTAGGGTTTTCTCTAAGATCGATTTGCGATCCGGTTATCACCAGATAAGGGTGAGGGGTGAGGATATCCCTAAGACCGCTTTTAGGACTCGTTATGGTCATTACGAGTATACTGTAATGTCTTTTGGGTTGACGAACGCTCCTGCAGTGTTTATGGATTACATGAATAGAGTGTTCCGTCCGTTTCTGGATAAATTCGTTGTTGTCTTCATTGACGACATACTGATTTACTCCAAGACTGAAGAAGAGCATGCAGAACACTTGAGGACCGTGTTGCAAATTCTAAAGGAGAAGAAACTCTATGCGAAACTGTCTAAGTGTGAGTTTTGGAAGAGTGAGGTGAAGTTTTTGGGTCACGTGGTGAGTAAGAAGGGAATAGCCGTAGATCCAACCAAGGTAGAAGCTGTGATGGATTGGAAGCAACCAACCACAGTAACTAAGATAAGGAGTTTTCTGGGTCTAGCTGGCTATTACCGAAGGTTCATCAAGGGCTTTTCGCAATTAGCCTTGTCATTGACAAAGTTAACTCGCAAAGACACTCCGTTTGTTTGGACTCCTGAGTGCGAGGAGAGCTTTCAGGCATTGAAGAAAAAGTTGACCACTGCACCTGTGTTAGTGTTACCTGAGCCGAACGAACCCTTTGAGGTGTACTGTGATGCCTCACTAAAGGGTCTAGGATGCGTGCTGATGCAGCATCATAATGTGGTGGCGTATGCCTCACGACAGTTGAGACCTCACGAAGTTAGTTACCCTACGCACGATTTGGAACTCGCTGCGGTTGTGTTTGCCTTGAAGGTGTGGAGACATTATCTCTATGGGGTTAAGTTCCAAGTCTTCTCTGATCACAAGAGCTTGAGATATCTCTTCGATCAGAAAGAGCTTAATATGAGGCAAAGGAGGTGGATGGAATTATTGAAAGACTACAACTTTGAGTTGAATTACCATCCGGGAAAGGCAAATGTAGTGGCGGATGCGTTAAGTCGGAAGTCGTTATATGCGTCTTGGATGATGCTTCAAGAGGAGAAGTTGCTCAAAGGATTCGAGAGTCTAAAAATTGGTGTTCGAGAAGTATCTGGAACCTTGTGTTTGAGCCGATTAGAAATCTCGAGTGACTTTAAGTCCGAACTCATAAAGGCTCATGAAAATGATGAAGCGTTATGGAAGGTGTTACCGACTATCGAGCAAGGAAAACAGTGGAGAGTGTCGGAAGAAAAAGATGGGTTATGGAGATTCAAAGGTAGGATCATTGTGCCGGATGTTGGTACTTTGAGGCAAGATATCTTAAAGGAGGCACACAAAAGCGGATTCTCCATTCACCCGGGAAGTACTAAGATGTACCATGATTTAAAGGCGATGTTTTGGTGGCCGGGTATGAAGAATGATGTGGCGGAATATGTTTCAAAGTGCTTAACTTGCCAAAAGGTAAAGATTGAACATCAAAGACCTTCTGGGATGTTGCAACCTTTGGAGGTTCCGCAATGGAAGTGGGAAAGTATTGCAATGGACTTTGTGTCGGGATTGCCAAGGACTAGGACTGGTTTTGATGCTATTGATGCCAAGGCATCTTAGGCTAGTTTCACTAGCATTTTTCTGTTAGTTTTAGTTGTTTTATGCATTTTCTTGAGCTTAAAGTAACCAAAAATGGTTAAATGAAGAACAAAGCAATGAACCATCCAAACAATATGATTTTGATGCAAATTCCATGAGTTTTAGTTATATTACTTGAATGCTATGAATGGAAGATTTCTCATGAAATTTTGCAAGACTTTGATGCATTTGTTTGGATGATTTCAGGGAAGAAGAGGCTAAGCAAGGAAGCAACAAAATCAATAAAGGAAGCTTGAATATCACATGTGGAGTTTAAGTTCCAGTTTAAGCCTAAACTGGAGCTTAAACGCCAGAATCATGAAGGCTAAGGAATGCTGGAATTGAAGTTTAACCTCCAGTTTAACCTTAAACTGGAGGTTAAACGCCAGAATGAAAAGTCTCACCAAAGAAGCATTCCACGTTTAACCTCCAGTTTGACCTCAAACTGGAGGTTAAACGCCAGAATGATAATGCCACTCAGGAAGGAGTTCCACGTTTAACCTCCAGTTTAACCTTAAACTGGAGGTTAAACGCCAGAATGGGAAAAGCACCAGGGAGCCATTTCCACGTTTAAGCTCCAGTTTGACCTCAAACTGGAGCTTAAACGTGTTCGACCAAGAACTCTCCTCCAGGGTTGCTCTCTCCATTTCCACGTTTAAGCTCCAGTTTGACCTCAAACTGGAGCTTAAACGTGTTCGACACCTCCAGGGCTACTCTTCTAAGCTTCCACGTTTAACCTCCAGTTTAACCTTAAACTGGAGGTTAAACGTGTTCGACCTCCAGGATGCCTCCTTCCATTTCCACGTTTAACCTCCAGTTTAACCTTAAACTGGAGGTTAAACGTGTTCGACCTCCAGGGCTGCCCTTCCTATATCCACGTTTAAGCTTCAGTTTAACCTTAAACTGAAGCTTAAACGTGTTCGACTCCATGACTCTCCAGGGCTGCCTTCTTCCATTTCCACGTTTAAGCTTCAGTTTAACCTTAAACTGAAGCTTAAACGTGCTTCTACAAAAGGCCTCACTGGAAGTGTCTGGCGTTTAAGCTGCAGTTTAAGCTTAAACTGCAACTTAAACGCCACTCTTGGAAAAGGTTTCTGGACCAAAAATATTGTGGTTTAAGTTAGTATTTGAGCACAAACATTATCTTAAACTTATTCTGGTATGAAACCCAATTGAATATCATGGTTTATGGGATTGGGCCTGAAGGATTGATGAGTCTGAACTTTCAATTTATTGAGTCATGTGCCATTATTTGATTATCACTAAGTTGGCTCAATGAATGTTACAGAATTTGGATCAGCAGCCTCATCAAGATTATGGATCATAAACCCAAAGCAAAAGGAAAGCAGGGAGAGGCCTCAAAGCCCAAGAAACACAACAGAAGCTCAATATAGAAAGTGTATAAATAGGATAGAATTTAAGTTAGAGAGGACTTTTGGAAACTTTTAATTTTTCATTTTTTAGCTAGTTTTCATATCTTTGTAGTTGAATTCAGAGCTATGACTCACTAAACCCCTTTCATTGGGTTAGGGAGCTCTATTGTAATTCAATGAATCAATAATAGTTTATCTTCTTCTTCAATCTTTTCTCTTGAATTTTGTTAGAAAGCTTCTCGATCTAATTCCATTGGGTAGTTGTCTTGGGAAAGAAACTACCCATAATTGGAATCCTTCGGAACCTTGGGAAAGGAATGGAGGATTCATGCTAGAGAAGCTTTCTCACAGTGAATTGGATTGGGGTTTGGATGGATATTGTGACATGTAATCCTACCAAATTGTGGTTCATGAAACTGTGTGGTATAATCAGTGATCGAGCATCATCTCTTCTTATGAACATTTAAACCAAGGGATTGGGAATTTGTTCATTTTTAGAGAGAATTGGTGAGCCAAGGGATTGGGATCCAATCATATAAGATTGCCAAGCAAAATTTAATGAACGCATTGGTTGAGGAAGAGATATACATGTTTTGATTCGGAGATCTCAATATCTCCTAACACCCAATGAATTCCCCATTTCTGATTTCCACTTTCTCTTTACATTCTGCAACTCAATTCTTGCAATCACCCCCATTCCCTTTTAATTTCAGCAATTTACATTCTGCTCTTTAATTCATGCAATTTAAGATTCCGCCATTTCAATTCCTTGTCATTTACTTTTCCCGCCAATTTTACATTCTGCAATTCTCATCTAAAACCTTGATTCCGCTCAACTAGAACACACTTCTAATCTGAATTGCTCACTCAACCAATCCTTGTGGGATTCGACCTCACTCTATTGTGAGTTTTTACTTGACGATAACCGGTGCACTTGCCGGAAGGAATTTTGCCGATCGTGCAATTTCCTAAATCGTAGCATAACTAGTTTATGCGCATCAAGTTTATGGCGCCGTTGCCGGGGATTGGTTTTCGATTGACAATTCTCCAATTGGAAGCTAACTAGATTGAGCAATTTCTCTTGTTTTGATTAATTCAGTACAAGTTACTTGTTGAATTTTAATTTCTGCACTCTGTTACATGCTTTCTTTCTTTATGCCTTTAAATTCAAGCAACTAACTCACTGACTCACTAACTGTTTGAATTAATTCCTCAATTGCTCTAACCATACTCTTCCATTAACCAAGAGTATTTCACTTGTTTGTGCCTGTGCTGTGTTCTTGTATGACAGGTAGGAGAGGAGAGACATCAACTCCTCCATATACCGAACCAGAGAGGACCCTTCATAGACTGAGAAGGGAAGCAAGAGGGAAGAGAGTAGTGGGAGAAGAGGAATCTGAAGGAGAATCTGAGGACAATTTTGAGGAAGCTCTAGATCTCAACATGGATAGAGAAGTTCACAACCATGAGAGAGCTGATGGAAACAATGCCATTCCTGAGAGGAGGGTTCTTAGTTCATACATAAACCCAACCTCTGGGAATTGTGGTAGCAGCATTCAGAAACCACCCATTCAGGCCAACAATTTTGAGCTCAAACCACAGCTAATATCACTTGTGGAGAATCATTGTTCATTTGGTGGGAGTGCTAATGAAGACCCCAACCAACATCTCACAAAATTCCTGAGAATTTGTGACACTGTGAAATCCAATGGAGTCCAGGAAGATGCCTATAAACTGCTTTTGTTCCCATTTTCACTTAGGGACAAAGCAGCTAAGTGGCTGGAATCATTCCCAAGGGGGAGTCTAACAACATGGGATGAGGTGGAAAGCAAGTTTCTGGCACGTTTCTACCCCCCACAAAAGGTCAATAGGCTTCGATCTGAGGTTCAAACTTTTAGACAACAAGATGGTGAAACTCTCTACGAGGCATGGGAGAGATTCAAGGACTTGACAAGGAAATGCCCACCAGACATGTTCCATGATTGGGTGCAATTGCATATTTTCTATGATGGACTCTCTTATGAATCAAGGAAGGCTGTAGACCATTCATCAGGAGGTTCATTGAACAGGAAAAAGACTGTGGAAGAGGCCATTGAGGTGATTGAGACAGTGGCTGAGAATGAGTACTACTATGCATCAGAAAGGCACAACACTAAGGGAGTCATGGAGCTGAACCATGTTGATACAATTCTAGCCCAAAACAAGGTGTTTGCCAAGCAACTAGCAGAGCTTACCAGACAATTAGAAACAAAGCAAGTAGCTGCAATACACACACAAGATCAAGAGGAAGTAAGCATTGAAGGAGGTGATTGGGAAGAGGCCAACTATGTGGGAAACCAACAAAGGCAATCATATGATCCACATTCCAACACTTACAACCCAGGATGGAAAAATCACCCAAACTTTGGGTGGGGAAACCAACAAACCCAACCACAAAACCACAAACCTTACAACCACAACCAACATAACAATTCCACATACCAAAACTCCAACCAAAGATCATACCAAGCCACACAAAACACTTACCCCCAACCATCATATCATGGCCAAAATAATCAACCTACCCAACCTAATCCGAACCAACAATTTCAAGATCAATTAAACCGGATAGAAGGAATGCTTGCAACCATGAGTCAAGACATAACCGAATTGAAAGCTTTTAAGGAAGAAGTAAACTCTAACTTGCAAAACCAAGGAGCTGCCATCCAGAAGCTAGAAAATCAAATTGTGTATTTGTCTAAGCAAACCCCTGGGACAAGCGCTTCTCATGCTGCCAAGGCTATTGCAAGGGAAGAATGTAAAGCCATAACCCTCAGAAGTGGAAAGAATCTGAAGGAGATCTCAAAGGAAACCACAAAGGATGAAGCAAAGGAAAATGTGAAAGACAAAGAACAAGGACAATCTTTTACACCGTCTGCAACAAAAGAAAAAGAAAAAGAGGTCCTGAAGCCTTATACACCTAAAGCACCTTATCCTCAACGTTTGATGAAAAGTGAAAAAGATGGCCAATTCTCCAGGTTCTTGGAGATTTTCAAGAAGCTTCAAATCAACATTCCCTTTGCTGAGGCAATAGAGCAAATGCCACTATATGCAAAATTCTTAAAGGAATTGATGACCAAGAAGAGAAGCTGGAGAAATGAGGAAACTGTATTGTTAACTGAAGAATGCAGTGCCATCATTCAGCACAAATTGCCTCAGAAATTGAAGGATCCAGGCAGTTTCCAAATCCCCTGCATCATAGGAGAAGTCGTGGTGGAGAAGGCCTTGTGTGACTTAGGGGCCAGTATCAATTTGATGTCTCTAACAATGATGAGAAGAATGAAGATTGAGGAAGCCAAACCAACAAGAATGGCCCTCCAATTGGCAGATCGAACTTTTAAATTCCCTCATGGGATAGTTGAGGATTTGTTGGTGAAGGTGGGAGATTTTATATTTCCTGCTGATTTTGTGGTGTTAGATATGGAGGAAGAAGCCAAAGCTTCAATAATTCTGGGAAGACCATTCCTGGCTACTGCTGGAGCCATCATAGATGTACAAAAGGGTGAACTCACTCTTAGACTACATGATGAGAAATTGGTGTTTAATGTATTCAAGGCAATGAGCTATCCATCAGAATCACTAAGGGAATGCATGAGGGTGGATGTAGTGGACATTGCAGTACAAGAAACCTTTGAGGAAACAACAAAGGAAGTGGCAGAGGAGGAGTTCACCAAGGACATAGAAGTTAGTGACATCAAGGCTGCTGAAACAACCATGCCAAACATGCCAGAGACAGTGAAAGAAGAGGAGGAAGCAACAAAACCTGAGCTCAAGGCACTGCCCCCTAATCTCAAGTATGCATACTTGGGTAGTGATGAGAGCTATCCTGTTATCATTAGCTCTGCCCTGAGCCAAGAACAGGAAGAAGAATTGATCAAGGTGCTACAAACTCATCAAGATGCCATAGGATGGACCCTAGCAGATTTGAAGGGGATAAGTTCATCCATATGCATGCATAAAATCTTGTTAGAAGAGGATGCTAGACCCTCCATTCAAGCTCAGAGAAGATTGAATCCCGTCATGAAAGAAGTGGTACAAAAGGAAGTTATGAAGTTATGGCAGGCAGGGGTAATCTACCCCATTTCTGATAGCCCATGGGTTAGTCCCATCCACGTAGTTCCCAAGAAAGGTGGGATAACTGTGGTGCCAAATGAGAAGAACGAACTCATACCCACAAGAACCGTCACTGGGTGGAGGATGTGCATAGACTACAGGAAGCTCAATGAAGCCACCAGAAAGGATCATTTCCCACTCCCATTCATGGATCAGATGCTTGAAAGGCTTGCCGGACATGCTTAATATTGTTTTTTAGATGGATATTCAGGCTACAACCAAATAGTGGTTGATCCTAAAGATCAAGAGAAAACATCATTTGTTTGTCCATATGGAGTTTTTGCTTATAGACGCATGCCCTTTGGATTGTGCAATGCACCTGCCACTTTCCAAAGATGCATGCTGTCCATCTTTTTGGACATGATTGAAAAATTTATTGAGGTCTTCATGGACGATTTTTCTGTGTTTGGAGATTCTTTTCCTAGCTGCCTCCACCACCTTGCCTTGGTGCTTAAGAGATGCCAAGAGACTAACCTAGTATTAAACTGGGAAAAGTGTCATTTCATGGTCACAGAAGGAATAGTCCTTGGCCACAAAATCTCTAATAGAGGCATTGAGGTGGACAGAGCTAAGGTGGAACTCATTGAAAAATTACCTCCACCAAGTAATGTCAAGGCAGTTAGGAGTTTTTTGGGACACGCTGGTTTTTACAGAAGGTTTATTAGAGACTTTTCTAAAATAGCCAAACCTTTGAGTAACTTGCTTGTCTCTGATACACCCTTTGTATTTGATAAAAATTGCATGCTAGCCTATGAACTTTTGAAACAAAAACTGTCCTCTGCACCTATCATTGCCCCACCTGATTGGAACTTACCTTTTGAACTGATGTGTGATGCATCAGACCTTGCTATTGGGGCAGTGTTAGGACAAAGGAAAGACAATTTGGTACATGTGATTTATTATGCCAGTAAAGTCTTGAATGATAACCAAAGGAATTACACAACCACTGAAAAAGAACTCTTGGCAATAGTCTTTGCATTTGACAAATTTAGATCCTATCTCATTGGATCTAAAGTCATTGTCTTCACTGATCATTCAGCTTTAAAATACTTACTTGCTAAACAAGAATCCAAACCAAGACTTATTAGATGGGTTCTTTTGTTGCAGGAATTTGACATTGAAATCAAAGACAAGAAGGGTGTAGAGAACAAGGTGGCAGACCATTTATCAAGAATACCATGTGAAGAAGGAAGCGCACAAAGCACACATATAAATGAGTGCTTCCCTGATGAACAACTCATGGTAATTCACAAAGCACCCTGGTTTGCAGACATAGCAAACTTCAAGGCCACTGGGAGTTTACCGTTGGAATTTAACAAACATCAAAGGAAGAAATTGGTAAATGATGCCAAATACTTCATCTGGGACGAACCATACTTGTTCAAAAAATTTTCGATGGCATACTCAGAAGATGCATATCCGAGGAAGAAGGAAAGGAAGTCTTATGGGACTGCCATGGCTCCACTTATGGAGGACATTTTGCAGGAGAAAGAACAGCAGCTAAGGTGTTGCAGTGTGGTTTTTATTGGCCCACTATCTTCAAAGATGCAAAAGAATTAGTGAAGCACTGCCATGAATGCCAGAAAGCGGGGAACCTGCCAAGAAGAAATGAAATGCCACAACAATTCATTCTGGAACTTGAATTGTTTGATGTATGGGGGATAGATTTCATGGGACCCTTTCCCTCCTCATACTCAAATAATTACATTCTTGTGGCAGTAGACTATGTCTCCAAATGGGTTGAAGCAATAGCAACTCCAACCAATGATAACAAGGTAGTCATGAACTTCCTCAGAAAACACATTTTTTGCCGTTTTGGGGTTCCAAGAGCAATCATCAGTGATGGAGGAAGCCACTTCTGCAACAAACCATTAGAGGCATTGCTTCTAAAATATGGAGTCAAACACAAGGTAGCCACACCATACCATCCACAGACAAGTGGGCAAGCCGAAATATCTAACAGAGAACTCAAAAGGATCCTGGAAAAGACTGTGGGAACTTCAAGGAAGGACTGGTCGATTAAGCTAGATGATGCTCTTTGGGCATATAGGACAGCTTTCAAAACACCAATTGGAATGTCTCCTTACCAACTAGTATATGGAAAAGCTTGCCATTTGCCACTGGAGTTGGAGCACAAGGCATACTGGGCCTTGAAACTTTTGAACTTGGACAACAAAGCTGCTGGAGAAAGAAGGATGTTGCAATTTCAAGAGTTGGAAGAATTCAGAGCGGAAGCTTATGAGAATGCCAAAATTTACAAAGAAAGAGCAAAGAAGAAGCATGACAGCAACATAGCCCCAAGGAAATTTGAAGAAGGACAAAAAGTATTGCTCTACAATTCTAGGCTGAAGCTATTTCCAGGGAAGCTAAAATCAAGGTGGTCTGGACCTTTCCTTGTCACCAAAGTCTCCAAATATGGACAAGTAGAAATCATGGAAGAAAAGTCACAACGAACCTTCATTGTGAACGGTCAAAGACTCAAACATTACTTGGGAGATGTGGATGAGAAGGACAAAGTTAAATATCACCTCAACTGAGGAAGCTGACCGTCAAGCTAATGACGTTAAAGAAGCGCTTGTTGGGAGGCAACCCAACCTGAGGTAATACCCTTTTGCTGTTTCTTTTATTTGTTTCAATAAAAAGGGTGAAGTAGTTTCTGTGCATTGCAAAGAATTAAGTTTGGTGTTTCACACCAAACAATGAATTCGTGGATCAATAATTCAAAGGGGAATGTGTGACTCTAAGTTTGGTGTTCCACCATAAAGATCAACTGAACACAACAACCTTTGGATTATATGAGAGAAACAACCATTCTAAGCAGTCACAGAAATGCTTAAAACCCTTAGCAGCAACTTCATTCCAAAGAGAACTCAAGGATTCAAAGCACAGAGAAGTAAGTAGGAGACTAAGTTTGGTGTTCACACACCAACTTAAGACTCAGATACTTACCCACACTGAGCTAACCACTCAAGTGCTTGAGAAGCAAGCAACTTCATCACTCTTTGCAGGAAAGGAAACAAGGATTTTAAAGCATGAAGCAACATTTAGGAGAAGAAGGGAAATCAAATTGTTTCCTGGCAACAAAGAGAAAACAAGGAATTTCACAAGGTGGTATTGTTCCTTGATAATTCTTTAAAAAGGGCAAACAAAAGCATGCTTGTTCTGGTTTAAACTGTAAATGTTGAATCTTTCTGGAATGTGAAGTTTTTAGTATATTTGTCTGTTTATTGCTTTGAATAAAGTGAATGCCTAGATGTTTGGATATAACTTCACCTTCTTAAACAAGTGCTTGCCATGCTTGTTCTGTTTCCAAAAATAAAAGAAAAGTTTGAACAAAAGTAACTTGGCTAAATTAGTGACAAATCAAGTAGAATTAAGTGGTGGTATGCATGCTTGATTGTTTAGTCAGATCACTGGAATTAGAGTGTAGAATTATCATTCTTTGTGTAGAAATTGAAAACTGTCTATGGATCTTGATGAATAAATGTCTTTGGCCATGAAAAAGAAAGAAAAAGAAGAAGAAAAAGCCACTGAAAAAGGCAACCAAAAAGCAGAAAAATTGAGAAAATAAGCTAGGCACCAATGGTTTGAACTTCTGAGACAAATGCCTGTGGTGTTTATGTATTAAGGATATGCTTGGATGAATAGGTTCTGAGGAGTGTTTCAACACTCGGTAACTTGGGTTAACTAACCCGGGATTATCAACCAAAAGTCCATTATCAAGAGCAACCTAAATACAAAACATTTAGTCACACAAAGAGGTGCTGGGCACCAATGTCTCAAGAAGAAATGTGAACTAAAATGCCTAAAGTGGATATGTGTAGTGCACTGATAAGAAAAAAAGAAAATGCCAAAGGCTTGTGCAACACATGACACTAAGCAAACAAGGAGCAAAGTAGCTCTAAGAAAAAGAAAAGAAAAACAAAGAAGAGAAAAGTGCCAAAGACATAAGAATAACAAGAGGCCATAGCAGTGTTTGATGGATGCAATGAAAAAGTGATAATCTTACCTGATAAGTATGAAAAAGTGATGCTGCAACTTTCTGCATAAAACCCTTCTGATGAACTTCAAATGCTTGCTAATATAGCCAATGTAATTGCTTTCTGTTTCATACTTTCTTCTCAAATAACTCAGGACTTGCTTAGGGACAAGCAAGTATTAAGTTTGGTGTTGTGATGCCAAGGCATCTTAGGCTAGTTTCACTAGCATTTTTCTGTTAGTTTTAGTTGTTTTATGCATTTTCTTGAGCTTAAAGTAACCAAAAATGGTTAAATGAAGAACAAAGCAATGAACCATCCAAACAATATGATTTTGATGCAAATTCCATGAGTTTTAGTTATATTACTTGAATGCTATGAATGGAAGATTTCTCATGAAATTTTGCAAGACTTTGATGCATTTGTTTGGATGATTTCAGGGAAGAAGAGGCTAAGCAAGGAAGCAACAAAATCAATAAAGGAAGCTTGAATATCACATGTGGAGTTTAAGTTCCAGTTTAAGCCTAAACTGGAGCTTAAACGCCAGAATCATGAAGGCTAAGGAATGCTAGAATTGAAGTTTAACCTCCAGTTTAACCTTAAACTGGAGGTTAAACGCCAGAATGAAAAGTCTCACCAAAGAAGCATTCCACGTTTAACCTCCAGTTTGACCTCAAACTGGAGGTTAAACGCCAGAATGATAATGCCACTCAGGAAGGAGTTCCACGTTTAACCTCCAGTTTAACCTTAAACTGGAGGTTAAACGCCAGAATGGGAAAAGCACCAGGGAGCCATTTCCACGTTTAAGCTCCAGTTTGACCTCAAACTGGAGCTTAAACGTGTTCGACCAAGAACTCTCCTCCAGGGTTGCTCTCTCCATTTCCACGTTTAAGCTCCAGTTTGACCTCAAACTGGAGCTTAAACGTGTTCGACACCTCCAGGGCTACTCTTCTAAGCTTCCACGTTTAACCTCCAGTTTAACCTTAAACTGGAGGTTAAACGTGTTCGACCTCCAGGATGCCTCCTTCCATTTCCACGTTTAACCTCCAGTTTAACCTTAAACTGGAGGTTAAACGTGTTCGACCTCCAGGGCTGCCCTTCCTATATCCACGTTTAAGCTTCAGTTTAACCTTAAACTGAAGCTTAAACGTGTTCGACTCCATGACTCTCCAGGGCTGCCTTCTTCCATTTCCACGTTTAAGCTTCAGTTTAACCTTAAACTGAAGCTTAAACGTGCTTCTACAAAAGGCCTCACTGGAAGTGTCTGGCGTTTAAGCTGCAGTTTAAGCTTAAACTGCAACTTAAACGCCACTCTTGGAAAAGGTTTCTGGACCAAAAATATTGTGGTTTAAGTTAGTATTTGAGCACAAACATTATCTTAAACTTATTCTGGTATGAAACCCAATTGAATATCATGGTTTATGGGATTGGGCCTGAAGGATTGATGAGTCTGAACTTTCAATTTATTGAGTCATGTGCCATTATTTGATTATCACTAAGTTGGCTCAATGAATGTTACAGAATTTGGATCAGCAGCCTCATCAAGATTATGGATCATAAACCCAAAGCAAAAGGAAAGCAGGGAGAGGCCTCAAAGCCCAAGAAACACAACAGAAGCTCAATATAGAAAGTGTATAAATAGGATAGAATTTAAGTTAGAGAGGACTTTTGGAAACTTTTAATTTTTTATTTTTTAGCTAGTTTTCATATCTTTGTAGTTGAATTCAGAGCTATGACTCACTAAACCCCTTTCATTGGGTTAGGGAGCTCTATTGTAATTCAATGAATCAATAATAGTTTATCTTCTTCTTCAATCTTTTCTCTTGAATTTTGTTAGAAAGCTTCTCGATCTAATTCCATTGGGTAGTTGTCTTGGGAAAGAAACTACCCATAATTGGAATCCTTCGGAACCTTGGGAAAGGAATGGAGGATTCATGCTAGAGAAGCTTTCTCACAGTGAATTGGATTGGGGTTTGGATGGATATTGTGACATGTAATCCTACCAAATTGTGGTTCATGAAACTGTGTGGTATAATCAGTGATCGAGCATCATCTCTTCTTATGAACATTTAAACCAAGGGATTGGGAATTTGTTCATTTTTAGAGAGAATTGGTGAGCCAAGGGATTGGGATCCAATCATATAAGATTGCCAAGCAAAATTTAATGAACGCATTGGTTGAGGAAGAGATATACATGTTTTGATTCGGAGATCTCAATATCTCCTAACACCCAATGAATTCCCCATTTCTGATTTCCACTTTCTCTTTACATTCTGCAACTCAATTCTTGCAATCACCCCCATTCCCTTTTAATTTCAGCAATTTACATTCTGCTCTTTAATTCATGCAATTTAAGATTCCGCCATTTCAATTCCTTGTCATTTACTTTTCCCGCCAATTTTACATTCCGCAATTCTCATCTAAAACCTTGATTCCGCTCAACTAGAACACACTTCTAATCTGAATTGCTCACTCAACCAATCCTTGTGGGATTCGACCTCACTCTATTGTGAGTTTTTACTTGACGATAACCGGTGCACTTGCCGGAAGGAATTTTGCCGATCGTGCAATTTCCTAAATCGTAGCATAACTAGTTTATGCGCATCAGCTATCTGGGTGATTGTGGACCGACTAACGAAATCAGCTCACCTTTTGCCCATTCAAATGACTTACACCCTTGAGGAGCTAGCTCGATTATACATAAAGGAGATTGTGAGACTCCATGGTGTACCTGCTACTATAATCTCTGACAGAGATCCTCGTTTCACTTCGAGGTTCTGGGGTGCATTTCAGAAAGCTTTTGGAACCCGATTAAGCTTGAGTACAGCTTACCATCCTCAAACAGATGGTCAATCTGAGAGGACGATCCAAACACTAGAGGATATGTTGAGAGCTTGTGTTTTGGACCAACCGGCGAGTTGGGATCGGTATATGCCGTTAGTGGAGTTTGCATACAATAATAGTTACCATGCGAGCATCGGAATGGCTCCGTATGAGGCATTGTATGGGAGGAAATGTCAATCTCCGCTATGTTGGTATGAAGCTGGAGAGAAAGGCTTGTTGGGGCCGAAAATGATAGCTGAGACCACTGAACAAGTTAAGAAAATCCGAGATAGGATGCTTACGGCGCAGAGTCGCCAAAAGAGTTACGTCGATCAGAGGCGGAAGCCCTTGGAATTTGAGGAAGGAGATCATGTTTTCCTTAAAGTTACTCCAACCACAGGGGTAGGTAGGGCGATTAAAGCGAAGAAGTTGAATCCTCGATACATTGGTCCATTTCAGATCCTGGAGAGGGTCGGACCGGTGGCGTATCGGATGGCTCTACCACCTCATCTTTCGAACCTGCACGACGTGTTTCACGTGTCGCAGCTTCGTAAGTATACTCCTGATGCTAGCCATGTGTTAGAACCTGAATCGGTTCAGTTGAGAGAAGATTTGACGCTTCCAGTGGCTCCAGTTAGAATTGATGATACTAGTATCAAACGGTTGCGTGAAAGAGAGGTTTCATTAGTCAAAGTGGCTTGGAGTCGAGGCGGTGTTGAGGAACACACTTGGGAACTTAAGTCGGAGATGCGTACGGATTATCCGCACTTATTCTCAGGTAATTTGATTTGAATTTTGTGGGCAAAATTTCCAATTAGGTGGGTAGAATGTAAAACCTGGTTAATTAACGGCTAATTAACCCATAAATTAGAATTTATTCTAGAAAGCCAAAAATGTTATTTTTATGGCTAAATGTGATAGAGGAGATTGAGACGAGAATTTCGGTACCAATTTTATAGAAATCGGACCAAGATTGGATCAAACGGGCCAAACCGGTCCAACCGGACCCAAAGTGGGCCCTTGGCCCAACTAAACTAAACCAAAACCCTAGTTTTCAGCACTCTCTCTCCTCACAACACACAAACACACGCTGAAAATTAAGATGGAGGGAGGAAGAACACTCTCTCAAGTTCTCTCCCTTGGTTGATCCTCAAACCACCATAACTTTTGATCTAGAGCTCCGATTGCCGCTCCGTTTGCGGCCACGCGTTCACCACGGAGAGCTCTACAAAACCCATACAATCAATCTTGAGGTAAGCCACGTTTTACTGTTCGAAATTTCAGCCCTTGATTTCGAGTTTCATGAGCAAAAATATTGAGATTTTGGGTTCTTTGATGTTATAGGACCCAACTCTCTTGAAGGAAAAGGTTAATCTTGTCTCCTTGGACCTTGGGTGTGGTAAAATTCTCAACCCTAGTGTAAATTGTTGTTCTATGATGTTTGGGTATTGAGATGTTGTGTATGGATATGATGATTGTGGCTTAGGTTGTGTATATGTGAATATTGGAGCTTGATTGGTGATTTTAGAAAGCTTGGAAGAGGGTTTTGTGTGATAAAATCTGTTCTTGGAGGTGTTGATACCTTGAGTGCTTGTGGACAAGTGGTTTGGAAGTGCTCCGGTTGAGCGTGGGAAATCGGCTAAGGTATGGTTTCGGGTTCCCGTATCTAATATGTAATGTGGTAGGAAATACTTAGGCTAGAGGCCCTAAGATAGGCATTGAATAGTTGATGTTGTTGAATGGTTGAGATATATGATGTGATCATATATGTGATTATGAATATTGATGCCTTGATTGTGTGATATATGAGAAAATGCATGTTGTGATATATGATTGATGAATGATTGAGGTTGAATTGATGGGTGGTACCATGTTGATGGTGAGTATGATGTTGATTATGTATAATGATGGTTGATTGGAAATAATATTATTGGAAATTGGGATGAGGAAGGATGTATGACATGATATTGTGTTTATCCTTTAGCCATTTGATTGAGAAGTGTTAAAATGGTTGGATGTGGTTTTGGGAACCTTGGTAAAATGTCAATGTGTGAGTTGAGGATGGCTTGTTGTTGATTTTGGTACATTTTGAATGATTTCAAAGAAAAGGGTTGAAATTGGCATGTTTTGATTGATTTTGAAAAGAGTTGAAAGTGGCTTGTTTTGAAAATGGCACTTTGTGGTTTTGTATGAAAACATGGTTTTTGGGCATACTTTGACGGGACATAACCTGGACTACGGATCTCTGATTTGTGCCAAATCTGTTTAGAAATGAAATTGGATCCGGGATGTCCATGCCGTTCGAGGAACGGGTGAAAAATGATTTAAAATGAGAGAGTTATGACCATCGGAAGATTGGGGGTTGAATCTATGAATTCTGCAACTTTTAACTTAGAAAATTTTTAGCAGAATAACCCTCCGCGCGTAGGCACACTTGGCGCGTGCGCGCCATTCTTCCAAGAAGCACCATCCACGTGTGCGTGTGGTGTGCGCAGGCGCGTCGATGCGCTGCGCCATATGCCCAGCTATTTTCCAGAGAGTTGTGCCAGAATTGTGCCAGTTTTGTGCCTGGGCGCAAGAGCACCCACGCGTACGCGTGGCTGACGCTTGCGCGCCGTTTGGATATTTTTCAACCCGCGCGTTCGCGCGTATGACGCTTGCGCGTCGATGAGTTTTTGGCCATCCGCGCGTGCGCGTGGAGTGCGCGTACGCGTGGCCCTGTTTTCATCCCAAAGTTGATTTTTAAGTTTTAAAAGCCGAATTTCATACTTCTAAGCCTCCGATCTCACCACTTATATCTTAAATCATTATGATATGCCTAGCATGAGGAAAAGGGCTAGTGAATGTGGTAACTTGCGAGTGAAGCAAGGGAAAAATGAATGATCAATGAGGATCAAAGATAATTATGTGAGATGCGGAAAATGGCGGTGGAAGTACTTGTTATGCCATGGGCCGAAAGGGGCATAATTGTTAATGAATTGGCTGGTTATGGATTTAACCGTGAGCCGGATGGCTGGGTTATGCCGTGTGACGGCGGAGCCATGTTTATGGCTAAGTATAAATGCATATATGCTGTTGAATGAATTATGAATGTTTGCACTTCCACTATCGGAGATGAGGGTTTCCCTGGGGAAAAGCAGTGGCTAGCCACCACGTGTTCCAGGTTGAGACTCAAAACTCTTTTGACCCTATGTCGTAAGTGTGGCCGGGCACTGTGAAAGACCCGGATGAGCTCGCCCCCGTAAATATTCACCAGTGAGGGTGATGGATATGGATCATGATTATGATCAAGTTTATGATGAGTATAACTCGAGTTGGGGATGCGCGACAGAGGGACAGTCCAATGGTTAGCTACCAGGACTTGTCGGGTTGGCTCTATAACCGACAGATGATATCATCAGCCACTAGGGACAGGCATGCATCATAAGCATACTACATGAATTGTTTGAGATTGCCTATTTGACTACATATTACTTGCTAATTGTCTAAATGCCTTATCTGTTCCTATTTGTAAATTTCTTGTTTGATATAATTGTGTTTGCTATATTATACTCCTGCTGGTGGTTGGGAGGTCTGAAGGAATTGGAAAAGAAAGTATTAGTTAGACTGAAGAATCTTTAGTCAGTTGCCACTTACGGTTTAGTTTGTTTATAAGCTTTGATATTATCTGGAAGAAGTTCTAGGATTGCCTTCGGCTTTCCTCTATTATTATGTATTATATATGTGGAAGCTGTTACCGTGCTGGGGACCTCTGGTTCTCACCCATGCGAATTTTGTGGTTTTCAGATGCAGGACGTGAGGCTTCTCGTTGAGGCATGCTGGAGACTTCTGGATTAGCGAAGATCCTTGTTCTTGGGACTCTGTTTTGGTTTATATATCTTGTTTAGATACTTTTATCTCCACTAAATAATACAAACTGTGATGACTCCTCTTATAGGAGGTTTTGGAGAATAGGTTTCTGTATTTGTGTCCCTTTGGGTTTCCTTTGGGGTTTCCTTATTTTATTACATGTATATATTGCTATGCTCGGACCGGTTATCTTCGTAGCCGGATTTTGAGTCTGGATATTCCTGTTTTTGACACTCCTTTGTATATATATAATCTCGCGTTTGCTTATCCCTGTTCGTTACGTTATCGATCGAAGTGTTGCGCTTTCGAGTTACGGTTTTGTTTACCCCTTTTTTCTACAAAGGCTCCTAGTTATAATCAATTATTCATACTACTAAACGTACTAAATTTTGGTTTTAGATGTCGTAATACCTTGCCATCTCTGAATTATGACTTAAGCATAAGACTCTGTATGGTAGGGTGTTACATTATGGTATCAGAGCAGTTCGTTCCTGTAGAGCCTGAGGAATGGACTGACTATGCTTCTGTGCATTCTCTGTATATGTGTCATGTGCTGTTAGTATATCTGCTTGATATAATTGGCATAAACGTTCATGAGCATGCATTTGGGACTTTGAAGCATTAGACTTCCGATATTGAGACTGATCAACTTAATATCGATTGTTTGGTGTGTATAGGAACCAGATGGCGCCTCGTGGATGCGGTAGAGGCTGTGAGAGAGGTCGTACGAATGCTCGTGCGCCAGGGATTAACCCTAATGACCCGGTGAATTTTATGACTGCGTTGGAGAACATGGCTGCTGCTATGCAAGCCACTGCTGAGGCTCTTGGTCAACAGATGAACAACCATGGTAATGACGGAGGTGGAGTTCAGGGCCCGATGACACTGGCAAACTTTTTGAAGGTTAATCCCCCGAAGTTTAAGGGAACTACTAGCCCGACTGAGGCCGATACATGGTTTCAGGCTATGGAACGAGCACTGCAAGCGCATGTGGTACCTGAAGGGCAACGTGTGGAGTTCGCTACCTATTTGCTCACTGGTGAAGCGTTGCACTGGTGGCAGGGTATCCGACGCCTCCTGCAGCAGGGTGACGATTATATCACCTGGGATGTCTTCCAAGAGGAGTTCTATAAGAAGTACTTTCCGACTTCGGCCAGGACAGCCAAGGAGCTTGAATTGTTGCAGCTGAAGCAGGGTACTATGTCCGTATCTGAGTACACTGACAAGTTTGAGGAGCTGTTCAGATTCTCTCGTATGTGTCAAAGGACTCCGGTGGAATATGAGGAGTGTAAGTGTGTTAAGTACGAAGGAGGACTCCGGAGCGATATTTTCAGTTCAGTGGGACCAATGGAGATCAGGACTTTCTCCGAGTTGGTGAACAAGTGTAGGGTTACTGAAGAGTGTGTGAAGAGGGCAGCCGCTGAGAAAGGAAGTCACAAAGGATCATTCCCACAGAACCGATGGAAGAGCTTTGCACCTAGAGGTCCGCCTTTTAAGAGGAGAGGTTCTTTTAGGAGGCCCAACAACAACAACTCCCAAGGGAAAAGGTTTGGAAAGCAGCCTCAGAATGATCAAGCTTGTACTAGGTGTGGAAGTCACCATCCGGGAGTACCATGCAAGGCCGGATGGAGTTTGTGCTACAATTGTGGAAAGGCAGGGCATAAAACCGCAAGTTGTCCAGAAAAGCAAAAGCAAGGTGCTGGAAAAGTACAACAAACTGGTCGGGTGTTCACCACCTCAGCTGTGGGTGCAGAGGGATCTTAGACACTCATTCGAGGTAACTGTGAAATGGCTGGTCAAACTTTAAATGCTTTATTTGATTCGGGAGCATCGCATTCATTCATTGCATTTGAGAAAGCCCATGAGTTAGGATTGAAGATCGTAACCTTAGGTTATGACTTAAAAGTATATAATGCTACCCATGAGGCCATGGTAACTAGGCTAGGATGCCCGAAAGTTTTGTTTAGGTTCAAGCAGCGTGATTTTGTCCATAATTTAATCTGCTTACCGATGATCGGTCTTGATCTTATCTTGGGATTGGACTGGTTATCTGAGAACCATGTCCTGCTTGATTGTTCTACAAAGTCAGTGTACTTTATGCCGGAAGATACAGAAGGACCGGTCGTGGTGAATAATTATTACTTGAATTCGATGATGGTGAACTGTTCTGGAATCGAATGTCAGGGTATCATGTTAACCGCGGGTGTTTCGGGTGATGACCAAAGGTTCGATCAGATTCCGGTAGTGTGTGATTTTCCATAAGTGTTTCCCGATGATATTGAGGAATTTTCACCTAACGAGAGGTCGAGTTTGCTATTGAATTGGTGCCTGGGGCGGGACCAATCTCAAGTGCTCCTTATAGAATGTCACCGTTAGAGATGGCCGAGCTAAAGTCTCAGTTAGAGGAATTATTGGGTAAGAACTTTATCCGACCAAGTGTTTCCCCGTGGGGTGCTCCAGTGTTACTGGTAAAGAAGAAAGATGGAAGTATGCGACTCTGTGTGGATTACAGGCAGCTGAACAAGGTCACCATAAAGAATAAGTACCCATTGCCGAGGATTGATGATCTCATGGATCAGTTACAAGGAGCTAGGGTTTTCTCTAAGATCGATTTGCGATCCGGTTATCACCAGATAAGGGTGAGGGGTGAGGATATCCCTAAGACCGCTTTCAGGACTCGTTATGGTCATTACGAGTATACTGTAATATCTTTTGGGTTGACGAACGCTCCTACAGTGTTTATGGATTACATGAATAGAGTGTTCCGTCCGTTTCTGGATAAATTCGTTGTTGTCTTCATTGACGACATACTGATTTACTCCAAGACTGAAGAAGAGCATGCAGAACACTTGAGGACCGTGTTGCAAATTCTAAAGGAGAAGAAACTCTATGCGAAACTGTCTAAGTGTGAGTTTTGGAAGAGTGAGGTGAAGTTTTTGGGTCACGTGGTGAGTAAGAAGGGAATAGCCGTAGATCCAACCAAGGTAGAAGCTGTGATGGATTGGAAGCAACCAACCACAGTAACTAAGATAAGGAGTTTTCTGGGTCTAGCTGGCTATTACCGAAGGTTCATCAAGGGCTTTTCGCAATTAGCCTTGTCATTGACAAAGTTAACTCGCAAAGACACTCCGTTTGTTTGGACTCCTGAGTGCGAGGAGAGCTTTCAAGCATTGAAGAAAAAGTTGACCACTGCACCTGTGTTAGTGTTACCTGAGCCGAACGAACCCTTTGAGGTGTACTGTGATGCCTCACTAAAGGGTCTAGGATGCGTGCTGATGCAGCATCATAATGTGGTGGCGTATGCCTCAAGACAGTTGAGACCTCACGAAGTTAGTTACCCTACGCACGATTTGGAACTCGCTGCGGTTGTGTTTGCCTTGAAGGTGTGGAGACATTATCTCTGTGGGGTTAAGTTCCAAGTCTTCTCTGATCACAAGAGCTTGAGATATCTCTTCGATCAGAAAGAGCTTAATATGAGGCAAAGGAGGTGGATGGAATTATTGAAAGACTACGACTTTGAGTTGAATTACCATCCGGGAAAGGCAAATGTAGTGGCGGATGCGTTAAGTCGGAAGTCGTTATATGCGTCTTGGATGATGCTTCAAGAGGAGAAGTTGCTCAAAGGATTCGAGAGTCTAAAAATTGGTGTTCGAGAAGTATCTGGAACCTTGTGTTTGAGCCGATTAGAAATCTCGAGTGACTTTAAGTCCGAACTCATAAAGGCTCATGAAAATGATGAAGCGTTATGGAAGGTGTTACCGACTATCGAGCAAGGAAAACAGTGGAGAGTGTCGGAAGAAAAAGATGGGTTATGGAGATTCAAAGGTAGGATCATTGTGCCGGATGTTGGTACTTTGAGGCAAGATATCTTAAAGGAGGCACACAAAAGCGGATTCTCCATTCACCCGGGAAGTACTAAGATGTACCATGATTTAAAGGCGATGTTTTGGTGGCCGGGTATGAAGAATGATGTGGCGGAATATGTTTCAAAGTGCTTAACTTGTCAAAAGGTAAAGATTGAACATCAAAGACCTTCTGGGATGTTGCAACCTTTGGAGGTTCCGCAATGGAAGTGGGAAAGTATTGCAATGGACTTTGTGTCGGGATTGCCAAGGACTAGGACTGGTTTTGATGCTATCTGGGTGATTGTGGACCGACTAACGAAGTCAGCTCACCTTTTGCCCATTCAAATGACTTACACCCTTGAGGAGCTAGCTCGATTATACATAAAGGAGATTGTGAGACTCCATGGTGTACCTGCTACTATAATCTCTGACAGAGATCCTCGTTTCACTTCGAGGTTCTGGGGTGCATTTCAGAAAGCTTTTGGAACCCGATTAAGCTTGAGTACAGCTTACCATCCTCAAACAGATGGTCAATCTGAGAGGACGATCCAAACACTAGAGGATATGTTGAGAGCTTGTGTTTTGGACCAACCGGTGAGTTGGGATCGGTATATGCCGTTAGTGGAGTTTGCATACAATAATAGTTACCATGCGAGCATCGGAATGGCTCCGTATGAGGCATTGTATGGGAGGAAATGTCAATCTCCGCTATGTTGGTATGAAGCTGGAGAGAAAGGCTTGTTGGGGCCGAAAATGATAGCTGAGACCACTGAACAAGTTAAGAAAATCCGAGATAGGATGCTTACGGCGCAGAGTCGCCAAAAGAGTTACGTCGATCAGAGGCGGAAGCCCTTGGAATTTGAGGAAGGAGATCATGTTTTCCTTAAAGTTACTCCGACCACAGGGGTAGGTAGGGCGATTAAAGCGAAGAAGTTGAATCCTCGATACATTGGTCCATTTCAGATCCTGGAGAGGGTCGGACCGGTGGCGTATCGGATGGCTCTACCACCTCATCTTTCGAACCTGCACGACGTGTTTCACGTGTCGCAGCTTCGTAAGTATACTCCTGATGCTAGCCATGTGTTAGAACCTGAATCGGTTCAGTTGAGAGAAGATTTGACGCTTCCAGTGGCTCCAGTTAGAATTGATGATACTAGTATCAAACGGTTGCGTGGAATACAGGTTTCATTAGTCAAAGTGGCTTGGAGTCGAGGCGGTGTTGAGGAACACACTTGGGAACTTAAGTCGGAGATGCGTACGGATTATCCGCACTTATTCTCAGGTAATTTGATTTGAATTTTGTGGGCAAAATTCCCAATTAGGTGGGTAGAATGTAAAACCTGGTTAATTAACGGCTAATTAACCCATAAATTAGAATTTATTCTAGAAAGCCAAAAATGTTATTTTTATGGCTAAATGTGATAGAGGAGATTGAGACGAGAATTTCGGTACCAATTTTATAGAAATCGGACCAAGATTGGATCAAACGGGCCAAACCGGTCCAACCGGACCCAAAGTGGGCCCTTGGCCCAACTAAACTAAACCAAAACCCTAGTTTTCAGCACTCTCTCTCCTCACAACACACAAACACACGGTGAAAATTAAGATGGAGGGAGGAAGAACACTCTCTCAAGTTCTCTCCCTTGGTTGATCCTCAAACCACCATAACTTTTGATCTAGAGCTCCGATTGCCGCTCCGTTTGCGGCCACGCGTTCACCACGGAGAGCTCTACAAAACCCATACAATCAATCTTGAGGTAAGCCACGTTTTACTGTTCAAAATTCCAGCCCTTGATTTCGAGTTTCATGAGCAAAAATATTGAGATTTTGGGTTCTTTGATGTTATAGGACCCAACTCTCTTGAAGGAGAAGGTTAATCTTGTCTCCTTGGACCTTGGGTGTGGTAAGATTCTCAACCCTAGTGTAAATTGTTGTTCTATGATGTTTGGGTATTGAGATGTTGTGTATGGATATGATGATTGTGGCTTAGGTTGTGTATATGTGAATATTGGAGCTTGATTGGTGATTTTGGAAAGCTTGGAAGAGGGTTTTGTGTGATAAAATCTGTTCTTGGAGGTGTTGATACCTTGAGTGCTTGTGGACAAGTGGTTTGGAAGTGCTCCGGTTGAGCGTGGGAAATCGGCTAAGGTATGGTTTCGGGTTCCCGTATCTAATATGTAATGTGGTAGGAAATACTTAGGCTAGAGGCCCTAAGATAGGCATTGAATAGTTGATGTTGTTGAATGGTTGAGATATATGATGTGATCATATATGTGATTATGAATATTGATGCCTTGATTGTGTGATATATGAGAAAATGCATGTTGTGATATATGCTTGATGAATGATTGAGGTTGAATTGATGGGTGGTACCATGTTGATGGTGAGTATGATGTTGATTATGTATAATGATGGTTGATTGGAAATAATATTATTGGAAATTGGGATGAGGAAGGATGTATGACATGATATTGTGTTTATCCTTTAGCCATTTGATTGAGAAGTGTTAAAATGGTTGGATGTGGTTTTGGGAACCTTGGTAAAATGTCAATGTGTGAGTTGAGGATGGCTTGTTGTTGATTTTAGTACATTTTGAATGATTTCAAAGAAAAGGGTTGAAATTGGCATGTTTTGATTGATTTTGAAAAGAGTTGAAAGTGGCTTGTTTTGAAAATGGCACTTTGTGGTTTTGTATGAAAACATGGTTTTTGGGCATACTTTGACGGGACATAACCTGGACTACGGATCTCTGATTTGTGCCAAATCTGTTTAGAAATGAAATTGGATCCGGGATGTCCATGCCGTTCGAGGAACGGGTGAAAAATGATTTAAAATGAGAGAGTTATGACCATCGGAAGATTGGGGGTTGAATCTGTGAATTCTGCAACTTTTAACTTAGAAAATTTTTAGCAGAATAACCCTCCGCGCGTAGGCACACTTGGCGCGTGCGCGCCATTCTTCCAAGAAGCACCATCCACGTGTGCGTGTGGTGTGCGCGGGCGCGTCGATGCGCTGCGCCATATGCCCAGCTATTTTCCAGAGAGTTGTGCCAGAATTGTGCCAGTTTTGTGCCTGGGCGCAAGAGCACCCACGCGTACGCGTGGCTGACGCTTGCGCGCCGTTTGGATATTTTTCAACCCGCGCGTTCGCGCGTATGACGCTTGCGCGTCGATGAGTTTTTGGCCATCCGCGCGTGCGCGTGGAGTGCGCGTACGCGTGGCCCTGTTTTCATCCCAAAGTTGATTTTTAAGTTTTAAAAGCCAAATTTCATACTTCTAATCCTCCGATCTCACCACTTATATCTTAAATCATTATGATATGCCTAGCATGAGGAAAAGGGCTAGTGAATGTGGTAACTTGCGAGTGAAGCAAGGGAAAAATGAATGATCAATGAGGATCAAAGATGATTATGTGAGATGCGGAAAATGGCGGTGGAAGTACTTGTTATGCCATGGGCCGAAAGGGGCATAATTGTTAATGAATTGGCTGGTTATGGATTTAACCGTGAGCCGGATGGCTGGGTTATGCCGTGTGACGGCGGAGCCATGTTTATGGCTAAGTATAAATGCATATATGCTGTTGAATGAATTGTGAATGTTTGCACTTCCACTATCGGAGATGAGGGTTTCCCTGGGGAAAAGCAGTGGCTAGCCACCACGTGTTCCAGGTTGAGACTCGAAACTCTTTTGACCCTATGTCGTAAGTGTGGCCGGGCACTGTGAAAGACCCGGACGAGCTCGCCCCCGTAAATATTCACCAGTGAGGGTGATGGATATGGATCATGATTATGATCAAGTTTATGATGAGTATAACTCGAGTTGGGGATGCGCGACAGAGGGACAGTCCAATGGTTAGCTACCAGGACTTGTCGGGTTGGCTCTATAACCGACAGATGATATCATCAGCCACTAGGGACGGGCATGCATCATAAGCATACTACATGAATTGTTTGAGATTGCCTATTTGACTGCATATTACTTGCTAATTGTCTAAATGCCTTATCTGTTCCTATTTGTAAATTTCTTGTCTGATATAACTGTGTTTGCTATATTATACTCCTACTGGTGGTTGGGAGGTCTAAAAAAATTGGAAAGGGAAGTATTAGTTAGACTGAAGAATCTTTAGTCAGTTGCCACTTACGGTTTAGTTTGTTTATAAGCTTTGATATTATCTGGGGGAAGTTCTAGGATTGCCTTCGGCTTTCCTCTATTATTATGTATTATATATATGGAAGTTGTTACCGTGCTGGGGACCTCTGGTTCTCACCCATGCGGATTTTGTGGTTTTCAGATGCAGGACGTGAGGCTTCTCATTGAGGCATGCTGGAGACTTCTGGATTAGCGAAGATCCTTGTTCTCGGGACTCTATTTTGGTTTATATATCTTGTTTAGATACTTTTTTCTCCACTAAATAATACAAACTGTGATGACTCCTCTTATAGGAGGTTTTGGAGAATAGGTTTCTGTATTTGTGTCCCTTTGGGTTTCCTTTGGGGTTTCCTTATTTTATTACATGTATATATTGCTATGCTCGGACCGGTTATCTTCGCAGCCGGATTTTGAGTCTGGATATTCCTGTTTTTGACATTCCTTTGTATATATATAATCTCGCGTTCGCTTATCCCTATTTTCATACTACTAAACGTACTAAATTTTGGTTTTAGAGGTCGTAATACCTTGCCATCTCTGAATTATGACTTAAGCATAAGACTCTGTATGGTAGGGTGTTACACTATAGCAAATGATGGAGTGGTACGTTGAAGTTTGTGATTTCCATCTATTTCTAATGGGTGACACTTAGCATTTTTCTCAAAAGTCTTTGTCTCATCATAAAACTTATGAAGTATCCATACAATTTTTTCCACTACAAGAAAAACGCTAAATATCGTCGGATTTACCATTGAAAAAAAGAAAAAAATCCAACGGTAATTTAATTACTATCGAAAATAATTAGACCGTATAAATCTCATCGGTAAATGTTTACCATCAGAATTTTTTTGTCCGACGGTAAATTACCGTCGGATTTTGCGACAATTATCATCTCGAAAAACCAATTGGTTACCGGTGAATTCTTTCGACAGTATTGTTGGCGCCAAAAAATGTTGTTTCGTGCACTATTATCGTCGGATTATTCCTACGGTAATTCCAACGGTAATGTCAATTTTTTTTAAAATTTGAAATAAATGGTAAATTTTAATTTTAATTTTAAATTTTTTCATACAATTAGTGGTCCATTCATAAATAATAAAAAATTTTTATTTAAAATAAATAATACAATGTTCAAAAAAATTAAAAGTCAAATACATCAAATAAATACAATGAAACAATAAAATGAAAAACTAATAACTATAGATCCTACTAGAACTCAAGATTAAACTTCTCCTAAACACCAAATTCATAATGTTTCAACACCCCAACTACCAAAACGTGAAATTAGAGAAGAAACAGAAAATGGGACAAGGATTTCGAAATTCTTTACCATAATAGTTAGATAGAAATGCAGAGAAAGTCGAAACTTACGCGTAGTCGCTAAAGAGTCGTCAATTGAAGCTCTGGATTGAGAGAAAAATAGAATTGAAGTTGGAAAGGAATAGGGTTAGGGCATAGTTCTCTCTTCTATCGTGGCTCTCTCTCAAAATGAGGTGAATGAGCTGACATTTTGTGAAGGGGGTTTAAGGATTATGGGCTTGGGCCTAAATGCTCGATGCAATTTTAGTCCATTGGCCCTATTTTGGATCAAAATCTTTAAGATAATTGTTTGGATTTTTATTCTAAATATTTTTTTTGTTATTTTTATGTTTCTATTTTTCTTATACGCAGTACCGAACAGACTTAAACCGGTACAATTAATTTTAACGTCAGTACACATTTTTCGCAATTAATGATATTTTCGCGCTCAATTTTTTTTCTAAGTTAAAATTTCACCAAAATTTTTCCAAATTATAAATTATAAGTTTTTAATCTTTTTTGTTCATAATTAATTTATTAATTAATTATTTATCATTTTTTTTGGATTTTACAATTCTTACTTATGACTATAGTAGACTCACATTATTTAATGCATGTTGAAATTTTTAGAGCTAGATAAAGATTTAGACAAAATAGTTAAAGATATGCTAGATAGAGCTGAAACTGAGACACATGACAATTTAGTTGAGGTCATCTCCCTTGGAACTGAAATTGCCATACATTTCGATCTACATAAGGTTCCGAAAAAAGACAACGGAGCTATCACTACAAGAAAATAAACTTTCTGCCACGCTTTTAAAGCGTGCCGATAACTTTTCGCCACACTTTTTTGAGCTATCGGACGCTTTTGAAAGGGTCACATCCGCCAGCGTGCCGGTTGCTCTATCAGCACGCTTTTGTGGATTTATCGACACGCTTTCTTTTTTGCCACGCTTATATCTCTTGCCACGCTTAAAAACGTGGCCATAGGTGTTAACCTATTGATACGCTTTAAAAGCGTACCGAAAAACTCACATATCGCCACGCTTTTGAAGCGTGCCCAGAAGAAGGTTGGTTTTGGGTACACTTCAAAAGCGTGCCGATAGAGAAAGATAAGGCTACGCTTTTAAACGTACCTAGAAATGAACCTATTGCCACACTTTTAAAGCGTGGCTATATCCTTATTAAATTCAAAAAAAAATTAGTATTTGCTTTTACATACACTCTACTACACTCCAAAAACAATAAAAAAAACATTGACAAAAATATGTGAATATTATTTAAAAAAATTAATAAAAATTAGTATTACATTAATAAATTTCAAACCCAAATTAGCCATGTCATCTCTATACACGCAACGACAATGTACATGAAATTTATAAACATAAACAAAAATGAATTTCTAGGAAGAGAATTAAGAAATGTCATTGAATCACTCCAAGCTTGTACTGGGTCTTTCTCGAAAAAAGCAACCACATGGAAAGCTCCACAATACAGTTCACAAATAATCTGCAAGTATGATCATATGAATAACGAAAAAACAAATAGAAAGTAAATTATAAAACATAATATGATTAACAAATGTCTAAAAACTCCAAAAGAACCTGTAATGATAACCACACAGAAGAATACATAGGGATCCCTTTATTCATAACAAGGTATAAGGTACACCCTCTAAATCATCATCCACCGAAAATAAAAAACACAAAAAGAAAAAAAAGAAACTATAGTACTAATGTTAGCAATAAAAATATCTGAAAATGAAATTAAGGGAAACCCAAACTGGACCCAGCAAAATATCTGCCAGTTAAAAGGCTAATATTAAACTCTTTCTAAAGGTCCTAATAATGAAAAAGCTTTCAAACTAAGGGTCCAAAAAATCCCAATTTTCATACAACATCCTGTCATACCTGGTCAATGTGTGGTAGAATTTGCTTTATTTCAGTTTCAAGTTCTTGTTCAATCCTATATCTGCACAAAAGACAGAATGCCTTGCTAAGAAGTACACTAGGATTTGATTCTCAACTCATCTTTGCCAATAAACCACCATGATAAACATCTTAAATTTCATTAACATCCTCAAAATTATCTTGCATAATTATATAGAAGAATAATTATGATTTGAATAAAGTCCAATAAAAAAATTAATTAACATCTTAATCTTCTCACTACAAAAAAAAAAAACACTCATTCAACTACACTTGAAAAGTCAAATTGCAACTTCAAAAATAACAAAATAAGCAAAGTGGATTTACACATGAATTAATAGCTTGCCAAAATCATAATATGAAAAGATTAATAGAAAGTGTGTATTTTACCTTGTCATGACACTATTATTTTTGTTTTGACAAAGTCTTCTTGGTAGCTTCAACCAAAAGTTTCAATCTATTCGTTGCCAAGTAAAATTTCAAGAGATTAGATCATATGCAAATATAAGAGATATAACATATTATACATATACGTAATATATTATACATATAAAAAATGGGGCAAAAGAAAGCCTAATATATTATTATTTACTTTAAATAGGAATCCTAAAGTGTACTTTGGTTTTGGTTTCGCAACTGCATTCTAAGAATTTAATTTTATATGATTTTTAAAAAATTGGCTACTGATTTAGTACACTTCAGAAAAACAGCAAGTAGTAACCAATTTAGAAATATCATATAAAATCCATATTTAGTTGGATTCTCCTAAATTTTAGTATGGTTGAACTAGACTTACCCTTCTTTCACCCAGTTTAAGTCCTAGAGCATTTCCACTTCTCTAGAAAAAGTTATGCCTCTCGAAATATGGTTTTGTTTTAACAAAAAGGTGCTGTCACAGTAGTGAATGGCCCTGCTTCTAGAAGGCACAACTTTCTCTACAAAACTGGAATTATCCTAAAATTTGTACATAAAATACTAGAAATCATAATATTTTACCTCTCTTTAGTTTCACCTCCAAAGAGTTTCATAGTATTGAGATATGTGGTTTTGAAGTTGCTGTTCCAGAATTCGGACAGCATAGTTTCTGCAGAAAATGACCATTTTCTAAAAATCATATCTCCCAAACCACACATCGGAAAATTCTGAAATTTTAGGAGAACAATCTAGACATCTGAAGGTTTCATAGAAAAATAATTTTACTCATTTTGAGTGGCTATATTGCCCCCATTTTTGTTCAAATATTGCTGCCCAAAACTGCATAATTCTGCAACATGTAACCTCGGGTTTTGAGAGGTCAAAAATTGATTCCTAGCTTTTCACTCACTCTAACCTTGCATTCTAACTTTATTTTATCTATTGTGACTTGTTAGAAAGATTAAATCAGCCCCAAGTACTTAGGATTAATAAATCACCATTTTTTGTCACTTTTCACATTTAAGCATACTCATACGAAATCAACAATTTCTGCATTACTCAACATAGTAATCCGGCCACAAATCACTCAAGCAATTCACATATATTATCATCAATTTACTGCATCATATATAATAAATATTCTAGCATAATTGATAAACACATATTTTATGATATATTTTGTGCTCCATTTGAGTGATTTATTCAATCCTTCACCCACTTATTCATAGTAATTGCATGGTTTTACTTTCCCTTCCTTATTATGTGATGTATGTGAAAACATGTTTCCTATGCTTAAAAATAATTATTTTGATTACCCTTTATTTCCATTCGATGCCGTGATTCATGTGTTGAGTAATTTCAGATCTTCTAAGGCAGGAATGATTTAAAGGATGGAAAGTAAACATACAAAATTGGAAGGAAAGCATAAAACGGAGTTTTTGAAGAAAATGGCAGCGATGCGATCGCATGGACGACGCGGCCGCATGCCAGCGCGAAATGGCAGTGACGCGACCACACGCCATGAGCGAAACGCATATGACGCGGACGCATGACTGAAGCGACCGCGTGGCAAGGAGAACTCCAATTGACGCGACCGCGTGACCCACGCGGACGCGTGACAGAGGCCACGCACCAGAAGTTACAGAAAACGCTCCCAGCGATTTCTGAAGCTCTTTTTGGCACAAATCCAAGTCCAGAAGGCACAGATCAGAGGTTATGAAGTGAGGGAATGCATCCATTCAAGGAGAGTCTCCAATTAGTTAGTATTCATGAATTAGATGTAGTTTTGAGGGAGAGGTTCTCTCCTCTCTCTTTTAGGATTTCTTTTGCTTTCAGGATTATCTCTTTTTATCAGGTTCAATATTCCTTTTTATTTATCTTCTCGATTTAGTTTATGAATTCTTCTATGTTACAGATTATTCTTTTGAATTAATGTTATTTGAGGTATTTCAGTTTATTATTGCTTTCTTTTATTTATATTACTGTTGCTTCCAATCTGAAGACATTTTTATTCCAGTAGATTTATTTTTCCCCTTTTGGTCTTGGTTAAGAAATCAGTAACTCAGGAGTTATCAAACTCAACGTGATCGATAATCGTTATCTTTGCTAATTGAATTGAACTTCAATAATCCCAATCTTTCCTTAGGGATTAACTAGGATTTGAGGATCAAACTAATTAGTCACTTGACCTTCCCTTGCTCTAGCAAAGGTTAACTGAGTGGAATTAAGATTCAATTTTCATCATCATTGATAAGGGTAACTAGGATAGGACTTCCAATTTCTCATACCTTGCCAAAAGTGTGTTTTACAGTTATTTACTCATTTTACAGTCTTTTACTTATTTTAATTGCAATTTAAATTACTTGTTCCTCACCTTCACAACCCCAATTTACAATCTTCATAACCAATAATAAGAACATACTTTCCTGCAGTTCCTTGAGAAGACGACCCGAGGTTTAAATACTTCGGTTATCAATTTTTAAGGGGTTTGTTACTTGTGACAACCAAAACGTTTGTAAGAAAGGTTGATTGCTTGGTTTAGTAACTATACTTGCAACGAGAGTTTACTATAACTTCTAAACCATCAATCTTCAGTTCTTTCAAAAATGGCGCCATTGCCGGGGAACTGCAATTGTGTGCCTTATTATTGGTTATTGTAAATATTTTTCTTTTACTTGTTTATTTATCTTTATTTTTCTCTTTTTATTTCCATTAGCTACTATGTATCCTCACCCCTCTCGCTTCGAGTTTGGTTCTAATATTGTTGAAAGGAGTGAAAGTTATAACAAGAACATGCATCAAGGTCAGAGCAATCAAAGATGGATGGAGCCAAGAGGATCTGATCAACCCTTTAGGCAACAACACCCTCCAAGATATCATGGACAAAGACCATTCTACAATGCATATGAAGCCAATAGACATGGTGGACAACCTTGTAGTTACCAACAAGCCCCACCCTGCGCTTATAGGCCATCCTCTCAACACAACTTCGAACCACCACACTCACAAGCTCCTTTTCACCATTCGCCACCATTCGCCACCATATGATCCTCATTTACCCCGATTCCAATCCAATTACTCCCAAACACCACCACTTCCCAATGTACCACGTTCAAATCCATCACCCCGAGAATCAGAGGTTCGCCTCAAGGAAACAGTAGATCAACTTCAAACAACCCTTTATCAACTGGAGCAAGCAATAAGTCAATTATCTTCTAGACGCTCGAACATTCATGGACCTCCCACAACTCCGTGTGGACAATCTAATGATGAGCGTAGCATGAAGGAGATACTAGAAACTCCAGTGGACAGAACAGGGCATGACTTCGTACTGGAACAAGTAGAGGAAGCTGTCATTATACAAGAAGAAGAGTTGGTTGAAGACCTAGGAGACGCTGAGCCTCCATGGGAATCCAGAGTTGTGGAGAATTCTGTCAAGGACATTACAATTGATGCTAAGGAGGATAGTGCACAACTCCCACAGCAATTCTTTTATGAAGAACTAGACGGAATAATCCAAGAAGCAAGTTTCCTCGATGATGATAACCTCAAGTCAAGTTCTCCCAGTAGTGAACTTGCATCAGCAAGTGAATTCTCTGAGATCGAAGAGTCTTCCCCAAGTGAATACGAAGACGATGCGGAGGTAGATTTCTCTCAACCTCCCGTTTATGACTTAAGTGACGAGGAAGACATAGAAGGCTTTGATCAGGACATGGATGCAATTGAAGAAGTCTGCAAGGAAGTGGAGAAATTCACAGAAGAGCACAAGGGAGTACAAGTTATAGAACCACTGGAAACACCTATCCCAAGGCCATTACCACCTAATACAAGCTTCAAGTGGGTACAATCCTTAACCTTTATCTTTACTTTTCCGCTTGAATATGGTTTGCTTGAAACAGATGGCCAGCTTAGAGCTCTCTGCGGCTTTAAGAGTAAGAGGGAAATGGCTCGCACTCAGAGCTGGTGCACAAGGTTCAATAAGGTTCCACACTTCAACTCGAAGTGCATGGATTGGCATCATGATCAATCGAATGGATCTAGGAAAACGTTTGGTCACCTTGGTGAGAATCTAATTTCTAAACCGCCCGGATGGAAAAATATAGATCAAGATGAAGGCGGATTTAAAAGCAAGGTTTGGGATCCTGGGATCTATTCTGACATTCGTCACCCCAGAAGCCTGAGAATATGCTTGAAGCTGCTCAGAAGCTTTACATGCCTAGTTTGGGACCCCGGAGGCTGTTGGCATTCCAAGCATTGGTGGAGATTTCTGGATGAATTTAAGCGCAAGCCGCCATAACAGGAAGCTCATCCAATGTCCAACTTAAGGACTTTAACTAAAAGTGCTAGGTGGGAGACAACCCACCATGGTATGGTCGTTTCTTTTTCAGTTTTATTTCGTGTTATTTATTTTTGTTTTCCTTTTCAATTGAACCTGAATATTATTCATTCGCATTGCATACTGCATAATTGCATAGCTGCATAAAAAAAAAAGGGCGCGACACGACCGCATCATTCATGCGATTGCGTCAGTTGCGAAAAACACTTCCCACATGTCCGTGTCATTCACGCGGCCACGTGATCTGGAGATCGGCGTAAACATCCAACGTCCAGAAAGTTAGGCTGGAATCGTGCGGCCGTTATGCATTTCGCACAAAACGACCCACGCGGTCGTGTCCCTGACGCGATCGCATCACTTGCACAACACCAATCCCACGCGACAGCGTGAGCGACGCGATCGCGTCGCGTGGATTGCAAACCACCTCAAAGGAGACAGAGAGTTACGCTGAAACGATGCTGGAATTGTGCGTTCAGCACAATTTCCAGCGACGCGGTCGCGTGCCTCATGCGACCGCGTCATTCACTCTTTTATCCATTCCATGCAATCGCGTGACCCACGCGATCGCGTCAACCCCCATTCCACCCCAGCCACGCGACCGTGTGCCCCACGCGATCGCGTGGATTCAAATTTAATAACCCCCAGCCACGCGAAACCCTACCCATTCGCGCCCCCTCCCCCCAGCCCCCTCTCCTTCCTCTCTTCTCTCCACAACCACCACCCACAACTTCCAGCCACCACCACCACCCACCGCAACCCCCGACGACCACCCAGAAGCCGCTGCCATGCCACCCCCTTCCTTCCCCCCCCCCCCTCTCTTCTTCTTTCCTCTTCTTCCCTCCATCACTACTTCCACCCTTCCGCGACCGCCACACCCTCCGCGCCGCCGTCACCGCCGCGCCCCCAACCGCCACCAACACCCCCCTTCCCTTCCTTCCCCTTTCCCCTCATAACCCCATTACCCTTCTCGACACCCCCTGCCTCCGAACAGCCGCCACCGCCACCGTGCCGCTGTCAACCACCGCGTTGGCCGCCACCACCACCGTCCCCCAGCCACCTCTCTGCCCCACTTTCTTTCCTATGCCTTCCAGGTTCCGCTGAACGCCACCCTTCTTTCCATTCATCGTTAATTTCCTATTTTTCTGTTTCTGTTCATATTTAGGCTAGTTAGTTATGCATGTTGTAGTGTATTCTAGGTTGTTAGGTAGCCTAGGATGTGGTTAGTGGATTTAGGCCTGTTTAATTGCGCTGTTCATGTTTCTTGTTTTCTAAATTTCACAATTCTGCTGTTGCTGTGATGTTAGTATTGTTCATATGCTGTAATTTCTTGTTTCATGCTGCTTTTTACACTGTTTTTCCATGTTCATATTCCCTTTATGTAATTGCAGCTATATTTTAATTCATATGAGCTATTCTGATTGCTATTTATTTTCTGGGAACATCCAATTTTAGCCAGGATGCTGCCCAAATTTCTGTAAATTGTTTTGATTTTCATTCCTGTTTTGGTTTTGGCAAACTTGCACTCTACTTTACTCAACTTTTACCAAACCAATTCATGAATGACAGGGCAAGCTTTCGTATTCTTTTTAATTTCCTGGTTTATAAATTGCATCTTGGATGATTCAATTCCACTTTTTGCTATTTTTATTTGATTCATCCTTAACTTCCTTGTTTGAATTTGAGTTATCTGTTGCTTTAATTTGTGAATTCTCGTTATTTAGAAAATGCTCATCATGCCACTTACTCTAACCCTCTTTTTACTAATTCACTAATTTTAACTTCCTAACCTCTTTTTCATTCCTAACTCACTTACCTTTCAAAACATCTCTTCTGGTTTTTCACTATTCTCTCTAACATTCTAACCAAGGCATGATGGACGTTTTTCCTACTTAACATGAATCTTTTTACATTTTGGATTGTGAATTTTTATTCTCGGACTTTTAACTCCTATACAATCCTTAATGCACATTTACTTAACTCCTTTTCATTATTCTATTGCTCCTTAACTCCTTTTCATTATTCTCTCCTCTCTCTTTTAGGATTTCTTTTGCTTTCAGGATTATCTCTTTTTATCAGGTTCAATATTCCTTTTTATTTATCTTCTCGATTTAGTTTATGAATTCTTCTATGTTACAGATTATTCTTTTGAATTAATGTTATTTGAGGTATTTCAGTTTATTATTGCTTTCTTTTATTTATATTACTGTTGCTTCCAATCTGAAGACATTTTTATTCCAGTAGATTATTTTTCCCCTTTTGGTCTTGGTTAAGAAATCAGTAACTCAGGAGTTATCAAACTCAACGTGATCGATAATCGTTATCTTTGCTAATTGAATTGAACTTCAATAATCCCAATCTTTCCTTAGGGATTAACTAGGATTTGAGGATCAAACTAATTAGTCATTTGACATTCCCTTGCTCTAGCAAAGGTTAACTGAGTGGAATTAAGATTTAATTTTCATCATCATTGATAAGGGTAACTAGGATAGGACTTCCAATTTCTCATACCTTGCCAAAAGTGTGTTTTACAGTTATTTACTCATTTTACAGTCTTTTACTTATTTTAATTGCAATTTAAATTACTTGTTCCTCACCTTCACAACCCCAATTTACAATCTTCATAACCAATAATAAGAACATACTTCCCTGCAGTTCCTTGAGAAGACGACCCGAGGTTTAAATACTTCGGTTATCAATTTTTAAGGGGTTTGTTTACTTGTGACAACTAAAACGTTTGTAAGAACGGTTGATTGCTTGGTTTAGTAACTATACTTGCAACGAGAGTTTACTGTAACTTCTAAACCATCAATCTTCAGTTCTTTCAATCATCTCAAGTAATCATTAGCATGTATCATCAATTTACTCAATCATGAAACTTGGCTTTTAGCCTTTCAACAAATTCTGCACTCTAACAAACAAAATTTTCAACATCATCATCATTCAATAAATCAAACACAGCATCATTCAATTAGTCACAACCTCAATTCTAACATCCTAATTCTTACCTCTTTTTGTCAATTTTCAACAAAATTCTGACAACACTTTAATCATATTTACATGATCCACCATTGCAACAGAGACTTTGTTACTAACAACAAAGAACAACATCTAGAAGCTAGTTAAAAATGACCAAAATTTCAAGAAGCATTTCATTAATGGATCACATAACAACTCCATAGTTGCAAAGCTACAGTAAAAGAGAAGAAATTACAAATAAAACAAGTTCTGGACAAGGATACTAAGCAAAATACATTACTAAAACAAAATGAATAGTTAACTACTCAAAGAACTTTCTCTCAAGCACTTTCCTGCTACTTCAGCTCTCTCCAATTTGAATTAATAGTATCGTAGCAAAACAATTACTCTAAGGAAACCACCACAACTAGCCTAAATCCTCTAAGGAAACTCCAAGCAAAATGGACTGCCAAAGGCTAATCAATAAACAATTGTCCCTCAATTTTGTTTGTCAACTTAAGAAACTAAGTAAATAATCAAAGGCATTAATGGTTAAGGTAATTTTGGCATCAGTAACAAAAGTATCTTGATGCATAAACAAAAAGACCCGTTGTTAAGAACATCTTAGTTGCTTACTGATTCACCACTCAAATTCATATATGTTTGAGGCTTGGCGAGGAAAACAAGGATATTACCAATAAAAACCGCTGAAAGAGAAAGTCAAGAAATCCAACACATGTTGAAAGAGAAACAAACAAATACAATAATAAATCCAGTGCGAGGGACAAACCCTTTCCAAAGAGAGCTTTGCAGTGGACTGTATTCATAGGAATTCCTACTGACGCAGAAAATGCATCAATCATCTCAAATCCCACCTGCACAGGATGGTTAGTGGTAACTAGAGAAGCGCAAACTAACGGAAAGCAAAAGAAAGGTAGTGTTTGGTGGAGAGACAGAGACGGAAATACTGAGACCGAGAGACAGAGACTAAGAGACAGGGATTGAAATAAATCTCAGTATTCTGTTTGGTGCAAAATGGGAGACAGGAATTGAAACAAAAATGAAATTTTAATTTAATTTGCACAAAGGGTAAAATTGAAATTAATTAATTGAAATGAAAGTATTCTAGGTATAAAATGTTATTAAAATTTCAGTCTCCATCTCTAAAAATTTCAGTCCCCTGTGTCCCTACTTTTTGGAGGTACTGAAATACTGAAATTTTAGAGACAGAGACAGAAATTTTAGTACCAGTCTCTGAATTAACAAACACGATACTGAGTCTCAGTCTCTCAGTCTCTGTCTCAATATCTCAAAACAAACGCTACCAAAGCGTTTAAACCTACAGTATGTCTAGTTCCTCTGTACCTGTCACCAGGGTTTCTGAGCCCCACAAAAAGCCATGGAAGTGGAGCAGCAGCAGAGGAGAAGCACGTCTGCTTAGTCTACTAAGCATATAATAATTCAAAAAAGTAAAACCAAAAAAAGTTGCAGCAACAAGAAGGAAATAAAATTGAAATCAGTTTCACAAAACTGCACCTGCTTAATTCAAATTATAGGGGAAATAGAATTAGATGCACTATGGAATTTCTGCAACACCTGAAAACTTGAATGAGCAGACGCTGTTCCTCTTCAATCTACAACCCACATCAATCTGAATTTGTGTTCTGTTACCAGGAAACTATTGAAGGTCAGTGGTGAACAACTAAACTCAGTAAGTAATCCTACGTATACAAATCAAAAGAATGCTTTTTGGCTTTACCAGTTTTCCGAAACAATTTATAACAACGACCAAAACAATAATAATAATAATACTCTTATAGATACTGACTAAGCCTTTTTTTAATTTAATTTATTTATATGATTGAAGTCATTGAACCAAATTTATTTACATCTAACTAACTATCACACTAACTCCTTACTGACTGCATCTCCAAGTGAGAGCAATGAGCTCCACTATCCTCGAACAGCAAGAGGCTAGAGGAGTTAGTGATGAGGACGAGGAGGAGGACCAATAGGGGTTAGGGATGAACAGAGGCCACAGGAGAGGACGAGGAGCTTACCGTCGATGACGCCGAAGAAGCAAGCAGAGATGTCATTCGACGGATACCAGAAAAGCGAGGACACAGGCGATTTTTGGGCGGCAACTCAGCGATAGAGATGTAGTAGTAGCAATGAGCCAGAGGGATACAGGAGAGGTAAGCGTCACCGTCTGTGTCAACGCCGGCAACAGCGGTGGAGAGCGTTGCTGGGCCAGAGCTGCTGCTGCTAGTGGGAGTGAGGAGGAAGTAGGACGAACTGAATCTGGGGTTTAGGTTTCGAAATTAATATTTTTTAATTCAAAACAACACCATTTAGGGTGCGACAGAGAGAGGTCCGGGTGAGAAGGTTAGAGGAAGGGATGGGATGAACATGAAGGCGAGATGGGTGCGATGAAGATGAACATGTGACGGCTATTCTTTTAGGGTTAAAAGTGAATATGGAAACAAAATAAAACTAGTGTATGATGTTGTTATATTTAGGGTTAAAACTGAAAACTTAGAAAAAAAAGTAAAGTGTGAAAAAAAATGGGTGAAAATTTAAATTTTGGGATAGGAAACTCTATCGGCACGCTTTTGTAGGGTGCCCAAATAAACATAGGATATGGGCACGCTTTAAAAAGGTAACTATTGGAAGACAAATTAGCCACGCTTTTTAAGCATACCGGTTTTCCTCTATGACCACGCTTTTCAAGCGTGACAAAAAAAAGCACGGCCAAATCTTGAATCAGTGGCCACTCTCGTTTCTCTATGACCACGCTTTTTAAGCATGGCAAAAAAAAAAGCGTGGCTAAATCACAAATCAGTGGTCACCCTCGCAAAAGCATGGCCATTGACCACTTTTGGCCATGCTTTAAAAGCGTGGCAAGAAAAAAGTGTGCCAACAGACCTTTTTTCTTGTAGTGTATAGATGGACAGCAACTAAAAGATGATGTACATGTTGTATGTAGGAGCTTCAATATCAACAAAAAATCATAGTTAGATGATTTTTTAGATCCTCTAGCACGTGAAGTATGTAGATTCATGACAGAGTATTTTTAGTCAGGTCAATACGATGTTTCAAGAAAAATTTAATCTGAAGAAATCACTAGTAATTGATGATGTAATGGACTTGCTGATATTTGATTTTAAGACTTGGGTTCATGATACGAGTTTTATGGGACAAATTGAAAACTATCATATGCCAATTCGTCCAATTACAAAAGCAACAACTAAGAAAATAAAAGAATATTTTGCAAACATGGCTAAATCATTTGTTCAGAAGATGCATCAAGAATTGGGTAAGAAAATTATTAACGATTATGGAAAGTCAAACGTCTTACTATTTACAAGTTGCATTGAAGACTCTCGTTAGTCAATTTGAATCAAATAAGCATCACTTTCTTAGTATTTATTTTAAGACTTATTTTATTTTGTTGTTTGGTTTAGGCCCAATTATAATTTGGTCTTATTTTATTTGAGTGAACTCATGAGTTAGGGGTTTAAATTCAAGAGGTATAACCAACTTGGGTTAGTCAAGTGGTCAGCTCACTCGTCCGCTTAAGCAAGTGTCGGGAGTTCGAACTCCGCCTTGTACATGCAGCAACTCATTGGCCAGCGGCAGACCCTTAAATGGAGCTCAGATCCGCGACGGATTAGTTCTTAACCTGTCGGGTTGGGGGATACCGTTTGATAAACCAAAAAAAAATTCAAGAGGTATAAAAATCTCTAAAACTTTATAGCCACTTTTTTTCCTTAATTTTGATAAATGAAATTTTTTTTGAATTTTTTTGAGAAATTTCGATGTGAACAAAAAAGGTAGAGTAATTTTCTTAACTGTTGCATTAGGGAATCAAATTGAGATAAAAGAGTTAATTTCTTTGATTTTTCATCTTATATCAAATTCGGTATCAAAATTCCGTATTTTTCTTATGTCCTAGTCTAAAATATATATATATATATATATAAGAACACCGCACTGCGGCTTAGTCTTGTTATTCCCTTCTTCCTTCCAAATTTGTTTGTCTCTTATATTGGTCATTGTGTGCTTGGTTATTTTCCTGTGAAATTTCTTACTATATTTTATTTCTTTTATCTTCTCCATATGAGTTATTGTTTGTGTGTCTTTTTGAACCCTTCTTTCTTTTACGTTCGTTCTAGTTTGCTTACGTTTTTGTTTTAAAACCAAAAAAAGATATTGGATTAGCACAGTATTAAAAAATTTGCATGTGAACTTATTCAAATGACATTCGATTGATTTTTTTAAAAAAAAATAACATATAAATGATGTATAAAGATTATGTAATTTCGTGGTGGTTAAAAAAACTGTCGCTAAATTAATAATATAGCGATGGTTTGGTTTTAACCGCCACTAAATACAACCGGCTTGGCAGCACAATTTTGTTATTGCATTACCCACTGTTAAACATAGTTTTTAGCAGCGACTACATCTTTCGTTGCGTTGACCAATACTATTATTTTGCAGCAGTTTTTGATAACCTTCGCAAATTTTTGCCGCTATTTGCCAAAATTCTTGTAGTGATTATATTAGTAACCGATTGTAATGACTAAGTTTAATGCACACATAATATAGTTAAATTTTAAAATATATATTAAACTTGATCAGAAAATCATAATCATTTGATGGGAGAAGAAAGGAGAAAAAAATGTAATGGATTTAGGACCATTAAATATTTTTTTTAAACATATAAAGTTTGTTTGGGTGTTATTAAGTTGTTAAAAAACTATTTTTTATTTTTACTGTGTTTGACAAAATTTTAATAATAAAAACAAAAGTACTAGAGAAATAAAAAAATATGTTTTTTTTTTAAATTTACAATTTATTTTTTTAAAAGATTTGTTTTACTTGAAAAAAAAGATATTTTTAATATTGTAAATAAATAAAAAATTATTTTTATATTGTTATATCCAAACATAATTGTTAAATAAAAAAATATTTTTATATAAAATATTTAAATATAAAATTATTTTTATTATTTTAAAATATCTTTAAAAAAAATTACTTCAAAAAAGATTTTTCATAAAAGCTCACCCAAACAAGGTGATTATGTTATAAATTAGACTGAATATATCAAACTCAAATACATTATGTATATTCTGAACTAATCCATTTTAGCTAGTTGTTTTCTCTTCCACATTTCAAACATCCATATCACGAAATTAATCTCTTGGTATGACTTGGTTTGACACAACAGCTTTCTTTTCCTTCAATTCTTCGGCAAGATGTTTTATGGAATCAGAAACTTCAGCTCTGTAGACATAGAACTTCACAACAACCAAGAAAAAGATCAAGTTCAAGAAGTTGAGCACTGCAAGAAGTGCATAATAATAATCAAGATGGGAAGCATTCAAGTTGTTCAAAATCCAGCCTTTGTGTTCACTGCTATGTTCCTTGGTGATGTGTGAAACTGTTGAGAGAACAAAAGTGCTAAGGAAATTCCCAATTCCTAATGATGTCATGGAATAAGAAGTGCCTAAACTCTTCATGCTCTCTGGTGCTTGGTCATAAAAAAACTCAATCTTTGCAACCTCTAAAAATGCATCAGCAGTTCCCATAAGCACAAATTGAGGTAGCAATATGAATATGCTTAGTGGAACTTGTCCTCCGTTTTGGACCAATCCATGTTCTTTTGCAACACTAAGCCTATACCTTTCAGTTAAAAATGCAATTACCATAATCACAATGTGAATTACCAGTCCAATTCCCATTCTTTGAAGAAGGGTAATTCCTCTTGGATTGTGGGTTAACTTTTGCATAATCTTCACAAAGAAACGGTCATAGATCACAACACATATGAGCATTGAGAGTGTCACAAATGCACCTAAACTTGCTGGGGGGATACTGAAGCTTCTTCCAATGGCTCTATCAAGTGTTGTTCCTTGTTTCACAAAAAGGGTGTTGATTTGAGCAACCATTGTGCTAGGGACAAATGTGGAAACTAAGATTGGGATCATTCTAAGCATTTGTTTTGTCTCCTCCACTTGTGTAACAGGGCATAGCATCCATGCATTATGACTTGAACCAGTATTCACACATGCTTTGTTCAGAAACCTGCATAATCCATTTGTCAAGTGTATTTTATATATGAAGTTTTAAACGTGCAATTCGCCACTCAAGTTAGTTAAAATTAAAGATGCAAAAAGGGACTGCCAGTATATACTAATCTTGAGAATATGTACCGAGAAAGTTCAGTGTTTTTATTGATCAATAACTTCCATTTTCTTTTTGACTTATTGCTCAATAACTTTAAGAAGTTAACGCAAATCGTTTTGAGAAAGTTTAGGGTCAACACTTTTATTAAAATTTGGCCAGCATTTAACCAAAAAAAAAAAGTAAGTAATTTCATATCATTTAATAAAATCTCACACCATTAAAAATATTAATGATTAATTAATGATTACAAATCACAAAATTTATTGCCCTCTAGCATTCTTCAATTGTTTTTTTATACGATGTCAATATGTATATTACTGCGGCGTGATCTAATGATGTGAAATACTGCAATATGGAAAGGAGAAATCAATGGCACCGATTTATTTGAACTCCTCAGTTCTGATAAGTGCCATTTCTATTTTTTTTTTTTTAAATTTCAAAAATCGTAGCCAACGATTTTTCTAAATCGCCACAGCAATTTTTTTGTTTGCATTTCTTCTCATATTCTTATAAAATTCTAAAAAAAAAAAAACTATTTTTTTTATTTTACAAAAAATGTCCCGATATACGAAAAAAATTGCCCAAAGTTAAATTGCACATTTTTTATCTCTCTTTTAGCACATATATTAAGAAAGAATTAAAACTACACTATTAATACTACATTGAAACTCATTAAGAGTATTTTGGTTGTGGTAAAAGTGAAAGTAAATTTTACTTATTTGAGTTTTATATGAAATATATAAAACTTACTCTTACTTTTACTCTCCCAATCCAACATAACCTAAAATAAAAACGTATTCTTAAACAAAAAATTTAACCTTATCAAAAGACAATTATTGATAAAACGATGGAGGACAATAGTGTATATATACCTCAATGTTGGAGTTGAGTCAATTCTGACTTTCGCATTCTTTGCATACTCTTCTAAATCAAGCTCATATAGGTCTTTAGGGTCACTAGGAACAATGACATTCCATTTCCTTATAGAAGCCACAATGACCTTGGCCATTCTAGTGAAGGGACTCCCTGAAGGCAATTTGTGTCTATAGAAGGGTGTCCCTGCAAAAAATATCATAATTGATAATGCAAGGCCAAGAGTTGGAAGACCATACCCTAAAGTCCACCCTACGTTATCTTGTATATACACAAGGACAGTGTTTGCAAAGAGGGTCCCAATGAAGATGCTGAACATCCACCAATTGAAGAAGGAGAGTTTGTGGCTCTTTTCTTTTGGGTCAAAGTCATCAAATTGGTCAGCACCTATGGTGGAAATGTTGGGTTTGGTCCCACCTGTTCCCAATGCTAGAGTGTAAAGTGCACCATAGAATACAGCTAGGTGAAGTGTTGAGGCCTTTTCGCACTTTGTTACATCAGCTTCATGGCATTGAGGTGGTTTTAGGCTTGGAAGGGAAACTGACAATGTCAGTAGAGACATACCCTGCTTGCAAATGTGTCAATACACATAAATTAGTTGATTAATAAATTAATTGTTAATCAAACAACATTATCAATTATTTAAGAAGATCTGAATATTTAATAGGCTACTCACCACCTAAAAACATAATGGGCACACTATGTGTTAATGTGTAATATATCTCTGGGTCTTACGTGTTCTGTATTCGACACTCAAAGATATTTTTATAAAATAATGCTACATATTTAAGGTTTTTTTTGTTAATCAAGTCCAATTAAATTAGTATAATTTAATAAAAATTAGTTATGACTAGTATTATGATGACACATTATCTTAAATAATTTTTAAGATTTTTTTCATTTATTTTCTAAGGTTTCAATAAAAATTATTATGTTTTCTAATAGTATTTAATAAATAATCAAATATTTAGAGTTGAGATAGTGTTTTTATATTTACAGGAATTTTCCATTAAAAAACAAGCAAAAAATAAAGCTTTTTCACAATAAAAAACACAAAAACAGCAAAAGCGTAACCTAAGAAAAGCGTGTCCTAAGAAAAAGTAGAGCCAAAACAACACGCACGCCTAGCGGACCTTCCCCACGCCCGGCAGATGGGCCTCACATTCGGCAGCCTTTCATCCACGCTTGGCGGACCCCATGCACGACTCTAGCATGCCCCGTAGCCTGTCTCCATGTCCGACGGTCTTGCACCCCCTAGAAGTGTAATTTTGGCCTTTTTTTCAAAATTCCTCTAATCCAAACCAGTCTAAAAGCAATTACAACACTTAGGATTCAACCACTAAGATCCAAGCTTAATTATTCACATCATTAAAAGTCTTAATCACATTTAAAATGTTGAAAATTCTAGAATATCAGTTACCTATACTTTTCCTTTCTACAAACATAAGAGATTCGGTTGTTAGATTTGATTTGAATTAGTGTTTTAAATTTTGAATCTACAAATCAGTAATTAGTTAGCTTATCTTTTTATCCGAAAGATAAGATTAGGATACTTATCTTATCTTCTTCTCCGAAAGATAAGATTAGTTTAGTTTGAATTTAAATTCTAGAATTTAGGATATAAATAAATGAACTTTGTTGACATACAGAAAAGGAGATTCATGCTCCTCCATAATCTCTTTTTATTATTTTCTTTCCTTTTTCATGGGTAACTAATCCTTTGTCAAACAGTTAGGAGCTCCGTTTATGTTTTCTATGGGTTATTAATCTATGTTTATTTTATTTTGAAGTTGTGCATTGGTCTATTTCATGATTGAGTTATTCGTTCTTCATTCGGATTAGTGGTATCGAAAGGTATGGTAATATCTTTTGAATTCTTTTATTATAATTAAGAAATTTGATATTTAAATTAAAACTTGAAAACTCTTTCACATGACTCTTTAAATTCGGCTAAGAATAGTGGTTTAATTAGTGTGCGACATATACATGATTTTCAATCACTCTAATTTTGAATAAGTGACATATAATTCAGATTATAACAACTTTTGAAAATTGTGTTTTCTTCTAAGATTTAACTGAATATGACTAGTTTGAATACGTGACATATACTTCGAACTAAGGACTACTTTTAAATCTTATTTAAATCTAAAATCAGCTTTTTGTGCTTAATCTTTTGATTAATTAATTGAGGACTAATTAATGTTTGATAAACTGAGGAACCAAGAAATTGGAAATCAGTTACTAAAGATTTATCGTGAAAGATCTTTACAAACTTTAAAATAAGTAAATAAGGTCTGATTTCTCCAAAAGTATAAATATCTCTGAACCCCTTGACTCTCACCATCGCTGCCTTCTCAAATCAACATTCAAGTCTCTATCCATAAGCGTTCAAGCACTCAAGATTTTAGGATTCCTCATCAATCTAGGTTATTTTAATCTAATTAGGTATTTAATCTGATATTTGTTTGTTCAGCCCTTTAATGCTCGTGGAAACGATATTTACTTATTATGATATTATTTGAACGATTCGGTATACTTATCGATATCTGTGAACTTTAATTTTCGCTCATTACATTATTTCAAGTTTTATTATTTAACTTAATTAAATTTGGTTCATAAAAAGATTTAAATGTATAGCATTACTCATTTGTGTATATGCGTGTTATATGTATGATAATGTATTTGATTAGTTATGTTTTTTCTTCATAATTTAAAGAACAAAATATTAGTACTATGAATTTTATGTATGTTTAAATACTATACAACTTGAAAGTATACATATGTTGTATTATTATCATATTACGGATGTCTCATTTTGAAAAATTTAGTGTTTTTGTATATATATATATCCCTGTCATATTCAGTGTATATATGAAAAAATATAAGAGTTTGTTTGAGTATTATTAAATTATTAAAATTTTTTTTTTATTTTTTAGTATATTTAATAAATTTTTTATAAAAAAAATAAAAATATTAAAAAAATAAAATTATATATTTTTTAAAAGTTATAATTTATATTTTTTATTTTTAAAATATTTTTTTATTAAAAAAATATTTTAATATAAAATATCCAACTATCAAATCATTTTTTACTATTTCAAAAAATTTGTTTTAAAAAAAAATCAATTAAAAAATATTTTTTTTTGAGAAGTTCATGGCTTACAAATTCTAAGACTAATTAACATACGTAATGATGATTAAAAGATGGTTCTTTTTTCATACCTCCTTTAACTAAGGGTAAAGATTAACTCTTTTAGTTGACATTATTTAAGATTAAATATGTGTCAATTTAATGTTATATTATAAACATAGTTATGAAAACCGAATCAAATTAGTTGGTTCAATTAGATTAACTAAAAACCGATCACTTAATCAGTTCGATTGAAGTATACAACTATTCTATAAAAAATCAGTCAGAGAATTGGTCGAACTGATAGTTAATCGATGAAACATTAGAATTGATCGGATTTATTCATGATTTTTTATTCAGTGCATCCCTTAAAAACGACGCCGTTTTGCTCTTGTTTAAAACAAAAAATAAGAAGGAAAAAGCACCCCTTTTTTTTACTCTCTGAAATCGTGATTGAAACCTAACCCTAAGCCCAGCTAGCTCCATCACCATCCTCATCGCCGAACTCTTCTCTTCCAATAGAGGGTGTTCTCGCCACTGGCGGGGATAAAGCGTGGGTGTCGTCACATTCTTCTCATTTCTCATCGCTCCTCTTCTCGTCACCATCGCACGAAGGACGCGTTGAATTGGTGGCGTCGCCATCGCGAAGGTTGTTCGGTCAGTCGTCATCTTTTCGAGCTCTCTGTGTGTGTGTTCGAGGCTAATGTCCCTCTTCGAGTTGTCAGTTGCTCTCTGTCTGAGCTCACTTTCCTTCTTCTGTCGCCATCACTCGGCTTCCTCCTTCACTGCCGGTCTTCAATTTAATTTTGCTTGTGTTTGTACTTTTATTTAGTTTTCTACTTTCTGATTCTGAGTTTGTTAATTTCTGCTTAGCTATTGTGAATTTATGAGTTCGTAAGCCTCCATCCTACACTGCTTCTTCAATTTCATTTTTGGGAGTTAATTGTTGTTTTTCTGAATTTAGTTATGTTGATTGTTGATTATTATTTTTCTAGGTAATTGTTGTTTTTTGAGTTAATTTTATTCATTGTTCATTGTTGTTATTTTGTTCTGACTTCTAGTTTAATTATTGTTGATTATTGATTTTCTAAAATGTTGTTGCTAATTATGAGAAATGAATGATGTTGTTGCTAATTTTCAGATGGCCTGATTTAATTATGAGTTGTTGAGTTAAGTTTAATTGTAAGTTGCTGATTTTTTGAAATGTTGCTGATTTTTTGAAATGTTGCTGATGTTGTTGCTGATTTTCTGATGGTCTTGTTTAATTTTGAGTTACTGAATTAGGTTTAATTGTGAGTTGTTGGGTTTAAATTTGAGTTGTTAAGTTAATAATAATGATTTTGTTAATGTTTGCTTAGTGAGTTGCTGCTTTTTTGAAATATTGCTGATTATGGAAAGTAAATAATGTTGTTGCTAATTTTCTGATGGTCTTGTTTAATTCTAAGTTGTTGAGTTAGGTTTAATTGTGAGTTGTTGGATTTATGTTTGAGTTGCTAAGTTAATAATATTCATTTTGTTAATGTTTGTTTAATTTATTCTGAGTTGCTGATTTTTTGAAATGTTGTTGCTGATTATGAGAACGAATAATGTTGTTGCTGATTTTCTGTTGGTCCTATTTAATTTTGAGTTACTGAGTTAGGTTTAATTATGAGTTGTCGGATTTAAGTTTGAGTTGCTAAATTAATAATAATAATTTTATTAATGTCTGCTTATTTTGGGTTGTTGATTTTTTGAAATGTTTTTGCTAATTATAGAAAATAAATTATGTTAATGATTTTTTATGGTTGAATTTTTTTGCATGTATATTAAACATTATGTTTGTTATTTACTGTGCGATTTGATCTGCTTTAGTTATAAATTTTAATATTTGCAGTTGTTTATGAATTTTTATTAATAAATTATTAATAATTTATTAGATAAAATTGTAAAATTTTAAATTTTATTAAGTAAAAATGATTGAATTTAAATATTTAAAATTATATGTTAAATTTTTAATAATTTTATTTAATATTTAATTAAACTGATTGAACTCCGATTGAACTCTAATCGTACCATTAAATTAGTGAATCAATCACTTTATCATTCTCGCAACCTTGATCATCAACAAATAATTAAATTATATTTTAAATACCAGCATTTGCATTTATATATATATTTTCTTATACTTTCACCCAAATATTAATAAGAACTTAAAATTAAAATATGTCTTATATTTTCTTATATTAAAATATTTTTTAATTAACTATAAAAATATTAAAATATCTTTTTCAGTAATATTGAAAAAGGAGTAAAGTATTTTTTTTATACTTTGACAAAAAAATAAACGTTTAGGATTAAATAAAAAAAACTAAAATATCTATTTAAATCAAAATTTGAATTTGATTTTAAAAAGACTAAAATATCTACGGATTATATTTAAGAGGCTAAAATATTCTTTTAATATTAATTTTAAAAGTACTAAAATACTCTTATAGTTCATTTTAAAAGACTAAAAATAGTAAAATAACGTTTTAGTGTTAATGTTAAAAAAAAAACTAAAATACTCTACTTATAATTAATTTTCAAATATCTAAAATACTCCCTTAGAATTCAGCATGTTGAATTGTATTATAAATTTATATATTTAAATATTTAAAAAGAATAAAATGTTCCTATAATTAATTTTTAAAATGAACAAAAAAACCTTTGAGGAATAATTTTAAAATATTAAAATACCCTTATATGATTAATTATTATTCTTTGAGATATTAGACACTTAAATTTAATTTGAATTTAAAAGGACTAATTGAATTTATTTTACATTAAATTGACAATGTTTAACTTTAAATAATCAATCATGCAAAGTATATATAAAAAAGATGCTATTAAATTAACTACCTATATAAAATACTTATTAAATAAATTAAACAATATATATATAATTATAATTATAATGACTAATTTTTAGTATACACATAATATTTTTATTAAACAGTACCAACTAATAAAAGGAATAACTTTTACCCTTAATATAATTAAGTTATTACAGGATCGGAGAAATCACCTAATTAAAATTATTTGGTTGCTACTGGAGCTTTGCATTTTCTTGTTCAAAACATTCAAAATTTATGTTGTGTCTACTAATTACTATGAAGTAACTCAACATGCTTATTTTTTTTTTTCCCTTCTTCTTTATTTAGTGACCTGAGTTAGCTATGCAAGTTATAAAGATGGGGATGGATGTTTCTTAATGAACGAAATTGAGGGATCAAAATATCAAATAAATCTATATTCTAGATAATTAATCCTATTAGTCAATACTTGTCCCTCTTATTATATATGGTTTGTCTAAGTAAAATTTTTAAAAAAATGTTTTTTTAAGATATTATTTAAAGAGCTAAAAACATTTGTATGTTTTGATCTAAAATTAACTGACACAGTTACACGTCGTTTTAAAATGAAATAATATAAAACTAAAATTAATTGGTATTAAATTAATTAACTTGCTGGCTCATCGGAATGTTTCTTTTTTTTTTTTAATTTAAGTAACCAATAATATGTTTCCATGACAACTGACCTACAAGTTTAATTTAATTTTTGGTATGAAAAGAAGATTTTTCTTAAAAAATAATGATATATATACTATTAAGTTATTTAGTCTCTGTAATTTATTAATTTTCTTCACCAAATGCTTTGAAAATCATCAGAGCATGGCTGAAATGTCAACATTATTAGTCCACTAGCAAACATATGGTATATGAAAGTCAAACTCAAATTTGTGTCCTTATTTTTCATTTATGAATAGAACGACAAGAAGTTATTAAATATATCTATAAGAGTGTTTTCAAGAAAAGAGAAAAATGTATATAGTCTTTAATTATGCAAACCCTAAAAGTCAATTTATTAAGCCAGGAGGTTTCGTTAATTTTCTTCTTTTGGTGCTATATATATAATATAATGCATGGTTATCACAAATTTAGAGTTTACTTAATTAGGAAAATTATTTTATTAAATTTTTTTTACAAGATTTGTTAAATAAAGTTGTTTATATTTTCTCTTTTTCATATTACACTGGCCTCTTTCAAAATTTATTATAAATTACTTTAGAACGAAAAAGGTACTTCCTCCAGTACTTAAAATAAAAGATGTTTAGAAAAGTCTTGATGAAAATTAATTATATATATTTCACATTTAAGACTTGTATTTTCAGTTCGTGCTGCTTTAAGTCAATACCATATATATCAATGAGGGTAAGTACTATATCTTAGACAGACAGAAATAAAAGTCCACCATAAATTAGTTTAGGGGTTGGGAGTTGAAAACCTCGAACATGTCATGGACTAGAGATTAATATGTAGTTATATACTACTGCCTGTTCTTATTTGGCGGCTGGAAAGTCCAATGAACATTTATTACAGAAACAATTGAAGTGTATATATAGTACATAAAGTTAGATAGAGACACACAGAAATAAGGATATATTAAAGGTTAAGGTTTTTAAATGGAAAAAGTGTTGATGAAGTATTTTATTTAATAAATATATTGAAAATTTTAAACTTAATTATAGTCCAAGTCCAACCATCGATGAAAATTTTTCATATTATACTTTTTAACAGATGCCTTTTTCAAAAAATATTTAAAAAATTATTTCGCAAAAATGCAACAAAGAAAAAGATATAAAGAGATATATATATCTGTTGAATAAAATAAAATAATGCATTCCCTAATCACTATTATTTTTCTTATAATTTTTTTTCTTATTATGAACCTAAAAAATACCATAAAATTATATTATTAGGAAAAATAATACTCAATAAAACATATGTATATCTTTTGGTAATGAAACTAATTATTCTAAAATTTAAAATATTAATTAGAGATATATGAATAGTGATATATTTAATATGATTATTTGTGCAAGACTTTGTTATCTTAAAACTTAATTTTTTCTAAGACGTTTCTTTTATTGTGTTTATCTTACTATAAAATCTTTTTTGTTGAATTAAAAAATTAAATTCTATATCTTTTGATTATAAAAATTTAAATTAAAAATAATGAAAAAATAAATGGTTATATCGACAGAATATATATATATGAGTTAAAAAAAAGCGTATTCATTATTCAAAAAACTATATCTACAAAGTTATCCATAAATGATAAAGATTTTAAAGTATATTAAAAAAATATGTTGAAATGACAACCAAATCCAAATTTTAGTAGATTTATCAAACGAATTAATATATTTAGATGTAGAAAATACTTTTCCTTTTCCTTTTTCTTTCAAATAGCAACTTTGTCATTGCCATGTGACTGATGAATAGTTTACTATCATAATATGATATTTTAATTTAAAGAAATAAATAGAAATGCGAGAGAAAGAAAAGCATGAATATTGTTGAAAATAACGCATACCAAGAGATAGATGATAGAGGCAACGAGAAAGGTCCAATAGCGACCAAGATGAGCATCGGCAATGTAGGCACCAAATATGGGAGTAATCCAAATGGTGCCAACCCAGTTTGTTACATTATTCGAAGCTGTAACAGTTCCTTGATGAAGCTTCTTTGTCAGATACAATATCAGATTTGATGATATTCCATAATATGCCATCCTTTCGAATATCTCGTATACTGCATATGCATTTACCATTATTCATTAATATATATCTTATTCTTTAATATTCAACCAAAAATCAATCAATCCAATTTTAGCAATAAGATAAGGGTATATATATTATTGGAGATATAATAATATATGTATTTGTTTTTCTTCACTCAAATTTAAAAAAATTTAATTTTATGTATGATATTAAAATTTTTATAATTTAAAAATTTAGAGTTTGATTTTTAATAACCTAAAATAAATATTAGGATAAAACAAATGAAAAAAGAAATCTATGCTAAAAATTTAAAAAAACCAACAAAAAAAATTGTGTAAAAAAAATATAATAGAAATATAATTATTTATGTATTTATTTCTATCAGTTTTTTAGGATAAAACAAATAAAAAAAAATCTATGCTAAAAACATAAAAAAGCTAACAAAAAAATTTGTGTAAAAAAAAATATAATAGAAATATAATTATTTATGTATCTCTTTCTATCAGTTTAATTTTTTGAAATAAATAATTTTATAATATTTTAGTAATATTTTATTTCTTAGTATTTTTTATTATTTTATTTTTATAAAAAATAAAAAAATAAAAATATTTATTTATATTATTTTAAAAATACAAAATATTGAAAATGTAAAATCGATTCTAGAGTTTTTTGCATATTATACATATAGCCGCTTATATTATCCAACCTGCTAATTTTAGTTTGACTGAAAATATTACTATTGACTTATTATACTACTGCTATTCTGACAAATGTATAAAATTTTATTTTAACTAGTCTTTTCCTCTACATATATTTTCTAAACACGATGAAACATTTCTTTTAACAACAACTTATTAATAACTTAATTATTAGATTGTAAAACGCTAAATAAATATTCTTTATATGATTAAGTATTAAATTATTTTTCAGTATAATTAAACTAAAATTAGCAGGTCCGGCAATATAAGATATGATGTAATTAATTTATTGTCATATTATTAATAAGATGTGATGTAACTAATTTATATTGTAAAACATTAAATACATATTCTTTATATGATTAAGTATTAAATTGTTGCCATGCATAGTACACCCCTTATCTAGATAAATATTAAAAAAAAGAAATGATATTGTTATATCCACATAAAACGGCTATTATATATCACAGTATATAGTCTAAAAAACTCAGCTATATAAGTACGAATTACTGTGTAATGATTATTATATGAGAAAAGTTTAGTAACTAAACTTAGGAACCAAAATCAGCCAAAATCTTCTATTTTTAATTTTATTTAATTAGATGAACTAAATTTAATTAGAATGCTTTCACGCGTTATCGTTTTTATTGCAATATTTATTATATATAAAAATATTAATTATATATATTTAATAGTATATTATAAATACATACTTTATCAATTTATATTCTTATTAAATAAATATAGAAAGGCCTTCAATATATATAATTTATATTCTTATCAATTTTTGGCCCCTTCAATATACATAATTTATATTTATGGTTTTTAATTTATATTATAATAATAACAAAAGTACATTTTTCATTTATTATGTAACATCTATATATATATATTTATACACATAATTTTTATAATTAATATATTTTTAAAATTAATATTATGCAATTTTAAACTATATTTTATTATATATTTCAAATTATTTCATATATACACTAATAATTATGATTCATGTTTTAATTTTTTTTAAGATAGTATACATTTAAATTAACGTATAATTTTTTAAATCATTGATAATTTAAAAATTTGTTTCATATTTTTCAAAGTGAAATCATTTATTTTGATTTACATATATTTTCAAATTTTACTATAATTAGATTTGAAAAAGGAATATCAAATACTTAAATTAATTTATTCCATTAGCAAATTTACTCATAACATCCATAAGTTCATACACATAACATTCATAGTTAGATAAGGTACACATAACATCCAAAATTTCATATTAATAACATCCAAAATTTTATATTAATAACATCCATAATTTCATATATATAATATTCATAATTAATAAATTTTTATAATTAATATTACTAAATTTTAAACTATGTGTCTTGTTATATATTTCAAATTATCTTATATGTACACTAAAGAGTCATAATTTTAATATTTTTTATTTACTATTTATACGTATTCTTATTTATTGATTTTAATATGACGCGTTAATAATTATTTTTAAAATGTTATTTCTTAATTTTTGTTTATATTTTATTTTCTATTTTTTATTTTATAATAATTTATATGTAAAATATGAATTGTATAACAAAAGTTGTTAAATTCTCTAATTTAATATTCATATTTTATACGTATAATATTTATATTTTTTTAAAATGTGTTGAGGTAATTTGAAATTTTTAAAAAATTAAAAATATAAGAATTTGAGATTTTTATTTGAAAGAAAAAAGTTATAAAATTATAAATGCATATAGTAATAATGAGAGAGAAATTTTTGGAATTTGATTCACATTAAATTTAACATTAACTTTTAGTATAATTAAATGAGAAAAAATAATTAATTATAGAAATAAATTAATTGTATCAATTAAATTAAGAGAGTGATTTACACTCTCTTATAAAGGCAAATGAGAGTGATTATTATATAATGTACTGAAAAATAAAAAATCTGTATATAGTACTAATTTTTACGTTACATTTAAGAACAGCTCAACTGTTTTAGATTCTTCTTTTGTGGCGATCGATCACAACATTAAAGTATATGCAATAATAATTGCTCTTTTTTACGTTGATGAGTGCTGTATAATTAGGTAACGGTACTAGAAATAAATAGTTCTACCTAACAACCTATAACATACCAATAGTCCGATGTCATGCAGTTGGAATAAAATCGCTACAACGAACAAATTAAATTATGAGAATATATTTATTGGTACAACAAGTTTGGGGCGCAACCTAATAATAATAATAATAATAATAATAATATCTAATGAATTATAACTCAAATGACATAGTTTCTTCATACTCATCTAAGAAATTACAGATTCGAATCTCTTTTGATAAATAATAATAATAATAATAATGGTAAGCTTAATCAAAATAAGAAGTATATCTTACATTTTAATTAAGAAGTTTTGGATTTAAATCGTAAAAAAATTATATTTATGAATATATGTAATAAACATTTTAAGAAAAATAAAATTTTTAAACCAAATCATTCTGAATTCCACATTTTATAAAGAAGGGCCTAGAAAAGCAGTCATAGACTCGTAGTACAAGAATAGTAATAATATCTTTAATTTGGCCTCTTTCTGTGGATAATTTTGGGTGTGGATCGAAACTGTTCAGCCGGATGTATAGATTTGATTAGGTAATGTGAGTAAAAATATGGTAAGTGACAACTGACAAGTTTCTTTGTCTTACTTCTCACATGTTTTTAATTGTTTATAATTAAAGATAATAAATTAGGTTATTTTAAGGTAAAAGATTATAAAAAATTATCATAAAATTATTTATTTCAAAACTATTTATCATATCAATAATTATATATTTAATAGAATAATTATATAAATTTAAGTTACTATATCAGTATATATGCTAATCGATAATTAATTCTAAAAGTATAATTAAAATATATTTAAAATATTAAAAAAATAAAATAATAAAATTTCAGAAATATTTTAAAAAATATTTAAAAAATTTTAAGGACAAAATCACAATTTATCCTCATAAAAAAAAATTAGTTACATCATATATCTTATTGATATCAATATTTTAGTGGATGCAATGTATTTCTTTTGTATAAACTAAGCTAAGAGACAATTCAAGTTTCTTTTTTTATACGATCTCATTAGATAACTAACAAAAATCTAACTAACAATAAATTAATAAATATTTTTAAATTATATTCTATATTAATTAATTATTATTAATTAGTGATATTTAAATTTTATTTTTTAAAAATATAAAATTATTAATTATTAATTACAATTGTTTAAAATTGATTAGTTAAAAACTTTTTACCTATACTTTTCCTTTCTTTTTACATATTATAAGTGCTTTTAGTTTTGACACTAAAAGAACAAGAAGTATACCACGCACCTCTTTATGTGTTAATACTAGGCTTCAAATGATTGTAGTGAATTACATAATACATATGTTTATGTCATGGGTAAATGTGTGTAGACTAAGAATTTTCGGCTCCTCCTAAAAAATGTTCCAGCTGAATCTTTTGTATAAACAAATTATGTATATGTATGGCGCGAAGCAAACATATTTGACCAAGATTACAGAACTCAAGGAGAAGAAAACCTTTATTATCGAAGAGATTTGTTATTTTTAAATATAATTATTTATGTATTTTGATGAGTTTAAAATTTTTGAAAATTAATTTTATCATATAATATTATAATTTTTATAGCTAAATATTTAGAGTTTAATCTTGTTATTTTCAAAAAAAAAAAAAGTTTAACATAAAATAATTTAAAAAGGAAAAGACCTATACTCACTGTTTACTCTATATACACTGTTCCTGTTGAAACATTTAACTTTAAAAAAAAAATCCATATATTATATAAAAATAATGGAACAATTAGAGAGAGAGAGAGAGAGAGAGTTACCGACAACAAAGGAGCAAGCTTTCCAGCGACCCCTTTTGGATTTGAGAACAGGGTTTCCTTTAAGATCCACACTACCATCTTGTGTATACTCACTACTACTACTCATCACTACTCTACCGTCTTCCATATTAACACTCATGAACTTGCTTGATTATTTCAAAAGAGAAAGAAAAGAAGGAAGCAGTAATATACAGAAGCTAGTGTTTGTTTCGTACGCAAAGACGAGTATTGTATTTCCCCCTTTAGCACTTAGAAGTTAGAATCCAAAATTTTCCTAATTGGAAGACTTTCACATGTACCAGTGTACTTGACTGGTACATTAGTATACCATAAATAATAGCCATCTAGATACTAATAAAAAAATAAAAACGGTTGAGATGTTAAGAGAAATAACTGAAGTGCTTTTTAAAAAATTCAGAACATGGTGTGTAATGGACCTGTCTTATCGGTTGTAGAAAAATTCTTTTGTATCCCCTCTTGGTGGGTTGTACTGTTGTAGCGTTGATAGCTTATAAATGACTTTTAATTCAGCTATCTTAGCTATGTGTTAGAACTTAGGACCAATGCTCTATTATGGTTTTTTTTTTTTTTTTACTGAAAAAAATGCGTCTCACTAGATGGAGAATTTTGTCATTAGACTAGTGTACGTAGTGGTTTAATTTAGATTTTGTGATGAAATATATATTAGTGTTTAAATTAAGAAAATAGTTGTCATTAGACTAGTCTAATATTATTAACTATTCAAATTATCATTTTTGGTCCTATTATTTCAAGTATTACACAAGTATTATAATACATTATAACATAAAATTTTTTGTTCGTTCTGATATTAAAAAAAATAAGTATTCCTTTATCATATCGGTATAATTGAAAAAGTGAGATTTAACCAAATAATATTTTTAACAATATAAAAATTATTATTTGATATAATAAAAGAAATTAGAAAAAGATAAATTTAATGTATTTCTTTTTATAAAAAATACTAGAGGACTATCAGAGTTTATTATTTTTGGCCATTAATATTTAAAAGTATAGGATAAAGTATATTGTTAGACTATTAGATTAAAGAATTGAATTAATAACTAAATAATAACAAATAAATAAATAAATTTTAGTAATTTTTAATATTTGTTTATTTTATTTCCAAAATAGTCTTTATCATATGTATATAGATAAAAACTTCCCAATTGAATGGGAGGTAATTAATATTTGTAAATTATAATATGTAGTAGAACAATTGTTTAAAAATATAGAAGTTAATTTCGATATATTAAAATATAAAAATATTATTTGTACACTAAAATTAGTTATTAAAATCATTTATTAATGTATTTGTGTATAAATATACGTGTGGTTTAATTTATTTTCAATGTGTATTTATATTTTAACATGTATTTTATACTGGTGGCTGATTTTAGTGTACACGTAAATATGTATATTTGACATAATCATTTAATCACATTTATTCTTTTAAATAACTATTTATGTGATGAATGTAAAAAATAATTTTTTTAATTATAATACATAATTAAATAGATGCATAAAATCTTTAATCTGACAGTATATCAAAATTAAATTAAAAAATATATAAAAATTTAATTATTTAAAAAAAGAAAAATATTTGTAAATTAAATTTCTATTATTTTATATAAACATATTTTTTATATACAGGTTTAGCTTTTTTGATATTTATATATAATTCTAGTTTTAAATTATAAATATTAGTGTATCAATAGATGTTAATATGCTAATTAATTTATTTTTTTATTATTAAATATGCATAAAAGTAAATAAAAGTAAAATTAGTAAGAATGATAAGTTATTTATAATTTAATTAAGAGGTTCTAAGTTTAAGTTTTAGAAATAACAAAAATATTTTTTTATAAATTATATATAATGAATAGTATTTTAAGATTGAAAGTATTCACTAACACTTTTTAATTTTCATATCTCCATTATATTTTTAGTATAATTAACAATGTTCAACAAAATTTATTTTAATGTATATATTTTTGCTCTTACTCTTAAAATTTTTTAGATTTGTCACTATATTTCTTGAATATCTTATTTACTGTGTAAACAAATTAATTATGAATATGTCAATTTTCATATATCACGATATATTCATTTTATTTATTTAAAATTTGTGTATGTAAATGAAATAAGTAATAAGATATTTTTTTTACTAGATAAGTAATAGGATATAAAAAATGTAAATTGTGTCATATATATATATATATATATATATATTAATAAATAAAATAAAATATTTATTTAAAAAAATTTTCTTTGTTCCAGCATGAAAAAAGCTCAACCATAGTTGAAATAACGGTTTTTGTTCACTCTCAATTATACTACCTGCACCAAGCAAGTCCATGAGGTGCAAGCCAATCAAAGCCAACTTTAACGTAGCCCATGATCTCTCTTCATCATTTAGCCACATAGTCACTGCTCATTCACTACCCCTCGCGTCATTCTATTAAAATTACAAGGATGATTTTGGAATTACGCGTCACACGTGAAGACAAAATCCTGACCGGATACCGTATCGTACCTGTTACAACGCTATACCAATAAAGTAAATGGAACATGTGAAAATTTTCCTAATTTATATATATAAAGGATCTTGCATTCTAGATGCTTTTGTTGCTCTCTACCGGGGCCCATACGGTTATTTATATAAAAGTTAGGATATACTTATGCTTAATTAGGTACTGAAATCAATTACCAAAATTTATTATTAACATAAAATATAAATTAAAATATAAAAATATATATTAAAAATAAATTAAATTATATATATTTATATATAAATATATAAGAGTTAATTTCACTAAAGTTATACTATTTATATATTCATTAAAAAAATATCTTTTATGGATTTAACCATTGAATAATAATCAACTAATCATATAAGATTATTTCTATAAGATTCTGTAAAAGTTGAACATAAAAATTATGTTCTAATAACTCATATTCATTTAGGTTTTATATATATTGTCTAAATAAAAAGGATGATATATATTATAGTTTTATTCTTGTTAAGGCTTGAACTGATGATAAATATATAATATACTTTATTCATTTTATTTTTAAAAAATTATATAATTTTTTATTCAAATAATAGTAAAACTATTATATATACATCAAATATATAAAAGTTAATATATAATTATATATATTTTATATATACGAATGAAATCACAAAACACATAAAAAAAAAAAGACTTTAATTTCCTAAAAAAATATTTGTTACTACGCGAAGTTGATATATTAAGTAATTCAATAAAAGAAGTAATGATTGCTATCTACACACGTTAACATGAAAACTCCATACCCTGAAACCTCCAACGTGAAAACACCAAAACTGTTGGAAAATTGAAAAAGAAGCGTCAAATGGCAAGGAACTTTCATCTAGAAGGTGCGCCTCCTAGGCGACAAAAATGCCACCACGGTCCATAGTAGCAATGGGAAAATTGTTTTAAAGAATAAAGTATGGTTTTTGTCTCTAACGTTTAGGGTAAGTTTTAAAGTTGTTCCTAACGTTTTAATCGTCCTATTTAAGTCCTTAATGTTTTAAAATTGGTTCAATTTTATCCTACCATTAGGAATCCGTTAACAAAATTGATGGCAGGACAAAATTGAGACGATTTTGAAACGTTAGGAATTTAAATAGGACGAAAATGTTGAGGACAAAAACGATATATAGAAATAAATTTTAATTTAATTTTATCTTTCAATAATATCAATTTTTGTGATTAAAATAAATATTAGAATTATTAAAAATTTATTATTTAATTTTCCGACAGAATTATCGACAGATTCTCTTTTCCGTCCGTAATTTATGCTAATTCTTTTTTTTGTTTTCCGATAAAAAATTTCTCTGAAATTTTGTCTGTATTCAATGGGATAAAATTCGTCGAAAATATCCGTCTGTAATAACTAATTTTCTAGTAGGGTTGGTTAAATCTTAAATAATAAAGTTAAGTCTTAAATAATAAATTTAAATTTTAAATTATAAAAAAAATTCTAATGATATAAAAGTAAAATATTGACCTAAAATATTGGTTAATTAATAAAAAGTATTAATATCTAATATTTTTCTTTTAGTAATTAGTCTTACAAAATGTGACAGTTAGTTAAAAGAACTCGGGGGTTAATAATGTAGAAATATAATATCACGTCATTATATGACGCCGCCATTATTTTTTTCTAATTAATTATGTATTTGTGTCAAGGATAAAGAACCATCAAAATAGAAAACATATATACATACTGATTATGTTACATATTTTTACAATTTTCTAAATTTTGTATGATCTTGTTTTATAAAAATAAATATTTAGATATTAAATAAAAAATTTTAAAAGTTAAGTAAATAAATTAAGTATTTAAAAATATTTAAGATAAGTATTTAGAAATATCTAAATTAATAGAGAAAATATGAGGAGTGAATGTATATAGTGTACAATGTGTACAATAAGGATTAAATTGAAATTAAAATTAAATTATAGTCAATTAATTAATTTTAAATAATTTTTAATTTAAAATTTAAAACAAATTAAGATTGCTTTCGGTTATATTTATACATACACAAAAATCCATCATATAAAAGAAATTTATTCTTTCTATTTAGTACCCAATTCCTCTCTCTCGAATCCTAATTGGTGCGGAATTTCTAACCACAAACTAACTGACAAGTGCACCGGGTCGTATCAAATAATACCTCAGGTGAGTGAGGGTTGATCCCACGAGGATTGATAGATCAAACAACAATAATTGAGTGATAGGCTTAGTCAGATAAGCAAAAAATAGTGTTTGAGAGTTCAAAAAGCATTAAATAATAAATTCAGAGTTTGAAGACAGACAGGTGAATAGGTTGGGAATAAAATATGGAGAAGGCAGTTATGTTTCAGAGTTATCTATTTTCCGAATTGAATTTTCTTATTAACTATTTTAATCATGCAAGATTCAATTCATGGCAAACTATATGTGACTAGACCCTAATTTCTTAGACCTTCCTAGTCTCCTTTAATTCTCATTAACTGCCAATTCCTTGGTCAATTAATTCTAATTAGAGGGTGAAGTTCAATTCTAGTTATATGCCACAGAAATCCTAATTATCCAAATATAAGAGGATTATATGTCACGTATCCCGTTAAATTCAGATAAACTAGAAATTTAGGAGAATGTATTTTCAAGCTGTTGTTTAAGTAAAGAGCTTTTCCAAGTTATACAAGAACTCAATTAGAAAGAGGGTCATACTTGCGTTCCACCCAAATTCATAAAACAAAGAACGAAAATAATTCTTGAAATATAAATCAATACATGAATTAAAATAGAAAAATAATAGTATCAATCTATACAATAGACATAGCTCCTAACCTTACAATAGAAAACAAGGATTCTGATAAAATGCATTTTGGTAGAGATGGAATGGGATTCCCAGAAGGGAAGTTCCTTTTCCCTTTTATATCTAATCCTAATTAAATTTAAAATCTAATTTCTAAAACTAAAATAATATATTTTCCTATTTTTAAAATAAACATTAAGTTTAAATCAGAATTAATTAAATAATCAGCAAATCTTCAATTGATGGATGGGGACCACTTGCTTCGTAGGGTCCACGCTTAACTTGGAAAGTAACGGGAAGTGTTCCCCTGAGTCCTCAATTCTGCAGCCTCTAATATGTGTTTTTTGGGCTGAAAACTGGGTCAAAAACAGCCCAGAAATCGCCCCCAACATTTTCTGCACGTGGCGCATGTCACGCGTACACGTCAGTCACGCGTACGCGTCGATTGTCTTCTTCGTGTGTCACGCGTACGCGTCAAGTACGCGCACGTGTCACTGAGCAACTTCATTTTTCACGCGTACGCGTCAGGTACGCGCACACGTCGCCATGGAAAGCTCCAAATCATGCGCACGCGTCAGATACGCGTGCGCGTCGCTCCTCGCTGTCATCTTCTTTAATTCTTGTGCTGTAGAAACTCCATCAAATCCAGCTAAATGCTACCTAAAATAAATAGAATTGCACAAGACTCAACGTAGCATCCATAGTAGCTAAAAGATAATTAATTCTTGATTAAACTCAACAAATTAAATACAAATTCACTAGGAAAAGATAGGAAAGATGCTCACGCATCACAACACCAAACTTGAATTGTTGCTTGTCCTCAAGCAACCAAAACTAATATAGGCTTAGGATGTGAATTTGCATGAGAATGAGAGTTCGATTAAGCTCATGTCTTTTCTTATAGTGGGGTTTACAACTGCAATCTTGAATAATTTTGGCATTTCACTCTCCTTTGAATCAGAAGGATGTCAGTGTCATTCGGAATTAGAATCCAGATAATATTATGAATTCTCTGATCTTTTGTAACTCAATTTAACCCTTGAACTCAGCAATTTTTCTTTGATTCTTTTTTTTTCTTTGGTGCTTTGCACCTTGAGCCTAGCCGTGACTTTAAATGTTTGGTCTCAAGCTTCACTTGACACAGAAACACCACAAGCACTTAACTGGGGAACTCTCTTTAAGTTCTGATTTCCTTTCAGTTACTCCTGGACAGTGGTGCCCAAAGCCTTTGGCATACTCTATTAATTGCAATTGATCTTGACTCTAAATGTTTTGTCTCAAGGATTACTTGACACAAGAACACCACAAGCATGTGACTAGGGAAACAACTCTTTGAGCTTTTAATCATGTCTAACCTCCCTAGTCATTGATGCTTAGAACCTTGGACCTTGCTTTTATATCCTTTTTTTTTGTTTGTTTTGCTTCAAGGATTAAATTTTTATTTATTTCAGAGAAGTCATAATAATTCTCTAAATCCTTGTTCCTTGTACATCAACATTCTTTGATTCAAATTTAAATATGAACTGTTCATGTCATGCATTCAGAGTCATAGAAAATACCACCACATTTAAGTGAATAAGACTACTCTTCAATATAAACTCGATTTCTCATGCATTACACCCCCTTTTTTTCTTTCTTTTTGATTTCAAGCTCAGTGAGTAATACATGAGGCATCTTTTAGAATTAAAGCAAATTAACAGAAAACTAAACTAGAATCTAGGAATTTAACTAATAAATGATCATGTAGTAAACAGAGCAAAATAGCAGAAAACCAGAACATAACATAGTAAAAGCGGGAAGGAATAAAGAGTGAAAGGAACTCAACCACCTCAGTTATTTTAGTGGTCGTTTTATTCTTCAGGTTGTGCTCCTCCGTGAAGATAATTCGCTTCCCTTTGGTACCATAAAAATAAACATAAAACCCATAAGCGAAGCGTCAACACCAAACTTAAAGGTTTGCTTGTCCTCAAGCAAAGAAGAACTGAAAACAAAAAGAAATAAATATTATGATGAAAGAAGAAGAAAGGGATAAAAGATCAAAAGAGAATTAGGAGTTGGGAGAGAGAAATAATGAAAATTAAAAACTAGACAACGCACTAGTGGAGGTGTGCGGCACTGGCGACGTGTACGCGTACAGCACGCGTACGCGTGGGTCGCGCAATTTTCATAGTGACGCGTGAGCGTCAGGCACGCGTACGCGTGCCCTTGATTTGTGCAAATCGCGCGAAGGCGGCTGCACGCATGCACAACTCTCTGTTCGCGTGGCCTGGGAACCAAAATTTTCATATGACGCATGCGTGTCATGCACGGGCACGCGTGGATGGCCATTTGTGCAAGGGACGCATACGCGTGATCAAGTTGATGCTTCTAGCACACTTCCAGCCCCAAGCCAGCACAACTCTCTGCCCAAACACCCATTTACGCCGATTTTCAGGGTTACGCATACGCGTCAGTGACGCGCATGCGTGGATGGCAAAAAGTGCAAACGACGCGCACGCGTACGCGCGGTCTTGTTTGTGCGCAAAGCATAGTTCCAGCGCCACTCCTGCTCAACTCTCTGTTCACTTTTATTTTTCACTCACACACATATGACGCGTACGCGTCAGCGATGCTTGCGCGTCGTGTGCTCTTTTTTTTTTTTTTTTAGGGAAGTGTCCAGTTGCTGTTCTAAAATAGTTGCATGATCAGAAAAACAGTAAAAACTCAATAAAATCAAATAAATAAGAAAACTACTACTACGAAAAGTAATTAAGGATACAAAATTATCGGGTTGCCTCCCGACAAGCGCTTCTTTAACGTCACTAGCTTGACGGTCGGTTCTGCTAATTTAGCAGATGAGGGAACCTCTGGCGATCGATCTCGCCTCCAAGATAGTGCTTCAACCTCTGGCCATTCACAGAATTCTTGGTAGAATGAGATTTCTTGTACGGCTCAGAATTAAGAATCGATTCGTTTGTAGCAAAGTCCAAACCAACAATGAATTCTCACCATCAAATAATAAATTTAATACAAAATATACCGAGAGTAATTCAACCTCGGGTCATTCTCTCTAGGAATGCAAATGAAATGTTACTTCTTTCGGTTGTGAATAGGGAAAAAAGGGAGTTTGGTAACCAAAGAACAAAAGATTAAAAGAACTAAGCGATAAAATAACTAAACAATGATCAAAATTGGAAATTGATGCAAGCAAAGGTAAATAGGATCAAAACTAGTGAAAATGCAGTTAAAGAGCCTTGACTTGGGAGTGAGGATCCAAGGAATCCTATCATTGCCATAACCACAACTATGGTAATTGTCATGAGTCAATCTCGCCTAGTCAACCCCAACCATCGAGGAGTAAGTCAAGCAAGCATAATTGATCTTAATCCATAAATCCTAACCAACTTACCAAACTAGTTGATAAAAGGCTAGCGACAATGGAAACAAGAGTCAACTAACTACCCAAGAATTACCACCAAATGTCGGACATTATGACTCTAGTATCCTAGGAACACAAACCACAAGCCAAGGTTGAGAAATCTACTCAAAATCTAGAGTTGGCATTTTCACAAACACCTTGTGTGCATAAAAGTGAACCATAGAAATTTGCAAAGTAAATTGTAAAACTATAACCAACTATCAAAAAAACCAAACATAAACAAGCCATCAAACAGAAAGGAAGCATGAAATGTAAAATTCATTAATTAAAACTTCGAGAAACACAAAATTGCAATATAAACAAAGTAACTTGAACCAAAAGGAATTGGAAGTAAAAGTGCTTGAATTAAAGAGGAAATTTAGAGTACTTACAATTGAAGAAGTAAAATGAAAGATCAAAGCTTGCTATAAAATGCTACAATGAAAATGGATGAACCCTAGGAGAGCTATCTACTCTACACTAGTCCTACTCCTAATTACTATGAAAACTATGTAAAAATTGCTCCAATCCTCCCCCTTGATAAGTGTTGAAGTCTCCTTTATATAGCACTCCAAAATAGCATTTCAGCCTTCTAAAAATAAGCCAAGGGCCTCCAAATTCGCGCAGCACGTGCTTCATTAATGAATCCACGTGCAGGGACCTGTGCGAACGCACAGATGCGTGCGTCCGCACACGCGGCCGAAAATTGACCTGTGCGTACGCACATGTACATGGAAATTCTTGTCTGTGCGCGCGCACGCAAGGCTGTGCGCACGCACACTTCACTGTGTGTGCTTTTCCTTGTTTTCTTCATGTTTTCTCCCTTGTACATGTTTTCTTCCACTTTTATCCTTCCATTCTTGCTTTCAAGGCCTGAAACCATTCACAAACCATATCACGGCATCGAATGGCACAAAGGTGGGATTAAATTGCTCTATTAATGCACAAAATTGCATGTTTTTACATTTAAGATCAAATTAGGGATCAAGCACAAAAGTATGCTATTTTGGTGCTTAAGTGTGAGTTCATATGCTAAAATTCATTCAAAGTGAGTTGAAATATACCATCAAGTATGGACTCATCAACTCCCCCACACTTAAACAACATCATGTCCTCATGCTAAACCAATAAGGAGAGTGATCAAAAGGGGGTAATCAACTTATTCAATGCAACTACCTATATGCATGCAAGTATGCAAATACCATATATCTATCTATTTATCTATATTATCTATATAAAATCGGTGAAAACAAATAATCAAGTTTCCAAGCAAGTATAGACAAGTAGGGCCAAGCAAGAAAATGATCCAATTAAATCAAGAATATAGAGAATTGATTCAAGTCATCGAAGCGAAGAAACTTGCAAGAATACATGATAAGAAGCATGGAAACATAGAGTTGAGTAATTGAACCCTCACTAGGTATGCATACACTCTAATCACTCGGTGTTTAGGGTTTCAATCACTCAAGTCTCCTCTAATCATGTTTTCAAGGATTTGCCTTTCATCAAACAATCAACACAAGTGATGCATGGATGCAATTATCATGAGGACTTCATATGGTTGTAATGAGGTTAAGGTCAATGTGGGGGTAGATATGGCTGAGTGGACTAAAATGGTTGAGTCCTTGATTAGTTTAGGTATCCAACTCAACTTATATCAACCGAATCAAAATCAAATGCAATTCTAACTTTCCATTATTTTTTTCCCACAAACACTCACGTATGGCTTATCGTTCGTATCACATATGCATTTCTTATTGATTTTCTTCACTTAGGGGTAACTTTCATCCCCTTTTTCGTGATGATGATGATTTTTTTTTCAAGTGAAATGCATACGGTTCTAGTAGCTCATACATGAGTGTACCCATTTTCCAAAGTTTTCAATGAAATACCCAAGTTGAACATTTTCTTTCCCTACCAATGTTTCCCAAAAGATTCCCCCACTTACATGAAACACACTTCTTTAACCTAAGCTAATTAAGGATGCAATCCAAGGTAAATCATAGTTTTTTACTTAAGGTTGTGATGTGCTAATATCAAGAACAATGGGGTAAATAAGGCTCAAAAGGGGTTAACAATGGTAGATGCAAGGGTAAGGCTATATGGGTAAAGTAAGCTTTTATCAAAGATGGCCTCAATCATGCTCAATGCAATTCAATACATCAATCAATGGAAATAAAGAATCAAGCAAAACTAAGATTACAATCATAGAAGAAATATATCACACAATGAACAAAGTTAGTGGTTAAAATGCGTAACTGATGAGCGGATAATTTATACGCTTTTTGGCATTGTTTTTAGTATGTTTTAGTCTGGTTTAATTAATTTTTAGTATATTTTTATTAGTTTTTAAATAAAAATCACATTTTTGGACTTTACTATGAGTTTGTGTGTTTTTCTATGATTTCAGGTATTTTCTGGCTGAAATTGAGGGACTTGAGCAAAAATCTGATTCAGAGGCTGAAGAAGGACTGCAGATGCTGTTGGATTCTGACCTCCCTACACTCGAAGTGGATTTTCTAGAGCTACAGAAACCCAAATGGCACGCTCTTAATTGCGTTGGAAAGTAGACATCCAGGGCTTTCCAATAATATATAATAGTCCATACTTTGACCGAGTTTAGATGACGCAAACTGGCGTTCAACACCAGCTTTCTGCCTTATTCTGGCGTTAAATGCCAAAAACAAGTTGCAAATCAGAGTTAAACGCCAGAAACAGGTTACAACCGGGCGTTTAACTCCAAAAGAAGTCTCTACATATGAAAGCTTCAATGCTCAGCCCAAGCACACACCAAATGGGCCCCGGAAGTGGATTTCTGCATCATTTACTTATCTCTGTAAATCCTAGTAACTAGTTTAGTATAAATAGAACTTTTTACTATTGTATTCAAAAAGGTCTTTGAACCGAATAATCTTTTGGGATCATTGATCACGTTTAGGAGGCTGGCCATTTGGCCATGCCGAGACCTTCATCACTTATGTATTTTCAACGGTGGAGTTTCTACACAACATAGATTAAGGTGTGGAGCTCTGCTGTTCCTCATGAATTAATGCAAAGTACTATTGTTTTTCTATTCAACTCAAGCCTATTTCTTCTCTAAGATATTCATTCGCACACAAGAACATGATGAATGTGATGATTATGTGACTCTCATCACCATTCTCACTTATGAACGCGTGCTTGACAAACACTTCCGTTCTACATGAAAACAAGCTTGAATGCATATCTCTTAGCCTCCTGATTTACGATCAGAGTCTTCGTGGTATAGGCTAGAATTATTGGCGGCCATTCTTGAGATCCGGAAAGTCTAAACCTTGTCTGTGGTATTCCGAGTAGGATCTGGGAAGGGATGGCTGTGACGAGCTTCAAACTCGCGAGTGTTGGGCGTAGTGACAGACGCAAAAGGATCATTGGATCCTATTCCAAGATGATCGAGAACCGACAGATGATTAGCCATGCAGTGACAGCGCATTTGGACCATTTTCACTGAGAGGACGGGATGTAGCCATTGACAACGGTGATGCCCAACATACAGCTTGCCATGGAAAGGAGTATGAATGATTGGATGAAGACAGTAGGAAAGCAGAGGTTTAGAAGGAACAAAAGCATCTCCATATGCTTATATGAAATTCTTACCAATGAATTGCATAAGTATCTCTATCCTATTTTTATATTTTAATTATATTTTAATTATCAACCCACCATAACCATTTGAATATGCCTGACTGAGATTTGCAAGATGACCATAGCTTGCTTCAAGCCAACAATCTCCGTGGGATCGACCTTTACTCACGTAAGGTTTATTACTTGGACGACCTAGTGCACTTGCTGGTTAGTTGTGCGAAGTCGTGAAGAAGAACTAAGATTATGAACGTGCATATTAAGTTTTTTTGGTGCCGTTACCAAGGAATGAACAATCACGATTTCGTGCACCAAGTTTTTGGTGCCGTTACCGGGGATTGTTCGAGTTTGGACAACTGACGGTTCATCTTGTTGCTCAGATTAGGTAATTTTATTTTATTTTTAAGCTTTTTATTTCTTATTTTTGAAAAAGTACAAAAAAAATTTCTTCTTTTTCATTTTTTACCAAAGTAATTTTCGAAATTTTTTTTTTAATAAAATCATAAAACCAAAAATAATTTTGTGTTTCTTGTTTGAGTCTAGTGTCAAATTTTATGTTTGGTGTCAATTGCATCTTTTTAATGTCCTAAAAATTTTCAAAAATTCATGCATATGTTCTTCATGATCTTCAAAGTGTTCTTGATGATCTTCTTTGTTTGATCTTTGCATTTTCTTATTTTGTGTCTGATAAACCTATATTTTATGATATATTTTGTGCTTAGTTTGAGTGATTTATTCAACCCTTTACCCACTTATTCATATCAATTGCATGGTTTTACTTTCCCTTCCTTATTATGTGATGTATGTGAAAAACATGTTTTCCATGCTTTTAAATTAATTATTTTAATTACCTTTATTTCCATTCGATGCCGTGATTAGTGTGTTGAGTAGTTTTAGATCCTCTAAGGCAAGAATGACTTAAAGGATGGAAAGAAAACATACAAAAATGGAAGGAAAGTGCAAAACGGAGTTTCTGAAGAAACTGGCATCCACGCGATCGCATGGACGACGCGATCGCGTGCCAAGCGCAAATCAACAGCGACGCGGCCGCATGACTAACGCGACCGCGCGCCTTAAGCAGAATGCATATGATGCAGTCGCATGACTGACGCGACCGCGTGGTAAGGAAAAGCTCCGAACGACGCGACCGCGTGACCCACGCGGACGCGTGACAGAGGCCACGCACCAGAAATTGCAGAAAACGCTCCCAGCGATTTCTGAAGCCCTTTTTGGCCCAAATCCAAGTCCAGAAGGCATAGACCAGAGGTTATGAAGTGAGGGAATGCACCCATTCAGGGAGAGCTCGCCAATTTTTACTTTCCATGAATTAGAATTAGTTTTGGAGAGAGGCTCTCTCCTCTCTCTTTTAGGATTAGGATTTAGATTTAGGATTTTTATTCGCTTTCAGGATTATCTCTTTTGACCAGGTTCAATATTCCTTTTATTTACTTTTGCAAGTTACTTTATGAATCCCTTCATGTTACAGATCACTCTTTTATTAATGTTATTTGAGGTATTTCAGTTTAATATTGATTTCTTTTATTTATGCTATTGTTGCTTTTACTCTGAAGACATTTTTATTCCAGTAGATTTACTTCCCCTTTTGGTTTTGGTTAAGAAATCAGTAACTCAGGAGTTGTCAAACTCAAACACGATTGATAATTGTTATCTTGTTAATTGAATTGAACTTCAATAATCCCAATCTTTTCTTAGGAAATAAATAGGATCCGAAGATCAAACCAATTAATCCCTTGACCTTCCTCTATATTAGTAAAGGCTAACGAAGTAGAATTAAGTTTCAATTATTATCATCATTGATAAGGATAGCCAGGATAGGACCTTTAATTTCTCATACCTTGCCAAAAGTTTGCTTTACAGTATTTATTTATTTTTAATTGCCATTTAAATTATTTGTCATATTTGTTCCTCATTCTTGAAATCCCAAATTTAAAATCTCCATAATCAATAATAAGAACATACTTCCCTGCAGTTCCTTGAGAAGACAACCCGAGGTTTAAATACTCAGTTATCAATTTTAAAGGGGTTTGTTACTTGTGACAACCAAAACGTTTGCACGAAAGGGATTTTTGTTGGTTTAAAAACTATATCTACAACGCGACTGTTTTTATGACATTCTTTACTGGCAAAAATCCTGTTCGTCAAAATGGCACTGTTGTCGGGAAACTGCTAACGTGTGCCTTATTATTGGTTATTGTAAATATTTTTCTTTTGCTTGTTTATTTATTTTTGTTTCTCCTTTTTATTTTTATTTGCTACCATGAATTCTCACCCCTCTCGCTTTGAGTTTGGTTCTAACTTTGTTGAAGAAAATAGAAGTTACAGCAAGAATATGCATCAAGGTCAGACCAATCAAGGATGGATGGAGCCAAGAGGATCTAATCAATCCTTCAGGCAATAACACCCTCCAAGATATCATGGACAACGACCATTCTACAATGCATACCCAGCTGATAGATATGGTGGACAACCTTGTAACTACCAACAAGCCCCACCCCGTGCCTATAGACCATCCTTTCAACATAACCTCGAACCACCACACTCACAAGCTTCTCTTCACCATTCGCCACCATATGATCCTTTCCTACCCTAGTTCCAATCCAATCACCCCCAAACACCACCACTTCCCTATGTTTCATGTCCAAATCCATCACCCCGAGAATCAGAGGTTCGCCTCAAGGCAACAGTAAATAAACTTCAAACAACCATTCGACAACTGGAGCAAGCAGTAATTCAATTAGCTTCTAGATGCGCGAACATTCAAGGATCAACCACAGCCCCATGTGGACAATCTAATGAAGAGCGTAGCATGAAGGAGACACTAGAAACTCCAGTGGACAAGACAGAGCATGAATTCGTACTAGAACAAGTAGAAGAAGCTGTCATTGTACAAGAAGAAGAGTTGGTTGAAGATCTAGGAGACGCTGAACCTCCATGGGAATCCAGAGTTGAGGAGAACTCCGTCAAGGATGTTACAGTTGATGCTAAGGAGGATATTGCACAATTCCCAAGGCAAGTTGTTTATGAAGAACTAGACGGAATAACCCAGGACATAAATTCCCTTGATGATGATAGTCACAAGTCTAGCTCTCTTAGTAATGAACTTGCATCTGCAAGTGAATTCTCTGAGATCAAAGAATCTTCCCCAAGTGAATACGAAGATGACGTGGAGGTAGATTTCTCTCAACCTCCAATCTATGACTCAAGTGATGAGGAAGACATAGAAGACTTTGACTAGGACTCAGATGCATTTGAAGAACCTTACAAGGAAGTGGAGGAATTCACAGAAGAGCACAAGGGAGAAGAACTTACAGAACCACCAGAAACACCTACCCCAAGGCCATTACCGCCTAATACAAGCTTCAAGTCGGTATAATCCTTAACCTTTAACTTTACTTTTTCACTTGAATATGGTTTGCTTGAAACAGATGGCCAGCTTAGAGCTCTCTGTGGATTTAAGAATAAGAGGGAAATGGCTCGTGCTCAGAGCTGGTGTACAAGGTTCAATAAGGTTCCACGCTTCAACTTGAAGTGCACGGATTGGTATCATGTTCAATTGAATGGATCTCGGAAAACGTTTGGTCACTAGGGTGAGAATCTACTTTCTAAAATGCCCGGATGGAAAAATATAGATCAAGACAGAGGCGGATTTAAACGCAAGGCTTGGGATCATGGATTCTATTCTGACATTCGTCACTGATGAGCGGATAATTTATACGCTTTTTGGCATTATTTTTAGTATGTTTTTAGTAGGATCTAGTTACTTTTAGGGATGTTTTTATTAGTTTTTTATGTTAAATTCACATTTTTGGACTTTACTATGAGTTTGTGTGTTTTTCTGTGATTTCAGGTATTTTCTGGCTAAAATTGAGGGACTTGAGCAAAAATCAGATTTAGAGGTTGAAGAAGGACTGCTGATGTTGTTGGATTCTGATCTCCCTGCACTCAAAGTAGATTTTCTGGAGCTACAGAACTCAAAATGGCGCGCTTCCAATTGCGTTGGAAAGTAGACATCCAGGGCTTTCGCCGAGTTTAGACAACGCAAAAGGGCATTGAACGCCAGTTCTACGCTGCAGTCTGGAGTTAAACGCCAGAAACACGTCACAAACCAGAGTTGAACGCCAAAAACACGTTACAACTTGGCGTTCAACTCCAAAAGAAGCCTCTACACGTGCAACATTCAAGCTCAGCCCAAGCACACACCAAGTGGGCCCCGGAAGTGGATTTATGCATCAATTACTTACTTCTGTAAACCCTAGTAGCTAGTCTAGTATAAATAGAACTTTTTACTATTGTATTAGACATCTTATGATTTTTAGTTCATCTTTTGATCATTTTTAGATCTCTAGACCTCCATGGGAGGCTGGCCACTCGGCCATGCTTACCTTGTATTCACTTATGTATTTTTCAACGGTAGAGTTTCTGCACTCCATAGATTAAGGTGTGGAGCTCTGCTGTTCCTCATGATTTAATGCAAAGTACTACTGTTTTTCTATTCAATTCAACTTATTCCACTTCTAAGATATTCATTCGCACTTCAATATGAATGTGATGAACGTGACAATCATCATCATCCTCCCACGAACGCGTGCCTGACAACCACTTCCGTTCCACCTTAGATTGGATGAATATCTCTTGGATCTCTTAATCAGAATCTTCGTGGTATAAGCTAGATTGATAGCGGCATTCATGAGAATCCGGAAAGTCTAAACCTTGTCTGTGGTATTCCGAGTAGGACTCTGGGATTGAATGACTGTGATGAACTTCAAACTCGCGAGTGCTGGGCGTAGTGACAGACGCAAAAGGAGGGTGAATCCTATTCCAGTATGATCGAGAACCTCAGATGATTAGCCGTGTTGTGACAGAGCATTTGGACCATTTTCACAAGAGGATGGGATGCAGCCATTGACCACGGTGATGCCTCCAGATGATTAGCCATGCAGTGACAGCGCATCGGACCATTTTCACAGAGAGGATGAAAAGTAGCCATTGACAATGGTGATGTCCTTACATAAAGCCAGCCATGGAAAGGAGTAGGACTGATTGGATGAAGACAACAAGAAAGCAGAAGTTCAGAGGAACGAAAGCATCTCTATACGCTTATCTGAAATTTTCACCAATGAATTACATAAGTGTTTCTATCTTTATTTTCTGTCTATCTATTATTTATTTTCGAAAACTCCATAACTATTTGATATCCGCCTGACTGAGATTTACAAGGTGACCATAGCTTGCTTCATACCAACAATCTCCGTGGGATCGACCCTTACTCACGTAAGGTTTTATTACTTGGACGACCCAGTGCACTTGCTGGTTAGTTGTGCGAAGTTGTGAAGTTATGTTTGGACCATGGTTCTGTGCACCCGTTTTTGGCGCCATTGCCAGGGAGAGAATGAACAACAAATTTTACAACCTAATCTGAGTAACAATTTTGCATGTATCAAGTTTTTGGTGCCGTTGCTGGGGATTGTTTGAGTTTGGACAACTGACGGTTCATCGTGTTGATCAGATTAGGTAATTTTCTTTTTGTTTTATTTTCAAAAAATTTTTCAAAATAAAAAAATCTTTCAAAAATTTCTCATCAGTTTTCGAAAATTATTTTAGAATTTTTAAGAATGAATTCTAGTGTTTCATGAAGCATGTTGAAGCCTGACTGGCTGTAAAGCCGTGTCTAAATTCATTTAGACTGGGGCTTCCAACCCAACATTATCAAGAGCAAGCTAGTTGTTGCTAATCCACCTGCTGCTGTTCCTGATCCACCTGAATTACATGCTAAAGCTTGACTGGCTATTAAGCCATGTCTAACCCTCAGATTGGAGCTTTAGACTAAGAGTGCAAGATTCTTGGAATTCATATTAAAAATTTTGGAATCCTTATTTTTCTTTTTCACATTAATTTTCGAAAAATAAAAAAAATCATAAAATCATAAAAATCAAAAAATATTTTGTGTTTCTTGTTTGAGTCTTGGGTCAATTTCAAGTTTGGTGTCAATTGCATTTTTTCTAAAAATTCTTTGCATTTTTTCGAAAATTCATGCATTCATAGTATTCTTCATGATCTTCAAGTTGTTTTTGGCCAGTCTTCTTGTTTGATCTTCATATTTTCTTGTTTTGTGTCTTTTCTTGTTTTTCATATGCATTCTTGCATTCGTAGTGTCTATACATGAAAAATTTCTAATTTTGGTGTTTTGCATGTTTTCTTTTCATAAAAATTTTTTCAAAAAATATGTTCTTGATGTTCATCATGATCTTCAAAGTGTTCTTGGTGTTCATCTTGACATTCATAGCATTCTTGCATGCATTCATTGTTTTGATCCATAACTTTCATGCATTGAGTCTTTTTCATATTTTTCTCTTTCAACATTGAAAATTCAAAAATAAAAAAAATATCTTTCCCTTTTTCACTCATAAATTTCGAAAATTTGGATTGACTTTTTCAAACATTTTTAAAATCTAGTTGTTCTTATGAGTCAAATCAAATTTTCAATTTAAAAATCTTATCTTTTTCAAAATCTTTTTCAAAAATCAAATCTTTTTCATTTTTCTTATTTATTTTGGAAAATTTTAAAAATATTTTTCAAAAATCTTTTCTTAATTTTATCTTATAATTTTCGAAAATATTCTCATTAATTAATGTTTTGATTCAAAAATTTCAAGTTTGTTACTTGCTTGTTAAGAAAGATTCAAACTTTAAGTTCTAGAATCATATCTTGTGATTTCTTGTGAATCAAGTCATTAATTGTGATTTTAAAAATCAAATATTTTTCAAAACTAATTTCAATCATATCTTTTTCAAAAATTTGATTTTAAAATATCTTTTCTAACCTGTTATCTTGTTATCTTTTCAAATTTGATTTTCAAAATTTGTTTCAACTAACTAACTAACTTTTTGTTTGTTTCTCATCTATTTCAAAACTACCTAACTAACTATCCCTCTCTAATTTTCGAAAATCCCTCCCTCTTTTTCAAAATTTCTTTTTAATTAACTAATTATTTCAAATTTTAATTTTAATTTATTTCTTCTTTTAATTTTCGAAAATCACTAACCATTTTTCAAAAATAATTTTCGAAAATCCTTCTCTCTCATATCCTTCTATTTATTTATTCATCTACTAACACTTCTCTCCCATCCAAAAATTCGAACACTTCCCCCCTCTCTGTGTTCGAGTTTTTCCTCTTCTTCTTTTCTTCTACTCACATAAGGGAACCTCTATACTTGGGCAAAAAGGATCCCTATTATTATTATTTTTCTGTCCCTCTTTTTTTTCATATGAGCAGGAGCAAGGACAAGAATATTCTTGTTGAAGCAGATCCAGAACCTGAAAGGACTCTGAAGAGGAAACTAAGAGAAGCTAAAATACAACAATCCAGAGATAACCTTACAGAAATTTTCGAACAGGAAGAGGAGATGGCAGCCGAAAATAATAATAATACAAGGAGGATGCTTGGTGACTTTACTGCACCTAATTCCAATTTACATGGAAGAAGCATCTCCATCCCCACCATTGGAGCAAACAATTTTGAGCTGAAACCTCAATTAGTTTCTCTGATGCAGCAGAACTCCAAGTTCCATGGACTTCCATCTGAAGATCCTTTTCAGTTCTTAACTGAATTTTTGCAGATCTGTGATACTGTTAAGACTAATGGAGTAGATCTTGAAGTCTACAGGCTCATGCTTTTCCCTTTTGCTGTAAGAGACAGAGCTAGAGTGTGGTTGGACTCTCAACCCAAAGATAGCCTGAACTCTTGGGATAAGCTGGTCACGGCTTTCTTAGCCAAGTTCTTTCCTCCTCAAAAGCTGAGCAAGCTTAGAGTGGATGTTCAAACCTTCAGATAGAAAGAAGGTGAATTCCTCTATGAAGCTTGGGAGAGATACAAGCAACTGACCAAAAAGTGTCCTTCTGATATGCTTTCAGAATGGACCATCCTGGATATATTCTATGATGGTCTGTCTGAATTAGCTAAGATGTCATTGGATACTTCTGCAGGTGGATCCATTCACCTAAAGAAAATGCCTGCAGAAGCTCAAGAACTCATTGCCATGGTTGCTAATAACCAGTTCATGTACACTTCTGAGAGGAATCCTGTGAGTAATGGGACGCCTCAAAAGAAGGGAGTTCTTGAAATTGATACTCTGAATGCCATATTGGCTCAGAATAAAATATTGACTCAGCAAGTCAATATGATTTCTCAGAGTCTGAATGGAATGCAAGCTGCATCCAACAGTACTCAAGAGGCATCTGTTGAAGAAGAAGCTTATGATCCTGAAAACCCTGCAATAGCAGAGGTGAATTACATGGGTGAACCATATGGAAACACCTATAATCCCTCATGAAGAAATCACCCAAATCTCTCATGGAAGGATCAACAAAAGCCTCAATAAGGCTTTAATAATGGTGGAAGAAACAGGTTTAGCAATAGCAAGCCTTTTCCATCATCCACTCAGCAACAGACAGAGAACTCTGAACAAAATACCTCTAATTTAGCAAACTTAGTCTCTGATCTATCTAAGGCCACTGTAAGTTTCATGAATGAAACAAGGTCCTCCATTAGAAATTTGGAAGCACAAGTGGGCCAGCTGAGTAAAAGGATCACTGAAATCCCTCCTAGTACTCTCCCAAGCAATACAGAAGAAAATCCAAAAGGAGAGTACAATGCCATTGAATTGACCATCATGGCCAAAACCAGAAGAGAGGAGAAGGACGTGAATCCCAAGGAGAAAGACCTCTTGGGACGTCCAGTGATCAATAAGGAGTTTCCTTCTAAGGAACCAAAGGACTCTGGGGCTCATCTAGAGACCATAGAGATTCCATCGAACCTCCTTACGCCCTTCATGAGCTCTGATGAGTATTCTTCTTCTGAAGAGAATGAGGATGTTACTGAAGAGCAAGTTGCCAAGTTCCTTGGTGCAATCATGAAGCTGAATGCCAATTTATTTGGTAATAAGACTTGGGGAGATGAACCTCCCCTGTTCACCAATGAACTAAATGAATTGGATCAACTGAGATTGCCTCAGAAGAAACAGGATCCTGGAAAGTTCCTAATACCTTGTACCATAGGCACCATGACCTTTGAGAAGGCTCTATGTGACCTTGGGTCAGGAATAAACCTCATGCCCCTCTCTGTAATGGAGAAACTGGGAATCTTTGAGGTGCAAGCTGCTAGAATCTCATTAGAGATGGCAGACAACTCAAGAAAAGAGGCTTATGGACAAGTAGAGGACGTGTTAGTAAAGGTTGAAGGCCTTTACATCCCTGCTGATTTCATAATCCTGGATATTGGGAAGGATGAGGATGAATCCATCATTCTTGGAAGACCCTTCCTAGCCACAGCAAGAGCTGTGATTGATGTTAACAGAGGTGAACTAGTCCTTCAATTGAATGAGGACTCCCTTGAGTTTAAAACTCAAGGACATCCTTCTCTAAACATGGAAAAGAGGCACAGTAAGCTTCTCTCAAAACAGAGTCAACCAGAGCCCCCACAGTCAAACTCTATGTTTGGTGTTGGGGAGTCTCAACAATGCTCTGAACATCTGTGAGGCTCCATGAGAGCCCACTGTCAAGCTATTGACATTAAAGAAGCGCTTGTTGGGAGGCAACCTAATTTTTATTTAATTATATTTTTATTAGTTATATGTCTTCATAGGTTCATGATCATGTGGAGTCACAAAAACAACTGAAAAAACTGAAGAAAAATAAAAAACAGCATTAAAAAACAGCACACCCCGGAGGAGGAGTTCACTGGCGTTCAAACGCCAGTAAGGAGCATCTGTCTGGCGTTCAACGCCAGAACAGAGCATGTTTCTGGCGTTGAACGCCAGAAACAAGTAGCATCCTGGCGTTCAGACGCCAGAAATGCACAGTGAAGAAAAGCTGGCGCTGAACACCAGAAACAAGCATCTGGCTGGCGTTCAACGCCAGAATTGCATGCAAAGGCATTTTACATGCCTAATGGGTGCAGGAATGCAAATCCTTGACACCTCAGGATTTGTGGACCCTACAGGATCAACTCAGCATCTATGGACCCCACAGGATCCCCACCTACCACCACTCACTCTCTTCCCTCTTCTCAATGTTCATCCTCTCTTCCCAATAAACACTCTTCTCCAAAACCCTTCACCAATCACCTCAATCTCTCTTCCCTATCACCACTTCACCACTCACATCCATCCACTCTTCCCCATAAACCTACCTCATAAACCCCACCTACCTTCAAAATTCAAAATCAATTTCCCACCCAAAACCCACTCTTATGGCCGAACCTTACCCCCCTCCCTTCCCTATATAAAGCTCTCCATTCTTCTTCATTTTCACACACAAAAAACCCTCTCTTCCCCTTCTTGGCCGAAACACATCTCTCTCTCCCTCTCCTCCATTTCTTCTTCTTCTTCATCTATTCTTTCTCCTCTTGCTCGAGGGCGAGCAATATTCTAAGTTTGGTGTGGTAAAAGCATAAGCTTTTTGTTTTTCCATTACTATTGATGGCACCTAAGACCGGAGAATCCTCTAGAAAAGGGAAAGGGAAGACAAAAGCTTCCACCTCCGAGTCATGGGAGATGGAAAGATTCATCTCCAAAGCTCATCAAGACCACTTCTATGATGTTGTGGCCAAGAAGAAGGTGATCCCCGAGGTCCCTTTCAAGCTCAAGAGAAATGGGTATCCGGAGATCTGACATGAAATCCAAAGAAGAGGTTGGGAAGTTCTAACAAACCCCATCCAACAAGTCGGCATCCTAATGGTTCAAGAGTTCTATGCCAATGCATGGATCACTAGGAACCATGATCAAAGTAAGAACCCGAACCCAAAGAATTATATCACCATGGCTCGGGGGAAATACTTAGATTTTAGTCCGGAGAATGTGAGGTTGGCGTTTAACTTGCCTATGATGCAAGGAGATGCACGCCCCTACACTAGAAGGGTCAACTTTGATCAAAGGTTGGACCAAGTCCTCATGGACATATGTGTGGAAGGAGCTCAATGGAAGATTGACTCAAAAGGCAAACCGGTTCAACTGAGAAGACTGGACCTTAAGCCTGTGGCTAGAGGATGGTTGGAGTTCATCCAACGCTCCATCATCCCCACTAGCAACTGATCTGAAGTTACTGTGGATCGGGCCATCATGATTCATAGCATCATGATTGGAGAGGAAGTAGAAGTTCATGAAGTCATCTCCCTTGAACTCTACAAAATAGCCGAAAAGTCCTCCCCCTTGGCAAGGCTAGCTTTCCCTCATCTTATTTTCCATCTATGTTACTCAGCTGAAGCTTTCTTAGGAGGAGACATTCCCATTGAGGAAGAGAAGCCCATCACTAAGAAAAGGATGGAGCAAACAAGAGAGCCCATTCATGGATCTCAAGAGACACATGAAGCTCATCACCATGAGATCCCGGAGATGCCTCAAATGCATCTTCCTCCACAAAACTATTGGGAGCAAATCAACACCTCCCTAGGAGAATTAAGTTCCAACATGGGACAATTAAGGGTGGAACATCAAGAGCACTCCATCATCCTTCATGAAATTAGAGAAGATCAAAAAGCAATGAGGGAGGAGCAACAAAGACAAGGAAGAGACATAGAAGAGCTCAAGGACATCATTGGTTCCTCAAGAAGGAAACGCCACCATCACTAAGGTGGACTCATTCCTTGTTCTTAAATTTTCTGTTTTTCGTTTTCTTTATGTTAAGTGCTTATCCATGTTAGTGTCTTATTACATGATCATTAGTATTTAGTAACTTTGTCTTAAAGTTATGAATGTCCTATGAATCCATCACCTCTCTTAAATGAAAAATGTTTTAATTCAAAAGAACAAGAAGTACATGAGTTTCAAATTTATCCTTGAACTTAGTTTAATTATATTGATGTGGTGACAATACTTTTTGTTTTCTGAATGAATGCTTGAACAGTGCATATGTCTTTTGAAGCTGTTGTTTATGAATGTTAAATATGTTGGCTCTTGAAAGAATGATGACAAGGAGACATGTCATTTGATAATCTGAAAAATCATAAAAATGATTCTTGAAGCAAGAAAAAGCAGTGAATACAAAGCTTGCAGAAGAAAAAAAATAGCGAAAAAAATAGAAAGAAAAAGAAAAAGCAAGCAGAAAAAGCCAAAAGCTCTTAAAACCAAAAGGCAAGAGCAAAAAGCCAATAACCCTTAAAACCAAAAGGCAAGGGTAAATAAAAAGGATCCCAAGGCTTTGAGCATCAGTGGATAGGAGGGCCTAAAGGAATAAAATCCCGGCCTAAGCGGCTAAACCAAGCTGTCCCTAACCATGTGCTTGTGGCGTGAAGGTGTCAAGTGAAAACTTGAGACTGAGCGGTTAAAGTCAAGGTCCAAAGCAAAAGAAGAGTGTGCTTAAGAATCCTGGACACCTCTAATTGGGGACTTTAGCAAAGCTGAGTCACAATCTGAAAAGGTTCACCCAATTATGTGTCTGTGGCATTTATGTATCCGATGGTAGTGCTTAGGGCCACGACCAAGACTGATAAAGTAGTTGTGTTCAAGAATCAACATACTGAACTAGGAGAATAAATAACACTATCTGAACTCTGAGTTCCTATAGATGCCAATCATTCTGAACTTCAATGGATAAAGTGAGATGTCAAAACTATTCAAGAGGCAAAAAGCTACAAGTCCCGCTCATCTGATTGGAGCTATGTTTTATTGATAGTTTGGAATTTATAGTATATTCTTTTCTTTTTATCCTATTTGATTTTTTAGTTGCTTGGGGACAAGCAACAATTTAAGTTTGGTGTTGTGATGAGCGGATAATTTATATGCTTTTTGGCATTATTTTTAGTATGTTTTTAGTAGGATCTAGTTACTTTTAGGGATGTTTTTATTAGTTTTTTATGTTAAATTCACATTTCTGGACTTTACTATGAGTTTGTATGTTTTTCTGTGATTTCAGGTATTTTCTGGCTGAAATTGAGGGACTTGAGCAAAAATCAGATTTAGAGGTTGAAGAAGGACTGCTGATGCTATTGGATTCTGACCTCCCTACACTCAAAGTGGATTTTCTGGAGCTACAGAACTCAAAATGGCGCGCTTTTAATTGCATTGGAAAGTAGACATTCAGGGCTTTCCAGCAATATATAATAGTCCATACTTTGGCCGAGTTTAGATGACGCAAAAGAGCATTGAACACCAGTTCTACGCTGCAGTCTGGAGTTAAACGCTAGAAACACGTCACGAACCAGAGTTGAACGCCAAAAACACGTTACAACTTGGCGTTTAACTCCAGAAGAAGCCTCTACACGTGAAACATTCAAGCTGAGCCCAAGCACACACCAAGTGGGCCCTGAAAGTGGATTTATGCATCAATTACTTAGTTCTATAAACCCTATTAGCTAGTCTAGTATAAATAGAACTTTTTACTATTGTATTAGACATCTTATGATTTTTAGTTCATCTTTTGATCATTTTTAGATCTCTAGACCTCCATGGGAGGCTGGCCACTCAGCCATGCTTACCCTGTATTCACTTATGTATTTTTCAACAGTAGAGTTTCTGCACTCCATAGATTAAGGTGTGGAGCTCTGCTGTTCCTCATGATTTAATGCAAAGTACTACTATTTTTCTATTCAATTCAACTTATTCCGCTTCTAAGATATTCATTCGCACTTCAATATGAATGTGATGAACGTGACAATCATCATCATTCCCCTACGAACGCGTGCCTGACAACCACTTCCGTTCCACCTTAGATTGGATGATTATCTCTTGGATCTCTTAATCAGAATCTTCGTGGTATAAGCTAGATTGATGGCGGCATTCATGAGAATCCGAAAAGTCTAAACCTTGTCTGTGGTATTCCGAGTAGGATTCTGGGATTGAATGACTGTGACGAACTTCAAACTCGCGAGTGCTGGGCGTAGTGACAGACGCAAAAGGAGGGTGAATCCTATTCCAGTATGATCGAGAACCTCAGATGATTAGCCGTGCTGTGACAGAGCATTTGGACCATTTTCACAAGAGGATGGGATGCAGCCATTGACCACGGTGATGCCTCCAGATGATTAGCCATGCAGTGACAGCGCATCGGACCATTTTCATAGAGAGGATGAAAAGTAGCCATTGACAATGGTGATGTCCTTACATAAAGCCAGCCATGGAAAGGAGTAGGACTGATTGGATGAAGACAGCAGGAAAGCAGAAGTTCAGAGGAACGAAAGCATCTCTATACGCTTATCTGAAATTCTCACCAATGAATTACATAAGTGTTTCTATCTTTATTTTTTGTCTATCTATTATTTATTTTCGAAAACTCCATAACTATTTGATATCCGCCTGACTGAGATTTACAAGGTGACCATGGCTTGATTCATACCAACAATTTTCGTGGGATCGACCCTTACTCACGTAAGGTTTTATTACTTGGACGACCCAGTGCACTTGCTGGTTAGTTGTGCGAAGTTGTGAAGTTATGTTTGGACCATGGTTCTGTGCACCCGTTTTGGCGCCATTGCCAGGGAGAGAATGAACAACAAATTTTACAACCTCAGAGTAACAATTTCGCATACGAGTCACCCCGGGAGCTTGAAAATCTGTTTGAAGCTGCTCAGAAGCTTTACATGCCTAGTTTGGGACCCCAGAGGCTATTGGCATTCCAAGCATTGGTGGAGATTTCTGGATGAATTTAAGCATAAGCCGCCATAGCAGGAAGCTCTTCCAATGTCCAACTTAAGGACTTTAACTAAAAGTGCTAGGTGGGAGACAACCCACCATGGTATGATCATTTCCTTTTAATTTTTATTTAATTTTATTTGTTTTCAAGTTTCATTTTATTATATTATATTGAACCTGGAATTTTGCATCTCACTCATATTAAGCATTGAATTATGCATTTTTCATGCATATAAAAAAAAAAGGTGCGCGACGCGACCGCATCACTCATGTGATCGCGTCATATTGCGAAAAAACACTACCCACGCGATCGCTTCACCCACGCGGCCGCGTGATATGGAAATCGGCGTAAGGATCTAACGTCCAGAAAGTTGGGCTGGAATCGTGCGGCCATTGTGCGTCTAGCACAAAATGGCCCACGCGATCGCATGCCCCATGCGATCGCGTCACATGCACACAACCAATCCCACGCGACCGCGTGAGTGACGCGATCGCGTCGCATGGATTGCACAAATCCCAAAAGGAGACAGAGAGTTGCGCTGGAACGACGCTGGATTTGTGCGTTTAGCACAAATTCCAGCGACGCGATCGCATGCCCCAGACGATCGCGTCATATCCCCTTTAACCCCTTCCATGCGATCGCGCGACCCACGCGATCGCGTCAACCACCTTTTTCGCTCCAGCCACGCGACCGCGTACCCCACGTGGCCGCGTGGATTCAAATTATAACCCCCCCAGGTCACGCGAAACCCTATTATCGCGCCCCCTGAACCTCCTCCCCTCCCTTCTCTCTTCTCCAATCCAACCACCACCACCCAGTCACCACCACCGCCACCGCCAGACGCCGCCGACCTCCCAGACGCCGCCGCCACCTTTCCCCCCTTCCTTCCTCCCCTTCTTTCTCCTTCTTTCTTCCTCTTTCCCCCCCTCTCCGCCACTGCTCCTCCGCGCACCACCAACCACCGCCGCCGCTCGTCCCAGCCGCATCCCCCCATCCACCAGCACCACCACCCCTTCCCCTATCCCCCCATCCCCCATTACCCCTTTTTCCCCCTGCCCCGAACAGCCGCGCTGCCGTCACCACCACCGCCAGCCACCGCGCCAAACGCCGTCATCACCACCGCCAGCCACCTTTCTACCACTCTCATAGCCTTCCAGGTTTCGCAAAATGTCACCCTTTTATCTATCCGTCGTTAGCTCATATTTTTCTATTTTAGGCTAGTTAGATATGCATGCTGTAGTGGATTTTAGGTTGTTAGGTAGCCTAGGATGTGGTTAGTGGATTTAGGTCTGTTTAATTGCGCCGTTCATGTTTATTGCTTTATGTTTTCGCAATCCTGCTGCTGCTATGATGTTAGTTCATATGCTGTAATTTCTTATTTCATGCTGCTCTTTACTCTGACTTTTCATGATCATACTCTTTATATGTAATTGCAGCTTTATTTTCGATTCATATGAACTATTCTGTGCTGTTTATTTTCCGGGACAGTCCAATTTTAGCCGGAATGCTACCCAAATTTTTGTAAAATATTTCCCTTCATGTCTTGGTTTTGGCATTTTCAACTGTGCTTTCCTTATATTTCACCAAACCAATTCATGAATGCTTAGGCACGCATTCTTATTTTCTTTGATCTCCTGGTTCTAAATTGCAATTTTGATGTTTGATTCTATTTTTTGTTATTTCTATATCTATATGAATCATCATCCACTTGTTTTCCTTGTTTGGTTTTGAGTTACTTATCGCTTCTAATTGTGAATGCTTGTTACTTAAGAAAACTTATCCTTATGCCACTTACCTTAACCCATTTTCACTAACTCACTAATTCTAATTTTCTGACACTCTTTTTCAATTCTAACCAAACTCACCTTTTAAAATCTCTTTTCTGGTTTTTCACTTTCTTTTAACTTTCTAACCATGGTATACTGATAATTTTTCCTACTTAACATGCCTTCTATTACATTTTGGATTGTGAATTCTTCCTTTCAAACTTTTCACTCCTATACAATATTTAATGCACATTCACTTAACTCATTTACCTCATTCTAATTCTCCTTTGCCTCTTTGTATTTCTTTTGACTATTTGCCTATTTGTTTTCCTATTTTTATTATATCCTGGTTTTCTATTTTTCAGGATGTCTGACTCCCAGAGAAAGGGAAAAGGAAAGGCTACCACTGGCAAACGTAAAAGAGGAGATTCATCTATGTCTATCATAGATCTAATGCATGATGCCTCCTGGCAGGAGAAACACTTTACCCCGCAAGAGAAGGCTGACCAACTGCTTCCTGCCACTGATCCAATAAAATTTGCAAACCGATACTGTGAGCTGAAGTATCCGGTGTTTGCAACATCCAGGAACCTATACCTGGAGAGAACTCCGAAGATCCCAGAAGAACTCCAGCAGTACACCTCTGACCAAATCAAACAAAGAGGCTGGTTCTTCTTGGAGAGACCTCTGACCGAGGTCAATGCATCTTGGGTTAGGGAATTCTACTGCAACTACTTCAAAACTTCCTTAGATGCAGTGAACCTCAGAGGAAAACAGATTTTGGTTACTGAGGAGGCGATAGAAGATGTTCTGAAACTTCTGCCTAAGACTGATCAGACAGATGGTTATCAGAAAGCTGAGGAGGATATGCGCTTTATGCGATTTGACTGGGATGCAGTAAAGGCGAGGATCGCCTTTGACCCGACAGTTCCTTGGATCATGGGTCAGAACACCACCATGCCCAAGGGGATCAAGCGGATTTACCTGAACAATGAGGCTCGGCTATGGCATCAGATATTCAGCAACTACATTATGCCGAGTACTCACGAGACTGAGATACCAGTCGCTATGATCACCCTCCTTTGGTGTGTGATAGAGGGTAAGGACCTGTACCTGCCACGCTTTATCCGGCACTATATGGCCAGAGTCTACGTCCGAGGCACTCTTCCCTTTCCCTATCTGGTTACACAGCTAGGCCGTCGAGCTGACGTGCCATGGGAGGATGCTGATGAGAGGCCACCTGCTGCAGAATGCAAGAAGATTATCTCGCACAGCAGGAACTTTCTGGCCTTGGGCTACAGACCTCCATTCCTGACTGCCACTGCTGAGACAACCACACCTTCTGCCAGCCCCTCTTCCTCCACAGCCATACCTGCCACCACCACTGCACCTCCACCTGCCCCAGAGCCCATCTATCATCTAGTGCACCGCTTGTTTCGACGACTTGACCAGATAGAGCGTCACAACAAGCGACGCTATGAGCACCTGAAACTGCTGATACGATCCGGCGACATCCCCTCCGAGCCTGACACACCATCTGAGGCATCTGAGGAAGAGGTGGATGCGCCCGAGGCAGAGACCCATCCCCAGGGAGAGACAGAGCAGGCAGGCACAGCGTAGGTTGCACCACAAGCAGAGATCCCACATCAGATCCAGGCTGCAGATCCTGAGCTTCCTATCCAGTCAGCACCTCCTCTACAGCAGCCAGATCCTCAGCCCACCACCACAGAGACTCCAGCTACCATCCCTTCCAGTGATGACACCCCTTCACACCCTGCTTGATTGAGCATCAGAGACGATGCTTCATTTTAAGTGTGGGGAGGTCGCCATCTCTGGGGTATTATTTTGGTGAACCACTACAGACCCTTTTTCTTTTATTTTGGATATTTTTTTGTATTTTTCTCTCTATTTTTATTTTTATTTTCTGAGTATTTATACATTGCTACTTTTATGTATTTATACTCTATTTCTGAATTTTGCATCTTTAGCTCATATTTTAGTTCTTTAGTTTAGTTTACAATTCTAACTTATTAGTGAATTAATTAGTATAGTTTACCCTTTTTAGCATAAGGTAGCTTAGTTTAAATTGAAAAATATAAAAAGGAAGTCAACTAGGAACTTGAACATAACAGAATCAAATCCATAAACCTTGTATATGTAGCATTACATCATGTAGTTAAACTAACAACATTTCATCAAGGAGAAACATTGAAACCTTAAAGGCCACCCTAAATAATTTTTTTTTGAGAATAATGGGAATTTTTAACTAAACCTGCATAACATATATGAATGATATATGATGTTTGAGTCAGAGAACACACAGCCTGTGAGTCTTGAGCTTAATTGTATGGTTGCATTCAAACCATAATTTCATCCCTGTGTGTTTCGCTTCTTTTTATTCTGATGTTCTTTACTTTGTTTTAATCTATATGTCCAGTTGTAGAATATAGATACATACCAAGAAAGTGATTGAGGCCATTATTTGATCTTAACCCACTTGTCCCAAAAATAGCCTACCTTTTACATCACCTTTGTTAGCCCCCTTGAGCCTTTAAATCCCCCTTTTTTTAATAACCACATTACTAGCCTTAAGTAGAAAAACAAAATAAAAATCCCAAGTTGAATCCTTGGTTAGCTTAAGATAGAAATTGTTTATTGTTTAAGTGTGGGGAAACCTATTGGGAACATAGAAAGAAAGGGTAGGAAGTTGAAAGAAATAAAATTAATCAAAATAAAATTTTTGGAAAACATGCTCATGTGAGATTAAAATAATTAATTTACCATGTGCATTAAATATATATATATATATATATATATATATATATATATATTTTTTTTTTTTTTTAATTTTCAGCATTTGAAAAAAGGAGATACAAAAGAATTCCCCAAAATGCAAAATAAAAACAATGCACATGGGATAAAAATAAAGATCAAGACATGAGCATGTAACATCAAAAGTGAAAAAAAATGGGAAAAGAGGTGAAGAAGCTCTAATTTAGAAAGTATGTATGTTAGATGAAATCTTAGACTAATCAAGGATTCACTTAATTAGCTCACTTAGCCTTATACATATACCCTTACCTTTACCTTAGCCCCATTACAACCTTACTTAAGACCTCATGATTTTTGGTATGACTATATTCTATAATTGTTGATTGGTTAGATGAAGAACAAAGTTATAGAAAGTAAGAATAAAAAGAAGAATATAGTGATTAACCCAATAAACACTGAGTAACTAGAGAGTAAACACAAAATCCAGTGAGGGTTCAATAACTCATCAACATATATCTGTGCTTAATTTACTAATTGTTTTGCAAGTTTGTAAAATATTTTTCTTTCCCATCTCATTTGCAAAAGTGCTTTATTATTTAAGGGTTGGCTATGTATATATATGATTCCTTGAGAATGTGAATTAATTTAACTACATGTAAGTTTTATATATGAGTGAATAAATTAGAATTGCATGACTCATTTAGGTAGTTGCATTTAGAATAGGTTGCATTGCATAATATTCCACCACTTTAATCTTACCTTACTCTTTACCTTAGATTCAGCATGAGGACATGCTATTGTTTAAGTGTGGGGAGGTTGATAAACCCATATTTTATGATATATTTTGTGCTTAGTTTGAGTGATTTATTCAACCCTTTACCCACTTATTCATATCAATTGCATGGTTTTACTTTCCCTTCCTTATTATGTGATGTATGTGAAAAACATGTTTCCCATGCTTTTAAATTAATTATTTTAATTACCTTTATTTCCATTCGATGCCGTGATTAGTGTGTTGAGTAGTTTTAGATCCTCTAAGGCAGGAATGACTTAAAGGATGGAAAGGAAACATATAAAAATGCAAGGAAAGCGCAAAACAGAGTTTCTGAAGAAACTGGCATCCACGCGATCGCATGGACGACGCGATCGCGTGCCAAGCGCAAATCAACAGCGACGCGGCCGCATGACTAACGCGACCGCGCGCCTTAAGCAGAATGCATATGACGCGGTCGCATGACTGACGCGACCGCGTGGTAAAGAAAAGCTCCGAACGACGCGACCGCGTGACCCACGCGGACGCGTAACAGAGGCCACGCACCAGAAATTGCAGAAAACGCTCCCAGCGATTTCTGAAGCCCTTTTTGGCCCAAATCCAAGTCCAGAAGGCATAGACTAGAGGTTATGAAGTGAGGGAATGCACCCATTCAGGGAGAGCTCGCCAATTTTTACTTTCCATGAATTAGAATTAGTTTTGGAGAGAGGCTCTCTCCTCTCTCTTTTAGGATTAGGATTTAGATTTAGGATTTTTATTCGCTTTCAGGATTATCTCTTTTGATCAGGTTCAATATTCCTTTTATTTACTTTTGCAAGTTACTTTATGAATCCCTTCATGTTACAGATCACTCTTTTATTAATGTTATTTGAGGTATTTCAGTTTAATATTGATTTCTTTTATTTATGCTATTGTTGCTTTTACTCTGAAGACATTTTTATTCCAGTAGATTTACTTCCCCTTTTGATTTTGGTTAACAAATCAGTAACTCAGGAGTTGTCAAACTCAAACACGATTGATAATTGTTATCTTGTTAATTGAATTGAACTTCAATAATCCTAATCTTTTCTTAGGAAATAAATAGGATCCGAAGATCAAACCAATTAATCCCTTGACCTTCCTCTATATTAGTAAAGGCTAACGAAGTGGAATTAAGTTTCAATTATTATCATCATTGATAAGGATAGCCAGGATAGGACCTATAATTTCTCATACCTTGCCAAAAGTTTGCTTTACAGTATTTATTTATTTTTAATTGCCATTTAAATTATTTGTCATATTTGTTCCTCATTCTTGAAACCCCAAATTTACAATCTCTATAACCAATAATAAGAACATACTTCCTTGCAGTTCCTTGAGAAGACGACCCGAGGTTTAAATACTCGGTTATCAATTTTAAAGGGGTTTGTTACTTGTGACAACCAAAACGTTTGCACGAAAGGGATTTTTGTTGGTTTAGAAACTATATCTACAACGCGACTATTTTTATGACATTCTTTACTGACAAAAATCATGTTCGTCAGTGTCTTTTCATATTTTTCATATGCATTTTCAATTTCTTAGTGTCTCAACATTAAAAATTTTTAAGTTTGGTGTCTTGCATGTGTGTCTTTTCTTAAAAATTTTCAAAAATAAGTTTTTGATGTTCATCTTGACATTCAAAGTGTTCTTGGTGTTCATCTTAAGATTCATAGTGTTCTTGCATGCATTATGTGTTTTGATTCATAATTTTCATGTTTTGAGTCTTTCTTGTGTTTTTCTCTTTCTTCATTAAAAATTCAAAAATAAAAAATATCTTTCCTTTATTCTACTCATAAATTTTGAATATTTGAGTTGACATTTTTAAAAAAAAAATTTTTTTTTTCAAAATTTAGTTGTTTCCTATTTGTCAAGTCAAATTTTGAATTTAAAAATCCTATCTTTTCAAAACCTTTTTCAAAAATAAAATCTTTTTCAATTTTTCTCTTCATATTTTCGAAAACTTTTAAAAATGATTTTCAAAATATTTTTCTTAATTTCATTTCATAATTTCAAAATCTTTGCTAACAATTAATGTGATTGATTCAAAAATTTTAAAGTTTTTTACTTGCCTATTAAGAAAGGTTCAATCTTTAAATTTTAGAATCATATCTTTTAGTTTCTTGTTAGTCAAGTAATCAACTTCAATTTTCAAAATCAAATCTTTTTAAATTTCTTTTTCAAATCTTTTTCAAAATAAATTTCAAAATCTTTTCTAACTTCTTATCTTTTCAAAATTGATTTTCAAATCTTTTTCAATTAATCTCATCTTTTTGTTTGATTCTTATATTTTTTAAAACTACCTAACTAATTCTCTCTCTAATTTTCGAAAACTCCTCCCCCTTCTTTTCAAAATTCTTTTTAATTAACTAATTATTTTAAATTTTAATTTTAAATTTATTTCTCTCTTTAAATTTTGAATTTGAACTAATATTTGAAATAAAAACAAAAATATTTTCCTTTTATTTTAAATTAAAATTTGAATTCTTCTTTCTCTCATGTCCTTCTATTTATTTATTCATCTACTAACACTCCTCTCCCACTCAAAATTCGAACCCCATCTTCTTCTCTGTGTTCGAGTTTTTCTCTTCCCCTTCTTCTATTCTTCTCTTATTCTACTTACATAAGAATCTCTATACTATGACATAGAGGATTCTATATTTTCTTTTCTGTTCTCTTCTTTTTCATATGAGCAGGAACAAGGATAAGAACATTCTTGTTGAACCTGATCCTGAACCTGAAAGGACTCTGAAGAGGAAGCTAAGGGAAGCTAAAGCACAACTCTCTGGAGAAAACCTGACAGGAATTTTCGAAAAAGAAGGAGATATGGCCAAACCCAACAACAATGGTGGAGATGCAAGGAAGATGCTTGGTGACTATATTGCACCCTCTTCTAACTTCTATGGAAGAAGCATCTCACTCCCTGCAATTGGAGCAAACAATTTTGAGCTTAAGCCTCAATTGGTTTCTCTAATGCAGCAGAACTGCAAGTTTCATGGACTTCCAATGGAAGATCCTCATCAGTTTTTAGCTGAATTCTTGCAAATCTGTGACATTGTCAAGACCAATAGAGTTGATCCCGAGGTCTACAGGCTCATGCTTTTCCCTTTTGCTGTAAGAGACAAAGCTAGAACATGGTTGGATTCACAACCTAAGGATAGCCTGAACACTTGGGATAAGCTGGTCAGTGCTTTTCTGGCCAAATTCTTTCCTCCTTAAAAGATGAGCAAGCTTAGAGTGGAAATAAAAATCTTCAGACAGAAGGAAGGAGAATCCCTCTATGAAGCTTGGGAAAGATATAAGCAACTGATCAAAAGGTGTCCTACTGACATGCTTCCAGAATGGAGCATCATAAGTATATTCTATGATGGTCTGTCTGAGTTGTCAAAAATATCATTGGACCATTTTGCAGGAGAATCCCTTCACTTGAAAACCCCTGCAGAAGCTCAAGAACTCATTGAAATTATTGCAAATAACTAGTTCATGTACACCTCTGAGAGGAATCCTGTGAACAATGGGACGCCTCAGAAGAAGGGAGTTCTTGAAATTGATACTCTGAATGCCATATTGGCTCAGAACAAAATATTGACTCAGCAAGTCAATATGATTTCTTAGAGTTTGAATGGATTGCAAGCTACATCCAACAGTACTAAAGAGGCATCTTCTGAAGAAGAAGCTTATGATCCTGAGAACCCTGCAATGGCAGAGGTGAATTACATGGGAGAACCCTATGGAAACACCTATAATCCTTCATGGAGAAATCATCCAAATTTCTTATGGAAGGATCAACAGAAGCCTAATCAAGGCTTCAATAATAATAATAATGGTGGAAGAAATAGGTTTAGCTATAGCAAGCCTTTTCCATCATCTTCTCAGCAACAGACAGAGAATTCTGAACAGAGCCATTCTGGCCTGGCAACCATAGTCTCTGATCTATCCAAGACCATACTAAGTTTCATGAATGAAACAAGGTCCTCCATTAGAAATTTGGAGGCACAGGTGGGTCAGCTGAGTAAGAAGATTATTGAAACTCCTCCCAGTACTCTCCCAAGCAATACAGAAGAAAATCCCAAGAAAGAGTCCAAGGCCATAACCTTACTTGGTGTGGCCGAATGCCCAGAGGAGGAGGAGGACGTGAATCCCAGTAAGGAAGACCTCTTGGGACGTCCTCTGAACAGAAGGGAGTTCTCATTTGAGGAACCAAAGAAATCTGAGGCTCATACAGAGACCATAGAGATTCTATTAAACTTCCTTCTGCCATTCATGAGCTCTGATGAATATTCTTCCTCTGAAGAGGATGAAGACATCATTGAAGAGCAAGTTGCTAAGTATCTAGGAGCAATCATGAATTTGAATGCCAGTTTATTTGGTTATGAGACTTGGGAGGATGAACCCCCCTTGTTCACCAATGAACTGAGTACATTAATGAGGCAAACATTACCTTAGAAGAAACCGGATCCCGAAAAGTTCTTCATACCTTGTACGATAGGCACCATGACCTTTGAGAAGGCTCTGTGTGACATTGGGTCAGGGATAAACCTCATGCCACTCTCTGTAATAGAGAAACTGAGAATCTTTGAGGTACAAGCTGCAAGAATCTCACTGGAGATGGTAGACAAATCAATGAAACAGGCTTATGGACTAGTAGAGGACGTACTAGTAAAGGTCAAATACCTTTACATCCCTGCTGATTTCATAATCCTAGATACTGGGAAGGATGAGGATGAATCCATCATCCTTGGCAGACCCTTCCTAGCCACAGCAAAAGCTGTGATTGATGTTGACAGAGGAGAGTTGGTCCTTCAGTGGAATGAAGACTACCTTGTATTTAAGACTCAAGGTTCTCCTTCTGTAACCATGGAGAGGAAGCATGAGAAGCTTCTCTCAAGACAGAGTCAAACAAAATCCCCCACATTCAAACTCTAAGTTTGGTGTTAAGAGGCCCCAACATTGCTCTAATTATCTGTAAGGCTCCATGAGAGCTCATTGTCAAGCTATTGACATTAAAGAAGCGCTTATTAGGAGGTAACCCAATGCTATTTAATTATATCTATTTATTTTCCATTGCTATTTTATGTTTTCTTTAGGTTGATGATCATGTGAAGTCACAAAAACAACTAAAAAATCAAAAACAGAATGAAAAATAGCATTAAAAACAGCTCACCCTGGAGGAAGAGCTTACTGACATTTAAACGCCAGTAAGAAGCATCAAACTGGCGTTTAACGCCAGAAAGAAGCATCAAGCTGGCGTTAAACGCCAGAAACAAGCACCAGATTGGCGTTTAACGCCAGAACAGAGCATGGAATTGGCGTTTAACGCCAAAACAAGGAGAAAAGCTGGCGTTAAACGCCAGAAACAAGCAGCAATCTGGCGTTTAACGCCAGGATTGCACTCTAAGGGTGTTTACACGCCTAAATAGAGAAGGGATGATAAATCCTTGACCCTTCAGGATCTGTGGACCCCACAGGATCCCCACCTACCCCACCTCTCTCTCTCTCTCTCACCTTTTCACAACACTCTTCCCTAAATACCCCTCACCAATCACCTCCACTTCTCTTCCCCATCACCACTTCACCAAACACTTCCACCACTACTTCCCTCCCGAACCCACCCACACATGGCCAAACCACTCACCTCCCTCCATCTCCTCCATTATCTTCTTCTTCTCCTCTCTTCTTTCTTCTTTTGCTCGAGGACGAGCAAACATTTTAAGTTTGGTGTGGAAAAAGCATTGCTTTTTTTTTTCCATAACCATTAATGGCACCTAAGGCCGGAGAAACATCTATAAAGAGGAAAGGGGAGGCAATTTCTGCCACTTCTGAGTCATGGGAGATGGAGAGATTCATCTCAAAGGTCCATCGAGACCACTTCTATGAAGTTGTGGCCAAGAACAAGAAATCCCTGAGATGCCTCAGGGGATGCACTTTCTCCACAAAACTATTGGGAGCAAATTAACACCTCCCTAGGAGAATTAAGTTCCAACATGGGACAACTAAGGGTAGAGCACCAAGAGCACTTCATCATTCTCCATGAGATCAGAGAAGATCAAAGAGCTATGAGGAAGGAGCAACAAAGGCAAGGAAGAGACATAGAGGAGCTCAAGAACACCATTGGTTCTTCAAGAGGAAGAAGGCACCACCCCCACTAAGGTGGACCCGTTCCTTAATCTCATTGTCTATTTATTTTTCTGTTTTCATTCTCTATGCTTTATGTTTATGTTTGTGTCTTATTACATGATCATTAGTGTCTAGCGTCTATGCTTTAAAGCTATGAATGTCCTATGAATCCAACACCTTTCTTAAATGAAAAATGTTCTAAAAACAAAAGAATAAGAAGTACATGGATTTCGAATTCATCTTTGAAATTAGCTTAATTATTTTGATGTGGTGGCAATACTTTTTGTTTTCTGAATGAATGCTTGAACAGTGCATATGTCTTTTGAATTTGTTGTTCATAAATGTCAAATTCGTTGGCTCTTAAAAGAATAATGAAAAAGGAGAAATGTCATTGATAATCTAAAAAATCATAAAATTGATTCTTGAAGCAAGAAAAAGCAGTGAATACAAAAGCTTGCAGAAAAAAAATATATAAAAGGAAAGAAAAATGCGAAAAAAAAGAGAAAGAGAAAGAAAAAGCAAGCAGAAAAAGCCAGTAACCCTTTAAACCAAAAGGCAAGGGTAAAAAGGATCCAAGGCTTTGAGCATCAGTGGATAGGAGGGCCCAAAGGAATAAAATCCTGGCCTAAGCGGCTAAACCAAGCTGTCCCTAACCATGTGCTTATGGCGTGAAGGTGTCAAGCCAAAAGCTTGAGAATGAGCGGTTAAAGTCGAGATCCAAAGAAAAAAAAAAAGAGTGTGCTTAAGAACCCTGGACACCTCTAATTGGGGACTTTAGCAAAGCTGAGTCACAATCTGAAAAGGTTCACCCAGTTATGTGTCTGTGGCATTTATGTATCCGGTGGTAATATTGGAAAACAAAGTGCTTAGGGCCACGACCAAGACTCATAAAGTAGCTGTGTTCAAGAATCAACATACTGAACTAGGAGAATCAATAACACTATCTAAATTCTAAGTTCCTATAGATGCCAATCATTCTGAACTTCAAGGGATAAAGTGAGATGCCAAAACTATTCAGAGGCAAAAAGCTACTAGTCCCGCTCATCTGATTGGAGCTAAGCTTCATTGATAGTTGGGAGTTTATAGTATATTCTCTTCTTTTTATCCTAATTGATTTTCAGTTGCTTGGGGACAAGCAACAATTTAAGTTTGGTGTTGTGATGAGCGGATATTTTATACGCTTTTTGGCATTATTTTTAGTATGTTTTTAGTCTATTTTAATTAATTTTTAGTATATCTTTATTAGTTTTTAAATAAAAATCACATTTCTATACTTTACTATGATTTTGTGTGTTTTTCTGTGATTTCAGGTATTTTCTGGCTGAAATTGAAGGACTTGAGCAAAAATCTGATTCAGAGGCTGAAGAAGGACTGCAGATGCTGTTGGATTCTGATCTCTCTGCACTCGAAGTGAATTTTCAGGAGCTACAGAAACCCAAATGGCGCGCTCTCAATTGTGTTAGAAAGTAGACATCCTGGGCTTTCCAGTAATATATAATAGTCCATACTTTGCCCGAGTTTAGACGATGCAAACTGGCGTTCAACGCCATATTTCTGCCTTATTCTGGCATTAAAGGCCAGAAACAAGTTGCAAATCAGAGTTAAACGCCAGAAACTGGTTACAACCTGGCGTTTAACTCCAAAAGAAGTCTTTACACATGAAAGCTTCAATGCTCAGCCCAAGCACACACCAAGTGGGCCCCGGAAGTGGATTTCTGCATCATTTACTTATCTTTGTAAACCCTAGTAATTAGTTTAGTATAAATAGAAATTTTTACTATTGTATTCAAAAAGGTTTTTGAACCAAATAATCTTTTAGGATCATTGATCACGTTTAGAAGGCTAGCCATTTGGCCATGCCGAGACCTTCATCACTTATGTATTTTCAACGGTGGAGTTTCTATACACCATAGATTAAGGTGTGGAGCTCTGCTGTTTCTCATGAATTAATGCAAAGTACTATTGTTTTTCTATTCAACTCAAGCCTATTTCTTCTCTAAGATATTCATTCGCACACAAGAACATGATGAATGTGATGATTATGTGACGCTCATCACCATTCTCAATTATGAACGCGTGCCTGACAAACACTTCCGTTCTACATGAAAACAAGCTTGAATGCATATCTCTTAGCCTCCTGATTTACGATCAGAGTCTTCGTGGTATAGGCTAGAATTATTGGTGGCCATTCTTGAGATCCGGAAAGTCTAAACCTTATCTGTAGTATTCCGAGTAGGATCTGGGAAGGGATGGCTGTGACGAGCTTCAAACTCGCGAGTGTTGGGCGTAGTGACAGACGCAAAAGGATAACTGAATCCTATTCCAACATGATCGAGAACCGACAGATGATTAGCCATGCAGTGACAGCACATTTGGACCATTTTCACTGAGAGGACGGGATATAGCCATTGACAACGGTGATGCCCAACATACAGCTTGCCATGGAAAGGAGTATGAATGATTGGATGAAGACAGTAGGAAAGCAGAAGTTCAGAAGGAACAAAAGCATCTCCATATGCTTATCTGAAATTCTTACCATTACATAAGTATCTCTATCCTATTTTATACTTTAATTATATTTTAATTATCAACTCACCATAACCATTTGAATCCTCCTGACTGAGATTTGCAAGATGACCATAGCTTGCTTCAAGCCAACAATCTCCGTGGGATCGACCTTTACTTACGTAAGGTTTATTGCTTGGATGACCTAGTGCACTTGCTGGTTAGTTGTGCAAAGTCGTGAAGAAGAACTAAGATTATGAACGTGCGTATTAAGTTTTTTTGGTGCTGTTACTAAGGAATGAACAATCATGATTTCGTGCACCAGTAACCACTCAATATAGCCCAAAAACTCACAAGGTATTTGTTCTTTACTCTTCTATGTTCTACAAAGAAATCATTTAAGCAAGTTTGAAAAACGGTTTTCTCAATCAACTCAATAGAATGCCCTTGACAAAATTCTTGAAAAATTTGTTATTTTTCACCGAAATTATTTCCTATATGTATGTATGATGTGATTGATGCAAAATTTTTCAAAATTTCCTAGTTCTCTCCTAATTTTCAACAAGCAAAAAGTAACATGAACAATTAGGATCAAGATAACCAGGCATAAGCTATTCACATCATCCAATCACAATCCATATCTATACTATATACCAAGCAATATAAAAATGCAATATATATACCAAAACTAGAAATGCAATACTAAAGATAACTAAAGGCGACTGATATATATACTAAAAGTACTAAACAACAGTGCATAAGTCAAAGTACTATAAATATCAACAAAAAGCATAATAAAAACTCAAAATAAACTAAATAAAAGTGTTTAGGAGAGAATATTTACACAAAAAAATAGAAGATCCTCCCCTATACTTAAGTCATGCACTGTCCTCAGTGCTAAAGGAGCCAATCGGGAGAGGTCAACTATGAGAAGGTGATGGGTGATGATGATGATGGTGATACACAATCAGCTCTCAGGATGTCACTGGCGCGGCCTCGGCTCTCGGCTGCTCAAATGTTGGGTCAGGTGTCTCAACTACCATCTCTACTCTCTGCTCAGGTCTAGCTGCCTGCTCGACGACTCTGGACTGCTCGACTGTGGGCTCCTCAACCATATACTCTGTAAGCTCCTCAACTGTCTGCTCCTTAACTCCATGCTCCTCAGCTACTACCTCCTCAACTACTACCCCCTCAACTGTAGTCTCTGCCGGTCTCCGGTCTGGGTTCTCTACAACCTGGCCAGCTTCAGCTGCTGGCTCCTCCGATGCATGCTCCTCGGCCTCTGGCTCTGGTGTATCAGGAGGAGGTGGACCAGGGTCTCTGCCTTCAAACTTCACTACTATCCACTGGAAGCGGCGAGCGTTGCAGTGCTCGTAACGGTGCACGGCCTAGAGGATATCTCGACATAACTCATATGGTGTCTGAGGTCGGGGTATGGGTGCAGGAGCTATGGTAGGTGCTGATGGCTCTCTATGGCTGATGGAGGCTCAATAGTCTTCCTCTTCTTCTGAGGCGGCCCATCCTGAAAAAGACAAAAATAGAATACAACTCAGGAATAGATAAAATCACAGGAAGAAAAAGGATATATCAAACAATTCAATTAAGGGCCAGTCAGATAAACAAACATCAAGCAATGGGAAACATGTAATAAGCAGCTCAAAGGTCCAAAAGAAAATGATTTCCCATGATCAAGCAACCTAAGTAATAAAGAATGAACGAACAAACAATGAAAGTATCTATAGGACTTAGGTGTATTGTGTCTGTGAATTGAGTTTTAAAGAATTTGATTATTGCAATTGTGCTTGTAAAATGAGAAGAGTTTGCAAAAAAAAAAAATTAGCACAAAAGGCAAAAAATGAAATTCATAGTGAAAGAATTGCACATTCATATTGAGACACAGAAAATGACCGCATGTACATAGCCTTTTGGCCAAAGCAGTGCTTGCTTGGAAAACAAGGTGCATTGCTCAAAAAGATAAAAGCACAAGTTGCTATATAGATTGTCATTGATGTTAAAAATACATGAACATGCACTTAATCAATTCGCAAAACCACATTATGCGTACTGCTGTAAAGGGTACCAAACATGTTTCAAAAATTCAAGTTTAATGCATGTTTGGTGTCAAAACAGAAAAGTACAGCAGTCAGCACATAGTGCGGTGATTTAACATGGTATGCACTTACAAGCACCAAACACAAGAATGATAGCAACAACCTTCGATCCAATTTGGTGTCAAAAACCAAAACAAGTGCATAGGTACAGGTTAACTAAATGGGATGATAAGCACAGCAAGATTGGTATCAAACCAGAGAATCACCAAGCAAAAAGAAAAGAAGTTTAGTTTGATATTCCAGCATGAAAACAAAGTGCAGAAGTCATCGCAGGCAGCATTTCAAATCAGCAGAAAAGTGCACATTTATGAAGTAGTAATGCAGAATGGAAGGAAATTCAAAAGTTATGATGATCAGACATAAAAATTGAATCAAAAACTCCATTCAGGCATTCTGACAAGCATGACATGTGCAATAATAATGAGTAGCAGTTACATTTCAATATACATTGTAGCAATTACAGTGCAGGCAAAAGCAGCAGCATTTAGTCTCAGCAATCAATCCAAACAGTCAGCCAACGTCACAGATTCAATCCAGAAATCACAAGTCATCTATCCTAATGCCTCCTAATCCACTAAGGCAAAATTAAAGACAGAAGTAAAAAGAAGCAGTAAGATAAAGCAGCAAAGAAATGGAACAGAACCGAAATGAAACCTGGAAGCAAATGGAGAAGGGAGGATGAAGGAAGGTTGGGCGAGAAAGACAGGCGCAGCGGCACAGGGGTCCGCCGCTGCTGGTGGCTACTCGTTGGAACCGAAGAGGCACGGTCTAGGGCTGAGTCACGACACGGTGGCAGAGACAGGGAAGAAAAAGAGAGAGGGAAATGTAGAGGAGAGAGAGAAGAAGAAGGAGAGAAGGAAAGAGAGAGAAAGAGTGGGTCGGCGGCGGCAATGTGGTTGTCGCCGGTGGTGGTTGGTCGTGGAGGGAGAAAGGGAGTGGGGTGTGTGTGCTCAGAGGAGGAGAAGAAGGGGTTGGAGAAAAGTAAAGAAATGAAGCGCGAGCCCCTGAACTTTTCGAATTAACGTTCAAAAAGGGACCTGTGCGGACGCACACAGGGAGAAAGAAGGGGTGTGTACGCGCACAAAGTCATGCGTGCACTGCGAACAGGAGGTGAAACGCAACCTGTGCGGGCACACACCTGGTGTGCAGACGCACAGAAGAAGGAAAAGGGTTGGGTGCATACGCACAGCTTGTGCGTGCGCTGCGACCAGGGGGTGTTGGTCAGGCTGTGCGGGCGCACAGAGGGTGTGCGCTCGCACAAGAATTTTTTTTTGAAAGAAGGGACGTGTGCAGCCGCACGCATGGTGTGCGGACGCATAGGAGGGAAAAGAAGGAGGTGTGCATGTGCACAAGCCGTGCGCGTGCTGCGAACAGAGGGGGCTTTTGGGGTGTGCGTGCGCACATTGCTGTGCGGATGCACAGGGATGGAAAAACAGGGGATTTGTGTGCACGCACAAGTCTGTGCGGACGCACAGGTCTCTGTTCCTGCAACAAAAATTTTGGCTCTAAGGCACCAAAATTGACATCCCAAGCAGGTTTTCGAGTTCCAAAACATCACAGAACTCCCAAAAACACGTTATTCTACTAAAACTACCTAACAAACATAAAATATAAAACAACCAACCAAGCAAACTAACCAATTATTCATGAAACAAAAGCTAAGAGAGAGAAGGTTGGAAGGATATTACCGTGGTGGGATGTCTCCCACCTAGCACTTTGGTTTATAGTCCTAAGTTGGACTTGGTGAGGAGATCCTTGCTAGGGAGGCTTATGCTTCCACTCCTTCTTGAATCTCCAACCAAGTTTGCTATTGATTTGATCTCGGGGGCCCCAATTAGGTTGCATCAAACTCACGAGAGAATTCAAGCTAGTACTTAGGATCCAATTATTGGAAGCAGAAGCTGGTGAATTAAAAATTTATTAAAATGGTTACGTTGCAAGTATAGTTCTTAACTCACCGAGAATCTGCTTATCAATTTAGAAATATGTCACAGAGAGTTTAAATTAAAATTACTGGGAGTTTTAAGTCCCAGGTCGTCTCCCAACGAGTTGCAAAAAAGTGTGCTGTTTTATTAATCAGATGTTCCAAGAAGTTGAGCTAAGTAAATTGGAATTTAAATTGAGGATTTTTAAATAATATAAATAAAAGCCTTGACTGGGAATTGATTGGTTAGAATCTCTATCATTGATGGTGTGATTGTAAGATTAATTTATAATTAATGGTTGTTTAGTTTGGTTATCCTTTACTAGGTAAGGAAAAGTCAAACAAGTGGGAATGCCAGATCTGTTCACAAGTTGCAACCCACTTAGTTCAAAGGGATTGGTGTCGGTGACAGGATAGCAATCCAACATTCAACCCAATTACAAATTTTCTTTCAATCCTTCCAACTCAAGAGTTCCTTTTAATCAACCCCCCATCAAATAAGGGAACTACTCACGCATTGTAAATAAAGAATCCATAGCGCATGAAAGGAAATTAAAAGAAGACATGATTATTGGAATTGAAATTGAATTAAGAAAAAAATAATCCTTGCATTAAATAATCATAAAAGTATCTGAATGACAAAATTGAACATAACAAAGAACATGGAAGAATAGAACCAAGTTAAGAGAACAAACTAGAATGATGAAGTCTTGATGAGGAAATAACTCTTCTCACTGTTCCAATGCTAAGACCAATTGAAAATTAAAATTCTAAAAACTAGAGAGAGAAACCTAAGAGAGTGAAAAACTAGATCTAAAAACTACTGAATGAATGTGTCCCTTGTTTCTGCATATTCTCTGACTCTAGTCTGCTGTTCCGGGCCGAAAACTGGGCCGAAATAAGGTCCAAAATCGCCCTCATCGAATTCTGCAGATTATGCAGATCGCGCATGTCATGCGATCGCGTCGTCCATGCGGACACGTCGCTTGCGCTTTTTCCTCTCCACGCGTTCGCGTCGTCCATGCTACCGCGTCGCTTGCGCTTTCCAATCCGCGCGGCCGCGCAAGCCATGCGGCCACATCACTGCGAATTGCGCTCCTTCGCGCGGTCGCGTGAGCCAGGCGACCGCGTCACTTCTTGCTGGTTATCTCCTCAAATTCTTGTGTTCCTTCCATTTTTTGCTAGCTTCCTTTCCAATCTCCATCTCATTCATGCCCTATAAGGTCTGAAACACTTAACACACAGATCACGGCATCGAATGGAATAAAGGAGAATTAAAAATAAATAATTAAAGTCTCTAGGAAGCAATTTTCAAACATGTACTGAATTTAGGAAGGGAATTTAAATGCATGCTAAATTGATGAATAAGTGGGTAAGGATCATGACAAAACCACACAATTAAACACAATATAAACTATAAAATAGTGGTTTATCAACCTCCCCACACTTAAACATTAGCATGTCCTCATGCTAAATTGAAGGAGACAAGGAAATAAGTATGAACATGCAGAAACTCATGAAATGCAATGCAACCCTACATATATAAATAAATGCAACTATATGATTATTGTCCCCTTGATCAAAAGTAAATAAGCTCTTCAAAACAGTTACAAATCAAATTCCACTAATTCTATCGTTATACAATAAAACCGATAAAAGTGCAAGAAGATAGCTTATGAAAGCAGGAAACATGAAAATTCAAGCATTGAACCCTCACTGATAATGTATGTACGCTCTAATCTCTAGTGTATAGGGTAATCACTCTATTCTTCTCTAGTCATGTTTTCTAACTTTTGTTTTTCTCCTAACCAATCAACAACAGTTAATATACCAATGCAAACATCATGAGGTCTTTTCAGGGTTGTAATGGGGCCAAGGTGCAGGTAAGGATATACATATGGCTAAGTGAGCTTTATAAATTGAATCTTTAATTGACCTAAGCTCTCACTTAATATACATATATTCTATATACTTTTAAATTCATGCTTAGCTACCCATAATTCCCTTTTTCAACCCATACTCATGTTTCAACTTTGTATTTTAATTCTATCATATGTGCATTGATCTTTGAATTCTGAATTTAACATTGGGGTAATTTTGTCCCCTTATTTATTTATTTATTTTTTTTTGAATTTAAAATAAACAAAGCTTATCAATGCACATAGATTTTTGATTCTTATAGTTTCACATGAATAGGTATCCAAATTTCCTTTAAATTTTCATGACACATTTCCTCAATAACTTTTGTTCCCACAATTTCCCATGCTTAATTAGCACACACAATTCTATCTTAAGCTAACCAAAGATTCAATTTGGGATATGCAATTGTTTTTCAGCTTAAGGTTAGTAATGTGGTAAAATATAGAACAAATGGGGTTTTAAAGGCTCAAAGTGGTTAACAAAGGTAATTGAAAAGGGTAGGCTTGATTTGGATAAGTGAGTTTAAACAAATAATGGCCTCAATCATGTGCAAGCATGTAAATATAATAAATATCGGACATATAAGATAAAACAAAATATAGATTACAATCATAGAGAAGTAAACACACAAGAATAAAATAATTATGGTTAAATAATGTAACCATACATAAAGGCTCAAATCTTTCACAGGTTGTGTGTTCTTTAGCTCAAACATCATGTTCCAAATACAACTCAAGCAGATTTATCATAAAAATTTTGAAAAAATTAGTGAAATTTTACTCCAAAGATAGATTTTTAAAAGAAACTTATTGTCTTTTCAATCAAGTAGAACATGCATGCAACTATTCTAACCTATGCAATTTATTCTATTCTATAAAAAAAAGAAAATCTAACTAAAATATCCTAATTATTGGTGCCAGAGAAGAGAATTTACCTCCGAAAGTCAGGTACTGACCGACCTCCCCACACTTAAGGCTTTGCACCGTCCTCGGTGCCATCTGTCAGAAACAGGGGTGGGCTGGTAGCAGTATCTCCACAGTCGGGACCATCATGGCTCCCGATGCTGGTAAAAGAAGTGGAGTCCAGAGTGTCGGAGTCCTTGAATTTGCCCATGATCAGCTCCTTGAGGTATGTGAATCGGCGCTTGTTACGACGCTCTCTCATCTTAGCTTTCTGTTCATGCCGATCCAACTGTTCAAGTATCTGCTGGAGAAATTTCTCAGTGGTGGATGCTTGTGGTGTTGAAGAAGGAATATCTTCAACTGGCTCAGTAGGCTGGCATATAGTGGCTGCTAAAAGTCTGAGGCATTTCCCGTTAGGGACATATTGATCATCCCGTGGAAGCATGGCTTTGGTGTCCCCAGCTCTGTAGGAGACTCCGGCTACTGAGACAAGATCTGAGACCTGGGCGGGAAAAAGTAGGTTGCCCGCGATTTGTACGTGTTCCATAGCATTCCGGATGTGTCTTGAGAGATTCAGAGGTTGGTCTGTAAGGATGCACCATAGTAGAATAGCCATGTCTGCAGTGAAGGAGGACTCATGAGTGCTTGGAAAGACGTAGTGGGACATGATCTGTGCCCATACGCGGGCCTCCAAGGTAAGTGCAGAAGCCAAGATTCCCTTAGGGCGGGTACGGTGGTATCCGTAGATCCAACGGCTGCCAGGTAAAGCGATGACTCCGAGAACGGAGTCCCAGTCAAATTGGTATCTCTGGCGCTGAAGGGTGGCTTCTTGAAAAGCGTCCATTCCTGCTGGAATAGGGGGAAGACTCAGAGCTTGCTGAATGGCCTCTTCTGTGATGGGGACTTGCTTCTGCCTGACATAAACAAACTGCAGGGTCGGTATGTAGAAGTTGGAGTAGAACTCAACTACCCAAGAGAGATTGACCTGCCTCGGCTGTCTCCGTAAGAAACCCCATTGTCTTCGCTCAATTTGCGGCTCAACAAAGGCGGCAATATTGGACGGGAGGATAAGAAGGTATTCATTGTTATAGTTCCTTTCTGCTAGGATAGGGAACATCTGCTCACAGTAGTGATTGGGAAATCGCGCAGTGTCCTTTGCTGGAAAGGCTTTCTCCTTGTCGTCCACCTTTATTATCCTCTTAACTCTTTTTGTTGAGGGCTTGACTGCGGTTGAAGAAGGCTCTGCCACTAATGCTCTTTTAGTTCCTCTTCTTGCTGGTGGTTTGGAAGTAGCTTTCTCTTTTCCTTTCTTGGTGGCCATCCTGAAAGAAGGGAAGAGAAAGGAAATTAAATTCAAAGAGATAAAGCAAGGAAGAGGGTATTGTAAGTGATAGTCAATGCACAATAAAGATAAATGGCATTAACACATGGTCCGGATTACATGTGAAAAGCTCATCAATGGAAATATAGCAAGTGCATGTAGGACAATGGAATGCAAGAGGTTTATTGGCATGCAGGCAAAGGCATGAGTAGCATATATCAAACATTCAATGTCCAGTTTAGATTACCATTTGTAACAAACTATCACGTTTGTATTGACAATTAAATCTAATTAATAAAATAATAGGGGAAAGTTGTGAAAAGCAAGCATTGAATAGTATAGCAACATAGAGAAGTGCATAATGCCACATGAGCTTTTTCACAAACATATAGCATGCATGGTGAATAGGGTATAGAAAATATAAAGATAAACATGCAAGCAATCCCTTAAATAGGAGAAAAAATTAATTGTCAAACAATTTGCAATAATCCACAAGCATATAATGAGGGATGATGACTCAAAAGGTTTCTAACACCATGTAAAAGGAAAAGAAGAAGAAGAAAAATAAAAGTTTGAAAAGAAAAGAGAAAAGAAAAAGAAAATAATAATATATATACATAATAGAATAAGAATGATAGAAAAGAGAAGAAGTAAGAAGTAGGTAAAACCTTGTTAATGGAGGAGAGAGAGAGAGAGTGAGATAGAAATGGGAAGGGGGAAAAGAAGAAAGAAGGAGGGAAAAGAAAAATTAGGATTTGGAGGAAAGAAAGATAAGATAATTTGGCAATTGGGGTTTAGCTGTGCGGCGCATGCGACGCGGCCGCCTGGGGCACGCGGTCGCGTGGGGATGCGTCAGGGAAGGGGATGCGATCGCGTCGGTCACGCAGTCGCGTGACCTGTGTTGCGCTGCTGGCGCGAGTGCAGCCTCGCTCCAGCACAACTCTCTGTTCGATTCATTTTAATTGCCAAAATTGGGTGACGCAATCGCGTGGGTCACGCGATCGCATGAGTGTGCGTCAGAAAGTAATTGACGCGGCTGCGTCGGCGACGCGGTCGCGTGACAAGGATTGTGCTTCCAGCACCAATCCAGCACCACTCTCGCACAATATAGCATTGTGCACCCTTTTACGTCAAAAATGCAGGGCACGCGGCCGCGTGGGGCACGCGGTCGCATGGGAGGCTATGATTCCCATGCGACGCGAACGTGTCAGGGACGTGGTCGCGTGGGTCAATTTGTGCCATTGGCACGACTCCAGCGCTCCTCCTACGTAACTTTTTGTTCATTTTTATTTTTCTTTACTCCCCCTGCCACGCGGACGCGTCGCTGATGCGATGTGTCGCGCGGCGAAAATATTTTTTTTTTCGGAATTGATATGTAATTGAAAGAGCACGAATGCACTAATAAAGAGAAGAGTTATTAAAGAAGAAAAAACTAAAAGTGAAGAAAAGAACGATCATACCGCGGTGGGTTGTCTCCCACCAAGCACTTTGCTTTTACGTCCGTAAGTTGGATGCTCCAATAGCTCAATTTGCTGCGATGTGGGGATCTTCCAGGCGGAAGATCTCAAGCTCCTTATTTTTCTGCACTTTCTTGCCATGGTATAGCTTCAGGCGCTGTCCATTAACCTTAATAAGTTCAGAGCTTGAAGGATGGCTTAGGTGATAGACTCCGTACGGTTCAGCCTTCTCTACTCTGTATGGACCTTCCCATTTTGATCTCAACTTACCGGGCATGAGCCTCAGTCGAGATTTGTAAAGGAGAACAAAATCTCCAGGTTGGAACTCTCTCTTCTTGATGTTTTGATCATGCACAGCTTTCATCTTTTCCTTGTATATTCTGGAGTTCTCATAAGCTTTCAGGCGAAGGTTCTCCAGTTCCTGCAGTTGCAACTTTCTTTCAGCTCCAGCATTCTCAATTCCCATGTTGCACTCCTTAACTACCCAGAAGGCTTTGTGTTCTATTTCAACTGGGAGATGGCAAGCTTTTCCATAAACCAAGCGGAAGGGACTCATCCCAATGGGTGTCTTGTATGCTGTTCTGTATGCCCACAGTGCATCTTGTAGTCTGGTGCTCCAGTCTTTTCTATGAGGCTTTACTATCTTTTGCAAGATACGCTTAATTTCTCTGTTTGACACCTCGGCTTGCCCATTAGTTTGGGGATGGTAAGCTGTTGCAACTTTATGGATTATCCCATGCTTCTTCATCAAGCCTGTTAGTCTCCTGTTACAAAAATGGGTGCCTTGATCGCTCACGATCGCTCGTGGTGATCCAAAGCGGCATATAATATGGTTTCTCACAAAGGAAACGACAGTGTTAGCATAATCAGTGCGGGTAGGAATTGCTTCCACCCATTTGGAAACATAATCCACAGCTAACAATATATAAAAATATCCACTAGAATTTGGAAATGGACCCATGAAGTCAATGCCCCATATATAAAAAATTTCACAGAAAAGCATATATTGTTGAGGCATCTCATCCCTCCTGGATATGTTACCAAATTTCTGGCATGGGTGACAAGATTTACAAAACTCAGCGGCATCTCTAAAAAGAGTAGGCCACCAGAATCCGCAGTCTAAGATCTTTTTAGCTGTTCTTTGAGGGCCAAAGTATCCTCCACTCTCAGATGAGTGACAGGCCTCTAAAATAGACTGGAATTCTGATTGAGGTACACAACGTCTAATTATCTAGTCAGCGCCACATCTCCATAAATATGGGTCATCCCATATATAATATTTAGACTCGCTTTTCAGCTTGTCTCTTTGATGTTTAGAAAAATGTGGAGGAAATGTGCGGCTAACTAAATAATTAGCAACAGGTGCATACCAAGGGACTACCTCAGATACTGCTTGCAGGTTGTCAAAAGGAAAATTATCATCTATAGGAGTAGAATCATCCTTAATATGTTCAAGGCGACTCAAGTGGTTTGCTACTAAATTTTGATTACCACTCCTATCCTTTATTTCTAAATCAAATTCTTGCAACAGCAGTATCCAACGTATAAGTCTTGGTTTGGATTCCTTTTTAGCTAATAAGTACTTTAGAGCTGCGTGGTCCGAATACACTACTACTCTAGTACCAAGTAAATAAGCTCGGAATTTATCCAGAGCGAAAACAATACCAAGTAGCTCTTTCTCAGTAGTAGTATAATTGGACTGGGCAGTGTCTAAGGTCTTAGACGCATAGGCAATAACAAAAGGGTCCTTACCTTCACGCTGAGCCAGCGCTGCTCCTACTGCATGGTTGGAAGCATCGCACAAGATCTCAAACGGCTGGCTCCAGTCGGGTCCTCTCACAATTGGGGCTTGAGTTAGAGCAGTCTTCAGCTTATCAAATGCTTGTTTGCAATCTTCACTGAACTCGAACTCAATGTCCTTCTGCAGTAATCTGGATAAGGGAAGTGCCACCTTACTAAAGTCTTTAATAAATCTCCTGTAGAAACCTGCATGGCCAAGGAACGAACGGACTTCCCTCACAGAAGAGGGGTAAGGTAAACTAGAAATAACATTCACCTTTGCTGGGTCTACAGAAATGCCATTATTAGATACCACATGTCCTAATACAATTCCTTGCTTTACCATAAAGTGGCATTTTTCGAAATTCAGTACAAGGTTTGTATTAACACATCTATCTAATACTCTAGATAATCCATCTAAGCAAAGGTTGAAAGAATCACCATAAACACTAAAATCGTCCATAAAAACTTCCATACAGTCCTCAATAAGATCAGAGAAAAGACTCATCATGCACCTTTGGAAGGTGGCTGGTGCATTGCACAAGCCAAAGGGCATTCTCTTATAAGCATAAGTCCCAAAAGGACAAGTAAAAGTAGTCTTTTCCTGATCCTCAGGAGCTATATGAATCTAGAAATAACCTGTGTAACCATCTAGAAAGCAATAATGTGATTTACCTGACAGGCGATCCAGCATTTGATCAATGAATGGAAGTGGGTAGTGATCCTTACGGGTAGCTTGGTTGAGACGCCTGTAATCAATGCAGACTCTCCAAGCATTCTGAACTCTAGTTGCTATGAGCTCTCCGTGCTCATTCTTCACGGTAGTGACTCCGGACTTCTTGGGCACCACTTGTACTGGGCTTACCCATTCACTGTCTGAAATGGGATATATGATACCTGCTTCCAATAGTCTGGTCACTTCTTTTTTGATAACTTCTAAGATGGTGGGATTCAATCTTCTCTGGGGTTGACGGACTGGTCTTGCTCCTTCTTCTAAAAATATTATGTGCTCGCATACTTGAGGGTTAATTCCCACTATGTCTGCCAAACTTTACCCAATTGCCTTCTTATGCTTCCTCAGTACATCAAGTAACTGCTCTTCTTGTTGAGAAGTCAGTTCCCTTGCAATAATAACCGGAAGCTTCTGCTCATCCTCAAGATAAGCATATTTGAGATGTGGAGGGAGAGGTTTCAATTCTAACTTTTGATCATGGGCAGGCTCTGGATTATCTAGGGCTTACGAAAATGGCGAAGTGTCCTCATTGTCAGTTAAGAGGGTCCCCACACTTGGATCTTGTCCAGTGTGCCTCTCTTCAAACTCTTCTTTTTGAACTTCAGCCACACTCTCGTCTATGACATCACACTGGAAGATAGAACGATCTTCTGGGGGGTTGTCAATGACTCCATTCAGATTGAAGATCACTATGCGGCCATCTATTTCAAAGGAGTATGTTCCTGAAAAAGCATCCAATTTGAATTTTGATGTCTTCAGGAATGGTCTTCCAAGTAGGATTGATGATGGCTTATCTGAATCATTATGGGGCATCTCCAAGATATAAAAATCAGTGGGAAATGTGAGCCCTTTAATGTTCACCAAAACATCTTCAGCAACTCCAGCCACTGTAATAATGCTTTTATCTGCTAACACAAAATGAGTTGCCGACCTTTTTAAGGGAGGGAGCCTTAAAACATCATATATAGACAAAGGCATTATACTGACACATGCTCCTAAATCACACATGCAATCATAAATTACTACACCACCAATAGTACAACTAACTATGCAAGGACCTGGATCACTACATTTTTCAGGTAATCCTCCCATTAAAGCAGATATAGAACTACCTAAAGGAATAGTTTCTAATTCATTAATTTTGTCTTTATGGATACATAAGTCTTTTAGAAACTTTGCATATTTAGGTACCTGCTGAATAACATCAAAAAGGGGAACAGTTACCTCAACCTTTTTGAATATTTCTACCATTTTAGGATCAGGTTCCAGCTGCTTCCTGGGCTTCCTTGCAAGTTGTGGAAATGGAATGGGAGTAGTGTTTTCTGTGGTGCCTGTGCCTTTTTGTGCTTCTTCCTGTGGTTGAGCTATCTCTTCTTCAGCTATGTCCTGTATGTCCTCTTCCTCTTCAACATCTTCGATTTCTACCACCTCTTCAGCTGAGGCGTATTCTGGTGAGCTTGGTTCCTCCTGATTCCTCTCCTGCAGTGTAGTTCCGGACCTCAGGGTGATGGCATTAATGCCTCCCTTTGGATTGGGTAATGGTTGAGAGGGGATTCCAGTGGTGCTTGAAGGTTGGTTACTGAAATTTTATGCTGAACTAAGTTGTGTCATAAGAGCTTGCAGAGTAGAGGTGAAACCATTCAGACTGGCGTTAATACTGTTCACGATGGTATTTTCCATGGCCAGTTGTCTTTTCTCAAAAGCTTGTAATAAATCTTCATTAGAAGATACAGAAGAATGAGTAAATTGAGAGGTTTGCTACTGATTGTTCGGTGGTCCTTGGTTTTGCCTCAGGTGAGGTACTTGGTAAGGTTGATTTTGTTGCCTGTTGTTGTTATTATTCCACCTCTGATTTCCCTGGTTATCTCTGCCTCCCCTATTATTGTTGTCTCTCCAATTCTGGTTTGAATTGTCCTGCCATCCATGGTTATTATTTCCACTTTGATTGTACCCTTAGTTGGGGCGGTCATAGAAGTTGTGAGTGGCTGCCACCATGTTGTCTTCTTGTTGGAGCTAAGGGCATTCATCAGTGTAATGACTGTAATCAGCACAAATTCCACAAATTCTTGGTGGAACTAGTTGTTGGTTTTGCTACGGTTGAGTTTGCTGAGCTTGTTGACTCAACTGCATTTGCTTCAGCAGGTTGGTCATCTCACAGATGCTTCGATTTAGAGCAGCAGTCTCTATGCGAGAAGATACTTCTACAACGGCTTTTGAATGGCCTTGCTTCTGTCTGTGGTTCCGAGTAGATTCAGCTAAATCACTGATCAATTACCAAGCTTCATCAGTGGTCTTGTACTTCTTCATAGACCCATTGCTGGCACTTTCCAATGTGGTCTTATCTTGGGGCCTCATACCTTGTGTGATATAGCTGAGTAGCACGATCTTGTCAATCATGTGGTGGGGGCATGCTTCCAGAAGATTATTGAAGCGCTCCCAGTATTCAAAGAGAGTCTCATTGTCATCCTGAACAATTGTAGAGATATCCTTCCTCAGTTTATCAGTAACTTTAGATGGAAAGAATTTCTCCAGAAACTCCTTTCTGAGTGTATCCCAGTTGGATACATTTGCTAGAGATTGAGTGTAGTACCACTCTCTTGCTTTTCCCTCAAGAGAGAACGGAAAAGCTTTCAGCAGGATTGAAGTTTCATCAGTGCCATCACGCCTGACAGTAGAACAGGCTGCCTGGAAGTCTCTTAAGTGCTTGATAGGCTCTTGAGTAGGTATGCCATGAAACTTGGGCATCAAATTTAGCAGTGCGGTCTTTATTTCAAAATCCATAGCTACCGCTGGATGATGCGCTTGAAACGGTTGCATTGTAAAATCAGGAGCTCCTTCCTCCTGAATGGTAACTCTTCTAGCTGCCATGTTTTCTGCACGTAAAACAACCGAATCAGTAGAACGAGGGCTGGTTTCTTCCTCAGATTCACTTTCAGATCCGCCCTCAGAGCGGGCTAACCTATGCTGTTCTCGCCTTATTCGTGAAATAGTCCTTTCAATTTCAGGATCGAATATTAGCAAGCGCGGATCAGGAAGTGAACGCGTCATTTGACGGAAGAAACATGCAGCTCATAGTAGCAAAATTAAATAAAATGCAAATAAATAAATTCTAATTAATAAAATTGATGGGAAGCAGAAGCTGGTGAATTAAAAATTTATTAAAATGGTTACGTTGCAAGTATAGTTCTTAACTCACCGAGAATCTGCTTATCAATTTAGAAATATGTCACAGAGAGTAAATTAAAATTACTGGGAGTTTTAAGTCCCAGGTCGTCTCCCAACGAGTTGCAGAAAAGTGTGCTGTTTTATTAATCAGATGTTCCAAGAAGTTGCGCTAAGTAAATTGGAATTTAAATTGAGGATTTTTAAATAATATAAATAAAAGCCTTGACTGGGAATTGATTGGTTAGAATCTCTATCATTGATGGTGTGATTGTAAGATTAATTTATAATTAATGGTTGTTCAGATTGGTTATCCTTTACTAGGTAAGGAAAAGTCAAACAAGTGGGAATGCCAGATCTGTTCACAAGTTGCAACCTACTTAGTTCAAAGGGATTGGCCTCGGTGACAGGATAGCAATCCAACATTCAACCCAATTACAAATTTTCTTTCAATCCTTCCAACTCAAGAGTTCCTTTTAATCAACTCCCCATCAAGTAAGGGAACTACTCATGCATTGTAAATAAAGAATCCATAGCGCATGAAAGGAAATTAAAAGAAGACATGATTATTGGAATTGAAATTGAATTAAGAAAAAAATAATCCTTGCATTAAATAATCATAAAAGTATCTGAATGACAAAATTGAACATAACAAAGAACATGGAAGAATAGAACCAAGTTAAGAGAATAAACTAGAATGATGAAGTCTTGATGAGGAAATAACTCTTCTCACTGTTCCAATGCTAAGACCAATTGAAAATTAAAATTCTAAAAACTAGAGAGAGAAACCTAAGAGAATGAAAAACTAGATCTAAAAACTACTGAATGAATGTGTCCCTTGTTTTTGCATATTCTCTGACTCTAGTCTGCTGTTCCGGGCCGAAAACTGGGCCGAAATAAGGTCCAAAATCGCCCTCATCGAATTCTGCAGATTATGCAGATCACGCATGTCACGCGATCGCGTCGTCCATGCGGACGCGTCGCTTGTGCTTTTTCCTCTCCACGCGCTCGCGTCGTCCATGCTACCGCGTCACTTGCGCTTTCCAATCCGCGCGGCCGCGCAAGCCATGCGGCCGCGTCACTGCGAATTGCGCTCCTTCACGCGGTCACGTGAGCCAGGCGACCGCGTCACTTCTCGCTGGTTATCTCCTCAAATTCTTGTGTTTCTTCTATTTTTTGCTAGCTTCCTTTCCAATCTCTATCTCATTCATGCCCTATAAAGTCTGAAACACTTAACACACAGATCACGGCATCGAATGGAATAAAGGAGAATTAAAAATAAATAATTAAAGTCTCTAGGAAGCAATTTTCAAACATGTACTGAATTTAGGAAAGGAATCTAAATGCATGCTAAATTGATGAATAAGTGGGTAAGGATCATGACAAAACCACACAATTAAACACAATATAAACTATAAAATAGTGGTTTATCATCCAACTTGGTTGACTCTTGCAATATATGCCCAAATCCCAAATTTGAGTTCCTCTACCACCACTGACATACTTGTGCACTCCATAAAATCCGCTAAAGTGACTCTTGCACCAAAATTGAGCTCCAAATGTTGGATTGGCTCCGATAATGAACTTCCTATTCTTTAGCCAATCAACATTCCTCTCTGCACCATCCACTACTCCAAGAAGGTTCCAAAGTTGATCATCCGTTTCTAAAACGGCATATTGATATGGGCCTAGAAATCTTGTTAGAGAAGTCTTTTCCCGCTCAATTTGTTCTTGCCCAAATATCTTCACCTCTTAGTAAACAAAATCTTCCTCAATCTCCTTAGACTCTTCTTCATCATCACTCAAGTCAAAGATTGGAGGTTGTGTGAAGTCCACATCAACATCTCCTTCCAAATCCAATAAAGGAGGTTCATGAAGATCATAAAAGGAATTACCCAAGTTGGACAAAAAATCTTGAATGATGGAATCCTCTTGATCAATTCCCATCCATTCTTCATTTATCTTCTCTTACATTTCATGTTGTGACTTGGTGTCTTCTTCTTGATTTTTTAATTCTTTGCTCACTCCACATTTTTCACGTGGTTCCACACATTCATCCACTGGAATTTCTTGCTTATGGCATGAACGCAATGAAGCTAAATGATCCAAAGCCTTGGCTAAGGTAGACATGACTTGCTCTTGCTTCTTCTGGAACTCTTGTTGTTCTTGAATGAGCATGAAAAGTACTTCTTGTGTGGCTTGATCCATGTATGAAGATGAGGATTGAGGGGATGAAGGTTGACAATCAAACTCATGAGGGTAAGGGTTTTGGTTTTGTATGTAGTGAGGGTGTGATGTGTAAGATTGATGACTATGAAGGTAAGTGTTTAGGCTCCATGGGGTGCATTGTGGTAATAGTGTGAAAAAGTCATTAAGGAAACATAAACAAAAACCTATTAACAAAAGCAAACAAGCAAACAGAAAGTGCTATTTACACTATTAACATATTCACAATAACCAAAAGATATAACACCATTTGCAATTCCCCGGCAACGACGCCAAATTTAGTAGAATGAGATTTCTTGTACGGTTCGGAATCAAGAATCGATTCATTTGTAGCACAGTCCAAACCAACAATGAATTCTCACCATCAAATAATAAATTCAATACAAAATATACCGAGAGTAATTCAACCTCGGGTCATTCTCCTTAGGAATGCAAATGAAATGTTACTTCTTTCGGTGGTGAATAGGGAAAAAAAAGGGGGTTTGGTAACCAAAGAACAAAAGATTAAAAGAACTAAGCGATAAAAGAACTAAACAATGATCAAAATCGGAAATTGATGTAAGCAAAGGTAAATAGGATCAAAACTAGTGAAAATGCAGTTAAAGAGCCTTGACTTGGGAGTGAGGATCCAAGGAATCCTATCATTGCCATAACCACAACTATGGTAATTGTCATGAGTCAATCTCGCCTAGTCAACCCCAACCATCGAGGAGTAAGTCAAGCAAGCATAATTGACCTTAATCCATAAGTCCTAACCAACTTACCAAACTAGTTGATAAAAGGCTAGCGTCAATGGAAACAAGAGTCAACTAACTACCCAAGAATTACCACTAAATGTCGGACATTATGACTCTAGTATCCTAGGAACTCAAACCACAAGCCAAGGTTGGGGAATCTACTCAAAATCTAGAGTTGGCATTTTCACAAACACCTTGTGTGCATAAAAGTGAACCATGGAAATTTGCAAAGTAAATTGTAAAACTATAACCAACTATCAACAAAACCAAACCTAAATAAGCCATCAAACATAAAGGAAGCATGAAATGTAAAATTCATTAATCAAAACTTCGAGAAACACAAAATTACAATATAAACAAAGTAACTTGAACCAAAAGGAAATGGAAGTAAAAGTGCTTGAATTAAAGAGGAAATTTAGAGTACTTACAATTGAAGAAGTAAAATGAAAGATCAAAGCTTGCTATAAAATGCTACAATGAAAATGGATGAACCCTAGGAGAGCTATCTACTCTATACTACTCCTACTCCTAATTACTATGAAAACTATGTAAAAATTGCTCCAATCCTCCCCCCTTGATAAGTGTTGAAGTCTCCTTTATATAGCACTCCAAAATAGCATTTCAGCGTTCCAAAAATGAGCCAAGGGCCTCCAAATTTGCGCAGCACGTGCTTCATTAATGAATCCACGTGCAGGGACCTGTGCGGATGCACAGATGCGTGCGTCCACACACGCGGCTGAAAATCGACCTGTGCGTACGCACAGGTTTGTGTGTACGCACACATGGAAATTCTTGTCTGTGCGCGCGCACACTTTGCTGTGTGTGCTTTTCCTTGTTTTCTTCATGTTTTCTCCATTGTACATGCTGTCTTCCACTTTTATCCTTCCATTCTTGCTTTCAAGGCCTGAAACCACTCACAAACCATATCACGGCATCGAATGGCACAAAGGTGGGATTAAATTGCTCTATTAAAGCACAAAATTACATGTTTTTACATTTAAGATCAAATTAGGGATCAAGCACAAAAGTATGCTATTTTGGTGCTTAAGTGTGAGTTCATATGCTAAAATCCATTCAAAGTGAGTTGAAATATACCGTCAAGTATGGACTCATCAATTCTCTTCTTGTATTTCCACATGACCATATGGTGAAGCTCTGGTAACCACAAACGGTCCCGACCACCGGGATTTCAGCTTCCCGGGAAAGAGTTTGATCCTTGAATTATACGGAAGCACTTTCTGTCCTGGCTCAAAGACTCTGATGGCAATGTTCTTGTCATGCAGTAACTTGGTTCTCTCCTTATAGAGCTTGGCATTCTCATAAGCTGAATATCTGAATTCATCAAGCTCATTCAACTGAAGCATTCGCTTCTTTCCTACAGCTTCTGAATCAAGATTCAGACATCAGATTGCCCAGTAAGCTTTATGCTCCACCTCAACTGGCAAGTGACAGGTTTTGCTATAGACCAACTGATAAGGCGACATGCCAATAGGAGTCTTGTAAGCTGTCCGGTATGCCCAGAGAGCATCATCAAGCTTCCTAGACCAGTCCTTTCTTGAAACACTGACGGTCTTCTCTAGAATCCTCTTTAGTTCTCTGTTGGAAACTTCAACCTGTCCACTTGTCTGAGGGTGATAGGGAGTTGCCACTTTATGACGGACTCCATATCTCTGCAGAAGTGAGTCTAGCTGTCTGTTACAGAAGTGGCTTCATCCATCACTAATGAGTGTCATGGGGACACCAAACCGGCTAAAGATATATCTTTGAAGAAAGCTCATTACCACCTTGGCATCATTGGTGGGTAGAGGCACAGCTTCTACCCACTTGGACAAATAATCAATCGCCACTAGAATACAGTTGTTTGAATGTAAGGGTGGGAAAGGTCCCATGAAATCAATACCCCACACATCAAACAACTCGACCTCAAGAATCCCCTGGTGTGGCATTTCATGGTTGGCAGGGAGATTCGTGGCCTTCTGGTGCACGAATTATGAATCACACTTTTCACAACTCGTACCACTGACCAGCAAGTGCACTGGGTCGTCCAAGTAATACCTCACGTGAGTAAGGGTCGAATCCCACGGAGATTGTTGGTTTGAAGCAATCTATGGTTATCTTGTAAATCTTAGTCAGGAAGTCAATTATGTTTATCAGTTGAATTGCAAATAAACAATAGAGCATGGATTAAAGGTTACTTGTTATGCAGTAATGGAAAATATGTTGGAGTTTTGGAGATGCTTTGTCTTCTGAATATCTGCTTTCCTCTGTCTTCTTGTTCACGCACGCACGTCCCCCTATGGCAAGCTGTGTGTTGGTGGATCACCGTTGTCAATGGCTACCTTCCATCCTTCCAGTTAAAACTACGCTCACGCGCTCTGTCACAGCACGGCTAATCACCGGTTGGTTCTCGATCCGGTTGGAATAGGATTTACTATCCTTTTGCGTCTGTCACTAACGCCCAGCCTTCAGGAGTTTGAAGCTCATCACAGTCATTCAATCCTTGAATCCTACTCGGAATACCACAGACAAGGTTTAGACTTTCCGGATTCTCATGAGTACCGCCATCAGTTCTAGCTTATACCACGGAGATTCTGATTAAGGAATCTAAGAGATACTCATTCAATCGTATATAGAACGGAGGTGGTTGTCAGGCACACGTTCATGATTTGAGGAAGGTGATGAGTGTCACAGATCATCACCTCCATCACAGTTAAGCGCGAATGAAAATCTTAGATAGGAACAAGCGTGTTTGAATGGAAAACAGAAATACTTGCATTAATTCATCGAGACACAGCAGAGCTCCTCACCCCCAACAATAGGGTTTAGAGACTCATGCCGTCAGAGAATACAAAGTTTAGATCTAAAATGTCATGAGGTACAAAATAAGTCTCTAAAAGTTGTTTAAATACTAAACTAGTAGCCTAGGTTTACAAAAAATGAGTAGACTATGATGGATGATGCAGAGATCCACTTCTGGGGCCCACTTGGTGTGTGCTGGGGCTGAGATTTAAGTAAGTCACGTGCAGAGGCCATTTGTGGAGTTGAACGCCAGTTTTTGTGCCAGTTTGGGCGTTCAACTCCAGCTTTTGATCCTTTTCTGGCGCTGGACGCCAGAATTGGGCAGAGAACTGGCGTTGAACGCCAGTTTACATCGTCTATCCTTGTGCAAAGTATGGACTATTATATATTTCTGGAAAGCCCTGGATGTCTACTTTCCAACGCAATTGGAAGCATGCCATTTCGAGTTCTGTAGCTCCAGAAAATCCACTTTGAGTTCAAGGAGGTCAGAATCCAACAGCATCAGCAGTCCTTTTTCAGCCTGAATCAGATTTTTGCTCAGCTCCTTCAATTTCAGCCAGAAAAATACCTGAAATTACAGAAAAATACACAACTCATAGTAAAGTCCAGAAATATGAATTTTTTCTAAAAACTAATGAAAATAGACTAAAAATTAACTAGAATATACTCAAAACTATATGAAATTAACCCCAAAAAGCGTATAAAATATCCGCTCATCACAACACCAAACTTAAACTGTTGCTTGTCCTCAAGCAACTAGACAAATAAAATAGAAGACTAATAGGTTGAGAAGCAATAATATCTTAGAGTTTTTGAGTGAAGCTCAGATTCTAATTAGATGAGCGGGACTAGTAGCTTTTTGCTTCTGAACAGTTTTGGCATCTCACTTTATCCATTGAAGCTCAGAGTGATTGGCATCTATAGGAACTTAGAATTCAGATAGTGTTATTGATTCTCCTATTTCAGTGTGATGATTCTTGAACACAGCTTCTTTATGAGTCTTGGCTGTGGCCCTAAGCACTTTGTTTTCCAGTATTACCACCGGATACATAAATGCCACAGACACATAATTGGGTGAACCTTTTCAGATTTTGGCTCAGCTTTGCTAAAGCCCCCAATTAGAGGTGTCCAGGGTTCTTAAGCACACTCTTCTTTTTGCTTTGGACCTTGACTTTAACCGCTCAGTCTCAAGTTTTCACTTGACACCTTCACGCCACAAGCACATGGTTAGGGACAGCTTGGTTTAGCTGCTTAGACCAGGATTTTAGTCCTTTAGGCCCTCCTATCCACTGATGCTCAAAGCCTTGGGATCCTTTTTATTTACCCTTGCCTTTTGGTTTTAAGGGTTATTGGCTTTTTGCTCTTGCCTCTTGGTTTTAAGAGATTTTGGCTTTTTCTGCTTGCTTTTTCTTTTTCTTTCTATATTTTTTTTTCTGCAAGCTTTGTTCTTTGCTGATTTTTCTTGCTTCAAGAATCATTTTTATGATTTTTCAGATTATCAATAACATGTCTCATGTTCATCATTCTTTCAAGAGCCAACATATTTAACAGTCTTAAACAACAAATTCAAAAGACATATGCACTGTTCAAGCATTCATTCAGAAGACAGAAAGCATTGCCACCACATTTGACTAATTAGAATTTCTCTTATTAAAACTCGAAATTTTATTGCCTCTTATTCAAAAGATCTACTACTTTATTCATGTTTGCTGATGATGAGAAAAAATAAACTATAGCTTAATTGGAGATAAAATCAAAATAGATACTAATTACTATTATATGACTCCTAAGGTAAACTTCTATAAGGACACTGTCACAGAGTTAAGGTAGAAATTGGAAATTAACAACCTTTATTCTGGGGGCACGGGGGTTCCTCTGATCCTTGGGGTGCTTGGTCCTACAAGAGAAGACTTTTGGCGCTTCAATTCCCTTAAGTCACGCCCTTGCTCCTCTTGTTCTTTAAACATATAGGTCAACATTTGACTGTGTTCCTTCTGTTCTTTTATTATTTGCTCCATAGCTTCCCGTATCTTGGTAACAGACGTCTCAAGATACTCCCAGTATTCAGATTGAGGGATCTCTGGGAGGAATTCCTGTGCTCTCTTCTTGATGGGATCATCCTGTGCTTGTTGTTTTTCCATTGATGCTTTGGTGATTGGCTTCTCAATTAAGATATACTCAGTTATTCCCATCCTCACTCCAGCGTTCCTGCAGAGCAGAGAAATCACGCTTGGATAAGCCAACCTGGCCTCTTTAGAATTTTTGTTAGCAATTTTGTAGAGTTCAGCTGAAATCAGCTAATGAACCTCCACTTCCTTTCCCATCATGATGCAATGGATCATCACTGCTCTTTTAACTGTGACTTTAGAACGGTTGCTAGTAGGCAACAGAGAACGCCCAATGAAGTCCAGCCATCCTCTGGCAACTGGTTTGAGATCCTCTCTCTTGAGTTGATTTGGGACACCCTTTGTGTTGGTGATCCACCTGGCTCCAGGGATACATATGTCCTCTAGAATCTTATCCAGGTCAATGTCTGCTCTCATCATCATCCTGTTGAAGGAGTTTGGATCATCCTTTAGCTGAGGTAGCTTTAAGATCTCTCTGATCTTGTCAGGGGTGGTATGAACAATCTTCCCTCTGACCATGGTCCGAAATTCATAGAAGGCAGTTCCAGATAGTTTTTGCTTGTCAGTCTGCCACATATTAGCATAGAACTCCTGGACCATGTTCCTTCCTACTTTCGTTTCAGGATTAGCTAGGACTTCCCAGTTCCTGATTCGAATTTGCTCCTGGATCTCCGGATATTCATCTTCTTTCATATCGAATCTAACTTCCGGGATCACTGATCTCAGACCCATTACTTTAAGATAATGGTCTGAATGTTCTTTAGATAAGAACTTCCCTTGATTCCAAAGTGGTTTTGGAACGCTCTCTTTCTTGCCTCTTGGAGTGGGTTGTTTTCCTTTAGGAGCCATGATCTTAGTGATCTCGGATAAACACACCAAACTTAGAGGTTTGCTTGTCCTCAAGCAAAAGAAAAGAAAGGAGAGGGATAGAAGGAGAGCTAGGTGCAATTGTTGATGGAGGAGGAGGGAGGCCGAACCCAAATTTAAAGAGATGGGGGGGGTGGGTTTTCGAAAAATTGGAAAAGATAAGATAAAAAGATTGAGTTGAAAAAGATAAGATAGAAGATATAGTTTAATTTTGAAAAGATATGATAGATTTTTTGAAAAAGATAAATCTGAATTTTGAAAAAGATAATATGGAGATTTGAAAAAGATATGGATTAGTTGAAAAGATTTTTGAGTGAAAAAGATAGATTTGTTTTCAGAAAAGTTTTGAAAAGAGTTTGGATTGAATTTGGAATGAGGGATTTTTAGAAATTAAGGATTTTAGAAATCAGGGTTCTTAACATGTTCATGTAAAAATCATGCATTGAAACATAAAATTTGAAATTAAAATGGAAATACGTGTGGAAAAATGAATTTGGCTCCTCCCTGCTGTCCTGGCGTTTGAACGCCCAAACACTGCCTGTTTTGGGCGTTCAGCGCCCAAATGCTGCTCTCCTGGGCGTTCAACTCCCAGCTGCTGCCATTACTGGCGTTCAACGCCCAGTGGGTGCCCCTTTCTGGCGTTGAACGCCCAGATTGCTACCATTACTGGCGTTCAACGCCCAGTGGATGCCCATTTTGGGCGTTGAACGCCCAAAATATACTTTTACTGGCGTTTTCTTGCCAGTGAGCTCTTTTTCTTTGTTTTGTGTGCCGAGGTCTTCTGTAAATGATTATTTACCTTGTTGCCAATGAACTCTATATAAACAAATAAGAATAAAAATAGAAATAGGGCAACATGCTTAGAGGATTGTTGCCCCATGGCTGGGTTGCCTCCCAGCAAGCGCTTCTTTATTGTCTTTAGCTGGACCTTGCTGAGCTTTTAATCTAGCTTCAGCCTTGAGCATTCTTTCTCAATGTTGCCTTCAAGATAATGCTTGATTCTCTGTCCATTGACAATGAACTTCTTATCAGAATCAATATCTTGAAGCTCCACATAACCATATGGTGATACACTTGTAATCACGTATGGTCCCCTCCACCGGGATTTTAGTTTCCCGGGGAATAGCCTGAGTCTAGAGTTAAACAACAGGACCTTCTGTCCTGGTTCAAAGATTCTAGATGACAGCTTTCTGTCATGCCATTTTTTTTTATTTTTCTTTATAAAGCTTGGCATTTTTGAAAGCTGTGAATCTGAATTCCTCTAGCTCATTTAGCTGGAGCAATCGTTTTTCTCCTGCTAATTTGGCATCAAAGTTTAGGAATCTGGTTGCCCAGTAGGCCTTATGTTCCAGTTCCACGGGCAGGTGACATGCCTTACCATACACGAGTTGGTATGGAGAGGTCCCTATAGGGGTCTTGAATGCTGTTCTGTAAGCCCACAGAGCATCATCCAAGCTCCGTGCCCAATCCTTTCTATGGGTATTTACTGTCCGTTCCAGGATTCTCTTTAATTCTCTGTTAGAAACTTCAGCTTGCCCATTGGTTTGTGGATGATATGGAGTGGCCACCTTGTGGCGAATTCCATACCGAACCATGGCAGAGTAAAGCTGTTTATTGCAGAAGTCCCATCACTGATTAGTACTCTAGGGACACCAAACCTGCTAAAGATATATTTCTGGAGGAACTTCAGCACTGTTTTAGTATCATTGGTGGGTGTGGCAATAGCCTCAACCCATTTTGATACATAGTCAACTGCCACCAGAATATAAGTGTTTGAGTATGATGGTGGGAAATGTCCCATGAAGTCAATTCCCCATACGTCAAACAACTCAATTTCCAAGATTCCTTGTTGAGGCATGGCGTAACCATGAGGCAGATTACCAGCTCTTTGGCAACTGTCACAATTACGTACAAACTCTCGGGAATCTTTATAGAGTGTGGGCCAATAGAAGCCACATTGAAGGACCTTGGTGGCTGTTCGCTCACCTCCGAAATGGCCTCCATATTAAGATCCGTGGCAATGCCACAGGATCCTCTGTGCTTCTTCTCTAGGCACACACCTACGGATAATTTCGTCTGCACATCTCTTAAAGAGATAAGGTTCATCCCACAAGTAGTACTTTGCATCAGTAATTAATTTCTTCTTTTGTATCCTGTTGTACTCCTTGGGTATGAACCTTGCAGCTTTATAGTTTGCAATATCGGCAAACCATGGTGCTTCCTGAATGGCGAATAAATGCTCATCAGGAAACGTCTCAGAGATCTCAAGAAAGGGGAGGGACGTCCCTTCCACTGGCTCTATCCGGGACAGATGATCAGCCACTTGGTTCTCTGTCCCTTTACTGTCTCTTATTTCTATATCAAACTCTTGCAGAAGCAATACCCATCTGATGAGCCTGGGTTTTGAATCCTGCTTTGTGAGTAGATATTTAAGAGCAGCATGGTCAGTATACACAATCACTTTTGATCCTACTAAGTATGATCTGAACTTGTCAATGGCGTAAACCACTGCAAGTAATTCTTTTTCTGTGGTTGTGTAATTTTTCTGGGCATCATTTAGAATGCGACTGGCATAATAAATGACATACAGAAGCTTGTCATGCCTCTGTCCCAATACTGCACCAATGGCATGATCACTGGCATCACACATTAGCTCAAATGGTAACGTCCAGTCTGGTGCAGAAATGACTGGTGCTGTGACCAGCTTAGCTTTCAGCGTTTCAAACGCCTGCAGGCACTTTGTGTCAAACACAAATGGCGTGTCAGCAGCTAGCAGATTGCTTAGAGGTTTTGCGATTTTTGAAAAATCCTTTATAAACCTCCTATAGAATCCTGCATGCCCCAGAAAGCTTCTGATTTCCTTAACATTGGTAGGTGGTGGTAATTTTTCAATTACCTCTATTTTTGCTTGATCCACCTCTATTCCCTTGTTTGAGATTTTATGTAACAACCCTGATTTTCGAGTACATGAGATCTTTTCTAATAGTACGGATTTCTCCAGAAGATCAGTAAAGGGAACACCTCTGCTATATCATCAAGCATCTCAATCCTCATTATCATTATGTCATCCTTAAGCTAGAACCTCCTTTGAGGCAAGCTCGATAATGCAATCGCGAAGAACCTAGTTTTTGAACCGTATCGGTTGGCAGTTTTGATTCTGATTTTCGTAAATAGTCTCTGTTTGACGAACCGGACTCGATTCATGAGAGGAGAGAGATAATAGTATAATATTATCATTATATTAGTATTAGAAAATGCTTGAATGATATTATAAGGTTACCTGGTCTGTTTTTGTTAAAAACAGAAAATCGGTTTAACCGGGTTTACGGTTTACTGGTGCAGCTTAGCACCAGCGTTCTCTGATGAATTTAGCAATGCTAAGGCCTCATTATACATGTTCTATTCTCATAATAAATATGTTACTAGTGTCATTTATGCTAGTAGCTCAGAAAATAATTTTTAGAGATGTTTTTACGAGTGTTCCGGTACACCTAGTTTTAGTAGTTGTACACCAGAGATATTTTAATATTATTTTAATCCACCTCCAAGCCAACCAATCACAACTCACCTTACACCCCCAAGACCTCCAAGGCTGTCTCATTTCATCATTTTGGCCGAAAATAACAAGAGAGTAAAGAGAGAAACTTTCATGAACACTTAATCTTCAAAGCTTGATTTCTTCTGAACTAAAACTCAAATCAAAACTCCGATTTCACCAAAATGATCCTCTCTTCTTCCTCTACATAACCATGTAACTTATCAAGGATGGAAATAAGGTGAGATGGCTGTCTCCCTCCCATTTCAATTCGGTTTTCAAGGAAAACCATGCAAAACATGTGTTTTCTTGATGTTCTTCCTTAGGAATCATGCTTAACTTGACTTGAGGGCCAAGAAACATGAATTTCCAGCAAGTATAAGGTGAGATATCTCTTCCTAACATACTGAGTGAGATTTGGTCAGTTGAGAGTTTTTGGATTTAAAGTTGTTCTTGATGTGATTTAGGAGGAAAAAGTGCTTAAGGACCACCTGAAAGTTTAACCGAATTAGGAGCAGCAAAACCAGGTAGGGATTGACGAATTTAATCTTGATTATTTGTGTTTGAGTTGTGTAAATGTTGTATGATTTGGCTGTGCTAAAAATTGGTTGCATATATGATTGATTCTTGGTGAAAATTTGGTGAAATTTTGATGAAATTTGATGAAATTTAAGCTTTAAAGTTCATGTTCTTGGGCAGCTGGAAAAAACGAAACCCTAAGCTTAAATTGAGGTTCAATTTGTGTTGAAATCATGTAGAAAAGATGGGGTTTTAGTGGCTGCTAATTTATTATGAATTATAGTAAAAATCGGTTGCTGAAAAGACTGAAAAACGGGTAAAAACAGAGAAAGAATCTGAAGAACATGAAGAACACTTTGAGTGTGGTGAAGAATAATGAAGAACACCTTTTTGATTCATAAAAGGGCAAGGAAGTAAAATTTTTGGTGTTTAAGGGGTTATATGGTAATTTCTGGAAGTTAGGGTGGTAAAAGTAGAAATATTAAAAGTTACGGGTGGTAAAAAGTGAATTTTAAAGGTTAAAGGTAAAGTTAAGGTAATTTTCGAAAATATATTAATAAAATAATAAATAATAATAAAATATTAAATAATAATATTTAATTAAAAATAATATTTTAATAAAAATAATAAAATAATGCGAAAAAGGCAGTTTTCTGTAAAAGCTTTAGAAAGACAACTTTAAGCGCAGAATCTCATAATTACCTTCATAAAATACTTAGGGAGTGGTAAAAACATATTAGTGAGGCAAAGATAAAGAAAAGATAAAAAGTTGAAGAAAAGATAAAAATCGAAGAAAAAGTCTGTAAAATTTTAGCAACAGAGAAACAGACAAAGACTAGTGAACGAACTAGGGCAACATAGTTAGTTCTTGATTTGCGAATAGGGTTAGGTATTATATGAAAAGTTAAACTGTTTCAGTATAGACTTAATGAACCTATACTTGGGGCAGGCTAACTAATCATACCGAAATTTACATAAGCTTTAAATACATACGTTAAAAAGAGAAAGCAGAATAAAGTGAGGAAGCGCAGAGAAAGGAACAAACAGAGCAGAATAAAGAGACAAAGCGAAGAGAGTAATATGATAAAGAGTAGAGGACCTATTGAGAGGTCATCTGTTGTATTAAGGCAACCTCAGAGATATCTATATGTTCATCTACTGCATTGTAGCAGTCAGATAGATAATGGTGCAACCACTGAGAAACGATTTCCTGCGGTACAGATCCATATTTTATTTCTGTAAGGCAGAGGGGTTATTTCCTGCTACAGAAGTACCGTGACCACCTGTTCCATTTCTGTAGTGGCAGAGGGGTTATTTCCTGTATACAGAAGGTGTGTCGGCATACAACCCTGCAGTGGCAGATGTGTTATTTCCTGCGTGCAGTGGACCCTGTGGTGGCAGAGGGGTTATTTCCTGTACACAGGGGTATAGCCAACAGGAAAGCCATATCCGGCTAGTAATGCTGGGTTACGTCGGGAGCGGGTAGAAACCGACAAATGAGCTCATTACCTGCACTAGGACTAGACATGCATCATTCTTGTCTGTGCATTATTCTCTGTTGCATTCCTACTTGTGTTTGATCAATTTCTTTATGTTTGTTTGCTTGAGTGCTATGTCTATGCTTTATTTTCTTGCACGCTTCTGTTTGTGTTCTGTTTTCTGTTTTCCCTATCTATTTTAACTACTGTTTACTACTTTACTATATTCTAATATCTATCTGCTAATCGGAATCAAATAAATGAACGTAACTAATAACCCCGACCCTACTAAGAACTCCCCAGTTCTTACCCCTTCTCTCTCCCTTTCCCCTTCAGATGGAAGTAAGAGTACCTTACCATAGTTCGCTGATGACCGTTCACAAGAAGAGGATTCTGCTCTAGATAGTCTTCTGAGTCTAGGGTGAATATCGTTCTCTGATTATATGTATATACTGTGAGACCAGCTAACGTCTGCACCCCATTCGTATGCGCACTTTAACCTAAATCCTGTGTACGAGATTCCTATTGTGTGGCTACTTCATGAGGTACCAGAGAGACGTCCTGTGGAAAAGTCTGATCGTGCAGAGGAGTAGCAGATGATGTTCTATCTTTTGATGACGTTCCACTTGACTTGAGTCTTGAAGACCTAAGAACGTACTTTCCCTCGCTTTAGTAGTTTAGAGGGACTAGGTGAGTATAGAGTCTAGGCTAGCCTAGGTGCTAGCTTAGAGACCTTTGAACAGGTCAGGACCTGGGATGTTGTATGTATGTATATGTATAAAGTTATTATCTAGCTATATCTAGGGGTGTTCTAACTAAAGGTCTATACTCTAATAAAGGCTGGATAACTGAATGTTGCTAGCTACTTGTGATGTATTTTTGTGTGGTTGTTTATAACTGTTTTATCTGTTATTACTTGTGAATTGATTATGACTGATTCCATCTATTAATCCAAATGTTTTCAAAAAAAAAAAAAACCTCGCAAATTAACTACGCTTTTAACAACGAATCAGGCTCATATGATAAATAATAGATAATAATTAGGAAGACAAATTGGTAGCGCTCAGTTTCCGGTATGATCTAGACATATTGAAAATTGGGTCGTTACATTTTATGCCCAAGAACAATTCCTTCAGTCACCATGAAGTGACACTTTTCCCAGTTTAAAACTAGGTTGGTCTCTTGGCATCTTTTCAGAACAAGTTTCAGGTGATCAAGACAGGAGCTGAATGAGTCTCCATATACTGAGAAGTCATCCATGAAGACTTCCAGAAATTTTTCCACCATATCAGAAAAAATAGAGAGCATGCATCTCTGGAAGGTTGCAGGCACATTACATAGCCCAAATGGCATCCTTCTATAAGCAAACACTCCAGATGGACATGTGAATGCTGTTTTCTCTTGATCCTGGGGATCTACTGCAATCTGGTTATAGCCTGAGTAGCCATCCAAAAAGCAGAAATAATCATGACCTGCTAGTCTTTCTAGCATCTGGTCTATGAATGGCAAAGGAAAATGATCCTTTCTGGTGGCTGTATTGAGCCTTCTGTAGTCAATACACATGCGCCACCCCGTAACTGTTCTTGTAGGAACCAGTTCATTTTTTTCATTATGAATCACTGTCATGCCTCCCTTTTTTGGGACGACTTGGACAGGGCTCACCCAGGGGCTATCAGAAATAGGATAAATAATCCCAGCCTCTAGTAATTTGGTGACCTCTTTCTGCACCACTTCCTTCATGGCTGGATTTAGCCGCCTCTGTGGTTGAACCACTGGTTTGGCATTATCCTCCAATAGGATTTTGTGCATGCATCTAGCTGGGCTTATGCCCTTAAGGTCACCTATGGACCACCCAAGAGCTGTCTTGTGTGTCCTTAGCACTTGAATAAGTGCTTCCTCTTCCTGTGAATTTAAAGCAGAGCTTATGATCACTGGAAAAGTGTCACCTTCTCCCAGAAATGCATATTTCAAGGATGGTGGTAATGGCTTGAGCTCGGGTTTAGGAGGTTTTTCCTCTTTTAGAAGAAAGTTCAGAGGCTCTTTCATGTCCCCTGAATCCTCCAAATCAGGCTGAACATCTTTAAAGATGTCTTCCAACTCTGATTCGAGACTCTCAGCCATGTTGATCTCTTCTACCAAAGAGTCAATAAGATCAACTTTCATGCAGTCAGTTGATGTGTTTGGATGCTGCATGGCTTTGACAGCGTTCAACTTGAACTCATCATCGTTGACTCTCAGGGTTATTTCCCCCTGTTGGACGTCAATGAGGGATCGTCCAGTTGCTAGGAAGGGTCTTCCTAGAATGAGAGTAGCACTCTTGTGCTCCTCCATTTCCAGCACAACAAAGTCAGTGGGAAAGGCGAATGGCCCAACTCTGACAATCATGTCCTCAATCACGCCTGATGGGTATTTAGTGGAACCATCAGCAAGTTAGAGACATATCCGGGTTGGTTTAACTTCTTCAGTTAAGCCAAGCTTCCTGATAGTGGATGCAGGTATTAGGTTGATGCTTGCCCCAAGATCGCATAAAGCTGTCTTGGTGCAATTATCTTCTAATATGCATGGTATCAGAAAGCTCCCAGGGTCTTTAAGCTTTTCAGGAAAGCTCTTCAGAATGACTGCACTGCATTCTTCAGTGAGGAGAACTCTTTCTGTTTCTCTCCAATCCTTTTTATGACTCAAGATCTCTTTCATGAACTTGGCATAAGAAGGTATTTGCTCAAGTGCTTCTGCAAATGGAATCTTTATTTCAAGAGTCCTGAGATAATCTGCAAAGCGAGCAAATTGCTTATCCTGCTCCTCTTTCTGGAGTTTTTGAGGATAAGATATCTTGGCTTTATATTCTTCAACCTTAGTTGCTGCAGGTTTATTGCCTACAGAAGTGGTTGAAGAAGCCTTTTTAGAGGGGTTGTTATCAGCATTTGTGTGTGTCTGATCCCTCACTGGCACTTGAGTGCCAGAGTTAGAAAATGGAGTGAAACTGGACGCCAGCTCCTTGTCTGCTCCTGGCGTCTGAACGCCAGAACATTGCCCATTTTGGGCGTTCAACGCCAGATCCTTGCCCATTTCTGGCGTTGAACGCCAGTCCTGCTATATTTCTGGCGTTGAACGCCAGTTTTGGCCATGGTCTGGGCGTTCAGCGCCAGCCTTCCACCAATTTTCTGGCGTTTTAGCGCCAGAATTATTTTTCCCTGGGCTCTTACTGTCCTCAGGTGAATTTTGGGTGGTTTGCTCATTTCTTAGCTTTTTGCTGCCTTGAGGTGGGGTATTTAATGTTTTCCCACTTCTTAGTTGAACTGCTTGGCATTCTTCTGCTATTTGCCTTGACAGCTGCTGCTTTGTTTGCTTAAACTGTTTGTCCATATGTATATTAGCCATCCTTGTCTCTTGTAACCTTTCTTTGAATTCGGCTAACTGCTTTGTTAGAAAGTCCAATTGCTGATTGAATTCAGCAGCTTGTTTTACAGGACTGAGTTCAGCAGTTACTGTTTTAACCTCTTCATTCATGGAAGGGTTGTTGCTTAGGTACAGATGCTGATTTCTGGCAACTGTATCAATGAGCTCTTGAGCCTCTTCAATTGTCTTTCTCATGTGGATAGATCTACCAGTTGAGTAATCTAGAGACATCTGAGCTCCTTCTGCAAGCCCATAGTAGAAGATGTCTAACTGAACCCACTCTGAAAACATTTCAGAGGGGCATTTTCGTAGCATCTCTCTGTATCTCTCCCAGGCATCATAAAGAGATTCATTATCTCCTTGTTTAAAGCCTTGGATATCCAGTCTTAGCTGTGTCATCCTTTTTGGAGGGAAATATTGATTCAGAAATTTTTCTGTCAGCTGTTTCCATGTCCTTATGCTGGCCTTAGGTTGGTTATTTAACCACCTCTTAGCTTGATCACAGCAAATGGAAACAGTAATAGTCTGTAGACATCCTAATCTATTTCTTTATCATGTACTGTGTCAGCAATTTGTAAAAATTGTGCCAGAAACTCTGTAGGTTCTTCTTGTGGAAGACCGGAATACTGGCAGCTTTGCTGCACCATGATAATGAGCTGAGGATTCAGCTCAAAGCTACTGACTCCAATGGAGGGTATGCAGATACTACTCCCATATGAAGCAGTGGAGGGGTTAGAATATGAACCCAGAGTCCTCCTGGACTGTTCATTTCCGCTTAGGTCCATGATGGAGAAAGGGAGATGATGTAAAATAGAAAAAATATTTTTATTTATTTATTTATTAATTTATTTATAAAATAAAAAATAAAATAAATAAAAATGAGTAAAAGATTTTCGAAAAAGTGAGGAGAGAGAAAGTGGTTAGGAGATTTTGAAAAAGATATGATGATTTTTGAAAAAGGTTTTAAATTTTGGAATAAAAATCTGAATTTTTAAAGGAGAGAGAAAAACAATAAGATTACACAGGATTTAAAATTTTTAGATCTGAGGTTCCTTATTTTCGAAAATTTTGGGGGGGGGGGGGAAACACCAAGGAACACCAAACTTAAAAATTTTAAGATCAAGACACACGGAAAACTTAAGAACACTTTGAAGATTTACAAGAACACGAGAACACAAAGGAAGAACACCAAACTTAAAATTTTTAGAAAACCAAAATAAATTTTCGAAAAACACAAAAAAATCAACAAGAAAACACCAAACTTAAAGTTTGGCACAGGATTTAATAGAAAAATTATTTTTGAAAAAGATTTTAAAAAGAGTGTACCAAACTGCCACGGGCTTAGACTAACGCTCTAACCAATTGGGCAGTAAATGTAACACTTGTTTTAAAGAAGGATATTTTTAACCAAGAACAATAATAAGAGATTCTAAACCAGAAAAGAAAAATTTTCCTAATCTAAGCAACAAAATAAACCGTTAGTTGTCCAAACACGAACAATCCCCGGCAACGGCGCCAAAAACTTGGTGCACGAATTATGAATCACACTTTTCACAACTCGTACCACTGACCAGCAAGTGCACTGGGTCGTCCAAGTAATACCTCACGTGAGTAAGGTCGAATCCCACGGAGATTGTTGGTTTGAAGCAATCTATGGTTATCTTGTAAATCTTAGTCAGGAAGTCAATTATGTTTATCAGTTGAATTGCAAATAAACAATAGAGCATGGATTAAAGGTTACTTGTTATGCAGTAATGGAAAATATGTTGGAGTTTTGGAGATGCTTTGTCTTCTGAATATCTGCTTTCCTCTGTCTTCTTGTTCACGCATGCACGTCCCCCTATGGCAAGCTGTGTGTTGGTGGATCACCGTTGTCAATGGCTACCTTCCCTCCTTCCAGTGAAAACTACGCTCACGCGCTCTGTCACAGCACGGTTAATCACCGGTTGGTTCTCGATCCGGTTGGAATAGGATTTACTATCCTTTTGCGTCTGTCACTAACGCCTAGCCTTCAGGAGTTTGAAGCTCGTCACAGTCATTCAATCCTTGAATCCTACTCGGAATACCACAGACAAGGTTTAGACTTTCCAGATTCTCATGAATACCGCCATCAGTTCTAGCTTATACCACGAAGATTCTGATTAAGGAATCTAAGAGATACTCATTCAATCGTATATAGAACAGAGGTGGTTGTCAGGCACACGTTCATGATTTGAGGAAGGTGATGAGTGTCACAGATCATCACCTCCATCACAGTTAAGCGCGAATGAACATCTTAGATAGGAACAAGCGTGTTTGAATGGAAAACAGAAATACTTGCATTAATTCATCGAGACACAGCAGAGCTCCTCACCCCCAACAATAGGGTTTAGAGACTCATGCCGTCAGAGAATACAAAGTTTAGATCTAAAATGTCATGAGGTACAAAATAAGTCTCTAAAAGTTGTTTAAATACTAAACTAGTAGCCTAGGTTTACAAAAAATGAGTAGACTATGATGGATGATGCAGAGATCCACTTCTGGGGCCCACTTGGTGTGTGCTGGGGCTGAGATTTAAGTAAGTCACGTGCAGAGGCCATTTGCGGAGTTGAACGCCAGTTTTTGTGCCAGTTTGGGCGTTCAACTCCAGCTTTTGATCCTTTTCTGGCGCTGGACGCCAGAATTGGGCAGAGAACTGGCGTTGAATGCCAGTTTACGTCATCTATCCTTGTGCAAAGTATGGACTATTATATATTGCTGAAAAGCCCTGGATGTCTACGTTCCAACGAAATTGGAAGCATGCCATTTCGAGTTCTGTAGCTCCAGAAAATTCACTTTGAGTGCAGGGAGGTCAGAATCCAACAGCATCAGCAGTCCTTTTTCAGCCTGAATCAGATTTTTGCTCAGCTCCTTCAATTTCAGCAAGAAAAATACCTGAAATTACAGAAAAACACACAACTCATAGTAAAGTCCAGAAATATGAATTTTTCCTAAAAACTAATGAAAATAGTCTAAAAACTAACTAGAACATACTCAAAACTATATGAAATTAACCCCAAAAAGCGTATAAAATATCCGCTCATCACCTTCTCACATCTGTCACAGTGTTTCACAAATTCTCTGGAGTCCCTGAAGAGAGTCGGCCAGTAAAACCTGCTCTGAAGTACCTTTGTAGCTGTCCTTTCACCACCAAAGTGGCCTCCATAATCAGAACCATGACAGTGCCAAAGGATTTGCTATGTTTCTTCATCTGGGACACATCTCCGGATGATACCATCTGAACACCTTTTAAAAAGGTACGGTTCCTCCCAAATGTAGTACTTCACATCAGTCAATACCTTCTTTACTTGTTGCCTACTGTACTTCCTTGGAATAAAATTCATGGCCTTGTAATTTGCAATGTCTGCAAACCATGGAGCCTGCTGAATGAGGAACAATTGCTCATCCGAAAACGTCTCAGTTACAGCTGTGGGTGGTTGTACTCCTGCTTCAGGCTCAATTCTGGAGAGATGGTCAGCTACTTGATTTTCTGACCCTTTCCTGTCTTTTATTTCAATATCAAACTCCTGAAGGAGCAACACCCATCTGATTAACCTTGGTTTAGAATCCTGTTTGGTTAGAAGGTACTTCAAGGCAGCATGATCAGTATAAACAATAACCTTAGAACCAAGTAAATAGGACCTAAACTTATCAACAGCATACACAACAGCGAATAATTCCTTTTCTGTAGTTGTGTAATTCTTTTGGGCATTATTTAACAGACGACTGGCATAGTAAATGACATGCACACGCTTACCATGCCTCTGTCCTAAAACAGCCCTTATAGCAAAGTCGCTGGCATCACACATTAATTCAAATGGTAAATCCCAGTCAGGGGGAGCTATAATGGGAGCAGAGGTAAGGTTTGCTTTCAGAGTTTCAAAAGCATGTAGACAATCAGAATCAAAGACAAAAGGAACATCAGTAACCAATAGGTTGCTTAATGGTTTAGCAATTTTAGAAAAATCCTTTATAAATCTCCTATAAAATCCTGCATGTCCCAAGAAACTCCTGACTGCCTTAACATTAGCTGCTGTTGGTAATTTTTCAATTACCTCCACCTTTGCTTTACCAACCTCAATTCCCTTACTTGAAATCCGGTGTCCAAGAACAATACCTTCTATAACCATAAAATGACATTTTTCCCAATTCAAAACAAGGTTTGATTCTTGACACCATTTCAAGACAAGAGATAAATGCTTAAGGCAGGATTCAAAAGAATTACCAAAAACAGAAATGTCATCCATAAATACCTCAATGAACTTTTCGACCATGTCAGAAAAAATTGAGAGCATACACCTCTGAAAAGTTGCTGGAGCATTACAAAGTCCAAATGGTATTTTCTTGTAGGCAAATACTCCAAAGAGGCATGTGAATGCTGTCTTCTCTTGATCTTGAGGGTCCACTGCAATTTGGTTATATCCAGAATATCCATCTAAAAAGCAATAAAAAGCATGACCAGCTAACCTCTCAAGCATCTGATCAATGAAAGGCAGGGGGAAATGATCCTTCCTTGTAGCAGTGTTGAGCCTCCTGTAGTCTATGCACATTCTCCATCCTGTTAGTGTTCTTGTAGGAATAAGCTCATTCTATGCATTCTTGATCACTGTCATCCCTCCTTTCTTGGAAACTACCTGCATAGGACTTACCAAAGGACTGTCAGAAATAGGGTAAATAATACCTGCTTTCCATAATTTTATTACCTCTTTTTGGACCACCTCTTTCATGGTTGGATTGAGTCTCCTTTGTGGTTGCACAACTGGTTTAGCGTCATCTTCAAGGAGGATCATGTGCATACACTTGGTTGGACTAATCCCCTTCAAGTCACTAATGGTCAATCTAAGAGCTGTTTTATGGCTTCTGAGCACTGAAATAAGCGCTTCTTCTTCTTTAGGCTTCAGGGAAGCGCTAATAATAACTGGATATGACTCATTTTTACCCAAGAACACATATTTCAGAGAAGGAGGTAAAGGTTTGAGCTCAAGCTTGGGGGCTTCCTCCTCTGCTTTAGGCATGTGAACCATAGCCTTCTGGGGTGGTGAATCATCAACTTCAACTAATTCATACTCAAAAATAGGATTCAGAATGTCATCAAGTACCTCAGCTTCCAGTACCTCTTGAACAAGTGGTTCAACAACATCAATTCTCATACACCCTTCAGAATCATTAGGGTGCTTGAGAGCTTCAAAAACATTAAGGACCACCTGTTCTTCATTGACCCTCAGGGTTAATTCACCCTTTTGCACATCAATCAGAGCTTTACCTGTAGCTAAAAAGGGTCTACCAAGAATAATAGAGAATTTTGCATCCTCTTCCATGTCTAAAATAACAAAATCAGCAGGAAAGATAAATGGTCTTACTTTCACAAGTAAATCCTCAACAACACCCACAGGTAATTTAATAGAAAGATTGATGACAAGTCATCTTAGCCTAGTTTCACTAGCCTTTTTCTTTTGTTTTCAATTGATTTTATGCACTTTCTTAAGCCATAAGCAAGCCAATTGGGTAGATTTCCATGTTTCCTTTGATTCAATCAACCCTGTATGAATTCATGCACTTTCATGAGATTTTATGCTATAATTGTCATATATTATGAAAGAAACACAATCTCATGATTTGGGGCATAGCTTTGATTGTTTTGATTGATTGATGATAGGTGGAAAGAGTTTTGAAGAAGGTTGAAGGAAGAAGGAATGGCTAGGAGCAAGAGAGAACAAAAAGTTTGAGCCAAAGTTTGCCTCAAACTTTAGCTCAAACTTTTAGAAGAGTTGAAAACATGCCAGAGGAAAAAAGCTTGAGCCAAAGTTTGCCTCAAACTTTAGCTCAAACTTTTAGAAGAATTGAAAACACTCCAGAGAAAAAAAAGCTTGAGCCAACGTTTGCCTCAAACTTTTTGGCAAACGTTGGCATCACAAAACCAACACCTTGGAGGAGAAAAGCTTGTGCCAACGTTTGCCTCAAACTTTTTGGCAAACATTGGCGCCACACTTGCACACCCTGGAGGAGAAAAGTTTGCACCAACATTTGCCTCAAGCTTTTTGGCAAACGTTGGCGCCACACATATACACAAGGGGGCCAACGTTTGAGCAAAAGTTTGACCTCAAACTTTAGCCCAAACGTTGGTAGCAGCAAGTGAAGCCATCTGGTATAAAAAGTTTGAGTAAAAGTTTGCCTCAAACTTTTACTCAAACTTTATATGATTTCAACCCGGTTCACAATGGATCTTTCTCCAACTCCAAGAGCAATCAACCAAGGCCTTTATTAACCCAATTCCATCAAGAGCAAAGGCCCAATTCAAGGCTTGAAGACCATTTGAAGAAAGTGTATAAATAGCTTAGGATTTAAGTTTTTCGGAGAGCTTTTCTTTGGAGAGAATTTGAGAACACTTACAGTGGAGAGCACCTTGACATTTTTGCATTGTTGTTTTTAGAATTCAAGAGAATTAGGGAGGAGAATTGATCTCTCTTCTTCCTTGTTCTTGTTTGAGCACTTTTTACTTTTCTTGTTTCGGATCTTGGGTGGAGAATTGAAGAACTTCTGTTTCAATCTTACCTTGAGATCTCGTTTAATTTTCTGCATAATCGAATTTCCATTTCAGTTAACTGCTTCGGCTTCTACTCTTCTGCAATTTACATTTCTTTATTTCCTTTGCAATTGTTCTTGCTGGATCTAGGAAGGCAGTGAGATCTAGACTTAGCTATCTAGTCTCTTGAGTCCTGAGATCTATAGCTTTAAATTTCAATTTCCTTGTTTCGTTGTCACACCAAGCTTATTCTCATTTTCATTTAAGATCCGGTTTAATTGAATCTGTCTTTTACATTCCTATTTGTTGAATTTTTCTTTTCCTTGTTTAATTTCTGCAAATCCAATTCCCAATTCCCTTTTCAATTCAAGCCATTTACATTTCTTGCACTTTAAGATTCTGTAATTTACATTTCTTGCGTTCTAAGTTTCTGCCATTTAATTTCTTGTTCTTTAAGATTCAGCACTTTATTTTCTGTTCTCTTTAATTTCATGCAATTTACCCATTCCCTTTACTTTCCATGCAATTTAAATTCTGTTAATCACAAATCACTCAACTAAATCTTGATTCGCTTGACTAAATCAACCACTAAACTAAAATTGCTCAATCCTTCAATCCCTGTGGGATCGACCTCACTCCCGTGAGTTTTATTACTTGATGCGACCCGGTGCACTTGCCGGTTAGATTTGGGTGTTTTGGAAATTCGTTTTTCCACAAATTTTCCCATCAAGTTTTTGGTGCCGTTGCTGGGGATTGAAATAGATTGACAATGATTATGTGAAGTGGAGATCTAGATCAAGCACTTTTTCTTTTCTGTTTCTCTAATTTTTGACTAACACGCTAACTGTTTGAAATTTTGCTTAAACTAAACTTCATTCTAGCAATAGATTGAAGTGTTGCTGGTGGTGTTTCTTTTGTTTTGTTTGTATGTCAGGTACAGGGAGATCCATTCCTGTTTTATCTGAAACTGACCAGAGAACTCTTAGAAGGTTAAGAAGAGCTGAAAGAGGGAAAAATATTGTTGGAGAGGAAGAATCTGAGGAAGAATATCACGAGATGGAAGGAGATCCATCTAATCCAGGAGGAGGGGTTAACAATAACCCACAACAGAAGCGAGTACTGGCCTCCTATACCTTTGCAAATGCTAGACATTGTGGAAGCAGCATTCTCACCCCCAATGTCAATGCAAACAACTTTGAACTGAAGCCACAACTCATCACATTGGTCCAAAATAACTGCTCGTTTGGGGGAGGACCATTGGAGGATCCAAATCAACATCTATCTACCTTCCTAAGGATTTGTGACACTGTCAAATCCAATGGTGTGAATCCTGAAACTTACAAGCTTCTGCTGTTCCCGTTCTCATTAAGGGACAAGGCCGCACAATGGCTTGAAACTTTTCCCCAAGGAAGCATCACTAGTTGGGATGACTTGGTGACTAAATTTCTAGCCAAATTCTATCCACCCCAAAGAGTCATCAGGCTGAAAACCGAGGTGCAGACATTCACACAATTAGATGCCGAATCCTTGTATGAAGCATGAGAGAGGTACAAAGCCTTAATCAGAAAGTGTCCTCCAGAGATGTTCAATGAATGGGACGTGCTGCAAAATTCCTATGAAGGCCTGACATTGAAATCTCAAGAGGCATTAGATCATTCTGCTGGAGGTTCACTACAACTGATGAAAACTGCTGAGGAAGCCCAGAATCTTGTGGACATGGTGGCCAACAAGTCCAGTACATGCAGTTAGAAGGAGTGGACTCAATCTTGGCTCAAAACAAGATGATGCAGCAGCAAATTCAACAACAATTTGAGCAAATGGCCAAGAGGATTGATAGCCTCCAAGTTGTAGCAGTTAACACAAGCCAACCATCATCCACATGGGGGCAAAATGAAGAAACTCAAGAGGAGCAACAGCAAGAACAAGTCCAGTACATGCACAACCAAAATTCTGGACAGAATGAAGTGTATGGTGACACATACAATCCATCCTGGAAGAACCACCCAAACCTCAGATGGGGAGATAATCACAACAAGAACCAACAACCATGGCAGAGAAACTCAAACCAAAACACTTCAAGGAACAACCAAAATCACAACCAGCAGCAAACTAACCAAAACCCTTACAGAAAACCTCAAAACAACTACCCCAACCCCAACCATTACCAATCCAATAACCAACCCACCAACCAAAATGCCCACCATCCACCATCCACATCTCACAACCCACCACAAGCATCACCTGAATCTCAAAGACTCACTAACCTGGAAACTTTGATAGACAAAATGTGGAAACACCAGGAAATGACAACCAAGAACCATGAAGCCTCCATGAAGAGCCTAGAGAGGCAGATTGGGCAAATCTCCAAGCAGATTTCTGTTGAGAGACCTTCAAGCTCACTGCCGAGTGACACAATCCCAAATCCTAAGGAAGAATGCAAGGCGATACAATTAAGGAGTGGGAGAACATTGATGAGCAACAATGACACTACAAAGAAGCAAGCAGAGAGCAGCAAAAGACCAACAGAAGATGAAAAACAAACAAAGGCAGATGAAGCCAAGGATCAAGTTGTGATGCCAAACAATAGCACTGAGAAACTCAAAGAGAAGAACAACCAACCACACAGTTCAAAAGAAGTGATTCAGGGACAGCAGCAAGTAGGAAAGAGCATCACACCTCCACTACCATATCCCCAGAGGTTCAGCAAAGAGACTAAGGACCAACATTTTCATAAGTTCCTTGAGACTTTCAAAAAGCTGGAGATCAATATTCCATTAGCTGAAGAACTTGAGCAAATGCCTCTGTATGCCAAGTTTTTGAAGGAGCTTATCAACAAGAAAAGAAGTTAGGACGAGAAAGAGACCATACTGCTTACTGAAGAATGCAGGGTTTTGATTCAAAAAGGGCTTCCTCCTAAGCTTGAAGACCCTGGGAGCTTCTTGCTACCTTACACCGTTGGGGAATTAACCATCACTAAGGCAATGTGCGATCTAGGAGCAAGTATTAACTTAATTCCCTCCTCTTTGGTGAAAAAGCTGCGTATAGAGGAAGTTAAACCGGTACAGATGTCTCTAGAGCTGGTAGATAAGTCAATGGTATACCCCAGGGGTGTAATTGAAAACCTTCTAGTCAAGGTGGACAAATTCATATACCCTGCAGATTTTGTAGTTCTAGATTCAGATGAGGATGAAAGTGACTCCATCATACTTGGGAGACCGTTCTTGGCCACTGCCAGGGCTATCATAGACGTAGAGCAAGGAGAATTAACTTTCAGAATGCATGATAAGAGTGTCACTCTGAAAGTATTACCAGAAGCGCAGTTCAGTGATGAGAAGAAAGACTATATGGAACTCGAAAAGGAAGAATCACAGTTAAAGGAAGAAAGCAACAAGGTGATTCACAGCAACATCCCAAGGCAAAAGATTGTACAGAAGGTTGAAGAAGTTCAAGAGGATATTGGAATATTAGCCACTAAGAAGAGAGATCTCCAAAGTAAGCCTATGGCCAGAGAAGAAAGATCAACAAAAGAAAGGAAGAAACACAGAAACAAAACAAAAAGAGGTTGGAAGAACAGAAAGATTCCAACAGAAGGGCTTTCCAAAGGTGATAAAGTGCAATTGATTTATCAACAACTAGGAGCAAGCCAACAGACTGATGATTACTACACTGTCAGCAATATACTCTCATTAGAGCATGCTGAAATTGAACACCAAGGAACAAAGAGGAGGATCGCAGTCAGGGGAGACAAGTTAAGGCACTACAATCATCAACCACCATAAAAGAAAGCCCTAGTGTCAAGCTAGTGACAATAAAAGAGCGCTTGTTGGGAGGCAACCCAACCTGAGGTAATTTTCTTTTCATAGCTATTTCAACAAAAAAGTTAAATGATTGGTATGTATTGCAAGGAGCTAAGTTTGGTGTTTCACACCAAAACAATTTAAAGGAGAATAAAGGATTCTAAGTTTGGTGTTCCACCAAAATCTCATTTAAAAGCACATTCTCACCTTCTGCACAAAGGGCTACTAGCTCCAAGCAATCTGATAAATCATTTAATCATTGTCTGTTTCTAGTTTTTAGTTTTATTACCTTTAGCAAAGACTTAGGTTTTCACATATGGTTATTTTAATGCATAAGAAACATGGCAAGGGACTAAGTTTGGTGTTCACACACCAAAGTAAGTTCAAAAGCCTACAAGAAAGTCTTGCACACTAACCAGTCACCTAAGGGCTTGAGAAACAAGCAACTTCCATTAACACTGCAGGAATTCAATCTCTCTCTTGGGAGGACTACACACCATTAGCTGAGAGAAAGAAGAAGAAGCCACCAAGAGGTTGTATTGTCACTTAACTCCATCAGCATTGAATTGCTCTAAATTGGAAGTGTGAATATGCCCATCTTAACAGCAACTGTTAGTTTAGTAGTCTTTGCATCACTTCTGTTTCAATTTAAAATAAGTAAGCTAGTCTAAGTGTGTGCTTGTGTGTTTACTTTCACTTAACAAAAAGCATGCTTTGTCCCCTGCATCTTTAATTCAATAAAAGAAATGTTTGAATGTGAAGTAAGATAGTTTTCTGTTAGATAGAAGTACAATAAAAGTAAGTGGTGGTATGCATGTGTGATTGTATGATAGCTCACTTTTAGTGAATAAGAGAACTAGGATGTCTCCTTCTAAGTAGAAAGTGGCCTACTATCTATGAATCTCAATTAAATAAACGTCCTTGGTTAAAAAAAGAAAAACAAACAGAGAAAAGAAAAGGCCAAAAATTGGCAATAGAATAAAAGAAAAAAAAAAAGAAGTAAAGCTAGACACCAATAGCTTGAACCTTAGAATATATGCCTGTGGTGTCTCTGTACTAGGATCTGCTTGGATTATTAAGTTCTTTGGAGTGCATCAACACTCGGTGACTTGGGTTAACTAACCCGGGATCATCAGCTGAAAGTCCACTATCAAGAGCAACCTAAATACAAGGCATTTAGTAACCCAAAGAGGTGCTGGGCATCAATGTTCTAAGAAGGAATGTGAGCCAAGTGTCTATAGTGAATAATGTGTCAAGTATAAAGAAAGAAAAGAACTTGTTACACATGACACTGAACTAAAGCTTATAGAGAAAAACAATAGTCAAGGACAAATGAATAATGAGAGGTCATAGCAGTGTGTTGCTTGATGCTTCAAGGAGACTTTCTAAGCCTAAAAGTCAATAAGAAGTGAGTGTTTACATATCCGCATAAAACCCCATGAACTACCAATAATACTCTGCTAGCATGAACATCCCCTTCCATTTCATTCTTTCTTCTCAATAATTCTTTTCTTGCTTGGGGACAAGCAAGCTTTAAGTTTGGTGTTGTGATGACAAGTCATCTTAGCCTAGTTTCACTAGCCTTTTTCTTTTGTTTTCAATTGATTTTATGCACTTTCTTAAGCCATAAGCAAGCCAATTGGGTAGATTTCCATGTTTCCTTTGATTCAATCAACCATGTATGAATTCATGCACTTTCATGAGATTTTATGCTATAATTGTCATATATTATGAAAGAAACACAATCTCATGATTTGGGGCATAGCTTTGATTATTTTGATTGATTGATGATAGGTGGAAAGAGTTTTGAAGAAAGTTGAAGGAAGAAGGAATGGCTAGGAGCAAGAGAGAACAAAAAGTTTGAGCCAAAGTTTGCCTCAAACTTTAGCTCAAACTTTTAGAAGAGTTAAAAACATGCCAGAGGAAAAAAGCTTGAGCCAAAGTTTGCCTCAAACTTTAGCTCAAACTTTTAGAAGAATTGAAAACACTCCAGAGGAAAAAAAGCTTGAGCAAAAGTTTGCCTCAAACTTTAGCTCAAACTTTTGGGAGAAAAGCTTGAGCCAACGTTTGCCTCAAACTTTTTGGCAAACGTTGGCATCACAAAACCAACACCCTAGAGGAGAAAAGCTTGTGCCAACGTTTGCCTCAAACTTTTTGGCAAACGTTGGCGCCACACTTGCACACCCTGGAGGAGAAAAGTTTGCGCCAATGTTTGCCTCAAGCTTTTTGGCAAACGTTGGCACCACACATATACACAAGGGGGCCAACGTTTGAGCAAAAGTTTGACCTCAAACTTTAGCCCAAACGTTCGTAGCAGCAAGTGAAGCCATCTGGTATAAAAAGCTTGAGTAAAAGTTTGCCTCAAACTTTTACTCAAACTTTATATGATTTCAACCCGGTTCACAATGGATCTTTCTCCAACTCCAAGAGCAATCAACCAAGGCCTTTATCAACCCAATTCCATCAAGAGCAAAGGCCCAATTCAAGGCTTGAAGACCATTTGAAGAAAGTGTATAAATAGCTTAGGATTTAAGTTTTTCGGAGAGCTTTTCTTTGGAGAGAATTTGGGAACACTTACAGTGGAGAGCACCTTGACATTTTTGCATTGTTGTTTTTAGAATTCAAGAGAATTAGGGAGGAGAATTGATCTCTCTTCTTCCTTGTTCTTGTTTGAGCACTTTTTACTTTTCTTGTTTCGGATCTTGGGTGGAGAATTGAAGAACTTCTATTTCAATCTCACCTTGAGATCTCGTTTAATTTTCTGCATAATCGAATTTCCATTTCAGTTAACTGCTTCGGCTTGTACTCTTCTGCAATTTACATTTCTTTATTTCCTTTGCAATTGTTCTTGCTGGATCTAGGAAGGCAGTGAGATCTAGACTTGGCTATCTAGTCTCTTGAGTCCTGAGATCTATAGCTTTCAATTTCAATTTCCTTGTTTCGTTGTCACACCAAGCTTATTCTCATTTTCATTTAAGATCCGGTTTAATTGAATCCATCTTTTACATTCCTGTTTGTTGAATTTTTCTTTTCCTTGTTTAATTTCTGCAAATCCAATTCCCAATTCCGTTTTCAATTCAAGCCATTTACATTTCTTGCACTTTAAGATTCTGCAATTTACATTTCTTGCGTTCTAAGTTTCTGCCATTTAATTTCTTGTTCTTTAAGATTCAGCACTTTATTTTCTGTTCTCTTTAATTTCATGAAATTTACCCATTCCCTTTACTTTCCATGCAATTTAAATTCTGTTAATCACAAATCACTCAACCAAATCTTGTTTCGCTTGAATAAATCAACCACTAAACTAAAATTGCTCAATCCTTCAATCCCTGTGGGATCGACCTCACTCCCGTGAGTTTTATTACTTGATGCGACCCGGTGCACTTGCCGGTTAGATTTGGGTGTTTTGGAAATTTGTTTTTCCACAAATTTTCCCATCAAAGATCAGCAAGTTGAAGAGAAATACGAGTGGGTTTTACCTCCTCAATTTGAAGCTTTTTTATCACTGAAAGTGGCATGAGATTGATGCTAGCTCCAAGATCACATAAAGACCTCTGAATGGTGACATCTCCAATGGTGCAAGGAATCACAAAGCTCCCCGGATCTTGCATTTTCTTAGGAAGTTTATGTTGAATAATAGCACTGCATTCCTTGGTTAACACCACGGTTTCTTGCTCCTTCCAATTCCTCTTGTTAGTCAATAATTCTTTCATAAATTTAGCATAAAGAGGCATTTGCTCAAGAGCCTCTGCAAAAGGAATGTTGATCTGCAGCTTCTTGAAGACTTCTAAAATTTTAGAAAATTGCTTTTCTTTGGAAGCTGATGAGCGGATAATTTATACGCTTTTTGGCATTGTTTTTAGTATGTTTTTAGTAGGATCTAGTTACTTTTAGGGATGTTTTTATTAGTTTTTATGTTAAATTCACATTTCTGGACTTTACTATGAGTTTGTGTGTTTTTCTGCGATTTCAGGTATTTTCTGGCTAAAATTGAGGGACTTGAGCAAAAATCAGATTCAAAGGTTGAAGAAGGACTGCTGATGCTGTTGGATTCTGACCTCCCTGCACTCAAAGTAGATTTTCTGGAGCTACAGAATTCAAAATGGCGCGCTTCTAATTGCGTTGGAAAGTAGACATGCAGGGCTTTCCAGCAATATATAATAGTCCATACTTTAGCCGATTTTAAATGACGAAAAAGGACGTTGAACGCCAGTTCTATGCTGCAGTCTGGAGTTAAACGTCAGAAACACGTCACGAAGCAGAGTTGAATGCTAAAAACACGTTACAAACTGGCGTTCAACTCCAGAAAAAGCCTCTGCACGTGTAACATTCAAGCTCAGCTCAAGCACACACCAAGTGGGCCCCAGAACTGGATTTATGCATCAATTACTTACTTCTGTAAACCCTAGTAACTAGTTTAGTATAAATAGGACTTTTTACTATTGTATTAGACATCTTCGGATCGATCCTGGATTGTATTTTTGATCCTGTGATCACGTTTTAGGGACTGGCCATTCGGCCATGCCTGAACCTTTCACTTATGTATTTTCAAACGGTAGAGTTTCTGCACTCCATAGATTAAGGTGTGGAGCTCTGCTGTTCCTCATGAATTAATGCAAAGTACTACTGTTTTTCTATTCAATTCAACTTATTCCGCTTCTAAGATATTCATTCGAACTTCAATATGAATGTGATGAACGTGACAATCATCATCATTCCCCCACGAACGCGTGCCTGACAACCACTTCCGTTCCACCTTAGATTGGATGATTATCTCTTGGATCTCTTAATCAGAATCTTCATGGTATAAGCTAGATTGATGGCGGCATTCATGAGAATCCAGAAAGTCTAAACCTTGTCTGTGGTATTCTGAGTAGGACTCTGGGATTGAATGACTGTGACGAACTTTAAAACTCGCGAGTGCTGGGCGTAGTGACAGACGCAAAAGGAGGGTGAATCCTATTCCAGTATGATCGAGAACCTCAGATGATTAGCCGTGCTGTGACAGAGCATTTGGACCATTTTCACAAGAGGATGGGATGCAGCCATTGACCACGGTGATGCCTCCAGATGATTAGCCATGCAGTGACAGCGCATCGGACCATTTTCACAGAGAGGATGAAAAGTAGCCATTGACAATGGTGATGTCCTTACATAAAGCCAGCCATGGAAAGGAGTAGGACTGATTGGATGAAGACAGCAGGAAAGCAGAAGTTCAGACGAACGAAAGCATCTCTATACGCTTATCTGAAATTCTCACCAATGATTTACATAAGTGTTTCTATCTTTGTTTTCTGTCTATCTATTATATATTTTCGAAAACTTCATAACAATTTGATATCCGCCTGACTAAGATTTACAAGGTGATCATAGCTTGCTTCATACCAACAATCTCCGTGGGATCGACCCTTACTCACGTAAGGTTTATTACTTGGACAACCCAGTGCACTTGCTGGTTAGTTGTGCGAAGTTGTGAAGTTATGTTTGGACCATGGTTATGCGCATCCGTTTTTGGTGCCATTGCCAGGGAGAGAACGAACAAATAATTTTACAACCCTAATCTGAGTAACAATTTCGGATACCAAGTTTTTGGCACCGTTGCCGGGGATTGTTCGAGTTTGGACAACTGACGGTTCATCGTGTTGCTTAGATTGGGTAATTTTCTTCTTATTTTATTTTCAAAAAGTTTTCAAAAAAATTTTTCAAAAAAAATATTTTCTTCTTTTTCGTTTTTCCCAATTAATATTCGAAAAAAAAAAATCTTTCAAAAATTTCTCATCTGTTTTTGAAAATTATTTCAGAATTTTTAAGAATGAATTCTAGAGTTTCATGAAGCATGTGAAGCCTAGCTGGCTGTAAAGCCATATCTAAATTTATTTGGACTGGGGCTTCCAACCCAACATTATCAAGAGCAAGCTAGTTGTTGCTAATCCACCTGCTGCTGTTCCTGATCCAAAAGATTTACATGCTAAAGCTTGACTGGCTATTAAGCCATGTCTAACCCTCAGATTGGAGCTTTAGACTAAAGAGTGTAAGATTCCTGGAATTCATATTAAAAATTTTGGAATCCTTATTTTTCTTTTTCACAAATAATTTTCGAAAAATCCAAAAAAAAAAATTAGAAAATCAAAAAGAAATCAAAAAAATATTTTGTGTTTCTTGTTTTAGTCTTGAATCAATTTCAAGTTTGGTGTCAATTGCATACTCATCTTGCATTTTTCGAAAATTGCATTCATACATTGCATTCATCATGATCTTCAAGTTGTTCTTGATAAACCTTCTTGATTGATCTTCATATTATATTGTTTTGTGTTGTATGGTGTTTTTCATATGCATTCTTAAATTCTTAGTGTCTAAACATTAATGATTTCTAAGTTTGGTGTCTTGCATGTTTTATCTGCATAAAAAATTTTTCAAAAATATGTTCTTGATGTTCATCATGATCTTCAAAGTATTCTTGGTGTTCATCTTGACATTCATAGCATTCTTGCATGCATTCATTGTTTTGATCTAAAATTTTCATGCATTGCATCATTTTTATGTTTTTCTCTCTCATCATAAAAAAATTTCAAAAATAAAAAATATCTTCCCCTTTTTCTCTCATAAATTTCGAAAATTTGGATTGACTTTTTCAAAAAATTTTTAAAATCTAGTTGTTTTTATGAGTCAAATCAAATTTTCAATTTAAAAATCTCATCTTTTCAAAATCTTTTTCAAAAATCAAATCTTTTTTTTTCATTTTTCTTATCTATTTTCGAAAATTCCAAAAATATTTTTCAAAAATATTTTTCTTAATTTTACATCATATTTTCGAAAATATCATCAACAATTAATGTTTTGATTCAAAAATTTCAAGTTTGTTACTTACTTGTTAAGAAAGATTCAAACTTTAAGTTCTAGAATCATATCTTGTGATTTCTTGTGAATCAAGTCATTAATTGTGATTTTAAAAATAAAATCTTTTTCAAAACTAATTTCAAAAATATCTTCTTATCTTATCTTTTTCAAAAATTTGATTTTAAAATATCTTTTCTAACTTCTTATCTTCTCATCTTTTCAAAAATTGATTTTCAAATTTGTTTCAACTAACTAACTAACTTTTTGTTTGTTTCTTATCTTTTTCAAAACTACCTAACTAACTCTCTCTCTCTAATTTTCGAAAATCTCTTCCCTCTTTTTCAAAAATTCTTTTTAATTAACTAATTGTTTCAAATTTTGATTTTAATTTTCGAAAATCACTAACCAATTTTTCAAAAATTATTTTTGAAAATCCTCTCACTTCTCATCTTCTTCTATTTATTTATTCATTTACTAACATCTCTTCCTCACTCACCAAAAATCTGAACCCCCCTCTCTCTCTGAGTTCAGATTTTCTCTTCTTCTTTTCTTCTACTCACACAGGGGAACCTCTATACTTAGGCAAAAAGGATCCCTATTATTATTATTTTTCTGTTCCCTCTTTTTCATATGAGCAGGAGCAAGGACAAGAACATTCTTGTTGAAGCAGATCCAGAACCTGAAAGGACTCTGAAGAGGAATCTAAGAGAAGCTAAATTACAACAATCCAGCAAGCACCTTTCAGAAATTTTCGAACAGGAAGAGGAGATGGCAGCCGAAAATAATAATAATGCAAGGAGGATGCTTGGTGACTTTACTGCACCTAACTCCAACTTACATGGAAGAAGCATCTGCATCCCTACCATTGGAGCAAACAATTTTGAGCTGAAACCTCAATTAGTTTCTCTGATGCAACAAAACTACAAGTTTCATGGACTTCCATCTGAAGATCCTTTTCAGTTCTTAACTGAATTCTTGCAGATCTGTGATACTGTTAAGACTAATGGAGTAGATCCTGAAGTCTACAGGCTCATGCTTTTCCCTTTTGCTGTAAGAGACAGAGCTAGAGTGTGGTTGGATTCTCAACCCAAAGATAGCCTAAACTCTTGGGATAAGCTGGTCACGGCTTTCTTAGCCAAGTTCTTTCCTCCTCAAAAGCTGAGCAAGCTTAGAGTGGATGTTCAAACCTTCAGACAGAAAGAAGGTGAATCCCTCTATGAAGCTTGGGAGAGATACAAGCAACTGACCAAAAAGTGTCCTTCTGACATGCTTTCAGAATGGACCATCCTGGATATATTCTTTGATGGTCTGTTTGAATTAGCTAAGATGTCATTGGACACTTCTGCAGGTGGATCCATTCACCTAAAGAAAATGCCTGCAGAAGCTCAAGAACTCATTGACATGGTTGCTAATAACCAGTTCATGTACACTTCTAAGAGGAATCCTGTGAGTAATGGGACGCCTCAGAAAAAGGGAGTTCTTGAAATTGATACTCTGAATGCCATATTGGCTCAGAATAAAATATTGACTCAGCAAGTCAATATGATTTCTCAGAGTCTGAATGGAATGCAAGCTGAATCCAACAGTACTCAAGAGGCAGTTTCTGAAGAAGAAGCTTATGATCCTGAGAACCCTGCAATAGCAGAGGTGAATTACATGGGTGAACCATATGGAAACACCTATAACCCCTCATGGAGAAATCACCCAAATCTCTCATGGAAGGATCAACAAAAGCCTCAACAAGGCTTTAATAATGGTGGAAGAAACAGGTTTAGCAATAGCAAGCCTTTTCCATCATTCACTCAGCAACAGACAGAAAACTCTGAACAAAATACCTCTAATTTAGCAAACTTAGTCTCTGATCTATCTAAGGCCACTCTGAGTTTCATGAATGAAACAAGGTCCTCCATTAGAAATTTGGAAGCACAAGTGTGCCAGCTGAGTAAAAGGATCACTGAAATTCCTCCTAGTACTCTCCCAAGCAATACAGAAGAAAATCCAAAAGGAGAGTGCAAGGCCATTAAAATGATCATCATGGCCGAACCCAGAAGAGAGGAGAAGGACGTGAATCCCAGTGAGGAAGACCTCCTGGGACGTCCAGTGATCAATAAGGAGTTTCCCTCTGAGGAACCAAAGGAATCTGAGGCTCATCTAGAGACCATAGAGATTCCATTGAACCTCCTTACGCCCTTCATGAGCTCTGATGAGTATTCTTCTTCTGAAGAGAATGAGGATGTTACTGAAGAGCAAGTTGCCAAGTTCCTTGGTGCAGTCATGAAGCTGAATGCTAATTTATTTGGTAATGAGACTTGGGGAGATGAACCTCCCCTATTCACCAATGAACTAAATGCATTGGATCAACTGAGATTGCCTCAGAAGAAACAGGATCCTAAAAAGTTCCTAATACCTTGTAACATAGGCACCATGACCTTTGAGAAGGCTCTATGTGACCTTGGGTCAGGAATAAACCTCATGCCCCTCTCTGTAATGGAGAAACTGGGAATCTTTGAGGTGCAAGCTGCTAGAATCTCATTAGAGATGGCAGACAACTCAAGAAAAGAGGCTTATGGACAAGTAGAGGACGTGTTAGTAAAGGTTGACGGCCTTTACATCCCTGCTGATTTTATAATCCTGGATATTGGGAAGGATGAGGATGAATCCATCATTCTTGGAAGACCCTTCCTAGCCACAGCAAGAGCTGTGATTGATGTTAACAGAGGTGAACTAGTCCTTCAATTGAATGAGGACTCCCTTGAGTTTAAAACTCAAGGACATCCTTCTGTAAACATGGAAAAGAGGAACAATAAGCTTCTCTTAAAACAGAGTCAACCAGAGCCCCCACAGTCAAACTCTAAGTTTGGTGTTGGGAGGCCACAACCAAATTCTAAGTTTGGTGTTGAACTCCCATATCCAAACTCTAAGTTTGGTGTTGGGGAGTCTCAACAATGCTTTGAACATCTGTGAGGCTCCATGAGAGCCCACTGTCAAGCTATTGACATTAAAGAAGTACTTGTTGGGAGGCAACCCAATTTTTATTTAATTATATTTTTATTAGTTATATGTCTTCATAGGTTCATGATCATGTGGAGTCACAAAAACAACTGAAAAAAAAACTAAAGAAAAATAAAAAACAGCATTAAAAACAGCACACCTTGGAGGAGGAGTTCACTGGCGTTCAAACGCCAGTAAGGAGCATCTGTCTGGTGTTCAACGCTAGAACAGAGCATGTTTCTAGCATTGAATGCCAGAAACAAGCAACATCCTGGCGTTCAAACGCCAGAAATACACAGTGAAGAAGAGCTGGAGCTGAACGCCAGAAACAAGCATCTGGCTGGCGTTCAACGCCAGAAATATGCTGCATCTGGGCGCTGAACGCCCAGAACAAGCATCAATTCAGCGTTTAAACCCCAGAATTGCATGCAAAGGCATTTTACATGCCTAATGGGTGCAAGGATGCAATTCCTTGACACCTCAGGATCTGTAGACCCCACAGGATCATCTCAGCATCTGTGGACCCCACAGGATCCCCACCTACCACCACTCACTCTCTTCCCTCTTCTCAATGTTCATCCTCTCTTCCCAATAAACACTCTTCCCCAAAACCCTTCACCAATCACCTCAATCTCTCTTCCCTATCACCACTTCACCACTCACATCCATCCACTCTTCCCCATAAACCTACCTCATAAACTCCACCTACCTTCAAAATTCTAAATCAATTTCCCACCCAAAACCCACCCTTATGACCGAACCTTACCCCCCACCCTTCCCTATATATAGCCCTCCATTCTTCCTCATTTTCACACAACACAACCCTCTCTTCCCCTTCTTGGCCGAATACACCTCTCCCTCCTCCCCTCCATATTTTCTTCTTCTTCTTCTACTATTCTTTCTTCTCTTGCTCGAGGGCGAGCAATATTCTAAGTTTGGTGTGGTAAAAGCATAAGCTTTTTGTTTTTTCGTTACCATTGATGGCACCCAAGACCGGAGAATCCTCTAGAAAAGGGAAAGGAAAGACAAAAGCTTCCACCTCCGAGTCATGGGAGATGGAAAGATTCATCTCCAAAGCTCATCAAGACCACTTCTATGATGTTGTGGCCAAGAAGAAGGTGATCCCCGAGGTCCCTTTCAAGCTCAAGAGAAATGAGTATCCGGAGATCCGACATGAAATCCAAAGAAGAGGTTGGGAAGTTCTAACAAACCCCATCCAACAAGTCGGCATCCTAATGGTTCAAGAGTTCTATGCCAATGCATGGATCACTAGGAACCATGATCAAAGTAAGAACCCGAACCCAAAGAATTATATCACCATGGTTCGGGGGAAATACTTAGATTTTAGTCCGGAAAATGTGAGGTTGGCGTTTAACTTGCCCATGATGCAAGGAGATGCATGCCCCTACACTAGAAGGGTCAACTTTAATCAAAGGTTGGACCAAGTCCTCATGGACATATGTGTGGAAGGAGCTCAATGGAAGATTGACTCCAAAGACAAGCCAGTTCAACTAAGAAGACTGGACCTCAAGCCTGTGGCTAGAGGATGGTTGGAGTTCATCCAACGCTCCATCATCCCCACTAGCAACCGATCTGAAGTTACTGTGGATCGGGCCATCATGATTCATAGCATCATGATTGGAGAAGAAGTAGAAGTTCATGAAGTCATCTCCCTTGAACTCTACAAAATAGCCGAAAAGTCCTCCCCCATGGCAAGGCTAGCTTTCCCTCATCTTATTTGCCATCTATGTTACTCAGCTGGAGCTTTCATAGAAGGAGACATTCCCATTGAGGAAGAGAAGCCCATCACTAGGAAAAGGATGGAGCAAGCAAGAGAGCCCATTCATGGATCTCAAGAGACGCATGAAGCTCATCACCATGAGATCCCGGAGATGCCTCAAATGCATTTTCCTCCACAAAACTATTGGGAGCAAATCAACACCTCCCTAGGAGAATTAAGTTCCAACATGGGACAATTAAGGGTGGAACATCAAGAGCACTCCATCATCCTTCATGAAATTAGAGAAGTTCAAAGAGCAATGAGGGAGGAGCAACAAAGACAAGGAAGAGACATAGAAGAGCTCAAGGACATCATTGGTTCCTCAAGGAGAAAATGCCACCATCACTAAGGTGGACTCATTCCTTGTTCTTAAATTCTCTGTTTTTCGTTTTCTTTATGTTAAGTGCTTATCCATGTTTGTGTCTTATTACATGATCATTAGTAGTTAGTAACTTTGTCTTAAAGTTATGAATGTCCTATGAATCCATCACCTCTCTTAAATGAAAAATGTTTTAATTCAAAAGAACAAAAAGTACATGAGTTTCGAATTTATCCTTGAACTTAGTTTAATTATATTGATGTGGTGACAATGCTTCTTGTTTTCTGAATGAATGCTTGAACAGTGCATATGTATTTTGAAGTTGTTGTTTAAGAATGTTAAATATGTTGGCTCTTGAAAGAATGATGACAAGGAGACATGTTATTTGATAATCTGAAAAATCATAAAAATGATTCTTGAAGCAAGAAAAAGCAGCAAAGAACAAAGCTTGCAGAATAAAAAAATAGCGAAAAAAATAGAGAGAAGAAGCAAGCAGAAAAAGCCAAAGCTCTTAAAACCAAGAGGCAAGAGCAAAAAGCCAATAGCCCTTAAAACCAAAAGGCAAGGGTAATAAAAAGGATCCCAAGGCTTTGAGCATCAGTGGATAGGAGGGCCTAAAGGGATAAAATCCTGGCCTAAGCGGCTAAACCAAGCTGTCCCTAACCATGTGCTTGTGGCGTGAAGGTCTCAAGTGAAAACTTGAGACTGAGTGGTTAAAGTCAAGGTCCAAAGCAAAAGAAGAGTGTGCTTAAGAACCCTGGACACCTCTAATTGGGGACTTTAGCAAAGCTGAGTCACAATCTGAAAAGGTTCACCCAATTATGTGTCTGTGGCATTTATGTATCCGGTGGTAATACTGGAAAACAAAGTGCTTAGGGCCACGGCCAAGACTCATAAAGTAGTTGTGTTTAAGAATCAACATACTGAACTAGGAGAATCACTAACACTATCTGAACTCTGAGTTCCTATAGATGCCAATCATTCTGAACCTCAATGGATAAAGTGAGATGCCAAAACTATTCAAGAGGCAAAAAGCTACAAGTCCCGCTCATCTGATTGGAGCTATGTTTCATTGATAGTTTGAAATTTATAGTATATTCTCTTCTTCTTATCCTATTTGATTTTTAGTTGCTTGGGGACAAGCAACAATTTAAGTTTTGTATTGTGATGAGCGGATAATTTATACGCTTTTTGGCATTATTTTTAGTATGTTTTTAGTAGGATCTAGTTACTTTTAGGGATGTTTTTATTAGTTTTTATGTTAAATTCACATTTCTGAACTTTACTATGAGTTTGTGTGTTTTTCTGTGATTTCAGGTATTTTTTGGCTGAAATTGAGGGACTTGAGCAAAAATCAGATTCAGAGGTTGAAGAAGGACTGCTGATGCTGTTGGATTCTGACCTCCCTGCACTCAAAGTGGATTTTCTGAAGCTACAGAACTCAAAAGGGCGCGCTTCCAATTTCGTTGGAAAGTAGACATCCAGGGCTTTCCAGAAATATATAATAGTCCATACTTTGGCCGAGTTTAGATGACGCAAAAGGGCGTTGAACGCCAGTTCTATGCTGCAGTCTGGAGTTAAACGCCAGAAACACGTCACGAACCAGAGTTGAACGCCAAAAACACGTTACAAACTGGCGTTCAACTCCAGAAAAAGCCTCTGCACGTGTAACATTCAAGCTCAGCCCAAGCGCACACCAAGTGGGCCCCGGAAGTGGATTTATGCATCAATTACTTACTTCTGTAAACCCTAGTAACTAGTTTAGTATAAATAGGACTTTTTACTATTGTATTAGACATCTTCGGATCGATCCTGGATTGTATTTTTGATCCTATGATCACGTTTTGGGGGCTGGCCATTCGGCCATGCCTGAACCTTTCACTTATGTATTTTCAAACGGTAGAGTTTCTGCACTCCATAGATTAAGGTGTGGAGCTCTGCTGTTCCTCATGAATTAATGCAAAGTACTACTGTTTTTCTATTCAATTCAACTTATTCCGCTTCTAAGATATTCATTTGCACTTCAATATGAATGTGATGAACGTGACAATCATCATCATTCCCCCACGAACGCGTGCCTGACAACCACTTCCGTTCCACCTTAGATTGGATGATTATCTCTTGGATCTCTTAATCAGAATCTTCGTGGTATAAGCTAGATTGATGGCGGCATTCATGAGAATCTGGAAAGTCTAAACCTTGTCTGTGGTATTCCGAGTAGGACTCTGGGATTGAATGACTGTGACGAACTTCAAACTCGCGAGTGCTGGACGTAGTGACAGACGCAAAAGGAGGGTGAATCCTATTCCAGTATGATCGAGAACCTCAGATGATTAGCCGTGCTGTGACAGAGCATTTGGACCATTTTCACAAGAGGATGGGATGCAGCCATTGACCACGGTGATGCCTCCAGATGATTAGCCATGCAGTGACAGCGCATCGGACCATTTTCACAGAGAGGATGAAAAGTAGCCATTGACAATGGTGATGTCATTACATAAAGCCAGCCATGGAAAGGAGTAGGACTGATTGGATGAAGATAGCAGGAAAGCAGAAGTTCAGAGGAACGAAAGCATCTCTACACGCTTATCTGAAATTCTCACCAATGATTTACATAAGTGTTTCTATCTTTATTTTCTGTCTATCTATTATATATTTTCGAAAACTCCATAACTATTTGATATCCGCCTGACTGAGATTTACAAGGTGACCATAGCTTGCTTCATACCAACAATCTCCGTGGGATCGACCCTTACTCACGTAAGGTTTATTACTTGGACGACCTAGTGCACTTGCTGGTTAGTTGTGCGAAGTTGTGAAGTTATGTTTGGACCATGGTTCTGCGCATCCGTTTTTTGGTGCCATTGCCAGGGAGAGAACGAACAAATAATTTTACAACCCTAATCTGAGTAACAATTTCGCATTCCAGAAGCCTTCTGGAGCCTCTGAGCATATGGCATTTTTGGCTTGTATTCTAGAGCTTTTGGCAAGGTGGGATAAGTGTCAAGAGAATCAGGGAATGGATTGTCTGCACGCTTAGGAGGTGCGTGTTCTACTTCTTCCTTCTTCTCCTTTGGAGCTTCTTTTTTAACTAGCTCTTCATTGGCCTTTGTCTCAGAGCCAGCTGTTTTACCACTTCTCAGTTGAATAACCTTGCAATCTTCTCTAGGGTTCACCACTGTATCACCTGGAAATGTACTTGCAGAATTCTCAGGTAATTGCTTACTCATTGGGCCCATTTGCACCTTCAAGTTTCTAATAGAGGCTCTGGTTTCCTGCATAAAACTTCTCATCATCTCCCAATTAGAATCTTCTTGGGATTTAGAGTTTGCCTGCTGAGGTGGTTGTTGTTGCTGAGACTGAAATTGGCGGTTATTGTAATTGTTCTGTTGGAAGCCGCCCTGAGAATTATTGTTAAAATTCTGAGGTCTCTGAGGTTGGTCTCTCCATCCAAAATTTGGGTAATTTTTCCACCCCTGATTGTATGTCTTTGAATATGGGTCATTATTGGGATTTATAGGACCACTCCCCATGTAATTGACTTGTTCAGTAGAAGATTGAGCATAATCATAATTGTCATTCTGCAAAAAATTACCTGTCATGTCATAAGAGACCTCTTGATGTGGATTTTGGGTGTTGATAGCTGAGACTTGCATGCCACCCATTTGTTGAGTAAGTAGATTTATTTGCTGAGATATTAGCTTGTTCTGAGCAAGAATAGCATTAAGAGCCTCTACTTCCATAACACCCTTCTTATGAGGACCCTCAGAGTTCACAGGATTCCTGTTAGAGGAGTATAAATATTGATTGCTAGCAACCAATTTAATAAGCTCAATAGTCTCCTCTGGTGTCTTCTTCTTGTGCAGTGAACCACCTGTAGAATTATCTAAGCACATCTTGGATATTTCACCCAAACCTTCATAGAAGATGTCTAGTTGGGTCCATTTGGAGAACATGTCTGGAGGGCATTGCCTAGTTAGTAGCTTGTATCTCTCCCAAGCTTCATGAAAAGTTTCACCATCCTTCTGCCTAAAGGTCTGAACCTCCACCCTAAGCTTAGTTAGCTTCTTTGGTGGGAAAAATTTAGTAAGAAACTCAGTAACAACCTTGTCCCAAGTATTCAAACTCTCCCTGGGTTGGGAATCTAGCCATAGCTTTGCTCCATCCCTCAGAGCAAACGGGAAGAGCAGGAGTTTGTACACCTCAGGGTTCACTCCATTTGTCTTCACAGTATCACAAATCTGCAGAAAATTAGAAATAAATTGATTTGGGTCTTCGTGGGGAAGACTATGATACTGGCAGTTTTATTGCACCAGTATGACCAATTGTGGCTTCAACTCAAAGTTGTTTGCAGCTATAGGAGCCACCATAATGCTTTTTCTATAAAGATCTGCAGTAGGAGCAGAGTAAGATCCAAGTACTCTCCTTTGCTGCTCATTCTCATTCGGATTTGCCATATTGGCATTAGCAGGATTGTTAGGATCCATAGTGGATTCTGCAGCCTTGTAAAGTCTTGATTGTTGCAAACGTCGCCTACAAGTCCTTTCTGGTTCTGGATCAAAGTCTAATAGAGATTTTTTGTCCCTGTTCCTGTGCATAAACAAACAGAAGGCAAGAAAAGATGGGATTCTCTACGTCAGAGTGCAGAGAATTCCAATGAGGTAACTTGTGTAAAGAGATAAAATAAAAATACTAAACAAGATAAATATATAAATTTCAAAAATTATGAGTGGAATTAAGCTAGAAAAATTTGAAAATAACAAGAAAAATAACTAGAGAAAAAAATTTAAAATAAAAATAAATAGGTAACACCAAACTTAAATTCAGAAATTAAGAAAAAATTATTAGTGCTATTTATTAAATTTTTTTTTGAAAATACTAAAGCAAAATTTAAATAAAATTAAAAATAAAATGCCTAATCTAAGCAATCAAACAACGAGTAGTTGTCAATCACTATCAATCCCCGGCAACGGCGCCAAAAACTTGGTGCGGAATTTCTAACCACAAATTAACCGGCAAGTGTACCGGGTAGTACCAAGTAATACCTCATGTGAGTGAGGGTCAATCCCACAAGGATTGATGGATCAAGCAACAATAATTGAGTGATAGGCTTAGTTAGACAAGTAAAAAATAGTGTTTGAGAGTTCAAAAAACATTAAATAATAAATTCAGAGTTTGAAGACAGACAGGTGAATAGGTTGGGAATAAAATATGGAGAAGGCAGTTAAGGTTTTAGAGTTATCTATTTTCCGGATTGACTTTTCTTATTAACTATTTTAATCATGCAAGATTCAATTCATGGCAAACTATATGTGACTAGACCCTCATTCCTTAGACCTTCCTAGTCTCTTCTAATTCTCATTAACTGCCAATTCCTTGGTCAATTAATTCCAATTAGAGGGTGAAGTTCAATTCTAGTTATATGCCACAAAAATCCTAATTACCCAAATATAAGAGGATTATATGTCACGTATCCCGTTAAATTCAGATAAACTAGAAATTTAGGAGAATATGTTTTCAAGCTGTTGTTCAAGTAAAGAGCTTTTCCAAGTTATACAAGAACTCAATTAGAAAGAGGATCATACTTCCGTTCCACCCAAATTCATAAAATAAAGAACGAAAATAATTCTTGAAATATAAATCAATACATGAATTAAAATAGAAAAATAATAGTATCAATCCATACAATAGACAGAGCTCCTAACCTTAACAATGGGGGTTTAGTTGCTCATGGTTCAGAGAGAAAACAAGGATTCTGATAAAATATATTTTCGTAGAAATGGAATGGGATTCCCAGAAGGGAAGTTCCTTTTCCTTTTTATATCTAATCCTAATTAAATTTAAAATCTAATTTCTAAAACTAAAATAATATCTTTTCTTATTTTTAAAATAAACATTAAGTTTAAATAAGAATTAATTAAATAATCAGCAAGTCTTCAATTGATGGATGGGGACCACTTGTTTCGTAGGGTCCACGCTTAACTTGGAAAGTAACGGGAAGTGTTCCCCTGAGTCCTCCATTCTGTAGCCTCTAATCTGTATTTTCTGGGCTGAAAACTGGGTCAAAAAAGGACAGAAATCACCCCCAGCATTTTCTGCACATGGCGCATGTCACGCGTACGCGTCAGTCACGCGTACGCGTCGATTGTCTTCTTTGTGTGTCACGTGTACGCGTTAAGTACGCGCACGCGTCACTAAGCAACTTCGCTTTTCACGCGTACGCATCAAGTACGCGCACGTGTCACCATAGAAAGCTCCAAATCACGCGCACGCATCAGGTACGCGTGCGCGTCGCTCCTCGCTGTCATCTTCTTTAATTCTTGTGCTACAAAAACTCCATCAAATCTAGCTGAATGCTACCTAAAATAAATAGAATTATACAAGACTCAACGTAGCATCCATAGTGGCTAAAAGATAATTAATTCTTGATTAAACTCAACAAATTAAATGCAAATTCACTAGAAAAAGATAGGAAAGATGCTCACGCATCAGTACTCCCTCTCGGTCAAACCCTCAACGCCGTGCCACCCTACTCCGAACAATCCGACTGCCACAACCACTGCAATTAACAGAGGAGTGGGCGTGAAGGGTAGTAACATGCCGTCACGCCGCTGCGCCATCGCTTCTTCTCTACCCAACCCTACCATCGGCGAGCCCACTCCCTCATCAGCAGCACACATCGCCGCCGAGCGTCTCCAGCCAGTCTTCCTTCTCCCGCACTCGTTCCTGTCCGTGTTGTGCCGCTGCCCACCACGGTTGCCACAGACCCAGCAGCAGCACCACCACCAAGCAAGCCGCCCGTCATAGGCAACTGAACACCGCTGTCACCACCAACTGCAGCAAACGGCGCTGACACAGTAACACGCATCTTCCTTAGCAACCTCATTTGACTACAACAGGTTAGTGATAGCTACGGTTTTAATTTTTAAATGGATGTTCATATAATGTAATAGGCTTCAAGAAATAGTTACGTTGATTAAAAGATGTTCTGTGATTCGGTTGGATTATTGAATTTTTCTTCATCTTGTGGAGTATTTTTTATTTTTGAATTGCTGGACTAAATTGGAAACAAACATGTGGCTGTTAATGTTAATGTAATGTATTAGACTTCAAGAAATAGTTATTTTGGTTAAAAGATATACTGTGATTTGGTTGGATTATTGGATTTTTTTTTATCTTGTAGAATATATTTTATTTTTGAAATGCTGCCCTCAATTGAAAAAATCATGTGGTTGTTGCTAATTTGTATAGTTTTTTCACTACTATATGCTTCTCCGTTTTGATTAGTTAACCTAGGATTCCGGTAATATGTATGGATGCAAAATTACTTTACTTGTTGGGAATAAGACGGTTGTTTAGTTTGCAATGTTTATAGATAGTTCGTTCTCGTTGATGAATGGATGTTTGTTTTTATTTTCGTAATTGGTCATTTGCTTGATTTTATATGTGGTATGTGAGTTAATTAAATAATTGGTTAAAAATTATTTTGGTTGTGCTTGAATGAAGCTAATTAAATTTGGCCTAATAGTGATCTAAATGAGATGTATTTTCATAGGTTGAATTAGTTGATTCCCTCCTTTCTTATAAACCATTTTTTCAAAAAAGGGTTTAATGTTGATGAGTTGCTGGGGTTCTTTTGTTTTTCAATTCTACATGTTTCTCGAGTTAGTTTGGGAGTGTTTTTAAAAATAAAAGAAAAAGTACAACCCAGTTCGGTATTTGTTGAAGTGATATTGCTTGTGAATCTAGAACTCAGAGAGTATGCACGCATACCGATTGTGATGATATTTTCATTTATTGAACCAATAGATCTTTGTTCTTATTTTACAATACTTTATATAGGGGATGCAATATTACGTTACTTGCTTGGAAGAACACGGATGTTTACTTCACTGTGTATAGAGATGGTTGGTTCCTTTAATAAATGGATGTTTGAAAAGGCACAGCTCCGCATGGCATTTGTTGATTTGAATTGAATTGCTGGCTTTGGCGTTCAAATACTCCGCATGCTTATTTTGTTACGTGCTACGGATTTCATTTAGTTGAGTCATGCTCGAATAGAAACTGGGATTGATTTATGTCATTTTAAATTAGGTGCACGGGCGATATTTTGGTCAATGAGCTAGTTGTTATAGAAGCAACAAGGATGATGTTCAATTTACCTTGTATGTGGACTTTGATTAAACAGTTAGCGTAGACTTAGTTTAATTGTTACTGATTTGACATAATTGGCTTAGCTTCAGTAGTATGCATCCATTATAGTTTAATTGTTGCTGACTTGACATAATTGTCTTTTGCTTGATTTGTTGTATTCTGCATGCACATGCTCTACATGTTTCTTTTGTTATGTGGTTTGGATTAGATTTAGTTAAATTTTGCTTGAATTGAAGTTGGATTTTTGTTAAGCCATTTAATCATGGTGCCCGAGTGGTATTTTGGTTAATTTGTTAGTTGTTTATTATCAATTAAAATGGATGTTCATTTTACGATGTATACGGATGGTGCTTTCATATGAAAATTGGATGTTTATTTGGGTTATATCATTGGTCTTTTGCTTAATTTGCTGGATTCTACATGCACATGTTCTGCAGGTTTCTTTTGTTATGTGGTTTGGATTAGATTTAATTTAATTTTTCTTGAATTGAAGTTGGATTTGAGTTAAATCATTTAAACATAGTGCACGGGAGGTATTTGGTTTGTTTGTTATTTCTTATTAACTAAAGAGAATGTTTATTTTACTATGTATACGGATGGTTCATTCATATGAAAAGTGGATGTATATTTGGGTTATACCATTACTCTTTTGCTTGATTTGATGAAAAGGCCATCTTCATTTTAGGAAAGATTTCATCCAATAATTAGATCATATGTTACTAATGTTTTTATCCAGGGAAGTTTTCATTAATAATTTTGTCTGTGTTTTAAAAGAAGGAGCATCTGATCTTGATGGTATTAAATTAGTTGCATTGACTCGTTATTCAGAAGAAGTAGTAGAAGTGAATAGTTGTGGGTACCATTGGGTATTTAAGGAAGATTTGGAACATTTAAACCCAAAGAGGATGTATAGCGCCAACTCTTCAGCTCACAATCAGAAGCACAAATTTTTGGAAATTCAAGATGAACAATAACTCGCAATATTTATATCCATGAATTAATTAAAATTTTGTTTTCAACTGATAATAGATGGTTATTTTTTCTGCCTGGTAAGTATGTCATGATTGAAATATATTCTACCAACACATTCAGCCAGGTTCATAAAATGAATGAGCAACCACATGTTAGTCCTCATCAAGTCTTATAAACAAAAGCTCAAGACTCCAACTGGTGAATTAGCTCAACTTGCATTTTGCACTGGAAAAAAAAATCCCTGTACATAAACACAATAAACTGGCTAGTCAGTTTAATATGGATTCAGATGTTTACTTTCTTAGACAATATAGATGGTTATTTTTGCCGCCTGGTGAGTATGTCATGATTAAAAGATATTCTACCAACACATTCAACCAAGTTCAGAAAATGAATGAGCAATCACATGTTTATCCTCATCAAGTCTCATGAACAAAACCTCAATACTCCAACTGGTGAATTAGCTCAACAAGCATTTTGCATTGAAAAATAAATTCCTGTATATAGATATAATAAACTGGATGGTCAGTTTCATATGGAATTAGATGGTTACTTTCGTAGACAAAATAGATGGTTATTTTTTATGCCTGGTAAGTCTGTCATGATTGAAAGATATTCTAACAACACATTCAGCCAAGTGCATAAAATGAATGAGCAACCACATGTTAGTTCTCATCAAGTATCATAAACAAAACATCAAGACTCCAATTGGTGAATTAGTTCAACAAGAATTTTGCATTGGAAAAATAAAATCCCTATATATAGACATAATATATTGGATGGTTATTTAAATATGGAATCGAATGGTCACTTTCTTAGACAAAATGGATGGTTATTTTTTATGCCTGGTAAGCAAGTCATCATTAAAAGATATTCTACCAACACATTCGGCCAAGTTTATAAAATGAATGAGCAACCATATGTTACTCCTCATCAATTCCTAAAAACAAAACCTCAAGACTCCAACCAGTAAATAAGTTCAATAAGCATTTCTATTGTAATAAATAAACTTAAATATACTACTTCTTTCTCCTGTAGACATTTTTAACATGTGGTAATCCTCCCATCCATTGTCTCAGTGTTCTCGTGCTGGGTGTTGTGAATGGTGAAGTCACTTCCTTATGCTTGTTTCATGGTATATTGTGGTGTCCAGGTTCAGCTTTGTCTTCCAAAATCGAAATCACCTGATCAGCTCAATTCGGGGCGCATCACAATGTCAACAAGCGCACAATGTGTCACAATCGACCAGCAACACTAGTTGTCCACTACAAACACCAAGAAGACTCCTAAATTCACGTGATTCATGACAAAATTATGAGTTCATTAAAGAATCTAAGAAAGACATACACAAACACTTGCTTAATTGGAGCTTTAAAATGGCAGAAAAACAAAAATGCCCAATTGCTATTAAAAGGTATATAGAAAAACCATGTTTCTAAAAATCCAACAAAATACAAAAAAAAGATCACTTGAGATCAAAACAACCATTCAGATACATTTTAAAGTAACCATTTGTCTTGTGTACACTAATTAAATCAGCTCAAATATGGACGCATCAAGATAACCACAAGCGCACAAAGCGTCGTAGTCGCCTATCAGCACTTGTAGGCCACTACAAACACCCTAAAAACTACTTAAATTATGTGGTTCATAAAAAAATTACCAAGTTCTCAAATGAAAGTAATAATACAAAAATACATAATTGAACTAAATAAAGGCTTCAAAGGGACTCAAATACCAATCTGTAAATCTGTTGTTTAGAAAAAAAAATAGATGAAATAACACTGAACAACAAAACAAATATGAACTATTAAGTCATGAGAGAATGAAGAAAGTAAAAAAAAATGCAAACCAACACAATCATATAGTGACATACAAGCATATGAAAACCATGATATTAATAAAATCAAATAAACATAAGCCATTTACTTCTACAAGCAATACAAGCACGTTAACTTATTAGATGAATTATCACAAACTACCATAAGAAATGACATACACTTAACTTGATAAGCATTAGAAAAAATCAAAATTAATTAAAAGTGATCATAGAGCGTTACAATTAGTAACTATTCCTAACCATGATTCAAACAAAATCTTACCCAAGAAAATCATAACTAACAAAATCTACATGATTCAAACAAGCCAAGAAAAATAAAAACAAACACAAATCAATTGCTTGAAAATCACGACCACTGTCCTTACTAATTCGAGCATGAACAAAATTTTTTGCACTAAAGAAAATACCAATGTAGCCATCAAGAGCATCAACTTGAACAATACGTTCCCAAAAAATTCAAATCCCTACCATAGTATTCTAATTTAGAAAAAAACCTGATCAAACCCAGCTACAAATTCTACGCATGAACATTGAGTTACAAGCAAAATAAAATTCATCAGGTAAGCATATTCATTAACCAACCTTATCAACAGTGGGAGATGGTGCCGTTGCAACAAACAAGGCCGAGCTGTTCGCCGTTAACCTCAAGGATGAGATGGAGGCAGAACAGAACCACAAGGATGGTTCCTGCTGTGCGAGAGAGGGCCGAGCCACTCACAAGAACGCGTGACCGAAACAACGATGGTAGGGCTTGAACTGCGACACCAACGGATGAGATGGAGACCCGCCATGGGAAGAAGGCCAGCGTGAGGGAGGAGAGGCGTGTTCCACAGGCTGGAACGCGCATGCAAGAGAGGCCGGTTGACTACGGCGGAATCTATACTCTGATAGGGCTGGATGTTCGGTTGAGAATGGGGTGGATCGGGGGCTGAAAGGTGATGAAGGAGACGCGGTGTCAGTCGGCGGTGCTACGGTGGGATGGTTATCGGAGCTCACAAGGGAGGGGGTGAGAGGTGTGCCATCGTTCACAAAGAAGGGATTGGGTAAAATTTGAAATAAAGATTGGATGGTTACAATTAAAGTGAAACTGAAGGGTTTTGTTACACTAGGGTAAAAAGTGGGTCTATTGTCAATTTTAACTTAAATTGGGCCAAATAAATAGTTTATTGTACAAATTGTATAGATACCCCGTTGACTCCCTAGCGTGATTCAAATTAATATCTAGAAATATTTAAGACTTAAAATTGTTTAGAATCAACTTAAGGAGCTTATAAATAGGCCATTATAGAGTTCATTATAATCAACTAACAAACATATCAAATTCCACTAGTCTTTGTACTTTCTCCTTAATTCATCAATAATAATATAACTATTAATTTTCTCAAACTATCCATCCAAATTACTCCTTCATCAAAATTGTTTTTGGTATTCTTACTACACAATTCAAATCTGTAATATACTAAACTATTTTTGGTATTCTTATTACACAATTTTTACTACATAATAAAAGAGTAGTTTTTTGTTAATCGTTAATTATTCAAGATAATCTTACTGATATCTTGATATCTCTTCTGTAGCTCCAATATATGTTTGAGTATGAAATGTAAAATTAATTCTCTCGATATATAATGCACAAAAGATCAATTCAATTCAGCTAACATTTCCTCTATCCTTTTAGTGTTAAACTCTGATATGTTCTTTTCTATTCTTCAATATCTTGTTCTTCAAGAAACTTCACATGGTATTAAAATTGTTTTAACAATTGCTCTATCTAAAGGATAATGCTTAAGGCAATTTGATTTCAATATTGTCTTCTTAAATGGAGACTTAAGTGAAACTGTTTTTATGACACAACCTCCAGAATTTGAATAATCTAATCCCTCTTTTGTTTATAAGCTAAATAGAGCCAACTTTGACTTGAAACAAGTTTCTCGATCTTGGTATATTAAGCCTCGAGATACTTTATTTAAATTTGATTTTCATCCTACTAGAACTGATCCATCTTTATTTACAAGATTTAGTTCTTCATCTACTATTTTTATTTTGGCATATGTTGATGACATAGTCATCATATATAGTAACACCTCAGAAATTAATCAATTGATTATAGATCTTAATCATTTATTCCCATTGAAAGATTTAGGCGCATTATTACACTATTTTCTTAGTTTCACTACCAAAAGAAAAGATTTATGTAGCTAGTAAAAAGGGTGACCACAGGTCTATAGTCATGGATTTTAACCTATGGTCATGGTTTTTTCACCGTGGCCTATTTTGCCGTGGCCATAGACCTATGGTCATGGTTTTTTTTTATCTATGGTCACGGTTTTTATGGTCACGGTTGTAGTGTTCAAATTTTGACACTTTAAGACACATTTTTTTTACCGTGACTATAGGTTAATATATGGTCACACGTAAAAACCGTGACCATAGGTTGCTCTACGATCACCCCTTTATTAAAACCGTGATCATAGCCTAATCTATGGTCACGGTTTAGCTTCTATGGTCACTCTACTTAAAACCATGACCATAGCCTCTATGGTCACCCCACCTTAAAATCGTATAACCTCTATGGTCACCCCACTTAAAACCGTGACCATAGCCTTATCTATGGTCACAGTTTAGCCTTTATGGTCCCCACCTTAAAACTATAACCATAGCTTTATCTATGGTTACAGATAGCCTTTATGGTCACCCCTCCTTAAAACTGTGACCATAGCCTTATCTATGGTCACGATTTTTTGCCGTGACCATAGCCTTTATGGTTATCCCTCCTTAAAACTGTGACCATAGCTTATTTATGGTCACCCTATTTTAAAACCGTGATCATAGTCTACTTTATTGCATCCCAAACTTATAATAATCACAAAATAAGTCTAAAAATGAGAAATTTAAGAAATCTAGATCATAAAATTTATATTATAAGCTAGATATATTTTTAGTCCAAATAACATAAATCAAATACAGTGTAATTTATCCATTACATATAATATCGGGTAAAGTCTATTTACAAAAAGTACAGAACACATCAAAATATTAGATTTAGATAACTAAAGTATATATATATGAGACCTATTCCATCTCATATTGCTATGGAAAATATTTTCTTCATATCATGTCCTCCTGCTAGCAAAAGAAATAAACATGTTAGAAGAGGATGGTCAATTCAAGTAACATGCTTAATAATAAGAGAGTAAAAATAATTTAAGCATGATATCTTAAACATTGTCTCAACTCAAAACAAGGATGTGATAGAAAGAAATAGATGAAGTTGTTTATACCTGAGGAAGCAACATTAGAAGACCATACAATGCTTTAAACAACCATATATGTCTTCTAGGTTCAAGAAGCTGCAAAATTGTATGATGCTTCAGTGGATAAGAGAAGCATTTTTTAAAATATTGATATTCATTACCAAAATTATCTAACTGCCATCACTCTAAATGATGAAAATAATGCTCAATACTTAATTTAACATAACAGAAAAAGTTGTACACATTATATATTTTATTCTCCTAACAACAAGAATATTACATTACAACATTATACTAGTGTGTCTCTGTGTACATGGACAAGACTTAAAAATTAATAATCAAAACCAAGTTACAGATACCTTCTTGAGATAATGAGCAAAGACTTATAATTACTATTGGAGAATGGCACCACGAGGCATATAAAGAAATGTATAAATCCTTCCTAGTAGGATTTACCAGTGATTGCTTTAAAAGATCTCGAATCTTAGATAGTTTCAATGATGTAAGTAAAACAAATTCAGAGCATGAAAATTTTGTTACAAAAGAAGAGGGGAAGGGGGATATTATAATCCATATCAATACTACTCTACTACACTAGATTGGCTAAAGGCCTATTAAGTATTGTACACAATATATTGAAATGCATATCAATGTGACACTCTCTCTGACAAAATATATCATAGTAATATAACCGATAGAAGAGAAAATAGCCAATTAGCCATAGAAACTTCACTTATTAAACAAACACATTATTAGACCAATCTTTGTCTGTATTTGATTAGAGAAAATTATTAAAAAGTAGGGAAGAAACATGCATCAGGGGAATAAGAGCTGCGCCTCTATTTAAAACATCTACCACAACATTATCATATTATCCTTATATAATCCACAAAATTATTGAAACATCTACCACAACATTATCATATTATCATTATATGATCCACTAATAAGAGCTGCGCCTCTCTTTAAATGTAACATCCCACAATTTGCAAAACAATTCTCAGAATCATAGTTAAATTATGTTTTCAAGAATCAAAATTTGAAAGTTTATATTAAGTACAGATCAGTGATCACTGAAGTTTGAAGGCATAATCACTTATAGCTATAAAGTTTCTTTGTGAAAGATTATTAGTTCTTTCAATTATATTCAAGTGTAGAATAATTTACACAATAAATATAATGTTGTACATGTTTTGCGAAAACATTTTATAATTAACCATCCTATCTTTCTTGCTTAGTATTTTTTCTCAAAGTCATGACTTATGCATATCTCTCCTATTTCAATGAGTCAATTATCAAATCACAGTATGTATCAAGATAAAGAACCCCCTAATCTTGCAATTAATATAAAAAAAAGTGCAGGTTGATGGATGCATACCTTTAATGCTCATCATAACCCATAGAAAAAATTCCTGACTTAGAAGTCCTGTCAATAACAAAATCCAAAATAATATTTTAGAATCTTAAAGTAGAGTTATGATAAACCACTATTTTATGGTTTATCTTGTGCTAATTTGAGTGGTTTTTATCAATTCTTTGCTTACTTATTCATATAATTTGCATGGTTTTACAAATCCTTCCTAATTTTGTGATATAGTTGAAAACATATTTCCTAGGCCTTTAAACTGTCAATTTTAATTACTCTTTATTACCATTCGATGTCGTGATCTGTTTGTTAAGTGTTTTCAGACTTTATAGGGCAGGAATGGGTTAGAGGATGGAAAGGAAATATGCAAAAGTGGAAGGAACGTGCGAAAATAAAGTTTTGAGAAGCTGGTAGCGACGCGTACACGTGGGCGACGCGTACACGTGACTGGCGTAGAAGGTGAGCGATGCGTATGCGTGACTGGCGTAGAAGGTGAGCGATGCATACGCGTGACAAGGATTTTTCCCAAGCGACGGATGACGCGTATGCGTGACATGCGCCACGTGCAAAAATTGCAGAAAGCGCTGGGGGCGATTTCTGGGCTCCTTTTGGCCCAGTTCCAAGCCCGAAAAACACAGAATAGAAGCTGCAGAGTGGGAGAATCACAATAATTCATTCATACAACCTTTCATTCAGATAATTTTAGGTTTTAGAGGTAGTTTTCTGGAGAGAGAGGCTCTCTCCTCTCTCTAGGTTTTAGGATTCTTAGGTCTAGCTATTTTCAATTTTAGATTCCTACTCTACTTTGATTTAGTTTCTCTTCTACTCTTATTTATTCTAGCTCCTTAGTTTATTTAACCTCTCTTGTTAATTTACTTTATGTTGCCAATTTAGTTTATGAATTCTCTTATTAGATTTGATTTTCTATTTAATGCAATTTGAGGTATTTCATATTTATGATTGCTTTCTTCTATTTGTGTTATTGATGCTTACAATTGGTTGCTTAGGTTTTATTATCTCTTATTAATTTCTATGTTTTATGTTGTGCCTTCCAAGTGTTTGATAAAATGCTTGGGAGGGTTTTAAGTTAGATTTTTATATTCTTGGCTTTAGTTGAGTAATTGGAGACTCTTGAGTTATCAAACTCCTTTGTTGATTGATAATTGAAAGTTGCTAGTTGATTTGGATCCCTCTAAGGCTAGTCTTTCCTTAGGAGTTGACTAGGACTTAAGGAATCAAATTAATTTATGCACTTGACTTTCCTTCATAGTTAGAGGTTAACTAAGTGGGAGCAATGGACAATTCTCATCACAATTGATAAGGATAACTAGGATAGGACTTCTAATTTTCATACATTGCCACGAGCTTTCTTAGCTATTAGTTTTATTCTTGCAATTTACTTTTCTTGTTCCTTATTCAAAACCCCAAAAAGATACTTTCCCGTAACCAATAATAACTACACTTTCCTACAATTCCTTGAGAGACGATTCGAGGTTTGAATACTTCGGTTATTATTTTTATAGGGGTTTGTTACTTGTGACAACCAAATTTTTGTATGAAAGGATTTTTTGTTGGTTTAGAAACTATGCTAGCAACGAGAATTTATTGTGATTCTTTACTAGCAAAAATCCGTTCATCAAAATGGCGCCGTTGTCGGGGAATTGCAAACGTGTGCCTTATTATTTGTTTTTATTTTTGCTTATTTGTTGGTTTTTTGTTAGTTTTAGGACTTAGCTGCTTATTTTTATTAGTTTTTATTTTTATTAGCTACTATGAATCCTCACCCCTTTGGCTATGAGTTTAGTTCAAACTATGTTGCAGGAAATAGAAGCTACAATGAGGATATGCATAAAAGATGGAACAATCAAGGTTGGGAGGAGCCACAAGCTTATAGACAATCTTCTTGGCAACAACCTCCTCCGGTCTCATATAGGTATAACTCCAATCCTAATGTATACCAATCTAATGGATGTGGTAGTCCTTCTTGTATGTGTCAACAACCACCACCACATGCCTATTAACCACCTCCTCAACATAGCCCTCAACCCTACTCACAAGTCCCTTTCCACCATTCACCTCCATATGACCCTAACACATACCCACCATATCAACCACCTTATGAGCCAAATGAACCATATAGAACCACCACAATTCCAACCCAATTACTCCCAAGAACCACCACCTCCATATCCCTATCAAAATGAACCATCTCCATATCCTTATCAAGATGAACCACCCTCCTATTATGAACCCTTTCTCTAAAATAATGAACCCTCCTATCAACCCCAACCTCCACTGGATGACAACACCCTTAGTGTTATTCGCCAAGGGCAAATAGAGCTTCAAACCACACTTACCTCTACTCTCACTAGTCTTACCTCTACTCTCCAAGCTCTTATATCCCGTGTGGATGTATCAATCCAAGAGCAACATGATCCCAATTATGCTATTGAACGGAACAAGAGAAGCACGAGGAGGCCCAAAATGTGGAAGTAGAGACCCTTGAAGATGAAGGAGTAGTTGAAGAATTAGTGAAGGAAGACATCAAGGAGGAGTTCGATTTTGTATTAGAGCAAGTGAAGAAAGCCAAAATTATCAGAGAAGAGGAAGTGGTTGAAGACTTAGAAGATGCTGAACCTCCATGGGAAAGTCAAGTCATAGAGCTTCCTTCCAAGACGTTTGAATTTGATGTTGAGGAGGAGAGTGCACAACCTCCAAAATAATTGTTGAATGAAGACTTGGAAGGAATGAAGCAAGAGTTGAGCTCCCTTGGTGATGAAGATCATGCAGTAAACCTTCTTGGTGGTGAATCCTTTGAACTTGAAGAACCTTCTCCCGATGAGATAGAAAGCAATGCGGAGGTAGATCTCTCTCATCCTCCCATTTATAATTTAAGTGATGAAGAAGAGTTAGATAAAATTGATTAACAAAGGATTGAAATTGAAAAAGTTTGCAAAGAGGTGGAAGAATTCAAAGAAGAGCACAAGGGAGTCGAGCTTGTAAGCCCATTGGAAACACCTCTCCCAAAGCCATTACCATCCAATACAACATTCAAGTGGGTAAAATTCTTATCCTTAACCTTTACTTTCCCACTTGAATATGGCTTACTTGAGACGGATGGTCAACTTAGAGCTCTTTGTGGCTACAAGAGTAAGAGGGAGATGGGTAGTGATTGGAGTTGTCAGGCAAGGTTCATTACGGTTGCATGCTCCAAGTTGAAGTGCAAGGATTGGGGTAGAGCTCGATTGAATGGGTCTAGAAAGTTATTTGGATGTCTTAGTGAGAATTCAGATTGCTTGCCACCTGGTTGGAAAAACAATGATCAACAAGAAGACGGGTGTAAAAGCAAGGTTTGGGACCCCGGAATTCATTCTAGCAATCAACACTCTTGGGGCCTTGTCACTTGCTTTAACTTGCTTGAAGGCTTTATGCGCCTAGTTTGGGACCCCAGAGGCTATTGGAGGTACAAACATTGGTGGGGATTCCTGGATGAGTTCAAGCACAAGCCACCATGACAAAGAGCTCACCAAATGTCCAACTTAAGGACTTTAACTAAAAGTGCTAGGTGGGAGACAACCCACCATGGTATGGTCGTCCCTTTTATTCCTAGTTTTATTTTATTTTTATTAGTGTCATTCATAATTTCTGCATAAGCATCTGCATTCTGCATAAAAAAAGAGGGGCAACCCACACGTGGGCATCGATATAAATTTGGTTCTCCCATCCAATGAACCGAAAGTTGTGATGTAATCGTACGGATGGTGTGCTAGAGGCACAATTTGAGCCACGCGTATGCGTCCCTGACGCGTACGCGTTAATTCCATTTTTAGCACACCACGCGTGGGCGTGCACGACGCGCACGCGTCGCATGAAAATTTTGCCCCATTCAATCTGATCAGAAAGTTGCGCGGAAACGGCACTGGACTTATGCGTTTAGCACAATTTCGGCCGACGCGTACGCGTACTTCACGCGTACGCGTCATCTTCATTTATTCCCCTTCACGCGTTTGCGTCTATGACGCGTACGCATCAATGCGTTTTTGCCTCATCCACGCTCAAGCGTGATCCACGCGTACGCGTGGATTTAAATTTCATTAACCCTCACGCGAAGCCCCCCTTTTCACTCGCTTAGCCCTACCCCCTCTCCCCCTAAACGTCCCTTTCTCTCCCTCTTTTCCCTCCATTGACACACACTACTCACCACCATCACCCTCCCACCGCAACCACCGCCGGCAACCCCGAACCGCCGCCGACGCTGCTCACCGCCCCTCTATCTCCTTCCTTTCTTCTTCTTCTTCTTCTTCTTCTTCTCTATTCTCTCTTCCCGCCTTCACCAAGAACCGCCGCCAATACCACTGCACTGCTGTGCCGCCGCCACCTCTGGGCCGGCAGTACTTTCCACCACTCCCCCTCCCCTTCCTTTCCGATTCTATTACTGCACCACCCAGGTTCCCCTGTCTTCCTCTGCATTCCTTTTCTTGCTTTATCATCCTGTTTAGATAATTTTGTTTGCTTTGTTTAATTCCTGCTTGGTTTAATTAGATTAGAAATGCATGTTATTAGTTGATTTAGGTGGTTAGGTAGTTAGGATGTGGTTAGTAGATTTAGGTCTGATAATTACTCTGTTCTTGCTGTCTGAAATGGTTAATTCTTCTCTGTTTGTACTGATGATTTGACCCTGTGCTTCATTGATTCATTGATGCCACTGGCTGCTCTTTGGGATACCTAATTTCTTATTTCTGTTGTAGTAATGACAATGTTGATATTCTGTAATCCTTTGCATGCTGCATATGCTTGTTTGGTTATACATTAATTGCTTATTGCTGTCTTGCTGGCTCATTTGTTTAATTCTTATGAATTTACAGCTGGTTTGGTGTTTTTAATTGTTAATGAATTCATAGGAAATCAAATTTGATTGATTGAGTTTTGGAAATAACCAGTTGTTATATTCTGCCTAATGAGGTCTAAGTCACATGAATTTCCTTGTTCTTCATGCTAATTGACATATACTGAAATTCATTTGCTTATTGAAATTGCTAGCTTATTGAAAGGTTCATGTTGCTGTTTTTCTGGAATTTACTTTGAGTCATCAACTGCTCCATTTCAATTTCCATTTCAATCCCGCACTTACATGTTCGAACTCAACCGTGCTTCTTGTTGCTTAACTCAGTGTTTTGCTACCGTTTTGGTTTATAATCTGCCTTGAGTTTATATGGATTGAATGGTCTGCTCATGTTTAAAAATACCCCTTTTTATTTACATGACATTTTAGTTGCTGATTCTGTTTGAAATCGAGCTGAATTGTTGATTTGCTGCTGATTATTTACTCCGGCAACACCCATTTTCCTGTCAGAATGCTGCCCAATTTTTCTAAAAACTGTTAGCATTTCCACTCCTTTTGGTTCCCTTCTTATTTGAATTGCATTGTTGATGATTTTCTTTCTTTCATTACATGATTTATCATCAATAATCTGCATTATATGCTTGAATGTGAGCTTGCTTGTTCTTAACCTTTTTGAACTTCTTTTAGTTAGGAACTACATTGCCATGCCACTAATTCTAACCTACTTCTCTAACTTTTAACCGACTTGACTTTTTCACTTTTCTCTTTCGTTTTCACCTTTTTTTTCAAACTAACTCTTTTAATCCCTTTCAAGGCATGTTAATTGTTATTTCTTAATAGACAAGCATTATTTTGGATTGTGATTTCTGATTGACTTCTTTGAATCCTACATTTCTTTCAGTCCAAGGTTTATCTCTTTATGACTCACTTCATGCTTTGGCTTTCATTCCTTTTTTGCCTGTCTACTGCTTGTGATGCTTGCATATTCTTTGCATTTTTGTTTTTCTACTTTAATTTGATAATCTGTATCCTGGAAATTCTATTTTTCAGGATGTCTGACAGGAAAGGAAAAGGCAAGGCTATGGCCAGCACCGGTAAGAGGAAAAGAGGACAGTCCTCCATTGCTCTAGCGGATGTTCTATCGGATGAATCTTGGCATGAAAAGAACTTCACTGAGCAAGAAAAAGCTGATCAAATTGTACCGGCTAATGATCCAGTTAAATTTGCAAATCTTTACTGTGAACTCAAGTTTCCAGTCTTTGCAAAAAAAAGGCACCTCTACTTGGAAAGGACGCTCAAAATACCAACCGAATTAAAGAAGTACATTGTGGAATAAATCAAATAGAGAGATTGGATGTTTTTGGAGCGGGATCTGACAGAGGTAAACACATCATGGGTCCGTGAGTTCTATTGTAACTATTATAAGACGACCCTTGATGCTGTGCAGCTTAGGGGCAAACAGATCTTAGACATAGAGGAGGCGATTGAGGATATCCTCCACTTCCAGCCCAAATCAAATGATACAAATGGTTATTAGAAGGCTGAGGAGTCTATTAGATTCATGAGTTTTGATTGGGATGTTGTCAGGCGTACCATAGCCATTGATCCTGCTGTTCCATGGGCTTTGGGTAAGTCAAAGGTAACTCCCAAGGGTATCAAGATTATTTATCTCAATGATGAGAGTAGGCTGTGGCAGCAAATACTGAATAATTATGTTATGCCTAGTACTCACGAGTCAGAGGTGCCGGCTGCCATGATCATCCTTATTTGGTACGTTATGGAAGGAAATGACCTATACCTTCTACGGTTCATCAGAAAGTACATGTCTCGAGTTCATGTCAGAGGCACCCTGCCATTTCCTTATCTGATCACCCAGTTGGCTCGTCGAGCTGAGGTACCTTGGGACCTAGAGGATGAGAAGTCATCGATTACCGACTGCAAGAAGGTCATTCTGCACGGCAAGCGGTTCGGACCTCTAGGCCACAGACTCTCCACTTCTGCTACTTCTACTGATGCAGCCACATCCTCAGCAGCACCTTCAGCACCTGCAGCACCGCCTGCTTTCGCAACACCATCATCCGCTTCCCAGCCAGTCTATCACCTTGTGCACCGCCTCTTTGAGCATCTTGATAAGATGGAGCGCCGCAATCAGCGGCGTTATGAGCAGTCTGAGCGTCACAATAAGCGACGATATGCCCATCTAAAGCTGATTGTGACTACTGGGTGCACTGACATCCCCTCTAAGCCTGACACACCCTCGGAGCCCTCTGATGAGGAGGAGGCACAGGAGGAGGACCAGCAGCAGGCACAGCACGAGGAGCCTCAGCCTGAGCAGCCTGCAGTGCCACAGGCACTTGCACAGCCACCACCTACAGAGCCCGAGCCGACACATCCAACAGCACATCCTTCGACCGGCGACGACAGAGTTACAGGAGATGATCCTTCACTCCCAGCTTGATTGAGAGCATCGAGGATGATGCTGCGCTTTAAGTGTGGGGAGGTCGCCGTCTCCGGCAGATTTTGGTTTAGTGAACTATTTCAGACTTTTGTCCTATTTTGTTTTATTTTGTATTTTGTTTTATTTTATTTTATTTCTCTTTTAGTACTTGCACATTTCTATTTTATTATACTCTTGTTTATTTTTACTTTGTTGTATTTTGCACTTTGGGCTTGTATATATCTTGGATATTTAGCTTGAATTGCATTTTTAGTTTATTAGTTGTGATGTGGAAAAACATGGATTATTGAGCTTAGTTTACCCTTTTGCATATGAGAAATTGGTTTGATTGAAAATAGGGAGTAAACTAGAAATTTTTAGTTTTTCATAATCACAACATTTCATTTAGTATATAATAATAATAATAATAATAATAATAATAATAATAATAATAATAATAATAATAATAATAATAATAATAATAATAATAATAATAAATATTGGTCAATTGATGAAATTTTCAAGGAATGTATCTTTTTCTTAGAACAGGCAATTAAAGACTCACATTGATTTGAGTTAAAACTTTTTGAAACATGCGTGATACATATATAGTTGGAATATGGTCTTGAGCTAAGAACACACAACCCGTGAGTTTTTGAGCTTAATTATATGGTTACATTATTTAACCATAATATTTTATTCTTGTGTGTTTTCTTCCCTATGATTGCAATCTTTGCTTTGCTCCATTCTATATGTCCATTGTTTAGTGTATTTACATGCATGCATATGATTGAGGCCATCATTTGTTATTAGCTCACTTATCCCAAATAGCCTACCATTTCAATCACCCTTGTTTGTCACTTTGAGCCTTTTAATCCCCATTTGTTCTTTATATTACCACATCACTAGCCTTAAGTGGAAAAACAGTTAGTTACCTGATTTGAATCTTTGGTTAGCTTAAGATAGAGATTGTGTGTCAACTAAGTGTGGAGAATTGTGGGAACTTGGGTTGATGAGAAAGTGTTGAGTTTTATTGATAAGATATTGGGAATTTGGGTGCTTACTCATGTGAAACCAGAAAAACCATATGCATTGAAATGTTATGTTTACTTTCATAATAATAATAATAATAATAATAATAATAATAATAATAATAATAATAATAATAATAATAATAATAATAATAATAATAATAATAATAATAATAATAATAATAATAATAATAATAATAATAATAATAATAATAATAATAATAATAATAATAATAATAATAATAATAATAATAATAATAATAATAATAATAATAATAATAATAATAATAATAATAATAATAATAATAATAATAATAATAATAATAATAATAATAATAATAATAATAATAATAATAAATAAATAAATAAATAAATAAATAAATAAATAAATAAATAAATAAATAAATAAACAACTAAATAGGGAATAAAATTACCCCAATGCTAAGTTTAATAAAAGATTAATGCATATGTGGTGAAATTAAAGAAAATTTGATACATGAGTATGTGAAATACACAAAAAGTGAGATTATGGGTAGCTAGGCATGATTTTAGAATTATATAGAGTGTGTGTATGTTAGGTGAGAGTTTAGGTTAGTCAAAGATTCATACTATAGCTTACTTGGCCATACATATATCCCTAACCTTACCTTAGCCCCATTACAACCTTGAAAAGATCTCATGATGTTTGCATTTTTACACTAAATATTTGTTGATTGGTTAGATGAAGAATAAAATTTTAGAAAGCATGACTAGAGAAGAGTAGAGCGATTGACCATAGACACTTGAGAGACTAGACACTACTAGAAAACTAGTTATTACAGACGGATATTTCCGACGGATTTTATCCCACTGAAATACAGAGGGAATTTCAGAGGGATTTTTTGTCGGAAAACAAAAAAAATGGATTAGCATAAATTACAGACGGAAAAGAGAATCCGTCGATAATTCCGTCGGAAAAATTAATTTTTTTTCCATAAAAAATAATTACAGACGGATTTGAAATGATTACAGACGGAAAATCCATCTGTAATTAAATAGACAAAATGCTGCGTTTTATTTAATTATTACAGACGGAAAATCCGTCTGTAATTTAAATTTTCCGTCGAAAATATTGAAAACCCTAATTTTATAACCACCCTTTTCACCCTCCATTCACACTCCATTCGAACACCATTCACACTCCATTCACGCTCCTCTTCGCCTCATCCCTCGAACTCTTCGCCCTGCAGCCCGCCGCCCGCAGCCACCGCAGTCTCTGCCGCCACTGCAGCCACGCAGCCCCCGCATCAGTCCTCGCAGCTCCCCGCAACCCCCACAGCCTCACATCCCCGCAGCGGCGCAGCCACCGCAGCCCCTACACAGACACAGCCTCCACCGCCACCGTAGAAGATCCGTCGCCGTTGTAGGAAGCTGCGTCGCCATGATTGGAAGCTCCCTCGCCGTCGTTTGGAAGCTCGTTGGCCGTCTCCTTTGTTCGAGCGCTCTCCTTCTCTCTCTGTGTCGCCGTTGTGTTCGAGCGCTCTCCTTCGCTCTCCAACAACGCCCTTCCTCCTCGCAGCCGGTGAGTACTGTGATAAATTGAGAACATTGAATGCTCATTTTGCTCATAATTTTGCTCATAGTTTGTTAAACAGTCACTTTGCTGTTCATAATTTTGTTCATAAGCACTGATAATATTGAATGCTGTGTACTTTGTGAATTTTGTTCATAAAATGTCTGTTTGCTGTTCATAATTTTGTTCATATTTGTTCATATAAGTATATTCTGAAATTCTAGTGCACTCTGCTGATCTATAATCCGTAAAGGCCAAGTAAGAAAGCGTAGTTAAACCCCATTGGCATCATTTTCAAATTACAAAGTTTTGTTTGTTTATCCTTAGTTGAGCTTCTTAATTTAAGATACAAAGCTTACTAATAAATTGGTATGTTGAGCTACTTTCTAGATTAAACCAAAAGGCAAAAGCTTCTTTAAAAGCTACTTTTTTTGGTGTGTGAAGAATTGTCAATTGTCAGTGAAGCAGGTTAATCCTAGGCAATATATTGCTGAAATTCCTCAGGTTTCTTGTTTTCTTTCTCCTATCTTTTTTCCACTATGGCATTGTTTGAGCTTCATAACTCTATCTTACTTTAAGAATAGGTTACTCAAGTTATGACTAGTTTCTTACTAAACATTGCTTATGCTTTTGATGGGGCTATCTTCCATGCTTCACTCTATGTGTTTTAGTCTCATTCTAATTGATTTAAAGCTATTTGGCTGTAATATATATGTAATCTTCTTTTTCAGAGGAATTAATCAAGAATGTAATTAATGCCTATTTATGAGGATGTTGTAGCATATGCAGATGGCTGGAATTAATTGCAATGAGAACACCCGGTTTTAGTGGATTCTGATCATGACCAGGGGTCAAAGTTTTGCAAGAAAGTAGAAATGCATCTTTCAGAACAACATCTGAGAATAGTTTGCTAAAACTGCTTCTAAGATTTGTGTTCATGTGTCACAGAAGATGAATTCACGAAGAGATTGCTGTCTTTAGATGAGATTGCTGTCTTTCCCTGACGACCAGCCAATATAGCAGCTTCATTCAATAGATTTGCAAGATCAGCTCCACTAAGTTATCAGGTTTGAATTTTAATCCAAGCTCTAAGTTATTTGTTATTTGTTATTTGATATTTAAATAACTACACTTTTGGTTTAAACTAGCATGTGATTAAGTTATTTCTGACTTATGATATCTTATCAAAATGATTATGTTTACATCTTTAATGGAAAAATGAATATTTTACACACTATAGGCCTGCAAAAAAAATCTGTCTAACTTGATAAGCAGCAGATTGATAGATTGTTGATCAATTATAAAGTGGGTTTGGACCACCTGGTACATCTCTTAGAGAGACTCCATAAATAGGGTGGACCTTCTCTTTGCTTGGTTCTTGTTGTATCCTTGTATAGGAATGCCATGTGAATTACTGAAAATTGATTCTCTATTCAATTAAGTTACTCAACTTCCCTTGAAATTTGATTATGCAGGGTCCATATATGTATTTGTTGCTTTAGGAATTGAGAGTTAGTGATGGCGTGGGTGTAAAGTCTTTAATGCAACTTGTGTTAGTGATTAGATAAATAAAATAAAATAGAATAGAAGTCCATATATGTATTTGTTGCTGCAATAAGCAATAAGCTACTTCGGACCTATCTCAGCTGCCAATTAGGTTAGAAATCAGTATCGTTTGTCCATATATGTATTTGTTGCTGCAAATCAATGGCTTATTGAATTCTGTTTTTGGCTGCAGTTTTTCTCATCAAATGGTTTTCCTTGCCCAAGTCTCTAATTTACAATGTTCTCTTTGCCTCGTGCTCTCTCCTACCAGGGAGCTAGCTCAACAAGTATGCTTCTTATCTTTTAATGCATAGGTTGTTTTTTCATTGATTTTAGGCTCTTCATCTTTCAAAACCAGTGTCGCACTTTGCCTATTGCTTAGTTCATTGAGATGCAGCATTACATTCAAATCTGTTTTGACAATAATAGATATTTCAATGTGTGTGGTAGCTTTGATTAAGTGTCTGCCTAAATGGAGTTATTCCTACTTAGTCAAAGGACTAAAATGAACATTACCTCCTTGTTATTCACATATAATTTTATATATTTGATGCAGCTTAATATTGATTAGTAATTTAGAATAGAAGCTTCTCTATTCAATTAAGTTACTCAACTTCCCTTGAAATTTGAATGTGAATATGATCTTTTCGGTGGGTTTGGTATGAATGTGAATATGATCTTTGCTTCTTTTTTTTTTCTCTCTTGGTTCTTCAGGAATCCGACAATATCAGAGGGTGAATACCAACAAGAGGTACTCTGCAGTTCTAATCTGATCAAGGCACTCATTTTATGTGAACTGTTTCAAACACTTCTAACTCTGCAGATTTGTGTTAGTTCCATTTTTCTTGAAGGTGAGGATATAAATATGAGCATTTCACATGCTGCTGATTCTATTGGTTTGAAAGAGATACCAAGATATGAAGTTAAAATTATTGAGGAGGATGACTGGATGAAAGGAGCTCAGGTCTCCTACTTTGTTTCCTTGAACATCTCTGTGTGGAAAGCTAAATATTATAACTGTCTCTATCATATTCACATATTTTAACTGTCTTTTTTTGGTTAATTGACATATGTCAGATATGAATTTTCAGAGACATTTTGATATGACATGTTCTGTACTTATTCAGAACATATGCCACATCCACACGGACAAGGAGTTCCATCTTCACCTGCTGTAAGCTATGATGTTTTCTGAGATTAGTTCCTAATTTAGGCATAGTAAACATATCTTTGTTCTGTTATAGATAATTTATCTGCAATCATCTTGTTTCCTTTTCTTTCCTGATCTGTTTTTCTATTTCAGGCTCTAGAACCTGCTACTCTTGTTCCTCTTCAGCTTTTAAAGTCAAGTGGAACCAAATGCATAATGGTAAGTGTACTTAAAAGGTTTCTGTTAAACTTATCATGTTTGAACACAATGAAAACCTGTAAACACGAGCTGATAACTTGGTCTACAAGGTAAAAATGGGAAATTAAAAGGTTCCGTGTGCCTTACTTTCCTTAGTACTACTGGACATGGAACTTAAGGGATTACTCTCCTCTGCAGGTGTTTGGTCTGTACTTTATGCAGACATACATTGGAATCTGTTATCATATAAAAAAAGAGTAATAATATTTTTTCAATATTTTATTCTTTTATGTTATCTTTTGAGTGGCCTTCTCAAATATGAACCATACAAATATCTAATTTGCTCCCAAACAGATTGTCCTGCCCTTCAATTACTCCTTTTGTTCTTAGAAGAAAATAAAGATAACTCTACATAAACTAATCATGGCTTTACCTTATTCATTTGCTACTACTACTAAATCTTCAGTTTTTTCAAAGCTTCACGACACTTCTTTCTTCCAACACAATCAACTACAAAGAGCAAATGTTGTTACTGTTGTAAAGTGTGAATCAAAAGACTCATCAGAAGATAACATAGAACTGCAAGCAAAGGGTCCAAAGCTAGAAATAGGTTCACCTATTATTTTTACAGAGGCTTCTAAAATGATTAAGACTGTTGCTTCTGTTCCATGTCTTAGGGTTAATTCTGGTTTGGTCAAGCCTGGTGATGTTGGAAGGTACTTCAAACTCTTTCATTCATCTCTGCTTCTTTTAACTATTAATTTTCTCTTTTTATTTTTTATTTCTATGAATTATCCATACAAACTTTAGTTAATGATATTAGTTGGATAAAACTCTTTCTAGTGATACTGAATAATTTGAAACATACATTGAAAATAAAGCTTGTCAACTGACTGATCTTTCTTCTATTTTAGAATGACAATTACAAGCCACTGATTGGTTCTTGAATTAAATAGTGAGAGGAATATTGGATGAGGATTTTTCTTATCAAACTTTATCCATCACTTTTATAATTTTTCGGTCAAATTGAGAACTGAGTCATGGACTGTCCTTCGAAATGGGATTGCTTAATTTTCTAAAGTTACTTACAAACTCTCGATAACTTTACATAGATAAGGTATTTTAATTATAACTTCGCTGAAGAAAAATATTGTAACCGGTGTTTATTTGATCCTTTTCAAATGCTTTTATTCATCTTATTTGCAGGTGAAGTTGTCTGGATCAATTAGCAGTCAATACTTGACTGCATTGCTCATGGCAGCTCCTTTGGCCCTTAGTGATGTTGAAATTGAGATTATCGATAAAATGATTTCTATTCCCTACGTTGATATGACTTTGAAACTGATGGAGCGCTTTAGAGTCCATGTGGAGCACAGTGGTAACTGGGATAGGTTCTTGGTCCACGGAGGTCAAAAGTACAAGTAAGTTTCTATTATTGAGTTGTAAAGATTTTAGAATTAAATTATTGTGACTATAATTGGAAGTTTCCTACCAGGTCTCCTGGAAATGCTTTTGTTGAAGGCGATGCTTCTAGTGCCAGCTACTTCCTCGCAGGTGCAGCTGTTACCGGTGGGACTATCACAGTTGTAGGCTGCGGCACAAGTAGTTTACAGGTATGTGAATCCAATGAACTCTTATGACATGAATCTTGATCAGATTATATTTTTCAGTGGAGCCATTTTGCATTTCGCTTAAAAATTCCCTGAGCTTCTCTTAACTTGATCCTTCTCTTAACTATAATTTCCCTAGTGTTGTTGAATCTTACGATGAGTTGTATTTGCTGAACCGTCTGAGGGTTTTTTGGCGTGTGTGCAGAATCATCCTGCTGGTTTGAATTTGCTTAGCCCAGGTGAGTTCTTTTAAATGTTCTTTTTCATTCCGCACTCTGTGAAGAACCCTTTAATTATTTTATTTTTGTTCTGATCTCTGTTTGCTTTTGTTGTTCTCTCTATTTTTCTATGTTTTGATTCTTTGGCATAGATTGATTTACTCCAATTCCAATTCGGATTTTAATTTTATTTCAGTCAGGAGATGTCAAGATTAACTTTCAATGTGGAGCTTGATGCTGCTAATGCAACTTAGTTATCTATTAATATTTTAGATTATTCTATCTTTAAGTGCTAAGTGTAATTTGTGACATTCATGTAACATTGGGATGGTCATCTTATTTTTTTTGGTATTTTTTTATTAAGACAATGAGATATTGGCCAATGATGTTGAAAAATAACATCCAATTTTATAGGTATCATGTAATGAATATTATGTTTATTTATGTGATTTTTGGCTTTCTTTTTTCACTTTACAGTGTTTGATGGAGTAAATTTAGAAAACAAATTTAAAATATTCATTTTGCAATGAAAAAATCTAAAAAAAATTCTATTTTATCTTACAGACGGAAAATCTGTCGGAAAATTCGTCTGTAATTACAGACGGAAAATCGGTCGGAAAATCCGTCTGTAATTACAGACGGAAAATCTGTCGAAAAATTCGTCTGTAATTACAGACGGAAAATCCGTCTGAAAATCCGTCTGTAATTACAGACAGAAAATCCGTCTGAAAATCCGTCTGTAATTACAGACGGAAAATCCGTCGGAAAGTTCGTCGCCTTTGGAAAATGGATAGAAAATTTACAGAGGGAAAATCTGTCGGTAATTGCTAAAAATCCATCTGTAATTTTTCGATGGAAAAAAAATCCGTCGGTAAATAATTTCCGACGGGGCTTTTACAGAGTGACAAAATCCGTCGGTAACCAAAAATCCGTCTGTAATAAAGACTAAATCCGTCTGTAAATCTGTCTGTATTAATCCATTTTCTAGTTGTGAGAGTGCATATACAAATCTAGTGAGGGTTCAATGGCTCATTTCCATATGTCCATATTTGATTATTGCGTGTCTTGCAAGTTGTAAACCCTTTTGATTAACTCAACTCAAGAGTGAATGTGTTTTGATATGATTGATTTAGCCCTTGATTGTGCATATATGATTTCTTGGAGATTTGACTCAATTTGACCACATGTATTCTTATATATATATATATAGTAATTAGAATAGCATGATGCATGTAGGTGGCTCACATCTAAATAGGTTGCATTGCATAAGCTTTACCATTCCTCTTCACCCTTTTATAGCATTTCTTGAGCTTAGCATGAGGATATGCTAATGTTTAAGTGTGGGGAGATTGATAAACCGCTATTTTATGGTTTATCTTGGACTAATTTGAGTGATTTTTATCAATTCTTTGCTCACTTATTCATATAATTTGCATGGTTTTACAAATCCTTCCTAATTCTGTGATATAGTTGAAAACATGTTTCCTAGGCCTTTAAACTGTCAATTTTAATTACCCTTTATTACCATTCGATGCCGTAATCTGTTTGTTAAGTGTTTTCAGGCTTTATAGGGCTGGAATGGCTTAGAGGATGGAAAGAAAACATACAAAAATGGAAGGAACGTGCGAAAATGAAGTTTTGAGAAGCTGGCAGCGATGCGTACGCGTGACTGGCGCAGAAGACGAGCGACGCGTACGCGTGACTGATGCGTATGTGTGACAAGAATTTTTTCCAAGCGACGCGTACGCTGACATGCGCCACGTGCAAAAATTGCAGAAAGCGCTGGGGCGATTTCTGGGCTCCTTTTGGCACAGTTCCAAGCCCGAAAAATACAGAATAAAAGCTGCAGAGTGGGAGAATCACAACAATTCATTCATACAACCTTTCATTCAGATAATTCTAGGTTTTAGGATTCTTAGGTCTAGCTATTTTCAATTTTAGATTCCTACTCTACTTTGATTTAGTTTCTCTTCTACTCTTATTTATTCTAGCACCTTAGTTTATTTATCTTCTCTTGTTAATTTACTTTATGTTGCCAATTTAGTTTATGAATTCTCTTGTTAGATTTGATTTTCTACTTAATGCAATTTGAGGTATTTCATATTTATGATTGCTTTCTTCTATTTGCGTTATTGATGCTTACAATTGGTTGCTTAGATTTTATTATCTCTTATTAATTTTTATGTTTTTATGTTGTGCCTTCCAAGTGTTTGATAAAATACTTGGGAGGGTTTTAAGTTAGATTTTTATATTCTTGGCATTGGTTGAGTAATTGAAAACTCTTGAGTTATCAAACTCTTTTGTTGATTGATAATTAAAAGTTGCTAGTTAATTTGGATCCCTCTAAAGCTAGTCTTTCCTTAGGAGTTGATTAGGACTTGAGGAATCAAATTAATTCATCCACTTGACTTTCCTTCATAGTTAGAGGTTAACTAAGTGGGAGCAATGGACAATTCTCATCACAATTGATAAGGATAACTAGGATAGGACTTCTAATTTTCATACCTTGCCAAGAGCTTTCTTAGCTATTAGTTTTATTCTTGCAATTTACTTTTCTTGTTCCTTATTCAAAACCCCAAAAAGATACTTTCCCGTAACCAATAATAACTACACTTTCCTGCAATTCTTTGAGAGACGACCCGAGATTTGAATGCTTCGGTTATTATTTTTATAGGGTTTGTTACTTGTAACAACCAAATTTTTGTATGAAAGGATTCTTTGTTCGTTTAGAAACTATACTAGCAACGAGAATTTATTGTGAATTCTTTACTAGCAAAAATCCGTTCATCAAGTTATAAAATACATAAGAAAAAAAAGGCATCTTACTGCTTAGTCCATTGCAGTTGAAACATAGAAAACTATAATGATTGAGTAATTAGTAAAAACTATCAGCAACAAAATAAAAATAAAAATTCTAATAAAAAAGATCCATGCTTAGTTACTAATACATCGCATCAATTAACTTAAGCAAAGAGATTCAGCTTCGTAAAACAACTAGGCAACAATAATTACATGGCACAAAATTTAATAAGAAACAACTACACAGCAACAATGAGCAACTTAACAATTTAACAAATTAACAAATTAGCAACATAGCAGCAAGATTTGAAAAACACGGCAACCAGTAGCAAAGCAAAAAGTTAAATAACTCTATCAAGAAACAACTAACATAGCAAGCAAAAAGTAGGGTACATTCAAACATTTAAGCTATCAGATTTAAAGTTACCAGATTATAACTTAAAAAAATCGTAAAACTTAATTTGGTTTTTAGCTTAGGAATTTGGTACATTATTGGGTGAAGGGGTTAGAGGAAGAGGGAACAAACATACCTAAGCACGCAGATAGCGACGGAATCAAGCAGCAGCTCCGAAGGCGGCGCGGACAGCCACGTCTCCCTCCGGTGACTACCCAAACTGTGACGACAGCGAGGGAGCAATAGCGACGGGAGGCACGAACAGCGGCAACTCCTCCCCCTGGGCCACTCGCTTGCGTTCTCTTCTCCCTGTCTTCTTCAATGGCGATACAACGGTGACACTGGACAGCGATGATGGCGATCTTGATGGCAGAAGCACGTGCGACGATCCCTCTAGCAGCAGTGTAGATTGCGGTGGCCCCTTCTCTCTCTCTTACGTTTGACTCGACGACGTCCCTCTCTCTCAACGTCCCCCCCACTCCTTCTCGGTTCTGACAACGACGATGGCGACAGCAGCACCCAGCCCTGCCGGCGTCGTCACATCCCTCTCTTCTTCACCCTGCTCCCTCTCTTTCGCTTTTCTTCCTTCCTTCCTTTCTTTCTTTCTTTCTAACTGTGGGTAAGGGGATGAGGGGGTAAGGGTTAGTGGATAGGGTTGTGAGGGTTACTATATAATTTGAATTTTAGGGTTAAGTTTGATAATTTTAATCAAATTAGGATATAGAGTAATTTAAGATTTAATTTAATCCTTTAAAAAATATTTTTAAAATATTATTGAATTATCAATTTGTTCATTAATTTTCAGTTAAATATTCTAATTTAAAAATTTAATATTTAAATTAAATTATATAAAATTCTCATTAATTTTAATTATTAACTTACTAATTAGTTTTAAGTTTTAAATAATTTTTTAATTTAAAATTAATATTATTCTACTTAATTTTTTATTTATAAAATTAAATTTAAAATAAATCATATAAAATTATCATTAGTTTTCAATTCTTAAAATTTTTAAATTTTAAATATATGAAATACCCAAAATTATAAAAATCTTAATTAATTTATATTCATATAATCAAAATTTGAGTTAGTTATAAAAATATTCTTGAATAGTAATTAGAGTTAGGGTTAGGGTTAGGATTAAAGTAGTGTAAAAATTTTAATAAAATTAGAAGGTAGAATAGTAATTAAAAATCAACCATAATTTACTTAAATTATTTTAAAAATACAATATTTATTTGTCAACTTACTAATTAGTTTTAAGTATTAAATATTTTTTAATTTAAAATTAATAGTATTCAACTTAACTTTTTTTATAAAATTAGATTTAAAATTTTAATATTTAAAGTAAAACCTCTAAATTTTTATTAGTTTTTAATTATTAAAATTTTTAAATTTTAAATATATAAGATATTTAAAATTATGAAAAATATATAAAAATCTTAATTAATTTAAACTCAAATTATCAAAACTTAATTTAGTTAAAAAATTCACTCTCAAAATTGTAACCATAAACCCCTTTTAGGTCACTTTCAAAGCCGTGATCGTAGACCCTTTTAGGTCACTCTCCAAAAACGTGGCCATAGACCCCTTTAGGTCATCCCCTAAAACTGTGACCATAAACCTTTTTAGGTTGCCCTTTTGAAAAACCATGACCATTGACCCTTTTAGGTCATCTCTCAAAACTGTGACCATATATACCTTTAAGTCACCCCCAAAACTGTGACCATATACCCCTTTAGGTCACCTCCTAAAACCATGACCGTAAACCATTTTAGATCACCTCCCAAAACCGTCACCATAGACCCTTTTAGGTCACCCTTTCGAAAAATAATGACTATAGACCTTTTTAGGTTACCCCCCAAAACTGTGACCAAAGATCCCTTTAGGTCACCCCCAAAACCGTGTTTATAGACCTTTTTAGGTCATCCTTTCGAAAAACCGTGACCATAGACCCTTTTAGGTCGCCCCCCAAAATCGTGACCAAAGACCCCTTTAGGCCACTCTCCAAAATCGTGACCATAGACCCTTGTTGGTCACCCCCAAAATCGTAATCATAGACCCCTTTAGGTCACCTCCAAAACCATGACCATAGACCCTTTTAAGTCACCTTTTTTTGAAAAACCATGACCATAGACCCTTTTTGGTCACTGTAAAAAACTGTGACCATAGACCCCTTTAAGTCACCCCTAAAACCGTGACCATAGATTCTTTTAGGTCACCCCCAAAATCATGACCATAAACGCTCTTTAGGTCACCCCCAAAACCGTGATCATAGACCCTTTTAGGTTACCTTTTTTCGAAAAACTGTGACTATAGACCCTTTTTGGTCACTGTAAAAAACCGTGACTATAAACCCCTTTAAGTCACCCCAAAAACTGTGACCATATACCCCTTTAGGTCACCCCACAAAACCGTGACCATAGACCCTTTTAGGTCACCCTCTTTTAAAAATCGTGACCATAAGTACTCTATGGTCACCCTTTTTCCAAATATCGTGACCATAGCTTTTTTTTTTTGTCAAGGTAAAAAACCGTGGCCATAGAGGGTCTATGATCATAGTTTTTTACCGTGACAAAAAAAATCGTGGCCATAGACCCAAATGTTGTAAAGTTTAGAAATTTAAAAACTCACTGATTCAGAACGACATATTTCCCAGCAAAAATATGTTAAGGGTCTTTTACAAAGAGCTGGCATGTTAAATTCCAAACCTATGTTTACCTCTATGCTCTATATTTTGAAATTGATTGTTGCAGGTTTTGATGAGTTTGAAGATTTCATTTTCTATAGATCTGCTATGGGTGGTTTATAGTTGGTGCACGAAATTGTGAATTACACTTTTCACAACTCCGGTGCCACTAACCAGCAAGTGCACTGGGTCGTCCAAGTAATACCTTACGTGAGTAAGGGTCGATCCCACGGAGATTGCCGGCTTGAAGCAAGCTATGGTTATCTTGTAATTCTTAGTTAAGAGATCAATGATAATTCTTAATTTCAATAGTAAAAAGTAAAAGAGCATAAAAAAATACTTGTTATGCAGTAATTGAGAACATATTGAGGTTTTGGAGATGCTTTGTCTTCTGAGTCTCTGCTTTCCTCCTATCTTCTTCTTCACGCATGCAAGGCTCCTTCCATGGCAAGCTGTATGTTGGTGGATCACCGTTGTCAATGGCTACCATCTATCCTCTCAGTGAAAAAGGTCCATGTACATGGCTAATCATCTGTCGGTTCTCACTTGTGTTGGAATAAGATCCATTGATCCTTTTGCGTCTGTCACTACGCCCAATACTTGTGAGTTTGAAGCTCGTCACAGTCATCCCTTCCTGGATCCTACTCAGAATACCACAGACAAGGTTTAGACGTTCCGGATCTCAGGAATGCTGCCAATTGATTCTAGCTTTTACCACGAAGACTCTGGATTTATGGATTTGAACACTCTGTTGTCAGGAGAGGCAATCAAACTCCTGAACCAGGAACCCAAGAGATATACACTAAAGCTATTACAGATAGAACATAAGTGGTTGTCAGGCACGCATTCATAGGTTGAGAATGATGATGAGTGTCACGGATCATCACATTCTTCATGGTTAAGTACGAGTGAATATCTTAGAACAGAAACAAGCGTATTGAATAGAAAATAGAAGTAATTGCATTAACTCATCGAGACACAGCAGAGCTCCTCACCCCCAATCATGGAGTTTAGAGACTCATGCCGTAGAAGATACAAAATTCAGATGTGAAATGTCATGAGATGCAAAATAAATCTCTAAAAGTAGTTTTTATACTAAGCTAGTGACCTAGGTTTACAGAAAATGAGTAGACTAAGATAGATAGTGCAGAAATCCACTTCCGAAGCCCACTTAGTGTGTGCTTGGACTGAGCATTAAAGCTTCCATGTGTAGAGACTTTTCTTGAAGTTAAACGCCAAGTTGATGCCTATTTCTGGCGTTTAACTCCAATTTTTATGCCAGTTCTGGCGTTTAATGCCAGAATAGGGTAAAGACTTGGCGTTAAACGCCAATTTACGTCATCAAAACTTGAGCAAAGTATGGACTATTATATATTGCTGAAAATCCCTGGATGTCTACTTTCCAACGCAATTGAGAGCGTGCCAATTGGGTTTTTGTAGCTCCAGAAAATCCATTTTGAGTGCAGAGAGGTCCGAATTCAACAGCATCTGCATTCCTTTTTCAGCCTCTGAATCAGATTATTGCTCAGGTCCCTCAATTTCAACCAGAAAATACCTGAAATCACAGAAAAACACAAAAAATCATAGTAAAGTCCAGAAATATAAATTTTGCATAAAAAAATAATAAAAACATAGTAACAACTAACTAAATTATACTAAAAACTACCTAAAAACAATGCCAAAAAGCATATAAATTATCCGCTCATCACAACACCAAACTTAAATTGTTGCTTGTCCCCAAGCAACTGAAAATCAAATAGGATAAAAAGAAGGGAGTATACTATAAATTCTAAAATATCAATGAAACTTAGCTCCAATTAGTAAACGGGACTACACTACAAGAAAATGGAACATTTGTAACAAAAAATGTGTATCAAATTTAAAATTGTTACAAAAAACCATTTTTTTGTATTAATAATTGTTGATTGTTATAAAAAAAATTATGTTTTGTAACAACATTACAAGTTGTTACAAAACATCCAGATATTTTGTAACAATCCATTTTATTTTGTTACAAATGATGGTAGTTTTTGTAACGCGCTGGTGTGTTGTTACAAAATATTGTAATATTTTGTAACAAAAAATAAAGTAGTTGCAAAAATTCGTAGTATTTTGTAACAAAATAGTTTTTTGTTTCAAAAAATGCAAATGTTTTGTAACAAAATATCTTTTTGTCTGAAAAACTCAAATTATTTTGTAACAAAAAATTAATTTGTCACCAAATTTAACATTGTTTGTAACAAATTTTTTTGTGTCACAAAATATATGTATAATTTATAATTTTTTTTTTTCAAAATGTTAAAAACTTTAAGAATTAAAAAAATTGTCTATATATTTTTTTAAAATAATTTTATTTTGTTTCAGAAATTAAAAATTTTTTTTATATAATTCTTTAAAATATATTTTATATATTATTTTTTACATATTCATTAATTTTTAAATGATGTAAATATTAATTTATATGCCTTTAGAAAATTAGTATATAATTTTTAATAATCAGAATTTTAAGATAACTTAAAACTAATTTGTGAAATTTAAAATTTTTTTATTAATTTATAAATATAAATAACAATAATTAAAAATATTCCAAAAAAATTTAAAAAACTAAATGCACTGTAAAAACGCAAGGGCTAATAGCTAGTGAATGTAAAATGGTAAAAAAAATCCTAAGGTTCCCCCATTCCCCCACCTCACTCGAAGCCTCACACTCAGTCACTCTCAACCATCGCGCCGTCTACAAACCCTACTGCGAGGGAAAATGGAGCTGCTGCCGAAGGAAGAGTCACCAACGTAGCCCCTGGGAGACGTCTCCGGCGGCGTCGTGGTCCTCTAGTCGCTCCTCGAATCTGCGTCGTCTGCGCCACTGCTCACCTCCGTTTGTGTCATCCTGGCCGTCTTGCCTCCGCTGCCTTCCGCCTTGTCTGCCTCCGCGTCGTGCCTCTTCTGTATCTGCTACCTCTGTTTCTGTGGTCATCTTGTTAGGTGAGTCCTCTGCTGGCTGTGCTCTGTTCGTGCCGAAGCTCTGTTCGTGCCGAAGCTCTGCTCGTGCGGTCACCTCTCCTCACCGGTAGCCTGCGTCTTCGACGGTGGAACGGCCCCAACCGTCGCTGAGTGCTGAGTTTGGTTCTGCTTCTGACATTCTGCAGTGTAGAGGTGAGTTTATTTTCTAATATGTAGTTATTCTATATTAATTTTGTGGACTTCATTCTTGCTGTTTTATTGTAGGTTTAGAAGAGAAAAATTGATGCTAATTCCTAACTGTATCTGTATGTAAAACTAACTGATTCAATATGTTGTTCTGTTTGTTCTTTTTCCTTTCTTGAGGCTTATATACTAAAGTTGGAAAAATTGAGTTAGATAATAAAGCAGAAGAAATTTTTATTAGCACTAAAAAGTTTGTCTCCTAGCTTGATAGTGAAATGACGAAGATTTAATAAAAGGGTCTTCTTTTGGTGTTGTGTAGCAGTCTTTAATTTCTTCTGGTTCAGCCGTGGTTCATTGATCTGCTGCCGGTCTGCTCCGATCGTCTCCTCTGCTGAAGGTAAGTGCAGTTTAATTTAGTATTGAACCTTGATTCTGCTGATATTGTGACTGAAAATATTAGTTTTATATCTGTTTGACTATATTAGTGTTATTAGCTTTTGCTTTCTTTTTAGTGATTTCGATTCTGTTTTTTTTATACTATTGTGTTTGTGAATTAAGTAAAGTAGGTAACTACGTGATCCTTAGTAACATAGAAATATTGATTAAATTTTGTTATTAATTTTGTGTATTTTACATTGCATTAATTTAGGATAGTTTATTCTGCTCTGCTCATCCGGCGTTGTCCTTTGCTTCTGCTGGTCTGATTCGGCTGTCCTTCTTCTCCTGCTAGTCTGGTCTGGTTCGATTACGTTTCTGCTAAAGGTAACTTCAGTTTATTGGAGTATTGTTAAATATGCTGTTAGTTGATAATCTTAGCTGAAATATTGAACCTTGATTCTGTTGATATTGTGGTTGAAAATATTGTTAGTTGCTTATGCTGATGTTGTTGTGGTTGAAAGTATTGGTGTGTAACCTGCTTGATTCTATTTTTTGCATTTTTTTTGGTGATTTTGAAAGTGATAGTCGCTGTGATGCTATGTTATGTCATGCTGCTCTCTTTTTTTCACTCTTTACATCCTTCTATCCATTCTCGTCTCCTACAGAAATTAGTCCAATGGTCAATTTCCAGAAATATTGGGTTAATTTTGATAGGCGTACTCCTGAGTTTAGGAAGTGCCTCGATGAATTATTTTTGGATATTGCCTTCTCTCAACCCGATGTGAAAAATCAAATACGTTGTCCTTGTCCCAAATACAACAATTTTTTGTTCAAATTTAGAAATGAAGTTCATCATCATGTGCGCCAATGGGGGATAGTGACCTCTTATAAACCATGGGTGCATCATGGTGAGATACTTCAAGATACATCCACTATAGATGTGTCTGATCTAAATGAAATTGATTGTGAAAGGGAGAATGATTCTGCCACTTATGAGATGTTGTATAACATCTTTAGAGGAGAAACACTAGGGGAGACGCCGAGAGATTTCGCTACCAACGTAGATGACAATATAGAAGAAGAACCTCATCAGGGGGAAAAGAGGTTCCAGAGGCTAATGAGGGATTATGAGCAAAGCCTGTATCCGGACAGTGGGATATCAAGGTTATCTTTCATTGTCAAGTTGTTTCTAATGAAATGTCGCTATGGATAGAGCAACAATTTAGTTGATGCTTTGTTGCTCTTTCTAAAAAGCATATTTCTGAAGAAAAATTCTTGTCCAACTTCATTTTATGATGCTCGAAAAGTGATTCGAGATTTGGGATTAGATTACAAGAAGATAGATGCTTGTGTGAATGATTGCATTTTGTTTCGGGGGCAAGCTGCTGATCTTGATGAATGTCCAAAGTGTAAGGATGGGTGAAGGGGAAGGGGAATGAAAAGGATAACCTTCGGAAGAAGGTACCCCAGAAGATACTTAGATACTTTCCATTAAAACCTAGGCTACAAAGGATCTTCATGTGTGAAGAAACAGCTCTAGCAATAAGGTGGCATAAAGAGAAACGACTTGATGATGGAGTCCTAAAACACCCGGCAGATTCGATGGCATGGAAGACATTTAATGAGGAGCACGAATGGTTTACACGTGATGCTAGAAATATCAGGCTTGGAGTTGCTAGTGATGGATTCAATCCGTTCGGCAATATGAACATTTCCTATAGTACTTAGCCAGTTGTTCTCATTCCATATAACTATCCTCCTTGGATGGTTTTGAAACATTCAAATTGGATGTTATCTCTACTTATTCCAGGCCCTAAATACCCTGGAAATTCTATTGATGTATACTTAGAACCGTTAATTGAAGAGTTGAAAGAATTGTGGGAAGAGGGTGTTGAAACATTTGATGTGGTTTAGAAACGGAACTTTAAGTTGTCTGTTGTAGTTTTATGGACAATAAATAATTATCCATCCTATGCCATGTTATCCTGTTGGAGCACTAAAAGTGCACTAGCATGTGCGTGTTTCCACAGAGAAACTAGTTCTAAGAGGCTGAAACATGGACACAAGCATTGCTATATGGGTCATCGCCGCTATTTTCCGCATGATCATCCATGGCGAAGAAATAAGAGTTCTTTCGACAATACCAGGGAACTTGGCGAAGCACCTAAGCCACTTTCTAGTTATGATGTCCTGGAAGAATTCAAGACTTTTGAACAAACGGAGTTTGGGAACAATACTAAAAAGAGAAAGAAGTCTGAGCATGACAAGGTGGCTGAAAATTGGAAAAAGAAAAGCATTTTTTTTTAGTTGCCTTATTGGAAGACATTATTGTTACGTCCTAATTTAGATGTAATACATATAGAGAAAGACGTCTTCGATAATATACTGGGTACACTGTTAAATTTAGATAGAAAGACAAAGGATAATCTTAATGCACGACTTGATCTTCAACTTATGGGTATCAAGAGAGACTTTCATCCTCGTAGAGTGGGCAACAAGTTTGTGATGCCGATAGTCAAATATACTTTGTCAAAGACTAGGAAGGAGAATGAAAGGCAACTTGTTTGTTAGTTCTTGAAAGAACTCAAGTTGCCTGATTCGTATTCATCAAATATTGGAAGGTGTGTGCACATTGAAGATTGCAAAATTTATGGCTTGAAGAGCCATGATTGCCATGTCCTAATAGAACGGCTGCTACCACTTGCAATTTGTGAGCTTTTGCCCAAAGAAGTTTGTGAACCGTTGATACATCTAAGTATTTTCTTTGGAGAGCTTTGTTCGAAGGAATTGAAGGTGGACGTTCTAGACAAACTTGAAACCCAGATTGCAATAACACTTTGTAAATTAGAGACAGTTTTTCCTCCGGCTTTTTTTGATGTGATGGTTTACCTAACTGTTCATCTTGCCCATGAAGCTAAGTTAGCCAGACCAGTTCAATATCGCTGGATGTACTCTGTTGAGAGGTTAGCCCTTTAGAATTGACAACAACTTAGAATCTGCCTTATAGTATTCTATATGTAGGTTTCTAACATTCCTTAAAAATTCAATTTTAGATATTTGCGCACACTAAAGAGTTATGTCGGAAACAAAGCACATCCTGAGGGGTCAATATCTGAGGGTTATATCTCTGAAGAAGCAATGACCCTTGTGGGGAGATATTTAGATGAAAATTCTAAGATTTCTGACCCTGGCAAGAATGAACCTATGCGAGGCATAGCTGTGTTCAAAGTACTTGGCCAGTTTAGTTGTAAAAGGGCATACAAGGAACTTAGTATCTTAGAGCATAGAGAAGCTCAATTCTATGTGCTGAAGAATTGTGAAGAAGTTCAACCATGGGTTGATGAACATATGGCAGTTTTAACAAGAGAAAATCCAAGAAATCTGCAGAAAAGGCACAAGGATCAATTTGTGAAATGGTTTGAAAGAAAGGTAAATAAGTAAACTTTGATAATTGTAGAATTGAAGAGTCTCTTGGTAGTATTTAGTTTTAATTACTATTCATTAATGTAGATTTCAGATCTACACAAAGTAGGGAGTGCACAGGTGAATAATCAACTGCTTTCTCTAGCAAGAGGTCCTGATCATCGTGCACATTTCTACAACACATGTGCTATCAACGGTTTTACATTTCGTAGCAAAAACCATGAAGCATCTTTGAAGACTCAAAATAGTGGATTAGTTGTGAAGGTAGATGAATTGACTGGGGGTGTGGATTATTATGGCGTGTTGACTGATATTATTGAGTTAGATTATGTCGGAAAACATAAAGTGATCTTATTTAAGTGTGAGTGGTTTGATGTTCCTCCAATAGGACGAAATCAAAGTAGGGAATATTGTAAAGATGAATATGGATTCATAAATGTGGATGTCACATATGTTAGATATAAGGATGAGCCTTTCATTTTAGCATGTCAAGCTGAGCAAGTATACTATGTAAAGGCAATTAAAAGGCCTAATTGGTGTACTGTGGTCCGAGTAAAGCCTCGTAATACATATGATGTGCCTGAACAAGATATCATGCAAGAAGAGGCATACCAACAAGCTGAAATAGGAAGCTTTAATCAAGTACCATCTTCGGGTGATATCAATTTGTTGATAGAATTGGGTAGAGGTGACATAGAGGGATCAAGTGTGGACGTGCCTATGTCTATGGAAGAAGAAGAAGAAGAAGAAGAAGAAGAAGAAGAAGATTCAAATGATAGTGATTGACTTCTTAGTATTTTTATTTTGGGGATTACAAGATATTTGCAATTGCTAAATTATCCATTTTTTGTATAGGATGGTGATTGACTTTAAAGTAGTTAAACTTTAGGAATTCACATCATATTTGCAATTGCTAAGTTATTCACTCTTTGTTCCATTTGTTTAACTTTTTTGAAAAGTATAATATATTTTGAATCATGTCCAACTTTTATTGATGTGGTTTCCTTTGTATAATTGTATATTAAATGATGTAGATATTTTATTATTTCATTTCTTTAATTTTATCTCTGTTAACTTCATTGTAGATTGCGTAACATAATGGCTACACGGAGATTGACAAGGGCTGCTGCATCTACTTATACACCACGAGCACCTGCCCCAGCCCTGGCAGCCTGTTCCCCTGCCCCAGCCCCAGCCCCGGCAGCCCCTGGAGCCCCTCCCCAGCCCCTGCAGCCCCTGCCCCAGACCTGGCAGCCCCTGTAGCCCCAGCCCCAGCCCCGGCAGACCCTACTTCAGCACCACCCACTGCCCCTGTTGATAGGCGTATTGGTAAAAGGGGACCTTCGCGTGGGATTGCAACAAATAGGGTTATCAAAACAAAGACAAATGGGAAATTGGAATTGCCGATCTCTTTGGAGAACTTAGCTCCTAATGGCATTCATGCTGATCTGTTTGCATCTGAAGTGGGTATTGTTACAAGACAAAATTCTCCTTTGGATGTAGAGAAATGGAGCCAAGTTGGAGATGAAGTCAAGCAAAAAATATGCGACCTTGTTTTGGTAATACATATTTATATTTTCTGCTATTATGTATATTATAGGGTTTATTTCTGCTAACTAAATTTGACAAATCATATGTAGGAAAAGTTTGATATAGCAGATAGGGAAGTAATGCGCAAAATGATTTTAGCTAAGGCTAACATATGTTATCGAAGTTGGCGCTCAAGATTGCGTGAGCACTATGAGTTGTATCAAACTGATGAGGAGCGCCTTCAAAATCCACCAAACAATGTTTTACCGAAGACATGGGAAAATTTGGTGTCCTACTTTGGAAGTCCTTCTTTTCAGATTTGAAATTTTCATTGTGACAACCATTGAGGTGTTCTTAAGTTGTTTTGCTATTTTAGGTCAATGCAAATACTTATACCTTACCTCCTTTTATCTTTTGTGAGTTTGGTCTTTGATGAGCGGATAATTTATACGCTTTTTGGCATTGTTTTTAGTATGTTTTTAGTAGAATCTAGTTACTTTTAGGGATGTTTTCATTAGTTTTTATGTTAAATTCATATTTCTGGACTTTACTATGAGTTTGTGTGTTTTTCTGTGATTTCAGGTATTTTCTGGCTGAAATTGAAGGACTTGAGCAAAAATCAGATTCAGAGGTTGAAGAAGGACTACTGATGCTATTGGATTCTGACCTCCCTGCACTCAAAATAGATTTTCTGGAGCTACAGAACTCAAAATGGCGCGCTTCTAATTACATTGGAAAGTAGACATCCAGGGCTTTCCAGCAATATATAATAGTCCATACTTTTCTCAAGTTTAGATGACGCAAACTGGCGTTCAACGCCAGCTCTCTGCCTAATTCTGGCGTCCAGCGCCAGAAACAAGTTGCAAAGTGGAGTTCAACGCCCAAAATGGCACAAAAGATGGCGTTCAACTCCAAGAATGACCTCTTCACGTGTAGACTTCAAAGCTCAGCCCAAGCACACACCAAGTGGGCCCCGGAAGTGGATTTATGCATCAGTTACATACTTCTGTAAACCCTAGTATCTAGTTTATTATAAATAGGACTTTTTACTATTGTATTTGACATCCTGAGTTTTATCTTTGGAATCATCTTTGGATTATCTTTTGATCTATTGATCACGTTTGGGGGCTGGCCATTTGGCCATGCCTGGACCTTCATTTCTTATGTATTTTCAACGGTAGAGTTTCTGCACTCCATAGATTAAGGTGTGGAGCTCTGCTATTCCTCAAAGATTAATGCAAAGTACTACTGTTTTCTATTCAATTCATCTTATTTCGCTTCTAAGATATTCATTCGCACTTCAACCTGAATGTGATGAACGTGACAATCATTATCATTCCCTATGAACGCGTGCCTGACAACCACTTCCGTTCTACATTAGATTGAATGAGTATCTCTTAGATCTCTTAATCAGAATCTTCGTGGTATAAGCTAGATTGATGGCGGCATTCATGAGAGTCGGAAAGTCTAAACCTTGTCCGTGGTATTCCAAGTAGGACTCTGGGATTGAATGACTGTGACGAACTCCAAACTCGCGAGTGCTGGGTGTAGTGACAGACGCAAAAGGATAGTAAATTCTATTCCAGTATGATCGAGAACCTCCAAGATGATTAGCCATGCAGTGACAATGCATCGGACCATTTTCACAGAGAGGAATAGGATGCAACCAACGACAAGGGTGATGCCTCCAGACGATTAGCCGTGCTGTGACAGAGCATTTGGACCATTTTCCCAAGAGGATTGAAAGTAGCCATTGGCACCGGTGACATCCTTACATAAAGCCAGCCATAGAAAGGAGTAAGATGGATTGGATGAAGACAGCAGGAAAGCGGAGGTTCAGAGGAACGAATGCATCTCCATACGCTTATCTGAAATTCTCACCAATGATTTACATAAGTATTTCTATCCTTCTTTTATTACTAAATTTCGAAAACTACATAACTATTTTATATCCGCCTGACTGAGATTTACAAAGTGACCATAGCTTGCTTCATACCAACAATCTCCGTGGGATTCGACCCTTACTCACGTAAGGTATTACTTGGACGACCCAGTGCACTTGCTGGTTAGTTATGCGAAGTTGTGAAGATATGTTTAGACCATGGTTCTGTGCATCCGTTTTTGGTGCCATCGCCAGGGAATCAATTTCGAACAATAATTCACAACCTGAGTAACAATTTCGCATACCAAGTTTTTGGCGCCGTTGCCGGGGATTGTTCGAGTTTGGACAACTGACGGTTCATCTTGTTGCTTAGATTGGGTAATTTTCTTCTTATTTTCAAAAAATTTTCAAAAAAAAAAATTTTTCAAAAATCTTTCAAAAATTTTCTCCTTTGTTTTCGAAAAAAAAATTAAAAAAAAATATTTTCAAAAAAATATATTTTTCTTCAGAATTTTTAAGAATGAATTCTAGTGTTTCATGATGATTTGTTGAATCCTGGCTGGCTGTGAAGCCATGTCCAAATTCCTTTGAACTGAGGATTCAACTAATCACTTCAATGCATGTAATAGCATACTAAAGCTTGGCTGGCTATCAAGCCATGCCTAACCCTCAGATTGGAGCTTTAGTCTAAAGAGCACAAGATTCCTGGAATTCATATTAAAAATTTTGGAATCCTTATTTTTCTTTTTCACATTAATTTTCGAAAAATCCAAAAAAAAAATAAAAAAATCATAAAAAAAATCATAAAAATCAAAAAAAATATTTTGTATTTCTTGTTTGAGTCTTGAGTCAAGTTGAAAGTCTGGTGTCAATTGCATGTTCATCTTGCATTTTTCGAAAAAAGTTCATGCATTCATAGTGTTCTTCATGATCTTCAAGTTGTTCTTAGTAAGTCTTCTTGTTTGATCTTTGCATTTGCATGTTTTGTGTCTTTTCTTGTTTTTCATATGCATTCCTAAATTCTTTATGTCTAAGCATTAAATAATTCTAAGTTTGGTGTCTTGCATGTTTTATTTGCATTAAAAATTTTTCAAAAAATGTGTTCTTGATGTTCATCATGATCTTCATAGTGTTCTTGGTGTTCATCTTGACATTCATAGCATTCTTGCATGCATTCATTGTTTTGATCCATAACTTTCATGCATTACATCATTTTTCTTGTTTTTCTCTCTCATCATAAAAATTCAAAAATCAAAAAAATATCTTTCCCTTTTTCTCTCTTAAAATTTCGAAAATTAGATTTGACTTTTTCAAAAATTTTTAAAATCTAGTTGTTTTTATGAGTCAAATCAAATTTTCAATTTAAAAAAATCTTATCTTTTTCAAAATCTTTTTCAAAAATCAAATCTTTTTTCAATTTTTTTTAGTTATTTTTGAAAATTTCAAAAATATTTTTCAAAAATCTTTTTCTTAATTTTACATCATATTTTCGAAAATAACATCATCAATTAATGTTTTGATTCAAAAATTTCAAGTTTGTTACTTACTTGTTAAGAAAGATTCAAACTTTAAGTTCTGGAATCATATCTTGTGATTTCTGGTGAATCAAGTCATTAATTGAGATTTTAAAAATTAAATCTTTTTCAAAAACTAATTTCTATCATATCTTTTCAAAAAATATCTTCTTATCTTACCTTTTTCAAAAAAGTGATTGCAAAATATCTTTTCTAACTTCCTAACTTCCTATCTTTTCAAAATTTGTTTCAACTAACTAACTAACTTTTTGTTTGTTTCTTACCTTTTTCAAAACTACCTAACTAACTCTCTCTCTCTAATTTTCGAAAAAATCTTCCCTCTTTTTCAAAATTTCTTTTTAATTAGACTAATTATTTTATTTTTTATTTGAATTTTCGAAAAACTACTAACCTTTTTCAAAAACTATTTTCGAAAATCACTAACTCTTTTTCAAAAAATTGTTTTCGAAAATTCTCTCCTCCTCTCATCCCCTTCTATTTATTTATTCATCTACTAACACTTCTCTTCATCTCACATCTCTGCTCCTATCATCACCTTTGTGTTTGGATTCTTCATTCTTCTTCACCCCTATTCCTTTTCTTCTTCTACTAACAATAAGGAACCTCTTTACTGTGACATAGAGGATTCCTCTTCTTTTCTTTTTCTCTTCTCTTTCTTATGAGCAGGGACAAAGAAAAAGGCATTCTTGTTGAAGCTGATCCAGAACCTGAAAGGACTCTGAAGAGAAAACTAAGAGAAGCTAAATTACAACAATCCAGAGACAACCTTATTGAAAATTTCGAACAAGTAAAGGAGATGGCAGCCGAACCCAACAAAAATAATGCAAGGAAAATGCTTGGTGACTTTACTGCACCTAATTCCAATTTACATGGAAGAAGCATCTCCATTCCTACCATTGGAGCAAACAATTTTGAGCTGAAACCTCAGCTAGTTTCTCTGATGCAGTAGAACTGCAAGTTTCATGGACTTCCATCTGAAGATCCTTTTCAGTTCTTAACTGAATTCTTGCAGATCTGTGATACTGTTAAGACTAATGGAGTAGATCCTGAAGTCTACAGGCTCATGCTTTTCCCTTTTGCTGTAAGAGACAGAGCTAGAATATGGTTAGACTCTCAACCCAAAGGCAGCCTGAACTCTTGGGATAAGCTGGTCACGGCTTTCTTAGCCAAGTTCTTTCCTCCTCAAAAGCTGAGCAAGCTTAGAGCTGATGTTCAAACCTTCAGACAGAAAAAAGGTGAATCCCTCTATGAAGCTTGGGAAAGATACAAGCAGCTGACCAAAAAGTGTCCTTCTGACATGCTTTTAGAATGGACCATCCTGGATATATTCTATGATGGTTTATCTGAGCTATCAAAGATGTCATTGGATACCTCTGCAGGTGGATCCATTCACCTAAAGAAAACGCCTGCAGAAGCTCAAGAACTCATTGACATGGTTGCTAATAACCAGTTTATGTACACTTCTGAGAGGAATCTTGTGAGTAATGGGACGCCTATGAAGAAGGGAGTTCTTGAAATTGATACTCTGAATGCCATATTGGCTCAGAATAAAATATTGACTCAGTAAGTCAATATGATTTCTCAGAGTCTGAATGGAATGCAAGCTGCATCCAACAGTACTCAAGAGGCATCTTCTGAAGAAGAAGTTTATGATCCTGAGAACCCTGCAATAGCAGAGGTAAATTACTTAGGTGAACCTTATGGAAACACCTATAACTCATCATGGAGAAATCATCCAAATCTCTCATGGAAGGATCAAAAGCCTCAACAAGGCTTTAATAATGGTGGAAGAAACAGGTTTAACAATAGTAAACCCTTTCCATCATCAACTCAGCAACAGACAGAGAACTCTGAACAAAATACTTTTAATTTATCAAATTTAGTCTCTGATCTATCTAAGGCCACTCTGAGTTTCATGAATGAAACAAGGTCCTCCATTAGAAATTTGGAGGCACAGGTGGGCCAGCTGAGTAAAAGGATCACTGAAATCCCTCCTAGTACTCTCCCAAGTAATACAGAAGAGAATCCAAAAGGAGAGTGCAAGGCCATTGAATTAATCACCATGGCCGAACCTGTAAGGGAAGGAGAGGACGTGAATCCCAAGGAGGAAGACCTCCTGGGACGTCCAGTGGCCAATAAGGAGTTTCCCTTTGAGGAACCAAAGGACCTTGAGGCTCATCTAGAGACCACAGAGATTCCATTGAACCTCCTTATGCCATTCATGAGCTCTGATGAGTATTCCTCTTCTGAAGAGAATGAGGATGTTACTGAAGAGCAAGCTGCCAAGTTCCTTGGTGCAATCATGAAGCTAAATGTCAAATTATTTGGTATTGAAACTTGGGAAGATGAACCTCCCTTGTTCACCAATGAACTAAGTGATCTGGATCAACTGACATTGCCTCAGAAGAGATAGGATCCTGGAAAGTTCATAATACCTTGTACCATAGGCACCATGATCTTTAAGGCTCTGTGTGACCTTGGTTCAGGAATAAACCTCATGCCCCTCTCTGTAATAGAGAAACTGGGAATCTATGGGGTGCAAGCTGCTAAAATCTCATTAGAGATGGCAGATAATTCAAGAAAACATGCTTATGGACAAGTAGAGGACGTGTTAGTAAAGGTTGAAGGCCTTTACATCCCTACTGATTTCATAGTCCTGGATACTGGAAAGGAAGAGGATGAATCCATCATCCTAGGAAGACCTTTCCTAGCCACAGCAAGAGCTGTGATTGATGTGGACAGAGGAGAATTGATCCTTCAATTAAATAAGGACAACCTTGTGTTTACAACTCAAGGATCTCCCTCTGCATCCATGGAGAGGAAGCAGAAAAAGCTTCTCTCAAAGCAGAGTCAACCAAAGCCCCCACAGTCAAATTCTAAGTTTGGTGTTGGGAGGCCACAACCAAACTCTAAGTTTGGTGTCAAACCCCCATATCCAAACTCTAAGTTTGGTGTTGGGAGGTCTCAACAAAGCTCTGCACATCTGTGAGGCTCCATGAGAGCCCACTAGCAAGCTATTGACATTAAAGAAGCGCTTGTTGGGAGGCAACCCAATGTTTATTTATCTAATTTTATTTTTGTTTTTCATGTTTTCTTAGGTTCATGATCATGTGGAGTCAATAAACGAAAAATTTAGAAACAGAATCAAAAACAGCGGAAGAAAAATCACACCCTGGAGGAAGCACCTGTCTGGCGTTCAACGCCAGAACAGAGCATGGTTCTGGCGCTGAACGCCCAAAATGGGCAGTATCTGGGCGCAGAACGCCCAAAATGGGCAGCATCTGGGCGCTGAACGCCAGAATTGCACCCTGGAGAAGAGCTGGCACTGAACGCCCAGAACAAGCATGGTTCTGGCGTTCAACGCCAGAAATGGGCAATAAATGGGCGTTGAACGCCCAGAATGGGCACCAACCTGGCGCTGAACGCCCAGAGTTGTGTGCAAGGACATTTTACATGCCTAATTTGGTGCAAGGTTGTAATTCCTTGAACACCTCAGGATCTGTGGACCCCACAGGATCATCTCAGGATCTGTGAATCTCACAGGATCCCCACCCACCTCACCCTCTCTCTCTCAATTCATGGTCATCCCTTCTGTTTTCAATTCACCACTCACATCCATACACACATCCCTCTATCTCCTCCATATCTTCTTCTTCTTCATCTATTCTTTCTTCTCTTGCTCGAGGGCGAGCAATATTCTAAGTTTGGTGTGGTAAAAGTATAAGCTTTTTGTTTTTCCATTACCATTAATGGCACCTAAGGCCAGAGAAACCTCAAGAAAGAGGAAAGGGAAGACAAATGCTTCCACCTCTGAGCCATGGGAGATGGAAAGATTCATCTCACAAGCCCATCACTAAGAAAAGGATGGAGCAAACAACAGAGCACATTCATGAATCTCAACAGGCACATGAAGAAGCTCATCATCAAGAAATCCCTGAGATACATCAAGGGATGCACTTGCCTCCACAGAATTTTTGGGAGCAAATCAACACCTCCCTAGGAGAATTAAGTTCCAACATGGGACAATTAAGGGTGGAACATCAAGAACACTCCATCATCCTTCATGAAATTAGAGAAGATCAAAAAGCAATGAGGGAGGAGCAACAAAGACAAGGAAGAGACATAGAAGAGCTCAAGGACATCATTGGTTCCTCAAGAAAGAAACGCACCCATCACTAAGGTGGACTCATTCCTTGTTCTTACTTTCTCTGTTTTTCATTTTCTATGTTAAGTGCTTATCCATGTTTGTGTCTTCATTACATGATCATTAGTAGTTAGTAACTTTGTCTTAAAGTTATGAATGTCCTATGAATCCATCACCTCTCTTAAATGAAAAATGTTTTAATTCAAAAGAACAAGAAGTACATGAGTTTTGAATTTATCCTTGAACTTAGTTTAATTATATTGATGTGGTGACAATGCTTCTTGTTTTCTGAATGTATGCTTGAACAGTGCATATGTCTTTTGAAGTTGTTGTTTAAGAATGTTAAATATGTTGGCTCTTGAAAGAATGATGACTAGGAGACATGTTATTTGATAATCTGAAAAATCATAAAAATGATTCTTGAAGCAAGAAAAAGCAGCAAAAAACAAAGCTTGCAGAAAAAAAAATAGAAAAGAAAAAAAAAAGCAAGCAGAAAAAGCCAAAAGCTCTTAAAACCAAGAGGCAAGAGCAAAAAGCCAATAACCCTTAAAACCAAAAGGCAAGGGCAAATAAAAAGGATCCCAAGGCTTTGAGCATCAGTGGATAGGAGGGCCTAAAGGAATAAAATCCTGGCCTAAGCGGCTAAACCAAGTTGTCCCTAACCATGTGCTTGTGGCGTGTAGGTGTCAAGTGAAAACTTGAGACTGAGCGGTTAAAGTCAAGGTCCAAAGCGAAAAAAAAAAGAGTGTGCTTAAGAACCCTGGACACCTCTAATTGGGGACTTTAGCAAAGCTGAGTCACAATCTGAAAAGGTTCACCCAATTATGTGTCTGTGGCATTTATGTATCCGGTGGTAATACTGGAAAACAAAGTGCTTAGGGCCACGGCCAAGACTCATAAAATAGCTGTGTTCAAGAATCATCATACTGAACTAGGAGAGTCAATAACACTATCTAAACTCTGAGTTCCTATAGAAGCCAATCATTCTGAACTTCAATGGATAAAGTGAGATGCCAAAACTATTCAAGAGGCAAAAAGCTACAAGTCCCGCTCATCTGATTGGAGCTATGTTTCATTGATAGTTTGGAATTTATAGTATATTCTCTTCTTTTTATCCTATTTGATTTTCAGTTGCTTGAGGACAAGCAACAATTTAAGTTTGGTGTTGTGATGAGCGGATAATTTATACGCTTTTTGGCATTGTTTTTAGTATGTTTTTAGTAGAATCTAGTTACTTTTAGGGATGTTTTCATTAGTTTTTATGTTAAATTCACATTTCTGGACTTTACTATGAGTTTGTGTGTTTTTCTGTGATTTCAGGTATTTTTTGGCTGAAATTGAAGGACTTGAGCAAAAATCAGATTCAGAGGTTGAAGAAGGACTGCTGATGCTGTTGGATTCTGACCTCTCTGCACTCAAAATGGATTTTCTGGAGGTACAGAACTCAAAATGGCGTGCTTCCAATTGCATTAGAAATTTGACATCCAGGGCTTTCCAGCAATATATAACAGTCCATACTTTGCCCAAGTTTAGGCGATGCAAACTGGCGTTCAACGCCAGCTCTCTGTCCAATTCTGGCGTCCAGCGCCAGAAACAAGTTGCAAAGTGGAGTTCAACGCCCAAAATGGCACAAAAGCTGGAGTTCAACTCCAAGAATGACCTCTCCACGTTTAGACTTCAAAGCTCAGCCCAAGCACACACCAAGTGGGCCCCAGAAGTGGATTTATGCATCAATTACTTACTTCTGTAAACCCTAGTAGCTAGTTTATTATAAATAGGACTTTTTACTATTGTATTTGACATCCTGAGTTTTATCTTTGGAATCATCTTTGGATTATCTTTTGATCTATTGATCACGTTTGGGGCTGGCCATTCGGCCATGCCTGGACCTTCATTACTTATGTATTTTCAACGGTAGAGTTTCTGTACTCCATAGATTAAGGTGTGGAGCTCTGCTGTTCCTCAAAGATTAATGCAAAGTACTACTGTTTTCTATTCAATTCATCTTATTTCGCTTCTAAGATATTCATTCGCACTTCAAACTGAATGTGATGAACGTGACAATCATCATCATTCCCTATGAACGCGTGCCTGACAACCACTTCCGTTCTACATTAGATTGAATGAGTATCTCTTAGATCTCTTAATCAGAATCTTCGTGGTATAAGCTAGATTGATGGCGGCATTCATGAGAGTCCGGAAAGTCTAAACCTTGTCCGTGGTATTCCGAGTAGGACTCTGGGATTGAATGACTGTGACGAACTCCAAACTCGCGAGTGTTGGGCGTAGTGACAGACGCAAAAGGATAGTAAATTCTATTCCAGTATGATCGAGAACCTCCAAGATGATTAGCCATGCAGTGACAGCGCATCAGACCATTTTCACAGAGAGGAATAGGATGCAACCAACGACAAGGGTGATGCCTCCAGACGATTAGCCGTGCTGTGACAGAGCATTTGGACCATTTTCCCGAGAGGATTGAAAGTAGCCATTGGCACCGGTGACATCCTTACATAAAGCCAGCCATAGAAAGGAGTAAGACGGATTGGATGAAGACAGCAGGAAAGCGGAGGTTCAGAGGAACGAATGCATCTCCATACGCTTATCTGAAATTCTCACCAATGATTTACATAAGTATTTCTATCCTTTTTTTATTAATAAATTTCGAAAACTGCATAACTATTTTATATCCGCCTGACTGAGATTTACAAGGTGACCATAGCTTGCTTCATACCAACAATCTCCGTGGGATTCGACCCTTACTCACGTAAGGTATTACTTGGACGACCCAGTGCACTTGCTGGTTAGTTATGCGAAGTTGTGAAGATATGTTTAGACCATGGTTCTGTGCATCCGTTTTTGGTGCCATCGCCAGGGAATCAATTTCGAACAATAATTCACAACCTGAGTAACAATTTCGCATACCAGTCTTCTATAGGAAAAAAGTTTAAGAAACAAAGATAATAGAAAGCATCATGTTATACCACATATTGTTGGTCGAAGGACATTTCAAGTTGTTAGACGTGATCGGGTAAATAGTCTTAAAGTTTTAATTTGGTCTTATATTTTTTGCTATGTCACATTTGCACTTAACTACATGTTATATTTTAAACTTCCAAAAAATTTGCAGCGCCATCCTAGAACCGATGTCGAGCCTGACATTCAAGAATTATGGCAAATTACTCATCAAAAGACTAATGGAGAATGGGTCAATGAAAAAGCTAAGCAAATTGATGTAACATTACTAACCTTTTCCTTTTTCTGTTGCACGGAAGTTAAATTTTATCTTCATTTTCAAATCACAAATTGAATTGTGTAGGATGATATTAGCTGTATGGTCGATGAATCCTATGATTTGGAAAATCCTCTCACTCCAAATGAAGCTTTTCTACTTGTGAGAGGTGAGAAAAGTGGTGCAAGTTATGGCATGAAGGCTCCAAAGTCTAAGTTAAGGATTCAAGCACAACTTCAAGAGGCAATGCAAGACCGTGAGGAGCTAACAAAGGAAATAGATGTGCTCAAAGAAAAACTTGAAGAGCAATGAACACGGCAAGAGGAAGAATTAGCTCAAATGAAAGCTCAATTGGAAACTCAACAAGCTGTTGTGAACTCTCTCATAGCGCGCTTTGACAATGAAATAAACTAGACCCTAAAGGTAATCCTAAAATTGCTTATGGTTTTAATACATTTTCGTAGATGATTCCCATTTTATATTAGTCTACTTTAATTTGTATATGGATATATTTATCACATTTTACTTGTGTCATGGTTGAAAAATGACAAATGTCCTATTATTTGGTTTGATAAATTTGGTTGGGTATTGGCTGAGACATAAGTTGTGAATTGGTTGTGTTTGTTGGAACCGTAGATGGTGGAAATATCCAAGTTTTAGGGGAGGTTCTGCCGAAATTTTTCTAAACATTTTGGATAAAACTTAGTGAAAAAATTATAATTAGTGTTATATCTTGTTTCTAACTTTTTTGTTTCGGTTTTTCTTATTTACAGGAGTGCTGAAATGGTGACCATATGCTACCTTGAGGGCTCAAGAATATTTTGATGCATAGAGACACTAATCTATGTTAGAACTTTTATGTTTTGGTTGAACTTTTATGTTAGAACTTTTATGTTTTGGTTGAACTAATCAATGTACTCACTAATGTTATTTTGTTTCAAAACAATTTTAGCTAAAAGGATCTTGTTTGACTTATGTATGTTTTGGCATATTATATACATGTAAAATTGCTTATTTAAATTGTTAATATATTAGTTAATTTAAAAAATAATTTAGTAAATTATGCATGTAATTTGTAATAAAAAAAAGTTGTTACAAAATAATTAAATTGCTTTTGTAACTAAAGAAAAAAATGTTACAAAATCATGTTACATTTTGTAACAAAATTTTTTGATAGGAAAAAAATAGATTGTCACGAAAAATACCTTCAAGATGAAAAATTGTTACCACTTTTGTAACGGCTTCTGGTTTTTTGTATCAGAAAAAATTATTACAAAATATCGTATTGAATTGTAACAGTTCCATTTTTTGTTACAAAAACTTTTTGTAACGGGACTTACTGCAATGGCCCCTTTTTTTGTTTCAAAATTTCGACGTTTTGTAATAATTTTTTTTTGTTACAAATACGCCTTTTTTCTTGTAGTGAGCTAGTAGCTTTTGGCCTCTGAACAGTTTTGGCATCTCACTTTATCCTTTGAAGTTCAGAATGGTTGGCATTTATAGGAACTCAGAATTCAAATAGTGTTATTGATTTTCCTAGTTCAGTATGTTGATTCTTGAACACAGCTACTTTATGAGTCTTGGCCGTGGCCCTAAGCACTTTATTTTCCAGTATTACCACCCGATACATAAATGCCACAGACACATAACTGGGTGAACCTTTTCAGATTGTGACTCAGCTTTGCTAGAGTCCCCAATTAGAGGTGTCCAGGGTTCTTAAGCACACTCTTTTTGCTTTGGATCACGACTTTAACCGCTCAGTCTCAAGCTTTTCACTTGACACCTTCACGCCACAAGCACATGGTTAGAGACAGCTTGGTTTAGCCGCTTAGGCCGAGATTTTATTCCTTTGAGCCCTCCTATCCATTAATGCTCAAAGCCTTGGATCCTTTCTATTACCCTTGCCTTTTGTTTTAAAGAGTTACTGGCTTTTTGCTCTTGCCTTTTGGTTTAAGGAGCTTTTGGCTTTTTCTGCTTGCTTTTTCTTTCTCTTTCTCTTTTTTTTTCGCAAGCTTTTGCTTTTCACTACTTTTTCTTGCTTCAAGAATCAATTTTATGATTTTTCAGATGATCAATAACATTTCTCCTTTTTCATTATTCTTTCAAGAGCCAACAATTTTAACATTCATGAACAACAATATCAAAAATATGTAATGTTCAAGCATTCATTCAGAAAACAAAAAGTATTGCCACCACATCAAAATAATTAAACTAATCTCAAAGATGAATTCAAAATTCATGTACTTCTTGTTCTTTTGTAATTAAAGCATTTTTCATTTAAGAAAGGTGATGGATTCATAGGACATTCATAGCTTTAAGACATAGACACTTGAACACTAATGATCATGTAATAAAGACACAAAACATAGTCAAACATAAAGCTCAAAACCGAAAATAGAAAAACAAATAGACAAGGAGATTAAGGAATGGGTCCACCTTAGTGAGGGTGGCGTCTTCTTCCTCTTGAAGAACCAATGGTGCTCTTGAGCTCCTCTATGTCTCTTCCTTGCCTTTGTTGCTCCTCCCTCATGGCTCTTTGATCTGCAGTCAAATGCTCTACCACTGAACTATGGACCCTTGAGATGAACCTCTCCATCTCTCATGACTCGGAGGTGGAAGCGACTGCCTTCCTTTTCCTCTTTCTAGAGGTTTCTCTGGCCTTAGGTGCCATAAATGGTTATGGAAAAACAAAAAGCAACGCTTTTTTCCACACCAATCTTAAAAGGTTTGCTCGTCCTCACGCAAAAGAAGAACGAAGGGAGTAAAAGGAGAAGTGGAGGAGATGGAGGTGTGTGAATGGGTGGGTCTGGGAGGGGAATGATTTGAATTTGAATGGTGAGGTAGGTGGGGATCCTGTGGGGTCCACAGATCCTGAGGGGTCAAGGACTTCTCATCCCTGCTCCATTTAGGCGTGCAAAATGCCCTTAGAGTTCAATTCTAGCGTTAAACGCCAGGTTGCTGCTTGTTTCTGGCATTTAACGCCAGCTTTTCTCCCTTTATTGGTATTTAACGCCAAGTTGGTGCTTGTTTCTGGCATTAAACGCCAGACTGTAGCTTGTTTCTGGCGTTTAACGCCAGCTTGATGCTTCTTTCTGGCATTAAACGCCAGTCTGATGCTTCTTGCTGGTGTTTAAACGCCAGTAAGCTCTTCCTCCAGGGTGAGTTGTTTTTAATGCTGTTTTTGATTTTGCTTTGATTTTTGTGACTCCACATGATCACCATCCTAAAGAAAACATAAAATAAAAATGGAAAACAGAAAATTAACATAGATAAGTAAAAATTGGGTTGCCTTCCAATAAGCACTTCTTTATTGTCTTTAGCTGGACCTTACTGAGCTTTTAATCTAGTCTCAGCTTTGAGCATTCTTGCTCAACATTGCCTTCAAGATAATGCTTGACTCTCTGTCCATTAACAATGAACTTCTTATTAGAATCAATGTCTTGAAGCTCCACATAGCCATATGGTGACACACTTGTAATCACATATGGTCCCCTCTAATGGGATTTCAGTTTCCTGGGGAATAATCTGAGCCTAGAGTTAAACAGCAGAACCTTTTGTCTTGGTTCAAAGACTCTGGATGACAATTTCTTATCATGCCACCTTTTTGCTTTCTCCTTGTAAATTTTTGCATTTTCGAAAGCATTGAGTCTGAATTCCTCTAGTTCATTTAACTGGAGTAATCTCTTATCTCCAGCTAACTTAGCATCCAGGTTTAGGAATCTGGTTGCCTAGTAGGCCTTATGCTCCAGTTCCACGGGCAGATGACAGGCCTTGCCATACACAAGCTGGTATGGAGAGGTTCCTATAGGAGTCTTGAATGCTGTTCTGTATGCCCACAGAGCATCATCCAAGCTTTTTGCCTAATCCCCTCTACGAGTAATTACAGTCCATTCCAGGATTCTTTTTAGTTCTCTATTAGAGACTTCAGCTTGCCCATTTGTCTGTGGATGATATGGAGTTGCCACTTTGTGGCTAATTCCATATTGGACATAGCAGAGTAAAGCTATTTATTGCAGAAGTGAGTGCCCCATCACTGATTAGTGCTCTAGTGACACCAAACCTGCTGAAGATATGTTTCTGGAGGAACTTCAGCACTGTCTTAGTATCATTAGTGGGTGTTGCAATGGCCTCTACCCATTTGGATACATAGTCGACTACCACCAGAATATAAGTGTTTGAGTATGATGGTGGGAAAGGCCCTATGAAGTCAATACCCCATTCGTCAAACAACTCAGTCTCTAAGATCCCTTGCTGAGGCATGGCGTAACCATGAGGCAGATTACCAGCTCTCTGGCAATTGTCACAGTTATGCACAAACTCTCAGGAGTCTTTATAGAGAGTAGGCCAGTAGAAGCCACATTGGAGGACTTTTGTGGCTGTTCGCTCACCTCCGAAATGTCCTCCATATTGTGATCCATGACAATGCCATAGGATCTTCTGTGCTTCTTCTCTAGGCACACATCTACGGATTATTCTGTCTGCACATCTCTTAAAGAGATATAGTTCATCCCACAAGTAGTACTTTGCATTAGTAATTAATTTTTTATTTGCTGCCTGCTGTACTCTTTGGGTATGAATCTCATCGCTTTATAGTTTGCAATGTCTGCAAACCACAGTACTTCCTGAATGGAAAAGAGTTGCTCATCTGGAAAGGTTTCAAAGATCTTAGTAGAGGGGAGGGACTCCCCTTCTACTGGTTCTATCCAGGACAGATTATCAGCCACTTGATTTTCTGTCCCTTTTCTGTCTCTTATTTCTATATCAAACTCTTGTAGAAGCAACACCCATCTTATGAGCCTGGGTTTTGAATCCTGCTTTGTAAGTAGATATTTAAGAGCAGCATGGTCAGTGTACATAATTACTTTTGATCCTACTAAGTATGATCTAAACTTGTCAATGGCATAAACCACTACAAGCAACTCCTTTTCTGTGGTTGTGTAATTTTTTTGTGCATCATTTAAAACACGGCTAGCGTAATAAATAACATGCAGAAGCTTGTTATGCCTCTGTCCCAATACTGCACCAATGGCATGGTCACTAGCATCACACATTAGTTCAAATGGTAATGTCCAGTCTGGTGCAAAAATAACTGGTGCTGTGACCAGCTTAGCTTTCAGAGTTTCAAACGCCTGCAGACACTCTGTGTCAAACACAAATGGCGTGTCAGCAGCTAGCAGATTGCTCAGAGGTTTTGCAATTTTTGAAAAATCCTTTATAAACCTCCTATAGAATCCTGCATGTCCCAGAAAGCTTCTGATTGCCTTAACATTGGCAGGTGGTGGTAATTTTTCAATTACTTCCACTTTAGCTTGATCCACCTCTATTCCCTTGTTTGAAAATTTATGCCCAAGGATAGTTCCTTCAGTCACCATAAAGTGACATTTTTTACAATTTAAAACTAGGTTAGTCTCTTGGCATCTTTTCAGAACAAGTGCTAAATGGTCAAGGCAGGAGCTGAATGAGTCTCCAAATATTGAAAAGTCATCCATGAAGATTTCCAGAAATTTTTCTACCATATCAGAGAAGATAGAGAGCATACACCTCTGAAAGGTTGTAGGTGCATTGCACAGACCAAAAGGCATCCTTCTGTAGGCAAATACTCCAGAAGGACATGTGAATGCTGTTTTCTCTTGGTCCTGAGGATCTACTGCAATTTGGTTGTATCCTGAATAGCCATCCAAAAAGTAGTAGTATTCATGACCTGCTAGTCTTTCTAGCATTTGGTTTATGAATGGTAAAGGGAAGTGATCCTTCCTGGTGGCTGTATTGAGCCTTCTGTAATCAATACACATACGCCACCCTGTAATTGTTCTTGTAGGAACCAGTTCATTCTTTTCATTATGAACCATTGTCATGCCTCCCTTTTTGGGGATAACTTGGACAGGGCTCACCCAGGGGCTATCAGAAATAGGATAAATAATTCCAGCCTCCAGTAACTTGGTGACTTCTTTCTGCACCACCTCCTTCATGGCTGGATTTAGCCGCCTTTGTGGCTGAACCACTAGCTTAGCATCATCCTCCAATAGGATCTTGTGCATGCATCTTGCTGGGCTGATGCCCTTAAGATCACTTATAGACCACCCAAGAGCTGTCTTGTGTGTCCTTAACACTTGAAGTAGTGCTTTCTGTTCTTGTGGATTTAAAGCAGAGCTTATCATCACCGGAAAAGTGTCACCTTCTCCCAGAAATGCATATTTCAGGGATGGTGGTAGTGGTTTAAGCTCGGATTTAGGAGGTTTCTCCTCTTCCTGAGGGATTTTTAGAGGCTCTTTTATTTCCTCTGATTCCTCCAGATCAGGCTGAACATCTTTAAAGATGTCTTCTAGCTCTGATTCGAGACTCTCAGCCATGTTGATCTCCTCTACCAGGGAGTCAAGAATATCAACACTCATGCAGTATTTTGATGTGTCTGGATGCTTCATTGCCTCAACAGCATTCAGCCTAAACTCATCCTCATTGACTCTCAAGGTCACTTCCCCTTTTTGGACATCAATGAGGGTTCATCCAGTTGCTAGGAAGGGTCTTCCTAGAATGAGAGTTGCACTCTTGTGCTCCTCCATTTCCAGCACTACAAAGTCAGTGGGAAAGGCAAATAGCCCAACCTTGACAATCATGTCCTCAATTATGCCTAATGGATATTTAATGGAGCCATCAGCAAGTTGAAGATATATCTGGGTTGGTTTGACCTCTGCAGTCAAGCCAAGCTTTCTGACAGTGGATGCAGGAATTAGATTGATACTTGCCCCAAGGTCACATAGAGCTGTCTTGGTACAAGTACCCTCTAATGTGCATGGTATCATAAAGCTTCTGGGATCCTTAAGCTTTTCTGGTAAGCTTGTTAGAATGACTGCACTGCATTCTTCAGTGAGAAAAATTTTTTCTGTTTCTCTCCAATCCTTCTTATGACTTAAGATCACTTTCATGAACTTAGCATAAGAGGGTATTTGCTCAAGTGCCTCTGCAAACGGAATCTTTATTTCAAGAGTCCTGAGATAGTCTGCAAAGTAGGCAAATTATTTATCTTGTTCCGCTTGGTGGAGTTTCTGAGGATAAGGCATTTTGGCTTTATATTCTTCAACCTTAGTTGCTGCAGGTTTATTTCCTACAGAGGGAGGTTGAGAATCCTTCTTGAGAGAGTTATTATCAGCACTTGCAGGTGTCTGATCCCTCACTGGCATTTGAACGCCAAAACTGGACATGGATTGGGCGTTTAACGCCAGATTCCTACCCTTTTCTGGCATTTGAACGCCAGAACTAGACATGGATTGGGCGTTTAACGCCAGTTTTTCACCCTTTTCTGGCGTTTGAACGCCAGACTTATTCCTCTTTGGGCTCTTACTGTCCTCAGAGGGATTTTGGGTAACAGGTTACTCATCCTCTGTCAGCTGTTCTTTTCTTGGCTTTCTGCTGCTTTGAGTTGAGGTATTTAATGTTTTTCCACTTCTTAATTGAACTGCTTGGCACTCCTCTGTTATCTGTTTTGATAACTGCTGTTTTGTCTGATTCAATTGTGATTCCATATCTTTGTTAGCATTTTTGGTTTCTTGTAGCATTTCCTTAAATTCTGCTAACTGTCTTGTTATAGAAGATAGTTGCTGATTGAGTTCAGCAACTTGTTCCTGAGAACTAAAGTCAGTTGATACTGCCTTAGCTTTTTCTTTCATAGAGGACTCATTACTTATGTACAGATGCTGATTTCTAGCAACTTTATCGATAAGCTCTTGGGCCTCTTTAACAGTCTTTCTCATGTGTATAAATCCACCAGCTGAGTGGTCTAGAGATACCTGAGCTTTTTCTGTAAGCCCGTAGTAGAAAATGTCTAACTGCACCCACTCTGAAAAACATTTCAGAGGGGCATTTCCTTAGCATCCTTCTATACCTCTCCTAAGCATTATAAAGGGATTCATCATCCTCTTGTTTAAAGCCTTGCATGTCTAGCCTTAGCTGTGTCATCCTTTTTGGAGGGAAATATTGATTCAGGAATTTGTCTGATAACTGTTTCCATGTTCTTATGCTTGCTGTAGGTTGGTTATTTAACCACCTCTTAGCTTGATCTTTTACAGCAAATGGAAACAGTAATAATCTGTAGACATCTTGATCTACTTCCTTATCACGTACTGTGTCAGCAATTTGCAAGAACTGTGCCAGAAACTCAGTAGGTTCTTCCTGTGAAAGACTGGAATACTAGCAATTTTGCTGCACCATGACAATGAGCTGGGAATTTAGCTCAAAACTGCTTGCTCTGATGGGAGGTATACAGATGCTACTCCCATATGCGGCAGTAATGGGGTTAGCATATGACCCCAGAGTCCTTCTGGACTGTTCATTTCCACTTATGTCCATGATGGAGGAAAGGGAATTGATGTGAATTGCAAATAAAATATATTTTTATTTTTATTTTATTTAATGAAAGATAAACCGAATTAAAAGGAAATAAAATGAAATAATTGGAAAATAAAACAAAATATAAATTTTCGAAAACTAGAAAAAAGAAATAAAAGAAATTTGAATACTAAAATGATGAATTAATTAAAAAGATTTGAAAAATTTTGGGATATGATTTTCGAAAATTTGGAGAGAAAGAAAGTGGTTAGGATGTTTTGAAAAAGATATGTCTTAAAATTAAATATACTTGTAAGAAAATAAATAAAAGAAAAGATCTGAAAAAGATATGATTGTAAAATTTGAGATTGGAAAAGATAAGATAAGATTTTGAAAAGGATTTGATTTTTTTTGAAATTTAAAACTAAGATAAGATAAGATAAAAATTTTAAATTAAAAATCTGAATTTCTAAAGTCAAATTTCGAAAATTAATTAAAATTAAAGAGAAAAGATATTTTTGAATTTAATTAGGAAAGAGAAAAATAATAAAATGACACCAAACTTAAAATTTTTAGATCAAAACAAAGAAAACAAACAAGAAAACTTTGAATGTCAAGATGAACACCAAGAACACTTTGAAGATCAAGATGAACACCAAGAACAATTTTTTTAAAAATTTTTAAGGAATTAAAAACACAATGGACACCAAACTTTAAAATTTTTATACCTTGGATACTAATAATTCGAAAATGCACAAGAAAAACAAGGAAAGACACAAAACAAGAAAAATTAAAGATCAAACAAGGAAAATAAATAAGAATAACTTGAAGATCAAGAAAGAACAAGGAACATGTAATTCGAAAATATGAAGAACAAAATAAAAACATGCAATTGACACCAAACTTAAAACATGAAACTAAACTCAAACTGAAGACTAAATTAAGAGGTTTTTGGTTTTTATTTAGTTATTAAAATTTTCGAAAATAATCTAAAAAAGAAAACACAAATTTAAAAAAAAATTAACAAGAATAATAATAAAAGACTCAAAGAAAAATCAAAGATTAATAAAGAAAAATAAAGATTTTTGAAAGATTTTTGAAAGGAAAATAAAAGACTCAAATTTAATGACTCTAAACCAACCAAAAAGGTAAATTTTTCCTAATCTAAGCAACAAGATAAACTGTCAGTTGTCCAAACTCGAACAATCCCCGGCAACGCCACCAAAAATTTGGTGCACAAAATTATGAATTACACTTTTCACAACTCCGGTGCCATTAACCAGCAAGTGCACTGGGTCGTCCAAGTAATACCTTACGTGAGTAAGGGTCGATCCCACGGAAATTGCCGGCTTGAAGCAAGCTATGGTTATCTTGTAATTCTTAGTCAGGAGATCAATGATAATTCTTAATTTCAATAGTAAAAAGTAAAAGAACATCAAATAAATACTTGTTATGCAGTAATTGAGAACAGATTTAGGTTTTGGAGATGCTTTGTCTTCTGAGTCTCTACGTTCCTCCCATCTTCTTCTTCACGCACACAAGGCTCCTTCCATGGCAAGCTGTATGTTGGTGGATCACCATTGTCAATGACTACCATCCGTCCTCTCAGTGAAAAAGGTCCATGTACATGGCTAATCATCTGTCGGTTCTCACTTGTGTTGGAATAAGATCCATTGATCCTTTTGCGTCTGTCACTACGCCCAATACTTGTGAGTTTGAAGCTCATCACAGTCATCCCTTCCCAGATCCTACTCAGAATACCACAGACAAGGTTTAAACGTTCCAGATCTCAGGAATGCTGCCAATTGATTCTAGCTTTTACCACGAAGACTCTGGATTCATGGATTTGAACGGTCTATTGTCAGGAGAGGCAATCAAACTCCTGAACCAGGAACCCAAGAGATATACACTCAAGCTATTACAGATAAAACGTAAGTGGTTGTCAGGCACATGTTCATAGGTTGAGAATGATGATGAGTGTCACGGATCATCACATTCTTCACGGTTAAGTACGAGTGAATATCTTAGAACAGAAACAAGCGTATTGAATAGAAAATAGAAGTAATTGCATTAATTCACCGAGACACAGCAGAGCTCCTCACCCCCAATCATGGAGTTTAGAGACTCATGCCGTAGAAGATACAAAATTCAGATGTGAAATGTCATGAGATGCAAAATAAATCTCTAAAAGTAGTTTTTATACTAAGCTAGTGACCTAGGATTACAGAAAATGAGTAGACTAAGATAGATAGTGCAGAAATCCACTTCCGGGGCCCATTTGGTGTGTGCTTGGACTGAGCATTAAAGCGTCCATGCGTAGAGACTTTTTTGGAGTTAAACGCCAAGTTGCTGCCTATTTCTGGCGTTTAACTCCAGTTTTTATGCCAGTTCTGGCGTTTAACGCCAGAATAGGGTAAAGACTTGGAGTTAAACGCCAAATTGCGTCATCAAAACTTGAGAAAAGTATGGACTATTATATATTGCTGGAAAGCCCTGGATGTCTACTTTCTAACGCAATTGAGAGTGCACCAATTGAGTTTCTGTAGCTCCAGAAAATTCATTTCGAGTGCAGGGAGGTCAGAATCCAACAACATCTGCAGTCCTTTTCAGCCTCTAAATCAGATTTTTGCTCAGGTCCCTCAATTTCAGGCAGAAAATACCTGAAATCATAGAAAAACATACAAACTCATAGTAATGTCCAGAAATGTGAATTTTGCATAATAAATAATAAAAACATAGTAAAAACTAACTAAATCATACTAAAAACTACCTAAAAACAATGCCAAAAAGCGTATAAATTATCCGCTCATCAATAGTATGCAACTCTCACACATTTTGAGATTATTTTTGCTGTAAATCGTGTGAGCCAATTCATGTACAGGTCACTTCAACAATATTGGGTTGCTGTTAAAAGGATACTTAGATACTTAATTATCAAGTTCAATTAACTATGGTATTTATTTTTTGAAAAGCATTGATTTTAGAATTTTTGCCTTTGCAGACTCAAATTGGACAAATGACCTAGATGATAGGAGGTCCACTGGCAGATATTGTCACTACAAGAAAAAACACATGTTGCCATGCTTTTTTCTTGTCACGCTTCAAAAGCATGGCCGAAAGGGGTCAATGGCCACGTTTTTATGAGTGTGGCTTTTGATTAGAGGTTTAACCACGCTTCAAAAACATGGCCGAAAGGGGTTAATGGTCAAACTTTTATGAAGATAGCAATTGATTAGAGATTTAATTACGCTCTTTCATTCTTGCCATGCTTCAAAAGCATAGCCATAGACAGAAACATGTACGCTTTTGAAGCATGACACAATATTATTGTTATCGTCACATTTTTTAAGCGTACTCATTTTCTCTTACTCTTTCAGCACCCCTAAAAAGCATTACCATAAGGTTCTCACTTAAAAAAATAGATTTTCTACCACTCTTGTGACTGATAGTGAGAATTCAATAATGATAAATTTATTTTTATGCTCTTTAACCAAGTAACAAAACCCTTATTCCCCATTCCACTAACCCTAATTCACGCAGCAACAGCACCTCCCTCCCTCTCCCTCATTTTCTTCATTCGAGCACTCCTCCTCGTCCATCCTTCTCATGCAGACATGCAGGGCAATAGTAGCGATGGTGGGTTCGTCGTCGCTTTCATGGCGCCGTCGCGAGTCCCAACCACAACGCTCTTCTCCTCCTCCTCCATCCTTCTCTTATAGGAGTAGTGGTCATTCTTCGTCACTCTCAACATGTCGTCATGAGTTCCAATCGCAACACTCTTCTCCATCACAGCCATAGAAGAAAACAATAGCATGCAGTCTGTGCCATCATCGTAAACTGAGCAGCTGGTGTTCGAAATTTAAATTCGCACAACTTAATTAGCAAGTGCACCGGGTCATCCAAGTAATACCTTAGGTGAGTGAGGGTCGATCCCACGAGGATTGTCGGACTGAGCAAGCAGTAATTATCCTGCAGATCTTAGTCGGGCGAATAGAAAGTTGATTGGTTGTTGTTGAATGCGCATAAAATAAATAAGAAAACAATAAAGAAATAGCAAAGAAACAATAGTGAGAAATTGGTTAAGATTTTGGAGATGCCTTATCTTTTCGAATTAACTTTTCTTACTGTCTATTCCAATAATGAATGATTCATTCCATAGCAAGTTGGAAGTGATTAACGCCATGCTAATGGTCATTAAGCTCCTCTGCTTCACATCAAACGCTACGCTAATGGTCATTCAATTTGAACGAGGGTGAAGCTCTAGCAATTCAATCTCTGGTGATCCTATTCAAAATGCCACAGACAAGGTCAGATCTTCCGGATCGGAGAATGAAGCTTTATGATTATATCTTATACCATAAAGGCCCTAATCGCCCCATGCTCGGCTGAACAAATGTTCCCATGTCCCCAACGAACGCATGGATTAGCCATCTAAGAGATGTATAATCAAGCTTGTAGTTCAATACTATCCAACTCGAGACTCGCAAGAACTCATGTAGAACAAGGGGTCATATGCTAGTTCCACCCCAGATTCATAAGGATTGAAGAACGAAGATGCATCTTAGAATGGAATCAGACATAGATTGAAATAGAAACAGTAATATTATTAATCCATGAGAATCAGCAGAGCTCTTAACCTTAACCTAGGAGGTTTTAGTGACTCATGCTTTAAAGAAAACGAAAGTAATAGAAGAAGATGAGGCCGAAGATCCTTAACATGGGTAATCTTCTCCTATATATATACTAATCTACTAATGAAAAAGTACAGAAATATGATAGACTAGGCTAAAGGTTTAAAAATCCACTTCTCGGGCCCACTTGGTGAGTGTTTAGGCTGAGCTTGGGGTGAATCCACATCCTTGTGCTCCTCTTGGGGCATTGGATGCCAAGTTCACTCCTTCTTGGGCATCCAACGCCAAGCTTGCTCCTCCTTGGACGTTGAACGCCAGGCAGGGAGTAAGTTGGGCATTCAACGCCCATTTTGGGTCATTATTTCCAAAGACAAGTATAGACTATTATATATTGTTGGAAATTCCTGGAAGTTAGCTTTCCAATGCCGTTGAGAGAACGTCATTTGGACCTCTGTAGCTCCAGAAATGCTCGTTTGAATTCATGGAGGTCAGGATCTGACAGCATCTATACTCTGTTCTTTGCCTCTAAGTCAGACTTTGCCAAAACTTGCCAATTTCAGCCAGAAATTAACTAAAATTATAACAAAAATACAACAACTAAAAGTAGAATCCAAAAAGTAAATTTTGCATAAAAACCTATTAAAATTAACTAAAACTCAATGAAATATAACTGAAAACACTAAGAAAACAATGCCAAAAAGCGTATAAAATATCCACTCATCACAACACCAAGCTTAAACTGTTGCTTGGTTTCACGTATTACCACCGATACATAAATGCCAAAGACACTTAACTGGGGGAACCCTTTGGATTCGACTTTAGCTTTGCTTAAAGTCCTAGACAGTGGTGTCCAGAGTTCTTAGCCATACTCTTTTGCTTTGGATCACGACTTTAACTGTTCAGTCTCAAAATTTTCACTTGACACCTTCACACCACAAGCATTTTAGTTAGGGATAGCAGCTCATTAGAACTTTTTAGGCCAATTTTGACCCTCCTAACCATTGATGCTCAAAGCCTTGGATCCTTGCTCTTTTGCTTTTTCTTTTGAGCTTTTTGCTATTTCTTTTTATTTTTCTTTTTTCTTTTTGCTGCTTTTTCTTGCTTCAAGAACCAATATTTGTTATTTTTCGGAGCACCAATAATACTTCTCTAAATTCATCATTCTTTCAAAATTGATAGTGATGTAATGATGATTGGTGGATATGTGATATATGTGATATTTTGGTTGAGAATAAAATGTGGTAAGATTGGTGTAATATGACACAAAGGGTTGGTTTTGAGGAAAAATGGGAGTTTGGTATTGTTTTGGTTGGATGTGGTTTGAGGATTTCGGAAATTTTGGTAAAGTGTGATTTTTGGTAAAAGTTGGTTTTTGGTGAACTTTGTCTGATCATAACTTTTGCTTCGGTTTTCAAAAATTGTTGAAATTGTATGAAATTAAAGCTTATTAAAAACTCTTCAAAGGGATATAAAGTTTGTAAAATTTTGAATTTTGAAGAGGAAGTTATGATCAAACAAAGATTTGTGTTAAAATCTGAAATTCTGCAAAGTTGTAGAATTCTGTGATTTCTGGTATGTGCGCACGCACAGCCTTGCAAGATTTTCAACCTGTGCGCACGCACAGGCAGGGAGATGCGTTCTGTTTGCATCGCTAGCACAGCTTGTGCGCGCACATACCTAAGGAAGAATTGCAACCTGTGCGCACGCACGCGTTGGGAAGGTTAGTCTGTTGGGGGCGTTAGCACAGCTTGTGCGAGTGAACAGACTTGTGAATTTTCATACCTGTGCATATGCACACCCCTGTGCAAATGCACACTTTTAAAATCTTCCTGGGCGTGTGCACGCACACCCCTATGCGGACGCACATGCCTTACTTCTAAAACTTAACTTTGTTTTCAACTATTTCTCCTTCCCAACAAGATTGTAAGCTTCTATAACACCATTTTAAGACTTTTGGACTTGGTTTTGAGTATGAGAACATGGGATATAACTTAAGGGTTTTAGTTGATTGATTTTATGAAAAATTAGAAAACGGAGGATTAGGTTTTGGGTGTATGGAGGATGGTTTGATGTTATGTGAAGGATGATTGATATATGAGATGAGAAATGATAAATTGTTGATGTTCAGAAACTGATATGTGAATTGACAATGGTTGAGATGAGTCGAGGACCTGAATGAGATGATGGATCCATGCTATATTGAAAATGTTTTTCTAAAAACCACGGATGTATAATTTTTATTGAGATTATGAGACGCTATGCGCCTGACAGGGACGGCGGTTGGATCCCACCTATCGAGGTAGCGGCGGCAACGTAAGGGTGGTGGTTCGTCCCGCTTGTATTGAGATGCGAGGTCGGTGGCAATAGTATCCCGCTCATATGCCTTCGGATCTATAGAGCGTGCAGGCGCAAAAGTCTAGACAGTGATCCGAGCACTATATCTCAGGGGTTCCCATTGATGATTCCAAAGGGCGACATCTCCATGGAGATGTGTCGGGTTGGCAGTTGAACCGACAATGTGATATCACAACCTATAGGACAGGCATTCATCATATGCATTTTCTATTTGTTTGTATGCTTTGACTACTTGTAACGGCCTGCCTATTTGTATAACATGCCTATTTTCTATTTGAATTATTTGCCTTACATGCAACTACTTGTGTTTTACTTGCATTGTATATTATCTGTGTTTTCTACTGGGATTGAGGAGGTTCAAAAGGCGGTGGTGATGGATCGTATGGAGGATAGGTTGGTGAAGGCTGTGGGATAGTGGTGTTTGGTTGGAATAGAAATCCCCTAAGATAGAGTACCCTGTTTAATTATGTTAAGGCTTATATAGCACGCTTATCTGTTTTAGTATGCCTTAAGATTGAATCTTGTGATGGATATGATGTCTAGGATTGCCTTTGGCATCCCGGGGTCTTATATCCTACATCACTGGGCACTTTTACCATACTGAGAACCTCCGGTTCTCATACCATATTTCTGTTGTATTTTTCAGATGCAAGTTGTAACTCACGTCGGTGAGTTGTTTGGTTGGTGACAGAAGCGGAGGATCCGGATACTTCTTTTTGAGTCTTATTGATTTATTTTGTATATGTCTCTCACTTTTGTATTTTGTTTTGCCTAGAGGCTTGTATTTGAGAGAACAAAACTGATATAAGTTGTTTTTACTGTCTGGTTCTGTATATCTGTATATGGCTAGCCGACTTAAACTCCACGAGCCGTGGCAAGATTCTTATGATATTATACTATGATATTTTGTTATACTATATCTATTTCTTGTGCTTTAAGTTAGTTGCTCCGTTTATACGTTTTGCGCTTTTCAAATCCTAATTTTGAGCTATGTCCTTCATCGGGCATCTAGATTATATTATTCTTTCTATATATATACACTAGGTATGAGCTTAGAACTGTCGTAATCTCTGATTAATCTTTGCTTTACGACGCGAGAAAAAGTTTAGGCTAATTAGGGTGTTACAACCGGCAAGTGCACCGGGTCATCCAAGTAATACCTCAAGTGAGTGAGGGTCGATCCCACGAGGATTGTCGGACTGAGCAAGCAGTGATTATGCTGCAAATATTAGTCAGGTGAATAGAAATTTGATTAGTTGTTGTTCAATGTGCATAAAATAAATAAGAAAACAATAAAGAAATAGCGAAGAAACGATAGTGAGAAATCGGTTAAGATTTTGGAGATGCCGTATCTTTCCGGATTAACTTTTCTTACTGTCTATTCCAACAATGAATGATTCATTCCATAGCAAGCTGTAAGTGCTTAACGCCACGTTAATAGTCATTAATCTCCTCTGCTTCACATCAAACACCATGCTAATGGTCATTCAATCTGAACGAGGGTGAAGCTCTAGCAATTCAATCTCTGGTGATCCTACTCAAAATGCCACAGACATGGTCAGATCTTCCAGATCGGAGAATAAAGCTTTATGATTCTAGCTTATACCACGAAGGCCCTAATCGCCCCAGGCTCGGCCAAACAGATGTTCCCATATCCCTAACGAACGCGTGGATTAGCTATCTAAGAGATGTATAATCAAGCTTGTAGTCCAATGTTATTCCTCTCGAGACTCACAAAAACTCATGTAGAACAAGGGGTTATATGCTAGTTCCACCCCAGATTCATAAGGATTGAAGAACAAAGATACATCTTAGAATGGAATCAGATATAGATTGAAATAGAAACAGTAACATTACTAATCCATGAGAATTAGCAGAGCTCCTAACCTTAACCTAGGAGGTTTTAGTGACTCATGCTTTACAGAAAACGAAAGTAATAGAAGAGGATAAGGCCAAAGATCCTTAACATGGGTGATCTTCTCCTATATATATACTAATCTACTAATGAAAAAGTATAGAAATATGACAGACTAGGCTAAACGTGCAAAAATCCACTTCTCGGGCCCACTTGTGAGTGTTTGGGCTGAGCTTGGGGTGAATCCACGTCCTTGTGCTCCTCTGGGGGCGTTGGATGCCGATTTTGCGCTTTCTTGTGCGTCCAACGCCAAGCTTGCTCCTCCTTGGGCATTGAACGCTGGGCAAGGGGTAAGTTGGGCGTTCAACGCCCATTTTGGGCCATCATTTCCAAAGACAAGTATATATTATTATATATTTCTGGAAAACTCAGCAAGTTAGCTTTCCAACACCGTTGAGAGTGCGTTATTTAGACCTCTGTAGCTCCAGAAATACTTGGTTGAATGCATGGAGGTCAGGATCTGATAGCATCTACACTCTGTTCTTTGCCTCTGAATCAGAATTTGCCAAAACTTGCCAATTTTAGCCAGAAATTATCTGAAATCATAACAAAAACAGAACAAGTCAAAGTAGAATCCAAAAAGTGAATTTTGCATAAAAACCTTTTAAAATTAACGAAAACTCAATAAAATATAGCTAAAAACACTAAGAAAATAATGCCAAAAAGTATATGAAACATCTACTCATCAGCAGCCTTCTCCTTCGCCAAGAAGCCCTCGCCGTCGCAGAAACTCGCGTCTTCACCCATAAATAGCAGAAGTTCAAACCCCCTCCTACAACTCAACAATGTTTTCTTTAGAGGTCAATATATTCACCAAGTTTTGGAGTAAAATTTATTGTTGTTGCTGGTTCTGTTGCTAATGGTTCTAATTATTTGTTTTGAGTACAATTTATTTTGTTGGTCCTAATTTGTTATTTGATAATAATTTGTTGCTGTAGTTTAATTTTTGGTTGCTGGTATGTTGAAAATTTTTTAGTATAACTTGTTGTTGCTTGAAAATTAGCTTTTAGCATTGGTGAAAGAGTGCTTAAAAACTACACAATTTAGTGAGTTCCAACAAATATTTCACCCCCTGTTTTTCAATGAAAACTCTTGGAAGAAAAATTGCTTTTATTTGATTTGATTTTATTTTTTAAGGTGAATTTTCTTATATGGTTAACTTATTAATAATATAAATAAAGAATTGACTTAGATTTTGGTCATGTTGGATTATACTCTCTATAGATCTCAGTATACTCAAAACAAAAATTGCATTTGCATAGTGTTTTAATGCAAATATGATATTGTTAACCTTTACATGCGATAATTTGGATTTGTTTATTGTAGTTGTTATCTCATCTTTGGTGAGGGCTTTACCTTTAACTAAATCTAGGTTGTCCTCAAATTCTGTGAGTGATTACTAAATTCTATTAACTTAATTTGCATTCCAAGTATGTTACGACAATTTTTCTACTAAAATACACTACTAAAAAATTAATATACTTAATTTGTTGTACTTATGAACTGTGTATTGTTGCATCCAAATATATTATATAAACAATATTTTTGCGTATTGTTGAATCCAAATATATTGCAGAAACAATCCTTGGCCCCTTAAAATTATTATTAACATATAATAATGCTAGTTTCACAAATCAATCAACAATGCATAACACTTTAGTATGAATCCAAATTGAGGACAGCTGATTAAAGGCGGCAGCAATAAATAATATACATGTATAGATAGAGAAGACCCAGAATAGAGGTGCAACGCATTGCGGTAACAACTCTTCATAGTGGTACTGGTGCATCTTGTAGGCCTTTCTTTTACTTCACCCCCTTTTATCCTGTGTTCTTGGCAAAACAAAAACAAAACAAAAGAGTAAATTGAAACCAAATCAAGAAGAAAATGATTAATGTGAACCAAATTAAAATCTGAAAAAAAAAATAGAACAAAATTGAAAGGGAGATTTTTTAGATACCAATAATCTGAACTAAGAAGCTGAGCAGACCTAAGAACGGGACTAGAGGGAGGAGGGAGCAAATCGGTGATGGACCCACCTGAAGGATTACATGTGTTCATAACACGCAGTGGAAGTAATAAAGTAATTCTATTGATCTATTTTGTGCTTAAAATTTTATTTCAATAAGATGGGTCAGATGCCAATGCCTGAGTATCTCAGTGAATAAAACTTTCTCCTTCAATAGTACGAAGGTATTATGTGTATCCACACCGAGACTCATCCTTATTGTCAACTCTTTGATCAATGGATTTAACCGAGAAACTTTTAGCAACTCCTTGCACCAACAATTCTTCACTAAGAATTGGAATACATGTGTATGTAGAGGTAGAAGAAAAAGGTTGTACAGTTTTATTTTACCATATATATATATACTATTTAAATTATGAAACTGATTAAAGAAAAGAATAAATGTTATATCTGAGCACTCTTTCTTGAAAGTGTGACCCCAGAAGATGGTGGAAAGTGAGGATCCCCTTCTTTGTTCCTCCTAGTATTGTAAAATTGCCCCTAGCGAGATGGTGGGAGGTTAGAATCCCCTCTTTTGTCCCTCCTGGGCATATGAGAATGTACCTCCTGGGTAGATGCAAGAGTTGTGGTTTTGCCCGACATGCTCCAGGATGGTTAGTATAGAGGCTCCCTGGGTATATGCAAGTGTGTGGTTCACCCCACTTGCTTCGGGTCATGATGAATTATGTATAAAAGTGCACATATATGATGTATAAGTGATGTTATGGGTATAATGAATGAAATGAGACTTATGCACTCAATTTTATCTAAGATACAAGTTTCCCTGGGTAAAGTACCGTTGCTTGCCACCATGTGTTCTAGGTTGAGACTCCATACTCTGTTGACCCTACAACGTAAGAGTGACCGGACACTTATAAATTTCCAGGAAGGATATCCCCCAATGTGCACAAATTATATATATATATATATATATATATATATATATATATATATATATATATATATATATATATATATATATATATATATATATAAGAGCTATGCATAGACTCTTGGGGATGTGCGTTTGGTACGCGAAATTAGAACTCGCACAACTGAACCGGCAAGTGCACCGGGTTGTCCAAGTAATACCTTAGGTGAGTGAGGGTCGATCCCACGAGGATTGTTGGATTGAGCAAGCTGTGGTTAACCTGCAGATCTTAGTCAGGCGAATAGAAAAGGTAATTGTTATTGTTGTAGGTGCATAAACAAAACAATAAAGAAAGCAATATAGAATTGGTGTAGAACAATTAAAGGGAATCAGTTAAGGCCTTGGAGATGCTTGTTCTTCTGGATTAGTACTTCTTACTGACTACTTAAACAATGAGTGATTCATTCAATGGCAAGGCTGTAAGTGATTAAAGTCGGGGCTAGTGGTCATTAATCTTGTCTGATCTAGATCACACGCCGGTGCTAATGGTCATCCAATCTGAACGAGGGTGAAGCTTATGCAATTCAGTCTCTGGTGATCCTACTCAAAATGCCACAGACAAGGGTAGATCTTCCAGATCAGAGAATGATTCTCTGTACCACAAAGACCTCATTTACCCACGACTAACTAGATTTTATGTCACGTATCCCAATTAGCCCAGATACTCTTTTGGAACTTGTGATGTATTCTTAAGTTGTAGCTTAATACTAACCGGCTAAGGCTTCGCAAGAGCTCACGTAGAATAAGGGGTAATACTCTTGTTCTACCCCAGATTCATAAAGATGAATAACGAAAATACATCATAGAATGGAATCAAACATGTGTTAAAGTAGAAAAGTAATGATATTAATTCATAAAAATGAGCAAAGCTCCTATCCTTAACTCAGGAGGTTTAGTTGCTCATGTTTTACAAAGAAAACAAATAAGAAGGTGTAATGTAATGTGTCTGTGCTTCTCCCCTCCTGGGAGGCATGATCCTCAGGAGGAAGGAAGTCCCTTATTTATAGTAAAAACTCTAAGACTAAACCTAAAAGATATTGTTCTTAATTAAAAATTACAAAAAAAAAATTAAAATAAGCTAAGAAGTGCTAAAATCCACTTTGGGCCCACTTGGTGAGTGTTTGGGCTGAGCTTTGCGTCCAACTTAGATGAGTGGGTGTTGAAGGCCCACTATGGGGTGTCCATGCTGCCTTATGCTCCCTTGGTAGCGTTGAATGCCAGTTTTGGGCGTTCAACGTTGGCCTTGGTCCTTCTTGGGCGTTGAACGCCAGAAAGGGGGTAAGTTGGGCGTTCAACGCCCGTTTTTGGCAGTCCTTTGCAAAGCAAATTATAAACTATTATATATTTCTGGAAATCTCTGGAAGTTAGCTTTCTAACGCCATTAAGAGCGTGTCAATTGGATCTCTATAGCTCAAGATATGCTCGTTGGAATGCATGAAGGTCAGGATTTGACAGCATCTGCTATCCTTTCTTTGCCTCTGAATCAGACTTTGCCAAAACTTGGCATTTTCACCAAAAAATCACCTGAAATCATAATAAAGGCACAAAACTCAAAGTAGCATCCAAAAGGTGAATTTTGTACTAAAACCTACTAAAACTTGATAAAATGTAACTGAAAACACTAAGAAAATGCTACTAAAAAGGGTATAAAATATCTGCTCATCATAGCACGAAACATAAACTGTTGCTTGTCCTTAAGCAACTGATGAGCGGATAATTTATACGCTTTTTGGCATTGTTTTTACTTAGTTTTTAGTATGATTTAGTTGGTTTTTAGTATATTTGTATTAGTTTTTAATTAAAAATCACATTTCTGGACTTTACTATGAGTTTGTATGTTTTTTTGTGATTTCAGGTATTTTCTGGCTGAAATTGAGGGAGCTGAGCAAAAATCTGATTCAGGCTGAAAAAGGACTACTGATGCTGTTGGATTCTGACCTCCTTGCACTCAAAGTGGATTTTCTGGAGCTACAGAACTCCAAATGGCGCGCTCTGAATTGCGTTGGAAAGTAGACATCTAGGGCTTTCCAGTAATATATAATAGTCCATACTTTGCTCAAGGATAGATGATGTAAACTGGCGTTCAACGCCAGTTCCATGTTGCAGTCTAGCGTCCAGCGCCAGAAACAAGTTACAAGTTGGAGTTTAACGCCAGAAACAGGTTACAACCTGGTGTTGAATGCCCAAAACAACCCAGGCACGTGAGAAGCTTAAGTCTCGCCCCAGCACACACCAACTGGGCCCCAGAAGTGGATTTCTGCACTATCTATTATAGTTTACTCATTTTCTGTAAACCTAGGTTACTAGTTTAGTATTTAAACAACTTTTAGAGATTTATTTTGCACCTCATGATATTTTTAGATCTGAATTTGATACTCTTTGACGGCATGAGTCTCTAAACCCCATTGTTGGGGGTGAGGAGCTCTGCAGCATCCCGATGAATTAATGCAATTATCTCTGTTTTCTATTCAAACACGCTTGTTCCTATCTAAGATGTTCATTCGCGCTTCACTATGAAGAAGGTGATGATCTGTGACACTCATCACCTTCTTCAATCCATGAACGTGTGCCTGACAACCACCTCCGTTCTATATTAGATTGAATGAGTATCTCTTAGATTCCGTAATCAGAATCTTCGTGGTATAAGCTAGAATTGATGGCGGCATTCATGAGAATCCGAAAAGTCTAAACCTTGTCTGTGGTATTCTGAGTAGGATTCAAGGATTGAATGGCTGTGACGAGCTTCAAACTCGCGATTGTTGGGCGTAGTGACAGACGCAAAAGAATAAATGGATTCTATTCTGACATGATCGAGAACCAACAGATGATTAGCCGTGTTGTGACAGAGCATTTGAACCATTTTCACTGAGAGGATGGGAAGTAGCCATTGACAATGGTGACACCCTACATACAGCTTGCCATGGAAGGAGCCTTGCGTGTGTGAAGAGGAGTACAAGAGAAAAGCTGAAATAAAGAGGACAAAGCATCTCCAAAACTCTAACATATTCTCCATTATTGAGTAACAAGTATTTATTTTATGCCCTTTGACTTTTTACAATTAAAACTAAAAATTATTATTGATATTATATCCTGACTAAGAGTTACAAGATAACCATAGATTGCTTCAAACCAACAATCTCCGTAGGATTCGACCCTTACTCACGTAAGGTATTACTTGGACGACCCAATGCACATGCTGGTTAGTGGTACAAGTTGTGAAAAGTGTGATTCACAATTCGTGCACCAAGTTTTTGGCGCCGTTGCTGGGGATTGTTCGAGTTTGGACAACTGACAGTTTATTTTGTTGCTTAGATTAGGAAAAATTTTTCTTTTTGGTTTAGAGTCTCCTATTATTGTTTTTGGTTGAAATTATTTTTTTAAATCCTTATTTTCTCTTTTTAAATTTCGAAATTTTTTTTTAACTAGTAATTGAGTTTTTCTGTTTGAGTTTAGTGTCATGTTTTAAGTTTGGTGTTAACTGCATGTTTTTATTTCCCTTTAAATTTTCGAATTGCATGTTCTTTGTTCTTTCTTAATCTTCAAGTTGTTCTTGTTTATTTTCCTTGTTTGATCTTTATTTTTTCTTGTTTTGTGATTTTTCTTGTTTTTCTTGTGCATTTTCGAATTATTAGCATCTAAAAAAAAGATTTATTTATACCTTGTTAAAACACTTTAAATTTATAGCTCAATTGACTAGAGCGTGGTGCTTATGTTCTTGGTAATTGGCTATCTTCTTTTTTAAAAAACTTCTTCAAAATTAACTTTTCTTTGAATAAATCTTGCGCCAAACTTTAAGTTTGGTGTTTTCTTGTTGATTTTTCTTTAGTTTTCGAAAATTTTGTTTTGGTTTTCTAAAAATTTTAAAGTTTGGTGTTCTATCTTCATGTTTTTGTTGTTCTTGTGAGTCTTCAAAGTGTTCTTGAGTCTTCCTTGTATTTTGATCTTAAAATTTTTAAGTTTGGTGTTCCTTGGTGTTTCCCTCCAAAATTTTCGAAAATAAGGAGCATTAGATCTACAAATTTTAAGTTTTGTGTCTTTTTATTATTTTTCTCTTTCCTCATTGAATTCAAAAATATCTTTTTCCTTTATTTTAAGTGATTTTTCGAATTTTTCTTTTAAAAATTCAGATTTCATTTTAAAAATTTTATTTTATCTTATCTTAGTTTTAAAATTTCAAAATTCAAATCTTTTTCAAAAAAATCTTATCTTATTTTATTTCAAATTCAAATTTCAAATTTCAAATTTCAAAATTTAATTTTCAAATTTAAAATTTAAATTTCAAAACTTTTTAATTTAAATTCCTTATCTTCTCTTACCTAGCTTATCTTATCCTCTCTAATCTCAAATTTTAAAATCAAATCTTTTTCATATCTTTTCTTTTTTTTTTTTTATTTTATTTTCTTACAAGTATCTTTAATTTTAAGACGTATCTTTTTCAAAACTTCCTAACCAATTTCTCTCTCTTCATTTTTTTCGAAAATCCCCACCCACATCTTTTTCAAATCTTTTTAATTAATTAATTTATTTTTCAAGTTTCTTTTATTTCTTTTTCTTCAAATTTTCGAAATTTTAGTCAATTCTTCATTAATTTTATTTTATTTTATTTTATTTTAATTTCGGTTTTCAAAAAAGAAATTTACAATCCACATCATCTCCTTTTCTCCATCATGGACAAAAGTGGAAATGAACAATCCAGAAGGACTCTGGGGTCATATGCTAACCCCACTACTGCTTCATATGGGAGTAGTATCTGTATACCCTCCATCGGAGTCAGTAGCTTTGAGTTGAATCCTCAGCTCATTATCATGGTGCAGCAGAGTTGCCAGTATTCCGGTCTTCCACAGGAAGAACCTACAGAGTTTCTGGCACAGTTTTTACAAATTACTGATACAGTACATGATAAGGAAGTAGATCAGGATGTCTACAGATTATTACTGTTTCCATTTGCTGTAAAAGATCAAGCTAAGAGGTGGTTAAATAACCAACCTAAAGCTAGCATAAGGACATGGAAACAGCTGACAGAAAAATTCCTGAATCAATACTTCCCTCCAAAACGGATGACACAACTAAGGCTGGACATCCAAGGCTTTAAACAAGGAGATAATGAATCTCTTTATGATGCCTGGGAGAGATACAGAGAGATGCTAAGAAAATGCCCCTCTGAAATGTTTTCAGAATGGGTGCAGTTAGACATCTTCTATTATGGGCTTACAGAGAAAGCTCAGATTTCTCTAGACCACTCAGCTGGTGGATCTATACATATGAGAAAAACAATTGAAGAAGCTCAAGAGCTCATTGATACAGTTGCCAAAAATCAGCATCTGTACCTAAGCAGTGAATCTTCCATGAAAGAAGAGGCTAAAATAGTAACTGCTGAACTCAGTCCTGCAGAACAAATTACAGAATTCAATCAGCAATTAGACTTTCTAACAAAACAGCTGGCCGAATTCAAGGAGATACTACAAGACACAAGAATGGCTAATCTGAATATGGAAGTACAGTTGAAGCAAACAGAATAGCAGTTATCAAAATAAATAACAGAAGAGTGCCAAGCAGTTCAATTAAGAAGTGGAAAAACATTAAATACCTCACTTCAAGGCAGCAAGAAGCCAAGAAATGAACAACCGGCTATCCAAAATCCCTCTGAGGACAGTAAGAGCCCAGAGAGGAATAACTCTGGCATTCAAACGCCAGAAACGGGCAAGGAGTTGGCGTCAAACGCCCAATGGAAGCTCAGTTCTGGCGTTCAAACGCCAGGAACAAGTAAGGAGTTGGCGTCCAACGCCACTCCAGCTTCCAACCCTGGCTTTCAAATGCCAGTGAGGGATCAGACACCTGCAAGTGCTGATAATAAATCCCTCAAGAAGGCTTTTCAACCTACCTCTGTAGGAAATAAACCTGCAGCAACTAAGGTTGAGGAATACAAAGCAAAGATGCCTTATCCTCAAAAACTCCGCAAAGAGGAGCAGGATAAGCAATTTGCCCACTTTGTAGACTATCTCAGGACTCTTGAAATAAAGATTCCATTTGCAGAGGCACTTGAGCAAATACCCTCTTATGCCAAGTTCATGAAAGATATCTTGAGTCATAAGAAGGATTGGAGAGAAACTGAAAGAGTTCTCCTCACTAAAGAATGCAGTGCAGTCATTCTGAAAAGCTTCTCAGAAAAGCTTAAAGATCCCGGGAGCTTTATGATACCATGCATATTAGAGGATAACTGCACCAAGACAGCTCTATGTGATCTTGGGGCAAGCATCAACCTAATCCCTGCATCCACTATCAGAAAGCTTGACTTGACTGAAGAGGTCAAACCAACCCGGATCTGTCTTCAACTTGCTGATGGCTCCATTAAATACCCATCAGGCATAATTGAGGACATGATTGTCAAGGTTGGGCCATTTGCCTTCTGGTGCACGAATTATGAATCACACTTTTCACACTCGTACCACTAACCAGCAAGTGCACTGGGTCGTCCAAGTAATACCTTACGTGAGTAAGGGTCGAATCCCACGGAGATTGTTGGTTTGAAGAAATCTATAGTTATCTTGCAATTCTTAGTCAGGAAGTCAATTATATTTATCAGTTGAGTTGTGAATAAACAAGAGAGCATGGATTAAAGGTTACTTGTTATGCAGTAATGGATAATATGTTGGAGTTTTGGAGATGCTTTGTCTTCAGAATCTCTGCTTTCCTCTGTCCTCTGATTCATGCACGCACGTCCTCCTATGGCAAGCTGTGTGTAGGTGGATCACCGTTGTCAATGGCTACCATCCATCCTTCCAGTGAAAAGGGTCCAGGTGCGCTGTCACCACACGGCTAATCATCTGCAGGTTCTCAGTCGTACCGGAATAGGATTTACTATCCTTTTGCGTCTGTCACTACGCCCAGCACTCGCGAGTTTGAAGTTCGTCACAGCCATCCAATCCCAGAATCCTACTTGGAATACCACAGACAAGGTTTAGACTTTCCGGATTCTCATGAATGCCGCCATCAATCTAGCTTATACCACGGAGATTCTGATTAGGGAATCTAAGAGATATTCATTCAATCTGATGTAGAACGGAAGTGATTGTCAGACACACGTTCATGGATTGAGGAAGGTGATGAGTGTCACTGATCATCACCTTCTCCATAGTTAGACGCGAATGGATATCTTAGATAGGAACACGCATGTTTGAATGGAAAACAGAAATACTTGCATTAATTCATCGAGACACAGCAGAGCTCCTCACCCCCAACAATGGAGTTTAGAGACTCATGCCGTCAAAGAGTATAAAGTTTTTATCTAAAAATGTCATCAAATCCAAAATAAATCTCTAAAAATTATTTAAATACTAAACTAGTAACCTAGGTTTACAGAAAATGAGTAAACTATAACAGATAGTGCAAAAATCCACTTCTGGGACCCACTTGGTGTGTGCTGGGGCTGAGACTAAAGCTTCTTACGTGCTTGGGGCTATTTTGGGCGTTCAACGCCAGCTTTGGATCCTTTTCTGGCGTTGAACTCCAACTTGCAACTTGTTTCTGGCGCTGGACGCCAGAATTGGGCAGAGAGCAGGCGTTGAATGCCAGTTTACATCATCTATCCTTGAGCAAAGTATGGACTATTATATATTGCTGGAAATCCCTGGATGTCTACTTTTTAACGCAATTGGAAGCACGCCATTTGGAGTTCTGTAGCTCCAGAAAATCCATTTTGAATGCAGGGAGGTCAGAATCCAACAGCATCAGCAGTCCTTTTTCAGCCTGAATAAGATTTTTGCTCAGCTCCCTCAATTTCAGCCAAAAAATACCTGAAATTACAGAAAAATACACAAACTCATAGTAGAGTCCAGAAATGTGGATTTTGCCTAGAAACTAATGAAAATAAACTAAAAACTAACTAAAACATACTAAAATCTATATGAAATTAACCCCAAAAAGCGTATAAAATATCAGCTCATCACAACACCAAACTTGAACTGTTGCTTGTCCTCAAGCAACTAGACAAATAAAATAGAAGACTAATAAGTCAAGAAGCAATAATATCTCAGAGTTTTTGAGTGAAGCTCAGATTCTAATTAGATGAGCGGGACTAGTAGCTTTTTGCTTCCGAACAGTTTTGGCATCTCACTTTATCCATTGAAGCTCAGAGTGATTGGCATCTATAGGAACTTAGAATTCAGATAGTGTTATTGATTCTCCTATTTCAGTATGATGATTCTTGAACACAACTACTTTATGAGTCTTGGCCGTGGCCCTAAGCACTTTGTTTTCCAGTATTACCACCGGATACATAAATGCCACTGACACATAATTGGGTGAACCCTTTTAGATTGTGACTCAGCTTTGCTAAAGTCCCCAATTAGAGGTGTCCAGGGTTCTTAAGCACACTCTTCTTTTTGCTTTGGACCTTGACTTTAACCGCTCAGTCTCAAGTTTTCACTTGACACCTTTACGCCACAAGCACATGGCTAGGGACAGCTTGGTTTAGCCGCTTAGGCCAGGATTTTATTCCTTTAGGCCCTCCTATCCACTGATGCTCAAAGCCTTGGGATCCTTTCTATTACCCTTGCCTTTTGGTTTTAAGAGCTTTGGCTTTTTCTGCTTGCTTTTTCTTTCTCTCTCTTTTTTTTTTCTGCAAGCTTTGTTCTTTGCTGCTTTTTCTTGCTTCAAGAATCATTTTTATGATTTTTCAGATTATCAATAACATGTCTCATGTTCATCATTCTTTCAAGAGCCAACATATTTAACAGTCTTAAACAACAAATTCAAAAGACATATGCACTGTTCAAGTATTCATTCAGAAGACAGAAAGCATTGCCACCACATGTTACTAATTAGAATTTTTCTTATTAAAAACTCGAATTTTATTGCCTCTTATTCAAAAGATCTACTATTTTATTCATGTTTGCTGATGATGAGAAAAATATACTATAACTTAATTGGAGGTAAAATCAAAATAGACACTAATTACTACTATATGACTCCTAAGGTAAACTCTTATAACGACAACTATCACAGAGTTAAAGCAGAAATTGGAATTTAACAACCTTTGTTCTGGGAAGTGGATGTTCCTCGGATCTGTGGGGTGCTTGGTCCTTCAAGAGATAACTTCTGGCGCTTCAATTCCCTCAAGTCACGCCCTTGCTCTTCCTGTTCTTTAATCAAATAGCAAAGAATTTGACTTTGTTCCTTCTGTTTCTTTATTATTTGTTCCATAGCTTCTTGCATCTTGGTAACTGATGTTTCAATATACTCCCAATATTCAGATTGAGGGATTTCTGGGAGAAATTCCTGTGTTTTCTTCTTGATGGGGTCATCCTGTGCTTGTTGTTTTTCCATTGATGCTTTGGTGATTGGTTTCTCAATTGAGATATACTCAGTTATTCCCATCCTTACTCCAGCGTCCTTGCAGAGTAGAGAAATCAAGCTTGAGTAAGCCAACCTGGCCTCTTTAGAATTTTTATTAGCAATTTTGTAGAATTCAGTTGAAATCAGTTGATGAACTTCCACTTCTTTTCCCATCATGATGCAATGGATCATCACTGCTCTTTTAACAGTGACTTCAGAACGGTTGCTGGTGGGCAGTAGAGAATGCCCAATGAAGTCCAGCCATCCTCTGGCGACTAGTTTGAGATCTTCCCTTTTGAGTTGATTTGGGACACCCTTCGTGCTAGTGGTCCACCTGACTCCAGGGATACATATATCCTCTAGAATCTTATCCAGGCCATTGTCTGTTCTCATCATTCTCCTGTTGAAAGAGTCTGGATCATCTTTCAGCTGAGGTAGCTTTAAGATCTCCCTGATTTTGTTAGGGTTGGTATGAACAATCTTTCCTCTGACCACGGTCCGATATTCATAGAAAGCAGTTTCAGATAGTTTTTGCTTGTCTGTCTGCCACGTGTTAGCATAGAACTCCTGGACCATATTCCTTCCCACTTTCGTCTCAGGATTAGCTAGGACCTCCCAGTTCCTGATTCAAATTTGCTCCTGGATCTCCGGATATTCGTCTTCTTTCAGATCGAATCTAACTTTCGGGATCACTGATCTTAGACCCATTATTTTGTAATAATGGTCTGAATGTTCTTTAGATAAGAACTTCCCTTGATTCCAAAGTGGTTTTGGAACGCTCTCTTTCTTGCCTCTTGAAGTGGGTTGTTTTCCCTTAGGGGCCATGATCTTAGTGATCACGGATAAACACACCAAACTTAGAGGTTTGCTTGTCCTCAAGCAAAAGAAAAGAAAGGAGAGGGATAAAAGGAGAGCTAGGTGCAATTGTTGATGGAGAGGGGGGGAGGCCGAACCCATATTTAAAGGGAGGGGGTGGGTTCGAAAATTTAGAAAAGATATGATAAAAAAGATTGATTTGGAAAAGATAAGATAGAAGATATGATAAGAGAGGATATAGTTTAAAATTGAAAAGATATGAAAAATTTTTGAAAAAGATAAATCTAGATTTTGAAAAAGATAATGTGGAGATTTGAAAAAGATATTGATGAGTTGAAAAGATTTTTGGAAAAGAGTTGAATTGGATTGAAAAAGAGGATTTGTGCTTATGGATTAAGATACATTTGATATTTTTAAAGTAGGATTTTTAGAAATTAAGGATTTTAGAAATCAGGGTTCTTAACATGTGTATGCAAGAAATCATGATTTGAAACATGGAAATTAAAATTAGAATGAAAAATATGAAGAAGAAACGAATTTACCTCCTTCCCATCATCCTGGCGTTTGAACGCCCAAACACTGCCTGTTTTGGGCGTTCAACACCCAAATGCTATTCTCCTGGGCGTTCAACGCCCAGTTGTTGCCCTTTTCTGGCGTTGAACGCCAGATAGCTATCCTTACTGGCGTTCAGCGCCCACTGGATGCCTCTTTTGGGTGCTGAACGCCAAAAACAGGCTCTTACTGGCGTTTTCTCGCCAGTGAGCTCTATTTCTCTGTTTTGTGTGCAGATTCCTTCTGTAACCCTGTGATGACATGTCACCATGTCATGTTTTTCTATGCTTTTTCATTTGTTTTCAATAGTTTTTATGCACTTTCTTGAGCCATAAGCAAGCCAATTAGGTAGATTTTCATGTTTCCTTTGATTTAATCAATCATGTATGAATTCATGCTATTTCATGAGGTTTTATGCTATAATTGTCACATAGTATGATAAAATTAATATCTCATGATTTTAAGCATAGCTTTGATGTGTTTGGTTGATTAATGATAGGTGAAGAAAGCTTGGAGAAAGGTTGAAGCAAGAAGGAATGGCTAGGAGTAAAGAGAGGACAATGGAACAAGTGAAAATGAACCAGGAAGCAAAAAGTTGGACCAAAAGTTAGCCTCAAACTTTTGCACAAACTTTTGGGTGAAAAGTTAGCCCCAACGTTAGCCCCTAACTTTTGGGCTAACGTTGGCACATGAAAGTTACTCCCTGGGCACCAAAAGTTTGCGCCAACGTTAGCCATGGCTAACGTTGGCATGAGAAAAACACCCCCTGGCCACCAAAATTTTGCGCCAACGTTAGCCTCTAACTTTTGGGCTAACGTTGGCACATGAGAAACACAAAGGGAGAGCAAAAGTTTGCGCCAACGTTAGCCCCTAACTTTTGGGCTAACGTTGGCGCCATGAGTGTGCAAGGGGTATACTTCCAACAAGAATAACTTGAGCTACAGAGCTCCAAATGAGGTGATTCAAAAAGCAATGGAAAGTAGGAATCGAGAGCTTTCCAAGAATATATGGCACTTCATGGTGGACACTAAAATTGAGGGAGAAAACTACCCCGCAATGAGCATAAACGAACATGGTGGCAACCTGCAGTGAGGCCAACTGACCTCTGCACATTCGACGGAGTATAACTCGAGCTGTAGAGCTTCAAATGATGTGCTCCCAACGGCATTGGAAAGTAGACATCCAGGGCTTTCCAAAAATATATAATAGTATGGGGTGGACAATATGTTTGAGCCTCCAGAACTGGCGTTTTCGACCACGTTTGAGGCAAACGTCGCCTCAAACGCTGCACACCAAAGCCAGCAACCTTGTCCTCTTCAAATGAGCATAACTTGAGTTGTAGATGTCCAATTGAGGTGATTCCAATTGGGTTAGAAAGCTGACATTCAGAGCTTTCCAACCATATATAATAGTCTATAGTTGGCATGAAATTAGCAACGTTGACAAGAGGACAAAGTAGCACCCCATACATGCACACAAGGGGGCCAACGTTGGAGCAAAAGTTTGACCCCTAACTTTTGCCCCAACGTTGGTATCAGCAAGGAAGGGTGCTGATGTGAAAAGTTGGAGCAAAAGTTAGACCCTAACTTTTACTCCAACTTTTACTCAAGCTTTCATGATTCCAACCCGGTTCAATTCGGTTTTCTCTCCAACTCCAAGAGCAATCAACCAAGGCCTCTATCAACCCAAATCCATCAAGAGCAAGGGCCCATTATCATCACTCAAAGGCACAAGAGATAGATAAAATAGGAATTTCATTTAATTGTAATTGGTTTTTAATTTCAATTTCATTTTCATTTTCATTTTGTAAAGCCTATATAAGGCATCATTTTCATATTTGTAAGGAGGCTGGCTCCACTAGGGAGCATTAGGATTAGAGAACTCTCTCTTTAATTTTCATCTTTGTTTTGAATCTTGGGTGGAGAATTGAAGGAATTCTGTTTCATTCTCCCTTTGAGATTTCTCTTCGTTTTGCCTTGCTCCATAATTTCAGTGAATTGCAATTTAAATCAAAGTTCTCCTACTGCTTTCATTTTTATTTCTTCTTCAATCTGCCTGCTGTTAAATCAAGGAAGGGCTTGAGATCTAGACTTGTTTTCTAGTCTCTTGGATCCCCTGAGATCTTCATTTGTCTTTCTAGATTTCACAATTGATTTGAGTTTTCTCGCTGATTTACTTTCTGCTACAATTCCCTTCTCTGCAATTTAAACATCCAGTTGCTTGATCTATTGCTCTCTTTAATTTCTCTGCACCCACTCCCCTTTACATTTAATGAAATTTGTCTTTCTTGCAATTTAAGATTCTTGCAATTTACATTTCTTGCTCTTTAAGTTACTTGCCAATTTACATTCTGCAACTTTAAATTCATTGTCATTTACTTTCTGTTGGCTACAATTTCACACAATTCACTTCAATGTTAGCTTGACTAAACTAATCACCCACTAAAGTTGCTTGATCCATCAATCCCTGTGGGATCGACCTCACTCCCGTGAGTTTTATTACTTGATGCGACCCGGTGCACTTGCCGGTTAGTTTTGGGTGTTTTGGAGAAATTCGTTTCTCCGCGAAAATATCCCATCACCCTGTGAACTTATGCAATTGATTTTTTACCTTGTTATTAATGAACTTTATATAAACAAATAAAAATAAAAATAGGGCAAAATGCTTAGAGGATTGATGCCCCATGGCTGGGTTGCCTCCCAGCAAGCGCTTCTTTATTGTCTTTAGCTGGACCTTGCTGAGCTTTTAATCTAGCTTCAGCCTTGAGCACTCTTGCTCAACGTTGCCTTCAAGATAGTGCTTGATTCTCTTTCCATTGACAATGAACTTCTTATCAAAATCAATATCTTGAAGCTCCACATAACCATATGGTGATACACTTGTAATCACATATGGTCCCCTCCACCGGGATTTCAGTTTCCTGGGGAATAGCCTGAGTCTAGAGTTAAACAGCAGAACCTTCTGTCCTGGTTCAAAGATTCTAGATGACAACTTTCTATCATGCCACTTTTTTTATTTCTCTTTATAAAGCTTGGCATTTTCGAAAGCAGTGAATCTGAATTTCTCTAGCTCATTTAGCTGGAGCAATCTTTTTTCTCCTGCTAATTTGGCATCAAAGTTTAGGAATATGGTTGCCCAGTAGACTTTATGTTCCAGTTCCACGGGCAGGTGACATGCCTTACCATACACAAGTTGGTATGGAGAGGTCCCTATAGGGGTCTTGAATGCTGTTCTGTAAGCCCACAGAGCATCATCCAAGCTCCGTGCCCAATCCTTTCTACGGGTACTTACTCTCCGTTCTAGGATTCTCTTTAATTCTCTGTTAGAGACTTCAGCTTGACCATTAGTTTGTGGATGATATGGATTAGCTACCTTGTGGCGAATCCCATACCAAACCATGGCAGAGTAAAGCTGTTTGTTGCAGAAGTGAGTGCCCCTATCACTGATCAGTACTCTAGAGACACCAAACCTGCTAAAGATATGTTTCTGGAGGAACTTCAGCACTGTTTTAGTATCATTGGTGGGTGTGGCAATGGCCTCAACCCATTTTGATACATAGTCGACTGCCACCAGAATATAAGAGTTTGAGAATGATGGTGGGAAAGGTCCCATGAAGTCAATTCCCCATACGTCAAACAACTCAATCTCCAAGATTCTTTGTTGAGGCATGGCGTAACCATGGGGCAGATTACTAGCTCTTTGGCAACTGTCATAGTTACGTACAAACTCTCGGGAATCTCTATAGAGTGTGGGCCAATAGAAGCCACATTGGAGGACCTTGGTGGCTGTTCGCTCACCCCCGAAATGGCCTCCATATTGAGATCCATGGCAATGCCATAGGATCCTCTGTGCTTCTTCTCTAGGAACACACCTACGGATTATTCCGTCTGCACATCTCTTAAAGAGATAGGGTTCATCCCACAAGTAGTACTTTGCATCAGTGATTAATTTTTTCTTTTGTTGCCTGTTGTACTCCTTGGGTATGAACTTTGTAGCTTTATAGTTTGCAATATCGGCAAACCATGGTGTTTCCTGGATGGCAAATAAATGCTCATCCGGAAAAGTCTCAGAGATCTCAAGAGAGGGGAGGGACGTCCCTTCTACTGGCTCTATTCGGGACAGATGATCAGCCACTTGGTTCTCTGTCCCTTTTCTGTCTCTTATTTCTATATCAAACTCTTGCAGAAGCAACACCCATCTGATGAGCCTGGGTTTTGAATCCTACTTTGTGAGTAGATATTTAAGAGCAGCATGGTCAGTATACACAATCACTTTTGATCCTACAAAGTATGATCTGAACTTGTCAATGGCATAAACCACTGCAAGTAATTCTTTTTCTGTGGTTGTGTAATTTTTCTGGGCATCATTTAAAATGCGACTAGCATAATAAATGACATGCAGAAGCTTGTCATGCCTCTGTCCCAATACTGCACCAATGGCGTGATCACTGGCATCACACATTAGCTCAAATGGTAATGTCCAGTCTGGTGCAGAAATAACTGGTGCTGTGACCAGCTTAGCTTTCAGCGTTTCAAATGCCTGCAGACACTCTGTGTCAAACACAAATGGCGTGTCAGCAGCTAGCAGATTGCTTAGAGGTTTTGCGATTTTTGAAAAATCCTTTATAAACCTCCTATAGAATCTTGCATGCCACAGAAAGCTTCTGATTGCCTTAACATTGGCAGGTGGTGGTAATTTTTCAATTGCCTCTATTTTTGCTTGATCCACCTCTATTCCCTTGTTTGAGATTTTATGCCCAAGGACAATCCCTTCAGTTACCATGAAGTGACATTTTTCCCAGTTTAAGACTAGGTTGGTCTCTTGGCATCTCTTCAGGACAAGTTTCAGGTGATCAAGACAGGAGCTGAATAAGTCTTCATATACTGAGAAGTCATCCATGAAGACTTCCAAAAATTTTTCCACCATATCAGAGAAAATAGAGAGCATGCATCTCTGGAAGGTTGCAGGCGCATTACACAGCCCAAATGGCATCCTTCTATAAGCAAACACTCCAGATGGACATGTGAATGCTGTTTTCTCTTGATCCTGGGGATCTACTGGAATCTGGTTATAGCCTGAGTAGCCATCCAAAAAGTAGTAATAATCATGACCTGCCAGTCTTTCTAGCATCTGGTCTATGAATGGTAAAGGAAAATGATCCTTTCTGGTGGCTGTATTGAGCCTTCTGTAGTCAATACACATGCGTCACCCTGTAACTGTTCTTGTAGGAACCAGTTCATTTTTTTCATTATGAATCACTGTCATGCCTCCTTTTTTTGGGACGACTTGGATAGGGCTCACCCAGGGGCTATCAGAAATAGGGTAAATAATCTCAGCCTCTAGTAATTTGGTGACCTCTTTCTGCACCACTTCCTTCATGGCTGGATTTAGCCGCCTTTGTGGTTGAACCACTGGTTTAGCATTATCTTCCAATAAGATTTTGTGCATGCATCTAGCTGGGCTTATGCCCTTAAGGTCACCTATGGACCACCCAAGAGCTGTTTTGTGTGTCCTTAGCACTTGAATAAGTGCTTTCTCTTCCTGTGGATTTAAAGCAGAGCTTATGATCACTGGAAAAGTGTCACCTTCTCCCAGAAATACATATTTCAGGGATGGTGGTAATGGTTTGAGCTCGGGTTTAGGAGGTTTTTCCTCTTCCAGAGGAAATTTCAGAGGCTCTTTCATCTCCTCTGAATCCTCCAAATCAGGCTGAACATCTTTAAAGATGTCTTCCAACTCTAATTCGAGACTCTCAGCCATGTTGATCTCTTTTACCAAAGAGTCAATAAGATCAACTTTCATGCAGTCTTTTGATGTGTCTGGATGCTGCATGGCTTTGACAGCATTCAACTTAAACTCATCATCATTGACTCTCAGGGTTATTTCCGCTTGTTGGACATCAATGAGGGTTCGTCCAGTTGCTAGGAAGAGTCTTCCTAGAATGAGAGTAGCACTCTTGTGCTCCTCCATTTCCAGCACTACAAAGTCAGTGGGAAAGGCGAATGGCCCAACTCTGACAATCATGTCTTCAATCACACCTGATGGGTATTTAATGGAGCCATCAGCAAGTTGGAGACATATCCGGGTTGGTTTAACTTCTTCAGTTAAGCCAAGCTTTCTGATAGTGGATGCAGGTATTAGGTTGATGCTTACCCCAAGATCGCATAAAGCTGTCTTGGTGCAATTACCTTCTAATATGCATGGTATCAGAAAACTCCCAGGGTCTTTAAGCTTTTCAGGAAAGCTTTTTAGAATGACTGCACTGCATTCTTCAGTGAGGAGAACTCTTTCTGTTTCTCTCCAATCCTTTTTATGACTCAGGATCTCTTTCATGAACTTGGCATAAGAAGGTATTTGCTCAAGTGCCTCTGCAAATGGAATCTTTATTTCAAGAGTCCTGAGATAATCTGCAAAGCGAGAAAATTGCTTATCCTGCTCCTCTTTCCGGAGTTTTTGAGGATAAGGTATCTTGGCTTTATATTCCTCAACCTTAGTTGCTGTAGGTTTATTGCCTATAGAAGTGGTTGAAGAAGCCTTTTTAGAGGGGTTGTCATCAGCACTTGTGTGTGTCTGATCCCTCACTGGCAATTGAGTGTCAGAGTTAGAAGCTGGAGTGACGTTAGACGCCAACTCCTTGTCTGTTCCTGGCGTCTGAACGCCAGAACTGTGCCCATTTTGGGCGTTCAACGCCAGATCCTTGCTTGTTTCTAGCATTGAACGCCAGTCCTTGCTTGTTACTGGCGTTGAACGCTAGTCTTGGGCATGGTCTGGGCGTTCAGCGCCAGCCTTCCACCAGATTACTGGCATTTTAACGCCAGAATTACTTTTTCCTGGGCTCTTACTGTCCTCAGGTGAATTTTGGGTAGTTTGCTCATTCCTTGGCTCTTTGCTTCCTTGAGGTGGGGTGTTTAATGTTTTCCCACTTCTTAATTGAACTGCTTGGCATTCTTCTATTATTTGTCTCGACAGCTGCTGCTTTGTTTGCTTCAATTGTTCTTCCATATTTATATTATCCATCCTTGTCTCTTGTAGTTTATCCTTGAATTCGGCTAACTGCTTTGTTAGAAAGTCCAATTGCTGATTGAATTCAGCAGCTTGTTTTACAGGGCTGAGTTCAGCAGTTACTGTTTTAACCTCTTCTTTCATGGAAGGGTCACTGCTTAGGTACAGATGCTGATTCCTGGCAACTGTATCAATGAGCTCTTGAGCCTCTTCAATTGTCTTTCTCATGTGGATAGATCCACCAGCTGAGTAATCTAGAGACATCTGAGCTCCTTCAGCAAGCCCATAATAGAAGATGTCTAACTGAACCCACTCTGAAAATATTTCAGAGGGGCATTTTCGTAGCATCTCTCTGTATCTCTCCCAGGCATCATAAAGAGATTCCTTATCTCCTTGTTTAAAGTCTTGGATGTCCAGCCTTAGCTGTGTCATCCGTTTTGGGGGAAAGTATTGATTCAGGAATTTTTCTGTCAGTTGTTTCCATGTCCTTATGCTGGCCTTAGGTTGGTTATTTAACCACCTCTTAGCTTGATCTTTTACAGCAAATGGAAACAGTAATACTCTGTAGACATCCTAATCTATTTCCTTATCATGTACTGTGTCAGCAATTTGTAAAAATTGTACCAGAAACTCTGTAGGTTCTTCCTGTGGAAGACCGGAATACTGGCAACTTTGCTGCACCATGATAATGAGCTGAGGATTCAACTCAAAACTACTGACTCCAATGGAGGGTATGCAGATACTACTCCCATATGAAGCAGTAGAGGGGTTAGCATATGACCCCAGAGTCCTCCTGGACTGTTCATTTTCACTTAGATCCATAATGGAGAAAGGGAGATGATGTCAAATAAAAAAAATTTATTTTTATTTATTTATTTATTTATTTATTTAATTCAAAAATGAAATAAATTAAAATAAAATAAACAAAAATGGTTGAAAATTTTCGAAAAAATGAGGAAAGAGAAAGTGGTTAGGAAGTTTTTTAAAAAGGATATGATGATTTTTGAAAAAGGTTTTAAATTTTAAACAAAATCTGAATTTTTTAAAGGTAAATTTTGAAAATTTGCTTTAAAATAGAGAGAAAAGATATTTTTGAATTTAAAAAGGAGAGAGAAAAACAATAAGATGGCACAAGATTTAGGATTTTTAGATCTGATGCTCCTTGTTTTTGAAAATTTTGGAGGGAAAACACCAAGGAACACCAAACTTAAAATTTTTAGAAAACTACACTAAAATTTTCGAAAACCAAAAGGGAAATCAACAAGAAAACATCAAACTTAAAGTTTGGCACAAAATTTAATAGAGAAATTATTATTTTTGAAAAAGATTTTTAAAAAGAGTATACCAAACTGCCATAGACTTAGACCAATGCTCTAGCCAATTGGGTAGTAAATGTAACACTTGTTTTGAAGAAGTATAAAATTTTAACCAAGAACAATAATAAGAGACTCTAAACCAAAAAGAAAAATTTTCCTAATCTAAGCAACAAAATAAACCGTCAGTTGTTCAAACAAGAACAATCCCCGGCAACGGCGCCAAAAACATGGTGCACGAATTGTGAATCACACTTTTCACACTCGTACCACTAACCAGCAAGTGCACTGGGTCGTCCAAGTAATACCTTACGTGAGTAAGGGTCGAATCCCATGGAGATTGTTGGTTTGAAGCAATCTATAGTTATCTTGCAATTCTTAGTCAGGAAGTCAATTATATTTATCAGTTGAGTTGCGAATAAACAAGAGAGCATGGATTAAAGGTTACTTGTTATGCAGTAATGGATAATATGTTGGAGTTTTGGAGATGCTTTGTCTTCAGAATCTCTGCTTTCCTCTGTCCTCTGATTCATGCACGCACGTCCTCCTATGGCAAGCTGTGTGTAGGTGGATCACCGTTGTCAATGGCTACCATCCATCCTTCCAGTGAAAAGGGTCCAGGTGCGCTGTCACCGCACGGCTAATCATCTGTAGGTTCTCAATCGTACCGGAATAGGATTTACTATCCTTTTGCGTCTGTCACTACGCCCAGCACTCGTGATTTTGAAGTTTGTCACAGCCATCCAATTCCAGAATCCTACTCGGAATACCATAGACAAGGTTTAGACTTTCTGGATTCTCATGAATGCCGCCATCAATCTAGCTTATACCACGGAGATTCTGATTAGGGAATCTAAGAGATATTCATTCAATCTGATGTAGAACGGAAGTGATTGTCAGACACACGTTCATGGATTGAGGAAGGTGATGAGTGTCACTGATCATCACCTTCTCCATAGTTAGGCGCGAATGGATATCTTAGATAGGAACACGCATGTTTGAATGGAAAACAGAAATACTTGCATTAATTCATCGAGACACAGCAGAGCTCCTCACCCCCAACAATGGAGTTTAGAGACTCATGCCGTCAAAGAGTATAAAGTTTTTATCTAAAAATGTCATCAGATCCAAAATAAATCTCTAAAAGTTGTTTAAATACTAAACTAGTAACCTAGGTTTACAGAAAATGAGTAAACTATAACAGATAGTGCAGAAATCCACTTCTGGGGCCCACTTGGTGTGTGCTGGGGCTGAGACTAAAGCTTCTCACGTGCCTGGGACTGTTTTGGGCGTTCAACGCCAGCTTTGGATCCTTTTCTGGCGTTGAACTCCAACTTGCAACTTGTTTCTGGTGCTGGACGCCAGAATTGGGCAGAGAGCAGGCGTTGAACGCCAGTTTACATCATCTATCCTTGAGTAAAGTATGGACTATTATATATTGCTGGAAAGCCCTAGATGTCGACTTTCCAACGCAATTGGAAGCACGCCATTTGGAGTTCTGTAGCTCCCGAAAATCCATTTTGAGTGCAGGGAGGTCAGAATCCAACAGCATCAGCAGTCCTTTTTCAGCCTGAATCAGATTTTTGCTAAGCTCCCTCAATTTCAGCCAGAAAATACCTGAAATTACAGAAAAACACATAAACTCATAGTAGAGTCCAGAAATGTGGATTTTGCCTAGAAACGAATGAAAATAAACTAAAAACCAACTAAAACATACTAAAATCTATATGAAATTAACCCCAAAAAGCGTATAAAATATCCGCTCATCACCTTCCCTACTGACTTTGTAGTGCTGGAAATGGAGGAGCACAAGAGTGCAACTCTCATTCTAGGAAGACCATTCCTAGCAACTGGACGAACCCTCATTGACGTCCAAAAAGGGGAGATAACCCTGAGAGTCAATGAGGATGAGTTTAAATTGAATGTTGTCAAAGCTATGCAACATCCAGACACATCAGACGACTGCCTGGGCATTGATATTATTGACTCCCTGGTGGAAGAGGTCCATATGACTGAGAGTCTCGAATCAGAGCTAGAGGACATTTTTAAAGATGTTCAGCCTGATCTGGAGGAACCAGAGGAAATAAAAGAACCTCTGAAAACTCCTCAGGAAGAGGAGAAACCTCCTAAACCCAAGCTCAAACCACTACCACCATCCCTGAAATATGTATTTCTGGGAGAAGGTGACACTTTTCTTGTAATCATAAGCTCTGCTTTAGGGCCACAAGAAGAGAAAGCACTAATTCAGGTGCTAAGGACACACAAGACAGTTCTTGGGTGGTCCATAAGTGATCCTAAGGGCATTAGCCCAGCCAGATGCATGCACAAGATCCTATTAGAGGATGATGCTAAGCCAGTGGTTCAACGACAGAGGCGGCTAAATCCCGCCATGAAAGAGGTGGTGCAGAAAGAGGTCACAAAGTTACCAGAGGCTGGGATTATCTATCCTATTTCTGATAGCCCCTGGGTGAGCCCTGTCCATGTTGTCCCTAAGAAGGGAGGAATGACAGTGGTTCATAACGAAAAGAATGAACTGGTTCCTACAAGAACAGTTACAAGGTGGCGTATGTGTATTGACTACAGAAGGCTCAATACAGCCACCAGGAAGGATCATTTTCCTTTACCATTCATAGACTAGATGCTAGAGAGACTAGCAGGTCATGAATATTGCTGTTTTTTGGATGGCTATTCAGGTTACAACCAAATTGCAGTAGATCCTCAAGACCAAGAGAAAACAGCATTCACATGTCCTTCTAGAGTGTTTGCCTACAGAAGGATGCCTTTTGGTCTGTGTAATGCACCTGCAACCTTTCAGAGGTGCATGCTCTCTATCTTCTCTGATATGGTAGAGAAGTTTTTGGAAATCTTCATAGATGACTTTTCAGTATTTGGAGACTCATTCAGCTCCTACCTTAACCATTTAGCACTTGTTCTGAAAAGATGCCAAGAGACCAACCTAGTTTTAAACTAGGAAAAATGTCACTTTATGGTGACTGAAGGGATTGTCCTTGGGCATAAAATTTCAAACAAGGGAATAGAGGTGGATTGATGAGACGCAGAAACTGGTGAATTAAAAATTATTAAAATGGTTACGTTGCAAGTATAGTTCTTAACTCACCGAAAATCTGCCTATCAATTTAGAAGTATGTCACAGAGAGTTTGAATTAAAAATTACTGGGAGTTTTAAGTCCCAGGTTGTCTCCCGACGAGTTGCAGAAAAGTGTGCTATCTTATTAATCAGATGTTCCAAGAAGTTGAGCTAAGTAAATTGGAATGTAAATTGAGGAAATTTAAATAATATGAATAAAAGCCTTGACTGGGAGTTGATTGGTTGGAATTTCTACTATTGATGGAGTGATTGTAAGATTAATTTATAATTAATGGTTGTTCTGTTTGGTTATCCTTTACTAGGTAAGGGAAAGTCAAACAAGTTGGAATGCCAGATCTGTTCACAAGTTGCAACCCACTTAGTTCAAAGGGATTGGCGTTGGTGACAGGATAGCAATCTAACATTTAACCCAATTACAAATTTTTCCTTCAATCCTTCCAACTCAAGAGTTCCTTTTAATCAACTCCCCATCAAGTAAAGAAACTACTCACACATTGTAAATAATAAATTCATAGCACATGAAAGGGAATTAAAAGAAGACATGATTATTGGAATTGAAATAGAATTAAAAAGAAATAATCCTTGCATTAATTAATCATAAAAGTATTCAAAAAACAAAATTGAGCAAAACAAGGAACATGGAAGAATAAAACCAAGTTGAGAAAATGAACTAGAATGACGAAGTCTTGATGAGGAAATAACTCTTCTCAATGTTCCAATGCTAAGACCAATTGAAAATTAAAATTCTAAAACCTAGAGAGAAAAACCTAAGAGAGTAAAACTAGATCTCCAACTGTCTCTGAATGAATGTGTTATTTTTTTGTGCATGTTCTCTGACTCTAGTCTGCTGTTCCGGGCCGAAAATTGGGTTGAAATAGGGTCCAAAATAGCCCCCAACGAATTCTGCAGATTATGCAGATCGCACATGTCACGCGATCGCATCATCCATGCGGACGCGTCATTCGCGCTTTTCCGTGCCATGCGTTCGCGTCGTTCACGCTACCGCGTCGCCAGAGCTTTTCCAATCCGCGCGGCCGCGTGAGCCATGCGGCCGCGTCACTGCGATTTGCTCTCCTTCGCGTAGTCACATGAGCCATGCGACCGCGTCACTTCTCGCTGGTTATCTCCTCAAATTCTTGTGTTCCTTCCATATTTGTTAGCTTCCTTTCCAATCTCCAATCATTTATGCCCTGTAAAGTCTGAAACACTCAACACACAGATCACGGCATCGAATGGAATAAAGGAGAATTAAAAATAAATAATTAAAGTCTCTAGGAAGCAGTTTTTAAACATGTAATAAATTCAGGAAGGAAATCTAAATGCATGCTAATTTAATGAATAAGTGGGTAAGGATCATGATAAAACCACACAATTAAACACAATATAAATCATAAAATAGTGGTTCATCAACCTCCCCACACTTAAACATTAGCATGTCCTCATGATTAATTGAAGGAGATAAGGAAATAAGTATGAACATGTAGAAACTCATGAAATGCAATGTAAACCTATATATATATAAATAATTGCAACTATATGATTCTTGTCCACTTGATCAAAAGTAAATAAGCTCTTCAAAACAATTACAAATCAAATTCCACTAATTTTATCATTACACAATAAAATGGATAAAAGTGCAAGAAGATAGCTCATGAAAGCAGGGAACTTGAAAATTCAAGCGTTGAACCCTCACTGATAATGTATGTACGCTCTAATCTCTAGTGTATAGGGTGATCACTCTATCCTTCTCTAATCATGCTTTCTAACTTTTGTTCTTCTCCTAACCAATCAACAATAGTTAATACACCAATGCAAACATCATGAGGTCTTTTCAAGATTATAATGGGGCTAAGGTATAGGTAGGGGTGTATTTTTGGTCAAGTGAGCTAATAGATTGAATCTTTAATTAACCCAAGCTCTAACATAACTTGTATACACTTAATATCATTTTTAAAGTTCATACCTAGCTACCCAGAATTCCCTTTTTCAATCCATACTCATGTATCAACTTATATTTTGGTTCTATTATATGTACACTGATCTTTGAATTCTGAATTTAACATTGGGGTAATTTTGTCCCCTTATTTATTGATTTTTCATATTATTTTTTTTATTTTTTTTATTTTTTTATTTTTTATTTTTTTTAAAGATAAATAAAGCTTATCAATGCACATAGATTTTTCATTCTTATATTTTCACATGAGTAGGTATCCAAATTCCCCTTAAATTTTTATGACACATTCCCTTAACAACTTTTGTTCCCACAATTTCCCATACTTAACTAGCACACACAATTCTATCTTAAGCTAACCAAAGATTCAAATTGGGGTATACAATTGTTTTTGGGCTTAAGGTTAGTAATGTGGTAAAATATCGAACAAATGGGAATTAAAGGCTCAAAGTGGTTAACAAAGGTAATTGAAAAGGGTAAGCTTAATTTGGATGAGTGAGTTTAAACAAATAATGGCCTCAATCATGTGCAAGCATGCAAATATAATAACTATTGGACATATAAGATAGAACAAAATATAGATTACAATCATAGAGAAGTAAACACACAAGAATGAAATAATTATGGTTAAATAATGTAACCATTCATAAAGGCTCAAATCTTTCACAGGTTGTGTGTTCTTTAACTCAAATATCATGTTCCAAATACAACTCAAGCAAATTTATCATAAGAATTTTTGAAAAATTAGTGAAATTTTGTTTCAAAGATAGATTTTTAAAAGAAACTTATTGTCTTTTCAATCAAGAAGAACATGCATGCAACTATCCTAACCTATGCAATTTATTCTATTCTATAAGGGAAAGAAAATCTAACTAAAATATCCTAATTATTGGTGCTAGAGAAGAGAATTTTCCTCCGGAAGTCAGGTACTGACCGACCTCCCCACACTTAAGGCTTTGCATCGTCCTCGGTGCCATCTGTCAGGAACAGGGGTGGGCTGGTAGCAGTATCTCCACAGTCGGGGCCGTCATGGCTCCCTGTGCTGGTAAAGGAAGTGGAGTCTGGGGTGTCTGAGTCTCTGAAGTGTCCCTTGAGTAGCTCCTTGAGGTGTTTGAATCGGCGCTCGTTACAGCGCTCTCTCATCTTTGCTTTCTGTTCTTGCCGATCCAACCATTTGATTATCTGTTGGAGCAATTTCTCAGTTGTAGATGCTTGTGGTGTTGAAGAAGGATTATCTTCAACTGGAGCAGTAGGAAGGCTTGTAGTGGCTACTGAGAGTCTGAGGTATTTCTCGTTAGGGACATACTGATCATCCCATGGAAGCACGGCTTTGGTGTCCCCAGCTCTGTAGGAGACTCCGGCTGCTGAGACAAGATCTGAGACCAAGGCGGGGAAAGGTAAGTTGCTCACAATTTGTACGTGTTCCATAGCATTCCGAATATGTCTTGAGAGATTCAGAGGTTGGTCTGTAAGGATGCACCATAGTAGAACAGCCATGTCCGCAGTGAAGGAGGACTCATGAGTGCTCGAAAAGATGTAATGGGACATGATCTGCGCCCATACGCGAGCCTCCAAGGTTAGTGCTGAATCCAAGATTCCCTTAGGGTGGGTACGGTGGTATCCGTAGATCCAACGGCTGCCAGGTAAGGCGATGACTCCGAGAACGGAGTCCCAGTCAAATTGGTATCTCTGGCGCTGAAGGGTGGCTTCTTGAAAAGCGTCCATTCTTGCTGGAATAGGGGGAAGACTCAGAGCCTGCTGAATAGCCTCTTCTGTGATGGGAACTTGCTTCTGCCGGACATAAACAGACTGCAGGGTCGGTATGTAGAAGTTGGAGTAGAACTCAACTACCCAAGAAAGATTGACCTGCCTTGGCTGTCTCCATAGGAAACCCCATTGTCTTCGCTCAATTTGCGGCTCAACAAAGGTGGCAATATTGGATGGGAGGATAAGAAGGTATTCATTGTTATAGTTCCTTTCTGCCAGGATAGGGAACATCTGCTCACAGTAGCGATTGGAAAATCGCGCAGCGTCCTTTGCTGGAAAGGCTTTCTCCTTTTCGTCAACCTTTATTATCCTCTTAACTCGTTTTGTTGAGGGCTTGACTGCGGTGGAAGAAGGCTCTGCCATTAATGCTCTTTTAGTTCCTCATCTTGCTGGTGGTTTGGAAGTTGCTTTCTCCTTTCCTTTTTTGGTGGCCATCCTGAAAGAAGGGAAGAGAAAGTAAATTAAATTCAAAGAGATATACAGCAAGGAAGGAAATGGAAAAGAGGGTGAATGATGCACAGTAAAATGTAGATGACATTAACACATGCTCTCGAGTACATATGAAAAGCCATCAATGAAAAATAGCTAGTACAGATAAAAACAAGTAAATGCAAGGTGTTTATTGGCATGCTGGCAAAGGACATGAGTAGCATAGACCAAGCATTACTTCGTAACAAACCATCACGTTTGTATTGACAATTGAATTCAATTAATAAAATAATAAGGAGAATTTGTGAAAAGCAAGCATTGAATAGTAGAGTAAAGTAATGTAGAAAAGTGCATAGGGCTATATAGGCTTTTTCACAAACACATGGCATGCATGGTAAGTAAGATATAAAAAGTATGAAATTGAACATGCAAGCAATCCCTTAAAAATAATAATAATTGTCAAATAAATTGTAACAAGTCACAAGCATATAATGAGGGATAATGACTCAAAATTTCTAGCACCATGTAAAAAGGGAAAGAAGAAGACGAAAAATAAAATAAAAAAATGAAAAGAAAAAGAAAAGAAAAAGAAAATAAAAATGTATATAATATAATAAGAATGATGGAAAAGAGAAGAAGGAAGAAGAAGGTAAAACCTTGTTAATGGTGGTGAGAGAGATAGAGAGTGAGAGGTGAGATAAAAGGGGGGAGAGGGAAGGAAGAAATAAGGAGGGAAAAGAAAAATTAGGATTTGCGGGAGAGGAAGATAAGATATGTGGCAATTTTAGGTTGAGCTGTGCGGCGCATGCGACGCGGCCGCGTGGGGCACGCGTTCGCGTGGGTGCGCGTCAGGTAAGGGGACGCGATCATGTCGGTCACGCGGTCGCGTGACTCGTGATACGCTGCTGGCGCGAGTGCAGCCTCGCTCCAGCACAACTCTCTGTTCAATTTATTGTAATTGCCAAAATTGGGTGACGCGATCGCATGAGTGTGCGTTATAAAATGGGTGACGCGATGGCGTCGGCGATGCGATCGCGTGACAAGGATTGTGCTTCCAGCACCAATCCAGCATCACTCTCGCACAGAATGTTACTGTGCACCCTTTTACGTCGTAAACTTAGAGCACGCGGCCGCGTAGGGCACGCGGTCGCGTGGGAGGCCATGATTCCCATGCGACGCGAACGCGTCAAGGACGCGGTCGCGTGGGTCGTTTTGTGCCATTGGCACGCCTCCAGCCATGCTCCAGCCGGACTCTCTGTTCATTTATTTTTTTTTTCTCCACCCCCTCTGCGACGCGGACGCGTCGCTGATGCGATCGCGTCGCGTGGCGAAAAAAATTTTTTTTTTAAATATAAAGACGTGAAAATAAAAGAGCATGAAAGCACTAATAAAGAGAAGAGTTATGAAAGAAGAAAAACTAAAAGTGAAGAAAAGAACGATCATACCGCGGTGGATTGTCTCCCACCAAGCACTTTGCTTTAACGTCCGTAAGTTGGACGCTCCACTAGCTCAATCTGCTGCTATGTGGGGATCTTCCAGGTGGAAGATCTTAAGCTCCTTATTTTTCTGCACCTTCTCACCATGGTACAGCTTCAGGTGTTGTCCATTAACCTTAATAAGTTCAGAGCTTGAAGGATGGCTTAGGTGTTAGACTCCGTACGGTTCAGCCTTCTCTACTCTGTATGGACCTTCCCATTTTGATCTCAACTTACCGGGCATGAGCCTTAGTCGAGATTTGTAAAGGAGGACAAAATCTCCAGGTTGGAACTCTTTCTTCTTGATGTTTTGATCATGCACAGCTTTCATATTTTCCTTGTAAATTCTGGAGTTCTCATAAGCTTCTAGGCGAAGGTTCTCCAGTTCCTGCAGTTGCAACTTCCTTTCAGCTCCGGCGTTCTCAATTCCCATGTTGCACTCCTTAACTGCCCAGAAGGCTCTATGTTCTATTTCAACTGGGAGATGACAAGCTTTTCCATAAACCAAGCGGAAGGGACTCATCCCAATGGGTGTCTTGTATGCTGTTCTATATGCCCACAGTGCATCTTGTAGCCTGGTGCTCCAGTCTTTTCTATGAGGCTTTACTATCTTTTGCAAGATATACTTAATTTCTCTGTTTGACACCTCGGCTTGCCCATTAGTTTGAGGATGATAAGCGGTTACAACTTTATGGATTATCCCATGCTTATTCATCAATCCTGTTGGTCTCCTGTTACAAAAATGGGTGCCTTGATCGCTCACGATCGCTCGTGGTGATCCAAAGCGACATATAATATGGTTTCTCACAAGGGAAACAACAGTGTTAGCATCATCAGTGCGGGTAGGAATTGCTTCCACCCATTTGGAAACATAATCCGCAGCTAACAATATATAAAAATATCCATTAGAATTTGGAAATGGACCCATGAAGTCAATGCTCCAAACATCAAAAATTTCACAGAAGAGCATATATTGTTGAGGCATCTCATCCCTCCTGGATATATTACCAAATTTCTGGCATGGGGGGCAAAATTTACAAAACTCAGCAGCGTCTCTAAAAAGAGTAGGCTACCAGAATCCGCAGTCTAAGATCTTTCTAGCTGTTCTTTGAGGGCCAAAATGTCCTCCACTCTCAGATGAGTGACAGGCCTCTAAAATGGACTGGAATTCTGATTGAGGCACACAACATCTAATTATCTGGTCAGCGCCACATCTCCATAAATATGGGTCATCCCATATATAATATTTAGACTTGCTTTTCAGTTTGTCTCTTTGATGTTTAGAAAAATGTGGAGGAAATGTGCGGCAAACTAAATAATTAGCGACAGGTGCATACCAAGAGACTACCTCGGATACTGCTTGCAGGTTGTCAAAAGGAAAATTATCATCTATAGGAGTAGGATCATCCTTAATATGTTCAAGGCGACTCAAGTGGTCTGCTACTAAATTCTGATTACCACTCCTATCCTTTATTTCTAAATCAAATTCTTGTAACAGCAGTATCCAACGTATAAGCCTTGGTTTGGATTCCTTTTTAGCTAATAGATACTTTAGAGCTGCATGGTCTGAATACACTACTACTCTAGTACCAAGTAAATAAGCTCGGAATTTATCCAGAGCAAAAACAATAGCAAGAAGCTCTTTCTCAGTAGTAGTATAATTGGACTGGGCAGTGTCTAAAGTCTTAGACGCATAGGCAATAACAAAAGGATCCTTACCTTCACGTTGAGCCAGCGCTGCTCCTACTGCATGGTTGGAAGCATCGCACATGATTTCAAACGGCTGACTCCAGTCTGGTCCTCTCACAATTGGGGCTTGAGTTAGAGCAGTCTTCAGCTTATCAAATGCTTGTTCGCAATCCTCACTGAACTCGAACTCAATATCCTTCTGCAGTAATCTGGATAAGGGAAGTGCCACCTTACTAAAGTCCTTAATAAACCTCCTGTAGAAACCTGCATGGCCAAGGAACGAACGGACTTCCCTCACAGAAGAGGGGTAAGGCAAACTAGAAATAATATTTACCTTTGTTGTGTCTACAGAAATGCCATTATTAGATACCACATGTCCTAATACAATCCCTTGTTTTACCATAAAGTGGCATTTTTCGAAATTCAATACAAGGTTTGTATTAACACATCTATCTAATACTCGAGATAATCCATCTAAGAAAAGGCTAAAAGAATCACCATAAACACTAAAATCGTCCATAAAAACTTTTATACAGTCCTCAATAAGATCAGAGAAAAGACTCATCATGCACCTTTGGAAGGTGGCTGGTGCATTGCACAAGCCAAAGCGTATTCTCTTATAAGCATAAGTCCCAAAAGGACATGTAAAAGTAGTCTTTTCCTGATCCTCAGGAGCTATATGAATCTGGAAATAACCTGTGTAACCATCTAAAAAGCAATAATTTGACTTACCTAACAGGCGATCCAGCATTTGATCAATGAATGAAAGTGGGTAGTGATCCTTACGGGTAGCTTGGTTGAGACGCCTGTAATCAATGCAGACTCTCCAAGCATTCTGAACTTTAGTTGCTATGAGCTTTCCATGCTCACTCTTCACTGTAGTGACTCCAGATTTCTTGGGCACCACTTGTACTGGGCTTACCCATTCACTGTCTGAAATGGGATATATGATACCTGCTTCCAATAGTCTGGTCACTTCCTTTTTGACAACTTCCAAGATGGTGGGATTCAATCTTCTTTGGGGTTAATGGACAGGTCTTGCTCCCTCTTCTAAAAATATTCTGTGCTCACATACTTGAGGGTTGATTCCCACTATGTCTGCCAAACTCCACCCAATTGCCTTCTTATGCTTCCTCAGTACATCAAGTAACTGCTCTTCTTGTTGAGAAGTCAGTTCCCTTGCGATAATGACCGGAAGCTTCTGCTCATCCTCAAGATAAGCGTATTTGAGATGTGGAGGGAGAGCTTTCAATTCTAACTTTTGATCATGGGTAGGCTCTGGATTATCTGGGGCTTGTGAAAATGGCGAAGTGCCCTCACTGTCAGTTAAGAGGGTCCCCCACACTGGGACCTTGTCCAGTGTGCCTCTCTTCAAACTCTTCCTTTTGAACTTCAGCCACACTTTCGTCTATGATATCACACTGGAAGATAAAACGATCTTCTAGGGGGTTGTCAATTACTCTATTCAGATTGAAGATTACTATGCGGCCATCTATTTCAAAGGAGTATGTTCCTGAAAAAGCATCCAATTTGAATTTTGATGTCTTCAGGAATGGTCTTCCAAGTAGGATTGATGATGGCTTATCTGAATCATTGTGGGGCATCTCCAAGATATAAAAATTAGTGGGAAATGTGAGCCCTTTAGTGTTCACCAAAACATCTTCAGCAACTCCAGCCACTGTAATAATGCTTTTATCTGCTAACACAAAACGAGCTGCCGACCTTTTTAAGGGAGGGAGCCTCAAAACATCATATATAGACAAAGGCATTATACTGACACATGCTCCTAAATCACACATGCAGTCATAAATTACTACACCACTAATAGTACAACTAACTATGCAAGGACCTGGATCACTACATTTTTTAGGTAATCCTCCCATTAAAGCAGATATAGAACTACTTAAAGGAATAGTTTTTAATTCATTAATTTTGTCTTTATGGATACATAAGTCTTTTAGAAACTTTGCATATTTAGGTACCTGCTGAATAACATCAAAAAGGGGAACAGTTACCTCAACCTTTTTGAATATCTCTACCATTTTAGGATCGGGTTCCAGCTGCTTCCTGGGCTTCCTTGCAAGTTGTGGAAATGGAATAGGAGTAGTATTGTCTGTGGTGTCTATGCCTTTTGGTGCTTCCTTCTGTGGTTGAGTTATCTCTTCTTCAGCTATGTCCTGTATATCCTCTTCCTCTTCAACATCTTTGATTTCTACCACCTCTTCAGCTGAGGCGTATTCTGGTGAGCTTGGTTCCTCCTGATTCCTCTCCTGCAGTGTGGTTCTGGACCTCAGGGTGATAGCATTAATGCCTCCCTTTGGATTGGGTAATGGTTGAGAGGGGATTCCAGTGGTGCTTGAAGGTTGGTTACTGGAATTTTGTGCTGATCCAAGCTGTGTCGTAAAAGCTTGCAGAGTAGAGGTGAGACCATTCAGACCGGCGTTAATACTACTCATGATGTTGTTTTCCATGGTTTGTTGTCTTTTCTCAAAAGATTGTAGTAGATCTTCATTAGAAGATAACGAAGAATGAGTAAATTGAGAGGTCTGCTGCTGATTGTTCTGTGGTCCTTGGTTCTGCCTTAGGTGAGGTGCTCTGTAAGGTTGATTTTGCTGCCTGTTATTGTTATTGTTCCACCTCTGATTTCCCTGATTATCTCTGCCTCCTCTGTTATTGTTGTCTCTCCAATTCTGGTTTGAATTGTCCTGCCATCCATGGTTATTATTTCCACTTTGATTGTACCCTGGGTTGGGGCGGTCATAGAAGTTGTGAGTGGATGCCACCATGTTGTCTTCTTGTTGGAGCTGCGGGTATTCATCAGTGTAATGGCTATAATCAGCACAGATTCCGCAAATTCTTTGTGGGACTAGTTGTTGGTTTTGCTGTGGTGGAGGAGGTTGAGCTTGCTGAGCTTGTTGATTCAACTGCATTTGTTTCAGCAAGTTGGTCATTTCATAGATGTCTTGAGTTAGAGCAGCAGTCTCTCTGCTAGAAGATACTTCTACAACAGCTTTTGAACGGCCTTGCTTTTGTCTGTGGTTCCTAGTGGATTCAGCTAAATCACTGATCAATTGCTAAGCTTCATCAGTGGTCTTGTACTTCTTTATAGACCCATTGCTGGCACTTTCCAGTATGGTCTTATCTTGGGGCCTCATACCCTGTGTAATATAGCTGAGTAGCACGATCTTGTCAATCATGTGGTGGGGGCATGCTTCCAGAAGATTATTGAAGTGCTCCCAGTATTCAAAGAGAGTCTCATTGTCATCCTGAACAATTGTAGAGATATCCTTCCTTATCTTATCAGTAACTTCAGATGGAAAGAATTTCTCCAGAAACTCCTTTCTGAGTGTTTCCCAGTTGGATACATTTGCTAGAGGTTGAGTGTAGTACCACTCTCTTGCTTTTTCCTCAAGAGAAAACGGAAAAGCTTTCAGCAGAATTGAAGTTTCATCAGTGCCATCACGCCTGACAGTAGAACAGGCTGCCTGGAAATCTCTCAAGTGCTTGATAGGCTCTTGAGCAGGTAGGCCATGAAACTTGGGCATCAAATTTAGCAGTGCGGGCTTTATTTCAAAATCTGTAGCTACTGCCGGATGATGCGCTTGAAACGGTTGCATTATAAAATCAGGGGCTCCTTCCTCCTGGATGGTAACTCTCCTAGCTGCCATGTTTTCTGCACGTAAAACAACCGAATCAGTAGAACGGGGGCTGGTTTCTTCCTCAGATTCACTTTCAGATTCGCCCTCAAAGCGGGCTAACCGACGCTGTTCTCGCCTTATTCGTGAAATTGTCCTTTCAATTTCAGGATCGAAAATTAGCAAGCGCGGATCAGGAAGTGAACGCGTCATTTGACGGAAGAAACATGCAGCTCATAATAGCAAAATAAAATAAAATGCAAATAAATAAATTCTAATTAATAAAATTAGCACTCTATTGCAACTCCCCGGCAACGGCGCCAAAAATTGATGAGACGCAGAAGCTGGTGAATTAAAAATTATTAAAATGGTTACGTTACAAGTATAGTTCTTAACTCACCGAAAATCTGCCTATCAATTTAGAAGTATGTCACAGAGAGTTTGAATTAAAAATTACTGGGAGTTTTAAGTCCCAGGTCGTCTCCCAACGAGTTGCAGAAAAGTGTGCTATCTTATTAATCAGATGTTCCAAGAAGTTGAGCTAAGTAAATTGGAATGTAAATTGAGGAAATTTAAATAATATGAATAAAAGCCTTGAATGGGAGTTGATTGGTTGGAATTTCTACTATTGATGGAGTGATTGTAAGATTAATTTATAATTAATGGTTGTTCTGTTTGGTTATCCTTTACTAGGTAAGGGAAAGTCAAACAAGTTGGAATGCCAGATCTGTTCACAAGTTGCAACCCACTTAGTTCAAAGGGATTGGCGTTGGTGACATGATAGCAATCTAACATTTAACCTAATTACAAATTTTTCCTTCAATCCTTCCAACTCAAGAGTTCCTTTTAATCAACTCCCCATCAAGTAAAGAAACTACTCACACATTGTAAATAATAAATTCATAGCACATGAAAGGGAATTAAAAGAAGACATGATTATTGGAATTGAAATTGAATTAAAAAGAAATAATCCTTGCATTAATTAATCATAAAAGTATTCAAATAACAAAATTGAGCAAAACAAGGAACATGGAAGAATAAAACCAAGTTAAGAAAACGAACTAGAATGACGAAGTCTTGATGAGGAAATAACTCTTCTCAATGTTCCAATGCTAAGACCAATTGAAAATTAAAATTCTAAAACCTGGAGAGAAAAACCTAAGAGAGTAAAACTAGATCTCCAACTGTCTCTGAATGAATGTGTTATTTGTTTCTGCATGTTCTCTGACTCTAGTCTGCTGTTCCGGGCCGAAAACTGGGTCGAAATAGGGTCCAAAATCGCCCCCAACGAATTCTGCAGATTATGCAGATCGCACATGTCACGCGATCGCGTCATCCATGCGGACGCGTCATTCGCGCTTTTCCTCGCCACGCGTTCGCGTCATCCACGCTACCGCGTCGCCAGAGCTTTTCCAATCCGCGCGGCCGCGTGAGCCATACGGCCGCGTCACTGCGATTTGCTCTCCTTCGTGCAGTCGCGTGAGCCATGCGACCGCGTCACTTCTCGCTGGTTATCTCCTCAAATTCTTGTGTTCCTTCCATATTTGCTAGCTTCCTTTCCAATCTCCAACTCATTTATGCCCTGTAAAGTCTGAAACACTCAACACACAGATCACGGCATCGAATGGAATAAAGGAGAATTAAAAATAAATAATTAAAGTCTCTAGGAAGCAGTTTTCAAACAGGTAACAAATTCAGGAAGGAAATCTAAATGCATGCTAATTTAATGAACAAGTGGGTAAGGATCATGATAAAACCACACAATTAAACACAATATAAATCATAAAATAGTGATTCATCATGGATCGAGCTAAAGTTGAAGTAATTGAAAAATTACCACCACCTGCCAATGTTAAGGCAATCAGAAGCTTTCTGGGGCATGCAGGATTCTATAGGAGGTTTATAAAGGATTTTTCAAAAATTGCAAAACCTCTGAGCAATCTGCTAGCTGCTGACATGCCATTTGTGTTTGACACAAAGTGTCTGCAGGCGTTTGAGACCCTGAAAGCTAAGCTGGTCACAGCACCAGTTATTTCTGCACCAGACTGGACATTACCATTCGAACTAATGTGTGATGCCAGTGACCATACCATTGGTGCAGTATTGGGACAGAGGCATAACAAGCTTCTGTATGTCGTTTATTATGCTAGCAGTGTTTTAAATGATGCCCAAAAAAATTACACAACCACAGAAAAAGAATTACTTGCAGTGGTTTACGCCATTGACAAGTTTAGATCCTACTTAGTAGGATCAAAAGTGATTGTGTACACTGACCATGCTGCTCTTAAATATCTACTCACAAAGCAGGATTCAAAGCCTAGGCTCATAAGATGGGTGTTGCTTCTGCAAGAGTTTGATATAGAAATAAGAGACAGAAAAGGGACAGAGAATCAAGTAGCTGATCACCTGTCCCGGATAGAACCAGTAGCAGGAGCATCCTTCCCTCCTACTGAGATCTTTGAAACCTTTTCGGATGAGCAATTGTTTGCTATTCAGGAAGCTCTGTGGTTTGCAGACATTGCAAACTATAAGACACAAGGTTCTCCTTTTGTAACCATGGAGAGGAAGCATGAAAAGCTTCTCTCACTGCAGAGTCAACCAAAGCCCCACAGTCAAACTCTAAGTTTGGTGTTGGGAGGCCACAACCAAACTCTAAGTTTGGTGTTGAACCCTCTCATTCAAACTCTAAGTTTGGTGTTGGGAGGTTCCAACCTTGCTCTGATTATCTGTAAGGCTCCAAGAGAGCTCACTGTCAAGCTATTGACATTAAAGAAGTGCTTGTTGGGAGGCAACCCAATGTTATTTAATTATATCTATTTATTTTCCATGGCTATTTTATGTTTTCTTTAGGTTGATGATCATGTGAAGTCACAAAAACAAATGGAAAATCAAAAATAGAATGAAAAACAGCATGAAAAATAGCACACCCTGGAGGAAGATCATTCTGGCGTTTAAACGCCAGAAACAAGCATCTGTCTGGCGTTTAACGCCAGAAACAAGCACCAAGCTGGCGTTTAACGCCAGAAACAAGCATCAGTCTGGCGTTAAACGCCGGAAACAGGCTACATTTGGGTGTTTAACGCCAAAAATAGGCAGTAGTCTGGCGTTAAACACCAGGATTGCACAGTAAGGGCATTTTGTACGCCTAATTGGAGCAGGGATGCTAAATCCTTGACCCCACTGGATCTGTGGACCCCACAGGATCCCCACCTACCTCACCATTCAAATTCAAACCATTTTCCTTCCAAACCCACCCATTCACACACTTCTATCTCCTCCATCTTCTCCACTTCTTTCTTCTTTTGCTCGAGGACGAGCAAACCTTTTAAGTTTGGTGTGGTAAAAGCATTGCTTTTGCTTTTCCATAATTCAGTGGTAGAGCAATTGACTGCAGATCAAAGAGCTATGAGAAAAGAGCAACAAAGGCAAGGAAGAGACATAGAGGAGCTCAAGAGCACCATTGGTTCTTCAAGAAGAGGAAGACGCCACCCTCATTAAGGTGGACCCATTCCTTAATCTCCTTGTTCTTATTTTCCTATTTTTCATTTACTATGCTTCATGTTTAATTATGTTTGTGTCTTTACTATATGATTACTAGTATCTAAGTGTCTATGTCTTAAAGATATGAATGTCCTATGAATCCATCACCTTTCTTAAATGAAAATTGTTTTCTGAAAAAGAAAAAGAAGTACATGAATTTCGAATTTTAAAATAGTTTAATTATTTTGATGTGGTGGCAATACTTTTTGTTTTCTGAATGAATGCTTGAACAGTACATATGTCTTTTGAATTTGTTGTTTATGAATGTTAAAATTGTTGGCTCTTGAAAGAATGATGAAAAAGGAGAAATGTTATTTGATAATTTGAAAAATCATAAAAATGATTCTTGAAGCAAGAAAAAGCAGTGAAGAACAAAGCTTGCAGAGGAAAAAAATGCGAAAAAAAAAAAGAGAGCAAGAAAAAGAAAAAGCAAGCAGAAAAAGTCAAAAGCTCTTTAAACCAAAAGGCAAGAGCAAAAAGCCAATAGCCCTTAAAACCAAAAGGCAAGGGTAATAAAAAGGATCCAAGGCTTTGAGCATCAGTGGATAGGAGGGCCTAAAGGAATAAAATCCTCGCCTTAGCGGCTAAACCAAGCTGTCCCTAACCATGTGCTTGTGGCGTGAAGGTGTCAAGTGAAAACTTGAGACTGAGCGGTTAAAGTCGAGGTCCAAAGCAAACAAACAGAGAGTGCTTAAGAACCCTGGACACCTCTAATTGGGGACTTTAGCAAAGCTGAGTCACAATCTGAAAAGGTTCACCCAGTTATGTGTCTGTGGCATGTATGTATCCGGTGGTAATACTGGAAAACAGAGTGCTTAGGGCCACGGCCAAGACTCATAAAGTAGCTATGTTCAAGAATCAACATACTGAACTAGGAGAATCAATAACACTATCTAAATTCTGAGTTCCTATAGATGCCAATCATTCTGAACTTCAAAGGATAAAGTGAGATGCCAAAACTGTTCAGAAGCAAAAAGCTAATAGCCCCGCTCATCTAATTAACACTGATCTTCATAGATGTTTTTCGAATTCATTGTATATTCTCTTCTTTTTATCCTACTTTGTTTTTAGTTGCTTGGGGACAAGCAACAATTTAAGTTTGGTGTTGTGATGAGCGGATAATTTATACACTTTTTGGCATTGTTTTTACTTAGTTTTTAGTATGATTTAGTTGGTTTTTAGTATATTTTTATTAGTTTTTAATTAAAAATCATATTTCTGGACTTTACTATGAGTTTGTGTATTTTTCTGTGATTTCAGGTATTTTCTGGCTGAAATTGAGGGAGCTGAGCAAAAATCTGATTCAGGCTGAAAAAGGACTGCTGATGCTGTTGGATTCTGACCTCCCTGCACTCAAAGTGGATTTTATGGAGTTACAGAACTCCAAATGGCGTGATCTCAATTGCGTTGGAAAGTAGACATCCAGGGCTTTCCAGCTATATATAATAGTCTATACTTTGCTTAAGGATAGACGATGTAAACTGGCGTTTAACGCCAGTTCTATGTTGCAGTCAGGCGTCCAGCGCCAGAAACAAGTTACAAGTTGGAGTTCAACGCCAGAAACAGGTTACAACCTGGCGTTGAACGCCCAAAACAGCCCAGGCACGTGAGAAGCTTAAGTCTCAGCCCCTTCACACACCAAGTGGGCCCCAGAAGTGGATTTCTGCACTATCTATCATAGTTTACTCATTTTCTATAAACCTAGGTTACTAGTTTAGTATTTAAACAACTTTTAGAGATTTATTTTGCACCTCATGACATTTTTAGATCTGAATTTGATACTCTTTGACGGCATGAGTCTCTAAACCCTATTGTTGGGGGTGAGGAGCTCTGTAGCATCCCGATGAATTAATGCAATTATCTCTGTTTTCTATTCAAACACACTTGTTCCTATCTAAGATGTTTAGTTGCGCTTCACTATGAAGAAGGTGATGATCTGTGACACTCATCACCTTCCTCAATCCATGAACGTGTGCCTGACAACCACCTCCATTCTATATTAGATTGAATGAGTATCTCTTAGATTCCGTAATCAGAATCTTCGTGGTATAAGCTAGAATTGATGGCGGCATTCATGAGAATCCGGAAAGTCTAAACCTTGTCTGTGGTATTCCGAGTAGGATTCAAGGATTGAATGGCTGTGACGAGCTTCAAACTCGCGATTGTTGGGCGTAGTGACAGATGCAAAAGAATCAATGGATTCTATTCTGACATGATCGAGAACCAACAGATGATTAGTCGTGCTGTGACAGAGCATTTGGACCATTTTCACTGAGAGGATGGGAAGTAGCCATTGACAACGGTGACACCCTACATACAGCTTGCCATGGAAGGAGCCTTGCGTGTGTGAAGAGGAGTACAAGAGAAAAGCTGAAATAAAGAGGACAAAGCATCTCCAAAACTCCAACATATTCTCCATTATTGAGTAACAAGTATTTATTTTATGCCCTTTGACTTTTTACAATTAAAACTAAAAATTATTATTGATATTATATCCTGACTAAGAGTTACAAGATAACTATAGATTACTTCAAACCAACAATCTCCGTGGGATTCGACCCTTACTCACGTAAGGTATTACTTGGACGACCCAGTGCACTTGCTGGTTAGCGGTACGAGTTGTGAAAAGTGTGATTCACAATTCGTGCACCAGCAACCAAAAACAAGATAGGACAATTGGAAGAGAAAAATACAATAGGTCTCAGAGTTGTCAACGAAGCTCAGTTCCAAATATTGAATGAGACTATTAACTATTTACTTTTGAACAGTTTTGGTATCTCACTTTCCTTTGAAGCTTAGAAGTATGGACATCCCTTGGAACTGGAATCTGGATGATATTATTGATTCTCTTCTTTTAGCTTTCCTTGATTCTTGAACACGACTTCTTTTTGGTGCTTTGTACCTTTGAGCCTAGCCGTGACTCTAAGCATTTTGTTTTCCCGTATTACCAGCGGATACATAAACGCCACAAGCACTTAACTAGGGGAACCCTTTGTATTCAAATTTAGCTTTGCTTAAATTCCCAAACAGTGGTACTCAGAGTTTTTAAGCTACTCTTTTATTGCTTTAGATCATGACTTTAACTGCTCAGTCTCAAGCTTTTTACTTGACACCTTCACACCACAAGCATATAGTTAGAGATAGAAACTCATTTGACCTTTTTAGGCCAATTTTTACCCTCTTAACCGTTGATGCTCAAAGCCTTGGACCCTTTTTTTGGTTTTCTTCTTTTTTTCCTCTTTTTTTTTTTTTTTTTTGCTGTTTCTTTTACTACAAGAATCAATATTTTTTATTTTTTAGAGAACCAATAATACTTCTCTAAATTCACTGTTCTTCAAGAGCCAACATGCTTAACTTCAATGTCAATTATACACAGTTAATTCATACATTCAGAAAGTAAAGGCAAGGCCACCACATCAAAGTAATTGGAATAACTCATGATATAACTCAAGATCTTATGTATTTTACTACTTCTTTTTCAAAAATTTTCTTTTTTAAGCTTTAGTGAGTAATGCATGAGACATCTTTTACCTATAACATTTTTAAAATTTTCAAAATTGAACTACTAGACTAGAAAGCAAAGGAAATCCTAATAGTGATCATGCAAGAGCTAGAATAGAAACTGGAAATAAGATAGAGGAAGGGATGATGAAACTTAACCACCTCAGTTATGATGGTTGCTCAGGCTGTGCTCTTTTGTGAAGATGATTCACCCCCCTTTGGTGCCATCGATGATACTATACACTTAGAGCTCGCTCTGCAACACGAAACTTAAAAACTTTGCTTGTCCCCAAGCAAAGAAAACTTGGCTCCTTAGTGGCATTGAATGCCAAGACTAGCCTTTGAACGCCATAGGGTCCTCTCTATTCCCTTATGGGCATTGAACGCATGTGCTCTCTTCCCCATTCTGGCGTTGAACGCCAGTAGGGGTATACTCCAAGGTGTTCTGTGCTCCTTGCCACGCGTTTTTGTTTCTGTTCTAAGCACTGTGCATGATCACAAACATTAGAAAACCTAGGAAAACTTTGAAAATCAATGAAAATTAAAATGAAATCAAGCTAAAATAAAACTGAAGTAAAACTGAAATAAACTAAAGGATAATTATGGTTGGGTTGCCTCCCAACAAGAGCTTTTTTAATATCATTAGCTTGACACTTGATTATTGAAGTTTTTTCATCTTCTTCTAGTTGGTTAAAAGAAATGACTCCATGGGAGAAGAGGTGGAGAATAGTGCCCTTGAATTTGAATTCCTCCTAACAAGCTTTCTGGTATTGTTATCAGCTTGATTCTCCTTGCTTGTTAGGATAGGGGTTGGATTGCTTCTAGCTAACCTTCTCTTTTTCATGGATATCATATTTTGTCCCCTGGTCACAACCCCTGTTCAGTGCTTTCCTTGATTATCTTCACCACCATGAATTCAGGACTTGGTTATTGTGTGATGGGTGGAGTGTACTTGTCATCAAGAACTTCTTGAATTGGTGGTTCAAGGAATTCCCCCTCTATGACTTTCTCTGCTTCTTTTTTAGTGGGCAGGCTCTTCATGAATATAGCAGAGAGAGGTCTTTGCTCCAAAACCTCAGCAAAAAAAATATTGATTTGCAACTTCTTAGAGCCTTCCAAAGATTGTGAGTGGTGCTCATCCTTGGTCTCCTTTTGGGGTTTCTGAGGGTGTGGTACTTCAGACTCTTGTGCCACCAATGGGGTGTGTAGTAACGTTCTTTCAATCTCTTCTAGAGCCTTTTCTTCCCTCAATTCCCAGCAATATATACCTCCTTAGACTCGGCCTCCTTGGTAAAGACCACAGTCTCATCTTCTTTCACAGTCTTTTTCCCAGAGAGCAGTAGGCTTTAGACGAAGGCTTTGTAGGGAGGCACCTCTTCCATCAACTCACAAAGAGGGATATTGTACAAGAACGAAATGAATCGCTCATCCTCGTCTAGTGTTTCTGTCTACTCTTATTCTTCAGCAACCATGGCCTTGCATTACACTCTTGTTGTAGGCACTGTGTCACTAGAAATAGTGAGGGGTTTCTGAAGTCGCTGAGGGTATGGCAATTTGGCTTTGTGCTCTAGGGCCTTGGGTAATATAGGATGAGTGTCTAGAGTGACTGAAAAAGAGTTGTCAAGGTGTCTGGGGGGAACATTTTTTGAATTGATGTCTATTGCCCCTTTCTCTAGGCGTTCAATGTCCATCCTACTCCCTCTTGGGCATCTTACTTCCACCCTACTTCCTCCTGGGTGTTCAACTTTCACTCTTCTTTAGTGATTCCTGCATCCTTGAATAAAAGTCCGAGAATAAGAGCCATCATAGGGATTTCTAGAGGAATTTCCCATATAATTAATCCGCTCATGTGTCTGATGCGTGAGCATCTTTTCTATCTTTTCCTAGTAAATTTGCATTCAAATTGTTAAGTTTAATCAAGATTTAAATATCTTTTAGCTACTATGGATGCTACCTTGAGTCGTGTGTAATTCTATTTATTTCAGGTAACATTTGGATGGATTTGATAGAGTTTCTATAGAAAAAGAGAAGAAAGTGAATAATGTTGTCAATCCTAACCTCCCTGCACTCTAACATAAATACCTCGAGCTACAGAGGTCCAATTGACGTGGTTCTAGTGGCATTGAAAAGCTAACTTCTAGAGCTTTCTAACGATGTATAATAGTGTATAGTTCTTCTCTAGAAATTTGGCAAGGGTGGCGCCTAACTTGGGATTTCCCAAGTTAGGCGCCAGATGCACATCAAACTCGAGTTACTTGCTGCCTCAACAGTGCCTAACTTCAATCTCATGAAGTTAGGCACCAAACCCATCCAGTTAACAAGGGGAGAAGTGGTCCCGCGTCCTATTGTTATGGCAATGCAGATCTTTTATATTATTTAATTTTGATTAAAACTTTATTTTAATTACAAATAGGAAAAGATATTAATTAGTTTTAGAAAATATATTTTATATTTATTAAGATTAAATATAAAAGGGAAAAGAATTAGCCCTTCAGGCTCGTCTCTTCTCTCATACCTCATTCCGCACTTTACAGTTTTCAGAATCCTTGTTTTCTCTTTGAGCCATGAGCAACTAAACCTCCACTGTTAAGGTTAGGAGCTCTGTTTATTCTATGGATTGATGCTATTACTTTTATATTTTAATTCATGCATTGATTTCAATTTCAAGAATTATTTTCGTTCTATATCTTATGAATCTGGGTGGAACGGAGGTATGACCCTTATTCTATTTGAGTTATTGTAAAAGTCAGAAAATCTCTCTACCTGAACAACAACTTAAAAACATATTCTCTTAAATCACTAATTATCTGGACTTAATGGGATACGTGACATATAATCCTCTTATATTTGGATAATTAGGGTCTCTGTGGCATATAAACTAGTTTTGAACTTAACCCTCTAATTGGAATCAAGTAACCAAGGAATTAGTGGTTGATGAAGGTTAGAGAAGACTAAAAAGGTCTAAGGAATTAGGGTTTAGTCACATATAGTTTGCCATGAATTGAATCTTGCATGATTAAAATAGTTGGTAAGAAAAGTTAATCCGAAAAATAAATATCTCTAAAACCTTAACTGTTTTCTCCCATATTATTCACACCAATTTTCTGCTTGCTTTCTGATTTTTTGAATTTACTGTTTAATACAATTGAGACTCAAACACTCTTTTCTGTTTGCCTGACTAAGTCAATCACTCAACCATTGTTGCTTAATCCATCAATCCTCATGGGATCGACCCTCACTCACCTGAAGTATTACTTGGTATGACCCGGTGCACTTGCCGGTTAGTTTATGGGTTATAAATTCTGCACCAGTGTCCACTGGCCCTAGTTGTGAGTTTCACCTTGAGGGAGGTTACCACTCATCTTACAAGGAGTATTTGGAGGAGCACCATGGTCCTCAGCAATTTGACTCTGCATGCTGCTCAATTATTGAGTGAGGAGATTTATTTGTTGCAACAAAAGTGCATTCTGAGCAAGGAGCGTATCTACATTCTCCACCTCTTGAGCTTTCTTCCTGAATGGAGTCCTCTCAGATGAGTATAATTACTGGTTATTGGCAACCATCTCAATGAGCTCATCTGGCTCTTTGGGTGTCTTTTTCATGTGCAAAGAACCACCTGCAGAGTGATCCAATGACCTCTTGGCCATCTCAGAGAGACTGTCATAGAAGATTTCTATCTTGACCCAATCTGAGAACATATCGAGGGGACATCTTCTGAACATCAGCTTGTACCTCTCCCAAGCATCATAGAGGGACTCGCTCTCTTCCTGCCTGAAGGTCTAAACGTCTGTCCTTATCTTAGTCAATCTCCACAGGAGAAAGAACTTGTTCAGGAACTTGTCAACAACCTTATCCCAAGTGTTTAAACTCCATTTGGACTGGATGCAAAGCCAATCCTTTTCTTGATCCTTCACAGCAAATGGAAAAAGTATCAGCCTGTAGACTTCAGGATCTATTCTATTAGTTTTTACAGTATCACAGATCTGCAGGAAGTCAGAGATAAATTTTTGGGGTCTTCCTGTGGGAGTCCATAAAACTAGCAATTTTGTTGCACTAGGAAGATCAACTCTGGGTCGAGCTCAAAATGATCTGCTCCAATTGGAGGTATACTAATGCTGGTTCCATAGCGATTAGGATTGAGAGCTCAGAAAAATCCCAGGGATTTCTGGGTTGTGCACCTCCATCTAGATACATGGTGATTCTAGTGTTCCTACACAGTCAAGAAACAAAGAAAGGTGGGGAGTCTCTATGTCAAAGTCTATAAAACTCCCAGTTAGATACCAAAAGAATTCTTTTTTAAAAAAATTCAAAAATAAATAAATAAAAAAATAGAAAAATAATAATTAGAAATTTCAAAAGTTAAAATGAAAAAGTCAATTAAAGATTTTGAATTTCAAAAATTGGAAAGAAAAAGTCAAGATAAAGAAACTAGTAAAATAAGATTTAAAAATTTAAAGAATTTGAATTTCAAGAAAGAAAGACAAAGGAAAACCAAACTTTAAAATTAAAACAAGATAAGACAAACAATTAACTAACAAGATTTGAAAAATAAAAATTTGAATTTAAAAAAATTTGAAATTTAAATTGAAAGGTCAAATAAAGATTTTGAAATTCAAAATTTGAAAAGGTCAAGAGAGAGAGAAACAAGATAAGATAAGATTTTAAAAATTTTAAAATTTTAAAATTCAAATTTAAAAGAAAAAAAATAAACAAAATACTAAACTTTTAAAATTTGAATTTGAGTTAAAGATAAGTTTTAAAAAATTTTAAAATTTTAAAATTTAAATTTTAAAAGAAAGCAAAACTGACAAGATACTAAAACTTAAAATTTTAAATTTGAAATAAGATAAGATAACAAAATTTTGAAAATCAAAGAAAAAAATAAGATAAAGAATTTAAAGATAGAAAAGATAAACAAGAAAAATAAGATTACTAATCAAGACACCAAACTTAAAATTTTGAATTTAAATTGAAAAATTTTCGAAAATATATATATATATATATTGAAATTCAAAAAGAAAAAGAAAAAGATAACACCAAACTTTTAAAAATTTCAAATTAAATCAAAATAAGATAAAGATGCAAAAATTAATCGACAATTTAAAAATTTAAAAAGAAAAGGTTTTAAAAAGTTTTGAATTCAAAAAGAAAGAAAAAGAAGACACCAAACTTAAAATTTAAAATTAAATCAAATTAAGATAACAAGAAGATTTAAAAATTAAAAAGAAAAAGATAAACAAAATTAAATTTTAAAAGAAAAACACCAAAAGAAACCAGACTTAAAAATTATGAAATCAAACTAGCACTAATTTCAAAAAAGTGGAGCGAGAAAAATACTACAAGACACCAAACTTAAAAATTTTGAAATCAAATAATAGAAAACACCTAAAAAATTTAAACAAAGAGAAGGAAAACAAGAACAATTTTTGAAAATCAAGAGAAAGATAATTAAACAAAAAATAAATAAAAATACCTGATCTAAGCAGCAAGACAATCGATAGTTTGTCAATCTCGAATAATCCCCGACAACGGCGCCAAAAACTTGGTGCACGAAATTAGAACTTGCACAACTAAACCGGCAAGTGCACCGGATCATCCAAGTAATACCTCAGGTGAGTGAGGGTCGATCCCGCGAGGATTGTTGGATTGAGCAAGCTATGGTTAACCTGCAGATCTTAGTCAGAGGAATAGAAAAGGTAATTGTTGTTGTTGTAGGTGCATAAACAAAACAATAAAGAAAGCAATATAGAATTGGTGTAGTACAATGATAGGAAATCAGTTAAGGCCTTGGAGATGCTTGTTCTTCTGGATTAATACTTCTTGCTAACTACTTAAATAATGAGTGATTTATTCAATAGCAAGGCTGTAAATGATTAACGTCGGGGCTAGTGGTAATTAAACTCCTATGATCCAGATCACATGCCGGTGCTAATGGTCATCCGATTTGAACAAGGGTGAAGCTTACTCAATTCAATCTCTGGTGATCCTACTCAAAATGCCACAGACAAGGTCAGATATTCCAGTTCGGAAATGATGCTCTGTATTCTAGCCTTAACGCCACAGAGACCTCATTTACCCATGACTAACAAGATTTTATGTCACGTATGCCAATTAGCCTAGATACCCTCTTAGAACCTGTGATGTATTCTCAAACTGTAGCTCAATACTATTCGGCTAAGGCATCACAAGAGCTCATGTAGAATAAGGGGTCATACTCTTGTTCCACCCCAGATTCATAAAGATGAAGAACGAAAATACATCATTGAATGGAATCAAACATGTGTTAAAGTAGAAAAGTAATGATATTAATTCATAGGAATGAGCAGAGCTCCTATTTTTAACTCAGGAGGTTTAGTTGCTCATGCTTTACAAAGAAAGAAGATAAGAAGGTATAATGTAATGTGTTTGTGCTTCTCCCCTCCTGGGAGGCATGATCCTCAGGAGGAAGAAAGTCTCTTATTTATAGTAAAAACTCTAATAGTAAACCTAAAAGATATTGTTCTAAATTAAAAATTACAAAAAGAAAATAAAATAAGTTAAGAAGTGTTAAAATTCACTTTGGGCCCACTTGGTGAGTGTTTAGGCTAAGCTTAGCATCCAACATGGATGAGTGGGTGTTGAATGCCCACTAGGGGGTGTCCATGCTGGCTTGTGCTTCCTTGGTGGCGTTGAACGCCATTTTTGGGCGTTCAACGCTGGCCTTGGTCCTTCTGCTATCCTTTCTTTGCATCTGAATCAGACTTTGCTAAAACTTGCCATTTTCACCGAAAAATCACCTGAAATCATAATAAAGGCACAAAACTCAAAGTAGCATCCAAAAGGTTAATTTTGTACTAAAACCTACTAAAACTTGATAAAATGTAACTAAAAACACTAAGAAAATGATACTAAAAAGGGTATAAAATATCTGCTCATCAGCGTCGAGGGATAGTCCAGGGTTTAGCAGCCAGACTTATCGGGTTGTCTTTATAACCAAAAGATGAGACTCATCAGCCATAGGACAGGCATGCATCATATGCATCTATATATTTGTTTGGTGTGTTTTGTTTGAAATGCCTAATTGATTGCATAACTACTTGCTACTGTTTATCTGCTGTATATGCTTTCTATCTGTGATTTCCTTGTGTGTAATAAATGTGTTTGTAACAACTAATTTTTGGTGGCGGTTGGGAGGTTTGGAGGAGTTGGATTGGGGAGTATTAGATAGTCTGAAGACCCTTAGCTGGTTGCCTATTTTATTCTATGCTGTGGTTATGTTTATAAGATTTAATTATATGTCGGAAGTTCTAGGATTGCCTTTGGCTTTCCAAGACATTATATGTTAGATATGTGGGCACTGTTACTATGCTGAGATCCTTCGGTTTTCACCTGATGTGGATTTTGTGGTTTTCCGATGAAGGACGTAAGGCACCTCGCGGAGGCATGCTGGAAGTTTCTGATAGGTAAAAAAGATCTTTGAGCTGTTGTGACTTTATTTTGGTTATATGTATTTATATAAATACTTATTATCTCCACATAATATATATGATGTATTAACTTTCTCTTAGAGGTTATTTTGGAGAAACAGGTTCTGTAACTCTGTATTTTGGGTTCTGTTGGGTTCTATATATATATATATATATACACTTATGTGCTCTAGCCAATTTAGCCTTCGCGAGCCAAGTCTTGAGTTTTGATATTTGTACCTTAGAACTCTCTTTTGTTTATATCACGTTAGCTACTTTTATCTTGCTTCGTTTACGTTATCGCTTCGTGAGTGTTGCGCTTTTCGTTTTACCATTTTTTGCTTTAACTTTCCCTAAAGGCTCCTAGTTATAAATCTTTTTTTTGTTATATATATATATATATGTATGTGTGTGTGTGTGTGTGTGTGTGTGTGTGTGTGTGTGTGTGTGTGTGTGTATTTTACTTTTAGAGGTCGTAATACCTTACCACCTCTATCTTATGACTTAAGCATAAGATTTTATGTGGTAGGGTGTTACATTATGGTATAAGAGCAGTTCGTTTCTATAGAGCCTGAGGGACGGACTAACTATACTTCTGGGCATACTCTGAGTGTCTATACATGCTAATTAGGATATCTAACTGATATATATAGCATGAATGTTCATGAGCATGCATTTGGGACTTTGAATCACTAGACTTGTGATATTGAGACTGATCACGTTGATATCACTTGTTTGGTGTGAACAGGAACCAAATGGCATCTCATGGACGAGATTGTGAGCGTAATCGAGGTTGGGCACGGAAAGGTAACGAGGTAACCATACCGGTAGGTAGTTTGACCGATTTTGTGACTACGATGACGAGTGCTGCTGCTGCCATTAGTGCTATTGTTGCTGCGACCAGCCGAGTGATTGGTAAGATGGAACAACAAGCAAGAGTTGGTAACGATGGTGCTGATGAAAATGAAGGCGGAAATAATGTTTTGAGTACAGTGGTACCAGTGGGTTATTCGGAGCAAGTTAACACGGGTCAAATAATGGGAGAAAGCTCGAGAAGGACTGTGGTAGCAAGGAGTGACCGTCGGGAATCTTTCACAAAGAAAAAGGGAAAGAAGATTACACCTAAGAGCCAAAATTTCAAAAGGGGTCATTATGTCACTTCACATTCTCAGCGCCAGAACAATGACCGAAGGAATGACAACCATCGGGGACAGGATTCAAAAGAACAGACTGGTACTCAATCGGAAGACTTAAAGTGTCTGAGATGCAAAAACTATCACCCAAACAGACCATGCAGAGCCGGACTAAGCGTATGTTACCAGTGCGGGAAGCTAGGGCATATATCTCGGGATTGTTCACATAGGAGGAGCCAGGACACAGTCAAGTTTGATTCTCAGACCCGAGGTAATGGTAAACTAGTCGCTGATTTTTTAACTGCCTTGCATGATATTAGTATATAACATTCTATTGTAATGCGTGGTATGTTGTGATAATCGTGGTTTCTAAACGAATAATTGACCGATGACTACCAGTTGTTGAGACAGAGCAATATTTGGTTAATTTAGAAGGGTGGCCGGATTCTTGAAGGTTAAGAATAAGAGTGACGCAGTGGAAGCAGGTTGGGTTATATTTAAGGAAGCAGAAGTGTTGAGAGCTATGCAGAGTTATTGTTTAAAATCCAATGACGTAAACTACGAGAAAGAGGAATAGAGTGAATTCAACCTTTAGTTGCTAATTGTCTAAGAGACGAGTGAATATGAAACCAAATCCCTATACGAGAGGGTTTCTGAGACAATTCTTGAAGGTGTAATTTTCATCTCAGAGAGAAAGTGAGTTTGTGATAGACTTGATGCCGAAAGCCGGGTTAAATTTGATTGCACCATGATAGAAGACACCATGATAATCGACAGAATTTAGGAGGTAGTTGAAGGAAGTAACAGAAAGGAAACCCATTCAACCAAGTCTTTCCTGGCGGGAGGTACTGGTTATGTCAAGTGAAGAGGAAAGACAACAACAGAAAGCTCTACGTGAAAGAGAGGAGGCGCCAACTAATCTTCGCGACTTGAACTAACCTTTCTTTTATAACTTACATTGAAAACTCTAGAATTTTTTCTTAAAAATCCGAATTCATCGTTCTTTTAATTCTATTCCTTACTCGTATAAAGCTTGTCTCCTTTAGAATAAGCCTGAACTTGTCCTAGTATAATTACGTAATCTTTGAATCTTGGGAACTTGCTGTGAGTGGAGTTGCTCTCATTCGCAAACCGTATTCTTCAAAATCAGCTGAGATTTCCTTGACTCTATATGCTTTGTTCTTTCTATCAAGGGTTCTTGATTTGCACTCTTTTCTTGAGATGCACCTTAGTCCTTCTTTTTGTGCATTCTATTATTTTGGTACAATTCTGTCTGAATGTATACAAGACTTTCTTTTAATTTCTTGAGAACATCATTCGTGTTGCTCGTTCGTCTCTTTGAACATAACATCTTTTTGAAAATCAACTCGTGTTGGATTTTGCTTCGCGCACAACTCCTAGATGCAACCATTAAAGTGTTAATTCCTTAGGGCAAGACTTTTGAACGCAAAAATGAACCTGTGACATTGCTAGGAATCTTAGAGCCTTAATTTTTTTATCATATTGCTTGTGATTAAGTAGACACAATAAGATGCACCGTGTGTTTGGAATACCTGAATACCATGGAAGCTTTCGAAACTTGATAGAAAAGATTAACCTCAGTGCCAGTATTTGTGTTTCCCAAACAAAATAAACCATTCGGAATAACTACGATGCATTGTTAAAGAGTTTAGGATATGCACAGATGCAACAAACACGATGTGGTGGCAAACGCCCTCAGTAGGAAAGCTCCGAAAACTATTTGGAGGATGATAAAGGAGAAAAACTGTTAAGTAAGTTAAAGCCCTAAGTTAGATACTGAAAGTATGGCTGGAGATGTCGGACTAAATCCATTGCAATTTTAAAACGTGGTAAAAGATGAGATATAGAAAGTGTAATAAGACGATAGGGAGCTACCAAGGATGTTGAAGTCTGGTAAACAAAAGGGAATCAAGGAGAGATCAAGGAAAACAAAGAATGAAACTTGGAAGAATGAAGAAACGGATTTGAAAGTACAAGAAAAGATTAGTACGCCTAATGCAAAAAATAGAAACGTAAACCATTGTCTGAAGCCATTAAGAACGGATTTCAATTCAACTCGGATTGCTAAGGTGTATCACAATTATAATGAGATAGGGTTGAGTAGCCCAAAATGATAAATAACATGGCGGTGCGTGTGACTGAATATCTGTCATGTTAGAAGATGAGGAGCGGGTACCAAGAGTCATCCGGGATGTGGCACCCATGGAAGGTTTCACAATGAAAGTGAAAAGGGATTGCTACTGATTATGAAAGGGGTTATCGAGGGCTAGGGTAGGAAGTAATGTTGTTAGGTAATCGCGGATCAATTAACCAAGTCCATTTCCGTCCATCAGAGCAAACTATTTATTAGAGGTATTGACGAGACTATACATCAGAAAGAAGGTGAGGTTTCACGGTACACTTAAAGCCTCTGTGTTGATCTGAAACTAGAGCATCAAACATCTTAGTATTAGTTCCCAAATTTGATAATCGATACCAATCATGTATTTCACGTCTCACAGTTTTAGGAGTACATTTTTTATACCAATCACGTATTAGAACCTAAACCAGTGCTAAGTGACTATGCAGAGGAGGAGTTTTGTTACCAGAGGATGCTGAGAGTGGAGCTGAAATTAGAGAACACACTTGAAAACTCGAACCTGATTTGTGAAAGGACTATCCACACCTCTTTTCAAGTAACTGAATTTGAATTTTAAGGGCAAAATTCTTAATTAGGTGGGTACGACGTAAACCCCGTAAAATTGACGAATAATTAATCAATAAATTAATTTTTTATAAAAGAAATTAGAAATATGAATTTTATAGTGTAATAAGATAGAGAAAATCAAAATCAGAATTTTGACACTAATTTCAAAGAATTTGGCCCAAGATTGGGCCGAACGGGCCAAACCGGACCCAAACCAGGCCCGTGGGCCCAACCAACCCCACATAACTTAATGAGCTTCAGCTCATTCTCTCTCCCTCCACATGCAAAATGCAGAAGCTCATCCAAGAGGGAGGGAAGAACACTTTCTATCTGCACACCCTCACTCAAACCTTTGATTCAACATAACTTTTCGCTCCAAGCTCCGATCGCCGCACCGTTTGTGGCCAGCGTCCGCAGTGACGAGCTCTACAAAGCCCAGTATGTTGTAAGGTAAGAAAATCACTTTCTCAGTTTCAATTTTCTCTTCTAAAATCCGAAAATTGTATGGTCTTGGGTGTTGAGATTTATGGTTAATTTGATGTTTTAGGACCAAATTGACTTGGGGAATTAGTGGGTCTTGGCTTAATTAAGGGACATACAGGGTAAGAATCCTCAATCTTAGTGAATTCCTTAGTTAATTGCAGCTTTGGTATCAAAGTTTGGTATACATATGTGATATTATGTATATTAGGTGTGTAAATATGTAAAGTAGAGCTTATTTGTGGAAATTGGAAGCTTGGATTTGGTCTTGGTTGCTGAATTTTAGTGTTGGAGGCTTGTGAGTTTGCTTAATTGTGTTGCCTTGGGTTATACGAGGAAATCGACTAAGGTATGATTTTCGTTTCTCATATTTAATATATAATATCTTGTGAAAACTTAGGCTAGATGACCATAGGCTAGGTGTGAATGTATGAATGTGTTAAATGCTTAGTACCTTAATAATAATTGTTGAAATAAGTTGATTATTAGCTTGGTAATTGATGTTGGTGATGGAAGTGGAATGCTAAGTGATGGTTTGAAGATGATTGATAAAGTGGTAAAAATGCATATGTATATGTAATGAATTCTTGGTGATCTTGTTGGTAAAAAATTGACGAATTTGTATGAGATTACGTAATATTGAGGTATGATTAGTTATGGTCGGGTGTGGAGCTGTGTTGGCTATGTTTTGGTATGTTTTGGGGCAGGGGATTGTTGTTTGAGTGTGAGCAATGAGTTATGTTTTGTGAAAATATAGGTTTTGAAGATTTTTGGTCGAACTTTGGCGAGCCATAACTTGGCTTCCGGACCCCCAAATTATTTCAGACTTATTTCATATGAAAATTGGGTTCGTGAAATTCAGACCATTTGAAGAACGGATGAAAAATGTTTTAAAGCGAAAAGGTTATACCCATCGGAAGTTCGGAGTACAAACTTGAAAATTCTACAACATTCGGCATTTTTGCCATTCTGCAAAACTTGTGTACGCGACGCAACCAACCTATTCGGGTTGGGCATCTTGCGTACGTGAGCAGGGGTTTTTGAGGGGTTGCGTACGCGACCACCTACACGCGACGCAACCAACCTATTCTGGTTGGGCATCTCGCGTACGCGAGCATGAAAAAATGCATGCCCGTGCTACGCGTGGCCCGTGCGTACGCATGAACCCTATTTTTAGCAAACCTAATTTATGTTTCAAAAACCTAATTTCAAACCTCTAAAACTCTATTTTTACTCTTTTAACCCCTAAACCTTAGTTATGTGTTGATTGATGAGAAGAAGTCAGGAGAGGGTGGTAACTTGGTGATAAAGAAAGCTTGAGAAGTGATGAATTAAGTATGAGGAGATAGGGTATATATATATACATACATACATACATACATACATATTATGAAACTGATTAAAGAAAAGAATAATCTTAGATCTGAGCACTCTTTCTTGAAAGTGCGACCCCAGGAGATGGTGGAAGGTGAGGATCCCTTTCTTTGTTCCTCCTAGTATTGTAAAATCGCCCTCAGCGAGATGGTGGGAAGTTAGGATCCCCTCCTTTGTTCCTCCTGGGCCTATGAGAACGTATCTCCTGGGTAGATGCAAGGGTTGTGGTTTCGCCTCACTTGTTCCAGGATGGTTAGTAAAGAGGCTCCTCGGGTAGATGTAAGGGTGTGGTTCACCCCACTTGCTCCGGGTCATGATGAATTATGTATAAAAATATAAATATATGATGTATAAGTGATGTTATGGCTATAATGAATGATTATGAAATGATTATGAATGAGTATGAATGAAATGAGACTTATGCACTCAATTTTATCTGAGATACGAGTTTTTCTGGGTAAAGTACCATGGCTTGCCACCACGTGTTCCAAGTCGAGATTCGATACTCTATTGACCCGACGATATAAGGGTGACCGGACACTTATAAATTTCCGGAAAGGATATCCCCCAATGAGACAAAATTACATATATATATATATATATATATATATATATATATATATATATATATATATATATATATATATGAATGAGAAAAAGCTATGCATAGACTCTTGGGGATACGTGTCGAGGGACAGTCCAGGGTTTAGCAGCCGGACTTGTCGGGTTGGCTTTATAATCGACAGATGAGACTCATCAACCATAGAACAGGCATGCATCATATGCATCTATATGTTTGTTTGATGTGTTTTGTTTGGAATGCCTAATTGATTGCATAACTACTTGCTACTGTTTATCTGCTGTATATACTTTCTATCTGTGATTTTCTTGTGTGAAATAAATGTGTTTGCAATAACTGATTTTCGATGGCGGTTGGGAGGTTCAGATGAGTTGGATTGGAGAGTATTAGTTAGTCTGAAGACCGTTAGCTGGTTGCCTATTTTATTCTATGGTTTAGTTATGTTTATAAGATTTAATTATATGTCGGAAGTTTTAGGATTGTCTTCGGCTTTCCCAAGACATTATATGTTAGATATGTGGGCGCTGTTACCTTACTGAGAACCTTCTCACCCCATGTAGATTTTGTGATTTTCAGATGCAGGACGTGAGGCACCTCGCTGAGGCATTCTAGAAGCTTCTAATAGCGAAGATCTTTGAGTTGTTGGAACTTTATTTTGGTTATATGTATTTATATAGATACTTATTATATCCAATATATATATATATATGATGTATTAACTTCTTTTTAGATGTTATTTTAGAGAAATAGGTTTTGTAACTCTGTATTTTGGGTTCTTTTGGATTCTCTTATATATATGTATATACACCTGTATGCTCTGGCCGGTTTAACCTTCGCGAATCAAGTCTTGAGCTTTGATATTTGTACCTTGAAACCTTTTTTTGTTTATATCACGTTAGCTACTTTTACTTTGCTTTGTTTACATTATCGCTTCGTGAATGTTGCACTTTTTGTTTTATCGCTTTTGCTTTAACTTATCCTCAAAAGCTCCTAGTTATAAATCTTTTTTTATTATATTATATATATATGTATTTTAATTTTATAAATCGTAATACTTTATCACTTCTATCTTATAACTTAAGCATAAAATTTTGTACAATAAAATGTTACACCAAGCATTAATGTCTTTTTAGCTAAAAGCTCAGGTAAACATGTCTAGAATTGTTTTTATGTGAATTGAAAATATAGCTTCAGATACTGACACGTATTATGTAATCGTTTAATAAAAAATATCTAATTTATCTTTTATAAGAGGTTACTAATTATTTTTTTTTCTTCGAACTTCATCTTGATTTAATCAAATCAGATATTTTTTTGTTACATTAAGGAATGAATATTTAATGCGTCCCTTAACCATAATTTAGAAGGACAAAGCTCTTCCTAAAAAAAAAAAAAGTTAAATTCAATCTCTGTCTCTTAAAATTTTAGGAAAACGTGGCCTCTTTGTTATTTCTACTATTAATTAGGTGACACGTTTAAGTGATGAAATGATACATTAATAAGTACTATGTTAATATTATCAAATTAATTAAAAATTTATTTATCTTTAAATTCAAATTGATCAGGAACCTATTTATCTCTATTCACATAGACGAAATGATATTATTTGAATGTTAAATTAATAAAAAATTTATTTATTAAGAACTTATTTATCTTAAAAAAATTGATAAATATTTTTTTTAAATTAATTTTTTGTTGTTATGATATTTATTATATTAATATTTTTTAATAAATTATTGTATGTATGATATAATAAAAATAAATTAATTAATAAATTATTTAAATTTAAAAATATTATTTATTATAAAACAAAATAAATAATTCTTAATATATTTTTTAAATATATAAATAAAATATTTAGTAATTAAGAGCAAAATGTTAATGAAAATTGAAAGACCATTTACAAACTAGTGAATACATTATTTAGTATATGTGACATATATAATAATCATCATCATCGTACTAAGCTAAATTAAAATAAATTAATAATAATTTTGATATCTTTGTGTTGAAAAACACTTTTAATGGCTACTAGTACTAAATAAAATAAAAAAATAATTTTTTTTACTTTTTAAATAATTAATTGTATTTTAACCATTAATAAATTTAAAGTATTAATAATATAATTAATCTATAAAATAAATAATTCTCAATATATTTTTTAAATATTATATATTATTTATTAATTGTATTTTAATTTTTACTAATATTATTTATTTTTGATTGCATAATTTTTATTTATATATTTACAAATTATATTGGGAATTATTTACTTAGTTTTATAATAAATTATATTTTTAAATTTAAATAATTTATTAATTAATTTATATTTAGTTTATGATATGTTTAATAATTTATTAAAAAAGAGCATTAATATAATGAATATCATAGTAATTAAAAATTAATTTAAAAAGATATTATATCAAATTTTTTTGAGATAAATTAACATATAATAAATAAGTCTTTGACTAATTTAATGTCAAAATAATATTATTTTTTTTGAATAAACAGAAATAAATAGATTCTTGATCAATTTAAATTTAAGTACAAATAAATTTCTAATCAATTTAATTATGACAATATGATACTCAATGTACCAATTCATTACTCAAACATATCACCTAAATAATTTTCCTTTCAAATTAACAATAAAGATGAAAGAAGAATAACATTGTCCCAAAACGTTAAAAGACAAGGATCAGATTAAACTCTTTTTTTTTATTATTAAGAAACGCTTTATTCTTTAAAGTAATGGTCAAGAGTCAAATTAGGTGTCCACTCTTAAATTAACTACATAATATATGTCAATATTTGAACATACGTATTCAAAAAATCTTTATGTGAAGCTTTATGTGAAGTCTACATAATAATCAACGCTTTCCTTTTTTTTTTTTTCTGCTCTTAACAAATGAATACTAACTCAATGTACAGTGTGATTCAAAAATGAAAGTCATCATTGTGATTTAGTACTATATTGAATGCTTTTTTTATCTATATTTATCTCATCTTTCTCAGCGTTTAATTTGTTGGTTGCATTTGGCCATTTATTTCTGACCAACTTTCAGCAATACCAATGAATAATGTAAAAGTCAGAATGCCGGAACATGTAGTTGTGCTCAGAACTTAAGGACAATTTGACTAAAAAATTCCAAGCCAAGAAGATATAATGGCAAATATCAGAGTGGGTACGGTGGACCAACAAGGAAGAAAATAAAGAGTAGAAGACATTTCTCTTCTAGAGATGCCATTAAAACCCCACTTACGGGTATACGTCGCGCTCCAAGTCGATTTTTTTTTTTTTTCTTTTTAATTTGGTTCTGATGTTTCATTTCATTATTTTCTGTAATCAATTCTAGTAAGAGTGTCATTTTTTTTATTTTGATTGGTCTGACTTATACACTCTTTGTAACACATACATATTTGATAATCTAAATGTAATGTAATTGATTGTCAATATACGAGATACGATGTATTATGTTACGGTCCATCTCCCACGATGGGGGTAGAACGCACGTAAACGGCCTGTTTAGAAGACGCATACGACTACCTACAATAGGAAAAGGGCTAGAAGGCTGTGAAAGAAGATAGAAGTCGCTGTGACCACACCCGGAAGTGTCATTCTAGAGAGGACAGATGCAGGAGGGATCAGCAGACCAGTCATCCTCTCAATGTTTCTTTATCACAAGTGGTTCACAGTCACGACCTGGAGGACTGTAAGGACCTCCGAGAATGGGTCGAACAGTGAAGAATTGAAGACCTAGACTAGCCACAGGGAAATCACCATTATCTTAGGAGAATTCCAAGAGGGCGGAAACATAAAAGCTAAGATAGGAAGATTTCAGTGGTTATAGGTTGAACTAATGCCGAGAGCACTTAGAGATTTCCCTCCTCTAGCAATCACATTCTTCGCCCCCGAGATACAAGAAGCTCAAATTAACTGCTAATGATGAACTCCAACGTATGTAGATTGTTCGTGGACCAAGTTAGTTCCGCTGACATCCTCTTGTGACATTGTTTCAATGCCTAGGGCTTACAACAAAGGACTTCGAGCTGCACAACAACGAGCTAGTAGGATTCTCAGGAGAAAGAGTGATACCAGACAGGTACATGTCATTATGGGTGTTAGAATTAAGAGAATAATTTAAAGAGTGTATTATTGAGTAAGTTGAAAGGTACAATATATAGGGTATATATATATATGTGCTAGAAGAATCAAAATAATAAGAGCATACAATTCTATAATTAATATACAGATATTTTATATAAATATAAATGATATTAATTAATTTAATTTTATTTTAATTTATTCTCTAACATCTCCCCTCAAACTCAAGTAGGAGTTAAAGATACCATCTTAAGTTTGGATACTAGAATCCAGAAACGAGTAGGAAGATGAGTCTTCGTAAAGATATTAGCAGTCTGATCCAAAGTTCCAATAGCGACGAGGCAAACAACATCAAGAAGGAGATGATGCTAGACAAAGTGAGAATCAATCTCAATATGTTTGGTGCGTTCATGAAACACATCATTATGCAGAATCTGAATAGCACTACGATTGTCACAAAAAACATCGGTTGGGGATGACTGAGGAGCACCCAAATCTGCAAGAAGCCAATGAATTGAGACAACCTCAGCAGTGGTATCAGCGAGAGCATGGTATCCAGCTTCTGTGCTTGATCGAGCAGTGAACGTTTGCTTCTTAGCTTGCCAAAAAATGAGAGCGTCGCCAAGAAACAAACAATAACCAGTAGTAGAACGACGATTACTGGAATCACCAGCCTAATCAGCATCTGAGTATGCCTAAAGGGACAAAGATGAATGGGAAGAAAAAATAAAGACCATGAAATAGGGTCCCTTTGATGTAGCAAAGAATGCGAAGAACTATCGCATAGTGAGTAGTACTGGTGCACGAAATTGTGATAATCAATGACGCCAACAACTTGGTATGCACAATCGTAATCTCAACTCTTTATCACAACTTCGCACAACTAACCAGCAAGTGCATTGGGTCGTCCAAGTAATAAAACCTTACGTGAGTAAGGGTCGATCCCACGGAGATTGTCGGCCTGAAGCAAGCTATGGTCACCTTGTAAATCTCAGTCAGGCGGATTCAGATAGTTATGGAGATTTGATAATTAAAACATAATTGAAATATAAACTAGGATAGAGGTACTTATGTAATTCTTTGGTGAGAATTTCAGATAAGCCTATAGAGATGCCTTTCGTTCCTCCTGAACCTCTGCTTTCCTGCTGTCTTCATCCAATCATTCCTACTCCTTTCCATGGCAAGCTTTATGTAGGGCATCACCGTTGTCAATGGCTACATCCCATCCTCTCTGTAAAAATGGTCCAATGCGCTGTCACTGCATGGCTAATCATCTGTCGGTTCTCGATCATACTGGAATAGGATTTACTATCCTTTTGCGTCTGTCATTACGCCCAGCACTCGTGAGTTTGAAGCTCGTCACAGCCATCCCTTCCCAGATCCTACTCGGAATACCACAGACAAGGTTTAGACTTTCCGGATCTCAAGAATGGCCATCCATGGGTTCTAACTTATACCACGAAGATTCTAATATCTTGGACTCGGTCCTCTGTATTAGATATCTAAGAGATACTCATTCTAGCTTGTTTGCATGTAGAACGGAAGTGTTTGTCAGGCACGCGTTCATGGGTGAGAATGATGATGAGCGTCACATAATCATCACATTCATCATGTTCTTGGGTGCGAATAGATATCTTAGAGAAGGAATAAGCTTGAATTGAATAGAGAAACAGTAGTACTTTGTATTAATTCATGAGGAACAGCAGAGCTCCACACCTTAATCTATGGAGTGTAGAAACTCTACCGTTGAAAATACATAAGTGATAAGGTTCAGGCATGGCCGAATGACCAGCCCCCAAACGTGATCTAAAGATCAAAAGATAATCAAAAGATGATTCCAAAGATGTAAATACAATAGTAAAAAGTCCTATTTATACTAAACTAGTTACTAGGGTTTACAGAAATGAGTAAATGATGCAGAAATCCACTTTTGGGGCCCACTTGGTGTGTGCTTGGGCTGAGCATTGAGCTTTACACGTGTAGAGGCTTCTCTTGGAGTTGAACGCCAGTTTGTAACCTATTTCTGACGTTTAACTCCACTTTGCAACCTGTTTCTGGCATTTAACTCCAGAATGCAGCATGGAACTGGCGTTGAACGTCAGTTTGCGTCGTCTAAACTCAGGCAAAGTATGGACTATTATATATTGCTGGAAAGACTTGGATGTCTACTTTCCAACACAATTGAGAGTGCGCTAGTTGGAATTCTGTAGCTCCAGAAAATTCACTTTGAGTGCAGGGAGGTCAGAATCCAATAGCATCTGCAGTCCTTCTTCAACCTCTGAATATGATTTTTGCTCAGGTCCCTCAATTTTAGCCAGAAATTACCTAAAATCACAGAAAAACACACAAACTCATAGTAAAGTCCAGAAATGTGATTTTTATTTAAAAACTAATAAAAATATACTAAAACTAACTAATCATACTAAAAACTCTGTAAAAACAATGCCAAAAAGCGTATAAATTATCCGCTCATCAAGTACGATGAGCTGACAAGAACTGGATAGGTGATGTCTGGTTAGGTGATAGTCAAGTAAACGAGACCTCCAACTAACTACCGATAAAGAGTAGGATTATCCAAAATAATGTCATCCATAGGGGTAAATCGAACATTAGGATCAAGGGGAGTAGACTCAGTGCGACTATATGTAATCTTGGCGTGAGCAAAACGATCTAAAGCATAGTTAGCTTGAGAGAGATAGATGCCATCATCTGTGGATATGATCTCGAGACCAATAAAATAACTAAGAGAACCAAGATCTTTCATCTCAAAAGTACGGTAAAGGGAGGCTTTGAGATTAGAGATACGATCAACATTATCTCTAGTAATGATCATGTCATCAACAAACAAAAGTAGAAGAACAACTCCATGTTCACTTTTACGAATAAAGAGAACATTCTCATGAAGGCTGCTAGTGAAACCGAGATTACATATAGTGTTGCTGAACTTGTCAAACCATTCACGAGGAGCTTGATTAAGACCTTAAAGTGCCTTACGACGGAGACAGACTTTGCTAGAAGGACAAGGATAACCCGGAGGTGGTTTCATATAGACCTTCTTTTTTAGATATCCATTAAAAATGCATTCTTAATGTCCATCTAACTGAGAGACTATTTTTTTATCGTAGTAATGGCAAGAAGAGCTCGAACAGATGTGAGACGAGCAACAGGAGCAAAAGTCTCTTCATAGTCAATACCATACTCTTGCGTGCAACCTTAAGCAACCAATCATGCCTTATAATGGTCAATAGAACCATCAGAGCGAGACTTGATCTTGTATACCCATCTACTTCCCACAACTTTCTGATTAGAAGGAAGATCAACTAAATCCCAAGTGTGTGCTTTTCAAGTGCCTGTATTTCTTCCTGCATTGTTCATTGCTAATTTAGATTTGTGGAGGCTTTTCTAAATGACTTAGGTTTATGTTGATGAAGAATAGTAGAAAAACAATGATAATCAAGAAGATGAGGAGGTGGATTTCTTATCCTAAAAAAACGAGTGGAAGGAGGAGGCACGATGATAGGAGCTGGATCGTCGTCCGGTTTGAAATCATCGGGAGATGGAAAAGGCGGAAGAGCAGGAGGCTGTAGAGGGTGACTCAACCTATAGAATCATCACTAGGAAAAAGATCAACATTGGGGTTAGTGAAAAAAGGTGACTGAGTAGGAAGAATGGACTCAAAGGAGAAGAATCGAGAAAATATGTGATGCTCCTAAAAGACAACATGAGGAGATATACGAATACATCTAGGGAGAGGATCCCAATAATGATAACCCTTGTGTTCAGTATCATAACCAAGGACAACACATGTGAGCCCGAGGTTCGAATTTACTATGCTCATGAGGCTGAAGAAGAATAAAACAGACATAACCGAAAACTTGAAGAGAACTATAATCTAGAGAGGTATGATAAAGACGCTCAAATAAAGTAACATTACTAAGAACAGAAGAAGGAAGTCTATTGATAACATAAATATTAGTTAGAACAGCTTCACCCTAAGTACGCTCAGGACACGAAGAAGAAAGAAGCATTACATGAATAGAGTCAAGAATGTGACGTTGTTTGCATTCAGCTCGTCCATTTTGTTGAGATGTACTAGGGCAAGAAAACTCAGACAAAGTACTTTGTTCTGCAAGAAATGTTAAAAGTTTGGAATCACGGTATTCTATAGCATTATCGCGTTGAAAAACCTTAATGACCTTGGAAAACTGAGTTTTAATCATATTGGCAAAGTTAATATAAATTTGAGATAACTCATGGCGATTAGTCATCAAATAAATCTAAGTAAAGCATGGATAATCATCAATGAAAACAACAAAGTTTCGAGCTCCTCCCATAGAAGCGGTGGGAGCGGGGCCCCAAATATCAGAGTGGATGAGATCAAAAGGAGAGCAAGCAAGAGAGAAATTATTGTAAAAAGATAAAGTAGGTTGTTTGGCAGTTTGACAAGGAAATGCAATCAAAAGACTCATTATTAACCTGACCCAAGACACCCTGAGACACAAGAGGATGCAATTTTTCTAAGGAGCTGTGGGCAAGACATTGATGCCATAAATGAAGGGTAGATGGCGAAGAAGCAGCACAGAGATTTGGCACAGGAGGAATACGAAGATTCTCGAGTTCAAACAACCTTCTGACCTTACGTCTAGTCCTGATGATTTGTCCCGTTCGACGATCCTGTACCTGACAACCAGAAATGGAAAAATTAACTTCAAAACCGATATCAACAAGTTTACCATAGAAATAAGATTAAAGTTCAATTTGGGAATATAATAAATATCAAGGAGATTGAGAGTTGACTGGAAAATAGAACCTTGGTGTGTCGCATGCAAAAGAGAACCATTAGCAGTATTGATAGAAGGTGCATTTGTAGTTGTAGATAAAGACGAGAAAAGATGACGGAAAGAAGACATGTGATTAAAGCAACCATAGTCAAAATATCATTTAGAATTACCTGGAGGAGTCAAAAAAGTAGCAGGAGTATTAACAGAAAGGGAGAGAAATGCTTAAGAAGAGACGCAATATAGATAGAGAGATAGAAGACGGATTGAGAGGAGCAGAGGTGGTAGATTCAATAGTAGCAGCAATAGGAGAAGCAGACACATTCTTGGAGAAGTTGGGATGAGAATGATACTTGAGGTGATTAGGACATGGTAGGCGAGTAGGGCAGGTAGTAATCAAATGTCCTGAGAGCTTGCGGTAATGGGAGAACAGTTTTGGACAGTTATAGCTAATGTGACCTTTCTGTTGGCATGCGTGGCATTCAATACAAGGATAGTCTGAGAAGAGGTGCCCAGAATGGTTACAATTACAATAGAATTTACTCTTTCTATTTATAGCAGCAAAAATATTTGAGTTTTCCATAATAGTAGAAACAAAGATCAAAGAGAGGAGAGAAAGCTGCAAATTTGGGGCCAAAAACGAGAAAACATACGGCATAATAGGAAAGAGCTCACCAAAAAATCTTAGGGAGGGTCTCACTGTCTGACACGTCAGCTGCCACGTCAGCAGGAAAGGTGACACGTGGTGATGAATGAGTGGAGGAGGGAAGCCACGTCAATGCTGAGTCAGCGAGGGTGGTGCATGGTCGCGAAGCGGTTCAGGTCAGGTCGGGTGTGGGTGCGGGTTGCTGGAAGCACAGCTTTTGCGACACATGGTGTGTTCTGGACCATTTGATCGTTGCTGAAGATCGAACGGTGTTGGAGAAAGAAAACAATGGGAGCGGACAGCGATCTTGCAACGGCGCATCCGGCGTTATTCGGCGACTAGGATGGGCTCGTTGAACTCGTGATGACAAGACGAAGACGGCGGTAATGAACCAAAGCTTCGGAAAATGATCAAAAAATGAGGCCAAAGAACACTTCCGGGAGAGAAAATTAAAGGGGCTACAAACGAATTTCCATGAAAAAAAAGAACCTATGCTCTTGATACTATGTTAGAAACAAGAGAATAATATGAAGAGTGTATTATTGAGTAAGTTGAAAGGTACAATACATAGAGGTATATATAGGTGTTAGAAGAATCAAAGTAATAAAAGCATATAATCCTATAATTAATATACAGATATTCTATATAAATATAAATGATACTAATTGATCTAATTTGATTCTAATTTATTCTCTAACAATGGATAATGATAGAAGAGTCCTCGGAATCCCAAAAAGTCAATGTGAGATGGTTCGTGGTAAACCATGACTCGGCATACAATGCCACCGTTGGGAGGCCAACCATGAACAGGATTTACACAGTTGTAGGAATCACTACAAGAAAAAGCAATATTTGTAACAAAAAAAGGGGCCGTTGTAGTATGTCCCATTACAAAAAGTTTTTGTAACAAAAAATGGAACTATTACAATTCAAGGTAATATTTTGTAACAAATTTTTCTGATACAAAAAACCAAAAGTCGTTATAAAAGTGATAACAAATTTTGATCTTCAAAATATTTTTGGTGACAATTTAAATTTTTATGTCATAATATTTTGTTACAAAATACTACTTACTTTTGTAACATTTTTTATTCTTAGTTACAAAAATAGAAAGTTCATTTTAAAACATTTAATTAAATAATTGATATATCAATTAATTTTCTAAACATGCTAACTTAACATTTATATAATATATAATCATATATATACTTAGAATATCTTACATGTCATTAAAATTCTTTTACAATAAAATGAGTTCTACAAATTCAACTAAACACAACTTTTTCCTAACATAAATTTGTATCATATCGGATTTATAATTCTTGACTCTTCTAGCATATTTCAGTCAATATAAAGTCTAGCATATTGGCATCAAATTTGTACCCCTGCAAATATGAGCAATGAAAACCAAAATTAAAAAATAACACATAACACTATCTTCATCAGAGTAAAAATTAAGTTAGAACTTATAAGTTAAAATTAACTAATTCTTTAAGAATCTATTCTCAAAGTTTAAAACTAGCCAATCAAAAATACAAATGATCAAGAATTGACAATTCAATATATAAACTCGGGCTAATTAATCATAATTCAATTTATTAAATTTACATAAGTATCAATTGTCAAACAATCACTACAAAACACAATTTCCACCAAAGTTCTCATAACAAATATACTTGACTTTTGGAAATAGTTTGGAAATAGAGAAGTATAGCAAGAATGGAAAAATAAAACTGAATAACAACTTGACAGCTAAGCCACACTATCTTAAACTTTCTTGACAGCTAAGCCACACTAATCCAGAGAGTATTAAGCGCCTTTCATTTAAGCACTAATAAAGCATTATATATTAACAATTTGGTACCTTTAATGTTCTTTGCTTTTTGAGTTGACAATCTAAAACTGTAAGCATAAAGGATGTCACCAAAATATGCAAACCATAAAACCAAAGCAAATTATATATAAGATAGTAGAATAATTGATGCAAGTAAGACAATAAAAGGAAAATTTAGCAGTGATGCTTAAGAGGCTTATTAATTAAAAGACGGTTATATTTGCCTTAGAAATCTACATTAACCATTAAGAAATTCAGAATAAGTATATGATATGCTTAACCATTCATTGCCGATTGTTATAATTAGCTTGTAATATATTCAAAAGTTACATCATCCAAAGATTCAACTCTATGAGCAGTTATGAAAAAAATTTCCACGCCCATCATAAGCTTCATAGAAAGGAGAAATCAAAGGCTTCCTAATTTGACCAAGTAATGATATCAAAAGTGAATAAAAGCAAGTTTATAAGACTAACCAAATGGAATATCACAAAGCAAAAATCAAGCTACGGGAAATCTTCAAGAGAACTGCACCATTTTAGAAATGAGTAGATCAAGGGCATTATCAAAATCTGTTGACAAAACTATCTCAAGAAATTTTCGGTGAATTATATATTTGCCAAAGAGGTTGGTGATTTCCTTCCCAAGATCATTTTGTTTCACAATAGACTCTCCAACCAAAACCTGCACAAAAATAATATTTTGGCAAATTAACATTATATGACACAATTGCTAGCAAACATATTGGTTACAAAGATTGAATTAAAATACTTCTTATGTACATTTTAAATTTGCAAAACTTATAGTTTTAACACCAGCTTCTTGCAAATACGCAATATCATTTGGTGTGAAAAGACCAGGTTTTACTACCATATGAAGAAGCCATAAAACCATTAGCAGGGTATGTACTTACAAAATCAGATAACAAATTTCATATAACTGTAATTAACAAAAAGAAGGCTACTTACAATTATGTTTCTCTCGCAGTTTATTGCTTGTTAAATTAAAATAATGTATACAGATTTTTGCATGACTCCAAAAATAGAACAATAAAAAAATTATACTATTGTATCTAAATTATATTCCATTCATTGAGTCAAGCACACAATTACAGAACCCTAATGAAGCTCGAATCTCTTAATCTTCAGTTCTTTAACATAAAAGCAAATAAGCATACACATAAATAAGCATTCATCCATAAACCAAAGAAATCCACAAACACCTCATAATCTATTCAATTAATCCATCATCCAAAACATAATCTATTCAATTAACCCATGAAAATCCCAGAAATCAACCCCATTTTTTTCTTAGATTCCAAAAACCACCTTCTTTGTCAGCACAGAAAAACAGAAGTTCAAAAGGGTCAAAACCAGAAAAAAAACTACCCACATGAAAAAATTACAAATTTAAGACCAATCCATAGAGAAAGCATACAAGGCAGACCAAAAAATTTAAACTTTATGTGGAATTTGGAGTGAAATTCTGAAGAGAAAGACCAAGCACCAAGATTTACCTTCAATAAGCAGAATCCTTAAAATTAGTGAGCAGCATCAAGCAAAAGCACAAGCATCAAGCTTTACCTTCAGTGACCACAAGCACAAAGGAGGAGGCAACCACCGAATAGATTACCGCCAAGTAGAGCAACGACGCACCATGACGGACGGAGAAGAACCGAGACGGACTAGGAGAGCACCGTCCACACGGACTAGCGGAGCAGCAACCGACCACCAGCAATGCTAGAAGGGACGATGGAGAAGAAAGGAAATGGACCAGAAGATGGCGTTGCTCCAGCAGGGAAGAAGGAGGAGGATTCGGCGACGATGACGCGAACAATAGAGTCAGGGGACGATGACGACGCACAGGAGACGACGACGGCGCAAAGGACGATGACAGAAAAGACGAAGGCGAGGTGGAGAGGAGACAGAACAGGAGGCTATGCGGGTGCTTCTTCTCCATTGTTCAGCTATGATGTGAGGGTGAAGAGAGAAGTGAACTGAAAGGGAGACACTTAGGATTTTTATTTTTTATCTTTTTTATATTTAATTATTTTTATGTATGTTTAACAATGTAATTAAATTATTTTTAGTTTTAGAAATTAATTTTTAGTTAAAATTTAAAATTTGATTATTAGTAAGAATTATATATTAAAATTTTTAAAGAATATAAAATAATATCTATAGATTTCTAAAATTAATTATTTAATTTTAAATTTTTTTTTATCAAAAATAATTAATGAATACATATAATATTTGAAAAAATAAATTTTTGAAATAAAGTAAAATTATTCTGAAAAAAATTTTATAAACAATTTTTTTTTTCATTCTTAAAGATTTTAACATTTTAAAATAGTTTTTTTTAATTACAAAAATACTTGTATTTTGTGACAAACAAATAACTTGTTACAAACAATATTGAATTTTGTGACAAATTAATTTTTTGTTACAAAAAAATTGGAGTTTTTGAAACAAAAAGATGTTTTGTTGCAAAATGTTTTGAATTTTTGTAACAACTTCATCTTTTGTTACAAAATATTATAAAATTTTATAACAAAATACCAGTTCGTTACTAAAGCCAACATAATTTGTAACAAAAAAAATTAGATTGTTACAAAATATTCGAACATTTTGTAACAAATTGTACCGTTGTTGCAAAAAACTATTATTTTGTAATAATCTCTAATTTTTGTTAAAAAAATCAATTTTTTTTTTGTAAAAATATTAAATTTGACGCAAATTTTTTGTTACAAATGCTTCATTTTCTTGTAGTGAATGTAACTCTTAATGATGAAATTCATCACTAATGAAGGCATGGTATGGATCATTAGAGAAGATATATCAGAGACAGAGAAGTACGACAATTAAACCCTAACCCTAATTAACACACAATTTTCCCTTTACCCCAAATAAAACCCTAGCCGCTACCCTTCTCTTTCCCTTCAGCAAACAGAACACAGCAGCAACTTCAAAAAAGAAGAGAAAGAAGAAACAAAGGGGAGACAGAAGCAGGGGAAGGAGAGAAGAGACGGAGATATGACCCAAAGAGGAAGGAGGAGGGAGACCGCCGCTGTAGCTGCGCCACTGCCACCGCGTCCTACTTCTTGCGCCGCCACCATCCAGCTCGTGCCACCACCGCGCCACTCGTCACCATCGCGAGGAAGGCCAAAACTGAGGGAGAGAGCCGCGCGAGGAGAAGGAGGCGTCGCCGTCCCGTGGAGCTTGAGTCGTCACCGTCGCCGTCAAGGTCTTCACCATCGATGCAGGTCTGGCCAGAGGAGAATAGGGAAACGCGAGTGAGAGAGAGAACCTGGAAGGGAAGCCACTGTCAGAGGAGGAACCAAGCGCGCCGCCGAGCCTCTGCCGCCGGAGAACGCCAATGCCGCCACTGAGATCCACTGCTAGTAAGGGTTTGATGACAAGTCATCTTAGGCTAGTTTCACAAGCCTATTTCATTAGTTTTTACTTGGTTTTTATGCAATTTTAGGCAATAAGTAAGTGTTTGAGTGAGAATTTCATGCTTGTCTTGATTCAATCAAACATTGGTAAATTTATGCATTTTCATTAGATTTCTTGCAAGATTTAGTTGATAATATGAATGATTTAAGATTTGATGATTATGCCAAGGTTTTGATGTATCTGTTTGGTTGATGACAGGTGAAAAGATGAAGGAAAAGAAGCAGAAAGCACAAAATAAGCTCAAAGGAAGAATTCTGGACACATTTTTGAAGTTTGAGCATGCTTTGGAGCCTTAGGCTACACTTTTAAAAGTGTAGCCCATGATTTAAACAAGGATAGTGCTCTTGGCGTGAGAACGCTACGACGCGCACGCGTACAAGATGCTTACGCGTCAGGCAAGGATTTTTGAAGACCCACGCGTATGCGTGCATGACGCGTACGCGTGGATGTGATTAGCGCTCATTTGCAAAGAGAGCGCTACGTTATCTGAGTGAGCACCTTCAAGCAAGTTTCGAATTTGGGATTGAAGATTTGGTATCGATGCGCACGCGTACATGATGCGCACGCGTCGATAGAGCATCTATGAAGAACCACGCGTACGTCTAGCTGACGGTACACGTGGAAGTGGCATGTTCGAAGGGCCACACGTACGCGTGGGTAGCGTTCTTTGCATGAACGCTACACTCGTTTGGAGAGCACTACAACGGACGTGCAAGCGTATAGCACGTGTACGCGTCAGAAGGGCAAAAGTTGAAGGCCACACGTACGCGTAGGTGACGCGTACGCGTGGATAGGCCAAAAGGCAAAATGACGCGTAAGCGTATGGGATGCGTACGCGTGGGTGTAAAAATGCTCCATTCTCCAAATGAACGCTACGCTCTCTTGGAAGTGTATTTCTGCTCAATTAATTTCACTCTGAGCTCATTTGAACTACAGCAAGCAAAGCCCACTCAGATCACTCAAGCAAAGGCACAAGGAGCATCTAGAATAGGATTTTCATTTAATTGTAATTTGTTTTAAATTTCAATTCGTAATTTAGGCAAGCCTATATAAAGGCATCAGTTTCATTTCATTAAAAGAGGTTATGTTAGGAAGTTCTGGCGCTGGAGTACAGTAGGAGTAGTAGTAGTAGTAGTAGGAGTAGGAGTAGGAGTAGGAGTAGAATAGAAGGCTCTTGATACACTTTTTCTTCTCTGTACTTTACATTTCTTCTGTACTGAATTCAATTTTATTTCAATGTAATTTTCAATTTCTGCAATTTCTCTTAGGCAATTTTATATTTGAGTTTTCTTGAGCTGAGTTTAATTTCTATGCAATTTAAATTCCCTGCATCCTTGCCTCTCTGCCAATTTACTTTCTTGCAATTTATATTTTCTGCAATTGTTCTTTGAGCTATGATCTACTGAACCCTAATCATTAGGGGGAGGAGCTCTATTGTGATTCATATGAATTAACTAAAATTCTTCTTCCTCTCAATTCATCTGGATAGCTAAGAAATAACTTCTGTTTTGATTGAGATCCATTCACTCCGGATGGGGGTTTGAATCTGTTGAATTTCCATGTGAGCTTCGGAAGGGGAATCATGGAAATTAGAACTGAAGCTCTGTTTCTCACAAATCTCTTGATCAACACCATTCGAGAGGAATTGAGATCTTGAGAATTTGTGTGGCTTATGGATGAGAGAACAAGCTTAACCTCTTCTCATGACAATTAGATCAAAGAATTGGCAATATTGATTGTGTGGAATCGATTTTCACTCATCAGGGTTCTAAGTTGGTTTCTATTCTTTTAGGTTTTGGTTTTGGAAAGATTTTTAACGCTGCATGTTTGTTACAGTCGCCATCGCCGGAGTTTTAGTTGCCGCTGTCGCTTGGGCTGGCTGCCGGGGCTGCCGCCAAACCGGTTCAACGACCGCTACTGTTTTGTTTTCTTATTATAGTAAGTATTTATGTTTCAAAAACTCCAGCATTAGTATTTTGTTATGTTTGGTTATAAACTCTACTGTTCTGGTAACGTAAGGTCGTGTTCTGAGTGTTGCATATCGCAAACTAAGTTGCTGTGATTGCTGCAAAAGTGATCAGAGGCTGAGGTTTTGGTTGCCGTTGGTTTCAAGCTAAGAGAAAAGAGTTCTGTTGACGTGTTTGGTATATGATTTCGAGCTGAGGTACGGGCTTTTCTAAAAAATAATTTATTTAAAATTTGAATTGTTATAAATAGATATCATGTGCGAAATGCTTTTCTGGTGATTATGTAAGTCTCATGAATTGTCTAATTTGTCTTGGATGAATATAGTTGTCTGTTTGATTGGAATATTGTCTGATTTTGTTAAATTGGAGATTTCTGATTGGTTTGATTTGAAATGATTTTAATATTTGAAAGTTTGAATTTTGTTTTATTGGAAACTAATTTGGTCTTGAACCCGTTGGAAGGGTTGAGGAGTGGTTTGGTTGGGATCCCAAAAGGGTGGCAAAGTCCAAGTTTTAGAGGAGATGCTGCCGAAATTTCTATAAAATCCGATACTTTGTTTGAAATGTTATTTAAAAATAATGAATTATGCTTTGAATTGAATTGTTGATAAATGAATTATGTTTGAACATATTTTATTAAGAAAATTATTATATTTTGAATGTATTTATTTAAGAAAAGAATTATGTTTTAAAGTCGATTTAAAGATGAAAATTCTTATGCTTTGGAATTTGATTTAAGAAAACAGATTTGGAGGAGTTTTAGTAGATTTAAAAGAAACTTGAATTTCGATTAACTGATTTCACTTGACAACGTTTTAGGAAAAGTTTGAAATATTCTCTAGAACTTTGATTTAGCAAAACTAAAATAATTTCCAAGCCTTTGGAAACAGATTTAAGAATAAAATTGAAATTGGTTTTCAGTTTAAATGATTTGGTTTTGGTTTAAGTAAGTTGGTTTTGAAATTGGTTCAGAATATTTGGATACATGACTTGGTTTTGGCTTAAATTCTATTTTATTTATTCAAATCAAGAAGCTAAGGTTTTAGAGGTTTTCAATGAATTTAAGGAAATGAGTTAGGTCATTCTCTCCTAAAGTCTTGAGACTCTGCTGAGGAATTTTATCACCAAATCCTGATTTAGAATGAATGATTTTAAGTCTTTCAGAAGAGATTTTGAATTTGGCATGGTTTTAAAGTTGTTTGGAAGTCTTGGAAAGATGTTGCGAAAAATGGCTCTATTTTGAAAAGAAAATTGATTTGAGAAAAGTGGTTCTTGGCACGATGTGAACTGAATACATTTGTTATTTGAAAGTAAATGGGCCAAGAATTATTTTTGAAATAAGATTTTGAGCCTGATTGATTGAAAGTGTGCAGGGCACTATATCCCTGGCATGGTAGATCTTCTGCTGCAACAGTGTGTAGGGCACTATATCCCTGGCATGGTAGATCTTCTGCTGCAACAGTGTGTAGGGCACTATATCCCTGGTGTGGCAGATCTTCTGTTGCAAGAGTGTGTTCGGCACTATATCCATGGGTTATGTAAGGTCAGAGGCAGATAATTCCGCTCACATCCTTTCAGATCACAAGAGTGTGCCCGGCACTATATCGTGGATAGTGTGCCCGACACTATATCCGTTGGGGGATCCCATTTATATTTGTGACCAAAATGGCGACATTCCCATGGAAATGTGTCGGGTTGGCAGTTGAACCGACAATGTGATATCACAGCCAGTAGGACAGACATTTATCATATACATCTATGTGACATTGTTTAGGTGTGCATATTGTAATTGGTTTGCCTATGTGAATAATTATGTTTAACTGTTAATTGCCATACCTGATGTAACTGTTTTGATTGTGTTTGAACCTGTTTACTTGTCTTTATGATTGAAATTGTTTGAATTGTGGTGATTTGGATGCTGATTGAGTTGTTTGGGCCTAAGGCCGTGGCTGGTATGTTTGATGTCTAGTTCTGTATAAAGTATTTGACTGGTTCAGCATAGACTTAATGAACTTATGCTTAGAACAGGATGATCATTTATACATCTTAGGTAGCTTCTTTTTATGTTTATGGTCTAGTAAAGTACGAAAAATCAAACTCCTACAGCATAGACTTAATGAACCTGTGCTTGGGACAAGTTGATCATTCATACTGTCTAGGAAAACTTTTAAGATTTTACAAGAAAGGAAAAATGTTTTTTATTTTGAGGAATTAACCCAATTCTCTTTAAAAAGGATTTCTGGATTTTGAATGTAAACCCTTGGTTTTTGGAAAGACACATAAGACGAGCAATGATCACTGTACTATAAAAATAGTTTTATTTTACGTATCTTATTATAGCAATTCTATAACCCTATAGTGAGAACTAGCGAGGACGATGTTCTCACTCTCCTATAGGTTTTTCCTTTTTAGGATATGTGCGACAAAGTTTCAGAAGAGTTTATTTCATTTTCTGTTTATTCGATATTTTATACTATCTTAGTTATTATTTTTCCCTCGCTTTTATCTTTATCAATTTTGTAAGAGGGATAGGAATTTGTGATATGTATGTTTGTAAGTTATTGTTATGTATATATGTAATTTTAAAGTATTGTATCTGGTTTGTATGTACATATATGTATATGTTTTCAACGAAAAAGTGTTTTTGAAAGGTTATGCAGTTTTAGGTTTTAAACAAGCTCCTATTTTAGTATTAAATATGTATAAAGTCGTAGTAATATCCAATCTATCAGAGTGGCGCAGCCGGAAGCGTGACATTCTGATAGTGAGGGTGTTACATTTATGGTATTAGAGTGGTCTTTCCTGTAGAGCCTGAGAAATGGACTGACTATACTTCAATTGCATACTCTGAGCGTCTATCATGTAGTAGTCTTGTTCGAATAACGAGAATTAGAGCTTTATACACATGGCAGTCTAGTGATTAATGGCGTTAGTCTATCATTGCATATTTTCTGGTATTGAGTTTGGCCGGCTTAAAACTAGTGGATTATGTATATGAATGTACTGATGTGTTATCATAGACAAGATATGAGTAATAGGTAACACTTATCGTGGGTTTTGGGAACGTTAGAAACTAATTCTCGAGGTTACTCAGTTATGTGTCTTGAAATTCTGTTAGAGTCATGTGGCTTGTTCTTTTATAGCCTATCTTGTAGTTCTTGTTGCTATTTCTTTTGGAAAGTAGTTTGATTTTTCCAACCCTATTTCTCTATTTATATGCATTCTTGTTTGATCCTAATTGTATATGCCTGTTTGAAATTCTTGGTGTAACCGTCTTTCTCTGTTTATACCCTTCTTCTGGATTCATGTATTTTTCGATATGACTTTGAACTTGCTTTGGTGCAGCATGCCTTTTTAAGTTCTTATTCTGGGTCCCTTTTTAAAGAAGTTGTCATTCAATTTTCCTCTTATTTGACTTTATTTACAACCATTCTTTAAATTTTTATAAAATCACTTTTGACTTGATATACACTTCTCTATGTAAACTTTGAAAATTCCTTATACAATTTAAAAACTATTTATTCCCAATACCTTGCCAGTTCTTTTACTGGTTTACGGAAATATACTTATTTTAAATACAACTTGATTTTCTAACAACTTTATTACAGTTCTTATGCATATCTTTACTTGATTATGTACTTTGGTATTTTTCAAAATTCTTGAAAGAAAGGATTTTTGCCTTTATTCCAGTTGATCTTCGTTTAACAAACTTCACTTAATTAATTTTAAATTGAATTTAATTTAGCATGATACATTTTTATGCATTTGTTGTTCTTCTGAAAATATCGAGCTCATATCTTTCCTTTTTAGGATGGACTAATTTCTTAAGCTTTTCATTTCTATGGATGTCATACTTGATTTTGTTTTTAATTATTCTTTTACATCTTGTGAGCATTACTATTAATCTCAGTTTCCCTTTCTCTTGTGAATCTCATTCTTATCTAAGTCCGCTTGACTTGTTTCAATTTAGTGCATCGTTTATCCTCTCATTATTTTTACCAAAGTTCTTTAGTCAAAGATTCATTCTTGAGAATTTGCTATTGAGGAGTTGATTTCCTTTTAGCGCGTCCTAATTCTCTTGAATGATCTTGTGAGTTGGTGATTTCAAGTATACTCTCGGCGTTTTATTTTGAACCTTTTAAATGATGTTTTGAATTCTCTTTAAAGAAATTTCAAATTAAATTTTTCTGTTGCTTGATTGTAATTGAAACCATTCTTCAAATTTTGATAAAGTTATTTTAAATTTAGCATGCACTTATCCTGCGTACGCGGCACTGGCATGCATATGCAAAGATGAACTTTTTCAGACACTCACGTACGCTGCAGTTGGCACGCGACGCGGACTAGCCTTTCTGTTTTGCGCACTCGCGTACGTGGAGGTGGCATGTGTATGCGAGATGGGCATTTTAACACCCATGCATATGCGGAAGGGTGTTTGCGTACGTGAAACCCTATTTTTTTTGAAAGTGTATTTCTAAAAAAATTTTTTTACTTTAGAATTTCTTTTCTAAATAGAGTTTGACTTCTTCTATCCTTGCTATAACTTTTATACACGTTTGTTTGAATATGAACTTTGAGAATTTTTGAACAAACACTTGATTTCCTTCCGAGTTTTATGCCTGCTTTAGGTTAAGTTGTGCACCTAACTATTTTTCTAAACATTTGAGGAACTATTTTGCTTTTAGCCAAACTTGTGTTCATTTTACAAAATGTGTGTTGTGGACCTTTTCTTTGAGAACGTAAAATAGTTTTTGAAAAGTTTTTCATTCTTCATGAGCAATGCATCTGAAAGTATTCTTAATCCTACTCTTTACTCTTGTAAGCCTCGTCTTCGGTTTTAGACATTCTTCTTTTGTAAACCTCAAATTTCTTTGACTCAACTTATTTTTGTTCAAACTAGTGCATTGCTTTTCATTTTATCGTTCCTAATGGACTTCTTTGTTTCGGGGGGTCATTTTTGATCTTGCCAAAGTGATTTTCTTTCCGACACTCTTTATTTCTGGTACATCTTTGATTGCTTGTGATCCCAACAATCCTTTCAAGTTCTTGTAGATATTATCCTTGTCACTTGTCCTTTTTCAAGGTTTATTACCCTTCTGAGTAAACTCGAGAATCGTTTTAATGTCACGTACGATCTTTAGGTATAGTAATGCGATGCGTTAGTTCTTTAAGACATGTTCTATGGATATGGAAGGTGAAGTGGTAAGTGTCCAACGTTATGAGAAGTTGTGGGAGTTTCAATTCTCATGAAAGGATTTGCGGATGTTAGGCTTGTGACCGGTTATGGGGTTGTGAAGTGATTGATGGAATTAGAAAGTTAAATTTCTAAAGTGGGTACGAGATCTGCGAGCGAACGTTATATCCGTTGTTTTAATACCAGCCTGCTTTGTAGCCTTTTGCCACATTAACTATAGCTTTGCTTTGTGAATGCCTATCTTGACTTGCACCTTATTTTGTTCCTTCAAGTTTTTGTAAAGTCTTGAAACCATATAAAATTTTTGCATCGAGCCTATCTTGTATCTTCTGCCTTACACCACATTTTACCCTTATATTTAAATCTTATAGATATTCAGTATTTGAACACACACACACACACACACACACACACACACATACACACATATATATATGCCAAGATTTCTTACTTTTCTAAAAAGTATTTTAAAAAAATAGAGTGCTAACACTATGTATTACCTTATGTACTATTTTAATTTTCGAGGATGAAAATTTTTATAAGGTCGGTGGAATGTAAGATCCAGAACTTTTGAAAAGTCTTATTTTGAACTAATTTTGAATCATATATTTGTCTACACTTTTAATTTCAGAAATTATTTTATTGAAGATAATTAAAGGTAGTTTTGATTATTTCGATTTGAAATAAATTAAGGTTTTTATCCAAACTCTATAATTATGAATTATTTTCCTATTTACTATTTAAAGTCTCAGAAATTCAGAAATAATGATGTTTGGATATTTAAATTATAATTTTATCTAATTTTATAATTATTGAATTATTTTCTATATTTAAATTATAAAATTAGTAGTTATAGAATAATAAGATTTTTATGATCATATTTTTTATAATTAATTGCTTTAAGTTTTGTTAATAAAGAAAATTAATTCTATTGTATTATATTTTCAATTAGAGTATTTGAGTGAAAATTAAATAGCAATTTTATACAAAAAATAATATTTTAAAGTAATTTTAAGGATTCAATTAGTTTTCAAACTAAACCCCAAAATTCTTAATTCCCTACACAAATCCTAACCCTAATTAACACACAATTTTCCCTTTACCCCAAATGAAACCCTAGCCGCTACCTTTCTTTTTCCCTTCAGCAAGCACAATATAGTAGAAACTTCAAAAAAAGAAGAGAAAGAAGAAAGAAAGGGGAAACGAAAGTAGGGGAAGGAGAGAAGAGAGGGAGCTGCGATCCAAAGAGGAAGAAGGAGGGAGACCGCCGCTGCAGCTGTGCCACTCGTCACCATCATAAAGAAGGTCAGAACCGAGGGAGAGAGCCGCGAAGGGGGCGTCGCCATCCCGTGGAGCCTGCGTCGTCGCCGTCAAGGTCTTCACCATCGCTGCTTTTCGCCACTGCGGAGCCACCGTCGATGCAAATCTAGCAAGAGGAGAAGAGGAAAATGCGAGTGAGAGAGAGAACCTGGAAGGGAAGCCGCTGCCGGAGGAGGAACCAACCATGCTGCCGAGCCTCTACCGCCGGAGAATGCCACTGCCGCCACTAAGATTCACTGCTGGTAAGGGTTCTAAGTTGGTTTCTGGTTCCGAGAATATTTTTGACGCTGCATGTTTACTACAGTCGCCATCACCAGAGTTCTGGTCGCCGCTGTCGCTTGGGCTGGTTGCCGCCAAACCGGTTCAGCGACCACTGGTGTTTCGTTTTCTTATTACAGTAAGTGTTTATGTTTCGAAATCCCCTACGTTATTATTTTGTTGTGTTTGGTTATAAACTCTGAAGTTCTGGTAACGTAGGGTCATGTTCTAAGTGTTGCATGTCGCTTTTAAGTTGATGTGATTACTGCGAAAGTGGTCAAGGGCTAAGGTTTCGGTTGCCGTTAGTTTCGGGCTGAGAGAAAAGAGTTTCGTTGACGTGTTTGATTTATGATTTCGACTTGTCGAGGTAAGGACTTTTCTAAACACTAATTTATTTAAAATTTGAATTGTTATAAATAGATATGATGTGCGGAATGCTTTTCTAGTGTTTATGTAAGTCTTATGAATTGTCTGATTTGTTTTGGATGAATATAGTTGTCTGTTTGATTGGAATATTATTTGATTTTGTTAAATTGGAGATTTTTGATTGGTTTGATTTGAAATGATTTAGATATTTAAAAGTCTGAATTTTGTTTTATTGGAAACTGATTTAGTCTTGAACCCGTTGGAAGGGTTGAGGAATGGTTTGGTTGGGACTCAAAAAGGGTGGCAAAGTCCAAGTTTTAGGGGAGATGCTGGCAAAATTTCTATAAAATCCGAGACTATGTTTGAAATGTTATTTTAAAAATAATGAATTATGCTTTGAATTGAATTATTGATAAATGAATTATGTTTGAACTTATTTTATTAAGAAAATTATTATATTTTGAATGTAATTTATTTAAGAAAAGAATTATGTTTTGGAATTTGATTTAAGAAAATAGATTTGGAGGAGTTTTAATGGATTTAAAAGAAACTTAAATTTTGATTAACTATTTTCACTTGACGACATTTTAGGAAAAGTTTGAAATATTCTCTAAAACTTTGATTTAGCAAAACTGAAACAATTTCCAAGCCTTTGGAAATAGATTTAAGAATGAAATTGAAAATAATTTTCGGTTTAAATGATTTGGTTTTGGTTTAAGTAAGTTGGTTTTGAAATTGGTTCGGAATATTTGGATACATGACTTGGTTTTCGTTTAAATTCTATTTTATTTATTCAAATCAAGAAGCTAAGGTTTTAGAGGTTTTCAATGAATTTAAGGAAATGAGTTAGGTTTAAATTCTATTCTATTTTAATGATTTTGAGTCTTTCAGAAGAGATTTTGAATTTGGCATGGTTTTAAAGTTGTTTGGAAGTCTTGGAAAGGTATTGCGGAAAATGGCTCTGTTTTGAAAATAAAATTGATTTGAGAAAAGTGGTTCTTGGTAAGATGTGAACTGAATACATTTCTTATTTGAAAGTAAATGGACCAAGAATGATTTTTGAAATAAGATTTTGTGCCTGATTGATTAAAGGTGTGCAGGGCACTATATCCCTAGCGTGGCAGATCTTCTGTTGCAAGAGTGTGCAGGGCACTATATTCCTGGTGTGACAGATCTTCTGCTGCAACAGTGTGCCCGGCACTATATCTCGCTCACATCCTTTTGGATCACAAGAGTGTGCTCGGCACTATTGGTGCGCGAAAATGAAACTCGCACAACTGAACTGGCAAGTGCACCGGATCGTCAAAGTAATACCTCAGGTGAGTGAGGGTCGATCCCACGAGGATTGTCAGATTGAGCAAGCTGTGGTTATCCTGTACATCTTAGTCAGGCAAATAGAAAGTTGATTGTTGTTGTTGTAGGCACATAAACAAAACAATAACGAAAGTAACAAGGAATTGATGTAAAAACAATACTGAGAAATCGGTTAAGGCCTCGGAGATGCTTGTTCTTCTGGATTAATACTTCTTACTGAATATTTTAACAATGAGTGATTCATTCAATGGCAAGGCTGTAAGTGATTAAGCCAAGGGTAGTGGTCATTAATCTCCTCTGATCCAAACCAAACGCCCAAACAGGTCAGTCAATTTGGACGAGGGTGAAGCTCACACAATTCAATCTCTGATGATCGTACTCAAAACGCCACAGACAAAGTCGGATCTTCCATATTGGAGAATGAAGCTCTATAATTCTAGCCTTAGCGCTACAGGGACCTCAATTACCCATGACTAACGAGATTTCATGTTATGTAGACCAATTAGCCCAAATAACTTGTTGGAACCTGTGATATACTCTCAAGTTGTAGCTCAATACTATCCGGGTTAGGACTCGTAAAGAACTCATGTAGAATAAGGGGTCATACTCTCGTTCCACCCCATATTCATAAAGATGAAGAATGACAACACATCATAGAATGGAATCAAACATATATTAGAGTATAAAAGTAATAATATTAATCCATAGGAATGAGCAGAACTCCTATCCTTAACCTAGGAGGTTAAGCCGCTCATGATTTACAGAAAATAAAGTGTAATAAGTTCTGAGAGGCTGAAGATCCTAAACATGGGTGATCTTCACCTATATATACTAATCTAATAATTAAAAATTACAAAAATGAAATAAACTAAGTAGAAAGGTGCAAAAATCCACTTCTGGGCCCACTTGGTGAGTGCTTGGGTTGAGCTGGCATCCAACTTGGCTGAGTGAGTGTTGAACGCCCACTAGGGGGTGTATATGCTACCTTGAGTCTCCCTTGGCAGTGTTGAATGCCAGTTTTGGGTGTTCAACGCTGGCCTTGGTCCTTTTGGGTCGTTGAATGCCAGAAATGGGGTAGGTTGGGCGTTGAATGACCGTTTTGGGCAGTTCATTCCAAAGAAAAGTATAGATCATTATATATTGCTGGAAAGCCCTAAAAGTCAGCTTTACAACGCCATTAAGAATGTATCAATTGGACCTCTGTAGCTCCAGAAATGCTCGTTGGAATGCACGGAGGTCAGGATCTGATAGCATCTGCTATTCTTTCTTTGCCTCTGAATTAGACTTTGCCAAAACTTGCCATTTTCACAAAAAAATCACCTAAAATCATAGGACAAACACAAAAACTTAAAATAGTATAAAAAATATGAATTTTTCACTAAAACTTACTAAAACATAAGAAAAATTGATAAAAAGTACTAAAAACACTAAGAAAATGAGCCTAAAAAGGGTATAAAATATCTGCTCATCATAACACCAAACTTAAACTGTTGCTTGTTCTCAAGCAACCAAAAACAAGTAAGACCAAAAAAAAAGAGAAAGATACAATAAGTCTTAGAGTTTTCCATGAAGCTCAGTTCCAAATATTGAATGAGGCTATTAGCTCTTTACTTCTGAACAGTTTTGGCATCTCTCTTTCCTTTGAAGCTCAGAAGTATTGGCATCCCTTGGAGCTAGAATCCAGATGATATTATTGATTCTCTTCTTTTATCTCTTCTTGATTCTTGAACACAGCTTCTTTTGGTACTTTGCACCTTTGAGCCTAGCCGTGACTCTAAGCATTTTGTTTTTCCGTATTACCACCAGATACATAAACGGCATGATGAGCGGGTATTTTACACACTTTTTGGCATCATTTTCATATAGTTTTTATTATGTCTTGTTTAAGTTTTATTATGTTTTCATAGGTTTTAGTGCAAAATTCACATTTTTGGATTCTACTTTGAGTTCGTGTGTTTTATGATGATTTCAAGTATTTTCTGGCTAAAATTGAGGAGCTTGAGCAAAAGTCTGATTCAGAGATAGAGAAAGGAATGCAGATGCTGTCATGATCTGACCTCCGTACACTCGAAGGAGCTTTTCTGGAGCTACAAAAGTCCAAATGGTGCGCTCTCAACGGCTATGGAAAGCTAACATCAGGGCTTTCCAGAAATATATAATAGTCCATACTTTGCTTTGGAAATGAAGGCCCAAAACTAGCGTTCAACGCCAGCCACCAACCCCATTCCTAGTGTCCAGCACCCACAGGAGAGCAGCTGGCATTCAACGTCCAAAAGGGAGTCCCATGCCAGCATTCAATGCCCATAAGGGGTACTAGCTCGTGGATTTCACTCAAGTTCAACCTAAACACTCACCAAGTGGGCCTCAAAAGTGGATTTTCGCACTATCAACTTAGTTTAGCTTATTTTCGTAATTCTTAGTTAGCATATTAGTATTTATAGGAGAAGATCACCCTTGTTTAGGGGTTCCGCCATTAATCTTCTTGCCCACATTTTGTATTTTCGAATATTATGAGTCTCTAACCTCCTAAGGTTAAGGTTAGGAGCTCTGCTGAGTTTCATGGATCAATAATATTACTATTCTAGTTCAATATGTTTGATTCTATTTTCTTATGCATTCACATTCTTCATCTTATGAATTAAGGGTGACCTGTGACAATCATCCTTGTTCTACATGGGTTTCGTGTGAGTCCTTACCCAGATAGCGTTGAACCAAATCTAGAGATTGCATTGCGGATTCCAATAGAGTACCTGGGCAACTTTGGATACGTGACATGAAATCCCATTGACCGTGGGTAAGTGAGGTCTTTGTGGCGCTAAGGCTAGAGTCTGAGAAGCAGCGTTCCCTGATCCGGAAGATCTGCCTTGTTTGTGGCACCTTGAGTAGGATCATGAAGGGGAGTGGATTGCTTAGAGCTTTATCTTCTGCTACAGTGAGAAACCTAGCGGTGGCTTGATGAGAGGACATGAGTCACTTGCAACATGGTGGATTACTGCAGTGGAGGAGGTTAACTTGATGAAAGGACATCACGAGTTAATCACTTACGGCTGCCATTGAAGGAATCAGAAGGTTATTGAAGTAGACAGTAAGAAAAGTTAATCCGGAAAGACAAAGCATCTTCGAAGCCTCAACTGTTCTCATACCATTGATTTCCCACCTATCTAGTAACGTTTTATTTATTTATTCTGTTTTATGTGTTTTCTGTGACAAACTATAATTTCTATCCGCCTAACTAAGATCTACAAGGTAACCACTGCTTGCTCAAACCTACAATCTCCGTGGATCGACCCTCACTCACCTGAGGTATTATTTGGATGACCCAGTATACTTGCCGGTCTATCTATGCGAAACGTGCGGAGTCAGTTTCGTGCACCAAGTTTTTTACGCCATTGCCGGGGATTGTTCAGATTTGACAAACTACCAGATTATCTTGTTGCTTAGATTAGGTACCTTTTGTTTTTGTTTGAGTCTTTGTTTTATTTTCAAAAATTTTTCAAAACCTTTTCTTTTCTTTATTAATCTGTCTTTTGTTTGAGTCTTTTGTTCTTGATCTTTATTAAATTTTTGTCTTTTGTTTGAGTCTAGTGTCAGTTCTTAAGTTTGGTGTCCTTTGTGTGTTCTTTATTTTCTTCAAATTTTCAAAAACTATCTTTAGTGTTCTTCTTGGTATTCAAGTTGTTCTTGTTTCTTTTCATTTTTGATCTTAAAATTTTAAGTTTGGTGTCTTTTGGTATTTTTCTTTTAATTTTCGAAAAGATTAGTGTCTTTTGATCTAAAAATTTTAAGTTTGGTGTCTTTTGGTTGTTTTTCTCATTCTCCATTAATTCAAAAAATAAAAAAAAAATATATCTTTTTATCTTTAATTAAATTTTCGAAAATTCTAGAAACTTCAATTTTAATTTCAAATCATTATCTTATCTTATCTTAGTTTCAATTTTCAAATTTCAAATCTTATCTTTCTTTTGAATTTTAAAATTCAAAACTTTTTCAAATTTTTATCTTATCTTTTTATCTTTCTTTAAATTTCAAAAATCGTATCTTATCTTATTTCAAATTCAAGTTTTTAAAACTTAATTTCAAAATTTAAAATTTTAAATTTCAAATTTCAAAATTAAATCGTTTTCAAAAATCAAATCCAAAATCTTATCTTTTTCAAATCTTCACCATATCTTATCTTCTCAAACTTATTTTCAAATCTTTATCTTATCTTGTTTCAATTTCAAAATTCAAAATCAAATCTTTTTCAAATCTTTTCAAATTCTTATCTTATCTTTTCTAATTTTAAATTTTAAATTCAAATCTTTTTCTAATCTTCTATCTTATCTTACTTTCAAATCTTTCTTAATTAGTTACTTGTTTTCTCCTTCTTCTTTTTCAAAATTTCCTAGCTAATTTCTCTCTCTTCTATTTTCAAAAACTTTTTGTCTCCTTATCTCCCTTCTTTTTCGAAAATTATCATTTAATTTTCAAATCTTTTTAGTTAATTAGTTGTCTTAGTTTTTAATTGTCTTTATTTCTTCTTTATTTCCTTTTCTTTTTCGAATTACATGAATAAAATAAAAACAAAACAAAAATATTTTAATTTTAAAATCTCATTCTTCTTTATTTTGAATTAGTGCTACTTCTCTCCCCCTCTCTATTTTCGAATTCTATCTCATCTCCCTCTACCTTCATTCTTCTTCTCTTCTTCAAATATCTCACAGGGAGTTCTCTATACTTAGACATAGAAGATCCCATTCCTTCTCCTTTCCTTGTTTTCTTTTTCTTGTTTATGAGCAGGAATAGAGATAAAGAACCTCTCTTTGATCCTGATCCTGAACCTGAGAAGATCCTAAAGAGGCGTTTACAACAAGTTAAAGCACAACACTCCGGAAGAGATCTCACTGAACTTTTTGAACAAGAAACAGGAAATACAAGCATGGCAGCCGAACAGAATAATGGAGGAGATGCAAGGAAGGTTCTTGGTGACTTCACTGCAACCACTTCTGACTTCTATGGAAGAAGTATCTCCATACCTACCATTAGAGCAAATAACTTTGAGCTAAAGTCTAAGTTAGTCAATCTAATCCAACGGAATTGCAAATTCCATAGACTTTCACTGGAAGATCAACATCAGTTCTATCCTGAGTTCTTGACACCTTGACGAACGGATTTTCTGTTGGTAAAGAAATTCACAAATGAATTCTCGTTGTAAGTATAGTTTCTAAACCAACAGAGAATCCTTTCGTAAAAAAGTTTTGGTTGTCACTAAAGCAAACCCAATAAAATTGATAACCGAAGTATTTAAACCTCGGGTCGTCTCTCAAGAAATTGCAGGGAAGTGTGATTTATTATTGGTTATAGAAAAGTGTCTTTTTGGGTTTTTGAAATAGGAAACAAGAAAATAAATTGGCAAGAAAGTAAATTAATAATTATGAAAACCCTTGCAAGGTATAAGAACTAGAAATTCCATCCTAGTTATCCTTATCAATTGTGATGAGAATTGTTTATTGCTCCCACTTAGTTAACCCTTACTAAATAAAGGAAAGTCAAGTGGACCAATCAATGGGATTCCTCAAGTCCTAGTCAACTTCTGAGGAAAGACTAGCTTTAGAGGGATCCAAATCAATTAGCAAATTCCAATTTTCAATCAACAAGGAGTTTGATAACTCAAGTGTCACCAATTACTCAACCAAAGCCAAAGAAGAGAAATCTAAATTAAATTAAAAACATCAATAACATAAATAGAAGAAATAATCATAAATCTGAAATACCTCAAATTGCATTAAATAGAAATTCAAATCTAACATGAAGAGTTCATAAACCAAATAGTAACATAAACTAATCAATAAAGGGAATAAATAAACTAGAAAGCTAGAACAATTAAAAGTAGAAGAGAAGTTAAATTAAAGGAACATTGAACTTGGAATTGAAAAGATGAAGAAATCCTAATCCTAAAACCTAAGAGAGAGGAGAGAGCCTCTCTCTCTAAAAACTACATCTAAAACCTAAAATTGTGAATAATGAATGTTGTACCCATGAATTGATTGATTCCCCCACTTTGTAGCCTCTAATCTATGTTTTCTGGGCCAAAAACTGGGTTAAAAATAGCCCAGAAATCACCCCCAGAGATTTTTGATACGTTCAGCACGCGGCTCTATCACGCGTACGTATCGTCTACGCGTACGCGTGGATTGAATTTTCGCCAGGTCACATGTACGCGTGATCCACGCGTGCGCATCATCTAACAGCATGGCAACTATGACAAATTATATATCGTTGCAAAGCCCCGGATGTTAGCTTTCCAATGCAACTAGAACTGCCTCATTTGAGCTTGTGTAGCTCAAGTTATGGTCGAATTAGTACGAAGAGGTCAGGCTGGACAGCTTAGCAATTCCTTCAGTTTCTTGTATTTCTTCCACTTTTGCATGCTTCCTTTCCATCCTCTAACCCATTCCTGCCCTATAAACCCTAAAATCACCTAACACATATATCAAAACATCGAATGGTAATATGAGAAGGTTAAAGTTAGCAAATTTAAGACCAAAGAAGCATGTTTTCAATCATAGCACAGAATTAGGAAGGAAAATGTAAAACCATGCAATTAGTATGAATAAGTGAGCAGAGAGTTGATAAAAACCACTCAAATTAGCACAAGATAAACCATAAAATAGTGGTTTATCAATCTCCCCACACTTAAACATTAGCATGTCCTCATGCTAAGCTCAAGAGAAGCTATAAGAGAGTGAAGAGGAATGGTAAAACTTATGAAATGCAACCTATCTATATGAATGCAACTAATTGCAGAATGCTTTTTCCTACTTGGTTAAAAGTAAACAAATTTTCTAAGACAAACATAAATCAGATTCCACTAATTCAAATCATATAGTAAAGACAAGTAGACTTGTAAGAAGACAGCTCATGAAAGCAGGGAACATAGAATCAAGCATTAAATCCTCACTGGTAGTGTATATGCACTCAAATCTCTCAAGTGTCTGAGGTTAATTCACTCTCCTCTTCTCTAGTCATGCTTTCTAAAACTTTGTTCTTCATCTAACCAATCAACAAATATTTAATGTACCAATGCAAACATTATGAGGTCTTTTCAAGATTGTAATGGGGCTAAGGTAAGGGTGAGGATATATATATGGCCAAGTGAGCTGAAATATGAATCTTTAATTAACCTAAGCTTTCACCTAACATACACACATACTCTATATAACTCTAAAATCATGCCTGGCTACCCAAAATTTCCACTTTTGTATATTTCACATACTCATATACCGAGTTTTCCTTAATTTCATCCCATATGCATTGATCTTTTATTAAACTTGACATTGGGGTAATTTTGTCCCCTTATTTATTTATTTATTTTATATTGTAATAATATATATATATATATATATATATATATTCTTTTCTTTTCTTTTCTTTTTTTTTCTTTTATTTTTATTTTTATTTTATTTTTTTTCATTTTTTTATTTTTATTTTTATGTTTTTTTTAAATGATAAAAGCAAACATAATATATCAACGCACATGGATTTTTAATTTTTTTGGTCTCACATGAGTATGCACCCAAATTCCCAATATTCAAATAAAGTACAAACACAATACATTCCCATTAACCTAAGTTCCCACAGTTCCCCACACTTGGTTAACACAAAATCTCTATCTTAAGCTAACCAAAGATTCAATTGGGGTGTTTAATTATTTTTCCACTTAAGGCTAGTGATGTGATAAAATATAGAACAAATGGGGATTAAAAAGGCTCAAGGTGGCTAACAAAGGTGATTGAAAGGGTAGGCTATTTGGGATAAGTGAGCTAATAACAAATGATGGCCTCAATCATATGCAAGCATGTAAATACACTAAACAATGGACATATAGAGTGGAACAGAGCAAAAATTGCAATCATAGAGAAGAAAACACACAAGGAAAAATATTATGGTTAAATAGTGTAACCATGCAATTAAGCTCAAGTCTCACAGGTTGTGTGTTCTTTGCTATAATTCATGTTCCAATTTACAGTCTTCAAACAAATTTAACACAAAATTTTTAATTTAAATTAGTGAAATATTATAAAATAGGGTCTTGAAAAGAAACTCATTACTTCAACCAAGCAGTGGTAAATATATGCACAAAATCAAGAAAATATGTAATCAAACATGTAAATGCAACAATGAACTAATAAAGAAAATAAGACATTGGTGTTGGGAAGAAAATAACTAACCCATGGAGATCGGTATCGACCTCCCCACACTTAAAGATTACACCGTCCTCGGTGCATGCTAAGATGTGCAAGTGGATGGGTGGCTCCAACTGATGCTTTTCTCCAAAGATTGTGCAGATGGACTTGTCGGTTGCCCAATTGAGAAGTTTTCCCTTTCCCTTCTTTGGTGGCCAACCTGAAAGAAGACAAAAAGGAAGAAAAGTAACCCAAAAATAAAGATAAGAAAACAAATAAAGTATGGGTCGGTTAATGCCAAATAATGAGGGTCTCAACTACATGGTAGATACAACATGCAAGTGAGAAAACAGTAAAAGTACATGGCATATCAATAGTGCAAAAATTGCAACAATGGGGAAGAGTATGGGTAATGAAAGACAGTGCAAGTTCATGTCAATGCAAAAGGAATACAAGTATCATAAAAGATTGGCATTGATTTAAGTAATATTACCCAACAGTATAGAACAAGCCACTAAGCACCAAGATAATACCAGAAAAGATACAGCAGTTGAATAAGAACAGTTAACACCAATGAAAAAATAATGAATTTAGAAAAGAAAATATAAACATGCACGAAGTTAAAATGCAATGAATTAAAATATGTAAATGCAATAAAGAAAATAAAAAGAAAGGAGAATAAGGATGATAAGGTAAGGAAATGAAGAAGAAGAAAGTAAGAAAAGAGGGAAGAAAGAAGTAGAAAGGATAGAAGAAAGAAGAAGAGAATGAAAAATGGGACACGACGCACGCACACCGGTCACGCATGAGCGTGAAAACGGAAACAGCCATTCGACGCGTAAGCGTCGCCCACGCGTACGCGTGGGTGGTCTAAAAGCAAAAGGACGCGCACGCGTCAAGGACGCGTACGCGTGGGTGATTTTGTGCCTCTAGCACAGTGCCAGCCCCAGACCATCACAACTCTCTGTTCAGCACGCCATTGACGCTGATTTTCATACCCACGCATACGCGTCGCTGACGCTTTGGTGCACGAATTGTAAATCACACTTTTCACAACTCGTACCACTAACCAGCAAGTGCACTGGGTCGTCCAAGTAATACCTTACGTGAGTAAGGGTCGAATCCCACGGAGATTGTTGGCTTGAAGCAATTTATGGTTGTCTTGTAATTCTTAGCCAGGATATCAATTATAATTATCAGTTTGGATTGCGAAAAATAAAAGAGCATGAATTAAATACTTGTTATGCAGTAATGGAGAATATGTTGGAGTTTTGGAGATGCTTTGTCTTCTGAATCTCTGCTTTCCCCCTGTCTTCTTCTTCACGCACGCAAGGTTCCTCCTATGGCAAACTATGTGTTGGTGGATCACGTTGTCAATGGCTACCATCCGTCCTCTCAGTGAAAATGGTCCAGGTGTGCTGTCACCGCACGGCTAATCATCTGTCGGTTCTCACTCATGCTGGAATAGGATCTATTGATCCTTTTGTGTCTGTCACTATGCCCAACCCTTGTGAGTTTGAAGCTCGTCACAGTCATTCAATCCCTGAATCCTACTCGGAATACCACAGACAAGGTTTAGACTTTCCGGATTCTCAAGAATGCTGCCAATGGATTCTAGCTTATACCACGAACATTCTGATTAAGGAATCTAAGAGATACTCATTCAATCGAAGGTAGAATGGAGGTGGTTGTCAGGCACACGTTCATAGGTTAAGAATGGTGATGAGTGTCACGGATCATCACATCCATCATATTGAAGTGTGAATGAACATCTTAGATAGAAACAAGCGTGTTTGAATAGAAAATAGAAATAATTGCATTAATTCATCGGGACACAGCAGAGCTCCTCACCCCCAACAATGGAGTTTAGAGACTCATGCCATCAAAGAGTACAAAGTTCAGATCTAAAAATGTCATGAGGTACAAAATGAATCTCTAAAAGTTGTTTAAATACTAAACTAGTAACCTAGGTTTACAGAAAATGAGTAAACTAAGATAGATAGTGCAGAAATCCACTTCTGGGGCCCACTTGGTGTGTCCTGGGGCTGAGACTTGAGCTTTATACGTGCCTAGGCTATTTCCAGAGTTAAACGCCAGGTTGTAACCTATTTCTGGCGTTTAACTCCAACTTGTAACCTGTTTCTGGCGTTTAACGCCAGAATGCAACATGGAACTGACGTTGAACGCCAGTTTACGTCGTTTATCTTTGAGCAAAGTTTGGACTATTATATATTGCTGGAAAGCCCTGGATGTCTACTTTCCAACACAATTAAGAACGCGCCATTTGGACTCTTGTAGCTCCAGAAAATCCATTTCGAGTACAGGGAGGTCAGAATCCAACAGCATCTGCAGTCCTTTTTCAGCCTGAATCAGATTTTTGCTCAGCTCCCTCAATTTCAGCCAGAAAATACCTGAAATCATAGAAAAACACAAAAGCTCATAGTAAAGTCCAGAAATATGAATTTTTCCTGGAAACTAATAAAAATATACTAAAAACTAACTAAAACATACTAAAAACTACATGAAATTGACCCCAAAAAGCGTATAAAATATCCGCTCATCACAACACCAAACTTAAACTGTTGCTTGTCCCCAAGCAACTAAAAATAAAGTAGGATAAAAAGAAGAGAATATACAATGAATTCCAAAAACATCTATGAAGATCAGTCTTAATTAGATGAGCGGGGCTATTAGATTTTTGCTTCTGAACAGTTTTGGTATCTTACTTTATCCTTTGAAGTTCAGAATGATTGGCATCTATAGGAACTCAGAATTCAGATAGTGTTATTGATTCTTTTAGTTCAGTATGTTGATTCTTGAACACAGCTACTTTATGAGTCTTGGCCATGGCCCTAAGCACTCTGTTTTCCAGTATTACCACCGGATACATACATGCCACAGACACATAACTGGGTGAACCTTTTCAGATTGTGACTCAGCTTTGCTAAAGTCCCCAATTAGAGGTGTCCAAGGTTCTGATGAGCGGATAATTTATACGCTTTTTGGCATTATTTTTAGTATGTTTTTAGTAGGATCTAGTTACTTTTAGGGATGTTTTCATTAGTTTTTATGCTAAATTCACATTTCTGGACTTTACTATGAGTTTGTGTGTTTTTCTATGATTTCAGGTATTTTCTGGCTGAAATTGAGGGACTTGAGTAGAAATCAGATTCAGAGGTTGAAGAAGGACTGCTGATGCTGTTGGATTCTGACCTCTCTGCACTCAAAGTGAATTTTCTGGAGCTACAGAACTCGAAATGGCGCGCTTCCAATTGCGTTGGAAAGTAGACATCCAGGGCTTTCCAGCAATATATAATAGTCCATACTTTGGTCAAGAATAGAGGACATAAACTGGCATTAAACTCCAGCTTTCTGCCCAAATCTGGCGTCCAGCGCCAGAAAAGGAGCCAAAACCAGAGTTGAACACCCAAACTGGCACAAAAGCTGGCGTTCAACTCCAAGAAGGACCTCTACACGTACAACACTCAAGCCCAGCCCAAGCACACACCAAGTGGGCCCCGGAAGTGGATTTATGCATCAATTACTTACTTCTGTAAACCCTAGTAGCTAGTTTATTATAAATAGGACCTTTTACTATTGTATTAGGTATCTTTTGATCATCTTAGGATCTTAGGATCACCTTTGAACGCATTGTTCTTAGACTTTGGGGGCTGGCCATCTCAGCCATGCCTGGACCTTCACTTATGTATTTTCAACGGTAAAGTTTCTACACTCCATAGATTAAGGTGTGGAGCTCTGCTGTTCCTCAAAGATTAATGCAAAGTACTACTGTTTTCTATTCAATTCTTCTTATTTTGCTTCTAAGATATCCATTCGCATCCAAGAACGTGATGAAGGTGATGATTATGTGTGACGCTCATCACCATTCTCCCCTATGAACACGTGCCTGACAAACACTTCCGTTCTACATGAAATAAGCTAGAATGAATATCTCTTAGATCTCTTAATCAGAATCTTCGTGGCATAAGCTAGAATGATGGCGGAATTCAAGAGAATCCGGAAAGTCTAAACCTTGTCTGTGGTATTCCGAGTAGGATTCAATGATTGAATGACTGTGACGAGCTTCAAACTCGCGAGTGCTGGGCGTTAGTGACAGACGCAAAAGGAGGGGTGAATCCTATTCCAGCATGATCGAGAACCGACAGATGAATGGCCGTGCTGTGACAGAGCATGTGAGCATATCTTTCACTGAGAGGAGGGGATGTAGCCACTGACAACGGTGATGCCCTTGCATAAAGCCAGCCATGGAAAGGAGTAAGACTGACTGGATGAAGATAGCAGGAAAGCAGAGGTTCAGAGGAACGAAAGCACCCCCATTCGCTTATCTGAAATTCCTACCAATGAATTACATAAGTATCTCTATCCCTATTTTATTATATCATATTCGAAAACACCATTATCACTTTATATCTGCCTGACTGAGATTTACAAGGTGACCATAGCTTGCTTCATACCAACAATCTCCGTGGGATTCGACCCTTACTCACGTAAGGTATTACTTGGACGACCCAGTGCACTTGCTGGTTAGTTGTATCGAAGTTGTGAACCATGGTATTGACACCATGTTCTTGGCGCCATTGCCAGAGACAAGAAAGTGCCATGAATTTTACATAATTAAAGCGTAATCACGATTGCGCATACCAAGTTGCTCACGTTGCCAGGGATTGTTGAAGCCTGGACATCACAATTTCGTGCACCAAGTTTTTGGCGCCGTTGCCGGGGATTGTTTGAGTTTGGACAACTGACGGTTCATCCTGTTGCTCAGATTAGGTAATTTTCTTTTTATTTTATTTTCAAAAGTTTTTCAAAAAATATTTCAAAAATTTTCTCATCTGTTTTTGAAAAAAAAAATGTTTTCAAAAATATAATTTTATTCAAAATTTTTAAGAATGAATTCTAGTGTTTCATGAAGCATGTGAAGCCTTGCTGGCTGTAAAGCCATGTCTAATTCTTTTGGACTGAGGCTTCCAAACCATCAACATAGAGGTAAGTTACTTCGATAAGTAATGAGCAGTATATTCTCTTATGTTGCATGCTGAAGCTTGGCTGGCCATTGGCCATGTCTAGTGTTTTGGACCGGAGCTTTCGTTGAAAGCTTGGCTGGCTAGTGAGCCATGTCTAATTCCTGGACTGAAGCTTTAGACTAAGAATGCAAGATTCCTGGAATTCATATTAAAAATTTTGGAATCCTTATTTTCCTTTTTCAATTAATTTTCGAAAAAAAAATCCAAAAAAATTAGAAAATCATAAAAATCAAAAATATTTTTCTGTTTCTTGTTTGAGTCTTGAGTCATGTCATAAGTTTGGTGTCAATTGCATGTGCATCTTGCATTTTTCGAAAATTCATGCATTCATAGTATTCTTCATGATCTTCAAGTTGTTCTTGGTAAGTCTTCTTGTTTGATCTTGATGTTTTCTTGTTTTGCATCTTTAGTTGTTTTTCATGTGCATTTTTTGTTTGTTAGAGTCTAAACATGAAAGATTTCTAAGTTTGGTGTCTTACATGTTTTCTTTGCATTAAAAGTTTTTCAAAATTGTGTCTATGATGTTCATCTTGGCATTCAAAGTGTTCTTGGTGTTCATCTTGACATTCATAGCATTCTTGCATGCATTCATTGTTTTGATCTAAAAATTTCATGCATTGCATCATTTTTCTTGTTTTTCTCTTGCATCATAAAAATTTCAAAAAAAAATCAAAAAAATATCTTTCCCATTTTCTCTCATCAAATTCGAAAATTTGGATTGACTTTTTCAAAAATTTTTAAAATCAAATTGTTTCTCATGAGTCAAATCAAATTTTCAATTTGAAAATCTTATCTTTTTCAAAATCCTTTTCAAAAATCAAATCTTTTTCAAAATTCTTAGTTATTTTCGAAAATTCCAAAAATATTTTGCAAAAATCTTTTTCTTATTTTTATAGAAAATTTTCGAAAATAACATAATCAATTAATGTTTTGATTCAAAAATTTGAAGTTTGTTACTTGCTTGTTAAGAAAGATTCAAACTTTAAGTTCTAGAATCATATCTTGTGATTTCTTGTGAATCAAGTCATTAATTGAGATTTTAAAAATCAAATCTTTTTCAAAAACTAATTTCTATCATATCTTTTCAAAAATATCTTCTTATCTTTTTCAAAAATTTGATTTCAAAATATCTTCTCTAACTTCCTAACTTCTTATCTTTTCAAAATTGGTTTTCAAAATTTGTTTCAACTAACTAACTAACTTTTTGTTTGTTTCTTAACTTTTTCAAAACTACCTAACTAACTCTCTCTCTCTCTCATTTTCGAAAATATCTTCCCCCTTTTTCAAAATTTCTTTTTAATTTATTAATTATTTTAATTTTAATTTTTAAATCTTAATTTTCGAAAATTACTAACATTTTTTTCAAAAACTATTTTCAAAAAAAAAAAATCACTAACTCTTTTTCAAAAAAATCATTTTCGAAAATTCCTTCTCTCTCACCTTATTCTATTTATTTATTCATCTACTAACATCTCATCTCACATCTCTGCCATCCTCACAGTTGTGTTTCTTCCATTATAGTACATTCTTTGTCTCCCCCTCTTCTTCTACTCACACAGGGATCCCTATACTGTGGTATAAAGGATCTCTATTATTATTATTATTTTTCTGTGCCCTCTTCTTTGTCATATGAGCAGGAGCAAGGATAAGAACATTCTTGTGGAAGAAGATCCAGAACCTGAAAGGACTCTGAAGAGAAAATTAAGAGAAGCTAAAATACAACAATCCAGAGATAACCTTTCAGAAATTTTCGAACAGGAAAAGGATATGGCAGCTGAAAATAATAATAATGCAAGGAAGATGCTTGGTGACTTTACTACACCTAATTCCAATTTACATGGAAGAAGCATCTCCATTCCTGCCATTGGAGCAAACAACTTTGAGCTGAAACCTCAATTAGTTTCTCTGATGCAGCAGAACTGCAAGTTTCATGGACTTCCATATGAAGATCCTTTTCAGTTCTTAACTGAATTCTTGCAGATATGTGATACTGTTAAGACTAATGGAGTAGATCCTGAAGTCTACAGGCTCATGCTTTTCCCTTTTGCTGTAAGAGACAGAGCTAGATTATGGTTGGATTCTCAACCCAAGGACAGCCTGAACTCTTGGGATAAGCTGGTCACGGTTTTCTTAGCCAAGTACTTTCCTCCTCAAAAGCTGAGCAAGCTTAGAGCTGATGTTCAAACCTTCAGACAGAAAGAAGGTGAATCCCTCTATGAAGCTTGGGAAAGATACAAACAGTTGACCAAAAAGTGTCCTTCTGACATGCCTTCAGAATGGACCATCCTGGATATATTCTATGATGGTTTATCTGAGCTATCAAAGATGTCACTGGACACTTCTTCAGGTGGATCCATTCACCTAAAGAAAACGCCTGCAGAAGCTCAAGAACGCATTGACATGGTTGCTAATAACCAGCTCATGTACACTTCTGAAAGGAATCCTGTGAACAATGGGACGCCTATGAAGAAGGGAGTTCTTGAAGTTGATACTCTGAATGCCATATTGGCTCAGAACAAAATATTGACTCAGCAAGTCAATATGATCTCTCAGAGTCTGCATGGAATGCAAGCTGCATCCAACAGTACTCAAGAGGCTTCTTATGAAGAAGAAGCTTATGATCCTGAGAACCCTGCAATAGCAGAGGTGAATTACTTAGGTGAACCTTATGGAAACACCTATAACTCATCATGGAGAAATCATCCAAATTTCTCATGGAAGGATCAAAAGCCTCAACAAGGCTTTAATAATGGTGGAAGAAACAGGTTTAACAATAATAAACCTTTTCCATCATCCACTCAGCAACAGACAGAGAACTCTGAACAAAACACTTCTAATTTGGCAAACTTAGTCTCTGATCTGTCTAAGGCCACTGTAAGTTTCATGAATGAAATAAGATCTTCCAATAGAAATCTGGAAGCACAAGTGGGCCAGCTGAGTAAAAGGATCACTGAAATCCCTCCTAGTACTCTCCCAAGCAATACAGAAGAGAATCCAAAAGGAGAGTGCAAGGCCATTGACATAAGTGCCATGGCCGAACCTGTAAGGGAAGGAGAGGATGTGAATCCCAAGGAGGAAGACCTCCTGGGACGTCCAGTGACCAATAAGGAGCTTCCCTCTGAGGAACCAAAGGAATCTGAGACTCATCTAGAGACCATAGAGATTCCATTGAACCTCCTTATGCCCTTCATGAGCTCTGATGAGTATTCCTCTTCTGAAGAGAATGAGGATGTTACTGAAAAGCAAACTGCCAAGTTTCTTGGTGCAATCATGAAGCTGAATGCCAAATTATTTGGCATTGATACTTGGGAAGTTGAACCTCCCTTGTTCATCAATGAACTAAGTGATCTGGATCAACTGACATTACCTCAGAAGAGACAGGATCCTGGAAAGTTCATAATACCTTGTACCATAGGCACCATGATCTTTAAAGCTCTGTGTGACCTTGGTTCAGGAATAAACCTCATGCCCCTCTCTGTAATAGAGAAACTGGGAATCTATGGGGTGCAAGCTGCTAGAATCTCATTAGAGATGGCAGATAATTCAAGAAAACAGGCATATGGACAAGTAGAGGACGTATTAGTAAAGGATGAAGGCCTTTACATCCCTGCTGATTTCATAGTCCTGGATACTGGAAAGGAAGAGGATGAATCCATCATCCTAGGAAGACCTTTCCTGGCCACAGCAAGAGCTGTGATTGATGTTGACAGAGGTGAACTAGTCCTTCAATGGAATGAGGACTCCCTTGTGTTTAAAACTCAAGGATCTCCCTCTGCAACCATGGAGAGGAAGCATGAAAAGCTTCTCCCAAAGCAGAGACAACCCAAGCCCCCACAGTCAAACTCTAAGTTTGGTGTTGGGAGGCCACAACCAAACTCTAAGTTTGGTGTTGAACTTCCATATCCAAACTCTAAGTTTGGTGTTGGAGAGTTTCAACAATGCTCTGAACATCTGTAAGGCTCCATGAGAGCCCACTGTCAAGCTATTGACATTAAAGAAGCGCTTGTTGGGAGGCAACCCAATTTTTACTTATCTAACTATATTTTTCTTAGTTATATGTCTTTGTAGGTTCATGATCATGTGGAGTCACAAAATAAATATAAAAATTGAAAACGGAATCAAAAACAGCAGAACAAAAATCACACCCTGGAGGAGCATCTGTCTGGCGTTCAGCGCCAGAACAGAGCATGGTTCTGGCGCTGAACGCCCAAAATGGGTAGCTTCTGGGCGCTGAATGCCAGAACAGGCATGGTTCTGGCGTTCAACGCCAGAAATGGCACACAAATGGGCGTTGAACGCCCAAAATGGGCACCAACCTGGCGCTGAATGCCCAGAGTTGTGTGCAAGGGCATTTTGCATGCCTAAATTGGTGCAGGGATGTAAATGCCTTGACACCTCAGGATCTGTGGACCCTACAGGATCATCTCAGGATCTGTGGACCCCACAGGATCCCCACATACCTCCACTCACTCTCTTCTCTCTTCTCAATCATCCTCTATTCCCAATAAACACTATTCCCTATCAACCCTTTATCACTCACATCCATACACCCACTTACCTTCAAAATTCAACATCTCTTTCCCACCCAATCCCACCCATATGGCCGAATACACACTCCCATCCATCTCCTCCATATCTTCTTCTTATTCTTCTATTCTTTCTTCTTTTGCTCGAGGGCGAGAAACATTCTAAGTTTGGTGTGGTAAAAGCATAGCTTTTTTTTTTGTTTTTTCCATAACCATTGATGGAACCTAAGGCCAGAGAAACCTCTAGAAAGAGGAAAGGGAAGACAAAAGCTTCCATCAAGGGTCTATAGCTCAGTGGTAGAACATTTGACTGCAAATCAAGAGATCCCTGAGATACCTCAGGGGATACATTTTCTTCCACACAATTATTGGAAGCAACTAAGGGTGGAACATCAAGAACACTCCATCATCCTTCATGAAATCAGAGAAAATCTAAAAGCAATGAAGGAGGAGCAACAAAGGCAAGGAAGAGACATAGAAGAGCTCAAGGACATCATTGATTCCTCAAGAAGGAAACGCCACCATCACTAAGGTGGATTCATTCCTTGTTCTTATTTCTTCTGTTTTTCGTTTTCTATGTTATGTGCTTATCTATGTTTGTGTCTTCATTACATGATCATTAGTAGTTAGTAACTTTGTCTTAAAGTTATAAATGTCCTATGAATCCATCACCTCTCTTAAATGAAAAATGTTTTAATTCAAAAGAACAAGAAGTACATGAGTTTCGAATTTATCCTTGAACTTAGCTTAATTATATTGATGTGGTAACAATGCTTCTTGTTTTCTGAATGTATGCTTGAACAGTGCATATGTCTTTTGAAGTTGTTGTTTAAGAATGTTAAATATGTTGGCTCTTGAAAGAATGAAGACTAGGAGACATGTTATTTGATAATCTGAAAAATCATAAAAATGATTCTTGAAGCAAGAAAAAGCAGCAAAGAACAAAGCTTGCAGAAAAAAAAATAGGCGAAAAAAAATAGAAAGAAAAAGAAAAAAGCAAGCAGAAAAAGCCAAAAGCTCTTAAAACCAAGAGGCAAGAGCAAAAAGCCAATAACCCTTAAAACCAAAAGGCAAGGGCAAATAAAAAGGATCCCAAGGCTTTGAGCATCAGTGGATAGGAGGGCCTAAAGGAATAAAATCCTGGTCTAAGCGGCTAAACCAGGCTGTCCCTAACCAGCAAGTGCACTTGGTCGTCCAAGTAATACCTTACGTGAGTAAGGGTTGAATCCCACGGAGATTGTTGGCTTGAAGCAATCTATGATTGTCTTGTAATTCTTAGTTAGGATATCAATTATAATTATCAGTTTGGATTGCGAAAAATAAAAGAGCATGAATTAAATACTTGTTATGCAGTAATGGAGAATATGTTGGAGTTTTGGAGATGCTTTGTCTTCTGAATCTCTGCTTTTCCCCTGTCTTCTTCTTCACGCACGCAAGGTTCCTCCTATGGCAAGCTGTGTGTTGGTGGATCACCGTTGCAATGGCTACCATCCGTCCTCTCAGTGAAAATGGTCCAGGTGCGCTGTCACCGCACGGCTAATCATCTGTCGGTTCTCACTCATGCTGGAATAGGATCCATTGATCCTTTTGCGTCTGTCACTACGCCCAACCCTTGTGAGTTAGAAGCTTGTCACAGTCATTCAATCCTTGAACCCAACTCGGAATACCACAGACAAGGTTTAGACTTTTCGGATTCTCAAGAATGCTGCCAATGGATTCTAGCTTATACCACGAAGATTCTGATTAAGGAATCCAAGAGATACTCATTCAATTGAAGGTAGAACGGAGGTGGTTGTCAGGCACACATTCATAGGTTAAGAATGGTGATGAGTGTCATGGATCATCACATCCATCATATTGAAGTGCGAATGAACATCTTAGATAGAAACAAGCGTGTTTGAATAGAAAACAGAAATAATTGAATTAATTCATCGAGACACAACAGAGCTCCTCACCCCCAACAATGGAGTTTAGAGACTCATGCCATCAAAGAGTACAAAGTTCAGATCTAAAAATGTCATGAGGTACAAAATGAATCTCTAAAAGTTGTTTAAATACTAAACTAGTAACCTAGGTTTACAGAAAATGAGTAAACTAAGATAGATAGTGCAGAAATCCACTTCTGGGGACCACTTGGTGTGTGCTGGGGCTGAGACTTGAGCTTTATACATGCCTAGGCTGTTTCCAGAGTTAAATGCTAGGTTGTAACCTGTTTCTGGCGTTTAACTCCAACTTGTAACCGGTTTCTGGTGTTTAACGCCAGAATGCAACATGGAACTGGCATTGAACGCCAGTTTACGTCGTTTATCCTTGAGCAAAGTATGTACTATTATATATTGCTGGAAAGCCCTGGATGTCTACTTTCCAACACAATTGAGAGCACGCCATTTGGACTTCTGTAGCTCCAGAAAATCTATTTCGAGTGTAGGGAGGTCAGAATCCAACAACATCTGCAGTCCTTTTTCAGCCTGAATCAGATTTTTGCTCAGCTCCCTCAATTTCAGCCAGAAAATACCTAAAATGACAAAAAAACACACAAGCTCATAGTAAAGTCCAGAAATATGAATTTTTCCTAGAAACTAATAAAAATATACTAAAAACTAACTAAAACATACTAAAAACTACATGAAATTGACCCCAAAAAGCATATAAAATATCCGCTCATCATGCTTACGCGTGGGATGAACTTTTTGCAGGGGACGCGTACGCATGCGGTGGCTTGTGCGCCACACACCCCTCCCGCGCGTCTCTTGCGCAACTCTCTGTTTAATTGCGCATACACAAACGACGCATGCGCGTCGATCTCCTTTTTTTTAATGCAGAATGCAGAATGCAGATGAATATGCACAAATTTTGAATAAACACTAATAAAATAAAATAAGACTAATAATAAAATAAAAGACCGTACCATGGTGGGTTGTCTCCCACCTAGCACTTTTACACTTTGTTTGGATGGAAGATGGAAAATGAGAGGAAAGAAAATGAAAGAAAAGAAAATGGAAGGAAAGAAAATGAAAGGAAAAATTGATTTTCTTTTATGTTGTTTGGATAAAGAGAAAATGAATGGAAAGAAAATAGAAAGAAATTTTTCTTGTGTTTGGATGAAAGGAAAAGTAAGAAGAGAGAAAATCATAACCAAGTGAAATTACATTAATACCCTTCTTTATATTATATGTAAATTATAATATACCAATGTATTTAAATTATTTTTTAATAAAAAAATTATCCAAATTATATTTCAAAATTGTAACGTGTTTTCTTCATTAAAAAAATTTATTTTTTTGAATTTATTTTTATGAATTTATTCTTTTTTATTATCTTTTAATATCATAAATAAAAATATATATTATTCTTTTTAAAAATATATTATTCTTTTGAAGATGATGCAGTAACAGGAAAGATGGAAATAGAGATACGTGCTTTCCTTTTCAGATTAGGGATTTTGATTTGTTTTTAATGAAAGGGTATATATGTAATTTTACACTTTTTTATACTTCCATTCCAGTTTTCTTCGCAAGTTTGGGCAGAAAATTTTTAAGTGGGCCCTATGTAGGCTTTTTTATTTTCCATTCAAGTTCCCTGCTAATCCAAACAGAGGAAAAACAAGTTTTCCACTCATTTTCATCTTTCCCCTTTTCTTTCCTCACAAGTTCCATTATACCAAACAAAGTGTTAGTTATTATCCTTAAGTTGGACATTTGGTGAGCTCCTTGTCATGGTGGCTTGTGCTTGAACTCATCCAGGAATCCCCACCAGTGTTTGTAATTCCAATAGCCTCCGGGATCCCACACTAGTTGCATAAAGCCATCAAGCAAGTTAAAGCAAGTGACAAGGCCCCAAGAGTGTTGACTACTAGACTAAATTCCGGGGTCCCAAACCTTGCTTTTGCACCCGTCTTCTTGTTGACCATCTTTGTTCCAACCGAGTGGTAAGCAATCTGAATTCTCACTGAGGCATCCAAACAGCTTCCTAGACCCAGACAATTTAGTATTCTTCCAACCATGATAATTCAGCCGTGAGCTCCCTACCACAATGAACCTAGGATTGTGTTGCCAACCACTAACCATCTCCCTCTTACTCTTATAGCCACAAAGAGCTCTAAGTTGCCCATCCGTCTCAAGCAAAGCATATTCAAGTGGGCTAATTAAGCTTAGAGATGAGAGATTTACCCACTTGGCAAGGTGATCTCCAGTTCCATTCCCTTGGGCTCTTCTTTGACAACTTCCACGTCTTTGCAAGCTTCTTCAATATCAACCTCTTCCTCTTGGTAGCTTTCTTCCAATTCGATCTCTTCTTCATTGTTCACTAAAGGCATGGGAGGTTGTGCTTCTTCTTCTTTAATATCCATGTCAAGTCCAATAAAAGAGGATTCAAATATAGATAAGAATTCATCAATGATTGAATCTATCTCTTGATCATCCCCTTCAAAGTCTTCAACCATGATATGCCTTGGAGGTTGTACACCCTCCTCAACATCAAATTCAAACTCCTTAGAAAGGGTCTCTATGACCGGGCTTTCCATAGACGTTCCGCATCTCCTAAGTCTTCGACCACTTCTTCCTCTTCAACGATTACGGCTTCCTCCACTTGTTCCAATACAAAGTTATGCTGCTCACTGTCCACCGGAGTTTCTAGTGTCTCCTTCATGATACGTTCTTCATTAGATTCTCCACATGAAGCCATGGGAGTTCCTTGAGTGTCTGAATGTTGGGAAGCTAATCAGTTTATCGCTTGCTCCAATTGATGAAGGGTTGCATGAAATCGATCCACTGTTTCCTCGAGACGATCCTTTGATTCTTGTTGCGCTCGGCTATCATAAGTAGGATCATAGTGCTCTTGAATTGATGGATGTGGACATGGTGTATATGGAGGTGGTGGTTCTTGGGAGTAATTGGGTTGGAATTGGGGTGGCTCTATGTATGGTTCATACGGCTCATAGGGTGGTTGGTATGGCGGATATAGGTTAGGGTCATATGGAGGTGAATGGTATAAAGGGACTTGTGAGTATGGTGGTTCAAAGGTGTATTGGGGAGGTGGTTCATAAGCATATGGTGGGGCTTGTTGGTAACTACAAGGGGGTCCACCATATTCATCATCTTGGTACGCTCCCTAGAATGGCTCTTGACCATAGTAATTTGGTGGAGGTGGTTTGTCACAAAAGGGTCCACCATAACTATTGTCTTGGTATGCATCACAGAATGGTTGTTGGTTATAACGCTTTAGAGGGGGTTGTTGCCAAGAGGGTTGATCAAATCCTTGTGGCTCCTCCCATCTTTGATTCTTCCAACCTTGATGCATGTTCTCATTATAGCTTCCATTCCTTATAACAACATTGGAACTAAACTTAAAGCCAGAGGGGTGAGAATTCATAGTAGTCAGGGAAATAAAAATTAATAAAAATTAAAGAAAATAAACTCCTAAAACTAGAAACACTAACAAAGAAACGAAAAAGCAAATATTTACAATAACCAATAATAAGGCACACGTTTGCAATTCCCCCGCAACGGCGCCATTTTGACGAACGGATTTTCTATCGGTAAAGAAATTCACAAATGAATTCTCGTTGTAAGTATAGTTTCTAAACCAACAGAGAATCCTTTCATATAAAAGTTTCGGTTGTCACTAAAGCAAACCCAATAAAATTGATAACCAAAGTATTTAAACCTCGGGTCGTCTCTCAAGGAATTGTAGGAAAGTGTGATTTATTATTGGTTATAGAAAATTATCTTTTTGGGTTTTTGAAATAGGGAACAAGGACATAAATTGACAAGAAAGTAAATTAATAATTATGAAAACCCTTGCAAGGTATAAGAACTGAAAATCCCATCCTAGTTATCCTTATCAATTGTGATGAGAATTATTTATTGCTCCCACTTAGTTAACCCTTACTAAATAAAGGAAATTCAAGTGGACCAATAAATGGGATTCCTCAAGTCCTAGTCAACTCCTGAGGAAAGACTAGCTTTAGAGGGATCCAAATCAATCAGCAAATTCCAATTTTCAATCAACAAGGAGTTTGATAACTCAAGTGTCACCAATTACTCAACCAAAGCCAAAGGAGAGAAATCTAAATTAAATTAAAAGCATCAATAACATAAATAGAAGAAACAATCATAAATCTGAAATACCTCAAATTGCATTAAATAGAAATTCAAATCTAACATGAAGAGTTCATAAACCAAATAGTAACATAAAGTAATCAATAAAGGGAATAAATAAACTAGAAAGCTAGAACAATTAAAAGTAGAAGAGAAGTTAAATTAAAAGAACATTGAACCTGGAATTGAGAAGACGAAGAAATCCTAATCCTAAAACCTAAGAGAGAGGAGAAAGCCTCTCTCTCTCTCTAAAAACTACATCTAAAACCTAAAATTATGAATAATGAATGTTGTATCCATGAATTGATTGATTCTCCCACTTTTTAGCATCTAATCTGTGTTTTCTGGGCCAAAAATTGGGTCAAAAATAGCCCAGAAATCGCCTCCAGCGATTTCTGATACGTCCAGCACGTGGCTCTGTCACGCGTACACATGATCCACGCGTGTGCATCATTTAAAAGCATGGAAACTATAAAAAATTATATATCGTTGTGAAGCCCCGGATGTTAGCTTTCCAACGCAACTAGAAGTACCTCATTTGGACCTTTTTAGCTCAAGTTATGGTCGAATTAGTACGAAGAGGTCAGGCTGGACAGCTTAGCAATTCCTTCAGTTTCTTGTATTCCTTCTACTTTTGCATGCTTCCTTTCCATGCTCTAACCCATTCCTGCCCTATAAACCCTGAAATAATTTAACACACATATCAAGGCATCGAATGGTAATATGAAAAGGTTAAAGTTAGCAAATTTAAGACCAAAGAAGCATGTTTTCAATCATAGCACAGAATTAGGAAGGAAAATGTAAAACCATGCAATTAGTATGAATAAGTGAGCAGAGAGTTGATAAAAACCACTCAAATTATCATAAGATAAACCATAAAATAGTAGTTTATCACACCTTCACACCACAAGCACATAGTCAGGGATAGCAACTCAGTTTGAGCTTTTTTGGCCAATTTCTAACCCTCCTAACCATTGATGCTCAAAGCCTTGGATCCTTTTATTGGTTTTCTTCTTGGAAATATATATATATATATATATATATTTTGGAATGCTGTTTCTTTTGCTTCAAGAATATATATAATTTAGATTTTTCTGAGAATCAATAATACTTCTCTATATTCACTATTCTTTCAAGAGTTAAGACCCTCAACTTCACAGTTAATTCACACATCTAGAAGGTAGATGCAAAGCCACCACTTTGTGAATTAGAAGGAACGAATTATAATCAACTCAAGAATTTTTGTATTTTACTGCTTCTTAAAAAAACGAAATTTTATTCAAGTTTAATAGAATGCTAAGTGGAACATCTTAAACTTAAATGACAGAATTAGAAATTAACTAAAAAAATAGGAAATTTTACTAGCGATCATGCAATATTAGAATTGAAAGACAGGAAATAAAATACTGAAATAGGAACTGAACAGGGGTGAAAACTCAACCACCTTAGTCATGGGGGTCACTACTGTCTCCAGCAGATACTTTCTGACACTTTAATTCTTCCAATTCTCGCCCTTGCTTCTCTTGTTCTTCAGCCAACTTGTGAAGTATGCAAGACTGGTTCTTTTGCTCCTCTCTCAATTGATCTATAGTGGATTGCAACTGTTCAACGGATGTTGCCAGTTGAGTCCAATATTCAATTAGAGGGATACTTTGTTCTTGAGGCGGCTCAGGTGTCTTCCTCTTGGGAGGGTCAACTGATGCTAAATTTTATCTGGATTGTTGACGATCGGATTTTTTCTATCAGTAAAGAAATGTAAAAATATGTATTCGCGTTGTAAGTATAGCTTCTAAACCAATAGAAAATCCTTTCGTACAAACGTTTTGGTTGTCACAAATAACAAACCCCTTTTTAAAATTGATAACCGATGTATTTAAACCTCGGGTCGTCTTCTCAAGGAACTGCAGGGAGGTATTCTTATTATTGGTTATGAGTTTTGTAAATTGGAGATTTTGAAAGTAAGGAACAAGTAGTTTAAATGACAAATAAAATAAATAAATAACTATAAAATAAACTCTTGGCAAGGTATGAGAATTTGAAAGTCCTATCCTAGTTATCCTTATCAATGGTGATGAGAATTGAGTTTTAATCCCACTTAGTTAGCCTTTACTAAAGCAAAGAAAGGTTAAGTGGACCAATTAGTTTGATCCTCAGGTCCTAGTCAATTCCTAAGAAAGGACTGGAGTTATTGAAGTTCAATTCAATTAGCAAAGACAACAATTATCAATCACGTTAAGTTTGATAACTCATGAGTTACCAATTACTTAACCAAGGCCAAAAGGGGAAAAGTAAACTTACTCGAATAAAAATGTCTTTAGATTGGAAGCAACAGTAACATAAATAAAAGAAAGCAATCATAAACTGAAATACCTCAAATAACATTAATTAAGAGAATCATACGTAACATGGAAGAGTTCATAAATTAAATTGAGAAAATAATTAAAAAGGAACATTGAACTTGATAAAAAGAGAAAATCATGAAGGCGAGAAAAATCCTAACTTCTAGTCCTAAGAGAGAGAGGAGAGAACCTCTCTCTAAAAACTACATCTAAATCATGAAAAGTGAATAATTGAAGACATCCCCTTGAATGGATACATTCTTCCACTTTATAACCTCTAATCTGTGCCTTCTGGACTTGGATCTGGGAGAAAAAGGGTTTCAGAAATCGCTGGGAGCATTTTCTGTAATTTCTGGTGCGTGGCGTCTGTCACGCGTCCGCGTGGGTCACGCGGTCGCGTCATCTGGAGTTTTCCTTATCACGCGTTCGCTTCGGTCACGCGTACGCATCATCTGTGTTCTGCTTATGGCGCACGTTCGCGTCAGTCACGCGTTCGCATCGCTGCCTTTTCGCACTGGGCATGCGATCGCGTCGTCCATGCGTTCGCGTCGCTGCCAGTTTCTTCAAAAACTCTATTTTGTGCTTTCCTTCCATTTTTGTATGTTTCCTTTCCATCCTTTAAGTCATTCCTGCCTTAGAAGATCTGAAACTACTCAACACACAAATCACGACATCGAATGGTAATAAAGGGTAATTAAAATAATTATTTTTAAAACATAGGAAACATGTTTTTCACATATATCACATAATAAGGAAGGGAAAGTAAAACCATGCAATTTACATGAATAAGTGGGTGAAGGGTTGAATAAATCACTTAAATTGAGCACAATATATATCATAAAATATGGGTTTATCAACTTCCCCACACTTAAGCAATAGCATGTCCTCATGCTAAGTCCAAGATAAAGAGTAAGGTAAGGTTAAAGTGGTGGAATCTCATGCAATGCAATCTATCCTAAATGCAATTACCTAAATGAATCATGCAATTCCAATTGTTATTCACATGTATATAAAACTTACATGTAGTTAAATTAATTCACATCTTCAAGGAATCATATATACATAGCCAAACCCTAGATAATGTTAAAGCACTTTTACAATTGAGATGGGCAAAAATATTTTACAAATTTGCAAGACAATTAACAATTTAAGCAGAGATATATGTTGATGAGCTATTGAACCCTCACTGGATTTTGTGTTTACTCTCTAGTCACTCAGTGTTTATTGGGTTAATCACTCTATTCTTCTTTTTATCCTTACTTTCTATAACTTTGTTCTTCATCTAACCAATCAACAATTATAGAATACAGTCATACAAAAAATCATGAGGTCAGCCCAAACTACTATAAATATACTGGAGCACCCAGGTATAACTCATACTCTGATTCTACAATAAACCTGCTTAATACCCGTGCTAACTTAAGCATCGGAGTCTCTTGCAGGTACCCCCCACCCTCCGGTGACCAAGGATCAGGTGTGCAGCCAGCCAACAAGTCGGACACAACAGTTCTGGCCGCCACCAGCCAGCCAGACACATCATCTCTGACCAGTACAGAAGATCTCGTTAGAAGATCGACCTCTAGTTTCAGGTAACCCTCGGAACAGAAAGCAATCATAATTCTGAAATACCTCAAATCATATTAAATAGAAAATCAAATCTAAACATGGGTGGTTCATAAGCCAATTGGGCAACAAAAGTAATTAAAGGAAAGCATTAAAATATCTGAAAGCAAAAGGGAAATATAAAGTAAAGTAATATTGAACCTGATAAGGAGTTGGAATACTAAATTGAAATAATAAGAAATCCTAATCCTAAAACCTAAGAGAGATGAGAGAACCTCTCCCTCTAAAAACTACATCTAAATTATGAAAAGTGAATAATTGGCGCTCCTTCTTCGAATGAATGCATTCCCCCACTTCATAACCTCCAATCTGTGCCTTCTGGACTTGGATCTGGGCCAAAAAGGGCTTCAAAAATTGCTGGGGGCGTTTTTTGTATTTCTGGTGCGTGGCGTCTGTCACGCGTCCGCGTGGGTCATGCAGTCGCGTCATCTGGAGTTTTCCTTGTCACGCGTTCGCCTCGGTCATGCGTCCGTGTCATCTATGTTTTGCTTAAGGCGCGCGTCTACGTCAGTCACGCATTCGCGTCGCTATCTTTTCGCGCTAGGCATGCGGCCGCGTCATTCATGCGTTCGCGTCGCTGCCAGTTTCTTCAAAAACTCCATTTTGTGCTTTCCTTCCATTTTTGTATGTTTCTTTTCCATCCTTTAAGTCATTCCTGCCTTAGGAGATCTGAAACTACTCAACACACAAATCACGGCATCGAATGATAATAAAGGGTGCTTAAAATAATTAATTTTAAAGCATAGGAAACATGTATTTCACATATATCACATAATAAGGAAGGGAAAGTAAAACCATGCAATTTACATGAATAAGTGGGTGAAGGATTGAATAAATCTCTTGAATTGAGCATAATATATATTATAAAATATGGGTTTATCAACCTCCCCACACTTAAACAGTAGCATGTCCTCATGCTAAGTCCAAGATAAAGAGTAAGGTAAGGTTAAAGTGGTGGAATCTCATGCAATGCAATCTATCTAAATGCAACTACCTAAATGAATCATGCAATTCTAATTTTTATTCACTTGTATATAAAACTTACATGTAGTTAAATTAATTCACATTCTCAAGGAATCATATATGCATAGCCAACCTTAGATAATGTCAAGGCACTTTTACAATTGAGATGGGTAAAAAATATTTTTCAGACTTGCAAGACAATTAACAATTTAAGCAGAGATATATGGTGATGAGCTATTGAACCCTCACTAGATTTTGTGTTTACTCTCTAGTCACTCAGTGTTTATTGGGTTAATCACTCTATTCTACTTTTTATCCTTACTTTCTATAACTTTGTTCTTCATCTAACCAATCAACAATTATAGAATACAGACATACAAAAATCATGAGGTCTTTTTCAAGGTTGTAATGGGGCCAAGGTAAAGGTAAGGGTATATGTATAAGGCTAAGTGAGCTAATAAGTGAATCCTTGATTAGTCTAAGATCTCACCTAACATACATATTTTGCAATTCAAAGTTTCTTAACCTATTTGCCCAACTTTTCTCACTTTGTATTGTAAGCTCGTGCATTAACTTTAATTTTATCCCATGTGCATTGATTCTTTTTATTTTGCAATTGGGGAATTTTTGTATCCCCTTAATTAAATACCGAAATTTTTTTTTAATGCACATGGTAATTCAATTGTTTTGATTTCACATGAGCATGCTTCCCAAATTTTTATTTTGAAACATCTTTATTCTTTTTAACTTTCTACCTTTGATTCTATCATCCATGTTCCCATAAAGTTCACCACACTTAAACAATACACAATTTCTATCTTAAGCTAACCAAGGATTCAACTTGGGATTTTTATTTTGTTTTTCTGCTTAAGGCTAGTAATGTGGTTTATAGAACAAGAGGGGATTAAAAAGCTCAAGGGGACTAACAAGGGTGATGTAAAAGGTAGGCTAGTTTGGGATAAGTAAGAAAAAATTCAAATGATGGCCTCAATCATCTCTTAGTATGTATCTATACTCTATAATTGGACATATAGATTAAAACAAAGTAAAGAACACCAGAATGAAAAAGAAGGACAAAACACACAGGAATAAAAATTATGGTTTGAATGTAACCATACAATTAAGCTCAAAACTCACAGGCTGTGTGTTCTCTAGCTCAAAAATCATATATATCAGTTATACATGTCATGCAAGTAAAAATTAAGAGTTCTCATTATTCTCAATGTAAACCTTAGGGTGGCTTTTAAAATTTTAGTGTTCCTCCTTGATGAAATGTTGTTAACTAACTAACATGTTATACTATATATACAAGGTGTGTGGATTGTTTTAAATTACTAAAGTCTCTAGTTTACTCCTTTTATTTTCAATTAAACTAAATTATCATATGCTAAAAGGGTAAACTATACTAATTAATCCACATATTCTATAACTAATAAGTTAGAATTGCAACTAAACTAACTGGTTAAAATATGAACTAAAGTGCAAAATGCAGAAATAGAGTAAAAATACATGAAAAGAACAATGTATAAGTACTGAAAGATAAAAATGAAGATAAAAATACAGGAAAATAACCAAAATAAGATAAAAGAGCCTGTAGTGGTTCACCAAAAAGATATGCCAGAGATGGTGATAAACCCCAATTTTGTGGTTTATCTTGTGCTCAATTTGGGGGATTTTATCAACTTTTATCACATTTATTCAATGAAATAGCATCGTTTTGCAATTCTCCCTTGATTTGTACTTAAATGTGAAAACATGCTTTTTAGGCCATAAAATTGGTGATTTTAATCCACTTTAATTCCATTCGATGCCTTGATGTGTTTGTTGAGTGATTTTAGGTTCATAAGGCAAGTATTGGATGGAAGAAGTGAGGAGAAAAGCATGCAAAGCGGGAGAACTCATGAAGAAATGAAGGAACCTTAAAGCTGTCAAGCCCGACCTCTTCGCACTCAATCGACCATAACTTGAGCTACAGAGGTCCAAATGAGGCGGTTCCAGTTGCGTTGGAAAGCTAACATCCAGGTTTTCAAAATGACAAAATTTTCCATATGTTACTTCGCTCTCAGGGGCGCGCACGCTCCATGTACGCGTGCGCGCCGATTCTGCCGTGGCCCACTAAGGTGAAATTGCCCCCAGCGATTTTTGAAGCACTTTGGGCCCAACCCAACTCATTTCTAATGCTATTTCATGTAGAATTCAAGTTTGGGCAAGGGGGAGCAATTGTTTGTACCATTAGCATCATGTAGGTTAGTTTCTAGAGAGAGAAGCTCCTTCTTCTCTCTAGAATTAGGTTAGGTTAATCTCTCTTAGATTTAGATTCAATTACATGTTTTCATCTTGTTTCTTTTATGAATTCTTGCTTCTTCTCTTTCATTCTCTTGATTTGTAATGTTAATTTTTCCTTTTTGCCCTCTTTTATGTTCATGGATGCTCTTGTTGGATTTGATTTACTTTTAATGCAATTTAATGTTTGATATTTCTTTATTGTTGATTTGAGTTGTTGATCTCGTTTCCTTGCAATTTGTAGTTGGTAGATTTATCATTCTTGCACATTTACCATGCTTTCCTTTAGTACCCACCATGTGTTTGACAAAATGCTTGGTTGGATCTTAGAGTAGATTTTGAGCATTCTTGGCTTGGAAAGAGTAATTAGGCAATCTTGAGTCATGAAAACCCAACTCATGTTGGTGATCTAGAGTTGTTAGCTAATATTGTTTCCATTGATGCTAATCTTTTGCTAATTTAAATAGTGAGTTGATTAGGACTTTTGGAATATTGTTTCCATTGACGCTAATCTTTTGCTAATTAAATTAATGAGTTGATTAGGACTTTTGGAATATTGTTTCCATTGACGCTAATCTTTTGCTAATTAAATTAGTGAGTTGATTAGGACTTTTGGATTGAGATTAGCTAGTCTTATTAGACTTTCTCTCATGGAAGATAATATGATACCTTCTTCCAATGTTGGAGATGACGTAATAAGATAAATTCTTGTTCATTATTGTGATATGATTGATTAATCTTGTTTGACTTTCTCCCTATTTGTTGGAGTTGACTAAATAAGATGAATTAATCATTGCATGACTAGGATAGAAGGCCTATGATCTCAATCCTTGCCATGAATGTCTTGATAGAAGAGTTTTGCTTGATGGTCTAGAATTTCTTCTTATAGAAGGAATAACTTCATTGCAAGTATAGTTCTACACCAACAAACAATCCTCCCAATCAAATATTTTGGTTTTGTCACATGTACAATCCCCAATTAAGAATTAACTGGAGTATTTAGACTCCGGGTCGTCTCACAAAGAGTTGCAATGAATTGTTTAATTATTGGCTACGGGGATCAAGGGGTTTTGTTGATAAGAGGACAAGAAAATAAATGGCAAGAAAAGTAAAGAGAGCAATTAATTAAAGAAAGCAATTAAAGAAGAGAGACATTCATGGCATTGGATTGAGGTCATAGGCTTTCTATCCTAGTCATGCATGATTAATTTACCTTATTTAGTTAACTCACACACCGGGAGAATGTCAAACAAGACTAATTAATCATGTCACAATTATAAACAAGAATTTATCTCATTACGTCAACTCCAACAAATAGGGAGAAAGTCTAACGAGACTAGCTAATCTCATTCCAAAAGTCCTAACCAACTTACTAATTAAATTAGCAAAAGGTTAGCGTCAATGGAAACAATACTAGCTAACAACTCTAGATCGCCAACATAAGTTGGGTTTTCATGACTCAAGATTGCCCAATTACTCTTTCCAAGCCAAGAATGCTCAAAATCTACTCTAACATCCTACCAAGCATTTTGTCAAACACTTGGTAGGCATAAAAGGAAAGCATGGTAAATTTGCAAAGAATGTAAATCTACACTACTCAATTGCAAGGAATTAAACAACAACAAATCTAAATCAACAATAAAGGAACATGAATCATAAATTGCATTGAATTGAAAATAAAAGAACCAAAAAGTGCATCAACAATAAAGTAAGCAATTGCAAGAATGAGATATAAAATTAAAAAGAGAAAGAGTAGAGGAACAAGAAATTGTAAAGGAAAAGTAAATCAAAGCATGAATTAAACCTAAATCTAAGATGAAAATTAACCTAACCTAATTCTAGAGAGAAGAGGGAGCTTCTCTCTCTAGAAACTACCCTACATGATGCTATACTACTGATGAGCGGATAATTTATACGCTTTTTGACATTGTTTTTAGTATGTTTTTAGTAGGATCTAGTTACTTTTAGGGATGTTTTCATTATTTTTTATGTTAAATTCACATTTCTAGACTTTAATATAAGTTTGTGTGTTTTTCTGTGATTTCAGGTATTTTCTGGCTGAAATTGAGGGACTTGAACAGAAATCAGATTCAGAGGTTGAAGAAGGACTGCTGATGCTGTTGGATTCTGACCTCCCTGCACTCAAAATGGATTATCTGGAGCTACAGAACTTGAAAATGCGCGCTTCCAATTGCGTTGGAAGGTAGACATCCAGGGCTTTCCAACAATATATAATATTTCATACTTTGGTCAAGAATAGACGACGTAAACTGGCGTTCAACGCCAGCTTTCTACCCAAATCTGGCGTCCAGCGCCAGAAAAGGATCCAAAACCAGAGTTGAACGCCAGAAATGGATCAAAACCTGGCGTTCAACTCCACAAATGGCCTCTACACGTGCAACACTCAAGCCCAGCCCAAGCACACACCAAGTGGGCCCCGGAAGTAGATTTATGCATCAATTACTTACTCATGTAAACCCTAGTAGCTAGTTTATTATAAATAGGACCTTTTACTATTGTATTAGGCATCTTTTGATCATCTTTGGATCCCGGATTGTATTTTTGATCCTGTGATCACGTTTTGGGGGCTGGTCATCTCGGCCATGCCTGGACCTTTCACTTATGTATTTTCAACGGTAGAGTTTCTACACTCCATAGATTAAGGTATGGAGCTCTGCTGTTCCTCAAAGATTAATGCAAAGTACTACTGTTTTCTATTCAATTCATCTTGTTTCGCTTCTAAGATATTCATTCGCACATGAAGGTGATGATTATGTGTGACGCTCATCACCATTCTCCCCTATGAACACATGCCTGACAAACACTTCCGTTCTACATGAAATAAGCTAGAATGAATATCTCTTAGATCTCCTAACCAGAATCTTCGTGGCGTAAGCTAGAATGATGGTGGCATTCAAGAGAATCCAGAAGGTCTAAACCTTGTCTGTGGTATTCCGAGTAGGATTCAATGAATGAATGACTGTGACGAGCTCCAAACTCGCGATTGCAGGGCGTTAGTGACAGACGCAAAAGGATAGTAAATCCTATTCCAGCATGATCGAGAACCGACAGATGAATAGCCATGCCGTGACAGGGTGAGTGAGCATATTATTCACTGAGAGGATAAGATGAAGCCATTGACAAGGGTGATGCCTCCAGACGATTAGCCGTGCCGTGACAGGGCATTGGATCATTTTCCCGAGAGATGACCGAAAGTAGCCATTGACAGTGGTGATGTATCACATAAAGCCAGCCATGGAAAGGAGTAAGACTGATTGGATGAAGACAGCAGGAAAGCAGAGGTTCAGAGGAACGAAAAGCATCTCCATTCGCTTATCTGAAATTCCTACCAATGATTTACATAAGTACCTCTATCCCTATTCTATTAGTTATTATTCGAAAACATCATTATCAAATTATATCTGCCTAACTGAGATTTGCAAGGTGACCATAGCTTGCTTCATACCGACAATCTCCGTGGGATTCGACCCTTACTCACGTAAGGTATTACTTGGACGACCCAGTGCACTTGCTGGTTAGTTGTATCGAAGTTGTGAACCATGGTATTGGCACCATGTTCTTGGCGCCATTGCCAGGGGAAGAAAGAGCCATGAATTTTACATAATTAAAGTGTAATCACGATTACGCGTACCAAGTTGCTCACGTTGCCAGGGATTGTTCGAGCCTGGACATCACAATTTCGTGCACCAAGTTTTTGGCGCCGTTGCCGGGGAAAGAAAGAGCCATGAATTTTACATAATTAAAGTGTAATCACGATTACGCGTACCAAGTTGCTCACGTTGCCAGGGATTGTTCGAGCTTGGACATCACAATTTCGTGCACCAAGTTTTTGGCGCCATTGCCGGGGATTGTTTGAGTTTGGACAACTGACGGTTCATCTTGTTGCTCAGATTAGGTAATTTCCTTTTTATTTTATTTTCAAAAATTTTTCAAAAATATTTCAAATTTTCTCACCTATTTTCGAAAAAATTTTAGATTCAAAATTTTTAAGAATGAATTCTAGTGTTTCATGAAGCATGTAAAGCCTGGCTAGCTGTAAAGCCATGTCTAAATTTATTTGGATTGAGGCTTGCAATTTGTTATCAAGAGCAATATACTCTGGTGTTAAATGCTGAAGCTTGGCTAGCCATTGGCCATGTCTAGTGTTTTGGACTGGAGCTTTCATTGAAAGCTTGGCTGGCTAGTGAGCCATGTCTAATTCCTGGACTGAAGCTTTAGACTAAGAATGCAAGAGTCCTGGAATTCATATTAAAAATTTTGGAATCCTTATTTTTCTTTTTCACCTTAATTTTCAAAAAAAAAAAAAATACAAAAAAATTAGAAAATCATAAAAATCAAAAATATTTTGTGTTTCTTGTTTGAGTCTTGAGTCATATCATAAGTTTGGTGTCACTTGCATATGCATTTTGCATTTTTCGAAAATTTCCATGCATTCATAGTGTTCTTCATGATCTTCAAGTTGTTCTTGGTAAGTCTTCTTGTTTGATCTTGATGATTTTTTGTTTCTTGTCTTTTCTTGTTTTTCATATGCATTCTTGAATTCTTAGTGTCTAAGCATTAAAGAATTCTAAGTTTGGTGTCTTGCATGTTTTCTTTGCATTAAAAATTTTTCAAAATTGTGTTCTTGATGTTCATCATGATCTTCATAGTGTTCTTGGTGTTCATCTTGACATTCATAGCATTCTTGCATGCATTCATTGTTGTGATCTAAAAATTTCATGCATTGCATCTCTTTAGTGTTTTTCTCTCTCATCATAAAAATTTCAAAAAATCAAAAAAAAAATATCTTTCCCATTTTCTCTCATCAAATTCGAAAATTTGGATTGACTTTTTCAAAAAATTTTAAAATCAAGTTATTTCTTATGAGTCAAATCAAATTTTCAATTTGAAAATCTTATCTTTCTCAAAATCTTTTTCAAAAATAAAATCTTTTTCAAAATTCTTAGTTATTTTCGAAAATTCCAAAAATATTTTTCAAAAATCTTTTTCTTATTTTTATACCAAATTTTCGAAAATAACAATAACAATTAATGTTTTGATTCAAAAATTTCAAGTTTGTTACTTGCTTGTTAAGAAAGATTCAAACTTTGAGTTCTAGAATCATATCTTGTGATTTCGTGTGAATCAAGTCATTAATTGTGATTTTAAAAATCAAATCTTTTTCAAAAACTAATTTCTATCATATCTTTTCAAAAATATCTTCTCATCTTATCTTTTTCAAAAATCTAATTTCAAAATATCTTTTCTAACCTCCTAACTTCTTATCTTTTCAAAATTTGTTTCAACTAACTAACTAACTTTTTGTTTGTTTCTTAACTTTTTCAAAACTACCTAACTAACTCTCTCTCTCTAATTTTCGAAAATATCTTCCCTCTTTTTCAAAAATTTCTTTTTAATTAACTGATTATTCTTATTTTTATTTTTAATTTAAAAAAAAAATTTTCGAAAAAATACTAACAATTTTCAAAAACTATTTTCGAAAATCACTAACTCTTTTTCAAAATAATTTTCGAAAATTATCCCTCCCCCATCTTATTCTATTTATTCATTCATATCCTAACATCTCATCTCACATCTCTGCCATCCTCACAGTTGTGTTTCTTCCATTATATTACATTCTTTGTCTCCCCCTCTTCTTCTACTCACACAGGGATCCCTATACTGTGGTATAAAGGATCTCTATTATTATTATTATTTTTCTGTGCCTTCTTCTTTGTCATATGAGCAGGAGCAAGGATAAGAACATTCTTGTGGAAGCAGATCCAGAACCTGAAAGGACTCTGAAGAGAAAATTAAGAGAAGCTAAATTACAACAATCCAGAAATAACCTTTCAGAAATTTTCGAATAGGAAGAGGAGATGGCAGCCGAAAATAATAATAATGTAAGGAAGATGCTTGGTGACTTTACTGCACCTAATTCCAATTTACATGGAAGAAGCATCTCCATTCCTGCCATTGGAGCAAACAACTTTGAGCTGAAACCTCAATTAGTTTCTCTGATGCAGCAGAACTGCAAGTTTCATGGACTTCCATCTGAAGATCCTTTTCAGTTCTTAACTGAATTCTTGCAGATATTTGATACTGTTAAGACTAATGGAGTAGATCCTGAAGTCTACAGGCTCATGCTTTTCCCTTTTGCTGTAAGAGACAGAGCTAGACTATGGTTGGATTCTCAACCCAAAGACAGCCTGAACTCTTGGGATAAGCTGGTCACGGCTTTCTTAGCCAAGTACTTTCCTCCTCAAAAGCTGAGCAAGCTTAGAGCTGATGTTCAAACCTTCAGACAGAAAGAAGGTGAATCCGTCTATGAAGCTTGGGAAAGATACAAACAGTTGACCAAAAAGTGTCCTTCTGACATGCTTTCAGAATGGACCATCCTGGATATATTCTATGATGGTTTGTCTGAGCTATCAAAAATGTCATTGGACACTTCTGCAGGTGGATCCATTCACCTAAAGAAAACGCCTGCAGAAGCTCAAGAACTCATTGACATGGTTGCTAATAACTAGTTCATGTACACATCTGAAAGGAATCCTGTGAGTAATGGGATGCCTATGAAGAAGGGAGTTCTTGAAATTGATACTCTGAATGCTATATTGGCTCAGAATAAAATATTGACTCAGCAAGTCAATATGATCTCTCAGAGTCTACAAGGAATGCAAGCTGCATCCAACAGTACTCAAGAGGCTTCTTATGAAGAAGAAGCTTATGATCCTGAGAACCCTGCAATAGCAGAGGTGAATTACTTAGGTGAACCTTATGGAAACACCTATAAATCATCATGGAGAAATCATCCAAATTTCTCATGGAAGGATCAAAAGCCTCAACAAGGCTTTAATAATAAACCTTTTCCATCATCCACTCAGCAATAGACAGAGAACTCTGAACAAAATGCTTCTAATTTAGCAAACTTAGTCTCTGATCTGTCCAAGGCCACTGTGAGTTTCATGAATGAAACAAGGTCTTCCATTAGAAATCTGGAAGCACAAGTGGGCCAGCTGAGTAAAAGGATCACTGAAATCCCTCCTAGTACTTTCCCAAGCAATACAGAAGAAAACCCAAAAGGAGAGTGCAAGGCCATTGACATAAGCACCATGGCCGAACCTACAAGGGGAGTGGAGGACGTGAATCCCAAGGAGGAAGACCTCCTGGGACGTCCAGTGATCAATAAGGAGCTTCCCTCTGAGGAACCAAAGGATTCTGAGGCTCATCTAGAGACCATAGAGATTCCATTGAACCTCCTTATGCCCTTCATGAGCTCTGATGAGTATTCCTCTTCTGAAGAGAATGAGGATGTTACTGAAGAGCAAACTGCCGAGTTTCTTGGTGCAATCATGAAGCTGAATGCCAAATTATTTGGCATTGATACTTGGGAAGTCGAACCTCCCTTGTTCATCAATGAACTAAGTGATCTGGATCAACTGACATTGCCTCAGAAGAGACAGGATCCTGGAAAGTTCATAATACCCTGTACCATAGGCACCATGATCTTTAAGGCTCTATGTGACCTTGGTTCAGGAATAAACCTCATGCCCCTCTCTGTAATAGAGAAACTGGGAATCTATGGGGTGCAAGCTGCTAAAATCTCATTAGAGATGGCAGACAGTTCAAGAAAACAGGCTTATGGACAAGTAGAGGACGTGTTAGTAAAGGTTGAAGGCCTTTACATCCCTGCTGATTTCATAGTCCTGGATACGGGAAAGGAAGAGGATGAATCCATCATCCTAGGAAGACCTTTCCTGGCCACAGCAAGAGCTGTGATTGATGTTGACAGAGGTGAAATAGTCCTTCAATGGAATGAGAACTCCCTTATGTTCAAAACTCAAGGATCTCCCTCTGCAACCATGGAGAGGAAGCAGAAAAAGCTTCTCTCAAAGCAGAGTCAACCAGAGCCCCCACAGTCAAACTCTAAGTTTGGTGTTGGGAGGCCACAACCAAACTCTAAGTTTGGTGTTGGAGAGTCTCAACAAAGCTCTGCACATCTGTGAGGCTCCATGAGAGCCCACTGTCAAGCTATTGACATTAAAGAAGCGCTTGTTGGGAGGCAACCCAATTTTTATTTATCTAACTATATTTTTCTTAGTTATATGTCTTTGTAGGTTCATGATCATGTGGAGTCACAAAATAAATATAAAAATTGAAAACGGAATCAAAAATAGCAGAAGAAAAATCACACCCTGGAGGAGCATCTGTCTGGCGTTCAGCGCCAGAACAGAGCATGGTGCTGGCGCTGAACGCCCAAAATGGGCAGCTTCTGGGCGCTGAACGCCAGAACAGGCATGGTTCTGGCGTTCAACGCCAGAAATGGCACACAAATGGGCATTGAACGCCCAAAATGGCCACCAACCTGGCGCTGAACGCCCAGAGTTGGGTACAAAGGCATTTTTACATGCCTAATGGGTGCAGGGATGTAAATCCTTGAACACCTCAGGATCTGTGGACCCCACAGGATCCCCACCTACCTCCACTTACTTCTTCTCACCACTTTCTTTCACATAACCCCATAAACACTCTTCCCCAAAAACCCTTCACCAATCACCTCAAACTCTCTTCCCCATCACCTCTTCACCACTCACATCCATCCACTCTTCCCAATAAACCTACCTCATAAACTCCACCTACCTTCAAAATTCAAAACCAATTTCCCACCCAAACCCACCCATATGGCCGAACCTTAACCCCCCCTCCTTTCCCTATATAAAGCCCTCCAGTCTTCATCAAATTCACACAACACACCCCTTTTAGCTGAAACACTTCCCACTCTCCCTCTCCTCCATTTCTTCATCTTCTTCTTCTATTCTTTTGTTTATTGCTCGAGGACGAGCAATATTCTAAGTTTGGTGTGGTAAAAGCAAGCTTTTTGTTTTTCCATTACCATTGATGGCACCTAAGACCGGAGAATCCTCTAGAAAGGGGAAGGGGAAAATAAAAGCTTCTACCTCCGAGTCATGGGAGATGGAAAGGTTCATCTCCAAAGCCCATCAAGACCACTTCTATGATGTTGTGGCCAAGAAGAAGGTGATCCCCGAGGTCCCTTTCAAACTCAAAAGAAATGAGTATCCGGAGATCCGACATGAAATTCAAAGAAGAGGTTGGGAAGTTCTAACAAATCCCATCCAACAAGTCGGCATCCTAATGGTTCAAGAGTTCTATGCCAATGCATGGATCACCAAGAACCATGATCAAAGTAAGAACCCGGATCCAAAGAACTATGTTACAATGGTTCGGGGGAAATACTTAGATTTTAGCCCGGAAAATGTGAGGCTGGCGTTCAAACTTGCCAAACATGGAAGAGAACGCACGCCCCTACACAAGGAGAGTCAACTTTGATCAAAGGTTGGACCAAGTCCTTATGGACATATATGTAGAAGGAGCTCAATGGAAGATTGACTCCAAAGGCAAGCCGGTTCAACTAAGAAGATTGGACCTCAAGCCTGTAGCTAGAGGATGGTTGGAGTTCATTCAATGCTCAATCATTCCCACTAGCAACCGGTCTGAAGTTACTATAGACCGGGCCATCATGATCCATAGCATCATGATTGGAGAAGAGGTGGAAGTTCATGAGATTATACCTCAAGAACTCTACAAGGTGGCTGACAAGTCTTCCACTATGGCAAGGTTAGCCTTTCCTCACCTCATTTGCCACCTATGCAATTCAGCTGGGATTGACATAGAGGGAGATATCCTCATTAAAGAGGACAAGCCCATCACTAAGAAAAAGATGGAGCAAGCAAGAGAGCCCATTCATGGAGCTCAAGAGGCGTATGAAGCTCATCACCATGAGATCCCGGAGATGCCTCAAATGCACTTTCCTCCACAAAACTATTGGGAGCACATCAACACCTCCCTAGAATAATTAAGTTCCAACATGGGACAACTAAGGGTGGAACATCAAGAGCACTCCATCATGCTTCATGAAATAAGAGAAGATCAAAAAGCAATGAGGGAGGAGCAACAAAGACAAGGAAGAGACATAGAAGAGCTCAAGGACATCATTGGTTCCTCAAGAAGGAAACGCCACCATCACTAAGGTGGATTCATTCCTTGTTCTTCTTTCTTCTGTTTTTCGTTTTCTATGTTATGTGCCTATCTATGTTTGTGTCTTCATTACATGATCATTAGTAGTTAGTAACTATGTCTTAAAGTTATAAATGTCCTATGAATCCATCACCTCTCTTAAATGAAAAATGTTTTAATTCAAAAGAACAAGAAGTACATGAGTTTCGAATTTATCCCTGAACTTAGTTTAATTATATTGATGTGGTGACAATGCTTCTTGTTTTCTGAATGTATGCTTGAACAGTGCATATGTCTTTTGAAGTTGTTGTTTAAGAATGTTAAATATGTTGGCTCTTGAAAGAATGATAACTAGGAGACATGTTATTTGATAATCTGAAAAATCATAAAAATGATTCTTGAAGCAAGAAAAAGCAGCAAAGAACAAAGCTTGCAGAAAAAAAAAATAGGCGAAAAAAAATAATAGAAAGAAAAGCAAGCAGAAAAAGCCCAAAAGCTCTTAAAATCAAGAGGCAAGAGCAAAAAGCCAATAACCCTTAAAACCAAAAGGCAAGGGCAAATAAAAAGGATCCCAAGGCTTTGAGCATCAGTGGATAGGAGGGCCTAAAGGAATAAAATCCTGGTCTAAGCGGCTAAACCAAGCTGTCCCTAACCATGTGCTTGTGGCGTGTAGGTGTCAAGTGAAAACTTGAGACTGAGCGGTTAAAGTCAAGGTCCAAAGCAAAAAAAGAGTGTGCTTAAGAACCCTAGACACCTCTAATTGGGGACTTTAGCAAAGCTGAGTCACAATCTGAAAAGGTTCACCCAATTATGTGTCTGTGGCATTTATGTATCCGGTGGTAATACTGGAAAACAAAGTGCTTAGGGCCACGGCCAAGACTCATAAAGAAGCTGTGTTCAAGAATCATCATACTGAACTAGGAGAATCAATAACACTATTCGAAATCTGAAGTTCCTATAGATGCCAATCATTCTGAACCTCAATGGATAAAGTGAGATGCCAAAACTATTCAAGAGGCAAAAAGCTATAAGTCCCGCTCATATGATTGAAGCTCTGTTTCATTGATAGTTTGGAATTTATAGTATATTCTCTTCTTTTTATCCTATTTGATTTTCAGTTGCTTGGGGACAAGCAACAATTTAAGTTTGGCGTTGTGATGAGCGGATAATTTATACACTTTTTGACATTATTTTTAGTATGTTTTTAGTAGGATCTAGTTACTTTTAGGGATGTTTTCATTACTTTTTATGTTAAATTCACATTTCTGGACTTTACTATGAGTTTGTGTGTTTTTCTATGATTTCAGGTATTTTCTGGCTGAAATTGAGGGACTTGAGCAGAAATCAGATTCAGAGGTTGAAGAAGGACTGCTGATGCTGTTGGATTCTGACCTCCCTGCACTCAAAATGGATTTTCTAGAGCTACGAAACTTGAAATGGCGCGCTTTCAATTGCGTTGGAAAGTAGACATTCAGGGCTTTCCAGAAATATATAATAGTCCATACTTTGGCCAAGAATAGATGATGTAAACTGGCGTTCAACGCCAGCTTTCTACCCAAATCTGGCGTCCAGCGCAAGAAAAGGATCCAAAACCAGAGTTGAACGCCAGAAATGGATCAAAACCTGGCGTTCAACTCCACAAATGGCCTCTAAACGTGCAACACTCAAGCCCAGCCCAAGCACACACCAAGTGGGCCCCGGAAGTGGATTTATGCATCAATTACTTACTCATGTGAACCCTAGTAGCTAGTTTATTATAAATAGGACCTTTTACTATTGTATTAGGCATCTTTTGATCATCTTTGGATCCCAGATTGTATTTTTGATCCTGTGATCACGTTTTGGGGACTGGCCATCTCGGCCATGCCTGGACCTTTCACTTATGTATTTTCAACGGTAGAGTTTCTACACTCCATAGATTAAGGTGTGGAGCTCTGCTGTTCCTCAAAGATTAATGCAAAGTACTACTATTTTCTATTCAATTCATCTTGTTTCGCTTCTAAGATATTCATTCGCACATGAAGGTGATGATTATGTGTGACGCTCATCACCATTCTCCCCTATGAACACGTGCCTGACAAACACTCCCGTTCTACATGAAATAAGCTAGAATGAATATCTCTTAGATCTCCTAACCAGAATCTTCGTGGCGTAAGCTAGAATGATGGCGGCATTCAAGAGAATCCGGAAGGTCTAAACCTTGTCTGTGGTATTCCGAGTAGGATTCAATGAATGAATGACTGTGACGAGCTCCAAACTCGCGATTGCAGGGCGTTAGTGACAGACGCAAAAGGATAGTAAATCCTATTCCAGCATGATCGAGAACCAACAGATGAATAGCCGTGCCGTGACAGGGTGCGTGAGCATATTATTCACTGAGAGGATAAGATGAAGCCATTGACAAGGGTGATGCCTCGAGACGATTAGCCGTGCCGTGACAGGGCATTGGATCATATTCCCGAGAGATGACCGAAAGTAGCCATTGACAGTGGTGATGTATCACATAAAGCCAGCCATGGAAAGGAGTAAGACTGATTGGATGAAGACAGCAGGAAAGCAGAGGTTCAGAGGAATGAAAAGCATCTCCATTCACTTATCTGAAATTCCTACCAATGATTTACACAAGTACCTCTATCCCTATTCTATTAGTTATTATTCGAAAACATCATTATCAAATTATATCTGCCTAACTGAGATTTGCAAGGTGACCATAGCTTGCTTCATACCGACAATCTCCGTGGGATTCGACCCTTACTCACGTAAGGTATTACTTGGACGACCCAGTGCACTTGCTGGTTAGTTGTATCGAAGTTGTGAACCATGGTATTGGCACCATGTTCTTGGCGCCATTGCCAGGGGAAGAAAGAGCCATGAATTTTACATAATTAAAGTGTAATCACGATTACGCGTACCAAGTTGCTCACGTTGCCAGGGATTGTTTGAGCCTGGACATCACAATTTCGTGCACCAACTACCAAACAATTGCTCCCCCTTTGCTTGGACTTCAATTCTGCATGAAATACACTCAGAAACAAGTTGGATTTGGGTTTGGGCAGCTCAGAAATCGCCCCCAGCGTTTTGCCATTAAGTGGGCCAAGTAAGAATATCGGCGCGTGCGCGCCACGTGCGCGTGCGCGTCGATTGGCAAATCCTCAACCGCGCGGAAGCGGCATGTACGCGTGCGCGTCCTTGTGAGAGACCACTTTTGCGCGTGCGCACCTTGTACGCGTGCGCGTCCATTGGTTCCTTCCAAATCTTTGTTTCTTCATGCATTCTCCTCCTTGCATGCTTTTCGCCTCATTTCTTCCATCCGATAATTGCCTAATGAACTTGAAATTACTTAACAAACACATCAAGGCATCGAATGGAATTAAGGTGGATTAAAATCACCAATTTAAGGCCTAAAAAGCATGTTTTTACATTTAAGCACAATTTAAGGGAGAATTACAAAAACATGCTAATTCATTGAATAAATGTGGGAAAAGGTGGATAAATCTCCCAAAATAAGCACAAGATAAACCACAAAATCGGGGTTTATCAAATCTCCCCACACTTAAGCTAAGCATGTCCTCATGCTAAAATCAAGAAAGAAGCAAAGGGACATCAACATTTATTCAATGCAAACTAACTACATGCAACCTATCTATATGCAATCTATCTACATGAATGCATCCACTTAGTCAAAATAAATTAATTTCCAAGAAAACATATTTAAGTACAAGGGCTAAAACCATAGCAATCAAACCAAACCCACAATTGAATTGAATTATTAAAAAAGATTTTACAAACTTGCAAGAAAAGATGATCATGGGTGGAAACATGTAATTGAGCGATCAAACCCTCACCGGATGTGTATCCGCTCTAATCGCTCAAGTGTATGGGGTTGATTCACTCAATTCTCCCCTAATCATGTTTTCCAAGGTTTGTTTTTCATCTAACAATCAACAATTACTTTATGCATGCATACAAATATCATGAGGGCTTTCCCACGGGTTGTAATGGGGCTAGGGTCAAGGTAGGATGCATATGGTCAAGTGAGCTTGAAATTTGAATCTTTGATTAACTTAAACTTCCCACCTAACCTATGACAACCTATACAATTCTAAACAAACCTAACTACCCATTCTTCACTTTTTCACACACTCATGCATTCTCTTTTTTTTTTTTTTTATCACCACCCATATGCATTGACTTTTATTGAACCTTGCCTTGGGGCATTTTGTCCCCTTTTTTTATTGCAATTCTTTTTTTCTTTCTTTTCTATATAATTTCTTTTTTTTTTCTTTTTGTTTTTTTTTATTTTTTTTCTCTTTTCAAACTAAAATGTATACAAGAACATCAATGCATATGGTTTACACATGATTAATACATGAGTATGTTCCCAATTCCCAAGATTCTCAACACAAATATAAAAACACACTTTTATCTCTACCCAATGTTCCCAACTCTCCCAAAATCAAATGATAAACACTTTCACTAGCGTAAGCTAATTAAAGATCCAAATTAAGGGATATTTATTGTTTTTTACTTAGGCTTGTAATATGCTACAATTAAGAACAAATGGGTTAAGCATAGGCTCAAATTGGTTATCAATGGAAGATAAAAGGTAGGCTTATTTGGGTAAGTGAGCTATTTGAACAATGGCCTCAATCATATAAATGCATGTATACACAAAATAATGGACATATAGAATTAAACAAATCAAAGATTACAATCATAAGAAGAGAATAATGCACACAAGAATGAAAATAAGTGGTCTTATATGATGTAACCACACAGTTAAGGCTCAAAACTTACATGCTTGTGTTCTTAGCTCAAAAACATGATCCACAATGTATATAATTCAAGCAAGTTCTAAAAAAAATTTTTTTCAATCAATTGGGTGCCCTATAGATAAAATCCTTGGAAAATACCATGATTTTGACTAAGCTTAATATATACATATGCAAAAGTGTTGGGATTAGAAACTTGTCACCCAAAAATGCCGAACGGTCGGACGACCTCCCCACACTTAAAAGTTTGCACCGTCCTCGGTGCACTCAAAGATGAGCAAGGGGGTACGGCGACTTTCCAAGTTGCTACCTTCAGCTGGTAGGTCAACCGGTGCTGCGTGTTCTTCTCCTGCTTCTGTTTTTGCTTATGATGATTCATCCTGAACATAGAAAACAGGAGATAATAAGACAAGTAAATGCACAAGCAAGGAAGCATGGATTGTTGGAATGAGGTGAATCACTAGAATTGAGCGAGTGAATTAGTGTGACATTAATGAAAAATAAGTGTGTGGGTCCTAACTTGCATGCGGTTTGGAACTCACACCCTAGTATTTAAAAATCATGTCACAATTATACAAAGGAAAACATGCACTTCACTCATTCTAGTGTGCTTGAGATACTTTAAAAGACTTGTAGGCTAAAACAATCCAACAAGTAGTGAAGAAGCATAAAAGCATTCAAGCAAAAATCAAGTAATTGTGAAATTGGATAATGCATGGACATTGATTGATGTGTAAGTAAATTTAGTGAACAAAATGGTATATAAAACTCACACAACAATCAATGACACATATTAAGGTTGTTGCAACACCTAAGTGACATAGAGGTGAAACACATGGATGCTATGGAACTTAGGAAAAGGATGTAGAAGTAAAATAAAATCAATCATATAGCAAGCATGGTCCACAAAGCTTGAAAAGCTCAAAAATATGTCACTAGGTAAGCTTTCGATCCAATTTCACAATTCCACAATCTCAATGCATGAAATAGGTGATGATCAATTAGAACAAGCATCCTAAAAAAATGCATTGATAATATGCAATTGCCTAACAATAGATGATGAATGCATGGTGGCCAAAACATGCAATTCAAAGAGATAAGATGCATGAAGACAATGTAACAAGTACTTGGTATTCAAAAGTATTAAACATGAAAATTTAAGACCAAGTAATAAATTGCAACCTCAACAAAGGAATCCAACAATGACAATAACAACAATGATGTTAAACTAACATCCTATCAGTAATAAGCAGCAGTAAACAGTAAACAAGATTAGTAATCCAACACTTATAATGGAAAACAAAAATTAAACTAACTAATTAACTAAAATAAATGGTGCTACATGATGGTTGGTAGTGTTGGATGATGTTTGAAGGGTGGAAAGAAAAGAGGAGAAGAGAGAAGAAGGAAAGAAATGGAAAGAGGAGAAGAAAAGAAGATGGTTGAAACAGGGTAATCCACGCGTGCACGTCATGTGCGCGTAAGCGTGGATGGATGAAATGGAAGCGACGCGGACGCGTACGGCACGTCTACGCGTCGGTGGGTTATTTCGAGAGTGGCGCGTCCGCGCAAGCTGCGCGTGCGCGTACCTTTGGGCACAAAGTTGGCACACTCCAGGCACAACTCTCGGGAAAATGTATGGAGGGGTGGGAAAACTCAATCCACGCGTACACGTACATGGCACATCCGCGTGGATGGTCGAAAATGCTTGAGGCGCACGTACGCGCCAGGGGCGCGCACGCGCGGGTTGGTGCTCTGTTTTTCAAAAATTGTTTTCTATGTTTTTGCACCAAACCAAGCATTCCAAACCTCCAAACGACTACCAAAACATCAATAAACCTTATTTAACCTACTAGACTCCCAAACAAACTTAACAAATCAATTCAAAACATGAAATTAAATCTAAATTACCAATATTTACAAGGAGGAAAAGGGAAAGATGTTACCATGGTGGGTTGTCTCCCACCTAGCACTTTTGTTTATTGTCCTTAAGTTGGACTTATGGGGAGCTTCTATCAAGGTGGCTTGTGTTTGAATCCATCCTTGAACATCCACCAATGCTTGGACTTCCATTGTGCTTCATCATTCAAAGTTAATAACTCCAAGCTTTGATGGAGTTCTTCACAAACCATAGGCTCCCAAAGTTGATCTTCCTTGTGTGATCCGGGATCCCACACTTTGTTTTCACACCCGTCCTTGAGTTGATCATGGTGATTTTCTCCGGGTGGCAAGAGAGATGAATTCTCATAGGAGCACCAATCTATTCTCCTAGACCCATCCAATTGAGCACTAGTCCAACCCTTGCTCTTTGAAGCTTCAACCATAATGAGCCTTGATTTGCAACGCCAACCACGAAACATCTTTCTTTTACGCTTCATCCCACAAAGCATCCTAAGTTGACCATCCGTTTCAAGCAAGCCATATTCGAGTGGGATAATAAAGATAATAGAAATGAGTTTCACCCACTCAAATGAAGGTGTAGATGGCAACCTAGGCAAAGGTGATTCCAAGGGTCTTGACAAAGCGTATTCAATTCCCATCCTCCTTTTTCTAAGGACTTCCACCTCTCCACAAGATCTCTTAATTTCAATCCTTTGTTCAACAATTTTATCTAAACCTTTTTCCTTACTCAAATTATAAATGGGAGGACAAGAGAGATTTACCTCCACATTGCTTTCCATCTCTTTGGGAGAAAGCTCTTCATGCTCAAAGGATTCTTCACCACTAAGACTTGATGCTTGATCTTCATCATCAAGGGAACTCAACTCTTGCTCTATCCCATCCAATTCTTCACAAGAGATATTCCTTGGAGGTTGTGCACATTCCTCCCTAGCATCAATTTCAATCATCTTGGAGGGGTTTTCTTCAACTCTATGTTCCCAAGGAGGTTCCGTATCTCCTAAGTCTTCAACCACTTTTTCCCCTTGTTCAATAATCCCTACCTCCTCCTCTTGTTGCATTTCTTGCTTTAACTCCTCTTCTTCACCTTGGAGCTTTAAGTTCACTCCCTCGCTAAGCTTCTTGGTTGCTTCTCCACATTCCACAATGGAAGTGCCTTGATCACATAGGCTTAGGCGGGATGAGACAATGTTGCTAATGGCTTTTACCATAATAGCCGTTTTTGCTCTTAACTCCTCAAATCTCTTTTCATCCTCCTCTTGTCGCCTTAAGAGATGAGATTCAAGATCTCTCAATTCTAGCATAGAGGCTTCATCGGGAGGTGATGGTGGAAGAGAGGGTTCATTGTTTGAGGGAAGGGTATTGTAGTTGGAAGGTGGTTCTTCTTGGTAGGGTTGTGGTGGTTCAATATTTCCCATTCTTTCCATTTGTTGCATAAAACACTCCATGGTTGCTTGAAATTGATCCAATGTCTCCTTGAAACGATCTCTTGACTCTTGTTCTTCTTGGATATCATGAGTAGGATCATATGACTCTTGGATTGAAGGACATGAGTATTCTTCCATGGGAGGTTGTGGTGGAAAGTGGTATTCATCTTGTGGTTGGAAATTTTCATACATTGGAGGTGGTTCATCTTGAAAATGTTGATGTTGGAATGGTGGTGGCTCTATGCATGGTTCATATGGCTCATATGATTGTTGGTAGGATGGATATGGATTAGGGTCATATGGAAATGGTTGGTAAGAAGGGGCTTGTGAGTATGGTTGAGGGCTATGTTGAGGATATGGCTCATAGGCATATGGTGGTGGTTCTTGAAAGTCACAAGGGGATTCACCATAGCCATTGGATTGGCATGCATCATAGAATGGCTCTTCTTCATAGTGCATTGGTGGAGGTTGTTGCCATGAGGATTGATCATATGCATATGGCTCCTCCCACCTTTGGTTGTCCCATCTTTGATGCACATCTTCATTGAGGTTCTCATTTCCTACAACATAGTTAGAACCAAACTTATAGCCAAAGTGAGAATTCATGATAGCAAAGAAAATGAAAACAAAATCAAATAAGAAGCAAGAAAATTAAATCCTAAAACTAGCAAAAACTAACAAGGAAGCAAAGGTAAACCTATTTACAATATTCACATATATACAATAACCAATAACACAATACCATTGCAACTTCCCGGCAACGGCGCCATTTTGATAGAAGAGTTTTGCTTGATGGTCTAGAATTTCTTCTTATAAAAGGAATAACTTCGTTGCAAGTATAGTTCTACACCAACAAACAATCCTCCCAATCAAAAATTTTGGTTTTGTCACATGTACAATCCCCAATTAAGAATTAACCGGAGTATTTAGACTCCGGATCGTCTCACAAAGAGTTGCAATGAAGTGTTTAATTATTGGCTACGGGGATCAAGGGGTTTTGTTGATAAGAGGACAAGAAAATAAATGGCAAGAAAAGTAAAGAGAGCAATTAATTAAAGAAAGCAATTAAAGAAGAGAGACATTCATGGCATTGGATTGAGGTCATAGGCTTTCTATCCTAGTCATGCATGATTAATTTACCTTATTTAGTTAACTCACACACCAGGAGAATGTCAAACAAGACTAATTAATCATGTCACAATTATAAACAAGAATTTATCTCATTACGTCAACTCCAACAAATAGGGAGAAAGTCTAATGAGACTAGCTAATCTCAATCCAAAAGTCCTAACCAACTTACTAATTAGATTAGCAAAAGATTAGCGTCAATGGAAATAATATTCCATAAGTCCTAATCAACTCACTAATTAAATTAGCAAAAGGTTAGCGTCAATGGAAACAATACTAGCTAACAACTCTAGATCGCCAACATAAGTTGGGTTTTCATGACTCAAGATTGCCCAATTACTCTTTCCAATCCAAGAATGCTCAAAATCTACTCTAACATCCTACCAAGCATTTTGTCAAACACTTGGTAGGCATAAAAGGAAAGCATGGTAAATTTGCAAAGAATGTAAATCTACACTACTCAATTGCAAGGAATTAAACAACAACAAATCTAAATCAACAATAAAGGAACATGAATCATAAATTGCATTGAATTGAAAATAAAAGAACCAAAAAGTGCATCAACAACAAAGTAAGCAATTGCAAGAATGAGATACAAAATTAAAAAGAGAAAGAGTAGAGGAACAATAAATTGTAAAGGAAAAGTAAATCAAAGCATGAATTAAACCTAATTCTAAGATGAAAATTAACCTAACCTAATTCTAGAGAGAAGAGGGAGCTTCTCTCTCTAGAAACTACCCTACATGATGCTATACTACCAAACAATTGCTCCCCCTTTGCTTGGACTTCAATTCTGCATGAAATACACTCAGAAACAAGTTGGATTTGGGCTTGGGCAGCTCAGAAATTGCCCCCAGCGTTTTGCTATTAAGTGGGCCAAGTAAGAATATCGGCGCGTGCGCGCCACGTGCGCGTGCGCGTCGATTGGCAAATCCTCAACCGCGCGGAAGCGGCATGTACGCGTGCGCGTCCTTGTGAGAGACCACTTTTGCGCGTGCGCACCTTGTACGCGTGCGCGTCCATTGGTTCCTTCCAAATCTTTGTTTCTTCATGCATTCTCCTCCTTGCATGCTTTTCCCCTCATTTCTTCCATCCAATAATTGCCTAATGAACCTGAAATTACTTAACAATCACATCAAGGCATCGAATAGAATTAAGGTGGATTAAAATCACCAATTTAAGGCCTAAAAAGTATGTTTTTACATTTAAGCACAATTTAAGGGAGAATTACAAAAACATGCTAATTCATTGAATAAATGTGGGAAAAGGTGGATAAATCCCCCAAAATAAGCACAAGATAAACCACAAAATCGGGGTTTATCATGTCTCTCTTTATTAATTGCTTTCTTTAATTGCTCTCCTTACTTTTCTTGTCATTTATTTTATTGCCCTCTCATCAACCAAAAAAACCCCCCTTGATCTTCATAGCCAATAATTAGACACTTCATTGCAATTCCTTGTGAGACGACCCGGAGTCTAAATACTCCGGTTAATTCTTATTTGGGGTTTGTTAATTGTGACAACTCAAATTTTTGTATGAAAGGATTATTGATTGGTTTGGAAACTATACTTTACAATGAGAATTCATTCATTTGAGGAAATTCTAAACCATCAAGAGTTCGACCATCAAAATGGCGCTGTTGCCGGGGAGTTGCAATGGTGTTATGTTATTGGTTATTGTATATATGTAAATATTGTGAATGGCTTGATTTTTGGATTGCTTGTTAACTTTTGCTAGTTTTAGGACTTTGTTTCATTATTTCTTGTTAGCTTTTATTTCTTATTTTCACTTTTCACTATGAATTCTCACTTTGGCTATGAGTGTGATTGCAACTATGTTGTAGGAAATGGGAACTTCAATGAGGATGTATATCAAGGATGGGACAATCAAAGGTGGGAGGAGCCATATGCATATGATCAATCCTCATGGCAACAACCTCCACCAATGCACTATGAAGAAGAGCCATTCTATGATGCATATCAATCCAATGGCTATGGTGAATCCCCTTGTGACTTTCAAGAACCACCACCATACGCCTATGAGCCATATCCCCAACATAACCCTCAACCATACTCACAAGCCCCTTCTTACCAACCATTTTCATATGACCCTAATCCATATCCATCCTACCAACAATCATATGAGCCATATGAACCACACATAGAGCCACCACTACTCCAACATCAACATTTTCAAGAACCACCCCCTCCATATTATTACCAAGTAGAACCACCTCCAACGCATGCAAATTTTCAACCACAAGATGAATTCTACTTTTCGCCACAACCACCTTCCGACTATAATACCTTCCCCTCAAACAATGAACCCTCTCTTCCACCATCACCTCCCGATGAAGCCTTTATGCTAGAATTAAAGGATCTAGAATCTCATATCTTAAGGCAACACGAGGAGGATGAAAAGAATTTTGAGGAGTTAAGAGCAAAAATGGCCATCATGGCAGAAGCCATTGGCAACATAGTCTCATCCCGCCTAAGCCTATACGATCAAGGCACTTCCATTGTGGAATGTGGAGAAGCAACGAAGAAGCTTAGTAAGGGAGTGAACTTGAAGCTCCAAGGTGAAGAAGAGGAGTTAAAGCAAGAAACGCAACAAGAGGAGGAAGTAGAGATTATTAAAGAAGAGGAAGAAGTGGTTGAAGACTTAGGAGATGCGAAACCACCTTGGGAGTCTGAGATTGAAGAAAACCACTCCAAAATAATTGAAATTAATGCTAAGGAGGAATGTGCACAACCTCCAAGGCATATCTCTTATGAAGAATTAGATGTGATAGAGCAAGAATTGAGTCTCCTTGGTGATGAAGATCAAGCATCAAGTCTTAGTGGTGAAGAATCCTTTGAACATGAAGAACCTTCCCCCATTGGATTTGAAAGCAATGTGGAGGTAAATCTCTTTCGTCCTCCCATTTATGATTTGAGTAAGGGAAAAAGTTTAGATAAAATTGTTGAACAAAGGATTGAAATTAAGAGATCTTGTGAAGAGGTGGAAGTCCTTAGAAAAAGGAGGATGGGAATTGAATACGTTTTGTCAAGACCCTTGGAATCACCTTTACCTAGGTTGCCATCTACACCTTCATTTGAGTGGATGAAACTCATTTCTATTATCTTTATTATCCCACTCGAATATGGCTTGCTTGAAACGGATGGTCAACTTAGGATGCTTTGTGGGATGAAGTGTAAAAGAAAGATGTTTTGTGGTTGGCGTTGCAAATCAAGGCTCATTATGGTTGAAGCTTCAAAGAGCAAGGGTTGGACTAGTGCTCAATTGGATGGGTCTAGGAGAATAGATTGGTGCTCCCATGAGAATTCATCTCTCTTGCCACCCGGAGGAAATCACCATGATCAACTCAAGGACGGGTGTGGAAATAAAGTGTGGGATCCCGGATCACAAGACGAGGATCAACTTTGGGAGCCCGTGGGTTGTGAAGAACTCTATCAAAGCTTGGGGTTACTAACTTTGAATGATGAAGCACAATGGAAGTCCAAGCATTGGTGGATGTTCAAGGATGGATTCAAGCACAAGCCACCTTGATGAAGAGCTCCCCATAAGTCCAACATAAGGACAATAAACAAAAGTGCTAGGTGGGAGACACCCCACCATGGTAACATCTTTTCATCTTTCTCTTTTGTACATATTGGTAAAATAAGTTTAATTTCATGTTTTGTTTGATTAGTTGAGTTTAATTGGGAGTCTAGTAGGTTAAATAAGATTTTATGATGTTTTGGTAGTTGTTTGGAGGTTTGGAATGCTTGGTTTGGTGCAAAAACATAGAAAAATTTTGAAAAACAGGGCACCACCCACGCACACGCGCACTCCACGCGTACGCGTGCCTCAAGCATTTTCGACCATCCATGCGGACGCGCCATGTACGCGTACGCGTAGATTGAGTTTTTCCACCCTTTCATACATTCACCCGAGAGTTGTGCCTGAAGTGTGCCAACTTTGTGCCCAAAGGCACGCGCATGCGTACCTTGCGCGTCCGCGTCGACTCTCTGCTTTGCCATGCACGCGTACGTGCGTTGTACGCGTACGCGTCGCTTCCATTTTCATCAATCCACGCTTACGCGCACATGACGCGCACGCGTGGATTGTCCTGTTTCACTCACCTTCTTTTCTTCTCCTCTTTCCATTTCTTTCCTTCTTCTCTTTTCTTTTCCACTCTTAAAACATCATCCAACACCACCAAACATCATATAACACCATTTCTTTTAGTTAGTTAGTTTGTTTAATTTTTGTTTTCCATTATAAGTGTTGGACTACTAATCTTGTTTAATGTTTACTGCTGCTGCTTATTAATGGGATGTTAGTTTAACATCATTGTTGTTATTGTCATTGTTGGATTCTTTATTGAGGTTATATCTGGTTACTTGGCTCGGAACTTTTCATGCTTAATATTTTTTAATACCAAGTAAATGTTACATTGCCTTTAAGCTTCTTAACTCTTTTGAATTGTATATTTTGGCCACCATGCATTCATCATCTATTGTTAGGCAATTGTACATTATCAATGCATTTTTTTAGGATGCTTGTTCTAATTGATCATCACCTATTTCATGCATTGAGATTTTTGAAATTATGAAATTGGATCGGAAGCTTACCTAGTGACGTATTTTTGAGCTTTTCAAGCTTTGTGGACCATGCTTGCTATGTGATTGATTTTTGACTTCTATATCCTTTTTCCTAAGTTCCATAGCATCTATGTGTTCCACCTCTATGTCACTTAGGTGTTGCAACAACTTCAATAAGTGTCATTGTTTGGTGTGTGAGTTTCATATACCATTTTGTTCACTAAATTTACTTACACATCAATCAATGTCCATGCATTATCCAATTTCACAATTGCTTGATTTTTGCTTGAATGCTTTTATGCTTCTTCACTACTTGTTGGGTTGTTTTAACCTATGAGTCTTTTAAAGTATCTCAAGCATACTAGAATGAGTGAAGTGCATATTTTATTTTGTATAATTGTGACATGATTTTTAAATACTAGAGTGTGAGTTCTAACCCGTACGCAAGTTAGAACACATACAACTATTTTTCATCAATGTCACACCAATTCACTCACTCAATTCTAGTGATCCACCTCATTCTAACAATTTACGCTTCCTAGCTTTTGTATATTTTCATCTTACGGTGTTTATTCTATTTTTCATGATCAATGCACCATAAGCCAAAAAGGAAGCGGAAGGAAGAACACGCAGCAACCGGTTGACCTACCAGCTGAAGGTGGCAACTTAGAAAGTCGCCGTACTCCCTTACTCATTTTTAATGCACCGAGGACGGTGCAAACTTTTAAGTGTAGGGAGGTCGTCCGACCATTCGGCGTCTTTAGGTGACAAATTTCTAATCCCAACACTTTTGCATTTCATTTTAGGATCCTTAGTTGCACTTTCTTATTTTGCATATGTATATATTAAGCTTAGTCAAAATCATGATATTTTCCAAGGATTTATCTATAGGGCACCCCTATTGATTGAAAAAAAAAATTTTAGAACTTGCTTGAATTATATACTTATTTTCATTCTTGTGTGCATTATTCTCTTCCTATGATTGTAATCTTTGATTTGTTTAATTCTATATGTCCATTATTTTGTATATACATGAATTTATATGATTGAGGCCATTGTTCAAATAGCTCACTTATCCAAATAAGCCTACCTTTTATCTTCCATTGATAACCAATTTGAGCCTATGCTTAACCCACTTGTTCTTAATTACAGCACATTACAAGCCTAAGTGAAAAACAATAAATGCCCCTTGTTTGGATCTTTGATTAACTTAGGCTAGTGAGAGTGTTTATCATTTGATTTTGGAAGAGTTGGGAACATTGGGTAGAGATAAAAGTATGTTTTTGTAATTGTGTTGAGAATCTTAGGAATTGGGTACATACTCATGTATTAATCATGTGTAAACCATATGCATTGATGCTCTTGTATATATTTTATTTTGAAAAAAAAATATATATATATATAAGAAGAAAAAAAAAGAAAATATATAGAAAAGAAAGAAAAAGAATTACAATAAAAAGGGGACAAAATGCCCCAAAACAAGGTTCAATAAAAGTCAATGCATATAGGTGGTGATAAAAAAAGAGAATGCATGAGTGTGTGAAAAAGTGAAGAATGGGTAGTTAGGTTTGTTTAGAATTTTATAGGTTGTCATAGGTTAGGTGGGAAGTTTGAGTTAATCAAAGATTCAAATTTCAAGCTCACTTGACCATATGCATCCTACCTTGACCCTATCCCCATTACAACCTATGGGAAAGCCCTCATGATATTTATATGCATGCATGAAATAATTGTTGATTGTTAGATGAAAAACAAATCTTGGAAAGCATGACTAGGGGAGAATTGAGTGAATCAACCCCATACACTTGAGTGACTAGAGCGGATACACATCCGGTGAGGGTTCGACTGCTCAATTACATGTTTCCACCCATAATCATCTTTTCTTGCAAGTTTGGAAAATCTTTTTAATAATTCAATTCAATTGTGGGTTTGATTTGATTGCTATGACTTTAGCCCTTGTACTTAAATATGTTTTCTTGGAAGTTAACTTGTTTTGACCAAGTGGATGCATTCATGTAGATAGATTGCATATAGTTAGTTTGCATTGAATAAATGTCGATACCCCTTGCCTTATTATTGATTTTATCATGAGGACATGCTTAGTTTAAGTGTGGGGAGATTTGATAAACCCCAATTTTGTGGTTTATCTTGTGCTCAATTTGGGGAATTTTATCAACTTTTCTCACATTTATTCAATGAAATAGCATGGTTTTGCAATTCTCCCTTGATTTGTGCTTAAATGTGAAAACATGCTTTTTAGGCCATAAAATTGGTGATTTTAATCCACTTGAATTCCATTCGATGCCTTGATGTGTTTGTTGAGTGATTTTAGGTTCATAAGACAAGTATTGGATGGAAGAAGTGAGGAGAAAAGCATGCAAAGCGGGAGAACTCATGAAGAAATGAAGGAACCGTAAAGCTGTCAAGCCCGACCTCTTTGCACTCAATCGACCATAACTTGAGCTACAGAGGTCCAAATGAGGCGGTTCCAGTTGCTTTGGAAAGCTAACATCCAGGGCTTTGAAATGATATAAAATTTGCCATATGTTACTTCGCGCTCAGGGGCGCACACGCGCCATGTACGTGTGCGCACCGATTCTGCCGTGGCCCACTAAGGTGAAATCGCCTCCAACGATTTCTGAAGTACTTTGGGCCTAACCCAACTCATTTCTAATGCTATTTCATGCAGAATTCAAGCTTGGTCAAGGGGGAGCAATTGTTTGTACCATTAGCATTATGTAGGTTAGTTTCTAGAGAGAGAAGCTCCTTCTTCTCTCTAGAATTAGGTTAGGTTAATCTCTCTTAGATTTAGGTTCAATTACATGTTTTCATCTTGTTTCTTTTATGAATTCTTGCTTCTACTCTTTCATTCTCTTTATTTGTAATGTTAATTTTTCTTTTTGCCCTCTTTTATGTTCATGGATGCTCTTGTTGGATTTGATTTACTTTTAATGCAATTTATTGTTTGATATTTCTTTATTGTTGATTTGAGTTGTTGATCTCGTTTCCTTGCAATTTGTAGTTGGTAGATTTATCATTCTTGCACATTTACCATGCTTTCCTTTAGTACCCACCAAGTGTTTGACAAAATGCTTGGTTGGATCTTAGAGTAGATTTTGAGCATTCTTGGCTTGGAAAGAGTAATTAGGCAATCTTGAGTCATGAAAACCCAACTCATGTTGGTGATCTAGAGTTGTTAGCTAATATTGTTTCCATTGATGCTAATCTTTTGCTAATTTAATTAGTGAGTTGATTAAGACTTTTGGAATATTGTTTCCATTGACGCTAATCTTTTGCTAATTAAATTAGTGAGTTGATTAGGACTTTTGGATTGAGATTAGCTAGTCTTATTAGACTTTCTCTCATGGAAGATAATATGATACCTTCTTCCAATATTAGAGATGACGTAATAAGATAAATTCTTGTTCATTATTGTGATATGATTGATTAATCTTGTTTGACTTTCTCCCTATTTGTTGGAGTTGACTAAATAAGATGAATTAATCATTGCATGACTAGGATAGAAGGCCTATGATCTCAATCCTTGCCATGAATATCTCTCTTTATTAATTGCTTTCTTTAATTGCTCTCTTTACTTTTCTTGTCATTTATTTTATTGCCCTCTCATCAACCAAAAAACCCCCCCTTGATCTTCATAGCCAATAATTAGACACTTCATTGCAATTTCTTGTGAGACGACCCGAAGTCTAAATACTCCGGTTAATTCTTATTTGGGGTTTGTTAATTGTGACAACTCAAATTTTTGTATGAAAGGATTATTGATTGGTTTGGAAACTATACTTTACAACGAGAATTCATTCATTTGAGGAAATTCTAAACCGTTAAGAGTTCGACCATCAGATGGCGACCTCCCTACACTTAAAATAAAGCATCGTCCTCGATGCTCACTCAAGCTGGGTGTGAAGGAGTGTCATCACTGGAAAGATGGGCTGCTGGAGTCTCTGTGGTGACCTGAGGGTCTGCGGACTGGATGAGGGTAGGAGGAACCGTCTGCTGTAGTGGAGGCTCTGACTGGATAGGAATCTCTGGATCTGCGGCCTAAATCTAGTGTGGCTCTGCCTGCTGTGGCGCAGCCTACTCTGAGCCTGCCTGTGCAGCCTGGTTAGGTGTCTCCTCCTCGTGATCGTCCTCCTCCACCTCAGATGTATCAGAAGGGGTGTTAGGCTCGGAGGGGATGTCGCCGCCAGATCGGATCATCAACTTGACGTGCTCATAGCGTCGCTTGTTACGATGCTCCATACAATCCAAGCGGGTGAAGAGTCGATGCACCAAATGGTAGATAGGCTCAGGAGCAGGTGGGGGTGCAGTGGATGGGGCTGGTGCAGTAGTGGAAGAAGAAGGGGCAGCTGAAGGTGTGGCTGTCTCATCAGAAGCAGTAAGGAATGGAGGTCTGTAGCCCAAGGCCTGAAACTTCCTGCTATAAGGAATGATCTTCTTGCAGTCTGCAGCAGGTGGCTTCTCATCAGCATCCTCCCAAGGCACGTCAGCTCGACGGCCTAGCTGGGTGACCAGGTAAGGAAAAGGAAGGGTGCCTCTGACATGGACCCTGGCCATATAGTGCCGGATGAATCGTGGCAGATACAGGTCCTTACCCTCCAGCACACACCAGAGAAGGGTGATCATAGTGGCAGGCAGCTCTGTCTCATGAGTGCTCGGCATAACAAATTTGCTCAGGATCTGGTTCCAGAGCCGAGCCTCATCATTCAGATACATAAGCTTGATTCCTTTAGGCATTGTGGTGTTCTTACCCATGACCCATGGGACAATCGGATCAAGGGCTATCCTCTACTTGACAGCATCCCAGTCAAATCTCATAAAGCGCATGTCCTCTTCAACCTTTTGGTAACCGTCAGGCTGATCTGACTTAGGCTGAAGGCGCAGAATATCCTCAATGGCCTCTTCAGTGACCAGTATCTGTTTCCCTCAGAGGTGCACTGCATCCAGGGAAGTCTTGAAATAGTTGCGGTAAAACTCTCTTACCCAGGAAGCATTTACCTCTGTCAGGTTTCTCTCCAAGAAGAACCAGCCTCTTTGTTTGATCTGATCGGAAGTGTACTGCTGTAGTTCTTCTGGAATTTTCAGAGTCCGCTCCAAGTACAGGTTTCTGGAGGTGGCAAACACTGGATACTTTAGCTCACAGTATCTGTTTGCAAATTTAATGGGATCATTGGCAGGGAGGAGCTGGTCAGCCTTCTCCTGCGGGGTAAAGTGCTTTTTTTGCCAGGAGTCATCATGCATAATGTCCAGGATAGACATATAGGATTCACCTCTTTTCCTTTTACCTGTGGTAGCCTTGCCTTTTCCTTTTCTTTGAGGATCAGACATCCTGAAAAACAGAAATCCAGAATATAATGGAAGAATTAAAAGCAGGAAAATAAGTAGACAATTAGAATAATAATAGTAGAAGCATATGGTGGTAAAAGAGTAGTAGAATGATGAAATGAGTTGAATAATGGTGCATTTTGGATTGTTTCGGAGTTAAAAAGCAGAGATGAGAAATCACAATCCAAAATATATTATAAGTAGAATACCTGTTAATTAGGAAAAACAATAATCATGCCATGAGTTAAAAAGTTAAAGAAGTTAGTAAAAAGGCAAAGGGAGAAGGTAGAAAGTTAAAAGTGGTTAAAAAGTGAAAAAGAGGAAAGCAGTGAGTTAGGAGGAAAGAGTCAAAGTAAGTGGCATTGAGAATTGTTTCCTAAGTAACAAGAAATTCATAAATTTAAAGACTAGTCAACTCATATTCAAAAATATCAGGTTATTGATGATGATATAAAAATAGCAAAAATTAAAATCGAATCATCAAAAGTGCAATTTATTAACCAGGAAATCGAAAGGAATAAGAATGCTGGCCCGTGCATTCATGAAGTGGTTTGGGAAAAACTAAGGAATACCAAACTCAAATTGCCAAAACCAAAACATGAATGAAAATCAAAACAATTTACAGAAAATGGGGCAGCATTCCGGCTAAAATTGGATGTTCCCGGGTAAGAAACAGCAAGCAGAATAGTTCATATAAATTAAAATAAAGCTGCAATTACATTTATGGAATATGAACATGAAATAGCAGTGTAAAAAGCAGCATGAAACAGTAAAGAACAGCATATGAATAGTATTAACATCACAGCAACATCAGAATTGCAAAATTGATAAAACAAGAAGCACGAACAGCGCAATTCTTAGGCCTAAATCCACTAACCACATCCTAGCTACCTAACCACCTAGAATCCACTACAAACATACATCTCTAAATATCCTAATTTGAAACATAAACTGAAAAATATGCAACTAACTACGAATGAAAGAAAAGTGGCATTCGGCGAAACCTAGTGGTTAGAGGCACATGTATGGAGCTAAGAGAGATGGTGGGAGTGGGGTGGTATTGACGGCAATGCGACGGTGGCGTAGGGCGGCGTAGCGGCGGTGGGGGTTTCGGGTTGGGGTAATGGTGGAGAGGAGGTTAAGGGGGAAGGAAGGGAGGGGGTGGGCGTTGGTGATGGGATGCGCGGCGGTGAGGGCGCGGTGGCGGTGGCTGGCCGCGGGGGTGGAGGGGAGCGAAGGGGGGAAGAAGAAGGAGGGGAGAAGGAAGAAGGAGGGGGGTGGGCGGCGCGGTGGGTCCGGGTTGGTAGGGGTGGTGCGGCGGTTGGAGGTGGTTGGGGTGGTGGTGGTGGTTGTGGGTGGCGGGGAGCAGAGAGGGAGCAGTGGGGGGGTTTGGGGGTGAAGAATGGGGCGCGATGGGGGTAGGGTTTTCGCGTCACCGAGGGTTAGTGAATTTGAATCCACGCGAATGCGTGGGGCACGCGGTCGCATGGCTAGGGTGGAATGGGGTTGACGCGATCGCGTGAGTGACGCGATCGCGTGAGTGACGCGATCGCACGGAATGGGTGAAAGGATGAATGACGCGGTCGCGTGAGGCATGCGACCGCGTCGCTGGAAATTATGCTAAACACACAATTCCAGCGTCGTTTCAGCGCAACTCTCTGTCTCCATTGGGGTGCCATAATATCCACGCGACGCAAACGCGTCGCTCACGCTTTTGCGTGGGATGAGTTTTTGTGCAAGTGACGCGTTCGCGTGATGGACGCGAACGCGTGAGCCGTTTTGTGCTAAACGCACAACAGCCGTGCGATTCCAGCCCAGATTTCTGGGCGTTAGATTTTTACGCCGATTTCCAGATCACGCATTCGCGTGAGCGACGCGGACGCGTGGGAGATATTTTTCGTAACTAACACGAACGCATTAGCAATGCGGTCGCGTCGCACGCCTTCCTTTTTTTTGGTTTATATATGCAGGTATGTAATTATGCAGTATGCAATGCTAATGCAAATGCTGTGAATAACATCCAGGTTCAATAAAAATAACATAACATAAAATCAAACAGTACGAAATAAAAATTGAAAAAGAAACGACCATACCATGGTGGGTTGTCTCCCACCTAGCACTTTTCGTTAAAGTCCTTAAGTTGGACATTGGATGAGCTTCCTGTTATGGTGGCTTATGCTTAAATTCATCCAGAAATCTCCACCAATGTTTGGAATGCCAACAGCCTCTGGGGTCCCAAACTAGGCATGTGAAGCCTTTGAGCAGCTTCAGACAGGTTCTCAGATTCCCGGGGTGACGAATGTCAGAATAGATTCCAGGATCTCAAACTTTGCTTTTAAATCCGCCTTTGTCTTGATCTATATGCTTCCATCTAGGCGGTTTAGAAATTGTATTCTCACCAAGATGACCAAATGTCTTCCGTGACCCATTCAATTGAACTTGATACCAATCCTTGCACTTCAAATTGAAGTGTGGAACCTTATTGAATCTTGTACACCAGCTCTGAGTGCGAGCCATTTCCCTCTTACTCTTAAAGCCGCAGAGATCTCTAAGCTAGCCATCTGTTTCAAGCAAACCATATTCAAGTAGAAAAGTAAAGATAAAGGTTAAGGATTGTACCCACTTAAAGCTTGTATTAGGTGGTAATGGCCTTGGGATAGGTGTTTCCAGTGGTTCTGTAAGTTCTACTCCCTTGTAATCTTTTGCGAATTCCTCCACTTCTTTGCAAACTTCTTCAAATGCAACCACGTCTTGATCAAAGTCTTCGATATCTTCCACATCACTCAAGTCATAAGTTGGAGGTTGAGAAAAATCTACCTCGACATCATCTTCGTGTTCACTTGGATACGGTTCTTCAATCTCAGAGAATTCACGTGCAAATGCGAGTTCATTACTAGGAGGACTTGACTTGAGACTATCATCATTAAGGAAACTTGCATCTTGGGTTATTCCGTCTAGTTCTTCATGAAATACCTGCTTTGGGGGTTGTGTACTATCCTCCTTAGCATCAATTGTAACGTCCTTGATGGAATTTTTCGCAACTCTGGATTCCCATGAGGTTCAGCATCTCCTAAATCTTCAATCAGTACTTCTTTTTCTTGGATAAATTGAGCTTCCTCCAATTGTTCCAAAATAACGTTATGCTCATTAATGCCTACTAGGGTTTCTAGTGTCTCCTTCATGCTACGTTTGTCCTTAGATTCTCCATATAAAGCTATTAGAGTTCCTTGAGTGTCTAAACGTCTGGAAGATAATTGATGTATTACTTGCTCCAGCTGATGAAGGGTTGTATGAAGTTGATCTACTGTTTCCTTGAGGCGAGCCTGTGATTCTTGAGGTGATGGATATGGACATGGTACATAGGGAAATGGTGGTGTTAGGGAGTAATTGGATTGGAATTGGGGTAAAGAAGGATCATACGGTGGTGAGTGGTGAAAGGAACTTGTGAGTGTGGTGGTTCAAAGCTATTTTGAGAGGGTGGTCTATAGGCACATGGTGGGGCTTGTTGGTGATTACAAGGGGGTCCACCATATCTATCAGCTTGGTATGCATTGTAGAGTGGTCCTTGTCCATGATATCTTGGAGGGTGTTGTTGCCTAAAGGGTTTATCAGATCCTCTTGGCTCCATCCATCTTTGATTGTTCTGACCTTGATGCATGTTCCTGCTATAACTTTCATTCCCTTCAGCAATATTAGAACCAAACTCAAAGCGAGAAGGGTGAGAATTCATAGTAGCTAATAAAAATAAAAAGGGAAAAACAAAAACAATTAAACAAGTAAAAGAAAAATATTTACAATAACCAATAATAAGGCACACGTTTGCAGTTCCCCGGCAACGGCGCCATTTTGACGATCAGATTTTTCTATCGGTAAAGAAATGTAAAAATATGTATTCGCGTTGTAAGTATAGCTTCTAAACCAACAGAAAATCCTTTCGTACAAATGTTTTGGTTGTCACAAATAACAAACCCCTTTTTAAAATTGATAACCGAAGTATTTAAACCTCGGGTCGTCTTCTCAAGGAACTGCAGGGAGGTATTCTTATTATTGGTTATGAGTTTTGTAAAATGGGGGTTTTGAAAGTAAGGAACAAGTAGTTTAAATGACAAATAAAATAAATAAATAACTATAAAATAAACTCTTGGCAAGGTATGAGAATTTGGAAGTTCTATCCTAGTTATCCTTATCAATGGTGATAAGAATTGAGTTTTAATCCCACTTAGTTAGCCTTTACTAAAGCAAAGGAAGGTCATGGACCAATTAGTTTGATCCTCAGGTCCTAGTCAATTCCTAAGAAAGGACTGGAGTTATTGAAGTTCAATTCAATTAGCAAAGACAACAATTATCAATCACGTTGAGTTTGATAACTCATAAGTTACCAATTACTTAACCACGGCCAAAAGGGGAAAAGTAAACTTACTCGAATAAAAATGTCTTCAGATTGGAAGCAACAGTAATATAAATAAAAGAAAGCAATCATAAACTGAAATACCTCAAATAACATTAATTAAGAGAATCATACGTAACATGGAAGAGTTCATAAATTAAATTGAGAAAATAATTAAAAAAGAACATTGAACCTGATAAAAAGAGACAATCATGAAGGCGAGAAAAATCCTAACTTCTAGTCCTAAGAGAGAGAGGAGAGAACCTCTCTCTAAAAACTACATCTAAATCATGAAAAGTGAATAATTGAAGACATCCCCTTGAATGGATACATTCCCCCACTTTATAACCTCTAATCTGTGCCTTCTGGACTTGGATCTGGGCCAAAAAGCGTTTCAGAAATCGCTGGGAGCGTTTTCTGTAATTTCTGGTGCGTGGTGTCTGTCACGCGTCCGCGTGGGACCGCGTCATCTAGAGTTTTCCTTATCACGCGTTCGATTCAGTCACGCGTATGCGTCATCTGTGTTCTGCTTATGGCGCGCGTTCGCGTCGCTGCCAGTTTCTTCAAAAACTCCATTTTGTGCTTTCCTTCCATTTTTGTATGTTTTCTTTCCATCCTTTAAGTCATTCCTGCCTTAGAAGATCTAAAACTACTCAACACACAAATCACGGCATCGAATGGTAATAAAGGGTAATTAAAATAATTATTTTTAAAACATAGGAAACATGTTTTTCACATATATCACATAATAAGGAAGGGAAAGTAAAACCATGCAATTTACATGAATAAGTGGGTGAAGGGTTGAATAAATCACTTAAATTGAGCACAATATATATCATAAAATATGGGTTTATCAGTTGTCTACTGGGATGCATGTGTCTCTGTCAATCAAGACTCCTGCCTCACCACACAAGCGAGAGATGAGGTATGGGAAAGCCAGCTTGGCTTGAGTTAAGGTCTTGTTTGTGAATTTATACAACTCATAGGGAATTAGTTGGTGAACTTCCACCTCATTTTCCATCATGATGCAATGGATCATCATAGCTCGCCTTACAGTAACTTTAGAATGGTTGCTAGCGGGATGTATGAAACGCCCAATGAAGTCTAGCCATCCTCTAGCAACTAGCTTGAAATCTATTCTCCTCTGTTGGTTTAGTTTACCTTTCTTGTCATTGATCCACTGAGTTCCAGGCAAACATATGTCCTTAAGGACTTGATCTAGCCTAGGATTAGCTTGTACACTCCTATTAAAAGAGTTAGGGTCATCCTTTTGTGGGGGCAATTTGAAAATCTCCCTTACCTTATCCAGATTGAAATGCAGAGTCCTTCCTCGGACCATGGTGTGCTATGTATGGAATCCCTGTCCTTCTTTCTTTTGTTTATCTGTCATCCATAGATTTGCATAAAATTCATGGGCTCTTATTAAAATTAGGCATTCAATGCCAGGAATGGGCGTTGAACGCCCATTGGGGATCAGAAAATGGTCCTCCTCAGCTCCCTAGGTGGCGTTGAACGCCCAGCCTTGCTCTAGGTCTAGCATTCAATGCCAGCAATTGCCCCTCAATGGGCGTTGGATGCCCATATTACTCCTTCTCTGGCGTTCAACGCCAGTATTGCTCTCTTGATTAGGCGTTGAACGCCCCACTTCCTCCTTGTCTGGCGTTCAACGCCAGCAAGGGGCTTTCCCTAGGGTGTTCTATTTTCAATTCTAAATATCTTTGTCACTATTCTAAGTGCCGCGCATGATCAGAAACGTTAAAAAGCAAAGGAAAAACTATGAAAATTAATAGGAAATGAACTGAGAATGAGTTTAAATGAGAATAAACAAAAGAATGAAAACAATAATACTCTACTTATGGTTGGGTTTTCTCCCAACAAGCGCTTCTTTACCGTCAATAGCTTGACCTGACTGCAGTCATGCTAACAGCAGTATAGAGCTTTCTTGCTCAAGATTATCCCTTACGTAATGCTTGACTCTCTGTCCATTCATTGTAAATCTTTTATCAGAGTGTCTATCTTGGAGCTCTATATGACCATAAGGTGATACATTAGTGACCACAAAAGGTCCCGTCTATCGTGACTTTAGCTACCCAGGGAAGAGCTTGTGTTTGGAATTAAAGAGTAAAGCCTTCTGGCCAGGCTCGAAAACTCTAGAAGAGATCTTTTTATCGTGCCATTTCTTGGCCCTTTCCTTGTAAGTTTTAGCATTGTTAAATGTAGCTTGTTGGAATTCATCCAACTCATTTAGCTAGAGTAGTCTTTTTTCTCCTGCAGCCTTGGCATCGAAGTTCAGGAATCTGGTTGCCCAATAGGCCCTATGTTCCAATTCCACTGGTAAATGACATGCTTTGCCATAGACCAGCTGGTAGGGCGACATCTCAATAGGGGTCTTGAAAGCTGTTCTATATGCCCAAAGGGCATCGTCAAGCTTTCTTGCCCAGTCCTTCCTGGAGGCGCCCACTGTCCTCTCCAGAATTCTTTTGAGCTCCCTAGTGGAGATTTTGGCCTGCCCGTTTGTCTGTGGAAGGTAGGGAGTTGCCATTCGGTGGCGAACTCCATAATGGTGTAGGATGGAGTCGAGTTGTTTATTACAGAAATGACTACCTCCATCACTAATCAGTGTCCTTGGGACGCCAAATCTACTGAAAATATATTTCTGGAGGAATTTCATCACCACTCGAGTGTTATTAGTCGGTGATGTGATTGCTTCAACCCATTTAGACACATAGTTTACTGCCATCAGGATGTATGTGTTTGAGAATGAGGGTGGAAACGGGCCCATAAAGTCTATGCCCCATACATCAAACACCTCAATTTTCAAGATCCCCCTGTTGAGGCATCTCGTGATTGTGAGGGAAATTTCCAGCCCGTTGACAACTGTCACCGTTGCGGACAAACTCCCGGGAGTCCTTGAAAAGCGTTGGCCAGTAGAAGCCGCTTTGAAGGACTTTGGTGGCTGCTCGCTCACCTTCAAAATGACCTCCATAATCTGAGCCATGGCAATGCCATAGGATTTGCTGCGTTTCTTCCTCAGATACACAACGGCAGATTATACCGTTCGAGCACCTTTTGAAAAGATATGGTTCGTCCCACAAGTAGTACTTAGCATCGTGGATGAGTTTTCGAGCTTGTTGTCTATTGTATTCTTTGGGAATGAACCTTATCGCCTTGTAATTTTAAAGCATTGTATCTGGCCTGTATGTATATATGTATATGTTTTCAACGAAAAAGTGTTTTGAAAGGTTATGTGGTTTTAAATTTTAAACAGGCTCTTATTTAGTATTAAATATGTTTAGAGTCATAGTAATATCCTATCTATCAGAGTGGCACATCCGGAACCGTGACATTTTGATAGTGAGGGTGTTACACAAGCCTATCACCAGGTCATCATCTTCGCTCTGCTTCGAGGGGGTGGGTTTTTATTGCCAGCTAGCTTCTTCAAATATTCATAACGTCACTTGTTATGATGCTCCATCCGATCAATCTTCTCGAAGAGCTTGCGGACAATGCAGTGGATGGATTGTGAAGATGGTGGTGGTGTTGCTGCTGGTTGCTGTGGCTCAGGTGCTGTTGTTGTTGCTGCTGAAGTGCTTACTTCTCTCCCGCTTGCTCGGCCCTTTGGCATTTTCCTTTCCCTTTCCCTTTGGATTACTCATCCTGTAAAAGAATAGAGGAAGAGAATATGTGAAATGGAATCACACAACAACAAAGCAAGATTATGCACAAGCAAGCATCATTCAGCAACATAAAAGCATTAATCTCAAGTAAATGCCTAAACAAGGAATAATAAATCAAATTATATGGTAGCTACCACATGTAATTCAAAACACAAGAGAGACATAAAGGCATATTCAGAAGCAATTAATGTAAGAAATAAGCAAAAACAATTTTCAATAAGGTGAGCATAGCATGTTCAAACATCAATGCTTTCAAACACTAATACCACAAGATTGATATAAAAAAATTTAAAGGTCACACCCAATGTAACCCAATCAATTAAGCACAAAAAAAGTTAATTAAATGGTTTACATAGGCGAAGTTTGTCAATCTTGTAATATTAGGCAAGACACCTCAATCATACAAAATTCAATAATTCTTTTGGTTAATTTAAAAACAATTCAGACTCAAGTATCAATGTATAAGAATAATAAAAATGTGAAAACAAGCATTAATGTTCAAAGTCTAGACTAAAAGTGTTGATTAAATGCTCAATGAGGCACATGGACAACACATGACATGCGCAAACACCAAATGCACAATCAATGCAAGCAAGAAGTATTTGATGACGAAATTTAGATTAACTCCATTCAATCTAATTCTCAACAATTTTTTTCAACAAAACAAGCATGCTTTCAACTTTGGGTAACCAAGAACGACACAAAATCAACAGCACATCAACTAGCTAACAAACATTCATCATTCCAAGCTTAAATAGAATGAGCAGAATACCCTAGCATATTCAACATAATTCCAACAACAACTTTCTAGAAGAATCAACAATGAACTAGTGACTCACAACAACATCAATCAATTTTCAAACAACCATAAATACAAACATAAATCGAGTTAAGGTCATTTAAAAGAGGCAACAATCAAGCCTAATGTAGACAAGTCCAGCATTAACTTTTCAGCAAAAACAACATTAATGCAGGGAGTTCACAATTATCTAAACAATCAAACAGGTAAGAATTATACATCATCTAGACAATTCCAACATCACATTCATCAAAATCAGCAGTGAAACAATAAATTGCCACAAAATCAAACAAGTTTCAACCAATCTCAGCAGCAATTTCCAGTAATTCAATTAGCAACAATTTAGAACCTATTAAACTAAACTAAACTAACGTATCCTTACAACCTAGAATCAACTAACAGCTAACTAATCTGACTAAACTAATAACTAAAACCAAACTAACCAAACAAGATTAAAGTAAAAAGAAATTAAAAAAATTTTAAAACTAAAACCTAGAAGCAGGAAAGATCAGAAACAGGACAGAGGGAAAGACAGAGAAGAGGGGAGGGGTGCTCAGGCGCTGTGATGTCACCTGAGCCAGAAGCGGCGGATGGGAGCCGTTGTATGGCAAGAAGCTCACCATAAAAGATGAGGAAACAGGGGTTGGATTTGTGCCCTGCTGCAGATTTGTTTCAGAGAGAGGGAGATAAAATAAAGAAAATGAGGGCAAGTGGTGCCCAGGCGCAGCTAGGTTTCATCGACGGTAAAACAGAGGAATGAATGATGAGGAGGAGGATGATCATTTGATGGTGATGGTTTGGTGTGAAGAAGGGGCTAGCTTGGTGGGTTTGCGAGGGAGGGGCAAGGCTCGGTGGGTTCAGTCAAGGGAAGAAAAGAGAAAGAAGAGAATGGGAGGAAGAAGGATGGCAGAACTGGCGCAATGAGAGCGGCAGCTACTGGAGGTTGGGTTGATGGTGGTGAAAAGGAAGATGGTAATGATGGTGAAGAAGAAGAGAGGGAAAAAGAAAGAGGTAGGCCATGTGTGTGTTGTGCAAATAGGGTTCATATAAAGGGGCTTCACATTTTCAAATTCGTGCGCACGCATCTGCTATGCGTACACACGAGGTGAACAAAACTGGAGGTGGTGTGCAGGCACTAGTCAGAGAGGCTCTCAGCGTTGGTGCATTGTGCGTACGCACAAAGTTTTTTTTAGTGCCAGCATGCACACGCACAGGGGTGTGTGCAGGCCCTAATCAAATGGCATGAAAAAACCTGTGCGTGCGCACAGAACTATGTACATGCAAAGAGACCCTGTTTTTGAATATTTTAGGACTCTAAAGTCACCAAATATGATATCTAACATGATTTTCAACCTCTAAAACCTATTTCTACCATATGAACACAAGATTGACACTAATATCTATCAAACTAAGCTAACAAAAAAGGGCAAGAATACCAAAAATTGCTAAAAAAAATAAGGAAAGTTAGAAGATTTTACTATGGTGGGGTGTCTCCCACCTAAAACTTTTATTTATCGCCCTTAAGTTGGACGGTTGATAAGACTCTTGTCAAGGTGGCTTATGCTTGAATTTCTCTTTAAATCCCCACCAACGCTTGAACTTCCAATGGTCTCCAGGACCCCAAATTATGCGCACTAAGCTTTCAAGAAATCCCAAACAAGTAATAAGCTCCCAAAATTGTTGTTCTTCACTTTGTATACCGGGATTCCAAACCTTATTTTTGCACCTGTCTTCTTATTGATTCTCATGGTTCCACTCGGGTGTCAAAACTTCTGAATTCTCTTATAAATGCCAAATCCTCCTCCTAAATCTATTGAATTGAGCATTGCACCATCCTTGGAATTTAGGTTTCAGCCATAGTGATGATTCATGTTGCCAACCCATATCCATCTCTTTCTTACTCTTCAACCCGCAAAGAGCTCTAAGTTGACCATCCATTTCTAGCAAACCATATTCAAGTGGTCCAATAAAGCAAAAGGACAAGATTTTTACCCACACAAATGGTGTGTTAGATGGTGGTGACTTAGGAAGAGAGTCTTTCAACGAATTTGCTATGGTGATTTCCACTCACTTTTGTTCCTCTTGGATAACCTCTACCTCTTGACGAGCTTCTTCAAGTTATGCTTCACCAACTTCTTCTTCATGTTCCTCATTGCTAAAGTTATGTCTTGGAGGTTATGTCCAGTCCTCCTCAACATCAATTTCACATGTCATGGAGGAAGGTTCAACAATCTCAATGAGATTATTGGTTGGTGCAAAATTATCCTCATTAATGGAGCTTGTTCCTTATTCAACTTCTCATAACTCTTCAACCACTCATTCTGATTCATTGATCTCAACTTTCTCCACTTGCTATAAGTCATGCTTCAACTCCTCTTCTTTCTCTTGAGGTTCCAAGCTCTCTTCCATCCCACATTCTTCAATTGAAGTTGATTCTTCACATTCATCTATGGAGGTACTTGGATTGTTGCAAGAGCGTATTGAGGTCAATCGTCTTAAAGCTTCAGATGAGATAGCCATGATATTTTCTTGCCTCTTTTGGTATTCTTCTTACTCTTGAAGAAATAATTGGAGTGCTTCTCTCACTGAGAATTGTAGAGAATAAGAGAGTTCATCATGTGGGAGAAGATTTTCATATATGGAAGGTGGTTCATGATGGTGAGAATCTTGAGGTGATGTATATAGAGAAAATTATTTATGAGAGTGGAGACGATGGAATGGTGGTGGTTCTAAGTATGGTTCATAAGGCTCATATAGTTGTTCATGGGATTCATAAGGTTAGTGATATGGTGGATATGAATTTGGATCATATGGAAGTGTTTGGTGGCAAAATGGGGCTTGACGGTATTGTGGTTGAGGGCAATGTTGAGGGTGTAACTCATATAAATAGGGTGGCTGAGGTTCATAACTATTGCAAGAACCACTATATCCATTGGGTTGGTATGTACTATAGGAAGGGTTGTGATCATAGTAGCATGGAGGAGGAGATTGCCATAAGGATTGTCCATATGTATGTGGCTTCTCCCTCAAGTGATAACTCAATTCTTAGTGTAAACCATCATTATGACCACCATTTCCTATAGAATTTCCACAATCATACCCAAAATCATAAGGAAGATAATTCATATGGAAAAGGACACAAATAAAAAACAAAAGATACCAAGAAACTAAGACAAACAAAATCCTAACTACTAACAAAAATCAAGAAATAACCAAAAAGAAACTATTCAGACTATTCACATGTTCACAATAGCCAATAACAAGCACACATTACAATTTCCCAGTAACAGAATAAAAAATTTGATGAGGGCTAAACACCGGTTTAGAATTTCACAAGTTTAAAGCTCAATTTCGTTGTAGCTCTAAACCGGAATTCAACGCTCTTCAACGTTTAGTAAGAATGTCATAATTCAAATCAAATACTGGGAGTTTTAAATCCCGGATTGTTCTCCCACGGAATTGCAGTTGGGTGTGCATATCATTGGCTATGAAAGAATTTGGGGGATGATAGCAATAAACAAGAATTTGAATAGCAAGAAAGTAAAGCAATTAACTGAATATCAAAGAAAATTAAACTAAGAACAATTAAGTAATTAAATAGTAAAAGAACGGAAATTCAAGTGCTAAAAGGATCTTGGCAAGAGTTGAGAGTCAAGGTTTTCTATCCTAGTCATTGACCACAAACATGGCAATTATGAAGATTTAATCCCACTTAATCAATCCCTAAACATCGGAAAAAAGTCAAGTAGGCACAATTGATTTTAATCCACAAATTCTTTAAAAACATTGCCTATAATAAGGAAAAATATTGCCTTTGATCAAAGATAACACTTTTTGACAAAACGCAATGCTTTTTGGGGGTTGACTATACTGCTGTTACCTTTGGTCTAAGGCAACGCTTTTGTGTATCAAAGGGAACCCTTAGAGGACCTTCATGAAAGCAACTTCATGTAAGGGTTGCCTTAGAGGACCCAAACACGACGCTTTAATAAAGACTTTATGGCGACACTTTCTACGAGTTGTATTTTCTAATACATAAAGCAAAACTTGTCCAGATTTTTTTAAGTTGCCTTCATATACCTAAAACAACACTTATAAGTTTTTTCTGGTTGTTTTTTTATATACCTAAAGCAACACTTGTCAAAGTTTATTTGTATTTGTTTTTTTCTAATACCTAAAGCAACATGTTATTGAGTGTTTTTAGATTCTCTTTTTTTTATATCTAAATCAATATATTTTTTTACTTTTATTATATTTATATGACATTTGAAGGATATATAGCACACACTAACAATATTTAAATATTTAAATTCAATTTAATCAATACAAGGAGAATAAGCTAATAATATATATTGCATGTATATAGAAAGATGTTTCAAATGCCAATTAACAAACTTGCTAAGTTACCAAGTCAAATAAGTAATAAACAAGTAAATAAAATACATGTTTTTCACATGATAAACTTGAACAAAAAAAACTATTTTTTTCATTTGAAACTAAAGACTTTGTGCTTCACCATTGTGCAAAGAATCGCCTTTATTCTTTAGAAAACTTTATCTAACCATAAAACAGATGTAGTTAAATCTAATGGCAAAAAAAAAAATATAGTCAAAACATTAGCTTAACAATAACATGTATACTCAAGTATTACAACAATTTAGCATAGATATACCTAATTATGATTTGGTATATGAGTCGATGGAGGAGAATGTCGAGGAATCAAATTTGGATCTTCTGCACTATTTGTAGATGATTTCTTTGATCGCAAGAGAGAAAGCGCTTCATCAACATTCATACCAGTAGAAGTTTCTTATAACATAAGTTTCACAATATCTTCTAATCCTTTCATCCTTTGCTTATGGTCGTCTAGTTCAGTTTTTAAGGCTGTTACCTTCTCTTCATTTTGTTTCTTGATTTCATCTATTTCTTTATTTTTCTTAAGAGAAGTTTTTATAACAGTTCTTCCAAAATTTCGAACTCTTCCTGAATTTTCTTTACCAAATACTTTTAAAGATGCATTATGATGAACGAACTTTTGTGTGGTCTAGAATTTCCTCAATTGAATGGATTCTCGTTGTAAAGTATAGTTTCTAAACCAAACAATAGTCCTTTCGATCAAAAATGTTGGTTGTCACAAGTACAAACCCCAATGAATTTATAACCGAAGTATTTAGACTCCGGGTCGTCTCACAAGGAATTGCAATGAAGTGGTCAATTATTGGCTATGAAGGGGCAAGGGGTTTTTGGTTGATAAGAGGGCAAGAAATAAATGACAAGAAAAGTAAAGAGAGTAATTAAAGAAAGTAATTAATAAAGAGAGACATTCATGGCAATGATTGAGATCATAGGCTTTCTATCCTAGTCATGCAATGATTAATTCATCTTATTTAGTCAACTCCAACAAATAGGGAGAAAGTCAAATAAGATTAATCAATCATACCACAATAATAACAAGAATTTATCTTATTACGTCATCTCCGACGATTGAGAAAGGTATCATGTTATCCTCATACTCAGAGAAAGTCTAATAAGACTAGCTAATCTCAATCCAAAAGTCCTAATCAACTCACTAATTTAATTAGCAAAAGATTAGCGTCAATCGAAACAATATTAGCTAACAACTCTAGATCACCAACATAAGTTGGGTTTTCATGACTCAAAATTGCCTAATTACTCTTTCCAAGCCAAGAATGCTCAAAATCTACTCTAAAGACCAACCAAGCATTTTATCAAACACTTGGAAGGCATAAAAGGAAAGCATAATAAATGACAAAAAATAGTAAAATCTATCAACTACCAATTACAAGAAAAGGAAATCAACAATTCAAATCATCAATTAAAAGAATATCAAACATAAAATTGCATTAAAGAAAATTAAGATCCATCAATTGTTCATAAACATAAAAGAGAGTAAAATAAGAAATTAACAAGAGAAAATACAAGATCAAAGACAATAGAACAATAAAACATAAAGAGAATTGAAAGAGAAATTTGAGAGTGATTAACCTAATTGTACCCTAATTTCTATCCTAAATCTAGAGAGAGGAGAGAGCCTCTCTCTCTAGAATTCTAACCTAAAACATGATGAAAACTAAAGTATGACTACTTCGTTCATTCTCCCTCCAATCTTTGGGTTCAATAACATCAAAAATGGGTTGGATTGGGCCCAAAATGAGCTGCAAAATCGCTGGGGGCGATTTCATTAAAGTGGACCCACGGGCAGAATTGGCGTGCACGCGTACATGGCGCGTGCGCGCCCCTGATCGCGAAGCAAAATATGGCAAAATTTATATCATTTCGAAGCCCTGGAGGTTAGCTTTCCAACGCAACTAGAACCGCCTCATTTGAACCTCTGTAGCTCAAGTTATGGTTGATTGAGTGCGAAGAGGTCAGGCTTGACAGCTTTACGGTTCCTTCATTTCTTCATGAGTTCTCCCACTTTGCATGCTTTTCTCCTCACTTCTTCCATCCAATATTTACCTTATGAACCTGAAATTACTCAACAAACATATCAAGGCATCGAATAGAATTAAAGTGAATTAAAATCACTAATTTTAGGGCCTAAAAAGTATGTTTTCACATTTAAGCACAAATCAAGGGAGAATTGCAAAACCATGCTATTTCATTGAATAAATGTGAGAAAAGTTGATAAAATCCCCCAAAATAAGCACAAGATAAACCACAAAATCGGGGTTTATCAAATCTCCCCACACTTAAACCAAGCATGTCCTCATGCTAAGAATAAAGAAGGACAAGAAAAGGGTATGAACATTTATTCAATGCAAATAAACTATATACACCTATCCACATGCATGCAACTAAATGCAAAATGATTCTACCTACTTGGTTAAAAGTAAATCAATCTCCAAGAACATATATAAGCAAGTAGGGCAAAGGTCATATGATGACTCACAAACTCTACCAATTCAAATATCAAAATAAAGTTCAAATAGACTTGCAAGAAGAACGCTCATGAAAGCTGGGAATAAGGAATTGAGCATCGAACCCTCACTGGAATTGTATCCGCTCTAGTCGCTCAAGTGTATAGGGTCGATTCACTCAATTCTCTTCTACTCATGCTTTCCATGATTTGTTTTTCATCTAACAATCAACAATTATTCAATGCATGCATACATTTATCATGAGGACTTATTCATAGGTTGTAATGGGGCTAGGGTAAAGGTAGGATGCATATGGTCAAGTGAGCTTGAAATTTGAATCTTTGATTAGCCTAAGCTCTCACCTAACACATATGACAACCTATACAATTCTAATACACAACCTAGCTACCCATGATTCCCACTTGTTTCACATACTCATGCATTCTTTTTAATTCACATTCCATATGCATTGATTTTTATTGAACTTTACTTTGGGGCATTTTTGTCCCTTTTTTATTGTATTCTTTTCCTATATATTTTTCTTTTTCTTTTTCTATATTATTTTTTTTTTCTTTATATATATATATTTTTTTTTTCTGCACATTTTTTTTTTGAAAAATATATACAAACATATCAATGCATATGGTTTTATATATAGTGCATGAATATGTACCCAATTTCCAATATTTTCAACAAAAATAAAAATTACACTTTTACCTCAACCAATGTCCCAAGTTTTCCATACCCAATTGATACACACCCTCACTAGCCTAAGCTAATCAAAGATCCAAATTAAGGGACATTTATTATTTTTCACTTAGGGGTAGTGATGTGCTAAAATTAAGAACAAAAGAGATTAAATAGGCTCAAAATTGGCTAACAATGGTTGATGAAAGGTAGGCTATTTGGATAAGTGAGCTAAATAAAATGATGGCCTCAATCATATAAATGCATGTATACATGGAATAATGGACATAAAGAATCAAACAAATCAAAGATTACAATCATAGAAAAAGAATAATGCACACAAGAATGGAAAATAAGTGGTTATAAGATGTAACCACACCATAGGGCTCAAAACTCACATGCTTGTGTTCTTAGCTCAAAAACCATGTTCCAAAATAAATTCTTCAAGCAAGTTCAACAAAAATTTTTTTTCAAATTGGTAGGGTGCCCTAAAAACAGTTTCTTGGAAAAGAAATCATCACCCTAACCAAGTAGTCCTATCATAAAAAGAAATGGTGAAATATGTACAAATTCTAACTAACATGCAACCTATCATGCAATGCAACAAAAATCCTAAAAGACCTAAAAATGAAATGCAAAAGTGTTGGGATTAGAAACTTGTCACCCAAAAATGCCGAGCGGTCGGACGACCTCCCCACACTTAAAAGTTTGCACCGTCCTCGGTGCACTCAAAGATGAGCAAGGGGTACGGCAACTTTTCGAGTTGCTACCTTCAGCTGGTAGGTCAACCGGTGCTGCGTGTTCTTCTCCCGCTTCCGTTTTTGCTTATGGTGCATCAATCATGAAAAACAAAATAAACATCGTAAGATGAGAGAATACAAAAGCAAGGAAGCGTGACTTGTTGGAATGAGGTAAATCACTAGAATTGAGTGGGTGAATTGGTGTGACAATAATGAAAAATAAGTGTGTGGGTCCTAACTTGTATGCGGTTTAGAACTCACACCCTAGTATTTAAAAATCATGTCACAATTATACAAAGGAAAACATGCACTTCACTCATTCTAGTGTGCTTGAGATAGTTTAAAAGACTTGTAGGTTAAGTCAACCACACAAGCAGTGAAGAGGCATGAAAGCATTCAAGCAATTAATCAAGCAATTGTGAAATTGGATAATGCATGGCATTGATTGATGTGTAGGTAGACTTAGTGAACAAAATAGTATATAAAACTCACACAACAATCAATGACACTTATTGAAGTTGTTGCAATACCTAAGTGACATAGAGGTGGAACACATGGATGCTATGGAACTTAGGAAAAAGGATATAGAAGTCAAAAATCAATCACATAGCAAGCATGGCCCACAAAGCTTTACAAAGCTCAAAAATATGTCATTAGGTAAGCTTTCGATCCAATTTCACAAATTTCACAAACTCAATGCATGAAATAGGTGATGATCAATTAGAACAAGCATCCTAAAAAAATGCATTGATAATGTACAATTGCCTAACAATAGATGATGAATGCATGGTGGCCAAAACATGCAATTCAAAAGAGTTAAGAAGCTTAAAGGCAATGTAACATTCACTTGGTGCTCACAAATGTTCAACATGAAAATTCAAAATCAAGTAATAAATTGCAACCTCAATAAAGGAATCCAACAATGACAATAACAACAATGATGTTAAACTAACATCCCATTAGTAATAAGCAGCAGTAAACAGTAAACAAGATTAGTATTCCAACACTTATAACGAAAAAAAAAATTAAACTAACTAACTAACTAAAAGAAATGGTGTTACATGATGTTTGGTAGTGTTGGATGATGTTTGAAGGGTGGAAAGAAAAGAAGAGAAAAGAGAAGAAGGAAAGAAATGGAAAGAAGATAAGAAAAGAAGGTGAAACAGGGCAATCCACGCATGCGCGTCATATGCGCGTAAGCATGGATTGATGAAATGGAAGCAACGCGTACGCGTGCAGTGTGCGTACGCGTGCATGGCGAAGCAGAGAGTCGGTGCGGACGCGCAAGGTACGCATTCGCGTGCCTTTGGGCACAAAGTTGGCACACTTCAGGCACAACTCTCGGGTGAATGTATGGAGGGGTGGAAAACTTCAATCCATGCGTACGCGTACATGGCGCTTCCGCGTGGATGGTTGAAAATGCTTGAGACGCGCGTACGCGCCAGGTGCGCGCACGCGCGGGTTGGTGCTCTGTTTTTCAAAAAAAAAAATTTCTATGTCTTTGCACCAAACCAAGCATTCCCAACCTCCAAACAACTACCGAAACATCACAAAACCTTATTTGACCTACTAGACTCCCAATTAAACTCAACTAATCAAATAAAACATGAAATTAAATCTAAATTACCAATATTTACAAAGAGTAAAAGGGAAAGATGTTACCATGGTGGCGTGTCTCCCACCTAGCACTTTTATTTATTGTCCTTAAGTTGGACTTATGGGGAGCTCCTCTTAAGGTGGCTTGTGCTTGAAGCTATCCTTGAACATCCACCAATGCTTGAGTCTCCAATAAGCTTCATTCTTCAATTTTAATATCTTCAAGTTTTGATGGAGTTCTTCACAAACCATGAGCTCCCAAAGTTGATTTTTCTTGTGCGATCCGGGATCCCACACTTTGTTTTGACACCCATCTTCAAATTGATCATCACGATTTCAATTGGGTGGCATGACCTTAGAATTCTCAAAGAAGCTTCCAAACAACCTCCTAGACTCATGCAACTTGGTTCTATACCAACCATTGCCATTCAACTTTGAGCATGTAACCATTATGAACTTGGAGTGATGTTTCCAACCATTACACAACTCTCTCCTACTCTTAACTCCACAAAGAGCTCTAAGTTGACCATCATTTTCAATCAAACCATATTCAAGTGGAAAAGTAAAGATTAGAGATAAGAATTTTACCCACTTGAATGTTGTGTAGGAGGGTGACTTAGGAAGGGGTGGTTCCAATGATCTTGCAAGCTCCACTCCTTTGTGCTCTTCCTTGACTATCTTCACCTCTTTACAACTTTCCTCAACTTCAACATCTTCTTCTTGGTGGCTTGCTTCCAATTCAATTTCTTCTTCAATTCTCACCAAAGGCATGAGAGGCGAGGTATCTTCTTCTTCAATCTCCATATCAATTCCAATTGGAGAGGATTCAATTGTACATAAGAATTCTTCAATGATTGAATCCATCTCTTGGTCAACCTCTTCAAAGGCTTCAACCACTTCTTCCGGCTCAATTGTCTCATCTTCTTCCCCTTGTGGCAATTCTTGCTTCAACTCCTCTTCTTCACCTTGAAGCTCTAAATTCACTCCCTTACTATGCTCCTTAATTGCTTCTCCACATTCGTCAATGGGAGTGCCTTGGTTATTTAGGCTTAGTCGAGAGGAGGCCATGTTGCTAACAGCTTCCACTAGGATAGCCATCTTGGCTCCTAGCTCTTTAAACTTCTTTTCATCCTCCTCTTGTCGCCTTAAGATATGAGATTCAAGATCTCTCAATTCATGCGTGAGGGCTTCATCGGGAGGTGATGGTGGAAGAGAAGGTTCATTGTTTGGGAGGAAGGTTTCATGATTGGAAGTTGGTTCACCTTGGTAAGTGTGTGGAGGTGTATATTGAGGTGGTTCTTGTGAGTAGTTGTGTTTGAATTGTGGTGGTTCCATGTATGGTTCATATGGTTCATAAGGTGGTTGATATGGTGGATAAGAATTAGGGTCATAGGGGGATGTTTGGTGGTATGGGGCTTGTGAGTAAGGTGTGGTTCAAAGTCATGTTGAAGGGGTGGTTTATAGGCATGTGATGGTGGTTGTTGACAATCACAATAAGGGTCACCACATCCATTAGGTTGATATGTATTAGGATTAGAATTATACCCATAAGAAATCGGAGGAGGTTATTGCCAAGAAGGGTGATCAATCCTTTGAGGCTCCTCCCATCCTTGATTGTTCCATCCTTGATGCACATCCTCATTATAGTTCCCATTTCCTACAACATATTTTGAGCCAAACTCATAGCCAAAGTGAGGATGAGAATTCATGATAGCAAATAAAAATAAAAGCTAACAAAAATAAGCAACAAAGTCTTAAAGCTAACTAAAACTAACAAATAAGCAAAAGGCAAACATATTCACAATATTCACAATAGCCAATAACATAACACCATTGCAACTCCCCGGCAACGGCGCCATTTTGATGAACGAACTTTTGTGTGGTCTAGAATTTCCTCAATTGAATGGATTCTCGTTGTAAATTATAGTTTCTAAACCAAACAATAGTCCTTTCAATCAAAAATATTGGTTGTCACAAGTACAAACCCCAATGAATTTATAACCGAAGTATTTAGACTCCGGATCGTCTCACAAGGAATTGCAATGAAGTGGTCAATTATTGGCTATGAAGGGGCAAGGGGTTTTTGGTTGATAAGAGGGCAAGAAATAAATGACAAGAAAAGTAAAGAGAGCAATTAAAGAAAGCAATTAATAAAGAGAGACATTCATGACAAGGATTGAGATCATAGGCTTTCTATCCTAGTCATGCAATGATTAATTCATCTTATTTAGTCAACTCCAACAAATAGGGAGAAAGTCAAACAAGATTAATCAATCATACCACAATAATAACAAGAATTTATCTTATTACGCCATCTCCGACGATTGAGAAAGGTATCATGTTATCCTCATACTCGGAGAAAGTCTAATAAGACTAGCTAATCTCAATCCAAAAGTCCTAATCAACTCACTAATTTAATTAGAAAAAGATTAGCGTCAATGAAAATAATATTAGCTAACAACTCTAGATCACCAACATAAGTTGGGTTTTCATGACTCAAGATTGCCTAATTACTCTTTCCAAGCCAAGAATGCTCAAAATCTACTCTAAAGACCAACCAAGCATTTTATCAAACACTTGGAAGGCATAAAAGGAAAGCATAATAAATGACAAAAAATAGTAAAATCTATCAACTACCAATTACAAGAAAAGGAAATCAACAATTCAAATCATCAATTAAAAGAATATCAAACATAAAATTGCATTAAAGAAAATTAAGATCCATCAATTGTTCATAAACATAAAAGAGAGTAAAATAAGAAATTAACAAGAGAAAATACAAGATCAAAGACAATAGAACAATAAAACATAAAGAGAATTGAAAGAGAAATTTGAGAGTGATTAACCTAATTGTACCCTATTTTCTATCCTAAATCTAGAGAGAGGAGAGAGCCTCTCTCTCTAGAATTCTAACCTAAAACATGATGAAAACTAAACTATGACTACTTTGTTCATTTCCCCTCCAATCTTTGGGTTCAATAGCATCAGAAATGGGTTGGATTGGGCCCAAAATGAGCTGCAAAATCGCTGGGAGCGATTTCATTAAAGTGGACCCACGGACAGAATCGGCGCGCACGCGTACATAGCGCGCGTGCGCGCCCCTGAGCGCGAAGCAACATGTGGCAAAATTTGTATCATTTCGAAGCCCCGGATGTTAGCTTTCCAATGCAACTGGAACCACCTCATTTGGACCCTTGTAGCTCAAGTTATGGTTGATTGAGTGCGAAGAGGTCAGGCTTGACAGCTTTACGGTTCCTTCATTTCTTCATGAGTTCTCCCACTTTGCATGCTTTTCTCCTCACTTCTTCCATCCAATATTTGCCTTATGAACATGAAATTACTCAACAAACATATCAAGGCATTGAATGGAATTAAAGTGAATTAAAATCACTAATTTTAGGGCCTAAAAAGCATGTTTTCACATTTAAGCACAAATCAAGGGAGAATTGCAAAACCATGCTATTTTATTGAATAAATGTGAGAAAAGTTGATAAAATCCCCCAAAATAAGTACAAGATAAACTACAAAATCGGGGTTTATCAAATCAGTAGGAGTTTCTCCAGCTTCTTGGAGATCATCAAATTTATTTTATATACACAAATATATTATATGCCTAATTTTAGTGATAAAAATCCAATGAAGAAATCCAACAACCTATTGATAACTAATAGAGGCAGCAACCCAGCACCATTAAAACAACCAATATATTACATCCATAAACACAAAATAGCAACCAAATTAGTCATAAGGACAAAATAATCATGCTTGTGTTTTTAAATAATTAGAGTTACAACCGTAAGCATAAAATAGCAACTAAGAGAAAAAAATTATAGACTAAGTTACAATGATAGCCTTGTATTGTCACTTTTCTATGCATTTTAACATTCTCTTTATTTTTAATTATTTCTATAAAGAAGGAACACTACAAGAAACACTGTTAAAATCGACGCCTTTGCCGTCAATAATATTAAAAATCGACAGTAAAATTGATGATTTTAGTTGTCGCTTTAAAACGTGTCGATTTTTCAAAAAACTAATAAAATCGACGGCTTCTTGTGTTGTCGATAAACTTTCAATAAAATCGACGGCTACCGTGTCGATAATATAGGTTTTAGATTTTCACATATTTAATAAAAGCGACATCTTAGTTGTCGATAATATTATTTAAAATCGACGACGTTTGTGTCGATATTTGATTTATTAAAATTGACAAATTAGCTGTCGATTTAATTATTAAATTACCGACACATTTTTCACTTTCTTTTGTCTATTTTACATTAAAAATCGACAACATTGCCATCGATTTTTGTCTATATTAAATTTAAAAAGCGACAACAGTGTCGTCGATTTTAATAGCCATATATTATTTGTTTTTTTTTTTCATATCTTGTTTCTCCTTTTACATTATCTCCAATATATTTTGCTTCTACTATTAATATTTGGATCCATTCTTTACTTCACTAGTAACCAAAGATGCAAATGATAAGAGCAGGGCCATATAGAGTCACAAATTGGAATCTACATTCATTAATTTCATATTGTAACAAATTAATAAGCATATACCAATTATGCCACTACCAAAGTAATGTTTATAGAAATAAAAAGTCTTATAAGATGCAAATGAACTACTCACAAGATATATTTTTACAAATAATTTAAAATAACCCCTTATCTTTATGAATTGCTCCAAGGTCTCATTTGCTATTTCTAATGCATTTCTAGCACCTTCTACTAAAACTTCATCTAAGTAACCCGAATCGGACATGATTTCATCATAGCGAACCTGTAAAAGTTGGGAAACTAAATATCAACGAGTAAATTCTGGTTAACATGAACATATATCACTAAAAGACGAAGATCTAGGATTACCCCTCATAGGAACACCTCAATAAACAACTCCTACTTTAAAAATAACATTATTCATTTAAAACCTTTATATGATGTTATCCAGACAACTTATTCTCGTGGAGTCACATTGAAATTCAACTTGGAGATTAGAAGTCAACTAATAAAAGTGAGGAAACTAGTGGCTTCCAGTGGTAAACCAGTACAGACTTAACTATCATTGTGGAAGCCATAATAAAATATTAGCAAAGGCAACTTTTAATAGGTTAAACCTGAATTGGATGCAAATGATCAATCAAGGCATCTGTTAAAAGAGTTTTGAATGTGCCTCAGTTCATGTTTTGGCAAACACTAATTACTACACCGTTAGAAAATATTTGTAATAAATACAACACTTTACACGAAAGAAGTAAAATATAACTTCAATTTCTCATCTCATGATCTGGTTTATGACTTAAGTGCATAATAGGAGGAATTCTGTTACAAACTAATTCCCAGGAATTCTTTATAATATATATATAGGAACAAAAACAACAGAATATGCACTTCATCTGGGCTTTCTTTTCTAATTGAGCCAAACTCTTCTGCTAATAGAATATCACAAGCACAAACTTGATTGTATTACCAAACCAAGTTATAGCCATGTGGAAAGATTACGGAGTCTTAATTAAGATAGGCAGATACCAAAACCACTAAGAAGATATTAACAACTGAAATCATTAAAAATGCAATAAAATATAGTGCATTTCTAAGTTCTGACCTCTTTTGTCTTTCCCAAAATGAGTTGGTATATAGAAAAAAGATTGTTACATTCTGGTCTCTGAGGATTATCAAAATCCAATCTAAAAGATTTGCACATGTTTCACAAAGAGTAGCAGATCAGATTATAAAAGATGTATAACCAAGGATGAAAAAAGGAAGCATTGACAGACAACATCGAGAGGGAAGATTATCATATCATAAAACAGGATATTAACAATACTAACCCTGGAAATGCATCAGTTTTGCAATGTTTGATCTTGTTTGCTTTAAGCTACATAAGAAAATAAGCAAACTCAGGAAACAAAGATCTTGAACAATACAGCCTATTAGAACATGCTTATATAGATATAACATCTGATTATATTTCATTTGCAATATGCAAGTCATGCTCATCAATTCCACAACACATGAAATTCCCTCATATATTAATGCAAGCAGGTGAGAAAAGAATCGTACATTAAGCAGTATGAAGATAAGCATAGAAAAAACAATAGAACAAGTGAAATTTATCTTAGGAATATGGCAACTTATATCTTTAGGATCAAGCAAATTGATTCTTGATTGATCAAAAGGTGCGAACTTTGACATCTATAAAATTGAACCCACAGGAAAAATCAGAACAAGCTTGTAAATCCAGATCAATAAATAATTTCGTTTGCTACTTGTTAGAACTAGATAAAAATAAAAATAAAAACCTTAAACTCAAAAAACGTGTTTATCAAGAGAAGCTTCTTTACTATCCAAAACAACACTCAATCTCTAACAATCTCCTTAATTCTTTCCTCTCCCTATTTTTATTTAGCTAAATCTTCACATCTAATTAAAAAGTACTTTAAAATGGATCCAAGTAAGTTTTCTTGTTGACTAAAGTTTAGGAGTGAATGAATAAAGGCCTGGTAAAAAGAACAGGAGACAATCAAACAAAGTTATCAAATTTGCATACTCGTCTAGATAACAAATAATAAACATTGTTCCACAGTTCAATTGATATTGAAAGTAGGCTATCAACCTCCTTTAACTAATATAATCTAAGATTATGCTTTTGATAAACCACTATTTTATGGTTTATCTTGTGCTAAATTGAGTGAATTTTATCAACTCTTTACCCACTTATTCATACTATTTGCATGGTTTTACAGTTGTCTTCCTAATTATGTGCTTTGATTGAAAACATGCTTCTTTGGCCTTAAGTTCCCTATGTTTAATCCTCTCTTATTTACCATTAGATGCCTTGATATGTGTGTTAAGTGATTTCAGAGATTACAGGGCAGGAATGGCTCAGAGGATGGAAAGGAAGCATGCAAAAGTGGAAGGAATACAAGAAGTTGGAGAAATTGCTAAGCTGTCCAACCTGACCTCTTCGCACTCAAACGGCTATAACTTTAGCTACAGAGGTCCAAACAACGCGGTTCCAGTTGCCTTGGAAAGCTAACATCTAGAGCTTCAATTTAATATATAATTTTCCATAGCTGCCCTAACGTTAGGTGATGCGAACGCGTGAATGACACGCCCGCATCGCATCTGCGAACTGCAATCTGCGCAAACGCGTGGATGACGCCTCCGCGTCACTTTGCCGCGACCTGAACGTACCAGAATACGCTGGGGGCGATTTCTAGGCTGTTTTTGACCCAGTTTTCGGCCCAGAAAACACAGATTAGAGGCTATAAAGTGGGGGAATGCATCCATTCATCAACAAGCTTTCACATTCACAATTATAGGATTTAGATGTAGTTTTTAGAGAGAGAGGTTCTCTCCTCTCTCTTAGGATTAGGATTTAGGATTTCTCTTAGTTTTAGGAGTGCCTCTCAATCCCAGGTTCAATATTCTTTTACTTTATATTTATCTCTTACTTTCAGATACTTTAATGCTTATATTAGTTATGTTGCCTATTTGGCTTATGCTACATTCATGTTATGATTTTCTTAATTAATATTATTTGAGGTATTTTAGATTTAAGATTGCTTTGCTTTATTTATATTGATACTTTTAATTTAATTTAGAATTTTCCCTCTTGGCTTTGGTTGAGTCATTGGAGACACTTGAGTTATCAAACTCATTGTTGATTGAAAATTGGAATTCTTCTAGAATTAATTCGAGTTCCAATAACTCTAACTTTTCTCAAGGAAAGACTAGGATTTGAGGAATAAAAAATTAATTCATTCACTTAACTTACTTTCATAGTTAGAGGTTAACAAAGTGGGAGAAAAATCCAATTCTCATCACAATTGATAAGGATAACCAGGATAGGACTTCCAGTTCTTATACCTTGCCAAGAGCTTTGTTATTTATTATTTTAATGACTTGTTATCTTACATTACTTGCTCCTTCTTTCCAAAACCCCCAATTTACAAGACTCATAACCAATAATAAGAACACCTCCCTGCAATTCCTTGAGAAGACGACCCGAGGTTTGAATACTTCGGTTATCAATTTATTTAGGGGTTTGTTACTTGTGACAACTAAAACGTTTGTATGAAAGGACTTTTGAAGGTTTAGAAACTATACTTGCAACGAGGATTTATCCGCAAATTTCTAGACCACGCAAAAGTTCTCTCATCAGCTTTCTTTGAAAGCTGACTAAAACACGTATAACTGAATACCAGCATGATGTACATACAAAGACAAGAGAAATGGTCGAAATAATATATAATCACCAAACCATTCCTTCTATAGATGTTCAACTAGTTCAACAGAATAACCCGATTATAATGAAATAATATATAATCACCAATAATCAACACAAAAACATAAATATATTCTAATGTAAATCTAAAAAAACACAAAAATTAGTTGGGAGACGTTTGTCATGGGCTCGATTTTTTCTCGGGTGCCCGTCTGGTTTCTTTGTGATGAGGTCGGTGCCTCGGTCTCCGTGTCGTGGAAGATTCGTCTGACCGTTTAGGTCTGACGTGACTCTTCCGTATCAGTCGCGTCTGTTGCGTTTTTCGAGGCGTTACCTTTTTTCGAGGGGGTATTTATTGCAGGTTGTGCTTTTTTCTTTTTTGCCCTTGCGTTTGCTTTGCTTTCTAAGGGTATTTTCGTCGTTTTGCTTCTTTCAAAAACCATTTTGGTTTTCCTCCTTCAGTTCCCTCGTTCTGCTTTTACTTCTCTATTGCTTCTCTTTCTAGTTACAGCATTTCCCATTCTCCAATTTCGCTTTCTGTGGTTTCAGTTGGTCTTTTTCTGCGGCGTCTTTCCTTCGGATTGTCTTCCTTCGTGTACGAGATGTCTCTGGTATGGTTTGAAGGGTGGATCGGGAACCCACGGGCGAAGCTGGAACCGGATTGCTTGACTGGAACAATGGGGGGTGGTACCTGCAAAGACACTCCAACGCTTGAGTCAGAATGGATCTAAGAGGTAGAAAGTGTGTGGAATGGATCATTACCTGGAGGGACCTGGGTCCTCTATTTATAGGTGATGGCGAATATCTTATCTTATCTTATTTGGCTAAGATAAGGGAGATGTTTGAATTCGAAAGTTGGTTAGGAGCTTGGAGGGGCCGGTTTTGGGCCTTCGGGTCGAAAACGGGTTGTACCGGGTAATCGGGTATGCGGGATCCGTGGGTCAGATCCGTAACAGTTGCCCCCGCAGCGGGAGAGCGAACGTGATCGGTCTGTCGCTGGGAGACGTTTGTTATGGGCTCGATTTTTTTCTCGGGTGCCCGTCTGATTACTTTGAGATGAGGTCGGTGCCTTGGTTTTCATATTGTGGAAGATTCGTCTGACCGTTTAGGTCTGACGTGACTCTTCCGTGTCAGTCACGTCTGTTGCGTTCTTCGAGGCGTTATCTGCTTTCGAGGGGGGTATTTATTGCGAGCTGCGCTTTTCCTTTTTTGCCCTTGCGTTTGCTTTGCTCTCTAAGGGTATTTTTGCCATTTTGCTTTTTTCGAAAACCGTTTTGGTTTTCCTCCTTCAGTTCCCTCGTTCTGTTTTTACTTCTCTATTGCTTCCTTTTCCAACCAGAGCATTTCCCATTCTTCATTTTCGCTTTCCGTGGTTTTGGTTGGTCTTCTTTTGCGGCGTCTTTCCTTTGGGTTGTCTTCCTTCGATTTATCAGGTTAGCATTTCTCTTGTTTCTTTTTGCTTCTTCTACTTTGTTTTCTGCAGTATTTTATTTTTGTTTTTGCTAAGTGTAGCTGTTTTAGAGTAGTTTTGTGGTGTTTGTATGGTGGTTTAGATAGTTCTGTTGGGTTCCTAGAAAAGGGTTGGGGCGAGTGCCACCGTGTAATTGGTGGTGTGCGGTGGCGGTATTTTTTGGTTTTTTACCCGCCGTCGTTTTCTGCCGTGAGGTTTGGCTGACGGTGGTGCTCGTCGATATTTTAGGTATGGCTCGCCGACGGACGTGAGTGTTTGCTATACCAATCTCGACTCCCCGATAGTGCCGGATTGGATGTGGGTGTATGAGGCGATGTTCACCCGACTTGGTGTTCGGCTTCCCTTTTCTCCTTTTGTTCAGCAGTTGTTGAATCGGTGCTCCGTGGCGCCGTCCCAGCTACATCCGAACAGCTGGGCGGCAATACGGTCTTTTGAGCTCGTTTGTGATTATTTAGAGTTACCTGCCTCAGTAAACGTTTTTCTTTTCCTTTTCTTGTGTACTCTTCCGACTAAGGAGGGGAAGCATAAAAAGGGGTATGTGTCTTTCCGAGCTCAGCCCCATCGTCGAATTTTCGGTTTGTATGAAGACTCCTTCCACGGTTTTAAGAGTGGTTATTTTAAGGTTCGTCCCGCGGGGGGACATCATCCCTTTTGGTTGACGTTGGAGGGTGATCGTCGGTTCCCCACTTACTGGAATTTTAAGGCAGGTCCGTCGGTTTTTACTCGGGTTTCGAAAGAGTTCCTGTCCTCGGAGGAGCGGGATATTGCCCTCGTTCTGTGGCAGTTGTTTGGGGAGCGTCCTCTTAATCCCCGGGACGTGATGGGTGATCCGGTTGCTTGCCGGTCATATGTTGGTGTGTGTCTGTTTTTTCTTTGGTTTTTTATGTTTTGTTTCCCGTTTTTGTAACTTGGGATTTTTTGTATTGTTTGCAGTTGAGATGGCTGGTGGCTTGACATCCTTGGCTCGTTTGAAGGCGGCGATGGCCCTGGAGGAGGGGTCGTCGTCTCCGGCTACTCCTGTTTCTAACCCTGCCGTGGATTCTCAGCCAGTTTCTCAGGAGGTGGTTTCCTCGGGTGCGCGGGCCGAGGCTCAAGTTTCTCCAGGGCCTACAAACTCTCCTGAAGTCGTTGTGGTGACGGCTGCTGAGGCTTCTCGGAAGAGAAGAAGGCCTGAGGACCCGAGCAGCGAGACCTTTGAGGATGAAGGTTTGGTGCCCAGTGTGATGGACCGACGTTTCGATGCTCCGGGGTTTATTGATCAACACTTGATGCCCGGGACGGAGCCATTTTTTGATGGCTGTGATGTTTCGTTCCAGGCTAAGTCGGTGTATCGTGCTCTTCTCCGATCTGCCGTTGTTGTTCCAAAAGCCGAGCCCGTGATGGCGCAAGTTGGCTTGTTGGATAAGAAGCTTCGTCATTCTCAGGCTGAGGTGGCTAAGCTGAAGGAGGAGCTTGAGGCTGCCGGGGTTGCTAGGGAAAAGGCGGTGAAGTCATCCGAGGAAGCCGGGGCGGAGATTCTTCGGCTTTCCGAGGTTGAGACTTCGCTTCTTTCTCAACTGGCGGAGGAGCGGCAACGGGCTTCTGATGCGGGTTCTCAGGCGGCTGTGCTTCTCAGTGAATCAAAGACTTTGAAGGCCGAGGTCGCTGCCTTGAGGAGGGAGAAGGCGGAGTTATTGGCTGATGCAAAGGGTGCGATGGCGGCTACCGAGGAGACGATGAGGGCTCAGGCTTTAGTGCTGGCTCCTGGTGCGGATGTGTCCGTGATGGGGGCCTTCAAGACTGTTCGTGATGGCCAGATCGTTGACCTTGAGTAGCTTTTTATCTTTTTTGGATTTTTCTTCAGACTGTGTTTTTGGATACTTTTGGATGGCCAAGGGCCGTGTATTTTGGGATTTTGGAACACCGAACTTTCGTTTTATTAGTGTTTATCGGCCGTTCGGGCCTTTTTGTATGTTCCGTTGTTATGTTGTTTTTGGGCCGTCCGGGCCTTCTTTATATTCCGTTTTTAGGCTATTTTGTTCCCTCGGACCGTCGTTTGGTCGGGTTTTTGATGGATATCCGCGTATTTTGGGCCTGGGGGGTGATCAGTCCCCCAATTGTGGCCGTGTTTTCGTTCCGTTTTTGGGACATTTAGGAAAATATAAATAGCTGTTTTAATGGAATTTTTATTGATGGTTGGGCCTCGTTAAAACCCTCCGTTGGTGGAGGGAAAGAGTACCCGAGTTTAAAACTTAGATGAAATAAAAACTTAGAATTTGTAAACTGGTAGGAGAAGTACAAAAACAGAAATGGGGGCAAGGGTGTGACCTTGTGGGTTGGTCTAGGCGTAGTATCGTCGCAAGTTGGCGGCGTTCCATGTTCTCGGGACTTCGTCGCCGCTGAGCCATTCGAGTTTGTACGCTCCTTTTCCGATTACGGCCTTGATTCTGTATGGTCCTTCCCAGTTGGGGGTGAGCTTCCCTTCTCCTGGGGTCGGGGGACCGATGTCGTTTCGTCGTAAAACGAGGTCGTTGGCCGCGAATTCTCGCCGGATGACTCCGTGATTGTATCTCAGGCTGATTCTTTTCTTTAGGGCTAGCTCTCTGAGATGGGTTATGCTTCTTGTTTCGTCAATGAGGTCTCGTTCTGCTTCCTCGTCGTTACCTCCGACCGTTTTTCTGGGGCTTGGGTCTCCGATTTCTACCGGGATGACCGCCTCAACACCGTATGTTAGTCGGAAAGGTGTTTCTCCCGTTGTTGTTTGAGGTGTGGTTCGGTATGACCATAGGACCGATCCGAGCTCGTCGGCCCATAGCCCTTTGGCTTCGTCGAGCTGCTTTTTAAGTCCTTTGACGATTATTTTGTTCGCGGATTCCACCTGTCCGTTTGTCTGAGGGTGTTCTACCGAGCTGAAACGGTGGGATACATGTAGCCCGTCTAAAAATTCTCTGAATTTTTTGTCGGTAAATTGGGTTCCGTTGTCCGAGATAACGATCTCGGGGATCCCGAATCGGGTGATGATCTGACGCCAGAGGAATTTTCGGCATTGGGTTGCCGTTATGGAGGACAGGGGTTCGGCTTCGATCCATTTAGTGTAGTAGTCTATGGCGACGATGAGGTATCTAAGCTGGCCGGGTGCCGTTGGGAAGGGTCCGACGAGGTCGCCCCAAGTGCCGAACGGCCGTTCTGCCGATATGGTGCTGAGCTGGTGCGGTGCGGCTTGGTGGATATTGGCGTGTCTTTGGCATTTGTCGCAGTTTTTAACTATTTGTATGGAATCTCGGATAACCGTAGGCCAGAAGTAGCCTGCTCTGATGACTTTTTGGGCTAAAGTCTTGCCTCCGACGTGGTGACCGCAGCAGCCTTCGTGGATTTCACGGAGTATGTACTCCGTGTTCTCGGGTTCTATGCATTTGAGCAGGGGTTGCGAGAATCCGCGTTTGTACAGCTGTCCTGCGACAATGGTATAGTTGGCGGCTTCCCTTTTTATTCGCTTTTCCTCTTTGGGATCTGGTGGCAATGTTCCATCGATGAGGTATTGCAGGATCGGGTAGGTCCAAGATCCCTGGTTTGAGATTGTCAGGTGAGCGTTGGTTGTTGTTGACACGGAAGGTGTCTTAACGACTTCCTGGATTAACGATTTGTTACTGTGTCCGGGTTTGGTACTGGCTAGCTTGGAGAGTAGATCTGCTCTGGCATTTCGTTCCCTAGGGACGTGCCGTATGGTGACGTGTTCGAATCCTTCTCTTAGTTTGTTTACCTTGGCGAGGTATTGTTGGAGTAGGGGGTCTCGTGTCTGGTAGTCTCCGTTAATTTGGGAACTGACTACTTGTGAATCGGTATTTACTTCTAGGACCTTTGCTCCGACTTCCTGGGCTAGGGATAGGCCTGCCAAGAGGGCCTCGTATTCTGCTTGGTTGTTCGATACTGGAAATTCGTATCGTACCGACTGTTCGATCGTGATTCCGTCTTGATTTTTGAGTATGACTCCGGCGCCTCCGTAGGTGGAGTTTGATGAGCCGTCGACATGTAGTTTCCATGATTCGGGGGTGAGCTTTCCCGGGGTCATCTCGGCGATGAAGTCGGCCATAGCTTGTGCTTTGATCGCATTCCGGGGTTCGAATTTGATCTGGAATTGAGATAGTTCGATGGACCACGCTAGCATCCTTCCAGCTAGGTCGGGTTTCTGCAACACCTGTTTGACCGCTTGGTCGGTTCGAACCGTCACGGGATGAGCTTGGAAGTATTGTCGTAGGCGTCGGGAGGCTGTAAGGAGTGTGAAAGCTAGCTTTTCTAAGCGTGAGTAGCGAGCTTCCGCGTCTTGTAGGACTTTGCTTATGAAGTATACGGGTTTTTGTTCCTTTTTCTCATTTTCACGGACGAGTGCTGCTGCGAGTGCCTCTTCCGTTATGGAGAGATATAAGTAAAGTGTTTCCCCTGTTTGGGGTTTGGCGAGGATTGGTGGTTCCGCTAGGACCCTCTTGAAGTGTTGGAATGCTTCTTCACATTCCGTCTCCCACTTGAAGGGGGCTTCTTTTTTCATTAGTTTGAAGAAAGGGGTCGCTTTTTGGGCCGAAGCCCCGAGAAAGCGTGACAATGCCGTTAGTCGGCCGGTAAGCCTTTGGATGTCTTTAAGGTTTTTGGGGCTCGTCATCTCGAGGATGGCACGACATTTCTCTGGGTTTGCTTCAACTCCGCGTTGCGTAATCATGAAGCCGAGGAACTTCCCTGCCTCCATTCCGAAGGCACATTTTGCCGGGTTGAGTCGCATTTGGTGCTTTCGTAGGGTGTTCATTATGACTTTGAGGTCGTCGGTTAGTTGTTCGCCGGATTCGGTCTTGGCGAGCATGTCGTCTATGTAGACTTCTAATTTGTTACCAGATAAGTCTCGAAATATCTTGTTAACCAGTCTTTGATAGGTTGCTCCAGCGTTTTTTAGGCCGAAGGGCATTACTGTGTAGCAGTACGTCCCGTCTGGGGTGATGAACGTTGTTTTCTCTTCGTCTGGTCGGTGCATCGGAATCTGGTTGTATCGGAGTATGCGTCCATGAAGCTGAGGTATCGGTGACCGGATGCAGCGTCTACCAATCCGTCGATGTTTGGTAGGGGGAAGGCGTCCTTCGGACAAGCTTTGTTGAGGTCCGTGTAGTCGACGCACATTCGCCATTTCCCATTAGATTTTTTCACTAGTACGACGTTGGCTAGCCAGGTCGTGTAGGGGAGTTCTCGGATAAAGTTGGCCTCGAGTAGGGCTTTAACTTGTTTTTTGACCTCGGTGGCTCGGTCCGGTGACATTTTTCTTCTCCTTTGTGCTATTGGTTTAGCTTTGGGGTCCACGGCTAGACGGTGAGACATTAGGTCGGGGTTTATTCCCGGCATGTCGGCCGGTGTGAATGCAAACAGGTCTCTATTTTGTTTCAGGAGTTGAGAGAGCTCTTCTTTGAGGTCATATGGGAGGTTCCTATTAATGAAGGTGTATTCATCCTTGGTTGGCCCTATTTGTAGTTTTTCCATATCCCCTTCTGGCTCTGGCCTGGGTTGGCCGTCTTGTCGGGCATCCAGATCGGCTAGGAATACTCCGGCCACATCTCGTGATTTCTTCCTTAGGGATAAGCTGGTGTTGTCGCATTCGGCTGTGACTTCTCGATCCCCGTGGATGGTGCCAACGGAGCCGTCGTCGGTTCTGAATTTCATAAGGAGGTATTTGGTAAAGATAACTGCGGAGAGGTCATTGATTGTTTTTCTTCCGAGAATCACGTTATAGGCTGTGGAGTCTTTTAGGACTACGAATTCAGATAGGATTGTCTTCTTCTGGCTGCTCGTTCCTATGGTGATGGGAAGTGTGATTGAGCCATCTGGTTTGAGGAAGTTGTCTCCGAGTCCCGTGACGCCGTGGCGGTGTGTTTGGAGGTTGTCGTTGCGGAGTCCGAGTTTATCGAAGGCTCCTCGAAAAAGGATGTTTGAGTCTGCCCCGGTGTCTACCAGTATCCTTCGTACGAGTCCTGTTCCGATTCTAGCTGAGATGACGAAAGGGGCATCCTCGGCTGAGGTGCCGTGTTGGCAGTCCTCTGGTAAGAACGTTATCGTTTTGTTGGCTGCGGAGATTGGGACTTGGTTCCTTACAGCCATTACCTTGAGGTCTTTCTTCATTGTTAGTTTTGACTTGCTTGATACGTCTTTGCCAGTGATGATGTTTACTATGATGGTTGGATCTTCCTCTGGGCTTTCCCTCGGGGGTTGCTTTTGGGTTCTCGGGTTACGTCCTTCCCTCTCCGATGACCTGTCTCTCTCCGCGCGCCTCGGTTCTCTGATGATTTTGGCAAATTCTGGGAGTTTGCCGTCTCGTATGGCTTGTTCAAGGGCGTCTTTAAGGTCGAAACAATCTTGTGTTCTGTGACCGTAACCTCGGTGGTATTCGCAGTAAAGGGTCTTGTTGCCACCTGTCCTTTCTTTGAGTTGCCGGGCTTTCGGAATGATGCCTCGATCTGCTATTGGTGGTATACCTCGGTAATTGGTGCTGTCAGGGGCGTGTAATTTGAGAATTTGCCTATTCTCGGTGGTCGGCTGGTCGGCCTGGGGTGGTCCCGTTGATTCTCTTTGAGTGTTGGGTTTTGGTGAGAAGCTGAGTTGCCGCGCTGGGCGTTGCCGTGCTGCCGTTTGTTGGCGGCGACGACCTGGCTGACTTCTTCGTCGTTGATGTAATCTTTGGTGACGTTCTGGATCTCATGCATGGTCCATACCGGTCTGGTGGTGAGGTGTTTGCGAAAATCTTCGTTCATTAGCCCATTGGTCAGGCAAAGGCTTGCGACGGAATCCGTGAGTCTGTCGACCGTTAGGCATTCGTCGTTGAAGCGGTCGAGGTATTTTCTTGTGGATTCTTCTTGTTTTTGCGTGACCCCTAGTAAGCTGATGGGGTGTTTGGCTTTGGTGATCCTAGTAGTGAACTGGGCCATGAACTTTCGTGTAATATCGTGGAAGCTGGCTATGGATCCGTTCGGGAGGGCGTTGAACCATTTGATCGCTGGCCCGGCGAGGGTTACCGGGAAGGCTCTGCATCGGACCGCGTCGGCCGCTCCTTCTAGGTTCATTCTGGCCTCAAAAGCCATTAGGTGTTCTTGGGGATCCTTAGTTCCATCGTATTTCATATCGGTAGGTTTGTCGAAGCCTTTGGGGAGTTTTGCCCTTAGGATTCTTTCTGTGAAGGGTGTAGCTCCCATTATTATATGGTCGTTTCTCGTGCATTTGGTGTTTCGGTCCCTCCGATCTTCGTCTGAGTAGTATTGATAACTCAGATCTTGAGAAGCGCTGCGGTTATGTTTCTTGTTGTATCGCCGTTCTGGCGATTTCTCGTGTCTGTGATCGCGTGATGAGCTGCGACCGTCTCTTCTGTCGTGTCGTTGGGTTGGCGACCTTCCGCGGCGAGATCTTGATCTGGAGGTTGCATGGCTTGCGTGCTCGTTGTTGTGTTTTCCTTTGTTGGTTATCTTGCCTTCGAGTTCCTGAACTCGGAGGCAGAGATCCTGGATGATCTGCGCTGCTTTGTCGCTGGCTTTCTCAGGATGTCGTCGGTCCGTGATGTTGTGATCGTTCGCGTTTTGGATAGTGCTTGCTATTCTCGCTTGGTTCGTGACTTCACGGTGCTCGGGGGTTGGGTTAATCGGTTGAGAGTCATCCTGGCTTGAGGGAGTTTCCCCCAGGACGTCCCCCATTGGGCCCAGCTGGCGCAGGGTCCCCACAGACGGCGCCAATGTACGAGAAGTCTCTGGTACGGTTTGAAGGGTGGATCGGGAACCCGCGGGCGAAACTGGAACCGGATTGCTTGGCTGGGACGATGGGGGGAGGTACCTGCAAAGGCACTCCGACGCTCAAGTCAGAATGGATCTAAGAGGCAGAAAGTGTGTGGAATGAATGAATACCTGGGGGGACCTGGGTCCTCTTATTTATAGGTGACGGTGGATATCTTATCTTATCTTATTTGGTTAAGATAAGAGAGATATTTGGGTTAGAGGCTTTGAAGGGCCGGTGTTTGGGCCTTCGTGTTGAAGCGGGTCGTCCCCGGGTAACCGGGCATGCGGAATCCGTGGGTCGGATCCGTAACATTTATTACCAATGTTCTTCAAACCCCTATAAAACAATCTTTTTTTTATAAAAGAGTAAAAAATAAAATTTATTTATATTATTTTATATAAATTATTTAACTCAATTAAAATGACCAACAGAACAAATAAACAAAAAATAATAATAATTTTAACTTTCGTAAATTACAAAAATTAAAAATTAATCATTTTAAAATTAATTTTCATACTCGAATGATTTAAATTTGAAGGAATGGGGTTCAACTTTTGTCATCATTTCAAATACACAAACATCACCAACTTCTAACTCATTTTCTTTTCTGAATTTGTACCAATTACCAAAGATAGTAGTTCGGTTATGAGAATCACTGTAACTGTATTTGATGCTCCATTTCATGTCTTAATTATCACTAACCCAAATTATGCCACTTTCTTTTAATCCATATAAATATTGTTCCGAAAATGAACTTGGTATTTGCTGCATGTTGCAAATTATTCATGATTATCAAAATTAAAAATAAAATAAAATTAATCCACAATTGTAAATAAATAACTAAAAACAAAATAACAGAAGAAGAAGGAGAAGAAGAAAAGAAGAGAGAGAAATTTTTTGTTGATAGTGGTTCAACGCAAAACGAGAAGCACCGCGCAGATGACAGCAACAAGATAACCGCGCCAGAAAAGAGAAGATAACCGTACCGTCGCCTATGGATGAGAGCACTGCGCTGTCGCTCGTAAAAGAGAGCACTACGCCGTCGCCATACATGGAGGAGTGTATTGCAATCAAGCTGCTGTCGCCATTAAGAATTCCTCGTGGCATGGGAGAAAGAGTGTCTGCGTTGTAGAGGGTTATGTTAGGGTTTAGTGTGTGCGCGCGCAGTGAAGCACATTTGTTTTTTTTTCTTGTTTAAGTTATTTCATTTGAAAAATAATTGGTAGGAATATGATTAAATTTTTTTTAATTTTTAATTATAAATAATTTTAGGCAACTTTTTTTATAAATATTTTTTTAATATTTTTACAACCCTTAAAATATATTGTATTTTTATTTAAAAATATAGTCTTAAAATTTTTATATTACAACATTTTGTAAATGTTTTAGATATCAAAAATAACTATTTCTATAGGTGACAAAAAATTTTGTTATCTTTGTCTGTTTGCCTTACTGGCAACTCATTAAAAATATTATCTTTGCTTATCTAAGATAATTTTTGTTAAATGTTGTTTCGAATAAGGGTTATTTTAGGCAAAAAATGTTATAGTATGTTTAATTTGAGATAAATATAAAGATTGAGGGATAGATTTAAAATTTGAAAAATTAAATTAGGATATTTCTAAAAAATTATTATTAAAATTTCAGTTTTCATCCTCAAAATTTCAGTCCCTATTTTAGATGTTTTCACTTTCTATAGAAATATTGAAAAGATTAAAATTTTATATTCTTAGACTAAAATTTTAGTTTAATCTCTTACTATCAAATACAATATTAAATCTCAATTCTCCATCTCAATTCTAACATCTAAAAACAAACATTACCTTAAAGAGAATTGAATAAAATTTACCAATAATTAGGGATGGCAATACCATCCGAATCTGCGGGTACCCACTCCGCTTTTACGACTTGAGGCGAGTAATTACCCGTCCCGCACCGGGACGGGTTCTTGGGAGGGCGGGGCGGAGTCGGATTTAGGTAATATCCGTCTCTACCCGCCCCGCTATATATATAATATGTATAATTTTAATATATAATATGTATAATATATGTAAAATAATTAATAAATAATTAATAATACTGTATCATATTTAAATTTTTATTTTAATTTATGTTATATATGTGATGATGGTTATATAAATTTAAAAATTTAATTTTATTTATTAGATTTTAATAATTATAGGGACGGATAGGGACGGAATGGATACCCGCAGGGACGAATTAGGGTTTAACGTTTTACTACGCGCAAATAAAAACGGGACGAATTCTATATAAATTGTTGTACGGCAGGACGGGGTCGGGTAGAGCAAAAATCCGGTCCTACCCACCCCGTTGCCACCCCTACCAATAATAGCCACTATAAAATGTAACAAATGTATTTTATGCGCGCATTTTCAACCAACCACAGCCAAATTGAAAACCAAACATCACAACAAACAAGAAGAATAAAGACACTATTGAAATGCTCAGATGGCACAATAAATTAGAATGACTTCCTTTAATAAAGCCTTCATCAATTAAACTGGAATTGTCCTACCAGAGTCTCCTTTGGTAGTATCGTCTTCTTCATTCTCCCCACTCAATTCCTCCAACGATTTCCCTTTCGATTCAGGAACAAGGAAGGTGAACAACAATCCTAAGAAGTTGATCACACCAAGCATTATCAGAGAGTTCTTGATCCCAATACCAGTACGATACCCTGGATCAACATCCGCTTTGTTCTTGCTTTGTGCAGCATATAAGAACCCAAATGCACCAACAATTGCTCCTGCTTTTCCAGCAGCAGCTGAGATTCCATGACATGTTGACCTTAACCTTGCCGGGAAGATCTCGGCCGGCACGACAAATGTGGTTGCGTTTGGACCGAAATTGGAGAAGAAGAAAGTGAATGAGTACATCACAACAAAACCAATTTTGTTATCTTTTTTCCAGTGATCATATGGTATAGCCAAAGCAAACATGAACACAGTCATGAAGAAGAAACCCATCAATTGGATTGCGAAACGACCCATGTAATCGATGAATGCGACGGTGAACCAGTAACCTGTTATGGATAAAAATAGGAATATTTACTTCAGGCGTTAATAATTGTTAGTGATTGAAGTAGTGAATAATCTTAATTAAAACTTTTAATGATATGGTCATGTGGACGAAGATCTAAAGTAAAATGTCTTATATATCTGTGATTATCATAGTGATAATGATAACTATATAATAATATTAAAAATGTTGTTAAAATTAAGATAATATTCTTTTATTATGTAATAATATTTTTTAGTTTTCTTTTTATCATAAAATATAAAAATATTTTCGAATAGCAAAAATGTAATCTTTATGTTAACAATATTTTTTATATATTGTCAAAATTGTATAATTATCATAACTACGATAGTCATATATAACATGCATCTTTATTACTCTTTATGACGAAACTTATATATATATATATATATATATATATATATATATATATATATATAATTTAATTATGACGGTATATTTATAAGAAAATTCGAAAAACTTGGAAGGGGGGATGAGGAAAATGTAGAATTGGAATACGGCATCCTAAGGATAAAAAAATGAGTTTTATATATGAGAGCAATGCTATGACGTATACATTTGCACTGAAATTTGACATCAAGCAATGATATTAACTTTTAATTAAGTTTCATTTTTCAATTTATTTTAGTTGAAATTGCCAATTTTTCCAAAAAAAAAATTTTTAAAATAGATAAAAAATTAGATATTTATTAGTATATTTTAGTTTACAAGCAACTTCAAATAATCTTTTATTTTGCGGATAAATCATATTTCCATAATTTTTAATACATTTCATTAATACTAATTTTATATTATATAAAAAGATAATATTCTTTTACTTTTTATCAATCAATTTTAATATTAAAAATAAAATTCATATAAGATTTACTCTCTATTTTATGGTATTACATAATTACCGACAAAATACATTAGTAAAATTAGTGTAGTTTTAATTTTTTTTTTATTCCAACGAAAATATTTTATTTTGATCATTGATAAATTGTTGAACTTAATTTTTATATTATAAAAATATTACTTTTATTTAAAATATTTAAAATATAATTACAAAATCACATTTTTTAAATAAAGATCATCTTAAAAGAATATTTTTAACATTTTTGTTGGAGTAGTTTTTTTTTCTTCTTTTTCATAACATTACCTGGCACAGTACTGCAGAGTGCTATAAGAGTTTGAGCTTTTGCAATTCTATAAACCTCATGGATTGCATTCATCTCCTGTGCAGGTGGGATCCATCCAATAGCACTAAAAATATCCTTCTGGAAAAGATTCTGGCTATAAAATGCAATATCTAGAAGGAACCAAGTGGTCGTTGTTCCAACCAAATGGAGACCATGGCGCTTGGCGAACTCAGTGCTAAACAAGCCGAACCGGTTGTTCTCAGCATTTGCTAGTTTCTGCACCTTCTCCTCCTCAGATTCAAGCTCAACATTCAACACCTTAGACATGTCCGCGGCGGCTTTCGTAGCATTTTTCGCAACAAGCGCCGTGTAACGAGCAGTTTCCGGCATCTTCATACGCCAGTAGTATGTTAGCGCGGCCGGAACTGCACCAAACATCAAAATAATCCGCCAAACATAGTCAAATACAGGTAGCACCAAAGACGCTTCGCGATTTTCTTCATAGCTAGGAACCTTGTATTTGTGATCAAATGAAGTGGAAACGATTAGGGCAACAATTCCACCCGCCAAGATTCCGAATCCTTGCATAGCGAAAACAGCGGCTATGAAGGCCCCTCTTGTCTTCTTGTTAGCATATTCGGACATGATTGTGGCGGAGAGAGGATAATCGCCGCCAATACCGAAACCAAGCCAGAATCTGAAGAAACAAAGTGTTGCCATGACACCGTTTGGACTGCTTCCGAAGGAAAGGCCGGACGCAATCGAACAAACCACCATGAGCATGAGTGTCAGGCCATAGACCTTTTTCCTTCCCAGTTTGTCACCCAACCAACCGAAGAATAGTTGGCCGGCTAGCGTGCCGCAGAGCGCGACGCCGGTCACCGCAGATTGGATGTTTGGAGGGAGTGCTCCTGGCTTGTCTTTGGTTATGTCTGTGTAATATATTCTTCCAAGAAGCTTTGTGACGAGGGAAATGCAGAAGAGGTCATAGGCATCAGTGAAGAATCCCATTCCAGCTATAACAATTGCAGTGAAGTGGTACCATTGTGTTTTTGCCGCATCCAGTGCGTTAAGCACTCCTAATTCTCCTGCCATCTTTGGATCTTAATTATACCTGTTTTGCACCATTCATTCATTTTCACAATGTTTTCTATAGATATATAATAACCACTTTGACAGCATGTGGTTCACATAAAAAAATACAGTGAAAGAATATGTGATGGATAAAAATACACATCACAGTCTAAAGATTATTTTTGCATCACAGTCTAAAGATTATTTTTGATAAATAAAAATATAAATTAAAAATTCATAAATATCAAATAATTTAGTTTGATATTTATGAACCTTTGCACTCCAACAACATTCTTGTTTCCAGATTTTACTGTTTTGTTATCAAAAAAGGTATAAAAAACTATGACTTTTGACAAAAGTCATTGTTTACCTAGCAAAGTTCTTATTATTCTAATTAACAGTCAAGAAAGAAATATTTTATTTTTTAACTGTTCTCACTGATTCTAAAGATGGAACAATAAATTGTGTAAGGCAAAAAAAAATCTAGGTGGAGAATTATAGGAAAAAAGATTCCTACTAAATTTTACATTTTTACCATCATATTTCCAGCTGACATATATGTAATTCATTACTTTTTATTACTTCAGCGTAAAATGTAATTCATGGTCAATAGCTTCATTTTTAAATTAACTAGATAACTATTGAGAATTTAGATCTTTTAAATTTTAAATTTTATTTTAAAAAATAAAATATAATTTTTTATTATTTATCTTATAGATAAGATTGAAAATAAATATAAAAAAATTATTCAATAATAAAAAATTGATCATACTTTATTCTATAAAATGAAATTCAAAATTTAGAAGATCTAAATTCTCCTTTAAAAAATTTCTCCTATATCGATTCGACAGCTACAAATTATAATCTAGATGATGTGACAATTATTAAAAATATTATATGCACGTTAAAATTTAACTATCAAAATTATTAAATCAATCACTATATAATCGTATATAAATATGTATTATTTAATTAATTTTAATATTTATTTTATATTTTAATATATATATATATATATTTTATACTTTTAGTTAATTTGATAGTTAATTTTTTGTGTATATCTAATATAATATCTTAATTATAATTATAAGTTAAGAATGCCATCTCCAACGAGAATAAGGACTGGAAACTTTGCTGTATTTGGCTCAACTTGGTTTCCTTTCTAGGTAGCCCCGCCAAAGCATAAAGAAACAAACAAAACGGAAGGAAGAAATCACACACATAAAACAGAAGAGGAAAAAAAATTGAAGACGAGGAATCTTATGAGACTAATCGAAATTTGTGTCATGGCGTATTGGATTAAGGACATGTCAAGCCATACCTCAATTCAGCCCCGTTTTTTTCAATAAGTAATATTCTTGAATTTGGTTGCAATCCAAGCTGACGGAATAAGTAGGTTCCTGAAAATTTTAACAACGAAGTTATAGGTTCCTAAAAAGATAACTACAAAAAAAGTTTGTGAGAAAATTGTGTAATAGATTTATAGGTTCAAAATAAGTAGCAGCAACTAGCAAGTATGTTCTTGAAGAATTGCACCATTGACCTTATAGGTCTTTCAACAATTGCAAATTGGACAAGCTTCAGGCTTCTCATTCTTCCATTTTATTCTATCAAAAACATAAAGTCCATTGGCTACAACTTTATACATATAGGTCTAATGGCTTCTCATTCTTCCATTTATTTTGGACTTATAGGTCCTTAAAGAATTATAATATTAAACGCACTTTATACTTCTCAATATTTCATCTTATTCTATCAAACACTTATAAGTCAATGACTGCAACTTTTATGAAACTTAATTATGTGTGTGGTGTGTAAATGACTTTAGAACTGGATGGAAGGAAAAAGATATAGGTTTAATTATTTTCTTGGACCGTAGTTTTATTAAACTTTTAAAGTTTTACATTATTTTTAATTTTGCAACTAGATCTTTTTAATATAAAAAATATTAAAAATAATTGAATATTTTTTTACAAATTAAAAGTATTCACAATTAAGAATATAATTAGATCTTTAATTACATATTTTTTGAAAAAAATATTTTGTTAATTTTAACATTTTTTATATAAAAAATATATAAAAAATGATCTAATTATAAAATTAAAAATAATATAAAAATCTAATTAAAGTAAAAAATAATATAAAGATCTAAATAAAAATTTGATAAAACTATAAAAATTAATAGAATAATTAAACCAAAAATATAATATTCATCTTCCATGAAAAAATTGATTTTCTTATTTGATAAATTTACTATCCATTACGGAAAAGGATCAACGAGAGAAAGAGAGCACTAACCTGCTTATCAAAACCAATGTTGAAGAAGCAATCGAGTCAAATTAATTAAACATTACTGAGAAGGGGTATAATCACTATGAACGCATATATAGGCATACCCCACGAATGCTCCAAATGTAAAAAAGAATCAAATCTCAGCATCCATAGTATATGCTCAATTCTGTGTTCTTCCATTCCATGTCAAAGCTTTTCATAAGCATGCGTATACTTGATTTCATCCTTCTTTCTGTATCATGCTATTGTACAGATACCAAAATACATAATCTGTTGGTCGGCAATATTCCTGGTCATAATTATTATTTTTCCTATGACTTTGATTTATGTGTTGGTAACCGCGAGTGTTACAAAGATACTTTTAAAGAGACAAAATTAATTCATTTAGATAAATGTTAGAAAATTATTAGAAATTATTATTTTTGTTATAGTTTTAGTCATTAACTTGTTTTTTTTTTTTAATTTAGTAATTTAATAATATATTTTAGATCAAATTTTTAAATATTGATAATTAAAAATAATAAATTTTAATAATTTTTTAATATTTTTAATAAAATATTATATTTTGGATTTCATTAGAAAAATAACTTTTTATTTTTTTATCAACAATTAGACAATAAAATAACATGTGCATAGAATTAAGAAAACAAAAGAGAAAAATATTAGAGATAACGAAAAATATATTTTAAAATTTCATTGTTAGTTATTTGTCTAAAAGTTTGTTCAAATGTTTTAAAATATTAGAGAATCTAATTTCTTTGGTCGATAAAAAGCAAACTACGTACATTTTAACATGAGAACGATACATTGTAACGATATATAAAGTTAGGGTAATGTGTGTTTTGAGATATTGAGACATAGAACGTGAAATTGAGATTTAGTATCATGTTAGATAATCCAAAATTAAAATTAAAATTTTAGTTTTAGAATACAAAATTTAAATTCTTTTAGTTTTTTTAGAAAGTAAGACACAGAGGACTGAAATTTTTGGAGACGATGTAGATTGAAATTTTATTAATATTTCTTTTTTAAAATGCCTTCATTTAAAATTTTCTATTTTAAGTCTACTCTTCACTCCTAATTCCATCCCACCTCTCACTCCACCACCACATTTCTGTCATTACCGAATTTCACCACCACCAACAATAATAATACCAAAAACAACAATAATCTTATTAACATATATCAAAATCAGATTCAACAATTTCATGATATAAAAAAATTTTAAAATTATAATAGAAAAGAGAAGAATAGTGGGACAGAAGATAAAACAGAAAAATGCAGAAAAGAAGAAGAAATTAAAGGAGGAGAAGATGGTAATGACAAAGAGAAGAGCTCTCATAGCTACCGAGAGAAGATCGAGGAGATGGCAAGGATGTTCAGTTTTTAGAGCTCTTCGACAGGAGGGAGAACATATATCAAGAAATCGAACAGAGTTGACGCAAAAATAGAACTGAGGTGGTATGGCGGACCATTAACGACATGATTAAACAAAAAACGCAACGAACACGACAGCAGATATGGCGGTGATAAGTGCTATTATCGTTGCTATTGTTGTTGTTATTGTTGCTATTACTGTGGAGGGACATAAATTGTCGTTACTGGTTTTTCGAGAGAGAGATGGTTGAATAGGCTTTATTTTGATTTTTTTAATTAGTAAAAGTATTTTAATAATTTTATTTATTTAAATTTTTATTTTTATCTTAAACTACACAAATTTTTTTATATTTATCTCTCAATTTCTATTTCCCAATCTTTATTTTTCGGTCTCAATTTTCTTTTCAAACATTACTTAAAAGTTGTTATGAATTTTCAGTCAACCTCATATATAAATCACCTCACAACATCTTAGAAGTATAGAAAGAGAATGCTAAGATGGATCTTAGAAATTGTGCTATATATGCAAACAAATAATTTTGACTGTAAAACGTTAATGAGTATTTTCAACAAGCCAATAATTTGAAATGTTTCTTTTTCTTCTATGTATGTACTCTTCGAAGCATTTTGCAAAAAGAAAAAGCAACGTACTTCCATAAAAAAAAATTTATATCCACTCTAAGAAATGAAGTGACAGCGAAAGAAAAAAAAAAGATTTTTCAATAGATTTATGACTTTCTTTTGACATATATATATATTAGAGTTAAAGAAACCTAAAAACAACAAAGTGCTGCTCAAAAATCTTTCAAATCGTTCATATTCTCAAGTTCTCATATTCTCTTTTTCTTTTTTATATTATGTTCTTCTTACCTCAGAATATTGTCTTAGTTCGTTGTTTGTGTAATTTTAGATTAATTTTTTGTAAATTTTATACTAGATCATCAAATAGATATATGAGTAACTCTTACATAAACCTTTATATTTATTGTACCCTGATTTGCTAGTGATCAAAGTTTACTTTAAAAGATTCGAGACAATAATATTTAAAATTCTTAAATCTAAGAATAATTTTAGCCAAACCTACTTTAAGAAGAATTGTCTTTATATATATATATATATATATATATATATATATATATATATTTTGAAGGAAAGAGCTCAACACAACAAGGTGGATCAACTAAACAAAACAAATAAACAAAAAATAAATACTAATCAAACAAACAGACATCCTCCATAGTCATATTTAGCAATGTCGTCAACAACTAAAAGATCAAACTCAGTCCACGCTTGTAGCTCTTAATTGATTTGTTGAAAAATTCCATAACACCTGAGAAATCCCCTAGCCCCCACCAGTCCTCTTTTACCATTTTGAGAAACCCTCATGAGTGATTCAAGAATTTAAACTCCGAAACAGTCCCGGACTCCCTATCAATCTACTATTCTCCACAATCAAAGGACAATGATCAGATAAACCTCTTTGCTCGCCTTTCAGCATCGTCTCACAAAAACTCTTCAATCCATCCTACGCTAACCAATACCCGATCAAAGCGACTGCACGATTGGCCCTGGAACCACGTAAACTTCTGATCATTCAGCTCTAGAACCATCAGCTCCATATTTTGTATCCATGTTTTAAAAATTACTGTTGATACTGTAAACATACTAGCTCATTTCTTTTCTTCTACTTGCACAACCTCATTAAAGTCACCCATGTAGCAAATATGGACTTGACAGAAACCATAGATAAAACTCAACCAGTAGAATGCAAAATTAAAATTCTTGTTCGTCAACACCCGTTCCACACACAACCATCTCTCCCCTTTATAGCAGTTACGCAAGTCAAATATCAGTACGTCCCACAGCAACAAAAACCCTCTAAAAGCACCGTTTGGAACTCACAAGAACCCAACCCACTGCATCATTTTTCCAAAATTACACTGCATCAACTTTGTATCCACCTGCTTTTTCGTCTCTATTAATCATAACATGTTCAAACTATATTTTATTTTATATTAGTCACCATACCCAAGCTTCCAACACCCCCTAAGCCCCTCACATTCAAAAACTAATATCATTTAAAAATTATATTACACACCTTATTCCGATTTTTAGGACGACTCCTTCTTGCTTTCTCTTTTTGTTTTGCTTGCTTCCTTTTCTGTGCAATAAGTTCATTCTGAGTTTGAAGAGCAGCCATAATATCATCTTCTTCATCATAAGGAACAGCTCCTGATTCCATCGCCAAATTCCAAGATACTCTATTTTCCTCCAAGTCTGCAACCCAATTACCACCTTGCTCTACTTGGTACGGCTCACGATCAATGTCATTATCCGAACATTCCAACTTCTCCAAGTCCTTTATAACCCCTTCCTCTTGGACATAAATTTTCTCCAACAAAATAGTTTCACCCACTGAATCTAATTCTTCCACTTCACCATCCCTCATCGAGCTAGCTCCAGTATTCCTTTTGTCAGTCACATTCCCCCTATTTGCTCTAGCACAGGATCCATTCAACCCCCCAGCTCATTCCTAGCTACTGTTTTCCCTACCTCTCCTGCGCTTACAATGTCACCCTCTGCACCAGCCTCATATCTCTTCTTTGTCAGTTCCTCATCAGATTATGCCATCAACCCAACACCATTTACTTTGTTGGCTAAGCAGTTCTCTGCCAGACTCGCCTTTTGCCCTGCATCACCGATCAACTCCTTCCCGGCGCCAGTCAGCTCATTAGTGGCTTGACAAGCTCCTCGCGGTTTACTACTATCCACATCATCTTCCTCTACCCGACGGTCATCACAACCGCCGCCACCAACAACCAGCCGTCCTGCTTCCTGCCCTTCCGTTCCCCCACCATTTTCCTCGTCGCTGTTGGGCCTCACAAACTCCACAGCCGCTGCGTGAAGGGCAGAACCTTCCACCCTCTTCTCTCCCAAGATCACGCAGTCCCTTTCACCGGTGCCTACGACCTCCGCCAAAGCAGACTTAGGAATACGCAGAACAATGTACGCACCATTGCACCCCACCTTAAACTCTCCTACGGCGCAACCGAATCCATGGCCATCCCCAACAAGAAGCTGCTGGCCTCTTCTATCCGTGTAAAGCGCCGCTGGATTGCTTCTGGTTGTGAGTACCCGACCTGCTAGGGCTCCAGGCCCTGTTCCATTAGATGAGCCTGTTTGGTATTGGCCCATATCATACCATTTATCTTTGTCATGCTGAGCACTTCTATTGGGCCCCTTGTAATTTAAACAACCCATATTAAAGTTCAATTTTACTAAAGTAGCCTCCCCAAATCTTACTCCTCTATAGTTCCAGGATACCGTTTTTTCACACGTGTCTTCATTACTGCTTAATGGGGATCTCAAAGAATCCGCAGATACCATAACTGCCTTCCTAATCATAGGATTTGCCGCTTTTTTATTTGAATTTGAATTCCCCTGCTGCCATTCATCCAACTCCTCAATTGCAAAGACCTTTCTACCCTTATCATGATCTTCTCCTCGTGGCACCTGTGTCAACATTTCTGCCGCCATGTCCCAACCTAGTTTCGAAGATTCCTCCCTTCCTTCATCAGCTTTATTGTATCCTTCTTCAAAGGCAACTCCCCCTTTTGTTACCGGTCCTGTCTTCTGCAAAATATTCACATCAGCTACATGACTTTTCCCACGGTCGATGTACTCCTTCTCCAATGGACGGTTACTATCTTCATCCTCCTTATCCTTTTTCGCATTAACGTCAATGTGCCTTCTGTACTTAGCCTCTCCCATAAAGATCTCTTTTCCTCGCAATCGCATTCGGTTAATCTCTTTTGTTGCTTTCAAAACCCCTCCTTTTGTCGTGTACCTTATAAAACCAAAAAAGTGAACTCTTCCATATCTCTCCTTACGTGACAGGTATATGTCGTTTATCTGGCCTGTCCACTTAAACAGATGAAATAATTCTTTTTTCGACGCATCATCAGGTAGGTTATCCACAAAAATTGTAAAAGAGTCATTCTTCAATCATCGATACTCTTCCCGATTCCAAACCCACGGATCTCTTACGTGATATGGTTGCCTAACTCTATGCCATCTTGTGTTTTCCCACCCCATCCCTCTCTACCACGATCTCTCATTGAGATTTTGAATTTATATACTTATCATCCTCATTTAGTTATAGTCACCATGAAATCAATCAATCAACTACCTAAGAACTTCATCAAAACACACATATAGTTTTCATAGAAAAAGCGAAAAGAATGGAACCTTGATGCCTTTGGAGCTGGTGGCAGAAGCAGAGATGGAGGGAGAAGGAATGGAGTCAGAGATAGTGGCACGGATGAAAAACAAGGTAGCAAAGCCAAAACACAATGCAGCAACAGAAGAGGCTAAGGTTGACTCGGTGGCAGAATTGTCTTATATAACTCAAGCATATCCTTAAACACTCGAAGAAATAATATCGTATAACACTTATTATAAGACTTTAGATTCTTAGAAATTAAAGAATAAATTATTTATGATTTATTATATTTATTTAAGAGTATATTTTTAAAATTTTTTATATTAATTGGATAATTTTTGTATTCAAATTTCAAACTTTAGTAATTAAAAATAATGAAAATTTTATATGCTTTATTTTAAATATTTAGACTTTGAACCTTATTTTATGAATAAAGGATAATTTGATTATCTCTAAAGTTCATTGAATTAGTATTTGTTTAAAAGTAATTTACAAGTTGATAATTACATGGTATTTTAAAGATAATTATTTTATACTGAATTTGGTTTTAAATTATCACTCTACTTTTTTATTTTTATTAAAATTCTTACTCTACACAAACCCTAATTTATACTATCTTAAACCCTAATTTACACAACACACACACTTCCTCACCCACACTCCCCAACTTATCGCCGTCACCCCTTCACCCCCCAATACCCTCACCCAATGGAAAGAAGAAAGAAAAGAGACGGGGGAGAACAAGAGAGCAGATGGAAAAAAGGGAGAAGAAGAAGAAGAAGAAAGAGAAGAGGGGGAGGGCTATCGGCTGTCCCGCCGTCACTGCCGCCGCCCTGGAGCTCGCCATCGAGTTGTTGCTTTCTTGCTGCTGCCGCCGAACCATCGAGCTACCACCATGCGTCGCCATCGTCGTCGAGGAGAGGGAGAGAGAACGAACACGAGGAGAGGGAGAAGAGGACGGCGTAGTACCGTGAGGAGCATCGTCATTGTTGCCGTCGCAGGGGAGCCCAGGCGAGACAGAGGAGATGCGAGCCTGGAACCCTGACGAGCTGGAGGAGATGTCTTCGCACCTTGACATCGCCGTTTGTGCCAGTCATCGCTGTTCGTCGCTACCTAGTCGCTACCATATGCCTCGACTGCCGCCGTCAGGTCCGCCATTCCTCCCGCCAGAATTGTTGAAGCTTGTCGGAACCACCACGGGTGCTGCAGCTGCTCCATTCTCTAATTTTTCTCTAAGTATAGTAAGTTGATTTGATCCAAAAATCCTTTTAGTCATTGTTTCGTTATATGTTGCTAAGATTTTTACGGTGTTATAGCCATAGGATTGAGTTTTAGTTCTTGGATATCATGTTTGGAGTTTCTGTTGTTGTTACAGAAGCGATATAGAGTTGTGGTTGCGGCTACCGCTGCTGCAGGCTGGGAGCAAGAAGGGTTTTGATGCATTTTATGGCATTTGAGTTTCGACTAATCGAGGTAGGGATTTTTCTTAAAACATAATTTATATTACGGAGTTGTTATAAATAGATATTGATGCGAAAAAAATATATTCTTTGGTGATTATGTGAGTCTTATGGATTGAACTGAGTTACTCTGGACGAATGCAATTGTTTGCCTGGTTGATTTATTGACTATTTGAGAAGGCTGAGTATTCTGATTCGTTGATTGACTTTATTGAATTAGTTTTCTTGATTTATTGGAAGTGAATTGATGTTTGGAATGATTTGAGATTTGGAAATAATTTGATATTGAAATTGGTTTGTGTTCCGAGGGTTACCTGAAATGGAGTGGTCGATCTCGGGTGAGACTTTCTAGTCTGCCTGTAGCTGCCGTATCCGACTTGTTGCGGTGGAGGAGCTGCTCAGTCCTTGATCACCGGTGGGTGGTGGTATATGCAAGAGACTCCGATGCTTAAGTTAGTACGGGCTTTAGGCAGGTTTTTTGTAGAATTGGAGTGTGTGTTATACCTGGGTGCTCCAGTGTATATATAGTAGTGTTTGGTGACTTTTCTTTGAGATAAGTTTGTTATCCTATCTTTATCTTTTGTGGGTGAGATCATTATCTTTGGCTAACTGCCTTCTATTGGGCGGTGGTCCTATCACTTTGGGCCTTCTTGGGCCTCTGTGACGCCTTGTCCGAGCTCTTTATGAAGAGGTCGGTAGTGAGCCAACCTTCTAAAGAGGTAGGTCGATTTGCTTTAGCCCAACCCGGACCTTATAGCTCGGTCCAGCGTATGAACAGTACCCCTGCTTTGAGCTTCAACCTTTCCATGAGATCGTGCTTTCTGAGCTTCGATCTCTTTTTTGGGGAAGTCGTGCTCAAGTATCTTTCTTGGCTTGCTCCTTCTCGTGCGGTTTTCACGTCCTTTGAGGCTTTCAAAATGTGAAGCATTTTTGCTTTTTAATGCGGCGTTATTTCCGAGTGCTTTAACTTCCTTGGGAGTATGCGAGTGCTTTTAAAGCCTTATTGATTGGGCCTTTATCCCTTTACCGTTTCGTTTCCCTCTTTGCTTTTTGTTTGAAATTAAAAGGGGTTTTTCTTTCTTCAGTTTCTTTTGCTTTTATCTGTTTCACTCTGTTTCTCTGCGAAAGACTTTTTCATCTGGATCCTTTGATTTTGCTTCAAGCTTTTTTCTTTTCTGAAGTCTTTGAGGCGCTCGTGGATCATTCATGTCTTTTGCTGGAAATTTCATTGCTATCGCTTCCATTTTTCATCACAGGTTGGTATTTCTGCTTCACGCATTTTTACGTTTCCTTTCCTGATTATGATTTCTTCATTTGGTGTTTTATTTTCTGCTGCATGCTTCTATTTTTCTTTCAAAGTTTTGATCTTGATTTGCTTTTTGGTTTTGAAAAAGGTTGAAGCTTTTTGATTTCCTATTTGCTGGTAGGGCTAGGGTTTTTGACTTTCTTTTCTTTCTGTATATGCATTGCTTCCAAAGGATGCCTCTGGGTTTTGGTGGTGATCCTTGATTTTGGTAAATCCTTGGGGTGCCCTTTGTTTGTTACGTTTGCTTTTTATTGGCTATATTTTCATCTCCTTATCTGTGACCGAGTTGTTTGGTAGTGACGCCCCTTCTGTTTTCTTACTGTAGGTGTAGTTTTTATGTCTTCTCGTAGAAATATTGTTGAAATATCCACAAAGGTTCCTCCTGGTATGGCTGACTGGTTAGATTCCATAGTGTTAGGGTGTGTTTTTGTGGCAGATCCAGAATATTGTGAGAAATTTAGGAGATTTCATAGGGTCTGTGAGAATAGGGAGGACGAGAAAAACTACGAGCTGGTGTCCCCCGATCCTTAGGAGAGGGTTAGTTTTTCTCCTTTAGGTCAGGCGGAACGTCCCTTCTTTTATGCATATGATTGTTTCTTCACCAAGTTAGGCGTTACCCTACCCTTTATTGAGTTTGATTCCGACCTCCTTTGGAACTGTAACCTTGCCCCTTTTCAGCTTCATCCAAACTCATGGGCTTTTATGAAGATTTTTCAATTGTTGTGTCAGGAGCTAGGTGTCCAACCTACTATTTCTCTTTTTCTTTATCTGTTTGTGATGACCAAGCCGAGGGCGGCCAAGAAGAAGGCTTCTTGGATCTCCTTTCGGGATACCCAAGGAAAGAAAGTGTTTTCTATTTTTGATGATTCCTTCCATGATTTTAAAAATTTCTATTTCAAAGTCCGAGCTGTCGAGGAAGTTCACCCCTTTTCCTGGACGAGAAAAATGAGCCCATCTTCCCTTTTTGGTGGCAAAAAGAGCATGTAGTTCTTAAGTATTCATGGGAGAGTTTAGATGTAGAGAGGGCCTTTGTGGGTGTCTTGGAGGAGCACTGGGGAGAGCCTCCTCATCTGGACACTAAAAGATTTTTAGGGGATCCTGCCCTTCTCTGCTCCGAGCTAGGAAATGTCTGACCTCTTTTTTTAGAAATTTTTCTTTTGTTTGTTATGGTTTTGTCACTATCCGTTGTGATGCCAGGGCATCTTAGCCTAGTTTTACTAGTCTTTTTTCTTTGTTTTTAATAGGTTTTATACACTTTCTTAAGTACAAGTAAGCCATTTGGGTAGAAATTCATGTGTACTTGGATTCAATCAACCATGAGTAAATTGATGCATTTTCATGAGGTTTTGTGCTATAATTGCTTATATGTCATGGATAAGAAGAAGTCTCATGATTTTAGTGTAGCTTTGATGCATTTGTTGATTGATGATAGGTGACCAAAAGGCTTGGAGGAAGGTTGAAGAAAGGGGATGGCAGGAATGGAAATAAAGGCAGCATTGAGAAGATGACGTTTGAGTTCACGTTTGCCTCAAACGTGAACTCAAACGTGGATAACAGCACAGCCACCCTGGAGGAGCTCAACATTTGCGCCAACATTTGCCTCAAACGTGAGGTCAAACGTTGGCTAAGGAATACCCTGGGAGGAGCTCAACGTTTGCGCCAACGTTTGTCTCAAACGTGAGGTCAAACGTTGGCTTAAGAATACCCTGGAGGAGGAGCCACGCTTGCGCCAACGTTTGCCTCAAACGTGAGGTCAAACGTTGGCTGAAGATTGCCTTGGGGAGGATCACGTTTGAGCTCACGTTTGACCTCAAACATGAACTCAAACGTGAGTGACAACAACCACCCGTTCTGCATAACGCCATCACACGAAGACGTTTGAGTCAACGTTTGCCTCAAACGTTGACTCAAACGTGAATGATCCCAAAGTCCATAGTGCAAATAGATTTCTTCTCAAGACCAAAAGCAATCAACAGAGGCTATCTTCAACCCAATTCCATCAAGGCCAAGGGCCCAAATTCAAGGCTTAATGATCATTAGAAGAGAGTGTATAAATAGCTTAGGATTTAGGTTTTGAAGGAGCTTTTCTTTTCAGATTTTTTTACTGGACTTCAGTAGAGAGCTCTCTTTTAATTTTTCCTTTTTGAATTTGAGTTTTGGATTGGGATTGAAGGAATTCTGTTTCATCCTTGATCTAAAACTTCTCTTTGTTCTTCTTCTGCATAATCCTAGTGAATTAAGAATTGAATCTGATTTTTCATTTACTACTTCCATCTTTCTTTCTTCTGCAAATTGTTTTCTGCTGAATCAAGGAAGGGGTTGAGATCTAGACTTATTTTCTAGTCTCTTTTATCCCCTGAGATCTTCAGCTTCATTTTGCAATTAAGCTGAGTTTCATTTCTGTTTTGCTTCTTCAAGTAATTTTACTTTTCTGTTTGAGATTTTCTACAATTTCCTTTTGCTGCAAGTTAAAATTCAATTTACATTGAGTTTGCTTTTGATCTTTGGTTCCCATTGCTTTCTGTTCTCATTGTTTTCAATTTACTTTCATGAAATTTAATTCTCCTTGTTCCTCTGCACTTTACATTTGATGCTTGCTGTGAGCTTGATTTACATTTCCTGCAACTTTACATCTAATGCAATTTTGCTTCTCTGTTTACATTGCTCCCGATTTACTTTCCTGCAATTTAAGCTTGCTGCAAGAGTTTTGAGTTCTGATCTATTGCTCTCTTTAATTTCCAGCACCCAAGCTCCCTTTTACATTTCATGCAATTTACATTTCTTGTCATTTAAGATTCTGTCAATTTACATTTCTTGCTCTTTAAGATTTTGCTCATTTACTTTCTGCAACTTTTAATTCACTGCAATTTACTTTCTGTTGGCTACATTCCATCAAATTTCACTTCAATGTTAGCTTGACTAAACTAATCACCCACTAAAGTTGCTTGATCCATCAATCATCGTGGGATCGACCTCACTCTAAGTGAGTTTTACTACTTGATGCGACTCGGTACACTTTCCGGTGAGTTTTGTGTTGGATCGCTTTCCACACATCAAGTTTTTGGCGTCGTTGCCGGGGATTGATTTAGATCAACAATGATTAAGTGGGTGAGAAGTCTAGATCAAGCATTTTCTTTATTTTTTTTTCTGTTTTAGATTGAAACCAAGGTGTTTGAGTTTTTGCCTCACTAAGAAATTCTCATCTCTGATATGAGTAATTTCAATTTTCAATGGTGTTGTGTTTTCCAACATTCAAATGGAGTTCAACTCATCTTATGATCAAACAAATTTTATGGGATATTACCCACCATCGCCAATTTCTAATGGTGGCTGGAAATATCACCAAGAAAATACAAATTCTAAGCACTCAAATCCATGGAGATTTGCTTCAAAGACACAAGATGAGCAGGAGAATCATATGGGATACCAACCACCACCACAAAATGATTCATATTATTATCCTCATGGTGGATGGGAGTATCACCAAGGAATGAAAGAGCATCCACCCTTACTTCCTAGTTGCTCATTTGAAAGTTCTTCATCACTTGATTATGCCTCAACACAAAGTTTCCTCCAAAATTCATACAAGTCATCCTACCAATCACACAACTCATTCCACACCCATCAACACAAATTCACCACAACAAGCCAATGCCAAGCCATTGAAATACACAGACAACTCGTGAAAAGACACACACAACCCCAATCCTGGAAAGAAATCTTCTTCAAGAAGATGAATGGGCTCTTAGAGCAAACAAGGAGGACCTTAGAACCATCAAACAGAGAGGATAAAGACCAATTTATGGGTGAGGAAGTGGAAAAGCAAGATGAGGAAGCCTCTGTGTCAAGTGAAATTTCAATGGAAAAGGAGGTTGTAGAGGTGTTTGAACATGTGGCTTCATATTCACAGAAGCTAATTGAGGTGATAGAGGAACATGAAACTTCACTCCCAAAAGACTTAATGGAAGATCATGTAAAAGAAGAGGAGGAATCCAATCAAGAGAAGTCACATTCAACTGAAGCAGAGAAGTGCAAAAAGGAAAAGCTCATGGAACCACCAATGCAAAAAGCTCTTGATGAAGAAATCACTCCAACAATCACACAACCACCAAGACTTGGACTCAAGGAAGTGAAGGCAATTAACAAAAGCACCGAGAAGAGGATTGTGACCAAGCTACAAAGGACAATATTCATGAAGAAGAGAAGGTCAACTACAAGCAATCTTCCCCCTGATCCAGCAAGCAAGCTCAATCAAGTCATTAACAAAAGAAAGCTTGCTGAGGAAAGGCCAAGACAAGGGACACTAGCTGAATCTTTCCCCCCTTTGAGGTCATTCCTCTTAAAAAACTGGAAGAAGAGGAAGAAAGTGAAGAACAACATGTCAAGCTAATGACACTAAAAGAGCACTTGTTGGGAGGTAACCCAACCGTAGGTAACATTTCTTCTCTACTTTGTTTTCTTTCTGTGCATTGTTTAAATTTAATAAATTAGCATATGGTTACATTCTAAGTTTGGTGTTGCCCTGCAACAAACTATTTTCCATCTTCATGGATGATTGCATCAATTTTACATGGAAGTGTCACACTAAGATTCTAAGTTTGGTGTGCCACTTATTTTTCTATGCAATTCATTCAGCAACACCACTTGTCTGCATAATCACAATGCCTCTACAAATTTATCTTTCTTTTGGTTTAACATTTTAGTTTCCTCTTTGTTTTAGCCATTTCCTTGTTTTAATGCTTTCTTCTATTAATTATTTTTGTTAATACATCACCAAGAGATCCTTATTCATGACAAATTCTTGGCTTGGTGACTGTACTTAACATATAACAGTTTCATTTTCTTAGTTATTCAAATAAATTGACATATGATTGCATTCTAAGTTTGGTGTTGCTATGCAACAAAATTTGCTTCCAATCTTTACTAGATACTTGCATTAATTTCAAGTGAAAGTGTCACACTAAGTTTGGTGTGCCACTTATCTTTTATGCAATGTATTGTGCTCACCTTCTTAAGTTTACAATCACAATGTCTCTGTCTCTTGTGCCATGATTTTTATCTTTAATTTTGCTTGCTTAGAACACATGTACCACTAACATTTCATTGTGTAAGACATTCATGATCCATCTTAGTCCCATAGCCATTGTTCTAATTGTTGCTTGAGGATGAGCAAGCATTCTGAGTTTGGCAAGGGAAAGGGAAGAATGGGAGGAAAATAACAACAATAGAGAAGATGAACTACAAGGTTGTAAAGTTCCTTTTCCTCTCATTTGTTTCCAGTACACTAAATTGCATGATTGTCTTTATCTCTCTGTTTGCACGTGTGTATGAATAAGCATAGTTTGATTACTGATTTCTAACATGCTGCTGTGACATTATAACTACCAACTTGAGTTTTGTGAATTCAAAGCAGTAAAATATCATGATCATAAACAAACAAGGCATTAAAGAAGAACTTAGCATGTGCATACAAGTTTTGGAAAGCTAGTATGATTAATTGTTATTCAATTGCATTGAATTTTATTTAATTGAAGTTTTCATCTAGTACATTTTGTGAAATCTTTTGAAATCATGAAAACCTTGAAGGAAGTAAATGCAAATAAGGCAAGAAAAGAAAAAGGGAAAGAATGAGAAAGCTGAAGGCTCTGAGTACTAATGACAATATGTTAAGTACTTGTGGTGTTTAAGTATCAAGCAAAAAGCTTGAAAACAAAACACTTAGAGTCAAGGTTAGGCTCAAAGTGCAAATGCACTCCCTCAAAGCTCAAGGCTCTGAGCATCAATGATTAGAGAGTCAAGAAAAGAAACAAATGAGCTTAATGAAGTCCTCTAATTAAATGCTTGTGGTGCTTATGTATCAAGTGGTAATACTTGAAAACAAAGCGTTTAGAGTCGTAGCTTTGTTATTAACTCATGGGGCAAAGCACCCAAAAGGAGAAGCTAATAAGAAAATCAAAAGCTTGTTTCAAGGAAGAAATATAAGAAAAAGATTTCATAAATTGAGCTAGATAGAAGCATCAATCATTTATATTTCTTTTGTGATTGTGGCATGCAGAGAAAACTAGCTAACCATGAACATTGAGTTGCTATTCTTCTTACCTTGGATTGTCACTCTTTATTGCATGATTCTTTTCTTGCTTAGGGACAAGCAAGATTTAAGTTTGGTGTTGTGATGCCAGGGCATTTTAGCCTAGTTTTACTAGTCTTTTTCCTTTGTTTTTAATAGGTTTTATACACTTTCTTGAGTACAAGTAAGCCATTTGGGTAGAAATTCATGTGTACTTGGATTCAATCAACCATGAGTAAATTGATGCATTTTCATGAGGTTTTGTGCTATAATTGCTTATATGTCAAGGATAAGAAGAAGTCTCATGATTTTAGCGTAGCTTTGATGCATTTGTTGATTGATGATAGGTGACCAAAAGGCTTGGAGGACGGTTGAAGAAAGGGGATGGTAGGAATGAAAATAAAGGCAGCATTGAGAAGATCACGTTTGAGTTCACGTTTGCCTCAAACGTGAACTCAAACGTGGATAACAGCACAGCCACCCTGGAGGAGCTCAATGTTTTCGCCAACGTTTGCCTCAAACGTGAGGTCAAACGTTGGCTAAGGAATACCCTAGGAGGAGCTCAATGTTTGCACCAACGTTTGCTTCAAACGTGAGGTCAAACGTTGGCTTAAGAATACCCTGGAGGAGGAGCCACGTTTGTGCCAACGTTTGTCTCAAACGTGAGGCCAAACGTTGGCTGAAGATTGCCTTGGGGAGGATCACGTTTGAGCTCACGTTTGACCTCAAACATGAACTCAAATATGAGTGACAGCAACCACCCGTTCTGCATAACTCCATCACACGAAGACGTTTGAGTCAACGTTTACCTCAAACGTTGACTCAAACGTGAATGATCCCAAAGTCCATAGTGCAAACGAATTTCTTCTCAAGACCAAGAGCAATCAACAGAGGCTATCTTCAACCCAATTCCATCAAGGCCAATGGCCCAAATTCAAGGCTTAATGATCATTAGAAGAGAGTGTATAAATAGCTTAGGATTTAAGTTTTGAAGGAGCTTTTCTTTTCAGATTTTTTTACTGGACTTCAGTAGAGAGCTCTCTTTTAATTTTTCCTTTTTGAATTTGAGTTTTGGATTGGGATTGAAGGAATTCTGTTTCATCCTTGATCTAAAACTTCTCTTTGTTCTTCTTCTGCATAATCCTAGTGAATTAAGAATTGAATCTGAGTTTTCATTTACTGCTTCCATCTTTCTTTTTTCTGCAAATTGTTTTCTGCTGAATCAAGGAAGGGGTTGAGATCTAGACTTATTTTCTAGTCTCTTTGATCTCCTGAGATCTTTAGCTTCATTTTGCAATTAAGCTGAGTTTTATTTCTGTTTTGCTTCTTCAAGTAATTTTACTTTTCTGTTTGAGATTTGCTACAATTTCCTTTTGCTGCAAGTTAAAATTCAATTTACATTGAGTTTGCTTTGATCTTTGGTTCCCATTGCTTTCTGTTCTCATTGTTTTCAATTTACTTTCATGCAATTTAATTCTCCTTGTTCCTCTACACTTTACATTTGATGCTTGCTGTGAGCTTGATTTACATTTCCTGCAACTTTACATTTAATGCAATTTTGCTTCTCTGTTTACATTGCTCCCAATTTACTTTCCTGCAATTTAAGCTTGTTGCAAGAGTTTTGAGTTCTGATCTATTGCTCTTTTTAATTTCCAGCACCCAAGCACCCTTTTACATTTCATGCAATTTACATTTCTTGTCATTTAAGATTCTGTCAATTTACATTTCTTGCTCTTTAAGATTTTTCTCATTAAATTTCTGCAACTTTTAATTCACTACCATTTACTTTCTGTTGGCTACATTCCATCAAATTTCAATTCAATGTTAGCTTGACTAAACTAATCACCCACTAAAGTTGCTTGATCCATCAATCATCGTGGGATCGACCTCACTCTAAGTGAGTTTTACTACTTGATGCGACCCGGTACACTTGCCAGTGAGTTTTGTGTTGGATCGCTTTCCACACATCACGTTGTCTGACTATTTTCTTGGTTTCTTTCAGAGATGGTGTCAAGCGCTGATTCGATGAAGGTTTTCCGCAAGACAAAAAAGGCGGTGGCTGCCCAAAACTTGTCTAAGAAGACGTCGAGGGAGGGCTCTTCTCAACTCCCACCGAAGAAGCCGGAGTCTGATCCTCAAGGTCCAAGGAAGGTCATTGATGAGTGGATAATTTATACATTTTTTGGCATTATTTTTAGGTAGTTTTTAGTATGTTTTAGTTACTTTTTATTATATTTTTATTAATTTTAATGCAAAAATCACATTTCTGGACTTTACTATGAGTTTGTGTATTTTTCTATAATTTCAGGTATTTTTTGGCTGAAATTGAGGGACCTGAGCAAAAATCTGATTCAGAGGCTGAGAAAGGACTACAGATGCTGTTGGATTCTGACCTCCCTGCACTCAAATGCATTTTTCTGGAGCTACAGAAGTCCAATTGGCGTGTTCTTAATTGGGCGGGAAAGCTAACATCTTGGGCTTTCCAGGAATATATAATAGTCTATACTTTGCCCGAGATTTGATGGCCCAAACTGGCATTCAACGCCAGACAGAGACCCTTTTTTGGCGTAAAACGCCGGAACTGGCACCAGAACTGGAGTTAAACACCCAAACTGGCATCCAAGCTGGTGTTTAACTCTAGAAAAGGCCTATGCACGTGTAAAGCTTAATGCTCACACCAAGCACACATCAAGTGGGCCCCAGAAGTAGATTTCTGCACTATCTGCACTTAGTTACTCAATTTCTGTAATCCTTAGTAACTAGTTTAGTATAAATACTAGTCTTTCCTATTGTATTCTGACTTTTATCGTCTTATGCCATTTTTCACATTTGGAGGCTAGCCACACGGCCATGCCAAGACAATTTTCTCTTATGTATTTTCTACGGTGGAGTTTCTACACCTCATAGATTAAAGTGCAGTGCTCTGCTGTTCTTCATGAATTAATGCAAGTACTATTGTTTCTCTTTCAATTCACGCTTACTTCTTCTCCAAGATATACTCTCGTACTTAATTCAGTTAAGTCAGAATGAAGGGGTGACCCATGACAATCACCTACTATCTTCGTTACTCGCTTAGCCAAGATCCGCGTACCTAACAACCACAAGCGGTCTACATGATGTTCAATGTAGTCATTGGACGACAGCCGAAGTATAGTCTCTTGGGTCTCTGATCCACGGATTTGACTTGCCTTTCCTGACAACAGAGCATTCGAATCCGTGAGATTAGAACCTTCTTGGTAGAGGCTAGAACCAATTGGCAGCATTCATGAGATCCGGAAAGTTTAAACCTTGTCTGTGGTATTCCGATTAGGATCTGGGACGGGATGACTGTGACGAGCTTCAAACTCACGAATGTTGAGTACAGTGACAGTGTGCAAAAGGATAGAGAGATCCTATTCCGACACAAGTGAGAACCGACAGATGATTAGTCGTGCGGTAGCTGTGCCTGATATTTTTCATCCGAGACGAGAGATCCGACAGTTGATTAGCCGTACAGAAACTGTACCTGGACCATTTTCACTGAGAGGACGGATGGTAGCCATTGACAACGGTTATCCACCAACATACAGCTTGCCATGGAAGGGAGCATGCATGATTGGAGGAAGACAATAGGAAAGCAGAGGTTTAGAAGCAACAAAGTATCTCCAAACGCTTATCTGAAATTCCCACCAATGAATTACATAAGTATCTTTATTTTAATTTACATTTTATTTATCTTTCAATTATCAAAACTCATAACCAATTGAATCCGCCTGACTAAGATTTACAGGATGACCATAGCTTGCTTCAAGCCGGCAATCTCCATGGGATCGACCCTTACTCGCGTAAGGTTTTATTACTTGGACGACCCAGTGCACTTGCTAGTTAGTTGTACCGGAGTGGTGAAAAGTGTGATCACAATTCCGTGCACCAAGTTTTTGGCGCCGTTTCTGGGAATTGTTCAAGTTTGGACAACTGACGGTTCATCTTATTGCTTAGATTAGGTAACCTTCTTTCTTGTTTCAACCTTTATTTTCTTTTCAAAAAGTTTTTGAAAAATATTTCAAAAAAAAAAGTTTTCAAAAAAAAATGTTCTTCAAAAATTTTAAGAATGAATTCCACCTTAGAGCTCCATGATGATATGTTGAAGCTTGGCTGGCTATTAAGCCATGTCTAATTCTTTTGGACCGAAGCTTCCACTTATCATTGCAGCTATTGGAGGAGCCTTTGGATTCTCATTTATAATTCTGTGCTAAAGCTTGGTTGGCCATTTGGCCATGTCTAATTCTTTTGGACAGAAGCTGTAGACTAACATTGCATGAATCCTGGAATTCTTATTAAAAATTTTGAATTTATTTATTTTTTTCCAAAATAATTTCGAAAAAATACAAAAAGTTTAATAAAATCATAAAAACCAAAAAAATTTTGTGTTTCTTGTTTAAGTCTTGTGTCAAATTTTAAGTTTGGTGTCAACTGCATTTTTTTAATTTAATTTTTTTTTAAATTTTCAAAAATTTATGCATTATGTTCTTCATGATCTTCAAGTTGTTCTTGATGATTTTCTTTGTTTGATCTTTACATTTTCTTGTTTTGCGTCTTTTCTTGTTTTTCATATGCATTTTCAAATTGTTAGTGTCCCTAGTACAAAAGTTCTTAAGTTTGGTGTCTTGCATGTCTTTCTTTTCTTAAAAATTTTCAAAAATATGTTCTTAATGTTCATCATGATCTTCAAAGTGTTCTTGGTGTTCATGTTGACATTCAAAGTGTTCTTGCATGCATTATTTGTTTTGATCTTAAATTTTTATGTTTTGTTTCATTTTGTTGTTTTTCTCTCTCCTCATTAAAAATTCAAAAGTAAAAAAAAAAATATCTTTTCCTTATTCTTCTCATAATTTTTGAAATTTTGAGTTGACTTGGTCAATAATTTTTAAAATTTAGTTGTTTCTTATTAGTCAAGTCAAAATTTCAATTTAAAAACTTTATCTTTTCAAATCTTTTTCAAAATCAATTCTTTTTCATTTTTTTAATGATTTTTGAATTTCATTCTTAAAATTTTTCAAAATCTCTTTCATTTTTCTTTTAATGTTTTCGAAAATTTTAAAACTAATTTTTCAAAATCTTTTTCTTAATTTTGTTTCATATTTTCAAAAATCCTTGCTAACAATTAATGTTTTGATTCAAAAATTTCAAGTTTGTTACTTTCTTGTTAAGAAAGGTTCAGTCTTTAAATTCTAGAATCATATCTTTTAGTTTCTTGTTAGTCAAGTCATCAACTTTAATTTTAAAAATAAAATCTTTTTAATTTATTTTTCAATTCTTTTTCAAAATAAATTTCAATCATATCTTTTTAACATTTTAATTTCAAAATCTTTTTCTAACTTCTTATCTTTTCAAAATTTATTTTCAAATCTTTTTCAACTAACTACTTTGACTTGTTTGTTTTAATTTTAAAAAAGTTTACTATTTCTTATCTTTTTCAAAACCACCTAACTACTTTTTCACTTCTAATTTTCAAAAATCACTAACCACTTTTTCAAAAATATTTTTAATTAAGTAATTGTTTTAGTTTTTAATTTTCTTGTATTTCTTTTTCAAATTTTCGAAACTAACTTAATTAATTAAATAAAAATAAAAATATTTTTCTTTTCCTTCTTCTTAAAATTCGAATACTCTCTCTCTCTCTCTCTCATCTCTTTCTATTTATTTTATTTATTTACTAACATTTCTCTTCTACTCATCTAATAATTCGAACCCTCTCCCTCTCTCTGTGTTCGAATTCTTCTTATTCTCTCTCTACCTCATTCTTCTATTCTTCTTTTCCTCTGACACATAAAGGAATCTCTATACTGTGACATAGAGGGTTCTTCTTCTCTCTTTGTTCTCTTCTTTTTCATATGAGCAGGAACAGGGATAAAGACATTCTTGTTGAAGCTGATCCTGAACCTGAAAGGACTCTGAAGAGGAAGCTAAGAGAAGCTAAAGAACAACACTTTGGAGAGGACCTTACAGCAAATTTTGAAAAAGAGGCAGACATGGCAGCCGAACCTGAGAACAACGGTGGAGATGCAAGGAAGATGCTTGGTGACTTTACTGCACCAACTTCCAACTTCTATGGAAGAAGCATCTCAATTCCTGCAATTGAAGCAAACAACTTTGAGCTTAAGCCTCAATTAGTTTCTCTAATGCAGCAGAATTGCAAGTTTCATGGACTTCCATTGGAAGATTCTCATCATTTTTTAGCTGAATTCTTGCAAATCTGTGACACTGTTAAGACCAATGGAGTTGATCCCAAGGTCTACAGACTTATGCTTTTCCCCTTTGCTGTAAGAGACAGAGCTAGGATATGGTTGAACTCACAACCTAGAGAAAGCTTGAACTCTTGGGAAAAGTTGGTCAATGCTTTCTTGGCTAAATTCTTTCCACCTCAAAAGATGAGCAAGTTTATAGTAGAAGTCCAAACCTTCAGACAAAAGGAAGGCGAGTCCCTCTATGAAGCTTGGGAAAGATACAAGCAATTGATCAAAAGGTGTCCTTCTGACATGCTTTTAGAATGGAGCATCTTAGGTATATTCTATGATGGTCTGTCTGAATTGTCCAAGATGTCATTGGACCACTCTGCTGGTGGATCTCTTCATCTGAAGAAAACACCTGCAGAAGCCCAAGAACTTATTGAAATGGTTGTAAATAACCAGTTCATGTATACTTCTGAAAGAAATCCTGTGAAGAATGGGATGACTCAGAAGAAAAGAGTTCTTGAGATTGATACTCCGAATGCCATATTGGCTCAGAATAAAATATTGACTCAACAAGTCAATATGATTTCTCAAAATCTGACTGGAATACAAGCTGCATCCGACAGTACTAAAGAAGCTTCCTCTGAAGGAAAAGCTTATGACCCTGAGAATCCTGCAATGCAAGAGGTGAATTACATAGGAGAATCCCATGGAAACACCTATAATCCTTCATGGAGAAATCATCCAAATTTCTCATGGAAGGATCAACAGAAGCCTCAACAAGGCTTCAATAATAATAATGGTGGGAGAAATAGATTTGGCAATAGCAAGCCTTTTCCATCAACTTCTCAGCAACAGACAGATAATTCTAAGCAGAGCTTCTCTGACTTAGCAACCATAGACTCTGATCTATCTAAGACCACTCTCAGTTTCATGACTGAAACAAGGTCCTCCATCAGAAATTTGGAGGCACAAGTGGGTTAGCTGAGTAAAAGAGTTACTGAAATCCCTCATAGTACTCTCCCAAGCAATACAGAAGAGAATCCAAGGAGAGAGTGCAAGGCCATCAATATATCTAAAGTGGCCGAACCTATAGAGGAGGAAGAGGCAGTGATTTACAGTGAGGAAGACCTCAATGGACGTCCACTGACCACTAAGGAGTTCCCTAATGAGGAACCAAAGGAATCTGAGGCTCATACAGAGACCATAGAGATTCCACTGAACTTACTGTTGCCATTCATGAGCTCTGATGAGTATTCTTCCTCTGAAGAGGATGAAGATATTGTTGAAGAGCAAGTTGCTCGGTATCTAGAAGCAAACATAAAGCTGAATGCTAAGTTATTTGGTAATGAGACTTGGGAGGATGAACCTCCATTGCTCATCAATGAACTGAATGCCTTGGTTCAGCAGAAATTACCTCAGCAAAAACCGGATCCCAGAAGGTTCTTAATACCTTGTACCATAGGCACCATGACCTTTGAGAAGGCTCTGTGTGACCTGGGGTCAGGTATAAACCTCATGCCACTCTCTGTAATGGAGAAACTAGGGATCTTTGAGAGCTACAAGAATCTCACTAGAGATGGTAGATAAATCAATGAAATAGGCTTATGGACTTGTAGAGGATGTCTTAGTGAAGGTTGAAGGCCTTTACATCCCTGCTGACTTCATAATCCTAGACACTGGGAAGGATGAGGATGAATCCATCATCCTTGGAAGACCCTTCCTAGCCACAGCAAGGGCTGTGATTGATGTGGACAGAGGAGAGTTAGTCCTTCAATTGAATGAGGACTACCTTGTGTTTAAGGATCAAGGATCTTCTTCTGTAAACATGGAGAGGAAGCATGAAAAGCTTCTCTCAATATAGAGTCAAGCAGAGCCCCCACATTCAAACTCTAAGTTTGGTGTTGGGAGGTCACTATCATGTTCTGAGTGTCTGTGAAGCTCTATAAGAGCTAATTGTCAAGCTATTGACATTAAAGAAGCGCTTATTGGGAGGCAACCCAATCTTATTTCTCTATGTTAATTACTTTTTCATTCCATTTTCCATTATTATTTTATGTTTTCTTTAGGTTGATGATCATGTGAAGTCACAAAAATACCTGCAGAGTTAAATCGGAATCAAAAACAGCATAAAAAATAGCACACCCTGGAGGACAGGCTTACTGGTATTTAAACGCCAGTAAGGATAGCAGAATGGGCGTTTAACACCCAGTCTGGCAGTATTATGGGTGTTAAATGCCAGAATTGGCAGACAGAATGGCGTTTAACGCCAGAAAAGGGTGTCTGGCTGGCGTTAAATGCCAGAAAGGGGTATCAGCCTGGCGTTTAATGCCAGGAAAGGCAGTAGAGCTGGCGTTAAATGCCAGAAATGGCACATAAAGGGCGTTTAAATGCCAGAAAGGTGCAGGGACCAGAATTTCTTGACACCTCAGGATCTGTAGACCCCACAGGATCCGCACCAACCCCAACTCACTTTCTCTCCTTTTCACAGCTTTCCATAACACTCTTCCCCAAAATAACCTCCACCAATCACCTCCATTTCTCCTCCAAAACCATCATACAACCCCCTACCCCCACCCATTCAAATTCAAACCATCTCCCTACCAAACCCAACCCATATTACAAGAATTCCCTCTTCACTCCATTCCTATATAAGCCCCTCATCACTCCTTCATTTTCACACATCATAACCACCTAAAATCCCCTTGGCCGAACCATTCACACACCTCCATCTCCTCCATCTCTTCTTCTTCTAATCCTTTCTTTCTTCTTTTGCTCGAGGACAAGCAAACCTTTTAAGTTTGGTGTGGAAAAAAGCTCTGCTTTTTGTTTTTCCATAACCATTAATGGCACCTAAGGCTAGAGAAACCTCTAGAAATAGGAAAGGGAAGGCAGTTGCTTCCAACTTCGAGTCATGGGAGATGAAGAGATTCATCTCAAAAGCCCATCACTAGAAAGAGGATGGAGCAAACAAGAGAGCCCACTCATGGACCTCAACAAGAGCATGATGAAGTCCCTCATCAAGAAATCCCTGAGATGCCTCAAGGGATGCATTTCCCTTCACACAACTATTGGGAGCAACTCAACACCTCTTTAGGAGAATTGAGTTCCAACATGGAGCAACTAAGAGTGGGGCACCAAGAGCACTCCATCATCCTCCATGAAATCAGAGAGGACCAAAAGGCCATGAGAGAGGAACAACAAAGGCAAGGAAGAAACATAGAGGAGCTCAAGAACTCCATTGGTTCTTCAAGAGGAAGAAGAAGCCATCATCACTAAGGTGGACCCGTTCTTTAATCTCCTTGTTTATTTTCTTTTTTGTTTTCGGTTTTTATGCTTTATATTTTGACTATGTTTATGTCTTCATTACATGATCATTAGTGTTTAGTGTCTATGTCTTAAAGCTATGAATGTTCCATGAATATTTCACCTTTCTTAAATGAAAAATATTTTCTGAAAAAGAAAAAGAAGTACATGAATTTTGAATTCTATCTTGAAAATAGTTTAATTATTTTGATGTGGTGGCAATACTTTTTATTTTCTGAATGAATGCTTGAACAGTGCATATTTTTGATAGTGAAGTTTATGAATGTTAAAATTGTTGGCTCTTGAAAGAATAATGAAAAAAGAGAAATGTTATTGATAATCTGAAAAATCATAAAACTGATTCTTGAAGCAAGAAAAAGAAGTGAAAAACACAAAGCTTGCGAAAAAAATTGGCAAAAAATAAAAGAAAAAGAAAGAAAAAGAAAAAGAAAGCAGAAAAAGCCAATAGCTCTTTAAACCAAAAGGCAAGAGCAAAAATCCAATAACCTTTTAAACTAAAAGGCAAGGATAAAAAAAGGATCCAAGGCTTTGAGAATTAATGGATAGGAGGGCCCAAAGGAATAAAATCCTGGCCTAAGTGGCTAAATCAAGCTGTCCCTAACCATGTGCTTGTGTCATGAAGGTCCAAGTGAAAAGCTTGAGACTGAGTGGTAAAAGTCGTGATCCAAAGCAAAAAGAGTGTGCTTAAGAACTCTGGGTACCTCTAACTGGGGACTCTAGCAAAGCCGAGTCACAATCTGAAAAGGTTCACCCAGTTATATGTCCATGGCATTTATGTATCCGGTGGTAATATTGGAAAACAAAATGTTAAGGGTCACGACCAAGACTCATAAAGTAGCTGTGTTCAAGAATAAACATACTAAATTAGGAGAATCAATAACACTATCTGAATTTGAGTTCCTATGGATGCCAATCATTCTAAACTTCAAAGGATAAAGTGAGATGCCAAAACTGTTCAGAAGCAAAAAGCTAGTAGTCCCGCTCATCTAATTGGAACTAAGCTTCATTGATATTTTGAAATTTATTGTATTTTCTCTTTTTGTATCCTATTTTGTTTTTAGTTGCTTGGGGACAAGCAAGAATTTAAGTTTAGTGTTGTGATGAGTGGATAATTTATACGTTTTTTGGCATTGTTTTTAGGTAGTTTTTAGTATGTTTTAGTTACTTTTTATTATATTTTTATTAGTTTTTATGCAAAAATCACATTTCTAGACTTTACTATGAGTTTGTGTGTTTTTCTATAATTTCAGGTATTTTCTGGCTGAAATTGAGGGACCTGAGCAAAAATCTGATTCAGAGGCTGAGAAAGGACTGCAGATGCTGTTGGATTCTGACCTCCCTACACTCAAACGCATTTTTCTGGAGCTACAGAAGTCCAATTGGCGCGTTCTCAATTGAGAGGGAAAGCTAACATCTTGGGCTTTCCAGAAATATATAATATTCTATACTTTGCCCGAGATATGATGGCCCAAACTGGCATTCAACGCCAGACAGAGACCCTTTTCTGGCGTAAAACACCGGAACTGGCACCAGAACTGGAGTTAAACGCCCAAACTGGCATCCAAGCTGGCGTTTAACTCTAGAAAAGGCCTATGCACGTGTAAAGCTCAATGCTCAACCCAAGCACACATCAAGTGGGCCCCGGAAGTGGATTTCTGCACTATCTGCACTTAGTTACTCAATTTCTGTAATCCTTAGTAACTAGTTTAGTATAAATACTAGTCTTTCCTATTATCATCTTATGCCATTTTTCATATTTGGAGGCTGGCCACACGGCCATGCCAAGACAATTTTCTCTTATGTATTTTCTACGGTGGAGTTTCTACACGTCATAGATTAAGGTGCGAAGCTCTGCTGTTCTTCATGAATTAATGCAAGTACTATTGTTTCTCTTTCAATTCATGCTTACTTCTTCTCCAAGATATACTCTCGTACTTAATTTAGTTAAGTCAGAATGAAGGGGTGACCCGTGACAATCACTCACTATTTTCATTACTCGCTTAGCCAAGATCCGCGTGCCTGACAACCACAAGTGGTCTACATGATGTTCAACGTGGTCATTGGATGACAGCCGGAGTATAGTCTCTTGGGTCTCTAATCCACGGATTTGACTTGCCTCTCCTGACAATAGAGCATTCGAATCTGTGAGATTAGAACCTTCGTGGTAGAGGATAGAACCAATTGGCAGCATTCCTGAGATCCGAAAAGTCTAAACCTTGTCTGTGGTATTCCGAGTAGGATCTGGGACGGGATGACTGTGACCAGCTTCAAACTCAGAAATATTGGGCGCAGTGACAGTGTGCAAAAGGATAGAGAGATTCTATTCCGACACAAGTGAGAGCCGATAGATGATTAGCCGTGTGGTAGCTGTGCCTGGTATTTTTCATCCGAGACGAGAGATCCGACAGTTGATTAGCCGTACAGAAACCGTACCTGGACCATTTTCACTGAGAGGACGGATGGTAGCCATTGACAACGATGATCCACCAACATACAGCTTGCCATGGAAGGGAGCACGCATGATTGGATGAAGACAATAGGAAAGCAGGGGTTCAGAAGCAACAAAGCATCTCCAAACGCTTATCTGAAATTCCCACCAATGAATTACATAAGTATCTTTATTTTAATTTACGTTTTATTTATCTTTCAATTATCAAAACTCATAACCAATTGAATCTGCCTGACTAAGATTTACAGGATGACCATAGCTTGCTTCAAGTCAGCAATCTCCGTGGGATCGACCCTTACTCGCGTAAGGTTTTATTACTTGGACGACCCAGTGCACTTGCTGGTTAGTTATACCGAAGTTGTGAAAAGTGTGATCACAATTTCGTACACTAGTCATCCTGACTCCTTGAGTTCGGGTAGCCTCTACTGATCCTCCCTTGGCGACTTCTGAAGCTGCCTCCTCTCCTACTTTGTCTGGCCCGTCTCCCAAGAGGCCGAGGACTGCCGGGGCTTACAATCTTAATTGATAAGGATTTTGATGGCGTGGCCTTTGCTGCGGAGCACATTGCTCCTCATGGCTTCCTCCCGACCGATGATATGTCCATCTTTCACCACCTTGACTTTATATCCAGCAATAGCATTCGGATGGCCAATCTTAGTGCTGCTCTTTCGAGGGAGTTCAAGAAGTCTCCTATTCATGATACTAGTCCCTTCCTTCAAAAGGCTAAGGCTGATTATGGTAGGGTGGAGTGGTTGAGGCTGGAATTAGAGACAAAGAATGATGGGCTGGAGCTTATGGTGGAGAGGGAGAAGGCCCAAGCTACTGTAGTGGAGGCGGCTGCTAATTTGGCTGAAGATATGGCCAAGAAGGCGAAGGAGAGCTATACCCAGACCTATGGCAAGCTTCTGGAGGTGAAGGAGAAACTCCAGTCTTCTTACGATGATTATACAGAGCTTCAAGGCCACATAGTGAATGGTATGGCTACTCTGTATGAAAATTTAAAGGCTCAGGTCCGAGTTCTTGCTCTAGATGCCGATCTTACGTTGTTTAGTATGGACAACATTGTTGAGGATGGTAAGATCATCCTTGCTCCTGATGATGAGGTTCCTGCGCCAGATCCTTCTGCCAAATCCTCTGTAGCCCCTTCTACCGAAGCGCACCAGCTTGAGGGCGATCCCGACGTGGAGATCTTAAATGGCTCGGATGGTGTTATCGGAGCTGTTCTAATCTCAGTTATCCCTCTTACTCTTCAGGATGCAGTGACTGGGGCAAAGCTGGACCCTCTTTGACTCTCTATCCATTTTATCTCTTTTTTGATTATGTTTGGAAGCGGTCCGACTTGTGGACCTCTTTTTTTTTTTTAAATAGTTTGGGTTTGTAATTTGTTTGGATAATTTTTTTGACTCTTCATGGTTGCTCCCTAGCAACTTTAGTTCCTTTAATCAAAACACTTTTCACTCTTGGGTTGCCGTGAGGTAGCCTTTGACTATTTGATATTTTAATTTCTTCGAGGCTTTTGTTTTTTATCATTCTGGTAAAGTTTTGGCTTGTTCTATGTGCTGGCCGGTTTGCACGGAATGCTTTCCCTTAGGTTTTTCTCAACCTTCCATGGCCCTTTGTTTGGGGCCGGTATCTCTTCTTTACGATCTTTGAGGTAGTGTTCTTTTGAGCTTCCACCTTTGCCTTTTGGACTGCGCCTTCCCTTGGTTGTGTTGACAACCTTCTTGTTTTGGCGATATCGTCCTTGTAGCTTGATGTCCGGGCTTTCAGTTGGTTTCAATAACTTTCTAGGCAGTGTTCTTATGTAGAACCTTTTCTTTTTAGTTTATTGGGACGACCTTTGAGCCTTTTTCGGACCTTGAGGATGCTTTTGCTTTTTTGGTAATGTCTTTTTCGGACTTTTACCTTTCTAGCTTTAGCACGTTAGCACCAGGTTCTTCAACCTTTTTGGCCTTTGTTTGTTCCCTTTTTAGTGATCCTTTTAGATGGTCCGACTTCTCTATCGGGCCTTTCAAAGTTATTTTTAGCAACCCCTTTTTTATCCAACCTCGTGAGCTTATTTTACACGGGTTACTTTTATAACTTCTTGCATTAATTTGAGTTTCGTCGCTTCACCTTGCCGACCTTTGTGGTCGGGTAATGAATTTTGCGTTTCTGTCGAGTCTGAATTAATGCATCTTGGTAGGAAACTTTTTAGGAAATCTTCTATTTTTATTAGAAATAAAGTGTAATGAAAGAATAAAAATGGGAATATGTACATGTGTGGGATTACCCTTCAAGTCGGGCAGCTTTCAGGTCCTGGACTGGTGCCTCGTTAAAAACCCTTTAGCGGGAAAAAGAGCGCACCTTGGCTTAAGGCCTTTTTCTAGCTATAGTACCTTCTTAGGTTACAAGCGTGCCATGATCTTGGGAGCTCCCGCTTTTCGAGGTCGGCCACCTTGTAGTAACCTTTTCCTAGTACTTTTGTGATCGGGTACGGGCCTTTGCAATTTGCTGCTAGCTTTCTTTCTCATGACCGACTTGTTCCGATGTCGTTTCGGATTGGGATGAGTTCGTTGGTAGCGAAGCTTTGTTGGATTACCTTTCGGTTGTATCTTGTGGCCATTCGACGCTTCAGGGCTTCCTCTCTGATCCGAGCTCTTTCTCGGGCCTCTGGAAGCAAGTCGAGTTCTTCCTTTTGTGCTTGGGAGTTAGCGTCCTCGTTATAGAAGATCACCCTGGGGGGATCTTTCATCTACTTCTATTGGGATCATTGGCTCCATCCCATAAGCGAGTCAGAAAGGTGACTCCTTAGTAGTGGAGTGTGGGGTTGTTCAATAAGCCCATAGGACCTGGGGGAGCTCTTCAGCCTAGGCTCCCTTTGCGTCCTGTAATCGGCATTTTAACCCAGCCAATATGATTTTGTTAGCGGCTTCCGCCTGTCCGTTGGCTTGTGGGTGTTCTACTGAGGTGAACTGGTGCTTGATTTTTAGATCGGCTACCAGGTTCCTGAAGCCCGTGTCGGTGAACTGTGTCCCATTGTCCGTGGTGATGGAGTGTGGAACTCCGAATCTCGTGACAATGCTTCTATACAGGAATTTCTGACTTCTCTGAGCAGTGGCAATTGGCCAATGGCTTAGCCTCAATCTACTTTGTGAAGTAGTCTATTCCTACAATGAGGAATTTAACTTGCCCTGATCCTTAGGGGAATGGTTCGAGGAGGTCTAGCCCCCACTTCGCGAATGGCCAAGGTGAGGTGACGCAGATGAGTTCTTCGGGCAGGGCGGTGTGGAAATTGGCGTGCTTTTGGCATGGAGGGCATGTTTTGACGAACTCGGTCGTTTCCTTCTGTAAGGTCGGCCAATAGAAGCCGGCTCGGAGTAGCTTTTTGGATAGAGCTCGTGTCCTGAGGTGATTGCCGCACATGCCGCCGTGGACTTCTTCCAGGACTTCCTTTGTGGCGAAAGTCGGGACACATTTCAGGAGGGGTGTTGAGATTTCTCTCTTATACAGGACGTCGTGCACCATGGTGTAGTATTGTACCTCTCGTATGAGCCTTTTACTGTCCTTCTTATCTGCGGGGAGTGTTTCGGACTTGAGGTAGTTGATTTTGGGGGTCATCCACCCTTGGTCTTGGTCTGCTATGTTTAGGACCTTCTCTTCCTTTGAGGTTGATGGGTATTGTAAGGTTTCTTGGATAAGGCTTCTATTATTGCCCCCTGGTTTAGTGCCGGCTAGTTTTGAAAGTGCGTCGGCTCAGGCGTTTTGCTCCCGGGGTATATGTCGGATCTTATATCCTATTAAGTTCCCGAGCTGATCTTTGGTTTTGTCGAGGTACTTTTTCGTGGTGGGATCCTTTGCCTGGTAGCTTCCTTCTATTTGTGAGGTGATTACTTGTGAGTCGCTGAAAATGGTAAGCTTCTTGGCCCCGACCACCCTAGCCAGCTTCAAACCGGCCAGTAGGGCTTCGTACTCGGCTTGATTATTTTTGGCAGGGAACTCGAATCTTAAGCAGAGTTTGAGTTGGGTCCCTTGTTCACTTTCCAGGATAACGCCTGCTCCACTCTCGGCTTTGTTTGATGAGTCGTCGACGTAGAAGTTCCATTCAGTGGGGTTCCTGTAGTGTCAGTATACTTTGCAACGAAATCGAACAGGTACCGAGACTTGATGGCCGTGCGAGCTTCGTATTTGAGGTCGAATTCGGACAACTCAATTGCCCATTATAGGATTCTTCCAGTTAAGTCAGTTTTCTGCAGGATGCCTTTCATGGGTTGGTTGGTCCGTACTCTGATGGTGTGAGCTTGAAAGTAGGGTCGAAGTCGCCGGGAGGTAAGTATGAGGGTGTAAGCAAACTTTTCTATTTTTTGATAGTTTAGTTCAGCCCCTTGTAAATCCTTGCTGATGAAGTAGATGGGTTGTTGTCCGTTGTTGTCTTGAGTGCTGATGCTATTGCCTGACTTCCATCGGCGAGGTATAGTATCAGTTCTTCCCCCTGTTGAGGTCGGGTCGGCATGGGTGGTTGCCCTAGGAATGTTTTGAAGTCTTGGAAGACTTGTTCGCATTCCGGGGTCCACTCGAACCTTTTTCTTTTCCTTAGTGTTGCATAGAAAGGGAGAGATCTTAGCGCCGACCCGACTAGGAATCTGGACAGGGCTGCTAATCTTCCATTTAGCTGTTGTACCTCCTTTACGCAGGTCAGGCTTTTCATGTTAAGTATGGCCTGCCATTTGTCTGGGTTTGCCTCAATACCTCTTTGGGTAAGTATGAACCCTAGGAATTTGCCAGCCTTTACTGCAAAGGTACACTTCGTGGGGTTTAGTCTCATCTCATGATTTTTTATGGTGCCGAACACTTCGGCAAGGTTGGGCAGCAATGTTTCTTCTGTTTGGATTTTTATTAGCATGTCGTCCACGTAGACTTCCATTAGCTTCCCGATGTGGTTGGCGAATACTTTGTTCATCAACCTCTGATATGTGTCCCCCGCGTTCTTGTGTTCGAACGGCATTACTACGTAGCAGTAGTTTACTTTTGGGGTTAGGAACGATGTCTTCTCTTGGTCGGGTTGATGCATTGGAGTCTGGTTGTATCCCGAGTAGGCATCCATGAAGGAGAGGTACTTGTATCCCGACGAGGCGTCGACCAGGGTGTCGATATTTGGGAGGGGATAGGGATCCTTTGGGCAGGCTTTATTGAGATCGGTGTAGTCTACACACATCCGCCAATTTCTGTTTGGCTTTTTGACCAGTACAACGTTGGCCAGCCATAGCGGGTACTTGACTTCCCTTATGAACCCGGCCTCTAGCAAGGTCTGCACTTGTTCCTCCACGACTTGTGATCTTTTCGAGCCAAGCTTTCTGCGCTTTTGTTGCATTAGTCGAGATCTGGGGTATACTGCCAGTTTATGGCACATTAAGCCGGGATCTATGCCGGGCATGTCCACGGCTTTCCATGCGAAGATGTCAGAATTATCCCTTAGGAACTTTATTAGCAGCTCCTTTAGGTCTTTCTTTAGGTTTGCACCTATGTTTCTTGTGTTATCTCGGGTATCTCCGATTTGGACCTCTTTGGTTGCACCTTCCAATTGAGGACGGAGTTCTTCGCGAGCCCGGGCTCCTCCGAGTTCAATAGCGTTGGCTTATTTTCCTCTGGGATCGCCCTTTAGGTTTAGGCTTTCGTCATAGCAGCGTCGCGCGAGTTTTTATTCTCCTTTGATGGTGGCTATACCTTCTGGGGTTGGGAACTTCATGCATAGGTGGGGCGTGGAGACTACTGCAATGAGCTGATTTAGGGTCATCCGGCCTATAAGTGCGTTGTACGCGGAGTTCACGTCGACCACTATGTAGTCTATGTTCAGTGTTCTGGACCGGGTTCCCTTTCCGAAGGTCGTGTGCAATGGGATGTATCCTAGGGGTTGGACGGGGCGTCTCCTAACCCGAATAGGCTATTGGGATATTCTCTGAGCTCTTTTTCTTTTAGTCCGAGCTTGTCGAAGGCGGTTTTGAATAGGATGTCTGCGGAGCTTCCCTGGTCGACCAGTGTTCGGTGGAGGTTGGCATTAGCTAGTATGATGGTAATGACTACGGGATCATCATGCCCAGGAAGGATGCCTGTGGTGTCTTCTTTGGTGAAAGAAATAGTGGGGAAGTCGGATGACCTATCCCCTTCCCCGACATGGTATATTTCCTTAAGGTGTTTTTTGTGGGATGATTTGGAGATTCCTCCCCTTGCGAATCCTCTGTTGATCATATGAACGTAAAGCAAAGGTTAATCAAGGGTTACGACAATTCTAAGGCTTATATATAAATATATATAGAAGGAATAATAATTCTAGAAGCCCGATGAAGAAAAAAGCTCAAATACGGAATCACAAAGAGCGAATGTTCACACAAAGCTACAAGTGTAAAAGATAAGATCCACTATTTAAGGTAACAAGATATATGTAGTTATATAAGAGTATAATAATCATAAGTACTAGCCACAGCCCGCGGAGTTGGGCCGACTAGTTAAATACTGACATACCGAGTTTTGAAAGTTAAGACAGCTTATACAAGTTTTTCTCTCAAGGTAAGCCTCTAGGAAAAATCAATACAAAAGTGAGAGATCTTAAAAAAAATAATAAAAAAGACTTCAAAATATGATAGAGATCCTCCGCTTTATCACCACCAAACAACTCATCGAGGTGGGTTGCGACCTGCATCTGAAAAATAACAACAAAGCATGGAATGAGAACCGGAGGTTCTCAGTATGGTAATAGTGCCCAATAATGTAAGATATAAGGTTCCGAGACGCCGAAGGCAATCCTAGAGCTTCACATCGATACAAAATATCCAAGCCTTAACAAAATAAAATAAATAACTTAAACCATAAACCATAAACCATAAATAGGGTTATCTAAACTTAGGGAATCTCTAACTAATTCTTAACCACACCGCTGTATCCCACAGCCTCCGCCAACCTACCCTCCATGCGACCCATCGCCACCACCTTCCTATCCTCCTCAGCACCAAACAATCACAAATAATGCAAGCAAGTAAAGCACAGATAGTATTCATATATAACAAGTAACTCAAGAAGAAAGTAGGCATGATATACAATTAGGCAAACTCAAGTAATCAAAGTAAACAAGCACATAAGAGATGCATATGATGAATGCCTATCCTATTCGCTCGTGATATCACTTCTCAGTCCATAAATGCCAAGCTGACACATCCTTTCGGATGTAGCATTTCAGCCACACCCATGGATATAGTGTCGGGCACACTCTATTGACCCTCGGATATAGTGCCGAGCACACTCTATTCACCCACGGATATAGTGTCGGGCACACTCGCATGCATAATCCAAGGATATAGTGCCTGGTACACTCTTGCAGCAGAAAAGGTTATTAATCATAATTCATTCCCAAGGACATAGTACCCTGCACATTATCATGCTTAACCCAAGGATATAGTGCTTGGCACACTCTCCACATTCAACAAGATCATCATTCTTCGCTGAGTTCTCATCGTACTTAACACAAGGATATAGTGCCTGGCACACTCTCAACATTCAACAAGTTCATCATTCTTTTCTGAGTTCTCAACTCATCATAACCATCATCAACTTTCCATTCCGAACTCATTAGTTCATCATTTTCTCAATTCGTTGTCAGTAGTCACCAAATTCCCTACTCTTCCTTCTCCTTCAACCAAACTCATCCTCAATACACCAGAAACCTAAACCTCTGTTCTCTATCTCTTCAAGGTAATACCCAGATAAATCCACCCAATACATTCTCTATGTTTAACATCCAAAAATAAGCCAAAAAGTCTTAAATAGGTGTCACAGAAGTTTACAAGCTTGTCGGGAAGGTGAAACAGTTAAAAACAAGATATTAGTTGAAAAACAGGGCATGTGCGTACATACAAGGGTGTGCGTGCGCACGCCCAAGAGATTTTTAAGATGTGTGCGTACGCACAAGTGTAAAATTTTCCAACTCTGTTCGCTCGCACAAGGCGTGCGAACACCCTCAACAGAGTACACCTTCCAACGTGTGCATGCGCACAGGTCGTGCTAGCGCTCTCAATAGCAAGCCTTCCCCTGTGTGTGTGCGCACAAGGCTGTGCATGCACATAGGTTCAAAAACTCACAGGGGTGTGCGTGCGCACAAAAACCAGAAATCACAAATTCTGCAGCATGCACAGAATTCAGATTTTGACACCAAACTTTGAATGATCATAACTTTCTCAACAATAATCACTACTACAAGTATCAATTCTTTCATTCTATTATCATCAATCAATCCATTCAATTCATCAAACCACCTCACTCATTTACTTTCAACATGAACCACAATAACCAATAATCAAAATTATCATCAACATCCAAAACCATCATAAATACTCATAATCATCATCAACCATTAACAACATCAACAATCACTACAAACCCTCATAAAACTCACATCCTTTAACAATAGTCATCAAATAACCTCAATATTAGCAATCATTATCAACATTCACATTACCACAATCAACATACACACTCATCAACATCAACCCTCATCATAATATATCATTAACACCAATAACCTTCATACCCCTTATCAACCTCCCACTCATCATCAATATCATCAATCCCTCATCAACAACAAATAAATCACAACACTCATCATCCACCTCCATACAACTCATCATCAAGCATCAAATTTACATACAATTAATCATACGCCCAAACATTCAATCCTATCTTAAGGTCAACTAGCCTAAGTATCCAGAAACATTACATACTACATAAAAAAACCAAAACTATACCTTGGCCGATTATCCTCCACGCACGAATCCACCAAAAAGCCAAGACAACTCCAAAAAGCACCAAAGCTCAAACTAACACATATATCATCAAAATCAAAACCTAGAAACCACAACAAACAACACTACAAGGGTTTATGAGGAACTTTACCTTGTCCAAAGAGGATTGGGGCAATTTCCAACAATTATCCGCTACTAGAGATCACCTAAACAAGCAAAATTATAAAATCTACTCAAAAACCATAACCCAAAAATGCAGAAATCTAGGGCTGGAAACTGGAGCTTGAGCTTCGCCTTTTTACCAGATTTTCTTAAATAGAAATGAAGAGCTCAACAAGAGCTTCACGTGGCCGCAAACGGCTCGTCAATCGGAGTTTCGTAGCTCAAGTTATGGCTCCCGAAAGGTGATGATGAATAGTAACATCACCTCTTCTCCTCTCTTCTCTCAAACCACGCCTCTCTCTCTCTTTGGGCTGGAAAATGAGCTCAAAGCTCATTAAAATGTGCTTTTATATGTTGGGCTTGGGCCCAATTTGGGTCCGGTCCAACCGCATAGCGTTTTTAGTTCGTTTGGCCCACTTTGGGCATAAACCTTTAAGATTAGTGCCCGATTTTCAATTCTAAATTATTTTTATCCTTTCAAAATAATAAATCAATTTTAAAAATATTATTTTCCAAAATACGTGATACTGGACAGATTAGAGCCGGTACTGCCAGCTTAAACACCAGTACACATTTTTACAAAATTTTTTTGAAAAAGATACATTTTCCAACTTAGAAAAATTCATCGAAATCGAATTTTACCTTACTATTTTCAAATTAAAACTTCTAAATTTGAATCTATTCCGGGCACTTAAAAATTATAATTTTTACTAAAGCGATTAAGCTGGTTCTTACAGTGTCCGTAGATTCTGTGGTATTCGCAGTACTTGGTCCGACTTCCTCCCCTTTTGTGTTTAATTGGGCGGGGTGGTGGGATCTTTTCTATGTTGCATATTTTCCGGTAGACATCCACTAAAGACACCCGAAGAGGAGTATAGTTATGGTATTTCTGGGGTTTCTCTGTGGATTGGTCTTCATTTTTCCTCGACTCTTTATCTTTATCACGAGATGGGTAGGAGAAACCGGCCTTGGAGGTTTTTCCTAACCGGGAGTTTTCCTCCATGTTGATGTATTTCTCGGCTCGTTCCTGCACTTCATTCAAGGATGTGGTGTGTTTCTTGGATATGGAGTGGCTGAAGGGTCCCTCGCGTAGGCCATTTATGAGCCCCATGATGGCTGCTTCTGTGGGGAGGCTCTGTATGTCGAAGCATGCTTTATTGAACCTTTTCATGTAGCTTCGGAGGTGCTGAAGTTCCCAAAATCCACATCTTCATGTTCCTTCCTTTTATGCATGCTTTCTTTCTCTCTTCTAGGCCATTCTTGTCCTAAAAATCCTGAAATCACTCAACAAATACATCACAGCATCGAATGGCAATAAAAGAGGATCAAAATGTAGCAATTCTAAGGCTAAATAAGCATGTTTTTCATCATGGAGCAATATTAGGAAGAGAACACAAAACCATGCATTTCTTGTGAATAAGTGTGAGAAATATTGACAAAAACTCCCAAATTCTACACAATATAAACCATAAAATTGGGGTTTATCAGGAGGCTTTCCCAATCTCCCTACTTGATCCCTAACAGGCTTGGGGCGTGTTTGGCTTTATCCTTTTGTATGGAGAACCTAGCTAGGAATTTTTTGGCGAGGTCGTTGAAGCTCGTGATTGATCTTGGTGGTAGACTGTGAAACTACTTTATAGCTGTTTTGGTGCGGGTAGTCAGGAAGGCTTTGCAGCGGGTTACGTCCGAGGCATCTGTGAGATACATCCGACTCCTGAAGTTGCTGAGGTGGTGGCCAGGATCCGATGTCCCATTGTACGGGGTCATGTCGGGAGCTTTGAAGTCTTTTGGAACTTTAGCTTTCCTGATTTCCTTCGTGAACGGGTCTTACTCTCTGTGGGGGCTAGCTTCACGATCGGATCGTGTAGCTTTGGCTTTGAGGTTGGCTTCGAGCTTTTGGAGTTTCTCTTCCAGTTCTTTACGCCGTCTTGTTTCTCTTCGCAGATCCCGCTCGTTTTCTCGTTGTCGCTCGGCTCCTTGCTCAAGTTATTTAAGGTGATTTTGCTAGTCACGGATGGTGTCTAGGACTTCCGTGTTTGGCGTACCGTTTTCTAATCCGGAGGCGTGGTCGTTGTGAGGAGTGTCGTCTGCCATGATTTTTTGGGATGACTTCCAGGTTTCTCAGCAACGGCACCAATGTTCTGAGGGTAACCTGAAATGGAGTGGTTGATCTCGGGTGAGACCTTCTAGTCTGGCTGTAGCTGCCGTGTCTGACTTGTTGCGGCGGAGGAGCTGCTCAGTCCTTGATCACCGGTGGGTGGTGGTAACTGCAAGAGACTCTGATGCTTAAGTCAGTATGGGTTTTAGGCAGATTTTTTGTAGAATTACAGTGTGTGTTGTACCTGGGTGCTCCAGTAGTGTATTTATAGTAGTGTTTGGTGACCTTCCTTTGAGATAAGTTTGTTATTTTATCTTTATCTTTTGTGGGTGAGATCATTATCTTTGGCTAACCGCCTTCTATTGGGCGGTGGTCGTATCACTTTGGGCCTTCTTGGGCCTCTGTGACGCCTTGTTCGAGCTCTTTATGAAGAGGTCGGTAGTGAGCCAACCTTCTAAAGAGGTTGGTCGATTAGCTTTAGCCCAACCCGGACCTTATAGCTCGGTCCATGGTATGAACAGTTTGATATTTGGAAATGATTTGAGATTTGAAAATGATTTGATATTGGAATTGGTCTGATTTTGGAAATGGTTGAGAAGAGTTTGAGAAATAGTTTGGTTGGAACCTGAGAAGGATGGCAAAGTCCGAGTTTTAGAGAAGATGCTGCCGAAATTTTTAAGAGAATTCGGAAGTTTTATTTTAGTTAATTGGATTGAAAAATTGTTTTATTGGATTTTGATTTAACTAAAGAAAAGAATATGATTTGGGGTGTTTTAGCGAACTTTAAAGTGAATGTTTGAGAATAAATGGTTATGTTATTTCAGTTAAGATTTTGATTTGCAAACAGGATGATTTTTGGGTCTTTGAGGAAAGACTTTGAAAAGTTTCTAGTGATTTTCAAAAGCAATTGAATTTAAATCGACACTTTGAAGAAATTTTTCAAGAACAAAATGATTGTGGTGTTTCGATTAAGATTTTAACTTGTAAACCAGATGATTTTTGGGTATTCTGAAAGAGTTTTAACTTAAAAAGGCTTTTAAGTTAGTTTGAGGTTTTTTGTTGAGTAAAGATGAGGATTTAACTTGATTTTCAAGAGGATGAACTTGGAAATGGTTTATTTTTTAATGCACTAAGTTTTGGATAAAAAGTGATTTTTGGTTATTTGAAAATGAGCTTTTAAAAGAGAATGGTTTTGAAGTTAATTTGGGATTTTTAATTTGGTGAAAATAAGTTTTATGAGAGAAATTTGAATGCACTAAGTTTGGATAAAAAGTGATTTTTGGTTATTTGAAAATGAGCCTTTAAAAGAGAATGGTTTTGAAGTTAATTTGGGACTTTTAATTTGGTGAAAATAAGTTTTATGAGAGAAATTTGGTTTTTGGAATTCCCTAGGTAGATGCAAGGGTTGTGGTTCACCCCACTTGTTCAGGGTTGAAATTGTAACTCCCTAGGTAGATGCAAGAGTTAGAACTCCCTGGATAGATGCAAGGGTTGTGGTTTATCCCACTTGCTCCAGGTTAATATTTGAGACACTTTGTTGACCCTCCATTGCAAAATATGGCCTAGTACTTAGACCTTCTTGGATGATTCTCCTAAGAGAAGTTCATGAATATGAATACCTCTTGGGGATGCGCACACTGAAAGACTGTCCAGGGTTCGCTACCGGACATGTTGGATTTTGGCTTATAACCGACAGATGAGCTCATTTGTCGTAGGACGGGCATGCATGATTTGTGTGATATTATTTGGGTGTGCATATTGTATTTAGTTTGCCTATGTGAATATTTCTGTTTAACTGCTACTTGCCATTCTTAGTGTAATTGCTCTTGATTGTGTTTGAACTTCATTACTTGTGATTGTGATTGGTTGGTTCGGATTATGGTGCAGTTGAGTGTTGACTGATTGTGTTTTGGGCTGGAGGCCGTGGTTATTGGGTCGGGGGCCGTGACTTGGGTACGTTATATGTCTTGGTAACTTTGATTAGAATGGTTCTCCAGTAAGTAGTGAAATATTATGGTATATTATGTTTGGTTTGGAGTTTTTACAAATAAGCTATGAATTTAGATTTTTGCATAATTAACCGTTGGTTTTCAAAAAGATTCATAAGACGAGCGATGATCGCTGTTGTAACACACTACCACACAAAGCTTTATGCCTAGGTTGTAAATCAGAGGTGGCGAGGCGCTACGACCTCTAAAAATAAAATACATATATAGATATACTGAAAAAGGGAGTTATCTAGCTTGAAGAAAAAGTTAAAACGAAATACAAACAGAAAATCGCATCACTCACGATTGGGTAAACATAGAAAGGTAGATAAGATCGAGCAAAAAAGATAATGTATATATAAGATCATAATTTCAAAGATACAAATAGCAAGCTCTAGGCTTGGCCTGCTGGTGCACGAATTCCTGATAAATCACTATTTTATGGTTTATCTTGTGCTCAATTGAGTGGATTTTATCAATCTTTACCCACTTATTCATACTATTTGTATGGTTTTACATTTGCCTTCCTAATTATGTGCTTTGATTGAAAAATGCTTCTTTGGCCTTAAGTTTCCTATGCTTAAAAAATTAATTATTTTAATTACCCTTATTATCATTCGATGACGTGATTAGTGTGTTGAGTAGTTTCAGATCTTCTAAGGCAGGAATGACTCAAAGGATGGAAAGGAAACATACAAAAAATAGAAGAAAAGCACAAAACGGAGTTTTTGGAGAAATTGGCATCCACGCGATCGCATGGGCGACGCGGACGCATGCCAAGCGCGAATCAACAGCGACGCGGCCGCATGACTGACGCGACCGCACGCCTTAAGCAAGACACATATGACACGGCCGCATGACTGACGCGACCGCGTGACAAGAAAAGCTCCGAATGACGTGACCGCGTGACCCACGCGGATGCGTGACAGAGGCCACGCACCAGAAATTACAAAAAACGCTCCCAACGATTTCTGAAGCCCTTTTTGGCCCAAATCCAAGTCCAGAAGGCATAGACCAGAGGTTATGAAGTGAGGGAATGCATCCATTCAAGGGGAGCTCGCCAATTTAGTTACTTCTCATGATTTAGATTTGGTTTTGAGAGAGGCTCTCTCCTCTCTCTCTTAGGATTTAGGATTTCTCTTAGTTTTAGGAGTGACTCTCGATCCCAGGTTTAATGTTCCTTTACTTTAAGCTTCCCTTTCACTTTTATTCATTCCATTACTTTAGTTGATTATTTACTTTTGCCATTTAATTTATGAATTCTTCTATGTTCCAGATTATTTGAATTAATGTTATTTGAGGTATTTCAGTTTATTATTGCTTTCTTTTATTTATGTCACCATTGCTTCCAATCTGAAGACATTTTTATTCCAGCAAATTTACTTTTTTTCCCTTTTGGTCTTGGTTAAGAAATTAGTAACTCAGGAGTTATCTTAGCTCAACATAATTGATAACTGTTATCTTTGCTAATTGAATTGACTTTCAATAATCCCAATCTTTTCTTAGGAAATAAATAGGATTCGAAGGTCAAACTAATTAATCCCTTGACTTTTCTTTGCTTTAGCAAAGGTTAACTAAGTGGAATTAAGATTCAATCTTCTTTATTATTGAGAAGGGTGACTAATTTGGACTTCCAATTTCTCATCCCTTGCCAAAAGTTTGCTTTACAGTATTTATTTATTTTAATTGCTATTTAAATTATTTGTCATATTTGTTCCTCATTCTTGAAACCCCGAATTTACAATCTCCATAACCAATAATAAGAACATACTTCCCTGCAGTTCCTTGAGAAGACGACCCGAGGTTTGAATACTTCGGTTAACAATTTATTTAGGGGTTTGTTACTTGTGACAACCAAAACGTTTGTATGAAAGGACTTTTGAAGGTTTAGAAACTATATTTGCAACGAGGATTTATCCGCAAATTTCTAGACCATGCAAAAGTTCTCTCGTCAATCCCCACACTTTTGTACAGCTGTACCAACAAGTGAACTGGGTCGTCCAAGTAATACCTGAGCGAGTCAAGGTCGATCCCACGAGGATTGTGGTTTAAAGCAAGCTATGGTTATCTTGCAGGTCTTAGTCAGGCAGATTAAAAGGTTGTTGGTTTGAATGTTTGATAGAGTGAAGGAGGTCTAATATAACAGGGTGCTACTACTTTGTAAATTAAATGGAATCAGTAATAGGAATATAGTTGAGGATTGGAGTTGCTTTTCCTTTCCAGATTAACTCTAGTATTACTGTCTTCTTTGCTTGTGAGTGATTTCTTCAATGGTAGGCTGTATGTGATCAACGGCATGGGCCGTGGTCATTGATCTCCTCTGCTACAGATTGAATGCCATTGGCCGTGGTCATCCAATCTGATGAAGGGTGAAGCTCTAGCAGTTCATTCTCTTGGCGATCCTACTCAAAACACCACAGACAAGGTTGAATCTTCCGGATAAGAGAATGCTGCTTCTTTGGGTTCTATCCTATACCACAGAGACCCTAATCTCCTGGAAAATTGGCTAAACTGGTGTCTCGAGAAGTCTCCAACGAAGTCGTGGATTAGCTGTCTGAGAGATGTATAAACATAGCTGTTGGTTCGCGCTTTCCAGTCACATATTCACACGTACCCAAGTAGACACGAGTATTTGTCAGGCATGTTCCTCTTAGTATAATGAATAGAGCTGATTGTCACTGATCATCCTATTCACCATGTTGAAGAACAAATATACATCTTAGAAATAAATCAAACATGGATCGAAGAAGAAACAGTAAAACTTTTATTAATTCATAGGACTCAGCACGGCTCCTCCATTCAACCTAGGAGGTTTAGAAACTCATACTGAAAGGAAAATACAATGTGTAAAACGAAAATATGGCTGAATAATAGTAAAGATGTTCGAATAACATAAATCAAATCCCTTAAATACTAAACTAATGACTAGTAAGGGTAAAACAATCTTTTTAGTGCTAAAATTCACTTATGGGGCCTACTTGGTGAGTGTTTGGGCTGAGCTTTGATGAGATCTACATGCAAGGAGGTCTCTAGGGCGTTGAACGCTGGCTAGGGGGTCCTCTCTGGGCGTTTGGATGCTGGTATCTGCTTTTTGGGCGCTGGACGCCTAGAAGGGGGCAGGAGGCTAGCGTTAGACGCCAGTTTTGGGCCTTCTAATCTGAAGCAAAGTATGGACTATTAACATTATTGGAAAGCTCTGAAAGTCAGCTTTCCATAGCCGTTAAGAACACTCCATTTGGACTTCTGTAGCTCCAGAAAATCTCTTCCGAGTGCAAGAAGGTCAGATCCAGATAGCATCTGCAGTGCTTTCTCTATCTCTGAATCAGAATTTTGTTCCAGCTCCTCAATTTCAGCCAGAGATTACCTGAAATTGCAAAAAAGCACAAAAATTCATAGTAGAATCCAAAAATTTGAATTTAACACTAAAACCTATAAAAACTTAATAAAAACTAAACAAAACATACTAAAGACTATATGAAAATGATGCCAAAAAGCGTATAAAATATCCGCTCATCACCTGCGAAGCAAAGGCAAACCAATAGTATACATATATCTCCAAGAGCAATCCAAAATATATGACAAAACACCTGTTTTTTCAAGTCAGCCTCTAAGATGGACAAAACATAATATATAAAAGGTGGAGAATCTATATACATATATAACCATAAACAAAATACAAACACCAAGTCCCAAGATAGTTCTTTGCTTCCAAGAGTCTCCAGAATGCTCAGTGTGGTGCCTCACGTTTTGCATCTGAAAATATCAATATATGTATGGAATGAGAACCAAGAATTCTCAATATGGTAAAGGTGCCAACGTACATATTATATAAGGCCCCGGAAAAGCTAAAGGCAATTCTAGAATTCTGACACTCAGATTTAGACTTAATAAAATATACTAAACCATAAATTAGGGTGGTTGTCTAAGGTATTTAGGTCCTAAATCCATCTTTAACCCGACACCGCACCTTCTGTCTCCTCCTAACCCTCCAAATCACCGGTGAACAACCCTCGTCACGCCTCCACCACATGAGGGATCTCTCAGTTGCACACATATACAAAGCATACAATGAAAGCATAATTATGGATAGCAAGTACACCATATGGGACAAGTAGAAGTTAATTACAGATAAGCAATTCGGTAATCCAAGAAAAATGCATTCCCAAACAAATCAACAAATGCACATGATGCATGTCTGCCCTATGGCCGATGAATCTCATCTGTCGGTTATAAAGCCAAACCCGACATGTCTAGTAGCTAAGCTTGGACAGAACATCAAACACAGAGCAAGTGAGACTAAACCACAACCGTTGCATCTTACCTATATACTCGGAGCAAGGGGACCACCTCCCTTGCCTCTTACCTAGGTGGTGTTATAGTTTTTAATCGGGAGCAAGTAGTGTTAGAACTCAACCCTTGCATCTTACCCGGAGTCTCGAACTCTTACCCGGAGTCTCAATTCATACCCGGAGCTAGTGGATTACACCACTACATCTTATGTGGAGTCTCAATTCATATCCGAAGCAAGGGGATAACACTACTGCATCTTACCTGGGCACACATATCTTAATCAAACTCACTCATTCATCATCATCTCAATCAAACTCATTCATCATCATCTCAATCAAACTTATTATATCTCATTCATCAACATTGCAATTTTCTTAAAATTTTCTCATTCATCACTTTCATTATCATATCAAATCAATTATCCCCTCTTTAAACTCCTCTGGTACCAATTTTATCTTTTTCCACTCATTAACCCTTAGTTCGTAACCCAAAACCTAACTAATGAACCTTAACCAGAGCTTTCAGAGGTTTGAAAAATCAGAGAAATGATTGATAGTTCAAAAATAGTGAATTTCTATCAAAACAGTGATTTCAGAGATTTACAGACTTGCCAGAAAAGGTCAAACAATGCAGAAATAGAGTTTTAGTGTAAAATAGGGTGTTGTGCATACGCATTTTCGATCCAAACAAAGTAGATAAGAATTTGTAATCCATGCTCCAATTCTCTGCTCTAACAGTTCCTCAGTTTTGGGTTTTGTTTTTCAATAGATTTTATGATTTTGGTTGTTTAGGGATGATTTAGCATTGGAATATTGTTGGGTTTTGTCCCTACACTACAAGAATTTGACAAATTAGCGACGATTTTTTGCGACAAATATTTTTTGTCACTAATCCATCACTAATTTGCGAGGAATTAGTGATGCACTAACGACAAAATTAATGAGCAGTCACAAAATACCCGAACTTGAGAAAAGCAACTGATTAGCGAGATATTTACGAGTAAGTTTGTTTCTCGCAGATTGACTTTTGTGGATAAAAAAAGAGCGAGAAAATTTTTCTCGCTAATTTGTCACAAATTAATTAGCGAGTGACAATGTTCTAGCAAATCAGTCACTTAGGGGTTCAATCGAATAAAAGTAAAGTAGCGAGGGATATTATTGTCATTATTCCGTCGCATGTGTTTGATATACAATTAGTGAGAAACAGTTCACATACTAGTTCATCGCTAAATAAACTTTGTGCAAAAAGGCTAATTAGTGAGGAACAATGTTTCTAGCTAATTCGTCACAAAGACTTGAAATGCATTATGCGATGGATAAATTCCTAGCTAATTTATCACCAAGGTTTTTATTTTTAGCGAGCAACTAGTTTCTCGCTAATTTGTCGCATAATATTGTAAAAATCAAAATTAGGATAGCGACAGAAAACAGTCGTCGCTAACTCGTCGCAACAGATAAATCATTCAGTTAGGAAAGTGTTCCTTGCTAATTAGTCGCTAAAGTGGGAATACAGATATTGAGTGCCTAGGACCTGAGTAGTGAGAAATTTGCGACCGTTTAACAACTGACACACTTCGTTTGCTGATTTCAAGCCGCTGATTAGCGGGCAAAATATATTTGTTGCTAAGTTATCGCAAGTTTAATTTGGTGAGTGACTTGGCAACGGCAATATTGTCGCAAAGCAAATGCTATATCCTACCTATTTTATAGCAAATTACTCGAAATTTGTCGCAGAGATATAACAAATCCAAAGCTAACTAAGAAAATGTAGAAGTAACTGGTCACAATTGAGCCACTAATTAAAAGCTTATTTATTGAGGAATTAGCGACTGTTTAACAACTGATAGACTTTTCTCACTTATTTCATGTTGCTACTAATTTGTCAGAGAAAAGGTTAGTCCTTATTCTATCCTTATTTCATGTTGCTACTAATACTAACCTCCATATAAATCCACTACAACAAATATGGGCTTTAGCAATGCCAAAATCTGCAATGCCTTAAAACCGTTCTCTTAGATAGTTTTAGACAATGGTTTTTTACAGTGTTACTATTGAAGTTCAGTTTTCATTATTTTATAGCAACAAAATAAAACCGTTCTCTTTGACTATTTTAAAGAACGGTTTTATAACCGTTACTAGAATTTATTTTTAAGCAATGGTTTTTTAATGTTGTTTAAATAATTATACAAAAGATACGCTTAAAAACCGTTGCCAAAGTTGCTACACTTTAAAACCGTTCTCTTTGATGATTTTAGACAACAGTTTTTATAGTGTTGCTGTTAAAGTTTAATTTTTCATTTATAGAAATAAAATAAAATCATTCTTTTTGACTATTTTAAAGAACGGTTTTATAACCATTACAATAATTTTTTTATTAAGCAACAATTTTCTAATATTTAAATAATTATGTAAATTAAAAAATACATATAAAAATTGTTCTCTATAAATATTAACTTAGCAGAAGACTCAAAAATTATTGTTGTAAATAAATAACAAATATTATTTATAAAGAAAATAAATTTAAAATAAATTTTTAAAAAATATTATTTTTTGTTTCATTCTCACTCTAAAATTTAACTTTTTTTACACTTGAACAAATTTTTGAGAAACTCCCTCTAGAACAAAATACAGAGCTCTGGTGTTTTTCCTCCTCTACTAGCCCTAAGTCCTTAACCCATCATAACCCACCACTTATCATCAAAGCCTGGTCATCATCGTCACACAAAATCAGCTTCATGCAGTTCGTGGTGCACAGTCGAAGGAAGCAGTTCGTGGTGCGTCATTGTTGCATCTCCGCTGTCCTTGCCGCCTGGGTTGTTGCTGCTTCTGTCCTCTCCGCGCCGTGGTCGTTGCTTTTAAGACCCAAAATTTTTGAAAAAATCTTATTATGAACTAATTTTAATTTATTTATTTATTAGAGACTTTGATTTCAGAAATTATTTTATCAAAGATAATTAAAGCAAGTTTTGATAAATTGAATTTTGAAATAAATTAAGGTTTTTACCGAACTTTACAATTATTGAATATTTTTGTTCCGAGGGTTACCTGAAACAAGGAGATTGATCTCGGATGAGATCTTCAGATCTGGACTGGGTTGCCGTGTCCGGCTTGCTGACGCAAGAGATGCTGCGAGTCCTTGCTCACCGGAGGAGGTGGTACCTACAAGAGACTCTGATGCTTAAGTTAGTACGGGCTTTAGGGAGGTTTTTAGTAGAATTGGAGTATGAGTTATACCTGGGTGCTCCAGTGTATTTATAGTAGTGTAAACGAGTGCTTTTAAAGTCTTTTAATAGGGCTTTAATTCCTTTTTCCGTTTCGTTCCCTCCCTCAATTTGAAATTAAAGGGATTCTTTGGTTCTTTTAGTTTTCTTGCTCTCATTTTGTTTCACTCTAACATTTCTGAAGAACCTTACTTGCTTCGTTTTGCCCCAAGCTTTCTTCTTTCCTCTAGATCTTTCGAGGTGCTTTGTTGGTGTGGACCATTTGTGCTTTTGCCGTCGGTCTGTTTGTTGCTTCTTTCTTCTTTGCAGGTTAGTGCTCTGCTTCGTCCTCCCTTCTTTTTTCATGTGTTTCAACTATCTTCCTTCTTTGTGATTTACTGCTGCATGTGATGAAGGGAAAATTTGGTAGGTATAGAATTTCAGAAATAAATTCTCGTTGCGAGTATAGTTTCTAAACCAACAAACAATCCTCAATCAAAAATTTTTTTGTCACAAGTAACAAACCCGCATAAAAATAAACCGAAGTATTTAAACCCCAGGTCGTCTCTCAAAGGAATTGTAGGGAAGTGTTCTTGCTATTGATTATGGGACAAGTATTTTTGGGGTTTTGAATAAGAACATGAAAGATAAATGGAAAGAAAGTAAATGAAACTCAAATAATAAAAAGGTCTTGGCAAGGAATGATGGTCAAGGATCTTTATCCTTGTCACTAACCACAATATGATAATTGCAAGGATTAATCCCATTAAGTCATCCTCTAACGAGTAAAGGAAAGTCAAATGAGCTACATTAATCATAATCCATAAGTCCTAACCTTCTCACTAATTAATTTAGGGAAGGCTAGAGTCAATGGACACCAATAATCAATACTTGGACATTAGTAACTCAAGTTCACCTAAGTTACCATCCCAAACCAAGAACACAAAAATCTACTCTAACATCCTTCCAAGCATTTAATCAAACACTTAGAAGGCATAAAAGGAAAGCATAGTAAAATTGCAAGAATAGTAAATCTACAACTACTCAATTGGGAAGAAACAATAACAACAACTCAATTAAATAACAAGAGAATATAAAACATGAATTGCATTAAAAGTAAATCCAAATCCAACAATAGTGCAACAATACAAAAGAGACATCAAGGGAAATTGGCAAGAAAACTATGAGAGCAAAGATGTAACAACAAGAAATTAAAATGGAAACAAGATGAAAATAGGAAATTAAACCTAGATCTAAGGAATCCTAATCTACATCTAACCTAATTCTAGAGAGAAGAGAGAGCTTCTCTCTCTAGAAACTATCCTAAAGCATGATGAAAACTAAACTCTGTGCTCCCCCATTGACTCCTCTAGATTTCTGCATGTAATAGGCTCAGAAAATGAGTTGGATCTGGGCTTGGAAAGCTCAGAAATCGCTCCCAGTGTTTTCACTTTAATAGAGTCACGTGCGTGCTACGACGCGTATACATGGGTCACGCGTACGCGTCGCTTGGCATTTTTGCTTCCACGCGTACGCGTCATGTCACGCGTACGTGTCGCCATGCAACTTCAATTCTGCGCGTGCGCGTCTGCTACGCGTGCGTGTCGATGAATGCACCCCAAATCCTTGATTTTCCATGAGTTCTCCACTTTGCATGCTTTTCTCTTCATTCCCTTGATCTATTCCTAGTCTTTTCAACCTGAAATCACTAACGAACACATCAAGGCATCTAGTGGAATCAAAAGTGAATCAAAATTAGCCAATTAAAGGCCTAAAAAGCATGTTTTCACACTTAAGCACAATTTAGGAGAAAATTATGAAATCATGCCATTTCATTGAATAAATGTGAGAAAAGTGGATAAAATCCACCTAAATTAAGCACAAAATGTACCACGAAATAGTAGTGCATCATCATGCTTTCTTTTTGCACAAAGTTTTGATTTTGCGGAACTTTTTGAAGACTTTCTGGTGATTATTGCATGCCTTCGTATCTTCCAAGTTGCGATCTTTTTTGTCTCTGTTGCTTCGTTCGGAGAAATGTAGGTGCCTTTTGCCTTTTGGTGAAGGGGCTAGGATTTTGTTTTTTGCTGACTTTCCTGTGCGTTTTCTTCCTTTCTGTATCTGCCTCCAAAAGGGTTCCCCTGGGCTTTTGGTGACGATTCTCTTGCTTTTGTGAGTCCTGGGGTGCCTTTTTGCTGCTTTACCTATTATTTGCTGGTTGTTTCTTTATTTTCTGTTTCTATCCAAGTTATTTGCTGGTTGTTTTTTTATTTTCTGTTTCTATCCGAGTTGTTTGGTAGTGACCCCTTTCTCTTCTTTCTTCTTGTAGGTATAGTTGTTCTATGTCTTCTCGTAAAAACATTGTCGAAATGTCTACCAAGGTTCCTACGGGTATGGCTGACTGGTTAGATTCCAAAGTCTTGATGTGTGTTACTGTAGTCGACCCTGAGTACTATGAGAAGCTTAGGAGATTTCATAGGATCTATGAGTGTAGGGAGGACGAGAAGAATTATGAACTGGTGTCACTTGACCCTGAGGAGAGAGTTAGCTTCCCTCCTTTAGATCGGGTAGAGCGTCCTTTCTTTTACGCCTATGACTATTTCTTTAGCCAACTAGGTATTACCCTTCCTTTTACTGCTTTCAAAACCGAACTCTTGTGGAACTGTAATGTTGCCCCGTCGTAACTTCACCCGAATTCTTGGGCTTTTATGAAGATCTTCCAGCTGCTGTGTCAGAAGCTGGGTGTCCGACCTTCCTTGTCCCTTTTTCTTTACCTATTTGTGCTGACCAAACCCGGGATGGCCAAAAAGAAGGCTTTCTTGGATCTCATTCCGAGCTACCCAGGAGAAGAAAGTGTTTTTAATGTTTGATGACTCCTTTCATGACTTTAAGAACTTCTATTTTAAATTCCGAGCTGTTGAGGGTGCTCGGCCTTTCTTTCTGGATGAAAATGATGAGCCGACCTTTCCTTTATGGTGGCAAAAAGACCCCTGTAGTCCTCAAGTATCCTTGGGAGAGTTTAGATGAAGTAGAACAGGATTTTGTGGGTGTTTTTGAGGAGCATTGGGGGAGCCTCCTTATTTGGACATAAAGAGATTTCTAGGAGATCATTCCCTTCTCCCTTTCGAACTAGGTAGTATCCGACCTCTTTCATTTTTGTAGAAAAGGTTTTCTTTTATTATTTACAATCTTGTCCTTTTAGTTGTGTAACTGTTTTCCTGGCTTCTTTTTAGAGATGGTGTCTTCTTTAGATTCAATAAAAATATTTCACAAAACAAAGAAGGCGGTGGCTGCCCAGAACTTGTCAAAGAAAACTTCGGGGGAGGGTTCTTCGGAGTAGTTACCTCCAAAGAAACTGGCAACAGATTCTCAGGGGCTGAAAAAGATTATCCCGACCCCGCGAGTTCAGCCAGCTTCCTCTGAACCGCCTCAGTCGACCTCGGGTGCTGCCTCCTCCCCTACTGCTGCTGGTCTCCCTCCCAAAAGGCTATTGGTGGGACTTATAATCTAAACGACAAAGAATTTGATGGTGTGGCCTTTGCCACTGAATTGATTGCTCCTCATGGTAAAGTTCCTCTGGACGATGTCTCCATCCTGCAAATGACAAACCTTAGTGCAGCCTTATCCCGAGTTGTTCGAGAGTCCCCTGTCCATGCTACCAAGGCCTTTTTGGAGGAGGCCAAGGCTGAATACAACAGGGTGAAGTGTTTGAAGGATGAGTTGGATGCCAAGGTTGCTAAATTGGAGATTGATGTAGAGAAGGAGAAGACTCATGCTACTGCGGCGGAGGCAACTGCTTACCTGGCTGAGGAGACGGCTAAAAAGTACAAGAAGAGCTATACCCGGACCTATGGCGAGTTGTTGGAAACTAAGGAGAGACTTCAATCTGCCCAGGATGATTATGCCGAGCTTCAAGGCCATATGGTGAGCAGTATGACTGACATGTACGAAAATATGAAGGCCCAGGTTCGGGTTCTTGCTCCCGATGTCGACCTCTCTTCATTCAGTATGGACAACGTGGTGGAGGATGGCAAGATTGTGCCTGCCCCAGATGATGATGATGAGGGTCCTCCTCTTGTGCCGCCAGCTAAGGCTTCTTCAACTTCTGCTACTGTAGCTCCTTCTTCCGAGGTGGTCCCTCTTGTGCCCAAGCTTGACCTGGAGATTCTGAATGGGCCAGATGGAGTTGTTAGTGCCACTCCGATCTTAACTATCCCACCTCCTCCTCAAGATGTAGCTACTGGGGCGAACTTGGATCCCCTATGATGTTCTTTTTATATCTTTGTTCTGATTATATGTTTGTTACGGTCCGGTCTGTGGACCTTTTGAAACTTGTAAGTCTTTGTAGATGACTTTTATTTCTGACACTCTTCTAGTTGCTACCCCGCAACTTTTATTTTAAAAACAAACACTTTTAACTCTTGGACTGCCGTTTAGGCATCCTTTGAGTCTTTAATGTTTTAGTCTTTGATTTGTTTGCATGATGGCTTGTATTTGGAGGTTGTTTTTCAACCTTTATTTGGAGGTTGCTCTTCAACCCTAATGTAGGTGCTTGGGTTTCCTTGGTTTGATACCCTTTGAGGCGGTGTTTGCCTTATGGGTTTTCCATTTTGGGCTTTTAAACTATGCCTTTTCTTTGGTCGCTTTGACATCCTTTCTCCATTTAGCTATATCTTCTTTGCGACTTGCCGTCCGGGCTTCTTAGTCGAGTTCCAAACAACTTTTTAGGTAGTGTTCTCGTGTGGAACCTTTTTCCTTTTAGTTTGTTTGGATGACCTTTTAGCCTTCATCCGATTTGTGCGTTTTCTTTTTAATGTCCTTTTTCAAGACTTGTATTTTTCAGCTAAGCACTTTTGGCCTAGGCTTTTTCAACCTTTTTCGGCCTTTGTGTGGTTTTCTTCCCTTTTTAGTGATCCTTTCACTGATCCGACTTCTCTGTCGGACCTTCTTCAAGTTATTTTTAGCAATCCCATTTTTAATCTGACCTCGTCAGGTTGCTTTATATGGGTTACTTTTTATAACTTCTTGCATTAATTCGTACTTTTCTACTTCACCTTACCGACCTTTCTTGGTCGGACAATGAATTTTGCGTTTATAGTCATAGATTAATGCGTTTTGGTAGAAAAATTTATTAGGGAACTTTAAAATCTTATTCAAGTAATAAGATAAAAAATACAAATAAGAGTTTGTACATGTAAGTTCTTACCCTTCTAGCTCGGACAGCTTTCAGATCTTGGCTTGGTGCCTCATTAAAAAACCTTTTTAGGAAAAAGAGTGCTCCTTGGCCTAAGACCTTTTTTCTAGCTATCGTATCTTCTTATGTTATAAGCATGCCATGACCTTGGTGGCTCTCGCCCTTGGAGGTCGGCCACCCTATAGTAACCCTTTCCTAGTACTTCTGTAACTCAGTATGGCCCTTTCCAGTTAGCTGCTAGCTTCCCTTCTCCTGATCGACCTGCTCCGATATCATTTCGGATTAAGATGAGGTCGTTGGTGGCGAAGCTTCACTGGATTACCTTTCAATTATATCTTAAAGCCATTCGATGCTTTAACGCTTCCTCTCTAATCCGAACTCTTTCTCAGACTTCTGGAAGTAGGTCGAGCTCTTCCTTTTGTGCTTGGGAGTTAGTGTTGTCATTGTAGAGGATCACTCTAGGGGATCCTACTTCTATCTCTATGGGGATCATTGCCTCCATTCCGTAAGCAAGTCGGAAGGGTGATTCCCCGGTTGTGGAGTGTGGTGTTGTCCGATATGCCCACAGGACTTGTGGGAGCTCTTCAGCCCAAGCTCCTTTTGCATCTTGTAGCCTCCGTTTTAACCCGGCCATTATAAGTTTATTGGTGGCCTCTGTCTGTCCATTGGCTTATGGGTGTTCCACCGAGGTGAATTGGTGCTTGATTCTCAAGTCGGCTACCAAGTTCCTGAAGCCCGTGTTTGTGAACTGAGTGCCACTGTCTGTGATGATGGAACATGGGATTCCAAACCTTGTGACAATGTTTTTATACAGGAACTTCCGACTTCTTTGGGCGGTGGCTGTGGCTAATGGTTCTGCCTCAATCCATTTTGTGAAATAGTCTATTCCTACAATGAAGAACTTGACTTATCCTGACCTCTAGGGGAATGGTCTGAGGAGGTCGAGCCCCCATTTTGCGAATGGCCAGGGTGAGGTGACGCAGATGAGTTCTTCAGGCGGAGCTATATGGAAGTTGGCATGCTTCTGACATGGGGAGCATGTCTTGACGAACTCTGTTACTTTTTTTTGTAAGGTCGGCCAGTAAAAACTAGCTCGGAGTACCTTTTTAGAAAGATCTCGTGCACCAAGGTGGTTGCCACACATGCCACTGTGGATTTCCTCCAGGACTTATTTTGTGGCAGAGGTCGGGACGCACTTGAGGAGGGGTGTTGAGATCCCTCTTCTGTATAGGATGTTATCTATCAAGGTGTAGTACTGGGTCTCTTTTCTGAGCCTTTTTGCTTCCTTTTTGTCTGTGGGAAGTATTTCAAATTTGAGATAGTTGATTATGGGATTTATCCATCCTAGGTCTTGGTTTGATATGGTTAGGACCTTGTCTTCTTCTGAGGTTGATGGATTTTGCAGTGTTTCTTGGATGAGGCTTCTATTATTGCCCCCTGGTTTGGTGCTGGTTAGTTTTGAAAGTGCATCAGCTCGGGCATTTTGTTCCCGAGGTATACGTTGGATCTCGTATTCCATGAATTTTCTGAGCTGTTCTTTGGTTTTGTCTAGGTATTTCTTCATGGTGGGATCCTTAGCCTGATAGCTCCCTTCTATATTGTGAGGTGACTATTTGTGAGTCACTGAATATGGTAAGATTTTGCGCTCTTATTTCCCTAGCCAGTTTCAAACCAGCCAGTAGGGCCTCATACTCGGCTTGGTTGTTTGAGGCAGGGAACTCGAACCTTAAAGAGAGTTCAATTTGGGTTCCCTGATCACTTTCCAGGATGAAACCTGTTCCACTTCCAGCTTTGTTTGATGAGTTGTTGACATAGAGGTTCCAATTAGCGGGGGTGCCTGGGGTGTCAGTGTACTCTGCGATGAAGTCGGCCAGGTATTGCGACTTGATAGCTGTCCGAGCTTCATATTTAAGATCAAATTTGGACAACTCTACTGCCCATTGTAGGATTCTTCCAGCTAAGTCAGTTTTTTGTAGGATACCTTTTATGGGTTGGTTAGTCCGTATTCTGATGGTGTGGGCTTAAAATTATAGTCGGAGTCGTCGGGAGGTGAGTATGAGGGCGTAGGAAAACTTTTCTATCTTTTGGTAGTTTAGTTCTACCCTTTGTAAAGCCTTACTGATAAAGTAGATGGGCTGTTGTCCGTTCTCATCCTCCCTGACCAGCACTGAGGCTATCGCCCAGTTTTCCACGGCGAAGTAAAGGATTAATTCCTCTCCTTGCCGGGGTCGAGTTAGGATAGATGGCTATCCCAGAAATGTCTTGAAGTCTTGGAAGGCTTGTTCACATTCTGGGGTCTATTCAAACCACTTTCCTTTCCTTAATGTTGCATAGAAAGGAAGAGATCTTAGAGCCGATCCAACTAGGAATCTAGACAGAGCTGCCAGTCTTCCGTTGAGCTGCTGTACCTCCTTGACACAGGTCGGGCTTTTCATGCTGAGTATAGCCTGACATTTATCTGGGTTTACTTCAATTCCTCTCTGGGTGAGCATGAATCCCAAGAATTTTCCAGCCTCTACCGCGAAAGTGCACTTTGTCGGATTTAGCCTCATCCCGTGCTTTCTTATAGTGTCAAACACTTCGGCGAGGACGAGTAGTAGCGCTTCTTCGTTTTGTGTCTTTATCAACATGTCATCAACGTAGACCTCCATCAGTTTTCCGATGTGGTTAGCAAAAATTTTGTTCATCAACCTTTGGTATGTAGCCCCTGCGTTCTTGAGTCCGAATGGCATAACTACGTAGCAGTAGTTTGCTCTCGGGGTTAGGAATGAGGTTTTCTCTTGGTCGGGTTGATACATCGGTATTTGGTTGTACCCTGAGTAGGCGTCCATGAAGGAAAGGTACTTGTATCCCGATGAGGCGTCGACCATGGGTGTCTATATTCGGGAGTGGATAGGGATCTTTTGGGCAGGCTTTGTTGAGGTCGGTGTAATCAGTGCACATCCGCCACTTTCCATTTGACTTTTTAACTAGTACGACGTTGGCCAGCCATAATGGGTACTTGACCTCCCTTATGAACCCTGCTTCTAATAAGGCATGTACCTGTTTCTGCACAGCTAGCAATCTATCTGGGCCGAGCTTTCTGCGTTTTTGCTGTACTAGCCGAGATCCAGGGTATACTGCCAATTTATGGCACATTAGTTCGGGATCAATACCGGGTATGTCGGTGACTTTCTAGGCGAATAGGTCAGAATTCGCCTTTAAGAACTTTGTCAACAGCTCCTTTAAGTCTTCTTTTAGGTTCGCCCCTATGTTTGTTGTTTTGTCTTGGGTATCTTCAATCTGAACTTCTTCAGTCTCTCCTTCCGGTTGGGGCCGAAGTTTTTCGCGAGCTCGAGTTCCCCCGAGTTCAATAGTGTTGGCTTCTTTTCCTCTGGGGTCACCCTTAAGGTTCAGGCTTTCATTATAACAATGTCGCGCGAGTTTTCGGTCTCCCTTTACGGTGACGATCCCTTCTAGCGTTGAGAACTTCATGCACAGGTGTGGAGTGGAGACCACTGCGCCGAGCTGGTTTAGCGTTGTCCGACCTATGAGGGCGTTGTATGCAGAGTGATGCACCACTATTTTGTGGTACATTTTATGCTAAATTGAGTGAATTTTATCCATTATTCTCACACTTATGCATATACATTGCATGTTTTACATTTTCCTTCCTAATTCCGTGCTTTGATTGAAAACATGCTTCTTTGGCGTTAAAATTGCTAATTATTAATCCTCTCTTATTCCATTCGATGCCGTGATATGTGTGTTAAGTGTTTTCAGGGTTTATAGGGCAGGAACGGCTTAGAAGGTGGAAAGGAAGCATGCAAAAGTGGAAGGAACACAAGAAATTGAAAGAATTGCTAAGTTGTCAATCCTAACCTCTTCGTTCTAAATCAATCATAACTTGAGATACATAGATTCAAATGAGGTAGTTTTAGTTGCGTTGAAAAGCTAACATATGGGGCTTCGAAATGATATAAAATTTGTCATAGTTGCCTTGCATTTAAGTGACACGTACGCGTGGATGACGCGTACGCATGACCAGGATTTCGTTCAGCGACGTGTACGCGTGGCCGACGCGTACGCCTGATGATAAACCCTATTTGTAGGGTTTATCTTGTGTTGAATTTAGAGGGTTTTATCATCTTTTCCCACATTTATCCAATGAAATAGCATGGTTTTTGTTATTCTCCTTTAATTGTGCTCAAGAGGGAAAACATGCTTTTTTGGACTTAAAATAGCTAAAGTTAATTCACCTTGATTCCATTAGATGCCTTGATATGTTTGTTAAGTGATTTCAGATTTAGGAGGCAAAGATTGGATCAAGGGAATGAAGGAAAAGCATGTAAAAATGGAGAACTTATAAAGAAATGAAGGAATCGCAAAAGCTGTCAAGCCGACCTCTTCGCACTTAATCGACCATAACTTGAGCTACAGAGGTCCAAATGATGCGGTTCTAGTTGCGTTGGAAATCTAATATCCGGAGCTTCGAAATGATATAAGATTTGCCATAGTTGCATCACTCACGGTACACATACGCACCGATTTGCACGTGATTCATTAAATGCAAATTCGTGGCCAGCGAATTCAAAAGCATTTTGGGCCCAATCCAACTCATTTCTGATGCTATTTAACCCAAGGATTAAAGAGGGATGAGAAATCTAGTCATTAGTTTAGTTTTATTTTAGTTTTATCATGCTTTAGTTAGTTTCTAGAGAGAGAAGCTCTCTATTCTCTCTAGAATTAGGAGTAGGTTAGATCTAGATTAGGAATTCTTAGATCTAGGTTAATTTCATGCTTAGATTTACTTTTCCTTTATCAATTCTTCTTCTTCTACTTCTCCTCTCTCTAGTTTTACATTTAATTCTTGTAATCCTTTACTTTTATGTTGATGCACTTTTTTTCTTTTATTTCTCTTTAATGCAATTTATGTTTTCATGTTCCTTTATTGTTCATTTGATTTGTTGTTGTTTAATTCCTTGCAATTGAGTAGTGTAGATTTACATTCCTTGCAATTTTACTATGCTTTCCTTTTATACCTTCCAAGTGTTTGATAAAATGCTTGGTTGGATTTTAGAGTAGAATTTTATGCTCTTGGCTTGGGAAGGTAACTTAGGAACTCTTGAGTTACTAATGTCCAAGTGATTGACGATTGGGAGCCATTAACACTAGATCTCACTAATTGATTTGGTGTAGAACTAGGACTTATGGACTTGGATTGACATAGCTCATTTGACTTTCCTTTATTAGTTAGAGGATGACTTAAGGGGGTTGATCCTTGCCAATTCTCATGTTGTGGTTAGTGATAGGGATAGAGATCCTTGACCACCAACCCTTGCCAAGACTTTTTTGGCAATTAGTTTATTTCCTATGCCATTTACATTTCATGTTTTTTATCTCAAAAACCCCAAAACATACCTCATAACCAATAACAGGACACTTTATTGTAATTCATAGGGAGAACGACTCGAGGTTCCAATACTTCGGTTTATAAATTTAGGGGTTTGTACTTGTGACAAACAATCTTTTGTATGAAAGGATTATTGTTTGGTTTAGAAACTATATTGCAACGAGCTTTCATTTGTGAATTCTAAACCATCAAAAGTCCTCTCATCACGTGACGAGCACCACGTACTGCAGATATCAGAATTCGCTGGAGGGAATTTCTGGGCTGTTTTTGGCCCAGTTCCAAGCCCGAAAACATAGATTAGAGGTTGCAAAGTAGGAGAATCAAGGAGACAACATTCATTATTCACACATTAGGTTTTAGATGTAGTTTTCTAGGGAGAGAGGCTCTCTCCTCTCTCTAGGTTTTAGGATTCTTAGTTTTATTCCCTTTTAATTTCTGAATTCTATCTTATTTCAATTTAGTTTTTCTTCTACTTTTAATTGTTCTAACATTCTAGTTTATTTATTTCCCTTATCGATTACTTTATGTTCCCAATTTAGTTTATGAATTCTCATGTTAGATTTGATTTCCCTTTTAATGCAATTTGAGGTATTTCATGTTTATTGCTTCTTCCTTTATTTGTTATCATTGATGCTTGCAATTGTTGGATTTAGATTTTACATTCTCTATTGTTTTTTTCTATGCTTTTATTTTGTGCCCACCAAGTGTTTGATAAAATGCTTGGTAGGATTTTAATTTAGCTTTTTACATTCTTAATTTAGATTGATTATTTGGAGACTCTTGAATTATCAAAGGCCTTTTGTTGACTGGTGTTTGGAAGTTGCTACTTGGTTTAAGCTTCACTAACTCTAATCTTTGATTAGGACTTGTGAACTTAAGTTAATTATTGCTCACTTGACTTTCCTTCATTTGTTAGAGGTTAACTAAGTGAGTGCAATTTACAATTACCATCCCAATTGACATTGATAATGAGGATAGAAATTCCGATTATCAATCCTTGCTAAGACTTTTTCTTAATTATCATTTTATTTCCTTGCTATTTACATTCCTTGTTCCACATTTCAAAAACCCAAAAAGATACAATCTCATAACCAATTATAAGAACACTTCCCTGCAATTTCTTGAGAGACGACCCGAGGTTTAAATACTTCGGTTTATTTTTATTGGGTTTGCTTTAGTGACAAACAAATTAAATTTGATTGAGGTTTAATTGTCGGTTTAGATTTATACTTGCAACACGATTATTTTTGTGAAATTCTTTACCGACGATTTTTCTCCCATCAATTTTTGGTGCCGTTGCCGGAAAATTGCAAACGTGTACCTTATTATTGGTTATTGTGAATATTGTGAATAAATTTTCTTTTTTGTTTCTTTGTTAGTTGCTTCTAGTTTTAAGAGTTTAGTTTCATTATTCCTTATTAGTTTTTATTTTTATTTTCTCTTGATACTATGAATTCTCACCCCTTTGGCTATGAGTTTGGTTACAATCATGTTGTAGGAAGAGGAGATTACAATGAAAGCTTACATCAAGGATGGGACAATTAAAGATGGAAGGAGCCACAAGGATTTGATCACCTTCTTAGAAACAACCTCCACCCACTTGCTATGAGCAAAAACCATTCCAAGGTACATATCAATCCAATGGATATGGTGGACCCTCTTATAGTTACCAACAAGCCCCAGCCCCACTATATGCCTATAAACCCCCTCCTCAATATAGCTTTGAACCACCATACTCACAAGCCACCTACTACTAAACACCCTCATATGATCCTAACCCTTATCCACCATACCAACCACCTTATGAGCCATATGAACCATACGTAGAGCCACCACAATTCCAACACAATTACTCCCAAGAACTACCAACTCCATATACACCTTATCCATATCCATCAACCCAAGAGCCATATGATCCTAATTATGTTAGCCAAGCGGAACAAGAATCAAAGGATCGTCTCAAGAAAATAATGGATCGGCTTCAAGCAACCATCCGTCAAAAGATAGACTCATGGGATTCATACCATAAGCAAAACATGCCCACGGATGATTGTGGAGAAGTAGCCGAAGAGAGGAGTATGGGTGAGATTCTAGAGTTTCAACTTGAGAACAAGGAAATAGAGTGTGTTTTGCAACAAGTGGAAAAGATGGAGAGTGTTGAACCGCCACATCCGTATCATTATGAACCACCTTCCTATCATGAACCTTTCCTCCCAATCAATGAACCCTCATATCCACCCCAATCTTCAATGCATGACATTCTTGGTGTTCTTCTTCAAGGGCAAAGAGAGATGCAAAGGGAGGTACTAGAATTCACGGCTGCCTTGACCAAAATAGTAAATCGATTAACTTTCCAACATTTGGACACTCAAGGAACTCCCATAGCTACATGTAGAGAATCAATGGAAGAGCATAGCATGAAGGAGACACTAGAAACTCCGGTGGACAATAAAGAACATGACTTTGTATTGGAACAAGTGGAGGAAGCCGTAATAGTTGAAGAGGAAGAAGTGGTTGAAGACTTAGGAGATGCCGAACCTCCATGGGAATCAAGAATTATAGAGTATTCCTCCAAGAAGATTGAAATTGATGTCAAAGAGGCTAGTGCATAACCTCCATGGCATATTCCTTATGAAGTATTAGATGGGATAGATCAAGAAGCAAGTTCTCTTGGTGATGATGATCATGAATCAAGTCTTCCTAATGATGAATTTCCATCCACAAATGAACTCCGTGGGTATGAAGAGCCTTCTCTGAGTGAGTTTGAGAATGATGAGGAAGTAGAAGTCCTTCAGAAAGGGTGGACGGGAGTTGAATATGCTTTATCACGATCGTTGGAGACTTCTCTACCTAGGTTTCCATCTAGTACTTCACTTGAGTGGGTAAAACTTATCTCTATTCATTTTACTATCCCACTTGAGTATGGTATTCTTGAAACGGATGTTCAACTTAGGAAGCTTTGTGGCATTAAGCATAAAAGAAGGATGTTTAATGGTTAGAGTTGCAAATCAAGGCTCATCAAGGTTGATATTTCAAGAGCTAGATGCAAGGGTGGGACTAGTGAATATTTGGTTAGATCTAAGAGAAGAGTTTGGTATTGCATTGAGAATTTGGATTGCTTGCCACCCGGTTGGAACAATGATGATCAACTTACAGACAGGTGTAGAAACAAGATTTGGGATCCGGGCATACAAGAGGATCAACTTTGGGAGCTCAAAGCTTGTGGAGAACTTCATCAAGGCTTGGTGAATTTATTTGGAGATGTTGAAGCTTATTGGAAGTCCAAGCGTTGGTAGAAGTTTCAAGATGAGTTCAAGCACAAGCTACCATGACAAGGAGCTCACCAAATGTCCAACTTAAGGACTTTAACTAAAAGTGCTAGGTGGGAGACACCTGATGAATCCATATTTTACGATATATTTTGGTTTGATTTGAGTGGATTTCATCACATAAACCCACATTTATTCATGTAAATAGCATGCTTTTGTGTTTTCTCTCTAAATTGTGCCTAATTGCGAAAATATGCTATTTTGTGCCTATTTTAATCATGTTAATCCCACTTTATGCCATTCGATGCCATGACATGTTTGTTGAGTGATTTTAGGTCCTAGAGGCATGTTTGGCAAGGCAAAAGTGGAAGGAAGTATGAACAAAGGGAGAAAACATGAAGAAAACAAAGGAGAAGCACACATTGGAGTGTGCGTGCGCACAACCACCTGTGCGCACGCACAAGAGCCACAAAACCATGTGTGCGTACGCACGACATCCTGTGCGTATGCACAAGAAGAAAATCAGCATGTGTGTGTACGCACACACCTGTGCGTACGCATAGGTACCAACGCGTGACCTTATTAATGCAAATCGCTGGGGGCGATTTCTGGGCCTCCAGAGCCCAATTTTTGGACCTTCTGAAGCTGATTCTTCCTATATTAGACAAGGCCTCACTCCATGTGAAGGAGGAAGAAATTAGGGCTAGTTTTGCATCATGTAGTTTATTTTCTAGAGAGAGAAGCTCCCCCTCTCTCTAGAAATAAGGTTAGCTAGCTTAATTTCCTCGTAATTTCTACCTTTAATTCTTGTTTTAATCTAGTTTCTTCTACCTTTCTTTACTTTATTGTCTTAATCTCTTTAGTTTATCATGTTAATTTCTTATTTTGTTACATTTTATGCTTATGAACAATCTTGTCATTTTAATTTACATTTAATGCAATTTATGTTTTCATGTCATTTATTGCTTTATTGAGTTGCTATCTTTATTTTCCTTGCTTAGTAGTTGTAGCATTTATTATTTCTTGTCATTTTATCATGCTTTATTTTCACACCTACCAAGTGTTTGACAAAATACTTGGTTGGGCTTTTTGCATAGTTTTTTCTCACTCTTGGTTGAGAAATTGTGTGGTTTGGGGTGAACTTGAGTGGTGGATGTCCATTCCCCATTGTGTGAGGGTTGTTAATTAATTTGGTTTCCCTTGACTCTAAGTGACTGTTCCAAGGGTTACCTGAAACGGTAGGTCAATCTCGGACGAGATCTTCGGTGCTGGTCGGCGCTGATGTGTCCGACTTGTGGGTGGTGGCCGGAGCCGCCGCGTCCGACTTGTTGGACTTGTTGGTGAGGCTGATCCTTCATCACCGGAAGGTGGCAGTACCTGCAAGGGACTCCGATGCTTAAGTTATACCTGGGTGCTCCAGTGTATTTATAATGGTGTGGAGTGACCTTTCTGGAGATAAGATAGTTATCTTATCTTATCTTTGAGTAGAGTTTATCTTATCTTCAAGGGAACCACCCTTTATCCCTCTAGGCTTGGGCTGCCTTTGGGTTTGGGTCGTGTTCCTCTGTTTGGGCCCTTAGTTGGGCTTTCCTAGTGATTTGTCCGAGCTCTTTAAGAAGAGGTCGGATGGTTCTGACTCGAAGAGGTCGGTCGGCTTGTCATTGAACATCCCGGGACGGACATCTCGACCCAGGGTGTGAACAGTGCCCCTGCTCGAGCGTGGTCTTCTTTAAAGGTCGAGTCATGTTTTAGGACCTCGATCCTTCTTTTGAAGAAGCCGAGTTCGAGTATTGTCGATCCCTTTTTGTAGAGCTTCCATTTGAATGCGGAGCGTTTTTCTCACTCCTTTAATTTTGAAAACACGCGTTTCTTGCTTTGGGAACGTGCGAGGGTTTTTAATTAACCCATTAACTCCTCCTCTTTTTGCCGTTTTTCCCTTTTTTCACTTTGAATTTGAAAGATTTTGCTTTCAGTTTTCTCTTCTTTGTTTTCCTGAAACTCCATTTTTATCTTTCTGGCTCACCTGAGACTTTTCATTTGTCGCTTGCTCCCAAGTTTTTTGTTTTTCACATTTTCACGCTTCTCTTTGTTTTCGGAGGTGACTGCTTGGCGCTTCGTTCTTTCGAAGGGTGGTTGTCTGGCACGGTTTTTGATGCTTTTAATCTTAGTTTTTCTTGTCTCCTCCTATTTGTAGGTTGGTTTTCTCCCTTTCTTTTTTCTTTTCTACGTCATTCTTTTCATACCTGATTTTGAGGAAGTTTTGATGTTACTTGGAGAATGTTTGAATCTTTCTTCTTTTGCTGTGCCTGATTGTTGTTGTAATGTGTGTTCTGCGAGTTTCTTCATCTTTTATATGAACTTTTTTCGCCTTTTCTGATGGTTGATGCTTTTAGGGCTTTGCATGTTGTTTTTGTATTCTTTGATTTTGAAGTTCTTGGAATAATGACTTGTTTGATTCTTGCAAAGAAAAAGGTTATGTCTTTGATGATTTCCACTTGGCATGTTTTGATGTTGGTAGTTCCCTTTGCTGATAGACTGTAAAAAGATAGTAGCTTTGATAACATTTTGTGATTATCTTTCTTTTCTCGAAGTGTCGCTATCTGAAATCTTCTTTTTCTTGTTTGAGAGATGTCGGACGTAAGTTGTAAATTTTTCCTGGAACCTTGTTCTGTTACTGCCTCCAAAGGATGCCCTTGGACTTTGGTTTGAGTCTTGGGGTTTCCTTTTTTTGCTACTTTTTCTGTCCTATACGCCTTAGATCAAGTTATATCCGTGTTTGCCCAAGCTGTTTTGCTGATTTGCCTGAGCTGATTGATTAGTAACCATTTCCTTTTTCTTATTGTAGGACTAGTTGACCTATGTCTTCTCGCAAAAATATTGTTGAGACCTCCTCCAAAGTTCCTGAGGGCATGTCTGACTGGCTGGACTCTCTTGTCTTGATGTGTGTCTCGGTGGTCAATTCTGAATACTGTGTGGAGCTTAGGAAACATCATCGGATTTGTAGTAGTAGGGATCAGGAGAGAGATTATGAGCTTGTAGCGCCTGATTCTGATGAGAGGGTTTGTTTCTTGACCTCGGTCTAGGAAGAGCGTCCCTTCTTTTATGTCTATGACTATTTTTTCAGCAAGCTGAGCATTACTTTCCCTTTTACTCTTTTTGAGACCAATTCGATGTGGTCGTGCAACGTATCTCTCTCTCAGCTTCACCCGAATTCGTGGGGCTTTCTTAAGATTTTTCAATTACTGTGTAAAGAGTTTGATGTTAAACCATCTCAAACCCTTTTTCTTTACCTCTTTGTTTTGACCAAGCCTGGGGTGGCTAAGAAGAAGGCTACTTGGGTATCTTTTCGTGCTACCCAAGGAAAGAACATTTTTTCAATGTATGATGAATCTTTTCGCGATTTTAAAAACTATTTCTTTAAGGTCCAAGCTGTTGAAGGAGCCCGGCCTTTCTTTTTGGATGAGAATGGTGAGCCCAGTTTTCCTTTAGAATGGAAAAAGAATATAGTGGTGTCTAGGTATACTTGGGAGATGTTGGATGAGGTTGAGCAAGCCTTTGTGATTGTGCTGGAAGAGAACTGGGGGCAGCCTCCCCATCTTGATACAAAGAAATTTCTAGGAAATCCCTCTCTTCTTCGAGCTGAGCTGGGTAGTAGCTAACTTCTTTGTGCTTTGTTAATTTTGTCGAGTTCCTTCTTTTTCTTTCCGATTTATAACTCGGTTTTTGCTGTATGTTATTTCAGAGATGATTAAAAATAATGACTCCATGAGGGCCTTTAAGAAGGCGAGAAAGGCTACAGCTGCCCAGAACATCTCGGCCAAGGTGGCTAAAGAAGGATCTTCCCAGATTCTTCCCAAGAAGCCTGTCTCGAATACTGCTGGGCCGAGGAAGATAATTCCTATTCCTCAAGTTCACTTGGTTGATCCCCCTATACTTCTACTGCTACCTCTTCTCCTTCTGCCGGCCCTCTTCCGAAAAGGCAGAGGACTATGGAACCTTTTAACCTGGATGCCCCCGACTTCAATGTTGTCGGGTTTGTTGATCAACAAATTGCTCCTTATGGTGTAGTTCCTACTGACGATGTTTCTATCCTTCATCATTTGGACTTCATTACTCGGAGTGGTATAAAAATGGCACACGTGGGGGCAGCGTTACTTCGGACTACCTAGGATGTCCCAATTCACACCACGAAGGCCTTTATAGAGGACGCCAAATCGAAATATGATAGGATCAAAGGTTTAAAGGAGGAACTTGAGGTGAAGGTGGCTAAGCTGGAAAAGGAATTGGAGGGTGAGAAGACTCGGGCTACTCCTGCTGTGGCTTCTGCAAAGTTGGCTGAGGATATGGTGCTGAAGTATAAGGAGAGTTATGTCACAACTTATGGGGAGATTATGGATCTTAGGGAGAGTTTGGAATCTGTTCAAGCTGACTATGCCGAGCTCCAGGGTCATCTTGTAGGAAGTGTGAATGCTGCTTATGAGAATTTGAGGGATCAGGTTCAGGTTCTTGCGCCTGAACTCGACCTCTCCCTCTTTAGCTTGGACAACATTGTTAGAGATAGTAAAATTGTCTCTGATGATCCTGATGATGATGATGTCGATGCAGATCCCCCTCCTGTGCCATCCGTCAAAGCCTCTGTTGCCCCACCTTCCTCAACTTCGGCAACCGAGGTCGGTCAACCTGAGTCTGATCCTGACGTCCAGATCCTGAACCGGGATGATGGGACGGTAGATGCGGTACCTCTTCAGACTCGTCCTCCTTCACCCCGAGATGCTGCTATTGGGAAATCGTTGGATCCTTTGTAATTTTTCTTTGATGTATGATGTACAGCCCGGTCTGTGGGCTTTTAAACTTTTATTTCTATAACTTGGTGGTTTGTTTTGACTCTGGATACTTTAGTTGCTTTTTTAGCAACTTTATTTTGAAAAAAACAAAAGTAGTTTTTCAAGCCTTTTGGGGTCGACTTCATGTGGCCTTCTTGAGTCTATTTATTATAACAACCTTGTTTCTTTGCGATATGCTTGTTGGTTGCTTGCCTTGGCACTTTCCAGGGATCTTCAGGGCGTTGGAGTCTTGTCTTCCGACTTCTTCCGATTGCCTTTGTACTTTAATACTTGTAGTTTGAGGCTATGGCTTTCTGGGTTCGATTTGGGGTCCCTTCTGTCGATCGATGTCTTTGCAAATTTGTTAGTAAATCCTATAAATTTACTTTTTATAATTCTGCGGCTTTGGTCTGACTTCTTCATCTCGGTTTGTCCGAAGTTATTTTTAGTAATCCATTTCATTTGGACCTTATTAGGTCTCTTTTATGGATTATTTTGTATCACCTTTGTAGGTTTGCTGGGTCGATTTCATTATGTTGGTCCCTTCTAAGTTATTTCTAGTAATCCATTTTATTTGGACCTTGGTCAGGTCTCTTTTATGGATTACTTTTTATAACTTTTGTGTTGGGTCAACTTCATCATGTCGGTCCCTTCTAAGTTATTTCTAGTAATCCATTTTGTTTGGACCTTTGTCAGGTCTCTTTTATGGATTACTTTTATAACTTTGTGTTTTTGTTGGGCCGACTTCGTTATGTTATTCCCTTCTAAGTTATTTCTAATCCATTTTATTTGGACCTTGGTCAGGTCTCTTTTATGGATTACTTTTATAACTTTGTGTTTTTGTTGGGCCGACTTCATTATGTCGATCCCTTCTAAGTTATTTCTAGTAATCCTCTTTTTTAGGGTTGGCCAGGCCTCTTTCCAAGGATTTACTTTTTATAACTTTGGTTATTGTGGTCGACTGGTCCGACTTCTTTTCGTCGGTCCGTCTTTAAGTTATTTTTAGCAACCCATTTTTATTAAGACCTCTTCAGGTCCTTTCCTATGGATCACTTTCAATAACTTCTTACATTATTCTATTTTTGTCGCCTTTTCATCTTTGCCGATTTTGTAGAGATTGAGTTTGATCCCCGTTTGGTTGACCTTTTGATGAATTTGGTTTTCATCTTCGTTGGTCTTTATCGTAATCGAGCAGTGATTTTGATTTTCACTTTCTGCCGATCTGTAGCTTTATAATCGGGCGATGAATTTTTTGCATTTCAGATTAATGCGTCTTGATAAAAGGATTTGTAGAAAATCTAAAAAACTTTATTTAAAATAAAGAAAATGCAAATATATATATGTGGGTGTTTTATCCCTCTAAGTCAGGTAGTTCATGGATCTTGGCTCGATGCCTCGTTAAAAAACCTTTTTCAGGAAAAAAGAGTGCACCTCATCCTAAGATTTTTATTACCTCCTAACTGTAGTACCTTCTTAAGTTGTAGGCGTGCCATGACCTTGGAAGCTCTCGTCCTTCGAGTTCGATCAGCCTGTAGTAGCCTTTTTCGAGTACTTCTACGACTCGGTAGAGTCCTTTCCAGTTTGCTGCCAGTTTTTCTTCTCTAGGTCGACTTGTTCCAATATCATTTTAGATTAGGACGAGGTCGTTCTCGGAAAAACTTCACTGTACTACCTTTCGGCTATATCTTGAGGTCATTCGACATTTCAACGCCTCTTCCTTGATCCGAGCTCTTTCTCAGATTTCTGGAAGTAGGTTGGTGTGCGAAATCGTGATCATTTCTTCCTTGGTAACGGCGCTAAAAACTCAATACGCACGTTCATGTTCTTAATTTTGTTTCACAACTTTGTACAACTAACCAGCAAGTGCACTGGGTCGTCCAAGTAATAAACCTTACGTGAGTAAGGGTCGATCCCACGGAGATTGTTGGCTTGAAGCAAGCTATGGTCACCTTGTAAATCTCAGTCAGGCGGATTCAATTGATTTTATGAATTGATAAGTAAAAGATAAATAAAATATAAAATAGGATAGTGGTACTTATGTAATTCATTGGTGAGAATTTCAGATAAGCGTATAGAGATGCTTTCGTCCCTCTGAACCTCTGCTTTCCTGCTGTCTTCATCCAATCCTTCCTACTCCTTTTCATGGCAAGCTGTATGTTAGGCATCACTGTTGTCAATGGCCACCTGTCCTCTCAGTGAAAATGGTCCAATGTGCTGTCACTGCATGGCTAATCATCTGTCGGTTCTCGATCATACTGGAATAGGATCCATTGATCCTTTTGCGTCTGTCACTATGCCCAGCACTCGCGAGTTTGAAGCTCGTCACAGTCATTCAATCCCTGAATCCTACTCGGAATACCACAGACAAGGTTTAGACTTTCCAGATTCTCAAGAATGGCCGTCCATGGGTTCTAACTTATACCACGAAGACACTAATAACTCGGACTCAGTCCCCTGTATTAGATATCCAAGAGATATCCATTCAATCTAAGGTAGAACAGAAGTGGTTGTCAGGCACGCGTTCATAAGTTGAGAATGATGATGACTGTCACGATCATCTCATCCATCATGTTGAAGTGCGAATGAATATCTTAGAAGCGGAATAAGTTGAATTAAATAGAAAAACAGTAGTACTTTGCATTAATCTTTGAGGAACAGCAGAGCTCCACACCTTAATCTATGGTGTGGAGAAACTCTACCGTTGAAAATACACAAGTGATAAATGTTCAGGCTTGGCCGAGTGGCCAGCCCTCACAAAAGTCTAAGATAGAATAAAACTAATCAAAGATGATCAATCCCTAAACATAATAGTAAAAAGTCCTATTTATACTAAACTAGTTACTAGGGTTTGCAGAATTGAGTAAATGATGCAGAAATCCACTTCTGGGGCCCACTTGGTGTGTGCTTGGGCTGAGCATTGAGCTTTACACATGTAGAGGCTTCTCTTGGAGTTGAACGCCAGTTTGTAACCTGTTTCTGGCGTTTAACTCCACTTTGCAACCTGTTTCTGGCGTTTGACTCCAAAATGCAGCATGGAACTAGCGTTCAACGCCAATTTGCATCGTCTAAACTTGGGCAAAATTTGGACTATTATATATTGCTGGAAAGCCCTGGATGTCTGCTTTCCAACGAAATTGAGAGTGCCCCTTTTGGAGTTTTATAGCTCCAGAAAATCTACTTTGAGTGCAGGGAGGTCAGAATCCAACAGCATCTGCAGTCCTTCTTCAACCTCTGAATCTGATTTTTGCTCAAGTCCCTCAATTTCAGCCAGAAAATACCTGAAATCACAGAAAAACACACAAACTCATAGTGAAGTCCAGAAATGTGAATTTTAATTAAAAACTAATAAAAATATACTAAAAACTAATTAAATTATACTGAAAACTATGTAAAAACAATGCCAAAAAGCGTATAAATTATCCGCTCATCACAACACCAAACTTAAATTGGTCCTTGTCCCCAAGCAACTGAAAATCAAATAGGATAAAAAGAAGAGAATATACTATAAATTCCAAAATATCAATGAAACTTAGCTCCAATCAGATGAGCGGGACTTGTAATTTTTTGCTTCTTGAATAGTTTTGGCATCTCACTTTATCCATTGAAGTTCAGAATGATTGGCATCTATAGGAACTCAGAGTTCAGATAGTGTTATTGATTCTCCTAGTTCAGTATGTTGATTCTTGAACACAGCTACTTTATGAGTCTTGGCCGTGGCCCTAAGCACTTTGTTTTCCTGTATTACCACCGGATACATAAATGCCAGAGACACATAACTGGGTGAACCTTTTCAGATTGTGACTCAGCTTTGCTAAAGTCCCCAATTAGAGGTGTCCAGGGTTCTTAAGCACACTCTTCTTTTGCTTTGGACCTCGACTTTAACCGCTCAGTCTCAAGTTTTTACTTGACACCTTCACGCCACAAGCACATGGTTAGGGACAGCTTCGTTTAGCCGCTTAGGCTAGGATTTTATTCCTTTAGGCCCTCTTATCCACTGATGCTCAAAGCCTTGGATCCTTTTTATTACCCTTGCCTTTTGGTTTTAAGGGCTATTGGCTTTTTGCTCTTGCCTTTTGGTTTAAAGAGCTTTTGGCTTTTTTTGCTTGCTTTTTCTTTTTCTTTTTCTCTCTTTTTTTTTCACTATTTTTTTTCTTTTTTTTTTCTGCAAGCTTTTGTATTCACTGATTTTTCTTGCTTCAAGAATCATTTTTATGATTTTTCAGATTATCAAATAACATTTCTCCTTTTTCTTTATTCTTCAAAAGCCAACATATTTAACATTCAGTAAACATCAACTTCAAAAGACATATGCACTGTTCAAGCATTCATTCAGAAAACAAAAAGTATTGTCACCACATCAAAATAATTAAACTAGTTTCAAGGATGAATTTGAAATCATGTACTTCTTGTTCTTTTGTTTTTAAAATAGTTTTCATTTAAGAGAGGTGGTGGATTCATATTCATAGCTTTAAGGCAGACACTTAGACACTAATGATCATATAGTAAAGACACATACATAAATAAAACATGAAGCATGGAAACCAAAAAACAGGAAATTAAATAAACAAGGAGATTAAGGAATGAGTCCACCTTAGTGAGGGTGGTGTCTTCCTCTTCTTGAAGAACCAATGGTGCTTTTGAGCTCCTCTATGTCTCTTCCTTGTCTTTCTTGCTCCTCCCTCATAGCTCTTTGATCTTCTCTAATTTCATGGAGGATGATGGAGTGCTCTTGGTGCTCCACCCTTAGTTGTCCCATGTTAGAACTTAATTCTCCTAGGAAAGTGTTGATTTGTTCCCAATAGTTCTATGGAGGGAAGTGCATCCCTTGAGGCATCTCAGGGATTTCATGGTGAGGAATCTCCTCATGATCATGTTGAGGTCCATGATCTTTTGTTTGCTCCATTCTTTTCTTAGTGATGGGCTTATCCTCTTCAATGAGGATATCTCCCTCTATGTCAATTCCAGCTGAATTGCAGAGGTGGCATATGAGGTGAGGAAAGGCTAACCTTGCCAAATTAGAGGACTTGTCAGCCACCTTGTAGAGTTCTTGAGGTATGATCTCATGAACTTCCACTTCCTCCCCAATCATGATACTATGGATCATGATGGCCCGGTCTACAGTAACTTCAGACCAGTTGCTAGTAGGAATGATTGAGCGTTGAATGAACTCCAACCATCCTCTAGCTACTGGTTTGAGGTCAAGCCTTCTTAGTTGAACCGGCTTGTCTTTTGAGTCAATTTTCCATTGAGCTCCTTCCACACATATGTCCATGAGGACTTGGTCCAACCTTTGATCAAAGTTAACCCTTCTTGTGTAGGGGCGTGCGTTTTCTTCCATCATTGGCAAGTTGAACGCCAGCCTTATATTTTCCGGACTAAAATCTAAGTATTTTCCCCGAACCATAGTAAGCCAGTACTTTGGATTTGGGTTCACACTTTGATCATGGTTCCTTATGTTCCATGCATTTGCATAGAACTCTTAAACCATTAAGATCCCGACTTGTTGAATGGGGTTGGTGAGAACTTCCCAACCTCTTCTTTGAATCTCAAGTCGGATCTCCGGATACTCATTCTTTTTGAGCTTGAAAGGAACCTCAGGGATCACTTTCTTCTTGGCCACAACTTCATAGAAGTGGTCTTGATGGGCCTTAGAGATGAATTTCTCCATCTCCCATGACTCAAAGGTGGAAGCAATTGCCTTCCCTTTCCTCTTTCTAGAGGTTTCTCTGGTCTTAGGTGCCATAAATGGTTATGGAAAAACAAAAAGCTATGCTTTTACCACACCAAACTTAAAATGGTTGCTCGTCCCCGAGCAAAAGAAGAAAGAAAGAAGTAGAAGAAGAAGAAAAATAGAGGAGAGGGAGAGGGAGATGGTTTCGGCCAAGGGGAAGAAGAGAGGGTTTTGTTGTGTGAAAATGAAGAGGGAATGAGGGGTTTATATAGGAGTGGGGAGGGGTTTAGGGTTCGGCCATTTAGGGTTGGGTTTGGGAGGGAAATTATTTTGAATTTAAAGGTAGGTGGGGTTTTTGGGGAAGAGAGGATGGATGTGATTGGTGAATAGGTGATGGGGAAGAGTGATTGAGTTGATTGGTGAGGGGTATTTGGGGAAGAGAGCTATGGAAAGGTGTGAAGAGGAGAAAAGAAGTAGGTGGGGATCCTGTAGGGTCCACAGATCCTGAGGTGTTTAAGGATTTCTCATCCCTGCACCTTTTAGACGTGTAAAATGCCCTATATATCCAATCCTGGCGTTTAACGCCAGACTGCAGCATGTTTCTGGCGTTAAACGCCAGTATGGTGCATGTTTCTGGCATTAAATGCCAGTCTGATGCTTGTTTCTGGCGTTTAACGCCAGCTTTCCTCTGGGTGCAATCCTGGTGTTTAAACACCAGACTGCTGCTTGTTTCTGGCGTTTAACGCCAGTTTCATGCTCTGTTCTGGCGTTAAACACCAGCCAAATGCTCCTTACTGGCATTTAAACGCCAGTAAGCCCTTCCTCCAGGGTGTTCTGTTTTCAATGCTGTTTTTCATTCTGTTTTCGATTTTTCAGTAGTTTTTGTGACTCCACATGATCATCAACCTAATAAAACATGAAATAACAAAGAGAAAATAAAATAAAAATGATTAAATAACATTGGGTTGCCTCCCAACAAGCGCTTCTTTGATGTCAATAGCTTGACAGTGAGCTCTCATGGAGCCTCACAGATAATCAGAGCAAGGTTGGGACCTCCCAACACCAAACTTAGAGTTTGGTTGTGGGGGTTCAACACCAAACATAGAGTTTGGTTGTGGCCTCCCAACACCAAACTTAGAGTTTGACTGTGGGGGCTTTGGTTGACTCTGCAGTGAGAGAAGCTTTTCATGCTTCCTCTCCATGGTTATAGAAGGAGATCCTTAAGTTTTAAACACAAGGTAGTCCTCGTTCAGTTGAAGAACCAACTCTCCTCTGTCCACATCAATCACAGCTCTTGCTGTGGCTAGGAAGGGTCTTCCAAGGATGATGGATTCATCCTCATCCTTCCCAGTGTCTAGGATTATGAAATGAGAAGGGATGTAAAGGCCTTCAACCTTTACTAACACGTCCTCTACTAGTCCATAAGCCTATTTTCTTGAGTTGTATGCCATCTCTAATGAGATTCTGGCAGCTTGCACCTCAAAGATTCCTAGTTTCTCCATTACAGAGAGGGACATGAGGTTTATCCCTGATCCAAGGTCACATAGAGCCTTCTCAAAGGTCATGGTGCCTATGGTGCAAGGTATTAAGAACTTTCCAGGATCCTGTTTCTTCTGAGGCAATCTCAGTTGATCCAGATCACTCAGTTCATTGGTGAGCAAGGGAGCTTCATCTTCCCAAGTCTCATTTCCAAATAATTTGGCATTCAGCTTCATAATTGCACCAAGGTACTTGGCAACTTGCTCTTCAGTAACATCTTTATTCTCTTCAGAAGAAGAATATTCATCAGAGCTCATGAATGGCATAAGGAGGTTTAATGGAATCTCTATGGTCTCCAGATGAGCCTCGGAGTCCTTTGGTTCCTCAGAGGGAAACTCCTTATTGATCTCTGGACGTCCCAGGAGGTCTTCCTCACTGGGGTTCACGTCCTCTCCCTCCCTTGTAGGTTCGGCCATGATGATCAATTCAATGGCCTTGCACTCTCCTTTTGAATTTTCTTCTGTATTGCTTGGGAGAGTACTAGGAGGGGTTTCAGTGACCCTTTTACTCAGCTGGCCCACTTGTGCTTTCAAATTTCTAATGGAGGACCTTGTTTCATTCATGAAACTTAAAGTGGCCTTAGATAGATCAGAGACTATGTTTGCCAAGCTAGATGGGGTCTGCCTAGAACTCTATGTCTTTTGCTGAGTGGATGATGGAAAAGGCTTGCTATTGCTAAACCTGTTTCTTCCACCATTATTAAAGCCTTGTTGAGGCTTTTGTTGATCCTTCCGTGAGAGATTTGGGTGATTTCTCCATGAGGAATTATAGGTGTTTCCATAGGGTTCACCCATGTAATTCACCTCTGCTATTGCAGAGTTCTCAGGATCATAAGCTTCTTCTTCAGAAGATGCCTCTTGAGTACTGTTAGATGCAGCTTGCATTCCATTCAGACTCTAAGAAATCATATTGACTTGCTGAGTCAATATTTTGTTCTAAGCCAATATGGCATTCAGAGTATCTATTTCAAGAACTCCCTTCTTCTGAGGCATCCCATTACTTACAGGATTCCTCTCAGAAGTGTACATGAACTGGTTATTAGCAACCATGTCAATGAGTTCTTGAGCTTCTGCAGGCATTTTCTTTAGGTGAATGGATCCACCTGCAGAATGGTCCAGTGACATCTTTGATAATTCAGACAGACCATTATAGAATATATCCAGAATGGTCCATTCTGAAAGCATGTCAGAAGGACACTTTTTGGTCAGTTGCTTATATCTCTCCCAAGCTTCATAGAGGGATTCACCTTCTTTCTGTCTGAAGGTTTGAACATCCACTCTAAGCTTACTAAGCTTTTGAGGAGGAAAGAACTTGGCTAAGAAAGCCGTGACCAGCTTATCCCAAGAGTTCATGCTATCTTTAGGTTGAGAGTCCAACCATACTCTAGCTCTGTCTTTTATAGCAAACGGGAAAAGCATAAGCCTGTAGACCTCGGGATCAACCCCATTGGTCTTAACAGTATCACAGATCTGCAAGAACTCAATTAAGAACTGAAAAGGATCTTCAGATGGAAGTCCATGAAACTTGCAGTTCTGTTGCATCAGAGAAACTAATTGAGGTTTAAGCTCAAAATTGTTTGCTCCAATGGCAGGGATTGAGATGCTTCTTCCATGTAAATTAGAATTAGGTGCAGTGAAGTCACCAAGCATCCTCCTTGCATTGTTATTATTTTTGGCCATATCTTCTTCTTTTTCGAAAATTTCTGTCAGATTTTCTCCAGAGAGTTGTGCTTTAGCTTCCCTTAGCTTCCTCTTCAGAGTCCTTTCAGGTTCAGGATCAGCTTCAACAAGAATGTTCTTATCCTTGTTCCTGCTCATATGAAAAGAAGAAGAAAGCAGAAAAGAAAATATGGAATCCTCTATGTCACAGTATAGAGATTCCTTTATGTGAGTAGAAGTAAGAATAGAAGAAGGAAAAGATGAGAATCCAAACACAAGGGTGAGGATAGAAGTGTTAATGGATGAATAAATAAATAGAAGGAGATTAGAGATGAGAGAAGAATTCAAAAATTTTAACAAAATAAAATAAAAATATTTTAAATTTAAATTTAAAATTCAAAAATTAAAATTGAAATTAAATTAAAATTAAAATTAAAAACAATTAGTTAATTAAAAAGGAATTTTGAAAAAGAGGGAAGGGATTTTCGAAAATTAGAGAGAGAGTTAGTTAGGTAGTTTTGAAAAAGATATGATTGAAACAAAAAGATATGATTGATTGAAAAATATTTGAAAATCAAATTAAAAAGATAAGCGGTTAGAAAAGATTTTGAAATTGATTTTGAAAAGATGTGATTGAAATAGAAAAAGATATGATTGAAATTTAATTTGAAAAATATTTAAAGAGGAAATTAAAAAGATTTGATTTTGAAAATTAAAGTTGATTACTTGACTAACAAGAAACTAAAAGATATGATTTTAAATTTTAAAGATTGAACCTTTCTTAATAGGCAAGTAACAACTTTGAAAATTTTGAATCAAAACATTAAATGCTAATAAAATTTTCGAAAATTAAGAAATAAAATAAGAAAAAGATTTTGAAAATTAATTTGAATATTTTCGAAAACATAAAAAAAATGAAAAAGATTTTGAAAAATTTTAAAAAGGAATTCGAAAATATGAAAAGAAAATTGAAAAAGATTTGATTTTGAAAAAGATTTTGAAAAAGATAAGATTTTTAAATTGAAAATTTGATTTGACTCATAAAAACAACTATATTTTTAAAAAAAATTTGAAAAAGTCAACTCAAAATTTCGAATTTGATGAGTGAAAAAGGGAAAGATAATTTTTTTGATTTTTTGAATTTTTAATGAGGAAAGAGAAAAACACAAAATTGACACATAACATAAAAATTGTGAATCAAAACACACAATGCATGCAAGAACACTTTGAATGTCAAGATGAACACCAAGAACACTTTGAAGATCAAGATGAACATCAAGACTTATTTTTGAAAATTTTCAAGAAAAGAAAAATATGCAAGACATCAAACTTAAAAATTTTCACTATTTAGATACTAACAAATTGAAAATGCATATGAAAAACAAGAAAAGTTAAAACAAGAAAATATGAAGATCAAACAAGAAGATTGGCCAAGAACAACTTGAAGATCATGAAGAACATATGATGAATTTTCGAAAATTCTTGAGAAAAACAAACATATGCAAGACACCAAACTTAAAAATTGACTCTAGACTCAAACAAGAAACACAAAAATATTTTTGATTTTATGAATTTGTAAATTTTTTTTGGATTTTTTTCGAAAATTAATTGGGAAAAACGAAAAAGAAGAAATTTTTTTTTGTATTTTTCGAAAATAAGAAATACAAAGCTTAAAATTAAAATAAAATTACCTAATCTGAGCAATAAGATGAACCGTCAGTTGTCCAAACTCGAACAATCCCCGGCAACGGCGCCAAAAACTTGGTGTGCGAAATTGTGATCATTCCTTCCTTGGTAACGGCGCTAAAAAATCAATACGCACGTTCATATTCTTAATTCTATTTCACAACTTCGTACAACTAACCAGCAAGTGCACTGGGTCGTCCAAGTAATAAACCTTATGTGAGTAAGGGTCGATCCCACAGAGATTGTCAGCTTGAAGCAAGCTATGGTCACCTTGTAAATCTCAGTCAGGCGGATTCAATTGATTTTATGAATTGATAAGTAAAAGATAAATAAAATATAAAATAGGATAGTGGTACTTATGTAATTCATTGGTGAGAATTTCAGATAAGCGTATAGAGATGCTTTCGTCCCTCTGAACCTCTGCTTTCCTGCTGTCTTCATCCAATCCTTCCTACTCCTTTCCATGGCAAGCTGTATGTTAGGCATCATCGTTGTCAATGGCCACCTGTCCTCTGAGTGAAAATGGTCCAATGCGCTGTCACTGCATGGCTAATCATCTGTCGGTTCTTGATCATACTGGAATAGGATCCATTGATCCTTTTGCGTCTGTCACTACGCCCAGCACTCGCGAGTTTGAAGCTCGTCATAGTCATTCAATCCCTGAATCCTACTCGGAATACCACAGACAAGGTTTAGACTTTGCAGATTCTCAAGAATAGCCGTCCATGGGTTCTAACTTATACCATGAAGACACTAATAACTCGGACTCGGTCCCCTGTATTAGATATCCAAGAGATATCCATTCAATCTAAGGTAGAACGGAAGTGGTTGTCAGGCACGCGTTCATAAGTTGAGAATGATGATGACTGTCACGATCATCACATCCATCATGTTGAAGTGCGAATGAATATCTTAGAAGCGGAATAAGTTGAATTAAATAGAAAAATAGTAGTACTTTGCATTAATCTTTGAGGAACAGCAGAGCTCCACACCTTAATCTATGGTGTGGAGAAACTCTACCGTTGAAAATACACAAGTGATAAATGTTCAGGCTTGGCCGAATGGCCAGCCCTCACAAAATTCTAAGATAGAATAAAACTAATCAAAGATGATCAATCCCTAAACATAATAGTAAAAAGTCCTATTTATACTAAACTAGTTACTAGGGTTTGCAGAATTGAGTAAATGATGTAGAAATCCACTTATGGGGCCCACTTGGTGTGTGCTTGGGCTGAGCATTGAGCTTTACACGTGTAGAGGCTTCTCTTGGAGTTGAACGCCAGTTTGTAACCTGTTTCTGGTGTTTAACTCCACTTTGCAACCTGTTTCTGGCGTTTGACTCCAGAATGCAGCATGAAACTGGCGTTCAACGCCAGTTTGCGTCGTCTAAACTTGGGCAAAGTATAAACTATTATATATTTTTGAAAAGCCCTGGATGTCTACTTTCCAACGCAATTGAAAGCGCGCCATTTGGAGTTCTGTAGCTCCAGAAAATCCACTTTGAGTGCAGGGAGGTCAGAATCCAACAGCATCTGTAGTCCTTCTTCAACCTCTGAATCTGCTTTTTGCTCAAGTCCCTCAATTTCAGCCAGAAAATACCTGAAATCACAGAAAAATACACAAACTCATAGTGAAATCCAAAAATGTGAATTTTAATTAAAAACTAATAAAAATATACTAAAAACTAATTAAATTATACTGAAAACTATGTAAAAACAATGCCTAAAAGCGTATAAATTATCCACTCATCACAGGTCGAGTTCTTACTTTTGAAGTTGGGAGTTGGCCTCTTCACTGTAGTGGATTACTCTGGGCGATCCTTCTTCGACCTCCACTGGGATCATTTCCTCCATTTCGTAAGCTAATCGGAAAGGTGATTCCTTTGTGGTGGAGTGTGGAGTTGTCCGATATGCCCATAGGACTTGTGGGAGCTCTTCAGCCCAGGCTCCCTTTGCATCCTGTAATCTCCATTTTAGCCCGGCTAATATAACTTTATTGGCGGCTTCTGTCTGTCCATTGGCGTGGGGATGTTCTACGGATGTAAATTGGTGCTTTATTTTCAAGTCGGCCACCAATTTTCTGAAGCCTGCGTCTGTGAATTGAGTGCCATTATCTGTGGGACCCCAAACCTTGTGACAATGTTTCTATATAGGAATTTTCGACTTCTTTGGGCATTGGCATTTGCTAGGGGTTCTGCCTCAATCCATTTTGTAAAATAGGCTACCCCAACGATGAGAAACTTGACCTGTCCTGATCCTTGAGGGAATGGCCCAAGGAGGTCGAGTCCCCATTTTGCAAATGGCCAGGGTGAGGTTACGCTAATGAGCTCCTCTGGTGGGGCGATGTGAAAATTAGCATGCTTCTGACATGGTGGACATGTCTTTACGAATTTCATTGCTTCTTTTTGCAAAGTTGGCCAATAGAATCCGGTCCGGAGTGCTTTTTTGGTGAGGGCTTGTGCTCCGAGATGGTTGCCACAGATGCCACTGTGTATTTCTTCAAAAATTTCCTTTGTGTTGGAAGTCGGCATACATTTTAACAGTGGTGTTGAAATCCCTCTCTTGTATAGAGTATAGTTTATGATGGTGTAGTATTGTGCTTCCTTTTTTAACCTCTTTACCTCCTTCTTATCTGTAGGGAGTGTTTCTGTTTTGAGGTAGTTAATTATGGGAGTCATCCATCCTTGATTCACACCTGTTATGGCTAGGACCTTTTCTTCTTCTGAGATTGACGGGTTCTGCAGCATCTCTTGGATGAGGCTTCTATTGTTGCCTCCTGGTTTGGTGCTGGCTAGCTTTGAGAGTGCATCAGCTTGAGCATTCTGTTCCCGAGGTATGTGGTGGACCTCATATTCCCCGAATTGTCCGAGCTATTTCCTGGTTTTGTCCAATTACTTTTTCATGGTGGGATCCTTGGCTTGGTAGCTCCCTGCTATTTGTGAGGTGACTACTTGTGAGTCGCTGTAGATGATAAGCTTTTGAGCTCCAACCTCCTTAGCCAGCTTCAAACTAACTAGTAGCGCCTCATATTCGGCTTGGTTGTTTGAGGCAGGGAACCCGAATTTGAGGGAAAGTTTGATTTGGGTTCCCTGGTCGCTTTCTTTTATCACACCTGCGCCACTTCCAGTTTTGTTTGAGGAACTGTCTACGTAGAGATTCCACTCTGTAGGGATTTCTGGGATGTCCATAAACTCTGCAATGAAGTCGGCCAAATACTATGATTTAATGGCTGTCCGAGCTTCATATTGAAGGTCGAATTTGGACAACTCGACTGCCCTTTGCAGGATTCTTCCTGCTAAATCTGTTTTCTGTAAAATGCCTTTTACGGGCTGGTTGGTCCGAACCCTAATGATGTGGGCTTGGAAATATGGGCAAAGTCATCGAGATGTTAGTATGAGAGCATAAGCGAATTTTTCTATCTTTTGATAATTCAGTTTAGACCCTTGTAATGCTTTGCTAATGAAGTAGATAGGTTGTTGTCTACTGTCGTCTTCTCGGACCAATGCTGAGGCTATTGCCCGATTTTCCACTGCGAGGTACAATACAAGTGGTTCTCCTTCCCGAGGCCGAGTTAGAATAAGTGGTCGTCCCAAGAACCTTTTGAAGTCCTGGAAAGCCTGCTCGCACTCTGTTGTCCATTCAAACCTCTTTCCCTTCCTTAGAGTGGCGTAGAAGGGGAGAGATCTTATTACCGATCCAGCTAGAAATCTGGACAAGGCTTCCAATCTTCCATTGCGTTATTGTACCTCTTTAACGCTGGTCAGACTCTTCATGTCGAGTATAGCCTGGCATTTATCCGTATTTGCTTCAATTCCTCTTTGTGTGAGCATAAAACCAAAGAATTTACCAGCTTCTATGGCGAAGGTGCATTTTGCAGGGTTAAGTCGCATGCCATGCCTTCTTATAGTGTCAAATACTTGGGTGAGGTCGGACAGTAACGACTCTTCACTTTGTGTCTTTATTAACATGTCGTCCACGTAAACTTCCATGACTTTCCCAATTTAATCTTTGATAAGTGACTCCTACGTTTTTGAGTCCGAACGGCATGACGATGTAGCAGTAGTTTACTTTCGGGGTTAAGAATGAGGTTTTTTCTTGATCAGGTGGGTACATCGGGATTTGATTGTATCTTGAATAGGCATCCATAAACGAGAGGTATTTGTATCCGGCGGAGGCATCCACCAGAGCGTCGATACTTGGGAGTGGATAAGGATCTTTTGGGCAGGCTTTGTTGAGATCAGTGTAGTCGGTGCACATCCGCCACTTCCCGTTTGATATTTTCACCAAGACGACGTTAGCTAGCCATAGTGGGTACTTGACTTCTCTTATGAATCTTGACTCCAGTAGAGCTTGTACCTGCTCTTCCAAAGCTTGGGATCGTTCTGGTCTGAGCTTTCTACGTCTCTACTGTACTGGACGAGATCTTGGGTAAACTGCCAACTTGTGGCACATTAACTTGGGATCTATGCTCGGCATGTCTGCGGCCTTCCATACAAAGAGGTCGATATTATCTCTTAAGAATTGTATGAGTGACTCCTTTACATCTCCTTTTAGGTTTGTGCCGATATTGGTTATTTTGTCTGGGACATCTCCGATCTGGACTTTTTCTATTTTGCCTTCGGGTTGTGGACGAAGTTCTTCCTGCCCTTGAACTCCCCCGAGTTCGATGGTGTGGAATTCTTCTCCTTTGCCTCTAAGGTTTAGACTTTCGTTGTAATAGCGATGCGCTGTCTTCTGGTCTGCTTTTATCGTAGCTATTCCTTCTGCGGTTGGGAACTTCATGCATAGATGTGAAGTCGAGACTATTGCGCCGAGCTAATTTAATGTTGTTCGACCTATTAGGGCATTGTAGGCTGAACTCACGTTGACCACGATGTAATCTATGTTGAGTGTCCTTGACCGGTTTCCTTTTCCAAAGGTTGTGTGTAGTGAGATGTATCCAAGTGGTTGGATTGGAGTGTCTCCCAGTCCGAATAGGCTGTTCGGATATGCTCTGAGTTCTTTTTCTTCCAGGCCGAGTTTATCGAAAGCAGTTTTGAATAAGATGTCGGTCGAGCTTCCCTGGTCTTCCAGTGTACGGTGGAGATTAGCGTTGGCCAATATGATAGTGATGACCATGGGATCGTCATGTCTCAAGATGATGCCAGCTGCGTCCTCTTTAGTAAAAGTGATAGTTGGGATGTCGGGTGTTTCTTCTCCTCCCTCAACATGATATATTTCTTTAAGATGTCTTTTGCGAGATGATTTGGAGATTCCTCCTCCCGCAAATCCTCTATGTATCATGTGGACATGTCTCTCCGGTGTACGAGGTGGTCGTTCAGTTCGTCCGAGATCTTCGTCTCTTCTTCTTTTTCTTGGTTCATCTGTTCTGCTGGCTAAATACCGATCTAGTTTTCTTTCTCTCACCAGTTTTTCTATGACATTTTTCAAGTCGACGCATTCGTTGGTGGAATGTCCATAGATTCGATGGTATTCATAGTACTCATTCTGATTTCCTCCTCCCTTCTTGCTTTTGAGTGGGCGAGCTAGGGGTATCTTTTATGTGTGGCATACTTCTCGATAGACATCTACAAGAGACACCCGAAGAGGAGTGTAATTGTGGTATTTCTTGATCTTTTTTCCATGTTGGTCTTCTTTTTTCTTGGACTCTTTATCCTTATCTCAGGAGGAGTAGGAGAATCTGAATTTTGAAGTCTCTCCTAGTCGAGAGTTTTCCTCCATGTTGATGTATTTCTCAGCTCGTTCCTGTACTTTATTTAGAGATGTGGAATGTCTTTTTGATATGGAGCGACTAAAAGGTCCCTCTCGTAAGCCATTGATGAGACCCATAATGGTTGCTTCTGTTGGTAGACTTTGTATGTCCAAACATGCCTTGTTGAATCTTTCCATGTAGCTATGGAGACTTTCCCGATCTCCTTGCTTGATCCCTAGTAGACTGGGGGCATGTTTAGTTTTGTCCTTCTGGATGGAGAATCTTGATAGAAATTTTCTGACTAAGTCGTCTAAGCTTGAGATGGACTTGGGGGGCAAATTGTCGAACCATTTAATTACTGTCTTTGTCAAGGTAGTCGGGAAGGCTTTGCAGCAGACTGCATCTGAGGCGTCGGTGAGATACATTCTACTTCTGAAGTTACTGAGATGATGGCTGGGATCTGATGTGCCATCGTATAGAGTCATGTCGGGGGGTTTGAAATCTTTTGGGATTTTGGCCTTCATAATCTCTTTGGTGAATGGGTCTTGATCCTTGCGGGAGCTATTTTCGTGGCTGGATTGGGTAGTTTTAGCTTTGAGATCGGCTTCGAGCTTTAGGAGCTTGTCCTCTAATTTGTGGTGTCGCCTAGCCTCCCTTCGTAGGTCTCTCTCGGCTTTGCGTTGATACTCTACCTCTTTTTCAAGTTGTCTTAGGCGATCCTGAAGTGCCTCCATGGCTCCCGTGTTTGGTGAATTCTTGTCTTTATTAGGTTGAGAAGTATCGTCTATTGTGACCTCTGCGTTCTTATGTGGTGCTCTGTTCTCTAAATCAGAGTTGTGGTCATTGTCAAAGTTGTCCACCCTGATGATGGGATGACTTCCAGGATCCCCGACAACGGCGCCAATGTTCCGAAGGTTACCTAAAATGGTAGGTCGATCTCGGACGAGATCTTCGGTGCTGGTCGGCGCTGATGTGTCCGACTTATGGGAGGTGGCCGGAGCCGCCGCATCCGACTTGTTGGACTTGTTGGTGAGGCTGATCCTTCATCACCGGAGGGTGGTGGTACCTGCAAGGGACTCCGATACTTAAGTTAGCAAGGGTATTAAGCAGGTTTTTAGTAGAATCAGAGTATGAGTTATACCTGGGTGCTCCAGTGTATTTATAATGGTGTGGAGTGACCTTTCTGGAGATAAGATAGTTATATTATCTTATCTTTGAGTAGAGTTTATCTTATCTTCAAGGGAACCGCCCTTATCCCTCTAGGCTTGGGCTGCCTTTGGGTTTGGGTTGTGTTCCTTTGTTTGGGCCCTTATTTGGGCTTTTCTGGTGATTTGGCCGAGCTCTTTAAGAAGAGGTCGGATGGTTCTGACTCGAAGAGGTCGGTCGGCTTGTTGTCGAACATCCCGGGTCGGACATCTCGACCCAGGGTGTGAACAGTGATCCACTAGTGTTGACTTAGGACTTAGGGATTGAGATTAATTATGCCTAGTTGACTTATCCTCGATGTAGGGTTAACTAATTGGGATTAATCCATGCACAATTACCATGTTTGTGGTCCACAACTAGGATAGGAATCCTTAATTACCCACTTCTTGCCAAGAGTCCTTTCTAGCTTTCAATTTCCATTTTCATTGCCTTTACTTGCCTTCATTTAATTTCTTGCATGTTAAGTTACCTTCTTGCATTTTAATTTCTTGCCAATTGCTATCATCCAACCCCCAATTCCCTCATAGCCAATGATTGTACACTCAATTGAAACTCCTAGGGAAGACGGCCCGAGGTTGAATTACTCTCGGTTTAAATTAGAAATATTAAACTTTGATGTTTGGGATTTAATTTGCCGGTTTGGTCTATACTTGCAACATAAGTTATCTTGAGTGGAAAAATCCAAACCGGTGCAAAAATCCCTACTCATCAACACCCCACCATAGTAAATTCTTTCTAATTTCCCTTTTATTTATATTAGTAATTAGTTAGATTTCTATTTTTGTTTTTAGATATGTTTATTTCATTTAATTCTTGGTTTAGTTGTCTAAAAAAAAATCTGCGATCGACGCATAAGCGTCGATGACGCGCACGCGTCACATGCAGGTTTGCAATATTAATAAAATGAACAGAGAGTTGCAATGGAGATGCGCGGGAGGGGTGCCAGACGCACAGGCCACCCCACGCATATGCGTGCCTCACGCGTATGCGTCCCCTGCAAATTTTTCAATGTAAGCATCAGCGACGCATACGCGTGGGCATGAAAATCGGCGTTGTTGGTGAATTGGACAGAAAGTTGGGTTGCCACTGTGTTAGAAGCGTACCTTTAGTGTGCGAGTGGTCAGGCGTACGCGTGACCGACGCTCACGCTTCAGTGTGCATTTTTTGCCATCCACGCGTACGCGTGGATGACGCTTACGCGTCGCATGGCTACTTTAGTTTTCACGCGTACGCGTGATGCATGCGCGCGTGTCGCGTCCTTTTCTTGCTCTCTTATCATTTCTTCTTCTTTCTTCCTCCTTTCTTACTTTCTTCTTCTTCATTTCTTTAACTTCTCATCCTTATTCTCTTTCATTCTATTTTCCTTATTGCATTTTCATACCTTCACTCATTGCATTTTAATTTTGTCCATGTTTTTATTTTCTTTTCTAAATTTGATACTTTTTCTTCGGTGTTGAATTTTCTTGCTCAACTGTTGAATATCTCTTGCATTATTCTGGTGCTTCATGACTTATTTTATTCTGATTGGGTAATATTATTTAAGTCAATGCTAATCTTTTATGATACTTGTATTCCTTTTGCATTGACATGAATTTATATTGTCTTTCATGACCCACTCTCTCTTCCCATTTGTTGCAATTTTTGCACTATTGATATGCCATTTGCTTCTACTATTTTCTCACTTGCATGTTGTAGCTACCATGTAATTGAGACCTTCATTATTTGGCATTAACCCACCCATACTTTATTTGTTTTCTTATCTTTATTTCTGGGTTACTTTTCTTCTTTTTCCTCTTCTTTCAGGATGGCCACCGAGAAGGGAAAGGAAAATCTTCTCAATGGGACGACAGACAAGTCCATCTGCACAATCTTTGGAGAAAAGCATCAGTGTAGCAACCCATCCACTTACACATTTCAGCATGTACCGAGGACAATGCAATCTTTAAGTGTGGGGAGGTCGATACCGACTTCCGTGGGTTAGTTATTTTCTTCTCAACACCAATGTTTTATTTTCTTTGTTAGTTCATTATTGCATTTGCATATTTGATTGCATGTTTGCTTGATTTTGTGCATATTTTACCACTACTTGGTTGAAGTAAAATTCTCTTTTTTAAGAAACTTTTTATAGCATTTCACTAATTTGAATTAAAATTTTGTTAAACTTGCTTGAAGAATTTTATTTTGGAACATGGTTTAGAGTTCGAACACACAAAACTAGTGAGATTTTGAGCCTATTTGATTGGTTGCATTTTATCAACCAATATTTCATTTTTGGTGTGTATTTTTCTCTCTACAATTGTAATCTATGTCATGCTTAATTCTATATTTCCATTATTTGATGTATGCATGCACTTATATGATTGAGGCCTTGTTTCACTGAGCTTACATACCCATATGGCCTTAACCTTTTCATTATCCTTTGTAAACCAATGTTGAGCCTTTCAACCCCATTTATTCTTTACTGTAGCTCATCACTAACTCTAAGTGAAAAATAATAATGTCCTTAATTTGAATCCTTGGTTAGCTTAGACTAGTGAAAGTGTTCATGATTTAAGTGTGGGAAAGTTAGATTTGCCAATATTTGGTTTGAGAATTGGGTGTTGTATATTGTGAAAATGTGCAAAACAATAGTTGAGCATATATTCTTGCATTCAATAATTTAATCATATGCATTGAAAAAAACAAAAGAACAATAAAAAGAAAAAAAGAGAGAAAAAGAAAAAAAAAAAAGAGAAAGAGCAAATAGTGTTAGCAATGCATATGAGTTGTACTCAAATTGGGATGCATGAATATATGGCAAAACATAGTTAATGGATAGCTAGGTTTTATATTCTGATTACATGGATTGGCTTAAGTTAGGTGGAAAGTTTAAGTTAATTAAGGATTCAGATTTTAGTCCACTTGGCCAAATACAATCCTACCTTGACCTAACCCCATTACAACCCCTTGAAAGACCTCTTGATATGTGTATTGTGTACCAAATTATTTGTTGATTGGTAGAAGAAGAGCAAGCCTTAGAAAGCAAGGTTAGTAGAGAATTGAGAGAATCGAACCTTAAACACTTGAGTAATTAGAGTGTATACACTTCCGGTGAGGGTTCGATGCTCGATTCTTTGTTCCTGACTTTCATGAGCTATTTTCTTCTGCAAGTCTACTTGTACTTTATTTTGATATTTGAATTAGTGGAATCCAGCTTATATTTATTCTTGGAGAATTTATTTACTTTTAACCAAGTAGGAAAAAGTATTTCGCATTTAGTTGCATTCATTTAGATAGGTTGCATTTCATAAATTTTACCATCCCTCTTCACTCTCTTATAGCTTCTCTTGAGTTTAGCATGAGGACATGCTAATGTCTAAGTGTGGGGAGATTTGATGCACCACTATTTCGTGGTACATTTTATGCTAAATTGAGTGGATTTTATCCATTATTCTCACACTTATGCATATACATTGCATGTTTTACATTTTCCTTCCTAATTCTGTGCTTTGAATGAAAACATGCTTCTTTGGCCTTAAAATTGCTAATTATTAATCCTCTCTTATTACCATTCGATACCGTGATATGTGTGTTAAGTGTTTCCAGGGTTTATAGGGTAAGAACGGCTTAGAGGATAGAAAGGAAGCATGCAAAAGTGGAAGGAACACAAGAAATTGAAGGAATTGCTAAGCTGTCAATCCTGACCTCTTCGTACTAAATCGGTCATAACTTGAGATACAGAGATCCAAATGAGGCGGTTCCAGTTGCGTTGAAAAGCTAACATCCGGGGCTTCAAAATGATATGCAATTTCCCATAGTTGCCTTGCATTTAAGTGACACATAGGCGTGGTTGACGCGTATGCATGACCAGGATTTCGTTCAGCGACACGTACGCGTGGCCAACGCGTACGCGTGACGAGCACCACGTACTGCAGATATCAGAATTTTCTAGGGGAAATTTCTGGGCTATTTTTGGCCTAGTTTCAAGCCCGAAAACATAGACTAGAGGCTGCAGAGTAGGAGAACCAAGGAGACAACATTCATTATTCACACATTAGGTTTTAGATGTAGTTTTCTAGGGACAGAGGCTCTCTCCTCTCTCTAGGTTTTAGGATTCTTAGTTTTATTCCCTTTTAATTTCTGAATTCTATCTTATTTCAATTTAGTTTCTCTTCTACTTTTAATTGTTCTAACATTCTTGTTTATTTATTTTCCTTATTGATTACTTTATGTTCCCAATTTAGTTTATGAATTCTGATGTTAGATTTGATTTCCCTTTTAATGCAATTTGAGGTATTTCATGTTTATTGCTTCTTCCTTTATTTGTTATCATTGATGCTTGCAATTGTTGGTTTTAGATTTTACATTCTCTATTGGTTTTTTCTATGCTTTTATTTTGTGCCCACCAAGTGTTTGATAAAATGCTTGGTAGGATTTTAATTTAGCTTTTTATGTTCTTAATTTGGATTGATTATTTGGAGACTCTTGAATTATCAAAGGCCTTTTGTTGACTGGTGTTTGGAAGTTGCTACATGGTTTAAGCTTCACTAACTCTAATCTTTTATTAGGACTTGTGAAGTTAAGTTAATTATTGCTCACTTGACTTTCCTTCATTTGTTAGAGGTTAACTAAGTGAGTGCAATTTACAATTACCATCCCAATTAACATTGATAATGATGATAGGAATTCCGATTATCAATCCTTGCTAAGACTTTTTCTTAATTATCATTTTATTTTCTTGCTATTTACATTCCTTGTTCCACATTTCAAAAACCTAAAAAGATACAATCTCATAACCAATTATAAGTACACTTCCCTGCAATTCCTTTAGAGACGACCTGAGGTTTAAATACTTCGGTTTATTTTTATTGGGTTTGCTTTAGTGACAAACAAATTAAATTTGATTGAGGTTTAATTGTCGGTTTAGATCTATACTTGCAACGCGATTATTTTTGTAAAATTCTTTACCGACGATTTTTCCCCCATCACAGAGCTTGCGTCGGCTACGATGTAGTCTATACTTAGCGTTCTAGACCGTGTCCCTTTTCTGAAGGTCGTGTGGAATGGGATGTACCCAAGTGTGGATTGGGGTATCTCCATGCCCGAATAGGCTATTGGGATATTCCCTGAGCTCTTTTTCTTACAGGCCGAGCTTGTCGAAGGTGGATTTAAACAGAATATCTGCAAATCTTCCTTGGTCTACCAGTGTTAGGTGGGGATTGACATTGGCGAGTATAATGGTAACTACCACGGTGTCATCATGTCCTGGGATGATGCCTGTGGCGTCTTCTTGAGTGAAGGTAATAGTGGGGAGGTCAACCGACCTGTCCCCTCCTCCGACAAGGTACACCTCTTTAAGGTGTCTTTTGCGGGATGACTTAGAGATTCCCCCTCCTGCGAACCCTCCGTTTATCCTGTGAATATGTCTCTCAGGGGTGTGAAGGGGATGTTCAGCTCGTTCGCCCTCTTCATCCCGTCTTCTCTTTTTTGGTTCGTCCACTCTATTAGCTAAGAACCGATCTAGTCTCCCTTCTCACGCGAACTTTTCTATGACATTCTTCAGGTCATAGCACTCATTAGTAGAATGCCCATAGATTTGGTGGTATTTGCAATATTATGTCTGATTTCCTCCTCTCTTGTGTTTAATCGGGCGAGGAGGCGGGATCTTCTCAGTGTTGCATATCTCTCGGTAAACATCTACAAGGGACACCCGCAGAGGGGTGTAGTTGAGGAACTTCCTGGGTTTCTCAGTAGGTTAGTCTTCTTTTTTCTTGGACTCTTTATCCTTGTCCCGAGATAGGTAGGAGAGTCCGGTCTTTGAGGCTTCACCTTATCGGGAGTTCTCTTCCATATTGATGTACTTTTCCACCCGTTCTTGTACCTCATTCAGAGATGTTGGGTGTTTTTTGGATATGGAGTGGCTAAAGGGTCCTTTCCGTAGTTCGTTGATGAGTCCCATAATTGCTGCTTCTGTAGGGAGATCCTGTATGTCAAGGCATGCCTTATTGAATCTCTCCATATAACTGCGGAAGATTTTCCGATCTCCTTGTTTAATCCCTAGCATGCTTGGAGCGTGCTTGGTTTCGTCTTTCTGGATGGAGAACCTCGCTAAGAATTTCTTGGCGAGGTCATCAAAGCTTGTGATTGACCTTGGTGGCAAGCTGTTGAACCACTTTATCATCGTCTTGGTCAGGGTAGGTCGCGTCTGAGGCATCCGTGAGGTAAATCCGGCTTCTGAAGTTACTGAGGTGATGACTTGGGTCGGACGTGCCATTGTATGGGGTCATGTCAGGGGCTTTGAAGTTCTTTGGGACTTTAGCCTTCATAATTTCTTTTGTGAATGGGTCTTGGTCCTTATGGGGGCTATCTTCGCAGTTGGACCGAGCTGCTTTAGTTTTGAGGTCGACTTCGAGCTTCAAGAGTTTGTCTTCCAGCTCTCGACGCCGTCTTGTTTCTCTCCAGAGATCTCGTTTGGCTTCGCGCTGGCGTTCTGCTTCTTGTTCGAGTTGTTTGAGGTGATCCTGCTGTTCACGAATGGCATCTAAAATTTCTGTGTTCTGACTCTGCTTGTCTCCCTTGGATTGGTGTGTATCCTTTAGGGAGTTCGGTGTGGCATTCGTGTTCTTAAGTGGCGTTCCTTTTTCTAATCCCGAGTTGAGGTCGTTGGCAGGATTGCTTGCCATGGTGATGGGATGACTTCCAGGTTCTCTGGCAACGGCGCCAATGTTCCGAGGGCTAAAACAAGGAGGTCGATCTCGGATGAGATCTTCAGATCTAGACTGGGTTGCCGCGTCCGACTTGCTGACGCAAGAGATGCTGCGAGTCCTTGCTCACCGGAGAGGGGTGGTACCTGCAAGAGACTCCGATGCTTAAGTTAGTATGGGCTTTGGGCAGGTTTTTAGTAGAATTGGAGTATGAGTTATACCTGGGTGCTCCAGTATATTTATAGTAGTGTAGAATAATCTTCCTTGAGATAAATTTGTTATCTTATCTTATCTTTCGCGGGTGAGATCACCTATCCTTTAGCCAGCCGCCTTCTGGTAGGCGGTGACCCCTCTTTCTTGGGCCTCTTTGGGCCTCTGTGGCACTTCGTTCGAGCTCTTTATGAAGAGGTCGGCGGTCGGCCAAACTTTAAAGAGGTCGGTCGCTTTGTCCTCGTCCGATCCGGACCTTATACCTCGGACCAGTGTATGAACAATTTTTCTATTTACAATTTATATTTTAGAAATTTAAAAAAAATAAGATTTTGACTATTTAAATTAGAATTTTTATTTAATTTATAATTATTGAATAATTTTCTATTTATAAAGCTTAATAGTTGTAAAATAACAAGAATTTTATATAATTTGGGTTAAATAATTGATATTTTTTGTAATTTAATACTTTAAGTTTTATGAATAAAGAGAATTAATTATATCATCTTATAATTTTAAATTAGAATACTTGATTGAAAACTAATTAATAAATTAATATAAAAAATAATATTTTTTAAAAAATAATTTTAAAAAATAAAATTAAATTTCAAATTAATACTCTATTCCCTAATTTTATTAAAATTATCCTACTCTAATTAATCCAAAAATCCCCAAATCAACCCTTAACCTAACTCTAATTTTTATCTAACCCTAATCCAATTACACACATTACCCTCAGCTGCCGCCACCCACACTTCCCTCACCCCCTCATATAACACACAACACACACATACACAGAGATGACGAAGAGAGGAAGAGAGGGAGCCGCTGTCACGTCGTCACCGTTCGGCCTATCGCCGCCATCGTGTTGCCACCGAGCTGCCGATAACGAAGGGAATAGAGAGAGAGGCGCGCCGAGTTCAAGAGGGGAGAGAGAGAGGCCGAATGCGAGGAGGGAGGGAACCCTCGTCGTCGCCGTCGCAGAGGAGAGTCCCTGTCTTCACGAGCTGTCGCCATCAAAGCTTCTACTTCTGCTTTGCTGCTTCTGCTGTCATGCCGTCGTCCCTCTGGACATTGCTGCTTCTGAATCTTGCCCTATCACTAGTTCTCTGCCTCCTTATTGTGGCTCAACCTCTGTTTAGGTAGCTCAAGTGTCTCTTGTTCAATGAGTTTAATTGATTTGGTTTCTGTTTTGATTTGAATATTGATTTGGTATAATGCTGCCTGTTTCGGTCACTGCCTGTCACTGGTTTCTATTCTGATAGCTGCTGCTATTTTTTGCCTTTAATTTGTTATTGATTCAGTAATTTATTGCTGTTCTATTTTTGGTTTTGATTCACTTCTGTGCTGTTATTTAGTGTTTACTGTTTAATGTTTGCATTCTAATTTTTGTTACAATTTCTAATTTGTTCTCGATTTTTGGTTGGGCTACTTTCTGCAATTTTCCATACATAAATTATGGCTAGGTGGATACCAGAGCAGCACCTGCAATTTACTTGAGTTGTTATACTTTTAAGTACCTCCACCTGTTCTATCAACTTGTTATAACTGTTCCCTGATCAATGATACTATGCTTTGATTTTTAGGCCAGTATTAAATCATATATATATGGAGAACATATTTTTGGCGTCTGAATTCTGGTATCTAGTATCATTTTAGTCGCCCTATTAACAACAACTCTTCATGTTGGTTTCATAAGTAGAAAACTTAATTTGGCTTCCTTGATATGGCTGACAAACTCATTTCAGCACAAGATGGGAGCAGAATCCAATTTACAGTTTCTTTAGGGATACCAGGTACTTATTTTCATTGCTACTTCATTATTTTCATTGCCTTCTGCTATGGCTTTGACAGCTGATCCTATTGCTTCACTAGTTGACACAACATTCATTGGCCAAATAGGTATATTTTCCACCATTAACTCCAAGTTTTCTAAGTGTCTCATAGCAGAAAATATAAAAAAGGAGATAGAGATAAGACAAAATGGTCATGTCTCTATTTATATCCATGTATCTGTCTCTTTCTTCAAACAAGTTTGTGTCTGTCAATATTTTTGTGTTTCTGTCCTAAGATAGCATAATTTATAACAACTTTAGCATAATTTTTGTCAATATTTTTGTGTTTTTATTTGGAATATCCCTACTAATATATTAAAATATGATTGAAAACACTATCAAGTTAATTGAGACATGTCTCAAAGGTTTAATTTATAATTTCATTGGTTAAGAGTAGATGTGCTTGTTCTTGTGCAGTTGTAGGTTGCTCTCATTGCAGTTGTGGATATGCCTAAATTGTGGTGATTAAAGCCTTATGGATTGATACAAATTAACTTGGATTCATAAAAAGAGTATTTTTTTTGCTCTGTGTTCAAACAGTGGCAAATAAAGTAGGTGAAAGAAGCTTATTACTGAAGCTTAGGTATCCTGAGATTTGCATAGAATTCAAGTATGATCCAAGTTTCCCCATTCAAGGCTTATACTATGACAAGTCTAAAGGGTGCCTAATGAAGTTGGACTTCATCGGGTCAATTGAGCCAGATGGATGTTATTTTGGTCGACGCAGGGTATTTACTGCTCATTCTTATGTTTTGTTAGGCACATGTATGCATCATATTAGCTTCTTTTGCTATTTAATTATTTAAAACCTTCTCAAGAATACCGATTGTATTAAGTGGCTGTGTTGAAGAATTGATGTTGCTAGTTTCTTTGACACGCTTCTCATGACATATCTTGTCTATTATAGCCAAAGTAAAATATTACCAACAAAATACTTTCTTTACATAGATTTCTTTCCTTCCAATAATTTACAGCTAAGAAGAAGGGAAATTTGTGATGTATATTGAACACCACATATTGGTCGTGATCAAGCTCGATCACTTGTTGGTTTGATGGATTTCTTCTGCTTCAGTGAGATTAGTTCCCTCTCATTTTGTCCTCCAGTAATTATGAAGAGGCTAATATTTCTGCATTTTCTTATTACGACATGTATATACTTTTCTTCTATTGTTATGTAGAATCATAAGCTTCTCCTGACATATAATTTCCACAACTATATACTTCGAAGCATGGATGATGAATTTGGTGACATTGTTGGTGTTAGGTAATTGCTCTAAGATGTATTTGGAGTCTTTCTTTAAGATGTTATTTACTGATGTTATTTATTTATTTATTTTTTGATATTTTTGCATATAAGTGACAACATTGGTGAAACTGAAGGTGGAATTGGTGGACATGTTCTTTGTGCAATTGATATGCTTAGTCTTAGGTGTTGTTTGTATTTTTTTTTTTTTTTAATTTTTAATGTGCAATGAGGAATTGAGATGTGTAATTTATAATGAATTTTATAGAAACAGGATCACATTTGTACAGCCAGAATGAAACGTCTATAAAGAAGTGAGTGAATACTTACTTTTACATGATACATACTTTTACATGATGTTATAACTGAGCATTTTTCTTTGTTAATTAAGTCATATTTTTTAGAGCTATTGAATAGATAGAATAACATATGATCAAACTCAAAAGCTTGGTTATTATTAGATTAAACTTTAATACCTAATTTCTTTAAATATGGTTTGAACTTTTTTAAATATGTATAGTTTTGATGAACTAATTTTATTTGTATGTGTTATAATTTTTTAGTTAAATGGTTAAAATAAAAAATAATGAGGTTTATTTTAGTATGGCGACAAAATTGGTATTCTAACTAATATTTTGGGAATCATTAGCAACATACTTGTTATTGATGATGGTGAAAAATTAAATATTCTATTGCGACTAAAACATTTGTAAGATACCTATCAATTTATTACTAGTTTAAAAGGAATTTGCGATGATATTTGCGATAGTACTGCAACTAATTGGTTACATATTATTTCTTAGCAAATTAGCGACTACTTTGTAACTTTGCTTTGTCATTTAGAATAGCTTTGGTTTAGCGACAAAATTCCTAGAAATTTAATTAAGAATTTTCAAAAATTAGATATAGATCTGCTACAAAAAGTGATAGATTTACGATCATATTAGCAAAACAACTTGTGACAACTAAGCATTTTATTTTCTCTAACAAGTTAGCTTGGATTTAGCGATGAGTCTGCTACAGTAAAGTTTGTCGCTAATTAGCGACTACCATTTAGTCTATTTTTCTATGGAATTAGCTTTTATTTTAGTGATGGATTTGGAATATTTATTCGGTCGCAAAAAAACTTTTCCAATGAATTAGCGACTATTGGGTTTGCCTCACTGATCTGTGACTTGTAATTAGCGAGGAAAGCATTGGTTGCTAGGCGGTAGCTAATTCGTCACAAATTATATTTTGCGTTAGATTAGCAATGATTTTACGACTCTTTTGTGGTAACTATTCGGCCATATTCTTGTAGTGCTAAAACCATTGGGTAAGGTAAGTCTTTTCGAAACCCTTGTGGTTTGATGTTTTAGTTAGTCTTAGTATTGATTTTGGTATATTATAAGATGTTAGATTGAGGTTTGGTGATTATTGGAGTTATTTTGGCTACTTGGAGCTTTGAGTTTGAGTTTGAAGCTTTCGGATTAAGCATGGTGACCTTGTTTCGGTGTTTTGTCCGTGTTGGGAATCGGCCAAGGTATGGTTTTAGTTTTTTTTTTAGGTAATATGTAATGTTTCATAAAACATAGGCTAGTGGACCTTAGGATAGGATTGAATTGATATTGGTTGTTAATAAATGTTGTTGATTAATGATGATTGTTGAGAATATTAATTATGATAACGGGTATTGAATATGATTGTTGATGTTGATGACGTTAGGTGGTGATGGTAGGTTTAATGATGATTGAATTGAGGAATGAGAATTATGATGGATTGGGTGAATGATTGATGATGCTTTGTGATGTTTATGTTAAAAGAATCTAAGGAAATTTGTGATTATTGAATGGTTTTGATAACTATATGATTGAGAAATGGTTGGAGAGTGCTTATCATGTATGTTTGGATAGTTTTGAGTATGTCTAGGTTGATTTGGGTTGATGTTCTAGAAAACAAGAGAACCTTGTCAATTTGGTAAAAACCTTGTTTTTGATGAACTTTGATGAGGCATAACTTGGCCTTCGTACCATCTTTAATGAAAATTATTTTAAATGAAAGTTGGGTCCGAGAGCTTTAAGACGTTCGAATAACGGATGAAAAGTGTTTTAAAATAGGAAAGTTATGCGCATTTGAAGTTTAGTACTAAAATCGGAATTCTACATATTTTCAAAAATTTTCTACGTTTTTAAGGCCATGCATACGTAGATAGTGCACGCGACGCGGGGATTGGCCACTGCCAAGTACTTGTGCGTATGCGGCACAGGCATGCGCACGCGAGACTGTAAATTTTAAACGCATGCGTACGCGGCATGTTGCACGTGACATGAGCCTTGATGACTAGAATTCACACCCCCATTCAAAATTGGTGAATTAGTTCTTTTGATAAGCGTACCAAAATTATCGTCAAGTAATAACCCACAGTGGAATGGGATCGTATCCACAGAGATTGGCAAATTCGAGCAGTTTTAATCAATTGATGAATTAGTCAAATGGATCAATAGGATTGTAAAGTGCAGAATTGTAAATGACATAAATGTAAATGACTAGAATATAAAGAAAAGCAATAAAGTGCAGGAATAGAAATGGCAGAATGTAAAGTGCAGAATCATAAATGACTTGAATGTAAATGGGAATGGGGAATTTCTGAATGTAAAAATAAGCTGTAAAGAAATGGATAGATAAGAATAGGGAAATTCATTGAGATTGGGAGATGTTGTCTCTTTGGATCAAATCTAGCTTATATCCTCTTCAATCATGCAACTCATTGACCTCTTGGCAATCATGATTGATTGAGCCCCAATCCCTTGGTTACTCAATCTCTCAGATCTTGATCAATAGCCAATTCCTTGGTCTAATTGCTCATGAAGAGAGATATGCTTGGTCCCTGATTATACCACACACCATTATAGGTCCAAGTAGAGGGAGAATTATATGTCACATATCCAAACACCAAAACCCAGATTCTACTCAAGTGTGAGAAGGGATTTCAAGCATGGTTCCATGTTTCCTTTCCCAAGGTTCTCCTGAAACCCAATTGCATTCAATCTCTTTCCCAAGATAATTGAATACTAAGCATTAAGAACGAAATTCCTTCTAGAAAATCAAAGAGAAGATGAAGAGAAGAAGAATTTCACTATTATCAATCCATCGAGTTCAACAGAGCTCCCTCTCTCAATGAGAGGGAAGTTAGCTACTCATAACTCAAAAAGTACTCAAAAGTGAAGTGTAAAAGTGGATCTAAAACTGACTGCTTAACCCCTTTCTTCAGTACTCCTTGGGGGTATTTATACTACTCCTAGTAAAATAAAGGAATTACAAAAGTGAAAAAGGAAAATTACATTTTGGAGGGAAAAGAAAACACTCAATAAGCGTGACTTCTCAGCTGGCGTGTCACGTGCCCTTCATTTCTAGCTTGGCGTGCCACGCCCAATCCTTCAAGTGGCACGCTCGTCCCTATAACAACCTTGGCGTGCCACGCCTTCGAACTCAAGTGGCACGCCCTTTGCCTTTCTCACTTCTCTTTGCCTCTGGAAACTTGAACTAGCATGCCACGCCCAGGGTCTGGTGTGCCACGCCCTTGCTCTATGCTTGGCTAGGCTTCTCTGGAAAGTTGAACTAGCGTGGCATGCCCAGGGTCTGGCGTGCCACGCCCCTTTTGTGAGGGAGTGGATCCTCTGTTTGGCGTGCCACGCCATGAACTCAAGTTGCACACCCCAATGCTTCTTTGCTCTCTGAATGACACTGGCGTGCCATGCCTAGTTGCTCAAGTGGCACACCTAAGTGAAGAATGGTGAGTGGCATGCCACGCCTTTGATACCAAGTGACACGCTCCATGTAATTGGCCTCCTTCATCCTTTCTGAAAACTTATACCAGCGTGCCATGCCTAAAGGCTGGCGTGCCACCCCCATGATCTTATCTTGGTTCTAGTAGTTGGCATGCCACGCCTCAACCTTCAAGTGGCACACCATAGTGAAATGCTAAGGTTGGCGTGCCACGCCTTCGATACCAAGTGGCATGCCCAGTCCTTGCTTTTGGTCCTTTGTGCATTGGCGTGCCACGCCTGGTTGCTCAAGTGGCACGCCCAGTCTTCAATTGCCTTCAGCCCCTTCTCTAGATTGTTGTACCAGCATCCCACGCCATGCTGCTCAAGTGGCACGCCCATGGATTTGTGAACTCTTCAAGCTTGGCGTGCCACTCCTGGGTTCTCAAGTGGCACGCCCAAATGACTTCTTGGGGCTGGCGTGCCACGCCTTCGATACCAAGTGGCACGCCATAGTGAAGGCTCTTCTTGGAATGGTGCGTTGGCGTGCCACGCCCCTTTGCTCAAGTGGCACGCCCATAGTAATTGATGGGCCAGGCGTGCCACGCTATGCCTGGCGTGCCACGCCCCTTTTGTGTCCCCCATTGTAGCTCTTTGGAATAATATATTAGCGTGCCACGCCCAGCTTCTAGCGTACCATGCCAGTGCATTTTTATGGCGTTTGCTCCCAAGTGGCACGCCAGTTTCACATGCCCAGCTTCTTGTTTGTCTTCTACCCATTTTTTATGCCTTTTTCACCTGAAATTCAGCACAACTCATCTCAAAGTAGTGTACCATAATATTCATCAAATAATGCATGAATTATACTGATCAAATGAGATTTATGTTCTTTTATGGTCTTCTTTATGCAAGAAAGAAGGGTAGATGATGCAAGTCATCACAACACCAAACTTAAGTTTTGCTTGTCCCAAGCAAATCAATGTGAGTAAACCTTTATAACTTAAGGCCTTGGCTTTTAGTGATTGCAATACAACTAAGAGTAATACTAAGTGTTCAACATATGTATGAATGTTTTAATGTCATGGAAAGCTCTTAGATCCTTGAGGGTTCTTTCAGGTATAGGCTTTAGGGGTCCTTTCTATTGATTGTCACCTTGAAGTATGACGTGGCAAAAATTGGTGAGTCAAGAATTGTTATAAGATATGCGTTGCAAGTATAGTTCTCAACCAACCAGAATTCCGCTTATCAATTTAGAAGGTTGTCACAAGAATTAAAATTAAAATACTGGGAGTATGAATCCCAGGTCGTCTCCCAACGAGTTGCAGAAAGGTGTGCTATTTTATTAATCAGATGTTTTCAAAATGGTTTGAGTTGAATAAAAAGGAAATTAAATTAGAGAAATTAAATAATTTAATTAAAAGCCTTGACTGGGAGTAGATTAGTTGGAAGCCCTATTCTTGTTGAAGTACTCTCAAGATTAATTGATAATTGAAGGTTGTTCTGTTTAGTTATCCCTTACTAGGTAAGGGAAAGTCAAACAAGTTGGAATGCTGTTTCTATTCACAAGTTCCAATCTGCTCAATTGAAAAGGATTAGCGTCAATGACTAGAAAGCATCCCAACAATAAACCTAATTACAATTTTTATTTTAAGCATCCTAACTCAAGGGTTCCTTTCAATCAACACCCCATTAAGTTAGGGAACTATTCGCTCATTGTGAATGTAGAACTCATAACATAGGAAAGGGAATTAAAGAAAGACATGATAGATAAAACTCAAGGGAATCAATTAAAAATAAAATTAATTCTTGTATTAATAAATTCTAAAATAATCCAATAGTAAAATTGAGTAAATTAAAGGACATTGAAGAGTAAAGCCAAGTAAAGAAAACGAACTAGAATGACGAAGTCTTGATGAGGTAATAACTCTTCTCAATATCCCAATGCAAAAAGCAATAGAAATAAAATCCTAAGAACTATGAATGTGTAGAGGGAAAACCTAGAGGAGGAGTAAAACTAGATCTAAAAACTAAAATTTTTGTAGAATGAATGTTGTCCTTGGTTTCTGCATGTTTCCTGGCTCTAGTATGCTTTTCTGGGCCAAAACTGGGTCAAAACAGGGCCCAAAATCGCCCCCAGTGAATTCTGCAGATTATGCAGATCGCGCACGTCACGCGATCGCGTCATTCATGCGGCCGCGTCATTCGGCCTTTTGCCCTGCCATGCGAGCGCGTCGTCCACGCCTCTGCATCACTTGTTCTATCCCAATCCGCGTGGTTGCGTAAGCCATGCGGCCGCGTCACTGCGATTTCTTCTCTTTCGCGCGGTCGCGTGAGCCATGCGGCCGCGTCACTTCTCGCTGGTCATCTCCTCAATTTCTTGTGTTCCTACCATTTTTGCAAGCTTCCTTTCCAATCTCCAACTCATTCATGCCCTATAAAGCCTGAAGCACTTAACACACAGATCACGGCATCGAATGGAATAAAGGAGAATTAAAATACATAATTAAAAGTCTCTAGGAAGCAAGTTTTCAATCATGTAATAATTTTAGGAAGGAAATATAAATGCATGCTAATCATATGAATAAGTGGGTAAAGATCATGATAAAACCAGACAATTAAGCACATTATAAACCATGAAATAGTGGTTTATCAACCTCCCCACACTTAAACATTAGCATGTCCTCATGCTTAGTTGAAGGAGATAAAATAAATGAGTAGGAACATGTAAAACTCATGCAATGCAATGCAACCTATATATGTGAATGCAACTATATGATTTTTGTCTACTTGATCAATAGTAAATAAGCTCTTCAAAACAATTACAAATCAAATTCCACTAATTTAATTCTCATACAATAAAAACAGATAAAAATGCAAGAAAGTAGCTCATGAAAGCAGGGAACATAGAATTTTAAGCATTGAACCCTCACTGATGATGTATGTACGCTCTAATCCCTCTAGTGTATAGGGCAATCACTCTATCCTTCTCTAATCATGCTCTCTAATTTTTGTTCTTCTCCTAATCAATCAACAACATTTAATATACCAATGCAAACATCATGAGGTCTTTTCAAGGTTGTAATGGGGCCAAGATAATGGTAAGGATACATATATGGCTAAGTAAGCTTATAAACTGAATCTTTAATTAACCCAAGTTTTAACATAACATATATATATTCTATATAACTTTAGAATTTATACCTAGCTACCCAGAATTTCCCTTTCACATTCCATACTCATGTATCAACTTTTTTTTATCTTAATTTTATCATACATGCATTGATCTTTGAATTCTTAACTTAACATTGGGGTAATGTTGTCCCCTTATTTATTTATTGAATATTTTTGGTTTTTTTTTACATAAACATAAAAATAAACATAGCTTATCAATGCACATAGATTTTCGATTCTTATAGTTTCACATGAGTAGGTGTCCAAATTCCCATTATATTATCATGATACATTCCCTTATTATCTTTTGTTCCCACAATTTCCCATACTTAATTAGCATACACAATTCTATCTTAAGCTAACCAAACATTCAGTTTGGGATATATAATTGTTTTTCCGCTTAAGGCTAATAATGTGGTAAAATATAGAGCAAATGGGATTTAAAGGCTCAAAGTGGCTAACAAAGATAATTAAAAGGGTGGGTTTAATTTGGATAAGTGAGTTTAAATAAATAATGACCTCAATCATATGCAAGCATACAAATATAATAAACATTGGACATATAGGATTAAACAAAATATAGATTACAATCATAGAGAAGTAAACACACAAGAATAAAATAATTATGGTTAAATAATGTAACCATGCATAAAGGCTCAAATCTCACAGGTTGTGTGTTCTTTAGCTCAAAAATCATGTTCTAAATACAACTTCAAGCAAATTTAACATAAAAGTTTTAATTACAATTAGTGAAATTTTGTTCCAAAAATAGAGTCTTAGAAGAAACTTATTGTCTTTTCAATCAAATAGAACATGCATGCAGCTAATCTATTACTATGAAATTTATCCTATTCTACAAAAGAAAAACTAACTAAATATCCTAATTTATTGGTGTTTAGGGAAGAGAAATTACCTCCAGAAGTCAGGTACTGACCGACCTCCCTACACTTAAGGCTTTGCACCATCCTCGGTGCCATCTGTCAGAAATAAAGGTGGGCTGGTTGCAGTATCTCCACAGTCGGGGCCATCATGGCTTCCTATGCTGGTAAAGAAAGTGGAATCCGGGGTGTCTGAGTCCTTGAATTTTCCCATAATCAGCTCCTTGAGGTATGTGAATCGGCGCTTGTTATGGCGCTCTCTCATCTTAGCTTTATATTCCTACCGATCCAACCTTTTGAGTATCTGATGGAGCAGTTGGTCTGTAATAGGTGCTTGTGGTATTGAAGAAGGAATATCTTCAACCGGTTCAGTAGGATGGCTTGTGGCGGCTGGTGGAGGTCTGATGTATTTCCCGTTAGGAACATACTGATCATCCCGTGGGAGCATGGCTTTGGTGTCCCCAGCTCTGTAGGAGACTCTGGCTGCGGAGACAAGATATGAGACTAAGGCGGGAAAAGGTAAGTTACCCGCAATTTGTACGTGTCCCATGGCATTCCGGATGTGTCTCGGTAGATTCAGAGGTTGGTCTGTAAGGATGCATCATAGTAGGACGGCTATGTCCGCAGTGAAGGAGGACTCGTGAGTGCTAGGAAAGACGTAATGGGACATGATCTGGGCCCATACGTGAGCCTCCAAGGTAAGTGCTGAAGCCGATATTTCCTTAAGGCGGGTACGATGGTATCCGTAGATCCAACGGCTGCCAGGTAGTGCGATAACTCTGAGAACGGCGTCCCAATCAAATTGGTACATCTGGCGCTTGAGTGCGGCTTCTTGAAAGGCGTCCAATCCTTCTAGAACAGGGGGAAGACCTAGAGCTTTTTGAATGGCCTCTTCTATAATGGGGACTTGCTTCTGACGGACAAAGACAGACTGCAGGGTTGGCAGGTGGAAGTTGGAGTAGAACTCGACTACCCAAGAAAGATTGACCTGCCTCGGCTGTCTCTGTAGGAAACCCCATTGTCTGTGTGCAATTTGCGACTCAACAAAGGTAGCAATATGGTTTGGGAGGAGAAGAAGGTATTCGTTGTTGTAACTCCTTTCTGCCAGGATGGGAAACATCTGCTCACAGTAGCGATTGGGAAATCGCGCAGTGTCCTATGCTGGGACGGCTTTTTCTTTATCATCAACCTTTATAATCCTCTTAATTCTTTTTTTTGATGGTTTAACCGCAGTTGAAGAGGGTTCTGTCGCTAATGCTCTTTTTGTTCCTCTCCTCGCTGTTGATTTGGGAGTAGCTTTCTCTTTGCCTTTCTTGGTGGCCATCCTAAAAAAGGGAAGAGAGAGTAAATTAAATTTAAAGAGATAGAGCAAGGAAGAGGATTGTATGAGTGATAATCAATGCACAGCAAAGAGTATGTCATTAACACATGGTCATGACTACATGTGAAAAGTTCATCAATGGGAAAATAGCAAGTGCAGTTGAGGACAATTAAATGCAAGGGGTTTATTGGCATGCAGGCAAAGGCATGAGTAGCATAGATCAGGCATTTAATTAGTCAAATTTTTTATCACTCGTAACAAACTAGCCATCACGTTTGTATTGACAATTATTTTCAACGAATAAAATATGAAAGGGGTTTTGTGAAAAACAAGAATTTAATAGCCATATTGGCTTTTTTTACAAACATATAGCATGCATGGTGAATAAGGTATAGAAAGTATTAAAGTGAACATGCAAGCAACCCTTTAAAAAAGTATATAATTGCCAAACAATTCTACAACAATCCACAAGCATATAATGAGAAATAATGGCTCAAATAAATTTCCAACACCAAGTAAAAAGGAAAAAGAAAATATGGATAATGAAAGTAAAAGAAAAAGAAAAGAAGATAACATATAAAAATAAAAAGAATAATAGAAAAAATTAGGGGGGGAAAGAGGAAAAGAAAACCTTGTTAATGGGGGTGAGAGAGAGAGAGAGAGAGTAGAAAGTGAGAAAGAAGGAAGAAGGAAGAAGGAAGAAATAAGGAGGGGAAAGAGAAAATAGGATTTGGGGAAAAGAAAGATAAGATAATTGGCAAATCAGGGAAGCTGTGCGGCGCAAGCGACCCGGTTGCATGGGGCACGCGGTCACGCGACTTGCGCTTATACTGATTGATGCGGTCGCGCCGGTCACGCGGTCGCGTGACCCGTTTCATGCTACTGGCGCGAGGGTAGCCTCGCACTCGTACAACTCTCTGTTTGAAAGTTTATTTTTTTACCAAATCTGAGGTGATGCGATCGCGTGGGGCATGCGATCGCGTGAGTGGCCATTAGAAGGGTATGATGCGGTCGCGTCGGCCACACAGCCGCGTGGAAAGAATTGTGCGTTCAGCACCAATCAAGCACCACTCTAGCACAACTTTCGGTCGTGCACCCTTTTCACGTCAAATTCCAGGGCACGCGGCCGCGTGAGTGACGCGGTCGCGTGGGAGGCCAATGTTCCCATTTGACGCGGACGCGTCGGCGACACGGTCGCATGAGATGATTTGTGCCATGGGAACGCCTCCAGCCACGCTTTTGCGTGACTCTTTGTTTGTTTTATTATTTTCTCCAATCACCTGCGACGCGGATGCGTCAATAAAGCGGTCGCGTCGCATAAATTTTTTTTTTTATTAAAATATGTAAATGCAGATGCGCAAAATGTACTAATAAGGAGAAGAGTTATTGAATAGGGAAAACTAAGAATAAAGAAAAGAACGATCATACCATGGTGGGTTGTCTCCCACCTAGCATTTTGCTTTAACGTCCGTAAGTTGGACGCTCCACTAGCTCAGGCTTCGGCTATGTGGGGATCTTTCAAGAGGAAGATCTCTAGCTCCTTGGTTTTCTTCATCTTCTCACCATGGTACAGCTTTAAACGATGTCCATGGACTTTGATAAGGTCAGAGCTCGAAGGATGGCTTAGGTGATAAACTCTGTATGGTTCGGCCTTCTCTACTCTGTATGGACCTTTCCATCTTGATCTCAACTTGCCTGGCATGAGCCTCAGTCGAGATTTGTAAAGGAGGACTAAGTTCTCAGGTTGGAACTCTTTTCTCTTGATGTGCTGATCATGTACAGCCTTGATCTTCTCCTTGTAAAGTCTTGAGTTCTCATAAGCTTCTAGGCGAAGGCTTTCCAGTTCTTGCAGTTGCAACTTCCTTTCAGCTCTGGCTTTCTCAATTCCCATGTTGCACTCCTTTACTACCCAAAAGGCTTTGTACTCTATTTCAACAGGGAGATGACAAGATTTTCCATAAACTAAGTGGAAAGGGCTCATCCCAATGGGTGTTTTGTATGCGGTTCTGTATGCCCAGAGTGTATCTTGTAGCCTGGTGCTCCAATCTCTTCTATGAGGTTTGACTATCTTCTGCAAGATATGCTTTATCTCTCTGTTTGACACCTCGGCTTGCCCATTAGTCTGAGGATGGTAGGCTGTTGCAACCTTATGAATTATCCCATGCTTCTTCATTAATCCTGTTAGTCTCCTGTTACAAAAATGGGTGCCTTAATCGCTTACGATTGCTCGTGGTGATCCAAAGCGACAAATAATGTGGTTTCTCACAAAGGAAACAACAGTGTTAGCATCATCAGTGCGGGTAGGAATTGCTTCCACCCATTTGAAAACGTAATCCACAGCTAACAATATATAAAAATAACCATTAGAATTTGGAAATGGACCCTGAAGTCAATGCCCCAAATATCAAAAATTTCACAGAAAAGCATAATTTGTTGAGGCATCTCGTCCCTCTTGGATATATTACCAAATTTTTGGCATGGGAAACAAGGTCTACAAATTCAGCAGCGTCTCTAAAAAGAGTAGGCCACCAGAATCCACAGTCTAAGATTTTTCTAGCTGTTCTTTGAGGGCCAAAATGTCCTCCACTCTCAGACGAGTGACAGGCCTCTAAGATGGACTGGAATTCTAATTGAGGCACATACCGTCTAATTACCTGGTCAGCGCCACATCTCCATAAATATGGGTCATCCCATATATAATATTTAGACTCGCTTTTCAGCTTGTCTCTTTGATGCTTAGAAAAGTTTGGAGGAAAGGTGCAGCTAACTAGATAATTAGCTACAGGTGCATACCAAGGGACTACCTCAGATACTGCTTGCAGGTTATCAAATGGGAAATTATCAGCTATAGGAGTGGGGTCATCTGTAATGTGCTCAAGGCGACCCAAATGGTCTGCCACTAAATTCTGGTTACCACTACTATCCTTAATTTCTAAATCAAATTCTTGTAATAGCAGTATCCAACGTATAAGCCTTGGTTTGGACTCCTTTTTAGCTAATAGATACTTTAGAGCTGCGTGGTCTGAGTACACTACTACCTTCGTACCAAGTAAATAGGCTCGGAATTTATCCAGAGCAAAAACAATAGCAAGAAGCTCTTTCTCAGTAGTAGTGTAATTGGACTGAGCGGCATTTAAAGTTTTAGACGCATAAGCAATAACAAAGGGGTCCTTACCTTCGCGCTGAGCCAGTGCTGCTCCTACTGCATGGTTGGAGGCGTCGCACATTATTTCAAATGGCTGGCTCCAGTCTGGTCCTCTCACAATTGGAGTTTGAGTCAGAGCGGTCTTCAGCTTATCAAATGCTTGTTTGCAATTCTCGCTGAACTCGAACTCAATATCCTTCTGCAGTAGTCTGGATAAGGGAAGAGCTACCTTACTGAAGTCCTTAATGAATCTCCTGTAAAAACCTGCATGGCCAAGGAACGAACGGATTTCCCTCACAGAAGAGGGGTAAGGTAAACTAGAAATAACATCCACCTTTGCTGGATCTACAGAAATGCCAGTATTAGAAACAACATGTCCTAGTACAATACCTTATTTTACCATAAAATGACATTTTTCAAAATTTAATACAAGGTTTGTACTGACACATCTATCTAATAATCTAGATAATCCATCTAAGAAAAGGCTAAAGGAATCGCCATATACACTAAAATCATCCATAAAAACTTCCAAACAGTCCTCAATATGATCAGAGAAAAGACTCATCATGTACCTTTGGAAGGTAGCTGGTGCATTGCACAAGCCAAAGGGCATTCTCTAGTAAGCATAAGTCCCAAAACGACATGTAAAAGTGGTCTTTTCCTGATCCTCAGGAGCTATATGAATCTGGAAATAACCTGTGTAACCATCTAAAAAACAATAATGTGATTTACCTGACAGGCGATCCAGCATTTGATCAATGAATGGAAGAGGATAGTGATCCTTACGAGTAGCCTGGTTGAGGCGTCTGTAATCAATGCAGACCCTCCAGGCATTCTGAACTCTGGTTACAATGAGATCTCCATGCTCATTCTTCACTGTAGTGACTCCAGACTTCTTGGACACCACTTGTACTGGGCTTACCCATTCACTGTCTGAAATGGGGTAGATGATATCTGCCTCCAATAGTCTGGTCACTTCCTTTTTGACAACCTCTAAGATAGTGGGGTTTAGTCTTCTCTGGGGTTGACGGACAGGTCTTGCTCCCTCTTCTAAAAATATCCGATGCTCACAGACTTGAGGGTTGATGCCTACTATGTCTGCCAAACTCCAACCAATTGCCTTTTTGTGCATTCTCAGCACACTAAGTAACTGCTCTTCCTGTTGAGAAGTGAGTTTCCTTGCAATGATAACTGGAAACTTCTGCTCGTCCTCAAGGTAAGCATATTTGAGGTGTGGAGGAAGGGGTTTTAATTCTAACTTCTGATCATGGTTAGGCTCTGGGTTGTCTGGAGCTGGTAACAATGGTAAATCACTGTCATTGTCCTCTGAGAATGTCCCCACACTTGGACCTTGTCCTATGTACTTCTCTTCAAATTCCTCCTGGTGAACTTCAGCCACGGTTTCATCTATAATGTCACACTGGAGAATAGAATGATCCTCCGGAGGATGTTTCATAACTCCATTTAGATTGAAGATTACTACTCGGCCATCTATTTCAAAAGAGTATGTTCCTAAAAAAGCATCTAATTTGAACTTCGAGGTCTTCAGGAATGGTCTTCCGAGTAGGGTTGATGACGGCTTCTCTGAGTCATTTTGGGGCATCTCCAGGATATAAAAATCAATGAGAAATGTGAGCCCCTTAATGTCCACTAATACATCTTCAGCAACTCCAGCCACTGTAATAATGCTTTTATCTGCTAACACAAAACGAGCTGCCGACTTTTTTAAAGGGGGGAAGCCTCAAAATATCATATATAGACAAAGGCATTATACTCACACATGCTCCTAAATCACACATGCAGTCAGAAAATATTAAACCACCAATAGTACAATTAACCATACATGGACCTAGGTCACTACACTTTTCAGGTAAACCTCCCATTAAAGCAGATATGGAACTTCCTAAAGGAATAGTTTCTAATTCATTAATTTTGTCTTTATGTATACATAGATCCTTTAGAAACTTTGCATATTTAGGTACCTGTTGAATAACATCAAAAAGAGGAACAGTTACCTCAACCTTTTTGAATATTTCTACCATTTTGGGGTCAGGTTCCAGCTGCTTCCTGGGCTTCCTTGCAAGTTGTGGAAATGGAATGGGAGTGGTGTCTTCTGCAGTGTCTGCACCCTGTGGTACTTCTTTTTCATCTATGTCCTGTATGTCCTCTTCCTCTTCAACATCTTCTATTTCCACTACCTCTTCAGCTGAGGCGTGTTCTGGTGGGCTTGGCTCCTCTTGATTCCTCTTCTGCAGTGTGGTTCTGGACCTTAGAGTGATGGCATTAATGCCACCCTTTGGATTGGGTAATGGTTGAGAGGGAATTCTACTGGAGCTCAAAGGCTGGTTATTGGAGTTATTCATTAATCCAATCTGTGAGACAAGAGCTTGCAGGGTAGAGTTCAGACCATTTAGTGTAGCATAAAGGTTATTTTCCATGGTCTGTTGTCTCCGATCAATAGATTGTAGTAAGTCATCATTAGCAGAAGAAGAAGGATAAGTAATTTGAGAGGTCTGCTGTTGGGTATTATGTGGTCCTTGGGATTGCCTCAGGTGAGGTGCTCTGTAAGGCTGGTACTGGTTCTGCTGTCTATTGTTGTTGTTATTCCACCTCTGATTTCTCTGATTGTCTCTGCCTCCTCTGTTGTTGTTGTTGTCCCTCCAATTCTGGTTAGAATTGTCCTGCCATCCGTGGTTGTAATTGCCACCTTGATTGTACCCTTGGTTGGGGCGGTCATAGAAGTTATGAGTGGCTGCCACGGTGTTGTCTTCCTGCTGGAGCTGCGGACATTCGTCAGTATAATGACTATAATCCGCACAGATTCCGCAAACTCTCTGTGGGACTAACTCGCTGTGGTGGAGAAGGTTGAGCTTGCTGAACTTGTTGCTGATTCAATTGCATCTGCTTCAGCAAGTTGGTCATTTCACAGATACTCTGAGTTAGAGCAGCAGTCTCTCTTCTAGAGGATACTTCTACAACGGCTTTTGAATGGCCTTGCTTCTGCCTGTGATTCCGAGTGGATTCAGCTAAGTCACTGATCAATTGCCATGCCTCATCAGTGGTTTTATACTTTTTCATAGACCCATTGCTAGCACTTTCCAATGTGGTCTTATCTTGGGGCCTCATGCCCTATGTGACGTAACCGAGTAACACTATCTTGTCAATCATATGGTGGGGGTAAGCTTCCAGAAGATTATTGAAGCACTCCCAGTATTCATAGAGAGTCTCAGATTCGTCCTGAACAATCATGGAAATATCTTTCCTCAGTTTATTAGTAACTTCAGCTGGAAATAATTTTTCCAAGAATTCTCTTCTAAGTGTATCCCAGTTGGATGCAGTTGCTACGGGTTGAGTGTAATACCACTCTCTTGCCTTTCCCTCAAGAGAAAACGGGAAAGCTAACAAAATTGAAGTTTCATCTGCACCATCACGCCTGACAGTAGAATAGGCTGCTTGAAAATCTCTCAGGTGCTTGATAGGCTCTTGAGCAGGTAAGCCATGAAACTTGGGCATCAAATTGAGCAGTGCAGTCTTTATTTTAAAGTCTGTAGCCACCGCTGAATGATGCGCTTGAAATGGTTGCATTGTAAAATCAGGGGCTCCAGCCTCCTGGATAGTAACTCTCCTAGGTTCTGCCATGTCACCTACACGTAAATCAACTGAATCAGTAGAACGGGGGTTGGTTTCTTCCTCAAATGACGTTTCAGATCCGCCCTCAGAGAGGACTAACCGACGCTGAGCTTGCCTTATTCATGAAATAGTTCTTTCAATCTCAGGATCGAATACTAGCAAGCTTGGATCAGGAAGTGAAGGCGTCATCTAGCGAAAGAAACAAGCAGCTCATAGTAGCAAGATAAAATAAAATGCAAATAAATAAATTCCAATTAATAACTTTAGGACTCTATTGCAACTCCCCGGCAACGGCGCCAAAAATTGACGTGGCAAAAATTGGTGACTCAAGAATTGTTATAAGATATGCGTTGCAAGTATAGTTCTCAACCAACCAGAATTCCGCTTATCAATTTAGAAGGTTGTCACAAGAATTAAAATTAAAATACTAGGAGTATGAATCCCAGGTCGTCTCCCAATGAGTTGCAGAAAGGTGTGCTATTTTATTAATCAGATGTTTTCAAAATGGTTTGAGTTGAATAAACAAGAAATTAAATTAGAGAAATTAAATAATTTAAATAAAAGCCTTGACTGGGAGTAGATTAGTTGGAAGCCCTATTCTTGTTGAAATACTCTCAAGATCAATTGATAATTGAAGGTTGTTCTGTTTAGTTATCCCTTACTAGGTAAGGGAAAGTCAAACAAGTTGGAATGCTGTTTCTATTCACAAGTTCCAATCCGCTCAATTGAAAAGGATTAGCGTCAATGACTAGAAAGCATCCAAACAATAAACCTAATTACAATTTTTCTTTTAAGCATCCCAACTCAAGGGTTCCTTTCAATCAACTCCCCATCAAGTTAGGGAACTACTCGCTCATTGTGAATGTAGAACTCATAACATAGGAAAGGGAATTAAAGAAAGACATGATAGATAAAACTCAAGGGAATCAATTAAAAATAAAAGTAATTCTTGTATTAATAAATTCTAAAATAATCCAATAGTAAAATTGAGTAAATTAAAGGACATTGAAGAGTAAAGCCAAGTAAAGAAAACGAACTAGAATGACGAAGTCTTGATGAGGTAATAACTCTTCTCAATATCCCAATGCCAAAAGCAATAGAAATAAAATCCTAAGAACTATGAATGTGTAGAGAGAAAACCTAGAGGAGGAGTAAAACTAGATCTAAAAACTAAAATTTTTGTAGAATGAATGTTGTCCTTGGTTTCTGCATGTTCCCTGGCTCTAGTATGCTTTTCTGGGCCGAAAACTGGGTCAAAACAGGGCCCAAAATCACCCCCAGCGAATTCTGCAGATTATGCAGATCGCGCACGTCACGCGATCGCGTCATTCATGCGGCCGCGTCATTCGGCCTTTTGCCCTGCCACGCGAACGCGTCGTCCACGCCTCCGCGTCACTTGTGCTATCCCAATCCGCGCGGTTGCGTGAGCCATACGGCCGCGTCACTGCGATTTCTTCTCTTTCGCACGGTCGCGTGACCCATGCGGCCGCGTCACTTCTCGCTGGTTATCTCCTCAATTTCTTGTGTTCCTTCCATTTTTGCAAGCTTCCTTTCCAATCTCCAACTCATTCATGCCCTATAAAGCCTGAAGCACTTAAAACACAGATCACGGCATCGAATGGAATAAAGGAGAATTAAAATACATAATTAAAAGTCTCTAGGAAGGAATATAAATGTATGCTAATCATATGAATAAGTGGGTAAAGATCATGATAAAGCCACACAATTAAGCACATTATAATCCATGAAATAGTGGTTTATCAAAGTAGCAAGGGTTGTTTTGCTTTCTTGACCACGACTCTAAGTGTTCTATCTCAAGACAACCCTTTAATTAAGCTTTCAATTAGCACTCCCAAACTAGTTGGTTTTAGGGTACTAGGTGTTGAGACACCCCTAAGAATTTACTTGCCCAGGTCTCTTCTTGACACATCTTCACCACAAGCATCTACTAAGATCTTTAATTCTTTTTGAGCTTTTTAATTTTTCTTTTTCCATCCCAGTAGTTGATGCTCAGAGCCTTGGGTCCTTTTTTTTCCTTACTACCTCTTCGTTCTATGGATATTCAAGGAACACCCCTTAACCTTCCCCTTGTTGTACCTTCTAGGACTAGTTACTCTTCCATGACTCATTTTCTTTTTAGTTCATCCAAGGTCCTACACTTGGTTACTTATTTCTTAGTTTGTTTGATGATCTCTCTTGGCCTTGGTCTCTCTCATTGTTTTTTGCTCAACTCACAGTGACTCTTATGGAGACAAACTCTACTTTTATTTATGTTGAAATGAAGACTTGGAATACATGGCATTTGCTTTCTTGTAAAAAAAACTCATAAAGACTTCAAACAGGAATTAAAACTAAGCATAAAACATAAACTATCCTAGCATGATTATTTATTCAGAAAGTAAATAAAGCAAAAGCTTAAACAAGATTTCAGAATTTAGAAAATGTCAACCATGGGACTCAACAACCTTGAGCAGCTTCATCTTTAGTTCATTGGCCCCTTCCCTTTGTCCTTCTTCTTGGAGGGGGAGGAGCCACCTTCATCTGGCTTGGAGGAATCTTCTTGTGCTTTGGCATCCTTGGGCTTCCAAAATCCTGCCCTCCTCATATAATTCCTTTCATCTTCCTTATGTTTGGCTAGGGTTTTCTCTTGTCTTGCACTTAGCTCTTCCATTCCTTGCATGAAGGTTGGGAATCCTGGGTTTAGAGCGGCCACGGTGTTACACAAGTGATTCAGCTTCGCTTGTGTATTGATGTCATACTGCCCCCTGGGTATGGTTCTGGCATCATAGAGATGTCTGAATTCGTCCAAGTTCCTCTATTGCCATTTGCCTTGCTCTACTATTTTGTCCAGTGCACTTCGCACCTCTCTCCAGTCAAATTGTTCTTGCTGTTCCTTCCTCATGTGCTCCCAATTCCCTTGGAGTTGTTGAATGTTTTGGTTGACTTGGCTCCATTGTTGTTGTTGAGTTTTTTTGAGTTAATTGACATCTTCCCTCAAGTGGTGTAGATCTTCCTTCATTTGGTGTACATCTCCTTGTAATTGCTCCCAGTTGAATCTCTCTGGAAATTGCTGATATTGGTATTGTGGTGGTGGTTGAAGTGCCAAGAATTGAGGTTGCTCTTCTGCCTCTTCCTCTTCTTGTTGTTGTTGTTGTGGTTTATGGGCATGAGCTCTTCGTTCTCTGGCCCTGTTGAGTGGGTGAACAGCTACCACCTTGGCCATCTTTTTGGCAGTTATGAACTTGTCTTGATTCACAAGCACTTCATCAATGATATTTTCAACTCTAGCCTCATCACATAGCCTCTGTATAATGCTGGGGAATGCCAACCTTGTGTTGTCACTGGTGCTTTTCAGCACTTTGTTGATGTTGTTGGCAATCATCTCCCCCACATTGATGTTCTCTCCTTTCATGATGCTGTAAATGAGTACAGCTCTCTCCTTGGTCACCTCTGAAGTGTTGGATGTGGGGATTAGGGACCTCCTCACAAATTCTAGCCACCCTCTAGCTTGGGGGCTCAAATCTCTTCTCCTCAGTTGATTGGGTATCCCATCCTTATCATTTATCCAACGCACATGCATCACACAAATTTAATTCGGGATCTCATCAAACCCAGGGTCTTGCTGCTTCATTCTTTCTTCATAGCTCTGAGTGGAGCTTGTCCTCTTCACCTTTAGCATTCTTTCTATGCTAGAGGAGCTGTAGTCAATGGACTTCCCCTTTACATAGCTAATGTAGCCATAATGTTGCCCTGGTTGAGGCACTGCGTTGGCATTGAATTCCCTCACCAAGCTCTCTACCACTTTCCTTGGGTGAATGGTGTGGTACGAAGGGTGGAAAATAAATAGGGTTAAATGTTTTCCCACTTGGGGAGTGGCGCCTAGCGTGGGAAGAGGCGCCAACTCTTTTCTCACATGTCTTCTGCGTGTGTTGAGTTCCAAAGTGCAAGTACACTTTGACTTCCTTGCTTTGTGAGTTGTTTACCATGTGGGCCCCATCTTTTCTCCTGAAATTGAAAATGAACCCATTAGTAATGACAAAAGAACCCTTTACATTCCTTCTCATCAAGAGTGAATAGGATTGCAACTGATGGGTGTCCCTTGGGACACCAAACTTAATTCTTTGGCATCTCAATAAATTGGTTTCATCATTGTGTATTTAATGTGTTCATAAGAGTGGAATAACATCAATCTTTTCATTTTCTTTTGATTCCAATTCCTCTGAACTCATTAAACTACATTCATGTTCTTACCCAAAGTATTAAGTGCTTTCAAATAAGGTGACTTGGGCTGCTAGGTGATTCTTGGTGGTGGCCACACCAAACTTAATCTTTGGGCTTACTCTTCAAGATCAGGCTATTAATTATTTGTAAGCCTAGATTGAGTGGGTGGAAGGCCACACCAAACTTAGCAGTTTAGCTAGTTCTCAGCCCATTCACTCATCATGATTTATGCCTTCATCAAGTTGCAATTCCATCATAGAAAGAAATAAAAGAGTGTAAAAAAAAATCTAGCTACCAAAGCTAATATCAAACTTTCTAACCTACAATTGTAAACTAATCCTAAATTGATACTGTAACCTCAAAGTAAGACTGAAAATTAAACTATCTAAAGTAATAGATTTTAAACTACTTCTAAAAAAAGTAATTAAATCAAAAAGGATAAAGTGTTGGGGTGCCTCTCAACTAGCGCTTCTTTATTGTCATTAGTTTGACATTCCTTCATCTTTTACTGAGCTTGTAGCTCACTCTTTGCTCCTCTAAGGGGCCTCCCAAGTAGTGTTTGAGTCTATGGCCATTGACAGTAAAAGTTCTCTGAGTCTTGTCCTCCATGAGCTCCACATGACCATAGGGAAACACCTTGAGTATGGTGAAAGGTCCTGACCATATAGACTTCAGTGTTCCAGGGAAGAACTTGAGTCTTGAGTTGTAGACTAACACCTTTTGTCCTTCAGTGAACTCCCTTCTTGCTATCTTTTGATGATGCCACCTTTTTGTGTTCTCTTTGTAGATTTTTGCATTCTCATATGCTTGATTTCTAAACTCCTCTAGCTCATTGAGTTGCATTAATCTCTTTTCTCTAGCAGCTTGCTCATCATAGTTTAACATTTTTAGATCCCAAAATGCTCTATGCTCAAGTTCAACTGGTAAGTGACAGGCCTTGCCATATACCAGTTGGTATGGAGACATCCCAATGGGAGTCTTATAGACTGTCCTGTAGGTCCATAGTGCATCATCCAGCTTCTTAGACCAAGCCTTCCTTGAGCTTCCAACAATTTTTTCAAGGATTCGTTTCAGCTCTCTGTTGGAGATTTTAGCTTGCCCGTTAGTCTGTGGGTGGTATGGAGTTGCCACTTTGTGCTTTACTCCATATCTGAGAATGAGTGTCTCGAGTTGTTTGTTGCAGAAGTGTGTACCTCCATCACTAATGAGAGCTCTGGGAATTCCAAATCTGCTGAAGATGTTCCTTCTCAAGAAGCTTATCACAACCTTGTTTTCATTTGTTGCAGTGGCTATAGCTTCTACCCACCTTGAGACATAATCAACAGCCACCAATATGTAGCTATTTGAGTAGGAGGTTGGGAAGGATCCCATAAAATCAATCCCCCATACATCAAATAGCTCCAACTCTAGTATGAATTGCTGTGGCATCTCATTTCTCTTGGTGAGATTACCAGCTCTTTGGCATTCATCACACCTTGACACCATTTCCTTGGCATCCTTAAACATTGTTGGCTAGCAAAATCCGGATTGAAGCACTTTTGCTGCTGTCCTTTCTACACTGAAGTGACCTCCATATGCAGATCCATGGCACTGCCATAATACTTCCTGCCCTTCTTCATGGGATATACACCTTCTTAGGATTCCATCAGCACACTTTTTGAACAAATAAGGGTCATCCCAGATGTAGTGTTTGGCATCCTTAATTAGCTTCCTCCTCATGTGCCTATTGATGTTGGTTGGTAGCTCCCCAATAGCCTTGAAGTTGGCTATGTCTGCAAACTAAGGGGCTACTCGAATCATCATCAATTGTTCATCAGGAAAGCTTTCATTGACTGCTACTTGCTATATCTCTTCTTCTTGTGGGATCCTTGAGAGGTGGTCAGCTACCTTATTCTCTGCTCCGCTCCTATCTTTAATCTCAATATCAAATTCTTGGAGCAGCAAAATCCACCTTATTAGTCTGGGCTTAGATTCTTGTTTGGTAAGCAAGTATTTGAGTGCTGCATGATCAGTGAACATAATTACTTTTGAGCCAATAAGATATGTTCTAAACTTATCAAAAGTAAAAACTAAGGCTAAAAGTTCTTTCTCCGTGGTGGTATAGTTCCTTTGATTCTCATTAAGAACCTTGTTAGCATAGTAAATAACATGTGCTAGCTTGTCTTTCCTCTGTCCTAGAACAGCATGATGCGTGAGCATCTTGTCTATCTTTTCCTAGTGAATTTGCATCTAAATTGTTGAATTTAATTAAGAATTAATTATATTTTAGTCACTATGGATGCTATTTTGAGTTTTGTACAATACTGTTTATTTTAGGTAGCATTTGGCAGAATTTGATGGAGTTTCTGTAGAGAAAGAGAAGAAGCCAAGGAGATGACCAGCGAATACCGACGCGGACGCATGGCTCACGCGACCGCACGGAATGGAGGAAATCGCAATGACGCGATCGTGTGGACTGGAATCTGCACAAATGACGCGAACGCGTGGACGACGCGGACGCGTCACATGTGCCACGTGCAGAAAAATGCAGAAAACGCTGGGGGCGATTTCTGGGCTGTTTTGACCCAGTTTTCAGCCCAGAAAACACATATTAGAAGCTGCAGAATGGACAAAACAAGTGGTCCCCATCCATCCCTTGAAGACTTGATTATTTAAATTAATTCAAATTTAAATTCAAATCTTAAATTAGGAAAAGATATTATTTTAATTTTTAGTTTTAGATATTAGATTTTAAATTTATTAGGATTAGTTATAAAAAAGGAGAAACTTTCCTTCCTTTGTAGAGAGGTCCTGGGGGAGATTCCACCTCATCCCATCAGGGGAACATAATTGACAATCCTAATTTTTTTTCTTTTCTATGAGCAACTAAACCTCCACTGTTAAGGTTAGGAGCTCTGTCTATTTGTATGGATTGATTTTATTACTTTTTCTATTTTAATTTATGTATGGATTTATATTTAAGAATTGTTTATGCTCTTTATTTTATGAATTTGGGTGGAACGGAAGTATGACCCTCTTTCTATTTGAGTTCTTGTAAAACTTGGAAAAGCTCTTTACTTGAACAACAGCTTGAAAACATATTCTCCTAAATTTTAATTATTTGGACTTAACGAGATACGTGACATATAATCCTTTTATTTTTGGGTAATTAGAGTTTTTGTGGCATATAAACTGGAATTTGATTATCACCCTCTAATTAGAATTAATTGACCAAGGAATTGGCTGTTGATGAATTTTAGAGGAGACTAGGAAGGTCTAAGGAATTAGGGTCTAGTCACATATAGTTTGCCATAAATTAAATCCTACATGAGTAAAATAGTTAGTGAGAAAAATTAATCCGGAAAAATAGATAACTCTAAAACTTTAACTATCTTCTCCATATTTTATTCACAACTTATTTATCTGCCTATCTTTAATATTTCTTATATTGTTTAATGTCTTTTATACTGCATCTCAACACTATTTTCTGTTTGTCTAACTAAGCCTATCAAACACTATTGTTGCTTGGTCCATCAATCATCGTGGGATCGACCCTTACTCACGTAAGGTATTACTTGGTACGACCCGGTGCACTTGCCGGTTAGTAAGTGTGGTTGTAAATACCGCACCAAGTTTTTGGCACCGTTGCCGGGGATTGACAGTAATTAACAACTACTCGTTGTTTGATTGTTTAGATTAGATAATTTTTCTTTTAACTAGTTTTATTTTATTATTATTAATTTTTATTTTTATTTTTCATTTTTGTTTATTTTGATTACGGTAAAAAAATTTTTTATTTCCTTTGTTCTTTCGTTCACGTCCCATCCCCCTGTCCCCTGTTTACTTTTATGTCATTTTCTTTTGATTTTTCTTATTTAAATCTCGTCAGTTTTTTTTTATTTAGTTTATTTTTTTTTCATTTTATTTTCATTTTTTTTCTTTTCTTCGTTTTACTTTGTTTTTTTCTTAATTATTATTAATTTTTTTACTTTTTATATTCTATTAGTTTTATTTTATTTTTATTTTTTTTATTTTTATTATTTTACACAGGTTGCCTCACAGGGACTTCTCTGCATTCTGACGTAGAGAGTCCCATTTTTTTCTTGTTTTCTGCTTGTGTATGCGCAGGAACAGAGACAAAGAACATCTCTTAGACTTTGATCCTGAATCTGAAAGAACTTTCAGGCGACGTTTACAACAAGCAAGACTTTGCAAGACTGCAGAATCCATTATGGCAAATAATAACGCTAACGCCAACGTGGTAAATCCGAATGGGGATGATCAACAGAGGAGAGTGCTTGGCTCTTATTCTGCCCCTACTGCGGATCTTTATGGAAAAAATATTGTGGTGCCTCCTATAACTGCAAACAACTTTGAGTTGAAGCCACAACTGGTCACCCTGGTGCAGCAAAACTGCCAGTATCATGGACTTCCTCATGAAGATCTAAATCAGTTCATATCTAATTTTCTGTAGATATATGATACTGTGAAGACAAATGGAGTGAACCCAGAGGTGTACAAACTCATGCTTTTCCCATTTGCTCTGAGGGATAAAGCAAAGCTATGGCTAGATTCCCAACCAAAGGAGAGTATGCATACGTGGGAAAAGGTTGTCACAGAATTTCTCACTAAATTTTTCCCACCAAAGAAGCTGACCAAGCTTAGGTTGGAGGTTCAGACTTTCAAGCAAAAGGAGGGTGAAACTCTTTATGAAGCTTGGGAACGGTACAAGCTACTGACTAGGCAATGCCCTCCGGACATGTTCTCCAAGTAGACCCAACTAGATATTTTTTATGAAGGCTTGGGTGAGATTTCCAAGATGAGCTTAGATACCTCTGCAGGCGGTTCATTGCACAAGAAGAAAACACCAGAGGAGACTATTGAGCTGATTAAATTGGTTGCAAGCAACCAATATTTATACTCATCTAACAGGAATCCTGTGAACTTTGAGACCGCTCAGAAGAGAAGCGTGTTGGAAGTAGAAGCTGTTAATGCTCTTCTTGCTCAGAACAAGCTTATGTCTCAGCAGATAAATCTACTTACTCAACAGATGGGTGGCATGCAAGTCTCAGCTATCAACACTCAAAATCCACCCCAAGAGACCTCCTATGACATGGCAGGTAACCTTATGCAAAATGATAATTATGATTATGCTCAACCCTCTTCTGAACAGGTGAATTACATGGGGAGTGGTCCTAGAAATCCTAACAATGATCCATATTCTAAGACATACAACCAGGGATGGAGGAATCACCGAAATTTTGGGTGGAGAGATCAACCTCAGAGACCTCAGAACTTCAACAATAGTTCTCAGGGCGGTTTTCAACAGAACAAATATAATAACCGCCAATTTCAGTCTCAGCAACAACAACCACCTCAGCAGGCAAATTCTAAATCCCAAGAAGATTCTAAGTGGGAGATGATGATGAGTTTCATACAAGAAACCAGAGCATCCATTAGAAACTTGGAGGTGCAAATGGGTCAAATGAGCAAGCAATTACCTGAAAGGTCTTCAAATACATTCCCTGGTGATATAGTGGTGAACCCAAGAGAAGATTGCAAGGCTATTCAATTGAGAAGTGGTAAGATGGCTGGTTCTGAGACCATGGTCAATCAAGATCTAGTTGAAAAGGAAGCTCCAGAGGAGAAGAAGGAAGAAGTAGAACACGCCCCTCCTAAGCGGGCAGACAACCCGTTCCTTGACTCTCTTGACACGTATCCCACCTTACCAAAGGCCCCTGAATACAAGCTAAAATGCCATATCCTTTTAGGCTTCAGAAGGCGTCTAAAGAAAAGCAATTTTCTAAATTTTTAGATGTCTTCAAGAAGCTGCAGATCAACATCCCTTTTGCAGAGGCTCTGGAGCAAATGCCTCTCTATGCTAAATTTATGAAAGAGTTGTTGACACACAAGAGGAATTGGAAGGAGCAAGAAACCGTGGTGTTAACCAAGGAATGCAGTGCTATTATTCAACACACCCTTCCTGAGAAGATGCCAGACCCAGGGAGCTTTGTCATTCCTTGCACCATTGGAGAAGTCGGCATTCAGAGAGCTTTATGTGATCTTGGAGCTAGCATCAACCTCATGCCACTTTCAGTGATGAAAATGCTTCAAATTGAGGAGGTAAAACCTACTCGTATTTCTCTTCAACTTGCTGATCTTTCTATTAAATTACTTGTGGGTGTAGTTGAAGATTTACTTGTTAAGGTAGGACCATTTATCTTCCCTGTTGATTTTGTTATATTGGACATGGAAGAGGAGGTAAAACCCTCTATTATACTTGGTAGACCCTTTTTAGCTACAGGTAGAGCTCTGATTGATGTACAAAAGGGTGAATTAACCTTGAGGGTCAATGAAGAACAGGTGGTCCTAAATGTTTTTGAAGCCCTCAAACACCCCAATGATTCTGAAGGGTGTATGAAAATAGATGTTATTGAACCACTTGTTCAAGAAGTACTGGAAACCGAGGTACTTGATGATGTTCTAGATCCTATTTCTGAGTGTGAATTAGTTGAAGTTGATGATTCACCACCCTAAAAGGAGCTGATGAACACGCCAATTAAGGAGGAGGAAGCCCCCAAGCTTGAGCTCAAACCCTTACCCCCTTCTCTGAAATATGTGTTTTTGGGTGAAAATGATTCATATCCAGTGATTATTAGCTCTTCTCTGAAGCCTGAAGAAGAGGAGGTGCTTATTTCAGTACTCAGGAGCCATAAAACAGCTCTTGGGTGGATCTTTAGTGACTTGAAGCGGATTAGTCCAACCAGGTGTATGCACAAGATCCTTCTTGAAGATGATGCTAAACCAGTTGTGCAACCACAAAGGAGACTCAATCCAACTATGAAAGAGGTGGTCCAAAAAGAGGTAATGAAATTATGGGAAGCAGGTATTATTTACCCTATTTCTGACAGCCCTTGGGTAAGTCCTGTGCAGGTAGTTCCCAAGAAAGGAGGGATGACAGTGATCCAGAATGAAAAGAATGAGCTTATTCCTACAAGAACAGTCACGGGATGGAGAATGTGCAAAGATTACAAGAGGCTCAACACTGCTACAAGGAAGGATCATTTTCCCCTCCCTTTCATTGATCAGATGCTTGAGAGGTTAGCTGGTCATGTTTTTTATTGTTTTCTAGATGGATATTCTGGATATAATCAAATTGCAGTGGACCCTCAAGATCAAGAGAAGACAGCATTCACATGCCCCTTTGGAGTATTTGCTTACAGGAGAATGCCATTTGGACTTTGCAATGCTCCAGCAACTTTTCAGAGGTGTATGCTTTCAATTTTTTCTAATATGGTTGAAAAGTTTATTGAAATATTTATGGATGACTTTTCTGTTTTTGGTAATTTTTTTGCATCATGCCTTAAACATTTATCTCTTGTCTTGAAACGGCGTCAAGAATCAAACCTTGTTTTAAATTGGGAAAAATGCCATTTTATGGTTACAGAAGGCATTGTTCTTGGACACCGGATTTCAAGTAAGGGAATTGAGGTTGACAGAGCAAAGGTGGAGGTAATTGAAAAATTACCACCACCAACTAATGTTAAGGCATTTAGGAGTTTCTTGGGTCATGCAGGATTTTATAGAAGATTTATAAAGGATTTTTCTAAAATTACTAAACCATTGAGCAACCTGTTGGTTGTTGATGTTCCTTTTGTCTTTGATTCTGATTGTCTACATGCTTTTGAAACTCTGAAAGCAAACCTTACCTCTGCTCCCATTATAACTCCCCCTGACTGGGATTTACCATTTGAATTAATGTGTGATGCTAGTGATTTTGCTATACGAGCTGTTTTAGGACAGAGGCATGGTAAGCTTGTACATGTCATTTATTATGCCAGTCGTATGTTAAATGATGCTCAAAAGAATTACACAACTACAGAAAAGGAATTATTAGCTGTTGTGTATGCTGTTGATAAGTTTAGGTCCTATTTACTTGGTTCTAAAGTTATTGTTTATACTGACCATGCTGCTTTGAAGTACCTTCTAACCAAGCAGGATTCTAAACCAAGATTAATCAGATGGGTGTTGCTCTTTCAGGAGTTTGATATTGAAATAAAAGACAGGAAAGGGTCAGAAAATCAAGTAGCTGACCATCTCTCCAGAATTGAGCCTGAAGCAGGAGTGCAACCACCCACAGCTGTAGCTGAGACATTTCCAGATGAGCAATTGTTCCTCATTCAGCAGGCTCCATGGTTTGCAAACATTGCAAATTATAAGGCCATGAATTTCATCCCAAGGGAGTACAGTAGGCAACAAGTGAAGAAGCTATTGACTGATGCAAAGTACTACATTTGGGAGGAACCATACCTTTTTAAAAGGTGTTCAGATGGAATTATCCGGAGGTGTGTCCCAGATGAAGAAAAACAACAGATTCTTTGGCACTGTCATGGTTCTGAGTATGGAGGCTACTTTGGTGGTGAAAGGACAGCTACAAAGGTCCTTCAGAGTGGGTTTTACTGGCCAACTCTCTTCAGAGACTCAAGAGCATTTGTAAAGCACTGTAACAGATGTGAAAAAGCAACGAATCTCCCTGCCAACCATGAAATGCCATAGTAGGGGATTCTTGAGGTTGAGTTGTTTGATGTGTGGGGTATTGATTTCATGGGACCTTTTCCACCCTCACATTCAAACAACTATATTCTAGTGGCAGTTGATTATGTGTCCAAGTGGGTGGAAGCTATAGCTCTACCCACCAATGATGCCAAGGTAGTAATGAGCTTTCTTCAGAGATATATCTTTAGCCGGTTTGGTGTCCCAAGGAAACTCATTAGTGATGGAGGAAGCCATTTCTGTAACAGACAGCTGGATTCTCTTTTGCATAGATATGGAGTCCGTCATAAAGTGGTAACCCCCTACCACCCTCAGACAAGTGGACAGGTTGAAGTTTCCAACAGGGAGCTTAAGAGGATTCTGGAAAAGACCGTCAGTGTTTCAAGAAAAGACTGGTCTAGGAAGCTTGATGATGCTCTCTGGGCATACCGGACAGCATACAAGACTCCAATTGGCATGTCCCCATATCAGTTGGTCTATGGCAAAGCCTGTCACTTGCCAGTTGAGCTGGAGTACAAGGCTTATTGGGCAATTAGGTATCTGAATCTTGATTCAGAAGCTGCAGGAATTAAGCGGATGCTTCAGTTAAATGAGCTTGATGAATTCAGATATTCAGCCTTTGAAAATGCCAAGCTCTATAAGGAGAGAACCAAGCTACTGCATGATAAGAAGATTGCCATCAGAGTCTTTAAGCCAGGACAAAGAGTGCTTCTATATAATTCAAGGCTCAAATTCTTTCCCGGGAAGCTGAAATCCCGGTGGTCAGGACCGTTTGTGGTTACCAGAGCCTCACCATATGGTCATGTGGAAATACAGGAAGATAATTCTGACAGGAAATTTACAGTGAATGGCCAGAGGTTGAAGCACTATCTTGGAGGAGAGATTGACCGCCAGAGGTCCACTCATCTGCTGAACTAGCAGAACTGACCGTCAAGCTAGTGACGTTAAAGAAGCGCTTGTCGGGAGGCAACCCGATAATTTTATATCCTTAGCTATTTTTCGTAGTAGTAGTTTTCCTAGTTAAATTATTGAGTTCTTACTAATTTTCTGATCATGCAGGTATGTTCTTCCAGGAACCGAACACCTCAAGCTATATTAATTTCAAAAAAAAAAAGAGAGAGGCACACGGCGCGATCGCATCATTGATGCGAACGCGTCAATCATGTGCGCGTAAAAAACAAATTTGAACAGAGAGTTGCGCGGGAGTGGCGCAAGAATGATGCCTCTAGCACAAACAAGCCCACACGGACGCATGGCTCACGTGATCGTGTCATTCATGATTTTTGCCACTTCACGCAACCGCGTCATCCACGCGGACACGTGACCCGAAAAATTGACGTAGAAGGTGTCTGGATAGAGAGTTAAGCTGGCTTGAGGCAAGAAGTGTGCTAAAAGCACAAATTTGTTCACGTGGACGCGTGCCCAACACGTTCGCGCCAATTGCATAAATGACCATCCACGCGAACGCGTCATAGGAAAATGTGGCTCCCAAGCCATGCGAACAGAAAGTCAGGCGGGTGCGCGGCTGGCTTCGCACGAATCGCACAAAACCCAAGGCACGCGATCGCGTGCCTGACGCTGACGCATCATTAAGGAAGTTCCGCGACGTACGCAATCGCGTCATTGACGCGAACGCGTCGCTTGTGCCGCCCAGTTTTCTTTCTCTCTCTCTCCCAATCCAAGTTCTCTCTTATTCTCTTATCCTTTTATTTTTCCTTTCATTTTAATATTTGTCTCTTTTATTTTCAGTTCTTCTTTGCTTGAGGACAAGCAAACCTTTAAGTTTGGTGTTGACGCTGCGCTTACAGGTTTTCTAGTACAAAAGGGAGGCGAATCATCTTCGCGAAGGAGCAACCTGAAGAATAAAGCGACCGCTAGGAAAATTTAGGTGGTTGAGTTCCTTTCATTTTTATTCCTCCCCTCTTTTTCTATGTTATGTTCTGGTTTCCTGTTACTTTGTCTTGTTTATTGCATGATCCTTTATTAGTTAGAATTCTAGGACTAGTTTAGTTTTCTCTTAATTGCTTAATTCTGAAAAAATGTCTCATGTATTACTCACTAAGCTTAATTTCAAATCAAAAATACAGGAGTGATATTTCATGAGAAAGTGGGTCTATATTGAAGAATAGTCTTATTTACTTAAATGTGGTGGTGTTTTCTGTGATTCTGAATGCATGACATGAACAGTGCATATTTTTTATAGTAAAGTTTATGAATGTTAAAATTGTTGGCTCTTGAAAGAATGATGAAAAAGAAAAATGTTATTGATAATCTGAAAAGTCATAAAATTGATTCTTGAAGCAAGAAAAAGCAGTGAAAAACACAAAGCTTGCGAAATAAAATAAAATAAAATAAAAAAGCAAGCAAAAAAAGCCAATAACCCTTTAAACTAAAAGGCAAGGGTAAAAAAAAAAAGGATCCAAGGCTTTGAGCATTGATGGATAGGAGGGCCTAAAGGAAGAAAATCCTGGCCTAAGCGGCTAAATCAAGCTGCCCCTAACTATGTGCTTATGGCGTGAAGGTGTCAAGTGAAAAGCTTGAGACTGAGCAGTTAAAGTCGTGGTCCAAAGCAAAAAGAGTGTGCTTAAGAGCTCTGGGCACCTCTAACTGGGGACTCTAGCAAAGCTGAATCACAATCTGAAAAGGTTCACCCAGTTATGTGTCTGTGGCATTTATGTATCCGGTGGTAATACTGGAAAACAAAATGCTTAGGGTCACAGCCAAGACTCATAAAGTAGCTGTGTTCAAGAATCAACATACTGAACTAGGAGAATCAATAACACTATCTGAATTCTGAGTTCCTATGGATGCCAATCATTCTGAACTTCAAAGGATAAAGTGAGATGCCAAAACTGTTCAGGATTGCAGTTGTAAACCCCGCTATAAGAGAAGACATGGGCTTAATCGAACTCTCATTCTCATGTAAATTCATATCTTAAGCTTATATTAGTTTTGGTTGCTTGAGGACATGCAACAGTTTAAGTTTGGTGTTGTGATGCGTGAGCATCTTGTCTATCTTTTCCTAGTAAATTTGCATCTAAATTGTTGAATTTAATTAAGAATTAATTATATTTTAGCCACTATGGATGCTATTTTGAGTTTTGTACAATACTGTTTATTTTAGGTAGCATTTGGCAGAATTTGATGGAGTTTCTGTAGAGAAAGAGAAGAAGCCAAGGAGATGACCAGCGAATACCGACGCGGACGCATGGCTCACGCGACCGCGTGGAATGGAGGAAATCGCAATGACGCGGTCGCGTGCCTGACGCGATCGCGTGGACTGGAATCTGCACAAATGACACGAACGCGTGGACGACGCGGACGCGTCACATGTGCCACGTGCAAAAAAATGCAGAAAACGCTGGGGGCAATTTCTGGGCTGTTTTGACCCAGTTTTCAGCCCAGAAAACACATATTAGAAGCTGCAGAATGGACGAAACAAGTGGTCCCTATCCATCCCTTGAAGACTTGATTATTTAAATTAATCCAAATTTAAATTCAAATCTTAAATTAGGAAAAGATATTATTTTAATTTTTAGTTTTAGATATTAGATTTTAAATTTATTAGGATTAGTTATAAAAAGGGAGAAACTTTCCTTCCTTTGTAGAGAGGTCCTGGGGGAGATTCCACCTCATCCCATCAGGGGAACATAACTGATAATCCTAATTTTCTTTCTTTTCTATGAGCAACTAAACCTCCACTGTTAAGGTTAGGAGCTCTGTCTATTTGTATGGATTGATTTTATTACTTTTTCTATTTTAATTTATGTATGGATTTATATTTAAGAATTGTTTTCTCTCTTTATTTTATGAATTTGGGTGGAACGGAAGTATGACCCTCTTTCTATTTGAGTTCTTGTAAAACTTGGAAAAGCTCTTTACTTGAACAACAGCTTGAAAATATATTCTCCTAAATTTTAATTATTTGGACTTAACGGGATACGTGACATATAATCCTTTTATTTTTGGGTAATTAGAGTTTTTGTGGCATATAAACTGGAATTTGATTATCACCCTCTAATTGGAATTAATTCACCAAGGAATTGGTTGTTGATGAATTTTAGAGGAGACTAGGAAGGTCTAAGGAATTAGGGTCTAGTCACATATAGTTTGCCATAAATTAAATCCTACATGATTAAAATAGTTAGTGAGAAAAATTAATTCGGAAAAATAGATAACTCTGAAACTTTAACTATCTTCTCCATATTTTATTCCCAACTTATTTATCTGCCTATCTTTAATATTTCTTATATTGTTTAATGTCTTTTATACTGCATCTCAACACTATTTTTTGTTTGTCTAACTAAGCCTATCAAACACTATTGTTGCTTGGTCCATCAATCCTCGTGGGATCGACCCTTACTCACGTAAGGTATTACTTGGTACGACCCGGTGCACTTGCCGGTTAGTAAGTGTGGTTGTAAATACCGCACCACAGCACCAACAGCAAAATCAGATGCATCACACATTAGTTCAAAGGGAAGATCTCAGCTTGGTGGTGCTATAATAGGTGCAGAGGAGAGTTTCTTCTTAAGTTCATCAAAGGCTACCATGCACTCTCTATTAAAAACAAAGGGAGTATTTGAGACAAGTAGGTTGCTAAGGGGTTTTGCAATCTCTGAAAAATCTTTGATAAACCTCCTATAGAACCCAGCGTGTGATGCATTCGCATATTTGCTATATTAGCTAGTCTGTTTAGTTAGTTTTAGCTTAGTTTCACTCATTTTCTTTGAATTAAACAAGTATTTCTATGAGTTTTGTTTTCATGCATAAGAATACTAAGGACCATGTTAATTGTGGCTAATTTCATGCAAAAGAGTCAATGAATGCATAAATAAATAAATCTCATGAAGTTGATTCTATTGAGTGCATGAATTGGTGAGACTTTGAAGCAAGTTTCCTTGTTTATGATAGGTGATGCAACAAGAAGGCATTGGAGCAAGAATGAAGCAAGCAAGTGGCTAACAATTCATTCAAGAAGAGAAACATGCACGTTGCTAACTTGGAGTTACATTGGAGTGTTTGGCAACAACGCCAAGAAGTAAACTGGGCAAGAAGAAGAGGAGTTGGGCGTTGCCAACGCCAGGAACAAGGGCGTGTTCCTAGGCAACGCCAGGCAGCGCTGGAGAACACATTTGGGCGTTGCCAACTTAGAGAAAGGGGTGAGTGTTTGATGGTGACGCAGGCAAGCAAGGAATTAGGCCAGGGAGGAGCTTGAGGGCATTGCCAACGTGGGAATGTATAGGCGTTCTTCAAGGCAACGCTGAGCTAGAAGATTTTGCCCAGGGAAGAAGCTTGAGCACGTTGCCAACGTGCTGCTTCACTGGAGTGTTTAGAGGCAACGCCAGGGAGGAAAGCTTGGAAGGAGGCAAACTTGGAGAGCACATTGCTAACGTGCTGCTTCACTAGTGTGTTTGAGGACAACATCAAGGCTTGGCCCAGGAAGAGGAGAAGCTATCGTTGCCAACGCCAGGAACAAGAGACGTGTTCCTTGGCAACGCAGACAAGCAAAGACTTGGCCCAGGAAGGGGAGAAGCTGGCGTTGCCAACGCCAGGAACAAGAGACGTGTTCCAAGGCAACGCAGCAAGCCTTGAATTTCCACCCATCAAGCATGTTGCCAACGCCAGCCTTCATTGGCGTGCTTGGCAACAACTCAAGGCAGCTTGGATGATGCCTCTCCAACTTAAGCACGTTGCCAACGCCAGAAAACATAGGCGTGTTCAACGACAATGCCAAGCAGCAAGCATGGAGCCTTGAGGAAGGCTCGAGCACGTTGCCAACTCCAGGAAGAGTTGGAGTATTTCGTGACAACGCCAAGCAAGGAGGCTGTCCAGGAAAGGAAGCCAGCGTTGCCAACGCTGAAGTACATGGGCGTTATCCAAGGCAACGTAGCAAACAAGCTTGGAGAGCAACCTTCCCTCACTCGAGCACGTTACCAACGCCAAGCTCTATAGGCGTGTTCCAAGGCAACGTGACAAGCAAAGTTGAAGGCTAGAAAGCAGCCCTGGAGGGAAGCAACGAGCACGTTGCCAATGTGCCAACAAGGGGGTGTGTTTGAGGACAACGCCAGCCCTATGACTCAGCCTTGGGAGGCTTGGCACGTTGCCAACTTGGGAAGAGAGGGGCGTGTTCAGCAACAACTTCAACAAACCTGGCAGCCTGACCTTACCTTCTTTGAGGAAGCATAACTTGAGCTAGAAAAATCCAATTGAGATGATTCCAAGTGCATTAGAAAGAAAATACTCTGAGCTTTCCAATGATGTATGATAGTCTATATTGAAGCAGAGGATTGATACTCAAATTCTGGGCAACATTAAGCATGAAAGTAGAGTCAAGAAGAAGAAAAGCAAGTTGTTAGCAACAACTTGGGCTAACAACGCCCAAGTATCAAAGCTCACTCCCAGGAAAACACCATGCACGTTGCCAACATGCATTAAGGCTAGCGTTATTGGTAAAAACGCCAAGCCATTGGGCCAGAAGCATTATGAATGAACTCCTCCTCCCATGTTAGCAACACTTCTTCCATTGAGCCAGGAATTCAACAAAGAGAAAGCCCACATTGCTAGCCCAAATTAAAGATCTCTGAAGGAGTTTTAGGAGTAGTATAAATAGAGAAGAGTTTGGTACTTTGAAGGGGACTTTGGACTTTTATTTTTGCAATTTTTACTCTTAGACTTTTACTTTGACACTTAGAGTTTTTTTGGTTTTCACGGCTTCTCAACCATATTCTGTTTTGTTTTCTTTTGACAACTTTGACTTGGAGTTTTCAAGAACTTCTTCTCCATTCTTCATCACTCTTCTCTACTCAATTTTAATGTTTACTTTGGCAATTGTTGTTGAAATTGGAGCTATGATTCAGTAAACCCCATTTTTCATTAGGGGGAGGAGCTCTGCTCATTTGAATGGATTGATTACTTTTCTTTTCCTTCTCAATTCAAGTGGTTCATCTAAGAGGAAACTCTTGTTCTTCACAGATTCAATCACAATCGAGAGAGGGATTAATCTATATGAATTTTGTGGTGAGTTTGACAAATGAGTCACATAATTCAGTTTAGAGTTCATCCTTTCATGATTTCCTTAATCAATACACTTTGGTTGGTATGTGAGATGTAACCTCCCTTAGTTGAGATTCTGGAAGTTATGTGGCTTGGATTAGAAATTGAACTTCATCTCTTCTCATGAACAATTAGATCACGAGAGTGGCAATTGGTTGTGTTGAGAGAAATTGAGTTACCAAGAGATTGGGACTCAATTACCCACAATTTGCCATGGATCTATACCCATGATTGAGAAGAAATTGATCAACATCAATTCATGAGAATTTGCATCTCCGATCCTTAATGATCCTTTCCATCATTAATTCTCATTTCTTTTGCTCTTTAGTTGTTTGAAAACCCATTACCCAATTTCCTTTTACATTCTTGCAATTTATTGTTCTTGTCATTTACATTCTGTTTCTCTACCTCTTGCTATTTACTCTTTTGTTCTTTAAGATTCAGCAATCTTTACTTTCTTGCAATCTATTTTAAATGTCATTTAAGTTTCTTGCATTTTAAGTTTCAGTTATTTACTTTCATTTTCTTTCTATATTCTAGTTCTTTAACTTCCTTGCCATTTAAATTCTTGCAATTATGTTCAAAAATCACAAATCTCATGAAATCAAAACCATGTTTGCTTGACTAAATCTACCATTTAACTAAAGTTGCTTAATCTACCAATCTCCGTGGGATCGACCCCACTCTTAGTGAGTTTTATTACTTGATACGACCCGGTATACTTGCCGGTAATTACGTGAAATTAATTTTTTTACGTATCAGTGTGTCCCAAAAAACTTCTGACTGCTTTGACATTGCAAGGTGGAGGTAATTTTTCAATTACTTCCACTTTTGCCTTGTCCACTTCTATGCCATCTTTTGAAATCTTGTGACCAAGAACCACCCCTTCAGTCACCATAAAATGGCACGTCTCCCAGTTTAAAACTAGGTTGGTTTCTTGGCACCTTTTTAGCACAAGAGCAAGATAGTATAGGCAATCAGAATATGAGTTTCCAAATACAGAAAAGTCATCCATGAATACTTCTATGAACTTCTCAATCATGTTTGAAAAAATGGAGAGCATGCACCTTTGGAATGTTGCAGGTGCATTGCACAATCCAAAGGGCATTCTCCTATAAGCAAAGACACCATATGGACAAGTAAATGAAGTTTTTTCCTGATCCTTGGGGTCTACAACAATTTGATTGTAGCCCGAATACCCATCCAGGAAGCAATAATACTCATGTCCTTCCAATCTTTCAAGCATCTGGTCCATGAAAGGTAGGTGAAAGTGGTCCTTCCGGGTGGCTTCATTAAGTTTCCGGTAGTCAATGCACATATGCCATCCGATCACTGTCCTTGTGGGTATCAATTTATTCTTCTCATTTGCCACAACAGTGATCCCTCCCTTCTTAGGGACTACTTGCATCGGGCTTACCCAAGGGCTGTCTGAGATGGGGTAGATCACCCCTTCTTGCCATAGTTTCAACACTTCTTTCTGAACCACTTCATTCATAATTGGGTTCAGCCTCCTTTGTTGTTGTCTTGAAGGTTTGGCATCTTCTTCAAGCAAGATTTTATGCATACACATCGAATGACTGATCCCTTTTAAATCTGCAAGTGTCCAGCCTATGGCATCCTTGTGTTGTCTCAGCACTTGGATAAGCTCCTCTTCTTGTTCCTTACTCATGCTTGAATTTATGATCACAGGGTGAGTGTTGTTAGCACCCAGATATGCATATTTCAAGCTGGGTGGTAATGCTTTCAGCTCTAGTTTTGGTGACTCTGCATCTTTGTTGTCTATAGTGATTGGCATGATTGAGTTTCTCATGGTTGCTTGTGGTGGTTCTCCATCTGGTGCTTGTTCCAGCTCAATGGTTCCTCCACATTATTTTTCTTCCAAGATTTCTTGAACTATCTGTTCCATGGTGTCTACCAGCATGCATTCTCCTATGGATTCCTTAGGATAAGTCATTGCTTTGAAGACGTTGAAGACCATTTTCTCTTCATGCAACCTCAAGACTAGTTCTCCTTTTTGCACATCAATGATGGCTCCAGCAGTAGCTAGGAATGGTCTTCCTAGGATAATTGACGTGTTGGCCTCTTCTTCCATGTCCAGCACAACGAAATCAGTAGGGAAAATGAATTTTCCTACTTTCACTAGCAAGTCTTCCACCACCCCATGTGGAAACTTAAATGTTCTGTTAGCCAATTGGAGTGCCATTCTTATTGGCTTGGCTTCCTCAATCTTCATCCTTCTCATCATGGTTAGGGACATAAGATTTATGCTAGCTCCCAAATCACACAAGGCTTTCTCAATGGTGATGTCTCCTATGATGCAGGGGATTTAGAAACTCCATGGGTCTTTCAGCTATTGAGGCAGCTTCTTCTATATGATGGCGCTGCATTCTTCAGTCAATATTATAGTTTCTTTTGCCTCCCAGTTCCTCTTTTTGGTTATAAGCTCCTTCAAAAATTTGGCATAGAGTGGCATTTGTTCTAATGCCTCAGCAAATAGTATATTGATTTGGAGCCTCTTGAAGATCTCTAGGAATTTAGAAAACTGGCCATCCTTCCCATCTTTTCCCAGTCTTTGTCGGTATGGTGCCTTTGGCACATAAGGCTTCAAGACTGGTTTTGGTGGAGGTGGGGCAGGGATCTCTTCTTCATCCTTGTTCCCATGCTTTTCTGCTACTTCTTCATGATTGTCTTTGCTTGGGGTTCCTTCTTCTACAACCTTCCCACTTCTTAGAGTAATGGATTTGTATTTTCCTCTTGGGTTAGCCATGGTATCACTAGGAAATGTGTGTGTGGAAAGTGGGATTTGCTTGGATAAAATCCCCACTTGTGCTTCCAACTTTGAGATTGCTGCGTCTTGATTTTTCAGATTTGACCTGTATTCTTCTTGATTAGCGTCTATCCTTCTTTCAGTTTGTGCTTGTCTGTCCATGAGGGTAGAGACTGCCCCTGTAATCTGTGAGGACAGTTGTGCTATTGCAGCCTCCATCCTCACAAAGTTGCTCTTGATTTCACATGGTTGCATAGTTGAGGATGGTGCATCTTGATTGAGGTTGTTGTGTATGGATTGGTTACTATGGTATGATGTGTTTTGTGAGTTATGATAGGGTCTATGGTTCCTTGTTTGATGGTTGGGGTTGTGGTTGGAATGCTGATTTGATGAATAAGGCTTGTTGTGGTCCTGGTTGTGGTTTTGTTTATTTCCCCACCCAAAGTTTGGGTGGTTCTTCCAACCTGGGTTGTATGTCTTAGAGTGTGAGTCATATGGTGGTCTGGATAAATTGTTCACATAATTGGGTTGTTCCCAGTCACCTTCGGATTCTGGTGCATTCTCTTCTTGTGGAGAAGTTTGGTCTTGTATGATTGAGGCTTGATTGGCCTCCATCCTTTTTGTTAGAGCTGGTATTTGAGCTGCAATTGCCTTGTTCTGAGCTAACAAAGCATCTACAGAGTTGAGTTCTAGCACTTCCTTCTTCTGAGTTCTTTCTGAAGCATAGAAATACTCATTTTCAGCTACCGTCTCAATGACATCTATGGCCTCTTCAATGGTTTTCTTCTTGTTGAGTGAGCCTCCTGAAGAATGATCCACAGCCTTCTTTGCTTCATAGGATAGTCCCTCGTAAAAGATGTGTAGTTGTACCCACTCATTGAACATTTCTGGTGGGCATCTTCTTGTCAGATCTTTGAATCTCTCCCAGGCCTCATTGAGTGTTTCTCTATCTTGTTGTCTGAAAGTTTGTACCTCAGCTCTCAGCCTATTGATTCTTTATGGAGGGTAAAATCTTGCAAGGAATCTGTTCACGACCTCCTCCCATGTAGTTAGGCTATCCTTGGGGAATGATTCCAACCACTTTGCTGCCTTATCTCTAAGTGAGAAAGGGAACAAGAGTAGTTTGTAGATGTCGGGGTGTACCCCGTTGGACTTTACAATATCACATATCCTCAAGAATGTGCTGAGATATTGATTAGGATCTTCTTGGGCACTTCCTCCATATGAGCAATTGTTCTGAACAAGTGTGATGAGCTGAGGCTTCAGCTCAGAATTATTGGCATGAATTGTTGGCTTTAGGATGCTGCTGCCATAATTTCCTGGGTTTGGGTTGATGTAGGAGCCTAAGACTCTCATTTCTTGCCCATCATGATTTACTGGGCCTTCTCTGGCATGGTTGTGAGCTTCTTCTTCATGGTGGTTCTTCATGTTCTCTTCCATGTCTGTTTCAAAATACTCTTCCTCTTCCTGATGCCAGGGCATCTTGGCCAGTTTTACTGACCTTTTCTTTACTATTTTTAAGGTAGTTTCATGCATTTTCTTAGGAAATAAGCTAGTTTTGGGTGGATATTCACTTACATCTTGATTCAAGCATATATTGTGCATTTTACATGATTTCATCAGGATTTTGCATGAATTATATGATAAATTGGATGATGCATGATCCATGATTAAGAGCAAGACTTTGATGCACTTTGTTTGATTGATTTCAGGCCAAAAGAAGAAGAGAAGAGCCACGTTAGTGGCTACGTTAGTTACACTAACGTAGGCACTAACGTGGAAGGAAGGAAAGCCCCAACGTTAGTGGGAAAAGTTAGTGGCATTAACTTTGAAGAAAGGAAATGGAGCCAACGTTAGTGACACTTAACATTATCACTAACGTTGGACCAAGCTCATAAGTGGGCACGTTAGTTCCCACGTTAACTTAGTTAACGTGGCCTCTAACGTTAAGAAGAAAGGGGGAAAGCCAACGTTAGTGACATTCAACATTGTCACTAACGTTGGCCCAAGTTACAACAAAGCCACGTTAACTCCCACGTTAACTTAGTTAACGTGGAAGCTAACATGGATAAAGGTGGTGATCGACAACGTTAGTGACACCAAATATTCTCACTAACGTTGGAGTGAACTCACAAGCCCCCCAATAAGCCACGTTAACTCCCACGTTAACTTAGTTAACGTGGGCAAAAGTCCCACCTAGTAGCCTGACCATGCCTTCTTCAAACACGCATAGCTTGAGCCACAAAGCTCCAAATGAGGTGATTCCAGTGGCATTGGAAAGTAGGATTCCAGAGATTTCCAAGCATATATGACACTACATGGTTGACACTAAATTTGATGGAGAAAACCTGCCCCAAAAGTGCAATGATGAACATGGTATCAGCCTGTATTTAGGCCAACTAACCTCTTCACCTTCCAAGAAGTATAACTCGAGTTGTAAAGCTCCAAATGATGCGCTTCTAATAGCATTGGAAAGTAGACATCTAGGGCTTTCCAACGATATATAATAGTATGGGGTGGACACTAAGTTTGAGCTTCAGAGATCCAACTGAAAGGAGCATAACTTGAGCTACAGAGATCCAATTGAGGTGATTCCAGTTGCGTTAGAAAGCTGACATTCAGAGCTTTCCAACGATATATAATACTCTATAGTGGGCATGAAATTTGAGCACAAACAAGAGCCATCTTTTAAGCCCCAAAAACACCAACTGGGCAGCAAGTGCAACGTTAGCCACAATAACTTTAGCACTAACGCCACACTTGTAGCGTTAGTGTGGCTAACTTTAGCACTAACTTTAGCACCTGGGCCTCAACTTAACTCACTTCTCTCTCAAGTCCACTTCAAAGCTCAAGCAAGCAAGCCCACAATTGTCAACCAATCAAGACCACAAGAAGCATCTAGAATAGGAATTTTCATTTTATTGTAATTTGCTTTCATTTTGTAATTTAGAAGAGCCTATATAAAGGCCTTAGTTTTTACATTCAAAGCATTCTGGAATTCTGGAAATTGAAGGAAGGGGGAGAGAGTGAAGACCAATTCGAACTTCTGTGAATTGGCACACTCCAAGGGGAGTGGGTCTTCGGACCCCTCCCCTCAACCACTCTTCTTCCTTTTCTCTTCTTTTCTTTTCTTAGTAGTAGTTTTTCTTTTAGTTGTAATTTTCATTTATGAATGTTAAATTTTCAATTTCAGTTTTTATCTTCATCTTTACTTTTCTGCACTTTCTTTCTTTTCTATTTTGGTAGAGCAATGATCAACTAACTCTTTACATTGGGTTAGAGAGCTCTATTGTGATTCAATGGATCAATTGTAGTTCTTATTCTTCTTCTTCTTTCTTTTCTCTTGATTTTACTTGAAAGCTTTCGATCTTTATCCAATTGGGTAGTTATCTTGGAAAAGAAACTATTCATACTTGGATCTCTTCTGAACCTTGGAAGAGGAATAAAGAGATCAAGCTAAAAATGCTTTCTCATGCTGGACCAAATTGGGTATGGATGGATATGTGACTATAATCCTCTCAATGCTTGATTTGGGAAATGCATGTGGTATAATCAGTGACCATACTTCATCTCTTCTCATGAGCAATTGACCAAGGAATTGGCTATTGATCAAGATTTGAGAGATTGAATTACAAGAAATTGTAATTCAATCACTTAAGATTGCTAAGGAGATCAATGAGTGCATTAATTGAGGAAGAGATGAGAATGAACATGATCCGGAGGATTGCAATATCTCTTGATCCCAATGTTCATTTTATTTTTAGTTCTTACATTTACTTTTCTTGTCATTTTACTTTTCTGCACTTTATTGCTTTTTTTACTTTTCTGTCAATTTATATTTCCTTGTTACTTATCACATCCAAATCTGAATCGTCTAACTAGGATAATCAATTAACCATTGATTGCTTAATCCGTTAATCTCTGTGGGATTCGACCTCACTCTATTGTGAGTTTTACTTGACGACAATTCGGTACACTTGCCGAAGGGAAATTTGTTGAGAGATAAGTTTCCACCCGCATCACTTCCTCAGCACCAATGACTCCTTTCCCTCTTGCTTCCCTCCTTAATCTAAGGAAGGTCCTCTCAGGTTCAGAATCAAAGGAACTTGAAGCCCCACTTCTTCTACCTGTCATACAACCAATAAGGCAAAAACAAGATTAAAAATGAATAAAGAAGTTACTCTTGTTAGAGTGGTTGTTAGTGTGAGTGGTGCAATTAATCAAACAGTTAGAAGAGTGGAAATATAAATGATAAAAAATAACCAAAGAAGAAAGAAATAGAACTCAAAATAAAAGAAAATAAAAAGGTGCTAAATAAAATAAAATAACAAGAAATTTAAATTGCTTAATCTTGCTCTCCAATCAATTTAATCACTGTCAAATTTAAGCCAATCCCTGGCAACGGCACCATAAAACTTGACTAGAATTCACACCCCATTCAAAATTGGTAAATTAGTTCTTTTGGCAAGCGCACCAAAATTATCGTCAAGTAATAACCCACAGTGGAATGGGATCGTATCCACAGAGATTGGCAAATTCGAGCAGTTTTAATCAATTGATGAATTAGTCAAGCGGATCAATAGGATTGTAAAGTGCAGAATTGTAAATGACATAAATGTAAATGACTAGAATATAAAGAAAAGCAATAAAGTGCAGGAATATAAATGACAGAATGTAAAGTGCAGAATCATAAATGACTTGAATGTAAATGGGAATGGGGAATTTCTGAATGTAAAAATAAGCTGTAAAGAAATGGATAGATAAGAATGGGGAAATTCATTGAGATTGGGAAATGTTGTCTCTTTGGATCAAATCTAGCTTATATCCTCTTCAATCATGCAACTCATTGACCTCTTGGCAATCATGATTGATTAAGCCCCAATTCCTTGGTGACTCAATCTCTCAGATCTTGATCAATAGCCAATTCCTTGGTCTAATTGCTCATGAAGAGAGATATGCTTGGTCCTTGATTATACCACACACCATTATAGGTCCAAGTAGAGGGAGGATTATATGTTACATATCCAAACACCAAAACCCAAATTCTACTCAAGTGTGAGAAGGGATTTCAAGCATGGTTCCATGTTTCCTTTCCCAAGGTTCCCATGAAACCAATTGCATTCAATCTCTTTCCCAAGATAATTGAATACTAAGCATTAAGAACGAAATTCCTTCTAGAAAATCAAAGAGAAGATGAAGAGAAGAAGAATTTCACTATTATCAATCCATCGAGTACAACAGAGCTCCCTCTCTCAATGAGAGGGAAGTTAGCTACTCATAGCTCAAAAAGTACTCAAAAGTGAAGTGTAAAAGTGGATCTAAAACTGACTGCTTAACCCCTTTCTTCAGTACTCCTTGGGGGTATTTATACTACTCCTAGTAAAATAAAGGAATTACAAAAGTGAAAAAGGAAAATTACATTTTGGAGGGAAAAGAAAACACTCAATAAGCGTGACTTCTCAGCTGGCGTGTGGTTGGCACTTTTCTGGCGTGTCACGTGCCCTTCATTTCTAGCTTGACGTATCACGCCCAATCCTTCAAGTGGCACGCTCGTCCCTATAACGACCTTGGTGTGCCACGCCTTCGAACTCAAGTGGCACGCCATGGTGGAATTCTTGTGTTGGCGTGCCACGCCTTCGAACTCAAGTGGCATGCCCCTTTGCCTTTCTCACTTCTCTTTGCCTCTGAAAACTTGAACTAGCGTGCCACGCCCAGGGTCTGGCGTGCCACGCCTTTTGTGAGTAAGTGGTTCCTCTGTTTGGCGTGCCACGCCACAAACTCAAGTAGCACGCCCCAATGCTTCTTTGCTCTCTAAATGACACTGGCGTGCCACGCCTGGTTGCTCAAGTGGCACGCCTAAGTGAAGAATGGTGAGTGGCGTGCCACGTCTTCGATACCAAGTGGCACGCCCCATGTAATTGGCTTCCTTCATCCTCTCTGGAAACTTATTCCAGCATGCCATGCCTAAAGGCTGGTGTGCCACGCCCATGATCTTATCTTGGTTCCAGTAGTTGGCATGCCATGCCTCAGCCTTCAAGTGGCACGCCATAGTGAAATGCTAAGGTTGGCGTGCCACGCCTTCAATACCAAGTGGCACGCCCAGTCCTTGCTTTTGGTCCTTTGTGCATTGGCGTGCCACGCCTAGTTGCTCAAGTGGCACGCCCAGTCTTCAATTGCATTCAGCCCCTTCTCTGGATTGTTGTACCAGCGTGCCACGCCATGCTGCTCAAGTGGCACGCCCATGGATTTGTGAACTCTTCAAGCTTGGCGTGCCACGCCTTGGTTCTCAAGTGGCACGCCCAAATGACTTCTTGGGGCTGGCGTGCCACGCCTTCGATACCAAGTGGCACGCCATAGTGAAGGCTCTTCTTGGAATGGTGCGTTGGCATGCCACGCCCCTTTGCTCAAGTGGCATGCCCATAGTAATTGATGGGTCAGGCGTGTCACGCTCAGCCTGGCGTGCCATGCCCCTTTTGTGTCCCCCATTGTAGCTCTCTGGAATAATGTATTAGCGTGCCACGCCCAGCTCCTGGCTTGCCACGGCAGTCCATTTTTGTGGCGTTTGCTCCCAAGTGGCACGCCAGTTTCACACGCCCAGCTTCTTGTTTGTCTTCTACCCATTTTTGATGCCTTCTTCACCTGAAATTCAGCACAACTCATCTCAAAGTAGTGTACCATAATATTCGTCAAATAATGCACGAATTATACTAATCAAATGAGATTTATGTTCTTTTATGGTCTTCTTTATGCAAGAAAGAAGGGTAGATGATGCAAGTCATCACAACACCAAACTTAAGTTTTGCTTGTCCCAAGCAAATCAATGTGAGTAAACCTTTATAACTTGAGGCCTTGGCTTTGAGTGATTGCATACAACTAAGAGTAAGACTAAGTGTTCAATATATGTATGAATGTTTTAATGTCATGGAAAGCTCTTAGATCCTTGAGGGTTCTTTCAGGTATAGGCTTTAGGGGTCCTTTCTATTGATTGTCACCTTGAAGTAGCAAGGGTTGTTTTGCTTTCTTGACCACGACTCTAAGTGTTCTATCTCAAGACAACCCTTTAATTAAGCTTTCAATTAGCACTCCCAAACCAGTTGATTTTAGGGTACTAGGTGTTGAGATACCCCTAAGAATTTACTTGCTCAGGTCTCTTCTTGACACATCTTCACCACAAGCATCTACTAAGATCTTTAATTCTTTTTGAGCTTTTTAATTTTTCTTTTTCCATCCCAGTAGTTGATGCTCAGAGCCTTGGGCCCTTTTTTTTTCTTACTACCTCTTGGTTCTATGGATATTCAAGGAACACCCCTTAACCTTCCCCTTGTTGTACCTTCTAGGACTAGTAGCTCTTTCATGACTCATTCTCTTTTTAGTTCATCCAAGGTCCTACACTTGGTTACTTATTTCTTAGTTTGTTTGATGATCTCTCTTGGTCTTGGTCTTTCTCATTGTTTTTTGCACAACTCACAGTGACTCTTATGGAGACAAACTCTATTTTTATTTATGTTAAAATGAAGACTTGGAATACATGGCATTTGCTTTCTTGTAAAAAAACTCATAAAGACTTCAAACAGGAAATAAAACTAAGCATAAAACATAAAATATCATAGCATGATTATTTATTCAAAAAATAAATAAAGCAAAAGCTTAAACAAGATTTCAGAATTTAGAAAATGTCAACCATGGGACTCAACAACCTTGAGCAGCTTCATCTTTAGTTCATTGGCCCCTTCCCTTTGTCCTTCTTCTTGGAGGGGGAGGAGCCACCTTCATCTGGCTTGGAGGAACCTTCTTGTGCTTTGGCATCCTTGGGCTTCCAAAATCCTGTCCTCCTCATATAATTCCTTTCATCTTCCTTATTTTTGGCTAGGATTTCCTCTTGTCTTGCACTTAGCTCTTCCATTCCTTGCATGAAGGTTGGGTATCCTGGGTTTAGAGCGGCCATGGCGTTACACAAGTGATTCAGCTTCGCTTGTGTATTGATGTCATACTGCCTCCTGGATATGGTTTTGGCATCATAGAGATGTCTGAATTCATCCAAGTTCCTCTGTTGCCATTTTTCTTGCTCTACTATTTTGTCCAGTGTACTTCGCACCTCTCTCCAGTCAAATTGTTCTTGCTGTTCCTTCCTCATATGCTCCCAATTTCCTTGGAGTTGTTGAATGTTTTGGTTGACTTGGCTCCATTGTTGTTGTTGAGTTTCTTTGAGTTAATTGACATCTTCCCTCAAGTGGTGTAGATCTCCCTTCATTTGGTGTACATCTCTTTGCAATTGCTCTGAGTTGAATCCTTCTGGAAATTGCTGATATTGGTACTGTGGTGGTGGTTGAAGTGCCAGGAATTGAGGTTGCTCTTCTGCCTCTTCCTCTTCTTGTTGTTGTTGTGGTTCATGGGCATGAGCTCTTCGTTTTCTGGCCCTGTTGAGTGGGTGAACAGCTACCACCTTGGCCATCTTTTTGGCAGTTATGAACTTGTCTTACTTCACAAGCACTTCATCAATGATATTTTCAACTCCAGCCTCATCACATAGCCTCTGTATAATGCTGGGGAATGCCAACCTTGTGTTGTCACTGGTGCTTTTCAGCACTTTGTTGATGTTGTTGGCAATCATCTCCCCCACGTTGATGTTCTCTCCTTTCATGATGTTGTAGATGAGTACAACTCTCTCCTTGGACACCTCTGAAGTGTTGGATGTGGGGTTTAGGGACTTCCTTACAAATTCTAGCCACCCTCTAGCTTGGGGCTCAAATCTCTTCTCCTCAGTTGATTGGGTATCCCATCCTTATCATTTATCCAATGCACATGCATCACACAAATTTCATTCAGGATCTCATCAAACCCAGGGTCTTGCTGCTTCATTCTTTCTTCATAGCTCCAAGTGGAGCTTGTCCTCTTCACCATTAGCATTCTTTCTATGCTAGAGGGGCTGTAGTCAATGGACTTCCCCCTTACATAGCTAATGTAGCCATAGTGTTGCCCTGGTTGAGGCACTGCGTTGGCATAGAATTTTCTCACCAAGCTCTTTACCACTTTCCTTGGTGGGTTTCATAGAAGTGACCAACTTATATTGTTGATCTCAATGTTGATTTCAATGTGCCCATTCCTCCCTAGTTGAAACCCAACTTCTGGAATGATCTCCCTCTCACTCACCCAACCATAGAATTGATTTTGGTTGAATGCGAAGAGGAACTTGTAGTCATTAAAGGAGCTTCAGGATCCAGAGGTTGGTTCCTTGATTTTTCTTTTCTTTGAGGCTGAGCTTTTTGGTGGTGCCATTAGGTTGAGAGAGTATATATGGGATTGAGAAAACGTGTGGTGGTTGCAAGAAAGAGCAAGCAAAACAATGTTTTGCTCCAACACCAAACTTAGGACTTGATTGTCCCAATCAAGAAAAAAAAAAGAAAGAAAGAAAGTAGGAAAAGAGATGGTAAAAGATGAAAAGGGAAAGGAAGGCGAGGGTTATATAATCTTCGTGTGTGATTGGGGTTGTTGAAGTAGAAGAGGAGATGGGGAGGTGAGGCTTTTATAATGGGTGAATGGTGTGGTACAAAGGGTGGGAAATAAAAAGGGTTAAATGTTTTCCCACTTGGGGAGTGGCGCCTAGCGTGGGAAGAGGCGCCAACTCTTTTCTCACATGTCTTCTGCGTGTGTTGAGTTCCAAAGTGCAAGTACACTTTGACTTCCTTGCTTTGTGAGTTGTTTACCATGTGGGTCCCATCTTCTCTCCTGAAATTAAAAATGAACCCATTAGTAATGACAAAAGAACCCTTCACATTCCTTCTCATCAAGAGTGAATTGGATTGTAACTGATGGGTGTCCCTTGGGACACCAAACTTAATTCTTTGGCATCTCAATAAATTGGTTTCATTATTGTGTATTTAATGTGTTCATAAGAGTGGAATAACATCAATCTTTTCATTTTCTTTTGATTTCAATTCCTCTGAACTCATTAAACCACATTCATGTTCTTACCCAAAGCATTAAGTGCTTTCAAATAAGGTGACTTGGGCTGCTAGGTGATTCTTGGTGGTTGATAAACCACTATTTTATGGTTTATATTGTGTTTAACTATGTGGTTTTATCATGATCTTTACCCACTTATTCATTAAATAAGCATGCATTTATAATTCCTTCCTAAAGTTATTGCATGATTGAAAACATGCTTCCTAGAGACTTTTAAATATGTATTTTATTTCTCCTTTATTCCATTCGATGCCGTAATCTGTGTGTTAAGTGTTTCAGGCTTTATAGGGCATAAATGAGTTGGAGATTGGAGAGGAAGCTTGCAAAAATAGAAGGAACACAAGGAATTGAGGAGATGACCAGCGAGAAGTGACGCGACCGCATGGATGACGCGACCGCGCGGCATGGAACTGCACAAGTGACGCGGAGGCGTGGACGACGCGCCCGCGTGGAGAAGCAAAACGCCGAATGATGCGTCCACCTGAATGACGCGTCCGCGTGACATGCACGATCTGCATAATCTGCAGAATCGCTCGGGGCAATTTCGGGCCTTATTTTGACCCAATTTTCGGCCCAGAAAAGCAGACTAGAGCCAGAGAACATGCAGAAACCAACAACAACATTCATTCCGCATAGTTTTTAGTTTCTAGATCTAGTTTTCCTCTCCTCGAGGTTTTCTCTCTACACATTGATAGTTTTTAGGATTTGTTATTTTCATTGTTTTTGCATTGGGATATTGAGAAGAGTTATTGCCTCATCAAGACTTCGACATTCTAGTTCGTTCTCTTTACTTGTCTCTTACGCTTCCATGTTCCTTAATTTACTTAATTTTACTATTGGGTTATTTTAGCATTTATTAATACAAGAATTACTTTTATTTTCAATTAATCTTTTGATCATTATTTATCATGTCTTTCTTTAATTCCCTTTCTTATGTTATGAATTTTACATTTACAATGAGCGAGTAGTTCTCTAACTTGATGTGGAGTTGATTGAAAGGAACCCTTGAGTTGGAATGCTCAAGAGAAAGATTGTAATTGGGTTTATTGTTAGATTGCTCTCTAGTCACTAACACCAATCCTCCCAAGAGCGGATTGGAACTTGTGGATAGAAACAGCATTCCAGCTTATTTGACTTTCCCTTACTTAGTAAGGGACAACTAAACATAATAACCCTCAATTGTCAATTAATCTTGAGAGTACTCCAACAAGAATAGGGCTTCCAGCTAATCAACTCCCAGTCAAGGCTTTTATTTAAATTTATATAAATTCTCTAATTTAATTTTCTGCCATTCAACTCAACCCTTTTTGAAAACATCTGATTAATAAAATAGCACACTTTTCTGCAACTCGTTGGGAGACGACCTGGGATTCATACTCCCAGTATTTTAATTTTAATTTCTGTGACACCCTTCTAAGTTGATAAGTGGATTTCTGGTTGGTGAGAACTATACTTGCAACACATATTTTATAATCATTCTTAACTCGCCAATTTCCGCCAACATCAATTTTTGGCGTCGTTGCCGGGGAGTTGCAATAGAGTGCTAAAGTTATTAATTAGAATTTATCTATTTGCATTTTATTTTATTTTGCTACTATGAGCTGCTTGTTTCTTTCGTTAGATGACACGTTTGCTTCCTGATCCAAGCTTGCTAGTATTCGATCCTAAGATTGAAAGATCTATTTCACGAATAAGGCAAGCTCGGCGTCAATTAGTCCTCTCTGAGGACGGATCTGAAACATCACTTGAGAAAGAAACCAGCTCCCGTTCTACTGATTTGGTTGTTTTACGTGCAGGTAACATGGCAGCAGCTAGAAGAGTTACTATCCAGGAGGAAGGAGCCCCTGATTTTACAATGCAACCGTTTCAAGCGCATCACCCACTGGTGGCTACAGACTTTGAAATAAAGACCGCACTGCTCAATTTAATGCCCAAGTTTCATGGCTTACCTGCTCAAGAGTCTATCAAGCACCTGAGAGATTTTTAGACAGCCTGTTCTACTGTCAGGCGTGATGGTGCAGATGAAACTTCAATTTTGCTGAAAGCTTTCCCATTTTCTCTTGAGGGGAAGGCAAGAGAGTGGTACTACACTCAACCAGTAGCAATTGTATCCAACTGGGATACACTGAGAAGAGAATTCTTGGAAAAGTTCTTTCCAGCTGAAGTTACTGATAAACTGAGGAAAGACATTTCCATGATTATTCAGGATGACTCTAAAACTCTTTATGAGTACTGGGTGCACTTCAATAATCTTCTGGAAGCTTGCTCCCACCATATGATTGACAAGATAGTGTTACTCGGTTATGTCACACAGGGCATGAGGCCCCAAGATAAGACCACATTGGAAAGTGCTAGCAATGGGTCTATGAAAAAGTACAAGACCACTGATGAGGCATGGCAATTGATCAGCGACTTAGCTGAATCTACTAGGAATCACAGACAGAAACAAGGCCGTGCAAAAGCCGTTGCAGAAGTATTCTCTAGCAGAGAGACTACTACTTTAACTCAGAGTATCTATGAAATGACCAACTTGCTGAAGCAGATACAATTGAACCAACAACAAGTTCAGCAAGCTCAACCTTCTCTAGCACAGCAAAACCAACAGTTAGTCCCATAGAGAGTTTACAGAATCTATGCTGATTATAGCCACTATACTGATGAATGTCCGCAGCTCCAACAGGAAGACAACACCGTGGCAGCCACTCATAACTTCTATGACCACCCCAACCAAGGGTACAATCAAGGTGGCAATTACAACCACGGATGGCAAGACAATTCTAACCAGAATTGGAGGGACAACAACAATAGAGGAGACAGAGATAATTAGGGAAATCAGAGATGGAATAACAACAACAACAGGCAGTAGAATCAGAATCAGCCTTATAGAGCACCTCACCTAAGGCAATCCCAAGGACCACAGAATGCCCTACAGCAGACCTCTCAATTTACCTATCCTTCTTCATCTGCTAATGATGACTTACTACAATCTATTAATCGGAGACAGCAGACCATGTAAAATAACATTAATGCCACTTTAAATGGTCTGACCGCTACTTTGCAGGCTCTTGTCTCCCAGATTGGATCAATGAACAACTCCAATAACCAACCTTTGAGCTCCAGTGGAATCCCCTCTCAACCATTACCCAATCCAAAGGGTGGCATCAATGCCATCACCCTGAGGTCCGGAACCACACTGCAGGAGAGGAATCAAGAGGAGCCAAACCCACCAGAATACGCCTCAGCTGAAGAGGTAGTGGAAATAGAAGATGTTGAAGAGGAAGAGGACATACAGAACATGGCTGAAGAAGAAGAAGTGCAACCACAAGCGGAAGCACTAAAAGGCGCAAACACTGCAGAAGACACCACTCCTATTCCATTTCCACAACTTGCAAGGAAGCCCAGGAAGCAGCTGGAACCTGATCCAAAAATGGTAGAGATATTCAAAAAGGTTGAGGTAACTGTTCCTTTGATGTTATTCAACAGGTACCTAAGTATGCAAAGTTTTTAAAAGATTTATGTATACATAAAGACAAAATTAATGAATTAGAAACTATTCCTTTAGGAAGTTCCATATATGCTTTAATGGGAGGTTTACCTGAAAAGTGTAGTGACCCAGGTCCTTGTATAGTCAATTGTACTATTGGTGGTGTGATAATTTCTAATTGCATGTATGATTTAAGAGCATGTGTGAGTATAATGCCTTTGTCTATATATGATATTTTGAGGCTCCCTCCCTTAAAAAGGTCGGCAGCTCGTTTTGTGTTAGCAGATAAAAGCATTATTACAGTGGTTGAAGTTGCTGAAGATGTATTAGTGGGCATTAAGGGACTCACGTTCCCCACTGATTTTTATATCCTGGAAATGCCCCAAAATGACTCAGATAAGCCATCATCAATCCTACTTGGAAGACCATTCCTGAAGACCTCAAAGTTTAAATTAGATGCTTTTTCAGGAACATACTCTTTTGAAATAGATGGCCGAGTAGTGATTTTCAATCTAAACGGAGTTATGAAGCACCCACCGGAGGATCACTCTATCCTCAAGTGTGACCTTATAGATGAAACCATGGCTGAAGTCTATCAGGAGGAATTTGAAGAGAAGCACACAGGACAAGGTTTAAGTGTGGGGACATTCCCAGAGGACAATGACAGTGCCTTACCACTGTTACCAGCTCCAGACAACCCAGAGCCTGAACATGATCAGAAGTTAGAATTAAAACCCCTTCCTCCACACCTCAAATATGCTTACCTTGAAGACGGGCAGAAGTTTCCAGTTATCATTGCAGGGGAACTCACTTCTCAACAGGAAGAGCAGCTACTTGGTGTGCTGAGGCGGCACAAGAAGGCAATTGGTTGGAGTTTGGCAAACATAGTAGGCATAAACCCTCAAGTTTGTGAGCATAGAATATTTTTAAAAGATGGAGCAAGACCTGTCCGTCAACCCCAGAGAAGACTGAACCCCACTATCCTAGAGGTTGTCAAAAAGGAAGTGACCAGACTACTAGAGGCAGACATCATCTATCCCATCTCAGACAGTGAATGGGTAAGCCCAGTACAAGTGGTGCCAAAGAAGTCTGGAGTCACTGCAGTGAAAAATGATCATTGAGAGCTCCTGACAGCCAGAGTTCAGAATGCCTGGAGGGTCTGCATTGACTACAGACGCCTCAACCAAGCAACCTGTAAGGATCACTATCCTCTTCCATTCATTGATCAAATGCTGGATCGCCTGTCAGGTAAATTGCATTATTGCTTTTTAGATGGTTACACAGGTTATTTCCAGATTCATATAGCTCCTGAGGATCAGGAAAAGACCACTTTTACATGTCTTTTTGGGACTTATGCTTACAAGAGAATGCCATTTGGCTTGTGCAATGCACCAGCTACTTTCCAAAGGTGCATGATGAGTCTTTTCTCTGATCTTATTGAGGACTGTATGTAGGTTTTTATGGATGATTTTAGTGTTTATGGCGATTCCTTTAGCCTTTGCTTAGCTGGATTATCTAGAGTATTAGATAGATATGTTAGTACAAACCTGGTATTAAATTTTGAAAAATGTCACTTTATGGTTAAACAAGGGATTGTACTAGGACATGTTGTGTCTAATACTGGCATTTCTGTAGATCCAGCAAAGGTGGATGTTATTTCTAGTTTACCTTACCCCCTCTTCTGTGAGGGAGGTCCGTTCTTTCCTTGGCCATGCAGGTTTCTACAAGAGATTCATTAAGGACTTCAGTAAGGTAGCACTTCCCTTATCCAGGCTACTGCAGAAAGATATTGAGTTCGAGTTCAGTGAAAATTGCAAACAAGCGTTTGATAAGCTGAAGACCGCACTGACTCAAGCTCCAATTGTGAGAGGACCAGACTGGAGCCAACCATTTGAAATAATGTGTGATGCTTCCAACCATGCCGTAGGAGCAGCACTAGCTCAGTGTGAAAGTAAGGATCCTTTTGTTATTGCTTACGCGTCTAAAACCTTAGATGCCGCTCAGTCGAATTACACTACTACTGAGAAAGAGCTTCTTGCTATTGTTTTCGCTCTGGATAAATTCTGAGCCTATTTACTTTGTACTAAAGTAGTAGTGTATTCAGACCACGCAGCTCTAAAGTATTTATTAGCTAAAAAGGAGTCCAAACCAAGGCTTATATGTTGGATACTGCTATTACAAGAATTTGATTTGGAAATTAAGGACAGGAGTGGTAACCAGAATTTAGTGGCAGACCACTTGAGTCGCCTTGAACATATTACAGATGATTCAACTCCTATAGCTGATAATTTCCCATTTGATAACCTGCAAGTAGTATCTGAGATAGTCCCTTGGTATGCACCTGTAGCTAATTATCTAGTTAGCCGCACCTTCCCTCCGAACTTTTCTAAGCATCAAAGAGACAAGCTGAAAAGCGAGTCTAAATATTATATATGGGATGACCCATATTTATGGAGATGTGGCGCTGACCAGGTAATTTGACGGTGTGTGCCTCAATCAGAATTCCAGTCCATCTTAGAGGCCTGTCACCCATCTGAGAGTGGAGGACATTTCGGCCCTCAAAGAACTGCTAGAAAAATCTTAGACTGTGGATTCTGGTGGCCTACTCTTTTTAAGGACGCTGCTGAATTTTGTAGATCTTGTTTTCCATGCCAGAAATTTGGTAATATATCCAGGAGGGATGAGATGCCTCAACAAATTATGCTTTTTTGTGAAATTTTTTATGTTTGGGGCATTGACTTCATGGGTCCATTTCCAAATTCTAATGGTTATTTCTATATATTGTTAGCTGTGGATTACGTTTCCAAATGGGTGGAAGCAATTCCTACCCGCACTGATGATGCTAACACTGTTGTTTTCTTTGTGAGAAACCATATTATTTGTTGCTTTGGATCACCACGAGCAATCGTGAGTGATCAAGGCACCCATTTTTGTAACAGGAGACTAACAGGACTAATGAAGAAATATGGGATAATTCATAAGGTTGCAATAGCATACCACCCTCAGACTAATGGGCAAGCCGAGCTGTCAAATAGAGAGATAAAGCGTATCTTGCAGAAGATAGTCAAACCTCATAGAAGAGACTAGAGCACCAGGCTACAAGATGCACTCTGGGCATACAGAACAGCATACAAAACACCCATTGGGATGAGTCCTTTCCGCTTAGTTTATTGAAAAGTTTGTCATCTCCCTGTTGAAGTGGAGCATAAAGCCTTTTGGGCAGTAAAGGAATGCAACATGGGAATTGAAAAGGCCGGAGCTGAAAGGAAGTTGCAACTGCAGGAACTGGAGAGCCTTTGCCTAGAAGCTTATGAGAACTTAAGACTATACAAGGAGAAGATGAAGGTTGTACATGATCAGCACATCAAGAGGAAAGAGTTCCAACCTGGGGACTTAGTCCTCCTTTATAAAGCTCGACTGAGGCTCATGCCAGGCAAGTTGAGATCAAGATGGGAAGGTCCATACAGAGTAGAGAATGCCGAACCGTATGGAGTTTATCACCTAAGCTATCCTTCAAGCTCTGAACTTATCAAAGTTAATGGACATCGTTTAAAGCTGTACCATGGCGAGAAGCTGAAGAAAAATAAGGAGCTTGAGATCTTCCTCTTGGAAGACCCCCACATAGCCGAAGACTGAGCTAGTGGAGCGTCCAACTTACGGACGTTAAAGCAAAGTGCTAGGTGGGAGACAACCCACCATGGTATGATCGTTCTTTTCCTTATTTTTAATTTTCTTATTCAATAACTCTTCTCTTCATTAGTACATTTCGTGCATCTGCATTTCCATACTTTTATTTTTAATTAAAAAAAAAATCACGCGACGCAACCGCCTCATTGACGCGTCCGCGTCGCAAGGAGATGGGAGACAATAATAATATGAACAGAGAGTTACGCAGGAGCAGGGCTGGAGGCGTGCCAATGGCACAAATCACCCCACGCGACCACGTCGCCGACGCGACCGCGTCATATGGGAATAATGGCCTCCCACGCGACCGCGTGCCCCACGTGGCCGCGTGACCAGGATTTCGATGTCAAAGTGGTGCACACCCGAAAGTTGTGCTAGAGTGGTGCTGGACTCGCGCTGGACGCGCAGTCCCTCTCACGCGATCGCGTGCCCCACGCGACCGCATCGTATCCCAATAATTGACCACTCACGCGATCGAATGCCCCACGCGATCGCGTCACCCAAAATTTGGCACTAACATGATTTTGAAGAGAGAGTTTTGCGACTGCGAGGCTACCCTCGCGCCATTAGCCTAAAACGAATCACGCAACCGCGTGACTGACGCGACCGCGTCATTGAGTTTAAGCACAAGTCGCGCGACCGCGTGCCCCACGCGACCGCGTCGCTTGCGCCGCACAGTTTTACTAATTTGCCAATTATCATATCTTTTTCTCCCCAAATCCTATTTTCTATTTTCCCTCCTTATTTCTTCTCCCTCCCTTCCTCCCTTCTTCCCTCTTTCTCACTTTTTACTCTCTCTCACCCCCATTAACAAAGTTTTTCTTTTTTCTTTATCCTTCCCTCCTTACTTTTCTATTATTCTTCTTATTTTTATATGTTATCTTCTTTTCTTTTCGTTTTACTTTCATTATTCATATTTTCTTTTCCTTTCTTTTTCCTTTTTACTTGGTGTTATAAATTTATTTGAGTCATTGTTTTTCATTATATGCTTGTGGATTGTCGTAAATTTGTTTGACAATTATATATTGCTTTTTAAGGGATTACTTGCATGTTCAAATCCTTATTTTCAAGAGCCTCTTCTACATGCATGCTATGTGTTTGTGAAAAAGCCTATATGGCATTATGACCTTCTTTACATTTTTCTACTCTAATATTCAATGCTTGCTTTTCACAAATTCCCTTTACTATTTTATTCATTGAATTTAATTGTCAATACAAACGTGATGGTCAGTTACGAGTGATAACATATTTAAATTGGACATTGAATGCTTGATCTATGCTACTCATGCCTTTGCCAGCATGCCAATAAACCTCTTGCATTTCATTGTCCTACATGCACTTGCTATATTTCCATTGATGAACTTTTCACATGTAGTCCGGACCATGTGTTAACGTCATTCTTCTTTATTGTGCATTAATTATCACTTACATCACCCTCTTCCTTGCTCTACCCCTTTAAATTTAATTTACTTTCTCTTCCCTTTTTCAGGATGGCCACCAAGAAAGAAAAAGAGAAAGCTACTCCCAAACAACCAGCAAGAAGAGGTACAAAGAGAGCATTAGTGGCAGAACCCTCTTCAACTGTGGTAAAGCCCTCAACAAAGAAAATTAAGAGGATCATAAAGGTTGATGATAAAGAAAAAGCCTTCCCAGCAAAGGACACTGCGCGATTCCCCAATCGCTACTGTGAGCAGATGTTCCTCATCTTGGCTGAAAGGAGTTACAACAATGAATACCTTCTTCTCCTCCCGCCCAATATTGCTACCTTTGTTGAGCCGCAAATTGCCCGAAGACAATGGGGTTTCCTACAGAGACAGCCAAGGCAGGTCAATCTTTCTTGGGTAGTCGAGTTCTACTCCAACTTCCACCTCCCAACCCTGCAGTCTGTCTATGTCCATCAGAAACAAGTCCCCATTACAGAAGAGGCCATTCAAAAAGTTATAAGTCTTCCCCCTATTCCAGAAGGATTGGATGCCTTTCAAGAAGCCGCACTCAAGCGCCAGATGTACCAATTTGACTAGGACGCCGTTCTCAGAGTTATCGCACTACCTGGCAGCAGATGGATCTACGGATACCATCGTACCCGCCCTAAGGAAATTTTGGCTTCAGCACTTACCTTGGAGGCTCGTGTATGGGCACAGATCATGTCCCATTACGTCTTTCCGAGCACTCACGAATCCTCCTTCACTGCGGACATGGCCATTCTACTATGGTGCATCCTTACAGACTAACCTTTGAATTTACCAAGACATATCTGGAATGCCATGGGACACGTACAAAATGCGGGCAACATACCTTTCCCCTCCCTGGTCTCAGATCTTGTCTCAGCCGCCGGAGTCTCCTACAGAGCTGGGGACACCAAAGCCACACTTTCCCGGGATGATCAGTATGTCCCTAACGGGAAGTACCTTAGACTTCCAGCAGCCACTGTTAGCCAGCCCACTGAACCAGTTGAAGATATTCCTTCTTCAACACCACAAGCACCCACTACTGACCAACTGCTCCAGCACATACTTGCAAGATTGGATTGGCAGGAACAGAAAGCTAAGATGAGAGAGCGCCATAACAAGCACCGATTCACATACCTCAAGGAGCTGATCATGGGAAAATTCAAGGACTCAGATACCCCAGACTCCACTTCTTTTACCAGCACAGGGAGCCATGATGGTCCCGACTGTGGAGATACTGCTACCAGCCCACCTTTGTTCTTGACGGATGGCATCGAGGACGGTGCAAAGCCTTAAGTGTGGGGAGGTCGGTCAGTACCTGACTTCCGGAGGTAATTTCTCTTCCCTAGCACAAATAAATTAGGATATTTAGTTAGATTTTTCTTTTGTAGAATAGGATAAATTGCATAGTAATAGGTTAGTTGCATGCATGTTCTGCTTGATTGAAAAGACAATAGGTTTCTTCTAAGACCCTATCTTTGGAACAAAATTTCACTAATTTTAATTAAAACCTTTATGTTAAATTTGCTTGCAGTTGTATTTGGAACATGATTTTTGAGCTAAAGAACACACAACCTGTGAGATTTGAGCCTTTATGAATGGTTACATTATTTAACCATAATTATTTTATTCTTGTGTGTTTACTTCTCTATGATTGTAATCTATATTTTGTTTCATCCTATATGTCCAATGTTTATTATATTTATATGTTTACATATGATTGAGGCCATTAATTATTTAGCTCACTTATCCAAATAAAGCCTACCCTTTCAATTACCTTTGTTAGCCACTTTGAGCCTTTAAATCCCATTTGTTCTATATTTTACCACATTACTAGCCTTAAGCGAAAAAACAAGTATATACCCTAAATTGAATCTTTGGTTAGCTTAAGATAGAATTGTGTGTGTTATCCAAGTATAGGGAATTGTGGGAACAAAGGATAATAAGGGAATGAATCATGATAATATAATGGGAATTTGGATACCTACTCATGTGAAACTGTAAGAATTAAAAATCTATGTGCATTGATAAGCTATGTTATTTTTATGTTTCTATGTTTATGAAAAAAAAACCAAAAATATTCAACAAATAAATAAGGGGACAAAATTACCCCAATGCTAAGTCAAGCATTCAAAGATTAATGCATGTATGATAGAACCAAAATAAAAGGTTGATACATGAAGTATGGATGTGAAAGAGATTTCTGGGTAGCTAGGTATGAATTCTAAAGTTATATAGAATATATATAGGTTATGTTAAAGCTTGGGTTAATTAAAGATTTAATTTATAAGCTTACTTAGCCATATATTCATCCTTACCCCTGCCTTGGCCCCATTACAACCTTGAAAAGACCTCATGATATTTGCATTAGTATATTAAATGTTGTTGATTGGTTAGGAGAAGAACAAAAATTAGAGAGCATGATTAGAGAATGATAGAGTGATGACCCTATACACTAGAGAGACTAGAGTGTACATACATCATTAGTGAGGGTTCCATGCTTGAATTTCTATGTTCCCTGCTTTCATGAACTATCTTCTTGCATTTTTATCTGTTCTTACTGTATAAGAATTGAGTTAGTGGAATTTGATTTGTAATTATTTTGAAGAGCTTATTTACTTTAGATCAAGTGGACAAGAATCATATAGTTGCATTCGCATATATAGGCTGCATTGCATTGCATGGGTTTTACATGTTCTTGCTCATTCATTTTATCTCCTTCAACTAAGCATGAGGACATGCTAATGTTTAAGTGTGGGGAGGTTGATAAACCACTATTTTATGGTTTATATTGTGTTTAATTATGTGGTTTTATCATGATCTTTACCCACTTATTCATTAAATAATCATGTATTTATAATTCCTTCCTAAAGTTATTGCATGATTGAAAACTTGCTTACTAGAGACTTTTAATTATGTATTTAATTTCTCCATTATTCCATTCGATGTCGTGATCTGTGTGAAGTGTTTCAGGCTTTATAGGGCATAAATGAGTTGGAGATTGGAGAGGAAGCTTGCAAAAATGGAAGGAACACAAGGAATTGAGGAGATGACCAGCGAGAAGTGACGCGGCCGCATGGATGACGCGACCGCGCGGCATGGAACTGCACAAGTGACGCGGAGGCATGGACGATGCGCCTGCGTGGAGAAGCGAAACGCCGAATGACGCGTCCGCCTGAATGACGCATCCGCATGACATGCGCGATCTGCATAATCTGCAACTAGGGACGATTTTGGGCCTTATTTTGACCCAATTTTCGGCCCAGAAAAGCAGACTAGAGCCAGAGAACATGCAGAAACCAACAACAACATTCATTCTGCATAGTTTTTAGTTTCTAGATCTAGTTTTCCTCTCCTCGATGTTTTCTCTCTACACATTGATAGTTTTTAGGATTTATTATTTTCATTGTTTTTGCATTGGGTTATTGAGAAGAGTTATTGCCTCATCAAGACTTCGACATTCTAGTTCGTTCTCTTTACTTGTCTCTTACTCTTCCATGTTCCTTAATTTACTTAATTTTACTATTGGGTTATTTTAGCATTTATTAATACAAGAATTACTTTTATTTTCAATTAATCTTTTGATCATTATTTATCATGTCTTTCTTTAATTCCCTTTCTTATGTTATGAATTTTACATTTACAATGACCGAGTAGTTTCCTAACTTGATAGGGAGTTGATTGAACGGAACCCTTGAGTTGGAATGCTCAAGAGAAAGATTGTAATTGGGTTTATTGTTGGATTGCTCTCTAGTCACTAACACCAATCCTCCCAAGAGCGGATTGGAACTTGTGGATAGAAACAACATTCCAGCTTGTTTGACTTTCCCTTACTTAGTAAGGGACAACTAAACATAATAACCCTCAATTGTCAATTAATCTTGAGAGTACTCCAACAAGAATAGGGCTTCCAGCTAATCAACTCCCAGTCAAGGCTTTTATTTAAATTTATATAAATTCTCTAATTTAATTTTCTGCCATTCAACTCAACCCTTTTTGAAAATATCTGATTAATAAAATAGCACACTTTTCTGCAACTCGTTGGGAGACGACCTGGGATTCATACTCCCAATATTTTAATTTTAATTTCTATGACACCCTTCTAAATTGATAAGCGGATTTCTGGTTGGTTGAGAACTATACTTGCAACGTATATTTTATAATCATTCTTAACTCGCCAATTTCCGCCAATATCAGTGGTGGCCACACCAAACTTAATCTTTGGGCTTACTCTTCAAGATCAGGCTATTAATTTTTTGTAAGCCTAGATTGAGTGGGTGGAAGGCCACACCAAACTTAGCAGTTTAGCTAGTTCTCAGCCTATTCACTCATCATGATTTATGCCTTCATCAAGTTGCAATTCCAGCATAGAAAGAAATAAAAGAGTGTAAAAAAAAATCTAGCTACCAAAGCTAATATCAAACTTTCTAACCTACAATTGTAAACTAATCCTAAGTTGATACTGTAACCTCAAAGTGAGACTGAAAATTAAACTATATAAAGTAATAGATTTTAAACTACTTCTAAGAAAAGCAATTAAATCAAAAAGGATAAAGTGTTGGGGTGCCTCAACTAGCGCTTCTTTATTGTCATTAGCTTAACATTCCTTCATTTTCAGCTGAGCTTGTAGCTCACTCTCTGCTCCTCTAAGGGGCCTCCCAAGTAGTATTTGAGTCTATGGCCATTGACAGTAAAAGTTCTCTGAGTCTTGTCATCCATGAGCTCTACATGACCATAGGGAAACACCTTGAGTATGGTGAAAGGTCCTGACCATCTAGACTTCAGTTTTCCAGGGAAGAACTTGAGTCTTGAGTTGTAGAGTAACACCTTTTGTCCTTCAGTGAACTCCCTTCTTGCTACCTTTTGATGATGCCACCTTTTTGTGTTCTCTTTGTAGATTTTTGCATTCTCATATGCTTGATTTCTAAAATCCTCCAGCTCATTGAGTTGCATTAATCTCTTTTCTCTAGCAGCTTGCTCATCATAGTTTAACATTTTTAGAGCCCAAAATACTCTATGCTCAAGTTCAACTGGTAAGTGACAGGCCTTGCCATCTACCAGTTGGTATGGAGACATCCCAATGGGAGTCTTATAGGCTGTCCTGTAAGCTCAAAGTGCATCATCCAGCTTCTTAGACCAATCCTTCCTTGAGCTTCCAACAGTTTTTTCAACGATTCGTTTCAGCTCTCTATTGGAGATTTCAGCTTGCCCGTTGGTCTGTGGGTGGCATGGAGTTGCCACTTTGTGCTTTACTCCATATCTGAGAAGGAGTGTCTCAATGATGCACGGAAACTTGTCTCTCAACAAATTTCCTTCGGCAAGTATACCGAATTATCGTCAAGTACAAACTCACAGTAGAGTGAGGTCGAATCCCACAGGGATTGATTGGTCAAGCAACTTTAATTGGAAGAATATTCTAGTTGAGCTAAGCAGAAAGTGAGTTGAGAATTGCAGGAAATTAAATGGCGGGAAAGTAAATAGCAGAAAATAAATGACGGGAAATAAATTGCAGAATCTTAAATGGGGAAGGGAAGTTTAGCATGAAAGTAAATGGCATAAAGTAAGAGAATGGGTAAGATCAGAAATGGGGAATTCATTGGGCTTAGGAGATGTTGCATTCTCCGGATCAAGTTCATTTTCATCTCTTCCTCAATCAATGCATTCCTTGATCTCCTTGGCAATCTTAAGTGATTGAATTCCAATTCCTTGGTACTTCAATCTCTCAAATCAGATCAATAGCCAATTCCTTGGTCTAATTGCTCATGAGAAGAGATGAAGTGTGGTCACTGATTATACCACATGTATTTCCAAATCAAAGTATTGGGAGAATTATATGTCACCATATCCGCCCAAACCCCAATTTGGTCCAACATGAGAAAGCATTTCTAGCATGATCTCTTCATTCCTTTTACAAGGTTCAGAAGAGATCCAAGTATGAATAGCTTCTTTTCCAAGATAACTACTCAATTGGATGAAGATTGAAAGCTTTCTAGTAAAATCAAGAGTAAAGAAAGAAGAAGAATAATGAAAACTATTATTGATCCATCAAATTACAACAGAGCTCCCTAACCCAATGAAAGGGGTTTAGTTGTTCATAGCTCTGGGAATGGAAAGCAAAAATGGAGAGTACATTCTGAAAGTTAAACTAGAAGTGCAGAGAAAGTAAAATACAGAGAGTAATTCTAATAATGCCAAAAAGCTCCTTCTTTATATACTACTCTTCTAATCTTCTAGTTGATTCTTCAAGTCTTGCATATGGGCTTTTGGATCTTAAGTTGAAGCAGTTATCTTCTTCAGTGGGCTCAGCTTTACTTGCAGAGAGAGTGTGAAGTAGGCAGGGACTTTAGCTTAGGGCGTTAGTGGTGTTAACGTTAAGTGAAATTGTGAGATTGAGAGCGTTAGTGACAATCACCTTTTTCACTAACGTTTCTAACCCAAAGTGGTCCACATTAACTTCAACATTAGTGGCACTAACGTTGATCCTTGGCCCTTCGCAAATGTTACTGGGGTTTACCTTTTTCAATAATGTTAAGAGTACCCCTTTCTTCCTACGTTAGAGTTCACGTTAGAATAGTTAACGTGACTTTTAACGTAGGCTTGCCAAATCTTTGAGAGCGTTAGTGACACTTACCTTTGTCACTAACACTTCAGAACGCCCCTACTTCCCACATTAGAGTTCACGTTAACTAGGTTAACGTGACTTCTAACGTGGTATTGATAGCCATCTCCAATGTTAGTGACAAAGGTGAGTGTCACTAACGTTGGCTCATCATCCATCTTCTCCACGTTAATGTAATTAACATGGCAACTAACGTGGCTCATAGTGGCTCAATCCAACGTTAGTGACAAAGGTGAGTGTCACTAACGTTGGTGATTCTTGCTCCCTCCACGTTAAAGTCCACGTTAACTAAGTTAACGTGGCTTTTAACGTAGCCAATATGGGCTTAGTCCAACGTTAGTAACAAAGGTGAGTGTCACTAACGTTGGCATCATCTTCTTCTTCCACGTTAGAGCTCACGTTAACTAAGTTAACGTGGCTCTTAACGTGGCCAATTGCCCCTTTTGGAACGTTAGTGGCATTTACTTTTACCACTAACGTTGGAGTTCCACTTCTCTTGCACGTTAGCTTCCACGTTAACATAGTTAACGTGGCAACTAACGTGGGCTATGATGGCTTACGAAGGCGTTATTGGCAATCACTTTTCTCATTAACGTTGCAAGCTAGCCTTCATTCCACGTTAGTGGTCACGTTAGCTAAACTAACGTGGCTGCTAACGTGGTTCTTCCTTGCTTCCTTTATCCTGAAATCAAGCAATAAAGTGCATCAAAGCTCTGATCCAAGTTATGAGACATGCATCATTCAATTTGTCCTTTAATTCATGCATAATTCTCATGAAATCATGTAAAATTCACAATGTTTGCTTGAATCAAGATGTAAGTGATTATTTACCCAAAACTTGCTTATTTCCTAAGAAAATGCATGAAACTACCTTAAAACCATAAAGAAAAGGTCAGTGAAACTGGCCAAAATGCCCTGGCATCACAACACGAAACTTAAAGCTTGCTTGTCCCTAAGCAAGTACTGGAACAAGAGAATGATGAATGAAATGACAAGAGGAATGAATCATTATTGTGGAAGTCATGTTCTTGGTTTTATGGGTTTCATGCATAGCAACTTAGGTTCATTCCTTTACTGGCTTTCAGACCTTTATCATGCCTTGGAATACTCACTTGATTGCACCCTTTGAGACTTTTATTTATTTATTGATCCCTTTGTCTTTCCAAGGTTTATTTCTTCCTTAGGCTAAGTGTTTTTTGAGGGGGCGACTCTTTAAGATAAGCTTTTAGCCAACACTCCCGAACCAGTTGGTTCAAGGTGCTAGGTGTTGAAACACCCCTAAGGACTTACTCCCTCAAGTCTCTCTCCCCCATACATGCACACCGCAGGCACATGGTTTGTTATTCTCTTTCCTTGAGGTCTTGGTGTCCAGCACCTCTTTGGGTTACTAGATGTTCTGTAGCAAGGTTTCTCTTGATAGTGGATTTTCAGTTGATAATCCCGGGTTAGTTAACCCAAGTTACCAAGTGATGAAGCACTCCTAAGAACTTATTCATCCAAGCAGATCCTTGGTACAAGAGCACCACAGACATATCCCTCAAGATTCAAGCCCTTGGTGCCTAGCCTTATTCTTTATTAACTTTTCTTTCTTTTTCAACTCTTATTGTTCTTTTACTTTTTCTTATTAGGATCTTATTATTTAGCTAGTCTCATGGGGTGTGTTTCAAGCATATGATTCAAGACAGATAGTTGCCTTCCCACCTTGTTGGTGAACCAAATTAGCTAAGTGATTACTACACCACAAATTTAAGAACCTACTCCACAACTTGAACATCACTCTGGTCTTTCATAACATCTCTTTTTATTGGACTTAAAAGGACAACCATACAATAAGCAAGATGAAAATGAAAATAGGCAATTTGATTAGCAAGCATAGATCTAAGCAGAAACAAACATCAAATTCTAGTGCATTAAGCTTAAAGAGTGACTATTAATCAAGGGTACATTCAGACTTCCAAATTGATTATTTCCAAGCATATGGAATCAAGTAACAATACAACCTTTTGGTGATGCCTTCTAGCTACCCATTTGTTGTCATCCTCCATAGCTTCTGCATCTTTCCTCGCTTCCTTGGATGATGGTGCACTGTTTTTCCAAAAGATTGATTGAACCCCTGCAAAGTTATTGGAAGTTGCTTGTCTCCAAAGCACTTGAGAGATAGTTAGTATGCATGTATGCTTGTGCATTTCGGAACTTAACTTGGTGTGTGAACACGAAACTTAGTTCCTTGCCTAATACAGCAGGTTGAATGCATGCAGAAAATCTCATGTGTTGTTATCAGCAAGACAACTAGAAACTAACTACTGTTAAGTGGTTCTCCTGATTGGTTGGATCTAGCAATTTGCCCTTGAAGGAGTGTAGTGTGATTCTAACTGAAATCTTTGGTGGAACACCAAACTTAGAATTACGCACTCACTCTTGTATTGTTTTGGTGTGTAACACCAAACTTAGCTCCTCACAGTACGGGGGAAACTACTTGTGATTTTTATTAAAATGCAAATGAAAAGAGAACTACCTTAGGTTGGGTTGCCTCCCAACGAAGCGCTCTTTTAGCGTCGCTAGCTCGACGATTCCTCCATCACTTGAGGTGATACTTCACTTTGGGGTTTTCCCCCATGTTGCCCATGTAGTGTTTGAGCCTTTATCTGTTAACAGTGAACTTCCTCTTTGAACTTTCCTCCATGATTTCTATGTGCCCATACGGCGAGACCTTTGTGACAAGAAAGGGTCCTGACCACCTTGATTTGAGTTTCCCAGGTAAGAGTCTTAATTTGGAATTGTAGAGGAGCACTTGCTGTCCTTCTTCGAAGCTTCTGGGTGTTAAATGGAGGTCATGCCTTCTCTTTGCCTTTTCTTTATAAATCTTGGCATTTTCATAGGCTTGAGATCTGAACTCCTCCATTTCTTGCAGCTGCAAGACCCTCTTTTCACCAGCAGCAGTGCTATCAAAGTTTAGCAGCTTGAGAGCCCAGAGAGCTTTGTGTTCCAGCTCCAATGGTAGATGACAAGCCTTTCCATACACCAGTTGGTATGGGGACATCCCGATTGGTGTTTTGAATGCCGTTCTGTATGCCCAAAGAGCATCATCCAGCTTCTTCGACCAATCCTTCCTTGATGCTCCCATAGTTTTTTCCAGAATCCTTTTTAGCTCTCTGTTAGATATCTCAGTTTGCTCACTTGTTTGGGGGTGGTAAGGCGTGGAAATCTTGTGTTTCACCCCGTATCGTAGGAGGAGAGCTTCTAGGGTCTGTTACAAAAATGGCTCCCTCCATCACTGATGAGTGCTCGTGGAACTCCGAACCGGCTAAAGATATTCTTTCTAAGGAAGTTCATGACCACCTTGTTATCATTCATTGGGGTTGCAATAGCCTCTACCCACTTGGAAACGTAATCCACTGCTACCAAGATGTACTTGTTTGAATATGAGGTTGGGAAAGGTCCCATGAAATCGATTCCCCACACATCAAACAGTTCCAGTTCTAAGATAAAATTTTGTGGCATCTCATTTCTTTTGGGTAAGTTTCCCGCTCTTTGACATTCATTGCAATTCTTTACCAGTTCTTTGGCATCCTTGAAAAGGGTGGGCCAAAAGAATCCGCTTTGTAATACCTTGGTTGCAGTTCTGTCCCCTCCAAAATGGCCTCCATAGCATGAGCTGTGGCAGTTCCACAAGACCTCTCATCCCTCTTCTTCCGAGACACATCTTCTCAGAATTCTATCTGAACACTTCTTGAAGAGATATGGTTCATCCCAGACAAAATACTTTGCGTCATTAATGAACTTTCTTTTCTGGTGTTTGTTGATGTCTGGATGTAAAGCCCCAGTTGCCTTAAAATTGGCAATATCTGCAAACCAGGGTGCTCTGTGAATCGTCATCAACTGCTCATCTGGGAAGAACTAATTTACATTTGTATCATGTGTTCCTCCTTTATCATGAGGGATTCTGGATAGGTGATCTGCTACCTTGTTCTCCACTCCTTTCTTGTCTTTAATTTCAATATTGGATTCCTGCAACAATAAGATCCATCTTATTAGTCTTGGTTTTGATTCTTGCTTGGCAAACAAATATTTAAGTGCTGTGTGATCTGTGAAGACAATCACTTTGGCACCAATGAGGTATGATCTAAACTTGTCAAATGCAAAAACTATTGCCAGCAACTCCTTTTCAGTAGTGGTATAGTTTCTTTGGGTATCATTGAGGACTTTGCTGGCATAGTATATTACATGGACTAAGTTATCTTTCCTCTGTCCTAACACTGCCCCAATTGTGAAATCAGATGCATCGCACATCAGTTCAAATGGTAGGTTCCAGTCAGGTGGAGAAATGATAGGGGCAGAGGACAACCTCTTTTTCAAGTTTTCAAATGCCAGCATGCACTTTTCATCAAAGATAAATGGTGTATCAGATACAAGGAGAATGCTTAAGGGCTTGGCTATCTTTGAAAAATCTTTAATAAACCTTCTATAAAAGCCAGCATGCCCTAGAAAACTCCTAATTGCCTTGACATCACTTGGTGGAGGTAATTTTTCAATGAGTTCCACCTTGGCTTTGTCCACTTCAATGCCTTGGTTAGAAACCTTATGACCAAGAACTATTCCTCCTGTTACCATAAAATGATATTTCTCCCAGTTCAAGACCAAATTAGTTTCTTGACATCTTTTTAATACCAGGGCCAGGTGATTTAGGCAACTAGGGAAGGAATCTCCGAATACCGAGAAATCATCCATAAAAACTTCAATGAATTTCTCTATCATATATGAGAAGATAGAAAGCATGCAGTGTTGGAAAGTCGCAGGAGCATTACATAGCCCAAATGGCATACGCCTGTAGGCGAACACTCCATATGGGCATGTGAATGAGGTTTTCTCTTGGTCTCTCGGATCAACCACTATTTGATTGTATCCTAAATAACCATCGAGAAAACAGTAATATGCGTGTCCTGCAAGTCTTTCAAGCATCTGATCCATGAATGGAAGGGGGAAATGATCTTTTCTTGTAGCTTCATTCAGTTTTCTGTAGTCTATGCACATCCGCCATCCTGTGACGGTCCTGGTGGGGATCAGTTCGTTCTTCTCATTGGGGACTACAGTGATTCCTCCCTTTTTTGGCACAACATGCACGGGGCTGACCCAGGGGCTGTCTGAGATCGGGTAGATTACCCCTCCCTGCCATAGCTTCATAACTTTTTTCTGTACCACTTCCTTCATGACTGGATTCAGCCTCCTTTGGGGTTGAATGGATGGTTTGGCATCATCTTCCAACAATATCTTATGCATGCATATGGCCGAACTGATTCCTTTCAGGTCAGCGAGGGTCCATCCAATGGCATCCTTATGCTTTCGCAACAATTGGAGTAGTTCCTCTTCTTGCTTGTGGCTGAGGGCTTAGTTAATGATCACTGGGTAACTTCCATTCTCCCCTAAGTATGCATATTTGAGGGTGGGTGGCAGTGTTTTGAGTTCAAGTTTAGGTGCTTCCTTTCCTTCACTCTTCCCTTCTAATGTGCCTTGAATGTAAACCTCTGCTGCTGTAACCTCTTCGCTTGAAGCTGACTCTTCTTCTGTTAACCCCTCAAATTCTTCCTCTTCGAGAGTATCTTGTGCTATATCTTCTAGTGAATCCAACCTCATACACTCTCCCATTGGTTCTTGTGGGTAACTCATGGCTTTGAACACATTGAATATCATCTTCTCATTGTGTAACCTCAGTGTCAGTTCACCTTTCTGGACATCAACGATAGCTCCAGTAGTGGCTAGGAATGGTCTGCCCAGAATGATAGAAGCTTTGGCTCCTTCCTTCATATCCAACACCACAAAGTCTGCTGGGAAGATAAAATCTCCTACCTTCACTAGCAAGTCTTCTACTATGCCGTGAGGAAACGTGAATGATCGATCTGCCAGTTGTAGGGCCATTTTTGTTGGCTTGGCCTCCTCAATTTTCATTTTTTTCATCATGGCTACTGACATCAAATTTATGCTGGCTCCTAAATCACACAGAGCCTTCTCCACCGTGATCTCTCCTATAATACAGGGGATCTGGAAGCTCCCAGGATCCTTCAATTTCTGGGGTAGCTTGTGTTGAATGATAGCACTACATTCCTCGGTTAGTATCAACGTTTCGTTGTTCTTCCAACTTCTCTTTTTGGTCATTAATTCCTTCAAGAACTTGGCATAGAGCGGCATTTGCTCTATTGCTTCAGCAAAGGGTATGTTAATCTATAGTTTCTTGAAGATTTCTAGAAACCATGAGAATTGGCAGTCATCCCCTTTTTTCTCAATTGCTAAGGATATGGGACTCTTGGAACATATGGCTTCAGCTCTTCTCCCCTTTTACGCGAATTAGAGATGGGAACTTAAACTTCCTCTTGTTCCTCCTTCCTTTCAGTTGGGTCCTCCTCATGTGGTTTCTTGGAGGTCTCCTTCAACTCCTTACCACTTCTGAGGGTGATAGCTTGACACTCCTCCCTTGAGTTTGGCTCAATGTTGCTACCAAGGTTATGAACAGGAGTTTGCTGGAGTAGGTAACTAACTTGTGTCTCAAGTTTCTTGATGGCAACCTCTTGATTCTGCATGTTGGATCGCACCTCTTCTTGGAACATCTTACTGTCTTGAATCTCCTTACATATGCTCTCGAGTAAGGTCTCAATCTTTGAGAGTCTATCCTCGGATGATGGAGAGTTGAGATTGGAAGGATGAGAAGGGCCATTTTGACTTTGGTATGGATGTTGAGAAGTGTTGTTGGGTGGGTATTGGTATGACCTCTGTGTGGAGTGTTGGTGAGTTGCATTGTTGTTGGGGTTATGGCATCTCTGATCTTGGCCTTGGTCTTGTTGATTTTCTCACCCAAAGTTTGGGTGGTTCCTCCAACCAGGATTATACGTTTTGGAGTATGGGTCATGATTCTGCCTAGGTGAATTCCCAATGTAGTTGGCTTCTTCCTGATCATCCTCTGCTTCTTCATTCACTCCTTCTTGGGTTGCTGCTGAAGTGGTGATTGCTGCTACTTGATTCCTCTCCATCTTCTTGGTGAGGTCAGCTAATTGCTTGGTAATCATCTTGTTTTGAGCTAGCAGTGCATCCACATTGTTCAGCTCCATCACTCCTCTAGTATTGCCTCTTTCAGAAGCATAGAAGTAGTCATTCTCTGCTACAGTCTCAATGACATCTATGGCTTCTTCAATGGTCTTCTTCTTATTCAGAGATCCCCCGGATGAGTGGTCTACTGCCTTCTTTGATTCATACGAAAGGCCTTCATAGAAAATGTGCAACTGCATCCATTCATTGAACATATCTGGCGGGCATCTTCTTGTCAAGTCTTTAAACCTCTCGCATGCTTCATATAGAGTCTCACCATCCTGCTGCCTGAATGTTTGTACCTCAGCTCTCAACCTGTTGATCTATTGAGGAGGATAGAATCTTGCCAAGAACTTGTTCACCACATCTTCCCAGGTTGCTAAACTCTCCTTTGGAAAGGATTCCAGCCATTTAGATGCTTTGTCCTTGAGTGAGAAGGGAAATAGAAGTAGTCTATAGGTGTCAGGATGAACACCATTAGACTTCACAGTATTGCATATCCTCAGGAAGGTGGTTAGATGTTGATTGGGGTCTTCTTGGACACTTCCTCCGAATGAACAATTGTTCTGAACAAGGGTGATGAGTTGTGGCTTTAGTTCAAAGTTGTTGGCATGTATGGTTGGCCTTTGGATGCTACTTTCACAGTTTCCTGGGTTTTGGTTGATGTAAGAACCCAGAACTCTTCTCTCTTGTCCAGCCTGATGTGCTGGACCTTCTCTGCCATGGTTGTGAGCCTCCTCTTTATGATGGTTCTCCATATTCTCCTCCATGTCTGGTTCAAAGTACTCTTCCTCTTCCTCAGCACCAACTACTCTCTTTCCTCTTGCTTCCCTCCTTAATCTAAGGAAGGTCCTCTCAGGTTCAGAATCAAAGGAAGTTGAAGTCTCGCTTCTTCTACCTGTCATACAACCAACAAGGCAAAAGCAAGAGAGATAGACGCAGACAGTAATTTCTACAGAAATGCTGTTAGTGTGAGTGATGCAATATATCAAACAGTTAGTGGGTTAGTGACTGAATTGTAAATAACAAAGAAAATGGGTAGGGGAAAGGGAAGAAACTAGCTAAACAGAAAGTAAATTACTCAAATGAACTTAAATCAAACAAAATAAAAACAAATGCTCAATCTAGTTATCCACCAATTTAATCATTGTTGATACAAAATCAATCTCCGGCAACGGCGCCATAAACCTGATGCACGAAAACTTGTCTCTCAACAAATTTCCTTCGGCAAGTATACGGAATTATCGTCAAGTAAAAACTCACAATAGAGTGAGGTCGAATCCCACAGAGATTGATTGGTCAAGCAACTTTAATTGGAAGAATATTCTAGTTGAGCTAAGCAGAAAGTGAGTTGAGAATTGTAGGAAATTAAATGGCGGGAAAGTAAATAGCATAAAATAAATGACGGGAAATAAATTGCAGAATCTTAAATGGGGAAGGGAAGTTTAGCATGAAAGTAAATGGCATAAAGTAAGAGAATGGGTAAGATCAGAAATGGGGAATTCATTGGGCTTAGGAGATGTTGCATTCTCGGGATCAAGTTCGTTTTCATCTCTTCCTCAATCAATGCATTCCTTGATCTCCTTGGCAATCTTAAGTGATTGAATTCCAATTCCTTGGTAATTCAATCTCTCAAATCAGATCAATAGCCAATTCCTTGGACTAATTGCTCATGAGAAGAGATGAAGTTTGGTCACTGATTATACCACATGTATTTCCAAATAAAAGTATTGGGAGAATTATATGTCACCATATCCGCCCAAACCCCAATTTAGTCCAACATGAGAAAGTATTTCTAGCATGATCTCTTCATTCCTTTTCCAAGGTTCAGAAGAGATCCAAGTATGAATAGCTTCTTTTCCAAGATAACTACTCAATTGGATGAAGATTGAAAGCTTTCTAGTAAAATCAAGAGAAAGAAAAAACAAGAATAATGAAAACTATTATTGATCCATCAAATTACAACAGAGCTCCCTAACCCAATGAAAGGGGTTTAGTTGTTCATAGCTCTGGGAATGGAAAGCAAAGATGGAGAGTACATTCTGAAAGTTAAACTAGAAGTGCAGAGAAAGTAAAATACAGAGAGTAATTCTAATAATGCCGAAAAGCTCCTTCTTTATATACTACTCTTCTGATCTTCTAGTTGATTCTTCAAGTCTTGGATATGGGCTTTTAGATCTTGAGTTGAAGCAGTTATCTTCTTCAGTGGGCTCAGCTTTACTTGCAGAGAGAGTGTGAAGTAGGCAGGGACTTTAGCTTAGCGCGTTAGTGGTGTTAACATTATGTGAAATTGTGGGGTTGAGAGCGTTAGTGACAATCACCTTTTTCACTAACGTTTCTAACCCAAAGTGGTCAACGTTAACTTCAACGTTAGTGGCACTAACGTGACCACTAACGTTGACGCTTGGCCCTTCGCAAACGTTACTGGGGTTTACCTTTTTCAATAACGTTAAGAGTACCCCTTTCTCCCTACGTTAGAGTTCACGTTAGAATAGTTAACGTGGCTTTTAACGTAGGCTTTCCAAATCTTCGAGAGTGTTAGTGACACTTACCTTTGTCACTAACGCTTCAGAACGCCCCTACTTTCCACGTTAGAGTTCACATTAACTAGGTTAACGTGACTTCAAACGTGGTATTGATAGCCATCTCCAACGTTAGTAACAAAGGTGAGTGTCACTAACGTTGGCTCATTATCCCTCTTCTCCACGTTAGCTTCCACGTTAATGTAATTAACGTGGCAACTAACGTGGCTCATAGTGGCTCAATCCAACGTTAGTGACAAAGGTGAGTGTCACTAACGTTGGTGATTCTTGCTCCCTCCACGTTAAAGTCCACGTTAACTAGGTTAACGTGGCTTTTAACGTAGCCAATATGGGCTTAGTCCAATGTTAGTGACAAAGGTGAGTGTCACTAACGTTGGCATCATCTTCTTCTTCCACGTTAGAGCTCACGTTAACTAAGTTAACGTGGCTCTTAACGTAGCCAATTGCCCCTTTTGGGACATTATTGGCACTTACTTTTACCACTAACATTGGAGTTCCACTTCTCTTCCACGTTAGCTTCCACGTTAATATAGTTAACGTGGCAACTAACGTGGGCTATGATGGCTTACGAAGGCATTATTGGCAATCAATTTTCTCATTAACGTTGTAAGCTAGTCTTCATTCCACGTTAGTGGTCACATTAGCTAGACTAACGTGGCTACTAACATGGTTCTTCCTAGCTTCCTTTATCCTAAAATCAAGCAATAAAGTGCATTAAAGCTCTGATCCAAGTTATGAGACATGCATCATTCAATTTGTCCTTTAATTCATGCATAATTCTCATGAAATCATGTAAAATTCACAATGTTTGCTTGAATCAAGATGTAAGTGATTATTTACTAAAAACTTGCTTATTTCCTAAGAAAATGCATGAAACTACCTTAAAACCATAAAGAAAAGGTCAATGAAATTGGCCAAAATTCCCTGGCATCACTCGAGTTGTTTGTTGCAGAAGTGTGTACCTCCATCACTAATGAGAGCTCTGGGAACTCCAAATCTACTGAAGATGTTCCTTCTCAAGAAGCTTATCACAACCTTGTTGTCATTTGTTGCAGTGGCTATGGCTTCTACCCACATTGAGACATAATCAACAGCCACCAATATGTAGCTATTTGAGTAGGAGGTTGGGAAGAGTCCCATGAAATCAATCCCCCATACATCAAATAGCTCCAACTCTAGTATGAATTACTGTGGCATCTCATTTCTCTTGGTTAGATTACCAGCTCTTTGGCATTCATCACACCTTGACACCATTTTCTTAGCATGCTTAAACATTGTTGGCTAGCAAAATCCGGATTGAAGCACTTTTGCTGCTGTCCTTTCTACACTGAAGTGACCTCCATATGCAGATCCATGGCACTGCCATAATACTTTCTGCCCTTCTTCATGGGATATACACCTTCTTAGGATTCCATCAGCACACTTTTTGAACAAATAAGGGTCATCCCAGATGTAGTGTTTGGCATCCTTAATTAGCTTCCTCCTCATGTGCCTATTGATGTTGGTTGGTAGCTCCCCAATAGCCTTGAAGTTGGCTATGTCTGCAAACTAAGGGACTACTCGAATCATCATCAATTGTTCATCAGGAAAGCTTTCATTGGCTGCTACTTGCTGTATCTCTTCTTCTTGTGGGATCCTTGAGAGGTGGTCAGCTACCTTGTTCTCTGCTCTACTCCTATCTTTAATCTCAATATCAAATTCTTGGAGCAGCAAAATCCACCTTATTAGTCTGGGCTTAGATTCTTGTTTGGTAAGCAAGTATTTGAGTGCTGCATGATCAGTGAACACAATTACTTTTGAGCCAATAAGATATGATCTAAACTTATCAAAAGCAAAAACTATGGCTAAAAGTTCTTTCTCTGTGGTGGTATAGTTCCTTTGATTCTCATTAAGAACCTTGCTAGCATAGTAAATAAAATGTGCTAGCTTGTCTTTCCTCTGTCCTAGAACAGCACCAACAGCAAAATCAGATGCATCACACATTAGTTTAAAGGGAAGATCCAGGCTTGGTGGTGCTATAATAGGTGCAGAGGAGAGTTTCTTCTTAAGTTCATCAAAGGCTACCATGCACTCTCTATCAAAAACAAAGGGAGTATTTGAGACAAGTAGGTTGCTAAGGGGTTTTGCAATCTCTGAAAAATCTTTGATAAACCTCCTATAGAACCCAGCGTGTCCCAAAAAACTTCTGATTGCTTTGACATTGCAAGGTGGAGGTAATTTTTCAATTACTTTCACTTTTACCTTGTCCACTTCCATGCCATCTTTTGAAATCTTGTGACCAAGAACCACCCCTTCAGTCACCATAAAATGGCACTTCTCCCAGTTTAAAACTAGGTTGGTTTCTTGGCACCTTTTTAGCACAAGAGCAAGATAGTATAGGTAATCAGAATATGAGTTTCCAAATACAGAAAAGTCGTCCATGAATAATTCTATGAACTTCTCAATCATGTCTGAAAAAATGGAGAGCATGCACCTTTGGAATGTTGCAGGTGCATTGCACAATCCAAAGGGCATTCTCCTATAAGCAAAGACACCATATGGACAAGTAAATGAAGTTTTTTCCTGATCCTTGGGGTCTACAACAATTTGATTGTAACCCGAATACCCATCCAGGAAGCAATAATACTCATGTCCTGCCAATCTTTCAAGCATCTGGTCCATGAAAGGTAGGTGAAAGTGGTCCTTCCGGGTGGCTTCATTAAGTTTCCGGTAGTCAATGCACATACGCCATCTGGTCACTGTCCTTGTGGGTATCAATTCATTCTTCTCATTTGCCACAACAGTGATCCCTCCCTTCTTAGCGACTAATTGCATCGGGCTTACCCAAGGGCTGTCTGAGATGGGGTAGATCACCCCTGCTTGCCATAGTTTCAACACTTCTTTCTGAACCACTTCATTCATAATTGGGTTCAGCCTCCTTTGTTGTTGTCTTGAAGGTTTGGCATCTTCTTCAAGCAAGATTTTATGCATACACATCGAATGACTGATCCCTTTTAAATCTACAAGTGTCCAGCCTATGGCATCCTTGTGTTGTCTCAGCACTTGGATAAGCTCCTCTTCTTGTTCCTTACTCAGGCTTGAATTTATGATCACTGGATGAGTGTTGTTAGCACCTAGATATGCATATTTCAAGCTGGGTGGTAATGCTTTCAGCTCTAGTTTTGGTGACTCTGCATCTTTGTTGTCTATAGTGGTTGGCATGATTGAGTTTCTCAAGGTTGCTTGTGGTGGTTCTCCATCTGGTGCTTGTTCCAGCTCATTGGTTCCTCAACATTGTTCTTCTTCCAAGATTTCTTGAACTATCTGTTCCATGGTGTCTACCAGCATGCATTCTCCTATGGATTCCTTGGGATAACTCATTGCTTTGAAGACGTTGAAGACCATTTTCTCTTCATGCAACCTCAAGACTAGTTCTCCTTTTTGCACATCAATGATGGCTCCAGCAGTAGCTAGGAATGGTCTTCCTAGGATAATTGACGTGTTGGCCTCTTCTTCCATGTCCAGCACAACGAAATCAGCAGGGAAAATGAATTCTCCTACTTTCACTAGCAAGTCTTCCACCACCCCATGTGGAAACTTAAATGTTCTGTCAGCCAATTGGAGTGCCATTCTTGTTAGCTTGGCTTCCTCAATCTTCATCCTTCTCATCATGGTTAGGGACATAAGATTTATGCTAGCTCCTAAATCACACAAGGCTTTCTCAATGGTGATGTCTCCTATGATACAGGGGATTTGGAAACTCCCTGGGTCTTTCAGCTATTGAGGCAGCTTCTTCTGTATGATGGCGCTGCATTCTTCAGTCAATATTATAGTTTCTTTTGCCTCCCATTTCTTCTTTTTGGTTATAAGCTCCTTCAAAAATTTATCATAGAGTGGCATTTGTTCTAATGCCTCAGCAAATGGTATGTTGATTTGGAGCCTCTTGAAGATCTCTAGGAACTTAGAAAACTGGTCATCCTTCCCATCTTTTCCCAGTCTTTGTGGGTATGGTGCCTTTGACACATAAGGCTTCAAGACTGGTTTTGGTGGAGGTGGGGCACGGATCTCTTCTTCATCCTTGTTCCCATGCTTTTCTGCTACTTCTTCATGATTGTCTTTGCTTGGGGTTCCTTCTTCTACAACCTTCTCACTTCTTAGAGTAATGGCTTTGTATTCCCCTCTTGGGTTAGCCATGGTATCACTAGGAAATGTGTGTGTGGGAAGTGGGATTTGCTTGGATAAAATCCCCACTTGTGCTTCCAACTTTGAGATTGCTGCGCCTTGATTTTTTGAGATTTGACCTGTATTCTTCTTGATTAGTGTCTATCCTTCTTTCAGTTTGTGCTTGTCTGTCCATGAGGGTAGAGACTGCCCCTGTAATCTGTGAGGACAGTTGTGCTATTGCAGCCTCCATCCTCTCAAAGTTGCTCTTGATTTCACATGGTTGCATAGTTGAGGATGGTGCATCTTGATTGAGGTTTTTGTGTATGGATTGGTTACTATGGTATGATGTGTTTTGTGAGTTATGATAGGGTCTATGGTTCCCTGTTTGATGGTTGGGGTTGTGGTTGGAATGCTGATTTGATGAATAAGGCTTGTTGTGGTCCTGGTTGTGGTTTTGTTTATTTCTCCACCCAAAGTTTGGGAGGTTCTTCCAACCTGGGTTGTATGTCTTAGAGTGTGGGTCATATGGTGGTCTGGATGAATTGTTCACATAATTGGCTTGTTCTCTGTCACCTTCAGATTCTGGTGTATTCCCTTCTTGTTGAGGAGTTTGGTCTTGTATGATTGAGACTTGATTGGCCTCCATCCTTTTTGTTAGAGCTGGTATTTGAGCTGCAATTGCCTTGTTCTGAGCTAACAAAGCATCTACAGAGTTGAGTTCTAGCACTCCCTTCTTCTGAGTTCTTTCTGAAGCATAGAAATACTCATTTTTAGCTACCGTCTCAATGACATCTATGGCCTCTTCAATGGTTTTCTTCTTGTTGAGTGAGCCTCCTGAAGAATGATCCACAGCCTTCTTTGCTTCATAGGATAGTCCCTCATAAAAGATGTGTAGTTGTACCCACTCATTGAACATTTCTAGTGGGCATCTTCTTGTCAGATCTTTGAATCTCTCCCAGGCTTCATAGAGTGTTTCTCCATCTTGTTGTCTGAAAGTTTGCACCTCAGCTCTCAGCCTATTGATTCTTCGTGGAGGGTAAAATCTTGCAAGGAATCTGTTCATGACCTCCTCCCATGTAGTTAGGCTATCCTTGGGGAATGATTCCAACCACTTTGCTGCCTTATCTCTAAGTGAGAAAGGGAACAAGAGTAGTTTGTAGATGTCGGGGTGTACCCCGTTGGACTTTACAGTATCACATATCCTCAAGAATATGCTGAGATGTTGATTAGGGTCTTCTTGGGCACTTCCTCCATATGAGTAATTGTTCTGAACAAGTGTGATGAGCTGAGGCTTCAGCTCAAAATTATTGGCATGAATTGTTGGCTTTAGGATGCTGCTGCCATAATTTCCTGGGTTTGGGTTGATGTAGGAGCCTAAGACTCTCATTTCTTGCCTATCATGATTTACTGGGCCTTCTCTGGCATGGTTGTGGGCTTCTTCTTCATGGTGGTTCTCCATGTTCTCCTCCATGTCTATTTTAAAATACTCTTCCTCTTCCTCAGCACCAACGACTCCTTTCCCTCTTACTTCCCTCCTTAATCTAAGAAAGGTTCTCTCAGGTTCAGAATCAAAGGAACTTGAAGCCCCGCTTCTTCTACCTGTCATACAACCAATAAGGCAAAAACAAGAAAGAAAATGAATAAAGAAGTTACTCTTGTTAGAGTGGTTGTTAGTGTGAGTGGTGCAATTAATCAAACAGTTAGAAGAGTGGAAATATGGATGATAAAAAATAATCAAAGAAGAAAGAAATAGAACTCAAAATAAAAGAAAATAAAAAGGTGCTAAATAAAATAAAATAAGAAGGAATTTAAATTGCTTAATCTAGCTCTCCAATCAATTTAATCACTGTTAAATTTAAGCCAATCCCTGGCAACGGCGCCATAAAACTTGATGACTAGAATTCATACCCCATTCAAAATTGGTAAATTAGTTCTTTTGGCAAGCGCACCAAAATTATCGTCAAGTAATAACCCACAGTGGAGTGGGATCGTATCTACAGAGATTGGCAAATTCGAGCAGTTTTAATCAATTAATGAATTAGTCAAGCGGATCAATAGGATTGTAAAGTGCAGAATTGTAAATGGCATAAATGTAAATGACTAGAATATAAAAAAAATCAATAAAGTGCAGGAATATAAATGGCAGAATGTAAAGTACAGAATCATAAATGACTTGAATGTAAATGGGAATGGAGAATTTCTGAATGTAAAAATAAGCTGTAAAGAAATAGATAGATAAGAATGGGGAAATTCATTGAGATTGGGAGATGTTGTCTCTTTAGATCAAATCTAGCTTATATCCTCTTCAATCATGCAACTCATTGACCTCTTGGCAATCATGATTGATTGAGCTCCAATTCCTTGGTGACTCAATCTCTCAGATCTTGATCAATAGCCAATTCCTTGGTCTAATTACTCATGAAGAGAGATATGCTTGGTCCCTGATTATACCACACACCATTATAGGTCCAAGTAGAGGGAGGATTATATGTCACATATCCAAACACCAAAACCCAAATTTTACTCAAGTGTGAGAAGGGATTTCAAGCATGGTTCCATGTTTCCTTTCCTAAGGTTCCCATGAAACCAATTACATTCAATCTCTTTCCCAAGATAATTGAATACTAAGCATTAAGAACGAAATTCGATCTAGCAAATCAAAGAGAAGATGAAGAGAAGAAGAATTTCACAATTATCAATCCATCGAGTACAACAGAGCTCCCTCTCTCAATGAGAGGGAAGTTAGCTACTCATAGCTCAAAAAGTACTCAAAAGTGAAGTGTAAAAGTGGATCTAAAACTGACTGCTTAACCCCTTTCTTCAGTACTCCTTGGGGGTATTTATACTACTCCTAGTAAAATAAAGGAATTACAAAAGTGAAAAAGGAAAATTACATTTTGGAGGGAAAAGAAAACACTCAATAAGCGTGACTTCTCAGCTGGCGTGTGGTTGGCACTTTTCTGGCGTGTCACGTGCCCTTCATTTCTAGCTTGACGTACCATGCCCAATCCTTCAAGTGGCACGCTCGTCCCTATAACGACCTTGGTGTGCCATGCCTTCGAACTCAAGTGGCACGCCATGGTGGAATTCTTGTGTTGGCGTGCCACGCCTTCGAACTCAAGTGGCACGCCCCTTTGCCTTTCTCACTTCTCTTTGCCTCTGGAAACTTGAACTAGCGTGCCACGCCCAAGGTCTGGCGTGCCACGCCCAGGGTCTGGCATGCCACGCCCCTTTTGTGAGTGAGTGGTTCCTCTGTTTGGCGTGCCACGCCACGAACTCAAGTGGCACGCCCCAATGCTTCTTTGCTCTCTGAATGACACTGGCGTGCCACGCCTGGTTGCTTAAGTGGCACGCCTAAGTGAAGAATGGTGAGTGGCGTGCCACGCCTTCGATACCAAGTGGCATGCCCCATGTAATTGGCCTCCTTCATCCTCTCTGGAAACTTATTCCAGCATGCCATGCCTAAAGGCTGGCGTGCCACGCCCATGATCTTATCTTGGTTCCAGTAGTTGGCGTGCCACGCCTCAGCCTTCAAGTGGCACGCCATAGTGAAATGCTAAGGTTGGCGTGCCACGCCTTCGATACCAAGTGGCACGCCCAGTCCTTGCTTTTGGTCCTTTGTGCATTGGCGTGCCACGCCTGGTTGCTCAAGTGGCACGCCCAGTCTTCAATTGCCTTCAGCCCCTTCTCTGGATTGTTGTACCAGCGTGCCACGCCATGCTGCTCAAGTGGCACGCCCATGGATTTGTGAACTCTTCAAGCTTGGCGTGCCACGCCTGGGTTCTCAAGTGGCACGCCCAAATGACTTCTTGGGGCTGGCGTGCCACGCCTTCGATACCAAGTGGCACGCCATAGTGAAGGCTCTTCTTGGAATGGTGCGTTGGCGTGCCACGCCCCTTTGCTCAAGTGGCACGCCCATAGTAATTGATTGGTCAGGCATGCCACGCTCAGCCTGGCGTGCCACGCCCCTTTTGTGTCCCCCATTGTAGCTCTCTGGAATAATGTATTAGCGTGCCACGCCCAGCTCCTGGCATGCCACGCCAGTGCATTTTTGTGGCGTTTGCTCCCAAGTGGCACGCTAGTTTCACACGCCCAGCTTCTTGTTTGTCTTCTACCCATTTTTGATGCCTTCTTCACCTGAAATTCATCACAACTCATCTCAAAGTAGTGTACCATAATATTCATCAAATAATGCATAAATTGTACTGATCAAATGAGATTTATGTTCTTTTATGGTCTTCTTTATGCAAGAAAGAAGGGTAGATAATGCAAGTCATCACAACACCAAACTTAATTTTTGCTTATCCCAAGCAAATCAATGTGAGTAAACCTTTATAACTTGAGGCCTTGGCTTTGAGTGATTGCAATACAACTAAGAGTAAGACTAAGTGTTCAACATATGTATGAATGTTTTAATGTCATGGAAAGCTCTTAGATCCTTGAGGGTTCTTTCAGGTATAGGCTTTAGGGGTCCTTTCTATTGATTGTCATCTTGAAGTAGCAAGGGTTGTTTTGCTTTCTTGACCACGACTCTAAGTGTTCTATCTCAAGACAACCCTTTAATTAAGCTTTCAACTAGCACTCCCAAACCAGTTGGTTTTAGGGTACTAGGTGTTGAGACACCCCTAAGAATTTACTTGCCCAGGTCTCTTCTTGACACATCTTCACCACAAGCATCTACTAAGATCTTTAATTCTTTTTGAGCTTTTTAATTTTTCTTTTTCAATCCCAGTAGTTGATGCTCAGAGCCTTGGGCCCTTTTTTTTTCTTACTACCTCTTGGTTCTATGGATATTCAAGGAACACCCCTTAATCTTCCCCTTGTTGTACCTTCTAGGACTAGTTGCTCTTCCATGACTCATTTTCTTTTTAGTTCATCCATGGTCCTACACTTGGTTACTTATTTCTTAGTTTGTTTGATGATCTCTCTTGGCCTTGGTCTCTCTCATTGTTTTTTGCACAACTCACAGTGACTCTTATGGAGATAAACTCTACTTTTATTTATGTTGAAATGAAGACTTGGAATACATGGCATTTGCTTTCTTGTAAAAAAACTCATAAAGACTTCAAACAGGAATTAAAACTAAGCATAAAACATAAACTATCCTAGCATGATTATTTATTCAAAAAGTAAATAAAGAAAAAGCTTAAACAAGATTTCAGAATTTAGAAAATGTCAATCATGGGACTCAACAACCTTGAGCAGCTTCATCTTTAGTTCATTGGCCCCTTCCCTTTGTCCTTCTTCTTGGAGGGGGAGGAGCCACCTTCATCTGGCTTGGAGGAACCTTCTTGTGCTTTGGCATCCTTGGGCTTCCAAAATCCTGTCCTCCTCATATAATTCCTTTCATCTTCCTTATGTTTGGCTAGGATTTCCTCTTGTCTTGCACTTAGCTCTTCCATTCCTTGCATGAAGGTTAGGTATCCTGGGTTTAGAGTGGCCACGGCGTTACACAAGTGATTCAGCTTCGCTTATGTATTTATGTCATACTGCCTCCTGGATATGGTTCTGGCATCATAGAGATGTCTGAATTCATCCAAGTTCCTCTGTTGCCATTTGCCTTGCTCTACTATTTTGTCCAGTGCACTTCACACCTCTCTCCAGTCAAATTGTTCTTGATGTTCCTTCCTCATGTGCTCCCAATTCCCTTGAAGTTGTTGAATGTTTTGGTTGACTTGGCTCCATTGTTGTTGTTGAGTTTCTTTGAGTTAATTGACATCTTCTCTCAAGTGGTGTATATCTCCCTTTATTTGGTGTACATCTCCTTGCAATTGCTCCCAGTTGAATCCCTCTGGAAATTGCTGATATTGGTATTATGGTGGTGGTTGAAGTGCCAGGAATTGAGGTTGCTCTTCTACCTCTTCCTCTTCTTGTTGTTGTTGTGGTTCATGGGCATGAGCTTTTCGTTTTCTGGCCCTGTTGAGTGGGTGAACAGCTACCACCTTGGCCATCTTTTTGGCAGTTATGAACTTGTCTTGCTTCACAAGCACTTCATCAATGATATTTTCAACTCTAGCCTCATCACATAGCCTCTGTATAATGTTAGGGAATGCCAACCTTGTGTTATCACTGGTGCTTTTCAACACTTTGTTGATGTTGTTGGCAATCATCTCCCCCACGCTGATGTTCTCTCCTTTCATGATGCTGTAGATGAGTACAGCTCTCTCCTTGGTCACCTTTGAAGTGTTGGATGTGGGGATTAGGGACCTCCTCACAAATTCTAGCCACCCTCTAGCTTGGGGGCTCAAATCTCTTCTCCTCAGTTGATTGGGTATCCCATCCTTATCATTTATCCAACGCACATGCATCACACAAATTTCATTCAGGATCTCATCAAACCCAGGGTCTTGCTGCTTCATTCTTTCTTCATAGCTCCGAGTGGAGCTTGTCCTCTTCACCATTAGCATTCTTTCTATGCTAGAGGGGCTGTAGTCAATGGACTTCTCCCTTATATAGCTAATGTAGCCATAGTGTTGCCCTGGTTGAGGCACTGCATTGGCATAGAATTCCCTCACCAAGCTCTCTACCACTTTCCTTGGTGGGTTTCATAGAAGTGACCAACCTCTATTGTTGATCTCAATGTTGATTTCAATGTGCTCGTTCCTCCCTAGTTGAAACCCAACTTCTGGAATGATCTTCCTCTCACTCACCCAACCATAAAATTGATTTTGGTTGAATGCGGAGAGGAACTTGTAGTCATTGAAGGAGCTTGATGATCCAGAGGTTGGTTCATTGATTTTTCTTTTCTTTGAGGCTGAGCTTTTTGGTGGTGCCATTAGGTTGAGAGAGTGTATATGGGATTGTGAAAACGTGTGGTGGTTGCAAGAAAGAGCAAGCAAAATAATATTTTTCTCCAACACCAAACTTTGGACTTGATTGTCCCAATCAAGAAAAAGAAAGAAAGAAAGAAAGTAGGAAAAGAGATGGTAAAAGATGAAAAGAGAAAGGAAGGCGAGGGTTATATGCTCTTCGTGTGTGATTGGGGTTGTTGAAGTGGAAGAGGAGATGGGGAGGTGAGGCTTTTATAATGGGTGAATGGTGTGGTACAAAGGGTGGAAAATAAAAAGGGTTAAATGTTTTCCCACTTGGGGAGTGGCACCTAGCGTGGGAAGAGGCGCCAACTCTTTTCTCACATGTCTTCTGCGTGTGTTGAGTTCCAAAGTGCAAGTACACTTTGACTTCCTTGCTTTGTGAGTTGTTTACCATGTGGGTCCCATCTTCTCTCCTGAAATTGAAAATGAACCCATTAGTAATGACAAAAGAACCCTTCACATTCCTTCTCATCAAGAGTGAATTGGATTGCAACTGATGGGTGTCCCTTGGGACACCAAACTTAATTCTTTGGCATCTCAATAAATTGGTTTCATCATTGTGTATTTAATGTGTTCATAAGAGTGGAATAACATCAATCTTTTCATTTTCTTTTGATTTCAATTCCTCTGAACTCATTAAACCACATTCATGTTCTTACCCAAAGCATTAAGTGCTTTCAAATAAGGTGACTTGGGCTGCTAGGTGATTCTTGGTGGTGGCCACACCAAACTTAATCTTTGGGCTTACTCTTCAAGATCAGGCTATTAATTGTTTGTAAGCCTAGATTGAGTGGGTGGAAGGCCATACCAAACTTAGCAGTTTAGCTAGTTCTCAGCCCATTCACTCATCATGATTTATGCCTTCATCAAGTTGCAATTCCAGCATAGAAAGAAATAAAAGAGTGTAAAAAAAATCTAGCTACCAAAGCTAATATCAAACTTTCTAACCTACAATTGTAAACTAATCCTAAATTGATACTGTAACCTCAAAGTGAGACTGAAAATTAAACTATCTAAAATAATAGATTTTAAACTACTTCTAAGAAAAGCAATTAAATCAAAAAGGATAAAGTGTTGGGGTGCCTCTCAACTAGCGCTTCTTTATTGTCATTAGCTTGACATTCCTTCATCTTCAGCTGAGCTTGTAGCTCACTCTCTGCTCCTCTAAGGGGCCTCCCAAGTAGTGTTTGAGTCTATGGCCATTGACAGTTGATGAGCGGATAATTTATACGCTTTTTGGCATTGTTTTTAGTATGTTTTTAGTAGGATCTAGTTACTTTTAGGGACGTTTTCATTAGTTTTTATGTTAAATTCACATTTCTGGACTTTACTATGAGTTTGTGTGTTTTTTTGTGATTTCAGGTATTTTCTGACTGAAATTGAGGGACTTGAGCAAAAATCAGATTCAGAGGTTGAAGAAGGACTGCTGATGCTGTTGGATTCTGACCTCCCTGCACTCAAAGTGGATTTTCTGGAGCTACCGAACTCGAAATGGCGCACTTCTAATTGCGTTGGAAAGTAGACATCCAGGGCTTTCCATCAATATATAATAGTCCATACTTTGGCCAAGAATAGACGATGCAAACTGGCGTTTAACACCAGCTCTCTGTCCAATTCTGGCGTCCAGCGCCAGAAAAGGATCCAAAACCAGAGTTGAACGCACAAACTGGCACAAATGCTTGCGTTCAACTCCAAGAAGGACCTCTACACGTGCAACACTCAAGCTCAGCCCAAGCACACACCAAGTGGGCCCCGGAAGTGGATTTATGCATCAATTACTTATTTCTGTAAACCCTAGTGACTAGTTTATTATAAATAGGACCTTTTACTATTGTATTAGACATCTTTGGACGCCTGGTTCTTAGATCAGAGGGACTGGCCATCTCGGCCATGCCTGGACCTTTCACTTATGTATTTTTAACGGTAGAGTGTCTACACTCCATAGATTAAGGTGTGGAGCTCTGTTGTTCCTCAAAGATTAATGCAAAGTACTACTGTTTTCTATTCAATTCATCTTATTTCGCTTCTAAGATATTCATTCGCACTTCAACCTGAATGTGATGAATGTGACAATCATCATCATTTCCCATGAATGCGTGCCTGACAACCACTTCCGTTCTACTTTCGATTGAATGAGTGTCTCTTAGATCTCTTAATCGGAATCTTCGTGGTGTAAGCTAGAATGATGGCGGCATTCAAGAGAATCCGAAAAGTCTAAACCTTGTCTATGGTATTCCGAGTAGGATTCAATGATTGAATGACTGTGACGAGCTTCAAACTCGCGATTGCTGGGCGTTAGTGACAGACGCAAAAGGAGGGTGAATCCTATTCCAGCATGATCGAAAACTAACAGATGAATAGCCGTGCCGTGACAGGGTGCGTTGACCATTTTCACTGAGAGGAGGGGATGTAGCCACTAACAACGGTGATGCCCTTGCATAAAGCCAGCCATGGAAAGGAGTAAGACTGATTGGATGAAGATAGCAGGAAAGCAGAGGTTTAGAGGAACGAAAGCATCTCTATTCGCTTATCTGAAATTCTCACCAATGATTTACATAAGTATTTCTATCCCTATTTTATTAATTAAATTCGAAAACCCCATTACTATTTTATATCCGCCTGACTGAGATTTACAAGGTGACCATAGCTTGCTTCATACCAACAATCTCCGTGGGATTCAACCCTTACTCACGTAAGGTATTACTTGGACGACCCAGTGCACTTGCTGGTTAGTTGTGCGAAGTTGTGAACCATGGTATTGGCATCATGTTTTTGGCGCCATTACCAGGGAAAGAAAGAGCGATGAATTTTACATAATCAAAGTGTAATCACAATTTCTGCGCACCAAGTTTTTGGCGCCATTGCTGGGGATTGTTCGAGTTTGGACAACTGACGGTTCATCTTGTTGCTCAGATTAGGTAATTTTCTTTTTGTTTTCTTTTCAAAAATTTTTCAAAAATCTTTCAAAAAAATTTCTCCTTTGTTTTTGAAAAAAAAAATTATAATAAAAATAATGTTTTCAAAAATAAATTATTCTATGGCTTCAAAACTTTCAAGAATGAATTCTAGAGTTTCATGGTAACATGTTGAATCCTATCTGGCTGAAAAGCCATACCCAAACTCCTTTGGGATTGGTCTTCATCTAATCACCTCAATAGATGTAAATCCATTCTAAAGCTTGACTGGCTATTAAGCCATGTCTAACCCTCAGATTGGAGCTTTAGACTAAAGAGTACAAGATTCCTGGAATTTATATTAAAGATTTTGAAATCCTTATTTTTCTTTTTCAAAATGATTTTCGAAAAAATTAAAAGAAAATACAAAAAAAAATTTATAAAATCATAAAAATCAAAAATATTTTTGTGTTTCTTGTTTGAGTCTTGAGTCATGTTATAAGTTTGGTGTCAATTGCATGTTCATCTTGCATTTTTTGAAAAAAATTCATGCATTCATAGTGTTCTTCATGATCTTCAAGTTGTTCTTGGTAAGTCTTCTTGTTTGATCTTTGCATTTGCATGTTTTGTGTCTTTTCTTGTTTTTCATATGCATTCTTGAATTCTTTATGTCTAAGCATTAAAGAATTCTAAGTTTGGTGTCTTGCATGTTTTCTTTGCATTAAAAATTTTTCAAAAATGTGTTTTTGATGTTCATCATGATCTTCATAGTGTTCTTGGTGTTCATCTTGACATTCATAGCATTCTTGCATGCATTCATTGTTTTGATCCATAACTTTCATGCATTGCATCATTTTTCTTGTTTTTCTCTGTCATCATAAAAATTCAAAAATAAAAAAAAAAATATCTTTCCATTTTTCTCTCTTAAAATTTCGAAAATTAGATTTGACTTTTTCAAAAAATTTTTAATCTAGTTGTTTTTATGAGTCAAATCAAATTTTCAATTTTAAAAAAAAAATCTTATCTTTTTCAAAATCTTTTTCAAAAATCAAATCTTTTTTCATTTTTTTTTAGTTATTTTCGAAAATTTCAAAAATATTTTTCAAAAATCTTTTTCTTAATTTTACATCATATTTTCGAAAATAACATCATCAATTAATGTTTTGATTCAAAAATTTCAAGTTTGTTACTTGCTTGTTAAGAAAGATTCAAACTTTGAGTTCTAGAATCATATCTTGTGATTTCTTGTGAATCAAGTCATTAATTGTGATTTTAAAAATCAAATCTTTTTCAAAACTAATTTCAATCATATCTTTTCAAAAATATCTTCTTATCTTATCTTTTTCAAAAATTTGATTTTCAAAATATCTTTTCTAACTTCCTAACTTCTTATCTTTTCAAAATTTGTTTCAACTAACTAACTAACTTTTTGTTTGTTTCTTACCTTTTTCAAAACTACCTAACTAACTCTCTCTCTCTAATTTTCGAAAAAATCTTCCCTCTTTTTCAAAATTTCTTTTTAATTAGACTAATTATTTTATTTTTTTATTTGAATTTTCGAAAAACTACTAACCTTTTTCAAAAACTATTTTCGAAAATCACTAACTCTTTTTCAAAAATTATTTTCGAAAATTCTCTCCTCCTCTCATCCCCTTCTATTTATTTATCATCTACTAACACTTTTCTTCATCTCACATCACTGCTCCTATCCTTACCCTTGTGTTTGGATTCTTCATTTTTCTTCACCCCTATTCCTTTTCTTCTTCTACTAACAATAAGGAACCTCTTTACTGTGACATAGAGGATTCCTCTTCTATTCTTGTTCTCTTCTCTTTCTTATGAGCAGGGACAAAGAAAAAGGCATTCTTGTTGAAGCTGATCCAGAACCTGAAAGGACTCTGAAGAGGAAACTAAGAGAAGCTAAATTACAACAATCCAGAGACAACCTTATTGAAAATTTCGAACAAGTAAAGGAGATGGCAGCCGAACCCAACAACAATAATGCAAGGAGAATTCTTGGTGACTTTACTGGACCTAATTCCAATTTACATGGAAGGAGCATCCCCATTCCTACCATTGGAGCAAACAACTTTGAGCTGAAACCTCAGCTAGTTTCTCTGATGCAGCAGAACTGCAAGTTCCATGGACTTCCATCTGAAGATCCCTTTCAGTTCTTAACTGAATTCTTGCAGATCTGTGATACTGTTAAGACTAATGGAGTAGATCCTGAAGTCGACAGGCTCATGCTTTTCCCTTTTGCTGTAAGAGACAGAGCTAGAGTGTGGTTGGACTCTCAACCCAAAGACAGCCTGAACTCTTGGGATAAGCTGGTCACGGCTTTCTTAGCCAAGTTCTTTCCTCCTCAAAAACTGAGCAAGCTTAGAGCTGATGTTCAAACCTTCAGACAGAAAGAAGGTGAATCCCTCTATGAAGCTTGGAAAAGATACAAGCAGCTGACCAAAAAGTGTCCTTCTGACATGCTTTCAGAAGGGACCATCCTGGATATATTCTATGATGGTTTATCTGAGCTATCAAAGATGTCATTGGATACTTCTGCAGGTGGATCCATTCACCTAAAGAAAACACCTGCAGAAGCTCAAGAAATCATTGACATGGTTGCTAATAACCAGTTCATGTACACTTCTGAGAGGAATCCTGTGAGTAATGGGACGCCTATGAAGAACGAAGGGAGTTCTTGAAGTTGATACTCTAAATGCCATATTGGCTCAGAATAAAATATTGACTCAGCAAGTCAATATGATTTCTCAGAGTCTGAATGGAATGCAAGCTGCATCCAACAGTACTCAAGAGGCTTCTCCTGAAGAAGAAGCTTATGATCCTGAGAACCCTGCAATAGCAGAGGTAAATTACATGGGTGAACCTTATGGAAACACCTATAATCCATCATGGAGAAATCATCCAAATTTCTCATGGAAGGATCAAAATCCTCAACAAGGCTTTAATAATGGTGGAAGAAACAGGTTTAGCAATAGCAAGCCTTTTCCATCATCCACTCAGCAACAGACAGAAAATTCTGAGCAGAATCCATCTAGCTTAGCAAATTTAGTCTCTGATCTATCTAAGGCCACTGTGAGTTTCATGAATGAAACAAGATCTTCCATTAGAAATTTGGAAGCACAAGTGGGCCAGCTGAGTAAAAGGATCACTGAAATCCCTCCTAGTACTCTCCCAAGCAATACAGAAGAAAATCCAAAAGGAGAGTGCAAGGCCATTGACATAAGCATCATGGCCGAACCTGTAAGGGAAGGAGAGGACGTGAATCCCAAGGAGGAAGACCTCCTGGGATGTCCAGTGATCAATAAGGAGTTTCCCCCTGAGGAACCAAAGGAATCTGAGGCTCATCTAGAGACCATAGAGATTCCATTGAACCTCCTTATGCCCTTCATGAGCTCTGATGAGTATTCCTCTTCTGAAGAGAATGAGGATGTTACTGAAGAGCAAACTGCCAAGTTTCTTGGTGCAATCATGAAGTTGAATGCCAAATTATTTGGTATTGAAACTTGGGAAGATGAACTTCCCTTGTTCACCAATGAACTAAGTGATCTGGATCAGCTGACATTGCCTCAGAAGAGACAGGATCCTGGAAAGTTCATAATACCTTGTACCATAGGCACCATGATCTTTAAGGCTCTGTGTGACCTTGGTTCAGGAATAAACCTCATGCCCCTCTCTGTAATAGAGAAACTGGGAATCTATGGGGTGCAAGCTGCTAAAATCTCATTAGAGATGGCAGACAATTCAAGAAAACAGGCCTATGGACAAGTAGAGGACGTGTTAGTAAAGGTTGAAGGCCTTTACATCCCTGCTGATTTCATAGTCCTGGATACTGGAAAGGAAGAGGATGAATCCATCATCCTAGGAAGACCTTTCCTAGCCACAGCAAGAGCTGTGATTGATGTGGACAGAGGAGAATTGATCCTTCAAATAAATGAGGACAACCTTGTGTTTACAACTCAAGGATCTCTCTCTACATCCATGGAGAGGAAGCATAAAAAGCTTCTCTCAAAGCAGAGTCAACCAAAGCCCCCACAATCAAACTCTAAGTTTAGTGTTGGGAGGCCACAACCAAACTCTAAGTTTGGTGTCAAACCCCCATATCCAAACTCTAAGTTTGGTGTTGGGAGGTCTCAACAAAGCTCTGCACATCTGTGAGGCTCCATGAGAGCCCACTGTCAAGCTATTGACATTAAAGAAGCGCTTGTTGGGAGGCAACGCAATGTTTATTTATCTAATTTTATTTTTGTTTTCAATGTTTTCTTAGGTTCATGATCATGTGGAGTCACAAAATAAACGAAAAATTTAGAAACAGAATCAAAAACAGCAGAAGAAAAATCACACCCTGGAGGATCTGGCGTTCAACACTAGAACAGAGCATGGTTCTGGCGCTGAACGCCCAAAATGGGCAGTGTCTGGGCGTTGAACGCCCAAAATGGGCATCATCTGGGCGCTGAACGCCAGAATTGCACCCTGGAAAGGTGCTGGCGCTGAACGCCCAAAACAAGCATGGTTCTGGCATTCAACGCCAGAAATGGGCAACAAATGGGCGTTGAACGCCCAAAATGGGCACCAACCTGGCGCTGAATGCCCAGAGTTGTGTGCAAGGGCATTTTGCATGCCTAAATTGGTGCAGGGATGTAAATGCCTTGACACCTCAAGATCTGTGGACCCCACAGGATCACCACCTACCTCCACTCACTTCTTCTCACCCTCTCTCTCTCCATTCATGGTCATCCCTTCTGTTTTCCATTTACCACTCACATCCATACACCCACCTACCTTCAAAATTCAACATCTCTTTCCCACCCAATCCCACCCATATGGCCGAATACACACATCCCCCTCTCCCCCATATCTTCTTCTTCTTCTTCTTCTATTTTTTTTTCTTTTGCTCGAGGGCGAGCAACATTCTAAGTTTGGTGTGGTAAAAGCATAAGCTTTTTGTTTTTCCATTACCATTGATGGCACCTAAGACCGGAGAATCCTCTAGAAAAGGGAAAGGGAAGACAAAAGCTTCCACCTCCGAGTCATGGGAGATGGAAAGATTTATCTCCAAAGCTCATCAAGAGCACTTCTATGATGTTGTGGCCAAGAAGAAGGTGATCCCTGAGGTCCCTTTCAAACTCAAGAGGTGCAGGAAGCTCATCACCATGAGATCCTAGAAATGCCTCATATGCATTTTCCTCCACAAAACTATTGGGAGCAAATCAACACCTCCCTAGGAGAATTAAGTTCCAACATGGGACAATTAAGGGTGGAACATCAAAAGCACTCCATCATCCTTCATGAAATAAGAGAAGATCAAAAAGCAATGAGGGAAGAGCAACAAAAACAAGGAAGAGACATAGAAGATCTCAAGGACATCATTGGTTCCTCAAGAAGGAAACACCACCATTACTAAGGTGGACTCATTCCTTGTTCTTATTTCTTCTGTTTTTCGTTTTCTTTGTTATGTGCTTATCTATGTTTGTGTCTTCATTACATGATCATTAGTAGTTAGTAACTATGTCTTAAAGTTATGAATGTCCTATGAATCCATCACCTCCCTTAAATGAAAAATGTTTTAATTCAAAAGAACAAGAAGTACATGAGTTTCGAATTTATCCTTGAACTTAGTTAAATTATATTGATGTGGTGACAATGCTTCTTGTTTTCTGAATGAATGCTTGAACAGTGCATATGTCTTTTGAAGTTGTTGTTTAAGAATGTTAAATATGTTGGCTCTTGAAAGAATGATGACAAGGAGACATGTTATTTGATAATCTGAAAAATCATAAAAATGATTCTTGAAATAAGAAAAAGCAGCAAAGAACAAAGCTTGCAAAAAAAAATAATAATAGCAAAAAAAATAGAAAGAAAAAAAAGAAAAAGCAAGCAGAAAAAGCCAAAAGCTCTTAAACCAAGAGGCAAGAGCAAAAAGCCAATAACCCTTAAAACCAAAAGGTAAGGATAAATAAAAAGGATCACAAGGCTTTGAGTATCAGTGGATAGGAGGGCCTAAAGGAATAAAATCCTGGCCTAAGCGGCTAAACCAAGCTGTCCCTAACCATGTGCTTGTGGCGTGAAGGTGTCAAGTGAAAACTTGAGACTGAGCGGTTAAAGTCAAGGTCCAAAGCAAAAAAAGAGTGTGCTTAAGAACCCTGGACACCTCTAATTGGGGACTTTAGCAAAGCTGAGTCACAATCTGAAAAGGTTCACCCAATTATGTGTCTGTGGCATTTATGTATCCGGTGGTAATACTGGAAAACAAAGTGCTTAGGGCCACGGCCAAGACTCATAAAATAGCTGTGTTCAAGAATCATCATACTGAACTAGGAGAATCAATAACACTATCTGAACTCTGAGTTCCTATAGATGCCAATCATTCTGAACCTCAATGGATAAAGTGAGATGCCAAAACTATTCAAGAGGCAAAAAGCTATAAGTCCCGCTCATTTGATTGGAGCTATGTTTCATTGATAGTTTGGAATTTATAGTATATTCTCTTCTTTTTACCCTATTTGATTTTCAATTGCTTGGGGACAAGCAACAATTTAAGTTTGCTATTGTGATGAGCGGATAATTTATACGCTTTTTGGCATTGTTTTTAGTATGTTTTTAGTAGGATCTAGTTACTTTTAGGGATGTTTTCATTAGTTTTTATGTTAAATTCACATTTCTGGACTTTACTATGAGTTTGTGTGTTTTTCTGTGATTTCAGGTATTTTCTGACTGAAATTGAGAGACTTGAGCAAAAATCAGATTCAGAGGTTGAAGAAGGACTACTGATGCTGTTGGATTCTGACCTCCCTGCACTCAAAGTAGATTTTCTGGAGCTACAGAACTCGAAATGGCGCGCTTCAAATTGCATTGGAAAGTAGACATTCAGGGCTTTCCAGCAATATAATAGTCCATACTTTGGCCATGAATAGACGATGCAAACTGGCATTCAACGCCAGCTCTCTGTCCAATTCTGGCGTCCAGCGCCAGAAAAGGATCCAAAACCAGAGTTGCACGCCCAAACTGGCACAAATGCTGGCGTTCAACTCCAAGAAGGACCTCTACACGTGCAACACTCAAGCTCAGCCCAAGCACATACCAAGTGGGCCCCGGAAGTGGATTTATGCATCAATTACTTATTTCTGTAAACCCTAGTGACTAGTTTATTATAAATAGGACCTTTTACTATTGTATTAGACATCTTTGGAGGCCTGGTTCTTAGATCAGAGGGGCTGGCTATCTCAGCCATGCCTAGACCTTTCACTTATGTATTTTTAACAGTAGAGTTTCTACACTCCATAGATTAAGGTGTGGAGCTCTGCTGTTCCTCAAAGATTAATGCAAAGTAGTACTGTTTTCTATTCAATTCATCTTATTTCGCTTCTAAGATATCCATTCGCACTTCAACCTGAATGTGATGAATGTGACAATCATCATCATTCCCCATGAACGCATGCCTGACAACCACTTCCGTTCTACTTTCGATTGGTATGGAGACATCCCAATGGGCGTCTTATAGCCTGTCCTGTAGGCCCATAGTGCATCATCCAGCTTCTTAGACCAATCCTTCCTTGAGCTTCCAACAGTTTTTTCAAGGATTTGTTTCAGCTCTCTGTTGGAGATTTCAGCTTGCCCGTTGGTCTGTGGGTGGTATGGAGTTGCCACTTTGTGCTTTACTCCATATCTGAGAAGGAGTGTCTCGAGTTGTTTGTTGCAGAAGTGTGTACCTCCATCACTAATGAGAGCTCTGGGAACTCCAAATCTGCTGAAGATGTTCCTTCTTAAGAAGCTTATCACAACCTTGTTGTCATTTGTTGCAGTGGCTATGGCTTCTACCCACCTTGAGACATAATCAACAGCCACCAATATGTAGCTATTTGAGTAGGAGGTTGGGAAGGGTCTTATGAAATCAATCGCCCATACATCAAATAGCTCCAACTCTAGTATGAATTAATGTGGCATCTCATTTCTCTTGGTTAGATTACCAGCTCTTTGGCATTCATCACACCTTGACACCATTTTCTTAGCATGCTTAAACATTGTTGGCTAGCAAAATCCGGATTGAAGCACTTTTGCTGCTGTCCTTTCTATACTGAAGTGACCTCCATATGCAGATCCATGGCACTGCCATAATACTTTCTGCCCTTCTTCATGGGATATACACCTTCTTAGGATTCCATCAGCACACTTTTTGAACAAATAAGGGTCATCCCAGATGTAGTGTTTGGCATCCTTAATTAGCTTCCTCCTCATATGCCTATTGATGTTGGTTGGTAGCTCCCCAATAGCCTTGAAGTTGGCTATGTCTGCAAACCAAGGGACTACTCGAATCATCATCAATTGTTCATCAGGAAAGCTTTCATTGGCTGCTACTTGCAGTATCTCTTCTTCTTGTGGGATCCTTGAGAGGTGGTCAGCTACCTTGTTCTCTGCTCTACTCCTATCTTTAATCTCAATATCAAATTCTTGGAGCAGCAAAATCCACCTTATTAGTCTGGGCTTAGATTCTTGTTTGGTAAGCAAGTATTTGAGTGCTACATGATCAGTGAACACAATTACTTTTGAGCCAATAAGATATGATCTAAACTTATCAAAAGCAAAAACTATTGCTAAAAGTTCTTTCTCTGTGGTGGTATAGTTCCTTTGATTCTCATTAAGAACCTTGCTAGCATAGTAAATAAAATGTGCTAGCTTGTCTTTCCTCTGTCCTAGAACAGCACCAACAGCAAAATCAGATGCATCACACATTAGTTCAAAGGGAAGATCCGGGCTTGGTGGTGCTATAATAGGTGCAGAGGAGAGTTTCTTCTTAAGTTCATCAAAGGCTACCATGCACTCTCTATCAAAAACAAAGGGAGTATTTGAGACAAGTAGGTTGCTAAGGGGTTTTGCAATCTCTGAAAAATCTTTGATAAGCCTCCTATAGAACCCAGCGTGTCCCAAAAAACTTCTGATTGCTTTGACATTGCAAGGTGGAGGTAATTTTTCAATTACTTTCACTTTTACCTTGTCCACTTCCATGCCATCTTTTGAAATCTTGTGACCAAGAACCACCCCTTCAGTCACAATAAAATGGCACTTCTCCCAGTTTAAAACTAGGTTGGTTTCTTGGCACCTTTTTAGCACAAGAGCAAGATAGTATAGGCAATCAGAATATGAGTTTCCAAATACAGAAAAGTCGTCCATGAATACTTTTATGAACTTCTCAATCATGTCTGAAAAAATGGAGAGCATGCACCTTTGGAATGTTGCAGGTGCATTGCACAATCCAAAGGGCATTCTCCTATAAGCAAAGACACCATATGGACAAGTAAATGAAGTTTTTTCCTGATCCTTGGGGTCTACAACAATTTGATTGTAGCCCGAATACCCATCCAGGAAGCAATAATACTCATGTTCTGCCAATCTTTCAAGCATCTGGTCCATGAAAGGTAGGTGAAAGTGGTCCTTCCGGGTGGCTTCATTAAGTTTCCGGTAGTCAATGCACATACGCCATCTGGTCACTGTCCTTGTGGGTATCAATTCATTCTTCTCATTTGCCACAACAGTGATCCCTCCCTTCTTAGCGACTACTTGCATCGGGCTTACCCAAGGGCTGTCTGAGATGGGGTAGATCACCCCTTCTTGCCATAGTTTCAACACTTCTTTCTGAACCACTTCATTCATAATTGGGTTCAGCCTCCTTTGTTGTTGTCTTGAAGGTTTGGCATCTTCTTCAAGCAAGATTTTATGCATACACATCGAATGACTGATCCCTTTTAAATCTGCAAGTGTCCAGCCTATGGCATCCTTGTGTTGTCTCAGCACTTGGATAAGCTCCTCTTCTTGTTCCTTACTCAGGCTTGAATTTATGATCACTGGGTGAGTGTTGTTAGCACCCAGATATGCATATTTCAAGCTGGGTGGTAATGCTTTCAGCTCTAGTTTTGGTGACTCTGCATCTTTGTTGTCTATAATGGTTGGCATGATTGAGTTTCTCAAGGTTGCTTGTGGTGGTTCTCCATCTGGTGCTTGTTCCAGCTCAATGGTTCCTCCACATTATTCTTCTTCCAAGATTTCTTGAACTATCTGTTCCATGGTGTCTACCAGCATGCATTCTCCTATGGATTCCTTGGGATAACTCATTGCTTTGAAGACGTTGAAGACCATTTTCTCTTCATGCAACCTCAAGACTAGTTCTCCTTTTTTCACATCAATGATGGCTCCAGCAGTAGCTAGGAATGGTTGGTGCACGAATTGTGAATCGCACTTTTCACAACTCGTACCACTGACCAGCAAGTGCACTGGGTCGTCCAAGTAATACCTTACGTGAGTAAGGGTCGAATCCCACGGAGATTGTTGGTTTGAAGCAATCTATGGTTATCTTGTAAATCTTAGTCAGGAAGTCAATTATGTTTATCAGTTGAATTGCAAATAAACACTAGAGCATGGATTAAAGGTTACTTGTTGTGCAGTAATGGAGAATATGTTGGAGTTTTGGAGATGCTTTGTCTTCTGAATCTCTGCTTTCCTCTGTCTTCTAATTCACGCATGCACGTCCTCCTATGGCAAGCTGTGTGTTGGTGGATCACCGTTGTCAATGGCTACCTTCCCTCCTTCCAGTGAAAACTACGCTCACGCGCTCTGTCACAGCACGGCTAATCACCGGTTGGTTCTCGATCCGGTTGGAATAAGATTTACTATTCTTTTGCGTCTGTCACTAACGCCCAGCCTTCAGGAGTTTGAAGCTCATCACAGTCATTCAATCCTTGAATCCTACTCGGAATACCACAGACAAGGTTTAGACTTTCTAGATTCTCATGAATGCCGCCATCAATTCTAGCTTATACCACGGAGATTCTGATTAAGGAATCTAAGAGATACTCATTCAATCGTATATAGAACGGAGGTGGTTGTCAGGCACACGTTCATGATTTAAGAAAGGTGATGAGTGTCACAGATCATCACCTCCATCACAGTTAAGCGTGAATGAACATCTTAGATAGGAACAAGCGTGTTTGAATGGAAAACAGAAATACTTGCATTAATTCATCGAGACACAGCAGAGCTCCTCACCCCCAACAATGGGGTTTAGAGACTCATGCCGTCAGAGAATACAAAGTTTAGATCTAAAATGTCATGAGATCAAAATAAGTCTCTAAAAGTTGTTTAAATACTAAACTAGTAGCCTAGGTTTACAAAAAATGAGTAGACTATGATGGATGATGCAGAGATCCACTTCTGGGGCCCACTTGGTGTGTGTTGGGGCTGAGATTTAAGTGAGTCACGTGCAGAGGCCATTTGTGGAGTTGAACGCCAGTTTTTGTGCCAGTTTGGGCGTTCAACTCCAGCTTTTGATCATTTTCTGGCGTTGGACGCCAGAATTGGGCAGAGAACTGGCGTTGAACGCCAGTTTACGTTATCTATCTTTGTGCAAAGTATGGACTATTATATATTGCTGGAAAGCCCTGGATGTCTACTTTCCAACGCAATTGGAAGCATGCCATTTTGAGTTCTGTAGCTCCAGAAAATCCACCTTGAGTGCAGGGAGGTCAGAATCCAACAGCATCAGCAGTCCTTTTTCAGCCTGAATCAGATTTTTGCTCAGCTCCCTCAATTTCAGCCAGAAAAATACCTGAAATTACAGAAAAATACACAACTCATAGTAAAGTCCAGAAATATGAATTTTTCCTAAAAACTAATGAAAATAGACTAAAAACTAACTAAAACATACTCAAAACTATATGAAATTAACCCCAAAAAGCGTATAAAATATCCGCTCATCACAACACCAAACTTAAACTGTTGCTTGTCCTCAAGCAACTAGACAAATAAAATAGAAGACTAATAGATTGAGAAGCAATAATATCTCAGAGTTTTTGATTGAAGCTCAGATTCTAATTAGATGAGCGGGACTAGTAGCTTTTTGCTTCTGAACAGTTTTGGCATCTCACTTTATCCATTGAAGCTCAGAGTCATTGGCATCTATAGGAACTTAGAATTTAGATAGTGTTATTGATTTTCTTAGTTCAGTGTGATGATTCTTGAACACAGCTTCTTTATGAGTCTTGGCCGTGGCCCTAAGCACTTTGTTTTCCAGTATTACCACCGGATACATAAATGCCACAGACACATAATTGGGTGAACCTTTTTCAGGTTGTGACTCAGCTTTGATAAAGTCTCCAATTAGAGGTGTCCAGAGTTCTTAAGCACACTCTTCTTTTAGCTTTTGGATCTTGACTTTAACCGCTCAGTCTCAAGTTTTCACTTGACACCTTCACGCCACAAGCACATGGTTAGGGACAGCTTGGTTTAGCCGCTTAGACCAGGATTTTATTCCTTTAGGCCCTCCTATCCACTGATGCTCAAAGCCTTGGGATCCCTTTTATTTGCCCTTGCCTTTTGGTTTTAAGGGTTATTGGCTTTTTCTGCTTACTTTTTCTTTTTCTTTCTCTCTTTTTTTTTTTTGCAAGCTTCGTTCTTTGCTGCTTTTTCTTGCTTCAAGAATCATTTTTATGATTTTTCAGATTATCAATAACATGTCTCATGTTCATCATTCTTTCAAGAGCCAACATATTTAACAGTCTTAAACAACAAATTCAAAAGACATATGCACTGTTCAAGCATTCATTCAGAAGACAGAAAGCATTGCCACCACATTTAACTAATTAGAATTTCTCTTATTAAAACTCGAAATTTTATTGCCTCTTATTCGAAAGATCTACTACTTTATTCATGTTTGTTGATGATGAGAAAAATAAACTATAGCTTAATTGGAGATAAAATCAAAATAGATACTAATTACTACTATATGACTTCTAAGGTAAACTTCTATAAGGACACTGTTACAGAGTTAAGGCAGAAATTGGAAATTAACAACCTTTATTCTGGGGGAACGGGGGTTCCTCTGATCCTTGGGGTGCTTGGTCCTACAAGAGAAGACTTTTGGCGCTTCAATTCCCTTAAGTCACGCCCCTGCTCCTCTTGTTCTTTAAACATATAGGTCAGCATTTGACTGTGTTCCTTCTGTTCTTTTATTATTTGCTCCATAGCTTTCCGTATCTTGGTAACGGACGTCTCAAGATACTCCCAGTATTCAGATTGAGGGATCTCTGGGAGGAATTCATGTGCTCTCTTCTTGATGGGATCCTCCTGTGCTTGTTATTTTTCCATTGATGCTTTGGTGATTGGCTTTTCAATTAGGATATATTCAGTTATTCCCATCCTTACTCCAGCGTCCTTGCAGAGCAGAGAAATCACGCTTGGATAAGCCAACCTGGCCTCTTTAGAATTTTTGTTAGCAATTTTGTAGAGTTCAGTTAAAATCAGCTGATGAACCTCCACTTCCTTCCCCATCATGATGCAATGGATCATCACTGCTCTTTTAACTGTGACTTCAGAACGGTTGCTAGTGGGCAACAGAGAACGCCCAATGAAGTCCAGCCATCCTCTGGCGACTGGTTTGAGATCCTCTCTCTTGAGTTGATTTGGGACACCCTTTGTGTTGGTGGTCCACCTGGCTCCAGGGATACATATGTCCTCTAGAATCTTATCCAGGTCAATGTCTGCTCTCATCATCCTCCTGTTGAAGGAGTCTGGATCATCCTTTAGCTGAGGTAGCTTTAAGATCTCCCTGATCTTGTCAGGGGTGGTATGAACAATCTTTCCTCTGACCATGGTCCGAAATTCATAGAATGCAGTTCCAGATAGTTTTTGCTTGTCAGTTTGCCACATATTAGCATAGAACTCCTGGACCATGTTCCTTCCCACTTTTGTTTCAGGATTAGCTAGGACTTCCCAGTTCCTGATTCGAATTTGCTCCTGGATCTCCGGATATTCATCTTCTTTCAGATCGAATCTAACTTCTGGGATCACTGATCTCAGACCCATTACTTTAAGATAATGGTCTGAATGTTCTTTAGATAAGAACTTCCCTTGATTCCAAAGTGGTTTTGGAACGCTCTCTTTCTTGCCTCTTGGAGTGGGTTGTTTTCCTTTAGGAGCCATGATCTTAGTGATCTCGGATAAACACACCAAACTTAGAGGTTTGCTTGTCCTCAAGCAAAAGAAAAGAAAGGAGAGGGATAGAAGGAGAGCTAGGTGCGATTGTTGATGGAGGAGGAGGGAGGCCGAACCCAAATTTAAAGGGATGGGGGGGTGGGTTTTCGAAAAATTGGAAAAGATAAGATAAGAAGATTGAGTTGAAAAAGATAAGGTAGAAGATATAGTTTAATTTTGAAGAGATATGATAGATTTTTGAAAAAGATAAATCTGAATTTTGAAAAAGATAATATGGAGATTTGAAAAAGATATGGATTAGTTGAAAAGATTTTAGAGTGAAAAAGATAGATTTATTTTCAGAAAAGATTTGAAAAGAGTTGGATTGAATTTGGAAAGATGGATTTTTAGAAATTAAGGATTTTAGAAATCAGGGTCTTGACATGTTCATGTAAAATCATGCATTGAAGCATAAAATTTGAAATTAAAATGGAAATACGTGTGGAAAAAATGAATTTGGCTCCTCCTTGCCTTCCTGGCGTTTGAACGCCCAAACACTGCCTGTTTTGGGCGTTCAGCGCCCAATTGCTGCTCTCCTGGGCGTTCAACGCCCAGCTGCTGCCATTACTGGCGTTCAACGCCCAGTGGGTGCCCCTTTCTGGCGTTGAACGCCCAGCTGCTACATCACTGGCGTTCAGCGCCCAGTGGATGCCTATTTTGGGCGTTGAACGCCCAAAATGCACTTTTACTGGCGTTTTCTTGCCAGTGAGATCTTTTTCTCTGTTTTATGTGCCGAGGTCTTCTGTAAATGATTATTTACCTTGTTATCAATGAACTCTATATAAACAAATAAAAATAAAAATAGAAATAGGGCAAAATGCTTAGAGGATTGTTGCCCCATGGCTGGGTTGCCTCCCAGCAAGCGCTTCTTTATTGTCTTTAGCTGGACCTTGCTGAGCTTTTAATCTAGCTTCAGCCTTGAGCATTCTTGCTCAATGTTGCCTTCAAGATAATGCTTGATTCTCTGTCCATTGACAATGAACTTCTTATCAGAATCAATATCTTGAAGCTCCACATAACCATATGGTGACACACTTGTAATCACGTATGGTCCCCTCCACCGGGATTTCAGTTTCCCGGGGAATAGCCTGAGTCTAGAGTTAAACAACAGGACCTTCTGTCCTGGTTCAAAGATTCTAGATGACAGCTTTCTGTCATGCCATTTTTTTTATTTTTCTTTATAAAGCTTGGCATTTTTGAAAGCTGTGAATCTGAATTCCTCTAGCTCATTTAGCTGGAGCAATCGTTTTTCTCCTGCTAATTTGGCATCAAAGTTTAGGAATCTGGTTGCCCAGTAGGCCTTATGTTCCAGTTCCACGGGCAGGTGACATGCCTTACCATACACGAGTTGGTATGGAGATGTCCCTATGGGGGTCTTGAATGCTGTCCTGTAAGCCCACAGAGCATCATCCAGGCTCCGTGCCCAATCCTTTCTACGGGTATTTACTGTCCGTTCCAGGATTCTCTTTAATTCTCTGTTAGAGACTTCAGCTTGCCCATTGGTTTGTGGATGATATGGAGTGGCCACCTTGTGGCGAATTCCATACCGAACCATGGCAGAGTAAAGCTGTTTATTGCAGAAGTGAGTGCCCCCATCACTGATTAGTACTCTAGGGACACCAAACCTGCTAAAGATATGTTTCTGGAGGAACTTTAGCACTGTTTTAGTATCATTGGTGGGTGTGGCAATAGCCTCAACCCATTTTGATACATAGTCAACTGCCACCAGAATATAAGTGTTTGAGTATGATGGTGGGAAAGGTCCCATGAAGTCAATTCCCCATACGTCAAACAACTCAATTTCCAAGATTCCTTGTTGAGGCATGGCGTAACCATGAGGCAGATTACCAGCTCTTTGGCAACTGTCACAATTACGTACAAACTCTCGGGAATCTTTATAGAGTGTGGGCCAATAGAAGCCACATTGGAGGACCTTGGTGGCTGTTCGCTCACCTCCGAAATGGCCTCCATATTGAGATCCGTGGCAATGCCACAGGATCCTCTGTGCTTCTTCTCTAGGCACACACCTACGGATAATTCCGTCTGCACATCTCTTAAAGAGATAAGGTTCATCCCACAAGTAGTACTTTGCATCAGTAATTAATTTCTTCTTTTGTATCCTGTTGTACTCCTTGGGTATGAACCTTGCAACTTTATAGTTTGCAATATCAGCAAACCATGGTGCTTCCTGAATGGCGAATAAATGCTCATCAGGAAATGTCTCAGAGATCTCAAGAGAAGGGAGGGACGTCCCTTCCACTGGCTCTATCCGGGACAAATGATCAGCCACTTGGTTCTCTGTCCCTTTTCTGTCTCTTATTTCTATATCAAACTCTTGCAGAAGCAATACCCATCTGATGAGCCTGGGTTTTGAATCCTGCTTTGTGAGTAGATATTTAAGAGCAGCATGGTCAGTATACACAATCACTTTTGATCCTACTAAGTATGATCTGAACTTGTCAATGGCGTAAACCACTGTAAGTAGTTCTTTTTCTGTGGTTGTGTAATTTTTCTGGGCATCATTTAGAACGCGACTGGCATAATAAATGACATGCAGAAGCTTGTCATGCCTCTGTCCCAATACTTCACCAATGGCATGATCACTGGCATCACACATTAGCTCAAATGGTAATGTCCAGTCTGGTGCAGAAATGACTGGTGCTGTGACCAGCTTAGCTTTCAGCATTTCAAACGCCTGCAGGCACTTTGTGTCAAACACAAATGGCGTGTCAGCAGCTAGCAGATTGCTTAGAGGTTTTGCGATTTTTGAAAAATTCTTTATAAACCTCCTATAGAATCATGCATGCCCCAGAAAGCTTCTGATTGCCTTAACATTGGCAGGTGGTGGTAATTTTTCAATTACCTCTATTTTTGCTTGACCCACCTCTATTCCCTTGTTTGAGATTTTATGCCCAAGAACAATTCCTTCAGTCACCATGAAGTGACACTTTTCCCAGTTTAAAACTAGGTTGGTCTCTTGGCATCTTTTCAGAACAAGTTTCAGGTGATCAAGACAGGAGATGAATGAGTCTCCATATACTGAGAAGTCATCCATGAAGACTTCCAGAAATTTTTCCACCATGTCAGAGAAAATAGAGAGCATGCATCTCTGGAAGGTTGCAGGCGCATTACATAGCCCAAATGGCATCCTTCTATAAGCAAACACTCCGGATGGACATGTGAATGCTGTTTTCTCTTGATCCTGGGGATCTACTGCAATCTGGTTATAGCCTGAGTAGCCATCCAAAAAGCAGTAATAATCATGACCTGCTAGTCTTTCTAGCATCTGGTCTATGAATGGTAAAGGAAAATGATCCTTTCTGGTGGCTGTATTGAGCCTTCTGTAGTCAATACACATGCGCCACCCCGTAACTGTTCTTGTAGGAACCAGTTCATTTTTTTTATTATGAATCACTGTCATGCCTCCCTTTTTTGGGACGACTTGAACAGGGCTCACCCAGGGGCTATCAGAAATAGGATAAATAATCCCAGCCTCTAGTAATTTGGTGACCTCTTTCTGCACCACTTCCTTCATGGCTGGATTTAGCCGTCTCTGTGGTTGAACCACTGGTTTGGCATTATCCTCCAATAGGATTTTGTGCATGCATCTAGCTGGGATTATGCCCTTAAGGTCACCTATGGACCACCCAAGAGCTGTCTTGTGTGTCCTTAGCACTTGAATAAGTGCTTCCTCTTCCTGTGAATTTAAAGCAGAGTTTATGATCACTGGAAAAGTGTCACCTTCTCCCAGAAATGCATATTTCAAGGATGGTGGTAGTGGCTTGAGCTCGGGTTTAGGAGGTTTTTCCTCTTTCAGAAGAAAGTTCAGAGGCTCTTTCATGTCCCTTGAATTCTCCAAATCAGGCTGAACATCTTTAAAGATGTCTTCCAACTCTAATTCGAGACTCTCAGCCATGTTGATCTCTTCTACCAAAGAGTCAATAAGATCAACTTTCATGCAGTCTGTTGGTGTGTCTGGATGCTGCATGGCTTTGACAGCGTTCAACTTGAACTCATCATCGTTGACTCTCAGGGTTATTTCCCCCTGTTGGACGTCAATGAGGGATCGTCCAGTTGCTAGGAAGGGTCTTCCTAGAATGAGAGTAGCACTCTTGTGCTCCTCCATTTCCAGCACAACAAAGTCAGTGGGAAAGGCGAATGGCCCAACTCTGACAATCATGTCCTCAATCACGCCTGATGGGTATTTAGTGGAACCATCAGCAAGTTGGAGACATATCCGGGTTGGTTTAACTTCTTCAGTTAAGCCAAGCTTCCTGATAGTGGATGCAGGTATTAGGTTGATGCTTGCCCCAAGATCGCATAAATCTGTCTTGGTGCAATTATCTTCTAATATGCATGGTATCAGAAAGCTCCCAGGGTCTTTAAGCTTTTCAGAAAAGCTCTTCAGAATGACTGCACTGCATTCTTCAGTGAGGAGAACTCTTTCTGTTTCTCTCCAATCCTTCTTATGACTCAAGATCTTTTTCATGAACTTGGCATAAGAAGGTATTTGCTCAAGTGCTTCTGCAAATGGAATCTTTATTTCAAGAGTCCTGAGGTAATCTGCAAAGCGAGCAAATTGCTTATCCTACTCCTCTTTCCGGAGTTTTTGAGGATAAGGTATCTTAGCTTTATATTCTTCAACCTTAGTTGCTGTAGGTTTATTGCCTACAGAAGTGGTTGAAGAAGCCTTTTTAGAGGGGTTGTTATCAGCATTTGTGTGTGTCTGATCCCTCACTGGCACTTGAGTGCCAGAGTTAGAAGCTGGAGTGAAACTGGACGCCAGCTCCTTGTCTGCTCCTGGCGTCTGAACGCCAGAACTGTGCCCATTTTGGGCGTTCAGCGCCAGATCCTGCCCATTTTGGGCGTTCAACACCAGATCCTTGCCCATTTCTGGCGTTGAACGCCAGTCCTGCTGTATTTCTGTCGTTGAACGCCAGTTTTGGCCATGGTCTGGGCGTTCAGCGCCAGCCTTCCACCAATTTTCTGGCATTTTAGCGCCAGAATTATTTTTCCCTGGGCTCTTACTGTCCTCAGGTAAATTTTGGGTGGTTTGCTCATTTCTTAACTTTTTGCTGCCTTGAGGTGGGGTATTTAATGTTTTCCCACTTCTTAGTTGAACTGCTTGGCATTCTTCTGCTATTTGCCTTGACAGTTGCTGCTTTGTTTGCTTAAATTGTTCATCCATATGTATATTAGCCATCCTTGTCTCTTGTAACCTTTCTTTGAATTCGGCTAACTGCTTTGTTAGAAAGTCCAATTGCTGATTGAATTCAGCAGCTTGTTTTACAGGGCTGAGTTCAGTAGTTACTGTTTTAACCTCTTCATTCATGGAAGGGTTGCTGCTTAAGTACAGATGCTGATTCCTGGCAACTGTATCAATGAGCTCTTGAGCCTCTTCAATTGTCTTTCTCATATGGATAGATCCACTAGCTGAGTAATCTAGAGACATCTGAGCTCCTTCTGCAAGCCCATAATAGAAGATGTCTAACTGAACTCACTCTGAAAACATTTCAGAGGGGCATTTTCGTAGCATCTCTCTGTATCTCTCCCAGGCATCATAGAGAGATTCATTATCTCCTTGTTTAAAGCCTTGGATGTCCAGCCTTAGCTGTGTCATCCTTTTTGGAGGGAAATATTGATTCAGGAATTTTTCTGTCAGCTGTTTCCATGTCCTTATGCTGGCCTTAGGTTGGTTATTCAACCACCTCTTAGCTTGATCTTTTACAGCAAATGGAAACAGTAATAGTCTGTAGACATCCTGATCTATTTCTTTATCATGTACTGTGTCAGCAATTTGTAAAAACTGTGCCAGAAACTCTGTAGGTTCTTCCTGTGGAAGACCGGAATACTGGCAACTTTGCTGCACCATGATAATGAGCTGAGGATTCAACTCAAAGCTACTGACTCCAATGGAGGGTATGCAGATACTACTCCCATATGAAGCAGTAGAGGGGTTTGAATATGACCCCAGAGTCCTCCTGGACTGTTCATTTCCACTTAGATCCATGATGGAGAAAGGGAGATGATGTAAAATAGGAAAAAATATTTTTATTTATTTATTTATATATTTATTTTGAAAATGAAATAAATTAAAATAGAATAAATAAAAATTGAGTGAAGATTTTTGAAAAACTGAGGAGAGAGAAAGTGGTTAGGAAGTTTTGAAAAGGGTATGATGATTTTGAAAAAAAAAAGTTTTAAATTTTGAAGTAAAAAATCTGAATTTTAGAAATATATTTCGAAAATTTGTTTTTAAAAAAGAGAGAAAAGATATTTTTGATTTTTAAGAGGAGAGAGAAAAAAAATAAGATAGCACAAGATTTAAAATTTTTAGATCTAATGCTCCCTATTTTCGAAAATTTTGGAGGGAAAACACCAAGGAACACCAAACTTAAAAATTTTAAGATCAAGTCACAAGGAAAACTCAAGAACACGAAGAAAGAACACCAAACATAAAATTTTTAGAAAACCAAACCAAAATTTTTGAAAATTTTAAGGAAAATCAACAAGAAAACACCAAACTTAAAGTTTGGCACAAGATCTAATAGAGAAATTATTTTTGAAAACTATTTTTAAAAAGAAAATAAGGATTCTAAAATTTTAACACGACAATAATAAGAGACTCTAAACAAAAAAAGAAATTTTTCCTAATCTAAGCAACAAAATAATCCGTCAGTTGTTCAAATACGAACAATCCCCGGCAACGGCGCCAAAAACTTGGTGCACGAATTGTGAATCGCACTTTTCACAACTCGTACCACTAACCAGCAAGTGCACTGGGTCGTCCAAGTAATACCTTACGTGAGTAAGGGTCGAATCCCACGGAGATTGTTGGTTTGAAGCAATCTATGGTTATCTTGTAAATCTTAGTCAGGAAGTCAATTATCTTTATCAGTTGAATTGCAAATAAACACTAGAGCATGGATTAAAGGTTACTTGTTGTGCAGTAATGGAGAATATGTTGGAGTTTTGGAGATGCTTTGTCTTCTGAATCTCTGCTTTCCTCTGTCTTCTAATTCACGCACGCACGTCCTCCTATGGAAAGCTGTGTGTTGGTGGATCACCGTTGTTAATGGCTACCTTCCATCCTTCCAGTGAAAACTACGCTCACGCGCTCTGTCACAGCACGGTTAATCACCGGTTGGTTCTCGATCCGGTTGGAATAGGATTTACTATCCTTTTGCGTCTGTCACTAACGCCCAGCCTTCAGGAGTTTGAAGCTCGTCACAGTCATTCAATCCTTGAATCCTACTCGGAATACCACAGACAAGGTTTAGACTTTCCGGATTCTCATGAATGCCGCCATCAATTCTAGCTTATACCACGGAGATTCTAATTAAGGAATCTAAGAGATACTCATTCAATCGTATATAGAACGGAGGTGGTTGTCAGGCACACGTTCATGATTTGAGGAAGGTGATGAGTGTCACAGATCATCACCTCCATCACAGTTAAGCGCGAATGAACATCTTAGATAGGAACAAGCGTGTTTGAATGGAAAACAGAAATACTTGCATTAATTCATCGAGACACAGCAGAGCTCCTCACCCCCAACAATGGGGTTTAGAGACTCATGCCGTCAGAGAATACAAAGTTTAGATCTAAAATGTCATGAGATCAAAATAAGTCTCTAAAAGTTGTTTAAATACTAAACTAGTAGCCTAGGTTTACAAAAAATGAGTAGACTATGATGGATGATGCAGAGATCCACTTCTGGGGCCCACTTGGTGTGTGCTGGGGCTGAGATTTAAGTGAGTCACGTGCAGAGGCCATTTGTGGAGTTGAACGCCAGTTTTTGTGCCAGTTTGGGCGTTCAACTCCAGCTTTTGATCCTTTTCTGGCGCTGGACGCCAGAATTGGGCAGAGAACTGGCGTTGAACGCCAGTTTACGTCATCTATCCTTGTGCAAATTATGAACTATTATATATTTCGGGAAAGCCCTGGATGTCTACTTTCCAACGCAATTGGAAGCATGCCATTTCAAGTTCTGTAGCTCCAGAAAATCCACTTTGAGTGCAGGGAGGTCAGAATCCAACAGCATCAGCAGTCCTTTTTCAGCCTGAATCAGATTTTTGCTCAGCTCCCTCAATTTCAGCCAGAAAAATACCTGAAATTACAGAAAAACACACAACTCATAGTAAAGTCCAGAAATATGAATTTTTCCTAAAAACTAATGAAAATAGACTAAAAACTAACTAAAACATACTCAAAACTATATGAAATTAACCCCAAAAAGCGTATAAAATATCCGCTCATCAATGGTCTTCCTATGATAATTGACGTGTTGGCCTCTTCTTCCATGTCTAGCACAACGAAATCAGCAGGGAAAATGAATTCTCCTACTTTCACTAGCAATTCTTCCACCACCCCATGTGGAAACTTAAATGTTCTGTCAGCCAATTGGAGTGTCATTCTTGTTGGCTTGGCTTCCTCAATCTTCATCCTTCTCATCATGGTTAGGGACATAAGATTTATGCTAGCTCCCAAATCACACAAGGCTTTCTCAACGGTGATGTCTCCTATGATGCAGGTGATGCCAGGGCATTTTGGCCAGTTTCACTGACCTTTTCTTTATGGTTTTAGGGTAGTTTCATGCACTTTCTTAGGAAATAAGCAAGTTTTGGGTAGAATTTCACTTACATCTTGATTCAAGCTAACATTGTGATTTTTATATGAATTCATGAGAATTATGCATGAATTGAATGACAAATTGGATGATGCATGTCTCATAACTTGGACTAGAACTTTGATGCACTTTATTGCTTGATTTCAGGACAAAGGAAGCAAGGAAGAACCACGTTAGCAGCCACGTTAGTCTAACTAACGTGACCTCTAACGTGGAAGGGGAGCTAGCTTGCAACGTTAATGAGAAAAGTTATCGACAATAACGTCCTCGAAGCCATCATAGCCCACGTTAATTGCCACGTTAACTACATTAACGTGGTAGTTAACGTGGAAGAAGAAAATGAAGCCAACGTTAGTGACACTCATCTTTGTCACTAACGTTGGACCAAGCTCATATTGGCACGTTAAGAGCCACGTTAACTCAGTTAACGTGGACTCTAACGTGGGGAAACAAAAGAATGACCAACGTTAGTGACACTCACCTTTGTCACTAACGTTGAGCTAAGCCACTTTGAGCCACGTTAGTTGCCATGTTAACTCAGTTAACGTGGACTCTAACGTGGAGGGAACAAAGAATCTCCAACGTTAGTGACACTCACCTTTGTCACTAACGTTGGGAAGAGCCACTATGAGCCACGTTAACTCCCACCATCATCAAAATGGCGCCGTTGCCGGGGGGTTGCAATGGTGTTATGTTATTGGTTATTGTATATATGTGAATAGTGTGAATATGTTTGCTTTTGTTAGCTCTTGCTAGTTTTAGGATTTAATTTTCTTGCTTCTTATTTGATTTTATTTTCATTTTCTTCTTGCTATCATGAATTCTCACTTTGGCTATGAGTGTAGTTACAATTATGTTGTAGGTGATGAGGACTATAATGAGAATGTGTATCAAGAATGGGATGACCAAAGGTGGGAGGAGCCATATGCATATGATCAATCCCCATGGCAACAACCTCCACCAATGCACTATGAAGAAGAGCCATTCTATGATGCATACCAATCCAATGGCTATGGTGAATCTCCTTGTGACTTTCAAGAACCACCACCATATGCCTATGAGTCATATCCTCAACATGAGTCTCAACCACACTCACAAGCCTATTTTCAACAAACACCTCCATATGACCATGATCCTTACCCACCATACCAACCTCCTTTTGAACCATATGAGCCATACATGGAACCACAATTCCAAGATTACTACTCCCAAGAACCACCTCAATACACACCACCACCTTACCAAGAAGAACCACCTTCCTATAATGAACCCTTTCTCCAAGACAATGAACCCTCTTATCCACCCCAATCCTCAATGGATGAAACCCTCGGTGTTCTTCTTCAAGGACAAGAGGAGATGACAAGGGATGTGCAATAATTCATGACCGCCTTGGATGAGGTGGTAAACCGGTTAGCATCCCAATGCTTGAACACTCAAGGGACTCCCATGGCTACATGTGGAGAAACAAATGAAGAGCATAACATGAAGGAGAGATTGGTGGAGAACGAGGGAAGTTGCTTTGTATTGGAACAATTGGAGGAAGCTATAATTGTTGAAGAAGAGGAAGAATTGGTTGAAGACTTAGGAGATGCGGAGCCTTCATGGGAACGTAGAGTTGAAGAAAACCCATCCAAGATGATTGAAATTGATGCTAGGGAGGAAAGTGCACACCTTCCAAGGCATATTCCATATGAAGACTTGGATGGGATAGAGCAAGAGTTGAGTTCCCTTGGTGATGACAATCAAGCATCAAGTCATAGTGGTGAAGAATCCTTTGAATATGAAGAACCTTCTCCCGGTGCATTTGAAAAGGTTGTGGAGGTAAACTCCTTTCACCCTCCCAATTATAGTTTGATTAAAGGAAAAGGCTTAGATAGTTTAATTATTAATGAACAAAGGATTGAACTAGAGAAATCTTGTGAAGAGGTGGAAGTCCATAGAAATAGAAGAACGGGGGTTGGTTATGCTTTGTCAAGATCTTTGGAAGCATCTTTGCCTAGGTGGTCATCTACTCCTTCACTTGAGTGGGTAAAATTCATTTCTATTAGCTTTATTGTCCCACTTGAGTATGGCTTGCTTGAAACGGATGGTCAACTTAGGATGCTTTGTGGGATGAAGCGTAAGCGAAAGATGTTTCGTGGTTGGCGTTGCAAATCAAGGCTCATTTTGGTTGATACTTCAAGAGTTAAATACAAAGGTGGGAATAGTGCTCAAATAGATGGGTCTAGGAGGATTGTTGGGCATTTCATAGAGAATTCATCTTGTTCACCACCCGGATGGATTAATAATGATGATCAACTTCAAGACGGGTGTGAAAATAAAGTGTGGGATCCCGGATTACAAGAAGAGGATCAACTTTGGGAGCCCCGAGCTTGTGAAGAACTCCATCAAGACTTGGCTCAATCCATGAAGAATCTTGGGGCACAATGGAGAACCAAGCATTGGTGGGAGTTCCAAGATGAATACAAGCACAAGCAACCTTGATGAGGAGCTCCCCATAAGTCCAACTTAAGGACAATAAACAAAAGTGTTAGGTGGGAGACAACCCACCATGGTAAAATCCTTTCATTTTCTCTTTTGTATATATTGGTATAATTAGTTTAATTTCATATTTTGTTTAGTTAGTTAAGTATGTTTGGTAGTTTAAATATGTTAAATAAGGTTTTATGGTGTTTTGGTAGCTGTTTGGAGGTTTGGAATGCTTGGATTGGTGCAAAAACAAAGAAAAAATTTTTGAAAAACAGAGCACCATCCACGCGTACGCGTACATGGCGCGTACGCGCACTTCCAGCATTTTCAACCATCCACGCGCGCGCGCCATGCGTGCGTACGCGCGGATTGAGAAGTTCCAACCTCCATACATTTTCCAGAGAGTTGTGCCTGCGCCGCGCCAACGTTGTGCCTCTGGCACAAACCTCACTTGCGCACACGCGCACATGACGCGTAAGCGCCACTCTCGAAATAAGCCAACGACGCGCGCGCGCCATGCGTGCGTACGCGCGGATTTCTTTCTCCCATCCACTTTTCTTTTCTTCTCCTCTTTCCAATTCTTTCCTTCTCCTTTCTTCTTCCCTTCTCCTACCCCTCATCCAACACTTCCAAACACCATGGATAACCATTTATTTTAGTTAACAAATTAGTTAGTTAGTTAGTTGATTAGTTAGTTTTAGTTTAGTTTTCATTTTTTTTTTCTCTCTTTTCATCATAAGTGTTGGAGTATTGACTTTGTTTACTATACATTGCTATATCCCTTATTGCCTAAATGCTATTTTAGCATGAATGTTTTTAGATAATCTTTGTTGGATTCTATGATTGAGGTTATATTTTGTTACTTGGTTTTGAGTTCTTCATGCTTACCTTTTGAAAAAATACCAAGTGATGAGAATTGTCTTCGAGCTTATAACTCTTTTGAATTGCATGTTGTAGCTAGCCACCATGTGATTTGGATCCTTTTCCCTCGATTGCAACCTCTTGATGGATGATGTTGTGTATTTACCTTAATGCATTGTGTTCACGATTATATCCATCCATATGTTTGACTTGAATGCTTTCATGCTTCTCTAATGCTTGTCTTACCTTACAAGCTTACTTAAAGCATCTCAAGCACACTAGGATAAGTGAAGTGCATGCTTCTTTTGTGACATAGCTTTTATGCTAATGTGTATTCTAAACCGCGCAATTTAGAATTCACACACCTAATATTTCTTAATGTCACACTAATTCACTCACTCAATTCTAGTGATTAATACCTCATTCCTACAATGTATGCTTCCTTGCTTTTATATCTTCTCATCTTATGGTGTTGTATTTTTGTTTTTCATAACGAATGCACCACAAGCAACCATGGAAGCGGAAGAAAGATCACATAGCAATCCGGAGAGTCGCCGTACCCCCTTGCTCATCTTTGAGTGCACCGAGGACGGTGCAAACTTTTAAGTGTGGGGAGGTCGTCCGACCGGTCGGCAATTTTGGGTGACAAATTTCTAATCCCAACACTTTTGCATTTCATTTTAGGATTTTAGGATTTTTACTTGCATTTTCTTATTTTTGCATATATATACACAATAAGCTTAGTCAAAATAATGAAAATTTTCCAAGGATTTCTATCTATAGGGCACCAATTGATTTGAGTGAAAACTTTTCATAGAACTTGCTTGAATTATACATTATGGATCATGTTTTGAGCTAAGAACACAAGCTTGTGAGACTTGAGCCTAATAGCGTGGTTACATCTTATAACCACTTATTTTTCCTTCTTGTGTGCATTATTCTCTTTCTATGATTGTGACCTTTGATTTGTTTGATTCTTTATGTCCATTATTTGGTGTATTCATGCATTTATATGATTGAGGCCATCATTTTATTAGCTCACTTACCCAAATAGCCTTACCTTTTATCTTCCATTGTTAGCAAATTTGAGCCTACGCTTAACCCACTTGTTCTTATTTTAGCACATTACAAGCCTAAAGCGAAAAACAATAATTGTCCTTATTTGGATCTTTGATTAGCTTAGGCTAGTGTGTGTGAGTATCATTCAAGTGTGGGAACCTTAGGACATTGGGTGAATAAAAGGGTAGTTTTGTATTGTTATTGAAAATATTGAGAATTGGGTACATACTCATGTATTGATCAAATGTAAAATCTTATGCATTGATGCTCTTGTATATAGAAAGAAAAAAAATGAGAAAAACAAAAGAAAAAAGAAAAACAATATGGAAAAGAAAAAAAATAGAAAAAGAAAGAAAAAGAAGAAAAAAAAGAAAGAAATAAAAAGGGGACAAAACGCCCCAAAGTAAAGTCCAATAAAGATCAATGCACAAGTGTTGTGAAATGAAAAGAAAATGCATGAGTATGTGAAAAAGTGAGGAAAAAATGGGTAGTTAGGTTAGAGCTTAATTGTATAGGATTTCATAGGCTAGGTGGGAAGTTTAAGCTTGTCAAAGATTCAAATTTTAAGCTCACTTGACCAAATATGCATCCTACCTTTACCCTAGCCCCATTACAACCAATGAAAAGACCTCATGATATTTGTATGCATGCATGAAATAAATGTTGATTGTTAGAAGAAAAACAAATCTTGGAAAGCATGAAATAGAGGAGAATTGAGTGAATCAACCCTAAACACTTGAGCGAATAGAGTGCAAACACATCCGGTGAGGGTTCAATGCTCAATTACATGTTTTCACCTATGATCATCATTCTTCATGCAAGTTTGTAAAAATATTTAATAACTCAATTCAATTGGGGATTAGACTTGCTAGTCCTCAGCCCTTGTGCATATATGTTTCTTGGGAATTGATTTATTTTGACCAAGCACTTGCATTCATTTAGATAGTTGCATATAGGTAGATTGCATTTAGTTAGTTTCCATTGAATAAATGCCATACCCTTACTTCATTCTTGGTTTAAGCATGAGGACATGCTTGGTTTAAGTGTGGGGAGGTTGACAAACCCCATTTGTAGGGTTTATCTTGTATTGATTTTTGGGGATTTTATCACCTTTTACCCATATTTATTCAAGAAATAGCATGGTTTTGTATATTCTCCTTTAATTGTGCTTGAATGTGAAAACATGCTTTTTAGGACTCAAAATAGCTAAATTTAATTCACCTTGATTCTATTAGATGCCTTGATATGTTTGTTAAGTGATTTAAGGTTTAGGAGGCAAAGAGTGGATCAAGGGAATGAAGAAAGAAAGCATGAAAAGTTGGAGAACTCATGAAGAAATGAAAGAACCGGAAAGCTGTCAAGCCGACCTCTTTGCACTTAAACGACCATAACTTGAGCTACAGAGGTCCAAATGATGCGGTTTCAGTTGGGTTGGAAAGATAACATCCGGGGCTTCGAAATGATATAAGATTTGCCATAGTTGCTACACGTATGGTGGCGCGCACGCGCAAAGTACGCGCACGCGCCGTTGCTGCCACCTAGTTCACTTAAAGCAAAACGTGGCCAACGAATTCTAAAGCCTTGTGGGCCCAATCCAACTCATTTCTGATGCTATTTAAGCCAAGGATTGAAAGGGAATCAACAGACTTTTACATACTTTTCATACTTTAGATGTTAGTTACCAATTAGCTTAGTTTAGTTTTGAGAGTTAGTTTCTAGAGAGAGAAGCTCTCACTTCTCTCTAGAATTAGGATTAGGTTTAGTTCAATAATCTTAGATCTAGGTTTTAATCTTTGCTTTCTTCTACTTCTACCTTTCAATTCTTTGTTGTTACATTGCAATTTCCTTTATGTTGTTCTTATGTTTTGTTGTAGACCTACTATTGTTCATTCCATTTTCTTTCAATTCAATAAGAGGTAATTCATGTAGATCTTGTTCCCTTTAATTGTTGTTGTTAATTCTTTACATTTGATTGTAGTTAGAATTAATTCTTGTGATTGATTTACTATGTTTCCCTTTTGTGCCTTCCAAGTGTTTGATGAAATGCTTGGTTGGATTTTAGAGTAGAGTTTTATGTTCTTGGCTTGGAAAGGTAACTTAGGAACTCTTGAGTTACTAATGTCCAAGTAATTGATGATTGGGATCATTGACTCTAGTTCTCACTAATTGAATTAGTGGAGAGTTAGGACTTATGGACTAGGATTGATATAGCTCATTTGACTTTCCTTTACTACTAGTTAGAGGATGATTTAATGAGATTAATCCTTGCCAATTCTCATATTGTGGTTAGTGATTAGGATAGAGATCTTTGACCACCAACCCTTGCCAAGACCTTTTTAGCCATTAGTTTACTTTCTTACCATTTATCTTTCATGCTTCATATCAAAACCCCAAAATAACTCATAACCAATAACAAGACACTTCATTGTAATTTCTAGGGAGAACGACCCGAGGTTTGAATACTTCGGTTTATAAATTTTAGGGGTTTGTTTTAGTGACAAACAACTTTTTTGTATGAAAGGATTATTGTTTGGTTTAGGAACTATACTTGCAACGAGAATTCATTTGTGAAATTCTAAACCGTCAAAAATCCAATCATCATTAACTACATTAACGTGGAAGCTAACGTAAGTAAAAGGGATGATGAGCCAACGTTAGTGACACTCACCTTTGTCACTAACGTTGGAGATGGCTAGCAATACCACGTTAGAAGCCACGTTAACCTAGTTAACGTGAACTCTAACGTGAGAAGTAGGGGCATTTTGGAACGTTAGTGACAAAGGTAAGTGTCACTAACGTTCTCGAAGATGTGGCAAGCCTACGTTAGAGGTCACGTTAGCCACACTAACGTGAACTCTAACGTAGGGAGAAAGGAGGATTCTCAACGTTATTGGAAAAAGTAAGTCCCAATAACGTGTGCGAAGGACCAAGAGGCAACGTTAGTGGTCACGTTGGTGCCACTAAGGTTGAAGTTAACGTGGAGCATCCTTGGGTTAGGAACGTTAGTGAAAAAGGTGATTGTCACTAACGTTCTCGAACCCACACTTTCACTTAACGTTAACGCCACTAACGTCCTAAGCTAGAATCCCTGCCTACTTCACACTTTCTCTCTGCAAGTAAAGCTAAGCCCACTGAAGAAGATAACTGCTTCAACTCAAGATCCAAAGGCCCATATCCAAGACTTGAAGAATCAACTAGAAGATCAGAAGAGTAGTATAAATAGAGAGAGCTTTGAACTAGAAGAGAGCTTTTGGCATTATTAGAATTACTCTCTGTATTTTAGTTTCTCTGTAATTTTTAGTTTAATTCTCAGAATGTACTCTCCATCTATGCTTTTCATTCCCAGAGCTATGAACAACTAAACCCCTTTCATTGGGTTAGGGAGCTCTGTTGTAATTTGATGGATCAATAATAGTTTTCATTATCCTTCTTCTCTCTTTTCTCTTGATTTTACTAGAAAGCTTTCAATCTTCATCCAATTGAGTAGTTATCTTGGAAAAGAAGCTATTCATACTTGGATCTCTTCTAAACCTTGGAAGAGGAATGAAGAGATCATGCTAGAATTGCTTTCTCATTTGGACCAAATTGGGGTTTGGGCGGATATGGTGACATATAATTCTCCCAATACTTTGATTTGGAAATACATGTTGTATAATCAGTGACCACACTTCATCTCTTCTCATGAGCAATTAGACCAAGGAATTGGCTATTGATCTGATTTTAGAGATTGAATTACCAAGAAATTGGAATTCAATCACTTAAGATTGCCAAGGAGATCAATGAATGCATTGATTGAGGAAGAGATGATAATGAACTTGATCCGGAGAATGCAACATCTTCTAAGCCCAATGAACTCCCCATTTTTTATCTTACCCATTCTCTTTACTTTATGCTATTTACTTTCATGCTAAACTCCCCTTCCCCATTTAAGATTCTGCAATTTACCTTTCGTCATTTATTTTCTGCAATTTACTATCCCGCCATTTAATTTCCTGCAATTCTCAACCCAATTTCTGCTTAGCTCAACTAGAACATTCTTCCAATTAACGTTGCTTGACCAATCAATCCCTGTGGGATTCGACCTCACTCTATTGTGAGTTTTTACTTGACGACAATTCGGTATACTTGCCGAGGAAGATTTGTTAAAGGACAAGTTTCTGTGCATCAGCAGGGGATTTGGAAACTCCCTGGGTCTTTTAGCTATTGAGGCAGCTTCTTCTGTATGATGGCGCTGCATTCTTCAGTCAATATTATAGTTTCTTTTGCCTCCCAGTTCCTCTTTTTGGTTATAAGCTCCTTCAAAAATTTGGCATAGAGTGGCATTTGTTCTAATGCCTCAGCAAATGGTATGTTGATTTGGAGCCTCTTGAAGATCTCTAGGAACTTAGAAAACTGGCCATCCTTCCCATCTTTTCCCAGTCGTTGTGGGTATGGTGCCTTTGGCACATAAGGCTTCAAGACTGGTTTTGGTGGAGGTGGGGCAGGGATCTCTTCTTCATCCTTGTTCCCATGCTTTTCTGCCACTTCTTCATGATTGTCTTTGCTTGGGGTTCCTTCTTCTACAACCTTCCCACTTCTTAGAGTAATGGCTTTGCATTCCCTTCTTGGGTTAGCCATGGTATCACTAGGAAATGTGTGTATGGGAAGTGGGATTTGCTTGGATAAAATCTCCACTTGTGCTTCCAACTTTGAGATTGCTGCACCTTGATTTTTCAGATTTGACCTGTATTCTTCCTTATTAGCGTCTATCCTACTTTCAGTTTGTGCTTGTCTGTCCATGAGGGTAGAGACTGCCCCTATAATCTGTGAGGACAGTTGTGCTATTGCAGCCTCCATCCTCTCAAAGTTGCTCTTGATTTCACATGGTTGCATAGTTGAAGATGGTGCATCTTGATTGAGGTTGTTGTGTATAGATTGGTTACTATGGTATGATGTGTTTTGTGAGTTATGATAGGGTCTATGGTTCCCTGTTTGATGGTTGGGGTTATGGTTGGAATGATGATTTGATGAATAAGGTTTGTTATGGTCCTGGTTGTGGTTTTGTTTATTTTTCCACCCAAAGTTTGGGTGGTTCTTCCAACCTGGGTTTTATGTCTTAGAGTGTGGGTCATATGGTGGTCTGGATGAATTGTTCACATAATTGGCTTGTTCCCAGTCACCTTCAGATTCTGGTGCATTTCCTTCTTGTTGAGGAGTTTGGTCTTGTATGATTGAGGCTTGATTGGCCTCTATCCTTTTTGTTAGAGCTGGTATTTGAGCTGTAATTGCCTTATTCTGAGCTAACAAAGTATCTACAGAGTTGAGTTCTAGCACTCCCTTCTTCTGAGTTCTTTCTGAAGCATAGAAATACTCTTTTTTTGATGAGCTGAGGCTTCAACTCAAAATTATTGGCATGAATTATTGGCTTTAGGATGCTGCTGCCATAATTTCCTGGGTTTGGGTTGATGTAGCAGCCTAAGACTCTCATTTCTTGCCCATCATGATTTACTGGGCCTTCTCTGGCATGGTTGTGAGCTTCTTCTTCATGGTGGTTCTCCATGTTCTCCTCCATGTCTGTTTCAAAATACTCTTCCTCTTCCTCAGCACCAATGACTCCTTTCCCTCTTGCTTCCCTCCTTAATCTAAGGAAGGTCCTCTCAGGTTCAGAATCAAAGGAACTTGAAGCCCCACTTTTTCTTCCTGTCATACAACCAATAAGGCAAAAACAAGAAAAAATGAATAAAGAAGTTACTCTTGTTAGAATGGTTGTTAGTGTGAGTGGTGCAATTAATCAAACAGTTAGAAGAGTGGAAATATGGATGATAAAAAATAATCAAAGAAGAAAGAAATAGAACTCAAAATAAAAGAAAATAAAAAAGTTCTAAATAAAATAAAATAACAATGAATTTAAATTGCTTAATCTAGCTCTCCAATCAATTTAATCACTGTCAAATTTAAGCCAATCACTGGCAACGGCGCCATAAAACTTGATGACTAGAATTCACACCCCATTCAAAATTGGTAAATTAGTTCTTTTGGCAAGCGCACCAAAATTATCGTCAAGTAATAACCCACAGTGGAGTGGGATCGTATCCACAGAGATTGGCAAATTCGAGCAGTTTTAATCAATTGATGAATTAGTCAAGCGGATCAATAGGATTATAAAGTGCAGAATTGTAAATGACATAAATGTAAATGACTAGAATATAAAGAAAAGCAATAAAGTGCAGGAATATAAATGGCAGAATGTAAAGTGCAGAATCATAAATGACTTGAATGTAAATGGGAATGAGGAATTTCTGAATGTAAAAATAAGCTGTAAAGAAATGGATAGATAAGAATGGGAAAATTCATTGAGATTGGGAGATGTTGTCTCTTTGGATCAAATCTAGCTTATATCCTCTTCAATCATGCAACTCATTGACCTCTTGGCAATCATGATTGATTGAGCCCCAATCCCTTGGTGACTCAATCTCTCAGATCTTGATCAATAGCCAATTCCTTGGTCTAATTGCTCATGAAGAGAGATATGCTTGGTCCCTGATTATACCACACACCATTATAGGTCCAAGTAGAGGGAGGATTATATGTCACATATCCAAACACCAAAACCCAAATTCTACTCAAGTGTGAGAAGGGATTTCAAGCATGGTTCCATGTTTCCTTTCCCAAGGTTCCCATGAAACCAATTGCATTCAATCTCTTTCCCAAGATAATTGAATACTAAGCATTAAGAACAAAATTCCTTCTAGCAAATCAAAGAGAAGATGAAGAGAAGAAGAATTTCACTATTATCAATCCATTGAGTACAACAGAGCTCCCTCTCTCAATGAGACGGAAGTTAGCTAATCATAGCTAAAAAAGTACTCAAAAGTGAAGTGTAAAAGTGGATCTAAAACTGACTGCTTAACCCCTTTCTTCAGTACTCCTTGGGGGTATTTATACTACTCCTAGTAAAATAAAGGAATTACAAAAGTGAAAAAGGAAAATTACATTTTGGAGGAAAAAGAAAACACTCAATAAGCGTGACTTCTCAGCTGGCGTGTGGTTGGCGCTTTTCTGGCGAGTCGCGTGCTCTTCATTTCTAGCTTGACGTACCACGCCTGATGCCAAGGCATCTTAGGTTAGTTTCACTAGCATTTTTTTGTTAGTTTTAGTTGTTTTATGCATTTTCTTGAGCTTAAAGTAACCAAGAATGGTTAAATGAATAACAAAGCAATGAACCATCCAAACAGTATGATTTTGATGCAAATTCCATGAGTTTTTAGTTATATTACTTGAATGCTATGAATGGAAGATTTCTCATGAATTTTTGCAAGACTTTGATGCAATTGTTTGGATGATTTCAGGGAAGAAGAGGCTAGGCAAGGAAGCAACAAAATCAATAAAGGAAGCTTGAATATCACATGTGGAGTTTAAGTTCCAGTTTAAGCTTAAACTGGAACTTAAACTACCAAGCCATATAATGCTGGAAATGGCGTTTAAGTTCCAGTTTAAGCCTAAACTGGAGCTTAAACGCCAAAATCATGAAGGCTAAGAAATGCTGGAACTGGCGTTTAACCTCCAGTTTAACCTTAAACTGGAAGTTAAACGCCAGAATGAGAATTTCACCAAGGGAGCATTTCCACGTTTAAGCTCCAGTTTAACCTTAAACTGGAGCTTAAACGTGTTCGACACAATTTCTCACCAGGAAGCATTTCCACGTTTAACCTCCAGTTTAACCTTAAACTGGAGGTTAAACGCCAGAAGTAAGAAAGGAACCAGGAGCATTTCCACGTTTAAGCTCCAGTTTAACCTTAAACTGGAGCTTAAACGTGTTCGACTATTTCTCTCCTCCAGGGTTGCTTTCCCATTTCCACGTTTAAGCTTCAGTTTAACCTTAAACTGAAGCTTAAACGTGTTCGACCCAATTGCTCCTCCAGGGTTGCTTTCTTCATTTCCACGTTTAAGCTTCAGTTTAACCTTAAACTGAAGCTTAAACGTGTTCGACATTTCACACTCCTGGGTTGCTTTCTTCCATTTCCACGTTTAAGTTTCAGTTTAACCTTAAACTGAAACTTAAACTTCAACTTAAACGCCACTTTTTTGAAAGGGGTTTCTGGGCCAAATATATTGAAGTTTAAGTTAGCATTTGAGCACAAACATTAACTTAAACGTATTATGGTGTGAAACCCAATTGAATATCATGTTTATGGGATTGGGCCTGAAGGATTGATGAGTCTGGAGCTTTAATTTGTTGAGTCTTGTGTCATTACTTGTTTATCACTAAGTTTGCTCAATGAATGTTACAGAATTGGATCACAGCCTCATCAGGATTATGGACCATAAACCCAAAGCAAAAGGAAATCAGGGAAAGGCCTCAAAGCCCAAGAAACACAACAGAAGCTCAATTTAGAAAGTGTATAAATAGGATAGAATTTAAGTTAGTTAGAACTTTTTTTTACACGGAGAATTTTGGATCATTTTCTTTTAGTTTTGTAATTGAATTCAGAGCTATGACTCACTAAACCCCTTTCATTGGGTTAGGGAGCTCTATTGTAATTCAATGAATCAATAATAGTTTTATCTTCTTCTTCAATCTTTTCTCTTGAATTTTGTTAGAAAGCTTCTCGATCTAATTCCATTGGGTAGTTGTCTTGGGAAAGAAACTACCCATAATTGGAATCCTTCGGAACCTTGGGAAAGGAATGGAGGATTCATGCTAGAGAAGCTTTCTCACAGTGAATTGGATTGGGGTTTGGATGGATATTGTGACATGTAATCCTACCAAATTGTGGTTCATGAAACTGTGTGGTATAATCAGTGATCGAGCATCATCTCTTCTTATGAACATTTAAACCAAGGGATTGGGAATTTGTTTGTTTTTAGAGAGAATTGGTGAGCCAAGGGATTGGGATCCAATCATATAAGATTGCCAAGCAAAATTCAATGAATGCATTGGTTGAGGAAGGGATAAAAGTTGTTTTGATTCGGAGATCTCAATATCTCCTAACACCCAATGAACTCCCCATTTCTGATTTACCACTTTCTCTTTACATTCTGCAATTAAATTCATGCAATCACCCCCATCCCTTTTAATTTCAGCAATTTAGCTTCTCGCTCTTTAATTCATGCAATTTTACATTCCGCAATTCTCATCTAAATCTTGATTCCGCTCAACTAGAACATACTTCTAATCCGAATTGCTCACTCAACCAATCCTTGTGGGATTCGACCTCACTCTATTGTGAGTTTTTACTTGACAATAACCGGTGCACTTGCCGGAAGGAATTTTGCCGATCGTGCAATTTCCTAAATCGTAGCATATCAAGTTTATGCACATCAACGCCCAATCCTTCAAGTTGCACGCTCGTCCCTATAACGACCTTGGTGTGCCACGCTTTCAAACTCAAGTGGCACGCCATGGTGGAATTCTTGTGTTGGCGTGCCACGCCTTCGAACTCAAGTGGCACGCCCCTTTGCCTTTCTCACTTCTCTTTGCCTCTGGAAACTTGAACTAGCGTGCCACGCCTAGGGTCTGGCGTGCCACGCCCAGGGTGTCTGGCATGCCACGCCCAGGGTCTGGCGTGCCACGCCCTTGCTCTATGCTTGTCTAGGCTTCTCTGGAAAGTTGAACTAGCGTGGCACGCCCAGGGTCTGGCGTGCCACGCCCCTTTTGTGAGTGAGTGGTTCCTCTGTTTGGCGTGCCATGCCACGAACTCAAGTGGCACACCCCAATGCTTCTTTTCTCTCTGAATGACACTGGCGTGCCATGCCTGGTTGCTCAAGTGGCACGCCTAAGTGAAGAATGGTGAGTGGTGTGCCACGCCTTCGATACCAAGTGGCACGCCCCATGTAATTGGCCTCCTTCATCCTCTCTGGAAACTTATACCAGCATGCCACGCCTAAAGGCTGGCGTGCCACGCCCATGATCTTATCTTGGTTCCAGTAGTTGGCGTGCCACACCTTCGATACCAAGTGGCACGCCCAGTCCTTGCTTTTGGTCCTCTGTGCATTGGCGTACCACGCCTGGTTGCTCAAGTGGCACGCCCAATCTTCAATTGCCTCCAGCCCCTTCTCTGGATTATTGTACCAGCGTGCCATGCCATGCTGCTCAAGTGGCACGCCCAAGTGACTTCTTGGGGCTGGCGTGCCACGCCTTCGATACCAGGTGGCATGCCATAGTGAAGGCTCTTCTTGGAATGGTGCGTTGGCGTGCCACGCCCCTTTGCTCAAGTGGCACGCCCATAGTAATTGATGGGTCAGGCGTGCCACGCCCCTTTTGTGTCCCCCATTGTAGCTCTTTGGAATAATGTTTTAGCATGCCACGCCCAACTTCTGACGTGCCACGCCATTGCATTTTTGTGGCGTTTGCTCCCAAGTGGCACGCCAGTTTCACACGCCCAGCTTCTTGTTTGTCTTCTACCCATTTTTGATGCCTTCTTCACCTGAAATTCAGCACAACTCATCTCAAAGTAGTGTACCATAATATTCATCAAATAATGCATGAATTGTACTGATCAAATGAGATTTATGTTCTTTTATGGTCTTCTTTATGCAAGAAAGAAGGGTAGATGATGCAAGTCATCAAGCCTCCTTTGCTATTTTGAGGTCTTGCGTACGTGAGTGTAGGATGCGTACACAACATGGACATTTTTGACACCCATGCATATGCGGATAGAGGCATGCGTACGCGTGACCCCTGTTTTGCTAAAATTTTGTTATTCTTCATTTCAATGGTTCCTCTAACTTTCTAAACTTCCTTAATGGTGGGCAGAAATCGTGACGGTTTCATTCCTTGGTAACCGTGCTGAAAACTTTATACGCACGTTCATAATCTTAATTCTTTATCACAACTTCGCACAACTGACCAGCAAGTGCACTGGGTCGTCCAAGTAATAAACCTTACGTGAGTAAGAGTCGATCCCACGGAGATTGTCGGCTTGAAGCAAGCTATGGTCACCTTGTAAATCTCAGTCAGGTGGATTCAAATGGATATAAAGTTTTAATAATTAAAAGATAAATAAAACATAAACTAGGATAGAGATACTTATGTAATTCATTGGTGAGAATTTTAGATAAGCGTATAGAGATGCCTTTTGTTCCTCCTGAACCTCTGCTTTCCTGCTGTCTTCATCCAATCATTCATACTCCTTTCCATGGCAAGCTTTATGTAGGGCATCACCGTTGTCAATGGCTACATCCCATCCTCTCTGTGAAAATGGTCCAATGCGCTGTCACTGCATGGCTAATCATCTGTCGGTTCTCGATCATACTGGAATAGGATTTACTATCCTTTTGCATCTGTCACTACGCCCAGCACTCGCAAGTTTGAAGCTCGTCACAGCCATCCCTTTCCAGATCCTACTCGGAATACCACAGACAAGGTTTAGACTTTTCAGATCTCAAGAATGGTCATCCATGGGTTCTAACTTATACCACGAAGATTCTAATATCTCGGACTCGGTCCTCTGTATTAGATATCTAAGAGATACTCATTCTAGCTTGTTTGCATGTAGAACGGAAGTGTTTGTCAGGCACGCGTTCATGGGTGAGAATGATGATGAGAGTCACATAATCATCACATTCATCATGTTCTTGGGTGCGAATGGATATCTTAGAGAAGGAATAAGCTTGAATTGAATAGAAAAACAATAGTACTTTGCATTAATTCATGAGGAACAGTAGAGCTCCACACCTTAATCTATGGTGTGTAGAAACTCTACCGTTGAAAATACATAAGTGATGAAGGTCCAGGCATGGCCGAGAGGCCAGCCCCCAAACGTGATCTAAAGATGAAACTAAAGATGTAAATATAATAGTAAAAAGTCCTATTTATACTAAACTAGTTACTAGGGTTTACAGAAATGAGTAAATGATGCAGAAATCCACTTCCGGGGCCCACTTGGTGTGTGCTTGGGCTGAGCATTGAGCTTTACACGTGTAGAGGCTTCTCTTGGAGTTGAACGCCAGTTTGTAACCTGTTTCTGGTGTTTAACTCCACTTTGCAACCTGTTTCTGGCGTTTAACTCCAGAATGCAGCATGAAACTGGCGTTGAACGCCAGTTTACATTGTCTAAACTCGGGCAAAGTATGAACTATTATATATTTTTGGAAAGCCCTGGATGTTTACCTTCCAACACAATTGAGAGTGTGCCATTTGGAGTTCTATAGCTCCAGAAAATCCACTTTGAGTGCAGGGAGGTCAGAATCCAACAACATCTGCAGTCCTTTTTCAGCCTGAATCAGATTTTTGCTCAGGTCCCTCAATTTCAGCCAGAAAATACCTGAAATCACAGAAAAATACACAAACTAATAGTAAAGTCCAGAAATGTGAATTTTATTTAAAAACTAATAAAAATATACTAAAAACCAACTAAATTATTCTGAAAACTATGTAAAAACAATGCCAAAAGGCGTATAAATTATCCGCTCATCACTTAACTTCTATTTAAGACTTATAACTATTGGTTAGGCCTTGAGACTATTGAGGTTGAGTTAGATGACTTAAGATTAGATAATTCTGTTAAGAGTTTAGAGATAGAGACTTAGACTTAGAAAGTTCTATGGATGGAATACCTTGAGTGTCCTGGCAAAGTGTCGAGGTGACAATGATTTGGAAAACATGATTGATTAAGGTGGTTGGAATTGATGAGATGAATATTGTTGGACTTGTGCTATGAGCAGTGATAATTGAGACTAATTTATATACTATTGATTTACTGAGATATGGTAAGTCGCTATGCACCTTGGACAAGGACGGTGGTGAATCCCGCTTATCGAGGTAGCAACATTGGCGTAGGGGTCGTGGCAGTCTCCCACCTACGTTCAGATGTGAGGGCTGTGGTAGTCTCTCGCTTACATAACCTTCTCTGCCACCCTCGTAAGATGAAAAGGTTGATTTTTGTCACTTTTGCTCCAGGTTCAGAACTGTAACACCGCATAAGTAAAAGGTAAGAGTGAGGTTGTCCCCTTGCTCCTGGTACATGGGTAAGATGTATGAGTTGTGGTTTGGTCTTACTTGCTCCGTGTTTGGTGTTCTATCCAGGGTTTACTACTGGACATGTTGGGTTCGGCTATATAACTGATAGGGTAGTCATGTATCATATGTATTTGCATGCTTTGTTTGGGTTTGAATTTGTTTTGGTTTGCCTAATTGTTTAACTGTTATTAACTGCTATCTTAGTTACTTGCTGTAACTGCTATCTATACCTGTGTTTTCCTTCTCTACTATAATCCATGGGTAAGGTAAGAAAACTTTAAACCCGTGTGGTTTGTCAAATTATGTGAATCCTAGTTATTAATTTGGTGAACTTCATAGAAATAGATTGAATTGTGTTGAATTTGGTGGTGAATTGGCAAATTGGAGCTTGATGGAATTATATTGATTAGGGTCTTGGAAGCTTAACATTCAGTGTTTTGAGCTTAGAGAATAATCGGCCAAGGTATGGTTTTGGTTTCTCGTAGATAATATATAATTTTACGTGAAAACTTAGGCTAGTTGAATGTAGGATAAGTTGAACTAAGTGAATATGTTGAGGTTTAGTGATTTCTAGTGAAAATATTGAGTCTGTTATGAAAATGTAATGATAATTGTTATTAATAAGGTTGCTGATAGTTAATGATGATTGTGATGATTGATGATATTTTGGTGAATGGTGTTTGAAATTGGGTTGAAGATTGTTGGGTAGATTAATGAGATTGTATGTATTGATGATGAGAAGTGTTTGGAAAATAGGTGAATATGATTGTGGAAGCATTGGATTTATTTTGGAAGTAAAATAATGGTTTATGAATTAAGGTTCTGGAAATATAAAGATTTTAGTAATTTTTGGTAAAACTTGATTTTTAACCAACTTTGGTGGTCCATAACTTGAGCCTCAAATTTTGGAATTGAATGAAATTTGTTTCAAATTAAAGATAATTTTAAGAGATTTAAAACGGTTTAAAGATTGAGGAATCGGAGTTTTGTAGAGAAAGTTATGGACGCCGGAAGTTAGGTACAGAAAATTGAATTTTTCTAAGTTGCAGGATTTCTAGTGTGCGTGCGTAGCATGTGCATGCACTGACCAGGGCATGTGGTTAAGCTTGTGTGTACACACGAGGGGGTGTGCGTATGCACACCCTGAGGATTTTGCGAGTTGTGCATACACACTATTATGCGTACGCACAGGCTAGGAAGTTCTTCTGGTGCGTGCATATGCACAGCAATGATGTGTACGCACAACACCCTATTTTACACCAAAATTCTGCTTTTACACTGTTTGACCTTCCCGGCAAACTTCTAAACCTCCGAAACTATTATTTTGATGGAAATTCACCATTTTTGAACTATCAAGCATTCTTCTGATTTTCCAAAACTCTAAAAACTCTATTTAAGGTTCATTAGTTAGGTTTTGGGTTACGGAGTAAGGGTTAGTGAGTGGAAGAAGATAAAATTGGTACTAGAGGAGTTTAAAGAAGGGATAATTGATTTGATGAGATAATGAAAGAGATGAACGAGGAAATTTTGAGAATAAGCAATGTTGATGAATGAGATATAATGAGTTTAATTGAGATGATGATGAATAAGTTTGATTGAGATGATGATGACTGATTGTGATTAAGATATATGTGTCCGGGTAAGATGTAATAGTGTTATCTACTTGCTCGGGGTATGAATTGAAACTCCGATAAGAAGTAGTGGTGTTATCCACTTGCTTTGGGTAAGAGTTCAAGACTCTGGGTAAGATGCTAAGGTTGAGTTCTGTCACTGCTTGCTCCGAGTTAAGAACTGTAACACCGCCTGGGTAAGAGGCAAGGGTGAGGTAGTCCCCTTGCTGTGAGTACGTAGGTAAGATGTAAGGGTTGTGGTTTGGACCCACTTACTCCGTGTTTAGTGTTCTGTCTAGGGTTGGCTATCGGACATGTCAGGTTTGACTTTATAAACGACATATGAGAGTGATCGGCCATAGAGCAGACATGCATCATGAGCATTTGTGTGATTTATTTGGGAATGCATTTACCTTGGATTGCCTAATTGCTTATCTGTAATTAACTGCTACTTGTTCTATATGTTGTACTTGCTATCCATAGTTGTGCTTTCCTTGTATGCTTTGTATATGTGTGCAACTGAAAGATCCCTCGTGTGATAGAGGCGTGACGAGGGTTGTTCCACAGGTCATTCAGAGGGTTAGAAGGAGATAGAAGGCGGGGTGTTGGGTTAAAGATGGATTTAGGACTTAAATACCTTAGATAACCACCCTAATTTATGGTTTAGAATATTCTATTAAGTTTAAATCTAAGTGTCAGAGTTCTAGGATTGCCTTTACTTTTTCCGGGACCTTATACATTATGTACATTCAGGGACGGATCCAGAAATGATATTGTGGGGGGGCCATTAACACATATAATATTAAAAATTATGTAAAAAAATTATATAATATAAGATGTATTATAAAAATATACGGATAGAGAATATATTTTAAAGTAAAAAAAATATGTGTATACTTTTTACTAACGAAGTGGTCGATTCTTCGTATCATAAAATTCACCGATAATAGAATTTGTGTCAAAATTTTCAACATTTTCTTTTCAATATAATTAAAAAATAATTAGCAAGAAATTTATCTTTTATTTTGTTTCTAAGTTATTTTTCACAATATTCATAGTTAAAAAAGATCTCTTAATTGTAGCAGTTGAAACAGAGAGAATTAATACCAAACGAATAAAAAAAGGCCACAAGAAGAAAAAGAATTCACTTTATGAGATTTAAAAATTTTTATTTAATTAAAAAATATTAGTAATAATATCTTTTTCAGATTTTTTTAATATTATTACTTATTTTTTAGATATTAAAAATTATTAATATTTAAATTAGACTGAATTTTTATTTATATTAGACTAAATACTAAATATTTTTTTAAAAAAATTAAATTATACATAATAACCTATTACTATTAAAAAAAGTTGGGGGGCCGAGGCCGCCACTCGCCCCCCTATGTCCGTCCCTGTGTACATTGGCACCTTTACCATATTGAGAACCCCCGGTTCTTATTCTATATATATTGTTGTTTTCATATGCAGGACGCGAGGCACCACACTGAGCATTCTGGAGACTCTTAGAAGCGAAGAACTATCTTAGGACTCAGTGTTTGTATTTTGTTTATGTTTATATATGTATATAGATTCTCCACCTTATCTTTTGTCCCTCTTAGAGGCTGACTTGGAGAAACAGGTGTTTTGTCATATATTTTAGGTTGCTCTTAGGGTTATATATATGTATGTATGCTCTGGTCGGCCTTTGCTTCGCAGGCAGAACCTAGAGCTTGTTATTTGTGTCTTTGGAACTCTGATCTTGTATATACATTATCTTTTCCAGTCGATCTTATCTACATTTCTACGTTTACCCAAACGCGAGTGATGTGCTTTTCTATTTGTATTTCATTTTAACTCTTTTTCAAGGCTCCTAGATAACTACCTTTTTCAATATATCTATATATGTATTTTATTTTTATAGGTCGTAGCGCCTTGCCACCTCTGATTTACGGCCTAGGTGTAAACCTCTGTGTAGTAGGTTGTTACAACTGTGGTAGAAAATAGTTTTCTTTTATATATCTTCTTATGACAATTCTGAAACTCCTATGGTGAGACCGTGTGGTTAGGTTCTCACCTCCCTACAGATTTCTCTTTTTAGGATGGACGAAGGAATTTATGGTGTTTCTTCTGTGCATCTGATTGTATTGTATATTTACATATTAGTTATAATTTTTCTCTCGTCTTTGTTATTATATTTCTATGAAGAGGGATAGGAATTGTGATTTTGTGATATGCTTGTTAGTACTTGATTATATTATTCTTATATGTATAAAAGTGTTGTTATGAATTTTATGTATGTATGAATATGTAAAAAGAGTAAAATGTACTTCCAGTTTTCGAAGAAAAAATCCGATGAGGCTTTCAGTTAAAGGCCCCTATTCTGTTATTAAGAATGTAGAAGTCGTCGTAATATCCTCGCTATCAGAGTGGCGCAGACGGAAGTGTGACATTCTGATAGTCAGGAGATTACAAAAGGGGTTGCTGTTGTTTTTGTAGAAGCGATATGGAGCTGTGGTTGCAGCTGCTGCAGCTGCAGGCCAGGAGCAGGAGGGGTTTTGATGTGTTTTATACCGTATAGGTTTCGACTATTCGAAGTAGGATTTTTCTTAAAACATATTTTATATTACGGAGTTGTTATAAATAGATATTGGTGTGATAAAAAAATATATTCTTTGGTGATTACATTAGTCTTATGGATTGAACTGAGTTACTCTGGATGATTGTTATTATTTTCCTAGTTGATTTATTGACTATTTGAGAAGGCGGGGTATTCTATTTGTTGCTTAACTTTGTTGAATTGGTTTTATTAATTTATTGAAGTGAATTGATGTTTGAAATGATTTGATATTTGAAAATGATATGATATTGTAATTGGTTTAATATTTGGAAATGATTTTAAATTTGAAAATGATTTGATATTGGAATCGGTCTGATTTTGAAAATGGTTGAGAAGAGTTTAAGAAATGATTTGGTTGGGACCCGAGAAGGGTGGCAAAGTCCGAGTTTTAGAGGTGATGCTACTGAATTTTTTAGGAGAATTGGTAGTTTTATTTTGGTTAATTAGATTAAAGAACTATTTTATTGGATTTTGATTTAAGTAAAGAAAATAGTATGATTTGGGGTGTTTGAGCGAACTTTAAAGTGATTGTTAAAGAATAAATGGTTATTTTATTTCAGTTAAGATTTTGATTTGCAAATAGGATAATTTTTTGGTCTTTGAGAAAAGGCTTTGAAAAGTTTCTAGGGGTTTTCAAAAGCAATTGAATTTAAATAGTTAAGCAGCGATGAGATTTACTTGATGTTAATAACCCGGAAAGGATTATATTTTTGGAGTGATCTTGACACTTTAAAGAAATTATTCAAGAACAAAACAATTGTGATATTTCAATTAAGATTGTAACTTGTAAACCAGATGGTTTTGGGTCTTCTGAAAGAGGTTTAAACTTAAAAAGGTTTTTAAGTTAGTTTGGGATTTTTAGTTGAGTAAAGATAAGGATTTAACTTGCTTTTCAAGAGGATGAACTTGGAAATGGTTTATTATTGAATGCACTAAGTTTTGGATAAAAAGCGATTTTTGGTTACGTGAAAATGAGTTTTCAAAAGAGAAATGGTTTTGAAGTTAATTTAAGACTTTTGATTTGATGAAAATAAGCTTTATGGGAGTGATGGGTAGATGCAAGTGTTGTGGTTCGCACCACTTGCCTCAGATTGAGATTAGAACTCTCTGGGTAGATGCAAGGGTTGTGGTTTGTCCCACTTACTCTGGTTTGAGATTGGAACTCCTTGGGTAGATCTAAGGGTTGTGGTTTGCCCCCACTTATTTTAGGTTGAGATTTGAGACACTTTGTTGACCTTTTGTCGCAAGATATGGTCAGACACTTAGACCTTTCCAGATGATTCCACCAAGAGAAGTTGATGAATATAAATACCTCTTGGAAATGCGCACTGAGGGACTGTCCAGAGTTTGCTACCAGACATGTCGAGTTTTGGCTTATAACCAAAAGATGAGCTCATTGGCCGTAGGACAGGCATGCATCATTTATATTTATGTGACATTATTTGGGTGTGCATATTATATTTGGTTTGCCTATGTGAATATTTCTATTTAACTGCTACTTGTTATACTTGTTGTAATTGCTCTTGATTGTGTTTGAACTTCATTATTTGTGATTATGACTGGTTGGTTCGGATTATGGTGGTTGAGTATTGATTGATTGTGTTTGGGGCCAGAGGCTATGGTATGTTATATGTCTTGGTAAGTTTGATTGGAATGGTTCTCTAGTAAGTAGTGGAATGTTATGGTATATTATGTTGGGCTTGGAGTTTTTACAAATAAACTATAAATTTGGATTTTTGGATAATTAACCGTTGGTTTTTAAAAAGATTTATAAGACGAGCGATGATCATTGCGGTAGAAAACAATTTTCTTTTATATATCTTCTTATCACAATTTTGAAACCCCTATGGTGAGACCTTGTGGTTAGGTTCTCACCCCCTACAGATTTCTCTTTTCAGGATGGACGAGGAAATTTATGATGTTTCTTCTGCGCATCTGATTGTGTTGTATATTTATATATTATTTATAGTTTTTCTCTCGCCTTTGTTATTATATTTCTTTAACAAGGGATAGGAATTATGATTTTATGATATGTTTGTATAGTACTTGGTTATATTATTCTTATATGTATAAAAGTGCTGTTATGATTTGTATGTATATATGTATGTATGAATATGTGAAAAGAGAAAAATATACTTCTGGTTTTTAAAGAAAAAATCCGATGAGGTTTTCAGTTAAAGCCTCCTATTCTATTATTAAGTATATAGAAGTCGTCGTAATATTCTCGCTATTAAAGTGGCACAGCCAAAAGCATGACATTCTGATAGGAAGAATGTTACACATATTCAGATAGTAAAACTTTCACTCTATCTCCACTCTCATGATTTATCTTTTATGAACACCTGCTCGAGAATGTTCACGCTTCTGCAATTTCTTTCTAAATGATTTCCTCTTTCATTAACTATTTTCTCATTATCATTCCTACTAAAAAAAGGTTTAATCATTCCGTTGGTCCCTATAGTTTTGTCAAATTTTCAATTAGGTCCCTATACTTTTTCTCCTTTTAATTGGATCCCTAAACTAATTTTTTTTTCAATTAGATCCCCACGGTGATAAAAAAAAATGTTTGATTTAATGGAATATTTCGTTCCCAAATTGAAGATACCCTAATTTTTTTTCTAAATCCCTAACTGTCTCTTTTCTTTTATTTTTATAAAGACAAAATTAACCCTCTCACTCAGCCTTATCATCTTCCTCTTATCCGTCTCTTACCTCTCCCACCCTCACTCCTCCCACCTCCACGGCACCCCTCCTTCCCCCTCCCTGCTCTCCGATTCCACCCCTGACGACTTTTCCTCCAATGACTCCATCGACAAGCTCGACTTCAACGACCAAAACTCTGATCCCTCCGTTGATGTAACATCCTATTATCCTAAGCCTTACCTCTCTAGCCGTAAAGCGAAAGATAACAAAATGCCACGACAGTTTTAAAGCTCATACCATACTACATATAGAAAGAAATAATAATACTAGAAGCCTGATGAAGGAATAAAAGCTCAAAGTCGCATGAAGCGGAATTACAAAATGCGAAAAGCGTTCACACACGATACCTAAACGCATAGGCAAGATAAGAACAGAACATTAAATATACAACCTTGCATTAAAGCTCTAAGATACAAGGTAGTAGCTAATACACAACAAAGTTTTATAAAAGGTTTACTCCTATCTCTCGAAGTTTAAAAAAAAAGCCTCTAAGGCAACAAAGTTATATTTATACAAAAGATGAGAGAATAACTACAACAGAAGTAAAGCAGAATAAGACAAAAGATAAACCATTCTCCGTTCTTCCGTGCTTCCATCTCCTTTCCACTTTGCCTATTTTCCTACCTATCTTAGGAAGCTTCTTTGTTCCTCACCTTTCATCCGCCACCACCTCATCCTTGGATTCTTCGTATCATATTTTTTCCTTAACTTTTGCTCAATACAAAAATCAATAGATGACGAGCATCCTATATTATGCTTTTAAACTCTCTCCTGAAATAATTTTATAATCAATGCAAAATTTCTGGTCGACTCTCCTCGACAAGAAGAAGTTGATTTGAGAGTTTGTTATACCACTCCTATAGGTTATAAGATGTTCGTCTCTCTTTTAAAAATATGTATTTACGATGAGAAGGTCAAAGGTTGAGGAAAAGTCTAAAATAATTTTACTCTCGGTATTGACCACCCCGAAACCATGGCCTCCGTGAATACTTTTATACCCAATCACTTCTCTTCCAGCATGGCCATTTAAATCTCCTCCTTAGAAAATCTTATCTTGCGAAGGTATGTCTTGGACCAAACTCTCAAGATCCTCCAAAAACCTTATCTTATGTTGCTTGTTCGAACCCACTTGCGGTGCATAGATGCTAATCACATGAAAAATACCTCCTTCCCCCAAAAATTTGTTAGAGATGATTCGATCATCCACCCTCTTGACATCAACTACGTCCTTCTTCCACTGTTTTTCCACGATAATACCTACCCTATTCCTATTCTTTACCTTTCCTGTATACCAAAGCTAACCTAGAGGTATCCAACTCACTAGTCTTCACACCGACCCATTTTATTTTTTGGAGGCACATGATGTTAATCTTCCTCCTTGTCATGGTATCCACCACCTCCATGGATTTTTCTGTTAGAGTACCTATGTTCTATGTCCCAAATCTCAATCTTTTGTTGCTGTGAGCTTTACCTTTACCTTTTTCTTTGTGAACTAGCATATTTTTTCTTGTTCGTTCACAAAAACGCGGGAACCCTTGCTCATTTAACACTACACTCAGGCACCGATGCAACGGCTCTTACTCATTTGACACTGTACGCAAGTCATACAGCACATTGCTTTCAGGTAACGACTTAGCTTTAGTGCAATAACGTCTTATATCCATGTTATGAAGATTCGACTAAGTTTTTATGTTGCCTGTCGAAAGCCTAACACAATTTAAAATTGATTTTTGCTAAAGGTATAGCCTCTATCCATTTTGTAAAGTAATCTATAGCAACGATTACGAATTTAACCTGACCTAGTGCTTGTGGAAAAGGACCGAGGATATCTAGCCCCCAATTTTACTGAAGGGCCAGCTTACCTCTAACGTTTGTAATTGTTCAGCCGAATTGTGAATGATTAGTGCATGGTGCTGGTAACGATCACAGTGTTTAACCTTGTTCAAACAATCTTTTGTAGTTTAGGCCAATAGTATCCTGCTCTTAGTATTTTGGAAACCAAGCTCCTTTTTCCTATGTATGTGCTACATACACCTTCATGGACTTCATTCATGGCGAGGTTGGCATCTTCTTTGTTTAGGCATTTTAATAGAGGTCTTGTGAAACCTCATTTGTATAACTCGGCTCCCACCATTGTAAAGAAGTTAGATCTCCTGTTGAATTGTCTTTTGTCTTAGATATTCCTGGTATCATTCCTGTTTGTAGATATTGTATAAATGGTTTTGCCAATTTTCATCCTATGAAATACCCAACACACTTGTTAATTGGACACTAGATTCATCTAGTGTTAGTTATGATAAGCTCGGCTGATGGGTTAGGCTTCTAGTAGTGGCTAGTTTGGATAGAATATCAGCTCAGCAGTTTTACTCCCGAGGTATGTAGGATATTTCAAATTTTAGAAAACAAGTGACAAGATTGTTGACAATAGAGTTATATTTTTCTAATAATGTATCCCTTACCTAGAAATTAGCTGTTACTTGTTGCATGACCAATAGGGAATCACATTTGACATTGAGGTGTGTTATTCCAAAGGTATTAGCTAATTTTAGACCAGCTATAAATGCTTCATATTCTGCTTGGTTATTGCTAACATGGAAAGTGAATTGTAGATATTGTTCTACAACCATTCCTTTGATATTTTTGAGTAATATCCCAGCTCTAGAGCCTTGCACGTTTGAAGCCTTATTGACGTATAACGTCCATATCTTGTCATGTGAAAGAGGTTCGTCGAGTGTGAGTTCAGCTATGAAATTGGCTAGTGCTTGAGACTTAATGGCTCCTCGTGCTTGGTATTGGATATCATACTCTGGGAGCTCTATAGACCATTTGATTAGTTTTCGGCGAGTTCAGGTCGTGTTAGGATTTATCTAAGTGGGTATTCTGTCTGGACTATCATAGTGTGGCTTTGAAAATAGTGTCATAGATGCCTTCCTGTTATGACAAAAGCCAAGACTAGTTTTCCTAGCTTTGAGTACCTTAATTTGGCGTTCTACAGAGATTTGCTGACGAAGTATATTGGTTGTTGCTGCTTACCTATTTCTGTCACCAAAACAAAACTAATAGCATGATTAGTAATAGATAGATATAGGTAGAGAGGTCTACCATGCTCTGGTTTCTAGAGTATAGGTGGTGAGGATAGTATGTACTTTAGCTCAGTGAATGCTTGTTCGCATTCGTTTCACTAGATGAATTCTTTTTGTTTTCTTAATGTTTTGAAGAAATGGTGTGAACGGTGTGCAATCCGAGGTAGGAATTGTGATAGTGCTACCAAATGGCCAATGATTTTTTGGACTTCCTTAATTGATTTGGGGATCCTCATTTCCAATATAGCTTAGCATTTTTCTGGATTCGCCTCTATACCTCAGCAAGTTAGCATATAACCGAGGAATTTGCCATCGTAAACTCCAAAAGCACCCTTTTTTGGGTTTAGTTTCATGTTGTACACTCGAAGTTGTTGAAAGATTTCCTTTAGATCATTGATATGATCGCTAGGGGATTCGATCTTTGCTACCATATCGTACATATACCTCTATATTTCATCCGATTTGGTCAGCAAAAATTTTGTTCATTAGCCTCTGATAAGTTGCACCTGCATTTTTGGGTCCAAATGGCATAACCTTATAACAAAACTTACCATGGTCAGTAATGAAAACGGTTTTATCTTGGTCAGGCATATACATAAGTATTTGGTTATAGCCAGAATATGCATCCATGAAACTTAAGCATTGAAAACCAGATGAGCTATCAACTAATTTGTCAATATAAGGTAGAGGATATGCGCCTTTTGGGCATGCCTTCTTGAGATCAGTGTAGTCTACGCACATCTTCCACTTACCATTGTGTTTTTTAACCATGACCACATTTGCTAACTAACTTGTGAATCTGAGTTTCTTTATGAATCCAGCATTGAGTAGTTTCTGAGTTTCTTCTAAGGAGGCTTCCTTCTTGTCTATACCAAGGTGACGCTTTTTCTGGGCTATAGGTTGGATTGATGGGTTGATAGCAAGTCTATGGCAAATGACATTTGGGTCAATACCTGACATGTCTGTCGGAGTCCAGGCAAACAAGTTGATGTTTTGCTGCAGTAGTTTGATAAGGTGTTCCTTTGCTTGCTCTTGTAAAGCATCTCCAATATAGGTGTGCTTGTCTTCATCGTTTGTCAATTTTATTTTTGTTAAGGCGTCTGTAGGCATAGGTCGGTCTTGTAGGTTTGTTCGAGGGTCTAGATTTGCTAAAGTAGGTAGGCTCTCCGCTTGTACGTACTGCTCGTCGGCTTGTCTTGAAGGGTTTACCTTGAGGCTTGTGTTATAGCATTGTCTGGCCTCTTTTTGGTTAGCGTCGATGGTGACGACTTTGTTATCTTGTGAGAAAAACTTGACACACAAATGTATAGTCAAAACAATAGCATGAAAAGCATTTAAAGAAGGTCTGCCTAAGATGATATTATATGGGCTTTTGTAGTCCACAACTAGGTATTGGATATCTAAAGTTTTACAATCAGGGTAATTGCCTAGTGATGTTTGTAACCATATATAACCTCGAATTGGAACACGCTCACCTGAGAAATCTACCAGTTCTCCTATAGATGGTTGGAGAGCTTTGTCACTTAGTTTCATATTTTGGTATATTGAATAGAAAAGTACATCGGCGCTACTACCTGGGTCCATAAGGACTTTTTTCGCCAATGGCTCGCCAACTTGTAACGATATAACGGGATCATCCAGGTCTTTATCTATTGCTTTGTAGTCTTAGGAATTGAATATGATATCTGAAGCATCAACGTTGGTTGTATAGATCGGCTTAGAGCCGGTAACTGACATCATGGTCCTATAGGACCTTTTTCTGGCCGAGTTGCTACACCTCCACCTGCGAAACCACCAGAAATACAATTAATAACTCCGTGAGGTTGGTTAGGGTTGTCATCTGCCTTTTTTCCTTTGTCCTTATGATTGTCATTTGATTTGTAGTGTTGGCCAATCGAGGTCATCTGTATTTCGTCGGTGTCCTCGTCTATCAATGTATTTGTCTAGCAGGCCTTGGTGAGCTAGCTTCTCGAGGAGGTCTTTTGATATAATGCAATCATTTGTGGTGTGTCCATGCTTTTGATGAAAGATACAATATTTAGATTTATCCACATATCATTGGTCTTGGTATGTCCCTGCCTTATTCGGTGGTTTGATCAACTTTGAATGTAGGATGTCTTTGATAATATCCTCTCTTTTGGTGCTGAAAGGGGTGTACGAATCAAACTTTAGTGTTAGTTTGAATGGTTTTTTATTTGTTTTATTATTTGTATATCTGTTCTGCTTTTTCTTTTCTCTGTTAGGGTTAGCCCTCTTTGTTTTCCAAATTTGTCAAAGCTCTTATATTTCAATCTAGCTTGTTGCCTTTTCTCAGAATTTGGCCAATGTCTTCGACTTCGTAACAACTATAGTTTCCTGGAATTTTCTAGGGCAGAGCCCACTTTTTAGGGCATGCAAGAGGACTTATTGGTTAAGGTTACGTATCTCCATAGTTGCCTTGGCGAACGTCGTCAAGTAATCTTTAATACTTTTATGTTGTCCTTACTTTATGGTGTTGAGATAATTTGAATCGTGTACATAGATCTTTGATGCGGCAAAATTGTTGACGAAAAGGTCGGCCAGTTCGTCAAAATTTGATATAGAACCTGCAAGCAAATTAGAAAACCCAATCAAGGTAGCACCATCTAAAAAGGTAGGAAATGTACGACAGAGTATTGGACTAGATGCACCGTTCATGAACATCATTGTGTAAAACTTGGTGACATGTATGTTGGGATCGCCAATCCCTTCATAAGGTTTCAGTGTTGGTGGCAAGGTGAACTTTTTGGCATTTAAAATCCATGATGTCTTTTTAAAATAGATTGGTCCTTTTCACCACTAGCATTGTGGAGGTTGTTATTATGAGCTTGGCTTCTAACATGTGTTTGTCGTGATCATCCTTGTTTTCAGTGTTCCTGTGTTCTCCTCCCTTACTTTGGCTATTTTGTGTCTGATGTAATAGGTCGGCCATTCATTAGTTTTCTACTCGTAAAGACTTGTTGATGACCAATAGTTCAGCTTGAGTGGAGGGAGGATAGGGTTGCTTGGCTCGTCCGCCATAAGTTATGACCTGCAAAAAGGTGGCGATAATAAGGTAGAAGAGACGAAGGTGGGGTTAGTTAAACTTGGCCCCACGGTGGGCGCCAAATGTTCCTAGGTAGATGACTGGCTTCAAGGTATAGCTCGTCCTGTTCAACGATCGAACTCACTTCTCTTTGAATTGGATGAGGTATACATCGGCTTCTTCAGGAACGGTGGCGGTGGGCACCTGCAAAGGTACTCCAAAACTCAAGTTAGAAAGAGTATCAGATCAAGGATATGATATTCATAGTGAATAGCGTACCTTCTTCATCTCAGAAGTTTTTTGTATTTATATGGCTGTTTATATTGAAGACAATTATTGATATTCTCGGAGGTATTGAGAATATTAGCCTAATTATGTGGTAACTGCTTCTGAATGATATTTGACTTTATAGGATAAGTCTGTTAGAAGGATTCAACCGCGTGTTTATTTGATTTGGATTTCATGCGGTTTTGTTATGCACATTTATTATAGTTCCGATTTATAGGTAAGTTCAATTTGGGTTTATATGTAACGGATCACTATGCATGTTTCAAAATAACCCTTGCTTCAACTAAATGAATAATACATTGAAATAAATCACTATATATTTTAACAGATTTCATCATAAATTAATTTTTCAAAATACAAATTTAGTCAAAGAAACAATATTTTGAAACAAATAAAGTAATAATGTTGTCCTATCTTGAGTTGTAATATATTTTTCGGAGATAAGTAAACATCTACATGAATCTATTACAACTTTTTGTTTTCATGGACAATTATTAGAAAAAACACAACTATACTCTGATATGGAATTGTTAATATTGTTGGTTTGTTCGCTTCATAGCTCATAAGGTATACCACCAAATGCATTCTTCCGTAATATTGAAGTGATGAACACTACCAATTTCTCAAAATTGATTTTGGGTGTCCAAAAAATTTCTGTCAGCTAACACACTTCATACTTTACCACCAAGAAATGCCTGCACAAAATGATGAAAGCAAAATATAGCCACAATTATTGAAGTTGGAACAAACAAATGTTGTGAATGTTAGCAACCATCATTTTTTTGTGTTACTTTACAATTTTAGTATATTGAAAAGTATATATAAACTCTTGTTAAGAAAACTAAGAATTAAACTGAGCATGCTTGTATTTTTCATCTGTAGTAAACCGCCGCCAACCGATCGACTCGTTACCAATTAATCCACCTCAAAACCAACCAAATGCCTGCTTACCATAAACACCTCAACTGCCGATCGAATGACCTAACAGGCCGATTGTCAACAGGCTGATAGCCATTGGCATACCTTGGATGACTCCCTTAACCTACTACATAAGGCTGGCGATACTGACAATCTTTATCTAATTAATAAATTTGTAATTGTTATATAACTTTTTAGTTGCTATCAAGACGATGTATGTACTAAGATTTGGTAAAGAAGAATGTTAAATTTTATGGATTTTTTTATTTGATAATAACGATTTATGGTTTGTCTTGTGCTCAATTAAGTGGATTTTATTAATCTTTCATACACTTATCCATACAAAATGCATGATTTTACATTCTCCTTCCTGATTTTGTGCTATGATTTAAAACATGCTTCTTTGGCCTTATATTTGCTAATATTAATCTTCTCTTATTACCATTCAATGCCTTGATATGTGCGTTAAGTGATTTCAGAGATTACAAGGCAGGAATGACTCAGAGGATAGAAAGGAAGCATGCAAAAGTGGAAGGAATACAAGAAATTGAAGAAACTGCAAAGCTGTCAGCCTGATCCTTTCGCACTAAATCGATCATAACTTGAGCCATAGAGATCCAAATGATGCGGTTCTAGTTGCTTTGGAAAGCTAACGTCCGGGGCTTCAATTTGATATATAATTTGCTATAGTAGCCGTACATATAGGGGACGCAAACGCGTGCTCTACATGGACGCGTCGCAGTGACGAAAATCAGCGTGGCAGATTTCGCCCCCAGCAATTTTTGGACTATTTTTGGCCCAGTTTTCGTCCCAGAAAATACAAATTAAAGGTTATAAAGTGGAGGAACCCATTCATTCATAAAACACACTTTCAAATACACAATTTTAGGATTTAGATGTAGTTTTAGAGAGAGAGAGGCTCTCTCCTCTCTCTTAGGATTTAGGATTAGGATTTCTCTTATTTTAGGATTGCTTCTACAACCAGAGGTTCAAAGTTCCTTTAATTTATTTTCTACTTTTATTTATTTTGTTATTTTAATTGTTATTTATGTTGCTCAATTGGCTTATGAACATTTCCATGTTAGGACTTAAATTTATGTTTAAATGCAATTTGAGGTATTTTAGATTTAAGATTTCTTTTTTTTATTTATGTTACTGCTGCTTCCCATCTGAAGGCATTTTTATTCAGTTTAGATTTATTTTCTCCTTTTGGCTTTGGTTAAGTAATTTATAACACTTGAGTTGTCAAATTCAGCTGTTGATTGAAATTGAAATTTTTTGCTGATTAATTTGTACTCCAATAACTCTAGTCTTTCCATAGGAGTTGACTAGGACCTGAGGATCAAATTAATTTAACCACTTGACTTTCCTTTGTTTAGCAAGGGTTAATTAAAAGTGGGAGCAGAATCTAATTCTCTTCACACCTGATAAGGATAACTAGGATAGGACCTAAATTTCTCATACATTGCCAAGAAATTTTATTAATTATTAATTTATTTTTCTTGTTATTTAAATTACTTGTTCCCTATTTCAAAAACCCAAAAACTTATTTTTTTACATAACCAATAATAAATCATACCTCCCTGCAATTCCTTGAGAAGACGACCCGAGGTTTGAATACTTCGGTTATTTATTTTTATTGGGTTTGCTTTAGTGACAAACAAAACTTTTGTACGAAAGGATTCTTATTAGTTTAGAAACTATACTTACAACATGATTATATTTGTGAATTTCTTTACTAGCAAAAATCCGCTCTTCAAAATGGCGTCGTTGCTGGGGAATTGCAAACGTATGCCTTATTATTGATTATTGTAAATATTTACTTTTAAATTAATTTTATCGAAAAAAAATCAGATTTTTATTTTAAAATTTTTTATCTTATCTTATCTTAGTTTTAAATTTCAAAATTCAAATCTTTTTCAAAAATCATATCTTTTTCAAAATCTTATCTTATCTTATTTCAAAATCAAATTTCAAATTTCAATATTTAAATTCCAAAATTCAAAATTCAAAATTCAAAATTTAAATTTAAAATTTTAAAAATCAAACCTTTTCAAAATTTAAATCTTTTTCAGATCTTTATCTTATATTGTTGACTTTTTCAAAAATTCAAATTTCAAAATTTAAAATTCAAAATTTAATTTTCAAATTCAAAAATTTAAATTTCAAAACCTTTTAAAATAAAAACTTATCTTCTCTTACCTAACTTATCTTATCTTTTCTAATCTTAAAATCAAATCTTTTTCAAACCTTTTCTCTTATTTTATTTTATTTTTTTTATTTTTCTTTGCTTGTTTATTTATTTTTGTTTTTAATTTTTATTAGTTACTATGAGTTCTCACCCCCATCGCTTTAAGTTTGGTTCTAATGTTGTTGAAAGGAATGGAAGCTATAACAGGAACATGCATCAAGGTCAAAGTAATCAAAGATGGAAGGAGCCACGAGGATCTGATCAACCCTTTAGGCAACAACACCCTCCAAGATACCATCGACCACGACAATTCCACAATGCATGTCAAAACAACAGTTATGGTGGACCCTTCCGTGACAACTAACCTCCACCAGTTTGCTATGGTCAAGAGCCATTCCGGGTGCATACCAAGATGATAGATATGGTGGACCCCCTTGTAATTACCAACAAGCCCCATCATACGCCTGTAAACCACCTCCTCAACATAGCTTTGAACCACTACACTCACAAGCCAACTACCACCATTCACCTCCATATGACCCTAACTCTTATCTACCCCAATTCCAATCCAATTACCCCCAACAACCACCACTTCCATATGCACCATGTTCATACCCATCAACCCAAGAATCACAGGCTCGTCTCAAGGAAATAGTGAATAAATTTCATGCAACCCTTCACCAATTGAATCAAGCGATAAATCGATTACCTTCCCGACGTTCGGACACTCAAGAAACCCCCATGGCTTCATGTGGACAATCTAATGAAGAACGTAGCATGAAGGAGATACTAGAAACTCCAATGGACAGTACGGAGCATGAGTTTGTACTGTAACAAGTGGAGGAAGCTGTAATTATTGAAGAGGAAGAAGTGGTTGAAGACTTAGGAGATGCTGAACCTCCATGGGAAAGTCAAGTTATAGAGCCTCCCTCAAAGACGTTTGAAATTGATGTTGAGGAGGGTGTACAACCTCCAATGCAAATCATGGTTGAAGACTTTGAAGAGGTTGATCAAGAGATAGATTCAATCATTGATGAATTCTTATCTACAATTGAATCCTCTCCCATTGGACTTGACATGAAAATTAAAGAAGAAAAAGCACAACCTCCCATGCCCTTGGTGATCAATGAAGAAGAGATCAAATTAGAAGAAAGCTACCAAGAGGAAGAGGTTGATATTGAAGAAGCTTGTAAGGAGGTGGAAGTTGTCAAAGAAGAGCCCAAGAGAATGGAGCTGGAAACCACCTTGCCAAAGTTATTGGAGACCTCTCCCCCAAAACCATCACAATCCATTCCTTCATTCAATTGGGTAAATCTTTCATCTCTAAGCTTAATTAGCTCACTTGAATATGCTTTGCTTGAGACAAATGGGCAACTCAGAGCTCTTTATGGCTTTAAGAGTAAGAGGCAGATGGTTAGTGGTAGGAGTTGTCATGCAAGATTCAATATGGTGGAAAACTCAAAGTTTAAATGCAAAGATTGGTGTAAAGCTCAACTGAATGGGTCTAGGAAGTTGGTTGGCCGCTTTAGTGAGAATTCAAATTTTTTGCTACTCGGATGGAATCATGATGATCAACAAGAAGACGGGTGCAAAAGCAAGGTTTGGGACCCCGAAATTCATTCCAGCAATCAACACTCTTGGGGCCTTGTCACGTGCTTTAACTTGCTTGAAGGCTTTCTACGCCTAGTTTGGGATCCCGGAGGCCATTGGAATTATAAACATTGGTGGGGATTCAAGGATTAGTACAAGCACAAGCCACCAAGACAAGGAGCTTACCAAATGTCCAACTTAAGGACAATAACTAAAAGTGCTAGGTGGGAGACAACCCGTCATGGTATGATCGTTCCTTTTCAAATTTTAATTTTATTTCATTTTTGTTTGTTTTAAAGTTTTGTTTTATTCTATTGAACCTGGAATTATTCATAACCTCCATATCAGCATTTGCATTCTGCATTCTGCATATTGCATACAGCATAAAAAAAAAAGCACGCACGCGACGTGACAGCGTCTCTTACGCGTCCGCGTCACCAGTGCATTTTGAAGAAAAGAGAATTGGACAGAGAGTCACGCGAAAGTGTGGCTGGAGGTGTGCCTTAGGAACAAACATGCCCACGCGTCCGCGTCACCCATGCGACCGCGTCATTTTGAAAAATAGCCTCCCCATGCATCCGCGTTACCCACGCGAACGCGTGGCCCTGCAAAATCGACGTAAAGAGGTGTTTGGCAGAGAGTTATGATGGAGCTGGGCTGGAACCATGCTAGAAGAACAAGCCCTACCACGCGACCGCGTGCCCCACGCGACCGCGTCGTTTTTAAAATTTAGCCATCCACGCAATCGCGTCGACCACGCAAACGCGTCACCCCAAAATTTGGCAAAATGAGTATAAAACAGAGAGTTGCGCGAACGCACGGCTGCACTCGCGCCAATTGCACAAATCAGACCATGCGATCGCGTGACCCACGCGTCCGCGTCACCTGAACTTATCGCCAACCACGCGATCGCGTAACCCACGCGTCAGCGTCACAAGCAACGCACAGCTTATACAGAACAGGCAATATATCTTATCTTTTCTTCCCTAATCCTAATTTTCTCTTCTCTCTTCTTATTTCTTTCTTCCTTCTTCCTTACTTTCTTCTTCTTCATCTCTTTAACTTCTCATCCTTCTTTTCTTTCATTCTATTTTACTTAATTTATATGCATACTTTCATTCATTGCATTTTAATTTTGTGCATATTTTTATTTTCTTTTCTAAATTTATTATTTTTTCATTGGTGTTAAATTTTCTTATTCAACTGTTGCATCTTTTCTTGCATTATTCCGGTGCTTCATGACTTGTTTTTATTCTAATTGGGTATTATTATTCACAAGTCAATGCTAATTTTTGTATTACTGGTATTCCTCTTGCATTGATATGAACTTATACTGTCTTTCATTACCCACACTCCGCCCCTTTGTTACAAATTTTGCACCACTGGTATGCCATGTGCTTCTATTGTTTTCTCACGTACATGTTGAAGCTTCCATGTAAATGAGACCCTTATCATTTGGCATTAACCCACCCATACTTCATTTATTTTCTTATCTTTTTTTCTGGGTTACTTTTCTTCCCTTTTTTTCTCTTAGGATGGCCACCCGGAAGGGAACTGGAAGACGTTTACATGGGGAGATAGACAAGTCCATCTGCAAAATCTTCGGAAAAAAGCGCCAGTTGGAACAGGCCGTCCACCTGCACATCTCAGCATGCACCAAGGACAATGCAATCTTTAAGTGTGGGGAGGTCGATACCAATCTCCATGGGTTAGTTATTCTCTTCTCAACACCAATATTCTATTTTCTTTATTAGTTCATTGTTGCATTTACATGTTTGATTGCATGTTTATTTGATTTTATGCATATTTTACCACTTGGTTGAAGTAATATTTTCTTTTTCAAGAAATTTTTATAGTATTTCACTAATTTAAATTAAAAAAATTTTTCTGTTAAAACTTGTTTGAAGTTGTATTTAGAACATAGTTTAAAAAGCTAAGAACACACAACCTGTGAGATTTTGAGCTTATTTATATGGTTACATTATTTAACCATAAATTTTTATTCTTGTGTGTTTTCTTCCCTATGATTGCAATCTTTGCTTTGTTCTATTCTATATGTCCACTATTTAGTATATTTACATGCTTGCATATGATTGAGGCCATCACTTATTTTTGCTCACTTATCCCAAATAAGCCTACCCTTTAAATCACCCTTGTCAGCCACTTTAAGCCTTTTAAATCCCATTTGTTCTATATTTTACCACATCACTAGCCTTAAGCAGAAAAATAATTAATTATCCCAATTGAATATGTGGTTAGCTTAAGATAGAGATTGTGTGTTAATTAAGTATGGGAAAACCGTGGGAACATGGGTTAATAAGGGAATGTGTTATGGGAATTTGGGTACCTACTCATGTGAGACCAGAAAAATTAAAAAATCCATGTACATTGATAAGTTATGTTTATTCTTCTATATAAAAAAAAGAGAAAAAAAATAAAAAATCCAAAAATATTCAATAAATAAGTAAATAAATAAGGGGACAAAATTACCACAATGTTAAGTTAATGAAAAGAAATCAATGCATATGTGATACAAGTTAAGAGAAAAGTTGATGCATGAGTATATGAAATATGCAAAAGTGGGAATCTTGGGTAGCAAGGCATGAATTTAAAAGTATATAGAGTGTGTATATAGGTGAGAACTTAGGATAATCAAGGATTCAATTTATAGCTCACTTAGCCATATATATACCCTCACATTTACCTTAGCCCCATTACAATCTTGAAAAGACCTCATGATGTTTGTATTGGTACATTAAATATTTGTTGATTGGTTAGATGAAGAACAAAGTTTAGAAAGCATGACTGGAGAAGAGTAGAGTGATTAACCCTAGACACTTGAGAGATTAGAGTGATATACACTACTAGTGAGGGTTCAATGCTTGATTCTATGTTCCCTGCTTTCATGAGCTAACTTCTTACAAGTTTACTTGTCTTTTATTGTCTAATTTGAATTAGTGAAATCTGATTTATGTTTGTCTTGAAGAGCTTATTTACTTTTAACCAAGTAGGAAAAAGCATTCTGCATGTAGTTGCATTCATATAGATAGGTTGCATTTCATACATTCTACCATTCCTCTTCACCCCTTTATAGCTTCTCTTGAGCTTAGCATGAGGACATGCTAATATTTAAGTGTGGGGAGGTTGATAAACCACTATTTTATGGTTTGTCTTGTGCTCAATTGAGTGGATTTTATCAATCTTTCATACACTTATCCATACAAAAAGCATGATTTTACATTCTCCTTCCTGATTTTGTGCTATGATTGAAAATATGCTTCTTTGGCCTTATATTTGCTAATATTAATCTTCTCTTATTACCATTCGATGCCTTGATATGTGCGTTAAGTGATTTCAGAGATTACAGGGCAGGAATGACTCAGAGGATGGAAAGGAAGCATGCAAAAGTGGAAGGAATACAAGAAATTGAAGGAACTGCAAAGTTGTCAACCTGACCCTCTCGCACTAAATTGATCATAACTTGAGCTACAGAGGTCCAAATGATGCGGTTCCAGTTGCGTTGGAAAGCTAACGTCTGGGACTTTGATTTGATATATAATTTGCTATAGTGGCCGTACAGATAGGGGACGCAAATGCGTGCTCTACGCGGACACGTCGCAGTGATGAAAATCAGCATGGCAGATTTCGCCCCCAGCGATTTCTGGACTGTTTTTGACCCAGTTTTCGTCCCAAAAAACACAGATTAGAGGCTATAAAGTGGGGGAACCTATTCATTCATAAAACACACTTTCAAATACACAATTTTAGGATTTAGATGTAGTTTTAGAGAGAGATAGGCTCTCTCCTCTCTCTTAGGATTTAGGATTAGGATTTCTCTTATTTTAGGATTGCTTCTACAACCAGAGATTCAAAGTTCCTTTAATTTATTTTCTACTTTTATTTATTTTGTTATTTTAATTGTTATTTATGTTGCCCAATTGGCTTATGAACATTTCCATGTTAGGACTTAAATTTATGTTTAAATGCAATTTGAGGTATTTCATATTTAATATTTTTTTTTTTTTATTTATGTTACTGCTGCTTCCCATCTGAAGGCATTTTTATTCAATTTAGATTTATTTTCCCCTTTTGGCTTTGGTTAAGTAATTTATAACACTTGAGTTGTCAAACTCTGCTGTTGATTGAAATTGGAATTCTTTGCTGATTAATTTGTACTCCAATAACTCTAGTCTTTTCATAGGAGTTGACTAGGACTTGAGGATCAAATTAATTTGACCACTTGACTTTCCTTTGTTTAGCAAGGGTTAATTAAAAGTGGGAGCAGAATCTAATTCTCTTCACACCTGATAAGGATAACTAGGATAGGACCTAAATTTCTCATACCTTGCCAAGAGATTTTATTAATTATTAATTTATTTTTCTTGTTATTTAAATTACTTGTTCCCTATTTCAAAAACCCAAAAACATATCTTTTTACATAACCAATAATAAATCATACCTCCCTGCAATTCCTTGAGAAGACGACCCGAGGTTTGAATACTTCGGTTATTTATTTTTATTAGGTTTGCTTTAGTGACAAACAAAACTTTTGTACGAAAAGATTCTTGTTAGTTTAAAAACTATACTTACAACATGATTATATTTGTGAATTTCTTTACTAGCAAAAATCCGTTCGTCAACGATCAAATTTTATTAACATATGTTTTATCTTAAAATGAATAAATATCTAAATTAGTTTCAAAATATTTTAGATTGAATATTTTAATTTAATAATTTTTTAATTTTTAAAAATTTTTAAGAATTATTTTTATTAGACAGTTTGTTCCTTTCATCATTTTAAAGAATCACTAATTTTTTTATAGTGATATTTTTTAAAATTTAATTATCTTATAATAATTTTTTTACGAACTTATTTATCTGATAAAAATATTAAAAATCTAACTAAAAGTGACTGAAAACTTAATTTGTATAAAGAGAGTAATTTTCGAAAATTATAGAGAATAAAAAATTATTTGAAACAGAAAGTACTCAATCTATAATTTTTTAAAAATTAATTTAGATGTATACTTTATAAAAACTTAACAATAAATAAATAAATTATTTCATAAATACCTTGATTTTGGTCGGAGTGCTAGACTTAACTGCGCTGGTGCTCGCGAAACTGAACTTAGGCCTTTTCTCAACTGGCTTTAATATTTGGAAAGAGCACATAAGTGTCTCGTCAACGCTCATCATTGCGCCAGCATTATCGAACTCTCCACAATAATTGGGTGCTGAAAAGATAGTCACAAGTTGTCTATTAGCAAAGAATTCATATCCATCTTCAACAACCTGCAAATTTAAAGATATAAATATAAATCAGCAGCCTATGTGCTTGAATTTTGGTCAATTATATTATATTAATCTATATTTAAGATTTGAACTATGTTAGATGTACGCCAGAAATTAATCAATAAATCAGCTACAGTATAAAATAGATATTAAAATTAACATACACATTAAAATCAAATCAAACAAGATTATATTTATACACAAATAAATAAAGACTAATTTTTGGTGTGCACATAATATTTTTGTTAAGACCATAGACGAATGTGAAACCTGATGAGCTCGACAAATCAAGTCAAGATCATGCTTTTCGAGAAACTGTGTGACCCTATCAGCTCCAAAAGTATATGAAACTCCGCGTTCGTTGGCTCCCCAACCCTCAATGTCTCCACAAGGATCAGACCAAAGAAGGTCACACAGCAAGCCGGTTTCGGGGACTTCGGTCGGACGAGGCAGGCTCCTTATTTGGTTTAGATTACGCAAGTCCGGCGAGAGTCCGCCGTGCATACATATTATCTTATCATCAATGAGAGCGGCCAGGGGCAAGCAGTTAAAACAATCTGTAAATGTTTTCCACATCCTAACATTGAACCTCCTTTTACATTCGTCATAGAATCCATAAATACGGCTTATAGAAGAACATTCGTGGTTACCCCTAAGAAGGAAAAAATTTTCTGGATATTTTATCTTGTATGCTAAAAGAAGACATATTGTCTCCAAACTTTGCTTCCCACGATCCACATAATCTCCTAAAAATAAGTAGTTGGACCGAGGAGGAAATCCGCCATGCTCGAAGAGTCTTAGAAGGTCGGGATATTGACCATGGACATCTCCTGTTGGTGTAATAAGATGTTAGCTCCTACTTAATTTTAGAAAGGAATTCTTGATCTAGGCAAAAAGACAGCCATGTGCAATAATTTTCACGAGTTTATATGAAATTAATAATTACGAGTTATTAAATAATTTAACTGTTGAAATTTGATAAATTTAACTAAATTATAATTTTAAACTATTAATTTTACTTAAAATTAACAGTTAAGTGCACCTTTCTTTCTATCTTTATTTTTCAAAACCATTCAAATAATGCATATAAAAAGTAGTTTTTTTTTTTAATGCAATAATATATAACTAAATGTGTGTATATACATACATAAATAATTATTCAACTTTCATAATCTACAAACCAATTAATATTTGTAATTGCACAAACTACTACTAATGAATTAAACAGGAGCAACGCATACTAATCTGGAAAAAAAAGATATCAGAGTAATACAGTTATTTAATAACCGGTACCCTTAATTAAAAGGTCGTAAAACGCCTGAAACAGAGTATTTAGTTAGAGGTACATTACATCAGAAAAAGTGAAAAACAGTTTAGAATATGCTTATTCTCATAGTCGATGTTGTTAGCATACTGAAAAGAATTATCCATCGTTAAATCCGTTATTACCGATTTTACCATTTTTGCTTAAATCCTAACCACTTCACCGATAGAGTCAATTCTTACACTTAGTTGTGCAAGTCAATTCACTTTTCATTTTCTAATAGGTTAAACCAAAGTAACTTCGGATGGGTTATTCTGTTTTCAAACTAGGAAATATGACCAAGAGTCCAAGACGGGTTGATCGATCCCCAAACTAGAGGTCCCATATTGAAATACGAATACGAGACAATTCTGGAATTTTTTTAAAATAAATTTAAAAATTACATGTATAAACACGTGGGAGTATTTACTTTTTTTACACTTTATTACTTATTTCGACAATTTTTTAATAAATGTATTTTGTTCTATTTTTTATTTAAAAAAATGTATTTTGTTCTTGGAAAAGATGGGATAAGCAAGAAACATTTACAAGGTATTACTCTGCACATGGGATAAAATACTAGGTGAGAACAAAATACATTTAAATTGCGTCATAAATAAATAAGCTTATTAAAAAATTGTCTTATCTTGAGATCGAGATAAGTAATAAAATGTTAAAAAATAAATACTTCAAAATGTATCTATATATGCAATTTTATATTTATTTTATTTTAAAAAATTCCGACAATTCTCGCTTGAAACCACTATTTTTATCGGACTATCAGATAAATAAAAAATAAAAGTTAAAAGAGAATATACAAAAAATTAATTTTTAATTAATTAATATTATTTAATTTTAAAATTTTTTATACTTTTAAATAATTTAAAATTTACGATTTGAAATTTAGAATTTAGATATGGTGAGTTACGCTTAATTTGGATAAATAGCTTTATAGAACTCTTTCTAAAAAAAGTTTATTCAATAAATACTTTATATTAAAAGTAACTTATACATAAATTATTTTTTATTTAATTTTTTAATTTTAAAAATAATTATTTTAAAAAAAATAATAAAAAAAATTATTATAAGATAAGTCGTTTTTTTTTATAAACACTTAAATAATTTTTTTAAAAGTTATAATTTAATTTTAAAAATTATAGCAAACGTGAATACTATAACTTTTCATAAGAAAAATTAAAAAAAAAAAAATCCTTATATACCTATTCAAACTTGTCCTTAAGATCTAAAATTTAAAACAAGTAATTGACTAGCGCATGCGGCTGAAAATAAAGTTGACTCCCCATCATTATTCCAACTAAAAACTAAAACGAAAACTTATTTTTTAAACTCATTAACGCAAGAAAAACCTATAGATCATTATTATATACTAAAATTCAGGAAGGACCGAAGAAACAAAATTAAATTAAATAGAACAGAGGTTGGAAATAGATACCACATATCTTAATTGGAGCCTCTAGTTCCAAGAGATTGGGCTGCCTTAAGAAGATATTTTTGGAAACTACACAAAGCTGCTTGATTTCTGCCTCAGAAAGCTGCACCTGTTTCCCAGGTCTTCCTCTAACATCAAGCAACCTACTGATGATACCATCAAGAACACCGCGTTCCATCAAAGATCGATATAAAGGAACAAAGAGAGAAAATGGCTAAAGGAGAATAAATTAAAGAAGTGTGTTTATGTTGGTAAGGTTCTTCTTATATAAATGGCATGACTTAGAAAACAAGGAATGGAACTCCAATGTGAGAATCCTACTTATTAGTTTTTTTTTTTTTTTTTTTTGTGGGGGAATATAATCTTTTTGAGGATCACTACTCATCACTTTCTTTGGTTCGGTTTGTAAAAGTTTATGGAATGAACGGTGATAGTTGAAGTTGGAAGGAGAAGAATATATTCGGTTGGAGGAGAGAAAGAGTAGAATTGAAACAAAAACACAAAGAGAGAAACTAGTACTACGTACTCATCATTAATATATCATCGTGCGCTGCACATAGACAGGAGAAGAAAAGAAAGAAAAAATAAAAATGGAGAATAAGTTTGAGGGGAAGGAATTGAATGAGAAGTTGAGTGCACTTTTGACTATAGTTATTGTGACGGAATTAAATCGATGATTGAATGTTAAATTATTAGTTTATTGGTTCAACTAATGAGTTATTAGTGCCAATGAGTAATAGCTCAAATGGCATAGTTTTTCCATACTCAATTAAGAGGTTGCGGGTTCCAGTCTTCTATTTTTGGTAAATATATATATATATATATATATATATATATATATATATATATATATATAAAACTAAAATTTAGATTATATATTTTTATTAATATTTTAAAAATAATTAAATTCCAACAAATTATAATTAATAAATTATAATCTGATAATTATTAAATAAGTATATAAAATTTTAGTATTTTTTTATAATAAAAATATTTTAATTTTAATTTTGCATTAAAGAAACTAAATAACTAACTAATTAATTTATATTTATTATATTATTATATACTATATGTATTTATTAAAAAATAATATTAATAAAAATCATATAATCATAAAAAAATAATTATATTATAATTAAAAAAATATTTGATATTTTTATTTATACATGTTTAATAATATATTAATAATTATGAATAATAAAAAATATAATTAATTTAAATATAAGTGAGTATAAATTTAAAATAATATCTAAAAAAATTATTATACGTTTTACTATATAATTAATAATTAATATAAAAAATAACAAGAAATAATATAATTTAGTGACAAGGCAGGAAAACATATAGTCATAAAAAGAATTTAGATTCGAACTACATCTTGATCAATTTTAAAATTTTTTCTTAAGTGATTCGGTTGGATCGGTTTTTCCGATTTTGACCAATTTTTATCGATTTTCGTCCCTAAACAGTTTTGGAACTGGAGGTGACCGATTGAAAGTTCGATTCACCAATTTTTTGGTCAAACTAGCCGATCCGATCCAATTTTTACTGTAACATTCCGTATTTTTGAAAATTTAAATATGAATAAATTATGATTTTATCTTATTAAGTTTGAACTTTATAATTTTAGAAATTATTCTACTAAAAGTAATTAAATAGATTAGGAGATAAGTTGATTTTAAATCAATCAAGATTCTAATGTAATTTTATTAAAATTTAATATATGCATAATTTCAATAATTGAAAAATAAGAAAGAATTCTATAATTTAATTTAACTAATTTCTATTATGAATCAGTTATGACTTATTTTATTAATTTAAACTCTTTATTTTTAGAAACTAATCCGTTAAGAGTAATTCAGTTAGTTTTATGAATATTTGGAGTTAAGTTAATTAATATTGTGGTATAATTTTATTATAATTGGTTATTTAGTATAATTGAATTAAAGTTTAGGTAATGAGAAAAATAATAAACAGTTATATGATTTAAATTAGGTAATTGATATTTTGGATTTAAATTGTATTTTATAAAATGTCATTAATATATTCATTTTGGCAAGGTATTACGACCTCTAAAAGTAAAAATATATATAAATAATAGTTGAAAGGAATTTTAACTAGAAACTTGTGAAGAAAAGTTTAAAACAAAAGTCGTAACGCTCACATGGATGATAAACGTAAACCGGATAGGATAAGAGTAAAACGGCAAATATATATATATATATACATACTAGAAGATTTTCAAGGATACAAATAATAAAGCTCCTGACTTGACTCGCGAAGTTTAAACCAACCAGAGCATATATATATACATTTATACCACTAAACCCAAGAGTAAGCCAATACAGAAAACTGACAACCTATTTCTCCGAACCAACCTCTAAGAAGGACAAACATAAAATACGAGGTGGAGAATCTAAATACATATATAAATATGAGTAGAAGTACAACACTGAGCCCGAAGAGTTTTTCGCTTCAACCGAGTCTCTAGAATACAAGGTGGTGCTTCTCGACCTGCATCTGAAAAACAGCAATATTGTATGGGATGAGAACCGGGAGTTCTCAGTATGGTTAAGAGACCACATGTATAATAAATAAGGTCCCGGAAAAGCCGAAAGCGATCCTAGAACCTCGACAATCAGATATGATATAATCTTAAAGGAAATAACTAAACCATAAATTCGGTTATAACGCTCTAAGGTATCCAACTCACAATATAACTCTAACCCTTGCTTCCACTTTCACCTAACATAACATTCTAAGGCATTTTACCGCTTACCAATAAATCATTGTTAACCAACCTTTACCACTGGTCCAACCAATCACGGCCTAAGGCCCAAATCAAACCACCCAGCCTCTGGCCCAAATGAACTCAACCCGGCCTCTGACCCAAATAAACTCAACCCGGCCTCTGGCCCTTTTCAAAATAATTCATCATTATTATCAGTTTACTACCAAAGTACCCAAAACTGATAGACAATCACAAACACAAAGAAATACAAGGCAAACATATTTAAAGAATAGTTACAGTAAATATCACAATTACCACTTATACAGAATTTATCAGATAGGCAGACCAAAACAAGTATGCACACCCAAACAAAGCAAACAAATGCAACATGATGCATGCCTGTCCTACTGGCCGTGAGCTCACATGTCGGTTATATCACCAGAACCCGACACATCTGGTAGCTAACCCAGACATTTGTCTCTAGGTTGCGCATATCCAGGAGGATCATAAACGAAGGAGAGTGCCTTTCCACATCGACGGAGTGTTCCTTTCCACCTTCTCCTGGAGGATATACGAAGGAGAGTGCATTTCCACATCGAAGGAGTGTGCCTTTCCACCTTGCAACAAGAGAAGAATATGGGGGAAACAGTACGAAAGAGAGTGCCTTTCCACTTTCCCCACACCCTTATCATGACAAGAGAGGGAACTTCTGTCCTCAACTTGCCATCCGAATACATTTTCAAGTTAACGAGCAAGCGGGATCGCACCCAAATCTTGCCCTCTCGACCATTCCAGCCACACACATATCTCGACCATTCCGGCCACACACAGTTACTCAAACCTAACATACTATGCACCAAAATCATCAACACAATATATCCTTGCCATCACCACAATAACCTTCATAACATACTATTTCTTACTCTTAACACTCCCAAAGACATCATCAAGTTTAATATTCACCAACCCAATATATATATATATACACACATTCATATCATTATATAAGTCTCCATCAACTCATCACTTAACATACCATCATGAAAAATAGTAATCAACATCAAAGGTGCTAGTCATCAAACATACTCATACGTTCCAAACAATCCTATGGTCATCTAGCCTAAGTTTTCACAAGACAATATATTAAATACGAGAAACCGAAACCATACCTTGGCCATTTCCCAATAACCCGGAACACCTCAAGCATTTCTGAACCACAACCTCCACAACTCTAGCCCCCTCACCAATGATACCCAGCCTCCAAAGCTAATCCTCTAGCTTTCAATTTCTCAAATTAACTCCAACCGATAACCAATTTCAATCTAACATCACAATTATCACTATAGCCAATATAAAGTTCATTAAATCAACATCTCACAAAAGGTTAAAGGATTCTTACCTGACCCACAACTCAAACAAGCTAAACCCGATAATACCCGCAGGTTAACTCGAACCTAAACACCGAAATCATGCAAAATTCAACATAATTTTACATTAGGTTTCAAAATTGGGGAAGATAAAATTTAAAATGAAAACGTGGATTCCTTACCAAATTGACCACTGGGCTTTGTAGAGCTCAACGCGGTGGTCGCGTAGCCGCAAACAGTGCGGCGATCGGAGCTCCGGATCAAAAGTTATCTTGACTTAAATCAAGAGGTAGGGTTTGTAAATTCTTCTCCCCCCCCCTTCCTTGTCTTCAGCGTTCTTCCCATGAAGGAAGAAGAAGATGGGCTGGAGCTTATTTATATTAAAGGTTTGGGTTGGGCTTTGGACCCAATACGGGCCTGATTTTTCTGGTTCGGCCCGTTCGGTCCAATATTGGGCCAAATCCTTTAAAATTGGTGTCATAATTCTTATTTTAATTAGTTCTATCTCACTAAATCATAAAATTCTATTTTCTAATTTGTTTGATTAATACTTAATTTATTAACTAATTATTCACTAATTTCTTAGGGTGTACATTCTATCCCCCTAACAGAAATTTTCGTCCTCGAAAATTCGCTCTCAAATCTTCATATATGCTCTCTCATATCCAACCGACCTTTTATCATTCATTTTGCTATTCTTATAACCCAAATTCAAACACAAATTCACATTCTCTAGTCTCAGGTACAACATCATAAACTTAATCAAATTCAAGCCTAACTCTGCCTATTTGTTTCATTTTTAACTTAGTCTAGTTCCTTTTCAATGACCGCAAACTTCCTTACCTTTCAAGAGTTCCATCTAAGCCAAATTCATCTCAAATCCTTATTAGCTATTTCAAACACTAATCAATTCTCCAATCTCTTAGTCTAATTCATTCTGTTATAACCTAAATCACATACCCTTTCCACTCCTCGACCCTACGCCGATTCCTCAAGACACCCTCATATCCTAAAACTTTTTCCCCACGTCGCTACAGTTCTAGATCTATCAAAATTACCGCGTTTTTGCTGCGTCACTCTGATTATAAGCCACTAATATCTTAATCATGCACCTACTCTGCCAGATCACTCTTTGAATCATTTAATCTCTTCAACTAAATGTGATCGACCTTTACTCCAGCTGCACGAGTTCTAATCCATGTCTTTCTCCCTCACCTAATCCATTCCCGTCTCTATCACAATCCCTAGGTTATTCGCTCCATCCCTTCAGCAGTAGCTCACATAGCAGCATCCACAAATTCAGCCGTATCACCTCACTCGCGTCCACAAGACTCCCTTTGGGGTCATGTCCACATCGGAACAATTGATATTAAGATGATCAGTCTTAATATCTAAAGTCTAGTGCTTCAAATCTCCAAAGGTAATTCACATGAGCATTTATGCTATATATGTCAAGTAAACATCCTAAATAACATGTACACACAGCCAGAGTATGCTCAGAAGTACAGTCTGCCCATTCTCCAGGCTCTACAGGAACGAACTGTTTTGATACCATAATGTAACATCCTACCACACAGGGTCTTATGCTTAAGTCATAAAACTGAGGTAGCAAGGTATTACGACCTCTAAGAGTAAAAATATATATACAATAATAGTTGAAAGGAATTTTAACTAGAAGCCTATGAAGAAAAATTTAAAACAAAAGTCGTAATGCTCACATGGACGGTAAACGTAAACTGGATAGGATAAGAGTAAAACGGCAAAGATATATATACATACTAGAAGATTTTCAAGGATACAGATAACAAAGCTCCTGATTCGGCTCGCGAAGTTTAAACTGGCCAGGGCATATATATACATATATACAAATAAACCCAAGAGTAAGCCAATACAGAAAACTGACAACCTGTTTCTCTGAGCCAACCGATAAGAGGGACAAACATAAAATACAAGGTAGGGAATCTAAATACATATATAAATATTAGTAGAAGTACAACACTGAGCCCCAAGAGTTCTTCGCTTCAATCGAGTCTCCAGAATACAGGATGGTGCTTCTCGACCTGCATCTGAAAAACAGCAATATTGTATGGGGGGTTCTCATTGTGGTTAAGGTGCCCACATGTATAATAAATAATGTCCAGGGAAAGCCGAAGGCGATCCTAGAACCCTGACACTCAGATATGATATAATCTTAAAGGAAATAACTAAACCATAAATTCGGTTATAACGCTCTAAGGTATCCAAGTCCAATATAACTCTAATCCTTGCTTCCACTTTCACCTAACATAACATTCTAAGGCTTTTTACTGCTTACTAATAAATCATTGTTAACCAACATTTATCATTGGTCCAATCAATCACGGCCTAAGGCCTAAATCAAACCAACCCGGCCTCCGGCTCATATAAACTCAACCCGGCCTCTCGCCCAAATAAAATAACCCGGCCTCTGGCCCTTTTCAAAATAATTCATCATTATTATCAGTTTACCAACAAAGTACCCAAAACAGATAGATAATCACAAACACAAGGAAATACAAGGCAAACATATTTAAAGAACAGTTATAGCAAGTATCACAATTACCACTTATACAGAATTTATCAGATAGGCAGACCAAAACAAGTATGCACACCCAAACAAAGCAAACAAATGCAACATGATGCATGCCTGTCCTACTGGCCGTAAGCTCACATGTCGGTTATATCACCAGAACCCGACACATCTGGTAGCTAACCTAGACCTTTGTCTCTAGGTTGCGCATCTCCAGGAGGATCTTAAACGAAGGAGAGTGCCTTTCCACATCGACGGAGTGTGCCTTTCCACCTTCTCTTGGGGGATATACGAAGGAGAGTGCCTTTCCACATCAAAGGAGTGTGCCTTTCCACCTTGCAACCAGAGAAGAATGTGGGGGAAACAATATGAAGGAGAGTGCCTTTCCACTTTCCCCACACCCTCATCACGACAAGAGAGGGAACTTCTATCCTCAACTTGCCATCCGAATACATTTTCAAGTTAACGAGCAAGCGGGATCGCACCCAAATCTTGCCCTCTCGACCATTCCGACCACACACATATCTTGACATTCCGGCCACACACACCTCGACCATTCCGGCCACACACAGTTACTCAATCTTAACATACTATGCACCGAAATCATCAACACAACATATCCTTGCCATCACCACAATAACCTTCACAACCTACTATTTCTTACTCTTAACACTCCCAAAGACATCATCAAGTTTAACATTCACCAACCCAATATACATATATATACATACATTCATATCATTATATAAATCTCCATCAACTCATCACTTAACACACCAACATGAAAAATAGTAATCAACATCAAAGGTGCTAGTCATCAAACATACTCATACGTTACAACCGATCCTATGGTCATCTAGCCTAAGTTTTCACAAGACATTATATATTAAATACGAGAAATCTAAACTATACCTTGGCCGATTTCCCGATAATTCGGAACAACTCCAACATTTTCAAACCACAAGCTCCACAACTCTAGCCCCCTCACCAATCATACCGAGCCTCCAAAGATAATCCTCTAGCTTTCAATTTCTCAAATTAATTCCAACCGATAATTAATTTCAATCTAACATCACAATTATCACTATAATCAATATAGAGTTCACTAAATCAACATCTCACAGTAGATTAGAGGGTTCTTACCTGACCCACAGCTCAAACAAGCTAAACCCGACAATACCCGTAACTTAACTCAAACCTAAACACCGAAATCATGCAAAATTCACGGGAGTGAGGTCGATCCCACAGGGATTGAAGGATTGATCAATTTTAGTTTAGTGGTTGATTTAGTCAAGTGAATCAAGATTTGGTTGAGAGATTCGTGATTTGCATAATTTAAATTGCATGGAAAGTAAAGGGAATGGGCAATTTGCATGAAATTAAAGAGAACTGAAATTCAAAGTGCTGAATCTTAAAGAGCAAGAAATTAAATGGCCGAAACTTAGAACGCAAGAAATGTAAATTGCAGAATCTTAAAGTGTAAGAAATGTAAATGGCTTGAATTGTAAAGGGAATTGGGAATTGGATTTGTAGAAATTAAACAAGGAAAAGTAAAATTCAACAAACAGAAGAGTAGAAGATAACTTGAATTGAATCAGATCTAAAACGGAATTGTAAATGGGCTTGAAAAGCATTAAACAGAGAATCGAAAATGGGAATCCAGATCTCAGGACTCAAGAGACTAGATAACCAAGTCTAGATCTCAATGCCTTCCTAGATCCAACAAGAGCAATTGCAAAGGAAATGTAAATTGCAGAGAAAGTAGAAGAAGAAGCAATTATCAGAAATTGAAATTCAATTGTGCAGTAAAATTAAACAAGATCCCAAGGTGAGATTGAAACAGAATTTCTTCAATTCTCCACCCAAGATCCGAAGCAAGAAAAGTAACTTCAAGCAAGAACAAGGAAGAAGAGAGATCAATTCTCCTCCCCGAATTCTCTTGAATTAAAACAACAATGCCAAAATGTAAAAGTGAGCTCTCTACAAAACTACTAAATCAAAACCGAAAAGAAAGCTCTCCGAAAACTCCTTACGAAAACTAAAAGAAAGCTCCCTTAAAAACTTAAATCTTAAGCTATTTATACACTTTCTTCAAATGGTCTTCAAGCCTTGAATTGGGCCTTTGCTCTTGATGGAATTGGGTTGATAGAGGCCTTGGTTGATTGCTCTTGGAGTTGGAGAGAGAACCGAAGTGAACTGGGTTGGGAATTATAAAAGCTTGAGTAAAAGTTTGAGTAAAAGTTTGAGGCAAACTTTTACTCAAACTTTTTACATCAGCAACCCCATTCTTGCTGCTACCAACGTTTGAGCTAAAGTTTGGGGTCAAACTTTTGCTCAAACGTTGGCCCCTTATGCACACTCATGGCGCCAACGTTTGCCAAAAAGTTTGAGGCAAACGTTGGCGCAAACTTTTTGTCTCCAGGGTGTGTTGTTGATGGCGCCAACGTTTGCCAAAAAGTTTGAGGCAAACGTTGGCTCAAGCTTTTCTCCCAAAAGTTTGAGCTAAAGTTTGAGGCAAACTTTTGCTCAAGCTTTTTGTTCCCTGGTGTGTTTTCACTTATCCGAAAGTTTGAGCTAAAGTTTGAGGCAAACTTTTGCTCAAACTTTTTGTTCTCTTTTGCTCCTAGCCATTCCTTCTTGCTTCAACCTTTCTCCAAGCTTTCTTCACCTATCATTAATCAACCAAACACATCAAAGCTATGCTCAAAATCATGAGTTTGTCATTCTTTCATAATATGTGGCAATTATAGCATAAATCCTCATGAAATTGCATTAATTCATCTATGGTTGATTAAATCAAAGGAAACATGGAAATCTACCCAATTGGCTTGCTTATGGCTCAAGAAAGTGCATAAATCAATTGAAAACAAAAGAAAAAGGCTAGTGAAAATAGGCTAAGATGACTTGTCATCACAACACCAAACTTAAAACTTGCTTGTCCCCAAGCAAGAAAGGAATTATGCTCAAAGGTTCTTTCAATCAGAATGGATTTGAAAAATTACATGTACTATCCTGTGAGTGAAGTGATCAAGTGACAGTGGGGTGAACTCTAAATCATATGCTCATGCAAGGGCCTCAGTGCTTACTAGTCCTTACATATTGGAAGTCTTAGGTCTTAGGACTTTCATCCAAATGATATCATGGAGATCTCTCTATAGGTAATCACCTTGAAGCAGCTAATAGTTTCTGTGCTTTGGCCTTGACTCTAAGTGTCATGTCTCAAAGCGGCTCTTTAGATAAGCTTTCAATCAATACTCCTAAACCAGTTGGTTTTAAGGTATTAGGTGTTAAAGCACCCCTAAGGATTTACTTGCTCAAGCCTCTTTCTTTGACACAATTCGACCACAAGCATTTACTAGGATAACAACTCTTTGAGTTTTTTTTTCTTCTTTCTTTTCTGCCTAGTAATTGATGCTCAGAGCCTTGGGCCATGTTCTTTTTGTTTTTGTATTTTCTTTATTTTCTTTTGTTTTGTTTGCTGCTTCTTGGATCAATAAATTTTTGAGAATCTCCACAATACTTCTTTGAACTTCATGTCCTGCCTATGAGCTCCCATGCAAGTTTTCATAAGCATGCAACCTCAATACATTATCATACAACTAGAACCGCCACTTTTCCTAATCTTTTGCTTGCCTCAAAATTGTTTAATTCCTCAATCCTTCTTTTCAAAGAACTTTCATGTGATGCATTTTTTTGAAGTATTGAGTGCAAACAAGTGTGAAAAGTGTAGTGTTGTGAATAATCAAGCATCTTAATTATTGAATTAGAAAAACTATACTATGCAGACAAGCAGGGGTATTATATCACTTTCAATCGTAGCAGTATCTGATATAAAACAATCACTGAACAATACAACCTTTTGGAATCTACTTGCTGTCCTCCTCCTCATCATCCTCATTGCTGGTTTTAGCATTCCTCTTTCATTTCTTTGGGTGATGATGCTTAATCCTTCCAAAAGCTTGTATGACACTCTGCAATGATATTGAAAGTTGCTTGTTCCCCAAGCACTTAGAAACAATGGTTAGCATGCATGATTTATTTGTGGGCCTTTGTACTCACTTTGGTGTGGGAACACCAAACTTAGTACCCTGCCAATGGTTCTTGTGCATCAGATTAACCATGTGTAAAACTCTGTTTCTTTTTCAAAAGTAACAAAACTGAAAACTAAAGAATAGCAAAATAGTTAACTAGTTTATCTAGCTGCTTGAAGCTAGCATTATGTAGAAGGTGAGGATATGTTTTAAATGAGATTTTGGTGGAACACCAAACTTAGAATCCTTCACTCTCCCTTATATTGTTTTGGTGTGCAACACCAAACTTAGCTTCTTGCAATATAGATAAAACTAATTAACTTTTTTATTGAAATAGATATGAAAAGATGGTTACCTCCGGTTGGGTTGCCTCCCAACAAGCGCTCTTTTATTGTCACTAGCTTGACATCTTGCTCTTTGATTATGGAGGCTGGAAATCATAATGCCTCAGTTTTTCTCCTCTTGCTGTAGGATTCCTTTCCTCCATGACCTGCACAATCACAAACAATCCAAATGAAAATTGGATATTCTCATGCCAGAATGTAGTCAGAGGATTAGTTGACACAATGTGTCAAATAGTTAATAGGCTTTGAGAGAAAATAAGAAGAAAATTGCTTTTGTTGTACAGAATAACAAGAAACAGACACAGAACCAGAAAAGCAATGTACTCTACTGAGAGAGCAAAGTTAGTGTTAGTTTAGGCAAAAATTCAAACAGTTAGTGGGTTAGTCAAAATTAGAGAAAAATAAAGAAAAAGTGCTTGATCTAGATCACCACCTCACTTAATCATTGTCAATCTATTTCAATCCCCGTCAACGGCGCCAAAAACTTGATGTGCGGAAAACGATCCGACGCAAAACTCACTGGCAAGTGCACCGGGTCGCATCAAGTAATAATAACTCACGGGAGTGAGGTCGATCCCACAGGGATTGAAGGATTGATCAATTTTAGTTTAGTGGTTGATTTAGTCAAGCGAATCAAGATTTGGTTGAGAGATTTGTGATTTGCATAATTTAAATTGCATGGAAAGTAAAGGGAATGGGCAATTTGCATGAAATTAAAGAGAACTGAAATTCAAAGTGCTGAATATTAAAGAGCAAGAAATTAAATGGCCGAAACTTAGAACGCAAGAAATGTAAATTGCAGAATCTTAAAGTGCAAGAAATGTAAATGGCTTGAATTGTAAAGGGAATTGGGAATTGGATTTGCAGAAATTAAACAAGGAAAAGTAAAATTCAACAAACAGAAGAGTAGAAGATAACTTGAATTGAATCAGATCTAAAACGGAATTGTAAATGGGCTTGAAAAGCATTAAACAGAGAATTGAAAATGGGAATCCAGATCTCAGGACTCAAGAGACTAGATAACCAAGTCTAGATTTCAATGCCTTCCTAGATCCAACAAGAGCAATTGCAAAGGAAATGTAAATTGCAGAGAAAGTAGAAGAAGAAGCAATTATCAAAAATTGAAATTCAATTGTGCAGTAAAATTAAACAAGATCCCAAGGTGAGATTGAAACAGAATTTCTTCAATTCTCCACCCAAGATCCGAAGCAAGAAAAGTAACTTCAAGCAAGAACAAGGAAGAAGAGAGATCAATTCTCCTCCCCGAATTCTCTTGAATTAAAACAACAATGCCAAAATGTAAAAGTGAGCTCTCTACAAAACTACTAAATCAAAACCGAAAAGAAAGCTCTCCGAAAACTCCCTACGAAAACTAAAAGAAAGCTCCCTTAAAAACTTAAATCTTAAGCTATTTATACACTTTCTTCAAATGGTCTTCAAGCCTTGAATTGGGCCTTTGCTCTTGATGGAATTGGGTTGATAGAGGCCTTGGTTGATTGCTCTTGGAGTTGGAGAGAGAACCGAAGTGAACCGGGTTGGGAATTATAAAAGCTTGAGTAAAAGTTTGAGTAAAAGTTTGAGGCAAACTTTTACTCAAACTTTTTACATCAGCAACCCCATTCTTGCTGCTACCAACGTTTGAGCTAAAGTTTGGGGTCAAACTTTTGCTCAAACGTTGGCCCCTTATGCACACTCATGGCACCAACGTTTGCCAAAAATTTTGAGGCAAACGTTGGCGCAAACTTTTTGTCTCCAGGGTGTGTTGTTGATGGCGCCAACGTTTGCCAAAAAGTTTGAGGCAAACATTGGCGCAAACTTTTTCTCTCCAGGGTGTTGATTTGTGATGCCAACATTTGTCAAAAAGTTTGAGGCAAGCGTTGGCTCAAGCTTTTCTCCCAAAAGTTTGAGCTAAAGTTTGAGGCAAACTTTTGCTCAAGCTTTTTGTTCCCTGGTGTGTTTTCACTTATCCGAAAGTTTGAGCTAAAGTTTGAGGCAAACTTTTGCTCAAACTTTTTGTTCTCTTTTGCTCCTAGCCATTCCTTCTTGCTTCAACCTTTCTCCAAGCTTTATTCACCTATCATTAATCAACCAAACACATCAAAGCTATGCTCAAAATCATGAGTTTGTCATTCTTTCATAATATGTGGCAACTATAGCATAAATCCTCATGAAATTGCATTAATTCATCTATGGTTGATTAAATCAAAGGAAACATGGAAATCTACCCAATTGGCTTGCTTATGGCTCAAGAAAGTACATAAATCAATTGAAAACAAAAGAAAAAGGCTAGTGAAAATAGGCTAAGATGACTTGTCATCATCCATACTGAACAATTAATATTAATGTGATCAGTCTTAATATCTAAAGTCTAGTGCTTCAAATCTCCAAAGGTAATTCACATGAGCATTTATGCTATATATGTCAAGCAAACATCCTAAATAACATACACACACAGCCAGAGTATGCTCAGAAGTGCAGTCAGTCCATTCTCTAAGCTCTACAGGAAGGAACTGCTCTGATACCATAATGTAACACCCTACCACACAGAGTCTTACGCTTAAGTCATAAAGCTGAGGTGGCAAGGTATTACAACCTCTGAAAGTAAAAATATATATACAATAATAGTTGAAAGAAATTTTAACTAGAAGCCTGTGAAGAAATGTTTAAAATAAAAGTCGTAACACTCACATGGACGATAAACGTAAACCGGATAGGATAAGAGTAAAATGGCAAAGATATATAAACATACTAGAAGATTTTCAAGGATACAGATAATAAAGCTCCTGACTCGGCTCACGAAGTTTAAACCGGCTAGAGCATATATATACATATATACAAACAAACCTAAGAGTAAGCCAATACAGAAAACTGACAACCTGTTTCTCTGAGCCAACCTCTAAGAGGGACAAACATAAAATACAAGGTGGAGAATCTAAATACATATATAAATATGAGTAGAAGTACAACACTGAGCCCCAAGAGTTCTTCACTTCAACTGAGTCTCCAGAATACAGGGTAGTGCTTCTCAACCTGCATCTGAAAAACAGCAATATTGTATGGGATGAGAAACGGGAGTTCTCAGTATGGTTAAGGTGCCCACATATATAATAAATAAGGTCCCGGGAAAGCCGAAGGCAATCCTAGAATCCTGACACTCAGATATGATATAATCTTAAAGGAAAAAACTAAACCATAAATTCGGTTAAAACGCTCTAAGGTATCCAGGTCACAATATAAATCTAACCCTTGATTCCACTTTCACCAAACATAACATTCTAAGGTGTTTTACTGCTTACTAATAAATCATTGTTAACCAACCTTTACCACTGGTCCAACTAGTCACGGCCTAAGGCCCAAATCAAACCAAACTGGCCTCTGGCCCAAATAAACTCAACCCGGCCTCTGGCCCAAATAAAATCAACACGGCCTCTAGTCCTTTTCAAAATAATTTATCATTATTATCAGTTTACCACCAAAGTACCCAAAACATATAGAGAATCACAAACACAATGAAATACAAGGCAAACATATTTAAAGAACAGTTACAGCAAGTATCACAATTACCAGTTATACAAAGTTTACCAGATAGGCAGACCAAAATAAGTATTGATGCCTAGGCATCTTAGGCTAGTTTCACAAGCCTTTTTCATTAGTTTTCATTTGGTTTCATACACTTTCTTAGGCAATAAGTAAGCATTTGAATGAGAAATGTATGCATGTCTTGATTCAATCAAACATTGTTAACTATGTGCATTTTTCATGAGATTTACGCAAGATTTACTTGATGCAATGAAGGATGCATTATCTTATGATTGTGGCAATACTTTGATGCATTTTGTTTGGTTGATGATAGGTAAGAAGAAGCAAGAGAAGGGCAAAGAAGAAGCAGAGGAGGTAACGTTGGTGGCAAAAATTGACTCACCAACGTTGCCATAAACGTTGCCTATGGACCAGGAAGCAACATTGGTGGCCAAAGTTGGCTCACCAACGTTGCCATAAACGTTGACAAGGAAAGGGGAGCAACGTTGGTGGGCAAAGTTGGCTCACCAACGTTGTTGACAAATGTTGCATACAAACGTTAGCTCAAGGAGGAAACAACGTTGCTGCAAGGGAGGTGCAATGTTGGTGGCCCAAGCTTGGCTCACCAACGTTGCTGGCAACGTTGCAAGCAAAGAAAGTGCCAACGTTTGTGTGCCAACGTTGCCACATACGTTGCACACCAATGTCTTCGATAAAATCTCAAGTTGGAGTTGAAAAAATTTGATGTGACGCGTACGCGTGGATGACGCGTACGCGTGAAGGTGGGGAAATAGCCAATTTCGCGCACGCATGGGTGACACACACGCGTGATATGACAAAAAGACAGTTTTGACGCATACGCGTGGGTGACGCACATGCGTGACCAGACGAACGTTGGTGCACCAACGTTGGGTACCAACGTCAGTGGCAACGCCCAAAGTGGCTTATGCACCCAACGTTTGTGCCACCGTTAGTGCACAAACGTTGGTCACCAATGCCAGCACCAACTTTCATTCCAATTGGCACCCATGTAAGTGTGAACGTTAGTGAACTAATGCCAATGTCAATGTCACAAAGAGCCACTCCTAACTTGCTTCAACTAAGGCCAAATCCCACATCCAAAGACTTGAAGATTGATCTAGGAGATACATAAATAGGATAGATTTTGAAGTTAGAAAAAAGGCTGGGAAGCAGGGACCTGATAAATCCCAATTTTGTGGTTTATCTTGTGCATAATTTAGGAGATTTTACAACTTTCTCAAATTTATTCAATGAAATAGCATGGTTTTGTAATTCTCCCTTAATTTGTGCTTAAGTGTAAAAACATGCTTTTTAGGCCTTTAATTTGCTAGTTTTAATTCACCTTTGATTCCACTAGATGCCTTGATGTGTTTGTTAGTGAATTCAGATTGAAAAGGGCTAGGAATGGATCAAAGGAGTGAAGAGAAAATCATGCAAAGTGGAGAATTCATGGAAAATCAAGGATTTGGAGTGTATTCATCGATGCGCATGCATGGAGATGAGGTTGCCAAGCGACGCGTACGCGTGACATGACGCGTACGCGTGAGAAGCAAAATGCCAAGCGATGCGTACGCGTGACCCATGCGTACGTGTCACAGCTCGCACGTGACCTCATTAAAGTGAAAACGTTGGGGGTGATTTCTGAGCTTTCCAGTTCCAAATCCAACTGATTCCAAAGACTATTTCATGCAGAATTGAAGATTGGACAAAGGGGGAGCACTTAGATTAGTTATGATGAGCCTTTAGTTAGTTTTCTAGAGAGAGAAGCTCCATCTTCTCTCTAGAATTAGGTTAGGATTGGGTTAAATTCTCCTAGATCTAGGTTTAATTTCCTATTTTCATCTTGTTTCCATTTCAATTTCTTGTTGTTACATCTATGCTCTCTTAGTTTTCTTGTCAATTTCCCCCTTGATATCATTTTTATGTTGTGAACACTCTTGTCAATTTAAATTTCTTTAATGCAATTTGAGATATTTCATATTAATTTTGCTTCCTTTAGTTGTTATTGTTGATTTCTTGTATTAGGTAGTAGTAGATTTCATTAATTCTTGCAATTTATAATGCTTTCCTTTTATGCCTTCAAGTGTTTGACAAAATGCTTGGTTGGATGTTAGAGTAGCTTTTTGAGCATTCTTGGCTTGGAAAGAGAGAAATTAGGCAATCTTGAGTCATTAATACCCAATTTAGATTGGTGATCTAGGGTTATTAGTTAATATTATTTCCATTAACTCTAATCTCTTGCTAATTCAATTAATAGGTTGATTAGGACTTTTGGATTGAGATTAACTAGTCTTATTTAACTTTCTCTCATGTGAAGATAATTTTGTACCTTCTTCCATTGTTAGAGATGACTAAATAAGATAAACTCTTGATAAATATTGGTTGATTATTAATGACTAGGATAGAAAGCTTAACTCTCAACCCTTGCCATGAATGTCTCTCTTTAGTAATTGCTTCTTTAATTGTTTGATTTACATTTCTTGCACTTTTACCACCCCAACCCTTTTGATACCATAACCAATAATACGCATACCTCACTGCAACTCCTTGAGAAGACGACCCGATGTTTAAATACTTCGGTTACTATTATATTGGGGTTGGACTTGTGACAACCAAAACACTTATTAAACTTTGATTGAGGAGTGGTTGTTGGTCTAGACTATGCTTGCAACGAAACAATCCCATTTTTAATGAGAAATTTTAGACCGACAATAATTCTCCTTTCAAGTTTTTGGTGCCGTTGCGGGGGAATTGTAATGTGTGCTTATTATTGGTTATTGTATATATGTTAATAGTGTGAATAACTTGCTTTTTGTTTGTTTGCTAGTCTTGGTTTAGGAGTTTGTTTTCTTTGTTTCTTAGTGGATTTTATTTTTGTGATTTTTCCTTTTTCACCATGAATTCTCATCCCTTTGGCTATAAGATTGGTTCAAATTATGTTGTAGGAAATGGAAGCTACAATGATAACATGCATCAAGGATGGAACAACCAAAGATGGGAGGAGTCTCAGGGAATTGATCACTTCTCTTAGCAACAACTCCCTCCGGTTTCTTATAGGTATAATTCCACCCCTAATGCATACCAATCTAATGGATGTGGTGATCCTTATTTTGGTTGTCAACAACCACCACTATATGCCTATGAACCACCTCCTCAACCTAATTTTGAACCACCATAATCACAAGCCCCTTACCACCAAACACCCCATATGACCATAATTCTTATCCACCAATACCAATCACCTTTTGAGCCATATGAACCATACACAGAACCACCCCCATTCCAACGCAATTACCTCCAAGAACCACCTTAATATATACCACCTTCCAACTATGACCCCTTTCTCACAAACAATGAACCCTCTCTTCCCACACCACCTCCAATGGATGAATCTCTCCATGCCTTCAAGCTAGCATAACAAAGAGAAATTAGCTCTTACCTCCAAAGGCAAGAAGAGACACAAAAGGAGTTCAAGAAGATAGAAGCCGTGATTGCTACCATAGCGGAAACCATTAGCAACATGGTCTCCTCCCGCCTAAGCTTACACAATCAAAGCACTCCCATTGTTGAATGTGGAGAAGCAACCAAGGAGCATAATGAGGGAGTGAGTTTGGTGCTTCAAGGGGAAGAAGAAGAACTAAAGCATGATTTGTGTCAAGAGAACGAAGTTGAAATTATTGATGTTAAGGAAGTGGATGAAGAGTTGAGGAAAATTGATCAAGAAGTTGATTCCATTATTAGTGATTTTTTGGCCACATTGATCAATCCCCTTGATGATCTTGTTGAGCCTTCTTCCATTAGACTAGAAAGCGATGTTAAGGAGGATGTGCAACCTCCAAGACAAATGTTAAGTAATGAAGGATTGGAAGAAATGGAGCAAGTGACAAGTCTTGTTATCGAAGATAATTCCGCACCAACCAATGTGTTATTGAAGATTGTTGAATCTCCCTCATTGTGTTGTGAATTTGATGTTGAGGAGGCTAACGCACAACCTCCGACACATAACTTAAGCAATGAGGGATGTGAAAAAGAGGTTGGTGAACAAGGAATTGAAACTAAAGATGCTTGTCAAGAGGTGGAGGAATTTAAAGAAGAGCATAAGGGAGTAGACCTTGCATTGTCAAAGTGTGGGAGGTCTCCCTTCCTAAGTCTCCATCATCCTTTACACCATTCAATTGCGTAAATCTCTTATCTCTAAGCTTTATCATTCCACTTGAATATGGGTTTCTTGAAAATGATGGTCAACTTAGAGCTCTTTGTAGAGTTAAGAGTATGAGAGTTGTGTGGTGGTTGGAAATATCATCCTAGGTTCATTATGGTATATTCAAAGTTTGATTGCAAGGTTTGCTGTGGAGCTAAATTGTATGGGTCTAGGAAGTTGTTTGGAGGCTTCTTTGAGAATTCCAAGGCTAAACCACTTGATAAACCACTATTTTATGGTTTATCTTATGCTCAATTGAGTGGTTTTTATCTACTCTTTACCCACTTATTCATACTATTTGCATGGTTTTACATTTGCCTTTCTAATTATGTGCTTTAATTGAAAACATGTTTCTTTGGACTTATCTTTGCTAATATTAATCCTCTCTTATTACCATTAGATGCCTTGATATGTGTGTTAAGTGTTTTCAGAGATTACAGGGCAGGAATGGCTCAGAGGATGGAAAGGAAGCATGAAAAAGTGGAAGGAATACAAGAAGTTAGAGAAATTGCTAAGCTGTCTAGCCTGACCTCTCTGCACTCAAATGGCTATAACTTTAGCTACAGAGGTCCAAACGATGCGGTTCTAGTTGCGTTGGAAAGCTAACGTCCGGGGCTTCAATTTGATATATAATATGCCATAGTTTCTCTGATTCTAGGCGACGCGACCGCGTGCTCCATGCGGCCGCGTCGCAGTGACAAAAATCAGCGTGTTTGAATTCGCAACCAGCGAATTCTGGGCTGTTTCTAACCCAGTTTGCGGCCCAGAAAACACAGATTAGAGGTTATAAAGTGGGGGAATGCATCCATTCATCAAAAAGCTTTCATATTCACAATTTTAGGATTTAGATGTAGTTTTTAGAGAGAGAGGTTCTCTCCTCTCTCTTAGGATTAGGATTTAAGATTTCTCTTAGTTTTAGGAGTGACTCTCAATCCCAGGTTCAATATTCTTTTTATTTATTTTCTCAATTTAATTTATGAACATCTATGCCAGATTTAATTTCTTTTGTTAATGCAATTCGAGGTATTTTCAGATTTAAGATTGCTTTGCTTTATTTATATTGATGCTTTTAATTTAATTTAGATATTTTTCTCCCTTTTGGCTTTGGTCAAGTGATTGGTAGTACTTGAGTTATCAAACTCACCAAGTGATTGAAATTGGCAGATTCTGCTTGAGCTAGGATTGCTCTAACACTAGTCTCTCCACAGGAGTTGACTAGGACTTGAGAATCAAGCAAATCAATCCACTTAACCTTCCTTTGTTTAATAAAGGCTGACCAAGTGGGATTAAAACCCAATTCTCTTCACACCTGATAAGGATAACTAGGATAGGAATTCCAATTCTTATACCTTGCCAAGAGATTTTATTATTATTATTTTATTTTACTTGTCATATAACATATTCCCCCCTTACTTCCAAAACCCCAATTTATAAACTCATAACCAATAATAAGAACATACCTCCCTGCAATTCCTTGAGAAGACGACCTGAGGTTGAAATACTCGGTTATCAATTTTAAAGGGGTTTGTTACTTGTGACAACCAAAACGTTTGCACGAAGGGATTTTAGTTGGTTTAAAAACTATATCTACAACGCGACTGTTTTTATAAAATTCTTTACTGGCAAAAATCCTAACGTCAAAATGGAACCGTTGCTGGGGAATTGCAAACGTGTGCCTTATTATTGGTTATTGTAAATATTTACTTTTTGCTTGTTTATTTGTTTTTATTTTTATTTTTGCTTTTTCATAAATTAAGAGGTTATTGGTTTTTATTTAGTATTAAAAAAATTTTTTTTTTCAAAAAAATTTTTTCTTAGTGTTCACCTTGATCTTCAAGTTGTTTTTCGTGTTCATCTTGACCTTCAAGTTGTTCTTAATTGTTTTCTTCGTTTTGATCTAAAAATTTTAAATTTGGTGTCATTTTATTGTTTTTCTCTTTCCTCATTTAATTCAAAAATATCTTTTCTCTTTATTTTAATTGAATTTTCGAAATTTGCATTTAAAATTTTTCAAAAATCATAACTTTTTCAAAATCTTATCTTATTTCAAAAATCAAATTTCAAAATTCAATATTTAAATTCAAATTTTAAAATTCAAATTTCAAAAAAAAAATTTAAAAATTCAAATTTCAAAAAAAAAAAAAATAATTCAAAATTTCAAATTTCAAAATTTAAAATTTAAAATTTAAAATTCAAATTTCAAAATTTAATTTTCAAATTCAAAATTTAAATTTCGATAACCTTTTAATTTAAATTTATTTTTATCTTTTGTTTTTAATTTTTTATTAGCTACTATGAATTCTCACCCCTCTCGCTTCAAGTTTGATTCCAATGTTGTTGTTAGGAATGGAAACTATAATGAGAACTGGCATCAAGGTTGGAAGAATCAAAGATGGGAGGAGCCACAAGGATTTAATCAACCCTCAAGGCAACAACCACCTCCAATGGACTATCAACAACCACCACCATATGCCTATAAACCCTCTCCTCAACATGACTTTGGACCACCATACTCACAAGCCCCTTTTCACCATTCACCTCCATATGACCCTAACCCGTATCCACCATACCAACCACCTTATGAGCCAAATGAACCCTCCTATCCACCCCAAACCTCCATGGAGAAAGCACTTACTGATCTAAACTCTACTATACAAGCTCTCGTTGCCCAAATCAGACCACCAAATACCTTCAACAATCAACCCTCAAGCTCTAGTGCACTTCCTTTTCAACCACAGAATGATCTCTCTATCCCATCACCACCATCCATGGAAGAGCACCCACATCCATCAATCCAGGAGCAACATGATCCCAATGATGCTATTGACATGGGACAAGAGAGAACGGATCATCTTCGCAAATCCATACTTCATAAGGAGCTAGAGGAGGCCCTAAGGGTGAAGGTAGTAAAAACCCTTGAAGTCAAAGGAGTGGTTGAAGAATTAGTGAAGGAAGAATCAAGGGATCATCTCAAGGAAACAGCGGATCGATTTCATGCAACTCTATATCAACTAAATCAAGCGATAAGTCAATTAGGTTCCCGACACTCGGACACTCAAAGTGCTCCCATGGCTTCATGTGGGCAATCTAATGAAGAACGTAGCATGAAAGAGATATTAGAAACTCCAGTGGACAGTACGGAGCATGACTTTGTACTGGAACAAGTGGAGGAAGCTGTAATTATTGAAGAGGAAGAAGTGGTTGCAGACTTAGGAGATGCTGACCCTCCATGGGAAAGTCAGGTTATGGAACCTCCTTCCAAGGCAATTGAAATTGATGCTGAGGAGGGTGTACAACCTCCAAGGCATATCATGGTTGAAGACTTGGAAGAGGTTGAAATTGAAGAAGCTTACAAAGAGGTGGAAGTTGTCAAAGAGCACAAGGGAGTGGAGCTTGGAATCACCTTGCCAAAGTTATTGGAGACCCCTCCCCCTAAGTTACCATCATCCTTCACAACATTCAAGTGGATAAAATCCATATCCCTTAGCTTTCTAATTCCACTTGAATATGGGCTACTGGAGATGGATGGTCAACTTAGAGCTCTTTGTGGCATAAAGAGTAAGAGGAAGATGGTCGGTGGTAAGAATTGTCCTGCAAGGTTCATTATGGTTGGAAGCTTTAAGTTTAAACGCAAAGGTTGGTGTAAAGCTCAACTGAATAGGTCTAGGAAGTTGGTTGGCCACTTTAGTGAGAATTCAGATTGCTTGCCACCCGGATGGAATCATGATGATCAACAAGAAGACGGGTGCAAAAGCAAGGTTTGGGATCCTGGAATCTGTTCTGACATCCAACACCCCGGGAGCCTAAGAATCTGTTTGAAGCTGCTCAAAGGCTTTACTTGCCTAGTTTGGGACCCCGGAGGCTGTTGGAATTCCAAACATTGGTGAAGATTTTTGGATGAATACAAGCATAAGCCACCATAACAGAAAGCTCATCAAATGTCCAACTTAAGGACTTTAACTAAAAGTGCTAGGTGGGAGACAACCCACCATGGTATGATCGTTCTTTTTTTCATCTTTATTTAGTTTTATTTGTTTTCGAGTTTTATTTTATGTTATTATATTGAACTTGGAGTTTTGCATCACATTCATATTAACACTGCATTCTGCATCTTTTCAGATTAAAAAAAAAAAACACGCGCGTCACCAGTGCAATGGGAAGAAAAGAAAATGAACAGAAAGTTACGCAGGAGCAGGGCTGGAGGTGTGCCAATGGCACAAATCACCCCACGCGACCGCATCGCTGACGCGACCGCGTCATATGGGAATAATGGCCACCCACGCGACCGCGTGCCCCACGCGGCCGCGTGACCAGGATTTCGACGTCAAAAGGGTGCATGGCTGAAAGTTGAGCTGGAATTGGGCCGGACCCGTGCTAGTAGCACAAGCCCTGCCACGCGAGCGTGTCACCCACACGTCCGCGTCATATTGGAAACAAGGCCACCCGCGCGATCGCGTCAACCACGCGATCGCGTCACCCTGGATTTTGGCAATACTAAGTTTTGAACAGAGAGTTGTGCGACCGCGAGGCTGTACTCGCGCCACTAGAACAAATCGAGTCACGCGATCGTGTGCCCCACGCGTCCGCGTCACCCAACCTTATTGCGTACCACGCGACCGCGTCGCCTGCGTCCCACAACTTATCCAGATTAGTGCCAATTTTCTTATCTTTTCTTCTCTAATCCTAATTTCTTCTATCTTTTCTTCTTTCTTCTTTCTTTCTTACTTTATTTCTTTCCCTTCTCATTCTTCCTATCTTTTATTTTATTTTATTTATTTGCATACTTTCATTCATTGCATATTTTTATTTTTCTAAATTTATTATTTTACCATTGGTGTTCAAATGTTCTTATTCAACTGTTACATCTTTTCTGGTATTTTCTTGGTGCTTAATGACTTGTTTAATTCTGATTGAGTAATATTATTTAAATCAATGCCAATCTTTTATATCTGTATTACTTTTGCATTGACATGAATTTATATTATCTCTCCTTCCCCACTCTCTTCCCCATTGTTGTACATTTTGTACCACTGGCATGCCATGGCTTCTATTGTTTTCTCACTTGCATGTTATAGTTACTATGTAATTGAGACCCTTATTATTTGGCATTAACCCACCCATACTGTATTTATTTTCCTATCTTTATTTCTGGGTTACTCTTCTTCCCTTTTTCTTTCAGGATGGCCACCCGGAAGAGAACCGGAAGACGTTTACATGGGGAGACAAGCAAGTCAATCTGCACAATCTATAGAGAAAAGCATCAGTTGAAGCCACCCGTCCACTTGCACATCTTAGCATGCACCGAGGACGGTGCAATCTTTAAGTGTGGGGAGATCGATATCGATCTCCATGGGTTAGTACCTTTCTGTTTCAAAGCAATCTTTAAGTGTGGGGAGATCGATATCGATCTCCATGGGTTAGTACCTTTCTGTTTCAACACCAATGTTTAAATTTTCTTTGTTAAATTAGTTATTGCATTTGCATATTTGTTTGATTTTATGCATTTAGTTACTACTTGGTTAAAGTAATAAATTTCTTTGTAAGACCCTATCTTTGAAAAATTTCACTAATTTAAATTGAAAAATTTTATGTTAAAACTTGTTTGAAGTTGTATTTGGAACATGGTTTTTGAGCCAAAGAACACACAACCTGTGAGATTTTGAGCTTATTTACATGGTTACATTATTTAACCATAAATTTTTTCCTGTGTGTTTCCTTCTCTATGATTGTAATCTATATTTTGTTCCAATCTATATGTCCATTATTTAGTGTATTTACATGCTTGCATATGATTGAGACCATTGTTTGATTTTAGCTCACTTATCCTAAATAAGCCTACCATTTAAATCACCATTGTCAGCCACTTTGAGCCTTTTTAATCCCCATTTATTCTGTATTTTACCACATCACTAGCCTTAAAGCAGAAAAACAATTAAATATCCCAATTGAATCTTTGGTTAGCTTAAGATAGGGATTGTGTAACAATTAAGTGTGGGAAAATTGTGGGAACATGGGTTGATAAGGGAATGTATCATGTTTTTAATTTATTTAAATATGGGAAATTTGGGAACCTACTCATGAAAAACCAAAATAGAAAAATAATGAAAAATCCATGTGCATTGATAAGTTATATTTGCTTTTATGATTCAAAAAAAAAAGAGAAAACGAGAAAAAAGAAATATATATATATATAAAATATAAATAAATAAATAAGGGGACAAAATTACTCCAATGTTGAGTTAATGAAAAAATCAGTGCACATGTGATAAATTAAAAAGAAAAAGTTGATACATGAGTATGTGATGTAAAAGTGAGAATCTTGGGTAGCTAGGCATGAATTAGAATTATATAGAGTATATGTATGTTAGGTGAAAGTTTAGGTTAATTAAAGATTCATATTATAGCTCACTTGGCCATACATATATCCTTACCTTTACCTTAGCCCCATTACAACCTTGAAAAGACCTCATGATGTTTGCATTGGTACATTAAATAAGGTTGATTGGTTAGATGAAGAACAAAGTTTAGAAAGCATGATTAGAGAAGAGTAGAGTGATTGACCCTAGACACTTGAGAGTTAGAGTGATATACACTACCAGTAAGGGTTCAGTGCTAAAATTCTATGTTCCCTGCTTTCATGAGCTATCTTCTTACAAGTTTACTTGTACCTTATTTTGTATGATTTGAATTAGTGGAATTTGATTTATATTTGTCTTGGAGAATTTATTTATTTTTAACCAAGTAGGTAGAAACATTTTGCATGTAGTTGCATTCATATAGATAGGTTGCATTTCATACATTCTACCATTCCTCTTCATCTTTTTAGCTTCTCTTGAGCTTAGCATGAGGACATGCTAATGTTTAAGTGTGGGGAGGTTGATAAACCACTATTTTATGGTTTATCTTATGCTCAATTGAGTGGTTTTTATCTACTCTTTACCCACTTATTCATACTATTTGCATGATTTTACATTTGCCTTCCTAATTATGTGCTTTAATTGAAAACATGTTTCTTTGGACTTATCTTTGCTAATATTAATCCTCTCTTATTACCATTAGATGCCTTGATATGTGTGTTAAGTGTTTTCAGAGATTACAGGGCAGGAATGGCTCAGAGGATGGAAAGGAAGCATGCAAAAGTGGAAGGAATACAAGAAGTTGGAGAAATTGCTAAGCTGTCCAGCCTGACCTCTCTGCACTCAAATGGCTATAACTTTAGCTATAGAGGTTCAAACGACGCAGTTCCAGTTGCATTGGAAAGCTAACATCCGGGGATTCGATTTGATATATAATATGACATAGTTTTCCTGAAGCTAGGTGACGCGACCGCGTGCTCCATGCGGCCCATCGCAGTGACGAAAATCAGCGTGTTTGAATTTGCAACCAGCGAATTCTGGGCTGTTTCTGACCCAGTTTGCGGCCCAGAAAACACAGATTAGAGGCTATAAAGTGGGGGAATGCATCCATTCATCAAAAAGCTTTCATATTCACAATTTTAGGATTTAGATGTAGTTTTTAGAGAGAGAGGTTCTCTCATCTCTCTTAGGATTAGGATTTAAGATTTCTCTTAGTTTTAGGAGTGACTCTCAATCCCAGGTTCAATATTCTTTTTATTTATTTTCTCAATTTAATTTATGAACATCTATGCCAGATTTAATTTCTTTTGTTAATGCAATTCAAGGTATTTTCAGATTTAAGATTGCTTTGCTTTATTTATATTGATGCTTTTAATTTAATTTAGATATTTTTCTCCCTTTTGGCTTTGGTCAAGTGATTGGTAGTACTTGAGTTATCAAACTCAGCAAGTGATTGAAATTGGTAGATTCTGCTTGAGCTAAAATTGCTCTAACACTAGTCTCTCCACAGGAGTTGACTAGGACTTGAGAATCAAGCAAATCAGTCCACTTAACCTTCCTTTGTTTAATAAAGGCTGACCAAGTGGGATTAAAACCCAATTCTCTTCACACCTGATAAGGATAACTAGGATAGGAATTCCAATTCTTATACCTTGCCAAGAGATTTTATTATTATTATTTTATTTTACTTGTCATATAACATATTCCCCCCTTACTTCCAAAACCCCAATTTATAAACTCATAACCAATAATAAGAACATACCTCCCTGCAATTCCTTGAGAAGACGACCTGAGGTTTAAATACTCGGTTATCAATTTTAAAGGGGTTTGTTACTTGTGACAACCAAAACGTTTGCACGAAGGGATTTTTGTTGGTTTAGAAACTATATCTACAACGCGACTGTTTTTATAAAATTCTTTACTGGCAAAAATCCTAACGTCACCACTCAATTGGAATCATGATGATCAATTAGAATATGGGTGTAAAAACAAGGTTTGGGATCCCAGATCGCACAATGAGGATCAATTTGGGAGTTCCATGAAGAATTCAAGCACAAGCCACCTTGACAAGGATCCTCCCAATAGTCCAACTTAAGGACTTTAAATAAAAGTGCTAAGTGGGAGACACCCCACCATGGTAAACTCTTTCCATTCTCTTGTATATATAATCAATGAAAGCATTGAGTTGCCATTGTTAGGTAGTATCTTTCTTTGCATATTCTTGTTTATTTGGTGTTTTGATTGATTAGCTTGTTTGATTAGATTCGTGCCTTAAGTTGTAGAGTAGTTGTTGTTGAGTAGTGTTTTACTTGAAGTATAAGTTTTGTTTGTTTTGTATTTAAAAATTTTTCAAAAACCAAAAAAAATTTTTTTTTTGTTAAATTTGAATTTTGGTTGTTATATTTGTTTTCATATTCCAAAAGAAAGAAAAAACTTTGTTAGGTAGTCCTTCCTTTTATTCTTTTATATGTTTTGTTTTGGTTGCTAGGTTATTTGTTGGTTTTATGTTTTGAATAAGGATGATTCCTTGAATTTGAGTTTTTGCTTGAATTGCAAGTTTTCTCAAATTTTATAGAAAGTCCTCGAAAAACTCAAAATTTTTGTTAATTTCTATTTTGGTTAGTTTGGAGTTGTAGATTGTGTTAGGAGAATTTTAAGCTCTGTTTTGGTGTTTTTAAAAAAAAGTATGGGCAGTCACGCGTACGCGTCGATACATCAGCGCAAGCCCCATACATTTTCCAGAGAGTTATGCGAAAATGGCACTGGAACTCTGCGTTTAGCACAACTTCAGCCCACGCATGCGCGTACCTCACGCGTATGCGTCGCCTTACACTCTCTACCCTCACGCGTTTGTGTCGACGACGCATACGCGTCGATGCCTCTTTTAACCCATCCACGCCGACGCGTGAGTGACGCCTACGCGTCGATTCCCTTTCTCTCCACCCACAGGCACGCGTCAGCGATGCGTACGCGTGGATTTGAATGTACCAATACCCAGATGCGTGAGTCCTAGCCAGTCGCGTCCCTTTCCTCCCTCCAACGTCTCTTTCTCTTCTTCTCCCTCCAAACCACCAAAGACACCATAGCCACCCTCAAGCTTCTGCAACCACCACCGGCCATCACTCCGGCGACCTAATCGCCGCCGACCACTCCTCTCTCTCCCTTTTCTTCCCTTCTTTTTCTTTCCTCTCCCCTCTCTTTTCCCTTTTCGCCGTTTCCCCTTCCCGCCACCACCAGCAACCGCCGCAGTCATCCATTGCTGCCGGCGAGCCACCAACCACCACTAACACTTTTCTTCCTCCATTTGACTTCTTCTCCCATGTCCTTACCAGAACAGATTCTGGTGTTGCTCCCCTGCTCCTTGATTTTTGCATTCTACTCTGCCGCCACTGGACCACCGTGGCAGCGCCGCTTTTGCACCAGTAGCTGCCGTCTCTAGGTCGGCACTATCCTCTTCCCTTCCTTTCCCATTTTTGCTTTTGCTTCTTCCAGGTTTCCCCTATTCCTCCCCTGTTTTACTTTCTGTCTTTGTTTTTAATTTTCTTTTAATTAATATCATGTTAGTTTTAGCTGTTGATTTAGTTTCTGTTAAGTTTAGTTAGATTAGAATGCATTTGGTTAGAGAATCTGGCGTGGATAGTGGATTTAGGTATGATTGTTTGCTATTCATGCTGTCTGAAATGGCTGATTTTAAACTGCTTCGTTAGGTGATGATGATGTGGATGCTCTGTGATATTTACATGTTGCTGTTGCTGCCAATTTTGGGTACTACTGTTGTTTGTTGTTGATATAATTTATAATGCCAATTCATATGAATTTATTGTGTTTAGCTCCTGTGTAATTCTAGCTTAGGTTCATATGGATTGCAATGGCTGCTATATTGTATATGCACCTTAGTTCATATGACATTTTGATTGCTGAGTTTGTTTGAATTGTTGTAAGTTCATATGGGCTGAGTTTTTGTGCTTGTTTATATCCGGGAACGTTCAATTCACTGCCGGAATGCCACCAAAATTTTCTAAAAACCTTATGCTATTAATTTCCAATTGTGAACTGAATTTGGCACATTTTGACTTAAGCCCTATTTGATTATTGCCAAATTCACTTCATGAATTGGCTGGCAAGCATTTCTGCATTTATTTTAGTTCCCTTTCATGTGCATGTGTGATTGACAGAATCAAGGAACTATTTGATAGATTTCTGTGTCAAATAGAACCTTGATTAACTAAGTCAATGCGAACCTTCTTTGTGCTTTCAACATTTCAGATTTAAATCAAAATTTTTACAGCTTTTTGGTTCAAGTTCAATTTTCACCTTATTTAACTAATGAAGTTACTTCCATAATTTACCATTTGATTTAAACTTGTTTCCTTATGATTGAGGTTTTTACATTTGTAATAATTGGTGCTTTCCACTGTTGTAAACCTTTTTAAACGGGAATTGTTTTCAACCTTCTTTCGATTACACCAAGTGCTTATCCCATTTCTGTCAACACCAATCGTTACAATGTTAGTGACCGACCACATTGATGATGACTTGCATTCCTCTTCTATGCTTTTGTGTATTTCATATTTCATCATCAATGACTTGCATCATCCTCATGAATGTGAGTGTGCTTGTTTCCTATACTCTTTGAATTTCTCTTGGTTAAGTCAATAATTGTCATACCACTAATCTTTAACCCAGTTTTCTGACTTTTGACTTGATTGACCTTCTAACTTTCTTTTAGTTTTCAAATTAACTCTTTTAGTTTCCTTTTTGAGGCATGATAATTGTTGTTGCTTAACAAACAAGCATCTTTACTATCATTGCATGAATTCTTGGTTTGTGTTTCTGATTGATATCTGCATTTTGTTTCCTTACATTTCAAGAGTTCATTTCTTTAACTCACTTCATGAATGTATATCAATGCCCTTCTGTTGCCTGTTTTCTGTCTGTTGCTTATATCCTTGCTTTCCACTCCTCTACTTTGTTTAATGTGCCGTATCTTGTGATTTCTGTTTTCAGGATGTCTAACAGAGGCAAGGAAAAAGCAAAGGTCACCTCCAAGAAAAGGAAGAGATCTTAGTCATCTTCTGGGTCAGCGACCGCCGGTTATTCTGTGGTACATCTCTATAATAAGGAGAAGGTAGATTAGCTCCTACCTCCTGCCAACTCAGAGAGGTTTTTTAATCTCTATTGTGAGTTTTGGTTTCCGCTCTTTCAGCAACGACATCTCAACTTGGAGAAGAAGCTAGATATCCCCTCCGATCTAAGGCAATTTACCGAGCCTCGGATTGAGGAGAGGGCTGGGCTTTCTTGGGCAGAGAGCTAGCACGAGTGAACGAGTCTTGGGTTTGCGAGTTTTACTGCAACTTCTTCAGAGCGACCCTTGATGCAGTTCACTTGAGAGGTAGGCAGATTATGGTCACAGAGGCTGATATTGAGGAGGCACTCCACTGTCGGCCCAAGGTCAGTGACAAGAATGCTTTTCAGCAGGCTAAGGTGGAGATGCATTGCTTGACTTTTGATTATGATGCTTTGCAGAGTGTAGTTTCCCAACCGGATGCCCCTTGGGAGATGGATGCCAACAAACTGAAACCCAAGGGAATGAGGTTTGAGTATTTGACGAAGGAGGCTAAGGTATGGCAGCAGATTCTCGCCCATTACGTGATGCCTAGCACTCGCTTCACTGAGATCCCAGTTGACATGTTGGTTCTGATTGGGTGCATTATTAAGGGGAAGGAATTGTACCTTCCCCGGCTCATCAGAAGGTTTATGTGGCGAGCCCATATCAGAGGCACACTCCCTTGTCCCAGTTTGGTCACAGAGCTGGCTCTCCAGGCTGAAGTACCATGGCTGCCAGATGATGAGTCGCCACTCGCAGTCCATGAAAAGGAGAAGACCATTCCGTGGGGGACTTGGGTGAGTGACAGGCCAGCACTGCGTAGATCTCGAGCCCCACAACAGTGGCATCTGGGCCATTTTCTTCTTCAGCTGCAGCTGGACCTTCCACAGCACCTGTAATGACTTGCATCATCTACCCTTTTTCTTGCATAAAAAGGACCATAAAAGAGCATAATCTCATTTGATTATTGAAATTCACACACTATTTGATGAATATTATGGTACATTGCTTTGAAATGGGTTTGTGCTGAATTTCAGGTGAAAAAGACATCAAAAAGGGGAAGAAAACAACAAAATAAGCTGGGCATGTGAAACTGGCGTGCCACTTGGAGCAAACACCACAAAATTGTATGGGCGTGGCATGCCAGGAGTTGGGCGTGGCACGCTAGTACTAAATTCCAGGAAGGATCCTCAAGTCATCTATATGGGCGTGGCACGCCAGGAACTGGGCGTGGCACGCCTGGCCCATCACACACTATGGGCGTGCCACTTGAGCCATGGGGCGTGGCACGCCAGTTCATCACTCCAGAAGAGATCATCACTTGGGCGTGCCACTTGATATCGAAGGCGTGGCACGCTAGCATCAACTTGTCACTTGGGCGTGCCACTTGAAGAGCCAGGCGTGGCACACCAAGCTTAAAAGGGCCACAGTAAAGGGGCGTGCCACTTGAGCATCATGGCATAGCATGCCAGTACAAATTTCCAGAGACGAAGACAAAGGCCCAAGCACTGGGCGTGCCACTTGGTATTGAAGGCGTGGCACGCTAGCTCTCATCCCCACTTGGGCGTGCCACTTGAGCATCCTGGCGTGGCACGCCAATACTCAAGGAAGCCAAAACAAAGCTGGGCGTGCCACTTGGTATCGAAGGCGTGGCACGCCAGCTCTAGAGTTTCACTTGGGCGTGCCACTTGGAGGACTAGGCGTGGCACGCCAATTACTGGACCAAGACAAATTGCTGGGCGTGGCATGCCAGAAGCTGGACGTGGCACGCCAGTTATATTTTCCAGAGAGGGAGATAGGAGGCCAACCATATGGACGTGCTACTTGGTATCGAAGGCGTGGCACGCCAACTCTAGAATTTCACTTGGGCGTGTTACTTGAGCCTCAGGCGTGGCACGCCAGCTTCACCAATCAACCAAGAGAAGACTTGGGCGTGCCACTTGAGTTCTGGGCATGGCACGCCAGCGAAGGAATCAGGCACACAAATGGGCGTGGCACGCCAGACCCTAGGCATGCCACGCTAGTTCAACTTTTCAGAAGCAAGAAGAAGAGGGAGAAGGCCTGGGGCGTGCCACTTTAGGTCGAAGGCGTGGCGCGCCAGGCTACACAAGCTTAAAAGAACCCTGGGCGTGCCACTTGGGCTCGAAGGTGTGGCACGCCAAGGATGCCAATGAAGGAGGGCGTGCCACTTGAGGAGTTGGGCGTGGCATGCCAAGCCAGATTTAGAGCTGGGCGTGGCACGCCACTGAAGTGCCAGTCATACGCTAGCTGGAGGATCATGTTTATTGAGTTTCTTTTCCCTCCAAATTGTATTTTTCTTTTCACTTTTGTATTTTCTTTATTTTCTAGTGTTAGGAGTAGTATAAATAACCCCTGAAAATACTGAGAATGGGGTTAAGCAGTTGAGCTATTAGCTATAGTTAGATTTACTTTTTACTTTATCATCTCTTCCATCTCTTGTACTTTTCTCTGAGCTATGAGTAGCTGAATTCCCTCTCGTTGAGAGAGGGAGCTCTGTTGTACTTGATGGATTAATGATAGTAAATTTCTTCTTCTTTTCATCTTCTCTTTGATTTGCTAGAAGGAATTTCGTTTTAATGATAGTGTTCAATCACCTTGGAAAATGGGTTGAATGCAAAATGGTTTCATGGGAATCTTGGAAAAGTAAACATGAAACCAAGCTAGAAATCCCTTCTCACACTTGAGTAGAATCTGGGTTTTGGTGTTTGGATATGGTGACATATAATCATCCCTCTACTTGGACCTATGATGATGTGTGGTATAATCAGGGACTAAGCATATCTCTCTTTATGAGCAATTAGACCAAGGAATTGGCTATTGATCAAGATCTGAGAGATTGAGTCACCAAGGGATTGGGGCTCAATCAATCATGATTGCCAAGAGGTCAATGAGTTGCATGATTGAAGAGAATATGGGCTGGATTTAATCCAAAGAGACAACATCTCCTGATCTCAATGAATCCCCCTATTCTCATCTTCCACTTTCTTTATAGCTTTCTTTATATTCTACAAATCCCCATTCCCATTTACAATTAAGTCATTTATGTTTTTGCACTTTACATTATTGTCATTTCTATTTCTACACTTTACTACTTATATTTACCTTTGAGTCATTTATGTTTATGTCCATTTATAATTCTGCAATCACAATTTATTTTGCTTAGCTTAACTAATTCATCAATCAATTAAAGTTGTTCAAATCTACCAATCTCTGTGGATACGATCCCACTCCACTGTGGGTTATTACTTGACGATAATTTTTGGTGCGCTTGCCAAAAGAATGGATTCATCATTTTTATATTGGGTGTGAATTCCAATCATCAAGTTTTATGGCGTCGTGATGTGACCCGTGGACTATGTTGGTATAGAATTTCTCAATAAAATCCCGTTGCAAGTATAGCTCTTCCCAACAACAATCCTCGAGTATTAAATTTAGAAGGAATTTAGTTGTCACAAGTTCAACCCCAATAAAAGTAATCGAAGTATTCAAACCTCAGGTCGTCTCACAAGAAATGGGCAAACAGGTGCTTCAGCATTGGTTAGAAATCCGGGGTTGCAAGTCATGAGCAAGAAATTAAACTAGGAATCTCAACAAGCAAGTAATCTTGGAATGCAAGAAACTAATGCAAACAATTAGAGCAAAATGTAAATAATTCCAAACTCATAAAATAAGATCCAAAGTAATTCTATTCTAAACTAAACAAGTAACTACAACTAAGATAAAGCAATCAAGATTTTTGGGTTTTCAAATATGAATGATAAAAGCAACTCTTGGCTAGGCATGGGAATTGAGATCACTATCCTTGTCTAATAACCATATCTTGACAATCATGAGGAACCAAACTCATTAAGTCTACTTCTATACTTGAAGTATGTTAAATGGTTTTGTCAACATCAACCCATAAGATCCAACCTAACTACCAATTAACTTGGTAGTAGGCTAGTGTCAATGGCTATCAAATTGACCGCTAAGGGTTCCCAAATCATCAAACCCATTAGACCCAATGACTCAAGCTTATCCAATTCCCTTAACCTAGGCCAAGAGTAAAGAGAACTACTCCATAATCAAAGGAAATATTTCATCAAACACATGGTAAGCATTAATAAAAGATCTAATTAAATTGCAATTAAATTGGAACTAACAAGTACCCACTAACAATTATCAACATACAATCACTCAAACAACATAATTAATCATGAAAATCATCAATGCAACAATAACAAATCAAGATCTACAAAATTCATGAAATGGGTATAAAATGACAAACAACAAAGAAACATAAAACTAACACAAGATCTAAACAAAATTATACTAGAGAATTCAAATTAAACAATTAAAACTAGTAATTAACAAGATCCAATTCAGAATTCAACAAGGGAAGATCAAATTAAAGCTAGATCTAGAGAGGAACAAAGGTTTCTCTCTCTAGAAGAACAAAGAACCCAAAAACTAACTAAAATTGTGTCTAAGTGTAAAATGATTGATCCCCTCCCTTTCCCCTTAGCATCCTTGGGTCTTTTCCATGCAGAAACAGTCAGAAATCGCCAGGCACGATTTCCTTTAATGAGGTCACGTGCAGCTTTTCGCGCGTGCGCGCCATGCGTGCGTGCGCGCCGATTGCTTTTGTGATCCACGCGTGCGCGCCATGTGCACGTGCGCGTCGATGGAATTCTTTTGATCCGCGCGGATGCGTCCATTCTTGCGCGTCGCTTCCAACTATCCTCATCCACGCGTGCACGCGAGGTGCGCGTGTGCGTCGGTGCTGAAGTTCCTAAAATCCAAATCTTTATGTTCCTTCCTTTTGTGCATGCTTTCTTTCTCTCTTCTAGGCCATTCTTGTCCTATAAATCCTGAAATCACTCAACAAATACATCACAGCATCGAATGGCAATAAAAGAGGATCAAAATATAGCAATTCTAAGGCAAAATAAGCTTATTTTTCATCATGAAGCAATATTAGGAAGAGAACACAAAACCATGCATTTCTTGTGGATAAGTGTGAGAAATATTGACAAAACCCCCCAAATTCTACACAATATAAACCACAAAATTGGGGTTTATCATGCCGTTGCCAGGGATTGGTTTGAATTTGACAATGATTAAATTGATTGGAGAGCTAGATTAAGCATCTTAATTACCTTGTTATTTTTTTTAGTTCTTTAATTCTTCTGTTTTGTTTTATTTCGATTTTACTTTGGATTTTTAGTTATTCATTGTTCATACTTCCATTCTTCTAACTGTTTGATTAATTGCATCAACCAAGCTAACCATTAATCTTAACAAGAGTGACCCCTTCACTTGCCCTCTACTTGCTATTTGTTGAATGTATAATAGGTAAAAGGGGAGTGGTGCACGAATTATGAATCACACTTTTCACAACTCGTACCACTAACCAGCAAGTGCACTGGGTCGTCCAAGTAATACCTTACGTGAGTAAGGGTCGAATCCCACGGAGATTGTTGGTTTGAAGCAATCTATGGTTATCTTGTAAATCTTAGTTAGGAAGTCAATTATGTTTATCAGTTGAATTGCAAATAAACAATAGAGCATGGATTAAGGGTTATTTGTTATGCAGTAATGGAGAATATGTTGGAGTTTTGGAGATGCTTTGTCTTATGAATCTCTGCTTTTCTCTGTCTTCTTGTTCACGCACGCACGTCCTCCTATGGCAAGCTGTGTGTTGGTGGATCACCGTTGTCAATGGCTACCTTCCATCCTTCCAGTGAAAACTACGCTCACGCGCTCTGTCACAGCACGGCTAATCACCGGTTGGTTCTCGGTCCGGTTGGAATAGGATTTACTATCCTTTTGCGTCTATCACTAACGCCCAGCCTTCAGGAGTTTGAAGCTCGTCACAGTCATTCAATCCTTGAATCCTACTCAGAATACCACAGACAAGGTTTAGACTTTCCGGATTCTCATGAATGCCGCCATCAGTTCTAGCTTATACCACGGAGATTCTGGTTAAGGAATCTAAGAGATACTCATTCAATCGGATATAGAACGGAGGTGGTTGTCAGGCACACGTTCATGGTTTGAGGAAGGTGATGAATGTCACAGGTCATCACCTTCATCACAGTTAAGCGCGAATGAACATCTTAGATAGGAACAAGCGTGTTTGAATGGAAAACAGAAATACTTGCATTAATTCATCGAGACACAACAGAGCTCCTCACCCCCAACAATGGGGTTTAGAGACTCATGCCATCAGAGAATACAAAGTTTAGATCTAAAATGTCATGAGGTGCAAAATAAGTCTCTAAAAGTTATTTAAATACTAAACTAGTAGCCTAGGTTTACAAAATATGAGTAAACTATGATGGATGATGCAGAGATCCACTTCTGGGGCCCACTTGGTGTGTGCTGGGCTGAGACTTAAGCAGTTCACGTGCAGAGGCTATTTGTGGAGTTGAACGCCAGTTTTTGTGCCAGTTTGGGCGTTCAACTCCAGCTTTTGATCCTTTTCTGGCGCTGGACGCCAGAATTGGGCAGAGAACTGGCGTTGAACGCCAGTTTACGTCATCTATCGTTGTGCAAAGTATGGACTATTATATATTGCTGGAAAGCCCTGGATGTCTACTTTCCAACGCAATTGGAAGCATGCCATTTGGAGTTCTGTAGCTCCAGAAAAGCCACTTTGAGTGCAGGGAGGTCAGAATCCAACAGCATTAGCAGTCCTTTTTCAGCCTGAATTAGATTTTTGCTCAGCTCCTTCAATTTCAGCCAGAAAATTACCTGAAATTACAAAAAAACACACAAATCATAGTAAAGTCCAAAAATATGAATTTTTCCTAAAAACTAATGAAAATAGACTAAAAACTAATTAAAACATACTAAAAACTATATGAAATTAACCCCAAAAAGCGTATAAAATATCCGCTCATCACAACACCAAACTTAAACTGTTGCTTGTCCTCAAGCAACTAGACAAATAAAATAGAAGACTAATAGGTTGAGAAGCAATAATATCTCAGAGTTTTTTTTTGCATGAAGCTCAGATTCTAATTAGATGAGCGGGACTAGTAGCTTTTTGCTTCTGAACAGTTTTGGCATCTCACTTTATCCATTGAAGCTCAGAGTGATTGGCATCTATAGGAATTTAGAATTCAGATAGTGCTATTGATTCTCCTATTTCAGTGTGATGATTCTTGAACACAGCTACTTTATGAGTCTTGGCCGTGGCCCTAAGCACTTTGTTTTCCAGTATTACCACTGGATACATAAATGCCACAGACACATAATTGGGTGAACCTTTTTAGATTGTGACTCAGCTTTGCTAAACTCCCCAATTAGAGGTGTCCAGAGTTCTTAAGCACACTCTTCTTTTTGCTTTGGACCTTGACTTTAACCGCTCAGTCTCAAGTTTTCACTTGACACCTTCACGCCACAAGCACATGGTTAGGGACAGCTTGGTTTAGCCGCTTAGGCCATGATTTTATTCCTTTAGGCCCTCCTATCCACTGATGCTCAAAGCCTTGGGATCCCTTTTATTTGCCCTTGCCTTTTGGTTTTAAGGGTTATTGGCTTTTTCTGCTTGCTTTTTCCTTTTTCTTTCTCTTTTTTTTTTTTTTTACAAGCTTTGTTCTTTGCTGCTTTTTCTTGCTTCAAGAATCATTTTTATGATTTTTCAGATTATCAATAACATGTCTCATGTTCATCATTCTTTCAAGAGCCAACATATTTAACAGTCTTAAACAACAAATTCAAAAGACATATGCACTGTTCAAGCATTCATTCAGAAGACAGAAAGCATTGCCATCACATTTAACTAATTAGAATTTCTCTTATTAAAACTCAAAATTTTATTGCCTCTTATTCAAAAGATCTACTACTTTATTCATGTTTGCTGATGATGAGAAAAATAAACTATAGCTTAATTGGAGATAAAATCAAAATAGATACTAATTACTACTATATGACTCCTAAGGTAAACTTTTATAAGGACACTGTCACAGAGTTAAGGCAGAAATTGGAAATTAACAACCTTTATTCTGGGGGAACGGGGGTTCCTCTGATCCTTGGGGTGCTTGATCCTACAAGAGAAGACTTTTGGCGCTTCAGTTCCCTTAAGTCACGCCCTGCTCCTCTTGTTCTTTAAACATATAGGTCAGCATTTGACTGTGTTCCTTCTATTCTTTTATTATTTGCTCCATAGCTTCCCGTATCTTGGTAACGGACGTCTCAAGATACTCCTAGTATTCAGATTGAGGGATCTCTGGGAGGAATTCCTGTGCTCTCTTCTTGATGGGATACTCCTTTGCTTGTTGTTTTTCCATTGATGCTTTGGTGATTGGCTTTTCAATTAGGATATATTCAGTTATTCGCATCCTTACTCCAGCGTCCTTGCAGAGCAGAGAAATCACGCTTGGATAAGCCAACCTGGCCTCTTTAGAATTTTTGTTAGCAATTTTGTAGAGTTCAGTTGAAATCAGCTGATGAACCTCCACTTCCTTTCCCATCATGATGCAATGGATCATCACTGCTCTTTTAACTGTGACTTCAGAACGGTTGCTAGTGGGCAACAGAGAACGCCCAATGAAGTCCAGCCATCCTCTGGCGACTGGTTTGAGATCCTCTCTCTTGAGTTGATTTGGGACACCCTTTGTGTTGGTGGTCTACCTGGCTCCAGGGATACATATGTCCTCTAGAATCTTATCCAGGTCAATGTCTGCTCTCATCATCCTCCTGTTGAAGGAGTCTGGATCATCCTTTAGCTGAGGTAGCTTTAAGATCTCCCTGATCTTGTCAGGGGTGGTATGAACAATCTTTCCTCTGACCATGGTCCGAAATTCATAGAATGCAGTTCCAGATAGTTTTTGCTTGTCAGTTTGCCACATATTAGCATAGAACTCCTGGACCATGTTCTTTCCCACTTTTGTTTCAGGATTAGCTAGGACTTCCCAGTTCCTGATTCGAATTTGCTCCTGGATCTCCGGATATTCATCTTCTTTCAGATCGAATCTAACTTCCGGGATCACTGATCTCATACGCATTACTTTAAGATAATGGTCCGAATGTTCTTTAGATAAGAACTTCCCTTGATTCCAAAGTGGTTTTGGAACGCTCTCTTTCTTGCCTCTTGGAGTGGGTTGTTTTCCTTTAGGAGCCATGATCTTAGTGATCTCGGATAAACACACCAAACTTAGAGGTTTGCTTGTCCTCAAGCAAAAGAAAAGAAAGGAGAGGGATAGAAGGAGAGCTAGGTGCAATTGTTGATGGAGGAGGGGGGAGGCCGAACCCAAATTTAAAGGGATGGGGGGTGGGTTTTCGAAAAATTGGAAAGATAAGATAAAGAGATTGAGTTGAAAAAGATAAGATAGAAGATATAGTTTAATTTTGAAAAGATATGATAGATTTTTGAAAAAGATAAATCTGAATTTTGAAAAAGATAATATGGAGATTTGAAAAAGATATGGATTAGTTGAAAAGATTTTTGAGTGAAAAAGATAGATTTGTTTTCAGAAAAGATTTGAAAAGAGTTGGATTGAATTTGGAAAGATGGATTTTTAGAACTTAAGGATTTTAGAAATCAGGGTTCTTGACATGTTCATGTAAAAATCATGCATTAAAGCATAAAATTTGAAATTAAAATGAAAATACGTGTGGAAAAAAATGAATCTGGCTCCTCCCTGCCTTCCTGGCGTTTGAACGCCCAAACACTGCCTGTTTTGGGCGTTCAGTGCCCAATTGCTGCTCTCCTGGGCGTTCAACACCCAGCTGCTGCCATTACTGGCGTTCAACGCCCAGTGGGTGCCCCTTTCTGGCGTTGAACGCCCAGCTGCTACCATCACTGGCGTTCAGCGCCCAGTGGATGCCCATTTTGGGTGTTGAACGCCCAAAATGCTCTTTTACTGGCGTTTTCTTGCCAGTGAGATCTTCTTCTCTGTTTTGTGTGCCGAGGTCTTCTGTAAATGATTATTTACCTTGTTGTCAATGAACTCTATATAAACAAATAAAAAATAAAAATAGAAATAGGGCAAAATGCTTAGAGGATTGTTGCCCCATGGCTGGGTTGCCTCCCAGCAAGCGCTTTTTTATTGTCTTTAGCTGGACCTTGCTGAGCTTTTAATCTAGCTTTAGCCTTGAGCATTCTTGCTTGATGTTGCCTTCAAGATAATGCTTGATTCTCTGTCCATTGACAATGAACTTCTTATCAGAATCAATATCTTGAAGCTCCACATAACCATATGGTGACACACTTGTAATCACGTATGGTCCCCTCCACCGGGATTTCAGTTTCCTGGGGAATAGCCTGAGTCTAGAGTTAAACAACAGGACCTTCTGTCCTGGTTCAAAGATTCTAGATGACAGCTTTCTGTCATGCCATTTTTTTTTATTTTTCTTTATAAAGCTTGGCATTTTCGAAAGCTGTGAATTTGAATTCCTCTAGCTCATTTAGCTGAAGCAATCGTTTTTCTCCTGCTAATTTGGCATCAAAGTTTAGGAATCTGGTTGCCCAGTAGGCCTTATGTTCCAGTTCCACGGGCAGGTGACATGCCTTACCATACACGAGTTGGTATGGAGATGTCCCTATGGGGGTCTTGAATGCTGTCCTGTAAGCCCATAGAGCATCATCCAGGCTCCGTGCCCAATCCTTTCTACGGGTATTTACTGTCCGTTCCAGGATTCTCTTTAGTTCTCTGTTAGAGACTTCAGCTTGCCCATTGGTTTGTGGATGATATGGAGTGGCTACCTTGTGGCGAATTCCATACCGAACCATGGCAGAGTAAAGTTGTTTATTGCAGAAGTGAGTGCCCCCATCACTGATTAGTACTCTAGGGACACCAAACCTGCTAAAGATATGTTTCTGGAGGAACTTCAGCACTGTTTTAGTATCATTGGTGGGTGTGGCAATAGCCTCAACCCATTTTGATACATAGTCAACTGCCACCAGAATATAAGTGTTTGAGTATGATGGTGGGAAAGGTCCCATGAAGTCAATTCCCCATACGTCAAACAACTCAATTTCTAAGATTCCTTGTTGAGGCATGGCGTAACCATGAGGCAGATTACCAGCTCTTTGGTAACTGTCACAATTGCGTACAAACTCTCGGGAATCTTTATAGAGTGTGGGCCAATAGAAGCCACATTGGAGGACCTTGGTGGCTGTTCGCTCACCTCCGAAATGGCCTCCATATTGAGATCCGTGGCAATGCCACAGGATCCTCTGTGCTTCTTCTCTAGGCACACACCTACGGATAATTCCGTCTGCACATCTCTTAAAGAGATAAGGTTCATCCCACAAGTAGTACTTTGCATCAGTAATTAATTTCTTCTTTTGTGTCCTGTTGTACTCCTTGGGTATGAACCTTGCAGCTTTATAGTTTGCAATATCAGCAAACCATGGTGCTTCCTGAATGGCGAATAAATGCTCATCAGGAAATGTCTCAGAGATCTCAAGAGAAGGGAGGGACGTCCCTTCCACTGGCTCTATCCGGGACAAATGATCAGCCACTTGGTTCTCTGTCCCTTTTCTGTCTCTTATTTCTATATCAAACTCTTGCAGAAGCAATACCCATCTGATGAGCCTGGGTTTTGAATCCTGCTTTGTGAGTAGATATTTAAGAGCAGCATGGTCAGTATACACAATCACTTTTGATCCTACTAAGTATGATCTGAACTTGTCAATGGCGTAAACCACTGCAAGTAGTTCTTTCTCTGTGGTTGTGTAATTTTTCTGGGCATCATTTAGAACGCGACTGGCATAATAAATGACATGCAGAAGCTTGTCATGCCTCTGTCCCAATACTGCACCAATGGCATGATCACTGGCATCACACATTAGCTCAAATGGTAATGTCCAGTCTGGTGCAGAAATGAGTAGTGCTGTGACCAGCTTAGCTTTCAGCGTTTCAAACGCCTGCAGGCACTTTGTGTCAAACACAAATGGCGTGTCAGCAGCTAGCAGATTGCTTAGAGATTTTGCGATTTTTGAAAAATCCTTTATAAACCTCCTATAGAATCCTGCATGCCCCAGAAAGCTTCTGATTGCCTTAACATTGGCAGGTGGTGGTAATTTTTGAATTACCTCTATTTTTGCTTGATCCACCTCTATTCCCTTGTTTGAGATTTTATGCCCAAGAACAATTCTTTCAGTCACCATGAAGTGACACTTTTCCCTGTTTTAAACTAGGTTGGTCTCTTGGCATCTTTTCAGAACAAGTTTCAGGTGATCAAGACAGGAGCTGAATGAGTCTCCATATACTGAGAAGTCATCCATAAAGACTTCCAGAAATTTTTCCACCATATCAGAGAAAATAGAGAGCATGCATCTCTGGAAGGTTGCAGGCGCATTACATAGCCCAAATGGCATCCTTCTATAAGCAAACACTCCAGATGGACATGTGAATGCTGTTTTCTCTTGATCCTGGGGATCTACTGCAATCTGGTTATAGCCTGAGTAGCCATCCAAAAAGCAGTAATAATTATGACCTGCTAGTCTTTCTAGCATTTGGTCTATGAATGGCAAAGAAAAATGATCCTTTCTGGTGGCTGTATTGAGCCTTCTGTAGTCAATACACATGCGCCACCCCGTAACTATTCTTGTAGGAACCAGTTCATTTTTTTCATTATGAATCACTGTCATGCCTCCCTTTTTTGGGACGACTTGAACAGGGCTCACCCAGGGGCTATCAGAAATAGGATAAATAATCCCAGCCTCCAGTAATTTCGTGACCTCTTTCTGCACCACTTCCTTCATGGCTGGATTTAGCCGCCTCTGTGGTTGAACCACTGGTTTGGCATTATCCTCCAATAGGATTTTGTGCATACATCTAGCAGGGCTTATGCCCTTAAGGTCACCTATGGACCACTCAAGAGCTGTCTTGTGTGTCCTTAGCACTTGAATAAGTGCTTCCTCTTCCTGTGAATTTAAAGCAGAGCTTATGATCACTGGAAAAGTGTCACCTTCTCCCAGAAATGCATATTTCAAGAATGGTGGTAGTGGCTTGAGCTCGGGTTTAGGAGGTTTTTCCTCTTTTAGAAGAAAGTTCAGAGGCTCTTTCATGTCCTCTGAATCCTCCAAATCAGGCTGAACATCTTTAAAGATGTCTTCCAACTCTGATTCGAGACTCTCAGCCATGTTGATCTCTTCTACCAAAGAGTCAATAAGATCAACTTTCATACAGTCTGTTGATGTGTCTGGATGCTGCATGGCTTTGACAGCGTTCAACTTAAACTCATCATCATTGACTCTCAGGGTTATTTCCCCCTGTTGGACGTCAATGAGGGATCGTCCAGTTGCTAGGAAGGGTCTTCCTAGAATGAGAGTAGCACTCTTGTGCTCCTCCATTTCCAGCACAACAAAGTCAGTGGGAAAGGCGAATGGCCCAACTCTGACAATCATGTCTTCAATCACGCCTGATGGGTATTTAGTGGAACCATCAGCAAGTTGGAGACATATCCGGGTTGGTTTAACTTCTTCAGTTAAGCCAAGCTTCCTGATAGTGGATGCAGGTATTAGGTTGATGCTTGCCCCAAGATCACATAAAGCTGTCTTGGTGCAATTACCTTCTAGTATGCATAGTATCAGAAAACTCCCTGGGTCTTTAAGCTTTTCAGGAAAGCTTTTCAGAATGACTGCACTGCATTCTTCAGTGAGGAGAACTCTTTCTGTTTCTCTCCAATCCTTCTTATGACTCAAGATCTCTTTCATGAACTTGGCATAAGAAGGTATTTGCTCAAGTGCTTCTGCAAATGGAATCTTTATTTCAAGAGTCCTGAGATAATCTGCAAAGCGAGCAAATTGCTTATCCTACTCCTCTTTCCGGAGTTTTTGAGGATAAGGTATCTTGGCTTTATATTCTTCAACCTTAGTTGCTGCAGGTTTATTGCCTACAGAAGTGGTTGAAGAAGCCTTTTTAGAGGGATTGTTATCAACATTTGTGTGTGTCTGATCCCTCACTGGCAATTGAGTTCCAGAGTTAGAAGCTGGAGTGACGTTAGACGCCAGCTCACTGTCTGTTCCTGGTGCCTGAACACCAGAAATGTGCCCATTTTGGGCGTTCAACGCTGGATCCTGCCCTATTTGGGCGTTCAACGCCAGATTCTTGCCCATTTCTGGCGTTGAACGCCAATCCTGCCTTGTTTCTGGCGTTGAACGCCAGTTGTGGGCGTGGTCTGGGCGTTCAGCGCCAGCCTTCCACCAATTTTCTGGCGTTTTAGTGCCAGAATTATTTTTCCCTGGGCTCTTACTGTCCTCAGGTGAATCTTTGGTGGGTTGCTCATTTCTTGACTTTTTGATGCCTTGAGGTGGGGTATTTAATGTTTTCCCACTTCTTAATTGAACTGCTTGGCATTGTTCTGCTATTTGCCTTGATAGCTGCTACTTTGTTTGCTTAAACTGTTCGTCCATATGTATATTAGCTATCCTTTTCTCTTGTAACCTGTCCTTAAATTCGGCTAGCTGCTTTGTTAGAAAATTCAATTGCTGATTGAATTCAGCAGCTTGTTTTACAGGACTGAGTTCAGCAGTTACTGTTTTAACCTCTTCATTCATGGAAGGGTTGCTGCTTAGGTACAGATGCTGATTCCTGGCAACTGTATCAATGAGCTCTTGAGCCTCTTCAATTGTCTTTCTCATGTGGATAGATCCACCAGCTGAGTAATCTAGAGACATCTGAGCTCCTTCTGCAAGCCCATAATAGAAAATGTCTAACTGAACCCACTCTGAAAATATTTCAGAGGGGCATTTTCGTAGCATCTCTCTGTATCTCTCCCAGGCATCATAAAGAGATTCATTATCTCCTTGTTTAAAGCCTTGGATGTCCAGCCTTAGCTGTGTCATCCTTTTTGGAGGGAAATATTTGTCAGCTGTTTCCATGTCCTTATGCTGGCCTTAGGTTGGTTATTTAACCACCTCTTAGCTTGATCTTTTACAGCAAATGGAAACAATAATAGTCTGTAGACATCCTGATCTATTTCCTTATCATGTACTGTGTCAGCAATCTGTAGAAACTGTGCCAGAAACTCTGTAGGTTCTTCCTGTGGAAGACCGGAATACTGGCAACTTTGCTGCACCATGATAATGAGCTGAGGATTCAACTCAAAGCTACTGACTCCAATGGAGGGTATGCAGATGCTACTCCCATATGAAGCAGTAGAGGGGTTAGAATATGACCCCAGAGTCCTCCTGGACTGTTCATTTCCGCTTAGATCCATGATGGAGAAAGGGAGATGATGTAAGATAGAAAAAATATTTTTATTTATTTATTTATTAATTTATTTCGAAAATAAAATAAATCAAAATAGAATAAATAAAAATGAGTAAAAGATTTTCGAAAAAGTGAGGAGAGAGAAAGTGGTTATGAGATTTTAAAAAAAGATATGATGATTTTTGAAAAAGGTTTTAAATTTTGAAATAAAAATCTGAATTTTTAAAAGTATATTTCGAAAAATTGTTTTCAAAATAGAGAGAAAGGATATTTTTTATTTTTAAGAGGAAGGAGAAAAACAATAAGATGGCACAAGATTTAAAATTTTTTTAGATCTAATGCTCCTTATTTTCGAAAATTTTGGAGGGAAAAACACCAAGGAACACCAAACTTAAAATTTTTAGAAAACCAAAATAAATTTTCGAAAAACACAGAAAAATCAACAAGAAAACACCAAACTTAAAGTTTGGCACCAAATTTAATAGAGAAAATATTATTTATGAAAAAAAAGGTTTTAAAAAAGAGTGTACCAAACTGCCACGGGCTTAGACTAACGCTCTAGCCAATTGGGCAGTAAATGTAACACTTGTTTTAAAGAAGGATATTTTTAACCAAGAACAATAATAAGAGACTCTAAACCAAAAAGAAAAATTTTTCTAATCTAAGCAACAAAATAATCCGTCAGTTGTTCAAACACGAACAATCCCCGGCAACGGCGCCAAAAACTTGGTGCACGAATTATGAATCACACTTTTCACAACTCGTACCACTAACCAGCAAGTGCACTGGGTCGTCCAAGTAATACCTTACGTGAGTAAGGGTCGAATCCCACGAAGATTGTTGGTTTGAAGCAATCTATGGTTATCTTGTAAATCTTAGTCAGGAAGTCAATTATGTTTATCAGTTGAATTGCAAATAAACAATAGAGCATGGATTAAGGGTTACTTGTTATGCAGTAATGGAGAATATGTTGGAGTTTTGGAGATGCTTTGTCTTCTGAATCTCTGCTTTCCTCTGTCTTCTTGTTCACGCACGCACATCCTCCTATGGCAAGCTGTGTGTTGGTGGATCACCGTTGTCAATGGCTACCTTCCATCCTTCCAGTGAAAACTACGCTCACGCGCTCTGTCACAGCATGGCTAATCACCGGTTGGTTCTCGGTCCGGTTGGAATAGGATTTACTATCCTTTTGCGTCTGTCACTAACGCCCAGCCTTCAGGAGTTTGAAGCTCGTCACAGTCATTCAATCCTTGAATCCTACTCGGAATACCACAGACAAGGTTTAGACTTTCCAGATTCTCATGAATGCCGCCATCAGTTCTAGCTTATACCACGGAGATTCTGATTAAGGAATCTAAGAGATACTCATTCAATCGGATATAGAACGGAGGTGGTTGTCAGGCACATGTTCATGGTTTGAGGAAGGTGATGAATGTCACGGGTCATCACCTTCATCACAGTTAAGCGCGAATGAACATCTTAGATAGGAACAAGCGTGTTTGAATGGAAAACAGAAATACTTGCATTAATTCATCGAGACACAGCAGAGCTCCTCACCCCCAACAATGGGGTTTAGAGACTCATGCCGTCAGAGAATACAAAGTTTAGATCTAAAATGTCATGAGGTGCAAAATAAGTTTCTAAAAGTTATTTAAATACTAAACTAGTAGCCTAGGTTTACAAAATATGAGTAAACTATGATGGATGATGCAGAGATCCACTTCTGGGGCCCACTTGGTGTGTGCTGGGCTGAGACTTAAGCAGTTCACGTGCAGATGCCATTTGTGGAGTTGAACGCCAGTTTTTGTGCCAGTTTGGGCGTTCAACTCCAGCTTTTGATCCTTTTCTGGCGCTGGACGCCAGAATTGGGCAGAGAACTGGTGTTGAACGCCAGTTTACGTCATCTATTCTTGTGCAAAGTATGGACTATTATATATTTCTGGAAATCCCTGGATGTCTACTTTCCAACGCAATTGGAATCATGCCATTTCGAGTTCTGTAGCTCCAGAAAATCCACTTTGAGTGCAGGGAGGTCAGAATCCAACAGCATCAGCAGTCCTTTTTCAGCCTGAATCAGATTTTTGCTCAGCTCCTTCAATTTCAGCCAGAAAATTACCTGAAATTACAGAAAAACATACAACTCATAGTAAAGTTCAGAAATATGAATTTTTCCTAAAAACTAATGAAAATAGACTAAAAACTAATTAAAACATACTAAAAACTATATGAAATTAACCCCAAAAAGCGTATAAAATATCCGCTCATCAGGGAGAAACTTCATCCTCCTTCGATAGTGAACCTGATAGGGCCCTTCTTAGATTAAGGAGGGAAGGAAGAGGTAAAGGCATAGTTGGAGAGGAAGTAGTAGAGGAAGATCTGGAAGCCACTATGGAAGAAGAAGTGCAAAACCTTGTTGGAGTAGATGCTGGTAATCATATTGGGCAAGAGAGGAGAGTCTTAGGCTCCTACATCAACCCAAATCCAGGAAACTGTGGCAGCAGCATTCTCAAGCCAACAATCCATGCTAACAACTGAGTTGAAACCACAACTCATCACACTTGTCCAGAATAATTGCTCATATAGAGGAGGAGCCCAGGAGGACCCAAACCAACATCTCACTATATTCTTGAGGATTTGTGACACTGTAAAGTCCAATAGTGTACACCCTGATACCTACAAGCTACTTTTGTTCCCTTTCTCACTCAGAGATAAGGCAACAGAGTGGTTGGAAGTATTTCCCAAGGAGAGCCTAACAACTTGGGATGAGGTTGTAAACAAATTCCTAGCAAGATTCTACCCTCTACAGAGAGTCAATAGACTGAGAGTTGAGGTGCAGACTTTCAGACAGCAAGATGGTGAAACACTTTATGAGGCCTGGGAGAGGTTCAAAGACTTAACAAGGAAATGCCCTCCAGACATGTTCAACGAATAGGTTCAACTTCACATTTTCTATGAAGGGCTATTATATGAAGCAAAGAAGGCTGTGGACCATTCTTCAGGGGGTTCACTCAACAAGAAGAAAATCATTGAAGAAGCCATAGATGTCATAGAGACTGTAGCTGAAAATAAATATTTCTATGCTTCAGAAAGATCTCAAAAGAAAGGAGTGCTAGAGCTAAATCCTATGGATACCTTGTTAGCACAAAACAAGATGATTGCAGCACAACTAGCAGCCCTAACAAAGAGGATGGAGACTGGCCAAGTCTCAGCTGTCCAAGCTCAAGCATCACCACAAGAAGAAGATACCCCAGACGTTGAAACTGAATGGGAGCAGGAAAATTATGTGAACAATTCTTCTAGACCACCATATGACCCAAACTCCAAGACATATAATCCAGGTTGGAAGAACCACGCAAACTTTGGGTGGAAAAACCAACAAGGCCACAACCAAGACCATAACAAACCATACCAATCCAACTAATACAATAACCATAACTCCAACCATCAAGCAAGCAACAACAGATCCTACCACAATGTACAAAATACATCATACCACTCCACCCAACAACCACACAGCAACCACCACCAAGAAATATCAACCTTGACCATGCAGCCATGTGAAATCAAAAGCAATTTTGAAAGAATAGAGGTTGTAATAGCACAGATGTCATCACAACTGACGGGGGCTATTTTCAATGTTTTGGATAGACAAATACAGGCCGAAAGGAAGATGGATGCCAACCAAGAAGAGTGCAGATCAAACATAAAGAATCGAGGCGTAGCAATTTCAAAATTGGAAGCACAACTAGCGAGCTTGTCTAAGCAAATTCCAATGCCCACACATACATTCCCTAATGATACCATGGTCAACCCAAAAGGGGAATGCAAAGCCATCACACTTAAAAGTGAAAAAATTGTAGAGGAGGCATCCTCAAATCAAAGCAATCAAGAAAAAGAAGCTGCAAAGGAGCCTGAAAATAAGAAAGAAGAAGAAAACCCTGCACCATCCTCATCAAAGCCAGTCCTAAAGTCTTATGTACTACAAGCACCCTATCCACAAAGGCTAAGAAAAGATGGAAGAGACAGCCAGTTCTCAAGGTTCCTAGAAATCTTCAAGAAGCTCCAGATCAACATACCCTTTTGCTGAGACATTAGAGCAAATGTCCCTCTATGCCAAATTTTTAAAGGAGCTCATGACAAAAAAGAGGGATTGGGGAGAGAAGGAAACATAGTGCTAACTGAGGAATGCAGTGCTATCATACAAAAGAAGCTCCCCCAGAAAATGAAAGACCCTGGGAGTTTCCAAATTCCATGCATCATAGGTGATATCACCATTGAAAAAGCATTGTGTGACCTGGGGGCTAGTATCAATCTCATGTCCTTAGCTTTGATGAGAAGGATGAAGATTGAGGAAGCTAAACAAACAAGGATGGCACTCCAATTGGCTGACAGAACATTCAAATTCCCTCATGGGGTGGTGGAGGACTTGTTGGTGAAAGTGGGAGAATTTATTTTCCCAGCTAACTTTGTTGTGCTAGATATGGAAGAGGAAGCCAACACATCTATCATTGTAGGAAGGCCATTCCTAGCTACTGCTGGAGCCATTATTGATGTCCAAAAAGGGGAACTGGTTTTGAGGTTACATGAAGAGAAGATGGTCTTTAATGTTTTTAAGGCAATAAGTTACCCCAAGGAATCCATAGGAGAGTGTATGATGGTAGACACCATAGAAAAGATAGTTCAAGGAGTGATAGAGGAAGAACAATGTGGAGAGATTATGGAGCTAGAACAACAAGCATCAGGTAGAGAGTTACCACAAGAGATCATGGAGAATTCAATCATGCTGAATCACAAGGATAACAAAGAAGTGGAGGCACCAAAACTAGAGCTGAAGACCCTACCTCCAAGCTTAAAATATGCATACTTGGGTGACAACAACACTTACCCAGTGATCATCAATGCAAGCTTGAGTGAGGAGCAGGAAGAGGAGCTTATCCAAGTGCTGAGACAATATAAAGATATGGACACTTGCAGATTTGAAGGGAATCAGTCCTTCAATGTGCATGCACAAAATCCTACATGAAGAAAGAGCCAAGCCCTCAAGACAGAAGCAAAGAAGGCTACACCCAACCATGAATGAAGTAGTCCAAAAAGAGGTGTTGAAATTGTGGCAAGCTGGGGTGATTTACCCTATCTCAGACAGCCCTTGGGTAAGCCCAGTGCAAGTAGTCCCAAAGAAAGGAGGGATCACTATTGTACCAAATGAGAAGAATGAGCTAGTACCTACAAGAACTGTGACTGGTTGGTGCATGTGCATTGATTATAGGAAGCTTAATGAGGCCACCAGGAAGGATCACTTTCCCCTACCTTTCATGGATCAGATGCTTGAAAGATTGGAAGGACATGAGTATTATTACTTTCTGAATGGTTATTCTGGTTACAACCAAATAGTTGTGGACCCTAAGGACCAAGAAAAGACCTCATTTACCTGTCCTTATGGTGTTTTCGCTTATAGGAGAATGCGCTTTGGATTGTGCAATGCACCTGCAACATTCCAAAGGTGCATGCTCTCCATATTTTTAGACATGATTGAAAGGTTTATTGAAGTGTTTATGGATGACTTCTCTTTGTTTGTGACCTATATTCTAACTGCTTGCACCACTTAGCCTTGGTGCTAAAGAGATGCCAAGAAACCAACCTTGTTTTGAACTGGGAAAAATGCCACTTTATGGTTACAGAGGAGGTGGTTCTTGGTCATAAAATCTCAAAAACAGGCATAGAGGTGGACAAGGCTAAGGTGGAGGTGATTGAAAAGTTACCCCCACCTTGCAATGTCAAGGCAGTTAGAAGTTTTCTGGGACATGCTGGCTTCTGTAGGAGGTTCATTAGAGATTTCTCAAAGGTTGCTAAACCTTTGAGCAACCTACTTGTCTCTAATGTACCTTTTGTTTTTGATAAAGATTGCATGTTAGCCTTTGAAGAGCTTAAAAACAAACTCTCCTCTGCACCTATCATAGCACCACCTTGCTGGGATCTACCCTTTGAGTTGATGTGTGATACATCTGACTTTGCTGTTGGTGCTGTTTTAGGACAGAGGAGGGACAAATTGGTGCATGTTATCTATTATGCCAGCAAAGTCCTCAATGAGAATCAAAGGAACTATACCACTACAGAGAAGGAATTACTTGCCATTGTCTTTGCTTTTGATAAGTTTAGATCATATCTTATTGGCTCTAAAGTAATTGTATTCACTGATCATGCAGCACTCAAATACTTGCTTACCAAACAAGAGTCCAAGACCAGACTAATAAGGTGGATCCTGCTTCTCCAAGAGTTTGATATCGAAATTAAAGATAGGAGTAGAGAAGCGAACAAAGTGGCTGACCACCTCTTAAGAATTCCATAGGAAGAAGATGATGTACCCCAAATTGCAGTGAATGAGAGTTTCCCTGATGAGCAGTTGACGATGATCCAAGAAGCTCCCTAGTTTGCAGACATAGCCAATTTTAAGGCTATTGGGGAACTACCAACTAACATCAACAAACACATGAAGAGGAAGCTAATCAAGGATGCTAAACACTACATTTGGGATGAGCCCTTTTTGTTCAAAAAGTGTGCTGATGGGATATTGAGAAGGTGCATTTCCAATGAAGAAGGGCAGGAAGTACTTTGGCAATGTCATGGCTCAGCATATGGAGGCCATTTTAGTGGGGAAAGAACTGCATCCAAGGTGCTACAATGTGGGTTCTATTGGCCAACCATGTTTAAGGATGCAAAGGAATTAGTGTCAAGATGTGATGAATGCCAAACTGCTGGCAATCTACCCAAGAAAAATGAGATGCCACAAAGGTTTATAATGGAGTTAGAATTGTTTGATGTGTGGGGAATTGATTTTATGGGACCCTTCCCATCCTCATACTCAAACAATTACATATTGGTGGCTGTAGAATATATTTCAAAATGGGTAGAAGCCATAGCCACAGCAACAAATGACAACAAGGTTGTGATGAACTTCTTGAGGAAGAATATCTTCAGCAGATTTGGAGTGTCTAGAGCTCTCATTAGTGATGGAAGAACACACTTCTGCAATAGGCAACTTGAAGTACTCCTCTCTAAATATGGAGTCAAGCACAAAGTGGCAACTCCATACCATCCACAGACCAACGAGCAAGCTGAGATATCAAACAAGGAGGTCAAAAGAATTCTTGAAAAAACTGTTGGAAACTCAAGAAAGGATTGGTCTAAGAAGCTGGATGATGCATTATGGGCCTACAGGACAGCCTTCAAAACACCCATTGGGATGTCTCCAAACCAATTGGTGTTTGGCAAGGCTTGTCAGTTACAAGTTGAGCTTGAACATAGAGCATTTTGGGCTCTAAAAATGTTGAACTTTGATGATCAAGCTACTGGAGAAAGGAGGCTAATGCAACTAAATGAGCTGGAAGAATTCAGGAATCAAGCCTATGACAATGCAAAAATTTACAAGAAAAACACAAAGAGGTAGCATGACCAAAAGATAGCAAGGAGAGAGTTCACAGAAGGGCAAAGAGTGTTGCTGTACAATTCAAGACTTAAGTTCTTCCCAGGAAAGCTTAAGTCTCGATGGTCTGGACCCTTCACCATTCTCAAAGTATCACCTTATGGTCATGTAGAGCTCATGGAGGACAAAACACAAAGGACTTTCACTGTGAATGGCCATAGACTCAAGCATTACTTGGGAGACTCACTGGATGAAAAGAGAGTGAGCTACCATCTCAGCTAAAGAAGGAAGAACGTCAAGCTAATGACGCTAAAGAAGCGCTGGTTGGGAGGCACCCCAACACCTTATATCCTTTTGATTTACTGCTTTCTTAGAAGTAGCTTAAAACTTGTTAGTTTAGGTAGTTTAAGTCTCAATTTAATGTTCTGTTTCGTTGCCTTATAAAAGTGGATTGAAGGTGGTGGATTAGGAAGTTTAAATTTCAGTTTTAGTTGTTAGAAAATTTTTACATTCTATTTTTTTTCTTTTTCTGAAAAAGCAACTTGATGAACATATTTTCTGGTGATGAGTAATTGGGCTGGGAACTAGCTAAAAGGCTAAGTTTGGTGTGGCCACCAACCCACTTAATCTAGGCTTACAACCCTTTGCATGAATTAAATTCTAAGAAGTAAGCCCAAAGATTAAATTTGGTGTGACCACCACCATACGAAGATCACCTAGCAAGCCCAATGCCATCCAAGTTAAAGGTATTTAATAAATTGGTAAATGTATGAAAGTTGGTTTTAAATGTGTTCTGAAGGGGTTTAGAAGCAAAGGAATGTGAAAAGATGAGATTTAATTCACCCTTATGAACACATTAAAAACCCAATGATGAACCAAATTTATTAGATGTAATGGGGTGTCCCAAGGGACACTCATCAGTTGCAATCTCACTCACTCATGTTAAAAGGAACGTGGAGGATTCTTTTGTCATTACTGATGGGGTTTTGGTTTCATTTTTTAGGAGAGAGAATGGGGCCCACATGATTGATAAGTCATCAAGAAGAGAGTCAAAGTGTACTTGTACTTTGGAACTCAACACAAGCAGTAGAGCTATTAGCTATAGTTAGATTTACTTTTTACTTTATCATCTCTTCCATCTCTTATGCTTTTCTCTGAGCTATGAGTAGCTAAATTCCCTCTCATTGAGAGAAGGAGCTCTGTTGTACTTGATGGATTAATGATAGTGAATTTCTTCTTCTTTTCATCTTTTCTTTGATTTGCTAGAAGGAATTTCGTTTTAATGATAGTATTCAATCACCTTGGAAAATGGGTTGAATGCAAAATGGGTTTCATGGGAACCTTGGAAAAGGAAACATGAAACCAAGCTAGAAATCCTTTCTCACACTTGAGTAGAATCTAGGTTTTGGTGTTTGGATATGGTGACATATAATCCTCCCTCTACTTGGACCTATGATGATGTGTGGTATAATCAGGGACCAAGCATATCTCTCTTCATGAGCAATTACACCAAGGAATTGGCTATTGATCAAGATCTGATAGATTGATTCACCAAGGGATTGGGGCTTAATCAATCATGATTACCAAGAGGTCAATGAGTTGCATGATTGAAGAGGATATGGGCTAGATTTAATCCAAAGAGACAACATCTCCTGATCTCAATGAATCCCCGTATTCTCATCTTCCACTTTCTTTATAGCTTTCTTTATATTATGCAAATCCCCATTCCCATTTTCAATTAAGTCATTTATGTTTCTGCACTTTACATTATTGTCATTTCTATTTCTGCACTTTACTGCTTATATTTACCTTTGAGCCATTTATGTTTCTGTCCATTTATAATTCTGCAATCACAATTTATTTTGCTTAGCTTAACTAATTAATCAATCAATTAAAGTTGTTCAAATCAACCAATCTTTGTGGATACGATCCCACTCCACTGTGGGTTATTACTTGATGATAATTTTTTGTGCGCTTGCCAAAAGAATGGATTCATCATTTTTATATGGGGTGTGAATTCCGGTCATCAACCAGCCACATCTACCAGGCCGGCACCATCACCATCAGCACCCCAACCGACTTACTGACTCATACAACACCTCATTGAGCGCATGGATCAGAGTGAGCATTGCCACAAGGGACGCTATGAGCGCTTGAGTCAGATGCTAGCATCACTGGGCGCCGTAATGCCCTCTGACTCCGACTCTCCTTCCGACCAGTCTGAGGCGGAGGAGGAGGATTAAGAGGAGGAGGCTCAGCCGGCAAAGGCACCTACGTAGATTCAGGCTTCCACAGAACCACAGCCTCAGCCACAGCCACAGCCCCAGTCAGATGCAGACGTTGACCCTCTCACCCAGTCCCACTTGTAGCATTAAGGACGATGCTTTCTTCTAAGTGTGGGGAGATCACCGTCGTTGGTAGAACTTCTATTTTAGGTGACTATTTCAGACATTTTTCCCTTATTTTGTCTTATTTTAGTACGTGCACTTTCATTTGTTGCACTTTAGATTATTGTATATATTAGTTATTTTGGACACCTCTGAGTTTGTTGCATTTGGCATCTTTAGTTTGTATATATATTTTTAGACTTTTAGTTTGAATTGCACTTTTTAGTTAATAGTACATATATATAGTTATTTTGGTTTATTAGTTGTGATTTGGAAAAATGTGGATTGTTGAGCTTAGTTTACCCTTTTGCATATGAGAATTTGGTTTGATTGCAAATAGGGAATGAACTAAAAAATTTTTTAACTTTTCATAATCACAACATTTTATTTAGTATATATATATATATATAATGATAAATGTTGGTCAATTTGATGAAATTTTCAAGAAATTTTTTTTAGAAAGGGCATTGAGATTCAAATTGATTTGTGTAAAAATTTTTTTTTTGAAACTTGCATGATGTAATATATATATATATTATATATTGGAATATGATTTTTGAGCTAAGAACACACAACCTGTGAGTTTTTTAGCCTAATTATATGGTTACATCATTTAACCATGATTTTGATTCTTGTGTGTTTCTTCTCTATGATTACAATCTTTGGTTTATTCCATTCTATATGTCTATTATTTAGTGTATATTCATGCAATTATGTGATTGAGGCCATCATTTGATTATAGCTCACTTATCCCAAATAGCCTACCATTTTATTTACCTTTGTTTGCCACCTTGAGCCTTTTTAATCCCCTTTTGTTCTTTATGATTACCACATCATTAGCCTTAAGCGAAAAACAATTAATTGACCTATCTGAATCTTTGGTTAGCTTAAAATAGTGAGTGTGTGTGTGTTAATAAAGTGGGAGAGAATGTGGGAACTTTGGTTGATGATAATGTGTTTTGTTTTTATTGAGAAATATTGAGAATTTGGGTGTATACTCATGAGAAAGTATAGAAACCATATGCATTGATGTCCTTTGTATGTATTATGCTTTCATAGATATAAAAAAAAGGGAAAAAAAAGAAGAGAAAAAAAATAATATAGAAAAAGAGAAGAAAAAGAGATAATAAAAAGGGGACAAAATTACCCCAATGTGAAGTTCAATAAAAAGACCAATGCATATGTGTTGAAATTGGAATTAATACATGAGTATACGTATATATGTGAAAGTGAGATCTTGGGTAGCTAAGTGTGATTTTAGAATTATATAGTGTGTGTGTGTGTGTTAGGTGAGAACTTAGGTTAATCAAAGATTCAATTGATAGCTCACTTGGCCATACATATATCCTCACCCTTACCTTGGCCCCATTACAACCTTGAAAAGCCCTCATGATACTTGCATATGTATACTAAATATTTGTTCATTGATTAAATGAAGAACAAATTCTAGAAAGCATTATTAGAGGAGATTTGAGCGGATTTGAGTTGGATTACTTGATTATTGGTTATTGACTAAATTATAAAATTATCTATGAATTTATGTATGATTTTATTTATGAAGATTAAAAAGGAATTAGGTTACTGACCATCTTTTTCGCCACGCTTTAAAAGCGTGGCCATATGGCCATATCTCTGACTATTACCAAGCTTATAAAGCGTGGCCGTATCTCCTCTTTTCGCCACGCTTTTAAAGCGTGGCCATATCTGGTCTACTGCCACGCTTCTAACTCGTGGCCATATCTCCTCTTGTTGCCATGCTTTACAAGCGTGGCCATATCTCCTCTATTACCACGCTTTAAAAGTGTGGCAATATCTCGTCTACTGCCACGCTTGTAAAAGCGTGGCCATATCTGCTCTATTGCCGCGCTTGTAAAGCGTGGCCTTACCCTCTACATACGGTCACGCTTTAAAAGCGTGGCCATATCTCCCATATACAACCACGCTTTTAAAATGACAATTTGTTAAAAAGTGTGGCAAAAAAATGTGGCGATAGGCTGAAAAAAGTGTGGCGATAGAGCAACCGCCACCCTTTCAGAGGTCACCCATTCAAAAATGTGGCGGTAGCTCAAAAAGCGTGGCGAAAAGCTATCGCCACATTTTTTCAGCTTTTCGCCACACTTTAAAAGTGTGGCAATAGAGTTGTTTTTGTGTAGTGATTGTAATTCACATGATTGAATGAAATTCTTCTTCTTCTTAATCCGCTTGTTGTAGCTAAAAGGATAACTTCTATGTTTATTGAGATCCATTCACTCCGGAAGGGGGTTTGCATCTATTGAATTTCTTTGTGAGCCTCGGAAGGGGAATCATTGAAATTATAATTGAAGCTCTATCCTTCACAATTCTCTTGATCAACACCATTTTGGAGGAATTGAGATCTTGAGAATTTGTGTGGCTCATGGATAAGAGATAAGCACTAAACATCTTCTCATGACAATTGGATCAAGGAATTGGCGAATTGATTATGATTAGAGAGATTGGGTTGCCAAGAAATTGGGACTCAATCAAATACAATCTGCCATAGATCTACTTCATATGATTGAGAATGGAGTTGAGACTGATGCACGAAAACTTGTCTCTCAACAAATTTTTCTCGGCAAGTATACCGAATTGTCATCAAGTAATAACTCACAAAAGAGTGAGGTCGAATCCCACAGAGATTAACGGATTAACCAATCAATAGTTCATTAATTATCCTAGTCAGACGATCCAGATTGAAGTGATAAGTAGCAGGAATTGTAAATTGACAGAAAAGAAAGGAAAAGCAATAAAGTGCAGAAAAGTAAAATGGCAAGAAAAGTAAATTATAAGAAATTAAAGTGCAAAAAATGTAAACTGCAGGAAAGTAAATGACTATAAAGTAAATATAAGAACTAAAAATAAAATGAACATTGGGATAGAGAGATGTTGCATTCTCCGGATCAAGTCATTCTCATCTCTTCCTCAATCAATGCATTCATTGATCTCCTTGGCAATCTTAAGTGATTGGATCCCAATTCCTTGGCAATCCAATCTTTCTAAGCTTGAACAATTGCCCAATTTCTTGATTTAATTGCTCATGGGAAGTGATGAAGTTTGGTCACTGATTATACCACACACATTCATAGATCAAAGTATTGGTAGGATTACCTGTCACTATATCCATCCAACCCCCAACCTAATCCAATGTGAGAAAGCATTTCTAGCATGATTTCCTCATTCCTCTTCCAAGGTTCAGAGGAAATCTAAGTATGAGAAATTTCTCTTCCAAGACAACTACCCAATTGGATGAAGATCGAAAGCTTTCTAGCAAAATCAAGAGAAAAGAAAGAAGAAGATGAATGATGAAAACAATTTAATCCATTGAATTCCAACAGAGCTCTCTAACCCAATGAAAAGAGTTAGTTGTTCATTGCTCTACTCAAACAGAAAAGAAAGAAAGTGCAGAAAAATAAAGATGAAGATTAAAACTGAAATTGAAACTTCAAAGTTCATAAATGAAAAATACAAACTAGAATTAAACTACTACTAAGAAAAGAAAAAGAAGAGAAAAGGAAGAAGAGTGTAGGAGGGGAGGGGTCCGAAGACCCACTCCCCTTGGAGTGTGCCAATTCACAAAAGTTTGAATTGGTCTTCACTCTCTCCCCCTTCCTTCAATTTTCCATTATTCCTGAATGAATTCAATATAGAAACTAAGGCGTTTTTATAGGCTCTCCTAAATTACCAAATGAAATGAAATTAAAAGCAAACTACAATGAAATGAAAACTAACTATTCTAGATGCTTCTTGTGGCCTTGATTGGTTGACAATTGTGGGCTTGCTTGCTTGAGCTTTGAAGTGGACTTGAGAGAGAAGTGAATCAAGTTGAGGTCCAGGTGCTTAGCGTTAGTGCTGCCGTTAGCCATACTAACGCTACAAGTGTGGTGTTAGTGCTAAAGTTATTGTGGCTAACGTTACACTTGCTACCCAGTTGGTGTTTTTGGGGCTTAAAGATGCCTCTTGTTTGTGCTCTAATTTCATGCCCATTATAGACTATTATATATCGTTGGAAAACTCTGAATGTCAGCTTTCTAACGCAACTGATATCACCTCAATTGGACCTATGTAACTCAAGTTATGCTCCTTTGAAGGGGATAGGGTCACTGGCGTAGTCGCTGGCGTTATTGGCAACGTTAGCCACAATAACGTCAGCGTTCAGGGGATTAATATTGCCAGGTTCTGGAGATCAAACTTAATGTCTACCCCATACTATTATATATTATTGGAAAGCCCTGGATGTCTACTTTCTAACACCTTTGGAAGCGCATCATTTGGATCTCTAGAGCTCGAGTTACACTTCTTGGAAGGTGAAGAGGTCAGCTGGCCTTACTACAGGTTGATACCATGTTCATCTTTGTACTATCGGGGCAGGTTTTCTCCATCAAATTTAGTGTCCATAATGTAGTGCCATATATGCTTGGAAAGCTCTAGATTCCTACATTTTAATGCCACTGGAATCACTTCATTTGGAATTTTGTGGCTCAAGTTATTCTTGTTTGAAGAAGGCATGGTCAGGCTGCCGGGTATGATTTTGCCCACGTTAGTGTCCACATTAGTGGCACTAACGTGGCCACTAACATAGGCCTTCTTTGCTTCGCTAAAGTTAGTGGCGTTAACGTTTCCACTAACTTCACAGCAACCTCCTTTCTCCACGTTAATGGTTCACGTTAGTGGCGTTAACGTGGCCATTAACGTGGGTCTTCCTTTGCTATGCTAAAGTTAATGGCGTTAACGTTGCCACTAACTTTCCATGCTCTTCTTCTTCAAAGTTAATGCCATTAACGTTCCCACTAACGTTCCAAACTTTCCTTCCTTCCACGTTAATGGCCACGTTAGTGGCACTAACGTAGCCACTAACGTGGCTCTTCTCTGCTTCTTTTGGTATGAAATCAAACAAACAAAGTGTATCAAAGTAACATACAAGACAAACTTCATTATACTAAGTGTGCTAATAATGCCCAAAATCATAACTTCACTTAGTGTGATCTATTTCATCATATTTACCCTGTATATTAACTAAAATTCACCTATGCTTGAGATTTTATTTCATGCAGAGATTTTTCATGCTATTACTCATTTATTGGCAAAATTTGTATGAAAACTAAACAAAAATATACTGAAATAACTACTAAAAATAGGCAATGATGCACCCACATCAGAGACCCATTGATTCATGATGGATTATAATATCTCCAATCCCTAATGAATCTTTCTCTTTATTCTTCACTTTAATTTCATTGAATTTCCTTTAGTTGCGTTGGTTTACTGCTTCCTTAGATTTCCCAGCACCCAAAGCCCTTTACATTTCATGCAATTTAATTTCCATTGTCATTTACATTGTTGCCTTTACTTTCTTGTAATTTAAGATTAAGCTCATTTAAGTTTCTTGCACTTTAAGGTTCTGCCCTTTTACTTTTCAGCATTTAATTTTCCAGTACTTGAGTCATTTAAGTTTTTGTCCTTTACTTTCCAGCATTTACATTTCTAGTACTTTACATTTTTTTGTTTTACTTTCATTGTGGATTTACTTTCTGCTCATTAAATTTCACCAAACTCTTTTAAATATTAGCTTGACTAGACTTATCACCCAACTAAAGTTGCTCAATCCATCAATTCCTGTGGGATCGAACTCACTCTTGTGAGTTTTACTAGTTGATGCGACCCGGTATACTTGCTGGTAGTTATGCGGATGTGATTTTCCATCCATCAAGTTTTTGGCGCCGTTGCCGGGGATTGATTAAGATTGACAATCATTTAGTAGGTGATAGTCTCGATTAATCATTTTCTTTTGTTTTCTTTCAAGCCTACTAACTGTTTGACACATTGTGTCCACTAACTCTAACACTACTCTAGCAATAGAGTGTTCTATTTTGCTTTTGGTTTTTTGGTGTTGTGTATGCCAGGGGAAAGAAGTGGTGCATCCACTTCCTTTGATTCTAGACCAGAAAGAACCTTCCTGAGACTAAGAAGAGAAGCAAGAGGGAAGGGAGTGATTGGAGAAGAAGATTTAGAAGAGGGAGATCAAGAGATGGAGGACAACCTCCATAATCCACCTGAAGAGGTTGCCAACAACAATGGTATAACACCCTAACTACCTTAAGTCTTACCTCATGCCATAAAGCAAAGTTTAATCAAAGGTTACGACAATTCTAAGGCTCATACATAATATACATATAGAAGGAATAATAATTCTAGAAGCCCGATGAAGAAAATAACCTCAATTACGGAATTACCAAGCGCGAACATTCACACGAAGCTACAAACTTAAGGCACAAGATCCACTATGTGAGATAACAAGATATATGTAGTTATATACGAGTATAATAATCATAAGATACTAGCCTCAGCCCGCGGAGTTTAGGCCGACTAGTTAAATACTGACATACAGAGTTTTGAAGGTAAAACAACTTATACAAAATATCTCTCATAAAGTAAGACTCTAAGACAAATAAAATACAAAAGTGAGAGTACTAATAAACAAAATAACCCAAAAAGACTTCAAAAATATATCCAGGATCCTCCGCTCTGTCACCATCAAAGCAACTCACCGAGGTGGGTTGCGACCTGCATCTAAAAAACAACAACAGAATATGGTCCGATTCTCATTATGCTAACAGTGCCCAGCGATGTAAGATATAAGATTCCGGGATGCCAGAGGCAATCCTAGAACTTCATATCCATCACAAGATTCATCTTAAAGCATAACTTAAAACCATATCATAATAAAGGGGTAATCTAACTTAGGGGATTTTCTAATCTAACAGTTCTCTGCTGTCCAATAGCCTTCACCAACCTATCCTCCATACGATCCCATCACCACCGCCTTCCGAACCTCCTCAATCCTAGTAGAATACACAATTAGTACAATGCAAGTAAAACACAAGCATAGGCATATATGTCAAGTAATCTAATTAGGCAATTAGGCATGCTAGACAATTAGGCAAGCAATACAAGTCGACAAAGCAAGCAAACAAATAGCAGATGCATATGATGAATGCCTATCCTATAGGCTGTGATATCACATTGTCGGTTTAACTGCCAACCTGACACATCTCTATGGAGATGTCGCCCTTTGGAATCATAATGGGAACCCTCGAGATATAGTGCTCGGAACATCGTATAGGATTTTGTGCCTGCACACTCTAGTGATCTGAAGGGATGCGAGCGGGATACTATTGCCACGGACCTCACATCTCAACGTAAGAGGGACAAACCACCGCCCTTACGCCGCCGCCGCTACTTCGACAGGCGGGATCCAACCTAACCATCCCTGCCAGGCGCATAGCATCTCAACAATCTCAGTATAAAACAGTGATTAAGTGGTTTTCAAAAATCATTTTTCAATATATCATGGATCCATCATTCCATTCTAAGTTCCAGACTCATCTCAACCACCATCAATTTAAAATTTCCACAATTCATAGTCAGTGATCATCAACACAATACTCCGCCTCCTCACTCAACCAAAACTGTCCTTAGTACTCTAGAAATCCAAGTCTCCGTTTTCTAAACTTTTTACAAGAAACATATCTAATTGAACTTACCTAAAGCATCCTCTATGTGTTGACACCTAAAAACAAGCTAAAGGATCTTAGATAAGTGTCACGGAAGTTTACAAGCTTGTTAGGAAGGTGAAACAGTTAAAAACAAGATTTTTATTGAAAAACAGGGCAGTGTGCGTATGCACAAGGGTGTGCGTGCGCACGCCCAAGAGGATTTTCAAATGTGTGCGTACGCACAAAGAGTAAAAATTTCAACTCTGTTCATCCGCACAAAGCGTGCGAATGCCTTCAACAGAGTGCACCTTCCAACGTGTGCGTGCGCACAGCTTCGTTGGTTGTGTGTGCGCACAGAGCGTGCTAGCGTTCCCAACAGTAGCCATATTCCCGTGTGTGCGTATGCATAAGGCTGTGCGTGTGCACAGTTTCAAAAATTCACAGGGTGTGCGTGCGCACACAAACCAGAAATCACAAATTCTGCAGCATTCACAGAATTCAGATTTCAGACACCAACTTTCAACGGTCATATCTTTTTCTACAAAATTCGGATTTCCACAAAAATTAAACCACTTTAAAGCTTTTTGAATTATCTTTAATTTGATATAAAAAGCATTCAATTTCAAAAAACCGTATCTCAAGATATGATCCATCGAATTTAGCCTAAAATCCATTTTTATCAAAAATTTCTAGACCTCAATTTTACCAAACTTTCAATCCAAGATTGCTTATTTCACTTTCAAAAGAGTTCTAATGTACCTAAACCATATGCATATACTCTTAATTCATTCCTCAACCTATTAATATACAATTTCACCCATTTCCATCCAAAATTCCCCACTTTCAAGCCTCAAATTCTCAATTAGTACAACTCAAAGCATTATTGTATTATTCTCCTTATTTATCAACATCAATACACTTCATAAATCATTATCAATATCCAAATTCATCATTTTCAAACCCACATCATAAATTAACTTCAACATTCATAAAAATCATACCTTCATCAAAATCATCACATATCAACATTCATTACCCACCAATTCAATCCTATCATAAGGTCTAGCCTAAATATCCAGAAATATTATATATTATGATGACAAGTCATCTTATGCTAGTTTCACAAGCATTTTTCATTTGTTTCATTAGGTTTTATGCATTTTCTTGCACAATAAGTAAGTGGTTGGAGTGGAATTTTGTGTTTATTTTGTTTCAATGAAACATCATTTATTTTAGACAAAATCATGAGATTTATGCAAGAATTAAGTGATTTTTATGAATGATGCAAATTCTTATGATTTTAGTGAGACTGTGATTGCTTGTTTGGTTAATTTTAGGTGAGAAAATGAAGAAAAGGGGAAGCACTGCAGAATAACATAGTGTTCAAATAGAGAACGCCACACTCACTTGGCGACGCGCACGTGTATGGGATGCTCACGCGTCAAGGGAAATTTTCGAAGACCCACGCGTACGCATGCATGACACGTACGCGTAGAAGTATTTGGCGCTTGTTTTTAAAGAGAGTGCTACATTTGATTACTCAGCGTTTTTGGGCAAGTTTTAAAATTGGAGGCAAAATTCTGGAATCGACGCGCACGCGTGCTTGACGCGCACGCGTCGATGGTGGATTTGGAAGGAATCACACGAACGCGTGAGTGATGCTGAAGCATAGAATTGGTATTTGCTACCCACGCGCACGCGTGGGAAGCGTTCACTAAGCCAACGTAGCGCTCACTAAGTAAACGCTATCAACGACGCATACGCGTGAAAAAAAAAGCGCGCGAGCATGCTGGAGCTGAAGACTGATGTTGACGCGCACGCGTACATAACGCGTACGCGTCGATGAGTAAAAAGGGCAAAAGGACGCGCACGCGTTAGTGACGCATATGCGTGAATGAATGAACGTTGCGCTCACTATGAGAACGCAATGTTCCCCTGGGAGTTGCAACAGATTGCAATTCTGATCCACTTCATACAAGGCCAAAAAGCCCACTCCAAGTACAGGAAGCCAGGATTGGAAGGTGTATAAATAGATAGGAATTTGATTTCATTGGGGAGCTCTCTTTTAATTTTCATTTTTAGGATTTTAGAATTGAGATCAGATCTGAATTTTCCTTTTTGTTTTCATTTTCTCTCTTCTGCAACCTTTTACTTTCTGTTTTGGATCTGGAAACTTGGATTGAAGAATTCTTCTGAATTTCTTCAGCTTGAAGTCCTTTTTTACTTTTCCTTTTGAATTTTTGACGAATTGGAGATCTGATCTTAGCTTTCTTTCCACTTTTATTTCATTTGCAATTTCCTGTTTTCTGTTTTGTTAAGAGAGCAATTGAGATCTTAGTTTTCTTTCTGTTTTACTATTCTTATGCAATTCTTCATTTCTCTTTTAAGATTTCAGAATTGATCTAAGTTTTTATTTTGTTTGACTTTTCTGCTTCCATTTCTGTTTTGGGACTAAAAGCCTAATTTACCTATTTTCTGCATTTCTTCATCTGAGAGTTCTCTAATTTACTGCGATTTACTCTTTCCAGTTATGTTTTGATTCCTAACACCCAAATCCCTTTATTATTCATGCAATTTAAGTTTTCCAGCAGTTTAGATTTAGCAATTTATATTACTTGCACTTTAAGTTTCAATTATTTACTTTTCTTGCAATTTAAGTTTCAGTTCTTTTAATTACTTGCACTTTAAGTTTCTGCAATTTTACTTATTCTGCATTTACGATTCTGCTAATTTCATTTTACACTTTAGATTCACTGCAATTTAAATTCTGTTAATCAAATTTCACCAAATTCATCAAATATTCGCTTAACTAAATTCATCACCATACTAAAGTTGCTCAATCCATCAATCCCTGTGGGATCGACCTCACTCCTGTGAGTTATTACTACTTGATGCGACCCGGTACACTTGCCGGTGAGTTTGTGTGGAATCGTTTTTCCTCATCAAGTTTTTGATGTCGTTTCCGGGGATTGATTCAGATTGACAATGATTAAGTAGGTGATAATCTAGATTAAGCACTTTTTCTTTGTTTTTGTTAAGCATCTTAATTGTTTGAGATTTTATTTCAACTAACCTTAACCACACTCTAGCAATAGAGTGTTCTATTTTAGTTTTCTAGTTTTGTTTGTGTTGTATGCCAGGAGAAAGAAGAGGTGCACATACCTCTTGATTCTGAGCCAGAAAGAACACTCGTGAGATTGAGAAGAGAAGCAAGAGGAAAGGGAGTTATAGGAGAAGAAGAATCAGAAAAAGAGGATCAAGAAATGGAGGGTAACATCCCAAATCCACCTGAGGATGTGGCTAACAACAATGGCCAGCCTCAGAAAAGAGTTTTAGCCTCTTACACTATCCCCAACCCAAGAAATTGTGGGAGCAGTATCCTAACCCCCAATGTCCATGCCAATAACTTCGAACTCAAGCCTCAGTTGATTACCCTGGTTCAGAATAATTGTCAATATGGAGGAAGTGCTGCTAAAGATCCAAAACAACACCTCTCTGTGTTTTTGAGAATTTGTGACACTGTCAAAAACCAATGGAGTCCACCCTGACATATACAAACTCTTGTTATTCCCATTTTCACTGAGAGAGAAAGCCACACATTAGTTAGAAACCTTCCCTAAAGAAAGCATCACCAATTGGGATGATTTGGTTAGCAAATTTCTAGCCAAATTCTATCCACCTCAAAGAGTCATTAAGCTAAAAACTGATGTGCAAACCTTCAGACAGTTAGAAGGAGAATCACTATATGAAGCATGGGAGAGGTATAAAACTTTGATCAGAAGGTGTCCAGAAGGAATGTTCAGTGAATGGGTAGAGTTGCAGAATTTCTATGAAGGCTTGTCATTACCTTCAAAGAAAGCTTTGGATTATTCTTTAGGAGGATCCTTGCAAATGATGAAAACTGCTCAAGAGGCACATGATCTTATAGACATGATAGCCAACAATGAGTACTTCTACTCCTCTGAAAGGCAAGCAGCTCCAAAGAAAGGTGTATTTGAATTGGAAGGAGTTGATACAATATTACACTACAAGAAAATGGAACATTTGTAACAAAAAATTTGTATCAAATTTAAAATTGTTACAAAAAAATAGTATTTTGTAATAATAATTTGTGATTGTTACAAAAGAATAATGTTTTGTAACAACATTACAAGTTGTTACAAAACATGATAATATTTTGTAACAACCCGTTTTATTTTGTTACAAATTATGTTAGTTTTTGTAACGAGATGGTATTTTGTTACAAAATATTGTAATATTTTGTAACAAAAAAAAGTCGTTGCAAAAATTTAAAATATTTTGTAACAAAATATTTTTTTGTTTCAAAACCTTCAATTGTTTTGTAACAAAAACTTAATTTGTCACAAAATTCAACATTGTTTGTAACAAGTTACTTAGTTTGTCACAAAATGTAAGTATATTTTATAACAAAAAAAATTATTTCAAAATGTTAAACACTTTGAGAGTAAAAAAAATTGTTTATATAATTTTTTTTAGAATAATTTTATTTTGTTTCAAAAATTAAAATATTTTACATAATGTAAGACCCAAAACTTTTGAAAAAGAACTATCATGAGCCAATTTCAAATTCAATATTTTTGTAACTTTAATTTTAGAAATTTCTTTATTTAAAATAATTAAAGTAAGTTTTGATTAATTGAATTTGAAATAAATTAAGATCTTTATTCAGTTGTATAATTATTGAGTTATTTTCTATATTTAAACTATAACGTTAGTAGTTATGAAATAATAAGAATTTTATGACTTAATTTAAATAGTTAGTATTTTTATAATTCAATACTTTAATTTTTAAAAATAAAGAAAATTAATCTTATTATCTGGTAAACTCAATTAAAATATTTAATTTTAAATTAATTAGTATTTTGGTACAACAAATAATATTTTAAAGTAATTTTTAAAGATTTAATTAGAGTTTAAATTAATATCCTATACCCCAATTTTATTCAAATTATTCTACTCTAATTAAACCCAAAAATCCCCAAATCAAACCCTATTTTCCAACTAACCCTAATTCTAATTTAACCTAATCCTAACTTCCCTAACCCACGCAACAGCCGCAACCCCTATCCTAAACACACACACATATGGTTATCTGAAAGAAAGAAACAAACGAAGGAAGAGAAGGGGAAAGCAGAATCAGGGAAGGGGAAGAGAGGGGGAGATTGCGGTTGTTGCTACCGTTGGAGAACAGAACCGTGGCGGAGGGAGCGCCAGGGGAGGAGGAGCTTGCCGCCGCCACTGCGCCTTGATGCATACGCCACCGCTGTCGTCCAGGGAGCCGCCACCTCTGTTCGTCATCGCTATTTGTCCTCACCACGTCGCCGCCATCCTTGAGTTCACAAAGAGGGAGACTAACGGGAAGAAGTGGCGCGCACGGGAGAGGAAGAAACTGTCTCTGCGCGCCGTTGTCCACAAGCTCAGCCACCTCGCCATTGTCGTCACCAAGCTTCCATAGCCGCCACGTTTCACCGCGGTTGAGGGTGTCTCCACCACCGAACCTTGTCGATGATACTGCCGCTGCGTGCAAGAGGAAGAAGAGCGATGAGACAGAACACGACTGGGAGAGAAAGGGGGTCGTTGTCGCCGCTGGGATTCTTGGGCGCCGCCGTCATTCTTGTTTGTCATCAGAGAGGGCAAGATGCCGCCACCATATTTCACCTTGGCCAGCAGCATCCTCCTTGTTCTGATTTCAATTTCCCCAATTTTGAAACCGTAACCTCTTTCACTCTTGTTCTATTTTAAATTTTGTTCTCTGCTATGTTACTATCTCACTCATGGTAGCATGTATCTCTGATTTAATTCAGCCCCTTTGCTTCACCTGTTTGTCTACTACAATCATCTGGAATACTGGCGTTGGTGCTATTACTGATCTACTAGAGTTATTGTCGGTGAGTCCGATGCTACTTCTTTATTTCTAGAGTGATCTTTTCCTTGATTACGGTCTATTTTCATGTTTTATTGTCACTGTTATGCTTGTTTTGAGTCGATTATGACATATACCTTGTTTTGGAATCCCAGGGCAGTAATTGCTTTTAAATTCCTATCCAATTTAGATCCTCTGTTTTGCTGCATTACCATCCTTCTTGTCTTGGTCTCAATCCATTTTGATTTGGCCGTGCTTCCTCTGCTACTGGTCTGGTCCGATTACTTCTCTACTGAACGTAAGTGAAGTTTATTTGAGTATGGTTGCCTATATTGTTAGTTCATAATCTGCTGATGTTAGCTAAAATATTTTTGCCTATATTGTTAATTGATTCTGCTAATGTTGTTGTGGTTGAAAAGAGAGAGCTCGCGCAGAGAGGGAGAACTTGAAAAGAGAGAGCTCACCACCATTTCTTCTTGTCCCCTTTCCCCTGTTTTGCTTCTACATTCCCAAGTCATTTATTGCATTTTTCTTTCAATTCTGTTAAGTTCATTTAATTCTGTTAATTTTGCTTAGATAGAATTAGTTAGATATGCATGTTGTAGTGGATTCTAGGTTGTTAGGTAGGCTGAACATAGTTTGTAGAGGAATTAGGTTTAGAAAAATTTTGTTGTTTTGAATGTGTTTGGAATAAATTTTTGTTAATTGTTTGTTGAATGATCATGAATGTTGTTTGAATTTTTGTGAATCTGTGATTGGATGATAATGATTTTCTTCTTTTCTAAATTGAATTGTGAGCTGCTGCTGTTATGTGAATTTAGTTTGTGCAATGATGATGAAGAGTTTAGATTCTGCACTCAAGTTGTTTGTTGCTTATTTCATATGGATGAATATGTGAATTTTGTTTAATTGTTATTGTATTCATATGGATATTGATTTGATTGAGTGAATTTGGGAAATATGCTAAATTGCTGCTGAAATACTGCCGGAATTTGTTTAAATTTGTTTCACTATTAGTTTTTCATTTAAGTTAAATTTTCTCATCTTTCTATGGAATTCAATTACACTGAAATTGAGAATTGAGACTTGTGAGTGCTCTGATTAGGCATGACTGGTAAACAAATTATGCAAAACTACTGTGTTAAGGAAAAGGAAGAAAAACTCCATCAATAGAGACAATACAAACCTGCTTTCATTTCAGGTGGAAGCTTAGAGTATTGCTGTTTACACAACTAATTGTGATGTAATTTAACACATGCATTATGCTTTTATTTTCATTTTTTTTCGCTATGTTACCCTGATCATCATATCAGTCCTCTGGTTTTTAAAACACACCATGGTTCTCTAGGCCACTTTTTTCTCTTGTTCGTATGTATTTATTTACACATTTCTTTCTTCTTTTTGCATAATTAACGATCCTTATTTTGTGTTATTCAGTGCATGGCGAACCCTTCTTGGGAGTTATCAGAGTATGCTACAATATTGTACTAAATAGGTATTACTCATTTCTATGTTGTCTTTAATGCTTATAGTTAATTAGTTATTAATCTATAGTACTCATATTCATTCTTTGCCTTTGTAGCAAGAGTCCTACAAACCAAGCAACATCAAAGGCTATGCTGACACAGATGATCAGCATAATCTTTAGCAGAATGGAAACCAATCCGGTGGGGGCTTATTTTTATTCTTTATTATTAACTGTATGAGTTTATCAAGGACTAAAAATATGACTTTTTTCTGTTATAAATTTTTTAATTTGTTATTTTGTTAATTGTTACTTTCCTTTTGTGACTACATAATCTTCTTGTCTATCACTTGTTTGGCAGAATATTTCAACTCAGGCAGATGGTGAAGAGCAAGAAATTGTAAGTGCTCATTCTAGCCCAGGGCCATCTAGTCATGGAACTAATGGAAGAGCTGTATCAGTTTATGTTTATTACTCTATATATACACCCATATGCAGAAAGGTATTCGTAACTATTAATTTATCATGCAACTGGCTTTGGGGTGATTTATTAAGTAGTAATATAGAGCATGTTGTCATTCTAATGCTGGACAAAATGAATTACTAGAAGTCATGGGGTTAGGAAAGAACATGGTAAGAATTTTAGAGTTCGTATTCATTGTTGAATAATATGAGTATAGTTTTTTGTTTTTCCAGTGCATTTTTAAAGAAAAACAAATCTTGTTTCTTAAACTAGTGTTTTCTGGTTAGTGGTCTTTTTAGGTGTGTGGCACTTATTAGAAGCTTCTCCATGAGAAAGGAGCTGAATGAACATGATGGAGTTTGTAATTTGTAGTTTACATTTTGGAGATTTATAATTTCTTGTTTTTCTTGTCCTATATATCTATCTAGTTCATTAGGGTTCTTCAATGTGTCTTGTTAGTTTGTACTTTAAAGTTTATATGTTGAAGATTTATAAAACAATCTTAGCTAAATAAATGATATTTGAACTATCTATGTTATTATATATTATATAAATGTTGACTTGATGAGTAAATTAGTTAATATATTAATTAATTAAAAAATTAATATAATTTGGCAAATTATGTGTGTAATTTGTATTTAAAAAAATTATTACAAAATAAATAGTATTTTGTAACTAAAGAAAAAAAATGTTACAAAATCAAGTTATATTTTGTAACAAAATTTTATGATAGGAAAAAATATATTGTCACCAAAAATATTTTGAAGATAAATTTGTTATCACTTTTGTAATGACTTTTGATTTTTTGTATCAGAAAAATTTGTTACAAAATATCAATTTGAATTGCAACAGTTCCGTTTTTTGTTACAAAAACTTTTTGTAACGGGACATACTGCAACGACAACTTTTTTTGTTACAAAATCCTTTTGTTTCAAAATTTCAATTTTTTGGAACAATTTTTTTTGTTACAAATATTGATTTTTCTTGTAGTGTTAGCTCAGAATAAACTCATGCACCAGCAGCTTCAACAGCAAATTGAGATGATGACAAAGAGGATGGATGGATTACAACTTGCAGCAGTGAGCACAACTAACCAACCACCAGTGGTGTGGGGACAGCATGAGGAAAGCTATGAAGAACAGCAGTCTGAACAAGTACAGTACATGAAAAATCAAGGTTCTGGACCAAATGGCTTCCATGGAGAAACTTATAACTCATCTTGGAGAAACCACCCCAATCTGAATGGGGAGAGAACCAAAACCAACAACCTTGGCAAAGGAACTCCAACCAAAATAACTTTCGCAACACAAACCACCAAAACCATCAAAACACTAACCAAAATCCATACAGAAAACCACAAAACAATCAACCCCAACCCAATTTCTATCCACCCAATAACCCATCAACTAACCAAAACAACTTTCGTCCCCCATCTACATCCCACACTCAGCCACAACCACCCCAAGAATCTCAAAGAATCTCCAAACTGGAGATGATGATGGAGGAAATGATCAAGCATCAAGAATTGGCCAACAAGAACCACGAAGCTTCACTGAGGAATCTGGAAAGAAAAATTGGACAATTGTCCAAGCAAACAGTAGCTGAAAGGCCAACCAATGCCTTGCCAAGTGATACTATCCCAAACCCCAAGGAAGAATGTAAAGCAATTCATCTTAGGAGTGGAAAGACATTGGAGAATAACAAAGAAGCTAACAAGAAGCCAGCAGAGGATGATAAGGCCAACAGCAAGGAAAAAGTGACAATTAAAGAGAAGGACCAGGAAGAGCTTAAAAAGAAGGTTGAAGAGTCACAAGCTTCAAAGAAGGGAAAATAAATCATGATAGAGCCTCCACAAGAACAGAGGAAGGAAGTTAAACACTACATCCCTCCTTTGCCATACCCTCAAAGATTGAAAAGAGAGCTCAAGGATCAACAGTTTCCCAAATTTCTGGAAGTTTTTAAGAAGTTAGAAATCAATATCCCTCTTGTTAAAGCATTGGAGCAGATGCCTCTATATGCTAAATTCTTCAAAGAGCTCATCAACAAAAAAAGAAGCTAGAATGAGAAGGAAACAGTGATCTTAACACAAGAGTGCAGTGCAGTGATTTAAAAAGGCCTCCCACCAAAACTCAAAGATCCTGGGAGTTTCTTTTTGCCTAGCACTATTGGCAATATAGTCATTGATAAGGCATTGTGTGATCTAGGATCAAGCATCAATCTGATGCCCTTATCCATGATGAGGAAGCTGTCCATAGAAGAAGTGAAACCTGTAAGGATGACTTTACGACTTGCTGACAGATCAATGGTGATCCATAATGGAGTAGTTGAGAACCTTTTGGTCAAGGTGGATAAGTTCATATTTCCAGTAGATTTTGTGATCTTAGATTTAAATGAAGAGGAAGGTGATTCCATCATATTGGGAAGACCTTTCCTAGCCACAGTAAGAGCCATCATTGATGTGGAAAAGGAAAAAATGACTCTGAGAGCACATGATGAGAAGATCACTCTAAATGTCTTCAAGAAAATTTAGCATACTGCTGAAGAGAAAAGCTGCATGAGAGTTGAAGAGGAAGACTTGAATTGGAAGGAAAAGCCCAAAGAGGCACTCATCAGACCACCTTTGAAGCAAAAGACAAACAATAAAGAAGAACAAAAGGGTAATGAAGATGAGAAGGATGAAAAAGGATTGCAACCCGAGGCCATAGGATCAATCATTAAGAAGAAAATTCTAGACAAAAAACTGCTGCCAAGAAGGAAAGGTCACTGAAGAAAAGAAAGAAGAGCAAGAAAAAAGGTTCCAAAAGGGTGGAAAAACAAAAAAATACCAACTGAAGGATTTTCAGAAGGAGACAAAGTGAAACTAATCTACCAGCAGTTGGAGACAGACACACAATCTGATGATTATTATACTGTCAATAAGATACTCTCACTGGAACATATAGAGATTGTTCATCAAATCACAGGAAGAAAGCTCACAGTGAGAGGGGACAAGCTGAGGCAACATAATCATCAACCACCCTGATAAGGAATCAATGTCAAGCTAGTGACAATAAAAGAGCACTCCATGGGAGGCAGCCCATAATTTAATATTCTTGCTTTTGTTTTAATTTCAATAATCAATGGTCTTTCTAGCATAAATTTGAACTCTCATGGGTAAATTTGATAACTGCACACATTGTTTTGAAGCATATGCCTAACTCCTAAGTTTGGTGTGCCTAAGGCACTCTAAAATAGCTTTTCAAGCATGCTGATCATATAACCATTTTAGGATATATACTCATTCATTCTATTAAAGTATATAGCCAAACATTAAGTTTGGTGTCTACACATGCTATGAATTTCAGGAAAGTCATTTTTACTCAGATAGTCAAGTTCATGAAAAGATAAACCATATCTGCCTCATTCTTGTGAATTGATTGCATTAAGGTAGAAAATAAAATGTTCCTTGTAATGAATACGCTAATTATGACAAGACATTCATTGGGTTCCTTGTTCAATTCCTAAGGAGCATAGTTGGTTATTCATAAATAAGGAACATATAGCAAATTTTAGTTTTTATATATACTTTGCACTTGATAACCACCACCGTGCTAAATTCAAGTTTTGAGCTTATTGTTGCCTTGATTGAAATGGATAGGTATGAAGACAAAAATGAAGAAAGGACAATACCATGCAAGTATGGGTGTCACAAGGAGGAAAAGTGAGTCACATGTGCTTGGGAATTGCTTTTTGGGGAGCAAAAATCTGTAGCACCTAGGAGACCGAACCACATGCCCAATGAAGAGGTGGTCCTTGTCCTCATCCTCTCTTACATGCACACCATCCATTCTAACTCTTTCAAAAGATATCCTGGCCATCCAATCTTCATTAAAGTTGCTATAAATATAGTCACTTGGATTATGCCTCATAACCCAACTTTCACACTCCGTGCATTGAAAAATTTAGCTTTCAGTTTCCTTAAGGAAAAGTCCTAGTAACCGTGTTCTGTAAGCTCCAAACCAATCTTGTCTCCCTAATCTTTTATTCTTACTTCACCAGTAAGCCAAACACTCATCCTAAGAGCCACATAAATCCTCTCTCCCTCACCATTCTTCAATTCTCCACTCGGCCTCCTCCTTCCTTAATTAAATGGCTTCATAAAGTTCCAGATGAAGGAAAGGGAAGCAACCAATTGAAGCTGAACCACCAACCTATGATGAAAAAAGATTTAAATCTCAATTTCATGAGTAACGATATCATAGGTTGATGGAATCAAAAGAAATCATTCCAGAGATTGGTTTCAGATTAAAAGAAGGAGAATATCCTATTATGAGAAGGATAATCGAACAGAGAAGATGAGAACTCTTGTGTAAACCCCTCACAGACATCAGTGCCACCATGATAAGGGAATTCTATGCGAATGCTGTCCGGTCAAGCAAAATCAGCCCTCCCTACAAGAGCTATGTTAGGGGGGTTGATGTGGATTTTAGCCCAGCGTCCATCATGAAGGTCTTACAAATAAGAGTGATCCCCTTTGTTGAACCTAGCTTTGATGAAATAATGAAGGGTGAGAATGATCCTGATGAGCTACTAAATGGCTTATGCTTGGAAGGCAAAGACTGGAAAAGAGATTTAGATGGAGATCCAAGCTACTTGAAGAGGATTGATCTTATACCTGAGGCCAAAGGTTGGTATGAAATAGTAAGAAGATCCATACTCCCTACTAAAAATACATCAGAGGTCACAATAAAGAGAGCCATTCTAACATACTGCATACTCAAAGGAGGAGAAATTAATATCCCAAAAATCATAGCAGACAGCATCTAAGAGATGGTTGAGGGCAGCGGCAAATCAAGTAGACTTGGTCACCCAAGTACTATATTGAGGTTGTGCAACAGAGCAGGGGTACTCTTTGAGGATGCAAATACAGATCGGATAAAAGGAGGCAGAGGAATCACTAAGCAAAGGATGGAAGGTGTCACTGACACCCAGGAGGAGAGAAGACCTCAAGAAATGAGAAGGAGACCACAACGGGAAGAGGGACAAGCTTCTGATGCAATGGACTTAAGCCAAATGCAACAAGCCATTGAAGAAATGTCTCAGCAATACATGAGAGAACAGGAACAACAACAAAAGCAGTACTTGAGGCAACAAGAGAAATACTTGAGAGCTCAAGAGCAGCAAGAAAGCTGGCAGCTGAAAATGATAGAGCAACAAGAAAACTGGCACTTGAGGATGATGGACCAGCAAAGAGAATTCCAAGCAAGAATTCTGGAGCAGCAAGGGGAACAATCTAGTCACTCTCAAGAATCATTCAACAAATTGTTCCAACAACACGCTAAACAGAAAAAATACCTCCAGGATCTTCGTCAATGGAAGAGCTTATACCACGCAGCTAGAGAGGTTCGGCACTTGGACAGAATTGAGTATGATATAGAGACTCAAGAAAAGTTAAACTACGTGGTCTGTGGCATGCCAGTAGTAAATCAAGAGATCAAACCATTCGTCCAATGCCAGAAATTAGTGAACAAGCAAAGAGCAAGAGCCCATAGAAACATAGAAAGAATGGAACAACGGTTGAAAAAAGCTGGACTCTGGGATCGGGTAGATTTCTCTTGGCCTCCGAAATAACCTGCTGAAGAGCCACAAGAAACAAACAAGAAAAGGAAGCAGGAGCCAAAGAAGAAAGGAGAGTCCAGCAAAGGAAAAGAGCACAAAAAGTAGAGGTGGTGGAGTTCTTTCATAATCTTAGTAAATAAGGAGGATGCATATTTGCAACATGATATGCCTTCCAAGTTATGCAGTTGTTATAATTAGGATTTTATGCTTTGCAGATCTATGTTTTGAATGAGTTCTGCATTTTGTCTTTTGTTTTTCTTAATTCTCAAAATTAAATGTTCTAGTATAAGTGTCTGCATTATTTTCATCTTACTTGAATATGTTTTGATCCCTTTTTGCATGAATAAGAGAAAAATGTTGAAACAGAAAGTGATTGTCCAATGTGGTAGGAATAGTAATAGAGTTCAGTGGTGGTATGTATGTGTGATTGCTAAAGTAAGCTCATTGATAAAAGATAAAGGTTAGGATGATCCCATGAAGTGTGAATTTAGTTGTTGTTGTAAAGCTTTCAATTAATAATTATCCTTGGAAAAAGAAAGAGCAAGAAAAGGAAAGGAAGAAAAGCCAAGAATTGGCAACAAAAATGAAAGAAACAAATAAAAAGGCTAGACACCAATAGCTTGGACCTTAGGACATATGCCTGTGATGCTATTATATTAGGATTTGCTTAGATTAGTAGGTTCTAAGGAGTATTTTGAAACTTGGTAACTTGGATTAACTAATCCGAGATTACCAACCGAAAATCCACCATCAAGAGCAACCTAATTACAAAGCATTTAGTAGCCCAAAGAGGTGCTGGGTATCAATGTCTTAGGATGAATTGTGAGCCAAGTGTCTGTGGTGGAGATGTGTTGACTGAAAAACAAAGCTAAAAAGCTGCTGCAACACATAACACTTAGCTTTAAATAAAAATATAAAGCTTCTTAGCAGGAAAGACAAAAGAAAACAAAACACCAAGGATAAATGAATAACAAGGCTCACAGCAGCAACTTTGGTTATCATTTAAAGGGAAATTTCAATCTTAAAATCTAATAAAGGAAGAGCTTCAATTGCATCTGCATAAAACCCCATGAACCAAATTCAATTACCTGCTAAATAAGGACATATATGCTTCTCTGATTTCTTTCATTTCTTCTCATGTTTTAGTGCTTGCTTGGGGACAAGCAAGATTTAAGTTTGGTGTTGTGATGACAAGTCATCTTATGCTAGTTTTACAAGTATTTTTCATTTGTTTCATTAGGTTTTATGTACTTTCTTGCACAATAAGTAAGTGGTTGGAGTGAAATTTTGTGTTTATTTTGATTCAATCAAACATCATTTATTTTAGACAAAATCATGAGATTTATGCAAGAATTAAGTGATTATTATGAATGATGCAAATTTTTCTGATTTTGGTGAGACTTTGATTGCTTGTTTGGTTAATTTTAGGTGAGAAAATGAAAAAAAGGGGAAGCACTGCAGAATAACATAGCGTTCAAATGGAGAACACCACGCTCACTTGGCAACGCGCACGCATATGGGACGCTCACGCATCAAGGGAAATTTTCGAAGAGCCACGCGTATGCGTGCATGACGCATACGCGTGGAAGTGTTTGGCGCTCATTTTTAAAGAGAGCGCTACGTTTGATTACTCAGCATTTTCGGGCAAGATTTAAAATTAGAGGCAAAATTCTGGAATCGACGCGCACGCGTGCTTGACGCGCACGTGTCGATGGTGGATTTGGAAGGAATCACACGAACGATTGAGTGATGCTGAAGCATGGAATTGGTATTTTCTACCCAGCGCACGCGTGGAGGACGCGCACACGTGGGCAGCGTTCACTAAGCCAATGTAGCGCTCACTAAGCAAACACTATCAACGATGCGTACGCGTGAAAAAAAGCGCGCGAGCATGCTGGAGCTGAAAACTGATGGTGACGCGCACGCGTACGTGACAAACCCCAATTTGACGGTTTGTTTTGTATTGATTTTTGGGGATTTTATCACCTTTTACCCATATTTATTCAAGAAATAGCATGGTTTTGTATATTCTCCTTTAATTGTGCTTGAATGTGAAAACATGCTTTTTAGGACTCAAAATAGCTAAATTTAATTCACCTTGATTCTATTAGATGCCTTGATATGTTTGTTAAGTGATTTAAGGTTTAGGAGGCAAAGATTGGATCAAGGGAATGAAGAAAGAAAGCATGAAAAGTTGGAGAACTCATGAAGAAATGGAAGAACCGGAAAGCTGTCAAGCCGACCTCTTCGCACTTAATCGGCCATAACTTGAGCTACAGAGGTCCAAATAATGCAGTTCCAGTTGGGTTGGAAAGCTAACATCCGGGGCTTCGAAACGATATAAGATTTGCCATAGTTGCTATACGTATGGTGGCGCGTACGCGCAAAGTACGCGCACGCGCCGTTGCTGCCACCTAGTTCACTTAAAGCAAAACGTGGCCAACGAATTCTAAAGCCTTGTGGGCCCAATCCAACTCATTTCTGATGCTATTTAACCCAAGGAGTGAAGAGGGAAACATATGTTAGTTACCAATTAGCTTAGTTTAGTAGTTAGAGTTAGTTTCTAGAGAGAGAAGCTCTCACTTCTCTCTAGAATTAGGATTAGGTTTAGTTCTTAGATCTAGATTTTAATTCATCTTCTTCTACTTCTATCTTCTCAATTCCTTGTTGTTACATTCATTCTTCTTCCATCCTTTAGTTGTAATTTCCTTTATGTTGTTCTTGCATTTTGTTGTAGATCTACTTTTGTTCCTTCCTTTCTCTTTCAATTCAATTCAAGGTAAATCATAATAATTGTGTTCATTTGATTTGTTGTTGTTTAATTCCTTGCAAATTGAGTAGTGTAGATTTACTTTTCTTGCAATTTTACTATGCTTTCCTTTTATGCCTTCCAAGTGTTTGATGAAATGCTTGGTTGGATTTTAGAGTAGAGTTTTATGTTCTTGGCTTGGAAAGGTAACTTAGGAACTCTTGAGTTACTAATGTCCAAGTAATTGATGATTGGGATTCATTGACTCTAGTTCTCACTAATTGAATTAGTGGAGAGTTAGGACTTATGGACTAGGATTGATATAGCTCATTTGACTTTCCTTTACTACTAGTTAGAGGATGATTTAATGAGATTAATCCTTGCCAATTCTCATATTGTGGTTAGTGATTAGGATAGAGATCTTTGACCACCAACCCTTGCCAAGACCTTTTTAGCCATTAGTTTACTTTCTTACCATTTATCTTTCATGCTTTATATCAAAACCCCAAATATAACTCACAACCGATAACAAGAAACTTCATTACAATTCCTAGGGAGAACGACCCGAGGTTTGAATACTTCGGTTTATAAATTTTAGGGGTTTGTTTTAGTGACAAACAACTTTTTGTATGAAAGGATTAGTGATTGGTTTAGGAACTATACTTGCAACGAGATTTCATTTGTGAAATTCTAAACCGTCAAAAATCCATTCATCAAAATGGCGCCGTTGCCGGGGAGTTGCAATGGTGTTATGTTATTGGTTATTGTATATATGTGAATATTGTGAATAGCTTGATTTTTGGATTGCTTGTTAGTTTTTGCTTGTTCTAGGATTTTGTTTCATTATTTCTTGTTAGCTTTTGCTTCCTATTTTTACTTTTCACTATGAATTCTCACTTTGGCTATGAGTGTGATTACAACTATGTTGTAGGTGATGGGAGCTACAATGAAGATGTGTATCAAGAATGGGATGACCAAAGGTGGGAGGAGCCATATGCATATGATCAATCCTCATGGCAACAACCTCCACCAATACACTATGAAGAAGAGCCATTCTTTGATGCATATCAATCTAATGGCTATGGTGAACTCCCTTGTGACTTTCAAGAACCACCACCATATGCCCATGAGCCATACCCTCAACATAACCTTCAACCACACTCACAAGCCTATTTTCAACAAACACCTCCATATGACCATGATCCTTACCCGCCATACCAACCTCCTTTTGAACCATATGAGCCATACATGGAATCACAATTTCAAGATTACTACTCCCAAGAACCACCTCAATACACACCACCACCTTACCAAGAAGAACCACCTTCCTATAATGAACCCTTTCTCCAATATGATGAACCCTCCCATCCACCCCAACCTCTAATGGATGAAACCCTCGATGTTCTTCTTCAAGGACAAGAGGAGATGACAAGGGATGTGCAACAATTCATGACCGCCTTGGATGAGGTGGTAAACCGGCTAGCATCCCAACTTTTGGACACTCAAGGAACTCCCATGGCTACATGCGGAGAATCTAAAGAGGAACATAGCATGAAGGAGAGATTGAAAACTCCGGTGGAAAAGGAGGAATGCTACTTTGTGTTAGAACAATTGGAGAAGCCTGTGATTATTGAAGAAGAGGAAGAAGTGGTTGAAGACCTAGGAGATGCGGAACCTCCATGGGAAGCTAAAATCATAGAAAATCCATCCAAGAAGATTGAATTTGATGTCGAGGAGGAAAGTGCACAACCTCCAAAACAATTTTTGAATGAAGACTTGGAAAGAATGAAGCAAGAATTGAGTTCCCTTGGTGATGAAGATCATGCATCCAACCATCTTGGTGGTGAATCCTTTGAATTTGAAGAACCTTCTCCCAATGAGATAGAAAGCAATGTGGAGGTAGATTTCTCTCAACCTCCCATTTATGATTTGAGTGATGAGGAAGAGTTAGATGAAATTGATGAACAAAGGATTGGAAGTGAAGAAAGAAGCTTATGAAGATGTGGAGAGTAATAAGGAAGAACACAAGGGAGTAAAGCTTGCTAGCACATTGGAGATACCTCTCCCCAAGCCACCACCATCCATTCTTTCATTCAAGTGGGTAAATTCCTTATACTCAAGCTTTATTATTCCCCTTGAATATGGTTTGCTTGAGACGGATGGTCAACTTAGACATATTTGTGGCTTTAAAAGCAAAAAGGAAATGGCTAGTGGTTGGAAACATTATTCTAGGCTCATTATGGTTGCATGTTCAAAGCTTAATTGCACGGTTTGGTATAGAGCTAGATTGTTTGGGTCTAGGAGAATATTTGGTCACTTTATTGAGAATTCTAAAGTCATGCCACCCAAATGGAATAATGATAATCAACTTGAAGATGGGTGTGGAAATAAGATATGGGATCCGAGAATATATGAGGATCAATTTTGGGAGCCCATGGTTTGTGAAGAACTCCATCAAGGCTTGAAGATATTAAAATTGAAGAATGGAGCTTATTGGAGATTCAAGCATTGGTGGATGTTCAAGGATAGCTTCAAGCACAAGCCACCTTGAGAGGAGCTCCCCATAAGTCCAACTTAAGGACAATAAACAAAAGTGCTAGGTGGGAGACAACCCACCATGGTAAAATCCTTTCATTTTCTCTTTTGTATATATTGGTAGAATTAGCTTAATTTCATGTTTTGTTTAGTTAGTTGAGTATGTTTGGTAGTTTAAGTATGTTAAATAAGGTTTTATGGTGTTTTGGTAGCTGTTTGGAGGTTTGGAATGCTTGGATTGGTGCAAAAACATAGAAAAAATTTTTTGAAAAACAGAGCACCATCCACGCGTACGCGTACATGGCGCGTACGCGCACTTATAGCATTTCCGACCATCCACGCGCGCGCGCCATGCGTGCCTACGCGTGGATTGAGAAGTTCCAACCTCCATACATTTTCCAGAGAGTTGTGCCTGCGCCGCGCCAACGTTGTGCCTCTGGCACAAACCCCACTTGCGCACACGTGCACATGACGCGTACGCGCCACTCTCGAAATAAGCCAACGACGCGCGCGCGCCATGTGTGCGTACGCGCGGATTTCTTTCTCCCATCCACTTTTCTTTTCTTCTCCTCTTTCCAATTCTTTCCTTCTCCTTTCTTCTTCCCTTCTCCTACCCCTCATCCAACACTTCCAAACACCATGAATAACCATTTATTTTAGTTAGTTAATTAGTTAGTTGGTTAGTTAATTAGTTAGTTTTCGTTTAGCTTTCATTTTATTTTCTCTCTTTTCATTATACGTGTTGGAGTATTGACTTTGTTTACTATACATTGCTATATCCCTTATTGCCTAAATGCTATGTTAGCATGAATGTTTTTAGATAATCTTTGTTGGATTCTATGATTGAGGTTATATTTTGTTACTTGGTTTTGAGTTCTTCATGCTTACCTTTTGAAAAATACCAAGTGATGAGAATTGTCTTCGAGCTTATAACTCTTTTGAATTGCATGTTGTAGCTAGCCATCATGTGATTTGAATCTTTTTCCTCGATTAGGCTACCTCTTGATGGATAATGTTGAGCATTTACCTTAATGCATTGTATTTCATGATTATATCCATCCATATGTTTGACTTGAATGCTTTCATGCTTCTCTAATGCTTGTCTTACCTTACAAGTTCACTTAAAGCATCTCAAGCACACTAGGATAAGTGAAGTGCATGCTTCTTTTGTGACATAGCTTTTATGCTAATGTGTATTCTAAACCGCGCAATTTAGAATTCACACACCTAATATTTCTTAATGTCACACTAATTCACTCACCTCATTCTAGTGATTTACCTCATTCCAACAATGTATGCTTCCTTGCTTTTATATCTTCTCATCTTATGGTGTTGTATTTTTGTTTTTCATAACGAATGCACCACAAGCAACCATGGAAGCGGAAGAAAGAACACATAGCAATCCGGAGAGTCGCCGTACCCCCTTGCTCATCTTTGAGTGCACCGAGGACGGTGCAAACTTTTAAGTGTGGGGAGGTCGTCCGACCGGTCGGCGATTTTGGGTGACAAATTTCTAATCCCAACACTTTTGCATTTCATTTTAGGTTTTTTGGATTTTTGTTGCATTTTCTTATTTTTGCATATATATACACAATAAGCTTAGTCAAAATAATGAAATTTTCCAAGGATTTCTATCTATAGGGCACCAATTGATTTGAGTGGAAAACTTTTCATAGAACTTGCTTGAATTATATATTTTGTGGAACATGATTTATGAGCTAAGAACACAAGCTTGTGAGACTTGAGCCTAACGGCGTGGTTACATCTTATAACCACTTATTTTTCCTTCTTGTGTGCATTATTCTCTTTCTATGATTGTAATCTTTGATTTGTTTGATTCTTTATGTCCATTATTTTGTGTATTCATGCATTTATATGATTGAGGCCATCATTTTATTAGCTCACTTACCCAAATAGCCTTACCTTTTATCTTCCTTTGTTAGCCAAATTTGAGCCTACGCTTAACCCACTTATTCTTATTTTAGCACATTACAAGCCTTAAAGCGAAAAACAATAATTGTCCTTATTTGGATCTTTGATTAGCTTAGGCTAGTGTGTGTGAGTATCATTCAAGTGTGGGAACCTTAGGACATTGGGTGAATAAAAGGGTAGTTTTGTATTGTTATTGAAAATATTGAGAATTGGGTACATACTCATGTATTGATCAAATGTAAAATCTTATGCATTGATGCTCCTGTATATAGAAAGAAAAAAAATGAGAAAAACAAAAGGAAAAAAAAAGAAAAAGAAAAGAAAAATAATATGGAAAAGAAAAAAAAATAGAAAAGAAAAAAAAGAAGAAAAAAAATAATAAAAAGGGGACAAAATGCCCCAAGGCAAGGTCCAATAAAATCAATGCATAAGTGTTGTGAAATGAAAAAGAAAATGCATGAGTATGTGAAAAAGTGAAGAATGGGTAGCTAGATTAGAACTTAATTGTATAGGATGTCATAGGTTAGGTGGGAAGTTTAAGCTTATCAAAGATTCAAATTTCAAGCTCACTTGACCAAATATGCATCCTACCTTGACCCTAGCCCCATTACAACCAATGAAAAGACCTCATGATACTTGTATGCATGCATGAAATAAATGTTGATTGTTAGAAGAAAAACAAATCTTGGAAAGCATGAAATAGAGGAGAATTGAGTGAATCAACCCTAAACACTTGAGCGAATAGAGTGCAAACACATCCGGTGAGGGTTTGATGCTCAATTACATGTTTTCACTTATGATCATAATTTTCATGCAAGTTTGTAAAAATATTTAATGACTCAATTCAATTGTGGATTAGACTTGCTAGTCCTTAGCCCTTGTGCATATATGTTTCTTGGGAATTGGTTTATTTTGACCCAGCACTTGCATTCATTTAGATAGTAGCATATAGGTAGATTGCATTTAGTTAGTTTCCATTGAATAAATGTCATACCCTTACTTCATTCTTGGTTTAAGCATGAGGACATGCTTGGTTTAAGTGTGGGGAGGTTGACAAACCCTAATTTGACGGTTTGTTTTGTATTGATTTTTGGGGATTTTATCACCTTTTACCCATATTTATTCAAGAAATAGCATGGTTTTGTATATTCTCCTTTAATTGTGCTTGAATGTGAAAACATGCTTTTTAGGACTCAAAATAGCTAAATTTAATTCACCTTGATTCTATTAGATGCCTTGATATGTTTGTTAAGTAATTTAAGGTTTAGGAGGCAAAGATTGGATCAAGGGAATGAAGAAAGAAAGCATGAAAAGTTGGAGAACTCATGAAGAAATGGAAGAACCGGAAAGCTGTCAAGCCGACCTCTTCGCACTTAATCGGCCATAACTTGAGCTACAGAGGTACAAATGATGCGGTTCCAGTTGGGTTGGAAAGCTAACATCCGGGGCTTCGAAACCATATAAGATTTGCCATAGTTTCTATACGTATGGTGGCGCGCACGCGCAAAGTACACGCACGCGCCGTTGCTGCCACCTAGTTCACTTAAAGCAAAACGTGGCCAACGAATTCTAAAGCCTTGTGGGCCCAATCCAACTCATTTCTGATGCTATTTAACCCAAGGAGTGAAGAGGAAAACATATGTTAGTTACCAATTAGCTTAGTTTAGTAGTTAGAGTTAGTTTCTAGAGAGAGAAGCTCTCACTTCTCTCTAGAATTAGGATTAGGTTTAGTTCTTAGATCTAGATTTTAATTCATCTTCTTCTACTTCTATCTTCTCAATTCCTTGTTGTTACATTCATTCTTCTTCCATCCTTTAGTTGTAATTTCCTTTATGTTGTTCTTGCATTTTGTTGTAGATCTACTTTTGTTCCTTCCTTTCTCTTTCAATTCAATTCAAGGTAAATCATAATAATTGTGTTCATTTGATTTGTTGTTGTTTAATTCCTTGCAAATTGAGTAGTGTAGATTTACTTTTCTTGCAATTTTACTATGCTTTCCTTTTATGCCTTCCAAGTGTTTGATGAAATGCTTGGTTGGATTTTAGAGTAGAGTTTTATGTTCTTGGCTTGGAAAGGTAACTTAGGAACTCTTGAGTTACTAATGTCCAAGTAATTGATGATTGGGATTCATTGACTCTAGTTCTCACTAATTGAATTAGTGGAGAGTTAGGACTTATGGACTAGGATTGATATAGCTCATTTGACTTTCCTTTACTACTAGTTAGAGGATGATTTAATGAGATTAATCCTTGCCAATTCTCATATTGTGGTTAGTGATTAGGATAGAGATCTTTGACCACCAACCCTTGCCAAGACCTTTTTAGCCATTAGTTTACTTTCTTACCATTTATCTTTCATGCTTTATATCAAAACCCCAAATATAACTCACAACCGATAACAAGACACTTCATTACAATTCCTAGGGAGAACGACCCGAGGTTTGAATACTTCGGTTTATAAATTTTAGGGGTTTGTTTTAGTGACAAACAACTTTTTGCATGAAAGGATTAGTGATTGGTTTAGGAACTATACTTGCAACGAGATTTCATTTGTGAAATTCTAAACCGTCAAAAATCCATTCATCAGTACGCGTCGATGAGTAAAAAGGGCAAAAGGACTCGCACGCGTCAATGACGCATATGCGTGAATGAATGAACACTGCCCTCACTTTGAGAACGCACCGTTCCCCTGGGAGCTGCAACAAATTGCAATTTTGATCCACTTCATACAAGGCCAAAAAGCCCACTACAAGTACGGGAAGCCAGAATTGGAAGGTGTATAAATAGATAGGAATTTGATTTCATTGGGGAGTTCTCTTTTAATTTTCATTTTTAGGATTTTAGAATTGAGATCAGATCTGAATTTTCCTTTTTGTTTTCATTTTCTCTCTTCTGTAACCTTTTACTTTCTGTTTTGGATCTGGAAACATGGATTGAAGAATTCTTCTGAATTTCTTCATCTTGAAGTCCTCTTTTACTTTTCCTTTTGTATTTTTGACGAATTAGAGATCTGATATTAGCTTTCCTTCCACTTTTATTTCATTTGCAATTTCCTGTTTTCTGTTTTGTTAAGAGAGCAATTGAGATCTTAGTTTTCTTTCTGTTTTGCTATTCTTATGCAATTCTTCATTTCTCTTTTAAGATTTAAGAATTGATCTAAGTTTTCATTCCGTTTTACTTTTCTGCTTCCATTTCTGTTTTGGGACTAAAAGCCTAATTTACCTATTTTCTGCATTTCTTCATCTGAGAGTTCTCAGATTTACTGCAATTTACTCTTTCCAGTTCTGTTTTGATTCCCAACACCCAAATCCCTTTATTATTCATGCAATTTAAGTTTCCCAGCAGTTTAGATTCAGCAATTTACATTACTTACACTTTAAGTTTCAGTTATTTACTTTTCTTGCAATTTAAGTTTCAGTTCTTTTAATTACTTGCACTTTAAGTTTCTGCAATTTTACTTATTCTGCATTTACGATTCTGCCAATTTTCATTTTGCACTTTAGATTCACTGCAATTTATATTCTGTTAATCAAATTTCACCAAATTCATCAAATATTTGCTTAACTAAATTCATCACCATACTAAAGTTGCTCAATCCATCAATCCCTGTGGGATCAACCTCACTCCTGTGAGTTATTTCTACTTGATGCGACTCGGTACACTTTCCAGTGAGTTTGTGTGGGATCGTTTTTCCCTCATCATATTACATAGAGGAAACCGAAATCATATCTTGGTCAATTCCTAATATGCACAAAAATCCAAATTGCGTGCAATTCAAGCTTCCAACCACAACCAAGCCAACAATTCAACTCTAAGCTCCAAGTAAAAGCCAATAATCACAACTTCAAGCTATAAATACACATAATTCGTAACCAATCAACATAGGGTTCATCTTACTAAAAATTCCCAAGGGTTCAAGACACTCTTACCTTGCCCAATAGTTTTGGAAGCAAAGTCCAATAGTAATCAAGTGCTAGAGTGTACCTAAACACCCAAAATCACAAAATATCACTCAATATAAAACCCAAAAACTCAAAATTCTTAGGGTAGTAAATTGGGCAGAGATGAGTGAAAATCTGACATTCGAAAAATAAGTTCCGCGCAATAATTAACCGGCAAGTACACCGGGTCGTATCAAGTAATAAAACTCACTAAAGAGTGAGGTCGATCCCACGAGGATTAACGGATTAAGAAATTAATAATTAGTTGATTAGCCTAGTTAGACGACTCAGTTTGGAGTGATAAGCAGCAGGAAGGTAAATTGCATCAAAGTAAATAAAAGCAGTAAAGTGCAGAAAAGTAAATTGACATAAATGTAAAGTGCAGGAAGTAAATGACAAAAAGTAAAAGTAAAAAGGAAAAGAAAGCATTGGGATAGAAAGGTATTGCAATCTCCAGATCAACTGCTTTCATCTCTTCCTCAAACAATGCATTCATTGATTTTCTTGGCAATCTTAAGTGATTGGATCCCAATGTCTTGGCTCACCAATCTCTCTAAGCTTGTACAATTTCCCAATGTCTTGGTTTAATTGTTCATGGGAAGAGATGAAGCTTGGTCACTAATTATACCACACACATTCATAGATCAAAGTATTGGTAGGATTAAATGTCACAATATCCATCCAACCACCAACCTAATCCAATATGAGAAAGCGTTTCTAGCATGATTTCCTCATTCCTCTGTCAAGGTTCCGAGGAAATCCAATTATGAACAACTTCTCCATCGAGACAATTGCTCAATTGAATTAAGATCAAAAGCTTTCTAGTAAAATTAAGAGAAAAGACCGAAGAAGATGAGTGATAAAAGTAAATTAATCCATTGAATTGTAACAGAGTTCTCTAACCCAATGAAAAGAGTTAGTTGTTCATTGCTCTATTCAACAGAGAAGAAAAGAAGTGCAAAAAATAAAGATGAAAATTAAGAACGTAAAACTGGAATTGAAAATTCAAAGTTCATAATTGAAAATTACAAATTAAAACTGAACTACTTCTACAAAGGAAAGAAAAAGAAAATAAAGATGAAAAAGGGTGTGTGTTAGGGGATGTGGTGCATGATTCTGGACTCCCCTCCAATCCAGAATAATTTCTCCAATCCAGCTACTTCCTATATATAGGCTTACAAAAAATGAAAGAGAAAATTATAATTGAATTCAAATTCCTAATCTAGATCCTTCTTGTGCCTTGGATGAGTGATAATTGATGGGCTCAGCTTGCTTGAATGATCCAGGGGTGTATTGGGGCCTTAAGTGATGTTGAAGCGCCAAAATTCTGCTCCCAGACCCTGTCTTCCGCGTTTGCGTCAACGTTGGCAGGCAAACGTCCGCTCCAACGTTTTTCAATCCACGCGTACGCGTCTCCCACGTGTACGCGTACATGCTGCATTTTGCCAATCGATGCGTATGTGATAAACCCCAATTTTGTGGTTTATTTTGTGCTTAATTTAGGGGATTTTATCACCTTTTCCCACATTTATTCAATGAAATAGCATAGTTTTGTAATTCTCCCTTGATTTGTGCTTAAGTGTAAAAACATACTTTTTAGGCCCTTAAATTGGTGATTTTAATTCACTTTAATTCTATTCGATGCCTTGATATGTTTGTTAAGTGATTTTAGGTTCATAAGGCAAGTATTCGATGGAAGAAATGAGGAGAAAAAGATACAAAGTGGAGAATGCATGAGGAAACAAGGATTGGGAATACTTCAATGTGCGTGCACGCGTACAAGGCGCGCGCGCACAGAAATGGCTTCGCATGGCGACGCGTACGCGTACATGGCGCGTACGCGTGGATGAGAAAATGGCCAATCGACGCGCACGCGCACATGGCGCGTATGCGCTGATACTCGCACGTGACCCACTTAAAGGCAAAATGCTGGGGCGATTTCTGAGCTGCCCAGGCCCAAATCCAACTTGTTTCTGAGTGTATTTCATGCAGAATTGAAGCTTGGGCAAGGAGGGAGCAATTGTTTGAAGTGTTAGCATCATGTAGAGTAGTTTATAGAGAGAGAAGCTCCCTTTTCTCTCTAGAATTAGGTTAGGTTAGGTTAATCTCTTCTAGATCTGGGTTCAATCTCATGTTTTCATCTTGCTTCCTTTATGAATTTTTGCTTCTACTCTTTGAATTTCATGGTTAGTGTTAATTTTCCTTTTATGCTCTCTTTTTTGTTCATGGAAGCTCTTGTTGGATTTGGATCCCTTTTAATGCAATTTAATGTTTGATGTTCTTTTATTGTTGATTTGAGTTGTGATCTTACTTTCCTTGCAATTGGTAGTTGGTAGATTTATAATTCTTGCATATTTACCATGCTTTCCATTTATACCCACCAAGTGTTTGACAAAATGCTTAGTTGGGCTTTAGAGTAGATTTTGAGCATTCTTGGCTTGGAAAGAGTAATTAGGTAATCTTGAGTAATGAAAATCCAACTCATGTTGGTGATCTAGAGTTGTTAGCTAGTATTGTTTCCATTAACTCTAATCTCTTGCTAATTCACTTAGTAAGTTGATTAGGACCATTAGATTGAGATTAGCTAGTCATGTTAGACTTTTTTCGAGTGTGAAGATAATATGATACCTTCTTCCACCTTCGGGGATGACGTAATAAGATAAATTCTTGTTTATTATTGTGACATGATTAACTAGTCTTGTTTGACATTCTCCCTATGTGAAGATGACACAATACCTTTTTCCATTTGTTGGAGTTGGCTAAATAAGATAAATTGATCATTGCATGACTAGGATAGAAAGCCTATGTTCTCAACCCTTGCCATGAATGTCTCACCTTATTAATTGCTTTCTTTAATTGCTTGCTTGATTTACCTTTCTTGCACATTTAATTTCTTGCCCTTTATCAATCAAACCCCCCTTGCCCCCTTCATAGCCAATAAGCATACACCTCATTGCAATTCCTTGAGAGACGACCCAGAGTCTAAATACTTCGGTTATTTCTTATTTGGGGTTTGTTCCTTGTGACAACCAAAATTTTTGATGTGAGAATTGTTTGTTGGTTTGGAGCTATGCTTATAATGAAGTAATTCTTTTCTATAAGAAGAAAATCTAGACCATCGAGCAAATCTCAATTATCAAAATGGCGTCATTGCCGGGGAATTGCAATGGTGCTATGTTATTGGCTATTGTATATATTGTGAATAGCTTGATTTTTGGGTTTGTTTGTTAGTTTTTGCTAGTTTTAGGATTTAGTTTTCTTTATTTCTTGTTAGCTTTTGTTTTTATTTTCTCTTATCACCATGAATTCTCATCACTTTGGCTATGAGTTTGGTTCAAACTTTGTTGTAGAAGATGGAATTTACCATGATAACATGCATCAAGGATTTAGAGATCAAAGTTTGGCAAGAGTGATTGGGGACATGACTACTATCCTCACGGAGATGCGCGACAACCAAAGGGCATTTATTGCCACCCGAGCCGTCCAAGTGCCACCCCAATGTGACTACTCTTCGGATTCTTATGGGTATAATCCTAATCCTTATGCATACCAATCTAATGTGTGTGATGACCCTTATTGTGATTGTCAACCACAACCATCACATACATATGAACCCCCTCCTCAATATAGCCCTTCACCATACTCACAAGCCTCATACCACCATCCACCTCCATATGACCCCAACCCATACCCACCATACCAACCACCGTATAAACCACATCTAGAGCCACCACCTTTCCAATACCAATACTCTCATGGACCATAAACTCTACACATACCACCTCAAGGATTTCACCAATATGAACCACCTTCCAATTAAAATAATCTTCCCTCAAACAATGAACCCTTTCTTCCACCATCACCTCCCGATGAAGCCCCCATGCTAGAATTGGGAGATCTTGAATCTCATATCTTAAGGCGACACGAGGAGGATGAAAAGAAGTTTGAAGAGTTAAGAGCGAAAATGGCTATCATGGTAGAAGCTATTGGCAACATAGTCTCATCCCGCCTAAGCCTATGCGATCAAGGCACTCCTATTGTTGAATGTGAAGAAGCAACCAAGGAGTTTAGTGAGGGAGTGAACTTGAAGCTCCAAGGTGAAGAAGAGGAGTTAAAGCAAGAAATGCAACAAGAGGAGGAGGTAGAGATTATTGAACAAGAGAAAGTAGTGGTTGGAGCCTTAGGATATGTTGAGTACATAGATGAATCACAAATTGAAGAGCCTTCTTCTATTGGAGTTCGAAGTTGATGTTGAGGAGGAGAGTGCACACCCTCCAAGGCACAATGTGATTGGAGAAGTGGAAGAAGTGCTCCAAGCAACAAGCTCTCCTATTTATGATGATTTCGAATTAACATGTGATCCTTTTGAGCTTGATGAGTCCTTCCCCGCTATGCTTGGAATTGATGATGAGGTGGACTTCACTCAACTTCCTATTTATGACTTGAGTGATGGGGAAGAGATAGAAGAATTTGGTGAAGAAGAATGTGAACTTGAGGAGGCTTGGCAAGAGGAGGAACTTGAAAAATCTTGCCAAGTAGTGGAAACCCCTAGAAGAGGATGGATGGGAGTGGAGCGTGCCTTGTCAAGACCGTTGGAAACTCCTCCACCTAGGTTGACATCTAATCCTTCACCTGAGTGGGTAAAACTTCTAACTCTTACCTTTATTATGCCACTTGAATATGGTTTGCTTGAGACGGATGGCCAACTTAGAGCGCCTTTGTGGAATTAAGCGAAAGAGGAGGATGTTTAGTGGTTGGCGTTGTAAATCTAGACTCATTATGGTTGGAAGCTCAAAATTAAAGAGCATGGATTGGTGTAGTGCTAAATTGAATGGGTCTAGGAGGGTAGTTTGGTGCTTCCATGAGAATTCATCTCTCTTGCCACCCGGAGGAAATCATCATGATCAACTAAAGGAAGGGTATGAAAACAAGGTGTGGGATCCCAGATCGCACAAGGAGGATCAACTTTGGGAGCCTATGGTTTGTGAAGAACTCCATCAAAGCTTGGAGTTATTAACTTTGAATGATGAAGCACAATGGAAGTTCAAGCATTGGTGGATGTTCAAGGATGGATTCAAGCACAAGCCACCTTGATGACGAGCTCTCCATAAGTCCAACTTAAGGACAATAAACAAAAGTGCTAGGTGGGAGACACCCCACCATGGTAACATCTTTTCATTTTCCTCTTTTGTAAATATTGGTAAAATAGGTTTAATTCCTTGTTTTGATTGCTTAGTTGAGTTTATTTCGGAGTCTAGTAGGTTAAATAAGGTTTTATAATGTTTTGGTAGCTATTTGGAGGTTTCGAATGCTTGGATTAGTGCAAAAACATAGAAAAATTTTAAAAAACAGAGCACCATCCACGCACACACGTGCTTTACGCGTACGCGTGACCGAAGTATTTTCGGCCATCCGTGCGCACGCGTTATGCACGCGTACGCATGGATTGAATTTTTCCACTTCTTAGCCATTTTCCAGAGAATTGTGCCCGCACTGTGCGCGTTGTGTGCTAATGGCCCTCCTGGACTATGTTGGTATAGAATTTTTCAATAAAATCCCGTTGCAAGTATAGCTCTTCCCAACAACAATCCTCGAGTATCAAATTTAGAAGGGAGTTTGGTTGTCACAAGTTCAACCCCAATAAAAATCGAAGTATTCAAATCTCAGATCGTCTCACAAGGAATGGGCAAACATGTGCTTCAACATTAGTTAGAAATCCGGGGTTGTAAGTCATGAGCAAGAAATTAAACTAGGAATCTTAACAAGCAAGTAATCTTGAGATGCAAGAAACTAATTCAAACCACTAGAGAAAAATGTAAATAATTCCAAACTCATAAAATAGCATCCAATGTAATTCTATTCTAAACTAAACAAGTAACTATAACTAAGACAAAGCAATCAAGATTTTTGGGTTTTCAAATATGAATGATAAAAACGACTCTTGGCTAAGCATGGGAATTGGGGTCACCATCTTTGTCTAATAACCATATCTTGACAATTATGAGGAATCAAACTCATTAAGTTTACTTCTATACTTGAAGTATGTTAAATGGTTTGGTCAACATTAACCCATAAGGTCCAACCTAACTACTAATTAACTTAGTAGTAGGCTAGTGTCAATGGCTATCAAATTGACCACTAAGGGTTCCCAAATCATCAAATCCATTAGACCCAATGACTCAAGTTTACCCAATTCCCTTAGCCTAGGCCAAGAGTAAAAAGGACTACTCCATAATCAAGGGAAACATTTCATCAAACACATGGTAAGCATTAATAAAAGACCTATTCAAATTGCAATTAAATTGGAACTAACAAATACCCACTAACAATTACCAACATACAATCACTCAAACAACACAATTAATCATGGAAATCATCAATGCAACAAGAACAAATCAAGATCTACAAGATTCATGAAATGAGTATAAAATGACAAACAACAAGGAAACATAAAACTAACACAAGATCTAAGAAAAATTATACTAGAGAATTCAAATTAAACAATTAAAACTAGTAATTAACAAGATCCAATTCAAAATTCAACAAGGGAAGATCAAATTAAAGCTAGATCTAGAGAGGAACAAAGGTTTCTCTCTCTAGAAGAACAAAAGAACCAAAAACTAACTAAAATTACGTCTAAGTGTAAAATGATTGATCCCCCCTTTCCCCCTAGCATCCCTGGGTCGTTTTCATGCAGAAACAGCTTGAATTTGGGTCTGATGACCCTCAAAAATCGTCAGACACGATTTTCTTTAATGAGGTCACGTGCAGCCTTCTGTGCGTGCGCGCCATGCGTGCGTGCACGCCGATTGCTTTTGTGATCCACGCGTGCGCGCCATGTGTGCGTGTGCGTCGATGGGATTTCTCTGATCCGCGCGGATGCGTCCATCCTTGCGTGCCCCTTTCAGCTATCCTCATTCACGCGTGCGCGTGAAGTGCGCATGCGCGTCCATTCTGAAGTTCCCAAAATCCAAGTCTTCATGTTCCTTCCTCTTGTGCATGCTTTCTTTCTCTCTTCTACGCCATCCTTTCCCTATAAATTCTGAAATCACTGAACAAAAATGTCACGGCATCGAATGGCAATAAAAGAGGATTAAAATATAGCAATTCTAAAACGAAATAAGCATGATTCTCATCATGAAGCAATATTAGGAAGAGAACACAAAACCATGCAATTCTTGTGAATAAATGTGAGAAATATTGACAAAACCCTCCAAATTCTACACAATATAAACCACAAAATTGGGGTTTATCAAATCTTCCCACACTTAAACCAAGCATGTCCTCATGCTTAAAATAAAAAGACCAAAGATCATGGTAAGAAAGGATTTATGAAATGCAAATTTCCTAAATGAATGCATGCAACTAATGTAAAATCGTCTATCTACTTGGTCAAGGGTAAATCTATCCTTCAAGAACACATATGAGTATACGGGGTGAAAATGATATGTAGTTCATAAATCCTACCAATTTGAACATCAACATGAAGTGCATATAACTTGCTAGATGAACGCTTGTGAAAGCTGGGAACAAGGAGTTGAGCATCGAACCCTCACCGGAAGTGTATCCGCTCTATTCGCTCGAGTGTATAGGGTTCGTCATTCAATCCTCTCCTAATCATGCTTTCCAAGATTTGTCTTTCTTCTAACAATCAACAATTACTTAATGCATGCTTACAAGTATCATGAGGTCTTATTCATGGGTTGTAATGGGGCTAGGGTGAAGGTAAGGATGTATATGGTCAAGTGAGCTTAAAATTTGAGTCCTTGATTAACCTAAGATCCCACTAGACACATAGTACAACCTATACAACTATAGTATAATACCTAGCTACCCATGGGTTTCACTTTTCGCATACTCATGCATTCTTTTCAATTCACATCCCATATGCATTGTTATTATTACTTTGTCTTGGGGCATTTTTGTCCCCTTTCATTGCTTTCTCTTTTTCTATTTTTGTTTCTTCTATATATATTTTTCTATTTCCTTTTTTTTTCTTACATTCTCATATATACACATAAAAATTTTTTTCTTTTTGGTCCCCTTTCTCTTGGGGTTTCCTGTACAAAAGTTCCAATGCATATGGCTCAATCATTCAATACATGAGTATGTTCCCATTTCCCAGAATTTTCAATTACAATTACAAATTCACACCTTTATATCTTCCCAAGTTCCCAAGTACACCCTCCCATTTGAATGACACACACCCTAACTTTCCTAAGCTAATCAAGGATCCAAATCTAGGGATATTCATTATTTTTCTCTTGGGGTTGTTGATGTGCTCTTTTTAGAACAAAAAAGGGGTTTATCATGGGCTGAAAATTGGTTAGAAATGGTAGATAAAAGGGTTAAGGCCGTCTGGGAAAAGTGACTATTGAAATGATGGCCTCAATCATGTAAATGCATTCATACACAAAGCAATGGACATATAGAATCAGACAAAGCAAGGATTAAAATCATAGAGAGAGAACAATGCACACAAGAATAGGAATTAATGGTTAGAAGATATAACCACACAATAGGCTCAAAACTTACATGCTTGTGTTCTTAGCTCAATCACTATGTTCCAAAATACATTCTCGAAGCAAGTTTTCTGCAAAATTTTTTTTTCAAAATTGGTAGGGTACCCCAAAACACAGTTTCTTGGGGAAGAAGTCATTATTTTGACCAAGCAACTCTATAGAAATTAACTATCATGCAAGGAGTATTTACAAGCAAAACTAACTACACATGCAATGTACTAACTACTAAGCAAAAGATAAATCCATGGGTGTTGAAAGGAAAAGATTGTTACCCATGGAGATCGGTCGAACAACCTTCCCACACTTAGAATTTAGCACGGTCCTCCGTGCTACCAACAATGCGCAAAGGACGGTCGGGACCGGAATATTCACTATCACCTCCATCAGAGCTTCCATCACTTGGGTTCGAGGTGGATGTGAATATTTCGGGTTCCTCCATGCTAGGGGTAACACAACGCAGAAGCTTCTTGATATAAGTGTATCGGCATTGGTTGTGCCACTCATATCTATCAATCTTCCGGTGTAGATCTTCTATCCTTTGATGTGTGGATCTTTGCCATGGTGGTGACGATGAGGTGGAAGAAATAGTAGATGGAAGGGCTATGTCAAGGCTTGGGTTGTTCATGGGAAGATGTAAGTATTTTCTGCTTGGGACCTGACGTGGCGGAAATTGGCGAGTTAAGAAATTGTTATAAGAGATACGTTGCAAGTACAGTTCTTAACCAACCAAAAATCCACTTATCAATTTAGAAGGGTTATCACAAAATTAAAATTAAAATACTGGGAGTATGAATCCCAGGTCGTCTCCCAACGAGTTGCAGAAAGATGTGCTATTTTATTAATTAGATGTTTTCTAAAAATAGTTGAGTTGATAAACAGGAAATTAAATCAGAGAATTTATGTAAATTAAATAAAAACCTTGACCGGGAGTAGATTAGTTGGAAGCCTAATCCTTGATGGAGTTCTCTCAAGATAAAAGTGATAATTAAAGGTTGCTTGCTCAGTTATCCTTTACCAGGTAAAGGAAAGTTAAGCAAGTTGGAAGTCAATTTCTATTCACAAGTTCTAATCCTCTCCCTTGGGAAGGACAAGTGTTAGTGACTAGAGGGCGACCCAACGCAAAACCCAACTATAATTTTACTCTTGAGCATCCAGCTCAAGGTCCTCCTGTTAATCAACTCCCAATCAAGTTATGGAACTACTCGCTCATTATGATTGTAAAATCCACGAAATAAGAAAGGGAAATATTGAAAGACATGATAAATAATAATCAAAAGGATTAATTAAAAATAAAAATAGTTCTTGTATTAATAAATTCTAAAAATAATCCAAGAGTAACTCTGAGTAAATAAAGGACATGGAAGAGTAAGTGACAAGTAAGGAAACAAACTAGAATGACGAAGTCTTGACGGAAGTAATAACTCTTCTCAATATCCCAGTCCAAAAAGCAATAAAATCAAAATCCTAAGAACTATGAATGTGTAGAGAGAAAACCTAGAGGAGGAGTAAAATCAGATCTAAAACTAAAATTATACGGAATGAATGTTGTTCTCTGGTCTCTGCATGTTCCCTGGCTCTAATATGATTTTATGGGCCAAAAACTAGGTCAAAATAGGGTCCAAAATCGCCCCCAGCGAATTCTGCAGATCGCGCACGTCACGTGATCGCGTCATCCAGGTGTTCGCGTCATCCAGCGTTTTGCCTTGCCATGCGTGCGCATCGTCCACGCCTTCGCGTCACTTGTGCAGTTTCCAATCCACGCGGTCGTGTGAGCCATGCGTCCGCGTCACTGCAATTTCCTCTATGTCGCGCGGTCGCGTAAGCCATGCATCCGCATCACTTCTCGCTGGTCATCTCCTCAATTTCTTGTGTTCCTTCCATTTTTGCAAGCTTCCTTTCTAATCTCCAAGTCATTCATGCCCTATAAAGCCTGAAACACTTAACACATAGATCACGGCATCGAATGGAATAAAGGAGAATTAAAATACAAAATTAAAAGTCTCTAGGAAGCAAGTTTTCAACCATAAAGTATTTTTAGGACGGAATTATAAATGCATGCTAATCATATGAATAAGTGGGTAAAGATTTGATAAAACCGCACAATTAAGCATAATATAAACCATAAAATAGTGGTTTATCAACCTCCCCACACTTAGTCATTAGCATGTTCTCATGCTTAGTTGAAGGAGATAAAATAAATGAGTAGGAACATGTAAAACTCATGCAATGCAATGCAACCTATATATGTGAATGCAACTATATGATTCTTGTCCACTTGGTCAAAAGTAAATAAGCTCTTCAAGACAATCACAGATCGAATTCCACTAATTCAATTCTTATACAGTAAGAACAGATAAAAATACAAGAAGGTAGCTCATGAAAGCAGGAAACATAGAACTTAAGCATTGAACCCTCACTGATGATGTATGTATGCTCTAATCTCTTTAGTGTATAGGGTGATCACTCTATCCTTCTCTAATCATGCCTTCTAATTTTCTGTTCTTTACCTAACCAATCAACAACAATTAATATACCAATGCAAACATCATGAGGTCTTTTCAAGGTTGTAATGGAGCCAAGGTATGGGTAAGGATACATATATGGCTAAGTAAGCTTATAAATTGAATCTTTAATTAACCCAAGCTTTCACCTAACACATATATATATTCTTTATAGCTTAAATTTCACACTTAGCTACCCAAAATTTTCTTTTCACATTCCTTACTCATGTATCAACTTTTATTTTAATTTTATCATATATGCATTGATCTTTGAATTCTTAACTTAACATTGGGGTAACTTTGTCCCCTTATTTAATTATTTTTATTTTTTTATTTTTTATTTTTTTTTGGATTTTTTTTAACATAAATATAAACGTAGCTTATCAATACGCATAGATTTTTTAATTTTTATAGTTTTACATGAGTAGGCACCCAAATTCCCATTATATTATCATGATATATTCCCTTATTATCTTTTGTTCCCACAATTTTTCCATACTTAATTAATACATAATTCTATCCTAAGCTAACCAAAGATTCAATTGGGATATATAATTATTTTTCCGCTTAAGGCTAGTAATGTGGTAAAATAAAGAACAAAATAGGATTTAAAAGCTCAAAGTGGCTAACAAAGGTAACTTAAGGGGTGGGCTTAATTTGGATAAGTGAGCTAAACAAATAATGGTCTTAATCATATGCAAGCATATAGATATATTAAACATTGGACATATAGGATGATGGAAAAGGCTTGCTATTGCTAAACCTATTTCTTCCACCATTATTAAAGCCTTGTTGGGGCTTTTGTTGATCCTTCCATGAGAAATTTGGATGATTTCTCCATGAGGGATTATAGGTATTCCCATAGGGTTCCCCCATGTAATTCACCTCTGCTATTGCAGGGTTCTCAAGATCATAAGCTTCTTCTTCAGAAGATGCCTCTTGAGTACTATTGGATACAGCTTACAATCCATTCAGACTCTGAGAAATCATATTGACTTGCTGAGTCAATATTTTATTATGAGCCAATATGGCATTCAGAGTATCAATTTCAAGAACTCCCTTCCTCTGAGGCGTTCCATTACTCACAGGATTCCTTTTAGAAGTGTACATGAACTGGTTATTTGTAACCATGTCAATGAGTTCTTGAGCTTCTGCAGGGGTTTTCTTTAGGTGAATGGATCCACCTGCAGAATGGTCCAATGACATTTTTGATAATTCAGACAGGCCATCATAGAATATATCCAAGATGGTTCATTCTGAAAGCATGTCAGAAGGACACTTTTTGGTCAGTTGCTTGTATCTCTCCCAAGCTTCATAGAGGGATTCACCTTCTTTCTGTTTGAAGGTTTGAACATCCACTCTAAGCTTGCTAAGCTTTTGAGGAGGAAAGAACTTGGCTAAGAAAGCCGTGACCAGCTTATCCCAAGAGTTCAGGCTATCCTTAGGTTGAGAGTCCAACCATATTCTAGCTCTGTCTCTTACAGCAAACGGGAAAAGCACAAGCCTGTAGACCTCGGGATCAACTCCATTGGTCTTAACAGTATCACAGATCTGCAAGAATTCAGTTATGAACTGAAAAGGATCTTCTGATGGAAGTCCATAAAACTTGCAGTTCTGTTGCATCAGAGAAACTAATTGAGGTTTCAGCTCAAAGTTGTTTGCTCCAATGGCAGGGATTGAGATGCTTCTTCCATGTAAATTAGAATTTGGTGCAGTAAAGTCACCAAGCATCTTCCTTGCATTGTTATTATTTTCGGCCATGTCTCCTTATTTTTTGAAAATTTCTGTCAGATTTTCTCCAGAGAGTTGTGCTTTAGCTTCCCTTAGCTTCCTCTTCAGAGTCCTTTCAGGTTCAAGATCATCTTCAACAAAAATGTTCTTATCCTTGTTCCTGCTCATATGAAAAAGAAGAGAACAGAAAATATGGAATCCTCTATGTCACAGTATAGAGATTCCTTATGTAAGTATAAGAAGAGAATAATGGAGGAAGGAAAATATAAGAATCCAAGCACAAGGGAGAGGAATGAGTTCGAATTCTTGGGTGAAAGAGGGGTGTTAGTAGATGAATAAATAAACAGAAGGGAATAAGAGATGAGAGAATTTGAAAAATTAAATAAATTAAATAAAAAAATATTTTTGTTTTTTTTTTTTTAAATTAGTTAGAATTCGAAAATTTTTAAAAAGAAAAATGAAATTAAATTAAATTAAAATTTTAAAACAATTAGTTAATAAAAAAGGAATTTTGAAAAAAGAGGGAAGGGATTTTCGAAAATTAGAGAGAGAGAGTTAGTTAGGTAGTTTTGAAAAAGATATGAATCAAACAAAAAGATAAGATTAATTGAAAAAGATTTGAAAATCAATTTGAAAAGATAAGAAGTTAGAAAAGAAGTTAGAAAAGATTTTGAAATTGATTTGAAAAAGATGTGATTGAAACTTATTTTGAAAAAAATATTTAAAAAAAAGAAATTTAAAAAGATTTGATTTTGAGAATTAAAGTTGATTACTTGACTAACAAAAAACTAAAAAGATATGATTCTAGAGTTTAAAGATTGAACCTTTCTTACTAGGCAAGTAACAAACTAAAATTTTTTTGAATCAATCACATTAATTGTTAGCATTAATTTCGAAAATATGAAATAGAAATAAGAAAAAGATTTTGAAAATAAATTTTGAAATTTTCGAAAATATTAAGAAGGAAATTGAAAAAGATTTGATTTTTGAAAAAGATTTGAAAAAGGATAGGATTTTTAAATTGAAAATTTTATTTGACTCATAAGAAACAACTAAATTTTAAAAAATTTTGAAAAAGTCAAGTCAAATTTTCGAAAATTATGAGTGAAAAAGGAAAAGATATTTTTTATTTTTGAATTTTAATGATGAGAGAGAAAAACATCAAAAAGACTCAATGCATGAAAATTTTGGATCAAAATAAATGATGCATGCAAGAACACTATGAATGTCAAGATGAACACCAAGAACACTTTGAATGTCAAGATGAACACCAAGAATTTATTTTTGAAAATTTTTAAGAAAAGAAAAATATGCAAGACACCAAACTTAAAAGTTTTTCATGTATGGACACTAACAAATTGAAAATGCATATGAAAAACAAGAAAAGACACAACAAGAAATTTTAAAGATCAAACAAGAAGACTTACCAAGAACAACTTGAAGATCATGAAGAATGCAATGCATGGATTTTCGAAAAATGCAAGAAAGAGATAAACATGCAATTGACACCAAACTTAAAAACTGACACAAGACTTAAACAAGAAACATCAAATTATTTTTGATTTTATGATTTTATTAAAATTTTTGGTATTTTTCAAAAATTAATTGGAATTTGGAAAATAAGGATTTCAAAATTTTTAATAGAAATTCCAGGAATCTTGCAATGTTAGTCTAAAGCTCCAGTCCAGGAATTAGACATGGCTCACTAGCCAGCCAAGCATTCAGTGAAAGCTCCGGTCCAAAACACTAGACATGGCCAATGGCCAGCCAAGCTTCAGCATACATAGTTCAAGCATGTGAAGAAGAAGCCTCAGTCCAAAAGAATTTAGACATGACTTTACAGCCAGTTAGGATTCAACATTTCCCATGAAATTCTAGAATTCCTTCTTAAAAATTCTGAAGAACATAAATTAATTAAAATATTTTTTTTGAAAATTTTTTTTTGAAATTAAAAAGAATAAAAACAAAAACTTAAAATTAAAATAAAATTACCTAATCTGAGCAACAAGATGAACCGTCAGTTGTCCAAACTTGAACAATCCCCGGCAACGGCGCCAAAAACTTGGTGTTGTTGCCGGACCAAACTTGGCACTGTTGTGGACGGAAACAAATGCGAAATTGTTGTTCGTTCCCTTCCCCGGCAACGGCGCCAAAAACTTGGTACACGAAATTGTGATCCTTAACAACGGCGCCAAAAACTTGGTGCTCGGAACATAATTCACACACTTTGCCACAACTTCACACAACTAACCAGCAAGTGCACTAGGTTGTCCAAGTAATAAACCTTACGTGAGTAAAGGTCGATCCCACGGAGATTGTTGGCTTGAAGCAAGCTATGGTCACCTTGTAAATCTCAGTCAGGCGGATTCAAATGGTTATAGAGTTTTAATAATTAAAAGATAAATAAAATGTAAAATGGGATAGAGATACTTATGTAATTCATTGGTGAGAATTTCAGATAAGCGTACAGAGATGCTTTCGTTCCTCCTGAACCTCTGCTTTCCTGCTGTCTTCATCCAATCATTCCCACTCCTTTCAATGGAAAGCTTTGTGTAGGGCATCACCGTTGTCAATGGCTACTTCCCATCCTCTCAGTGAAAATGGTCCAAGATGCGCTGTCACCGTGATGACAAGTCATCTTAGCCTAGTTTCACTAGCCTTTTTCTTTTGTTTTCGATTGATTTATGCACTTTCTTGAGCCATAAGCAAGCCAATTGGGTAGATTTCCATGTTTCCTTTGATTCAATCAACCATGTATGAATTAATGAAATTTCATGAGATTTTATGCTATAATTGTCATATATTATTAAAGAATAACAAACTCATGATTTTAAGCAAAGCTTTGATGTGTTTGGTTGATTGATGATAGGTGAAAAGAGTTTTGAAGAAGGTTGAAGAAAGAAGGAATGGCTAGGAGCAAGAGAGAACAAAAAGTTTGAGCAAAAGTTTGCCTCAAACTTTAGCTCAAACTTTTAAAAGAGTTGAAAACACTCCAGAGGAAAAAAAGCTTGAGCAAAAGTTTGACCTCAAACTTTAGTTCAAACTTTTGGGAGAAAAGCTTGAGCCAACGTTTGCCTCAAACATTTTGGCAAACGTTGGCATCACAAAATCAATACCCTGGAGGAAAAAGCTTGTGCCAACGTTTGAGGTCAAACTTTTGCTCAAACGTTGGCGCCACACTTGCACACCCTGGAGGAAAAAGCTTGCGCCAACGTTTGAGGTCAAACTTTTGCTCAAACGTTGGCGCAACACACATTTACAAGGGGGCCAACGTTTGAGCAAAAGTTTGACCTCAAACTTTGGCTCAAACGTTGGTAGCAGCAAGGTGAAGCCATCTGGTATAAAAAGTTTGAGTAAAAGTTTGACCTCAAACTTTTACTCAAACTTTTACTCAAGCTTTTATGTTTTTCAACCCGGTTCACAATGGATCTTTCTCCAACTCCAAGAGCAATCAACCAAGGCCTTTATCAACCCAATTCCATCAAGAACAAAGGCCCAATTCAAGGCTTGAAGACCATTTGAAGAAAGTGTATAAATAGCTTAGGATTTAAGTTCTCAAGGAGTTTTTTTGGGAACTTTCCGTTTTAGTTTTGCTGAGAGCTTTTGGTTTTGGAATTTTATGAGTTTCTGAGTTTCGGAGAGGAGAATTGAATTCTCTTCTTCTTAGTTTTCTTGTTTTCAATTTCAATTACATTTGTCTTGGATCTTGGGTTGAAGAATTGAGGAAATTCTGTCTCAATTTCACCTTGAGATCTCTTTGTCTCACTTTACTGCACTTTTGGAAATTGAATTTGGTTTTGCTTCTTCTACTGCTTGATCTTTAAATTCTCTTGCAATTGATTTCTAGATTAGATCTAGGAAGGCATTGAGATCTAGACTTGGTTATCTAGTCTCTTGGGTCCTGAGATCTGAAATTCCCTTTTTATTTCTCTGTTGAACGCTTCTTCAATCGATTTACATTTTCTGTTTGAGATCTATTGCAATTAAATCCATCTTTTACTTCCCTGCTTTTTGCAATTTTACTTTTCCTTGTTTAAATTCTGCAAATTCACTTCCCAATTCCCTTTACAATTCAAGCCATTTACATTTCTTGCACTTTAAGATTCTGCAATTTACATTTCTTGCGTTCTAAGTTTCTGCCATTTAATTTCTTGTTCTTTAAAATTCAGCACTTTATTTTCTGTTCTCTTTAATTTCATGCAATTTACCCATTCCCTTTACTTTCCATGCAATTTAAATTCTGTTTATCACAAATCACTCAACCAAATCTTGATTCGCTTGACTAAATCAACCACTAAACTAAAATTGCTCAATCCTTCAATCCCTGTGGGATCGACCTCACTCCCGTGAGTTTTTATTACTTGATGCGACCCGGTGCACTTGCCGGTTAGATTTGTGTGTTTGGAATTCATTTTCTGAAAATACACATCAAGTTTTTGGCGCCGTTGCCGGGGATTGAAATAGATTGACAATGATTAAGTAAAGTGGAGATCTAGATCAAGCACTTTTTCTTTTCTGTTTCTTTAACTTTTGACTAACACGCTAACTATTTGAATTTTTGCCTAAGCTAACTAATATTTCACTTCAGCCATGGATTGAAGTGTTATTGCTTTTCTGGTATTGTGTGATTCTTGTGTTTTGCTTGTATGTCAGATGCAAGAAGAGAGATGCCTACCTTTCATGAAACTGACGAAAGAATCCTTCGAAGGCTAAGAAGAGAAGCAAGAGAAAAAAATGTTGCTGGAGAGGAAGAATCAGATGAAGAATATCATGAATTGGAGGAACACTCAACAAATCCAACAAATCCACCAGTGAGAATGGCCAACAACAATGGTCAACCCCAGAGGAGAGTCTTGGCTTCATATACATTTGCTAATCCAAGGCATTGTGGGAGTAGCATCCTTACCCCAAATGTCGATGTAAATAACTTTGAATTGAAGCCCCAACTCATCACCTTGGTGCAGAACAACTGTTCTTATGGAGGAGGCCCCTTGGAAGATCCAAACCAGCACCTATCCACCTTCCTGAGGATATGTAACACTGTGAAGACCAATGGTGTACATCCTGATAGTTACAAATTGTTGTTGTTTCCATTTTCCCTGAGGGACAAAGCTACTCAATGGTTGGAGTCATTTCCAAGAGAAAGCATCAACAATTGGGAGGATCTAGTGAGCAAGTTCTTAGCAAAGTTTTATCCTCCTCAAAGGATCATCAGGCTCAAAACAGAGGTTCAAACATTTACTCAGATATATGGAGAGTCATTGTATGAAGCATGGGAGAGATACAAAGCTTTACTCAGGAAGTGTCCACCAGAGATGTTTAATGAATGGGATAAACTCCAAAATTTCTATGAAGGACTGACAATGAAAGCTCAAGAGGCACTTGACTATTCAGCAGGAGGCTCAATGCAACTCATGAAGACAGCTGAAGAGGCCCAAAACCTCATTGATATGGTGGCAAACAATCAATATTTCTTTGCTCATCAGAGAAAACGCCAGCCATCATAAAGGAAAGGAGTGTTAGAAATGGAAGGGGTTGACACCCTCCTAGCTCAAAACAAGATAATGCAGGAGCAGATTCAACAACAATTTGAGCAGATGGCTAAAAAGATTGATAGCTTGCAAGTTGCAGCAGTGAATACAAGCCAACCATCAACCAAATGGGGGCAAAATGAAGAAAACCAAGAAGATCAGCAGCAGGAACAACCTCAATATGTGCATAACCAAAGCTCTGGCCAAAATGAAGTCTATGGTGACACCTACAATCTATCCTGGAAGAACCATCCAAATCTCAGATGGGGAGATAACCACACCCACAGCCAGCAACCGTGGCAGAAAAATTCAAACCAAAACAACTCAAGAAACACAACTTACTCAAACCACGACCAGCAAAACACTAATAATGATCAATACAAGAAACCACAAAATACATATCAACCACCCCACCACAATCCACAAACTCATCAAAATAGCATTTCCACACCAACATCTAACCCCCAAAACTACCACACTACCCCTACAAATAACTTCCAGCAACCACATTCCACCCCCATCATACCACCAATAGACCATCATGAAAGTAGAATTTCAAGTCTTGAGGCAGCCATACAAGCAATTGCTCAGTCCACTCAAAGCTTGGTCAAAGTGCAAGAGAGAAATGAAGCTACCGTGAAGAGCCTTGAACGACAAGTGGGACAATTGGCCAAACAAGCTGAACGGCCAACCAATGTTCTCCCAAGTGATACAATCTCCAATCCAAAGGACAAAGGAAAAGCTACAAAGTGGGAGGAGTGCAAAGCAATCATAGTGGGAAGTGAAAAGACTAGGGAGAAGGAAGCCATCAATCAAGAAGAACACAACAGAGAAGTTCCACAAGAAGAGACAGAAGAGAGAAGTGAAGAGGAGAGAAAGACCAAGAATGCAAAAAGCTCAAAGAAAGATGAGGACATCCTTGAAACACAGCTATAAGAGAAGAAGGAAGGGGTGAAGCCAGATGTCCCCAAACTTCCGTACCCTCAAAGGTTCAAAAAAGAAAACGAGGATAAGTAATACTCAAAATTCCTGGATATATTCAAGACCCTCAGCATCAATATTCCTTTCTTAGAAGCACTTGAACAGATGCCAGTGTATGCCAAATTTATGAAGGAAGTGCTGACAAAGAAAAAATCCCTAAAAGAAGGACAAATTTTTGAGATGACAATGGAATGTAGTGCTATTCTCCAAAGAGAGTTACCAGAGAAGAAAGATGATCCTGGGAGTTTTTATATACCTTGCACCATAGGAGACATAACAATTGAAAAGTCATTCTGTGACCTTGGTGCAAGCATAAACTTGATGCCTTTGTCTCTAATGAGGAAACTTCGAATTTGTGAGCTGAAATCCACATGAATACTCCTTCAAATGGCTGACAAATCCATCCAGCAAGCAGTTGGAGTTGTAGAGAATGTACTGGTAAAAGTGGGGAAATTCCTTCTCCCAACTGATTTTGTCATTTTGGATATGGAGGAGGACCCTAACACCCCCATCATCCTAGGGAGGCCTTTTCTTGCTACGGGCAGAGCATTGATAGATGTTGAAAAAGGGGAATTGTTGCTGAGAGTGCATGATGAGCACCTAGCATTCCATGTTTTTAAAACCCCACATGAGCCCACTCAAGAAGAAAAGTGTACGGAGGATAAGGCCAGAGATCAAAGTTTGAAGGAGGTAGTCAATGAGTTAGCTCCAAGACTTCCAAATCCATGCTTGAAAGAAGTAGAGATAGTGCAACAGACCAAAGAAATCAAGGAGGAACTAGATCCAAAACCTCCAGATGAGAAATTCAACATCTCAGATAAGGAACCACCAAGGCAGGGAGTATCTTTTGAGAAAAAAAAAGAAGAAGAGTCCAAGAGGGTGGAGAAACAAGAAGATCCCTACTGAAGGCTTTTCACCAGGGGATAAAGTAGTGTTAAACACCCAACCAATGAAGGTGTCCCCACAATCATCTGAATACTACACTGTGAACCGGGTCCTTTCACTTGAACACCTAGAGATCATCAAAAAGGAGACCGAAAGGAAGTTCATAGTAAGAGGAGAAAAGCTGAGCCACTATGCTTTTCAGCCTCCATAATCAAAGAACGAGATGTCAAGCTAGTGACAATAAAGAAGCGCTTGTTGGGAGGCAACCCAACCTGAGGTAGTTTTCTTTTCATAGCTGTTTCAATAAGAAGGTTGAGTAGTTTTGTCTGTATTACAAGGATCTAAGTTTGGTGTTGCACACCAAAATAATTTAAGGGAGAATGAAGGATTCTAAGTTTGGTTTTCCACCAAAATCTCATTTAAAAGCATATTCTCACCTCTTGCATAATGATAGCTCCAAGCAATCAGACAAATTATTCAACCAGTTAATTGCTTCTTAGTTTGGTTCCATAACCTTTAGCAAGGCCAAAAGAATTTATAAATGTACAACCTGTTGCATTAGAGACAGTGGCAAGGAATTAAGTTTGGTGTTCCCACACCAAATTGAATCCAAAAAGCCACACTCAATTTATGCATACTAACCAGTCACCTAAGGGCTTGAGAAGCAAGCAACTTTTGAGAATTGTGCAGGGAACGAACCACCATTTGAAGACATTATGCATCATGACTCAAAAGGGGCACAACAGAAGGAAGAACAAAAGAACTGCAAACCAATAGGTTGTATTTATACTTAACTTTTGCTGTTGAGAAATGCTTTGATTTATGTCTTGCTAAAGTGTTCATCTAGTTCAAGTAGATTCAATTTTCTTTTGCAATAAGTAAGCTAGTCCAAGTGTGTGCTTGTATGTTTACTTTCACTTAGCTAACTGCATGCTTTGTCCCCTGCATCTTTAATTCAATAAAAAGAAATGTTTGAATGTGAAGTGAGATAGTTCTCTGTTAGATAGAAGTACAATAAAAGTAAGTGGTGGTATGTATGTGTGATTGTATGATAGCTCACTTTTAGTGAATAAAAGAACTAGGATGTCTCCTTCTAAGTAGAAAGTGGCCTACTGTCTATGAATCTCAATCAAATAAAAGTTCTTGGTTAAAAAGAAAAACAAAAAGAGAAAAGAAAAAGCCAAAAAGTGGCAACAGAATAAAAGAAAATAAAAAGAAACAAAGCTAGACACCAATAGCTTGAACCTTAGAATATATGCCTGTGGTGTCTTTGTACTAGGATCTGCTTGGATTATTAAGTTCTTTGGAGTGCATCAACACTTGGTGACTTGGGTTAACTAACCCGGGATCATCAGCTGAAAGTCCACTATCAAGAGCAACCTAACTACAAGGCATTTAGTAACCCAAAGAGGTGCTGGGCATCAATGTTTTAAGAAGGAATGTGAGCCAAGTGTCTATAGTGAATAATGTGTCAAGTATAAAGAAAGAAAAGAACTTGTTACACATGACACTGAACTAAAGCTTTTAGAGAAAAAAATAATAGTCAAGGACAAAGGAATAATGAGAGGTCATAGCAGTGTGTTGCTTGATGCTTGAAGGAGACTTTCTAGGCCTAAAAGTCAATAAGAAGTGAGTGTTTACATATCCACAGAAAACCCCATGAACTACCAATAATACTCTGCTAGCATGAACATCCTCTTCCATTTCATTCTTTCTTCCCAATAATTCTTTTCTTGCTTGGGGACAAGCAAGCTTTAAGTTTGGTGTTGTGATGACAAGTCATCTTAGCCTAGTTTCACTAGCCTTTTTCTTTTGTTTTCGATTGATTTATGCACTTTCTTGAGCCATAAGCAAGCCAATTGGGTAGATTTCCATGTTTCCTTTGATTCAATCAACCATGTATGAATTAATGCAATTTCATGAGATTTTATGCTATAATTGTCATATATTATGAAAGAATAACAAACTCATGATTTTAAGCAAAGCTTTGATGTGTTTGGTTGATTGATGATAGGTGAAAAGAGTTTTGAAGAAGGTTGAAGAAAGAAGGAATGGCTAGGAGCAAGAGAGAACAAAAAGTTTGAGCAAAAGTTTGCCTCAAACTTTAGCTCAAACTTTTAAAAGAGTTGAAAACACTCCAGAGGAAAAAAAGCTTGAGCAAAAGTTTGACCTCAAACTTTAGCTCAAACTTTTGGGAAAAAAGCTTGAGAAAAAGTTTGACCTCAAACTTTAGCTCAAACTTTTGGGAGAAAAGCTTGAGCCAACGTTTGCCTCAAACTTTTTGGCAAACGTTGGCATCACAAAATCAATACCCTGGAGGAAAAAGCTTGCGCCAACGTTTGAGGTCAAACTTTTGCTCAAACGTTGGCGCGACACTTGCACACCCTGGAGGAAAAAGCTTGCGCCAACGTTTGAGGTCAAACTTTTGCTCAAACGTTGGCGCGACACTTGCACACCCTGGAGGAAAAAGCTTGCGCCAACGTTTGAGGTCAAACATTTGCTCAAACGTTGGCGCAACACACATTTACAAAGGGGCCAACGTTTGAGCAAAAGTTTGACCTCAAACTTTGGCTCAAACGTTGGTAGCAGCAAGGTGAAGCCATCTGGTATAAAAAGTTTGAGTAAAAGTTTGACCTCAAACTTTTACTCAAACTTTTACTCAAGCTTTTATGTTTTTCAACCCGGTTCACAATGGATCTTTCTCCAACTCCAAGAGCAATCAACCAAGGCCTTTATCAACCCAATTCCATCAAGAACAAAGGCCCAATTCAAGGCTTGAAGACCATTTGAAGAAAGTGTATAAATAGCTTAGGATTTAAGTTCTCAAGGAGTTTTTTTGGGAACTTTCCGTTTTAGTTTTGCTGAGAGCTTTTGGTTTTGGAATTTTATGAGTTTCTGAGTTTCGGAGAGGAGAATTGAATTCTCTTCTTCTTAGTTTTCTTGTTTTCAATTTCAATTACATTTGTCTTGGATCTTGGGTTGAAGAATTGAGGAAATTATGTCTCAATTTCACCTTGAGATCTCTCTGTCTCACTTTGCTGCACTTTTGGAAATTGAATTTGGTTTTGCTTCTTCTACTGCTTGATCTTTAAATTCTCTTGCAATTGATTTCTGGATTAGATCTAGGAAGGCATTGAGGTCTAGACTTGGTTATCTAGTCTCTTGGGTCCTGAGATCTGAAATTCCCATTTTATTTCTCTGTTGAACGCTTCTTCAAGCGATTTACATTTTCTGTTTGAGATCTATTGCAATTAAATCCATCTTTTACTTCCCTGCTTGTTGCAATTTTACTTTTCCTTGTTTAAATTCTGCAAATCCACTTCCCAATTCCCTTTACAATTCAAGCCATTTACATTTCTTGCACTTTAAGATTCTGCAATTTACATTTCTTGCGTTCTAAGTTTCTGCCATTTAATTTCTTGTTCTTTAAAATTCAGCACTTTATTTTCTGTTCTCTTTAATTTCATGCAATTTACCCATTCCCTTTACTTTCCATGCAATTTAAATTCTGTTTATCACAAATCACTCAACCAAATCTTGATTCGCTTGACTAAATCAACCACTAAACTAAAATTGCTCAATCCTTCAATCCCTGTGGGATCGACCTCACTCCCGTGAGTTTTTATTACTTGATGCGACCCGGTGCACTTGCCGGTTAGATTTGTGTGTTTGGAATTCATTTTCCAAAAATATACATCACACCGCACGGCTATTCATCTGTCGGTTCTCGATCATACTGGAATAGGATTCAGTAATCCTTTTGAGTCTGTCACTACGCCCAGCACTCGCGAGTTTGAAGCTCGTCACAGCCATCCCTTTCCAGATCCTACTCAGAATACCACAGACAAGGTTTAGACTTTCCGGATCTCAAGAATGGCCACCAATAGTTCTAGCCTATACCACGAAGACTCTGATTAAGGAATCCCAGAGATACTCATTCAATCTAAGGTAGAACAGAAGTGGTTGTCAGGCACGCGTTCATAGGTTGAGAATGATGATGAGTGTCATGATCATCACATTCATATTGAGGTGCGAATGAATATCTTAGAATCGGAATAAGCTTGAATTGAGTAGAAAAACAATAGTACTTTGTATTAATTCATGAGGAACAGCAGAGCTCCACACCTTAATCTATAGTGTGTAGAAACTCTACCGTTGAAAATACATAAGTGATAGAGGTCCAGGCATGGCCTAGTGGCCAGCCTCTATGATCTAAGAACTAAACGTCCAGAGATGATCAAAAGATCTCCCTGATACAATAGTAAAAAGTTCTATTTATAATAAACTAGTTACTAGGGTTACAGAAATAGGTAAATGATGCAGAAATCCACTTTCGGGGTCCACTTGGTGTGTGCTTGGGTTGAGCATTGAGCTTTACACCTGTAGAGACTTCTCTTGGAGTTGAACGCTAGTTTGTAACCTGTTTCTGGCGTTTAACTCCACTTTGCAACCTGTTTCTGGCGTTTAACTCCAGAATAAGGCAGAAAGCTGGCGTTGAACGCTAGTTTACGTTGTCTAAACTCGGACAAAGTATGGACTATTATATATTTCTGGAAAGCCCTGGATGTATAATTTCCAACGCAATTGAGAGCGCGCCATTTGAAGTTATGTAACTCCAGAAAATCCACTTTGAGTGCAGGGAGGTCAGAATCCAACAGCATCTGCAGTCCTTCTTCAACCTCTGAATTTGATTTTTGCTCAAGTCCCTCAATTTCAGCCAGAAAATACCTGAAATCACAGAAAAACACACAAACTCATAGTAAAGTCCAAAAATGTGATTTTTATTTAAAAGCTAATAAAAATATACTGAAAACTAACTAAATCATACTGAAAACTATGTAAAAACAATGCTAAAAAGCGTATAAATTATCCGCTCATCAACGCGGTCGCGTGGTTGACGCGATTGCGTGGGTGGCCAATATTGGGAGATGACGCGGATGCGTGGGGCACGCGTTCGCGTGGTAGGGACTGTGCGTCCAGCGCCAATCCAGCACCACTCTAGCACAACTTTCTGCCATGTACCCTCTTTTACGTCGATTTTCAGGTCACGCGTCCGCGTGGGTGACGCGGACGCATGGAAGGCAATTCTCCCACATGACGCGGACGCGTTAGCGACGTGGTCGCGTGGGGCAATTTATGCCAAAGGCACGCCTCCAACCACACTCTCGCGTGACTTTCTGTTCGATTTCTTATTCTTTCTGAGCCACCTGTGACGCGGACGCGTTGGCGACGCTGTCGCGTCGCGTGCTCTCCCTCTTTTTTTTTTTAAGAAAAATATGCAAATGCAGATGCAAGCTAAATGTGCTAATAAAGTGAGTTATTGAAAAAAAACTAAGAATAAAGAAAGGAACGATCATACCATGGTGGGTTATCTCCCACCTAGCACTTTGCTTTAACATCCTTAAGTTGGACGCTCCACTAGCTCAGTCTTTTGCTGTGGGTGGATCCTCCAAGAGGAAGATCTCTAGCTCCCTGGGTTTCGCCTTCGCCCCATGATATAGCTTCAGGCGATGTCCATTAACTTTGATGAATTCAGAGCTTGAAGGATGACTCAGGTGGAAAACTTCGTATGGATCAACCTTCTCCACTCTATATGGACCTTCCCATCTTGATCTTAACTTGCTTGGCATGAGTCTCAGTCTAGAGTTGTAAAGGAGGACAAAGTCCCCAGGTTGGAACTCTCTCCTTTTGATGTACTTATCATGCACAGCCTTCATCTTTTCCTTGTACAGTCTTGAGTTCTCATAAGCTTCTAGGTGTAGGCTCTCTAATTCTAGCAGTTGCAACTTTCTCTCAGTTCCAACCTTCTCAAATTCTATATTGCACTCCTTTACTACCCAAAAGGCTTTGTGCTCTACCTCTACTGGGAGGTGACAGGCCTTTCCATAAACTAAGCGGACGGGACTCATCCCAATGGGTGTCTTGTATGCAGTTCTGTATGCCCAGAGTGCATCTTGTAGCCTGGTGCTCCAGTCTCTTCTATTAGGTTTGACTATCTTCTGCAATATACTCTTTATCTCTCTGTTAGACACCTCAGCTTACCTATTAGTCTGGGGATAGTAGGTTGTTGCCACTTTATGAACTATCCCATGCTTCTTCAGTAATCCTGTTAGTCTCCTGTTACAGAAATGGGTGCCTTGATCGCTCATGATTGCTCGTGGTGATCCAAAGCGACAAATAATGTGGTTTCTAACAAAGGAAACAACAGTGTTAGCATCATCAGTGTGGGTAGGAATTGCTTCCACCCATTTAGAAACGTAATCTACTGCTAACAGTATATAAAAATAACCATTAGAATTCGAAAATGGACCCATAAAGTCAATGCCCCAAACATAAAAAATTTCACAGAAAAGCATAGTCTGTTGAGGCAACTCATCCCTCTTGGATATATTACCAAACCTTTGGCATGGGGAACAAGATTTACAAAATTCAGCAGCGTCTTTAAAAAGGGTAGGCCACCAGAATCTACAGTCTAAAATTTTTCTGGCTGTTCTTTGAGGGCCAAAATGTCCTCCACTCTCAGATGAGTGACAGGCCTCTAAAATGGACTGGAATTCTGATTGAGGCACACATCGCCTAATTACTTGGTGAGCGCCATATCTCCATAAATATGGGTCATCCCATATATAATATTTGGACTCACTTTTCAGCTTCTCTCTTTGATGCTTAGTAAAGTTTGGAGGAAAGGTGCGGCTAACTAGATAATTAGCTACAGGTGCATACCAAGGGATTACTTCAGATACTGCTTGTAAGTCATCAAACGGGAAATTATCATTTATAGGAGTGGCGGTATCCTTAATGTGCTCAAGGCGACTCAAGTGGTCTGCCACTAGATTCTGGTAACCACTCCTATCCTTAATTTCTAAATCAAATTCTTGTAGTAGCAGTATCCAACGTATAAGCCTTGGTTTGGACTCCTTTTTAGCTAATAAATACTTTAGAGTTGCATGGTCTGAGTACACTACTACTTTAGTACCAAGTAAATAGGCTCGGAATTCATCCAGAGCAAAAACAATAGCAAGAAGCTCTTTCTCAGTAGTAGTGTAGTTAGACTGAGCAGTGTCTAAAGTCTTAGACGCATAAGCAATTACAAAAGGATCCTTACCTTCACGCTGAGCCAGCGCTGCTCCTACTGCATGTTTGGAAGCATCGCACATGATTTCAAATGGCTGGCTCCAGTCAGGTCCTCTCACAATTGGAGCTTGAGTCAGGGCATTCTTCAGCTTATCAAACACTTGTTTGCAATCCTCACTGAACTCGAACTCAATATCTTTCTGCAGTAGTCTGGATAAGGGTAGTGCTACCTTACTAAAGTCCTTAATGAATCTCTGGTAAAAACCTGCATGGCCAAGGAACGAACGAATTTCCCTCACAGAGGAGGGGTAAGGTAAACTAGAAATAACATCCACCTTTGCTGGATCTACGGAAATGCCAGTATTAGATACAACATGTCCATGTACAATCCCTTGTTTTACCATAAAGTGACATTTTTCAAAATTCAATACAAGGTTCGTACTGACACATCTATCTAATACTCGAGATAAACTATCCAAGCAAAGGCTAAATGAATCACCATAAACGTTAAAATCATCCATAAAAACCTCCATACAGTCCTCAATAAGGTCAGAGAAAAGACTCATCATGCACCTTTGGAAAGTAGCTGGTGCATTGCACAAACCAAAGGGCATTCTCTTATAAGCATAAGGGCCAAAAGGACAGGTGAAAGTAGTCTTTTCTTGATCTTCAGGGGCTATATGGATTTTAAAATAGCCTGTATAATCATCTAAAAAGCAATAATGGGATTTACCTGACAGGCAATCAAGCATCTGATCAATGAATGGCAAGGGGTAATGATCCTTGCGAGTGGCTTGGTTAAGACGCCTATAGTCAATGCAAACTCTCCATGAATTCTGCACTCTAGTTGTCAGAAGCTCTCCATGCTCATTTCTTACTGTTGTGATTCCAGACTTCTTGGGCACCACTTGTACTGGACTGACCCATTCGCTATCTGAGATGGGGTAAATAATATCTGCTTCAAGTAGCCTGGTCACTTCTTTCTTGACAACTTCTAAGATGGTGGGATTTAGTCTTCTCTGAGGTTGACGGACAGGCTTTTCTCCCTCTTCTAGGAATATTCTGTGCTCACAAATTTGAGGGCTGATGCCTACTATATCTGCTAGGCTCCATCCAATTGCTTTCTTGTGTTTTCTCAGTATATTGAGTAGCTGTTCTTCTTGTTGGGGAGTGAGTTCCCTTGCAATAATTACTGGAAATCTCTGCTTGTCCTCAAGGTAAGCATACTTGAGGTGTGGAGGGAGGGGCTTTAATTCCAATTTCTGCTCATGGTCAGGCTCTGGATTATCTGGGGCAGGTGATAATGGCAAAGTGCCCTCATTGTCCTCCAAGAGTGTCCCCACACTTGGACCTTGTCCTGTGTACTTCTCTTCTAACTCCTCCTGGTGAACTTCAGCCACAGTTTCATCTATGATGTCACACTGGGAGATAGAAAGGTCATCCGGAGGGTGCTTCATGGCCCTATTTAAACTGAATTTCACTATTCTGCCATCTATTTCAAAAGAATAAGTTCCAGAAAATGCGTCCAGCTTGAACTTTGAAGTCTTCAGGAATGGTCTTCCAAGCAGGATTGATGATGGTCGTCTTAAGTCATTAGGGGGCATTTCCAGAATATAGAAGTCAATGGGAAACGTAAGTCCCTTAATACTCATAAATACATCTTCAGCAACTCCAACCACTGTAATAATGCTTTTATCTGCTAACACAAAACGAGCTGCCGACCTTTTTAAGGGAGGGAGCCTCAAAGTATCATATATAGACAAAGGCATTATACTAACGCATGCTCCTAAATCAACACATGTAGTAAGAAAATATCACACCACCAATAGTACAATTAACCATACATGGACCTGGATCACTACACTTTTCAGGTATACCTCCAATTAAGGCAGATATAGAACTACCTAAAGGAATAGTTTCTAATTCATTAATTTTGTCTTTATGTATGCATAAATCTTTTAGAAATTTTGCGTATTTAGGTACCTGCTGAATAACATCAAAAAGGGGAACAGTTACCTCAACCTTTTTGAATATTTCTACCATTTTAGGATCAAGTTCCATCTGCTTCCTGGGCTTCCTTGCAATTTGTGGAAATGGAATAGGGAGGGAGTTTTCTATAGGGTCTGCCTCCTTGGGTGCTTCTTTCTATGGTTGAGCCTCTACTTCTTCACCCATGTCTTGTATTGCCTCTTCCTCTTCAGCATCCTCTACTTCTACCACCTCTTCAGCTGAGGCGTGTTCTGATGGGATTGGCTCCTCCTGATTCCTCTCTTGTAGTGTGGTTCCGGACCTTAGGGTGATGGCATTGATGCCACCCTTTGGATTAGGTAAGGGTTGAGAAGGAATTCCACTGGAGCTTGCATGTTGAGTGTTTGAAGTGTTGGGTGATGCCAGCTGAGAGATAAGAGCTTGTATAGCGAATGCTAGGCCATTAAGTGAACTTTCACTACAAGAAAAAAGGCCTGTCGGCACCCTTTTTTCTTGCCACGCTTTTAAAGCGTGCCCAAAAGTGGTCTATGGGCACGGTTTTGCGAGGGTGGCCATTGATTTGTTATTTGGCCACGTTTTTTTGCCACGCTTGAAAAGCGTGGCCATAGAGAGAAATCGGCACGCTTTTATGAGGGTGGCCACTTATTTAAAATTTGGCCACGGTTTTTTATCGCTACGCTTGAAAAGCGTGGCCATAGAGGGAAATTGGCACGCTTTTGAAGCGTGGCAAAATGGTTTTGTTATCGTTACATTTTTAAAGCGTGGCCTTTCCTCTAAATCTTTCAGCTCGCTTTATAAGCATGGCCACAGAGTTCCAAAAAAAAAATTCCACCCCTGTCTTAATTCGAAGCAAACAGTTTACACAACAACCCCCTAACAACACTTCTTCCTTTCTTCGAAACACACCCTCCTCTTCTTTGAAACAATGCCTTAAAAGCGAAAACCCTAACACAGAGCTCATCACCCTAACGGCGGCGACGCTCTTCACCTAACATAGAGCTCATCGCCAGTGCTCTCACTCTCTCCCCCAATAACACTCTTTGGTCAACATCGTTCCAACCCTCTCTAGCAACCCCTCCCTAGGTGCCACCTCTGCCGGTGTCGGCGCTCCTTCCGTCTCTCCTGTAAACACCTATCCCTCCTTCGGCGGTGACTCACTCTGGTAAGGCCTCCCTCGGCACTCACTCTCTATCGCAAACCCTCTATCGACGCTCACTCTCTCTCGCAAACCCTCAATCGTCACTCCTCCCTCCATGGTTCAGCACCCGCCACGTTGCCGTCTCCCTCTCTGAAGTCATCGCGCCGCCGTCTCCATCTTCTTCACTCGTCGCACCTCCGTCAGCCACGTTCAGCGTTCGCAGCACTGTGGTAAATTATCTGTTCAAAATTTTTCTTGATCTGATTATTTGTTTTTGAATTTGATTTTTTGTTTTGATTTTGTTGGTTCTTCATTTTTTTTCTGATTTTTCTAAATTTCTATTTTTTGTTCTAATCTGATATTTGGTTTAGGGTTTTTTGCTATAGAGTAACTTTAGTTGGGTAGGTTATAGGCTATTATTTTTGCTATAGAGTAACTTGGTAAGGGTACCTTTCCCTGCTTGATTTGTTACGAAGACTATTTAATATATTTCAATACTTAAATATATTTAATATTCAATTAGGATTTTATCCAAATTGCAGGACATTTAAGAGGCACATGCAGGGCAAATAGTTGCTGTATTTGGTGTTGATTGTGCATCAGGTTCGTCTTTTGTCCTTGCCCTAACCTATTGATGTCTGGAATCCTATATTGTACCTTTATTTATTCAAGATTTAATTAAGGGTCTTGTTAACAAGTGTTAAGGCACTTGCTAAGAATACTATAAGAACAAGTAAATGTTAATTTTTTTAATTTTTCTGTGCACTTAATGCAAACCAAAACTTTTCTATTTTCTCTCTTAACCAATTCCCATAGGAAACTCTTAAGTTAAATCTTTTAAATTAATTTGTAAGGCTCTAATTGTATAGTTTGATGAAATTTTTAAGGTTTAATTACGTCACTCCTTCTCAACAGCTGTTAAACATTCTGAATTTCTGATAATTGAGTCTTTGTTGTTAGCAGTCTCTGCCTATTGATGTAGAGAATGAATTACACTCTATTTTGAACTTAATATTGTAGTAATATGTTGCCTAAGTTAGTTTTATATTTGCCTTAATACATGTTACTTGTCTAACTTTTTTCCATCCATTGGTTATTAGGAGATACGTTTACTGATGGATCAGTTAAATACACAATGACTTCCATGAATGTTCCTAAACCTGTAATGTCATTAGCTGTATAGCCAGTTTCAAAAGATTCTGGAGGGCAAGTAAGTAGTTTCTTTATGTAACACACTGACCACCCTGTCCCAGCTTATCAAGTATTTGATTTTCTTGGTATATCACTTGTAGTTTTCAAAATCTTTGAATCGCTTCCAAAAAGAGGATCCTACATTCCGTGTTGGTTTAGACCCAGAGAGTGGGCAGGTAATGTTCTATTCTATTTATCTAGATCATAAAAGTGGCAAATTTGTTATACTTGCAATGACATAGTTTACCTTTATCCAATTACAATAATTACAACTTTAGGAGAAATACTTAATGACAAACTGCTAGCATCAAAGATATAACTCCAAAAAATGTTTAATTGCAATTACAATTTTCAATACCCTATGGTTGGAGCATAGAAATCATGTGAATCAACCTTGCAAGAAATATAATGACTGTGACTCACTCTTGATTAACTTTCTCTCAAACAATCGCATGTTTAAATATGCATAGACCTTGCATGCAAGGCAAGATTAGGGAGTAGGCACTGTTTGAAGAACTGTTTGATCATTACGAGATTCCTTAATTATTTTTCTCCAAGTTTTAATTTACTGAATATTACAAGATAAATATGACGTTGTAGTGTGTAATTATATATTTTTTGTATTAGGCTGGATAAGTACTTTCTAAAAGATAAAAAAAAAGTGACTTATATTAATCTTTCAGCAAATTGTTTATTCATAAATTACTTTTTGAGAAGTTCCTTTTAATATAAGCGCTTGACAAAAGAGGCATTTTTGTCCATGTTAGTTTTTAAACAAATGTATTTCATTTTATATTCTTTTCTGTGTAGTTAGAAATAAAATTAAGTTGATGCATTACTAAAAAATTTTAAAGTTAGTCAAGAAAGTTTTGTTAAATAAAAGGTGTTGTGAATTAATAAACGAAGAAAGTATACATCGTGATTTTCAAACAATGTCATCCAATCTAAATGCATGTCTCTTAGGAACAGAAAATTGCTGGTATTCAAGGGCAATCAAATTTTAGATAGGGATTTTCATTTACTTCCAGACTTCTCCTTGTGTATAAATATCCTTTTTCTTTTCTCAATAAAAGTGTAATAATCCTGAGATTTAAAACAAATTGGTTAAAGCCTGCTTCTCTTTGCTGTGGTTCTGGGCTAACGGCTTCCATATGAAGTATCTTACTTTATGATAGCAGCTGATTGTGAATTTGTGATGATCCAACTTATCCCTAATCACCTTTTGTTTCTTGATTCTTAGTGAGTTCACTGTGTTTGCAGGTATATTGAACCACTTCTGGCAGGATCACCAACTAAATTCGAATTTGTAAATCTCCTTGTTGGGCAAGCTATTCCATCAGGTTTTATCCCTGCAATTGAAAAAGGTTTTAAGGAAGCCACCAACTCGTGAGTGAAATTTTCATCATTCACCATGAATGTACTAAAAACCACCGATAAATATAATGATGGAATAAGTGAGCATTCAAAAGTAATTTATGGGGACTAAGAATGTAATATTGAGGAAGCCAAAGTTCATTCATTGGCATATTTACGAAATATCAATTTTATTATGCGATTCAGCCATGATAGTATTACAATACTCATTTTATGGTAACGTAATGTTGCTTTCATACAGGGGGCTTTAATGGACATCCTGTCGAAAATCTTAGAGTTGTCTTGATAGATGGTGCTGCTCATACTGTTGATTCTAATGAACTTGCATTTAAGTTGGCTTCTATCTATGCTTTCAGACAGGTTCTTTACAATTCTGACATCCATATTTTATAACATTGCACATATCATCCTGATAATAGTCCATGGTTTTGTTTTCATAGTAATGACCATATTCTTTGATATTTGTATCAGTGCTATACAGCTTCCAGGCCAGTTATATTAGAACCTGTTATGCTTGTTGAGCTGAAAGTACCAACAGAATTCCAAGGAGCCGTTGCTGGTGACATTAACAAGTGGGGTTCTTATTTTATTCTATCCTTATTTCTCTTTCAAATGGATATTTCGATAAATTTTAACAATTACTGATATTTTTTTACCTCGTTAACAGAAGAAAAGGTGTTATTGTTGGCAATGATCAGGAAGGAGATGACTCTATCATCACTGCCCATGTAAGTGATTAACAAATCCGTGCTAATATTTTTATTGGAAGGTGTTCAAGTATTTTTGTTAGTGTTAATGGGAAGGTTAGCATGCTTATGTCTTTTGGGCATCTAAAATCTGTGCATACTTAACAAAACTAGAATGCTTTTGATGCTTGTTCTATAAACTTGAGAGCATGCTCTAGGGTTTAACCTTAATGGCTTAACTGGGAATATCTAATGCAGTTTGTCAATTTCAATTCTTATTCCTTTCCTCTCGTGCTATGGTTGTTGATTCAATACAAACTCTTGATCCTATTAACACTGTTAGTAGTTTTCCTTCAAATCTATTAACACTTTTCTTTTTCTATGATTTGCTAATGTCTTTAAATTTAACATTTTGTTTTGATTTATGTATTCTCCAGTGGCCAGACAAAAAGGCCTATAATGAGACACTATTGAAGCTTGCTGGGTTATTTCAGAGGAATCTTGAGACATTCACCAATCACAAGATTGGCAAGGACAACAAACTCACTGAAGAGATTTTGGCAGCTAGACCAGTGTTTTAAAAATGGAGAATGCATGCTGTGTTAAAGTGGGGTTGGATGGGATTCAAGATTATTATTATTAAGAAATATATATATGGCTGAATAGACATATTATATATATATATATTGCATTTCTAATAATAATTTTGATTTCATTGGTTTGGTTTTAGGCATATGTAAAGTTGGAGTATTGTTATATTTCTAAATTTTTCACATGAATAGAATTCACTGCTTCTCATTCTACTGTCTCTATTTCTTCTATTCTTCTCTTTAATTAGGCAGATCATATAAAATTATGTAGTAGAATAGTAGATTTGTTACTCCTACTAAAACGTGGCCATATCCCACAAATGTGGCACGCTTCAAAAGTGTGGCCATTGTTTCAGCTATAGGCACGCTTAAAAAGTATAGCCATATGTTTACCCTATTGCCACGTTTAAAAAGTGTAGCCATAACTTCCCCTATTGGCACGCTTTTAAAGAGTACTCAAAGCATACATTCTAGGACGTTTTAAAAGCGTGGTGATATGTGCACTTTTCGGTACGCTTTTTAAGCGTACCTATAGGTTAAGACCTATGGCCACGCTTAAAAAGCGTGGCAAGAGATGAAAGCGTGCCAACAAAAAAAAACGTGCCGATAGATCCACAAAAGCATGGCGATAGAGCAACTGGCACGCTGGCAGATGTGACCCTTTCAAAAGCGTGTCGATAACTCAAAAAGCGTGGCAAAAAGCTATCGGCACGGTTTTTTGCACTTTTCGGTACCCTTTTAAAGCGTGGCAGAAAGCTTATTTTCTTCTAGTGTTTCCATGTTCCTTTGTCCTTGTGCAATGGATTGAAGAGCTTCGTCACTCGGAGAGGAATTAGATTGAGTGATCTGCAGAACTTGTTGTTGGTTGTGCTGTGGTCCTTAGGACTGCCTCAGGTGAGGTGCTCTGTAAGGCTGGTTCTGGTTCTGCTGCCTGTTGCTATTATTATTCTACTTCTGATATCCTTGATTGTCTCTGCCTCCTCTGTTATTGTTGTCCCTCCAATTCTGGTTAGAATTATCTCTCCAACCTTGGTTAGAACTGTCCTGCCATCCATGGTTGTAACTGCCACCTTGATTTTACCCTTGGTTGGGGCGGTCATAGAAGTTATGAGTGGCTACCACAGTGATGTCTTCCTGCTGGAGTTGCAGACATTCATCAGTAAAATGGCTGTAATCAGCACATATCCTACACACTCTCTGTGGGACTAACTGTTGGCTTTGCTGTGCTTGTTGTTGACTCAACTGTATCTGCTTCAGTAAGTTGGTCATTTCACATATACTCTGAGTCAGAGCAGTAGTTTCTTTGCTAGAAGATACCTCTGCAACAGCCTTTGACCGGCCTTGTTTCTACCTGTGATTCCTTGTAGACTCAGCCAAGTCGCTGATCAATTTCCATGCCCCATCAGTGGTCTTGTACTTTTTCATAGACCCATTGCTAGCACTTTCCAATGTGGTATTATCTTGGGGCCTCATGCCCTGTGTGCTGTAGCCGAGCAACACTATCTTGTCAATCATATGGTGGGGACATGCTTCCAGAAGGTTGTTGAAGCGCTTCCAGTATTCATAGAGAGTCTCGGATTCGTCCTGAACAATAATGGAAATGTCCTTCCTCAGTTTATCAGTAACTTCAGCTGGGAAGAATTTTTCCAAAAATTCTCTTCTAAGCGTATCCCAGTCAAAAACAGTTGCTGCGGGTTGAGTGTAGTACCACTCTCTCGCCTTTCCCTCAAGAGAGAATGGGAAAGCTTTTAACAAAATAGAAGTTTCATCTGCACCGTCACGCCTGACAGTAGAACAGGCTGCTTGGAAATCCCTCAGGTGCTTGATAGGCTCTTGAGCAGGTAAGCCATGAAACTTAGGCATCAAGTTGAGTAGTGCAGTCTTTATTTCAAAGTCTGTAGCCACTGCTGGGTGATGCGCTTGAAACGGTTACATTGTAAAGTCAGGGGCCCTAGCCTCCTGGATAGTAACTCTCCTAGGTGCTGCCATGTCACCTGCACATGAATCAACCGAATCAGTAGAACGGGGGCTTGTTTCTTCTTCAAGTGACGTTTTAGATCCGCTCTCAGAGAGGAATAACCGACGCCGAGCTTGCCTTATACGTAAAATAGTTCTTTCAATCTTAGGATCAAATACTGGCAAGCTTGGATCAGGAAGTGAATGCGTCATTTAACGAAAGAAACATGCAGCTCATAGTAACAAAAATAAAATAAAATGAAAATAAATAAATAAATTCCAATCAATAACTTAGCACTCTATTGCAACTCCCCGGCAACGGCGCCAAAAATTGACGTGGCGGAAATTGGCGAGTTAAGAAATTGTTATAAGAGATACGTTGCAAGTACAGTTCTTAACCAACTAAAAATCCACTTATCAATTTAGAAGGGTTGTCACAAAATTAAAATTAAAATACTGGGAGTATGAATTATCCCAGGTCGTCTCCCAACGAGTTGCAGAAAGATGTGCTATTTTATTAATCAGATGTTTTCTAAAAATGGTTGAGTTGATAAACAGGAAATTAAATCAGAGAATTTATGTAAATTAAATAAAAACCTTAACCGGGAGTAGATTAGTTGGAAGCCCTATCCTTGATGGAGTTCTCTCAAGATAAAAGTGATAATTAAAGGTTGCCTGCTCAGTTATCCTTTACCAGGTAAAGGAAAGTTAAGCAAGTTGGAAGTCAATTTCTATTCACAAGTTCTAATCCTCTCCCTTGGGAAGGATGATACAAGGATTTATACCGGTTCAGAATTCCACAAAATAGTTCCGTTGTTAGTATAGTCCAAACCAATAGTCAATCCTCAAATCAAACTAAATTTGGTTGTCACATGTACAAATCCCAAATAAGAATTAACCGGAGTATTTAGACTCCGGGTCGTCTCACGAGGAATTGCAATGAAGTAAATGATTATTGGCTATGAAGGGGTAAGGGGGTTTTTTGATTAATAAGAGGGCAAGAAATTAAATGACAATAAAAGTAAATTAAGCAAGTAATTAAAGAGGACAAGTAAATAAGAGAAAGCACGTAATAAAGAGAGACATTCATGGCAAGGGTTGAGAACATAGGCTTTCTATCCTAGTCATGCAATGATTAATTCATCTTATCTAGTCAACTCCAACAAATGGAAGAAGGTATCATGTCATCTTCACATAGGGAGAAAGTCAAACAAGACTAATTAATCATGTTACAAATATAAACAAGAATTTATCTTATTATGTCATCTCCAACATTGGAAGAAGGTATCATATTATCTTCCATGAGAGAAAGTCTAAAATGACTAGCTAATCTCAATCCAAAAGTCCTAATCAACTTACTAATTAAATTATCAAAAGATTAGCGTCAATGGAAACAATATTAGCTAACAACTCTAGATCACCAACATGAGTTGGGTTTTCATGACTCAAGATTGCCTAATTACTCTCTCCAAGCCAAGAATGCTCAAAATCTACTCTAAGATCCAACCAAGCATTTTGTCAAACACTTGGTGGGTACTAAAGGAAAGCATGGTAAATATGCAAGAATGATAAAATCTAACAACTACCAATTGCAAGAAAAGTAAATTCATAACTTAAATCAACATCAAAAGAACATCAAACATCAAATCTCATTAAAGAAAAATCCAAATCCAACAAGTGTTCATCAATCACAAAAAGATGCTCAAAAGAGAAATTAACAAGAGAATCAAGAAGATTACATCACTAGAGCATGGAAATGTAGAAGAAACAAGATGAAAGCAAGAAATTAAACATGGATCTATGATAATCTAACCTAAACCTAACCTAATTCTAGAGAGAAGAGGGAGCTTCTCTCTCTAGAAACTAACCTACATGTTGCTAATGCTACAAAACAATTGCTCCTCATTTGCCCAAGCTTGAATTCTGCATGAAATAGCATTATAAATAAGTTGGGTTGGGCCCAAAGTGCTTTAGAAATCGCTGGGGGCGATTTCACATTAGTGGGCCACGTGCTCAATTGGTGCGCACGCGTACATGGCGCGTGAACGCCCCTTAACGCAAAGAAACATATGACAAATTTTATATCCTTTCGAAGCCCCAGATGTTAGCTTTCCAACGCAACTAGAACCGCCTCATTTGGACCTCTGTAGCTCAAGTTATGGTCAATTGAATGCGAAGAGGTCGGACTTGACAGCTTTACAGTTCCTTCATTTCTTCATAAGTTCTCCCACTTTGCATGCTTTTCTCCTCACTTCTTCCATCCAATACTTGCCATATGAATTTAAAGGCATCGAATGGAATTAAAGTGGATTGAATTTAGCTATTTTAAGGCCTAAAAAGCATGTTTTCACATTTAAGCACAAATCAAGGGAGAATTGCAAAACCATGCTATTTCATTGAATAAATGTGAGAAAAGGTGATAAAATCCCCCAAAATAAGCATAAGATAAATCACGAAATCAGGGTTTATCAAAGGACTAGTGTCAGTGATTAGAGGGCGACCCAACGCGAAACCCAACTATAATTTTACTCTTGAGCATCCAGCTCAATGTCCTCCTGTCAATCAACTCCCAATCAAGTTATGGAACTACTCGCTCATTATGATTGTAAAATCCACGAAATAAGAAAGGGAAATATTGAAAGACATGATAAATAATAATCAAAAGGATTAATTAAAAATAAAAATAGTTCTTGTATTAATAAATTCTAAAAATAATCCAAGAGTAACTTTGAGTAAATAAAGGACATGGAAGAGTAAGTGACAAGTAAGGAAACAAACTAGAATGACGAAGTCTTGACGGAAGTAATAACTCTTCTCAATATCCCAGTCCAAAAAGCAATAAAATCAAAATCCTAAGAACTATGAATGTGTAGAGAGAAAACCTAGAGGAGGAGTAAAATAAGATCTAAAACTAAAATTATACGGAATGAATGTTGTTCTCTGGTCTCTGCATGTTCCCTGGCTCTAATCTGCTTTTCTAGGCCGAAAACTAAGTCAAAACAAGGCTCAAAATCACCCCAACAAATTCTGCAGATCGCGCATGTCACGCGATCGCGTCATCCAGGCGTTCGCGTCATCCAGCGTTTTGCCTTGCCACGCGTGCGCATCGTCCACGCCTTCGCGTCACTTGTGCAGTTTCCAATCCGCGCGGTCGCGTGAGCCATGCGTCCGCGTCACTTCTCGCTGGTCATCTCCTCAATTTCTTGTGTTCCTTCCATTTTTGCAAGCTTTCTTTCTATTCTCTAAGTCATTCATGCCCTATAAAGCCAAGACACTTAACACACAGATCATGACATCGAATGGAATAAAGGAGAATTAAAATACAAAATTAAAAGTCTCTAGGAAGCAAGTTTTCAACCATGAAGTATTTTTAGGACGGAATTATAAATGCATGCTAATCATATGAATAAATGGGTAAAGATTTGATAAAACCGCACAATTAAGCACAATATAAACCATAAAATAGTGGTTTATCAGGACCACATTGCCCTTAGCCGGAATTATAGCCTTCGTATCCATGTCCTCCCAAGGAATACTCGCAGTAGCAACTAAATCGGATACCAATGCTAGAAATGGCAAATTGCCCCGGGCGTGGACTTGTCCCATCGCTTGCTTGAGAAGAAGTGGAATATTCTCCGGTCTCTCCGTGAGAATACACCAAACAAGCAAAGCGAGATCCGCCGTGAAGGACGACTTATGAGTGCTAGGCAGCACATAGTGGGAAAGGATCTGGGCCCAAGCTCTGGCTTCTACAATGAGGAAGCGAGCGTCAATGCACTTGGGCCTTATCCTGAATCGACCTTGGGTCTAAAATGTCTCTGGTTCAGCAATGACTCGGAGGATCGAGTCCCAATCAAATCCAAACTTTTCACGCTGACATAAGACCTCTTGGTAGCCATCCATGTCACTTGCTACTGGTAAGACATTAGGCACATGCTGAATAGCCTCTTCTGAAACTGAGACTTGCTTCCGGCGCACGTATACCGATTGAAGAGAGGGAAGATGGTAGTCAGTGTAGAATTCTACCACCCATGAGAGGTTGACCTCTTGTGGTTTTCTTAGAAGAAACTCCCATCCTCGCCGTTCAATGCGGGGTAGAATACAAGGAGCAACCGTGTCCGACGGAGTGAATAGATGTTCAGCATGATAGTTCCTCTCAACCATGGCGGGGAACACAAGTTCACAAAAGCGGTTGGGGAGCTTTGAAGAATCCTTTGCCGGTTTGCTCTTCTCGTTCTCATCAATAGGAGCGGGTGCCTTCGCCTTCTTAGATAGGGGTTTGGCTCCTAATGAAGAGTGCGCCTTAGAGTTTGACCTTTGGGGTGCCCTTTTTGCAGCCGGTTTCCTTGAAGCTTTCTCCTTGCCTTTCTTGGTGGCCATCCTGAAAAAGAAAGGGAAAAAGGAAAGCATTAAACCCAAAGAATAATCTCAACAAAAATATGCAAGTGAAAGATGGTGCCCAAAAAAAATATTGCGACAAAGTAAACCTAGAGACATGAGTCACAACACTTGGCATGGGATGCAAGAGAAAGTAAAGCATGCAAAACGGCATGAGAAGAATAATCTCAAGCATCCATAACAAAGAGCAAGTCATGTTCAATGAGTATCTAATTAGCAAGCAATAAGCAAAGTGGACTCAATGCATTTAGAAGACAACAAGTAAGTGAGGGGGAAGTACTAAATTGAAGATACATGATTAAAATAAACCAAAATGGCATATGTGCATTTCCTCAAACACTTGGTGTGCGATTATCAAGCAATGAGCAATTATGAGATACTCAACCAATTTGAATCCCAAAATGAAATATCAATCATCACACAACATCACTTACATGACAAAAATAATGAGAGACAACAAGAAAATCTATTAAAGCAAATTAAAACTCAAATTCAACATTCATGCAAAAACAAGAAAAAGGAAAAGTAAGCAAACAAAATGCAAGTAGTATAATCATGTAACTAAACGAGAAAATAAGTAAATCAACAAGAAAAATCTAACTAGAAGAAGAGATTATGCAAAGAAAGTAATAGATGAGATATGGAAGAAGTAGAACCTTGAGAGGTGTAAAAGAATAAAGTGAAGTTCTCTCTTTGGGAAAATGAGAAGGAGAGAAGAGGTGTAGGGCCACCGGAAGTGGTGATGGTTGCCGGTAAGTAACCGGAGACGGTGGTGAAGTATGGAAGAAGAAAGAAGAGAAGAGAGATCATGGAGAAGGGAGAAGAAAGAAATAAGAAGGAAGGTGGGAGAAGGGTAGAAGCAGGGCGCGCAGCTTTAAAACTGGTTCGTGCGACCGGCGCGCGCGTGCACGGTGCGCTGGCGCGTCGGTGAAGGTGGAGCAAGGGACGCGTATGCGTCATTGGCACGTACGCGTGAGTACAGCTGTGCCCCTGGCACAAGATTGGCACAAAGTTGGCCTAAGTCTCGGGTAATTTGTACCAGAGTAGGAATGCAGCACAGGCGCGCGGACGCGCACAGTGCGCGGACGCGTGCCTGAGGGAACTGGTGACCAGCGCAGACGCGCGCAGTGTGCGGACGCATTGATGCGGGCACAGACTAGGCACAAGTATGGCACAACTCTTTGATTTTTGTACCAGGGAGTTCTTATAGCACCATCGGCGCGCAGGAGGCACGTACGCTGGCGTGTGGGTGCCTAGCGCGAAATGGGCACAAAGTGGGCATGAGTCTCGGGTTTTTGGCCCAAGAGTAAGAAATGCACCACCGGCGCACGCACACACGGTGCGCTGGCGCGTGGATGCCCTTTTTCCTTTTTTTCTTTTACAACATAGGGAAAAGCTATTCTAACACATCTTTGGCAGGTGTTCAAGCTAGGAGTCAAGAAAACACTCATAAATTCATGCACCATTCAAGACAAAGCATTTTCTCTAATTTCAATAATTCATCCATACCAAAATGATGAAAATTATATGAACATCCTATCTACCTAACAAGATCAACAAAACTAGCAATCCTATGCAATCAACAACATCAAGAAGTCACAAAATTCACAAGAATCTAAAGCTAAAAACAAGAAGGTATACACAAGGAAGATCTTACCACTGTGGGGTACCTCCCACCAAGCACTTTTCTTTAACATCCTTAAGTTGGACGCTTAGTCGCTTAAGCTTCTTCTCCTCTAGGTGCATCTGTTAGCAGGAACACCTCTAGCTCTTTTGGGAGCTTATAGCCTTGGTACTTCTTCACTCTATGTCCATTCACCTTGAAAGTTGCTTCACTCTTAGGATCAAACAATTCCACCACTCCATAGGGCTTTATCTCTTTCACCTTGAAGGGTCCTTCCCATCTAGAACGGAGCTTGCCAGGCATGAATCTAAGCCTCGAGTTGTAGAGGAGAACCTCATCACCTTCTTGGAAATCCTTCTTCCGGGTGTGATGGTCATGAAATGCCTTAGTCTTTTCCTTGTAAATCCGGGCATTCTCATACGCTTCGCTCCTCAAATACTCGAGCTCCTCTAGCTGTAATTTCCTGGTCACTCCCGCCTTGGTTGGATCCATGTTGCACTGCTTTACCTCCCAATAGGCTCTATGCTCAATTTCCACCGGAAGGTGGCATGCCTTACCATAGACGATCCGGAAGGGACTCATTCCTAACGGAGTCTTGTAGGCTGTCCTATATGCCCACAGTGCATCTCCTAACTGGAGGCTCCAATCCTTCCTTTATGGATTGACCACTTTCTCAAAGATTCTCTTGATCTCCTGGTTGGACACTTCCGCTTGTCCATTGGTTTGCGGATGATAAGCAGTGGCAACATTATGCAACACCCCATAGCACTTGAGTAGTGCCTCTACTTTTCTGTTACAAAAGTAGGATCTTTGGTTGCTCAAGATTGCTCGTGGGGACCCATAACGGCATACAATGTGATTTCTAATAAAAGAAACAATGGTATTGGCGTCGTCAAGGAGGGTAGGTGATAAACCCATATTTTATGATATATTTTGTGCCTAATTTAAGTGATTTATTCAATCCTTCACTCACTTATTCATAAAAATTGCATGGTTTTACTTTTCCTTCCTTATTATATGATGTATGTGAAAAACATGTTTCCTATGCTTTAAAAATAATTATTTTAATTACCCTTTACTTCCATTCGATGCCGTGATTCATGTGTTGAGTAGTTCCAGATCTTCTAAGGCAGGAATGACTTAAAGGATGGAAAGGAAACATACAAAAATAGAAGGAAAGCACAAAATGGAGTTTTTGAAGAAACTGGCAGTGACGCGATCGCATGGACAACGCGGCCGCATGCTAGTGCGAAATGGCAGTGACGCGACCGCGTGATTGACGCGATCGCGCGCCTTAAGCGAAACGCATATGACGCGGACGCATGACTGAAGTGACCGCGTGACAAGGAAAACTTCAAATGACGCGACCGCGTGACCCACGCGGACGCGTGACAGAGGCCACGCACCAGAAATTACAGAAAATGCTCCCAGCGATTTCTGAAGCCCTTTTTGGCCCAAATCCAAGTCCAGAAGGCACAGATCAGAGGTTATGAAGTGGGAGAATGCATCCATTCAGAGGAGAGTCTCTAATTAGTTATTTTTCATGATTTAGATTTAGTTTTGAGAGAGGTTCTCTCCTCTCTCTTTAGGATTAGGATTTAGATTTAGGATTTTATTTGCTTTCAGGATTATCTCTTTTTATCAGGTTCAAAATTCCTTTTTAATTACTTGTTTTCTCAATTTAATTTATGAATTCTTCTATGTTATAGATTACTCTTTAAATTAATGTTATTTGAGGTATTTCAGTTTATGATTGCTTTCTTTTATTTATATTACTGTTGCTTCCAATCTGAAGACATTTTTATTCCAGTAGATTTACTTTTTCCCTTTTGGTCTTGGTTAAGAAATCAGTAACTCAGGAGTTATCAAACTCAACATGATTGATAATTGTTATCTTTGCTAATTGAATTGAACTTCAATAATCCCAATCTTTCCTTAGGGATTAACTAGGATTTGAAGATCAAACTAATTAGTCACTTGACCTTTCTTTGCTTTAAGTAAAGGCTAACTAAGTGGAATTAAGATTCAATCTTCATCATCATTGATAAGGATAACTAGGATAGGACTTCTAATTTCTCATACCTTGCCAAAAGTTTATTTTACAGTCTTTTACTTATTTTAATAGCAATTCAAATCACTTGTTCCCCATCTTCAAAACCCCGATTTATAATCTTCATAACCAATAATAAGAACATACTTCCCTGCAGTTCCTTGAGAAGACGACCCGAGGTTAAATACTTCGGTTATCAATTTATTTAAGGGTTTGTTACTTGTGACAACCAAAACGTTTGTACGAAGGGATTTCTGTTGGTTTAGAAACTATATCTACAACGTGACTATTTTTATAAAATTCTTTACTGGCAAAAATCCTAATGTCAAAATGGCGCCGTTGCCGGGGAACTGCAATTGTGTACCTTATTATTGGTTATTGTAAATACTTTTCTTTTACTTGTTTATTTGTCTTTATTTTCCCCTTTTATTTTTATTAGCTACTATGAATTCTCACCCCTCTCGCTTTGAGTTTGGTTCTAATATTGTTGAAAGGAGTAAAAGTTATAATAGGAACATGCATCAAGGTCAGAGCAATCAACGATGGATGGAGCCAAGAGGATCTGATCAACCCTTTAGGCAACAACACCCTCCAAGATATCATGGGCAGAGACCATTCTACAATGCATACCAAGCCAATACACATGGTGGACAACCTTGTAGTTACCAACAAGCCCCACCCTGTGCTTATAGGCCATCCTCTCAACGTAACTTCGCACCACCACACTCACAAGCTCCTTTTCTCCATTCACTACCATATGATCCTCATTTACCCAAATTCCAATCCAATTACTCCTAAATACCACCACTTCCCCATATACCACGTCCAAATCTATCACCCCAAAAATCAGAGGTTTGCCTCAAGGAAACAGTAGATCAACTTCAAATAACCCTTCATCAACTAGAGCAGGCAGTGAGTTTATTATCTTCTAGACGTTCGAACATTCAAGGACCTCCCACAGCCCCATGTGGACAATCTAAAGAAGAACGTAGCATGAAGGAGATACTAGAAACTCCAGTGAACAGAACAGGGCATGACTTCGTACTGGAACGGGTAGAGGAAGCTGTCATTGTAAACGAAGAAAAGTTGGTTGAAGACTTAGGAGACGCTGAACTTCCATGGGAATCCAGAGTTATGGTGAATTCTGTCAAAAACGTTACAATTGATGCTAAGGAGGATAGTGCACAACTCCCAAAGCAAGTCTTTTATGAAGAACTAGACGGAATAATCCAAGAAGCAAGTTTCCTTGATGATGATAATCTCAAGTCAAGTTCTCCCAGTAGTGAACTTGCATCAGCAAGTGAATTCTCTGATATCGAAGAATCTTCCCCAAGTGATACGAAGATGATGCGGAGGTAGATTTCTCTCAACCTCCCGTTTATGACTTAAGTGACGAGGAAGACATAGAAAGCTTTGATCAGGACATGGATGCAATTGAAGAAGTCTGCAAGGAAGTGAAGAAATTCACAAAAGAGCACAAGGGAGTAGAACTCACAGAACCATTGGAAACACCTACCCCAAGGCCATTACCACCCAATACAAGCTTCAAGTGGGTACAATCCTTAACCTTTAGCTTTATTTTCCCACTTGAATATGGTTTGCTTGAAACAGATGGCCAGCTTAGAGCTCTCTGCGGCTTTAAGAGTAAGAGGGAAATGGCTCGTACTCAGAGCTGGTGCACAAGGTTCAATAAGGTTCCACGCTTCAATTCGAAGTACACGGATTGGCATCATGATCAATCGAATAGATCTCAGAAAACGTTTGGTCATCGTGGTGAGAATCTAATTTTTAAACCGCCCGGATCGAAAAATATAGATAAAGACGGAGGCGGATTTAAAAGCAAAGTTTGGGATCCTGGAATTTATTCTGACATTTGTCACCCCGGGAGCCTGAGAATCTGTTCGAAGCTGCTTAGAAGCTTTACATGCCTAGTTTGGGACCCCGGAGGCTATTGACATTCCAAGCATTGGTGGAGATTTCTGGATGAATTTAAGCACAAGCCGCCATAACAGAAAGCTCATCCAATGTCCAACTTAAGGACTTTAACTAAAAGTGCTAGGTGGGAGACAACCCACCATGGTATGGTCGTTTCTTTTTCAGTTTTATTTCGTATTATTTAATTTTTTTTGTTTTCCTTTTCAATTGAACCTGAATATTCTTCATTCGCATTGCATACTGCATAACTGCATACCTGCATAAAAAAAAGAGAGTAGGCGTGCGACGCGACAGCATCACTCATGCGATCGCGTCAGTTGCGAAAAACACTTCCCATGCGTCCGCGTCATTCACGCGGCCGCGTGACCTGGAAATCGGCGTAAGGATCCAATGCCCAGAAAGTTGGGCTGGAATCGTGCGGCTGTTGTGCGTTTCGCACAAAACGACCCACACGGTCGCATCCCTGACGCGATCGCATCACTTGCACAACACCCATCCCACGTGAAAGCGTGAGCGACGCGATCGCGTATTGTGGATTGCCCACCACCCCAGAGGAGACAGAAAGTTGCGCTGAAACGACGCTGAAATTGTGCGTTTCGCACGATTTCCAGCGACGCGATCGCCTGCCTCACGCGATTGCGTCATTCATTATTTACCCATTCCATGCGATCGCATCACTCACGCGATCGCGTCGACCCCCATTTCACCCCAGCCACGCGACCGCGTGCCCTATGCGATCGCGTGGATTCAAATTCCATAACCCCCTGTCACGTGAACCCTACCCATTCGCGCCCCCCTCCAGCCCCTTCTCCTTCCTCTCTTCTCTCTAACCAACCACCACCAACTTCCAGCCACCACCACTGACCACCGCCACCCCCGTCGACCACCCAGAACCCACCGCCACGCCACGCCACCCCTTTCCCCCTTCCCCCTCTTTCTTCTTCTTGTTTCCTCTTCTTCCTTCCACCACCACTGCCCCCTTCACGACCGCCATGCCACCGCGCCGCTGTCACCGCCGCGCCTCCAACCGCCACCAACGCCCCCTTCCCTTCCTTCCCCCTACCCACATTACACCCACCACCCACGCCCCCCTTTCCTTCCTTCCCCCCTAACCCCTACCCCCATTAACCTACCCGAAACCCCCTGCCTCCGAACAACTACCGCCGCGCCAACCACCCGCAACCGCCGCGTCAGCCGCCACCACTACCACCCCCCAGCCATCTCTCTGCCCCACTTTCATTCATACGCCTACCAGGTTCCGCCGAACGCCACCCTTCTTTCAATTCCCAGTTAATTACATATTTTTCTGTTTATATTCATATTTAGGCTAGTTAGATATGCATGTTGTAGTGGATTCTAGGTGGTTAGGTAGCCTAGGATGTGGTTAGTGGATTTAGGCCTGTTTAAATGCGCTGTTCTTGCTACCTGTTTTATTAATTTCGCAATTCTGCTGTTACTGTTAGTATTGTTCATATGCTGTAATTTCTTATTTCCTGCTGCTCTTTACACTGCTTTTCCTTGTTCATATTTCTTATATGTAATTGCAGCTATATTTTTGTTTCATATGAACTGTCCTTCTTACTGTTTATTTTCCGAAAACATCCAATTTTAGCTTGAATGATGTCCAATTTTCTGTAAACTGTTTTGTTTCCATTCATATATTGGTTTTGGCACTTTGAACTCTACTTTACTCTGCTTTTACCAGACCACTTCATGAATACCAGGGCAAGCTTTCTTATTCTTTTTGATTTCCTGGTTCATAATCTGCATTTTCTATGTTTCGCTTCCAATTTTTGATTCATCATCAACCTAATTCCCTTGTTTGGATATGAGTTAACTGTAGCTTCTAATTGAGAATGCTTGTTACTTAGAAAAGGATCATCATGCCACTCACTCTAACCTACTTTTTCCTAATTCACTAATTTTAACCTCCTACACTCTTTTTTTTTTCATTCCTAACCTACTTACCTTTCAAAATATCTTTATTGGTTTTTCACTATTCTCTTTAACCTTCTAACCAAGGCATGATGATACTTTTTCCTAATTCACATGAATTCTATGGATCTTATATTGTGGATTGTGAACTTTTCTTCTCAGTTTTCTAATTCCTATACAATCCTTAATGCCCATTTACTTAACTCATTTTCATTACTCCACTGCTCCTTTGCCACTATATGCTTATTTTGTGATTTGCCTACTTGTTTTCATGTTTTTATTATATCCTGGTTTTCTATTTTTCAGGATGTCTGACACCCAAAGAAAAGGAAAGGGAAAGGCAACAACTGGCAAACGGAAAAGAGGAGAATCCTCTATGTCCATCCTGGACATCATGCATGATGACTCCTGGCGGGAGAAACACTTTACCCCACAGGAGAAGGCTGACGAGCTACTCCCTGCTACTGATCCCATTAAGTTTGCAAACTGATACTGTGAGATGAAGTATCCGGTGTTTGCAACTTTCAGGAACCTGTACCTGGAGAGGACTCTGAAGATCCCAGAAGAACTCCAGCAATACACCTCTGACCAGATCAAACAAAGAGGCTGGTTCTTCCTGGAGAGAAACCTGACTGAGGTCAATGCATCTTGGGTAAGGGAATTTTACTACAATTACTTCAAAACTTCTCTAGATGCAGTAAACCTAAGAGGAAAGCAGATACTGGTCACTGAAGAGGCCATATAGGATGTTCTGAAGCTCCTGCCTAAATCTGATCAGCCAGATGGTTATCAAAAGGCTGAGGAGGACATGCGCTTCATGAAGTTTGACTAGGATGCCGTCAAGGCAAGGATAGCCCTTGACCCGACTGTTCCATGGGTCATGGGTCAGAACAGCACCATGCCTAAGGGAATCAAGCGGGCATACTTGAACGATGAGGCTCGGCTATGGCATCAGATCCTGAGCAACTTTGTTATGCCGAGCACCCATAAGACGGAGCTACCTGCCGCTATGATTACCCTCATATGGTGTGTGATGGAGGGTAAGGACCTGTACCTGCCACGCTTTATTCGGTACTACATGGCCAGGGTCCACGTCCGAGGCACTCTCCCCTTTCCATATCTGATTACACAGCATGGCCGTCGAGCTGACGTGCCTTGGGAGGATGCTGATGAGAAGCCACCTGCTGCAGAATGCAAGAAAATTATCCCTCATAGCAGGAATTTTCTGGCTTTGGGCTACAGACCTCCATTTCTCACTCCTACAATGAGACATCCACACCATCTGCCGGCCCCTCTTCCTCTACAGCTACCCCTGCTACCACCACTACACCTCCACTTGCCTCAGAGCCAGTTTATCACTTAGTTCACCGCCTGTTTCGGCAACTAGACCAGATGGAGCGCCGCAACCGGCGGCGATACGAGAGATCTGAGCATCGTAGCAAGTGACGCTATGAGCACCTGAAGCTGATGATCCGTTCTGGCAGCGACATCCCCTCCGAGCCTGACACCCCATCAGAGCCATCTGAGGAGGAGGCGGATGATCACGAGGCAGAGACCCATCCCTAGGGAAAGGCTGAGCAGGCAGGCACAGAGCAGGCTGCATCACATCAGCAGGCCCCGCATCAGATTCAGGCTACAGACCCAGAGGTTCCTATTCAGTCAGCACCTCCTCTGCAGCAGGCAGATCCTCAGACCACCACCACAGAGACTCCGGCTACCCATCCTTCCAGTGATGACACCCCTTCACACCCTGCTTGAGTGAGGATCAGGGACGATGCTTCATTTTAAGTGTGGAGAGGTCGCCATCTCTGGCGTATTTTTTTTGGTGAACCACTGATAAACCATTATTTTATGGTTTATCTTGTGCTCATTTGAGTGGTTTTTATATACTCTTTACCCACTTATTCATACTATTTGCATGGTTTTACATTTTCCTTCCTAATTATGTGCTTTGATTGAAAACATGCTTCTTTGGCCTTTATATTGCTAATATTAATCCTCTCTTATCACCATTAGATGCCTTGATATGTGTGTTAAGTGATTTCAGAGATTACAGGGCAGGAATGGCTCAGAGGATGGAAAGGAAGCATGCAAAAGTGGAAGGAATACAAGAAATTGGAAAAATTGCTAAGCTGTCCAGCCTGACCTCTTCGCACTCAAACGGCTATAACTTTAGCTACAGAAGTCCAAACGATGCGGTTCTAGTTGCATTGGAAAGCTAACATCTGGGGCTTCAATTTGATATATAATATACTATAGTTGCTCTGACACAAGGTGACGCGACCGCGTGACTCATGCGGCTGCGTCGCAGTGACGGAAATCAGCGTGTTTGAATTCTTCTCCAGCGAATTCTGGGCTGTTTCTGACCCAGTTTGCGACCCAGAAAATACAGATTAGAGGTTATAAAGTGGGGGAATGTATCCATACATAGGAAGCTCTCACATTCACAATTTTAGGAGTAGATGTAGTTTTTAGAGAGAGAGGTTCTCTCCTTTCTCTTAGGATTAGGATTTAGGACTTCTCTTAGTTTTAGGAGTGACTCTCAATCCCAGGTTCAATGTTCTTTTTATTTATTTCTCCAATTTAATTTGTATGTCAGATTTTAGTTCTTTTGTGAATGCAATTCGAGGTATTTTCAGACTTAATTTTGCTTTGCTTTATTTATATGAATGTTTTTAATTTAATTTAGATATTTTCCCTTTTGGTCTTGGTTAAGAAATTAGTAACTCAGGAATTATCCAACTCAATAGCATAATTGATAATTGTTATCCTTGCTAATTGAATTGATCTTCAATAATCCCAATCTTTTCTTAGGAATTAACTAGGATTCAAAGATCTAACTAATTAGTCTCTTGACCTTCCCTTATTATAGCAAAGGTTAACTAAGTGGAATTAAGATTCAGTTTTTATCATCATTGATAAGGATAACTAGACTGGACTTCCAATTTCTCATACCTTGCCAAAAGTTTATTTTACAGTTATTTATTTATTTTATTTTTCATTTAAATATATCTGTGCCCATTGCCCAAACTCAACATCCCCCAGTTTACAAACTCATAACCAATAATAAGAACATACCTCCCTGCAATTCCTTGAGAAGACAACCCGAGGTTTAAATACTCGGTTAACAATTTTAAAAGGGGTTTGTTACTTGTGATAACTAAAACGTTTGTATGAAAGGACTTTTGAAGGTTTAGAAACTATACTTGCAATGAGGATTTATCCGCAAATTTCTAGACCACGCAAAAGTCCTAACGTCAAAATGGCGCCGTTGCCGGGGAATTGCAAACGTGTGCCATATTATTGGTTATTGTAAATATTTTATTTTTGCTTGTTTATTTGTTTTTTATTTTTGTTTTTATTTTTGCTTTTTCTTAAACTAAGAGGTTATTGGTTTTTATTTTAAAATTTTTATTTTATCTTATCTTATTTCAAAAATCAAATTTCAAAATTCAAATTTAAAAATTTTCAAAATTCAAATTTAAAAAAAAAAAAAGAAAGAAAATTTTCAAATTTCAAATTTCAAAAATTCAAAATTTAAAATTTAAAATTCAAAATTTCAAAATTTAATTTTCAAATTCAAAATTCAAATAACCTTTTAATTTCAATTTTTATTTTCATTTTTAATTTTTAATTGTTACTATGAACTCTCACCCCTTTGGCTATGAGTCTGGTTACAATAATGTTGCAGGAAGAAGAAATTACAATGAGAACAGGCATCAAGGTTGGAACAATCAAAGATGGGAGGAGCCACAAGGATTTGATCAACCCTCTTGGCAACAACCACCTCCAATGGATTATCAACAACCACCATCATATGCCTATAAACCCTTTCCTCAACATAACTTTGGACCACCAAACTCACAAGCCAACTTCAACCATTCACCTCCATATGACCCTAACCCTCAACCACCATACCAACCACCTTATGAGCCATATGAACCATATATAGAACCACCCCAATTCCAACCCAATTACTCACAAGAACCACCACTTCAATATTCACCATCTCTATATCCATCAATCCAAGAGCACTATGATCCTATTTATGAAAGCCGAGTGCATCAAGAGACAAAGGATCGTTTCAAGGAAACAGTGGATCGATTTCAGGCAACCATTCGTCAATTGGAGCAAGCGATAATTCAATTAGCTTCCCGACATTCGGACACTCAAGGAACCCTCATGACTTCATGTGGACAATCTAATGAAGAACGTAGCATGAAGGAGATACTAGAAACTCCAGTGAACAGTACGGAGCATGACTTTGTACTGGAACAAGTAGAGGAAGCCGGAATTATTGAAGAAGAAGAAGTGGTTGAAGACTTAGGAGATGCAGAACCTCCATGGGAAAGTCCAGTTATAGAACCCCCTTCCAAGACGTTTGAAATTGATGCTAAGGAGGGTGTACAACCATCAAAGCATATCACAGTTAAAGACTTGGAAGAGGTTGATCAAGAGATGGAGATTCAAGAAGAAGAAGCACAACCTCCCATGCCCTTGGAAAGCAATGAAGAGGAGATTGAATTGGAAGAAAGCTACCAAGAAGAAGAGGTTGAAATTGAAGAAGTTTGCAAAGAGGTGGTAATTATCAGAGAAGAGCACAAGGGAGTGGAGCTTGCAATTTCATTAAAAATACCTCCCCCTAAGTTGCCATCATCCTTCACAACATTCAAGTGGGTAAAATTCATATCCCTTAGCTTTCTAATCCCACTTGAATATGGGCTTCTGGAGACGGATGGTCAACTTAGAGCTCTTTGTGGCATTAAGAGTAAGAGGAAGATGGTCAGTAGTAAGAATTGTCCTACAAGGTTCATTATGGTTGGAGGCTTTAAGTTTAAATGCAAAGGTTGGTGTAAAGCTCAATTGAATGGGTCTAGGAAGTTGTTTGGCCGCTTTAGTGAGAATTCAGATTGCTTGCTACCCGGATGGAATCATGATGATCAACACAAAGACGGGTGTAAAAGAAAAGTTTGGGATCCCGGAGGCCATTGGAATTGCAAACATTGGTGGAGATTCCTGGATGAGTTCAAGCACAAGCCACCATAACAGGGACTCACCAAATGCCCAACTTAAGGACTTTAACTAAAAGTGCTAGGTGGGAGACAACCCACCATGGTGTGATCGTTCCTTTTTCATTTTTATTTAGTTTTATTTGTTTTCGAGTTTTATTTTATTTTATTATATTGAACCTGGAGTTTTGCATCACATTCATATTAACACTACATTCTGCATTTTTTTCAGATCTAAAAAAAAAGGGATTTTCGCACGCAACGCGTCCGCGTCATATGTGCATTTGGAAGAAAATGAGGATGAACAGAGAGTCACGCGAAAGCGTGGCTGGAGGCGCGCTAATGGCACAAATTGATCCAGGCGACTGCGTCGCTGACGCGGCCGCGTCATTTAAAAAAATAGCCTCCCACGAGATCGCATCACCCACGCGAACGCGTGGCTTTGAGAAATCGACGTAAATGGGTGTATGGCAGAAAGTTGAGCAGGAGTTGTGCTGGACTCGTGCTGGAAGCCCAAGCCCTACCACGCGAACGCGTGCCCTACGCGTCCGCGTCATTTTTAAAGGAAAGGCCATTCACGCGATCGCGTCGATCACGCGATCGCGTCACCCGGATTTTTGGCAAAAAGAGTTTTGAACAGAGAATTGCACGACCGCGAGGCTGCACTCGCGCCAATCGCAAAAAACAGGCCACGCGATCGCATGACCTATGCGTCTGCGTCACCTGACCTTATCGCACACCACGCGACCGCGTCACTCACGCGCCCGCGTCACAAGCGGCGCACAGAATATCCAGATCAGCCAATTTTCTTATCTTTTCTTCTCTAATCCTTATTTTTCTTATCTTTTCTTATTTCTTTCTTCTTCCTTTCTTATTTTCTTTCACCTCCATTCTATTTTACTTAATTTATTTGAATATTTAATTCCTTGTGTTTTAATTTAGTGCATATTTTTTTTCTAATTTATTATTTTTTTCTTTGGTGCTGAATTTTCTTATTTCACTGTTGCATCTTCTCTTGAAATATTTTGGGTGCTTAGTGACTTGTTTTATTCTGATTGGGTAACATTATTTAAATCAATGCTAATCTTTTATGATACTCATACTTCTCTTGCATTGATATGAACTTATACTATCTTGCATTACCCACATTTCCCTTTGTTGTAAATTCTGCACCACTGGTATGCCATGGCTTCTATTGTTTTCTCACGTACATGTTGAAGCTTCCATGTACTTGAGACCCTTATCATTTGGCATTAACCCAACCATACTTCATTTATTTTCTTATCTCTATTATTGGGTTACCTTTCTTCCCTTTTTCTTTCAGGATGACCACCAAGAAGAGAACCGGAAGACGTTTACATGGGGAGACAGACAAGTCCATCTGCACAATCCTTGAAGAAAAGCATCAGTTGGAACAACCCGTCTACCTGCACATCTCAGCATGCACCGAGGACGGTGTAATCTTTACGTGTGGGGAGGTCGGTACCGATCTCCATGGGTTAGTTATTTCTTAACTCAACACCAAATTTTTTATTTTATTTGTTTGTTCATTGTTGCATTTGTATGTTTGATTGCATATTTGTTTGATTTTTTTGCATATTTTACCACTTGGTTGAAGTAATATTTTCTTTTTCAAGAAACCTTTTAGAGCATTTCACTAATTTGAATAAAACTTAATGTTACACTTGTTTGAAGAGATATTATTTTGGAACATGATTTAGAGCTCGAACACACAAAACCTGTGAGATTTTTGAGCCTATTTGAATTGGTTGCATTTTATCAACCAAAAATTTTGTTTTAGTGTGTATTTTTCTCTCTAAAATTGTGATCTTTGTCTTGCTTAACTCTATATTTCCATTGTTTAATGTATGCATACACTTACATGATTGAGGCCTTTGTTTCACTAAGCTTACATACCCATATGGCCTTACCTTTCATTATCCCTTGCAAACCAATTTTGAGCCTATTTTACCCCTTTGTTCTTTACTTTAGCTCATCACTAACTCTAAGCGAAAAATAATAATGTCCTTAATTTGAATCCTTGGTTAGCTTAGCCTAGTGAAAGTGCTCATGAATTAAGTATGGGGAAATTGGGATTGAAAACATTTGGTTTGAGAATTGAGTATGTTAGAATTTTCTGAAAATGTGAAAGAAATGTTTAGGACATGTTCATGCATTCAATAAATTAATCATATGCATTGAGAAAAACAAAAGAAAAAAAAAAAATATATATATATATATATATATATATATATATATATATATATAAAAGAGAGAAAAAGAAAAAAAAATAGCAAATAATAAAAAGGGGACAAAATGCCCCAAAGTAAGTGGTGAAAGCAATGCATATGTACTGTACTTGAAATTAGAATGCATGAATATGTGGAAAACATGGTTAATGGATAGTTAGATATTATATTATGATTACATGGATTGTCTAAAGTTAGGTGGCAAGTTTAAGTTAATTAAGGATTCAGATTTTAGTCCACTTGGCCAAATACAATCCTACCTTGACCCTAACCCCATTACAACCCTTAAAAGACCTCTTGATTTGTGTATTTGTGCATTAAGTTTATGTTGATTGTTAGATGAAGAGCAAACCTTAGAAAGCAAGGTTAGTAGAGAATTGAGAAAATCGAACTTAAAACAGTTGAGTGATTAGAGTGTATACACTACCAGTGAGGGTTCGATGCTCAATTCCTTGTTCCCTGCTTTCATGAGCTATTTTCTTCTTGCAAGTCTATTTGTACTTCATTTTCATGATTTGAATTAGTGGAATCTGATTTATATTTGTCTTGGAGAATTTATTTATTTTTAACCAAGTAGGTAGAAACATTTTGCATGTAGTTGCATTCATATAGATAGGCTGCATTCCATACATTCTACCATTCCTCTTCATCTTTTTAGCTTCTCTTGAGCTTAGCATGAGGACATGATAATGTTTAAGTGTGGGGAGGTTGATAAACCACTATTTTATGGTTTATCTTGTGCTCATTTGAGTGGTTTTTATCTACTCTTTACCCACTTATTCATACTATTTGCATGGTTTTACATTTGCCTTCCTAATTATGTGCTTTGATTGAAAACATGCTTCTTTGGCCTTTATATTGCTAATATTAATCCTCTCTTATCACCATTAGATACCTTGATATGTGTGTTAAGTGATTTCAGAGATTACAGGACAGGAATTGCTCAGAGGATGGAAAGGAAGCATGCAAAAGTGGAAGGAATACAAGAAGTTGGAGAAATTGCTAAGCTGTCCAGCCTGACCTCTTCGCACTCAAACGGCTATAACTTTAGCTACAGAGGTCCAAACGATGCGGTTCCAGTTGCATTGGAAAGCTAACGTCCGGGGCTTTGATTTGATATATAATATACCATAGTTGCTCTGAAGCTAGGCGACGCGACCGCGTGACCCATGCGGCCGCGTCGCAGTGACGGAAATCAGCGTGTTTTAATTCTTCTCCAGCAAATTCTGGGCTGTTTCTGACCCAGTTTGCGGCCCAGAAAATACAGATTAGAGGCTATAAAGTGGGAGAATGTATCCATACATAGGAAGCTCTCACATTCACAATTTTAGGAGTAGATGTAATTTTTAGAGAGAGAGGTTCTCTCCTCTCTCTTAGGATTAGGATTTAGGACTTCTCTTAGTTTTAGGAGTGACTCTCAATCCCAGGTTCAATGTTCTTTTTATTTATTTCTCCAATTTAATTTATATGTCAGATTTAAGTTCTTTTGTGAATGCAATTTGAGGTATTTTCAGACCTAATTTTGCTTTGCTTTATTTATATGAATGTTTTTAATTTAATTTAGATATTTTCCCTTTTGGTCTTGGTTAAGAAATCAGTAACTCAGGAATTATCCAACTCAATAGCATAATTGATAATTGTTATCCTTGCTAATTGAATTGATCTTCAATAATCCCAATCTTTTCTTAGGAATTAACTTGGATTCAAGGATCTAACTAATTAGTCGCTTGACCTTCCCTTGTTATAGCAAATGTTAACTAAGTAGAATTAAGATTCAGTTTTCATCATCATTGATAAGGATAACTAGACTGGACTTCCAATTTCTCATACCTTGCCAAAAGTTTATTTTACAGTTATTTATTTATTTTATTTGTCATTTAAATATATCTGTGCCCAATGCCCAAACTCAACATCCCCCAGTTTACAAACTCATAACCAATAATAAGAACATACCTCCCTGCAATTCCTTGAGAAGACGACTCGAGGTTTAAATACTCGGTTAACAATTTTAAAAGGGGTTTGTTACTTGTGACAACCAAAACGTTTGTATGAAAGGACTTTTGAAGGTTTAGAAACTATACTTGCAACGAGGATTTATCCGCAAATTTCTAGACCACGCAAAAGTCCTAACGTCAACCACTATAGACTCTTTTACTTTATTTTGTTACTTTTCTGTATTTTTTTCTTTTTATTTTTATTTTCTCAGTATTTATATATTGCTATTTTCATGTATATTTACTATATTTTTGCATGTTACACTTTAGTTCATATTTTAGCCATTTAGTTTAGTTGCAATTCTAACTTATTAGTTATAGAAAATGTCAATTAATTAGTATAGTTTACCCTTTTTAGCATAAGATAACTTAGTTTAAATTAAAAATATAAAAAGAAAGTAAACTAGAGACTTTAACAGAATAAAAACAACCCACACCTTGTATATATAGCATTACATGTTAGTTAGTTAACAACATTTCATTAAGGAGAAACACTAGAACTTTAAATCCACCTTAAGATTTACATTGAGAATAATGGGAACTCTTAATTTTTACTTGCTTGACATATATGACTGATATATGAGTTTTGAGCTAGAGAATACACAGCCTGTGAGTTTTGAGCTTAATTGTATGGTTACATTCAAACCATAATTTTTATTCCTGTGTGTTCTGCCCTTCTTTTTTATTCTGATGTTCTTTACTTTGTTTTAATCTATATGTCCGATTATAGAATATAGATACATACCAAGAAATGATTGAGGCCATTGTTTGATTCTAGCTCACTATTTCCAAATTAGCCTACCTTTTACATCACCCTTGTTAGCCCCCTTGAGCCTTTAATTCCCCTCTTGTTTTATAACCACATTACTAGCCTTAAGCAGAAAAATAAAATAAAAATCCCAAGTTGAATCCTTAGTTAGCTTAAGATAGAAAGTGTGTATTGTTTAAGTGTGGGAAACCTATTGGGAACATGGATGATAAAAACAAATGGTAGAAAATTAAAAAGAATAAAATAATTCAAAATAAAAATTTTGGGAAGCATGCTCATGTGAAATCAAAATAATTGAATTACCATGTGCATTAAAAAAAAAACTTTCAGTATTTGAATAAAGGGGATACAAAAGAATTCCCCAAATGCAAAATAAAGCAAATGCACATAGGACAAAATTAAAACTAATGCATGAGCATGTAACATAAAAAGTGGGAAAAATATGGGAAAATAGGTAAAGAAGCTTTGCTTTACAAAATATGTATGTTAGGTGAGATCTTAGACTAATCAAGGATTCACTTAATTAGCTCACTTAGCCTTATACATATACCCTTACCTTTACCTTGGCCCCATTACAACCTTAATTAAAGACCTCATGATTTTTGTATGCCTATATTCTATAATTGTTGATTGGTTAGATGAAGAATAAAGTTATAGAAAGTAAGGATAAAAAGAAGAATAGAGTGATTAACCCAATAAACATTGAGTGGCTAGAGAGTAAACACAAAATCCAGTGAGGGTTCAATAGCTCATCAACATATATCTCTGCTTAAATTATTAATTGTCTTGCAAAATTGTAAAATGTTTTTCTCTCCCATCTCAATTGTAAAGGTACTTTATCACTATCTAAGGTTTGGCTATATATATAAGATTCCTTGAGAATGTGAATTAATTCAACTACATATAAGCTTTATACACAAGGGAATAACAAATTGGAATTGCATGATTCATTTAGGTAGTTGCATTAGAATATATTGCATTGCATGAGATTCCACCACTTCAACCTTACCTTACTCTTTGTCTTGGATTTAGCATGAGGACATGCTATTGTTTAAGTGTGGGGAGGTTGATAAACCCATATTTTATGATATATTTTGTGCCTAATTTAAGTGATTTATTCAATCCTTCACTCACTTATTCATATAAATTGCATGGTTTTACTTTCCCTTCCTTATTATGTGATGTATGTGAAAAACATGTTTCCTATGCTTTAAAAATAATTATTTTAATTACCCTTTACTTCCATTCGATACTGTGATTCATGTGTTGAGTAGTTTCAGATCTTCTAAGGCAGGAATGACTTAAAGGATGGAAAAGAAACATACAAAAATGGAAGGAAAGCACAAAATGGAGTTTTTGAAGAAACTGGCAGTGACGCGACCGCGTGATTGACACGATCGCGCACCTTAAGCGAAACGCATATGACGCGGACGCATGACTGAAGCGACCGTGTGACAAGGAAAACTCCAAATGACGCGACCGCGTGACCCACGTGGATGCGTGACAGAGGCCACGCACCAGAAATTACAGAAAACGCTCCCAGCGATTTCTGAAGCCCTTTTTGGCCCAAATCCAAGTCCAGAAGGCACAGATCAGAGGTTATGAAGTGGGAGAATGCATCCATTCAGAGGAGAGTCTCCAATTAGTTATTTTTCATGATTTAGATTTAGTTTTGAGAGAGGTTCTCTCCTCTCTCTTTAGGATTAGGATTTAGATTTAGGATTTTATTTGCTTTCAGGATTATCTCTTTTTATCAGGTTCAACATTCCTTTTTAATTACTTGTTTTCTCAATTTAATTTATGAATTCTTCTATGTTATAGATTACCCTTTAAATTAATGTTATTTGAGGTATTTCAGTTTATGATTGCTTTCTTTTATTTATATTACTGTTGCTTCCAATCTGAAGACATTTTTATTCCAGTAGATTTACTTTTTCCCTTTTGGTCTTGGTTAAGAAATCAGTAACTCAGGAGTTATCAAACTCAACATGATTGATAATTGTTATCTTTGCTAATTGAATTGAACTTCAATAATCCCAATCTTTCCTTAGGGATTAACTAGGATTTGAAGATCAAACTAATTAGTCACTTGACCTTTCTTTGCTTTAAGTAAAGGCTAACTAAGTGGAATTAAGATTCAATCTTCATCATCATTGATAAGGATAACTAGGATATGACTTCTAATTTCTCATACCTTGCCAAAAGTTTATTTTACAGTTATTTATTTATTTTACAGTCTTTTACTTATTTTAATTGCAATTCAAATCACTTGTTCCCCATCTTCAAAACTCCGATTTACAATCTTCATAACCAATAATAAGGGCATACTTCCCTGCAGTTCCTTGAGAAGACGACCCGAGGTTAAATACTTCGGTTATCAATTTATTTAGGGGTTTGTTACTTGTGACAACCAAAACGTTTGTACGAAGGGATTTCTGTTGGTTTAGAAACTATATCTACAACGCGACTATTTTTATAAAATTCTTTACTGGCAAAAATCCTAACGTCAGTAGGTATTGCTTCTACCCACTTTGAGACGTAGTCAACCGCTAACAGAATATATAGATACCCACTTAAGTTGGGAAACGGTCCCATAAAGTCAATGCCCCATACATCAAATATCTCACAGAATAACATAGGTTTCTGAAGCATCTCATCCCTTTGGGACGTGTTTCCCCACTTCTGACACTGATGGCAAGACACCCAGAACTGGTTAGCATCCTTGAATAAGGTTGGCCACCAGAATCCACAATCCAACACTTATTTGGCTGTCCTTTGTGTGCCAAAGTGGCCACCACATTCGAACGAATGACAAGCTTCAAAAATAGGTTGAATTTCAGATTCTGGCACACATCTTCGAATTACTTGGTCTACACCTCTCTTCCACAAGTGAGGGTCATCCCAAATGTAGTATTTGGAATCACTCTTCAACTTGTCCCTTTGGTTTTTAGAAAAGTTGGGAGGGAAGATTTTTGCAACCAAGTACTTGGCCATTGGGGCAAACCAAGAAAGCTATCCGACACAGCATGCAAACTATCCAATGGGAATGAGTCATTGATCGGAAATGGGTCAAATTTTAAATTCTCAAGGTGGCTTAAATGATCTACAACTAAGTTTTGAGACCCACTCCGGTCCCTAATCTCAATGTCAAATTCTTGCAAAAGCAAGATCCAACGTATGAGTCTAGGTTTTGACTCATCAATAAGTAATTTAAAGCTGCATGATCCGTGTATACCACTATCTTGGACCCTAGCAAATAAGATCTGAATTTGTCTAAAGCATGATCAATGGCTAGGAGTTCCTTTTCCGTAGTGGTATAGTTAGATTGTGCTGCATCCAGTGTTTTAGAAGAGTAAGCAATGACATAAGGGCGTTTACCATCGTGCTGTACAAGCGCGGCACCCACAGCATGGTTTGACGCATCGCACATTATCTCGAATGGCAATGTCCAGTTGGGACCTCGCACAATCGGTGCCGTGGTGAGAACTCTCCTTAACTCTTCAAACGCTTTCACACATGCACTGTCAAACTCAAAGTCCACATCTTTTTGGAGTAGGCGTGACAATGGCAAAGTAATTTTGCTAAAATCTTTGATAAAGCGCCTGTAAAATCCTACATGTCCCAAAAACGAGCGGACCTCCCTCACAGATGAGGGGTGAGGTAAAGTGGTGATAACATCGACCTTGGCCGGGTCTACAGAAATGCCTTCACTAGATACCACATGTCCTAACACTATAACTTGCCTTACCATAAAGTGACATTTTTCAAAATTCAAGACAAGGTTGGTGTCAACACATCTAGCTAAGACCTTGGCCAAGTTCTCTAAACAACAATCAAACGAAGTTCCATAAACACTAAAGTCATCCATAAAGACTTCCAGAAAATTCTCCATTAGATCGGAAAAGACACTGGTCATACACCGCTGAAAAGTAGCAGTGCATTACATAGTCCAAATGGCATCCTTTTATAGGCAAAGGTGCCAAAAGGGCAAGTGAATGTGGTCTTTTCCTGATCTTCAGGAGCAATGTAAATCTGAAAGTAACCAGTGAATCCATCAAGAAAGCAATAATGGGATTTACCCGCCAAACGGTCCAACATCTGATCTATAAAGGGCAAAGGGTAGTGGTACTTTCCTGTAGCGGCGTTCAATCTTCTATAGTCGATGCACACTCGCCACGCATTTTGTACTCTCTTGGTGACCACTTCACCATCATCCTTTTTAACCGCAGTGATGCCCGATTTTCTTGGGAACAACCTGGACTGGGCTCACCCACTCACTGTCAGAAATTGGGTATATGATACCTGCATCAAGTAGCCTAGTGACCTCCTTCTTTACCACATCGAGGATGGTCGGGTTGAGCCTCCTTTGCGGTTGCCTAACCGGCCTAGCTCCCTCTTGGAGAAATATACGATGCATGCACTTGCGAGGGTCAATTCCCACAATATCAGCTAGGCTCCAACCAATTGCCTTCTTGTACTTTCCTAGAACATCTAGGAGCTTTTCTTCTTCTTCACTAGAAAGCTCACTAGCAATAATGACCAGAAACTTTTGGTTGTCCTCTAAGAAAGCATACTTCAAATGAGATGGAAGAGGCTTCAGTTCACTCTTTGCCTCAAGCTGAGGTTCCTTTTCATCAAGCTCACGGAGTTCATTCTCAACAACTTTCTCATGTTCACCCTCTTGGTCATCCGTCTCTTCAACAATTGGGTAGCATAACTTGTTGTGGTCTTCTTCTCGCACTTCTGCTACCACTTCATCAATTACATCACATCGGAGAACAGAATGCTCTTCGGGAGGATGCTTCATGGCTTCTTCCAAATTGAACTTGATAGTTTTGTCTCCAACCTCAAAGGAATATGTGCCGGTGAAGGCATCTAACTTGAATTTAGAGGTCTTGAGGAAGGGTCTACCAAGTAGAATAGAGGATGAGCTTCTATTTTCTGTTGGAGGCATTTCAAGGATGTAAAAGTCAACCGGAAAGACCAAGTCCTTGATTGCCACAAGTACATCTTCTGCTATTCCCATCACAGAGATCACACTCTTATCGGCTAATACAAACTTCACCACCAACTTCTTTAATAGAGCTAAATTCAACCGCACAAAAATGGATAGTGGCATGATGCTTACACAAGCTCCTAGGTCGCACATACAGTCATGAAAAGTGCGCCTACCAATACAAGAAGACACCAAACAAGGTCCAGGGTCACCACATTTCTTTGGAATAGGTTCCATCAAGGAAGAAATTGAACTACCCAAGGATAATGTTTCTAACTCTCCTATCCTATCCTTGTGTATACACAAGTCTTTCAGAAATTTTGCATACTTCAGAATTTGTTGGATAGCATCAAGAAGCGGTATCATTACCTCAACTTTCTTGAACACTTGAAGTATGTTTAAATTGAATTCTGACGTCTTCTTTGCTTTCTTCACCAAGGAAGGAAATGAGATAGGAATGGACTCATCCACTATAGCTTTCCTCTTGGGTTCCTTAAGGCTTACACCTTCTTCATCTTGCCTTTTGTCTACCTCCTCCTCTTCATGTGGAGCTTCAACAATCACTTCTTCCTCATGAATGTCTTCCATTACCCTAGGAGGTATCTCCTCTAATGTAGTCCCCGATCGTAGAGTAATGGCCTTGAGACCGCCCTTGGGGTTTGGTTGGGGTTGGAAAGGAAGGCTAGAAGAGTTTGATAGTTGGTTGGTGTTGTTGGAGGAGGACATGGACATCTTCAAAATCATGTCAGTAAGATTGGCCAATTGAGCGCCCATGGTATCGAATTGAGCCTTGTAGCTCTCGTCCCGTTTCTCCATAGTAGTTCTAAACTCATCAAATTGATTGGTGGAAGATGAAGAGGATTGGTTGGATTGTTGTCTATGGTGTGGTGCTTGGTATTTGGTCTAGTTGATTTGGTTTTAGTTGTGGTGATTTTGGTTGGCTTGGTGGTTGTTGTTGTTGTGGTGGTATTGAGATGAAGATTGGTTGTTGTTGTAATGAGAAGAAGAGTTATTCCATCTTTGGTTTTGATTGCTCCCTTGTGAATTATTCCTCCACCCTTGATTTTGATTACTACCATGAGAGTAGTTATTTTGGCCTTGAGAAGGATAGGGCAGACGGTTGTTATAGTTCACTGATGAGCGAATAATTTATACGCTTTTTGGCATTGTTTTTAGTACGTTTTTAGTATGTTTTTAGCTAGTGTTTATTATGTTTTTATTAGTTTTTATTTAAAAATTACATTTCTGGACTTTAATATGAGTTTGTGTGTTTTTCTGTGATTTCAGGTATTTTCTGGCTGAAATTGAGGTACCTGAGCAAAAATCTTATTCAGAGGCTGAAAAAGGACTGCAGATGTTGTTGGATTCTGACCTCTCTGCACTCGAATTGGATTTTCTAGAGCTACAGAAGCCCAACTGGTGCGCTCTCAATTGCGTTGGAAAGTAGACATCCTGGGCTTTCCAGCAATATATAATAGTTTATACTTTGCCCAAAATTTGATGGCTCAAACTGCCGTTCCAAGTCAGCTTAAGAATTCTGGCATCAAAACGCCAGAACTGGCACAAAAGCTGGAGTTAAACGCCCAAACTGGCACAAAAGCTGGCGTTTAACTCCAAGAAAAGTCTCTACATGTGAAAGCTTCAATGCTCAGCCCAAGCACACACCAAGTGGGCCCGGAAGAAGATTTCTGCATTAATTACTTATTTCTATAAACCCTAGGCTACTAGTTCTCTATAAATAGGACCTTTTACTATTGTATTTTCATCTTGGTTCTTCGGGTTCCCTCTCTGGGGCCAAAGCCAATGACCACCATTATCACTTTTGTATTTTCAACGGTGGAGTTTCTACACACCATAGATTAAGGTGTGGAGCTCTGCTGTTCTTCATGAATTAATGCAAAGTAATACTGTTTTTCTATTCAATTCACGCCTACTTCTTCTCTAAGATATTCATTCGCACACAAGAACATGATGAATGTGATGATTATGTCACACTCATCACCATTCTCACCTATGAACGCGTGCCTGACAACCACTTCTGTTTTACATGCAAACAAGCTTGAATGTATATCTCTTGGGTTTCTAATCTAAGATTAGAACCTTCGTGGTACAGGCTAGAATTATTGGCGGTCATTCCTGAGATCCGGAACGTCTAAACCTTGTCTGTGGTATTCTGAGTAGGATCTGGGAAGGGATGACTGTGACGAGCTTCAAACTCGCGAGTGTTGGGCATGTGACAGACGCAAAAGGATCAATGGATCCTATTCCAACATGATCGAGAACCGACAGATGATTAGCCGTGCAGTGACAGCGTGCGTAGAACATTTTCACTGAGATGACGGAAAGTAACCATTGACAATGGTAATGCCCAACATAAAGCTTGCCATGGAAAAGAGTATGAATGATTGGAAGAAGGCAATAGGAAAGCAGAGGTTCAGGAGGAACAAAGCATCTTCATACGCTTATCTGAAATTCCTACCAATGAATTACATATGTATCTCTATCTCTATCTTTATTTTATGTTTTATTCATCTTTTAATTATCAATCCTCTATAACTATTTGAATCTGCCTGACTGAGATTTACAAGATGACCATAGCTTGCTTCAAGCCGACAGTCTCCGTGGGATCGACCCTTACTCACATAAGGTATTACTTGGACGACCCAGTGCACTTGCTGGTTAGTTGTGCGAAATTGTGACAAAGTGTAATTCACGTTTGAGAGCTCCAAGTCTTTGGCGCCATTGTTGATGATCACAATTTCGTGCACCAAGTTTTTGGCACCGTTGCCGGGGATTGTTCGAGTTTGGACAACTGACGGTTCATCTTGTTGCTTAGATTAGGTAATTTTACTTTTTATTTTCGAAATTTTTTTTTAATACAAAAAAAAATTTTTATTTTGTTCCTCTGAGTTTTTAAGAATGAATTCTAGAGTTTCATGATGATCTGTTGAAGTCTGGATGGCTGTGAAGCCATGTCTAATCTTATTGCACCGAGGTTTCAACTTATCATTATAAGAGCTTATTGATTTCTATCAATTTTGCTGTTGTTAGCAATGATCTGCTAAAGCTTGGCTGGCCATTGGCCATGTCTAGTGTTTTAGACCGGAGCTTTCATTGAAAGCTTGGCTGGCTAGTAAGCCATGTCTAATTCCTGGACTGGAGTCTTAGACTAGCATTGCAATGATTCCTGGAACTCTTATTAAAAATTTTGAACCCCTTTATTTTCTTTTCCACTCAATTTTCGAAAAATCACAAAAAAATTTATAAAACCATAAAAATCAAAAATATTTTATGTTTCTTGTTTGAGTCTAATATCAATTTTTAAGTTTGGTGTCAATTATATGTCTTTATTCTTCTTCCATTTTTTGAATATATGCATTATGTTCTTCATTGATCTTCAAGTTGTTCCTGATGATTTCAGTGCTCTGGTCTTTAATTTATCTTATTCTGTGTCTTTTGTTGTTTCTTACATGCATTTTCAAATTGTTATAGTCCTTAGTATACAAACTTCTAAGTTTGGTGTCTTGCATGCATTGTTTATTTGATCTTAGTTGCATTTCTATTGTTTCTCATCATTAAAAATTCAAAAAAAAAATTTTCAAAATTGTGTCTTTTCAAGTCAATAACACAGAAAATTGAAGATTCAGAACATTCAGCAGATGAATTACACAGAAAAAGTTGGGCGTTCAAAACGCCCAGTGAAGAAGGAAAACTGGCGTTTAAACGTCAGCCAGGGTACCTGGCTGGGCGTTTAACACCCAAAAAGGTAGCATTTTGGGCGTTTTAACGCCAGGATGACATAAGAGGGAAGATTTTGTTTTTAATTCAAATTTTTTTCAATTTTTCATAATTCTTCAAAATCAAATCTTTTTCAAATCGTATCTTTTCAATCATATCTTTTCAAAATCAATTTCTTTTCAATTTTTTTTATTTATTACTATTTTCGAAAATCCTTGCTACAATTAATAATTTAATTCAAAATTTTCTAGTTGTTACTTGCCTATTAAGAAAGGATCAAAAGTTTTAATTCTAGAATCATATCTTCTAATTTCTTGTTAGTCAAGTAATCAACTTTAATTTTAAAAATTTCTCTTTTTAATTTGATTTTCAATCATATCTTCTCAATCATATCTTTTCAATCACATCTTTTTCAAAATCTATTTTCAATCATATCTTTTTAATTTCTAATTTCAAAATCTTTTTCAAAATCACTTAATTTCTTTCCCAATCTTAATTTTTGAAAATCTCAATCAAATTTTCAAATTTCTTTTTATTATTCTAAAAATCTTTTACTTTAATTTCGAAAATTCTTTCCCTCTTCTCACATCCTTCTATTTAAGGGACTAACACTCCTCCTCAAGGTGCAATTCGAACTCTATCCTTCTTGATAAGTTCGAATTCTTCTCTTTCTACCTCCTCCTTCTATTTTTCTTTTCCTCTGACACCTCAAGGAATCTCTATACTGTGACATAGAGGATTCCATACTTTCTTCTTTTCTCTTTTATATGAGCAGGAGTAAGGACAAAGACATTCTGGTTGAGGCTGATCCTTAACCCGAAAGGACCTTGAAGAGAAAGCTGAGAGAAGCTAAAGTACAACTCTCTCTAGAGGACCTAACAGAGCTTTTCAAACAAGAAGAAGCCATGGCAGCCGAAAATACCAACAATGCAAGGAAGGTGCTTGGTGACTTTACCGCACCTACTCCTGACTTCTATGGGAGAAGCATATCTATCCCTGCCATTGGAGCAAACAATTTTGAGCTTAAGCCTCAATTAGTTTCTCTAATGCAACAGAATTGCAAGTTTCATGGACTTCCATTGGAAGATCCTCATTAATTCTTAGCTGAATTCTTGCAAATCTGTGGCACTGTCAAGACTAATGGGGTTGATCCCGAGGTCTACAAGCTTATGCTTTTTCCTTTTGCTGTAAGAGACAGAGCTAGAACATGGTTGGATTCACAACCTAAAGAAAGCTTGAATTCTTGGGAAAAGCTAGTCAATGCCTTCTTGGCAAAGTTCTTTCCACCTCAAAAATTGAGCAAGCTTAGAGTGGAAGTCCAAACCTTCAGACAGAAGGAAGGTGAATCCCTCTATGAAGCTTGGGAAAGATACAAGCAATTGATCAGAAGGTGTCCTTCTGACATGCTTTCAGAATGGAGCATCATAGGTATCTTCTATGATGGTCTGTCTGAACTGTCCAAAATGTTATTGGACAGCTCTGCTGGAGGATCTCTTCATCTGAAGAAGACGCTTGCAGAAGCTCAGGAACTCATTGAAATGGTTGCAAATAACCAATTCATGTACACCTCTGAAAGGAATCCTATGAATAATGGGACAAATCAGAAGAAAGGAGTTCTTGAGATTGATACTCTGAATGCCATATTGGCTCAGAACAAAATATTGACTAAGCAAGTCAATATGATTTCTCAGAGTCTGTTTGGAATACAAGCTGCATCAGTCAGTACTAAGGAAGCTTCCTCTGAAGAAGAAGCTTATGACCCTGAGAACCCTGCAATGGAAGAGGTGAATTACATGGGAGAACCCTATGGAAACACCTATAATTCTTCATGGAGAAATCATCCAAATCTCTCATGGAAGGATCAACAGAGACCTCAACAAGGCTTCAACAACAGTAATGGTGGAAGAAATAGGTTTAGCAATAGCAAGCCTTTTCCATCATCTTCTCAGCAACAGACAGAGGATTCTAAGCAGAGCCACTCTGACTTAGCAACTGTAGTCTCTGATCTAATTAAAACCACTCAAAGTTTCATGACTGAAACAAGGTCCTCCATTAGAAATTTGGAGGCACAAGTAGGTCAACTGAGGAAGAAAGTTACTGAACTCCCTCCTAGTACTCTTCCAAGCAATACAGAAGAGAATCCAAAAGGAGAGTGCAAGGCCATCAACATGACCCACACGGCCGAACTTGGAGAGGAAGAAGAGGCAGTGATTTCCACTGAGGAAGACCTCACTGGATGTCCCCTGGCCTCCAAGGAGTTCCCTCATGAGGAACCATGGGAATCTGAGGCTCACACTGAGACCATAGAGATTCCATTGAATTTACTTCTGCCATTCATGAGCTCTGATGAGTATTCTTCCTCTGAAGAGGATGAAGATGTTACTGAAGAGCAAGTTGCTAAGTACCTTGGAGCAATCATGAAACTAAATGCCAAGTTATTTGGTAATGAGACTTGGGAGGATGAACCCCCCTTGCTCACCAAAGAACTGGATGACTTGACTAGGCAGAAATTACCTCTGAAGAGACAAGATCCTGGAAAGTTCTCAATACCTTGTACCATAGGCACCATGACCTTTGAGAAGGCTTTGTGTGACCTAGGGTCAAGTATAAACCTCATGCCTCTCTCTGCAATAGAGAAGCTAGGGATCATTGAGGTACAAGCTGCAAGAATCTCACTAGAGATGGCAGACGATTCAAGGAAATAGGCTTATGGACTTGTAGAGGATGTCTTGGTAAAGGTTGAAGGCCACTACATCCCTGCTGATTTCATAATCCTAGAGACTGGGAAATGTATGGATGAATCCATCATCCTTGGCAGACCCTTCCTAGCCACAGCAAAAGCTGTAATTGATGTTGATAGAGGAGAATTGATCATCCAAGTGAATGAAGAATCCCTTGTGTTTAAAGCTCAAGGATATCCCTCTGTAACCATGGAGAGGAAGCATGAAGAGCTTCTCTCAATACAGAGTCAAACATAGCCCCCACAGTCAAACTCTAAGTTTGGTGTTGGGAGGCCACAACCAAACTTTAAGTTTGGTGTTGAACCCCCACATTCAAACTCTAAAGTTTGGTGTTGGGAGGTTCCAACATTGCTCTAAACATCTGTGAGGCTCCATGAGAGCCTACTGTCAAGCTATTGACATTAAAGAAGCACTTGTTGGGAGGCAACCCAATCTTTAATTATCTATGTTAAATTTCTATTTGTTATTTTATGTTTTCTGTAGGTTGATGATCATGTAAAGTAAAAAAAAACAATTGAAAAAGAAAAAACAGAAGGAAAAACAGTATTAAAAACAGAACACCCTGGAGGAGAAACTTACTGGCATTTAAACGCCAGAAATGGGCACTAGACTGGCGTTTAATGCCAGGAATGGGCAAGAAGCTGGTGTTAAACGCCAGAAATGGGCAGCAGCCTGGTGTTTAACGCCAGGATTAGCAGAAAGGGGCATTTTTGCACGCCACTTGGTGCAGGGATATCCTTGACACCTCAGGATTTGTGGACCCCACAAGATCCCCACCTACCCCACCTCTCTCTCTCTTCTTCACCCATTCACCAATCACCTCAATACCTCTTCCCCAAAAACCCCTCACCTATCAAATCCCACCATTCTCTTCACCACTCACTTCCATCCTTCATAAAACCCCACCTACCTCACCATTCAAATTCAAACCATATTCCCACCCAAACCCACCCAAAATGGCCGAACTATACCCCCCTCTCCACTCCTATATAAACCCATCTTTACTCCTTCATTTTCACACAACATACACACTACTTCTCCCCCTTGGCCGAAACACTAAGCCCCCTCCATCTCCTCTATTTCTTCTTCTTCTACTCTCTTCTTTCTTCTTTTGCTCAAGGACGAGAAAACCTTCTAATTTTGGTGTGATAAAACCGTTGCTTTTTATTTTTCCATAACCATTTATGGCACCTAAGGTTAGAGAAACCTCTAGAAAGAGGAAAGGGTGCATCAAGACCACTTCTATGAAGTTGTGGCCAAGAAGAAGGTGATCCCCGAGGTCCCTTTTAAGCTAAAAAAGAATGAATATCCAGAGATCCGACATGAGATTCGAAGAAGAAGTTGGGAAGTTCTCACCAACCCCATTCAACAAGTCGGAATCTTAATGGTTCAAGAGTTCTATGCCAATGCATGGATCACCAAGAACCATGATCAAAGTGTGAACCCGGACCCAAAGAATTGGCTTACAATGGTTCGGGGGAAATGCTTAGATTTTAGCCCGGAGAATGTAAGGTTGGCATTCAACTTGCCCATGATGCAAGGAGATGCACACCCCTACACTAGAAGGGTCAACTTTGATCAAAGGTTGGACCAAGTCCTCATAGACATTTGTGAAGAGGGCGCTCAATGGAAGAGAGATTCAAGAGGGAAGCCAGTTCAACTAAGAAGGCATGACCTTAAGCCCGTGGCTAGGGGATGGTTGGAGTTTATCCAACACTCAATCATTCCCACTAGCAACCGGTCTGAAGTTACTATAGACCGGGCTATCATGATCCATAGCATCATGATTAGGGAGGAAGTAGAAGTTCATGAAGAACTTTACAAGGTGGCAGACAAGTCCTCTACTTTGCAAGGTTAGCCTTCCCTCATCTCATCCCATCATTAAGAAAAGGATGGAGCAAACAAGAGATCCCACTCATGGACATGAGGAAATTCCTCATCATGAAATCTCTGAGGGGCCTCAAGGGACGCATTTTCCTCCACAAAACTATTGGGAGCAAATCAACACCTCCCTAGGAGAATTAAGTTCCAACATGGGACAACTAAGGGTGGAGCACCAAGAGCATTCCATCCTCCTCCATGAAATTAGAGAAGACCAAAGAGTCATGAGAGAGGAGCAAAAAAGGCAAGGAAGAGACATTGAGGAGCTCAAGCACTCCATTAGATCTTCAAGAGGAAGAACAAGCCGCCATCACTAAGGTGGACCCGTTCTTTAATCTCCTTGTTCTTTATTTTCTGTTTTTCGAATTTTTATGCTTTATGTGTATTTATGCTTGTGTCTTTATTACATGATCACTAGTGTCTAAGTGTCTATGCCTTAAAGCAATGAAAATGAATCCATCACCTTTCTTAAATGGAAAATGTTTTTAATTGAAAAAGAAAAAGAAGTGCATGAATTTTGAATTTTATAACAGATTAATTATTTTGATGTGGTGGCAATACTTTTTGTTATCTGAATAAATGCTTGAACAGTGCATATTTTTTAATTTGATTGTTCATGAATGTTAAAATTGTTGGCTCTTGAAAGAATGATGGAAAAGGAGAAATGTTATTTGATAATCTGAAAAAACATAAAATTGATTTTTGAAGCAAGAAAAAGCAGTGAAAAGCTTGCAGAAAAAAATATATATATGCAAAAAAAAAAAGAAGAGAGAGAAAGAAAGAAAAAAAAATCAAGCGGAAAAAGCCAATAGCCCTTTAAACCAAAAGGCAAGGGTAAAATAAAAAAGGGATCCAAGGCTTTGAGCATCAGCGAATAGGAGGGCCCACAAAAATAAAATCCTGGCCTAAGCGGCTAAACCAAGCTGTCCCTAACCATATGCTTGTGGCGTGAAGGTGTCAAGTGAAAACTTGAGACTGAGCGGTTAAAGTCGTGGTCCAAAGCAAAAAGAGTGTGCTTAAGAGCTCTGGACACCTCTAATTGGGGACTCTAGCAAAGCTGAGTCATAATCTGAAAAGGTTCACCTAGTCATGTGTCTGTGGCATTTATGTATCCGGTGGTAATACTGGAAAACAAAATGCTTAGGGTCACGGCCAAGACTCATAAAGTAGCTGTGTTCAAGAATCAACATACTTAACTAGGAAAATAAATAACACTATCTGGATTCTGAGTTCCTATAGATGCCAATCATTCTGAACTTCAAGGGATAAAGTGAGATGCCAAAACTGTTCAGAAGCAAAAAGCTAAAAGCCCCGCTCATCTAATTAATACTGATCTTCATAGATGTTTTTGGAATTCATTGTATATTCTCTTCTTTTTATCCTATATGATTTTTAGTTGCTTGGGGACAAGCAACAATTTAAGTTTGGTGTTGTGATGAGCGGATAATTTATACGCTTTTTGGCATTGTTTTTAGTATATTTTTAGTATGTTTTAGTTAGTTTTTATTATGTTTTTATTAGTTTTTATTTAAAAATAACATTTGTGGACTTTACTATAAGTTTGTGTGTTTTTCTGTGATTTCAGGTATTTTCTGGCTGAAATTGAGGGACCTGAGCAAAAATCTGATTCAGAGGCTGAAAAATGACTGCAGATGCTGTTGGATTTTGACCTCCCTACACTCGAAGTGGATTTTCTGGAGCTACAGAAGTCCAATTGGCACACTCTCAATTGCGTTGGAAAGTAGACATCCTGGGATTTCTAGCAATATATAATAGTCCATACTTTGCCCAAGATTTGATGGCCCAAACTGGCGTTCCAAGTCAGCTTAAGAATTCTGGCATCAAAACGCCAGAACTGGCACAAAAGCTGGAGTTAAACGCCCAAACTGGCACAAAAGCTGGCGTTTAACTCAAAGAAAAGTCTCTACATGTGAAAGCTTCAATTCTCAGCCCAAGCATACACCAAGTGGGCCCGGAAGAAGATTTCTGCATTAATTACTTATTTCTGTAAACCCTAGGCTACTAGTTCTCTATAAATAGGACCTTTTACTATTGTATTTTCATCTTGGTTCTTCGTGTTCCCTCTCTGGGGCCGAAGCCAATGACAAACATTATCACTTTTGTATTTTCAACGGTGGAGTTTCTACACACCATAGATTAAGGTGTGGAGCTCTGCTGTTCTTCATGAATTAATGCAAAGTACTACTGTTTTTCTATTCAATTCACGCCTACTTCTTCTCTAAGATATTCATTCGCACACAAGAACATGATGAATGTGATGATTATGTCACACTCATCACCATTCTCACCTATGAACGCGTGCCTGACAACCACTTCTGTTCTACATGCAAACAAGCTTGAATGTGTATCTCTTGGGTTTCTAATCTAAGATTAGAACCTTCGTGGTATAGGCTAGAATTATTGGCGGCCATTCCTGAGATCCTGAACGTCTAAACCTTGTCTGTGGTATTCTGAGTAAGATCTGGGAAGGGATGACTGTGATGAGCTTCAAACTCGCGAGTGTTGGGTGTGTGACAGACGCAAAAGGATCAATGGATCCTATTCCAACATGATTGAGAACCGACAGATGATTAGCCGTGCGGTGACAGCGTGCGTAGAATATTTTCACTGAGAGGACAGGAAGTAGCCATTGACAACGGTGATGCCCAACATAAAGCTTGCCATGGAAAGGAGTATGAATGATTGGAAGAAGGAAATAGGAAAGCAGAGGTTCAGGAGGAACAAAGCATCTTCATACGCTTATCTGAAATTCCTACCAATGAATTACATAAGTATCTTTATCTCTATCTTTATTTTATGTTTTATTCATCTTTTAATTATCAATCCTCCATAACCATTTGAATCCGCCTGACTGAGATTTACAAGATGACCATAGCTTGCTTCAAGCCGACAGTCTCCGTGGAATCGACCCTTACTCACGTAAGGTATTACTTGGACGACCCAGTGCACTTACTGGTTAGTTGTGCGAAATTGTGACAAAGTGTGATTCACGTTTGAGAGCTCCAAGTCTTTGGCGCCATTGTTGATGATCACAATTTCGTGCACCATTCACATTGGCCACGACAATGGCATGCTCCTCTTGAATTTGATGGCATTGATCGGTGTAATGTGTGGTGCTAGAGCACAAACCACAAATTCTAGGAGGGCCTTCAAGTTGAGCAACTTGAGGTAGGGCTTGGATGGCTTGGATGGAGTAGTATTCCTTTTGATCTTTTTGTATTTGCGTGAGGATAGTGGTCATGTCCCCAAGCGCCTTGGTTAAGCTTGCTTCAGAAGGGGATGGTTCTACCACACCCTTGAGAGGATTACTTCTCACCCTTACATGTTGTGTAGCCTTGGCAGCATCATTTATCAATTTCCAAGCTTCTCCCTCTGTCTTGTTTTTTGAAAGGGAACCGCCACTAGAAGTGGTGAGCAATCTTCTATCTTCTGCACAAAGACCTCCGGTGAAGTAGCTAATGAGCAAGTGAGTGTTCAATCCATGATGTGGACAAGATTCTAAGAGCCTCTTAAACCGAGTCCAATACTCATACAAACTCTCTTGGTCCTTTTGCATTATACCCGAAATCTCCTTCCGGATGTAGTCGGTCTTCTCCGATAGGAAGAATTTATCTAGAAACTCTATTCTCAAGAAATCCCAATTGGTCACAATCTCATCCAGTTGTGAATAAAACCACATCTTTGCTTGCCCTTCAAGAGAAAAGGGAAGGCAAAAACCATAATAGCTAACTCATCGGCTCCATGCCTTCGAGCCGTAGAACAAGCAACTTAAAAATCTCTTAGATGTTGGATGGGGTCTTGACCCGGTAACCCATGATACTCAGGAAGTAGATTTATCAAGCTACTCTTCAACTCAAAGTTTGGATCAAGGTTGGGATACCTTGCTTGCAAAGGTTGAAGTATGATATTCGGAGCTCCTTGCTCATGCAAAGCGATCCGTCGTGGCTCCGCCATGTATGGCTCACCTGTAGGATGCAAAAAAGATGTATTAGTAATTTCAACAGAAGAATAGGAAGTAGCGGACTCCAAGTCACTCTCGGTGCCGTCTAGTGATTCGGTATGTCCCTCAAGAGAGGCCGAAGTACTAGCCATATAATCTAACCGCCGTCTAGCTTGCCGAGTGTGTAACAAGGTCCTTTCAATCTCAGGGTCAAACTCGGCTAAGCTAGAATTCGGTTGAGACCGAGTCATCAAACTTGGGAGTCATAGCACACATACAAAAGAAATCTAAACTATAGCTAAGTATTAAAAGAAAGTAAACTATCTACAATATTCACATATTCACATAACCAATATCAAGGCATATGTTGCAACCATTCCCCAGCAACGGCGCCAAACATTTGTTGGCCCTCATGGACTATGTTGGTATAGAATTTCCCAATAAAATCCCATTGCAAGTATAGCTCTTCCCAACAACAATCCTCGAGTATCAAATTTAGAAGGGAGTTTAGTTGTCACAAGTTCAACCCCAATAAAAGTAACCGAAGTATTCAAACCTCGGGTCATCTCACAAGGAATGGGCAAACATGTGCTTCAACATTGGTTAGAAATCCGGGGTTATAAGTCATGAGCAAGAAATTAAACTAGGAATCTTAACAAGCAAGTAATCTTGAGATGCAAGAAACTAATTCAAACCACTAGAGCAAAATGTAAATAATTCCAAACTCATAAAATAGCATCCAATGTAATTCTATTCTAAACTAAACAAGTAACTATAACTAAGACAAAGCAATCAAGATTTTTGGGTTTTCAAATATGAATGATAAAAACGACTCTTGGCTAAGCATGGGAATTGGGGTCACCATCCTTGTCTAATAACCATATCTTGACAATTATGAGGAACCAAACTCATTAAGTTTTCTTCTATACTTGATGTATGTTAAATGATTTGGTCAACATTAACCCATAAGGTCCAACCTAACTGCTAATTAACTTAGTAGTAGGCTAGTGTCAATGGCTATCAAATTGACCACTAAGGGTTCCCAAATCATCAAATCCATTAGACCCAATGACTCAAGTTTACCCAATTCCCTTAGCCTAGGCCAAGAGTAAAAAAGACTACCCTATAATCAAGGGAAACATTTCATCAAACACATGGTAAGCATTAATAAAAAACCTATTCAAATTGCAATTAAATTAGAACTAACAAGTACCCACTAACAATTACCAACATACAATCACTCAAACAATACAATTAATCATGAAAATCATCAATGCAACAAGAACAAATCAAGATCTACAAAATTCATGAAATGAGGATAAAATGACAAACAACAAGGAAACATAAAACAAACACAAGATCTAAGCAAAATTATACTAGAGAATTCAAATTAAACAATTAAAACTAGTAATTAACAAGATCTAATTCAGAATTCAACAAGGGAAGATCAAATTAAATTAGATCTAGAGAGGAACAATGGTTTCTCTCTCTAGAAGAACAAAAGAACAAAAAACTAACTAAAATTATGTCTAAGTGTAAAAAGATTGATCCCCCCTTCCCCCTAGCATCCTTGGGTCTTTTCCATGTAGAAACAGCTTGAATTTGGGCCTGATGAGTCTCAAAAATCGCCAGGCACGATTTTCTTTAATGAGGTCACGCGCAGTGATGAGCGAATAATTTATACGCTTTTTGGCATTGTTTTTACATAGTTTTTAGTATGTTTTTATTACTTTTTATTATATTTTTATTAGTTTTTATTTAAAAATCATATTTCTGGACTTTACTATGAGTTTGTCTATTTTTCGGTGATTTCAGGTATTTTCTGGCTGAAATTGAGGGACCTGAGCAAAAATTTGATTCAGAGGCTGAAAAAGGACTACAGATGCTGTTGGATTCTGACCTCCCTGCACTCAAAGTGGATTTTCTGGAGCTACAGAAACCCAATTGGCGCGCTCTCAATTGCGTTGGAAAGTGGACATTTGGGGCTTTTCAGCAATATATAATAGTCTATACTTTTTCTGATATTTGATGGCCCAAACTGGCGTTCAAAGTCTGCCCAAGGAATTCTAGCGTAAAACGCCCAAACTGGCACCAGAATTGGAGTTAAACGCCCAAACTGGCACCAAAGCTGGCGTTTAACTCCAAGAACAGCCTATGCACGTGAAAGCCTCAATGCTCAGCCCAAGCACACACCAAGTGGGCCCCGAAAGTGGATTTCTGCATCATTTACTTATTTCTGTAAACCCTAGGCTACTAGTTCATTATAAATAGGACCTTTTACTATTGTATTTTCATCTCTGGACGTTTAGTGCTTAGACCTTTGGTATGGAGGCTGGCCATTTGGCCATGCCTAGACCTCTTTTACTTATGTATTTTAAACGGTAAAGATTCTACACCCCATAGATTAAGGTGTGGAGCTTTGCTGTTCTTCATGAATTAATGCAATTACTACTGTTTTTCTATTCAATTCACGCCTACTTCTTCTCTAAGATATTCACTCGCACTTCAACCTGATGAATGTGATGATCGGTGATACTCATCATCATTCTCACTTATGAACGCGTGCCTGACAATCACTTCCGTTCTATCTGCAATAGCTTGAGTGCATATTTCTTGGGTTTCTAATCTAAGATTAGAACCTTCGTGGTATAGGCTAGAATTATTGGCAGCATTCCTGAGATCCGGAAAGTCTAAACCTTGTCTGTGGTATTCCGAGTAGGATCCGGGGATTGTTCGAGTTTGGACAACTGACGGTTCATCTTGTTGCTCAGATTAGATAATTTTATTTTATTTTTAAACTTTTATTTTCGAAAAAAAATAATAAAATAAATAAACTATTCTATGACTTCAGAATTTTTAAGAATGAATTCTAGAGTTTCAGATGATGCTTTTATCATCACATGAGCTAATTGATTCCCGTCAATCTGGCTGTTGTATGTAATCTCCTGCTGAAGCTTGGCTAGCCATGTCTAATCTTTTTAGACTGAAGCTTTAGACTAACATTGCATGATTCCTGGAATTCTTATTAAACACTTTGAAATCCTTATTTTTCTTTTTCCAAATAATTTTGAAAATACAAAAAAAAATTTATAAAATCATAAAAACCAAAAAAATTTTGTGTCTCTTGTTTGAGTTTAGTGTCAAATTTTAAGTTTGGTGTCAATTGCATATTTTTAAATTATCTTAAAAATTTTCGACAAAATTTCATGCATTATGTTCTTCATTGATCTTTAAGTTGTTCTTGATTATTTTCTTGGGTCTGATCTTTAAATTCTCTTGTTTTGTGTCTTTTGTTGTTTCTCATGTGCATTCTCAATTTGTTAGTGTCTCTAATATGAAAATTTCTAAGTTTGGTGTCTTGCATGCATTGTTTATTTGATCTTAGTTTTTTTTTATGATTAGTTTCATTTTGTTGTTGTTCTCTCTCATCATTAAAAATTCAAAAAAAATTCAAAATTATGTCTTTTCAAGTCAATAATACAGAGAATTGAAGATTCAGAACATACAGCAGAGGAATTACAGAGAAAAAGCTGGGCGTTCAAAACGCCCAATGAGGAAGGAAAACTGGTGTTTAAACGCCAGCCAGGGTACCTGGCTGGGCGTTAAACGCCCAAAAGGGTAGTATTTTGGGCGTTAAACGCCAGAATGGATACCATTCTGGGCGTTTAACGCCAGGACAACACAAGGGAGGTAAATTAGTTTTTAATTCAAATCCTTTTCAAATCTTCATAATTTTTCAAAATCAAATCTTTTTTAAATCATATCTTTTTCAATTTCCTTCTTAATATTTTCGAAAATTTTAAAATTTGATTTTCAAAATCTCTTTCTTATTTTTTTCATAATTTTCGAAATTAATGCTAACAATTAATATTTTGATTCAAAAATTTCAAGTTGTTACTTGCCTATTAAGAAATGTTCAATCTTTAAAATCATATCTTTTAGTTTCTTATTAGTCAAGTAATCAACTTTGATTTTCAAATAAAAAATCAAATCTTTTTAAATTATTTTTCAATCATATATTCTCAATCATATCTTTTCAACCACATCTTTTTCAAAATAATTTTCAATCATATCTTTTCGATTGCTGATTTCAAAATCTTCTTCAAAATCACCTAACCACTTTTTCACTTTTAATTTTTGAAAAACCATCAACCACTTTTTCAAAATTCTTTTTAATTATTTTAAAATTTTTAGTTTTATTTAAAAATTATTTTCGAAAATTTTTCCCTCCTCACCTTCTTCTATTTAAGGACTAACACTCCTCCTCAATTAGCAATTCGAACTCTCTCTCCTTCTTCATATGTTCGAATTCTTATCTACCTACCTCATCCCTCTATTCCTGTTTTACTCTGACACCTCAAGGAATCTCTATACTGTGACATAGAGGATTCCATACTTTCTTGTCTTCTTTTCTTTCTTATGAGCAGGAACAAGGACAAGGGCATTCTTGTTGAAGCTGATCCTGAACCTGAAAGGACCTTGAAGAGGAAGCTAAGAGAAGCTAAAGCACAACTCTCTGGAGAGGACCTAACAGAAATTTTTGAAAAAGAAGAAGACATGGCAGCCGAAAATAACAACAATGCCAACAATGCAAGGAAGATGCTTGGTGACTTTATTGCACCCTCTTCTGACTTCTGTGGAAGGAGCATCTCAATTCCTGCAATTGGAGCAAACAACTTTGAGCTTAAGCCTCAATTAGTTTCTCTAATTCAGCAGAATTGCAAGTTTCATGGACTTCCATTGGAAGATCCTCATCAGTTTTTAGCTGAATTCTTGCAAATCTGTGACACTGTTAAGACCAGTGGGGTTAATCCTGAGGTCTACAGACTTATGCTTTTTCCCTTTGCTATAAGAGACAGAGCTAGAACCTGGTTGGACTCACAACCTAAAGAAAGCCTAAACTCTTGGGAAATGCTGGTCAATGCCTTCTTGGCAAAGTTCTTTCCACCTCAAAAATTGAGTAAGCTTAAAGTGGAAGTCCAGACTTTCAGACAGAAGGAAGGCGAATCCCTCTATGAAGCTTGGGAAAGATACAAACAATTGATCAGAAGGTGTCCTTCTGGCATGCTTTCAGAATGGAGCATCATATGCATATTCTATGATGGTCTGTCTGAACTGTCCAAGATGTCATTGGACAACTCTGCTGGTGGATCTCTTCATCTGAAGAAGACGCCTGAAGAAGCCCAGGAACTCATTGAAATGGTTGCAAATAACCAGTTCATGTACACTTCTGAAAGAAATCCTGTGAACAATGGGACAACTCAGAAGAAAGGTGTTCTTGAGATTGATACTCTGAATGCCATACTGGCTCAGAATAAAATATTGACTCAGCAAGTCAATATGATTTCTCAGAGTTTGTCTAGAATGCAAGCTACATCAGGCAGTACTAAGGAAGCCTCCTTTGAAGAAGAAGCTTATGATCTTGAGAATCATGAAATGGAAGAGGTGAATTACATGGGAGAATCCTATGGAAACACCTATAATCCTTCATGGAGGAATCATCCTAATCTCTAATGGAAGGATCAACAAAAGCCTAATCAAGGCTTCAATAATAACAATGGTGGAAGAAACAGGTTTGGCAATAGGAAACCTTTTCCATCATCTTCTCAGCAACAGACAGAGAATTCTAAGCAGAGCCACTCTAACTTAGTAACTGCAGTCTCTGATCTATCTAAGACCACTCTCAGTTTCATGACTGAAGCAAGGTCCTCCATTAGAAATTTGGAGGCACAAGTGGGTCAGCTGAGTAAGAGAATTACTGAAACTCCTCCTAGCACTCTCCCAAGCAATACAGAAGAGAATCCAAAGAGAGAGTGCAAGGCCATAAATATAACCAATATGGCCGAATGCACAGAGGAGGAAGAGGCAGTGATTTCTATTGAGATTCCACTGAACTTACTGTTGCCATTCATGAGCTCTGATGAGTACTCATCCTCTGAAGAGGATGAAGATATTACTGAAGAGCAAGTTGCTAAGTACCTGGGAGCAATCATGAAGCTGAATGCCAAGTTATTTGGTAATGAGACTTGGGAGGATGAACCCCATTGCTCATCAATGAACTAAATGATCTTGTTTAACTGAAATTACCTCAGAAGAAACAGGATCATGGAAAGTTCTTAATACCTTGTACCATAGGCACCATGACCTTTAAGAAGGCTCTGTGTGACCTTGGGTCAAGTTTAAACCTCATGCCCCTCTTTGTAATGGAGAAACTAGGGATCCTTGAGGTGCAAGTTATAGGAATCTCACTAGAGATGGCAGACAATTCAAGAAAACAGGCTTATGGACTTGTAGAGGATGTCTTGGTAAAGGTTGAAGGCCTTTACATCCCTACTGACTTCATAATCCTAGACACTGGAAAGAATAAGGATGAATCCATCATCCTTGGCAGACCCGTCCTAGCCACAGCAAAAGCTGTGATTGATGTTGACAGAGGAGATTTGGTCCTTCAAGTGAATGAGGACTACCTTGTGTTTAAAGCTAAAGAATCTCCTTCTGTACACATAGAGAAGAAGCATGACAAGCTTCTCTCAATGCAGAGTCAAACAGAGCTCCCACATTCAAACTCTAAGTTTGGTATTGGGACTCATCATGCTCTGAGTGTTTCTGAGGCTCCATCAGAGCCCACTGTCAAGCTATTAACATTAAAAAAGTGCTTGTTGGGAGGCAACCCAATTTTTACTTATCTATGTTAAATTTCTATTGTTATTTTATGTTTTCTTTTGGATTATGATCATGAGGAGTCACAAAAACAAAAGCTAAAATCAAAAACAGCATTGAAAATAGCACACCCTGGAGGATGAGCTTACTAGCGCCAGTAAGGTAGTAGAATGGCGTTTAATTCCAGAAAGGGAAGAAAAGTTGGCGTTTAATGCCAGAAAGGGGAGAAAAGCTGGCGTTAAACGCCAGAAATGGGCAGCAACTTGGCGTTTAATGCCAGGATTGGCACTCCAAGGGGCGTTTACACGCCAAAATGGTGCAGGGATGAGAAATTCTTGACACCTCAGGATCAGTGGACCCCACAGGATCCCCACCTATCTTAACTCTCTCTCTCTCTTCTTCACACCTTCCCATAACACCTACCTCACAATTCAAATCCTTTTCCTCCCACACCCAACCCCTAATACACGAACCCTACCCCTCTCTCCACTCCTATATAAACCCCTTATCCCTCCTTCATTTTCACACATCATAAACACTTCTTTCCCCTCCTTGGCCGAACCACTCACACCTCTCCATCTCCTCTATTTTCTTCTTCTTCTACTTCCTTCTTTCTTCTTTTGCTCGAGGACGAGCAAACCTTCTAAGTTTGGTGTGGTAAAAGCATTGCTTTTTTGTTTTTCTGTAACCATTTATGGCACCTAAGGCCATAGAAACCTCTAAAAAGAGGAAAGGGATGGCAAAAGCTTCCTCCTCTGAGTCATGAGAGATGGAGAGATTCATCTCAAAGGTCCATCAAGACCACTTCTATGAAGTTGTGGCCAAGAAGAAGGTGATCCCTGAGGTCCCTTTCATGCTCAAAAGGAATAAGTATCCGGAGATCCGACATGAGATTCGAAAAAGAGGTTGGGAAGTTCTCACCAACCCCGTTCAACAAGTCAGAATCTTAATGGTTCAAGAGTTCTATACTAATGCATGGGTCACCAAAAACCAAGAGCACTCCATTATTCTCCATGAAATTAGAGAGGATCAAATAGCCATGAGGGAAGAGCAACAAAGGCAAGGAAGAGACATAGAGGAGCTCAAGCGTTCCATTAGATCTTCAAGAGGAAGAACTAGCCGCCGTCACTAAGGTGGACCCGTTCTTTAATTTCCTTGTTCTTTATCTTTCTGTTTTTCAAAAATTATGCTTTATGTCATGTCTATGTTTGTGTCTTTATTACATGATCATTAGTGTCTAGTGTCTATGCCTTAAAGCTATGAATGTCCTATGAATCCATCACCTTTCTTAAATGAAAAATGTTTTCTAAAAAAAAGAAAGAGAAGTAAATGAATTTTGAATTTTAAAATAGTTTAATTATTTTGATATGGTGGCAATACTTTTTGTTTTCTGAATGAATGCTTGAACAGTGCATATTTTTGAATTTATTGTTTATGAATGTTAAAAAAGTTGGCTCTTGAAAGAATAATGAAAAAGGAGAAATATTATTGATAATCTGAAAAATCATAAAATTGATTCCTGAAGCAAGAAAAAGCAGTGAATACAAAGCTTTCATAAAGAAAAAAAATAGCGAAAAAAATGCGAAAAAAATAAAGAAAAAAAAAGAAAAAAAAAAGAAAAAGCAAGCAGAAAAAGCCAGTAACCCTTTAAACCAAAAGACAAGGGTAGAAAAAGGATCCAAGGATTTGAGCATTAATGGATAGGAGGGCCCACAGGAATAAAATCCTGGCCTAAGCGGCTAAACCAAGCTGTCCCTAACCATGTGCTTGTGGCGTGAAGGTGTCAAGTAAAAAGCTTGAGACTGAGCGGTTAAAGTCGTGGTCCAAAGCAAAAAGAGTGTGCTTAAGAGCTCTGGACACCTCTAACTGGGGACTCTAGCAAAGTTGAGTCACAATCTGAAAAGGTTCACCTAGTTATGTGTTTGTGGCATTTATGTATCCGATGGTAATACTGAAAAACAAAATGCTTAGGGTCACGGCCAAGACTCATAAAGTAACTGTGTTCAAGAATCAACATACTGAACTAGGAGAATCAATAACACTATCTGAATTCTTAGTTCCTATAGATGCCAATCATTCTGAACTTCAAAGGATAAAGTGAGATGCAAAAACTGTTCAGAAGCAAAAAGCTAATGGCCCCGCTCATCTAATTAAGACTGATCTTCATAGATATTTTCGGAATTTATTGTATTTTCTCTTCTTCTTATCCTATTTTGTTTTCAGTTGCTTGGGGACAAGCAACAATTTAAGTTTGGTGTTGTGATGAGCGGATAATTTATACGCTTTTTGGCATTATTTTTACATAGTTTTTAGTATGTTTTTATTACTTTTTATTATATTTTTATTTGTTTTTATTTAAAAATCACATTTCTGGACTTTACTATGAGTTTGTCTATTTTTCGGTGATTTCAGGTATTTTCTGGCTGAAATTGAGGGACCTGAGCAAAAATCTGATTCAGAGGCTGAAAAAGGACTACAGATGCTGTTGGATTCTGACCTCCCTGCACTCGAAGTGGATTTTCTGGAGCTACAGAAACCCAATTGGCGCGCTCTCAATTGCGTTGGAAAGTAGACATTTGGGGCTTTTCAGCAATATATAATAGTTTATACGTTTTCTGATATTTGATAGTCCAAACTGGCGTTCAAAGTCTGCCCAAGGAATTCTAGCATAAAACGCCCAAACTGGCACCAGAATTGGAGTTAAACGCCCAAACTGGCACCAAAGCTGGCGTTTAACTCCAAGAACAGCCTATGCACGTGAAAGTCTCAATGCTCAGCCCAAGCACACACCAGGTGGGCCCTGGAAGTGGATTTCTGCATCATTTACTTATTTCTGTAAACCCTAGGCTACTAGTTCATTATAAATAGGACCTTTTACTATTGTATTTTCATCTCTGGACGTTTAGTGCTTAGACCTTTGGTATGGAGGCTGGCCATTCGGCCATGCCTAGACCTCTTTTACTTATGTATTTTCAATGGTGAAGTTTCTACACCCCATAGATTAGGGTGTGGAGCTTTGCTGTTCTTCATGAATTAATGCAATTACTACTGTTTTTCTATTCAATTCACGCCTACTTCTTCTCTAAGATATTCACTCGCACTTCAACCTGATGAATGTGATGATCCGTGACACTCATCATCATTCTCACTTATGAACGCGTGCCTGACAACCACTTCTGTTCTATCTGCAATAGCTTGAGTGCGTATCTCTTGGGTTTCTAATCTAATATTAGAACCTTCATGGTATAGGCTAGAATTATTGGCAGCATTCCTGAGATCCGGAAAGTCTAAACCTTGTCTGTGGTATTCCGAGTAGGATCTAGGAAGGGATGACTGTGACGAGCTTTAAACCTGCGAATGTGGGGCGCAAGTGACATTGCGCAAAAGGACAATGGTCCTATTCCGATGCTAGCGGGAACCGACAGATGATTAGTCATGCAGTGACAGCGCATATGGAATTGTTTTCATCCGAGAGGATCATACAGCTTGCCATGGAAGGGAGTATGCATGATTGGATGAAGGCAATAGGAAAGCAGAGGTTCAGAAGCAACAAGTATCTCCATACGCTTATCTGAAATCCTACCAATGAATTACATAAGTATTTCTATCTTATTTTCTGTTTTAATTATATTTTAAAAGATGACCATAGCTTGCTTCAAGCCGACAATCTCCCTGGGATCGACCCTTACTCACGTAAGGTATTACTTGGATGACCCAGTGCACTTGCTGGTTAGTTGTGAGAAGTTGTGAAATAGAGTTGAGATTACAATTGTGCGTACCAAGTTGTTGGCGCCATTGAGATCACAATTTTGTGCACCATGCAGCCTTCTGCGCGTACGCGCTATGCGTGCGTGCGCGCCGATTGCTTTCGTGATCCACGCGTGCGCACCATGTGCGTGTGCGCGTTGGTGGGATTTCTCTGATCTGCACGGATGCGTCCATCCTTGTGCGCCGCTTCCAGCTATCCTCATCCACGCATGCGCGTGATGTGCGCGTGTGCGTCCAATCTGAAGTTCCCAAAATCCAAGTCTTCATGTTCCTTCCTCTTGTGCATGCTTTCTTTCTCTCTTCTAGGCCATCCTTGGCCTATAAATTTTGAAATCACTCAACATGTCACGGCATCGAATGGCAATAAAAAAGGATTAAAATATAGCAATTCTAAGGCAAAATAAGCATGATTCTCATCATGAAGCAATATTAGGAAGAGAACACAAAACCATAAAATTCTTATGAATAAGTGTGAAAAATATTGACTAAACCCCCCAAATTCTACACAATATAAACCACAAAATTGGGGTTTATCATGTGCCTCTCGCGCAAAGCTATGCACACGTACACGCACCTCACGGGTACGCGTCGATCTCGAAATAACCCACCGACGCGCACGCGTGACTCACGCATACGCGTCGCTGCCATTTCATCAATCCACGCTTACGCGTACATGATGCGCACGCGTGGATTGCCCTGTTTCACTCACCTTCTTTTCTTCTCCTCTTTCCATTTCTTTCCTTCTTCTCTCTTCTCTTCTTTTCTTTCCACCCTTAAAACATCATATAACACCATTTTCCTTTTAGTTAGTTATTTAAGTTTAAATTTTTATTTAATTTTTATTTTCCATTATAAGTGTTGGATTACTAATCTTGTATGCTGTTTACTGCTGCTGCTTATTGATAGGATGTTAGTTAACATCATTGTTGTTATTATCATTGTTGGGTTCCTTTGTTGAGGTTACAATTTAGTACTTGGTTTTGAGTTTTCATGTTGAACATTTCTGAACACCAAGTATATGTTACATTGCCTTTAAGCTTCTTAACTCTTTTGAATCGCATGTTTTTGCCACCATGCATTCATCATCTATTGTTAGGCAATTGTACATTGCCAATGCATTTTTTTAGGAGATGATTGCTTATGACTGACCCTTTGTTCATATCACCTATTTCATGCATTAACTCTTTTGAATCGCATGTTTTTGCCACCATGCATTCATCATCTATTGTTAGGAAATTGTACATTGCCAATGCATTTTTTTAGGAGATGATTGCTTATGACTGACCCTTTGTTCATATCACCTATTTCATGCATTAAGATTTTGGAATTGTAAAATCGGGTCGAGCACTTACCTAATGATATATTTTTGAGCTTTTCAAGTTTTGTGGACCATGCTTGCTATGTGATTGAGTTTCACTTCTATACTCTTTTCTCTAAGTTCCATAGCACTCATGTGTTCCACCTCTATGTCACTTAGGTGTTGCAATCAATGTCCATTCATTATCCAATTTCACAATTGCTTGATTTTCGCTTGAATGCTTTTATGCTTCTTCACTACTTGTTTGGTTGCCCTAACCTACAAGTCTTTTAAAGTATCTCAAGCACACTAGAATGAGTGAAGTGCATATTTTTCTTTTGTGTACTTGTGACATAACTTTTTATGCTAATGTGTGTGTATTCTAAACCGCGCACAATTTTAGAACCCACATACCTATCTCTCATTAATGTCACACCAATTCACCCACTCAATTCTAGTGATTTACCTCATTCCAACAATTCATGCTTCCTAGCTTTTGTATGTTTTCATCTTATGGTGTTTATTTTGTTTTTCATGATTGATGCACCATAAACAAAAATGGAAGCGGAAGGAAGAACACGCAGCAACCGGTTGACCTACCAGCTGAAGGTGGCAACTCGGAGAGTCGCCGTACTCCCTTACTCATCTTTGAGTGTACCGAGGACGGTGCAAACTTTTAAGTGTGGGGAGGTCGTCCGACCATTCAGCGCTTTTGGGTGAAAATTTTTTAATCCCAACACTTTTGCATTTTATTTTTAGGTCTTTTAGGATTTTCAGTTGCATTCTCTTATTTTGCATACATATACACAATAAGCTTAGTCAAATAATAAGATTCTCCAAGGATTTTTATCTATAGGGCACCCCGATTGATTAAAAATTTTTTTTAGAACTTGCTTGAACTTCATATTGTGGAACATGATTTTTGAGCAAAGAACACAAGCATGTGAGTTTTGAGCCTTGATTGTGTGGTTGCATCATATATAACCACTTATTCTCATTCTTGTGTGCATCATTCTTTTCCTATGATTGTAATCCTTGATTTGTTTGATTCTTTATGTCCATTATTTTGTGTATACATGCATTTATATGATTGAGGCCATCATCTTATTCAGCTCACTTACCTAAATAGCCTACCTTTCATCAACCATTGTTAGCCAATTTCGAGCCTATTTAACCATTTTGTTCTTAATTGTAGCACATCACTACCCCTAAGTGAAAAACAATAAATATCCCTTAATTTGGATCTTTGATTATCTTAGGCTAGTGAGGGTGTGTATCATTTGGGTATGGAAAACTTGGGACATTAGTTGAGGTAAAAGTGTAATTTTTATTTTTGTTAAAAATATTGGGAATTGGGTACATATTCATGCACCATATGTAAAACCATATGCATTGATATGTTTGTATATACTTTAGAAAAAAAATGATAAAGAAAAAGAAAAAAAAACATATATATATATAAAAGAAAAAAAATATATACAAAAAAAAAAGAGAAAAAGAAATAAAAAGGGGACAAAAATGCCCCAAAGTAAAGTTCAATAAAAATTAATGCATATGGAATGTGAATTAAAAAGAATGCATGAGGATGTGAAAAAGTGGGAATCATGGGTAGCTAGGTTGTGTATTAGAATTATATAGGTTGTTATATGTGTTAGGTGAGAGCTTAGGCTAATCAAAGATACAAATTTCAAGCTCACTTGACCATATGCATCCTTACCTTTACCCTAGCCCCATTACAACCTATGAATAAGTCCTCATGATGAATGTATGCATGCATTAAATAATTGTTGATTGTTAGAAGAAAAACAAATCTTGGAAAGCATGATTAGGGGGGAATTGAGTGAATCGACCCTATACACTTGAGCAACTAGAGCGGATACACATCCGGTGAGGGTTCGATCGCTCAATTACATGTTTCCACCCATGATCATCTTTTCTTGCAAGCTTGTAAAATCTTTCAATGATTCAATTCAATTGTGGGTTTGCTTTGATTGCTATTGCTTTAGCCCCTATACTTGTACATGTATCCTTGGAAATTGATTTTTTTGACCAAGTAGATGCATTCATTTAGATAGATTGCATGTAGATAGGTTGCATTTAGGTAGTTTACATTGAATAAATGTTGATACCCTTTGCTTCTTTCTTGATTTTAGCATGAGGACATGCTTAGTTTAAGTGTGGGGAGGTTTGATAAACCCCAATTTTGTTGTTTATCTTGTGCTTAATTTAGGGGATTTTATCACCCTTTCCCACATTTATTCAATGAAATAGCATAGTTTTGTAATTCTCCCTTGATTTGTGCTTAAGTGTAAAAACATGCTTTTTAGGCCCTTAAATTGGTGATTTTAATTCACTTTAATTCCATTCGATGCCTTGATGTGTTTGTTGAGTGATTTCAGGTTCATAAGGCAAGTATTGGATGGAAGAAATGAGGAGAAAAGCATACAAAGTGGAGAATGCATGAGGAAACAAGGATTGGAAATACTTCAATGGGCGTGCACACGTACAAGGTGCGCGTGCAGAAGTGGCTTCGCATGGCGACGCGTACACGTACATGGCGCGTACGTGTGGATGAGAAAATGGCCAATCGACGCGCACGCGCACATGGCGCGTACGTGCCGATACTCGCACGTGACCCACTTAAAGGCAAAATGCTGGGGGCGATTTCTGAGCTGTCCAGGCCCAAATCCAACTTGTTTCTGAGTGTATTTCATGCAGAATTGAAGCTTGGGCAAGGGGGGAGCAATTGTTTGAAGTGTTAGCATCATGTAGAGTAGTTTCTAAAGAGAGAAGCTCCCTCTTCTCTCTAGGATTAGGTTAGGTTAGGTTAATCTCTTCTAGATCTGGGTTCAATCTCATGTTTTCATCTTGCTTCCTTTATGAATTCTTGCTTCTACTCTTTGAGTTTCATGGTTTGTAGTGTTAATTTTTCTTTTATGCTCTCTTTTATGTTCATGGATACTCTTGTTGGATTTGGATCCCTTTTAATGCAATTTAATGTTTGATGTTCTTTTATTATTGATTTGAGTTATGATCTTATTTTCCTTGCAATTGGTAGTTGGTAGATTTATAATTCTTGTATATTTACCATGCTTTCCATTTATACCCACCAAGTGTTTGACAAAATGCTTGGTTGGGCTTTAGGGTAGATTTTGATCATTCTTGGCTTGGAAAGAGTAATTAGGCAATCTTGAGTCATGAAAACCCAACTCATGTTGGTGATCTAGAGTTGTTAGATAGTATTGTTTCTATTAACTCTAATCTCTTGCTAATTCACTTAGTGAGTTGATTAGGACCTTTGGATTGAGATTAGCTAGTCTTGTTAGACTTTCTTCGAGTGTGAAGATAATATGATACCTTCTTCCACCTTCGGGGATGACGTAATAGGATAAATTCTTGTTTATTATTGTGACATGATTAACTAGTCTTGTTTGACATTCTTCCTATGTGAAGATGACACGATACCTTCTTCCATTTGTTGGAGTTGACTAAATAATATGAATTGATCATTGCATAACTAGGATAGAAAGCCTATGTTCTCAACCCTTACCATGAATGTCTCACCTTATTAATTGCTTTCTTTAATTGCTTGCTTGATTTACCTTTCTTGCACATTTAATTTCTTGCCCTTTATCAATCAAACCCACTTGCCCCTTTCATAGCCAATAAGCATACACTTCATTGCAATTCCTTGTGAAATGACTCGGAGTCTAAATACTTCACTTATTTCTTATTTAGGGTTTGTTCCTTGTGACAACCAAAATTTTTTATGTGAGAATTGTTTGTTAGTTTGGAGCTATGCTTACAACGAAGTAATTCTTTTCTATAAGAAGAAAATCTAGACCATCGAGCAAATCTCAATTATCAGTATGCATGACCCACGCGTACGCGTCATACCAAATTTTTGCCCAAGGATGACATCGCAGACGTTGGACCCAGCGTTTCCTCCCAAACGTTACCTCCAACGTTGGCCTTTTCACGCGTGCGCGCTGGTGACGCGCACGCGTGGCTTGTCATTTTTCACTACTCACTCGTACGCGTAGGTTACGCGTACGCGTGGTTTGCCACCTCTTCATCAAGGACGCGTACGCGTGGCTGCAATTTTTTTCCAGGCATCTTTGTTACGCACGTTGGGGTTAACGTTGGATCTCCAACGTTCCTTCCAACGTTGCTTTTTCAATTTTTCCTTACAGCGTTGGTTCATTGCCAACATTTGTTCAAACTTTGCCATCAACGTTGGCTCTCCAACTCTGCTTTTCTCTGCTTCTCTACTTCTATTTAGCCTATCATCAAACAAACAAGTGTATCAAAGTAACATACAGGATAATCTTTACTCTACTAAGTGTGCTAATAATGCTCAAAATTATAACTTCACTTAGTGTGATCTATTCCATCATATTTACCCTGTATATTAACAAAATTTCACTTGTGCTTGAGATTTTCTTAATACAGACATTTTTCATGCTTTTGCTCCTTTATCAACAAAATTTATATGAAACTTAAGCGAAAATCTAGTGAAAAAGCATAGAAAAAAAGGCAATGATGCCTTGGCATCAAAATCTTACCACAACACCTAGCTAGAAGTGATGGGCTCGGCGAGAGCTTCGCGTAGCCGCTGATGATACGTAAATCAGAGCACCGTAGCTCGAGTTATGATCAAAAGAGTGATGAAGTGAATAGTAACTCTCCTCTCCCCTTTCACTCTTAACCTAGCAGCTGGAATTGGTGTTTATGAGAAGTGAATGTGTTGAATGGCCTTCACTTATGGGTATTTATATGTTGGACTTGGGCCCAACTTGGGTCCGGTCTAACCTGTTAGTGTTTTTTGCCTGTTTGGCCCAACCTTGGGTCAAAATTTTAAAATTAGTACCCAATTTTCAACTTTAATTATTTTCCTAAGTTTTGCAACTATTTTTACTCTTCTTATACAGTACCGTAAAGATTTATGCCGGTACTACTGGTTAATTTACCAGTACGCATTTTTACGCAATTTTCCGAAGAAAATTACATTTTCCAACTCAGAAAAATCTACTGAGTCTTAATATCATATTTAAATTTTCTAATTAATATTCTAAAATTTTGAACCTAATTTAGGCAATTAAATTATTATTATTTAACGTTAATTAATTTGCGGTTCTTACAAATGGCCAGCCTCCAAGGAGAGTGTTAGCCTCCTATACCATCCCTAATCCAAGATATTGTGGGAGCAGTATCCTTACTCCCAATGTCCATGCCCATAATTTTGAAGTTAAACCATGGTGCACGAAAATTACTTCACACTATGTAATTCCGCACAACTAACCAGCAAGTGCACTGGGTCGTCCAAGTAATACCTTACGTGAGTAAGGGTCGATCCCACGGAGATTGTTGGCTTGAAGCAAGCTATGGTTATCTTGCAATTCTTAGTTAGGATATTAATTAGTGGCTATCAATTGACTTGCAAATGAACAAGAGAGCATGAATTAAAGGTTACTTGTTATGTAGTAAATGAGAATATGTTGGAGTTTTGGGAGATGCTTTGCCTTTTGAATCTCTGCTTTCTCTCTATCTTCTTCTTCACGCACGCACGTCCCTCCTATGGCAAGCTGTGTGTTGGAGGATCACCGTTGTCAATGGCTACCATCCTTCCTTTCAGTGAAAATGGTCCAGGTGCGCTGTCATCGCACGGCTAATCATCTGTAGGTTCTCGATCATACCGAAATAGGATTCGCTATCCTTTTGCGTCTGTCACTACGCCCAGCACTCGCGAGTTTGAAGCTCGTCACAGTCATCCAATACCAGAATCCTACTAGGAATACCACAGACAAGGTTTAGACTTTCCGGATTCTCAAGGATGCTACCAATGGATTCTAGCTTATACCACGGAGATTCCGATTAAGGAATCTAAGAGATACTCATTCAATCTAATGTAGAACGGAGGTGGTTGTCAGGCACACGTTCATAGGTTGAGAATGGTGATGAGTGTCACGGATCATCACATTCATCATAATAAGGCGCAAATGAATATCTTAGATAGGAACAAACATGATTGAATAGAAAACAGAAATACTGGCATTAACTCATCGAGGCACAGCAGAGCTCCTCACCCCCAACAATGGAGTTTAGAGACTCATGCCATCAAAAGGTACAAAGTTCAGATCTAAAAATATCATGAGATACAAAATAAATCTCTAAAAGTTGTTTAAATACTAAACTAGTAACCTAGGTTTACAGAAAATGAGTAAACTATGATAGATGGTGCAGAAATCTACTTCTGGGGCCCACTTGGTGTGTGCTGGGGCTGAGACTAAAGCTTCTCACGTGCATAGCACTGTTTTGGGCGTTCAACGCCAGCTTTGGATCCAGTTCTGGCGTTGAACTCCAACTCCTAACTTGTTTCTGGCGCTGGACGCCAGACAGCAGCATGGAACTTGCGTTGAACGCCAGTTTACATCATCTATCCTTGAGCAAAGTATGGACTATTATATATTTCTGGAAAGCCCTGGATGTCTACTGTCCAACACAATTGGAAGCGCGCCATTTGGAGTTCTGTAGCTTCAGAAAATCCACTTTGAGTGCAGGGAGGTCAGAATCCAACAGCATCAGCAGTCCTTTTTCAGCCTGAATCAGATTTTTGCTTAGCTCCCTCGATTTCAGCCAGAAAATACCTGAAATCACAGAAAAATATAGAAACTCATAGTAAAGTCCAGAAATATAAATTTTGCCTAAAAGCTACTGAAAATAAACAAAAAACTAACTAAAACACACTAAAAACTATATGAAATTAACCCCAAAAAGCGTATAAAATATCCGCTCATCACAACACCAAACTTAAACTGTTGCTTGTCCTCAAGCAACTAGATAAATAAAATAGAATACAAATAATTTAAGAAGAAATAATATCTCAGAGTTTTTGAGTGAAGCTCAGATTCTAATTAGATGAGCGGGACTAGTAGCTTTTTGCTTCTGAACAGTTTTGGCATCTCACTTTATCCATTGAAGCTCAGAGTGATTGGCATCTATAGGAACTCAGAATTCAGATAGTGATATTGATTCTCCTAGTTTAGTATGTTGATTCTTGAACACAGCTACTTTATGAGTCTTGGCCGTGGCCCTAAGCACTTTATTTTCCAGTATTACCACCGGATACATAAATGCCACAGACACATAATTGGGTAAACCTTTTCAGATTGTGACTCAGCCTTGCTAAAGTCCCCAATTAGAGGTGTCCAGAGTTCTTAAGCACACTCTTATTTTTGCTTTGGACCTTGACTTTAACCGCTCAGTCTCAAGTTTTCACTTGACACCTTCACGCCACAAGCACATGGTTAGGGACAGCTTAGTTTAGCCGCTTAGGCCGGGATTTTATTCCTTTAGGCCCTCCGATCCACTAATGCTCAAAGCCTTGGGATCCTTTTTATTTATCCTTGCCTTTTGGTTTTAAGGATTATTGGCTTTTTTCTCTTGCCTCTTGGTTTTAAGAGCTTTTGGCTTTTTCTGCTTGCTTTTTCTTTTTCTTTCTATTTTTTTCTTTTTTTTTTCGCTATTTTTTTTTTCTTCAAGCTTTGTTCTTTGCTGCTTTTTCTTGCTTCAAGAATCATTCTTATGATTTTTCAGATTATCAATAACATGTCTCATGTTCATCATTCATTCAAGAGCCAACATATTTAACAGTCTTAAACATCAAATTCAAAAGACATATGCACTGTTCAAGTATTCATTCAGAGGACAGAAAGCATTGCCACCACATGTAAATAATTAGAATGTTCTTATTAAAAACTCAAAAATTATTGCCTCTTATTCTAAAGAAATTCTTCTATTTTATTCATGTTTGATGATGATGAAAAAAATTAAATTATAGCTTAATTGGAGATAAAATCAAAAATATAGATACTAATTACTACTATATGACTCCTAAGGTAAAACTAGAATAAGAACAGTTATCACAAAGTTAAGGCTAAGATTGGAATTTAACAACCTTTGTTCTGGGGAGTGGATGTTCCTCTAATCTGCGGGGTGCTTGGTCCTTCAAGAGATAATTTCTGGCGCTTCAATTCCCTTAAGTCGCGCCCTTGCTCCTCTTGTTCTTTAATCAAATAGCAAAGAATGCTACTTTGTTCCTTCTGTTCTTTCATTATTTGTTCCATAGCTTCTTGCATCTTGGTAACTGATGTTTCAAGATACTCCCAGTATTCAGATTGAGGGATTTCTGGGAGAAATTCCTGTGTTTTCTTCTTAATGGGGTCATCTTGTGCTTGTTGTTTTTCCATTGATGCTTTGGTGATTGGTCGCTCGATTGAGATATACTCAGTTATTCCCCTCCTTACTCCAGCGTCCTTGCAGAGCATAGAAATCAAGCTTGGGTAAGCCAACCTGGCATCTTTAGAATTTTTGTTTGCAATTTTGTAAAATTCAGTTGAAATCAGTTGATGAACTTCCACTTCTTTTCCCATCATGATGCAATGGATCATCACTGCTCTTCTAATAGTGACTTCAGAACGGTTGCTGGTGGGCAACCGAGAATGCCCAATGAAATCCAGCCATCCTCTGGCGACTGGTTTGAGATCTTCTCTTTTGAGTTGATTTGGAACATCCTTCGTGCTGGTGGTCCACCTGGCTCCAGGGATACATATATCCTCTAGAATCTTATCCAGACCCTTGTCTGTTCTCATCATTCTCCTGTTGAAGGAGTCTGGATCATCTTTCAGCTGAGGTAGCTTTAGGATCTCCCTGATCTTGTCAGGGTGGGTATGAACAATCTTTCCTCTGACCAAGGTCCGATAGTCATAGATAGCAGATCCAGATAGTCTTTGCCTATCTGTATGCCACATGTTAGCATAGAACTCCTGGACCATATTCCTTCCCACTTTCGATTCAGGATTAGCTAGGATCTCCCAGTTCCTGATTCGAATTTGCTCCTGGATCTCCGAATATTCGTCTTCTTTCAGATCGAATCTAACTTCCGGGATCACTGATCTTCGACCTATTATTTTGTAATAATAGTCTGAATGTTCTTTAGTTAAGAACTTCCCTTGATTCCAAAGTGGTTTTGGAACGCTTTCTTTCTTGCCTCTTGGAGTGGGTTGTTTTCCTTTAGGAGCCATGATCTTAGTGATCACGGATAAGCACACCAAACTTAGAGGTTTGCTTGTCCTCAAGCAAAAAGAAAAGAAAGGAGAGGGAGAGAAGGAGAGCTAGGTGCAATGGTGGATGGGAGGGGAGGGAAGCCGAACCCATATTTAAAGGGAGAGGGGGTGGGTTTTCGAAAAATAGGGAGAAAGATAAGATAGAAGATATGATTTTTAGAAAAGAAATATGATAAGAAAAGATATGATTTAAAATTGAAAAGATATGAAAGATATTTGAAAAAGATAGATTTGGAATTTTGAAAAAGATAGTATGGATATTTGAAAAAGATATTGCTTAGTTGAAAAGATTTTTGAATGAAAAGAGAAAGATTTGTTTTGAAAATTTTGAAAAAGAGTTGAGTTGGATTGCAAAAAGGATTTGTGCTTATGGATTAAGATACATTTAATATTTTTAAAGAAGGGTTTTTAGAAATTAGGGATTTTAGAAATCAGGGTTCTTAACATGTTTATGCAAGAAATCATGAATTGGAACATGAAAATTAGGATTAAGATGAAAAATATGAAAAAAAACGAATTTACCTCCTCCCCACCATCCTGGCGTTTGAACGCCCAAATGCTGCTTCTCCTGGGCGTTCAACGCCCAGCTGCTGCTTATTTCTGGCGTTGAACGCCAGGAAGTCCTTTGTTACTGGACATTTTTCTGAACGCCCAGAACACTGTAAATCTGGCGTTAAACGCCCAGAAAGAGCTTCTTTCTAGAGTTCAATGCCCAGAAGGCTATCCTTACTGGCGTTCAACGCCCAGTGGATGCTTCTGTTGGGCGTTGAACGCCCAAAACAGACTTTTACTGGCATTTTCTTGCCAGTGAGCTCTTTTTCTCTGTTTTACGTGCAGAATCCTTCTATAACCCTGTGAACTTATACAATTGACTCTTTACCTTAGGATCAATGAGCTTTATATAAACAAATAAAATCAAGAATAGGGCAAAATGCTTAGAGGAAGTGATGCCCTATGGCTGGGTTGCCTCCCAGCAAGCACTTCTTTATTGTCTTTAGCTGGACCTTGCTGAGCTTTTAATCTAGCTTCAGCCTTGAGCACTCTTGCTCAACATTGCCTTCAAGATAGTGCTTGATTCTCTGTCCATTAACAATGAACTTCTTATCAGAATCAATATCTTGAAGCTCCACATAACCATATGGTGATACACTTGTAATCACATATGGTCCCCTCCACCGGGACTTCAGTTTCCCAGGGAATAGCCTGAGCCTAGAGTTAAATAACAGAACCTTTTGTCCTGGTTCAAAGATTCTAGATGACAGCTTCTTATCATGCCATTTTTTTTATTTTTCTTTATAAAGCTTGGCATTTTCAAAAGCAGTGAATCTGAATTCCTCTAGTTCATTTAGCTGGAGCAATCTTTTTTCTCCAGCTAATTTGGCATCAAAGTTTAGGAATCTAGTTTCCCAGTAGGCTTTATGTTCCAGTTCCACGGGCAGGTGACATACCTTACCATACACAAGTTGGTATGGAGAGGTCCCTATAGGAGTCTTGAATGCTGTTCTGTATGCCCACAGAGCATCATCCAAGCTTCTTGCCCAATCCTTTCTACGGGTACTTACAGTCCGTTCTAGGATTCTTTTTAGCTCTCTGTTAGAGACTTCAGCTTGTCCATTAGTCTGTGGATGATATGGAGTCGCCACCTTGTGGCGAATCCCATACCGGACCATGGCAGAGTAAAGTTGTTTCTTGCAGAAGTGAGTGCCCCCATCACTGATTAGTACTCTAGGGACCCCAAACCTGCTGAAGATATATTTCTGGAGGAACTTCAGCACTATTTTAGTATCATTGGTGGGTGTGGCAACGGCCTCTACCCATTTTGATACGTAGTCAACAGCCACCAGAATATAAGTGTTTGAGTATGATGGTGGAAAAGGTCCCATGAAGTCAATTCCCCATACGTCAAACAACTCAATCTCCAAGATTCCTTGTTGAGGCATGGCGTAACCATGAGGCAGATTACCAGCTCTTTGGCAACTGTCACAGTTACGTACGAACTCTCGGGAATCTTTATAGAGTGTGGGCCAATAGAAGCCACATTGGAGGACCTTGGTGGCTGTTCGCTCACCTCCGAAATGGCCTCCATATTGTGATCCATGGCAATGCCATAGGATCCTCTGTGCTTCTTCTCTAGGCACACATCTCCGGATTATTCCGTCTGCACATCTCTTAAAGAGATAGGGTTCATCCCACAAGTAGTACTTTGCATCAGTAACTAATTTTTTCTTTTGTTGCCTGTTGTACTCTTTGGGTATGAACCTTGCAGCTTTATAGTTTGCAATGTCTGCAAACCATGGTGTTTCCTGAATGGCAACTAAATGCTCATCCGGAAAAGTCTCAGAGATCTTAGGAGAGGGGAGGGACGTCTCTTCTACTGGCTCTATCCGGGACAGATGATCAGCCACCTGGTTCTCTGTCCCTTTTCTGTCTCTTATTTCTATATCAAACTCTTGCAGAAGCAACACCCATCTTATGAGCCTGGGTTTTGAATCCTGCTTTGTGAGTAGATATTTGAGAGCAGCATGGTCAGTATACACAATCACCTTTGATCCTACCAAGTATAATCTAAACTTGTCAATGGCATAAACCACTGCAAGTAATTCTTTTTCTATGGTTGTGTAATTTTTCTGGGCATCATTTAAAACGCGGCTAGCATAATAAATGACGTGCAGAAGCTTATCATGCCTCTGCCCCAGCACTGCACCAATGGCGTGATCACTGGCATCACACATTAGCTCAAATGGTAATGTCCAGTCTGGTGCAGAAATAACTGGTGCTGTGACCAGCTTGGCTTTCAGCGTTTCAAACGCCTGCAGACACTCTATGTCAAACACAAATGGTGTGTCAGCAGCTAGCAGATTTTTCAGAGGTTTTGCGATTTTTGAAAAATCCTTTATAAACCTCCTATAGAATCCTGCATGCCCCAGAAAGCTTCTGATTGCCTTAACATTGGCAGGTGGTGGTAATTTTTCAATTAGCTCTATTTTTGCTTGATCCACCTCTATTCCCTTGTTTGAAATTTCATGCCCAAGGACAATCCCTTTAGTCACCATAAAGTGACATTTTTTCCAGTTTAAAACCAGGTTGGTCTCTTGGCATCTTTTCAGAACTAGTTTCAGGTGATTAAGACAGGAGCTGAATGAGTCTCCATATACTGAGAAGTCATCCATGAAGACTTCCAGAAATTTTTCCACCATATCAGAGAAAATAGAGAGCATGCATCTCTGGAAGGTTGCAGGCGCATTACACAGCCCAAATGGCATCCTTCTATAAGCAAACACTCCAGATGGATATGTGAATGCTGTTTTCTCTTGATCCTGAGGATCTACTGCAATCTGGTTATAGCCTGAGTAGCCATCCATAAAGCAGTAATAATCATGACCTGCCAGTCTTTCTAGCATCTGGTCTATGAATGGTAAAGGAAAATGATCCTTTCTGGTGGCTGTATTGAGCCTTCTGTAGTCAATACACATGCGCCACCCTGTAACTATTCTTGTAGGAACGAGTTCATTCTTTTCATTATGAACCACTGTCATGCCTCCCTTTTTGGGGACAACTTAGACAGGGCTCCCCCAGGGGCTGTCAGAAATAGGATAAATAATCCCAGCCTCCAGTAATTTGGTGACCTCTTTCTGCACCACTTCCTTCATGGCTTGATTTAGCCGCCTCTGTGGTTGAACCACTGGTTTAGCATTATCCTCCAATAAGATTTTATGCATGCATCTGGCTGGGCTTATGCCCTTAAGGTCACCTATGGACCACCCAAAAGTTGTCTTGTGTGTCCTTAGTACTTGAATAAGTGCTTCCTCTTCCTGTGGATTTAAAGCAGAGCTTATGATCACTGGAAAAGTGTCACCTTCTCCCAGAAATGCATATTTCAGGGATGGTGGTAATGGTTTGAGCTCGGGTTTATGAGGTTTTTCCTCTTCCAGAGGAAATTTCAGAGGCTCTTTCATTTCCTCTGAATCCTCCAAATCAGGCTGAACATCTTTAAAGATGTCTTCCAACTCTGATTCGAGACTCTCAGCCATGTTGATCTCTTCTACCAAAGAGTCAATAAGATCAACTTTCATGCAGTCTTTTGATGTGTCTGGATGCTGCATGGCTTTGACAGCATTCAACTTAAACTCATCCTCATTGACTCTCAGGGTTATTTCCCCCTGTTGGACATCAATGAGAGTTCGTCCAGTTGCTAGGAAGGGTCTTCCTAGAATGAGAGTAGCACTCTTGTGCTCCTCCATTTCCAGCACTACAAAGTCAGTGGGAAAGGCGAATGGTCCAACTCTGACAATCATGTCTTCAATCACGCCTGATGGGTATTTAATGGAGCCATCAGCAAGTTGGAGACATATCCGGGTTGGTTTAACTTCTTCAGTTAAACCAAGCTTTCTGATAGTGGATGCAGGTATTAGGTTGATGCTTGCCCCAAGATCACATAAAGCTGTCTTGGTGCAATTACCTTCTAATGTGCATGGTATCAGAAAACTCCCAGGGTCTTTAAGCTTTTCAGGAAAGCTTTTCAGAATGACTGCACTGCATTCTTCAGTGAGGAGAACTCTTTCAGTTTCTCTCCAATCCTTCTTATGACTCAAGATCTCTTTCATGAACTTGGCATAAGAAGGTATTTGCTCTAGTGCCTCTGCAAATGGAATCTTTATTTCAAGAGTCTTGAGATAATCTGCAAAGCGAGCAAATTGCTTATCCTGCTCCTCTTGGCGGAGTTTTTGAGGATAAGGTATCTTGGCTCTATATTCCTCAACCTTAGTTGCTGTAAGTTTATTTCCTACAGAAGTGGTTGAAGAAGCCTTTTTAGATGGGTTGTTATCAGCACTTGTATGTGTCTGATCCCTCACTAGCAATTGAGTGCCAGAATTAGAAGCTGGAGTGATGTTAGATGCCAGCTCCTCATCTGTTCTTGGCGTTTGAACGCCAGAACTGTGCCTCTTTTGGGCGTTCAACGCCAGATCCTTGCTTGTTTCTGGCGTTGAACGCCAGTCTTGAGCATGGTCTGGGTGTTCAGCGCCAGCCTTCCACCCAACTTCTGGCGTTTTAGCGCTAGAATTATTTTTCCCTGGGCTCTTATTGTCCTCAGATGGATTTTGGGTGGTTTGCTCATTTCTTGGTTTCCTGCTGCTTTGAAGTGGGGTAGTTAGTGCTTTCCTAGTTGAACTGCTTAGCATTCTTCTGTTATTTATTTTGACAGCTGCTGCCTTATTTGCTTTAATTGTACTTCCATGTTTATATTAGCCATCCTTGTCTCTTGTAGTTTATCCTTGAATTCAGCTAACTGCTTTGTTAGAAAATCCAATTGCTGATTGAATTCAGCAGCTTGCTCTGCAGGACTGAGTTCAGCAGTTACTGTTTTAGCCTCTTCTTTCATGGAAGGGTCACTGCTTAAGTACAGATGCTGATTTCTAGAAACTGTATCAATGAGCTCTTGAGCTTCTTCAATTGTCTTTCTCATGTGGATAGATCCACCAGCTGAGCAATCTAAAGAGATCTGAGCTCTTTCTGTAAGCCCATAATAGAAGATGTCTAACTGAACCCACTCTGAAAACATTTCAGAGGGGCATTTTCGTAGCATCTCTCTGTATCTCTCCCAGGCATCATAAAGAGATTCATTATCTCCTTGTTTAAAGCCTTGGATGTCCAGCCTTAGCTGTGTCATCCGTTTTGGAGGAAAGTATTGATTCAGGAATTTTTCTATCAGCTGTTTTCATGTCCTTATGCTAGCCTTAGGTTGGTTATTTAACCACCTCTTGGCTTGGTCTTTTACAGCAAATGAAAACAGTAATAATCTGTAGATATCCTAATCCACTTCCTTATCATGTACTGTGTCAGCAATTTGTAAAAACTGTGCTAGAAACTCTGTAGGTTATTCCTATGGAAGACCAGAATACTGGCAGCTTTGCTGCACCATGATAATGAGATGAGGATTCAACTCAAAGCTACTGACTCCAATGGAAGGTATGCAGATACTACTCCCATAAGAAGCAGTAGAGGGGTTAGCATATGACCCCAGAGTCCTCCTGGACTGTTCATTTCCACTTAGATCCATGATGGAGAAAGGGAGATGATAAAAAATATTTATTTTTATTTATTTATTTATTTATTTAATTATTTCGAAAATAAAATAAATTATAACAAAATAAATAAAAATAGGTGAAGATTTTCGAAAAAAATGAGGAGAGAGAAAGCGGTTAGGAAGTTTTGAAAAAGATATGATTTGGAAAAGATTTTAAATTTTGAAAAAAAAATCTGAATTTTTTTTAAAACTAATTTTCGAAAATTTGTTTTAAAAATAGAGAGAAAAGATATTTTTGAATTTAGTGAGGAAAGAGAAAAATAATAAAATAGCACAAGATTTAAAATTTTTAGATCTAATGCTCCTAGTTTTCGAAAATTTTGGAGGAAAAACACCAAGGAACACCAAACTTAAAAATTTTAAGATCAAGACACAAGGAAAAATCAAGAACCCTTTGAAGACTCACAAGAACACAAGAACATGAAGAAAGAACACCAAACTTAAAATTTTTAGAAAACCAAACTAAAATTTTCGAAAAACAAAGAAAAATCAACAAGAAAACACCAAACTTAGAGTTTAGCACAAGATTTATTCAAAGAAAAATTATTTTTGAAAAAGATTTTAAAAAATAGGATAGCCAATTACCAAGAACATAAGCACCACGCTCTAACTAATTGAGCTATAAATTTAAAGTATTTTAACAATGTATAAATAATAAAAGACTCTAAACCAAAAAGAAAAATTTTTTCTAATCTAAGCAACAAAATAAACCGTCAGTTGTCCAAACTTAAACAATCCCCGGCAACGGCGCCAAAAACTTGGTGCACGAAAATTACTTCACACTATGTAATTCCGCACAACTAACCAGCAAGTGCACTGGGTCGTCCAAGTAATACCTTACGTGAGTAAGGGTCGATCCCACGGAGATTGTTGGCTTGAAGCAAGCTATGGTTATCTTGCAATTCTTAGTCAGGATATTAATTAGTGGCTATCAATTGACTTGCAAATGAACAAGAGAGCATGAATTAAAGGTTACTTGTTATGCAGTAAATGAGAATATGTTGGAGTTTTGGGAGATGCTTTGCCTTTTGAATCTCTGCTTTCTCTCTATCTTCTTCTTCACGCACGCACGTCCCTCCTATGGCAAGCTGTGTGTTGGAGGATCACCGTTGTCAATGGCTACCATCCTTCCTTTCAGTGAAAATGGTCTAGGTGCGCTGTCATCGCACGGCTAATCATCTGTAGGTTCTCGATCTTACCGGAATAGGATTCGCTATCCTTTTGCGTCTGTCACTACGCCCAGCACTCGCGAGTTTGAAGCTCGTCACAGTCATCCAATCCCAGAATCCTACTAGGAATACCACAGACAAGGTTTAGACTTTCCGGATTCTCAAGGATGCTGCCAATGGATTCTACCTTATACCACGGAGATTCCGATTAAGGAATCTAAGAGATACTCATTCAATCTAATGTAGAACGGAGGTGGTTGTCAGGCACACGTTCATAGGTTGAGAATGGTGATGAGTGTCACGGATCATCACATTCATCATAATAAGGCACAAATGAATATCTTAGATAGGAACAAACATGATTGAATAGAAAACAGAAATACTGGCATTAACTCATCGAGGCACAGCAGAGCTCCTCACCCCCAACAATGGAGTTTAAAGACTCATGCCGTCAAAAGGTACAAAGTTTAGATCTAAAAATGTCATGAGATATAAAATAAATCTCGAAAAGTTGTTTAAATACTAAACTAGTAACCTAGGTTTACAGAAAATGAGTAAACTATAATAGATGGTGCAGAAATCCACTTCTGGGGCCCACTTGGTGTGTGCTGGGGCTGAGACTAAAGCTTCTCACGTGCATAGGGCTGTTTTGGGCATTCAACGCCAGCTTTGGATCCAGTTCTGGCGTTGAACTCCAACTCCTAACTTGTTTCTGGCGCTGGACGCCAGACAGCAGCATGGAACTGGTGTTGAACGCCAGTTTACGTCGTCTATCCTTGAGCAAAGTATGAACTATTATATATTTCTGGAAAGCCCTGGATGTCTACGTTCCAACGCAATTGGAAGCGTGCTATTTGGAGTTCTGTAGCTCCAGAAAATCTACTTTGAGTGCAGGGAGGTCAGAATCCAACAGCATCAGCAGTCCTTTTTCAGCCTGAATCAGATTTTTGCTCAGCTCCCTCGATTTCAGCCAGAAAATCCTGAAATCATAGAAAAACTCACAAACTCATAGTAAAGTCCAGAAATATAAATTTTGCCTAAAAGCTACTGAAAATAAACTAAAAACTAACTAAAACACACTAAAAACTATATGAAATTAACCCCAAAAAGCGTATAAAATATCCGCTCATCAAACCACAACTCATCACTCTAGTTCAGAACAACTGCCAATATGGAGGAAGTGCTACTGAAGATCCAAATCAACATCTCTCTATTTTCTTTAGAATATGTGACACTGTCAAGATCAATGGGGTGCATCCAGACATCTACAGGCTGCTGCTATTTCCCTTCTCTCTAAGGGACAAGGCTACCCAATGGTTGGAAACATTTCCAAAAGAGAGCATCACCAACTGGGATAACTTAGTTAGCAGGTTCCTAGCCAAGTTCTACCCCTCAAAGAATCATCAAGCTCAAAACGGATGTGCAAATGTTCAAACAATTAGAGGGAGAGTCACTATATGAAGCTTGGGAGAGGTATAAGGCATTGATCTAAAGATGCCCTCCAGACATGTTTAGTGAATGGGTGAAGCTCCAAAACTTCTATAAGGGTCTATCCATGAAAGCAAGAAAGGCTTTGGACTACTCTTTAGGAGGGTCCCTTCAGATGATGAAAACTTCACAAGAGGCACATGCTCTCATAGACATGGTGGCCAACAATCAATATTTCTACTCCTCTAAAAGACAAGCAGTCCCAAAGAGAGGTGTCTATGAACTTGAAGGTGTGGATGCCATCTTGGCACAAAACAAGCTAATGCACCAGCAACTTCAACAACAGATAGAGATGATGTCAAAGAGGATGGACGGATTACAATTAGCTGTAGTGAGCACAACCAGCCAACCACCAACTATTTGGGGACAACATGAAGAAAGCTATGAGGTGTGCAACAATGAGCAGCAACTTGAACAAGTCCACTATATGCACAATCCAAGTTCTGGCCAAAATGACTTCCATGGGGACACATACAACCCCTCATGGAAGAACCACCCTAACTTGAGATGGCGAGAAAACCAGAACCAGTGGCAGAGGAACTCTAACCCCAACAATTTTCGAAATACAAGCAATCAGAACCACCATCCCACTAACAACAACCCATATAGAAAACCCCAAAATAATAACCCCACATCCACATACTACCCATAAAACAACCCTTCAAACACCCCTACCAACTTCCACCAATCATCAACATTCCACATTCAACCACAACCACAGCAAGAATCACAAAGAATCTCCAACTTGGAGATGATGATGGAGAAACTTATGAAGAATCAAGAAATGTCCAGTAAGAATTATGAAGCTTCTATGAGGAACCTGGAAAGGCAAATTGGGCAATTGTCTAAGCAACCTATTGAGAGACCAAGCAATACATTCCCAAGTGATACCATTCCTAGCCCCAAGGAAGAATGCAAAGCTATATAGTTAAGGAGTGGAAAGACATTGGGAGATGATACCAAAGTTGCCAGCAAGGAACAAACAGAGGTTGACAAGAATGAGAAAGAGAATTCCAAGAAGGAGGAAGAACCACAAGTCTCCAAAAAGAGCAAGCAACTCTCAGAGGCACAACCACAAGAGCAGAGGAAGGAGGTGAAACCATATGTCCCTCCACTATCATATCCTTAGAGACTACACAAGGAGCTCAAAGACCAATAATTTACTAAGTTCCTAGAGATTTTCAAGAAGCTAGAGATCAACCTTCCACATGTTGAGGCTTTAGAACAGAGCCCCTCTATGCGAAGTTCCTTAAGGAACTCATCAACAAGAAGAGAAGCTGGAAAGAAAAAGAAACCGTGATCCGGACCCAAGAATGTAGTATTGTGATTCAGAAAGGATTGCCACCAAAACTCAAAGATCTAGGGAGTTTCTTCATTCCATGTACCATTGGCAACATACCAATTGATAAAGCTTTGTGTGACTTGGGCTCAAACATCAACTTGATGCCACTTTCGATGATGAGAAAGCTATCAATATAAGAGGTGAAGCCAACTAGAATGTCATTACCGCTAGTTGATAGATCCCTCATAAGACCCAATGGAGTAGTAGAGAACCTATTAGTCAAAGTTGGCAAGTTCATCTTTCCTATAGACTTTGTGATTCTGGACTTAGATAAGGAAGGAAGTGATTCAATCATACTGGGAAGACCCTTTCTAGCCACAGCAAGAGCCATCATTGATGTAAAAAAAGGAGAGATGATCTTAAGGGCACACGATCAACAAATAACTCTTAATGTCTTCAAAGAAATACAAGTCCTTACTGAGAAGGAAAACTGCCTGAGAATTGAAGATGGGGACTTAAACTGGAAGGAGAAGCCCAAGGAATCACTCATAAACTTAATCTTGGGAGAAAAGAAAGAGAATTGAAGAGAAGCAAAAAGATCACGAGAATAGAGAAGCTGAAGAAGAAGTGCAAACAGAAGTCCCAAAAATGACAATTGAGATTTGAGAAGAAGGGTCCTGACATTAAACTGGCCAAGAAGGGAGAGTCAAAGAAAAAGGGGAAGAAAAGTAAGAAAAAAGTGCCTAAGGGGTGGAGGTACAAGAAGATTCCAACAAAAGGATTTTCACCAAGAGACAAAGTGAAGCTGATTTATCAACAGTTGGAAACACCTCCTGAATAATACACTGTCAGCAAGATCCTCTCGTTGGAGCATATAGAAATTGTCAGACAAGACACTGGAAGGAAGTTGACAATGAAAGGAGATAAGCCGAGACACTATGATCATCAGCCACCCTAATAGAGAACAAATGTCAAGCTAGTGACAATAAAAGAGTGCTCCATAGGAGGCAGCCCATGTTTAGCATTTTTCATTTACTGCTTTATTGCTAATAATCAATGGTTTTCTAGCATGAATTCAGACTTTCATAAACAATTTGATACCTGCATTTAGCATTTCATGAAGCATATGATTAACTTCTAAGTTTGGTGTGCCTAGAGGTACCCTAAGATGATTTCAAATATGATGAACACATAGACATCTTAGAATATATACTCAAGCATTTTCTTGAAGTATATAGCCAAACATTAAGTTTGGTGTTCAACATATGCTATAAGTATGCATGATAAGAATCAAAATTATTTTAAGTCTTGAATTCCATGAGAATTAAATCATGCTCTGCATTATTTTGAGTTCATTTCTTGAAAGTAGATAATAAAGTAGTCCTTATGATGATTGAATCAAAGGTGACAAGGATTTCATTGAACTTTTGCATGAGTCACATGGTGAATAACAAGTTTGGTGTGCAAGGCACCTAGGATGATGCATAAGGATCATAATATGTACATACATCCTAAGGATTGAATTCAATTCTTTGAACCACATGACCAAACACTAAGTTTGGTATTCACCAATGTCACATATATGCTTACAAAGAGTCACGTTGGTTGTTGATTCATGAGGAACGCTTAGCTTTCGTCAATTTTCAAAAATTCAAAAGTTAGTTAATGTATTTCATTTTTTTTTGCCACCATCAATTTGGTTTAATCTTTGTCTTGTTTTCTTGAATAGGAGGATGAGATTGATGAAGAAAGACAAGTCAAGCAAGGGGGTTCGGCTACACTAGTCACAAGTCCTTGAAAGGTGCTCCTTGGAAGGCACAACCTTGCACACATTGGGTAGCTAGGTGTGTCATAAGAACACCTTGAAGACCGAGCCTACTTACCTAATAAAGAAGTAATCCTTGTCTTCATTCAATCTTGTATGCACACCCTCCATTTCCACCATGCCCAATTGAATCCCCACCATCCATTTCTCCACCACCTTCACTATAAATAAGCCTTCATTTGGTCCGAGCTTCACACTCAAAGTTATATTTTCTTGCACTCATAATTCACTTCTTACATTCCTTCTACTCCAAGTCACACCCGTATGCTCATACTTGTTCAAATCACTCTTGTTCCCACTTAACTAATCACTTACCTTCATTCTCAAGCCACACTCTCACTCTACCTTGCGTAAGCCATACTAGCCACTCTTTCCCATCCTTTTTTACCATCTATTCAGTCTATTCTAAGCAATCAATGGCAGCCTCATCTAGATCTAAAAGGAGAAAGGGAAAAGAGCCCGTTGAAGAAACTCCCTTTGATAAATGGAGGTTCAAGTCGGTATTCCATGATATACAACTTGAATGGATGAGACCTAAAGGAATATTACCAGAGATACCATTCCAACTGCCTGAGGATGAATACCAAGAAATCAAGAAAAAGATTGAAAGAAGAAGATGGGAGCCCCTCTGATGAGCGGATAATTTATACGCTTTTTGGCACTGTTTTTACATAGTTTTTAGTATGTTTTAATTACTTTTTACTATACTTTTATTAGTTTTTATTCAAAAATCACATTTCTGGACTTTACTATAAGTTTGTGTGTTTTTCTGTGATTTCAGGTATTTTCTGGCTGAAATTGAGGGACCTGAGCAAAAATCTGATTCAGAGGCTGAAAAAAGACTGCAGATGCTGTTGGATTCTGACCTTCCTGTACTCGAAATAGATTTTCTAGACATACAGAAACCCAACTAGTGCGCTCTCAATTGCATTGGAAAGTAGACATCCAGGGCTTTCCAGAAATATATAATAGTCCATACTTTTTTCGAGTTTTGATGACGCAAACTGGCGTTCAAACGCCAACTTCCTGCCCTATTCTGGAGTTAAACGCCAGAAACAGGTTGGAAATTAGAGTTAAACACCAGAAACAGGTTACAACCTGGCGTTTAACTCCAAAAAGAGTCTCTACACATGAAAGCTCAATGCTCAGCCCAAGCACACACCAAGTGGGCCCGGAAGTGGATTTTCTGCATCATCTACTTATTTCTGTAACCCTAGCTACTAGTTTAGTATAAAAACTACTTTTAGTGATTTATTTCACAATCTTTTGATCATTTTTGAGACTATCTTTGTATCACTTTTGATTATTGATCACGTTTAGGGGGTTGGCCATTCGGCCATGCTGGACCTTCTTCACTTATGTATTCTTCAACGGTGGAGTTTCTAAACCCCACAGATTAAGGTGTGGAGCTCTGCTGTTCCTTATGAATTAATGCAAAGTACTATTATTTTTCTATTCAATTCAAGCTTATTCCTATTCTAAGATATTCGCTTGCACTTTAACATGATGAATATGATGATACGTGACACTCATCACTATTCTCAACCTATGAACGCGTGCCTGACAACCACTTCCGTTCTACCATAGATCGAGCGTGTATCTCTTAGCCTCCATTCTGAAAGATCGGAGTCTTTGTGGTTGATGAGCGGATACTTTTTACGCTTTTTGGCATTGCTTTTACTTAGTTTTTAGTATGATTTAGTTGGTTTTTAGTATATTTTTATTAGTTTTTAATTAAAAATCATATTTCTAGACTTTACTATGAGTTTGTGTATTTTTCTGTGATTTCAGGTATTTTCTGGCTGAAATTGAGGGAGCTGAGCAAAAATCTGATTCAGGTTGAAAAAGGACTGCTGATGCTATTGGATTCTGACCTCCCTGCACTCAAAGTGGATTTTTAGGAGCTACAGAACTTTAAATGTCGCTCTCTCAATTGCGTTGGAAAGTAGACATCTAGGGCTTTCCAGCAATATATAATAGTCTATACTTTTCTCAAGGATAGATAGCGTAAACTGGCGTTCAACGCCAGTTCCATGTTGCAGTCTGGCGTCCAGCCAGAAACAAGTTACAAGTTGGAGTTCAATGCCAGAAACAGGTTACAACCTGGCGTTGAACGCCCAAAACAGCTTAGGCATGTGAGAAGCTTAAGTCTCAGCCCCAGCACACACCAAGTGGGTCCCAGAAGTGGATTTCTGCGCTATCTATCATAGTTTACTCATTTTCTGTAAACCTAGGTTACTAGTTTAGTATTTAAACAACTTTTAGAGATTTATTTTGTACCTCATGATATTTTTAGATCTGAACTTTGTACTCTTTAACGGCATGAGTCTCTAAACTCCATTGTTGGGGTGAGGAGCTCTGCAGCGTCTTGATGAATTAATGCAATTATCTCTGTTTTCTATTTAAACACGCTTGTTCCTATCTAAGATGTTCATTCGCGCTTCACTATGAAGAAGGTGATGATCTGTGACACTCATCACCTTCCTCAATCCATGAACATGTGCCTGACAACCACCTTCATTCTACATCAGATTGAATGAGTATCTCTTAGATTTCTTAATCAGAATCTTCGTGGTATAAGCTAGAATTGATGGCGGCATTCATGAGAATCCGGAAAGTCTAAACCTTGTCTGTGGTATTCCGAGTAGGATTCAAGGATTGAATGGCTGTGACGAGCTTCAAACTCACGATTGTTGGGCGTAGTGACAGACGCAAAAGAATCAAGGGATTCTATTCCGACATGATCGAGAACCAACAGATGATTAGCCGTGCTGTGTCAGAGCATTTGGACCATTTTCATTGAGAGGACGGGAAGTAGCCATTGACAACGGTGACACCTTACATACAGCTTGTCATGGAAGGAGTCTTGCGTGTGTAAAGAGTAGTACAAGAGAAAAACTGAAATAAAGAAGACAAAGCATCTCCAAAACCCCAACATATTCTCCGTCATTGCACAATAAGTATTTACATTTATGCCCTTTGACTCTTTACAATTGAAGTTGAAAAACACTGTTGTTGGCATCCTGACTAAGAATAATAAGATAACCATAGCTTGCTTCAAACCAACAATCTCTGTGGCATTCGACCCTTACTCACGTAAGGTATTACTTGGACGACCCAGTGCACTTGCTGGTTAGTGGTACTAGTTGTGAAAAGTGTGATTCACAATTCGTGCACCAAGTTTTTGGCGCCATTGCCGGGGATTGTTTGAATTTGAACAACTGACGGTGAATCTTGTTGCTTAGATTAGGAAAAATTTTTCTTTTTGGTTTAGAGTCTTCTAATATTGTTTTTGGTTAAAATTTTAGAATCCTTATTTTTTTCTTTCAAAAAAAAAATTTTCGAAAATTATATTTTTATAATTGAATTTTTTTTTCCTGTTTGATCTTTAGTTTTTCTTGTTTTGTGATTTTTCTTGTTTTTCTTGTGCCTTTTCAAAACATTAGTTTTCAAAAAAATAATTTTTTCATTCTTAGTTATTTAAAAATACTTCTTCAAAACAAGTGTTACATTTATAACTCAGTTGGCTAGAGCGTTAGTCTGTGTTCTTGGCAATTGGGTCAGAATCTTTTATATTCTTTTCAAAATCTTCTTTTTCAAAAATAATTTTTCTATCAAATCTTGTGCCAAACTTTAAGTTTGGTGTTTTCTTGTTGATTTTTCTTTGTTTTTCGAAAATTTTATTTTGGTTTTCTAAAAGTTTTAAGTTTGGTGTTCTTTCTTCATGTTCTTGTGTTCTTGTGAGTCTTCAAAGTGTTCTTGAGTTTTCCTTGTGTCTTGATCTTAAAATTTTTAAGTTTGGTGTTCCTTGGTGTTTTCCCTCCAAAATTTTTGAAAACAAGGAACATTAGATCTAAAAATTTTAAATCTTGTGCTATCTTATTGTTTTTCTCTTTCCTCTTTAAATTCAAAAAATCTTTTCTCTCTATTTTAAAACAAATTTTCGAAATTTATTTTTAAAATTCAGATTTTTTTATTTTTATTTATTTATTTCAAAATTTAAAACTTTTAAAAAAATCATATCTTTTTCAAAACTTCCTAACCACTTTCTCTCTCCTCATTTTTTCGAAAATCTTCACCCATTTTTATTTATTTTATTTTAATTTATTTTATTTTCGAAATAAATAAATAATTAAATAAATAAAAATATTTCTTCTCTATTTCACATCATCTCCCTTTATCCATCATGGATCTAAGTGGAAATGAACAGTCCAGAAGGCTCATATGCTAACCCCTCTACTGCTTCATATGGGAGTAGTATCAGTATACCCTCCATTGGAGTCAGTAGCTTTGAGTTGAATCCTCAGCTCATTATCATGGTGCAGCAAAGTTGCCAGTATTCTGGTCTTCTACAGGAAGAACCTACAGAGTTTCTGGCACATTTTTTACAAATTGCTGACACAGTACATAATAAGGAAGTAGATCAGGATGTCTACAGATTATTACTGTTTCCATTTGCTGTAAAAGACTAAGCCAAGAGGTGGTTAAATAACCAACCTAAGGCTAGCATAAAGACATGGAAATAGCTGACAGAGAAATTCCTGAATCAATACTTTCCTCCAAAACGGATGACACAGCTAAGGCTGGACATCCAAGGCTTTAAACAAGGAGATAATGAACCTCTTTATGATGCCTGGGAGAGATACAGAGAGATGCTAAGAAAATGCCCCTCTGAGATGTTTTCAGAGTGGGTTCAGCTAGACATCTTCTATTATGGGCTTACAGAAAGAGCTCAGATGTCTCTAGACTACTCAACTGGTGGATCTATCCACATGAGGAAGACAATTGAAGAAGCTCAAAAGCTCATTGATACAGTTACCAGAAATCAGCATCTGTACTTAAGCAGCGAACCTTCCATGAAAGAAGAGGCTAAAACAGTGACTACTGAACTCAGTCCTGCTGAACAAGCTACTGAATTCAATCAGCAATTGGATTTTCTAACAAAACAGTTAGCCGAATTCAAGGAGAGACTACAAGAGACAAGGATGGCTAATATAAATATGGAAGAACAATTAAAGCAAACAAAGCAGCAGCTGTCAAAACAAATAACAGAAGAATGCCAAGCAGTTTAATTAAGAAGTGGAAAAACATTAAATACCCCACCTCAAGGCAGTAGGAAGCCAAGAAATGAGCAAACTACCCAAATTCCATCTGAGGACAGTAAGAGCCCAGAGAAAAAATAATTCTGGCGCTAAAACGCCAGAAATTGGGTGGAAGGCTGGTACTGAACGCCCAAACCATGCTCAGGACTGGCGTTCAACGCCAGAAACAAGCAAGGAACTGGCGTTGAACGCCCAAAGGAAGCACAGTTCTGGTGTTCAGATGCCAAGAACAGATGAGGAGTTGCCGTCTAATGCCACTCCAGCTTCCAACCCTGGCTTTCAAATGCCAGTGAGGGATCAGACACCTGCAAGTGCTGATAATAAATCCCTCAAGAAGGCTTCTCAACCTACCTCTGTAGGAAATAAACATGCAGCAACTAAGGTTGAGGAATACAAAGCCAAGATGCCTTATCCTCAAAAACTCCACAAAGAGGAGCAGGATAAGCAATTTGCCCGCTTTGCAGACTATCTCAGGACTCTTGAAATAAAGATTCCGTTTGTAGAGGCACTTGAGCAAATACCCTCTTATGCCAAGTTCACGAAAGATATCTTGAGTCATAAGAAGGATTGGAGAGAAACTGAAAGGGTTCTCCTCACTGAAGAATGCAGTGTAGTCATTCTGAAAAGCTTCCCAGAAAAGCTTAAAGATCCCGGGAGCTTTATGATACCATGCATATTAGAAGGTAACTGTACCAAGACAGCTCTATGTGATCTTGAGGCAAGCATCAACCTAATCCCTGCATCCACTATCAGAAAGCTTGGCTTGACTGAAGAGGTCAAACCAACCAGGATCTGTCTTCAACTTGCTGATGGCTCCATTAAATACCCATCGAGCATAATTGAGGACATGATTGTCAAGGTTGGGCCATTTGCCTTCCCTACTGACTTTATAGAGCTGGAAATGGAGGAGCACAAGAGTGCAACTCTCATTCTATGAAGACCATTCCTAGCAACTGGATGAACCCTCATTGACGTCCAAAAAGGGGAGATAACTCTGAGAGTCAATGAGGATAAGTTTAAGTTGAATGTTGTCAAAGCTATGCAACATCCAGACACATCAGACGACTGCCTGGGCATTGATATTATTGACTCCCTGGTGGAAGAGGTCCATATGACTGAGAGTCTCGAATCAGAGCTAGAGGACATCTTTAAAGATGTTCAGCCTGATCTGGAGGAACCAGAGGAAATAAAAGAACCTCTGAAAACTCCTCAGGAAGAGGAGAAACCTCCTAAACCCGAGCTTAAACCACTACCACCATCCCTAAAATATGCATTTCTGGGAGAATGTGACACTTTTCCTGTAATCATAAGCTCTGCTTTAGGGCAACAGGAAGAGAAAGCACTAATTCAGGTGCTAAGGACACACAAGACAGCTCTTGGGTGGTCCATAAGTGATCTTAAGGGCATTAGCCCAGCCAAATGCATGCACAAGATCCTATTGGAGGATGATGCTAAGCCAGTGGTTCAACGACAGAGGCGGCTAAATCCCGCCATGAAGGAGGTGGTGCAGAAAGAGGTCACTAAGTTACTAAAGGCTGGGATTATCTATCCTATTTCTGATAGCCCCTGGGTGAGCCCTGTCCATGTTGTCTCTAAGAAGGGAGGAATGACAGTGGTTCATAATGAAAAGAATGAACTGGTTCCTACAAGAACAGTTATAGGGTGGCGTATGTGTATTGACTACAGAAGGCTCAATACAGCCACCAGGAAGGATCATTTTCCTTTACCATTCATGGACCAGATGCTAGAGAGACTAGCAGGTCATGAATATTACTGCTTTTTAGATGGCTATTCCGGTTACAACCAAATTGCAGTAGATCCTCAGGACCAAGAGAAAACAGCATTCACATGTCCTTCTGGAGTGTTTGCCTACAGAAGGATGCCTTTTGGTCTGTGCAATGCACCTGCAACCTTTCAGAGGTGCATGCTCTCTATCTTCTCTGATATGGTAGAGAAGTTTCTGGAAGTCTTCATGGATGACTTTTCAGTATTTGGAGATTCATTCAGCTCCTGCCTTAACCATTTAGCACTTGTTCTGAAAAGATGCCAAGAGACCAACCTAGTTTTAAACTGGAAAAAATATCACTTTATGGTGACTAAAGGGATTGTCCTTGGGCATAAAATTTCAAACAAGGGAATAGAGGTGGATCAAGCTAAAGTTGAAGTAATTGAAAAATTACCACCACCTGCCAATGTTAAGGCAATCAGAAGCTTTCTGGGGCATGCAGGATTCTATAGGAGGTTTATAAAGGATTTTTCAAAAATTGCAAAACCTCTGAGCAATCTGCTAGCTGCTGACACGCCATTTGTGTTTGACACAAAGTGTCTGCAGGCGTTTGAGACCCTGAAAGCTAAGCTGGTCACAGCACCAGTTATTTCTGCACCAGACTGGACATTACCATTCGAACTAATGTGTGATGCCAGTGACCATACCATTGGTGCAGTATTGGGACAGAGGCATAACAAGCTTCTGCATGTCATTTATTATGCTAGCAGTGTTTTAAATGATGCCCAGAAAAATTACACAACCACAGAAAAAGAATTACTTGCAGTGGTTTATGCCATTGACAAGTTTAGATCCTACTTAGTAGGATCAAAAGTGATTGTGTACACTGACCATGCTGCTCTTAAATATCTACTCACAAAGCAGGATTCAAAGCCCAAGCTCATAAGATGGGTGTTGCTTCTGCAAGAGTTTGATATAGAAATAAGAGACAGAAAAGGGATAGAGAATCAAGTAGCTAATCACCTGTCCCGGATAGAACCAGTAGCAGGAGCATCCCTCCCTCCTACTGAGATCTCTGAAACCTTTCCGGATGAGCAATTGTTTGCTATTCAGGAAGCTCTGTGGTTTGAAGACATTGCAAACTATAAGACACAAGGTTCTCCTTCTGTAACCATGGAGAGGAAGCATGAAAAGCTTCTCTCACTGCAGAGTCAACCAAAGCCCCACAGTCAAACTCTAAGTTTGGTGTTGGAAGGCCACAACCAAACTCTAAGTTTGGTTTTGGAAGGTCCCAACCTTGCTCTGATTATCTGTGAGGCTCCATGAGAGCTCACTGTCAAGCTATTGACATTAAAGAAGCGCTTGTTGGGAGGCAACCCAATGTTATTTAATTATATCTATTTATTTTCCATTGCTATTTTATGTTTTCTTTAGGTTGATGATCATGAGAAGTCACAAAAACAAATGGAAAATCAAAAACAAAATGAAAAATAGCATGAAAAATAGCACACCCCGGAGGAAGATCATTCTGGCGTTTAAACGCCAGAAATAAGCATCTGTCTGGCGTTTAACGCCAGAAACAAGCACTAAGCTGGTGTTTAACGCCAGAAACAAGCATCAGTCTGGCGTTAAACGCCAGAAACAGGCTACATTTGGGTGTTTAACGCCAGAAACAGGCAGCAGTCTGGCGTTAAACGCCAGGATTGCACAGTAAGGGCATTTTGTACACCTAATTGGAGCAGGGATGCTAAATCCTTGACCCCACTGGATCTGTGGACCCCACAGGATCCCCACCTACCTCACCATTCAAATTCAAACCATTTCCCTCCCAAACCCACCCATTCACACACTTCCATCTCCTCCATCTTCTCCACTTCTTTCTTCTTTTGCTCGAGGACGAGCAAACCTTTTAAGTTTGGTGTGGTAAAAGCATTGCTTTTGTTTTTTCATAATTCAGTGGTAGAGCAGTTGATTGCAGATCAAAGAGCTATGAGGAAAGAGCAACAAAGGCAAGGAAGAGACATAGAGGAGCTCAAGAGCCCCATTGGTTCTTCAAGAAGAGGAAGACGCCACCCTCATTAAGGTGGACCCATTCCTTAATCTCCTTGTTCTTATTTTCCTATTTTTCGTTTACTATGCTTCATGTTTAATTATGTTTGTGTCTTTACTATATGATCACTAGTATCTAAGTATCTATGTCTTAAAGATATGAATGTCCTATGAATCCATCACCTTTCTTAAATGAAAATTGTTTTCTGAAAAAGAAAAAGAAGTACATGAATTTTGAATTTTAAAATAGTTTAATTATTTTGATGTGGTGACAATACTTTTTGTTTTCTAAATAAATGCTTGAACAGTGCATATGTCTTTTGAATTTGTTGTTTATGAATGTTAAAATTGTTGGCTCTTGAAAGAATGATGAAAAAGGAGAAATGTTATTTGATAATCTGAAAAATCATAAAAATGATTCTTGAAACAAGAAAAAGCAGTGAAGAACAAAGCTTGCAAAAAAAAATACGAAAAAAACCAAAAAAAAAAACAAAAAACAAAAAAAAAGAGCAAGAAAAACCAAAAGGCAAGAGCAAAAAGCCAATAGCCCTTAAAACCAAAAGGCAAGGGTAATAAAAAGGACCCAAGGCTTTGAGCATCAGTGGATAGGAGGGCCTAAAGGAATAAAATCCTGGCTTTAGCGGCTAAACCAAGCTGTCCCTAACCATGTGCTTGTGGCGTGAAGGTGTCAAGTGAAAACTTGAGACTGAGCGGTTAAAGTCGAGGTCCAAAGCAAAAAAAAAAAAAAGAGTGTGCTTAAGAAACCTGGACACCTCTAATTGGGGACTCTAGCAAAGCTGAGTCACAATCTGAAAAGGTTCACCTAGTTATGTGTCTGTGGCATTTATGTATCCGGTGGTAATACTGGAAAACAAAGTGCTTAGGGCCACGGCCAAGACTCATAAAGTAGCTGTGTTCAAGAATCAACATACTGAACTAGGAGAATCAATAACACTATCTAAATTCTGAGTTCCTATAGATGCCAATCATTCTGAACTTCAAAGGATAAAGTGAGATGCTAAAACTGTTCAGAAGCAAAAAGCTAATAGTCCCGCTCATCTAATTAACACTGATCTTCATAGATGTTTTTGAAATTCATTGTATATTCTTTTCTTTTTGTCCTACTTTGTTTTTAGTTGCTTGGGGACAAGCAACAATTTAAGTTTGGTGTTGTGATGAGCGGATAATTTATACGCTTTTTGGCATTGTTTTTACTTAGTTTTTAGTATGATTTAGTTGGTTTTTGGTATATTTTTATTAGTTTTTAATTAAAAATCATATTTCTGGACTTTACTATGAGTTTGTATGTTTTTCTGTGATTTCAGGTATTTTCTTGCTGAAATTGAGGGAGCTGAGCAAAAATCTGATTCAGGTTGAAAAAGGACTGCTGATGCTGTTGGATTCTGACCTCCCTGCACTCAAAGTGGATTTTCTGGAGCTACAGAAATCTAAATGGCGCGCTCTTAATTGCGTTGGAAAGTAGACATCTAGGGCTTTCCAGCAATATATAATAGTCCATACTTTGCTTAAGGATAGATGACGTAAACTGGTGTTCAATGCCAGTTCCATGTTGCAGTCTGGCGTCCAGCGCCAGAAACAAGTTACAAGTTGGAGTTCAACGCCAGAAACAGGTTACAACCTGGCGTTGAATGCCCAAAACAGCCCAGGCACGTGAGAAGCTTACGTCTCAGCCCCAGCACACACCAAGTGGGCCCCAGAAGTGGATTTATGCGCTATCTATCATAATTTACTCATTTTCTGTAAACCTAGGTTACTAGTTTAGTATTTAAACAACTTTTAGAGATTTATTTTGTACCTCATGACATTTTTAGATCTGAACTTTGTACTCTTTGACGGCATGAGTCTCTAAACTCCATTGTTGGGGGTGAGGAGCTCTGCAGCGTCTTGATGAATTAATGCAATTATCTCTGTTTTCCATTCAAACACGCTTGTTCCTATCTAAGATGTTCATTCGCGCTTCACTATGAAGAAGGTGATGATCTGTGACACTCATCACCTTCCTCAATCTATGAACATGTGCCTGACAACCACCTTCATTCTACATCAGATTGAATGAGTATCTCTTAGATTTCTTAATCAGAATCTTCGTGGTATAAGCTAGAATTGATGGCAGCATTCATGAGAATCCGGAAAGTCTAAACCTTGTCTGTGGTATTCTGAGTAGGATTCAAGGATTGAATGGCTGTGACGAGCTTCAAACTCACAATTGTTGGGCGTAGTGACAGACGCAAAAGAATCAAGGGATTCTATTCCGACATGATCGAGAATCAACAGATGATTAGCCGTGCTGTGACAGAGCATTTGGACCATTTTCACTGAGAGGACGGGAAGTAGCCATTGACAACGGTGACACCTTACATACAGCTTGCCATGGACGGAGCCTTGCGTGTGTGAAGAGGAGTACAAGAGAAAAACTGAAATAAAGAAGAAAAGCATCTCCAAAACCCCAACATATTCTCCATCATTGCACAATAAGTATTTACATTTATGCCCTTTGACTCTTTACAATTGAAGTTGAAAAACACTGTTGTTGGCATCCTGACTAAGAATAATAAGATAACCATAGCTTGCTTCAAACCAATAATCTCTGTGGGATTCGACCCTTACTCACGTAAGGTATTACTTGGACGACCCAGTGCACTTGCTGGTTAGCGGTACTAGTTGTGAAAAGTGTGATTCACAATTCGTGCACCAGTGGTATAAGCTAGAATTATTGGCGGCCATTCCTGAGATCCGGAAAGTCTAAACCTTGTCTATGGTATTGGTGCATGAAATTGTGATCATCAATGGCGCCAACAACTTCGTACGCACAATTGTAATCTCAACTCTTTGTCACAACTCCGCACAACTAACCAGCAAGTGCACTGGGTCATCCAAGTAATAAACCTTACGTGAGTAAGGGTCGATCCCACGGAGACTATCGGCTTGAAGCAAGCTATGGTCATCTTGTAAATCTCAGTCAGGCAGATTCAAATGGTTATGGAGGATTGATAATTAAAAGATGAATAAAACATAAAATAAAGATAGAGATACTTATGTAATTCATTGGTGAGAATTTCAGATAAGCGTATGAAGATGCTTTGTTCCTCCTAAACTTCTACTTTCCTATTGCCTTCATCCAATCATTCATACTCCTTTCCATGGCAAGCTGTATTTGGGCATCACCGTTGTCAATGGCTACTTCCCGTCCTCTAAGTGAAAATGGTCCAACTGCACTGTCACCGCACGGCTAATCATCTGTCGGTTCTCGATCATGTTGGAATAGGATCCATTGATCCTTTTGCGTCTGTCACACGCCCAACACTCGCGAGTTTGAAGCTCGTCACAGTCATCCCTTCCCAGATCCTACTCGGAATACCACAGACAAGGTTTAGACTTTCCAGACCTCAGGAATGGCCGCCAATAATTCTAGCCTATACCACGAAGGTTCCAATCTTAAATTAGAAACCTAAGAGATACACATTCAAGCTATTGCAAGTAGAACAGAGGTGGTTGTCAAGCACGTGTTCATAGGTGAGAATGATGATGAGTGTCACGGATCATCACATTCATCAGGTTGAAGAACGAGTGTATATCTTAGAGAAGAAGTAGGCGTGAATTGAATAGAAAAACAATAGTACTTTGCATTAATTCATGAGAAACAGCATAGCTCCACACCTTAATCTGTGGTGTGTAGAAACTCTACCGTTGAAAATACATAAGAACAAAAGGTCTAGGCATGGCCGAATGGCCAGCCTCCCACAGAGGGTTCAATCATCAAAACAAGATTAAAAGATTAAAATGCAATAGTAAAAGGTCCTATTTATATAGACTAGTAGCCTAGGGTTTACAAAAATAAGTAAATGATGCAGAATCCATTTCCGGGCCCACTTGGTGTGTGCTTGGGCTGAGTATTGAAGCTTTCACGTGTAGAGACTTTTCTTGGAGTTAAACGCCAGCTTTTGTGCCAGTTTGGGCGTTTAACTCCAATTTTTATGCCAGTTTTGGCGTTTTGACGCCAGAATTTCTATGCTGACTTTGAACGCCAGTTTGGCCCATCAATTGGGCTTCTGTAGCTCCAGAAAATCCACTTCGAATGCAGGGAGGTCGGAATCCAACAGCATCTGCAGTCCTTTTTCAGCCTCTGAATCAGATTTTTGCTCAGGTCCCTCAATTTCAGCCAGAAAATACCTGAAATCACAGAAAAACACACAAACTCATAGTAAAGTCCAGAAATGTGATTTTTATTTAAAAACTAATAAAAATATAATAAAAACTAATTAAAATATACTAAAAACATACTAAAAACAATGCCAAAAAGTGTATAAATTATCCGCTCATCACAACACCAAACTTAAATTGTTGCTTGTCCCCAAGCAACTGAAAATCAAATAGGATAAAAAGAATTGAATATACAATGAATTCCAAAAACATCTATGAAGATCAGTCTTAATTAGATGAGCGGGGGTTTTAGCTTTTTGCTTCTGAACAATTTTGGCATCTCACTTTATCCTTTTGAAGTTCAGAATGATTGGCATATATAGGAACTCAGAATTCAGATAGTGTTATTGATTCTCCTAGTTAAGTATGCTGATTCGTGAACACAGCTACTTTATGAGTCTTGGCCGTGGCCCAAAGCATTTTGTTTTCTAGTATTACCACCGGATACATAAATGCCACAGACACATAACTGGGTGAACCTTTTCAGGTTGTGACTCAGCTTTGCTAGAGTCCCCAATTAGAGGTGTCCAGAGCTCTTAAGCACACTCTTTTTGCTTTTGGACCACGACTTTAACCGCTCAGTCTCAAGTTTTCACTTGACACCTTCATGCCACAAGCACATGGTTAGGGACAGCTTGGTTTAGCTGCTTAGGCCTGGATTTTATTCCTGTGGGCCCTCCTATCCACTGATGCTCAAAGCCTTGGATCCTATTTTATTTTACCCTTGCCTTTTGGTTTAAAGGGCTATTGGCTTTTTCTGCTTGCTTTTTCTTTTTCTCTTTTTTTTTCGCATATATATTTTTTTCTGCAAGCTTTTCACTGCTTTTTCTTGCTTCAAGAATCAATTTTATGATTTTTCAGATTATCAAATAACATTTCTCCTTTTCCATCATTCTTTCAAGAGCCAACAATTTTAACATTCATGAATAACAAATTCAAAAAATATGCACTGTTCAAGCATTCATTCAGAAAGACAAAAGTATTGCCACCACATCAAAATTACTAAACTGTTTTAAAATTCGAAATTCATGCACTTCTTTTTATTTTTCAATTAAAAACATTTTCCATTTAAGAAAGGTGATGGATTCATTTTCATAGCTTTAAGGCATAAACACTTAGACACTAGTGATCATGTAATAAAGACACAAACATAAATAAACATAAAGCATAAAAATTCGAAAAACAGAAAATAAAGAACAAGAAAATTAAAGAACGGGTCCACCTTAGTGATGGCGGCTTGTTCTTCCTCTTGAAGATCTTATGGAGTGCTTGAGCTCCTCAATGTCTCTTCCTTGCCTTTGTTGCTCTTCTATCATGACTCTTTGATCTTCTCGAATTTCATGGAGGAGGATGGAATGCTCTTGGTGCTCCCCCCTTAGTTGTCCCATACTGGAACTTAATTCTCCTAGGGAGGTGTTGATTTGCTCCCAATAGTTTTATGGAGGAAAATGCATCCCTTGAGGTATCTCAGGAATTTCATGATGAGGAATTTCCTCATGCTCTTGTCCATGAGTGGGATCTCTTGTTTGCTCCATCCTTTTCTTAGTGATGGACTTGTCCTCATCAATAAGGGTGTCTTCCTCTATGTCAATTCCAGCTGAATTGCAGAGGTGAAAAATAAGACGAGGGAAGGCTAACTTTGACAAAGTAGAGGACTTGTCTGCCACCTTGTAGAGTTCTAGGGATATAACCTCATGAACTTCTACTTCCTCTCCAATCATGATGCTATAGATCATGATAGCCCAGTCTATAGTAACTTCAGACCAGTTGCTAGTGGGAATGATTGAGCGTTGGATGAACTCCAACCATCCCCTAGCCACGGGCTTGAGGTCATGCCTTCTTAGTTGAACCAATTTCCCTCTTGAATCTCTTTTCCATTGAGCGCCCTCTTCATAAATGTCCATGAGGACTTGGTCCAACCTTTAATCAAAGTTGACCCTTCTAGTGTAGGGGAGTGCATCTCCTTGCATCATTGGCAAGTTGAATGCTAATATTACATTTTCTGGACTGAAATCTAAGTATTTTCCCCGAACCATTGTAAGCTAATTCTTTGGGTCTGGGTTCACGCTTTAAACACAAGGGAGTCCTCATTCACTTGAAGGACCAATTCTCCTCTGTCAACATCAATCACAACTTTTGCTGTGGCTAGGAAGGGTCTGCCAAGGATGATGGATTCATCCATACACTTCCCAGTGTCTAGGACTATGAAATTAGTAGGGATGTAGTGGTCTTCAACCTTTACCAAGACATCCTCTACAAGTCCATAAGCCTGTTTCCTTGAATTGTCTGCCATCTCTAGTGAGATTCTTGCAGCTTGTACCTCAATGATCCCTAACTTCTCCATTACAGAGAGAGGCATGAGGTTTATACTTGACCCTAGGTCACACAGAGCGTTCTCAAAGGTCATGGTGCCTATGGTACAAGGTATTGAGAACTTTCCAGGATCTTATCTCTTTAGAGGTAATTTCTGCCTAGTCAAGTTATCCAGTTCTTTGGTGAGCAAGAGGGGTTCATCCTCCCAAGTCTCATTACCAAATAGCTTGGCATTTAGCTTCATGATTGCTCCAAGGTACTTAGCAACTTGTTCTTCAGTAACATCTTCATCCTCTTCAGAGGAAGAATACTCATCAGAGCTCATGAATGGCAAAAGTAAATTCAATGGAATCTCTATGGTCTCAGTGTGAGTCTCAGATTCCCATGGTTCCTCATTAGGGAACTCCTTGGAGGCCAGTGGACATCCATTGAGGCCTTCCTCAGTGGAGATCACTGCCTCTTCCTCCTTTCCAGGTTCGGCCATGTGGGTTATGTTGATGACCTTGCACTCTCCTTTTGGATTTTCTTCTGTATTGCTTGGAAGAGTACTAGGAGGGAGTTCAGTAACTTTTTTACTCAGCTGACCCACTTGTGCCTCCAAATTTCTAATGGAGGACCTTGTTTCAGTCATGAAACTTTGAGTGGTTTTAATTAGATCCGAGACTACAGTTGCTAAGTCAGAGTGGCTCTGCTTAGATTTCTCTGTCTGTTGCTGAGAAGATGATGGAAAAGGCTTGCCATTGCTAAACCTATTTCTTCTACCATAATTGTTGTTGAAGCCTTGTTGAGGCCTCTGTTGATCCTTCTATGAGAGGTTTGGATGATTTCTCCATGAAGGATTATAGGTGTTTCCATAGGATTCTCCCATGTAATTCACCTCTTCCATTGCTGGGTTCTCGGGATCATAAGCTTCTTCTTCAGATGAAGCTTCTTTGGTACTGACTGTTGCTGTTTGCATTCCAGACAGACTTTGAGAAATCATATTGACTTGCTGAGTCAATATTTTGTTCTGAGCCAATATGGCATTCAGAGTATCAATCTCAAGAACTCCTTTCTTCTAATTTGACCCATTATTCATAGGATTCTTTTCAGAAGTGTACATGAATTGGTTATTTGCAACCATTTCAATGAGTTCCTGAGCTTCTGCAGGCGTCTTCTTCAGATGAAGAGATCCTCCAGCAGAGCTATCCAATGACATCTTGGACAGTTTAGACAGACCATCATAGAAGATACCTATGATGCTCCATTCTGAAAGCATGTCAGAAGGACACCTTCTGATCAATTGCTTGTATCTTTCCCAAGCTTCATAGAGGAATTCACCTTCCTTTTGTCTGAAGGCTTAGACTTCCACTCTAAGCTTGCTCAATTTTTGAGGTGGAAAGAATTTTGCTAAGAAGGCATTGACTAGCTTTTCCCAAGAGTTCAGGCTTTCTTTAGGTTGTGAGTCCAACCATATCCTAGCTCTGTCTCTTACAGTAAAAGGGAAGAGCATATGTCTGTAGACCTCAGGGTCAACCCCATTGGTCTTAATAGTATCACAGATTTGCAAGAATTCAGCTAAGAACTGATGAAGATCTTCTAATGGAAGTCCATGAAACTTGCAATTCTATTGCATTAGAGAAACTAATTGAGGCTTAAGCTCAAAATTGTTTGCTCCAATGGCAGGGATTGAGATGTTTCTCCCATAGAAGTCAGGAGTAGGTGTAGTAAAGTCACCAAGCACCTTCCTTGCATTGTTGGCATTGTTGTTGTTTTCGGCTGCCATGTCTTCTTCTTGTTTAAAAAGTTCTGTTAGGTCCTCTACAGAGAGTTGTACTTTAGCTTCTTTGAGTTTTCTCTTCAAGGTCCTTTCAGGTTCAGGATCAACTTCAACAAGAATGCCCTTGTCCTTGCTCCTGCTCATATGAAAAGAGAGGAGAAAAAAATATGGAATCCTCTATGTCACAGTATAGAGATTCCTTGAGGTGTCAGAGGTAAAGAAAACTAGAAGGGGAAGGTAGAGAAGAAAGAATTCGAACTTATCAAGAGGGATAGAGTTTGAATTATTGATAATGAAGAGGTGTTAGTCCTTTAAATAGAAGGATATGAGAAGAAGGGAAGAATTTTCGAAAATAAAGTAAAAGATTTTGAAATAATTGAAAGAATTTTGAAAATTTGGTAAATGATTTTTGAAAACTAAGATTGGAAAAGAAATTAAGTGATTTTTGGAAAAGATTTTGAAATTAGAAATAAAAAAGATATGATTGAAAATAAATTTTGAAAAAGATGTGATTGAAAAGATATGATTGAGAAGATATGATTGAAAATCAAATTAAAAAGACAAAGTTTTAAAATTAAAGTTGATTACTTGACTAACAAGAAATTGGAAGATATGATTCTAGAATTAAAACTTTTGATCCTTTCTTAATAGGCAAGTAACAACTTGAAAAGTTTGAATTAAATCACTAATTGTAGCAAGGATTTTCGAAAATAGAAAAAAAACTATAAAACGGAAAGAAATTGATTTTGAAAAGATATGATTGAAAAAATATGATTTGACAAAGATTTGAATTAAAAACAAAATCTTCCCTCTAGTGTCCTCTTGGTGTTAAACGCCCAGAATGGCATCCATTCTGGCGTTTAACGCCCAAAATGCTACCTTTTTGGGCGTTTAACGCTCAGCCAGGAACTCTGGCTAGCGTTTAAACGCCAGTTTTCCTTCTTCACTGGGCATTTTGAACGCCCAGCTTTTTCTGTGTAATTCCTCTGCTGAATGTTCTGAATCTTCAATTCTCTATGTTATTGACTTGAAAAGACACAAATTAAAATTTTTTTTAAATTTTTAATGATGAGAAACAATAAAAAGAATGCAACTAAGATCAAATAAACAATGCATGCAAGACACTAAACTCAGAAGTTTGTATACTAAGGACTATAACAATCCAAAAATGCATGTAAGAAACAATAAAAGATAAAAAATAAGAGAAATTAAAGATCAGAGCAGAAAAATCATCAAGAATAACTTGAAGATCAATGAAGAACATAATGCATGTAATTTTCGAAAATTAGAAGAATAAAGACATGCAATTGACACCAAACTTAAAAGTAGACACTAGACTCAAACAAAAAACATAAAATAATTTTTTTATTTTAAGATTTTAAAAATTTTTTTGTGATTTTTTGAAAGTTATTTGGAAAAGAAAATAAAGAGATTCAAAATTTTTAATGAGAATTCCAGGAATCATTGCAATGTTAGTCAAAAACTCCGGTCCAGGAATTAGACATGGCTTACTAGCCAGCCAAGCTTTCTATGAAAGCTTCGGTCCAAAACACTAGACATGGCCAATGGCCAGCCAAGCTTTAGCAGATCATTACTTTCAATAGCAAGGTTGATAGAAATCAACAAGCTCTTGTGATGATAAGTTGAAACCTCGGTCCAAAAGATTAGACATGGCTTTACAGCCAGCCAGACTTCAACAAATCATCATGAAACTCTAGAATTCATTCTTAAAAACTCTGAAGAACAGAATAGAAATATTTTTGTATTTTTGAAAAATTTTTTCGAAAATAAAAAGCAAAAAGCTTAAACATAAAATAAAATTACCTAATCTAAGCAACAAAATGAACCGTCAGTTATCCAAACTCGAACAATCCCCGGCAACGGCACCAAAAACTTGGTGCACAAAATTGTGATCATCAATGGCGCCAACAACTTGGTACACATAATTGTAATCTCAACTCTTTGTCACAACTCCGCACAACTAACCAGCAAGTGCACTGGGTCGTCCAACTAATAAACCTTACGTGAGTAAGGGTCGATCCACGGAGACTGTCGACTTGAAGCAAGCTATGGTCATCTTGTAAATCTCAGTCAGGTGGATTCAAATGGTTATGGAGGATTGATAATTAAAAGATGAATAAAACATAAAATAAAGTTAGAGATACTTATGTAATTCATTGGTGAGAATTTCAGATAAGCGTATGAAGATGCTTTATTCCCCCTAAACTTCTGCTTTCCTATTGCCTTCATCCAATCATTCATACTCCTTTCCATGGCAAGCTGTATGTTGGACATCACCGTTGTCAATGGCTACTTCCTGTCCTCTCAGTGAAAATGGTCCAAATGCACTGTCACCGCACGGCTAATCATCTGTGGGTTCTCGATCATGTTGGAATAGGATCCATTGATCCTTTTGCGTCTGTCACACGCCCAACACTCGCGAGTTTGAAGCTCGCCACAGTCATCCCTTCCCAGATCCTACTCGGAATACCACAGATAAGGTTTAGACTTTCCGGACCTCAGGAATGGCCGCCAATAATTCTAGCCTATACCACGAAGGTTCCAATCTTAGATTAGAAACCTAAGAGATACACATTCAAGATATTGCAAGTAGAACAGAGGTGGTTGTCAGGCACGTGTTCATAGGTGAAAATGATGATGAGTGTCACGGATCATCACATTCATCAGGTTGAAGAATGAGTGTATATCTTAGAGAAGAAGTAGGCGTGAATTGAATAGAAAAACAATAGTACTTTGCATTAATTCTTGAGGAACAGCAGAGCTCCACACCTTAATCTATGGTGTGTAGAAACTCTACCGTTGAAAATACATAAGAACAAAAGGTCTAGGCATGGCCGAATGGCCAGCCTCCCACAGAGGGTTCAATCATCAAAACATGATTAAAAGATTAAAATATAATAGTAAAAGGTCCTATTTATAGAGACTAGTAGCCTAGGGTTTACAAAAATAAGTAAATGATGCAGAATCCACTTCCGGGCCCACTTGGTGTGTGCTTGGGCTGAGTATTGAAGCTTTCACGTGTAGAGACTTTTCTTGGAGTTAAACGCCAGCTTTTGTCTAGTTTGGGCGTTTAACTCCAGCTTTTATGCTAGTTCTGGCGTTTTGACGCCAGAATTTCTATGCTGACTTTGAACGCCAGTTTGGCCCATTAAATCTTAGGCAAAGTATGGACTATTATAAATTGCTGGAAAGCCCAGGATGTCAACTTTCCAACGCAATTGAGAGCGTGTCAATTGGGCTTCCGTAGTTCCAGAAAATTCACTTCGAGTGCAGGAAGTTCAGAATCCAACAGTATCTGCAGTCCTTTTTCAGCCTCTGAATCAGATTTTTGCTCAGGTCCCTCAATTTTAGCCAGAAAATACCTAAAATCATAGAAAAACACACAAACTCATAGTAAAGTCTAGAAATGTGATTTTTATTTAAAAACTAATAAAAATATAATAAAAACTAATTAAAATATACTAAAAACATACTAAAAATAATGCCAAAAAGTGTATAAATTATCCGCTCATCAGGTATTCCGAGTAGGATCTGGGAAGGGATGACTGTGATGAGCTTCAAACTCACGAGTGTTGAGCGTAGTGACAGATGCAAAAGGATCAATGGATCCTATTCCAACATGATCGAGAACCGACAGATGATTAGTCGTGCGGTGACAGCGCATTTGGACCATTTTCACTGAGAGGACGGAAAGTAGCCATTGACAACCGTGATGCCCAACATACAGCTTGCCATGAAAAAGAGTATGAATGATTGGATGAAGACAGTAGGAAAGCAGAAGTTTAGGAGGAACAAAGCATCTTCATACGCTTATCTGAAATTCTCACCAATGAATTACATAAGTATCTCTATCTTTATTTTATGTTTTATTCATCTTTTAATTATCAATCATCCATAACCATTTGAATATGCCTGACTGAGATTTACAAGATGACCATAGCTTGCTTCAAGCCGATAGTCTTCGTGGGATCGACCCTTACTCACGTAAGGTTTATTACTTGGACGACCCAGTGCACTTGCTGGTTAGTTGTGCGAAGTTGTGAAAAAGAAGTGAGATTACAATTGTGCGTACCAAGTTGTTGGTGCCATTGAGATCACAATTTCGTGCACCACCCTCACTACTCCATTTACAAGGATAAATACAAACCTTGTCCGAGAATTCTATGCCAACACGGTGAAGGAGGATACAAGCAAGGACACCTCTTACAAGAGCTATGTAAGAGGTGTAGAAGTTGACTTTAGCCCCAAGACTTGATGCACCACTATTTTGTGGTACATTTTATGCTGAATTGAGGGGATTTTATCACCTTTTCTCACAGTTATTCAATGAAATAGCATGGTTTTATAATTCTCCCTTAATTTGTGCTTAAATGTGAAAATATGCTTTTTAGGCCCTTAATTGGTTAATTTTAATTCACCTTTGATTCCACTAGATGCCTTGATATATTTTGTTAGTGAATTCAGGTTGAAAAGCCTAGGAATGGATCAAAGGAATGAAGAGAAAAGCATGCAAAGTGGAGAAATCAAGGAAAATCAAGGATTCGGAGTGCATTCATCGACGCGTACGCATGGGAAGTAAAAATGCCAATCAACGCGTACGCGTGACCCATGCGTACGCGTCGCAGCTCGCACGTGACCTCATTAAAGTGAAAACGCTGGGGGCAATTTCTGAGCTTCCCAGGCCCAAATCCAACACATTTCTGAGCCTATTACATGCAGAAATCAAGAGGAGTCAGGAGGAACACATAGTAGAGTTTTTCATCATGCTTTAGTTAGTTTCTAGAGAGAGAAGCTCTCTCTTCTCTCTAGAATTAGGTTAGATGTAGATTAAGATTTCTTAGATCTAGCTTTAATTCATGCTTTGATTTACTTTTCCTTTACAAATTCTTGTTCCTTTACCTTTGCTTCTCTAGTTTAATATTTCATTCCTTGTATTTGTTTACTTTGTTGTTGATGCACTCTTGTTTCTTCTATTTTCCTTTAATACAATTTATGTTTCATGTTCTTCTATTGTTGATTTGAATTGTTGTTGTTAATTTCCGTGCAATTGGTAGTTGTAGATTTACATTTCTTGCAATTTTATCTTGCTTTCCTTTTATGCCTTCCAAGTGTTTGATTAAATGCTTAGAAGGATGTTAGAGTAGATTTTTGTGTTCTTGGCTTGGAATGGAAACTTAGGTGAAATTGAGTTACTAATGTCCAAGTCTTGATAATTGGTGTCCATTGACTCTAGCTTCCACTAAGTTAATTAGTGAGGTGGCTAGGACTTATGGATTAGGATTGGTGTAGCTCATTTGAATTTCCTTCACTTGTTAGAGGATGACTTAATGAGATTAATCCTTACAATTATCATGTTGTGGTTAGTAACAAGGATAAAGATCATTAACCATCAACCCTTGCCAAGACCTTTTTACTATTAGAGTTTCATTTACTTTCTTGCAATTTACCTTTCATGTCTCTTATTCAGAATCCCAAAATACTTGTCCCATAACCAATAACATGAACACTTCCCTGCAATTCCTTTGAGAGACGACCCGAGGTTTAAATACTTTGGTTATTTTTATTGGGGTTTGTACTTGTGACAAACAAATTTTTGATTGAGGAATTGTTTGTTGGTTTAAAACTATACTTGCAACGAGATTTCATTTGTGAAATTCTTTACCGACACAACAATTTCCGTTCATCAAAATGGCACCGTTGCTGGGGATATTGCAAATGTGTGCCTTGTTATTGGTTATTGTATATATGTGAATATTGTGAATATGTTTGTCTTTTTCTTCTTTGTTAGTTTTTCGTAGTTGTAGGAGTTTGTTCTCTTTGTTTCTTACTAGTTTTTATTTTTATTTTCCCTTGCTACCATGAATTCTCATCCTTTTGGCTATGAGTTTGGTTACAATTATATTGTAGGAAGTGGAGATTACAATGAGAATATGCATCAAGGATGGAGCAATCAAAGGTGGGAGGAGCCTCAAGCCAATGGACAACCTTCTTGGCAACAACCTCCTCCGATTTTGTATAGGTATATTCCACTCCTTATTCATATCAATCTAGTGGATGTGGTAATCTTCATTGTACTTGTCAACAACAACCACCACATGCCTATGAACCTTATCCTCAACATAGCCCTCAACCATACTCACAAGCCCCTTTTTACCAAACACCTTCCTATGACCCTCATCCATCATATGCCTATGAACCTTCCCTCATCCTTGTGACCATTATGCTAGAAAATCCATAGAGCCACCACAATTTCAACATCAATACTCCCAAGAACCACAAATTCCATACACATCACCTCTATACCCTTACCAAGAAAAACCACCTTTCTATCATGAACCCTTTCTCCAAAATAATGAACCCTCCTATCCACCCAAGCCCCAATGGATGATTCTCTCACTCTATTCCTTCAAAGATAAGAAGAGACAAAAAGGGAGGTACTAGAATTCACCACCGCCTTAGATGCGGTGGTAAACCGATTGGCCTCCCAATGCTTGAACATCAAGGAACTCCCATGGTCACATGGGGAGAATCAATTGAAGAGCATAGCATGGAGAGATTGAAAACTCCGGTGGAAAATGAGAAATGTTGCTTTGTTTTAGAATAATTGGAGGAACCTATGCTCATTGAAAAAGAGGAAGAAGTGGTTGAAGACTTAGGAGATGCGAAACCTCGATAGGAATCTAAAGTTATAGAAAACCCCTCCAATAAGATTGAATTTGATGTTGAGGAGGAAAGTGCACAACCTCCAAGGCATATTCCATATGAAGAATTGGATGGGATAGAGCAAAAATTGAGTTCCCTTGGTGATGAAGATCAAGCATCAAAACTTTTTGGTGGTGAATCCTTTGAACTTGAAGAACCTTCTCTCGGTGAAATAGAAAGCAATGTGGAGGTAGATTTCTCTCATCCTCCCATTTATGATTTGAGTGATGGAGAAGAGTTAGATGGAATTGATGAACAAAGGATTGAAATTGGAAAATCTTGTGAAGAGGTGGAGGTCCTTAGAAAAAGAAGGATGGGAGTTGAATACGCTTTGTCAATATCCTTGGAAGCTTCTTTTCCTAGGTTGTCATCTACTCCTACATTTGAGTGGGTGAAATTCATTTCTATTAGCTTTATTGTCCCACTCAAAAATGGCTTGCTTGAAACGGATGGTCAACTTACGGAACTTTGCGGGATGAAGCGCAAAAGAAGGATGTTTCATGGTTGGCATTGCAAATCAAGACTCATTTTGGTTGACACATCAAAGATGAGGTACAAAGGTTTGGCTAGTGCTTAATTAGGTGGGTCTAGAAGGAGAATTTTGCACTTCATTGAGAATTCATCTTGCTTGCCACCCAGATGGTCTAATGAGAATCAACTTGAAGACGGGTGTCAAAACAAAGTGTGGGATCCCGAATCGCACATGCAGTATCAATTTTGGGAGCTCATGGTTTGTGAAGAACTCCATCAAGACTTGGTGATATCAATTTTGAAGAATGGAGCTTATTGGAAGTCCAAGCATTGGTGGATGTTTAAGGAAGAGTTCAAGCACAAGCCACCTTGATGAGAAGCTCCCCATATGTCCAACTTAAGGACAATAAATAAAAGTGCTAGGTGGGAGACACCTCACCATGGTAACATCTTTCCTTTTTCCTTTTCTAAATATTGGTAAAATTGGTTTAATTTCATGTTTTGATTGGTTTGTTGAGTTTATTCGGTAGTTTGGTATGTTAAATAAGGTTTTATGGTGTTTTGGTAACTGTTTGGAGGTTTAGAATGCTTGGTTTGGTGTAAGAACTTGGAAGAAATTTTGAAAAACAGAGCACCAACCCACGCGTACGCATCACCCACGCGTATGCGTGACCCCAAGCTTTTCGACCATCCACGCGCACGCGTCACCCACGCGTACGCGTGGATTCAAAATTTCCATTTCCATACAAAATCTAGAGAGTTGTGCCTAATTTGTGCCAACTTTGTGCGCGAGGCACAAGTTCTCCCATGCGTACGCGTCACCTCACGCGTACGTGTCGCTTCTCTGAATAACCCATCACGCGTATGCGTGACCCACCCATACGCGTCGCTCCCATTTTACCACCCCACGCGCACGCGTCACCCTACGCGTACGCATGGATTGCCCTTCTTCATCACACTTCTTTTCTTCTTTTCTTTCCATTTCTTTCCTTCTCTTCCCTTCTTCTCTTTTTTTTTCCTTCTTCACCCATCATCCAATACTACCAATCACAATTTTTAACCATTCTTTTTAGATAATTAGTTGTTTAGTTAGTTAAATTTTCATTTAATTTGTTGTTTTTCATTATAAGGGTTGGATTGTTAATCTTGTTTACTATCCCTTGCTGCTGATTATTGATGCGATGTCAGTATAACATCATTGTTGTTAATTGTCATTATTAGATTTCATTGTTGAGGTTATATTTTACTACTTGGTTTTGAATTTCTTTGTTGAACAACTGTGCATACCAAGAGAATGAGAATTTCCCTCAAGCATGTTAAATCTTTTTGAATTACATGATTTGGCCACCATGTGATTTGAATTTTTTTTCTTTGATTAGGCAATTTCTTAATGGATATTGTGCATTTATCTTAATGCATTATTTTTCTTGATCATATGCATCCACATGTTTTTGGCTTGAATGCTTTCACGCTTCTTTATTGCTTGTTTGGTTGTCTTGACCTACGAGTTAAGAGCATCTCAAGCACACTAGGATGAGTGAAATGCATGTTTCTTTTTGTGTAACTGTGACATAGTTCTTTTTATGCTAGTGTGTGTTCTAGACTGCATGCATCTTAGAACTCACACACTTGTTTCATTAATGTCACACATTGGGTCATGCACTTAATCCTAGTGATTATTACCTCATTCCAACAATGTATGCTTCCTGGCTTTTGCATTTACTTGTTTTCTTATTTGGTTTCTATTTTTCAGGATGAGTCATTATAAGCTAAAACGGAAGTGGGACAAAGAACACGCAGCAACTGGTTGATCCACCAGCTGAAGGTAGCAACTTGGCAAGTTGCCGTACCCCCTTGTTCATCTTTGAATGCACCGAAGACGGTGCAAACTTTTAAGTGTGGGGAGGTTGTCCGACCAGTCGGCATTTTTGGGTGACAAATTTCTAATCCCAACACTTTTGCATTTCATTTTAGGTCTTTTAGGATTTTTAGTTGTATTTTCTTATTTTGCATATATATACATAATAAGCTTAGTCAAAATAATGAAATTTTTCAAGAAAAATTTATCTATAGGGCATCCCAATTGAGTGAGTAAAAATTTTTCATTGAACTTGCTTGAATTACATCTTGTGGAACATGTTTTGAGCTAAGAACACAAGCTAGTGAGTTTTGAGCCTAATTGTGTGGTTACATCTTATAACCACTTATTTTCCTTCTTGTGTGATTATTCTCTTTCTATGATTGTAATCTTTAATTTTTTTTATTCTTTATGTCCACTATTTTGTGTATACATGCATTTATATGATTGAGGCCATTGTTTCATTAGCTCACTTACCCAAATAGCCTTACCTTTTATCTTCTTTTGTTAGCCAACTTTGAGCCTATTTTAACCCTCTTGTTCTTAATTTTAGCACATTATTACAAGCCTTGAAGCGAAAAACAATAAATGTCCTTTATTTGGATCTTTGATTAGCTTAGGCTAGCGAGTGTGTTTATCATTCAGGTATGGGAAAACTTGGGACATTGGTTGAGGAAAAAGGTGTGTTCTGTATTTTTATTGAAAATCTTAGGAAATGGGTACATACTCATGTGTTAATTAAATTTAAAACATATGTATTGATACTTTTGTATATACTTTATTGCAAAAAGAAAAAAATTGAGAAAATAAAAAAGAAAAAAATATATATCAAAAAAAGAAAAAAATAGAAAAAGAAAGAAAAAGAAAAGTAATAAAAAGGGGACAAAATGCCCCAAAGTGAAGCTCAATAATAAAAAAAAGAATATGAGTTGTGATCAAGAAAAGAATGCATGAGTGTGTGAAAAAGTGAAGAATGGGTAGTTAGGTTTGTTTAGAATTGTATAGGTTGCTATATAGGTTAGGTGGGAAGTTTAGGTTAATCAAAGATTCAAATCTCAAGTCCACTTGACCATATGCATCCTACCTTGACCCTAGCCCCATTACAATCGAACCCTCACCGGATGTGTATCCGCTCTAGGCACTCAAGTGTATGGGGTTGTGGTGCACGAAATTGTGATTACACTTTTCATAACTCCGCACAACTAACCAACAAGTGCACTGGGTCGTCCAAGTAATACCTTACGTGAGTAAGGGTCGATCCCACGGAGATTGTTAGCTTGAAGCAAGCTATGGTTATTTTGTAAATCTTATTCAGGAGATTAATGATAAGAGTGATTATATTTATGAAAAATAATTAACATGAAATAAATAGTACTTGTGATTTGGTAATGGGAAATAGGCTGAGGTTCCGGAGATGCTCTGTCATTTGAATCTCTGCTTTCCTACCGTCTTCTTCTCCAAACACGCCTGGCTTCCTTCAATGGCAAGCTGTATGATCCTCTCGGATGAAAACAAATCCATTGCGATGTCACCGCACGGCTAATCATCTGTCGGTTCCCACTAGCGTCGGAATAGGACCCTTGTTCTTTTGCACACTGTCACTGTGCCCAACATTCGCAAGTTTGAAGCTCGTCACAGTCATCCCTTCCCGGATCCTACTCGGAATACCACAGACAAGGTTTAGACTTTCCGGATCCCAGGAATGCTACCAATTGGTTCTAGCCTATACCACGAAGGTTCTAACCTCCGGACTCGGTCCGTGGATTAGAAACCAAAGAGATACGCATTCAAGCTGTCGCCCAATGACTACGTTGAGCTCAAATAGAACGGAATGGTTGCCAGGCATACGTTCATAGATTTGAGAATAATGATGAGTGTCACGGATCATCATATTCTCCGGATTGAAGTACAAATGAGTATCTTAGAATAGAATCAAGCGTGATTGAATGGAAAACAGTAGTAATTGCATTAATTCATTGAAACACAGCAGAGCTCCTCACCCCCAACCATGGGGTTTAGAGACTCATGCCATCAGAAATACAATATGAAGTGTAAAAATGTCATGAGGTCCTGAATGAATCTCTAAAAGTAGTTTTTATACTAAACTAGTAACTTAGGTTTACAGAAAATGAGTAGCTAAGTACAGATAGTGCAAAAATCCACTTCTGGGGACCACTTGGTGTGTGCTTGGGCTGAGCATTGAAGCTTTTTCGTGCTTAGGCTGTTCCTGAAGTTAAACGCCAGCTTTGGTGCCAGTTTGGGCATTTAACTCCAATTCCGGTGCCAGTTTGGGCGTTTTACGCCAGAATTTTTAGGCTGACTTTAAACGCCGGTTTGGGCCATCAAATCTTGGCCAAAGTATGAACTATTACATATTTCTGGAAAGCCCAGTATGTCTACTTTCCAACGCATTTAAGAGCGTGCCAATTGGGCTTGTGTAGCTCTAGAGAATCCACTTCGAGTGCAGGGAGGTCAGAATCCAACAGCATATGCAGTCCTTTTTCAGCCTCTGAATCAGATTTTTGCTCAGGTCCCTCAATTTCATCCATAAAATACCTGAAATCATAGAAAAACACACAAACTCCTAGTAAAGCCCAGAAATGTGATTTTTGAATAAAAACTAATAAAAATATAATAAAAAGTAACTAAAATATACTAAAAACTACCTAAAAACAATGCGAAAAAGGGCATAAATTATCCGCTCGTCACAACACCAAACTTAAATTGTTGCTTGTCCCCAAGCAACTAAAAACAAAATAGGATAAAAAGAAGAGAATATACTATAAATTCCAAAAATATCAATGAAAATTAGTTTCAATTAGATGAGCGAGACTTGTAGCCTTTTTGCTTCTGAACAGTTTTGGCATCTCACTTCATCCTTTGAAGTTCTGAATGATTGGCATCCATAGGAACTCGGAATTCAGATAGTGTTATTAATTCTCTTAGTTTAGTATGTTGATTCTTGAACACAGCTACTTTATGAGTCTTGGCCGTGACCCTAAGCATTTTGTTTTCCAGTATTACCACCAGATACATAAATGCCACAGACACATAACTGGGTGAACCTTTTCAGATTGTGACTCGGCTTTGCTAGAGTCCCCAATTAGAGGTGTCCAAAGCTCTTAAGCACACTCTTTTTGCTTTGGACCACAACTTTAACCGCTCAGTCTCAAGTTTTTCACTTGACGGCTTCACGCCACAAGCACATGGTTAGAGATAGCTTGGTTCAGCCGCTTAGGCCAGAATTTTATTCCTGTGGGCCCTCCTATCCATTAATGCTCAAAGCCTTGGATCCTTTTTACCCTTGCCTTTTGGTTTAAAGGTTTATTGGCTTTTTCTGCTTGCTTTCTCTCTTTTTTTTTTCGCCATTTTTTTTTCGCAAGCTTCGTATTCACTGCTTTTTCTTGCTTCAAGAATCAATTTTATGATTTTTCGGATTATCTATAACATTTCTCCTTTTTCATTATTCTTTCAAGAGCCAACAATTTTAACATTCATAAACAACAAATTCAAAAATATGCACTGTTTAAACATTCATTCAAAAAACAAAAAGTATTGCCACCACATCAAAACAATTAAACTAATTTTAAGATAGAATTCGAAATCATGTACTTCTTGTTCTTTTGCAAAAAACATTTTTCATTTAAGAAAGGTGAAGGATTCATAGGACATTCATAGCTTTAAGACATAGACACTAGACACTAATGATCATGTAATAAAAACCAAACATAGACAAAACATAAAGCATAGAATTCGAAAAATAGAAAAATAAGAACAAGGAAGTTAAAGAACGGGTCCACCTTAGTGATGGCGGCTAGTTCCTCTTCTTGAAGATCCCATGGAGTGCTTTAGCTCCTCAATATCTTTTCCTTGCCTTTGTTGCTCCTCCCTGATTTTATGGAGGATAATGGAGTGCTCTTGTTGAGGTCCATGAGTGGGCTCTATTGTCTGCTCCATCCTCTTTCTAGTGATGGGCTTTTGAGATGAATCTCTCCATCTTTCATGACTCAAAGTTGGAAGCAACTGCCTTCCCTTTCCTCTTCCTAGAGGTTTCTCCGGCCTTAGGTGCCATTAATGGTTATGGAAAGCAAAAAGCTGAGCTTTTCCACACCAAACTTAAAAGCTTTGCTCGTCCTCGAGCAAAATAAGATAGAAAGGAGTAGAAGAAGAATGATGCAATTAATTTTGAAAACTTATTACTGTATACAAGAAAAATTAAGAAGATTTGAAAAGAATTTGAAAAGATATGTAAGTTTTGAAAACGTTTTGGAAGGAATTGAAAAGAATTAAAAAGAGAATAAAAAATTGGAAAGATTATTAATTTTTGAAAATAGAAATTGAAAGATGAAAGTTTAAAATATGTTTGATGCAAAAAATTATGAATTAAAACATGAAAAATTGAAAAAAATTCGAATTGGAAACAAAATTACCTCCCTTGTGTCATCCTGGCGTTAAACGCCCAGAATGCTATCTATTCTGGCGTTTAACGCCCACTTGACTGCCTCTTTGGGCATTTAATGCCCAGCCAGATACCCTAGCTGGTGTTAAACGCCAAGAATCCTTCTTTACTAGGCGTTTTTCTGAACGCCCAGAATGCTGTCATTTCTGGCGTTAAACGCCCAGAATGCTGCCCATTCTGGTGTTTAACGCCCAGAAAGCTGCCTGCATGGGTGTTAAACGCCCATTCTGCTATCCTTACTGGCGTTTAAACACCAGTAAGCCTGTCCTCCAGGATGTGCTATTTTTGATGCTATTTTTATTCCACTTGAATTCTGTAGCTGTTTTTGTGACTCCACATGATCATCAACCTAAAGAAAACATAAACTAACAATGGAGAATGAAATGAAAAATTAATTATCATGGATAAATAAGATTGGGTTTCCTCCCAATAAGCGCTTCTTTACTGTCTTTAGCTGGACTTTTACTGAGCTTTTCATTTAGTCTCAATTTTGAGTATTCTTGCTCAACATTGCCTGCAAGATAATGTTTGTGCTTATTGTACTCTTTAGGTATGAATCTCACAGCTTTATAGTTTGCAATGTCTGCAAACCAAGGTACTTCCTGAATGGAAAAGAGTTGCTCATCCAGGAAGGTTTCAGAGATCTCAGTAGGAGGAGGGGACACCTCTGCTACTGGTTCTATCCAGGACAGGTGATCAGCTACTTGGTTTTTTGTCCCCTTTCTGTCTCTTATTTCTATATCAAACTCTTGTAGAAGCAATACCCATCTTATGAGTTTGGGTTTTGAATCCTGTTTTGTGAGGAGATATTTTAGAGCAGCATGGTCAATGTACACAATCACTTTTGATCCCACTAAATAAGATCTGAACTTGTCAATGGCATAAACCACTGCAAGCGACTCCTTTTCTGTGGTTGTGTAATTCTTCTGTGCGTCATTCAAAACACGGCTAGCATAGGAAATGACATGCAGAAGCTTGTTATGCCTCTGTCCCAATACTGCACCAATGGCATGGTCACTGGCATCACACATTAGTTCGAACGGTAATGTCCAGTCTGGTGTAGAAATGACTGGTGCTGTGACCAGCTTAGCTTTCAGAGTCTCAAACGCCTACAGACACTCTGTGTCAAAGACAAATGGTGTGTCAGTAGCTAGCAGATTGCTCAGAGGTTTTGTAACTTTTGAAAAATCCTTTATAAACCTCCTATAGAATCCTGCATGCCCCAGAAAGCTTCTGATTGCCTTAACATTGGCAGGTAGTGGTAATTTTTCAATTACCTCTACCTTAGCTTGATCCACCTCTATTCCCTTGTTCGAAATTTTGTGCCCAAGGACAATTCCTTCAGTCACCATAAAGTGACATTTTTCCCAGTTTAAAACTAGGTTAGTCTCTTGGCACCTTTTCAGAACAAGTGCTAGATGGTCAAGACATGAGCTGAATGAGTCTCCAAATACTGAGAAGTCATCCATGAAGACTTCCAAAAATTTTTCTACCATATCAGAGAAGATAGAGAGCATGCACCTCTGAAAGGTTGCAGGTGCATTACACAGACCAAATGGCATCCTTCCGTAGGTAAACACTCCAGATGGACATGTGAATGTTGTTTTCTCTTGGTCCTGAGGATCTACTACAATTTGATTGTAACCTGAATAGCCATCCAAAAAGCAGTAGTATTTATGGCCTGATTGTCTCTCTAGCATCTGGTCTATGAATGGTAAAGGAAAATGATCCTTCCTGGTTGCTGTATTGAGCCTTCTGTAGTCAATACACATACGCCACCCTGTAATTGTTCTTGTAGGAACCGGTTCATTCTTTTCATTATGAACCACTGTCATTCCTCCCTTCTTGGGGATAACATGGACAGGACTCACCCAGGGGCTATCAGAAATAGGATAAATAATCCCAGCCTCTAGTAACTTAGTGACCTCTTTCTGCACCACCTCTTTCATGACGGGATTTAGCCGCCTCTGTGGTTGAACCACTGGCTTAGCATCATCCTCCAATAGGATCTTGTGCATGCATCTGGCTGGACTAATGCCCTTAAGATCACTTATGGACCACCCAATAGCTGTCTTGTGTGTCCTTAGCACCTGAATTAGTGCGTTCTCTTCCTGTGGCTCTAAAGCAGAGCTTATGATCACGGAAAAAGTGTCATTTTCTCCCCGAAATGCATATTTCATGGATGGTGGTAGTGGTTTGAGCTCGGGTTTAGGAGGCTTCTCCTCTTCTTGAGGAGTCTTCAGAGGTTCTTCTGTTTTCTCTGGTTCCTCCATATCATGCTGAACATCTTTAAAAATGTCTCTAGCTCTGATTCGAGACTCTCAGTCATATTAACCTCTTCCACCAGGGAGTCAATAATATCAACGCTCAAGCAGTCTTTTGATGTGTCTGGATGCTGCATAGCTTTGACAACATTTAACTTAAACTCATCCTCATTGACTCTCAGGGTTATCTCTCCTTTTTGGACGTCAATGAGGGTTCGTCCAGTTGCTAGGAAAGGTCTTCCTAGAATGAGAGTTGCACTCTTGTGCTCCTCCATTTCCAGTACTACAAAGTCAGTAGGGAAGGCAAATGGCCCAACCTTGACAATCATGTCCTCAATTATGCCTGATGGGATTTTAATGGAGCCATCAGCAAGTTGGAGACATATCCGGGTTGGTTTAACTTCGTCAGTCAAACCAAGCTTTTTGATAGTGGATGCAGGTATTAGGTTGATACTTGCCCCAAGATCACATAGAGCTGTAATCATCCTCTAATGTGCATGGTATCATAAAGCTTCCGGGATCTTTAAGCTTCTCTGGTAAGCTTTTCAGAATGACTGCACTGCATTCTTCAGTGAGGAAAACTTTTTCAGTTTCTCTCTAATCCTTCTTATGACTTAAGATATCTTTCATGAACTTAGCATAAGAGGGTATTTGCTCAAGTGCCTCTGCAAACAGAATCTTTATTTCAAGAGTCCTGAGATAGTCTGCAAAACGGGCAAATTGTTTATCCTGTTCCGCTTGGCAGAGTTTCTGAGGATAAGGCATCTTGGCTTTATATTCTTCAACCTTAGTTGCTGCAGGTTTACTTCCTACAGAAGTAGTTGGAGAGGCCTGCCTAAGGGGTTGTTATCAGCACTTGCAGGTGTCTGATCCCCCATTGGTGTTTGAACGCCAGAATTGGGTGCTGTATGGGCGTTTAACGCCAGATTGCCACCCTTTTCTGGCGTTTGGACGCCATACTTGGCTATCCACTAGGCGTCCAACGCCAATTTCTTACCCTTTTCTGGCGTTTGAACACTAGAATCCTTCCTCTCTGGGCTCTTACTGTCCTCAGAGGGATTTTGGGTAGTGGTTTGGTCATCCTCTGTCAGCTGTTCCTTTCTTGGCTTTCTGCTGCCTTGAGTTGAAACATTTAATGTCTTCCCACTCCTTAAATGAACAGCTTGGCACTCTTCTGTTATCTGTTTAGATAACTGTTGTCTTGTCTGATTTAATTGTGCTTCCATATTCTTGTTAGCTTTTTCAGTGTCTTGTAGCATCTCTTTAAATTCTGCTAACTGTTTTGTTATAAAAAGCAATTGCTGATTGAGTTCAGCAACTTGTTCTGGAGGACTAAGTTCAGTGGATACTACTTTAGCCTCTTCTTTCATGGAGGACTCACTACTTAAGTACAGGTGCTGATTTCTAGCAACTATATCAATGAGCTCTTGAGCCTCTTCAATTGTCTTCCTCATATGTATAGATCCACCAGCTGAGTGGTCTAGAGATATCTGGGCCTTTTCTATAAGCCCATAGTAAAAGATGTCTAACTGCACCCATTCTAAAAACATTTTCAGAGGGGTATTTCCTTAGCATCCATCTATACCTCTTCAATTGATTCAGGAATTTGTCTGATAATTGTTTTCATGTTCTTATGCTTGCTGTGGGTTGGTTATTTAACCACCCCTTAGCTTGATCTTTTATAGCAAATGGAAACAGTAATAATCTGTAGACATCCTGATCCACTTCCTTATCACGTACTATGTCAGTAATTTGTAAGAACTGTGCCAGAAACTCAGTAGGTTCTTCCTGAGGAAGACCGAAATACTGGCAATTTTGCTGTACCATGATAATGAGCTGAGGGTTTAGCTCAAAATGGTTAGCTCTGATGGGCGGTATACAGACACTACTCCCATATGAAGCAGTAGTGGGGTTAGCATATGACCCCAGAGTCCTTCTAGACTGTTCATTTCCACTTAGGTCCATGATGGAGAAAGGGAGATGATGTGGATTGTGAATAAAAATTTAATTCCCCTTTTTTTTTTGAATTTAACGAAATTAAAAATAAAATAAATAAATAAAATGATGCAACTTTCGAGAATAAATTAAAAAAAGAAAAAGAAATAAACAAAATTAGAAAACTAAATTAATTAATTAATTAAAAAGATTTGAAAATTTTTGGGTTTGAGATTAGAAAAGATAAGATAAGTTAGGTACGAGAAGATAAGGAATTTAAGAGAAGATAGGTTTTTAAATTAAAAAGTTTTGAAATTTGAAATTTTGAATTTTGAATTTTGAAAAAGTCAACAATATAAGATAAGGATTTGAAAAAAAAGTTTTAAATTTTGAAATTTGAATTTAAATTTTGGAATTTTATTGAAATTTGAAATTTGAATTTGAAACAAGATAAGATAGAATTTTAAAGATCAAATAAGGAGAATTATCAAGAACAATTTGAAGATCAATAAAGAACTAAGAACATATAATTCGAAAAATTGAAAGGAAAATAAAATCATGCAATTGACACCAAACTTAAAACATAAAACTAAACTCAAACAGAAGACTAAATTATGAAGTTATTGGTTTTTTTTTTTAATTTTCAAAAATAGTTTAGAAAAATAAAATAAGGATTTTAAAATTTTAACCCAAAACAATAATAGAAGACTCAATGTTAGTGACTCTAAACCAAAAAGACAAATTTTCCTAATCTAAGCAACAAAATAAACCATTAGTTGTCCAAACTTGAACAATCCCCGGCAACGGCGCCAAAAACTTGGTGCACAAAATTGTGATTACACTTTTCACAACTCCGCACAACTAACCAGCAAGTGCACTGGGTCGTCCAAGTAATACCTTACGTTAGTAAGGGTCGATCCCACGGAGATTGTCAGCTTGAAGCAAGCTATGGTTATTTTGTAAATTTTAGTCAGGAGATTAATGATAAAAGTGATTATATTTATGAAAAATAATTAACATGAAATAAATAGTACTTGTGATTCGGTAATGGGAAACAGGATGAGGTTCCAGAGATGCTCTGTCATTTGAATCTCTGCTTTCCTACTGTCTCCTTGATGCCAGGGCATCTTGGCCAGTTTCACTGACCTTTTCTTTACTGTTTTTAGGGTAGTTTCATGCATTTCTTTAGGAAATAAGCCAGTTTTGGGTAGATATTCACCTACACCTTGATTCAAGCATACATTGTGCATTTTACATTATTTCATGAGGATTTTGCATGAATTTAGTGACAAATTGTATGCTACATTACCCATGACTTGGACTAGAACTTTGATGAACTCTGTTGCTTGATTTCAAGACCAAAGGAAGCAAGGAAAGGGAGGTAACTTGCAAGGTTAATGAGAAAAGTGATTGTCAATAACACTCTCAAAGCCATCATTGCCCACGTTAAGAGTCACGTTAACTAAGTTAACGTGCACTCTAACGTGAAGAAGGGAAGTTGAGCCAACGTTATTGACACTTAACATTGTCACTAACATTGGCAAACACTCATGAGTGGCCACGTTAGATCCCACGTTAACGTAGTTAACGTGGCCTCTAACGTTAAAGGGGGAAGAGAAGCCAACGTTAGTGACATTCAACATTGTCACTAACGTTGGCCTAAGGATGCAACACACCACGTTAACTCCCACATTAACTTGGTTAACGTGGGAGCTAACGTAAGAAGTGAGAGTTGTCGACAACGTTAGTGACACTCAACATAGTCACTAACATTGGAAGCAACCACACAACCCCCCAAGGAGCCACGTTAACTTAGTTAACGTGGAAGCTAACGATGAGGAATGAATGATGAGCCAACGTTAGTGACACTCAACATTGTCACTAACGTTGGGATGGCTAAGAATGGCCACGTTAGAAGCCACGTTAACCTAGTTAACGTGGACTCTAATGTGATATCTAGGGGCACATTGGAACGTTAGTGACAATGTTGAGTGTCACTAACATTCTCGAAGTTTGGCAAGGCAACGTTAGAAGCCACGTTAACCTAGTTAACGTGGGCTTTAACGTGAAGCAAAAAGGGGCACACTGGAACGTTAGTGACAATGTTGAGTGTCACTAACGTTCTCGAAGGTTGGCAAGGCCACGTTAGAAGCCACGTTAACCTAGTTAACGTGGGCTCTAACGTGAGGCAAAGGGGTACATTGGAACGTTAGTGAAAATGTTAAGTGTCACTAACGTTCTCGAACTTATACTTTCACTAAATATTAACACCCCTAACGCCCTGAGCTAAAGTCTCTGCCCACTTAGCACTTTCTCTCTGCAAGTAAAACCAAGCCCAAATGAAGAAAAGAACTGCTTCAAACTCAAGATCCAAAGGTCCAAGACTTGAAGAGCCAACTAGAAGCTGAGAGAAATAGTATATATAGGAGTAGCTTTGAATTGTTAAGGAGTTCTGGAGGCTGGAAAAAGAGAACTACTCTCTGTATTTTACTTTCTCTGCATTTTCTAGTTTTATGATGTATTCTCCATCTTTGTTTTCATTTTCAAGAGCTATGAACAACTAAACCCCTTTCATTGGGTTAGGGAGCTCTGTTGTAATTTGATGGATCAATACTAATTTTCATTATTCTTCTTCTATCTTTTCTCTTGATTTTACTTGAAAGCTTTCGATCTTCATCCAATTGAGTAGTTATCTTGGAAAAGAAGCTATTCAAACTTGGATCTCTTTTGAACCTTGAAAGAGGAATGAAGAGATCAAGCTAGAAATACTTTCTCATGCTGGACCAAATTGGGTTTGGATGGGTATGTGACTATAACCCTCTCAATACTTGATTTGGGAAATGCATGTGGTATAATCAGTGACCATACTTCATCTCTTCTCATGAGCAATTGACCAAGGAATTGGCTATTGATCAAGACTTGAGATATTGAATTGCAAGAAATTGTAATTCAATCAATTAAGATTGCCAAGGAGATCAATGAGTGCATTGATTGAGGAAGAGATGAAAATGAACTTGATCCGGAGAATTGCAACATCTCCTAAGCCCAATAAACTCCCCATCTCTGATCTTACCCATTCTCTTTAATTTCTGCCATTTACTTTTATGAGCAAATCCCCCATTCCCATTTACAATTCTGCAATTTATTTTCAGTCATTTACTTCCAGTCCTTTAATTCTAGCATTTACTTTTCTGTTATTTACATTCCCGCCATTTTATTTTCTGTAACTCTCAACCCAAATTCTAGATTCGCTCAACTAGAACATTCTTCTAATTAAAGTTGCTTGATCAATCAATCCCTGTGGGAGTCGACCTCACTCTATTGTGAGTTTTTACTTGACGACAAATTTGGTACACTTGCCGAAGGGAGATTTGTTGCGAGACAAGTTTTCCGTGCATCAAGTTTATGGCGCCATTGCCGGGGATTGATTGTGCATCAACAATGATTAAATTGGAAAATCACTAGATTGAGCATTTTTATTTTGTGAATTTCATTTTCTGTTTGAGTGATTTACTTTTTGTTTTAGTTAAACTTCTTCCTTTCCCCCTCTACTCTTTTGTTTTTCTTTGTTATTTTCAATTCTGTTTGCTAACCCACTAACTGTTTGATATATTGCATCACCCACAACTAACAGTAATTCTGACACAAATACTTTCTGCACCTAGCTTTTCTTGCTTGCACTTGATGGTTGTATGACAGGGAGAAGAAGCGGGGCTTCAACTTCCTTTGATTCTGAACCAGAGAGGACCTTCTTTAGATTAAGGAGGGAGGCAAGAGGAAAGAAAGTGGTTGGTGCTGAGGAAGAAGAGGAATTCTTTGAACCAGACATGGAAGACAACATGGAAAACCATCATGAAGAAGAAGATCACAACCATGGGGGAGGAGGTTGAGCAAATCATGCTGGGGAGGATAGAAGAGTTTTGGGTTCCTACATCAATCCAAACCCAGGCAATTGTGGAAGTAGCATCCAAAAGCCAACAATCCATGCCAACAACTTTGAACTTAAACCACAGCTCATCACCCTTGTTCAGAACAACTGCTCGTTTGGAGGAGGTGTTCAAGAAGACCCCAATCAACATCTAACCACCTTCCTGAGGATATGTGATACAGTGAAGTCTAATGGTGTTCATCCTGACACCTATAGACTGCTCTTGTTTCCATTCTCACTTAGGGACAAAGCAGCCAAGTGGCTGGAATCTTTCCCAAGGGAAAGCTTGACAACTTGGGAAGACGTGGTGAACAAATTCTTAGCAAGATTTTACCATCCTCAACGAATCAATAGGCTGAGAGCTGAGGTCCAAACTTTCAGGCAACAAGATGGTGAGACTCTATATGAAGCATGGGAGAGGTTCAAGGACTTAACAAGGAGGTGTCCACCTGACATGTTCAACGAATGGGTGCAGCTGCACATTTTCTATGAAGGGCTCTCTTATGAGTCAAAGAAGGCCGTAGACCATTCATCCGAAGGATATTTGAACAAGAAGAAAACTATTGAGGAAGCCATAGATGTTATTGAAACAGTAGCAAAGAATGACTACTTCTATGCTTCCAAAAGAGGGAACACAAGAGGAGTAATGGAGCTAAATAATGTAGATGCTCTGTTGGCCCAAAACAAGCTCATCACCCAGCAGCTGGCTGACCTCACCAAGAAGATGGAGAGGAACCAAGTAGCAGCAATCTCCACCTCATCAACAACCCAAGAAGGAGTGAATGAAGAAGCAGAGGGTAATCAGGAGCAAGCCAACTACATTGGGAATTCACCAAGGAAAAACTATGATCCATACTCCAAGACCTACAATCCTGGATGGAGAAACCACCCAAACTCTGGGTGGGGGAGTGAGCAAGATCAAAACCAAGACCAGAGACGTTACAACTCCAACAACAGCACTTCTCCACACGCCTATCAAAACCAAAACAGCACATCTGCTCCGAATCACCCATCAATTGATGACAAGCTCTCTAAGATCGAAACCTTAATTGAAGGAGTATGCAAAGACATTCGAAACAGTAAAGCATTCAGAGAGGAAGTGCAGTCAAACATGCAGAATCAAAATGCTGCCATCAAGAAACTAGAGACACAAATCAGCTATCTGTTTAAGCAGCTTCCTAACCACAACTTTTGCTATGATGCCCATTCAAGCAAAAGGGAGGAGTGTCAAGCTATCACACTTAGGAGTGGGAAGGAACTGAAGGAACATCCCCAAAAACCACAAGAAGAAGGCTCAAATGAAAAGGGAGAAGAGCAAGATGGAGTTCAACCTCCCACGCCAAGTCTGCAGAAAGAAAAAGGGATACCATAACTGAACATCTCAAGAGCCCCATATCCCCAGCTATTGAAGAAAAGGGAAGATGACAACCAGTTCTTGAGATTTTTGGAAATCTTCAAGAAGCTACAAATCAACATACCCTTTGCTGAAGCCATAGAACAAATGCCACTCTATGCCAAGTTTTTGAAGGAGCTAATGACTAAGAAGAGAAGCTGGAAGAACAATGAGACTGTGATACTAACTGAAGAGTGCAGTGCTATCATTCAGCATAAACTACCTCAGAAACTGAAGGATCTTGGGAGTTTTCAGATCCCTTGTATTATAGGAGAAATCACAGTAGAGAAGGCTCTTTGTGACTTAGGGGCCAGCATCAATTTGATGTCAGTAGCTATGATGAGAAAGATAAAAATTGAGGAGGCTAAACCAACAAAAATGGCCCTACAACTAGCAGACCGATCGTTCAAATTCCCTCACGAGATAGTAGAGGATTTGCTAGTAAAAGTGAGAAATTTCATATTTCCAGCAGATTTTATGGTGTTGGACATGCAGGAGGACGCCAAGACCTCCATCATCTTGGGAAGGCCATTCTTGCTGTCATTGATGTTAAGAAGGGTGACCTCACCTTGAGATTACACAATGAAAAGATGACATTCAATGTGTTCAAGGCCATGAGTTACCCACCAGAATAATTGGGGGAATGCATGAGGTAGATGCACTTGAGGATGAAGTGCAGGAGAATTTTGAAGAAGAAGAACCTGAAGAGGACGAGAGATTGGTGGAGGAAGAATCTGAATCAAGTGAAGAGGTGACCACAGCAGAAATACATATACCAGATGTACCAAAGGAAGGGAACCAAACGTTAGAAGCACCCAAACTTGAACTCAAAGCCCTGCCACCCACTCTCAAATATGCATATCTAGGAGAAAATGAAAACTACCCAGTGATCATAAATTCATCCCTCAGTCAAGATCAAGAGGACGAGCTACTCAAGGTGCTGCGGGAGCATAAGGATGCCATTGGATGGACCCTTGCTGACTTGAAGGGAATCAGTTCAGCCATATGCATGCATAAAATACTGTTTTGGAAGATGATGCTAAGCCATCCATTCAATCCCAGAGAAGGCTGAACCCAATCATGAAGGAAGTGGTACAGAAAGAGGTTATGAAGCTTTGGTAAGGAGGGGTCATATACTCAATTTCGGACAGCCCTTGGGTTAGCCCCATACATGTTGTGCCCAAGAAGGGAGGAATCACTGTGGTTACCAATGAGAAGAACGAGCTCATACCTACAAGGACCGTCACAGGATGGCGGATGTGCATAGACTACAGAAAACTCAATGAGGCTACACGAAAAGACCATTTTCCCCTTCCATTCATGGATCAGATGTTGGAAAGACTTGCAGGGCACGCATATTATTGTTTTCTCGACGGTTATTCAGGATATAACCAAATAGTGGTTGATCCCAGAGACCAAGAGAAAACCTCATTTACTTGTCCGTATGGAGTGTTTGCCTATAGGCGCATGCCATTTGGGCTATGTAATGCACCTGCAACTTTCCAACGCTGCATGCTTTCTATCTTTTCAGATATGATAGAAAAATTCATTGAAGTTTTTATGGATGATTTCTCGGTATCCGGAGATTCCTTTCCTAGTTGCCTACATCACCTCGCCTTGGTATTGAAAAGATGCCAAGAGACCAATTTGGTCTTGAACTGGGAAAAATGCCACTTCATGGTGACAGGAGGAATAGTCCTTGGTCACAAGGTCTCTCACCAAGGCATTGAGGTTGATAGAGCTAAAGTAGAACTTATTGAAAAACTACCCCCACCCAGTGATGTCAAGGCAATTAAGAGTTTTTTAGGGCATGCTGGTTTCTATAGAAGGTTCATTAAAGATTTTTCAAAGATAGCCAAGCCCTTAAGCAATCTCCTTATATCTGATACACCATTTATCTTTGATGAAACATGCATGCTAGCATTTGCACATTTGAAAATGAGGTTATCCTCTGCTCCTATCATTTCCCCACCTGATTGGAACCTACCATTTGAATTGATGTGTGATGCATCTGATTTTGCAGTTGGGGCAGTGTTAGGACAAAGGAAAGATAACCTAGTTCGTGTGATATACTATGCTAGCAAAGTCCTTAATGAAACTCAAAGAAATTATACCACCACTGAAAAGGAGTTGCTAGCAATAGTTTTTGCATTTGACAAATTTAGATCATACCTCATTGGTGCTAAAGTGATTGTTTTTACAGATCACACAGCACTTAAATATTTATTTTCCAAGCAAGAATCAAAGCCAAGACTAATAAGGTGGATCTTACTGTTGCAGGAATTTGATATTGAAATCAGAGACAAGAAAGGAGTGGAGAACAAGGTGGCAGATCACCTATCCAGAATCCCTCATGATCAAGGTGGAGAAAATGATACAAATGTGAATGAGCTCTTCCCTGATGAGCAGTTGATGACAGTTCACAAAGCACCATGGTTCGCAGATATTGCAAATTTCAAGGCAACTGGGGCATTACCCCCAGGGATCAATAAACATCAAAAAAGGAAGCTTATGAATGATGCAAAATACTTTGTCTGGGACGAGCCATATCTCTTCAAGAAATGTTCAGATGGAATCCTTAGAAGATGTGTTTCGGAAGAGGAAGGAAGAGAAGTCCTGTGGAATTGCCACGGTTCATGTTATGGCGGGCACTTTGGAGGGGACAGAACTGCAGCAAAGGTGTTACAAAGCGGATTCTTTTGGCCCACCCTTTTCAAGGATGCCAAGGAACTAGTAAAAAGCTGCAATGAATGCCAAAGATCTGGAAACCTGCCCAAAAGAAATGCCATGCCACAAAATTTCATCTTGGAACTGGAACTGTTTGATGTGTGGGGAATAGATTTCATGGGACCATTCCCAACCTCATATGCAAACAAGTACATCCTGGTAGCAGTGGATTATGTTTCCAAGTGGATAGAGGCTATTGCAATCCCAACTAATGATAACAAGGTAGTCATGAACTTCCTCAGGAAGAATATCTTTAGCCGATTTGGAGTCCCAAGAGCCCTCATCAGTGATGGAGGGAGCCACTTTTGTAACAAACCACTAGAAGCTCTCCTCCTACGATATGGGGTAAAACACAAAGTAGCCACACCTTACCGCCCTCAAACAAGTGGGCAAACTGAGATATCCAACAGAGAGCTAAAGAGGATCCTGGAAAAGACTGTGGGTGCATCTAGAAAGGATTGGTCGAAGAAGCTGGATGATGCTCTTTGGGCGTACAGAACAGCATTCAAAACTCCACTTGGAATGTCTCCATATCAACTGGTCTTTGGGAAGGTTTGTCATTTACCACTGGAGCTGGAACACAAAGCTCTCTGGGCTATCAAGATACTAAATTTTGACAGCATTGCTGCTGATGCAAAAAGGATCTTGCAGATGCAAGAGATGGAGGAATTCAGGTCACAAGCCTATGAAAACACTAAGATGTACAAAGAAAAGGCAAAGAGAAAACATGACATGCATCTTGCACCCAGAAGTTTCGAAAAGGGGCAGCGAGTACTCCTTTACAATTCTAAATTAAGGCTGTTCCCAGGAAAACTCAAGTCAAGGTGGTCCAGACCTTTCATGGTTACGAAAGTATCACCATATGGCCACATCGAAATCATGGATGAAAGTTCAGAGAGGACTTTTACAGTGAATGGACAAAGACTCAAGCATTATCTGGGCAACATGGGGGAAAACCCCAGAGTAAAGTACCATCTCAAGTAATTAAGGACTCGTCGAGCTAGCGACGATAAAAGAGCGCTCTGTTGGGAGGCAACCCAACCTCAGGTAGTTTCACTTTCATCTTTATTTCAATAAATCACAAGTCGTTTCCCCTGTATTGTAAGGAGCTAAGTTTGGTGTTCCACACCAGAACAATCCAAGAGTGATGGTGTAATTCTAAGTTTGGTGTTCCACCAAAGAACATTGGTTAGAATTACACTCCACTCCAAAAGAACATTGCTAGCTCCATCCAATCAAGAGAAACCACTTAGATGTAGTTAGACTATAGTGATCATTGCTTTGTTGACAAGAAGATATGGGGCTCTCTGCATATGTGCAATGTTTGCACTGGGCAAGGAACTAAGTTTAGTGTTCACACACCGAATTGAGTTCAAAAAGCACCAGCATACATGCAAGCTAACTATGTCTCAAGTGCTTTAGGAACAAGCAACTTCCAGTAACCTTGCAGGAATATTATGAGGAAATGGTGTACCTCCACCCAAAGAAGCGAGGCAGCAAAGACTAGGATGATGACAAAGAGAGAGGGCAACCAGAAATCATCACCCGAAGGTCGTATTGTTACTTAATTCCATTGTACTCAGAATTGTTGAAAGTTGGAAGTCCGAATGCACTTTTGATTTGTAGTTACGCGTAGTTGAACCCTTTTTAAATTCTGTCTTTTAAGTTCTGAATAGGTCTATGTGCACTAGTCTTTATGTCACTGCATCCTTACTTTACTTTCTTGTAAGCTTGTCCCTTTAAATCAAATGAAGAAGAGAATATTTATGTTTTTAAAAGACCAGAGTAGGGTTCATAATGTGGAAGTGCATTCATGAATCTTTGGGGTAGTCATAAGTTAGCTAAGTTGGTTCAACCACAAGGCTAGGAGGACAACTATCTATCCTGAATACTTGACTTTGGATATACCCATGAGACTAAGTTAATAACAAGATCCTAATAAGAGAAAAGGGAAAGAACAATGGAAGTGAAAAACAAAAGAAAAAGAGTAAGCAATAAGGCTAGGCACCAATGGTTTGGACCTTGAGACAAGTGTCTGTGGTGCTCCTATGTGAGGGATCTACTTGGATGAATAAGCTCTCAGGGGAGCTTTATCACTTGGTAACTTGGGTTAACTAACTCGGGATTATCAGCTGAAAATCCACTATCAAGAGTAACCCTCACTACAGAGCATTTAGTAACCCAAAGAGGTGCTGGACACCAAGGTCTCAAGAAAAGAAAATAAATAAACTATATGCCTGTGGTGTGTATGTATGGGGGAGAGACTTGAGGGAGTAAGTCCTTAGGGGTGCTTCAACACCTAGCACCTTGAACCAACTGGTTCGGGAGTGTTGGCTGAAAGCTTATCTTAAAGAGTTGCCCCCTTACAGAGCACTTAGCCTAAATAACACAAATAACCCTTGAAATAACAATAAAATGATCAATGAATAAAAGTCTCATGGGATATAAACAAAGTAAGTGTTTAGGGACATGATAAAAGTCTGAAAGCCAGTAATGGAATGAACCTAAGTTGCTATGCATGAAACCACCATAAAATCAGTAACATGACTTCCACAAGAATGACTCATTCCTCTGGATATTCCATTCATCATTCTCTTGTTCCAGTACTTGCTTAGGGACAAGCAAGCTTTAAGTTTGGTGTTGTGATGCCAGGGCATCTTGGCCAGTTTCACTGACCTTTTCTTTACTATTTTTAGGGTAGTTTCATGCATTTCTTTAGGAAATAAGCCAGTTTTGGGTAGATATTCACCTACACCTTGATTCAAGCATACATTGTGCATTTTACATTATTTCATGAGGATTTTGCATGAATTTAGTGACAAATTGTATGCTACATTACCCATGACTTGGACTAGAACTTTAATGCACTCTGTTGCTTGATTTCAGGACCAAAGGAAGCAAGGAAAGGGAGGTAACTTGCAAGGTTAATGAGAAAAGTGATTGCCAATAACACTCTCAAAGCCATCATTGCCCACGTTAAGAGTCACGTTAACTAAGTTAACGTGCACTCTAACGTGGAGAAGGGAAGTTGAGCCAACGTTAGTGACACTTAACATTGTTACTAACGTTGGCAAACACTCATGAGTGGCCACGTTAGAGCCCACGTTAACCTAGTTAACGTGGCCTCTAACGTTAAAGGGGGAAGAGAAGCCAACGTTAGTGACATTCAACATTGTCACTAACATTGGCCTAAGGATGCAACACACCATGTTAACTCCCACGTTAACTTGGTTAACGTGGGAGCTAACGTAAGAAGTGAGAGTTGTCGACAACGTTAGTGACACTCAACATAGTCACTAACGTTGGAAGCAACCACACAACCCCCCAAGGAGCCACGTTAACTTCCACGTTAACTTAGTTAACGTGGAAGCTAACGATGAGGAATGAATGATGAGCCAATGTTAGTGACACTCAACATTGTCACTAACGTTGGGATGGCTAAGAATGGCCACGTTAGAAGCCACGTTAACCTAGTTAACATGGACTCTAACGTGAGATCTAGGGGCACATTGGAACGTTAGTGACAATGTTGAGTGTCACTAACGTTCTCAAAGTTTGGCAAGGCCACGTTAGAAGCCACGTTAACCTAGTTAACGTGGGCTTTAACGTGAAGCAAAAAGGGGCACACTGGAACGTTAGTGACAATATTGAGTGTCACTAACGTTCTCGAAGGTTGGCAAGGCCACGTTAGAAGCCACGTTAACCTAGTTAACGTGGGCTCTAACGTGAGGCAAAGGGGTACATTGGAACATTAGTGAAAATGTTAAGTGTCACTAACGTTCTTGAACTTATACTTTCACTAAATATTAACACCCCTAACGCCCTGAGCTAAAGTCTCTGCCCACTTAGCACTTTCTCTCTGCAAGTAAAACCAAGCCCAAATGAAGAAAATAACTGCTTCAAACTCAAGATCCAAAGGCCCAAGACTTGAAGAGCCAACTAGAAGCTGAGAGAAATAGTATATATAGGAGTAGCTTTGAATTGTTAAGGAGTTCTGGAGGCTGGAAAAAGAGAACTACTCTCTGTATTTTACTTTCTCTGCATTTTCTAGTTTTATGATGTATTCTCCATCTTTGTTTTCATTTTCAAGTGCTATGAACAACTAAACCCCTTTCATTGGGTTAGGGAGCTCTGTTGTAATTTGATGGATCAATACTAATTTTCATTATTCTTCTTCTATCTTTTCTCTTGATTTTACTTGAAAGCTTTCGATCTTCATCCAATTGAGTAGTTATCTTGGAAAAGAAGCTATTCAAACTTGGATCTCTTTTGAACCTTGAAAGAGGAATGAAGAGATCAAGCTAGAAATGCTTTCTCATGCTGGACCAAATTGGGTTTGGATGGGTATGTGACTATAACCCTCTCAATACTTGATTTGGGAAATGCATGTGGTATAATCAGTGACCATACTTCATCTCTTCTCATGAGCAACTGACCAAGGAATTGGCTATTGATCAAGACTTGAGAGATTGAATTTCAAGAAATTGTAATTCAATCAATTAAGATTGCCAAGGAGATCAATGAGTGCATTGATTGAGGAAGAGATGAAAATGAACTTGATCCGGAGAATTGCAACATCTCCTAAGCCCAATAAACTCCCCATCTCTGATCTTACCCATTCTCTTTAATTTCTGCCATTTACTTTTATGAGCAAATCCCCCATTCCCATTTACAATTCTGCAATTTATTTTCAGTCATTTACTTCCAGTCCTTTAATTCTAGCATTTACTTTTCTGTTATTTACATTCCCGCCATTTTATTTTCTGCAACTCTCAACCCAAATTCTGGATTCGCTCAACTAGAACATTCTTCTAATTAAAGTTGCTTGATCAATCAATCCCTGTGGGATTCGACCTCACTCTATTGTGAGTTTTTACTTGACGACAAATTCGGTACACTTGCCGAAGGGAGATTTGTTGCAAGACAAGTTTTTCGTGCATCACTTCTTCTCCAAACACGCCTGGCTTCCTTCAATGGCAAGCTGTATGATCCTCTCAGATGAAAACAAATCCATATGCATTGTCACCGCATGGCTAATCATCTGTCGGTTCCCACTAGCGTCAAAATAGGACCCTTGTCCTTTTGCACACTGTCACTATGCCCAACATTCGTAGGTTTGAAGCTCGTCACAGTCATCCCTTCCCGGATCCTACTCAGAATACCACAGACAAGGTTTAGACTTTCCGGATCCCAGGAATGCTGCCAATTGGTTTTAGCCTATACCACGAAGGTTCTAACCTCCGGACTCGGTCCGTAGATCAGAAACCAAAGAGATACGCATTCAAGCTATCGCCCAATGACTATGTTGAGCTCAAATAGAACGGAATGGTTGTCAGGCATACGTTCATAGATTTGAGAATAATGATGAGTGTCACGGATCATCATCTTCTCTGGATTGAAGTACGAATGAGTATCTTAGAATAGAATCAAGCGTGATTGAATGGAAAACAGTAGTAATTGCATTAATTCATTGAAACACAGCAGAGCTCCTCACCCCTAACCATTGGGTTTAGAGACTCATGCCGTCAGAAATACAATATGAAGTGTAAAAATGTCATGAGGTCCTGAATGAATCTCTAAAAGTAGTTTTTATACTAAACTAGTAACTTAGGTTTACAGAAAATGAGTAGCTAAGTACAGATAGTGCAGAAATCCACTTCTGGGGCCCACTTGGTATGTGCTTGGGCTGAGCATTGAAGCTTTTTCGTGCTTAGGCTGTTCCTGGAGTTAAACGGCAGCTTTGGTGCCAGTTTGGGCGTTTAACTCCAATTCTGGTGCCAGTTTGGGCGTTTTACGCCAGAATTTTTAGGCTGACTTTAAATGCCGGTTTGGGCCATCAAATCTCGGCCAAAGTATGAACTATTATATATTGCTGGTAAGCCTAGTATGTCTACTTTCCAACTCATTTAAGAGCGCACCAATTGGGCTTCTGTAGCTCTAGAAAATTCACTTCGAGTGCAGGGAGGTCAGAATCCAACAGCATCTGCAGTCCTTTTTCAGCCTCTGAATCAGATTTTTGTTCAGGTCCCTCAATTTCATCCAGAAAATACCTGAAATCACAGAAAAACACACAAACTCTTAGTAAAGCCTAGAAACGTGATTTTTGAATAAAAACTAATAAAAATAGAATAAAAAGTAACTAAAATATACTAAAAACTACCTAAAAACAATGCCAAAAAAGGGTATAAATTATCCGCTCATCAGGTTGATTCACTCAATTCTCCCCTAATCATGCTTTTCAAGATTTGTCTTTCTTCTAACAATCAACAATTACTTCATGCATGCATACAAATATCATAAGGACTTTCCCATAGGTTGTGATGGGGTTAGGGTCAAGGTAAGGATGCATATGGTCAAGTGGACTAGAATTTGAATCTTTGATTAACTTAAACTTTCCATCTAACCTATGACAATCTATACAATTTTAAACAAACCTAACTACCCATTCTTCACTTTTTTTTCACATGCTCGTGCATTCTCTTTGATCACCACACATATGCATTGACTCTTATTGAACTTTGGACTTTGGGGCATTTTGTCCCCATGTTGTTGCTTTTCTTTTTCTTTCTTTTTCTTTTTCTCTTTTTTTTTTGTTTTTCTCATCATATTTTTTTTTCTTTTTAAACTAAAATATATACAAGAACATCAATGTATTTGTTTTACACATGATTAATACATGAGTATATATCCAATTCCCATGATTTTTCAACAAAACCACAAAATACACTTTTATCTTTACCCAATGTACCCAACTTTTCCAAAATCAAATGAAAAACACTCTCACTAGCCTAAGCTAATCAAAGATCTAACCAAGGGACATTTATTATTTTTCACTTGGGCTTGTAATGTGCTAAAATTAAGAACAAAAAGGTTAAGCATAGGCTCAAAGTTGGTTAACAATGGAAGATAAAAGGTAAGGCTATTTGGGTAAGTGAGCTATTTGAAACAATGACCTCAATCATATAAGTGCATATATATACAAAATAATGGACATAAAGAATCAAACAAATCAAAGATTACAATCATAGAAAGAGAATAATGCACACAAGAATGAAAATAAGTGGTTATATGATGTAACCACACAATTAAGGCTCAAAACTTACACGCTTGTGTTCTTAGCTTAAAACATGATCCACAAAGTGTATAATTCAAGCAAGTTCTAAAAACAAAATTTCAATCAATTGGGGTGCCCTATAGATAAAATCCTTGAAAAATTTCATTATTTTGACAAAGTTTATTATATATATATATGCAAAACAAGAAAATGCAACTAAAAATCCTAAAGGACCTAAGAATGAAATGCAAAAGTGTTGGGATTAGAAATTTGTCACCCAAGAAACGCCGACTGGTCGGACGACCTCTCCACACTTAAAAGTTTGCACCATCCTCGGTGCACTTAAAGATGAGCAAGGGGTACGGCGACTCTCCGAGTTGCTACCTTTAGCTGGTAGGTTAACTGATGCTGCGTGTTCTTTTCCCACTTCCGTTTTTGCTTATGGTGCATCAGTCATGAAAAATAGAAAATAACACCATAAGATAAGAAAGTAAAAACCAAGGAAGCGTAAATTGTTGGGATGAGGCAGATCACTAGAATGGAGTGAGTGAATCAGTGTGACATTGATGAAAGATAGGTGTGTGAGTTCTAAATTAGGCACCCTTTAGAATACACACACATTAGCATAAAAAGTTATGTCATAATTACACAAAAAAAAGTATACGCTTCACCCATTCTAGTGTGCTTGATATACTTTAAAAGACTTGTAGGTTAAGGCAACCAAACAAGTAGTGAAAAGGCATGAAAGCATTCAAGCAATTAATCAAGCAATTGTGAAATTGGATAATGCATGGACATTGATTGATGTCTAAGTAAACTTAGTGAACAAGACGGTATATGAAACTTACACAACAATCAATGACACATATTGGAGTTGTTGCAACACCTAAGTGACATAGAGGTGAAACACATGGATGCTATGGAACTTAGGAAAAAGAAGATAGAAGTGGAAATCAATCACATAGCAAGCATGGTCCACAAAGCTTTATAAAGCTAAAAAATATGTCACTAGGTAAGCTTTCGATCCAACTTCACAATTCAAAAATTTCAATGCATGAAATAGGTGATGTCAATAAAGGTAAATCACAAACAAGCATCACCTAAAAAAATGCAATGATAATATACAATTGCCTAGCGATGGATGATGAATGCATGGTGGCCAAAACATGCAATTCAAAAGAGTTAAGAAGCTTAAAGGCAATGTAACATGTACTTGGCATTCAAAAGCATTAAGCATGAAAAGTTCCAAACCAAGTAACCAAATATAATCTCAACAAAGAAATCCAACAATGACGATTAACAACAATGATGTTAGACTAACATCCTATTAGTAATAAGCAGTAGTAAAACAGTAAACAAGATTTGTAATCCAACACTTATAAAGGAAAACAAAAGTTAAACAAAAATTAAACTACCTAAATAATAAAAAGAAATGGTGTTACATGATGTTTGGCAGCGTTGGATGATGTTTGAAGGGTGGAAAGAAAAGAAGAGAAGAGAGAAGGAAAGAAATGGAAAGAAGATGAGAAAAGAAGTGTGTAAAAGAAGGGCATCCACGCGTATGCGTATGTCACGCGTGCACGTGGATGGGGTGAAATGGATGCGATGTATACGCGTGAGGCATGCGTGTGCGTTGATGGGTTATTTTGAGAGCGACGCGTACGCGTGAAGTGCGCGTACGCGTGACCAGCTTTGCGCGAAAGGCCCAGTGCGTGCGCGCTGTTCGCGCAACTCTCGGGAAAATGGCTTGGAGGTGGAAATATGCAATCCACGCGTGCGCGTGGATGGTTGGAAATGCTTGAACCATGTGTACGCGTGGAGCACGCGTACGATGGTTTGGTGCTCTGTTTTTCAAAATTTTTCTATGTTTTTCCACCAAACCAAGCATTCCAAACCTCCAAACAGCTACCAAAATATCATAAAACCTTATTTAATCTACTAGACTCCCAAATAAACTCAACTAACTAAACAAAACATAAAATTAAACTAATTTTACCAATATTTACAAAAGAGAAAAAGGAAAAAGTTTACCATGTCGGGTTGTCTCCCACCTAGCACTTTTGTTTACTGTCCTTAAGTTGGACTTATGGGGAGCTCCTCATCAAGGAGGCTTGTACTTGTATTCATCCTTGAACATCCACCAATGCTTGGACTTCCATTGTGCTTCATCATTCAAAGTTAATAACCCTAAGCTTTGATGGAGTTCTTCACCAACCATGGGCTCCCAAAGTTGATCTTCCTTGTGCGATCCGGGATCCCACACTTTGTTTTCATACCCGTCCTTGAGTTGATTATGGTGATTTCCTCCGGGTGGCAAGAGAAATGAATTCTCATGAAGGCACCAAACGATCCTCCTAGACCCATTCAATTGAGCATTACACCAATCCATGCTCTTCAATTTCGAGCTTCTAACCATAATGAGCCTAGACTTACAATGCCAACCACTAAACATCCTCCTCTTACGCTTAATTCCATAAAGCTTCCTAAGTTGGCCATCCGTTTCAAGCAAACCAAATTCAAGCAGGATAATAAAGCTAATAGTTAGAAGTTTTACCCACTCAAATGAAGGATCGGATGACAACCTAGATGGAGGGGTTCCCAACGGTCTTGACAACGCACGCTCCACTCCTGTCCATCCTCTTCTAGAGGCTTCCACCACTTGGCAAGGTCCTTCAAGCTCTACCTCTTGCCAAGCTTCCTCAAGCTTACGTTCATCTTCACCAAATTCTTCTATCTCTTCCCCATCACTCAAATCATAGATAGGAGGTTTAGTGAAGTCTACCTCATCATCAATTCCAAGCATATTGGGGAAGGACTCATCATGCTCAAAAGGATAATATGTTGATGCGGAATCATCATAGATAGGAGGGCTTGTTGCTTGTACCACTTCTTCCACTTCTCCAATCACATTGTGCCTTAGAGGTTGTACACTCTCCTCCTTAACACCAATTTCGCACTTCATGGGAGAAGGTTCCTCCACTTGAGATTCCTCTATGTACTCAAGATATCTTGAATACCCAACCACTACTTTCTCTTATCCAATAATCCCTACCTCCTCCTCTTGTTGCATTTCTTGCTTTAACTCCTCTTCTTCACCTTGGAGCCCCAAAATCACCTCTTCGCTAAGCTCTTTGGTTGCTTCTCCACATTCAACAATGGGAGTGCCTTGATCGTATAGGCTTAGGCGGGATGAGACCATGTTGCTAACGGCTTCCGCTATGATAGCCATCTTGGCTTCTAGCTCCTTGAACTCCTTTTCCATCCCGTCTTGTTGCCTTAGGATATGAGATTTAAGATTACTTAGTTCTAGCATAGAGGCTTCATCGAAGGGTGGTAGTGGAAGAGAGGGTTCATTGTTTGAGGGGAAGGTGTTATAATTGGAAGGAGGTTCATATTAGTGAAATTTTTGAGGTGGTGTGTATGGACTTTGTGGTTCATGGGAGTATTGGTGTTGGAATGGTGGTGGCTCTAGATATGGTTCATATGGTGGTTGGTATGGTGTGTATGGGTTAGGATCATGTGGAGGTGAATGGTGGTATGAGGCTTGTGAGTATGGTGGAGGGCTATATTGAGGAGGGGGTTCATATGCATATGATGATTGTGGTTGACAATCACAATAAGGGTCATCACATACATTAGATTGGTATGCATTAAGATTTGGATTGTGCCCATAAGAATCCGAAGAGTAATCATGTTGGGGTGGCGCTTGAACGGCTTGGATGGCATAAAATTCCTTTTGGTCCTTGCCCATCTCCATGAAGAGAGTAGTCATGTCCCCAATCACTCTTGCCAAACTCGATTCGGAAGGAGGTTATTCCCAAGAAGGTTGTCCATAAGCTTGGGGCTCCTCCCACCTTTGATTTCCAAATCCTTGATGCACATCCTCATTGTAGCTTCCATCTCCTACAACATAGTTATAACCACACTCATAGCCAAAAGGATGAGAATTCATAGTGTCAAGAGAAAATAAAAACAAATATTAATAAGAAACAAAGAGAGCAAAATCCTACAACTAGCAAAAACTAACAAACAAACCAAAAATCAAACTATTCACAATATATACAATAGCCAACAACATAGCACCATTGCAACTCCCCGGCAATGGCGCCATAAATTTGACACAAAAATTATCGTCGGTCTAGAATTTCTCTTATAGAAATAAGAACTTCATTGTAACCATAGCTCCAAACCAACAATTAATTCTCACATCAAATTTGATTTGGTTTTGTCACAAGTTCAAACTCCAATGAAAATTTATCGAAGTATTTAGACTCCGGGTCGTCTCACAAGGAATTGCAATGAAGTGGTCAATTATTGGCTATGAAGGAACAAGGGGTTTGATTTATAAAAGGGGCAATAAAATAAATGACAAGAAAAGTAAATCAAGCAAGCATTTAAAGATGACAACTAACAAAGAGAAGAAAATAGTAAAAACAGACATTCATGGCAAGGGTTGAGAATATAGGCTTTCCATCCTAGTCACTAATAACAATAATTAACAAGAATTTATCTCATTTCGTCATCTCTAACAACGAAAGAAGGTATAATGTTATCTTCACATGAGAAAAAGTCAAACAAGACTAGCTAACATCAATCCAAAAGTCCTAATCAACTTACTAATTAAATTAGCAAGAGATTAGAGTCAATGGAAGTCGAACTAGATCACAACTCTAGATCAACATGAGTTGGATCTTAGTAACTCAAGATCACCTAATTACTCTTTCCAAGCCAAGAATGCTCAAAGTCTACTCTAATATCCAACGAAGCATTTTGTCAAACACTTGGAAGGCATAAAAGGAAAGCATGGTAAATTGCAAGAAAAGTAAAATTCACAAATCAAATTAACAATAAAAGAACATCAAACATCAAAATTCAATAAAAGAGATCCAAATCTATCAAGAGTTTATCATCATAAAAGAGAGCAAAAAGGGAAATTAACACTACAACTAAGAAAATCAAGATGTAGAAACAAGAAATTGTAAGGGAAACAAGATGAAAACATGAAATTAGACCTAAATCTAAGATGCACAATAACCTAAGAACCCTAATTCTAGAGAGAAGATGGAGCTTCTCTCTCTAGAAACTAAACTACATGATAGAATCCTACAACTAAGTGCTCCCCCCTTTGCTCAATCTTCAATTATGCATGAAATACCCTCAGAAACAAGTTGGATTTGGGCCTAGGCAGCTCAGGGATTTCACTTTAAGTGGGTCACGTGCCGAGCTTCACGCGTACGCGTGGGTGATGTGTGCTTGACGCGTGCGCGTGGCTTCAAAAATCTCCAATGGATGTGTACGCGTGCATGACACGTGCGCGTGGCCCTCAATTCTCCAAAATCTCATTTCTTCATGAGTTCTCCCTTTTGCATGCTTTTCTCTTCAATTCTTCCATCCAATACTTGCCTTATGAACCTGAAATCACTCAACAACACATCAAGGCATCGAATGGAATTAAAGTGAATTAAAATCACCAATTTAAGGGCCTAAAAAGCATGTTTTTACACTTAAGCACAAATTAAGGGAGAATTACAAAACCATGCTATTTCATTGAATAAATGTGGGAAAAGGTAATAAAATCTCCTAAAATAAGCACAAGATAAACCACAAAATTGGGGTTTATCACTTCTCTAGTTTAGTATTTCATTCCTTGTATTTGTTTACTTTGTGGTTGATGCACTCTTGTTTCTTCTATTTTCCTTTAATACAATTTATGTTTCATGTTCTTCTATTGTTGATTTGAATTGTTGTTGTTAATTTCCTTGCAATTAGTAGTTGTAGATTTACATTTCTTGCAATTTTATCTTGCTTTCCTTTTATGCCTTCCAAGTATTTGATTAAATGCTTGGAAGGATGTTAGAGTAGATTTTTGTGTTCTTGGCTTGGAATGGTAACTTAGGTGAAATTGAGTTGCTAATGTCCAAGTCTTGATAATTGGTGTCTGTTGGCTCTAGCTTCCACTAAGTTAATTAGTGAGGTGGCTAGGACTTATGGATTAGGATTAGTGTAGCTCATTTGACTTTTCTTCACTTGTTAGAGGATGACTTAATGAGATTGATCCTTACAATTATCATGTTATGGTTAGTAACAAGGATAAAGATCCTTAACCATCAACCCCCTGCCAAGACCTTTTTACTATTAGAGTTTCATTTACTTTCTTGCAATTTACCTTTCATGTCTCTTACTCAAAACCCCAAAATACTTGTCCCATAACCAATAACAAGAACACTTCCCTGCAATTCCTTTGAGAGACGACCCGAGGTTTAAATACTTCGGTTATTTTTATTGGGGTTTGTACTTGTGACAAACAAATTTTTTATTGAGGAATTATTTGTAGGTTTAGAACTATACTTGCAACGAGATTTCATTTGTGAAATTCTTTACCGACACAACAATTTCAGTTCATCAAGGCTATCATGAGAGTTCTTGGGCTTAGACCAACACCCTTCGAAGAGGCAAGCTGTCATGAAAGAGTAAGTAGCGACTCTAATTGTGAGCAGATTGTCAATGATATTTATGTAATTGGGGCTGACTGGCTGAAGGATTCTCAAGGAATGCCAAGGTTTATTAGGAGAGGAGACCTCATCCCGGAAGCAAAAGGATGGTATGAGATTGTAACGAGATCCATCCTCCCCAGTGTAAATACTTTAGAGGTCAATATCAAGAGAGCCACCATGGTGTATTGCATTATGACAGGAGGGGAGATAAGAGTCTATGAACTCATAGTAAAGAACATCCAAGAGATATCAGAGAAAAGTGATCCTGACTCTTGGCTCTACTATCCAAGCACCATCCTTTGCCTATGTAAAAAAGCTAAGGTGGTGTTTGAGGAGGTAGACCCTGTTTAGTTAAACCGAGGCAAGCCAATCACCCCCCAAAGAATGTCATATGTCACTGATAAACCACTATTTTATGGTTTATCTTGTGCTTAATAGAGTGGTTTTTATCAACTCTTTACCCACTTATTCATACTATTTGCATGAGTTTACATTCTCCTTCCTTATTTTGTGCTATGATTGAAAACATGTTTCCTATGCCTTATATTTGCTAATATTAATCCCCTCTTATTACCATTAGATACTGTGATATGTGTGTTAAGTGATTTCAGAGTTTACAGGGCAGGAATGACTTAGAGGATGGAAAGGAAGCATACAAAAATGGAAGGAATACAAGAAGTTGAAGAAACTGCAAAGCTGTCCAGCCTGACCTCTTCGCACTCAAACGGTCATAACTTGAGCTACAGAAGTCCAAATGAGGCGGTTCTAGTTGCGTTGGAAACCTAACGTCTGGGGCTTCAAAATGATATATAATTTGCCATAGTGGCTATAGACCTAGGCGACGCGAACACGTGCTTCATGCGGACTCGTCGCCGTGACGAAAATCAGCGTGTTTTAATTCAAAACCAGCGAATTCTGGGCTGTTTCTGGCCCAGTTTTCGGCCCAGAAAACACAGATTAGAGGCTATAAAGTGGGGGAATCCATTCATTCATGAAATACAGCTTTAATAATACACAATTTTAGGATTAGATGTAGTTTTAGAGAGAGAGGTTCTCTCCTCTTTCTTAGGATTTCTCTTATTTTAGGATTGCTTCTACAATCACAGGTTCAATGTTCCTTTTATTTATTTTCCTTATTTAATTTATGAATTTTCATGTTAGATTTGATTTCTTTTATTAATGCAATTTAAGGTATTTAAGATTTATGATTTTTATTTAGCTTTTTATATTCTTGGTTTTAATTGATGAATTGATAAATTGGAGACACTTGAGTTATCAAACTCCTTGTTGATTGAAAATTGGAATTCTTTGCTAATTGATTTGAATTCCAATAACTCTAGTCTTATCTTAGGAATTGACTAGGACCTGAGGAATCAAATTGATTCATCCACTTAACTTACCTTCATAGTTAGAGGTTAACAAAGTGGGAGCAGAATCCAATTCTCATCACACCAGATAAGGATAACTAGGATAGGACTTCAATTTCTCATACCTTGCCAAGAGATTTTATTAATTATTAATTTATTTTTCTTGTTATTTAAATTACTTGTTCCCTATTTCAAAAACCCAAAAATATACTATTTTACATAACCAATAATAAATCATACCTTCCTTCAATTTCTTGAGAAGACGACCCGAGGTTTGAATACTTCGGTTATAAATTTTATTGGGTTTACTTAAGTGACAACCAAAACCTTTGTACAAAAGGATTCTCTGTTGGTTTAGAAACTATACTTACAACGCGATTAATTTTATAAAAACTTCTTTACCGGCAGAAATCCGATTGTCAAAATGGCGCCGTTGCCGGGGAATTGCAAACGTGTGCCTTATTATTGGTTATTGTAAATATTTTATTTTACTTGTTTATTTGCTTTTATTTTTGTTTTTAATTTTTAGCTACTATGAGTTCTCACCTCCATCGCTTTGATTTTGGTTCCAATGTTATTGCAAGGAATGGAAATTATAACAGGAACATGCATCAAGGTCAAAACAATCAGAGATGGAAGGAGCCACGAGGATCTGATCAACCCTTTCGGCAACAACACCTTCCACAGTACCACAGGCAAAGACCATCCTACAATGCATGCCAAGACAATAGTTATGGTGGACCCTTTTGTGACAACCAACCTCCACCAAATTACTATAGTCAAGAGTCATTCCAGGGAGCGTGCCAAGATGATGGATATAGTGGACCCCCTTGTAGTTACCAACAAGGCCCACAATATGATTATGAACCGCCTCTACAACACAACTCTGGACCACCATACTCACAAGCCCCTTACTACCAAACACCCTCACATGATTCTAATCCTTATCCACCATATCAACAACCCTATGAGCCATATGAGCCATACATAGATCCACCCCAATTCCAACCCAATTACTCCCAAGGACCACCACCTCCATATACACCACATCTATATCCATCAATCCAAGAGCCTTATGATCCTACTTATGATATCCAAGCAGAACAGGAGTCAGTGGATCGTCTCAAGGAAACAATGGATCAATTTCAAGCAACCCTGCATCAATTGGACCGAGCGATAAACCAAATAGCACCCGAAGCTTTCATGGCTAAAGAATCTCAACTTGAGAACACGGAATTAAAGTGTGCTGTGCAATAATTGGAAAATATGGAGAGTGATGAACCACCACATTCTTATAACGAACCACCCTCTTATCATGAACCTTTCCTCCCAAATAATGAGCCCTCATATCCACCTCAACCTTCAATGCATGACACTATTGGTGTTCTTCTTCAAGGGCAAAGAGAGATAAAATGAGGAGTACTAGAATTCGTGACTGCCTTGACCGAGGTAGTAAATCGATTAGCTTCCCAACATTTGAATACTCAAAGTACTCCCATGGCTACATGTGGAGAATCAAAAGAAGAACGTAGCATGAAGGAGACACTAAAAACTCCGGTGGACAATGAGGAACATGGCTTTGTATTGGAACAAGTGGAGGAAGCCATAACAGTTACAGAGGAAGAAGTGGTTGAAGATTTAGGAGATGTTGAACCTCCATGGGAATCTAGAATTGTAGATTACCCCTCCAATAAGATTGAAATTGATGTCAAGAAGGCCAGTGCACAACCTCCATGGCATATTCCTTATAAAGACTTGGATGGGATAGATCAAGAAGTAAGTTCCCTTGGTGATGAGAATCATGCATCAAGTCCTCCTAGTGATAAATCTACATCCGCAAATGAACTCCTTAGGTATAAAGACTCTTCTCTGATTGAGTCTGCGAATGATGTGGAAGTAAAAGCCCTTCGAAAAGGATGGACGGGAGTTGAGTACGCTTTGTCAAGAACGTTGGAGACTTCTCCACCTAGGTTGTCGTCTACCCCTTCACTTGAGTGGGTAAAACTTATCTCTGTTCGTCTTCCTATCCCACTTGAGTACAGTATTCTTGAAATAGACGGCCAACTTAGGAACCTTTGTGGCATTAAGAGTAAGAGAAGAATGTTTAGCGGTTGGAGTTGCAAATCAAGGCTTATCAAGGTTGATACTTCAAGAGAAAGATGTAAGGGGCTCAACTGGTGATAATTTGGTTAGATCTAAAAGAAGAGTTTGGTACTCCATAGAGAATTCAGAGTGCTTGCCACCCGGATGGAACCATGATGATCAACTTGAAGACGGGTGCAGAAACAAGATTTGGGATCCAGGCATATATGAGGATCAAATTTAGGAGCTCAAAACTTGTGACAAACACTATCAAAGCTTGAGAAATTTACTTGGTATTGATAGACCTTATTGGAAGTCCAAGCATTGGTGGAAGTTTCAAGATGAGTTCAAGCACAAGCCGCCATGACAAGGAGCTCACCGAATGTCCAACTTAAGGACTTTAACTAAAAGTGCTAGGTGGGAGACAACCCACCATGGTATGATCGTTCCTTTTCAATTTTAATTTTATTTCGTTTTGTTTGTTTTTAAGTTTTATTTTATTCCATTTTATTGAACCTGGAATTATTCATAACATCCATATCAGCACTGCATTTGCATCTGCATATTGCATAAAAAAACGCACGCAACGCGTAAGCGTCGCTGACGCGTCCGCGTCACCAGTGTGTTTTGAAGAAAAGAGAATTGGACAGAGAGTCACGCGAAAGCGTGGCTGGAGGCGTGCCTTAGGCACAAATATGATCACGCGACCACGTCGCTGACGCGTTCGCGTCGTTTGCGAAATAGCCTCCCCACGCGTCTGCGTCACCCACGCGAACGCGTGGCCCTGTGAAATCGACGTAAATGGGTGTATGCAGTAAGTTATGATAGAGTGGGGCTGGAACCATGCTAGAAGCATAAGCCCTACCACGCGTCATTTTTAAAAGAAAGGCCATTCACGCGTGCGCGTCACCCAGGCGCACGCGTCACCCTGAATTTTGGCAATATGCGCTTAAGACAGAGAGTTGCGCGAACGCGAGGCTGCTCTCACGCCACTAGCACAAATCAAGTCATGCGTCCACGTGACCGACACGTCCGCGTCACTTGAAAATATCGCAACTCACGCGATCGCGTGACCGACGCGTCCGCGTCGCATGCGACGCATAGTTTATCTAGATTAGCGCCAAAATCTTATCTTTTCCTCCCCAATCCTAATTTTTCCTTCCCTCTTTCTTACTTACCTCCTCTTCCTTTCTTTCACCTTCATTTTATTTTACTTAATTTATTTGCATACTTTCATTCATTGCATTTTAATTTTGTGCATATTTTTACTTTCTTTTCTAAATTTATTACTTTTCTGTTGGTGTTGAATTTTCTTATTTAACTGTTGCATCTTCTCTTGAATTATTTTGGGTGCTTAGTGACTTATTTTATTCTGATTGGGTAATATTATTTAAATCAATACCAATCTTTTATATCTGTATTACTTTTGCATTGACATGAATTTATATTATCTCTCCTTACCCACTCTCTTCCCCATTGTTGCAAATTGTGCACCACTGGCATGCCATGTGCTTCTATTACTTTCTTACTTACATGTTGTAGCTACCATGTAATTGAGACCCCATTATTTGGCATTAACCCACCCATAATTTATTTATTTTCTTCTCTTTATTCCTGGGTTACTTTTCTTCTTTTTCCTCTTCTTTCAGGATGGCCACCGAGGAAGGGAAACGGAAAAGCTATACATGGGCAATAAACAAGTTGCATCTGCAAAATCTTTGGAGAAAAACATTAGTTGGAGCCACCCATCCACCTGCACATCTCAGCATGCACCGAGGACGGTGCAATCTTTAAGTGTGGGGAGATCGATACCGATCTCCATGGGTTAGTTATTTTCTTCTCAACACCAATATTCTATTTTCTTTGTTTATTCATTGTTGCATTTGCATATTTGATTGCATGTTTGTTTGATTTTGTGCATTTAGTTACTACTTGGTTGAAGTAATATTTTCTTTTTCAAGAAATTTTTATAGTACTTCACAAATTTAAATTGAAAAAATTTTGTGATAAATTTGCTTGAAGTTGTATTTGGAACATAGTTTAAAAAGCTAAGAACACACAACCTGTAAGATTTTGAGCTTATTTATATGGTTACATTATTTAACCATAAATTTTTATTCTTGTGTGTTCTCTTCTCCATAATTGCAATCTTTACTTTGTTCCATTCTATATGTCCACTATTTAGTGTATTTACATGCTTGTATATGATTGAGGCCATTACTTGTTTTAGCTCAACTATCCCAAATAAGCTCACCTTTTACATCACCCTTGTTAGCCCCCTTGAGCCTTTTAATCCCCTCTTGTTCTATAACCACATCACTAGCCTTAAGCAAAAAAATAAATTAAAAATCCCAAGTTGAATCCTTGGTTAGCTTAAGATAGGAGATTGTGTATCCACTAAGTATGGGAAAACATGGAAACATAGGTTGATAGGAAAAGATTAATTAAATAATCAGAAGTTTGAGAGCATGCTCATGTGAAACCAAATTAAACTAAAACACCATGTGCATTGATATATGTTTATGTTACAAAAACCAAAAACAAAAATTTTTTTATTTAAATAAATAAATAAGAGGACAAAATTATCCCAATAATTAGTTTAGTAGAGAAATCAATGCACATGGAAGTAAAAAAAAATCAGAATAAAATTGGTACATGAGTATGTGACACAAAGTGAGAAAGATTGGGAAGACCAGGATAATTTTAAATTTTTATAGAGTATGTATATGTTAGGTGAGATCTTAGACTAAGTAAGGATTCAATTTATAGCTCACTTAGCCCTATATATACATTTACCTTTACCTTGGCTCCATTACAACCTTGAAAAAGACCTCATGATGTTTGTATGTATACATTATATATTTGTTGATTGGTTAGACAAAGAAAAAAGTTTAGAAAGCATGATTAGAGAAGAGTAGAGTGATTAACCCCAGACACTTAAGAGATTAGAGTGCATATACACTACCAGTGAGGGTTCAAAGCTTGATTCTACGTTCCCTGCTTTCATGAGCTGTCTTCTTACAAGTTTACTTGTCTTTTATTGTATAATTTGAATTAGTGGAATCTGATTTATGTTTGTCTTGAAGAGCTTATTTACTTTTAACCAAGTAGGTAGAAACATCTTAGCATGTAGTTGCATTCATATAGATAGGTTGCATTTCATACATTCTACCATTCCTCTTCACTCTCTTATAGCTTCTCTTGAGCTTAGCATGAGGACATGCTAATGTTTAAGTGTGGAGAGGTTGATAAACCACTATTTTATGGTTTATCTTGTACTCAATAGAGTGGTTTTTATTAACTCTTTACCCACTTATTCATACTATTTGCATGAGTTTACATTCTCCTTCCTGATTTTGTGCTATGATTGAAAACATGTTTTCTATGCCTTATATTTTCTAATATTAATCCTCTCTTATTACCATTAGATGCAGTGATATGTGTGTTAAGTGATTTTAGAGTTTACAGGGCAGGAATGGCTTAGAGGATGGAAAGAAAGCATGCAAAAATGGAAGGAATACAAGAAGTTGAAGAAACTGCAAAGCTGTCCAGCCTGACCTCTTCGCACTCAAACGGTCATAACTTGAGCTACAGAAGTCCAAATGAAGCGGTTCCAGTTGAGTTGAAAAGCTAACGTCCGGGACTTTGAAATAATATATAATATGCCATAGTGGCCGTACAGATAGGCGATGCGAATGCGTGCTTCACGCAGACGCATTGCAGTGAAGAAAATCAGCGTGCTTGAATTCAAAACCAGCGAATTTTGGGCTATTTCTGGCCCAGTTTTCGGCCCAAAAAACACATATTAGAGGCTATAAAGTGGGGGAATCCATTCATTCATGAAATACAGCTTTAATAATACACAATTTTAGGGTTAGATGTAGTTTTAGAGAGAGAGGTTCTCTCCTCTCTCTTAGGATTTAGGATTAGGATTTCTCTTATTTTAGGATTGCTTCTACAATCACAGGTTCAATGTTCCTTTTATTTATTTTCCTAATTTAATTTATGAATTTCCATGTTAGATTTGATTTCTTTTATTAATGCAATTTGAGGTATTTAAGATTTATGATTTTTATTTAGCTTTTTATATTCTTGGTTTTAATTGATGAATTGATAAATTGGAGACACTTGAGTTATCAAACTCCTTGTTGATTGAAAATTGGAATTCTTTGCTGATTGATTTGAATTCCAATAACTCTAGTCTTTTCTTAGGAATTCACTAGGACCTGAGGAATCAAATTGATTCATCCACTTAACTTACCTTCATAGTTAGAGGTTAACAAAGTGGGAGAAGAATCCAATTCTCATCACACCTGATAAGGATAACTAGGATAGGACTTCAATTTCTCATACCTTGCCAAGAGATTTTATTAATTATTAATTTATTTTTCTTGTTATTTAAATTACTTGTTTCCTATTTTAAAAACCCAAAAATATACTATTTTACATAACCAATAATAAATCATACCTCCCTTCAATTCCTTGAGAAGACGACCCGAGGTTTGAATACTTCGGTTATAAATTTTATTGGGTTTGCTTAAGTGACAACCAAAACTTTTGTACGAAAGAATTCTCTGTTGGTTTAGAAACTATACTTACAACGCGATTAATTTTATAAAAACTTCTTTACCGGCAGAAATTCGATCGTCAGTCACGGTTGCCCAACAGCAAAGGAGGCCATAAAGGAGGAGAAGAAGGATGGAACAATAAGAAGAAGAACACCAAGAAAGGGAGCAGCAAGAAGAACAACAAGCTCCAGCACCAGCCACTTTGGACATGAGCCAAATCCAAGAGGCCATTGATGGCCTATCTAGACAATACTTGGAGAATCAAGAACAACAAAGAAATTTTCAACTCCAACTCATGGACCAACAAAGGGGATTCCAATCCCAAATGATGGATCAACAAAGGGAGTTACATATGCAATTCATGGAGCAACAGAAAGAACATTACTCCCAACTATGTGAATCCATCCATCAAGTGGCTGAGAAGTAAGTCCAACAAGAAAGGCGCATTCAAGAACTCAATCAACGCCAGAATGTCCACATGAAGACTTTTCATGAGTATAGGGTTCTCAATGAAGGGAGGCATCTAGACAAGGTTGAGTACGACATGAGTACTCAAGCTAGGCTTAATTATTTAGTCGATTTTCTACCTCAGCTCAACCTAGGAATACCAAATTATGAGGACATTAGCAAAAGGATTGAGTCAAGAGAAGTTGAAAGATCCAGATGCAATGAAGCCAAGCTAAGAAAAAAGATGGAGGATGATGGCTTTTGGAAGAAGCTAAAGGAGAAAGGAAGAGCAAGCAGCCAGCAAGAAGGAGACCAAGAAGGAGAGAAGAAGAAGAAGGGAAAGCAAGCTAAAGAATAAAAGGTGGTGCTGCTCCTTATTCATCAAATTACATAAGGAAGAACATGCTTCCACTTTTACTTTATGAGTTTATCTTTGTTTAAGTCATTTACACTCTATTTGATTTCTTTAATTCTTATTTTAGCTTGTTAGCCTAAGTGTCTACATTATGTCATCTTGCTTAAGTTGTATGTTTTATTTTCCATGCTTGAATAAAAGAAACTGTTGTGCAACAAAGAAAGAGTAAAAGTCCATCTTAGTGGAAGAAAGAATCAGGTTAAGTGGTGATGCATACTTGAATACTTAACAAGTTCACTCATAAAGTGGAAAGGTAGAATGTCCTTTAAGCATGAACTTAGTTGCTTCATATGAAAACTTAGTGAATAAAGATCCTTGGAAGAAAGAAAGAAAAAGAAAGAACAAAAGAAAAGCCAACGTTGGTGGCAAATTTAGGCCACTAACGGTCAGCACCAACATTGGTAACATAGAAAAAAAGAAACAAGGAATAAGCTAGCCACCAATAGCTTAAACCCCAAGAAAAATTTCTGTGGTGTTTTTGTATTAGGATCTGCTTGGATGATTACTTTCTAAGGAGTGTTTTAACACTTGGTAACTTTGGTTAACAAACCCGGGATTATCAACCAAAAGTCCATTATCAAGAGCAACCTAACTACAAAACATTTAGTGACCCAAAGAGGTGCTGGACATCAATGTCTTTAGGTTAAATTGGAAGCCAAGTGCCTGTGGTGCATATGTGTTGAAGAGAGGCTTGAGTTAGTAAGTCTGAGGGGTGTTTCATCATCCAACACCTTGAGCCAACTGGGTCGGGAGTGTTGACTGAAAGCTTACCATAAAAAGTTGCTTCAACACAGAACACTAAGCTTCAAATAAAGAATAAGTTTCTAGCAAGAAAAAGCAAAAAGTAATCACCAAGGACCAAAGAATAAAAAGGGTTCATAGAAGCAACAGAGTTAGTGCTTAAGAGGATGTTGTAACCTGGAAATCAATAAGTGTTGAGCTTCAAAGATATCATGCATGAAACCCCATGAACTAGGATCAACTATCTTCCAATAAGGACCTAAACTCCTCTCTGTTTTCATACATTCTTTTTTATGTTTTACTGCTTGCATGGGACAAGCAAGATTTAAGTTTGGTGTTGTGATGTCTAGGCATCTTAGGCAATAAGTAAGCATATGGATGACAAATGTATGCATGTCTTGATTCAATCAAACATTGTTAATTATGTGCATTTTTTATGAGATTTATGCAAGATTTACTTGATGCAATGAATGATGCATTATATTATGATTATGGCAATACTTTGATGTATTTTGTTTGGTTAACGATAGGTAAAAAGAAGCAAGAGAAGGGCAAAGAAGAAGCAGAGGAAGCAACGTTGGTGGCCAAAGTTGACTCACCAACGTTGCCATAAACGTTGCCTATGGAGGAGGAAGCAATATTGGTGGCCAAAGTTGGCTCACCAACGTTGTTGACAAACGTTGCATACAAACATTGGCTCAAGGAGGAAGCAACGTTGGTGGCCAAAGTTGGCTCACTAACGTTGCCACAAACATTGACAAGGAAGATGGGAGCAACATTGGCAGCCAAAGTTGGCTCACCAATGTTGCTAACAACGTTGTTGCAAGGGAGGTGCAACGTTGCACACTAATGTCTTCGATAAAATCTCAAGTTGGAGTTGGAAAATTTTGATGTGACAAGTACGCGTAGATGATGCATACGCGTGAAAGTGGGAAATTCGCCAGTTTCGCGCACGTATGGGCGACAGACACGCGTGATATGACAAAAAAATAGCTTTGACGTGTATGCGTGGGCGATGCAAATGCGTGACCAGACGAACGTTGCTGCACCAACGTCGGGTACCAACGTCAGTGGCAACACCAAAAATGGCTTATGCACCCAACACCAGCACCAACTTTCATTCCAAATGGCACCCATGCAAGTGTGAACGTTAGTGAACTAACGCCAATGTCAACGTCATAAAGATCCACTCCTAACTTGCTTCAACTAAGGCCAAAGCTGACATCCAAAGACTTGAAGATTGATCTAGGAAGCGTATAAATAGGATAGAGTTTGAAGTTAGAAAAAAGGGTGGGAAGCAGGGACCCTAATTGGGAAACCCTGAATCATTTTCTTTGTACTTTTCTTTTACTTTCATGTACTTTTCTTTTCCTTTTTATTTTACTGAGCAATGATGAACTAAACCCCAATCATTAGGGGGAGGAGCTCTATTGTAATTCACATGATTGAATGAAATTCTTCTTCTTCTTAATCCGCTTGTTATAGCTAAAGGATAACTTATATGTTTATTGAGATCCATTCACTCCGGAAGGGAGTTTGCATCTATTGAATTTCTTTGTGAGCCTCAGAAAGAGAATCATTGAAATTAGAATTGAAGCTCTATCCTTCACAATTCTCTTGATCAACACCATTCGGGAGGATTGTGTGGCTCATGGATAAGATATAAGCACTTAACCTCTTCTCAAGACAATTGGATCAAGGAATTGGCAAATTGATTGTGATTAGAGAGATTGAGTTACCGAGGAATTGGGACTCAATCAAATACAATCTGCCATAGATCTACTTCATATGATTGAGAATGAAGTTGAGACCCATTGATTCATGATGGATTATAATATCTCCAATCCCTAATGAATCTTTCTCTTTATTATTCTTCACTTTAATTTTATTGAATTTCCTTTAGTTTCGTTGGTTTACTGCTTCCTTAGATTTCCCAGCACCCAAAGCCCTTTACATTTCATGCAATTTAATTTCCATTGTGATTTACATTCTTGCCTTTACTTTCTTGCAATTTAAGATTGAGCTCATTTAAGTTTCTTGCACTTTAAGCTTCTGCCCTTTTACTTTTTAGCTTGACTAGACTCATCACCCAAGTAAAATTACTCAATCCATCAATTCCTGTGGGATTGACTTTACTCTTGTGAGTTTTACTACTTGATGCGACCCGGTATACTTGCCGGTAGTTATGCGGATGTGATTTTCTGTCCATCAAGTATGCACACCCAAACAAAGCAAACAAATGCAACATGATGCATGCCTGTCCTACTGGCCGTGAGCTCACATGTCGGTTATATCGCCAGAACCCAACACATCTGGTAGCTAACCCAGACATTTGTCTCTAGGTTGCGCATCTCCAAGAGGATCATAAACGAAGGAGAGTGCCTTTCCACATCGAAGGAATGTGCCTTTTCACCTTCTCCTGGAGGATATACGAAAGAGAGTACCTTTCCACATCGAAGGAGTGTGTCTTTCCACCTTGCAACCAGAGAAGAATGTCGGGGAAACAATATGAAGGAGAGTGCCTTTCCACTTTCCCCACACCCTCATCACGACAAGAGAGGGAACTTCTGTCCTCAACTTGCCATCCGAATACATTTTCAAGTTAACAAGCAAGTGGGATCGCACCCAAATATTGCCCTCTCAACCATTCCGGCCACACACACACCTCGACCATTCCGGCCACACACAGTTACTCAAACCTAACATACTATGCACCAAAATCATCAACACAACATATCCTTGCCATCACTACAATAACCTTCACAACCTACTATTTCTTACTCTTAAGACTCCCAAAGACATCATCAAGTTTAACATTCACCAACCCAAATACATATATATACATACATTCAAATCATTATATAAATCCCTATCAACTCATCACTTAACACACAGTCATGAAAAATAGTAATCAACATCAAAGGTGCTAGTCATCAAACATACTCATACGTTCCAACCTATCCTAAAGTCATCTACCTAAGTTTTCATAAGACATTATATATTAAATACGAAAAACCTAAACCATACCTTGGCCGATTTTCCGATAACCTGGAACACCTCAAAAGCTAATCCTCTAGCTTTCAATTTCTCAAATTAACTCCAACCGATAACCAATTTCAATCTAACATCACAATTATCACTATAATCAATATAGAGTTCACTAAGTCAACATCTCACAAAAGGTTAGAGGGTTCTTAGCTGACCCACAGCTCAAACAAGCTAAACCCGACAATACCCGCAGGTCAACTCGAACCTAAATACCGAAATCATGCAAAATTCAACATAATTTCACATTAGGTTTCGAAATTAGGGAAGAGAAAATTGAAAAGGAAAATGTGGATTCCTTACCAAATTGACCACTGGGCTTTGTAGAGCTCGACGCAGTGGTCACGTGGCCGCAAATGGTGCGGCGATCGGAGCTCCGGATCGAAAGTTATCCTGACTTAAATCAAGAGCAAGGGTTTGTAAATTCTTCTTCCCCCCTCCCCTTCCTTGTCTTCAACGTTCTTCCCATGAAGGAAGAAGAAGATGGGATAGATCTTATTTATATTAAAGGTTTGGGTTGGGCCTTAGGCTCAATACGGGCCCGGTTTGGCCCGTTCGGCCCAATCTTGGGCCAAATCCTTTAAAATTAGTGTCAATATTCTTATTTTAATTAGTTCTATCTCACTAAATCATAAAATTTCATTTTATGATTTATTTGATTAATAATTAATTTATTAACTAATTATTCACTAACTACTCGGGGTTTATGATAAACTCCAATTTTGTGGTTTATCTTGTGCTTAATTTAGGAGATTTAATCACCTTTTCTCACATTTATTCAATGAAATAGCATGGTTTTGTAATCCTCCCTTAATTTGTGCTTAAGTATAAAAACATACTTTTTAGGCCCTTAAATAGGTGATTTTAATTCACTTTAATTCCATTCATTGCCTTGATGTGTTGTTGAGTGGTTTCAGGTTCATAAGGCAAGTATTGGGTGGAAGAAGTGAAGAGAAAAGCATACAAAGTGGAGAATTCATAAAAAAATGAGCATTTGGAGAATTGAGGGCCACGCGCACACGTTATCTACGCGTACGCATGAGTTGAAGATTTGCAAGCCACGCGCACGGGTCACCCACGCGTACACGTGAGGAGGAATTTTGGCCAGCGACGCGCACGCGTCACAGCTCGCACGTGACCTCATTAAAGTGAAAATGCTGGGGCAATTTCTAAGCTGCCCAGGCCTAAATCCAACTCATTCTTAAGGCTATTTCATGCAGAATTCAAGCTGGGACAAAGGGAGAGCAATTAGTTGTAGCTTAGCAACATGTAGTTTAGTTTTTAGAGAGAGAAGCTCCCTCTTCTCTCTAGAATTAGGGTTCTTAGGGTATTTGCATCTTAGATATAGGGTTTAATTCTTGTTTTCATCTTGTTTTCCCTTCAATCTCTTATTTTTACATCTCAATTCTCTTAGCTTATTGTGTTAATTTTCCTTTTTATGCCTCTTTTATGTTTATGAATGCTCATGTTGGATTTGGCTTTTCTTTTAATGAAATTGATGTTTAGTATTCTTTTATTGTTGATTTGAGTTGTTATTGTTAATTCCTTACAATTGGTAGTGGTAGAATTATCTTTCCTTGCAATTTATTGTGCTCTCTTTTTATGCCTTCTAAGTGTTTGACAAAATGCTTGGTTGGATGTTAGAGTAGCTTTTTGAGCATTCTTGGCTTGGGAAGAGGAATTAGGCAATCTTGAGTCATTCATACCCAACATAGATTGGTGATCTAGAGTTCTTAGTTAATGTTATTTCCATTTACTCTAATCTCTTACTAATTCAACTAGTGAGTTGATTAGGATTTTTGGGTTGAGATTAACTAGTCTTATTTGACTTTCTCTCATGGAAGATAACTTTACACCTTCTTCCATGTTGGAGATGACGAAATAAGATAAATTCTTATTAATCACTGTTATGATTAGTGACTAGGGTAGAAAGTCTATATCCCCAATCCTTGCCATGAATGTCTCTCTTTATTATTTGCTTTCTTTAGTTACTTGATTTACCTTTCTTGTCATTTACTTTCTTGCCCTTTATAAATCAAACCCCCTTGCATCTTCATAGCTAATAATTGATCACTTCCTTGCAATTTCTTGTGAGACGACCCGAGATTTAAATACTTTGGTTAATTTTCATTGGGGTTTGTACTTGTGACAACCAACAATTAAAATTTGATTGAGAGTTATTATTGGTTTGGAACTATGCTTACAACGAAGTTCTTATTTCTATTGAGAAAATTCTAGACCGACAATAATTTTCGTATCAATTTACAACTTGTATATATTTTACACTAATCCTAGCCCTAAGTTCCATATTTTATACGTGCCATTATTATCTAACACATATCTATGACCAATAACTGACGTACATATATCCTGTAGCACCCTTTCCTCATTAAACCACGCTTCATCATTTTCATCCCCTCATTCACAAAACAGCATTCACCACACTAAATAGCTATACAACGAATCATTGAGAAGAAAAAGGATCAGAGATACAGAGAAGAAGGGACGCGAGAGAGTGAGGAGTGAAAGAGGGAAGAAGAAGAAGAAGGAGGCAACGACGGCCAAGGAGGAGGCCGCCATTCTCGTCACTGTTGTAGAGGAAAGGAAAGAACGAGCGACGTGAGAGAAGGGAGAAGAAAGAGATGTTGTCCCACACCGCCACGCCCTATCACCACCGCCGTTCAAGCCACCACAAAAGGAAACCACTGCTTCATGAGGAGATATGATGAATAAAGTAGAACACGTACAGCGAAGAAGGAGAATGCCGCTGTTGTTGCTGCTAGTGCTTGTTGTCGGAACCCTAATCATCACCGACGATGGAGCTGCCGTCGCAGTTCAGTCGCTGTTCCGGTTCCAATTCCTCCAATTTGAAATTGTAACACTCTCATCCTTGCTATGATTTTATTTTGTCCCTCTGCTATGTACTAGTTCTAATCATGGTAGCCTATATCTTTATTTTAGCTCAGCCCTTTTGCTCCCATTTTTTGCTACGATTATGTCGAGTGTTGACACGGGTGCTACCCTGAGACTGTAAAGATCACTGCTAGTTCTGTTTGAGGCCACTACTGCTGTTGTCAAGGCTAGTCGATGATGGATGATACAGCTGCTGCGTTGTTGGTGTAGTTTAGCCAGCAGCCACTGATGCAGTTTCGTCTCCGATTCCTTTCAAATTCGATTAACCGAGGTAGGAGATACTTTTAAAGTTAAATATTTTAAATTTAGAATACCAATAAAGTTAATTGGATAGTTACAAATATGTAAGAGTAATTTAGAATGGTTAGTTCATGTGACACTAAGTTCAGAATTTTACTTATCTTTTCATTAAATTACGTTTTTAACCCTCTTTTTACCTAAAAATAACCATAACATCCTTCTTACTTTACACCTTTGTTCCTTGGATTAAAATCAATTTTCTATCCTCTTTTTAACTCTTATACACATGAATTTCATGATCATTTACTGGCTGAATTTTCAGGGATGCAGTTTTTTATTTTAATCCACTTTTAGTGACTCTTAAGGCTTGAAACTTAAACCCCAAGTGCTCCAAATAATTTCAGTGATTGGATAAAATTTCCAGAGGCAAATAAGCTTCATATATCACTCAAATAATAGTAAAAAAATAGAGAAGCATCACTGAATTTCCAAAATTAAGAATCAGGCACAAAATCACTACAAAGTAGCTCATATAAACACCGAAAACAAGCACAAACATACTCTAATTAATCCTTACCCTTACCTCTTATGTAATTCAGTTAGTAAACCTTTCACACACTAGAAAATGTGCACTCAAGGGCAGCAATACAGCTGGTGGTGGTGAGATTCGTTTTTGGCCTAAAGTGTCGCAAAAACGTCGAAATTCAACTGCTTTGAGCTCAAATCTCTCTAACTCCTTAGGCGTGATCCATGAGTGCTTCAAGATAAGTTCTCTATATATGGAGGAGAGTAAGAATTCATCATGGCTACTATTTTTAAAAAAGAAAAGAAAAGAAGAAAGAACAAGAGTTTACCTAGCCAAAATTTTGATATAAACGCAAGGATTAGTGAAAACAGGCAAGAGTTTGTGCTTGTATGGTTTGAGTCCTTGAAGAACACATTAAGAACAATGGAAGAATAGTTGAAATATGGTCTGGGACACAGAGAATAGGTACAAGAATTTTCTCTCTTTCTTTCTCAAGAATTCAGTCAAAAGAGTGTAAAAATGTGTAAAGTATTTTGTGAATTTTGTGGCCAATGCTTTCTTAAATAAAAAATCAAAGTCTTGCTGAATTTATGATGGTAAAAGTGACTGAAATTTTTTGTGGTCAAGGTCTAGACTTCAATGAATAAGGGGCACGAAAATGAGAAAGTTTGGTCAACGCCTGCGTGTCGAGCTTATCCACAGTTAACTGCAGTTAGTTACTCGAGGTTAAAAACACAGTAGAGAGGGGTGAAAGGCTGAGATAATCTCAGCCCAGAGGTGGAGAAAGAGAGACAAGTTACTTGGGTGGTAAGTAAGAATATTTGGGGTCTCTAGGAGTCGTTTGCGGAATACTAGTCAGAAATTCGGTTTGGAGTAAATTTTACTGTGGTAAAATTTATTTACTAATCAAACTTGACTTAGGGAGAATTAATTACCCTCATAAACTCAATTTTGACCGTATTAATCGCCTTTTTTCTTTTTAAGTTTTCATTTTTTTTCTCTTTTCTTTCTTTTTTTTAATTTTTTTTTTTTACCATTAGGTCAGCCTCACTATTTTTTATTAAGCCGTGATTCAAGATTTTGTGAAATAAATTTTAAAATAGCCAGAAAAGTGTGTTTACCAAAAACCAGGTTCTTACAACCTCTTAGGAGGGACAAAAACATAAAATATACATAGTGGAGATATAATAGTATCTATATGTACAACTTAACCAAAACATAAACCCAAATGACTAGGATCCTTCGCTGACAAAAGCTCCCAGAATGCTTCAACGAGGTGCATCTCAACATGCATCTGAAAACTACAGCATATGTATGGGGTGAAAACCAGAGGTTCTCAGCATGGTAATGGTGCCCACATAACTAATATATAACGTCTCAGGAAAGCCAAAGGCGATCCTAGAACTTTCGACAATAGATTATAAAACTTAAAGATTTAAAACGGAAACCATAAATAGGGTGGTTCTATAAAGTTCTTCAATTTAACTAAACTCTACCTAAGACTCTCGACTATTCCCCCTTCCTCCATAATCCTCTCAAACACCAGTAGAACTACACAGACAAATAAAATAGACAAAGTAAAGACAAGCAGAATACAGATACGGCAGGTATCAATTATAGCAGGTAAGCATAAATTATCAATTAGGCGATCCCAAGAAATGCAAACTCAAATAAAACAGACAAATACATATGATGAATGCCTGCCCTATGACTGATGATATCATCTGTCTGTTGTATAGCCAACCTGACATGTCCTAGTAGCTAACCATGGACTGAAACACCCATTGCGAAGTAAGTAAATTTGGGCTACAACCCCCTTGCTACTACCCGCATAACCCAGAGCCAGTGGAATAAGCACTACTGCGGCTACTACCCTGGCGGGTGTTTAAAAGCTCAACCTGGAGCAAGCAGGACGAACCACAATCCTTGCTACTGCCCAGGCGTCACAAACATTGGCCTGGAACAAGCAGGACAAACAATAATCCTTACTACTGCCCAGGTATCTCAATCACTGACATGGAGCAAGCGGGACGAACCACAATCCTTGCTACCACCCAGGTATGTCATTCAAGAATTCATTCAATCTCAAGTCAAACATTAAGTACAATTCATAATCATTCCATCATGAATCATTCTAATTTATCATGTTCATTCAAAATTATATAATTAACTCAGTAGTTTTTCATAATTTTCCTTTCTCATCTCATACCGGAAACAAGTGGACAACGCTACTGCCTACTACCCGGTCACATATATCTCTTTAAATTACAAATTCTCATTACTCTCATCTTTCTCATTAAATCAAGCATCCCCTTCCTCAACTCCTTTGACACCAATTCTATCTTCTCCCACTCAAAAACCCTTACTCCGTAACCAAAAACCTAACTAATAGACCTTAAACAGAGTTTCTAATTTCTCCTACAACTTCAAAAATTCTGTTTTTACGCACAACTTCCGACGTCCATAACTTCCTCTACGAAATTCTGTTTTTCACAAAGTTTATACCATCTTAAAGATTTTAAAACTATCTTTAATTTGAATCAAAATTTACTCAAATTTAATATCCGAGGCACAGGTTATGGATCACCGAAGTTCATTAAAAATATGCTTTTACCAAAAGAGTTCAAAACCTTTATTTTTCAAATTCTCATTTTCAAACCAAGTCTCACAACCCAAAACAACATTAAATACACTCAAAATAATTCCGTAACCATTTCCTTCATTCCACAACACTTCAACACTCAATTTCATCAACTCTAACCCACATAATCATAACCAATGCAATAATACTCATAAATCATCAATAAAACATCATCATCATTTACAATCAAACTCAAACCTCATCATTACTCAATAATTCAGCAACACATTCACATATTCAACTCCATAGTTTTACTAGTTCACTAAACTTTAACAAGTCATCCTGGTTCAAGCTAACCTACGGTCAACTAGGCTAAGTTTTCACAAGATATTATATTTTAGTTACGAGAAACCGAAATCATACCTTAGCCGATTCCTCCCTAATGCTCAAAACATCTCAATTATCCACTGTTCCTCAAGCTCCAAAGCTCCAACTCCTCCCCAATTGAATTTCCAGCTCCCAAGATTCAATTTTAAGCTTCCAATATCTACCAATTTATATGATTTAATTTTGGTAATTGATATTTTGGGTTTAAATTGTATTTTATAAAATGTCATTAATATGTTTATTTTATAATTTAAATTAGAAATAATTATTCGAACTCAATGATATATTGATAAATAGAATTTTATGTGTTTCGAAAGTAATTTTTATAGTATTATATTTGAATCCTAAATTATTATTTTATCTCAAATATTTTGTAAGCTTCTTAAGTTACTCATATATATTTTACTCTAACTCTAACCCTAAGTTTCTTATTTTATACGTATCGTTATTATCTAACACGTATACTCTATGACCAATCACTGACTTACATATATCCTGCCACCCATCCTTCCCTCAGTAAACCACGCTTCATCATTCTCAGCCCCTCATTCACAAAACAGCATTCACCACACAAAATAGCTATACACTGAGCCACTGAAAAGAAAAATGATTTAAGATACAGAGAGGAAGGGACACGAAAGAATGAGGATCAAAGGAGGGGAGAAGAAGAAGAAGAAGAAGAAGAAGAAGAAGAAGGCAATGACAGCCAACGGAGACATTGCTATTGTCATTGCTGTTGCAGAGGAAAGGAAAGAATGAGCGACGCGAGAGAAGGGAGATAAAGGAGACGATGTCCCGTGCCGCCACGCCATGTCACGGTCACCGTTCAACCCACCACGAGAGGAAATCACTGCTGCATGAGGGGAAATGATGAAGGAAGTAGAACGCTGATGAACGAGTTTTGCTTGATGGTCTAGAATTTCTTCTTATAGAAGGAATAACTTCGTTGTAAGCATAGTTCCAAACCAAAAAACAATTCCCACATCAAAAATTTGGTTTTGTCACAATTAACAAACCCCAAATAAGAAATAACCGGAGTATTTAGACTCCGGGTCGTCTCACGAGGAATTGCAATGAAGTGAATGATTATTGGCTATGAGGGGACAAGGGGGTTTTGATTTATATAGGGACAATAAATTATAAAGGGGCAAGAATTTAAATGACAAGAAGAGTAAATCATGCAAGTATTTAAAGAAGACAAGTAAGGAAGAGAGACATTCATGGCAATGAATTGAGATCATAGGCTTTCCATTCTACTCATGCAATGATTAATTCGCCTTATTTAGTTAACTCACACATCGGGAGAATGTCAAACAAGACTAATTAATCATGTCACAAATATAAACAAGAATTTATCTCATTACGTCATCTCCAATAAATAGGGAGAAAGTATAACAAGACTAGCTAATCTCAATCCAAAAGTCCTAATCAACTTACTAATTAAATTAGCAAAAGATTAGCGTCAATGGAAACAATACTAGCTAACAACTCTAGATCACCAACATAAGTTGGGTTTTCATGACTCAAGATTGCCCAATAACTCTTTCCAAGCCAAGAATGCTCAAGATCTACTCTAACATCCTTCCAAGCATTGTATCAAACACTTGGAAGGCATAAAAGGAAAGCATGGTAAAATTGCAAAGAATGTAAATTTACACTACTCAATTGCAAGGAATTAAACAACAACAAATCCAAATCAACAATAAAGGAACATGAATCATAAATTGCATTGAATTGAAAATAAAAGAACCAAAAAGTGCATCAACAACAAAGTAAGCAATTGCAAGAATGAGATACAAAATTAAAGAGAGAAAGAGTAGAGGAACAAGAAATTGTAAAGAAAAAGTAAATCAAAGCATGAATTAAACCTAGATCTAAGAAATCCTAATCCTAATTCTAGAGAGAAGAGAGAGCTTCTCTCTCTAGAAAACTAACTAAAGGCTCATGATGGCTAAACTAATTGCTCCCCCCTTTACTTGGACTTCAATTCTGCATGAAATAGCTTCAGAAATGAGTTGGGTTGGGCCCAAAGTGCTGGGGGCGAATTCACTTTAGTGGGCCATGGCAGAATCGGCGCGTGCGCGCCATGTGTGCGTGTGCGTCGCTGGCAAATTCCCAATCTGCGCGGAAGTGGTATGTACGCGTGCGCGTCCTTGTGAAAAACCACTTCTGCGTGTGCGTGCCTCATACGCGTGCGCGTCCAATGGTGCATTCCAAATCTTTGTTTCTTTATGCACTCTCCTCTTTGCATGCTTTTCTCCTCATTTCTTCCATCCAATACTTGCCTAATGAACCTGAAATTACTTAACAAGCATATCAATGCATCGAATGGAATTAAAGTGAATCTAAAATCACCAAATTAGGGCCTAAAAAGCATGTTTTTTACATTTAAGCATAATTCAAGGGAGAATTACAAAACCATGCTATTTCATTGAATAAATGTGGGAAAATGTGATAAAATCCCCTAAATTAAGCACAAGATAAACCATAAAATTGGGGTTTATCAAATCTCCCCACACTTAAACTAAGCATGTCCTCATGCTAAAATCAAGAAAGAAGCAAAGGGTATCACATTTATTCAATGCAAACTTAACTAAATGCAATCTATCTATATGAATGCATCCACTTGGTCAAGATAAATCAATTTCCAAGAATACATATACAAACACAAGGGCTAAGGCAATAGAAATCACTCAACCAACAATTGAATTGAATTATTAAAAATCCTTGGAAAATTTTACAAACTTGAAAGAAAAGAGATGATCATGGGTGGAAACATGTAATTGAGCAATCGAACCCTCACCGGATGTGTATCCGCTCTAGTCGCTCAAGTGTATGGGGTTGATTCACTCAATTCTCCCCAAATCATGCTTTCCAAGATTTGTTTTTCATCTAACAATCAACAATTACTTTATGCATGCATACAAATATCATGAGGGCTTTCTCATAGGTTGTAATGGGGCTAGGGTCAATGTAGGATGCATATGGTCAAGTGAGCTTGAAATTTGAATCTTTGATTAATTTAAACTTCCCACCTAACCTATGACACCCTATACAATTCTAAACAAACCTAACTACCCATTCTTCACTTTTTTACACACTCATGCATTCTCTTTTTGATCACCACACACATGCATTGACTTTTATTGAACCTTGACTTTGGGGAATTCTTGTCCCCTTTTTATTGTAATTCTTTTTCTTTCTTTTCTATATATTTTTTTCTTCTTATATATATATTTTTTTCTTTTTGTTTTTCTCATTTTTTTTATATTTTTTTTCAACTAAAATAAGAACATCAATGCATATGGTTTACACATGATTAATATATGAGTATGTACCTAATTCCCAAGATTTTTCAACAAACACACTTTTATCTCTACTCCATGTTCCCAACTTCCCAAAATCAATTTATGAATACTCTCACTAGTCTAAGCTAATCAAAGATCCAAAGTAAGGGCATTTATTGTTTTTCACTTAGGCTTGTAATGTGCTACAATTAAGAACAAATGGGTTAATCATAGGCTCAAATTGGTTATCAATGGAAGATAAAAGGTAGGCTTATTTGGGTAAGTGAGCTATTTGAACAATGGCCTCAATCATATAAATGCATGTATACACAAAGTAATGGACACATAGAATTAAACGAATCAAAGATTACAATCATAGGAAGAGAATAATGCACACAAGAATGAAAATGAGTGGTTATGTATGATGTAACCACACAAATAGGCTCAAATCTCACATGCTTGTATTCTTAGCTCAAAAATCATGTTCCACAAAATATATAATTCAAGCAAGTTCTAAAAAAAATTGTTTTTTTCAATTGGGGTGCCCGATAGATAAAATCCTTGGAAAATATCATGATTTCGACTAAGCTTGACATATACATATGCAATGCAACCAAAAAAAAATCCTAAAAGACCTAAAAATGAAATGCAAAAGTGTTAGGATTAGAAAATTGTCACCCAAAAATGCCGAGCGGTCGGACGACCTCCCCACACTTAAAAGTTTGCACCATCCTCGGTGCACTAAAAAAAATGAGCAAGGGGGTACGGCGACTTTCCGAGTTGCCACCTTCAGCTTGTAGGTCAACCGGTTGCTGCGTGTTCTTCCTTCCGCTTCCATTTTTGCTTATGATGACTCATCCTGAACATAGAAAATAGGAGATAATAAGACAAGTAAATGCACAAGCAAGGAAGCATGGATTGTTGGAATGAGGTAAATCACTAGAATTGAGTGAGTGAATTGGTGTGACAATAATGAAAAATAAGTGTGTGAGTTCTAACTTGCATGCAGTTTAGAACTCACACCCTAGTATTTAAAAATCATGTCACAATTATACAAAAGAAAACATGCACTTCACTCATTCTAGTGTGCTTGAGATACTTTAAAAGGCTTGTAGGTTAAAACAACCCAACAAGTAGTGAAAAAGCATAAAAGCATTCAAGCAAAAATCAAGCAATTGTGAAATTGGATAATGCATGGACATTGATTGATGTGTAAGTAAATTTGGTGAACAAAATGGTTTAAAGAAATTACACATCAAATAATGACATTTATTGAAGTTGTTGCAACACCTAAGTGACATAGAGGTGAAACACATGGATGCTATGGGACTTAGGAAAAAGAAGATAGAATTAGAAATCAATCACATAGCAAGCGTGGCCCACAAAGCTTTACAAAGCTCAAAAATATGTCACTACATAAGCTTTCGATCCAATTTCACAATCCCACAATCTCAATGCATGAAATAGGTGAGGATCAATTAGAACAAGCATCCTAAAAAAAATACATTGATAATGTACAATTGCCTAATAATAGATGATGAATGCATGGTGGCCAAAACATGCAATTCAAAGAGTTAAGATGCATGAAGGCAATATAACAAGTACTTGGTATTCAAAAGTGTTAAACATGAAAAATTCCAAACCAAGTAACCAAATACAACCTCAACAAAGAAATCCAACAAGTACAATTAGCAACAATGATGTTAAACTAACATCCTATCAATAAGAAGCAGCAGTAAACAGTAAACAAGATTAGTAATCCAACACTTATAATGGAAAATAAAAATTAAACTAACTAATTAACTAAAAGGAATGGTGTTATATGATGCTTGGTAGTGTTGGATGATACTTGAAGGGTGGAAAGAAAGGAAGAGAAGAGAGAAGAAGGAAAGAAATGGAAAGAAGAGAAGAAAAGAAGATGAGTGGAACAGGACAATCCACGCGTGCGCGTCATGTGCGCGTAAGCGTGGATGGATGAAATGGAAGCGACGCGGACGCGTATGGCACGCCTGCGCATCGGTGGGTTATTTCGAGAGTGGCGTGTCCGCGCAAGGTACGCGTGCGCGTGCCTTTGGGCACAAAGTTGGCACACTCCAGGCACAACTCTCGGGAAAATGTATGGAAGGTGAAAAAAATCAATCCACGCGTACGCGTACATGGCGCGGACGCGTGGATGGTCGAAATTGCTTAGGCACGCGTACGCGTGGAGTGCGCGTGCGCGTGGATGGTGCTCTGTTTTTCAAAAAAAATTTCTATGTTTTTGCACCAATCCAAGCATTCCAAACCTCCAAACAGCTACCAAAACATCAATAAACCTTATTTAACCTACTAAACTCCCAATTAAACACAACTAAGCAATTCAAAACAAAGAATTAAACATATTTTACCAATATTTACAAAGAGGAAAAAGGAAAAGATGTTACCATGGTGGGTTGTCTCCCACCTAGCACTTTTGTTTATTGTCCTTAAGTTGGACTTATGGGGAGCTCCTCATCAAGGTGGCTTGTGCTTGAATCCATCCTTGAACATCCACCAATGCTTGGACTTCCATTGTGCTTCCTCATTCAAAGATAATAACTCCAAGCTTTGATGGAGTTCTTCACAAACCGTAAGCTCCCAAAGTTGGTCTCCCTTGTGTGATCCGGGATCCCACACTTTGTTTTCACACCCGTCCTTGAGTTGATCATGGTGATTTCCTCCAGGTGGCAAGAGAGATGAATTCTCATGGAAGCACCAAACTATCCTCCTAGACCCATTCAATTGAGCATTACACCAATCCATGCTCCTCAATTTTGAGCTTCCAACCATAATAAGCCTAGACTTACAATGCCAACCACTAAACATCCTCCTCTTACGCTTAATTCCACAAAGTGCCCTAAGTTGGCCATCCGTCTCAAGCAAACCATATTCAAGTGGGATAATAAAGCTAAGAGTTAGAGGTTTTATCCACTCAAATGAAGGGCTAGATGACAACCTAGGTGGAGGAGTTCCCAACGGTCTTGACAAAGCATGCTCCACTCCCGTCCATAAACTTCTAGAGGCTTCCAACACTTGGCAAGGTTCTTCAAACTTTACCTCTTGTCAAGCTTCCTCAAGTTCAAGCTCTTCTTCACCAATGTCTTCTAACTCTTCCCCATCACTCAAATCATAAATAGGAGGTTGAGTAAAATCTACCTCATCATCAATTCCAAGTAGAGTGGGGAAGGGTTCTTCAATCTCAAAAGGATCACATATTGACTCGGAATCGTCATAAATAGGAGGACCTATTTCTTGGGACACTTCTTCCAATTCTTCAATCACATTGTGCCTTGGAGGTTGTGCACTCTCCTCCTCAACACCAACTTTAAACTCCATGGAAGAAGGCTCTTCAATTTGTGACTCCTCTATGTGCTCAACATATCTTAAGGTTCCAACCACTACTTCCTTTGGTTCAATCATCTCTACCTTCTCCTCTTGTTGCATTTCTTGCTTTAACTCCTCTTCCTTACCTCGGAGCTTCAAGTTCACTCCCTCACTAAGCTCCTTGGTTACTTCTCCACATTCAACAATGGGAATGCCTTGATCGCATAGGCTTAGACGGGATGAGACTATGTTGATAACGGCTTCTACCATGATAGCCATCTTAGCTCTTAGCTCCGCAAACTTCTTTTCATCCTCCTCTTGTCGCCTTAAGAGATGAGATTTAAGATCTCCGAATTCCAACATGGAGGCTTCATTGGGAGGTGAGGGTGGAAGAGAGGGTTCATTGTTTGAGGGGAGGGTATTGTAGTTGGAAGGTGGTTCATATTGGTAAAATTCTTGAGGTGGTGTGGGTGAACTTTGTGGTTCATAGGAGTATTGGTATTGGAAAGGTGGTGGTTCTAGATGTGGTTCATATGGTGGTTGGTATGGTGGGTATGGGTTGGGATCATGCGGAGGTGAATGGTGATATGAGGCATGTGAGTATGGTGGAGGGCTATATTGAGGATATGGCTCATAGGTGTATGGTGGTGGTTCTTGGAAGTCACAAGGGTATTCACCATAACCATTGGATTGGTATGCATCATAGAATGGCTCTTCTTCATAGTGCATTGGTGGGGGTTGTTGCCAAGAGGATTGATCATATGCATATGGCTCCTCCCACCTTTGGTTATCCCATCCTTGATGCACATCTTCATTGAAGTTCCCATTTCCTACAACATAGTTGTAATCACACTCATAGCCAAAGTGAGAATTCATGATGAAAAGTGAAAATAAGAAACAAAAAGCTAACAAGAAATAATGAAACAAAGTCCTAAAACTAGCAAAAACTAATAAGCAATCCAAAAATCAAGCTATTCACAATATTCACATATATACAATAATTTACACAACACCATTGCAACTCCCCGGCAACGGCGCCATTTTGATGTACGAGTTTTGCTTGATAGTCTAGAATTTCTTCTTATAGAAGGAATAACTTCGTTGTAAGCATAGTTCCAAACCAACAAACAATTCCCACATCAAAAATTTGGTTTTGTCATAATTAACAAACCCCAAATAAGAAATAACCGGAGTATTTAGACTCCGGATCGTCTCACGAGGAATTGCAATGAAGTGAATGATTATTGGCTATGAGGGGACAAGGGGGTTGTGATTTATATAGGGACAATAAAATATAAAGGGGCAAGAATTTAAATGACAAGAAGAGTAAATCATGCAAGTATTTAAAGAAGACAAGTAAGGAAGAGAGACATTCATGGCAATGAATTGAAATCATAGGCTTTCCATCCTACTCATGCAATGATTAATTCGCCTTATTTAGTTAACTCACACATCGGGAGAATGTCAAACAAGACTAATTAATCATGTCACAAATATAAACAAGAATTTATCTCATTACGTCATCTCCAATAAATAGGGAAAAAGTCTAACGAGACTAGCTAATCTCAATCCAAAAGTCCTAATCAACTTACTAATTAAATTAGCAAAAGATTAGCGTCAATGGAAAAATATACTAGCTAACAACTCTAGATCACCAACATAAGTTGGGTTTTCATGACTCAAGATTGCCCAATGACTCTTTCCAAGCCAAGAATGCTCAAGATCTACTTTAACATCCTTCCAAGCATTGTATCAAACACTTGGAAGGCATAAAAGGAAAGCATGGTAAAATTGCAAAGAATGTAAATCTACACTACTCAATTGCAAGGAATTAACCAACAACAAATCCAAATCAACAATAAAGGAACATGAATCATAAATTGCATTGAATTGAAAATAAAAGAACCAAAAAGTGCATCAACAACAAAGTAAGCAATTGCAAGAATGAGATACAAAATTAAAGAGAGAAAGAGTAGAAGAACAAGAAATTGTAAAGGAAAAGTAAATCAAAGCATGAATTAAACCTAGATCTAAGAAATCCTAATCCTAATTCTAGAGAGAAGAGGGAGCTTCTCTCTCTAGAAAACTAACTAAAGGCTCATGATGGCTAAACTAATTGCTCCCTCCTTTGCTTGGACTTCAATTCTGCATGAAATAGCTTCAGAAATGAGTTGGGTTGGGCCCAAAGTGCTTCAGAAATCGCTGGGGGCGAATTCACTTTAGTGGGCCATGGCAGAATCGGCGCGTGCGCGCCATGTGCGCGTGCGCGTCGCTGGAAAATTCCCAATCTGCGCGGAAGCGGTATGTACGCGTGCGTGTCCTTGTGAAAAACCACTTCTGCGCGTGCGCGCCTTATACGCGTGCGCGTCCATTGGTGCATTTCAAATCTTTGTTTCTTTATGCACTCTCCTCTTTGCATGCTTTTCTCCTCATTTCTTCCATCCAATACTTGCCTAATGAACCTGAAATTACTTAACAAGCACATCAATGCATCGAATGGAATTAAAGTGAATCTAAAATCACCAAATTAGGGCCTAAAAAGCATGTTTTTTACATTTAAGCATAATTCAAGGGAGAATTACAAAACCATGCAATTCCATTGAATAAATGTGGGAAAATGTGATAAAATCCCCCAAATTAAGCACAAGATAAACCATAAAATTGGGGTTATCAAATCTCCCCACACTTAAACTAAACATGTCCTCATGCTAAAATCAAGAAAGAAGCAAAGGGTATCACATTTATTCAATGCAAACTTAACTAAATGCAATCTATCTATATGAATGCATCCACTTGGTCAAGATAAATCAATTTCCAAGAATACATATACAAACACAAGGGCTAAGGCAATAGAAATCACTCAACCAACAATTGAATTGAATTATTAAAAATCCTTGGAAAATTTTACAAACTTGCAAGAAAAGAGATTATCATGGGTGGAAACATGTAATTGAGAAATCGAACCCTCACCGGATGTGTATCCGCTCTAGTCGCTCAAGTGTATGGGGTTGATTCGCTCAATTCTCCCCTAATCATGTTTTTCAAGATTTGTTTTTCATCTAACAATCAACAATTACTTTATGCATGCATACAAATATCATGAGGGCTTTCTCATAGGTTGTAATGGGGCTAGGGTCAATGTAGGATGCATATGGTCAAGTGAGCTTGAAATTTGAATCTTTGATTAACTTAAACTTTCCACCTAACCTATGACACCCTACACAATTCTAAACAAACCTAACTACCCATTCTTCACTTTTTCACACACTCATGCATTCTCTTTTTGATCACCACACACATGCATTGACTTTTATTGAACCTTGACTTTGGGAAATTTTTGTCCCATTTTTATTGTAATTCTTTTTCTTTCTTTTCTATATATTTTTTTTCTCCTTATATATATATATATATATATATATATATAATTCTTTTTATTTTTCTCATTTTTTTTATATTTTTTTTCAACTAAAATAAGAACATCAATGCATATGGTTTACACATGATTAATACATGAGTATGTACCCAATTCCCAAGATTTTTCAACAAACACACTTTTATCTCTACTCCATTCCCAACTTCCCAAAATCAATTTATGAACACTCTCACTAGTCTAAGCTAATTAAAGATCCAAAGTAAGGGCATTTATTATTTTTCACTTAGGCTTGTAATGTGCTACAATTAAGAACAAATGGGTTAATCATAGGCTCAAATTGGTTATCAATGGAAGATAAAAGGTAGGCTTATTTGGGTAAGTGAGCTATTTGAACAATGGCCTCAATCATATAAATGCATGTATACACAAAGTAATGGACATATAGAATTAAACGAATCAAAGATTACAATCATAGGAAGAGAATAATGCACACAAGAATGAAAATAAGTGATTATGTATGATGTAACCACACAAATAGGCTCAAATCTTACATGCTTGTGTTCTTAGCTCAAAAATCATGTTCCACAAAATATATAATTCAAGTAAGTTCTAAAAAAAATTTTTTTTTTCAATTGAGGTGCCCTATAGATAAAATCCTTGAAAAATATCATGATTTCGACTAAGCTTGACATATACATATGCAATGCAACCAAAAAAAATCCTAAAAGACCTAAGAATAAAATGCAAAAGTGTTGGGGTTAGAAACTTGTCACCCAAAAATGCCGAGCGGTCGGACGACCTCCCCATACCTAAAAGTTTGCACCGTCTTTGGTGCACTAAAAAAATGAGCAAGGGGGTACGGTGACTTTCCGAGTTGCCACCTTCAGCTGGTAGGTCAACCGGTTGCTGCGTGTTCTTCCTTCTGCTTCCATTTTTGCTTATGATGACTCATCCTGAACATAGAAAACAGGAGATAATAAGACAAGTAAATGCACAAGCAAGGAAGCATGGATTGTTGGAATGAGGTAAATCACTAGAATTGAGTGAGTGAATTGGTGTGACAATAATGAAAAATAAGTGTGTGAGTTCTAACTTGCATGCGGTTTAGAACTCACACCCTAGTATTTAAAAATCATGTCACAATTATACAAAAGAAAACATGCACTTCACTCATTCTAGTGTGCTTGAGATACTTTAAAAGGCTTGTAGGTTAAAACAACCCAACAAGTAGTGAAAAAGCATAAAAGCATTCAAGCAAAAATCAAGCAATTGTGAAATTGGATAATGAATGGACATTGATTGATGTGTAAGTAAATTTGGTGAACAAAATGGTTTAAAGAACTTACACATCAAATAATGACATTTATTGAAGTTGTTGCAACACCTAAGTGACATAGAGGTGAAACACATGGATGCTATGGGACTTAGGAAAAAGAAGATAGAATTGGAAATCAATCACATAGCAAGCATGGCCCATAAAGCTTTACAAAGCTCAAAAATATGTCACTAGATAAGCTTTTGATCCAATTTCACAATTCCACAATCTCAATGCATGAAATAGGTGATGATCAATCAGAACAAGCATCCTAAAAAAATGCATTCATAATGTACAATTGCCTAACAATAGATGATGAATGCATGGTAGCCAAAACATGCAATTCAAAGAGTTAAGATGCATGAAGGCAATATAACAAGTACTTAGTATTCAAAAGTGTTAAACATGAAAAATTCCAAACCAATTAACCAAATACAACCTCAACAAAGAAATCCAACAAGTACAATTAACAACAATGATGTTAAACTAACATCCTATCAATAAGCAGCAGCAGTAAACAGTAAACAAGATTAGTAATCCAACACTTATAATGGAAAATAAAAATTAAACTAACTAATTAACTAAAAGGAATGGTGTTATATGATGCTTGGTAGTATTGGATGATGCATGAAGGGTGGAAAGAAAGGAAGAGAAGAGAGAAGAAGGAAAGAAATGGAAAGAAGAGAAGAAAAGAAGATGAGTGGAACAGGACAATCCACACGTGCGCGTCATGTGCGCGTAAGCGTGGATGGATGAAATGGAAATGATGCGGACGCGTATGGCACGCCTGTGCGTCGGTGGGTTATTTCGAGAGTGGCGCGTCCACGCAAGGTACGCGTGTGTGTGCCTTTGGGCACAAAGTTGGCACACTCCAGGCACAACTCTCGGGAAAATGTATGGAAGGTGAAAAAAATCAATCCACGCGTACGCGTACATGGCGCGGGTGCGTGGATGGTCGAAATTGCTTGGGCACGCGTACGGGTGGAGTGCGCGTGCGCGTGGATGGTGCTCTGTTTTTCAAAAATTTTTTCTATATTTTTGCACCAATCCAAGCATTCCAAACCTCCAAACAGCTACCAAAACATCAATAAACCTTATTTAACCTACTAAACTCCCAATTAAACACAACTAAGCAATTCAAAACAAAGAATTAAACCTATTTTACCAATATTTACAAAGAGGAAAAAGGAAAAGATGTTACCATGGTGGGTTGTCTCCCACCTAGCATTTTTGTTTATTGTCCTTAAGTTGGACTTATGGGGAGCTCCTCATCAAGGTGGCTTGTGCTTGAATCCATCCTTGAACATCTACCAATGCTTGGACTTCCATTGTGCTTCCTCATTCAAATATAATAACTCCAAGCTTTGATGGAGTTCTTCACAAACCGTAAGCTCCCAAAGTTGGTCTCCCTTGTGTGATCCGGAATCCCACACTTTATTTTCACACCCGTCCTTGAGTTGATCATGGTGATTTCCTCCGGGTGGCAAGAGAGATGAATTCTCATGGAAGCACCAAACTATCCTCCTAGACTCATTCAATTGAGGACTACACCAATCCATGCTCCTCAATTTTGAGCTTCCAACCATAATAAGCCTAGACTTACAATGCCAACCACTAAACATCCTCCTCTCGCTTAATTCCATAAAGCACCCTAAGTTGGCCATCCGTCTCAAGCAAACCATATTCAAGTGGGATAATAAAGCTAAGAGTTAGAGGTTTTATCCACTCAAATGAAGGGCTAGATGACAACCTAGGTGGAGGAGTTCCCAACGGTCTTGACAAAGCATGATCCACTCCCGTCCATAAACTTCTAGAGGCTTCCAACACTTGGCAAGGTTCTTCAAACATTACCTCTTGCCAAGCTTCCTCAAGTTCAAGCTCTTCTTCACCAATGTCTTCTAGCTCTTACCCATCACTCAAATCATAAATAGGAGGTTGAGTGAAATCTTCCTCATCATCAATTCCAAGTAGAGTGGGGAAGGGTTCTTCAAGCTTAAAAGGATCACATGTTGACTCGGAATCGTCATAAATAGGAGGACCTATTTCTTTGGACACTTCTTCCAATTCTTCAATCACATTGTGCCTTGGAGGTTTTGCACTCTCCTCCTCAACACCAACTTTAAACTCCATGGAAGAAGGCTCTTCATTTTGTGACTCCTCTATGTGCTCAACATATTCTAAGGTTCCAACCACTACTTCCTTTCGTTCAATCATCTCTACCTTCTCCTCTTGTTGCATTTCTTGCTTTAACTCCTCTTCCTCACCTCGGAGCTTCAAGTTCACTCCCTCACTAAGTTTCTTGGTTGCTTCTCCATATTCAACAATGGGAATGCCTTGATCGCATAGGCTTAGGCGGGATGAGACTATGTTGCTAACGGCTTCTACCATGATAGCCATCTTAGCTCTTAGCCCCGCAAACTTCTTTTCATCCTCCTCTTGTCGCCTTAAGAGATGAGATTTAAGATCTCCGAATTCTAACATGGAGGCTTCATCGGGAGGTGAGGGTGGAAGAGAGGGTTCATTGTTTGAGGGGAGGGTATTGTAGTTGGAAGATGGTTCATATTGGTAAAATTCTTGAGGTGGTGTGTGTGAACTTTATGGTTCATAGGAGTATTGGTATTGGAAAGGTGGTGGTTCTAGATGTGGTTCATATGGTGGTTGGTATGGTGGGTATGGGTTGGGATCATGCGGAGGTGAATGGTGATATGAGGCATGTGAGTATGGTGGAGGGCTATATTGAGGATATGGCTCATAGGTGTATGGTGGTGGTTCTTGGAAGTCACAAGGGGATTCACCATAACCATTGGATTGGTATGCATCATAGAATGGCTCTTCTTCATAGTGCATTGGTGGGGTTGTTGCCAAGAGGATTGATCATATGCATATGGTTCCTCCCACCTTTGGTTATCCCATCCTTGATGCACATCTTCATTGAAGTTCCTATTTCCTACAACATAGTTGTAATCACACTCATAGCCAAAGTGAGAATTCATGATGAAAAGTGAAAATAAGAAACAAAAAGCTAACAAGAAATAATGAAACAAAGTCCTAAAACTAGAAAAAACTAATAAGCAATCCAAAAATCAAGCTATTCACAATATTCACATATATACAATAACCAATAACATAACACCATTGCAACTCCCCGGCAATGGCGCCATTTTGATGAACGAGTTTTGCTTGATGGTCTAGAATTTCTTCTTATAGAAGGAATGACTTCGTTGTAAGCATAGTTCCAAACCAACAAACAATTTCCACATCAAAAATTTGGTTTTCTCACAATCAACAAACCCCAAATAAGAAATAACCGGAGTATTTAGACTCCGGGTCGTCTCACAAGGAATTGCAATGAAGTGAATGATTATTGGCTATGAAGGGACAAGGGGGTTTTGATTTATATAGGGACAATAAAATATAAAGGGGCAAGAATTTAAATGACAAGAAGAGTAAATCATGCAAGTATTTAAAGAAGACAAGTAAGGAAGAGAGACATTCATGGTAATGAATTGAGATCATAGGCTTTCCATCCTAGTCATGCAATGATTAATTCACCTTATTTAGTTAACTCACACATCGGGAGAATGTCAAACAAGACTAATTAATCATGTCACAAATATAAACAAGAATTTATCTTATTACGTCATCTCCAACAAATAGGGAGAAAGTCTAACGAGACTAGCTTATCTCAATCCAAAAGTCCTAATCAACTTACTAATTAAATTAGCAAAAGATTAGCGTTAATGGAAACAATACTAACTAACAACTCTAGATCACCAACATAAGTTGGGTTTTCATGACTCAAGATTGCCCAATGACTCTGTCCAAGCCAAGAATGCTCAAGATCTACTCTAACATCCTTCCAAGCATTGTATCAAACACTTGGAAGGCATAAAAGGAAAGCATGGTAAAATTGCAAAGAATATAAATCTACACTACTCAATTGCAAGGAATTAAACAACAACAAATCCAAATCAACAATAAAGGAACATGAATCATAAATTGCATTGAATTGAAAATAAAAGAACCAAAAAGTGCATCAACAACAAAGTAAGCAATTGCAAGAATGAGATACAAAATTAAAGAGAGAAAGAGTAGAGGAACAAGAAATTGTAAAGGAAAAGTAAATCAAAGCATGAATTAAACCTAGATCTAAGAAATCCTAATCCTAATTCTAGAGAGAAGAGGGAGCTTCTCTCTCTAGAAAACTAACTAAAGGCTCATGATGGCTAAACTAATTGCTCCCCCCTTTGCTTGGACTTCAATTCTGCATGAAATAGCTTCAGAAATGAGTTGGTTTGGGCCCAAAGTGCTTTAGAAATCGCTGGGGGCGAATTCACTTTAGTGGGCCACGGCAGAATCGGCGCGTGCACGCCATGTGCGCGTGCGCGTCGCTGGCAAATTCCCAATCTGCGCGGAAGCGGTATGTACGCGTGCGCGTCCTTGTGAAAAACCACTTCTGCGCGTGCGCGCCTTATAGCGTGCGCGTCCATTGGTGCATTCCAAATCTTTGTTTCTTTATGCACTCTCCTCTTTGCATGCTTTTCTCCTCATTTCTTCCATCCAATACTTGCCTAATGAACCTGAAATTACTTAACAAGCACATCAATGCATCGAATGGAATTAAAGTGAATCTAAAATCACCAAATTAGGGCCTAAAAAGCATGTTTTTTACATTTAAGCATAATTCAAGGGAGAATTATAAAACCATGCTATTCCATTGAATAAATGTGGGAAAATGTGATAAAATCCCCCAAATTAAGCACAAGATAAACCATAAAATTGGGGTTTATCAAACGCGTACAGGAAAAAGGAGAACACCACTGCCGTTGCTGCTAGGGCTTGGTACCGGAACCCTAATCATCACCGATAATGGCGCCGTTGTCGCAGTTCAGTCGTCGTTCCGGTTCCAATTTCTCTATTCTTGCAATCGTAAACTGGAAAATTAGTTGTGAATTCACAACTAATTTTCAAAGTTACTATGGTTTAATTTTAAAAGCTTCGTATAAACTGGAAAATTAGTTGTGAATTTTCAAAGTTGGGTGGCGAAATCTGATTTTCTGCGTAACTTTTAAAAAAAAGTCAGCAATTTTGAAAGGCTATAACTAATTTTGTGATAATCGGAATTATATGAAACAAAGTTTGGGTTATAATTGAGAATATATAGAGCTTGATTGAAGAATTTGAGATATTTTTATTAAATATATAATTTATGGTGAATTTTCGAAGTGTGGTTGTCGAATCTGATTTTTCTGTAGAACTTTTAAAATGGCAGCAACTTGTTTACTCTACTAGGAATTTTCCAATTTGAACTTTAAAATGGAACCAATTTTAAATGGAGCTTTTATATTTTTAGTTTAATGTCATAAAATTTCAGAACTGTTGGAGTTGTGATTTTAAAGATATGAATTTTTGAAATATGATACATGATGCAGTAAAAACCTGGTTCTGTCTTTCAAGTCAGTAATTTTGTAAGCCTATAACTTTTAATCCAGAATGGTTATTGAGGTGCAACAAAATGGTGGAGAAAACTGGTTGTGTCTAGTATATGTGAATTAAATTTTAAGGCTGTCCATATTTTAATGAGTGAATTATGGGACTTGGAAGATGATATATTCACTGGATTTTAAAACAGAACTCTGCAGAAAATTACCCAACTTCCAAACTACATAAATTCTTCATTAAAAGTGGTATTGACCTATAATCAATTGAAAATGAAATCCAGGTAAGTCTATTTAAATCATATTAAGTTTGAGCTCTATTGGATTTAATTTTAATTTTATATGAAATTTTGAGTATTGCACGCTGCTAATGTTTTTTGGTTTTCAACACTGCAGAGTAGTCACAGTTTTTTCTCGATTTTTGAGACTAGAGTAATTAAAAAATTATGATTTCTAGTTTGTTAGAGAGCTTAGTTTAAAATAATCATCTGAACATAAAGTTTGCGCAATTCTGAGTTAATTTGATATTTTAAATAATCTTTCGAGGAAGCGATAATTGATTTATATTTGAGGCTTAGTAAAAAATGAAAAATCAAACTAGTTCAGCATTGACTTAATGAATTTATGCTTGGAACATGTTGGTTATTCATACAATTTAAGTAAATTTTAAGTTGTAAAGAAACTGGAATAAATTACAATGTAAGAGTTAGAAAGAGAATTTTGCCTTAACAAAGACCAAGTAAGGAAATTAAAATGAAATCTGAATGAGAATGATAATTGATGATGAACAATAAAAAAGATTGAGATGATTGTTTACCTGCTAAAAATGAGCAGAGATATTATTTGACTTTGAGAACAAGCTGAGATAATTGTTACCTGTAACATCCTACCACATAAAGAATTATGCTTAAGTCATAAGACAGAGGTGGTGAGGTATTACGACCTCTAAAAGTAAAATTATATATGTAATATAGTGAGAAAGATTTATAACTAGGAGCCTTTAAAAAACAGGGTTAAGCAAAATCGTTAAATTGAAAAGCACAACACTCCCGAATGCGATAACGTAAGCGAAGCAAGGTAAAAAATAAGCTAACACATATATATATATATATATATATAGAATAGTGCCAAAATACAGATAACAAAGCTCAATACTCGGTTCGCGAAGGTAACCGGCCCGAGCATATAAGTATACATTCATATATATATGAGAACCCAAAAGAAACCCAAAATACAGAGTTACAAAATCTGTTTCTCCAAAATAACCTCTAAGAGGAGTTAATACAGTATATATATAAATAGTGGAGATAATAAGTATCTATATAAATACATATAGCCAAAATAAAGCCTCGAGAGATAAGGATCTTCACTAAATCGGAAGCTTCCAGCATGCCTCAGCGAGGAGCCTCATGTCCTGCATTTAAAAATCATAAGATCCATATGGGGTGAGAACCGGAGGCTCTCAGCATGGTAACAGTGCCCACATATCTAACATATAATGTCTCGGGAAAGCCGAAGGTGATCCTAGAACTTCCAATATATAATTAAAGCTTATAAACATAACTATACCATGAAAATGAAATAGGCAACTAGATAAGGGTCTTTTGTCTATCTAAAACTCTCCAATCGAACTCCTCCGAACCTCCCAACCACCCCCGGAATCAATTGTTACAAATACATTTATTACATACAAGAAAATCAGAGGTAAAAAGCATATACAGCAGGTAAACAAGTAGCAAGTAGTTATGCAATCAGTTAGGCATTCCAAACCAAACACACCAAACAAACATATAGATGCATATGATGCATGCCTGTTCTAGTGGCTGATGAGTCTAATATGTCAGTTATAAAGCTAACCATTGGACTGTCCCTCTCTCGTGCATCCCCAACTCGAGTAATTCTCAATCATAATCATAATCATATAACACCCATACTGGTGTTTATCCACGGGGCGAGCTCTTCCGGGACTTTCACAGTGTCCGGCCACACTTACGATATTGGGTTAGTATCGAGTCTCAACCTGGAGCACGTAGTAGCTAGCCACTGCTTTCACTCAGAGAAACTCGTATCTCAGATATTTAGAAGTGCATCAAATCACATTATCAATCAATAATCATATACATATACATACTCACCCATGATTCAATATTTCGCACAGCTATCCGGCTCATAACATAATCCATAACCAGCCATAATTCATTATTAAAAATAGCCATTTGGCTTATAACATAAACAGCACTTCCACCATCATCATTTTCAATCCATATAATCATCATTAATCATGATTCATCATTAATTCACCCCCTTGCGTACGCGTGGGTGTGCGTTTTTGCTTCCTCGTGTATGCATTCCCTCGTCTGCGTACGCATGTACGCTGGACAGAACCAACTGTCCGTGTATGAAGCCAAATGCTCGCGTACGCAAGGGTCTCTTTTTTCCCATGATGCGTATGCATTGCCTTGTCCACGTACACATACATGCCAAACAGAAACGCCCATCCGCGTATGGAGGGGTTCACGTACGCATGCAGCGCAAATCAGTCAAAAAGCTGCTAAGTCCAGAATTTTCAACTTTGTACACCAAATTTTGATTGAGCATAACTTCCTCATTTTAAAACATTTTTTTCCATTCTTCGAATGGCATAAACATCTCGGACCAAATTTTTTTTCTAAAGAAGCTTGAAATAGATCGGAAGTCTGGAGACCAAGTTATGCTCCGCCAAAATTGGACCAAAATCACAATTTTTACAAAACTTAACAAACCTCAATTTTCAAAACTTACAATTTCCAAACCCCTTTAAATCCAATCCAACCTTACCAATTCAGCATCAAACATATACCAACTTCCTCATACAGTCCACAACCTACTAAATTTATTCACTTTAATCAATCTCAAACTCAATATTTCAAGTTCAACAACATACCAAATACATCATCAATTTCTTATGATAATTTAATATCAACTACACCATGAACATAGTACCAACAAGTCAATCTTACTAACCGTCATGCATATTCCTAAGGCACACATGTCATACATACAAGTTTCCATCACATTCTCCAATAATCACTAACCACATACATAATAATACAATCCACCATAACCAATCAATAACATCAACAATTCAATTCCTATCCTAAGGTCTCTAGCCTAAGTTTTCACAATACATTACATTTTAAATATGAGAAACCGAAACCATACCTTGGCCGATTCTCCGATCAAACTCAGAACATTCCCAATTTACTTATCCTCAAGCTTCCAAGGCCTCAACATCTCACCAACAGATTTTCCAGCATATAACTCCACTTCCAAGCTTTCCAAAACCTCAATCAAGCTCCAATATACATATATATACTACCTAATCCACAATATCTCATTCAAACATAACAACTTAATACCCATACACAATAAATCAAGAATTCCACAAGGGTTGAGAATTCTTACCATACCCACGGACCAAGAGGTAAGATTAAGCGTTTTCCTTAAGTTAATTGGATCCTATAACATCAAAGAGCTCAAAATATCAATACTTTTACTCAAAATTTTTTAAATCAAGGGCTGGGAAAACTGGAAGGGATTCGTGATTTATCTCTTGAATAATGTTGTGGGCTTTGTAGAACTCAACGCTGCGGTCGCGTGGCCGCAAACGGTGCGGCAATCGGAGCTCCGGTTTGTGTTTTTTTGGAAGTGTTCTTCCCTTTTCTAAAGTGCTTCAGCGTGTTTTGCTGAAGAAGGGAGGAAAGAGAGCTATATTAAGAGTGTTTGGGCTGAGTTGGGTCGGGCCTTGGGCCCAATACGGGCCTGGTTCGCCCGGTTCGATCCGTTCGGCTCAATCTTTGGCCAACTTCTTTAAAATTAGTGTAAAAAATTCTTATTTTAATTTTCTATACCATATTAAACCATAAAAATCACATTTCTAATTTTCTAGAATAAATTTTAATTTATGAGTTAATTATTCATTAATTCACCGGGTTTTACATTCTACCCACCTAAATAGGAATTTTGCCCACAAAATTCGAATTCAGTTACCTTAGAATAAGTGCGGGTAGTCTGTTCGCATCTCTGAATCAAGTTCCCAAGTATGCTCCTCAATTCCGGCCCAACTCCACGCAACTTTAACTGATGAAACCTCCTTTCCGTGTAACCATTTAATACTCGTGTCATCAATTCTGACCGGAGTCACCTGGAGTGTCAAGTCTTCTTTTAACTGAACTGTTTTAGGTTCTAACACATGCCTAGTATCAGGAGTATATTTCTAAAGCTGCGACACATGAAATACATCGTGCAGGTTCAAAAGGTGAGGTGGTAGAGCTATCCGATACACCACCGGTCCACACCTTATACAATTCCTTCTCATTTTGTTGAGCTTCTTCAATCCTGGATTTAAAGTCACTCAAAATTTGCAACTGACTTAAGCACAAAGTTCCGAATACTTCCTAAACACCTAACCACAGGCTCTCGAATGCTATAAGTAACTCCTCTTCTCTAAGCATCATCCAAGCAGCACACAAAGACTTCCGACTTAAGGCATCTGCCACAATATTCACTTTTTTCGGGTGGTAATTCAGTTCAAAATCGTAGTTCTTCAATAACTCCATCCACCTCCTCTGCTGCATATTCATTTCTTTCTGATCAAAGAGATATTTCAAGCTCTTACGATCAGAGAAAACTTAGAACTTAACCCCATAGAGGTAATGCCTCCACACCTTTAGTGCAAACACAACCGCAGCAAGTTCTAGGTCGTGCGTCGGGTAATTAACTTCGTGAGGTCTCAACTGTCGTGAGGCATACGCCACCACATTCCGGTGCTGCATCAACACGCACCCCAATCCTTTTAGTGAGGCATCACAATACACCTCAAATGATTTATTCGATTCAGGCAACACTAATACAGGTACAGTGGTCAACTTTTGTTTCAGCGCTTAAAAACTCTCCTCGCACTCAGAAGTCCAGACAAATGGCACATCTTTATGGGTTAACTTCGTCAATGGCAAAACTATTTGATAAAATCCTTTAATGAATCTCTGATAATAGCCAGCTAAGCCCAGAAAACTCCTTATCTTAGTTACTGAGGTCGGTCGCCCCCACTCCATTACTATTTCCACCTTAGAAGGATCTACCGCTATCCCCTGATTACTCACTACATGGCCAAGAAACTTCACCTCACTCTTCGAGAACTCACTTTAGATAACTTGGCGTACAATTTTCTCTCCTTCAAGATTTGTAACACAGTCTGCAAGTGTTTGGCATGCTCTTCTTCAGTTTTAGAATAAATTAGTATATCATCAATGAAGACAACAACAAACTTATCCAAAAACGGGCAGAAAATTCTGTTCATATAGTCCATAAACACTGCAGGAGCATTCGTCAACCCAAAGGACATTACAGTGTACTCGTAATGACCATAACGAGTCCTGAAAGCGGTCTTAGGGATGTCTTCATCTCTTATCCTTATCTAGTGATAACTGGATCGCAACTCAATCTTAGAGAAAACTCCGGCTCCTTGTAACTGATCCATGAGATCATCCATCCTCAGCAGTGGGTACTTATTCTTTATTGTGACCTTATTCAGTTGCCTATAATCTACACAGAGATGCGTACTCCCATCTTTCTTCTTTACCAGTAACACCGGCGCTCCCCACGGAGAAACACTAGGTCAGATGAACTGTTTACCCATTAAGTCTTTCAGCTGAACCTTGAGCTCGACCATTTCTAAAGGCGACATTCTATAAGGATCAATCGATATCGGACCTATTCCAGGCACTAATTCAATCGCAAATTAGACCTCTCAGGTAGAAGGGAATTCATCAATGTTGCCCGAAAACGTCTTAAGTAAATTCACAAATAATCGGAATTTGCTCTAAGCTTTGTTCCTCCCTCGAAACACCCACAGTTAATAGCATAACACCCTGACATTCATATCCAGAATAGCTTACTATCATAGAGTTCAAATATAGCTATTCACTACTACCGGCTGATGGGATTTTTGTGGAAAAAAAAAACAAATTTCTCCAAAACACCCAAATCTAACCGGCAAGTGCACCGGGTCGCATCAAGTAATAATAACTCATGGGAGTGAGGTCGATCCCACAGGGATTGAAGGATTGAGCAATTTTAGTTTAGTGGTTGATTTAGTCAAGCGAATCAAGATTTGGTTGAGTGATTTGTGATTAACAGAATTTAAATTGCATGGAAAGTAAAGGGAATGGGTAAATTGCATGAAATTAAAGAGAACTGAAATTTAAAGTGCTGAATCTTAAAGAGCAAGAAATTAAATGGCAGAAACTTAGAACGTAAGAAATGTAAATTGCAGAATCTTAAAGTGCAAGAAATGTAAATGGCTTGAATTGTAAAGGGAATGGGGAATTGGATTTGCAGAAATTAAACAAGGAAAAGTAAAATTCAACAAGCAGAGGAGTAGAAGATAACTTGGATTGAACCGGATCTAAAAACAGAATTGTAAATGAGCATGAAAACAGTAAACAGGGAATGGGAAATGGGAAATCCGGATCTCAGGACCCAAGAGACTAGAAAACCAAGTCTAGATCTCAATGCCTTCCTAGATCCAACAAGAACAATTGCAAAGGAAATGTAAATTGCAAAGAAAGTAGATGAAGAAGCAATTAACCGAAACTAAAATTCAATTAAGCAGAGAATTAAACAAGATCCCAAGGTGAGATTGAAACAGATTTCCTTCAATTCTCCAACCCAAGATCCAAGACAAGAAAAGTAAAGAGTGCTGGGCAAGAACAAGGAAGAAGAGAGATCAATTCTCCTCCCAAATTCTCTTGAATTAAAACAACAATGCTAAGAAATGTAAAAGTGAGCTCTAAGCAAACCGAAAAAAAATCTATTCTGAAAAACTAAAAGGGAAGCTCCCTTAAAAACTTAAATCCTATGCTATTTATACACTTTCTTCAAATGGTCTTCAAGCCTTCAATTGGGCCTTTGCTCTTGATGGAATTGGGTTGATAGAGGCCTTGGTTGATTGCTCTTGGAGTTTGGAGAAGAACCGAATTGAACCGGGTTGGAATCATGAAAGCTTGAGTAAAAGTTGGAGTAAAAGTTGGAGGCTAACTTTTACTCCAGCTTTTCACATCAGCCACCCTTCCTTGCTGATACCAACGTTGGGGCAAAAGTTAGGGGTCTAACTTTTGCTCCAACGTTGGCCTCCCCTTGCATACTCATGGCGCCAACGTTAGCCAAAAAGTTAGGGGCTAACGTTGGCGCAAACTTTTGCTCATCCAGGGAGAATTTTTCATGCGCCAACGTTAGCCAAAAAGTTAGGGGCTAACGTTGGCGCAAACTTTTACTCATCCAGGGAGTGTTTTTCATGCCAAAAGTTAGCCAAAAAGTTTGAGGCTAACTTTTGCTCCAGCTTTTGCCCAAAAGTTAGCCAAAAAGTTTGAGGCTAACTTTTGGTCTAGCTTTTTGCTTCCTGGTTCATTTTCAATTGATCCAAAAGTTTGAGCTAAAGTTTGAGGCAAACTTTTGCTCAAACTTTTTGTCCTCTCTTCCTCCTAACCATTCCTTCTTGCTTCAACCTTTCTCCAAGCTTTCTTCACCTATCATTAATCAACCAAACACATCAAAGCTATGCTCAAGATCATGAGATATTCATTCTTTCATAATATGTGACAATTATAGCATAAAACCTCATGAAATAGCATGAATTCATACATGGTTGATTAAATCAAAGGAAACATGAAAATCTACCCAATTGGCTTGCTTATGGCTCAAGAAAGTGCATAATTCAATTGAAAACAAAAGAAAAAGGCTAATGAAACTAGGCTAAGATGACTTGTCATCACAGGCCCTTCCGATCCTTCCAGCATAAAATACAACGTCTTCTCAGAATAGTCAAGCAAGACATGATTCTTAGATAACCAATCCAGACCCAAAATGAGATCCAAACTAGTCATTGGTAAGCAAATCAGATCATGGACAAAATCTCGCAGTTTAACTTGGAATGACACTTGTAGACAGGCTAACCTAGTCACAACGGCTTCTGAAGTAGTATTATGCACATTCAAATAATAATCTAACACAACTATCTTCAGCTCTAATTCACTAGCCTTCTCAAATGCAATGAATGAATGAGTAGCTCCAGAATCAAATAAAGCATTCAAAGTTTTATCGGCTATTTCACATTTACCTCAGATAAGCATATCAGACCCATCGGCACCTACAGCTGAGGTAGTGAACACCTGACCAGGCTGCTGTGCTCTCTCAGTACCTTGCCTCTGCTTCTTCGAACAGTTTGAGGCTTTATTCCCTACCTTTTCACATGAGTAACACAAGCCCCAACCGGCTTTACATGGAGCACCCAGATGATGACTTCCACATCTAGCCCAAGCTTGCTCATTTAGAGGTTGCTTTTTAAATCTTCTCCCTGGAAAATTGTTATTGTTAGGCCTTCTGAAGTTAGTCTGACACCCAGAGTCTGCTGTGGTACAAAGCCTCCATGCTTGAAAGTCTGACCCCTAGGAGCAAAGCTTCTTCCTTGGTTCTGCTGAAAAGGCCCCTTGACTTCCTTTCTCTACAGCCGCCTTTCTCACATAGTCTTTAGCAACTCTGCTCTCATTCACCAACTCTAAGAAAGTCCTGATCTATATTGGTCCAACTGAGCTTAAGATATCGCTCCGTAGTCCTCTTTCATAGTTAATACACTTCCACTCCTTGAAGTCTCCAAGAGCTCCCTAACATATGCAGAAAAATCTGCATAGTTCCTCAAACTTGTTTGTATATTCAGACACGTACATAGCACCTCGCTTCAGCTGCAATAATTCAAGTTTCTTTGCCGTCCTGACAGAATTCAGAAAGTACTTTTTATAAAATTTAACTTGAAAGGCATCCCAGGAAATAGGGTCATCACCCTGCTGTAGGAGGAGTCGTGTACCCTGCCACCAATGCAGTGCTTTTCCAGTGAGCTGATAGATAGAAAACTCGACACACTGCTCTTCAGGCACCAGTTATGCTTGAAGTGCTCATTCTATAGCCTGAAACTAGGTATCGGCTTCAGTCGGATTGGTGGTTCCTCTGAAAATTGGCGGGTTGACCTTCAGGAATGCTGAGAGTGTCATCCGCCCATTTCCACTATTTCCTCTATTAACATTATTGTTCATTTGCTGCCCAAGCACCTTAGCAGTGGCCTACGTAGTAACAGCCATATTCTCCAACGCCGCCATAAAGTTCATGGGGTTATTCGTGTCGGTTTCCGGTTCCTGAGTACTAGTACGACCTCTCCCATGGCCTCGACCGCGTCCACGAGGCGCCATCTGGTTCCTATACATACCAAACAATCGATATCAAGTTGAACAGTCTCAATATCAGAAGTCTAGTGCTTCAAAGTCCCAAATGCATGCTCATGAATGTTTATGCCACATATATCAGTTAGATATCCTAAAATCACATAAACACATACAGAGAGAATGCACAGAAGCATAGTCAGTCTGTCCCTCAGGCACTACAGGAACGAACTTCTCTGATACCATAATGTAACATCCTACCACACAGAGACTTATGCTTAAGTCATAAGACAGAGGTGGTGGGGTATTACGACCTCTAAAAGTAAAATTATTTATATGTAATATAGTGAGAAAGATTTATAACTAGGAGCCTTTAAAGAAAAGGGTTAAGCAAAATCGTTAAACTGAAAAGCGCAACACTCTCGAATGCGATAACGTAAGCAAAGCAAGGTAAAAGATAAACTAACACGGATATATATACAGAAGAGTGGCAAAATACAGATAACAAAGCTCAAAAATCGATTCACAAAAGGTAACCGGCCCGAGCATATAAGTATACATACATATGCATATGAGAACCCAAAAGAAACCCAAAATACAGAGTTAAAAAACCTACTACTCCAAAATAACCTCTAAGAGAAGTTAATACAGTATATATATATAAATAGTGAAGATAATAAGTATCTATATAAATACATATAACCAAAATAAAGCCCCGAGAGATAAGGATCTTCGCTAAATCAAATGCTTCCAGCATGCCTCAACGAGGAGCGTCACGTCCTGCATCTGAAAACCACAAAATCCACATGGGGTGAGAACCAGAGGTTCTCAGCATGGTAATAGTGAACACATATCTAACATATAATGTCCTGGAAAAGCCGAAGGCAATCCTAGAACTTCTGATATATAATTAAAGCTTATAAACATAACTAAACCATGAAAATGAAATAGGCAACTAGATAAGGGTCTTCGGTCTATCTAAAACTCCCCAATCCAACTCCTCCGAACCTTCCAACCGCCATCGGAATCAGTTGTTACAAATACATTTATTACATACAAGGAAATCACAGATAAAAAGCATATACAGTAGGTAAACAAGTAGCAAGTAGTTATGAAATCAATTAGGCATTCCAAACGAAACACACCAAATAAACATATAGATGTATATGATGCATGCCTGTCCTGGTGGCTGATGAGTCTCATCTATCGGTTATAAAGCCAACCTGACAAGTCCTGTAGCTAACCATTGGACTGTCCCTCTGTCGTGCATCCCCAACTCGAGTAATTCTCAATCATAATCATAATCATATAACACCCACACTGGTGTTTATCCACGGGGGCAAGCTCATTCGGAACTTTCACAGTGTCCGGCCACACTTAGGATATAGGGTTAACAGAGTATCGAGTCTCAACCTAGAGCACGTGGTGGCTCGCCACTGCTTTCACCCAGGAAAACTCGTATCTCAAATATTTGGAAGTGCATCAAATCACATTATCAATCAATAATCATATACATATACATACTCAACCATGATTTAATATTTAGCACAGCCATCCGGCGCATAACATAATCCATAACCAGCCATAATTCATTATTAAAAATAGCCATTCGGCTTATAACATAAACAACACTTCCACCATCATCATCTGCAATCCATATAATCATCATTAATCATGATTCATCATTAATTCACCCCTTACTTGATCCACAAGTTACCACCTTTCCTAACTTCTTCTCATTACTAGGCATACTATTAGGATTTAGGGCTAACAGAATGAAAATAGAGGCTTAGAGGTTTGAAATTAGGTGTTAAAACACAAAACTCATTTTTGCTGAAAACAGGGGTCACGCGTACGCGTGGGTGTGCATTTTTGTTTCCTCGCGTACGCATTGCCTCGTCCGCATATGCATGTACGCTGGACAGAACCAACTGTCCGCGTATGAAGCCCCATGCTCGCATACACAAAGGTCTCTTTTTTCCCATGATGCGTACGCATTGCATCATTCGCATATGCATACTTGCCAAACAGAAAGCCCATCCGCGTATGGAGGGGTTCCCATACGCATGCAGTGCAGATCAGTCAAAACGCTGCTAAGTCCAGAATTTTCAACTTTGTACACCAGACTTTGATCGAGCATAACTTCCTCATTTTAAAACACTTTTCCTCCGTTTTTCGAACGGCATAAATATCTCAGACCAAATTTTCTTAATAAATAAGATTGAAATAAATCGGAGGTCAGAGACCAAGTTATACTCCACCAAAGTTTGAACAAAATCATAATTTTTACAAAACTTAACAAACCCTAATTTTCAAAACTTACAATTTCCAAACCCCTTTAAATCCAACCCAACCTTACCAATTTAGCATCAACCATATACCAACTTCCTCATACAATCCATAACCTACTAAATTTATTCACTTTAATCAATCTCAAACTCAATATTTCAAGTTTAACAACATATCAAATATATCATCAATTTCTTATGACAATTTAATATCAACTACACCATCAACATGGTACCAACAACATGTCAATCTTACTAACCATTATGCATATACCCAAGGCACACATGTCATACATACAAGATTCTATCACATTCTCCAATAATCAATAACCACATACATAATAATATAATCCACTACAACCAATCAACAATATCAACAATTTAATTCCTATCCTAGGGTCTCTAGCCAAAGTTTTCACAATACATTACATTTTTTATACGAGAAACCGAAATCATACATTGGCCAATTCTCCGATCAAACTCGGAACACTTCCAATTCACTTATCCTCAAGCTTCCAAGTCCTCAACACCTCACCAATAGATTTTCCAGCATATAGCTCCACTTCCAAGCTTCCCAAAACCTCAATCAAGCTCCAATATACATATATATTCTACCTAATCGACAATATCACATTCAAACATAACAACTTAATATCCATACATAATAAATCAAGAATTTCACAAGGGTTGAGAATTCTTACCGTACCCACGGATCAAAAGGCAAGATTAAGCATTTTTCTCAAGTTAATTGGATCCTATAACATCAAAGAGCTCAAAATCTCAACACTTTTACTCAAGATTTTTGAAATCAAGGGCTGGGAAAATTGGAAAATATTTGTGGCTTACCTCTTGAATAATGTTGTGGACTTTGTAGAGATCGACACTGCGGTCGCGTGGCCGCAAACGGTGCGGCGATCGGAACTCTGGATCAAAAGTTACAAGGATTTGAATCAAGGGTAAGGGTTTGTGTTTTTTTGGAAGTGTTCTTCCCTTCTCCAAAGTGCTTCAACGTGTTTTGCTGAAGGTGGGAGGAAACAAAGCTGTCTTAAGAGTGTTGGGTTGGGCCTTGGGCCCAATACAGGTCTGGTTCGTCCGGTTCGGCCCGGTCGTCTCAATCTTTGGCCGAATTCTTTAAAATTAATGTCAAAATTCTTGTTTTAATTTTCTCTATCACATTAAACCATAAAAATCACATTTCTAATTTTCTAGAAGAAATTTTAATTTATGAATTAATTATTCATTAATTAACCAGATTTTACATTACCTGCTAAAAACGAGTTGAGATATGGTGGTAATTCCACTGAGAAAGTTACTTTTCAGTATACATCGGCCATTGAGGATCGCACCTGTAAGGTGGTATCCTTACAAAGGTTATCAGTACATACATCAGCTAAGAAGAGCTGCACCTGTAAGGCAGTAGTTGCCTACAGAGGTTATGTTTGCGTATATCGGCTCAAGAGAATCGCACTTCTAAGATAGAGGTTACTTATAGAGGTTATGCTAACTGGAAAGCCAAGCTCAGACAAAGATTGCTGGGTTATGTCGGGAGCGGGTAAAAATCAAGAGATGAGCTTATCACCTGCACTAGGGTTAGACATTCATCATATGCAATTGAATGACTTACTTGAGTGTGCTTGTACTGTTTTACTTTATTGACGTTGTTTTGCTGTTTGATTGACGTGTGCATTGTTTGTTTATCTGCATTATTTCATTTGCTTGTGTATGCATTTTGCTTTTATAGTGGAGGTTGCTTTTAACTAGAAAGAGATTTTATGGAATTAATGAAAGTAAATATTACTGAACTAAATTCACTATTTGCACTTTATTCTTTACTTTCGTTGCATTCTCGCCCTCTATTGAGAATTTATGGTTTGTTATTACCCTAAAATTTTTAAAAACCTTTTCAGAGGTACGGACAGGACGACTGATCAGAAAACTACCGACGAATAGAAGACTTGTTTGGTTAGTTCCTTTTGAATTTATTTTCCTTCATTCTTGATGTTTTAAAGTGTTATATTTTTATAGAGGAATAAGTTTTGTATTTGAGTTTCGTATGAATAATTATTATATATTAATAGTAATCATGTGAATATATGTTTATTTGATATATTTGAGTTTGAAGTATAAAATAAAATAAAAAAATTTCGTTTTTCTTAAAAGCTGTGAACAAATTAACATATAGAAATTCAATATTAAATAATTAATAAAAATAAATTCATAATACCTTATTTTTGATACAATTATAACGTGCTAAAAAATGAGTCATTACCTTTACAACTATGCTTGTGACTTAGTGGGGTGTCACAACTAGAAAATTGATTAATACAGACAGATTTACAGACGGATTTACTCTTTATTATAGACGGATTTTTGGTTACCGACGAAATTACTGACGGATTTTGTCCCTCTGTAAAAGCCCCGTCGGAAATTATTTACCGACGGATTTTTTTCCGTCGGAAAATTACAGACAGATTTTTATCAGTTACCGATGAATTTTCCCTCTATAAATTTTCTATCCATTTCTCAAAGGCGACGAACTTTCTGACGGATTTTTCGTCTGTAATTACAGACGAATTTTCTGACGGATTTTCCGTCTGTAATTTGAACCTTAGAAAATCATCTCACACTCTGATTACAGACAGAAAATCCGTCTGTAAATCCGTTAGTAAGGTAAAATAGAATTTTTTTTATTTTTTCAATTACAAAATAAACTTGTTTTCATACAAAATAAATATAAATTTAATACAAATTTTTATCTAATTTGTATTCAAATATTTATAATATTTCAAAAAAATAAACAAATTTATTGTATTATCAAACTAAAAGAAAAGTACTATAATAAACAAACAAGTCAATATAATTCAAAATACAAACAAAATGTATTGATACATCAACTATAATCCTCAATGTATTATTCAACCATACTAAAACTATCAACTATACTAAAAGCTGTGTTATTTTCCATACTAAAACAAAAATTGAAAAACTTCAAAATCTCCAGATCAATTTAGACCTCAGATACAACAATCTCTCAAGTGAAATCCCAACTTTTCTTGGGAATCTGTTGAAATTAGAAGCACTTGATCTTTTCCACAATCAACTCACTGAAAAAGTCCCTCCACAAGTTGGTGACATGAGCAGCTTGGGAGTGCTTGATCTCTCCTACAATAACCTTCAAGAAAAATTGGACAGAAAATTCTCTCATTGGCCGGACAGGAAAATCATGATCATGCTCACCATATACTGGCTTTGAATTAAGGTCATTAATCTCAAAATTATAGAAAGTGCAGCAAGCCAAATGTTCCACTTAGTTGACCAATAAAAAGTCTTTTTTCTTTAATATTTTCTTTAATAACTTAATTACAAGAATAATAATCACAAATTGAGAAGTATTATGTGTGATTCAATTTGTTAGCTGTTCCATTCTACCGTATACACTTGACACAAGCAATGAAAAAGGATACACATGAGAGAGACAATAACCATTCATGCTACCTGCTGCCATATGTCCTAGACATGTTACCACACACATGAAAACACCAGTGCAAATTAAAGTATAAGCAAACCTGCAACAAAAAGTGAAAGCATAGGAGCATAAACCATTACTTCAAATCAAAAGCTCTAATATTAGTTAGTATATAACATGGTTCTAATCGTTAGTACTAATGTCATTATTAATTTATTACTAATGAAGAATGATAACAGATTTCGGACAGTATCAATGTTGATTTCTATTGATACCCATCCAGATTTCGGACACTCTGTATAGAGGAGACAGAGTAAGAAAATCAGTATAAACATAATAGTATAAATATCCATGAAAAATAAAATAAAAAAGAAACTAAAGTTAGTACCTTTTGCTGTTTGAATTCCAGAGCCCATCAATCCTCCTCCAATGATTGCAACCTTTACATTTGCAAGCAAAACTTCCCTACATCAATCATAGAACTCATTAAAGGCACTCAAGACGTGAAGTTTTGATCACAACTTAAAGTAGCACAGCTGCATCAAAAAACTTGTTTTTAACATACTTTAAAATGTATTATGTCAATTTCGATGTGTACATAAGTACACACAACAATTTCAAATCAATATCAAGCTTTATAACAATAGACTTTCTATACAATGGTGTGTTATTAGTTTTCTCATATATATAAAGCCAGTTTTCTCATATATATAAAATTCAAGAGTATTATTTATGCAATACACAAGCTAATGTTCCAGCAGGAGATTGCATTGGAGTCTTTCCCTTAATACTCCACTCAATAAATGGCGTAGCTTCATTTATGTCATATCCACTTAATAGATCAAGTGTCTAAAGAGTATGGTACTGAATTTTATCATGATGATTCATATAAATGCCATGTATCACTTCACTCACTATGCTCAACTAATATTAAGTCATCCCAAGATTTCCCTTGAGCAAGGCGCAGATATCGAGGTGCCTTAGGATTCACAAATGATATGAAATTGGAAACTGCAATGATCAATGGTTAGCAATTTCATAAAATAAAAATCAAATACAGAATCATTAGTCCATGAGAAATATTACCGTGAGGCCCATCTTTCTTTCCCCAAATTTCAAACAATGAATCCAATACTGTAACATAATGAACAGTTACAAGCATTGCAATGTTAAACCCTCTATAAGCAAGATATAATCACAAACAGTTACAATGCATAGCCCTGAAGAAGAATCTAACCTGTAGTAACAGCTACAATGCATAGCCCTGAAAAGCAAGATATAGTAATCTAACTATGGAAAAAAATGCATGCTTTCTTCAAAAATTACCTGAATTTCCACACGAAGGGCTGTGATTTCCTCATCTCTCCCATCTTGTGTTTGTTTGCCAGCCTTGAGAGCAGCCTGTGACAATAAATAAATAAAAAATTGAGTATTCCACAAAATTCTGTCTCTCAATATAATCATTATGCTCATAAACATAATCCCCTAAACCAACAAAAAAAAATTTTTTGAGAGAGAGAGAGAGAAACCTGAAAGTGTTGCTAGTGAAAATCTGAATTGCAGAAAATAGTTGCTATGGTTATCATGCTCCCTTCCATGTTCTCATCAAATACGCCGTAATCACTATGGTTATCATGCTCCCTTCCATGATACCAATATACCACACAAAAGAAAAGCACCTTAACTTCAATGCTTTGTTAATATCAGAGGAGTCTTTAATACAAAAGGAGTACAGCAAACTAAATTTCAGATAGCCAAAGTCAGAAAATCAACTGACCCTCTTCAGGAATCCGGCACCAAATGCTCTGGTGACTTTTAATTGTCCTTTCACTCTATCATTCAATATGGCTTGATTATCATTTGGGTGTTCTGCTCTTATTCTAAACACTTCCTGCAAGAAAAATTGAAAAAAAAAATAATCAGCAAAGGAATAAAACCAACATCTTAAAAATACGAAAACTTTTCTTTCTAGTAAAGGCTTATAATTAATTATGTTCATAAATAGCACCACACAAACTTTTCCTTTTAATTTGCTCTTATCCATTTTTAGAAGTTTCAATCAAGCTATCTCATCTAAATAATAAGGTCAATCTTGTTCTTGACTGCAATATGTGTTGCATGTGTAAATCATGGATATGAAAATATGCAGACATTGCTCACAAAAAGGGGATAGTAAAAAATATTATGATGATGAAATGTGAATAAAAGCCAATGAGATAGAAAAAACTGAAACATAAATAAAATTATTCAAATTCCAAACAACTCACACATACACATGCAAGCACCAAGTAGTAGAACGCAATTCAATAACTAATGTATGTCTAGTGGATCACATTTTAGAATTTCAAGATGTGACCACAATTCCTTAGCTTCTCAAAATAAATACCATTTGTTATTTACTTCATTGATCAACAAAAACATTTTTTTCTGAAAAAAAGAAGGAAACACACCTCTTCAATACTTGTGCTGTGATCTGTTGAAAGCTGAACAGCCCTCATTTTCAGTCTATAAAGGGATATCTCTCTGTTTTTGTTCATCATGTTAAGACGACTGTTTATGTTGTGCATTGAGACTCCTCTGAAATTGTGTAGCAGAATATCAAAGGCTCATAAACAACAGAAAAATTGTGGCATTTCCCTTATAATGGAAAAGGAGCATAAATACCTGAGCATTGGCTTTAAGAGTGAGATTTTCAGAGACGTCGCACTTGACTCTTGCACTGAGCCTTCCATCAGTCAATATTCTCCCCAACAGCATCAACTAAACCAAGCACAATAATATCATCGTCAATGAGTGTTGGAACTTACAACAACGAAACGAAACTAAGCAAAATCAGAGGGGGGGAAAGCACCTTGGGATGATCAATGAAGGTTGCACCAAACTCATAGTTAGCGGTAGGAATCTTAATAGTCTCCGTTGACTGAGAAGGGATCTCAGTAGGCCCCATCGAAACGCTAGTCGCATTCAGATTCCAACCAAGAACCAAATAAACAAATTAGATAAATATTTTTGCATAATTTAATTTGAAGTCAGCTAAAAGATATGAAGAGGTACCTGTGATTGAGGGAGAACTTCTGGTTGAGCATCTTGGTGAAATTAAGTCAGCTTGTAAGTCAGCTTCTCATTGATTTCCTTCACAATTTCGGACAGAGTTTTGGATATGATCATGCCTTGAACTTGAACTAGCCTCTGTGCCAGAACAGGAACACCAACAATGGATTTGTCAATCTTTGAAAGCATTGGATGAGACTCAAACCAGTTAACATCATCAGCAATTACCTTCTCCAACAAGCCTTCAGGAGACTTATCAGCCTTTGTTACAACAGCCAAGGTTCTCAAACCAGTTTTATCCACAAACTGAGACATTCTTATGGATTCACAAGTAGTAAAATCAACGGTAGCAGAAAGAACATTCAGAATAATGCTCTCTTCAGGCCTAATATACTCCATGATAATATCCTTGATCTGATCATAGATATTTTCAGGCTGGCCATGAACAGGAACCCTAGTTATACCAGGAAGATCCACCATTGTCAAGTTCCCTCCCAAACTAATACTGACAAAATATTGTAAACAATTATAATTCAGATCCAAACCAATCATGGTCCTCAATCAAAAGTTTGAATTAGTAACTAAAAAAGAAACTGAAAAAGCACATAGATCACAATAAGCAATGAGAAAGCACAGCGATTACGATAAGCAAAAAAAATCATATGAATTTTGAGTTGAAGTCTGGGAAAAATATAATGCTGCCAATACGAAGATCACCTTGAATTTAGAATGCTTGAGAATAGGAGCATCGCCAGTGTCTCTCCGATGAACAACCACTGCCACAAAACCAAAACCCTAGTTCACGCACCATATCGGTTCGAACAGGGGGCAAGAGAGAGGTGGAACCGCGGCTGACGGTGGAACCGATTTTGGTCGCCACGGAGCTAGGGCTTGCGCGAAGGTATGCGAGCCAGAACTGAAGGGGATAAAAGGAAAGAGAGGCGCGGCGGTGGTGGAGTTTGAGCTTGTTTTGTTCTGCGAACGAGAGACACAGGGGCTGTATTCTACTGGTTCAGTGTTTAAAGAAGAGGAGAAGAAGGAGAAAGTAGCTGCGGCGGTTAGAGTGGCCGGCGGTGGCGCTGTGGGTGAGGAAAGGAGAAGAAGAAGCTCGTCGGCGGTGGCGCTGTGGGGAATGCTAAGTTTGATTTGTGTGCTGTGAATGAATGGAGCTCGTGGATAAACATAACCCCAACCATCATAAACCTAAAATATCAAATATTTTCGACGGAAAATTTTAAATTACAGACGGATTTTTCGTCTGTAATAATTTAATAGAATGCAGCATTTTATCCATTTAATTACAGACAGATTTTCTGTCTGTAACTATTTTTCACGGAAAAAAAATTAATTTTTCCGACGGAATTATCGACGGATTTTTTTTTCGTCTGTAATTTATGTTAATTCATTTTTTTTTCTAACAAAAAATCTCTCTGTAATTCTGTCTGTATTTCCGTGGGATAAAATCCGTCGGAAATATCCCTCTGTAATAACTACTTTTCTAGTAGTGTGTGTTGTACCTGTGAGTACGTGTGAGTGTGCAGGGAGGATGAAAAAACAAAATCTCAAAATTGTTAAACTATCTTTTAATACACACATTGTAATTCAAAGATTACTGACTAAACACTACTTGTCACTCTTTTGGAGATGTGTGTAGTGATTTTCAATAACTATAAGTTGCTCGAAGATGATACTTTTTGAATTTTTCTTATGTTTACACCATTTTTTATTTTATGTGTATATATTTTCCGTTTGTATTTTTTTTATAGAGAAAAAATCAAATTTTTATGTTTATAGCTTTTATAAAAGTTTGTCTTTTTCTGAAAAAATTAAAAAACCATATCAAATACCTGTCACAAAGGTTGTTATGTTCATATTAAAATGGTGTGGATCTATAATATCCAATGACAAATTCAAAAAATTTAAATAATGAAGGCAAATATGTAACATATAAAAATAATAAAAAAAATTTATAAATATATCAAATATGAACATATTAAATGTTAAATAATTATTTATTTATTTATTATAAATATTAATACATTGATAAGTAATAACGTGGTTATTAATTTAGCTTTTATAAATTAAATAATAATAATAATAATAATAATAATAATAATAATAATAATAATAATAATAATAATAATAATAATAATAATAAGATTAATTAAGATAATCAAGATGATAAATAGATTATTTTCTAATCAATAATGAAAGTGAAATATATTTTTTTATAAATTATGTACAATAAATGATATTTTAGAAAAAAAATTATATACCAAATCTCTCATATCTTTATTATATATTTTATAGATTATTTAATAATTATTTAATAATTTAATAAAAAAAGACCGAAAATTATTTCAAATAATAATAATAATAATAATAAAGTTAGTTACTTATATGATAAAAATTCAAAATATTATTGTTTCAATTAATTTTAAATAATTTTTAATCAAATTTAAGTTTGAGAACTAATTATCAAAATACACATTGAGTATAAAATTCTTTAATTTACTAGTAAATATTAAAATTGAGTAAAAAAAATTCAAAGATATAAACTGCTACTAAATAAATTTATCAATTAAATATATAATACTATAATAATGTTTTGTTTTTATTAAATTAATGATACAAGGAAGCCAGTAGATTGAAGAAAGTGCAGTGTGGTATTAATATTGAGTATGTGTATCAGTAAGAAATTCACAATATAGAAGTATGAGTATAAAGGAATTGAAGGATATGACTAGCAGAAAGAAGAATGGGTTTAAGAAGAATAAGACAATGTAAAATTCCTAGCCTTAGGAAGCAGCTAGCAACCAGTAACCTGAGATAAGAATAAAGGATGTACTGAGAAATTGGAAAGAATTAGAAAAGGGATAGAATAGGGGAAAAGAGAATAGCTACAGGGAAAGGAGAATTCATACCACAATTCACTAATGATCATAATCCTCCAACCACTTGCTATTTGTTTTCTCCCTAGTGCTCTTCCTGCTGTCCGAAATAGGTGGACCAGCTGCCACCTGTCCATGGTTTGTTACAATCCTTCCTTCCAACCCTGCCTGACTTTTGTTTATGTACTCCTCGCTTTTACTTATGTACTCCTCGTTTGCTATATTCGTATCATTACCCTCCCCATCAGGAACAACCTTATCCTCAAGGTTGAATTCCGGAAACAACTTGTGAAAGTGATGAACATCTTCCCATGTTGTCTCTGTCAAGTTGCTCTGTTTCCATTGCACCTGACATTGTGGCACTAGTCTGTCACCCCTCATAATAGAACATGTAGAAAGTATCCTAGAAGGCTCTAACACTGGCCCCACATTAGTAGTGGTCAATGGAAGAGGAAAGTACTGGAAAGTACACTCTCCCCGAAATCGTTTGAGAGCTAAAATATGGAAGAAATTATGGATACGCGCTTCCGGAGGTAACTCCACCCTATAGGCCACGTCACTGAGTTTTTTGCTGATCGAAAAAGGACCAAAATAACGCAACCCCAGCTTCAGATGTTTACGCAATGCCACGGAATGCTGGCGATACGGTTGTAACTTCACAAGCACCAAATTGCCCTCCTGGAATTCAATTTGTCGACGATGTTTATCAGTAACAACTTTTATATACTGCTAGGAGCGTTCCAAATTAAACTTCAGCTGATCGAGTAAGTGATCACGGTCCTGAAGCCACTCTTGCAAGGAAGGATTAGCAGTACTAGAGAGTTCATAACAAGCCAAAGTATGAGGGTCCCTACCATAAAGAGCTTTGAAGGGAGTCATATTGATACTGCTGTGCCACGAGAAGTTATACCAAAACTCAGCCCACGGCAAAAACTCCAGCCAGCGCTTAGGATTCTCGAAACAAAAACAACGTAAATACATCTCCAGGGTTCGATTACAAACTTCACTCTGGCCATCAGTTTGGGGATGATAAGCTGAGCTCAATGCTAACTTAGTACCTGCGATGCAAAAAAGGTGCTGCCAAAATTTGCTGATAAATACCCGATCCCTATCTGATACAATAGATTTTGGGAAACCATGCAACTTAACCACATTGTTTCAAGGGAACGAAATGGGCGTACTTAGTCAAACGGTCAAAAACCACCATGATAACTGAATAGCCGGATGAAACTGGCTGAGACACAATGAAATCCATTGCAATATCTTCCCATACCTATGAAGGGATCGGTAATGGCTTGAGCAAACCGGCTGGTGCCTTGTTTTCTACCTTTGCTTGTTGACAAATGCAGCAAGTTAAGACATACTGCCTGATATCCTTTTGCATATGAGGCCAATAGAAAATGGAACAAATGCATTCCACAGTCTTAGTAATTCCCGCAAGACCACCAATCACACTATCGTGGTATTCATGGAGGATTTGCCTAATTAAAGTACTCTTGGAAGGTACCACTAATCGGTTCTTCCACAACAAGAGGCCATTTTGATGAGAATAATTCAAATCCTCAACTGAATTGGAGTTGCACTTTGCCAATAATACTCGGAGATCCTCATCCGCCACCAATTCTGCACGAAGTTGGTCTAGCCACTCTACTCTTGGCGCAGACCAAGCCCCAAAAAAGTTGCGAGAGAGTGCATCCGCTGTAATATTTTCAGTCCCAGCCTTGTAATGGATTTCAAAATAAAAACCGAGCAATTTATGAAGGCATTTATGTTGCTCTGGTGTATGAAGATCTTGTTCTAAGAGCGCTTTCAAGCTTTGATGATCAGTGCGCAAAATAAATCTTTTGCCTAGCAAGTAATGGCGAAACTTAGCTAAGGCCTCAGCGATGGCGTAGAACTCTCTGATGTAAGCGGATTGCTTCTGTAAAGTAGGAGGTAGTTTCTTGGAAAAATAAGCAATGGGATGTTTTTGTTGAATCAAAACAGCCCCAACACCAGTACCTGAAGCGTCTATCTCTACTTCAAAAGAATATTAAAATTGGGCAATGCCAAGACTGGTTTGGTGCATATAGCATGCTACAGCTGTCGAAAGGCTTGAGTAGCTTGCTCCGACCAATTAAACAAGTCTTTCTTAAGTAAATCAGTGAGAGGAGCTGCTAATGAGGCATACCCTTTAATAAATCGTCGATAATAACCAGTAAGGCCTAAAAACCCCCCGAAGCTACTTTACGCTTGCAAGTTAAGGCCATTCCAAAATTGCCTGAACCTTAGCCGTTTCCATGTGAACACCACCGCCCCTGATTGTATGTCCCAAATAATCGACTTTCGGGGAACCAAAAAGGCATTTGGAAAGTTTAGCAAATAGAGACTCTTGCTGTAGTAGTTTTAAGACTAGTTCCAAATGCTCTAAATGTAAGTCAAAACCACTACTATAGACTAGTATATCATCAAAAAAAACTAGCACAAATTTGCACAAGTAAGGCTTGAATATATCATTCATAAGGCTCTGAAAAGTAGCAGGGGCATTGGTGAGGCCGAAGGGCATCACTAACCATTCATATAGCCCTTGATGCGTGTGAAACGCTATCTTAAAGCGATTCTCAGGTTTGACTAAGATTTGGTGGTAACCCGAGCGAAGATCCAGTTTCAAAAAAATAGTAGCCCCAAAGAGTTCATCCAACAACTCATCAACGGTAGGAATGGGAAAGCAATCTTTGACTGTGATTGCATTTAGTGCCCGATAATCAGTGCAAAAATGCCAAAAGAATGGGAGAGGAAAAAGGGTTTTTGCTGGGTTGAATTATCCCCTCTTGCAACATCTCAGACACCATTGTTTCAATTTGTGCTTTCAAGTTGTGAGGGTAATGATAAGGACGGGATTTAACTGGTGCAGCCCCTTCAATTAAAGGAATGCCATGATCTTGGGAACGTCAGAGAGGAAGACCCAAAGGCTGCTCAAAAACAACAACATATTGCTGCATCAAACTAACCAAGGTAGGGTGAAGAGCTTCTGGTAACTGCAAGGGTGGCTTGACAATCCCATCCAATTGCTAAAGTTCAAGAGTAAACACTGCAGCCACTGCATCAATGCTTACCAATCTTCGTATATGATGAAATTGAGCTTGAGATGAAGGTGGACTCTTATAACCCTGCACAGTGACAAATTCCCCTTTATGACAGAAGCGAAGAAATGAAGAATTATAGTCTACAATATGAGCCTTCAATGTTTGTGACCAAGTTGAACTAATCACCAACTCTCCCCCAGCCACATGGAGCACATAAACCTCTGAAATGCTAACAAGGCAACCTGATAGATTAACATCCAAACTAGCAATGCGACCCTCTACCGGCAAGACTTTAAAATTGCCTACTATCACCTTAAATCCTGATGCAGGTTTAATAGGTAGATTCAAAATTTTGGCTATGCAAGATTGAATAAAACTATCCGAACTGCCACCATCAATTAGGGCCTGGACCTCTAGCCCATTGATGATAGCGTTAACACGGATCAAAGCAGGACCCCTTGTACCATGCATAGCATTGTAAGATAAATGATGCTCAACTACCTGAGAATCAAAGGCCTCCAAACCGGGCTCAGATTCTAATGACTCTTGCATCCTTATGTCCCCTCCATCTGCATCATCTAACACTAGTTGCAGCTGCATATACTGGCGATTCAGGCAACAGTGAGCAGCTGAAAATTTCTCATTGCACCAGTAATATAATCCCTTCTCTCGTTTGCTCTGAATCTCCGTCGGGGACAGTTTTCACACCGAGCTTTTCATTGGCGGTAAGGCAGGACACTGGGGTAGATTCGGAAGCAACGGCGGCAGAGTATTCCACTGAATGGGCCTATTACTCGAAATTGCAGCTGCAGGAGTCGGCTGAGGACGGGGAGAGGCCGGACCATAAGTGCTTCTCGATACTGAAGGAAACTTGTCCTCGTAAAGTCTAGCTAATGTGACCGGACGCATCAGGGAGGGAGGGCATTGTGCCTTCACCTCTTGTCTAATATCAGATTTTAACCCACTAATAAAATAATCCTTCAATGCATTAGGTGAATCAATCTGTGTGCGATTAGCTAAAGCAACAAATTTAGAGTAATAGTTGCTCACCGTACCTAATTGTTTCAATTTGAATAATAATTCCCGTGGCGATTCATACAGAGAAGGCCCGAATTCAAGTTCAATGGCACGCTTCAACTGATTCCATAAACGAAATCGAGCAGAGCGTTGTGACATTTGGAACCAAGAAATTGCGGCATCGGTCAAGTGAATAGCCGCGATGTTGATTTGCTCTTCCTCAGGCACACGGAAGTAGTCAAAATACTGATCCAGAGAAAAGATCCAACCTAACGCATCAGAACCATCAAATTTAGGCAGATCGAAACCCACTCGACGCGGTTGCATAAAAGGACGCTGGTGGAATTCTGACCCTGAGTTCGAACCATGGGAGAGCTCATGCAACTCAGATCTGTGATGAGGCTGGGCATGGAGAAGCTGAGTAATAGATTGTTGCAGCGCGTCAATTTTCAGATTCATCCCTTCTGACGATCGCGCGTGCTCAGCGCGAGTCTCCTCCGAAATAGATTCGAACATCTGAAAGAGTTTCTTGGTGTCAGCTTCCATGCCTTTCATGCGGGTATTGTCAATGAAAGCACCAAATAATACAAGGAAACCAGTAGATTGAAGAAAGTGTAGTGTGGTATTAATATTGAGTATGTGTATCAGTAAGCAATTCACAATATAGAAGTATGAGTATAAAGGAATTGAAGAATATGACTAGCAGAAAGAAGAAGGGGTTTAAGAAGAATAAGACAGTGTAAAATCTCTAGCCTTAGGAAGCTGCCAGCAACCAGTAACCTGAGACAAGAATAAAAGGTGTACTGAAAAATTGAGAAGAATTAGAAAATGGATAGAAATGGGGAAAAGAGAATAGCTACAGGGAAAGGAGAATTCATACCACAATTCATACCATAATTCACTAATGATCATAATCCTCCAACCACTTGCTATTTGTTTTCTCCCTCCCTGGTGCTCTTCTTGCTGCCCGAAATAGGTGGACCAGCTGCCACCTGTCCATGGTTTGTTACAACTCTTCCTTCCAACCCTGCTTGATTTTTGTTTATGTACTCCTCGTTTGCTATATTCGTATCAATTAATTTAATATATATTTTTATTTTATACTTTTAGATACAAATTAGAGTTTATTTTTGATATACTGACAATGTAAAAAATTTTACACAATTATCCAATTACGTCTTTTTAAATGATTATTTACGCAAATGTAATTAATATAAAAGGCAGTTATTTTTTATGATATGGTATTACATAATTAGATATACATGTAAAATTATTTTACACTAACTGTATATCCAAATTTAATTCTAAAAATTAAAAAATACATATAAAATAAATATTTTAACACAAAATTTAATAGATATTTTTTAATATAAAAAAATATCATTTTTCAATAGAATACATATATATTTATACACTTACTTTCTTATTTTTTTTTTAAATATTAGCGGGAGCACTTCTTCCCATGAAACAAAGGTTGAATCCGTCTCTGATAATATCGTAAACATCGTACTGCGGTGATTAGAACAAACACAAGCTTTTCAAATTTCAGATATCTTTACTGGATTTCTTGCAATAATTTTTTTACAAAACATACCGGTATTAAGTGTGACCTATTTCTATAACAAGAATCGAGTTTATAGCACTGCGAGTAATAAAAAAGTATAAATATAAATTAAAAGTTTATCATTTTCTGGTCTATGGAGTATAAGTGGTGTAGAAAGGTCCTAAAATACCTTTTCACAAGATTTCAAGAGAAGTCCTTTTATATTTTTAATGATTTTTGAAAAAAAATAACAAGATCGATGCACCAGTCATGATAGAAGTCGAGATAATGCAGTAATTCGACTAGTCAACTTTCTTAATAGAGGTAGAATTTTTATTATTAAAAAATTATTTATTACAGACAATATTTTTGATAAATTTTATTTCACAAAAATATAGACAAATTTTATAAAAAAAAATTTGTTGAAAACAAAGAAAAATAAATAAGTAAATTTATCGGAAAAAAAAAACTTGTCAATAATTCTATCAAAAAATTAGTATCTTTTTATAAAAAATTATTATCGACAAAAAATTTATCTATATTCAAATTATCAAAACCATGTATTTTAATTAAATTATTATAAACAAAAAATTTGTGTGTAATTTAAAATGTTTTATTGAAAATATTGAAATTAGTGATTGGCATGCTCCTCATTTCATATAGCAGAACACTCCTCATCATAACTTTATTTCCTGCGCCTCCACATCCATTCCCTCCAAATGCTCTATCGATGGCGCTTTTCAGCCTTGCACCGCCATCGCACCAAACTTTCATTGCACTAAACTTCCGTCGCACCAAAGCTCTATTGCACCCCTTCCCGGCTCTTCTCCGTCGCATCCCTTCCATTCGCGTCGCTTCCTTTCGAACAATAATGTGTGTTTCTCTCTTCGATCTCACCAATAGTGCTTACTCTTCTCCGTGTGTTGCTGCGTTTCTCTCTTCGATCTTGCCTCAGCCGTGCAGGTAACCCTAATCTCCTTTCTCTTCCATCGCTGTTTTCTTTCATTCAATTCCATCGCTAACTCTGAATTTAGTTTCTATTCTAATTAGCTTCTATTCCGATTTACTTGTTTTATTTCCTATGTTCTATTTCCTTAACTCTGAAGCTTTTACCATTTGACAACATATAAGGTGTGAATTTGTTTCTGTGCTACTTCCATTCTTCTACTTCTATACGCTGCTCTGCTTCCTCCTTTTTGCTACTTAGCTTTTAGCTAATAATGAATCCATTGTTGCTTCTGCTATAAATGAATCTTTGCAGTGCCTTATTGAATTGTAGTTGCTATAAGTGTTGTTATTGCTTTTAATTTAGTTATTTATTGTTGTTGCTGCTGATAATTTTTATTTATACCAATTTCTATATATCTGAATTTGCTCTAAAGGTTAAACTATGCATGCTTGTTAAAAAAATCATTGGATTATTTCTAGGCTTTTTTATTTCTCATTTTATATAAGTTACTCTCTCCATTGCACAGTAGTTGATTGTTAGCAGATTAAGTGCTAGTTTGGATTGACTTTTTTGAGTTAAAAAAAGTATCTTTTTTTTAAATAAAGTACTTTTATTTAATTTAAAACCTATTTGTATATGGAATTTTTTATTTAAATAAATTAAATAAATGTAATTATTACTGAATTAAATAATTTAAAAAATTATTACCGAAATCCGTGAGCCTCTCTTATCTCGTTTACACTGTCAATGAGATATTTTGCACGTATCTCGTTTACAGTATAAACGAGATACATGCAAGCTTATCTTGTTTACAGTGTAAACGACATAAGGACAGAGATGCTGACGGAGGGGCTGGACTGTATCAATGACAAGATGATCTTGCAGATGAGACTGCTATCCAACTGTCAATGGTCTTGGGACATGGTGGGTGCTAAATAAGTGTATGCTCCACCAACCCTCCGGACCTTCCTGACGAAATAAAACAGCCATGGTTCAAAACTACTTAATATATGGCAACCATAAATGAGTAGTACGCCTCAATTAAACTTGAACTCACCAGTATCCAAGGTTCTGTCGAAGGGCAACACGAAGACTCTATGTACAGCCAATTGCAGCTTGACGACATTGCACATGGTACTTTAATCAGTCCGATTCGATCACTTGGTACTCAACACTCCTGCGATACTTTAGTTCTTCACACCCTGCATCACTGTGTCTCTGAATTTGAATCTGTGGCTGATCCAAAACTCTATCCCACCGTCTAATTTGTAATCCTCTTCTCCCGTATTGGAAAACGGAGTTCTCTCATGCATCACGTCCAGATCCAACGTATGATAGTGACTTGGTACAGGGGGAGGCAAAACAAAGTGCACCATTGTCTCAGCGGGCGTCTCTGGTACAAACTCTTCCTCATCATCCCTTCAGAAGAATCATTATCGGCACTATCGGCAACGTACTCTTCGTCTGAGTCTTCCTTACCCACCTCCATGTCTTCCACTGGAATGGCGACATGAATGGGTGGTGGTGTGAGAGGTCGGTCGTCCTGTACATAGGTCGAGTGTACAGAACCACCACCACCAACATCTCCAACCTCGGCAGAAAGTTTCATCACTTGTTCCGTCATGATTCTCCCATGGATGTCGAACATGAGTCGTACATGCTCGTCCTCTAGAAGCCAAAATAGTCAAAACCGGAAAACTCTATTACCTAAGAGTGCCAGCAACCTATACCCCACCCTTCCAACATCACTCATTTATGTGCCACCAAGGTTACTCAATATCAAACTCTTCAACTTTGGACAACGAACTTACACGCTGAGTGCGCAACAGTAATGGATTCTCACACTCAAATATCACCCCATTGTCACCATTTCTCATACGACAATTGGGGTAAACACACACAACTACGTATACGCTATTATTGGCCATTGTTGCCTTCTTTTTTGAGAAAAATGGGACAAAAGAAGATATGAAATGTATGTGGAGAATACCAAGGGTTACATGATGTGTGGAAAACGATCCAACACAAAACTCACCGGCAAGTGTACCGGGTCACATCAAGTAATAATAACTCACATGAGTGAGGTCGATTCTACAGGAATTGAAGGATTGAGCAATTTTAGTTAGGTGGTTGGTTTAGTCAAGCAAACAAGTGTTGATTTGAATGATTTGTGTTCAACAGAAGCTAAATTGCATGAAATTTAAAGGGGGAGGGGTATTTGACTGTAAATTAAATGGCAAAGGAAGTAAAGAAGCTGAATCTTAAAGTGCAAGTAATATAAATTACAGAAACTTAGATTGCAGGAAATGTAAATAGCTGAAACTTAGAGTGCAAGAAATGTATATTGCTTGAATCATAAAGGGTTTTGGGAGTTGGGATTTCAGAAATTAAATAAGAGAAGGTAAATAGCAATAAACAGAGAAGTAAAAGATGAATTTAAATGCAGCAGATCTCAAACAGAAAAGAAAAATTGCTTGAAGAAGCAATGTAGAAACTGAATTCAGCTCAGTTGCAATAGCTAAAAGAAAAGTTGAAGATCTCAGGGGTGGAGGAGACTAGAGAACAAGTCTAGATCTCAATTCCTTCCTTGATCCAACAAAGAACAATTACAGAAGAACTAAAAGATGAAAACAGTAAAGAAATTTAGATCCAATTCACAATTCTTTGAGATTATGCAGTAAACAAACAAAGAGAGATCTCAGATCAAGAATGAAACAGAATTCCTTCAATTCTCAATCCAAGATTCAAAACAAAGAGTGGAAAGTGCAGAAGTAAGAACAAGGAAGAAGAGAATTCAATTCTCTTCTCAATTTCCAAACCCATAGCTAAAATCTAAAATTGAGCTCCCAAAATGAAAAATAAAAATCTCAAAAAGATCAAAAGTGAAAAGGAAAAATGTCAAAAGGTCCTCTCTAAATTGAACTAACTTCTATTTATACACTTCCTATTTTTAGATTTTAGAATTTGGAGTGGACTTTTTAATGTGGTGAAGAATTGAATTTAAATGGAATTTTGGTTGAATTTTGGCCCATGGGTGCCACTCCCAGGGCAATGTTCGGTTGTCACCAAGAGCACAGCATTCCCTTGCCTTGGTCCCTTGAAATTTTTCACGTGCCAAGCCTTGGACAGCATCAGGGTAGTGCTTGGTTGGTGCCAAGAGCGCAGCTTCCTTGCTTTGTTAGTGGAGCCTCCGTGTTCGTGTTCGAGACTTGCTGGGAGCATTTTGGCCAATTTTGGCTTATTTTCCTTGCAAGGAGCACTCATTCCTTCCCTTGGGTTATGGGTTCGATCATTGTGGAGTGCATTTTGGCCAATTTTGGCTTATTTTTCTTTGTGAGTAGCGCTTCTCCTCATGCCTTGGGTCATGGGTTCGAATTCTTGTGAAGCCTCTCCCAGATGTTGCACCTTGATTTTCTTTTGGTGGAAGCCCGATAAAGTTAGTGACATTAACCGAGCTTTGTGAGTTTGCCTTGCTTCCTTTTTTTGTGTAGCGCTCGGTTAAGGGAGGGAGCTGAGCTTTCCTTGCTTTGCTTCCCTGGCCGTGAGTAGGGCTCTCATAGAGAGTGCTGAGCTCTTGGAGAGAGCGCTATAGCTTCCTTGTTTCCTTTGGCTACGCTTTCTTGCTTCCTTTGCCTACGCTTCATAGGCCACGCTTTCTTGTTTTTTTCTTTTCTTCACCTATAAGTAATCAAAACAACCAATCAAAGTACTACCAAATTCACAAGGTTTATAAATCATTCAAAAACCAATTAATTTTAGCTCAAACCTCATGATTTTAGTGTCAAATAAAGGATGGTTGATTGATTCAACAAAACCATGCAATTCCACTCCAAATCACTTACTTATAATGCAAGAAAGTGCATTAAACCTAATGAAACAAGTGAAAAATGCTTGAAAAGCTAGCATAAGATGACTTGTCATCACAACACCAAACTTAAACCTTGCTTGTCCCCAAGCAAGCACTAAACATAAGAGAAAATGAAATGAAACAGAGAAGTATGCATGTCCTTATTTAGCAGATAATTGAACTTGGTTCATGGGGTTTTATGCAGACAATGATAGCTCATTTATTACTTGCTGCTATGTATGCAATGTTTCCTCAGAGGTTTACTAAGGTTGTTGCTACAATGTTTTACTTTTTGCTTAATCCCTTGCTAGCTTTTCCTTCTTTATTTTGCTTAGAAGGCTTATTACTTAATGAAAGCTTGGTGGCAAATGTTGCAGCAGCCTTTGGCTTAATTTTTGCTCAACATTTCTTTACCATAGACACATGGCTCACAATTTCTTCCTAGGAACATTGATGCCCAGCATCTCTTTGGATCACTAAATGTTTTGTAACTAGGTAGCTCTTGATGGTGGACTTTCAGTTGGCAATCCCAAATCAGTTGATCTAAGTGGCTAAGTTTCAAAATACTCCTCAGAACCTACTTGTCCAAGCATATCCCAGTACAAAAACACCACAGGAATATGTCCTAGGGTCCAAGCTATTGGTGTCTAGTCTTATTGTTTGTTTCTTTGCCAATTCTTGGCTTTTCTTTTTCTTTCTTTTCTTTTTCTTTTGATTCATTCTCAAGGGAATTTCATTAATTGACAGATTATAGCAGCAAACTAACTAACACTTTAAAGGATCATGTTATTATGCAGCTTTTTGTTTCATGAGCTACCAATTAAATCAAACAAATACCACCACTGACTTTCATTCTTATTTCTACAACATTGGACATTTGCCTTTTCTAAATCAAACATTTTTCTTTTATTCATTGCAAAAAGGAACAAAACAAAATTAAAGCTAATGATGGATGACCAAAATTATGCAGATCCAAGTATTTCTCAGCAAACATTTTCACTTGCATTTAATTAAATACTTCAACAAGACATATAGGATTTTCCAAATTGAAATACTTCAAAGTAATAAGGATTAAGTGTCAATACAATCTGTGGGGAATGTCCCTCAGCTTTTCCTCCTGTCATCATTATTTATCCTTGTTGCATTTTCTTTGGACAATGATGCAAGCTCCCTCCACAGATTGAATGTTTTCCTGCATAACCCTCAGAAGTTGCTTGTTCCTCAAGCCCTTAAGCAAATGGTTAGCTAACATGACTTATTTGTGGGCATTTTGAACTTACTTTGGTGTGTAAACAGCAAACTTAGTTCCTTGCCAATGTTTCTTATGTATCAAGTTAACCATATGTGAAATCCTTTTGTCTTTGCTAAGGGTAATAGAACTAAAGACTAGAAAATAGCAGATTGGTTAAATGGTTTATCTGATTGCTTCGAGCTAGCATTATGCAGAAGGTGAGAATGTGTTTTAAGATGAGATTTTTGGTGAAACACCAAACATAGAATCCTTCATTCTCCCTTAAACTATTTTGGTGTGCAAGACCAAACTTAGCTCCTTGCAATACAGATAAACCACTCAACCTTTTTATTAAATTAGCTATGAAAAGAAAATTACCTCAGGTTGGGTTGCCTCCCAACAAGCGCTTCTTTATTGTCACTAGCTTGACATCTTGTTCTTTGATCATGGAGGCTGAAAAGCATAGTGCCTTAGCTTTTCTCCTCTTACTGTGAACTTCCTTCCGGTCTCCTCTTTGATGATTTCTAGGTGTTCAAGTGAAAGGATCCGGTTCACAATATAGTACTCAGATAATTGTGGAGACACCTTCATTGGTTGGGTGTTCAACATCACTTTATCCCCTGGTGAGAAGCCTTCAGTGGGGATTTTCTTGTTTCTCCACCATTTTGGTCTCTTCTTCTTCTCTTCTTTCTCAGGAGATAATTCATGCCTTGGTGGTTCTTTATCTAGAGTTTTGAGGTTCTCATCTGGAGGTTTTGGATCTAGTTCCTCCTTGATTTCTTTGGTCTGTTGCACCATCTCTACTTCTTTCAAGCATGAGTTTAAAAACCTTGGAGTTGACTCCTTAATTGTCTTATTTGAGCTATGATCTCTGGCCTTATCCTTCTTGCATTCCTCTTCTTGAGTGGGCTCATACAGGATTTTTAAAATATGGAATGCTAGGTGCTCATCATGCACTCTTAGCAACAATTCCCCCTTTTTAACATCTATCAATGCTCTACCCGTAGCTAGGAAAGGCCTCCCCAGGATGATGGGAGTGTTAGGGTCTTCCTCCATATCCAGGATGACAAAATCAGCTGGGAGAAGGGATTTTCCCACTTTTATCAGCACATTCTCTACAACTCCAAGTGCTTGCTGAATGGACTTGTCAGCCATTTGAAGAGCTATTTGAGTGGGTTTCAGCTCAAAAATTTGAAGCTTCCTCCTAAGAGATAGAGGCATCAAGTTTATGCTTGCACCAAGGTCACAGAATAATTTCTCAATAGTTATGTTTCCTATGGTACAAGGTATATAAAACCTTCCAGGATCATCCTTCTTCTCTGGTAGACCTCTTTGGAGAATAGCACTACACTCCATTGTCATTTCAACAATCTGTCCTTCCTTCAAGGGTCTTTTCTTTGTTAGCACTTCTTTCATAAATTTGGCATATAATGGCATCTGTTCAAGTGCTTCTAAGAAAGGAATATTGATGCTGAGTGTCTTGAATATGTCCAGAAACTTTGAGTATTGCTTATCCTCATTTTCTTTTTTGAACCTCTGAGGGTATGGAAGTGTGGGGACATATGGCTTCACCTTTTCCTTCTTCTCTTGTAGTTGTGTTTCAAGGATGTTCTTATCTCTCTTTGAGCTTTTTGCATTCTTGATCTCTCTATCCTCTTCACTTCTCTCTTATGTCTCTTCTTGTGGAACTTCTCTGTTGTGTTCTTCCTGATTGATGGCTTCCTTCTCCCCAGTCTCCTCACTTTCCACTATGATTGCTTTGCACTCTTCTCACTTTGTAGCTTTTCCTTTGTTCCTTGGGTGTTCTTCAGTGGCATTGGGGAAGGTATTTGCTTGCTTCTCACCCATCTCTGTAATTTGTTTAGCTATTTGTTCCATATGCATCTCAAGATTTCCGATTGAAGCTCCTTGGTTTTTACTTGTTATGGCTTGATCTTTCCTTGCTACTTCCTGATCTTGTCTTGCCATCTCTTAATTTTTCATGAGTTTCTCCATCATTATCTCTTGGTGCTTCATCATCTTTTCCATCAATATCTTCAAGTTGGAGATCCTTTGAGTGTCTTGTGATGTTTGTGGCTGGTTGTGGGGTGTTGAAGGTTGATGGTAGGTATTTTGGTTAGTGGTTGGGTTATTGGGTGGATAGTAGCTGGAGTTTGGGTAGTTGTTTTGAGGTTTTCTATATGGATTAGGGTTAGTATTTTGCTAGTTGTAGTTCTGGTTGTTTCTTGAGTTATTTTGGTTTGAATTTCTTTGCCATGGCTACTGGTTTTGATTATGATTATCTCCCCATCTGAGATTTAGATGGTTCTTCCAGGAGGGATTGTAGGTGTCACCATAAACTTCATTTTGGCCTAAGCCTTGGTTGTGCACATATTGAATTTGTTCCTGCTGTTGATCTTCTTGGTTTTCTTTATTTTGCCCCCATGTGGGTGATGGTTGGCTTGTATTCACTGCTGCAACTTGGAGGCTATCAATTCTCTTAGCCATTTACTCAAGTTGTTGCTGGATTTGCTGCTGCATCACCTTGTGTTGAGTTAGGATTGTGTTCACTCCTTCCAACTCTAGCACTCCTTTCCTTTGTGATGGTTGGCATTGCCTTTGATGAGCAAAGAAGTATTAATTATTTGCCACCATATCAATGAGGTTTTGGGCTTCCTCTGCTATCTTCGTTAATTGCAATGAACCTCCTGCTGAGTGATCTAGTGCTTCCTGAGCCTTCAGAGTCAATCCTTTATAGAAGTTCTGAAGGATGTCCCATTCATTGAACATTTCAGGGGAACATTTCCTAATCAGGGCCTTGTATCTCTCCCAAGCCTCATAGAGAGATTATGCATCCATTTGTGTGAAGGTTTGGATCTCTGTCTTGAGCTTGATGATCCTTTGAGATGGGTAGAACTTGGCTAGGAATTTATTCACTAAATCCTCCCAACTAGTGATGCTTCCTTGAGGGAAGGCTTCAAGCCATTGAGCAGCCTTATCCCTCAATGAAAATGGGAACAGCAGCAATTTGTATGTTTCTGGATGCACACCATTGGACTTCACTGTATCACAAATCCTCAAGAAGGTAGATAGATGCTGGTTTGGATCTTCTATTGGACTTCCTCCATATGAGCAGTTATTTTGTACCAGTGTGATGAGTTGGGGCTTCAATTCAAAGTTATTTGCATTGACATTTGGGGTAAGGATGCTACTCCCACAATGCCTTGGATTAGCAAATGTATAGGAAGCCAAAACTCTCCTCTGGGGTTGACTACTGTTGTTGGCCACTTCCACTGGTGGATTTGTTGGATTTTCCTCCATTTCTTGGTTCTCTTCTCAACCTCCAAAGTGTTTCAGGATCAAAAGGTGTGGATTCATTGCTTCTTCCTCCTGACATAAACACAGAACCAGGAACCAAAATTAAACACTCTATTGCTAGAGTGAAGTTAGTGTTAGCTTAAGCAAAAATTCAAATAGTTAGTATGCTTAGTAAAAAAAAAAAGAAAAAGTGCTTAATCTAGACAACCACCTTACTTAATCATTGTCAATCTAATCAATCCCTGGCAACGGCGCCAAAAACTTGATGTGTGAAAAACGATCCAACACAAAACTCACCGGCAAGTGTACCGGGTCGCATCAAGTAATAATAACTCACATGAGTGAGGTCGATCCCACAGGGATTGAAGGATTGAGCAATTTTAGTTAGGTGGTTGGTTTAGTCAAGCAAACAAGTGTTGATTTGAAATATTTGTGTTCAACAAAAGCTAAATTGTATGAAATTTAAAGGGAGAGGGGTATTTGACTGTAAATTAAATGGCAAAGGATGTAAAGAAGCTGAATCTTAAAGTGCAAGTAATATAAATGACAGAAACTTAGATTGCAGGAAATATAAATAGCTGAAACTTAGAGTGCAAGAAATGTAAATTGCTTGAATCATAAAGGATTTTGGGAGCAGAGATTTCAGAAATTAAATAAGAGAAGGTAAACAGCAATCAACAGAGAAGTAAAAGATGAATTTAAATGCAGCAAATCTCAAACAGAAAAGAAAAATTGCTTGAAGAAGAAATGCAGAAACTAAATTCAGCTCAGTTGCAACAGCTAAAAGAAAAGTTGAAGATCTCAGGGGTGGAGGAGACTAGAGAACAAGTGTAAATCTCAATTCCTTCCTTGATCCAACAGAGAACAATTGCAGAAGAACTAAAAGATGAAAACAGTAAAGAAATTTAGATCCAATTCACAATTCTTTGAGATTATGCAGTAAACAAACAAAGAGAGATCTTAGATCAAGAATGAAACAGAATTCCTTCAATTCTCAATCCAAGATTCAAAACAAAGAGTGGAAAGTGCAGAAGTAAGAACAAGGAAGAAGAGAATTCAATTCTCTTCTCAATTCCCAAACCCAAAGCTAAAATCTAAAATTGAGCTCCCAAAATGAAAAATAAAAATCTCAAAAAGATCAAAAGTGAAAAGGAAAAATGTCAAAAGGTCCTCTCTAAATTGAACTAACTTCTACTTATACACTTCCTATTTTTGGATTTTAGAATTTAGAGTGGGCTTTTTAATATGGTGAAGAATTAAATTTAAATGGAATTTTGATTGAATTTTGGCCCATGGGTGCCACTCCCAGGGCAATGCTCAGTTGTCACCAAGAGCACAGCATTCCCTTGCCTTGGTCCCTTGAAATTTTTCATGTGCCAAGCCTTAGACAACATCAGGGTAGTGCTTGGTTGGTGCCAAGAGCGCAGCTTCCTTGCTTTGTAAGTGGAGCCTTTGTGTTTGAGACTTGCTAGGAGCATTTTGGCCAATTTTGGCTTATTTTTCTTGCAAGGAGCGCTCCTTCCTTCCCTTGGGTCATGGGTTCGATCCTTGTGGAGTGCATTTTGGCCAATTTTGGCTTATTTTTCTTTGTGAGTAGCGCTTCTCCTCATGCCTTGGGTCATGGGTTCGAATCCTTGTGAAGCCTCTCCCAGATGTTGCACCTTGATTTTCTTTTGGTGGAAGCCCGATAAAGTTAGTGACATTAACCGAGCTTTGTGAGTTTGCCTTGCTTCCTTTTTTTGTGTAGCGCTCGGTTGGTGCCAAGAGCGCAGCTTCCTTGCTTTGTTAGTGGAGCCTCTGTGTTCGAGACTTGCTGGGATCATTTTGGCCAATTTTGGCTTATTTTCCTTGCAAGGAGCGCTCCTTCCTTCCCTTGGGTCATGGGTTCGATCCTTGTGGAGTGCATTTTGGCCAATTTTGGCTTATTTTTCTTTGTGAGTAGCGCTTCTCCTCATGCCTTGGGTCATGGGTTCGAATCGTGAAGCCTCTCCCAGATGTTGCACCTTGATTTTCTTTTGGTGGAAGCCCGATAAAGTTAGTGACATTAACCGAGCTTTGTGAGTTTGCCTTGCTTCCTTTTTTTTTTTGTGTAGCGCTCGGTTAAGGGAGGGAGCTGAGCTTTCCTTGCTTTGCTTCCCTGGCCGTGAGTAGGGCTCTCATAGAGAGCGCTGAGCTCTTGGAGAGAGCACTATAGCTTCCTTGTTTCCTTTGGCTACGCTTTCTTGCTTCCTTTGGCTATGCGTCATAGGCCACGCTTTCTTGTTTTTTTTTCTTTTCTTCACCTATAAGTAATCAAAACAACCAATCAAAGTTTCACCAAATTCACAAGGTTTATAAATCATTCAAAAACCAATTAATTTTAGCTCAAACCTCATGATTTAGTGTCAAATAAAGGATGGTTGATTGATTCAACAAAACCATGCAATTCCACTCCAAATCACTTACTTATAATGCAAGAAAGTGCATAAAACCTAATGAAACAAGTAAAAAATGCTTGAAAAGCTAGCATAAGATGACTTGTCATCATTACACATCCTTTTATAACTGCTTAAAATTTGTCTCACTGTATCTCATTTACAATGTAAACGAGATAAATTCTCTCTTATCTCGTTCACAGTGTAAACGAAATAAGAATTGCTCCCGGATTTCGGTAATAATTTTTAAAATTATTTTATTCAGTAATTATTACATTTATTTAATTTATTAAAATAAAAAATTCTTTATTAAAAAAGCCTTTATTACATTTAAAAAAGTACTTTTATTAAAAAAATAAATTATTTGCTTTTTTTTTAAGTTAACAATACCTTGTTTTTAGAAAAAGGCAAAAGGCAGAAGGAAAAGATGTTTTTAATACTTAAAAATTCTTTTTTAAAAAATTTATCCAAATATAAAAGATACTGTTAAAAAAAGATCTGTTTTAAAAACATGAAAAAATTAAGTAGCCAATCCAAACTAACCCTAATTTGTGTGGTCGCTCAGAGATTTTTGGTCCAATCTCTTCAACTTTTTGCTTGGAGTTCATCTGAGTGCAATTCAAATACTTGCAATAATTGATTATGCTGTAATTTTGGCTCTGCTGTTTGTTAATTCTCTTGAAATTGATGCATAAAACTAGAATGGTGTAGCTCTATGATTTGCTAGCTCATTGATAGATTAACATTGCGGTAATTGGAGTCCTCTATGTGCTGATTATTTTATTTTTTGATTATTCTGTAATTTGATATTTCCAGTATACGAAAGAGGACTTTTGTTCATAGCATAGAGACAGTAGGGACACTTTTTTTTTTTCGTTTGTTTACCGCTTAAGTAATCAATTTTCTTATTACCATGATAAGTCTGATGGATCAACTTGAATTTATGTGTTATTTCACTTATTTGATTTGCTTGCTGGAGTAATGGAGCTATTAACTTGTAATGCTTTTATGGTTGGGTGTGAAGTTCAAAACATGATTGTAGTCCTGAAATAGTTTTAATTGTAATGAAAGGAGCATGAGCCTTGGTGCAAGAAATATATGGAACTATATAATGAACTTAGAGAAAACTGGGAGCGACTTTATTAGGAAAGAATCAGTTAAAATGAAGGACAACAATCTTAGGAGTCCCTCTGAATAATGGATCGTGCAGAAAATTACTAACCTCTTTCCTGAGTTTGAAGAGCAAGGTCAGTTGATTCTGACTTCAAATCTATCCTTTCTTCCTAAACATGTTATTCTATATTCTCAAATGCAGTGCTATAAATTTGATAGGTCTACATGATCCTGAAACAATTCTTGGGCCTTTGGCTAACAAATTAAGGCCTACAATCTGTTGCTTGATAATTTGCAGAAGAAACTTGATGAGGTTTGCTAAAGTGGCACAAACACAACTTCTGTGGTCTTTTATACATATAATTTACTATCTTAATTGTTTTTTCCATTTTTCCCTGGAAGTCTTTCTTAAACATGCAGCTCTATGAAAAACCCTTGGAATTGTTTGAAGATGATCAATCAACTTCTGTAAGTTCTGTTATGTTTTTTAGAATTTTAATTTTTCTGTTTTTTCATTGATGAAATGTGTAAATTGACATGTAAATGATGGCGGGTTGTTTTACATAGGCATTTACTAAGAACAATAGCAGCTCCTGTGGTGGATATGCTTCTTCATGATCTGGTAATTCTATACAGTGAACTGTTTGTAAACGTAATATATATCTTGAGGGTTTAATATGGTCTAACGCAATGGATTCATCATCTGCAGGATGAACACAACAAATTAAAGAATGGTGTTGCGGTTCAAGAGGCTCCAAGTTCTGAATCTATTTCACTTAGTCTTGGAGACAGAGTTGCAATTGTAAGAATAAGATGTTATTTGAATCAACGTCTGTATTGGTATTGTGTTTGATGCTGATCATTAGTAGGAGCCATAGAATGAGTACTTACATTTTGTTTATTATTTCCTTTTGTAGTCCAAGAGTTTTTCTAGACCTCTTGCAAATAAGGCTCTTGCTGTTGTAGAGGCATTGGAGGGAAAGGTTGCCATTTTTTATTTTACAACAAATCTTGTTGTTAAAGTTTATGTAATTGATTGTCAACCATTTTTCAATTAACAGTTGCAACCAATTGGGTGAAAATATCTTTTTTCTTGAGCATCAAAACTATTATCCTCTCTGATTTGTGAACAGTATAATTAAAAGTTGAATTTGAATGTTCAAAACAGAATGTTGAAGTATTCATGGACGCATTTAGAGCAGTAACTGAAGAGAAGTAACGTGTCTATTATTTTGTGAAACTTCAGGAATGATTTGACCTCCAATGCTTTTGTAGTGATTCAAACCTTGCAATGTGGTTTGATCTTGAATATTTATGCTTTCGTCCTGAATATGAAAATTTTAGGCTTATTTAGATTGTATCTATGATGGTAATATAGACAAATTTTGGCACCTTTGACAGAACTGTATTTCATGCAATCATATAATATTTCCTATTGAGTAATAACATGTAGTGAATCTTATTACTTGAGGGAGATTTTGTCCACTTATACTTGTTTCCTATTTCCAGGAAGTGGGTACTTCCTTCTCGTCGCCCAGATGGAACTAAAAATTACAAGAACAGAGCTCCTAGAGCACCTGTTATGAAAGTGAGTTTCCATTAATAACTAGAAGAGTGAAAAGGTTTACAATCCACTTTTCCGGATACTGATTGACTCAGATTTGATTATTTCTTTACTATTACTTTGCTCTTATTAGTCCAGCTCAGCATCCTTCCTTAAAATTGAAATTGATGAACCTGCTGCACAAGCTATCAGTGCTTTGCTATTACTATTACTATTACTTTGTTCTTATTATTCTAAGAATGATTTTGTTTCATTATCAGTGCTTATCTTGTTTAGGGTTGAGATTATCACTACTGTAGGAAGAATCTGTTTTGAGGTAAGTTCCTTTACATAGAAACTTCAACTTTGTTCTAATATGTCTATTCAGGGTTTTTTTCTGAAATAAAATAAAAAAAATTATTAACGTACATATGTGTATTTCTCGAGACGATGAAAATAGTTGTCATTTTCGTCAACAATGTTAAAGAAGTCATGCTTGTTGTCTGTGTGTATATTTGTGTACTCCTATGTACTCTTAGATACGATGATAATGGCTAAAAACTTTGATTTCCGTGTATTTTAGAAAAGATTTAAAGAAAGTTCACCTAAAAAATAGAGTTTGCCGGAGGTGCGACGAACTCGCCTTAAATTAAAAAAAAATCGTATTTAAAAAATTAAAGTTGAAAAATAGGATTTTGAAAAATAATAAATATTTTTATTTTATTTCAGTGAAAAATCCTATTACACGGGTGTTAATACCAATGTTTTAAAAATTGGAATAGTTCAACCGCAAACCGACAACATTAATAGTCTAATCAGACATATAAAATGGTTGTTTAAAAAACTGGTGAAAAACCATTGAACCAGCAGAGAACCAGCCGGTCGGACTGAACCGGAACCCGCCCGGTTTACACAAAAACGGAAGCCCCTTCGTTTCTTTCTCCCTTCCATTCAGAAAGAAATCACACAAACCCAGCCAAAAAACCCTAGCACTGTAAGCCTACACCACCGCCGCAAGGAGTCGCACTCAAAGTTCACCATCCGTCCGTCTATCTAGCTTCCCTCGTGCTCCAAGTCTTCAACCCCTGTTTGCTGTCACCGATCGCGGTTGCTTCCTCGAGCTCGGCGTCCGTCGTCTTTGTCTGCTCAGCTGCGCTTCCACTCGCCGTTTGTTTGTCGTTCACGTTCGCGTCTTCGTTCAGCTGTCGTCTTCGTTCGCGTTCTTCGCTGTTCACGTTCGCTCGGCGTTCACTGTTCACGTTCACTTGTCGTTCACCGTTCGAGTTCGCATTCGCGTTTGTCTGGAAGCCATGTTGCTCTGCTTCAAACTCTGCGACCAACCCGCGCACTCCACCAAGCCGTCGAACTGCTCTCTTTTGTCGTCGCCGTGAGTTCCCTAAACCCGTCACCAGACAATGCACTAACACAACACCAACACTCTACTTCAAACTCTGCAACTTCTGATTTCTATTACAATAAGTAACTATTTGTTTTGATAGTGGTTTGGATTTTTTCGTAGACTGAATTAAAGTTTAAAATAGTTACGTTCTCTTCTCTATCACATTGATATTAAGCTTTGAATTCTCTTATTTCGTTTTAATTTTACCGCACTCAACATGTTTGATGAAATGCTTTAACCACATTTCTAGTTGGTTTTATAATTTTTAGCTTTTAAAAACTAAGTAAGTTGATTGCATGTGAAATTAGAATAATTGGATTTTAGTAATTAGGAAATTTTAGCTGCACAAATAGCATCTTTGTAGAAAATATGTTAGCATGATGATTCCTCTTGCATTAGTGTTCTTCTGGTAAATTGTACTGTTATTGTGAACTTGTTAATTTGCTAATTGTTCTTGTGTTGTTCTATTGTTCCTCTGTTACTTTTAATTTTTTTTATTTTTGTTGTGATTTCCTGTTTTTGATTTAAGCTGTGATTGAAGGTTCTTTGGTTTGGGTATTCTTCACTTTCCTGTAAGCTTAGCTTTTAATTCTTTGAGCATACACGTATCAAATCATCGTTTTCAGCAATGGTGATTTTTAGATTTTTTTTGGGTTGCTTTGTTTTAAATGTTCCTATTGTTGTTGTGTTTTTGCTGTGATTTAAATGTTCTTTTGATTTTTTTTTTTTGAATGCCCAGTCAGTACTTGGTTGATTGGTTTTGCTCACTGATTGTATTTGATGATAAATTTTAAATTGATAACTCTATTACTGCTTTACTGTCTATTTCTGTAGTTAAATTTTATTACTGTCTGTTTCTGTAGTTAAATTTTATTAAAGTTTCTTGAATTTGCACTGCCTATGTTACTGATTCACTGTTCCTTCATTACTTTTTTTGTTGTTAATCATTGTGATGAGCTTTGTTAAAATTGGGTTGAAAACGGTTAATCTTTATTTTTCACTGTTCTAACCTCTGTTCTTATTAAAAAATTTGCAATTGGTGATCTTTTGATTTATTATATGCTTCATGTTTTCATTCTCTTGTGAAGAAAAAATTTGCAATTAGTGATGGTATGATTCATGTTTTGATTGTTCTGTTATATAAAAAAAATTCTGTTTTCATTGTTTTGTTCATTGTTTGGTTGCATTGTCGCTGTTCTTGATCTCTGCCGACTTGCTATCCCTCCTCCGTGTTGGATTCTTTGTCTCAGGTTTTGTTGTGTTTTTGTTTCAGCCTCAGTTGTGTGTTTATTGTGTAACACTATCATTTTTGCCTCCTCAGTTGTGTTTATTGTGCAACACTATCATTTTTTGTTTTACTTTTTGACTTATAGCTACATTAAGACAATATTCTCTATCTTTAACTTGTACATTGTAATTCAATCCAACTATTTTTAATGGAAGTATAATTATGTTAATTGTCAACAAATTTACAGCAAGTTATTGCATATTTTGATGATTAATTACATTTAGTTAGTGATATTTTATGTAAGATTTTAAATTTGAAAGATATTTAGAATGTTTATTTATAATTTATTTATTATTTTATTATGAAACGGTTTTTCTGATTGAACCACGGTTAGATCGATTAAATTAGTAAATTAGTAATTAGAACAGTTTGATGACTAGTTCGATTTTCAGAACCTTTGTTAATACCACACTTGAGGAAGATGGAAGAGATGTAGTTCGTGATCCGATAGAGTATGGCTCTGCATTATGCTACGATGTAAATCTCTGCATTATGCTACGACGTAAATCGTGGCAAATAGAATACGACTTCTAGCATCAGACAACCAGAAACTTCATGTTAGGAGATTGCACATGCTTCACCGAAGCAATTCTTGATGTTCGACTACGTCACTTCTCTATTGTGTTCTTGCCTTAGGATATCAGATCTTTGCTGCTGGTTATGTTGACGTAACGTGCAAAACGACGTCGATAGCCTAATCCCTCACTATCTTTAAAAATTCACCACGTGAGTTTATGACGTCCAGAATTGTTAGCGGTATCATTATAAGTGTCGCATTTGCTAAATATATACAGTGCAGCCATCATTGAGCCTTTATATCATTCTGAATATCAGTCTGATATAGGTGATGTGCCTAGTAGAGGCATTTTAATTTTTGTCGACAATGGGGTATGTGGAAGGGTAGCAAGTGAGGAATCCCACGTGTGAGACTTGGGAGAAAAGAAGCCTCGATAAATTTTTTCAGGTGGTTCATTCTTAGAGGAGGAGAATATACTTCAATTGATGAATGATTCTTTTGTTAGCTATCAAAGTGGCAGGCGTGTATCTTTGACTAGTAGTGATTATGTGGTGACAGCGTTTTAGGATTGGCACATTTAATTTGCAAAATTTTGAATATATTTGTTGTGGTTGATTCATTGCCGATCCTATCTTTATAAATTCTTTTTCTACATATTACAATGCATTCACAACTCTTGATCATGATGGTCCAAAAATGTTACCGTGTGAACATGCACCGTGACATCTAGAAAAATAATTTATAAAGATAATATCTGTAAATGAAATCATTCACAACCAATGTTCGAAATTCTGCAAACTAAAGGCATCAATCCTAAAACGCAACATGCCACTAATTAACCACTGTTAATCAAAGATACACAACCACCACTTTGATATCTAGCAAAAGAATAACTTATCAGCTGGGCACATCTCCCTCATCTAGGAATGATCCACCTGACAAAATTCATTGATACTCTCTTTAGTAAGTTCCATATGCAGAACTCCTAACCTGCAACCCCTCTACAGACCAGACCGACCCACCATTCCCCATTGCCATCAAAGAAAATTAAAATGTATCTAATAGACATATCACTTATAACGGAACAATATATAGGCCCAATGATAGGTGCATCGTATATATTTCGGTCATATCTAACAAATCTAGCAAATGTGAAGCTACTGTTGTCACCTATCGTAATACCGCTAACAATTCTGAATGTCATAAACTCACATTGTGGTGAACCCTCAAAGGTAACAAAAAGGGTCAGGCTCTCTCGGTGTCATAGACTCGCATGTTGTTGTCAACATAAGCAACAGTAAACATCCGACCTCACAAGCCAGGAACAGCAAAGCGTAGTCGCGTCTAACATCAGAAACTCCTACCATGAATTTTCTGGCAGTAGTCATGATATCTTGGATGAGACTTTACCAAAATATCGAATCGCAAAATACCTGGGAAATCCTACATACAAAAAAATGCTTAGAAAATATGCATGTGATATAAATTGAATTGAAGTCCAACATTAACCAACTTTTCTTTTTTATTTTTACTTAAAATCTTGGCTCCAAAGCACTTCTCATGAGATAAAACACATATGATATAACTATTTTAATTCAACTGCCACATAGAGGGGGAAAATGTGGAACATAAAGAAAAAATTTGTAATTCATACCTTTTTAATCTATTAGTTTCTTAGTCTTTTGGAAAATAATCTCATTTAAAAGTAACAATCAAATTTTTAAGAATTTTTAGAAGAAAAAATCTTGAAAATAATATATAGTTACAACAAAGATATAAAAAAATACCTGCTTAACTAAAGCAAAAGTAAGATCACAAACTACATCTCTTCCCTCCTCCAGAAGTATGGTATTAGCTACCTATGTGATCAGTTCCTCTAAAAGGTGCCTCGGCATAGTATCCATATCTATATAGAATCTAAATGTATATAACAGTTAAGAATCATGTTAACAACATTACGGGAAAATTTAGAAAAACAAGTTTCACAAAAGCTTAATAACTAATAAGTAGAGCTTAATCAAATTATCAGTGCCAAAGATCTTGTTCAAAGTTTTAGGTCATACCAAGTTTGAGATATGAAGCTTCCACATTCTTGAGCTTTAGGTTCGTTGCTTATAAATCATGTTATGAATAATTAACCATAAAACATAAGAGAATCACAAGCATGGCTAAATGGTCTAAGTAATTCAGCGGTAAACATAAATCCTGTTTATTTCTTTTAGTATAATATATTAAGAATTCTGCTATTTCCTATGATTCCTCTTCTCCAAGTGTCCCTATTCTATGACTTTCCACTATTATTTCCAAAACTAGAGAAATTAATGAGATAATTCCACCATTAACCCCTCAAGCGAAAGCTTACAAGTAACACAATGTTCCAATATTACCCCTCAAATTTAACACAATAACTCTCTAACAATAAGAAAATTTAAAATCACCTTAAAAAAAGGGTTGACAAGGCAGCTTAGGGATACTAAAGATTCCAGAAAAAATATAACACAAGAAGATGGCTAGAATGTTTATCAGCCTTACGTGATAGTTTTGGCATGATTATTATAGGAAGTATCATAGGAAGGAAAAAAAAAAAGAAGAAAGGAGCAGAAATGGCATTTGGAGGCCTTGAACAATAATGAAAACAAAGTCTCATATATACCATGGCCGTTGGAAATTTATCACCAACATGACTAAATGATATAGAAAGTAACATTGTTATGATTTACAATGGGAGACTAGTAGGACTCAGAAATTGACATTCATCACTGTATGACTCACTGATTCTAAGCATAGATGAGCTGCAAAAGAAAAGGCCAAAGTACCTGTTGCAGAACACAACTAGGCTAGAGCACCAGCAAAATTGGCATAAACACAGGTCTCTAGGGTGCTTGAAACCATGCAATCCATGGGTCGGATCCTGCCATGAGAAAACCATAACTAAGGTAGATGGATAGTTCTAATGATAGACAGAGACTTAAGTGATACCTTTATGAACACACTACAAGAAAAAAACACTTTTAGCAATATTGTTAGTTTAAGGATTAACAAGAAACAACATTTTTGCCAATTTCATGAGTATAGAGTAAATTACTGCCACTAACAAGTTTTTCAAAAATTTAGCAACTAGAACATTAAAACAAGAGCTCACGTACATCTTTACCTTTATGAGCAACTCTAGAGAATCTTCTGCACACAAGAATAAAATATAGAATGAGCCCTGTGTCCATGAAAAAATATAGCTAAGAAAAGATGATTCAATATGTGAATGAAAGATTCAATGAATCACACATGCACATACCTTAGAAAGCTCTTCACTGTTGGATCAACCAATTCAAACTTACCTCAATACATTAGCTTCTATATCCACAACCTTCAAAAAAAAAGTAACCCTAAATTTAACAAAAGCCAAAAATAAAGAAAAACATTGAGAAGTAAAAAACATAACTAACTTGCTTAGTTTAGTGTTAAAAATATAGCAAAACTAAAAAGGGAAAATATCAAGTAAAAGGCTACATCTAAGTATCATCTAATAATAATACACACGTGCACACATAAATGGATTGATGGACTACTAATATAAGCTTATTACCCTTCAACATTCTGTTCCTCACAGTAGCTTTCAAAGGAGATAAAGACTCTTAATCAGAACAGCTTACCAAAGGTGCCTTGTTAACTCTGCTTCCGTGCATCCAATCACTTGAGCTGTGCAAGGTAAAGATCAGTAAACTTATTAAGAGACTAACAGAAAGAAATGATTAATGCTAGACAACCACTTGCCAGAGAGATTGTGATATGATTAATTTAATGGCAAACAAGAACCAATTTATGAACAAGAGAAGAAGTGAAGAATCAATGGTGATTGAGTTTTAGTTTGTGATATAATTAATTTAATGGCCTCTGTTTCACTATTTTGGTTTGTATTGTTTAGTTTTGTTATACGAACGCGAAGGAAGGCACTAAAATCTCAACAATGAAGGCAGAGGTGTATTGTCATCAAACAGTATTTACGGTAGTTTCTCATTAGCATTGCATGACATCATAAAAATCAATAGTTTGGAGAGATAGGAGTTTCTCAAAGATGGAGATATGGAGAGGTACGAAAAAGAAGAAAGGTATAGTAGAACTGAAGAGACAAAAATGAGTTGTGGGTTAAATAAAATAGTACCATAAATATTACTGTTAAAATTAATTAAAGGCTGAGATTAAACACTGGAGGGTGTTAATTTTTATTGGCACTAGAGAGGATCTGTTTCCATGTGTGTGAGACAGAGAGAGACATTATAAGAGGGTGAAAGGGATGAGCATGTGAAGTGCGTGTGTGACCATAGTTATTAGAACCAAACTGGTAATTGTTCTAGTCATACGATCGGATTACCAGATCATTCGTTCAACTAGTGGGTTACTGATTCACCCGGTTGACTCAATTATAATTAAATAAAAATGTAAAATTATAAAAATAAAACAAAAATCAAAAGTTGAAACTTAAAATGGATGCATCCACAAACATATTAATAACGATCAAATATTAATTTTTAGACATAACCAATGATGCAAAAAGAGATAATAAACTAGTCACTAGTACAAAATACTTTCTGAATTTAAATGAACAAAAAAGAGAGGAAAAATAACACAATCAGCACATCAAATTCAAGAGGTGATCTCAAAGTCGATATCTATATCTTCATAGGACAAATTTAAAACTTGACAAATATTTTCTTTATTTTGATTTGCATCTATATCTACATTTGTGTATTTTTCACAAATTAATACCAAGAATAATTCATAATAGCACCTGAGTTGTGATGAAGACATTTTTAAAATTCTAGCAAAAAAAACAAACAAAGAGCATGGGAACAACAATTTAACTGAACAATTTATTCTGTGTTGCAGAGAGCATGAACCTCATTTTCAACAACAAATTCAACTATGATAATTTTTAGCAACAAAAGATTTAGCTCAAAAGATTATTTATAGCAACAAAATTTTAGCTAAGTGATTATTTCAGCAAAACAACAGATTCAAGTTTAAATGATGATAATCAGTAACAAATTCAACTCGGTGATGATTTTCAGCCAAAACAAATAGTTCCAACATGTTCAGCAATAAAGTCAAGGTGCAGTGATGAATGATAGCAACCAAAATTTAGCTGGGTGATTTTTTCAACAAAACAGTAACAAATTCAAAGTTCAGTGATGATAATCAGTAAACAATTCAACTCATTGATGATTTTTAGCCCAAAAGAAATTAGCTCAGTGATATTTTCAGCAACAAATTCAAAGTGCAGAGATGAACAGCAACAAAATTGAGCAAGAAAGAACAGGGAAATTTGTTGGAACTCACCAAATCGGGGACCAGCTACTGACGGCGAGGTGGAAGAAAACGGCGAGGCTCGAAGCAAGAAGACGACAACGACGACCAGCCCCGAGGCCTGCTGCTTCTGCCGTCGGCGACGACGAGCGCAGGGAAGGCGCGCGCTGACTGCAAGACGTTGACGAGACACAGAGCGACGACGAGCTTGACTGCAAGACCGGAGACGAGAGAGCTTGAGTGCGAGAGCGACAGTGAGAAAGATGAGAGAGTGACGAGACTGAGACACTGAGGGGTGGCCTGGTGGGTGCGAGAGGAAGAGGAAGTAGACGTTCACTGAGCAAATTAGGGTTTTGGCTTTCCTTTACTTGAAAACGACGTCATTTTCAAAATTTTAGAAAGAAAAATTAAACATAACCCAGTCCGTGTTATGGAAACCGCCCGGGTCACTGGTTTTGCTTAAATTCGGTCGGACCAAACTGGTGTTTTGCAGGTCTGATGTTTAAGCGGTTTAAAAAGTGGCTTGATTCTATCAAATGACCGAATTTTTGGTCGAACTGGCCAAATCTGATAACTAACTATGAAAGTTGAAGAAAATGATGAGTATAAAAGTACAATATTCATAGGTACGGATAATTGGATTATCCGTCCAAAATTGACCCGATCCCACTCTATTAGTTCTGAACCTACTGATAATTGGGTCAGACTCGATCAAACACAACTAGAAAATTGTTTAATATAGGCAAATTTACAGATAGATTTAGTTTTTATTACAGGCGTATTTTTAGTTACCGACGGATTTTGTCTCTGTAAAAGTTTTGTCAGAAATTATTTAGTGACGGATTTTTTTCGTCGGTAATTTACCGACAGATTTTTCCTCGATAAATTCTCCCCTCCATTTCCTTGGAACGTTGAACTTTCTGACAGATTTTCTGTCGGTAATTAGAGACAGATTTTCTGACGGATTTTCTGTCGGTAATTAGAGATAGATTTTTCGACGGATTTTTCATCTGTAATTGGAACCTTGGAAAACCATCCCAAAATCTGAATACAAACAGAAAATCCATCTGTAAATCCGTCAGTAAAGTAAAATAAATTTTTTTTAGATTTTTCCATTGCAAAATAAACTTGTTTTCATACAAAATAAATACAAATTTAATAAATACCAAATTGTTTTGACAATCAGCATGCAATCCTATCCAATTCATTCAACTATTGATTTATAATAGTGTTAGTTGCAAAGGGATGGATTGATGACTTGCATCATCTACCTCTTTCTCTCATCAAAAAGGGCCATAAAAGTGATTAATTCTCATTCTTTTGATGCATTTATAAGAGCTATATCATAGGTTTATAACAATATGCTTTGAAATGAGTTCTTACTTGGATTTCAGGTGAAAAGAGTAACAAAAGAGGAAGAAAGCAAGCAAAGATGCTAGGCGTGTGTGTGGGGCATGCCACTTCAAGCAAACGCCTGAATTTTTGACTGGGCGTGGCACGCCAGCTATGATCACCAGAAGAGAGTCCTTGAAGAACTACAATGGGCGTGCCACGCCAAAGCCAGGCATGGCACGCCAGTTATCCAACCCAGAGAAGAATCCTTGGAGCTCTACAAGGGGCATGGCACGCCAAGCATATTATCCAGAAAGAAAATTTGAAGAGTTACTATGGGCGTGGCACGCTAGACTTGGGCGTGGCACGCCAACTATATGGACCAGGAAGGAGTTCTTGAAGAGTTGCAACGAGCGTGGCACGCCAAGACTAGTTACCAGAGTAGGTTGTTCTCAGTTCACTATGGGCGTGGCACACCAGGCATGTTTTTCATAAGAGAATTCTTCAAGTATCACTATGGGCGTGGCACACTAACTATACTTTCCAGAAGAGGGTTCTTCAAGATCAACAATGGGCATGGCAAGCCACTGCTGGGCATGGCACGCTAGTAATATTTTCCAGAAACGGGTTTTGAAGAGTTGTCAAGGGCATGGCACGCCAAGCCTATCTAACAAGTTGGGCGTGGCATGCCAAGTCGAAGGCGTGGCACGCTAATACAATTGACCAGAGGAGAAGGGAAGAAGCAGCATCAATGGGCGTGCCACTTGGTACTAGGGGCGTGGCACGCCAAGCTTGTGAGCTCAATCTATCATCATGGGCGTGCCACTTGAGTCCTGGGTGTGGCACGCCAGTTCACTTAACCAGAAGGGAAGATTGAAGACTTCATCAAGGGCGTGCCACTTGAGACTCTGGGCGTGGCACACCAAGCTAACTATCAATGGGCGTGCCACTTGGGACTTGGGCATGCCACGCCAACCTTGCTCGCACCATGGGCGTGGCACGCCAGTCCTAGGCGTGGCACGCCAGCTCACTGGACCAGAAAGGGACAATTGCACACTAATAAGGGCGTGGCACGCCAGTCTTGGGCGTGGCATGCCAAGCCAACCTTCCAGAGAAGAAGAATGAAGATTTTGCTGAGGGCGTGGCACGCCAGTTCAAATTGCCAAAAAAGAAGATGGAAGACTGCACCATGGGGCGTGCCACTTGAGTTTTGGGCGTGGCACGCCAGGCCAATCATCATCATGGGTGTGCCACTTGAGAGTTGGGCGTGGCACGCCAAGCCAGCTACACCTTTTGGGCATGGCACGCCACTCACATGCCTCTAACGAATGGTTATTCCCTTTAGTTTTCAATTGTAATTTTCTTTTCTTTTTGTAATTTTTCATTTCTAGTAATAGGAGTTATATAAATATCCCTTGAAGAGTACTGAAAAGGGACTTGGAACTTTTACTTCAATTTATTTTACTTTCATCTTCTTCCACCTCTTGTACTCTCTCTAAGCTATGAGTAGCTAAACTCCCTCTCATTGAGGGAGGGAGCTCTGTTGTACTTGATGGATTAATGATAGTGAATTTCTTCTTCTCTTCATCTCTTTTTGATTTGGTAGAAGAAATTTCGTTCTTCATGCTTAGCATTCAATTATCTTGGAAAAGAGATTGAATGCAACTTGGGTTTCATGGGAACCTTGGAAGAGGAAACATGAAATCATGCTTGAAATCCCTTCTCACATTGAGTAGATCTGGGTTTTGGAATTGGATATGGTGACATTAAATCTGCCCAAATTACTTGGATTTATGAGGATGTGTGGTAAAATAAGGGACCAAGCCTACCTCTCTTCATGAGCAATTAGACCAAGGAATTAGCTAATTATCAAGATTTGAGAGATTGAATTACCAAGGAATTGAGATTCAATCAATCATGATTGCCAAGAGGTCAATGAGTTGCATGATTGAAGATGAGATGATCTAAAATTAATCCGGAGAAAGCAACATCTCCTAACCCCAATGAATCTTCCCCATTCTTATCTTCCCTATTCTTTATAGCTTTGTTTAATTTCTGTCAATCAATCCATTTCCTTTTACAATTCAGTCATTTACATTCTAGTAATTTATCTTTATGCCCTTTACATTCTAGCACTTTACCGGTTTCTTTATGTTCAAGTCATTTATAATTCTGTCATTTAATTTTCTGCACTCAACACTTATTCTTGATTAGCTTGACTAAATTACCCAGTAACTAAAGTTGTTCAATCAATCAATCCATGTGGGATCGACCTCACTCTTAGTTTACTTGACGATAGTTCAGTATACTTGCCGAAAGAGTTATTGTAGAGATACAATAAATCCTAGTCATCAAGTTTATGGCGTCGTTACCGGGGATTAATTGTGATTAACAAACTACCGGTTGGTTGATTACCTAGATTAGACATTTTTATTTTTGTTTCTATTACTTTCATTCCTTTATTTTCTCTTGTCAATCAACTGTTTGTGTTAATGCCTCACTAAGGATTCCTTGGTGACAAAAGAAAATTCTCTGTTTCTTGGTGATTGTGTTATTGACACACAACAGTTTCTTTATTTGCTTAGTTTTCTTTCAAATAAATTGAGATGAGATCGCATAAGATAAGTTTGGTGTTGCCTTGCAACAATTTGTTTCCAATTCTTCACTGGATACTTGCATCAACTCCAATTGAAAGTATCACACTAAGTTTAGTGTGCCACTCGTTTTCTATGCAATGTATCATACACACCCTCTTGTTTTTGCAATCACAATGTCTCTGTTTCTTGTGCCTTTATTGTGATTCTTAATTTTGCTTGCATAAAATACATGTACTACTAACACTCCATTGTTTAAGACATTCATGACCCATTATAAATCCCATCAGCACTGTTTTATTTGTTGCTTGAAGCAATCATTCTAAGTTGGTGTGGGAAGGAGAAGAATAGGAGGAAAAGGACAACAACAACAATGAAGATGAACTACAAGGTGGTAAAGTTTCTTTTCCTCTTATTTGTTTTCTGTATATTCAATTGCATGATTGTCTCTTATTCCTTTGTATACATGTGTGTTGTGAATAAGCATGGCTTGATTGCTGGTGTAACATGTGCTATGACATTATGACTACCATCTTGAGTTTTGTGAGTTCAAAGTAATTAAGCATCATGTTCATAAACAAACAAGGTAATTAAAGAAGAAGTTACTATGAGCTTATAAGTATTGGGAAGTTAGCATGATTATTGTTGCTCAATTGCATTTGAATTTATTTAATTGAAGTTTTCATCTAGGACATTTTATGAAATTTTTGAAATCTTGAAAACCTTGAAGAAGCAAATGCAATTAAGGCAAGAAAAGAAAAAGGAAAAGAATGAGAAAGCTAAAGGCTCTGAGTACCAATGACAATTCATTTGTTAAGTTCTTGTGGTGTTTATGTATCAAGCAAAAAGTTTGAAAATAAAACACTTAGAGTCAAGGCTAGGCTCAAGCGCAAAGCACTCCCTCAAAGCTTAAGGCTCTGAGCATCAATGATTAGAGAGTAAAGAAAAGAAACAAATGAGCTAAAAGAGTCCTCTAATTAAATGCTTGTGGTGCTTATGTATCAAGTGGTAATACTTGACAACAAAACATTTAGAGTGGTAGCTTTCAACAAATGGTGCAAAGCACCCAAGAAGCTAAGAAAAGAATGAAAAGCTTGTTTCAAGGAAGGAACATAAAGAAAAAGATTTCATAAAATGAGCTAGATAGAAGCATCAATCATTTGAATTTCTTTTGTGACTATAGCATGCATAAGAAACTAGCCAACCATAAACATAAAAATTGCTACTCTTTTCACCTTGGTTTGTCAAAATGTATTGCATGATTCTTTATTTGCTTGAGAACAAGCAAAGTTTAAGTTTAGTGTTGTGATGACTGCGCATCATGTTATGTTTCTCTATGCTTTTTCATATCAAAATTTAATTCATTATACTTAATTATTGAGTGTTTTTGTGCTTAAGTTGTATATTGCTTTGATTTCTTTGAATTGTTTAACTTTAATTTGTAGAAAATGGTGGAAAAAGAAGCAAAAAGCACAAATAAGTAAAGAAATCTGGCGTACTCTGGGCGTGACACACCAAGCTTGTGAAGCCAACTCTCATCAATGGGCGTGCCACTTGGTGCTCTGAGCGCGGCACGCCAAGCATATGAAGCCAACTCTCATCAATGGGTGTGCCACTTGGTGCTCTGGGCGTGGCACACCAAGCTTGTGAAGTCAAGATCTCAAAGAGGGCGTGCCACTTGGTGTTTTGGGCATGGCACGCTAGGCCAACATTCCATCAAAGAAGATTGAAGAGTTCTACATGGGCGTGGCACGCCAGGGCATATGCCAGCCTGATCTCCTCCCATTCAAATGAACATATCTTGAGCTACACAACTCCAAATGAGATGATTCTAGTACCATTAGAAAGTATACATCTAGAGTGTTCCAACCATATATAACACTTTATGGTGGACACTTGAATTGAGGAAGATATTGACCCCGAAAATACAAGGAGCACAGCACGTCCCTACAAAGATACCAACTTGACCTCTTCATTTTCAAAGGAGAATAACTTGCTTTGTAGAGGTCCAAACGATGCACTGTTTGTGGCTTTGGAAAGCTAACATCTAGAGCTTTCCAACGATATATAACACTTTATATTGGACGTTAAATATAAAGGTGAAAAAGACTATTCTTTCAGTGTCACAAGCTGGGCGTGTCTATGGGCGTGCCAGTGGGCGTGACACGGGAAACATGGGCGTGGCACGCCAGTTTTACTTTCACAAGTGCCAAGAATGGGCGTGGCACACTAGTTTCACAACATAAGGGGCATGGCACGCCGAGGTATTTGACAGACTGACCTCTTCACCTTCAATTGGGCATAAATTGAGCTACAGAAGTTCAATTGAGTTGATTCTAGCGGAGTTAGAAAGCTAACATCCAGGGCTTTCCAACAATATATAATACTTTATAGTAGAAATTCATTTTAAGGCCCAAACAACTCCATATTTTCAGCATTTCAAAGTGGGTCATACTCCAGTGAGAAATTTCTATTGGGCGTGGCACTTGAAACCACACGCCAACTTCTCCTTGCAGCTCCCAACCTTCAACCAAGCCCACTCCAACTCTCATTCAAGCCACAATTTTTAATCAATCAAGGCCACAAGAAATATCTAGAATAGTTCATTTTTATTTCATTATAATTTGCTTTCAATTTCATTTGAGTTTGTAATTTAAGATAACTGTAAATAGGACCACCACACACACATTAAGGGGATCTACCATTCCAAGGATACACACTCCACTAGGAGTGGGTCTTCGGATCCCTCCCTTCCACCCTCCTCTTTTCCTCCATTTTCTTTCTTACTTTGTAAATATTTTAGTTATGAATTACTAACTCTTTCCATTGGGAAAGAGAGCTCTATTGCTATTTGATGAATTGATTATTTTTATTCTTCTTCTTCTATTCATCTCTCTTTGATTTACTAGAAAAAATTCCGTACTTCATGTTTAGCATTCAATTATCTTGGAAAAGAGATTGAATGCAATTGGGTTTTATGGGAACCTTGGAAGAAGAAACATAAAATCATGCTTGAAATCCTTTCTCACATTGAGTGGATTTGGGTTTTGGGATTAGATAATTGTGGCGCTAGATCTACCCATTACTTGGATCCATGAGGATGTGTGGTATAATCAGGGAACGAGCTTCATCTCTCTTCATGAGCAATTAGACCAAAAAATTGGCTATTGATCAAGATTGGAGAGATTGAGTTACCAAGAAATTGGGACTCAATCACTCATGATTGCCAAGAGGTCAATGAGTTGCATGATTGAAGATGAGATGAAATCAATTAATCCAGAGAATGCAATATCTTTCTTTCTTTTATTTACTTTATGGTTATTTACATTTTCTGCACTTTATTTTTCCAACACTTTACTTTCTTGTACTTTACATTTATGCCATTTACTTTCTTGCACTTTATTACTTTCCTTTACTTTCATGTCATTTATATTTCTTGTTGATTATCTCTCTTTAATGTTTGTCTAACTAGAATAATCAATCAACTATTGTTTGCTTAATCCGTTAATCCTCGTGGGATCGACCTCACTCTCTGTGAGTTTTATTACTTGATACGACCCGGTGCACTTGCCGGTAGTTATTAACAAAAAAGTAATTTTTTTTTCGTTATCATGGATCAAGAAATTCTCAAAACCATATTGTGACTACTTTTAGATCAAACTAGTATCACTCTACAACAAAAGATATAGAAAAGGAAACTCTATAAAGCTGATATAGGATAACAGGAATACTATAAAGCTGATACAGGATAACAGGAATAGAAGGCTAAATCGAATTACAAGTTGAAAATGTCAATAGACCTAATACAAGCTGATAGTAAACTAAATTATTATCTAATAATTATTGCTTTTTTCCCACACCATATATTTCCTTAACAAGACCCTGCTCAATCATATTGTACCTGTGACAAGAAAGTGCCTCGTAAATGACAAAGATTAAACAAAAGTGTTAGCAAAATATTCAATCAAAAGTTTAGATGTGGACAAACACCATAGTGGAACAGCTTTTCCAACTGCTATCTCTTAAAATCCAAGTCCAACCAAACCATCAAACTTAGCTATTACAAATGTAACTCCAAGCTCTTTAGTTGCTTCAATGAATTCCTAAAAGGACCAATCTCAATTGATTTATCAATATATCATGAAAGAAGCCAATTTAACTGACACCCTCATCCTTTGAGGTGAAGGAAAAGATTAAATAAAAAGGGATTGACAATCAATTTTACCTAGTTCTTTATAGTTATGACACCAACTTTGACATCATCATAGCTAAAGAATCCAGAAATTGATCCAATACCATATTGAATAGCAGCAGAAGTCCCTAAATAATATATAGAAAGGTAAATTATAAAGGAAAAATGAAAGGACACCATCCTGGTGTATGTGCAGTCTCCATCGACATTCAATTGTTTGTATTGATCAAGTAAAATGCAGACAAAGTAAGAAAGGACCCCAAACAACTCATAAAAAAATTATGAAGCAACATAAATCATGGAATTTATCCTAAAGGAATTTTAAATCTCAATCAAAGCAAAGTACCAAACCATTTTCCTTATATGTACTTGATTCGCTAGACTTGTACTTGTTATGTAGGTAGCAAGCAACCTGCACAATAATTGGAAATGTCTATGAACAAACCAGCATAAGAAACCACATATTAGAGGTAACAGTATCAAAAATAACAGTGAACTTTTGGGAAGGGGTACCAATGCTTATTTCACCATAGTATTGAGCATCCCAGTAATTCTTTAACGCAACAATATCAGCATCCCCGGGAGCTTGCCATCTTTGTCTCTATAATAAAACCCTATAGATGTTCTTGAGTTATTTTTTAGAAAAACAAATAATAATAATTATCATTAAGACATTTACTACGAAAGGTTTGCAGGTTTGTGCCACACTATAGAAGGCAAAATATTAAACTCCAAAGGCTCTTTCCGATATGCCCTTAAGTGAAAATACATGAAATTCTGATCATAGAACTTACCAATCATGATAGACTCCTATAAGATCTCTGTCAAAGACCAATTTGAAGTACCTACAAAACAAAATTGTTTAGAACCAATTATTTTTCAGGCAGATGTTTAGTGTATAATGGTGTGTTTTAAGTTTTAACATCACAAGACTCAATATATAGGTAAAGGCAGAGGAAGTAGGAACTACCCAGGATGACAGCAACAAAGACAGAGAGAATTCAAGGTACTCACATGATTTGCTAAATTCTACTCCTAAGAGGGACATGAGTTTCAAGAATAATTCAACCCCCCTTTCATCTAAAATAATTCTTTTCTTTTCTTTTCTTTTGCTTAAGGACAAACAAAGTATTAAGTTTGGTGTTGTGATGCGTTTGAATTTTTAGTATTTTTCTCATAGAATTCTATTCAATAAACTAAGAATTATTGCAAAATAAGTGATGATTTCATGGTTAATTGAGCAATACTTTGAGTTAGTGTGCATTCATTGATTACAGGAGAATTTAGAAAAAAAATTTGGTGAAGATTAAAGAAAAAAGGAGGCCAGGAATCACTTTGAGCAGGAAAGACCAAGAATAGAAAAGCAAACAGAAAGCTCTCTGGACTAAACAGAGAGCTCCCTATGTTGAAATCAAGCTTCACGTGCACCGTGGGAGGGCAAAACGTGCCACACCAACCAATTATACCCTCCTAGGGGCACTAGGTCCTTCAATGTGCAATGTGGGAGCATTGGCGTCCAACGCCAAAATGGAAGCCATGCGTACGCATGACCCATGCCTACGCACAAGTGGCACAATATGCTCATTCATGCGTACGCATGACCCATGCGTACGTACGCATGACCCATGCGTATGCATGACTCCCATTTCAATGTGGGACGTGAAAGCATCAACATGGGACGTGAAGACATCAACGTGGTATGTGGGCTATCATGTGTACGCATGACTCATGTGTACGCACAACAAGAGAATTTTGAGGCATCATGCGTATGCATGATGCATACGTACACACAACATCTGGTTCATGTTCCATGTGATATTTTTGACGTGCAACGCTCGGGAACAAACAGAAGCCAGAATTGAGGGAAATTAAAGTCACGTTCAACGTGGGTAAGACAGAGAGTGAATTAAATTGAAATTGAGCTTCACGTTGCACATGGATTCTTCACGTGCGACGTGAAAATATGAACACTCTCTAAGGGACTCAAACTAAGCCACTAAGTGTTCAATTGTTTATCACTTGTGTAGTTAATCAAAGGCTCAACTTAAACCCACCAATCACATTATTAATTGAGAATTTTCAAGAAGAAAAGATTGAAAGATTGGTTGGAGGAAAATATTAATTAGTTAGATTTGATTTTAATTTAAATTTGATTATGTTTTAGTTTGAATTTGAATTCCTTTTAGGGTTAGTATTTAAGAGGAGAAGTGAGACGTTTTGAGGGTTCTCTCTTCTCTCTTCTTTTTTGGCACTTTTACTTTTCATGATATTAGGTTTTCTCTAAAAACACGAGCAACTAATTCTCCTTGGTTAAGGTTAGGAGCTCTTATGATTCCTATGGACTCATATTCTAGATTTTTCTACCTTTGATTAGTACATTGATATCTTCTTAGGAAAAGGTTTTCGTTCTTCATCCAATAGTGTTTGAATGTGTTGGGAAACAACTCTTTTCTGATTTGAATTCTTTTAACTTCTTGAAAAAGTTGATTAATTGAATTAAGCTTGAAAATTAATTCTCACAGCTTTTAAATTTTGATAGTAGACTTGATAAGTGACATTGAATCAACTAGGGAATATTCTTAGGAGTTGTGTGGTTTATAAATCAGTGAACATGCGTAACTCTTTTCTTAAATAATGGACTAAGGGATTAGAAATTAATTAGGCTAAAGAGAAATTAAATCACCAATGGATTGGAGTTTGATTATTGATGATTTGCCATGGATGTATCTTTGCATGATCAAGATAAAAAAGTGAAAAGTATTTGATCCTAAAGTTTCAACATCTCTAAAACCTTAACTCTTTTAATCATATTATCTTTCAACACTTACTGTTAGCCTTTGCTTAATTCATTGTTATTGTTAAAGTTTTCTAAAAACCTGTTTTTGATTGTCTGACTAGAATAATCGATTGACTATTGCTTGCTTAATCCGTTAATTCTCGTGGGATCGATACTCATTCACCGTGAATTTATTACTTGATACGACCCGGTGCACTTGCCGGTAGTTTGTGGTTTGAAAATCCGCATCACCATTCCATATTTACGGGCGTCCTCGCACAATCATTCACATACACAGCCCACGACTTGTTAACATTTATCCTTCAGCACCATAACCATATTTACCGTCACCCTTTTGTGACCTTCCCATAATCGCATGTGTCGATTTATTTTCTCTCTTTTTCTTTAGTTTTTTACTTATTTATGATTAATAGCTCCGACTATCTTCACATTATCCTCTTGCCTTCTACTAAGTATTTTATGAAAAGAGAATCATAAGATTCTTAAATTAATTTTGTACCTCTAAATCTTTTAAGAGAGTACTTCTATTTATTATATTCTATATTATCATTAATAATATCGATAATAATAATAATAATATCTTTACTAAATAATATTTTTAATAATAATAATTTTCTTTAATATAAATAAAATAATTTAAGTAATAAATAAATAGTGTTTATAACTTCTTGAAGGCTTAACTCTTTTAAGTTTTATTTCTAAACTTTTATCGATTACGTTTTAAACCTCAAACTTTTAATTATTTTACTTTTAACCCAACATTTCATAAAATTATATTTCAAACATCACTTATTTAAATATTTCTAAAGCAACCCTAAATTTTTATAAAATATTCATTTTATCCCTATACTTTATTTATTACCCAAAACACCCAAAAATTTATATAATTACAAATTTTATCTTGATCTGTTTGTTAAAATACAATTTTACCCTTTAAACTAAAACTCAAACGCTGGTCTCTCTTCTTTCCCAAAACCGAAACCCTTATTCCTTTTCCTTCAAAAATATTTACTTAAAAATTAATCCGTTTTCGAGTTTTACGGTTATCAATTTTTCACAACTTTTAATTTAATCTCTCGGCCCTTTAACCATACAAATTTTGCTCAATTTCCAACATAGTCACAGCCCCAAATTCTTCAAAATAATGAGGTTCTTGACTGCACTAACACTATCCAAACCATCATCATCATCATCAAATAATCAATATATCACAAAAATTTAACATAAATTCAATCAAACTCAAACAATAATCAATCACAACATCAATTCACTTATCCAATGCAAATTGAATCAGTAAAAATTTACCAAAATTATATCTCCTTATGAAATCAAAATAACAAAAACTCTAGAAAAGCTTTATGACCAAACAACTAAAGAAGAAAACATCAAAAGTTGGCTATTCCGTCTAGTTGCACCTTCAGCCGAACCACAAAGGAGGAAGAATAATTTCATCGTCAACTTCTTCCGAACAAAAGTGACGTCAACGTGTAGTGGAGAAAGATACGAACACTTTAATTAAATTAATTTTTTATTAGAGTTACGGAGCTCAAAAAATTAAACGCCAAAGGTCACAGTTTCATGAAGTTCACGTGTTCTTTCTCTCTCGGTTCTCTCCTTTCTTTTTCCCTAAAATTCAGTTTGGTGGTGATGATGATTCGTGATGGTAAACGGTGATTTAAGTGGGTAATTGACACATAGGGGGTTAGGTGTCACAAGGGGGATGGGTGTCGCGTTTTTAGACTGCTGAGTCAGTAATTCGAGTTATAAATATCTTAAACGAAAATTATGAAAACGGGGTATATTAAAACATAAGTAATAATATATATAGGATTAAATATATATGAGTTACTAATATAAATAGCATTAGTAACTTAATAAAAAAAATGTATATAATGAAGCATTAGCAACTCTAAACTCATCAAAGAGTACTGATATTTGTTTATATCGGCGGATATTGAACTCGATAAGGATAATAATAAAATAATACTATTATCTAAACCTTATTATAACTATGGCATATAAAATAAGTAAATAACATAATAATAAAATTATGTTATCATTTATTTTATATACAGGGTTTGAAAATGACTAAATAAAATTAATTACTGAAAAATCAAAACGTCGTTTAATTACGAAAAATCAGGACGTTACACAGCACAACTTAAGAATTTTTAATATTCTATTAGTCTTCTCAAACATGACTCAGAATAGATACCCACTAATATAAGAATGTTAAATAGTATTTTCTCAAGCTTTTTTAGAATTATGAATTGAGTCGATTGGATACTTCACCAACTAAGAACCTTAGATATTCAACTGACCTTCTCAGACAAGATTTAGATTGAATATCCACCAACTGATGTTAGATTTTATTTTCTCAGACCTTCTCAGACTAGAAGTGGCTCCATTCACAACAAGAAAATGAAACATTTGTAACAAAAATTTTGTATCAAATTTAAAATTGTTACAAAAAAAATAATTTTTTTGTAATAATAACTGGTAATTATTACAAAAGAATAATATTTTGTAACAACATTACAAGTTGTTACAAAATATGATAATATTTTGTAACAACATGATTTTTTTTGTTACAAATTACATTAGTTTTTGTAATGAGATGGTGTTTTGTTACAAACTATTATAATATTTTGTAGCAAAAAAAAAGAAGTTGCAAAAATTTGAAATATTTTGTAACAAAATATTTTTTTATTTCAAAAACTCCAAATGTTTTGTAACAAAATATCTTTTTGTTTCAAAAACTCCAATTATTTTGTAACAAAAAATTAATTTGTCACAAAATTCAATATTGTTTATAACAAGTTAATTGTTTGTTACAAAATATATGTATATTTTATAATTTTTTTACAAAATGTTAAACACTTTAAGAATAAAAAAAATTGTATATATATTTTTTTCAAAATAATTTTATTTTGTTTCAAAAAATAAAATTTTTACATACTGTTTGTATTCATTATTTTTAAAAATGGTAAATATTATTTTATATTCTTTTAAAAAATTAATATATAATTTTTATTAATAATTAGATTTTTAAGATTAACAAAATAGGTTTGAATTTTCTAAATTTTGAATTTTATTTTAGACATTATTTATTTTATAGATAGAAATAAAAGAGAATATATCTAACAAGTTATTTAAAAATGAGAGATCACACTTTTATAAATACTTTAAGTTTAAGACAACTAATAGTTATGTATAATTTTTATTATAATTAATTATTTTATAAAAAAAATTAAAGTTTTGGTAATAGAAAAATAATAAAATATCATATAATTTAATTTATGCAATAGATATTTCAGGTTTAATCTGTATTTTATAAAATGACTAAAATATTTATTTTATGATTTAAATTAGAAATAATTATTTAAACTCATTGATAAATTAATAAAATTATGTGTTCTAAAATTAATTTTTACAATATTATATTTAAACCCTAAATTATCATTCTATTTCAAATATTTTATATAATTATATATTACTTGTATATATCTTACCTTAACTCTAGAATTACTAAATAAAACCCTAATTTTACTAAATTCCTAAATCTATTACCCTAAATCCCTAAACCTATGTTCAGAGAGAGGAAAGAAAGGAAACGGGAAACAGGGAGAAGACAGAAGGAAAAATGGGAGAATCAGAGAAGAAGAGGAAGGAGAAGAGAGGGAAGGTGTAAGACCCCAAACATATACACACACATACTCACTTCACTCACTCTCAGCCTCACAACCCTCATCTCCCACGACACACACACACAAAATGCGTTACACCAACACGCTAAAAGAAATTAGAAAGGGGAGACTGGAGGAGCGAAGAAGAGGAAAGAAGGAGAGGGAAGGAGGGAGGCGGTGCCGGTGGGCGCCACTGCCACCGTTGCCGCCGCTGCCATCGTGTGGGTTAGAGGGAGAAGCTGAGAAGAACTCAGCCACGAGAACCAGAGGCGCGCAGAGTTCAGGGGAGGGAGAGGCCGAACGTGGGGGGCTTTCCTCGTCGCCTCGCCGGTTTGCCGTCGCGCCTCACTAGGCGTCATTGTTGAGCTTCAAAGAGAGAGAGAAAGCGTGCGAAGATGAGAGAGAGAAGGGGGATCTGAAGCTAAGTAGGTTTCTGTCACCGCCTCCACTGCCTTCACTGTCGCTGTTGAAGCTCTGCTGCGGCTGCTGCTGCCGTCTGAGCTGCCGCCAGGGAAGCCGCTACTGCCGTTTACCACAGGTGGAGTCCGCCATCGAGCTGTGCGCCATGGGTGGAGCTATACCTCGTCGAAGTTGCTTTTCTCCACTGTCAGTTCAGTTTCATCGTAACCCTGCTCCATTTTTACGTTATATTTTGCTCTCATCTTATTTATCTGCTTGTTTTTGTTTTAATTCCATTTTAGTTTCTGCCTTGTCTTGAATTTATAGAACTGTTTACATCTTCAATTTCTATCAAATTCGGATTCCTTGTTTTGTTGTGATAATTATCATTTCCGTGCAAGGTTGCTATTGCTGCGAGAGTGATTGGAGATGTTGCTGTCGTTGTCTCGGTTGCATTGGGGTGCCGCCGCTGCTGCAAATTTAGACAAAGAGGGTTTGTCATGTTTAAGTTCTGAGTTCGATTAATCAAGGTAGGGGATATTTTATTAAATTAAACATTTTAAACTTTGAATGCCTAAGAAGTTTACTGAATTATTGCAAATATATGAATGCTTGATCTGTGATGAATTTTGGATGCGGAGTAAATGTGTGACTGGTTGTGTCTCTTGGTGGTTTTATGTGGTTTGAGATCTTTGTTAAGAGAATGTGTATGTTGGTGTAAAAGTTTACTGAAAATGTATTGGGTGTTCATAATTATGAAAGCATGTTTGGTTCCTCGTTTGAAATATGTTTGAATCTTGAAATACTAAACTTATTGTTGAAAATCTGGTTTTTGAGATAAACGGCAATTTTGAAAAGCAGACCAGCAATTCGATAGTGATCGAAATAATATGAGATTAAAAGTTAAGTAAATTACAATGAGTATGGTTGCCAAGATTCATATTTAAAAGGTTTCGTATTAACTAGAGAATTAGTTATGATTTTTCAAAGTTAAATTATGAAATCTGATTTTCTGCATTTCTTTTAAACGAAGTCAAAAACTTTGAAAAGTTATAACTAAATCTGTGATGATTAGAATTGCATGGGACCAAGTCTGAATTAAACTTGGGAATATAAAAAACTGGACTGAAAATTTTGAGGCATTTTCGTTAAATGTACAATTTATGGCGAATTTTTAAAATTAGGTGAATAAATCTGTCCTGGAGCAGAAAAGTTCAAATAGGGCAGCAACTTATTTGTCATCTTGCGACTCCTCCAAGCTGAGTTTTGGAGTGAAACCAATTTTGTTTTAAAATTCGATTAACTTGGTTTATTGCTCTAAAATTTCATAATTTTAGGAGTTAAATATTGGGAGTTGTGAATTTTTGAAAATTGGTGATCAAAGCTGGAAAGAATCAGTTTTCAGCAAAGTTTGCATCAACTTTCAATGCTTGCAACTCTTGGAATTTTTTTGTTTATTTTGCTATCTATAGTTTATCAGGTATTTTAGTAGAATTTTATTATCTGGCTATCTGTGAAGTTCAATTTTTTATTTCTATCTAAAATTCTGAACATTCTATAAGGCTTCGTGCCATTGAGACTCGGATCAATCAAGAGACCTCAAAGATGAGAAAAACTATTGTAGAGGTGTCCAATTTGCATAGGGTCAAGTACGTTGCTAATCTTATTGTTTTTATTGAAAATTTGGTTGCAAAGTTTTAATGTCTGTTATGATGTTGTCATAGTAGTAGTTATTTGCATGCTATCCACATGTTTAGGGACAAATGATTTGCAATCTTTAGCATGAATGCAAATTAAAAAATACATGGCAAAATTAGCAATTCTTTATGAATGCATTACTAATTGCTATTGCTTTGAACCTTGCTTGATTTTCTACAGCTGCCATTGTTTATGAATGCATTGCCAATTGTTGATTGCTTTGAACCTTGTTTGATTTTCTACAGCCGCCGCATGCTTTGTGCTTGTGACGATTAGATTTCTATCGGTAAAGAAATTTTATAAAATTAATCGCGTTGTAAGCATAGCTTCTAAACTAACAGAGAATCCTTTCGTACAAAAGTTTGGTTGTCACAAATAATAAAACCCAATAAAATTTATAACCGAAGTATTTAAACCTCGGGTCGTCTTCTCAAGGAATTGCAGGGAGGTATGATTTATTATTGGCTATGTAAAACAGTATATTTTTGGGTTTTTGAAATAAGGAACAAGTAATGTAAATAACAAGAAAAATAAATTAATAATTAATAAAATCTCTTGGCAAGGTATGAGAAATTGAAGTCCTATCCTCGTTATCCTTATCAGGTGTGATGAGAATTGGATTCTGCTCCCACTTTAATTAACCCTTGCTAAATAAAGGAGAGTCAAGTGGACTAATTAATTTGATCCTCAAGTCCTAGTCAACTCCTATGGAAAGACTAGAGTTATTGGAGTATAAATTAACCAGCAGAGAATTCCAATTTCAATCAACAGCTGAGTTTGATAACTCAAGTGTTGCTAATTACTTAACCAAAGCCAAAAGGGAGAAAAATCTAATTGAATAAAAATGCCTTCAGATGGGAAGCAGCAGTAACATAAATAAAAGAAAGAAATCTTAAATCTGAAATACCTCAATATGTATTAATTAAGAAAATCAATCCTAACATGGAGTTCATAAACCAAATTGAAAAGATAGATATCAATTAAAGTAATAGAATAAATAAAAGTAGAAAATAAATTAAAGGAACATTGAACCTGTGATTGTAGAAGCAATCCTAAAATAAGAGAAATCTTAATCCTAAATCCTAAGAGAGATGAGAGAACCTCTCTCTCTCTAAAACTACATCTAAAACCTAAAATTGTGTATTATTAAAGCTTGATTGATGTATGAATAGATTCCTCTACTTTATAGCCTCTAATATGTGTTTTTTGGGTCGAAAACTGGGCCAGAAACAGCCCAGAATTCGCTGGTTGCAAATTCAAACGCGCTAATTTTCGTCACTACGACGCATCTGCGTTGCCTAGCTATACGGCCACTATAGCAAATTATATATCAAATCGAAATCCCAGACGTTAGCTTTCTAACGCAACTAAAACCGCACCATTTGGACCGCTGTAGCTCAAGTTATGACCGATTGAGTGCGAAGAGGTCAGGGTGGACAGCTTAGCAATTTCTTCAACTTCTTGTATCCTTCCACTTTTGCATGCTTCCTTTCCATCCTCTAAGTCATTCCTGCCCTGTAATCCCTGAAATCACTTAACGCACATATCAAGGCATAGAATGGTAATAAGAGAGGATTAATGTTAGCAAATATAAGGCCAAAGAAGCATATTTTCAATCATAGCACAAAATCAGGAAGGAGAATGTAAAACATGCATTTTGTATGAACAAGTGTATGAAAGATTGATAAAATTCACTCAATTGACACAAGATAAACCATAAAATAGTAGTTTATCAACCTCCCCACACTTAAACAATAACATGTCCTCATGCTAAGCTCAAGAGAAGCTATAAAAGAGTGAAGAGGAATGGTGGAATGCATGAAATGCAACCTATCTATATGAATGCAACTACATGCTAAGATGTTTATATCTACTTGGTTAAAAGTAAATAAGCTCTTCAAGACAAACATAAATCAGATTTCACTAATTCAAATTATACAATAAAAGACAAGTAAACTTGTAAGAAGACAGCTTATGAAAGCAGGGAACATAAAATCAAGCATTGAACCCGTACTGATGGTGTATATGCTCTCTAGTCACTCTAGTGTATAGGGTAATCACTCTATTATTCTCTAATCATTCTTTCTAAACCTTGTTCTTCACCTAACCAATCAACAATATTTAATGTACCAATACAAACATCATGAGGTATTTTCAAGGTTGTAATGGGGCTAAGGTAAGGGTAAGGGTATATATATATGGCTAAGTGAGCTATAAATTGAATCTTTAATTAACCTAAGCTTTCACCTAACATACATATACTCTATATAACTCTAGAATCATGCCTAGCTACCCAAAATTTCCCGCTTTTGCATTACATACTCATGCATCAACTTTCTTTTAATTTTTATCACATATTCATTGATCTTGGAGCTTAACTTAACTTAGAATTGGGGTAATTTTGTCCCCTTATTTATTTATTTATTTATTGAATTTTTGATTTTTTTTTTCAGCATGAAAATAAACATAGCTTATCAATGCACATGGATTTTTAATTTTTATAGTTTCACATGAGTAGGTACCCAAATTCCTATTATTTTATCATGACACATTCCCTTATTAACCCTTGTTCCCACAATCTTTCCAAACTTAATTAACACACAATTTCTATCTTAAGCTAACCAAAAATTTATTTTGGGATATTTAATTATTTTTCTGCTTAAGGCTAGTGATGTGGTAAAATATAGAACAAATGGGATTTAAAAGTTTCAAAGTGGCTAACAAAGGTAATTTAAAGAGTATGCTTATTTGGAATAAGTGAGCAAAAATCAAATAATGGCCTCAATCATATGCAAGCATGTAAATACACTAAATATTGGACATATAGGATGAAACAAAATAAAGATTACAATCATAGAGAAGCAAACACACAAGGATAAAATATTTATGGTTAAATAATATAACCATGTAATTAGGCTCAAAATCTCACGGGTTGTGTGTTCTTAGCTTTTTAAACTATGTTCCAAATACAACTTCAAATAAGTTTTAACAGAAAAAATTTTCAATTTAAATTAGTAAAATACTATAAAAATTTCTTAAAAAAGAAAATATTACTTCAACCAAGTAGTAACTAAATGCGTAAAATCAAGAAAACATGCAATCAAATATGCAAATGCAACAATGAGCAAACAAAGAAAATAGAATATTGGTGTTGAGAAGGAAATAACTAACCCATGGAGATCGGTATCGACCTTCCCACACTTAAAGGTTGCACCGTCCTCGGTGCATGCTAAGATGTGCAAGTGGAAGGGTTGCTTCAACTAATGCTTTTCTCTAAATATTGTGCTGATGGACTTGTTTGTCTCCCCATTTAGAAGCTTTCTCTTTCTCTTTCTCGGTGGCCAGCCTGAAAGTAGAGGAAAATAAGAAAAGTAACCCAGAAAAAAAGATAAAAAATAAATAAAATATGGCTGGGTTAATGCCAAATAATGAGGATCACAATTAAATGGTAGCTACAACATGCAATTGAGAAAACAGTGGAAGCAAATGGCATATCAATGTTGCAAAAAATTTGCAACAAAAGGAAAGAGAGTGTGGGTAATGCAAGATAGTATAAGCTCATGTCAATGCAAAAAGAATACAGGTATCAGAAAAGATCAATATTGACTTAAATAATATTACCCAACAGTGAAAAACAAGTCACTAAGCACCAAAATAATACAAGAAAAGATGTATCAATTGAATAAGAAAATTTAACACCATTGGAAACTAGAAAAGAAAATAAAAATATGCGCAAAATTAAAATGTAATGGATGAAAGTATGCAAATAAATTAAATAAAATAGAATGGAAGTGAAGAGGGATGAGAGGTTAAAGAGATGAAGAAGAAGTAAGAAAGAAAGAAAGAAAAAAGAAGAAAAGATAGAAGAAATTAGGATTAGAAAAGAAAAGATAAGATAATTGGTGCTGATCTGGATAAGCTGTGCGGCACAGATGACGCGGACGCGTGGGTCACGCGGTCGCGTGGTGTGTGATTCATGCGAATGGCGCGAGGGCAGCCATGCGTTCGCGCAACTCTCTGTCTCAAACTTATTTTGCCAGAATTTAAGGTGACGTGATCGCGTGAATGGCCATATTTGGAGGACAAGGCGGCCGCGTGGAGCACGCGATCGCGTGATGGGGCTGGTGCTTCCAGCATCATTCCAACCCAGCTCCATCATAACTTGCTGCCATACACCTCTTTTACGTCGATTTTTTTGGGGCACACAGTCGCGTGGGTGACGCAGACGCGTGGGAGGCTATTTGCAAAAATGACGTGGCCGCGTGGGTGACGCGGACACGTGGGCATGTTTGTGCCTAAGGCACGCCTCCAGCTACGCTTTCGCGTGACTTTCTGTTCAATTCTCTTTTCTTCAGAACGCAACTATGACGCGGACGCGTCAGCGACGCTTACGCGTCGCGTGCGTTTTTTTTATATGGAGAATGCAAATGCAAATGCAAACTATATGCAGCTAAATGCAGAGATTATGAATGAAGACTAAGGAAAAATAAAATAAAATAAAACTAAGAACAAAAAGGAAAGAATATACCATGGTGGGTTGTCTCCCACCTAGCACTTTTAGTTAAAGTCCTTAAGTTGGACATTTGGGGAGTCTTTTGTTATGGTGGCTTGTGCTTGAACTCATCCTGAAATTGCCACCAATGCTTGGACTTCCAATAATCTTCATTATTCTCAAGTGAATTTGCCAAGCCTTGAGGGAGTTCTTCACAAGCCTTGAGCTCCCAAAGTGGATCCTCATGTATGCATGGATCCTAAATCTTGTTTCTACACCCGTCTTTAAGTGGATCATGATTATTCCATCCGGGTAGTTCAGCCTTAGAATTCTCATTTAGGCACCCAAACATCCTCCTAGACCCAATTAATTGAGAATTATGCCAACCCTTGTACTTCAATTTGGAACATGCAACCATATTAAACCTTGCAAGACGACTCTTACCACTAACCATCTTCCTCTTGCTCTTATAGCCACAAAGAGCTCTAAGTTGACCATCTGTCTCAAGTAAACCATATTCAAGTGGAATGAGAAAGCTAAGGGATATGAATTTTACCCACTTGAATGTTGTATTGGGTGGTAATGGCCTTTGGAGAGAGGTCTCCAGCAACTTTGGCAAGGTGATTTTAAGCTCCACTCCCTTGTGCTCTTCTTGGACAACTTCCACCTCATTGTAAGCTTCTTCAATTTCAACCTCTTCCTCTTGGTAGCTTTCTTCCAATTCAATCTCCTCTTCATTGCTTTCCAAGGGCATGGGAGGTTGTGCTTCTTCTTCTTTAATCTCCATCTCTTGATCAACCTCTTCAAAGTCTTTAGCCATGATATGCCTTGGAGGTTGTACACCCTCTTTGGCATCAAATTCAAATGTCTTAGAAGGAGGTTCTATGACTGGACTTTTCCATGGAGGTTCTGCTTCCCCCAAGTCTTCAACCTCTTCTTCTTCTTCTTCAATAATTGCTGCTTTGTCTAGTTATTTTAGTATAAAATCGTACTCATCCTTGATGATTTTCTTTCCATGACAGCTCCTTTCAACTATTCCTTCATCTGCAAGGGTCTCTTCCACCTTCACCTTTTGGGCCTCCTCTTGCTCTAAGACAAGATCAGACTCCTCCTTGATGTCTTCCTTCACTAATTCTTCAACCACTCCTTCGACTTCAAGGGTTTCTAGTACCTTCATCTGTAGGGCCTCCTCTAGCTTCTTATGAAGTATGGATTCGCGAAGATGATTCCTTCTTTCTTGTTCCATATCAATAGCATAATTGGGATCATCTTGCTCTTGGATTGATGGATGTGAGTGCTCTTCCATGGAGGGTGGTGATGGGATGGGAAGATTATTATGTGGTTGAAAAGGAAGCGCACTAAAGCTTGAGAGTTGAATATTGGAGGTAGAGGGTTGGTCATGAAGAGTAGAGGTGAGACTAGTGATAGAGGCAAGTGTTGTATGAAGCTTTGTTTGTCCTTGGTGAATAACACCAAGGGTGTTGTCATCCAATGGAGGTTGGGGTGGATAAGGGTTAGGGTCATATGGAGGTGAATGGTGTAAACGGGCTTGTGAGTTTGGTGGTTCAAAGGTATGTTATGGAGGTGGTTCATAAGCATATGATGGGACTTGTTGGTAACTACAAGGGGGTCCACCATATCTATCATCTTTGTACGCTCTCTGGAATGGCTCTTGACCATAGTAATTAGGTGGAGGTGGTTTGTCACGAAGGGGTCCACCATGACTATTGTTTTGGCATGCATTGTAGGATGGTCGTCGTCCATGGTACTTTGGAAGGTGTTGTTGCCGAAAGGGTTGATCAGATCCTCGTGGCTCCTTCCATCTTTGATTGCTTTGACCCTGATGCATGTTCCTGTTATAGCTTCCATTCCTTTCAACAACATTAGAACTAAACTCAAAGCGATGGGGTGAGAACTCATAGTAACTAATAAAAATTAAAAACAAAAACAAATAAACAAGCAAAGAAAAATAAAATAAATAAGAGAAAAGGTTTGAAAAAGATTTGATTTTAAGATTAGAAAAGATAAGATAAGGTAGGTAAGAGAAGATAAGTTTTTAATTTAAAAGGTTTTAAAATTTAAATTTTTGAATTTGAAAATTAAATTTTGAATTTTAAAGTTTGAAATTTGAATTTTTGAAAAAGTCAACAATATAAGATAAAGATTTAAAAAAGATTTAAATTTTGAAAAGGTTTGATTTTTAAAATAAGATAAGATAAGATTTTGAAAAAGATATGATTTTTGAAAAAAAAATTTGAATTTTGAAATTTAAAACTAAGATAAGATAAGATAAAAATTTTAAAATAAAAATTTGAATTTTTTTTTGTAATTTTCGAAAAAAATCAATTAAAATAAAGAGAAAATATATTTTTGAATTTGATGAGGAAAGAAAAAAACAACAAAATGACACCAAACTTAAAATTTTTAGATCAAAACGAAGAAAACAACCAAGAACAACTTGAAGGTCAAGAAGAACACGAAGAACAACTTGAAGATCAAGAAAGAACAAGGAACATTATTTTCAAAAATTTTAATAACTAAATAAAAACTAATAACCTCTTAATTTACAAAAAATCAATAATAAAAACAAAAATAAAAACAAATAAACAAGCAGAAAGCAAATATTTACAATAACCAATAATAAGGCACACGTTTGCAAATCCTCGGCAACGGTGCCATTTTGACGATTGGATTTTATGTCGATAAAGAAATTTTATAAGAATAATATAATCGCGTTGTAAGTATAGCTTCTAAACCAACAGAGAATCCTTTCGTACAAAAGTTTGGTTGTCACAAGTAACAAAATCCAATAAAATTTATAACCGAAGTATTTAAACTTCGGGTCGTCTTCTCAAAGAATTGCAGGGAGGTATGATTTATTATTGGTTATGTAAACAAGATATGTTTTTGGGTTTTTTTTTAAATAAGGAACAAGTAATTTAAATGACAAGAAAAATAAATTAATAATTAATAAAATCTCTTGGCAAGGTATGAGAAATTGAAGTACTATCCTCGTTATCCTTATCAGGTGTGATGAGAATTGGATTCTACTCCCACTTTAATTAACCCTTGCTAAACAAAGGAGAGTCAAGTGGACTAATTAATTTGATCCTCAAGTCCTAGTCAACTCCTATGGAAAGACTAGAGTTATTGGAGTACAAATTAACCAGCAGAGAATTCCAATTTTAATCAACAGCTGAGTTTGATAACTCAAGTATTGCTAATTACTTAACCAAAGCCAAAAGGGAGAAAAATCTACTTGAATAAAAATGCCTTCAGATGGGAAGCAGCAGTAACATAAATAAAAGAAAGAAATCTTAAATCTAAAATACTCCAATATGTATTAATTAAGAAAATCAATCCTAACATGGAGTTCATAAACCAAATTGAAAAGATAGATATCAATTAAAGTAATAGAATAAATAAAAGTAGAAAATAAATTAAAGGAACATTGAACCTGTGATTGTAGAAGCAATCCTAAAATAAGAGAAATCCTAATCCTAAATTCTAAGAGAGAGGAGAGAACCTCTCTCTCTCTAAAACTACATCTAAAACCTAAAATTATGTATTATTAAAGCGTGATTGATGAATGAATGGATTCTCCCACTTTATAGCCTCTAATCTGTGTTTTCTGGGCTAAAAACTGGGCCAGAAACAGCCCAGAATTTGCTGGTTGCGAATTCAAACACGCTTATTTTCGTCACTGCGACGCGTCCGCGTGAAGTACGCGTTCGCGTCGCCTAGCTGTACGGCCACTATGGAAAATTATATATCAAATCGAAACACCAGATGTTAGCTTTCTAACGCAACTGAAGCCGCGTCATTTTGGACCTCTATAGCTCAAGTTATGACCGTTTGAGTGCGAAGAGGTCATGTTGGACAGCTTAGCAATTTCTTCAACTTCTTGTATTCCTTCCACTTTTGCATGCTTCCTTTCCATCCTCTAAGCCATTCCTGCCCTGTAATCCCTGAAATCACTTAACGTATATATCAAGGCATCGAATGGTAATAAGAGAGGATTAATGTTAGCAAATATAAGGCCAAAGAAGCATATTTTCAATCATAGCACAAAATCAGGAAGGAGAATGTAAAACATGCATTTTGTATGAACAAGTGTATGAAAGATTGATAAAATTCACTCAATTTAGCACAAGATAAACCATAAAATAGTGGTTTATCAGCTTGTTTTGTGCATTTGTTGTGCTTGTTTTCTCCTAAATATAAGTATTAAGGGACTAAAAACTTTTGATTAAAAAAAATTGAATAGGCTAAAAATTTTATAAGAAATTGAATAGTATAAATCTTAATCTGTGCTTCTAGTAAAAATTGTTTTGAAATTATTTGGGTGGCTAAGACTTCTTATTTGGTAATGGCTTGGCTAGTGTTATTGTGTACAGGTTTTAAGCTTTGAAGTTTTTTGAGTGACCGTGATAAACCACTATTTTATGGTTTATCTTGTACTCAATTGAGTGGTTTTTATCAATTCTTTACTCACTTATCCATATAAATTGCATGGTTTTACAAATCCTTCCTAATTCTGTGATATAGTTGGAAACATGTTTCCTAGGCCTTTAAACTGTCAATTTTAATTATCCTTTATTACCATTTGATGTCGTGATTTGTATGTTGAGTGCTTTCAGGCTTTATAGGGCAGGAATGGCTTAAAGGATGGAAAGGAAACATGCAAAAGTGGAAGGAACGCGAAAAATGAAGTTTTGAGAAGCTGACAGCGACGCACACGCATGGGCGACGCGCACGCGTGCCTAGCGCAGAAGACGAGCGACGCGTACGTGTGACAAGGAATTTCGCCAAATGACGCGCACGCGTGACTGACGCGTACGCGTGATATGCGCTACTTGCAGAAATCGTAGAAAACGCTGGGGGCGATTTTGGGCTGAGTTTAGACCCAGTTTTCGGCCCAGAAATGCAGACTAAAGCCAGGGGACAAGCAGAGACTCAAGACACAACATTCATTCACAAAATTTTAGGTTTTAGATGTAGTTTTCTAGAGAGAGAGGCTCTCTCCTCTCTTTAGGTTTTAGGATTTCTCTTAGTTTTAGGTTTATTTCTTCTCAATTCCAGGTTCAATGTTCCTTTAATTTAGTTTCTCTTCTACTTTTATTTGTTCCAGAATTCTAGTTTATTTATTTTCCCAATTTGGTTTATGAACTCCATGTTAGATTTGATTTCTTTATTTAATGCAATTTGAGGTATTTCATATTTATGATTTTAATTTAGCTTTTTACATTCTTAGCTTGAATTAAGTAATTGGAGACACTTGAGTTATCAAACTCCTTTGTTGATTGATAATTGGAATTTGCTGGTTGATTTGGATCCCTCTAAAGCTAGTTTTTCCTTAGGAGTTGACTAGGACTTGAGGAATCAAATTGATTAGTCCACTTCACTTTTCTTCATAGTTAGAGGTTAACTAAGTGGGAGTAATGAACAATTCTCATCACAATTGATAAGGATAACTAGGATAGGACGTCCAGTTCTCATACCTTGCTAAGAGCTTTTCTTAGTCATTAATTTAATTTCTTGCCATTTTATTTACTTACTCCTTATTTCAAAAACCCAAAAATATACTTTTCCATAACCAATAATAACTACACCTCCCTGCAATTCCTTGAGAGACGACCCGAGGTTTGAATACTTCGGTTTATTTCTATTGGGTTTGTTTTAGTGACAACCAAATTTTTGTATGAAAGGATTTTTGATGAATGGCGCCATTTTTTGATGAACGGATTTTTGCCAGTAAAGAATTTCATAAATGAATTTCCGTTGCTAGTATAGTTTCTAAACCAACAAAGGATCCTTTCATACAAAAATTTGGTTGTCACTAAAACAAACCCAATAGAAATTAAACTAAAGTATTCAAACCTCGGGTCGTCTCTCAAGGAATTGCAGGGATGTGTATTTATTATTGGTTATGGAGGATTATCTTTTTGGGGTTTTTGAATAAGGAACAAGAAAAATAAATTGCAAGAAAGTAAATTAATAATTAAGAAAACTCTTGGCCAGGTATGAGAATTAGACGTCCTATCCTAGTTATCCTTATCAATTGTAATAAGAATTATTCATTGCTCCCACTTAGTTAACCCTTACTAAATAAAGAAAAGTCAAGTGGACTAATCAATTTGATTCCTCAAGTCCTAGTCAACTCCTAAGGAAAGACTAGCTTTAGAGGAATCCAAATCAACCAGCAAAGACCAATTATAAATCAACAAAGGAGTTTGATAACTCAAGTGTCTCCAATTACTCAATTCAAGCTAAGAATGTAAAAAGATAAATTAAAATAATAAATATGAAATACCTCAAATTGCATTAAATAAAGAAATCAAATCTAGCATGGAGTTCATAAACCAAATTGGGAAAATAAATAAACTAGAATACTGGAACAAATAAAAGTAGAAGAGAAACTAAATTAAAGGAACATTGAACCTAGAATTGAGAAGAAATAAACCTAAAACTAAGAGAAATCCTAAAACCTAGAGAGAGGAGAGAGCCTCTCTCTCTAGAAAACTACATCTAAAACCTAAAATTTTGTGAATGAATGTTGTGTCTTGAGTCTCTGCTTTTCCCCTGGCTTTAGTCTGCGTTTCAGGACCAAAAACTGGGTCCAAACTCAACCCAAAATCGACCCCAGCATTTTTTGCGATTTCTGCAGGTAGCGCATGTCACGCGTACGCGTCAGTCACGCGTGCGCGTTGTTTGGTGAAATTCCTTGTCACGCGTACGTGTCGCTCGTCTTCTGCGCTAGGCACGCGTGCGCGTCGCTGCCAGCTTCTCAAAACTTCATTTTTCGTGTTCCTTCCACTTTTGCATGTTTTCTTTCCATCCTCTAAGATATTCCTGCCCTATAAAGCCTGAAAGCACTCAACATACAGATCACGGCATCGAATGGTAATAAAGGATAATTAAAATTGACAGTTTAAAGGCCTAGGAAATATGTTTTCAACTATATCACATAATTAGGAAGGATTTGTAAAACCATACAATTTATATGGATAAGTGAGCAAAGAATTGATAAAAACCACTCAATTGAGTACAAGATAAACCATAAAATAGTGGTTTATCAATCTCCCCATACTTAAACATTAGCATGTCCTCATGCTAAGCTCAGGAGATAAAAGAAATGAATGGGGGAAAGTAAGACTCATGAGATGCAACCTATGAATGCAACTATATGCTAAGATGATTCTGTCTACTTGGTTAAAAGTAAATAAGTCTTCAAGACAAATATAAATCAGATTCCACTAATTCAAATCATACAATAAAAGACAAGTAAAATTGTAAGAAGATAGCTCAGGAAAGCAGGGAACATAGAATCAAGCATTGAACCCTCACTGGTAGTGTATATGCACTCTAATCGCTCAAGTGTCTAGGGTTAATTCACTCTATTGTTCTCTAGTCATGCTTTCTAGACTTTGTTCTTCATCTAACCAATCAACAAAAATTCAGTATACCAATGCAAACATCATGAGGTCTTTTCAAGGTTGTAATGGGGCTAAGGTAAGGGTGAGGATATATGTATGGCCAAGTGAGCTAAAATATGAATCTTTGATTAACCTAAATTATCACCTAACACACACACACACTCTATGTAATTCCGAAATCATGCCTAACTACCCATAATTCCCACTTTTTGTATCACATACTCATGTACCAAATTTTTCTTAATTTTATCACATATGCATTGATCTTTTATTAAACTTAGCATTGGGGTAATTTTGCCCCTTATTTAATTACTTATTTATTTATTTATTTGAATATTTTTTTGGTTTGATTTTTTTTATTAAAAATATAAAAGTAAACATAACATATCAATCCACAAGAGTTTTTAATTTCCTGGTCTCACATGAGTAGGTATCCAAATTCCCAATATTTTGTCAATAGAACATTGTACACTTTCATCAACCCAAGTTCCCACAGTTTCCCACACTTAATTGACACATAATCTCTATTTTAAGCTAACCAAAGATTCAATTGGGGTAATTAATTATTTTTCCGCTTAAGGCTAGTGATGTGGTAAAATATAGAACAAACGGGGATTAAAAGGCTCAAAGTGGCAAACAAAGGCAATTGAAAGGATAGACTATTTGGGATGAGTGAGCTAATAACAAATAATGACCTCAATCATATGTATACATGTAAATATACTAAACAATGGACATATAGAATGGAACAAAATATAGATTGCAGTTATAGAGAGGAAAACACACAAGAATAAGATATTATGGTTAAATAATGTAACCATGTAATTAAGCTCAAAATCTCACAGGTTGTGTGTTCTTAGCTATAGTTCATGTTCCAAATTACAGTCTTCAAACAAGTTTAACACAAAAGTTTTAATTTAAATTAGTGAAATACTATAAAAAGGGTCTTGAAAAAGAAACTCATTACTTTAACCGAGTAGTGGTAGAAGAACATGCACAAAATCAAACAAACATGCAAATGCAACAACGAATTAACAAAGAAAATTAAATATTGGTGTTGAAATAGGAAGTAACTAACCCACGGAAGTTGGTATCGACCTCCCCACACTTAAAGATTGCACCGTCCTCGGTGTATGCTAAGATGTGCAAGTGGACGGGATGCTACAACTGATGCTTTTCTCCAAAGAATGTGCAGATGGACTTGTCTGTTGCCCCATATAGAAGTTCTTCCTTTTTCTTCTCGGTGGCCATCCTGAAAGAAGAAAAAAGGGAAGAAAAGTAACCCAGAAATAAAGATGGGAAAACAAATAAAATACGAGTTGGTTAATGCTAAATAATGAGGATTTCAGCTACATGGTAGCTACAACATGTAGGTAAGACATCAATGAGGAATAAGAAGGCAATTCATAAATAAATAGATGCAAGAGGTAAAAGCATGCAAGTAATGGGCATGAGAAGCATAACTCAATCATCAATAATTAAGTGTGCCAATTTAGAGAATATGTGTATGATGACAATTGTGAATGATAATCCCAAATACATGTGGAGTGCAAGTGATGTGAAAAAGAGGCATTCAAGTAAAAGGGTAAAACAAAATAGAGTTCAAGATGCCATAGGTTTTTTCACGAACACTTGGTGAGCAAGTTAAAGTAAGAATGAAAATAATGTAATCTAAATGTATATGAGAGCCGAATTAAAATAACAATTGTCAAATCACTCCTCAGAATATCCACAAGTTTCAGTATAATAAGGCAATACCCAAGTAAAACTCCAACACCAATATAAGAATGCATGAAAAAGAAAAGAAAAAGAAACCATGGATAATGAAACTAAAAGAAAAATAAAGAAGAAAGAAACATAAATTAAAGTAATAATGAAAGAGTAAAAGGGGAAGAAGAAAAGAAACCTGATGAAGAAGATGAAGAAGGAAGGAAGAAGGTAATAGAAAGTAAGAAAGAATAAGGAAGAAGAGAGAAAGAAAAAGGAAGAAATAATTAGGATTGAAAAGAATTAGGATTGGGGGAGGGTGATTTGAAATCAGGCGCTGAGGTTGTTTAATTGGGTGTCGCATGCGACGTGTACACGTGCATCACGCGCACGCGTAGATCGCGCTATTTTCAGGTGACGTGTACGCGTCAAGGACGCGTACACGTGATATGGGTTGTGCAATTGGCGCGAAGGCAACCCCGCGCACGCACAACTCTCTCTTTGATACGCACGAGAGCAAAAAATGCATATGACGCGTGCGCGTCAAAGACGCGCACGCGTGGAGGGCCATTGTGGAAAAACGATGCGCACGCGTCAGGGACGCGTACGCGTGGTGGGGCTTGTGCTCCCAGCATAGTTCCAACCCCACACCATCATAACTCTCTGGCCATACACCTATTTACGCCGATTTGTAGGGTCATGCGTACGCGTGGGGATGCGTACGCGTGGACTTGCTTGTGCGCAAGGCACGTGTCCAGCACCACTCCAGCCAACTTTCTGTTCAATTTATTTATTTCACGTAGGCACATATGACGCGTACGCGTCGTAGACGCTCGTGCGTCAACTGTGTTTTTTTTTATGCAGAATGCAACATGCAAAATGCAAATAATTATGCAGAAATTATGAATGGACACTAATAAAAATAAAATAAAATAAAACTAAGAATAAAAATGAAAGATCATACCATGGTGGGTTGTCTCCCACCTAGCACTTTTAGTTAAAGTCCTTAAGTTGGACATTTGGTGAGCTCTTTGTCATGGTGGCTTGTGCTTGAACTCATCTTGAAACTTCTACCAATGCTTGGACTTCCAATAAGCTTCAACATCTCTAAATAAATTCACCAAGCCTTGATGAAGTTCTCCACAAGCTTTGAGCTCCCAAAATTGATCCTCTTGTATGCCCGGATCCCAAATCTTGTTCCTATACTCATCTTTAAGTGGGTCATCATTGGTCCAACCGGGTGACAGACAGTCTGAATTCTCTATGCAATACCAAACTCTTCTCTTAGATCCAACCAAATGTTCACTAGTCCCACCCTTGCATCTAGCTCTTGAAGTATCAACCTTGATGAGCCTTGATTTGCAACTCCAACCACTAAACATCCTTCTCTTACGCTTAATTCCATAAAGTCTCCTAAGTCGACCATCTGTTTCAAGAATACCATATTCAAGTGGAACGGTAAGGCGAATAGAGACAAGTCTTACCCATTCAAATGAAGGGATAGATGGCAACCTAGGTGGAGAAGTCTCCAACGTTCTTGACAAAGCGTACTCAACTCTCGTCTACCCTTTCTGAAGGACTTCCGCTTCCACATCATTCTCAGACTCAATCAGAGGGGAGTCTTCATATTCAAGGAGTTCATTTGCGGATGTAGATTCATCATTAGGAGGACTTGATTCATGATCCTCATCACCAAAGGAACTTGCTTCTTGATCTATCCCATCCAAGTCTTCATAAGGAATATGCCATGGGGTGTGCACTAGCCTCCTTGACATCAACTTCAATCTTCTTGGAGGAATACTCGACAACTCTAGATTCCCATGGAGGTTCAACGTCTCTTAAGTCTTCAACCACTTCTTCCTCTTCAACTATTACGGCTTCCTCCACTTGTTCCAATACAAAATCACGTTCCTCATTGTCCACTGGAGTTTCTAGTGTCTCCTTCATGCTACGCTCTTCTAATGATTCTCCACATGTAGCCATGGGAGTGCTTTGAGTATCGAAGTGCAGAGAGGCGAAATTATCTACCACCTCGGTCAAGGTAGCTACGAACTCTTGTGTCGTCCTTTGCATCTCTCTTTGTCCTTGAAGAAGAACACTTAAAGTGTCATTCATTGGAAATCGGGGTGGATATGAGGGTTCATTATTTGGGAGAAAAGGTTCATGATAAGAGGGTGGTTCATCATATTCAGGATGTGGTGGTTCAACACTCTCCATCTTTTCCACTTGTTGCACAACACACTTCAATCCTTGGTCCTCAAGTTGAGATTCTTTAGCCATGTGAGCTTCGGGTGCTATTCGGCTCACCATTTGGTCCAATTGATGAAGGGTTGCATGAAACCGATCCACTGTTTTCTTGAGACGATCCTTTGATTCTTGTTCCGCTCGGATAGTATAATTAGGATCATATGGCTCTTGGATTGATGGATATGGACAGGGTGTATATGGAGGTAGTGGTTCTTGGGAGTAATTGGGTTGGAATTGGGGTGGGTCTATATATGGTTCATATGGTTCATATGGTGGGGTTGGGTGGATAAGGGTTAGGGTCATAAGGAGGTGAATGGTTGTAGGTGGCTTGTGAGTATGGTGGTTCAAAGTTATGTTGAGGAGGGGTTCATAGGCATATGGTGGGGCTCGTTGGTAACTACAAGGGGGTCCACCATATCCATCATCTTGGTACGCACCCCTGGAATGGCTTTTGACCATAGTAATTTGGTGGAGGTTGTTGTCACGAAAGGGTCCACCATAACCATTGTCTTGGGATGCATCGCAAAACGGTCGTTGCCCATGGCACCTTGGAGGAGGTTGTTGCCGAAAGGGTTGATCAAATCCTCGTGGCTCCTCCCATCTTTGATTATTCCGACCTTGATGCATGTTCTCATTATAGCGTCCATTCCCTGCAACATAATTTGAACTAAACTCATAGTCAAAGGGGTGAGAATTCATAGTAACAAATAAAAACAAAAACGAATAAAAATAAGCAACTAAGTCCTAAAACTAATAGAAACTAACAAATAAGCAAAAAGCAAATATTTACAATAACCAATAATAAGGCACATGTTTGCAAGTCCCCGGCAACGGCGCCATTTTGACTAACGGAATTTATTGTGAATTCTTTACCATCTAAAAATCCTCTCATAAGACCGGGTATAACATTGTTGTTGCTTCTGTTATTAAGTTTTTTGTTTCTATAATGTTTATGAAACTGAAATAACTATTGATAGTTGATTTTAATGATTCTAGTATAATTTTGTTGATGGTGCTGTTAAGGCTAGTGATGAAATACAAGAGCAATTAGAGTTCAAGAAAGCTCAAGATAGTGTGGCTTAGCTATCAAGTTATTATTCAGTTTGTTAAAAGTTGATTAGGGAGCCTTTAGCTTTATTATCAACAGTCTCCCGCTATATAAGCCTAATACTTATTGTAATCAATTAGCACTTTTTACTCATTGTCAATTTCGGTCAATTCAGTTCTATTTTTTCATTCTTACTATACTTCTCTATTTCCAAACTTTTTCTGCATCACTATTGCTTCTGCAATAACAAAAATTCTGTTCAGGTGCTTCTTTATGTTCTTATCTCGTGTTTTGACATAAACCTCATTATGGAACTTTATGAGTGTAAAAGCATAAAAAAAAGTCAAGTATACTTGTTCTGAAGATTTTGGTAGAAATTGTGTTTTGTAGTGATTGTTTGACAATTGATACTTATGTAAATTTAATAACTTTGTTTACTAAGTTGTGATTGAATTGTGATTAATTAGCCCAAGTTTATATATTGAATTTATAATTCTTGATAATTTGTATTTTTTGATTGGCTAATTTTAAACTTTGAGAATAGATTCTTAAAGAATTAGTTAATTTTAACTTGTAAATTCTAACTTAATTTTTATTCGGATGAAGATAGTGTTATGTGTTATTTTTAATTTTGGTTTTCATTGTTTATATTTGCAGGTATACAAAATTGATGCCAACATGCTAGACTTTATATTGACTGAAATATGTTTAAAGAGTCAATAATTATAAATTCGATATAATACAATTTTATGTTTGGAAAAAAGTGTGTTTAGTTGAATTTGTAGAACTTATTTTATTGTAAAAGAATTTTAATGACATGTAAGATGTTTTAATTATCTATATGATTATATATTATATAAATGTTGAGTTAGTGGGATTAGTAAATTAATTGATATATCAATTATATAATTAAATATTTTAAAATGAATTTTCTATTTTGTAACTAAAAGAATAAAAAATGTTACAAAAGCAAGTAGTATTTTGTAACAAAATATTATGACACAAAAATCTAAATTGTTACGAAAAGTATTTTAAAAGTAAAAAAGTGTTACCACTTTTGTAATAAATTTCGTTTTTTGTATCAAAAAAATTTGTTACAAAACATTACTTTGAATTGTAACAGTTTCATTTTTTGTTACAAAAACTTTTTGTAACGGGACATACTGCAACGCCCCTTTTTTGTTACAATTTTTTTTGTTTTAAAATTTCGATTTTTTGTAACAATTTTTTTTATTACAAATATTGTTTTTTCTTGTAATGATTGGATATCCTCCAACTAAGAACCTTAGATATTTTACTGACTTTTTTAGGCAAGACTCATATCAAACTACAATTTGACCTAAGAACCCTACATATTCTTTTTTTTAAGCCTTTTCCTAAGAATCACTACTATATCAAGTTTCAATAAGAAACTGTAGAGTTCAAAAAATTGCACTATGAACTTGCCGAAAAGACTTTTTCAACTTCTATAATAGAGTCGAAGAAAATTTTTTCAGATTTTCTGAGACTGTTTAAAAATGTTTTAAATGAACATAGATAAGTTTAAGAATTACAAGAATACAATTTGGTTTAAGATGTAGAACTTTGATCTGCCAATATTACAACTTAAAGAAATGAGATTTCTTTTAAGATAGAAGAACGAAGATGAGAATAAATAGGAACAAATAAAATATGAAACTAAAGAGCAGCATTTCATTCTCTATGGTCGTTCTTATTCTTCAAGGGTTTGGATGACGAAAGATGATAAAAATTAACACTTTTAGCTTGTGTCAACGTCTTTTTCCAGGAATGAAAGCTTCGTATTGTACTATATATTTCATTGAGAGAGTAGAAAAAGCTTTTTCTAATGATTTAACGTTTTGAATATGCTTTAAATTTGAATGTTAAAAGCAAAGATACTTTTCTTAAATAAATAATTTTTCGCTTTCAATTATTTTGTAAGTGAAAGTAAAATAGTTAAATTTTTGAGGTGTGCAATCTCACTTTAAAGCTAGTTAGTCAGTTTTTGAGATAGTCAGATACTCAACTTAGCTTTTGATGAAGTTGTTTTCATTTAAATTTTGGTTTTCTCAAGTTAAGAAGACATTTAGTTTATGTTTATTACTTAAGAAAAATTTCTTAATATATCAACACACTTAACTAAATATTAGATATCACATTAATAAAATTATTAAATTATATTTAAATTTGTTAATCATCAAATATATTCTAAAACATCATAGAACTAATACTTCTTTTGAGCAACATATTTTTTTCCTTTTTATTCTTCTTCTTGAATTCTTCTTCTTGAATTTGGCAAATTGAAAATTAGAAACATTGAGCATTTTGACTTTTGAATTTGAATTGGGTAAAGGTAGCATTGGGTTTGTTGTCATACTCATGTTTATAGATCAAGAGAAAGATAACGGGATGAAGAATTCAGGAGAAAATTTTGAAAAGAAAAAAGGAATGGAGTTTTTTGAGAAAAAAGAAAATAATACCAAAAAAATTGTAGAATTTGTGTGCCGCTGTATCTTTTAACTAAATTATTTTATGTTGTTTTCGTAGAATTTCTTTTTTATCTTGTCAGAATTTTTGCATTATTTTACTAGAATTTCTATGTTGATTTGAAAATTTTTTATATTATTTTAAAAACATATATATATATATATATATATATATATATATATATATATATATTGTGTTAAAAGAAACAGATGAAAAAAGAAAAAAGAAAAGCTTTTTTCCATCTAGTTAAAAATTTGGTTAAAGATTATTTATACCCCTAATAACCTTTCTCTTAAAGAGAATATGCATATGTTAATTTCAAGAATTAATACGAAGATAGTATAATTTTTTCAAATTTATAAATAGATTCTTATATTTTATAAATTTATAATTAAGTTTCATATTTTATAGCGGTTAAAAGGAAGTTAAAAGAAATAAAATATTTCTAGATGTATATTTATAGGGATTAATTTAAAAAAGATTGCAAATAATAATGGCTTAATTGTAAACTAGACTATATTGTCATCATATATCAAAGTTTCTTTTTTAAATTAAAGAAAGCTCTAATTGTTTGGTTTTTGTGATATATGTTTTGGTACCTGTACGGAATAATATATAAAATTATATAAAAATTTTTATTAAAAAAAATTAAATAAAAAAATATATATAATAATTATTATTATAAATATTTTATAAAGTTATAATTAAAATCAAGTTCTAAAGAATTTTAATATTAAAAATAATTAATATTTATCTTAATCAATTTTAGTTTGTTGAGTGATCATCTCACTCATCCGCTTAAGTAAGTAGTAGGATGTTCGAATCACGTTTTACGTGCGTAGCAATCCATTGGCAAGTGATTGATCCTTAATAAAAGGAGTATCGATACGTGGTTAGACTTTGCAGGAGTATTGAAACCCGTGAGTACCCGACCCTTCTCTATCCGGTCAAGACGAATAATAACTCGACCCGAGGTGAGGCAGGATTCGTTCAGGGCGAGTGTTTGAGCGGGGCAGAACGGGGTCGAGTTTAAGGTGTACCCGCCCCAGGGTATATACATATAAACACCTTTTATGGATTAGAATTTGCCTCACATCACAGATTCAATGATTAGTCTGAGTCCATACTCCATAGTCGCGCCAGAGAGACTCAGTCATCCTCACCCAGAGTCTTCTTCTTCTCGACTTATCTACAGTAAACCCCACAGCTCTCATTGTCGTCACAGCTTCGTCGTCTAGCTACTAAGCCCGTCACTGCTTACCTTCACAGCTTTCGTCGTCGCCGCTGCTTAGCCCGTCACAGTCGTTGTTGAGCCCGTCGCTACCTTCTTGCTGAGCCCCTTTTTCTCTAGATAAATTCCTTAAACCCGTCGTCGCTTCCTCCTGTTGAGCCCCTTTTCTCTAGATAAATTTCTCTCTCCCCCTCTCTCTCTCCCATCACATTGTGAGTCTATTAAGTTCTTCTTTTCTTCTTCCACATACTCTTCACTTAGTCGTCGCTGTGACTTTGTGTGAGTCTGTTACCGGAGCCCCTTTCTCATGAGCGTGTCGCTGTCTTCCTCATCTATTTATCTGTCTGCAAATAAGTTCCCCCCCTCTCTCTCTCACATTATGAATAACTGTATCTGTATTTCATTGAATCTCTACTTGGTGAAGTTGTGAGTTTGTGTTGTAATTTTATTGGTGAAGTTGTGAATTTGTGTTGCAATTTTATTTATATATGTGCAGTGGGTCTAATCTACGTTTCAATGATTTCTGTCCATATTATGTACTAATATTTTTTATGATTGATTTTAAGATTATTTTATATAAAAATAAATATGTTTCATGATTGATTCTTCATTGAAGTGTGAATGTTCTCATTACATAAAGTTCATTTTATATTTTTCATTTTAAATCGTTGTTGACTTTAGGTTTTAATTACTGATGTTGGCATGTTGCAATAGTTTATATGTGTTGATTGAGAATTAGAGCTTTTGTGATTTTGGTTGATTTATATATGTGCAATGGATCTAATTACTGATGTTATAATGGTTTGGTCAGTTTTTTCGATAAGTACTTTATATATGGTTTGTTTAGATTTTTCAATTTTTTCAATATATGTGCTTTAATATTATTTCATGGCTAGTAATGTTAGAGAGGACGCACAAAACAACAGTGTTGCTCATAATGATATTGAGATTGACATTTAGAGTAATGCTAATACACTTTATGTTAAATTTGTAATTATTAGACATTAGTTTTTTTTATTTCATGTTATTAGACTTTATATGAATTTTATGTTTGTAGTTTAATTTATGTATAAATTTTAATTTTTTATCTTAATTTATATATGAATATGTAAATCTTAAAGTATTATTTAATTGTTATAGGATGGGTAAGAGTGGGGAGGGTACTCGCAGGAAAGGGTTAGGGTACAATATTTTACTACTCGCAGGTATAGGTGGAGCGAGTAGTTAAGAAGTTTAAGGACGGCGGGCAGGGCCGGGTAAGGCAAAAACCCGCCTCACTGCTAACTCTATACGTAGTGGATTAGTTTTCGATCTGTCCAGTTAAAAAAACATCATAGAAAAAAATAGATTTTTTTAAGTAGAATAATTTCTCATTGATAACAATATTTATGGAAATTTGTTTTTGTTGGAATTTACTTGCGATAATTTTATTTGTTAGCATCATATTCATTCTTGAAGTCAAAATCATATCATCAATATTGTTACCTATTAAAATTTCACATTTTATGACATGATTTTCAAGTTTTCAAACTCAGACTTATGCCATTGCAAAAGCAATTAAGTTAGTTAATATTCCTTAATAATATTCGATATATAATTTATTCTATTATAAAATGAATTATTATTTTACTAAATTGCTAAATACATTTTTTTTTAGTTTCTCACACCATTTTATTTGGCAATGTTCTCATACAGTGTACGGAATAATTAATAAAAATATATGAAGTTTTTATTAAAAAATTAAACAAAAAATATATATAACAATTATTACTATAAATATTTTATAAAGTTATAATTAAAATCAAAGGTTAACAATTTTTAATGTTAAAAATATTAAAAATAATTAGTATTTATTTTAATTAATTTGAGTTGGTTGAGTAGTTATCTCACTCATCTATTTACGGAAGTATTTTCTATTCTCGCTTATGTATATAATAACTCCTTGGCTAGCGACAGACCCTTGATAAATGGAGCTTCAATCCGTGGTGGATTAGTTCTCGACTTACCGAGTTGGAAAATACGGGAAAAAAAAGTATTTTTCTTGAAAGTAGAATAATTATCATTGATAGCAATACTCGTGGAGATTTATCTTTGTTGAAATTTAAATGTGACAACTTTATTTATTGATATCATATTTATTCATAAAGTCTAAACAATATGATCAAAGTTGTTATCGGTTATATTTCACATTTTATGACATGATTTTCAAGTTTTCAAACTTATATATAGACTTATTTCTTTACGAAAGCTATTAGATTGATTAATATTCTTTAGTAATATTACTAAAACATTATCGTTGAGTATTAATTTTTGTGGAAAAAAACCATAATAACTTTGGTATTCTATATATATATATATATATAATTTATTCTATTAAAAAAATTATTATTCCTAGATTAGTAAATATATTTTTTTCCATTTTTATACCAGTTTATTTGGCATTAATTACCGTTAAAAAAATGAATGACTACACTATCTTATAATATGATGTATAAAATAATTTTTTATTTTAAAATTAATTTTGGTTAATAAAATAAAATTAAAAATAATTTTTTACACAAATTTAAATTTGACTTTAAAATTGATTAACAACTCACTTTTTTAAATTTTAATAACAAAAACAAAATTAGTTAAGTGCAAAATATTCGGTATTTAATAATTTCAATCATTTAAATTTCAATTAACGAAAATTGGGTTAGAAATTAATTATAACTTAATAATCGATAATATATATTACTACACAAATAACAATATCTAATATATAATTTATTTATTTTTTTGATAGGATTAATATATAATTTATTTATTTTTTAATAGGATTAATGTATAATTTATTGAAAATTGATTTATTATCTAAATTTTTTTATAAACATTGTAGTAGGTGAAAATAGTGGTCTTATTCTTCTATTATTATTTAAAAAATTATTCATAATTTTTTTATTACGTAATTAACTTAATTAATAACTTTTATTATTATTTTTCTACCAAAAAAATTATATTTCTACTATTTATATATTTTTTAATACTAATAAATAAGTGGATATTTATATTATATTTATTGTCCTAGTTTGAGTTGCTTATTTCGTATATTAATAATATAAATAGAGAAAAAATTATCTCATAAATCATATATTATAAAAATTAATTAATTTACACATAAATTAATTTTATTAAAAATAAATTTTTTATATATATAATCATCGTTAATATATATAATATCATGTATATATTACGATGAAATTTTAATTATTATGTGAGTAATTATTATTATTATTATTTATTTGTTTGTTTTATTACGTTAGTAAATAATATTTAGACTAAAAGAGAAAAAATATAATTAAATTTTTTTAGTTTGATTAAAAAAATTTTTGTAAGCATATCTAACTTTTATATATATTAAATGTAATAATATTTAATAGTATAGTATGTTTTGCAATAATGACTTAAAATATTAACTCAAGTGAGTAAGATCAACTTAGGTCCATTGTTCAGATTCTAAATCCGAATTAGGTTCATTATCTTGGGACTCAATGTAGATGAAGTCCACGTGTCCTCATCTTAAATCGGCTCAAATTGAATTTCCGTTGTTAGTTAGAGATGATAATGGATGCTCGTGTGGACACGGCAGACTTTCATTCCCGTCATTTGCTCCTATTTTTTAAAAAAATACCCTCCGTCCCCTCTCCATTTTCGTCGCAAATCCCTCTTTAATTATCCCCTTAAGAAATGCAGATATCCACAGTTATCTATAGATATTTTTTAATTTTTTTTTAAATTAAAAAAATTATAATATAATAATCATAAAATAATAAATTCAATATAATTCAACACAATTCATAATATATTCATTATAATAAATAATATTTCAAAAAAATATAAAAACATCTTCCAACAAATTACATAACATAATTTTTTGGAACGAAACTGAGCAATGTAGTGACAAATTTAAGAGGCAGAGAAAGTGAGTTAGAGAGAAAGAGATGAAAAATTAAGACTAAAGATGTGTCTAAAAAAAAGTGTTCAAATTGGAGGCAAGAATTAAAGTTACTAAATTAAAAAGTATATATATTAGGAAAAATCGGTAATTTTATATTCACGGTGTTTTAACATATTTCTATTAAGTCTCAAATTGCGATTAATTTCTACGAATATCTATTTGGCTTTTTTTTTTATGATTTCAATTGCTAGTATTCGTCGATTCGTAACGTGAAATTATACCAGTCACTTAGTCAATTCTTAGATAACCAAAGTCCAGATTATATCATTCTCATAAAATTATATATATCTTATTATAATAATATTAATAAAAAATAAAATGTTAAATACTAAATGAGTCACATTTTTTATATATATAAAAATGACTAATATCACATTTTATAACTTGTGAAATCATATTATATACTATTGATAAGTTTGAATTGATGAATTATAAAAATAAATTGAAAAAAGTTAACTATAAATTTAAATGGCCTTATTTTTAAATTGTATAATTTAATAATTTTTTTCAATTTCTATACTAATAATATTAATTTTTCTAACTTTTTTAGTCTATGTTCCCCAATATATTGTTCCTTTAGAAATATTCAATTACATAAATACTATCTACTTCGTTATACAGCAATCCAGAATCTTAATTATTTGGTTTCTAAGGCAAGGGCCGCTACATTTTCAAGAATGTGATGAAATTTCTTTATTTATATCACCATCTTATAGCAAAATACACCAACCTCTAAATGGAGATCGAAATCAATAACCAAATAGAAAAAAAAAAGAAAAGAAAAAAGTCAAATACATGAATGTCTAATTACTATTATACATAAATAAATGTAAAAGGATTCGGATCCTCTAAAGTTTGAATTTGACTTTAGAAAATAAAGTGTGATCTTTCACCATTTATTTCATAGGTGGGACTAAGAATAAATAAGAAAGAGAAACTATTCAAGGGTAGAAGATCACACTTTACTCTCTAAAATAAAATTCAAACTTTAGAGGATCCAAATACACAAGAATTTTTCTAAGCCATAATTCAAAATTCACCTATCCATTCTATCAATTAAACAACATATTCGAGCGTCACAATCTCTGTAGGCGGCTACGTAGACTTTCGAACACCTAAAAAGCCCTCATTTTCTTTAGTGTAAGTCATGCAAATCTTCCGGTTCATATACTTCACCATGCTCTCAAGCTCATTAATTACCTCAGCAGTATCTCGAACAATAAGCATATTTTTTGGCCTCAGAATTTGATCAATCTCAGCCACAACAACTTGAAAATTGCACCTAAGAGACCAATAAATATATCAGCAAAATGACACAGATAATTATTATCTATTGATATGATCTGACAAACTATTGGTTTTGATGAATGAGAAATGAAATAATTATACACACATTTTCTTGAGTCTTGAAAACAGATAATCTGCGTGGAAAAAATTGTAGGACCTAGGATAAGTGCAAAATGATTTACACCAATTCTGATACATGTCAAAAAGACCGTATTCATATATAATAGAAAGTGTATTTGGAGTATCTACTAAAATCACATTCATGACCTAAATATTTAAATCTTTTATAGCTGCAGTAAATCTGGAGACTAAAAAATAATTATAAAACAAAGGTAGTAACAATGATAGATTTATATAATTCGGATTAACATTTCAAAAGTGATTTTTCTTACTCTCTGTAGATTGCTCTTATATCCATAACATTTTGAATATTTGGCCATTGAATTTCTATTCCAACAAATTTTCAGTATTCGTAGTCCATGTTAAAATTGTCAGAGACAGGCTTTTCATAAACTCCAACTTGAGAACTTGTCAACCATGGTCCATGAATATTTCATGGTTAACATATTATATATAGCTCTGAGTGGGAGTTGGAGAGTCTGGTGGCTTGTATCTATAATAAGTCAATAGTTGCCTTCTTGCCACGACATCTCATAGGAAGAAAAAAATTGTTGTAAAAACTAACAAATAAAAGAGTAATTGATAAAAAAAATGAGATCCTCTTCTAATATATATGACCTTTTATAATGATAAAATAAAAATAGAAGGAATAAACTTTTGTATTTTTATATTAGAAATAGAATTTAATATTTATCCTAATAAAATTAAATAATGGATTAGCTATAATTAATATATTTAAATAAATAAAACAAATCAAATAAAAATATTTTTAAGAATTAATCAAATCAATTAATTAATACAAATAATTAGTATAATTGTTTTGATTTGATTTAATTTATTAAATTCAAAAAAAATAAATCAAGAAATAGTTGATTAAATTTAATGAATTAAAAAGATAAATAAAGAAACACTCTCTCTTAGGAGACAATAATTTTTTTAACTAAATTAATCTGTATTTATTATATTTGATTAGAATAAATAATAAATTATCTATTTTAATATGCACCTTATAAATTAATAAATTAAAATAATTGATATAATGAATTATAATTAATTAATTAATATAAATATAAATTATAATAAATTATGTGATATTTAAATATTTAATCAAATTAATTAGTTGATACAATTAATTTATTATAATGAATTGTATTTAATGAGTTAAAAGAAATATATTGAAAAACACTTTTAATAATTAATTGTTTAATATAAATTATAATAAATTGTGTGATATTTAAATATATAATCAAATCAATTAGTTGCTATAATTAATTCACCGTAGTAACTTGTATTTAATGAGTTAAAAAAAATAAATCAGAAAATATTCTCAGAAGCATGCCACGTCAGCTCCATTATTAAGTGCAAAAATCCGATTTTTATATAATAAAATAGATAGATAGATTATAAAAAGTATATAAAAGACAATTATTTTCTTTTTGAACATAAATTTTCGAAACAGATGTTTTCACTTGATGAAAATATGAATAAAAAATGTTAAAATTTTGAAATTAAGAGGATAGTTTCGAATTTCTAATTATTTTTCTTAAATATATCAATGACCTAAATAAAGTTAATGCATCAATTTTAAAACTTTTATAAGATTAAACATATTATCTTTTATGTATTATGTTATTTATTCCACAATATGAAAAAGGACAACTTAATGGAAATTTGTTATTTTTTATATAATTGTAACTTGTTTTTATTTGCAATTAAGCCTTTATTATTTATAAGTTTTTTAATTAATTCCTTATAAGAATATATCTAGAAATAATATTTTATTTCTTTAACATTATTTTTGTAATAGCAAAAACTTAATATGAACATTCAATTATTACAAAATATTAAAATATAGAGATTTAGTTACAAATTCAATAAAATTATAAAAACTTCATGTTAGTTAAATTTTTTAAAGAATTTATAATTGATGATGGGAGCAAATATAGGAGTGGCAAGTGAGTTAGTCCGCCCGTCTTGTCTCGTTCCGCCCTGCTAAAAATCTGTTATGTCCCCATTTCGCTTAGTGAAGCGATCCTAAATTTCTATCTCGTTTTGTTTAATAGCGGATTGTCAGGTTGGCGTGCTAATTCCGCTACTCTCTCTCTTTTAAATTATTAAACTATTAAATATTTAAAAATATATAATTTACAAATATTTCAATAAACTTATAATTTCTAAAGACACAAAAAATTATAATTTCTAAATCACAAACACTAAAGTCTTTATAATTCTAAATATCTAATAAATATAATCATCAACGAAATCTTTTGAAACAAAATAATAAAACCAACATTGTCCAAAACATATAATTAAATAGGGTAAATTATATTTTTTGTTCCTAAAGTTTACTAAAAGTTTTAAAATTACCCCTAAGTTTTAATTTGTTTCAATTTTATCCCAAAAGTTTTCGATTTGCATCAATTCTACCCCTGAACATTAACAGCATTGAAATCACTACCAAACGTTAGTGACGTGGCAATAAAGGAGTTCTATATGGCAACTATGTGTGTGAGTCATTTCTAAAACCTTTTTTTAAAAATTTATATTACAAAAATAAAATGGCTAAAAATACCAACCTCAAACCCTAAAATTTACTTCTTCATTTTCATCTTCATCTTCTTCACTCTCTGTAAAAATAGGAAACCCTAACGAATGGCTTCCCAAGGCTCTGTATCATCACAAAAAAGCAGTCGGTGACGACGAATGCTTACATGCAACTGTGGTGAACCCCCTGTACTGAGATGGTCGAAGACACCAGAAAATTCCGGCTGAAGATTTTGGGGCTGTGTATACATTGATGTAAGTTTGAGTGCTTTTTATTTTGATGTCTTCATGAGTTTCTTCAAGTTTTTTTATTTTTGTTTATGTTGCAGATTGGGAAGGAGTGCACATTTTTTTTCTGGGCAGATGGAGTTGCAGAGACAGAAGAAGCTGAGGTTGCAAAGTTGAAGATGAAGATTTCCACCTTGAAGGCTAAATTAGTTTATGCTAAATGCAAACTGTTGGTGGCTGTTATTTTTGGTGTGTTGGGTTGGTTTATGGTGATTTTAATATTTTATTTGTGGGTGAAGAATGGAACCCATTTGAGATTAGGGTATTAATACGCTTGGGACTGCTGAAATTAGCAGAAATAAGAATAGGGTGGCCGTTTGTAATCAGTTACAAAAGTGTACTCAACTCAAAAATTTGTTAATGTAGTTGTCCTTAAAGTTTAATTTATGTTTCAAAAATATCCCTGAAAGGATTAAAATAGTTTGGATTTAAAATTGGCATTAAGAACCTGTTGTGGCAAAGACAAACTCAAGTAATGAGAGATAATTTCAACAGTGCACTAAAATAAATTTGCATGAATGAATCCATCACATTAGTCATTATCAAAATAACATAAGTTGTTAATCAACATAATCTCTAATTAACATAAGTCATAACCAAAGTAAAAACTTAATTACATAAGCCATAAGCAAAATAATTCATCAACAAAGAAAGAGTTAATCCCACGCATAGTTTAATACAAAATGCCAATATTTTTCAATCTTTCAAAAAAAAACACTAAACACAAGGTGTGACACAACTAAGACCCTGTGAGAGTACTCTGAGTCAGACTCCCTTGTGATGAGGGTTGTCATTGTGCACTTGAAGTTGAGTTGCTCCTAGGCATTCTAGTTGGTCTTGGTGGCTGAAATTTTTTGTGTCCTTTTGGTTGGGTATTAGGCCTTGCTGCAATATTGGCCAACCTGGTCCTCTTATGCACTGAGCCAGCATTTCTAGCAGTGCTGTGTTGGGCTGGCAATGCTGAGGATGTGGCAGTAGTTGTTTCTTATGATGAGGTAAACATCATAAGAAACAGTGTTATGTATGGAACCATAATTAATAGACAAGTACTCATACTTGGCCTTCTAAGAGGGCAGCCTCGCTTGTTGTGACCTAATTTTAGACAACGAGAGTATTTTTGTTGTAACCCGAGCCTAGATGTGCTTGGGCCCTGTAGTTCTTCACCCTCCTCTCTTGCTCTTTTCTTCTTAAGCCTCCTAATTGGCACTCTGTGTGGTGGAGGCATCACATCTGGATGAGTAGTTCTCTCCTACATAATATGTCCATTACAAGGGTTAATCATGGGGTATAATAAGTCACATAAGCAGCTTTATTGTAACAGCTTGCAACATATTTTCGAATATTATCTTTAGAACAATTAATTGCACTAACTGCATGTGGACAAGGTAAACCAGTCATCTGAAACTTTGTACAAGTAAATTCTTTCTTCAGAAGATCTACTACAAATTTGTCCCTACCTCTTATGACTTCAAATTTTGAAATTCCGGCAGCAACCGGAAACCACCACCTAGAAGCATCTATTTCCTTTTGTAACTTAAGCTTAATCCTAGGAAGAATGTCATCCTTATACTTCTCAATTAGTACCCTATTTTCAACCCATCTCTTCATCAAATAAACTCTAATATCTTCTAGCATTGTCAATATTGGTTTTTTCCTTGATTCAACAATTGTAGAGTTGAAGCTTTCACGCATATTATTGACAAGAGCGTCATATTTAGGATAGAATTTAAACATTGATTTAGTCCAATACTTTGGCCGAATTCCTATCAAGTGTTAATAGGCACCCTCACTAATGGCTCGGATATCCATCAACTCCTTTTTCCATGCTGCTAGATATGTACATTTTGCAGCTCTCCACATCCTTTTTTTAAGATTCAGCCTTAAAATTTTTGTTTGAAATTGGCATAAAGGTGTCTCACACAGAATCTATGATCAACACCTAGAAGTAATTCATCAAAAGTTGGCACCAAGACCTGCATATCCGAGGTGCAGAATTTTAGCCCAAAAATATAGTGCGCAGAATTCTAACTAATACAAACTCATCACCACTACGTATAATTATCACAAGAATAAATTCAATATTGATAAAAAATCCTATCAATACTATTTAATACAGCAGCAAATATCATCATTTAATATAATGATCAAATAAAAGAACATTAAAAGATGTAAGCGCAGAAGCCAAATGATTAAATTCACAGCATTTTTTAACTACACATGAATATATAGTGCAGAATCTTAATTACACTAAAATACAGGTTAGTAGATTATCTTTTGTTGGTCAGACATGAACGTGCTACGTAATAATTTATCCGCTCTTATGTCATTAATTAAGTTTGAGAGGAACCACGTCCATGAATCTTTTGTCTCAACCTCCACGACTGCATATGCGATCGGTAGCATCTCGTCATTCGGATCCCACCCCATAGTAACCAATAGCCATCCTCCATATGGTGTCTTCAAAAAGCAGCCATCAAGCCTTATCATAGGCCTACACTTCATGAAACTCTCCTTGCAAGCCTTTAAACAAATATAAATTCTATGAAATCATGGACTTAAGTCGACTGATGTATCGGGGTGCTCAGTTTAGGCTGCTGGAGGTAATTGGACTTGCAACTTCACAGATGAACCAGGATTGATGCACAGCAACTCATGGCAATAGTCGTAAAGTCTTCTATACTACTCCCTAAAAGTTCCAGTAATGTCAACCAGTGCAATATGCTTGGCCCGAAAAGCCTTTGCTCTTGAAATCTGCACATTCCACTTCCTAACAGTCCTACTTTGTATAGTGCCCAGCTTCAACTTCAGATTCTCTTCTACTTTCCTTCTGAAGACCTTCGCCAGTCACTTCGACTTCATCACTTTTATGTCAAATACAGTGTTACAAGAATGATGATCATTAACAGTTCTTAGCTGTCAACTATCTTCATTGGCCATCTTCACCGCATATGCAAACCATTCACAACCATCTCCACACTTAGCCCTCACCTGGACATTGTCCACCATTGGAAATTTTATGTTTCTCCCAGTATGAATAGCATATGATGTCACAGGTTCCTTGAACTCCTCTCTTGTTTCATAGAGAGTTCCAGCCTCCCACTTATAATTGCTCATATCCTTCAACTCCTTGTGAACGGAAAATTTCTTCTTGCTGACTTCGTCATCCTCACTCGATACCTCCTCTAACTCATCACTGTTCAATCCTTCATCATCACTTAAACGAGAGCTCTTTCTCTTTCCAACAGCTACATTTTGAGTTTTCTTTAACTTCTTGACAACACTCTTACTTTTCTTAGACTTTCTTATGTGTTGATGCATCTCCCTAGGAGTTATATCAACATTAAATAGCCCATCATCACCACAATAATCATCTTCACTATCACTAAAATGAAGATCAGAATCAGCCTCATAATCTGGGTCATCAGTGCCATCCTCTTCTTCACTATTGTCCCCATCACCAACATTCTGAAGCACTTCTTCAACATTTAAATGGACATCAACTAATCCATGCATTTGGGCCTCCATATCCACCCCTCCACCTTGGGCCTCTACTTCAATATTTTGGGCCTGTCTAATATTACTTAGCCCACTATCAGCATCCACAAACTCTTCCTCAACAACCTTGCTCCTACCCCCAACATCTAAATAACCAATGTCGTAACAAAAATCATCAGGGATTGAAGTCTTATGCACCACATACAAATCAACCACCTTTTTTTTAACTCCTATATTTGCCATTTTAATTGCTTCTTTATCACCTTTCAACAACTTCAACCCTTCTAATCCTAATTCAGTATCTTTATACCACAGTACCGCAATGTTCTCAATAATGTACCCACATTTTTCAACCACATCATAAGCCTCTATAACACACCATCTATCTCTGTCATACCAGTCAACCATTGTCACTTCACCATCAATATACTCAGTTTTACCCTTATCACTACAAAACCTACCCCTGTGATGAACTCTAACACTGAAATCATCCATTCTGCCGTCGTAAAAATATTTTTAGACCAAAGAACAGAGTAACTAATCATTCAAAAATATAGACCACGTAAAAGTTATATTTTTCACAAAAACAGAACAGAAATTCCTTAATCCCTGAATGTAATAGAACCTTAACAGCAATCAAGAGTGATAAAATAAACCCTAAATCTTAACCGTTCGAACATGCAGTTTCAAAATTAAATGGTGGCCTACCTCGTCAGAAACCTTGATCAGAATGGCGCTATCCCAAACTGAATCGTTGATGACTGAATGCTATCCCAGACTCCTCCCTCTGCCTCGACAGCGTCGCCACCTGCACCGTCCTGCAGGTCGCCGCGGCGGACTGAAGACAACGGTGCGACGTCTGACCACCCACCAAGTTTCTTCGTGTGACTCTGTTTCTTTGGCTATGTTCCTTCGTGCCAAAGGGAAGACAAAACGGGTTATGTTTGAAAAAGGAAGCCAATTGGTATACCTGGGTTTAAACGGCGTCAATTTAAAGGATAGAATTGATGCAAATCGAAAATTTTTGGGATAAAATTGAAACAAATTGAAACTTAGGGGTAATTTTGAAACTTTTAGTTAACTTTAGGGACAAAAAGTATACTTTACCCTAATTAAATATTATCCAAGTCTCTAAACAATCAAATATAGTCCAAATGATAACTTAAAATAAAATGAAGAAACATTCTAAATTCAAACACAAAAATAACATTCTAAATTCAATTATAATCATCTTAAAGCTAAAAGCCCACTAGACAAGTCCACTAAACAAAGCTCCCAAAATTCATGAATTAGATAGTACGAATTAAATAAACATCTAATTATAGCAGTCTCAAATTTTTAATTTGATTGACTTAAATATACAAAATAAATTTAGATTTTTTTGAAAAAAATTATTAATAAAATAATAAAATAAAAAATTAACCACTATTAAATTTATAATTTTTATTATATATAAATTTTATTATTTTAATTTAAAAATAATTAATCTTTAACTTTATTACTTTATCAAGTCACTTACTTTAAAAGAGATGGATTCATATTAGCTATTATTTGAATATTAAATATTAAATTTCATCAATTTGTAGAAAACATCAAGGATTAAGTGAGCGCTAGGTTATCTTTATCCATTTTTCCGCGAGACACCGAACTAATAGTCAATGGCAATATTTCTTGTGCAAATAAACTAGCCAATAAGAAATACAATGTAAAACGCCAACCAATTGCGCTAAAGAACTTGCATAATGCTGAAAATAGGCATTCTTAAATTTTTTATTGTTAACGTAAAGTGTGATTTTATATATTATACGCGTTAAAAATAATTATTTTAGTTTAATGTTTTTTATAGTTATTCATTAATCCTTAAAGAAAGCGTTTAATGATATGTTTAACGGTGAATAATTGTACCAAAATTGTATTAAAAAAATTGTTTCAAAATGCTTGTTAAGGCCAAAATGAATTTCTTCATATTATTTTTATTATTGTCATTTATTTTTAAAGGTCAAAAAATACTAAGTATTGATAAAAACATTAAAAAGAAATATAATTATTAGCTGCCAAAAAGTGCGCTATAATATAGAGATATTGAAATAGCTAGTAGAAATAAAAAAGGAAAAAAAGTACTAAGAACTGTTTATGTACCTATCTTATTATAGCTCTACAATCAAATTCATATTACTCAATCTTATCTTCTTTAACAGTGTTTTAACACAGACTTAGTTACTACCTACTACACTTGAGGTATACGCTTTGGAAAAAAAAATCTTAGGAATTGGTCCGACTTATCACCTTCATATGATTGAGTGTAATATTCATTAATCAATAATAACCATATCTTATAAATTGATAGTCAAACAAGTAGCTAAAACCTTGATGTACACCTTAACCAGCTGACCTTGATTAATTCACATTACCAACCATGGATAAAAAAAAGATGAAACGTGTAATTACAGGATTGGTTCATAAATAATATAAAGAGGAAGGACATTGCTCATTTTATTTGCACCACCATACAAACAAACACACACAACAATCTAAGAGCAAAATCAAACATGTCTCCTAAAGTGTCACTCTATCTTGTAGTATTAGGCTTGGTGCTTCTAGTAGCATCAACTACTACCATGGCTGATCATTATCATGATCATGATCATGATCATGATCACTACCATCACCACTATCCACCAAAGAAACACTGGCCTCCAACCACCACACATGTGACGGACCAGGAAACACCACAAAGCAGTGAAGCACAGGAGGATACCTACCATCACAAGCCTCCTTATCATCACAAACCACCTTACCATCACAAGCCTCCAACCAAAAATTAATAATATTTATGTGAAGCTACTTATTCCGTGCACTCTGTGGACCATGGACTATATGATATGATATGATATGAATATATATATGATAAGACTTGAAGTCGTGAAAATAATAGCTTCATTATTCTACGTTATTTATGTTTATCTTTTGCTGTTGTGTGTATCTGAACTTTGGTTATATATGTATGTCGAAAAGAAATAAAGCTGTAGCATGTGCTACGTGTATGCATGTGATATGATTGGATTTCGAATTTTCATTTCTTTCCATTTATGTAAACTTCTTCTGTAATCGTTGATATTATTTATGAAATAATAATAAATAGTGTTTCCATTGTTGTTGTTCTGGATATGATCAATCTTGTGCATACATTGAAAATTTGAAATACTACCAATACGGTAATATTAATATCTATTATGGTACGTACATATTAAAATTAACTACTAAAATTAATCACCAATATAAAATATATATTAAAATATAAATTTATATTAAAAATAAATTAAATTATATATATTTATATATAAATACATTAATGATTAATTTTTATAGCTGATTTTAGTATACGAATAATATTTTTGTAACAATACGTATGTTAAAATGATACACAAGAAAATTAGGTCCATATATCCCATCCCATATGCGGATAACGCGGTTAAGATTAAAAGTTACAAGAATGTCATCAATATGAAAAAGTTTTTATAGAGCAACATCGTCTTTAAAAATGTTACCAATGGAACTGTGACCATGTTATTAGCAGCAGATATCAAGTATCAACGAACATAGTTTTAGAAGATTAAATCATATGGCTAAGCCAAGTGTAACATCTTTTATATGAACTTATAAATTATAATGATTAGGTCATATGTTCATACTAATTCAAATATCACAAGATCTAAACAATCAAACTCCTATATATTATTATAACCAAGTTGGTTTGATTTAGTGATTAGTTTATTAATTTATTTAAATAAGTGTTGAAGTTTAAATCCCGCTTTGTCCATGCAATAACTATATATTGACCAATAACAAACTCTTAAATGGAGCTCCAATTCAGTATATATTAGTCTTTTGACCTGCCCCAAATACCGTAAAAACTAAATTTCTATATATTATATATTTTTATTTAGTTGATTTAACAATTATATAAATCTTTGTGGAAGTTAAGTTCATCCGACTCAAAATTAAATCTGATACAAATTTAAAACATATTTTGTCATCATGTTTGAATTTATTATTTTTAATTGATATAATTTTCGAGTCGAATTTGGTCATGTTTCGAGTAGACCTATTCTAGTCCAAAATTGTATTTTATATTTAAAATATAATGAATTATTATGTTTTTATTTCAATCAATATATGCTATTGTTTTTATTTTAAAATAATTTATTTTTTATAAATATTAGATAACATTTATTGTATTTAATCTTTAAAAATTATATTAATCTATTAGATAAAGTTTATAAAATTATATACATTAATATATATCAGATGAATCCGCTTTAATTTATTTTATTTCGAATTAATTTTAAATTGAATTAAAGTTTTTAAAATAAATCTAATAAAATATTACCAATTTACCACTGAGTCTGATAAACCCTTTTCGGTCCAATCCATGTGCATCCTACTTGATATCTTCATCTTTTTCTTTTTGGTTGTTTGACAGAATTGGTATGTATGAATAGGCCTTAGAGAGAACCCTATAGTAGGCCAGTCCCTCAATTTAGGAAAACAGTCCGGTCCACGAAAGAGTATTATGGCCCATAGATTATCCCACTAGATTTTACTATTATCGACTCTCACCAAAAATAAAAAATAAAAAATAAAGAAAATGCAAATCCCAATTTTTTATTTTTATGTGAAATAAGTGAAATCTTACGATACCCTAGTTTATCCAAGAAATTCCTAATACGCTTCACACTATCGCTCATTCGCTCTTTGCATCTGAAGAGCGAGGAGCTCCTGAATCCCAAGGTTCGCTTCTCCTAACTAACACCGCCTCCCTTCTGGTTTCTATAGCGGTAGCGATTCTGAATTTTGCCGTTCAGGATATTCCTGTTTCTGATCTTGCGTTCCGCTCTTAAACTCTTTTGTTCGCATCTGTTTTATGTGGTTATGTGGATTTGCATTGTTATTTGGTTTAAATTTCTGCTTTACATTTCACTCTTTAATCAATGTTGTATTTTGATATGTCCATTTAACTAAACTGAATGTGTTATAGTGATTCTGTGGTTTTACTGTGCCCCCTCCTCCCCTCTTTTTTTTTTTGTTGGGGGGCGGGGGGGGGGGGGGATGGGGTCTTACTGTATTTTGACAATCTTCTAACTGTTTTGGATAGATTAGGAACTACTTTGTGGCATTATGGCATCCCATAGAGAATATTGACACATAAATAACTTACCATCATCAATAGCATCACTACTGTTGTATGAGTTTGCCATGAGTAGAACATGGATACACATAAAAGAGCAATCTAAATAATTGAATTTTACAGTAGGAAGAAACTTTAAGCAGGGTGTTAGCACTTGCTTATGAAGGTATAATAATAAATGTATGAAAGGGGTGTCTTTACTACAATTATGTATAAATAAGAAGGTTTGTGTTTCTGCTATTGTTTGGGTAAGTTTATTATTAAACATTTTATTTCATTGTTTCTTTTTCGTTTTGCTTGGTTATGTAAACCGTAATCGAAATGAATACAAAGCCTCTCATATGATCATCGTAGGGATTTACTTCTTTTCCCGTGGACCATTCTATCTATTAATTGCTACGCTGCATAAGATTCCCTTTTATTGTTGATTGTATGATATTGGATCCTCAATTTGTATACCATATCATATGTGTCTAGTTATATACAAGGTTTCTTTTGTGCCTTTCTCAATTCCCCAGATTTATTTGTTTAAGATTTTCAGTTTCTGATTATTTTCTTTCCAAATCTAGGATTTTGAAGCGAAGCTGAAGATTTGATATGGAGGAGGTTGAAGTTTTCCAGGAGGCAATGGAGCCAAAAGATCATTTGGATGATCAGGAAGTAAAGGACAATCATGGAGATGCTGTTGTTGATAAAGGAGATGATGCTGCCACAGTTAATGCTTCCCCTTTAACTGTGCTTGATGAAGCTCCTAGTGCTGCACAGAATACGGATAAATTTGAGGAGTCTATTGGGGTTGCTGAGGAATCTGCCCAAGACAATGAGAAGGTCGAACTAGTTGCTAGCGATGAGGTGGGCAAGGTTGGGCAGGAACCACCTGATAGTGTTCATCTAGATGGAGTTGATTCTGGAGGAACTGGAAGAGAAGTATCTTGTGATGAATCTTCCAATATCATTGATGATGGTTTACAAAGGAGTGAGTTAAATGGCGCACAGGAGCAGTCTGACTTAAATACTGACGAAGTGACAGTTGCTCAGGAGAATGGTGCCATGGTGGATGTAGACTCTGGTTTAGTCAGTGAGAAGTCTGAAGATGAGGATTCTGGATTTGTGACACCAAGAGAAAATGGTGGTGTAATCTGGGAAAACAGGAGCACAGAGAAGGTAGATGATGTTGTTCCTGAGCCCAATACAGAATCTGAATTCAATAAGATGTCAAACCAGGATTTTGATGCTGGGGATTTGAAGGAGAGTAACTTTGATCCTGAATTCAGAGGCAACAACACAAAAGAACAGTTGAATGCTTCAGCTATGCCATATAGCGAAACTCAAGATCATGCAGGTGAAGAAGTACATGAAAATTCAGCACTTAGAAATTCAGAACTTCCAGAGGAAGTGATTACAGATTTGAAGGATAATACCCTTGACATCGATATAAACAATGAGGGTACAGCTGGTGATGAAATTAGTTCATCTTTTGGTCAGAGTACCAAATGCAAAGATTACAACAATGATGATGCTAATGATAGTAAAGCTGGATCAGATTCAGAGGACCAGGAAGCAGTTGGTGAAATAGGAGGAACTTCTCCCGACATACATGATGCCATGGAGGATAGGGAACTGATACAAGCTACTGGAAGCTCATCCTCATTGCAAAATTCTACTGCTGATGAGATACCAGTTCAGATTACTGCAGCTGATTTAAAAGGTCTTAAGGATGACCAATCTCAGGTTTCTGCTGTAGATAATCATGGAGATCAAGGGTTATCATCTGTGGCCGGGGAGCATGAAAAGATACAGGAGAACAATGCAAAAGAGAAGGAAACCACTCAGGCCACTAGAGACCAAAACAGTGAGGTTTCCTCCTCATCTGGAAATCCTGTTGCTGCTAGCAATCCTCCAGTTCGTCCAGCTGGCCTTGGTCGTACAGCCCCATTATTGGAACCTACCCCAAGGACAGTGCCACAGCCTCGTACAAATGGCACTGTATCTAATACACAGTCCCGACAAACAGAAGATTCCTCAAACGGTGAGACTGAGGAGTATGACGAGACTCGGGAGAAGCTTCAGATGATTAGGGTAAAATTTTTACGGTTGGCTCATAGGCTTGGGCAGACACCCCACAATGTTGTTGTAGCACAGGTTTTATATAGACTGGGCCTGGCTGAGCAACTCAGGGGGCGGAATGGTGGTCGAGTTGGTGCATTTAGTTTTGATCGTGCAAGTGCAATGGCTGAGCAACTTGAAGCAGCAGGTCAGGAGCCACTTGATTTCTCTTGTACAATAATGGTTCTTGGAAAGACAGGAGTTGGTAAGAGTGCAACAATCAATTCTATATTTGATGAGGTTAAATTTAATACTGATGCTTTTCAAAATGGAACAAAAAAGGTTCAGGATGTTGTGGGAACAGTGCAGGGTATTAAGGTACGTGTGATAGATACACCAGGACTTTCACCTTCCTGGTCTGACCAACGACATAATGAGAAGATTCTGCACTCTGTCAAGCGCTTTATTAATAAAACACCACCAGATATTGTGCTCTATCTTGATAGGTTAGACATGCAGAGCCGTGATTTTAGTGATATGCCACTATTGCGCACAATTACTGAGATGTTTGGACCTTCAATATGGTTCAATGCTATTGTTGTTCTGACTCATGCAGCATCTGCACCTCCTGATGGCCCAAATGGTACTGCTTCCAGTTATGACATGTTTGTCACACAGCGCAATCATGTTGTGCAGCAAGCCATTCGTCAAGCAGCTGGAGATATGCGTCTAATGAATCCTGTAGCATTGGTGGAGAACCACTCTGCATGCAGAATAAATAGGGCTGGCCAGAGAGTGTTGCCTAATGGCCAGATTTGGAAGCCTCATCTGTTACTCTTGTCTTTTGCCTCAAAAATTCTGGCTGAAGCAAATGCCCTTCTAAAGTTACAAGATAGTCCACCTGGAAAGCCTTACACTGCTCGAGCAAGAGCACCACCTTTACCATTTCTTTTGTCATCCCTTCTTCAGTCAAGGCCACAATTAAAGTTGCCAGAGGAGCAGTTTGGTGATGAGGACAGTCTTGATGACGACCTTGATGAGTCATCTGATTCTGATGATGAAACAGAACCTGATGACTTGCCACCATTTAAACGTTTGACGAAGGCCCAGGTGGGACAATTGTCTAGAGCTCAGAAAAAGGCATATTTTGATGAGTTGGAGTACCGAGAAAAAATTTTTATGAAGAAACAATTGAAGGAAGAGAAAAAGCAACGGAGGATGTTGAAGAAAATGGCAGAATCAACAAAGGAGCTGCCAAGTGATCCTAACGAAAATGTTGAAGATGAAAGTGGTGGTGCAGCTTCTGTTCCTGTTCCCATGCCAGATTTGGCCTTGCCGGCTTCTTTCGATTCTGATAATCCCACTCATCGGTATCGGTATCTTGATTCATCCAATCAGTGGCTTGTAAGACCTGTCCTAGAAACTCATGGATGGGATCATGATGTGGGTTATGAAGGATTAAATGTAGAAAGATTGTTTGTTCTTAAAGAGAAGATGCCATTATCTTTCACTGGTCAGGTTACCAAGGATAAAAAGGATGCTAACGTTCAAATGGAAGTTGCCACTTCTCTTAAGTATGGAGAAGGGAAATCAACTTCGTTAGGCTTTGATATGCAGACTGTTGGGAAGGATTTAGCTTATACATTGCGAAGTGAGACAAAATTTAGTAACTTCAGGAGAAATATGGCTACTGCTGGTCTCTCATTTACTCTCCTGGGTGATGCCCTGTCAGCTGGAGTTAAAGTTGAAGACAAATTTGTTGCCAGTAAACGATTCAAGGTGGTTATTGCTGGTGGTGCAATGGCAGGGCGTGGTGATGTTGCTTATGGTGGCAGTTTGGAGGCCCATTTGAGAGATAAAGATTATCCTCTTGGAAGGTCTTTGTCAACACTGGGGCTTTCTGTTATGGACTGGCATGGTGATCTTGCTGTTGGTTGCAATGTACAATCACAAATCCCAGTTGGTCGGTATACAAACCTTGTTGCCAGGGCCAATTTGAACAACCGAGGTGCAGGACAAGTCAGCATTAGGTTAAATAGTTCAGAGCAGCTTCAAATTGCTTTGATTGGTCTCATCCCTCTACTTAAGAAGATGGTTGGTTATCCTCAACAATTGCAGTTTGGACAATGATGATGATGATGATAATGTTAGGGTACTCAAGCTGCACGACTTGCAGGTAATGAGTAACTGCTTTAAGATGCATTCCCTGCTACTGCCACGAGATGAGACTGATACTAAATATGTTTTTCATGTTATGTTTGCTGTTTTCTATACCTGAAAGTATCTATCATTTGCTTTCAGTAATTGTAGTTTACCATGTTAGATATTCTCTTGGTATTATTTGCTATATTATGCTGCTGTACTCCAAATAATTTATGCCTACTTTTTCCTATTCTCTCTCTCTCTCTCTCTCTCTCTCTCTCTCTCTCTCTCTCTCTCTCTCTCTCTCTATTTTAATTTAATTTTTTATGTAAGGCCATGTAGGCGTGTCAATTCTTGGAATGTTATGTCTTGCCCTTTTCAACCTTTAGTAATCATTTCCTCTCTTTTCCTTTGTCAATTTGGCAAATTTTACTCCCGATTTAAATTGAATGACGGACCTCCAAGAAGAAATTACACTTTGTTTAGAGATTATACATTGATTTGCTAGTAATGTCTATGTTTGCCAATTGTAGATTGAAAGTGTGTGTTTGTTCTGTCTATGATGGGATGACGTTTTGCAATTGAATTGTTTTTGGGTATATCTGGCATTCACTCCGGAAACATGTTGACTAGATTAGTAGATTATGCTGCATTGATGCCGTGCTGATGCTTGGGAATATGTTTTGGTCGTTTAGTTTTCAACCAGAAGTATGTTGAGGTGGTGTTGGTTGCAATGGAATATGTTTTGGTCGTTTAGTTTTCAACCATAAAATATCATCCTTGTGGTGGTGTCTAAGGTACCTTGCTAGCGTATAGTGCATGAGTCAATTACATGGAGAGATGTCTACATGGGGTGGTTCTTTAATATAACATTTGGTGATTTGAAATAGTGTTCTTGTTGAAGTTGCCTACATGGGTTTAGGGTTTAGGGTCATGGTGTGCCGGCACCCATTGGGGATATACTTCAGGGTGATCTTAATGCTAATATGATATAGGTTTAGATGGCATTGATAGTACCCTCGCGGTGGTGTTTTAATTCGTATGTTATTTGTTGTTCACCACAGTTTTTCTTTGGGGTTAGGCATGGTAATAATTTGTTTGTTGTCGTTGTTGGTACTTGTTTTTATGCTTCATGCTCGCTGTTTTTCTCATTCTTCCTGTTTTGATAAATCTGAATTGGTGGTTGTTACGGTTAATGTTTCATGAGATGCAGGATAACATCAACTCTTCTGTGGTGGCTTGTGTTTCACGCGGTTGTTGCAGTCTTACAATATATTTCTTCCTAGTGAAGATTTTAATTTTTAAATATTGCTGGGCAGAGGATTATGCAAGAAGTACTGGGTGTGATGGATTGTGCTCATGTTAAGGTTGTTGGTGCAAGCGATATCGCACTTTAGAGTTGGCTGTGTTCCTTATAGCTCTATGATGTATTAAGCAAATATGTTTTGATCGTATCTTAAATTAGTAGAAGTCGCTGGTTTTGAAAGATTTTTTGCTCGTGTTTATAGCTATGCAGGAAGTATGTTGTCGATGCAAAGATTCGCTATATAAATTATGCTTGATCGAATGGCATATGTGCAAATCCATGATAATAAATGAGATGTTCAGAGTATGGTTGTGTTATGCTTGTTTGGTGATTTGTCTTTATTCATGGTGGTGTTAACCATTTTATAACGAAACGGTGACATTAGCCACATATTTTTCGTTCACTTTAGTATTTCCCTACTAATATTGAGCTTCTAATGTTTTCTTAAAAAAATAAGAGTAAATTACAATTTCTATTGAAAACGTTGACATATTTATTTATAATAGATGGAAATTATCATTTGTATCCATAAAAAATGGCTTTTGTAAGCAAAATTATTCAAATTTAAAAAAATTCAATAAATTTTTTACACTATCCTTCTCTCGACCACCAATATTATGTCTCCCTCCTCCTCCCGTCTCTCTTTCAATGTTCTCTCTCATTGTTTCTTCCCTCCTCCCCCGTCTCTCTTTCAATGTTGCGAAATCGGTTGAAAGGTGAATGGAGCAGAGCGAAACGGCTTTGGATCTAACTCCGAGAAAATTAGCGAGGCAGTTGGATTTTACAGCACACCTGAAACTGCCGCTGACTCCGCTGTTGCAGTCGCTGGTACAGACGATTCCGCAAACGCCAGGACGATCACCGTTGCAATTGCAATTGACTCTATATCAGTTAGGGCAACAACAACAGCAGCAACAACCGCAGCCGTGGTTGTTTTCGCAGGGACAGTAGCTGAGAGCGCCGCCACAGCCACGGTGCAGCAGCAAAAAAAGCTTTCACCATTTTCTTGAATTCTGTTATACTGTACAGAAGCTTCCAGTAAAGGTGTTGAAAGTGTCATAAATCTGAAATTTTGTAAGAAAATATTCAAGAAAGCTTTCAAGGGAACCTTCATTGACAACCCTCTCTTCTTCTTCACATCGTAGATCTGAAATTCACAATTTGAATGAAATTGAAGAAGGACTCATCTGGGTTGTTCTCAGACACCATTTTTTGATCAACCATTGAAAAAGTTGCAGCCTTTAAGTGTGTGTGCAGAGAAAACCCAATCCGATTCTCTAGAACTCGATTCGACACCGATGGAGGAGTATGCAGCGATGGGGTTAGGGTGACAATTGAGGAGGAGGGTGTGGCGGTGTTACTGAGCGGCGATGTAGTTGATGTTGGGATTGGATCGCTGAGAACATTGAGAGAGCCGAGGGGAGGGGGAGATGATAGTGGTAGTGGTAGAGAGAAGGATAGTTTAAAAATTTTATTTAATTTTTTAGGGTTTGGATAATTTTGCTTGCAAAAGCCATTTTTTATGGGTATAAATGGTAATTTCCGTCTGCTGTGGATAAATATGTCAGCGTTTTCAACTTTTATAAGTAGAAAATTAGAAATGATAGTTTACTCAAAGTAAAATAATATTTTTGAATCCGAAAAGCATTTCTTTTACTCTATTTTAGTGCAGAAGTCTCAACTGTTATGAAAGAAACAACACTTAACCTTTGTTTGGATCAATGAAAAATGGATGCAAGGAAAAAAAAAATGAATAGAATATATTATTTTTTTCTGGTTGGTTGATGCAAGAAATTGGAGGAAAAGAAAATTGAGGTAGGATTGATATAAAAAGTTCTCTCCTCTCCTTAGCCGAAAAAACCACTTTTTCAAGCTTCTCTTCAAAGCTTGAAAGTGGGATTTGCAAATTTTTTTTTTCTTTCTAGCTAAACAAATATATATATATATATATATATATATATATATATATATATATATATATATATATATATATATTATTCATTTTTCTCTTTTTATTTTTCTTTACACCCAAACAAAATATTAGAAAATTTTTGCGAGGTCACTGTATAAAATTGTTGGTAATAATTTATTTGATTTTTTAATTATTTATATTTAAAATTATTATACTTCCATAGCATCATTCTCATTGTCTTTTCAAATACTCTTTCATATGTCTTTTTCAATATTTAGTAAAATTAATTTAATTTTAAAATTTTATTAAAAATTTAAAAATATTTTAAATTAATCTAAAATATATTTTTAAATAATAAAATTCATATTAGTTTGATAAGAACATAATTAAATTTTGGGTTAAGTACGATTTTAGTTTCTGAGGTATAAGCTGAAAATTTTTTCCAATCTTTTTTTGCATACAAAATCGTCCCTAAGGTTCAACATCATTTTAAAATTGTCCTTAAGACCAAAATACTCTTTTCTTCTTCTTCTTCTTCTTCATCACAACATCTCTTCTTCTTCATCAGAAGCAAAAACATAAGCAGAAACAAACGCAGAAACAGAAGCAAAGAGCCAATGATTCCTCTTCCCCTATATCCAAAAAATAGAAGCAGAAACAAACGCAGAAACAAAAATAGAAACAAACATCTCATCATACTCATAGTTTCCTCCATGGTCCTCATCGCTGTCATCATTGCCGCCGTCCTAGGCACCATCTTACACAGCTGCCGTTCCTCCTCCTCTTCGTTTGGCCCCTCAAAGGAGCTATCCTCGCAAAAACAAATGCAGAAACAGCCACTCATAGACGTGTAATAAGATCAAAAAAATAGAATCCGAATCAGAAGCACGAGAACAATAATATCAAAATCAGAATCAAAAGCATAAGAACAATAAAATCAGAATCAGAACCAGAAGATCGAATCAGAACCAGAAGAAATTAGAAGCAGAAGCAGAACGAATCAAAAATAGAACCCTGTAGAAGACCAGCGGCGAGGAGCAGGGTGAGGACGCGAAGCGGCGGCGAGGACCAGAAGCACTAGCGGCAGTGGCGGCAGTGGAAGACGCGAAGTAGCGGAGGAGCTTCGGCGACGGCATTGGGTTCAACGGACGACAGCGGTGGCAGCTGGCGCGATGGCGGTAACACTCTTCCTCTCCCTTCCTCTCCCTTCAGCTCGCGCATCCTCTCTCTCTTTGCGGTCAGCGATGGTGGCGGATCTAGTGATGACGGAGCAGCTCAGAACGGCGATGACGACGTGGTTTAACGGTGGCGACGAGCCCAGTACGACGACGACGGCCTCCCTTCCCCCCGCGTGATTCCCTTCTCCCCATCTTCCCTTTCCCTTTCCTCTTCCCTCCCCTGCATGATCCCTTCCCCATTTAACCCATTTTTTTTCTCTTTTTTTTTTCTTTTTTATTTTATAATATTTTTAGTTAGGAATAATTTAGTAATAAAAATTAAAATTTTAGTAAAAATGATGATTTTAAAACTAAGTTGAACCTTAGAAACGATTTTGTATGAAAAAAAGGTTGGAAGCGAAAAAAATTTTCGACCTATATCTTAGAAACCAAAATCGTACTTAATCTTTAAATTTTGAAAACACGTTTTTAGACTTTTTTTTTTTTTTTTAATTAGAGTTCATAGCATTGAATTAAATCAATTTTATGTTGTCAAAGTTTGAAAACGAAATATTTTTTTAGAAGCAGTGTTATGACGTGACAAAGTAGATTTTGTAACCAAATCCAAATAAGCTATCTAAAATTGAGCATCATTTTTCTTTTCATTCTTTCTCTTATCTTATTTTCTAACATGCTGGTCTCTTCTATTTCTTTCTTTTCTTCTTATAAGTTCATTATTTTTTCCATTCTCTTTTCATCTTTTCTTTTCTTTGGTTCTTCTATTTAGTTAATTTTCTTCTCTTTTTTTTCCTTTTTATTTCTTATTCTCAAGTACTTTCTCCCTTTCAAATATTCATATCATTCAATTATTTTGGTTCAGTTTAAATTCGCCGTTAATGGAAGATTAGATTTCATTCAAACAAATCAATTTTAAGGTGAATTGTATAGAAATATAATATATAGAAAAAAATACATAAATTTTAGTCAAAAATAAAAAAAAGTTCAAAAACACCTATATTGTTTTTTGAAGTAGGTTCACAATGACATACAGATTCAAAAGGTACATAGCATACATAGTAAGTACAAATTAAAAAAAAAAAAAAGAGAAGGGGTTCAATATAATATTTACTCTCTCTCTCTCTCTCTCACAAAAATGTAAGTTGAATAATACAAGAAAAGTACAAAAATGTTAGATTAATAATACAAATATAACTTGAATATTGAGTTTGAGTGTTTATCGTTGTAAATTTATGAGTTTATTATAAAAATTCTTGTGTTTATTTCCTATGCTTCTCTTCAAAAGTTTATATGTTTATCTTTAAAAATTTACTATGTTTATGGTAAAAAAATTCCAATATTTGCTTCCTGTGTTTTTTCTTTAAAAGTTTGTGTATTTACCTTTCGTAAAATTAATGTATTTATCGTTATAAAATTTATGTGTTTATCATAAAAGTGTTTGTTTTCCTCCTATGTTTCTCTTAAACATTTCGTATATAAAAGGTGTAATGAAGTATTCGTAGCGATTTATCAAGCACCTATTGATGAAAAATTTGACACCTTTGTGAAAAAGATTGGATATGGTAAAGTGCTTATAATGAACTAGAATAAAATCCAAGTTTAATCTCTTTTTTAAATTCTTTAAAATTCTCTTTTTTGAGGATTTGAAGTTGAATAGATAATGGAATATTTGTACAATACGTATAATGGAGGTTTAGAGAGTATTAAAGATATAATCATTAGTGTTATCTTTTTTAATTAGCATAAGTATCTGAATGAGTGGTATCATAATATGATATTAGAATTTTAGATTCGAAAGGTCAATAGTTCGATCCTTGGTAAAGATTCCACTGATGAATCAAATGCTCGTTGTTGTAGTAGTTTGTAATGGTTTAAATTTTTGGGAAAATTATTCTAAAGGACCGTTAGGAATATTTAATTATTAAAAATGACCTTTAATATTAAAATTATTAAAAAAGACCAAATCTTTTTATAATATTTAAGAAAAAAATTAAATTTTTTTATAAAGAGACAAATATATCTTTAATTATTTTTTATTTATTTTTTATAATCTTTATGTTGATAAATTTTATTCCTCTTAAAATTTTAATAATTTTTATTATTTATTTATTTATTTTTATTTATTTTTTTATTTTTGCGATCTTTATTCAACAAGAAAAAAAGACAAAAGATTAGAAAAAATAAATAAATAAATAATAAAAATTACTAAAGTTTTAGAAAAAAAAATTGTTAATATAAAAATTATAAAAAATAAGTAAAAAATAATTAAAGATATATTTGTCTTTTTATAAAAAGATTTGGTCGTTGTTAATAATTTTAATATTAAAGATCTTTTTTAATAATTAAATCTCCTTAACGACCTTTTAGAATAATTTTTCCTAAATTAATTAACTAATTAATCCCAAGTGAATATTCATATATAGCTATATAGTGTTGAGAATCAAATAGCATATATTAAAGATTTTAAAAAAATAAATAAATAAATAATTAAAGTCTCCTTATAAAAAGATTTAGTTCTTCTTCTTAAATATTATAAAAAAATTTAGTCCTTCTTAATAATTTTGATATTAAAGATCCTTTTTAATAATTAAATCTTCTTAACGGTCTTTTAAAATAATTTTTTCTAAATTTTTAGTTTGGATACCTTTTTTCTTTATGAATACAGATAAAATTTTGTTCACAAATTCACGTTTATAAGAAGCAAAAATTATTAGTTTTTGTTTTTACTAACAAGTGATCAGCCATTAACTCCAAAACCTTTAATTGCTTCTTACCAATCCTACTCATCATATATGTAACATGTTATTATTTTATTTATAAAATTTTTATTATTTCACTTTATATAAATTCTTTTTTTATTATTTATTATTTTTATTTTTTGTTAATTTTGATTTAGTTTGACATTGTATACTTTTATAATTGTGATTCTTGTGTATTATATTTATTATTATTTTTTTATAATGTGATTTATTGGTTCCATTAAATAAAGTAAATTAAACAAAAAAATTAACTAATAATAATAATAATAATAATAATAATAATAATGAAAAATTAGAGGATACTAAAAAAGAGTATCAAGAGTACTAGCAAAAAAATACTATATAAAAAATATACTAGAAAAAAGTATAAAAAAAAAATTAAATATGGTTAAAAAATATTATAATTTAATGTCATATTTTTTTTAGTAAATATCTATTTAAAAGTGATTTTAACTAATATTATTAAAATAATATTTATTTTATCAAAATCAATTTTAATATAAAATTACCAAATATAAATAATATTGACGCAAATTTACTTCTACCCAAAATTAATTCTATAAAATTACTTTCCTTCAAACTCCAATTTAACAAATGCTAATCCAAACGCATACTAAATTATTGTGCTTGTTGGCTAACACACTTAATTGCTTTCGTAGAGATTAAGTAGGATTTTTATCCGAATCTGGTTGTTGCTGCCTAAAGTTCTTTGATTTATATGTTTGATGTTGATAATCAAAGAATTGAGTTTAGATTGGCTGGAATAACTTGTATGATTACTCTAGTTTAATTGGCTCAGATTTCGAATTTGACGTATGATGGAGCATTTGTTTAGAAGTGGCTTTAAGGCCGATGATTGTTGGAGTCTGATTTGTGAAATTGAATTAGAGGCTATACTCAACTTGCACTCATCTCCCTAATGAGCAACGGATTTTGCACTAGCTCATCACTTATCTTTCCACACAAAGGAAAAGGAATCATGTGTTGTTTATGATGATGATTTAATTGTGATGTGGGCCAAATTAACGAAAAGGATCAATTGGCCTTTCTTCATGGTGAAACACATTACACATGATAGATCTCAAGGTCGAGAGACAATGGATATTGGTTATGTGTCTTGTTAGACCAGGATTTTCGTTGAATATTCATTTGTCTGACACAATTGTTGAAAGGACTAGATGTAGGTACAGAGAGGCGTAACCAAACCAAAATATCCACATTTGTAACCTCTCTTTCTCAATATCACCATTTATTGTTTTGAATTTTGGTTACTTCGTTTGTCTTTCACCAAAATATACACAATATTATCTGCTTTTGTAGGGATTATCTGAAGCATTTATTGAAGATTCAATCATAGAAGAAGCACCAAATGAATCAACTAGATTTAACCAAGTCTTTTTAATGCAAAATTTTTTAAAATTATAACTCAACAAATGCACCAAATTGTCTCGAGTAATACTATGATAAATAGGTTATCGATCCCACAAAAATTAAAGGATTAAGCAACAATAATTAATTGATTATTCTAATTAAACAAACAAAAACAAAGGAGTGAGGAATTTAAACGTGTAAACAGAAACAAAGTAATAGCAAACCGTGAGTGGAAACAATAATGGTGAGCATGTTAAGATTTTAGAGAAGTTCACTCTCTAGAAAAATAATTTTTGTGTTTATTTATTTGAGACATGCAAAGATCAATCACGACACATTCATATGTAATTGAATTTCAATTCCTTGACAACCCAATTTTTTCTTAATTAACTAATCACTAATTCCTTGGTCAACCAATTAACAAAAGAGGTTAAGCACAAATCTGATTTAGTTTCAAATAAGATTCAAGAATAATCCTAAAGTTGAATTATATGTCACTTATCCAAGTTAGTCCTAAACAATCAAAACTTATAAGAAAGAATGATTTCCAAAAGTTTTCTAATCCGAATTTTAGGTCACTTATTCAAACTAGAGCAATTAAAAATCATAAAATGTCGCACACTCTTTGAAACACTATTTCTAGTTAAATCAAAAAGTCATGAGAAAAGAGTTTTCAAACTAATTCCAATATTAAGTTTTCCAAAACAATATTATAATCCAAAACGGAGTCAGAATATTTTCCAACAATTCTAAATCTTTAGGGATGAAGAACAAAAACTCAATCATGAAATAGATCAAAGTATAAACCTTAAATAACGTAAAATACTTAGATTTATAATCCATACAAAAGATGAACAGAGCTCCTAATCTTAACAGAGGAGATTAGTTGCTCATGATGCAAATAAAACAAAAAAAAATATGAATTGAAAACGGCTCTAGGAAGTGAGAAGCACGTGTGTCTCTTTCTCTTTAAATACTAACCCAAAATCTAATTCAGAATTCAAACTAAATCAAAAAGAAATAAAATCAAATAAAATCAAATCTAATTAAGTCTTCTCAAATAGTTTTCCCTCTCAAGTTAAACCATAGGTGATTCTCTTCATAGTTGACAATTACTACTTGATTTCATGGGCTTGTGCTAATCTTAAATCATCCAATTAAGTGCTTGAAGAATTGAAGGATTAGTGAAGGATTTGGAAGGTTCAGTAAAGGATCTAAAATCCTGGGAGTTGCGCTTATGTCATGCGTTAAACGCATGCTCCTTGAGTTGTGCGCATGGGCTTGTAATTTGGAATCCTTGGCATCTGTGAGCCATGCGTATAACGCATGGTTAGGCAAGTATAATGCATGATGGAGTGGTAGCCACTGGAGGGGTAGATTGGCTATGTGTTATATGCATAAGTCCATGCGTTATACGCATGGCTTTCTTGGCTGTCTATTGGAGGTGCACTTTGGTTGGTGTGTTATACGCATGGCTTTGCTTGGTTCAAGAGCTTCTCTGTTTGCTCCCTCCATGCCTTGCTCTTTAATGCTATGGTTGCTTGATTTTCTCCATCCTTGTTCTTGCTAGATTTTTTTCAAAATCTCCTATAACAAAAGAATTCAAAGTAACTCCAAGAGATATTGATTAAAGTACAAAAAATCTCAATTATAACAAGAAAATCACTAACTTTATTCAAGAAAATAATAAAAAAAATAACTAAAGATGCTTATGCATCACTTTTCGAATAAGTTAAGGGTCTGATTTAGTTATTAGTATGAGGCTTGCAGATGATTGATACGGAGAAAAATTTAATTCTGTAATAACTACCGGCAAGTATACCGGGTCGTATCAAGTAATAAAACTCACAAGAGTGAGGTCGATCCCACGAGGATTAAAGGATTAAGCAATCAATAGTAAGTTGATTATTCTAGTTAGACAAGCATAGTTGAATGATGAGCAACAAGAAATGTAAATGGATAGAAATGAAAAGAATGCAATAAAGTGCAAGGAAAGTAAATGACGTAAAAGTAAAGTGCAAGAAAATAAAGTGTTGGAAAGTTAAATTGCAAGAAATGTACAGTACGGAAAATGTAAAGTACTAAAATAGTGCAAGAAAGTAAATAATAAAAACTAAGAATGAAAAGAACATTGGGATCAAGAGATATTACATTCTCAGGATCAACAATTCTCATCTCCTCTTCAATCATGCAATTATTGATCTCTTGGCAAATCATAAGTAATCAAATCCCAATCTCTTGGTGATTTGATTTCTCTTAACTCGATCAATTTCCAATCTCTTGATCTAATTGTTCATGAGAAGAGATGAAGAATGGTCTCTGATTTAGAGCCACAAAATTTCATGAGTCAAGTATTGGAAAGGTTATATGTCACGTACCAATCCCAAACCCAATTTCATAACCATTGTGAGAAAGAACTTCAAGCACAATTCTATGTTCCTTCTCTCGAGGCTCCCATAGAATCCAAGTTAGATTCAATTTCTTTCTTAAGATAATTGAACCCCTGTGATGAAGAACGAAGATTCTTTCTAAAGAAACAATAAAAGAAGAATTGAAGATGAAGAATGAAAATAAATCAACCCATCAAATTGCAATAGAGCTCTATTTTCCAATGGAAAGAGTTAGTGGCTCATAACTAAATATTTACAATGTATGAAAGAAATGGAAGAGAAGATGAGTGTGTGAACTGTGAAGGGAGAGTCCAAAGATCCCTCCCCGAATTGGTGCCTAATTCTATGAAACTAAGGCCTATATATAGGCTCTCCTAAATTAAAAACTCAAATGAAATTGAAAACAAATTACAATGAAATGAAAATTAACTATTCTAGATGCTTCTTGTGGCCTTGATTGAGTGATATTAGTGGGCTTTGCTTGCTTGAAATTTGAGTGCACTTGGAGTGAGTTTAATTGAACTAGAATGATGCTCTAGGGGTCCTTTGGCATTATTGGTACCAACGCCTTTAATACTTGGCATTGCCAATGCTAAAGTGGCATTGTTTGGCACGAACGCCTTCAGTACTTGGCATTACCAACGCTCATCACACATACACGTTGACCATGCATGCGCGTCGCCACTGCTTCTGGCACTTATCATGCGTACGCGTTGCCCAAGCATACGCGTCATCACTGTTTTTGGCACCTGTCACGCGTACGCGTTGCCCATGCGTATGTGTGACCTTCATCGCTAGCGTTGTTAAGGTAATGTAATTGTCCATTACTCCCACTTAGTTAACCTCTAACTATGGAGGAAAGTCAAGTGGATAAATCAATTTGATTCCACAAGTCCTAGCCTAATCATGATGAAAGACTAGCTTTAGTAGCATTCAAGTTAATTAGCAACTTCTAATTATCAATCAACAAAGGAGTTTGATAACTCAAGTGTCACTAATTACTCTACCTAGGCCAAGGGGAACAAAGTCTAACTCATAGCTAAAAGAGGCATTTCATCAAACACATAAAAGGCAATAAAGGTAAACATATGAATTGCAAGAATTAAAGAGAGATCTAACTACAAGGCAATAGATCCATAATAGAAAATCAAATCAAACATGAGAAGACATGGAAATCATAAATTGCATTGAAAAAGAAATAGAGATCTACATAAGAATTCATAAAGCAAAAGGAAAATTGAAGCAAGAGAAGAAGGAGATCTAGATCTAGAAGAAGAAAACTAAACCTAATCCTAATCCTAATTCTAGAGAGAAGTGAGAGCTTCTCTCTCTAGAAACTAACTTTCCCTCCAAAACTAAACTAAACTAATGTATTCAAAAGTTGTGATTCCTCTTCAGTCCTTGGGTTAAATAGCATCAGAGATGAGTTGGATTTGGGCCTGGGAAGCCCAGAAATCGCCCCAGCGGATTCACTTTAAGTGGGTCACGTGCCAGCATCGACGCGTACGCGTACGTCACGCGTACGCATCGCCATGCGACCTCACAATCCATGCGTGTGCGTCTGCTGTGCGTGCGCGTCGTTGATCTCATCCCAAATCCTTGCTTTTCCATGATTTCTCCACTTTGCATGCTTTTCTCTCCATTCTTTTGATCCATTCCTAGCCTTTTCAACCTGAATCACTAACACACATATTAAGGCATCTAGTGGAATCAAAGGTGAATCAAAATTGGCAATTAAGGGCCTAAAAAGCATGTTTTCACAGTTAAGCACTGTTCATATCCTGGGTCGAGCTATCCGACCTGAGATGATTGGCGACAAAGCGACCGACCTCTTCAGGTCAGGCTACCCGACCTCTTCTCAAAGAGATCGACCAAATCGACAGGAAAGCCCAATAAAGGGCCCAAATAGAGGAACACGACCCAAATCCAAAGGCAATCCAAGCCTATAGAGATAAAGGCGGTTCCCTTGAAGATAAGTTGACTTCACTCAAAATAAGATATGATAAGATAAGATAACTAACTTATCTTATCAGAAAGGTCAGTCCACACTACTATAAATACACTGGAGCACCCAGGTATAACTCATACTCTGATTCTACTAAAAACATGTTTAATACCCATGCTAACTTAAGCATCGGAGTCTCTTGCAGGTACCCCCCCACCCTCCGGTGACCAAGGATTAGCAGTGCAGCCAGCCAACAAGTCGGACACGACAGCTCCGGCCGCCACTCACCAGCCGGACACGTTGGCACCGACCAGTACAGAAGATCTCGACCGAGATCGACCTCCAGTTTCAGGTAACCCTCGGAACATTGGCGCCGTTGCCGGGGAACCTGGAAGTCATCCCACCACCATGGCGGACGACCATGACAACGACCATGATTTAGATCTAGAGGATAGAACACAAAAACGCGGGTACTACACCAAAAGATAGTCCGGAATCTAAAGGAGACAAAAACTCATCAAATCCAGGAGTAATAGAAGCGCTTCAAGATCGTTTAAAGGAACTTGAAAAAGAAAGCCAGCATCAACGAAAAGTTGGCAAGGATCTACAAAGAGAAGTAAGGTGACGTCGAGACTTAGAAGATAAAATCCTACAACTCAAAGCCGATCTCAAAGCAAAGGCCACCCAGACCACCCCTGAGGACAATTCACGGAGAGATCAAGATCCATTCACTAGGGAAATCATGAAAACTGAAATTCCTAAGGACTTCAAACTCCCGGATATGACTTTGTACGATGGCACTACAGATCCCAACCATCACCTCAGCAACTTCAGAAGCAGAATGTACCTCACCGACGCCTCAGACGCTGTTCGCTGCAAGGCTTTTCCAACGACTCTCACGAAAACAGCAATTAGATGGTTCGACAATTTACCTCCTAAGTCCATCTCAAGCTTTGACGACCTAGCCAAAAAATTCCTGGCCAGATTCTCCATCCAAAAAGACAAGGCCAAGCACGCCCCCAGTCTACTGGGAATCAGGCAAGGAGATCGGAAAAGTCTTCGCAACTACATGGAAAGATTCAACAAAACATGCCTAGATATACAAAGCTTGCCAACAGAGGCTGCCGTCATGGGCCTCATCAACGGCCTACGAGAGGGACCTTTCAGCCAATTTATATCAAAGAAATACCCTACATCTCTGGATGAGGTACAAGAGCGGGCAAAGAAGTACATCAACATGGAAGAAAATTCCCGACTTGGAGAAGCCTCGAAATCCGGTTTCACCTACCGAGATAAAGATAAAGAATCCAAGAAGAAGGAAGATCGAACGGGGGAAAAAATAAAAAAGTATCATAATTACACCCCTCTTCGGGTGTCCCTTGTGGATATTTACAAAGAAGTCTGTAACACAGAAAAGATACCCCCAGCTCGACCACTCAAAGGCAAAAGAGGAGGAGGAAATCGGAACGAATACTGTGAATATCATCGGGTTCGAGGACATTCCACCAACGAATGCTTCGACTTAAAAAACATCATAGAAAAATTAGTGAGAGAAGGAAAACTAAATCGGTATCTGGCCACCCGAGATGATGAGCAAAGAAAAAGACGAAGGGATGAAGATGTCGGACGAGCTGAGCGATCACCTCGTACGCCAGAAAGACATGTCCATATGATACACGGAGGATTTTCAGGAGGAGGAATCTCCAAATCATCCCGCAAAAGATATCTCAAAGAAGTATATCATGTCGAAGGGAAGGAGGAAGCACCCGACATCCCTTCAATCACATTCACCAAAGAAGACACATCCGGTGTCATCTCTGGACACGATGATCCCATGGTCATCACCATCATACTGGCAAACGCCAATCTCTACCGCCCATTAATAGACCAAGGGAGCTCCGCCGACATCTTATTCAAAACTGCCTTCGACAAGCTCGGCTTAGAAGAAAAGGAGCTTAGAGCATACCCGAACAGCCTGTTCGGACTGGGCGATACCCCAGTACAACCACTGGGATACGTGTCACTACATACAACCTTCGGAAAAGGGAACCAATCTAGAACACTCAAGATAGACTACATCGTGGTCGACGTGAGTTCAACCTACAATGCCTTAATAGGTCGGACAACACTAAATCAACTCGGCGCAATAGTCTCAACTCCACATCTATGCATGAAATTCCCAACTACAGAAGGGATAGCTACGATAAAAGCAGATCAAAAGATGGCACGCCGCTGTTATAACAAAAGTCTAAACCTCAGAGGCAGAGGAGAAGAGTTCCATACGATTGAGCTTGGTGGAGTTCAGAGACGAGAAGAACTCCGTCCACAATCCGAAGGTGAAGTAGAGAAAGTTCAGATCGGAGACACCTCGGACAAAACAACTAATATTGGCACGATCCTGAAAGGAAACGCAAAAGAATTACTAATACAGTTCTTACGAGATAATGTCGATCTCTTCGCATGGAAAGCTGCAGACATGCCAGGCATAGACCCAAGCTAATGTGTCACAAGTTGGCGGTTTATCCAGGATCTCGGCCGGTACAGCAGAGACGAAGAAAACTTGGGCCAGAACGATCCCAAGCTGTGGAAGAACAGGTACAAGCACTACTGGAGGCAGGATTCATAAGAGAAGTCAAGTACCCACTATGGCTAGCTAACGTCGTCTTGGTGAAAAAATCAAATGGGAAATGGCGAATGTGCACCGACTACACCGATCTCAACAAAGTCTGCCCAAAAGATCCTTACCCACTCCCAAGTATCGACGCTCTGGTAGATGCTTCATCCGGATATAGATACCTCTCGTTTATGGACGCATACTCTGGATACAACTAAATCCCCATGTATCCACCAGATCAAGAAAAGACCTCGTTTTTAACACCAAAAGCAAATTACTGCTATATTGTGATGCCTTTTGGTCTTAAGAATGCGGGAGCTACTTATCAAAGGCTAATGAATAAATTCTTTTCAGATCATATCGGAAAAATCATGGAAGTCTACGTGGACGACATGTTAATAAAGACACAAAGCGAAGAGACATTATTGTCCGACCTGGCCCAAGTGTTCGACACTATAAGGAAGCATGACATGCGACTCAATCCCGCAAAATGCACCTTTGCAGTAGAAGCGGGCAAATTCTTAGGTTTCATGCTCACACAAAGAGGAATTGAAGCAAATCCAGACAAATGCCAGGCTATACTCAACATGAAGAGCCCAACTTGTGTCAAAGAGGTACAACAACTCAACGGGAGATTGGCAGCCTTATCCAGATTCTTAGCAGGATCAGCGATAAGATCTCTCCCCTTCTATGCCACTTTAAGGAAAGGAAAGAAGTTCGAATGGACAATGGAATACGAGTAAGCCTTCCAGGATTTTAAAAGTTTCCTGGGACGACCACCTATCCTAACTCGACCACGAGAGGAATGATAAACCCCATTTTTAGGGTTTATCTTGTATTGAATTTAGAGTATTTTGATGACCTTTTCTCGCATTTAACCTATGAATTAGCATGGTTTTGTTATCTCTTCCGTATTTGTGCTTAAGTGTAAAAACATGCTTTTTAGGCCTTATTTTGATGAATTTTGATTTCTCCTTGATTCCATAAGAGGCCTTGATGTGTTTGCTAGTAATTCCAGGATTGAAATAGGCCAGGCATGGATCAAAGGAAGCAAGGAAGGAAGCATGCAAGTGGAGAGAAGCACAAAAAGCCAAAGAATTGATCACGGCCATGCACGCGCACGCGCACAAGGCGCTCGCGCGCACAAGGCGCTCGCGCGCACATTACGGAATCAGCCAGGTACGCGCACGCGTACCATGCGCGCACGCGTCGATGTCTGCACATGACTTCATTAAGGCAACACGTGCCTGGCGATTTTGAGGGGTTTCTGAACCCATTTTTTTGGCGCCAATTGTTGATAGAAAGGGATAAAAGGATCAAGGATTAAAGGGGAGAGAGAGGAGATTAGAACTTAGTCATAGCTTTAGTTTAGAGTAGTTCTAGAGAGAGAAGCTCTCACTTCTCTCTAGGATTAGGATTAGGTTAGGGTTAATCTCTCTTCTTAGATCTAGGTTTAATTCATGTCCTAATTCAATTCTCCTTTGCCAATTCTTAATCTTCTCCTCTTCCTCTCTCTAGTTATGTACTTTAATTCTTGTGATTCTTCACTTTGTTTTGGATAGATTGTTGTTTCTTTTATTCCCTTTCAATAATGCAATTTGAGGTAATTCATGATAATTGTGATTTCCTTGGTTGTTGTTGTTAATTCTTTGTATTCAATTATAGTTAGAATTCATTCTTGTTGTGATTTGCTATACTTTTCTTTTGTGCCTTCCGAGTGTTTGATGAAATGCTTGGTTGGATTTTTGTATAGATTTTGTTCCTCGTGGCCTAGGTAGAGTGATTAGTGACTCTTGAGTTATCTAATTCCTTTGTTGATTGATAATTAGAGATTGCTAATTGATTTGAATGCCTCTAAAGCTAGTCTTTCCTTTAGGAGTTGATTAGGTCTTGAGGAATCAAATTGATTCATCCACTTGACTTTCCTCCATGGTAGAGGTTAACTAAGTGGGAGCAATGAACAATTCTCATCACAATTGAGGAGGGTAACTAGGATAGGATTTCTAGTTCTCATATCTTGCCAAGAGCTTTGTTAGTTGTTAGTTTATTTTCTTTGCCATTTATATTTCTTATACAAAATCTTAAAACCCCAAAATAACTCACAACCAATAACGAACCACCTCATTACAATTCCTAGGGAGAACGACCCGAGGTTCGAATACTTCGGTTTATAAATTTAGGGGTTTGTTTTAGTGACAAACAACTTTTTGCATGAAAGGATTCTTGATTGGTTTGGAAACTATACTTCACAATGAGACTTCATTAGATAAATTCTAAACCGTCAAGAAATTCGTTCATCAAAATGGCGCCATTGCCGAGGACTTGCAATGGTTTTGTGTTATTGGTTATTGTATATATGTGAATAGTGTGAATATCTTATTTTTTTTCTTTATTTGCTAGTTTTTGTTAGTTTTATTTTGCTTTTCCACTATGAATTCTCACATTGGCTATGAGTTTGGTTCTAATTGTGTTGTAGGAAATATGAACTTCAATGATGACACTCATTATGGATGGAACCAACAAAGATGGGAGGAGCCTCAAGGAATTGATCACTCCTATTGGCAACAACCTCCGGATACTTATAGGTATAATTATCATCCTAATACATGTCAATTCAATGGCTATGGTGACTCCTTTTGTGATGATCAAGCACCACCACCATATGCTTATGATTCTTATCCTCAACATGAACCTCAACTATACTCACAAGCCTTCCAAACACCACCTTATGATCCATATCCATCATATAACCAATCGTCCATACCATATTTTTATGGCCATTATGAGCAAGAACCTCTAGAATCACCATAACCATATCAAGATTACTGCCAAGAACCACCTCAATACTCACCATCTCCATACCTTTACCAAGAAGAATCACCTTCCTACTATAAACCCTCTCTCCAAAATGATGAACCTTCCTACCCACCCCAAGCCCCAATAGACGATTCTCTCACTTTGTTACTTCAAGGACAAGAAGCTATGAAGCAGGATACACTTGAGTTTGTGACCAATTTGACCAAGGTGGTGCACACTTTAGCCCACCAATGTTTGAATACTCGAGGTGCTTCCGTAGCCACATGTGGAACCGCAAAAGAAGAGCAAAGCATGAAGGAGAGATTGGAAACTCCGGTGGGGGATGAGAAATGCCATTTTGTGTTGGAGCAACTAGAGGAAGCTATAACCATTGAAGAAAAAGAAGAAGTGGTTGAAGATTTAGGAGATGTTAAAAGTCCAAGGGAATGTAGCACCATGGAGCACTCTTCCAAGGAGCTTGATATTGAAGTTGAAGAAGGTGCGCAACCTCTAAGGCATACCGTCGTTGGAGACTTGGAAGAGGTTTATCAAGAGATGGATTCAATCATGGATGAATTTCTCTCTACAATGGAATCTTCTCCTATTGGACATGAAGTTGAAATTATAGAAGAGTGTGCACAACCTCCCATACCCTTGGTGAGCAATGAGAAAGAGAGCTACCAAGAGGGAAACGTTGGCACGGTGTATATTGAGATTGAAGACTATAAAGAGGTTGATCAAGAGATGGATTTAGTCATCAATGAATTTCTATCCAAAATTGAATCACCTCCCATTGGGCAAGAAACCGAGGTTCTTGAAGACAACACCAAGCCAAGTAAAAGGGAAATGGTTGAAATTAAAGAAATTTGTCAGGAGGTGGAAATACACAAAGAAGAGTACAAGGAAGTAGACCTTGCATTGTCTAAGTGTGGGGAGGTATCCCTTCCCAAGTTACCATCCAATACAACATTTAAGTGGGTAAAATCTCTATCTCTAAGCTTTAATTTCTCACTTGAATATGGTTTGATTGAAAATAATGGACAACTTAGAGCTCTTTGTGGACTTAAAGGGAAAAGAGAATTATGTAATGGTTGCAAGTTAGGAATTAGGCTTATTAAGGTCAAAGTTTCAAGGTATAGGAACGACGATTGGAAGAATACCACTTTGCATGGGTCTCAAAGGAAGGCTTGGTATATTAAAGAGAATTCTATATGTCTACCACCCGGAAGGAAAAAGTATGAAGATCAAATTGAAGATGGGTGCGAGGATAAGATATGGGACCCCGGCTTGCTAGGTGAAGACCAACTATGGGGACTCATATCTTGGGTAGAACTTTGCCCAAGCTTGACGAAAATGGTTGGAAATCCTGTCAACCAATTGAGAAGCAAGGATCCTTGGAGATTCAAGGATGAGTACAAATATAAGCCACCATGACACTAAGCTCCTCGAAATGTCCAACTTAAGGACTTAAACTAAAAGTGCTAGGTGGGAGACACCCCACCATAGTAAAATCTTTCCATTCTCTTTTAAATTTGCCTAATAAGTGATTTGAGTTGCCATTGTAGGTAGATGTTTCACATAATTTGGTTGTACAACTTAATTGTTAGCTTAGTCACGTGTATGTTGTGTTTAGTAGTAGATGAATAATATCAAATTGCATTTTTGTGAATTGTATGATGGTTGATTGAATAAAGAGTTGCGAGCAGTATAGGGAGCACCTGAGCATAATTTTTCTGCAAAAAAAAAAAAAGGTGGGGAGGACGCGCGCGCACACCGTACGCGCACGCGTCCCTAAGAGGATGCATCATCACCCATATTCCAGAGAGTTGGGCCTCTCTTAGGCCAGCGTTGTGCCTCAAGCCCAATTCCTTCCACGCTGACGCGCACTACGTGCATGCGCGTCCATACAACTATAGGGAAACGCACGCGTAAGCGCACTTGCCGCGTACGCGTCGATCCGCTACAACAACTTCTGGGCCAATATCCAGAGAGTTGCGCTGGATCTGGGCCAACTTTAAGCCCCCAGCTCAACTCAACTCACGCGAACGCACGCTGTACGCGTCCGCACCCCTCTCTGTTTCGCTGTCCACGCGTTGGCGTACTTCACGCCTCCGCACCCATCCAATAAGCTCAAGCCGTCCACGCGATCGCGCACAGTGCGCTCGCGCGTCGATGCGTCTTAGCATCCTCTAAGCCAAAGGACCCGAGAGTTGTGCCAACTCTGGGCCCCTTTTATGCCTTCAGCCCAGCACATCCGCGCCAACGCGCACCTTGCACGTCCGCGCCCATCCTGATTCCTTCATCTACGCGTAAGCGCGTATGGCGCTCTCGCGCCGTTCTTCCATTTCTTCCACTTACGCGAGCGCGCACAGTGCGCGCACGCGTGGATTCGAATTTTCACTTTCCCCAGAGACGCGAAGCCCTAGCGCATTCGCGCATCACAACCTTTCCACCAGCAACGTTCCATTTTCTTTCTCCCACCATTCAACACCCCTTTCCCCCCCGCCAGCAAACTTCTCGCAGTGACCATCACCTCCGGCGAGCACCCCAATCCCGTCGTCGCCGCCGATTACCACCACCGCGCCGTCTTTTCCCTCTTCTCTCATTTTTCTTTCTTTTCTCTTTCACTGCCCCTCTGCTCTCTACTTCTCGCTGCCTCTGCGCAACCAGCGCCGCCGCGGCTACCGTTGTGACCGGTTCTCCATCTCATTACTCCACTCTATTTTCTTCTTCCCCGTTCTGCCTCTTCTCTATCTCTGCAACCAGGTTCCACACCTCCCCTGCTTTGTTGCATTTTACTGTTTATTGTTGTTTATGTTAATGTAGTTAGAATTAGATTAGTTAGTTAGTTTAGTTTGATTTAGGTGGTTAGCGAATCTGGGCTGAGTAGTGGATTTAGGCATGGTTTGATTTTCTGTTGCTGTAGAATTGCTCTGTTTCATTGCTGTTTGTGCTGCATTACTGGCTTGTTCGCCCATTCATATGAATTCAATCCTGATTTCTGTGTTTCTGATTCCTTAATGAATCCATATGGAATTTGTTGCGACTGTTTAATTTTGGGGATTAGCCAATTTGCTGCTGAAATGCTGCCGGATTTTCATTAACCACAGTTTTTATATTGATCTTGTTTGATGAATGTAACAACCCTAGTTGATGAATTCTGTTCAATTAGTGTTCTGTTGCCTATATGGTTTTTGAAAACTCCTCAAGAACAAGTTCTTTGGTCATGTTTCCATATTCCTGCTTGTTATTCATGTTGATTTGCTTCTATGCATTGCATGGTTGAATAAGCTTTTCGATTGACCATTGCTTGTAGTTCTCTGGAAGTTATACATTACTAGTGATCCTTCACATTGATTGATGGTTTGTTTCATATTAGTTGCTTTCTAGCAATCTCATATTTCATCATCAATGACTTGTTGTAATTCATGATCGTGAATGTGCTTACAGCATTGTTTTGTTCACTCTTTTCAAATTGAGATAGTAATTACCATATCACTAATTTTCAAACTGATTTCTAACTCTAACTCGTTTAACCACCTAAATTCTTTTGGTTTTCAACCTAACTCTTTATGTCATTCTTTTGGATATGGTGCTTTCTGAACTCAATTAATGAATAATGTGCAAGACATGGTTTGCATTCTTGGTTTGAAGTTCGATTTGAATTCTGTATTATGTTGCTTGCATTCCAAGAAACCTTCTTCCTTTATTCACTTCATGAATATGCTTTGCTTTGAGTGCTTTGTATCTACTTGGCTATAGGCTTATGTTATCTAATCTATGTTTTCAGGATGGCGGATAAAGGAAAGGCTATAGCCACTGCTTCCAAAAAGAGGAAGCGCTCTAAGACCTCTACACCCTCACCATATGCTAACTATGCTAAGAATCCGCTGAATGATGAGGAGAAAGAAAATCAGTTACTTCCATCCACTGATCCAACCAAGTTTCCAAATCTCTACTGCGAGCTACGCCTTTCCCGTTATGCAAAGAAAAATCTGAATATTGAGAAGAAGCTGAATCTTCCCAATGATGTGAGGCGTGCCATAAACGCCCGTATTTCTGAGCTGGGCTTGGATTTCGTCGATAGAGACTTGGGACAGATTAACATCTCGTGGGTCAAGGAATTTTACTGTAACTTCTTCCGACAAAACTTGGATTCATTATACTTGAGGGGTAGAGAGATTATGATCACTGAGGATGCCTTACAGGATGCACTGCTCTGTAGAGTTGGTACTCCTGAGACTTGTGCCTACCAGCAGGCAGAGGTAGCTCTCCTCTCCATGACTTTTGACTATGAGTCGCTTAGGCGCGTGATCGCTACACCAGATGCTTCCTGGGTGATGGATTCGAGCAACACAAAGCCCAAGGGCATGCTATTTGCATATCTGACTAGGGAGGCTAGGACTTGGCAACAAATATTTGCCCACTATGTCTTCCCTATCACTCACTTTTCAGAGATTCCGATGGATATGCTAGTCTTGATTGGGTGTGTCATGAAGGGGAAGGAGGTATATTTTCCCCGACTGATTAGGCATAGCATGTGGAGAGCTCATATTCGCGGCTTGTTACCGTTCCCGACACTGGTTACTAGCTTAGCTGAGCTAGCTGATGTCCCGTGGGAGGACAATGACGTGACACCACCACCTCCAGATGACGATGACAATGAAGTTACTATTCCCTGGGGTGTATGGGTGCACGAGAAGCCCTCGACTAGCCGCCGTTCTCGAGCTAGAGCGGCAGTCGAGGCAGCTATACCATCTTCTTCGACAGCAGCCCCACCTCCTTCAGCACATGAGCCCACTTACCTACTGGTCCAGCGTCTGTTTCAGTTTTTGGAGCGCGAGAGGCTCCATGTCAGACGCCGACTGGATCGGATGGATCAGGCACTCATCTCCCTTGGCGTTGAGTTACCTCCGCTTCCAGACTCTCCGGCCTCCGATAAGCAGGATCATCAGGAGGAGGATGCGGATGAGCCGACTCAGCAGGATGCACCTCCAGCTGCTCCTGACACTACAGAGATTCCACAGACCCGTGAGGAGCCGGTTCCACAGCCTCAGACAGATTCCGCAGTTACCGTTGTGCCTTCCACTGATCCTCCGGTTTAGCATCGAGGACGATGCTTGGTCTTAAGTGTGGGGAGGTCTCCGGTAGCATCATTAGAGGACCGGTGAACATTTTGGCCACTTTCTTAGTTACCTTACTTTGCATATCTCTTGTATATATTTGATGCATCTTGAGTTTATTTTGGATACTCTTGCTATTTTGGCTCGTTTTGGGATACCTTTACTGCTTATTTTGGATTTTAGATATTTTGATACTTCTGGATATCTTTAGATGTTTTAGATGGCAGATTCCATATTTTTAGTTGGATTTTTCTCTATACATTTTTGCTTATCTTCTTTTGTACATCCTTCTTTTTAGTTTGTGGTTGTGATTAGAAATCATGTTTTAAGTGAAAACTTAGTCATCCTTTTTGCATAGGAAATTGGTTTTAAGTGAAAAAGAAAAGGGTAAATTAAGGAAAATTTTTGACTTTTTCAATCACAACAATGCGTAGTCAAATATTGAGATTTTCCAAGAATTTTAATTAAAGGACATAGGGTACCAACCCAATTGATTGAAGGAAACTTTTGGTGCAACTTGCTTGAATTTCATACTTTGTGAAGCATGTATTGAATTAAGAACACAAGCTTGTGAGACTTGAGCCTATTGATGTGGTTACATTTTATAACCACTTATTTGCCATTCTTGTGTGCAATTGTTCTCTTTCTATGATTGTGATCCTTGATTTGCTTGATTCTATATGTCCATTTATTTCTTGTATTCATGCATTTGTATGATTGAGGCCATTATTTCATTAGCCCACTTACCCAATTAGCCTACCTTTTTACTCTCCATCGTTAGCCAATTTTGAGCCTATGCTTAACCAACTTATTCTCATTTTAGCACATTACAAGCCCAAGGTAGAAAACCAATGAAAAGTCATTGTTTGGATCTTTGATTAGCCTAGGCTAGTGAGAGTGTTTATTACTCAAAGTTGGTGAGGCTTGGGAACATTGGATTGGATAAAAAGGGGTAGTACACTTCCATATTTAGGAATTGGGAACATACTCATGAATTGATTGAATGTATAAGACCTTATGCAATCGATGTCAAAAAAAAAAAAAGAGAAAAAAAAGGGAATATAAAAAAAAAATTTAATAAACGGGGACAAAATGCCCCAAGGCGAAGTTCAACAAAAAGGGAATCAATGCATAAGTGTTATGAATCAAGAAATAAGATGTATGAATATGTAAGAAAAAAAAAGTGAAGAATGGGTAGTTAGAGTAGTTTGAATTTGTATAGGTTATTATATAGTTAGGTGGGAAAGTCTATACTAATCAAAGATCTAAACTCTAGCCCACTTAACCATAAATGATCCTACCTTGACCCTAACCCCATTACAACCTAAATGAAAGACCTCATGATGAATTTATGCATACATTGAATAAGTGTTGATTGTTAGAAGAAAATCAAATTTTGGAAAGCTCGATTAGAAGAGAATTGAGTGAATTAACCCTTAAACACTTGAGTGAATAGAGCGGATACACATCCGGTGAGGGTTCAAAAGTTCAAATACATGTGTTCACCCATCTTATTTATATTCTTGCAAGTTCGGATTTTTGATATTTCAATACAATTGTGGTTTGGGATTAATTCCTATTGCCTAGCTATTGTGCTTATACATGTCTCTTGGGAATTGATTTGTTTGAGCTAAGCATTTCCATTTGCTTTCGGTACTTGCATATAGATAGGACTCATATAGTTTAGTTGCATTTAATAAATGTCATACACCTTAGTTCCTTCATATTTTAGCATGAGGACATGCTAAGGTTTAAGTGTGGGGAGGTTGATAAACCCCATTTTTAAGGTTTATCTTGTATTGAATTTAGAGTATTTTGATGACCTTTTCTCGCATTTAACCTATGAATTAGCATGGTTTTGTTATCTCTCCCGTATTTGTGCTTAAGTGTAAAAACATGCTTTTTAGGCCTTATTTTGATGAATTTTGATTTCTCCTTGATTCCATAAGAGGCCTTGATGTGTTTACTAGTAATTCCAGGATTGAAATAGGCCAGGCATGGATCAAAGGAAGCAAGGAAGGAAGCATGCAAGTGGAGAGAAGCACAAAAAGCCAAAGAATTGATCACGGCCATGCACGTGCACGCGCACAAGGCGCTCGCGCGCACATTACGGAATCAGCCAGGTACGCGCACGCGTACCGTGCGCGCACGCGTCGATGTCTGCACATGACTTCATTAAGGCAACACGTGCCTAGCGATTTTGAGGGGTTTCTGAACCCATTTTTTTGGCGCCAATTGCTGATAGAAAGGGATAAAAGGATCAAGGATTAAAGGGGAGAGAGAGGAGATTAGAACTTAGTCATAGCTTTAGTTTAGAGTAGTTCTAGAGAGAGAAGCTCTCACTTCTCTCTAGGATTAGGATTAGGTTAGGGTTAATCTCTCTTCTTAGATCTAGGTTTAATTCATGTCCTAATTCAATTCTCCTTTGCCAATTCTTAATCTTCTCCTCTTCCTCTCTCTAGTTATGTACTTTAATTCTTGTGATTCTTCACTTTGTTTTGGATAGATTGTTGTTTCTTTTATTCCCTTTCAATAATACAATTTGAGGTAATTCATGATAATTGTGATTTCCTTGGTTGTTGTTGTTAATTCTTTGTATTCAATTGTAGTTTCATTCTTGTTGTGATTTGCTATACTTTTTTTTTGTGCCTTCCGAGTGTTTGATGAAATGCTTGGTTGGATTTTTGTATAGATTTTGTTCCTCGTGGCCTAGGTAGAGTGATTAGTGACTCTTGAGTTATCTAATTCCTTTGTTAATTGATAATTAGAGATTGCTAATTGATTTGAATGCCTCTAAAGCTAGTCTTTCCTTTAGGAGTTGATTAGGTCTTGAGGAATCAAATTGATTCATCCACTTGACTTTCCTCCATGGTAGAGGTTAACTAAGTGGGAGCAATGAACAATTCTCATCACAATTGAGGAGGGTAACTAGGATAGGATTTCTAGTTCTCATATCTTGCCAAGAGCTTTGTTAGTTATTAGTTTATTTTCTTTGCCATTTATATTTCTTGTACAAAATCTTAAAACCCCAAAATAACTCACAACCAATAACGAACCACCTCATTACAATTCCTAGGGAGAATGACCCGAGGTTCGAATACTTCGGTTTATAAATTTAGGGGTTTATTTTAGTGACAAACAACTTTTTGCATGAAAGGATTCTTGATTGGTTTGGAAACTATACTTCACAACGAGACTTCATTAGATAAATTCTAAACCATCAAGAAATTCGTTCATCAAGGAAGAACCACTTGTATTGTACCTTGCGGTAGGAAGTCGGGCAGTAGCCTCAGCACTGGTTCGAGAGGACGACAAAGGGCAACAACCTGTATACTTCATTAGTAAATTACTGCAGGGATCCGAGCTAAACTACCAAAAAATAGAAAAGTTCGCTTATACTCTCATACTGACATCTCGACGACTTCGTCCATACTTCCAGGCTCACACCATTAAGGTTCGAACCGACCAGCCCATAAAAGGGATATTGCAGAAAACAGATCTAGCAGGCAGAATTCTACAATGGACAGTCGAGTTATCCGAGTTTGACCTCCAATATGAAGCTCGGACAGCCATCAAATCACAGTACTTGGCTGACTTCATTGCAGAATTCACAGATACCCTGGAAACCCCCACAGAATGGAATCTCTACGTGGACGGGTCCTCGAATAAGACTGGAAGCGGTGCAGGTGTGATAATAGAAAGCAACCAAGGAACCCAAGTTGAGCTTTCTCTCAAATTTGTGTTCCTGGTCTCAAATAACCAGGCGGAATATGAAGCGTTACTAGCTGGTTTGAAGCTGGCTAAGGAGGTTGGAGCTCAAAAACTCAACATCTTCAGCGATTCACAAGTAGTTGGTGCACAAAATTGTGATCATCAACAATGGCGTCAAAGGACTTGGAGCTTTTAAACGTGAATCACACTTTGTCACAATTCCGCACAACTAACCAGCAAGTGCACTGGGTCGTCCAAGTAATAAACCTTACGTGAGTAAGGGTCGATCCCACGGAGATTGTCGGCTTGAAGCAAGCTATGGTCACCTTGTAAATCTCAGTCAGGCGGATTCAGATGGTGATGGAGAATTGATAATTAAAAGATAAATAAAACATAAAATAAAGATAGAGATACTTATGTAATTCTTCAGTTGGAATTTCAGATAAGCGTATGAAGATGCTTTGTTCCTCCTGAACCTCTGCTTTCCTATTGCCTTCTTCCAATCATTCATACTCCTTTCTGAAATTCCAACCGAAGAATTACATAAGTATCTCTATCTTTATTTTATGTTTTATTTATCTTTTAATTATCAATTCTCCATCACCATCTGAATCCGCCTGACTGAGATTTACAAGGTGACCATAGCTTGCTTCAAGCCGACAATCTCCATGGGATCGACCCTTACTCACGTAAGGTTTATTACTTGGACGACCCAGTGCACTTGCTGGTTAGTTGTGCAGAATTGTGACAAAGTGTGATTCACGTTTAAGAGCTCCAAGTCCTTTGGCGCCATTGTTGATGATCACAATTTCGTGCACCAAGTTTTTGGCGCCGTTGCCGGGGATTGTTTGAGTTTGGACAACTGACGGTTTATCTTGTTGCTTAGATTAGGTACTTTTCAGAATTTTTAAGAATGAATTCTAGAGTTTCAAGGTGATGTTTTAGCATCACAAAAGCTGATTGATTCTCATCAATTTAGCTGCTGAATGTAATGTCCTGCTGAAGCTTGGCCAAACATGTCTAATCTTTTTAGACTGAAGCTTTAGACTAACATTGCATGATTCCTGGAATTCTCATTAAAAGTTTTGATTCTCTTTATTTTCTTTTTCCATATAAGTTTCAAAAATCACAAAAAAAAAAAAATTTATAAAACCATAAAGATAAAAAATATTTTATGTTTCTTGTTTGAGTCTAGTATCAATTTTTAAGTTTGGTGTCAATTGCATGTTTTTATTCTTCTTGCATTTTTCGAATACATACAATATGTTCTTCATTGATCTCCAAGTTTTTCTTGATGACTTTAGTGCTCTGATCTTTAAATTCTCTTGTTTTGTGTGTTTTGTTGTTTCTCATATGCATTCTCAATTTGGTAGTGTCTCTTATATGAAAATTTTTAAGTTTGGTGTCCTGCATGCATTGTTTGATTTGAGTTTCCTAAGATTAGTTGTATTTTGATTGTTTCTCATCATTAAAAATTCAAAAATATTTTCAAAATCATGTCTTTTCAAGTCAATAATACAGAGAATTGAAGATTTAGAACATTCAGCAGAGGAATCAAACAGAAAAAGCTGGACGTTCAAAACGCCCAGTGAAGAAGGAAAACTGGCGTTTAAACGCCAGCCAGGGTACCTGACTGGGTGTTTAACGCCCAAAAAGGTAGAGTTTTGGGCGTTAAACGCCAGAATGGATGCCATTCTGGGCGTTTAACGCCAGGATGACACTAGAGGGAAGATTTTGTTTTTAATTTAGATTTTTTTCAAATCTTCATAATTTTTCAAAATCAAATCTTTTTCAAATCACATCTTTCAATCATATCTCCTCAAAATCAATTTCTTTCCATTTTTTATTTTCGAAAATCCATGTTATAATTAAAGATTTACTTCAAAATTTTCAAGTTGTTACTTGCCTATTAAGAAAGGATCAAATTTTAAATTTTAAGAATCATATCTTTTAATTTCTTGATTAGTCAAGTAATCAACTTTAATTTTAAAACTTTCTCTTTTTAATTTGATCTTCAATCATATCTTCTCAATCACATCTTTTTCAAAATTAACTCTTAATCATATCTTTTTGATTTCTAATTTCAAAATCTTTTTCAAAAATCACTTAATTTCTTTCCCAATCTTAATTTTCGAAAATCTCAATCAAATTTTCAAATTTCTTTTAATTATTTCAAAATCTTTTTAATTTATTTTCAAAAATTCTTCCCCTCTTCTCACATCCTTCTATTTAAAGGACTAACACTCCTCCTCAAGGTACAATTCGAACTCCCTCCTTCTTTATATGTTCGAATTCTCTTCTATATACCTCCTCCTTCTATTCTTCTTTTCCTCTGACACCTCAAGGAATCTCTATACTGTGACATAGAGGATTCCCTGCTTTCTTGTTCTCTTCTCTTTCATATGAGCAGGAACAAAGATAAAGGCACACTTGTTTAAGATGATCCTGAACCTGAAAGGACCTTGAAGAGAAGCTAAAGAACATCTCTCTTTAGAGGGCTTAACAGAGCTTTTCAAGGAAGAAGAAACCATGGCAGCCGAAAACAACAATGCCAACAATGCAAGGAAGGTGCTTGGTGACTTTACTGCACCTACTCCCGACTTCTATGGGAAAAGCATCTCAATCCCTGCCATTGGAGCAAACAACTTTGAGCTTAAGGCTCAATTAGTTTCTCTAATGCAACAGAATTGCAAGTTTCATGGACTTCCATTGGAAGATCCTCATCAGTTCTTAGCTGAATTCTTGCAAATCTGTGACAATGTCAAGACCAATGGGGTTGACCCTGAAGTCTACAGACTTATGCTTTTTCCTTTCGCTTTAAGAGACAGAGCTAGGACATGGTTGGATTCACAACCTAAAGAAAGCCTGAACTCTTGGGAAAAGCTAGTTAATGCCTTCTTGGCAAAGTTCTTTCCACCTCAAAAATTGAGCAAGCTTAGAGTGGAAGTCCAAACCTTCAGACAGAAGGAAGGTGAATCTCTCTATGAAGCTTGGGAAAGATACAAGTAATTGATCAGAAGGTGCCCTTCTGACATGCTTTCAGAATGGAGTATCATAGGAATCTTCTATGATGGTCTGTCTGAACTATCCAAGATGTCATTGGACAGCTCTGCTGGAGGATCTCTTCATCTGAAGAAGACGCCTGCAGAAGCTCAGGAACTCATTGAAATGGTTGCAAATAACCAATTCATGTACACTTCTGAAAGGAATCCTATGAATAATGGGACAACTCAGAAGAAGGGAGTTCTTGAGATTGATACTCTGAATTCCATATTGGCTCAGAATAAAATATTGACCCAACAAGTCAATATGATTTCTCAGAGTCTGTCTGGAATGCAAGCAGCAACAAGCAGTACTAAAGAAGCTTCCTCTGAAGAAGAAGCTTATGATCCTGAGAACCCAGCAATGGAAGAGGTGAATTACATGGGAGAACCCTATGGAAACACCTATAATCCTTCATGGAGAAATCATCCAAATCTATCATGGAAGGATCAACAGAGACCTCAACAAGGTTTCAACAACAATAATGGTGGAAGAAACAGGTTTAGCAATAGCAAGCCTTTTCCATCATCTTCTCAACAACAGACAGAGAATTCTAAGCAAAGCCACTCTGACTTAGCAACCATTGTCTCTGATCTAATCAAAACCACTCAAAGTTTCATGACTGAAACAAGGTCTTCCATTAGAAATTTGGAGGCACAAGTGGGTCAGCTGAGTAAGAAAATTACTGAACTCCCTCCTAGTACTCTCCCAAGCAACACAGAAGAGAATCCAAAGAGAGAGTGCAAGGCCATAAACACGTCTCACATGGCCGAACCTGGAGAGGAGGAAGAGGCAGTAATCTCCACTGAGGAAGACCTCAATGGACGTCCACTGACCTCCAAGGAGTTCACTGATGAGGAACCATGGGAATCTGAGGCTCACACGGAGACCATAGAGATTCCATTGAATTTTCTTCTGCCATTCATGAGCTCTGATGAGTATTCTTCCTCAAGAGGATGAAGATGTTACTGAAGAGCAAGTTGCTAAGTATCTTAGAGCAATCATGAAGCTAAATGCCAAGTTGTTTGGTAATGAGACTTGGGAGGATGAACCTCCATTTCTCATCAAAGAATTGGATGACTTGACTAGGCAGAAATTACCTCTGAAGAGACAAGACCCTGGAAAATTCTCAATCCCTTGTACCATAGGCACCATGACCTTTGAGAAGGCTCTGTGTGACCTAGGGTCCAGTATAAACCTCATGCCTCTCTCTGTAATGGAGAAGCTAGGGATCATTGAGGTACAAGCTGCAAGAATCTCACTGGAGATGGCAAACAATTCAAAGAAACAGGCTTATGGACTTGTAGAGGATGTCTTGGTAAAGGTTGAAGGCCACTACATCCCTGCTGACTTCATAATCCTAGAGACTGGGAAGTGTATGGATGAATCCATCATCCTTGGCAGACCCTTCCTAGCCACAACAAAAGCTGTGATTGATGTTGACAGAGGAGAATTGATCATTCAAGTGAATGAAGACTCCCTTGTGTTTAAAGCTCAAGGATATCCCTCTGTCACCATGGAGAGGAAGCATGAAGAGATTCTTTCAATACAGAGTCAAACAGAGCCCCCACAGTCAAACTCTAAGTTTGGTGTTGGGAGGCCACAACCAAACTTTAAGTTTGGTGTTGAACCCCCACATTCAAACTCTAAGTTTGGTGTTGGGAGGTTCCAACATTGCTCTGAATATTTGTAAAGCTCCATGAGAGCCACTGTCAAGCTATTGACATTAAAGAAGCGCTTGTTGGGAGGCAACCCAATTTTTACTTATCTATATTAAATTTCTATTTTCTTTTGTTATTTTATGTTTTATATAGGTTGATGATCATGTGAAGTCACAAAAAAAACAATTGAAAAATCAAAAACAGAAGGAAAAATAGAATGAAAAATAGAACACCCTGGAGGAGAAACTTACTGGCGTTTAAACGCCAGTAAGGGTAGCAGAATGGGCGTTAAACGCCCAGTCTGGCACCATTCTGGGCGTTTAACGCCAGAAATGGGCACCAGACTGGCGTTTAACGCCAGGAATGGGCAAGAGGTTGGCGTTAAATGCCAGAAATGGGCAGCAGCCTGGTGTTTAATGCCAGGATTGGCAGCAAGGGGCGTTTTGCACGCCACATGTGCAGGGATGAGAAATCCTTGACACCTCAGGATTTGTGGACCCCACAGGATCCCCACCTACCCCACCTCTCTCTCCTTCACCCATTCACCAATCACCTCAATACCTCTTCCCCAAAAACTCCTCACCTATCAAACCCCACCATTCTCTTCACCACTCACATCCATCCTTCATAATACCCCACCTACCTCACCATTCAAATTCAAACCACATTCCAAATGCGCTGTCACCGCACGGCTAATCATCTGTCAGTTCTCGATCATGTCGGAATAGGATCCATTGATCCTTTTGCGTCTGTCACACGCCCCACAATCGTGAGTTTGAAGCTCGTCACAGTCATCCCTTCCCAGATCCTACTCAGAATACCACAGACAAGGTTTAGACATTCCGGATCTCAGGAATGGCCGCCAATAATTCTAGCCTATACCACGAAAGTTCCAATCTTAGATTAGAAACCCAAGAGATACGCATTCAAGCCATTGCTAGTAGAACAGAGGTGGTTGTCAGGCACATGTTCATAGGTGAGAATGATGATGAGTGTCACGGATCATCACATTCATCAAGTTGAAGAACGAATGAATATCTTAGAGAAGAAGTAGGCGTGAATTGAATAAAAAAACAGTAGTACTTTGTATTAATTCATGAAGAACAGCAGAGCTCCATACCTTAATCTATGGTGTGTAGAAACTCCACCGTTGAAAATACATAAGAACAAGGTCTAGGCATGGCCGTGAGGCCAGCCCCCAAACGTGTCTAAGATAGCTTAAGACTTATCAAAGATCAAAATACAATAGTATAAGGTCCTATTTATAGAGAACTAGTAGCCTAGGGTTTACATAAATCAGTAATTAATACAGAAATCTTTTTCCGGGCCCACTTGGTGTGTGCTTGGGGTGAGCATTGAAGCTTCCATGTGTAGAGACTTTTCTTGGAGTTAAACGCCAGCTTTTGTGCCAGTTCCGGTGTTAAACGCCAGAATTCTTGAGCTGACTTGGAATGCCTGTTTGGGCCATCAAATCTCGGGCAAAGTATGGACTGTTATATATTGCTAGAAAGCCCAGAATGTCTACTTTCCAACGCAATTGAGAGTGCACCAATTGGGCTTCTGTAGCTCCAGAAAATTCACTTTGAGTGCAGGGAGGTCAGAATCCAACAGCATCTGCAGTCCTTTTTCAGCCTCTGAATCAGATTTTTGCTCAGGTCCCGCAATTTCAGCCAGAAAATACCTGAAATCACAGAAAAACACACAAACTCATAGTAAAGTCCAGAAAAGTGAATTTTATTTAAAAACTAATAAAAACATAATAAAAACTAACTAAAATATATTAAAAACATACTAAAAATAATACCAAAAAGCGTATAAATTATCCGCTCATCAGTAGTCACCTCACAAATAACAGGGAGCTACCAAGCCAAAGATCCCACCATGAAAAAGTATTTGGATAAAACCAAGGAACAGCTCGGACAACTCGGGGAATACAAGATCTGTCACATACCTCGCGAACAAAATGCCCGAGCTGACGCACTCTTAAAACTAGCCAGCACCAAACCAGGGGGCAACAATAGAAGCCTCATCCAGGAAATGCTACAGAACCCGTCAATCTCGGAAGAGGAAAAAGTCCTAGCCATAACAAGTCAGAATCAAGGATGGATGACCCCCATAATTAATGACCTCAAAACAGAAACACTCCCCACAGATGAAAAAGAGGCAAAGAGGTTAAAACGAGAGGCTCAGTACTACATTATCATAAACAACACCCTATATAAAAGAGGAATTTCAATACCACTATTAAAATGTGTGCCGACCTCCAACACAAGGGAAGTTTTAGAGGAAGTACACAGTGGCATTTGTGGTAATCATCTCGGAGCACAAGCTCTCACCAAAAAGGTACTCCGGGCGGGATTTTATTGGCCAACTCTACAAAAAGAAGCTACAGGGTTTGTAAGGACATGCCCACCATGCCAGAAACATGCCAACTTTCACATCGCCCCGCCAAAAGAGCTTATCAGCGTAACCTCACCTTGGCCATTTGCAAAATGGGGACTTGATCTCCTCGGACCTTTCCCCCAGGGATCAGGACAAGTTAAATTCCTCATAGTAGGGGTAGACTATTTCACAAAGTGGATCGAGGCAGAGCCCCTAGCCAACGCCACTGCTCAAAGAAGTCGGAAATTCCTATATAGGAACATTGTCACAAGGTTCGGGGTTCCATATTCCATTACTACAGACAATGACACCCAATTCACAGATGCAGGCTTCAGAAAGTTAGTAGCTGATTTGAACATAAAACACCAGTTCACCTCCGTCGAACATCCTCAAGCCAATGAATAGGCCGAAGCTGCCAACAAAGTCATATTGGCTGGGTTGAAATGGAGACTACAAGATGCAAAGGGAGCTTGGGCCGAAGAACTTCCACAAGTCCTATGGGCATATCGAACAATGCCACATTCCACCACAAACGAATCACCATTTCGACTAGCATACGGAGTGGAGGCAATGATCCCAGTAGAGGTCGAGGAAGGGTCACCTAGAGTAGTCCACTACAATGAAGAAGCCAACTTTCAACTTCAAAGAGAAGAGCTCGACCTACTTCCGGAAATCCAAGAAAGTGCCCGAATCAGGGAAGAAGCACTAAAGCGACGAATGGCTTCGAGATATAATCAAAGGGTAGTGCCAAGAGGTTTCACTGAGAATGATCTCATCCTAATCCGAAATGATATAACAACTCGACCCGGAGAAGGAAAGTTGACAGCAAACTGGAAAGGACCCTATCGAGTCATAGAAGTACTTGGAAAGTGCTACTACAGACTGTCTGAACTCGATGGACGAGAGCTTCCCAGATCATGGCACGCCTGCAACCTAAGAAGGTACTATAGCTAGAGAAGGTAAAAGATCTCGTCATAGGATGCACTCTTTTTCCTGAAAAGGTTTTTTAATGAGGCACCAAGTTGAGATCCAGAAATTATCTGACTTAAAGGGATGAAAAACTCCCGCATATATATATTTGCACTTGCTTTTGAATAAAATATATTTTAGATATTCTACAAATTCTCAAGACGCATTAATCTGAAGCATTCATCATCTAATTATAAAGCAACAGATTGGTAGAAAGTGAAAAACAGATTCACTGCACGATCACGATAAAGACCAATAGAGATGAAAACGCGATTCATCTAAAGGTCGACCAAACAAAGATAGAAATCACCTTCTACAAATCGGCAAAGATGAACACAGAATAATGCAAGAAGTTATCGAAAGTGATCCGGAAAAAGAACCTGACGAGGTCTTATGGATTGCTAAATAATAACTTAAAGACTGGCCGACGTTAAGAAGTTGGACCGAGTCAACCCAAGTTATCAGCAAATCCTTGGAAAGAGGTCTGGCCAACCCTATAAAAGAGGAATTGCTATAACTTAGAAGAGATCGACATGACGAAGTCGGTCTCCTACAAAAAACAAGTTATAAAAGTAATCCCTGAAAGAGACCTGACAAAGGTCCAAGAAAGAGGATTACAAAAGTAACTTAGAAAAGGACGACATGAAGAAGTCGACCTCCTACAAACAAGTTATAAAAGTAATCCCTGAAAGAGACTTGACAAATGTCCAAGAAAGAGGATTACAAAAATAACTTAGAAGAGGACGACATGAAGAAGTCGACCTCCTACAAACAAGTTATAAAAGTAATCCCTGAAAGAGACCTGACAAAGATCCAAGAAAGAGGATTACAAAAGTAACTTAGAAGAGGACGACATGAAGAAGTCGACCTCCTACAAACAAGTTATAAAAGTAATCCCTGAAAGAGACCTGACAAAGGTCCAAGAAAGAGGATTACAAAAGTAACTTAGAAGAGGACGACATGAAGAAGTCGGTCTCCCACAAACAAGTTATAAAAGTAGTCCCTGAAAGAGACCTGACAAAGGTCCAAAAAAGAGGACTACAAAAATAACTTGGAAAAGGACGACGCAAAGAAGTCGATCTCCTACAACCAACAAGTTATAAAAGTAGTCCCTGAAAGAGACCTGACAAAGGTCCAAAAAAGAGGACTACAAAAATAATTGGAAAAAGGACCAACATAAAGAAATCGATTATGGATTGCTAGAAATAAATACAAGTAAGAGCCAGAAAACCGAAATACAAGTAGGATCCACACATCCACAACCTCAAAGGATCCAAGCTACAAGCAATAAGCACAAAAGCAATTCAAAGAGGTCGAGCAGCAAGGCTTCAACATTCTCAAAACCTAGAAAGGTGCCAAGACAAGTGCAAACAAGCATGATATAAAATACAATATTATAACAAGCTTCAGGGTCAGGCCCAAAAGCTTGAAAGCTACTTGTTGTTTTTTCAAAATCAAAAGTTGCTGAACAAGCAACCAGAAGGAGTATCAACAGTCAGCAAAATATTTAAACTACAAAATAAAGAGTTTAAAAGCCCACAAGCCAGGCTATCTACACAAATATCCAAGAAAATTCAACTAAGATTAGAAGACTGCTCGGCGGCATCAGTCTGAAGTGAAGGAGGGCGAGCTTGGAAAGGCACTGCATCTACTGTACCGTCGTCCCTATTCAGAATTTGACAATCAGGATCTAACTCTGGACGAACGATCCCAGCAGGAGGAGCTATAGAAGTCGACACCTTGGCAGAAGGCACAGGGGGAGGATCGACATCGTCATCATCTTGGTCGTCAGGGACAATCTTACCATCCCTCACAACATTGTCCAGGCTAAAAAGAGTAAGGTCGGCCTCGGGATCAATAATTCAAACCTGCTCCTTCAGATTCTCGTAAGCAGCATTCACACTGCCAACGAGATGCCCCTGGAGCTCGGAGTAATCAGCTCGGGCGTTCTCCAACTCCTCCTTCAAACGCATTCCCTCCCGATAGGATGTAACGTAGCTGTCTTTATGCCTCAACGCCGTGTCCTCGGCCAACTGCACAGAAGCCGCCAGAGCAAGGGAACTCGCCTTCTCATTCTCCAGATCCTTCTCCAGTTTGGCCACCTTCACCTCAAGCTCCTCTTTCAAGCCCTTCATCCGATCGAATTCCTGTTTTGCCTCTTCCATGAAGGCTTTGGTGGTATGGAGAGGAAGATTTTGAGCCGTTCGGTACAAGGCAGCTCCCATATGTGCCATTTTTACACTACTCCGAGTTATAAAGTCCAAATAACGAAGGAGTGATACATCATCCATAGAAAGGACATCGTAAGGACCGATCTACTGATCTACGAACTCGACCGCATCAAAATCAGGGGTATCAAGGTTGAAGGGCTCAATTGTTTTTTGTTTCTTGTTGGGAGGAGCACCAGAAGTAGTAGCGGAAGACTGTGGAGGCTCGGCCAGGCGAACCCGAGGAGTCGGAATCACCTTCCTCGGCCCAAGAGAGCTCGGTACGGGTGGCTTCACCTGAACTTGCAAAGATCCCTCTTCCGTCGCCTTAGCCGAGATATTTTGAGTAGCAGCAGCCTTCTTCGCTTTCTTGTAGGCCTTCATAGAATCGTTGTTCTTCGACATCTCTGAAAATACAGAATCGACCACAGCAATGGGTTACAATCACAAAAAGAAGAAGTAAAACTAAAAAGCAAGTATGTAAACAAGTCGGACAGTACCTAAATCAGTTCGAACTAAAGACGGGTCACTCAAAAACTTTTTTGTATCAAGATGGGGTGGTTTCCCCCATAAATCCTCAAGAACAACTACAAAAGCTCGTTCAACCTCGTCAAGCATCTCCAAGTATAGCGAGACACTCTCATATTCTTTTGCCATTCTAGAAGAAAGGCAGGCTCATCATTTTCATCAAGAAAAAAGGGGTGGATGGTGGGCCCCTCAATAGCACGGACTCGGAAGAAATAATTCTTAAAATCTTTAAAAGACTCATCATACATGGCAAAAACTTTATGCCCTTGGGCCGACCTGAAAGAAACCCAGGAAGCTTTCTTTTTGGAAGACCCTCCGGGCTTGGCAGATACAAAAAGATAGAGGAAAAGAGTCTGAGAAGGTGTTACGCCTAACTCTTGGCAAAGCAGCTGAAAAATCTTGATAAAACCCCAGGAATTCGGATGAAGCTGGGATGGGGCAATATTACAAGACCACAACAAATCGGTTTCGAAAGCAGTAAAAGGAAAGGTAATGTCCAACTGGCTGAAGAAATATTCATAGGCATAGAAAAAGGGACGCTCCCCCTCGACCGAAGTAGGAAAACAAATCCTCTCATCAGAATCGGGCGCTACAAGCTCATAATCCCTCTCCCGGGCGCTGCTATGACAAATTCTATGACGTTTCCTCAGCTCTACACAGAAATCATCATCCACCACAGAGACACACATCAAGACAAGGGAGTCCAGCCAATCAGACATCCCCTCGGGAACTTTAGAAGACATCTCTACAATGTTATTGCGAGAAGACATGAGGCCAACTAATCCTACAATAAGAAAAGAAGATGGGATTACCAAAAAACATCTCGGACGAGGGGCAAAATAACTCGACTAGTACACAAAAGAACAAACAGAAAAGGAAAATCCCAAGACTCAAACCAAAGTTCTGGGGCATCCTTTGGAGGCAGTAACAAAGCAAGGTTTCAGGAAAAATCCACAGCTTACGTCCCGGCATCTCTCAAATAAGAAAAGATTTCAAATAACAGACATTTTGGAAAAGAAAGCCAGAACACAAAAAGTCACTATCTTTTTACAGTCTATCAACAAAAAGCATCATACCAAGCGGAAATCGTCAAAGGCGCAACCTTTTCTCAGAATCAAACAAAAACCAAAACAAATATCGTAGCAAACAGGAAAAGCTATCAACATGGCAAAAAACCAAGGAGCAATCTTCGATTAAGTGAGCAAAGATGCAGTTTTTTTGGGTATCGGACAGAAGTGACAGTAGAACAAGAAAAGCCCTAGAAGCATCACACAACAGGAAAGGCGAAAAGGTTCATGCAAAGGGCGAAGAAACTCTCAGAACACACAGCAAGCAGGCGTGACAAGAAAGATCCAAACTTTCTCTAAGCAATATCAAAGCTTCATCACAAAAACTAAAAACAAAGCAACAAAGAAGAGAAGAAATTGCAAATGGAACCAACCTGGAAAAAAGCAGAGCCTCAGAAGGATCGAAGGTGGAAAGACGGAATCGCCGGATCGCTGAACGACGCCGCAAAGGCAAAATGTAGGCGAAAAGCAGAAGGCGAGAGAACGAAGGAAGAAGTTACAAAGAAAGATGAAGGAGAGAAACCGTTTTCTGAATGCAGAAGTTCAAAATAAAGCCAAAGGAAACGGGGCAATTAATACCAATTAATGAAGGTATTTAACCCTCGCACGTTCCCTAGAGCAAAGCGCTAATACACAAGCGCGCGCTTTTAGAGAAAAACGTTCCACATTCAAAAAGGTTCTACAAAGGAAGGAATCAACTAAATGCTTGAGTTCGGCTTCACTAGAGAAGGACCGAAGTCAAGGACTCGACCTCAAAAAAGAAGACTGAGCTCAAGCAGGGGCACTGTTCATACCCTGGGTTGAGCTATCCGACCTGGAATGATTGGCGACAAAGCGACCGACCTCTTCAGGTCAGGCTACCCGACCTCTTCTCAAAGAGGTCGGCCAAATCGACAGGAAAGCCCAATAAAGGGCCCAAATAGAGGAACACGACCCAAATCCAAAGGCAATCCAAGCCTATAGAGATAAAGGCGGTTCCCTTGAAGATAAGCTGACTTCACTCAAAATAAGATAAGATAAGATAAGATAAGATAACTAACTTATCTTATCAGAAAGGTCAGTCCACACTACTATAAATACACTGGAGCACCCAGGTATAACTCATACTCTGATTCTACTAAAAACATGTTTAATACCCATGCTAACTTAAGCATCGGAGTCTCTTGCAGGTACCCCCCACCCTCCGGTGACCAAGGATTAGCAGTGCAGCCAGCCAACAAGTCGGACACGACAGCTCCGGCCGCCACTCACCAGCCGGACACGTCGGCACCGACCAGTACAGAAGATCTTGACCGAGATCGACCTCCAGTTTCAGGTAACCCTCGAAACAAGCACAAATTAGGAGACAATCATGAAACCATGCTATTTCCTTGGATAAATGTGAGTAAAAGGTCATGAAATTCCCTAAATTAAGCACAAGTTAAACCCTAAAAATGGGGTTTATCAACCTCCCTACACTTAAACCATAGCATGTCCTCATGCTAAATCAAGAAGGAAACAAAGGGTATCAACATTTATTCAATGAAAACTAACTACATGCAACCTACCTAAATGCAACTATCTATATGAATGCAACTACTTGGTCAAAACAAATCAATTCCCAAGAAAGCATATATAAGCACAAGGGCCAAAGGTATTAACAACCATGCCAAATCATAATTGAATTGAGTTAGTAAAGAGTTTACAAACTTGCAAGAAAAGTGATGATCATAGGTGAAAATATATAATTGAGCAATCGAACCCTCACCGGATGTGTTTGTACTCTATTCGCTCAAGTGTTTAGGGTTGATTTACTCAAATCTCCCCTAATAAGGCTTTCCAAGATTTATTTTTCATCTAACAATCAACAAATATTTCGTGCATGCATACAATCATCATGAGGTCTTTTCATAGGTTGTAATGGGGCTAGGGTTAAGGTAGGATGCATATTTGGTCAAGTGGACTTGAAAATTGAATCTTTGATAAGTTTAAACTTTTCACCTAACTTATGACATCCTATACAATTTCAAAGCTAACCTAACTACCCATTTTCCACTTTTTCACATACCCATGCATTCTTTTCTTTATCACTACTTATATGCATTGATTGTTATTGCTTCACTTTGGGGCATTTTGTCCCCTTTTTATTTCTTTCTTTTTTTTCTTTCTTTTTCTATATTTTTTTTCTTTTTTTTTTATTTTCTCATTTCCATTTTTTTTTGCAATAAGGTATATACAAGAGCATCAATGCATATGGTTTTACATTTAATCAACACATGAGCATGTACCCAATTCCCAATATTTTCAATAGAAATACAAAACTACCCTTTTATTCAACCAATGTCTCGAGTTTTCCCACACTTGAATGATGCACACTCATTCGCCTAAGCTAATCAAAGATCCAAATACGGACATTTATTATTTTTCACTTTAAGGCTTGTAATGTGCTAATATTAAGAACAAGTGGGTTAATCGTAGGTTCAAAGTTGGCTAACAATGGATGATAGAAGGTAAGGCTATTTGGGTGAGTGAGCTAAACGAAATGATGATCTCAATGATATAAATGCACGTCTACACAAAATAATGAACATAAAAAATCAAACAAATCAAAGATTACAATCATAGAAAGAGAATAATGCACACAAGAGGGAAAATAAGTGGTTATAAGATGTAACCACGCAATTAAGGCTCAAATCTCACAAGGTTGTGTGTTCTTAGCTCAAAACATGTTCCAAAAAATATATATGATTCAAGCAAGTTCTATGAAAAGTTTTCATTCAAATCAATTGGGATGCCCTATAGATAAAATTCTTGAAGAATCTCATTCTTTTGACTAAGCTTATTATATATATATATATATATATATTCAAAAATAAGAAAACACGAGTAAAAGTCCTAAAAACCTAAAATGAAATGCAAAAGTATTGGGATTAGAAATTTGTCACCCAAAAAATGCCGATTCGGTCGGACGACCTCCCCACACTTAAAAGTTTGCACCGTCCTCGGTGCACTCAAAGATGAGCAAAGGGGTACGGCGACTCTCTAGGTTACTACCTTCAACTGGTAGGTCAACCGGTTGTTGCGTGCTCTTTCTTTCTCGCTTCCATGGTTGCTTATAATGACTCATCCTGAAAATAGAAGGTAGGATAGTAAGAAAGGTAAATGCAAAAGCAAGAAAGTATACATTGTTGGAATGAGGTAAATCACTAGAATGAAGTGAGTGACCCAATGTGTGACATGGATAAAAGTAAGTGTGTGAGTCCTAAATGCATGCGGTTTAGAACACACACTAGCATAAAAAGAACTAGGTCACAATTATCCCAAAAAGGAACATGCACTTCACTCATCTGTGCTTGAGATGTTCTAAATTCGTAGGTTGGGACAAGTAAGCGAGCAATAGAGAAGCATGAGAGCATTCAAGCAAATATATAACATATGGATGCATATGATCATGAGACACAATGCATTAAGATAAATGCTCAACATCCATCAAGAAATTGCCTACTCAAAGAAAAGAATTCAAATCACATGGTGGTTAGCTACAACATGCAATTCAAAAAGATTTAGAGTGTTTGAAGGCAATTCTCATTTATTTGGTATTCATAAGCATTAAGCATTAAAAGCTCAAAACTAGGTATCAAAATCTTAACCTCAATAATAGAATTCAACAACAAATGACAGAGATGATTATGCTAAAATAGCATTCAATTAGTGATAAGCAGCAGTATATAGGAGACAAAATCAATAATCCAACACTTATCATGAAAAAGAGAAGATGAAACGAAAACTAAACTAAGTTACTACAACTAACCTAAGAATTGGTTATAGCTGGTGTTTGGGAGTGTTGGATGATGGTAGGAGAAGGGAAGAAGAAAGGTGAAAGAAAGAAATGGAAAGAGGAGAAGAAAAAAAGTGTAGTGAAGGAAGGGTGTCCACGCGTACGCGTACACCACGCGTGCGCGTGGGTGGTAGTGAAATGGGCGCGACGCGTATACGTGGGTCACGCGTACGCGTGTATGGCAAAACAGAGAGTTGACGCACACGCGTCCATCACGCTTAGGCGTGGGTTGGTGGTTGTGCCTCAAGCACAACATTAACACAGTGCAGGCGCAACTCTCGGGTCCTTGGCTGGGAGGTGAAAATCTGGTATCCACGCGTACGCGTGCATGGCGCGTGCGCGTGGATGGGCGAGAATGCTTGGGGCACGCGTACGCGTGGGTTGGTGCCATGTTTTTCAAAATTTTTCTATGTTTTTGCACAAATCCAAGCATTCCAAACCTCCAAACAGCTACCAAAACACCATAAAACCTTATTTAACATACTAGACTACCAAATAAACTCATTAAATCGATCAAAACATAAAATTAAACTAATTACCAATATCTACAAAATAGAAAAAGAAAAGATTTTACCATGGTGGGGTGTCTCCTACCTAGCACTTTTGTTTATTGTCCTTAAGTTGGACTTATGGGGAGCTCCTTATCAAGGTGGCTTGTGCTTAAATTTTTCTTGGAACTCCCACCAATGCTTGGTTCTCCATTGTGCCCCAAGATTTTTTCATGTGTTGCACCAAGTCTTGATGGAGTTCTTCACAAGCTTGGGACTCCCAAAGTCGATCCTCTTCTTGTAATCAGGGATCCCACACTTTATTTTCACACCCGTCTTGAAGTTGGTCATTATTAGTCTATCCTGGTGGCAAGTAAGATGAATTCTCAATATAGTGACCAAACATCCTTCTAGACCCATCTAGTTGAGTACTATTCCAACCTTTATATTTCATGTTTGATGTATCAACCATAATGAGCCTTGATTTACAACGCCAACCACGGAACATCTTTCTCTTATGCTTCATCCTGCAAAGCATCCTAAGTTGACCATCCGTTTCAAGCAAGTCATACTCAAGTGGGACAATAAAGCTAATAGAAATGAATTTTACCCACTCAAGTGAAGGAGTGGATGACAACCTAGGTAAAGAGGCTTCCAAGGATCTTGACAAAGTGTATCCTACTCCCGTCCTTCTATTTCTAAGGACTTCCACCTCTTCACAAGATTCCTCAAATGTAATCCTTTGCTCAACAATTTTATCTAAGCTTTTTCCTTATGCAAATCATAAATAGGAGGGTGAGAGAATTTTACCTCCACATTACTTTCTATCTCATCGGGAGATGGTTCTTCATGCTCAAAGGATTCTTCACCACTAAGACTTGATGCTTGATCTTCATCACCAAGGAAACTCAATTCTTGCTCTATCCCGTCCAATTCTTCATATGGAATATGCTTTGGAAGATGTGCACTTTCCTCCTTAGCATCAAGTTCAATCTTCTTAGAAGGATTTTCTTCTACTCTATGTTCTCATGGAGGTCCTGCGTCTCCTAAGTCTTCAACCACTTCTTCCTTTTCTTTAACAATCCTAGCTTTCTCCAATTGGTCCAACACAAAGCAACTTTCCTCATTTCTCATCAGAGTTTCCAATCTCTCCTTCATGCTATGCTCTTCCTTAAATTCTTCACATGTATCCATGGGAGTACTTTGGGTTCCCAAGCATTGGGATGCTAACCGGTTTACCACCTCGTCCAAGGCGGCCGTGAATTATTGTACATCCCTTTTTATCTCCTCTTGCCCTTGAAGAAGAACACCAAGGATGTCATCCATTGGAGGTTGGGGTGGATGGAAGGGTTCATAATAGGAAGGTGGTTCATCATAGTAAGGATGTGGTGATTCTATGTTCTCCATTTGTTCTACTTGTTGCCCAACACACTCCAATCCATTGTTCTCAACTTGAGATTCTACAACCCCCTTCAAACTATCCTCTTCGGTTGCTCTCTCACAATCATCCGTAGACATGTGGTATGAATTCCATGCATTTAACTTTTGATGGACAGTTGCTTGAAGATGATCCATGGTTTCCTTGAGAGATGGACATTGATATTCTTCTATGGAAGGTTGTGGTGGGAGATAGAATTCATCTTGAGGTTGAAAATTTGCACACATTGGAGGTGGTTCATCTTGGTCATGGTATGGAGGAGGTGGTTCTTGGAAGTATTGAGGTTGGAATGGTGGTGGTTCTATATGTGGCTCATATAGCTCAAAAGGTGTTTGGTATGATAGATATGGGTTAGGGTCATATGAAGGTGGTTGGTGAAACGAGGCTTGTAAGTGTGGTAGATGGATATGTTGATGATATGGCTTATAGACATATGGTGGTGGTTCTTGAAAGTCACAAGGAGATTCACCGTAGCCATTCGATTGATATGCATCATAGAATGGCTCTTGTTCATAGTGCATTGGTGGAAGTTGTTGCCATGAAGATTGATCATGTGCATATGGCTCCTCCCACCTTTGATTGTTCCATCCTTGATACACATTCTCATTGTAGCCCTCATTTCCTACAACATATTTGTAATCACACTCATAGCCAAAGTGAGAATTCATAATGAAAAGAGAAAATAAGAAATAAAAGCTAATAAGAAATAATGAAACAAAGTCCTAAAACTAGCAAAAACTAACAAGCAATTCAAAAATCAAGCTATTCACATATATACAATAACCAATAACATAACACCATTGCAATTTCCCGGCAATGGCACCATTTTGATGAATGAATTTTTGTGTGGTTTAGAATTTCACAAATGAATTCTCGTTGCAAGTATAGTTTCTAAACCAACAAAGAATTCTTTCATACAAAAATTTGGCTGTCACAAGTAACAAACCCCTAAAAATTATAACCGAAGTATTTAAACCTCAGGTCGTTCTCCCTAGGAATTGCAATAAAGTGTTCTTGTTATTGGTTATGAAGTATCTTTGGGGTTTTTGAATTAAGAGACAAGAAATATAAATGGCAAAAAAAATAAACTAACAACTAGAAAAGCTCTTGGCAAGGTATGAGAACTAGAAGTCCTATCCTAGCTATCCTTATTAATTGTGATGATAATTGTCCATTGCTCCAACTTAGTTAACCTCTAACTATGGAGGAAAGTCAAGTGGATAAATCAATCTGATTCCACAAGTCCTAGCCTAATCATGATGAAAGACTAGCTTTAGTAGCATTCAAGTTAATTAGTAACTTCTAATTATCAATCAACAAAGGAGTTTGATAACTCAAGTGTCACTAATTACTCTACCTAGGCCAAGGGGAACAAAGTCTAACTCATAGCTAAAAGAGGCATTTCATCAAACACATAAAAGGTAATAAAGGTAAACATATGAATTGCAAGAATTAAAGAGAGATCTAACTACAAGGCAATAGATCCATAATAGAAAATCAAATCAAACATGAGAAGACATGGAAATCATAAATTGCATTGAAAAAGAAATAGAGATCTACATAAGAATTCATAAAGCAAAAGAAAAATTGAATCAAGAGAAGAAGGAAATCTAGATCTAGAAGAAGAAAACTAAACCTAATCCTAATCCTAATTCTAGAGAGAAGTGAGAGCTTCTCTCTCTAGAAACTAACTTTTCCTCCAAAACTAAACTAAAATAAACTAATGTATTCAAAATTTGTGATTCTCCTTCAGTCCTTAGGTTAAATAGCATCAGAGATGAGTTGGATTTGGGCCTCAGAAGCCCAGAAATTGCCCCCAGCGGATTCACTTTAAGTGGGTCACGTGTCAGTACCGACGCGTATGTGTATGTCACGCGCAAGCGTCGGTTGACAAATTTCCATCCACGCGTACGCGTCATGTACGTGTACGCGTCGCCATGCGACCTCACAATCCACGCGTGCGCGTCGTTGATCTCATCCCAAATCATTGCTTTTCTATGATTTCTCCATTTTGCATGCTTTTCTCTCCATTCCTTTGATCTATTCCTAGTCTTTTCAACCTGAAATCACTAACACACACATCAAGACATCTAGTGGAATCAAAGGTGAATCAAAATTGGTAATTAAGGGCCTAAAAAGTATGTTTTCACACTTAAGCACAAATTAGAACACAATCATGAAACCATGCTATTTTCTTGGATAAATGTGAGTAAAAGGTCATAAAATCCCCTAAATTAAGCACAAGATAAACCCTAAAAATGGGGTTTATCACTGTAGTCCTAGGATCTAGACAACAAAGTTACTAAGTGTTGCACGATAAAGGTAAATGTGATTGGAATACTTCCAAGCTCTTCATATTTCTTGTCGACATATACTAATAGTGTGTTCCCATGCAAAACTTGATTGGAAGGCTTATGTTCATTATGTGTATCCCATGGAATCTATTTTCAGAGTTTATAGAGTAAAGTTTAGACCGATTGGTCTTCAGGATGACTGGCTAGCATATGATAGGTCCCGTATTCGGCCTAATCCTTGGATGATGCAAGTGAAGAGAAGTCGTCCCATATCCACTCGGATACATAACAATGTGGATGATGTGGAGGAGACCACTGAGAAGAGATGCAGATTGTTTCATCAGGTTAGTCACACACGGAGGACTTGCACCACGCTGGATCCAAATGCTTCCACTTCTGGCAACCGTTAGTACTAGATATTATTACTTTCTTTAAGTGTTTATTTTGTTAGTTATTATCATTTGCTAAAATTTCTACAATGTTTACTTTGTTAGTTATTATTGATTTGCTAAAATTTTAACAATATTTATTTTGTTGTTTATCTTGAGGTTTCATAACATGAAAGTGCTTACAAAATAAATACAATAACATAACAAAATATATCTTAACAAGAAGTACTGATAGATAACATACGATGAATCATTAAGTCCTATAAAATAACCTAACAAATTACATACACATATTAACATGCACCATGACTAAGCTCAATGTCAACCACCTTATCTAGCACGCACTCACCTGAATGGTAGCGCATGAAAACCATCTTTCTTGCAACTAGGAGGATGGATCTCCTGATGTCCTCTGCCTAGCATTGGTGCATCAGCGAAGGCTACATCATCGGGGGCTACATCAGCGGAGGCTGCTCTGTCATTCATATATGGCATCATGTCTCTCCTAGGGCCCCTATAAGTAGGACCTGAAGATCCCGACGATGAAGCCTCATCCATACGTCTCAAGACATAGAATGATAGTGGCAAGCTAGCATGCATCTGTGCAAATAGGGGTGCAGTATGTGCAAGGTTATCCTATAGAAAGATTGTAGCCAATTAGACGGATATATATGCTGGGTCTCTATATCCTGTGTATGGAGTTGGGTTTGATAACACTAGCTAAGATCAGCATCATGCTGATAACTGGGTCATGCATCTGATGATTGTGTCGGTCGTGGTGGCCCGAGAAAAAGAAAATCCCTTACATCATGTACCAGACCTTGCTGGCTCCTAGAATGGCTCCTCAACCGACCATCATGACTGTGCAACACATCAATGTTGAACAATGTTGTAGGGATATACTGATCTGTACTGAACTATCTAACTACACAGTTCACCTGATGCCATTTGACGATCGAAAAGCATAGTAAAGGACACACAACATGCCGTGTACTTATGGTTAATAGTTAGGTTTTATAAAATATAATATATTATATTTTACCGATAATAATAATTTATTTATTATTAAATATTTAAATTGATCTAAATATATTATTGTAGTTGAGGTTTTAATAAGTAAAACATGATTAGTTAAATAAGAGTTGGATTTATTTAGTTATTAGTTATTATTAATAGTTAGTTAGTAATTATGATTATTTGTGATGATATAGGAATTATTATTATTATCCGTTAAACTATGAATATATAAATAAATAATTATGTAAGAAACAATTGATAGAAAATTTAAGAAACCGTTGAATTATTAATATTTTGGAATTAAATTATTAGTATTAATATTTAGTTGAATTATTAATATTTAGTTGTATTTGTTCATATGCATGCATGTTAGTTACTAAATTAGCATTAGTCTAAAAAATTAGTTACTATTTTAGTAGTGATGAGAAGGACTTTTGTGTAGTTTAGAATTTCACAAATGAAAGCTCGTTGCAATATAGTTTCTAAACCAACACTAATCCTTTCATACAAAAATTTGTTTGTCACAAGTAACAAATCCCTAAAATATATAAACCGAAGTATTGGTCGTTCTCCCTAGGAATTGCAATGAAGTGTTCTTGTTATTGGTTATGAAGTATGTTTTGGGGTTTTTGAGATTTTTGACAAGAAATATAAATGGCAATGAAAGTAAACTAATAACTATAAAAAGCCCTTGGCAAGGATATGAGAACTAGAAGTCCTATCCTAGTTATCCTCCTCAATTGTGATCACAAATTGTCCATTGCTACCACTTCGTTAACCTCTAACCATGGAGGAAAGCCAAATGGATGAATCAACTTGATTCCACAAGTCCTAGACAACTCCCAAGGAAAAGACTAGCATTAGTGGTATCTAAATCAATTAGCAACTTTTAATTATCGACCAACAAAGGAATTAGATAACTCAAGCATCACTAATTACTCCACCTAGGCCAAGATGAATGAAAATCTATACTAAAATCCAACCAAGCATTTTATCAAACACTTGGGAGGCACAAAAGAAAAGTATAGTAAATTGATAACAAGGATAAAATCTAACAACAATCGAATATAGGGAATCAACAACAACAATCAAAGAAAACAAGATCTACATGAATTACCTCAAATTGCATTAAAAAAAAATAGAATGAACAAAAATAAATCTACAAACAAAGTAGAAGAAAGTAATAACAACAATAGAAGAATGATGAATGTAGCAACAAGAAATTAAGAAGAAGAAGTAGAAAAGAGCATGAATTAAAACTTAGATCTAAGAACTAAACCTAATCCTAATCCTAATTCTAGAGAGAAGTGAGAGCTTCTCTCTCTAAAACTAAAACTAAAACTAGCCTAATGTGTGTGTATGAACTATGATAATGCCTCCCCTTCATTCCTTGGTATTTTTAGCCCTTTTTCCCGCCAAAGCCCAACTCCAAATAGGGTTAGAAACTCTCCAAAATTGCCAGGCACGTGTTCTATTAAAAAAATCATATATCAGCACTGACGCGTAGGCGCACAGCATGCGTACGCGTCCATGGGCGATTTCGCAAGGTGCGCGTAGGCGCCTGGTGCGCGCGCGCGTCCATGGGCGAGTTCTATTCTTTGGCTTTTCATGATCTTCTCCACTTGCATGCTTCCTTCTTTGCTCCCTTGATCCATTCTTAGCCTTTTGTCAATTCTGAAATCACTAACAACCACATTAAGGCATCTAGTAGAATCAAAGGGAAATAGAAATTCATCAAGTTATAGGTCTAAAAGCATGTTTTCGCATTTAAGCACAAATAAGGGATCAATCACAAAAATCATGCTATTCCATTGGATAAATGTGAGAAAAGATTGTCAAAATACTCTAAATTCAACACAAGATAAACCCTACAAAGGGGATTTATCAACCTCCCCACACTTAAACCAAGCATGTCCTCATGCTTAACCAAGAATGAAATAAAGGGTATGACATTTATTCAATGCTACTAAACTACCTATATGCAACTATCTAAATGAATGCAACTAACTATATGAATGCTAATACTTGGTCAAAATAAATCAAATTCTGAGAGAACACATGTAAGCACAAAGGGCTCAAATAATGGAAATCAAACCTATCCCACAATTGTATTGAATTATCAAAAGAGTTTACAAACTTGCATGAATATAGGTGATAATGGTGAGTATATGTAATTGAGCAATCAAACCCTCACCGGATGTGTATCCGCTCTATTCACTCAAGTGTTTGGGGGTTGATTCACTTAGTTCTCCCCTAATCATGCTTTTCTAAATTTTTTTTTCTTCTAACAATCAATATTTATTTCATGCATGCATACAAGTATCATGAGGTCTTTTTTTATGTTGTAATGGGGCTAGGGTCAAGGTAAGGATGCATATTTGGCCAAGTGAGCTTGAAATTTGAATATTTGATAAGCTTAAACTTCCCACCTAACCTATGACATCCTATACAATTTCAAAGCTAACCTAAATATCCATTTTTCTCACTTTTCCACATACTCATACATTTCCTTTCCATTTCACAACACTTATACATTGACCCTTATTGAGCTTTGCTTTAGGGTATTTTTGTCCCCTTTTTATTTCTTCCTTTTTTTTCTAAACTATATACAAGAACATCAATGCATAAGGTCTATACATTTTAATTAACACATGAGCATGTACCCAATTCCCAATATCTACAACAAAAATACAAAACTACCCTTTTATTCACCCAATGTCCCAAGATTTCCCACACTTAAATGACACACACACACATTAGCCTAAGCTAATCAAAGATCCAAATTAGAGACTTTTATTGTTTTCCGCTTTAGGACTTGTAATGTGCTAAAATTATAAACAAAGTGGGTTAAGCATAGGCTCAAATTGGCTAACAATGGAAGATAAAAGGTAAGGCCATTTGGGTAAGTGAGCTAAATGAAATGATGGCCTCAATCATATAAATGCGTGAATACAAGAAATAATTGGACATATAGAATTAAACAAATCAAAGATCACAATCATAGGATGAGAATAATGCACACAAGGAGTAAAAATAAGTGGTTATAAGATGTAACCACACAATTAAGCTCAAATCTCACAAGCTTGTGTTCTTAGCTCAATACATGCATCACAAAATATGAATTCAAGCAAGTTACAAAAGTTTTCAATTAATTGGGTTGTGCTCTATAGATGGATTCTTTTGAAAATTTCATCATTTTGACTACGCATTGTTGTGATTGAGAAATTCCAAAACTTCCTTAGTTTACCCTTTTTTATTTCAATCAAAACAAGTTTCATATGAAAAAGGGTCAACTAGGTCTTAACAATTCCAAATTAGTTTCTAATCACAACCACAAGTTAAGAGGATAATTATAATTATAAAAAAAACCAACTAAAGTATGAAATCCAACATCCACACTATCTACATCCAAAATGAGAAAGTATGCAACATAGAAGTATCCAAAATATCCAAAACAACTAATATATACAATAGTGTGCAAAATAAGATAACTAGGAAAGCATAACTAAGAAAATAGCTGAAATGTTCACCGATCTACCGACGGTGCCAACGGTAACTTCCCCACACTTAAGATCAAGCATCGTCCCCGATGTTAATCTTCAAGCTCAGGGAGAGGTACACCGGTCAGCTCTGGCGCTGGCTGGGGCTGTGGCTGAGGCTGAGGTGTCTCCTGGGTAGCCTGGGTCTCTAGGGGTGGTGGTGGTGGTGCCATATGAACTGGCTCCTCCTCATGTGTATCCTCATCATGTAAATTCTTATGCTCCTCCTCATGGGTCTCCTCATCTGAACCGGAGAACTCTGGAAGAGGGGTAGCTCAAAACCCTGGGCCACAAACATCTGGTCAATCTGGTCCAGGCGACGTATGAGCTGGCGCTTGCTGCACTCCATGAACCAGAAAAGACGCTGAACCAGTAAGTAGGTCGGCTGGGGCGCTGGTGGTGGTGGTAAACGAATAGCTGCTGTTGCTGTAGAAGCTCTTGCTAGGGCTGATGACGAAGAGGGTCCAGCTCCCTCTTCTGCTGCTCTAGCCCAAGATCGTCGTCGGGAAGGAGGCTTTTCGTTCACCCAGGATCCCCATGGAATGGTCACTGACTCCTTCTCAGGAAGTGATGGGGGTGGTGACACGTCCTCCGGTAGCCACGGGACACCGGCCCGCTGAGCCATCTGTGTGACAAGGACGGGAAATGGAAAGGATCCTCTGATGTGGGCCCGCCACATGAATCGCCTGATCAGCCGGGAAAAATAGACCTCCTTCCCCTCTAGCATACAGCTGATCAAGATCAACATAGCGACGGGGATCTCCGAGAAGTGGGTTGTCGACATGAGGTAGTGGGCGAAAATCTGCTGCCAGGTCTTGGCTTCTTTGCTCAGATAAGTAAAGCGCATCCCCTTGGGTGCCTTGTTCTCCGCATCCATAACCCAGCGAGCCTCTGGGGTAGCTACCACTGCCCTCAAAGCATCAAAGTCAAAGATCATGCAGTGGAGCTCCACCTCGGCCTGCTCAAAGGCATCAGTATCACCTGCCTTGGGCCTACAAGTAAGGGCGTCCTCAATGGCCTGCTCAGTGATGGGCACCTAAATACCTCGAATAAGCACCGAGTCAAGGGTGTGGCGGAAGAAGTTGCAATAGAATTCTTGCACCCAAGACCGGTTCACCCGGCTAAGTTCCCGATCCACAAAGTCTAAACCCATCCTCTCAATGTGGTTATGAATCGTTTGCCTCAAATCGGATGGGATGACCAAGTTCTTTTCAATGTTCAAGTTTTTTTTGTTGTAGCTTGGGAACCGAAGTTCAAAGTAGAGATTAGGGAACTTGACTGGATCCTAGGCAGGCAGTGATTGATTTGTCCTCTCCTCGTCATCAATAGGATTTTTAGAATAATCCATATAAGGAGAGAAAGTAGAATCTGGGGCCCTTTTCCTCTTTTTGGAGGTGGCCTTGCCTTTTCTCTTATCCGACATCCTGTAAAATAGAAAAGAGTAGAATATAAGCAGCTAAGCACATAGTAGGAAGCAGGAAAGAAATGATTAGGGTGTAAAATGAATGACAAGTAATCATGATGTGAGCTAAAATTGAAAACTTGGAAAGCAATTAAGCACAGAAAACATCCATAAACCAAGAATCAAACATTTCAAGCAATGTAACACAATGCTCATGTATTAGGCACATTAATCATCATAACGCAAAAGAATGGTTAAAGAGTTAAGTAAAATGAGAAATGAAGTCAGTAGGTTAAACAAGTTAGTGAATTAAAAAGTGAGATTGATAGTTAGTGGTATGATGGAGAATGGCTTAATGAAAAGAGAATCGCAAAATATGTACAACAATCATGTTCACACTCATGAAAATGTAGGAAAGCCAAAAGTATGTGATAACGAATTCGCAATAATTGGTGTTATAAGCAATAGAGTGCATTGGTGTAACTATGAAAAGAGGAAAACCAAATAGAGTGAAGAAAGAGAGTTACACCATGGAGATACACCAGTTACTGTGAAAGAATGAACATTGTGTAAGGAGATTGTAAATCGTGGTGCAATAAAATGGTTAGGCAATTCCTTCAGTTCATTTAGTCACTGCTAATCACAGGGAACAGAATAAGAATGGGAAAAGCTGGCCCAAATGTCTCGGGAATTGAACTTGGTGTAAGTTGAGAAACTGTTAGTTTGAAAATGCCAAGTTCAATCCTAGGCACGATTTGAAGGTTAAAATGGTTTTGGAAAAAATCGGGCAGCATCCCGGCTATAATTTGGACATTCCCGGATAGGCAAAAACAGCAGGATAGGCATATGAATCCAAAAAGCAAGCAGCATAGCCAATCAGTAGCAAAAAGCAAATATTAAGCTGATAAGTGGAATGCACATAACTATGCGGCAGCAACATAATCAGAGAATGAGAAATATAGCAGGCAGCAGAGTATAAAGAATGTATCATGCCAAAAATGAGCAATACCACTCAGCAAGCAATCAACATGTGCTCAATCAGGTAAACAAATACGGCGCAATGATCAGTCCTAGAATCCTCTATCCAGAACCTAACTACCTAACAGCAGATATCTCTATCTATCCTATCATGCAAAAATCAAATTCTAACTAACAAAAAAACTAACAGTAAGCTAATGAAAAAAAAAAGAAAATAAAATGAAAGAAACAGAAACAGGGGAGTAACCTGTAAGCAGACTAGGAATGGAATGTGGGGAAAATGAGAAAGGGAAGGAGGAGGGGACGGAGGCCTGCGACGAATAGTAGCGCTCGCCGGCGGTGGAGGGTGGCGGCGCTCGGTTGAGGCTGCGGTGGTGAAGACAGAGAGAGCGAGGGAGTGAGAGAAGAGGGATGAGTGAGAAAGAGAGAGGGAGAATGGGTATGAGGGTGAGAGAGAGGGGAGCGACGGCAGCGGCGCGGCCGGCGCGGTGGTCGGAGACGCGACGGGGAAGAAGGAGGGGGTAGGAGAGGGAGTTTGGAGAAAAGGGAGGGTTAGGGGTGCGTCTGCGCGAGTATTCATCGCGCCCTGGGGTTATCCCATTTTCGGAATCGACGTGGACGCGCACAGCGCGCGTCCGCGTGCATGGATGAATTTATGGATGGACGCAGGAGCATCTCGTGCACTCATGCGTGACTGGGAGAAATTAGTGAGGACGCATATGCATACTGTACGCGTCCGCGTGCTACGAGTTGGGCTGAAGGCTTAGCACTGGCCCAACGCCAGCATAACTCTCTGGAAAAACGTATGGGCTGGTGCTAGCAGCTTAGGGACGCGTACGCGGTACGTGCGCGTCCGCGTGCATGGTCATCTAATCTAGTAGCGCGCAAGCGCGATGTGCGTGCTCGCGTGCCTTTCCTTAAAGGTGCATGGACGCGCACGCATGCTGTGCGCATCCGCGTTGGACGAGTTGGGCTACAGGCTCAATTCTTGCACAAGAAAGGCCCAACTCTCTATAAAATATATGGGGCTGCATCTGCTCATGGATGCGTGCGCGTATAGCGTGCTCACGCGTCTTTTCCCCTCCCTTTTTTTTTCAGAAAAGCTAAAGGCTCAAAAGTCCCAAAAACTCCCTAACAACACCTACAACCTCTAACCAATCAAAAAGTACACCATTCACAAAGATTTTTCCTTCAACTACTAACAAGCGCAACATTCATCTTAGAATGCTAACAATCAATTTATTAAAACAACTAAAGTGACATGGAAAACTACCTATAATGGTAACTCAAATCACTTATTAATGAAATCTGCAAGAGAGTGGAAAGAGTATACCATGGTGGAGTGTCTCCTACCTAGAACTTTTAGTTTAAGTCCTTAAGTTGGACCTTTGGGAAACCCTTGTCATGGTGGCTTATGTTTTTACTCATCCTTGATTCTCCAAGGATCTTTGCGCCTCAAATGGTTGACATAAATTCCAACCTTCTTCACCAAGTTTGGATGGAGTTCCACCCAAGATATGAGCTTCCTTAGTTGGTCTTCGTATTGCGATCCGGGATCCCATATCTTATTTTCGCACCCGTCTTCTAGTTGAGCTTCATGGACTTTCCTTTCGGGTGGTTGGCAAGTAGAACTAATAGAATTCTCTCTAGCATACCAAGCTTTCTTCCTAGACCCATGTGAAGTAGCATTCATCCAATCATAACTCCCATATCTTGAGAATTTGACCTCAGTGAGCTTAACTCCTAACTTCCATCCACTACACAACTTCTTACCACTCTTTATTCCACAAAGAGTTCTAAGTTGTCCATCATTTTCAATCAAGCCATATTCAAGTTAGAAAGTAAAGCTTAAAGATGAGAGTTTTACCCACTTGAACGGTGTGTTGGATGGTGGTTTAGGGAGGAGAACCTCCCCACACTTAGACAATGCAAGGTCGGTTTTCTTTTGCTCTTCTTTGTGCATTTCCACCTCTTGACAACTCTTTTCAACTTCTTTTTGCTTGTCGACCTCTTCCAATTCCTCCTCATCATCAACCAAATCAAACTTGGGAGGTTGTGTGAAATCTTCTTCCGCCTCAACTTCACACTCATTGAGAGAGTCTTCAACAAGGTTACCAATAGTGTTTGGTATGGAGTTGCCTTCAATAGCTACATGTTCATGCTCCAAAGGAGAGAATTCCACTTTTGATAAAAATTTATTGATGATTGAATCCATCTCTTGATCAACCCTTTCATATTCTTCAATTTTGATAAGCTCTGAAGGTTGTTGGGAGTCACATGGTGGTGCCGCATCTCCTAAATCTTCAATCACTTCTTCCCTTTCTTTAATGACCCTAGGCTTCTCTAATTGTTCCAATACAAAGCTTGACTCTTCCTTCTTCTCCACCGGATTTTCCAATTTATCCTTCATACTTTACGCTTCTTTTGGTTCTTCACATGTGGCCATGGAGACAACTTGAGTATTCAAACATTGGTAGGCTAACGTGTGTACCACCTTGGTCAAATTAGTCACAAACTCTAGGTGTCCCTTTGCATGTCCGCTTGGCCTTGAAGTAGTAAGGTGAGGGAGTCATCTATTGGGGCTTGGGGTGGATAAGAGGGTTCATTATTTTGGAGAACGGTTTCATAGTAGGGAGGTGGTTCTTCTTGGTAAGGGTATGGAAATGGTGTGCATTGAGGTGGTTCATGGTAGTAGTCATGATAAGGTTGTGGTGGTTCTATAAGTTCTTGCTCATAATGGTCATAAGAATATGGTATGGGTGATTGGTCATGTGAGGGATATGGATCATAGGGAGGTGTTTGGTAATAAGAGGCTTGTGAGAATGGTTGAGGTTCATGTTGCGAATAAGAGTCATAGGCATATGTTGGTGGTTGATTGTCATAAAAAGATTCACCATAGCCATTGAATTGACATGTATTAGGATGGTGATTATACCTATAAGTATCCGGAGGTTGTTGCCAATAGGAGTGATCAATTCCTTGAGGCTCCTCCCATCTTTGTTGGTTCCATCCTTGGTACATGTTGTCATTAAAGTCCACATTTCCTACAACACAATTAGCACCAAACTCATAGCCAAGAGGGTGAGAATTCATAGTGGAAGAACAAAATAAAACTAACAAAAACTAGTAAACAAGCAAAAGACAAGCTATTCATAATATTTACATATATACAATAACCAATAACATAACACCATTGCAACTCCCTGGCAACGGTGTATATACAATAACCAATAACATAACACCATTGCAACTCCCTGGCAACGGCGCCATTTTGATGAGAAGGACTTTTGTGTGGTTTAGAATTTAACAAATGAAAGCTCGTTGCAATATAGTTTCTAAACCAACACTAATCCTTTCATACAAAAATTTGTTTGTCACAAGTAACAAACCCCTAAAATCTATAAACTGAAGTATTGGTCGTTCTCCTAAGGAATTGCAATGAAGTGTTCTTGTTATTGGTTATGAAGTATGTTTTAGGATTTTTGAGATTTTTGACAAGAAATATAAATGGCAATGAAAGTAAACTAATAACTATAAAAAGCCCTTGGCAAGGATATGAGAACTAGAAGTCCTATCCTAGTTATCATTCTCAATTATGATCACAAATTGTCCATTGCTACCACTTCGTTAACCTCTAACCATGGAGGAAAGTCAAATGGATGAATCAACTTGATTTCATAAGTCCTAGCTAACTCCCAAGGGAAAGACTAGCGTTCGTGGTATCCAAATCAATTAGCAACTTCTAATTATCGACCAACAAAGGAATTAGATAACTCAAGCGTCACTAATTACTCCACCTAGGCCAAGATGAATGAAAATCTATACTAAAATCCAACCAAGCATTTTATCAAATACTTGGGAGGCACAAAAGAAAAGCATAGTAAATGATAACAAGGATAAAATCTAACAACAATCGAATATAGGGAATCAACAACAACAATCAAAGAAAACAAGATCTACATGAATTACCTCAAATTGCATTAAAAGAAAATAGAATGAACAAAAGTAAATCTACAAACAAAGTAGAAGAAAGTAATAACAACAATAGAAGAATGATGAATGTAGCAACAAGAAATTAAGAAGAAGAAGTAGAAAAGAGCATGAATTAAAACCTAGATCTAAGAACTAAACCTAATCCTAATCCTAATTCTAGAGAGAAGTGAGAGCTTCTCTCTCTAAAACTAAAACTAAAACTAGCCTAATGTGTGTGTATGAACTATGATGATGCCTCCCCTTCATTCCTTGGTCTTTTTAGCCCTTTTTCCCGCCAAAGCCCAACTCCAAATAGGGTTAGAAACTCTCCAAAATCGCCAGGCACGCGTTCTATTAAAAAAATCACATATCAGCACCGACGCGTACGCGCACAGCACGCGTACGCGTCCATGGGCGAGTTCAATTCTTTGGCTTTTCATGATCTTCTCCACTTGCATGCTTCCTTCTTTGCTCCCTTGATCCATTCTTAGCCTTTTTTCAATTCTGAAATCACTAACAACCACATCAAGGCATCTAGTAGAATCAAAGGGAAATAGAAATTCATCAAGTTATAGGTCTAAAAGCATGTTTTCGCATTTAAGCACAAATAAGGGATCAATCACAAAAATCATGCTATTCCATTGGATAAATGTGAGAAAAAGTTGTCAAAATGCTCTAAATTCAACACAAGATAAACCCTACAAAGGGGTTTATCAAGTAGTGAATTAGTAATTATTATTAATTTTGTAATAATTTGTTATGTTTTTGTAAAGTTCGTGAAATTTAACATGTAATCACCTACTGCGTCCGGATCGGTACAATCATGCCATGGAGGAGTAGGGGTGAAAAAACAGGTCGAATTCGTCGGGCCAACCTGTCGAACCCGCTAAAAAAGGCAAGTCCGGCTAGATTTTATAATTCGCCAAACTAAAAAAAATGCGCTAAACCTGCACCGCCAAATTTGCGGGTTTTAGCAAGGCGGGGCAAGACGGCCCACGCGGGCCAAGGATTTTTATTTTTTATTTTTTTATTAAATAAAAGAGTAATTACTACTACAAAATTAATAATTATATAATTTTTAAATATTTTTTTATTTTTTATTTTTATTCTTCTTTTAGTTATTAACTTTATTTATTTTATTTTTTAATTTCATATATATGCTTAAATTATGTGACTTATTTTTTAAAATTAAGATGATTCTATTGATAAATAATAGTTTGAACAATTTTGTTGAAGTAAAAAATTAAAAAACAGATAGTAAACAAATTATAATATAATTTGACTATTTTTTATTTGTATTTAATTTTTTAATTATTATTTTTTGATTAATTTTAATGAATTTTATTTTTCAAAAAAAAGAGTCAAGCAAGTTAGCTCGCCATCCTGTCAATCTGCCATAAAGTGGGGCAGACTAGCATTTTGAGCCCACTTTAATTGGCGGGGCGGGCAGTACGGGCCTAGGTGGGACGGGGCGGGTTGGAGCGAACCGGCCCGCTTTGCCACCCCTATGGAGGAGCATATATGGTTCACTGATTTTTATCATGTTTCCCATATTGGAATAGTTCAATGCCAGAGATAACTGGTAAATGCTCTAGTCGAGAGGTGGCACCTAAACACACACATTTCACCTTCCGGTTGGTGAGTATGCTGTAACATTGGAATATGTGGCTTTGATTTTTGGTCTTCTAACAAACGGTCTTCCATTGACCGTAGTGACTATGAGTAGTCACGAAATTTTAGAGGCTGAGTGTTTGCACCATTTTAGAATTGTACCGAGAAAATCTGACTGTAGAGAAAGTTGCATAAAATTGACGTGGCTTCTAATGAGCGGATAATTTATACGCTTTTTGGCATTATTTTTAGGTAGTTTTTAGTATGATTTAGTTAGTTTTTACTATGTTTTTATTAGTTTTTATGCAAAAATTACATTTCTGGACTTTACTATGAGTTTGTGTGTTTTTCTGTGATTTCAGGTATTTTCTGGCTGAAATTGAGGGACTTGAGCAAAAATCTGATTCAGAGGCTGAAAAAGGACTGCAAATGCTGTTGGATTTTGACTTCCCTGCACTCGAAATAGATTTTCTGGAGTTACAGAAACCCAATTGGTGTGCTCTCAATTGCGTTGGAAAGTAGACATCCAGGACTTTCCAGCAATAAATAATAGTCCATACTTTGCCCGAGTAGTGACAGACGCAAAAGGATCAATGGATCCTATTCCAACATGATCGAGAACCGACAGATGATTAGCCGTACGGTGACAGCACATTTAGATCATTTTCACTGAGAGGACGGACGGTAGCCATTGACATGGAAAGGAGTATGAATGATTGAATGAAGGCAGTAGGAAAGCAGAGATTCAGAAGGAGCAAAGCATCTCCATACGCTTATCTGAAATTCCCACCAATGAATTACATAAGTATCTCTATTTTATTTTATTTATATTTCAATTATCAAAATCCCATAACCATTTGAATTTGCCTGACTGAGATTTACAAGATGACCATAGCTTGCTTCAAGCCGACAATCTCCGTGGGATCGACCCTTACTCACGTAAGGTTTATTACTTGGACGACCCAGTGCACTTGCTGGTTAGGTGTGCAGAGTTGTGAAAAAGAGTTGAGATTATGATCGTGCGTACCAAGCTGTTGGCGCAGTTGAGATCACAATTTCGTGCACCAAGTTTTTGGCACCGTTGCCGGGGATTGTTCGAGTTTGGACAACTGACGGTTCATCTTGTTGCTCAGATTAGGTAATTTTATTTTATTTTTAATTTTCAAAAAATACAAAAGAAATTTTTAAAATCATAAAACCAAAAATAATTTTGTGTTTCTTGTTTGAGTCTAGTGTCAATTTGTAAGTTTGGTGTCAATTGTATTTTTTTTAATTTTCATTAAAATTTTCGAAAACTCATGCATTATGTTCTTCATGATCTTCAAAGTTGTTCTTGATGATCTTCTTTGTTTGATCTTTACATTTTTTGTTTTGTGTCTTTTCATATTTTTCATATACATTTTCAATTTGTTAGTGTCTAAAGTTTGAAAATTTCTAAGTTTGGTGTCTTGCATGTTTTTCTTTTCTTAAAAATTTTCAAAAATAAGTCTTGATGTTCATCTTGATCTTCAAAGTATTCTTGGTGTTCATCTTGACATTCAAAGTGTTCTTGCATGCATTAGTTTTGATTCATAATTTCTATGTTTTGTTTCAATTTGGTGTTCTTCTCTCTCTTTACTAAAAATCCAAAAATAAAAAATATATCTTTCCTTGTTTTACTCATAAATTTCAATTTCAAAAGTCTATCTTTTCAAATCTTTTTCAAAAATCAAATCTTTTTCATTTATTTTTACATATTTTCAATTTTTTTTAATTGATTTTCAAAATCTTTTTCTTATTCTTACTTCATATTTTCGAAAATCTCACTAACATTTAATGTTTTAATTCAAAAAATTTTCAAGTTGTTACTTGCCTATTAAGAAAGGTTCAATCTTTGAATTTTAAAATTATATCTTTTAGTTTCTTATTAGTCAAGTAATCAACTTTGATTTCAAAAATCAAATCTTTTTAAATTTCCTTTTCAAATGTTTTTCAAATTAAATTTCAATCATATATTTTTCAAAATCAATTTCAAAATCTTTTCTAACTTCTTATCTTTTCAAAATTGATTTTCAAACCTTTTTCAATTAACTACTTGACTTTTTGTTTGATTTTAAAAATTTTCTAATTCACTCATATCTTTTTCAAAACTATCTAACTAATTTTTCTCTCTAATTTTCGAAAAATCCTCCCCACTTTTTCAAAATACCTTTTAATTAACTAATTGTTTTAAATTTTAATTTAATTTTATTTCTCTTTTTAATTTCCGAATTGTAACTGATTTTTAAATAAAAACAAAAATATTTTCCTTTTCTTTTTAATTATTTTCGAATTTTTCTCTCCTCCTTCTTCTATTCTTCTCTTCTTCTACTCACATAAAGGAATCTCTATATTGTGACATAGAGGATTTCTCTTCTTTTCTGTTCTCTTCTTTTTCATATGAGCAGAAACAGGGATAAAGACACCCTTATTGAAGTTGATCCTGAACCTGAAAGGACTCTTAAGAGGAAACTAAGAGAAGATAAAGCACAACCCTCTGGAGAGGACCTGACCGAAATTTTCGAAAAAGAAGGGGACATGGCCAAACCCAATAACAATGGTGGAGATGCAAGGAAGATGCTTGGTGAATTTATTGCACCCTCTTCTGACTTCTGTGGAAGGAGCATCTCTATTCCTGCAATTGGAGCAAACAACTTTGAGTTTAAGCCTCAATTAGTTTCTCTAATGCAGCAGAATTGCAAGTATCATAGACTTTCATTGGAAGATCATTATCAGTTTTTAGCTGAGTTCTTGCAAATCTGTAATACTGTTAAGACTCATGGGGTTGACCCTGAGATCTACAGGCTTATGCTTTTCCCTTTTGCTGTAAGAGACAGAGCTAGGATATGGTTGGACTCACAACCTAAGGACAGCCTGAACTCTTGGGAAAAACTGGTCAATGCCTTCTTGGCAAAGTTCTTTCCACCTCAAAAATTGAGTAAGCTTAGAGTGGAAGTCCAAACCTTCAGACAGAAGGAAGGCGAATCCCTCTATGAAGCTTGGAAAAGATACAAGCAATTGATCAGAAGGTGTCCTTCTGGTATGCTTTCAGAATGGAGCATCATATGTATATTCTATGATGGTCTATCTGAACTGTCCAAGATGTCATTGGACAACTCTGTAGGTGGATCTCTTCATCTGAAGAAGACGCCTGAAGAAGCTCAGGAACTTATTGAAATGGTTGCAAATAACCAATTCATGTACACTTCTGAAAGAAATTCTGTGAATAATGGGACAACTCAGAAGAAAGGAGTTCTTGAGATAGATACTCTGAATGCCATATTGGCTCAGAACAAAATATTCACTCAGCAAGTCAATATGATTTCTCAGAGTCTGTCTGAAATGCAAGCTGCATCAGGCAGTACTAAGGAGGCCTCCTCTGAAGAAGAAGCCTATGACCCTGAGAATTCTACAATAGCAGAGGTGAATTACATGGGAGAACCCTATGGAAACACCTATAATCCTTCATGGAGAAATCATCCGAATATCTCATGGAAGGATCAACAGAAGCCTAATCAAGGCTTCAATAATAACAATGGTGGAAGAAACAGGTTTGGCAATAGCAAACCTTTTCCATCATCTTCTCAACAAAAGAAAGAGAATTCTGTACAGAGCTATTTTGGCCTGGCAACCATAGTCTCTGATCTATCCAAGACCACACAAAGTTTCATAAATGAAACAAGGTCCTCCATTAGAAATTTGGAGGCACAGGTGGGTCAGCTGAGTAAGAAGATTACTGAAACTCCTCCCAGTACTCTCTCAAGCAATACAGAAGAAAATCCCAAGAGAGAGTGCAAGGCCATAACCATGATCAACATGGCCGAACCTGGAGAGAGTGAAGAGGACGTGAGTCCCAGTGAGAAAAGCCTCATGGGACGTCCTCTGGCCAGAAAGGAGTTTCCCTTTGAGGAACCAAAGGAATCTGAGGCTCATACAAAGACCATAGAGATTCCATTGAACTTCCTTCTGCCATTCATGAGCTCTGATGAATATTCTTCCTCTGAAGAGGATGAAGACATCACTGAAGAGCAAGTTGCTAAATATCTAAGAGCAATCATGAAGCTGAATGCCAAGTTATTTGGTACTGAGACTTGGGAGGATGAACCCCCTTGTTCATCAATGAACTGAATGCATTAATGAGGCAGACATTACCTTAGAAGAAACCGGATCCCGGAAAATTCTTCATACCTTGTACCATAGGCACCATGACCTTTGAAAAGGCTCTGTGTGACTTGGGGTCAGGGATAAACCTCATGCCCCTCTCTGTAATGGAGAAACTGGAAATCTTTGAGGTACAAGCTGCAAGAATCTCCCTAGAGATGGCAGACAAATCAATGAAACAGGCTTATGGACTAGTAGAGGACGTGCTAGTGAAGGTTGAAGGCCTTTACATCCCTGCTGACTTCATAATCCTAGACACTGGGAAGGATGAGGATGAATCCATCATCCTTGGCAGACCCTTCCTAGCCACAGCTAGGGGTGTTCAAAACCGATCCAAACCAAACAAAACCGACCAACCGAACCAAAAAACCGAAAATCGAACAAACCAAAAAAACCGAAAAAATAATAATTTGCAGTTTTTTCTGCGGTTTGGTTCGATTTTCGGTTCTTTCAGTGAATACCCTAATCGAACCGAACCGAACCGGTTCACTTAAAAACCCTAATATTTAAAGCCTCCTCCCCCAAGCAAATAACCTAGCTAGCCGCCACAGCGCCACTCTCTCCACTCGACCACTCCACAGCACCAAAACTCCTCCTCCCATCCTCCTCTCTGCATCTGACTCGCCGGACAGCACCGTCACGACTCACGGCGGCCCTTCCGCATCGCGCTCCCTCTTCTCGGCGTGGTCCTTTCTCTCCCTCCCTTCCTCGTTGCGCTTCCTTCTCGTCGTCGCACACTAACCCTCAGTTAGAGAGCGAGCCCAGACCCCAGAGCTCCTCTCCCTTTCCCCTGCACAGCGCCGTCTCCGATATTGCAGTGGTGTCTTCGACTTCACAGGTTGCTGATTGTAGCGTCGTAATCATCCTCCACTACTCTGCCATACGTCTCAGTCCAGTCCAGTCCAGGAGTGTCGTCGTTCTTCTCAGTCTAGTCTCGTCCCCTCCGTAGCAGCGGCTGACCCACCGTGTCTCCCTGTCCAGCATCTCCGTCTTCTTTAGTAGGATTTTTTTAATTCTGATAATTTTGGGTTTCAACTTGTATTTATGATTCTGAATTTTTATTTCTATTTTGATGATTCTGTCATTCAAATTCTGTGTTTAGGGTTCTGATTTTTTATTGTATTTTCAAAATCTGTTATAATTATGCAGTTATGGGACTTGGTGTTAAACCTCTTTTATTGTTGATTTGTTTTTTATTGATTATTATTCCCTATTGAGTATTTATTGTTGATTTTTTGGAAATGTTATTGATTATTTATTGAACCTATTTTATTTTGTTGTTCTACTGCTTCTGTTAAACTTTTATATTATTCTTTGTTTCCAATTTTGATTTTTAATGCATATACCCTCAAACTCCATCTCTATCTCCTGGTTTATCTGCAGCTCTGGCCGGCTCTCATGGTATCTCAGATAGTCATGAATGTCGCAACCGGCTGGATTTGTTTGAATTTCTACTACTGTTTGAATAATTTATGTTCTATGTTCAGTGTATTTTGAAATTGCTAATTATTGTTGATTGTTGTATTTGTTTATGCAGTTTGTTGTATTTGGGGGTTTTAGCTTATGAATGTGTATTATTTCTAATTGTTAGGGTTATAGGCTCTGATTGTTAAAGGAGGTGTGTTTTTTATTGTTAGGTTTCTAGGTTCTAATTGTTGTATTTGGGGGTTTTAGCTTATGAATGTGTATATTTATTTGATTAGGGAAATTGCTTCTGATTGTTCAATGTATTTGTTTAGAAAAATTGGTTCTGTGGTTCACTATTCAATGTATTTGTTTAGGAAAATTGCTTCTGATTGTTCAATGTATTTGTTCATTATTGGTGAGCATGTTAAGAACTATCACTGTCACTACTGTTAGCATAATGTTGTGATCAAGTATCTTTCATTAATGGAACGAAGCGAGGTAATTATTTTGAGATGGTATAAGCAGCTGCAGGATGCATAAACAGTGGTCAGAATCTTGCAATTGACTGCTTTCCGTGTTGTAAATTTGTGGCTTTATTAATCAGGTAGAACTTGAAAAGCTTAGGAGATGCTCTGTCCAAGAATTATGTGACTGCTGGAAGATGTGTAATCTTGAAAACCTACCTTGATTGAAAAACCGAACAAACCGAACCAAACCAAACCGAATTTAATTGGTTTGGTTTGGTTCGGATAGTCTCGATAAAAAAACCGAACCAAACCGAACTGCATATTAATTAAACGATTCGATCGGATGACTTTTCTCTAAAAAACCGAACCAAACCGCACCGCGAACACCCCTAGCCACAGCAAAAGCTATGATTGATGTTGACAGAGGAGAGTTGGTCATTCAGTTAAATGAGGACTACCTTGTATTTAAGACTCAAGGTTCTCCTTCTGTAACCATGGAGAGGAAGCATGAAAAGCTTCTCTCAATACAGAGTCACACAAAACCCCCCACATTCAAACTCTAAGTTTGGTATTGAGAGGCCCCAACCCTGCTCTGATTATCTGTGAGGCTCCATGAGAGCTCACTGTCAATCTATTGACATTAAAGAAGCGCTTGTTGGGAGGCAACCCAATGTTATTTAATTATATCTATTTATTTTCAATTGTTATTTTATGTTTTCTGTAGGTTGATGATCACGTGAAGCCACAAAAACAACTGAAAAATCAAAAACAGAATGAAAAACAGCATTAAAAATAGCACACCCTGGAGGATAAGCTTACTGGCATTTAAACGCCAATAAGAAGCATCAGACTGGCGTTTAACGCCAGAAAGAAGCATCAAGCTGGCATTTAACGCCAAAAGCAAGCACCAGACTGGCGTTTAACGCCAGAAACAGGCACCAAGTTGGCGTTAAACGCCAAGAAAGGGAGAAAAGCTGGCGTTTAACGCCAGAAACAAGCAGCAGTCTGGCGTTAAATGCCAGGATTGCACTTGAAGGGCGTTTACACGCCTAAATGGAGCAGGGATGATAAGTCCTTGACCCCTCAGGATCTGTGGGCCCCACAGGATCCCCACCTACCCCACCTCTCTCTTTCTCTCTCTCTTTCTCCCACCTTTTTCATAACACTCTTTCCCAAATACCCTTCACCAATCACATCCATCCACTCTTTCCCAAAAATCCCACCTACCTCCAAATTCAAAATCCTTTCCCTCCCAAACCCAACCCTAATACACGAAACCTAACCCTCCCCCACCCCTATATAAATCCCTCACCGCTCCTTCATTTTCACACATTACAACCACTACTTCTACCCCTTGGCCGGACTACATATCTCCCTCCATCTCCTCCATTTTCTTCTTTTACTACTACTTTCTTTCTTCTTTTGCTCGAGGACGAGCAAACCTTTTAAGTTTGGTGTGGTAAGAGCATTGCTTTTTGTTTTTCCATAACCATTAAGGGCACCTAAGGCCAGAGAAACCTCAAGAAAGAGAAAAGGGAAGGCAATTGCTACCACCTCTGAGTCATGGGAGATGGAAAGATTCATCTCAAAGGTCCATCAAGACCACTTCTATGAAGTTGTGGCCAAGAAGAAGGTGATCCCTGAGGTCCCTTTTAAGCTCAAAAAGGGCGAATATCCCGAGATCCGACAAGAGATTAGAAGAAGAGGATGGGAAGTTCTCTCAAATCCTATTCAACAAGTCAAGATCTTAATGGTTCAAGAGTTCTATGCAAACGCATGGATCACTAGGAACCATGATCAAAGTATGAACCCGAATCCAAAGAATTGGCTTACAATGGTTCGGGGAAAATACTTAGATTTTAGTCCGGAAAATGTAAGGTTGGCGTTCAACTTGCCAATGATGCAAGAAAACGCACGCACCTACACTAGAAGGGTCAACTTTGATCAAAGGTTAGACCAAGTCCTCATGGACATATGTGTGGAAGGAGCTCAATGAAAAGAGACTCAAGAGGCAACCCGGTTCAATTAAGAAGACCGGACCTTAAGCCTGTAGCTAGAGGATGGTTGGAGTTCATCCAACGCTCTATCATTCCTACTAGCAACCGATCTGAAGTAACTGTAGATCGGGCCATCATGATCCATAGTATCATGATTGGGGAGGAAGTGGAAGTTCATGAGATTATACCTCAAGAACTCTACAAGGTGGCTGACAAGTCTTCCACTTTGGTAAGGTTAGCCTTTCCTCACCTCATTTGTCACCTTTGCAATTCAGTAAGAATTGACATAGAGGAAGACACCTTCATTGATGAGGACAAGCCCATCACTAAGAAAAGGATGGAGCAAACAAGAGAGCCCACTCATGGACCTCAACAAGAGCATGAGAAAATTCCTCATCATGAAATCCCTGAGATGCCTCAAGGGATGCATTTTCCTCCACAAAACTATTGGGAGCAAATCAACACCTCCCTAGGAGAATTAAGTTCCAACATGGGACAACTAAGGGTGGAGCACCAAGAGCATTCCATCCTCCTTCATGAAATTAGAGAAGACCAAAGAGCCATGAGGGAAGAGCAACAAAGGCAAGGAAGAGACATAGAGGAGCTCAAGAGTACCATTGGTTCTTCAAGAGGAAGAAGACGCCACCCTCACTAAGGTGGACCCGTTCCTTAATCTCCTTGTCTATTTATGTTTTTCGTTTACTATGCTTTATGTTTTATCTATATTTGTGTCTTTATTACATGATCATTAGTATCTTAGTGTCTATGCCTTAAAGCTATGAATGTCCTATGAATCCATCACCTTTCTTAAATGAAAAATGTTTTAATTACAAAAGAACAAGAAGTACATGATTTCGAATTCATCCTTGAAATTAGTTTAATTATTTTGATGTGGTGACAATACTTTTTGTTTTCTGAATGAATACTTGAACAGTGAATATTTTTGAATTTGTTGTTTATGAATGTTAAAATTGTTGGCTCTTGAAAGAATGATGAAAAAGGAGAAATGTTATTTGATAATCTGAAAAATCATAAACTTGATTCTTGAAGCAAGAAAAAGCAGTGAAAAACAAGGCTTGCGAAAAAAAATGGCAAAAATAAAAGAAAAAAAAAAGAAAGAAAAAGAAAAAGCAAGCAGAAAAAGGCAAGAGCTCTTTAAACCAAAAGGCAAGAGCAAAAAGCCAGTAACCCTTTAAACTAAAAGGCAAGGGTAAAAAGGATCCAAGGCTTTGAGTATTAATGGATAGGAGGGCCCAAAGGAATAAAATCCTGGCCTAAGCGGCTAAACCAAGCTGTCCCTAACCATGTGCTTGTGGTGTGAAGGTGTCAAGTGAAAAGCTTGAGACTGAGCGGTTAAAGTCGTGATCCAAAGCAAAAAGAGTGTGTTTAAGAACCCTGGACACCTCTAATTGGGGACTCTAGCAAAGTTGGGTCACAATCTGAAAATGTTCACCCAGTTATATGTCTATGGCATTTATGTATCCGGTGGTAATATTGGAAAATAAAGTGCTTAGGGCCACGGCCAAGACTCATAAAGTAGTTGTGTTCAAGAATCAACATACTGAACTAGGAGAATCAATAACACTATCTAAATTCTGAGTTCTTATAGATGCCAATCATTCTGAACTTCAAAGGATAAAGTGAGATGCCAAAACTGTTCAGAGGCAAAAAGCTACTAGTCCCGCTCATCTAATTGGAGCTAAGTTTCATTGATATTTTAGAATTTATAGTATATTCTCTTCTTTTTATCCTATTTGATTTTCAGTTGCTTGGGGACAAGCAACAATTTAAGTTTGGTGTTGTGATGAGCGGATAATTTATACGCTTTTTGGCATTGTTTTTAGGTAGTTTTTAGTATGATTTAGTTAGTTTTTACTATATTTTTATTAGTTTTTATGCAAAAATCACATTTTTAGACTTTACTATGAGTTTGTGTATTTTTCTGTAATTTCAGGTATTTTCTGGCTGAAATTGAGGGACCTGAGCAAAAATCTGATTCAAAGGCTGAAAAAGGACTGCAGATGCTATTGGATTCTGACCTCCCTGCACTCGAAATGGATTTTCTAGAGCTACAGAAATCCAATTGGTGCGCTCTCAATTGCGGTTGAAAGTAGACATCCAGGGCTTTCTAAAAATATATAATAGTCCATACTTTGCTCGAGTAGTGACAGACGCAAAAGGATCAATAGATCCTATTCCAACATGATCGAGAACCGACAGATGATTAGTCGTGCGGTGACAGCGCATTTGGACCATTTTCATTGAGAGGACGGACGGTAGCCATTGACAATGGTGATCCCCCAACATACAGCTTGACATGGAAAGGAGTATGAGTGATTGAATGAAGCCAGTAGAAAAGCAGAGATTTAGAAGGAGCAAAGCATCTCCATACGCTTATCTGAAATTCCCACCAATGAATTACATAAGTATCTCTATCTTATTTTATTTATATTTCAATTATCAAAATCCCATAACCATTTGAATATGCCTGACTGAGATTTACAAGATGACCATAGCTTGCTTCAAGCCGACAATCTCCGTGGGATCGACCCTTACTCACGTAAAGTTTATTACTTGGACGACTCAGTGCACTTGCTGGTTAGTTGTGCGGAGTTGTGAAAAAGAGTTGAGATTACGATCGTGCGTACCAAGCTGTTGGCGCAGTTGAGATCACAATTTCGTGTACCAGTTTCGAAATTTAAAAGAATGTTTATAGTGCGTTGACGAAGACAGTATTAAGAGGTACGTGAAGTGCCACACAGCTATATATATACATATAAACATAACAAATTGTACCAACCGATTTCTGTTTGTCCGTTGAAATAATTTATTTTATTATCAAATCGGACAGTCTGATTTAAATTTTTCGAAATAAAAAAAATTAATTCCTACTAAAATCGGATGGTCCAATTACAGTTGCCAAATTTTAAAATTTTTCCTCCACACAAATCGGATCGTCCGATTTGTGACCTTAATTTTCTTAATAAAGAAATTGAACTGTTCGATTTTATCATGTTACTGTTCAGATAAAGCTGCCCCACATTATTGTATAGCACCCCATGGCTCCATAATCAGACACATCACAGACAGTTTCAATATAAAAAAAAAGCCAACAAGAATAATAAAAAAAGGTTATATTTTTTTATAAAATGATAAATTCTTTTTAAAGTTAAACGCTTTAGTCTCTAAATTTTAAAACACATATAACAATTTTTAATATTTAATTTTATTAGACAATATAATTTTTTTAATTTAATTTAAAAAATAAAGTATAAAATAGTCTTTAAAAAAGTATAAAAATTTTCAAAACACACTGAAAAATTTTAAAAACAAGTGTAATAACCCGTGCCATGCACGTGATAAAACTGAAATTATAATTTTAAATTATTCTATTAAAATTAATTTGAATTGTAATAATTTAATTAATAAATAAATAATATGATGTGCATTGTTCGTGTTTTTTTAAATATAGTATTACATGTATTAACTCGAATGTAGCTATTAAGTGTATAAAAATTATATTTGAATTATGAATTCTCTAAATGAAATTATCCCGTTTAAAATATTTAAATTATGATTTCAATCATAAATTACAATTATGATTTAAAAAAAAATTTTGATATAATATTACATTTTTTTTCATTTTACTATTAATATGTTGATATTGTAAGTCTAAATTATAGTATTTTACTTAATCTTGACTGAAAAAAGAAAATAATTACGTGTTTCTATCATTTAATTTATTTAATACACAATGTGCTAACATTAACGATATTTTTTAAAAAAATATATTGATAAAAATAGATATAATATAATTACAAATATAACATAAATAAATAAAATATATAAATAAATGCGAAACCAATATGTTTACCAATGTCTTTGTTAAATTTTATAAATTAGAGAATAAATTATGTATTTGGTTGCTTGGTAATCACATAGATGATCAAGTAATTGGATTGTAAATTGATCTCATAGTGTACATCTTATTTTTTTTCTCATTTTTGAATGAAAGCGAGAATTAAGGGAGTAAGTAGTAATATATAAAGAAAAAAAAATTTGCACCACAACACATAATTATAACCTAAAGAAATATTCATATTAAAATTTTACATACTGCAAATCATGAAGATCAATCACAATGCAATATACTGGTCACCTCTCTCTATTTTTGACCATAATATGAGTTTTTTTTTTCTAGTCAAGAATCTAATAACATCTAATTGAACAAAAAAATGAATTAAAATTACCAAATTAAGGACAAATGAGTGAATAATATAAGAAATTATAACTTCGAACGTGTATAAAATAAAAAGAATTTACTGATTTATTTTATATTAAACGATAAAACTAACAATAGTATATTAATAAAAGGATATACCTTTAAAAAAAAGTTACAATACAATTTTAAATATTTTCATAAATAAACTGTTAAAATTTTTGTTATCGATAAAATGATGCTATTATACAATTTTTTGGCAAAACTTAAAATCTAAAGGAAAATAATTTTGTGTGGGTTAATATAAATTAATTACGTACCAAATAAGTAGAATCGTTTATTTGTTTGTTTCAATATATCAGCATGAGCAAGCAAATTAAAATGATTATCCAGAATTTTACGATCATCGACCAAATGTACTATACCTGACTCTATCTTAAAAGATATTTTGCACGTGTGTACAGTCAGAAGATATATTCCGCTTGATTTCTCGATCTCAAAATTTGAGAAGACATAGACTTTCCTTTCTACCAATTCATTCTCAAATATTTTTGTCAAATAATTCTTGATTGAACAATGAACTTGTGAAATGGTGTACTTATAAAATTAACTTAAAATATGAACTACAAATATTTATAAGAATTTAATTTTGATGCACTGACAGTGTAAAGTAGTTTTACATGTGTATCCAATTACGTGATGACACATCAATAAAAATAAATACATTTCACATTGACCGCGTGAATGGTCATCCAAAAGAACGGATGTGATTGCACGACTATGTAAAATGCTTTACACTGTCAGTGCATCAAAATTAAACTCTATTTTATAAATTGAACTTAGCATTACTTGAAAAAATTTAGTAAATGAATCAATGAATCTTATCATCTATTAGAACTATTTCTATGTAAACCGTCTTACTCTTGTCAAACTTGAATGGAACTTTTTATAGCCTTATAATTCTTATCTTTATTTTTCATACTTTCTCTTCGTATAATCTACTATAGGTGATACTATTAATACTTAATGGGATCGTAGTCAATAATCATTAGGTATGAAAAAAAATAGAATAAAGACTATGTGAAAATTATAAATTTTTTAAATAATAAATATGAAAGAAAATTTACTGCTTATTATATATACTAATAATATGTCAATAATTTTAAAAATTTACTAATAATACTAATAGTTTAAAGATAATTTTACTATAGTTATAATAAATTTAGTTATTACTCTAAATAAATAAAATAAATAATATATTTAAAAACTAAACAAAAAAAGATTAGCAGTAATCATGTTTAGAATGTTTCTATGTTTTTTTTTTATTTTTTTTGCTTGCTATTCTTTCACTGCAATGTTAGATTAAAGAAATTCTAAATTTGAAATATAATAATAAATATGTCATGTAATGAAAAAATAACAATATATATATATATATATATATATATATATATATATATATATATATATATATATATATATATATAAGGAGTCAATGCACAAAGATATGTTATCGTAATAAAATATCACACTATGAATAATTATATTTGTCAAGTAAATTTATTTATACTCTATATCTATTATATTATTTTATATAAAATTAAAATTTACTTTTATATAATTGTACCTTAAAAGGATCAACTTCAATAAAAAACGAAGAATACATTTTTATTCTATGAAGTAATAAAAAAATATAAAATTATGAGTTGACTCTCAAATTTAGATTCATGTACCACAGAAAAATACTATATATAGACTTTAGTAAAACAAAAATAAATATGTAAATTATTTATTATTAAGGTAATTTTTTATTATATACAGTAATTTTGCATTATATATTAATTTTGTTAAAGTTATATAATTTTATCATATCATAATTAGAATCATTATCTTCAATCATAATTAGAGAAATCTCGGATAATAAATAAGAATATTATACCTAATATACACATATTGAAATAGAAAGGGGGTAGAGATATATTATCATGGACGAGTATAATAACTAAAAATGTTTGAAATAAATATCATAAGAAGATAGAATTATAACGGGTTAAAGCAATAAAAAAATAACTTGTAGAATTATTATATGCTAATGCTAAAAATAATTTTACGTAACCCTATTATAATTTTTTCGATTACCAGTGATAAATTATTATAATTTTAAGATGTTACTTTACCCACGTGATAATTTCAATGTTATTATTATTATTATTATTATTATTATTATTATTATTATTATTATTATTATTATTATTATTATTATTATTATTATTATTATTATTATTATTATTATTATTATTATTATTATTGAATAATAAATAAGAATTAAAATTATATCAATATTTTTATAATTAATATAATTAAAATAACTAAAAATATTTAAAATTAACGTGCGTTATTAATATTAAAAGATTTGATCATTTTATGATTAGAATCAAATATTCTTATCATGATTACCAGGACCGGTGCCATTATCATATCATTATCATATATTATTATTATTATTGTTGTTGTTGTTGTTGTTGTTATTATTGTTGTTGTTGTTGTTGTTGTTAAAATGATTAAAAATATTTTTAATTGATAATTGAAAAGTAGTTTAATAGTGCATTAAATATTGACTTGATATAATAATAATGAAGATATGTTCCTAAATTGGTATAATTATATATTATTCATTAAATATTAATTATAATATAATTATAATAGAGATATTTTTTATAAAATAATTTAGAATAGATGGAAAATTTCATGCATTTTGAAGGGAAAACGGACTCACGAGGAATCGCTATGTCACCCTTATTAGCTGGGGGAAAACCCGGTTTTAGTATATTAAGTAGATGAGTCACTTAATGCAAAGTGGGGGACTAATTTGGTGTATCTACAATGATGACATAACGAATGACACGTGGACGAATACCATTGCGACATGTGGTACAAACAGACATGTGGCCAAATAACATTGTGACACGTGGCACAACCATTCACATCAGCATGCCACGTGTCATGGTCACCACATCATCGTATCATTACATGTGGCTAAATCATGGAATGACACGTGTTACTTAAAGTTCACGTCATTAAGACATGTCATCACGTCGTTAATGGAAAATGGGTCAGGGACTAATATGGTGCACTTTTGTTGATCACAGGGACGTAATTAGTGCAATTGAAATTTCAAGGACGATTTTAATGCACGACGTCAATCTCAAGAATCATTTTAAAGTTTAACTCCAACTAACAAATATAAATTTTAAAAGATATATGATACTATTATGAGTTTTATTTATTTTTAATATTTACCTAGTAAACTTCGTAAATATATCATATATTCCTGTACATATTATGATATCATAAGTTAGTCGGTATATATTTGTTTACATTCAAATATCAATATTACTACAACTACATCACAATAATATATGATAACAAATTTTTAAAGGGAAGTTCTATGGTGTGGATGAAGAAAAATATCTACATGTGTGAATTCTATATGTCTATCTTGTCTAAGCGACATATATTTTCTGTCGTGTCTGAAATTTTTCAGTTAAAACAGTAGGCTGTAACACCCTAACCTTTAGCACGTCATGATCGTACCAAAAGTAAGGAGTTACTAACATGTTCTCCTTATTTACTATTTAATATTGAGCCTTTAGGTCGATATCGCGTTTCAGTTTATAAGAAAATACCAGAAAATTATTTGTAGTAATTAAAATCACACAATTATTAATAATAATAAATGCTATACAAATGAATTTAATATAAAACTCAAATACAATACCTATCCCTCTGGATAAAATAAAACTTAAAGCAACAAGGGCGAGGGAACTCTATAAAAATAACAGGAATCACAAGTAAAACTACTAGTCGTCTGCATCTTCTAACTGAATCTTCGAACCTGTGTCACTGAAAGGGTAGAAGATTTTGGGGTGAGAACAAACCACACGTTCTCAGTAGGGAATGGGAATGCCGTAAAAGTAATGAATTTAACGCAAATAATTAACTTTACTCAAAAAAACTATTTTGTTAACCCTTTGGAAATACTTTTATTTCTACTTTAGATAAATAATTATTTTTCTTTAAATTTCTAAACTCAAAATAAATTTTAAATATAAAACTAGTCACATTTTCTGTCTCTCAGCCACATAGTTATTCCTCAGTCAAATGTCAACTCGTAATCACATTAATACACTCACAAACAAATAGTGCAAGCAAGAGATTCAATTCAATGTACAAGCAAGTCACAACAAGACAAACAATACAATCACAAAGTAATAAAACAGGCAAGCGCAATCAAATGCAAATGCGCAATCAATATGATGCATGTCTATCCCTAACGCAGGCCATGAGCTCATGTGTCGGTTGCCTACCCGCTCCCGACATTACCCGGGCACAAGTCCCAGATATGATTTTCCAGATGCATCAGTGTGCTTATAAGTCGTACGGCCAGGCCGCATCAGTGTGACTTTAAGTCGTACGGCTAGGCCGCATCAGTGTGACTTTCCAAATCAATAAGCGTACATCTGGAAAACAGTTCTCAGTGTGTGGGCGTCCCCACTTTACATTTGGCACTAAGGCCCAAACAATGTCACATCTGCTCTCCTGTGGCAGACACTTCATTAATTAATATATTCTTTAAATCCTTGTTCTCTGCTCTCCTGTGGCAGAGATTCCTTTTCTTAATAAACCGAACTCAAATCTTTACTTAAAACAAAATCTCTCCTTAAAAGATTGGGTTTAAAACATTATATTTTTCTTAATAAATCAAACTTTAAAATAGAATAAATCTTTTCTTAACTAAATATATTTTAAATAATTTAATTTTCCAAAATCAAATCTTTTAAAATAACTTTTCAATTAAAACCTCAGATTTTATAAAATTTCGGCGGTATTTTCTCTAAAATTCGGTTTAAACCACCCTTACGGGTTCCCTATTCCTCAACAATTCTCAAATCAGCAAAATTCTTAATAATCAGAAAACAGTCACATTCACAGCAATAATCCATACTCAATAACATTACTATTATATATATATATATATATATATATATATATATATATATATATATGTAATTATTCAATTAATTTTGTAGGCATTCTAAATTAAAATAGGGAACCCGTAAGGGTTAGACCGAATTTTAGAAAAAATGCCGCCAAAATTTTATAAAAACTGAGGTTTTATTTGAAAAGTTATTTTAAAAGATTTGGTTTTGGAAAATTAAATTATTTAAAATATATTTAGTTAAGAAAAGATTTATTCTATTTTAAAGTTTGATTTATTAAGAAAAATATAATGTTTAAAGTCATGATCGTACCAAAAGTAAGGAGTTACTAACCTGTTCTCCTTATTTACTATTTAATATTGAGCCTTTAGGTCGATATCGCGTTTCAGTTTATAAGAAAATACCAGAAAATTATTTGTAGTAATTAAAATCACACAATTATTAATAATAGTAAATGCTATACAAATGAATTCAATATAAAACTCAAATACAATACATATCCCTCTGGATAAAATAAAACTTAAAGCAACAAGGGTGAGGGAACTCTATAAAAATAACAGGGATCACAAGTTAATCTACTAGTCGTCTGCATCTTCTAACTGAATCTTCGAACCTGTGTCACTGAAAGGGTGGAAGATTTTGGGGTGAGAACAAACCACACGTTCTCAGTAGGGAATGGGAATGCCGTAAAAGTAATGAATTTAATACAAATAATTAACTTACTTAGTAAAACTATTTTGTTAACCCTTTGGAAATACTTTTATTTCTACTTTAGATAAATAATTACTTTTCTTTAAATTTCTAAACTCAAAACAAAACTTAAATATAAAACTAGTCACATTTTCTGTCTCTCAGCCACATAGTTAATCCTCAGTCAAAAGTCAACTCGTAATCACTTTAATACACTCACAAACAGATAGTGCAAGCAAGAGATTCAATTCAATGCACAAGCAAGTCACAACAAGACAAACAATACAATCACAAAGTAATAAAACAAGCAAGCGCAATCAAATGCAAATGTGCAAACAACATGATGCATGTCTATCCCTAACGCAGGCCATGAGCTCATGTGTCGGTTGCCTACCCGCTCCCGACATTACCCGGGCACAAGTCCCAGATATGGCTTTCCAGATGCATCAGTGTGCTTATAAGTCGTACGGCTATGCCGCATCAGTGTGACTTTCCAAATCAATAAGCGTACATCTGGAAAACAGTTCTCAGTGTGTGGGCGTCCCCGCTTTACATTTGGCACTAAGGCCCAAACAATGTCACATCTGCTCTCCTGTGGCAGACGCTTCATTAATTAATATATTCTTTAAATCCTTGTTCTCTGCTCTCCTGTGACAGAGATTCCTTTTCTTAATAAACCGAGCTCAAATCTTTACTTAAAACAAAATCTCTCCTTAAAAGATTGGGTTTAAAACATTATATTTTTCATAATAAATCAAACTTTAAAATAGAGTAAATCTTTTCTTAACTAAATATATTTTAAATAATTTAATTTTCCAAAACCAAATCTTTTAAAATAACTTTTCAAATAGAACCTCAGATTTTATAAAATTTTGGCGGCATTTTCTCTAAAATTCGGTCTAAACCACCCTTACGGGTTCCCTATTCCTCAACAATTCACCAGCCTTTTTCTCAACAATTCTCAAATCAGCGAAATTCTTAATAATCAGAAAACAGTCACATTCACAGCAATAATCCATACTCAATAACATTATTATTATTATTAATATATATATAGATATATTTGCAATTATTCAATTAATTTTGTAGGCATTCTAAATTAAAAACGTTTATCTTTAAAAATAAATTCTCTATCTTCGTACGTAATCGAAATACTCGAAATTCCGGAGAAACTTTCTGACCGAGCTGCTGAAAGGAAAAACGTCCGGAATCCTCCGTGCCTCGTAGAACTCCAGTTGGCCAAGCTCAAGGGGTAGGAGAGCTACGTCACCGTCGACTTTCACCGGACAAAAATAATGTCAACACGTAAAGGAGAAAGATACGAACACTTTTATCAAATTAGATTTTTTATTGGAGTTACGAATCTCAAGAAATCGGAGCTAAAAGCTTATGGAAGGTCACGGTTCTTCGAGAGACACTCTCTCGGCCTCTCTCTTTCTTTTTAGTTCAATTGGTGATTAATGAAGGGAAATAGAAGATGAGTATGGATTGATAATATTAATTGAAGCTTTGTGGTTATCAAAGCTTCATTAGGTGTCATTTGTATTATATACATATATACATGCATACATGCCATGTTTCATGTATACATAACCACGTTTCGGTTTCAGTTTCATACATATATATATATATATATAAGTTATGCTTTGGTTTTCTTTCTTTTTAGTTCTTTTAAGGCTTCGGCCAAAAGGAAAATAAATAATAATAATAATAATAATAATAATAATAATAATAATAATAATAATAATAATAATAATAATAATAATAATAATAATAATAATAATCAATTTAGACTGTAACTATTAATATAGTTTCTGATAGATAATTTAAAATAATAGAGTAAGTCATCATTAAATTAAATTTTATTTTTAAATTCAAAGCGTAAAATTTAATTTTAAAAATTCGGGTATTATATCCTACCCACCTTATAAAAATTTTCGTCCTCAAAAATTGATATAAGATGGAAAAGATTCATATCAACTCCATTTTCAAAAGTATCGAAGAAAAGAAATAGAAAGGTGTGGCATGTTCAGTTTGCAAATGTGAAAGAAACCATATCTGATGAAAGAAGTTTGAAACAAAAAGTCTTACAACAAACAACCAAGGAAGAGATTCACATTAGCACGAATAAGGATTATGCGTTGAAACAGAGCTAACCCCTAAACTTAACTTCTAACATTCCCAAAACCCACGATTCACGTTACCTATTACTTCTATCTCGTCTATGATAATCCATTAGTGTTTCCATATACATGAATCATTAGTATTAAGTTGGCCAAACTTAATACCATGAGAGATGCAACGATTGACTAACAGCATTAATCAATAGACAATCATGCATTTGAAACTCAAACTCTTGTCAGTGGGACAAGTCCTATTGCATGACAGACACTCAGAGTATGCAGTAAAGTATAGTCAGTCCATTCATATATATATATATATATATATATTAATAATAGTAATGTTATTGAGTATGGATTATTGCTGTGAATGTGACTGTTTTCTGATTATTAAAAATTTTGTTGATTTGAGAATTGTTGAGGAATAGGAAACCCGTAAGGGTGGTTTAAACAGAATTTTAGAGAAAATGCCACCAAAATTTTATAAAAACTGAGGTTTTATTTGAAAAGTTATTAGTCGTACGGCTAGGCCGCATCAGTGTGACTTTCCAAATCAATAAGCGTACATCTGGAAAACAGTTCTCAGTGTGTGGGTGTCCCCACTTTACATTTGGCACTAAGGCCCAAACAATGTCACATCTGCTCTCTGTATTGTTTGTCTTGTTGTGACTTGCTTGTACATTGAATTGAATCTCTTGCTTGCACTATTTGTTTGTGAGTGTATTAAAGTGATTACGAGTTGACATTTGACTGAGGAATAAATATGTGGCTGAGAGACAGAAAATGTGACTAGTTTTATATTTAAAATTTGTTTTGAGTTTAGAAATCTAAAGAAAAGTAATTATTTATCTAAAGTAGAAATAAAAGTATTTCCAAAGGGTTAACAAAATAGTTTTATTGAGTAAAGTTAATTATTTGTATTAAATTCATTACTTTTACGGCATTCCCATTCCCTACTAAGAACGTGTGGTTTGTTCTCACTCCAAAATCTTCCACCCTTTCAGTGACACAGGTTCGAAGATTCAGTTAGAAGATGCAGACGACTAGTAGTTTTACTTGTGATTCCTGTTATTTTTATAGAGTTTTCTCGCCCTTGTTGCTTTAAGTTTTATTTTATCCAGAGGGATAGGTATTGTATTTGAGTTTTATATTAAATTCATTTGTATAGCATTTATTATTATTAATAATTGTGTGATTTTAATTACTACAAATAATTTTCTGGTATTTTCTTATAAACTGAAACGTGATATCGACCTAAAGGCTCAATATTAAATAGTAAATAAGGAGAACAGGTTAGTAACTCCTTACTTTTGGTACGATCATGACGTGCTAAAGGTTAGAGTATTACATAGGCTCTGTGATAGTTAGGTGACCAATTTTGTCTTTTTCAATGATAATTAGTTACTGTAATTTAATGTTAATTAGTGGTATATTTTTTGTTGGGCTTGTTATTTTGCTGGGCTATAAAAAAAATAAGCTTCTCTTTGATAAAAACCTAATTTCTAAATAAATAGAATTAAAATATTAAGATAATACATTTATCACATACACAAAATATTTTTATAAAAATAAAGAAAAAATAATAAATAATAATCCATATTGTACGGAAAATAATTACGAAAATTGTCTGATTACTATTTTAAAACAAAACATACATGTACAAAATTTTTGTTATTTATTCTAGTAAATTTACTCCTTACTAATGTTAATTATCCTCTTCACAAGCTTCAGAAATCTAATAATAATAATAACAAGTGTATTAATATGTGTCATGCACGTAATAAGATTGAAATTATAATTTTAAATTATTTTGTTAAGATTAATTTAAATTATAATAATTTGATTAATAAAAATATAATATGTTATGTATTATTTATTTTTTCTTAATCTAGTGTTAAATATATTAACTCTAAAATAGTTATTAATTGGTTTTAGTAATCTACTTTCTTCAATAAATCAAACATATATACTCAATGTAACTCATTGTATTCAATGAGTTATAAAAAATAAATTAAGAAACACACTAAGAAGTATGCCACACCCATCATGAAGTGCAAAAATTCAATTTTTATATAATAAAAATATACATTCTTATATATGTTATAGAAATATGATTTGATTCCATTAACTTGCTTATTTTTTTTAAACTTGCCACCTATATTCAGCATGGAATTTTAATTTTTCTAAAATAAATTAGAAGAGAGAATAGTACTTTCATTTTGGAGAGAAAATAAATTCATGAAAAATTGACACCTCGCTTTCATTAGTTGATAATGTATTAAATATTAATTTTATATAATTATAATAAATATATTTTTCTAAATTAGTATAATCATACATTATTCGTTAAATGTTAATTGTAATATAAATATAATAAAGATATTTTTCTAAAATAAATTTAGAAGAGAGAATAGTGCTTTCATTTTAGAAGAAAAATGAATTTATGAAAAATTGACACCTCACTTCAATTAGTTAGGAAAAAATACAATTTTAGTATATTAAGTAGAAGTATCTTATTATTATTATTATTATTATTATTATTATTATTATTATTATTATTATTATTATTAAAAATATTTTCGATTGATAATTGATAAGTAGTTTAATAATGTATTAAATATGAATTTTATATAATTATAATAAAGATATTTTCCTAAATTAGTGTAATTATGCATTATTCATTAAATGCATTCATTTTGGAGGAAAAATGAATTCAGGAGGAATTCACACCTCATTCTCATCAGTTGAGAAAAGACTCAATTTTAATATATTAAGTAGATTATATAAATAGAAATACTTGCTAAGTATATATAAAAGAAGAGATATATAATTATATATAATATAATTGTTATATATGTAACAGATATAAATTGTTATAATTATAGAGACTTACTATAATTATATTAAATTTAATTATGAATGTAAATAAATAAAAGTGATAATAATTAATATTATTTTTTTCTTTTTTTACATTTAATATTTACCGTAAATATAAAAAATATTGAGAAAAAAGTAAATGGAGGAAAAAAATTTTTTATGATTATATATCAATCTCAATTACAATAAATAAGATGAATCGGTTGAGCAACTAATAAATTTAATAGGTAAATGTTATTTTCCATTTATGGAAAAAATGAGGTAACATGCATGCGTATACTAATATAGGAAGAATATATACTCACAGCTTTAAAATCTTCAAGAATATTTGATTGTATTATCCTTCAAACCAAAAAATTCATCCTTTATTTTTATTAAATATTTATTAGATGAGTGTTTTAATAAAAGGAAAAATTATTATTATTATTATTTAATAATAACGATAATTATCATTATTAATATTAAATTGGTTATATATATATATATATATATATTTATTGTTGCTTCTACAATCATGTAATAATATTTTCTTTCATTTGTTAATTAATTAAACTTGGTTATTTATATTAAATATATTTGAGTAAAGTATTGTTTTTGTCCCAACGTTTAGGTTAAGTCCTATTTGTGTTTCTAACGTTTAAATCGTCCTATTTGTACCCTTAACGTTTATAAAAGTGATTCAATGTTATCCTACTATGAATTATACTAACAAATCAGATTATATTTTTCAATTATTCTCACTTAGATGTATTCATTCTCAATTAGGTCTCACTTGGATGTGTTTAATTTTAATATTATACTCACGATTTGTGTTTAGATTCAATTATGTCACTAGAAAAGTGAATTATATAAATCTTGTAGGAATTAGTTTCAACATTTGATGAGCTATTTTTCGGAGTAGATCATCGATTCTATCCCAAACATTTGTATTCTAACTTCAAGAAGAGATTTTTAAAACTCAAACTAAAGCGCTCATGATGTGTAATTGACGGCAGGATAACATTGAATCACTTTTACAAACGTTAGGGATACAAATAGGACGATTTAAATGTTAGGGGCACAAATAGAATTTACCCCACACGTTGGGGACAAAAACGATATTTTACTCAATATATTTAATGATTACTAAAAATTAATCATATAATTATCATTATTAATAACCAATATATTAATAATCAATTTATATTTCTTTAAATTATAATTTTCTATCTTTTTATTATTATTATTATTATTATTATTATTATTGTTACGGATCCGACCCACGGATCCCGCATACCTGGTTACCCGGGGACAACCCGCTTCGACCCAAAGGCCCAAAAACCGGCCCTTCTAAGCCTCTAACCAACTTTCGAACCCAAATATCTCTCTTATCTTAGCCAAATAAAATAAGATAAGATATTCACCATCGCCTATAAATAAGAGGACCCAGGTCCCTCCAGGTATTCATTCATTCCTCATACCTCATACCTCTCAGATCCATTCTGACTTGAGCGTCGGAGTGTCTTTGCAGGTACCACCCCCCATCGCTCCAGTCAAGCAATCCGGTTCCAGCCTTGCCCGCGGATCCCCGATCCATCCTTCAAACCGTACCAGAGACATCTCGTACAATTATTATTATTATTATTATTATTATTATTATTATTATTATTATTATTATATAGGTCACCATTAAGATAATAACTTGTCACTAATAAAATTTTAGGATAATGAATGATAAGTAGAATTATATCAATATAATTAAAATCAATATAATTAAAATATTTAAAAATATTTTTGATTGACAATTAAGTTAATAATGCATTAATTATTGATTTTATATACTTATAATAGAGATATTTTTCTAAATTAGTATAATTATGAATTATTCATTAAATGCTAAGTATAATATTGTTATATAATTATAATTAAGATAATTTTCTGAAATAAATTTAAAAGAGATTAGTATAATTATAATAAAGAGATTATCTTAAATTAGTATAATTATGTATCATGCATTCATTCAATACTAATTATAATATAATTATATCAATTAAAGATCATTTTTAAAAATAAATTTAAAAGAGAGAAATAGTACAATCATTTTGGAGGAAAAATGGATTCACGAGAAAATGACACCTCACCATCATAAGTTGAGAAAAAATCCAATTTTAGTATATTAAGGAGATTGGTATAAATTATAATAAATTATATAACATTTAAAAAGAAAATAAAATGAATAAGAAGAAAATAAAAATAAATAGAATAGATAGAAAACTACAATAAAATAAATTGAATGTGAGAGTTTTTTTTTGGTACATTTCATATCACACCCGTTTCAATAATAATAATAAATAAAAATACGTCAACTTGATATCTAAGAAAAAATGATGAGATAAAATCATAATACAATTCTAAAGTAAAAGCTTAAATTAGAACATAATATCATTACACAACACATATTGAAAGTAATTTCACACTACAATATACCACAAACAGGTAAATGACTTAAATTTAAATACGAAACATTTTTTATTTATGCATACATGATAACACCATGGTCTATAAATACTTCATAGATAACATATCTTATATAGCTCCGAATGATGAGCACGAAAGTTGGAGAGTGTGGTAGTTTATGTCCACGATAGTTGCCTTCTTGCAACGACGCCTAATAGGAAGAAAAAGAATTGTTGTCAAATGAAAGAGTAATTGGTAAACGAATGATATTTTCTTCTAGCATACATGGTCTTTTATAGTGGTAAAATAAAAATAGAAGAAATTAAATTTTATATTTTTATATTAGGAATAGAATTTGATATTTATCCTAATAAAATTATTATTATTATCAATATAAATGGGTTAACAACTTGCCACTAATAAAATCATTGGATAATGAATAAGAATTAGAAGGATATAAATATAATTAAAATGAATATAATTAAAATGTTTAAAAATATTTTCGATTGATAATTAGTTTAATAATGTATTAAATATTGATTTTATATAATTATAATAAAGATATTTTTCTAAATTAGTATAATTATGCATTATTTATTAAAATAATTAAAAATATTTTTGATTAATAATTGATAAGTAGTTTAATAATGCATTAAATATTGATTATATATAATTATAATAAAGATATTTTCCTAAATTAGTATAATTATGCATTATTCATTAAATGCATTTATTTTGGAGAGAAAATGAGTTTACGAAAAAGTGACACCTCACTTTTATTAGTTGGGGAAAAACCCAATTTTAGTATATTAAGTAGATAGATAGATTTCAAATAATTATTTGAATTAAAGAGATTAGATTGGGGATTTTAAACGTTAGAACTATTTTGGTAATTTGCCCTACTATAAATTTCTTCTATCAATCAACTTGGAAATATCATCCAAAACGCCATCAGAAAAATTGAGCCGATAGGTTTCTCCTATGCTGTAAAGCTGTAAAAGCGTAAAACCACCCTCACCCGTCCTCACCGACCTTGGTCCTGCTTTCCTCCCGTTTGCTTGTGTTGTCTTCCAGTACTCCGTCAGGAGTCCGGCGCATTTTTACTGTAACTGAAGAGAAGAGAGTTGTGTCCCTCAGATAGCAAAATGGGAACCGAAATCACTGCTCTTAAACGAATTTACGTTTACCGCTGCATGAAGGGCTCTCTCCTCAACCTCCTCATAGAGGAGTTACGTCACACTGCTCTCATTCATGAAGACATGCTCCATAAACTCGAAGTTCTCGAAGAACTCGATTATCGCTTAGGCTCTCCCGTTTCCGCTTCCTTCTCCGCTGCCTATTGTGCCGTCGCTGTGGAATGCACGCTCAAGTACCTTGGCACGTGCTCTTCACGTGACGTCATATCCAACAAATCTGCATATGTAAACGCCATAAACGGGATCTGGCGTGGTCACATTCCGTGTATGGAATCCTCCTCCTCCTCGGGCGTCGGGTGCCGACTGTACACGGCGGAGCTGAAGCGGTGGAGGGATGACATTGAGGCTTCGCTTTCGGATCCCAAGGTTTTGAAGAGGTTGGAAAGCTATAATGGTAGGGAAGATGCCATTTGGAAGCTTAAGCTTTATTTGCTTGAAGCCTCAGCAAACTTGGCTCCTTATTTTGATGAAATAGCATTATTCGCTGATTTATACGGTAACAACTGTCAAACCCATGAGCTTGATGGCGATAAACAGGAACCTAGTGCGCTTGCTTTCCTCCAAAGAGGTTTTAATTTGAACATTGCTCCTTTGCTGTTTGCACTTGCTTTGATTTCTTCTTTAAATTGTGATATCTTCGTATTTTTGGCATGTTAAGTATTACTTGCTTCCTCGCTTCGGTTTGAATCCTGAAACCGTTTTTGCAACTTATAAGAAGATGAATGTATCCTTTATCTAATGCATTGCATTTGCATATTGAGATTTGCAGTGAACAATAGGAATGTGGAGGAGCTTCCTATTGAAAAACAAACTACAGAAGCACCGAAAGAAAATTGGGATACAGAAGCAACTTTTGGTATTCAGAGAACAGAACCACCAAATGAAGAAAATGAGATCACAGAAGAAGCACGAAATGAAAATCAAACTAAGGAAGCTCCATCAGAAATTCAGACTACTGAATCACGGGTCGAAAATATGATCACTGAAGAGGCACCAAGTGAAATTCAGACCGAGGAAGCCCTAATTGAAAATCAGATAACAAAAGAAGCATCGAATGAAAATCAAACTAAGGAAGCCCTAATTGAAAACCAGATTTCTGAAGCACTGATTGAAAATATGATCACTGAAGAAGCACCAAGTGAAATTCAGACTGAGGAAGCCCTAATTGAAAATCAGACTTCTGAAGCACTGATTGAAGATATGATCACTGAAGAAGCACCAAGTGAAATTCAGACTGAGGAAGCCCCGATTGAAAATCAGACTACTGAAGCACTGATTGAAAATCAGATAACAAAAGAAGCATCGGATGAAAATCAAACTAAGGAAGCCCTAATTGAAAACCAGACTACTGAACTGATTGAAAATCAGGTTACAGAAGAAGTGCCAAATGAAAATCGGACTGAGGAATCCCCAATTGAAAATCAGATCATAGAAGAAGCACTGGATGAAAATCAAACTAAAGAATCCCCAAGTGAAAATCAGACTACTGAAGCACTGATTGTAAACCAGATCACAGAAGAAGCACCAAATGAAAATCAGACTAAGGAGGCCCCAATTCATAAGATTGCAGGTGCACCAACTGGAAATGTGGGTGCAGATACAGATTTATGTGATCAACATGGTTTTGCAACTGCTTCTGCTGAAGAGGTACTCATTCTGCAATTATTATTATTTTGTAGTGGTTGTTCTTTATTTGATTTATGATGAACCTTGCCATAGTTGCATTCTTGTATCATTTATTGATTCTTCCATGCAGTGTAATGAATCAGAACAGGGTTTGGATGGAGCATCAGATCATGCCACCAAGTTTCATTTGCCTAGCCCCAAGAAATGGAAAATCTCTCCATTGAGAAAATATGAACCACAGGACATAATAATAAGGAGGAAAAAGAAAAGATGGAGTGAGTTTGAAGAAATAACACTGAGGTCTGCTGTGAATCAGTAAGTGCTTGTTTGAAACTAGTAAAACCATAAGTTTTCATTTCGTTTTTCATTACAATAGTTAGACAGATATAGTTCATAGGGTAAATATTTTTAAATTTATCAAACTATTCTCAAGAATAATAGAATCATTTGTAATATATTACTGTAATATGATAATATGACTTGCAATGATACTGCTGTACAACTAGAGTGCTTTTGGATAAACTTCTGAAAATAGTAATTAAAAAAATTCATTTTAAGTTTTGGAGATTGTTTTTGGAAAGAGAGGGGGAGGGGGATTATGTTTGGATGTAACTAATTATGAAGAAAAGTTTGGATAGAGAATAACTAATGGGAGAACATAATTGACCGAGTGAGCGGAGCTACAGCAGTGGGTCTTGCTCATGAGGAACTTTCATTTCTACTTGTTCAGCCTAGGCAACCGGCAACAAGTCCTCACTGCTGTCCTTTCTGCCTGAATAAAAAAAGAGAATCGGAAACAAGCGATCACTTAGATTTCAAAATAGGTATCACACTTAATAATTTTCCAGGTATTAGAAATTCATATTCTCATTCACCCTGTTTTTCTCCTATGCAGGTATGGTGAAGGAAACTGGAAGTTAATCCTTAGTACTCACATTGATGTATTTGAAGAGAGAACTGATGTGAGTACCCTTTAAGCACTTGAAAACTGTGGATATTTTCTTCTGTTAATCTTATGCTTTCTGAATTGTGGCTATTTTGAAGGTTGATTTGAAGGATAAATGGAGAAACCTCAAGCATCATCGAGCTAATTAGGGAAGGCAATTTGGTGCACTAAGATAAAAGTATTTTGATATGGAGCTGAATAGGATGCTAAATTTACTGCTCTAGATAAAATTGTTTTGACGGAGCAAAATAGGGATGATCTTTTTGCTGGTATGATGGATAAAACTTTACATGTCCTGTAGATAATGTCCTGTGTTAAACTTTTAGAAAGGAAGCTATGTGCATCATTTTGGAGTTAACTTTATAGTTCCTTTATTGTCATAGTATCAAATTATTAGAAAAATATCACTTGGCATTGTTCCCTCCCTTATTAAAGCTATTGGTTTGATGAGATGAAAAGTTTACGCCTTTAATAGGATGGACGGAAAATTCTTCCTAATTTAACAATTTCTGATCCTTGTAATAGAATGCACAATGAAATGATTAGGTGGAAAATTAGTGACTTCCACCAAAAATTATATTTTCTGTCATCTCCTTGTCCCTCTCTTCTTTTGATACTTATCACTATTATTGCCAAATTCTAAATATTTGCAGAGAAGTGTAAAATTGTGGTATTTCTTCTTTCAACTCTCCTATACGTTGTCACCAAAAAATTGTGAAAATGAAGTTATTAACATTTTTCCTTGGGTGAATTCATTGAGATCCCACCTGCAGCATTTTTCTTTCTTTTCAGTCCATCCATCCATCCATTCCAATCCCGTATTTCTTCGCATTCTTCATTTCCGGAATCCCAGTTTTCTTTGTTTCTGCCTAACCCATGTTTTGTTGCGCCTTTAATTCTTTATTTTACATTTTTTTTTTTGTAAAAAATTCCTTCTTTCGAGGTGGATTAACTTTTTTTTCCGATTCAATGGGTTTGCAATTATGCACATTATTTGAATTTGAATTTCACTGTTGTGATACAATAAAACCATATATCACATTTTATCATTTGTTTCATGCTCTTTTGCAGAGTTAGGGTTTATATTTATACATAACTTTTTTGGGGTAGACTTAGGGTTTATATCCTATTACAGGGTTTCAAATAATTGTGATTGTTAATTTGCATGCTCCAATATTAATTGTAAAAATTATTCTGATTAACTTTACATACTTCTAAATATTGCATAATTAATAACTAAAAATTATTAAAAAATATATGGCAGCGAAATTAGATTAATTAAACTATTTTTTATTCAAACTCAATTATCCAAAAGAATTTGGATATAAGTTTGTAAAATTGTGAAATCGAAAATTTATTAACAATTCTTAATCTTAGGTGACTTAATTGAGATACCGCACTACACTTTTCTTTCTTTTCAGTCCATCCATCTATTCGTTCACATTCCAGAATTCAAGCATTCGATTAAGCCCACCCTCCCCTTTCTACGCATTCTTCCACTACCAAATCACAATTTTCTTTTTCTTGCTTAATCCAAAGTTTGTGTGCCTTTTAGTTCTCCTCTTTTCCCCTACAGTTCTTTATTTTTAACTTTTTATGTAAAAACAAGTTATTACATGGAGGGTTATCTTTTTTTGACTCAATGATTCTGCAATTCTGCACATAATTTGAATTTGAATTTGAATAATCAAAGAAAACCATACCCATTTATCGTCCGTTTCATGCTCTTTTAAAGGGTATCTTTTACAGGGTATGTAAAAGAATATACAGCGGGAAGATTAGTTTAATTAAAGGGTTATTTTTGGTTGTAACTCAAATAACCGAAATAATTTGGATATAAGTTTGTAGAAAATACGTTTCAAACTTCTATAATTCTATTGCATATTGCCCAATCAGATCTAGTTCAAATGACATAATCTTTTCATCCTCACCTATAGATTTTGAGTTCGAGTTTCACTCTTAACTTTGAAAAAAAAATATTTCTATTGCATATTTGACAACCCGTTAAACAATAACATTTAAGAATTTTAATAATCTTTTTAATAGTAAAAGATAATTTGATCACATATTTTTTATTAAATTTGATGGTAAAATAGAGAAAAAATTTGTTACACTCTCAAAACTGAATATAATAGTTGAGATTTGGAGATTTTACAAATTTGTTTTGTGTTCTTAATTTTAGTTTCTGTTTTTATTATTTTTGTTTAAAGAAATTTGTGAAAAATAACGAAAATAATAAAATAATAAAAATTTACATGTGACCAAGTTAAATAGAAAATAATTGGCAGATAAAAAAGTGATGATATGAAAATGAAATTCATAAGTAAAAGATTAGACAAATTATTTTGACTAATTCACTACAAAAAATTTGCTGATTACTGTCGAATTTTGTGTGGGATGGTTTCGGCAAATTTATCGTCAGATTTTATGTGGAATTGTTATAATATTTTGTTTGGCCAAAATAATACTGTTGGATTTTGTCGCTTGTCCCAAAATTCGACGGTAAGTTTTAGCGCGATTAGCAAATTTAACGACGCCAAATTAACCGTCAGATTTACCTGCTGAAAAATACGTTGATAACGCCAAAAAAATAAAACATGTTATTTTGGTAACTATCATATCATTACCATTGGATTTTATTGCCAATAAATTCGACGATAAATTTGGGATAAATTTGAAACACAGGACCTTCCCCTTCATTTTACGAATCCTCTATCTCTCTCTCTCTCTCTCCTCTCCTTTCCTCTCCTCTCATCTTTTGTCTTCTCTCTCCTTGATGAATGGATATTTTATACCCTTTTTGGTACTATTTTCTTAGTATTTTTAGTTATATTTTGTTAAGTTTTATTATGTTTTAGTAGGTTTTAGTGAAAAATTCACATTTTGGATGCTACTTTGAGTTTTTGTGTTTTTCTTATGATTTTAGATAATTTTTGGGTGAATTTGGTAAGTTTTGGCAAAGTTTGATTCAGAGGCAAAGAAAGGATAGCAGATGCTGTCAAATCTTGACCTCCATCTATTCAAACGAGCATTTCTGGAGCTGCAGAGGTCCAATTGATGCTCTCTTAACGGCGTTAAAAAGCTAACTTCCAGAGCTTTCCAGCAATATATAATAATCTATACTTTTCTATGGAAAGGACTGCCAAAATGGGCGTTGAACACCCAACTTACCTCCTTTCTGGTGTTCAACGCCCAAGAAGGACCAACCTCCCAAGTTGAACGCCCAAAACTAGCGTTCAACGCCAGCCAAGGAGCAGGAACCAAAGTTGAATGCCCAGAACTTGAGTTAGACGCCAGGCATCAGCCCAAACACTCACCAAGTGGGTCCGAAAGTAGATTTTAGCATTTCTTAGCTTATTTTATTTTCTTTTTGTAATTTTCAATTAAAAACAATATCTTTTAAGTTAGTCTTAGAGTTTTTATTATAAATAAGGGACTTTCTTCCTCCTGAGGATCATGCCTCCCAAGAGGGGAGAAGCATAGACACATTACATTGCAAATTCTTAAAGCATGAGCAACTGAACCTCCTAGGTTAAGGATAGGAGCTCTGCTCATTCCCATGGATTAATATTATTACTTTTTTACTTTAATACATGTTTGATTCTATTCTATGATGTATTGTCGTTTTTCATCTTTATGAATCTGGGGTGGAATGAGAGTATGACCCCTCATTCTACATGAGCTCTTGCGAAGCCTTAGTCGGATAGTATTGAGCTACTGTTGGAGAATACATCACAGGTTCCAAGAAGTTATCTGGGCTAATTGGGATACATGACATAAAATTCCGTTAGTCATGGGTAATTGAGGTTTCTGTGGCGTTAAGGCTAGAATACTGAGCATCATTCTTCGATCCGAAAGATCTGACATTGTCTGTGGTATTTTGAGTAGGATCACCAGATATTGAATTGCGTGAGCTTCACCCTCGTCAATATTGAACTATCACAACTGGTGTTTGGTTTGGATCAAAGGAGATTAATAACCACTACCCCTGGCTTAATCACTTACAGCCTTGCTATTGAATGAATCACTCATTGTTAAAGTAGTTAGTAAGAAGTATTACTTCGGAAGAATAAACATCTCCGAGGCCTTAACTGATTTCTCACTATTGTGTCTACGTCAATTCTTAATTGCTTTCTTTATTGTTTTGTTTATGCGCCTACAACAACAACAACTATCTTTCTATTCGCCTGACTAAGATCTGCAGGATAACCACTGATTGCTCAATCCAACAATTCTCGTGGGATCGACCCTCACTCACCTGAGGTATTACTTGGATGACCCGGTGCACTTGCCGGTTCAGTTATGCGAGTAATTATCTAAAAAAATTAGTTTTTTTTATTTTTTATTAATTAGATTTTTTTAAAATTGTTATAAAATTCTTTATTAAATGAGGTTGAATTTAGTTTAGGGTTAAAGTTAGAGTAATTTAGAGTTGAATTTAGATAAAGTAAGTTAATTTAGGATTAATTAGACTTTTTATTAATTATGATTATTAATTTTGTTTATTAAATTTTAACTTTTACTAACTTTGTCTCTGTTTTAGGATTTTCTTTTGTTTTAACATTGTGTAGTGTTATCGTGGATTGTTCGTGCTGCTTATTACGTGGGTCGTTTGTGCAGTACTGAGGTTGGTTTTTTGTTTTCTAGACATGGTAAATTGTTTTAAGTTTTATGCTGGAATTAGTTTCCTATGAAAGAATTTTAGGATGGAAGTGGCAGAAGGTTGTCTAGTGGCACCTTCTCGGAACCCTTGTTTGTTGAAAAATTGTAGAGTAATAAGGAGATGCGCACTAAGATGGCTAGGATTTCATGTTTGTTTGAATGTTGCTTTGTTTTAACATATGGTTGCAATTGTTTAAACTGTAAAAGCTGAAAAAAATTTTAGTGGAGATCTCTGAATTAAGGAGAAACTCTGCTTAATTTTTGTTAAAATTATTTTAAAATATATTTGATTTGTAAAAGATGAAAATTATATTTAGTTGTTTGTTTTAATACATGCTTGAAATTGTTTAAATTGTGAAAACTAAATTTATTTGCCAAGAGGTCGCACCTAGTCCGATGGAACGGAGGACCAACAACCTTACCAAGTTGATGATTCAACTCCTTCTAAGTTAGTGGTTGACATCAGTGATCCTATTGATGCATGCACATTTTTAGTAGCATTTTTAGTAGTTTTTAATCAATATTTCTAGAATTTCTTTTCTTGAAATAAGTTTGAGAATTTTTTTTTGGTGCTTGATCAATGCTTTTTAGAGTTGCTTTGTGCTTTCAAGTGTAGAAAATGATTGAAAGATGTTAGGTAAGAACAAAAGAGGAGATGGAGAATCAAAGAGGTCTTTAGAGTAGCAAGGAATGTAGCAACCATGGGAAACAATCCCAAGAAAAGTTCCAAAATAATGTGCAACCCTGACCTATTGATACTCCAACAAGAATAACTTGAGCTAAAAAGTACCAAATGAGGTGATTCAAGTGTCATTGGAAAGTAGACATCCAGAGATTTCCAACGATATATAATAGTCTATAGTAAACACTGAATTTGAGGGTGCAAATCATCATTCTAAGCCAAGTAGCAAAAAGGGATGTCGTGCATGCACATGCCTCATGCGTACGCACAACTGGTGCCATAAGGGGAATCATGCGTACGCATGACCCCCATTCCACATGCGACGGGGTGAAATTGGTGTCCAATGGCAAGTGCCTGGCAGCCTGACTTAGTCATCTTTAAAGAAACATAACTTGAGCTATAGAGGTGATGAAGAGATTTCTTTGTACGGTATAGAATTTCCTCAATTGAATGAATTCTCATTGCAAGTATAGTTCTACACTAAAAAATAATCCTCCTAATCAAAATTTGGTTGTCACAAATAACAAACCCCAATAAAAATTAACCGAAGTATTTAGACTCCGGATTGTCTCACAAGGAATTGCAATGAAGTGGTCAATTATTGGCTATGAAGAACAAGGGGTTTGGTTGATAAAAGGGGCAATAAAATAAATGACAAGAAAAGTAAAGAGAGCAATTAAAGAAAGTAATTAATAAAGAGAGACATTCGTGGCAAGGTTTGAGATGATAGGCTTTCTATCCTATTCATTAATCATAACAATACTTAACAAGAATTTATCTTATTTCGTCATCCCCAATGTTGGAAGAAGGTGTAAGTTATCTTCCATTAGAGAAAGTCAAGCAAGACTAGTTAATCTCTAGTAAAAAATCCTAATCAACTCACTAATTGAATTAGCAAGAGATTAGAGTCATTGAAAATGATATTAACTAACAACTCTAGATCACCAATCTAAATTGGGTATTAATGACTCAAGATTGCCCCATTACTCTTCCCAAGCCAAGAATGCTCAAAATCTACTCTAAAGCCCAACCAAGTATTTTGTCAAATACTTGGTGGGTACAAATGGAAAGCATGGTAAAAGTGCAAGAGTAATAAATCTACCAACTATCAATTGCAAGAAAAGTAAATTCACAACTCAAATAAACAATTAAAAGAACATCAAACATAAATTTCATTAAATGTAAACAAAATCCAACATGAGTATTCATAAACATAAAAGAGACATAAAAGTAAAAATGACAAGAGAACTAAGAAGAATAGAGTAGTAGAAACAAGAAATTGTAAAGGAAACAAGATGAATTTAAGAAATCATGCCTAGATCTGAGATGGAATTGAGCCTAAGAACCCTAATTATAGAGAGAAGAGGGAGCTTCTCTCTCTAGAAACTAACCTACATGATGCTATACTACAAACAATTGCTCCCCCCTTATCCAAGCTTGAATTCTGCATGAAATAGCATTATAAATGAGTTGGATTAGGCCAAAAAATGCTTCAGAAATCGCCCCCAACAAGTTGCCCAAAATGGACCCACGTGCAACATCAGCGCGCACATGTACAGTGCACGTGCGCCCCTTTAAACGTGAAGCAAATATGACAAATTTTATATCATTTTGAAGCCCCAGATGTTAGTTTTCCAACACAACTGAAACCGCCTCATTTGAACCTCTGTAGCTCAAGTTATGATCGATTGAGTGCGAAGAGGTCAGGGTTGACAGCTTTACGGTTCCTTCATTTCTTCATGAGTTCTCCCACTTTGCATGCTTCTCTCCTCACTTCTTCCATCCAATACTTGCCTTATGAACCTGAAATCACTCAACAAACACATCAAGGCATAGAATGAAATTAAAGTGAATTGAATTTAGCTATTTTAAGGCCTAAAAAGTATGTTTTTACATTTAAGCACAAATCAAGGGAGAATTGCAAAACCATGCTATTTCATTGAATAAATGTGAGAAAAAGTGATAAAATCTCCCAAATTAAGCACAAGATAAACCACAAAATTGGGGTTTATCAAATCTTCCCACACTTAAACCAAGCATGTCCTCATGCTAAGAATAAGAAGGACAAGAAAAGGGGTATGAACATTTCTTCAATGTAAAGAAACTATATGCACCTATCTATATGAATGCAACTAATTGCAAAATGATTCTACCTACTTGGTCAAAAGCAAATCAATCTCCAAGAACACATATGCACATGTAGGGCTAAGTAGTATGATGACTCATGAATCCTACAAATTCAAATATCAAAATAAAGTACAAGTAGACTTGCAAGAAGAAAAGCTCGTGAAAGCCGGGAACAAGGAATTGAGCATCGAACCCTCACCGGAAGTGTATCCGCTCTAATCGCTCAAGTGTATAGGGTCGATCACTCAATTCTCTTCTAATCATGCTTTCCATGATTTGTTTTTCATCAAACAATCAACAATTATTCAATGCATGCATACATTCATCATGAGGACTTGTTCATAGGTTGTAATGGGGCTAGGGTAAAGGTAGGGATGCATATGGTCAAGTGAGCTTGAAATTTGAATCTTTGATTAGCCTAAGCTCTCACCTAACACATATAACAACCTATACAATTCTAATACAATGCCTAACTACCCATGATTCCCACTTTTTTCACATACTCATGCATTCTCTTTAATTCACATTCCATATGCATTGTTATTATTACTTTACTTTGGGGCATTTTTTGTCCCCTTTTTATTGCCTTTTTTTTCTTTACATTTTTTTTTCTATATTTTTTTTCATTTTTTTCACACATTTTTTTTCACACATTTTTTTTCAAAGTATATACAAACATATCAATGCATATGGTTTTACATATAGTGCATGAATATGTACCCAATTCCCAATATTCTCAATAAAAGTACAAAGCACACTTTTACCTAAACCAATGTTCCCAAGTTCCCCATTCCCAAATGATACACACCCTCACTAGCCTAAGCTAATCAAAGATCCAAATTAAGGGCATTTATTATTTTTTACTTAGGAGTAGTGATGTGCTAAGATTAAGAATAAAAGGGATTAAATAGGCTCAAATTTGGCTAACAATGGTTGATGAAAGGTAGGCTATTTGGGTAAGTGAGCTAAATGAAATGATGGCCTCAATCATATAAATGCATGTATACATAGAATAATGGACATAAAGAATCAAACAAATCAAAGATTACAATCATAGAAAGAGAATAATGCACACAAGAATGGAAATAAGTGGTTATAAGATGTAACCACACAATTTAGCTCAAAACTCACATGCTTGTGTTCTTAGCTCAAAAACCATGTTCTAAAATACATTCTTCAAGCAAGTTTATCACAATTTTTTTTTTTCAATTGGTAGGGTGCCCTAAAAACAATTTTTCTTGGAAAAGAAATCATCACCTTAACCAAGTAGTCCTAACATAAAAAGAAATGATAGAATATATACAAATTATAACTAACATGCAACCTATCATGCAATGCAACAACTAACTAACAAAGAAATTGGTGTTGAAAAAGGAGGTTGTTACCCATGGAGATCGATCGGACGACCTCGCCACACTTAAAAATTTGCACCATCCTCGGTGCATGCAAAGAAGAGTAAGGTGGACGGGTTGCTACAATTGATGAGCTCCTTCAAAAGGTTGTGTGGATGAACTTGTTTGTTGCCCCATTTAAAAGCTTTTTCATTCCTATCCTTCTTGGTGGCCAACCTAAAAGGAAAGAGAAAGAAGAATAATTAAGCCTATAACAAAGATATCAAAAAAAATAGAACATAGGCGGGGGCTAATGCCAAATAAGATTATGGTTCTCACTACATGTTAGCTACGCATGTAAGTGAGAGAGCAATATAGGCAAAGGGCATATCAGCTAATATTTGATGCAAGAGGAAAGTCAAAGCATAGGTGAATAACATGAAGAGCATGTTGCATCAAGCTTAATCAATAATTGATACAAACAAGATTAGTGATAAGCATGAGAGCAATTGGTCCCATCCTAACTCACTGATGATGAGGTATAAAAACAAGGGATCATGAGTCAGGAAGGACTAAAGTACTAATCTTGTGTGTAGAGAAAATATTACAATTAATGCCAAACAAGTCACGAAGCACCAAGATTAACCAAGAAATTCTCAACAATTGAGTAAAAGAATTCAATACCAATATTAAAATAAGAAATTTAGAAAATAAAAGGGAAAACAAGTTACAAAAATAAAATTAAAATGCAATGAATGAAAACAAGAAAATGCAATAAAAGAAGATTGGAGAAAAGAGAAAAACTTTTTTAACAGTATTTTATTTATTATTATTTTTTTTATATATATATATATGTATATATATATAAATATATATATATTTTTTTTTTAAAAGAAAAAAATTTTTTTCCAAGAGAGGAAGAAGAAAAAAAAAGTAGAAAGAAAGAAGAAGAAAAGAAGAAAGAAGGAGAAAGGAGAAATGAGAAAAACAGGGTGCGAATCTGCGCATATGCACCATGCGTGCTTATGCGCGGATGCATCAGGGACGATCGGCGCGTACGCGCGGATGCGGCAGGGACAATTGGCGCGTACGCGCCATGCGTGCTTACGCGCGGATCGCCTGGCACAAAGTAGGCATAAAGTGGGCACAACTCTCGGGTTTTAGTACTAGGAGTTGTGAAACCACACCGACGCGCGCGCTTGCGCGCCGATGCCCACTTTTTTTTTTCAAAAACAGGACACTCTCCTAATCTACAAGCATTCTAAAACAATCCCAAATCAAATTTAACAACAAATCTTTTTAGTTTTTTTTTTTGAAAAAAATTTCAAATACACTAAAAACAAAACTTATACTACAAGCAAAATGCAATTCAACAACAACTAAACTAATCAAAACAAACTAAGAAACAACCAATCAATCAAAGCAAAATGTATAAGAGTATAGAAAATAACAAAAACTACCTACAATGGCAACTCCAATCACTTATTAACCAAATCTAAAAGAGAGTGGAAAGAGTTTACCATGGTCGGGGTGTCTCCCACCTAGCACTTTTAGTTTAAGTCCTTAAGTTGGACTATTAATGGGGGTCCTTGCTAGGGTGGTTTATGCTTGAATTCATCCTTGAATTCCCACCATTGTTTGCATCTCCAATGTCCACCGGGATCCCAAATTAGGCGCACAAGGCCTTCAAGTAAGCTCAAGTAAATGACAAGGCTCCAAGAGTGTTGAATGTTGAAATGGGTTCCGGGGTCCCAAACCTTGTTCTTGCACCCATCTTTCCGTTGACTACCATAGTTAAATTTGGGTGACAAGGCTTGTGAATTCTCAATTGAGCATCCAAACATTCTCCTAGACCCATGCAATTTGGTTCTACACCAACCATTGCTATTCAACTTCGAGCATGCAACCATCATGAACTTAGAGTGATGTCTCCAACCATTACATAACTCTCTCTTACTCTTAACTCCACAAAGGGCTCTAAGTTGACCATCATTTTCAATCAAACCATATTCAAGTGAGAAGGTAAAGCTTAGGGATAAGAATTTTACCCATTTGAATGTTGTGTTGGATGGTGACTTAGGAAGGGGGGACCTCCCCATACTTAGCCAATGCGAGGTCCATTCCCTTGTGGTCTTCCTTTGCAACTTTCACCTCTTTGCAAGCTTCTTTAATTTCAATTCCTTGCTCACCAACTTCTTCTATACACCCTTCATTGCTCGAACCATGTGTTGGAGGTTGTGCATGATCCTCCTTGTCATCAATTTCATAACACAATGAGGGAGTAAAAGACACATTGGTTGGTGTGGATGCATCTTCCATGATAGAGCTTGCTTCTTGCTCAACCTCTTCCTCTTGGTAGCTTCCTTCCAATTCAATCTCTTCTTCATTGCTTACCAAAGGTATGGGAGGTGAGGTATCTTTTTCCTTACCTTCTATGTCAAGCCCAAGGGGGAAGGATTCAATTGTACATAAGAATTTCTCAATGATTGAATCCATCTCTTGGTCAACCTCTTCAAAGTCTTCAACCATGATATGTCTTGGAGGTTGTACACCCTCCTCAACATCAATGTCAAGCTTCTTGGAAGAGGGCTATATGACTCCACATTCCCATGGACTTCCAACATCTCCTAAGGCTTCAACTTCTTCCGGCTCAATTATCTTGATTTCCTCCCCTTGTGGCAATCCTTGTTTCAACCCTTCTTCTACACCTTGAAGCTCTAAACTCACTCCCTCACTATGCTCCTTGATTGCTTCTCCACATTCAACAATGGGAGTTCCTTGATCGCATAGGCTTAGGCGGGAGGAGACCATATTGCGAACGGCTTCCGCTATGGTAGCTATCTTGGCTTCTAACTCCTTGAACTCCTTTTGGTTCTCTTCTTGCCTTCGAATGTAAGAACTAAAACATTCTTGGAGAGAATCATCCATTGGAGGTGGTGTGGAAAAAGAAGGTTCATTGTTTGGGAGAAAAGTTTCATAATTGGAAGCTGGTTCATCTTGGTAAGGGCATAGAGGTGGTGTATATTGAGGTGGTTCTTGAGAGTAATTGTGTTGGAATGGTGGATAAGAATTAGGGTCATAATGAGGTGTTTGGTGGTAGGGGGCTTGTGAGTAAGGTGGTTCAAAGTCATGTTGAGGGGGTGGTTCATAGGCATGTGGTGGTGGTTGTTGACAATCACAATAAGGGTCACCACATCCATTAGATTGATATGCATTAGGATTAGAATTATACCTATAAGAAACCGGAGGGGGTTGTTGCCAATAAGGTTGATCAATCCCTTGAGGCTCCTCCCATCTTTGATTCCCAAATTCTTGATGCACATCCCCATTGGAGCTTCTATTCCCTATAACATAGTTGTAACCAGACTCATAGCCAAAGGGATGTGAATTCATAATAGCAAATAAAAACAAAGGCTAACAAAATAAGCAACAAATACTAAGCCTAACAAAAAATAACAAACAAACAAAAGGCAAACATATTCACATATTCACAATAGCCAATAACATAGCACCATTGCAACTCTCCGGCACCGGCGCCATTTTGATGAAGAGATTTCTTTGTACGGTATAGAATTTTCTCAATTGAATGGATTCTCGTTGCAAGTATAATTCTACACCAACAAACAATCCTCCCAATCAAAAATTTGGTTGTCACGAATAACAAACCCCAATGAAAATTAATCGAAGTATTTAGACTCCGGATCGTCTCACAAGGAATTGCAATAAAGTGGTCAATATTGGCTATGAAGAACAAGGGGTTTGGTTGATAAAAGGGGCAATAAAATAAATGACAAGAAAAGTAAAGAGAGCAATTAAAGAAAGCAATTAATAAAGAGAGACATTCGTGGCAAGGTTTGAGATCATAGGCTTTCTATCCTAGTCATTAATCATAACAATACTTAACAAGAATTTATCTTATTTCGTCATCCCCAATGTTGGAAGAAGGTGTAAGTTATCTTCCATTAGAGAAAGTCAAACAAGACTAGTTAATCTCAAGTCAAAAATCCTAATCAACCCACTAATTGAATTAGCAAGAGATTAGAGTCATTGAAAATGATATTAACTAACAACTCTAGATCACCAATCTAAATTGGGTATTAATGACTCAAGATTGCCCCATTACTCTTCCCAAGCCAAGAATGCTCAAAATCTACTCTAAAGTCCAACCAAGCATTTTGTCAAACACTTGGTGGGTACAAATGGAAAGCATGGTAAAAGTTCAAGAATAATAAATCTACCAACTATCAATTGCAAGAAAAGTAAATTCACAACTCAAATCAACAATTAAAAGAACATCAAACATAAATTTCATTAAATGTAAACAAAATCCAACATGAGTATTCATAAACATAAAAGAGACATAAAAGTAAAATTGACAAGAGAACTAAGAAGAATAGAGTAGTAGAAACAAGAAATTGTAAAGGAAACAAGATGAATTCAAGAAATCATGCCTAGATCTAAGATAAATTGAGCCTAAGAACCCTAATTCTAGAGAGAAGAGGGAGCTTCTCTCTCTAAAAACTAACCTACATGATGCTATACTACAAACAATTGCTCCCCCCTTATCCAAACTTGAATTATGCATGAAATAGCATCAGAAATGAGTTGGATTGGGCCAAAAAATGCTTCAGAAATTGCCCCCAACGAGTTGCCCAAAATGGACCCACGTGCAACATCGACGCGCACGCATACAGTGCGCGTGCGCACCTTTAAACGTGAAGCAACTATGGCAAATTTTATATCATTTTGAAGCCGTGGATGTTAACTTTCCAACACAACTGAAACCGCCTCATTTGGACCTTTGTAGCTCAAGTTATGATCGATTGAGTGCGAAGAGGTCAGGCTTGACAGCTTTACGATTCCTTCATTTCTTCATGAGTTCTCCCACTTTGCATGCTTCTCTCCTCACTTCTTCCATCCAATACTCGCCTTATGAACCTGAAATCAATCAAAAAATACATCAATGCATCAAATGAAATTAAAGTGAATTGAATTTAGTTATTTTAAGGCCTAAAAAGCATGTTTTCACATTTAAGCACAAATCAAGGGAGAATTGCAAAACCATGCTATTTCATTGAATAAATGTGAGAAAAAGGTGATAAAATCCCCCAAATTAAGTACAAGATAAACCACAAAATTGAAATTTATCAAGAGGTCCAAATGACTTGCTTCTAGTGGCGTTAGAAAGCTAATTTCAAGATTTTTCCAATGATATATGATATGCCATAGTTGACATGAGTTTTATACAGCTTCCTCATGTAACAATATCACACCACAAACAAGCTTCAAAGCCTAAATTGAAACCATACAAATCTTGGCGTCCCACGACATATAAATGGCGTTTCACGACTGTGCTTTCATGCACTTAATTTTTGGGCCATCCAAGGACAAAATGTCTTGGTGTCCCACGGCATTATTTGATCGTGCCACGCCTGGTACATCATATATTGAATTTGGGCTATTATTTGAGAAAAAAAGTTGGCGTCCAATGTGAGTTTGCATGCTTCTCCACATCCAACTTCCAATATTCCAAATTACTCATTCATTCTTCAATTTTCCAAGTATCCAGAGAGTGGATCAAGCCCAAGAAATTAATTTTAATTTAATTTGAATTGAATTTGAATTTGTATTTGAAAGAGATTATAAATAGAGTAGAGAGGAATTATAAGCACATACACCTATGGGAGGAGAGGTCTTTGGACCCTCTTTCTCTCTTCCTTTCTCCCATCTTCTCTCTTACCCATTTTGTAATTCTTAGTTATGAATTTCTAATTCTCTTCAATTGGAAAAGAGAGCTCAATTGTAATTCAATAGATTAATTTATTTCATTCTTCATCTTCAATCCTTCTTTCATTTGCTTCTTTAGAAAGAATCTTCATTCTTAGTTTGAATCTCACTTGAATTCTATGAGAACTTGAGAGAGGGATCATAGAATTGAGCTTGAAAATCTTTCTCCCAATTCTTGTGAATTTGGATTTGGGATTGATATGTGACATATAATTAACCCATAACTTGATTCATAAAATTGTGTGGCTTTAAATCAAAGAACATGCTTCATCTCTTCTCATGGGCAATTAGATCAAGACATTGGCAATTGATCAAGTTAAGAGAGATTGAATTATCAAGACATTGGAATTTAATCAATTATGATTGCCAAAAGATCAATGATTGCATAATTGAAGTTGAGATGAGAGCTATTGATCCTGAGAATACAACATCTCTTAATCCGAATGTTCTTTCCATTTTTAATTCTTGTTATTTACTTTTCAATAATCTACATTCCAGCAATTTAAATTCCAAGCTATTTACATTCCTGTCATTTTACTTTCTTGTCATTTTATTGCTTTCGTTTACTTAATTGTCAAGGCATTTAAATTTCAATTTACATTTCTTGTTTGCTCATCATTTGAAATTGAACCGTCTACTAGAATAATCAATCAACTATTGTTTGCTTAATCTGTTAATCCTCGTGGGAACTACACTCACTCATCGTGAGTTTATTACTTGGTAAGACCTGGTCCACTTGTCGGTAGTTATGCGAGATTGAAAAATCCTGTATCAAGTTTTTGCCACCGTTGCCAAGGATTAATTGTGATTAACAAACTACCGGTTAATTGATTACTTAGATTAGACACTTTTTCTTTTTTTTTTCTAGTAATTTATTTGTTTTTAATTCTTTCTTTTCTTTTTGTCGCTTAACTATTTGTGTTATTGTCTCACTAAGAATTCCTTACTTGTGACATAAGGAATTTCAATTTCTCTTGGTGATTGTGTTTGTTACAGAGCAATCAAGGAAGAATGGAGTATACATGACCCTTTGGTCAAGCAAATTGCATAGAATACTTCTCACCACCATAAAAAGATTCAAGCTACTATGCTAATGGTGGTTGGGGATATCAAGAACAAGGAATGATGAGGTTTGAGTAATCAAACGACATGGGATACTTTCCGGGGCCACAACATGATTCATACTCTCATGAATGGAGCAACTATCCTAATGGTGGATGGGAAAGTCATTACTAAAGAGATTTCAATAAGCCATATCCCATTCATCAAGAGTCATTATCTCTGAATGCATTTATACAAAATGGCCCAACCTCACCTCCTAATTATTCAAATCAAAATCCTTCACCACATGAGTATGTCTCAGCACAAAATTTATTTTAAAACCCATATAATTCATTTCACCACCCACAAAATCCATTCCACTATACATAAAATTTCTTGCAAAAATTCACAAAACCCATTTCATTCCTTTCAAAATCCATAAAATCCACTTCACACTCCACAATATTCCTTTCAAAACTCATTCTATACCCCTCAAAACAACTTCACCACACACCTACATATCCATAAAATCATTCTCAACCTTCATCTCTCAAGCTAGAATTAGAAAAACTTTCTCAAGAAGTCAAGAGTTTCATTCAAGAGTCCAGAGCATATAGAGAAGAAAATAAAGCCTCAAGAAAGGACCTAGAAGTGCAAATGAGACAAATTGCACAGTAAGATGCTGAGGAACCAACCAATATTTTCTCTGGGCCAAGGAAAGAATGCAAGGCCATAAGTAGAGTAGTGCTTAGCAAGGAGATTGAAGATCAACTTGAGGCTACAAAAGAGGAGTTAGAAGTGCAAGAGAAGACCAAGAGGTCCCTGCTCCAAGTGAAATCCAAATGAAAAAGGAGGTTGAGAAGGCATACAAGCCTAGAATTTCATATCCACAGAGGCTACTAGAGGTGACAAAGGAACATGCAAATTCACTCTCAAAAGAGGCAATGCAAGATCCTACAAAAGAAATGGAGGAAATCAACTAAGGGAATGAAGCAGAGAGTTGTATGGAAGGTGATTTAATTGAACCACTAATCTAAAAAGTTCTTGATGAAGGAAATACTCCAACCAATACACAATACCAAATTTCTAAAATTAAAGAGATGAAAGTAATCAAGAAAAGCACTCAAAAAAGGATTGTGTCCGATAAACCAAAGACAACATTTATGAAAAAGATAAGGTCAACAAAAAGCAATCCAATCCTCACCATAACAAGCAAGTTGAATCAACTTAATAATAATGAAAGCAAGCTTGTTAGGAGAAAATCAAATCTGGGGGGGAGGGGATCAATTTTCTTTTTTTTCTCCCTTGAAGTCATTCCTTTTAACCAACTAGAAGAAGAGAAAAAAAAAATCCAAGAACTACATGTCAAGCTAATGACATTAAAAGAGCGCTTGTTGGGAGACAACCCAACCATAGTATCCTTTGATTTCTAGTTAATTCTTAGTTTTCATTAATTTTCTGTTTTAACTACTAAAATGATGCATATGTTTTGTTTTAGATTGAAAGCTTCTTGGCCTAAAAAGGAGAGGTATTTTAGCTAACCATGCATTCAATGCAACAGAGGATAAGTTCTGATTGTTGTAGCAATTATGATTCTAGCATGACATTTGAAATTGTATTTTGCATAATTCCAACATTCTATATTTCATGCATACATCAATTGCTACAATTCATTTGACATGTATTTCAAATTGTATTTTTTGCACATTGCATGCATCCATAATTCAACATTGAACCATACTTTGCATGGAACTAAGTTTGGTGTTGCAATCAATATTACAATGAGCCATAATAATTGAACCATAATAAACCATGCATCATCTGGTATCTTCAGCATGCATTAAAAGAACCAAAATGACCATATAGCTTTGTGACATGAGGAACATAGAGAGTGGCATGCCACAAGACAATTTTGGTGTCCAACGGCACCAAATGACATGATTTTGTGCTTTCCATGGCACAACATTTCGATGACGTCCCACGCCTGGTCCTTACATGGTATACATTCTCATTTTTATCATATTTTGATGCTTGCTGTGGCAGGCCAAACTTGGGGCGTTGGACGGCTGAATGGGGATTCAAGTGTACGCATGTCATGTGTGTACGCATGACTGGCCAGAATCATATATTTGCGTATACGCAGGCCATGCTCGTACGTACAAGTCTACCGTCCCACGGCAATGCCTTGGCAGCCTACGCCAAGACCAATAGTCTATCATCTAAAAAAAAAGAAAAAAAAAGAGAAGGGATTTTGTGCGTGTGCATGACATATGAATACGCACAAGTTTGGTTTCAGGCAAAAACATGTGTACGCATGGCACATGCGTACAAACAACTTCACTTTGGCGTCCTACGCCAGTGCCTTGGCGCTCCATGCTTGGTGCATGCATTTTAGTTCAATTGGAGAAGCTTCATTCCTTATGCCGTCCCACGACATTATTTGGGCGTGCCACACCTATTAGTCTTGAAATAGGAATTTGGGGATTTTGCCCTCTTTTCCCGTGGCATGGCATTGTTGTGCCATTGGACACCAACACCAAAGGTCAACAATTATTTGATTCAACTCCATTTTTTTCTTAATTAAATCTACATGATTTTTGCATGGTTCATCTCTTTCATTGTATGTCACCTTTTGATCTTGATTTATGATTAATTTTCACCCATCTCCTTGCTTATAGTTGTCATTGAATGTATGCATCATTTTAGTTGTTATAGTTAGTCTGTTGAGTTATCTTTATTAGTTTTATTTCGTTGTTTTGAAGTAGGTGTTTCATCCTATTTGCTAATAAATTTGTTAGTATATTGAATAGTAGTTTCTTTTGTTTGTTTAGTTCTGATTAGTATACATGCTATTATTCTGTTTAATTTGAAAAAGTTTGTTTGTTTGAATTTTTGTTTAAATTTTGTAAGTACTTGTGTCACATATAGGGACTCTCTGGAGTATTCCTTTCACTCTGCTTGTTTGATTTGAATAAAGTACTGCATCACTTATTTGCATTCACTAGAGAATCATGATTTCCCTAATTCCATCACCACAATTATTTCTTGTTGCTTGAGGATAAGCAACCATTCTAAGTTTGGTATGGAGACTATGTAGAACATAGCCTAGAAATATAAAAAGAGGGTAACTCTGTTTTGAGCTTTAATTCTTTATATATGTTTTTGTCCTTAATTAATGATCATGATTTATTTCTTTTCATGACACTTTACTCTTGAAATTGCTTGCACCCAATATCTTTAAGTATGCAACAAAGAATCGTTTCTTTTGAAGGAAAAAAGTTGAAGAAGTTTTAAAATTTGGGGCAAGCAAAGATTAAGAAAAGTGGAGGTTCTGACTGTGTGATTGTGTAATGAGGTTTCATGTTTGCGAAAACTTGCATGGGAGCTCTGGCGAGTTAAGAAATTATTATAAGAAATACGTTGCAAGTACAGTTCTTAACCAACCAGAAATCCGCTTATCAATTTAGAAGGGTTGTCACAAAATTTAAATTAAAATACTGGGAGTATGAATCCCAGGTCGTCTCCCAACAAGTTGCAGAGAGATGTGCTATTTTATTAATCAGATGTTTTCAAAAATTGTTTGAGTTGAATAACAGAAAATTAAATTGGAGAATTTATGTAATTTTAAATAAAAATCTTGACTTGGAGTAGATTAGTTGGATGCCCTATTCTTGTTGGAGTACTCTCAAGATTAATTGATAATTGAGGGTTGTTCTGTTTTGTTATCCCTTACTAGGTAAGGGAAAGTCAAGCAAGTTGGAAAGCTATTTCTGTTCACAAATTCCAATCCGCTCAATTGAAAAGGATTGGTGTCAGTGACTAGAGGGCAATCCAACAATAAACCCAATTACAATTTTTCTTTTAAGCGTTCCAACTCAAGGTCTTCCTTTTAATCAACTCCCATCCAAGTTATGGAACTACTCGCTCATTGTAAATGTAGAATTCATAACGTAGGAAAGGGAAATATAGAAAGACATGATAAATAATAATCAAAGGGATCAATTAGAAATAAAAATAGTTCTTGTATTAATAAATTCTAAAAATAATCCAATAATAATTCTGAGTAAACAAAGGATATGGAAGAGTAAGAGATAGGTAAAGAAAACAAACGAGAATGACGAAGTCTTGCTGAGGTAATAACTCTTCTCAATATCCCAATGCGAAAAGCAATAAAAATAAAATCCTAAGAACTATGAATGTGTAGAGAGACAACCTAGAGGAGGAGTAAAAACTAGATCTAAAAACTGAGAATTGCCTGTAATGAATCTCCCCTTTTGTTTCTGCATGTTCCCTGGCTCTAGTTTGCTTTTCTGAGCCGAAAACCGGGTCAAAACAGGGCCCAAAATCTCCCCCAGCGAATTCTGCAGATTCTGCAGATCGCGCATGTCACGCGATCACGTCATTCATGCGGACGCGTCATTCGGCGTTTTGCTTTGCCACGCGTGCGCATCGTCCACGCCTCCGCGTCACTTGTGCAATTCCGATCTGCGCAGTCGCGTGAGCCATGCGTCCGCGTCGCTGCGATTTCCTCTATGTCGCACGATCGCGTGAGCCACGTGTCCGCGTCACTTCTCACTGGTCATCGCCTCCATTTCTTGTGTTCCTTCCACTTTTGCAAGCTTCTTTTCTAATCTCCAAGTCATTCATGCCCTATAAAGCCTGAAACACTTAACACACAGATCACGGCATCAAATGGAATAAAGGAGAATTAAAATACATAATTAAAAATTCCTAGGAAGCAAATTTTCAATCATGGAATAATTTTGGGAAAGAATTATAAATGCATGCTAATCATATGAATAAGTGGGTAAAGAATTGATAAAATCATACAATCAAACACAATATAAACCATAAAATAGTAGTTTATCAACCTCCCCACACTTAAACATTAGCATGTCCTCATGCTTATTTGAAGGAGATAAAATTAATGAGTAGGAACATGTAAAACTCATGCAATGCAATGCAACCTATATTATGAATGCAACTATATGATTCTTGTCTACTTGATCAAAAGTAAATAGGCTCTTCAAGACAATCACAAATCAAACTCCACTAATTCAATTCTTATACAGTAAGAACAGATAAAAATACAAGAAGGTAGCTCATGAAAGTAGGGAACATAGAATTTAAGCATTGAACCCTCACTGATGATGTACGTATGCTCTAATCTCTCTAGTGTATAGGGCAATCACTCTATCCTTCTCTAATCATGCTTTCTAATTTTTGTTCTTCACCTAACCAATCAACAATATTAATATACCAATGCAAACATCATGAGGTCTTTTCAAGGTTGTAATGGGGCCAAGATAAGGGTAAGGATACATATATGGCTAAGTAAGCTTACAAATTGAATCTTTAATTAACCCAAGCTTCAACCCAACATATATATATTCTATATAACTTAAATTTCACACCTAGCCACCCAAAATTTCTCTTTCACATTCCATACTCATGCATCAACTTTTATTTTAATTTTATCATATATGCATTGATCCCTGAATTTAAACTTAGCATTGGGGTAATTTTGTCCCCTTATTTATTTATTGAATATTTTTGGATTTTTTTAACATAAACATAAAAATAACATAGCTTATCAATGCACATAGATTTTTAATTCTTATAGTTTCACATGAGTAGGTACCCGAATTTCCATTATATTATCATGACACATTCCCTTATTATCTTTTGTTCCCACAATTTTCCATACTTAATTAACACACACAATTCTATCTTAAGCTAACCACAGATTCAATTGGGGATATATAATTATTTTTCTGCTTAAGACTAGTAATGTGGTAAAATACAGAACAAATGGGATTTAAAGGCTCAAAGTGGCTAACAAAGGTAATTGAAAGGGTAGGCTTAATTTGGATAAGTGAGCTCGAACAAATATATGGCCTCAATCATATGCAAGCATATAAATATATTAAACATTGGACATATAGGATGAAACAAAATATAGATTACAAATAATGTAATCACAAGAATAAAATAATTATGGTTAAATAATGTAACCATGCATAAAGGCTCAAATCTCACAGGTTGTGTGTTCTTTAGCTCAAAACCATGTTCCAAATACAACTTCAAGCAAATTTAACATAAGAGTTTTGATTAAAATTAATGGAATTTTGTTCTAAAGATAGGGTCTTAGAAGAAACTTATTGTCTTTTCAATCAAGTAGAACATGCATGCAACTAACCTATTACTGTGCAATTTATCCTATTCTACAAATGCAAAACTAACTAAATATCCTAATTTATTGGTGTTAGGGAAGAGAAATTACCTCTGGAAGTCAGGTACTGACCGACCTCCCCACACTTAAGGCTTTGCACCGTCTTCGGTGCCATCTGTCAGGAACAAGGGTGGGCTGGTAGCAGTATCTCCACAGTCGGGACCGTCATGGCTCCCTGTGCTGGTAAAAGAAGTGGAGTCCGGGGTGTCTGAGTCCTTGAATTTTCCCATAATCAGCTCCTTGAGGTATGTGAATCGGCGCTTGTTACGGCGCTCTCTCATCTTAGCTTTGTGTTCCTGCCGATCCAACCTTTCGAGTATCTGATGGAGAATTTGGTTTGTTGTAGTTGCTTGTGGTGCTGAAGGAGGAATTTCCTCAGTTGGTTCAGTAGGTTGGCTAGTAGTGGCTGCTGGGAGTCTAATAGATTTCCCGTTAGGGACGTACTGATCATCCCGTGGAAGCATGGCTTTGGTGTCCCCAGCTCTGTAGGAGACTCCAGCTGCTGAGACGAGATCCGAGACTAAGGCGGGAAAAGGTAAGTTGCCCGCAATCTGTACGGTCCCATGGCATTCCGGATGTGTCTTGGTAGGTTTAGAGGCTGGTCTGTAAAGATGCACCATAGTAGAACGGCCATGTCTGCAGTGAAGGAGGACTCGTGAGTGCTCGAAAAGACGTAATGGGACATGATCTGTCCCCATACGCGAGCCTCCAAGGTAAGTGCTGAAGCCAATATTCCCTTAGGGCGGGAACGATGGTATCCATAGATCCATCTGCTGCCAGGTTGTGCGATAACTCTGAAAACGGCGTCCCAATCAAATTGGTACATCTGGCGCTTGAGTGCGGCTTCTTGAAAGGCGTCCAATCCTTCTGGAGCAGGGGGAAGATCTAGAGCTTGTTGAATGGCCTCTTCTGTAATGGGGACTTGCTTCAAACAAACATAGACAGACTGCAGGGTTGGCAGGTGAAAATTAGAGTAGAACTCAACTACCCAAGAAAGATTAACCTGCCTTGGCTATCTTTGTAGGAAACCCCATTGTCTTCGGGCAATTTGCGGCTCAACAAAGGTAGCAATATTGGGCGGGAGGATAAGAAAGTATTCATTGTTGTAGCTTCGTTCTGCCAGGATAGGGAACAACTGCTCACAGTAGCGATTGGAAAATCGCGCAGTGTCCTTTGCTGGGAAGGCTTTCTCTTTTTCATCAACCTTTATAATCCGCTTAATTCTCTTTGTTGAGGGCTTTACTGCAGTTGAAGAGGGATCTGCCACTAATGCTCTTTTTATTCCTCGTCTTGCTGGTGGTTTGGGAGTAGCTTTCTCTTTACCTTTCTTGGTGGCCATCCTGAAAAGGGAAAGAGAAAGTAACATGAATTCAAAGGGATAGAGCAAGGAAGAGGATGGTATAAGTGATAAACAATGCACGGTAAAGAGGATGTCGTTAACACATGGTCATGACTACATGTGAAAAGTTCACCAATGGAAATATAGAAGGTGCATTTGATGACAATTAAATGCAAGGTGTTTATTGGCATGCAGGCAAAGGCATGAGTAGCATAGAACAAGCATTTAATTAGAGAAATGTGTTATCACTCGTAACAAACTAACCATCACGTTTGTATTGACAATTAAATTCAATTAATAAAATAGTAAAGGGAATTTATGAAAAGCAAGCATTGAATAGTAGAATAGAAAAATGCATAATGCCATATGGGCTTTTTCACAAACACATAGCATGCATGATGAATAAACTATTGAAAATAATAATTTGAACATGCAAGCAACCCTTTTAAAAAAAAGTAATATATAATTGCCAAACAATTTTGCAACAATCCACAAGCATATAATGAGAAATAATGACTCAATTAAATTTCTAACACCAATTGAAAAAAAAAGAGAAAGAAAAAAAGAAAATATGGATAATGAAAGTAAGAAGAAAAGAAAAGAATAAAACATAAAAAATAAGAAGGATAATAGAAAAGTAAGGAAGGAAGAGAAAAGAAAAACCTTGATAATGGGGATGAGAGAGAGAGAGAATAAAGTGAGAAAGAAGGAAGAAGGAAGAAGGAAGAAGGAAAAAATAAGAAGGGAAAAGAGAAAATAGGATTTGGGGAAAAGAAAGATAAGATATTTGGCAAATCAGGGTAAGCTGTACGGCGCAAGTGACGCAGACGCGTGGGTGACGCGTTCGCGCGAATGCGCTTAGATGGATTGACGCGGTCGCGTCGGTCACGCGGTCGCGTGACTCGTGTTATGCGACTGGCGCGAGGGCACCCTTGCGCTCGCACAAGTCTCTGTTCGAAATCTTATTTTGCCAAAATATGGGTGACGCGATCGCGTGGGTCATGCGATCGCGTGAGTGGCCAATATTGGGATATGACGCGGACGCGTGGGGCACGCATTCGCGTGGTAGGGACTGTGCGTCTAGCACTAGTCCAGCACCACTCCAGCATAACTTTCGGCTATGCACCCTTTTCATGTCGATTACCAGGTCACGCGGCCGCGTGGGTGACGCGGTCGCGTGGGAGGCAGATTTTCCCACCTGACGCGGACGTGTCAGCGACGCGGTCGCGTGGGGCGATTTGTGCCAGAGGCACACCTCCAGCCATGCTCTCGCGTGACTTTATGTTCACTTTCTTATTCTTACTGAGCCACCTGCGACGCGGATGCGTCATTGATGTGGTCGCGTCGCGTAAAATTTTTTTTTTCAAAATAAAAATATGCAAATGCAGATGCAAGTTAAATGTGCGAATAAAGAGAAGAGTTATTGAAAAAGAAAACTGTGAATAAAGAAAAGAACGATCATACCATGGTGGGTTGTCTCCCACCTAGCACTTTGCTTTAACGTCCGTAAGTTGGACGCTCCACTAGCTCAGTCTTCGGCTATGTGTGGATCTTCCAAGAGGAAGATCTCGAGCTCCTTGTTTTTCTTCAACTTCTCACCATGGTACAACTTTAAACGATGTCCATTAACTTTGATGAGTTCAGAGCTCGAAGGATGACTTAGGTGAAAAACTCCGTACGGCTCGGCCTTCTCTACTCTATATGGACCTTCCCATCTTGATCTCAACTTGCCTGGCATGAGCCTCAGTCGAGATTTGTAAAGGAGGACTAAGTCCCCAGGTTGGAACTCTCTCCTCTTGATGTGCTTATCATGTACAACCTTCATCTTCTCCTTGTACAGCCTCGAGTTCTCATAAGCTTCCAGGCGAAGGCTTTCTAATTCTTGCAGTTGCAACTTCCTTTCAGCTCCGGCTGTTTCAAATCCCATGTTGCACTCTTTTACTGCCCAAAAGGTTTTGTGCTCTACTTCAACTGGGAGATGACAGGCTTTTCCATAAACTAAGCGAAAGGGACTCATCCCAATGGGTGTCTTGTATGCTGTTCTGTATGCCCAAAGTGCATCTTGTAGCCTGGTGCTCTAGTCTCTCCTATGAGGTTTGACTATCTTCTGCAATATACGCTTTATCTCTCTATTTGACACCTCGACTTGCCCATTAGTCTGAGGATGGTAGGCGGTTGCAACTTTATGAATTATCCCATGCTTCTTCATTAATCCTGTTAGTCTCCTGTTACAAAAATGGCTGCCTTGATCGCTCACGATTGCTCGTGGGGATCCAAAGCGACAAATAATGTGGTTTCTAACAAAGGAAACAACAGTGTTAGCATCATCAGTGCGGGTAGAAATTGCTTCCACCCATTTGGAAACGTAATCCACAGCTAACAATATATAAAAGTAACCATTAGAATTTGGAAATGGACCCATGAAGTCAATGCCCCAAACATCAAAAACTTCACAGAAAAGCATAATTTGTTAAGGCATCTCATCCCTCATGGATATATTACCAAATTTTTGGCATGGGAAACAAGATTTACAAAATTCAGCAGCGTCTCTAAAAAGAGTAGGCCACTAGAATCCACAGTCTAAGATTTTTCTAGCTGTTCTTTGAGGGCTAAAATGTCCTCCACTCTCAGATGAGTGGCAGGCCTCTAAAATGGACTGGAATTCTGATTGAGGCACACACCGTCTAATTACCTGGTCAGCGCCACATCTCCATAAATATGGGTCATCCCATATATAATATTTAGACTCGCTTTTCAGCTTGTCTCTTTGATGCTTAGTAAAGTTTGGAGGAAAAGTGCGGCTAATTAGATAATTAGCTACAAGTGCATACCAAGGGACTACCTCAGATACTGCTTGCAGGTTATCAAATGGGAAATTATCAGCTATAGGAGTGGAGTCATGCTTAATGTGCTCAAGGCGACTCAAATGGTTTGCCACTAAATTCTGGTTACCACTCCTATCCTTAATTTCTAAATTAAATTCTTGTAGTAGCAGTATCCAACGTATAAGCCTTGGTTTAGATTCCTTTTTAGCCAATAAATACTTTAGAGCTGCGTGGTCTGAGTACACTACTACTTTTGTACCAAGTAGATAGGCCCAGAATTTATCCAGAGCAAAAACAATAGCAAGAAGCTCTTTCTCAGTAGTAGTATAATTAGACTGAGCGGCATCTAAAGTTTTAGACGCATAAGCAATTACAAAGGGGTTCTTACCTTCACGCTGAGCCAGTGCTGCACCTACTGCATGGTTGGAAGCATCGCACATTATTTCAAATGGCTGGCTCCAGTCTAGTCCTCTCACAATTGGAGTTTGAGTCAGGGCGGTCTTTAGCTTATCAAACGCTTGTTTGCAATCCTCATTGAACTCGAACTCAATATCTTTCTGCAGTAGTCTGGATAAGGGAAGAGCTACCTTACTAAAGTCCTTAATGAAACTCCTGTAAAAACCTGGATAGCTGGTAGCACAAATTGCGAATCACACTTTTCACAACTCGTACCACTAACCAGCAAGTGCACTGGGTCGTCCAAGTAATACCTTACGTGAGTAAGGGTCGAATCCCACGGAGATTGTTGGTTTGAAGCAATCTATGGTTATCCTGTAAATCTTAGTCAGGAAGTCAACTATGTTTATCAATTGAATTGTGAGTAACCAGTAGAGCATAAATTAAAAGTTACTTGTTGTGCAGTAATGGAGAATATGTTGGAGTTTTGGAGATGCTTTGTCTTCTGAATCTCTGCTTTCCTCTGTCTTCTGATTCACGCACGCACGTCCTCCTATGGCAAGCTGTGTGTTGGTGGATCACCGTTGTCAATGGCTACCTTCCATCCTTCCAGTGAAAACTACGCTCACGCGCTCTGTCACAGCACGGCTAATCACCGGTTGGTTCTCGATCCGGTTGGAATAGGATTTACTATCCTTTTGCGTCTGTCACTAACGCCCAGCCTTCAGGAGTTTGAAGCTCATCACAGTCATTCAATCCTTGAATCCTACTCGGAATACCACAGACAAGGTTTAGACTTTCCGGATTCTCATGAATGCCGTCATCAGTTCTAGCTTATACCACGGAGATTCTGATTAAGGAACCTAAGAGATACTCATTCAATCGGATATAGAACGGAGGTGGTTGTCAGGCACACGTTCGTGGTTTGAGGAAGGTGATGAATGTCACAGATCATCACCTTCATCACAGTTAAGCGCGAATGAACATCTTAGATAGGAACAAGCGTGTTTGAATGGAAAACAGAAATACTTGCATTAATTCATCGAGACACAGCAGAGCTCCTCACCCCCAACAATGGGGTTTAGAGACTCATGCCGTCAGAGAATACAAAGTTTAGATCTGAAATGTCATGAGATACAAAATAAGTCTCTAAAAGTTGTTTAAATACTAAACTAGTAGCCTAGGGTTACAAAATATGAGTGGACTATGATGGATGATGTAGATATCCACTTCTGGGGCCCACTTCGTGTGCCGGGGCCCACTTGGTGTGTGCTGGGGCTGAGATTTCGTGCAGAGGCCATTTGTGGAGTTGAACGCCAGTTTTTATGCCAGTTTGGGCGTTCAACTCCAGTTTTTGATCCTTTTCTGGCGCTGAACGCCAGAATTGGGCAGAGAACTGGCGTTGAACGCCAGTTTACGTCGTCTATCCTTGTGCAAAGTATGAACTATTATATATTGCTGGAAATCCCTGGATGTCTACTTTCCAACGCAATTGGAAGCACGCCATTTCGAGTTCTGTAGCTCCAGAAAATCCACTTTGAGTGCAGGGAGGTCAGAATCCAACAGCATCAGCAGTCCTTTTTCAGCCTGAATCAGATTTTTGCTCAGCTCCTTCAATTTCAGCCAGAAAAATACCTGAAATTACAGAAAAACACACAACTCATAGTAAAGTCCAGAAATATGAATTTTTCCTAAAAACTACTAGAAATAGACTAAAAACTAACTAAAACATACTCTAAACTATATGAAATTATCCCCAAAAAGCGTATAAAATATCCGCTCATCACAACACCAAACTTAAACTGTTGCTTGTCCTCAAGCAACTAGACAAATAAAATAGAAGACTAATAGGTTGAGAAGCAATAATATCTCAGAGTTTTTGATTGAAGCTCAGATTCTAATTAGATGAGCGGGACTAGTAGCTTTTTGCTTCTGAACAGTTTTGGCATCTCACTTTATCCATTGAAGCTCAGAGTGATTGGCATCTATAGGAACTCAGAATTCAGATAGTGTTATTGATTCTCTTAGTTCAGTGTGATGATTCTTGAACACAGCTTCTTTATGAGTCTTGGCCGTGGCCCTAAGCACTTTGTTTTCCAGTATTACTACCGGATACATAAATGCCACAGACGCATAACTGGGTGAACCTTTTCAGATTGTGACTCAGCTTTGCTAAAGTCCCCAATTAGAGGTGTCCAGGGTTCTTAAGCACACTCTTCTTTTTGCTTTGGACCTTGACTTTAACCGCTCAGTCTCAAGTTTTCACTTGACACCTGCACGCCACAAGCACATGGTTAGGGACAGCTTGGTTTAGCCGCTTAGACCAGGATTTCAGTCCTTTAGGCCCTCCTATCCACTGATGCTCAAAGCCTTGGGATCCCTTTTATTTGCCCTTGCCTTTTGGTTTTAAGGGTTACTGGCTTTTTCTGCTTGCTTTTTTTTTTTTCTGCAAGCTTTGTTCTTTGCTGCTTTTTCTTGCTTCAAGAATCATTTTTATGATTTTTCAGATTATCAATAACATGTCTCATGTTCATTATTCTTTCAAGAGCCAACATATTTAACAGTCTTAAACAACAAATTCAAAAGACATATGCACTGTTCAAGCATTCATTCAGAAGACAGAAAGCATTGCCACCACATTTAACCAATTAGAATTTGTTTTATTTAAACTCGAGATTTCATTGCTTCTTATTCAAAAGATCTACTATTTTATTCATGTTTAATGATGATGAGAAAAATAAACTATAGCTTAATTGGAGATAAAATCAAAATAGATACTAATTACTACTATATGACTTCTAAGGTACTTTTCTAAGGACACTGTCACAGAGTTAAGGCAGAAATTGGAAATTAACAACCTTTATTCTGGGGGTATGGGGGTTCCTCTGATCCTTGGGAGACTTGGTATCACAGAAGATTTTTGGCGCTTTAGTTCCCTTAAGTCACGTCCTTGCTCCTCTTGTTCTTTGAGCATATGGGTCAGCATTTGACTGTGTTCCTTCTGTTGTTTTATTATTTGCTCCATAGCTTCCTGTATCTTGTTGACAGACGTCTCAAGATGTTCCCAATATTCTGCTTGAGGAATCTCTGGGAGGAATTCCTGTGCTCTTTTCTTTATAGGATCCTCCTGTGCTTGTTGTCTCTCCATTGATGCTTTGGTGATTGACTTTTCAATTAGGATATATTCAGTTATTCCCATCTTGACTCCAGCGTCCTTGCAGAGCAGAGAAATCACGCTTGGATAAGCCAACCTGGCTGCTCTTGAATTTTTGTTAGCAATCTTATAGAGCTCTGTTGAAATCAGCTGATGAACCTCCACTTCCTTTCCCATCATGATGCAATGAATCATCACTGCTCTTTTAACTGTGACTTCAGAACGGTTGCTGGTGGGCAACAGAGAACGCCCAATGAAGTCCAGCCATCCTCTGGCAACTGGTTTGAGATCCTCCCTCTTGAGTTGATTTGGGACGCCCTTTGTGTTGGTGGTCCACTTGGCTCCAGGAATACAGATGTCCTCCCCAATTTTATCCAGGCCAATGTCTGCTCTCATCATCCTCCTGTTGAAGGAGTCTGGATCATCCTTTAGCTGAGGTAGCTTTAGTATCTCTCTGATCTTGTCAGGGGTGGTATGAACAATTTTTCCCCTGACCATGGTCCGAAATTCGTAGCAGGCTGTTCCAGATAGTCTTTGCTTGTCAGTCTGCCACATATTAGCATAGAACTCCTGGACCATGTTCCTTCCTACTTTCGTTTCAGGATTAGCTAGGACTTCCCAGTTCCTGATTCGAATTTGCTCCTGGATCTCTGGATATTCATCTTCTTTCAGATCGAATCTAACTTCCGGGATCACTGATCTCAGACCCATTACTTTAAGATAATGGTCTGAATGTTCTTTAGATAAGAACTTCCCTTGATTCCAAAGTGGTTTTGGAACGCTCTCTTTCTTGTCTCTAGGAGTGTATTGTTTCCCTTTGGGAGCCATGATCTTAGTGATTTCGGAAAAACACACCAAACTTAGAGGTTTGCTTGTCCTCAAGCAAAAGAAAATAAAGGAGAGGGATAGAAGGAGATTGAGTAGCACTTGTTGATGAAGGAGGGGGGAGGCCGAACCCAATTTAAAGGGGGGGGGGGAGGGTTGGATTTTTGAAAAATTGGAGGAGATAAGATAAAAAGATTGAGTTGAAAAAGATAAGATAGAAGATATAGTTTAATTTTGAAAAGATAGGATAGATTTTTGAAAAAGATAATTCTAGATTTGAAAGAAATAATATGAAAAAGATATTGAAAAAGATATGGATTAGTTGAAAAGATTTTTGGGTTAAAAAGATAGATTTTGAAAAAGATAGATTTTCAGAAAAGATTTTGAAAAGAGTTGGATTGAATTTGGAAAGATGGATTTTTAGAAATTAAGGTTTTTAGAAATCAGGGTTCTTGATATGTTCATGTAAAAATCATGCATTGAAGCATAAAATTTGAAATTAAAATGGAAATACGTGTGGGATTGCTTGGATTTGGCTCCTTCCTGTCCTCCTGGCATTTGAACGCCCAAACACTGCCTGTTTTGGGCGTTCAGCGCCCAAATGCTGATCTCCTGGGCGTTCAGCGCCCAGTTGCTGCCATTACTGGCGTTCAACGCCCAGTGAGTGGCCATTTCTGGCGTTGAACGCCCAAATGCTGCCATTACTGGCGTTCAACGCCCAGTGGATGCCCATTTTGGGCGCTGAACGCCCAAAATGCCCCTTTACTGGCGTTTTCTTGCCATTGAGCTCTTTTACTCTGTTTTGTGTGCCGAGGTCTTCTGTAAATGATTATTTACCTTGTTGTCAATGAACTCTATATAAAAAATAAAGATAGAAATAGGGCAAAATGCTTAGAGGATTGTTGCCCCATGGCTGGGTTGCCTCCCAGCAAGCGCTTCTTTATTGTCTTTAGCTGGACCTTGCTGAGCTTTTAATCTAGCTGCAGCCTTGAGCATTCCTGCTCAGTGTTGCCTTCAAGATAATGCTTGATTCTCTGTCCATTGACAATGAACTTCTTATCAGAATCAATATCTTGAAGCTCCACATAACCATATGGTGACACACTTGTAATCACGTATGGTCCCCTCCACCGAGATTTCAGTTTCCCAGGGAATAGCCTGAGTCTAGAGTTAAACAACAGGACCTTCTGTCCTGGTTCAAAGATTCTGGATGACAGCTTTCTGTCATGCCATTTTTTTGATTTTTCTTTATAAAGTTTGGCATTTTCGAAAGCTGTGAATCTGAATTCCTCTAGCTCATTTAGCTGGAGCAATCATTTTTCTCCTGCTAATTTGGCATCTAAATTTAGGAATCTGGTTGCCCAATAAGCTTTATGTTCCAGTTCCACGGGCAGGTGACATGCCTTACCATACACAAGTTGGTATGGAGAGGTCCCTATAGGGGTCTTGAATGCTGTTCTGTAAGCCCACAGAGCATCATCCAAGCTCCTTGCCCAATCCTTTCTACGGGTATTTACTGTCCGTTCCAGGATTCTCTTTAATTCTCTGTTTGAGACTTCAGCTTGCCCGTTGGTTTGTGGATGATATGGAGTGGCCACTTTGTGGCGAATTCCATACCGAACCATGGCAGAGTAAAGCTGTTTATTGCAGAAGTGAGTGCCCCCATCACTGATTAACACTCTAGGGACACCAAACCTGCTAAAGATATGTTTCTGGAGGAACTTCAGCACTGTTTTAGTATCATTGGTGGGTGTGGCAATAGCCTCAACCTATTTTGATACATAGTCAACTGCCACCAGAATATAAGTGTTTGAGTATGATGGTGGGAAAGGTCCCATGAAGTCAATTCCCCATACATCAAACAACTCTATTTCCAAGATTCCTTGTTGAGGCATGGCGTAACCATGAGGCAGATTACCAGCTCTTTGGCAACTGTCACAATTACGTACAAATTTTCGGGAATCTTTATAGAGTGTGGGCCAATAGAAGCCACATTGGAGGACCTTGGTGGCTGTTTGCTCACCTCCGAAATGGCCTCCATATTGAGATCCATGGCAATGCCATAGGATTCTCTGTGCTTCCTCTCTGGGGACACACCTACGGATAATTCCGTCTGCACATCTCTTAAAGAGATAGGGTTCATCCCACAAGTAGTACTTTGCATCAGTAATTAGTTTCTTTTTTTGTATTCTATTGTACTCCTTGGGTATGAACCTTGCAGCTTTATAGTTTGCAATATCGGCAAACCATGGTGCTTCCTGAATGGCAAATAGATGCTCATCAGGGAATGTCTCAGAGATCTCAAGGAAGGGGAGGGACGTCCCTTCCACTGGCTCTATCCGGGACAGATGATCAGCTACTTGGTTCTCTGTCCCTTTTCTGTCTCTTATTTCTATATCAAACTCTTGCAGAAGCAATACCCATCTGATGAGCCTGGGTTTTGAATCCTGCTTTGTGAGTAGATATTTAAGAGCAGCATGGTCAGTATACACAATCACTTTTGATCCTACTAAGTATGATCTGAACTTGTCAATGGCGTAAACCACTGCAAGTAGTTCTTTTTCTGTGGTTGTGTAATTTTTCTGGGCATCATTTAGAACGCGGCTGGCATAATAAATGACATGCAGAAGCTTGTCATGCCTCTGTCCCAATACTCCACCAATGGCATGATTACTGGCATCACACATTAACTCAAATGGCAATGTCCAGTCTGGTGCAGAAATGACTGGTGCTGAGACCAGCTTAGCTTTCAGCGTTTCAAACGCCTGCAGGCATGCTGTGTCAAACACAAATGGCGTGTCAGCAGCTAGCAGATTGCTTAGAGGTTTTGCGATTTTTGAAAAATCCTTTCTAAACCTCCTATAGAATCCTGCATGCCCCAGAAAGCTTCTGATTGCCTTAACATTGGCAGGTGGTGGTAATTTTTCAATTACCTCTATTTTTGTTTGATCCACCTCTATTCCCTTGTTTGAGATCTTATGCCCAAGAACGATTCCTTCAGTCACCATGAAGTGACACTTTTCCCAGTTTAAAACTAGGTTGGTTTCTTGGCATCTTTTCAGAACAAGTTTCAGGTGATCAAGACAGGAGCTGAATGAGTCTCCATATACTGAGAAGTCATCCATGAAGACTTCCAGAAATTTTTCCACCATATCAGAGAAAATAGAGAGCATGCATCTCTGGAAGGTTGCAGGTGCATTGCATAGCCCAAAGGGCATCCTTCTGTAAGCAAACACTCCGGATGGACATGTGAATGCTGTTTTCTCTTGATCCTGGGGATCCACTGCAATCTGGTTATAGCCTGAATAGCCATCCAAAAAGCAGTAATAATCATGACCTGCTAGTCTCTCTAGCATCTAGTCTATAAATGGTAAAGGAAAATGATCCTTTCTGGTGGCTGTATTGAGCCTTCTGTAGTCAATACACATGCGCCACCCTGTAACTGTTCTTGTAGGAACCAGTTCATTTTTTTCATTATGAATCACTGTCATGCCTCCCTTTTTTGGGACGACTTGAACAGGGCTCACCCAGGGGCTATCAGAAATGGGATAAATAATCCCAGCCTCTAGTAATTTGGTGACCTCTTTCTGCACCACTTCCTTCATGGCTGGATTTAGCCGCCTCTGTGGTTGAACCACTGGTTTGGCATTATCCTCCAATAGGATTTTGTGCATGCATCTAGCTGGGCTTATGCCCTTAAGGTCACCTATGGACCACCCAAGAGCTGTCTTGTGTGTCCTTAGCACTTGAATAAGTGCTTCCTCTTCCTGTGAATTTAAAGCAGAGCTTATGATCACTGGAAAAGTGTCACCTTCTCCTAGAAATGCATATTTCAAGGATGGTGGCAGTGGCTTGAGCTCTGGTTTAGGAGGTTTTTCTTCTTTCAGAAGAAAGTTCAGAGGCTCTTTCATGTCCCCTGAATCCTCCAAATCAGGCTGAACATCTTTAAAGATGTTTTCCAACTCTGATTCGAGACTCTCAGCCATGTTGATCTCTTCTACCAAAGAGTCAATAAGGTCAACTTTCATGCAGTCTGTTGATGTGTCTGGATGCTGCATGGCTTTGACAGCGTTCAACTTGAACTCGTCATCGTTGACTCTCAGGGTTATTTCCCCCTGCTGGACGTCAATGAGGGATCGTCCAGTTGCTAGGAAAGGTCTTCCTAGAATGAGAGTAGCACTCTTGTGCTCCTCCATTTCCAGCACAACAAAGTCAGTGGGAAAGGCGAATGGCCCAACTCTGACAATCATGTCCTCAATCACGCCTGATAGGTATTTAGTGGAACCATCAGCAAGTTGGAGACATATCCGGGTTGGTTTAACTTCTTCAGTTAAGCCAAGCTTCCTGATAGTGGATGCAGGTATTAGGTTGATGCTTGCCCCAAGATCGCATAAAGCTGTCTTGGTGCAATCACCTTCTAATATGCATGGTATCAGAAAACTCCCAGGGTCTTTAAGCTTTTCAGGAAAGCTTTTCAGAATGACTGCACTGCATTCTTCAGTGAGGAGAACTCTTTCTGTTTCTCTCCACTCCTTTTTATGACTCAAGATCTCTTTCATGAACTTGGCATAAGAAGGTATTTGCTCAAGTGCCTCTGCAAATGGAATCTTTATTTTAAGAGTCCTCAGATAATCTGCAAAGCGAGCAAATTGCTTATCCTGCTCCTCTTTCCGGAGTTTTTGAGGATAAGGTATCTTGGCTTTATATTCCTCAACCTTAGTGGTTAAAGAAGCCTTTTTAGAGGGGTTGTTATCAGCACTTGTGTGTGTCTGATCCCTCACTGGCAATTGAATACCAGAGTCAGAAGCTGGAGTGACGTTAGACGCCAACTCACTGTCTGTTCCTGGCGCCTGAACGCCAGAAATGTGCCCCTGTTGGGCGTTCAACGCTGGATTATGCCCCATTTGTGGCGTTGAACGCCAATCCTGCCTTGTTTCTGGCGCTGAACGCCAGTTTTGGGCATGGTCTGGGCGTTCAGCGCCAGCCTTCCACCCATTTTCTGGCGTTTTAGTGCCAGAATTATTTTTCCCTGGGCTCTTACTGTCCTCATGGGAATCTTTGGTGGGCTGCTCATTTCTTGAATTTTTGATGCCTTGAGGTGGGGTATTTAATGTTTTCCCACTTCTTAATTGAACTGCTTGGCATTCTTCTGCTATTTGCTTTGATAGCTGCTGCTTTGTTTGCTTAAACTATTCTTCCATATGTATATTAGCTATCCTTGTCTCCTGTAACCTGTCTTTGAATTCAGCTAGCTGTTTTGTTAGAAAATCTAATTGCTGATTGAATTCAGCAGCTTGTTTTACAGTACTGAATTCAGCAGTTACTGTTTTAACCTCTTCATTCATGGAAGGGTTGCTGCTTAGATACAGATGCTGATTCCTGGCAACTGTATCAATGAGCTCTTGAGCTTCTTCAATTGTATTTCTCATATGGATAGATCCACCAGCTGAGTAATCTAAAGACATCTGAGCTCCTTCTGCAAGCCCATAGTAGAAGATGTCTAACTGAACCCACTCTGAAAACATTTCAGAGGGGCATTTTCGTAGCATCTCTCTGTATCTCTCCCAGGCATCATAAAGAGATTCATTATCTCCTTGTTTAAAGCCTTGGATGTCCAGCCTTAGCTGTGTCATCCTTTTTGGAGGGAAATATTGATTCAGGAATTTTTCTGTCAGCTGTTTCCATGTTCTTATGCTGGCCTTAGGTTGGTTATTTAACCACCTCTTAGCTTGATCTTTTACAGCAAATGGAAACAGTAATAGTCTGTAGACATCCTGATCTATTTCCTTATCATGTACTGTGTCAGCAATTTGTAAAAATTGTGCCAGAAACTCTGTAGGTTCTTCCTGTGGAAGACCGGAATATTGGCAACTTTGCTGCACCATGATAATGAGCTGAGGATTCAACTCAAAGCTACTAACTCCAATGGAGGGTATGCAGATGCTACTCCCATATGAAGCAGTAGAGGGGTTAGAATATGACCCCAAAGTCCTCCTGGACTGTCCATCTCCACTTATGTCCATGATGGATATGTGGATATAACTTGGACTGATTTATCTTTTTATTTATTTTATTTTATAAGAAGTAAATACTTAAATAAAATAAAATAACTAAAAAGAATTTGAATTTTGAAAAATTTTTTTTTTCGTAAAAAAAAAATAAAAATTAATTAGTTAAAAAAAAGAAGAAATTTTTGAAAAAGAAGGAAGCTATTTTCGAAAATTAGGGAGAGAGAGAGTTAGTTAGGTAGTTGAAAAAGTTAAGAAACAAACAAAAAGTTAGTTAGTTAGTTGAAACAAATTTTGAAAAGATAAGAAGTTAGGAAGTTAGAAAAGATATTTTAAAAAGATATTTTTGAATTTAGTGAGGAGAGAGAAAAACAATAAGATAGTACTAGATTTAAAATTTTTAGATCTAATGCTCCTTGTTTTTCGAAAATTTTGGAGGGAAAACACCAAGGAACACCAAACTTAAAAATTTTAAGATGAAGACACAAGGAAAACTCAAGAACACTTTGAAGACTCACAAGAACACAAGAACATGAAGGAAGAACACCAAACTTAAAATTTTTTTTGAAAACCAAACAAAATTTTCGAAAATCAAAGGGAAATCAACAAGAAAACACCAAACTTAAAGTTTGGCACAAGATTTAATAGAAAAAATATATTTTTGAAAAAGAATGTTTTGAAAAGAGTATAAAAGATTCTAACCCAATCAAATTAATGTTCTAGCCAAATGAGTTATGGGACCTTATTTTAAGAAAGATTATTTTTGAAAACACCAAACTTAAAGTTTGGCACAGGATTTAATAGAAAAATTATTTTTGAAAAAGGTTTTTAAAAAATATGATAGCCAATTATCTTGAACATAAACACCACGCTCTAACTAACTGAGTTATAAATTTAAAGTGTTTTAACAAGGGAAAAATAATAAAAGACTCTAAACCAAAAAGAAAGATTTTTTTTCCTAATCTAAGCAACAAAATAATCCGTCAGTTGTTCAAACACGAACAATCCCCGGCAACGGCGCTAAGAACTTGGTAGCACAAATTCCGAATCACACTTTTCACAACTCGTACCACTAACCAGCAAGTGCACTGGGTCGTCCAAGTAATACCTTACGTGAGTAAGGGTCGAATCCCACGGAGATTGTTGGTTTGAAGCAATCTATGGTTATCTTGTAAATCTTAGTCAGGAAGTCAACTATGTTTATCAATTGAATTGTGAGTAACCAGTAGAGCATAAATTAAAAGTTACTTGTTGTGCAGTAATGGAGAATATGTTGGAGTTTTGGAGATGCTTTGTCTTCTGAATCTCTGCTTTCCTCTGTCTTCTGATTCACGCACGCACGTCCTCCTATGGCAAGCTGTGTGTTGGTGGATCACCGTTGTCAATGGCTACCTTCCATCCTTCCAGTGAAAACTACGCTCACGCGCTCTGTCACAGCACGGCTAATCACCGGTTGGTTCTCGATCCGGTTGGAATAGGATTTACTATCCTTTTGCGTCTGTCACTAACGCCCAGCCTTCAGGAGTTTGAAGCTCGTCACAGTCATTCAATCCTTGAATCCTACTCGGAATACCACAGACAAGGTTTAGACTTTCCGGATTCTCATGAATGCCGCCATCAGTTCTAGCTTATACCACGGAGATTCTGATTAAGGAACCTAAGAGATACTCATTCAATCGGATATAGAACGGAGGTGGTTGTCAGGCACACGTTCGTGGTTTGAGGAAGGTGATGAATGTCACAGATCATCACCTTCATCACAGTTAAGCGCGAATGAACATCTTAGATAGGAACAAGCGTGTTTGAATGGAAAACAGAAATACTTGCATTAATTCATCGAGACACAGCAGAGCTCCTCACCCCCAACAATGGGGTTTAGAGACTCATGCCGTCAGAGAATACAAAGTTTAGATCTGAAATGTCATGAGATACAAAATAAGTCTCTAAAAGTTGTTTAAATACTAAACTAGTAGCCTAGGGTTACAAAATATGAGTGGACTATGATGGATGATGCAGATATCCACTTCTGGGGCCCACTTGGTGTGCCGGGGCCCACTTGGTGTGTGCTGGGGCTGAGATTTCGTGCAGAGGCCATTTGTGGAGTTGAATGCCAGTTTTTATGCCAGTTTGGGCGTTCAACTCCAGTTTTTGATCCTTTTCTGGCGCTGAACGCCAGAATTGGGCAGAGAACTGGCGTTGAACGCCAGTTTACGTCGTCTATCCTTGTGCAAAGTATGGACTATTATATATTGCTGGAAAGCCCTGGATGTCTACTTTCCAACGCAATTGGAAGCACGCCATTTCGAGTTCTGTAGCTCCAGAAAATCCACTTTGAGTGCAGGGAGGTCAGAATCCAACATCATCAGCAGTCCTTTTTCAGCCTGAATCAGATTTTTGCTCAGCTCCTTCAATTTCAGCCAGAAAAATACCTAAAATTACAGAAAAACACACAACTCATAGTAAAGTCTAGAAATATGAATTTTTCCTAAAAACTACTAGAAATAGACTAAAAACTAACTAAAACATACTCTAAACTATATGAAATTATCCCCAAAAAGCGTATAAAATATCCGCTCATCAATGGCCAAGGAACGAACAGACTTCCCTCACAGAGGAGGGGTAAGGTAAACTAGAAATAATATCCACCTTTGCTGGATCTACAGAAATGCCAGTATTAGACACAACATGTCCTAGTACAATCCCTTGTTTAACCATAAAGTGACACTTTTCAAAATTCAATACAAGGTTTGTACTGACACATCTATCTAACACTCTAGATAAACTATCCAAGCAAAGATTGAAGGAATCACCATATACACTAAAGTCATCCATAAAAACCTCCATACAGTCCTCAATAAGATCAGAGAAAGGACTCATCATGCACCTTTGGAAAGTAGCTGGTGCATTGCACAAGCCAAAGGGCATTCTCTTATAAGCATAAGTCCCAAAAGGACATGTAAAAATGGTCTTTTCCTGATCTTCAGGAGCTATATGAATCTGGAAATAGCCTGTGTAACCATCTAAGAAAGAATAATGTGATTTACCTGACAGGCGATCCAGCATTTGATCAATGAATGGAAGAGGATAGTGATCCTTACGAGTGGCCTGGTTGAGGCGTCTGTAATCAATACAGACTCTCCAGGCGTTCTGAACTCTGGTTGCCATGAGCTCTCCATGCTCATTCTTCACTGTAGTGACTCCAGACTTCTTGGGCACCACTTGTACTGGGCTTACCCATTTACTGTCTGAGATGGGGTAGATGATATCTGCCTCCAGTAGTCTGGTCACTTCCTTCTTGACAACCTCTAAGATAGTGGGGTTCAGACTTCTCTGGGGTTGACGGACAGGCTTTGCTCCCTCTTCTAAGAATATTCTGTGCTCACAAACTCGAGGGTTGATGCCTACTATGTCTGCCAAACTCCAACCAATTTCCTTCTTGTGCCTCCTCAGCACACTAAGTAGCTGCTCTTCTTGTTGAGAAGTGAGTTCTCTTGCAATGATAACTGGAAACTTCTGCTTGTCCTCAAGGTAAGCATATTTGAGGTGTGGAGGGAGGGGTTTCAATTCTAACTTCTGCTCATGGTCAGGCTCTGGGTTGTCTGGAGCTGGTAACAATGGTAAAGCACTGTCATTGTCCTCAGAAAGTGTCCCCACACTCGGACCTTGTCCTATGTACTTCTCTTCAAATTTCTCCTGGTGAATTTCAGCCACGGTTTCATCTATGATGTCACACTGGAGGATAGAATGATCCTCCGGAGGATGCTTCATAGCTCCATTCAGATTGAAGATTACTACTCGGCCATCTATTTCAAAAGAGTATGTTCCTGAAAATGCATCCAATTTGAACTTTGAGGTTTTCAGGAATGGTCTTCCGAGCAGGATTGATGATGGCTTCTCTGAGTCATTTTGGGGCATCTCCAGGATATAAAAATCAATGGGGAAGGTGAGCCTCTTAATGCCCACTAATACATCTTCAGCGATTCCAACCACTGTAATAATGCTTTTATCTGCTAACACAAAACGAGCTGCCGACCTTTTTAAGGGAGGGAGCCTCAAAGTATCATATATAGACAAAGGCATTATACTAACACATACTCCTAAATCACACATGCAGTCAGAAGATATCACACCACCAATAATACAATTACCATACATGGACCTGGATCACTAACTTTTCAGGTATACCTCCCATTAAAGCAGATATAGAACTACCTAAAGGAATAATTTCTAATTCATTAATTTTGTCTTTATGTATACATAAATCTTTTAGAAACTTTGCGTACTTAGGTACCTGCTGAATAACATCAAAAAGGGAAACAGTTACCTCAACCTTTTTGAATATGTCTACCATTTTGGGATTAGGTTCCATCTGCTTCCTGGCCTTGCAATTTGTGGAAATGGAATAGGAATGGCGTCCTTCACAGCTTCAGCGTCCTTTGGTGCTTCTTCCTGTGGTTGAACTTCTTCTTCATCAACCATGTCCTGTATGTCCTCTTCCTCTTCAACATCTTCTACTTCCACTACCTCTTCAGCTGAGGTGTGTTTTGGTGGGTTTGGCTCCTCCTGATTCCTCTCCTGCAGTGTGGTTCCGGACCTTAGGGTGATGGCATTAATGCCACCCTTTGGATTAGGTAATGGTTGAGAGGGGATTCCACTGGAGCTCAAAGGCTGGTTATTGGAGTTATTCATTGATCCAATCTATGAGATAAGAGTTTGCAAGGTAGAGTTCAGGCCATTTAGAGTAGAATTAAGGTTATTTTCCATGGCCTGTTGTCTCCGATCAATAGATTGTAGTAACTCATCATTAGAAGATGAAGAGGGGTAAGTGATCTGAGAGGTCTGTTGTTGGTTGTGCTGTGATCCTTGAAATTGCCTCAGGTGAGGTACTCTGTAAGGCTGATTCTGGTTCTGTTGCCTGTTGTTGTTATTATTCCACTTCTGATTTCCCTGACTGTCTCTGCCTCCTCTGTTATTGTTGTCCCTCCAATTCTGGTTAGAATTATCTCTCCAATTCTGGTTAGAATTATCCTGCCATCCATGGCAGTAACTGCCACCTTGATTGTACCCTTGGTTGGGGCGGTCATAGAAGTTATGAGTGGCTGCCACGGTGTTATCTTCCTGCTGGAGCTACAGACATTCATCAGTATAATGGCTGTAATCAGCACAGATTCCGCAAACTCTCTGTGAGACTAACTGTTGGCTTTGCTGTGGTGGAGAAGGTTGAGCTTGCTAAACTTGTTATTGATTCAATTGCATCTGCTTCAGTAAGTTGGTCATTTCACAGATACTCTGAGTTAGAGCAGCAGTCTCTCTGCTAGAGGATACTTCTGCAACAGATTTTGAACGGCCTTGTTTCTGCTTGTGATTCCGAGTAGATTCCGCTAAGACGCTGATCAATTGCCATGCCTCATCAGTGGTCTTGTACTTCTTCATAGACCCATTGCTAGCACTTTCCAATGTAGTCTTATCTTGGGGCCTCATGCCCTATGTGACATAGCCGAGCAATACTATATTGTCAATCATATGGTGGGGGCATGCTTCCAGAAGGTTGTTGAAGCGCTCCCAGTATTCATAGAGAGTCTCGAATTCATCCTGAGCAATCATGGAAATGTCTTTCCTCAGTTTATCAGTAACTTCAGCTGGAAAGAATTTTTTCAAAAATTCTCTTCTAAGTGTATCCCAGTCGGATACAGTTGCTGCGGGTTGAGTGTAGTACCACTCTCTCGCCTTTCCCTCAAGAGAGAATGGGAAGGCTTTTAACAAAATGGAAGTTTCATCTGCACCATCACGCCTGATAGTAGAACAGGCTGCTTGGAAGTCTCTAAGGTGCTTGATAGGCTTTTGAGCAGGTAAGCCATGAAACTTGGGCATCAAATTGAGCAGTGCTGTTTTTATTTCAAAGTCTGTAGCCACCGCTGGATGATGCGCTTGAAACGGTTGCATTGAAAAATCAAGGGCTCCAGCCTCCTGGATAGTAATTCTCCTAGGTGCTGCCATGTCACCTGCACGTAAATCAACCGAATCAGCAGAAAGGGAGCCTGTTTCTTCCTCAAGTGACGTTTCAGATCCGCCCTCAGAGAGGACTAACTGACGCCGAGCTTGCCTTATTCGTGAAATAGTTCTTTCAATCTCAGGATCGAATACTGGCAAGCTTGGATCAGGAAGTGAACACGTCATTTAACGAAACAAACATGAAGCTCATAGTAGCAAAATAAAATAAAATGCAAATACATAAATTCCAATTAATAACTTTAGCACTCTATTGCAACTCTCCGGCAACGGCGCCAAAAATTGACGTAGCGGAAATTGGCGAGTTAAGAAATTATTATAAGAAATACGTTGCAAGTACAGTTCTTAACCAACCAGAAATCCGCTTATCAATTTAGAAGGGTTGTCACAAAATTTAAATTAAAATACTGGGAGTATGAATCCCAGGTCGTCTCCCAACGAATTACAGAGAGATGTGCTATTTTATTAATCAGATATTTTCAAAAATGGTTTGAGTTGAATAATAGGAAATTAAATTGGAGAATTTATGTAATTTTAAATAAAAACCTTGACTGGGAGTAGATTAGTTGGAAGTCCTATTCTTGTTGGAGTACTCTCAAGATTAATTGATAATTGAGGGTTGTTCTGTTTAGTTATCCCTTACTAGGTAAGGGAAAGTCAAGCAAGTGGGAAAGCTATTTCTGTTCACAAATTCCAATCTGCTCAATTGAAAAGGATTGGTGTCAGTGACTAGAGGGCAATCCAACAATAAACTCAATTACAATTTTTCTTTTAAGCATTCCAACTCAAGGTCTTCCTTTCAATCAACTCCCATCCAAGTTTTGGAACTACTCGCTCATTGTAAATGTAGAATTCATAACATAGGAAAGGAAAATATAGAAAGACATGATAAATAATAATCAAAGGGATCAATTAGAAATAAAAATAGTTCTTGTATTAATAAATTCTAAAAATAATCCAATAATAATTCTGAGTAAACAAAGGACATGGAAGAGTAAGAGACAGGTAAAGAAAACAAACGAGAATGACGAAGTCTTGCTGAGGTAATAACTCTTCTTAATATCCCAATGCGAAAAGCAATAAAAATAAAATCCTAAGAACTATGAATGTGTAGAGAGAAAACCTAGAGGAGGAGTAAAAACTAGATCTAAAATTGAGAATTATCTGTAATGAATCTCCCTTCTATGTCGCGTGGTCGCGTGAGCCATGCGTCCGCGTCAACTTCTCGCTGGTCATCTCCTCCTTTCTTGTGTTCCTTCCACTTTTGCAAGCTTCCTTTCCAATCTCCAAGTCATTCATGCCCTATAAAGCCTGAAACACTTAACACACAGATCACGACATCGAATGGAATAAAGGAGAATTAAAATACATAATTAAAAATCCCTAGGAAGCAAATTTTCAATCATGGAATAATTTTGGGAAAGAATTATAAATGCATGCTAATCATATGAATAAGTGGGTAAAGAATTGATAAAACCATACAATTAAACACAATATAAACCATAAAATGGTGGTTTATCAAGCTCATAGACATGGAATGAAGTTTAGAGAAGTGTTATGGAGGTTCTCAAAGAGTTAGTATCGTAGTTAAATTCTTGTGGTGTAATTATATCAAAGAGAAAGGCTTGAGCAAGTAAATCCTAAGGAGTGCTTTAACACCTAATACCTTAAACCAAATGGTTTGAGAGTGTTGATTGAAAGCTTATCTTAAAAGCCGCTTTGAGACAGAACATTTAGAGTTGAGGCCGAAATGCATAAAGAATTGAGAAAAGAAAACAATGATGCAAGAAAATGAATGCTTGATAGAGGAAAATTGTCGGTAAATAATTTCTCAATGAAATCTCGTTGCAAGTATAGTTCTAAACCAACAAACAATCCTCGATTAAAGTTTAATTTGTTTGTCACAAGTACAAACCCCAATAAAAATAGCCGAAGTATTTAAACCTCGGGTCATCTCTCAAGGAGTTGCAGGGAAGTGTTCATGTTATTGGTTATGGGATTGTATCTTTTGGGGTTTTGGAATAAGAGACAAGAAATGTAAATAACAAGAAAGTAAATGAAACTCAAATGATAAAAAAAGGGTCTTGGCAAGGGTTGATGGTTAAGGATCTCTGATAGGAAGAATTGTTGTCGGTCTAGAATTTCTTCTTATAGAAAAGAATTACTTCGTTGTAAGCATAGCTCCAAACCAACAAACAACTCTCGCATCAAATTAAATTTTGAGTTGTCACAATTAACAAACTCCAAATGAAAATTAACCGGAGTATTTGGACTCCGGGTCGTCTCACAAGGAATTGCAATGAAGTGGTTAATTATTGGCTATGAAGGGGTAAAGGGGGGTTTGGTTGATAATTGGGCAAGAAAATGAATGACAATAAAGTAAAATGAGCAATTAAAGAAAGCAATTAATAAAGAGAGACATTCATGGCAAGTGTTGAGATCATAGGCTTTCTATCCTATTCATGCAATGATTAATTCATCTTATTTTGTCAACTCCAACAAATAGGGAGAAAGTCAAATAAGATTAATCAATCATACCACAATAATAACAAGAATTGATCTTATTACGTCATCTCCAACATTGGAAGAAGGTATCATATTATCTTCCATGAGAGAAAGTCTAATAAGACTAGCTAATCTCAATCCAAAAGTCCTAATCAACTTACTAATTAAATTAGCAAAAGATTAGCGTCAATGGAAACAATATTAGCTAACAACTCTAGATCACCAACATAAGTTGGGTTTTCATGACTCAAGATTTCCCAATTACTCTTTCCAAGCCAAGAATGCTCAAAATCTACTCTAAAGCCCAACCAAGCATTTTGTCAAACACTTGGTGGGTACAAAGAGAAAGCATGGTAAATGTGCAAGAATAATAAAATCTACCAACTACCAATTGCAAGAAAAGTAAATCAACAACTCAAATCATCAATAAAAGAACATCAAACATTAAATTTCATTAAAGAAAAGATCCAAATCCAACAAAGGGCTCATGAACATAAAAAGAGACATAAAAGTAAAATTGACAAGAGAACTAAGAAGAATAGAGTAGTAGCAACAAGAAATTAAAAGGAGAAACTAAATTAAAACAAGAATTAAAATTTGGATTTAAGAAAATTAAACCTAAACTACCCTAAAATCTAGAGAGATGAGAGAGCCTCTCTCTCTAGAATTCTACCCTAAAACATGATGAAAACTAAACTATGACTACTTCCTCCTTTTCCCCTTCAATCCTTGGGTTTAATAGCATCAGAAATGGGTTGGATTGGGCCCAAAATGAGCTGCAAAATCGCTGGAGGCGATTTCATTAAAGTGGACCCACGGGCAGAATCGGCGCGTGCGCATACATGGCGCGTGCGCGCCCTTGAGCACAAAGCAACATATGGCAAAATTTATATAATTTCGAAGCCCTGGATGTTAGCTTTCCAACACAACTAGAACCACCTCATTTGGACCTCTGTAGCTCAAGTTATAGTCGATTGAGTGCCAGGAGGTCAGGCTTGGCAGCTTTACAGTTCCTTCATTTCTTCATGAGTTCTCCCACTTGCATGCTTTTCTCCTCATTCCTTCCATCCAATACTTGCCTTATGAACCTAAATCACTCAACAAACACATCAAGGCATCGAATGGAATTAAAGTGAATTAAAATCACCAATTTCAGGGCCTAAAAAGTATGTTTTCACATTTAAGCACAAATCAAGGGAGAATTGCAAAACCATGCTATTTCATTGAATAAATGTGAGAAAAGGTGATAAAATCCCCCAAAATAAGCACAAGATAAACCATAAAATTGGGGTTTATCAATCTCTATCCTTGTTACTAACCACAACATGATAATTGCAAGGATCAATCCCATTAAGTCATCCTCTAACAAGTGAAGGAAAGTGAAATGAGCTTTATCAATCCTAATCCATAAGTCCTAGCCACCTCACTAATTAACTTAGTAGAAGCCAGAGTCAATGGACACCAATCATCAAGCACTTGGACATTAGTAACTCAAGGTCACCCAAGTTACCATCCTAAGCCAAGAACACAAAAATCTACTCTAACATCATTCCAAGCATTTTGTCAAACACTTGGAAGGCATAAAAGGAAAGCATCATAAAATGATAACAAGAATAAAATCTAACAATTACCAATTGCAGGGAATTAACAACAACAATTCAATTAAACATAAAGAAACATAAAATGTAAATTGCATTAAAAGGAATCAAAGAAACAAGAGTGCATCAACAACAAACTAAACAAATACAAGGAGTAAAATACTAAACTAGGAAAGTAAAGGTAAAGGAACAAGAAATTATAAAGGAAAAGTAAATCAAGGCATGAATTAAACCTAGATCTAAAGAAATTCTAATTTACATCTAACCTAATTCTAGAGAGAAGAGAAAACTTCTCACTCTAGAATTCTAACCTAAAGCATGGTGAAAACTAAACTAATTACTCCCTCTTTGTCCAATCTTCAATTCTGCATGAAATAGTCTCAGAAATGAGTTGGATTTGGGCCTGGGCAGCTCAGAAATCACCCCAGCGAATTCACTTTAATGAGGTCACGTGCCTGCTATGACGCGTACGCATGGGCCACGTGTACGCGTCGTCTGGCATTTTTCTTGTCATGTGTACGCGTTATGTCACGCGTACACGTCGCCTTCGATGATGCACCTCTTCACGCGTACGCGTCTGTCACGCGTGCGCGTCACTCTAAGCACTCCAAATCCTTATTTTTCCATGAATTCTCCACTTTGCATGCTTTTCTCTTCACTTCTTCCATCCAATACTTGCCTTATGAATCTGAAATCACTCAACAAACATATCAAGGTATCGAATGGGATTAAAGTGAATTAAAATTAGCAATTTAAAGGCCTAAAAAGTATGTTTTCACTCTTAAGCACAAATTTAGGGAGAATTACAAAACCATGCTATTTAATTGAATAAATCTGAGAAAAGTTGATAAAATCCCCTAAATTAAGCACAAGATAAACCACAAAATTGGGGTTTATCGAACCACCCCACACTTAAACTAAGGATGTTCTCATGCTAAACTCAAGAAAGAAACAAAGGGTATCAACATTTATTCAATGCAAACTACCTAAATGCAACGTATCTAAATGCAACTATCTAGATGAATGAATCTACTTAGTCAAAATAAATCAATTTTAAAGAATACATATATGAACATAAGGGCTAAGACAATTTATGAGTCCATATTTTCAAGTATAATTTGAATGGATTTTATCATGTAAACCCACATTTATTCATCCAAATAGCATACTTTTATGTTCTCTCCCTTAATTGTGCCTAAATGTGAAAACATGCTATTTTGTGCTTATTTTAATCACTTTTATCCCACTTTTATGTCATTCAATTCCATGACATGTTTGTTGAGTGATTTTAGGACCTAGAGGCAAGTTTGGCAAGGCAAAAGTGGAAGGAAGCATGTACAAAGGGAGAAAGCATGAAGAAAACAAAAAGGAGAAGCACACATTGGAGTGTGCGTGCGCATAACCTAGTGTGCGTACGCACGAGAGCCACAAAACCATGTGTGTGTACGCACGATAACCTGTGTGTCCGCACACATCCCAGCGCGTGACTCATTTATTGCAAATCATTGGGGGCAATTTCTGGGCCTCCAGGGCCCAGTTTTAGGGCTTTCTGAAGCTGATTGAGTGCTATATGAAGGAAGACCTCACTCCATGTGAAGGGGGGGGGGAGAGAAATTAGGGTTAGATTAGCATTATGTAGGTTGTTCTCTAGAGAGAGAAGCTCCCCCCTCTCTCTAGAATTAGGGTTCTTTAATTTAATTTCTTGTAATTTCTACTTTTAATTCTTGTTTCTATTTACTTTTCCTTGTCATTTATTGTTATTGCTTCTTTGTTCTTCTTCATTTTTCTTATTATTTCCTTTATTTAGTCATTTTTATGTTTTATGACACTTTTGTTAATTTTAGTTTTAATTAATGCAATTTATGTTTCCATGTCATTTATTGCTTTCTTTAGTTGTCATTGTCATTTTCTTGCTTTGGTAGCTTTAGAATTTATTTCAATGCATTTTAATATTATTTATTTTCATGCACACCAAGTGTTTGATAAAATACTTGACTTAGTTTTTACTTAGTTTTTCTTCACTCTTGGCTTGAAATTGTTGACTTTGGTGTTCCTTGAGTCATTGATGTCCCTTATTGTTTGATATATTAGAGTAGTTAGTTGATTTGGTCTCCCTTGACTCTATGTGACCCCTTAGTATTGACATAGGACTTAGGGATTGAAATTAACTATGCCTATTTGACTTATCTTCGATGTAAGATTGACTAAGTAGGATTAACTCTTCATAATCATCATATGTTTGTGGTCAATGACTAGGATAGGTAGTCTTAGTCCTCAATTACTTGCCAAGAGGTTTCTTGCATTTGAAGTTTTATTGCTTTGACTTTTACTTGCTTTCATTTAATTTCTTGCATGTTTAGTTTTCTTTCTTGCTATTTCCTTTTCTTGCATTTTAATTGCCTTGACTTTTATTGCTTTGATGTTTAATTCCTTGCATGTTTAGTTTTCACACTCTTGGTTGAGAAATTGGGTGTTTGGGTAGAATTGAGTTGTGGATGTCCATTCCGCATTGTGTGAGAATAGTTAATTGGTTTGGTTTCCGTTGATGCTAGTCTTTCACTAAGTGATTAGTGAATTGACTAGGACTTATAGATTGAGATCAATTATGGCTTTTTGACTAATTCTCAAGGAAGATTGACTAATCTGAATTGATTCCATACAATTGCCATGTTTGTGGTCCATAACTAGGATAGGAATCCTAGATTACCCACTCCTTGCCAAGAGTTGCCATTTACATTCCTTGCATGCTCATTTACTTTCTTGCTATTTACATTTCTTGCTCTCTTGCTTTCATTCCCAATCCCCCATGCTCTCTCATAGCCAATAATTGTACGTTTCATTGTAACTCTTAAGGAGAACGACCCGAGGTTTAACTACTCTCGGTTATTTTGTATTGGATTTAATATTTGATCTTGAGAATTCATTGTTGGTTTGGACTATGCTACCAATGAATTGATTCTTGTTTTGATCGATTCCGAACCGACATAAAATTCTCTTATCAACAATCATAATCAAATCAAACCCACAATTGAACTGATTTATTAAAAAGATTTTACAAACTTACAAGAAAAGTGATAATCATAGGTGAAAACATGTAATTGAGCAATCGAACCCTCACCGGATGTATAAGGTTGATTCACTCAATTCTCCCCTAATCATGCTTTCCAAGATTTGTTTTTCATCTAACAATTAATAATTATTCAATGCATGCATACAAATATCATGAGGGCTTATCCATAGGTTGTAATGGGGCTAGGGTCAAGGTAGGATTGTATATGGTTAAGTGAGCTAGAAGTTTGAATCTTTAATTAACATAAGCTTCGCACCTAACCTATATAACAACCTATAAAATTCGAATGCTAACCTAACTACCCATTCTTCACTTTTCACACACTCATGCATTCTCTTTTTTATCACAAATCATATATATTGATTATTATTGAACTTCACTTTGGGGCATTTTGTCCCCTTTTTATTGGTTCCTTTTCTTTTCTTTTTCTACTTTTTTTTTCTTTTCATTTTTTTCTTTTCATTTTTATTTTCTTTTTCTCATTTTTTTTCTTTTCAAAATAGAATATATACAAGGGTATCAATGCACATGGTTTAAACATTTAATACATGAGTATGTACCCAATTCTCAATATTTTCAATAAAAATACAAAAACACTATTTTATCTCTACCCAATGTTTCCAATTTTTCCAAACTTGAATGATAAACACACTCACTAGCCTAAGCTAATCAAAGATCCAAATTAAGGGTATTTTTTGTTTTTCACTTTAAGGCTTGTAATGTACTAAAATTAAGAACAAATGGGTTTTTGCATAGGCTCAAAGTTGGCTAACAATGGAAGATAAAAGGCAAGGCTATTTGGGTAAGTGAGCTATTTGAAACAATGGCCTCAATCATAGAAGTGCATTCATACACAAAATATTGGACATAAAGAATCAAACAAATCAAAGATTACAATCATAGAAAGAGAATAATACACACAAGAATGAAAATAGTGGTTATATGATGTAACCGCATAATTAAGCTCAAAACTCACATGCTTATGTATTCTTAGCTCAAAAACATGATCCACAATATATAGTTCAAGCAAGTTCTAAAAAAAATTCTTACTCAAATCAATTGGGGTGCCCTATAGATAAATTTCCTGGAAAATTTTCATTATTTTGACTAAGCTTATTATATATATGCAAACTAAGAAAATGCAACTAAAAATCCTAAAAGACCTAAAAATAAATAAAATGTGGAAGTGTTAGAATTAGAAATTTGTCACCCAAAAGCGCCGATTGGTCGGACGACCTCCCCACACTTAAAAGTTTGCACCGTCCTCGGTGCATTCAAAGATGAGCAAGGGGGTACGGCGACTTTCCGAATTGCCACCTTCAGCTGGTGGGTCAACCGGTTGCTGCATGTTCTTCTCCTGCTTCCGTGTTTGCTCATGATGGTTCATCCTAACAATAAGAAATAGGATATAATAAGACAAGTAAATACACAAGCAAAGAAGCATAGATTGTTGGAATGAGGTAATAATCACTAGAATAAAGTGAGTGAATTAGTGTGACATTGAAGAAAATGGTGTGTGGATTCTAAGTTGTGCACGGTTTAGAACACACACACTAGCATAGAGGACTATGTTACAATTACACAAAAGAAGCATACACTTCATTCGTTCTAGTGTGCTTGAAATACTTCAAAGAAAACTTGTAGGTTAAGACAACGAAACAAGGAATGAAGAAGTATAAAAGCATTCAAGCAAAAATCAAGCAATTGTGAATTAGATAATGGGTGGACATAGATTGATGTGCAAGGAAGCTTAATGCACAAAATGGAAAATGAAACTTACACATCAATCAATGACGCACTTTGAATTTTGTTTGCAACACCTAAGTGACATAGAAGTGGAACACATGGGTGCTATGGAACTTAGGAAAAAGAAGGTAGAAATGAAAATCAATCACATAGCAAGCATGGTCCACAAAGCTTTACAAAGCTAAAAAATATGTCACTAGGTAAGCTTTCGATCCAATTCCACAATTCCACAATCTCAATGCATGAAATAGGTGATGTGAATAAGGGAAAATTATAAACAAACATTACCTAACAAAAAATGCATTGATAACACACAATTTCCTAATCATAATGAAATGCTTTAAATCACATGGTGGCCAAAACATGCAATTCAAAAGATTTAGAAAGCTTGAAGGCAATTTCACATGTACTTGGTGTTCAAAAATGTTAGGCATGAAGAGTTAAAAACCGATTAATAAATTGTAACCTCAATAAAAAAATTCAACAATGAAAATTAACAACAATGATGTTAAAACAACATCTTATCAATAATCAGCAGCAGTAGATAGCAAACAAGATTAACCCAACACCTATAATGAAAAACAGAAAATTAAACATAAATCAAACTAACTAACCAACTGACTAAAAGAAATGGTGATAGATGGTGATTGGTAGTATTGGATGATAGTTAAAGAAGGGAAAGGAAAGAAGAGAAGAGAGAAGAAGGAAAGAAGATAAGAAAAGAAGAGTGGTGAAACAGGGCAGGGTCACGCGTACGCTTTATCTCACGCGTACGCGTGAATGCCAGAAATAGGTCACGACGCGTACGCGTTGGCGACACGCATGCGTGGGTGCAAAGAGAGATAAGTAACGTGTACACGTGGGGTGACGTGTACGCGTGGGTGGATTTTTGTGCTAGAGGCACAACTCCAGCCCAAAACGCATGCAACTCTCTGGTTTTTGCACTGGACCTGAAAATTTTGATGTCACGCGTACGCGTGGGTGGCTGAAAAACTTGGGGTCACGCGTACGTGTGGCATGGTGCTCTGTTTTTTAAAATTTTTTCAAATTCTTGCACCAAACCAAGCATTCCAAACCTCCAAACGGCTACCAAAATACCATAAAACCTTATTTAACATACTAAACTCCCAAAGAAACTCAACAAAATAAACTAAACATGAAATTAAACTAATTTTACAAATATTTACAAAAAGAAAAAATGAAAAAGATGTTACCATGGTGGGGTGTCTCCCACCTAGCACTTTTAGTTTAAGTCTTTAAGTTTGACATTTGGTGAGCTCCTTGTCATGGTGGCTTGTGCTTGAATTCATCTTTGAACTTTCACCAATGCTTGGAATTCCAATAAGCTCCATTCTTCAAAATTAATATTACCAAGTTTTGATGGAGTTCCGCACAAGCTAAGAGCTCCCAAATTTGATCCTCATGTATTCCTGGATCCCAAATCTTGTTTCTACACCCATCTTCAAGTTGATCATCATTAATCCATCTGGGTGGCAAGCAAGATGAATTCTCAATGAAGTACCAAACTCTCCTTCTAGATCCATCCAATTGAGCATTAGTCTAACCTTTGTATCTCATCTTTGATGTGTCAACCAAAATGAGCCTTGATTTGCAACGCCAACCACTAAACATCCTTCTCTTACGTTTCATCCCACAAAGCGCCGTAAGTTGACCATTTGTTTCAAGCAAACCATACTCAAGTGGGAAAATAAAGATAATAGAGATAAATTTTACCCACTCAAATGAAGGAGTAGATGGCAACCTAGGTAGAGAAGCTTCCAAGGATCTTGACAAGGCGTATTCAACTCCCGTCCTTCTTTTTCTAAGGACTTCCACCTCTTCACAAGATTTCTCAATTCCAATTCTTTGCTCATCAATTTCATCTAACTCTTTTCCCTCACTCAAAACATAAGGGGGAGGATGAGAGAATTCTACCTCCACAACACTTTCAAATTTACCGGGAGAAGGTTCTTCAAGTTCAAAGGATTCTTCACCAAGAGGGTTTGATGCTTGATCTTCATTACCAAGGGAACTCAATTCTTGCTCCATTCCTTCCAAGTCTTCATTCACAACTTGTCTTGGAGGTTGTGCACTTTTCTCCTCAACATCAAATTCAATCTTCTTGGAGGAGTTTTCTTTAACTCTAGATTCCCATGGAGGTTCTGCATCTCCTAAATCTTCAACAACTTCTTCCTCTTCTTCAACAATCATGGCTTCTTCCAATTGTTCTAACACAAAGCAACATTCCTCATTTTTCATTGGAATTTTTAATATCTCCTTCATGCTATGCTCTTCATTTGATTCTCCACATGTGGCCATGGGAGTACTTTGAGTGTTCAAACATTGGAAGGCTAATCGATTTACTACCTCGGCCAAGGCGGCCGTGAATTCTAGTACCTCCCTTTTCATCTCTTCTTGCCCTTGAAGAATAAGACCCAGGGTGTCATCCATTGGAGATTGGGATGGATAGGAGGGTTCATTATTTGGAAGAAAGGGTTCATGATATGAAGGTGGTTCTTCTTGGTGGAAATATGGAGGTGGTGTATATTGAGGTGGTTCTTAGGAGTAATTGGGTTGGAATTGTGGTGGTTCTATAGGTTTTCTTACATAATGGTCACAAGGATGAGGTAAGGGTGATTAGTTGTATGAGGGGTATAGATCATAGAATGGTGTTTGGTGGTATGAGACTTGTGAGAAGAGTTGAGAACCATGTTGTGGAGGGGTTCATAGGCATATGGTGGTGGTTGTTGATTGTCAAAAGGAGGTCCACCATAGCTATTAGATTGGTATGCATCATGGAATGACTCTTGTTCATAGTACATTAGTGGAGGTTGTTGCCAAGAGGATTGATCATATGCATCTTGGGGCTGAGTGCCTAACCTTGATACCAAAAAATTTTTGGTAGAAAAGCTGAGCTACATTCGTACCGAACTAGGTAGTACTTTCTTTGCATTTTGTAGATTTCTCTTTATTAGTATTTACTAAGCTTATATAATCTGGCTTTGATGTTTGGTTTTGTAGCAAGGATAACTAGCGCGTCGAACGCTCTAAAGACTTTCCATTAAGCGAAAAAGAATGCTACTATCCAACTTATTCAATTAAAAGAGGCCGGTAAATCAAGTGACCTCTCCTCCCCTTCCAAGTCGGATTTGGATCCTTCATCCTCGATTAAGACTCTTCCTTACTCTACTACTCTACCTTTCACTCGTTCTGGTGGATCCGATCTTCAGACCATTCCCCATGTTAGCCGAAGTCGAAAAAACAAAAGACTTTTGAGTTGGGCAGTATGTACGAGAAAGGTTTGGATGTTGTGGCTTTTTGTGAGAAACATGTCCTTTCCCAGAGTTTTATCAATATGGACGATGTTTCTATAAAAAATTATCTTCAAGTTTTAGCCCGAGGTGGGATTAAGACGGTCAAGGTTTATTCTGCTTTGCTGAAGCAACTTGTAGAGACTCCCCTTGGTGTCACTCAGCGAACTCTAACAGACTTGTAGGCTAAGGTGGCATCTTTGCGGGAGTCTAAACTGGATTTGGAGAAGGAGAAGGAAGCTTTCATTTTTGACATTTCAAAACTTCGAGAGAGGGTAAAGCAGGCTGAAGCTTCATGTGTCATGGCGAGGGGTTTAAAGAACAAGGCTGAAGAGAGTTATACTCGAGTTTTCGGGAAGAAATTGGATTTGGTGGATGAGGTCGCTGGGTTGAAGGAAGAGTATGCCGATCTGGAGGAGTCAATTGCCCAAGGTATGGATGAGATGATCGAGAACTTGAAAGCTCAGTTCTAGGTTATTGCTCTCTATATAGATCTCTCCCTGATTAATCCCGACATAGTTGTGGTTGACGGGAAAATCGTTCCTCCTCCTGATGACAACGCTTGTTCTGAAAATCTTAAGACATCAGGTGCCCAGGTTGAGGAAGCTTCCCAAAGCTTCCCAACTAGGATGGACAAGGAACCCTCATTCTCCTCATCTAATATTGACGAAACTCTTCCTACCTCCTCGGCTCAACCTCAAGAAACTTCCAACATGACTTCTGGCGAACAGATCCTCCTTCTTAATTTCATTTCTTGATATTTAACGGCCCGATCTGTGGATCTTGAGAACAATTTTATTTTGTAATAGCTTAGTTTGGATGCTTTTTTGAACATTTCTTTGATGGATACTGCCCTTTTAAGGGCTTTTTTGAGATGTTGTAACTTTTGCTACACTTATTAATATAAGTGTTTTTACAGTTTTGCTTACATTTTTGACAAATACTTTGCAAACAACTTTCATCTTCAAATTTTTGCGAATAGTTTCCTACGTTATTGATCTCTTTTTTAACTAATGTCAGTTTTCATAAGGTCAAATAGCTCTTAGAAGTTTATGATAATTCTTTTTCCATTTTTGAAGTCTTTGTACCCACCTTTCAAGGTCGGTCATAATAAGTTACTTTTGCGATTTGTATTGGGGCTATTTCTTTCACCAACTTGTTTCCTATGAGTGGTTTCTCAAAATTTGGTCACGATTTATGTATATAACTTCTTAGACTAATTTGGACCTCGTCTCTTTATCTTGCGAACCATCTTAGGTCGGACAATAATTTTTGCACTTTTCAAGCTTAAATTAGTGCGTGTTAGTAGAATAGTCAATAGAATAAATAATGAAATATCATTACTGAAAGAATGATTTACAAATGCTATTTGGCTACTAAGAACTTTGTTATTTGTAACTCTTAGTCCTTGTTATGATGCCTCGTTAAAACCTCCTTCAGAAAAAATCCTTGTCGGAAAAAAATTGTGAAGTTAGAAAAAAGAGTACATCAGGGAACAAAGTTCTCTTCCTAGTTGTAGTATCTCTTTATGTTGCATGCATGCCACGACCTTGGGACTTCATCTCCTTTGAGGTCAGACACTTTGAAGTAACCTTTCCCCACTTCCATGATCTTGTAAGGTCCTTTCCAATTTGCAGCCAACTTTTCTTTGCCTAACTTCTGCACGTCGATGTCATTTTGAATGAGTATGAGGTCGTTTGTGACAAAGTTTCTTCCGATGATTTTCTTTTTGTACTTTATGGTCATTCTTTGCTTCAATGCTTCCTCCCTTACCTGAGCTTGTTCTCAGACTTTTGGAAGAAAATCGAATTCTTCCTTAAGAGCTTGGACATTTCCCACTTCATTGTAGAGTCTAACCCTTAGACTTTCTTTGTTGACCTCTATTGGAATCATGGCTTCTATGCCATAAGTAAGTCAAAATAGAGATTCCCCAGTTGTTGAGTGGGGAGTTGTTCGATATGTCCACAAGATTTGGGGGAGCTCTTCAGCCCATGCACCCTTTACATCTTGTAATCGATGCTTGAGCCCAACCAATATGACTTTATTCGTGGCTTCTGCTTGTCCATTGGTTTGAGGGTGTTCTACCGACATAAACTGATGCCTAATCTTGAGGCTCGCCACCAAACTTTTAAATATTGAGTCGGTAAATTGAGTTCTATTGTCCATGGTGATGGAGTATGTGACTCCAAACCGGATAACAATGTTCTTGTAGAGGAATTTTTGACTTCTTTAGGCCATGATAGTTGCTAAAGGTTCTGCTTCGATCTATTTAGGGAAGTAATCATTCCGACTATGAGGTATTTCACCTATCCAGGTTCCTAAGAAAATGGTCCGAGGAGGTCCAAGCCCCATTTTGCGAATGGCCAAGGTGAGGTGATGCTAATAAGCTCTTCTGGTGGTGATACATAGAAATTAGCATGTTTTTGGCAAGGCTGGAATTTTTTAACAAAGTTAGTTGCTTCTTTTTGCAAGGTCGGCTAATAGAAGCCTACTCACAAGAGTTTTTTAGCTAGTGATCTAGCTTCCAAGTTAATTTCACAAATGCCTCTATGGACTTCTTGATAAACCCCAACTTTGTGGTTTATCTTGTGTTGAATTTTGAAGAATAATTTATGCCGATAAAGAATTTCTCAAAAAACTTCTCATTGCAAGTATAGTTCTAAACTGACAATTAATCCTCAGTCAACGTTTAATTTGTTTGTCACTTGTACAAACAGTTCAATAAAAATAAACCGAAGTATTAAAACCTCGGGTCGTCTCTCAAGGAATTACAGGGAAGTGTACTTTCTATTGGTTGTAGGAAAGTATTTTTGGGTTTTTTGAATGATGAACAAGGAATATAAATAGCAAGAAAATAAAATAACAACTAAGAAAAGTCCTAGCAAGGGTTAAGAATTGGAATTCCTATCCTCATTATCATCATCAATTGTGATGGTAATTGCCTTTTTCTCTCACTTAGTTAACCTCTAACAATGGAAGGAAAGTCGAGTAAGCAAAATCAACTTAAGTTCACAAGTCCTAATCAAAGACTAGATTTAGTGAAGCTCAAGCCAACTAGCAACTTTCAATCACCAATCAACAAGATACTTTGACTATTCAAAAGTCTCAAAATTACTCAATCCAAGCCAAGAACACAAAAATCTAGTTTAAAATTCAACCAAGCATTTTATCAAACACTTGGAAGGCACTGATGAGCGGATAATTTATACGCTTTTTGGCATTGTTTTTAGGTAGGTTTTAGTATGTTTTAGTCAGTTTTTATTATATTTTTATTAGTTTTTAAATAAAAATCACATTTCTGGACTTTACTATGAGTTTGTGTGTTTTTCTGTGATTTCAGGTATTTTCTAGCTGAAATTGAGGGACCTGAGCAAAACTCTGATTCAGAGGCTGAAAAAGGACTACAGATGCTGTTGGATTCTGACCTCCCTGCACTCTAAGTAGATTTTCTGGAGCTACAGAAGCCCAATTGGCGCACTCTTAATTGCGTTGGAAAGTAGACATCCTGGACTTTCTGAGATTTGATGGCTCAAATCGGCGTTCCAAGTCAGCATAAAAATTCTGGCATCAAAACGCCAGAACTGGCATAAAAGCTGGAGTTAAACGCCCAAACTGGCACAAAAGCTAGCGTTTAACTCCAAGAAAAGTCTCTACATGTGAAAGCTTCAATGCTCAGCCCAAGCACACACCAAGTGGGCCCGAAAGAAGATTTCTGCATTAATTACTTATTTCTGTAACCCTAGGCTACTAGTTCTCTATAAATAGGACCTTTTGCTATTGTATTTTTATTTTTAATCATCTTTCAATCAATCTTTGAATCATGTTTTGATGATTGAACCCTCTTAGGGAGGCTGGCCATTCGGCCATGCCGGGATCTTCATCACTTATGTATTTTCAACGGTGGAGTTTCTACACACCGTAGATTAAGGTGTGGAGCTCTGCTGTTCTTCATGAATTAATGCAAAGTACTACTATTTTCTATTCAATTCACGCCTACTTCTTCTCTACGATATACACTCGTTCTTCAACTTGATGAATGTGATGATCCGTGACACTCATCATCATTCTCACCTATGAACGCGTGCCCGACAACCACCTCCATTCTACATGCAAACAAGCTTGAATGTGTATCTCTTGGGTTTCTAATCTAAGATTAAAACCTTCGTAGTATAGGCTAGAATTATTGGCGGCCATTCCTGAGATCCGAAAAGTCTAAACCTTGTCTGTGTTATTCCAAGTAGGATCTGGGAAGGGATGACTGTGACGAGCTTCAAACTCGCGAGTGTTGGGCGTAGTGACAGACGCAAAAAGATCAATAGATCCTATTCCAACATGATCGAGAACCGACAGATGATTAGCCTGTGATGACAGCGCATTTGGACCATTTTCACTGAGAGGACGGGAGGTAGCCATTGACAACGGTGAAACCCAACATAAAGCTTGCCATGGAAAGGAGTATGAATGATTGGATGAAGACAATAGGAAAGCAGAAGTTCAGGAGGAACAAAGCATCTTCATACGCTTATCTGAAATTCTCACCAATGAATTACATAAGTATCTCTATCTTATTTTATATTTTATTCATCTTTTAATTATCAATTCTCCATAACCATTTGAATCCGCCTGACTAAGATTTACAAGATGACCATAGCTTGCTTCAAGTCGACAATCTCCATGGGATCGACCCTTACTCACATAAGGTTTATTACTTGGACGACCCAATACACTTGCTGGTTAGTTGTGCGGAGTTGTAACAAAGAGTTGAGATTACAATTGTGCGTACCAAGTTGTTGGCGCCATTGATGATCACAATTTCATGCACCGAGTTTTTGGCGTCGTTGCTGGGGATTGTTCAAGTTTGTACAACTGAAAGTTCATCTTATTGCTCAGATTAGGTAATTTTATTTTATGTTTAAGCTTTTACTTTTTATTTTTGAAAAATTTCAAAAAAAAAATTTCTCTATTTTATTCTTCAGAGTTTTTAAGAATGAATTCTAGAGTTTCATGATGACCTGTTGAAGTCTGGCTGGCTGTGAAGCCATGTCTAACCGTTTGAACCGAGGTTTCAACTTATCATCGCAAGAGCTTGTTGATTTCTATCAATTTTGCTGTTGAATGTAATAAACTGCTAAAGCTTGGCTGGCCTTTGGCCATGTCTAGTGTTTTGGACCGAAGCTTTCACTGAAAGCTTGGCTGGCTAGTAAGCCATGTCTAATTCCTGGACCGGAGTTTTAGACTAACATTGCATGATTCCTGGAATTCTCATTAAGAATTTTGAATTCCTTATTTTCTCTTTCTCCAATTAATTTTTGAAAAATTACAAAAAAAAATTCTAATAAAATCATAAAAATAAAAAATAATTTGTGGTTCTTGTTTAAGTCTAATGTCAATTTTTAAGTTTGGTATCCTGTATGTTTTATTTAATTCCCTACATTTTTTGAATGTATGAATTATGTTCTTCATTAATCTTCAAGTTGTTCTTGATGATTTCCTTGCTCTGATCTTTAAATTCTCTTGTTTTGTGTGTTTTGTTGTTTCTCATATGCATTCTCAATTTATTAATGTCTCTAATATGAAAATTTCTAAGTTTGGTGTCTTGCATGCATTGTTTGTTTGATCTTAGTTTTCATGATTAGTTGCATTTTGATTATTTCTCATCATTAAAAATTCAAAAAAAAATTTCAAAATTATGTCTTTTCAAGTTAATAATACAGAGAATTAAAGATTCAGAACATATAGCAGAGGAATAACAGAGAAAAAGCTGGGCGTTCAAAACGCCTAGTAAGGAAGGAAAACTGGCGTTTAAACGCCAGCCAAGGTACCTGGCTGGGTGTTAAACACCCAAAAAGGTAGTATTTTGGGCATTTAACGCCAGGATGGCACAAGAGGGAAGATTTTGTTTTTAATTCAAATCTTTTTCAAATTTTCATAATTTTGTCAAAATCAAATCTTTTTCAGATCATATCTTTTCAATCATATCTTTTCAAAATCAAATCCTTTCCATTTTTTTTAGTATTTTCGAAAATCCTTACTATAATTAATGATTTAATTCAAAATTTTCAAGTTGTTACTTGCCTATTAAGAAAGGATCAAATTTTAAATTCTAGAATCATGTCTTTTAATTTCTTGTTAGTCAAGTAATTAACTTTAATTTTAAAAATTTCTTTTAAATTAATTTTCAATCATATCTTCTCAATCATATCTTCTCAATCACATATTTTTCAAAATAATTTTCAATCATATCTATTTTTTATTTCTGATTTCAAAATCTTTTTCAAAATCACTTAACTACTTTCTCAATTTTAATTTTCAAAAATCATCAATCAATTTTTTTCAAAATTTCTTTTAATTATTTCAAAATATTTCAAAATTTAATTTCGAAAATCCTTTTTCCCCTCTCACCTTCTTCTATTTAAGGGACTAGCACTCTTCCTCAATGTGCAATTCGGACTCCCTCTCTCTATAAGTTCGAATTCTTTCCTTTCTACCTCTTCCTTCTATTCTCCTTTTCCTCTGACATCTCACGGAATCTCTATACTATGACATAGAGGAGTCCATACTTTCTTCTCCTCTATTTCATATGAGCAGGAGCAAGGACAAAGGCATTCTTGTTGAAGCTGATCCTGAACCTGAAAGGACCTTGAAGAGAAAGCTAAGAGAAGCTAAAGCATAACTCTCTGGAGAGGACCTAACAGAAATTTTCAAACAAGAAGAAGCCATGGCATCCGAAAATAACAACAATGCCAACAATGCAAGGAAGGTGGTTGGTGACTTTACTGCACCTACTCCCGACTTCTATGGGAGAAGCATCTCTATCCCTGCCATTGGAGCAAACAACTTTGAGCTGAAGCCTCAATTAGTTTCTCTAATGCAACAGAATTGCAAGTTTCATGGACTTCCATTGGAAGATCCTCATCAGCTCTTAGCTAAATTCTTGCAAATCTGTGACACTGTCAAGACCAATGGGGTTGACCCTGAGGTCTACAGACTTATGCTCTTCCCTTTTGCTGTAAGAGACAGAGCTAGAATATGGTTGGATTCACAACCTAAGGAAATCCTAAACTCTTGGGAAAAGCTGGTCAGTGCTTTTCTGGCCAAATTCTTTCCACCTCAAAAATTGAGTATGCTAAGAGTGGAGGTCCAGACCTTCATATAGAAGGAAGGTGAATCCCTCTATGAAGCTTGGGAAAGATACAAGCAATTGATCAGAAGGTGTCCTTCTGACATGCTTTCTGAATGGAGCATCATAGGTATCTTCTATGATGGTCTGTCTGAACTGTCCAAGATGTCATTGGACAGCTCTGCTGGAGGATCTCTTCATCTGAAGAAGACGCCTGCAGAAGCTCAGGAACTCATTGAGATGGTTGCAAATAACCAATTCATGTACACTTCTGAAAGGAACCCCGTGAATAATGGGACAAATCAGAAGAAAGGAGTTTGTGAGATTGATACTCTGAAGGCCATATTGGCTCAGAACAAAATATTGACTCAGCAAGTCAATATGATTTCTTAGAGTCTGTCTGGCATGCAAGCTACAACAGGAAGTACCAAAGAAGCTTCATCTGAAGGAGAAGCTTATAATCCTGAGAATCCAACAATGGAAGAGGTGAATTACATGGGAGAACCCTATGGAAACACCTATAATCCTTCATGGAGAAATCACCCAAATCTCTCATGGAAGGACCAACAGAGGCCTCAACAAGGCTTCAATAACAGTAATGGTGGAAGAAATAGGTTTAGCAATAGCAAGCCTTTTCCATCATCTTCTCAATAACAGACAGAGAATTCTAAGCAGAGCCACTCTGACTTAGCAACTGTAGTCTCTGATCTATCTAATACCACTCAAAGTTTCATGACTGAAACAAGGTCCTCTATTAGAAATTTGGAGGCACAAGTGGGTCAGCTGAGTAAGAAAATTACTGAACTCCCTCCTAGTACCCTCCCAAGCAATACAGAAGAGAACCCAAAGAGAGAATGCAAGGCCATAAACACGTCCCACATGGCCGAATGCATAGAGGAGGGAAAGGCAGTGATTTCTACTAAGGAAGACCTTAATGGACGTCTACTGTCCTCCAAGGAGTTTCCTAATGAGGAATCATGGAAATCTGAGGCTCATATAGAGACCATAGAGATTCCATTGAATTTACTTCTGCCATTCATGAGCTTTGATGAGTATTCTTCCTCTGAAGAGGATGAAGATGTTACTGAAGAGCAAGTTGCCAAGTACCTTGGAGCAATCATGAAGCTAAATGCCAAGTTATTTGGTAATGAGACTTAGGAGGATGAACCCCCCTTGCTCACCAAAGAAATGGATGATTTGACTAGGCAGAGATTACCTCAGAAGAGACAGAATCCTAGAAAGTTATCAATACCTTGTACCATAGGCACCATGACCTTTGAGAAGGCTCTATGTGACCTGGGGTCAAGTATAAACCTCATGCCTCTCTCTGTAATAGAGAAGCTAGGGATCCTTGAGGTACAAGCTGCAAGAATCTCACTGGAGATGGCAGACAATTCAAAGAAACAGGCTTATGGACTTGTAGAAGATGTCTTGGTAAAAGTTGAAGGCTACTACATCCCTGCTGATTTCATAATCCTAGACACTGGGAAGTGTATTGATGAATCCATCATCCTTGGCAGACCCTTCCTAGCCACAGCAAAAGCTGTGATTGATGTTGACAGAGGAAAATTGGTCCTTCAAGTGAATGAGGACTTCCTTGTGTTTAAAGCTCAAGGATCTCCCTCTGTAACCATGGAGAGGAAGCATGAAAAGCTTCTCTCAATGCAGAGTCAAATAGAGCCCCCATATTCAAACTCTAAGTTTGGTGTTGGGAGGCCATCATCATGCTCTGAGTATCTGTGAGGCTCCATGAGAGCCCACTGTCAAGCTATTGACATTAAAGAAGCGCTTGTTGGGAGGCAACCCAATTTTATTTAATCATATCTATTTATGTTCCATTGTTATTTTATGTTTTCTGTAGGTTGATGATCATGTGAAGCCACAAAAATAAATGAAAAAGCAAAAACAGAATGAAAAACAGTATTAAAAATAGCACACCATGGAGGAAAAGCTTACTGGCGTTTAAACGCCAGTAAGGGTAGCAGAATGGGCGTTAAACTCCCAGTTTGGCACCATTCTGGGCGTTTAACGCCAGAAATGGACACCAGACTGGCGTTTAACGCCAGAAATAGGCATAGAGCTGGCATTTAAATGCCAGAAAGGGGAGAAAAGCTGGCGTTAAACGCCAGAAATGGGCTGGAACCTGGCGTTTAACGCCAGGATTGGCAATCAAGGGGGCGTTTACATGCCAACATGGTGCAGGGATAAGAAATCCTTGACACCTCAGGATCTGTGGACCCCACATGATCTCCACCTACCTCTTCTCTCTCTCTCTCTCTTCTTCACACCTTCCCATAACACCCTTCCCCAAATACCCTTCACCAATCACCTCAATACCTCTTCCCCAAAAACCCCTCACCTATCAAATCCTACCCTTTCTCCATAATCTCTTCACCAATCCACATCCATCCACCATAGATCCCCACCTACCTCACCATTCAAATTCAAACCACTTTCCCTTCCAAACCCACCCATACATGGCCAAACCCTACCCCTCTCTCCACTCCTATATAAACCCATCTTCACTCATTAATTTTCACACATCATACACACTACTTCTCCCCCTTGGCCGAACCACAAAACCCCCTCCATCACCTCTATTTTCTTCTTCTACTCTTTTTTTTCTTCTTTTGCTCGAGGACGAGCAAACCTTCTAAGTTTGGTGTGGTAAAAGCTAAAGCTTTTTGTTTTTCCATAACCATTTATGGCACCTAAGGCCGGAGAAACCTCTAGAAAGAGGAAAGGCAAGGCAAAAGCTTTCGCCTCCGAGTCATGGGAGATGGAGAGATTCATCTCAAAGATCCATCAAGACCACTTCTATGAAGTTGTGGCCAAGAAGAAGGTGATCCCCGAGGTCCCCTTTAAGCTCAAAAAGGGTGAATATCTGGAGATCCGACATGAGATTCGAAGAAGAGTTTGGGAAATTCTCACCAACCCCATTCAACAAGTCGGAATCTTAATGGTTCAAGAGTTTTATGCCAATGCATGGATCACCAAGAACCATGATCAAAGTGTGAACCCGGACCCAAAGAATTGGCTTACAATGGTCCGGGGAAAATGCTTAGATTTTAGTCCGGAAAATGTAAGGTTGGCATTCAACTTGCCCATGATGCAAGGAGATGCACGCCCCTACACTAGAAGGGTCAACTTTGATCAAAGGTTGGACCAAGTCCTCATAGACATTTGTGAAGAGGGCACTCAATGGAAGATAGATTCAAGAGGGAAGCCGGTTCAACTAAGAAGGCATGACCTCAAGCCCATGGCTAGGGGATGGTTGGAGTTCATCTAATGCTTAATCATTCCTACTAGCAACCGGTCTGAAGTTACTATAGACCGGGCTATCATGATCCATAGCATCATGATTTGAGAGGAAGTAGAAGTTCATGAGGTTATATCCCTAGAACTCTACAAGGTGGCGGACAAGTCCTCTACTTTGGCAAGGTTAGCCTTCCCTCATCTCATTTGTCACCTCTGCAATTCAGCTGGAATCGACATAGAGGAAGACATCCTCATTGATGAGGACAAGCCCATCACTAAGAAAAGGATGAGCAAACAAGAGAGCCCACTCATGGACAAGAGCATGAGAAAATTCCTCATCAAGAAATCCCTGAGATGCCTCAAGGGATGCATTTTCCTCCATAAAACTATTAGGAGCAAATCAACACATCCCTAGGAGAATTAAGTTCCAACATGGGACAACTAAGGGTGGAGCACCAAGAGCATTCTATCCTCCTCCATGAAATTAGAGAAGACCAAAGAGTCATGAGGGAGGAGCAACAAATGCAAGGAAGATACATTGAGGAGCTCAAGGACTCTATAAGATCTTCAAGAGGAAGAACAAGCCGCCATCACTAAGGTGGACCCGTTCTTTAATTTCCTTGTTCTTATTTTTCTGTTTTTCGAAAATTATGCTTTATGTTTTATTTATGTTTGTGTCTTATTACATGATCACTAGTGTCTAAGTGTCTATGCCTTAAAGCTATGAATGTCCTATGAATCCATCACCTTTCTTAAATAAAAAGTGTTTTTAATTGAAAAAAGAAAAAGAAGTATATGAATTTCGAATTTTAAAACAGATTAATTATTTTGATGTGGTGGCAATACTTTTTGTTTTTCTGAATGAATGCTTGAACAGTGCATATTTTTGAATTTGTTGTTCATGAATGTTAAAATTGTTGGCTCTTGAAAGAATAATGGAAAAGGAGAAATGTTATTGATAATCTAAAAAATCATAAAAATGATTCTTGAAGCAAGAAAAAGCGGTGAATAAAAAGCTTGCAGAAAAAAATATATGCGAAAAAAAAGAGAGGGCGAAAAAGAAAGAAAAAGAAAAAGCAAGCAGAAAAAGCCAATAGCCCTTTAAACCAAAAGGCAAGGGTAAAAAGGATCTAAGGCTTTGAGCATCAGTGGATAGGAGGGCCCATAGGAATAAAATCCTAGCCTAAGCGGCTAAACCAAGATGTCCCTAACCATGTGCTTGTGGCGTGAAGGTGTCAAGTGAAAAGCTTGAGACTGAGCGGTTAATGTCGTGGTCCAAAACAATAAGAGTGTGCTTAAGAGCTCTGGACACCTCTAATTGGGGACTCTAGCAAAGCTGAGTCACAATCTGAAAAGGTTCACCCAGTTATGTGTCTGTGGCATTTATGTATCCGGTGGTAATACTGGAAAACAAAATGCTTAGGGTCACGGCCAAGACTCATAAAGTAACTGTGTTCAAGAATCAACATACTGAACTAGGAGAATCAATAACACTATCTAAATTCTGAGTTCCTATAGATGCCAATCATTCTAAACTTCAAAGGATAAAGTGAGCTGCCAAAACTGTTCAGAAGCAAAAAGCTAATAGCCCCGCTAATCTAATTAAGACTGATCTTCATAGATGTTTTTGGAATTCATTGTATATTCTCTTCTTTTTATCCTATTTGATTTTCAGTTGCTTGGAGACAAGCAATAATTTAAGTTTGGTGTTGTGATGAGCAAATAATTTATACGCTTTTTGGCATTGTTTTTAGGTAGTTTTTAGTATAATTTAGTTAGTTATTACTATGTTTTTATTAGTTTTTAAATAAAAATCACATTTCTGGACTTTACTATGAGTTTTTGTATTCTTCTATGATTTCAGGTATTTTCTGGCTGAAATTGAGGGACCTGAGCAAAAATCTGATTCAGAGGCTGAAAAAGGACTGCAGATGCTATTGGATTCTGACCTCTCTGCACTCGAAGTGGATTTTTTGGAGCTACAGAAGCCCAATTGGTGCGCTCTCAATTGCGTTGGAAATTAGACACCCTGGGCTTTCCAGAAATATATAATAGTCCATACTTTTCCTAAGATTTGATGGCCCAAACTGGCGTTCCAAGTCAGCATAAAAATTCTGGCGTCAAAACGCCAAAACTGGCATAAAAGCTGGAGTTAAACGCCCAAACTGGCACAAAAGCTAGCGTTTAACTCCAAGAAAAGTCTCTACATGTGAAAGCTTCAATGCTCAGCCCAAGCAGACACCAAGTGGGCCCGGAAGAAGATTTTTGCATTAATTACTTATTTCTGTAACGCTAGGCTACTAGTTCTCTATAAAGAGGACCTTTTGCTATTGTATTTTTATCTTTTAATCATCTTTCAATCAATCTTTGAATCATGTTTTGATGATTGAACCCTCTTAGGGAGGCTGGCCATTCGGCCATTCCTGGATCTTCATCATGATGCCAAGGCATCTTAGGCTAGTTTCACTAGCATTTTTCTGTTAGTTTTAGATGTTTTATGCATTTTCTTGAGCTTAAAGTAACCAAGAATGGTTAAAAGAAGAACAAAGCAATGAACCATCCAAACAGTATGATTTTGATGCAAATTCCATGAGTTTTTAGTTATATTACTTGAATGCTATGAATGGAAGATTTCTCATGAAATTTTGCAAGACTTTGATGCAATTGTTTGGATGATTTCAGGGAAGAAGAGGCTAGGCAAGGAAGCAACAAAGTCAATAAAGGAAGCTTGAATATCACATGTGGAGTTTAAGTTCCAGTTTAAGCCTAAACTGGAGCTTAAACGCCAGAATCATGAAGGCTAAGAAATGCTGGAATTGAAGTTTAACCTCCAGTTTAACCTTAAACTGGAGGTTAAACGCCAGAATGAAAATGCCAATCAGGAAGCATTTCCACGTTTAACCTCCAGTTTAACCTTAAACTGGAGGTTAAACGCCAGAAATGGGAAGTGCACCAGGGAGCCATTTCCACGTTTAAGCTCCAGTTTGACCTTAAACTGGAGCTTAAACGTGTTCGACCAAGATTTCTCCTCCAGGGTTGCTTTCTCCATTTCCACGTTTAAGCTCCAGTTTAACCTTAAACTGGAGCTTAAACGTGTTCGACACCTCCAGGGCTACCTTTCTAAGCTTCCACGTTTAAGCTCCAGTTTAACCTTAAACTGGAGCTTAAACGTGTTCGACCTCCAGGGCTACCTTTCTCAGCTTCCACGTTTAAGCTCCAGTTTAACCTTAAACTGGAGCTTAAACGTGTTCGACCTCCAGGGTTGCCTTTTCTACCTCCACGTTTAAGCTTCAGTTTAACCTTAAACTGAAGCTTAAACGTGTTCGACTAAGTTACCCTCCAGGGCTGCCTTCTTCCATTTTCACGTTTAAGCTTCAGTTTAACCTTAAACTGAAGCTTAAACGTGCTACCACAAAAGGCATCACTGGAAGTGTCTGGCGTTTAAGCTGCAGTTTAAGCTTAAACTGCAACTTAAACGCCACTCTTGGAAAAGGTTTCTGGGCCAAAAATATTGCGGTTTAAGTTAGTATTTGAGCACAAACATTAACTTAAACTTACTCTGGTATGAAACCCAATTGAATATCATGGTTTATGAGATTGGGCCTGAAGGATTGATGAGTCTGAAATTTCAATTTATTGAGTCATGTGTCATTATTTGATTATCACTAAGTTGGCTCAATGAATATTACAGAATTTGGATCAACAGCCTCATCAAGATTATGGATCATAAACCCAAGGCAAAAGGAAAGCAGGGAGAGGCCTCAAAGCCCAAGAAACACAACAGAAGCTCAATATAGAAAGTGTATAAATAGGATAGAATTCAAGTTAGGAGGGGATTTTTTTTACCTTTTCATTTAGCTAGTTTTCATATCTTTGTAATTGAATTCAGAGCTATGACTCACTAAACCCCTTTCATTGGGTTAGGGAGCTCTATTGTAATTCAATGAATCAATAATAGTTTATCTTCTTCTTCAATCTTTTCTCTTGAATTTTGTTAGAAAGCTTCTCGATCTAATTCCATTGGGTAGTTGTCTTGGGAAAGAAACTACCCATAATTGGAATCCTTCGGAACCTTGGGAAAGGAATGGAGGATTCATGCTAGAGAAGCTTTCTCACAGTGAATTGGATTGGGGTTTGGATGGATATTGTGACATGTAATCCTACCAAATTGTGGTTCATGAAACTGTGTGGTATAATCAGTGATCGAGCATCATCTCTTCTTATGAACATTTAAACCAAGGGATTGGGAATTTGTTTATTTTTAGAGAGAATTGGTGAGCCAAGGGATTGGGATCCAATCATATAAGATTGCCAAGCAAAATTCAATGAACGCATTGGTTGAGGAAGAGATAAACATGTTTTGATTCGGAGATCTCAATATCTCCTAACACCCAATGAATTCCCCATTTCTGATTTCCACCTTCTCTTTACATTCTGCAACTCAATTCATGCAATCACCCCCATTCCCTTTTAATTTCAGCAATTTACATTCTGCTCTTTAATTCATGCAATTTAAGATTCCGCCATTTCAATTTCTTGTCATTTACTTTTCCCGCCAATTTTACATTCCGCAATTCTCATCTAAATCTTAATTCCGCTCAACTAGAACACACTTCTAATCCGAATTGCTCACTCAACCAATCCTTGTGGGATTCGACCTCACTCTATTGTGAGTTTTTACTTGACGATAACCGGTGCACTTGCCGGAAGGAATTTTGCCGATCGTGCAATTTCCTAAATCGTAGCATAACAAGTTTATGCAGCATCACATCACTTATGTATTTTCAACGGTGGAGTTTCTACACACCATTGATTAAGGTGTGGAGCTCTGCTGTTCTTCATGAATTAATGCAAAGTACTACTGTTTTCTATTCAATTCACGCCTACTTCTTTTCTAAGATATACACTCATTCTTCAACTTGATGAATGTGATGATCCGTGATACTCATCATCATTCTCACCTATGAACGCGTGCCCGACAACCACCTCTGTTCTACATGCAAACAAGCTTGAATGTGTATCTCTTGGGTTTCTAATCTAAGATTAAAACCTTCGTGGTATAGGCTAGAATTATTGGCGGCCATTCCTGAGATCCGAAAAGTCTAAATCTTGTCTGTGGTATTCCAAGTAGGATCTGGGAAGGGATGACTGTGACGAGCTTCAAACTCGCGAGTGTTGTGCGTAGTGACAGACGCAAAAGGATCAATAGATCCTATTCCAACATGATCGAGAACCAACAGATGATTAGCCGTACGGTGATAGCGTATTTGGACCATTTTCACTGAGAGGACGTGAGGTAGCCATTGACAACCGTGAAACCCAACATAAAGCTTGCCATGGAAAGGAGTATGAATGATTGGATGAAGACAATAGGAAAGCAGAAGTTCAGGAGGAACAAAGCATCTTCATACGCTTATCTGAAATTCTCACTAATGAATTACATAAGTATCTCTATCTTATTTTATATTTTATTCATCTTTTAATTATCAATTCTCCATAACCATTTGAATCCTCCTGACTAAGATTTACAAGATAACCATAGCTTGCTTCAAGCCGACAATCTCCGTGGGATCGACCCTTACTCACATAAGGTTTATTACTTGGACGACCCAGTACACTTGCTGGTTAGTTGTGCGGAGTTGTGAGAAAGAGTTGAGATTACAATTGTGCGTACCAAATTGTTGGCGCCATTGATGATCACAATTTCGTGCACCAGGCACAAATTAAAAACATAGAAAATTAACAAGAAATAGTAAAATCTAAGATTAGCAATCGCAAGAAAACAATAACCACAAATTAAAGAAAATGACAATGAACATAAAATGCATCAAAATGCATTAAAAGAAAATTGGAATCAACAAAGAGTCATGAACAATAAAGCAACAAGGTAAAGGAAACAACATATAAAACTAAGAAAGCAAAGGAGTAATAACAAGAAATTAAAAGATGAACTTGAATCAAGATAAGAAGTAGAATCTAAACTTAGATAAAACTAAAAATAAAAGAAGAAACCCTAAAACCTAGATAGAGAAGAGAGCCTCTCTCTCTAGAATTCTACATCTATCTAAAACTAAAGTGTATCAATGAATGAATGGAATGATTCGAATTGATGCCTTCCTACTTTACTCCCAGCCTCTAATCTGCATACTGGGCTCAAAACTGGGCCAGAAATGAGCTCTAAAATTGCCCCTAGCATTTTCACTTTATTGCAGCACGTGACGCTTGTCACGCGTACGCGTCAGCCACGCGTATGCATCATTTGAACTCTGCACTAGCCACACGTATGCATCAGTCACGTGTACGCATCAGTGGACGACGCTCCTGGTCACGTGTACGCATCAGCCACGCGTACGCGTTGCTTAGAAGATGGCTTCATCACGTGTATGCTTTTGCCATGTGTGTGCATCATTTTCAGCTTCTCAAATCTTCAAATTCTTGTGTTCCTTCCACTTTAGCATGCTTCCTGTTCATCCTCTATGCCATTCCTGCTCTATAAATCCTGTAATCACTTAATGCACATATCACAGCATCGAATGGTAATAAAAGAGGATTAAAAATTAGCAATTTTAAGGCCTAGGAAGCATATTTTCAATCATAGCACAAAATCAAGAAGGAAACTTAAAAACATGCAATTTACATGAATAAGTGTGAGAATAGTTGACAAAATCCACTCAATTCAATACAAAATAAGTCATAAAATAGTGGTTCATCAAAATAAGTCATAAAAGGATGAAGAATTGGTGTTGGAAAAGAGAGTAGTTACCCACGGACGTTGGTCCTCGACCTCCCCACACTTAAAGATTGTACCGTCCTTGGTGCATGCAAAGATGAGCAAGGTGGATTAGGGTGGTTTGCTACAACTGATGAGTTTCTTCAAAATATTGTGCGGAGAAACTTGTTGTTAGCCCCATTTCAAAGCTTTTTCTTTCCCTTCTCGGTGGCCAGCCTGAAAAGGGAAAAAAGACGAAAGATTAAGCCCAAAAACAAAGATATCAAAACAAATAAAACATAGCTGGGGCTCATGCCAAATAAGAGTAGGGTTCTCAACTACATGGCAGCTACAACATGTAAGTGAGAAAACAATATAAGTGAATGGCATATCAATGAGTAAGAAAAAGGTGGGCCATGAAAAATAATGCAAGTTCATATCAATGCATAAAGAACGCAAAAGTCATAGAAAATTAAGCATTGATTTAAAAGTTTCATCACCCAATCAATATGAAACAAGTCACGAGGCACCAAAACAATACAAGAAATATTCAACAGTTGAGTAAGAAAATTCAACACCAACGAAAAAAATAGCAAACTTAAAAATGAAAATAAAAACAAGCACAAAGTTAAAATGCAATGAATGAAAGGATACGAATGCAATAAAGAAAAGAAAAGAAAGAGGATAAAAATGAGAAGTTAAAAGAATGAAGAAGAAGAAAGGTAGAAAGAAAGAAGAAAGAAATGGGAGAAGAGAAGTGACGCGTGGATAGCAGAATAAAGAGGCGATGCGTACGCGTCAGTCACGCGTACGCATGAAAAGTAGAAAAGAGAAGGTGACGCGTACGCGTCAATCACGCATATGCGTTGAGACTTTTCGTGCTCCTCGAACAAAACTCGCATGGTTCTATCACAACTCTCTGGTTTTCTTACCATGCAGTAGCAGCATCCCAGCAACGTGTATAATCACTCACTCGCACGCGTGGGAGACCCCCTTTTTTTTCAAAAGCTTATTGAGAAACCAACAAGCTACGAAAGCAATGCCAAATATTATTAAACAAGCTAAATCCCAACTTAAACTAAATAAACCTAACTAAAAAATGAAAATTCAATTTATTACCAATATAAACAAAAGGAAAAATGGGAAGAATTTACCATGGTGGGGTTCTCTGATGAGTGGATAATTTATACGCTTTTTGGCATTATTTTTAGGTAGTTTTTAGTATAATTTAGTTAGTTTTTACTATGTTTTTAAATAAAAATCACATTTCTGGACTTTACTATGAGTTTGTGTGTTTTTTTGTGATTTCAGGTATTTTCTGGCTGAAATTGAGGGACCTGAGCAAAAATCTGATTCAGAGGTTGAAGAAGGACTGCAGATGCTGTTAGATTCTGACCTCCCTGTACTCGAAATAGATTTTCTGAATCTACAGAAGCCCAATTGGCGCGCTCTCAACTGAGTTGGAAAGTAGACATCCAGGGCTTTCCAGCAATATATAATAGTCTATACTTTGCCCGAGTTTTGATGATGCAAACTGGCGTTCAAATGCCAACTTCCTGCCCTATTCTGAAGTTAAACGCCAGAAACAGGTTGCAAACCAGAGCTTAACGCCAGAAACAGGCTACAACCTGGCGTTTAACTCCAAAAAGAGTCTCTACACATGAAAGCTTAATGCTCAGCCCAAGCACACACCAAGTGGGCCCGGAAGTGGATTTCTACATCATTTACTTATCTTATGTAACCCTAGCTACTAGTTTAGTATAAAAACTACTTTTAGTGATTTATTTTATATCTCTGGTTAGTCTTTGAATAATTTGATGTTCAGAGATCACGTTTAGGGGGCTGGCCATTTGGCCATGCCTGGACCTTCATCACTTATGTATTTTCAATGGTAGAGTTTCTACACACCATAGATTAAGGTATGGAGCTCCGCTGTTCCTCATGAATTAATGCAAAGTATTATTGTTTTCTTATTCAATTCAAGCTTATTCCTATTCTAAGATATTCGCTCGCACTTCAACCATGATGAATATGATGATCCGTGACACTCATCACTATTCTCAACCTATGAACGCGTGCCTGACAACCACTTCCGTTCTACCTTGGATTGAGCATTTATCTCTTAGCCTCCATTCCAAAAGATCAGAGTTTTCGTGGTATAAGCTAGAATTATTGGCGGCCATTCTTGAAATCCGGAAAGTCTAAACCTTGTCTGTGGTATTCCGAGTAGGATCTGGGAAGGGATGACTGTGACAAGCTTCAAACTCGCGAGTGTTGGGCGTAGTGACAGACGCAAAAGGATCACTAGATCCTATTCCAACATGATCAAGAACCGACAGATGATTAGCCGTGCGGTGACAGTGCATTTGGACCATTTTCACTGAGAGGACGGGAAGTAGCCATTGACAACGGTGATGCCCAGCATACAGCTTGCCATGGAAAGGAGTATGAATGATTGGATGAAGGCAATAGGAAAACAGAGGTTCAGAAGGAACAAAGCATCTCCATACGCTTATCTGAAATTCTCACCAATGAATTACATAAGTATCTCTATCTTATTTTCTGTTATTTATATTTTAACTATCAAAATCCCATAACCATTTGAATCTGCCTGACTGAGATTTGCAAGATGACCATAGCTTGGTTCAAGCCGACAATCTCCGTGGGATCAACCCTTACTCACGTAAGGTTTATTACTTGGACGACCCAATGCACTTGTTGGTTAGTTGTATCGGAGTTGTGAAAAAGAATTTGAGATTATGAACGTGCGTACTGAGTTTTTGGTGGCATTGCTAGAGATCACAATTTCGTGCACCAAGTTTTTGGCGCCGTTGCCCGGGATTGTTCGAGTTTGGACAACTGACGGTTCATCTTGTTGCTCAGATTATGTAATTTTATTTTATTTTTAAAGCTTTTTATTTTCGAAAAAAAAATTTAAAAAAATAAATTATTCTATGTCTGCAGAATTTTTAAGAATGAATTCTAGAGTTTCAGATGATGCTTTTATCATCACAGGAGCTAATTGATTCCCATCAATTTGGCTGTTGTATGTAATGTCCTGCTGAAGCTTGGCTAGCCATGTCTAATTTTTTTTAGACTGAAGCTTTAGACTAACATTGCATGATTCCTGGAATTCTCATAAAAAATTTTGAAATCCTTATTTTTCTTTTTCCAAATAATTTTCGAAAAATCCAAAAAAATTTATAAAATCATAAAACCAAAAAAATAATTTTGTGTTTCTTGTTTGAGTCTATTGTCAACTTGTAAGTTTGGTGTCAATTGCATCTTTTTAATTTACATTAAAATTTTCGAAAACTCATGCATGGTGTCCTTCATGATCTTCGAATTGTTCTTGATGATCTTCTTTGTTTGATCTTTGCATTTTTATGTTTTGTGTCTTTTCTTATTTTTCATATGCATTTTCAATTTGTTAGTGTCTAAAGTTTGAAAATTTCTAAGTTTGGTGTCTTGCATGTGTGTCTTTTCTTAAAAACTTTCAAAAATAAGTTCTTGGTGTTCATCTTGACATTCAAAGTATTCTTGGTGTTCATTTTGACATTCAAAGTGTTCTTGCATGCATTATTAGTTTTGATCTTAATTTCTTGTGTTTTGCATCAATTTTATGTTTTTATCTCTCCTCACTTAAAATTCAAAAATCAAAAAATATCTTTCCCTTATTTTCCTCATAATTTTCGAAAATTTGAATTGATTTAGTCATAAAGTTTTTAAATTTAATTGTTTCTTATGAGTCAAATCAAATTTTCAATTTAAAAATCCTATCTTTTTCAAATCATTTTCAAAAATCAAATCTTTTTCATTTTTTCTTTCATATTTTCAAAAATTTCAAATTGATTTTCAAAATCTTTTTCTTATTTTTGTTTCATACTTTCGGATTTATTGCTAGCATTCAATTTTTAGATTCAAAAATTTCAAATTGTTACTTGCCTATTAAGAAAAGTTTCAATCTTTAAAATTTTAAAATAATATCTTTTAATTTCTTTTTAGTCAAGTAATTAACTTTAATTTCAAAAATCAAATCTTTTTAATTTCCTTTTCAAATCTTTTTCAAAATAAATTTCAATCATATCCTTTTCAAAACTTAATTTCAAAATCTTTTTCTAACTTCTTATCTTTTCAAAATTGATTTTCAAATCTTTTTCAATTAACTACTTGACTTTTTTTTTATTTTAAAATTCTTATCTTTTTCAAAACCATCTAACTACTTCTCTCTCTCATCATTTTCGAAAATAATTAACATCTTTTTCAAAATTCTTTTTAATTAACTAATTGTTTTAAATTTCAATTTTATTTTATCCCTTTTAATAATTTCGAATCATAACTAATATTTAAAATAAAAACAAAAATATTTTTATTTTATTTTATTTTATTTTCGAATTCTTCCCCCTCTCATCTCTTTTTATTTATTTATTTATCTACTAACACTTCTCTTCTACTCATAATTCGAACCCCCTCTTCTTCTCTATGTTCAAATTTTTCTCTTATCCTTCTTCTATTCTTCTCTTCTTCTACTCACATAAAGGAATATCTATACTGTGACATAGAGGATTCCTTTTCTTTTCTGTTCTCTTCTTTTTCATATGAACAGGAACAGAGATAAAGACATTCTTATTGAAGCTGATCCTGAACCTGAAAGGACTCTTAAGAAGAAACTAAGAGAAGCTAAAGCACAACCCTCTGGAGAGGACCTGGCAAAAATTTTTGAAAAAGAAGGAGACATGGCCGAACCCAATAACAATGGTGGAGATGCAAGGAAGATACTTGGTGACTTTATTGCACCCTCTTCTAACTTCTATGGAAGAAGCATCTCAATTCCGGTCATTGGAGCAAACAAATTTGAGCTTAAGTCTCAATTAGTTTCTCTAATGCAACAGAATTGCAAGTTTCATGGACTTCCATTGGAAGATCCCCATCAGTTCTTAGCTAAATTCTTGCAAATCTGTGACACTGTCAAGACCAATAGAGTTGATCCCGAGGTCTACAGGCTTATGCTTTTTCCTTTTGCTGTAAGAGACAGAGCTAGAACATGGTTGGATTCACAACCTAAGGAAAGCTTGAACTCTTGGGATAAGCTGGTCAGTGCTTTCCTGGCCAAATTCTTTCCACCTCAAAAGATGAGCAAGCTTAGAGTGGAAATTCAAACCTTCAGACAGAAGGAAGGAGAATCCCTCTATGAAGCTTGGGAAATATATAAGCAACTGATCAAAAGGTGTCCTACTGGCATGCTTCCAGAATAGAGCATCATAAGTATATTCTATGATGGTCTGTCTGAGTTGTCAAAAATGTCATTGGACCATTCTGCAGGAGGATCTCTTCATCTGAAAACCCCTGCAGAAGCTCAGAAACTCATTGAAATGGTTGCAAATAACTAGTTCATGTACACCTTTGAGAGGAATCCTGTGAACAATGGGATGCCTCAGAAGAAGGGAGTTCTTGAAATTGATACTCTGAATGCCATATTGGCTCAGAACAAAATATTGACTCAGTAAGTCAATATGATTTCTCAGAGTCTGAATGGATTGCAAGCTGCATCCAACAGTACTAAAGAAGTATCTTCTGAAGAGGAAGCTTATGATCCTGAGAACCCTGCAATGGTAGAGGTGAATTACATGGGAGAATCCTATGGAAACACCTATAACCCTTCATAGAGAAATCATCCAAATTTCTCATGGAATGACCAAAAGAAGTCTCAACAAGGCTTCAATAATAATGGTAGAAGAAATAGGTTTAGCAATAGCAAGCCTTTTCCATCATCTTCTCAGCAATAGACAGAGAATTCTGAACAGAGCTATTCTGGCCTAGCAACCATAGTCTCTGATCTATCAAAGACCACACTAAGTTTTATGAATGAAACAAGGTCCTCCATTAGAAATTTGGAGGTACAGGTAGGTCAGCTGAGTAAGAAGATTACTGAAACTCCTCCCAGTACTCTCCCAAGCAATACAAAAGAAAACCCCAAGAAAGAGTGCAAGGCCATAACAATGACCAACATGGCCGAACCTGGAGAGAGTGAGGAGGACGTGAATCCCAGTGAGAAAAGCCTCATGGGACATCCCTTGGACAGAAAGGAGTTCCCCTTTGAGGAACCAAAGGAATCTGAGGCTCATACAGAGACCCTAGAGATTCCATTAAACCTCCTTATGCCATTCATGAGCTCTGATGACTATTCTTCCTCTAAAGAGGATGAAGATGTCACTGAAGAGCAAGTTGCTAAGTATCTAGGAGCAATCATGAAGTTGAATGCCAGTTTATTTAGTAATGAGACTTGGGAGGATGAATCCCCCTTGTTCACCAAAGAACTGAGTGCATTAATGAGGCAGACATTACCTCAGAAGAAACTGGATCCCAAAAAATTCTTCATACCTTGTACCATAGGTACTATGACCTTTGAGAAGGCTCTGTGTGACCTGGGATCAGGGATAAACCTCATGCCACTCTCTGTAATGGAGAAATTAGGAATCTTTGAGGTACAAGCTGCAAGAATCTCACTAGAGATGGCAGACAAATCAATGAAATAGGCTTATGGACTAGTAGAGGACGTGCTAGTGAAGGTTGATGGCCTTTACATCCCTGCTGATTTCATAATCCTAGATACTGGGAAGGATGAGGATGAATCCATCATTCTTGGCAGACCCTTCCTAGCCACAGCAAAAGCAGTGATTGATGTTGACAGAGGAGAGTTAATCCTTCAGTTGAATGAGGACTACCTTGTATTCAGAACTCAAGGTTCTCCTTCTGTAACCATGGAGCGGAAGCATGAAAAGCTTCTCTCAATACAGAGTCAAACAAAACCCCCACATTCAAACTCTGAGTTTGTGTTGAGAAGCCACAACCAAACTCTAAGTTTGGTGTTGAGAGGCCCTAACCCTACTCTGATTATCTGTGAGGATCCATGAGAGCTCACTGTCAAGCTATTGACATTAAAGAAGCGCTTATTGGGAGGCAACCCAATGTTATTTAATTATATCTATTTATTTTCTATTACTATTTTATGTTTTCTTTAGGTTGATGATCATGTGAAGTCACAAAAACAACTGAAAAATCAAAAACAGAATGAAAAATAGAATGAAAAATAGCTCACCCTGGAGGAAGAGCTTACTGGCGTTTAACGCTAGAACAGAGCATCTAATTGGCGTTTAACGCCAACAATGGGAGAAAAGCTGGCATTAAACGCTAGAAACAAGCAGCAACCTGGCGTTTAACGCCAGAAGTGCACTCTAAGGGCGTTTTGCATGCCTAAATGGAGCAGGGATGTTAAGTCCTTGACCCCTTAGGATCTGTGGACCCCACAGGATCCCCACCTACCCCACCTCTTCTTCTCTCCTCTTCACACCCTTTCATAACACTCTTCCCTAAATACCTTTCACCAATCACCTCCATACCTCTTCCCCACATACTTTTCACCACTCACATCTATCCACTCTTCCCCAAAAACCCCACCTACCTCCAAATTCAAAATCCTTTCCCTCCCAAACCCAACCCTAATACACGAAACCTAACCCTCCCCCCACCCCTATATAAACCCCTCAACACTACCTCATTTTCACACATTGTAAACACTTCTTTCCCCCCTTGGCCGAATACACTCTTCCCCTCCATCTCCTCCATTTTCTTCTTCTTTTACTATTCTCTTTCTTCTTTTGCTCGAGGACGAGAAAACATTTTAAGTTTGGTGTGGTAAAAGCGTTGCTTTTTGTTTTCCCATAACCATTAATGGCACCTAAGGCCAAAGAAACCTCAAGAAAGAGGAAAGGGAAGGCAATTGCTTCCACCTCTGAGTCATGGGAGATGGAGAGATTCATCTCAAAGGTCCATCAAGACCACTTCTATGAAGTTGTGGCCAAGAAGAAGGTGATCCCTGAGGTCCCTTTCAAGCTCAAAAGGAGTGAGTATCCAGAGATCCGACATGAGATTAGAAGAAGAGGATGGGAAATTCTCTCCAATCCTATTCAACAAGTCAGAATCTTAATGGTTCAAGAGTTCTATGCAAATGCATGGATCACTAGGAACCATGATCAAAGTATGAACCTGAATCCAAAGAATTGGCTTACAATGGTTCGGGAGAAATACTTAGATTTCAGTCCGGAAAATGTAAGGTTGGCGTTCAACTTGCCAATGATGCAAGAAAATGCACGCCCCTACACTAGAAGGGTCAACTTTGATCAAATGTTGGACCAAGTCCTCATGGACATATGTGTGGAAGGAGCTCAATGGAAAGTTGACTCAAGAGGCAAACAGGTTCAATTGAGAAGACCGGACCTAAAGCCTGTAGCTAGAGGATGGTTGGAGTTCATCCAACGCTCTATCATTCCTACTAGCAACCGATCCGAAGTAACTGTGGATTGGGTCATTATGATCCATAGTATCATGATTGGGGAGAAAATAGAAGTTCATGAGATTATACCTCAAGAACTCTACAAGGTGGCTGACAAGTCCTCCACTTTGGCAAGGTTAGCCTTTTCTCACCTCATTTTCCACCTCTGTAATTTGGCTGGGATTGACATAGAGGGAGACATCCTCATTGATGAGGACAAGCCCATCACTAAGAAAAAGATGGAGCAAACAAGAGATCATGGACCTCAACAAGAGCATGAGGAAATTCCTCACCATGAAATCCTTGAGATGCCTCAAGGGATGCACTTTCCTCCACAAAACTATTGGAAGCAAATTAACACCTCCTTAGGAGAATTAAGTTCCAACATGGGACAACTAAGGATGGAGCACCAAGAGCACTCCATCATTCTCCATGAGATTAGAGAAGATCAAAGAGCTATGAGGGAGGAGCAACAAAGGCAAGGAAGAGACATAGAGGAGCTCAAGAGCACCATTGGTTCTTCAAGAGGAGGAAGATGCCACCCTCACTAAGGTGGACCCGTTCCTTAATCTCCTTGTCTATTTATTTTTTCTGTTTTCGTTCTCTATGCTTTATGTTTTGTCTATGCTTGTGTCTTTATTACATGATCATTAGTGTCTAATGTCTATGCCTTAAAGCTATGAATGTCCTATGAATCCATCACCTTTCTTAAATAAAAAATGTTCTAAAAACAAAAGAACAAGAAGTACATGATTTCGAATTCATCCTTGAAATTAGTTTAATTATATTGATGTGGTGACAATACTTTTTGTTTTCTGAATGAATGCTTGAACAGTGCATATTTTTTGAATTTGTTGTTTATGAATGTTAAAATTGTTGGCTCTTGAAAGAATAATGAAAAAGGAGAAATGTTATTGATGATCTGAAAAATCATAAAATTGATTCTTGAAGCAAGAAAAAGCAGTGAAAAAGAAGAAGCTTGCGAAAAAAAAAGAGAGAAAGAAAAAGAAAAAGCAAGCAGAAAAAGCCAATAGCTCTTTAAACCAAAAGGCAAGAGCAAAAAGCCAATAACCCTTTAAACCAAAAGGCAAAGGTAAAAAGGATCCAAGGCTTTGAGCATCAGTGGATAGGAGGGCCTAAAGGAATAAAATCCTGGCCTAAGCGGCTAAACCAAGCTGTCCCTAACCATGTGCTTGTGGCGTGAATGTGTCAAGTAAAAAGCTTGAGACTGAGCAGTTAAAGTCGTGATCCAAAGCAAAAAGAGTGTGCTTAAGAACCCTGGACACCTATAATTGGGGACTCTAGCAAAGCTGAGTCACATTCTGAAAAGGTTCACCCAGTTATGTGTCTGTGGCATTTATGTATCCGGTGGTAATATTGGAAAACAAAGTGCTTAGGGCCACGGCCAAGACTCATAAAGTAGCTGTGTTCAAGAATCAACATACTGAACTAGGAGAATCAATAGCACTATCTGAATTCTGAGTTCCTATAGATGCCAATCATTCTGAATTTCAAAGGATAAAGTGAGATGCGTAAACTGTTCAGAGGCAAAAAGCTACTAGTCCCGCTCATCTAATTGGAGCTAAGTTTTATTGATATCTTGGAATTTATAGTATATTCTCTTTTTTTTTATCCTATTTGATTTTCAGTTGCTTGGGGACAAGCAACAATTTAAGTTTGGTGTTGTGATGAGCAGATAATTTATACGCTTTTTAGCATTGTTTTTAGTATAATTTAGTTAGTTATTACTATGTTTTTATTAGTTTTTAAATAAAAATCACATTTCTGGACTTTACTATGAGTTTGTGTGTTTTTCTATGATTTCAGGTATTTTCTGGCTGAAATTGAGGGACCTGAGCAAAAATCTGATTCAGAGGTTGAAGAAGGACTGCAGATGTTGTTGGATTCTGACCTCCCTGCACTCGAAATGGATTTTCTGGAGCTACAGAAGCCCAATTGGCACGCTCTCAATTTTGCTGGAAAGTATACATCCAGGGCTTTCCAGAAATATATAATAGTCTATACTTTGCCCGGATTTTGATGACGCAAACTGGCGTTCAAACGCCAACTTCCTGCCCTATTCTGAAGTTAAACGTCAGAAACAGGTTGCAAACCAGAGATTAACATCAGAAACAGACTACAACCTGGCGTTTAACTCCAAAAAGAGTCTCTACACATGAAAGCTCAATGCTCAGCCCAAGCACACAGCAAGTGGGCCCGGAAGTGGATTTCTACATCATTTACTTATCTTATGTAACCCTAGCTACTAATTTAGTATAAAAACTACTTTTAGTAATTTATTTTATATCTCTGGTTAGTCTTTGAATAATTTGATGTTCAGAGATGACGTTTTGGGGGCTGGCCATTCGGCCATGCCTGGACCTTCATCACTTATGTATTTTCAACGGTAGAGTTTCTACACACTATAGATTAAGGTGTGGAGCTCTACTGTTCCTCATGAATTAATGCAAAGTACTATTGTTTTCTTATTCAATTCAAGCTTATTCCTATTCTAAGATATTCACTTGCACTTCAACCATGATGAATATGATGATCCGTGACACTCATCACTATTCTCAACCTATGAACCCGTGCTTGACAACTACTTCCGTTCTACCTTGGATTGAGCGTTTATCTCTTAGCCTCCATTCCGAAAGATCGGAGTCGTCGTGGTATAAGCTAGAATTATTGGCGGCCATTCTTGAGATCCGGAAAGTCTAAACCTTGTCTGTTGTATTTCGAGTAGGATCTGGGAAGAGATGACTGTGATGAGCTTCAAACTCGCGAGTGTTGGGCGTAGTGACAGACGCAAAAGGATCACTGGATCCTATTCCAACCTGATCGAGAACCGACATATGATTAGCCGTGCGGTGACAGCGCATTTGGATCATTTTCACTGAGAGGACGGAAAGTAGCCATTGACAACGGTGATGCCCAACATACAGCTTGCCATGGAAAGGAGTATGAATGATTGGATGAAGGCAGTAGGAAAACAAAGGTTCAGAAGGAACAAAACATCTCCATACGCTTATCTGAAATTCTCACCAATGAATTACATAAGTATCTCTATCTTATTTTCTGTTATTTATATTTTAATTATCAAAATCCCATAACCATTTGAATCTGCCTGACTGAGATTTGCAAGATGACCATAGCTTGCTTCAAGCTGACAATCTCCGTGGGATCGACCCTTACTCACGTAAGGTTTATTACTTGGACGACCCAGTGCACTTGCTGGTTAGTTGTATCGGAGTTGTGAAAAAGAATTTGAGATTATGAACGTGCGTACTGAGTTTTTGGCGCCGTTGCTAGAGATCACAATTTCGTGCACCAGTCTCCCACCTAGCACTTTTATTTACTGTCCTTAAGTTGGACTTATGGAGAGCTCTAATCAAGAAGGCTTGTGCTTGAATTTATCCTCAAACTTCCACTGATGCTTGGACTTCAAATGATTACTAGAGTTTCCATTCAAGTGCACCAAACCTTGGTGGAGTTCTCCATAAGCTCGGAGCTCCCAAAATTGATCCTCATCACGTATGCCGGGATCCCAAACTTTGTTTCTACATGGGTCTTCAAGTTGATCATCATAATTCCCTCCGGGTGTCAAGCACATAGAATTCTCATATGAACACCAAGACATCCTCCTAGACCCAATCAATGGAGAACTATACTGACCCTTCCATCTAATCTTTGAAGTCTCAACCGTAATAAGTCTTGATTTGCAACGCCAACCACTAAACATCCTTCACTTAAGCTTCATTCCATAAAACCTTCTAAGTTGACCATCCGTTTTAAGCATATCATACTCAAGTGGGACAATAAAGCTAAGAGAAACAAGTTTTACCCACTCAAATAAAGGAGTAGATGGTGACCTATGTAGAGAAGTCTCCAATGATCGTGACAAAGCAAATTCCACTCCCGTCCATCCGCTTTGAAGGACTTCTACCTTTTGACATAATGCTTCAACTTCAATCATTTTTTTTACTAAGTTCCCCCAACTCTTCTCCATCACTCAAATTATAAACCAAAGTTTAAGAGAAATCTATCTCAACGTTGCTTTCATATTCATCGGGAGAAGGTTCTTCAAACTCAAGGAGTTCACTTGCGGATGCAAATTCATCACTAGGAGGACTTGATTCATGATCATCATCACCAAGGAAACTTGCCTCTTGATCTATTCCATCCAATTCTTCAAAGGGAACATGCCTTGGAGGTTGTGCACTATCCTCCTCAACATCAATTTCAAGCTTCTTGGAGGAATACTCGACAACTCTAGATTCCCATGGAGGTTTAACATATCCTAAGTCTTCAACCAGTTCTTCCTCTTCAACAATTACGGCTTCCTCCAATTGTTCCAATACAAAGTCACATTCCTCATTTTCCACCGGAGTTTCTAATCTCTCCTTCATGCTATACTCCTCATTAGATTCTCCACATGCGGCCGTGGGGTACTTTGAGTGTCCAAGCTTAGGGAGGTTAAATTATTTACTACCTCAGTCAAGGTAGCCATGAATTCTAGTGCCGTCCTTTGCATCTCTCTTTGCCCTTGAAGAACAAGACCAAGGGTGTCATCCATTGGAGATTGGAGTGGATATAAGGGTTCATTGCTTGGGAGGAAGGATTCATGATAGGAAGGTGGCTCATCTTGATAAGGATAAGGAGATGGTGTATATTGAGGTGGTTCTTGGGAGTATAGGTATTGGGATTATTGTGGCTCTAAGTATGGCTCATATGGTTCATATGGTGGTGGTATGGTGGATATGAACTAGGGTCATATAGAGGTGTTTGGTAGGATGAGACATGTGAGTATGGTGGTTGAGGGCTATATTGAGAATAAGGCTCATAGGCATATGGTGATTGTGATTGATAATCACAAGGAAGTCCACCATAGCCATTAGATGGGTATGCATCAAGGGGTGGTTCTTGCTCATAGTACATTGGAGGAGGTTGTTGCCATGAAGGTTTTCCATAAGCTTGAGGCTCCTCCCACCTTTGATTGTTCCATCCAAGATGCAAGCCTTCATTGAAGTTCTCATTTCCTACAACAACCACATACATAGCCAAAGGGGTGAGAATTCATGGTGAAAAGACAAAATAAAATCAAAAGCTAAAAAGAAATAATGAAAACAAACTCCTAAAACTAGCAACAACTAACAAAGAAGCAAAAGGAAGACATATTCACAATATATACAATAACCAATAATAAGGCACACATTTGCAATTTTCCGGCAACGGCGCCGAAACTTTGACGGAGGATAAATGTCGGTAAAGAATTTCTCAAAAAAAATTCTCGTTGCAAGTATAGTTCTAAACTGACAATTAATCCTCAGTCAACATTTAATTTGTTTGTCACTTGTACAAACCCAATAAAAATAAACCGAAGTATTCAAATCTCGGGTCATCTCTCAAGGAATTATAGAGAAGTGTACTTATTATTGGTTGTGGGAAAATATTTTTGGGTTTTTTGAATGATGAACAAGGAATGTAAATAACAAGAAAATAAACTAACAACTAAGAAAAGTCCTAGCAAGGGTTGAGAATTGGAATTCCTATTCTCATTATCATCGTCAATTGTGATGGTAATTGCCTTTTTCTCTCACTTAGTTAACCTCTAACAATTGAAGGAAAGTTAAGTGAGCAAAATCAACTTAAGTTCACAAGTCCTAATTAAAGACTAGATTTAGTGAAGCTCAAGCCAACTAGCAACTTTCAATCACCAATCAACAAGAGACTTTGACAATTCAAGAGTCTCCAAATTACTCAATCCAAGCCCAGAACACAAAAATCTAGTTTAAAATCTAACCAAGCATTTTATCAAACACTTGGAAGGCACAAATTAAAAACATAGAAAATTAACAAGAAATAGTAAAATCTAAGATTAGCAATCGCAAGAAAACAATAACCATAAATTAAAGAAAACGACAATGAACATAAAATACCTCAAAGTGCATTAAAAGGAAATTGGAATCAACAAAGAGTCATGAACAATAAAGCAACAAGGTAAAGGAAACAACTTATAAAACTAAGAAAGCAAAGGAGTAATAACAAAAAATTAAAAGATGAACTTGAATCAAGATAAGAAGTAGAATCTAAACCTAGATGAAACTTAAAATAAAAGAAGAAACCCTAAAACCTAGAGAGAGGAGAGAGCCTCTCTCTCTAGAATTCTACATCTATCTAAAACTAAAGTGTATCAATGAATGAATGGAATGATTCGAATTGATGCCTTCCTCCTTCACTCCCAGCCTCTAATCTACAAACTAGGCTCGAAACTGGGCCAGAAATAAGCTCTGAAATTGCCCCCAGTGTTTTCACTTTATTACAGCATGTGACGCTTGTCACGCGTACGCGTGGCTCGACTCTGCACTGGCCACGCGTATGCATCAGTTACGCGTACGCATCAGTCACGCGTACGCGTCACTTGGAAGATAGCTTCATCACGCATACGCTTCAGCCATGCGCGCGCGTCGGTTCCACCTTCTCAAATCTTCAAATTCTTGTTTTACTTCCACTTAGCATGCTTTCTCTTCATCCTTTATGTCATTCCTGCTCTATAAACCCTGTAATTACTTAACGCACGTATCACGGCATTAAATGGTAATAAAAGAGGATTAAAAATTAGCGGTTTTAAGGCTTAGGAAGCATGTTTTCAATCATAGCACAAAATCAGGAAGAAAACTTAAAAACATGCAATTTACATGAATAAGTGTGAGAATAGTTGATAAAATCCACTCAATTCAATACAAAATAAGTCATAAAATAGTGGTTCATCAAATGTAGTGAATTTTATCAACTTATCTCACATTTATTCAATGACTAGGATAGAAAACCTAGATTCTCAATCCTTGCCATGAATGCCTCTTTTTAGTAATTGTTATCTTTAGTGGTTGATTTATTTTACTGTCTACTTTAATCTTCTTGTCATTTAAATTTTCTGTCATTTAGATTATTGTCTTCTTATTTGCAAACCACCCTTTGAACCTCATAACCAATAATATGCATACCTCACTGTAATTCCTTTGAGAGACGACCCGAGATCTAATACTCTCGGTTATTTTTATTGGTTTGCACTTGTGATAACCAAAATTAAACTTTAATTGACGGTTGTTTGTCGATTTGGAACTATACTTACAACGAAGTGATTTCTTTTACTGAGAAGAAATTTCTAGACCGACGATAACCTTCTTTCAAGTTTTTAGCGCCATTGCCAGGGAACTGCAATGTGTGCTTATTGTTGGTTATTGTTCATATGTGAATATTGTGAATAGTTTGCTTTTTGTTTGTTTGCTAGTTTTGGTTTAGGAGTTTGTTTTCTTTATCTCTTCTTAGTTTTTAGTTTTGTTTTCCCTTTTTTTACTATGAATTCTCATCCCTTTGGCTCTAAGTTTGGTTCAAACTATGTTGTAGGAAATGGAAGATGTAATGGAGGTTTGCATCAAGGATTTGGAAATCAAAGGTAGGAGGAGCCTCAAGCATATAAACAACCTTCGTGGCAACAATCTCCTCCGGTTTTTAATGGCTACAATCCAACTCCTAATGCTTACCAACCTAATGGATGTGGTGAACCTTATTATGGTTGTCAACCACAATCACCATATACCTATAACCCCCTCCTCAACATAACTTTTAACGACCCTACTCACAAGCCTCATACCATCATTCACCTCCATACAATCCTAACAACAATCATATGAGCCATACTTAAAGCCACCACCATTCCAACATCAATATTCTCAAGAACCATCAATTTCATATACATCACCTCCATACCCTTACCAACATGAACCACCTTCCAATTATGATGTCTCTCCTCCAAACAATGAACCCTCTTTCCCACCACCGCCCTTATTGGACAAATTGCTTAAACCCCTAATACAAGAGTAAAAAGATCTCTATTCTCGTCTTCAAAAGTAAGAAGAAGAAGATCAAAAGAAGCTAAAGGGGTTAGAAACCATCATGGCCACCAAAACCGAAGCCGTTTACCACTTAGTCTCCCTACATTCATTAGATCAAAGTACTCCCATTGACAAATGTGTAGGATCAACCAAAGAGCATAGTGAGGAATTGAATTTGGAGCTTCAAGGCAAAGAAGAGGGGTTGAAGCAAGAATTGCAACAAGAGGAGAAAGTTGAGAAAATTGAGCCGGAAGGTGCGGTTGAAGAATGAGGAGAGGTTGATCAAGAATTGGATTCAATTATTGATGAGTTCTTGTCCACACTAACAAATTCCTTCGATGATCCTATTGAACCTTCTTTCATTCAGCTTGAAAGCAATGTTAAGGAGGGTGCACAATCTCCAAAGCATATGGTGAATGACGAAAAATTGGAAGAAGGTAAGCAAGCAACAAATCCGCATCTTGATGATGATTCCACACCAACACATAATCTTTTTGAGTTTGAGGAGTCTTCTCCCATTGAAATTGAGGTTGATGTTGAGATAGGTTTTACATTACCTCCGAGTTGTGACATGAAGGATGGAGAAGAGTTAGAATAGGTTGGTGAGCAAGCGATTGAATGTCTAACCTTGTCAAGAAGTGGACATGGAAGATGCTTATTGATGGTGGAAAAATTATCGGTAAAGAATTCACAAAGATAAGCGCGTTGTAAGTATAGATCCAAACCGACAATTAAACCTCAATCAAATTTAATTCGTTTGTCACTTAAGCAAACCCAATAAAATTAACCAAAGTATTAAACCTCGGGTCATCTCTCAAGGAATTGCAGGGAGGTATGTTACTTACAATTGGTTATGAGATTATATCTTTTTGGGTTTTTGAAATGAGGAACAAGAAAAGTAAATGACAAGAAAGTAAACTAATAGCTAAGAAAGCTCTTGGCAAGGTATGAGAACTAGAAGTCCTATCCTCATTATCTTCCTCAATTGTGACATCAATTGTCCATTGCTCCCACTTAGTCAACCTCTAGCTATAAAGGAAAGTCAAGTGGATAAATCAATTTGATTCCTCAAGTCCTAGTCAACTCCTAAGGAAAGACTAGAGTTAGTGGAATTCAATTCAACTAGCAACTTTCAATTATCAATCAACAAAGGAGTTTGATAACTCAAGAGTCTCCAATTACTCAAACCAAAGCCAAGAGTGCAAAAATCTAATTTAAAATCCTCCCAAGCATTTTATCAAACACTTGGAAGGCATAAAATAAAAGCATAGAAAAGTAAGAAGAGAATATTAAATCTAAATAACCAATTGCAAACATCAATAATAACAAACTAAGAAAGGAACAATAATTATGAAATACCTCAAATTGCATTAAATAGAAAATTAAATCTAACATGAGAATTCATAAACTAAAATAGCAACATAAAGTAATTAACAGGGGAATAAATAAACTAGAAAGCTAGAACAATTAAAAGTAGAAGAGAAACTAAATTGAAATAAGATAGAATTCAGAAATTGAAAAGGAATAAAACTAAGAACCCTAAAACCTAGAGAGAGGCTCTCTAGAAAACTACATCTAAAACCTAAAATTATGTGAATGAATTGTTGTATGAATGATTCCTCCACTCTGCAGCCTCTATTTTGTGTTTTCAGTCTTGGGACTGGGCCAAAAAGGAGCCCAGAAATCACCCCCAGCGTTTTTTGATACGTGCAGCATGTGGCTCTGTCACGCGTACGCGTCGCTGAACTTTCACAAGGTCACGCGTACGTGTGATCCACGCGTACGCGTCGCCTAACTGCATAGCAACTATGGCAAATTGCATATCATTTTGAAGCCCCGAATGTTAGCTTTCCAATGCAACTAAAACCGCCTCATTCGAACCTTTGTATCTCATGTTATGATCGATTTAGTACGAAGAGGTCAGGCTTGACAGCTTAGCAATTCCTTCAATTTCTTGTATTCCCTCACTTTTGCATGCTTCCTTTCCATCTTCTAAGCCATTCTTGCCCTGTAAATCCTGAAAACACTTAACAAACATATCACAGCATCGAATGGTAATAAGAGAGGATTAAACATAGCAAATTTAAGGCCAAAGAAGCATGTTTTCAATCATAGCACAAAATTAGGATGGAAAATGTAAAACATGCGAATTCTATGAATAAATGTGAGAATAGTGGATAAAATCCACTCAATTAAGCACAAGATAAACCCTAAAAATGGGGTTTATCAATCTTCTTACACTTAAACATTAGCATATCCTCATACTAAGCTCAAGAGAACTAAAAGAGTGAAAAGGAATGGTGGAATTTATGAAATGTGACCTATCTATATGAATGCAACTACATGCAAAAATACTTCTACCTACTTAGTTAAAAGTAAACAAATTCTCCAAGACAAACATAAATCAGATTCTACTAATTCAAATCACACAATAAGAGACAAGTAAACTTGTAAGAAGATAGCTCATGAAAGCCGGGAACACAGAATCAAGCATTGAACCCTCATTGGAAGTGTATATGCACTCTAATCCCTCAAGTGTCTAGGGTTAATTCACTCTAATCTCCTCTGGTCATGCTCTCTAAAACTTTATTCTTTATCTAACCAATCAACAAATATTTAATGTACAAATGCAAACATCATGAGGGCTTTTTAAGGTTGTAATGGGGCTAAGGTAAGGGTGAGGATACATGTATGGCCAAGTGAGTTATACTTTAAATATTTGACTAACCTAAATTCTCACCTAACAAATACACACATACTCTATATAATTCTAAAATCATGCCTATCTACCTAAAATATCACTTTTGTATATTTCACATACTCATGCATCAATTTTTAATTCCATCACATGTGCATTGATATTTTTATTGAACTTAGCATTGGGGTGATTTTATCCCCTATTCATTTATTTCTTTTCTTTTCTCTTTTTTTTTTGTCATAAATGATAACATAATATATCAATGCATATGGTTTTTCTGATTTCACATGAGTAAGCACCCAAATTTCTAATATTTGTCAGTAAAAACACAACACATTCTCATCAACCCAAGTTCCCACATTTCCCCACACTTAGTTGACACACACTATCTTAAGCTAACCAAAGATTCAAATCGGATAATTAATTATTTTTTCGCTTAAGGCTAGTGATATGGTAATATAAAAAACAAATTGGGATTAAAAAGGCTCAAAGTGGCAAACAAAGGTAAATGAAATGGTGGGCTGATGAGCGGATAATTTATACGCTTTTTGGCATTGTTTTTAGTATGTTTTTAGTAGAATCTAGTTACTTTCAGGGATGTTTTCATTAGTTTTTATGTTAAATTCACATTTCTGGACTTTACTATGAGTTTGTGTCTTTTTCTGTGATTTCAGGTATTTTCTGGCTGAAATTGAGGGACTTGAGCAAAAATCAGATTCAGAGGTTGAAGAAGGACTGCTGATGCTGTTGGATTCTGACCTCCCTGCACTCAAAATAAATTTTCTTGAGCTACCGAACCCGAAATGGAGCGCTTCCAATTGCATTGGAAAGTAGACATCCAGGGCTTTCCAGCAATATATAATAGTCCATACTTTGCCCAAGTTTAGACGACGCAAACTGGCGTTCAACGCCAGCTCTCTGCCCAATTCTGGCGTCCAGCGCCAGAAACAAGCTGCAAAGTGGAGTTCAACGCCCAAACTGGCACAAAAGCTGGCGTTCAACTCCAAGAAGGACCTCTACACGTGCAACACTCAAGCTCAGCCCAAGCACATACCAAGTGGGCCCCGGAAGTGGATTTATGCATCAATTACTTACTTCTGTAAACCCTAGTAGCTAGTTTATTATAAATAGGACTTTTTACTATTGTATTAGAGATCTTTTGATCATTTTTAGATCTCTAGACCTCCATGGGAGGCTGGCCACTCGGCCATGCCTACCCTCTATTCACTTATGTATTTTCAACGGTAGAGTTTCTACACTCCATAGAGAGTAAGGTGTGGAGCTCTGCTGTTCCTCAAAGATTAATGCAAAGTACTACTGTTTTTCTATTCAATTCAACTTATTCCGCTTCTAAGATATTCATTCGCTCTTCAACCTGAATGTGATGAACGTGACAATCATCATCATTCCCTATGAACGCGTGCCTGACAACCACTTCCGTTCTACCTTCGACTGAATGAGTATCTCTTAGATCTCTTAATCAGAATCTTCGTGGTGTAAGCTAGAATGATGGCGGCATTCAAGAGAATCCAGAAAGTCTAAACCTTGTCTGTGGTATTCCGAGTAGGATTCAATGATTGAATGACTGTGACGAGCTTCAAACTCGCGAGTGCTGGGCGTAGTGACAGACGCAAAAGGAGGGTGAATCCTATTCCAGTATGATCGGGAACCTCAGATGATTAGCCGTGCCGTGACAGGGCATCTTGGACCATTTTCACAAGAGGAGGGGATGTAGCCACTGACAACAGTGATGCCCTTGCATAAAGCCAGCCATAGAAAGGAGTAAGACTGATTGGATGAAGACAGCAGGAAAGCAGAGATTCAGAGGAACAAATGCATCTCTATACGCTTATCTGAAATTCTCACCAAAGAATTACATAAGTATTTCTATCCTTCTTTTATTAATTAATTTCGAAAACTCCATAACCATTTGATATCCGCCTGACTGAGATTTACAAGGTGACCATAGCTTGCTTCATACCAACAATCTCCGTGGGATTCGACCCTTACTCACATAAGGTATTACTTGGACGACCCAGTGCACTTGCTGGTTAGTTGTGCGAAGTTGTGAACCATGGTATTGGCATCATGTTTTTGGCACCATCACCAGGGAAAGAAAGAGCAATGAATTTTACATAATCAAAGTGTAATCACAATTTCTGCGCACCAAGTTTTTGGCGCCGTTGCCGGGGATTGTTCGAGTTTAGACAACTGACGGTTCATCTTGTTGCTCAGATTGGGTAACTTTCTTTTTGTTTTGTTTTCAAAAATTTTTCAAAAATCTTTCAAAAATTTCTCCTTTGTTTTCGAAAAAAATAAAAATAAAAAAATGTTTTCAAAAATATTTTTTTCTTCAGAATTTTTAAATGAATTCTAGTGTTTCATGAAGCATGTTGAAGCCTGGCTGGCTGTAGGGCATGTTAGGCGTGTCATGTCTGAGTTACATACTAAAGCTTGGCTGGCTATTAAGCCATGCCTGACCCTTTGATTGGAGCTTTAGACTAAAGAGCATAAGATTCCTGGAATTCATATTAAAAATTTTGGAATCCTTATTTTTCTTTTTCAAAATGATTTTCGAAAAAAATTAAAAGAAAATACAAAAAAATTCATAAAATCATAAAAATCAAAAATATTTTTTGTGTTTCTTGTTTGAGTCTTAAGTCATGTTATAAGTTTGGTGTCAATTGCATACTCATCTTGCATTTTTTCGAAAACTCTCATGCATTCATAGTGTTCTTCATGATCTTCAAGTTGTTCTTGGTAAGTCTTCTTGTTTGATCTTTGCATTTGCATGTTTTGTGTCTTTTCTTGTTTTTCATATGCATTCTTGAATTCTTAGTGTCTAAGCATTAAAGAATTCTAAGTTTGGTGTCTTGCATGTTTTTCTTGCATTAAAAATTTTTCAAAAATATGTTCTTGGTGTTCATCTTGATATTCAAAGTGTTCTTGGTGTTCATCTTGACATTCATAGCATCCTTGCATGCATCACATGTTTTGATCCATAACTTTCATGCATTGCATCATTTTTCTTGTTTTTCTCTCTCATCATAAAAATTCAAAAATCAAACAAATATCTTTCCTTTTTTTTCTCTTAAAATTTCGAAAATTAGATTTGACTTTTTCAAAAATTTTTAAAATCTAGTTGTTTTTATGAGTCAAATCAAATTTTCAATTTAAAAATCTCATCTTTTTCAAAAATCAAATCTTTTTCATTTTTCTTAGTTATTTTCGAAAATTATAAAAATATTTTTCAAAAATATTTTTCTTATTTTTATATCAAATTTTCAAAAATAACAATACCAATTAATGTTTTGATTCAAAAATTTCAAGTTTGTTACTTACTTGTTAAGAAAGATTCAAACTTTAAGTTCTAGAATCATATCTTATGATTTCTTGTGAATCAAGTCATTAATTGTGATTTTAAAATTCAAATCTTTTTCAAAAACTAATTTCTATCATATCTTTTAAAAAATATCTTCTTATCTTATCTTTTTCAAAAATTTGATTTCAAAATATCTTTTCTAACTTCCTAACTTCTTATCTTTTCAAAATTTGTTTCAACTAACTAACTAACTTTTTGTTTGTTTCTTATCTTTTTCAAAACTACCTAACTAACTCTCTCTCTCTCTCTTCAATTTTCGAAAATATCTCCCTCTTTTTCAAAATTTCTTTTTAATTAACTAATTATTTCAATTTTTAAATCTTAACTTTCAAAAATCACTAACTCTTTTTCAAAAACTATTTTCAAAATTTTCCCTCTCTCATCTTATTCTATTTATTTATTCATCTACTAACATCTCTCCCTCACCCACCAAAAATTCGAACCCTCTCTCTCTCTCTCTCTTTCTGAGTTCAGATTTTTCTCTTCTTCTTTTCTTCTACTAACAATAAGGAACCTCTTTACTGTGACATAGAGGATTCCTCTTCTTTTCTTGTTTTCTTCTCTTTCTTATGAGCAGGAACAAGGAAAAAGGCATTCTTGTTGAAGCTGATCCAGAACCTGAAAGGACTCTGAAGAGAAAACTAAGAGAAGCTAAATTACAACAATCCAGAGACAACTTGATTGAAAATTTTGAACAAGTAAAGGAGATGGCAGCCGAACCCAACAACAATGCAAGGAGAATGCTTGGTGACTTTACTGCACCAAATTCCAATTTACATGGAAGAAGCATCTCCATTCCTACCATTGGAGCAAACAATTTTGAGCTGAAACCTCAGCTAGTTTCTCTGATGCAGCAGAACTGCAAGTTCCATGGACTTCCATCTGAAGATCCCTTTCAGTTCTTAACTGAATTCTTGCAGATCTGTGATACTGTTAAGACTAATGGAGTAGATCCTGAAGTCTACAGGCTCATGCTTTTCCCTTTTGCTGTAAGAGACAGAGCTAGAATATGGTTGGACTCTCAACCCAAAGACAGCCTAAACTCTTGGGATAAGCTGGTCACAGTTTTCTTAGCCAAGTTCTTTCCTCCTCAAAAGCTGAGCAAGCTTAGAGCTGATGTTCAAACCTTCAGACAGAAAGAAGGTGAATTCCTCTATGAAGCTTGGGAAAGATACAAGCAGCTGACCAAAAAGTGTCCTTCTGACATGCTTTCAGAATGGACCATCCTGGATATATTCTATGATGGTTTATCTGAGCTATCAAAGATGTCATTGGATACTTCTGCAGGTGGATCCATTCACCTAAAGAAAACGCCTGCAGAAGCTCAAGAACTCATTGACATGGTTGCTAATAACCAGTTCATGTACACTTCTGAGAGAAATCTTGTGAGTAATGGGACGCCTCAGAAGAAGGGAGTTCTTGAAATTGATACTCTAAATGCCATATTGGCTCAGAACAAAATATTGACTCAGCAAGTCAATATGATTTCTCAGAATCTGAATGGAATACAAGCTGCATCCAACAGTACTCAAGAGGCATCTCCAGAAGAAGAAGCTTATGATCCTGAGAACCCTGCAATAGCAGAGGTAAATTACATGGGTGAACCTTATAGAAACACCTATAACCCATCATGGAGAAATCATCCAAATCTCTCATGGAAGGATCAAAGGCCTCAACAAGGCTTTAATAATGGTGGAAGAAACAGGTTTAGCAATAGCAAGCCTTTTCCATCATCTACTCAGCAACAGACAGAGAATTCTGAGCAGAATCCATCTAGCTTAGCAAACTTAGTCTCTGATCTATCCAAAGCCACTGTAAGTTTCATGAATGAAACAAGGTCTTCCATTAGAAATTTGGAAGCACAAGTAGGCCAGCTGAGTAAAAGGATCACTGAAATCCCTCCTAGTACTCTCCCAAGCAATACAGAAGAGAATCCAAAAGGAGAGTGCAAGGCCATTGAATTAATTACCATGGCCGAACCCACAAGAGAGGAGAAGGACGTGAATCCCAAGGAGGAAGACCTCCTGGGACATCCAGTGATCAATAAGGAGCTTCCCTCTGAGGAACCAAAGGAATCTGAGGCTCAACTAGAGACCATAGAGATTCCATTAAACCTCCTTATGCCCTTCATGAGCTCTGATGAGTATTCCTCTTCTGAAGAGAATGAGGATGTTACTGAAGAGCAAACTGCCAAGTTTCTTGGTGCAATCATGAAGCTGAATGCCAAATTATTCGGTATTGAAACTTGGGAAGATGAACGTCCCTTGTTCACCATTGAACTAAGTGATCTGGATCAACTGACATTGCCTCATAAGAGACAGGATCCTGGAAAGTTCATAATACCTTGTACCATAGGCACCATGATCTTTAAGGCTCTGTGTGACCTTGGTTCAGGAATAAACCTCATGCCCCTCTCTGTAATAGAAAAACTGGGAATCTATAGGGTGCAAGCTGCTAAAATCTCATTAGAGATGGCAGACAATTCAAGAAAACAGGCTTATGGACAAGTAGAGGACGTGTTAGTAAAGGTTGAAGGCCTTTACATCCCTGCTGATTTCATAGTCCTGGATACTGGAAAGGAAGAGGATGAATCCATCATCCTAGGAAGACCTTTCCTAGCCACAGCAAGAGCTGTGATTGACGTGGACAGAGGAGAATTGATCCTTCAAGTAAATGAGGACAACCTTGTGTTTACAACTCAAGGATCTCTCTCTGCATCCATAGAGAGGAAGCAGAAAAAGCTTCTCTCAAAGCAGAGTCAACCAAAGCCCCCACAGTCAAACTCTAAGTTTGGTATTGGGAGGCCACAACCAAACTCTAAGTTTGGTGTCAAACCCCCATATCCAAACTCTAAGTTTGGTGTTGGGAGGTTTCAACAAAGCTCTGCACATTTGTGAGGCTCCATGAGAGCCCACTGTCAAGCTATTGACATTAAAGAAGCGCTTATTGGGAGGCAACCCAATTTTTATTTATCTAACTATATTTTTCTTAGTTATATGTCTTTATAGGTTCATGATCATGTGGAGTCACAAAATAAATATAAAAATTGAAAACGGAATCAAAAACAGCAGAAGAAAAATCACACCCTGGAGGAAGACCTTACTGGCGTTTAAACGCCAGTAAGAAGCATGTTTTGGGCGTTCAACGCCAGAACAGAGCATGGTTCTGGCGCTGAACGCCAAAAATGGCAGCATCTGGGTGTTTGAACGCCAGAAATGCACCCTGGAAGAGAACTGGCGCTGAACGCTCAGAACAAGCATGGTTCTGGCGTTCAACGCCAGAAATGGGCCACAAATGGGCGTTCAACGCCCAGAACAAGCACCAACCTGGCGCTGAACGCCCAGAGTTATGTGCAAGGGCATTTTACATGCCTAATTTGGTGCAAGATTGTAAATCCTTGAACACCTCAGGATCTGTGGACCCCACAGGATCACCTCAGGATCTGTGGACCCCACAGGATCCCCACCCACCTCCACTCACTTCTTCTCACCCCTCTTTCACACAATCCCATAAACACTCTTCCCCAAAACCCTTCACCAATCACCTCAATCTCTCTTCCCCATCACCTCTTCACCACTCACATCCACCCACTCTTCCCCATAAACCTACCTCATAAACTCCACCTACCTTCAAAATTCAAAATCACTTTCCCACCCAAACCCACCCATATGACCGAACCTCATACCCCCCTTCCTTCCCTATATAAAGTGCTTCATTCTTCCTCATACTCACACAACACACCCCTCTATACCCTTCTTGGCCGAAGCACCTTCCCTTCTCCCTCTCCTCCATTTCTTCTTCTTCTTCATCTATTCTTTCTTCTCTTGCTCGAGGGCGAGCAAAATTCTAAGTTTGGTGTGGTAAAAGCATAAGCTTTTTGTTTTTCCATTACCATTGATGGCACCTAAGACCGGATAATCCTCTAGAAAAGGAAAAGGGAAGACAAAAGCTTCCACCTCCGAGTCATAGGAGATGGAAAGGTTCATCTCCAAAGCCCATCAAGACCACTTCTATGATGTTGTGGCCAAGAAGAAGGTGATCCCCGAGGTCCCTTTCAAACTCAAAAGAAATGAGTATCCGGAGATCCGACATGAAATTCAAAGAAGAGGTTGGGAAGTTCTAACAAATCCCATCTAACAAGTCGGCATCCTAATGGTTCAAGAGTTCTATGCCAATGCATGGATCACCAAGAACCATGATCAAAGTAAGAACCCGGATCCAAAGAACTATGTTACAATGGTTCGGGGGAAATACTTAGATTTTAGTCTGGATAATGTGAGGTTGGCGTTCAACTTGCCAAACATGGAAGAGAACGCACGCCCCTACACAAGAAGAGTCAACTTTGATCAAAGGTTGGACCAAGTCCTTATGGACATATGTGTGGAAGGAGCTCAATGGAAGATTGACTCCAAAGGCAAGCTGGTTCAACTAAGAAGATTGGACCTCAAGCCTGTGGCTAGAGGATGGTTGGAATTCATCCAATGCTCCATCATCCCCACTAGCAACCGATCTGAAGTTACTGTGGATCGGGCCATCATGATTCATAGCATCATGATTGGAGAGGAAATAGAAGTTCATGAAGTCATCTCTAATGAACTCTACAAAATAGCCGAAAAGTCATCCCCGATGGCAAGGCTAGCATTTCCTCATCTTATTTGCCATCTATGTTACTCAGCTGGAGCTTTCATAGGAGGAGACATTCCCATTAAGGAAGAGAAGCCCATCACTAAGAAAAAGATGGAGCAAGCAAGAGAGCCCATTCATGGAGCTCAAGAGGCGTATGAAGCTCATCACCATGAGATCCCGGAGATGCCTCAAATGCATTTTCCTCCACAAAACTATTGGGAGCAAATCAACACCTCCCTAGGAGAATTGAGTTCCAATATGGGACAACTAAGGGTGGAACATCAAGAGCACTCCATCATCCTTCATGAAATAAGAGAAGATCAAAAAGCAATGAGGGAGGAGTAACAAAGACAAGGAAGAGACATAGAAGAGCTCAAAGACATTATTGGTTCCTCAAGAAGGAAACGCCACCATCACTAAGGTGGATTCATTCCTTGTTCTTATTTCTTCTGTTTTTCGTTTTCTATGTTATGTGCTTATCTATATTTGTGTCTTCACTACATGATCATTAGTAGTTAGTAACTTTGTCTTAAAGTTATGAATGTCCTATAAATCCATCACCTCTCTTAAATAAAAACTGTTTTAATTTAAAAGAACAAGAAGTACATGAGTTTCGAATTTATCCTTGAACTTAGTTTAATTATATTGATGTGGTGACAATGCTTCTTGTTTTCTGAATGAATGCTTGAACAGTGCATATGTCTTTTGAAGTTGTTGTTTAAGAATGTTAAATATGTTGGCTCTTGAAAGAATAATGACTAGGAGACATGTTATTTGATAATCTGAAAAATCATAAAAATGATTCTTGAAGCAAGAAAAAGCAGCAAAGAACAAAGCTTGCAGAAAAAAAAATTTAGGCGAAAAAAAAATAGAAAGAAAAAGAAAAAGCAAGCAGAAAAAGCCAAAAGCTCTTAAAACCAAGAGGCAAGAGCAAAAAGCCAATAACCCTTAAAACCAAAAGGCAAGGGTAAATAAAAAGGATCCCAAGGCTTTGAGCATCAGTGGATAGAAGGGCCTAAAGGAATAAAATCCCGGCCTAAGCGGCTAAACCAAGCTGTCCCTAACCATGTGCTTGTGGCGTGAAAGTGTCAAGTGAAAACTTGAGACTGAGCGATTAAAGTCAAGGTCCAAAGCAAAAAAAGAGTGTGCTTAAGAACCCTAGATACCTCTAATTGGGGACTTTAGCAAAGCTGAGTCACAATCTGAAAAGGTTCACCCAATTATGTGTCTGTAGCATTTATGTATCCGGTGGCAATACTGGAAAACAAAGTGCTTAGGGCCACAGCCAAGACTCATAAAATAGCTGTGTTCAAGAATCATCATACTGAACTAGGAGAATCAATAACACTATCTGAACTCTGAGTTCCTATAGATGCCAATCATTCTGAACCTCAATGGATAAAGTGAGATGCCAAAACTATTCAAGAGGCAAAAAGCTATAAGTCCCGCTCATCTAATTGGAGCTATGTTTCATTGATAGTTTGGAATTTATAGTATATTCTCTTCTTTTTATCCTATTTGATTTTCAGTTGCTTGGGGACAAGCAACAATTTAAGTTTGGTGTTGTGATGAGCGGATAATTTATACGCTTTTTGGCATTGTTTTTAGTATGTTTTTAGTAGAATCTAGTTACTTTCAGGGATGTTTTCATTAGTTTTTATGTTAAATTCACATTTCTGGACTTTACTATGAGTTTGTATGTTTTTCTGTGATTTCAGGTATTTTCTGGCTGAAATTGAGAGACTTGAGCAAAAATCAGATTCAGAGGTTGAAGAAGGACTGCTGATGTTGTTGGATTCTGACCTCCCTGCACTCAAAATGGATTTTCTGGAGCTACAGAACCCGAAATGGAGCTCTTCTAATTGCATTGGAAAGTAGACATCCAGGGCTTTCTAGCAATATATAATAGTCCATACTTTGCTCAAGTTTAGACGATGCAAACTGGCGTTCAACGCCAGTTCTCTGCCCAATTCTGGCGTCCAGCGCCAGAAACAAGCTGCAAAGTGGAGTTCAACACCCAAACTGGCACAAAAGCTGGCGTTCAACTCCAAGAAGGACCTCTACATGTGCAACACTCAAGTTCAGCCCAAGCACACACCAAGTGGGCCCCGGAAGTGGATTTATGCATCAATTACTTACTTCTGTAAACCCTAGTAGCTAGTTTATTATAAATAGGACTTTTTACTATTGTATTAGAGATCTTTTGATCATTTTTAGATCTCTATACCTCCATGGGAGGCTGGCCACTCGGCCATGCCTACCCTCTATTCACTTATGTATTTTCAACGGTAGAGTTTCTACACTCCATAGATTAAGGTGTGGAGCTCTGCTGTTCCTCAAAGATTAATGCAAAGTACTACTGTTTTTTTATTCAATTCAACTTATTCCGCTTCTAAGATATTCATTCGCTCTTCAACTTGAATGTGATGAACGTGACAATCATCATCATTCCCTATGAACGCGTGCCTGACAACCACTTCCGTTCTACCTTCGACTGAATGAATATCTCTTAGATCTCTTAATCAGAATCTTCGTGGTGTAAGCTAGAATGATGGCGGCATTCAAGAGAATCCGGAAAGTCTAAACCTTGTCTGTGGTATTCTGAGTAGGATTCAATGATTGAATGACTGTGACGAGCTTTAAACTCGCGAGTGCTGGGCGTAGTGACAGACGCAAAAGGAGGGTGAATCCTATTCCAGCATGATCGGAAACCTCAGATGATTAGCCGTGCCGTGACAGGGCATCTTGGACCATTTTCACAAGAGGAGGGGATATAGCCACTGAAAATGGTGATGCCCTTGCATGAAGCCAACCATAGAAAGGAGTAAGACTGATTGGATGAAGACAGCAGGAAAGCAGAGATTCAGAGGAACAAATACATCTCTATACGCTTATCTGAAATTCTCACCAAGGAATTACATAAGTATTTCTATCCTTCTTTTATTAATTAATTTCGAAAACTCCATAACCATTTGATATCCGCCTGACTGAGATTTACAAGGTGACCATAGCTTGCTTCATACCAACAATCTCCGTGGGATTCGACCCTTACTCACGTAAGGTATTACTTGGACGACCCAGTGCACTTGCTGGTTAGTTGTGTGAAGTTGTGAACCATGGTATTGGTATCATGTTTTTGGTGCCATCACCAGGGAAAGAAAGAGCAATGAATTTTACATAATCAAAGTGTAATTACAATTTCTGCGCACCATAGGCTATTTGGGATAAGTGAGCTAATAACAAATTATGGCCTCAATCATATGTATGCATGAATATACACTAAACAATGGACTTATAGAATGGAACAAACCATAGATTGCAATCATAGAGAAGAAAACACACAAGAATAAAAGTCATGGTTAAATAATGTAACTATATAATTAAGCTCAAAATCTCACAGGTTGTGTGTTCTTAGCTCAAAAATCATGTTCCAAATTAAAATCTTCAAACAAGTTTAACAAAAAAGTTTTAATTTAAATTAGTGAAATGCTATAAAAAGGGTCTTGAAAAAGAACTTATCACTCCAACCAAGTAGTGGTAGAAGAACATGCATAAAATTAAACAAACATGCAATCAAACATGCAAATGCAATAACTAATTTAACAAGAAAAATTAAACATTGGTGTTGAAATAGGAAATAACTAACCCACGGAAGTCGGTATCGACCTCCCCACACTTAAAGATTACACCGTCCTCGGTGCATGCTAAGATGTGCAAGTGGACGAGTGGCTCCAACTGACGCTTTTTCTCCAAAGAATGTGCGTAGGAACTTGTTTGCCGCCCCATGTAAAAGTTTTTCGTTTCCCTTCTTGATGGCCATCCTGAAAGAAGAGAAAATGGAAGAAACGTAACCCAGGAACAAAGATAGAAAACAAATAAAATATGGGTGGGTTAATACCAAATAATGAGAGTCTCAAGTACATGGTAGCTATAACATGCAAGTGAAAAAACAGTAGAAGTAAATGGCATATCAATAGTGCAAAAATTGTAAAAATGGGGAAGAGATAGTAGGTAATGAAAGAAAATATAAATTCATGTCAAGGCAAAAGGAATACAAGTATCATAAAAGATTAGCATTGACTTAAATAATATTACCCAATCAAAATAAAACAAGTTATGAAGCACCAGAATAATGCAAGAGATATTCAACAGTTGAGCAAAAAAATTCAACACCGAAGAAAAAGTATCAAATTTAGAAAAGAAAAGGAAAACATGCACAAAATTAAAATGCAATGAGTGGAAGTATGCAAATACAATAAGGAAAATAGAATGAAAGAGAATAAGGATGAGAATTTAAAGAAATGAAGAAGAAGAAGAAAGTAAGAAAAGAGGAGGGAAGAAGGAGAAAGGAGGGAAGAAAGAAGTAAGAAATGAAAAATAGGGTGCGACGCGTGCGCATGCATCACGCGTAAGCATGAAAACTGAATTAGCCATGCGACGCATAAGCGTCGCCCACGTGTACGCGTGGGTGGCCAAAAATGAATGCTGACGTGTGAGCGTCGGTCACACGTACGCGTGACTGTTCACATGATTCCAGCAAAGTGGCAGCCCAACTCTTTGTTCAATTACCTTACTACGCTGATTTTTCATTCCACGCGTACGCGTCGCTGACGCTTACGCATGGATTGGAAAAAATGCAGGGGACGCGTACGCGTGAGGCACGCGTACGCGTGGGATGGCTTGTGCGCCATGCACCCCTCCCGCGCATCTCCATCGCAACTCTCTGTTCATTTTATTAATATTGTGAACCTGCATGTGACGCGTGCGCGTCATCGACGCTTACGCGTCGATCGCAAAAAAATTTTTTTTAGACAATTAAACCATGAATTAAACGAAATAAACATATTTAAAAACAAAAAATAAAAATCTAACTTATTACTAATATAAATAAAAGAGAATTTAGAAAGAATTTACCATGGTGGGGTGTCTCTCACCTAGCACTTTTAGTTAAAGTCCTTAAGTTGGACATTTGGTGAGCTCCTTGTCATGGTGGCTTGTGCTTGAACTCATCTTGAAACTCCCACCAATGCTTGGACTTCTAATAAGCTTTAACATCCCCAAGTGAATTTGCCAAGCCTTGAAGAAGTTCTTCACAAGCTTTGAGCTCCCAAAGTTGATCCTCTTGTATGCCCAGATCCCAAATCTTGTTTCTACACCCATCTTTAAGTGGATCAACATTATTCCAACTGGGTGGCAGGCAGTCCGAATCCTCAATTAAGTACCAAAATTTTCTCTTAGATCCAACCAATTGATCACTAGTCCCACCCTGGCATCTAGCTCTTGAAGTATCAACCTTGATGAGCCTTGATTTGCAACTCCAACCACTAAACATCCTTCTCTTACGCTTAATGCCACAAAGCCTCCTAAGTTGGCCATCCGTTTCAAGAATACCATATTCAAGTGGGACAGTAAAGTGAATAGAGATAAGTCTTACCCACTCAAATGAAGGAGTAGATGGCCACCTAGGTAGAGAAGTCTCCAACATTCTTGACAAAGTGTACTCAACTCCCGTCCACCCTTTCCGAAGGGCTTCCGCTTCCACATCATTCTCAGACTCAATCAGAGAAGGCTCTTCATACCCATGGAGTTCATTTGCAGATGCAGATTCATCACTAGGAAGACTTGATCCATGATCATCATCACCAAGAGAACTTGTTTCTTGATCTATCCCATCCAATTCTTCATAAGGAATATGCCATGGAGGTTGTGCACTAGCCTTCTTGACATTAATTTCAAGCTTCTTGGAGGAATACTCTACAACTCTGGATTCCCATGGAGGTTTGGCATCTCCTAAGTCTTCAACCACTTCTTCCTCTTCAACTATTATGGCTTCCTCCACTTGTTCCAATACAAAGCCACATTTCTCACTTTCCACCGAAGTTTCTAGTGTCTCCTTCATGCTACTCTCTTCTATTGATTCTCCACATGTAACCATGGGAGTACTTTGAGTATCGAAGTGCAGAGAGGCTAAATTACCTACTACCTCGGTCAAGATAGCTATGAACTCTTGTGTTGTCCTTTGCATCTCTATTTGCCCTTGAAGAAGAACACTCAGAGTGTCATGTATTGAAGATTGGGGTGGATATGAAGGTTTATTATTTGGGAGGAAAGGTTCATGATAGGAGGGTGGTTCATCATAACAAGGATGTGGCGGTTCAACACTCTCCATCTTTTCTACTCGTTGCACAACACACTTCAATCCCTTGTTCTCAAGTTGAGATTCTTTACCCATGAGAGCTTCGTGTGCTTTCCGGTTTCCCACTTGCTCCAATTGATGAAGGGTTGCTTGAAATTGATCCAGTGTTTCCTTGAGACGATCCCTTGACTCTTGTTCTGCTTGGATATCATAAGTAGGATCACAAGGCTCTTGGATTGATGGATATGGACATGGTGTATAAGGAGGTGGTGGTTCTTGGAAGTAATTGCGTTGGAATTGGGGAGGCTCTAAGTATGGTTCATATGGCTCATAGGGTGGTTGGTAAGGTGGATAAGGATTAGGATCATATGAGAGTGTTTGGTAGTAGGGGGCTTGTGAGTATGATGGTTCAATGATATGTTGAGGAGGGTGTTCATATGCATATGGTGGGGCTTGTTGGTAACTACAAGGGGGTCCACCATATCTATTGTCTTGGTACGCACCTTGGAATGACTCTTGCTCATAGTAAATTGGTGGAGGTTGATTGTCACGAAAAGGTCCACCATAACCATTGTCTTGGGATGCATCGTAGAATGGTTGTTGCTCATGGCACATTGAAGGAGGTTTGATAAACCACTATTTCATTGTTTATCTTGTGCTCAATTGAGTAGTTTTATCAAGCTTTTGCACACTTATTCATACATTTTGCATGATTTTACAATTCCTTCCCAATTTTACTCTATGGTTGAAAACTTGCTTCCTAAGCCTTTAAATTGTATCTTTTTAATTCCCCTTTATATCATTCGATGCCGTGATCTATGTGTTAAGTGTTTTCAGGCTTTATAGGCCAAGAATGGCTTGGAGGATGGAGAGGAAGCTTGCAAAAATGAAAGAAGCACAAGAAATAAAGGAGATAACCAGCGAGAAGTGACGCACACGCATGGCTCACGCGTGCGTGTGGCTGACGCGTACGCGTAACACGCAAAGATGACAATCGACGCGTACGCATGACATGCACCATGTGCAGAAAGTGCAGAAGTCGCTGGGGGCGATTTTGAGTTGAGTTTGGACCCAATTTTCGGCCCAGAAAACACAGATTAGAGGCTACAAAGTGGGGGAATCATTCAAAATTCAGACACAACTTTCATTCACATAATTTTAGGTTTTAGATGTAGTTTCTAGAGAGAGAGGCTCTCTCCTCTCTTTAGGTTTTAGGATTCTTAGGTTTAGCTATTTTTAATTTCAGATTTTTACTTTATTTCTATTTAGTTTCTCTTCTACTTTTAATTGTTCTAGCTTTCTAGTTTATTTATTTTCCTTATTGATTATTTTATATTGCCACTTTAGTTTATGAATTCTCTTGTTAGATTTGATTTCTCTATTTAATGCAATTTGAGGTATTTCATATTTATGATTGCTTTCTTCTATTTGTGTTATTGATGCTTGCAATTGGTTGGTTTTGGATTTTACATTCCCTATTACTTTTCTATGTCTTTATGTTATGTCTTCCAAGTGTTTGATAAAATGCTTGGTTGGATTTTAAGTTAGATTTTTATGATTCTTGGCTTTGGTAGAGTAATTGGAGACTCTTGAGTTATCAAACTCCTTTGTTGATTGATAATTGAAAGTTGCTGGTTGATTTGGATCCCTCTAAAGCTAGTCTTTCCTTAGGAGTTGACTAGGACTTGAGGAATCAAATTGATTTGTCCACTTGACTTTCCTTCATAGTTAGAGGTTAACTAAGTGGGAGCAATGAACAATTTTCATCACAATTGATAAGGATAACTAGGATAGGACGTCTAGTTCTCATACCTTGCCAAGAGTTTTCTTAGTTATTAATTTACTTTCTTGCCATTTTATTTCCTTGTTCAACCTTTCAAAAACCCAAAAAGATACAATCTCATAACCAATTATAAGTAACACACTTCCATGCAATTCCTTGAGAGACGACCCGAGGTTTAAATACTTCGGTTTATTTTTATTGGGTTTGTTTTAGTGACAAACAATTTTTTTTGTATGAAAGAATTCTTTGTTGGTTTAGAAACTATACTAGCAATGAGAACTTATTTGTGAATTCTTTACTAGCAAAAATCCGTTCGTCAAGGTTGTTGCCGAAAGGGTTGATCAAATCCTTATGGCTCCTCTCATCTTTGACTGTTCCAACCTTGATGCATGTTCTCACTGTAGCTTCTATTCCCTACAACATAATTTGAACCAAACTCGTAGCCAAAAGGATGAGAATTCATAGTAGCAAATAAAAATAAAAACTAATAAAAATAAGCAACAAAGTCCTAAAACTAATAAAAACTAACAAATAAGCAAAAGGAAAATATATACAATAACCAATAATAAGGCACGCGTTTGCAATTCTCCGGCACCGGCGCCAAAAATTGATGGTGAAAAAATCGTCGGTAAAGAATTCACAAAGATAAGCGCGTTGTAAGTATAGATCTAAACCGACAATTAAACCCCAATCAAATTTAATTTGTTTGTCACTTAAGTAAACCCAATAAAATTAACCGAAGTATTAAACCTCGGGTCGTCTTTCAAGGAATTGCAGGGAGGTATGTTACTTATAATTGGTTATGAGATTATATCTTTTTGGGATTTTAAAATGAGGAACAAGAAAAGTAAATGACAAGAAAGTAAACTAATAGCTAAGAAAGCTCTTGGCAAGGTATGAGAACTAGAAGTCCTATCCTCATTATCTTCCTCAATTGTGACATCAATTGTCCATTTCTCCCACTTAGTCAACCTCTAGCTATGAAGAAAGGTCAAGTGGATAAATCAATTTGATTCCTCAAGTCCTAGTCAACTCCTAAGGAAAGACTAGAGTTAGTAGAATTCAATTCAACTAGCAACTTTCAATTATCAATCAACAAAGGAGTTTGATAACTCAAGAGTCTCCAATTACTCAAACCAAAGCCAAGAGTGCAAAAATCTAATTTAAAATCCTCCCAAGCATTTTATCAAACACTTGGAAGGCATAAAATAAAAGCATAGAAAAGTAATAAGAGAATATTAAATCTAAACAACCAATTGTAAACATCAATAATAACAAACTAAGAAAGGAACAATAATTATGAAATACCTCAAATTGCATTAAATAGAAAATTGAATCTAACATGAGAATTCATAAACTAAAATAGCAACATAAAGTAATCAACAAGGGGAATAAATAAACTAGAAAGCTAGAACAATTAAAAGTAGAAGAGAAACTAAATTGAAATAAGATAGAATTTAAAAATTGAAAAGGAATAAAACTAAGAACCCTAAAACCTAGAGAGAGGAGAGAGCCTCTCTCTAGAAAACTACATCTAAAACCTAAGATTATGTGAATAAATTGTTGTATGAATGATTCGTCCACACTGCAGCCACTATTTTGTGTTTTTGGGCTTGGGACTGGGCCAAAAAGGAGTCTAGAAATCGCCCCAAGCGTTTTCTGATACGTGCAGAACGTGGCTCTGTCACGCGTATGCGTCGCCCACGCGTACACGTCGTTGAACTTTCGCTAGGTCACGCGTACGCATAATCCACGCATGCGCGTCGCCTAACTGCATGGCAACTATGGCAAATTGTATATCATATTGAAGCCTTGGATGTTAGCTTTCCAACGCAACTAGAACCGCCTCATTCAGACTTCTGTAGCTTAAGTTATGATCGATTTAGTACGAAGAGGTCAGTGACGAACAGATTTTTGCTAGTAAAGAATTCACAATAAATTCCCGTTGCTAGTATAGTTTCTAAACCAACAAAGAATCCTTTAGTACAAGAACTTGTTTGTCACTTAAGCAAACCCAATACAAAAACCGAAGTATTTAAACCTCGGGTCGTCTCTCAAGAAATTGCAGGGAGGTGTATTTATTATTGGTTATGGGTCTGTATCTTTTTGGGTTTTGAAATAAGGAACAAGGAAATAAAATTGCAAGAATTAATTAATAACTAATAAAGCTCTTAGCAAGGTATGAGAACTGGACGTCCTATCCTAGTTATCCTTATCAATTGTGATGAGAGTTGTTCATTGCTCCCACTTAGTTAACCCTTACTAAATAAAGGAAAGTCAAGTGGACTAATCAATTTAATTCCTCAAGTCCTAGTCAACTCCTAAGGAAAGACTAGCTTTAGAGGGATCCAAACCAACCAGCAAATTCCAATTATCAATCAACAAAGGAGTTTGATAACTCAAGTGTCTCCAATTAATCAATTTCAAGCTAAGAATGTAAAAAGCTAAATTAAAATCATAAATATGAAATACCTCAAATTACATTAAATAAAGAAATCAAATCTAACATGGAGTTCATAAAACAAATAGCAACATAAAGTAATCAACAAAGGGAATAAATAAACTAGAAAGCTAGAACAAATAAAAGTAGAAGAGAAATTAAATTAAAAGAACATTGAACCTGGAATTGAGAAGAAGTAATCCTAAAACTAAGAGAAATCCTAAATTCTAAAACCTAGAGAGAGGAGAGAGCCTTTCTCTCTAGAAACTACATCTAAAACCTAAATTGTGAATAATGAGAAGTGATATCTTCGATTCCTCCACTCTGCAGCCTCTAATCTGTGTTTTCTGGGCCGAAGACTGGGACAAAAACAGTCCAGAAATTGCCCCCAGTGATTTCTGCAGTGGCAGTACGTCGTGCATGTCGCGCGTACGCTCCAGGTGCGCATGCGCGCCGATGGACTTTTCGCCAATGTGCACGTACGCATCGCCTAGCTGCATGGCCACTATAGCAAATTATATATCATTTTGAAGCCTCGGATGTTAGATTTCAAACGCAACTAAAACCGCCTCATTTGGAATTCTGTAGATCAAGTTATGATCGATTGAATGCGAAGAGGTCAGGGCTGACAGCTTTGCAGTTCCTTCAATTTCTTGTATTCCCTCCACTTTTGCATGCTTCCTTTCCATCCTCTAAGCCATTCTTTCCCTGTAATCTCTAAAAACACTTAACACACATATCATGGCATTGAATGGTAATAAGAGAGGATTAAAATTAGCTAAATTATGACCAAAGAAACATGTTTTCAATCATAGTACAAAATCAGGAAGGAAAATGTAAAACATGTAATTTACATGAATAAGTGTGAGAATAGTGGATAAAATCCACTCAATTAAGCACAAGATGTGTCATGAAATAGTGGTGCATCAAATCTCCCCACACTTAAACATTAACATGTCCTCATGCTAAGCTCAAGAGAAACTATAAGAGTGAAGAGGAATGGTAGAAAGTATGAAATGCAACCTATCTATATGAACGCAACTACATGCAAAATGTTTCTACCTACTTAGTTAAAAGTAAACAAATCCTTTAAGAAGAAATATGAACTGGATATCACTAATTCAAATCATAAAATAAAGTACAAGTAAACTTGCAAAAGAAAATAGCTCGTGAAAGTCGGGAACAAAGAATCGAGCATCGAACCCTCACTGGAAGTGTATGCACTCTAATCGCTCAGGTGTTTAAGGTTCGATCTCTCAATTCTCTACTAATCTTTCTTTCTAAGGCTTGTTCTTCATCTAACAATCAACAAAAATTTAATGCACAAAATACACATATCAAGAGGTCTTTTAAGGGTTGTAATGGAGTTAGGGTCAAGCTAGGACTGTATTTGGTTAAATGGACTAAAATCTGAATCCTTAATTAACTTAAACTTCCCACCTAACTTAAGACAATCCATGTAATCAGAATATAAAATCTAACTACCCATTAACTATGTTTTCCACATATTCATGCATCCGAATTTGAGTACAACTCATATGCATTGCTATCATTTACTTTAGGGCATTTTGTCTCCTTTTTATTGTTTGCTCTTTTTCTTTTCTTTTTCTCTTTTTTTTTGTTTGTATTTTATTATATATTTTTTTTCTTTTGTTCTATGTTTTTTTTCAATGCATATGATTAAGGTATTGAATGCATAAACATGTCCTCAACATTCTTTTTCATATTTTCTCAAGAATATACAACACCCAATTCTCAAACCAAATATTTTCAATCCCAATTTCCCCACACTTAATTCGTGAGTACTCTCACTAGTCCAAGCTAACCAAGGATTCAAATTAAGGACATTATTGTTTTTCGCTTAGAGTTAATGATGTGCTAAAGTAAAGAACAAAGGGGTAAAATAGGCTCAAAATTGGTTTGTAAGGGATAATGAAAGGTAAGGCCATATGGGTATGTAAGCTTAGTGAAATAAGGCCTCAATCATGTAAGTGTATGCATACATCAAATAATGGAAATATAGAATTAAGCAAGACAAAGATCACAATTTTAGAGAGAACAACACACACCAAAAATAAAATATTGGTTGATAAGATGCAACCAATCAATTAGGCTCAAAATCTCACTGGTTTTGTGTGTTCAAGCTCTAAAACCATGTTCCAAAAATAAATTTCTTCAAGCAAATTTAACAAAAATTTTAATTCAAATTAGTGAAATGCTCTAAAAAGTTTCTTGAAAAAAAAAGATATCACTTTAACTAAGTAGTTGGTAAAGTATGCACAAAATCAAACAAACATGCAATCAAACATGCAAATGCAACAACTAATTTAACAAAAAAAAATTAAACATTGGTGTTGAAATAGGAAATAACTAACCCATGGAAGTCGGTATCGACCTCCCCACACTTAAAGATTGCACCGTCCTCGGTGCATGCTAAGATGTGCAAGTGGATGGGCTGCTCCAACGGATGCTTTTCTCCAAAGATTGTGCAGATGGACTTGTCGGTTGCCCCATGTAAACGTCTTCCGGTTCCCTTCCTGGTGGCCATCCTGAAAGAAGAGGAAAATGAAGAAAGGTAACCCAGAAATAAAGATAAAAAAACAAATAAAACATGGGTTGGCTAATGCCAAATAATGAGGGTCTCAATTACATGGTAGCTACAACATGCAAGAGAGAAGACAGTAGAAGCAAACGGCATATCAATAGTGCAAAATTGCAACAAATGGGAAGAGAGTGTGGGTAATGCAAGATAGTATAAGCTCATGTCAATGCAAAAGAAATACCAGCATTATAAAAATTAGCATTGACTTATAATTAATAATACCCAACAGTTTAAAACAAGTCACGAAGCACCAAAATAATTCAAGATGCACAGTTGAATAAGAACATTTAACACCAATGGTAAAATAGGAAATTAGAAAAGGAGATAAAAATATGAATAAAATTAAAATGCAATGAAAGAAAGTATGCAGATGCAGCATGTAAAAGAGAATGAAAGAGAATAAGGATAAGAAGGGAGGAGAGAAATTTGAAATCTGGTGGCGCAAGTGACGCGCACGCATGCAGCACGCGTACACGTGCATTGCGAGAGGGAAGAGGACACGGAAGCGCGCAGTGCGCGGACGTGTGTGTCAAGTTGTACCGTAGGCGCGAGTCCAGCCCCGCGCTCGCACAACTCTCGGGTAAAATATGGTTTTACACCGATTTCTCCAACCACGCGAACGCGTCTTAGGCGCGGACGCGTAGGTCGCCAAGAGTGGGAACGGCGCGCACGCATACAGTACGCGTGTGCGTGGGCTGGATGGTGCCTAAGGCACGTTTCTTGCCCAGCTCCCGCGCCACTCTTTGTTCAATCTAACCCATTTTGTATCCACAAAGGATGCGGACGCGCACCAGGCGCTGGCGCATCGATCCCCTTCTTTTTTTATGCAGAATGCAAGTGATGATGCAGAATGTATGCGGGACACTGAGAAAAATAAAGCAAAATAAAACTAAGAAAGAAAAGGAACGATCATAACATGGTGGGTTGTCTCCCACCTAGCACTTTTAGTTATTGTCCTTAAGTTGGACATTTGGTGAGCTCCTTGTTAGGGCGGCTTATGCTTGAACTCATCTAGGAATCTCCACCAATGTTTGCAATTCCAGTAGCCTCCGGGATCCTAAACTAGGCACATAAAGCCTTCAAGAAAATCAAAGCAAGTGACATGGCCTCAAGAGTGTTGATTGTTGGAATGAATTTTGGGGTCCCAAACCTTGCTTTTGCACCCGTCTTCTTGTTGATCATCATTTTTCCAACCGGGTGGCATGCAATCTGAATTCTCACTGAAGCGTCCAAACAATCTCCTAGACCCAATCAATTGAGAATCATACCAACCCTTGTAATTAGGCTTTAAGCTTCCAACCATAACGAACCTAGGATGCTGTTGCCTACCGCTAACTATCTCCCCTTTACTCTTAAGACCGCATATAGCTCTAAGTTGCCCATCCGTCTCAAGCAAAGCATATTCAAATGGGATAATTAAGCTTAGAGATAAAAGATTTACCCACTTGAATGAAGGAATGGATGGTGATGGCTTTGGGGGAGAGGTCTCCAACAACTTTGGCAAGGTGATTTCCAGCTCCATTCCCTTGAGCTCTTCCTTGACAACGTCCACCTCTCTGCAAACTTCTTCAATTTCAACATCTTCCTCTTAGTAGCTATCTTCCAATTTAATCTCTTCTTCATTGCCTACCAAGGGCATGGGAGGCTGTACTTCTGCTTCTTTAGTCTCCATCTCTTGATCTACCTCTGCAAAGTCTTCAACCATGGTATGCCTTGGAGGTTGTACACCCTCCTCAACATCAACATCAAACACCTTGGAAGGAGGCTCTATGACTGGACTTTTCCATGGAGGTTCTGCATCTCCCAAGTCTTCAACCACTTCCTCTTCTGTGATAATTTCAGCTTTCTCCACTTGCTCTAGTACAAAATCAGACTCTTCCTTGATGTCTTCCCCTTCATGACAACTTTCCTCAAGGGTCTCTACTACCTTCACCTTTAGGGCCTCCTCTAACTTCTTGTGAAGTATGAATTCGCAAAACCGATCCATTGCGTCCCTACGACGATCCCTTCTCTCTTGCTCTGTGTCACTAGCATAATTGGGATCGTGTTGTTCTTGTATTGATGGATGTGGGTGCTCTTCCATGGAGGGTGGTGATGGGATGGGGAGATCATTATGGGGTTGAAAAGGAGGTGCACTAGAGCTCGAGGGTTGATTGTTAGAGGTATTCGATGATCCAATCTGGCAGATGAGGGCTTGTATAGCGGAGGTCAGATCGGTAAGTGTGCTTTCCATGGTCTTTTGTCCTTGTGCAAAAGATTGAAGCATCTCGTCATAGGAAGATGAAGGGGGGCAATTTTTTTGGAATCGGGGTGGTTCTATGTATGGTTCATATGGTAGTTGGTATGGTGGATATGGATTAGAGTCATATAGGGTTGTTTGGTGGTAAGGTGCTTGTGAGTATGGTGGTTCAAAGTTATATTGAGGAGGTGGTTCATAAGCATACGGTGGGGCTTGTTGGTAACTACAAGGGGGTCCACCATATTCATCATCTTGGTACGCATCCTGGAATGGCTCTTGACTATAGTAATTTAGTGGACGTTGGTTGTCACGAAAGGGTCCACCATAACTATTGTCTTGGGATGCATCGTAGAATGGTCGTTGCCCATGGCATCTTGGAGGAGGTTGATGCCGAAAAGGTTGATCAAATCCTCGTGGCTCCTCCCATCCTTGATTATTCCGACCTTGATGCATGTTCTCATTGTAGTCTCCATTCCCTACAACATAATTTGAACTAAACTCATAGCCAAAGGGGTGAGAATTCATAGTAACTAAAGAAAATAAAAACAGAAACTAGTAAAAATAAGCAACTAAGTCCTAAACTAACAACAAATAGCAAACAAGCAAGAAGCAAATATTTATAATAACCAATAATAAGGCACACGTTTGCAATTTCCCGGCAACGGTGCCATTTTGACGAACGGATTTTTGCTAGTAAAGAATTCACAATAAATTCCCATTGCTAGTATAGTTTCTAAACCAACAAAGAATCCTTTCGTACAAAAACTTGTTTGTCACTTAAGCAAACACAATAAAAATAAACCGAAGTATTTAAACATCGGGTCATCTCTCAAGAAATTGCAGGGAGGTGTATTTATTATTGGTTATGGGTCTGTATCTTTTTGGGTTTTGAAATAAGGAACAAGGAAATAAAATTGCAAGAATTAAATTAATAACTAATAAAGCTCTTAGCAAGGTATGAGAACTGGACGTCCTATCCTAGTTATCCTTATCAATTGTGATGAGAGTTGTTCATTGCTCCCACTTAGTTAACCTTACTAAATAAAGGAAAGTCAAGTGGACTAATCAATTTAATTCCTCAAGTCCTAGTCAACTCCTAAGGAAAGACTAGCTTTAGAGGGATCCAAACCAACCAGCAAATTCCAATTATCAATCAACAAAGGAGTTTGATAACTCAAGTGTCTCCAATTAATCAATTTCAAGCTAAGAATGTAAAAAGCTAAATTAAAATCATAAATATGAAATACCTCAAATTGCATTAAATAAAGAAATCAAATCTAACATGGAGTTCATAAACCAAATAGCAACATAAAGTAATCAACAAAGGGAATAAATAAACTAGAAAGCTAGAACAAATAAAAGTAGAAGAGAAATTAAATTAAAGGAATATTGAACCTGGAATTGAGAAGAAGTAATCCTAAAACTAAGAAAAATTCTAAATCCTAAAATCTAGAGAGAGGAGAGAGCCTCTAGAAACTACATTTAAAACCTAAATTGTGAATAATGAGAAGTGATGTCTTTGATTCCTCCACTCTGCAGCCTCTAATCTATATTTTTTGGGCCAAAAACTGGGTCAAAAACAGCCCAGAAATCGCCCCTAGCGATTTCTGCAGTGGCAGTACGTCGCGCATGTCGCGCGTACGCGCCAGGTGTGCGTGCGCTCCGATGGACTTTTCGCCAATGTGCTGCATGCGCCTCAAATGCGCGTGCGCTTCATCTATCTGCATGGCCACTATGGAAAATTATATATCATTTCGAAGTCTCGGATGTTAGCTTTCCAACGCAACTGAAACCGCCTCATTTGGAATTTTGTAGCTCAAGTTATGATCGATTGAATGCGAAGAGGTCAAGGCTGACAGCTTTGCAGCTCCTTCAATTTCTTGTATTCCTTCCACTTTTGCATGCTTCCTTTCCATCCTCTAAGCCATTCCTGCCCTGTAATCTCTGAAAATACTTAACACACATATCATGACATCGAATGGTAATAAGAGAGGATTACAATTAGCTAAATTACGACCAAAGAAACATGTTTTCAATCATAGCACAAAATCAGGAAGGAAAATGTAAAACATGCAATTTACATGCATAAGTGTGAGAATATTGGATAAAATCCACTCAATTAAGCACAAGATGTACCACGAAATACTGGTGCATCAGTCAGGCTTGACAGCTTAGCAATTCCTTTAATTTCTTGTATTACTTCACTTTTGCATGCTTCCTTTCCATCCTCTAAGCCATTCTTGCCCTGTAAATCCTGAAAATACTTAACAAATATATCACGGCATCGAATGGTAATAAGAGAGGATTAAACATAGCAAATTTAAGGCTAAAGAAGCATGTTTTCAATCATAGCACCAAAATTAGGAAGGAAAATGTAAAATATGGGAATTCTATGAATAATCGTGAGAATAGTGGATAAAATCCACTCAATTAAGCACAAGATAAACCCTAAAAATGGGGTTTATCATTTGTCAAGAGGTGGAGGTAGTCAAAAAAGAACACAAGGGAGTGGAACTTGCAAAACCATTGGAACCACCCCTTCCTAAGTCACCATTATCCTTTATACCATTCAAGTGGGCAAATCTCTTATCCCTTAACTTTCTTATTCCGCTCGAGTATGGTTTGCTTGAAACGGATGATCAACTTAGAATTCTTTATGGAATGGGAAGCAAGAAAGAGTTGGTCAGTGGTTGGCACCACAATCCTAGGTTCATTATGGTTGAGTCATCAAAGTTTAAGTGCAAAGGGTAGTGTAGCACTCAATTGAGAGGATCTAGGAAAGCTTGGTTCTTAAATGAGAATTCACAAGCCTTGTCACCCGAACGGAAGCATGAAGATCAATAAGAAAGGGTGTTGGCAAACAAGGTTTGGGACCCCCGGAATATATATCAACCATCATCAATCTTGGGGCCTTGTCACTTATTCAAATTTGTTTGAGAGGTTAGTGCGCCTAGTTTAGGATCTCGATGGACATTGGATATGCAAGTATTGGTGGGGATTCAAGGATAAATTCAAGCACAAGCCACCTTGACAAGAACCCCATCAATTGTCCAACTTAAGGACAATAAATAAAAGTGCTAGGTGGTAGACACCGCACCATGGTAACCTTTTTCCATTCTCTTGTATATATAGTTAAAGAATGAATTGAGTTGCCATTGTTAGGTAATTTCTTGCTTTGATAGTATTCTTGTATATATTTCTTTTAGATGATAATTGCTTAGGAAATTTTATTTTAAGTTACATATTTGAATAGTTAATCATCTTGTCTTGAATTGCCTTCTTATTTTGCATTGCATGTTTAAGGATTTTGTTAATATTGGAGTTTGGCTTATGTTTCAAAAAAAAAAGGGGCCTCTCACGCGTGCGCATGCCTGACGCGTACGTGTGACCCCCGAAAATCCACCATGCGAGAATGGTGCGAGCTACTGCATGACTCCAAACAGAGAGTTGTGTGAGTAGGGTGCGGGAACTGCGCGTGCAGCGCAAATTCTTCCCACGCGTACTTGTCATCCTCAATTTTCTCCAATCCCGCGTACATCTGCTCGACGCGCATGCGTCGCATTCCATTCTCCCAACCCACGCTTACACACGGGAACCCCTGTTCCACCCACCTTCCTTTCTTCTATTCTCTCCATTTCTTTTTTCCTTTTCTCTTCTCTTCTCTTCTTCCCCCTCTCCAACCATCATCTACCACCACCATTTAGCACTCCATTCCTTAGTTAGTTAGTTTAATTTTCTATTTTAGTAGATTAAGTTGTTAGTTTAGGTTATATTTTCATGCTAAGTGTTGGATTATTAATTTAATTTGTTAACTGTACTGTTATTGCTGCTGATTACTGAAAGAATGCTATGTTAGAATCATTGTTGTTAATATTCATTGTTGGCTTTCTTTGTTGAGGTTATATTTTGTTGCTTGGTATTATATTATTCATGCTTAATTTTATGCATACCAAGTACTTATACCATTGCCTTGAATATGTTCTAAATCTTTTGAATTGCATGATTTGGCCATCATGTGATTTAAATTCTTTAACCATGACTAGGCAATTTCTTGATGTTGGATGATGTGCATTTATCTTAATACATTGTGTTACTTGATCATATGCATCCATATGTTATGCTTATGCCTTAATGACATGTTAATCCTTAATTGTTTAACTATGTGCTCTGCACATATTTGAAACTAGTCATTTTGGCATAATGCTTCTTTTGTGAAATTGGATTGGAAGCTCACCTAGGGACATTTTTTGAAATTCTTAAGTCATATGGCCATGCTTGCTATGTGATTGATTTTAACTTCTATCTCTCTTTTCCTAAGATGCATAGCAATCATGTGTCCCACTTCATGTCAATTAGGTGATGCAAACATACTTCAATGTGTGTCATTATTTGATGTGTAAGTTCTATATTTCATTTGATTCATTGAATTCTCTTGCACATTAATCAATGTTCACTCACTATCCAATTCACAGTTGCTTAATTCTTACTTGAATGCTTTCATGCTTCTTTATTACTTGTTTGTTTATCTTAACTTACAAGTTTCTTTAAAGCATCTCAAGTACACTAAAATGAGTGAAGTGCATATGTCTTTTGTATAGTTGTGTGATAAACCACTATTTCATGGTTTATCTTGTGCTCAATTAAGTGATTTTTATTAACTCTTTACCCACTTATTCATATTATTTGCATGGTTTTATATTTCCTTCCTAATTATGTGCTTTGATTGAAAACATGCTTCTTTGATCTTATATTTGCTTATTATTAATCCTCTCTTATTACCATTAGATGCATTGATATGTGTGTTAAGTGATTTCAGATATTATAGGGCAGGAATGGCTCAGAGGATAGAAAGGAAGCATGCAAAAGTAGAAGGAATACAAGAAGTTGAAGAAGTTGCTAAGCTGTCCAGCATGACCTCTCTGCACTCAAATGGCTATAACTTGAGCTACAAAGGTCCAAACGACGCGGTTCTAGTTGCGTTGGAAAGCTAACGTCCGGGGCTTCAATTTGATATATAATATGCCATAGTTTCTCTGACGCTAGGCGACACGACCGCGTGCTCCATGCGGCCACGTCGCAAGTGACGAAAATCAGCGAATCTGAATTCGCAACCAGCGAATTCTGGGCTGTTTCTGACCCAGTTTGCAGTCCAGAAAACACCGATTAGAGGTTATAAAGTGGAGGAATGCATTCATTCATGAGAAGGCTCTCACATTCACAATTTTAGGAGTAGATGTAGTTTTTAGAGAGAGAGGTTCTCTCCTCTCTCTTAGGATTAGGATTTAGGATTTCTCTTAGTTTTAGGAGTGCCTCTAAATCTCAGGTTCAATGTTCTTCAGTTATTATTTCTCTTCTACTTTTAGATACTCTAATACTTTTAATTATTAATTACTTATGTTGCTCATTTGATTCATAAATCTTTCATGTTAGATTGGATTGCTTTTATTAATATAATTTGAGGAATTTTCAGATTTAAGATTGCTTTGCTTTATTTATATTGATGCTATTTAATTTAGATATTTTCTTCCTTTTGGCTTTGGTTAAGTAATTGGTAACGCTTGAGTTGTCAAATAAAGGAGTGGTTGAAATTGGGAGTTGCTCCAATAACTCTAGTCTTTCCATCGAAATTGACTAGGACCTGAGGATTAAGCTAATTAATCCACTTGATCTACCTTCATAGTTAGAGGTTAACAAAGTGAGATTAAAATCCAATTTTCATCACAATTGATAAGGATAGGACCTCCAGTTCTTATACCTTGCCAAGAGTTTTATTATTTATTTAATTTAATACAATATTACTTTCTTGCCATTTACTATTCTTGCTTTTTATCTTATACATTAGAACCCCCCAATTTACAAACTCATAACCAATAATAAGAACACATCCCTGCAATTCCTTGAGAAGACAACCCGAGGTTTAAATACTCGGTTATCAATTTTAAAAGGGGTTTGTTACTTGTGACAACCAAAACGTTTGTACGAAGGGATTTCTGTCGGTTTAGAGACTATATCTACAACGCGACTGTTTTTATGACATTCTTTACTGGCAAAAATCCCAACGTCAAAATGGCACCGTTGCCGGGGAATTGCAAACGTGTCCCTTATTATTTGTTATTGTAAATATTTTTCTTTTGCTTGTTTATTTGTTTTTATTTTTATTTTTATTTTTACTTTTTCATAAATTAAGAGGTTATTGGTTTTTATTTAGTTATTAAAAATTTTCAAAAATTTGTTCTTATTGTTCATCTTGATCTTCAAGTTGTTCTTAGTTGTTTTCTTCGTTTTGATCTAAAAATTTTTAAATTTGGTATCATTTTGTTATTTTTCTCTTTCCTCATTTAATTCAAAAAAATATATTTTCTCTATTTTTCATTGAATTTTCGAAATTTGCCTAAAAAAAAAATTCAGATTTTGATTTTAAAATTTTTATCTTATCTTATCTTATTTCAAAAATCAATTTTCAAAATTCAAATTTCAAAATTTAATTTTCAAATTCAAAATTTAAATAACCTTTTAATTTAAATTTATTTTTATTTTTTTGTTTTTAATTTTTTATTTGCTACAATGAACTCTCACCCCTTTGGCTATGAGTCTGGTTACAATAATGTTGCAGGAAGAAGAAATTACAATGAGAACAGGCATCAAGGTTGGAACAATCAAAGATGGGAGGAGCCACAAGGATTTGATCAACCCTCATGGCAACAACCACCTCCAGTGAACTATCAACAACCACCACCATATGCCTATGAACCCTTTCCTCAACATGACTTTGGACCACCAAACTCACAAGCCCCTTTTCGCCATTCACCTCTATATGACCCTAACCCTCAACCACTATACCAACCACCTTATGAGCCATATGAACCATATATAGAACCACCCCAATTCCAACCCAATTACTCACAAGAACCACCACTTCAATATTCACCATCTCCATATCCATCAATCCAAGAGCACTATGATCCTATTTATGAAAGCCGAGTGCATCAAGAGGCAAAGGATCGCCTAAGGGAAACAGTAATTAATTTTTAGGCAACCGTTCAACAACTGGGGCAAGTATTAATTCAATGGGCTTCTAGACGCTTAAATACACAAGGATCAGCCACAGCCCCATGTGGACAGTCTAGTGAAGAGCATAGCATGAAGGAGATACCAGAAACCCCAGTGGACAAGACAGAGAATGAATTCGTACTAGAACAAGTAGAAGAAGCTGTCATTGTTCAAGAAGAAGAAGAAGTTGTTGAAGACTTAGGAGATGCAGAACCTCTATGGGAAAGTCCAGTCATAGAACCTCCTTCCGAGACGGTTGAAATTGATGCTGAGGAGGGTGTACAACCTCCAAAGCATATCATAGTTGAAGACTTGGAAGAGGTTAATCAAGAGATGGAGATTCAAGAAGAAGAAGCACAACCTCCCATGCCCTTGGAAAGCAATGAAGAGGAGATTAAATTAGAAGAGAGCTGCCAAGAGGAAGAGGTTGAAATTGAAGAAGCTTTCAAAGAGGTGGTAATTATCAGAGAAGAGCACAAGGGAGTGGAGCTTGCAATTTTATTAAAAACCCCTCCCCCTAAGTTGCCATCATCCTTCACAACATTCAAGTGGGTAAAATTCATATCCCATAGCTTTCTAATCCCACTTGAATATGGGCTACTGGAGACGGATGGTCAACTTAGAGCTCTTTGTGACATTAAGAGTAGGAGGAAGATGGCCAGTGGTAAGAATTGTCCTGCAAGGTTCATCATGGTTGGAAGCTTTAAATTTAAATGCAAGGGTTGGTGTAAAGCTCAACTGAATGGGTCTAGGAAGCTGTTTGGCCGCTTTCGTGAGAATTCAGATTGCTTGCTACCCGGATGAAATCATGATGATCAACAAGAAGACGGGTGTAAAAGCAAGATTTGGGATCCTGGAATCTGCTCTGACATCTGTCACCCCGGGAACCTGAGAATCTGTTTGAAGCTCCTTAAGGGCTTTACATCCCTAGTTTGGGACCCTGGAGGTTACTGGAAATACAAACATTGGTGGAGATTCCTGGATGAATACAAGCATAAGCCACCATAACAGGAAGCTCATCAAATGTCCAACTTAAGGACTTTAACTAAAAGTGCTAGGTGGGAGACAACCCACCATGGTATGATCGTCCTTTTTCATTTTTATTTAGTTTTATTTGTTTTTGAATTTTATTTTATTTTGTTATATTGAACCTGGAGTTTTGCATCACATTCATATTAACACTGCATTTTGTATTTTTCAGATTACAAAAAAAAAAAGCGAGTACGCGACGCGACCGCATCAGCGACGCGTCCGCGTCGCAAGGAGAGGAGAAAAAAATAAAAACGAACAGAGAGTTTCGCAGGAGCAGCGCTGGAGGCGTGCCAATGGCACAAATCACCCCACGCGACCGCATCGCTGACGCGACCGCGTCACCTGGGAATAAAGCCCTCCCACGCGACCGCGTTACCCACGCGGCCGCGTGACCTGAAAATCGACGTCAACCAGGTGCATGGCCGAAAGTTGAGCTGGAGTTGGGCTGGACTCGTGCTGGTAGCCCAAGCCTCACCACGCGAACGCGTGCCTCACGTGTCCACGTCATATCCCCATGATGGTCACTCACGCGATCGCATGCCCCACGCGATCGCGTCACCCAGATTTTTGGCAAAAAGAGTTTCGAACAGAGAGTTGCGCGACCGCGAGGCTGCACTCGTGCCAATCGCACAAAACAGGCCACGCGATCGCGTGACCCACGCGTCCGCGTCACCTGACCTTATCACGCACCACGCGACCGCGTCACTCACGCGTCTGCTGATAAACCCCATTTGTAGGGTTTATCTTGTATTGATTTTTGGAGATTTTATCACCTTTTAACCATATTTATTCAAGAAATAGCATGGTTTTGTATATTCTCCTTTAATTGTGCTTGAATGTGAAAACATGCTTTTTAGGACTCAAAATAGCTAAATTTAATTCACCTTGATTCTATTAGATGCCTTGATATGTTTGTTAAGTGATTTAAGGTTTAGGAGGCAAAGATTGGATCAAGGGAATGAAGAAAGAAAGCATGAAAAGTTGGAGAACTCATGAAGAAATGAAAGAACCGGAAAGATGTCAAGCCGACCTCTTTGCACTTAAATGACCATAACTTGAGCTACAGAGGTCCAATTGATGCGGTTCTAGTTGGGTTGGAAAGCTAACATCCGGGGCTTCAAAACGATATAAGATTTGCCATAGTTGCATCGCGCATAGGGGCGCGCACGCGCACGGTACGCGGACGCGCCGATGGTGGCACATGACCCACTTAATGCAAATGTGGCCAGCGATTTTAGAAGCCTTGTGGGCCCAATCCAACTCATTTCTGATGCTATTTAAGCCAAGGATTGAAGGGGAATCAACATACTTTTCATACTTTAGAAGTTAGTTACCATTAGTTTAGTTTTAGCTTAGTTTAATAGTGAGAGTTAGTTTCTAGAGAGAGAAGCTCTCTCTTCTCTCTAGAATTAGAATTAGAATTAGATTTAGTTTTTAGATCTAGGTTTTAATCTTTGCTTTCTTCCACTTCTATCTCTCAATTCTTTGTTGCTACATTCAATCTTCTTCTATTCCTTTGTTGTAATTTCCTTTATGTTGTTCTTATACTTTGTTATAGATCTAGTATTGTTCCTTTTACATTCTTCCAATTCAATAAGAGGTAATTCATAATAAATGTGTCTTCTTTGCTTTTCTATTGTTGATCTCTTGTTTTTGTAGTTGTAGATTCCTTTAATTCTTGCATTTAATAATGTTTACTCCTCTTGCACTTTATGTGTTTGTTGAAATGTCTCTTTTAGTTTTAGTGTAGATTTTGTTCCTCTTGGCCTAGGTAGAGTAATTAGTGACACTTGAGTTATCTAATTCCTTTGTTGATTGATAATTGGAGAGATTGCTAATTGGTTTGGAGTGCACTAAAGCTAGTCTTTCCTTGGGAGTTGGCTAGGACTTGTGGCTCAAGTCAATTCATCCACTTGACTTTCCTTTAATTAGTAAGGGTTAACTAAGTGGTAGCAATGAATAATTCTCATCACAATTGAGAAGGATAACTAGGATAGAACTTCTAGTTCTCACACCTTGCCAAGAGCCTTTTATAGTTGTTAGTTTATTTTCATTGCCATTTACTTTTCATGCTTCTTATCCAAAACCCCAAAATAACTCATAACCAATAACAAGACACTTTATTGTAATTCCTAGGGAGAACGACCCGAGGTCCAATACTTCGGTTTATAAATTTTAGGGGTTTGTACTAGTGACAAACAACTTTTTGTATGAAAGGATTAGTGATTGGTTTAGAAACTATACTTGCAACGAGAATTCATTTGTGAAATTCTATACCATCAAAAATTCATTCATCAAAATGGCGCCGTTGCCGGGGAATTGCAATGGTGTTATGTTATTGGTTATTGTATATATGTGAATAGTGTGAATATGTTTGCTTTTGTTAGCTCTTGCTAGTTTTAGGATTTAATTTTCTTGCTTCTTATTTGATTTTGTTTTCATTTTCTTCTTGCTATCATGAATTCTCACCTTGGCTATGAGTTTGGTTATCAACATGTTGTAGGAAATGAGGACTATAATGAAGATGTGTATCAAGAATGGGATGACCAAAGGTGGGAGGAGCCATATGCATATGATCAATCCTCATGGCAAAAACCTCCACCAATGCACTATGAAGAAGAGCCATTCTATGATGCATACCAATCCAATGGCTATGGTGACTCACCTTGTGATTTTCAAGAACCACCACCATATGCCTATGATCCACACCCTCAACATAACTCCCAACCATACTCACAAGCCCCTTCTTACCAACCATCTTCATATGACCCTAATCCATATCCATCCTACCAACAACCATATGAGCAATATGAACCACATATAGAGCCACCACCATTCCAACATCAATATTTTCAAGAGCCACCTCCTCCACATTATTACCAAGATGAACCACCTCCAATATATGAAAATTTCCAACCACAAGATGAATACTACTTTCCACCACAACCTCCCATGGAAGAATACTCATATCCATTGATCCAAGAGCCACATGATCCTAATCATATTATCCAAGAGGAACAAGAGTCAAGGGATCGTCTCAAGGAAGCATTGGATCAATTTCAAGCAACCATGGAGTGTGTTGTGCAACAAGTGGAAAGAGTGGAAAACATAGAACCACCACAACTCTACCAAGAAGAACCACCTTCCTACTATGAACCCTCCCCCCAATTTAATGAAACCTTCCACCCACCCCAATCTCTAAGGGATGAAACCCTTGGTGTTCTTGTTCAAGGGCAAGAAGAGATGAAAAGGGATATGCAAAATTTCATGGCCGCCTTGGATGCGGTAACAAATCAATTAGCCTCCCAATGCTTGAACACTCAAGGAACTCCCATGGCTACATGTGGAGAATCAAATGAAGAACATAGCATGAAGGAGAGATTGGAAACTCCGGTGGGAAATGAGGGAAGTTGCTTTGTATTGGAACAATTGGAGGAAGCTTTAATTGTTGAAGACAAAGAAGAAGTGGTAGAAGACTTAGGAGATGCGGAGCTTCCATGGGAACATAGAGTTGAAGAAAACCCCTCCAAGATGATTGAAATTGATGCTAGGGAGGAAAGTGCACACCTTCCAAGGCATATTCCATATGAAGACTTGGATGGGATAGAGCAAGAACTGAGTTCCCATGGCAATAAAGAGCAAGCATCAAGTCCTAGTAGTGGAGAATCCTTTGAACTTGAAGAACCTTCTCCCGGTGCATTTGAAAAGGTTGTGGAGGTAAACTCCTTTCACCCTCCCAATTATAGTTTGATTAAGGGAAAAGGCTTAGATAGTTTGATTATTAATGAACAAAGGATTGAATTAGAGAAATCTTGTGAAGAGGTGGCAGTCCCTAGAAATAGAAGAACGGGGGTTGGTTATGCTTTGTCAAGATCTTTGGAAGCATCTTTGCCTAGGTGGCCATCTACTCCTTCACTTGAGTGGGTAAAATTCATCTCTATTAGCTTTATTGTCCCACTTGAGTATGGCTTGCTTGAAACGGATGGTCAACTTAGGATCCTTTGTGGGATGAAGCGTAAGCGAAAGATGTTTCGTGGTTGGCGTTGCAAATCAAGGCTCATTATGGTTGATGCATCAAACATGAGATATAAAGGTTGGAGTAGTGCTCAATTAGATGAGTCTAGGAGGATTGTTGGCCACTATATAGAGAATTCACCTCACTCACCACCCGGTTGGACTAATAATGATGATCAACCTCAAGACGGGTATGAAAACAAAGTGTGGGATCCCGGATTACAAGAAGAGGATCAACTTTGGGAGCCCCAAGCTTGTGAAGAACTCCATCAAGACTTGGCTCAATCCATGAAGAATCTTGGGGCACAATGGAGAACCAAGCATTGGTGGGAGTTCCAAGATGAATACAAGCACAAGCCACCTTGATGAGGAGCTCCCCATAAGTCCAACTTAAGGACAATAAACAAAAGTGCTAGGTGGGAGACAACCCACCATGGTAAAATCCTTTCATTTTCTCTTTTGTACATATTGATAGAATTAGTTTAATTTCATGTTTTGTTTAGATAGTTGAGTTTAATTGGTAGTTTAGTATGTTAAATAAGGTTTTAGGGTGTTTTGGTAGATGCTTGGAGGTTTAGAATGCAGAGATTGGTGCAAAAAAAAAACGGCCATCGGCGCGTTAGCACGCTGTGCGCGCGCGCGCACATTGCACTTCCGCAACTTCTGGTACAAAAACCAGAGAGTTGTGCGCGCGTTGTGCCAGCATTGTGCTGGGAGCACAAGCTCATCCACGCGTAAGCGCGCTGTGCGCGCGTGCACGGATCGTCCTTGCTGCATCCACGCGTGAGCGCGCTGTGCGCGCGCGCGCGGATTTGCACCCTGCTTTTCTCCTTCCTCCTTTCTCCTTCTTTCCTCTTCTCTTCTTCTTTCTTTCTAATTTTTTTTCTTCTTCTTCCTCTCTTAGAAATTTTTTTTTCTTTTAATATAAATGAAAATTTTTTTTAATAAAAAAAAAATAATAATAATATAATAATAAATAAATAAATAAATAAATAAATAAATAAAATACTAAAAAGAAAAAAACAAACAAAAAATTTTTTTTCTCTTTTCCTCCATTTTCTTTTATTGCATTTGCTTATTTTCATTCATTGCATTTTAATTTTGTTTTTTTTTTTTACCTTGTTCTCATTTTATTTTCTAAGTTTTCCATTTTAATAATGGTGTTGAACTTTCCTACTCAATTGTTGAGACTTTCTTACATTATTTTGGTGCTTCTTGACTTGTTTGATATTGTTGGGTGATGAAACTTTTAAATCAATGCTTCATCTTGTATGACTTTTGTGTCTTTGTGCATTGATATGACCTCATATTGTCTTTCATGACACCAAACAAGTCCTCCGCGCAGCCTTGTGAAGAAGCTCATCAATTGTAGCAACCCGTCCACCTTGCTCTTCTTTGCATGCACCGAGGACGGTGCAATCTTCAAGTGTGGGGAGGTCGTCTGACCGATCTCCATGGGTAAAAAAAAAAATCTCCTTTTCAACACCAAATTTTTTTATTTTCTTTAATTAGATTAGCTATTGCATTGCATGATAGGTTGCATGTTAGTTAGAATTTGTACATATTTTTACCACTTCTTTGTTATTAGGACTACTTGGTTAGGGTGATGATTTTCTTTCCAAGAAACCGTTTTAGGGTAACCTACCAATTTGAAAATTTTTGTTGAACTTGCTTGAAAGAATTTATTTTGGAACATGGTTTTTGAGCTAAGAACATAAGCAAGTGAGTTTTGAGCCTAATTGTGTGGTTACATCTTATAACCACTTATTTTTCCTTCTTGTGTGCATTATTCTCTTCCTATGATTGTGATCTTTGATTTGTTTGATTCTTTATGTCCATTATTTGGTGTATTTATGCATTTATATGATTGAGGCCATCATTTCATTAGCTCACTCACCCAAATGGCCTTACCTTCTATCTTCCTTTGTTAGCCAAATTTGAGCCTACGATTAACCCACTTTGTTCTTAATTTAGCACATTACAAGCCTTAAAGCGAAAAACAATAAAAGTCCTTATTTGGATCTTTGATTAGCTTAGGCTAGTGTGTGTGAGTATCATTCAAGTGTGGGAACCTTGGGACATTGGGTGAATAAAAGGGTAGTTTTGTATTATTAATGTAAATATTGGGAATTGGGTACATACTCATGCGTTAATTAAATGTAAGACCTTATGCATTGATATTCTTGAAAAAAAATGAGAAAAATAAAAGAAAAAAAAAAGAAAAAGAAAAAAAAATAAATGTGAGAAAAAAGAGAAAAAGAAAAGAAAAGAAAAAAAATAGGAAAAAAAAAAGAAAAAGAAGAAAAAGAAAGAAATAAAAAGGAGACAAAATGCCCCAAAGTAAAGTCCAATAAAGATCAATGCATAAGTATTGTGAAATGAAAAGGGATGCATGAGTATGTGAAAAAGTGAGGAAGGGGTAGTTAGATTAGTACTTAATTGTATAGGTCATTATATAGGTTAGGTGGGAAAGTTTAAGTTAATTAAAGATTCAAATCCTAAGTCCACTAGCCATATATGATCCTACCTTGACCCTAGCCCCATTACAACCTAAAGAAAAGACCTCATGATACATGTATGCATGCATTGAATAATTGTTGATTGTTAGATGAAAAACAAATCTTGGAAGGCATGATTAGGGGAGAATTGAGAGAATTGACCCTACACACTTGAGCGACTAGAGTGCAAACACTTCCAGTGAAGGTTCGATGCTCGACTCCTTTATTTCCGGCTTTCACGAGCGTTCTTCTTGCAAGTCTACTTGAACTTCATTTTGATATTCAAATTGGTAGGATTCATGAATCGTTATATGATCTTGACCCTACTTGTGCATGTATGACTTGGAGGATTGATTTTTAACCAAGTAGGTAAAACCATTTTTTGCATTTAGTTGCATCCATTTAGATAATTGCATATAGTTTAGGTTGCATATAGTTTATTTACATTGAATAAATGTTGATACCCTTTGTTTCTCTCTTGGCTTAAGCATGAGGACATGCTTGGTTTAAGTGTGGGGAGGTTGATAAACCCCATTTGTAGGGTTTATCTTGTATTGATTTTTGGAGATTTTATCACCTTTTACCCATATTTATTCAAGAAATAGCATGGTTTTGTATATTCTCCTTTAATTGTGCTTGAATGTGAAAACATGCTTTTTAGGACTCAAAATAGCTAAATTTAATTCACCTTGATTCTATTAGATGCCTTGATATGTTTGTTAAGTGATTTAAGGTTTAGGAGGCAAAGATTGGATCAAGGGAATGAAGAAAGAAAGCATGAAAAGTTGGAGAACTCATGAAGAAATGAAAGAACCGGAAAGATGTCAAGCCGACCTCTTTGCACTTAAACGACCATAACTTGAGCTACAGAGGTCCAATTGATGCGGTTCTAGTTGGGTTGGAAAGCTAACATCCGGGGCTTCAAAACGATATAAGATTTGCCATAGTTGCATCGCGCATAGGGGCGCGCACGCGCACGGTACGCGGACGCGCCGATGGTGGCACATGACCCACTTAATGCAAACGTGGCCAGCGATTTTAGAAGCCTTGTGGGCCCAATCCAACTCATTTATGATGCTATTTAAGCCAAAGATTGAAGGGGAATCAACATACTTTTCATACTTTAGAAGTTAGTTACCATTAGTTTAGTTTTAGCTTAGTTTAGTAGTGAGAGTTAGTTTCTAGAGAGAGAAGCTCTCTCTTCTCTCTAGAATTAGAATTAGAATTAGGTTTAGTTTTTAGATCTAGGTTTTAATCTTTGCTTTCTTCCACTTCTATCTCTCAATTCTTTGTTGCTACATTCAATCTTCTTCTATTCCTTTGTTGTAATTTCCTTTATGTTGTTCTTATACTTTGTTGTAGATCTAGTATTGTTCCTTCTACATTCTTCCAATTCAATAAGAGGTAATTCATAATAAATGTGTCTTCTTTGCTTTTCTATTGTTGATCTCTTGTTTTTGTAGTTGTAGATTCCTTTAATTCTTGCATTTAATAATGTTTACTCCTCTTGCACTTTATGTGTTTGTTGAAATGTCTCTTTTAGTTTTAGTGTAGATTTTGTTCCTCTTGGCCTAGGTAGAGTAATTAGTGACACTTGAGTTATCTAATTCCTTTGTTGATTGATAATTGGAGAGATTGCTAATTGGTTTGGAGTGCACTAAAGCTAGTCTTTCCTTGGGAGTTGGCTAGGACTTGTGGCTCAAGTCAATTCATCCACTTGACTTTCCTTTAATTAGTAAGGGTTAACTAAGTGGTAGCAATGAATAATTCTCATCACAATTGAGAAGGATAACTAGGATAGAACTTCTAGTTCTCACACCTTGCCAAGAGCCTTTTATAGTTGTTAGTTTATTTTCATTGCCATTTACTTTTCATGCTTCTTATCCAAAACCCCAAAATAACTCATAACCAATAACAAGACACTTTATTGTAATTCCTAGGGAGAACGACCCGAGGTCCAATACTTCGGTTTATAAATTTTAGGGGTTTGTACTAGTGACAAACAACTTTTTGTATGAAAGGATTAGTGATTGGTTTAGAAACTATACTTGCAACGAGAATTCATTTGTGAAATTCTATACCATCAAAAATCCATTCATCATCCGCGTCACAAGCGGCGCACAGAATATCCAGATCAGCCAATTTTCTTATCTTTTCTTCCCTAATCCTTATTTTTCTTCTCTTTTATTATTTCTTTCTTCTTCCTTTCTTATTTTCTCTCACTCCCATTTTATTTTATTTTATTTATTTGCATACTTTCATTCATTGTATATTTTTATTTTTCTAAAATTATTATTGGTGTTCAAATATTCTTATTCAACTGTTACATCTTTTCTGGTATTTTCTTGATTCTTAGTGACTTGTTTTATTTTGAATAGGTAATATTATTTATATCAATGCCAATCTTTTATACCTGTATTACTTTTACATTGATATGAATTTATATTATCTCTCCTTACCCACACTCTCCTTCATTGTTGCAACATTTTTGCACCACTGGTATGCCATGTGCTTCTATTATTTTCTCACTTGCATGTTGTAGCTACCATGAAATTGAGACCTTCATTATTTGGCGTTAACCAACCCATGCTTTAATTGTTTCTTATCTTTATTTCTGGGTTACTGTTCTTCTTTTCCTCTTCTTTCAGGCTGGCCACCAGGAAGAGAATCGGAAGACGCTTAAAAGGGGAGACAAACAAGTCCATCTGCACAATCCTTGAAGAAAAGCATCAGTTGGAACAGCCCGTCCACTTGTACATCTTAGCATGCACCGAGGACGGTGTAATCTTTAAGTGTGGGGAGGTCGATACTGATATCCGTGGGTTAGTACTTTCTTTTCAACACTAATAATCTTATTTTCTTTATTTGTTCGTTGTTGCATCTGCATATTTGATTGCATATTTATTTGATTTTGTGCATTTAGTTACTACTTGGTTAAAATAATAAATCTCTTTTTAAGATCCTATTTTTGAAAAAAAATTTTCGCTAATTTAAATTGAAAAAATTTTATGTTAAAACTTGTTTAAAGTTGTATTTGGAACATGGTTTTTGAGCTAAAGAACACACAACCTGTGAGATTTTGAGCTTATTTATATGGTTACATTATTTAACCATAAATTTTTATTCCTGTGTGTTTTCTTCTCTATAATTGCAATCTTTGCTTTGTTCCATTCTATATGTCCATTATTTAGTATATTTACATGCTTGCATATGATTGGGGCCATTATTTGTTATTAACTCACTTATCCCAAATAAGCCTACCTTTTACATCACCTTTGTTAGCCCCTTGAGCTTTTAATCCCCTCTTGTTCTATAACCACATTACTAGCCTTAAGCAGAAAAACAAATTAAAAATCCCAAGTGAATCTTTGGTTAGCTTAAGATAGAAATTGTGCATCAACTAAGTGTGGGAACATTGGTTAATAAGGGAATGTTTTTAAATTATTTGAATATTGGGAATTTGGGAACCTACTCATGAAAAACCAAAAAAAATGAAGAATCCATGTGCATTGATAAGTTATGTTTGCTTTTATGATTCAAAAAAAAAGAGAAAAAGAAAAAAATATATATATATATAAAATAAATAAGGGGACAAAATTACCCCAATGTTAAGTTAATGAAAAAAATCAATGCACATGTGATAAATTAAAAAGAAAAATTTGGTACGTGAGTATGGGAATCATACAAAAGTGGGAATTATGGGTAGCTAGGTATGATTTTAAAATTTTTATAGAGTATATACATGTTAGGTGAGATCTTAGACTACTCAAGGATTCACTTTACTAGCTCACTTAGCCTTATATATACCCTTACTTTCACCTTAGCCCCATTACAACCTTGGAAAAGACCTCATGATGTTTGCATTAGTATGCTAAATATTTGTTGATTGGTTAGATGAAGAACAAGGTTTAGAAAGCATGATTAGAGAAGAGTAGAGTGATTGACCCTAGACACTAGAGAGATTAGAGTGATATATACTACCAGTGAGGGTTCAACGCTTAAATTCTATGTTCCCTGCTTTCATAAGCTATCTTCTTACAAGTTTACTTGTCTTTTTTTTTGAATTAGTGGAATTTGAATTATTTTTGTCTTGGAGAACTTATTTATTTTTAACCAAGTAGGAAGAAACATCTTAGCATGTAGTTGCATTCATAGGTTGCATTTCATACCATTCCTCTTCATCTTTATAGCTTCTCTTGAGCTTAGCATGAGGACATGCTAGTGTTTAAGTGTGGGGAGGTTGATAAACCACTATTTCATGGTTTATCTTGTGCTCAATTGAGTGGTTTTTATTAACTCTTTACCCACTTATTCATACTATTTGCATGGTTTTATATTTCCTTCCTAATTATGTGCTTTGATTGAAAACATGCTTCTTTGATCTTATATTTGCTTATTATTAATCCTCTCTTATTACCATTAGATGCCTTGATATGTGTGTTAAGTGATTTCAGATATTATAGGGCAGGAATGGCTCAGAGGATAGAAAGGAAGCATGCAAAAGTGGAAGGAATACAAGAAGTTGAAGAAGTTGCTAAGCTGTCCAGCCTGACCTCTCTGCACTCAAACGACTATAACTTGAGCTACAGAGGTCCAAACGACGCGGTTCTAGTTGCGTTGGAAAGCTAATGTCTGGGGTTTCGATTTTATATATAATATGCCATAGTTGCTCTGACGCTAGACGACGCGACCGCGTACTCCATGCGGCCGCATTGCAAGTGACAAAAATCAGCAAATCTGATTTCGCAACCAGCGAATTCTGGGCTGTTTCGGACCCAGTTTGCGGCCCAGAAAACACCGATTAGAGGCTATAAAGTGGAGGAATGCATCCATTCATGAGAAGACTCTCACATTCACAATTTTAGGAGTAGATGTAGTTTTTAGAGAGAGAGGTTCTCTCCTCTCTCTTAGGATTAGGATTTAGGATTTCTCTTAGTTTTAGGAGTGCCTCTAAATCCCAGGTTCAATGTTCTTCAGTTATTATTTCTCTTCTACTTTTAGATACTCTAATACTTTTAATTGTTAATTACTTATGTTGCCCATTTGATTCATAAATCTTTCATGTTAGATTGGATTGCTTTTATTAATATAATTTGAGGAATTTTCAGATTTAAGATTGCTTTGCTTTATTTATATTGATGCTATTTAATTTAGATATTTTCTTCCTTTTAGCTTTGGTTAAGTAATTGGTAACGCTTGAGTTGTCAAATAAAGGAGTGGTTGAAATTGGGGGTTGCTCCAATAACTCTAGTCTTTCCATCGGAATTGACTAGGACCTGAGGATTAAGCTAATTAATCCACTTGATCTACCTTCATAGTTAGAGGTTAACAAAGTGAGATTAAAATCCAATTTTCATCACAATTGATAAGGATAGGACCTCCAGTTCTTATACCTTGCCAAGAGTTTTATTATTTATTTAATTTAATACAATATTACTTTCTTGCCATTTACTATTCTTGCTTTTTATCTTATACATTAAAACCCCCCAATTTACAAACTCATAACCAATAATAAGAACACCTCCTTGAAATTCCTTGAGAAGACGACCCGAGGTTTAAATACTCGGTTATCAATTTTAAAAGGGGTTTGTTACTTGTGACAACCAAAACATTTGTACGAAGGGATTTCTGTCGATTTAGAGACTATATCTACAACGCGACTGTTTTTATGACATTCTTTACTGGCAAAAATCCCAACGTCATTGTGACATAGCTTTCTATGTCAAACACTTATTCACTCACTTCATTTTAGTGATTCTTACCTTCTTCCAACAATATATGCTTCTTTTACTTTTGCATTTACTTGTCTTCTTATCTTGTTTTCTATTTTCAGGATAAGTCACCATAACCGGAAAAGGAAGCAGAAGAAAGAACACGTAGCAGTCGGTTGATCCACCAGCTGAAGGTGGAAATCCATGTAGTCGTCGTACTCCCTTGCTCATCTTTGAATGCACCAAGGACGGTGCAAACTTTTAAGTGTGGGGAGGTCGTCCGACCAATCGGCCATTTTTGGGTGACAAATTTCTAATCCCAACACTTTCACATTTCAATTTTTCTTTTATTACTAGATCATTTAGAATTCTTAGTTGCATCTTTTTAGTTTATTGCATTTTCTTGATATTGCATATATATATATATAATAAGCTTAGTTGAAATAATAAAATTTTCCAAGGAATTTATCTATAGGGCATTGATATCCCAATTGATTTGAGTAAAAATTTTTCATCAAACTTGCTTGAATTATATATTGTGGAACATGTTTTTGAGCTAAGAACACATAAGCTTGTGAGTTCTTGAGCCTAATTGTGTGGTTACATCATATAACACTATTTTTTTTCTTGTGTGTATTATTCTCTTTCTATGATTGTAATCCTTGATTTGTTTGATTCTTTATGTCCATTATTCTGTGTATGAATGTATTTATATGATTGAGGCCTTCATTTTATTTAGCTCACTTACCCAAATAGCCTTACCCTTCTATCTACCTTTGTTAGCCAATTTTGAGCCTATTTTAACCCCCTTTTGTTCCTAATTTTAGCACATTACTACCCCTAACTAAAAAATAATAAATGTCCCTTGTTTGGATCTTTGATTAACTTAGGCTAGTGAATGTGTGTATCATCTAAGTGTGAGAAAGTTTGAAAATATTGGTTGAGATAAAAGTAATTTTTGTATTTTGTTGAAGATCTTGGGGATTGGGTACATACTCATGCATTAAATGTTTAAACCATATGCATTGGTACCTTTGTATATAATTCATCAAAAGAAAAAGAGAAAAACAAAAGAAAAATAAAAGAAAAAATGTAGAAAAAGAAAAAAAGAAAGCAATAAAGGGGGTAATTTCTGAGCCATCCAGGCCCAAGTCCAACTCATTTCTGAAGCTATTTGATGCAGAATTCAAGAGGGGACAAGGGGGAGCAATTAGTGTAGCTTAGGTATCATGCCTTAGGTAGTTTTCTAGAGAGAGAAGCTCCCTCTTCTCTCTAGAATTAGGGTAGATTTAGGTTAATCTCTCAGAGATTTAGGTTAATCTCTCTTAGATTTAGGGTTTATTTCTTGTTTTCATCTAGTTTCTTTTACTTTTCCTTGTTCAATTGCTTTGATTCTCTTAGTTCTTCTTGTTGATTTATCTTTTATGCCACTTTAGTTTATGAACCCTCTTGTTAATTTTCATTTCCTTTAATTAAATTTGATGTTTTATGTTCTTTTAATACTTGTTTAAGTTATTGTTATTGATTTCTTGCATTGGGTAGTTTTAGATTTTATATTTCTTGCAATTTTACCATGCTTTTCTTTTATTGCACACAAGTGTTTGATAAAATACTTGGCTTAGGTTTAGAGTAGAATTTTGAGCATTCTTGGCTTGGAAAGAAGAAATTAGGCAATCTTGAGTCATTAATACCCAGTTTAGATTGGTGGTCTAGAGTTGTTAGATGATCTTGTTTCCATTGATGCTACTTATGGATTAGGATTAACTAGTCTTATTTGATTTTCTCCCGATGTTGGAGATAACGAAATAGGATTAGCTCTTGATAATTATTGTGTAATGATTAATGACTAGGATAAAAAACCTAGATTCTCAACCCTTGCCATGAATGCCTCTTTTTAATAATTGTTATCTTTAGTGGTTGATTTACTTTACTGTCTACTTTAATCTTCTTGTCATTTAAATTTCTTGTCATTTAAATTTCTTGTCATTTAGATTATTGTCTTCTTATTTACAAACTGCCCCTTGAACCTCATAACCAATAATATGCATGCCTCACTGCAATTCTTTTGAGAGACGACCCGAGATCTAATACTATCGGTTATTTTTTTGTTTGCACTTGTGACAACCAAAATTAAACTTTGATTGAGGGTTATTTGTCGGTTTGGAACTGTACTTGAAACAAAGTGATTTCTTTTATTGAGAAGAAATTTCTAGACCGACGATAACCTTCTTTCACTTCTTATAGGACTTCTTCTATTGATTAGGTTGGAACACACTTTAGTAAGGGTGAGGAAATTCCGCTTCTATAGAGTACATTGTGGACCAAAGTGTAATTCTGTGCGTCCTGTGTAAGTCTCTTTGGCTTTTTTCCTTTTTAGGGAGGATATCGAATTTGAGGTATTCGATGATGGGGATCATCCAACCCAGATTTAGGGTAGTGACTGTCAGTACATTCGACCTGTCGTCTTCTTTGGTCATTGAAGGGGTGTGGAAAGTTTCCTGAATTAGACTTCTAGTATTGTCCCCTGGCTTGGTGCTAGCCAACTTAGAGAGGGTATCAATTTGGATGTTGAATTTTTAAGTTATATGCCTGACTTCTGCTTTCTAGAATTGGGCTAATTGTTCCAGTGTTTCTTCCAAGTACTTTTTCATGTTGGGATCTTTAGCTTGGTAGGTCCCATTTACTTGAGAAGTTATTACTTGAGAGTCACTAAACACTATTAATTTTGTTGCCCTGAGTTCTTTGGCTAGCCTCAAGCTAGAAAGCATGGCCTCATACTCTGCTTGATTATTAGAGGCTGAAAACTCGAATTTCAATGAAAGTTCTATCTGAGTTCCTTCTTGATTCTTAAGAATGATTCTTGCCCCCATTTCCGAATTTGTTTGATGATCTATCTACATATAGATGCCAGGCTGTAGGATCTCCTTGAGCTCCTTTATACTCAGCTAAGAAGTCAGCAACGTATTGGGATTTGATTGCTGTACGAGTTTCCTATTTTAAGTCAACTCCAGACAGCTCACAGCCTATTGTAGCATTCGACCCGCAATATCCATCTTCTGGAGGATGTGCTTCATGGGTTGGTTAGTTCGGAACTTTATGGTGCGAGCCTGGAAATAAGGTCGGAGCCTTCTAGAGGTAAGGACAAGGGCATACACGAACTTTTTTTTATAGTTTAGTTCTGCACCCTGTAGGACCTTGCTAGTAAAGTAAACTGGTTGTTGTCTGTTCTTGTCTTCTCAGACGAGAGAGGAGGCTATAACCTTGCTTGCAACGACCAAGTGCAGTATGAGCTCGTCTCTTTTTTCAGGTCGGATGAGGATTGGTGGCTGACTCAGAAGGTTTTTTAAGTATTGAAAAGTTAGCTCACATTCTTGAGTCCACTCGAATTGGCATTCTTTCTTGAGTATTGAAAATACGGGTAGAGATTTGAAGGCCGATCTTGCCAAGAATCTGGATAAGGATGCTAACCTTCCATTTAATTGTTGGACCTCTTTGAGGCAAGTTGGGTTTTTCATCTCAAGTATCGCTTTGCATTTATCTGGGTTGGCTTCGATGCCCCTTTAGGTGAGCATGAAGTCTAAGAACTTCCTGCCTTCTACTGCGAAGGTGCATTTGGAGGGATTTAGTCCCATGCTTTCTTATTGTGGTAAATACCGCAGCTAGGTCCGGTAAGAGGTTGATGTCTTGGTTTGTCTTGACGAGCATATTGTCCACATATACCTCCATCAATTTTTTTAGGTGGGATGAAAACACCTTGTTCATTAGTTGTTGATATGTGGCTCCAGTATTTTTTAACCCGGATGGCCTCACCACATAACAATAATTTGCTCTTGGAGTGATGAAAAAGGTTTCTCTTGGTCCGGCTTGTACATCATAATTTGGTTGTATTCTGAATATGCGTCCATAAAGGACAAATATTTATAGCTCGAAGCCAAGTCCACCAAAGCATCAATGCTGGGAAGAGGGTATGGATCTTTGGGACAAGCTTTATTGAGGTCGGTGTAGTCGACACACATTCTCCATTTTCCGTTCTGTTTCTTCACGAGTACTACATTGGTCAGCCACAAAGGGTATTTCACTTCCCTTATAAACCCAGCTTCTAACAAAGCTTGGATCTGCTCTTTAATGACTTGTGTCCTTTCAGGACCAAGCTTTTGTCATTTTTGTTAGACAGGTCGAGAGCTTGGGTAAATGGTGAGCTTATGACTCCTGAGGCCAGGGTGTATTCCAGACATATCGGAGGCCTTCCAAGTGAAGAGGTTGGAATTTTCTTGCAGGAGCTTAACAAGATTTGCTTTCAATTCTTTGTCCAAGTTCGCTCATATGATTTTTGTTTTTCTGGCTTGATCTCCGATATGAAATTCTTCAGTCTTTCCATCAGGTTGTGGCCTCAGTTCTTCTCGTGTTCGGACACCACCGAATTCGATGGTGTTGACCTCTTTTCCTTTTGTACACCCACGTAGTTTCAGGCTTTCATTATGAAATTTTCTTGCTAATTTCTGATCTCCTTTCGTGGTGGCTATTCCCTCTGAAGTTGGGAATTTCATACAAAGATGAGGGGATGGAGACGACTACAGCAAGTTGATTTAAGGTTGTCCGACCTAGCAGGGCATTGTAGGCTGACACTACGTCAACCACAATGTAGTCTATACTCAAAGTTCTGGACTTCATACCTTTACCAAAAGTGGTGTGTAATGGAATGAAGCCAAGAGGTCGAATGGGCAAGTCTCCCAACCCAAAAAGAGTGTCGGGGTATGCTGTGAGTTCCTTTCTTCGAACCCTAACTTGTTAAAGGCATGTTTAAACAAGATGTCAGCCGAGCTTCTTCGTTCCACCAAAGTCCTGTAGAGATTTGCATTAGCAAGTATCATTTTGATCACGATGGGATCATCGTACTCCGATGTTATCCCTTGCACATCTTCTTTCCTAAAGGAAATAGTGGGCAAGTTAGGGCTTCGACCTCCTCTCCGACTTGATAGACTTCTTTCAAATGCCTTTTGCAAGAAGACTTAGTTACTCCGCCTCCTGCAAATCCACCAGCTATCATGTGTATGTGTCTATCAGGAGTTCGCAGTGGCCAATCTCGTCGACCCCTATCTTCTTTCTCTCTTTTTCTTTTCACTTGTTTATCTGATCTTTCTGCTAAGTATCTTTCTAATCGACCTTCTCTAGACAGTTTTTCTATAACATTTTTCAAGTCGTAGCAATCGTTGGTGGAATGTCCATATATCTTGTGATATTCACAATATTCTATCCGACTTCTACTTTTCTTGTTTTTGATAGGCCAAGGAGGTGGAAGCTTTTTGGTATGGCAGATCCTTGTGTAGATGTCAACAAAGGATACTCGCAAGGGGGTATAGTTATGATACCTTCGAGGCTTGTTTGAGCTATACTCATCCTTTTGCTTATTTCTCTTTATCCCGAGCCTAGTAAAGAAGATTCTGTCTTGGAGCAGGTTCTCTTAATTGGGTATTCTCCTCCATATTGATGTACTTTTCTACTCACTCTTGTACCTCGTACAAGGAGGTCGGATGTCGCTTTGATATGGATTGAGAGAATGATCCTTCTTTGAGGTCATTAACTAGCCCCATTATCACTGCCTCTGGAGGCAGAGTTTGGATCTCCAAGAAGACTTTGTTGAATCTTTCCATATAAGCTCGGAGAGTTTCTCCGAACTCCTGTGTGACCCCTAGGAGGCTTGGAGCATGCTTGACTTTGTCTTTGAAAAGTTTCTGGGAACCCTAGTCCGCATGATTTCTTCGATAAAGGGATCTTCCCCTCCAAAGGGAGTTTCTTCCCGATCTGCATGATTATTCCGACCTCGAAGGTCGGCTTCTAATTTCAAAAGCTTTTCTTCTAGTTCTCTTCGTTGTCATACTTCCCTTCTCAGGTCTCTTTCAGCTTTTCTTTGACGCTCTATCTCCTACTCGAGTTGTTTTAATCGGCCATGGTGTTCGTGCATGAGTCACATAAGTTTTGTTGAATGTCGATTCACTGTGTCCTCTAGTGGGTGTATCTTTGAGTTGATTCTTTTGGGTTGAGGGTTTCGTGAAGTCCACTCTCCATTAGAACTGTTCGCTCTATCCTGCTGTGGTGGTATTACTATTGCACGATCGTCGTCGTGACATTCTGGCTTGGGTTTGGATGCCGTGTGTCCATCTTCGGGATGATCGTCTTCCATGATTGGGTGTAGACTTCCAGATCCTCGACAACGGCACCAATGTTCCGAGAGTTACCTTAAACGGATGGATTGGGCCTGAACATGAGGTCCAAACTTGTGTCCGACGCCTTGCCGCCGTCCGACGTCTTGATGATGGGGTGGAGGTGGTACTTGCAAGGGATTTTCATTCTTAAGTTAAGAGGGTATTTATAACTGTAGATGCAGAGTCAATAACCACCATAGTTATCAAACCGGACCGGATCAGCCGGTTCGACCGAAAAACCACCGGACTGAACCGCGCATCGAAACCGGACCGGTCAGACCGCAGATGATGTCAGCACGTGGATTTTAAAAAATTTGACGCAGTGTCACCTGCTAGGTTTGAACCTGGCACTCCTGGAAAATAAAGGGAATTGTAACCACTAGGCTATCATGCTTTTTTAATATTATTAACGCCTTTTTATAAATATATTATAACTTATTAGACATATCCTAATTAATAACTTTATCTTATTAACTCTTTTACTCATGTAAAATTTAAAATCTCCTTACACTTTTGTCTTTTTATTCTAATGAGTAATTTTATATTTAATTTAATTAATTTTTTATTTTATATTTACTCACTTAAATTAATTATTTTTAATTTTACATAATTATTAAAAACATTAAATGTTGTTAAATATTCTTTAAATTAAAAAGATAAACAAAAATATTTTTATTAATCATACCATATTTTTGTTATTGATAATTATATAATATTTATTAATATTAACTCTTTTTCAACATATATTTTATTAATATAATTAATTAATAAATTATTGATATATTAAAATAATTTAATTTGCATAAAAAAATTTTATTATAAAATATTTTATTAAATTTTATTGAATCAGTGACCCGGTGACCCAGTGATCTCACCGGGTTGATTACCGGTTCGGTTCTGATAACTATGATAACCACCTTTTAGAGTAGCTCCACCTTTGATGGTGGATAACCGTTCCCTTTTGTTCTGGTAGTTGTTGAGATCTCATTTCTAGATGAATAGGAGAGATTATAGGAGTTAGTTACTAATTCGGACAAGTAGGGCTAGGATAACGTCGTCGCGTCCGACCTCTATAAGATCGGATAGGTGTCAATCCAGCCAATATCTGTTGATTCGAATTTACTTATTTTGGGTCTTGCTAAGTTGTGGATCAGGATATGAATAGTAATCATTCTCTATATTACATATATTGCAATTGGATTATGATGCTTTCGACTATTTTAATTATTTGTTTCAGGTAGACATAATCAATAAAAATAGTGCCAGGGAGTCGCTCTCATGGTCGGAGTAGAGGGCGAGTCATAGATTAATTATTTGTATTAATTTTCTCTAGTTTAATCCGGTTATAATTATGATAATGACAGTTAAAAAATATTAAATATAAATATTTTTTTATTAAAACAAATATTACCATCGAATGGAATAAATTCGACGGTATATTTTATTTGTCTAAAATATTATTTAATTTAATATTATTACTGTTAAAATTTTCGATGGACATTTTCGCCGATAATTATAGTGAAAAAAAATAAAAAATAAATTTTGATATTTGGTTATTTTATTTTTAATTTAATTTCTTGTGGTGTATTTATATGATATTATAAAATTTTAATTGATTTTTCACTTTTAATTTATATATTTTTTATAGTTATATTAGAATATATAGAGAAATACCAGGTGTATAATTTTTTTTATAAACAAGTCCAATAATATTTTTATGCGTGTTTTTTTTTTTTTTGTTCTTTATTAACTAGTTTTTATTGGTCGAATAAATTATTAAACTAATTTGATTGAATTTATTATTAAACTGATTTAACTATGTAACGTTGATGTAATATATATTATTTGTTTTATAATTTAATTATTTCAATTAAAATACAATTAAACTGCATGTTACTTAACTATATGTAGAATTTTCTCTGTCCTTGGAGAGAATGCTACCATGAATACCAGTATAAAAGTGTAGTCATGAGCGGACGGGAGAGAGGGAGAGTGGGGTGGGAATACACTGGGCAGGGAAGACATCGGCTAATTTCCGATCAAGCAAGGGATCCAAGAGTTTGGAATCGAAAGGAGTACGTTCGTCTGGAACGAGATTCGTTCAGCATCTTTATGGACAGCTTACCAGGGGATATCTCAAAGCGAGAGCTATTTGACCTTTTTTCATGGACAGGGAGGATCAACGACATTTATCTCGCAAGGAAGATGAGAAATGGGATGCTATACCTGTTTGCCTTCATACGGTATACTACGAAGGGCGGAGCACTGAAGGCAATTGCAGAGATGAATTGCATGAAGATAAGGGGGAAAGAAATCTTCGTTCGGGAGACTAGGTACAGAAGGGATGCGGTTAAAAGACAGCCCGAGCCTTTGGCTAAGGAACAGATACAGAAACGGCAGGTAGGGGTCAATCCTGAAGAGAGGGAGCATACAGATGGGAGTCCTCCATCTCTGACTGTGAATCCTCCTACACATGCTCATACGGAGGGTCAGCCGAAATTGGGGGCTAAGGGATTGGGAGTCTCTGCAGATACGACTAACTTGAAATGGCTGCAGAGGAGTGTGATTGGGAGTGCCACGGATCCAATTGATTTCAGTTTTTTGAATGATTTGGCCCGAAAGGTATGGCCTCACATTGTTAGAATCTGTGAGCTGGGGAATTACACGGCTTTGTTGATATTTGATAGTGTTAAGAGTGCCGAGGAGGCATTGGAAGAGTGCGGGGATGGGATGAGGCAGTCCTTTCATAATGTATGCCGTTGGAATGAGAGTGATAGATATGACAAGAGACGAGTGTGGATTGAGTGTCATGGTGTTCCGTTACACGTATGGACAGAGGATACGTTCCGTGCAATTGGTGCGCAGTGGGGTGAGGTGGTAGTATGTGATAATGGCATAGCTGTGGGCACGTCTTTCAGGGCCGGACGCATGCTGATTGATACATGGCGGTTTGAACCTATCTCGGAAAGTCTCCGATTATCTGTGGGTTCGTCGGTGTATGAGATATTTGTTAAGAAAGTGGGCAGTGGTGCAAGTGGTTCTTCGGATGGTTTGGCAACTGAGGCTGAGAAAGGGCATGATGGGATGTCTGTCAGTAACGCCGATCGGCATGAAAAGGCCATGAAGATGGGAGGGTGTGATACGGCAGAGGCGGAGGTAGCCATGCTGACTAGGCCAAAAGAAGTGGAGGAGGGTAGAATTGTAACTGATCATGAGACTTTTGATGAATGGAGTAACAGTTTTTTAAATTCAAACACAGTAACGGAAAGAGAAACGGTTTTTGCTCTCAAAGGGGAAATGGCAGATTTAGCAGAAGACATGTCAAAAAGGACCCAATCCTAGGATTATGGGAGAGATCAGGTGGTTGCTGTAGGCGAGATTACAAGTAAGGTGCGGGTGGGCTTGTGTGCTATGGAGCCAAGTGAATTGGGCCAAAGATCCATGACCCATAAGGACTTCAGCAAGCAATATGGGGAAGGTTTGGGCTCCAACATTCGAGGCCCACATGCTGTGCCTCATTCTGGGTCAGGAACGGATCTCCTCCTTGGACCTAGTAGCAGGCGGGTTGGAGGTCACATGGATGGAGTTCTGCTGTCGGGTAGGGCTGGGAAGTGCGCTTCTCCAAGGCGGTGCAGCGCAGCGATCGTAGTGGATCAGGGCGGTGCGGACGCGCTGACTGCAAAGAGGGGGAAGGAGGCCGGCGGGAACTGCGAAGCGGAGGCTGTGATCTCCGCAGTGCTGACGGCTGGTGTGTGTGGCTGTTGGGCGCAGTCTTCCACGGAGATGGCTGATAATGGAGCGATGGCCGCTACTGGCGAAGGGGGCCTGATCTGGTCTGCGACTTGCACTAGGGGCAGTGGTCCGAGTCTGGGAGTGCGGGATTTGGTACTGTGTGAATCGGGCAGGTCTCATGAGAGGAAGGGAGAAGGAAGTGAACCGCTGGGGGGAGAGGAGCGGGGAGCCAAGTCGGGGGGTTCTGATGCAGGGACGCTGCCGTCGGTGGAGTGTGGGTTGGTAGTGAACCAACTCGACGGGGGTCCCAGACCTGTGGGGGTTGGTGTGGGCAGGCAAGCTGATGTGTTGTGCTGTCGGGGGGAAGGGAATGAATCAAGTGAGGGAGGCCGAATTGTGATGCGGACAGGGAAGGGGCGTGGGTTAGACGAGCCATGGGTCATGATGGAGTGTTGTGAGGGTTCTACACGATGTGGGGCTATACGTGACTCTCAGGGGAGTATAGATGTAGCAGCAGAGGCATGGACTGGGGGTAAGGGGGGAGATTCTAAGCGCTTGCGCAATGCTTGTTCTGATGTAGGAAGCGAAGCCGAGATGGAATCCTCCGAGAAAAGATGGACAGCTGAAATGGAAGAAAATAGGGAAGCATGGAAGCTTGCAGTGGAATCTGGGGCGGTGCAGTATGATGAAAAAGATGACATCATGGCAATACTTCAGGCACAGAATGAGGTAATAGCTCAGAAGAAAAAGCTGGCGAAGAAGAAGGAAAAGGCAAGAAGGAGCCGACCGAAAAATCGAAAAAAGGTGTGTATCAGTTCTTTACAATGATTTTTAGTTCCTGGAATATTAGGGGGTTGGCGGGAGTTGGTAAACTGAGCATGGTAAATAGTTTTCGGAAGAAGTTTAAAGTGCATATGCTAGGTTTGATAGAGACGAAGAAAGAAATTGTGACTAAGTTTGATATCATACAATTGTGGGGTGATGGTGCCGTTAAATGGGAGTTTGTTGAGTCGGTTGGGGCTTCAGGTGGACTGCTTTTGTTGTGGGATGAAACAATGTTTCAGATGACCAACTGCTATAAAGGAGTTCGCTGGTTATGTGTGGAGGGTGTGCTACTGAAAAATAATTTTTCCTGTGCTTTTTGCCTAGTTTATGGTCCGCATGATAGGGCGGAAAAGCTGGTCACGTGGGAAGAGCTAAGCTTCTTATCTGGGTTCTGTCAAGTTCCGTTTTGTTATATGGGGGATTTTAATGAGATAACATCTGGAAGAAAGGAAGGGCGCTACCTCGGTGCCGGTGTCGGCAACAGAGTTTAAAGCTTGGATACAGGATATGGAGTTAGTGGATCTAGCAGTCACTGATCGCTCGTTCACCTGGTTCAGAGGATAATCATGTAGCCGCATTGATAGGAGTCTGGTTAGTTTAGAATGGCTAGAAGAGTTTCCGGGAACAAGACTGAGAAGGGGGCCGAGAGGGTTATCTGATCATTGCCCAATTATTATGGACGAAACTCGGTATAGAGGTGGGCCAAGAACTTTTCGGAGCTTAGACTCATGGTTTACGCATGATGGGTTCTTGAGGATAGTAAAGGAGGAGTGGAGGAGCTTGGGCGAGGAAAATTTTCTGGACAAGTTAAAGGCTTTGTCAACTCCACTTACCAGATGGCATAGAGATAAATTTGGAGACATAGACCAAAGGATTACGCAGTTTGAGGATGAAATCAAAAAAGCAGATGACATAGTTAGTACTGGAATGGCTGATGGGACTATTGAAGTAAGGAGGAAAGCGCTAGTGAGATTCTGTAGGAAATGGTACATCAGAAAGGAGCTGCATTGGAAGCAGATATCAAGATCTCGTCATGCAAAAGACATGGATAAAAACACCCGATACTTTCACAATTTAGCCTCTGCGCGTCGTAGATCCAATCGGATTGAGGCCTTAATGGTCAATGGGAGGATGGTCAGGAACCAAGCAAGAATTAAGGTTGGTATTTGGGACTTCTACAAGGAGCTGTACCACCAGGAGATATCTCCGGTCATTGGATTCCGGGAAGGGCTTGTTCAGCAAGTCAATGAGGAAGAGGTAACAGAGCTAGAGGTGATGCCAACGCCTGATGAGGTAAAGGCGGCTGTTTGGGATTGTGAGTCAACAAAGGCACCAGGTAGTGATGGGTACAACATGAACTTCATCAAGAAGTGCTGGGATGAACTAGGGAAGGAGTTCACTGATACGGTGGTGGGTTTTTTCCAGTCATCTAAGCTTTCTAGCGATGCAAATGTAACTTGGGTGACGCTGGCACCGAAGTTTACTGGAGCCAGAGAAATTAAGGACCTCCGGCTGATTAGTATGGTGGGCTATGTTTATAAGGTAATTTCTAAAGTGTTGGTTCGGAGGATGCGGAAGGTGATGCCGGGGTTGGTTGGAGAGACTCAGAGCACATTCGTAAAGGGGAGGAAAATACATGATGGGGCATTGATTGCTTGCGAAACGGTGCATTGGCTGAAATCACGGAAAAAGAGCGCCGCGATAATAAAGCTGGATTTTCAAATGGCTTATGATAAAGTTAAGTGGAGCTTTCTGGATATTGTTCTGCAGAAGATGGGCTTCGGTCAAAAATGGCGAGGGTGGATTAAGGAGTGTGTCAGCTCTGCATCTATGACGGTTCTTGTTAATGGGTCACCTACGAAGCCTTTCAAAATGGAAAGGGGCTTGCGACAAGGTGACCCGCTGTCCCCATTTCTGTTTGTTTTAGTTGTGGATGTTCTTCATAGACTGATTGGCAATGCAGTAAGGAATGGTCGTATATCTCCACTACTACTTGGGAGGGATCACATCGAGTTATCTCACTTGCAGTTTGCGGATGACACAATTCTTTTCTGTCCTCCTGAGGAGGAGACCATAAGGAATTATCAGCGATTACTCCGATGCTTTGAACTGATGTCTGGGTTGAACATTAATTTTGAAAAATCCAACTTTATACCGGTTAATTGTGATCGGATGTGGGTCCGTAGGATGTGCCGGTTGTTGGGGTGCAAGGAGGCATCACTGCCAGTCAGATATCTGGGTATTTCCCTCGGAGCAAATCCGAGGCTGGTAAAGACATGGAAACCGGTGATTGACAAGGTTGAAGATAAGATCAGTTTGTGAAAAGCAAAGACTCTTAACAAAGCGGGTAAGCTGGTCCTAATTAAGTCGATTCTTAATAGCTTGCCTATTTACTACCTCAGCCTATATAAGATGCCGAAGACAGTGGCAGAAAAGTTGATTTCCCTACAAAGACGATTCTTGTGGAGTACAGAGGATGGGAGGCACGGGGTACCGCTTGTGAAGTGGGAGATAGTTATGGCTCCAAAGCAGGCAGGTGGGTTGGGAGTTGGGGATGCGGTGATTCGAAATACAGCTTTGCTGTTCAAGTGGTGGTGGAGGTTCTCAAAAGAAGACTGTCCTTTATGGAAGCAAGTTGTTTGCTCTTGCAACAACATGAATCCTACTGTGATGCTGCACGGCCAGCCAGCTCCCATCAGAGGGGGTCCTTGGCGGGATATCTGCCAGTTACAAATTAGTGAGTCGCAGCTGAGAGAAAAGATTATCAGCGGGTTGTCTATGGAGTTCGGTAATGGCAGAACAATCCGGTTCTGGGAGGATAACTGGTTGCCGCCTGGGGTGTTGAAAGATCTATTTCCTAGACTCTTCTCGGTTTCGACCCTTCAAGGATCTGTTATAGGGGATTGTGGGTTTTAGGATGGGATAGAATGGATCTGGAGCTTTCAGTGGAGGAGAGAGTTGTTCCAATGGGAGTTGGATTTAGTACACCAGCTTCACGAGCTGTTACAGTCGGTCAAGCCCATCATTGAAAAAGAGGATGGCGTGGTATGGAAATTTGATAAAACAGGAGTTTACTCAACGGCTTCCTTTGGGCAGGTTTTGCATGCGGAAGTCCTACCGAAGAAAATCACAAGCTATAGCTTCACTCGTGCTGTTTGGAAAGGATTTGTCCCTCCCAGGGTTGAGCTGCTTACTTGGTTTGTCTTGGTTGGAAGGGTGAATACTAAGGATCGCCTTTGTAGATTCCGGGTTATTCCTCAGCAGGACAATAGGTGTGTGCTATGCGATAAGGTTGAGGAAACTGCTTTTCATTTGTTCCTGGAATGCGAGACCACATGGCAGGTGTGGTGTGCTTGGCTGCTGGCCTTGGGACGACAGTGGAGCCTTCCAGGTACACTAAAGGATCACTCTGAAAGCTGGACGAATTTATCTGTAAGAAAGGTAGACAGAAAGAGGTGGTTCATTGGGTTCTTTGCAGTTATTTGGACAACCTGGCTAGAAAGGAATAGTAGGCTCTTCAGAGATAATACTTCCAGCGTGGAGGACATCATAAACAGGTCATTTAGGTACTTTAAGGAATGGAGTGGTGATGACCCATTTAGGTGTTAATGGCCATGCCGAAGATAACTAGGGGTTGGTTTATTGAATTTTGTTAGTCCTTGTAGCTCTTTTAATTGCTCCACTTTATGTGTTGAGCTCCCTTTGATTCAAAAAAAAAAATACAATTAAACTTATAAACCTATGAACCAATAGTTATGACAGTTTAACAACCAATTCGATTCTTAAAAGCGTACTAAAATATCTTCATAAAAAAAAGATTAAAGTTAATATAATTAAATACAAAATAATTTATTTTCAGCATATTGTGAAATTTTTTTAAATAAATAATTTAAATATTTTACTTACGAATATAGATAATTTATAGTATATTTACTAATTTTTATTTTTTTTATATATTTTATTACTGTGTAAACAAATTAAAATTTTTTACATCTCGTTTACACTATAAATAAGATAAGACATCATTTTATTTAATTTTATCTTATTTACAAACGAGATATATGAAAGTTGAAAAATATACATATCTCATTTACACTGTAAACGAGATATGTGTATTTATAAATATAAAAATATAATTTTTGAAAATAATAAAAAATTATTAATTTAATTTGGACCAATTTAAAAATTAAAAGAAATATTTAGTTAATTTTAATATTTTTTATATTAGAAAGGACTTAATTATAAAATCAAAGCAGTGTAGGGACCCAATTGAAAGAAAAAAAAAGTATAAAGACCTAATTAAAAATTTGGTAAAACTATAGAGACCAACAGAATTATTAAACCATTAATTTATATCTTATTTATATTTTAAATTTTAAATTTTAAATTAATACTTTTGTTTGTGAATTCTTAAAAATAGAACGTTTCAAATAATATGAAAGATTGACGATTTTAAAATAATAAGAAAGATGAGCGGTTTTAACTTTTAACTCACTCATTAGTGAACGACTAGGTTTATCACGTGATTTGAAACTATCTATTTAAAATCAACACATTATTTTTTAGAAACCAACCCATTTAAATTAATACTCAAAAAGAATAAAAATATATTATTTGAAACTGTTCATCTTTTTTATTAATTGAAATCGTTCTTCTTCTCTATTGTTTAAAACATTCTATTTTTTAGAATTCAGTATAAACAAACAAAGTTATTAATTTAAAATTTAAAATATAGAGGAGATATAAATTAGTTAAAGTGAATTTAAATAATAACAAAATATATTAATTTTTATTTTTTAAATTGGTTCAAATTAAATTATTAATTTTTTATTTTTCTTTAAATTATATTTTTATATTTACAAATACACATATTTTGTATGTAAACAAGATAAAGCTAAATAAAATTGTATATTATCTTATTTACCGTGTAAACGAAATATAAATAATCTTAATTTATTTATCCAATAAATAAACTAGTAAATATAATGAAATTAGTAAATATTTATGAATTAAATATGATGCAAACTATCTATATCTATAAATAAAATATTTAAATTATTTATTTAAAAAAAATCCCATATTCTGCTATGCTCCTTGCCATCCCATTTGCAGTTTGCTTTTACAAACATACACGAGAATAGTTATATTTTAATAAAAATCCATCCTTTAGAACACTGCACCACCCCCCCCCCCTCTTGATTTTCTCACCCCTCCTCGCACACTTCCAGCCGCCTCCTTCCCTCGGAACTCCGCCGTATCAGCTTCGCCTCTCACCATCGCGCCGTCTCGCCGTCGCCGAATCCCTGTCCATCTGCAGCCTGCAGGTAGGCCGTTTCCTTACCTCTGTTTGACTGTTTAGTGTTTACTCAGGCGTTGTTTGATTGTTTGATAATTTACCTGCAGTTCTATTGTTGTCCCTTTGATAATAATACTGTGATTTTAGGTTTAGGTGGTGCATTTATTTAACTGATTTGGATATCCGAGACTGATATTTGACTATTTAGGGTTAGTTTGATGGTTATTTTTTTACTCTGATTTGGCTGTAATGTTACTAGTATTTTATTTTTTGACATCATTTGAGGATTTTGACATCATTGGGGCAGTTAGGTTTAGTTCGATTGTTGATAATTTGAAGTTTTTGTGTTGTAATATGCGACAATGTGAGTACCCTTATTCCGCCATTGATAGGCTCCTGTTTTTTCAATTTCTATTTTGTTTTATTTTGTTTTATTTTATTTTTAAATGGGGCACCAGCACTTCTGAGTCAAACTTGAGTTAATACTCAATTTGGTCTTGAAATTTGAGGTTGGACTTAGATTGACTCCTAAAATTCTATTTGACCCAAATTGAACCCCCCCAAATTTACAATGGTAACTAGCTTTAGCTCTTGAGTTCATCTCCTTTAACAGGCATGCTAATTTGACACGTTAACTTATCATACTGGATAATACAACGACGTTGTTTTATATTGGCACCCAATCTTCAATGAAATGATGTCGTTTCACACAAAATGCATCTCTTTCTTACCAGTGATGGTCATGCAACGAGATGCATTTTATCCTGTTATTTTGTTGAAGATTAGGTGCCAATATAAAAAGATGTCTTTTTTGTTTTATTTAGCGTGACAAGTTAATGTGCCAAATCTGCACGCCATTAACGGAGATGAGCTTATGGGCTAACGAGAGTTATGGTTATAAATTTGCAGGTCCAATTTGGGTCATTTAAAAATTTTAGGGGTCAATTTGAGTTCGACCTTAAATTTCAGGGGCCAAGTTGAGTATTAACTCGTCAAACTCATTTGACTCTTCAATCTTAACTACTCTTAGCTCTGAACTCTTATTGTGATAAGTGTTTTTGTTTCCGTTTCTCTAACTGGGTATGTTTTCTTTGTATATTATAATTGACCATGTTTACACACTTTTGATGCTTGCCTTTTAAATTTCAAATTTTTGCTCTTCCTTTGTGGTAACTTGCTTATTATTTGCAAAGCTTAGAACTTATGTTAATGGCTTGATGAAATAATTATTACTTACCTAAGAACTAGGTCCATTATTCTTATATGTGCAATTCAAATGAGTGGCTTTTAAATTAAAAATAATGAATAATTGTTAATGATATTCATTTGGTAAGAGCTGATAACAAGCCTAGTTTTTCGAAGAGATTTTAGAATATCTTTTGTACGGCATTGGTTTTTTAAATGATCATGCAATGATGATCTAGTCTTGAGGCATTTAAAAGATTGGGAAATTTTTACCTTAGCTAGCCGGTGTTCCTACCTTTCAAGTTTCCGCTAAGATAAGTATGATTACTTGATTATTGCTTATTGTGCAATTTGATAGGTGATTGTGTTGATTTTATTCATCACATTTTGATATGTATTGATGCTTGCTAATTGCTACAAGTATTAACTCTTTTTGACTTGCTTTGAATCCACATAGTTGGAAATTGTATTATTTATTTGAATAATTAAGAAGTAATCCTTAAATTCTTGATGAAGGAATAATTCGTTCCTGTTTGAAATTAAATATGAATAACAGGCTTTTTATTCTTGTTTCAAGAACGTGTTGCAGGAAGTTAGACGAACATTGGATTAAACATGGCTCAATTGCTATCGTCTTCTAGCTCCCTGACTATCTTCTCTAGAAACAAACCTTACTTAAAACCTTTCAACCAATGTTCAATGTCATTTTCAACCTCAGCTGCTTGCAACAATTCTACATATCCATTTAGAAAGCTTTTCTTGCAACGACAGAAACCGAGAAAAAGTTTGGTATTACAAGTTAGTGCAGTTTCAACTAGCATAGAAACTCCAGTTCAAACTAGCTCTGGTGAACCTTCTAAACCACAGCGAGTCATGGTCATTGGTGGAGATGGTTATTGTGGTTGGGCAACTGCTCTTCATCTGTCTAAGAAGGGTTATGAAGTTGCGATTGTTGACAACCTTATTCGACGTCTCTTTGATCACCAGCTTGGATTGGATTCTCTAACACCGATATCCTCCATTCAGAATCGGATCCGCTGCTGGAAATCTCTCACTGGAAAAAGTATTGAGCTCTACATTGGTGACATATGCGACTTTGAGTTCTTAACGGAAACATTCAAGTCATTTGAACCTGATGCTGTTGTCCATTTCGGGGAGCAGCGATCTGCACCTTACTCTATGATAGATCGGCCAAGAGCTGTGTTTACGCAACAGAATAATGTTATCGGTACACTGAATGTTCTTTTTGCTATAAAAGAGTTCAGAGAGCAGTGTCATTTGGTTAAGCTTGGGACCATGGGTGAATATGGTACTCCAAATATTGATATCGAGGAGGGTTATATTACCATTACTCACAATGGAAGGACAGATACTTTGCCGTATCCCAAGCAAGCCAGCTCATTTTATCATCTAAGCAAGGTTCACGATTCACATAACATAGCCTTCACTTGCAAAGCTTGGGGGATTCGAGCAACTGATCTGAATCAAGGAGTGGTATATGGATTAAGGACAGATGAGACTGCAATGCATGAAGAGTTGTGCAACAGATTCGATTATGATGGCATATTTGGAACTGCATTAAATCGATTCTGTGTTCAGGCTGCCGTCGGTCATCCACTTACTGTATATGGTAAAGGAGGCCAGGTAACTGATCCTTCTATTTATTAATTTCTTTTCAATAAGTAGAAGAATGACATTTGGATGATTGGTATGGTAAGGGCATGCATTCTTGAATATGAATTGTTTGTTTTATACGAGGAGAGCAGAAGTAGAGGGATTTGATGGAGCTTCTTAGAGGAATGGGCTACCCTACACCTCTCTCCTTTCTCTTTTGTGCTTGCATTGTTGTGTTACCATGGATGATTTTAGCTTTAACATTTTCTATCTAATTTTGAGGTTGCATTCGACATGTGTCAGATTGAGAATCAAATTTACATTGCCTCATGAAAACTTGTGCCTTCATTATTTATGTGTATCTGAAAATATGGAACTCATTCCTCTGAGAATTAGTTTTTATTTTTGGGAAATGGTAAACAGATATAAATAGCAACCTTTTAGATCTCATTTAATGTTATTTTTACGTTACTAGGTTTGCAACCTATTCTATAGTCCAGATATCTAGCAGCTCTTGAATAGATGTTAAATGTTATCTCAGCTCACCTCATTAGACAGCAATTTAAATGAAGTTCTGTATTTCTCTTTTAACCATTGCTTCATTTGATTATCTAAATTTTTTTTGAGCTGATGCATGTGGCTATGGGAAAAGTTATCAAATTCTCTGCGGCTTATGTTGTCTGTATTGTGAAATGTACATATTTCAGACTCGGGGCTATCTTGACATAAGAGATACAGTTCAATGCGTGGAGCTTGCCATTGCGAACCCTGCAAACCCTGGGGAGTTCCGAGTCTTCAACCAGTTTACCGAGCAGTTTTCAGTCAATCAACTAGCTGCCCTTGTTACAAAAGCTGGTGGGAAACTTGGGCTCAATGTGGAAACCATAACCGTGCCAAACCCGAGAGTGGAAGCAGAGGAGCATTACTACAATGCCAAGCACACTAAGCTTGTTGAGCTGGGACTCAAGCCACACCTTCTTTCAGATTCTCTCCTTGATTCACTGCTCAACTTTGCTATCCAGTACAAAGATCGTGTTGACAAGAAGCAAATCATGCCTAGTATTTCTTGGAGAAAAATTGGGGTCAAACCGAAAACTGTCACAGCCTAAGAATGTGGAGTCTTTGCCGCTTTTACTGTATCTTGCATGATTATGCTTCTTGGTTCGATAAGGGTATGTTATGATGCTTTGAATTGATTATTTTCAAATGGCATGATCCATTTCTGTGTAGCCTTCGTATCCTTGTGTATTATGTAGGGTAGACATTTGTGCTCCCAAGTACTTTCCCATCAGAGCATTGTATGTAGTAAGTTCCTGTGCAGTGTCCTTATTTAATATGGATGTATTGATTTGTTGCATACCTAAAGAGACCAGTGAGTTTCAAAGGCAGAATGATAAATGATGATGCTAATTAGCAATTTATTAAATTGGAGAATGCTATGGAATCAACAGTTTTAGTATAAGAAACGGGAGAGTTAGCTAGAAAAAAAGTGTTAGCCATTTAGATAATTTTAGTGACGCATTTTTGTTTTGTTTCGGGGGTGAGAAGGGGGGCTGGTTACTTGGTTATTATCCTTTGAAATGAACGGGCACTTTATAGTGCATCATTTCATGATACCATCTAATTTTATAACATTTATGATATGTTTAGAATACAATACAATAAAATTGAAATTGGTTTAATTTTAAAATTAAATTCTTTGTTTGAAATGAATAAAATTAGGAATTGAATTTATTTGTAAATTTTATAGATTTACATTTGTTCCAGGGTTTATTTGAAACCAATGTGATTTGGGTTTGAACGCGAGGTCCAAGCTCCTCTTTGGTGGGATACTCCGATGTTTCCTCTGTCAAAGTTATGCCGTCCGAGCTTTTTAGAGAGGTTTGGGGGGAGGGGTCTTGAAGGGATTCTGATGTTTAAGTTAGCAAAGGCTTTAGGCATGTTTTGTGTAGATTAGAGTTGAGAAATACCTGAGTTTAATGAGATATTTATATAGTAATAAAGATAAGTTATCTTTTTATAACTTATCCACCCTATCATGGTGGGTGGTTGTTCTCTTTTTTTTATCTAGGGGTTGTTGAAATCTTATATCTGAAAATAAGAACATGTTTGTAGGTGAAGTTAAGATTTTGCAAGCCAAGTGGTACAAATGAGGTCGGGAGTATAGGGAGAGTGACTTTGGACTTTGAAGTGGGCCTTAGTTATTTTGGGACCGGCTTTGAGTTGTGAGTCAGGGTATGAATAGCGCCCTTTTTGAGGCTGAGTTCTTGTAAATCGGGCTCAAACATTCAGTCAAGTTGTTCGTTAAATGTTGCTATTATCGCTTGAGTAGATCGTTCACATTAGATTCTCGATATATTTTGAGGGAACAAGTCGGGAAACTCAACGTGATCTGTATTTGGAAAGGTTGGAGACTCGACATGATTTGAACAGTTGTAATGTTTTTGTAACATTTCTCATTCTGTAATCGCGCGCCTTTTCGATAACCGTGCGCCATCATTTAAAGTGAGGTGACTTTACCTTTTTGTTGTTGTCACTATATAAACATGATTCCTTCCCTTCTCTTTTCATTTATTCACTTTTTAAAGGCTTTCTCTATTCTCTGAAAACTACACTCTCTCTTTTATTCTTCTACAAAATCGTTTTTCTCCTTCTCGCTTTCAGAGTTTCTATTTTCTTCAAATTTATCTTCCTCTTGGTGGTTGCCCTTGTTCGAGGTTGCTTCTTGTAAGTAGTTGTTGCGTGTGCCATTTTCGTACTTTTCTTTCACCAAATTTGCTGTTTTTTTTTATTATTATTTTGATTGTCTTAATATTTATATTTACCTTTGTATATTGTATTCTACCACACAACTTCAATACACACAAACATTTTTTTTATTACTCTCTCTTAACTTTTTAATATGATATCAAAATCATGATATCCTCCTTGAAGAGGATATGTTATTTTTCGGTCTAGTGAAACTACCATATTTTTCTTCAAAAGTATATCACTTTTGTGCGTTTTCCTTCTCTGTAACACCTTCACCTCCACGAGTGTTACGTTTCTGGCTGCACCACTATAACGAGGATGGCAACTTTTATATATGACTATAAATAGTAAGAGCTTTTATCTGAAATCCTTATTGACTTTTTTTGAAAAACCAAAAATTTTTTTTCTTTAATACATACATACATACATACATACATACATACATACAAAGCTCCACTACACCTTTACATATGCAAAAAACATATATACAAGTAATATACTAACATATAATATAAAATCACAACTCCTATTATTCTTCACAAAAATGTAAATAACGATAACAAAGGTAAAGAAAAAAATGTCTAAGATAATACAACAAAAAAGCACGATCAAATGTTCAGTAAACTATTCATAGGCTTCTTCATTGGTTTCCTGAAATGTATAGGGCTGTAGGAGGTGAGAACCTAACTCCACGGTCTCAGTAGAGAAGTTTCAAAATTTTCATAAAAAGATATATATATATATATAAGAAAATTTGTTTTACAACAGTAATCATTACTCGTCTTATGAATATTTTCACTAAACTATCCTTTCCTTAAGTCTCGATCATTGAGCATATTACTCACTAATTCAAAATCATGTGATTTTCCATCCAAAACTAAAAAATATCAAAACACCAATTTATATCAAATTTAGACTATAACCCTCATCCATTTCATTTTTAAAATCCTGCCTTCACACAACTCTTCGAACAACAACAATTAATCATCTGAAATCCAATTTCGCATATTATTTATTTCAATCTCAACAAATATACTACAACACATTAATACATACCAAGAGAGATAATTCACGCAATCAAGGCTTCTGACCAAAATTCATTCAAAATTCAATCAATTATCTAGTCAATCTCTTACAAGTCACCATAATCTACAATAAATCTGAACTAATTAAATCACAATCACAAGTAATCAGACAGTCAAACAAATAATCACACATAGCGAACAATTATGACAAGTAGTACAATTAGCAGTCAATAGAATATTAATTAGGCAAACCAAGTAATTATGCACACCCAAATAATTGCAAACAAGTGCACATGATGCATATTTGTTCTACTGGCCGTGAGCTCACGTATTGGTTAAACTACTAGACCCGGCACATCTGATAGCTAACCCGTACATTGTCTATCTGTTGCGCATCTCCAGGAGGAATTATCATCGAGGAATCATATGAAATAAAGGAGAGTGCCTTCTCACCTTCTCCTAGAGGTATAGGCCATGCCATATAAAATAACGGAGAGTGCCGTCCCACTCAGAGGAGAGTACTTTCTCACCTTACAACTAGAGAGAGACTATGATGCAACAATAAAAAATCCTCAACCTAACTTGTTCACACCACAATCAAAAATTGAATCGAAGGGAATCCTCAACCTTCTAGCCAATCCTCTGATGTAACAAGAGAAGGAATTCTCAATCCCACTTGTCTACTATAACACAAGAGAGGGAATCCTCAATCTCAACTTGTCTATCCGTGAGCAAGACTAAGCCATCATCCTCACCGTGGGCGAGACGAACCACCATCCCCAAAACATCAATCATAATCACAATCAAATATAACCAAGATCATAATCAAAACCACAATTTTATGTAATCATATTCATCACAAGAATAATTATTCTCGACTTTATCCTCGAGCCGTGAGCGAAAAAAAACCACCGTCCTCACTGTAGGTGGGACGAACCACCATCCCCACAACATTTATATCTCAAAACAAGTTTCCAAAAACTAATTTCAACTTCATTTTTAAGTTTAAGACTTTCCCAAAAAGACTCGAAAATCATTCTATTTTACCAATCAAATTCAAATACTTCAAATTCACTAAAACTTCTCAAAACATAATTCTTTAATCAAAATTAATCAAATAAAACTTCAAAATAAAGTATCTAGTTTTTATGAAATTAACACCAGTTTCCATCATTCTTATTATTCAAATACTCCTATGAAAATTTCGGCAGAACCTTCCCTAAAACTCGAACCTTTCCACCCTTCAAGGGTTCCATCCAAATCGAACAGTTTCTCAATATGTACCAATCAAACATAATCAAGAATTCCAGCAACCAATCATTTTCCAACAATCAGAAACGCAATCATAGTTCATAACCACAAACAAACCAACTTCATCAATTAATCTCGCAAAGCAGCCATAATCTATTTGAGCATTTAATCAATCACATTTATCCATTACAGTTCAATTTAATCCATAAGACTCGCACAATCATTAAAAATATATTTTTTACATCGATATTGATTTATGACAATTCCTTGAAATACAACAGGTTAAGAAAAAGCCCCTACCTCAATCTTGACTCAACTACGCAACCGAACTAATGGCAACAGCAGCAGTACTAGCAGTTCCAATGACTCCACGTAGCAACGACAGTCACAATTATGGTAACTCAAACCTACGATATCAATACCTCAAAATCTTTAACAAACTAATACCAAAACACTAACGGCGAGGATTCTGGAACAAGAATACTTATTGTAACTAAGAAGAAATGAGAGAACAGAGCAACAACAACTCTGGTAATGACTTCCAATGATGACAGCGTCATTTTCCATCGGCCAGAATCATAGCGACGCGGTCTTCTCCTCCTCCGAAGAGCTCCTCTTCTCTCTATTTGCATTCTGCTCGTTCTCCCCCCTCATGCAGCAGCGACTTTCTCTGGTGACTACCCAAATAGCAACAACGGCGATAGAAGCTTTAGCGGCGGCAATTGTGGCTCGATGGCAGCAGAAGCGGCCCTCCCCCCTTCCTTTCTCGTCTTGTTTAAAGGATATTTACAAATTTATATATATTAATATTAATTTTATTAATAATTAATATTAATATTTAAGTGAGCGGTTAAAATCTTAACCGGTTTTGAGTTAGTTATTTGTTAACCGGTGATATATATTTATGTATGTGATGGTTAGTGTGTGAAATGATACATTATGCCTATTCACACAACAAATAAAGAGTTGTGACTATTCACACAGCAACAAAGGGTCACAACCATTCAACATGGTACGTGACTTCTAGTTATTCATGCAACACATATATATAAATATCCCTTATACTCAAAATGGACTTCAAGAGAAAATTTTTTTCTTTAAGCCTTATTTTCTCCTTCTTCTAAAGTTCAAGAGAGTTAAGAATTTCTTACTATTGCTAATTAAGAAATTCTTAGGTTTCATTGTATCCTGGGAGAGTATTGTCATCAACCCTATAGCAACTAAGTGTGGGGGCAAATATCTCTCTAAAGAAAGCGATCTAATCGTGCCTTGAAACCAATACACAAATATAAGATTTTATCATCTTCTCATACTATATACACAACAACTTTAGAGAGATATTTGTTGAAGATGGCACAAGATCAAAACACTACGTTCAAGGTCATGAATCAAGAGTTTGTCAAATTAGATCGCTTTGATGGAACGAACTTCAACCGTTGGAAAGACAAGATGATGTTTCTTCTTTCAGTTCTCAATCTTGCATATGTGATTGACCCAAAGACTACACCAATTGCCGATGCCGCTGAAAATTCCACACCGGAAGAGAAAGAAAAGATTGTTTAATTGAAAAAGAAACGTGATGAAGATACTTTTGCATGTCGAGGTCATATTCTCAATACTTTATCCGACCGACTCTATGATCTCTACATGTCAATTCAATCACCATTAGAAATTTGAAAATCTTTGGAAGAAAAGTACAATACCGAACGACAAGGAACAGATAAGTTTATTATGATGAAATATTTTGAATTTATTATGAATGATACTATGCCTGTCATGGATCAAATTCATGAATTACAAATCCTTGTAAGTAGACTTCGTGATCTACAAGTGGTGATCCCTGAATCATTACAAGTTGGAGCAATTATCTCAAAATTGCCTTCATCTTGGAATGGTTATAGGAAGAAACTTTTACATCTTGGTGAGGACTTCACAATTGAGAAATTACTAAGGCATATACGTATAGAGGAGGAAACTCGAAAACGTGATGCTGTGTATCTTTCTCAAAGTTCTAAAGTGAATCATATTGGTGAAAACAACACCAATAAGAAGAAAAGAAAGTTCTCTAAAGATTCAAAGCAAGATAAGAAGAGACAAAGAGAGTGTTATCATTGTCACAAGAAAGGACACTATATCAAAGAATGTAGACTTTTGAAAAGGGAAGCACCAAAGACCAACTTAGTGGAAGAGAAGGATCTAATTGCTATGGTTGTAGAAAAAGTACAAAACATGCATATTGGCATGGTTACAGAAGTCAACATAGCAACACAAGGAAAATCACTTGAGTGGTGGTTAGATTCTGGGGCTACTGTTCACGTTTGCAATGATCGCAACCAATTCAAAACATATGAAGAAGTGAACAATAGAGAAGTCTTAATGGGCAATGACAACTCAGCCAAAGTTTGTGATCAAGGAAGTGTGGAATTAAATTTTACATCTGGAAAGAAATTAAGTTTAATAAATGTACTTCATGTTCCAGATTTGAGAAAAAATTTAGTTTCTGTTAGTCTCTTGTGTAAGAAAGGATTCAAAGTTGTAATGGAATCCGATAAAGTGATCTTGCTTAAGAATGATGTATTCATAGGAAAAGGATATTGTACTGAAGGCATGTTTAAACTTAGTATTAATAAAGTGAATGTTTCCTTGTATGTTGTTGATTCTTGTGATTTATGGCATAGTAGATTAGCACACTTAAATTACAAATCAATTGAATATATGCAAAAGAATAACTATATTGATCTTAGTAACAAGGATTTTAATAAGAAATGTGATATTTGCATACAATTTAAAATTACTAAGAAACCTTTTCCTAAGGTTGAAAGAAATACACATTTATTAGAATTGATTCATAGTGATATTTGTGAGCTAAATGGCAATATTACTAGAGGAGGAAAAAGATACTTTATAACCTTCATTGATGATTGTTCTAGATTTACTTATGTGTATTTGCTTAGAAATAAAGATGAAGCTTTTGAAATGTTTAAGAAATATAAAATGGAAGTAGAAAATATGCATGATAAGAAAATAAAAGTTCTTCGTAGTGATCGAGGTGGAGAATATTTTTCTAATGAATTTGATCACTTTTGTGAATTACATGGTATTGTGCATGAATCTTCCGCTCCATATACTCCGCAACAAAATGGTTTGGCGGAAAGAAAAAACCGTACCTTAGTGGATATGGTTAATTCAATGTTACTAAATGCAAAATTGCCTTACAATTTGTGGGGTGAAGCATTATTGACATCATGTCATATCCATAATAGGATACCATCAAGACATAGAAAGGTTTCTCCTTATGAAATTTGGAAAGGAAGGAAACCTAATTTAAATTATCTTAAAGTGTGGGGGTGTTTAGCCTTTTATCGAGTTCCTGATCAAAAGAGAACCAAATTGGGGCCAAGAGCCATAAAAGGCACTTTTATAGGATATGCTCAAAATTCTAAAGCATATAGAATATTAGACTTAGTGTCTAATGTAGTTGTTGAATCAAGAGAAGTAGAATTTATTGAAAATAAATTTATCAATAATTCAACTTCTAATTCAGAGTATCCCCAAAATGATACTAATATTTCACAAGAAATAAATAATCAAAATAATAAACGTCTAAGCGACAAAGAGTTTATTGAACCAAGGAAGAGCTTGAGAGTAAGAAAAGAAAAGGACTTGGGTCCAGATTTTATTTCTTCTCAGGCTATCACCTTTTTGGTAGAAGGAACTAGGAATTCTGTAACAAACAAGATTCCTATTGTTATGAACATAGAGGGTGATCCTCAAACATTCAAAGAGGCTATGGCTTCAAGGGATTCTGCTTTTTGGAAAGAATCAATAAATGATGAAATGGACTCAATATTATTTAACAATACTTGGGTCTTGGTTGATTTGCCTCCAGGATCAAAGCCTATAGGATGTAAGTGGGTATTTAGAAAAAAGTATAATACTGATGGTTCATTACAAACCTTTAAAGCAAGGTTAGTGGCCAAGGGGTTTAGACAACAAGAAGGTCTAGACTATTTTGATACCTACGCACCTGTGGCAAGAATGACTTCTATTAGGGCTCTTATAGCATTAGCATCTATACATAAGCTTCATATACATCAAATGGATGTTAAAACAGCTTTTCTAAATGGAGATCTTAATGAAGAAATTTATATGGAGCAACCGGAAGGCTATGTGCTACCCGGAAATGAAAAGAAAGTTTGCAAATTAATTAAGTCTTTGTATGGGCTAAAACAAGCGCCTAAACAATGGCATGAGAAGTTTGATTCAGTGGTGTTATCAAATGGATTCTCACATAATAGTGCGGATAAATGTATTTACTCAAAATTTACTAAAGATTATGGAGTAATTATTTGTTTATATGTTGATGATATGTTAATCATCGGAACAAATTTAGAAGGAATTCGTATAACGAAGGAGTATCTAACTTCTAAATTCAAGATGAAGGATTTGAATGAAGTTGATACAATATTAGGCATAAAAGTGCATAAGAATGAAGTTGGCTTTACTTTAAGTCAATCTCATTATATCAAAAAGGTATTGGAAAAGTTTGATCATCTCACAATTAAAGAATCCAATACACCGTATGATCCTAATCTTAAATTAGAAGGAAACATGGGAAGACCTATAGCACAATTAGAATATGCTAGTGCTATAGGAAGTTTAATGTATGCAATGCATTGTACTAGACCTGATATAGCATTTGCTGTGTGCAAATTATCAAGGTTTACAGGAAAGCCTAGCAATCAACATTGGAAAGCTATAACAAGAGTTCTTAGTTATCTCAAGAAAACTATAAACTTGGGATTACATTATAGTGATTATCCCGCAGTTTTAGAAGGTTATTCCGACGCAAGTTGGATTACAAATCTTAGTGACAACAAATCCACTTCAGGATGGATTTTCACCATAGGTGGTGGAGCAATAAGTTGGGCCTCAAAGAAACAAACATGTATTACACATTCTACTATGGAGGCTGAGTTTGTAGCTTTATCAGCCGCAGGTAAAGAAGCGGAATGGTTAAGAAATTTATTATATGACATAAAGCTGTAGCCACAGCAGACGACAGCCATTTCAATCTTCTGTGATAGTGAATCAACCATGTCTCGAGCATATAATAAGGTTTATAATGGAAAGTCTAGACATATAAGTTTGAGACATGAATTTGTGAGGCAACTAATAGATGATGGTGTAATTACCATCACTTATGTAAGATCTCAAGAAAATTTAGCAGACCCTTTGACTAAAGGTTTGTCAAGGGATAAAATTAAAGAAACTACTGCTAAAATGGGATTAAAACCTATTATTGCTAAATGATGGGAACCCAACCTTATTCTAGTAGACCACTAGTTTCAAGGTTTAATGGGTAATAACAAGTTATTTAGCAATTGGAGCACTAAGGTATAGGATTTAGTGCTATTTACAATAAATTAGGAGGGTGAGTTTAAACTCTTAATGGAATGATAATATTATCTATCAAAAGATTCCACCTATATGAATATAAGAGTGGTGCCGCTCTAATCGAGAATTTTAGAGGTTTTATTCTCGTAAATATTCATGAAACCAGGATGAGCACAAGGCCATACAAGTGCTTAAAATTGTAAACTCTTGAACTTGGAAGGTATAAGTAATGTGTGTGATTTTTGGTACTAGCATATGGAGTATAGGTTTAATCGATTAGACACCTATTACTTCGTTAGAACTTTAAAATTTACATTAAAAGAATGTTTAATCTTAGTGACACATTCTTTATGCATATACTTGTATGGTATTTAAATTTTGTAAATAGTGGGGGATTAAAGGATATTTACAAATTTATATATATTAATATTAATTTTATTAATAATTAATATTAATATTTAAGTGAGCGGTTAAAATCTTAACCGGTTTTGAGTTAGTTATTTGTTAACCGGTAATATATATTTATGTATGTGATGGTTAGTGTGTGAAATGATACATTATGCCTATTCACACAACAAATAAAGAGTTGTGACTATTCACACAGCAACAAAGGGTCACAACCATTCAACATGGTACGTGACTTCTAGTTATTCATGCAACACATATATATAAATATCCCTTATACTCAAAACGGACTTCAAGAGAAAATTTTTTTCTTTAAGCCTTATTTTCTCCTTCTTCTAAAGTTCAAGAGAGTTAAGAATTTCTTACTATTGCTAATTAAGAAATTCTTAGGTTTCATTGTATCCTGGGAGAGTATTGTCATCAACCCTATAGCAACTAAGTGTGGGGGCAAATATCTCTCTAAAGAAAGCGATCTAATCGTGCCTTGAAACCAATACACAAATATAAGATTTTGTCATCTTCTCATACTATATACACAACATTGTTTTCTTCCTCTCCCTGCATTATGTCTCTCTTCCTCAGCTCAGTTCGGTGATAGACTCAACCCCACCAGTGACGGCAACGGTCCTTCACGCCTATGATAGGCACAACGGCGGCGTAGAATTATCCTTTGTCCTCGTCGCGTCTCCTTTCTATTTGATCTCTCTCTCTTTCTCTCTCACGTGCGATAACGTCGGGCAGTTCCCCCTCCGCCGATGCCCTCTTCTTCCTCTTCTCTCTTTCTTCTTTTTCTTCCGTTCTCTCTTCTTTGCAGCTCTATTTCTATCTTTTTCTTTCTTTCTTTCTTTTTTCTTTCATGAGTGAGGGTAGTGGCGGGAGGGCGGGAGAGTGTGAATTAGGGTTTGGTAAAAGGGATAAGGGTAGAATAGGTATTTTAATAAAATTAGAGAGTAGAGTAGTAATTGAAAACCAAATATAGTTCAATATAATTATTTTTGAGAACACTATTTATTTACCAACTTATAAATTATTTTTAAATAAGTACCCTAATTTAAAAATTAGAGATAATCTAATTAATTCTTTCTTATTCATAAAATTAAATTAACAAATCCTTCTTATTTTTCAATTACTAAAACTTTGAATTTTAAATAAGGAAACACCCAATTATTATGAAAATAAAATCATAAATAAATATAATAAATCACAAATACTTATTATTTAATTTCTAAAAATCGGGGTCTTACATTATCCATTGCCACTATTTTGATACTTTCTCATCACCACAAAGATTAGCTGTTCCTCTCCATCTCGTTTTTTCGAGTCTAACATGCCTAACGCAGCCGTCTCCCGCTGCTGGATCTGCCGCCTGAAGAATGCTGCTGTCAACCACCAACTCCATCTTTATCCGTGACGTTTTTCCATTTTTCGATGATCTGTCTAGCATTTTTTCCTTACCTATTCAATAGTTTTTCGCTAGTTTGCCATCTCTCTAACAATTTGCCGCCTATTTGGCTATTTTCCAGTAGTTCACCAACTCTCATTTTGGCAGTTTTTTGGCCGTTCGCCACGCTTCCAACAGTCCCATCTGTGCTTCTGTTCAATAGTTTCGTCTGCGCTTCTTTCTGGCGGTTCCGTTTGTATTTTTTTCTGAAAATTCTGTTTATGTTTTCTTCTGCAGTTTCATTTGCACTTCCTTCCAATAATTCCGTCTGTATTCCATTCCAACAGTTCCATAGACATTTTCTCTATTACTCTCTATTATCTTTCTAACAATAACATTAATACTTTTGACATGGGGTGAATTTTATAATTACTTTGACAAGGTTATTGATAGCCTTCCTTACTATTTACTTGGTCCTATCGCAGTGCGTTGATATGAAACCTTGGTTTTCATGAAAATCTTGGAATAATTTGTTAACTTTATTATCCAAAACCATTTTATAAACATGCATGCATGAGAGATATTAAGAGTTTATACTTTAAAGAATGTATTTTTCTCCTAAAAACTATTTCTTGTTGTGATCTTGGGTTCGACTTCTTATCTATGCATTGTACTTTCAATCATCAAAGCTCAAACAATGGTTGCTATTTATCAAATCAAATAATAATCTATAAGAATAAAGTTCATGCATACACTAACATACATGAGAATTTCTGAGATTTTCTAAGTGAAAATAAGAAGTTTTGCTCTATTTCATTTATATTGTGACACATCAACAATTTTGAGAAGAGAGATACGCTAGTTGAAAGAAAACGAATTTTATTATTTTAAAAATTTAATTAAAACAATAAAAATAACCCACATTAATTACTGATATGTCACAAAATGAATAAAATAGAACAAAAACTTTCATTTGCTCTTAAAACACCTAAGAAATTCACCGTACATACATCTACATTTGCATGAAGTCCTAGTCCACCAAAGCCACTTTGGTTTAAAGACAGACACATAACTTACAACCAATAATACTCATCTAGTCCCATTCCCATTTGGGATATATTAAAATAGGTTATAGAAAGAATACATAAATAAATGAAATTATATAACCACAAGATCCTTTTCAAACAAAACTATCTTTAAATACTCCAATAGACATTCTTATTATATAATTAAAATAGTCCTGAACACTTTGATGTTCTTTTAATGTAATTTGTTTAAATTCATTTTCAAATTTAGAAGAACATCATCTCTCTTTTTTTGGGAGGGCGGGGGGATTTCAATAGCAATGCCTTATTATTTATTTAAAATAACCTATTTTGAGTAAAGCCTCCGTAGCTATCGTTAATACAAGCATTGAACATATCTAATAAAAAACTCCTACAACACAAATCAACCATTTTGTTTCCTTTTCCAATACCCTTACCAATTTTCTCTCTTGCATATACTTTCTAGCCTCTCCATTCAATCCTTTGCACTTTGTTTTTCAGGGTCATTCTGTTTTATGTTTTCTGAAGATGGGGCAGCAAACTTTGATTTACAGTTTTGTAGCCCGTGGCACTGTGATCCTTGCTGAGTATACTGAATTTAAGGGAAATTTTCAAACAATTGCATCTCAGTGCCTTCAAAAGCTTCCTTCCTCCAATAATCGTTTCACCTACAATTGTGATGGCCACACTTTCAATTACCTTGCTGACAATGGCTTCAGTACGTTCATGATTTATAGGTTTTATCATTCCTGATTATATTTTCTTTGAAAATTATATTTGTTTATATATATGTATTATGGTGTATGTTTCTCTTTTGGTTTTGATTTTTTTTTTCATTTCCATTTGATGATAGTTAACCAGGATAGCAAGAATTTTAAAAGTTAAAATAATTGTTCCTCTTCTTACTAGAATTTTTCTAACCCCTGCCTCTCTTGCTCTAAAAGAAAAAAATATAAAAAGCATGTGAGATAGTTATTATAAGAACAAAATGTGAGATACTTATTCTTGGTGGGCGGGTTTTAAGTACTCGATAAGCCTGGAAATATGCCTTGGTCTTGGTGGAACCACACAATTGTTTTCATTATTATAGTCTAAAAATAAAAGGTGACACTTCAATAAAGATTTTATAATTATTTTTATGTAAAAAAAAAAATTTTTTGGATGATGAATTGTAAAGATAAATTTTAATATATTATTTTTATTTAAAATGTAATTAAAATAAATAAATTATACTTTTAAACAAAATATGCAAATATAGAAACGGAAGATTTTAAGAAAATAAAATAAAATTGTTACTATACAAACTTAACGAGCTTAGTAATTAAAAGAAAAGCTGCTGATGAAAAAGATTTGTCAAATAATAAGATAGTAGAAAAAATGCTAATTAATTTACCACTCAAATTTGATCCTGAAATATCAACAATAGAATTCACTAAGGATTTATTGAAGATAACACTAATAGAGTTAATAAGTTCATTAGAAGTTTTTGAATAAAGATTGGAAGCCGATATGATAACAATTTTATATAAAATGCATTTTATTTTGCAAAGGATGCTTATTTAGAAAGTAATATTATCAACCATTTTCTTTTGGAAAAGCATGACATGTTAAATAGATGCTTGAATTAGTTCACACTAATATTTGTTGTCTAATGAAAATATCATCTCTTAGTAGCAGTAGGTAGTTCATTCTTTTTATCGATTATTATGCCAAAATAATGTGGAAAAAAAATAATAGCCAAATTTGTTCTTGAAACATTGTTTATTCTTTAAATTAGTTCTCAAATAATTTTTTTAGTTATATTAGTTTTTGAAAGATAAAACGTAAGTCAAATTAGTTCTTTCGTTAATAGATGATCACATTAAATACCACATGCCATGATGATGTGCCAGGTTAATGCCACATATCACAAGATGATTGGTTGACGTATTAGGTCAGTGAAACCTAGCACACTACTTATCACTTGACACATAAAAATATTATTTATAATTAAAATAGTCTCTGAAAGTCTAAACGTAAGTTATTTTCATCCCTAAAATTTTTAAAAATTAATCAAATTAATCCTTATATAAATTTCTTTCATTTTTTTCATAATATTAAATTTAAAATATTTTTTATAGTAATAATTTTAATATTATTTTTTAGACCTTAATAAACAAAATTCTCTTTAAATAAAATAATAAGAATAATTAAATTATTATAAAATTATTTTATCATTTATATTTTAAAATTTTAGATTTTCAAATTATAGTGAAATTCAAAATCCTATAACTTTTAGTATATAGCTAATTTTAATATTTTAGATTTCACTAAATAAATATAGTAATTATTTAAAAAAACTATATTAAAATATTAAGATTCAACAAGTAATCTCACAAATCGATTTTTCAATTATTGAGTTCTATTATATAAATTAAATAATAATAAAAATTATAATTTTAAAAATTTAAAAGATTTAAATTTTAAAATAACTACTATATTATTTAGTGAAATTTAAAATATTAAATTTTTAAATATATAATTAACAATAATTTGATAAACTCGTTTAAATAAAAAAATTTCACTATAAAAAAATTACAATTTGAAAATGTAAATTTTTAAAATACGAATGACAAAATAACTTTATAATAATTTAATTATTTTTATTATTTTATGTAAAAATAATTTTTTTTATTAAAGTCTAAAAAATAATATTAAAATAAGTACTATCAAAAAATATTTTAAATTTAATAATATAAAAAATAAAAAAATTTATATAAAGACTAATTTGATTAATTTTTAAAATTTTAGTGATGAAAATAATTTACATTTGGACTTTTAGGGATTATTTTGATTATAAATAATTTTTTTACATGTCAAGTGACACGTGACATGCTAGGTATTACTGACCTGACATGTCAACTAATCATCTTATAACACGTAATATTAACCTACTACATTATCATACCACGTAACACTTAACATGATACATCATCATTTAACAAACGGAATAAAGATCAATTTGATTTATATTTTATTTTTCAAAAACTAAAAAAATTATTTGAAGATTAATTTAAAAAATATATAATATTTCAGAGACAAATTTCACTATTAACCCATAAAATTGCGATGAAAATAACATAATTCTAAACATCTGCTAAATATATTATAGGTAGAAGCTAGATACACAACAGTCTACCTAATAAACCATTAGTCAACTCATAATCACCTAAAATGTGGAGTTTACCAAAAGTGCTTCGTGAAATTGAGATGAAAAAGTCAAGGTATTCAGATTTCTTATGAGTTTGTTTGGTAAAGTAAGTATCTATGATATTATAATGAAAAGCTCTAAAAACTAACTAAAAAAAATTACGTGTTAAAAATATTTAGGATAATTTCTAAAAAAATATCTAAGATATTATCTCAGGAGAATTATCCAAAAATTAATAAAATAATGTCAGCCTAAAAAACATCTAGTTACACCAAATTGATTACGATGCGCCAACTTATAAACTCTATAAATAGCTCATAATAAAGTTCCTTTGTTCAAGTCACAACAATGCAAATTCTCTAAGACTTTGTACTCTTTCTTTTCAATAACAAAATTATTTCATTTCTATAATCATTCATCAAACTATCAACCACCATCCTTAATACATAATTCAAGTACAAACACATTAACCTAACTTAAAACTATTTTATAAAACTAATAGTGAGCATAAATTCGTTCATGGGATTAATAAAGGAAAATGAAATTCATATTTATGATAAATATTTTCAAAGATGGTAATGATTTAATGAGAATATATACTAGTACTCGTGGTATAATAACTTACATTATTACTTGATTTTTAGGTTAAAAAGATATTATACATCCCTTTCTTTTTTCTGATATGCAGTATAATATAAACTTTTAAGAGCTATTTGCCTCTATTATCATAAACTTAAGAATAGTTTCATTCACATAGTTGTATTCTTTGGATTTTACACCATATCATAATAGAGATAATACCTAATACTTTAATTCATTGTTTGTGCGTGGCACAGTAGTATTATCATAATGTTTTGAAAATTGAACTAGTGGTTTAATTTTTGGTCATAAAACAAACATTGTTAGTAGGAATCATAGATCTAGTTAGATTATATTACCAATGCGGATAGATATACATACCAATATATTAATCTCATAAATACTGATGTGACATTTTGTAAAATCCAAAATAAATTTAAAATGAAGTTGTAATGTATGTATGGATTTTGACATAAAATGACGGATTTATTTTGGATGTTGCAGCCTATTGTGTGGTCGCAATTGAATCTGCTGGTAGACAACTTCCTATTGCTTTCCTTGAGCGTGTCAAGGATGAATTCAGCAAAAAATATAGTGGAGGAAAAGCATCAACTGCTTCAGCTAACAGTCTAAATAGAGAATTTGGGTATCTAATTTTATAATCAAATTTTTGTAATGAATGCACATATTTTATTACATAGATAATAAGCATGCCATTCCAAAATGATCTAGTTTGACATTATACAAGTTATATTGTTATGCATTCATGCCAATGATGCCATTAACTAGCTTGCCTTTTCATGTTTTTAAGGCTAAAATTTATAATTATCACCTGTCTAGAATTTATTATCAAATTGTAGCTCTTTTAAGCTATTGATCCATGTTATTGTCTTACCATAATGATGTTTAAAAATATTTGGTAATCAAAGAAAATTAACCAAAAACAGCCATAAGTTACCTTAGACAAATTCTGCTCGTTTTTTTTTTTTTTTTGTCTGATGTTGGCTATTTTATAATGTCATATTTGTTTTATTTATGGTAATTGCAGGCCAAAATTGAAACAACAAATGCAATATTGTGTTGACCATCCTGAAGAGATCAACAAACTTGCCAAAGTAAAGGCTCAAGTTGCTGAAGTTAAGGGCGTAATGATGGAAAACATTGAAAAGGTATGATCTTCATGAATGTCATTAATATTATTGTTCTTTGTTAACAAAACAACATAATTTATCTGGAATAAAATAGAAGATTTAATTTTTTGTTTTTTTTGTTTTTTTGTTTTTGCAGGTTCTTGATCGTGGAGAGAAGATTGAAATGCTAGTCGATAAGACTGACAATCTTCGCTCACAGGTTAGAACGTGAAAGATAATTCATCAATTTAAATGGAATTATTTTTAAAATAAATTACTTCAATAACACTTTTAAAACTAAATTACCGTTGTTTCACAATATAGTATTTTATTTAGTGAAAACGTTTTTTAATTTTGTGGAGTTCTTAAATTTAAAATAAAAGATAGTAAACCAAGTCAAACCATAACTAATTTTAGAGGTTCAAAACATTACAAATCATAAAAAACTCCCACAAAATTTTTTTTATTATAATAAAAAAAATACATGCTAGTAATATGTTTCAAACGAACGACGTCTAAGAAAGAGAAATATTGGAGGCTAATATTTTTTATTAATATTAGCTAATATTTTGGACTAACAATTTATATTTATACTATTAGAATTTAGAATTTAAGGTTTAAGGTTTAAAATATAGTATTTAATATAGAATTGACTAAATATTGGCCAAAAAATATAAATTTTATTCATCATGTAGCATTATTTGTGTTTTAGGTGTAGATATTATGGTATGATCAAAAACTGTGTTGATTTGCTTGTGTTACTTATACAGGCACAAGATTTCAGAACACAAGGAACAAAAATGAAAAAGAAGATGTGGATTGAAAATATGAAGATCAAATTGATTGTTTTTGGAATCGCCTTATTGTTGGTTTTCATCCTTTTTATGTCAATATGTCGTGGCTTCAGCTGCTTAGGCTATTAACAATTTTTCAGATTTTGGACTTGAGTAGAAAATAGTGGGGTTGGTGGTTTTGTTATATATTTGTCTTACAGATCTACCAAATATAGCAAGTACATATCTCATAAGGTTTGAGAATAGAAAAACTAGGTTTGGCTAATCAATGTATGTCAAATATCTTTACATTTATAATAAATGTATAATAAATGATTGATAACTTTGATGGATGGAGATTATAAACCAGGACAGGAACTCTATCCATAAAGACAGAACCTATATTGTGTTTGTTTTATATTGGCATAGAATGTTGTAGGTAAAATTGCAGTTTTTTTCCTATGGTATCTTTTAGTTTGCCAAGCCAAAGAATAATGTATGGTGAATCTAAAATTTTATTTAAGAGTTTGTCATAGTCAATAAATTGGTGAATGCTACCCAACCCCCTCTAAAATAACATGTAAGTTACCCTTCATTATGTGTCACATTGTAATTGGTCCTTATCTTAACCATAGTTTGTAGTTGAGGCGCCAACATCATCGCCATCTACTGCCCTCCCACACAACCTCTCTTCCCAGTATAGCCAGCGCCTTTTTTTTTTTTTTTTTGTCATGGATCACTTATTACCCACATAATTAATGGTTAATTTGGTTATTAAATTTTTTTATTAAAAAAATATATCTTTATTTAATTACGTGATGGAATATATATTTATATGTAAAATATAATTAAATAATAAAGTACGAATAAATTAAAAATTAAAAGAATAAAAATACTATAAAAAATACTTGTGAGAAAGTTAGATTTTATCATTTTAAACTTGTGTTATTAATTTTAACAATTTATTTTTTTAAAAATAATTTATGTACGATAAAAAATATATTTTTTTCTGATTTTAATTATACTTTTAAGTACTCTAAATAGAGTTATTATATTATATTTTACATATGAATATATGTTCTATCCTGTAATTAAATAAAGATTTGTTTTAATAAAAAAAAGTTAATAACCAAACTAAACATTACTTAGGTATGTATTTCATATTTATCTCTTAAATATTTATACAATTTATTTTTTAAACTGTTATATTGGTCTCTTCTCTAATATAATACAAAAAATAAATTTTCGTAAAAATAATTTGTTTAATTATTAATTAAATAATAAAATACTAATAAATTAAAAATTAAAAAAATAAAAATACTATAAAAATACGGTAAAAAAGTTGAATTTTATCATTTTAAATTTCTGTTATTAATTTTAATAATATATTTATTTTTTAAATAATATATGTATGATAAAAAAATATGTTTATTTGTTTGGAGTACAAATTTTATTATTATATTTATATGTTCATGATTTTAATTATATATTTAAATACTTTGAATTGATTTATTTTATTATATTATATTTTACATATAAATATATGTTCCATCACGTAATTAAATAAAGATATATTTTTTTAATAAAAAAATTTAATAACCAAATTAACCATTAATTATGTGGGTAAGAAGTGATCCATGGCAAAAAGAGGCGCTGACTATACTGGGAAGAGAGGTTGTGTGGGAGGGCAGTAGATGACGATGACGTTGGCGCCCCAACTATGGTTAAGATAAGGACCAATTACAATGTGACACATAATGAAGGGTAACTTACATGTTATTTTAGAGGGGGTTAGGTAGCATTCACCCAATAAATTATTATATACATAAGATAAAATTTAAACTCTTAATACTTATTTAAATAGATAACTAAACTAACCACTCAATGTCCATTGGATTTGATTCTTTTTGTCGATACAAGACTACTACGACGACAAACTTTGAGTTAGGTGGGACGGAGTTCGAACCCATTTTCTTAAACATGTGACATGCATGATTAGTCACTAAACTACCATATTTCTTGTTACTATTTATACAAATTATAATATATATAAATATATTTCATTTGCTTATATTTAATTTATTTTTATTTTAATTTTAAATTCATTTATTTTTAAATTAATTATATTTTTATTGAACTATAAATTTTATTAAATATATAAAAACTATAAGATAAACAAAAAATATTTTATTAATTATTATTATTATTATTATTATTATTATTATTATTTAATAAATATTTATAGTATATAATAATATAATAATACAATAAATATAAACTAATTAATAAAATATTAAAATTTAAAAATAATAATTAATTTTATAAAAAACAAAATAAAAGTACTTATAATAGAAAAAAATAACTAAATTTTATATAATTGTTTAATTTTACTGTCAGGTTAATTAGTTCGACCATTGAACCACTAATCCATTGATAAATTCAGTGTCTTAAGTGAGTTAATTATGGATTTGATTTTGATAATTATAAATTCGATTCGACGTTAAAATTTAGCTGACTTGGTCAACAACTACATATTTAATCTCAAATTTATCTTAAGAGCATCAATATTTTTTTTTATGTCAAAGTAGGTGAGTATATTTTTGCTCCTAGATACGGTTGCATTTTACGTTAGAACTTAGAATATGACTGATTGCTTCCATCGAGGCTCTCTTTTTATCTAGATAATATATTTCAACAAAAAATCCGATAGTAAAAAAAATAAATTTCTTTAATATAAATTTGCATCATTAAATAACACTTTTAGATAGAATCTTATAGTGATGGCTACCTCCTACCAATATTACAACTCGTAGATATTTCATGGGAGATTGACCATTGACCATTGACCATTGACCATTTAAAATATATTCATTGATCATTGACCATTGACCATTGACCATATTAGCCTCTAAACACGATGAAATAAAAGACATAGTTCCAAAATTCAAAATTAAATAAATTTAGTGTCCCTTTTATAGTAATTATTTTCCCATTCTTAAAATATATTCATGGGAGATTGACCATTGACCATAAAAAATAATATAGAAAAATAATTGAAAGGTAGGAGAATTTAAGAATGAGAGAATATCAAACCTAACTAGGAGCAAAGAAATAAAAAAAATATAAGAAAATTAAGGGTAAACTAGCAAAAATACATCTGAATAATTTTATCGTTAATAAAAATATACTCAAATTTTGTTATTGACAAAAATGCCCTCAAATAATTTAAAAATGCGATAAAAATGTCCAACATTATATTAAATACGTATTCTTAAAAAAATGCTTTGGAGATTATTTTTTATTCGATTTTTGCAAGCATCATTAGAAAAATGAGATATTTTTATCTTTAAAATTTAGTAATTTTTCGATAAACATATATTTTTTTGTGATTTTTTTTGTCAACAACCAATAATATTTTTAAAAAATCACAAAAAAATATATACTTACCGGAAAATCACAATTTTAAAGATAAAATCTCATTTTTTTAATTATGCTTAAAAAAATTCTCATCAAAATTTAATTTCTAAAGTATTTTTTGAAAAATATATATTTAATGTTAAATATTTTTATCGTATTTTAAAATTATTTAAGAGTATTTTTATAAATAGAAAAAATTGAATGTATTTTTGTCAACGAAAAAATTATTCGAATATATTTTTGGTAGTTTATCCAAAAATTTAATAAAATGGTAGAGATTCACCCACACAAAAAAAGGTGCGGGAATAAAAGAAAAAGGAGAGGGAAAAAAAAGGTGCATGTTTTGGGTTCCTTAGTAAAAATTTGGTTAAAATCATTCGTGCGGATACACCTTATTTATCTGTATTTGCAGTAACATATTGATATAGTTATATCTATCATAACTCTTTTAAGCGTCAAAACAATAGATAACATGCATTAATCGAATCTATGGTGTGACAATTTGATGAGAGTTTTTTTGGGTTAAAATTGAAGAATATAACTGCATTTTTGTTCATTATTATTATTTTGCATTGTAACAATAATGACCGACTTTTGTTACAAAACTATACTAATTAATTTGCATTGTAACAATTTTAGATTTTAATAAAAGCATTTATTACAAAATGTTATGTTTTGTTGCATATGCATATATAAATAGGTCACCAAAAGAATATGTGTATATAAATAACTTGCAGATCTTTCTTTCTTTTCAAAGGTATTAAGATGGCCAAAGGAATAATTCTTGTGTTCATTATGCTTACAATAATATTGCACGAAGGTAAAAATATTATTCTTCTGTATTCGCGCTTGTCTATACTATTAAGCCATTAGTTTTATTACTTTAGTTCTTAATTGCTGGAAATTAAACGTTTGCTCAAATTGTAGAATATGTAATAATATTCTCTAAGAATAACTAAATTGCACTACAATACAAAAATATATAGTAGTGTGCCTGTTTTCGTTTCTTCTACATATGTTCTTTATTTGTTTTTGGGCTATCCATGTTATGTTGGGTTATAATTAGCCATAGATTAATGCTAGGTAGCAATTTTTTTAGTCTTAGATTAGTCATTTTTTAAAATTATTTTATTTATTTTAAATTCTAAATCTTAAATCATTAATATTTAACCTTACAAATTAAATTATAAATGCTAAACCATAATTTTTCTAGAAAATAAAAATTTTTGGAATTAAAAAATAAAAATGGACTAATATTGATTAATTAAAAATTAGTTTCCTGCCTATACTTTCTTTTAGTCTTATATACTAATTGAAAATTTTATTTATTTATTTAACTTTTTAATAATTGAACCATATTTTCGTTATTTCGTTGCGGGGTTTTAATTTGGCGAAATATATGTCTTGAAAATTTTCCACGGATATTGCTTACCAAATTAATTAAATACTTCCGATTAATTATTATTAGGTCTTGAAGTCGCTGCATTTCCTCCGGTATGTTGCTTAGACCATCCTCGACCAAATTGCGATAACACACTTTGCAACATAGCGTGCCATACTAGCTGCAAAAATGGAGGGTTCTGCAAAGGATCCAATATTTGTAGTTGCCGTTGTGACTAATATAATATTATGGTTCACACATAATTATATATATACTAGCTAATAAGTTATGGTTCCACAGAAGCATATCTGATCTATACGCATATTGTAATAGGGTTTCTTAACCAAATGTATTATTATATGCATGGCAACGTAATAAGTTTTATTGGTTTCAACATTATGACTTCAAACAATTTTATGTTTCTAATACTTGATTAAAGTCTTGAAATTTTGTTAAGATTCGAGAAATTATTACATATAGACTAAAATATTAGATAATTATTGTGCAATAACTTAACAGGAGGGTTTAAAAGCGAGGCTAAACTTGGTTGTTAGGCTTTGATACACTTTTACGACATAATTAATAAAAAAAGAAATAATAGAAATTTTAAATTTCAAGAAATTAAAAGTAAGAAAGATAGAGAAACTCCAAAATCGATATTATCCATCACATTGTTATGCCCTTATACCTACCTTCAATTCCTAACTAATTTATATAAGATTTTTGGTGTTTGCTACGGTACGATGATAAATTCATACGTATCGATACGTTTAAAATATGAACAAATAATAACAATCCACGTGGAATTTATTTTCCACATCAACATTTAATTTTTATTTTTTTAAATATATATTATATCACTACTTTTACTAATACACCCCTTTAATTAAATAAAAATAAAAAATATTTTTTATTTAATTTTATAAAAATTCTTAAACATTCTTCTTTTATTTGATTAGACAAAAATATCCTTTTAAATTAACGAAATTTTAGAATTCAATCAATCATAATTTTATAGTTTCAAATAATTTAAACAACAAAACAAAAACATATTAAAAAAACAAAAAATCAAAATTTCTTCGTCTTCTCCAATTTCTCTAATCATTCGTGTCCCCTCTAAGCAAAACATATCAAAGAAAAAAAAATCAATCGTTCTTCGTCTTCTCCAATTACCCCTCTGAAGCAAAGCAGTGAAAATCCCAAACCAAAACCCTAGGTTTTTCGCTGCTGCCTAATTATTAATTTAATTTAATAAACCCTGTCAAAGCCCTAACACTGTGTCCCTCTTCAAATTCATTCAAACAAACACAACAGCTATCGAGTCTGCTTTTGCCACTCTTGTACTTCCACACTGCCATCCACTTTAACGCATCATCATCTAAGTTGCCACCAATTCTGGTTGTGGTGGTTGTTGAGACGTAGTATTGATGCCACCAAGTTTCGACTTTATGGACTGAGTCGTCATCGTCATCGTTGGGGTTCTCTCTGTGGCAGCTATAGTAGTAACTTGCAAGAATAAAAGCGGTGGCCAAGATCCCCGCCATGGCAGTTATAAGAGGGGAAAAATTTGGCCTTGAATCAGGTGGTGCTGTTGAAAATCAATGATTTGGAACTTTCACTGCTTTGCTTCAGAGGGATAATTGGAGAAGATGAAAAACGATCGATTTTTTGTTTATTTGATATGTTTTGCTTAGAGGGGGCACGAATGATTAGAGAAATTGAAGAAGATGAAGAAATTTTGATTTTTTATTTTTTTAATATGTTTTTGTTTTGTTGTTTAAATTATTTGAAACTATAAAATTGGGATTAATTGAATTCTAAAATTTCGTTAATTTAAAAGGATATTTTTGTCTAATCAAATAAAAGAAGGATGTTTAAGACTTTTTATAAAAAATATTTTTTTATTTTTATTTAATTAAATGGGTGTATTAGTAAAAGTGGTTATAATATATATTTAAAAAAACAAAAATTAAATATTGATGTAGAAAATAAATTCCACGTGGTTTGTTATTATTTGTCTATATTTTAAACGTATCGGTACGTATGAATTTATTATCGTACCGTAGCAAACACCAAGATTTTTTCAATATTCACCAAGTTGTATTTGGTACTTGATCAATTACTATAACGAAGAACACTTGATATATATATTTCTAGATTTCTCATCTTTTTTATATAATAAGATGCATTCAAAGAATGTGTTTGGATTCATGGATTTCAGAAAAGAATGTATTTTTTTAGAGAATTTTAAATGCATTTTTTTGTCAAAATTATATATTTATACATTTAGAGAAGTCATTTTTCAAAGTTTTAGAAGAATTTAAACAATGTATTTTCATGATGTAAATAGAAATTCAATCCTCTCTAATAAGTTGAAGTTTTAAAACTTGCTTCCCAAAGACAAAGATATATCATTTCCGATTTAATTTTTTTTAGTACACATATTAGATTGGTGTATCCAAACTAAAAATTATTAAGATTAATACAATTAAATTAATTCAAAACTCAATTATATTTATTCTCTAATTTGTTCATCATCAAAATTCAATCCCAGATATAAAACAAACAGAAGAAAGTTTTAGCTTGAGATGGCGCTGTATGTGAACTAAACCATTGTTGAGTTGGGAGGCTAGGCCAACATAATTGAGCCCCAAATTTAGATGACTGTGTTTCGTAACTAATTTCTTCTTTTACAAATTCTGTGAACTATGAATCACATTCATTTAATAGTGTTTGTGTATTGTTGAAAATGGAAGAAGAAGAAGAAAAAGAAGTGATATCCTATTTTCTGGAGACTTAGTTAAGCCTTTATGTTGGCAGGGAAGGGTACCAGCGGTAACCTTATCAAAGTAATTAATTATAAAATGCACCCCATGTCAAAATTATTAATGTTATAAAAGAATTCACATGTACTTTTTTTTTTAAACTAGTTGGTTATTTTATTTTTTATTCCCCCTTTTTTTTGCAAATAAATTCTAGTTCATTTTTTTTCAAAATTTTCAAACCCATATATTGAATCATTTTCTTGTTTCTATATATTCAACGATCTCAAGTTATTATTTCTTAATCTATACTTTTTTTCCCACGCAATTAATCAATTGAAATAAATATAATTTGACATAAAGAAAAAGATTATGAAAAAAAAATTAAAATTGGACAAAAGTCACTTGAAAAATATTTGAATTTTAATTTTTTTTATAAATTTTTTTGGGTGTCAAATAATACTTGTGATCGTAATAGGAGATTGCTATCACTGTGAAATTTTATCTAAAATGCTACTTTAAAGATGCAAATTTTTATTATAGAAAAATCGTTTTCTACTATTAGATTTTTCGTCGAACCACATTATCTAGATAAAGAGAGAGCCTCGATGGAAGCTAACCATCATATTCTAAGTTCTAGCACAAATACAACTGTATCTAGGGGCAAAAATATATTCACCTTTGATAAAGAAATATTGATGTTACCGTCGGATTTTTTCTAAAATAAATTCGAGAGTAAATATGTTGTTGTTGACCAAGTCAGCTAATTTTTTAACGTCGGATTATCCCATGTTAAATCTAACAAAAAAAATCAATATTTAATCCTTTTAAATTAATATTTATTTATATGTATTTTGTGTTCCTAATCATATAATCAAAGTTAATTCATAATTTATTATTAAAAATATAATCACTAAAATCTCAATAAAAAGCGTATAAATTAATAAAATGTCAAAAACTACTTAACATTAAAATAAAGAGTAAATGTTCTTTTCGGTTCCTGATTATTTGTCCGATAAATTTTTTATTCCATAAGAAATCTAAAAATTCAAATCGGTCCCTATCTACTTTGATATATGTACGTTCCCGTCTCTATCTAGTTTGAGTAAATGTCATTTTCGGTCCCTAATCAGGGACTGGAACGTACATATATCAAAGTAGATAAGGACCGATTTGGATTTTTAGATTTTTTAGGGGGTGGAAAGTCTATCGGACAAATGGTTAAGGATCGGAAATGACATTTACTCTAAAATAAATGGGGTTAAGAATCCATATAATCATTTGCGTCGTTCCTTTGGCCATCGTTCTCCTCTTGCTGTGTTGGCAGTACTAGTGCTGATAATGGACCTCTAACTGTGAAGCTTCTACTAGCATGTACTTGTTCATAGTACATCGAGATATCTTTCAGCATGTACTTACAAGCGAGCATGAAAGACGCGAATCTAGTCGGCATCTTCATCCAAGTGGTTACCTTGATCATCCAATATTTGCATGAGGTTATGGATCTGCTCGAGTTATGTAACATCTTGGTTTCCACGTTATAATCACGTATGCAAGTTTTACGTTTTATTCGCGTAACGTTTATGATAAATTTTATAGAGATCTTTAAATAAATTAAAATGAATAATAACGTAATATTAATATTATGTTATTATTTAATTTTATTTGACGAAAATCGGTTACTTGATATTGGGTTCGAAAGATTTAAAAAACTCGACTTTACTAATATCATTTACATTAGTAATTTATCCAATCTTTATTCTAATCTTTATTAATATTATGTTATTATTTAATTTTATTTGATGAAAATCGGTTACTTGATATTGGGTTCGAAAGATTTAAAAAACTCGACTTTACTAATATCATTTACATTAGTAATTTATCCAATCTTTATTCTAATTAAATACCATCACTTGAAATAATTATTTTAGTTTTTACCATACCCAATTACCTTAATTTCCTTCCAAGATATTTACAAATTTAACCTCGCTGACTCAACGGCTTAAAATCACGGCACGTAGCGTTTAATGCGCCATATGTCGCGACGCATGCCTTCCCCCTCTAATTAAGTGACATTAGTCACTAATTATACATTATATATGGCACAAAAATCTTCTCTCTCCTCTAGAATCAGCCGAAGCCATGCATGGGAGGAAGGGGAAGGTTTTATTGATTATCGGACTTCCGAGATTGATTCCTTGAGATCCATGACCCCCACAAAAATTTTGATCCGATAGAAGCGACTGTATCTTCATCCTCTACGCGGTGACATGTGTTTTGTTCGGTGGAATCGCGAAGTGGAGCTGCCTCTGCTAGGAACCAATCCGGCCAAACCAAAGGAGGGGAGGAACCATCGAGTTTTCGACGTTTTCACTCTGTTTGACCGATCAGAAACCTCCTCAGTATCTTGTGTGTGTTCTCACATCAAAGAGGTAGGGTTTGACTCTTTAATCAGTTAAAATTATAAATTAATTGATATATATGGTTGGATTATTGTCTGTTGATGTCTGTTGCTCAAATCTGTGATTGTTAGCTGTTGAAAATTTAGCTGAATTGCTGCTGAATTTGTTGTTGGATTTCAACCATAATGAGAAATAATGTACTGAGATGTTGTTGTTGAATAATTGGCTGAAATCTGAGTTATATGATAGTATGCGACTGAGTTCTGACAGTCGGATTTTGATTTGGAATTAATTATAACTAAATGAGTATTTTGAACGAAGATTTTGAGTAAAAAAGAGCAAAGGCTCGACTTTTGAGAAAGATTTAATGAATAAAATTATTTGCATATGAATTTTATTGAAATTAATTGAGTTTGGTTTTTGAAGAAAAATAATGGGTTACAATAAAGAGTTTAAAGCGGAAGGCGATTTTGGGAGAAATATGATTTTAATTGAACAAAAAAAGTTTTATTTTGAAGACGGAAGAATCCTGCCCAATTTACTTATTTTTTTAATGAAGTTTTGGATGCTTGAAAGTTTATAAAATATATTGAATAATTTATAAAGTAACTAGTAAACACTGGGTCTTTTTTTATAAAAGTTCAAAGTTATTTAGAGTAATTTTAAAATACGTCAATTTAATTAATTATTTAACTTGCAGACTATGTCATTTTTCAAAGTTTAAGCATATTTATGTATTTTATTCCCTTGGGAATATTTATTCATATTCTTAAAAGTATTTATAAAATTTAAGAATAACTCTGATATAGTTGGAAAAGTGCTTCTAAAGTTAAATCTCATGACTTGCTATGTTTTAGTTTATTATTTTGGAGAAATTGTGGTATTATGAATAAAGAATTATTATATCTTAAAAGGTATTTGATTATGTGATGAGATGATTGAGGTTTGGAAAAGCAACACCATTAACTCTTCTTGTAATCGATTTATCCGGCAGATTGCCGAAGAGCGGTACGGGCGCTATAGCCCAAGAGTGTACGGGCGCTATAACCCAATAGTGTACCAGGCACTATACTCCGAAGCGACGGCAATGAGAGACAACGTCCGTAAGGATGTAATGTCGGACGCGGTTCGAAAACCAACGGATGAGTTCATTACATGTACTAGGGCTAGACATGCATCATACTTGTTTGCGCATATTTCTTGTGTGTTTTGAATTCGTTCTTGTGGTTGTATGTTATGTGCTGTGTTTGCTCTTGATTGTTGTTTGCCCTATGTTCCTTTGTTGTGGTCTGATTAATCTGGGACCCGTGGCCGATTTATAAAAAGCAACTTAACTTGTTTCACCACGACCCTACTAAGAACTCCCCAGTTCTTACCCCCTATCTTCCTACCCCCTTCAGATAGAGACGAGTGTCATTTTCTATGAGCTCAAGCAGCCTTATATGTACGAGGATACTATCCTTCACAGCTTTTATGTGGTGGCCGTGGAGTCTCGAGTCCGTAAGTATGTAGTTAGAGATCTTCCTTTGCAGCACTCGCTAGATTCACCCCTCCTTGATCCTGATACACCGTATGCTTTTCCACTGTCGTGGTTACATCCTGATTCTGTCCACCATCTTTTTGACTTTATGCATAGAGGTCTTGTTCCAACACAACAGGATGGTTAGGCGGTGCTTGAGCCTGGTCCTATCATCGATGACTACATCCCTGAGTCTCCTCCAGTGGATTTGGACATGTTGATAGAGTCTTTTTCTACTTACTCCTTTGTCCCTTTCACCATAGAGCCTATCAGGACTTCAACCGCAACTTCTGGTCAGCCCTTAGCAGTTGAGCAAATTTCTCCTAGTGGTACAGCTTCCGCATGTGACAATAGTGATAGTAGTCCCATAGTACATCAGAGGTCATCGTTATTTCTGACGATAAGGACATCGAGGAGATGGAGATTGTGGATCTGATTTCTGAGGATGATGAGGACCTGAGAAGGATATAGAGGTCGTGGACATGACTTCTGACAGCGACTAGGTAGCGACATTAGCACCTTCTTTTGGCATATCTCCAGTTTAGTGTTCTTTTTAGACTCTCACTTTTGTTTCTCAAGAGACAAGGTTAGAAGACTAGGCTAGTCTAGGCGACAGAGTAGGGGCTTCTTATATGGGCCAGACCCTAGAGATGTTTTGAGTTATATATATGTATATAATTGTGAGGGAGTAACAAACTTTTCATCTTTATATATATCTTTATATATATATATATATTAGTTTATTATTATGTTTGTGTATGTATCTATTTATCGCTTTGGCTTGCGTAATCTCGCGGTTCTCTTGGGTTGCGATTAAATTTTCTTTAAGGAAGAATTTTCATAAAAATCGAGTTTCATTAACCCGATTACAGGCTTGATATTATTAATAACAGTGTCAGTGTAACTTCAAGTTGGTAATACTCAATGTTTTGGTATGACCGTGCTATATTGAAAATTGGGTCTTTAAAATTTGGTATCAGAGCAGTGATGATTAGACTTTTGTGTGGTCTAGAATTCACAAATGAATCCTCGTTGTAAGTATAGTTTCTAAACTAACAATAGTCCTTTCATACAAAAGATTGTTTGTCACTAGTACAAACCCCTAAATTTATAAACTGAAGTATTGAATCTCGGGTCGTTCTCCCTAGGAATTGCAATAAAGTGTTCTTGTTATTGGTTATGAAGTATGTTTTGGGTTTTGAGATTTTAGACAAGAAACATAAATGACAAAGAAAATAAACTAACAACTAACAAAGCTCTTGGCAAGGTATGAGGACTAGAAGTCCTATCCTAGTTATCCTCCTCAATTGTGACCACAAATTTTCCATTGCTACCATTTAGTTAACCTCTAACTATAGAGGAAAGTCAAGTGGATGAATTAACTTGATTCTACAAGTCCTAGCCAACTCCCAAAGGAAAGACTAGCTTTAGTGGTATCCAAATCAATTAGCAACTTCTAATTATCAATCAACAAAGGAATTAGATAACTCAAGCATCACTAATTACTCTACCTAGGCCAAGAGGAACAAAATCTATACTAAAATCCAACCAAGCATTTTATCAAACAATTGGAAGGCATAAAAAGAAAGCGCTTCGATCTTTTTCAATAAAATCATCACGTAATAAATCAACAAAACCTAAAGTAATATCTCTTTCCCCTTCAAGTTTACCTACTACGGTACCGGCGTGAATATGATCTCCACCAGACAAACGTAACGCTTTAGCTAGTACACGAAAGTGCATACCATGATTCTTCTGTCTATCGATAACTGCGTGCATTGCACGATGGATATGAAGAAGTAGTCCATTATCTAGTAAAAAGTGCAAGAAAAGTAAGTCTACACTACTCAATTACAATAAATCAAACAACAACAAATCAAATGAACAACAAAGGAACATGAAAACATAAATTGCATTGAAATGAAAATAGAAGAAACAAAAGTGGATGAACATAAAAGTAAAGGATTACGAGAATTAAATGCAAAACTAGAGAGAGAAAAGGTAGAAGAAGAAGAATTGCAAAAGAAAAAGTAAATCAAAGTATGAAATTAACCTAGATCTAAGAATTCCTAATCTAGATCTAACCTACTCCTAATTCTAGAGAGAAGAGATAGCTTCTCTCTCTAGAAACTAACTAAAGCATGTGAAAACAAAAATAAAACTGAACTAATGGCTTCATGTCTTATCTCTCTTCAATTCTTGGGTCAAATAGCATCAAAAATGAGTTGGATTGGGCCCACAAGGCTTTAGAATTCGCTGGCCCCGTATTGCTTTAAGTGGATCATATGGTAGCAACGACGTGTGCGCATACAGTGCACGTACGCATCACCATACGTGTAGCAATTATGGCAAATATTATATCGTTTCAAAGCCCCGGGTGTTAGCTTTCCAACGCAAGTAGAACCGCATCATTTGGACCTTTGTAGCTTAAGTTATGATCGATTGAGTGCGAAGAGGTCGGCTTGACAGCTTTTACGATTCCTTCATTTCTTCATGAGTTCTCCATTTTTACATGCTTTTTCCTCATTCCCTTGATCCAATCTTTGCCTCCTAAATCTGAAATCACTTAACAAACATATCAAGGTATCTAATGGAATCAAGGTGAATTAATTTTAGCTATTTTAAGTCCTCAAAGCATGTTTTCACTCTTAAGCACAATTAAAGGAGAAGTTATAAAACCATGCTATTTCATTGGATAAATGTGGAAAAAGATGATAAAATCCCCCTAAATTCAACACAAGATAAACCCTACAAATGGGGTTTATCAACCTCCCCACACTTAAACCAAGCATGTCCTCATGCTTGAACCAAGAGAAAGCAAAGGGCATCAACATTTATTCAATGTAAACTAATCTAAATGCAACCTAAACTATATGCATCTATCTACATAAATGCAATTGCTTGGTCAAAATAAATCAATTTCTAAGAATACATATATGCACAAGGGATAAGGGTATTAACAACCATGCAAAACCACAATTGAATTGAGCTATTAAATATTTTTACAAACTTGCATGAAGAATGTTGATCATAGGTGAAAACATGTAATTGAGCATCAAACCTTCACCGGATGTATTTGCACTCTATTTGCTCAAGTGTTTAGGGTTGATTCACTCAATTCTCCCCTAATCATGCTTTCCAAGATTTGTTTTTCTTCTAACAATCAACATCTATTCAATGCATGCATACAAATATCATGAGGTCTTTTCTTTAGGTTGTAATGGGGCTAGGGTCAAGGTAAGATGCATATTTGGTCAAGTGAGCTTGAAATTTGAATCTTTGATAAGCTTAAACTTCCCACCTAACCTATGACATCCTATACAATTAAGTTCTAACCTAACTACCCATTTTTTACTTTTTCACATACTCATGTATTTTCTTTTCTTGATCACAACACATATGCATTGATTCTTATTGACTTTCGCTTTGCTTTGGGGTATTTTGTCCCCCTTTTTTTTCTTTCCTTTTTTTTCTTTTCTATACTTTTCTTTTTGTTTCTTTTTCTTTTTCTTTTCTTTTGTTTTTCTCATTTTTTTTTCAAATTATATACAAGAATATCAATGCATAAGGTCTATACATTTAATCAATACATGAGCATGTACCCAATTCCCAAATATTTACAACAAAAATACAAAACTACCCTTTTATTCACCCAATATCCCAAGTTTTCTCACACTTGAATGATACACACACTAGCCTAAGCTAATCAAAGATCCAAATAAAGGACATTTATTATTTTTCGCTTTAAGCTTGTAATATGCTAAATTAAGAACAAGTGGGTCAAACGTAGGCTCAAAGTTGGCTAACAATGGATGATAAAAGGTAAAGCTATTTGGGTAAGTGAGCTAAATGAAATGATGGCCTCAATCATATAAATACATGAATACACAAAATAATGGACATAAAGAATCAAACAAATCAAGGATTACAATCATAGAAAGAGAATAATGCACACAAGAAGGAAAACAAGTGGTTATAAGATGTAACCACACCATTAGGCTCAAATATCACAAGCTTGTGTCCTTAGCTCAAAACATGATCCACAATATGTAATTCAAGCAAGTTTTATGAAAGGTTTTCACTCAAATCAATTGGTGCCCTATAGATAGAATTCTTGCAAAAATCTCATTATTTTGACTAAGCTTATTATGTGTACATATGCAAAAATAAGAAAATGAACCAAAAATCCTAAAAACCTAAAAATGAAATGCAAAAGTGTTGAGATTAGAAACTTGTCACCCAAAATCGCCGACTGGTCGGACGACCTCCCCACACTTAAAAGTTGGCACCGTCCTCGGTGTATTCAAAGATGAGCAAGGGGGTACGGCAACTCTCTGACAAACCCCATTTGTAGGATTTATCTTGTATTGATTTTTGGGGATTTTATCACCTTTTACCCATATTTATTCAAGAAATAGCATGGTTTTGTATATTCTCCTTTAATTGTGCTTGAATGTGAAAACATGCTTTTTAGGACTCAAAATAGCTAAATTTATTTCACCTTGATTCTATTAGATACCTTGATATGTTTGTTAAGTGATTTAAGGTTTAGGAGGCAAAGATTGGATCAAGGGAATGAAGAAAGAAAGCATGAAAAGTTGGAGAACTCATGAAGAAATGAAAGAACCGGAAAGCTGTCAAGCCGACCTCTTTACACTTAAACGACCATAACTTGAGCTACAGAGGTCCAATTGATGCGGTTCCAGTTGGGTTGGAAAGCTAACATCCGGGGCTTCGAAACGATATAAGATTTGCCATAGTTGCATCGCGCATAGGGGCGCGCACGCGCACGGTACGCGGACGCGCCGATGGTGGCACATGACCCACTTAATGCAAACGTGGCCAGCGATTTTAGAAGCCTTGTGGGCCCAATCCAACTCATTTCTGATGCTATTTAAGCCAAGGATTGAAAGGGAATCAACATACTTTTACATACTTTTCATACTTTTACTTACTTTTAACCATTAGTTTTAGTTTTAGCTTAGTTTAGTAGTGAGAGTTAGTTTCTAGAGAGAGAAGCTCTCACTTCTCTCTAGAATTAGGATTAGGTTTAGTTCAATAATCTTAGATCTAGGTTTTAATTCATGCTTTCATCTCCTTCTATCTCTCAATTCTTTGTTGCTACATTCATCTTCTTCTATTCTTTTATTGTAATTTCCTTTATGTTGTTCTTATATTTTGTTGTAGATCTAGTATTGTTCCTTCTACTTTCTTCCAATTCAATAAGAGGTAATTCATAATAATTGTTCTTCTTTGCTTTTCTATTGTTGATCTCTTGCCTTTGTAGTTGTAGATTCCTTTAATTCTTGCAATTAATAATGTTTACTTCTATTGCACTCTATGTGTTTGTTGAAATGCCTCTTTTAGTTTTAGTGTAGATTTTGTTCCTCTTGGCCTAGGTAGAGTAATTAGTGACACTTGAGTTATCTAATTCCTTTGTTGATTGATAATTGGAGAGATTGCTAATTGGTTTGGAGTGCACTAAAGCTAGTCTTTCCTTGGGAGTTGGCTAGGACTTGTGGCTCAAGTCAATTCATCCACTTGACTTTCCTTTAATTAGTAAGGGTTAACTAAGTGGTAGCAATGAACAATTCTCATCACAATTGAGAAGGATAACTAGGATAGGACTTCTAGTTTTCACACCTTGCCAAGAGCCTTTTATAGTTGTTAGTTTATTTTCATTGCCATTTACTTTTCATGCTTCTTATCCAAAACCCCAAAATAACTCATAACCAATAACAAGACACTTTATTGTAATTCCTAGGGAGAACGACCCGAGGTCCAATACTTCGGTTTATAAATTTTAGGGGTTTGTACTAGTGACAAACAATCTTTTTGTATGAAAGGATTATTGTTTGGTTTAGGAACTATACTTGCAACGAGAATTCATTTGTGAAATTCTAAACCATCAAAAATCCAATCGTCAAAATGGCGCCGTTGCCGGGGATCGAACCCGGGTCGTCCGCGTGACAGGCAATGGTGTTATGTTATTGGTTATTGTATATATGTGAATATTGTGAATAGCTTGATTTTTGGATTGCTTGTTAGTTTTGCTTGTTCTAGGACTTTGTTTCATTATTTCTTGTTAGCTTTTGTTTCTTATTTTTACTTTTACTATGAATTCTCACTTTGGCTATGAGTGTGATTACAACTATGTTGTAGGAAATGGGAACTTCAATGAAGATGTGCATCAAGGATGGGATGACCAAAGGTGGGTGGAGCCATATACATATGATCAATCTTCATGGCAACAACCTCCACCAATGCACTATGAAGAAGAGCCATTCTATGATGCATACCAACCCAATGGCTATGGTGAATCTCCTTGTGACTTTCAAGAACCACCACCATATGCCTATGAGTCATATCCTCAACATGAACCTCAACCACATTCACAAGCCTATTTTCACCAAATACCTCCATATGACCCTAATTTTTATCCACCATACCAACCACCTTATGAGCCATATGAACCATACATGGAACCACCACCATTCCAACATCAATATTTTCAAGAGCCACCTCCTCCACATTATTACCAAGATGAACCACCTCCAATATATGAAAATTTTCAACCACAAGATGAATACTACTTTCCACCACAACCTCCCATGGAAGAATACTCATATCCATTGATCCAAGAGCCACATGATCCTAATCATACTATCCAAGAGGAACAAGAGTCAAGGAATCATCTCAAGGAAGCATTGGATCAATTTCAAGCAACCATGGAGTGTGTTGTGCAACAAGTGGAAAGAATGGAAAACATAGAACCACCACAACTCTACCAAGAAGAACCACCTTCCTACTATGAACCTTCCCCCCAATTTAATGAACCCTTCCACCCACCCCAATCTCTAATGGATAACATCCTTGGTGTTCTTGTTCAAGGGCAAGAAGAGATGAAAAGGGATGTGCAAAATTTCATGGCCACCTTGGATGCGGTAACAAATCAATTAGCCTTCCAATGCTTGAACACTCAAGGGACTCCCATGGCTACATGTGGAGAATCAAATGAAGAACATAGCATGAAGGAGAGATTGGAAACTCCGGTGGGAAATGAAGGAAGTTGCTTTGTATTGGAATAATTGGAGGAAGCTTTAATTGTTGAAGACAAGGAAGAAGTGGTAGAAGACTTAGGAGATGCGGAGCCTCCATGGGAACATAGAGTTGAAGAAAACCCCTCCAAGATGATTGAAATTGATGCTAGGGAGGAAAGTACACACCTTCCAAGGCATATTCCATATGAAGACTTGGATGGGATAGAGCAAGAATTGAGTTCCCATGGCAATGAAGAGCAAGCATCAAGTCCTAGTGGTGGAGAATCCTTTGAACTTGAAGAACCTTTTCCCGGTGCATTTGAAAATGTTGCGGAGGTAAACTCCTTTCACCCTCCCAATTATAGTTTGATTAAGGGAAAATGCTTAGATAGTATTAATGAACAAAGGATTGAATTAGAGAGATCTTGTGAAGAGGTGGAAGTCCTTAGAAATAGAAGGATGGGAGTGGAATACGCTTTGTCAAGATCTTTGGGAGCATCTTTGCCTAGGTTGTCATCTAACCCTTCACTTAAGTGGGTAAAATTCATTTCTATTAGCTTCATTATCCCACTTGAGTATGGCTTGCTCGAAACGGATGGTCAACTTAGGATGCTTTGTGGGATGAAGTGTAAGCGAAAGATGTTTCGTGGTTGGCGTTGTAAATCAAGGCTCATTTTAGTTGACACTTCAAGAGTTGAATACAAAGGTGGGAATAGTGCTCAAATAGATGGGTCTAGGAGGATTGTTGGGCATTTCATGGAGAATTCATCTTGTTCACCACCCGGATGGATTAATAATGATGATCAACTTCAAGACGGGTGTGAAAATAAAGTGTGGGATCCCGGATTACAAGAAGAGGATCAACTTTGGGAGCCCCAAGCTTGTGAAGAACTCCATCAAGACTTGGCTCAATCCATGAAGAATCTTGGGGCACAATGGAGAACCAAGCATTGGTGGGAGTTCCAAGATGAATACAAGCACAAGCCACCTTGATGAGGAGCTCCCCATAAGTCCAACTTAAGGACAATAAACAAAAGTGCTAGGTGGGAGACAACCCACCATGGTAAAATCCTTTCATCTTCTCTTTTGTACATATTGATAGAATTAGTTTAATTTCATGTTTTGTTTAGATAGTTGAGTTTAATTGGTAGTTTAGTATGTTAAATAAGGTTTTAGGGTGTTTTGGTAGATGCTTGAAGGTTTAGAATGCTGAGATTGGTGCAAAAACATTAAAAAAAAAAAAAAGGCCATCGGCGCGTTAGCACGCTGTGCGCGCGCGCGCACATTGCACTTCCGCAACTTCTGGTACAAAAACCAGAGAGTTGTGCGCGCGTTGTGCCAGCATTGTGCTGGGAGCACAAGCTCATCCACGCGTAAGCGCGCTGTGCGCGCGCGCGCTGTGCGCGCGCGCGCGGATCGTCCCTGCTGCATCCACGCGTAAGCGCGCTGTGCGCGCGCGCGCGGATTTGCTCCCTGCTTTTCTCCTTCCTCCTTTCTCCTTCCTCTTTCCTCCTCTCTTCTTCTTTCTTTCTAATTTTTTTTTCTCCTTCCTCTCTTAGAAATTTTTTTTTCCTTTTAATATAAATGAAAATTTTTTTTAATAAAAAAATAATAATAATAATATAATAATAATAATAAATAAATAAATAAATAAAATACTAAAAAAATTTTTTTTTTCTCTTTTCCTCCATTTTCTTTTATTGCATTTGCTTATTTTCATTCATTGCATTTTAATTTTGTTTTTTTTTACCTTGTTCTCATTTTATTTTCTAAGTTTTCCATTTTAATAATGGTGTTGAACTTTCCTACTCAATTGTTGAGACTTTCTTACATTATTTTGGTGCTTCTTGACTTGTTTGATATTGTTGGGTGATGAAATTTTTAAATCAATGCTTCATCTTGTATGACTTTTGTGTCTTTGTGCATTGATATGACCTCATATTGTCTTTCATGACCCACTTCTTCTCATTTGAACTTGATGCACAACACACTCTTCATACTTTAACTTTACTCTTGCATCGAGCTTAATGATATGCCTTAGCTTACATTGTTTTCTCACTCACATGCTTAGCTAACATGTAGTAGGAAATCATACTCTTATTTGGCATTAGCCCCGCCTATGTTCTAATTGCCTTGATATCTTTGTTATAGGCTTAATTTTCTTTCCTTTTCTTTCCTTTTAGGTTGGCCACCAAGAAGGGAGAAATGAAAAGCTTTTAAATGGGGCACCAAACAAGTCCTCCGCGCAGCCTTGTGAAGAAGCTCATCAATTGTAGCAACCCGTCCACCTTGCTCTTCTTTGCATGCACCGAGGACGGTGCCATCTTCAAGTGTGGGGAAGTCGTCTGACCGATCTCCATGGGTAGAAATTTCCTTTTCAACACCAAATTTTTTATTTTCTTTGATTAGATTAGCTATTGCATTGCATGATAGGTTGCATGTTAGTTAGAATTTGTACATATTTTTACCACTTCTTTGTTATTAGGACTACTTGGTTAGGGTGATGATTTTCTTTCCAAGAAACCGTTTTAGGGCAACCTACTAATTTGAAAACTTTTTGTTGAACTTGCTTGAAAGAATGTATTTTGGAACATGGTTTTTGAACTAAGAACATAAGCAAGTGAGATTTGTACCTAATTGCGTGGTTACATCTTATAACCACTCATTTTCCTTCTTACGTGTAGTTGTTCTCTTTCTATGATTGTAATCTTTGATTTGTTTGAATCTATATGTCCCATTATTCCTTGTATTCATGCATTTATATGATTGAGGCCATCATTTCATTAGCTCACTTATCCAAATAGCCTTACCTTTTACTCTCCTTTGTTAGCCGATTTTGAGCCTACGCTTAACCCACTTGTTCTTATTTTAGCACATTACAAGCCTTAAAGCGGAAAACAATGAATGTCCTTTATTTAGATCTTTGATTGGCTTAGGCTAGTGAGTGTGAGTGTCATCCAAGAGTGGGAAAACTTTGGGACATTGGTTGGGATAAAAGGGTGTTTGTGTTTTGTATTTTTATATTGGAGAATTGGTACATACTCATGTATTGATTAAATGTATAGACCTTATGCATTGATGTTCTTGTGTATAGTTTGAAAGAAAAAGAAAAAAATGAAAAGAAAAAGAAATAAAAGTGAAAAAATAAAAAAAAGAGAAAAGAAAAGAAAAAAATGTATATAGAAAAAGAAAGAAAAAAAGAAGAGCAATAAAGGGGACAAAATGTCCCAAAGTGAAGCTCAATAAGAATCAATGCATAAGTGTTGTGAAATGAAAAGAAAATGCATGAGTATGTGAAAAAGTGAGGAATGGGTAGTTAGATTAGTACTTAATTGTATAGGTTATTATATAGGTTAGGTGGGAAAGTTTAAGTTAATCAAAGATTCAAATCCTAAGTCCACTAGCCATATATGATCCTACCTTGACCCTAGCCCCATTACAACCTAAAGAAAAGACCTCATGATACATGTATGCATGCATTGAATAATTGTTGATTGTTAGAAGAAAAACAAATCTTGGAAAGCATGATTAGGGGAGAATTGAGAGAATTAACCCCAAACACCGAGCGACTAGAGTGCAAACACTTCCGGTGAGGGTTCGATGCTCAATTCCTTGATTCCCGGCTTTCATGAGCGTTCTTCTTGCAAGTCTACTTGAACTTCATTTTGATATTCGAATTGGTAGGATTCATGAATCGTTATATGATCTTGACCCTACTTGTACATGTATGACTTGGAGGATTGATTTATTTTTAACCAAGTAGGTAAAACCATTTTGCATTTAGTTGCATCCATTTAGATAATTGCATATAGTTTAGGTTGCATACAGTTTATTTACATTGAATAAATGTTGATACCCTTTGTTTCTCTCTTGGCTTAAGCATGAGGACATGCTTGGTTTAAGTGTGGGGAGGTTGACAAACCCCATTTGTAGGATTTATCTTGTATTGATTTTTGGGGATTTTATCACCTTTTACCCATATTTATTCAAGAAATAGCATGGTTTTGTATATTCTCCTTTAATTGTGCTTGAATGTGAAAACATGCTTTTTAGGACTCAAAATAGCTAAATTTATTTCACCTTGATTCTATTAGATGCCTTGATATGTTTGTTAAGTGATTTAAGGTTTAGGAGGCAAAGATTGGATCAAGGGAATGAAGAAAGAAAGCATGAAAAGTTGGAGAACTCATGAAGAAATGAAAGAACCGGAAAGCTGTCAAGCCGACCTCTTTGCACTTAAACGACCATAACTTGAGCTACAGAGGTCCAATTGATGCGGTTCCAGTTGGGTTGGAAAGCTAACATCCGGGGCTTCGAAACGATATAAGATTTGCCATAGTTGCATCGCGCATAGGGGCGCGCACGCGCACGGTACGCGGACGCGCCGATGGTGGCACATGACCCACTTAATGCAAACGTGGCCAGCGATTTTAGAAGCCTTGTGGGCCCAATCCAACTCATTTCTGATGCTATTTAAGCCAAGGATTGAAAGGGAATCAACATACTTTTACATACTTTTCATACTTTTACTTACTTTTAACCATTAGTTTTAGTTTTAGCTTAGTTTAGTAGTGAGAGTTAGTTTCTAGAGAGAGAAGCTCTCACTTCTCTCTAGAATTAGGATTAGGTTTAGTTCAATAATCTTAGATCTAGATTTTAATTCATGCTTTCATCTCCTTCTATCTCTCAATTCTTTGTTGCTACATTCATCTTCTTCTATTCTTTTATTGTAATTTCCTTTATGTTGTTCTTATATTTTGTTGTAGATCTAGTATTGTTCCTTCTACTTTCTTCCAATTCAATAAGAGGTAATTCATAATAATTGTTCTTCTTTGCTTTTCTATTGTTGATCTCTTGCCTTTGTAGTTGTAGATTCCTTTAATTCTTGCAATTAATAATGTTTACTTCTATTGCACTCTATGTGTTTGTTGAAATGCCTCTTTTAGTTTTAGTGTAGATTTTGTTCCTCTTGGCCTAGGTAGAGTAATTAGTGACACTTGAGTTATCTAATTCCTTTGTTGATTGATAATTGGAGAGATTGCTAATTGGTTTGGAGTGCACTAAAGCTAGTCTTTCCTTGGGAGTTGGCTAGGACTTGTGGCTCAAGTCAATTCATCCACTTGACTTTCCTTTAATTAGTAAGGGTTAACTAAGTGGTAGCAATGAACAATTCTCATCACAATTGAGAAGGATAACTAGGATAGGACTTCTAGTTCTCACACCTTGCCAAGAGCCTTTTATAGTTGTTAGTTTATTTTCATTGCCATTTACTTGTCATGCTTCTTATCCAAAACCCCAAAATAACTCATAACCAATAACAAGACACTTTATTGTAATTCCTAGGGAGAACGACCCGAGGTCCAATACTTCGGTTTATAAATTTTAGGGGTTTGTACTAGTGACAAACAATCTTTTTGTATGAAAGGATTATTGTTTGGTTTAGGAACTATACTTGCAACGAGAATTCATTTGTGAAATTCTAAACCATCAAAAATCCAATCGTCACTAATGAAAAAGAGAAAATGAAATGAAAACTAACTAAAACTAACTAATCAACTAACTAACTAACTAATTAGTTAACTAAAATAAATGGTTATCAATGGTGTTTGGGAGTGTTGGATGAGGGGTAGAAGAAGGGGAGAAGAAAGGAGAAGGAAAGAAATGGAAAGAGGAGAAGAAAATAAATGTAACGAAGGAAGGACATCCACGCGCACGCGCATATGGCGCGCGCGTGTGGATGGTGGTGTAATGGATGCGACGCGTACGCGTACATCGCGCGTCCGCGTGGATAGCTTATTTTGAGAGTGACGCGTACGCGTCATGTACACGTACGCGCGAGTTGGTTTGTGCGAAAGGCACAATGCGCGCTCAACACTCGCACAACTCTCGGGTCAATATATGAAGGAGTGAAAATTTGGTATCCACGCGTACGCGTACATGGCACGTGCACGTGGATAGGTGAAAATGCTTGATGCACGCGTACGCGTACAGTGTGCATACGCGTGGATGGTGCTCTATTTTTTTTTTCAAAATTTTTCTATGTTTTTGCACCAATCCAAGCATTCCAAACCTCCAAACAGCTACCAAAACACCATAAAACCTTATTTAACATACTAAACTACCAATTATACTCAATAAATCAACCGAAAACAGGAATTTAAACTAATTACCAATATGTACAAAAAAAATGAAAAGAAGTTACCATGGTGGGGTGTCTCCCACCTAGCACTTTTGTTTATTATCCTTAAGTTGGACTAATGGGGAGCTCCTCTCAAGGTGGCTTGTGCTTGAATTCATCTTGGAATTCCCACCAATGCTTGGTTCTCCATTGTGCCCCAAGATTTCTTATTTGTTGCACCAAGTGTTGATGGAGTTCTTCACAAGCTTGGGGCTCCCAAAGTTGATCCTCATCTTGTAATCCGGGATCCCACACTTTATTTTCACACCCGTCTTGAAGTTGATTCTCATTGATCCATGTGGGTGCCATAGTTTTGGAATTCTCATTTAAGCAACTAAACAACATCCTAGACCCAAGCAATCTAGTTTTACACCAACCGTTGCAATTAAGCTTTGAATGTGTAGCCATTATGCACCTAGAATGATATTTCCAACCACTAGCCATCTCCCTTTTGCTCTTAAAGCCACAAATATATCTAAGTTGACCATCCATCTCTAGCAAACCATATTCAAGGGGAATAATAAAGCTCAAGTATAAGGAATTTATCCACTTGAATGAAAGAATGGATGGTGGTGGCTTGGAGAGAGGTATCTCCAATGTGCTAGCAAGCTTTACTCCCTTGTGTTCTTCCTTGTTAATCTCCACCTCTTCATAAGCTTCTTCACTTCCAATCCTTTGTTCATCAATTTCATCTAACTCTTCCCCATCACTCAAATCATAAATAGGAGGTTGAGAGAAATCTACCTCCACATTGCTTTCTATCTCATTGGGAGAGGGTTCTTCAAATTCAAAGGATTCACCACCAAGAAGATTGGATGCATGGCCTTCATCTCTAAGGGAACTCAATTTTTGCTCCATTTCTTCCAAGTCTTCATATGGAATATGCCTTGGAGGTTGTGCACATTCCTCCTCAACATTAAATTCACTCTTCTTGGAGAGGTTCTCTTCAACTCTAGGTTTCCAAGGAGGTTCCACATCTCCTAAGTCTTCAACCACTTCTTCCTCTTCTTCAATGATCATAGGCTCCTCCAATTGCTCTAATACAAAATAACATCCCTCATTTTCCACCGGAGTTTCCAATCTCTCCTTCATGCTATGCTTTTCAATTGATTCTCCACATGTGACCATGGAAGTGCTTTGAGTGCTCAAATATTGGGAGACTAAAATGCTTACTACCTTGGTCAAGGTAGCCACAAATTCTAGTATCTCCATTTGCATTTCTCCTTGCCCTTGAAGTATAAGGCTAAGGGTTTCATCTATTGAGGATTGGGATGGATAAAAGGGTTCATTGTCTTGGAGAAAGGGTTTATAATAGGAAGGTGGTTCTTCTTGGTAAGGATGTGGTAGTGTGTATTGAGATGGTTCTTGGGAGTAGTGATCTTGGGATGGTGGTTCCATGTATGGCTCATGTGGTTCAAAAGGTGGTTGGTATGGTGGATATGGATCAAGGTCGTATGGAAGTGTTTGGTGAAAGTAGGCTTGTGAGTGTGGTTGAGGTTCATGTTGAGGATATGACTCATGGGCATATGGTGGTGGTTCTTAAAAGTCACAAGGAGATTCACCATAGCCATTGGATTGGTATGCATCATAGAATGGCTCTTCTTCATAGTGCATTGGTGGAGGTTGTTGCCATGAAGATTGATCATATGCATATGGCTCCTCCCCCCTTTGGTTATTCTATCCTTGATACACATCCTCATTGAAGCTCTCATTTCCTACAACATAATTAGAACCAAACTCATAGCCAAAGTGAGAATTCATGATGAAATGGGGTTTATCAAGCAACTCGTTCCTGTTAGAGCCTGAGGAATTGATTGAATCATACTTCATTGCATACTTTGTGTTGTGTCTCATGCTTATAGGATATCCTTGTGATATAGATTGCATGACAATCGCTATATCCATTTTAAGAACTATTCATACTCTAACTTGAGATGTTGAGACTGATCACCTTAATGTTGATTGTTAGGTGTGAACAGGGTCTAGATGACTAAGCGGGAACAAGGTCGCAGTAGACGACATGAGATTTCGAGAGAGATTCCAACGCACGATCCCGATGCCTTTACGGCGGTAATGAACACCATGGCTGAGGCTATGCGTGAAGTGGCGACTGCTACTGTTCGAGCAATTGACCGTTTAGGAGATAAGAACAGCGAGCGTAACATGTCTGGCAGTGGGGTATGTGAAGAGGATGGTAACAACACTTGAAGTATTGAGAACAATGACAAGCTGATGACTCTGGTGACTTTCCTGAAGGTGAACCCGCTCGAGTTCAAGGGGACACTTGTGGCAACCGAGGCAGACAACTAGTTTTGAGGAATAGAGAAGTCGTTGAGGGCGCAACAAGTACCCAAAGTACAGTTCGTTGTGTTCGCAACATATATGTTGGAAGGAGAGGCTGAGCTCTGGTGGCATGGAGTGCAGAGGTTGTGGCAGCAAGACACGAGGGAGATTCTTTGGGAAGATTTCAAGGAATAATTTTATAAGAAATAATTTTCAAAGTCTGTTCGTGAAGTTAAGGAGATGGAGTTGATGCAACTGAGTCAAGGAAACATGTCAGTAGCTGAATATACTAGGAAGTTTGAAGATCTGTGTTATTTTTTGAAGATCTGCCAAGGAGATCCTGATAGCTTTGAAGAATGAAAATGTCTGAAGTATGAAGGAGGACTCCGCGATGAGTTGATGCACTCTTTAAAGCCTTTGGAGCTTCGAAATTTCACAGAGCTCATTAACAAGAGCCAGCTTATGGAAGACTGTGAGAAAAAGATGGCGGCAACGAGGATGGGTTTTCAGTACTTGCCACAAAGGAATGCTAACAACTTTCATCGACCTATGTTTCAACAGAGGGTGCCATTCAAGAATCTTAGAGTACCTCAACGCGGTAATCAATGAGTTGGGAATGCCTCTGGTAGATCTAATTTTGGGAACAGTGGTCGACGGAGGCAGAACCTTGGCAAGAAACCTCAGCAAGGCCGCATGGATTAGTTATGTAGGCAGTGTGAAAAGGATCACCTCGGCAGGCCATGCCAGTTCAGAGCACACACTTGTTTTGTTTGCAGAGAAATGGAGCACATTGCGAATAATGTAAGAACCGGAGTAAACGCTTTAATAAAATAATAATTTAATTGTTCAAAATAGGTTCAAAAATATAGAAGTGTTCTTTTTAAAATATAAAGGTGAAATTTGAATTCAATGAATTTTTCTGAGTGGAAAAATGTATCTTTTGGAAAAAAATTTTGTAAAAATGCCTACCGACACTTAAGCCAGCAGTACCGGCTCTAGTCTGACCGGTACCGCGTATTGAGAAAAATAAGATTTTGAAAAAATTGAATTTATTTCTTTGAAAGGTCAAAAATAATTTAGAATCGAAAACCAGGCACTAATTTTAAAGGCTTTGGCCCAAAGTGGGCCAAACGATCTAAAACGCTAATAGGTTGGACCGAGCCCAAGTTGGGTCCAAGCCCTATATATATATATATATATATATATATATATATATATATATATATATATATATATATATATATATGACTTTTAATGAGCATTCAGCTCATTTTAACCTAATTTGAGAGAGAGGGGCGCTGATTTGAGAAGAGAGGAGAAGAGGGTAATGTTACTATTCATCACCATCTTCCGGGAGGCATAACTTGAGCTATGGTCCTCCGATTGACGATCCGTTTGTGGTCATGCAAAGCTCTCTTTGAGCTCTTCGTTTCTATCTAACAAAGTGATAATATTTTTGAAATCCATGCTCCAATTCTCAGCCCTAACAATTTAGCAATTTTGGTTTTAGTTCTTGAGTAGATTTTGTGATTTTGTTTATTTAGGGGTGATCTAGAATTGGAATATTTTTGGGTTTTTCCCCTAATATCGTTGGGTAAGATAAGTCTCTTTAAACTCTTGTTGTTTGATATTTTGGTTAGCCATAGTGTTGATTTTCGCTATGTTATATGTGTATAGCTGATGAGCGGATAATTTATACGCTTTTTGGCATTATTTTTACATAGTTTTTAGTATGATCTAGTTAGTTTTTAGTATATTTTTATTATTTTTTAATAAAAAAATCATATTTCTGGACTTTACTATGAGTTTGTGTGTTTTTCTGTGATTTCAGATATTTTCTGGCTGAAATTGAGGGACTTGAGCAAAAATCAGATTCAGAGGCTGAAGAAGGACTGCAGATGCTGCTGGATTCTGACCTCCCTGTACTCAAAGTGGATTTTCTAGAGCTACAGAACTCCAAATGGTGCACTCTTAATTGCGTTGGAAAGTAGACATCCAGGGCTTTTCAGAAATATATAATAGTTCATACTTTGCCCGAGTTTAGATGACACAAACTGGCATTCAACGCCAGTTCCATGTTGCATTCTGGAGTTAAACGCCAGAAACAGGTTGCAAAGTGGAGTTAAATGCTAAAAACATGTTACAAACTGGTGTTCAACTCCAAGAGAAGCCTCTACACGTGTAAAGCTCAATGCTCAGCCCAAGCACACACCAAGTGGGCCCCGAAAGTGGATTTCTGCATCATTTACTCATTTCTGTAAACCCTAGTAACTAGTCTGATATAAATAGGACCTTTTACTATTGTATTAGACATCTTTGATCAGTTTTATGCTATCTTAGACCTTTATGGGGGCTGGCCACTCGGCCATGCCTGGACCTTGTTCTTATGTATTTTCAACGGTAGAGTTTCTACACACCATAGATTAAGGTGTGGAGCTCTGCTGTTCCTCATGAATTAATACAAAGTACTATTGTTTTTCTATTCAATTCAAGCTTATTCCGATTCTAAGATATTCATTCACACTTCAATATGAATGTGATGATCGTGACAGTCATCATCATCCCCAACCTATGAACGCGTGCCTGACAACCACTTCCGTTCTACCTTAGATTGAATGAATATCTCTGGGATTCCTTAATCAGAGTCTTCGTGGTATAAGTTAGAATCCATGCACGAACATTCTTGAGATCCGGAAAGTCTAAACTTTGTCTGTGGTATTCTGAGTAGGATCTGGGAAGGGATGGCTGCGACGAGCTTCAAACTCGCGAGTGCTGGGCGTAGTGACAGACGCAAAAGGATCAATGGTTCTTATTCTAGTATGATCAAGAACCGACAGATGATTAGCCATGCAGTGACAGCGCATTGGACCATTTTCACTGAGAGGACAGGATGTAGCCATTGACAACGGTGACGCCTAACATACAACTTGCCATAGAAAGGAGTATGAATGATTGGATGAAGACAATAGGAAAGCAGAGGTTCAGGAGGAACAAGCATCTTCATACGCTTACCTGAAACTCTCACCAATGAATTACATAAATATCTCTATCTTTAATTTATATTTTATTTATATTTTAATTATCAAATATCCATAACCATATGAATCTGCCTGATTGAGATTTGCAAGATGACCATAGCTTGCTTCAAGCCGACAATCTCCGTGGGATCGACCCTTACTCACATAAGGTTTATTACTTGGACGACCCAGTGCACTTGCTGGTTAGTTGTGCGAAGTTGTGACAAAGAACTAAAATTATGAACGTGCGTATTAAGTTTTTAGCGCCGTTACCAAGGAATGAAACGTCACGATTTTTGCGCACCAAGTTTTTGGCGCCGTTGTCGGGGATTGTTCGAGTTTGGACAACTGACGGTTCTTCTTGTTGCTCAGATTAGGTAATTTTATTTTAATTTTAAACTTTTTGTTTTTGTTAATTTTATTTTCGAAAAATAAAACAAAAAAATTTTTTTTTATAAATATTTTTAAAAAAATTTTATTCTATGTTCTTTAGAATTTTTAAGAATGAATTCTAGAGTTTCATGAAGCATGTTGAAGCCTGGCTGGCTGTAAAGCCATGACTAATTCATTTGGACTAGGGCTTCCACTTATCAGCATAGAATGAAGTTGGATGAAGTATCAGCTTTTGTATGTTTGAGTTGTATCTGCTAAAGCTTGGCTGGCCATTGGCCATGTCTAGTGTTTTGGACCGGAGCTTTCGATGAAAGCTTGGCTGGCTACTAAACCATGTCTAATTCCTGGACTGGAGCTTTAGATTAATATTGCAAGATTCCTGGAATTCCTATTAAAAATTTTGAAATCCTTATTTTTCTTTTTCCAATTAATTTTCGAAAAATTACAAAAAAAAATTTAATAAAATCATAAAACCAAAAATAATTTTGTGTTTCTTGTTTGAGTCTGGAATTCTTCATGATCTTCAAGTTGTTCTTGATGAATCCTCTTGTTTGATCTTCATCTTTTCTTGTTTTGCATCTTTTCTTGTTTTCCATATGCAATTTTAATTTGTTAGTGTCTAATTATTGAAAATTTCTAAGTTTGGTGTCTTGCATATTTTTCTTTTCTTAAAAATTTTCAAAATAAGTTCTTGGTGTTCATCTTGACATTCATATTGTTCTTGCATGCATTATGTGTTTTGATCCAAAATTTTCATGCATTGAGTCTTTTTGATGTTTTTCTCTCTCATTATTAAAATTCAAAAAATCAAAAAAATATCTTTCCCTTTTTCTTCTCATAAAATTCGAAAATTTGAGTTGACTTTTTCAAAAATTTTTAAAATCTAGTTGTTTCTTATGAGTCAAATCAAATTTTCAATTTAAAAATTCTATCTTTTTCAAATCTTTTTCAAATCTTTTTCAAAAATCAAATCTTTTTCATTTTTCTTTTATGATTTTCGAAAATTTCAAATTGATTTTCAAAATCTTTTTCTTATTTTTATTTCATATTTTCAAAATTAATGCTAACAATTAATGTGATTGATTCAAAAAATTTTTAAGTTTGTTACTTGCCTAATAAGAAAGGTTCAATCTTTAAATTTTAAAATCCTATCTTTTTGTTTCTTGTTAGTCAAGTAATCAACTTTAATTTTCAAAATCAAATCCTTTTAAATTTCTTTTTCAAATCTTTTTCAAAATAAATTTCAATCACATCTTTTTCAAAATTAATTTCAAAATATTTTCTAACTTCTTATCTTTTCAAAATTTGATTTTCAAATCTTTTTCAATTAACCACTTAACTTTTTGTTTGATTCTTAGCTTTTTCAAAACTACCTAACTAACTCTCTCTTTCTGATTTTCGAAAATCCCTTCCCTCCTTTTCAAAATTCCTTTTTAAATTAACTAATTGTTTTAAATTTAATTTAATTTGATTCAATTTTCCTTTTTTAATTTTCGAACTTTAATTTTTATTTTTTATTTTAAATTTAATTTAAAAACAAAAATACTTTTATTTTAATTTATTTAATTTTCGAATTTCTCTTCTTCTCATCTCTTTCTAATTATTTATTCATCTACCAACACCCCTCTTTTACCCAAGAATTCGAACTCATTCCTCTCCATTGTGTTTGGATTCTTATCTTTTCCTTCCTCCATTATTCTCTTCTTATACTTACATAAGGAATCTCTATACTGTGACATAGAGGATTCCTCTTCTTTTCTGTTTTCTTCTTTTTCATATGAGCAGGAACAAGGATAAGAACATTCTTGTTGAAGCTGACCCTGAACCTGAAAGGACTTTGAAGAGGAAGCTAAGGGAAGCTAAAGCACAACTCTTTGGAGAAAATCTGACAGAAATTTTCGAAAAAGAAGGAGATATTGCCGAAAATAATAACAATGCAAGGAAGATGCTTGGTGACTTTACTGCACCTAATTCCAATTTACATGGAAGAAGCATCTCAATCCCTGCCATTGGAGCAAACAATTTTGAGCTGAAACCTCAATTAGTTTCTCTGATGCAACAGAATTGCAAGTTTTATGGACTTCCATCCGAAGATCCCTTTTAGTTCTTAACTGAATTCTTGCAGATCTGTGATACTGTTAAGACCAATGGAGTTGATCCCGAGGTCTACAGGCTTATGCTTTTCCCATTTGCTATAAGAGACAAAGCTAGAATATGGTTGGAATCTCAACCTAAAGACAGCCTGAACTCTTGGGATAAGCTGGTCACGACTTTCTTAGCCAAGTTATTTCCTCCTCAAAAGCTTAGCAAGCTTAGAGTGGATGTTCAAACCTTCAGACAAAAGGAAGGTGAATTCCTCTATGAAGCTTGGGAGAGATACAAGGAACTGACCAAAAAATGTCCTTCTGACATGCTTTCAGAATGGACCATCTTGGATATATTCTATGATGGTCTGTCTGAATTATCAAAGATGTCATTGGACCATTCTACAGGTGGATCCATTCACCTAAAGAAAACGCCTGCAGAAGCTCAAGAACTCATTGACATGATTGCAAATAACCAGTTCATGTACACTTCTGAAAGAAATCCTGTGAGTAATGGGATGCCTCAGAGGAAGCGAGTTCTTGAAATTGATACTCTGAATGCCATATTGGCTCAGAATAAAATATTAACTCAGCAAGTCAATATGATCTCTCAGAGTCTGAATGGATTGAAGGAATCATCCAACAGTACTAAAGAGGCATCTTCTGAAGAAGAAGCTTATGATCCTGAGAACCCTGCAATAGCAGAGGTGAATTACATGGGTGAACCCTATGGAAACATCTATAATATCTCATGGAGAAATCATCCAAATTTCTCATGGAAGGATCAATAAAAGCCTCAACAAGGCTTTAATAATGGTGGAAGAAACAGGTTTAGCAATAGCAAGCCTTTTTCATCATCCACTCAGCAACAAACAGAGAATTCTGAGCAGAATCCATTTAGCTTAGCAAATTTAGTCTCTGATCTATCTAAGGCCACTGTAAGTTTCATGAATGAAACAAGGTCCTCCATTAGAAATTTGGAGGCACAAGTGGGCCAGCTGAGTAAAAGAGTCACTGAAACTCCTCCTAGTACAGTCCCAAGCAATACAGAAGAAAATCCAAAGAGAGAGTGCAAAGCCATTGATTTAACCATCATGGCCAAACCAAGAAGGGAGGCGGAGGACGTGAATCCTAGTGAGGAAGTCCTCCTGGGACGTCCAGTGACCAATAAGGAATTTCCCTTCGAGGAACCAAAGGAATCTGAGGCTCAATTAGAGACCATAGAGATTCCATTGAACCTCCTTCTGCCCTTCATGAGCTCTGATGAGTATTCGTCCTCTGAAGAGGATGAAGAAATTACTGAAGAGCAAGTTGCTAAGTACCTTGGTGCAATCATGAAGTTGAATGCCAAATTATTTGGTAATGAGACTTGGGAAGATGAACCTCCCTTGCTCACTAATGAACTGAATGCATTGGATAGGCAGAAATTACCTCAAAAGAAACAGGATCCTGGCAAATTCTTAATACCCTGTACCATAGGCACCATGACCTTTGAGAAGGCTCTGTGTGACCTGGGGTCAGGAATAAACTTAATGCCACTCTCTGTAATGGAGAAACTTGGGATCTTTGAGGTGCAAGCTGCCAGAATCTCATTAGAGATAGCAGACAACTCAAGAAAATAGGCTTATGGACAAGTAGAGGAAGTGTTAGTAAAGGTTGAAGGCCTTTACATCCCTGCTGATTTCATAATCCTAGACACTGGGAAGGAAGAGGATGAATCCATCATCCTTGGAAGACCCTTCCTAGCCACAGCAAGAGTTGTGATTGATGTGGACAGAGGAGAACTAGTCCTTCAACTGAATGAGGACAACCTTGTGTTTAAAACTCAAGGATCTCCTTCTGTAACCATGGAGAGAAAGCATGAAAAGCTTCTCTCACTGCAGAGTCAACCAAAGCCCCACAGTCAAACTCTAAGTTTGGTGTTGGGAGGCCACAACCAAACTCTAAGTTTGGTATTGAACCCCCATAGTCAAACTCTAAGTTTGGTGTTGGGAGGTCCCAATAATGCTCTGAACATCTGTGAGGCTCCATGAGAGCTCACTGTCAAGCTATTGACGTTAAAGAAGTGCTTGTTGGGAGGCAACCCAATGTTATTTAATTATATCTATTTTATTTTCCTTGTGTTATTTCGTGTTTTATTAGGTTGATGATCATGTGGAGTCACAAAAACTACTAAAAAATCAAAAACAGAATGAAAAACAACATTAAAAATAGCACACCTTGGAGGAGAGCAGTCTGGCATTTAAACGCCAGAAACAAGCATCTGTCTGGCGTTTAACGCCAGAAACAAGCACCAAGCTGGCGTTTAACGCCAGAAACAAGCATCTTCTTGGCGTTAAATGCCAGAAACAGGCTACATTTGGGCGTTTAACGCCAGGATTGCACAGCAAGGGCATTTTACACGCCTAATTGGAGCAGGGATGTTAAGTCCTTGACCCCATTTGATCTGTGGATCCCACAGGATCCCCACATCTTCTTCTCTCCTCTTCACACCTTTTCATAACTCTCTTCCCCAAATACCCTTCACCAATCACTTCAATCACTCTTTCCCATCACCTCTTCACCACTTACATCCATCCTCTCTTCCCCATAAATCCCACCTACCTCCAAAATTCAAACTCTTTTCCCTTCCAAACTGAACCCTAATGGCCGAACCCTAAATCCCATCCCACCCCTATATAAACCCCTCTTTCCTTCTTTATTTTCACACAACACAACCCTCTCTTCTTACCCTTGGCCGAATACACCTTCTCCCTCCATCTCCTCCATTCTTTTTCTTCTTCTCCTTCTTTCTTTCTTCTTTTGCTCGGGGATGAGCAAACATTTTAAGTTTGGTGTGGTAAAAGCATAGCTTTTTATTTTTCCATAACCATTTATGGCACCTAAGGCCAGAGAAACCTTTAGAAAGAGGAAAGGGAAGGCAATTGCTTCCACCTCTGAGTCATGGGAGATGGAGAGATTCATCTCAAAGGTCCATCAAGACCACTTCTATGAAGTTGTGGCTAAGAAGAAAGTGATCCTTGAGGTTCCTTTCAAGCTCAAAAGAATGAGTATCCGGAGATCCGACATGAGATCCGAAGAAGAGGTTGGGAAGTTCTCACCAACCCCATTCAACAAGTCGGGATCTTAATGGTCCAAGAGTTCTATGTAAACGCATGGATCACTAGGAACCATGATCAAAGTGTGAACCCGAATCCAAAGCATTGGCTCACCATGGTTCGGGGAAAATACTTAGACTTCAGTCCGGAAAATGTAAGGCTAGCGTTCAACTTGCCAATGATGGAAGAGAACGTACGCCCCTACACAAGAAGGGTCAACTTTGATCAAAGGTTGGACCAAGTCCTCATAGACATATGTGATCAAGGAGCTCAATGGAAATTTGACTCAAGAGGCAAGCCGGTTCAATTAAGAAGGCATGACCTCAAACCAGTGACTAGGGGATGGCTAGAGTTTATTCAACGCTCAATCATTCTTACTAGTAACCGGTCTGAAGTTACTATAGACCGGGCCATCATGATCCATAGTATCATGATTGGAGAGGAGGTGGAAGTTCATGAGATTATACCTCAAGAACTTTACAAGGTGGCTGACAAGTCCTCCACTTGGGCAAGGTTAGCCATTCCTCACCTCATATGCCACCTCTGCAATTCGGCTGGAGTTGACATAGAGGGAGACATCCTTATTGAAGAGGACAAGCCCATCACTAAGAAAAGGATGGAGCAAATAAGAGATCATGGACCTCAACAAGAGCATGAGGAAATTCCCCACCATGAAATCCCTGAGATGCCTCAAGGGATGCACCTTCCTCCACAAAACTATTGGGAGCAAATCAACACCTCCCTAGGAGAATTAAGTTCCAACATGGGACAACTAAGGGTGGAGCATCAAGAGCACTCCATCATCCTTCATGAGATTAGAGAAGATCAAAGAGCTATGAGGGAGGAGCAACAAAGGCAAAGAAGAGACATAGAGGAGCTCAAAAGCACCATTGATTCTTCAAGAAGAGAAAGACGCCACCTTCACTAAGGTGGACTCATTCCTTAATCTCCTTGTCTATTTATTTTACTATTTTTTGTTTATTATGCTTTATATTTATTTATGTTTGTGTCTTATTACATGATCACTAGTGTTTAAGTGTCTATGTCTTAAAGCTATGAATGTCCTATGAATCCATCACCTTTCTTAAATGAAAAATGCTTTAATTACAAAAGAACAAGAAGTACATGGTTTCGAATTCATCCTTGAAACTAGTTTAGTTATTTTGATGTGGTGACAATACTTTTTGTTTTCTGAATGAATGCTTGAACAGTGCATATGTCTTTTGAAATTGTTGTTTATGAATGTTAAATATGTTGGCTCTTGAAAGAATGATGAAAAAGGAGACATGTTATTTGATAATCTGAAAAATCATAAAAATGATTCTTGAAGCAAGAAAAAGCAGTGAATACAAAAGCTTGCAGAAAAAAAAAAGAGAAAAAAGAAAATGGCGAAAAAAAGAGAAAAAGAAAAAGAAAAAGCAAGCAGAAAAAGCCAATAGCCCTTAAAACCAAAAGGCAAGGGTAAAAAGGATCCAAGGCTTTGAGCATCAGTGGATAGGAGGGCCTAAAGGAATAAAATCCTGGCCTAAGCGGCTAAACCAAGCTGTCCCTAACCATGTGCTTGTGGCGTAAAGGTGTCAAGTGAAAACTTGAGACTGAGCGGTTAAAGTTGAGGTCCAAAGCAAAAAGAAGAGTGTGCTTAAGAACCCTGGACACCTCTAATTGGGGACTCTAGCAAAGCTGAGTCACAATCTGAAAAGGTTCACCCAGTTATGTGTCTGTGGTATTTATGTATCCGGTAGTAATACTGGAAAACAAAGTGCTTAGGGCCACGACCAAGACTCATAAAGTAGCTGTGTTCAAGAATCAACATACTGAACTAGAAGAATCAATAACACTATCTGAATTCTAAGTTCCTATAGATGCCAATCATTCTGAACTTCAATGGATAAAGTGAAATGCCAAAACTATTCAAGAGGCAAAAAGCTACAAGTCCCGCTCATCTGATTGGAGCTAAGTTTCATTGATATTTTGGAATTCATAGTATATTCTCTTCTTTTTATCCTATTTGATTTTCAGTTGCTTAGGGACAAGCAACAATTTAAGTTTGGTGTTGTGATGAGCGAATAATTTATACGCTTTTTGGCAATATTTTTACATAGTTTTTAGTATAATCTAGTTAGTTTTTAGTATATTTTTATTAGTTTTTAATAAAAAATCATATTTCTGGACTTTACTATGAGTTTGTGTGTTTTTCTGTGATTTCAGGTATTTTCTGGCTGAAATTGAGGGACTTAAGCAAAAATCAGATTTAGAGGCTGAAGAAGGACTGCAGATGCTGCTGGATTCTGACCTCCCTGCACTCAAAGTGGAATTTCTGGAGCTATAGAACTCCAAATGGTGCGCTCTCAATTGCGTTGGAAAGTAGACATCCAGAGATTTCCAGCAATATATAATAGTCCATACTTTGCCCGAGTTTAAATGATGCAAACTGGCATTCAACGCCAGTTCCATGTTGCATTCTGGAGTTAAATGCCAGAAACAAGTTACAAACTGGCGTTCAATTCCAAGAGAAGCCTCTACACGTGTAAAGCTCAATGCTCAGCCCAAGTACACACCAAGTGGGCCCAAGAAGTGGATTTCTGGATCATTTACTCATTTCTTTAAACCCTTGTAACTAGTCTGATATAAATAGGACCTTTTACTATTGTATTAGACATCTTTGATCAGTTTTATGCTATCTTAGACCTTTATGGGGGCTGGCCACTCGGCCATGCCTGGACCTTGTTCTTATGTATTTTCAACGGTAGAGTTTCTACACACCATAGATTAAGGTGTGGAGCTCTGCTGTTCCTCATGAATTAATACAAAGTACTATTATTTTCTATTCAATTCAAGCTTATTCTGATTCTAAGATATTCATTCGCACTTCAATATGAATGTGATGATCGTGACAGTCATCATCATTCCCAACCTATGAACGCGTGCTTGACAACCACTTCCGTTCTACCTTAGATTGAATGAATATCTCTGGGATTCCTTAATCAGAGTCTTCGTGGTATAAGTTAGAATCCATGGACGGCCATTCTTGAGATCCGGAAAGTCTAAACCTTTTCTGTGGTATTCCGAGTAGGATCTGGGAAAGGATGGCTGCGACGAGCTTCAAACTCACGAGTGCTGGGCGTAGTGACAAACGCAAAAGGATCAATGGATCCTATTCCAGTAAGATCGAGAACCGACAGATGATTAGCCATGCAGTGACAGCGCATTGGACCATTTTCACTGAGAGGACAGGATGTAGCCATTGACAACGGTGACGCCTAACATACAGCTTGCCATAGAAAGGAGTATGAATGATTGGATGAAGACAATAGGAAAGCAGAGGTTCAGGAGGAACAAGCATCTTCATATGCTTACCTGAAACTCTCACCAATGAATTATAAGTATCTCTATTTTTAATTTACGTTTTATTTATATTTTAATTATATTTTAATTATCAAATATCCATAACCATATGAATCTGCCTGACTGAGATTTGTAAGATGACCATAGCTTGCTTCAAGCCGACAATCTCCGTGGGATCGACCCTTACTCACGTAAGGTTTATTACTTGGACGACCCAGTGCACTTGCTAGTTATTTGTGCGAAGTTGTGACAAAGAACTAAAATTATGAACGTGCGTATTAAGTTTTTAGCGCCGTTACCAAGAAATGAACCGTCACGATTTCTGCGCACCAATACCTTGATAGTTGGTGAGTCTTGGAAGTGGTGTTGGTGCTTGAGGCTTGTTGGTCTTGTTGGAATCAAGCTTTGGGTGTTTGTGCATATTAGAAATCGGCCAAGGTATAGTTTCTATTTTCTTTATGTAATATGTAATATTTTTTGATACTTAGGCTAGTTGAGCTTAAGATAGGATTGAATGATGTTGATGTATGATTAATTATATGTGAATTTATGTTTGATGATGAAGAGGATGATATGGAGTGTTGGAATGTGTGATATATGAATTATGATGAATATTGATTTTGAATAACATTATGATGAGTGGTAATAAATATTGATGATGACATTGGGTTTTGATTATTGTAGTTGATGTTGATATTGAATGGTGGTGAATGATGTATATGAAGAGTTATATTGTGTGAAAATTGTTGAGGTTGAGCTATTGATTGTAAATTGTATATTTTGTTGAATTATGATGGTAAGAGATAGAAGAGAATGAATGAAATAGGTGTTCAATTGAGAAAAATACTATGAAATGGTAAATTGATGTAGGAGGTAGTATTTTATGATGTTTGGGTATGTTTTTAGTTGTTTTGGTTTTGGAAAACTAAAGAATTGTCACTTTTGGTAAAAAATCTGTTTTTGGTGAATTTTGTGGATCATAACTTGAGCCTCAGTTTTTGAAATTGGTTGAAATTTATGTTAAATTAAATATGATTTAAAGAGATTTAAATTGATATAAAGTTTGAGAGAAATGGAGTTTTGTAGAAGAAGTTACGAATGTTTAAAGTTTGTTTGGGATCTAAAACTGAAATTTCTGCAACTTGACATTTTTCTGAAATCTAAGGCATATGCGTACGCGGCCCCATGCACCATACGCAGGTGATGGTCTCTGTCCAGCACTCCCATGTACGTGGCAGATGGGTGCGTACGCGGCATACTGGCACGCGTATGCGGACGCACTTTCTTCAACGTGTGCGTACGCACGATAGGGTGTGTGTACGCACAACCCCTGTTTTGGTGAAAATGTGTTTTTTCTTCACTTTTAAGGGTTCTCTAGCTTTCTAAACTTCTTTAGCTTCTCCTTAAGACTTGTGGCTAGTAATTAGGCCCTAAAACTAGTATAGATAGTTTTATGTTTGAGATTAATGGATTTATATATGGGTTTTAGAAGACGGTGACTTAGGCTCGGTATGTCAGTTGGGTAGTTTTATCTTGTGAGTTAATGGGGAGCCGGGTTGATGATGAACTTGAAATATTGATGAAGGATTATGGTTAATGGAATGAGTATAAACGGATTTGTGCCTTGAACTGTGCTATATTACTGAATTGTCATGATTGGCAAGTTGCTATGTGCCTCGGGCAAGGGTTGTGGCAGTCTCCTGCTTGTCTAAGGTAGCGGTGTCGGCGTAGGGGCCGAGGCAGTCTCCCGCCTACGTTGAGATGTGAGGACTATGGCAATCTCCCGCTCACATAACCTTTCTGCTGCCAGAGTGAACTCGGGCACTATAACCCGAAACAGTGTGCCGGGCACTATAACTCACGGGACGCATGATAAAGTGCTGGGGTCTAGAGAGAGTGAGCAAAGCACTATAACCCTGGTCGTGGCAGAAAGGCGACATCCCAGAGACGTGTCAGGTTGGCATTTTTAACTGACAAGTGATATCACGAGCCAAATAGGATAAACATTCATCATATGCATCTTCTATATGCTTGCTTTCTTTGATTACTTGAGTTATGCCTATTTGAATAACATGCCTCAATGCTAGTTGAATTACCTACTATATATGTATATTACTTGTGTTTTACTTGTTTGCATTATCTGTGATTGTCTGGTGCTGAGGAGGTTAGGTAGGCGATGGCGATGGGATCGGATAGAGGGTAGGTTGGCGAAGGCTATGGGATACAGCGGTGTAATTGGTATTAGTTAGAAATCCCCTAAATTTAGATAACCCTGTTTATAGTTTATAATTTAAGTTATTTATTTCGTTAAGCTTGAATATCTGTTTGGTATGAATTTCTCGGATTGCCTTTGGCCTCTCGGAACCTTACATCTTATATATTGGACACTGTTACCATACTGAGAACCTCCGATCCTCATACCATATGTTGTTGTTATTTTTCAGATGCAGGTCGTAACCCACCTCGGTGAGTTGCGAGATGGTAACGGAGAGGAGGATCTTTTATCACCTTTTGTAGTTTGATATGTTCGATGTAGTTACTCTCTCATCCTTTGTATTTATATAACTTTGTTGCCTTAGAGGCTTTATTTCTGAAAACTTTGAGAGATAGGTTGTTGCTGTTTTAGAACTTCAAAACTCTGTTGTATTCAGTTTGAATAGCCGGCCTAAACTCCGTAAGCTGTGACTAGTCCTCTTTTTGTATATCATACTTATATATACCTTGCTTAATTTAATTATTACCTTGTATATCCTGGAGCTATCTCCCAGGTTTTATATATATTATGTCTTGTTCTTTCCATGCCTACGCATTTAGTTATCGTGTGTGAACACTTCGCGTTTTGTAATTCCGCTTTATGCGACTTTGAGCTTTACTCCTTCATCGAGCATCCAGTTATATAAATTCTTAGATATATATTATATATTATAATCTTTAGAACTGTCGTGGCACATTGTTATCCTCTGCTTTACGGCTAGAGGTAAGGCTTAAGGTAACGGGGTGTTATAAAGAATTGTCCAAAGAAGCCTAATCGAGATCCTGCTAGAGCATTACAACAAGGGTGAGTGTTCGCTATGTCGGCCGATAATGCTACTGGTTCTGGCTCCTTGCTCCAAGCTCAGTGTTGTGTTGAGACTCGTTCTTTAACTGTATTGTATGATTCTGGCGTGTGGCATTCTTTTATTTCATTAATTATTGCACGTGAGTTGGGATTAGCTTTCTCTAAACTAAGTTTTGACCTAGTTATCAATACACCCACCTCACATAAAGCATTGACCAACCTTGTTTGTCGACAGGTAGCCTTCAGTATTGAAGGTAGATCTTTCTTGCATGATCTAATCTGTTTACCTTTATTTGGTTTAGACATTATGTTAGAGCTTGATTGGTTATCTAAGAATCATATTCTTTTTGACTGTTTTGATAAAATTATTATCTTTCCTTCTGATAATATGCATACTGGATCAGTAGTTTCTCATGCTTTATACCTAGATTCTATGAGTGTTACCTATAACGGGAGTGAATGTGAGGGGTTCGTTCTATTAGCAGCTAGCTCGAGTGTCAGCGAAGTAAACGTGGAACAGATCCGAGTGGATAATTCAAAGAAAACACCACCGTCGCCAACTCCAAATCATGCGGCGGACAATTCACCTCGTGCGGTCTCAATTTTCGTGAGGCATAAGCCACCACATTTCGATGTTGCATCAACACGCAACCTAAACCTTTAAGTGATGCATCGCAAAACACTTTAAATGGTTCATTTGGCTCAGGTAGAATAAGCACTGGTGCAGAAGTCAACCTCTCTTTCAAGGTTTGAAAACTTTCTTTGCACTCCGGGCGTCCACACAAATAGAACTTCCTTATGCGTCAACTTCGTCATTGGTAGGGCAATCTCTGAGAATCCCTTGATGAACCATCTATAGTATCCATCCAAGTCTAAGAAACTCTTAATCTCATTTACGGATGTCGGTCTCTTCCACTGAGTCATAGCCTCAATCTTAGACAGGTCCACTGCAATCCCATCCTTACTCACCACATGACCTAGAAACTTCACTTTCTTCTTCTAAAATTCTCACTTCGAAAGCTTCGCATACAATTTCTTCTCCTTCAAGATTTGCGACATAATTCTCAAGTGTTCCTCATGATCTTTTTCGGTTCTGAAATACACCAGTATGTCATCTATGAATACCACCACAAACTTATCCAAAAAAGGGTTAGAACACTCTGTTCATGTAATCCATGAACACAGCAGGGGCGTTCGTTAGCCCAAAGGACATAACTGCATATTCATAGTGACCATAGCGAGTTTGGAATGCAATTTTAGGAATATCAGCTTCTCTCACTCTAATCTGATGGTAACCCGACCTAAGGTCAATTTTTGAGAACACGCCAGCTCCTTGTAACTGGTCCATCAGATCATCAATCCGAGGAAAGGGTATCTGTTCTTCACCGTCACCTTATTCAACTGCCGGTAATCAACACATAATCTCATACCTCCATCTTTCTTCTTTACCAACAACGCAGGCGCTCCCCACGGGAAAACACTTGGTCAAAGGAAGTTCTTCTTTAACAACTCTTCTAGTTGCTTTTTTAACTCCGCTAATTCCAACGGTGCCATCCAATATGGTACAATCAATACCGGTCCAGCTCCTGGCACTAGATCTATAGCGAATTCAATCTCTCTTTGAGGTGAAAACTTGGGTATATCTTTAGGAAAAACTTTAGGAAATTCTCTCACAACTGGTATTCGGTCTAAGTCTTGCTCATTTCCTACAGAATTTGCAGCCAAAAGGATAAATCCTTGGCATTTAGCCCCACTACAATTTACTTTCACCGTATTTAGGTAATAACTTCGTGCCACCACCGGTCCTTCTGATTCCTCAGGCATAAACCGGATAGAACGCTCAAAATAATCCAACAACACCCGATTTTTTAACAATCAATCCAAACCCAAAATAAAGTCTAACTCAGGCATTGGCAGACAAATAAAGTCATGCACGAAGTCTCGGTTCTCTACCCTAAAAGGTACCTCTTGACATCCTAATCTAGTCACCACAGTCTTAGAAACGGGAGTATGCACATGCAAATCAAATGACAATGCCGACATTTTTAACCCTAATTCAACAGCTTTGTCAAAGGCTATGAATGAATGAGATGCTCCAGTGTCATACAATGCAGTTAACATTTTACCACCAATTTTACATTTACCTCTTATCAAAGTACCCGACTTAGCCGCATCATCCGCCGTGATAGCATACACACGGCCTTGCTGTTGAGCTCTACCAGCATTCGGATCGATCTTCTCAGGACAGTTCCATGACATGTGACCAGCTCCTACACAACTATAGCAAAGTCACAAACCAGCCCTACAAGGAGTTCCCGGGTGATAGCTTCCACACCGCCTACAAGTTATTTTATTTTGAGGTTGCCATCTGTATCTCCTTCCTTAATGGTTGTCGTTCACTCGGTAAGTAGCTCGGCCACATTGAGGTTGTTGAGCATAACCTCCCCTCTTGAAGTTTTGGCCCTTTGGAGCAAAGGACCTTGCACCTCCTCCTCGGTTATGATGACCACCACGGCTAGAACCCACATTCACATTCCTCCTAGAGCAATCTTCCACCACACGCCTTTTGTTCACTAACTCAGCAAAGCTCTTAATCTCAAGAGGCGCCACAGCCTGCATAATGTCCTCTCTCAAGCCATGCTGGTATTTCATGCACTTCCACTCCTCATATCCTTTAGGAGCACCCTAACAAACTCTTGAGAAATGACACAGCTCCTCAAACTTGCTTGTGTAAGTAGTCACAGTCATTGTTCCTTGTCTTAGTTGAAGTAGCTCCAACTCCTTGGCTTGTCTCACAGAATTCGAGAAATACTTATATAACTCTTCTTTAAAGACCTCCCAAGTGATCACCTCAGCCCCAATTCCTTGCTGCAGAAGATGGTAGGTTCTTTGCCACCAGTGTTGAGCTTCTCTAGTCAGCTGGTAAGCAGCAAGTTCTACCATATGACCTTCGAGTACTTGCTGCGCTTCCAATGATCTCTCCATTGGCCTAAACTAGTTGTCAGCTTCTATCGGATTAGTTGATCTTTTAAAGGTTGGAGGATTAACCTTCAGAAAAGTTGCCAATGTCATCGGACTTGTAGCTGAGCTCCCTCCGGCTCTGTTACCATTCCCATTTATGTTCATCCTTTCCATCACTTGGTTGGCAGCCGCCACATTAGCTTGCATAGTATTGACAAGTTGGGTCATTGCCGCCAGAAATTTGGCTTGATTTCCAGCAGAAGCGGGTTCGTCATTTCCTCTCCGTCCGCGACCCCGTCCACGAGTTACCATCTCAGGTCCTATCCACACAAAACAAGTGATATCAAGGTGATCAGTCTCAATATCTCAAGTTAAGTACTTCAATTTTCCAAAAGTATACTCATGAACTTCATGCGAAACATATCAATCAGATATCCTAAATAGCACAGGCATAATTCAGAGTATACATTAAAGCATAAGCAGTCCAACCATTAGGCTCACAAGGACGAACTACTCTGATACCATAATGTAACACCCTAATATTCAAATCCTTATGCTCGAGTCATAAGTCAATGATACTAAGGTAGTACGACTCTCAGGTGGATTATAATATATATATATATATTGAAAGAAAATATTAAACTAGAAGCCTGAAGGGGAACAAAATAAAATAGCAAAGTCGTAACACTCAGGCATCGATAAAACAGAAGATAAAGGCTGAATTAAAAGCGGTATAAAGTTAAAACTGCAAAGAAGAATAAGATAAAGTCAGAATATAGATATATAACATAAGTAATTAAGTACTAGTCGCGACCCGCGAAGTTTAGGCCAGCTAGGGTATAGAATAAAAATAGTTTAACAACAATACCTCCTATCTCTCCCAAAAGATACATAAAGGCCTCTATAGGCAAGTTTTCAAAAGGATTAAATACATAACAGAAGATTTTCTAAACAAAAGTGGAGAGATTCTAAACAAAGTAAAGCAGAAATATAATAATCTTCACCATCTCTCAGATAAAGCACAGTTCACTGCTGAGCTCCTGGACCTACATCTGAAAACAACAGATATATATGGAATATATATGAGAAAACAATTAAGGTTTCAGAGATATTTATTTTCTGGAATAACTTTTCTTACCAACTATTTTAATTATGCAAGATTCAATTCAAGGCAAACTATATGTGACTAAACCCTAATTCCTTAGACCTTTTTAGTCTCCTCTAACCTTCATCAACTGCCAATTCCTTGGTCACTTGATTCCAATTAGAGGGTTAAGTTCAATTCTAGTTTATATGCCAGAGAAATACTAATTACCCAAATATAAGAGGATTATATGTCACATATTCTGTTAAGTCCAGATAATTAGAAATTTAGGAGAAATTGTTTTCAAGCTGTTGTTCAAGCAAAGAGCTTTTCCAAGGTTTACAAGAACTCAATTAGAACAATGGTCATACTTCCGTTCCACACAAATTCATAAGATAAAGAACGAAAACAATTCTTGAAATTGAAATAAATACATGAATTAAAATAGAACAGTAAAGTATTAATCCACAGAATAAACAAAGTTCCTAACCTTAACAGTGGAGGTTTAGTTGCTCATAGTTCAGAGAGAAAACAAGGATTCTGTAAAATTGTAAAGTGCGGAATGAGGTAAGAGAGAAGAGATGAGCCCGAAGGGCTGAATCTTTTCTCTTTTATATCTAATCCTAATTAATGTAAATCTATTTTCTAAAACAAAATAATATATTTTTCTATTTGTAAATAAAATAAATTTTTAATCAAAATAAAATAAAATCTTCGTTGCTGGCTTCAATTGGCGTGAGGACCATTGCTTTCTTCAAGGCTGACGCCTAACTTGGGCTGAGCCAAGTTAGGCTCCAGTATGGCAGTATGCTTTGGCGTGATTTGGCTTCAATTGGTGCCTAACTTGGGAAATTCCAAGTTAGGCACCACCATTCCCGAATTGATTATGCGTGTAAGTCTTCATCCGGCGCCTAACTTGGGAAATCCCAAGTTAGGCGCCAATTTGGCCGAACAAAATGGAGAAAAAGGGTATACAATTATATATCCTTGGAAAGCTCTAGAAGTTAGCTTTTCCAATGTCGCTGAAATCACATCAATTGGACCTTTATAGCTCAAGTTATGTCTGTTAGAGTGCAAGGAGGTCAGAATTGACAACATCATCCACTTTCTTCCTCTTCTTCTATAAAACTCCGTCAAATCCATCCGAATGCTACCTGAAATAAACAGAATTGTACACAACTCAAAGTAGCATTCATAGTGACAAAAAAGTATTTAAATCTTGATTAAAATTAACAATTCAAATGCAAATTCACTAGGAAAAGATAGGAAAGATGCTTACGCATCTCAACAACAAACTTGAATGGTTGCTTGTCCTCAAGCAACCAAAACTAATATAAACTTAGGATGTGAATTTGCGTGAGAAGTGAGTACTCAATTAAGCTCCTGTCTGTCTCAAAGTGGGGTTTATACACTGTAGTTCTGAATAGTTTTGACATCTCACTCTCCTTTGAATCTGAGGAATGTCACTGTCATTTGGGATTAGAATCCGGATAATATTATGAATTCTCTGGCCTTTATACTTTGGTTTAATCCTTGAATACAGCAAACTTTCTTTCAATCTCTTTTCTTTGGTGCTTTGCACTTTGAGCCTGGTCGTGACTTTAAATGCTTTATCTCAAGCTTTACTTGACACAAAAACACCACAAGCACTTAACTGGGGAACTCTCTTTTAGTTCTAATTTTTCTCTTAGTTACTCCCAGACAATGGTGCTCAAAGCACTTGATCTCAACTCTTAGTGATCTGTCTCAAGGATTACTTGACATATTTACACCACAAGCATATGACTAGGGAAACAACTCTTTGAGCTTTTAATCATGTTTGACCTCCCTAGTCATTGATGCTCAGAGTCTTGGGCCTTGCTTTTTTTATTTGCTGTTTATTTTGCTTCAACGATTAAGCTTTTGTTTAATTCAGAGAATTCATAATAGTTCTCTAAATTCCTTTTCCTTATGCACCAACATCCTTTGATTTAAATTCAACTATGCACTGTTCATATCATGCATTCAGAATCACAAATCATACAACCACATTTAAGTAAATAAGACTACTCTTAAATATAAACTCAATTTCTCATGCAGTACATTACTTCTTTTCTTTTCTTTTTAGATTCAATCTCAGTGAGCGGTACATGAGATAAATTTTTTTTAAACTAAAAGCAAATAACAGAATGAAACTAAATATAAGAACTGAAAGTACTAAAGATCATGCAGGCAATCGAAGCAATAGAAAATAGAAGACAACAAAATAAGAATGGAAGGGGAAATAAAATGAAAGGAACTCAATCACCTCAGTTATGCTGGTGGTCGTCTCATTCTTCTAGTTGTGCTCCTCCATGAAGAACATTCATCTCCCCATGGTGTCACTGATGATAAGGTAAATAGAGAGCACACTCTACAACACCAAACTTAAAAGTTTGCTTGTCCCCAAGCAAAGAAAAACTCTAGAGTGCCAAAAGTTTCTTTTAATTGCTCCTGTTCCTAATCTAATCATTCTGCATGACCAAAACACATGTAAAATAAGAAAAATTCTAAAAAAATTGAGATAAAGTAATTTAAAACCAGAACTAAAATAACTATAATGCTAAAATCAAAATAACTATAAAATTAAAACCAAAGTAACTACAAAACCAAGGGTACTAATAGTTGGGTTGCCTTACAACAAGTGCTTCTTTAACGTCACTAGCTTGGTGGTTGATTGTTGCTTTTTCTTCCTCTTCTTCCAGTTAGTTAAAAGAAATGACTTTAATGGACATGAGGAGAAAAATTATACCCACCAAAAAATAACTCCCATACAACTCTTTGATTCACTAGGACCAAGGAAAGCATATTCTAGTGTTGGGGAGAAGACTTCAATTCAAATGTGGGCAATGCATTTAGATTTTTCTTCTCAGGAGCTTGCATACATAGAATTAAAGGGACTTGTATGGCTTCCTCCAGAATGATTGGAATGTGCAAGAATAGAGTGTGCATGGCTTCCTTCTTCGTTTGTGTATCTTCCTCCTTTGTTTGTGCATCTTCCTCCTTTATTTTTGCATCTTTCTCTTCTTCCATGTGTGAGGGTGGAGAGTTCTCTAATTCACTGGAGTATGAACTCCTTTGATTGATTTCCTCACTTTCTTTCATAGGATCTTGCATTGTATCTCTTGGAAAGGAATTTGCTTGTTCCTCTTCCTGGGGGTTGATAATCAACTCCACATATTTCTCTATATTTTTTATACTCATTCTCATATCATGTATACATTCTTTCATGAGAAGCTAAAGAGCTGATGGTTCTTGATATAAATAAGAAGGAGATGATGGTTCTTGATAAGAGTAAAAAGAGTATGGTTCTTGGTATGAATAGGGAGATGGTGGCTCTTGATATGGGTAGAAAGGTTATGGTTCTTGATATAGATAGAGAGGTGGTGGTTCTTGGTATGAATATGGAGATGGTGGTTCTTGATAGTTGGAACATGGAGCATTGAAGTTGGTTTTGAATTTGCCAACCAAAATTCGGGTAGTTCCTCCATCCACAATAATAAGAATCATCCCTTGGGTGTGAGTAGTAACCCATGTGATCTCTCTCCATTATTTTTCCTTAGCACAAAGCACCAAACAGAATTAAATGCATCATATGGTAAACAGGCAAGTAAAGAAGAAAGAACATAAAGAAAAATAAAATAAAATATAGAAGAAAACAAAAATAAAAGAAAAATAAAATAAAAAAAATAATTTGAATAATTAAGAAAATAAAATAACTAATAAGCAAAAAGAAGTACAAAATTTAAACTCAATAAGTAAAATAACTAGGAAGAATAAAACAACTAAGGGGACACCAAACTTAATTTCAGAAATTAAGCGAAAAAATTTAAATAAAATAAAGCAAAATATTTTTTTAATTTTAAAGAAATAAGTTAAATGAAATTAAAGCAAAAACGCCTAATCTAAGAAATCAAACAACCAGTAGTTGTCAATCACAGTCAATCCCCGGCAACGGCGCCAAAAACTTGGTGCGAAATTTAAAGTCCACAAACTAACCGGCAAGTGCACCGGGTCGTACCAAGTAATACCTCAGGTGAGTGAGGGTCGATCCCACGAGGATTGATGAACTAAGCAACAATGATTGCGTGATTTACTTAGTTAGACAAACAGAAAATGGTGTTTTGAGAGTTCAAAAGCATCAACAGCAAATTCAGGAAATCAGAAAGCAAGCAATAAATGGATTGTGAAATATATATGAGAAAACAATTAAGGTTTCAGTGATATTTATTTTCTGGATTAACTTTTCTTATCAACTATTTTAATCATGCAAGATTCAATTCATGGCAAACTATATGTGACTAAACCCTAATTCCTTAGACCTTTTTAGTCTCCTCTAACCTTCATCAACTGCCAATTCCTTGGTCACTTGATTCCAATTAGAGGATTTAAGTTCAATTCTAGTTTATATGCCACAAAAATCCTAATTACCCAAATATAAGAGGATTATATGTCACGTATCACGTTAAGTCCAGATAATTTGAGATTTAGGAGAAATTATTTTCAAGCTGTTGTTCAAGCAAAGAGCTTTTCCAATGTTTACAAGAACTCAATTAGAACAAGGGTCATACTTCCGTTCCACCCAGATTCATAAGATAAAGAACGAAAAAAATTCTTGAAATTGAAATCAATATATGAATTAAAATAGAACAGTAATAATATTAATTAATAGAATAAACAGAGCTCCAAATGTTAACAGTGGAGGTTTAGTTGCTCATGGTTTAGAGAGAAAACAGGGATTCTGTAAAACTGTAAAGTGCGGAATGAGGTAAGAGAGAAGAGACGAGCCCGAAGGACTGAATCTTTTTTCTTTTATATCTAATTCTAATTAATGTAAAATCTATTTTCTAAAACTAAATAATATTTTTTCCTATTTGTAAATAAAATAAAGTTTTAATCAAAACAAAATAAAATCTTCGTTGTTGGCTTCAATTGGCGTGGGGACCATTGCTTTCTTCAAGGCTGGCGCCTAACTTGGGCTGAGCCAAGTTAGGCTCCAGTATGGCAGTATGCTTTGGTGTGATTTGGCTTCAATTGGCACCTAACTTGGGAAATTCCAAGTTAGGCGCCACCATTCCTGAATTGATTATGCGTGTAAGTCTTCATCCGGCGCCTAACTTGGGAATCCCAAGTTAGGCGCCAATGTGGCCAAAAAAATGGAGAAAAAGGGTATACTATTATATATCGTTGGAAAGCTCTGAAAGTTAGCTTTCCAATACCGTTGAAATCACGTCAATTGGACCTATATACCTCAAGTTATGTCTGTTAGAGTACAAGAAGGTCAGGATTGACAGCATCATCCACTTTCTTTCTCTTCTTCTATAAAACTCCGTCAAATCCATCCAAATGATACCTGAAATAAACAGAATTGCACACAACTCAAAGTAGCATTCATAGTAGCAAAAAATTATTTAAATCTTGATTAAACTTAACAATTCAAATGCAAATTCAATAGAAAAGATGCTCACGCATCACTAACATAAGGGGAATTCTAAGTCTAAGTCAACAATTCTCAAACCTTCTCAATTCTCCAACAGAGCCATAATTAGAGATAGTACAAAGGAAGGAGTCCTCTCCGGGAGATGAAGGAGTCAAGTATAAGGCTCGCTTAGTTGCAAAAGGATACAGTCAGGTACCAGGTGTAGATTTTAATGAGGTTTTCTCACCTGTAGTAAAACACTGTTCCATTCGGGTTCTGCTCGGTTAGAAAAGAGTTGAATACCCCATCAAACAAAGTCTACGGTTCAGCCGGAAACTAGTCACCCTTCCAACTTGTCCTCGATAGAGGCTCAAAGAAGTAATGCCCTCTTGAAAGAAGAAATTCAATAGTGTGTGTTGGGGCTACTCACAAGAGATCCCCATGCATACTAGGAAGAAGAACCTGTTAACGAAAGAGAAATAAGAGAAAGCAAGTATAGCCCTCAGCATCAACCAACACCAGCATGAGGGACCTCTCAATTGTACAAACACAAGCAATACAAATAAGTAATACACAAGTAGGTACAAGTAAAGCAAGTATTATATAATCAAGTAACATAACATATACGATTAGACAGTTCAAAACAAGTAAGCAAACCCATATAAGTCAAACATATGCAAATGATGTATGCCTGTCTAATGGCTGATGATATCATCTGTTGGTTAGATAGCCAACCCGACATGTCCTAGTAGCTAACCATTGGACAGTCCCTACAAGTGCGCATCCCCAAGATCAAAATCTCAATTATTCATTATACATATATCCATGGGGGAGAGCTCATTCGAAAAGGTATAAGTGTCCGGTCACACTTACGACGCAAGGTCAACAGAATCTCGGATCTTAACTTGGAGCAAGTGGAGCCGACCCGCTACATCTACTCAAGAAAATCCGAAACTCAAATAATTTCACAAATCTCAAATCATTATCAACTGGGAGCAAGTGGGGGCCAACCACTATATCTACTCCAGGAGGCTTAAACCAAACCCAAAGCAAGTGGATCAATGCCACTGCATCTACCCAGGTAGGTATATTAAATTCAGAATCAAGCTCATATAACAATCTTATAATCATTATCATTCTCATCGTCAATCTCATAATCATCATCATGATCATTATCAATACCATGATCATCATCAATCTCATTATCAATCTCACAATCATCATCATTCTCACTTAACATCTTGTTCATTTCTTTCAATTTTACTAACTCAACCCATTGAGATTTATCCCTAACTCTTCCATCCTCAATTCCACCGGCTCTAGACCCATATCGAAGTTTATAAAGGTTTAAGAGGCTAAAAGAATGGTTAAAAGTCATAAAAACACATTTTTCCAAATTCTGGGAGGTGTGCGTATGCATACATGTGGTGTGCGTACGCACAGGCTGAAAACTTGGGTGTCCGCGTACGCATGCAAAGGTCTGCGTACGGATAAGGTAAAAAATTTGTAAGTCGCGTACGCATGACCCCAATTTCAGACCATGACGCATACGCAGAGGCACTTGGCAGAGGCCAATGCCCGCGTACGCATGACAAAGGCAAAATCTGATATGTTGCAAAAATCAATTTTTCAGTCTAATTTTTAAAACCTCATAACTTTTTCCACAAAATTCTGTTTTCAACCATTCTTGAACCATTGGAAAGATCGATAAATAAATTTTCATAAAAATCTAATTTTGAAAGTTTTTCAACTCCGAAAACCAAGTTACGGCCCGTCAAAGTTGGCTTAAAATCTGTTTTTACCAAAAACACACATTTACTAATTTTCCAATGATTCACTAGCCTCAATTATTTTCAACCAATAAAATGAACCCAGACTAACTCAAGTTACATATTTACACACAACTAATTCCAAACCTACTCCTTTTACATATTCCAACTCAAATACATCCATTCGACATTTCAAAAACCTCATTTTTTACTATCTCAATCAATTAAATTCTCATACATTACATACCAATTCATTCAATCTCATACATTATCACACCATTCAATCATCACTTACTATCCTTACCTTTTTCCGGCTTCCGGCCCAATATTCATCAAATTAATACACATGAACTCATATTCATATAATTCACTATCCAACACCAATTCCAATCAATCCAACAATAATGCATCACCCAAAACATCAATTATTATATCATATCTTCTACACGTACCAAATCCATCCAAATACTCAATTCAAACCTAATCCTAGGGGCATCTAGCCTAGGATTTCATACCACATTATACGGTATTTAAATGAAACTAAAATCGTACCTCTTGTAGTCACAACAATTTGATCCTTCCTTGTAAATTTTTCACTAAGCACTAGCTCCAAGCTCCACCAAGAGTTTCACAAGCCAATTTCAAGTTTCCAAGAGTACCAAAATCTCACCCAACAACTCGAAAACAACCAATATCAAACATACATCAACCTAAGATTTATAAAATCTAGTAAATCACAAGGGTTAGTGATTTCTTACCTCAATCCACTAAATTTTGTGATGAATATCACTAATGACTCATACTGGAGCACTCCTAAACAACCAAAATCACAAGATTTTCTCAAAACTCAACCCAAAAACACGAAATAGAGAGAGAAACGAAAACTGGGCATGAGTTTCGAAATTTCTTACCACAATACCTAGATAAACTTGAAGAGCTCGTCAAGAGTGACGCATGGCCGCAAACGACTCGTCGATCGGAGCTCCAGAGAGAAAGTTATAGTGATTTGAAGTTTGGGAAGCTAAGTTTTGTTTCTCTCTTCTCTATATCCACCCCTCCCTCTCATTTTTAGGGTTAAATGAGCTTCAATGCTCATAAATGGTACTTATATACCTTGGGCTTGGGTCCCACTTGGGTCCGGTTCACGTATATGACCCGTTGGCCTAATTTTGGGACAAAACCTTTAAGATTAGCATTTTAAATCGCACTTTAGATATTTTTACTTTTTAAATCATAAATTCTAACTTTCTAATCTTTCTTACTAAAAATTAGTTTTCTCAGCTACAGTACCAGACAAATCTCGGACGGTACTGCCGATCAAATTTTCGGTTCGCGTTTTTACTCAGAAAACTATGTTTTCCGACTTAGAAAAATCCATTGAGTCCAAATATCATATCAAAACTAACAAATTATGATTATTATATTTTATAACCATTCTCGCCCATTTTTAATTTATTTCTTAATTAACCTACGGTGTGACCGGGTTTTACAACTATTTTCTTTGAAAAATCGGAAATACTTTTTCTTAATCATATATGCACATATAACCAAATTCAATCACAATCCTCACACGTACCAGACTTCGTATAGAAGTAACTTACAAATATATATACATATATATCATTACAAGTCATGCTTCCTATCCCTCTTGAAAGATTATAAAGATAAAGACGAGAAAAATCTATAATATATATACAATGCTAAACAACACATCCAAATGCGTAGAAGGAACCCCTTTAAAACTCTTCGTCTGTCCTGAAAAGGGAAATCTGTATGCGATGAAAACATCGTCCTCACTGGTTCGAAGTAGACAATTTCCAAGAATTGTCATAAGAGGATACATATAAGAAAAGAATTGATTTCAACTGCAGTGATTATCGTTCGTCTTACGAATCCATTCAAAACATTAATAATTAATTATCCAACAATTCAAAATTCACTTCTTTAGTTAAAAGAATTTCAAAACTCAATTAATATCTCATAACATAATCAATTTCAACCTTCGACTCAACATATAATTAAATCTCGTTACGGCCTCCGGCCAAAATCAAATCAACTCTGTCTCTGGCCCAAATCAAGTTAAAACATGGCCTCCGGCCTAACTCAAATTAAATCACCATTAAAACTCAGTCTCAAAATAGAATCAATTACCAGCATCAAATGGTACAAGGCAAATACAATTAGAGAACAATTACAGTCAATACCACATCAGGAACAACCCTCAGTGTCACCACTGCCAGCATAAGAGATCTCTCAGTTGTTCAAGCATAGACAAAACAATACAAGAAAAATACAAATAGAGAGAACAGTTACAGCAATTAATTCAATTAGCATGTATATACAATTATTCAAATAGGCAAGCCAAATACAAGATGCATACCCAAACAAATATACACAAATGCGAATGATGCATACCTGCCCTATGGCCAATGAGCTCATCTGTCGGCTATACAGCCAAACCCGACATGTCCGGTAGCTAACCCTGGACAATCCCTCGATGCGTGCATCCCCAAAGCTCGTATTCATATTCATTGATCAATATCCATTGGGGAATCATCCGAGAAGGTATAAGAGCCTGGCCACATCTTGCGACGGAGGGTCAACAAAGTCTCAATTCCATTCTGGAGCAAGCAGGACAAAACCACAATCCTTGCATCTACTCAGGAAGCTCAAATACCAACCGAGAGCAAGTGGGACAAAATCACAATCCTTGCATCTATCCCGAAAACTCAAATACCGACCGGGAGCAAGCAGGACGAAACCACAATCTTTGTATCTACCCCGGAAGCTCAAATTTCAAAAATATCTTTTAAAAAGTAAGTTAAATCCATTCCTCTTTCATAAAACTCCTTTTCACTAAATCAAAAGTCTCAAATTAACTTCATTAATCCATTCTTTAATTCCATTTGAAATTTTCAAAAGCATAACTCTTATATTTGAATCGATTGCGTAAAACTCACTTTCAACTTCATTTTCAAGTTTAATAACTTCTTAAAAGATCCAAAAATCATTCCTTTTCACCGATCAAATTCAAATTTTGTAAATTCACTAAAACTCCTCAAAATGTAATTCTTTAATCAAACTCAAAACATAAGTCTTTTCATATTAAATCGAACTCAAAACATAATTTTTTTCTTAGTAAATCAAACTCAAAATAGTATAATTATTTTCTTAATAAGTCAAACTCAAAACAAAACCCTTTTCGTAATAAGTCGAACTCAAATTATAACTCTTTTCTCAATAAATCAAACTCAAAACATAATTCCTTTCTTAATAAATAAAAATAAAAATATAATTCTTTTCTCAATAAATCGAACTGAAAACATGACTCTTTTCGTAATAAATCGAAATCAAATAATATAATTCTTAAATAAGATTTTCTTTTAAATAACACTTCAAACAAAGTCTTAGAGTTTTATAAAAACTTCGGTAGCATCCTCTAAAATTCGAATTTTGCCACCCTTCAAAGGTCCCAACAACCAACCAAACATCTCTCAGTCATTCAAATCACTTCCAATAAACCATTATCACAACAATAACAACTCAACTCAAGGGATCAACAAAGTCTAGAACTCAAGCAACCAATCTCATCAATCACAATACAAACTAACTTCAACAAAATCAATTCATAACTCAGAATTCTCATCCTTCTCAAACAGTTTCAAAACCAAACCATTCCTTAATATAAATGTATATAAATTAGATTTTCAACGCAACTCATTTCTCAATATAAATAAACCAATCAGATTTCCAAATCAAGCTTTCATTAACCATCACAATGCCAACTCAATCAATCAAGAATTCAATCAAGTAAACAATTACATTCTTTCAAAATAACTCAATCAATCCATAAGACTCACATAATCACTAAAAATATATTTTTGCATCAATATCGACTTATAACAATTCTTGACAATAAAATGAGTTTAAGGAAAGCGTCCTTACCTCGATTGTCAAAGCTCGGAAACTCTAAAATGTGTCAAAAACTAGTTTTTCTCCCGGCCCGCAACAGTTGTAGCCGTAACCACAGCTCCATACCGCTTCTGTAACAACAACTACAACTTCAAACGTGACACGTAATAACCGAAACTCAACCCTATCACAATAACATCACAAAACATAAGCATAATATAACAGAAACTGATATCTCAAGGGTTCTGGAAAGAAATTATTTATTGCATTTAGAAAGTAATAGAGGAATAGAACGGGGGTAAGTAAGGTTAGGGAAGGGGTGCGGCTGCGTGTGTAGGGGTTGAAAGATGTGAGAGTGTGAGTGTTTGTAATATTAGGATTAGGGTTTGTTTTGGGTAAAATTAGGTATAAGGGTAATTTTGGTCATTTTAATAAAAGTAGGGGTTATAGAGTAATTGAAAATCAATCTAAATCCAACATTAACATTTATAAAAATACTATTTAAGTTATCAATTTATAAATTATTTTTAAATAAATACTCTAATTCAATAATTTGAGAGTAATCAAATTAATTTTTTTTAAATTATAAAATAAAGTTCAAAATCTAATTATTCAAATTGAAGCATATAAAATACTCATTATTTTCAATCACTAAAGCTTTAAATCAATAATAAAAAAATAATCAATTAATATAAAATTCTCTAAAAATATATTCTTAAATAAATAAAATAAATAATAAATAATTTATTATTTAATTTCTAAAATTTGGGATCTTACGTTGAGTCTAGTATAATGTCATAAAAAATGAGGAGGTTTCAAGCTCTTTTGGTTTAATTATAAATTTTTTAAAGAAAGATTATAAAATAGGTTCTAAATCTATATTAAAATACAAGGCAATCAACTTCTAAGAGTCATAACTCAATCTACAAAGCTTTGAATTATATGAGACTAGATTGTAGTGAAAGTTAGATGCGCCTAGTGTTATAGTATCAAATTTTTAAGATTACATCAATTGTGTGATTTGATGTAAATTTTTAAAGGAGGGTTACTACACTGGTTTTCATGAATTATTTTGTATAAAATAAATCCGGTTACACAACTTTACCTAACATCCTAGCATTGATAATGATACATGCAGGTTCCAACCTTGATAACAATTACGATATAAAATTCATTTGAAATAGGAAGGGATCTTCCCTATTAGTGGTGGATCACTCCAAATAGAATAGTTTGTTGATAACATGATTCCTTGGGATCACAGGGATTGATGATCCATCCTTACTGAGTCATAAATACAAAAGGGGCATGGGGATAGCAGGCATGGGAACTATCAAGCGTCTGCGGGAAGAACCTGTGGTGATGGGAGCTGTGGATGAGGTTCTCTGAGTACATCTATCACGTCACTTTGATAAACTTACCGATATGAAGTATGACAGGACTAAAGACCCCAAGAACACTTAACCATTTTTGAGGCCAAGATAAACTCCAAGACTCCAGTGGATGTCGTCTGATGTCATACTTTCCTAATAATCTTGTCTGCCCAGGCAATCAAATGGTTCAACTCATTTTCTAAAAGGACGATATCATGTTTTGCCTACATCTTAAAACGTTTCCTAACAAACTTCAAAACTAGGATGACCAAAGCACAACACTTGATTACCTTCCTAAGGGTTACCAGCACCCAAAAAAATCCATGAGGAAGTAATTAGACCATTTTAATGATGCATGCCTCAAGATTAATGGATTATGGATTGACAGACGTAGTGGCGAGTTTAAGCTTCATCAATGGGATCTAAAATGAGGATTTTCGTAAACACTTGCTTTTGCCATAACTTAGATTAATAGCCAAGGATTTCCACTAAAATTTGACGTTTTTCCTTACCTTTGAATCCTTCATACCTCCAACAAATACAAACAATGCATACATCTACCACAACAAGATCACATTTATTTTAAATAGCACATAAATAGTCATTTAAGCAATCCTAAATAATTATACGCACTCAAATATAGGAGTATATATTAGTCGGGTGAAACCGAATTTTTCTAACTCAGACTCGCCCTTAAACACTAGGTCTATTTTTTAGACTCTAACCTGATCCTAGATTCGATGAAACCTAAACATTTTTGGGCCACAATTATACCGGGTCTAAATCGGGTGAAAACAAGCCTATAAAGTTTTAACAATAATTTATAAAGAAACTTATTTATAAAAAAATTTATTTATGATGCACTTATTTATAAAAAAGAAACTTGTTATTCAGAAGTTGATATTCCTATTTGAACTTAAATTTGTTCATAAATTCTAATTTAATGCTTCTTTAATCTATTTTCTAATTCAACAAGTGTGATTAAAAATAAAATAATAAATTTATAATTAATATAACATAATATTGGAATTAATTTAAAGTATATATACCTTTTTTAATTCTCTTAGAGTGCACATGGGTCGGGTGAAGCTGGGTTCGCCTTAACCTGAACCCGACCATAAATAATGATCGGATCTATTTTTGAGGTCCTTACCAACTCTAGACCCGGTGCCATTAAAATGTTCGGAGGCCGGATCTTCGGGTCGGACCGAACCATGTACATCCCTACTCAAGTACAACAAACATTGCACTTGATGAATGTCTATTCTAATAAATGAATAATAAAATAAATTTTAAGAAATTGAAAAGGCTTTTGACAACAAGTCTTTACTACATTTATATTTTCTTATGATTTTTTTTATAAAAACAAGACTATTTTTATAAAAAATATTTATTATCAATTACTTAATATTACTGTAAACAATTCTAATAATTAGATTTTGTTTTTGTTTTTCGAAAAACTTTACTGGATCTATTAAAATATATTTGTTACGATATTCTAACCAGTAAAAACAAACATATATAATAAAGACTATATAGCCAAATAGATTTCCAAAAAATTTCTTTAAGACACTTTCCTTCCTAACTAAATTTTATTACTCACGTTCGATATCTATAATTTCAACCAAAATACACTTCGAAGCATAGCCTAGTGGCTGATCTCTGGCCTCCGAAATAGATCTGCACTAGGCTCGATTCCATATTGTCTGTTAGCGTATACATATGAGCAAAAATCTTTACATAACACAGTTTTTAACCTTTTTGAAGTGGAATAAAAATTCAGACCCAAAAACAAATGGTGGAATAAAAACTTGCGAGTGCTGGCACTAGCTGATGGGTTACATTTTCTAGCCCCATTTCTCAGAATAAACTGGTGGATCAATAAGTTCAATAATGTGCATGCAGAAACTGAGTGTAGTAATGCCTTATTGCTCCATTTTGAGTTTCTTGCACTTACAGCAGTAGCTAGAAAACTTTGTTGCACAGTAAGAATTCAATCTAGTCTTCATCTACAATTCGAAGCTGTTTCACACGTCGACGAGGACCACACCCTGAATCTAAAGAGAACATTATAAATGGGAAATCAGGAAATGAATTCAATATACTAAGTTTAACTCAGTGTATGACGTAAAGTTAAAATTCTTTAGAAACTTATTTGAGTTTTTTTTTTTTTTTTTCCTCTTAAATACCTAGATACCCATAAAAAAATTTTCTCCGAAAACACCACACTTTTTATTTGAAAAAAAAAAAAAACCAATGAATTCGTCACTTAATTCATTGGGACCTATTTTGTCTTATTACTCTTGTTGTATTGATAATCTACGGGGTAAAGGTATTCCATTTTTTTCCCCTTAAGAAGCTTCTCTTCACATGCTTTTTTTAAAAAAATAAACAACTATAAATTTCAAACAAACTAATTACACTTTTAGAAGAAAAAATATTGGTGTGGGAGAAGAATTCATCTTGAGTCATTGATTTGATTCGGTCAGAAAAGAAGAAATTACGAATTCTCAGGTAATTATTGGGGATCCAAGCTGGATTTCCCTCACAAAAATTATACTATTTATATATATGAACATATTTGTGGCCACCATAAACCAGCAGATGTAGAATGTATAACAATGAATGAAATTTTGATATTAATAACTGCCCTGCCAACTAGTGAGACTCATTCACTTAAATTACTTTTTGAACAATAGATATGAAAAAATGTCAAAGTTTTGCACACTAATAATACATAAAACTTAAAGTATAATAATATAACATCTCAATAGTATTCCTAAATATGCTTCTCAAAAGAGTTTATTTTGAAGTCTTAAAAAGCATTTATTTAATTTTTTTCCCCATGCAGGAACTAGAGGACGTTTAAGAGAATCAAGAGACAAAAAAGATAAACCATTTTTCAGAAATCAATTATTTGAATTATCGATTCATATATAAATATATCTGTTTAAATAAACTATTATTTTTATCCATAACAATTCAATACACTAACAAATTTATCCATAAAAGAAGTTAATTTTGGAAGAACAAAGAATGACCTCCATACAAGAAAAATATCATCCATTAATTTCGGTCATAAGTAGATCCATAGGCGTTTTGATATTTCCATAGATAATTTCTTTATTACGGGTAACTTTTATGAGTATAAATATTTTAAATAATTATCTAAATCAATCCTTAAAATTTTTAAAATCAAATACTTCTACAAATTTTAAAACACCCAAAACACCCCCAATATGTATTTTCATTGGATAATACAATCTCATCCAATTTGATCCAAAGAATGAAGTAGAAAACAGTTTCTAACAATTTTTAAAAAATTTTAAAATAATCCCTAAAAAAATTTAAAAATTCCAAATTAAACAAATCAAATTGGAAAAGAACTGTATTGTTAGAAACTTTTGTGTATTCTAAAATCTAAATAGACAAAGCGTCCCATATTAAAATTTTAAGATAATTTAAAACAATTACAAGAACAGTCGTATTGATCATGGCATAACAGTGACAACAGGAAACCCAAAATGAAAATAATACATAACCGCCGAGCCATAGTACACTGCCAAAATAATGATACAGAAATATATGGTAGCACCAAGGTTCTGAAAATCGGACTAGTCATCAAACTATTCTAGTCATTGATTTATTAGTTTAATAGTCCAACCGGTTCAACTGTAGTCTAACCGAAAAACCGTTTTATAATAAAATTTATATATCAAATTTGGGGACTTTTGTGATCCCGTTTTATGGAAGCAACCATAAACACATACATAGGAGGGAAAATTAGAACATGATATGATGATGATAATGACGAATAAACAATTACTAAATCTCTGGGCTCTAGCTATGATTTCCATGAGTATTCATATAGTAAACCTAACAATTCTTATAAAGCACAATATACAACAATAATTTTTCTGTGAAGCTCATGAAAAGATACTGCTACAAAATTTTTGCTATTGTTATATCTCAAATTCTCAAATGAATTCTATTTTGTGATATATCATTATCAAATTTCAGCTCCCTCAAATTCTCAAATGAACTGACTCATTCAACTAATATATACTAAATTAGTGAAATATAGATAATCAGTGATCACTGATCAGTTCAACTTTGTTCAAAAGACAGTGACATTTCTTTAGATAAAACAAAAGTGTTACTACCAAGAAGTACATTATATAATCATCCATCAAGTTCAAATTCACAAACATAAAGGTTAACCATCGCCACACTTGACAAATAACCTTAAAACAATATAATATAATCATTTCAACACAAAGTTCAATAGCAGTTATTTTCAACAATTTCCAGCAATCATAGGTAGAAGTAGAACCCATATTAAGGTGACATTTGAGTTTTTAAAAAAGAAAAGAAAATCTAACTCAAATGTCAACCCTAAACCCAAATAAAAGTATCACACGCTGAAATAAACTTTCAATGTAGCAATAACAGGCAATCATCAAATTACACAAGTGCTAGAGCACATGATAACTCCAAAACCTGTGGCACCAATAAATCAAAATTAATTTTTGGCTGCCTCTAATACAAACATCCAAACATGAATGATTATGTTCCAAATATTACCCTACTTTCAGCTCAATCTGACACATTCTGTTCTGTTCAATAGCATCACAAAATACTAGCACCAAGTAAAATACATCACAATCAAACAAAATAGAGAACCTAACAAGCTACCTTCAAATAAACATTGATTCATAGAAGAAAACAAAATCACAAAAGCAAAGCAAATTATATTGGGTATACATCAAAAATTGTCTCTGGTACAAGAAAATTAAGGCTCCAGAATGTCAAGTAGTTCATTCTTTCATAAAGTAACAAGGTTTAATCATACACAAGCAAATTAGTCAAATTAAGGCTCTATTAGGGTAGAACATATCAAAGAGATTAAAAGGACGAAGACGAAGACGAAGAACGCGGCTTAGCAGACGGAAGACGACGAACGCCGAGCTGACCTCGAGGAAGAAGCTGCGATCAGTGAGAGCGATCAAAGGTCGAAGACTTGGAGCACGCCAAAAGCACTAAGAGGGAAGCTCCTGAGTGCGCAACGGATGGCGGTGGTGGTGGAGGCTACATGGCTAGGGTTTCTTTTGGTTGAGGGCAGTGCAAGGTTCTGAATTGTGAAGGAAAGAAAAGGAGAAAGGGACTGGGCTGCTGGAACAAGGAAGGGATCAGATTGCTTTTTGGTTTTAAACGAAACATAAAACGGCGACATTTCATTAAACCAGCCGGGTCCCGGTTCAGTCCAACTGGCCGGTTCAACAGTTTTCATGCGGTTTTCGAAATGGCAGTATCTCCTGATGGACCAAACTGCAGACTTCCGGTTCCCGGTCAGACCGGTGACCAGCCGGTCTAGTCCGGTTTTCAGAACCATGGGTAGCACTGTAACACACAAAACATGGGATCCACAAATGTACAATGTATTGTGTTCGGTATACTTTAGCAGCAGGTAAAATTTACCCTCCACTTCTACCCTCCAACTAAACATATCCTTAGGGAGAGTTTGATGTGGAGTGAAAACAAAAAAGGGAAGTTTCATGGATTAGGCCATATATAAAATTACATATGAAATTAATCTATAAAAAATTTCTCCCACGTTTTTAAACCCACACGAGACTCACCATTAAGAACAACTCTCAAAACTAGTTTCTTCACAATATAGCATCAAACTATAAGCATATAACTGAATATTTGAATCACAGTAACATTACCAAGTCCGAATCATACACAAACAATAATAATGAACATAGAAACATGATCAATGCAAATTTTCGAAGTTCAGTTAAATGTTTTACAATATAAACAGTTACTAAAGCACAACCTGAAACAATTATTATACACATGAGCTAAGATATTCCACACTGAAAAAGCTAGAATTAACAAGACGGATAATACACAGCGGCAGAACCATGAAAAAAATAAACATCAGGAGACAAAAAATTGAATTCATCTATCTACTGGTCAGTACGAGGTTGCAAATTAAAGCACATACACTTATCTTTCATAGCTTCAGATTCACTTGCATACTCTTTGAATCTGTATTCTTCCTGCTTAAACGTGGAAGGAACCTTTCCCTGACTGTAGCATTGGTTACACAAACTAAAATGAGATTTTATCTCCTTGAACCGGGAACCGATAATTGGGTAGCGACAAACAGCACACACGCTGTTGCCATGTCGATTTCTATCCCCTGCTTCAAGCTTCACCAGAGTAGGCATGATGCCAAACCCCCAATCTGGATCATCAAACATAACAAGAAACTCGGAGAAAGACACCATTGAAGTATCCGATTCTCCATGAACTTCCATTAATTCACTAACCCCTTGTGAAGGAACATAAATAGCCCTTAACAACTTGATATATGTTGTAGCATCAACTTTCCTAACGCTAGCACCGTCTTCATTCATGGGACGCCAAACAAGAGCATCAAAGGCAACCCTTTTGCGTCTTTCCGGAGGACCGCCACAAATAGGAGCGAGAATGGCAAAAAACATTCCCAGATCCACTCTGCCTGAGCCACTTTCATCCAAAACAGAAAGTATCCTCTCATTTATGGCTTTTACTGCTCCTTGAAAAGTCTCGGGCTTTAAAAAATTAAGTAATCTGTGAAGAATTTCTTCCAAGTTTGGCTTCCGAATGGACTTTTCTGGAACACCACTGCCTGAATACGACACTGGCACATCATGTTCACTCATTTCCTTCTTCAAAAGCTCCACACTGCAACGATTTAACCTAGAAACCCTCTGAAGTGCTCTGATTTGCAAGGCAGTTGCTAATTCCTGCCTCACAGTAGTCTTGTCTCCAACAACCTTGAATTTGGATGGTTCAACTTCAAGATACGTTGACTCCCCAGAAGAACCTCCATTAGTTTTTGTCTTCTTTTTCTGCAGCTGCTTCAGATGTGCTATCGCATCGTGCAACTCAACCCTATTCGTCATTTTCAGCGCTTCCTTCAAAGATTTCTTGGCTTCTTCATTCTCCCCAGCTCCCAGCAATGACACAGCCTTATTCAGCTGTGCTCGCCAATGATTTGGCCAAACGGCTAAAACCCGAGTGTACATCTCTGAAGCCCTCTGGAACCTACCAAGATCCATATAAAGCCCACCCAAATTGTATAGAGCATCTACATGACCAGGCTTCAAATCAATAGCTTTCTGAAACACCTCAATTGCCCTCTCATCGTCATTCATGGCATGCAAAGCCGAAGCCAAGTCACAATGCGCATCAGCATAATCAGGCTTCATGAAAATTGCTTCCTCCAACGCCTTCACTGCGGCCCTATACTCCCCTACACCGAAAAGTGCACTACCTAGTAGCTTCAATGCTCTAAAATGAGTGGGACAAAGAATTGCAGCCTCCCTATAATATTCACAGGCACTCAAGACCATACCTTCACCTTCCAGCGCAATCCCAAGGTTGACATAAATCTGCGGTAGCAAATAGGCCCACTGATTCCCGCCTGCCTCAGCTGCCTCCAAAGCCAACAGGTACTCCTCCTTGGCCTCCCTGTACCTGCCAAGAACATACAAACAATTCCCAGCCCTAAAATGTGGCCTCACATCCACAGGCTGCAACTCACAAGCCCTCTTGAAACTCACCAAAGCCTCCTTGAACAACTGATGCTCATACAAAACTCGCCCAATCGCCATGTGTCCATCAAATGCCTCTTCCCTTGACCTAGCAGCATCTGCCCTACCCCTCAAAACCCCTAATTCCTTCAAAAACACAGCATAATCATGTCCTGATTCTTCCCAAAACACCCTTTTCTCCGAAATCTCTGCGGAAGGCCCCAATTCCCGGGACCAACCGGCATCTGAATACGCATCAAAATTCTCCCCTTTCAATTTTCCATCTTTTGCCTGCTTCGTCCTCAGCCTCTTAATTAGAATCTCCAAATCGTCCACAATCTTCCAAGTGTCGTCGAACACAATCCCGTGGTTTGGCGACACGGCCCAAGCCGCCGTCCGTTGCTTCTTCTGCGTCTCCACCGCCATCCTCTCGTCTACAATGGACGAAGACGAGGCCTCGGACGCAGCCGCCGCCGAGGAGCCCTTAGCGGCGGCCGCAGCCTCCTCGAGGTTGAGCTCGAGGCCGAGTGCGTCGAAGTCCCTGTCCACGTCGCCGGCACCGTCGTCGTAGGTTCGGAGGAGGCCCTCGTAGGTGAGCCCCTTATCGCCGTCAATGAAATCGCCATAGGTTCGGAAAACCTCGTCGAGAATGGCGTTGATCTGTTCGTCGCTGAACTTCACCCTAGGGTTCACTGCCACAACAAGCGAAGCCATTTCCTCCCTATTGAGACCACCGTCGCTGTTCGCGTCGAATTGCTGGAAAATTCTCCGAACCTTCTCGGATCTCGTGCCCCTCGTCGCCATTTCCACAGCCTCCAAATCGACACTTGGTGGTTGTTACGGTATTTCAGGTGGTTTTGGGCTAAGAACAGAAAAAACCCTAATTCTTTTTTTTTTCCCCCAATTTTCCTAAATTGGAACCCTAATCAATTTGTTTAGGAACATTTTTGGGATTTTGGAGGGTGATGGGCTCAAAAATCGTTACTTGTTGTTCATGATAATCATGATGGATGGTGGGTGTGGGGGGTTGGGGAAATCTGAAAAGGGAAAGAGGGGCCAACATTGAAGGATGCGATTTTTTTTTTTTCTTTTACTTTTTTAAAGGGGGTTTGAAATTAGAAAGTAGAAACCCTTAATTATTTTCTAAAACTAGGATTTATTTTACAATTGTCAATTGGGATTCAAAAATTGTTTAATTGTTGTTGATAACGGTGATGAGGATGGGCGGGTGTGTGTGGGGGTAATTCGAAAGGGGGCAGAAAAGGCAATCGGGGACCAATTCAAAAAAGCCATACCTTTGTATTTGGAATCTTAAATTGATTTTGGAGAAATCATTAGGATATTGATATTGATATTGATATTGATACCAGGTTAACTGTTTATTTTGGTTGTTAATCTCCGCTTTGCCAGAAGATCATTTTTTAATTTAATCTCTCTCTTTTTTAATAATATTGGGTGATCAAATTATTTGAATAACTAAATTTAATGAAATTAGTTTAATAATTTATTAGAATAATAAATATCAATTAAAAAAGAAAAAAATGTAGAAAAAATATCAAATTTAGTTAAAAAAAGTGTTCACTTAATATTTTTTTATAATTTTTATATGATTTTTTTTATTTGTGATTTTTGTCATTTTTAAAGGAGATTTTTTTTTTAAGTTTGTTTTTGTTTCTTATATGAAATTCTGGATTTGTTGAACAAACTCAGTAGTGAATTAAGATAATCTTTCTATAGTAAATTCAAGAGTGGATAGAAATAATTTTTTCATAACAAGCTCAAGAGGTGATGATTTTTAAAGATTTTGTGATACATGCTCAGAAAAATAATTGGGACATTCTAAAGTAAAAGGGCAGAATAAGAATTTTACACTTTTAGAAGGCTCTATCACTAGAGAACGTGCGAAAAAACTCAAGGAGAGCTTTAGAAACTTGGCAGCACTTACGCATAAGGAGTTACATCAAGTTCTAACCAAAGAAGAATGGGCAAGACCCATTGGGTTAAGACAGGACAACAAGAAGCCTAATAATGTTTTTCAAATTCAATGAGAAGCATAATTTATTATTAAATTTCGAAAATTTAGGCCTTTGTTTTAGTTTGTTCTACTGTTAGAGTTTGTTAGAAGATTTGTTTAGTTCTGATTTGTTTAGTAGTATTTTTTTAAATTAAAAATTTAAATCAAATCTGATTTAATTCATTAAAGATCAAATCTAATTTAAATTTCAAAATCTTATATCATCTTTTTTAGTTTGTTAGGGGCCTATTTAAACACCTTTGGTGGACCATTTACATAAATTTTAATGAATAAATTTTTCGTTGCTTTCAGCACGTTTTTATTGTGTGATTAAGTGAGGTGAGTACTTTGCTTTGCTTGTTGTAAGAACCAGAGTTTTCACGTAAAATCGCTTTAGTAAAAATAATAATTTTTAAGTGCCCGGAGTAGATTCAAAATTTAGAAGTTTTAATTTAAAAAAATAAAGGTTAAATTTGATTTCAATGAATTTTTCTGAATTGAAAAATGTATATTTTTCGAAAAGTTTTTGTAAAGAAATGCATATTGGCGCTTAAGCTGCCAGTACCGGCTCTAGTCTGTCCAGTACCGCATATTTTGGAAAATAAGATTTTGTAAAATAAGATTTTGAAAATTGATTTGTTGTTTTGAAAGAACAAAAATAATTTAGAATTGAAAACCAGGCACTAATCTTAAAGGTTTTGGCCCAAAGTAGGCCAAACGGACCAAAAACACTTAGCAGGTTGGACCGGGCCCAAGTCCAACATATATATGCCCTAACTAATGAGCTTTGAGCTCATTTTCCATCACAAAGAGAGAGAGAGAGGGGCGCGGTTTGAGAGAAGAGAGGAGAAGAGGTGATGTTAATATTCATCATCACCTTCCGAGAGCCATAACTTGAGCTACGGAGCTCCGATTGACGAGCCATTTACGGCCACGCGAAGCTCTCGTCAAGCTCTTCGTTTCTATCTAAGAAAATCTGGTAATAAATTTCATCTCAAGTTCCCGTTTCCTGCCCTAGTTTTTGTGCATTTTAGGTTTGATTTTTGAGTAGATTTTGTGATTTTGCTTATTTAGGTGATCTCTAGTAGCGGGTAATTGTCGAGCTTTACCCCAATTACCATTGGATAAGGTAAGAAACCTCTATATCCTTGTGGTTTAGTGTAGTGTGAGCTTTAGTTGTTAATGCATGGTTATGTTGTATGTTTGAAACTTGTTTTTGGAGTTGGTTGTGGCTTTTGGTTTGGCTTTGGTGGTTTGAAGCTTGATGGAAGCTTGTTGGAGCCAAGCTTTTGGTGTTTGTGCTTATTGAGAGTCGGCCAAGGTATGGTTTTGGTTTTCTTTATGTAATATGTAATGTTTCTGGACACTTAGGCTAGTTGACCTTAAGATAGGATTGAATGTTTAGGTGTATGTTTAATTGTATATAAATTTGATGTTTGATGATAAGTTGTATGGAGGTGGGTGATGAATGTTGTGATTTATTATTGTTGATGAGGGTTTGATGATATTGATGATGAGTAGGAGGTTGATAAGGGGTATGAGAGTTATTGGTGTTAATGATATATTGTGATGTTGGTTGATGTTGATGAGTGTGTATGTTGATTGTGGTAATATGAATATTGGTAATGATTGCTAATATTGAGGTTAATTGATGAGGAGTATGAATATTGATTTTGATGACAATTGGTGAAGGACGTGAGTTTTATGAGGATAATTTAAGGAATAAATATTATGATGGTTTTGGTTAATGTTGGATATTGTTTGGTAATAGTTATTGAAATTGATGAGGATTTGTAGTGGTTGTTGATGTTGTTGTTGGTTGATGATGATTATGAGTGTTTATGATGGTTTTGGATGTTGATGATTAAGGATTTTAATGGTGTTGAATGGTGTAATTGGGATACTATGGATGGTTGAGTTGGGAGAAGAAGGGTATGGACTTCTATGTTGTTTTGGTATTATTTAGGTTGTGATTAGTTTGGTTTTGAATTAGGAGTTTTTAGGGCTATCCATGGATCAGATCATATCCGCAGATCCACGGTATTTACCGCATCCGATCTGATATTTGCGGATATGATCCGATCCGCAGACTGATCGGATTGGATAGGATCCGATCCGCACCTGTTAAGGATCGGATCGCGGATTTCTGTGCTGTATCCGCGGATCTGCAGATCCGCACAAAATAATTAAAAAATAAAAAATAAAAAATATATATACGTTAGTTACTTTGTGTTGCAGCCACCTAACATAACCCTAATCTCATTTTCACATTTTGCACTTCACGTCTTCACCCTTCGTCCCTTCCCTTCCAGCCTTCCTTGTTCCTTCCTTCACGGCGCTGAAATGTGAAAGCTTGAAACAAAGTGAAACCCAAATCTCCAGACCCCAATCTCACCCATTCACCCCCAATTTCTGAAACCGTTCACCCCGCCGTTCACCCCCTAGCCCCCAATCTCTCAGACTCTCACGGTCTCACCTATTCTGCCGTTCACCCCGCCGTTCACCCCATAACCCCCAATCTCTCAGACTCTCACCTATTCTGCCGTTCACCCCACCGTTCACCCCCTGACCCCCAATCTCTCAGACTCTCACCTATTCTGTAGTTCACCCCGCCATTCACCCCGCCGTTCACCCCCGCCGTTCCTGCCTGCGCTGGTCGGTTTTCTCGTCAATGTTGACGAAGATGTTCAGATCCTTGAGCAGGCTGTTATGGTGTTGAATCTTGGATAGTTGGATCTGGATCTGGATAAAATCGAAGACGGCGAGCTCTGGTGGAAAACCTTGATGCTCAAGAACCAGAGCAACACTAGCAGCAGCTGCTTGGATTCTCTGGTGGAAAACCCCCAATCTCTCACCCCTAGGCCCTAATCTCTTCACCGTGTTCAGGATTTCAGGTAATTTTCATGAGTAACCTGTTGAATTGAAATGCTCTATTTCTCTGTTCTGTATTTGGACTCAATTTTTTGACTTATTTTCAATACATAATAATAACCTGTTGTAATTTCCCTTATTGTTATTGTGTTTTTTAAAGAATTCTGCTCATGTTATTGTTTATATGAATTATGTGAGATGCTGGTGTTCTATTCTATGTTTATATGATTTATGTAATTATGTGAGATGTTTCTTGTAGGATTGTGTTGCTTGAAATGGCTGATAAACAAGCAGTTACAAACAATACAAGTGGATCTGAAGTAGGGAGCATTCCTACTCCACCAAATGTTGCTGCATCGACACCTACTGAGTTAGCAAGGGGAGGGAAATCAGTGACTAATCCAGCCTCAAGTGATGCTCCTACTGCTGGGACAAAGACACAGACAGGCCAGTGGTGCACGAAATTGTGATCATCAACAATGGCGCCAAAGGACTTGGAGCTCTTAAACGTGAATCACACTTTGTCACAATTTCGCACAACTAACCAGCAAGTGCACTGGGTCGTCCAAGTAATAAACCTTACGTGGGTAAGGGTCGATCCCACGGAGATTGTCGGCTTGAAGCAAGCTATGGTCATCTTGTAAATCTCAGTCAGGCAGATTCAAATGATTATGGAGTTTAAGGTGATGAAAATAAACATAAAATAAAGATAAAGATACTTATGTAATTCATTGGTGGATTTCAGATAAGCGTATGAAGGTGCTTTGTTCCCCTTGAACCTCTGCTTTCCTATTGCCTTCTTCCAATCATTCATACTCCTTTTCATGGCAAGCTTTATGTTGGGCATCACCGTTGTCAATGGCTACATCCCATCCTCTCAATGAAAATGGTCCTGATGCTTTGTCACAACATCGGCTAATCAGCTGTCGGTTCTCGATCATGTCGGAATAGGATCCATTGATCCTTTTGCATTTGTCACACGCCCCACAATCACGAGTTTGAAGCTCGTCACAGTCATCTCTTTCCAGATTCTACTCAGAATACCACAGACAAGGTTTAGACGTTCCGGATCTCAGGAATGGCTGCCAATAATTCTAGCCTATACCACGAAGGTTCCAATCCTAGATTAGAAACCCAAGAGATACGCATTCAAGCTATTGCTAGTAGAACAGAGGTGGTTGTCAGGCACATGTTCATAGGTGAGAATGATGATGAGTGTCACGGATCATCACATTCATCAAGTTGAAGAACGAATGAATATCTTGGAGAAGAAATAGACTTGAATAGAAAAACAATAGTACTTTGTATTAATTCATGAAGAACAGCAGAGCTCTACACCTTAATCTATGGTGTGTAGAAACTCCACCGTTGAAAATACATAAGAACAAATAGTGTAAGCATGGCCGAATGGCCAGCCTCAAAGGTCTAAGGACTAAACGTCCCCAGATGTAAAATACAATAGCAAAAGGTCCTATTTATAGAAAACTAGTAGCCTAGGATTTACAGAAATCAGTAATTAATGCAGAAATCTTCTTCTGGGCCCACTTGGTGTGTGCTTGGGCTGAACATTGAAGCTTTCATAGTTTCATATGTAGAGACTTTTCTTGGAGTTAAACGCCAGCTTTTGTGCCAGTTTGGGCGTTTAACTCCAGCTTTTGTGCCAGTTTTGGAGTTAAACGTCAGAATTCTTGAGCTGACATGGAACGCCTATTTGGGCCATCAAATATCGAGCAAAGTATGAACTATTATATATTGATGGAAAGCCCAGGATGTCTACTTTCCAACGCAATTGAGAGCGTGCCAATTGGGCTTCTGTAGCTCCAGAAAATCTACTTTGAGTGCAGGGAGGTCAGAATCCAACAACATTTGCAGTCCTTTTTCAACCTCTGAATCAGATTTTTGCTCAGGTCCCTCAATTTCAGCCAGAAAATACGTGAAATCATAGAAAAACACACAAACTCATAGTAAAGTCCAGAAATGTGATTTTTATTTAAAAACTAATAAAAATATAATAAAAACTAACTAAAATATACTAAAAATAATGCCAAAAAGCGTATAAATTATCCGCTCATCACAACACCAAACTTAAATTGTTGCTTGTCCCCAAGCAACTGAAAATCAAATAGGATATAAAAGAAGAGAATATACAATGAATTCCAAAAAACATCTATGAAGATCAGTATTAATTAGATGAGCAGGGCTTTTAGCTTTTTGCCTCTGAACAGTTTTGGCATCTCACTTTATCCCTTGAAGTTCAGAATGATTGGCATCTATAGGAACTCAAAATCCAGATAGTGTTACTGACTCTCCTAGTTAAGTATGTTGATTCTTGAACACAGCTACTTTATGAGTCTTGGCCGTGGCCCTAAACACTTTGTTTTCCAGTATTACCACCGGATACATAAATGCCACAGACACATAACTGGGTGAACCTTTTCAGATTGTGACTCAGCTTTGCTAGAGACCCCAATTAGAGGTGTCCAGGGTTCTTAAGCACACTCTTATTTTTGCTTTGGACCTCGACTTTAACTGCTCAGTCTCAAGTTTTCACTTGACACCTTCAAGCCACAAGCACATGGTTAGGGACAGCTTGGTTTAGCCGCTTAGGCCAGGATTTTGTTCCTGTGAGCCCTCCTTTCCACTGATGCTCAAAGCCTTGGATCCTTTTTATCACCCTTGCCTTTTGGTTTAAATGGGTATTGGCTTTTTCTGTTTGCTTTCTTTTTTTTTTTCCGTAAGCTTTTTACTGCTTTTTCTTGCTTCAAGAATCAATCTTATGATTTTTCAGATCATCAGATAACATTTCTCTTTTTCCTTTCATTCTTTCAAGAGCCAACAATTTTAACATTCATAAACAATCAAATTCAAAAATATGCACTGTTCAAGCATTCATTCAGAAAGACAATAGTATTGCCGCCACATCAAAATAATTAAACTGTTTTAAAATTTGAAATTCATGCACTTCTTTTTCTTTTTCAATTAAAAATATTTTTCATTTAAGAAAGGTGATGGATTCATTTTCATAGCTTTAAGGCATAGATACTTAGACACTAATGATCATGTAATAAAGACACAAACATAGATAAACATAAAGCATAAAAATTCGAAAAACAGAAAATAAAGAACATGGAAATTAAAGAACGGGTCCACCTTAGTGATGGCGGCTTGTTCTTCCTCTTGAAGATCTTATGAAGTGCTTGAGCTCCTCAATGTCTCTTCCTTGCCTTTGTTGCTCTTCTCTCATGGTTCTTTGATCTTCTCTAATTTCATAGAGGAGGATGGAATGCTCTTGGTGCTCCACCCTTAGTTGTCCCATGTTGGAACTCAATTCACCTAGGGAGGTGTTGATTTGCTCCCAATAGTTTTGTGGAGGATGATGCATCCCTTGAGGTATCTCAGGGATTTCATGATGAGGAAATTCCTCATGCTCTTGTACATGAGTGGGATCTCTTGTTTGCTCCATCCTTTTCTTAGTGATGGGCTTATCCTCATCAATGAGGATGTCTTCCTCTATGTCAATTCCAGCCGAATTGCAGAGGTGACAAATGAGATGAGGGAAGGCTAACCTTGCCACAGTGGAGGACTTGTCCACCACCTTGTAGAGTTCTTAGGATATAACCTCATGAACTTCCACTTCCTCTCCAATCATGATGCTATGTATCATGATAGCCCGGTCTATAGTAGCTTCGGACCGGTTGTTAGTGGGAATGATTGAGCGTTGGATGAACTCCAACCATCCCCTAGCCACGGGCTTGAGGTCATGCCTTCTTAGTTGAACCGGCTTCCCTCTTGAATCTCTCTTCCATTGAGCGCCCTCTTCACATATGTCCATGAGGACTTGGTCCAACATTTGATCAAAGTTGACCCTTCTAGTGTAGGGGTGTGCATCTCCTTGCATCATAGGCAAGTTGAATGCCAACCTTACATTTTCTAGACTAAAATCTAAGTAATTCCCCCAAACCATTGTAAGCCAATTCTTAGGGTCCGGGTTCACACTTTGATCATGGTTCTTGGTGATCCATACATTGGCATAGAACTCTTGAACCATTAAGATTCCGACTTGTTGAATGGGGTTGGTGAGAACTTCCCAACCTCTTCTTCGGATCTCATGTCGGATCTCCGGATATTTGCCCTTTTTGAGCTTAAAAGGGACCTCGGGGATCACTTTCTTCTTGGCCACAACTTCATAGAAGTGGTCTTGATGCACCCTTGAGAGGAATCTCTCCATCTCCCATGACTCGGAGGCGGAAGCTTTTGCCTTCCCTTTCCTCTTTCTAGAGGTTTCTCCGGCCTTTAGTGCCATAAATGGTTATGGAAAAACAAAAAGCTTTAGCTTTTACCACACCAAACTTAGAAGGTTACTCGTCCTCGAGCAAAAAAAGAAAGAAGAGAGTAGAAGAAGAAGAAATAGAGGAGATGGAGTGGGCTTGTGTTTTGGCCAAGGGGGAGAAGTGGTGTTTAGGTTGTGTGAAAATGAAGGAGTGAAGATGGGTTTATATAGGGGTGAGAAGGGTGTGTATGGTTCGGCTATAGAGGGTGGGTTTAGGAGGGAAAGTGGTTTGAATTTGAATGGTGAGGTAGGTGGGGTTTTATAAAGGATGGATGTGAGTGGTGAAGAGAATGGTGGGATTTGATAGGTGAGGGGTTTTTGGGGAAGAGGTATTGAGGTGATTGGTGAATGGGTGAAGAAGAGAGAGAGTGGTGGGGTAGGTGGGGATCCTGTGGGGTCCACAGATCCTGAGGTGTCAAGGATATCTCATCCCTGCACCAAGTGGCGTGCAAAATGCTCCTTTCTGCCAATCCTGGCATTAAACGCCAGGCTACTGCCCATTTCTGGCGTTTAACACCAGCTTCTTGCCCATTCCTGGCGTTAAACGCCAGTCTGGTGCCCTTTTCTGGCGTTAAACGCCCAGAATGGTGCCAGACTGGGCGTTAACGCCCATTCTGCTACCTTTACTGGCGTTTAAACGCCAGTAACTGTCTCCTCCAGGGTGTTCTATTTTTCATTCTGTTTTTCACTTTGTTTTTGCTTTTTCAATGGTTTTTGTGACTTCACATGATCATCAACCTACAGAAAACATAAAATAACAATAGAAAATTATCATAGAATAGTAACGATTGGGTTGCCTCCCAACAAGCGCTTCTTTAATGTCAATAGCTTGACAGTGGCTCTCATGGAGCCTCACAGATGTTCAGAGCAATGTTGGAACCTCCCAATACCAAACTTAGAGTTTGAATGTGGGGGTTCAACACCAAACTTAGAGTTTGGTTGTGGCCTCCCAACACCAAACTTAGAGTTTGACTGTGGGGCTCTGTTTGACTCTGTATTGAGAGAAGCTCTTCGTGCTTCCTTTCCATGGTGACAGAGGGATATCCTTGAGCTTTAAACACATGGGAGTCTCCATTCACTTGAATGATCAATTCTCCTCTGTCAACATCAATCACAGCTTTTGCTGTGGCTAGGAAGGGTCTGCCAAGGATGATGGATTCATCCATACACTTCCCAGTCTCTAGGATTATGAAATCAGCAGGGATGTAATGGTCTTCAACCTTTACCAAGACATCCTCTACAAGTCCATAAGCCTGTTTCTTTGAATTGTCTGCCATCTCTAGTGAGATTCTTGCAGCTTGTACCTCAATGATCCCTAGCTTCTCCATTACAGAGAGAGGCATAAGGTTTATGCTTGACCCTAGGTCACACAGAGCCTTCTCAAAGGTCATGGTGCCTATGGTACAAGGGATTGAGAACTTCCCAGGGTCCTGTCTCTTTTGAGGTAATCTCTGCCTAATCAAGTCATTCAGTTCTTTGATGAGCAATGGAGGTTCATCCTCCCAAGTCTCATTACCAAATAACTTGGCATTTAGCTTCATGATTGCTCCAAGGTACTTAGCAACTTGCTCTTCAGTAACATCTTCATCCTCTTCAGAGGAAGAATACTCATCAGAGCTCATGAATGGCAAAAGTAAATTCAATGGAATCTCTATGGTCTCAGAATGAGCCTCAGATTCCCATGGTTCCTCATTAGGGAACTCCATGGAGGTCAGTGGGTGTCCCTTGAGGTCTTCCTCAGTGGGAATCACTACCTCTTCCTCCTCTCCATGTTCGGCCATGTGAGATGTGTTTATGGCCTTGCACTCTCTCTTTGGATTCTCTTCTGTATTGCTTGGGAGAGTACTAGGAGGGAGTTCAGTAATTTTCTTACTCACCTGACCCAATTGTGCCTCCAAATTTCTAATGGAGGACCTTGTTTCAGTCATGAAACTTTGAGTGGTTTTGATTAGATCAGAGACAATAGTTGTTAAGTCAGGGTGGCTCTGCTTAGAATTCTCTGTTTGTTGCTGAGAAGATGATGGAAAAGGTTTGCTATTGCTAAACCTGTTTCTTCCACCATTATTGTTGTTGGAACCTTGTTGAGGTCTCTGTTGATCCTTCCGTAAGAGATTTGGATGATTTCTCCATGAAGGATTATAGGTGTTTCCATAGGATTCTCCCATGTAATTCACCTTTTCCATTGCTGGGTTCTCAGGATCATAAGCTTCTTCTTCAGAGGAAGCTTCCTTAGTACTGCCTGTTAATGCTTGCATTTCAGACAGACTTTGAGAAATCATATTGACTTGTTGGGTCAATATTTTATTCTGAGCCAATATGGCATTCAGAGTATCAATCTCAAGAACTCCTTTCTTCTGAGTTGACCCATTATTCACAGGATTCCTTTCAGAGGTGTACATGAATTGGTTATTTGCAACCATTTCAATGAGTTCTTGAGCTTCTGCAGGCATCTTCTTCAGATGAAGAGATCCTCCAGCAGAGCTATCCAATGACATCTTGGATAGTTCAGACAGACCATCATAGAAAATACCTATGATGCTCCATTCTGAAAGCATGTCAGAAGGGCACCTTCTGATCAATTGCTTGTATCTTTCCCAAGCTTCGTAGAGGGACTCACCATCCTTCTGTCTAAAGGTTTGGACTTCCACTCTAAGCTTACTCAATTTTTGAGGTGGAAAGAACTTTGCCAAGAAGGCATTGACTATCTTTTCCCAAGAGTTCAAGCTTTCCTTAGGTTGTGAATCCAACCATGTTCTAGCTCTGTCTCTTACAGCAAAAGGAAAGAGCATAAGTTTGTAGACTTCAGGGTCAACCCCATTGGTCTTGACAGTGTCACAGATTTGTAAGAACTCAGCTAAGAACTGATGAAGGTCTTCCAATGGAAGTCCATGAAACTTGCAATTCTGTTGCATTAGAGAAACTAATTGAGGCTTAAGCTCAAAGTTGTTTGCTCCAATGGCAGGGATAGAGATGCTTCTCCCATAGAAATCAGGAGTAGGTGCACTAAAGTCACCAAGCACCTTCCTTGCATTGTTGGCATTGTTGTTTTCGGCTGCCATGGTTTCTTCTTCTTTGAAGAGCTCTGTTAGGCCCTCTAAAGAGAATTGTTCTTTAGCTTCTCTTAGCTTTCTCTTCAAGGTCTTTTCAGGTTCAGGATCAGCTTGAACAAGTATGCCTTTATCTTTGTTCCTGCTCATATGAAAGAGAAGAGAACAAGAAAGTAGGAAATCCTCTATGTCACAGTATAGAGATTCCTTGAAGTGTCAGAGGAAAAGAAGAATAGAAGGAGGAGGTAGATGGAGGAGAATTCGAACATATAAAGAAGGAGGGAGTTCGAATTGTACCTTGAGGAGGAGTGTTAGTCCTTTAAATAGAAGGATGTGAGAAGAGGGGAAGAATTTTTGAAAATTAATTAAAAGATTTTAAAAAAAATTTGAAAATTTGATTGAGATTTTCGAAAACTAAGATTGGGAAAGAAATAAAGTGATTTTTGAAAAAGATTTTGAAATTAGAAAAAGATATGATTGAAACAATTAATTTTGAAAAAGATGTGATTGAAAAGATATGTTTGAAAAGATATGATTGAAAATCAATTTAGAAAAAGAAAATTTTTTAAAATTAAAGTTGATTACTTGACTATCAAGAAATTAAAAGACATGATTTTAAAATTTAAAGTTTGATCCTTTCTTAATAGGCAAGTAACAACTTGAAAATTTTGAAGTAAATCTTTAATTATAGCAAGGATTTTTGAAAATAGTAAAAATAAATATAAAATGGAAAGAAATTGATTTTGAAAGAGATATGATTGAAAAGGTATGATTTGAAAAAGATTTGATTTTGAAAAATTATGAAAACTTGAAAAAAATGTGAATTAAAAACAAAATCTTCCCTCTTGTGTCATCCTGGCGTTAAACGCCCAGAATGGTGCCCATTGCCCATTCTGGCGTTTAACGCCCAAATCTCTACCTTTTTGGGCGTTTAAACGCCAGTTTTCCTTTACGCCCAGCTTTTTCTGTTTGATTCCTCTGCTGAATGTTCTGAATCTTCGATTCTCTGTATTATTGACTTCAAAAGACATAGTTTTAAAAATATTTTTTTGAATTTTTGATGATGAGAAACAATAAAAATGCAACTAAGATCAAATAAACAATGCATGCAAGACACCAAACTTTAAATGTTTGTATACTAAGGACTATAACAAAGTAAAAAATGCATATGTAAAACAACAAAACACACTAAACAAGAGAATTTAAAGATCAGAGCAAGGAAATCATCAAGAACAACTTGAAGATTAATGAAGAACAATATGTATAAATTCGAAAAATGCAAGAAGAAGAAAGTCATGCAATTGACACCAAACTTAAAATTAGACACTAGACTCAAACAAGAAACATAAAATATTTTTGGTTTTATTATTTTAAAATTTTTTTTGTGATTTTCGAAAATTGAGTGGAAAAGAAAATAAAGAGAATCAAAACTTTTAATAAGAATTCCAGGAATCATGCAATGTTAGTCTAAAGCTTCAGTCTAAAAAGGATTAGACATGTTTGGCCAAGCTTCAGCAGGACATTACATTCAATAGCTAAATTGATGAGAATCAATCAGCTTTTGCGATGGTGGGAACATCACCTTGAAACTCTAGAATTCATTCTTAAAAATTCTGAAAAATACCTAATCTAAGCAACAAGATGAACCATCAGTTGTCCAAACTCGAACAATCCCCGGCAACGGCACCAAAAACTTGGTGCACGAAATTGTGATCATCAACAATGGTGCCAAAGGACTGGGAGCTCTTAAACGTGAATCACACTTTGTCACAATTCCGCACAACTAACCAGCAAGTGCACTGGGTCGTCCAAGTAATAAACCTTACGTGAGTAAGGGTCGATCCCACGGAGATTGTCGGCTTGAAGCAAGCTATGGTCATCTTGTAAATCTCAGTCAGGCAGATTCAAATGGTTATGGAGTTTAAGGTGATGAAAATAAACATAAAATAAAGATAGAGATACTTATGTAATTCATTGGTGGATTTCAGATAAGCGTATGAAGGTGCTTTGTTCCCCTTGAACCTCTGCTTTCCTATTGCCTTCTTCCAATCATTCATACTCCTTTCCATGGCAAGCTTTATGTTGGGCATCACCGTTGTCAATGGCTACATCCCGTCCTCTCAGTGAAAATGGTCCTGATGCTCTGTCACAACATCGGCTAATCAGCTGTCGGTTCTCGATCATGTCAGAATAGGATCCATTGATCCTTTTGCGTCTGTCACACGCCCCACAATCGCAAGTTTGAAGCTCGTCACAGTCATCCCTTCCCAGATCCTACTCAGAATACCACAGACAAGGTTTAGACGTTCCGGATCTCAGGAATGGCTGCCAATAATTCTAGCCTATACCACGAAGGTTCCAATCCTAGATTAGAAACCCAAGAGATACGCATTCAAGCTATTGCTAGTAGAACAGAGGTGGTTGTCAGGCATATGTTCATAGGTGAGAATGATGATGAGTGTCATGGATCATCATATTCATCAAGTTGAAGAACGAATGAATATCTTGGAGAAGAAATAGACTTGAGTTGAATAGAAAAACAATAGTACTTTGTATTAATTCATGAAGAACAGCAGAGCTCCACACCTTAATCTATGGTGTGTAGAAACTCCACCGTTGAAAATACATAAGAACAAATAGTGTAAGCATGGCCGAATGGCCAGCCTCAAAGGTCTAAGGACTAAACGTCCCCAGATGTAAAATACAATAGCAAAAGGTCCTATTTATAGAAAACTAGTAGCCTAGGATTTACAGAAATCAGTAATTAATGCAGAAATCTTCTTCCGGGCCCACTTGGTGTGTGCTTGGACTGAGCATTGAAGCTTTCATGTGTAGAGACTTTTGTTGGAGTTAAACGCCAGCTTTTGTGCCAGTTTGGGCGTTTAACTCTAGCTTTTGTGCTAGTTTTGGAGTTAAACGCCAAAATTCTTGAGCTGACTTGGAACGCCTATTTGGGCCATCAAATATCGGGCAAAGTATGGACTATTATATATTGATGGAAAGCCCAGGATGTCTACTTTCCAACGCAATTGAGAGCGCACCAATTGGGCTTCTGTAACTCCAGAAAATCCACTTTGAGTGCAGGGAGGTCAGAATCCAACAACATCAGCAGTCCTTTTTCAGCCTCTGAATCAGATTTTTGCTCAGGTCTCAATTTCAGCCAGAAAATACCTGAAATCACAGAAAAATACACAAACTCATAGTAAAGTCCAGAAATGTGATTTTTATTTAAAAACTAATAAAAATATAATAAAAACTAACTAAAATATACTAAAAACATACTAAAAACAATGCCAAAAAGCGTATAAATTATCCACTCATCAGCCAGCCAGGTAAACGAAAGGCTAACAGGCCCCCTTCTATTGTTTGGGATCACTTTAAAAAAATGCGGAAGAAACTAAAGCTCAATGTAAACATTGCTTGAAATGGTTACAATGTAATAGTCGTAGGGATGGCACCTCTAATCTAAAAAAACACATTGGAACTTGTGTGAAGAACCCAGATAATCATGTTGATAAAAAACAAAAAACCCTTGTGTTCACAAATTCTAATTTAGATGAGCCACCAACATTGAAGGCTGTAGACTTTAACCAGGAGCGGTGTAGGCTTTCACTTTGTAAGATGATAATAATTGATGAACTCCCATTTAGGTTTGTAGAAAATACTGGATTTAGGGACTTTTGTGGTGATATGCAACCTGAATTTAAAATCCCGAGTCATTAGAAAGTTGCTAGAGATTGTATGCAATTGTATATAGAGGAAAAGACCAAACTTAAATCCCTCTTGGAGTTGAACCATCAGATGATTTCCCTAACCACTGACACTTGGATGTCTGTTCAAAACATGAACTATATGTGTGTAACTGCTCATTACATTGATAATGGATGGACGTTGAATAAGAAAATATTGTCTTTTAACTTGATTGCTGATCATACTGGTGCTACCATAGGAAAAGCGTTAGAGAAGTGCCTGAAAGATTGGGGTATTCGGAAGCTTTGTACTGTAACTGTAGATAATGCTAGTGCCAACTTTGTTGCTGTGAATACTTTGGTTAAAATTATGCGAGAATGGAATGGTTGTACTATGTTGGGTGGGGAATTTGTCCATTTGAGATGTGCTACTGATGAGCGGATAATTTATACGCTTTTTGGCATTGTTTTTAGTATGTTTTCAGTAGAATCTAGTTACTTTTAGGGATGTTTTCATTAGTTTTTATGTTAAATTCACATTTTTGGACTTTACTATGAGTTTGTGTGTTTTTCTTTGATTTCAGGTATTTTCTGGCTGAAATTGAGGGACTTGAGCAAAAATCAGATTCAGAGGTTGAAGAAGGACTGCTGATGCTGTTGGATTCTAACCTCCTTGCACTCAAAGTGGATTTTCTGGAGCTACAGAACTCAAAATGGCGCGCTTCCAATTGCGTTGGAAAGTAGATATCCAGGGCTTTCCAGAAATATATAATAGTTTATACTTTGGCCGAGTTTAAATGATGCAAAAAGGGCGTTGAACGCCAGTTCTATGCTGCAGTCTAGAGTTAAACGCCAGAAACACGTCACGAACCAGAGTTGAACACCAAAAACACGTTACAACTTGGCGTTCAACTCCAAAAGAAGCCTCTGCACGTGTAAACTTCAAGCTCAGCCCAAGCACACACCAAGTGGGCCTCGAAAGTGGATTTATGCATCAATTACTTACTTCTGTAAACCCTAGTAACTAGTTTAGTATAAATAGGACTTTTTACTATTGTATTTACATCTTTTTGATCATCTTTTGATCCTGAGATCACGTTTGGGGGCTGGCCATTCGGCCATGCCTGAACCTTCATCACTTATGTATTTTCAACGGTAGAGTTTCTGCACTCCATAGATTAAGGTGTGGAGCTCTGCTGTTCCTCATGATTTAATGCAAAGTACTACTGGTTTTCTATTCAATTCAACTTATTCCGCTTCTAAGATATTCATTCGCACTTCAACATGAATGTGATGAATGTGACAATCATCATCATTCCCTATGAATGCGTGCCTGACAACCACTTCCGTTCTACCTTCGATTGAATGGATATCTCTTGGATATCTAATACAGGGGACCGAGTCCGAGCTATTAAGTGTCTTGGTGGTATAAGTTAGAACCCATGGATGGCCATTCCTGAGATCCGGAAAGTCTAAACCTTGTCTGTGGTATTCCGAGTAGGATCTGGGAAGGGATGGCTGTGACGAACTTCAAACTCGCGAGTGCTGGGCGTAGTGACAGATGCAAAAGGATATTAAATCCTATTCCAGTATGATCGAGAACCTCCAGATGATTAGCCATGCAGTGACAGCGCATTGGACCATTTTCACAAGAGAGGATGGGATGTAGCCATTGACAACGGTGATGCCCTACATACAGCTTGCCATGGAAAGGAGTAGGATTGATTGGATGAAGACAGCAGGAAAGCAGAGGTTTAGAGGAACGAAAGCATCTCTATACGCTTATCTGAAATTCTCACCAATGATTTACATAAGTATTTCTATCTTTATTTTATGTTTATTTATTATTTATTTTCGAAAACTCCATAATCAATTTGATATCTGCCTGACTGAGATTTACAAGGTGACCATAGCTTGCTTCATACCAACAATCTCTGTGGGATCGACCCTTACTCACGTAAGGTTTTATTACTTGGACGACCCAGTGCACTTGCTGGTTAGTTGTATCGAAGTTGTGACAAATTATGAATTAAGATTAGAGCACCAAGTCTTTGGAGCCATTACCAGGGATCACAATTTCGTGCACCAAGTTTTTGGCACCGTTGCCGGGGATTGTTCGAGTTTGGATAACTGACGGTTCATCTTGTTGCTCAGATTAGGAAATTTTCTTCTTATTTTGTTTTCAAAAAGTTTTCAAAAGTTTTTCAAAAATATTTTCTTCTTTTTCGTTTTTCCTAATTAATATTCGAAAAAAAAATCTTTTCAAAAATATATTTTTCTTCAGAATTTTTAAGAATGAATTCTAGTATTTCATGATGACATGTTGAAGCCTGGCTGGCTGTAAAGCCATGTCTAAATTCATTTGGACTAAGGCTTCCAAACCATCATCACAAGAGCAAGCTAGTTGTTGCCAATAAAATTTGCTGTTGTATGACTAATTTGTATCTTCTAAAGCTTGGCTGGCTATTAAGCCATGTCTAACCCTCAGATTGGAGCTTTAGACTAAAAGTACAAGATTCCTGGAATTCATATTAAAAATCTTGAAATCCTTATTTTTCTTTTTCAAATAATTTTCGAAAAATACAAAAAATTTTTTATAAAATCATAAAAATAAAAAATATTTTGTGTTTCTTGTTTGAGTCTTGAGTCAATTTTTAAGTTTGGTATCAATTACATTTTTTCTAAAATTTTTTATGCATTTTTCGAAAATTCATGCATTCATAGTGTTCTTCATGATCTTCAAGTTGTTCTTGGCCAGTCTTCTTGTTTGATCTTCATATTTTCTTGTTTTGTGTCTTTTCTTATTTTTCATGTGCATTTTTGCATTCATAGTGTCTGAACATGAAAGATTTCTAAGTTTGGTGTCTTGCATGTTTTCTTTGCATTGAAAATTTTTCAAAAATATGTTCTTGATGTTCATCATGATCTTCAAAGTGTTCTTGGTGTTCATCTTGACATTCATAGCATTCTTGCATGCATTCATTGTTTTGATCCATAATTTCCATGCATTGAGCATTTTTAGTGTTTTTCTCTCTCATCATAAAAATTCAAAAATAAAAAATATATCTTATCTTTTTAAAAATCTTATCTTTTTAAAATCTTTTTTAAAAAAAATCATATCCTTTCCATTTTTTATTTTCGAAAATTTCAAAAATCTTTTTCAAAATATTTTCAAAAATATTTTTCTTATTTTTATATCATATTTTCGAAAATCACATCATCAATTAATGTTTTGATTCAAAAATTTCGAGTTTGTTACTTACTTGTTAAGAAAGATTCAAACTTTAAATTCTAGAATCATATCTTGTGATTTCTTGTGAGTCAAGTCATTAATTATGATTTTAAAAATCAAATCTTTTTCAAAACTAATTCTAATCATATCTTCCTATCATATCTTTTTTAAATTCTTATCTTTTTCAAAAATTTGATTTTCAAATATCTTTTCTAACTTCTTATCTTCTTATCTTTTCAAAATTGATTTTCAAATCTTTTTCAACTAACTAATTGACTTTTTGTTTGTTTCTTATCTTTTTCAAAACTACCTAACTAACTCTCTCTCTCTAATTTTCGAAAATCTCTTCCCTCTTTTTCAAAAATTCTTTTTAATTAACTAATTGTTTCAATTTTTAATTTTAATTTGATTTCATTCCTAATTTTCGAAATTCACTAACCCCTTGTCAAAATTTTATTTTCGAAAATCCTCCTTCTCTCTCACCTCCTTCTATTTATTTATTCATCTACTAACACTTCATCTCACCCAAATTCGAACCCCCTCTTCCATCTGTGTTCAAATTTTCTCTTCTTCCCTTCTTTACATTACATTCTTTTCTTCTTCTACTCCACAGGGGAACCTCTATACCTGGGTAAAAAGGATCCCTATTATTATTATTTTTCTGTTCCCTCTTTTTCATATGAGCAGGAGCAAGGACAAGAACATTCTTGTTGAAGCAGACCCTGAACCTGAAAAGACTCTGAAAAGGAAACTAAGAGAAGCTAAAATACAACAATCCAGAGATAACCTTACAGAAATTTTCGAACAGGAAGAGGAGATGGCAGCCGAAAATAATAATAATGCAAGGAGGATACTTGGTGACTTTACTGCACCTAATTCCAGTGTGGTTGGACTCTCAACCCAAAGATAGCTTGAACTCTTGGGATAAGCTGGTCACGGCTTTCTTAGCCAAGTTCTTTCCTCCTCAAAAGCTGAGCAAGCTTAGAGTGGATGTTCAAACCTTCAGACAGAAAGAAGGTGAATCCCTCTATGAAGCTTGGGAGAGATACAAGCAACTGACCAAAAAGTATCCTTCTGACATGCTTTCAGAATGGACCATCTTGGATATATTCTATGATGGTCTGTCTGAATTAGCTAAGATGTCATTGGATACTTCTGCAGGTGGATCCATTCACCTAAAGAAAATGTCTACAGAAGCTCAAGAACTCATTGACATGGTTGCTAACAACCAGTTCATGTACACTTCTGAGAGGAATCCTGTGAGTAATGGGACGCCTCAGAAGAAGGGAGTTCTTGAAATTGATACTCTGAATGCCATATTGGCTCAGAATAAAATATTAACTCAGCAAGTCAATATGATTTCTCAGAGTCTGAATGGAATGCAAGCTGCATCCAACAGTACTCAAGAGGCATCTTCTGAAGAAGAAGCTTATGATCCTGAGAACCCTGCAATAGCAGAGGTAAATTACATGGGTAAACCATATGGAAACACCTATAACCCCTCATGGAGAAATCACCCGAATCTCTCATGGAAGGATCAACAAAAGCCTCAACAAGGCTTTAATAATGGTGGAAGAAACAGGTTTAGCAATAGCAAGCCTTTTCCATCATCCACTCAGCAACAGACAGAGAACTCTGAACAAAATACTTCTAATTTAGCAAACTTAGTCTCTGATCTATCTAAGGCCACTTTAAGTTTCATGAATGAAACAAGATCTTCCATTAGAAATCTGGAAGCACAAGTGGGCCAGCTGAGTAAGAAGATCACTGAAACCCCTCCTAGTGCTCTCCCAAGCAATACAGAAGAAAATCCAAAAGGAGAGTGCAAAGCCATTGAATTGACCATCATGGCCGAACCCACAAGAGGGGAGAAGGACATGAATCCCAGTGAGGAAGACCTCCTAGGACGTCCAGTGATCAATAAGAAGTTTCCCTTTGAGGAACCAAAGGACTCTGAGGCTCATTTAGAGACCATAGAGATTCCATTAAACCTCCTTATGCCCTTCATGAGCTCTGATGAGTATTCTTCTTCTGAAGAGAATGAGGATGTTACTGAAGAGCAAGTTGCCAAGTACCTTGGTGCAATCATGAAGCTGAATGCCAAATTATTTGGTAATGAGACTTAGAAAGATGAACCTCCCTTGCTCATCAATGAACTGAGTGATCTGGATCAACTGACATTGCCTCAGAAGAAACAAGATCCTGGAAAGTTCTTAATACCTTGTACCATAGGCACCATGACCTTTGAGAAGGCTATGTGTGACCTTGGGTCAGGAATAAACCTCATGCCACTCTCTGTAATGGAGAAACTAAGAACCCTTGAGGTACAGGAAGCCAATTTCTCATTAGAGATGGCAGACAAATCCATGAAAATAGCTTATGGACAAGTAGAGGACATGTTAGTAAAGGTTGAAGGCCTTTACATCCCTGCTGATTTCATAATCCTGGATACTGGGAAGGATGAGGATGAATCCATCATCCTTGGAAGACCTTTCCTAGCCACAGCAAGAGCTGTGATTGATGTGGACAGAGGAGAATTGATCCTTCAATTAAATGAGGACAACCTTGTGTTTAAAACTCAAGGATCTCTCTCTGTACCCATGGAGAGGAAGCATAAAAAGCTTCTCTCATTGCAGAGTCAACCAAAGCCCCCACAGTCAAACTCTAAGTTTGGTGTTGGGAGGCCACAACCAAGCTCTAAGTTTGGTGTTGAACTCCCGTATCCAAACTCTAAGTTTGGTGTTAGGAAGTCTCAACAATGCTCTGAACATCTGTGAGGCTCCATGAGAGCCCACTGTCAAGCTATTGACATTAAAGAAGCGCTTGTTGGGAGGCAACCCAATTTTTATTTATCTAATTTTATTTTTATTTTTATTGTTCTTTCATGTTTTATTAGGTTCATGATCATATGGAGTCACAAAATGAATACAAAAATTAAAAACAGAATCAAAAATAGCAGAAGAAAAATCACACCCTGGAGGAAGGACTTACTGGCGTTTAAACGCCAGTAAGGAGCATCTGGCTGGCGTTCAACACCAGAACAGAGCATGGATCTGGCGTTGAACGCCAGAAACAAGCAGCATCATGCACACTGAGGAAAGCTGGCGCTGAACGCCAGAAACAAGCATAGAACTGGTGTTCAACGCCAGAAATATGCTGCATCTGGGCGCTGAACGCCCAAAACAAGCATCAATTCGGCGTTTAAATGCCAGAATTGCATGCAAAGGCATTTTACATGCCTAATGGGTGCAGGGATGCAAATCCTTGACACCTCAGGATCTGTGGACCCCACAGGATCCCCACATACCTCCACTCACCTTACCTCCTCATAATCCTATATCACCCTCTCTTTCCATTCACAATCATCCCTTCTGTTTTCCATTCACCACTCACATCCATACACCCCACCTACCTTCAAAACTCAAAATCTATTTCCCACCCAAGCCCACCCATATAGCCGAATACACACATCCCTCCATCTCCTCCATATCTTCTTCTTCTTCTACTATTCTTTCTTCCTTTGCTCGAGGGCGAGCAACATTCTAAGTTTGGTATGGTAAAAGCATTGTTTTTTTTTTGTTTTTCCATAACCATTGAGGGCACCTAAGGCCAGAGAAACTTCTAGAAAGAGGAAAGGGAAGACAAAAGCTTCCACCTCCGAGTCATAGGAGATGGAGAGATTCATCTCAAGGGTCTATAGCTCAGTGGTAGAACATTTGACTACAAATCAAGAGATCCCTGAGATACCTCAGGGGATGCACTTTCCTCCACAGAACTTGTGGGAGCAAATCAACACGTCCCTAGGAGAACTAAGTTCTAACATGGGACAACTAAGGGTGGAACATCAAGAGCACTCCATCATCCTTCATGAAATTAGAGAAGATAAAAAAGCAACGAGGGAGGAGCAACAAAGACAAGGAAGAGACATAGAAGAGCTCAAAGGACATCATTGGTTCCTCAAGAAGGAAACGCCACCATCACTAAGGTGGACTCATTCCTTGTTCTTAAATTCTCTGTTTTTCATTTTCTTTATGTTAAGTGCTTATCCATGTTTGTGTCTTATTACATGATCATTAGTATTTAGTAACTTTGTCTTAAAGTTATGAATGTCCTATGAATCCATCACATCTCTTAAATGAAAAATGTTTTAATTCAAAAGAACAAGAAGTACATGAGTTTCAAATTTATCCTTGAACTTAGTTTAATTATATTAATGTGGTGACAATACTTTTTGTTTTCTGAATGAATGCTTGAACAGTGCATATGTCTTTTGAAGTTATTGTTTAAGAATGTTAAATATGTTGGCTCTTGAAAGAATGATGACAAGGAGACATGTTATTTGATAATCTAAAAAATCATAAAAATGATTTTTGAAGCAAGAAAAAGCAGCAAAGAACAAAGCTTGCAGAAAAAAAAAAAGAAAAAAAATAGCGAAAAAAAGAAAGAAAAAGCAAGCAGAAAAAGCCAAAAGCTCTTAAAACCAAAATGCAAGAGAAAAAAGCTAATAACCCTTAAAACCAAAAGGCAAGGGTAAATAAAAAGGATCCCAAGGCTTTGAGCATCAGTGGATAGGAGGGCCTAAAGGAATAAAATCCTGGCCTAAGCAGCTAAACCAAGCTGTCCCTAACCATGTGCTTGTGGCGTGAAGGTGTCAAGTGAAAACTTGAGACTGAGCGGTTAAAGTCAAGGTCCAAAGCAAAAGAAGAGTGTACTTAAGAACCCTGGACACCTCTAATTGGGGACTTTAGCAAAGCTGAGTCACAATCTGAAAAGGTTTACCCAATTATGTGTCTGTGACATTTATGTATCCGTTGGTAATACTGGAAAACAAAGTGCTTAGGGCCACGGCCAAGACTTATAAAGTAGCTGTGTTCAAGAATCAACATACTGAACTAGGAGAATCAATAACACTATCTGAACTCTGAGTTCCTATAGAAGCCAATCATTCTGAACTTCAATGGATAAAGTGAGATGCCAAAACTATCCAAGAGGCAAAAAGCTACAAGTCCCGCTCATCTGATTGGAGCTATGTTTCATTGATAGTTTGGAATTTATAGTATATTCTCTTCTTTTTATCCTATTTGATTTTTAGTTGCTTGGGAACAAGCAACAATTTAAGTTTGGTGTTGTGATGAGCGGATAATTTATACGCTTTTTGGCATTGTTTTTAGTATGTTTTTAGTAGAATCTAGTTACTTTTAGGGATGTTTTCATTAGTTTTTATGTTAAATTCACATTTTTAGACTTTACTATGAGTTTTTGTGTTTTTCTTTGATTTTAGGTATTTTCTGGCTAAAATTGAGGGACTTGAGCAAAAATCAAATTCAGAGGTTGAAGAAGGACTGCTGATGCTGTTGGGATTCTGACCTCCCTGCACTCAAAGTAGATTTTCTAGAGCTATAGAACTCAAAATGGCGCGCTTTTAGTTGCGTTGGAAAGTAGACATCCAGCGCTTTCCAGAAATATATAATAGTCTATACTTTGGCCGAGTTTAGACGATGCAAAAGGGCGTTGAACGCCAGTTCTATGCTGTAGTCTGGAGTTAAACGCCAGAAACACGTCACGAACCAGAGTTGAACGCCAAAAACACGTTACAACTTGGCGTTCAACTCCAAAAGAAGTCTCTGCACGTGTAAACTTCAAGCTCAGCCCAAGCACACACCAAGTGGGCCCCGGAAGTGGATTTATGCATCAATTACTTACTTCTGTAAACCCTAGTAACTAGTTTAGTATAAATAGGACTTTTTACTGTTGTATTTACATCTTTTTGATCATCTTTTGATCCTGAGATCACGTTTGGGGGCTGGCCATTCGGCCATGCCTGAACCTTCATCACTTATGTATTTTCAACGGTAGAGTTTCTGCACTCCATAGATTAAGGTGTGGAGCTCTGCTGTTCCTCATGATTTGATGCAAAGTACTACTGGTTTTCTATTCAATTCAACTTATTCTGCTTCTAAGATATTCATTCGCACTTCAACATGAATGTGATGAACGTGACAATCATCATCATTCTCTATGAACGCGTGCCTGACAACCACTTCCGTTCTACCTTCGATTGAATGGATATCTCTTGGATATCTAACACAGGGGACCGAGTCCGAGTTATTAAGTGTCTTCGTGGTATAAGTTAGAACCCATGGATGGCCATTCCTGAGATCCAAAAAGTCTAAACTTTATCTGTGGTATTCCGAGAAGGATCTGGGAAGGGATGGCTGTGACGAACTTCAAACTCGCGAGTGCTGGGCGTAGTGACAGACGCAAAAGGATATTAAATCCTATTCTAGTATGATCGAGAACCTCCAGATGATTAGCCATGCAGTGACAGCGCTTTGGACCATTTTCACAAGAGAGGATGGGATGTAGCCATTGACAACGGTGATGCTCTACATACAACTTGCCATGGAAAGGAGTAGAATTGATTGGATGAAGACAGCAGAAAAGTAGAGGTTCAGAGGAACGAAAGCATCTCTATACGCTTATCTGAAATTCTCACCAATGATTTACATAAGTATTTCTATCTTTATTTTATGTTTATTTATTATTTATTTTCGAAAACTCCATAATCAATTTGATATTCGCCTGACTGAGATTTACAAGGTGACCATAGCTTGCTTCATACCAACAATCTCCGTGGGATCGACCCTTACTCACGTAAGGTTTTATTACTTGGACGACCCAGTGCACTTGCTGGTTAGTTGTATCGAAGTTGTGACAAATTATGAATTAAGATTAGAGCACCAAGTCTTTGGAGCCATTACCAGGGATCACAATTTCGTGCACCAGCTACCCATATTTTGAACTTAATTGTTTGCGATGGTTTAAAAGATTTAAGCTCTTCTATTGCTAAGATAAGAACTTCTTGTAAGTTTGTGAAGTCCTCTCCATCTAGATTAGCAACCTTTAGGAGGTGCGCACTTGAGGCAAACATTACTAGTCGTCAAATGATTATTCTTGATGTGCCAACTAGGTGGAATTCTACTTATATGATGTTGGAAGTGGCTAAAAAGTTCGAAAAGGCATTTGCTCATCTTGCGAGAGAAGATGCTCATTTTGAGAGATATGTTGATGATGAGGGGGGGCCTCCTAGTGATGAAGATTGGAGTAGAGCTCGTATTTTCATGCGATTTTTGCAAATTTTCTATCACACAACTTTTTCATTCTCTAGTTCTTTGAATGTCACTTCAAATACTTTTTTTCATGTATTGTGTAAAATATTATGCACTTTGAATAAAATGGATTGTAAGTGATGATTTGGTGTTGCGTGAGATGGCATCAGCTATGAAAGCTAAGTTTGATAAGTATTGGGATGATTCTGATCACCGTTACTCTTCTTCTTCTTTCACTTCAAGTGACAAAGCCAATAAACCATTTTTAAATTATCTAGTGCTTGTTGCTGTGTTCCTTGATCCCCGTTATAAGTTGGAATATATTCAGTTCACTTTGTCTGAGATGTATGGTGAAGGTGAAAAGTCTTCAAGGATCTTCAAAAAATTGAAGGATATTATTACTAAATTGTTTGAGCAATATACCATATGGAATCCTCGCCCCCCTGAAGATACTTAAGATACTAGCTTTTCTTCTGATACTATACCGAATCCTAGTTTAGACACAAGTGACATTGATAGCATTATGATTGAAGACCCTATGAGCAAGTGGAAACAAACACAAAGGATAAAGTTAAGTGAGCTCAAGAAGAATGAGATGGATAGGTATTTGGAAGATGAAGTGGCAGAAGATTTTAGTGGATTTGATATATTGAGATGGTAGAGAGGAAAGACTCTGAGGTATCGAATTCTGTCTTACATGGCTAGAGATATATTAGCCATTCCTATTTCTACTGTAGCGTCTGAGTCAGTTTTTAGCACCGGAGGTCGTGTCCTTGACCCTTATCGTAGTGCTTTGAGTCCCACCACTGTAGAGGCTTTAATTTGTACTGAAAATTGGTTAAAATCTGCTAAGATTTTGGTTGAGCTTGATGAAGGAGATGCTGCAGTTGATTCAGGTATATAATAAATTGGTTCATTTATTTTTCGTCATTCTTTATTCTTTATTCTTTATTTTATCCCATTGGCTTTGACATATTTGGTTGTTTAATTGAATAGAATTTTCTGGAGTTACTAGTGCTGGAGATCCTGAAGTTCAAAGTCAATTACATCCTCTTGAACCATCTTAGGTATTATAAGTTTATAACTAAGTACTTGTATTAGTGTATAATAACTTAGACTATTTTTTTTGTTCAATTTATTCTAACATGTTTCACTAATTTTTCAATATGTATTATTTTAATAGGAATACATGATTCATGGTTGCTGCTGTTGTCTGCTGCCTGCTGATTTAAGAAGGGATGGATCAAGTTGTTTTATTTTTAAGTAGCAAGAAACTTCATTTTCAATGTTCTTTCAACAATCTTAGATTTTAGTGTGTTATAATCTTGGATCAAGTTGTTTTATTTCTGCTGATGGTTGATAAGCATTTGCAGATTGTTTAGATTTTAGTGTGTTATAATGTTGCTGTTTTATTTTAAATGAGGCTTTTAGTATTTTAGTGCTTGTTGTTTTCACTTATTGGAAGTGTTTGTTGGAAATGTTTGTTATTATATTTACTTATTTGTTAGTTTGTATGTTTTAGTTAGTAGTTGTTATTGTTAAACTTGTTATTTATGTATTGTATTATTTTATTTTTGTTATTTAGAAAAATTTGATTAAAATTATTTTAGGAACAAATAGATTTAAAAGTGTGAAAGAAACATTTTTTATTGAATTTTTTACTTAAAAAGATAATAAAAAATGAGCTTAATCATGCGGATATATCCGCAATCCGATCCGATCCGATCCGTAAATGTACGGATCGGATCGGATCGGATCCGACATTCAAAAACGCGGATATTATATCCGATCCAATCCGATAGGAATTGTGCGGATCGGATCGAATTTTCGGCCATATCCGATCCGATCAGATCCGTGGATAGCCCTAGGAGTTTTGGTAAAATTGAGGTTTAGAGATTTTTGGCAAAAAATGATTTTTGGTAAATTTTGATAGATCATATCTTGAGCTACGGTTTTTGAAATTGAATGATTTTTGTATCAAAATAAAGATAATTTAAAGAGCTTTAAAATGGTATCAATTTTGTAGAAATCTAAATTTTGTAGAGAAAGATATGATCGTTGAAAGTTGTTGTCCGAAATCTGAATTTTGTGAATGCTGCAGAATTTGTGATTTCTGGTTTGTGTGTGCACGCACAGCCTTGTGCGGACGCACACCTTGTGTATTTTTGAAGCTGTGCGCATGCACACTCCTGTGCGTACGCATACACGGGGATATGGTTGCAGTTGGTAGCGCTAGCACGCTCTGTGCACGCACACAACCAATGAAGTTTTGCAAGCTGTGCGCACGCACAACCTTGTACGCATGCACACGTTGGAAGATGCACTCTGTTGAGGGCATTCGCACGCCTTGTGCGGATGAACAGAGTTGAGATTTTACCCCCTGTGCATACGCACACCTCTATGCGTACGTACACGTCTTGAAAATTTTTCTAGGTGTGCGCACGCACACCCCTGTGCGTACGCACACTGCCCTGTTTTTCAATAAAAACCTTATTTTTAAATTTTTCACCTTTCCGACAAGTTTGCAAACTTCCGTAACACTTGTTTAAAACCTTTTTGCCAGTTTTAGGTTCTTGAATTAAGGGAGAAATGAGAAAGGAATAAAAAGGGTATTTTTAGTTATGCGTTTAGAGTTGGTGACCTAGGTTTGGAAGGTTTGTGTAGCTTCCTAGCTTGAATTGCTGAATGTTGAGCTGTGAAGTGTAGGGTTGAAGAGATTCATGAGGAATGGAAACACTTATGATGAATTTGAAAAGTTGAAAACCGGTGATAGGATGGTTATGATGAGTTGAGAACTCAGAAAGGAATGATGAAAGTATTGAATTATATGAGAGTGTGCGGAGCCTATATCTCCGGCGTGGCAGATTTCTCTGCTACATGAGTAGTTTTGTTGAGAGTGTACACAGCCTATATCTCCAGCATAGCGGATTTCTCTGCTGCATGAGTCGTTGTTATTGAGAGTGTCCGGAGCCTATATCTCCGGCGTGGCAGATTTCTCTGCTGTATGAGTAGTTGTTGTTGTTTGCTTCTCTACTGCATGAAGTGTGCGGGGCCTATATCCCTGGCATAGTAGACTCCCTACTACATGAGTGTGTAGGGCACTATATCTCTGGCGTAGCAGATTTGCTGCTGCATGAGTGTGCAGGGCACTATATCTCTGGCGTGGCAGAAAAGGCTACATCCAGAAGGATGTGTCGGGTTGGCATTTACGGACCGACAAGTGATATCACGAGCCAATAGGACAGGTATTCATCATATGCATATTTTATGTGCTTGTTTGCTTTGATTACTTGAGTTTGCCTAATTGTATAATATGCCTACTTGCTTCTTGAATTAATTGTGATATATGAATTCTACCTGTGTTTTACTTGCGTGCATTATCTGTGATTATCTGGTGCTGAGGAGGTTAGGTAGGCGGTGGCGATGGGATCACACGGAGGTTAGGTTGGTGAAGGCTATGGGATACAGCGGTGTGACTAGTTCTAGTTAGAGACCCCCTAAGTTTAGACGACCCTGCTTATGGTTTATGGTTTAATTTATTTATTTACGTTAAGCTTGAATATCTATTTGGTGTGAAGTTCTAAGATTGCCTTCGGCGTCCCGGAACCTTACATCTTACATTATTGGGCACTGTTACCATACTGAGAACATCCGGTTTTCATTCCATACTTTGTTATTATTTTTCATATGCAGGTCGTAATTCACCTCGGTGAAATTGCGGACATGGTGACAGAGCGGAGTATGATTGTATTAAGTTTGACTAGCCGGCCTAAACTCCGCAGGCTGTGATTAGTCCTCTTTTATATATATATATATATATATATATTGTTTACTTTAACTATTACCTTGGGTACCCTGGAGCTATCTACAAGGTTTTATATATATTATGTCTTGTCTGTTCGTATCTTTAAGTTTAGTCTTCGTGTGTAAACGCTTCGCGTTTTGTGAATTCTACTTTACACAAATTGAGCTTTTATTCATTCATCGGGCTTCTAGTTATATAAACTTTTGGACATATATTATATATTATAAGCTTTAGAACTGTCGTGGCACGTTGTTATTCTTTGCCTTACGGCTAGAGGTAAAGCTTAGGATAACGGGGTGTTACATTTAGTGGTATCAGAGCGGTTCGTCCTCGTGAGCCTGAGGGATGGACCGATTGTGCTTCGTTGCACACTCTGGGTCATTTTTCTTTCGTGCTATTTAGGATATCTGTTTGATATGCATAGCATGCTTGTTTGTGAGTGCCTTTGGGGATAATTGAAGCCCTGAGCTTGAGATATTGAGACTGATCACCTTGATATCGATTGTCTGGTGTGGAAAAGAAACCCAAATGACAACTCACGGATGAGGTCGATCACGTTAACGAAGAGGTAGTGAGGATGACTAACCTAACCCATGCGTTACGAGTTCAACATGTTCCACAAAAATCTGTTCCTGGAGTTTGCGGCATATCGGTTGATGGGTGTGGCTCAGCAGTAGTGGCAACAGAAGTAACGACAGATGCTTTTGTAGTTTTTAACTATGATTTTCAGTTTCTAACTGGTATGGTCTTGAATCTTGTTGAAAAAGTTTTAAATCTTAAAATGATTTTAAAATTTGGTTTAGAACTTTGGTTTAAATGATTTTGTTTTGAAAGTTAGTCAGAACTCTTGGTTTAAATGATATGGTTTAAAAGAAAAGTGAGTTCTCTGATTTTGTTCATTTGTGAATTTGGTTTCCAATTTATCTTATCGACAGGGATTCAAATTTAAAAGTTTTTATTTAAGAAAATTATGATTTAAAGTAATTGACTTTCGAGTAAATGATTTTTGACTCTTTTGAGAAAGCTTTAATAATGAAATGGTTTAGAATAAACTTGTTTTGAAGGTTTTGGAAAAATGTTAAAAAAGCAGTATCTGGTTTTAAGGGAAAATTTTGAATTCTTAATGACGATAATCAGAGTGACGCAGCGGAAGGCGAGAGGGGACATCGACACAGTAGAACGCTTCGAGGAGGATATATCGCGTAATCTGAATTTTCGAGGGCGAAAATTTTATTAGGAGGGGAGAATATAAGAACCAGAGTTTTCACGTAAAACCGCTTTAGTAAAAATAATAATTTTTAAGTGCCCGAACTAGATTCAAAATTTAGAAAATTTAATTTGAAACAATAAAGGTGAAATTTGATTTCAATAAATTTTTCTGAGTTGAAAAATGTATCTTTTTCGAAATTTTTTTGTAAAAAAATGCATACTGGCGCTTAAGCTGGCAGTACCGGCTCTAGTCTATCCAGTACCGCGTATTTTGGAAAATAAGATTTTGAAAATTGATTTGTTGTTTTGAAAGGACAAAAATAATTTAGAATTGAAAACCAGGTACTAATTTTAAAGGTTTTGGCCCAAAGTGGGCCAAACGGACCAAAAGCACTTACCCAGTGGTAGCCGTACGAATTCCCACACTTCGTTCAACTGAACCAGCAAGTGCACTGGGTCATCCAAGTAATACCTGAGCGAGTTAGGGTCGATCCCACGAGGATTGTGGTTTGAAGCAAGCTATAGTTATCTTGTAGATCTTAGTTAGGTGAATAGATGAAGTAGGTATTTTGTTTAATTGCATAAAAGAAAATAAATAGATCTTAACTAGGTTGATATGTTTGCAATGATAAGAAGAAGGTTAAGGCTTGGAGATGCTTTGTCCTTCTGGATTAACTCTGGTCTTACTATCTTCTTCAACTGTGAATGATTTCTTCTATGGCAGGCTGTATGTGATCAACGCCTTTCTTGAGAGGTCGCCAATGCTCCTTCAGATCTGAACCCTAGCGTTAGTGTGGATCCATTCTGATTGAGGGTGAAGCTCCTGTAGTCCATTCTCCTTAATGATCGTACTCAAAACGCCACAAACAAGGTCGAATCTTCCGGATCAGAGAATGCTACGCCTTTGGGTTCTAGCCTCTACCACATAGACCCAAATATCCCCATACCTCGGCTGAACTGATGTCTTGAGAAGTCCCCAACGAAGTCGTAGATTAGCCATCTAAGATATGTATAATCAAGCTAGAGGTTCAATGCTTTCCAGTTACGTAGTCACACGAACCCAAGAAGAACACAGGTGGTTGTCAGGCACGCGGTCTTAGAATAAAGAATGAAGATGATTGTCATAGGTCATCCCATTCATCAAGTTGAAGAATGAAGATACATCTTAAAATTGAATCAAACACGGATTGAAGAGAAACAGTAATACTTTTATTGATCCATCTCAGCAGGGCTCTTCCCCTCAACCTAGGAGATTTAGAAACTCATACTGACAGAAAATACAATCATAAACATGTAAATTATGCATCCTCCCTTTGATGAGAGGTGTAAAAATCTTTTAAATACAAAACTAATGACTAAGGGTTATATTAAGAAGGGTAAAACAGTCTTTTAGTGCTAAAATCCACTTCTGGAGCCCACTTGGTGAGTGTTTGGGTTGAGCTTGATTGAGATCCATGTGCTAGAAGGCATCTAGGGCATTGAACACTGGCTAGGGGGTCCTTTATGGGCGTTGGACGATGGTCTCTTCTCCTTTGGGCGCTGGATGCCAGAATAGGGCAGGAGGCTGGCATTGGACGCCAGTTTTGGGCCTTCAATTATGAAGCAAAGTATAGACTATTATATATTTCCGGAAAGCTCTGGATGTTAACTTTCCATAGCCATTGAGAATGCTCTATTTGGACTTGTGTAGCTCTAGAAAAGCCTTTTGAGTGAAAGGAGGTTAGATCTGGATAGCACCTGCAATGCTTTCTCTGCCTCTGAATCCCAGACTTTTGCTCTAGCTCTTCAATTTCAGCCAGAAAATACCTGAAATTGCATAAAAGCACACAAATTCAAAGTAAAATCCAAAAATGTGAATTTTGCACTAAAACCTATAAAAACTTAATAAAACTTAAGCAAAACATACTAAAAACTATATGAAAATGATGGTAAAAAGCGTATAAAATATCCGCTCATCAGAACACCAAACTTAAACTGTTGCTTGTCCCCAGGAAACTAAAAACATAGTAGGATAAAAAGAAGAGTAATATATAATAAATCTCAGAGTTTCCTATGAAGTTCTGATGACTGCGCATCATGTTATGTTTTTCTATGCTTTTTCACCTTTAATTTTCACTAATCATGCTTAATTATTGAATACTTTTGTGCTTAAATCATATATTACTTTCATCCCTTTGATTTTGATCTACTTTGTAGAAAATGGTGAAAAAACAAGCAAAAAGTAGTAAAGAAGCAAAGGAAGCTGGCGTGTCACTTGGTGCTCTGGGCGTGGCACGCCAAGCTTGTAAAGCCAACTCTCATCAGTGTGCATGCCACTTGGTGCTATGGGCGTCGCACGCCAAGCTTGTGAAGCCAAGATCTCAAAGAGGGCATGCCACTTGGTGTTTGGGCGTGGTACGCCAGGCCAACATTCCAGCAAAGAAGATTGAAGAGTTTTACATGGGCGTGGCACGCTAGTCTTGGGCGTGGCACGCCGGGGCGTATGCCAACCTGACCTCCTCCCATTCAAATGAAGATATCTTGAGTTACACATCTTCAAATGAGGTGATTTTAGTGAAATAAAAAAGTAGACATCTAGAGCTTTCCAACCATATATAACACTTAATAGTGGATACTGGAATTGAGGAAGATATTGACCCCGAAATCACAAAGAGCAAAACACGTCCCTGCAGAGATACCAGCCTGACCTCTTCATCTTCAAAGGAACATAACTTGAGTTGTAGAGGTCCAAATGATACACTTTTTGTGGCGTTGGAATGATAACATCTAGAGCTTTTCAACTATATATAACACTTTATAGTGGACATTAAATCTAAAGGTAAAAAGACCATTCTTTCAGCATTGCAAAGTTGGACGTGGCACGCCAGCTTGAGGGCGTGGCATGCTAGTTCTAATGGCCAGAGAGTAAGATTTAGTGCATCATTGAAGGTGTGGCATGCGAAGAATAGGCGTGGTACACCAGTTTCACAAGACAAGGGGCGTGGCATGCCAAGAGTGGGCGTGGCACACTGGGGTATTTGACAGACTGACCTCTTCACCTTCAAATGGGAATAACTTGAGCTACAGAGGTCCAAATGTGTTGATTCTAGCAGCGTTGGAAAGCTGACATCCAGAGTTTTCTAACAATATATAATACTTTAATATGGACATTGAATTTGAGACCCAAACAACTCTATCTATTCAACATGCAAAGTCAGTCATACTCCAGTGAGAAATTTCTATTGGGCGTGGCACTTGAAACCACATGCCAACTTCTCCTTGCACCCCGCAACCTTCAACCAAGCCCACTCAAACTCTCATTCAAGTCACAATTGTCAACCAATCAAGGCCATAAGAAGCATCTAGAATAGTTCAATTTTCATTTCATTGTAATTTGTTTTCAATTTCATTTCAATTTGTAATTTAGGAAAGCCTATATAAAGGCCTTAGTTTCATAGAATTAAAGGAGGCTGCTAGGGAGGGAGTCTTCAGACCCTCTCTTCTCACCATCATCTTCTTCTCTTTTCTTTCTTATTTGTAAATATTTTAGTTATGAATCACTAACTCTTTCCATTGGGAAAGAGAGCTCTTTTGCAATTTGATTGATTAATTTGCTTTTATTCCTCTTCTTCTCTTCATCTCTCTTTGATTTACTTGAAGGATTTTCGTTCTTCATGTTAGCATTCAATTATATTGGAAAAAAGATTGAATGTATTTGGGTTTTATGTGAATCTTGGAAGAGGATCATAAAACCATGCTTGAAAATTCTTCTCACACTTGAGTAGATTTGGGTATGGATGGGATATTGTGACATTTAATCTATCCATTATTTGGGTCTAGGAAGGTGTGTGGCATAATCAAGGACCATTCTTCATTTCTTCTCATGAGCAATTAGACCAAGGAATTGGCTATTGATCAAGATTGGGGAGATTGAGTTACCAAGGAATTGGGACTCAATCACTCATGATTGCCAAGAGGTTAATGAGTTGCATAATTGAAGATGAGATGAAATCAATTAATCTGGAGAACGCAATATCTCTTGATCCCAATGCTTATTTTATCTTCCTTTCTTTTATTTACTTTATGGTTATTTACATTTTCTGCACTTTACATTTCCAGCACTTTACTTTCTTATACTTTACATTCATGCCATTTACTTTCTTGTACTTTATTGCTTTACTTTACTTTTATGTCATTTACATTTCTTGTTTCTCATCATCCAATTATGCTTGTCTAACTAGAATAATCAATCAACTATTGTTTACGTAATCCGTTAATCTCTGTGGGATTCGACCTCACTCTATTGTGAGTTTTTACTTGACGACAATTCGGTATACTTGCCGAAGGAATTTTTGTAGTGATACATTAATTCTGTGATTAAGTTTTTGGCACCGTTGCCGGGGATTAATTGTGATTAACAAACTACCAGTTGGTTGATTACCTAGATTAGACATTTTTCTTTTGTTTTTGTTCATTTGATCTCTTTTGTTTCTTTATTTCCTTTTACTAACTAACTGTTTGTGATATTGCCTCACTAAGAATCCCTCGTTTGTAACAAGGAAGATTCCAATTTCTTTTGGTGGTTGTTGTTTGAGATAGAGCATTTTGAAGAAGAATGGAGTATCCATCATATTTTGGTCAAGTGAATTTCGTGGGAAACTTTCCACCACCACAAAATAATTCACGTTATTATATTCATAGTGGGTGGGAGTATCGAGAACATGAAATAGGGTGCTTCCCAGGGCCACAAAATAGTCCATATTTTGATGAGTGTAATCACTACTCATGTTGTGGCTGGGAAGATCAAAATCAAAGATATTTCACTCATTCATACCCCATTCATCAAGAGCCATCACATCTTAATTATCCAACCTCACCCCCAAATTTTTCATATCAAAATTCTTCACCACTTGAGTTTGCCTCAACACAAAATTCCTTCCAAAACCCACACAATTTAATTCATCAATGAAACATCATGTAGTCGAAAGGGAGGAGTTCAATCAAGGGAGTCCACACTGCAATGAAACAGAGAGTTGCATAAAGGGTGAGTTCATTGAACCACCAATTCAAGAAGCTCTTGATGAAAAAGTGATAAACCCATATTTTATGATATATTTTGTGCTCAAATTAAGTGATTTATTCAATCCTTCACTCACTTATTCATGAAAATTGCATGGTTTTACTTTCCCTTCCTTATTATGTGATGTATGTAAAAATAATTATTTTAATTACCCTTTATTTCCATTCAATGCCGTGATTCGTGTGTTGAGTAGTTTCAGATCTTCTAAGGCAGGAATGACTTAAAGGATGGAAAGGAAACATACAAAAATGGAAGGAAAGCACAAAATGGAGTTTTTGGAGAAACTGGCAATGACGCGATCGCATGGACGACGCGGCCGCATGCCAGCGCGAAATGGCAGTGACGCGACCGCGTGATTGACGCGATCGCGCGCCTTAAGCGAAACGCATATGATGCGGACGCATGACTGAAGCGACCGCGTGATAAAGAAAACTCCAAATGACGCGACCGCGTGACCCACGCGGACGCGTGACAGAGGCCACGCACCAGAAATTACAGAAAACGCTCCTAGCGATTTCTGAAGCCCTTTTTGGCCCAAATCTAAGTCCAGAAGGCACAGATCAGAGGTTATGAAGTGGGGGAATGCATCCATTCAAAAGAGAGTCTCCAATTATTCACTATTCATGATTTAGATGTAGTTTTTAGGGAGAGGTTCTCTCCTCTCTCTCTTAGGATTAGGATTTAGGATTTTTCTTGCTTTCATGATTGCCCCTTTTTATCAGGTTCAATATTCCTTTTTAATTACTTATTTTCTCAATTCAATTTATGAACCTTTCTATGTTATAGATGATTCTTTTAATTAATGTTATTTGAGGTATTTCAGTTTATTATTGCTCTCTTTTATTTATGTTACTGTTGCTTCCAATCTGATGACATTTTTATTCGAATAGATCTACTTTTTCCCTTTTGGTCTTGGTTAAGAAATCAGTAACTCAGGAGTTATCAAACTCAACATGATTGATAATTGTTACCTTTGCTAATTGAATTGAACTTCAATAATCCCAATCTTTTCTTAGGAAGTAACTAGGATCTGAAGATCAAACTAATTAGTCGCTTGACATTCCTTTGCTTTAAGTAAAGGTTAACTAAGTGGAATTAAGATTCAATTTTCATCATCATTGATAAGGATAACTAGGATAGGACTTCCAATTTCTCATACCTTGCCAAAAGTTTATTTTATAGTTATTTATTTATTTTACTTGCCATTTAAATTACTTGTTCCTCATCTTCAAAACCCCAATTTACAATCTTCATAACCAATAATAAGAACATGCTTCCCTACAGTTCCTTGAGAAGATGACCCGAGGTTTAAATACTTCGGTTATCAATTTTTAAGGGGTTTGTTACTTGTGACAACCAAAACATTTGTAAGAAAGGTTGATTGCTTGGTTTAGTAACTATACTTGCAACGAGAGTTTACTATAACTTCTAAACCATCAATCTTCAGTTCTTCAAAATGGCGCCGTTGTCGGGGACTTGCAATCGTGTGCCTTATTATTGGTTATTGTAAATATTTCTCTTTTACTTGTTTATTTGTTCTTATTTTCTTCTTTTAATTTTTATTAGCTACTATGAATTCTCACCCCCTCGCTTTGAGTTTGGTTTTAATATTGTTGAAAGGAGTGAAAGCTATAACAGGAGTATGCATCAAGGTCAGAGAGATCAAAGACGGATGGAGCCAAGAGGATTTGATCAACCCTTTAGGCAACAACACCCTCCAAGATATCATGGACAAAGACCATTCTACAATGCATACCAAGCCAATAGACATGGTGGACAACCTTGTAGTTACCAACAAGCCCCACCCTGTGCTTATAGGTCATCCTCTCAACATAACTTAGAACTACCACACTCACAAGCTCCTTTTCACCATTCACCACCATATGACCCTCATTTACCCTAATTCCAATCCAATTATTCCCAAACACCATCACTTCCCCATGTACCACGTCCAAATCCATCACCCCGAGAATCAGAGGTTCGCCTCAAGGAAACAGTAGATCAACTTCAAACAACCCTTCATCAACTGGAGCAAGCAGTAAGTCAATTATCTTCTAGACGTTCGAACATTCAAAGACCTCCTACAGCCCCATGTGGATAATCTAATGAAGAGCGAAGTATGAAGGAGATACTAGAAACTCCAGTAGACAGAACAGGGCATGACTTCATACTGGAACAAGTAGAGGAAGCTATCATTGTAAAAGAAGAAGAGTTGGTTGAAGACTTAGGAGAAGCTGAATTTCCATGGGAATCCAGAATTGTGGAAAATTCTATCAAGGACGTTACAATTGATGCTAAGGAGGATAGTGCACAACTCTCAAAGCAAGTCTTTTATGAAGAACTAGACGGAATAATCTAAGAAGCAAGTTTCCTTGATGATGATAATCTCAAGTCAAGTTCTCCTAGTAATGAACTTGCATCCGCAAGTGAATTTTCTGAGATCGAAGAATCTTCCCCAAGTGAATACGAAGATGATGCGGAGATAGATTTATCTCAACCTCCCGTTTATAACTTAAGTGACGAAGAAGACATAGAAGGCTTTGATCAGGACATGGATGCATTTGAAGAAGTCTGTAAGGAAGTGGAGAAATTCACCGAAAAGCACAAGGGAGTAGAACTTACAGAACCACTGAAAACACCTATCCCAAGGCCATTACCACCCAATACAAGCTTCAAGTGGGTACAATCCTTAACCTTTAGCTTTATTTTTCCACTTTAATATGGGTTGCTTGAAACAGATGGCCAGCTTAGAGCTCTCTGCGGCTTTAAGAGCAGGAGGGAAATGGGTCGCACTCAAAGCTGGTGCACAAGGTTCAATAAGGTTCCACGCTTCAACTGGAAGTGCACGGATTGGCATCATGATCAATCGAATGGATCTCGGAAAATGTTTGGTCACCATGGTGAGAATCTACTTTCTAAACCGCACGGATGGAAAAATATAGATCAAGACGGAGGCGGATTTAAAAGCAAGGTTTGGGATCCTGGAATCTATTCTGACATTCGCCACCCCGGGAACCTGAGAATCTGTTTGAAGCTGCTCAGAAGCTTTACATGCCTAGTTCGGGACCCCGGAGGCCATTGGCATTCCAAACATTGGTGGAGATTTCTGGATGAATTTAAACATAAGCCGCCATAACAGGAAGCTCATCCAATGTCCAACTTAAGGACTTTAACTAAAAGTGCTAGGTGGGAGACAACCCACCATGGTATGGTCGTTTTTTTTTCAGTTTTATTTTGTGTTATTTATTTTTATTTCCTCTTCAATTGAACCTGAATATTATTCACTCGCATTGCATACTGCATAATTGCATACCTGCATATATATAAAAAAAAGGCGCGCGACGCGACCGCATCACTCATGCGATCACGTCAGTTGCGAAAAACACTTCCCACGCGTCTGCGTCATTCACGCGGCCGCGTGATCTGGAAATCGGCGTAAGGATCCAACGCCCAGAAAGTTGGGCTGGAATCGTGCGGCTGTTGCGCGTTCAGCACAAAATGACCCATGCGGTCGCGTCAGGGACGCGATCGCGTCACTTGCACAACACCCATCCCACGCGAAAGCGTGAGCGACGCGATCGCGTCGCGTGGATTGTACAACACCCCAAAGGAGACAGAGTTGCGCTGAAACGACGCTAGAATTGTGTGTTAGCACAATTTCCAGCGACGCGATCGCATGCCTCACACGACCGCGTCATTCATCCTTTTACCCATTCGATGCGATCGCATCACTCACGCGATCGCGTCAACCCCCATTCCACCCCAGCCACGCGACTGCGTGCCCCACGCGATCGCGTGGATTCAAATTCGATAACACCCAGCCACGCGAAACCCTACCCATTCGCGCCCCCCAACCGCCTTCTCCTTCCTCTCTTCTCTGCAACCAACCATCACCAACTTCCAGCCACCACCACCGACCACCGCCCCACCGTCGACCACCCAGACCCCACCGCAACGCCACCTCCTTCTTCCTTCCCTCTCTTTCTTCTTATTCTTTCCTCTTCTTCCCTCCACCACCGCTGCCCCCTCCGCGACCACCACCCCTACTGCGCCGCGGTCACCGCCGCGCCTCCACCCACTGCCCACGCCCCCTTCCCTTCCTTCCCCCTTATACCCTACCCCCATTACCCTACCCGAAACCCCCTGCCTCCGAACAGCCACCACCGCCGCACCAACCACCCTCAACAGCCGCGTCAGCCACTACCACCACCATCCCCCAGCCATTTCTCTGCCTCACTTTCATTCATATGCCTACCAGGTTCCGTCGAACGCTACCCTTCTTTCAATTCATAGTTAATACCATAATTTTTGTTTATGTTCATAATTAGGCTAGTTAGATATGCATGTTGTAGTGGATTCTAGGTGGTTAGGTACCTTAGGATGTGGTTAGTGGATTTAGGCCTGATTAATTGCGCTGTTCGTGCTTCTTGTTTTATAATTTTCGCAATTCTGCTGTTGCTGTGATGTTAGTATTGTTCATATGCTGTTCTTACTGTTCATGCTGCTATTGCGAATGTTCTTTCTTGTTCATACCTAATTGCAGTTTATTTTATTTTATATGAACTATTCTGTTGCTGTTTATTTTCTGGGAACATCCAATTTTAGCCGAAATGCTGCCCAATTTTCTATAAACTGTTTTGTTTCCATTCATGTCTTGGTTTTGGCACTTTGAACTCTGCTTTTACCAAACCAATTCATGAATACCAGGGCTAGCTTTCTTATTCTTTTTGATTTCCTGGTTCATAATCTGCATTTTTGATGTTTAGATTCCAATTTTTGCTATTTCTATATCTATCTGAATCATCATCAACCTGATTTCCTTGTTTGGATATGAGTTAACTGTAGCTTATAATTGTGAATGCTTGTTACTTAGAAAATGATCATCATGCCACTTACTCTGACTTTCTTTTTACTAACTTACTGATTTCAACTTTCTTACCTCTTTTTCATTCCTAACCTACTTACCTTTCAAAACATCTCTTCTATTTTTTTTTCACTATTCTCTTTAACCTTCTAACCGAGGCATGCTGATAATTTTTCCTAATTAACATGAAGTCTATGGATCTTACATTTTGGATTGTGAAATTTTCTTATCAGTTTTCTAATTCCTATACAATCCTTAATGCACATTTACTTAACTCATTTTCATCATTCTACTGCTCCTTTGCCATTATGTGCTTCTTTTGTTATTTGCCTACTTGTTTTCCTGTTTTTATTATATCCTTGATTTTTGTTTTTCAGGATGTCTGACACCCAAAGAAAAGGAAAAGAAAAGGCAATAACTGGCAAACGAAAAAGAGGAGAATCCTCTATGTCCATCCTAGACATCATGCATGATGACTCCTGGCGGGAGAAACACTTTATCCCGCAGGAGAAGGCTGACCAGCTACTCCCTGCTACTGATCCCATCAAGTTTGCAAACAAATACTGCGAGTTCAAGTATCCGGTGTTTGCAACCTCCAGGAACCTGTACCTGGAGTGGACTTTGAAAATTCCGAAAGAATTCCAGCAATACACCTCTGATCAGATCAAACAAAGAGGCTGGTTCTTCCTGGAGAGAAACCTGACTGAGGTCAATGCTTCTTGGGTAAGAGAGTTTTACTGAAATTACTTCAAAACTTCCCTAGATGCAGTGAACCTAAGAGGGAAGCAGATACTGGTCACTGAAGAGGCCATTGAGGATATTCTGAAGCTTCTGCCTAAATCTGATCAGCCAGATGGTTATCAAAAGGCTGAGGAGGACATGCGCTTCATGAAGTTTGATTGGGATGCCGTCAAGGCAAGGATAGCCCTTGACCTGACTGTTCCATGGGTCATGGGTCAGAACACCACCATGCCTAAGGGAATCAAGCGGATTTACTTAAATGATGAGGCTCGGCTATGGCATCAGACCCTGAGCAACTTTGTTATGCCGAGTACCCATGAGACGGAGCTACCTGCCGCTATGATCACCCTCATATGGTGCGTGATGGAGGGTAAGGACCTGTACCTGCCCCGCTTCATCCGGTACTACATGGCCAGGGACTACGTCCGATGCACTCTCCCCTTTCCATATCTGATTACACAGCTAGGCCGTCGAGCTGATGTGCCTTGGGAGGATACTGATGAGAAGCCACCTACTGCAGAATGCAAGAAGATTATCCCTCAGAGCAGGAACTTTCTGGCTTTGGGCTACAGACCTCTATTCCTCACAGCTCCTGGTGAGACAGCCACACCATCTGCTGGCCCCTCTTCCACTACAGCTACCCCAGCTACCCCTGCTACCACTACTGCACCTCCACCTGCCTTAGAGCCAGTTTATCACCTAGTACACCGCCTGTTTCAGCAGCTAGACTAGATGGAGCGCCGCAACCGGTGCCGATATGAGAGATCTGAGCGTCGCAGCAAGCGACGCTATGAGCACCTGAAGCTGATGATCCGTTCTGGCAGCGACATCCCCTCCAAGCCTGACATACCATCAGAGCCATCTAAGGAGGAGGCGGATGATCACGAGGCGGAGACCCATCCACAGAGAGAGGCTACGCAGGCAGACACGGAGCAGGCTGCATCATAGCAAGAGTCCCCGCCTCAGATTCAGGCTGTAGACCCAGAGATCCCTATTCAGTCAGCACCCCCTTTGCAGCAGGCAGATCCTCAGACCACCCCACAGAGACTCCGGCTACCCATCCTTCCAGTGATGACACCCCTTCACACCCTTCTTGAGTGAGCATCAGGGACGATGCTTCATTTTAAGTGTGGGGAGGTCGCCATCTCTGGCGTATTTTTTAGTGAACCACTACAGACTCTTTTACTTTATTTTGCTACTCTTCTGTATTTTTCTTTTTATTTTTTATTTTCTCAGTACTTATACATTGCTATTTTCATGTATTTTTACTATATTTCTGCATGTTGCACTTTAGTTCATATTTTAGCCATTTAGTTTAGTTGTAATTCTAACTTATTAGTTATAGAAATTGTGGATTAATTAGTATAGTTTACCCTTTTTAGCATAAGATAACTTAGTTTAAATTAAAAATATAAAAAGGAAGTAAACTAGAGACTTTAACATAATAAAAACAATCCACACACCTTATATATAGCATTACATGTTAGTTAGTTAACAACATTTCATCAAGGAGAAACACTAAAACTTTAAAGCCACCTTAAGATTTACATTGACAATAATGGGAACTCTTAATTTTTACTTGCATGACATATATAACTGATATATGATTTTTGAGTTAGAGAACACATAGCCTGTGAGTTTTGAACTTAATTGTATGGTTACATTCAAACCATAATTTTTATTCCTGTGTGTTCTGCCCTTCTTTTTTATTATGGTGTTCTTTACTTTGTTTTAATCTATATGTCCGATTATAGAATATAGATACATACCAAGAAAGTGATTGGGGCCATTGTTTGATTCTAGCTCACTTATCCCAAATTAGCCTACCTTTTACATCACCCTTGTTAGCCCCCTTGAGCCTTTAAATCCCCTCTTATTCTATAAACCACAATACTAGCCTTAAGCAGAAAAACAAAATAAAAATTCCAAGTTGAATCCTTGGTTAGCTTAAGGTAGAAAGTATGTATTGTTTAAGTGTGGGAAACCTATTGGGAACATGGATGATAAAAACAAAGGGTAGAAAGTTAAAAAGAATAAAATAATTCAAAATAAAAATTTTGGGAAGCATGCTCATGTGAAATCAAAATAATTGAATTACCATGTGCATTAAAAAAAATTATTTTTCAGTATTTGAATAAAGGGGATACAAAAGAATTCCCCAAATGCAAAATAAAGCAATGCACATGGGACAAAATTAAAACTAATGCATGAGCATGTAACATCAAAAGTGGGAAAATTTGGGTGAATAGGTAAAGAAATTCTTGCTTTACAAAGTATGTATGTTAGGTGAAATCTTAGACTAATCAAGGATTCACTTATTAGCTCACTTAACCTTATACATATACCCTTACCTTTACCTTGGCCCCATTACAACCTTAATTAAAGACCTCATAATTTTTGTATGCCTATATTCTATAATTTTTGATTGGTTAGATGAAGAACAAAGTTATAGAAAGTAAGGATAAAAAGAAGAATAGAGTGATTAACCCAATAAACACTGAGTGACTAGAGAGTAAACACAAAATTCAGTGAGGGTTCAATAGCTCATCAACATATATCTCTGCTTAAATTGTTAATTGTCTTGCAAGTTTGTAAAATATTTTTCTTTCCCATCTCAATTGTAAAAGTGCTTTATCATTATCTAAGGTTTGGCTATGCATATATGATTCCTTGAGAATGTGAATTAATTTAACTACATGTAAGTTTTATATACAAGTGAATAAAAAAAATTAGAATTGCATGATTCATTTAGGTAGTTGCATTTAGAATAGATTGCATTGTATGAGATTCCACCACTTTAACCTTACCTTACTCTTTATCTTGGATTTAGCATGAGGACATGCTATTGTTTAAGTGTGGGGAGGTTGATAAACCCATATTTTATGATATATTTTGTGCTCAAATTAAGTGATTTATTCAATCCTTCACTCACTTATTCATGAAAATTGCATGGTTTTACTTTCCCTTCCTTATTATGTGATGTATGTAAAAATAATTATTTTAATTACCCTTTATTTCCATTCGATGCCGTGATTCGTGTGTTGAGTAGTTTCAGATCTTCTAAGGCAGGAATGACTTAAAGGATGGAAAGGAAACATACAAAAATGGAAGGAAAGCACAAAACAGAGTTTTTGGAGAAACTGGCAGTGACGCGATCGCATGGACGACGCGGCCGCATGCCAGCGCGAAATGGCAGTGACGCGACCGCGTGATTGACGCGATCGCGCGCCTTAAGCGAAACGCATATGATGCGGACGCATGACTGAAGCGACCGCGTGATAAAGAAAACTCCAGATGACGCGACCGCGTGACCCACGCGGACGCGTGACAGAGGCCACACACCAAAAATTACAGAAAACGCTCCTAGCGATTTCTGAAGCCCTTTTTGGCCCAAATCTAAGTCCAGAAGGCACATATCAGAGGTTATGAAGTGGGGGAATACATCCATTCAAAAGAGAGTCTCCAATTATTCACTATTCATGATTTAGATGTAGTTTTTAGGGAGAAGTTCTCTCCTCTCTCTCTTAGGATTAGGATTTAGGATTTTTCTTGCTTTCATGATTGCCCCTTTTTATCAGGTTCAATATTCCTTTTTAATTACTTATTTTCTCAATTCAATTTATGAACCTTTCTATGTTACAGATGATTCTTTTAATTAATGTTATTTGAGGTATTTCAGTTTATTATTGCTCTCTTTTATTTATGTTACTGTTACTTCCAATCTGAAGACATTTTTATTCGAATAGATCTACTTTTTCCCTTTTGGTCTTGGTTAAGAAATTAGTAACTCAGGAGTTATCAAACTCAACATGATTGATAATTGTTACCTTTGCTAATTGAATTGAACTTCAATAATCCCAATCTTTTCTTAGGAAGTAACTAGGATCTGAAGATCAAACTAATTAGTCGCTTGACATTCCTTTGCTTTAAGTAAAGGTTAACTAAGTGGAATTAAGATTCAATTTTCATCATCATTGATAAGGATAACTAGGATAGGACTTCCAATTTCTCATACCTTGCCAAAAGTTTATTTTACAGTTATTTATTTATTTTACTTGCCATTTAAATTACTTGTTCCTCATCTTCAAAACCCCAATTTACAATCTTCATAACCAATAATAAGAACATGCTTCCCTGCAGTTCCTTGAGAAGACGACCCGAGGTTTAAATACTTCGGTTATCAATTTTTAAGGGGTTTGTTACTTGTGACAACCAAAACGTTTGTAAGAAAGGTTGATTGCTTGGTTTAGTAACTATACTTGCAACGAGAGTTTACTATAACTTCTAAACCATCAATCTTCAGTTCTTCAAAAAGACACTCCAACCAGCACACAACAACCAAGTCTTGAAATCAAAGAAGTGAAGGCAATCAACAAAAGCACTAAAAAGAGGATGGTGACCAAGAAAAGAAGGACAATATCCATGAAGAAGAAAAGGTCAACCAAAAGCAATTCCAACCCTACCCCAAAAAGCTAGTTCACTCAAGCTAACAACAAAAGAAAGCTTGCTGGGAGGTACTCAAAACAGGGGACATTAACTGGCTCCTATTTCCTCTTGAGGTCATTCCTCTTAACAATCTGGAAGAAGAGGAAGAAAGTCATGAACAACATGTCAAGCTAATGACATTAAAAGAGCGCTTGTTGGGAGGCAACCCAACCATAGGTAACATTTTCTTTCTTTGCTTAAGTTTACTTTTAATAAGTTTGGCATATGATTGCATTCTAAGTTTGGTGTTGCTATGCAACAAAATTTGTTTTCAAGCTTCACTGGGTATTTGCATCATTCTAAAATGAAAGTATTACACTAAGTTTGGTGTTGCCACTTACCTTTCATGCAAAGTACCATGCACACACCACTTATTAATGCAATCACAATGTCTCTATTTCTTGTGTCTCTATTGTCATTCTCAATTTTGCTTGCTTAAGTACATGCATTACTAACATTTCATTGTTTAAGACACTCATGACCCAACATAAACCCCATCACCACTGTTTTATTTGTTACTTGTTGATAAGCAATCATTATAAGTTTGGTGTAGGAAGGGGAAGAATAGGAGAAAAAGGACAACAACAATGAAGATGAACTACAAGGTGGTAAAGTTCCTTTTTCTTCTTACTTATTTCCAGCACTTTAAATTGCATGATTATCTTCAATTTTTTTTGTATGCATGTGTGATTACTCCTTGTGAATAAGCATAGATTGATATTTGATTTGTAACATGTTGCTATGATATCATGATTATCATCTTGAATTTTACTTGCACCCAATATCTCTAAGAATGCAACAAAGAAATCATTCTTTTGAAAGGAAAATATTGAAAAATTTTATAAATCTTAGGGCAAGCAAAAGATTAAGAGGAGTGGAGGTTCTGATTGTATGATTGTGTATTGAGGTTGCATGTTTGTGAAAACTTGTATGGGAGCTCATAGACAGGAAAGGAAGTTTAGAGAAGTATTATGGAAATTCTCAAACATCTATTGATCCAAGAAGCAGCAACAAAAGAAAACAAAAGAAAAAGAAAAACAAAAAACAAGGTCCAAGGCTCTGAGCATCAATTACTAGGAAGAAAAAGAAAGAAACAAGAACTCAAAGAGTTATTGTCCTAGTTAAATGCTTGTGATGGATTTGAGTTAAAGAGAGAGGCTTGAGCAAGTAAATCCTAAGGGGTGCTTCAAAATCTAATACTTTAGACCAACTGGTTTGGGAGTATTGATTGAAAGATTATCTTAAAAAGCCGCTTTGAGACATGACACCTAGAGTCGAGGCCAAGATACAAAAAGAAAAGAAAAATAATAGAAAATAAGTGCTGCTTCAAAGGTGACAATCTATAAAGAGACTTCTATAATATCATTTGAATGAAAGTCCTAAGATCTAAGACTTCCAAAACGTAAGGACTAATGAGCACTGGAATCCTTGCATAAGCATATAAATTGGAGTTTACCCTACTGTCACTTAATCACTTCACCCACTAAGGCATCATAAGCAATTCTTCAATACATTCCAATTAAGAGAATTCTTTGTGCATAGTTCTTTTCTTGCTTGGGAACAAGCAAGATTTAAGTCTGGTGTTGTGATGACTGCATATCATGTTATGTTTTTCTGTGCTTTTTCACCTTTAATTTTCACTTATGATGCTTAATTATTGAATACTTTTGTGCTTAAATCATAGATTACTTTCGTCCATTTGATTTTGATCTACTTTGTAGAAAATGATGGAAAAACAAGCAAAAAGAACTAAAGAAGCAAAGGAAGATGGCGTGCCACTTGGTGCTTTAGGTGTGGCATGCCAAGCTTGTAAATCCAACTCTCATCAATGGGCATGCCACTTGGTGCTATGGGCATGGCATGCTAAGCTTGTGAAGCAAAGATCTCAAAGAGGGTGTGCCACTTGGTGTTTAGGCGTGGCACGCCAGGCCAACATTCCATCAAAGAAGATTGAAGAATTTTACATGGGCGTGGCACGCCGGGGCATATGCTAGCCTGACCTCCTGCCATTCAAATGAAGATATCTTGAGCTACACAACTCCAAATGAGGTGATTCCAGTGCAATTAAAAAGTAGACATCCAGAGCTTACCAACCATATATAACACTTTATGGTGGACAATGGAATTGAGGAAGATATTGAACCCAAAAACACGTCCCTGTAGAGATACCAGCCTGACCTCTTCATCTTCAAAGAAACATAGCTTGAGTTATAGAGGTTCAAATGATGCGCTTTTTGTGGCGTTGAAAAGTTGACATCTAGAGCTTTCTAATGATATATAACACTCTATAGTGGACATTAAACCTAAAGGTGAAAAAGACCATTCTTTCAGCATTCCAAAGTTGGGCATGGCACGCCAATCCCTTTCCTAAAAAGGGCGTGGCACGCCAGGTCTTGGGCGTGGCACGCCAGTTCTAATGGCCAGAGAGGAAGATTTAGTGTATCATTGAAGGCGTGGCACACCAAGAATGGGCATGGCACACCAGTTTCAGAAGACAAGGGGCGTGGCATGCCAAGAGTGGGCGTGGCACGCTGGGGTATTTGACAGACTGACCTCTTCACCTTCAAATGGGCATAACTTGCGCTATAGAGGTCCAAATGCGTTGATTGTAAAAATGTTAGAAAGCTGACATCCATGGTTTTCTAACAATATATAATACTTCATAGTGGACATTCAATTTAAAGCCCAAACAACTCTATCTATTCAGCGTGCAAAGTGGGTCATACTCTAGTGAGAAATTTCTATTGGGCGTGGCACTTGAAACCACACGCCAACTTCTCCTTGCAGCCCCCAACCTTTAACCAAGCCTACTCCAACTCTCATTTAAGCCACAATTGTCAACCAATCAAGGCCACAAGAAGCATCTAGAATTGTTCAATTTTTTTTCATTGTAATTTGTTTTCAATTTCATTTCAATTTGTAATTTTGGAAAGCCTATATAAAGGCCTTAGTTTTATAGAATTAAAGGAGGCTGCTAGGGAGGGAGTCTTCGGACCCTCTCTTCTCACCATCATCTTCTTCTCTTTTTTTTCTTACTTGTAAATATTTTAGTTATGAATCACTAACTCTTTCCATTGGGAAAGAGAGCTTTATTGCAATTTGATTGATTAATTTGCTTTTATTCTTCTTCTTCTCTTTATCTCTCTTTGATTTACTTGAAGGATTTTCGTTCTTCATGTTAGCATTCAATTATCTTGGAAAAGAGATTGAATGTATTTGGGTTTTATGTGAACCTTGGAAGAGGAATCATAAAACCATGCTTGAAAATCCTTCTCAGACTTGAGTAGATTTGGGTATGGATGGGATATTGTGACATTTAATCTATCTATTATTTGGGTCTAGAAAGGTGTGTGGTATAATCAAGGACCATTTTTCATCTCTTCTCATGAGCAATTAGACCAAGGAATTGGCTATTGATCAAGATTGGGGAGATTGAGTTACCAAGGAATTGGGACTCAATCACTCATGATTGCCAAGAGGTCAATAAGTTGCATGATTGAAGATGAGATGAAATCAATTAATCTAGAGAACACAATATCTCTTGATCCCAATGCTTATTTTATCTTCTTTTCTTTTATTTACTTTATGGTTATTTACATTTTCTGCACTTTACATTTCCAGCACTTTACTTTCTTATACTTTACATTCATGCCATTTACTTTCTTGCACTTTATTGCTTTACTTTACTTTTATGTCATTTACATTTCTTGTTGCTCATCAGCCAATTATTCTTGTCTAACTAGAATAATCAATCAACTATTGTTTGCTTAATCCATTAATCTCTGTGGGATTCGACCTCACTCTATTGTGAGTTTTTACTTGACGACAATTCGGTATACTTGCCGAAGGAATTTTTGTAGTGATACATTAATTCTGTGATCAAGCTCAGTTTCAATTAAATGAGCGGGACTTAGTAGCTTTTTGCTTCTGAATAGTTTTGGCATCTCACCATCCATTGAAATTCAGAAGTGTTGGCATCTTTAGGGACTTAGAATGCAGATGATATTATTGACTCTCCTAGTTTAGTTCTTTTTTATTCTTGAACACAGCTTTTAGAGTCTTGGCCATGACCCTAAGTACTTTGTTTTTCAGTATTACCACCGGATACATAAATGCCACAGACACTTTAACTGGGTGATCCCTTTCGGATTGTGATTCAGCTTTGCTAGAATCCCCAGATTGAGGTGTCCAGAGTTCTTAAGCACACTCTTTTTGCTTTGGACCACGACTTTAACTGCTCAATCTCAAGCTTTTCACTTGACACCTTCACACCACAAGCATATGGTTAGGGATAGCTTGGTTGAGCCGCTTAGGCCAGAATTTTATTCCTTGTAGGCCCTCCTAACTATTGATGCTCAAAGCCTTGGATCCTTTTACCCTTGCCTTTTGGTTTAAAGGGTTATTGGCTTTTTGCTCTTGCCTTTTAGTTTAAAGAGATATTAGCTTTTTCTGCTTTTTATATTTTTTTGGCATGCATATATATATATATATATATATATTATATTTTTTTCTTTTGCAACATGCTTTTTCTTTTTCTTTTTGCTGCTTTTTTTTGCTTCAAGAATTAATTTTTGGATTTTTCAGATTACCAATAATACTTTTCCTTTTTCATCATTCTTTCAAGAGCCAACATTCTTAATTCTAACTTCAAATATGTACTGTTTATTCATATATTCAGAAAACTAAAGCAATGCCACCACATCAAAATAATTAAACTATTCGTATTATATAACTTGAAATTCATATATCTCTCAATTCTTTTCAATGAAATTTTCTTTTAAGTAATGGTGAGAGATATATGGAATATTTTATAACTTAAAGACATATATGGAAATGATCATGCAATAAGAACAAGAGAACAAACAATACAACATAACAGAAAACGATAAATAACATAAGAAAAGGAGATTAAGAGAACGAATCCACCTTTAATGGTGACGGCTAGTATTCCTCCTTGAAGACCCAATATAGTGCTTGATCTCTTCAATGTCACTCCTTTGTCTTTGTTGTTCTTCCCTCATAGCCCTTTGGTCTTCTCTCATGGCACTTTGGTCTTCCCTTATGTCATTGAGGATGGTGGAATGCTCTTGATGCTCCAACTTCAATTACTCCATATTAGTGTTTAATTCTCCAAGAGAATTATGCAATTGGTCTCAATAGCCTTGAGGAGGGAATTGCATCCCTTGAGGTATCTCAGAGATCTCATGTTGAGGCGGTTACACAGGCTCTTGTATATGCTCTCTAGTTTGCTCCATCCTCTTCTTAGTGATGGGCTTGTCTTCCTCAATGAAGATGTCTCTTTCTATGACAATTCCAGCTGAATTGCATAGGTGACAGATGAGATGAGGAAAACCTAGCCTTGCTTTGGTGGAAGGCTTCTCAGCTATCTTGTACAGTTCTTGAGGAATCACGTCATGCACTTCCACCTCACTTCCAATCATGATGCAATGGATCATGATGGCTCTTTCAATGGTCACTTCTGACGGGTTACAGTGGGATGATAGAGTGTTGGATGAATTCCAACCATCCTCTAGCTATGGGCTTGAGGTCAAGCCTTTTTAGTTGAGTGGGCTTGCTTTAGGAATTCCTTTTTCACTGTGCTCTTTCCACATAGATGTCTGAGAGCACTTGATCTAGTCTTTGATCAAAGTTGACTCTCCTAGTGTAAGGATGTGGATCTCCTTGCATCAAAGGCAAGTTGAACGCCAACCTCACACTTTTTGGGCTAAAATCTAAGATTCTCCCTTGGACCATGGTGCTCCAAATCTTGGGATTTGGGTTCACACTAATGTCATGGTTTTTCATAACCCATACATTAGCAAGAACTCTTGTACCATTAAGATTCCAACTTCTTGGATGGGATTGGTTAGGTCTTCCCAACCTCTTCTCCAGATCACTCTTTGAATTTCTGGATACTCATTTTCTTGAGCCTAAAAGGGACCTCAGGGATCACCTTCTTCTCTGCCACTACTTCATAGAAGTGGTCTTGGTGGGCTTTGATGATGAATCTCTCCATCTCTCAAGATTCAGAGGTGGCGACTACAGTATTTCCTTTCCTCTTTCTAGAGGGTTCTCCAATCTTGGGTGCCATAAGTGGGAATGGAAAGCAAAAAGCAACGCTTTTCCAACACCAAACTTAAAAGCTTTGTTCGTCCTCGAGAAAAATAAAGAAAAGAGAAGAATGGAATAGAAGAAGAAGAAAATAGAAGAAGATGGAGGGAGAGAGCAATTCGGCCAAGGGGGCTTTGATGTGTATGAGAGGTGTGTGTATGAAGGGTTAGGAAGAGGGGTATTTATAGGAGTGGGCTAGGGTTGGGTTCGGTCATGGGTGGGGGAAATGGGAGAGAAATTTGATTTTGAAGTGGGTGGGGGTTGGTGGGAGTTATGATGGTTTTCGGGAAGTGATATGGATGTGATTGGGCTAGGGTTTATAGGAAAAAGTGTATGAGGAAGTGTAAAAGTAAGAAGGAAGAAGTGGGGTAGGTAAAGATGCTGTGGGACCTACTGGTCCTGAGAGGCTAGAAGATTTAGAATCCCTACCCTCTGCATTGGCGTTGAACACCCAGGGTCTGCTCCCTGGCTGGCGTTCAACGCCAGCTTTGCTGCCAATCGGAGCGTTAAATGCCCAAGCTCTGCCCAAGGCTGGCGTTCAACGCCAGTAAATTTGCCAGTTTGGGCGTTGAACGCCCAGCCAGTGCTCCCTGGCTGGTGTTTGATGCCAGCAACACACTCCATTCAGAGTATTCTGTTTTCATTGCTGAACCTTTCTGTCTCTGTTCTGACTGATGCACATGATCATGAACCTAAAGAAATAACTTAAGAAAAAAAATTTTAAGTAATTAAAAGAAATATAAATAATTAATTAGGATTGGGTTACCTCCCAACAAGCACTTCTTTAACGTTATTAGCTTGACGGTTAGCTCCTTACGGAGGTGAATATAGGCTCAGAATTTTGTCCCTTACAGTGAACTTTCTACCTGTCTTCTCATGAATGAGCTCCACATGCTCTAGAGACAGGACACGACTTACTGTATGTGGTATGACTGGCTTCTTGGTGAACACAACTCTCATGCCAGGTGAGAGACCTTCAGTGGAGACTTTCTTATCCCTCCAACCTTTAGGTACTTTCTTCTTAGTACCTTTGCTCTTAGAGCTTGTTAATGGCTGCTCAACACCAAACTTAGAATTGATGTTTGGGGGCTTAGTAAAGCTTTGCACTGAAAGAGAGGGTTGGAACACTAGGTGTTACACCACTATCTCTTTCTTATCAGAGGGAAAATTGGGATTGGACATCTTGAACAAGATGTAGTCCTCTCCTAGTTGGAAAACCATTTCTCCCTTTGCCACATTAATCATGGCATTTGAAGTAGCTAGGAAAGGTCTTCCGAGGATGATGTATTGATCCTCATCCTCTCCTATATCCAAGACTATGAAGTTTGCAGGGATGTAGTGGTTTTCAACCTTCAGCAAGACATTCTCTACTAAGCCATATGGCTTCTTCATTGACTTGTCTGCCATCTCTAGTGAGATGTTTGCAGCTTGTATCTCAAATATTCCCAGCTTATCCATTACAGAGAGTGGCATGAGGTTTATACTTGACCCTAGGTCACATAGAGCCTTCTCAAAGGTCATGGTGCCTATGATGCAAGGAATTAAGAAGCGTCTGGGATCTGAAAGCTTCTGAGGTAGCTTCTACTAAACCAAAGCATTTAGTTCTTTGGTAAGTATTGGAGGTTCTTCCTCTAGAGCCCTTGTACCAAATAGCTTGGCATTCAGCCTCATGAGAGCTCCTAGGTACTGAGCAACTTGCTCTTCCCTAGCGTCTTCATCCTCATCAGAGGATGAGTGTTCATCAGAACTCATGCATTGCAGGAGTGCATGCAAGGGAACCTCTATAGTCTCTATATGAGCATTGGCTTCCTTTAGTTCTTGGATAAGGATTTCTTGAGTGGGTATTGAACAAGCAGAAGGTGTGCCATTACTGGCGTTCAACGCCAGCTCTGGTGGCTCTTTGGGCATTGAACGCCCATCATGAATACCCTTACTGGTGTTAAACGCCAGTTCCCTTACCATTTTGGGCGTTGAACGCCCAGTGAGGGCTTCCTCACTGGCGTTCAGTGCCAGGCTCTTAGCTATTTTGGGCGTTGAACACCCAGTGAGATCTTCCTTACTTGCATTCAATGCCTTCCCAGTCTCTTCAGATTCGGGCTCAGCTTCAGTGGTGATGGCCTTGCACTCTTCTCTTGGGTTCACTTTAGTGTTACTAGGAAGAGTGTCAGGAGGGGTCTCAGGGATCCTCTTACTCAACTGACCAACTTGTATCTCCAAATTTCTAATAGAGGATCTTATTTCAGTTGTAAAACTATGAATGGTCTTAGAGAGACTGGAGACTAGAATGACTAAGTCGGAAAGGCTCCGCTTAGGGTTCTCCATATTCCCTTGAGAAGATGGGAATGGTGGCCTGTTGTTAAACCTGTTTTGGTTCCTTCCACCTTGATTGTTATTGAAACCTTGCTGAGGTTTCTGTTAATACTTCCATGAGAGGTTAGGATGATTCCTCCATGAGGGATTGTATGTGTTTCCATAGGGTTCTCTCGTGTAATTCACCTCCTCCATGGTGGGTTGATCAGGATCATAAGCTTCTACTTCAGAAGAAGCTTCCTGAGTACTGCCAGTTGCAGCTTGTATTCCAGTCAAATGCTGAGAGATCATATTGACCTACTGGATCAAGATCTTTTCCTGAACCAATATGACATTCAGAGTGTCTACTTCAAGAACTCCTTTCCTCTGAGGGACTCCACTGTTCATAGGGTTTCTCTCAGAGGTGTACATGAATTGGTTGTTTGCAACCATCTCAATGATTTCTCTTGCTTCTGTAGGCTTCTGCAGGCGTTTTCTTTTAGTGGAATGATCCACCTACAGAGCTGTCCAATGATATTTTGGACATCTCAGATAGACCATCATAGAAAATTTCTAAGATAGACCATTCTGAAAGCATGTCAGGAGGACACCTCCTGATCAGTTGCTTGTATCTTTTCCAAGCTTTATAGAGGGATTCACCTTCTTTTTGTCTAAAGGTTTGAACTTCCACTCTGATTTTGCTCATCCTTTGAGGAGGAAAGAATTTAGCCAAGAAAGCATTGACCAGCTTTTCCCAAGAGTCTAAGCTCTCTTTAGGTTGAGAATCCAATCATATTTTAGCTCTGTCTCTAATAGCAAAAGGAAAGAGCATAAGTCTGTAGACCTCAGGATCTATTCCATTGGTCTTAACAGTGTCACAGATTTGCAAGAATTATGACAGGAATTATTGTGGATCTTCCAATGGAAGTCGATAGAACTTGCAATTCTGTTGCATAAGAGAGACTAACTGAGGCTTAAGCTCAAAGTTGTTAGCTCCAATGGCAGGTACAGAGATGCTTCTGTCATAAAAATCAGAGGTAGGCATGGTGAAGTCACCAAGAACCTTTCTTGCCTCTCCTTCATGATTAGGTTCGGCTGCCATGTTCTCTGCCTCTTGTTTAAAATTTTCTGAAAGGTTTCTTCCGGAGTGTTGTGCTTTAATTTGTTGTAAGCTCCTCCTTAAAGTCCTCTCAGGTTCAGGATCAAGATTAAAGAGAGGCTCTTTATCCCTATTCGTGGTCATAAATAAGAAAACACAAATACAACAAGAAAGGAAGCTTCTATGCCAGGGGACAGAGAACTCCCAGTGAGATGTGAGGGATAAAAAAAGAAGAATGAAGATAGAAGAAGGAGAAGAAGAATTCGAATAATAGAAGTAGAAAGATAAACAAGAATTAAAATATTTTTATTTTTATTTTATTTATTTATTTATTTCGAAAATAAAAGTTAATTAATTAAAAAGAATTGAAAATTAATTAATGAATTTCGAAAAAAAAGAGAGAGAAATAGAAGAAGAAATTTCAAAAATTAGAAGATAGAGGAATTAGTTAGAAAGTTTTGAAAAACAAGAGAGAGAAAACAAGTAACTAATTAAGAAAAGATTTGAAAACAAGATAAGATAGAAGATTAGAAAAGATTTTATTTTAAAATTTGAAATTTGAATTTGAAACAAGATAAGATAAAGATTTGAAACAAATTTGATTTTTGAAAAAGTTTGGTTTTGAAATTTGAAATAAGATAAGATAAGATTTTTGAATTTTTAAGAAACATAAAAAGATAAGATACGATTTTGAAAAAGATATGATTTTTGAAAAGATTTTATTTTGAAAATATTTGAATTTGGAAATTTGAAACTAAGATAAGATAAGATAATGATTTTGAAATTAAAATCTGAAAAATTTATTTTGATTTTTGAAAATTGCAATAAAAGATAAGAAAAGATTGATTTTTTTGAATTTAATGAAGAAAGAGAAAAACAACAAAAAGACACCAAACTTAAAATTTTTAGATCTAAAACACCTAATATGCAAAAATTAGAAGGGAAAACACAAAGGGACATCAAACCTAAAAATTTTAAGATGAAAACAAAAAGCAAAAACAAGAACACTTTGAAGATCAAGAAGAACACCAAGAACAAAACTCAAAAAATTCAAAGAAAACAAGAACATGCAGAGGACACCAAACTTAAAAATTTTAAAAATCAAAGACACAATTTTTCGAAAACTTAAAGAAAAGACACAAGAAAAACACCAAACTTAAAGATTGACACAAGATTCAACAAAAGAAACTATTTTTGAAAATTTTTAGAAAGAAAGACTCAAAGAATTCGAAAATTTTAACAAGAGCAAAAACAAAAGACTCAAACCAAGAACAAAGATTAAACAAAGAAAAGAAAAGGTTTTTGATAAAAAAATTTTGATTTTTTTGAAAAAAAGAAGAAGATAATAAAAATAAAAGACTCTAACAAAATTAAAGACAATACCTAATCTAAGCAACAAGGTAATCCGCCAGTTGTCCAAACTCGAACAATCCCCGACAACGGCGCTAAAAATTTGGTAGCCGTACGAATTCCCACACTTTGTACAACTAAACCAGCAAGTGCACTGGGTCGTCCAAGTAATACCTGAGCGAGTCAGGGTTGATCCCACAAGGATTGTGGTTTGAAGTAACCTATGGTTATCTTGTAGATCTTAGTCAGGTGAATAAATGAAGTAGGTATTTTGCTTAATTGCATAAAAGAAAATAAAGAGATTTTAACTAGGTTGATATGTTTGCAATGATAAGAAGAAGGTTAAGGCTTGGAGATGCTTTGTCCTTCTGGATTAACTCTGGTTTTACTGTCTTCTTCAGCTGTGAATGATTTCTTCTATGGCAGGCTGTATGTGATCAATGCCTTTCTTGAGAGGTCACCAATGCTCCTCCAGATCTGAACCCCATGGTTAGTATGGATCCATATTGATGGAATTCTCTAGAGGTTAGCTTTCCATAGCCATTGAGAACGCTCCATTTGGACTACTGTAGCTCCAGAAAAGTGCTTTCGAGTGGAAGGAGGTTAGATCTGGACAGCATCTGTAGTGCTTTCTGTGCCTCTGAATCAGACTTTTGCTCTAGCTCCACAATTTCAACCAGAAAATACCTGAAATTGCATAAAAATACAGAAACACAAAGTAGAATCTAAAAATGTGAATTTTGCACTAAAACCTATAAAAATTTAATAAAACTTAAGCAAAACATACTAAAAACTATATGAAAATGATAGCAAAAAGCATATAAAATATCCGCTAATCACCCAGCTTCAGAACAGTAATAGGTAGGGAGAAGAGTTGGTAGAAGATGAACAAGCTGTAGTTCAAGGCACTCATGAAAGTTCTGAATGCCCAGAAGGAGGCAGCCAGGGCATCCAACACCCAGAGGGGGGAAGCCAGGGCGTTCAACGCCCAATAGGGGGCAGCCCAGGCGTCCAACGCCCAGAAAGGGGCAGCCCATGCATTGAACGCCGGTCCAAGGAAGGCCAGACACATGCAAGTGCTAAGAATACCTCTCCTAAGCAAGCTGGTAGCCCTTCTATAGGCACTATAGATACTCACCCTGCACCACTCATGGCCCTTGAGTATAAGGCCAAGTTACCATACCCTCAAAGACTCCAGAAAGTAGAAAAGGATAGGCAATTTGCCAAATTCTTAGAAGCTTTCAAGAAATTAGAGATCAAAAATCCCCTTTGCAAAGGCTTTTGAACAAATGCATTCATATGCTAAGTACATGAAGAAAATACTGAATAACAAGAGGGATTGGAGGGAAGTAGAGATAGTGGTGCTTACTAAGAAGTGCAATGCAGTCATTCAGAGGAACCTTCCTCAGAAACCTCAGAGACCCCCTAACACTCTTCCTAGAAACACAGAAGTGAATCCAAGAGAAGAGTGTATGGCCCTCATTAATACCAAGGAGGCTGAGCCTAAGATGGTACACACTATTGAGGAACAAGATGAAGAAAAGACTCAAGAAGAGGCTGGAAGCACACTGTTACATGCCCCTTTCGTGAGAAGAAAGCCTGAAGTACCACACCCTCAGAAGACCCAGAAGACCAAGGACAAGCACTACTCACAATCCTTGAAAGGATCTAAGAAGCTGCAAATCAATATTCTTTTTGCTGAGATTTTGGAGAAATGGTCTCTATCTACTGGAAGAAACCTCTCTGATACTGAGAGAGGCGAATTAGTGATGAGGTTACAAAAGGATTACATGATTATCTAGGCCTTTAAACCTCCATTACCCCTTGACAAAGGAGGTACTTCCATACAGGGTACAATACTGAAGCCTCCTCCGTTGGTGAAAGCTCATACAGTTTCCCCAGACATCAAACTTAAGTTTGGTGTTGGGCAGTCACCACCCACCAAGGAGGAAGGTCCCAAAAGGAAGATGCATAGGGGATGGAGAAACAATACAATCACTATCCTAACAAGCAAGGAGAATCAAGATGATAACAATAAAAGAAAGCTTGTTAGGAGGAATTCAAATCCGAGGGCACTGATCTCCTCCTTTTCCCATTTCAGCTAACCAACTGGAAGAAGAGGAAGAAAGTTAGCAATCGAGTGGCAAGCAAATGACATTAAAGAAGCGCTTGTTGGGAGGCAACCCAACCATGAGTAGAGTATTTCTGTCCTTATTTCTTCTATTTATTTTCATTTGAGTTTATTTTAGTTTATTTTTAGAATTTTCCCTTGTTTTTCAATGTCTGTGATCATGTGCAGTACTTAGAACAGAGACAGAGACATTTGGAGATGAAAATAGAACACCATTGGGAGATCCTCTTGCTGGCGTTGAATGCCAGACAAGGATGAGGCTAGGCATTCAATGCCCATGATGGAGCATGCACTAGCATTGAACGCCAGTAATAGAGGGAACTGGGCATTCAACGCCCACCAAGGAGTACTTTCTGGCGTTGAACGTTAGACCAGGGGAGAGCTTGGCGTCCAATGCCCAAGCAGGAACAGTGAGGTCCCTACCTGGCATTTAACGCCCAAAAATGGCATTGAACGCCCAAGCAAGGGAAAGGAACTTCAAGTTTCAAAAACCCCTCCCACCCAATCTTCCCTCCCATTTCTTCTTTGCTTGAGGACAAGCAAACTTTTTAAGTTTGGTGTTGCAGAGCAAGCTCTGGGTTTATGCTATCATCAATAGCACCAAAGGAAGGTGAATCATCTTCATGGAAGATCAGCAGCTGCCATAACTGAGGTGGTTAAGTTTCATTACCCCTTCCTTTACCTTATTTCCTGTTTTCTATTTCTGGTGCATGATCATGTTTAGTATTTTGTCCTTTTTTAGTTTTGTTTTTTCTTAAGCTATAAAATATCCTATGTATCCTTCACCATGCTTAAAAGAAAATTTTTCTTGAAAAAGAATAGTGAGATACATAAGCTCGAGTTATATAATAAGAGTAGTCCAACTATTTTGATGTGGTGGCCCTTGCTTTTACTTTCTGAATGTATGAATTAATAGTACATATTTGATGTTGAAGTTAAGTGTATTGGCTCTTGAAAGAATGATAAAAAAGGAGAAGTATTATTGGTAATCTGAAAATTAAAAAAAAAAATTGATTATTGAAGAAAGAAAAAGCAGCAAAAAGAAAAAAGAAAGAAAAAGAAAAAGAAAAAGCGAAAAAAAAACAAGTAGAAGAAAAAGCCAAAAGCTCTTAAAACCAAAAGAAAAGAGAAAGGTTCCAAGGCTTTGAGCATCAATGGTTAGGAGGGTCAAAAGAAACAAAATCTTGGCCTAAAAAAGTCAAATGAACTGCTTCCCCTAACTAAATGCTTGTAGTGTGAAGGTGTCAAGTGAAAAGCTTGAGACTGAGCAGTTAAAGTTGTGATCCCAAAAGAAAAAGAGTGTGCCTAAGAACTCTGGACACCACTATCTGGGACTTTAAGCAAAGCTAAAGTCGAATCCAAGGGTTCCCCCAGTTAAGTGTCTGTGGTATTTATGTATCCGGTGGTAATATGGAAAAACAAAACGCTTAGGGTCACGGCCAGGCTAAAAAAGAAGCTGTGTTCATCAATAAAGAAAAGCTAAACTAAGAGAATCAATAATATCATCTGGATTCTAGTTCCAAGGGATGCCAATACTTCTAAGCTTCAAAGGAAAGTGAGATGCCAAAATTGTTCAGAAATAAAGAGCTAGTAGCCCCGCTCATCAATTGGAACTGAGCTTCATTGAAAACTTTGAGACTTATTGTATCTTTTTCTTCTTTTTAATCCTACTTATTTTTGGTTGCTTGGGGACAAGCAGTAGTTTAAGTTTGGTATTCTGATGAGCGGATATTTTATACGTTTTTTGGCATTGTTTTCTTAGTATTTTTAGTATATTTGATTAAGTTTTATTATGTTTTAGTAGGTTTTAGTGAAAAAATCACTTTTTGGATGCTACTTTGAGTTTTTGTGGTTTTTCTATGATTTTAGGTAATTTTTGGGTGAATCTAGCAAGTTTTGGAAAAGTCTGATTCAGAGGCAAAGAAAGGACTGCAGATGCTGTTAACTCCTAACCTCCGTGCATTCAAACATACATTTCTGGAGCTACAGAGATCCAAATGACCTACTTTCAACAGTGTTGGAGAGCTAACTTCTAGGGCTTTCCAGCAACATATAATAGTTTATACTTGTTATTGGAAATAAAGGCCCAAAATGGGCGTTGAACGCCCAAATCATCCCCTGCAGGGCATTCAACGCCCCAAAAGGAGCAAGCTTGGCGTTGAACGCCCAAAATGGACCAAATCCAGCGTTCAACGCCCCAAGAGGAGTCGAAGCACGTTAATTCACCCCAAGCTCAGCCTAAACACTCACCAAGTGGGCCCATGGTGCGCATGTACGCAAAACCCACACTATTTCGTACAACAACAGCATTACCAGCAAGTGCACTAGGTCATCCAAGTAATACCTGAGATAGTCAGGGTCGATCCCACAAGGATTGTGACTTCAAGCAAGCTTATGGTTATCTTGCAGGTCTTAGTAAGGCGGAATCAGAAGGTTTTTGGATTAGAGGAAACTATTCATAAATTGTATGTGTAAAGCAAGTATTTTCAGGGATAGGAATAGAGTTGAGAGTCGGAGTTGCTTTGTCTTTCTGAAGTAACTCTGGTACTATTATTTTCTTTGCTTGTAAATGATCTTCTTCTATGGCAGGTTGTAAGTGATCAAAGCCATTGCCCATGGTCATTGATCTCCTCTGCTACAGGTTGAACGTCATTGTCCGTGGTCATTCAATCTGACAGAGGGTGAAGCCCTTAGCAAGTCATTTTCTTGGCGATCCTACTCAAAATGCCACAGACAAGGTCGAATCTTCCAGATCAGAGAACATTGCTTCTATGGATTCTAGCCTATACCACGGAGACCCTAATCTCCCCAGAGATCAGCTGAACTGGTTTCTCGAGAAGTCCTCAACGAAATCGTTGATTAACCGTCTGAGAGATGTATAAACATAGATGTTGGCTCGTGCTTTCCGGCCAAGTATTCACACGAACCGAAGTAGACGCAGGTGTTTATCAGGCACGTTCGTCTTAATGTGATGAACAGAGCCAATTTATCAAATCATCCTGTTCATCACAATGAAGATCGGAATATACATCATAGAAATAGATCAGACACAGATCGAAGAAGAAGAAATAGTACTTTTATTAATTCATAGGACTCAGAAGGGCTCCTCCCCTCAACCTAGGAGGTTTAGAAACTCATACTGAAAATAAAAACAAAGATAAAAACGTGTATGATGCTCTCCTGAATCGAAGAGTCTGATAAAAGTGATGATAGGTCTTAAATTACATAGATTAGATCCTTTAAATACTAAATAGATGACTAGTAAGGGTAAAACAGTCTATTTAGTACTAAAATCCACTTTTGAGGCCCACTTGGTGAGTGTTTGGGTTGGGCTTTAATGAGATCCACGTGCTATGAGGATCCTTGGGCGTGGAATGCCAGCTAGGGGGTCCTCCTTGGGCCTTTGGATGCTAGGCGCTGCTCTTTGGGCGCTGGACGCCTGGAAGGGGGCATGAAGCTGGCGTTGGACACTAGTTTTGGGCCTTCTAATCCGAAGCAACGTATAAACTATTATATATTGTTGGAAATCCCTGGAAGTTAGCTTTCCATAGCAATTGAGAGCGCTCCATTTGGACTTCTGTAGCTCCAGAAAAGCTCTTCTGAATGCAGGCAGGTCAGATCTGGAGAGCATCTGCAGTGCTTCCTCTGTCTCTGAATCAGACTTCTGCTCCAACTCCTCAATTTCAGCCAGAAAATACTTGAATTGCCCAAAAACACAAAAAATCATAGTAGAATCCAAAAATGTGAATTTAACACTAAAACCTATAAAAACTTAATAAAAACTAAATAAAAACTACTAAAAACTATATGAAAATGATGTCAAAAAGCGTATAAAATATCCGCTCATCAGCCTAGAAGTAGAGTTTTGCACCCTTTAGCTTAGTTTATCACATTTTTATAATTTTTAATTAATAGTAACATCTTTTAGGTCTAGTATTTGATTATAAATAAGAAACTTCCTTCCTCTTGAGGATCATGCCTCCCAGGAGGGGAGAAGCATAGACACATTACTACTATTATTTTCTATAAGCTATGAGCAACTAAACCTCCTAAGTTAGGTTTAGGAGCTCTGCTAATTCTCATGGATTAATAATATTACTGTTTCTATTTCAATACATGTCTGATTCTATTCTCTTATGCATTCTCGTTCTTTATCTCATGAATTGAGGATGAACCGTGACATTCATCCTTGTTCTACATGGGTTCCATGCGATTCCTGACCTGGATAGCATTGAACCACAGCTTGAGAGTGCATTGCAGATTCTAAGAGAGTACCTGGGCAACTTTGGATACGTGACATAAAATCCCGTTGACTGTGGGTTACTGAGGTCTCTGTGGCGCTAAGGCTAGAGTCAGAAAAGCAGCATTCCTTGATCCAGAAGATCCGACCTTGTCTGTGGCATTTTGAGTAGGATCGCGAAGGGGAGTTGATTGGTTAGAACTTCATCTTCGACTATAGTGGGAAACCATGAGTCAACTTGATGAGAGGACATGAGTTGCTCGAATATGGTGGACTGCTACGGTTTAGAAGAGATTAACTTAATGAGAGGACATGAGTTAATCATTTACAGCTACCATTGAATAAATCATTCGTTATTGAAGTAGACAGTAAGAAAAGTTAATCTGAAAAGAATACGCATCTCTGAAGCCTTAACTGAATCCTTATCATTGCTTTCACAATCAATCTGGTATTTCTTTGTTTATTATTTCATTTATGCTTTCAAACAAACAATCATCTTTTCTGATTGTCTGACTAACATTTGCAAGATAGCCATTGCTTGCCCAATCTGACAATTGTCGTGGGATTCGACCCTCACTCACCTGAGGTATTACTTGGACAACCCGATGCACTTACCGGTTCAGTTGTGCAGAGTTCAATTTCGCGCACCAAAGAGTACACACTCTTTAACAAATATTCTTGGAACAACAAGGTGAAAACAAAAAAAAAAGTATACAACAAAGTAAATACAGGTGAAAATAATCAAGGGTGAAAGCTAACCATCTGATCGGTAGGTCGTTGGTCCTTCAAGAGTATAACCTCTTAAGATTTGCTACATTCCAAGTCCTCGGGACCTCTCTTCCGCCCAACCGTTCTAATTTGTAGGCACCTTTCCCGAGCACTTCTCTTACTCTGTAGAGTCCTCCCCAATTAGGCACGATCTTGGCTTCACCAGGAGTCCACAGGCCGATGTCTTTGCGCTATAGCACCAGATCACTGGTGCATGAAATTGTGATTCATACTTTTTACAATTCCGCACAACTAACCAACAAGTGCACTGGGTCGTCCAAGTAATAAACCTTATATGAGTAAGGGTCGATCCCATGGAGATTGTCAGCTTGAAGCAAGCTATGGTCATCTTGTAAATCTCTGTCAGGCGGATTCAAATAGTTATGAGGTTTTGATAATTAAAAGATAAATAAACATAAAATAAGATAGAGATACTTATGTAATTCATTGGTTGGAATTTCAAATAAGCATTTAGAGATGCTTTGTTGCTTCTAAATCTCTGCTTTCCTATTGCCTTTTTCCAATCATGCGTGCTCCCTTCCATGGCAAGTTGTATGATCCTCTCGGATGAAAAATACCAGGTACAATCTCTGCACGGCTAATCAACTGTCAGATTTCTCATCTCGGATGAAAAATACCATGTACAGCTACCGCATGGCTAATCATCTGTTAGTTCTCACTAGCGTCGGAATAGGATCCTTATCCTTTTGCACACTGTCATTGCGCCTAACATTCGCAAGTTCGAAGCTCATCAAAATCATCCCTTCCCAGATCCTACTCGAAATACCACACACAAGGTTTAGACTTTTCGAATCTCAGGAATGGCTGCCAATTGGTTCTAGCCTATACCACGAAGATCCTAATCTCATGGACTCGGTCCGTGTATTAGAGACCCAAGAGAATATACTTCGGCTGTCGTCCAATGACTACGTTGAACATCATGTAGACTGCTTGTGGTTGTCAGGCACGCGGATCTTGGCTAAACGAGTAATGAAGATAGTGGGTGATTGTCACGGGTCACCCCTTCATTCTGACTTAACTGAATTAAGTACAAGAGTATATCTTGGAGAAGAAGTAGGCGTGAATTGAAAGAAAAACAATAGTACTTGCATTAATCCATGAAGAACAGCAGAGCTCCACACCTTAATCTATGGGGTGTAGAAACTCCACTGTAGAAAATACATAAGTGAAAAAGGTCTAGGTATGGCCGTGTGGCCAGCCTCCAATGTCTAAGGACTAAACGTCCAGAGATGTGAATACAATAGTAAAAAGTGCTATTTATATTAAACTAGTTACTAAGGTTTACAGAAAGTAAGTAACTAAGTACAGATAGTGCAGAAATCCACTTCCGGGGCCCACTTGGTGTGTGCTTGGATTGAGCATTGAAGCTTCTATGTGCATAGGCCATTCTTGGAGTTAAACTCCAGCTTGGGTTCTAGTTTGGGCGTTTAACTCCAGTTTTGGTGCCAGTTCTGGCGTTTTACGCCAGAAAGTTTTTGGCTGGCTTTTACCGCCAGTTTGAGCCATCAAATCTCAGGCAAAGAATGGACTTTTATATATTGCTGGAAAGCCCAAGATGTATACTTTCCAACGCAATTGAAAGTGCACCAATTGGGCTTCTTTAGCTCCAGAAAATCCACTTCAAGTGCAGTAGGGTCAGAATCCAACAGCATCTGCAGTCCTTTTTCAGCCTCTGAATCAGATTTTTGCTCAGATCCCTCAATTTCAGCCAGAAAATACCTGAAATCACAGAAAAATACACAAACTCATAGTAAAGTCCAGAATTGTGATTTTTGAATAAAAACTAATAAAAATACACAAACTCATAGTATTACCACCGGATACATAAATGCCACAGACACATAACTGGGTGAACCTTTTCAGATTGTGACTCAGCTTTGCTAGAGTCCCCAGTTAGAGGTGCCCAGAGCTCTTAAGCACACTCTTTTAGCTTTGGACTACGACTTTAACCGCTCAGTCTCAAGCTTTTCACTTGACACCTTCACACCACAAGCACATGGTTAGGGACAACTTGATTTAGCCACTTAGGCCAGGATTTTATTCCTTTAGGCCCTCCTATCCATTAATACTCAAAGCCTTGGATCCTTTTTACCCTTGCCTTTTGGTTTAAAGGGTTATTGGCTTTTTCTGTTTGCTTTTTCTGCTTGCTTTTTCTACTTGCTTTTTCTTTTTCTTTCTTTCTTTTTTCTTTTATTTTTTTCGCAAGCTTTTTATTTTTCACTGCTTTTTCTTGCTTCAAGAATCAATTTTATGATTTTTCAGATTATCAATGGTGCACGAAATTGTGATCTCTAGTAATGGCTCCAAAGACTTGGTGCTCTAATCTTAATTCATAATTTGTCACAACTTCGATACAACTAACCAGCAAGTGCACTGGGTCGTCCAAGTAATAAAACCTTACGTGAGTAAGGGTCAATCCCACGGAGATTGTTGGTATGAAGCAAGCTATGGTCATCTAGCAAATCTCAGTCACGCGGATATTGAATGGTTATAGAGTTTTTGAATAATAATAGTAAATAAAACATAAAATAGGATATGGATACTTATGTATTTCATTGGTGAGAAATTCAGATAAGCGTATAGAGATACTTTCGTTCCTCTGAACCTATGCTTTCCTGCTGTCTTCATCCAATCAGTCCTACTCCTTTCTATGGCAAGCTGTATGTTAGGCATCACCGTTGTCAATGGCTACATCCTGTCCCCTCAGTAAAAATGGTCCAATGCGCTGTCACTGCATGGCTAATCATCTGCCGGTTCTCGATCATACTGGAATAGGATCCATTGATCCTTTTGCGTCTGTCACTATGCCCAGCACTCGTGAGTTTGAAGCTCGTCATAGCCATCCCTTCCCAGATCCTACTCGGAATACCACAGACAAGGTTTAGACTTTTCGGATCTCAGGAATGGCCATCCATGGGTTCTAACTTATACCACGAAGATTCTGATTAAGGAATCCAAGAGATACACATTCAATCTAAGGTAGAATGGAAGTGGTTGTCAGGCACGTGTTCATAGGGAATGATGATGACTGTCATGATCATCACATTCATGTTGAAGTACGAATGGATATCTTAGAAGCGGAATAAGTTGAATTGAATAGAAAAACAGTAGTACTTTGTATTAATTCATGAGGAACAGCAGAGCTCCACACCTTAATCTATGGTGTGTAGAAACTTTACCGTTGAAAATGCATAAGTGATGAAGGTTCAGGCATGGCCGAATGGCCAGCCCCCAAACGTGATCAAAGGATCAAAAGATAATCCGAAGATGTAAATACAATAGTAAAAAGTCCTATTTATACTAGACTAGCTACTAGGGTTTACAGAAGTAAGTAATTGATGCAGAAATTCACTTCCGGGGCCCACTTGGTGTGTGCTTGGGCTGAGCTTGAAGTTTACACGTGTAGAGACTTCTTTTGGAGTTGAACGCCAAGTTGTAACGTGTTTTTGGCATTCAACTCTGGTTTGTGACGTGTTTCTGGCGTTTAACTCCAGACTGCAGCGTAGAACTGGCGTTCAACGCCCTTTTGCGTCGTCTACACTTGGGCAAAGTATGGATTATTATATATTACTGGAAAGCCCTGGATGTCTACTTTCTAACGCCGTTGAGAGCGTGCCATTTGAAGTTCTGTAGCTCCAGAAAATCCACTTTGAGTGCAGGGAGGTCAGAATCCAACAGCATCAGCAGTCCTTCTTCAACCTCTGAATCTGATTTTTGCTCAAGTCCCTCAATTTCAGCCAGAAAATACCTGAAATCACAGAAAAATACACAAACTCATAGTAAAGTCCAGAAATGTGAATTTAACATTAAAACTAATAAAAACATCCCTAAAAGTAACTAGATCCTACTAAAAACATACTAAAAATAATGCCAAAAAGCGTATAAATTATCCGCTCATCACAACACCAAACTTAAATTGTTGCTTGTCCCCAAGCAACTGAAAATCAAATAGGATAAAAAGAAGAGAATATACTATAAATTCCAAAATATCAATGAAACATAGCTCCAATCAGATGAGCGGAACTTGTAGCTTTTTGCCTCTTGAATAGTTTTGGCATCTCACTTTATCCATTGAAGTTCAGAATGATTGGCATCTATAGGAACTCAGAGTTCAGATAGTGTTATTGATTCTCCTAGTTTAGTATGTTGATTCTTGAACACAACTACTTTATGAGTCTTGGCCGTGGCCCTAAGCACTTTGTTTTCCAGTATTACCACCGGATACATAAATGCCACAGACACATAACTGGGTGAACCTTTTCAGATTGTGACTCAGCTTTGCTAAAGTCCCCAATTAGAGGTGTCCAGGGTTCTTAAGCACACTCTGTTTTTGCTTTGGACCTTGACTTTAACCGCTCAGTCTCAAGTTTTCACTTGACACCTTCACGCCACAAGCACATGGTTAGGGACAGCTTGGTTTAGCCGCTTAGGCCAGGATTTTATTCCTTTAGGCCCTCCTATCCACTGATGCTCAAAGCCTTGGGATCTTTTTTATTTACCCTTGCCTTTTGGTTTTAAGGGTTATTGGCTTTTTGCTCTTGCCTTTTGGTTTTAAGAGCTTTTGGCTTTTTCTGCTTGCTTTTTCTTTTTCTATATTTTTTCGCCATTTTTTTTTCTGCAAGCTTTTGTATTCACTGCTTTTTCTTGCTTCAAGAATCAATTTTATGATTTTTTAGATTATCAAATAACATTTCTCCTTATCATCATTCTTTCAAGAGCCAACATATTTAACATTCTTAAACAACAACTTCAAAAGACATATGCACTGTTCAAGCATTCATTCAGAAAACAAAAAGTATTGTCACCACATCAAAATAATTAAACTAGTTTCAAGGATGAATTCGAAACCATGTACTCCTTGTTCTTTTGTTTTTAAAACATTTTTCATTTAAGAGAGGTAATGGATTCATATTCACTACTTTAAGGCATAAACACTTAGACACTAATGATCATGTAATAAAGACACAAGCATAGATAAACATTTAACATAAGAGAACGAAAAACAAAAAATTTAAGAACAAGGAATGAGTTCACCTTAGTGATGGTGGCGTTTCCTTCTTGAGGAACCAATGATGTCCTTGAGCTCTTCTATGTCTCTTCCTTGTCTTTGTTGCTCCTCCCTCATTGCTCTTTGATCTTCTCTAATTTCATGAAGGATGATGGAGTGCTCTTGATGTTCCACCCTTAATTGTCCCATGTTGTGTGGAGGAAAATGTATCCCCTGAGGTATCTCAGGGATCTCTTGATTTGTAGTCAAATGTTCTACCACTGAGCTATAGACCCTTGAGATGAATCTCTCCATCTCCTATGACTCGGAGGTGGAAGCTTTTGTCTTCCCTTTCCTCTTTCTAGAGGTTTCTCTGGCCTTAGGTGCCATCAATGGTTATGGAAAAACAAAAAAAAGCTATGCTTTTACCACACCAAACTTAGAATGTTGCTCGCCCTCGAGCAAAAGAAGAAAGAATAGTAGTAGAAGAAGAAGATATGGAGGAGAGGGAGGAATGTGTGTATTCGGCTATATGGGTGGGCTTGGGTGGGAAAGAGATTTTGAATTTTGAAGGTAGGTGGGGTGTATGGATGTGAGTGGTGAATGGAAAACAGAAGGGATGACTGTGAATGGAGAGAGAGGGTGATATAGGATTATGAAGAGGGAAGGTGAGTGAAGGTATGTGGGGATCTTGTGGGGTCCACAGATCCTGAGGTGATCTTGTGGGGTTCACAGATCCTGAGGTGTCAAGGATTTACGTCCCTGCACCAATTAGGCATGTAAAATGCCTTTGCATGCATTTCTGGCGTTTAGACGCCGAAGTGATGCTTGTTCTGGGCGTTCAATGCCCATATGCAGCATATTTCTGGCATTGAACGCCAGCTTCATGCTTGTTTCTAGCGTTCAGCGCCAGCTCCATGCTCTGTTCTGGCGTTGAACGCCAGCCAGATGCTCCTTACTGGCGTTTAAACGCCAATAAGTCCTTCTTCTAGGGTGTGATTTTTCTTCTGCTGTTTTTGATTCTGTTTTTAATTTTTGTATTTATTTTGTAACTCCACACGATCATGAACCTAATAAAACATGAAAGAATAATAAAAATGAAAATAAAATTAGATAAATAAAAATTGGGTTGCCTCCCAACAAGCGCTTCTTTAATGTCAATAGCTTGACAGTGAGCTCTCATGGAGCCTCACAGATGTTCAGAGCATTGTTGAGGCTTCCCAACACCAAACTTAGAGTTTGGTTGTGGGAGTTCAACACCAAACTTAGAGTTTGGTTGTGGGAGTTCAACACCAAACTTAGAGTTTGGTTGTGGCCTCCCAACACCAAACTAAGAGTTTAACTGTGGGGGCTCTGGTTGACTCTGCAGTGAGAGAAGCTTATCGTGCCTCTTTTCCATGTTTACAGGATGATAACCTTGTGCTTTAAACACAAGGGAGTCCCCATTCAATTGAAGGACTAATTCACCTCTGTTAACATCTATTACAGCTCCTGATGTGGCTAGGAAAGGTCTTCCAAGGATGATGCATTCATCCTCATCTTTCCCAGTATCTAGGATTATGAAATCAGCAAGGATGTAAAGGCCTGCAACCTTTACTAGCATGTCCTCTAGTTGTCCATAAGCCTGTTTTATTGAGTTGTCTGCCATCTCTAATGAGATTCTGGCAGCTTGCACCTCAAAGATTCCCAGTTTCTCCATTACAGAGAGTGGCATAAGGTTTATTCCTGATCCAAGGTCGCATAGAGCCTTCTCAAAGGTCATGGTGCCTATGGTACAAGGTATTAGGAACTTTCCAGGATCCTGTTTCTTCTGAGACAATCTAAGTTGATCCAATGTATTTAGTTCATTGGTGAACAGGGGAGGTTCATCTCCCCAAGTCTCATTACCAAATAAATTGGCATTCAGCTTCATGATTGCACCAAGGAACTTGGCAACTTGCTCTTTAGTAACATCCTCATTCTCTTCAGAAGAAGAATACTCATCAGAGCTCATGAAGTGCATAAGGAGGTTCAATGGAATCTTTATGGTCTCTAAATGAGCCTCAGATTCTTTTGGTTCCTCAAAGGGAAACTCCTTGTTGATCACTGGACGTCCCAGGAGGTCTTCCTCCTTGGGATTCACATCCTCCCCTTCCTCCTTGGATTCGGCCATGATGGTTATATTAATGGCCTTGCAATCTCTCTTTGGATTCTCTTCTGTATTGTTTGGGAGAGTACTAGGAGGGGTTTCAGTGATCTTTTTACTCAGCTGGCCCACTTGTGCCTCTAAATTTCTAATGGATGACCTTGTTTCATTCATGAAACTCAGAGTGTCCTTAGATAGATCAGAGACTAAATTTGCTAAGCTAGATGGATTCTGCTCAGAATTCTCTATCTGTTGCTGAGTGGATGATGGAAAAGGTTTACTATTGTTAAACCTATTTCTTCCACCATTATTAAAGCCTTGTTGAGGCTTTTGTTGATCCTTCCATGAGAAATTTGGGTGATTTCTCCATGAGGGGTTATAGGTGTTCCCATAGGGTTCACCCATGTAATTTACCTCTGCTATTGCAGGGTTCTCAGGATCATAAGCTTCCTCCTCAGAAGATGCCTCTTGAGTACTGTTGGATGCAGCTTGCATTCCATTCAGACTCTGAGAAATCATATTGACTTGCTGAGTCAATATTTTATTCTGAGCCAATATGGCATTCAGAGTATCAATTTCAAGAACTCCCTTCTTCTGAGGCGTCCCATTACTCACAGGATTCCTCTCAGAAGTGTACATAAACTGGTTGTTAGCAACCATGTCAATAAGTTCTTGAGCTTCTGCAGGCGTTTTCTTTAGGTGAATGGATCCACCTGCAGAAGTATCCAATGACATCTTAGCTAATTCAGACATACCATCATAGAATATATCCAGGATGGTCCATTCTGAAAGCATGTCAGAGGGACACTTTTTGGTCAGTTGCTTGTATCTCTCCCAAGCTTCATAGAGGGATTCACCTTCCTTCTATCTGAAGGTTTGAACATCCACTCAGCTTACTAAGCTTTTGAGGAGGAAAGAACTTGGCTAAAAAAGCTGTGACCAGCTTATCCCAAGAGTTCAGGCTATCTTTAGGTTGAGAATCCAACCATATTCTAGCTCTATCTCTTACAGCAAAAGGGAAAAGCATGAGCCTGTAGACTTCAGGATCTACTCCATTAGTCTTAACAGTATCACATATATGCAAGAATTCAGTTAAGAACTGAAAAAGATCTTCAGATGGAAGTCCATGAAACTTGCAGTTCTGCTGCATCAGAGAAACTAATTGAGGTTTCAGCTCAAAGTCGTTTGCTCCAATGGCAGGGATGGAGATGCTTCTTCCATGTAAATTGGAATTAGGTGCAGTAAAGTCACCAAGCATCCTCCTTGCATTATTATTATTTTCATCTGCCATCTCCTCTTCCTGTTCGAAAATTCCTGTAAGGTTATCTCTGGATTGTTGTATTTTAGCTTCTCTTAGTTTCCTTTTCAGAGTCCTTTCAGGTTCAGGATCTGCTTCAACAAGAATGTTCTTGTCCTTGCTCCTGCTCATATGAAAAAGAAGGGAACAGAAAATAATAATAGGGATCCTTTTTACCATAGTATAGAGGTTCCCTTGTTGTTAGTAGAAGAAGAAAGGGAATGAATAAGAGTGAAGAAGAATGGATAATCCAAACACAAGGGTGAGGATAGGAGCAGTGATTTAAGATGAAGAGAAGTGTTAGTAAATGAATAAATAAATAGAAGGAGATGTGAGAGAGGGAATTTCGAAAAATAAATTTTGAAAAAGAGTTAATGATTTTTGAAAATTAAGATAAAATTAAAATTAAAATTAAAAATTGAAATAATTAATTAATTAAAAAGAATTTTTGAAAAAGAGGGAGGTATTTTCGAAAATTAGAGAGGAAAGAGTAGTTAGGTGGTTTTGAAAAAGATAAGAAACAAACAAAAAGTCAATTAGTTAGTTGAAAAAGATTTGAAAATCAATTTTGAAAAGATAAGAAGATAAGAAGTTAGGAAAGATATTTTTAAAAGATTTTTTTTTGAAAAAGATATGATTTCACTACAAGAAAAATACCCATTCAGCCACACTTTTTTTAAGCTACATTTGAAAAGCGTAGCCTATTGTATGAATAGGCTACGCTTTTCTCCGTGTTGCCTTTTTATAAGAGAAAAGGATACACAATCGTGGCATCATTTAAAAAGTGTAGCCTTAGGTATTATAGAAATCACTTATAAAGCGTAGCCGTAGGTTTATATCTATAGATTCGCTTTTCTTATCAAAGAAGATGCTTTTAAAAGGTAGCCTATTTATTAAGTTTTGGGTGCGTTTTAAAAGTGATACCTAATGTATCTAGAGCTAAATACACCCACAACACTTAGTAATTTTTTTCTCCTTCACTAACACTTAGCCAAATCATCAGAGAACATAACACTCACCCTTCTTCCCTTGTTCCCCACTCATCACCCCCAAATCCCTGGTTCGCCGTCACTCATCTTCACGGCGTCACCACTCACCACTCCAGAACCGTCACTCCTCTTCCCCGCTTACCACTCACCACTCCAGAGCCGTCGCTCCTCTTCCCTTTTTCCACTTCGCCATCAGCATTTCTTCCTCTCTCCGGCGAACAAGCTTTTTCCACTGCAATCATCTCCTCAAGATTCAGATTCCCTTCTTCTCTTGCATCAATTTCTCGTTCCACGCTATCATCTCCTCTCTCCCCGCTTTTCTGATACTCATTCAATTTTTCATCATCTCATTCTTCTCGCCATCATATCGTGGTCAAAGCCACCGACGACTCTTCCAACCTATCCGGTGATGATCCTTTTCGATCTTTCCCGTGGTTCCAATTCGACTCTTGTAATCTTTCCTTCTTTTTCCTGAAATTTCATTCAAGTAGCTGGATTTTCCTTTCATTGATTGTTGTAATTGAATTTCATTTCAATTGCAGAATTTGATTTTGCAGCGCTAGTTGTGATTGTGCAAGTTGTGAAACATATTTTTGTATATATAATATTCAAATGTGTGTGCTTTTTAAGAATATTTGAGCTGAAATCTTGAAAATTAAAATTAGTTTTTGTTGAAATGAAATGGTGGAGCTTTTGCTTCTTCTTTTCGATGTTTATGTGCTCTAAGTTATGGTTATTTTGTTTCTCCAAGGCCTAGTGATTTTGCTGCTTTAGTTGAGTTAGGTATTCTTCAAGTATAATTTGTAAACTTTCAGAGGATTTTTAGGTTATTGAAGGGTGCAGTGCTTTTTGGATTCATGGCATTTGGTACTTTTTAAGTTTTAATTGATCAATAACTGAGATTGCCTTCATCAGAGTCTGCATTTTGGAAAATGATATACTACTCTTTTATGCTTATGAGATTTATTTGCTAAGTAAAAAAAAAAAGAAAAAGCGGCCCAGTTCACAAGCATCCCGCGTTCACGCAGGGTCCCGAGAAGGGCCGCACCCAACGGGTGTAATTTATTTGCTAAGTACTATATTGCTAATTTGTTTCAATGATTTCTCAGAAATTCAATGAGTTCATGAGGATAGAATTACATTGTTCACCGTTGATGGACTGGTGCAGATTGGAGGCTCCATCACCCCTCGCCATGTTAGCTCTTCAGATGTATGATTTTATTATGCAATTTCATTAATTTTTTCTATAATAATTTATTTAGGTAAAAAAGGTGACCCTGTCAGTGCCGTTTCGGTTCTGTTAACCATGCTTGTTGGTGTTGGGGTTTAAACTTTTTAGGATTTATCTTGGCTTTAAAGAGAGAAGACCTAATACAAAATTTACGAAATTGCTTAGGAGTTATTTGATTTGGTTATGACTTATGAAAGCACTTTGTTGTTGAATAGTGATGACAAGTCATCTTAGCCTAGTTTCACTAACCTTTTTCTTTTGTTTTCAATTGAATTATGCACTTTCTTGAGCCATAAGCAAGCCAATTGGGTAGATTTTCATGTTTCCTTTGATTTAATCAACCATGTATGAATTCATGCTATTTCATGAGGTTTTATGTTATAATTGTCACATATTATGAAAGAATGAATATCTCATGATTTTGAGCATAGCTTTGATGTGTTTGGTTGATTAATGATAGGTGAAGAAAGCTTGGAGAAAGGTTGAAGCAAGAAGGAATGGTTAGGAGGAAGAGAGGACAAAAAGTTTGAGCAAAAGTTTGCCTCAAACTTTAGCTCAAACTTTTGGATTAATTGCAAATGAACCAGGAAGCAAAAAGCTGGACCAAAAGTTAGCCTCAAACTTTTTGGCTAACTTTTGGGCAAAAGCTGGAGCAAAAGTTAGCCTCAAACTTTTTGGCTAACTTTTGGCATGAAAAACACTCCCTGGATGAGCAAAAGTTTGCGCCAACGTTAGCCCCTAACTTTTGGGCTAACGTTGGCGCATGAAAAACTCTCCCTGGATGAGCAAAAGTTTGCGCCAACGTTAGCCCCTAACGTTTTGGCTAACGTTGGCGCCATGAGTATGCAAGGGGAGGCCAACGTTGGAGCAAAAGTTAGACCCCTAACTTTTGCGCCAACGTTGGTATCAGCAAGGAGGGGTGGCTGATGTAAAAAGTTGGAGTAAAAGTTAGCCTCCAACTTTTACTCCAACTTTTACTCAAACTTTCATGATTCCAACCCGGTTCAATTCAGTTCTTCTCCAAACTCCAAGAGCAATCAACCAAGGCCTCTATCAACCCAATTTCATCAAGAGCAAAGGCCCAATTGAAGGCTTGAAGACCATTTGAAGAAAGTGTATAAATAGCATAGGATTTAAGTTTTTCGTAGAGCTTCCCTTTTTAGTTTTCATATAGAGCTTTCTTTTCGGTTTGATTAGTGCACTTAGTAGAGAGCTCATTTTACATTCTAGCATTGTTGTTTTAATTCAAGAGAATTGGGGAGGAGAATTGATCTCTCTTCTTCCTTATTCTTGCCCAGCACTCTTTAATTTTCTTGCTTCGGATCTTTGGTGGAGAATTGAAGAACTTCTGTTTCAATCTCACCTTGGGATCTTGTTTAATTCTCTGCTTAATTAAATCTCAGTTTCGGTTAATTGCTTCTTCATCTACTTTCTTTGCAATTTACATTTCCTTTGCAATTGTTCTTGTTGGATCTAGGAAGGCATTGAGATCTAGACTTGGTTATCTAGTCTCTTGGGTCCTGAGATCTAAATTCCAATTTTACATCCTCTGTTTAATGCTTTTCATGCTCATTTACAATTCTGTTTTTAGATCTGGTTCAATCCAAGTTATTTTCTACTCCTCTGCTTGTTGAATTTTACTTTCCCTTGTTTAATTTCTGCAAATCCAATTTCCAATTCCCTTTACAATTCAAGCCATTTACATTTCTTGCACTTTAAGATTCTGCAATTTACATTTCTTGTGTTCTAAGTTTCTGCCATTTAATTTCTTATTCTTTAAGATTCAGCACTTTAAATTTCAGTTCTCTTTAATTTCATGCAATTTACCCATTCCCTTTACTTCCCATGTAATTTAATGTCTGCAAATCACAATTCACTCAACCAAATCTTGATTCGCTTGACTAAATCAACCACTAAACTAAAATTGCTCAATCCTTCAATCCCTGTGGGATCGACCTCACTCCCGTGAGTTATTATTACTTGATGCGACCCGGTGCACTTGCTAGTGAGTTTTGTGTCGGATCGTTTTCCGCACATCAAGTTTTTGGTGCCGTTGCCGGGGATTGATTAGATTGACAATGATTAAGTGAAGTGGCAGAACAAAAGAAAACAAAAAGAAACAAAGCTGGACACCAATAGCTTGAACCTTAGAATATATATCTGTGGTGTCTTTGTATTAGGATCTGCTTGGATTATTAAGCTCTTTGGAGTGCATCAACACTTGATGACTTGGGTTAACTAACCCGGGATCATCAGCTGAAAGTCCACTATCAAGAGCAACCTAACTACAAGGCATTTAGTAGCCTAAAGAGGTGCTGGGCATCAATGTTCTAAGAAGGAATGTAAGCCAAGTGTCTATAGTGAATAATGTGTCAAGTATAAAGAAAAGGAAATGAACTTGCTACACATGACACTCAAATAAAGCTTATGAACAAAATAATAGCCAAGGATAAAGAAATAATGAGAGGTCATAGCAGTATGTTACTTGAAGCTTGAAGGAGACTTTCTAGGCTTAAGAGTCAATAAGAAGTGAGTGTTTACATATCCACATAAAACCCCATGAACTACCAATAACACTCTACTAGCATGAACATCCTCTTCCATTTCATTCTTTCTTCTCAATAAATCATTTCTTGCTTGGGGACAAGCAAGATTTAAGTTTGGTGTTGTGATGACAAGTCATCTTAGCCTAGTTTCACTAACCTTTTTCTTTTGTTTTCAATTGAATTATGCACTTTCTTGAGCCATAAGCAAGCCAATTGGGTAGATTTTCATGTTTCCTTTGATTTAATCAACCATGTATGAATTCATGCTATTTCATGAGGTTTTATGTTATAATTGTCACATATTATGAAAGAATGAATATCTCATGATTTTGAGCATAGCTTTGATGTGTTTGGTTGATTAATAATAGGTGAAGAAAGCTTGGAGAAAGGTTGAAGCAAGAAGGAATGGTTAGGAGGAAGAGAGGACAAAAAGTTTGAGCAAAAGTTTGCCTCAAACTTTAGCTCAAACTTTTGGATTAATTGCAAATGAACCAGGAAGCAAAAAGCTGGACCAAAAGTTAGCCTCAAACTTTTTGGCTAACTTTTGGGCAAAAGCTGGAGCAAAAGTTAGCCTCAAACTTTTTGGCTAACTTTTGGCATGAAAAACACTCCCTGGATGAGCAAAAGTTTGCGCCAACGTTAGCCCCTAACTTTTTGGCTAACGTTGGCGCATGAAAAACTCTCCCTGGATGAGCAAAAGTTTGCGCCAACGTTAGCCCCTAACTTTTTGGCTAACGTTGGCGCCATGAGTATGCAAGGGGAGGCCAACGTTGGAGCAAAAGTTAGACCCCTAACTTTTGCCCCAACGTTGGTATCAGCAAGGAGGGGTGGCTGATGTAAAAAGTTGGAGTAAAAGTTAGCCTCCAACTTTTACTCCAACTTTTACTCAAACTTTCATGATTCCAACCCGGTTCAATTCGGTTCTTCTCCAAACTCCAAGAGCAATCAACCAAGGCCTCTATCAACCCAATTTCATCAAGAGCAAAGGCCCAATTGAAGGCTTGAAGACCATTTGAAGAAAGTGTATAAATAGCATAGGATTTAAGTTTTTCGTAGAGCTTCCCTTTTTAGTTTTCATATAGAGCTTTCTTTTCGGTTTGATTAGTGCACTTAGTAGAGAGCTCATTTTACATTCTAGCATTGTTGTTTTAATTCAAGAGAATTGGGGAGGAGAATTGATCTCTCTTCTTCCTTGTTCTTGCCCAGCACTCTTTAATTTTCTTGCTTCGGATCTTTGGTGGAGAATTGAAGAACTTCTGTTTCAATCTCACCTTGGGATCTTGTTTAATTCTCTGCTTAATTAAATCTCAGTTTCAGTTAATTGCTTCTTCATCTACTTTCTTTGCAATTTACATTTCCTTTCCAATTGTTCTTGTTGGATCTAGGAAGGCATTGAGATCTAGACTTGGTTATCTAGTCTCTTGGGTCCTGAGATCTAAATTCCAATTTTACATCCTCTGTTTAATGCTTTTCATGCTCATTTACAATTCTGTTTTTAGATCTGGTTCAATCCAAGTTATTTTCTACTCCTCTGCTTGTTGAATTTTACTTTTCCTTGTTTAATTTCTGCAAATCCAATTCCCAATTCCCTTTACAATTCAAGCCATTTACATTTCTTGCACTTTAAGATTCTGCAATTTACATTTCTTGCGTTCTAAGTTTCTGCCATTTAATTTCTTGTTCTTTAAGATTCAGCACTTTAAATTTCAGTTCTCTTTAATTTCATGCAATTTACCCATTCCCTTTACTTCCCATGTAATTTAATTTCTGCAAATCACAATTCACTCAACCAAATCTTGATTCGCTTGACTAAATCAACCACTAAACTAAAATTGCTCAATCCTTCAATCCCTGTGGGATCGACCTCACTCCTGTGAGTTATTATTACTTGATGCGACCCGGTGCACTTGCCGGTGAGTTTTGTGTCGGATCGTTTTCCGCACATCAAATAGCTTAATATAAACTGGTTTTCTTTTGTGGTATAGGTAGTACCGAAGACTATTGGAAAAGATAGGATGCTGCTCAAGTAATGGCTCAGGTTGAGGACTTGTGTTTTCTTCACTTTGCATCGATCTGTAGAATTTTTCTTCTACAAAATTCCTCAGCTGATTAAGAATATATAGTTATTTTGTTTACTGACATGATGGTGTTTGTGTTGTTGTAGTTAGTATGGGAAGGACTTGGACTCGGAGGAGGGACAGATGTCCGAAACTGGGGCAGGTAGAATGATAAAACCGATTGTGCTCTTTTGTGTCTAATGAATTTTTATATGAACTGCTTCTTTCCTTGTTTTGCAGCCTGGTTTATCTTCACATTCTCATGCCACCATTAATAGAGAAATGGTAGCAACTTTCAAATTCAGACAAATATCTCTTTCCTCTCTTGGAATGCTATACATCTATAGCACATGTATGCACCCCACTTTTTCTTATGTTTTATCTGTTAGGAGATGTCTTATCTTGTCTATGATGTTATGTATTTTGAAAGCATTTATTCATCTTAGTTGGTGCTATTTATGTTGATAATAAGCACCATTATTACACCTTTTCTTTTTCTATACAAGGTTCTACTACAGTCAACTCAATGATATGGTTTCTGCTGCATTTTATAATGATTTATTTCTCATACTGAAAGTTAAGCCAAGCAGCTGGTATGTGTAATTCTGGTATTAGTTTAGGGTTCAGCGGAGTGGTTGTATTTTTTCAATTATTTTACTAATGTACTATGTTATTTATACGGAAAATTTCTAAGGTTAAAGAGGCTATTTCAATAGCAAATAATGCATGCTGGGCTATTGGAGAACTTGCAGTTAAGGTATGTTAATGTTATGTGCTACACTCTGATTAAATTTTGTAGAATTGTATTGTGGCTGGAATCTAATTGGCTTAGTCAGAGTTATGTGCATAATGTAATTTTAAACTGTTAGTTTCAAAAGCCAATTAAGACAAATGGTTCTGCTCTTTGTGATTGCTATTTGGCTGTTATCTTTTAATTTTCCACTTATGTATTTTTGTCTTATGAAATTTTTTTTGTCTAAAACAACACTTGTTGGAACAATTGACAATAAATGTATGAATTTAACTAAATTTAACTAAATGTACCCACCGTATATTCACTTGTTGGCACAATTGACAATAAATGTATAAATTTAACTAAATTTCATAAACAGAAAGTTTAACTTGTTTCTTAAAAATACTTATTTGTAAATGTTTTACTATTCTATTCTATTTGTGTTTTGAGGGAACTTTTTTAAGTTGGGATTGGGATTTTGGAGTGTGGACGGGAATTTCCAAAGGAGGAAAAGAAAAGGCTGAAAAAGCAAAACCTTAGCTTATGAGCATGTGAGGGAGAGGACGACTTTCTCACTTGATAACTCAAAACCGATCATATAATCTTAATCATGAATCACACAACATGGCACTTGGCAAAGAGATGCTCATTCACCACACCCGTGACACCTTTTCTTGTTTTTCTTGTTTATTGCTTCTGTCCCACGAATGGTTTCTGATTCATTCAAATATGTATTACATAAGGATAACCAAGAAAAAAAGGGAATTTCACTTACCAGGAAAAAAAAGATAGAATTAAAGCTCAATCTATTAATTCTGGAAGAAAGCTCACTTGATTTAATGCTTGTTGCTTCTTTCCCTCAGATTATGTTATGCTAGTGTATAAGAGAGAATATTACTTTCTCAAAGTATGACAAATTAATTGGCAATGCTTGACTTTTTTGCAGATGAACATCACGAGATTTCTGAGCACAAGGAATGTGCAGCAGCTGTGATTTTTGTATGTAGAAGTAGAACCCACTACACTAGCCACTAATATCGGGTTGCCAAGAAGCTCTAAAGAATAATCATCATTAGGAATGTGCCTTAATAATACTATTATGAAAATCTCACTTCCTATTACTAATTAGTCACAGGTACAGTATAGTACTTAATTACTTATTTCACATTTCCAATGGATATATATGTGTGTATATATTAATGTAAAGTTGAACGTACATATTAGGAGGTTAATAAAAAGAGTAGTAGGTTTGGTAAGCTTTCACTGCTATATCTTTATGCCTTTTAGGATGGCTGTGAATGCTATAAACAATGCTTGTAAGAGATATTGGCATTTGGGATTTGATGAGTTATAGGTTATTCTTTTATTGATGGGGTGATTCTTTTGTTGTTGCCTGTCAAAGTTGCTGCCTTTAGGCTTTATAAGTTAAAAAAGGATTCACTTGGTTGCTGAAATTGATTACAGATTTGAGTTATCTTCTGTGGTCACCACATTTTAAAGCAACAGCTCAAAGAGAAAGCGACAACTTTAAAAGATGAACTTGGAGACATGAAGACCAAACAGTAGCAACAAGAGGAAGAGGAAGAGATTCATGGATTGTGGAGTATGGTTTAGTTATTAGAAGATACTTATGTATGATATAGTATTTTAGTTTTTCGTAGAGTATTAGTAGTAAATTCTAAGTGGTCTCTTGCTTATTTTGATATGACTATGCTTAATTTAGTGTGAGATGTATGAATATTCAAAATTAATTTCATTTCAATACTTTTGGTTCATTATAAATATATTTTGTTTACAGATAATTTTTATTATTTAAATAAATTATTTAGTATAATTTTATATTTATTTTTATTTTATTTTATTTAACTCATTTAATTAAAAATACAAAATTATATATGTAATTATATTATTAAATATTATATTGTACAAAAAATTATTGGAATATTAATTATATATATATGTATTAAAAATAAAAAAAATAATGAGGGACCTAAGGCTACACTTATATAGAGTAGCTATAAGTATACTATTTATTACATTTATAAAGTGATGCAGTAGCCTTGAAAAGTGTAGCCTATTCTTTTGAATTCTGGTAACCATTAGTGCTGAAAAGCGTAGCCTTTGGTCCTGAATAGCATCACTTAAAAAGCGTACCCTATTCTCAAAGGCCAGAAGCGTAGCCTTTGATACAGAAAAGCATAGCCTTTGAGAATAGGCAACGGCCGAATAGGAATCACCCCAAAAAGCGTAGCCGTAGCCCAGAAAGCGTAGCCGTAGCCTAAGGCATCATTTTTTTTACTTTTGGCTACACTTTTCAAGTGTACCTGAATGGGTGTTTTTCTTGTAGTGTTTGTAAAGATAATATAAAAAGATATTTTTGAAAAGATATGATTGAAATTAGTTTTGAAAAAGATTTGATTTTTAAAATCACAATTAATGACTTGATTCACAAGAAATCACAAGATATGATTCTAGAACTTAAAGTTTGAATCTTTCTTAACAAGTAAGTAACAAACTTGAAATTTTTGAATCAAAACATTAATTGTTGATGATATTTTCGAAAATATGATATAAAATTAAGAAATAGATTTTTGAAAAATATTTTTAAAATTTTCGAAAATAAATAAGAAAAGTGAAAAAGATATGATTTTTGAAAAAGATTTTGAAAAAGATAAGATTTTTAAATTGAAAATTTGATTTGACTCATAAGAAACAACTAAATTTTAAAAAATTTTGAATAAGTCAACTCAAATTTTCGAATTTATGAGAAGAAAAAGGGGAAGATATTTTTTTTTATTTTTGAATTTTTAATGATGAAAGAGAAAAACATCAAAAAGACTCGATGCATGAAAATTTTGGATCAAAACATGTGATGCATGCAAGAACACTATGAATGTCGAGATGAACACCAAGAACACTTTGAATGTCAAGTTGAACATCAAGACTTATTTTTGAAAATTTTTTTTTATGAAAGAAAAAATGCAAGACACCAAACTTAAAGATTTTTAATTTTTAGACACTAAGAATTCAAGAATGCATATGAAAAACAAGAAAAGACACAAAACAAGAAAATATGAAGATCAAACAAGAAGACTTACCAAGAAGAACTTGAAGATCATGAAGAACACTATGAATGCATGAGTTTTCGAAAAATGCAAAATTTTTTTTTTAGAAAAAAAAATGCAATTGACACCAAACTTAAAAATTGACTCAAGACTCAAAGAAGAAACACAAAATATTTTTTGAATTTTTGATTTTATGATTTTTTTGTATTTTCTTTTAAATTTTTTTTTGAAAAACATATAGGAAAAAGAAAATAAGAAATTCAAAATTTTTAATAAGAATCCCAGGAATGTTTCAATGTTGGCCTAAAGCTACAATCCAAGGGTTGGGCATGGCTTAATAGCCAGCCAGCTTTAGGATATAAATCAGGCATGCAACAGCTGATATTCCAATTAACTTGCCTCTATGCTGATAGTTGGAAGCCACAGTCCAAAAGAATTAGACATGGCTTTACAGCCAGCCAGGCTTCAACATGCTTCATGAAACACTAGAATTCATTCTTAAAAATTTAGAATAATTTTCGAAAACAGATGAGAAATTTTTGAAAGATTTTTGAAAATTTTTTGAAAATAAAACAAAAAGAAAATTACCTAATCTGAGCAACAAGATGAACCGTCAGTTGTCCAAACTCGAACAATCCCCGGCAACGGCGCCAAAAACTTGGTGCACGAAATTGTGATCCCTGGTAATGGCTCCAAAGACTTGGTGCTCTAATCTTAATTCATAATTTGTCACAACTTCGATACAACTAACCAGCAAGTGCACTGCGTCGTCCAAGTAATAAAACCTTACGTGAGTAAGGGTCGATCCCACGGAGATTGTTGGTATGAAGCAAGCTATGGTCATCTTGCAAATCTCAGTCAGGCGGATATTGAATGGTTATAGAGTTTTCGAATAATAATAGTAAATAAAACATAAAATAGGATAGGGATACTTATGTAATTCATTGGTGAGAAATTCAGATAAGCGTATAGAGATGCTTTCGTTCTTCTGAACCTATGCTTTCCTGCTGTCTTCATCCAATCAGTCCTACTCCTTTCTATGGCAAGCTGTATGTTAGGCATCACCATTGTCAATGGCTACATCCTGTCCCCTCAGTGAAAATGGTCCAATGCGCTTTCACTGCATGGCTAATCATCTGTCGGTTCTCGATCATACTGGAATAGGATCCATTGATCCTTTTGCGTCTGTCACTACGCCCAGCACTCGCGAGTTTGAAGCTCGTCACAGCCATCCCTTCCCAGATCCTACTCGGAATACCACAGACAAGGTTTAGACTTTCTGGATCTCAGGAATGGCCATCCATGGGTTCTAACTTATACCACGAAGATTCTGATTAAGGAATCCAAGAGATACTCATTCAATCTAAGGTAGAACGGAAGTGGTTGTCAGGCACGTGTTCATAGGGAATGATGATGACTATCACGATCATCACATTCATGTTGAAGTGCGAATGGATATCTTAGAAGTGGAATAAGTTGAATTGAATAGAAAAACAGTAGTACTTTGTATTAATTCATGAGGAACAGCAGAGCTCTACACCTTAATCTATGGTGTGTAGAAACTCTACCGTTGAAAATACATAAGTGATGAAGGTTCAGGCATGGCCGAATGGCCAGCCCCCAAACGTGATCAAAGGATCAAAAGATAATCCGAAGATGTAAATACAATAGTAAAAAGTCCTATTTATACTAGACTAGCTACTAGGGTTTACAGAAGTAAGTAATTGATGCAGAAATTCACTTCCGGGGCCCACTTGGTGTGTGCTTGGGCTGAGCTTGAAGTTTACACGTGCAGAGGCTTCTTTTGGAGTTGAACGCCAAGTTGTAACGTGTTTTTGGCGTTCAACTCTGGTTTGTGACGTGTTTCTGGCGTTTAACTCCAGACTGCAGCGTAGAACTAGCGTTCAACGCCCTTTTGCATCGTCTACACTTGGGTAAAGTATGGACTATTATATATTGCTGGAAAGCCCTGGATGTATACTTTCCAATGCCATTGAGAGCGTGCCATTTGGAGTTCTGTAGCTCAGAAAATCCACTTTGAGTGCAGGGAGGTCAGAATCCAATAACATCAGCAGTCCTTCTTCAACCTCTGAATCTGATTTTTGCTCAAGTCCCTCAATTTCATCCAGAAAATACCTGAAATCACAGAAAAATACACAAACTCATAGTAAAGTCCAGAAATGTGAATTTAACATAAAAAATAATAAAAACATCCCTAAAAGTAACTAGAACCTACTAAAAACATACTAAAAACAATGCCAAAAAGCGTATAAATTATCCGCTCATCAATCAATAACATTTCTCCTTTTTTATTATTCTTTCAAAAGCTAACAATTTTAACATTCATAAACAACAATATCAAAAATATGCACTGTTCAAGCATTCATTCAGAAAATAAAAAGTATTGCCACCACATCAAAATAATTAAACTAATTTTAAGATAAATTTCGAAATCCATGTACTTCTTATTCTTTTGCAATTAAAAACATTTTTCATTTATTTAAGAAAGGTGAAGGATTCATAGGACATTCATAGATTTAAGACATAGACACTAGACACTAATGATCATGTAATAAAGACACAAACATAGACAAAATATAAAGCATAGAAACCGAAAAATAGAAAAATAAGAACAAGAAAATTAAAGAACAGGTCCACCTTAGTGATGGCGATTAGTTCTTCCTCTTGAAGATCTTATGGAGTGCTTGAGCTCCTCTATGTATCTTCCTTGCCTTTGTTGCTCCTCTCTCATGGCCTTTTGGTCCTCTCTGATTTCATGGAGGATGATGGAGTACTCTTGGTGCTCCATTCTTATTTGCTCCATGTTGAAACTTAATTCTCCTAAAGAGGTGTTGATTTGCCCCCAATAGTTGTGTGGAGGAAAGTGCATCCCTTGAGGAATCTCAGGGATTTCTTGATGAGGAACTTCCTCATGCTTCTGTTGAGGTCCATGAGTGGGCTCTCTTGTTTGATCCATCCTCTTTTTAGTGATGGGTTAGTCCTCTTTAATGAGGATGTCTTCCTCTATGACAATTCCAGCTGAATTGCATAGATTATAGATGAGATGCGGAAAGGCTAACCTTGCCAAAGTAGAGGGCTTGTCCGCCACCTTGTAGAGTTCTAGAGGTATGATCTCATGAACTTAGCTTCTACTTCCTCTCTATTCATGATACTATGGATCATGATATCCCAGTCCACAGTAACTTCAGACCGGTTGCTAGTAGGAATGATAGAGCGTTGGATGAACTCCAACCATCCCCTAGCTACGGGTTTGAGGTCAGGCCTTCTCAATTGAACCGGCTTGCCTCTTGAGTCTCTCTTTCATTGAGCTCCTTCCACACAAATGTCCATGAGGACTTGGTCTAACATTTGATCAAAGTTGACCCTTCTAGTGAAAGGATGAGGATCTCCTTGCATTATTGGCAAGTTGAATGCCAACCTCACATTTTCCATACTGAAATCCAAGTAATTCCCCCGAACCATTGTGAGCCAATTCTTTGGGTTTAGGTTCACACTTTGATCATGGTTCTTAGTGATCCATGCATTAGCATAGAACTCTTGAACCATTAAGATTCTGACTTGTTGAATGGTTTGGTGAGAGCTGCCCAACCTCTTCTTCGAATCTCACGTCGGATCTCTGGATATTCACTATTTTTTAGCATGAAGGGGACTTCGGGAATCACCCTTTTCTTGGCCACAACTTAATAGAAGTGGTCTTGATGCACTTTTGAGATGAATCTCTCCATCTCCCATGACTCGGAGGTGGAAGCAATTGCCTTCCCTTTCCTCTTTCTAGAGGTTTCTCCGGCCTTAGGTGCCATTAATGGTTATGGAAAAATAAAAAGCAGAGCTTTTTCCACACCAAACTTAGAAGGTTTGCTCGTCCTCGAGCAAAAGAAGGAAGAAATGAGGAGAAGAAGAAGAAATTGAGGAGATGAAGGGGAGGAGTGAATTCGGCCAAGGGGGTTTAAGTGTGTAAGATGTGTGAAATTGAAGGTGGTAAGGAGGGGTATTTATAAGGTAAGAGAGAGAGGGAAGTCGTGTATGAGGGGTTGGGTTTGGGAGGGAAATGGTTTGAATTTGAATGGTGAGGTAGGTAGGGTTTTATGATGGATGGATGTGAGTGGTAAAGAGATTGTGGGGAAAAGGGTAGGATTTGATAGGTGAATGGTATTTGGGGAAGAGGTATTGATGGGATTGGTCAAGGGTATTTGGGGAAGAGTGTTATGGAGAGGTGTGAAGAGGCGAGAGAGTGAGTTGGGGTAGGTAGAGATCTTGTGGGGTCCACAGATCTTGAGGTGTCAAGGAATTCTGCTCCCTGCACCATTCTGGCATTTAAACGCCCTCTATGTGCCATTTCTGGCATTTAACGCCAACTCTGCTACCTTTTCTGGCGTTAAATGCCAGGCTGATGCCCCTTTCTGGCGTTTAACGCCCATCAGACACCCTTTTCTGGCATTAAATGCCAGTCTGTCTGCCAATTCTGGCGTTTAACACCAGCCAGACACCAGACACCTTTTTCTGGTGTTAAACGCCAGTCTGTCTGCCATTTCTGGCGTTTAACACCCAGAATGCTGCTAGACTGGGCGTTAAACACCCATTCTGCTATCCTTACTGGCGTTTAAATGCCAGTAAGCCTGTCCTCTAGGGTGTGTTATTTTTTATGCTATTTTTGATTCTGCTTTAATTCTGTAGCTGTTTTTGTGACTTCACATGACCATCAACCTAAGGAAAACATAAAATAACAATGGAAAACAAATATATAAATATAATTAAATAACATTGGGTTGCCTCCCAATAAGTGCTTCTTTAATGTCAATAGCTTGACAGTGAGCTCTTAGAGAGCTTCACAGAGACTCAGAGCTTTAATGGTGGTCTCCCAACACCAAACTTAGAAGTTGAGTGTGGGGGCTCTGTTTGACTCTGTGTTGAGAGAAGCTTTTCATGCTTCCTCTCCATGGTTACAGAAGAAGATCCTTGAGCCTTAAACACAAGGTAGTCCTCATTCAATTGAAGGACTAACTCTCCTCTGTCCACATCAATCACAGCCCTTACTGTGGCTAGGAAGGGTCTTCCAAGGATGATGGATTCATCTTCATCCTTTCCAGTGTCTAGGATTATGAAAGATGTAAAAGCCTTCAACCTTCACTAAGACATCCTCTACAAGTCCATAACTCTATTTTCTTGATTTGTCTGTGGTGCACGAAATTGTGATCTCAGACAACGGCGCCAAAAACTCTGTACGCACGTCTTAATAAATTGTTTTTCATTCACAACTTCGATACAACTAACCAGCAAGTGCACTGGGTCGTCCAAGTAATAAACCTTACGTGAGTAAGGGTCGATCCCACGGAGATTGTTGGTATGAGGAAAGCTATGGTCACCTTGTAAATCTCAGTCATGCGGATAATAATTGATTATGGAGTTTTCGAAAATAATACTAATTAAACAGAAAATAAAGATAGAAATACTTATGTAATTCATTGGTGAGAATTTCAGATAAAGGTATAGAGATGCTTTCGTCCCTCTGAACTTCTGCTTTCCTGCTGTCTTCATCCAATCGGTCCTATTCCTTTCCATGGCTGGCTTTATGTAAGGACATCACCATTGTCAATGGCTACTTTTCATCCTCTCTGGAAAATGGTCCGATGCGCTATCACTGCATGGCTAATCGTCTGGAGGCATCACCGCAGTCAATGGCTGCATCCTATCCTCTTGTGAAAATTGTCCAAATGCTCTGTCACAGCATGGCTAATCATCTGAGGTTCTCGATCATACTGGAATAGGATTCACCCTCCTTTTGCGTCTGTCACTACGCCCAGCACTCGCGAGTTTGAAGTTCGTCACAGTCATTCAATCCCTGAATCCTACTCGGAATACCACAGACAAGGTTTAGACTTTCCGGATTCTCATGAATGCCGCCATCAATCTAGCTTATACCACGAAGATTCTGATTAAGAGATCCAAGAGATAATCATCCAATCTAAGGTGGGACGGAAGTGGTTATCAGGCACGCATTCGTGGGGGAATGATGATGATTGTCAGGTTCATCACATTCATGTTGAAGTGCGAATGAATATCTTAGAAGCAGAATAAGTTGAGTTGAATAGAAAAACAGTAGTACTTTGCATTAATTCATGAGGCACAGCAGAGCTCCACACCTTAATCTATGGAGTGTAGAAACTCTACCGTTTGAAAATACATAAGTGAGAGGTCCAGGCATGGCCGAATGGCCAGCCCCCATGATCTAAGAACCAGATGTCCCAAGATGTCTAATACAATAGCAAAAGGTCCTATTTATAATAAACTAGCTACTAGGGTTTACAGAAGTAAGTAATTGATGCATAAATCTACTTCCGGGGCCCACTTGGTGTGTGCTTGGGCTGAGCTTGAATGTTACACGTGCAGAGGCTCTTTCTGGAGTTGAACGCCAGGTTGTAACGTGTTTCTGGCGTTCAACTCTGGTTTGTGACGTGTTTGTGGCGTTTAACTCCAGACAGTAGCGTAGAACTGGCATTCAACACCCTTTTATGTCGTCTAAACTCAGCCAAAGTATGGACTATTATATATTGCTCGAAAGCCCTGGATGTCTACTTTCCAACGCAATTAGAAGCGCGCAATTTTGAGTTCTGTAGCTCCAGAAAATCCACTTTGAGTGCAAAAAGGTCAGAATTCAACAGCATCAGCAGTCCTCCTTCAACATCTGAATCTGATTTTTGCTCAAGTCCCTCAATTTCTGCCAGAAAATACCTGAAATCACAGAAAAACATACAAACTCATAGTAAAGTCTAGAAATATGAATTTAACATAAAAACTAATAAAAACATCCCTAAAAGTAACTAGATCCTACTAAAAACATACTAAAAACAATGCCAAAAAGCGTATAAATTATCCGCTCATCAGTCTGCCATCTCTAGTGAGATTCTTGCAGCTTGTACCTCAAAGATCCCTAGTTTCTCCATTACAGAGAGTGGCATGAGGTTTATACCTGACCCCAGGTCACATAGAGCCTTCTTAAAGGTCAAGGTCATGGTGCCTATGGTACAGGGTATTAAGAATTTTCCGGGATCCGGTTTCTTCTGAGGTAATTTCAGTTGAACCAAGGCATTCAGTTCTTTGATGAGCAATGGAGGTTCATCCTCCCAAGTCTTATTACCAAATAACTTGGCATTCCACTTTATGATTGCTCCTAGATATTGAGCAACTTGCTCTTCAATAATATCTTCATCCTCTTCAGAGGAAGAATACTCATCAGAGCTCATGAATGGCAACAGTAAGTTAAGTGGAATCTCTATGGTCTCTATATGAGCCTCAGATTTCTTTGGTTCCTCATTAGGGAACTCCTTAGTGGTCAGTGGACATCCATTGAGGTCTTCCTCACTGGAAATCACTACCTCTTCCTCCTCTATAGTTTCGGCCATGTTGGGTATATTGATGGCCTTGCATTCTCTCTTTGGATTCTCTTCTGTATTGTTTGGTAGAGTATTAGGAGGGATTTCAGTAACTTTTTTACTCAGCTGACCCACTTGTGCCTCCAAATTTCTTATAGAGGACCTTGTTTTAGTCATAAAACTGAGAGTGGTCTTAGATAGATCAGAGACTATGGTTGCTAAGTCAGAGAGGCTCTACTTAGAATTCTCTGTTTGTTGCTCAGAAGATGATGGAAAAGGCTTGCTATTGCCAAACCTATTTCTCCCACCATTATTATTATTGAAGCCTTGATTAGGCTTCTGTTGATCCTTCCATGAGAAATTAGGATGATTCTTCCATGAAGGATTATAGGTATTTCCATAGGATTCTCCCATGTAATTCACCTCTTCCATTCCAGGATTCTCAGGGTCATAAGCTTCTCCTTCAGATGAAGCTTCTTTAGTAATGCTGGATGCAGCTTGTATTCCAGTCAGATTTTGAGAAATCATATTGATTTACTTAGTCAATATTTTATTCTGAGCCAATATGGCATTCAGAGTATCAATCTCAAGAACTCCTTTCTTTTGAGTCATCCCATTATTCACAGGATTTCTTTAAGAAGTATACATGAATTGGTTATTTGCAACCATTTCAATGAGTTCCTGGGCTTCTGTAGGCGTCTTCTTCAAATGAAGAGATCCACCAGCAGAGTGATCCAAGGACATCTTGGATAATTCAGACAGACCATCATAGAATATACATAGGATGCTCCATTCTGAAAGCATGTCAGAAGGACACCTTCTGATCAATTGCTTGTATCTTTCCCAAGCTTCATAGAGGGATTCACCTTCCTTCTGTCTGAAGGTATGGACTTCCACTCTAAGCTTGCTCAACTTTTGAGGCGGAAAGAATTTGGCCAAGAAAGCATTGACCAACTTTTCTCAAGAGTTCAGGCTTTCTTTAGGTTGAGTCCAACCATATCCTAGCTCTGTCTCTTACAACAAAGGAGAAAAGTATAAGCCTGTAGACCTTAGGATTAACCCCATTGGTCTTAACAGTGTCACAGATTTGCAAGAATTCAGCTAAGAACTGATGAGGATCTTCCAATAGGAGTCCATGAAACTTGTAATTCTGCTGCATTAGAGAAACTAATTGAGGCTTAAGCTCAAAGTTGTTTGCTCCAATTGCAGGAATTGAGATGCTTCTTCCATAGAAGTCAGAAGTTGGTATAGTAAAGTCACCAAGCATCTTCCTTGCATCTCCACCATTGTTGTTATTTTTGGCTGTCATGTCTTCTTCTTTTTCGAAAATTTCTGTAAGGTCCTCTCCGGAGTGTTGTGCTTTAGCTTCTCTTAGCTTTTCTCTTCAGAGTCCTTTCAGGTTCAGGATCAGCTTCAACAAGAATGTCCTTATCCCTGTTTTTGCTCATATGAAAAAGAAGAGAATAGAAAAGAAGAGGAATCCTCTATGTCACAGTATAGAGATTCCTTTATGTAAGTAGAAGAATGGAAGAATAGAAGAATGAGGTAGAGAGGGAATAAGAAAAATTCGAACACAGAGAGAGGGAGAGGGTTCAAATTTTAAGAAGAGGGATGTCAGTGAATAAATAAAAGAAATAGAAAGAGATGAGAGAGAAGAAGTATTCGAAAATTAAAATAAAATAAAAATATTTTTATTTTTATTTTAATTATTAGTTAGAATTCGAAATTAAGAAAAGGAATAAAAGTAATTTGAAAAATAAATAAATTAATTAATTAAAAAGATTTTTGAAAAAGTTGTTAGTTGGTTTTCGAAAATTAGAGAGAAAGAAAATTAATTGAAAAAGATTTGAAAATCAATTTTGAAAAGATAAGAAATTAGAAAAGGATTTTGAAATTAAATTTTGAAAAAGATATGATTGAAATTCATTTTGAAAAAGATTTGAAAAGGAAATTAAAAAGATTTGATTTTTGAAAATTAAAGTTGATGACTTGACTAACAAGAAACTAAAAGATATGATTCTAGAATCTAAAGATTGAACTTTTCTTAATAGGCAAGTAACAACTTGAAATTTTTGAATCAAAACATTAAATGTTAGCAATAATTTCGAAAATATGAAATAAAATAAGAAAAAGATTTTGAAAATTAATTTTGAAGAATTTTCGAAAAAACATGAAGGAAAAATGAAAAAGATTTGATTTTGAAAAAGATTTGAAAATATAGAATTTTTAATTTGAAATTTTGACTTGACTAACAAGAAACAACTAAAATTTAAAACTTTTGACTAAATCAACCCAAAATTTCGAAATTTATGAGTAAAATAAGGGAAAGATCTTATTTTTTATTTTTGAATTTTTAATGAGGAGAGAGAAAAACAACAAAATGACACAAGGCATAAAAATTTAAGATCAAAGCAAAAAATGCATGCAAGAACACTTTGAAGGTCAAGATGAACACCAAGAACACTTTGAAGATCAAGATGAACATCAAGAACATATTTTTGAAAATTTTTAAGAAAAGAAAGACATGCAAGACACCAAACTTAGAAATTTTTAATGTTTAGACACTATGAATTCGAAAATGCCTATGAAAAACAAGAAAAGATACAAAACAAGAAAATGTAAAGATCAAACAAAGAAAATCATCAAGAATAACTTGAAGATCATGAAGAACACCATGCATGAATTTTCGAAAATTTAAGAAAATTAAAAAGATGCAATTGGCACCAAACTTAAAATTTGACACTAGACTCAAACAAGAAACATAAAATTTTTGGTTTTTATGGTTTTATTAAATTTTTTTGTATATTTTTCGAAAATTATTTTAGAAGAAGAATTCAAATAAATTCAAAATTTTTAATAAGAATTCCAGGATTCATGCAGTGTTAGTCTAAAGCTCCGGTACAACAGATTTAGACATGGCCAATGGCGAGCCAAGCTTCAGCATAGAATTTTAAATGAGAATCCAAAGGCTCATGCAATGTTATTCTAAAGCTCCGGTCCAAAAGAATTAGACATGGCCAAATGGCCAGCCAAGCTTTAACATAACACATACAAGCATGTCCTCTCTACAATGGAAAGTGGAAACCTCAGTCCAAAAGATTAGACATGGTTTAACAGCCAGCCAGGTTCCAACATATCTCATGAAGTTCTAGAATTTATTCTTAAAAATTATGAAGAACACATTTTTTTATTTGAATTTTTGAAAACTAAATATATTATTATTATTATTATTATTATTATTATTATTATTATTATTATTATTATTATTATTATTATTATTATTATTATTATTATTATTATTATTATTATTATTATTATTATTATTATTATTTTTCGAAAATAAAAATAAAAAGCTTAAAGATAAAATAAAATTACCCAATCTATGCAACAAGATGAACCGTCAGTTGTCCAAACTCGAACAATCCCCGGCAACGGCGTGATGAGCGGATAATTTATACACTTTTTGGCATTGTTTTTACACAGTTTTCAGTATAATTTAGTTAGTTTTTAGTATATTTTTATTAGTTTTTAAATAAAAATCATATTTCTGGAATTTACTATGAGTTTGTGTGTTATTCTGTGATTTCAGGTATTTTCTGGCTGAAATTGAGGGACTTTAGCAAAAATCAGATTCAGAGGTTGAAGAAGGACTGCAGATGCTGTTGGATTCTGACCTCCCTGCACTCAAAGTGGATTTTCTGGAGCTACAGAACTCCAAATGGCGCGCTCTCAATTGCGTTGGAAAGTATACATCCAGAGCTTTTCAGTAATATATAATAGTCCATACTTTGCCCAATTTTAGACGATGCAAACTGGCGTTGTACGCCAGTTCCATGTTGCATTCTCGAGTTAAACGCCAGAAAGAGGTTGCAAAGTGGAGTTAAACGCCAGAAACAAGTTATAAATTGGCGTTCAACTCCAAGAAAGACCTCTCCACGTGAAAGCTTCAATGCTCAGTCCAAGCACACACCAAGTGGGACCCAGAAGTGGATTTCTGCATCATTTACTTATTTCTGTAAACCTTAGTAACTAGTTTAGTATAAATAGAACTTTTTACTATTGTCTTTACATCTTTGGATTATCTTTTGATCCTTTGATCACGTTTTGGGGGCTGGCTATTCGGCCATTCCTGGACCTTATCACTTATGTATTTTCAACGGTAGAGTTTCTACACTCCATAGATTAAGGTGTGGAGCTCTGCTGTTCCTCATGAATTAATACAAAGTGCTACTGTTTTTCTATTCAATTCAAGCTTATTCCTATTCTAAGATATCCATTCGCACCCAAGAACATGATGAATGTGATGATTATGTGACGCTCATCATCATTCTCACCTATGAACGCGTGCCTGACAAACACTTCTATTCTACATGCAAACAAGCTAGAATGAGTATCTCTTAGATATCTAATACAGAGGACCGAGTTTGAGATATTAGAATCTTCGTGGTATAAGTTAGAACCCGTGGATGGCCATTCTTGAGATCCGGAAAGTCTAAACCTTGTCTGTGATATTCCAAGTAGGATCTGGGAAGGGATGGCTGTGACGAGCTTCAAACTCGCGAGTGCTGGGTGATGAGCGGATATTTTATACGCTTTTTGGGGATAATTTCATATAGTTTAGAGTATGTTTTAGTTAGTTTTTAGTCTATTCCTAGTAGTTTTTAGGAAAAATTCATATTTTTGGACTTTACTATGAGTTGTGTGTTTTTCTGTAATTTCAGGTATTTTTCTGGCTGAAATTGAAGGAGCTGAGCAAAAATCTGATTCAGGCTGAAAAAGGACTGTTGATGCTGTTGGATTCTGACCTCCCTGCACTCAAAGTGGATTTTCTGGAGCTACAGAACTCGAAATGGCGTGCTTCCAATTGCGTTGGAAAGTAGACATCCAGGGCTTTCCAGCAATATATAATAGTCCATATTTTGCACAAGGATGGATGACGTAAACTGGCGTTCAACGCCAGTTCTCTGCCCAATTCTGGTGTTCAGCGCCAGAAAAGGATAAAAAACTGGAGTTGAACGCCCAAACTGGCATAAAAACTGGCGTTCAACTCCACAAATGGCCTCTGCACGTGGATTGCTTAAAGTCTCAGCCCCAGCACACACCAAGTGGGCCCCAGCACACTAAGTGGGCCCCAGAAGTGGATCTCTGCATCATCCATCATAGTCCACTCATATTTTGTAACCCTAGGCTACTAGTTTAGTATTAAAACAACTTTTAGAGACTTATTTTGTATCTCATGACATTTCAGATCTAAACTTTGTATTCTCTGACGGCATGAGTCTCTAAACCCCATTGTTGGGGGTGAGGAGCTCTGTTGTGTCTTGATGAATTAATGCAAGTATTTCTGTTTTCCATTCAAACACGCTTGTTCCTATCTAAGATGTTCATTCACGCTTAACTGTGATGAAGGTGATGATCTGTGACATTCATTACCTTCCTCAAACCATGAACGTGTGCCTGACAACCACTTCCGTTCTATATCCGATTGAATGAGTATCTCTTAGATTCTTTAACCAGAATCTCCGTGGTATAAGCTAGAACTGATGGCGGCATTCATGAGAATCTGGAAAGTCTAAACCTTGTCTGTGGTATTCCGAGTAGGATTCAAGGATTGAATGACTGTGACGAGCTTCAAACTCCTGAAGGCTGGGCGTTAGTGACAGATGCAAAAGGATAGTAAATCCTATTCCAACCGGATCGAGAACCAACCGGTGATTAGCCGTGCTATGACAGAGCGCGTGAGCGTAGTTTTCACTGGAAGGATGGAAGGTAGCCATTGACAACGGTGATCCACCAACACACAGCTTACCATAGGAGGACGTGCGTGCGTGAATCAGAAGACAGAGGAAAGCAGAGATTCAGAAGATAAAGCATCTCCAAAACTCCAACATATTCTCCATTACTGCATAACAAGTAACCTTTAATCCATGCTCTATTGTTTATTTGCAATTCAACTGATAAACATAATTGACTTCCTGACTAAGATTTACAAGATAACCATAGATTGCTTCAAACCAACAATCTCTGTGGGATTCGACCCTTACTCACGTAAGGTATTACTTGGACGACCCAGTGCACTTGCTGGTCATATGTGCGAAATTGTAAGAGAGTCACAATTCGGGCACCAAGTTTTTGGCGCCGTTGCCGGGGATTGTTCGTGTTTGAACAACTAACGGATTATTTTGTTGCTTAAATTAGGAAAAAAAATTTTTCTTTTTGGTTTAGAGTCTTTTATTATTTATCCCTTGTTAAAACACTTTAAATTTATATCTCAGTTAATTAGAACGTGGTATTTATGTTCATGATAATTGGCTATCATATTTTTAAGACTTTTTTCAAAAATAATTTTTCTATTAAATCCTGTGCCAAATCTTAAGTTTGGTGTTTTCAAAAATAATCTTTCCAAAAATTTTCAAAGGTCCCATAACTCATTTGGCTAGAGCGTTAATCTGTGTTCTTGATAATTGGGTTAGAGTCTTTTATATTCTTTTCAAAACCTTCTTTTTCATAAATAATATTTTCTCTATTAAATTTTGTGCCAAACTTTAAGTTTGGTGTTTTCTTGTTAATTTCCCTTTGGTTTTCGAAAATTTTGGTTTGGTTTTCTAAAAATTCTAAGTTTGGTGTTCTTTCTTCATGTTCTTGTGTTCTTGTGAGCCTTCAAAGTGTTCTTGAGTTTTCCTTGTGTCTTGATCTTAAAATTTTTTAGTTTGGTGTTCCTTGGTGTTTTCCCTCCAAAAATTTTCAAAAAACAAGGAGCATTAGATCTAAAAATTTTAAATCTTGTACTATCTTATTGTTTTTCTCTCTCCTCACTAAATTCAAAAATATCTTTTCAAAATATCTCTTCTAACTTCCTAACTTCTTATCTTTTCAAAATTTGTTTCAACTAACTAACTAACTTTTTGTTTGTTTCTTAACTTTTTCAAAACTACCTAACTAACTCTCTCTCTAATTTTCGAAAATATCCTCCCTCTTTTTCAAAAAGTTCTGTTTTTTTTAACTAATTAATTTTTAATTTTTTGTTTATACGAAAAAAAAAACTTATTTCAAAATTCAAATTCTTTTTAGTTATTTTATTTTATTTAAGTATTTACTTCTTATAAAATAAAATAAATAAAAAGATAAATCAGTCCAAGTTATATCCATATATCCATCATGGACATAAGTGGAAATGAACAGTCCAGGAGGACTTTGGGGTCATATTCTAACCCCTCTACTGCTTCATATGGAAGTAGCATATGCATACCCTCCATTGGAGTTAGTAGCTTTGAGTTGAATCCTCAGCTCATTGTCATGGTGCAGCAAAGTTGCCAGTATTCCGGTCTTCCACAGGAAGAACCTACAGAGTTTCTGGCACAATTTTTACAAATTGCTGACACAGTACATGATAAGGAAATAGATCAGGATGTCTACAGACTATTACTGTTTCTATTTGCTGTAAAAGATCAAGCTAAGAGGTGGTTGAATAACCAACCTAAGGCCAGCATAAGGACATGGAAACAGCTGACAGAAAAATTCCTGAATCAATATTTCCCTCCAAAAAGGATGACACAGCTAAGGCTGGACATCCAAGGCTTTAAACAAGGAGATAATGAATCTCTTTATGATGCCTGGGAGAGATACAGAGAGATGCTACGAAAATGCCCCTCTGAAATGTTTTCAGAGTGGGTTCAGTTAGACATCTTCTACTATGGGCTTGCAGAAGGAGCTCAGATGTCTTTAGATTACTCAGCTGGTGGATCTATCCACATGAGAAAGACAATTGAAGAGGCTCAAGAGCTCATTGATACAGTTGCCAGGAATCAGCATCTGTACCTAAGCAGCAACCCTTCCATGAATGAAGAGGTTAAAACAGTAACTGCTGAATTCAGTACTGTAAAACAAGCTGCTGAATTCAATCAGCAATTGGATTTTCTAACAAAGCAGCTAGCTGAATTCAAGGACAGGCTACAGGAGACAAGGATAGCTAATATACATATGGACGAACAGTTTAAACAAACAAAGCAGCAGCTATCAAAACAAATAGCAAAAGAATGCCAAGCAGTTCAATTAAGAAGTGGGAAAACATTAAACACCCCACCTCAAGGCATCAAAAATTCAAGAAATGAGCGACCCACCAAAGATTCACCTGAGGACAGTAAGAGCCCAGGGAAAAATAATTCTGGCACAAAAACGCCAGAAAATGGGTGGAAGGCTGGCGCTGAACGCCCAGACCATGCCCAAAACTGGCGTTCAGCGCCAGAAACAAGGCAGGATTGGCGTTCAACGCCAGAAATGGGCAAGAATCTGGCGTTGAACGCCCAAATGCTGCAGAATCCAGCGTTGAACGCCCAAAATGGGCACATTTCTGGCGTTCAGGCGCCAGGAACAGACAGTGAGTTGGCGTCTAACGTCACTCCAGCTTCTGACTCTGGTACTCAATTGCCAGTGAGGGATCAGACACACACAAGTGCTGATAACAACCCCTCTAAAAAGGATTCTTTAACCACTAAGGTTGAGGAATATAAAGCCAAGATACCTTATCCTCAAAAACTCCGGAAAGAGGAGCAGGATAAGCAATTTGCTCGCTTTGCAGATTATCTAAGGACTCTTGAAATAAAGATTCCATTTGCAGAGGCACTTGAGCAAATACCTTCTTATGCCAAGTTCATGAAAGAGATCTTGAGTCATAAAAAGGAGTGGAGAGAAACAGAAAGAGTTCTCCTCACTGAAGAATGCAGTGCAGTCATTCTGAAAAGCTTTCCTGAAAAGCTTAAAGACCTTGGGAGTTTTCTGATACCATTCATATTAGAAGGTGACTGCACCAAGACAGCTTTATGCGATCTTGGGGCAAGCATCAACCTAATACCTGCATCCACTATCAGAAAGCTTGGCTTAACTGAAGAAGTTAAACCAACCCGGATATGTCTCCAACTTGCTGATGGTTCCACTAAATACCCATCAGGCGTGATTGAGGACATGATTGTCAGAGTTGGGCCATTCGCCTTTCCCACTGACTTTGTTGTGCTGGAAATGGAGGAGCACAAGAGTGCTACTCTCATTCTAGGAAGACCCTTCCTAGCAACTGGACGATCCCTCATTGACGTCCAACAGGGGGAAATAACCCTGAGAGTCAACGATGACGAGTTCAAGTTGAACGCTGTCAAAGCCATGCAGCATCCAGACACATCAACAGACTGCATGAAAGTTGACCTTATTGACTCTTTGGTAGAAGAGATCAACATGGCTGAGAGTCTCGAATCAGAGTTGGAAAACATCTTTAAAGATGTTCAGCCTGATTTGGAGGATTCAGGGGACATGAAAGTGCCTCTGAACTTTCTTCTGAAGGAGGAAAAACCTCCTAAACCAGAGCTCAAGCCACTGCCACCATCCTTGAAATATGCATTTCTAGGAGAAGGTGACACTTTTCCAGTGATCATAAGCTCTGCTTTAAATTCACAGGAAGAGGAAGCACTTATTTAAGTGCTAAGGACACACAAGACAGCTCTTGGGTGGTCCATAGGTGACCTTAAGGGCATAAGCCCAGCTAGATGCATGCACAAAATCCTATTGGAGGATAATGCCAAACCAGTGGTTCAACCATAGAGGCGGCTAAATCCAGCCATGAAGGAAGTGGTGCAGAAAGAGGCCACCAAATTACTAGAGGCTGGGATTATTTATCCCATTTCTGATAGCCCCTGGGTGAGCCCTGTTCAAGTTTTCCCAAAAAAGGGAGGCATGACAGTGATTCATAATGAAAAAAATGAACTGGTTCCTACAAGAACAGTTACAGGGTGGCGCATGTGTATTGACTACAGAAGGCTCAATACAGCCACCAGAAAGGATCATTTTCCTTTACCATTCATAGACCAGATGCTAGAGAGACTAGCAGGTCATGATTATTACTGCTTTTTGGATGGCTACTCAGGCTATAACCAGATTGCAGTAGATCCCCAGGATCAAGAGAAAACAGCATTCACATGCCCATCTGGAGTGTTTGCTTATAGAAGGATGCCATTTGGGCTATGTAATGCGCCTGCAACCTTCCAGAGATGCATGCTCTCTATTTTCTTTGACATGGTGGAAAAATTTTTGGAAGTCTTCATGGATGACTTCTCAGTATATGGAGACTCATTCAGCTCCTGTCTTGATCACTTGAAACTTGTTCTGAAAAGATGCCAAGAAACCAACCTAGTTTTAAACTGGGAAAAGTGTCACTTCATGGTGACTGAAGGAATTGTTCTTGGGCATAAAATCTCAAACAAGGGAATAGAGGTGGATCAAGCAAAAATAGAGGTAATTGAAAAATTACCACCACCTGCCAATGTTAAGGCAATCAGAAGCTTTCTGGGGCATGCAGGATTCTATAGGAGGTTTATAAAGGATTTTTCAAAAATCGCAAAACCTCTAAGTAACCTGCTAGCTGCTGACACGCCATTTGTGTTTGACACAGCATGCCTGCAGGCGTTTGAAACGCTGAAAGCTAAGCTGGTCACAGCACCAGTCATTTCTGCACCAGACTGGACATTGCCATTTGAGTTAATGTGTGATGCCAGTGATCATGCCATTGGTGCAGTATTGGGACAGAGGCATGACAAGCTTCTGCATGTCATTTATTATGCCAGTCGCGTTTTAAATGATGCCCAGAAAAATTACACAACCACAGAAAAGGAATTACTTGCAGTGGTTTACGCCATTGACAAGTTCAGATCCTACTTAGTAGGATCAAAGGTGATTGTGTACACTGACCATGCTGCTCTTAAGTATCTACTCACAAAGCAGGATTCAAAACCCAGGCTCATTAGATGGGTATTGCTTCTGCAAGAGTTTGATATAGAAATAAGAGACAGAAAAGGGACAGAGAACCAAGTAGCTGATCATCTGTCCCGGATAGAGCCAGTGGAAGGGACGTCCCTCCCCTTTCTTGAGATCTCTGAGACGTTCCCTGATGAGCATCTATTTGCCATTCAGGAAGCACCATGGTTTGCCGATATTGCAAACTATAAAGCTGCAAGGTTCATACCCAAAGAGTAGAATCGAATACAAAAGAAAAAATTAGTTACTGATGCAAAGTACTACTTGTGGGATGAACCCTATCTCTTTAAGAGATGTGCAGACGGAATCATCCGTAGGTGTGTCCCCAGAGAGGAAGCACAGAGAATCCTATGGCATTGCCATGGATCTCAATATGGAGGCCATTTCGGAGGTGAGCGAACAGCCACCAAGGTCCTCCAATGTGGCTTCTATTGGCCCACACTCTATAAGGATTCCCGAGAGTTTGTACGTAATTGTGACAGTTGCCAAAGAGCTGGTAATCTGCCTCATGGTTACGCCATGCCTCAACAAGGAATCTTGGAAATAGAGTTGTTTGATGTATGGGGAATTGACTTCATGGGACCTTTCCCACCATCATACTCAAACACTGATATTCTGGTGGCAGTTGACTATGTATCAAAATGGGTTGAGGCTATTGCCACACCCACCAATGATACTAAAACAGTGCTAAAGTTCCTCCAGAAACATATCTTTAGCAGGTTTGGTGTCCCTAGAGTGTTAATCAGTGATGGGGGCACTCACTTCTGCAATAAACAGCTTCACTCTGCCATGGTTCGGTATGGAATTCGCCACAAAGTGGCCACTCCATATCATCCACAAACCAACGGGCAAGCTGAAGTCTCTAACAGAGAATTAAAGAGAATCCTGGAACGGACAGTAAGTACCCGTAGAAAGGATTGGGCAAGGAGCTTGGATGATGCTCTGTGGGCTTACAGAACAGCATTCAAGACCCCTATAGGGACCTCTCCATACCAACTCGTGTATGGTAAGGCATGCCACTTGCCCGTGGAACTGAAACATAAGGCCTACTGGGCAACCAGATTCCTAAACTTAGATGCCAAATTAGCAGGAGAAAAACGATTGCTCCAGCTAAATAAGCTAGAGGAATTCAGATTCACAGCTTTCGAAAATGCCAAGCTTTATAAAGAAAAATAAAAAAAATGGCATGACAAAAAGCTGTCATCTAGAATCTTTGAACCAGGACAGAAGGTCCTGTTGTTTAACTCTAGACTCAGGCTATTCCCCGGGAAACTGAAATCCCGGTGGAGGGGACCATACGTGATTACAAGTGTGTCACCATATGGTTATGTGGAGCTTCAGGATATTGATTCTGATAAGAAGTTCATTGTCAATGGACAAAGAATCAAGCATTATCTTGAAGGCAACATTGAGCAAGAATGCTCAAGGCTGAAGCTAGATTAAAAGCTCAGCAAGGTCCAGCTAAAGACAATAAAGAAGCGCTTGCTGGGAGGCAACCCAGCCATGGGGCAACAATCCTCTAAGCATTTTGCCCTATTTCTATTTTTATTTTTATTTGTTTATATAGAGTTCATTGACAACAAGGTAAATAATCATTTACAGAAGGCCTCGGCACACAAAACAGAGTAAAAGAGCTCAATGGCAAGAAAACGCCAGTAATGGCAGCAATTGGGCGTTCAACGCCAGAAATGGCCACCCATTGGGCGTTGAACGCCAGGAATGGCAGCAACTGGGCGCTGAACGCCCAGGAGATCAGCATTTGGGCGCTGAACGCCCAAAACAGGCAGTGTTTGGGCATTCAAACGCCAGGAGGACAGGAAGGAGCCAAATCCAGTAATCCCACACGTATTTCCATTTTAATTTCAAATTTTATGCTTCAATGCATAATTTTTACATAAACATATCAAGAACCCTGGTTTCTAAAATCCCTAATTTCTAAAAATCCATCTTTCTAAATTCAATCCAACTCTTTTCAAAATCTTTTCTGAAAACAAATCTATCTTTTTCACTTAAAAATCTTTTCAACTAATCCATATCTTTTTCAAATATCCATATTATCTTTTTCAAAATTCAGAGTTATCTTTTTCAAAAATCTATCATATCTTTTCAAAATTAAACTCTATCTTCTATCTTATCTTTTTCAACTCAATCTTTTTATCTTATCTCTTCCATTTTTTCGAAAAGCCACCCCCACCCCTTTAAAATTGGGTTCGGCCTCCCCCCTCCTCCATCAACAAGTGCACCTCGATCTCCTTCTATCCCTCTCCTTTCTTTTCTTTTGCTTGAGGACAAGCAAACCTCTAAGTTTGGTGTGTTTTTCCGAGATCACTAAGATCATGGCTCCCAAAGGGAAACAATACACTCCTAGAGGCAAGAAAGAGAGCGTTCCAAAACCACTTTGGAATCAAGGGAAGTTCTTATCTAAAGAACATTCAGACCATTATCTTAAAGTAATGGGTCTGAGATCAGTGATCCCGGAAGTTAGATTCGATCTGAAAGAAGACGAATATCCGGAGATCCAGGAGCAAATTCGAATCAGGAACTGGGAAGTCCTAGCTAATCCTGAAACGAAAGTAGGAAGGAACATGGTCCAGGAGTTCTATGCTAATATGTGGCAGACTGACAAGCAAAGACTATCTGGAACAGCCTGCTACGAATTTCGGACCATGGTCAGGGGAAAGATTGTTCATACCACCCCTGACAAGATCAGAGAGATATTAAAGCTACCTCAGCTAAAGGATGATCCAGACTCCTTCAACAGGAGGATGATGAGAGCAGACATTGGCCTGGATAAGATTCTAGAGGACATCTGTATCCCTGGAGCCAGGTGGACCACCAACACAAAGGGCGTCCCAAATCAACTCAAGAGGGAGGATCTCAAACCAGTTGCCAGAGGATGGCTGGACTTCATTGGGCGTTCTCTGTTGCCCACCAGCAACCGTTCTGAAGTCACAGTTAAAAGAGCAGTGATGATTCATTGCATCATGATGGGAAAGGAAGTGGAGGTTCATCAGCTGATTTCAATAGAGCTCTATAAGATTGCTAACAAAAATTCAAGAGAGGTCAGGTTGGCTTATCCAAGCGTGATTTCTCTGCTCTGCAAGGACGCTGGAGTCAAGATGGGAATAACTGAATATATCCTAATTGAAAAGTCAATCACCAAAGCATCAATGGAGAGACAACAGGCACAGGAGGATCCCATCAAGAAGAGAGCACAGGAATTCCTTCCAGAGATACCTCAAGCTGAATACTGGGAATATCTGGAGACATCCATCACCAAGATGCAGGAAGCTATGGAGCAGATAATAAAACAACAGAAGGAACACAGTCAAATGCTGACCCATATGCTTAAAGAACAAGAGGAGCAGGGACGTGACTTAAGGGAACTGAAGCGCCAAAAGTCTTCTGTGATACCAAGCCTCCCAAGGATCAGAGGAACCCCCATACCCCCAGAATAAAGGTTGTTAAATTCCAATTTCTGCCTTAACTCTGTGACAGTGTCCTTATAAAAGTACCTTAGAAGTCATATAGTAGTAATTAGTATCTATTTTGATTTTATCTCCAATTAAGCTATAGTTTATTTTTCTCATCATCATTAAACATGAATAAAATAGTAGATCTTTTGAATAAGAAGCAATAAAATTTCGAGTTTAAATAAAACAAATTCTAATTGGTTAAATGTGGTGGCAATGCTTTCTGTCTTCTGAATGAATGCTTGAACAGTGCATATATATTTTGAATTTGTTGTTTAAGACTGTTAAATATGTTGGCTCTTGAAAGAATAATGAACATGAGACATGTTATTGATAATCTGAAAAATCATAAAAATGATTCTTGAAGCAAGAAAAAGCTTGTAGAAAAAAAAAAAAAAGAGCAAGCAGAAAAAGCCAATAACCCTTAAAACCAAAAGGCAAGGGCAATTAAAAGGGATCCCAAGGCTTTGAGCATCAGTGGATAGGAGGGCCTAAAGGAATAAAATCCTGGTCTAAGCGGCTAAACCAAGCTGTCCCTAACCATGTGCTTGTGGCGTGAAGGTGTCAAGTGAAAACTTGAGACTGAGCGGTTAAAGTCAAGGTCCAAAGCAAAAAGAAGAGTGTGCTTAAGAACTCTGGACACCTCTAATTGGGGACTTTAGCAAAGCTGAGTCACAATCTGAAAAGGTTCACCCAATTATGTGTCTGTGGCATTTATGTATCCGGTGGTAATACTGGAAAACAAAGTGCTTAGGGCCACGGCCAAGACTCATAAAGAAGCTGTGTTCAAGAATCATCACACTGAACTAAGAGAATCAATAACATTATCTGAATTCTAAGTTCCTATAGATGCCAATCACTCTGAGCTTCAATGGATAAAGTGAGATGCCAAAACTGTTCAGAAGCAAAAAGCTACTAGTCCCGCTCATCTAAGTAGAATCTGAGCTTCATTCAAAAACTCTGAGATATTATTGCCTCTCAACCTATTAGTCTTCTATTTTATTTGTCTAGTTGCTTGAGGACAAGCAACAGTTTAAGTTTGGTGTTGTGATGAGCGGATATTTTATACGCTTTTTGGGGATAATTTCATATAGTTTAGAGTATGTTTTAGTTAGTTTTTAGTCTATTCCTAGTAGTTTTTTGGAAAAATTCATATTTCTGGACTTTACTATGAGTTGTGTGTTTTTCTGTAATTTCAGGTATTTTTCTGGCTGAAATTGAAGGAGCTGAGCAAAAATCTGATTCAGGCTGAAAAAGGACTGTTGATGCTGTTGGATTCTGACCTCCCTGCACTCAAAGTGGATTTTCTGGAGCTACAGAACTCGAAATGGCGTGCTTCCAATTGCGTTGGAAATTAGACATCCAGGGCTTTCCAGCAATATATAATAGTCCATACTTTGCACAAGGATAGACGACATAAACTGGCGTTCAACGCCAGTTCTCTGCCCAATTCTGGCGTTCAGCGCCAGAAAAGGATAAAAAACTGGAGTTGAACGCCCAAACTGGCATAAAAACTGGCGTTCAACTCCACAAATGGCCTCTGCACGTGGATTGCTTAAAGTCTCAGCCCCAGCACACACCAAGTGGGCCCTAGCACACCAAGTGGGCCCCAGAAGTGGATCTCTGCATCATCCATCATAGTCCACTCATATTTTGTAACCCTAGGCTACTAGTTTAGTATTAAAACAACTTTTAGAGACTTATTTTGTATCTCATGACATTTCAGATCTAAACTTTGTATTCTCTGACGGCATGAGTCTCTAAACCCCATTGTTGGGGGTGAGGAGCTCTGCTGTGTCTTGATGAATTAATGCAAGTATTTCTGTTTTCCATTCAAACACGCTTGTTCCTATCTAAGATGTTCATTCGCGCTTAACTGTGATGAAGGTGATGATCTGTGACATTCATTACCTTCCTCAAACCATGAACGTGTGCCTGACAACCACCTCCGTTCTATATCCGATTGAATGAGTATCTCTTAGATTCTTTAACCAGAATCTCCGTGGTATAAGCTAGAACTGATGGCGGCATTCATGAGAATCCGGAAAGTCTAAACCTTGTCTGTGGTATTCCGAGTAGGATTCAAGGATTGAATGACTGTGACGAGCTTCAAACTCCTGAAGGCTGGGCGTTAGTGACAGATGCAAAAGGATAGTAAATCCTATTCCAACCGGATCGAGAACCAACCGGTGATTAGCCGTGCTGTGACAGAGCGCGTGAGCGTAGTTTTCACTGGAAGGATGGAAGGTAGCCATTGACAACGGTGATCCACCAACACACAGCTTGCCATAGGAGGACGTGCGTGCGTGAATCAGAAGACAGAGGAAAGCAGAGATTCAGAAGATAAAGCATCTCCAAAACTCCAACATATTCTCCATTACTGCATAACAAGTAACCTTTAATCCATGCTCTATTGTTTATTTGCAATTCAACTGATAAACATAATTGACTTCCTGACTAAGATTTACAAGATAACCATAGATTGCTTCAAACCAACAATCTCTGTGGGATTCGACCCTTACTCACGTAAGGTATTACTTGGACGACCCAGTGCACTTGCTGGTCATATGTGCGAAATTGTAAGAGAGTCACAATTCGGGCACCACTGGGCGTAGTGACAGACGCAAAAGGATAGTAAATCCTATTCCAGTATGATCGATAACCGACAGATAATATAGCCATGCAGTGACAGTGCATTGGACCATTTTCACAGAGAGGATGGGATGTAGCCATTGACAACGGTGATGCCCTACATACAGCTTGCCATGGAAGGGAGTAGGAATGATTGGATGAAGACAGCAGGAAAGCAGAGGTTCAGGAGGAATGAAAGCATCTCTATACGCTTATCTGAAATTCTCATCAATGAATTACATAAGTATCTTTATCCCAGTTTATATTTTATTTATGTTTTTATTATCAATTCACCATAACCATTTGAATCCGCCTGACTGAGATTTACAAGGGTGACCATAGCTTGCTTCAAGCCGACAATCTCTGTGGGATCGACCTTTACTCACATAAGGTTTATTACTTGGACGACCCAGTGCACTTGCTGGTTAGTTGTGCGAAGTTGTGATAAAGAGTTGAGATTACAATTGTGCGTACCAAGTAGTTGGCGCCATTAATGATCACAATTTCGTGCACCAAGTTTTTGGCGTCGTTGCCGGGGATTGTTCGAGTTTGGACAACTGACGGTTCATCTTGTTGCTCAGATTAGGTAATTTTATTTTTATTTTAAGCTTTTTATTTCTTATTTTTGAAAAATACAAAAAAAAAATTTTCTTCTTTTTCGTTTTTCCAAAATAATTTTCAAAAAATTCAAAAATTTTTTTTTATAAAATCATAAAATCAAAAATATTTTTTGTGTTTCTTGTTTGAGTCTAGAGTCAAGTTTTAAGTTTGGTGTCAATTGCATCTTTTTAATTTTCTAAAAAAAATTTTTTATTATTATTTTCGAAAATTTCATGCATTGTATTCTTCATGATCTTCAAGTTGTTCTTGGCTAGTCTTCTTGTTTGATCTTCGTATTTTCTTGTTTTGTGTCTTTTCTTGTTTTTCATATGCATTCTTGAAACATTAATGTCTAAAGAATAAAAAAATTTTAACTTTGGTGTCAATTGCATGTTTATCTCTTTCTTGCATTTTTTGAAAACTCATGCATGGTGTTCTTCATGATCTTCAAGTTGTTCTTGATAAGTCTTCTTGTTTGATCTTTAAAATTTCTTGTTTTGTGTCTTTTCTTATTTTTCATATGCATTCTTGAATTCTTAGTGTCTAAATATTAAAAATTTCTAAGTTTGGTGTCTTGCATATTTTTCCTTTCTTAAAAAATTTTTCAAAAATAAGTCTTGATGTTCATCTTGATCTTCAAAGTGTTCTTGGTGTTCATCTTGACATTCAAAGTATTCTTGCATGCATCATGTGTTTTGATCCAAAATTTTCATGCATTGAGTCTTTTTGATGTTTTTCTCTTTCTTTTTTAAAATTGAAAAATAAAAAAAATATCTTTACCTTTTTCACTCATAAATTTTCGAAAATTTGAGTTGACTTTTTCAAAACTTTTTAAAATTTAGTTGTTTCTTATGAGTCAAATCAAATTTTCAATTTAAAAATTCTATCTTTTTCAAAACTTTTTCAAAAATAAAATCTTTTTCAATTTTTCTTTCAGATTTTCGAAAATTTCAAATTAATTTTCAAAATCTTTTTCTTATTTTTATTCCATATTTTCGAATTCAATGCTAACAATTAATGTGATTGATTCAAAAATATTAAGTTTGTTACTTGCCTAATAAGAAAGGTTCAATCTTTAAATTTTAAAATCAAATCCTTTTGTTTCTTGTTAGTCAATTAATCAACTTTAATTTTCAAAATCAAATCTTTTTAAATTTCTTTTTTCAAATCTTTTTCAAAATAAATTTCAATCACATCTTTTTCAAAATCAATTTCAAAATCTTTTCTAACTTCTTATCTTTTCAAATTTGATTTTTAAATCTTTTTCAATTAACCACTTAACTTTTTTTAATTGATTCTTATCTTTTTCAAAACTACCTAACTAATTCTCTCTCTCTAATTTTCGAAAATCCCTTCCCTCTTTTTGAAAATTCCCTTTTTTTAACTAATTGTTTTAATTTTCAATTTAATTTGATTTCAATTTTAATTTTCGAATTTTAACTTTAATTTTAAAATATTTTTATTTTATTTTATTTAAATTTTCGAATTCTTCTCTTCCTCACCTCCTTCTATTTATTTATTCATCTACTAACACTCCTCCTCCACCCAAAAATTCGAACCCCATCCCGCTCTCTGTGTTCGAATTTTTCCTCTTCTCCTTCTTACATTCTTCTTTTCTTATACTTGCATAAGGAATCTCTATACTGTGACATAGAGGATTTCATATTTTCTTTTGTGTTCTCTTCTTTTTCATATGAGCAGGAACAAGGATAAGAACATTCTTGTTGAAGCCGATCCTGAACCTGAAAGAACTCTAAAGAGGAAGCTAAGGGAAGCTAAAGCACAACTCTCTGGAGAAAACCTGACAAAAATTTTCGAAAAAGAAGGAGACATGGCCGAAAATAACAACAATGTAAGGAAGATGCTTGGTGACTTTACTGCACCTAATTCCAATTTACATGGAAGAAGTATCTCAATCCCTGCCATTGGAGCAAATAATTTTGAGCTGAAACCTCAATTAATTTCTCTGATGCAACAGAATTGCAAGTTTTATGGACTTCCATCTGAAGATCCTTTTCAGTTCTTAACTGAATTCTTGCAGATCTATGATACTGTTAAGACCAATGGGGTTGATTCCGAGGTCTACAGGCTTATGCTTTTCCCATTTGCTGTAAGAGACAGAGCTAGAATATGGTTGGACTCTCAACCTAAGAATAGCCTGAACTCTTGGGATAAGCTGGTCACGGCTTTCTTAGCCAAGTTCTTTCCTCCTTAAAAGCTTAGTAAGCTTAGAGTGGATGTTCAAACCTTCAAATAGAAAGAAGGTGAATCCCTCTATGAAGCTTGGGAGAGATACAAGGAACTGACCAAAAAGTGTCCTTCTGACATGCTTTCAGAATGGACCATCCTGGATATATTCTATGATGGTCTGTCTAAGCTATCAAAGATGTCACTGGACCATTCTGCAGGTGGATCCATTCACCTAAAGAAAATGCCTGCAGAAGCTCAAGAACTCATTGATATGGTTGCAAATAACCAATTCATGTACACTTCTGAAAGGAATCCTGTGAGTAATGGGACGCCTCAAAGGAAGGGAGTTCTTGAAATTGATACTCTGAATGCCATATTGGCTCAGAATAAAATATTGACTCAGCAAGTCAATATGATCTTTCAGAGTCTGAATGGATTGAAGGAATCATCCAACAGTACTAAAGAGGCATCTTCTGAAGAAGAAGCTTATGATCATGAGAACCCTGCAATAGCAGAGGTGAATTACATGGGTGAACCCTATGGAAACACCTATAATCCCTCATGGAGGAATCATCCAAATTTCTCATGAAAGGATCAACAAAAGCCTCAACAAGGATTTAATAATGGTAGAAGAAACAAGTTTAGCAATAACAAGCCTTTTCCATCATCCACTCAGCAACAGACAGAGAATTCTGAGCAGAATCCATCAAGCTTAGCAAACATAGTCTCTGATCTATCTAAGGCCACTTTATGTTTTATGAATGAAACAAGGTCCTCCATTAGAAATTTGGAGGCACAAGTGGGCCAGCTGAGTAAAAGAGTCACTGAAACTCCTCCTAGTACTCTCCCAAGCAATACAGAAGAGAATCCAAAAAGAGAGTGCAAGGCCATTGATTTAACCATCATGGCCGAACCTACAAGGGAGGGAGAGGACATGAATCCCAGTAAGGAAGACCTACTGGGACGTCCAGTGATCAACAAGGAGTTTCCCTCTGAGGAACCAAAGGAATCTGAGGCTCATCTAGAGACCATAGAAATTCCATTGAACCTCCTTATGCCATTCATGAGCTCTGATGAGTATTCTTCTTCTGAAGAGAATGAAGATGTCACTGAAGAGCAAGTTGCCAAGTACCTTGGTGCAATCATGAAGCTGAATGCCAAATTATTTGGTAATGAGACTTGGGAAGATGAACCTCCCTTGCTCATCAATGAACTGAGTGATCTAGATCAATTGACAATGCCTCAGAAGAAACAGGATCCTGGAAGGTTCTTAATACCTTGTACCATAGGCACCGTGACCTTTGAGAAGGCTCTATGTGACCTTGGGTCAGGGATAAACCTCATGCCACTCTCTGTAATGGAGAAACTGGGAATCTTTGAGGTGCAAGCTGCCAGAATCTCATTAGAGATGGCAGACAACTCAAGAAAACAGGCTTATGGACAAGTAGAGGACGTGCTAGTAAAGGTTAAAGGCCTTTACATCCCTGTTGATTTCATAATCCTAGACACTGGAAAGGATGAGGATGAATCCATCATCCTTGGAAGACCCTTCCTAGCCACAGCAAGAGCTGTGATTGATGTGGACAGAGGAGAGTTAGTCTTTCAACTGAATGAGGACAACCTTGTGTTTAAATCTCAAGGGTCTCCTTTTGTAACCATGGAGAGGAAGCATGAAAAACTTCTCTCACTGCAGAGTCAACCAAAGCCCCCACAGTCAAAGTCTAAGTTTGGTGTTGGGAGGCCACAACAAAACTCCAAGTTTGGTGTTGAAACCCCACATTCAAACTCTAAGTTTGGTGTTGGAAGGTTCCAACCTTGCTCTAATTATCTGTGAGGCTCCATGAGAGCTCACTGTCAAGCTATTGACATTAAAGAATTGCTTGTTGGGAGGTAACCCAATGTTATTTAATCATATCTATTTTATTTTCTTTTTGTTATTTCGTGTTTTATTAGGTAGATGATTGGTGCACGATTTGTGAATCACACTTTTCACAACTCGTACCACTAACCAGCAAGTGCATTGGGTCGTCCAAGTGATACCTTACGTGAGTAAGGGTTGATCCCACGGAGATTGTTGGTCTGAAGCAAGCTATGGTTATCTTGCAACTCTTAGTCAGGATATTAATTTGTGGTTATCAGTTGACTTGCAAATGAACAAGAGAGCATGAATTAAAGGTTACTTGTTATGCAATAATGGAGAATATGTTGGAGTTCTGGAGATGCTTTGTCTTCTGAATCTCTGCTTTCCTCTGTCTTCTTGTTCACACACGCACGTTCCTCCTATGGCAAGCTGTATGTTAGTGGATCACCGTTGTCAATGGCTACCATCCGTCCTCTCAGTGAAAATGGTCCAGGTGCGCTGTCACCGCACGGCTAATCATCTGTAGGTTGTCGATCATACCGGAATAAGATTTACTATCCTTTTGCGTCTGTCACTATGCCCAGCACTCGCGAGTTTGAAGCTCGTCACAGTCATCCAATCCCTGAATCCTACTCGGAATACCACAGACAAGGTTTAGACTTTCCGGATTCTCATGAATGCTGCCAATGGATTCTAGCTTATACCACGAAGATTCTGATTAAGGAATCTAAGAGATACTCATTCAATCTAATGTAGAACGGAGGTGGTTGTCAAGCACACGTTCATGGATTGAGAATGGTGATGAGTGTCACGAATCATCACCTTCATCGTAATGAAGCGCGAATGAACATCTTAGATCGGAACAAGCGTATTTGAATAGAAAATAGAAATACTTGCATTAATTCATCGAGACACAGCAGAGCTCCTCACCCCTAAAAATGGAGTTTAGAGACTCATGCCATCAAAGAGTACAAATTTCAGATCTAAAATTGTCATGAGATACCAAATAAATCTCTAAAAGTTGTTTAAATACTAAACTAGTAACCTAGGTTTACAGAAAATGAGTAAACTATGATAGATAGTGCAGAAATCCACTTCTGGGGCCCACTTGGTGTGTGCTAAGGCTGGGACTTAATCTTCTCACGTGCCTGGGCTGTTTTGGGCGTTCAACGCCAGGTTGTAACCTGTTTCTGGCGTTGAACTCCAACTTGTAACCTATTTCTGGCGCTGGACGCCAGACTGCAACATGGAACTGGCGTTGAACGCCAATTTACGTCGTCTATTCTTGAGCAAAGTATGAACTATTATATATTTCTGGAAAGCCCTGGATGTCTACTTTCCAACGCAATTGGAAGCGCGCCAATTGAACTTCTGTAGCTCCAGAAAATCCATTCCGAGTGCAGAGAGGTCAGAATCCAACAACATCAGCAGTCCTTTTTCAGCCCGAATCAGATTTTTGCTCAGCTCCCTCAATTTCAGCCAGAAAATACCTGAAATTACAGAAAAATACACAAACTCATAGTAAAGTCTAGAAATATGAATTTTTCCTAGAAACTAATGAAAATATACTAAAAACTTAACTAAAACATCCTAAAAATTACATGAAATTAACCCCAAAAAGCGTATAAAATATCCGCTCATCACAACACCAAACTTAAACTGTTGCTTGTCCCCAAGCAACTAGACAAATAAAATAGAATACAAATAAGTCACGAAGCAATAATATCTCAGAGTTTTTGAGTGAAGCTCAGATTCTAATTAAATGAGCGGGACTAGTAGCTTTTTGCTTCCGAACAGTTTTGGCATCTCACTTTATCCATTGAAGCTCAGAATGATTGGCATCTATAGGAACTTAGAATTCAGATAGTGTTATTGATTCTCCTAGTTTAGTATGTTGATTCTTGAATACAGCTACTTTTATGAGTCTTGGCCGTAGCCCTAAGCACTTTGTTTTCCAGTATTACCACCGGATACATAAATGCCACAGACACATAATTGGGTGAACCTTTTCAGATTGTGACTCAGCTTTGCTAAAGTCCCCAATTAGAGGTGTCCAGGGTTCTTAAGCACACTCTTCTTTTTGCTTTGGATCTTGACTTTAACCGCTCAGTCTCAAGTTTTCACTTGACACCTTCACGCCACAAGCACATGATTAGGGACAGCTTGGTTTAGCCGCGTAGACCAGGATTTGATTCCCTCAGGCCCTCCTATCCACTGATGCTCAAAGCCTTGGATGCTTTTTATTACCCTTGACTTTTGGTTTTAAGGGCTATTGGCTTTTTCTGCTTGCTTTTTCTCTCTTTTTTTTTTCGCATATACTTTTTTTTTTTGCAAGCTTTGTATTCACTACTTTTTCTTGCTTCAAGAATCATTTTTATGATTTTTTAGATTATCAATAACATGTCTCATATTCATCATTCTTTCAAGAGCCAACATATTTAACATTCAAGAACATCAAATTCCAAAGACATATGCTCTGTTCAAGCATTCATTCAGAAGGCAGAAAGCATTGCCACCACATGTAAATAATTAGAATTTCTTTTATTAAAACTCGAAAAATATTGCCTCCTTATTCTAAAGAAAATCTTCTATTTTATTCATGTTTAATGATGATGAGAAAAATAAATTATAGCTTAATTGGAGATAAAATAACTACTAACTACTACTATAACTTCTAAGGTAAAACTCAAATAAGAACAATTATCACAGAGTTAAGGCTAAGATTAGAACTCAACAACCTTGAATTTGGAATGTGGATGTTCCTCTAGTCTGTGGGGTGCTTGGTCCTTCAAGAGATAACTTCTGACGCTTCAGTTCCTTTAAGTCACGCCCTTGCTCTTCTTGTTCCCTGAGCAGTTTGCAGAGCATGCTATTTTAGTTTTGCTGTTCTTCTTTTATTTGGTCTATAGCTTCTTGCAATTTAGTAACAGATGCTTCAAGATGTTCCCAATATTCAAATTGAGGGATTTCTAGGAGAAATTCCTATGCTCTCCTCTTGATGGGGTGATGAGCGGATAATTTATACGCTTTTTGGCATTGTTTTTAGTATGTTTTTAGTAGAATCTAGTTACTTTTAGGGATGTTTTCATTAGTTTTTATGTTAAATTCACATTTCTGGACTTTACTATGAGATTGTGTATTTTTCTGTGATTTCAGGTATTTTCTGGCTGAAATTGAGGGACTTGAGCAAAAATCAGATTCAGAGGTTGAAAAAGGACTGCTGATGCTGTTGGATTCTGACCTCCCTGTACGCAAAATGGATTTTCTGGAGCTACAGAACTCGAAATGGCGCGCTTCCAATTGCGTTGGAAAGTAGACATCCAGGGCTTTCCAGCAATATATAATAGTCCATACTTTGGCCAAGAATTGACGACGTAAACTGGCGTTCAACGCCAGCCTTCTGCCCAAATCTGGCGTCCAGCGCCAGAAAAGGATCCAAAACCAGAGTTGAACGCCCAAACTGGCACAGAAACTGGCGTTCAACTCCACAAATGGCCTCTGCACGTGCAACACTTAAGCTCAGCCCAAACACACACCAAGTGGGCCCCGGAAGTGGATTTATACATCAAATACTTACTCATGTAAACCCTAGTAGCTAGTTTATTATAAATAGGACCTCTTACTATTGTATTAGGCATCTTTGGATTACCTTATGATCCTTTGATCACGTTTTAGGGGGCTGGCCATCTCGGCCATGCCTGGACCTTCACTTATGTATTTTTAACGGTAGAGTTTCTACACTCCATAGATTAAGGTGTGGAGCTCTGCTGTTCCTCAAAGATTAATGCAAAGTACTACTGTTTTCTATTCAATTCTTCTTATTTCTCTTCTAAGATATCCATTCGCACCCAAGAACATGATGAAGGTGATGATTATGTGTGACGCTCATCATCCTTCTCCCTTATGAACGCGTGCCTGACAAACACTTCCGTTCTACATGAAATAAGCTAGAATGAATATCTCTTAGATCTCCTAACCAGAATCTTCATGGCGTAAGCTAGAATGATGGCGGCATTCAAGAGAATCCGGAAGGTCTAAACCTTGTCTGTGGTATTCCAAGTAGGATTCAACGATTGAATGACTGTGACGAGCTCCTAACTCGCGATTGCAGGGCGTTAGTGACAGACGCAAAAGGATAGTAAATCCTATTCCAGCATGATCGAGAACCGACAGATGAATAGCCGTGCCGTGACAGGGTGCGTGAGCATATTATTCACTGAGAGGATAAGATGAAGCCATTGACAAGGGTGATTCCTCCAGACGATTAGCCGTGCCGTGACAGGGCATTGGATCATTTTCCCGTGAGATGACCGAAAGTAGCCATTGACAGTGGTGATGTATCACATAAAGCCAGCCATGGAAAGGAGTAAGACTGATTGGATGAAGATAGCAGGAAAGCAGAGGTTCAGAGGAACGAAAAGCATCTCCATTCGCTTATCTGAGATTCTTACCAATGAATTACATAAGTATCTCTATCCCTATTCTATTATATAATATTCAAAAACACCATTATCACTTTATATCTGCCTGACTGAGATTTACAAGGTGACCATAGCTTGCTTCATACCAACAATCTCTGTGGGATTCGACCTTTACTCACGTAAGGTATTACTTGGACGACCCAGTGCACTTGCTGGTTAGTTGTATCGAAGTTGTGACAATTATGAATTAAGATCAGAGCACCAAGCTTTGGAGCCATTACCAGGATTTGTTCGAGCCTGGAGATCACAATTTCGTGCACCATGGGGTCATCCTGCACTTGTTGTTTTTCCATTATGGTTTTAGTGATTGGTTGCTCTACTGAGATGTACTCCGTTATTCCCATCCTTACTCCAGCATATTTGCAGAGCATAGAGATTAAGCTTGGATAAGCCAACCTGGCATCTTTGGAGTTCTTGTTTGCAAGTATGTAAAATTCAGATGGGATCAGATGATGAACTTCCACTTTTTTTCCCAACATAATGCAATGGATCATCACTGCTCTTTTAACGGTGACTTCAGAACGGTTGCTAGTGGGCAATATAGAACGCCCAATGAAGTCCAACCATCCTCTGGCGACTGGTTTGAGATCTTCTCTCTTGAGTTGATTTGGAACACCCTTGCTGCTGGTGGTCCACCTGGCTCTAGGGATGCATATATCCTCTAGAATTTTATCCAAGCCCTTGTTTGTTCTCATCATTCTCCTATTGAAGGAGTCTGGATCATCTTTCAGCTGAGGTAGCTTAAAGATCTCCCTGATTTTGTCAGGGTGGATGTGAACAATCTTTTCTCTGACCAAAGTTCGATAGTCATAGAGGGCAGTTCTAGATATTCTCTACCTGTCTGTTTGCCATAGATTAGCGTAGAACTCATGAACCATATTTCTTCCCACTTTTGTTTCATGATTAGCTAGGATTTCCCAGTTCCTGTTTCGAATCTGCTCTTGGATCTCCGGATATTCATCTTCTTTCAGATCGAACTTGACTTCCGGGATCACTGATCTTAGACCCATTATTTTGTAGTAATGGTCTGAATGTTCTTTGGTTAAGAACTTCCTTTGATTCCAAAGTGGTTTTGGAATACTCTCTTTCTTGCCTCTTGGAGTGGGTTGTTTTCCTTTAGGAGCCATGATCTTAGTGGGTATGGTTTAGTGATCACGGATAAACACACTAAACTTAGAGTTTTGCTTGTCCTCAAGCAAAAGAAAAGAAAGAAGAGGGATAGAAGGAGAGCTAGTGGTGAATGGTGGATGGGAGGAGGGAGGCCGATATGGCTTTAAAAGGGAGGGGGTGGGTTTTCGAAAATGTTAAAAAGATAAGATAGAAGATATGATTTATAAAAAATAAGTATATATATAAAAAGATGTGATTTAAGATTGAAAAGATATGAAAGATATTTGAAAAAGATAAATTTGGCTTTTGAAAAAAAATAATGTGAAGATTTGAAAAAGATATTGATGAGTTGAAAAGATTTTAGAAGGAAAAGAGATAGATTTGTTTTGGAAAATTTGAAAAAGAGTTGGATTGGATTGAAAGAGAATTTGTGTTTATGGATTAAGATACATTTGATATTTTTAAAGTAGGGTTTTTATAAATTAGGGTTTTTAGAAATTAGGGTTTGTAACATGTTTATGCAAGAAATCATGAATTGAAACATGAAAATTAAAATTAAAATAAAAAATATGAAACAAAAACGAATTTACCTCCTCCCCACCATCCTGGCGTTAAACGCCCAAATGCTGCATGTTTTGGGCGTTTAACGCCCAAATGCTGCTTCTCATGGGCGTTCAACGCCCAGCTTTTGCTTCTTTCTGGCGTTGAACGCCAGGAACTCCTTTGTCACTGGGCGTTTTTCTAAACACCCAGGATGCTGTCAATCTGGCGTTAAACGCCCAGAAGGTGCTTCTTTCTGGCGTTCAACGCCCAGATGGCTATCCTTACTGGCGTTCAACACCCAGTGGATGCTTCTTTTGGGCGTTGAATGCCCAAAACAGCCTTTTACTGGCGTTTTCTTGCCAGTGAGCTCCTTTTTCCTGTTTTGTACTCTGAATCCTTCTGTAGCCCTGTGAACTTATGCAATTGATTCTTTACCTTGTTAATATTAAGCTCATGGCTGGGTTGCCTCCCAGCAAGCGCTTCTTTATTGTCTTTAGTTGGACCTTGCTGAGCTTTTAATCTAGCCTCAGCCTTGAGCACTCTTGCTCAACATTGCCTTCAAGATAGTGCTTGATTCTCTGTCCATTAACAATGAACTTTTTATCAGAATCAATATTTTGAAGCTCCACATAATCGTATGGTGGTACACTTGTAATCACATATGGTCCCCTCCACCGGGATTTCAGTTTCCCGGGAAATAGCCTGAGCCTAGAGTTAAATAACAGAACCTTTTATCCTGGTTCAAAGATTCTAGATGACAGTTTTCTGTCATGCCACCTTTTTTATTTCTCTTTATAAAGCTTGGCATTTTCGAAAGCAGTGAATCTGAATTCCTCTAGCTCATTCAGCTGGAGCAATCTTTTTTCTCCAGCTAATTTGGCATCAAAGTTTAGGAATCTGGTTGCCCAGTAGGCCTTATGTTCCAGTTCCACAGGCAGGTGACAAGCCTTACCATACACAAGTTGGTATGAAGAGGTCCCTATAGGAGTCTTGAATGCTGTTCTGTAAGCCTACAGAGCATCATCCAAGCTTCGTGCCCAATCCTTTCTACGGGTACTTACAGTCCGTTCCAGGATTCTTTTTAGTTCTCTGTTAGAAACTTCAGGTTGCCCATTTGTTTGTGGATGATATGGAGTCGCCACCTTGTGGCGAATCCCATACCGAACCATGGAAGAGTAAAGCTGTTTGTTGTAGAAGTGAGTGCCCCCATCACTGATTAGTACCCTAGGGACACCAAACCTGCTGAAGATATGTTTCTGGAGGAACTTCAGTACTGTTTTAGTATCATTGGTGGGTGTGGCAATGGCCTCTACCCATTTTGATACATAGTCAACTGCCACCAGAATATAAGTGTTTGAGTATGATGGTGGGAAAGGCCCCATGAAATCAATACCCCATACATCAAACAGCTCAATCTTCAAGATTCCTTGTTGAGGCATGGCGTAACCATGAGGCAAATTACCAGCTCTCTGGCAACTGTCACAGTTACGTACAAACTCTCGGGAATCTCTGTAAAGTGTAGGCCAGTAGAAACCACATTGGAGGACCTTGGTGGCTGTTCGCTCACCTCCGAAATGACCTCCATATTGTGACCCATGGCAATGCCATAAGATCCTTTGTGCTTCTTCTTTAGGCACACACCTACGGATTATGCCGTCTACACATCTCTTAAAGAGATAGGGTTCATCCCACAAGTAGTACTTTGCGTCGGTAATTAATTTTTTCTTTTGTTGCCTGCTGTACTCCTTGGGTATGAACCTTGCAGCTTTATAGTTTGCAATGTCTGCAAACCATGATGTTTCCTGAATGGCAAACAAATGCTCATTCGGAAAGGTCTCAAAGATTTCAAGAGAGGGGAAGGACGTCCCTTCTACTGGCTCTATCTGGGACATATGATCAGCCACTTGGTTCTCTGTTCCTTTTTTGTCTCTTATTTCTATATCAAACTCTTGCAGAAGCAACACCCATCTTATGAGCCTGGGTTTTGAATCCTGCTTTGTGAGTAGATATTTAAGAGCAGCATGGTCAGTGTACACAATCACTTTTGATCCTACTAAGTATGATCTAAACTTGTCAATGGCATAGACCACTGTAAATAATTCCTTTTCTGTGGTTGTGTAATTTTTCTGGACATCATTTAAAACACGGCTACATAATAAATGACATGCAGAAGCTTGTCATGCCTCTGCCCCAGTACTGCACCAATGGCGTGATCACTAGCATCACACATTAATTCGAATGGTAATGTCCAGTCTGGTGCAGAGATAACTGGTGCTGTGACCAGCTTAGCTTTCAGAGTTTCAAACGCCTGCAGGCACTCTGTGTCAAACACAAATGGCGTGTCAGCAGCTAGTAGGTTGCTTAGAGGTTTTGCAATTTTTGAAAGAGTAAACTACCATTTGTACCCACGAAAGTTGAAAACGCTGACATATCTACCCATAGAAAAAAGAAATTACCATTTGTACCCATAAAAAATTATTTTTATAGGCAAAATTATCCAAACTCTAAAAAATTATCTAAAATCCCTAAATTACCCTTCTCTCCACACTATCATCTCCTTCTTCCCTCCTCTCTCTCTCTCTCTCTCTCTCTCTCAATGTTCACAGCCACCCAATCCCAGCATCAACCACAAACCACCGTCTCACCCTCCTCATCATCGCTCACCCTTCTCCGCTAGCAACGTCGCGGACCTCCGCCAGCCCAGGAGCACCGCGCCAGCTTCTCCTCGCCACCATCACCATCGGCTTCAAACCAGAGCCTATCGCGTCAGAGACCCTTGTCAGTGACCACCCCTCCTTCTCTCCTTCCTTGTCTCGGTCTTGCCGACCAGAGGACCTTCGCACCCACTCCGTCCCTGCTTTGCCGCCGCTAGCAACCCTAGAGCCGCAGTGCCCCCTTCTCCTCTTTTCACCGCCGACCACCCTCACCTACCGGGACTACCTTCTCCTCATCACCGAACCAGTGCCCCTGACTGGACAATGCGCCAGCCGCCGCCACCGCGGTCCCCTTTGCGAACCAAAATCGCAGTGAGCTCTCTCTCTTTCTCTCTCTCTGTCTCTTTCACCATTTTTCTTTTCTCCCAGAAAAAGTGAATCCAAATACATGAGACTTCTGTGTTTGATTGTTCAGATTTGATCCTCTCTCCTCACTCTCTTCTCACCTTGGATCTGTATTCTTTTTTGCCCTATTTCTATTAGCTTTCTCTATGACACCCTTTTCAATGTTTTGTTCCCTCAAACAGCTTCAGATTCAGTTGAAACCAAGATCCAATTTTGACTCTCACCCATCGTCATCCATTTTAAATTCCTCTCTGGGTTGATTTTGATTCCTCCAAAGGTGAAGGTTATGGTGATGAAGGAGTGGCAATAAGGTAGTTTGTGGCAGAGGTGGTTTGTGGCAGAGAAATGGAGGTTAGATCGGAGAGTGTTCATGTGATGCGAAGAGAAAGATGGGGGATGATGGTTGCAGTGGTAATGATAAGGGTATTTTGGGGTTTTTAGATAATTTTTTAGTGTTTGGATATTTTTGTTGTGCGAAACTCATGTTTTATGGGTACAAATGGTGATTTCTTTTTTCTATGGGTAGATATGTCAGCGTTTTCAACTTTCGTGGGTACAAATGGTAGTTTACTCTTTTTGAAAAATCCTTTATAAACCTCCTATAGAATCCTGCATGCCCCAGAAAGCTTCTGATTGCCTTAACATTGGCAGGTGGTGGTAATTTTTCAATTACTTCTATTTTAGCTTGATCCACCTCTATTCCCTTGTTTGAAATTTTATGTCCAAGGACAATCCCTTCAGTCACCATAAAGTGACATTTTTCCTAGTTTAAAACCAGGTTGGTCTCTTGGCATCTTTTCAAAACCAGTGTCAGGTGATTAAGACAGGAGCTGAATGAGTCTCCATATACTGAGAAGTCATCCATGAAGACTTCCAGAAATTTTTCCACCATATCAGAGAAAATAGAGAGCATGCATCTCTGAAAGGTTGCAAGCGAATTACACAGCCCAAATGGCATCCTTCTGTAAGCAAACACTCCAGATGGACATATGAATGCTGTTTTCTCTTGATCCTGGGGATCTACTGCAATTTGGTTGTAGCCTGAATAGCCATCCAAAAAACAGTAATAATCATGACCTGCTAGTCTTTCTAGCATCTGGTCTATGAATGGTAAAGGAAAATGATCCTTTCTGGTGGCTGTATTGAGCCTTCTGTAGTCAATACACATGCGCCACCCTGTAACTGTTCTTGTAGGAACCAGTTCATTTTTTTCATTATGAACCACTGTCATGCCTCCCTTTTTGGGGACAACTTGGACAGGGCTCACCCAGGGGCTATCAGAAATAGGATAAATAATCCCAGCCTCTAGTAATTTGGTGACCTATTTCTGCACCACTTCCTTCATGGCTGGATTTAGCCGCCTCTGTAGTTGAACCACTGGCTTAGCATTGTCCTCCAATAAGATCTTGTGCATGCATCTAGTTGGGCTTATGCCCTTAAGGTCACCTATGGACCACCCAAGAGCTGTCTTGTGTGTCCTTAGCACTTGAATTAGTGCTTCCTCTTCCTGTGGATTTAAAGCAGAGCTTATGATCACTGGAAAAGTGTCACCTTCTCCCAGAAATGCAGATTTCAGGGATGGTGGTAATGGTTTGAGCTCGGATTTAGGAGGTTTTTCCTCTTCCTGAGGAAATTTCAAAGGCTCTTTCAATTCCTCTGAATCCTCAAGATCAGGCTGAACATCTTTAAAGATATCTTCCAACTCTGATTCGAGACTCTCAGCCATGTTGATCTCCTCTACCAAAGAGTCAATAAGATCAACTTTCATGCAGTCTTTTGGTGTGTCTGGATGCTGCATGGCATTGACAACATTCAACTTAAACTCATCCTCATTGACTCTCAGGGTGACTTCCCCCTTTTGGACATCAATGAGAGTTCGTCCAGTTGCTAGGAAAGGTCTTCCTAGGATGAGAGTAGCACTCTTGTGCTCCTCCATTTCCAGCATTACAAAGTCAGTGGGAAAGGCGAATGGCCCAACCCTGACAATCATGTCCTCAATCACGCATGATGGGTATTTAATGGAGCCATAAGCAAGTTGGAGACATATCCGGGTTGGTTTAACTTCTTCAGTTAAACCAAGCTTTCTGATAGTGGATGCAGGTATTAGGTTGATGCTTGCCCCAAGATCACATAAGGCTGTCTTGGTGCAATTACCCTCTAATATGCATGGTATCAGAAAGCTTCCGGGATCTTTAAGCTTTTCTGGAAAGCTTTTCAGAATGACTGCACTGCATTCTTCAGTGAGGAGAACTCTTTCAGTTTCTCTCCAATCCTTCTTATGACTGAAGATCTCTTTCATGAACTTGGCATAAGAAGGTATTTGCTCAGGTGCCTCTGCAAACGGAATCTTTATTTCAAGAGTCCTGAGATAATATGCAAAGCGAGCAAATTGCTTATCCTGCTCCTCTTGGTGGAGTTTTTGAGGATAAGGTATCTTGGCTTTATATTCTTCAACCTTAGTTGCTGCAGGTTTATTTCCTACAGAGGTGGTTGGAGAAGCCTTTTTAGACGGGTTGTTATCAGCACTTGTGTATGTCTGATCCCTCATTGGCATTTGAATGCCAGGGTTAGAAGCTGGAGTGACGTTGGACGCCAACTCCTCACCTGTTCCTGGTGTCTGAATGCCAGAACTGTGCTTCTTTTGGGCGTTCAACGCCAATTCCTTGCTTGTTTCTGGCATTGAACGCCAGGACTAAGCATGGTTTGGGCGTTCAACGCCAGCTTTCCACCCAATTTCTGGCGTTTGATTGCCAAAATTATTCCTCTCCGGGCTCTTACTGTCCTCAGATGGATTTTGGGTAGTTTGCTCATTTCTTGGCTTCCTGCTGCCTTGAGGTGGGGTATTTAATGTTTTCCCACTTCTTAATTGAACTGCTTGTCACTCTTCTGTTATTTGTTTTGACAGCTACTGCTTTGTTTGCTTTAATTATACTTCCATATTTATATTAGCCATTCTTGTCTCTTGTAGTCTTTCCTTGAATTCGGCTAACTGTTTTGTTAGAAAATCCAATTGCTGATTGAATTCAGTAGCTTGTTCTGCAGGACTGAGTTCAGCAGTTACTGTTCTAGCCTCTTCTTTCAGGGAAGGTTCACTGCTTAGGTACAGATGCTGATTTCTGGCAACTGTATCAATGAGCTCTTGAGCTTCTTCAATTGTCTTTCTCATGTGGATAGATCCACCACATGAGTAATCTAGAGAAATCTGAGCCCTTCCTGTAAGCTCATAATAGAAGATGTCTAACTGAACCCACTCTGAAAACATTTCAGAGGGGCACTTTCTTAGCATCTCTCTGTATCTCTCCCATGCATCATAAAGAGATTCATTATCTCCTTGTTTAAAGCCTTGGATGTCCAGCCTTAGCTGTGTCATCCTTTTTAGAGGGAAATATTGATTCAGGAATTTTTCTGACAGCTGTTTCTATGTCCTTATGCTAGCCTTAGGTTGGTTATTTAACCACCTCTTAGCTTGGTCTTTTACAGCAAATGAAAACAGTAATAGTCTGTAGACATCCTGATCTACTTCCTTATCATGGACTGTGTCAGCAATTTGTAAAAACTGTGCCAGAAACTCTGTAGGTTCTTCCTGTGAAAGATCAGAATACTGGCAACTTTGCTACACCATGATAATGAGCTGAGGATTCAGCTCAAAGCTATTGACTCCAATGGAGGGTATAGTGATACTACTCCCATATGAAGCAGTAGTGGGGTTAGCATATGACCCCAGAGTCCTTCTGGACTGTTCATTTCCACTTAGATCCATGATGGAGAAAGGGAGATGATGTAAAATAGAGAAAAAAATATTTTTATTTATTTATTTATTTCGAAAATAAAATAAACTAAAATAAAATAAATAAAGATGGGTGAAGATTTTCGAAAAATGAAGAGAGAGAAAGAAGAAAAATGGTTAGGAAGTTTTGAAAAAGATATGATTGAAAGAATTTGATTGGAAAAGATATGATTTGAAAAAGATATGATTTTTAAATTTGATGACTAATTTAATGCTAATTTTTCGAAAATTATGAGTGGAATGAAGAAAAGATATTTTTTTTTATTTTTGAATTTTATGATGAAAGAGAAAAACACATAAAAGACACACAACTTAAAATTTTTGGATCTAATGCTCCTTGTTTTCGAAAATTTTGGAGGGAAAACACCAAGGAACACCAAACTTAAAAATTTTAAGATCAAAACACAAGGAAGACTCAAGAACACTTCGAAGAATCACAAGAACAACAAGAACATGAAGGTAGAACACCAAACTTAAAATTTTTAGAAAACCAAAATAAAATTTTTGAAAACCAAAGAAAAATCAACAAGAAAAAACCAAACTTAAAGTTTGGCACAAGATTTAATAGAAAAATTATTTTTGAAAAAAGAATTTAAGAAGAAGATACCCAATTACCAAGAACATAGACCAACGCTCTAGCCAATTGGGAAGTAAATGTAACACTTGTTTTGAAGAAGTATTTTCAATAACTAAGAATAATTTTTTTTTTGAAAACTAATGTTTTGAAAAGGCACACGAAAAACAAGAAAAGAAACAGAACAAGAAAAACTAAAGATCAAACAAGAAAAATAAACAAGAACAACTTGAAGATGAAGGAAGAACAAAGAACACAAATTTCGAAAATTTTAAAAGAAATTTTTTTTTTCCTAATCTAAGCAACAAAATAATCCGTCAGTTGTCCAAACTCGAACAATCCCCGGCAACGGCGCCAAAAACTTGGTGCACGAATTGTGAATCACACTTTTCACAACTCGTACCACTAACCAGCAAGTGCACTGGGTCGTCCAAGTGATACCTTACGTGAGTAAGGGTCGATCCCACAGAGATTGTTGGTCTGAAGCAAGCTATTGTTATCTTGCAACTCTTAGTCAGGATATTAATTTGTGGTTATCAGTTGACTTGCAAATGAACAAGAGAGCATGAATTAAAGGTTACTTGTTATGCAGTAATGGAGAATATGTTGGAGGTTTGGAGATGCTTTGTCTTCTGAATCTCTGCTTTCCTCTGTCTTCTTGTTCACACACGCACGTTCCTCCTATGACAAGCTGTGTGTTGGTGGATCACCGTTGTCAATGGCTACCATCCTTCCTCTCAGTGAAAATGGTCCAGGTGCGCTGTCACCGCATGGCTAATCATCTGTAGGTTCTCGATCATACCGGAATAAGATTTACTATCCTTTTGCGTCTGTCACTACGCCCAGCACTTGCGAGTTTGAAGCTCGTCACAGTCATCCAATCCCTGAATCCTACTCGGAATACCACAGACAAGGTTTAGACTTTCTGGATTCTCATGAATGCTGTCAATGGATTCTAGCTTATACTACGAAGATTCTGATTAAGGAATCTAAGAGATACTCATTCAATCTAATTTAGAAAGGAGGTGGTTGTCAGGCACACGTTCATGGATTGAGAATGGTGATGAGTGTCTCGGATCATCACCTTCATCATAATGAAGCGCGAATGAACATCTTAGATCGGAACAAGCGTATTTGAATAGAAAACAGAAATACTTGCATTAATTCATCGAGACACAGCAGAGCTCCTCACCCCTAACAATGGAGTTTAGAGACTCATGCCGTCAAAGAGTACAAAGTTCAGATCTAAAATTGTCATGAGATACCAAATAAATCTCTAAAAGTTGTTTAAATACTAAACTAGTAACCTAGGTTTACAGAAAATGAGTAAACTATGATAGATAGTACAGAAATCCACTTCTGGGGCCCACTTGGTGTGTGCTGGGGCTGAGACTTAAGCTTTTCACCTGCCTGGGCTGTTTTGGGCGTTCAACGCCAGGTTGTAACCTGTTTCTGGCATTGAACTCCAACTTGTAACCTATTTCTGGCGCTGGACGCCAGACTGCAACATGGAACTGGCGTTGAACGCCAGTTTACATCGTCTATCCTTGAGAAAAGTATAGACTATTATATATTTCTGGAAAGCCCTGGATGTCTACTTTCCAACGCAATTGGAAGCGCGCCAATTGAACTTCTGTAGCTCCAGAAAATCCATTCTTAGTGCAGAGAGGTCAGAATCCAACAGCATCAGCAGTCCTTTTTCAGCCCGAATCAGATTTTTGCTCAGCTCCCTCAATTTCAGCCAGAAAATACCTGAAATTACAGAAAAACAAAAAAACTCATAGTAAAGTCCAGAAATATGAATTTTTCCTAGAAACTAATGAAAATATACTAAAAACTTAACTAAAACATCCTAAAAACTACAAGAATTAACCCCAAAAAGCGTATAAAATATCCGCTCATCAATGATCATGTGAAGTCACAAAAACTACTGAAAAATAAAAAACAGAATGAAAAATAGCATTGAAAACAGCACACCCTGGAGGAGAGGCATGCTGGCGTTAAACGCCAGAAACAAGCACCAAGCTGGCGTTTAACGCCAGAACCAAGCATCTACCTGGCATTAAATGCCAGAAACAAGCTACATTTGGGCGTTCAACGCCAGAAACAGACAGCAATCTGGCGTTAAATGCCAGGATTGCATAGCAAGGGCATTTTACACGCCTAATTGGAGCAGGGATGTTAAGTCCTTGGCCCCACTGGATCTGTGGACCCCACAGGATCCCTACCACTTCTTCTCTCATCTTCACACCTTTTCATAACATTCTTCCTCAATTAACCTCCACCAATCACCTCCATTACTCCTCCAAAACCATCATACAACCCACCTACACCCACCCACTTAAATTCAAACCATCACTCCTTCATTTTCACACATCATAACCACCTGAACCCCCTTGACTGAACCATTCACACACCTCCATCTCCTCCATTTTCTTCTTCTTCTACTCACTTCTTTCTTCTTTTGCTCGGGAACGAGCAAACCTTCTATGTTTGGTGTGGTAAAAGCATTGCTTTTTGTTTTTCCATAACCATCTAGGGCACCTAAGGCTGGAGACATTCTCATTGAAGAGGACAAGCCCATCACTAAGAAAAGGATGGAGCAAACAAGAGATCATGGACCTCAACAAGAGCATGAGAAAATTCCTCACCATGAAATCCCTGAGATGCCTCAAGGGATGCACTTTCCTCCACAGAATTATTGGGAGCAAATCAACACTTCCCTAGGAGAATTAAGTTCCAACATGGGACAACTAAGGGTGGAGCACCAAGAGCACTCCATCATCCTCCATGAGATTAGAGAAGATCAAAGAGCCATGAGGGAGGAGCAACAAAGGCAAGGAAGAGACATAGAGGAGCTCAAAAGCACCATTGGTTCTTCAAGAAGAGGAAAACATCACCCTCACTAAGGTGGACTCATTCCTTAATCTCCTTGTCTATTTATTTTACTATTTTTTTATTTTTGAGCTTTATGTTTTACTTATGTTTGTGTCTTTACTATATGATCACTAGTGTCTAAGTGTCTATGCCTTAAAGTTATGAATATAAATCCATCACCTTTCTTAAATGAAAAATGTTTTAATTACAAAAGAACAAGAAGTACATGGTTTCGAATTCATCCTTGAAACTAGTTTAATTATTTTGATGTGGTGGCAACAGTTTTTATTTTCTGAATGAATGCTTGAACAGTGCATATTTCTTTTGAAGTTGATGTTTATGAATATTAAATATGTTGGCTCTTGAAGAATAAGGAAAAAGGAGAAATGTTATTTGATAATCTGAAAAATCATAAAAATGATTCTTGAAGCAAGAAAAAGCAGTGAATACAAAAGCTTGCAGAAAAAAATAGCAAAAAAAAAAAAGAAAAAGATAAAGCAAGCAGAAAAAGCCAAAAGCTCTTTAAACCAAAAGGCAAGAGAAAAAAGCCAATAGCCCTTAAAACCAAAAGGCAAGGGTAATAAAAAGGATCCAAGGCTTTGAGCATCAGTGGATAGGAGGGCCTAAAGGAATAAAATCTTGGCCTAAGCGGCTAAACTAAGCTGTCCCTAACCATGTGCTTGTGGCGTGAAGGTGTCAAGTGAAAACTTGGGACTGAGCAGTTAAAGTCAAGGTCCATAGCAAAAACAGAGTGTGCTTAAGAACCCTGGACACCTCTAATTGGGGACTTTCGCAAAGATGAGTCACAATCTGAAAAGGTTCACCTAGTTATGTGTCTGTGGCATTTATGTATCTGGTGGTAATACTGGAAAACAAAGTGCTTAGGGCCATGGCCAAGAATCATAAAGTAGTTGTGTTCAAGAATCAACATACTGAACTAGGAGAATCAATAACACTATCTGAATTCTAAGTTCCTATAGATGCCAATCATTCTGAACTTCAATGGATAAAGTGAGATGCCAAAACTATTCAAGAGGCAAAAAGCTACAAGTCTCGCTCATCTGATTGGAGCTAAGTTTCATTGATATTTTGGAATCTATAGTATATTCTCTTCTTTTTATCCTATTTGATTTTCAGTTGCTTGGGGACAAGCAACAGTTTAAGTTTGGTGTTGTGATGAGCGGATAATTTATACGCTTTTTGGCATTGTTTTTACACAGTTTTCAGTATAATTTAGTTAGTTTTTAGTATATTTTTATTAGTTTTTAAATAAAAATTACATTTCTGGACTTTACTATGAGTTTGTGTGTTTTTCTGTGATTTTAGGTATTTTCTGGCTGAAATTGAGGGACTTGAGCAAAAATCAGATTCAGAGGTTGAAGAAGGACTGCAGATGCTGTTGGATTCTGACCTCCCTGCACTCAAAGTAGATTTTCTGGAGCTACAAAACTTCAAATGGCGCACTCTCAATTGCGTTGGAAAGTAGACATCCAGGGATTTCCAGCAATATATAATAGTTCATACTTTGCTCAAGTTTAGGTGACGCAAACTGGCGTTGAACGCCAGTTCCATGTTGCATTCTGGAGTTAAACGCCAGAAACAGGTTGCAAAGTGGAGTTAAACGCCAGAAACAGGTTATAAACTGGCATTCAACTCCAAGAAAGACCTCTCCACATGAAAGCTTCAATGCTCAGCCCAAGCACACACCAAGTTGGCCCCAGAAGTGGATTTCTGCATCATTTACTTATTTTTGTAAACCCTAGTAACTAGTTTAGTATAAATAGAACTTTTTACTATTGTCTTTACATCTTTGGATTATCTTTTGATCCTTCGATCATGTTTTGGAAGCTGGCCATTTGGCCATGCCTGGACCTTATCACTTATGTATTTTCAACGGTAGAGTTTCTACACTCTATAGATTAAGGTGTGGAGCTCTGCTGTTCCTCATGAATTAATACAAAGTACTACTGTTTTTCTATTCAATTCAAGCTTATTCCTATTCTAAGATATTCATTCGCACCCAAGAACATGATGAATGTGATGATTATGTGACGCTCATCATCATTCTCACCTATGAACGCGTGCCTGACAAACACTTCCGTTCTACATGCAAACAAGCTAGAATGAGTATCTCTTAGATATCTAATACAGAGGACCGAGACCGAGATATTAGAATCTTCGTGGTATAAGTTAGAACCCATGGATGGCCATTCTTGAGATCCGAAAAGTATAAACCTTGTCTGTGATATTCCGAGTAGGATCTGGGAAGGGATGGCTGTGACAAGCTTCAAACTCGCGAGTGCTGGGCGTAGTGACAGACGCAAAAGGATAGTAAATCCTATTCCAGTATGATCGAGAACCGACAGATGATTAGCCATGCAGTGACAGCGCATTGGACCATTTTCACAGAGAGGATGGGATGTAGCCATTGACAACGGTGATGCCCTACATACAGCTTGCCATGGAAGGGAGTAGGAATGATTGGATGAAGACAGCAGGAAAGCAGAGGTTCAGGAGGAACGAAAGCATCTCTATACGCTTATCTGAAATTCTCACCAATGAATTACATAAGTATCTCTATCCCAGTTTATATTTTATTTATGTTTTTATTATCAATTCACCATAACCATTTGAATCCGCCTGACTGAGATTTACAAGGGTGACCATAGCTTGCTTCAAGCCGACAATCTCCGTGGGATCGACCCTTACTAACGTAAGGTTTATTACTTGGACGACCCATTGCACTTGCTGGTTAGTTGTGCGATGTTGTGATAAAGAGTTGAGATTACAATTGTGCGTACCAAGTAGTTGGCGCAATTGATGATCACAATTTCGTGCACCACGGTGCCAAAAACTTGGTGCACAAAATTGTGATTCACACTTTTCACAACTCCGCACAACTAACCAGCAAGTGCACTGGGTCGTCCAAGTAATAAACCTTACGTGAGTAAGGGTCGATCCCACGGAGATTGTCGTCTTGAAGCAAGCTATAGTCATCTTGTAAATCTCAGTCAAGCAGATTCAAATGGTTATGAGGTTTTGATAATTAAAAGATAAATAAACATAAAATAAGATAGAGATACTTATGTAATTCATTGGTTTACTAACACCTCTCTTCTTCTTAAAATTTGAACCCTCTCCCTCTCTCTGTGTTCGAATTCTCTTCATTCTCTCTCTACCGCATTCTTCTATTCTTCTCTTCTTCTACTCACATAAAGGAATCTCTATACTGTGACATAGAGGATTCCTCTTCTTTTTTGTTCTCTTCTTTTTCATATGAGCAGGAACAAGGATAAGAATATTCTTGTTGAAGCTGATCCTGAAACTGAAAGGACTCTGAAGAGGAAGCTAAGATAAGCAAAAGCACAACACTCTGGAGAGGACCTAACATAAATTTTCGAAAAAGAAGAAGTTATGGTAGCCAAAAATAACAACAATGGTGGAGATGCAAGGAAGATGCTTGGTGACTTTACTGCACCAACTTCTAACTTCTATGGAAGAAGCATCTCAATTCCTACAATTAGAGAAAACAACTTTGAGCTTAAGCCTCAATTAGTTTCTCTAATGCAACAGAATTGCAAGTTTCATGGACTTCAATTGGAAGATCCTCATCAGTTCTTAGCTGAATTCTTGCAAATCTGTGACACTGTTAAGACCAATGGGGTTAATCCTGAGGTCTACATACTTATGCTTTTCCCCTTTGCTGTAAGAGACAAAGCTAGGATATGGTTGGATTCACAACCTAAAGAAAGCCTGAACTCTTGGAAAAAGTTGGTCAATGCTTTCTTGGCCAAATTCTTTCCACCTCAAAAGTTGAGCAAGCTTAGAGTGGAAGTCCAAACCTTCAAACAGAAGGAAGGTAAATCCCTCTATGAAGCTTGGGAAAGATACAAGCAATTGATCAGAAGGTGTCCTTTTGACATGCTTTCAGAATGGAGCATCCTATGTATATTCTATGATGGTCTGTCTGAATTATTCAAGATGTAATTGGATCACTCTGCTGGTGGATCTCTTCATCTGAAGAAGACGCCTGCAGAAGCCCAGGAACTCATTGAAATGGTTGCAAATAACTAGTTCATGTATACTTCTGAAAGAAATCTTGTGAATAATGGGACAACTCAGAAGAAAGGAGTTCTTGAGATTGATACTCTGAATGCAATATTGGCTCAGAATAAAATATTGACTCAGCAAGTCAATATGATTTCTCAGAGTCTGACTGGAATGCAAGCTGCATCCGGCAGTACTAAAGAAGCTTCCTCTGAAGAAGAAGCTTATGACCCTGAGAACCCTACAATGGAAGAGGTGAATTATATGGGAGAATCCTATGGAAACACCTATAATCCTTCATGGAGAAATCATCCCAATTTCTCATGGAAGGATCAACAGAAGCCGAATCAAAGCTTCAATAATAATAATGGTGGAAGAAATAGGTTTGGCAATAGAAATCTTTTCCATCATCTTCTGAGCAACAGACAGAGAATTCTAAGCAGAGCCTTTTTGACATAGCAACCATAATCTCTGATCTAAGTAAGATCACTCACAGTTTCATGATTGAAACAAGGTCCTCAATTAGAAATTTGGAGGCACAAGTGGGTCAACTAAGTAAAAAAATTATTGAAATCCCTCCTAGTGCTCTCCCAAGCAATACAAAAGAGAATCCAAAGAGAGAGTGCAAGGCCATCAATATACCCAACATGGCCGAATGCACAGAGGAAGGAAAGGCAGTGATTTCCACTGAGGAAGACCTCAATAGACGTCCACTGGCCACTAAGGAGTTCCCTATTGAGGAACCAAAGGAATATGAGGCTCATATATAGACGATAGAGATTCCACTGAACTTACTGTTGCCATTCATGATCTCTGATGAGTGTTCTTCCTCTGAAGAGGATGAATATATTATTGAAGAGAAAGTTGCTCAGTATTTAGGAGCAATCATGAAGCTGAATGCCAAGTTATTTGGTAATGAGACTTGGGAGGATGAACCTCCATTGCTCATTAATGAACTAAATATCTTGGTTCAATAGAAATTACCTCAGAAGAAACCGGATCCCGGAAAGTTCTTAATACCTTGTACCATAGGCACCATGACCTTCAAAAAGGCTCTGTGTGACCTTGGTTCAAGTATAAACCTCATGCCACTCTCTGTAATGGAGAAACTAAGGATCTTTGAGGTACAAGCTGCAAGACTCTCACTAGAGATGGCAGACAATTCAAGGAAACAGGCTTATGGACTTGTAGAGGATGTCTTAGTGAAAGTTGAAGGCTTTACCACAGCAAGAGCTGTGATTGATATGGACAGAAGAGAGTTAATCCTTCAATTGAATGAGGACTACCTTGTGTTTAAGGCTCAAGGATCTTCTTCTGTAACCATGGAGAGGAAGCATGAAAGGATTCTCTCAATACAGAGTCAAGCAGAACCCCCCACACTCAACTTCTAAGTTTGGTGTTGGGAGGCCATCATCAAGCTCTGAGTCTCAGTGAAGCTCTCTAGGAGCTCACTGTCAAGCTATTGACATTAAAGAAGCGCTTGTTGGGAGGCAACCCAATGTTATTTAACTATATTTATTTATTTTCCATTGTTATTTTATGTTTTCTTTAGGTTGATAATTATGTGAAGTCATAAAAATAACTGTAGAATTAAAGCAAAATGAAAAACAGCATCAAAAATAGCACACCCTGGAGGACAGGGTTACTGGCGTTTAAACGCCAGTAAAGATAGCAGAATCGGCGTTTAACACCCAGCCTGGCAGCATTCTGGGCGTTAAATGCCAAAATGGGCAGCACTCTGGGCGTTTAACGCCAGAAAGGGGTGTTTGGCGTCTGGCTGGCGTTAAACGCTAGAAATGGCAGACAGACTGGCGTTTAACGCCAGAAAAGGGTGTCTGGCTGGCGTTAAATGCCAGGAAAGGTAGCAGAGCTGGCGTTTAATGCTAGAATTGGCACACAGAGGGCGTTTGAATGCCAGAATGGTACAGGGAGCAGAATTCCTTGACACCTCAGGATCTGTGGACCCCACAGGATCCCTACCTACCCCACCACTTCTTCTCTCCTTCTCACACCTTTCTATAACACTCTTCCCTAAATACCCTTGACCAATTCCATCAATACCTCTTCCCCAAATACCCTTCACCTATCAAATCCTACCCTCTTCCCCATATCATCTTCACCACTCACATCTATCCATCATAAACCCCACCTACCTCACCATTCAAATTCAAACCATTTCCCTCCCAAACCCACCCCTTCATGACCGAATCCCCTCTCTCTCCTACCCTATAAATACCCCTCCTCACTACCTTCACTTTCACACATCACAAACACTTCTCTCCCTCTTGGCCGAAACCATCACCTCCCTTTATCTCCTCCATTTCTTCTTCTTCTACTTCTTTCTTTCTTCTTTTGCTCGAGGACGAGCAAACCTTTTAAGTTTGGTGTGAAAAGAGCCCTGCTTTTCTATTTTTTCCCTAACCATTAATGGCACCTAAGGCCAGAGAAACCTCTAGAAAAAGGAAAGGGAAGGCAATTGCTTCCACCTCCGAGTCATGGGAGATGGAGAGATTCATCTCAAATGTCCATCAAGACCACTCCTATAAAGTTGTGGCCAAGAAAAAAGTGATTCTCGAAGTCCCCTTCATGCCCAAAAAGGGAAAATATCTGGAGATCCGACGTGAGATTCAAAGAAGAGGTTGGAAAGCTCTCACCAACCCAATCCAACAAGTCAGAATCTTAATGGTTCAAGAGTTCTATGCCAATGCATGGATCACTAGGAACCATGACCAACGTATGAACCCGAACCCAAAAAATTGGCTCACAATGGTTTGAGAGAATTACTTGGATTTCAGTCCGAAAAATGTAAGGTTGGCATTTAACTTGCCAATGATGAGAGGAGATCCTCATCCTTTTACTAGAAGGGTCAACTTTGATCAAAGGTTGGACCAAGTCCTTAGGGACATTTGTGTGGAAGGAGCTCAATGGAAGAGATACTCAAGAGGCAAGCCAGTTCAACTAAGAAGGCTTGACCTCAAACCCGTGGCTAGGGGATGGTTGGAGTTCATCCAACGCTCTATCATTTCTACTAGCAACCGGTCTGAAGTTACAATAGACCGGGCTATCATGATCCATAGCATCATGAATGGAGAGGAAGTAGAAATTCATGAGATCATATCCCTAGAACTCTACAAGGTGGCGGACAAGCCCTCCACTTTGGTAAGGTTAGCCTTCCCTCATCTCATTTGCACCTTATGCAGTTCAGCTGGAATTGTCATAGAGGAAGACATCCTCATTGAAGGAGACAAGCCCATCACTAAGAAGAAGATGGAGCAAACAAGATAGCCCATTCATGGACCTCAACAAGAGTATGAGGAAGTTCCTCATCTAGAATCCCTGAGATTCCTCAAGGGATACATTTTCCTCCACAAAACTATTGGGAGCAAATCAAAACCTCATTAGGTCAACTAAGTTCCAACATGGGTCAACTAAGGATGGAGCACCAAGAGCATTCCATCATCCTCCATGAAATTAGAGAGGACCAAAAGGCCATGAGAAAGGAGCAACAAAGGTAAGGAAGAGATATTGAGGAGTTCAAGCACTCTAGATGTTCAAGAAGAAGAACTAGCCGCCATCACTAAGGTGGACCCATTCTTTAATTTTCTTGTTCTTATTTCTCTATTTTTCGAAAATTATGCTTTATATTTTGTCTATGTTTGTGTCTTTATGATCATTAGTGTCTAGTGTCTATGTCTTAAAGCTATGAATGTCCTATAAATTCTTCACCTTTCTTAAATGAAAAATGTTTTTAATTGCAAAAGAACAAGAAGTGCATGATTTCGAATTCTATCTTGAAGTTAGTTTAATTATTTTGATGTTGTGGCAATACTTTTTGTTTTCTGAATGAATGCTTAAACAGTGCATATTTTTGAATTTGTTGTTTATGAATGTTAAAATTGTTGGCTCTTGAAAGAATAATGAAAAAGGAAAATGTTATTGATAATCTGAAAAATCATAAAATTGATTCTTAAAGCAAGAAAAAGCAGTGAAAAGCTTGCAGAAAAACAAAAGAGAAAAGGAAAAAAATGGCAAAAAAAATAAAGAAAAAAAAAGAGAGAAAAAGAAAAAGCAAGTAGAAAAATCCAATAACCCTTTAAACCAAAAGGCAAGGGCAAAAAGGATCAAAGGCTTTGAGCATTAATGGATAGGAGGGCCCACAGGAATAAAATCCTGGCCTAAGCAGCTAAATCAAGCTGTCCCTAACCATGTGCTTGTGGCATGAAGGTGTCAAGTGAAAAGCTTGAGACTGAGCGGTTAAAGTCGTGGTCCAAAGCAAAAAGAGTATGCTTAAGAGTTCTGGACACCTCTAACTGGGGACTCTAGTAAAGCTGAGTCACAATCTGAAAAGGTTCACCCAGTTATGTGTCTGTGGCATTTATGTATCCGGTGGTAATACTGGAAAACAAAATGCTTAGGATCACAGCCAAGACTCATAAAGTAGCTGTGTTCAAGAATCAACATACTGAACTAAGAGAATCAATAACACTATTTGAATTCTAAGTTCCTATGGATGCCAATCATTCTGAACTTCAAAGGATAAAGTGAGATGCCAAAACTGTTCAGAAGTAAAAAGGCTACAAGTCCCGCTCATCTAATTGAAGCTAATCTTCATTGATAAGTTTGGAATTTATTGTATATTAACTTTTTTTTATCCTATTTTGTTTTCAGTTGCTTGGGGACAAGCAACAATTTAAGTTTGGTGTTGTGATGAGCAGATAATTTATACCCTTTTTGGCATTGTTTTTACATAGTTTTTAGTATGTTTTAGTTACTTTTTATTATATTTTTATTAGTTTTTATTCAAAAATCACATTTCTGGACTTTACTATGATTTTGTGTGTTTTTCTGTAATTTCAGGCATTTTCTGGCAGAAATTGAGGGACCTGAGCAAAAATCTGATTCAGAGGCTGAAAAAGGACCGCAGATGCTATTGGATTCTGACCCTCTTGCACTCGAAGTGGATTTTCTGGAACTACAGAAGCCCAATTGGCGCACTCTCAATTGATTTGGAAAGTAGACATCCTGGGCTTTCCAGCAATATATAATAGTTCATACTTTTTCCGAGATTTGATGGTCAAAACTGGCGTCCAAAACCAGCCTAAAACTTTCTGGCGTAAAACTCCCAAATTGGCACCAGAATTGGAGTTAAACGCCCAAACTGGCACCAAAGCTGGCGTTTAACTCCAGAAACAGCCCATGCACGAAAAAGCTTCAATGCTCAGCCCAAGAACACACCAAGTGGGCCCCGAAAGTGGATTTCTGCACTATCTACACTTAGTTACTCATTTTCTATAACCCTAGGTTACTAGTCTAGTATAAAAACTACTTTTAGAGATTTATTTTATATCTTTTATCAGACTTTTGATCCAGTTTTCATACTTGGGAGCTGAGATCATTGTTCACATTTTAGGGGCTGGCCATTCGGCCATGCCTAGACCTTTTTCACTTATGTATTTTCAACGGTGGAGTTTCTAGACCCCATAGATTAAGGTGTGGAGCTCTGCTGTTCTTCATGAATTAATGCAATTACTACTATTTTCTATTCAATTCATGCCTACTTCTTCTCCAAGATATACCCTTGTACTTAATTTAGTTCAGTCAGAATGAAGGGGTGACCCGTGACAATCACCCAATCTTCGTTACTCGCTTAGCCAAGATCCGCGTGCCTGACAACCACAAAGCGGTCTACATGATGTTCAACGTAGTCATTGGACGACAGCCGGAGTATATTCTCTTGGATATCTAATACACAGACTGAGTCCGTGAGATTAGTATCTTCGTGGTATAGGCTAGAACAATTGGCAGCATTCATGGGATCCGAAAAGTCTAAACCTTGTGTGTGGTATTTCGAGTAGGATCTGGGAATGAATGACTGTGACGAGCTTCAAACCTGTGAATGTTGGGCGCAAGTGACAGTGTGCAAAGGGATCAATGGATCCTATTTCAACGCTAGTGGGAACCGACAGATGATTAGCCATGCGGTAGCTGTACCTGGTATTTTTCATCCGAGACGAGAAATCTGACAGTTGATTAGCCGTGCAGAAACCGTAGAGGACCATTTTCACTAAGAGGATCCTACAACTTGCCATGGAAGGAAGTAACGTATGGTTGGAAGAAGGCAATAGGAAAGTAGAGGTTCCAAAGCAACAAAGCATCTCCAAACACTTATCTGAAATTCCCACCAATGAATTACACAAGTAACTTTATTTTATTTTCTATTTATTATCTATTAATTATCAAAACCTCATAACCATTTGAATCCGCCTGACTGAGATTTACAAGGATGACCATAGCTTGCTTCAAGCCGACAATCTCTGTGGGATCAACCGTTACTCACGTAAGGTTTATTACTTGGACGACCCAGTGCACTTGCTGGTTAGTTGTGCGGAGTTGTGAAAAGTGTGAATCACGATTTCCATGCACCAGCTGTGGTTGTCAGGCACGTGAATCTTGGCTAAGTGAGTAATCAAGATAGTAGGTGATTGTCACGGGTCACCCCTTCATTCTAACTTAACTGAATTAAGTACAAGAGTATATCTTGGAGAAGAAGTAGGCGTGAATTGAAAGAAAAACAATAGTACTTGCATTAATTCATGAAGAACAACAGAGTTCCACACCTTAATCTATGGGGTGTAGAAACTCCACCGTAGAAAATACATAAGTGAAAAAGGTCTAGGCATGGCCGTGTGGCTAGCCTCCAATGTCTAAGGACTACACGTCCAGAGATGCGAATACAATAGTAAAAAGTGCTATTTATATTAAACTAGTTACTAGGTGATGAGACGCAGAAGCTGGTGAATTAAAAATTATTAAAATGGTTACGTTGTAATTATAGTTCTTAACTCACCGAAAATCTGCCTATCAATTTAGAAACATGTCACAGAGAATTAAATTAAAAATTACTGGGAGTTTTAAGTCTTAGGTCGTCTCCCAACGAGTTGCAGAAAAGTGTGCTATCTTATTAATCAGATGTTCCAAGAAGTTGAGTTAAGTAAATTGGAATGTAAATTGAGGAAATTTAAATAATATGAATAAAAGCCTTGATTGGGAGTTGATTGGTTGGAATTTCTACTATTGATGGAGGAATTGTAAGATTAATTTATAATTAATGGTTGTTCTGTTTGGTTATCCTTTACTAGGTAAGGGAAAGTCAAACAAGTTGGAATGCCAGATCTGTTCACAAGTTGCAACCCACTTAGTTCAAAGGGATTGGCATTGGTGACAGGATAGCAATCCAACATTTAACCCAATTACAAATTTTTCCTTCAATCCTTCAAACTCAAGAGTTCCTTTTAATCAACTCCCCATCAAGTAAAGAAACTACTCACGCATTGTAAATAATAAATCCATAGCACATGAAAGAGAATTAAAAGAAGACATGATTATTGGAATTGAAATTGAATTAAAAGGAAATAATCCTTGCATTAAATAATCATAAAAGTATCTGAATGACAAAATTGAACAAAGCAAAGAACATGGAAGAATAAAACCAAGTTGAGAAAACGAACTAGAATGACGAAGTCTTGATGAGGAAGTAACCCTTCTCAATGTTCCAATGCTAAGATCAATTGAAAAATTAAATTTCTAAAACCTAGAGAGAAAAACCTAAGAGAGTAAAAACTAGATCTAAAACTGTCTCTGAATGAATGTGTTTTTGTTTCTGCATATTCTCTGACTCTAGTCTACTGTTCCGGGCCGAAAACTGGGTCGAAATAGGGTCCAAAATCGCCCCCAGCGAACTCTGCAGATTATGCAGATCGCACATGTCACGCGATTGCGTCATCCATGCGGACGCGTCATTCGCGTTTTTCCTTGCCACGCGTTCGCGTCGTCCACGCTACCGCGTCGCCTGAGCTTTTCCAATCCGCGCGGCCGCGTCACTGCGATTTGCTCACCTTCGCGCAGTCGCGTGAGCCATGCGACCGCGTCACTTCTCGCTGGTTATCTCCTCAAATTCTTGTGTTCCTTCTATTTTTGCTAGCTTCCTTTCCTATCTCCAACTCATTTATGCCCTGTAAAGTCTGAAACACTCAACACACAGATCACGACATTGAATGGAATAAAGGAGAATTAAAAATAAATAATTAAAGTCTCTAGGAAGCAGTTTTCAAACATGTAATAAATTCAGGAAGGAAATCTAAATGCATGCCAATTTAATGAATAAGTGGGTAAGGATCATGATAAAACCACACAATTAAACATAATATAAATCATAAAATAGTGGTTTATCAACCTCCCCACACTTAAACATTAGCATGTCCTCATGCTTAATTGAAGGAGATAAGGGAATGAGCATGAACATGTAGAAACTCATGAAATGCAATGCAAGCCTATATGTATATAAATAAATGCAACCATATGATTCTTGTCCACTTGATCAAAAGTAAATAAGCTCTTTAAAATAATTACAAATCAAATTCCACTAATTTTATCATTACACAATAAAACAGATAAAAGTACAAGAAGATAGCTCATGAAAGCAGGGAACATGAAAATTCAAGTATTGAACCCTCACTGATAATGTATGTACGCTCTAATCTCTAGTGTATAGGGTGATCACTCTATCCTTCTCTAATCATGCTTTCTAACTTTTGTTCTTCTCCTAACCAATCAACAATAGTTAATATACCAATGCAAACATCATGAGGTCTTTTCAAGGTTGTAATGGGGCTAAGGTAAAGGCAAGGATATATATATATATATATATATATATATATATATATATATATATATATATATATATAAGGCTAAGTGAGCTAACAAAGTGAATCTTTGATTAGTCTAAGATCTCACCTAACATATACATACTCTATACAAGTTTAAAATCATACCTAGCTACCCATAATTCCCACTTTTGTATGATTCTCATACTCATGTACCAAATTTTTCTTTTTAATTTATCACATGTGCATTGATTAACATTAACATTGGGGTAATTTTTGTCCCCTTTATTTATTTTATATATATAATAATATTTTTATTATATAAATATTTTTTTAAAGCAAACATAACGTATCAATGCACATAATTCTATTTTGGTTTTTCTTTTCATGAGTAGGTTCCCAAATTCCCAATATTCAAATAAATTAAATACATTCCCTTATTACCCAATGTTCCCACACTTTAGTTGATACACAATTTCTATCTTAAGCTAACCAAAGATTCACTTGGGATTTTTAATTTGTTTTTCTGCTTAAGGCTAGTAATGTGGTTATAGAACAAGAGGGGATTAAAAGCTCAAGGGGCTAACAAAGGTGATGTAAAAGGTAGGCTTATTTGGGATAAGTGAGTTAATAACAAATAATGGCCTCAATCATGTGCAAGCATGTGAATATAAAAAATATTGGACATATAAGATAAAACAAAATATAGATTACAATCATAGAGAAGTAAACACACAAGAATGAAATAATTATGGTTAAATAATGTAACCATTCATAAAGGCTCAAATCTTTCACAGGTTGTGTGTTCTTTAACTCAAATATCATGTTCCAAATACAACTCAAGCAAATTTATCATAAGAATTTTGAAAAATTAGTGAAATTTTGTTCCAAAGATAGATTTTAAAAGAAACTTATTGTCTTTTTAGTCAAGTAGAACATGCATGCAACTATCCTAACCTATGCAATTTATTCTATTCTATAAAGGAAAGAAAATCTAACTAAAATATCCTAATTATTGGTGCTAGCGAAGAGAAATTACCTCTGGAAGTCAGGTACTGACCGACCTCCCCACACTTAAGGCTTTGCACCGTCCTCGGTGCCATCTGTCAGGAATAGGGGTGGGCTGGTAGCAGTATCTCCATCATTGGGACCGTCATGGCTCCCTGTGCTAGTAAAGGAAGTGGAATTCGGGGTATCTGAGTCTCTGAAGTGTCCCTTGAGTAGCTCCTTGAGGTGTTTGAATCAGCGTTCGTTACGGCGCTCTCTCATCTTTGCTTTCTTTTCTTGCCGATCCAACCGTTCGATTATCTGCTGGAGCAATTTCTCAGTTGTAGATGCTTGTGGTGTTGAAGAAGGATTATCTTCAACTGGAGTAGTAGGAAGGCTTGTAGTGGCTGCTGAGAGTCTGAGGTATTTCCCGTTAGGGACATACTGATCATCCCGTGGAAGCATGGCTTTGGTGTCCCCAGCTCTGTAGGAGACTCCGGCTGCTGAGACAAGATCTGAGACCAAGGCGGGAAAAGGTAAGTTGTCCGCAATTTGTACGTGTTCCATAGCATTCCGAATATGTCTTGAGAGATTCAGAGGTTGGTCTGTAAGGATGCACCATAGTAGAACAGCCATGTCCGCAGTGAAGGAGGACTCATGAGTTCTCGGAAAGACGTAATGGGACATGATCTGGGCCCATACGCAAGCCTCCAGGGTAAGTGCTGAAGCCAAGATTCCCTTAGGGCGGGTACGGTGGTATCCGTAGATCCAACGGCTGCCAGGTGCTGCGATGATTCCGAGAATGGAATCCCAGTCAAATTGGTATCTCTGGCGCTGAAGGGCGGCTTCTTGAAAAGCGTCTATTCCTGCTGGAATAGGGGAAGACTCAGAGCTTGCTGAATGGCCTCTTCTGTGATGGGGACTTGCTTCTGCCGGACATAAACAGACTGCAGGGTCGGCATGTAGAAGTTGGAGTAGAACTCAACTACCCAAGAAAGATTGACCTGCCTTGGCTGTCTCCGTAGGAAACCCCATTGTCTTCGCTCAATTTTCGGCTCAACAAAGGTGGCAATATTGGACGGGAGGATAAGGAGGTATTCATTATTATAGTTCCTTTCTGCCAGGATAGGGAACATCTGCTCACAGTAGCGATTGGAAAATCGCGCAGCGTCCTTTGCTGGAAAGGCTTTCTCCTTTTCGTCAACCTTTATTATCCTCTTGACTCGTTTTGTTGAGGGCTTGACTGCGGTGGAAGAAGGCTCTGCTACTAATGCTTTTTTAGTTCCTCTTCTTGCTGGTGGTTTGGAAGTTGCTTTCTCCTTTCCTTTCTTGGTGGCCATCCTGAAAGAAGGGGATAGAAAGAAAATTAAATTTAAAGAGATATATAGCAAGGAAGGAAAATGGAAAAGAGGGTGATGGATGTACATTAAGATATGCTGACATTATCACATGCTCGCGAGTACATGTGAGAAGCCAACAATGGAAAATAGCTAGTGCATATAAAGACAAATGATTGCAAGGTGTTTATTGGCATGCTGGCAAAGGGCATGAGTAGCATAGACCAAGCAATACTTTGTAACAAACCATCACGTTTGTATTGACAATTAAATTCAATTAATATAATAATAAGGAGAATTTGTGAAAAGCAAGCATTGAATAGTAGAGTAAAGTAATGTAGAAAAGTGAATAGGGCTATATAGGCTTTTTCATAAACACATGGCATGCATGGTAAATAAGATATAAAAAGTATGAAATTGAACATGCAAGCAATCCCTTAAAAATAATAATAATTGTCAAATAAAATGTAACAAGTCACAAGCATATAAGAGGGATAATAACTCAAAAAATTTCTAGCACCATGTAAAAAGGGAAATAAGAAGATGAAAAATAAAATAAAAAAAATGAAAAGAAAAAGAAAATAAAAATGTATATAATATAATAAGAATGATGGAAAAGAGAAGAAGGAAGAAGAAAGTAAAACCTTGTTAATGGTGGTGAGAGGGATAGAGAGGGAAAGGTGAGATAGAAGGGGGAAGGGGGAAGGAAGAAATAAGGAGGGAAAAGAAAAATTAGGATTTGGGGGAGAGGAAGATAAGATATGTGGCAATTTTAGGTTGAGCTGTGTGGCTCAAGCGACGCGGCCACGTGGGGCACGCGTTCGCGTGGGTGCGCGTCAGGTAAGGGGACGCGATCGCGTCGGTCACGTAGTCGCATGACCCATGTTACGCTGCTGGCGTGAGTGCAGCCTCGCTCCAGCACAACTCTCTGTTCATTTTAATTTAATTGCCAAATTGGGGTAATGCGGCCACGTGGGTCACGCGACCGCGTGAGGGTGCGTCAAAAAATAGATGACGCGGCCGCGTTGGTGATGCGGTCACGTTGGTGACGCGGTCGCGTGACAAGGATTGTGCCTCCAACACCAATCCAGCATCACGCTCGCACAAAATGTTGATGTGCAGCCTTTTACGTCGAAAACTTAGGGCACGCGGCCGCGTGGGGCACGCGGTCGCGTGGGTCGATTTGTGCCATTGGCACGCCTCTAGCCGGACTCCAGCCGGACTCTTTGTTCATTTATTTGTTTTCTCCACCCCCTTTGCGACGCGGACGCGTCGCTGATGCGATCGCGTCGCGTGGCAAAAATATATTTATTTTTTTTAAAAAGAAATATAAAGACATGTAAAAGAAAAAACACGAAAGTACTAATAAAGAGAAGAGTTATTAAAGAAGAAAAACAAAAAGTGAAGAAAAGAACGATCATACCGCGGTGGGTTGTCTCCCACCAAGCACTTTTCTTTAATGTCCGTAAGTTGGACGCTCCACTAGCTCAATCTGCTGCGATGTGGGATCTTCCAAGCGGAAGATCTCAAGCTCTTTATTTTTCTGCACCTTCTCACCATGGTACAGCTTCAGGCGTTGGCCATTAACCTTAATGAGTTTAGAGCTCGAAGGATGGCTTAGGTGATAAGCTCCGTATGGTTCAGCCTTCTCTATTCTGTATGGACCTTCCCATTTTGATCTCAACTTACCAGGCATGAGCCTTAGTCGAGATTTGTAAAGGAGAACAAAATCTCCAGGTTGGAACTCTTTCTTCTTGATATGCTGATCATGTACAACCTTCATCCTTTCCTTGTATATTCTGGAGTTCTCATAAGCTTCTAGGCGAAGGTTCTCCAGTTCCTGCAGTTGCAACTTCCTTTCAGCTCCGACATTCTCAATTCCCATGTTGCACTCCTTAACTGCCCAGAAGGCTTTGTGTTCTATTTCAACTGGGAGATGACAAGCTTTTCCATAAACCAAGCGGAAGGGACTCATCCTAATGGGTGTCTTGTATGCTGTTCTATATGCCCACAGTGCATCTTGTAACCTGGTGCTCCAGTCTTTTCTATGAGGCTTTACTATCTTTTGCAAGATACGCTTAATTTCTCTGTTTAACACCTCGGCTTGCCCATTAGTTTGGGGATGGTAAGCTGTTGCAACTTTATGGATTATCCCATACTTCTTCATTAATCCTGTTAGTCTCCTATTACAAAAATGGGTGCCTTGATCGCTCACGATCGCTCGTGGTGATCCAAAGCGACATATAATATGGTTTCTCACAAAGGAAACAACAGTGTTAGCATCATCAGTGCGGGTAGGAATTGCTTCCACCCATTTGGAAACATAATCCACAGCTAACAATATATAAAAATATCCATTCGAATTTGGAAATGGACCCATGAAGTCAATGCCCCAAACATCAAAAATTTCACAGAAGAGCATATATTGTTAAGGCATCTCATCCCTCCTAGATATATTACCGAATTTCTGGCATGGGGGGCAAGATTTACAAAACTCAGCAGCGTCTCTAAAAAGAGTAGGCCACCAGAATCCGCAGTCTAAGATCTTTCTAGCTATTCTTTGAGGGCCAAAATGTCCTCCACTCTCAGATGAGTGACAGGCCTCTAAAATGGACTGGAATTCTGATTGAGGCACACAATGTCTAATTAGCTGGTCAGCGCCACATCTCCATAAATATGGGTCATCCCATATATAATATTTAGACTCGCTTTTCAGCTTGTCTCTTTGATGTTTAGAAAAATGTGGAGGAAATGTGCGGCTAACTAAATAATTAGCAATAGGTGCATACCAAGGGATTACCTCAGATACTGCTTGCAGGTTGTCAAAAGGAAAATTATCATCTATAGGAGTAGAATCATCCTTAATATGTTCAAGGCGACTCAAGTGGTCTGCTACTAAATTCTGATTACCACTCCTATCCTTTATTTCTAAATCAAATTCTTGTAACAGCAGTATCCAATGTATAAGTCTTGGTTTAGATTCCTTTTTAGCTAATAGATACTTTAGAGCTGCATGGTCCGAATACTCTACTACTCTAGTACCAAGTAAATACGCTCGGAATTTATCCAGAGCAAAAACAATAGCAAGAAGCTCTTTCTCAGTAGTAGTATAATTGGACTGGGCAGTGTCTAAAGTCTTAGACGCATAGGCAATAACAAAAGGATCCTTACCTTCACGCTGAGCCAGCGCTGCTCCTAATGCATGGTTGGAAGCATCGCACATGATTTCAAATGGCTGGCTCCAGTCTGGTCCTCTCACAATTGGGGCTTGAGTTAGAGCAGTCTTCAGCTTATCAAACGCTTGTTTGCAATCCTCACTGAACTCGAACTCAATATCCTTCTGCAGTAATCTGGATAAGGGAAGTGCCACCTTACTAAAGTCCTTAATAAATCTCCTGTAGAAACCTGCATGGCCAAGGAACGAACGGACTTCCCTCACAGAAGAGGGGTAAGGTAAACTAGAAATAACATTCACCTTTGTTGGGTCTACAGAAATGCCATTATTAGATACCACATGTCCTAACACAATCCCTTGTTTTACCATAAAGTGGCATTTTTCGAAATTCAATACAAGGTTTGTATTAACACATCTATCTAATACTCTAGATAATCCCTCTAAGCAAAGGCTAAAAGAATCACCATAAACGCTAAAATCTTCCATAAAAACTTCCATACAGTCCTCAATAAGATCAGAGAAAAGACTCATCATGCACCTTTGGAAGGTAGCTGGTGCATTGCACAAGCCAAAGGGGATTCTCTTATAAGCATAAGTCCCAAAAGGACATGTAAAAGTAGTCTTTTCCAGATCCTCAGGAGCTATATAAATCTGGAAATAACCTGTGTAACCATCTAAAAAGCAATAATGTGATTTACCTGACAGGCGATCCAGCATTTGATCAATGAATGGAAGTGGGTAGTGATCCTTACGGGTAGCTTGGTTGAGACGCCTGTAATCAATGCAGACTCTCCAAGCATTCTGAACTCTAGTTGCTATGAGCTCTCTATGCTCACTCTTCACTGTAGTGACTCCAGACTTCTTGGGCACCACTTGTACTGGGCTTACCCATTCACTGTCTAAGATGGGATATATGATACCTGCTTCCAATAGTCTGGTCACTTCCTTTTTGACAACTTCCAATATGGTGGGATTCAATCTTCTTTGAGGTTGACGGACAGGTCTTGCTCCCTCTTCTAAAAATATTCTGTGCTCACATACTTGAGGGTTGATTCCCACTATGTCTGCCAAACTCCACCCAATTGCCTTCTTATGCTTCCTCAGTACATCAAGTAACTGCTCTTCTTGTTGAGAAGTCAGTTCCCTTGCAATAATAACCGGAAGCTTCTGCTCATCCTCAAGATAAGCATATTTGAGATGTGGAGGGAGAGGTTTTAATTCTAACTTTTGATCATGGGCGGGCTCTGGATTATCTGGGGCTTGTGAAAATGGCGAAGTGCTCCCATTGTCAGTTAAGAGGGTCCCCACACTTGGACCTTGTCCAGTGTGCCTCTCTTCAAACTCTTTCTTTTGAACTTCAGCCACACTTTCGTCTATGACATCACACTGGAAGATAGAACGATCTTCTCGGGGGTTGTCAATGACTCCATTCAGATTGAAGATTACTATACGGCCATCTATTTCGAAGGTGTATGTTCCTGAAAAAGCATCCAATTTGAATTTTGATGTCTTCAGGAATGGTCTTCCAAGTAGGATTGATGATGGCTTATCTGAATCATTGTGGGGCATCTCCAAGATATAAAAATCAGTGGGAAATGTGAGCCCTTTAATGTTCACCAAAACATCTTCAGCGACTCCAGCCACTGTAATAATGCTTTTATTTGCTAACACAAAATGAGCTGCCGACCTTTTTAAGGGAGGGAGCCTCAAAACATCATATATAGACAAAGGCATTATACTGACACATGCTCCTAAATCACATGCAATCATAAATTACTACACCACCAATAGTACAACTAACTATGCAAGGACCTGGATCACTATATTTTTCAGGTAATCCTCCCATTAAAGCAGATATAGAACTACCTAAAGGAATAGTTTCTAATTCATTAATTTTGTCTTTATGGATACATAAGTCTTTTAGAAACTTTGCATATTTAGGTACCTGCTGAATAACATCAAAAAGGGGAACAGTTACCTCAACCTTTTTGAATATCTCTACCATTTTAGGATCGGGGTCCAGCTGCTTCCTGGGCTTCCTTGCAAGTTGTGGAAATGGAATGGGAGTAGTGTTTTCTGTGGTGCCTGCGCCTTCTGGTGTTTCCTCCTGTGGTTGAGCTATCTCTTCTTCAGCTATGTTCTGTATATCCTCTTCCTCTTCAACATCTTTGATTTCTACCACCTCTTTAGCTGAGGCGTATTCTGGTGAGCTTGGTTCCTCCTGATTCCTCTCCTGCAGTGTGGTTTCGGACCTCAAGGTGATGGCATTAATGCCTCCCTTTGGGTTGGGTAATGGTTGAGAGGGGATTCCAGTGGTGCTTGAAGGTTGGTTATTGGAATTTTGTGCTGATCCAAACTGTGTCATAAAAGCTTGCATAGCAGAGGTGAGACCATTTAGACTGGCATTAATACTATTCATGATGTTGGTTTCCATGGTCTGTTGTCTTTTCTTAAAAGATTGTAGTAGATCTTCATTAGAAGATAATGAAGAATGAGTAAATTGAGAGGTCTGCTGCTGATTGTTCTGTGGTCCTTGGTTCTGCCTCAGGTAAGGTGCTCTGTAAGATTGATTTTACTGCCTGTTGTTATTATTGTTCCACCTCTGATTTCCCTGATTATCTCTGCCTCCTCTGTTATTGTTGTCCCTCCAATTCTGGTTTGAATTGTCCTGCCATCCATGGTTATTATTTCCACTTTGATTGTACCCTTGGTTGGGGCGGTCATAGAAGTTGTGAGTGGATGCCACCATGTTGTCTTCTTGTTGGAGCTGCGGGCATTCATCAGTGCAATGGCTATAATCAACACAGATTCCGTAAATTCTTTGTGGGACTAGTTGTTGGTTTTGCTGTGGTGGAGGAGGTTGAGCTTGCTGAGCTTGTTGATTCAACTGCATTTGTTTCAGCAAGTTGGTCATTTCACAGATGCTTTGAGTTAGAACAGTAGTCTCTCTGCTAGAAGATACTTCTGCAACAGCTTTTGAACGGCCTTGCTTTTGTCTGTGGTTCCTAGTGGATTCAGCTAAATCACTGATCAATTGCCAAGCTTCATCAGTGGTCTTGTACTTCTTCATAGACCCATTGCTGGCACTTTCCAGTGTGGTCTTATCTTGGGGCCTCATACCCTGTGTAATATAGCTGAGTAGCACGATCTTGTCAATCATATGGTGGGGGCATGCTTCTAGAAGATTATTGAAGCGCTCCCAGTATTCAAAGAGAGTTTCATTGTCATCCTGAACAATTGTGGAGATATCCTTCCTTAGCTTATTAATAACTTCAGATGGAAAGAATTTCTCCAGAAACTCCTTTCTGAGTGTAGTACCACTCTCTTGCTTTTCCCTAGAGAGAAAACGGAAAAGCTTTCAGCAGAATTGAAGTTTCATCAGTGCCATCACGCCTAACAGTAGAACAGGCTGCCTGGAAATCTCTCAAGTGCCTGATAGGCTCTTGAGCAGGTAGGCCATGAAACTTGGGCATCAAATTTAGCAGTGCGGGCTTTATTTTAAAATCTGTAGCTACCGCTGGATGATGTGCTTGAAACGGTTGCATTGTAAAATCAGGGGCTCCTTCCTCCTGGATGGTAACTCTCCTAGCTGCCATGTTTTCTGCGCGTAAAACAACCGAATCAGTAGAACAGGGGCTGGTTTCTTTCTCAGATTCACTTTCAGATCCGCCCTCAGAGCAGGCTAACCGATGCTATTCTCGCCTTATTCGTGAAATTGTCCTTTCAATTTCAGGATCGAATATTAGTAAGCGTGGATCCAGAAGTGAACGCGTCATTTGACGGAAGAAACATGCAGAAGCTGGTGAGACGCAGAAGCTGGTGAATTAATGTGCTCAAGGAATCACCATAAATGCTAAAATCATCCATAAAAACCTCCATACAGTCCTCAATAAGGTCAAAGAAAAGACTCATCATACACCTTTGGAAAGTAGCTGGTGCATTGCACAAGCCAAAGGGCATTCTCTTATAAGCATAAGTCCCAAAAGGACATGTAAAAGTAGCCTGTGTAACCATCTAAAAAATAATAATGTGATTTACCTGAGAGGCGATCCAGCATTTGATCAATGAATGGAAGAGGATAGTGATCCTTACGAGTGGCCTGGTTGAGGCGCCTGTAATCAATGCAAACTCTCCATGAATTTTGCACTCTAGTTGTCAGAAGCTCTCCATGCTCATTTCTTATTGTTGTGATTCCAGACTTCTTAGGCACCACTTATACTGGGCTGACCCATTCGCTATCTGAGATGGGGTAAATGATATCTGCTTCAAGTAGCCTGGTCACTTCTTTCTTGACAACTTCTAAGATGGTAGGATTCAGTCTTCTCTGAGGTTGACGAACAAGCCTTGCTCCCTCTTCTAAAAATATCCTATGTCCACAAACTTGAGGGTTGATGCCTACTATGTCTGCCAAACTCCACCCAATTGCCTTCTTATGCCTCTTCAGCACACTAAGTAACTGCTCTTCTTATTGAGAAGTGAGTTCTCTTGCAATGATAACTGGAAACTTCTGCTTGTCCTCAAGGTAAGCGTACTTGAGGTGTGGAGGGAGGGGTTTTAATTCTAACTTCTGCTCATGGCCAGGCTCTGGATTGTCTGGAGCTGGTGACAATGGTAAAGTACTTTCATTTTCCTCAGAAAGTGTCCCCACACTCGGACCTTATCCTATGTACTTCTCTTCTAACTCCTCCTGGTGAACTTCAGCCACGGTTTCATCTATAATGTCACACTGGAGGATAGAATGATCTTCCGAAGGGTGTTTCATAACTCCATTCAGATTGAAGCTTACTACTCGGCCATCTATTTCAAAAGAGTATGTTCCTAAAAAAGCATCCAATTTGAACTTCGAGGTCTTCAGGAATGGTCTTCCGAGTAGGATTGATGATGGCTTCTCTGAGTCATTTTGGGGCATCTCCAGGATATAAAAGTCAATGGGAAATGTGAGCCCCTTAATACCCACTAATACATCTTCAGCAACTCCAACCACTGTAATAATGCTTTTATCTGCTAACACAAAATGAGCTGCCGACCTTTTTAAGGGAGGGAGCCTCAATTGGACAAAGGCATTATACTCACACATGCTCCTAAATCACACATGCAGTCAGAAAATACCACACCACCAATAGTACAATTAACCATACATGGACCTGGATCACTACACTTTTTAGGTATACCTCCCATTAAAGCAGATATAGAACTACCTAAAGGAATAGTTTCTAATTCATTAATTTTGTCTTTATGTATACATAAATCTTTTAGAAACTTTGCGTATTTAGGTACCTGCTGAATAACATCAAAAAGGGGAACAGTTACCTCAACATTTTTGAATATTTCTACCATTTTGGGATCAGGTTCCAACTGCTTCCTGGGCTTCCTTGCAAGTTGTGGAAATGGAATAGGAATGGCGTTTTCTACAGTGTCTGTGCCCTTTGGTGCTTCTTCCTATGATTGAGCTTCTTCTTCTTCTTCAGCATCTTCTATTTCCACTACCTCTTCAGCTGAGGCGTGTTCTGGTGGGCTTGTCTCCTCTTGATTCCTCTCTTGCAATGTGGTTCCGGACCTTAGTGTAATGGCATTGATGCCACCCTTTGGATTGGGTAAGGGTTGAGAGGGAATTCCACTAGAGCTTGCCTGTTGAGTGTTTGAAGTGTTGGGTGATGCCAGCTGAGAGATGAGAGCTTGTATAGCAGATGCTAGGCCATTAAGTGAACTTTCTATGTTCCTTTGTCCTTGTGCAATGGATTGAAGAGCCTCGTCACTCGGAGAGGAATTAGATTGAGTGATCTGCAGAACTTGTTGTTAGTTGTACTGTGGTCCTTGGGACTGCCTCAGGTGAGGTGCTCTGTAAGGCTGATTCTGGTTCTGCTGTCTGTTGTTGTTATTATTCCACCTCTGATTTCCCTGATTGTCTTTGCCTCCTCTGTTATAGTTGTCCCTCCAATTCTGGTTAGAATTATCTCTCCAACCTTGGTTAGAACTGTCCTGCCATCCATGGTTGTAACTGCCATATTGATTGTATCCTTGATTGGGGCGGTCATAGAAGTTATGAGTGGCTGCTATAGTGTTGTCTTCCTGCTGAAGCTGCGGACATTCATTAGTATAATGGCTATAATCAGCACAGATTCTGCACACTCTCTGTGGGACTAACTGTTGGCTTTGCTGTGGTGGAGAAGGTTGAGCTTGCTGAGCTTGTTGTTGATTCAACTGCATCTGCCTCAGTAAGTTGGTCATTTCACATATACTCTGAGTCAGAGCAGTAGTCTCTTTGTTAGAAGATACCTCTGCAACAGCTTTTGACCGGCTTTGTTTCTGCCTATAATTCCGAGTAGATTCAACTAAGTTGCTGATCAATTGCCATGCCTCATCAGTGGTCTTGTACTTTTTCATAGACCCATTGCTAGCACTTTCCAATGTGGTCTTATCTTGGGGCCTCATGCCCTGTGTGACGTAGCCGAGCAACACTATCTTGTCAATCATATGGTGGGGGCATGCTTCCAGAAGGTTGTTGAAGTGCTCCCAATATTCATAAAGAGTCTCGGATTCGTCCTGGACAATCATGGAAATGTCTTTCCTCAGTTTGTCAGTAACTTCAGCTGGGAAGAATTTTTCCAAAAATTCTCTTCTGAGCGTATCCCAGTCAGAAACAGTTACTGCGGGTTGAGTGTAGTACCACTCTCTCGCCTTTCCCTCAAGAGAGAATGGGAAAGCTTTTAACAAAATTGAAGTTTCATCTGCACCATCACACCTGACAGTAGAACAGGCTGCTTGGAAATCTCTAAGGTACTTGATAGGCTCTTGAGCAGGTAAGCCATGAAACTTAGGCATCAAGTTGAGCAGTGCAGTCTTTATTTCAATATCCGTAGCCACTACTGGGTGATGCGCTTCTTGTCAAGTCTTTAAACCTCTCCCATGCTTCGTAGAGAGTCTCACTATCTTGTTGCCTGAAAGTCTGAACCTCAGCTCTCAACCTGTTGATTCTTTGAGGAGGATAGAATCTCGCCAAGAATTTGTTCACCACATCTTCCCAGGTTGTTAAGCTCTCCTTCGGGAAGGATTCTAGCTATTTAGATGCCTTGTCCTTGAGTGAGAAGGGGAATAAAAGCAGTCTATAGGTGTCAGGATGAACACCATTAGACTTCACAATATCACATATCCTCAGGAAGGTGGTTAGATGTTGATTGGAATCTTCTTGAACACTTCCTCCGAATGAACAGTTGTTCTGAACAAGGGTGATGAGCTGTGGCTTTAGTTCAAAGTTGTTGGCATGTATGGTTGGCTTTTGGATGCTACTTCCACAGTTTCCTGGGTTTGGATTGATATAAGAGCCTAGAACTCTTTTCTCTTGCCCAGCATGATGCACTGGGCCTTCTCTGCCATGGTTGTGAGCTTCTTCTTCATGATGGTTGATGAGAGAACTTTTGCTTGGTCTAGAAATTTGCGGATAAATTCTCGTTGCAAGTATAGTTTCTAAACCTTCAAAAGTCCTTTCATACAAACGTTTTGGTTGTCACAAGTAACAAACTCCTTTTTAAAATTGATAACCGAGTATTTAAACCTCGGGTCGTCTTCTCAAGGAATTGCAGGGAAGTGTTCTTATTATTGGTTAAGAGTTGTAAATTGGGGTTCTGGAGTTTGGGAAATGGGCACAGGTATATTTTCAAAGCAATAAAAATAAATAAATAACTGTAAAATAAACTCTTGGCAAGGTATGAGAATTGGAAGTCCTATCCTGGTTATCTTTATCAATTGTAGTGAGAATTGGATTTTTCTCCCACTTTGTTAACCTCTAACTATGAAGGTAAGTTAAGTGGATGAATTAATTTTTTATTCCTTAGGTCCTAGTCTTTCCTTGGGAAAGGCTAGAGTTATTGGAACTTGATTTAATGAAATGAAGAAATCCAATTTTCAATCAACAATGAGTTTGATAACTCAAGTGTCTCCAATGACTCAACCAAAGCCAAAAGGGAAGAAAGTCTACTTGAATGAAAATAATTTGGATAAACCGAGAGCATTAATAAATTAAAGAGAGTAATCATAAGTCTGAGATTATAATGATGTAAAGTACATTTAAGATAATATAATAATATTATTTAGGCCAATAATAAAAGATTTATTGAATCAAAATTTAAGAAAAAATAAATTATTATTAATTAAATAAATATAAATATAGGATTCCTACCCATATTTGGATTGTTTGGTATATTACTTGAACCAGCTCCGGTGTTATTGTGAGTATCTGTATATATAAAAAATTCATTATTAAGATGAAAATAATGTAATTTGATAATTTAAGGGTATACTCAAGAAATAAATTATACATAATTGGTACGTACTAAGAGTCCAGTAACATAGATATATCGTAAAAAATAATTCATATTAAATAATAAACTAACAATATAAATTTATTAATGAGAAGTATAATTTAGAGTACCTGATATAGAGTATTGTTGAGGAGGTATATTTGTGATAACTTCTAATGGTGTTGCCATGTTAGTTGGTCCACTTGATGTATCGATTTGTTTTCCTCGTCTAATACTCTCTCGGTAATTGGCACGCCTTCTGGCAAGGTGTTGCTGCCTCTGTTCTTCTCTCATATTTTGTCTTCGTTGTCTGGCATAGTCTTGCCAAGTTTGTTGACCACTTCCACGTGAATCTTTCATTGGTATGTTGTCAACTATAATTAATCAAAGAAACATATAAAAACAGTTATACACTTTTATTTAATGACGAAAAATAAATTACAGTAGATTTTACATTATATTTAGGCGAAGTGAGAAGAATGCAGGAGAAGACAGAGGAGAAATGAAGAAATTTTTTTCTATTATGGAGAGATATGGAGTAACCAGTGAAGTGAGAGAGATTAAGAGAAAAAATTGGGAATAATACAATTGACGCAGTAATTGATGTGAGAGGAATTAACTGATGCAGTAGTGGGGAATTAAGTAGTAGAATTCTGTAACTGATGCAGTAACGTGATGTGAGAGAAATTAACGTGGAGAAGTTATATTGAGGTGAACGTGGATGGAAATGAAGTAGTAGAATGCTGTTACTGGAGGTAGGTTACTAAAAAGGATAAAAATGGAAAGAAAAATTGGACACCAAAAATGGGTTTTCCCATTATATATTGTTATAGATTTATTTTCCATTGTTATTTTATATTTTTCTTAGGTTGATGATCATGTGGAGTCACAAAAATAACTAAAAAAGCAAAAACAGAATGAAAAACAGCATTAAAAATAGCACACCCTGGAGGAGGAGCTTACTGGTGTTCAAATGCCAGTAAGGGTAGCAAAATGGGCGTTAAACGCCCAGTCTGGCACCATTCTGGGTGTTTAACGCTAGAAAAGGGCACCAGACTGGCGTTTAACACCAGAAAAGGGCACCAGACTGCCATTTAACGCCAGAAAAGGGCACAAAGCTGGCGTTTAAACGCCAGAAAAGGAAGAAAAGCTAGCGTTAAACGCCAGAAATGGGCAGCAACATGGCGTTTAACGCCAGGATTGGCACTCCAAGGGGCATTTACACACCAGAATGGTGCAAGGTTGAGAAATCCTTGGCACCTCAGGATCCCCACCCACCTCAACTCAATCTCTCTCTTCTTCACACATTCCAATAATACCCTTCCCCAAATAATCTTCCCCATCACCTCTTAACCACTCACACCTCTCCATCTCCTCCATTTTCTTCTTCTTCTCCTCCCTTCTTTCTTCTTTTTCTCGAGGACGAGTAAACCTTCTAAGTTTGGTGTGGAAAAAGCATTGCTTTTTGTGTTTCCATAACCATTTACGGCCCCAAGGCCGGAAAAACCTCTAGAAAGAGGAAAGGGAAGGCAAAAGCTTCAACCTCTGAGTCATCGGAGATGGAGAGATTCATCTCAAAAGCCCATCACTAAGAAAAGGATGGAGCAAACAAGAGAGCCCACTCATGGACCTCAACAAGAGCATTCCACTATCCTCCATGAAATTAGAGAGGACCAAAAGGCCATGAGAGAGAAGCAACAAAGGCAAGGAAGAGACATATAGGAGCTAAAGCACTTCATAAGATCTTCAAGAGGAAGAACAAGCCGCCATCGCTAAGGTGGACCTGTTCTTTAATTTCCTTGTTCTTATTTTTCTTATTTTTTTCGATTTTCTATTCTTTATGTTTATCTATGCTTGTGTCTTTAGTACATGATCATTAGTGTCTAGTATTTATGTCTTAAAGCTATGAATGTCCTATGAATCCATCACCTTTCTTAAAGGAAAAATGTTTTAAATCACAAAAGAACAAGAAGTACATGATTTCGAATTCATCCTTGAAATTAGTTTAGTTATTTTGATGTGGTAACAACACTTTTTGTTTTCTGAATGAATGCTTGAACAGTGCATATGTCTTTTGAATTTGTTGTTTATGAATGTTAAAATTGTTGGCTCTTGAAAGAATGATGGAAAAGGAGAAATGTCATTGATAATCTGAAAAAATCATAAAATTGATTCTTGAAGCAAGAAAAAGCAGTGAAAAGCTTGCGAAAAAAAAAAGAGAGAGAATGGCGAAAAAAATAAAAGATAAAAGAAAGAAAAAGAAAAAGCAAGCAGAAAAAGCCAATAGCCCTTTAAACCAAAAGGCAAGGGTAATAAAAAAGGATCCAAGGCTTTGAGCATCAGTGGATAGGAGGGTCCACAGGAATAAAATCCTGGCCCAATCGGCTAAACCAAGCTGTCCCTAACCATGTGCTTGTGGCATAAAGGTGTCAAGTAAAAACTTGAGACTGAGCGGTTAAAGTCGTGGTCCAAAGCAAAAAGAGTGTGCTTAAGAGCTCTGGACACCTCTAATTGGGGACTCTAGCAAAGCTGAGTCACAATCTGAAAAGGTTCACCTAGTTATGTGTCTGTTCACAATCTGACTCAGCTTTTCTAAAGTCTCCAATTAGAGGTGTCCAGGGTTCTTAAGCACACTCTGTTTTTGCTTTGGACCTTGACTTTAACCGCTCAGTCTCAAGTTTTCACTTGACATCTTCACGCCACAAGCACATGGTTAGAGACAGCTTGTTTTAGCCGCTTAGGCTAGGATTTTATTCCTTTAGGCCCTCCTATCCACTGATGCTCAAAGCCTTGGATCCTTTTTATTACCCTTGCCTTTTGGTTTTAAGGGTTATTGGCTTTTTGCTCTTGCCTTTTGGTTTAAAGAACTTTTGGCTTTTTCTGCTTGCTTTTTCTTTTTCTTTTTTTTTCGCTATTTTTTTTCTGCAAGCTTTTGTATTCACTGCTTTTTCTTGCTTCAAGAATCATTTTTATGATTTTTCAGATTATCAAATAACATTTCTCCTTTTTCCTTATTCTTCACGAGCCAACATATTTAACATTCATAAACATCAACTTCAAAAGACATATGCACTGTTCAAGCATTCATTCAGAAAATAAAAAGTATTGTCACCACATCAAAATAATTAAACTAGTTTCAAGGATGAATTCGAAACCATGTACTTCTTGCTCTTTTGTAATTAAAACAGTTTTCATTTAAGAGAGGTGATGGATTCATATTCATAACTTTAAGGCATAGACACTTAGACACTAGTGATCATATAGTAAAGACACAAACATAAATAAAACATACAGCTCAAAAATCGAAAAACAGAAAATAAATAGACAAGAAGATTAAGGAATGAGTCCACCTTAGTGAGGGTGGCGTCTTCCTCTCCTTGAAGAACCAATGGTGCTCTTGAGCTCCTCTATGTCTCTTCCTTGCCTTTGTTGCTCCTCCCTCATGTCTCTTTGATCTTCTCTATTCTCATAAAGGATGATGGAGTGCTCTTGGTGCTCCACCCTTAGTTGTCCCATGTTGGAACTTAATTCTCCTAGGGAAGTGTTGATTTGCTCCCAATAATTCTGTGGAGAAAAGTGCATCCCTTGAGGCATCTCAGGGATTTCTGGTGAGGAATTTCCTCATGCTCTTGTTGAGGTCCATGATCTCTTATTTGCTCCATCCTTTTCTTAGTGATGGGCTTGTCCTCTTCAATGAGGATGTCTCCCTCTATGTCAATTCTAGCCGAATTGCAGAGGTGGCAAATGAGGTGAGGAAAGGCTAACCTTGCCCAAGTGGAGGACTTGTCAGCCACCTTGTAGAATTCTTGAGGTATAATCTCATGAACTTCCACCTCCTCTCCAATCATGATACTATGGATCATGATGGCCCGGTGACGTTAGGATTTTTGCCAGTAAAGAATGTCATAAAAACAGTCGCGTTGTAGATATAGTCTCTAAACCGACAAAAATCCCTTCGTACAAACGTTTTGGTTGTCACAAGTAACAAACCCCTTTAAAATTGATAACCGAGTATTTAAACCTCGGGTCGTCTTCTCAAGGAATTGCAGGGAGGTGTTCTTATTATTGGTTATGAGTTTGTAAATTGGGGGGTTTTAATGTATAAGATAAAAATCAAGAATAGTAAATGGCAAGAAAATAATATTATATTAAATTAAATAAATAATAAAACTCTTGGCAAGGTATAAGAACTGGAAGTCCTATTCTTGTCAATTGTGATAAGAATTGGGTTTTAATCCCACTTTGTTAACCTCTAACTATGAAGGTAAATCAAGTGGATTAATTAGCTTAATCCTCAGGTCCTAGTCAATTCCTATGGAAAGACTAGAGTTATTGGAGCAACTCCCAATTTCAACCACTGCTTTATTTGACAGCTTAAGCGTTACCAATAAATCAACCAAAACCAAAAGGAAAAAATCCAAATTATTTATATAATAAAAAGGAGCAATCATAAGTCTGAAATGCCTCAAGATATATTAAATAGAAAATCAATCTAAACATAGAGAGTCATAAACAAAATTGAGAAAAGAAATAAAAATAAAGAACCTGGGATTGAGAGTCACTCCTAAAACTAAGAGAAATCCTAAATCCTAATCCTAAGAGAGAGGAGAGAACCTCTCTCTCTAAAAACTACATCTACTCCTAAAATTGTGAATGTGGAAGCCTTCTTATGAATGGGTGCAGTCCCCCACTTTATAGTCTCTAATTTGTGTTTTCTGGGCCGCAAACTGGGTCAAAAACAGTCCAGAATTCGCTGGTTTCGAATTTTGCCACGCTGGATTTTCGTCACCGCGATGCAGCCGCATGGATCACGTAGTCTCGTCGCCTAGCGTCAAGGGAACTATAACATATTATATATCAAAGCCCGGACGTTAGCTTTCCAACGCAACTGGAACCGCATCATTTGGACCTTTGTAGCTAAAGTTATAGCCGTTTGAGTACAGAGAGGTCAGGCTGGATAGCTTAGCAATTTCTCCAGCTTCTTGCATTCCTTCCACTTTTGCATGCTTTCTTCCCATCCTCCAAGCCATTCCTGCCTTATAATATCTGAAAACACTTAACACACATATCAAGGCATCTAATAGTAATAAGAGAGGATTAATAATAAGCAAATATAAGATCAAAGAAGCATGTTTTCAATTAAAACACATAATAAGGAAGGAAATATAAAACCATGCAAATAGTATGAATAAGTGGGTAAAGATTTGATGAAATCCACTCAATTGAGCACAAGATAAACCATAAAATAGGGGTTTATCACCCGGTCTATAGAAACTTCAGACCAGTTGCTAGTAGGAATGATTGAGCGTTGAATGAATGACGTTAGTGATTTTCGCGTGGTCTAGAATTTCATAAAAACAGTCGCGTTGTAGATATAGTCTCTAAACCAACAAAAATCACTTTCGTGCAAACATTTTGGTTGTCACAAGTAACAAACCTCTTAAAAATTGTTAACCGAGTATTCAAACCTCGGGTCGTCTTCTCAAGGAATTGCAGGGAGGTATGTTCTTATTATTGGTTATGAGTTTGTAAATTGGGGTTTTAGAAGTAAGGTGGGAATATGTTATATGACAAAAAATTTAAATGACAATTAAAAATAAATAAATACTATAAAGCAAACTTTTGGGCAAGGTATGAGAAATTGGAAGTCCAGACTTAGTTATCCTTATCAATAACAATGAAAGTCGAATCTTAATTCCACTTAGTTAACCTTTGCTAAAGCAAAGGAAAGTCAAGGGATTAATTAGTTTGATCTTTGAATCCTAGTTAATTCCTAAGAAAAGATTGGGATTATTGAAGATCAATTCAATTAGCAAGGATAACAATTATCAATTATGCTATTGAATTGGATAACTCCTGAGTTACTGATTTCTTAACCAAGACCAAAAAGGAAAATATCTAAATTAAATTAAAAGCATTCATATAAATAAAGCAAAGCAAAATTAAGTCTGAAAATACCTCGAATTGCATTCACAAAAGAACTTAAATCTGACATACAAATTAAATTGGAAAAACAAATAAAAAGAACATTGAACCTGGGATTGAGAGTCACTCCTAAAACTAAGAGAAGTCCTAAATCCTAAATCTAAGAGAGAGGAGAGAACCTCTCTCTCTAAAAACTACATCTACTCCTAAAATTATGAATGTGAAAAGCCTGTCTATGAATGGATGCAATCCTCCACTTTATAGCCTCTAATCTGTGTTTTTTGGGCCGCAAACTGGGTCGAAAACAGCCCAGAATTCGCTGGTCTCGAATTCAATCACGCTGGATTTCCGTCACTGGGACGCGGCCGCATGGAGCACGCGGTCGCATTTCCTAGCGTCAAGGAAACTATAGCATATTATATATCAAATCGAAGCTCCAGACGTTAGCTTTCTAAGGCAACTAGAACCGCGTCGTTTGGATCTCTGTAGCTAAAGTTATAGCCGTTTGAGTGCGAAGAGGTCAGGCTGGACAGCTTAGCAATTTCTCCAACTTCTTGTATTCCTTCCACTTTTGCATGCTTCTTTTCCATCCTCCAAGCCATTCCTGCCCTATAATCTCTGAAAGCACTTAAAACACATATCAAGGAATCTAATGGTAATAAGAGAGGATTAATAATAAGCAATTATAAGATCAAAGAAGCATGTTTTCAATCATAGCACAAAATCAGGAAGGAAATATAAAACCATGCAAATATTATGAATAACTGGGTAAAGAGTTGATAAAATCTACTCAATTGAGCACAAGATAAACCATAAAATAGTGGTTTATCAACCTCCCCACACTTAAACACTAGCATGTCCTCATGCTAAACTCAAGAGAAGCTATAAAGATGAAGAGGAATGGTAGAATGCATGAAATGCAACCTATCTGAATGAATGCAACTATATTCAGAATGTTTCTACCTAGTTGGTTAAAAGTAAATCAAATCCTCCAAGACAAATACAAACCAATTTCCACTAATTCAAATCGTACAATAAAAAGCAAGTAAACTTGTAGGAAGATAGCTCATGAAATCAGGAAACATAGAATTAAGCACTGAACCCTTACTGGTAGTGTATATCACTCTAACTCTCAAGTGTCTAGGGTCAATCACTCTATTCTTCCCTAGTCATGCTTTCTAAACCTTGTTCTTCATCTAACCAATCAACATTATTTAATGTACCAATGCAAACATCATGAGGTCTTTTCAAGGTTGTAATGGGGCTAAGGTAAAGGTGAGGATATATATATGGTTAAGTGAGGTATGAATTGAATCTTTAATTAACCTAAACTTTCACCTAACATACATATACTCTATACAATTCTAATTCATGCCTAGCTACCCAAAATTCCCACTTTTACATCACATACTCATGTATCAACTTTTTCTTTTTAATTTATCACATGTGCATTGATTTTTCATTAACTTAACATTGGGGTAATTTTGTCCCCTTTATTTATTTATTTATATTATATATACTTTTTTTTTCTTTTTTCTTTTTTTTCTCTCTTTTTTTTTGTAGAGAAAGAAACATAACTTATCAATGCACATGGATTTTCTATTATTTTTCTATTTTGGTTTTTCATGAGTAGGTTCCCAAATTCCCAATACTCAAATAAATTAGAAACATGATACATTCCCTTATTAACCCATGTTCCACAGTTTTCCCACACTTAATTGTTACACAATCCCTATCTTAAGCTAACCAAAGATTCAATTGGGATATTTAATTGTTTTTCTGCTTAAGGCTAGTGATGTGGTAAAATATAGAACAAAATAAATGGGGATAAAAATGCTCAAGGTGGCTAACAAGGGTGATTTAAATGGTAGACTTATTTGGGATAAGTGAGCTAAAATCAAACAATGGCCTCAATCATATGCAAGCATGTAAATACACTAAATAATGGACATATAGATTGGAACAAAATATAGATTACAATCATAGAGAAGGGAACACACATGAATAAAATATTTATGGTTAAATAATGTAACCATGTAAATAAGCTCAAAGTCTCACAGGTTGTGTGTTCTTTGGCTCAAAAACCATGTTCCAAATACAACTTCAAACAAATTTAACACATAAAAATTTTTAAAATTTTTTTTATTTAAATTAGTGAAATTTTTATTTAAATTAGTGAAATTTTTTTCAAAAATAGGATCTTAAAAAGAGATTTATTATTTTAACCAAGTAGTAACTAAATGCACAAAATCAAATAAATATGCAATCAAATATACAGATGCAACAATGAACAAATAAAGAAAATAAGATTATTGGTGTTGAAAAGAAAGTACCAACCCATGGATATCGGTATCGACCTCCCCACACTTAAAGTTTGCACCGTCCTCGGTGCATGCTAAGATGTACAAGTGGACGGGCTGTTCCAACTGATGCTTTTCTTCAATGATTGTGCAGATGGACTTGTTTGTCTCCCCTTTTAAGCGTCTTCCGGTTCTCTTCCTGGTGGCCATCCTGAAAGAAAAAGGGAAGAAATGTAACCTAATAATAGAGATAAGAAAATAAATGAAGTATGGTTGGGTTAATGCCAAATGATAAGGGTCTCATTTACATGGAAGCTTCAACATGTAAGTGAGAAAACAATAGAAGCCATGGCATACCAGTGGTGCAAAATTGCAACAATGGAGAAGAGAGTGGGGAAAGAGAGATAATATAAATTCATGTCAATGCAAAAAGTAATACAGGTATAAAAGATTGGCATTGATTTAAATAATATTACTCAATCAGAATTAAACAAGTCACTAAGCACAAAGAAAATACCAGAAAAGATGTAACAGTTGAATAAGAACATTTGAACACCAATGGTAAAATAATAATTTTAGAAAAGAAAAATAAAAATAAAAATATGCAATGAATGAAAGTATGCAAATAAATTAAATAAAATAGAATGAGAGTGAAAAAGGATGAGAAGAAGAAAAAGAAAGTGAGAAAGGAGAGAGAAGGAAGAAATTAGGATTAGAAAAGAAAAGATAAGAAAATTGGCACTAATCTGGATAGGTTGTGCAACGCTGTCGACGCGGTCGCGTGGGTGACGTGGTCGCGTGGTGCGCGATAAGGTTGGGTGACGCGGACGCGTGGGGCACGCGGTCGCGTGACTCGATTTGTGCTAGTGGCGCGAGTGCAGCCTCGCGGTTGCACAACTCTCTGTTCAAAACTTAGTATTGCCAAAATCCAGGGTGACGCGGTCGCGTGGGGCATGCGATCGCGTGAGTGGCCTTATTTCCAATATGACGCGGACGCGTGGGTCACGCGTTCGCGTGGGAGGGCTTGGGCTTCTAGCACGAGTCCAGCCCAACTCCAGCTCAACTCTCTGCGATGCACCCTTTTTACGTCGATTTTCAGGGCACGCGGCCGCGTGGGTGACACGGTCGCGTGGGAGGCCAAAGTTCCCACCTGACACGGACGCGTCAGCGACGCGGTCACGTGGGGTCAAATGATGCTAAAGGCGTGCCTCCAGCCACGCTTTCGTGTGACTCTCTATTCAATTCTTTTCTCCTCAACGCACTAGTGACGCGGACGCGTCAGCGACGTTGCCGCGTCGCGTGCGTGTTTTTTTTATCTGAAAAAAAAAATACAGAATGCAGTGTTAATATGAATGTGATGCAAAACTCGAGGTTCAATATAATAAAATAAAATAAAACTCAAAAACAAATAAAACTACATAAAAAAATGAAAAAAGAACGATCATACCATGGTGGGTTGTCTCCCACCTAGCACTTTTAGTTAAAGTCCTTAAGTTAGACATTTGGTGAGCTCCCTGTTATGGTGGCTTATGCTTGAACTCATCCAGGAATCTCCACCAATGTTTGTGATTCCAGTAACCTCCGGGGTCCCAAACTAGGCGCAGAAAGCCTTCAAGTAAGTTAAAGCAAGTTACAAGGCCCCAAGAGTGTTGATTGCCAGAATGAATTCTGGGGTCCCAAATCTTGCTTTTACACCCGTCTTCAAGTTGATTATCATGATTCCATCCGGATGATTCAGCTTTAGAATTCTCACTGAAACGTCTAAACAACTTCCTAGACCCATTCAATTGAGCTCTACACCAACCTTTGCGTTTAAACTTAAAGCTTCCAACCATAATGAACCTTGCAGGACAATTCTTACCACTAACCATCTTCCTCTTACTCTTAATGCCACAAAGAGCTCTAAGTTGACCATCCGTCTCCAGTAGCCCATATTCAAGTGAAATTAGAAAGCTAAGGGATATGAATTTTACCCACTTGAATGTTGTGAAGGATGATGGCAACTTAGGGGGAGGTATTTTTAATGAAATTGCAAGCTCCACTCCCTTGTGCTCTTCTCTGATAATTACCACCTTCTTGCAAGCTTCTTCAATTTCAACCTCTTCCTCTTGGTAGCTTTCTTCCAATTCAATCACCTCTTCATTGCTTTCCAAGGGCATAGGAGGTTGTGCTTCTTCTTCTTTAATCTCCATCTCTTGATCAACCTCTACAAAGTCTTCAACCATGATCTGCCTTGGAGGTTGTACGCTCTCTTCAACATCAACATCAAACACCATGGAAGGAGGCTCGGTGACTGGACTTTCCAATGGAGGTACAACATCTCTTAAGTCTGCAATCACTTCTTCCTTTTTAATAATTGCTGCTTTGTCCAGTTGTTTAAGGATAAAATCGTACTCATCCTCGATGATTTCCTTTCCATGACAACTTCTTTCAACTACTCCTTTATCTTCAAGGGTCTCTCCTACCTTTACCCGTAAGGCCTCCTCTAGCTCCTTATGAAGTATGGATTCGCGAAGATGATTCCTTTTTTCCTGTTTCATATCAATAGCATAATTTGGATCATCTTGCTCTTGGATTGATAGATGTGGGTGCTCTTCCATGGAGGGTGGTGATGGGATGAAAAGATCATTATGTGGTTGAAAAGGAAGTGCACCAGAGCTTGAGGGTTGGATTTTGGAGGTAGAGGGTTGGTTCATGCGGGATATAAGATTTTGGAGAGTAGATGTGAGACCAATGATGTTAGAGATGAGTGTATTGTTATCCAATGGAGGTTGGGGTGGATCTATGTATGGCTCATTCGGTTCATAGGGTGGTTGGTATGGTGGATGTGGGTTAGGGTCATATGGAGGTGAATGGCGTAAAGGGGCTTGTGAGTTTGGTGGTTCAAAGTTATGTTGAGGAAAGGGTTCATAGGCATATGGTGGTGGTTGTTGATAGTCCATTGGAGGTTGTTGTTGCCATGAGGGTTGATCAAATCCTTGTGGCTCCTCCCATCTTTGAGTGTTCCAACCTTGATGCCTGTTCTCATTGTAATTTCTTCTTCCTGTAACATAATTGTAACCAGACTCATAGCCAAAGGGGTGAGAGTTCATGATAGAAAATAAAAATTAAAAACAAAAATAAAAACAAATTTAAATTAAAAGGTTATTTAAATTTTGAATTTGAAAATTAAATTTTGAAATTTTGAATTTTAAATTTTTTGAAATTTGAATTTTGAAAATTTTTTTTTAAATTTGAATTTTGAAATTTGATTTTTGAAATAAGATAAGATAAGATAAAAAATTTAAAATAAAAACCAATAACCTCTTAATTTACGAAAAAGTAAAAATAAAAAAAATAAAAACAAATAAACAAACAAAAAGCAAATATTTACAATAACCAATAATAAGGCACACGTTTGCAATTCCTCGGCAACGGCGCCATTTTTGACGTTAGTGATTTTTGCGTGGTCTAGAATTTCATAAAAACAGTGGCATTGTAGATATAGTCTCTAAACCAACAAAAATCCCTTTCGTGCAAACGTTTTGGTTGTCACAAGTAACAAGCCCCTTAAAAATTGTTAACCGAGTATTCAAACCTCGGGTCGTCTTCTCAAGGAATTGCAGGGAGGTATGTTCTTATAATTGGTTATGAGTTTGTAAATTGGGGTTTTGGAAGTAAGGTGGGAATATGTTATATGACAAATAATTTAAATGGCAATTAAAAATAAATAAATACTGTAAAGCAAACTTTTGGGCAAGGTATGAGAAATTAGAAGTCCAGACTTAGTTATCCTTATCAATAACAATAAAAGTCGAATCTTAATTCCACTTAGTTAACCTTTGCTAAAGCAAAGGAAAGTCAAGGGATTAATTAGTTTGATCTTTGAATCCTAGTTAATTCCTAAGAAAAGATTGATATTATTGAAGATTAATTCAATTAGCAAGGATAACAATTATCAATTATGCTGTTGAATTGGATAACTCCTGAGTTACTGATTTCTTAACCAAGACCAAAAAGGAAAATATCTAAATTAAATTAAAAACATTCATATAAATAAAGCAAAGCAAAATTAAGTCTGAAAATACCTCGAATTGCATTCACAAAAGAACTTAAATCTGAAATACAAATTAAATTGGAAAAACAAATAAAAAGAACATTGAACCAGGGATTGAGAGTCACTCCTAAAACTAAGAGAAGTCCTAAATCCTAAATCTAAGAGAGAGGAGAGAACCTCTCTCTCTAAAAACTACATCTACTCCTAAAATTATGAATGTGAAAAGCCTGTCTATGAATGGATGCAATCCCCCACTTTATAGCCTCTAATCTTTGTTTTCTGGGCTGCAAACTGGGTCGAAAACAGTCCAGAATTCGCTAGTCTCGAATTCAATCACGCTGGATTTCCGTCACTGCGACGCGGCCGCATGGAGCACGCGGCCGCGCCACCTAGCCTCAGGGAAACTATATCATATTATATATCAAATCGAAGCCCCAGACGTTAGCTTTCTAACGCAACTGGAACCGCGTCGTTTAGATCTCTGTAGCTAGAGTTATAGCCATTTGAGTGCGAAGAGGTCAGGCTGGACAGCTTAGCAATTTCTCCAACTTCTTGTATTCCTTCCACTTTTGCATGCTTCTTTTTCATCCTCCAAGCCATTCTAGACCTATAATCTCTGAAAGCACTTAACACACATATCAAGGAATCTAATGGTAATAAGAGAGGATTAATAATAAGCAATTATAAGATCAAAGAAGCATGTTTTCAATCATAGCACAAAATCAGGAAGGAAATATAAAACCATGCAAATATTATGAATAAGTGGGTAAAGAGTTGATAAAATCCACTCAATTGAGCACAAGATAAACCATAAAATAGTGGTTTATCAACCTCCCCACACTTAAACACTAGCATGTCCTCATGCTAAACTCAAGAGAAGCTATAAAGATGAAGAGGAATGGTAGAATGCATGAAATGCAACCTATCTGAATGAATGCAACTATATGCAGAATGTTTCTACCTACTTGGTTAAAAGTAAATCAAATCCTCCAAGACAAATACAAACCAATTTCCACCAATTCAAATTGTACAATAAAAAGCAAGTAAACTTGTAGGAAGATAGCTCATGAAAGCAGGGAACATAGAATTAAGCACTGAACCCTTACTGGTAGTGTATATCACTCTAACTCTCAAGTGTCTAGGGTCAATCACTCTATTCTTCCCTAGTCATGCTTTCTAAACCTTGTTATTCATCTAACCAATCAACATTATTTAATGTACCAATGCAAACATCATGAGGTCTTTTCAAGGTTGTAATGGGGCTAAGGTAAAGGTGAGGATATATATATGGTTAAGTGAGGTATGAATTGAATCTTTAATTAACCTAAACTTTCACCTAACATACATATACTCTATATAATTCTAATTCATGCCTTGCTACCTAAAATTCCCCCTTTTACATCACATACTCGTGTATCAACTTTTTCTTTTTAATTTATCACATGTGCATTGATTTTTCATTAACTTAACATTGGGGTAATTTTGTCCCCTTTATTTATTTATTTATATTATATATACTTTTTTTTTCATTTTTTCTTTTTTTTTTCTCTCTATTTTTTTTGTAGAGAAACAAACATAACTTATCAATGCACATGGATTTTCTATTATTTTTCTATTTTAGTTTTTCATGAGTAGGTTCCCAAATTCCCAATATTCAAATAAATTAGAAACATGATACATTCCCTTATTAACCCATGTTCCACAGTTTTCCACACTTAATTGTTACACAATCCCTATCTTAAGCTAACCAAAGATTCAATTGGGATATTTAATTATTTTTCTGCTTAAGGCTAGTGATGTGGTAAAATATAGAACAAAATAAATGGGGATAAAAAGGCTCATGGTGGCTAACAAGGGTGATTTAAATGGTAGACTTATTTGGGATAAGTGAGCTAAAATCAAACAATGGCCTCAATCATATGCAATCATGTAAATACACTAAATAATGGAGATATAGATTGGAACAAAATATAGATTACAATCATAGAGAATGGAACACACAGGAATAAAATATTTATGGTTAAATAATGTAACCATGTAAATAAGCTCAAAGTCTCACAGGTTGTGTGTTCTTTGGCTCAAAAACCATGTTCCAAATACAACTTCAAACAAATTTAACACATAAAAATTTTTAAAATTTTTTTTATTTAAATTAGTGAAATTTTTATTTAAATTAGTGAAATTTTTTTCAAAAATAGGATCTTAAAAAGAGATTTATTATTTTAACCAAGTAGTAACTAAATGCACAAAATCAAATAAATATGCAATCAAATATGCAGATGCAACAATGAACAAATAAAGAAAATAAGATTATTGGTGTTGAAAAGAAAGTACTAACCCATGGAGATCGGTATCGACCTTACCACACTTAAAGTTTGCACCGTCTTCTGTGCATGCTAAGATGTACAAGTGGACGGGCTGTTCCAACTGATGCTTTTCTTCAAGGATTGTGCAGATGGACTTGTTTGTCTCCCCTTTTAAGCGTCTTCCGGTTCTCTTCCTGGTGGCCATCCTGAAAGAAAAAGGGAAGAAAGGTAATCCAATAATAGAGATAAGAAAATAAATAAAGTATGGTTGGGTTAATGCCAAATGATAAGGGCCTCATTTATATGGAAGCTTCAACATGTAAGTGAGAAAACAATAGAAGCCATGGCATACCAGTGGTGCAAAATTGCAACAATGGAGAAGAGAGTGGGGAAAGAGAGATAATATAAATTAATGTCAATGCAAAAAGTAATACAGGTATAAAAGATTGGCATTGATTTAAATAATATTACTCAATCAGAATTAAACAAGTCACTAAGCACCAAGAAAATACCAGAAAAGATGTAACAGTTGAATAAGAACATTTGAACACCAATGGTAAAATAATAATTTTAGAAAAGAAAAATAAAAATAAAAATATGCAATGAATGAAAGTATGTAAATAAATTAAATAAAATAGAATAAGAGTGAAAAAGGATGAGAAGAAGAAAAAGAAAGTGAGAAAGGAGAGAGAAGGAAGAAATTAGGATCAGAAAAGAAAAGATAAGAAAATTGGCACTAATCTGGATAGGTTGTGCAACGCTGTCGACGCGGTCGCGTGGGTGACGCGGTCGCGTGGTGCGCGATAAGGTTGGGAGACGCGGACGTGTGGGGCACGCGGTCGCGTGACTTGATTTATGCTAGTGGCGCGAGTGCAGCCTCGCGGTCGCACAACTCTCTGTTCAAAACTTAGTATTGCCAAAATCCAGGGTGACGCGGTCGCGTGGGGCATGCGATCGCGTGAGTGGCCTTATTTCCAATATGACGCGGACGCGTGGGTCACGCGTTCGTGTGGGAGGGCTTGGGCTTCTAGCACGAGTCCAGCCCAACTCTAGCTCAACTCTCTGCCATGCACCCTTTTTACGTCGATTTTCAGGGCACGCGGCCGCGTGGGAGACGCGGTCGCGTGGGAGGCCAAAGTTCCCACCTGACACGGACGCGTCAGCGATGCGGTCGCGTGGGGTCAAATGATGCTAAAGGCGCGCCTCCAGCCACGCTTTCGCGTGACTCTCTGTTCAATTCTTTTCTCCTCAACGCACTAGTGACGCGGACGCGTCAGCGACACTGCCGCGTCGCGTGCGTGTTTTTTTTTTTATCTGAAAAAAAATGCAGAATGCAGTGTTAATATGAATGTGATACAAAACTCCAGGTTCAATATAATAAAATAAAATAAAACTCAAAAACAAATAAAACTACATAAAAAATGAAAAAAGAACGATCATACCATGGTGGGTTGTCTCCCACCTAGCACTTTTAGTTAAAGTCCTTAAGTTGGACATTTGGTGAGCTCCCTGTTATGGTGGCTTGTGCTTGAACTCATCCAGAAATCTCCACCAATGTTTGTGATTCCAGTAACCTCCAGGGTCCCAAACTAGGCGCAGAAAGCCTTCAAGTAAGTTAAAGCAAGTTACAAGGCCCCAAGAGTGTAGATTGCCAGAATGAATTCCAGGGTCCCAAATCTTGCTTTTACACCCGTCTTCAAGTTGATTATCATGATTCCATCCGGGTGATTCAGCTTTAGAATTCTCACTGAAACGTCTAAACAATTTCCTAGACCCATTCAATTGAGCTCTACACCAACCTTTGCGTTTAAACTTAAAGCTTCCAACCATAATGAACCTTGCAGGATAATTCTTACCACTGACCATCTTCCTCTTACTCTTAATGCCACAAAGAGCTCTAAGTTGACCATCCGTCTCCAGTAGCCCATACCCAAGTTGAATTAGAAAGCTAAGGGATATGAATTTTACCCACTTGAATGTTGTGAAGGATGATGGTAACTTAGGGGGAGGTATTTTTAATGAAATTGCAAGCTCCACTCCCTTGTGCTCTTCTCTGATAATTACCACCTCCTTGCAAGCTTCTTCAATTTCAACCTCTTTCTCTTGGTAGCTTTCTTCCAATTCAATCAACTCTTCATTGCTTTCCAAGGGCATGGGAGGTTGTGCTTCTTCTTCTTTAATCTCCATCTCTTGATCAACCTCTACAAAGTCTTCAACCATGATCTGCCTTGGAGGTTGTACGCTCTCTTCAACATCAACATCAAACACCATGGAAGGAGGCTCTGTGATTGGACTTTCCAATGGAGGTACAGCATCTTTTAAGTCTGCAACCACTTCTTCCTTTTTAATAATTGCTGCTTTGACCAGTTGTTTAAGGATAAAATCGTACTCATCCTCGATGATTTCCTTTCCATGACAACTCCTTTCAACTACTCCTTTATCTTCAAGGGTCTCTCCTACCTTTACCCGTAAGGCCTCCTCTAGCTCCTTATGAAGTATGAATTCGCGAAGATGATTCCTTTTTCCTGTTCCATATCAATAGCATAATTTGGATCATCTTGCTCTTGGATTGATAGATGTGGGTGCTCTTCCATGGAGGGTGGTGATGGGATGAAAAGATCATTATGTGGTTGAAAAGGAAGTGCACCAGAGCTTGAGGGTTGGATTTTGGAGGTAGAGGGTTGGTTCATGTGGGATATAAGATTTTGGAGTGTAGAGGTGAGACCAATGATGTTAGAGATGAGTGTATTGTTATCTAATGGAGGTTGGGGTGGATCTATGTATGGCTCATTCGGTTCATAGGGTGGTTGGTATGGTGGATGTAGGTTAGGGTCATATGGAGGAGAATGGCGTAAAGGGGCTTGTGAGTTTGGTGGTTCAAAGTTATATTGAGGAAAGGGTTTATAGGCATATGGTGGTGGTTGTTGATAGTCCATTGGAGGTGGTTGTTGCCATGAGGGTTGATCAAATCCTTGTGGCTCCTCCCATCTTTGAGTGTTCCAACCTTGATGCCTGTTCTCAATGTAATTTCTTCTTCCTGTAACATAATTGTAACCAGACTCATAGCCAAAGGGGTGAGAGTTCATGATAGCAAACAAAAATTAAAAACAAAAATAAAAACAAATTTAAATTAAAAGGTTATTTAAATTTTGAATTTGAAAATTAAATTTTGAAAATTTGAATTTTAAATTTTTTGAAATTTGAATTTTGAAATTTCTTTTTTGAAATTTTAATTTTGAAATTTGATTTTTGAAATAAGATAAGATAAGATAAAAATTTTAAAATAAAAACCAATAACCTCTTAATTTACGAAAAAGTAAAAATAAAAAAAAAACAAATAAACAAGCAAAAAGCAAATATTTACAATAACCAATAATAAGGCACACGTTTGCAATTCCCCGACAACGGTGCCATTTTTGACGTTAGTGATTTTTGCGTGGTCTAGAATTTCGTAAAAACAGTCGCGTTGTAGATATAGTCTCTAAACCAACAAAAATCCCTTTCGTGCAAACGTTTTGGTTGTCACAAGTAACAAACACCTTAAAATTGTTAACCGAGTATTCAAACCTCGGGTCGTCTTCTCAAGGAATTGCAGGGAGGTATGTTCTTATTATTGGTTATGAGTTTGTAAATTGGGGTTTTGGAAGTAAGGTGGGAATATGTTATATGACAAATAATTTAAATGGCAATTAAAAATAAATAAATACTGTAAAGCAAACTTTTGGGCAAGGTATGAGGAATTAGAAGTCCAGACTTAGTTATCCTTATCAATAACTATGAAAGTCGAATCTTAATTCCACTTAGTTAACCTTTGCTAAAGCAAAGGAAAGTCAAGGGATTAATTAGTTTGATCTTTGAATCCTAGTTAATTCGTAAGAAAAGATTGGGATTATTGAAGATCAATTCAATTAGCAAGGATAACAATTATCAATTATGCTGTTGAATTGGATAACTCCTGAGTTACTGATTTCTTAACCAAGACCAAAAGGGAAAATATCTAAATTAAATTAAAAGCATTCATATAAATAAAGCAAAGCAAAATTAAGTCTGAAAATACCTCGAATTGTATTCACAAAAGAACTTAAATCTGACATACAAATTAAATTGGAAAAACAAATAAAAAGAACATTGAACCTGGGATTGAGAGTCACTCCTAAAACTAAGAGAAGTCCTAAATCCTAAATCTAAGAGAGAGAAGAGAACCTCTCTCTCTAAAAACTACATCTACTCCTAAAATTATGAATGTGAAAAGCCTGTCTATGAATAGATGCAATCCCCCACTTTATAGCCTCTAATCTGTGTTTTCTGGGCAGCAAACTGGGTCGAAAACAGCCCAGAATTCGCTGGTCTCGAATTCAATCACGCTGGATTTCCGTCATTGCGACGCGGCCAAATGGAGCACCCGGTCGTATCGCCTAGCATCAGGGAAACTATAGCATATTATATATCAAATCGAATCCCCGGACGTTAGCTTTCCAACGCAGCTGGAACCGCGTCGTTTGGACCTCTGTAGCTAAAGTTATAACTATTTGAGTGTGAAGAGGTCAGGCTGGACAGCTTAACAATTTCTCCAACTTCTTGTATTCCTTCCACTTTTGCATGCTTCTTTTCCATCCTCCAAGCCATTCCTGCCCTATAATCTCTGAAAGCACTTAACACACATATCAAGGCATCTAATGGTAATAAGAGAGGATTAATAATAAGCAATTATAAGACCAAAGAAGTATGTTTTCAATCATAGCACAAAATCAGGAAGGAAATATAAAACCATGCAAATATTATGAATAAGTGGGTAAAGAGTTGATAAAATCCACTCAAATGAGCACAAGATAAACCATAAAATAGTGGTTTATCAATGAACTCTAACCATCCCCTAGCCACTGGTTTGAGGTCATGCCTTCTTAGTTGAACCGGCTTGCCTCTTGAGTCAATTTTCCATTGAGCTCCTTTCTCACATATGTCTATGAGGACTTGGTCCAACCTTTGATCAAAGTTGACCCTTCTTGTGTAGGGGCGTGCGTTCTCTTCCATCATTGGCAAGTTGAACGCCAGCCTTACATTTTCCGGACTGAAATCTAAGTATTTCCCCGAACCATAGTAAGCCAATGCTTTGGATTCAGGTTCACACTTTGATCATAGTTCCTGGTGATCCATGCATTTGCATAGAACTTTTGAACCATTAGGATTCCGACTTGATGAATGGGGTTGGTGAGAACTTCCCAACCTCTTCTTTGGATCTCAAGTCGGATCTCCGGATACTCATTCTTTTTGAGTTTGAAAGGAACCTCAGGGATTGCTTTCTTCTTGGCCACAACTTCATAGAAGTGGTCTTGATGGACTTTTGAGATGAATCTCTCCATCTCTCATGACTCAGATGTGGAAGCAATTGCCTTCCCTTTCCTCTTTCTAGAGGTTTCTCTGGCCTTAGGTGCCATTAATGGTTATGGAAAAACAAAAAGCTATGCTTTTTACCACACCAAACTTAAAATATTTGCTCGTCCCCGAGCAAAAGAAGAAAGAAAAATAGTAGAAGAAGAAGAAAATGGAGGAGATGGAGGGTGAAGTGTTTTCGGCCAAGGGTGAATTTAGGGTTGTGTTGTGTGAAAATGAAGAAGGAATGAGGGGTTTATATAGGAGTGGGGGAGGGTGAAGTTTCGGCCATTAGGGTTGGGTTTAGGAGGGAAATTAGTTTGAATTTGAAGGTAGGTGGGGTTTTTGGGGAAGAGAGGATGGATGTAAGTGGTGAAGAGGTGATAGGGAAGAGTGATTGAGTTGATTGGTGAAGGGTATTTGGGGGAGAGAGTCATGAAAAGGTGTGAAGAGGAGAGAAGGGTAGGTGGGGGTCATGTGGGGTCCACAGATCCTGAGGTGTCAAGGACTTAACATCCCTGCTCCAATTAGGCATGTAAAATGCCCTTGCTGTGCAATCCTGGCATTTAACGCCAGACTGCTCCCTGTTTCTGGCGTTAAACGCCCAAATGTAACTTGTTTCTGGCGTTTAACGCTAGGTAGATGCTTGGTTCTGGCGTTAAACGCCAGCTTGGTGCTTGTTTCTGGCATTAAACGCCAGACAGATGCTTGTTTCTGGCGTTTAACGCCAGCATGCCTCTCCTCCAGGGTGTGCTATTTTCAATGATGTTTTTCATTCTATTTTTGATTTTTTAGTAGTTTTTGTGACTTCACATGATCATCAACCTAATAAAACACGAAATAACAAAAAGAAATAAAATAGATATGATTAAATAACATTAGGTTGCCTCCCAACAAGCGCTTCTTTAATGTCAATAGCTTGATAGTGAGCTCTCATGGAGCCTCACATATAATCAGAGCAAGGTTGGAACCTCCCAACACCAAACTTGGAGTTTGGTTGTGGTCTCCCAACACCAAACTTAGAGTTTGACTGTGGGGGCTTTGGTTGACTCTGCAGTGAGAGAAGCTTTTCATGCTTCCTCTCCATGGTTACAAAAGGAGACCCTTGAGTTTTAAACACAAGGTTGTCCTCATTCAGTTGAAGGACTAACTCTCCTCTGTCCACATCAATCACAGCTCTTGCTGTGGCTAGGAAGGGTCTTTTAAGGATGATGGATTCATCCTCATCCTTCCCAATGTCTAGGATTATGAAATCAGCAGGGATGTAAAGGCCTTTAACCTTTACTAGCACGTCCTCTACTTGTCCATAAGCCTATTTTCTTGATTTGTTTGCCATCTCTAATGAGATTCTGGTAGCTTGCACCTCAAAGATTCCCAATTTCTCCATTACAAAGAGTGGCATGAGGTTTATCCCTGACCCAAGGTCACATAGAGCCTTCTCAAAGGTCATGGTGCCTATGGTACAAGGTATTAAGAACCTTCCAGGATCTTGTTTCTTCTGAGGCAATGTCAGTTGATCCAGATCACTCAGTTCATTGATGAGCAAGCGAGGTTCATCTTCCCAAGTCTCATTACCAAATAATTTGGCATTCAGCTTCATGATTGCACCAAGGTACTTGGCAACTTTCTCTTCAGTGACATCTTCATTCTCTTCAGAAGAAGAATACTCATCAGAGCTCATGAATGGCATAAGGAGGTTCAATGGAATCTCTATGGTCTCTAGATGAGCCTCAGATTCCTTTGGTTCCTCAGAGGGAAATTCCTTGTTGATCACTGGACATCCCAGGAGATCTTCCTCACTGGGATTCACGTCCTCTCCCTCCCTTGTAGGTTCGGCCATGATGGTTAAATCAATGGCCTTGCACTCTCTTTTTGGATTCTCTTCTATATTGCTTGGGAGAGTACTAGGAGGAGTTTCAATGACTCTTTTACTCAGCTGGCTCACTTGTGCCTCCAAATTTCTAATGGAGGACCTTGTTTCATTCATGAAACTTAAAGTGGCCTTAGATAGATCAGAGACTATATTTGCTAAGATAGATGGATTCTGCTCAGAATTCTCTGTCTGTTGCTGAGTGGATGATGGAAAAGGCTTGCTATTGCTAAACCTGTTTCTTCCACCATTATTAAAGCCTTGTTGAGGCTTTTGTTGATCCTTCCATGAGAAATTTGGATGATTCCTCCATGAGGGATTATAGGTGTTTCTATAGGGTTCACCCATGTAATTCACCTCTGCTATTGCAGGGTTCTTAGGATCATAAGCTTCTTCTTCAGAAGATGCCTCTTTAGTACTGTTGGATGATTCCTTCAATCCATTCAGACTCTGAGAGATCATATTGACTTGCTGAGTCAATATTTTATTATGAGCCAATATGGCATTCAGAGTATCAATTTCAAGAACTCCCTTCCTTTGAGGCATCCCATTACTCACAGGATTCCTTTCAGAAGTGTACATGAACTGGTTATTTGCAACCATGTCAATGAGTTCATGAGCTTCTGCAGGCGTTTTCTTTAGGTGAATGGATCCACCTGCAGAATGGTCCAGTGACATCTTTGATAGCTCAGACAGACCATCATAGAATATATCCAGGATGGTCCATTCTGAAAGCATGTCAGAAGGACACTTTTTGGTCAGTTCCTTGTATTTCTCCCAAGCTTCATTGAGGGATTCACCTTCTTTCTGTTTGAAGGTTTGAACATCCACTCTAAGCTTACTAAGCTTTTGAGGAGGAAAGAACTTGGCTAAGAAAGCCGTGACCAGCTTATCCTAAGAGTTCAGGCTATCCTTAGGTTGAGAGTCCAACCATATTCTAGCTCTGTCACTTACAGCAAATGGGAAAAGCATAAGCCTGTAGACCTCGGGATCAACCCCATTGGTCTTAACAGTATCACAGATCTGCAAGAATTCAGTTAAGAACTGAAAAGGATCTTCGGATGGAAGTCCATAAAACTTGCAATTCTGTTGCATCAGAGAAACTAATTGAGGTTTCATCTCAAAATTGTTTGCTCCAATGGCAGGGATTGAGATGCTTCTTCCATGTAAATTGGAATTAGGTGCAGTAAAGTCACCAAGCATCTTCCTTGCATTGTTGTTATTTTCGGCCATGTCTCCTTCTTTTTCGAAAATTTCTGTCAGATTTTCTCCAGAGAGTTGTGCTTTAGCTTTCCTTAGCTTCCTCTTTAGAGTTCTTTCAGGTTCAGGATCGACTTCAACAAGAATGTTCTTATCCTTGTTCCTGCTCATATGAAAAAGAAGAGAACACAAAAGAAAATATGGAATCCTCTATGTCACAGTATAGAGATTCCTTATGCAAGTATAAGAAGAGAAGAATGTAAGAAGGAGAAGAGGAAAAATTCGAACACAGAGAGGGGGATGGGGTTCGAATTTTTGGGTGGAGAAGAAGTGTTAGTAGATGAATAAATAAATAGAAGGAGGTGAGGAAGAGAAGAATTCAAAAATTTAAATAAAATAAAATAAAAACATTTTAAAATTAAAGTTAAAATTCAAAAATTAAAATTGAAATCAAATTAAATTGAAATTAAAACAATTAGTTAATTAAAAAGGAAATTTGAAAAAGAGTGAAAGGATTTTCGAAAATTAGAGAGGGAGTTAGTTAGGTAGTTTTGAAAAAGATAAGAATCAAATAAAAAGTAAAGTGGTTAATTGAAAAAGATTTGAAAATCAAATTTGAAAAGATAAAAAGTTAGAAAAGATTTTGAAATTAAATTTTGAAAAAGATGTGATTGAAATTTAATTTGAAAAAGATTTGAAAAAGAATTTTATAAAGATTTGATTTTGAAAATTAAAGTTGATTACTTGACTAACAAGAAACAAAAGGATTTGATTTTAAAATCTAAAGATTGAACCTTTCTTATTAGGCAAGTAACAAACTTAATATTTTTGAATCAATCACATTAATTGTTAGCATTAAATTCGAAAATATGGAATAAAAATAAGAAAAAGATTTTGAAAATTAATTTGAAATTTTCGAAAATATGAAAGAAAAATTGAAAAAGATTTGATTTTTGAAAAAGTTTTGAAAAAGATAGAATTTTTAAATTGAAAAGTTGATTTGACTCATAAGAAACAACTAAATTTTAAAAATTTTTGAAAAAGTCAACTAAATTTTTCGAAAATTTATGAGTGAAAAAGGGAAAGATATTTTTTTGATTTTTGAATTTTAATAAAGAAAGAGAAAAACATCAAAAAGACTCAATGCATGAAAATTTTGGATCAAAACACATTATGCATGCAAGAATACTTTGAATGTCAAGATGAACACCAAGAACACTTTGAATGTCAAGACTTATTTTTGAAAAATTTTCAAGAAAAGAAAACATGCAAGACACCAAACTTAAAAATTTTTATTCTTTAGACATTAATAATTCAAGAATGCATATGAAAAACAAGGAAAGACACAAAACAAGAAATTTTAAAGATCAAACAAGAAGACTTATCAAGAACAACTTGAAGATCATGAAGAACTCCATGCATGAGTTTTCGAAAAATGCAAGAAAGAGATAAACATGCAATTGACACCAAACTTAAAAATTTTTATTCTTTCGGCATTAATGTTTCAAGGATGCATATGAAAAACAAGAAAAGACACAAAACAAGAAAATATGAAGATCAAACAAGAAGACTGGCCAAGAACAACTTGAAGATCATGAAGAATGCAATGCATGAAATTTTTGAAAATAATAATAAATTTTTTTAGAAAATTAAAAAGATGCAATTGACACCAAACTTAAAACTTGACTCTAGACTCAAACAAGAAACACAAAAAATATTTTTGATTTTATGATTTTATAAATTTTTTTTTGGATTTTTCGAAAATAAGAATAATAAAAACAAAAAGGTTAAAATTAAAATAAAGTTACCTAATCTGAGCAACAAGATGAACCGTCAGTTGTCCAAACTCGAACAATCCCCGACAACGGCGCCAAAAACTTGGTGCACGAAATTGTGATCATCAATGGCGCCAACTACTTGGTACGCACAATTGTAATCTCAACTCTTCATCACAACTTCGCACAACTAACCAACAAGTGCACTGGGTCGTCCAAGTAATAAACCTTATGTGAGTAAGGGTCGATCCCACGGAGATTGTCGGCCTGAAGCAAGCTATGGTCACCCTTGTAAATCTCAGTCAGGCGGATTCAAATGGTTATGGTGAATTGATAATAAAAACATAAATAAAATATAAACTGGGATAGAGATACTTATGTAATTCATTGGTGAGAATTTCAGATAAGCGTATAGAGATACTTTCGTTCCTCCTGAACCTCTGCTTTCCTGCTGTCTTCATCCAATCATTTCTACTCCCTTCCATGGCAAGCTGTATGTAGGGTATCACCGTTGTCAATGGCTACATCCCATCCTCTCTGTAAAAATGGTCCAATGCGCTGTCACTGCATGGCTAATCATCTGTCGGTTCTCGACCATACTGGAATAGGATTTACTATCCTTTTGCATCTGTCACTACGCCCAGCACTCGCGAGTTTGAAGCTCGTCACAGCCATCCCTTCCCAAATTCTACTCGGAATACCACAGACAAGGTTTAGACTTTTCGGATCTCAAGAATGGCCATCCATGAGTTCTAACTTATACCACGAAGATTCTAATATCTCGGACTCGGTCCTCTGTATTAGATATCTAAGAGATACTCATTCTAGCTTGTTTGCATGTAGAACGGAAGTATTTGTCAGGCACGCGTTCATAGGTGAGAATGATGATGAGCGTCACATAATTATAACATTCATCATGTTCTTCGGTGCAAATGGATATCTTAGAATAGGAATAAGATTGAATTGAATAGAAAAATAGTAGTACTTTGTATTAATTCATGAGGAACAGCAGAGCTCCACAACTTAATCTATGGTGTGAAGAAACTCTACCGTTGAAAATACATAAGAATAAGGTCCAGGCATGGCCGAATGGCCAGCCTCCATGATCTAAGAACTAAATGTCCAGAGATGAACAAAAGATAATCCAAAGATGTAAAGACAATAGCAAAAAGTTCTATTTATACTAAACTAGTTACTAGGGTTTACAGAAATAAGTAAATGATGCAGAAATCCACTTCTGGGATCCACTTGGTGTGTGCTTGGGCTGAGCATTGAAGCTTCACGTGGAGAGGTCTTTCATGGAGTTGAACGCCAGTTTATAACCTGTTTCTGGCGTTTAACTCCACTTTGCAACCTGTTTCTGGCGTTTAACTCCAGAATGCAACATGAAACTGGCGTTCAACGCCAGTTTGAGTCATCTAAACTTGGGCAAAGTATGGACTATTATATATTGCTGGAAAGCCCTGGATGTCTACTTTCTAACGAAATTGAGAGTGCACCATTTGGAGTTCTGTAGCTCCAGAAAATCTACTTTGAGTGCAGGGAGGTCAGAATCCAACAGCATCTGCAGTCCTTCTTCAACCTCTGAATCTGATTTTTGCTCAAGTCCCTCAATTTCAGCCAGAAAATACCTGAAATCATAGAAAAATACACAAACTCATAGTAAAGTCCAGAAATGTGATTTTTATTTAAAAACTAATAAAAATATACTAAAAACTAACTAAATTATACTGAAAACTGTGTAAAAATAATGCCAAAAAGCGTATAAATTATCCGCTCATCACGGTGACAGCGCATTTGGACCATTTTCACTGAGAGGACGGATGGTAGCCATTGACAACGGTGATCCACCAACATACAGCTTGCCATGGAAGGAGCCTTGCGTGCATGAAGAAGAAGACAGTAGGAAAGCAGAGATTCAGAAGACAGAGCATCTCCAAAACCTCAACATGTTCTCCATTATTGCATAACAAGTATTTATTTCGTGTTCTTTTACTTTTTACAATTAAATCTGATAATTATTGATATCCTGACTAAGAGTTACAAGATAACCATAGCTTGCTTCAAGCCAACAATCTCCGTGGGATTGACCCTTACTCACGTAAGGTATTACTTGGACGACCCAGTGCACTTGCTGGTTAGTTGTGCGGAGTTGCAAAAGTGTGATTGTAATTTCGTGCACTAGCAGGTCACGCGTAAGCGTCGTCCACGCGTTCGCGTCATTCAGCAATTTTTATTGTCACGCGAGCGCGGCGTCCATGCGTTTGCATCATTCGTGCAGACTCCAATCCACGTGTACGCGTCAGGCACGCGCACGCCTCGCTGCAATTTTCTCTATTCCACGCATTCGCGTGAGCCATGCGCGCGCATCGGTATTCGTTGGTCATCTCCTTAGTTTCTTGTGTTCCTTTCATTTTTGCAAGCTTCCTCTCCATTCTCTAAGCCATTCCTGCCCTATAAAGCCTGAAACACTTAACATACGGATCACAACATCGAATGGTATAAAGGAGAATTAAAATATACTAATTAAAGATAATTAGGTAGCAAGTTTTCAATCATAAAACAATACTAGGAAGGGATTATAAAATCATGCAAATCATATGAATAAGTAGGTAAAGGCTTGATGAAACCACTCAATTAAACACAAGATAAACTATAAAATAGTGGTTTATCAGCCTGCGAGACGGACCTTTTAGTCAATCCATATCAAAAAAGCATCCAACATCTCTGAACGAGGTACAAGAAAGGGTAGAAAATTACATTAACATGGAGGAGAACTCTCGATTAGGAGAAACCTGAAAATTTGGATTCTCCTACCCACCTCGGGACAAGGATAAAGAATCCAAGAAAAAAGGAGATCAACTCAATAAGAAGCCTAGAAAATACCACAATTACACCTCTCTTCGGGTGTCTCTTGTAGATGTTTACCGAGAAATATGCAACACTGAGAATATCCCACTACCCTGTCCAATGAAAAGCAAAAAAGGAGGGGGAAATCAGACAGAGTACTGTGAGTACCACCGAATTTATGGAAATCCCACTAATGAATGCTTCGACCTGAAGAATGTCATAGAGAAATTGGAAAGAGAAGGTCGACTAGATCGGTAATTAGCCAACAAAACGGACGACCCAAGAAAAAGAAGAATAGATGAAGAGGTCCGACGGACTGAACGACTGATAAACCACTATTTCATGGTTTATCTTGTGCTCAATTGAGTGGTTTTTATCAACTCTTTACCCACTTATTCATACTATTTGCATGGTTTTACAGTTGCCTTCCTAATTATGTGCTTTGATTGAAAACATGCTTCTTTGGCCTTAAGTTCCCTATATTTAAACCTCTCTTATTACCATTAGATGCCTTGATATGTGTGTTAAGTGATTTCAGAGATTACAGGGCAGGGAATGGCTCAGAGGATGGAAAGGAAGCATGCAAAAGTGGAAGGAATACAAGAAGTTGGAGAAATTGCTAAGCTGTCCAACCTGACCTCTTTGCACTCAAACGACTATAACTTTAGCTACAGAGGTCCAAACGACGCGATTCTAGTTGCGTTGGAAAGCTAACGTCCGGGGCTTCAATTTGACATATAATATGTCATGTTGCTCTGAAGCTAGATGACGCGAACGCGTCATCCACGCGGACGCGTCGCAGTGACAAAAAATCAGCGTGTTTGAATTCGCAACCAGCGAATTCTGGGCTGTTTCCGACCCAGTTTGCGGCCCAGAAAACACAGATTAGAGGCTATAAAGTGGGAGAATCCATTCATTCAAAAACAAGCTTTCACATTCACAATTTTAGGAGTAGATGTAGTTTTTAGAGAGAGAGGTTCTCTCCTCTCTCTTAGGATTTAGTTTTAGGATTTAGGATGATTTCTTCTTCATCTCAGGTTCAATGTTCCTTTTATTTATTTTTCTAATTTAATTTATAAACTCTTCCATGTTACATTTGATAACTTTATTAGTGCTAATTGAGGTATTTTAGAATTAAGACTGCTTTCTTTTATTTATATAAATAATTTAGGTTTTTCCTTTTGGCTTTGGTTGAGTCATTGGAGACACTTGAGTTATCAAACTCATTGTTGATTGAAAATTGGAATTCTTCAAGAATTAATTCGGGTTCCAATAACTCTAACTTTTCCCAAGGAAAGACTAGGACTTGAGGAATCAGAATTAATTCATCCACTTAACTTACCTTCATAGTTAGAGGTTAACAAAGTGGGAGAAAAATCCAATTCTCATTACAATTGATAAGGATAGCCAGGATAGGACTTCCAGTTTTCATACCTTGCCAAGAGTCTATTTTATAGTTATTTATTTTATTCTTATTGTTCAACATACTGCTTCCTTACTTTCAAAACCCCTAATTTACAAACTCACAACCAATAATAAGAACATACCTCCCTGCAATTCCTTGAGAAGACGACCCGAGGTTTAAATACTCGGTTATCAATTTTAAAAGGGTTTATTACTTGTGACAACCAAACGTTTGTACGAAGGGATTTCTGTTGGTTTAGAGACTATATCTACAACGCGACTGTTTTTATAAAATTCTTTACTGGCAAAAAATCGTAACGTCAAAATGGCGCCGTTGCTGGTGTAAGAAAGGTTGATTGCTTGGTTTAGTAACTATACCTGCAACGAGAGTTTACTATAACCTCTAAACCATCAATCTTCAGTTCTTCAAAATGGTGCCGTTGCCGGGGAATTACAAACGTGTGCCTTGTTATTGGTTATTGAAAATATTTGCTTTTTACTTGTTTATTTGTTTTTATTTTTGTTTTTGTTTTTGCTTTTTTTCATAAATTAAGAGGTTATTGGTTTTTATTTAATTATAAAAAAAATTTCAAAAAATTCTTTTCTTGGTGTTCATCTTGATCTTCAAGTTGTTCTTCGTGTTCATCTTGACCTTCAAGTTGTTCTTAGTTGTTTTCTTCGTTTTGATCTAAAAATTTTAAGTTTGGTGTCATTTTATTGTTTTTCTCTTTCCTCATTGAATTCAAAAATTCAAAATTTAAAACTCAAATTTCAAAATTTCAAATCTCAATTTTCAAAATTCAAATTTTAAAATTTAAATCTTTTTCAAAAAAATCATATCTTTTTCAAAATCTTATCTTATCTTATTTCAAAAATCAAAATTTCAATATTTAAATTTCAAATTTCAAATTTCAAATTTCAAAATTCAAATTTCAAAAAAAAAATTTAAAATTCAAAATTTAAAATTTTAGATTTCAAAATTTAATTTTCAAATTTCAAAATTTAAATTTTAATAACCTTTTAATTTAAATTTGTTTTTATTTTCATTTTTAATTTTTATTCACTACTATGAGTTCTCACCCCTATTGCTTTGAGTTTGGTCCCAATGCTGTTACAAGGAATATAAATTATAACAGGAGCATGCATCAAGGTCAAAACAATCAAAGATGGAAGGAGCCACGAGGATCTGATCAACCCTTCCGGCAGCAACACCTTCCATAATACCACAGACAAAGACCATCTTACAATGCATGCCAAGACAATGAATCACCTCCTCAAAATAGCTTTGGACCACCATACTCACAAGCCCCTTTTCACCATTCACCTTCATATGATCCTAACCCTCATCCACCATACCAACCACCTTATGAACCATATGAACCATATATAGAACCACCCCGATTCCAACCCAATTACTCCCAAGAACCACCACCTCCCTGTGCATCATGTCCATATCCATCACCCCAAGCATCAACGGAGCAACTCAAGGAAACATGTGAAAAATTTAATGCCACACTTCATCAATTGAATCAAGCAATAAATCAATTAGCTTCCCAACGTTCGGACACTCAAAGAACCCCCATGGCTTCATGTGGACAATCTAATGAAGAACGTAGCATGAAGAAGATACTAGAAACTCCAGTGGACAGTACGGAACATGGCTTTGTACTGGAACAAGTGGAGGAAGCTGTAATAATCGAAGAAGAAGAAGTGGTTGTAGACTTAGGAGATGCTGAACCTCCACGGGAAAGTCAAGACATAGAACCTCCTTCCAAGACGGTTGCATTTGATGTTGAGGAGGGTGTACAACCTCCAAGGCAGATCATGGTTGAAGACTTTGTAGAGGTTGATCAAGAGATGGAGATCAAAGAAGAAGAAGCACAGCCTCCCATGCCCTTGGTAAGTAATGAAGAAGAGATTGAATTGAAAGAAAGCTACCAATAGAAAGAGGTTGAATTTGAAGAAGCTTGCAAAGAGGTGGAAGTTGTCAAAGAGCACAAGGGAGTGGAGCTTGGAATCACCTTGCCAAAGTTATTAGAGACCCCTCCCCCTAGTTGCCATCATCCTTCACAACATTCAAGTGGGTAAAATTCATATCCCTTAGCTTTCTAATTCCACTTGAATATGGGCTACTAGAGACGGATGGTCAACTTAGAGCTCTTTGAGATATTAAGAGTAAGAGGAAGATGGTCAGTGGTAAGAATTGTCTTGCAAGGTTCATTATGGTTGGAAGCTTTAAATTTAAATGCAAAGGTTGGTGTAGAGCTCAATTGAATGGGTCTGGGAAGTTGTTTGGACGCTTCAGTGAGAATTCTAAGGCTGAACCACCCGGATGGAATCATGATAATCAACTAGAAGACGGGTGCAAAAGAAAGATTTGGGACCCCGGAATTCAGTCTAGAAATCAACACTCTTGAGGCCTTGTCACTTGCTTTAACTTGCTTGAAGGCTTTCTGCACCTAGTTTGGGACCCCGGAGGACATTAGAATCACAAACATTGGTGGAGATTCCTGGATGAGTTCAAGCACAAGCCACCATAACAGGGAGCTCACCAAATGTCCAACTTAAGGACTTTAACTAAAAGTGCTAGGTGGGAGATAACCCACCATGGTATAATCGTTTCTTTTTTATTTTTATTTAGTTTTATTTGTTTTCGAGTTTTATTTTATTTTATTATATTGAACCTGGAGTTTTGCATCACATTCATATTAGCACTGTATTTTTTTCAGATTATAAAAAAAATGTTTAGGACATCATTCATGCATCCAATAAATTAATCATATGCATTGAGAAAAATAAAAGAAAAGAAAAAATATATATATATAAAAAAATGAATCAGAAAAAGAAAAGAAAAAAAAGAGCAATTAAGCAAAAAGGGGACAAAATGCCCCAAAGTAAGTGGTGAAAGTAATGCATATGTACTGTACTTGAAATTAGAATGCATGAATATGTGGAAAACATGGTTAATGGATAGTTAGATGTGGTATTATGATTACATGGATTGTCTAAAGTTAGGTGGAAAGTTTAAGTTAATTAAGGATTCAGATTTTAGTCCACTTGGCCAAATACAATCCTACCTTGACCCTAACCCCATTACAACCCTTAAAAGACCACTTGATATGTGTATCCGTGCATTAAATTTATGTTGATTGTTAGATGAAGAGCAAGCCTTAGAAAGCAAGGTTAGTAGAGAATTGAGAGAATCGAACCTAAAACACTTGAGTGATTAGAGTGCATACACTTCCAGTGAGGGTTCGATGCTCAATTCCTTGTTCCCTGCTTTCATGAGCTATTTTCTTCTTGCAAGTCTATTTGTACTTCATTTACATAATTTGAATTAGTGAAATTCAGTTCATATTTCTTCTTGAAGGATTTGTTTACTTTTAACTAAGTAGGTAGAAACATTTTGCATGTAGTTGCATTCATATAGATAGGTTGCATTTCATATTAATCTACCATTCCTCTTCATCTTTATAGCTTCTCTTGAGCTTAGCATGAGGACATGCTAATGTTTAAGTGTGGGGAGGTTAATAAACCACTATTTCATGGTTTATCTTGTGCTCAATTGAGTGGTTTTTATCAACTCTTTACCCACTTATTCATACTATTTGCATGGTTTTACATTTGCCTTCCTAATTATGTGCTTTGATTGAAAACATACTTCTTTGGCCTTAAGTTTCCTATGTTTAAACCTCTCTTATTACTATTAGATGCCTTGATATGTGTGTTAAGTGATTTCAGAGATTACAGGGCAAGAATGGCTCAGAGGATGGAAAGGAAGCATGCAAAAGTGGAAGGAATACAAGAAGTTGGAGAAATTGCTAAGCTGTCCAGCCTGACCTCTTCGCACTCAAACGGCTATAACTTTAGCTACAGAGGTTCAAATGACGCGGTTCCAGTTGCGTTGGAAAGCTAACATCTGGGGCTTCAATTTGATATATAATATGTCATAGTTTCTCTGACGCTAGGTGATGCAAACGCATCATCCACGTGGACACATCGCAGTGACAAAAAATCAGCGTGTTTGAATTCGCAACCAGCGAATTCTGGGCTGTTTCCGACCCAGTTTGCGGCCCAGAAAACACAGATTAGAGGCTATAAAGTGGGAGAATCCATTCATTCAAAAACAAGCTTTCACATTCACAATTTTAGGAGTAGATGTAGTTTTTAGAGAGAGAGGTTCTCTCCTCTCTCTTAGGATTTAGTTTTAGGATTTAGGATTATTTCTTCTTCATCTCAGGTTCAATGTTCCTTTTATTTATTTTTCTAATTTAATTTATGAACTCTTCCATGTTATATTTGATATCTTTATTAGTGCTAATTGAGGTATTTCAGAATTATGACTGCTTTCTTTTATTTATATAAATAATTTAGATTTTTCCTTTTGGCTTTGGTTGAGTCATTGGAGACACTTGAGTTATCAAACTCATTGTTGATTGAAAATTGGAATTCTTCAAAAATTAATTTGGGTTCCAATAACTCTAACTTTTCCCAAGGAAAGACTAGGACTTGAGGAATCAGAATTAATTCATCCACTTAACTTACCTTCATAGTTAGAGGTTAACAAAGTGGGAGAAAAATCCAATTCTCATTACAATTGATAAGGATAGCCAGGATAGGACTTCCAGTTTTCATACCTTGCCAAGAGTCTATTTTATAGTTATTTATTTTATTCTTATTGTTCAACATACTGCTTCCTTACTTTCAAAACCCCCAATTTACAAACTCACAACCAATAATAAGAACATACCTCCCTGCAATTCCTTGAGAAGACGACCCAAGGTTTAAATACTCGGTTATCAATTTTAAAGGGATTTGTTACTTATGACAACCAAATGTTTGTACGAAGGGATTTCTGTTGGTTTAGAGACTATATCTACAACGCGACTGTTTTTATAAAATTCTTTACTGGCAAAAAATCCTAACGTCAACGACCACCTCACACTCATGAGAGACATGTCCATATGATAAATGGAGGATTCGCAGGAGGAGGGATCTCTAAATCATCTCGCAAAAGACACCTTAAAGAAGTGTATCATGTAGGGGAAGGAGAGAGGTCATCTGACCTCCCCACTATTACCTTTACCCAAGAAGATGCAACAAGCCTCATCCCGGGACATGATGATCCCATGGTCATCACCATTATATTAGCTAACACTAACCTCCACAGAACATTAATCGACCAGGGAAGTTCTGCGGACATCTTATTTAAAACTGCCTTCGACAAACTCGACCTACAGGAAAAAGAGCTCAGAGCATATCCAAATAGCTTGTTTGGATTAGGAGACACCCCGATCCAACCACTCGGGTATATCTCACTATACACAACCATTGGAAAGGGAACCAGGTCAAGGACACTTAACATAGACTACATTGTAGTCGACGTGAGCTCCGCTTACAATGCCCTAATATGTCGGACAACACTGAACTAGCTCACCGCAGTGGTCTTAACTCTACATCTATGCATGAAGTTTCCAACTCCAGAAGGGATCGCCACGATAAAAGGAGACAAAAAACTGCACGTCGCTGTTATAATGAAAGTCTGAACCTTAAAGGCAACCCAAAAGGGGAGGAAGTCCACACTATAGAACTCGGGGGAATCCGAGCTCGCAAAGAACTCCGCCCTCAGCCAGAAGGTGAGACTCAAGAAGTTTAAATTGGAAACAATCCAAGCAAAACAACAAATATAGGAGCAAATCTGAGAGAAGACTTAAAGGAACTACTAATAAAGCTCCTAAAAAACAACTTTGACCTCTTTGTATGGACGGCGGCCGACATGCCTGGTATTGATCCCGGACTAATGTGCCATAAATTAGCCGTCTACCCAAGGTCTCGGCCAGTACAGCAAAAGCGTAGGAAGCTCGGCCCGGAAAGGTTGAAAGCGGTAGAGGAGCAGGTACAGGCCTTGTTGGAGGCAGGGTTCATAAGGGAGGTAAAATACCCATTATGGCTAGCCAACATGGTGTTGGTCAAAAAATCAAATGGGAAGTGGCGGATGTGCACCGATTACACCGACCTCAACAAAGCTTGCCCAAAAGATTCCTACTCGCTCCCAAACATCGACATACTAGTTGACGCTTCGTCAGGATATCAATACCTCTCCTTCATGGACGCTTACTCAAGATACAACCAGATCCCAATGTATCAACCCGACCAAGAGAAGACATCATTCTTGACCCTAAAAGCAAATTATTGCTACATAGTTATGCCCTTCGGACTCAAGAACGCAGGGGCTACATACCAAAGATTGATGAACAAAATCTTTACAGACCACATTGGGAAACTAATGGAGGTTTATGTAGACGATATGCTGGTAAAAACACCAAGCGAGGAATCCCTGTTGCCCGACCTCGCCAAAGTGTTCAACACCATCAGAAAGCATGGAATGCGACTTAATCCCGCAAAGTGCACCTTTGCAATAGAAGCCGGAAAATTCTTAGGCTTCATGCTCACACAAAGAGGAATTGAGGCAAACCCAGATAAATGCCAGGCCATACTCAACATGAAAAGTCTGACCTACGTTAAAGAAGTACAACAGCTCAATGGAAGACTTGCAGCCCTGTCCAGATTTCTAGCCGGGTCAGCCATCAGATCTCTCCCCTTTTATGCCACATTAAGGAAAGGAAAGAGGTTTGAATGGACCACAGAGTGCAAGCAAGCCTTCCAATATTTCAAAAAATTCTTGGGACAACAACCTATTCTTACCCGACCACGGGAAGGAGAAGTCCTCATATTATACCTCGCAGTAGGAAATCGGGCAATAGCCTCAGCACTAGTAAGAGAAGACGAAAGTGTGCAACAACCCATCTACTTCATCAGCAAAGCTCTACAAGGGGCTGAACTGAACTATCAAAAGATAGAAAAGTTCGCCTACGCACTCATACTCACTTCTCGCCGACCCCGCCCATACTTTCAAGTGCACACTATCAAGGTTCGGACCAACCAGCCCATAAAAGGCATCCTACAAAAGACAGACTTAGCTGAAAAAATCCTACAGTGGGCAGTCGAGTTGTCTAAATTTGATCTCCTATATAAAACTCGGACAGCCATCAAGTCACAGTATCTGGCCGACTTCATTGCCGAATACACAGATACCCCGAAAAATCCCACAAAATGGAAATTCTACGAGGACGGCTCTTCGAACAAAACTGGGAGTGGCGCAGGCATGATAATAGAAAGTGATCAGGGAACCCATGTCGAACTCTCATTAAAATTCGACTTTCCTGCCTCAAATAATCAAGCCGAATACGAAGCATTACTAGCTGGTTTGAGGCTGGCTAAGGAGGTAGGAATTCAAAAGCTCACCATCTTTAGTGATTCTCAAATAGTTACCTCGCAAATAGAAGGGAATTACCAGGCTAAGGATCCTACCATGAAAAAATATCTAGACAAGACCAGAGAACAGCTCAGACAACTCGGGGAATATGAGATCCAACATATACCTCGGGAACAGAATGCTTGAGCTGATGCACTCTCAAAACTAGCCAGCACCAAACCAAGGGGCAATAATAGAAGCCTCATCCAGAAAATATTGCAAAGCCCATCAATCTCAGAGGAAGAAAAGATCCTAACCATATCAGGTCAGGACCAGGGGTGGATGACCCCCATAATCAACTACCTCAAGACAGAGGCACTCCCCATAGATAAGAAGGAGGCAAAGAGGTTGATACGAGAAGCACAGTACTACACCATAGTAGGCAACATCTTATACAGAAGAAGGATCTCAACACCCCTCCTAAAATGCGTACCAACCTCCAACACAAGGGAAGTCCTGGAAGAAGTACATAGTGGCATGTGTGGCAACCACTTGGGGGCGCGAGCTTTTTCCAAAAAGGTACTCCGAGCTAGATTTTTCTGGCCAACCTTACACAAAGAAGCAACAGAGTTCGTCAAGACATGCCCACCATGTCAGAAGCATGTTAACTTTCACGTCGCCCCACCAGAAGAGCTCATCAGTGTAATGTTACCCTGGCTGTTCGCAAAATGGGGGCTAGACCTCCTCGGACCCTTTCCCCAAGGATCAGGACAAGTCAAATTCCTCATTGTAGGGGTGGACTATTTCACAAAATGGATTGAAGTAGAGCCCCTAGCCAATGCCACTGCTCAAAGAAGTCAAAAATTTCTATACAAGAATATTATTACAAGGTTTGGAGTCCCTTACTCCATCACCACAGATAATGGTACTCAATTTACTTATACAGGTTTCAGGAACTTGGTAGCTGACTTGAAAATAAAGCACCAATTGACTTCCGTAGAACACCCACAAGCTAACAGACAGGCAGAAGCTGCCAACAAAGTCATACTAGCCAGGTTAAAACGGAAACTACAAGACGCAAAGGGAGCTTGGGCCGAAGAGCTCCCACAAGTCCTATGGGCATATCGGACAACTCCGCACTCCACCACAGGAGAATCACCCTTCCGACTTTCTTATGGAATGGAGGCAATGATCCCAGTGAAGATAGAGGAAAGATCCCCCAGAATAATCCTCTACAACGAAGAGGCCAACTCCCAAAATCAAAGGGAAGAGCTCGACCTACTACCCGAGGTCTGAGAAAGAGCTCAGATAAGAGAGAAAGTGCTAAAACGTCGAATGACTTCAAGGTATAATCAGAGGGTAATCCAGTGAATCTTCGCCAACAACGACCTCATCCTAATCCGAAATGACATCAGAGCAGGTCAATCAGGAGAGGGGAAGCTAGCAGCTAACTGGAAAGGACCTTACCGAGTTGTAGAGGTACTGGGAAAAGGCTACTACAAGGTATCCGACCTCGAGGGACGAGAGCTACCAAGGTCATGGCATGCCTGTAACCTAAGAAGGTACTATAGTTAGAAAGTAATAAAGATCTTAGGTTAAGGAGCACTCTTTTTCCTGAAAAGGTTTTTTAATGAGGCACCAAGCCAAGATCTACAAAATTACCCGATTTAGAAGGGTAAGCACTCATATGTATATATTCTTGTCTATATGCCTGTTTTCTACTTGAATAAAGTTTTTCAGATTCCCTAAAAAGTTTCCTACTAAGACGCATTGATCTGAGCGCAAAAATTTACCGCCCGATCACGACAAGGTTGGCAAGGTGAAAACCAAATTCGCCTCCCGATCATGACAAGGTCGACAACGTGAAAACCAAATTCACTGCTCGATCATGACAAGGTCAGCAAGGTGAAAGCAATCAAAACAGATCATGCAAGAAGTTATAAAAAGTAATCCATAGAAAGAGGCCTGACGAGGTCTGATTAAAAATGGACTACTAAAAATAACTTAAGAAGGACCGACAAGAAGAAGTCGGACCAAAACAATCGAAGCGACAAAGTTATAAAAAGTAATCCATAGAAATAGGCCTGACAAGGTCTGATTAAAAATGGACTACTAAAAATAACTTAAGAAGATCCGACAAGAAGAAGTCGGATCAAACCAAAGCGACAAAGTTATAAAAAGTAATCCATAGAAAGAGGCCTGACGAGGTCTGATTAAAAATGGACTACTAAAAATAACTTAAGAAGAATCGACAAAGAGAAGTCGGACCAACGAAAAGCGTGCGCTAAAAGGGACACAGCTCTGCCCAAAAAGCTATGACTCCACAACAAGGCTATCAAAATTGTTCAAAGGCTAACTAAAAAGGTTCTGCCAGAACACTAAAAAGTTGTCGAACAAAGTTAGCCCCAAGGGTCATCTCGCCCAACCAGAAGACAGATAAAAGATCTAATCAAAAAGAGGTCAGACAGTAGAGCACCAACACTCTATAAAGATCTATAAAATTTGTAAAGGTTGCGAAAGAACGAGAAACATATCAAAAGAAACACAGCCATCATTAAAAGACTTAGAAGGCGACCTGAAAGAGGGCCTCAAGAATTCAAAATATTTTGTTTTTCTACGTAATAAGTTGCATAGAAGCAACTAACAGTCAAGGGAACCAAAACCATAAACAAAGATACAAAAATAGAGTTCAAAAGCCCACAAATCAGGCTGTACAGATAAAATAATGAAGTCATAAGGGGTTCAAAGTTTCCCTAGTAGTAGCGTCAGTGGCCGAAAGAGGAGGAATAATATTCACAAGGGTGGCGTCCATGGTCCCATCCTCCCGATTAAGAATTTCACAATCCGGATCAGGTTGAGAATGGTCGACCTCAGCTGAAGGATTTGAAGAAGTTATGGCTGTAGAAGCCTTGGCTGGCGGAGCAGGAGGAGGCCCATCATCTTTATCGTCTAGAGCAGGCACAATTCTGCCATTCTCCAGTACATTATCTAAGCTAAAGAGAGTCAGGTCGAGTTCAGGAGCAAGAACTCGGACCGGGGCCCTCAAGTTGTCATAAGCACCCGTCACATTACCTACCAGATGACTCTGGAGGTCGGCATAATCCATATGGGCAGTTTCAAGCCTCCCCCTCAGCTCCAACACCTCGGCATAAGTGTGGGTATAACTCTCCTTGTGCTTTTTCGCCATCTCCTCCACCAGATTTGTAGCTGCCTCAGCCCTGATAGCCCGCGACTTCTCCTTCTCCAAATCCAACTCCAGTTTAATAACCCAAGCATCAAGCTCATCCTTCAAACCTTTGACCCTATCAAATTTCGACTGGGCATCCTCCAGGAAAGCCTTAGTTGCATGAACTGGGGAACCTTGGACAGTACAAAACAAAGCTGCTCCCATATGGGCCATCCGAATACTATTATTGGTAATAAAATTCAAGTGATGTAGGATGGACACATCATCCATTGGAAGTCGACTAAAGGGGGCAATCTGATTATCAATAAACCCCACAGCATCGAAATCTGGGGCATCCAAGTCATAAGGTTCAACAGTTTTTTGTTTTTTAAGAGGAGGTCCAGTAGTAGGAGAAGAGACAGCGCCAGTAGATGGTCGAACTGGGTCAGAAGGAATAATTTGGACCTGAGGAGTTGGAATAACCTTCCTCGGCCCAAAAGCACTCGATGTTGGTTTCTTTGGAGGAACCTGAGAAGACTCTCCCTCCGCAGTCTTGGCCGAGATATTGGAGGCAGCTGTCGCCTTCTTAGCCTGACGATAGGCCTTCTTGGAATCTATAGACTTCACCATTTCTGAAATAGGAAAACACGCAAAATCAAGTTGTAATTAAGAAAGGGATAGATTGGCAAACAAACAAACAAACAAAGAAAAGCTACAAATAAAGTCGGCGACTACCCAATTCAGTCCAAAGAAGGGAATGATCTCCTAAAAACATCTTCGTGTCAAGATGGGGAGGCTCTCCCCAAATTTCCTCCAACACATTCACAAAGGCCTGCTCGACCTCATCCAGACTCTCCCAGGAATACCTAGCTACTATTACATTCTTCTGCCAACACAAAGGGAAGGTAGGCTCATCATTTTCATCCAGAAAGAAGGGCCGAGCTCCCTCAACAGTTCGGACCTTGAAATAATAGTTTTTAAAGTCCCTAAAGGACTCGTCATACATAGAGAAAACCTTTTTTCCTTGAGTGGCTCGAAAAGAAACCCATGAGGCTTTCTTCTTAGCTGCCCCAGGCTTCGTCAAAACAAAAAGATAAAGAAAAAGACTTTGGGTAGGTCGGATATCCAGTTCCTGACACAACAATTGAAAGATTTTTATAAAGCCCCAAGAATTCGGGTGGAGTTGAGTAGGAGCTACATTACAGGACCACAACAACTCGATCTCAAAAAGGGTAAAAGGAATGGTAATATTCAATTGACTAAAGAAATAGTCATAAGCATAGAAGAAGGGACGTTTCCCTTGAATCAAAGAGGAAAAACTAACCTCTCCTCAGGATCAGGTGACACTAACTCATAATTCTTCTCTTGATCCCTATCACTACAAATCCTATGGTGCCTCCTAAGTCGGACACAATACTCAGAATCAGCAACTGTAACACACATCAACACAACAGAGTCCAGCCAGTCAGACATGCCATCCGGGATCTTAGTAGACATCTCAACAATGTTTTTGCGAGAAGACATAGGTCAACTATTCCTACAGGAAGAAAAAGAAAAAATGGGTTACTACGAAACAACTCGGACAAATATGAAAACAATTTGGATAGTAAAAGTCAGACACAACAGTAAAAGAGAAACCCCAGGATTCATAATAAAGTCCAGGGGCACCCTTTGGAGGCAGTAACAAGGCAGGAACCAGGAAAAAATAAAATCAATGGTCTATAACCCAATCATCTCCCAAACAAAAAAAAACACAATCCTTCTCTAGTAACATCACTCTACTCAAACAGCAAGAAAGTCATCATCACCGACAAAAAATATCAAAGTTACAAATTTTCCTACTAACAGTTTATCATCAAAAGATTGTTAAGCTAGAACAAAAAGAAGCCAGACAACGATGAAAAGAAACAAGAACAGCAACGAAAACCCTAAGCAAGATCACTAGAAAGGCACACATTCTTCTCAAAAAGCGAGCAATAGGGAAAAATCACAAGCTGTGGATCAAGACGCAATCTTTTCGCAAAGGAATCAAAGTTTTCCAAAAGCAAAACCCAAATACAAAGTCAAAAGCACGCACAGTTGTCGAAAGTGAAAAGAGAAAAGAAAGAAAATACTAACCTGCAGAGGAGAAGGTAATAACAAAGAACGGCGCAAGTCCACACCAAGCAGTCACTTCGAGGCAAAAAAATAGAAGGTTTGGAGATGCGAAAATGCGAAGACAAAGCGCTACAGCAAGCAATGAGTTAGGGGCAAGTCAAGGAAATCACAGCATAAATAAAAAAATGTAACCTTTGGCAAAAAGGATTAAGCTTTTTAAAGCAGATTTGGCCAAAGTTTTTGCAGACATGAAATACCAAGACAAGTCATCAAAACGAAAAAATGGAGGAAGAGATACCAGCCTGTAAAGAAAGAGGAAAAGAGGGCAATGATCGAACACTCTCGAAGCAGAGGGGACGAAGCACTTTAGTGAAGCGACAAAAAGCAAAGGGTAAAGAGAAAGGAGAAGAAGAAGAAACTGAAAGCAAGACTCTTGAAATTCAAAATGAAAGGTAAAAAAGGTAAAGAGGAAACGACAAGGGGAGTTAATAGGCATTAAAACCTCGCACGTTTCCAATAAAAACATAACGCGCGCTACAGTTAAAAAGAGGAAAAACGCTTCGCATCCAAGGAGCCTCAACCAGATGCTCGAGTTCGACTTCTCTAAAAAAGTCAAAGTCTGAAGACACGACCCTAAAAAGTAAAGATTGAGCTCAAGCAGGGGCACCGTTCATACCCTGGGTCGAGCTATCCGACCTGGGGAGATCGAAGACAAAGCAACCGACCTCTTCAGGTCAGCTTCCCCGACCTCTTCTTTAAAAGAGTTCGGCCAAATTAGTACAAGGGTCCAAGTAGGCCTAAACTGAGGAACGTAGCCCAATCTGAAGGCAACTAAAGCCTAGAAAGATAGAGGCAGTTCCCCTTAGAGATAAGATGACCTCACTTAAAGATAAGATAAGATAACTAACTTATCTTATATAGAAAGGTCAGCCCACACTACTATAAATACACTGGAGCACCCAGGTATAACTCATACTCTGATTCTACACTAAAAACCTGCTTAAAGCCTATGCTAACTTAAGCATCGAAGTCTCTTGCAGGTACCACCCCCCTCTGGTGATCAAGGATCAGCAGCACCACCAGATCCAACAAGTCGGACACGACAGCTCCGGCCACCACAACAGATCTCCTCCGAGATAGGCCTTCAGTTTTAGGTAACCCTCGGAACAAATACCATTTTCCATAAGTATATTTGGAAATTTATGGATGTATATATTGATGATGTTATGGTTAAGTTTAATTCGGTAACTCAACACATCGATCATTTGAGAAGAGCATTTATTACTGTTCATACCCTGGGTCGAGCTGTCTGACCCGGGATGTTTAGTGACAAGGCGATCGACCTCTTCAGGTCAGACTATCCGACCTCTTCTTTAAGAGGTCGGCCAAATTACCAGGAAATCCCAATAAAGGGCCCGGATAGAGGAACACGACCCAAATCCAAAGGCAGCCCAAGCCTATAGAGATAAGGACGGTTCCCTTGAAGATAAGATGACCTCACTCAAAGATAAGTTAAAGATAACTAACTTATCTTATCTAAAAAGGTCACTATCACACCTCTATAAATACACTAGAGCACCCAGGTATAACTCATACTCTGATTCTACTAAAAACCTGTTTAATACCCTTGCTAACTTAAGCATCGGAGTCCCTTGCAGGTACCCCCCACCCTCCGGTGACAAAGGATCAATAGCACAGCCAGTCCAACAAGCCGGACACGTCAGCACCGACTAGCACAGAAGATCTCGTTCGAGATCGACCTACAGTTTCAGGTAACCCTCGGAACATTGGCGCCGTTGCCGGGGACCTGGAAGTCATCCCATCACCATGGCGGTCGACCATGACAATGACCATGATTCAGATCTAGAAGATAGAACGCCGTACAAGAACGCGGACACTACACCAAAAGATACTCCTCACCCTAACAAAAATAATAATTCACCAAATGTGGGAGCTGTGGAGGCACTTCAAGATCGCTTAAAGCAACTCAAAAAAGAGGTGGAGCATCAACGAGAAACTGAGAGAGACCTACGAAGGGAAGTTAGGCGACTCTGCGAGTTAGAGGACAAGCTCCTAAAACTCGAAGCAAATCTCAAGACCAAGACTACTCGATCAAGTCACGAAGTTAATTCCCGGAAAGACCAAGATCCATTCACCAAAGAAATCATGAGGGTAAAAATCCCAAAAGACTTCAAACTTCCCGACATGACTCTGTATGATGGCACTACAGATCCCGGCCACCATCTCAGAAATTTCCGAAGTAGAATGTACCTCACCGACGCCTCAGATGCAGTTCGCTGCAAAGCCTTTCCGACTACTTTAACAAAGACAGCAATTAGATGGTTCGACAATCTACCTCCTAGGTCCATCTCAAGCTTCGACGACTTAGCCAAGAAGTTTCTGGCCAGATTTTCCATCCAAAAAGATAAAGCTAAGCATGCCCCAAGTCTATTAGGAATCAAGCAAGGAGATCGGAAAAGTCTTCGCAACTACATGGAAAGATTCAACAAAACATGCCTGTACATACAAAGCCTACCAATGGAGGCCGCCATTATGGGCCTCATCAATGGCTTGCGAGAGGGACCTTTTAGCCAATCTATATAAAAAAAACACCCCACATCTCTGAACGAAGTGCAAGAACGAGCAGAGAAGTACATCAACATGGAGGAAAACTCTCGACTAGGAGAAACCTCAAAATCCGGATTCATCTACCCTTCCCGGAATAAGGATAAAGAGTACAAAAAGAAGGAACACCGACATGGGGAAAAAATAAAAAAATACCACAATTACACCCCTCTTCGGGTGTCCCTTGTGGATGTCTACAGAGAAGTTTGCCACACTAAAAAAATACCCCCAGCTCGACCACTCAAAGGCAAAAAAGGAGGAGGAAATCAGACTGAATATTGTGAATACCATCGAATCCGTGGGCATTCTACCAACGAATGTTTTGACTTAAAGAATGTCATAGAAAAACTAGTAAGAGAAGGGAAATTAAATCGGTACCTGGCCACCCGAGACGATGAGCAAAGAAAAAGAAGAAGGGACGAAGATGTCGAATGAACCAAGTGATCACCTCGTACACTAGAAAGACATGTCCACATGATACACGGCGGATTTGCAGGAGTAGGAATGTCCAAATCATCTCGCAAAAGGTATTTTAAAGAAGTATATCATGTTGAAGGGAAGGAGGAAGCACCCGACATCCCCGCAATTACTTTCACCAAAAAAGACGCATCCGGTATCATCTTAGGACACGACGATCCCATGGTCATCACTATTATATTGGCAAATGCAAATCTCCACCGCACACTGATAGACTAAGGGTGCTCCGCCGACATCTTATTCAAAACTGCCTTCGACAAGCTCGGCCTGGAAGAAAAAGAACTCAGCATATCCGAACAGCCTGTTCGGACTGGGAGACACCCCAGTTCAACCACTTGGATACGTCTCACTACACACAACCTTAGGAAAGGGAAGCCAGTCAAGAACACTCAAGATAGACTACATCGTGGTCGACGTGAGTTCGGCCTACAACGCCTTAATAGGTCGAACAACGTTGAATCAGCTCGGCACAATAGTCTCGACTCTACATCTATGCATGAAATTTCCAACTGCAGAAGGGATAGCTACAATAAAAGCAAACTAGAAGACGGCGCGCCGCTGCTACAACGAAAGTCTAAACCTCAGAAGCAGAGGAGAAGAGTGCCACACAATCGAACTCAGGGGAGTTCAGAGGCGGGAAGAACTCCGCCCACAGCCCGAAGGTGAAGTAGAGAAAGTCCAGATCGGAGACATTCCGGACAAAACAACCAATATTGGTACAATCCTAAAGGGAGACATAAAAGAATCACTCGTACAATTCTTACGAGATAACGTCGACCTCTTTACGTGGAAGGCAGTAGACATGCCAGGCATAGACCCCAAATTAATGTGCCACAAACTGGCGGTCTACCCAGGATCTCGGCCAGTACAACAGAGACGAAGAAAGCTCGGACCAGAACGATCTCAAGCTGTGGAAGAGCAGGTACAAGCTCTATTGGAGGCAAGATTCATAAGAGAATTCAAGTATCCACTACGGCTAGCTAACGTCGTCTTGGTGAAAAAATCAAATGGGAGGTGGCGAATGTTCGCCGACTACACTGATCTCAACAAAGCCTGCCCAAAAGATCCTTACCCACTCCCAAGTATCGACGCTCTGGTGGATGCCTCCTCTGGATACAAATACCTCTCGTTTACGGACGCATATTCGGGATACAATCAAATCCCGATGTACCCACCCGACCAAGAGAAAACCTCATTCTTAACCCCAAAAGCAAACTACTGCTACATCGTCATGCCTTTTGGGCTTAAAAACGCAGGGGCTACTTACCAGAGATTAATGAATAAAGTCTTCACGGATTACATCGGAAAAATCGTGGAAGTCTATGTAGACGACATGCTAATAAAGACACAAAGTGAAGAGACGTTGTTGTCCGACCTCGCCCAAGTATTCGACACCATAAGAAAGCATGACATGCGACTTAATCTGCAAAATGCACCTTCGCAGTAGAAGCTGGCAAATTTCTGGGTTTTATGCTCACGCAAAGAGGAATCGAGGCAAATCTGGATAAATTCCAGGCCATACTCGATATGAAGAGCCCGACTTGCATCAAAGAGGTACAACAGCTTAATGGAAGACTGGCAGCCTTGTCCAGATTTCTAATGGGATCAGCGATAAGATCTCTCCCCTTCTATGCTACTCTAAGGAAAGGAAAGAGGTTCGAATGGAAAATGGAGTGCGAACAAGCCTTCCAAGATTTCAAAAGATTCCTAGGACAGCCACCTATTCTATATCGGCCACGAGAAGGAGAACCACTTATATTATACCTTGCAGTAGGAAGTCGGGCAGTAGCCTCAGCATGAGTCCGAGAAGACGACAGTGGGCAACAACCCATATACTTTATCAGCAAAGCATTACAAGGATCCGAGCTGAACTACCAAAAAATAGAAAAATTCGCCTATGCTCTCATCTTAACATCTCGATGACTTCGCCCATATTTCCAAGCCCACAGCATCAGGGTCCGGACCAATCAGCCAATAAAAGGCATTCTGCAGGAAACAGATTTAGCAGAAAGAATCTTACAATGGGCAGTCAAGTTGTCTGAATTCGACCTTCAATACGAAGCTCGGACAGCCATCAAATCCCAATATTTGGCCGACTTCGTTGCAGAATTTACAGACACCCCAGAAGCCCCTACAAAATGGAATCTCTATGTAGATGGCTCCTCAAACAAAAATGGAAGCGGCGCAGGCGTGATAATTGAAAGCGATCAGGGAACCCAAATCGAACTTTCCTTCAAATTCGGGTTCCCTGCCTCAAACAACCAAGCTGAGTATGAGGCACTACTAGCTAGTTTGAAGCTGGCTAGGGAGGTTGGAGCTCAAAAGCTTATCATCTTCAGTGACTCACAAGTAGTCACTTCACAAATAGCAGAGAGCTACCAAGCCAAAGATCCCACCATGAAAAAGTATCTGGATAAAACCAGGGAACAGCTCGGACAACTCGGGGAATATGAGGTCCGCCACATACACCGAGAACAGAATGCCCGAGCTGATGCACTCTCAAAACTAGCCAGCACTAAACCAAGGGGCAACGATAGAAGCCTCATCCAGAAAATGCTGCAGAACCCGTCAATCTCGGAAGAGGAAAAAGTCTTAGTCATAGCAGGTCTGGATCAAGGATGGATGACTCCCATAGTTAACTACCTCAAAACAGAAACACTTCATACAGATGAAAAGGAGGCAAAGAGGTTAAAATGGGAGGCACAATACTACACTATCATAAACAATACTCTGTACAAAAGAGGAATTTCAATACCATTATTAAAATGTGTACCGACTTCCAACACAAAAGAAGTTCTAAAAGAAGTACACAGTGGCATATGTGGCAATCATCTCGGAGCGCAAGCACTTACTAAAAAAGTACTCCGGGCAGGGTTTTATTGGCCAACTCTACAAAAGGAAGCCATAGAGTTCGTAAAGACATGTCCACCATGTCAGAAACATTCCAACTTTCACATCGCCCCGCCAGAGGAACTCATCAGCGTGACCTCACCTTGGCCATTTGCAAAATGGGGACTCGACCTTCTCGGATCCTTCCCTCAGGGATCGGGACAAGTTAAATTCCTCATAGTAGGGGTAGACTATTTCGCAAAGTGGATCGAGGCAGAACCTCTAGCAAACGCCACTACCCAAAGAAGTCCAAAATTCCTATATAGGAACATTGTCACAAGATTTGGGGTTCCATACTCCATTACCACAGACAATGGCACCCAATTCACAGGTGCAGGCTTCAAAAAGTTAGTGGCTGACTTGACCATAAAACACCAGTTCAGTTCTGTAGAACATCCCCAAGCCAATGGACAAGCCGAAGCTGCCAACAAAGTCATATTGGCTGGGCTAAAACAGAGATTACAGGATGCAAAGGGAGCCTGGGCTGAAGAGCTCCCACAAGTCCTACGGGCATATCGAATGACGCCACATTCCACCACAAAGGAATCACCCTTCCGATTAGCGTACGGAATGGAGGCAATAATCCCAGTGGAGATTGAAGAAAGGTTGATGAGCGGATAATTTATACGCTTTTTGACATTGTTTTTAGTATGTTTTTAGTAGGATCTAGTTACTTTTAGGGATGTTTTTAATAGATTTTGTGTTAAATTCACATTTCTGGACTTTACTATGAGTTTGTGTGTTTTTCTGTGATTTCAGGTATTTTCTGGCTGAAATTGAGGGACTTGAGCAGAAATCAGATTCAGAGGTTGAAAAAGGACTGCTGATGCTGTTGGATTCTGACCTCCCTGCACTCAAAGTGGATTTTCTGGAGCTACAGAACTCGAAATGGCGTGCTTCCAATTGCGTTGGCAAGTAGACATCCAGGGCTTTCCAGCAATATATAATAGTCCATACTTTGGCCAAGAATAGACGACGTAAACTGGCGTTCAATGCCAGCTTTCTACCCAAATCTGGCGTCCAGCGCCAGAAAAGGATCCAAAACCAGAGTTGAACGCCCAAACTGGCACAAAAACTGGCGTTCAACTCCACAAATAGCCTCTGCACGTGCAACACTTAAGCTCAGCCCAAACACACACCAAGTGGGCCCCGGAAGTGGATTTATACATCAAATACTTACTCATGTAAACCCTAGTAGCTAGTTTATTATAAATAGGACCTCTTACTATTGTATTAGGCATCTTTTGGGACGCCTGGTTCTTAGATCAGAGGGGCTGGCCTCTCGGCCATGCCTGGACCTTTCACTTATGTATTTTTAACGGTAGAGTTTCTACACTCCATAGATTAAGATGTGGAGCTCTGCTGTTCCTCAAAGATTAATGCAAAGTACTACTGTTTTCTATTCAATTCATCTTATTTCGCTTCTAAGATATCCATTCGCACCCAAGAACGTGATGAAGGTGATGATTATGTGTGACGCTCATCATCCTTCTCCCTTATGAACGCGTGCCTGACAAACACTTCTGTTCTACATGAATCAAGCTAGAATGAATATCTCTTAGATCTCCTAACCAGAATCTTCGTGGCGTAAGCTAGAATGATGGCGGCATTCAAGAGAATCCGGAAGGTCTAAACCTTGTCTGTGGTATTCTGAGTAGGATTCAATGACTGAATGACTGTGACGAGCTTCAAACTCGCGATTGTTGGGCGTTAGTGACAGACGCAAAAGGAGGGTGAATCCTATTCCAGCATGATCGAGAACCGACAGATGAATAGCCGTGCCGTGACAGGGTGCGTGAGCATATTATTCACTGAGAGGAGGGGATGTAGCCACTGACAACGGTGATGCCCTTGCATACAGCCAGCCATGGAAAGGAGTAAGACTGACTGGATGAAGATAGCAGGAAAGCAGAGGTTCAGAGGAACGAAAGCATCTCCATTCGCTTATCTGAAATTCCTATCAATGAATTACATAAGTGTCTCTATCCCTATTTTATTAATTAATATTCGAAAACACCATTATCACTTTATATCTGCCTGACTGAGATTTACAAGGTGACCATAGCTTGCTTCATACCAACAATCTCCGTGGGATTCGACCCTTACTCACGTAAGGTATTACTTGGACGACCCAGTGCACTTGCTGGTTAGTTGTATCGAAGTTGTGACAATTATGAATTAAGATCAAAGCACCAAGCTTTGGAGCCATTACCAGGATTTGTTCGAGCCTGGAGATCACAATTTCGTACACCAAGTTTTTGGCGCCGTTGCCGGGGATTGTTCGAGTTTGGACAACTGACGGTTCATCTTGTTGCTCAGATTAGGTAATTTTCTTTTTATTTTATTTTCGAAAATTTTTCAAAAATCTTTCAAAAACTCTTCCTTTGTTTTCGAAAAAAAATAAAATAAAATAAAATAAAATAAAATAAAATAAAATAAAATGTTTTCAAAAATAAATTATTCTATGGCTTCAAAATTTTTAAGAATGAATTCTAGTGTTTCATGAAATATGTTGAATCATATCTGGCTGTAAAGCCATACCCAAACTACTTTGGGATTGGTATTCAACTAATCACTCCAGCCCATGTAATTATATGTTGACGCTTGGCTGGCTATTAAGCCATGCCTGACCCTTTGATTGGAGCTTTAAGACTAACATGGCAAGATTCCTGGAATTCATATTAAAAATTTTGGAATCCTTATTTTTTTTAATTTTCACAATAATTTTCGAAAAAAAAAATTTAAAAGAAAATACAAAAAAATTAGAAAATCATAAAAATCAAAAAAATATTTTCTGTTTCTTGTTTGAGTCTTGAGTCATATCATAAGTTTGGTGTCATTTGCATATGCATCTAGCATTTTTTCGAAAATTTCATGCATTCATAGTGTTCTTCATGATCTTCAAGTTGTTCTTGGTAAGTCTTCTTGTTTGATCTTGATGATTTTTTGTTTTGTGTTGTATGGTGTTTCTCATATGCATTCTTGAATTCTTAGTGCGTAAGCATTAAAAAATTCTAAGTTTGGTGTCTTGCATGTTTTCTTTGCATTAAAAATTTTTCAAAATTATGTTCTTGATGTTCATCTTGACATTCAAAGTGTTCTTGGTGTTCATCTTGACATTCATATCATTCATACATGCATTCTTTGTTTTGATTCAAAAATTTCATGCATTGCATTTTTTTTATGTTTTTCTCTTGCATCATAAAAATTCAAAAATCAAAAAAATATCTTTCCTTTTTTCTCTCATCAAATTCGAAAATTTGGATTGACTTTTTCAAAAATTTTAAAAATCAAATTGTTTCTCATGAGTCAAATCAAATTTTCAATTTGAAAATCTTATCTTTTTCAAAATCTTTTTTCAAAAATCAAATCTTTTTCAAAATCTTTTTTCAAAAATCAAATCTTTTTCAAAATTCTTAGTTATTTTCGAAAATTCCAAAAATATTTTTCAAAAATCTTTTTCTTATTTTTATATCAAATTTTCGAAAATAACATAATCAATTAATGTTTTGATTCAAAAATTTGAAGTTTGTTACTTGCTTGTTAAGAAAGATTCAAACTCTAAGTTCTAGAATCATATCTTGTGATTTCTTATGAATCAAGTCATTAATTGAGATTTTAAAAATCAAATCTTTTTCAAAACTAATTTCTATCATATCTTTTCAAAAATATCTTCTTATCTTATCTTTTTCAAAAATATCTTTTCAAAATATCTTTTCTAACTTCCTAACCTCTTATCTTTTAAAAATTTGTTTCAACTAACTAACTAACTTTTTGTTTATTCCTTAACTTTTTCAAAACTACCTAACTAATTCTCTCTCTCTCATTTTTCGAAAATATCTTCCCCCTTTTTCAAAATTTCTTTTTAATTTATTAATTATTTTAATTTTTAAATCTTAATTTTCGAAAATTACTAACATTTTTCAAAAACTATTTTCAAAAATCACTAACTCTTTTTCAAAAATTATTTTCGAAAATTCTCTTCTCTCTCATCTCCTTCTATTTTTTTTATTCATCTACTAACATCTCTCCCTCATTCAAAAAAAAAAAAAGGATCTCTATTATTATTATTTTTCTGTGCCTTCTTCTTTGTCATATGAGCAGGAGCAAGGACAAGAATATTCTTGTTGAAGCAGATCCAGAACCTGAAAGGACTCTGAATTACAACTAACCAGTAAGCACCTGTTAGGAATTTTCAAACAAGAAGAGGAGATGGCAGCCGAAAATAATAGTAATGCAAGGAGGATGCTTGGTGACTTTACTGCACCTAATTCCAATTTACATGGAAGAAGCATCTCCATTCCTGCCATTGGAGCAAACAAATTTGAGCTGAAACCTCAATTAGTTTCTCTGATGCAGCAGAACTGCAAGTTTCATGGACTTCCATCTGAAGATCCTTTTCAGTTCTTAACTGAATTCTTGCAGATATGTGATACTGTTAAGACTAATGGAGTAGATCCTGAAGTCTACAGGCTCATGCTTTTCCCTTTTGCTGTAAGAGACAGAGCTAGATTATGGTTGGATCCTCAACCCAAAGACAGCCTGAACTCTTGGGATAAGCTGGTCACGGCTTTCTTAGCCAAGTACTTTCCTCCTCAAAAGCTGAGCAAGCTTAGAGCTGATGTTCAAACCTTCAGACAGAAAGAAGGTGAATCCCTCTATGAAGCTTGGGAAAGATACAAACAGTTGACCAAAAAGTGTCCTTATGACATGCTTTCAGAATGGACCATCCTGGATATATTCTATGATGGTTTATCTGAGCTATCAAAGATGTCACTGGACACTTCTGCAGGTGGATCCATTCACCTAAAGAAAACGCCTGCAGAAGCTCAAGAACTCATTGACATGGTTGCTAATAACCAGTTCATGTACACTTCTGAAAGGAATCCTGTGAGCAATGGGACGCCTATGAAGAAGGGAGTTCTTGAAGTTGATACTCTGAATGCCATATTGGCTCAGAATAAAATATTGACTCAGCAAGTCAATATGATTTCTCAGAGTCTGAATGGAATGCAAGCTGCATCCAACAGTACTCAAGAGGCTTCTCCTGAAGAAGAAGCTTATGATCCTGAGAACCCTGCAATAGCAGAGGTGAATTACTTAGGTGAACCTTATGGAAACACCTATAACTCATCATGGAGAAATCATCCAAATTTCTCATGGAAGGATCAAAAGCCTCAACAAGGCTTTAATAATGGTGGAAGAAACAGGTTTAGCAATAGCAAACCTTTTCCATCATCCACTCAGCAACAGACAGAGAACTCTGAACAAAATGCTTCTAATTTAGCAAATCTAGTCTCTGATCTATCTAATGCCACTGTAAGTTTCATGAATGAAACAAGGTCTTCCATTAGAAATTTGGAAGCACAAGTGGGCCAGCTGAGTAAAAGGATCACTGAAATCCCTCCTAGTACTCTCCCAAGCAATACAGAAGAGAATCCAAAAGGAGAGTGCAAGGCCATTGACATAAGCGCCATGGCCGAACCTGTGAGGAGAGGAGAGGACGTGAATCCCAAGGAGGAAGACCTCTTGGGACGTCCAGTGATCAATAAGGAGCTTCCCTCTGAGGAACCAAAGGACTCTGAGGCTCATCTAGAGACCATAGAGATTCCATTGAACCTCCTTATGCCCTTCATGAGCTCTGATGAGTATTCCTCTTCTGAAGAGAATAAGGATGTTACTGAAGAGCAAACTGCCAAGTTTCTTGGTGCAATCATGAAGCTGAATGCCAAACTATTTGGCATTGATACTTGGGAAGTTGAACCTCCCTTGTTCATCAATGAACTAAGTGATCTGGATCAACTGACATTGCCTCAAAAGAGACAGGATCCTGGAAAGTTCATAATACCCTGTACCATAGGCACTATGATCTTGAAGGCTCTGTGTGACCTTGGTTCAGGAATAAACCTCATGCTCCTCTCTGTAATAGAGAAACTGGGAATCTATGGGGTGCAAGCTGCTAAAATCTCATTAGAGATGGCAGACAGCTCAAGAAAACAGGCTTATGAACAAGTAGAGGACGTGTTAATAAAGGTTGAAGGCCTTTACATCCCTGCTGATTTCATAGTCCTGGATACTGGAAAGGAAGAGGATGAATCCATCATCCTAGGAAGACCTTTCCTAGCCACAGCAAGAGCTGTGATTGATGTTGACAGAGGTGAAATAGTCTTCCAATGGAATGAGGACTCCCTTGTGTTTAAAACTCAAGGATCTCCCTCTGCAACCATGGAGAGGAAGCAGAAAAAGCTTCTCTCAAAGCAGAGTCAACCAGAGCCCCCACAGTCAAACTCTAAGTTTGGTGTTGGGAGGCCACAACCAAACTCTAAGTTTGGTGTTGAACTCCCATATCCAAACTCTAAGTTTGGTGTTGGAGAGTCTCAACAAAGCTCTGCACATCTGTGAGGCTCCATGAGAGCCCACTGTCAAGCTATTGACATTAAAGAAGCGCTTGTTGGGAGGCAACCCAATGTTTATCTAACTCTTATTTTTATTGTTTTTCATGTTTTCTTAGGTTCATGATCATGTGGAGTCACAAAATAAATATAAAAATTGAAAACGGAATCAAAAACAGCAGAAGAAAAATCACACCCTGGAGGAGCATCTGTCTGGCGTTCAAACGCCAGAACAGAGCATAGTTCTGGCGCTGAACGCCCGGAATGGGAGCATCTTGGCGCTGAACGCCCAGAACAAGCATGGTTCTGGCGTTCAACGCCAGAAATGGCAGCAAATGGGCGTTGAACACCCAAAATGGGCACCAACCTGGCGCTGAACGCCCAGAGTTGTGTGCAAGGGCATTTTGCATGCCTAAATTGGTGCAGGGATGTAAATGCCTTGACACCTCAAGATCTGTGGACCTCACAGGATCACCTCAGGATCTGTGGACCCCACAGGATCCCCACCTACCTCCACTCACTCTCTTCTCTCTTCTCAATCATCCTTTATTCCCAATAAACACTCTTCCCTATTAACTCTTTACCACTCACATCCAAACACCCACTTTCCTTCAAAATTCAACATCTCTTTCCCACCCAATCCCACCCATATGGCCGAATACACATCTCCCTCCATCTCCTCCATATCTTCTTCTTCTTCTATTCTTTCTTCTTTTGCTCGAGGGCGAGCAACATTCTAAGTTTGGTGTGGTAAAAGCATAGCTTTTTTTTGTTTTTTCCATAACCATTGATGGCACCTAAGACCAAAGAAACCTCTAGAAAGAGGAAAGGGAAGACAAAAGCTTCCATCAAGGGTCTATAGCTCAGTGGTAGAACATTTGACTACAAATCAAGAGATCCCTGAGATACCTCAGGCGATACATTTTCTTCCACACAATTATTGGAAGCAACTAAGGGTGGAACATCAAGAGCACTCCATCATCCTTCATGAAATCAGAGAAGATCTAAAAGCAATGAAGGAGGAGCAACAAAGACAAGGAAGAGACATAGAAGAGCTCAAGGACATCATTGGTTCCTCAAGAAGGAAACGCCACCATTACTAAGGTGGATTCATTCCTTGTTCTTATTTCTTCTGTTTTTCGTTTTCTATGTTATGTGCTTATCTGTGTTTGTGTCTTCATTACATGATCATTAGTAGTAGTAACTATGTCTTAAAGTTATGAATGTCCTATGAATCCATCACCTCTCTTAAATAAAAACTGTTTTAATTCAAAAGAACAAGAAGTACATGAGTTTTGAATTTATCCTTGAGCTTAGCTTAATTATATTGATGTGGTGACAATGCTTCTTGTTTTCTGAATGTATGCTTGAACAGTGCATATGTCTTTTGAAGTTGTTGTTTAAGAATGTTAAATATGTTGGCTCTTGAAAGAATGATGACTAGGAGACATGTTATTTGATAATCTGAAAAATCATAAAAATGATTCTTGAAGCAAGAAAAAGCAGCAAAGAACAAAGCTTGCAGAAAAAAAATAGGCGAAAAAAAAAATATAGAAAGAAAAAGAAAAAGCAAGCAGAAAAAGCCAAAAGCTCTTAAAACCAAGAGGCAAGAGCAAAAAGCCAATAACCCTTAAAACCAAAAGGCAAGGGCAAATAAAAAGGATCCCAAGGCTTTGAGCATCAGTGGATAGGAGGGCCTAAAGGAATAAAATCCTGGTCTAAGCGGCTAAACCAAGTTATCCCTAACCATGTGCTTGTGGCGTGTAGGTGTCAAGTGAAAACTTGAGACTGAGCGGTTAAAGTCAAGGTCCAAAGCAAAAAAAGAGTGTGCTTAAGAACCCTGGACACCTCTAATTGGGGACTTTAGCAAAGCTGAGTCACAATCTGAAAAGGTTCACCCAATTATGTGTCTGTGGCATTTATGTATCCGGTGGTAATACTGGAAAACAAAGTGCTTAGGGCCACGGCCAAGACTCATAAAATAGCTGTGTTCAAGAATCATCATACTGAACTAGGAGAATCAATAACACTATCTGAACTCTGAGTTCCTATAGATGCCAATCATTCTGAACCTCAATGGATAAAGTGAGATGCCAAAACTATTCAAGAGGCAAAAAGCTATAAGTCCCGCTCATATGATTGAAGCTCTGTTTCATTGATAGTTTGGAATTTATAGTATATTATATTCTTTTTATCCTATTTTGATTTTCAGTTGCTTGGGGACAAGCAACAATTTAAGTTTGGTGTTGTGATGAGCGGATAATTTATACGCTTTTTGACATTGTTTTTAGTATGTTTTTAGTAGGATCTAGTTACTTTTAGGGATGTTTTTAATATATTTTGTGTTAAATTCACATTTCTGGACTTTACTATGAGTTTGTGTGTTTTTCTGTGATTTCAGGTATTTTCTGGCTGAAATTGAGGGACTTGAGCAGAAATCAGATTCAGAGGTTGAAAAAGGACTGCTGATGCTGTTGGATTCTGACCTCCCTGCACTCAAAGTGGATTTTCTGGAGCTACAGAACTCGAAATGGCGTGCTTCCAATTGCGTTGGCAAGTAGACATCCAGGGCTTTCCAGCAATATATAATAGTCCATACTTTGGCCAAGAATAGACGACGTAAACTGGCGTTCAATGCCAGCTTTCTACCCAAATCTGGCGTCCAGCGCCAGAAAAGGATCCAAAACCAGAGTTGAACGCCCAAACTGGCACAAAAACTGGCGTTCAACTCCACAAATAGCCTCTGCACGTGCAACACTTAAGCTCAGCCCAAACACACACCAAGTGGGCCCCGGAAGTGGATTTATACATCAAATACTTACTCATGTAAACCCTAGTAGCTAGTTTATTATAAATAGGACCTCTTACTATTGTATTAGGCATCTTTTGGGACGCCTGGTTCTTAGATCAGAGGGGCTGGCCTCTCGGCCATGCCTGGACCTTTCACTTATGTATTTTTAACGGTAGAGTTTCTACACTCCATAGATTAAGATGTGGAGCTCTGCTGTTCCTCAAAGATTAATGCAAAGTACTACTGTTTTCTATTCAATTCATCTTATTTCGCTTCTAAGATATCCATTCGCACCCAAGAACGTGATGAAGGTGATGATTATGTGTGACGCTCATCATCCTTCTCCCTTATGAACGCGTGCCTGACAAACACTTCTGTTCTACATGAATCAAGCTAGAATGAATATCTCTTAGATCTCCTAACCAGAATCTTCGTGGCGTAAGCTAGAATGATGGCGGCATTCAAGAGAATCCGGAAGGTCTAAACCTTGTCTGTGGTATTCTGAGTAGGATTCAATGACTGAATGACTGTGACGAGCTTCAAACTCGCGATTGTTGGGCGTTAGTGACAGACGCAAAAGGAGGGTGAATCCTATTCCAGCATGATCGAGAACCGACAGATGAATAGCCGTGCCGTGACAGGGTGCGTGAGCATATTATTCACTGAGAGGAGGGGATGTAGCCACTGACAACGGTGATGCCCTTGCATACAGCCAGCCATGGAAAGGAGTAAGACTGACTGGATGAAGATAGCAGGAAAGCAGAGGTTCAGAGGAACGAAAGCATCTCCATTCGCTTATCTGAAATTCCTATCAATGAATTACATAAGTATCTCTATCCCTATTTTATTAATTAATATTCGAAAACACCATTATCACTTTATATCTGCCTGATTGAGATTTACAAGGTGACCATAGCTTGCTTCATACCAACAATCTCCGTGGGATTCGACCCTTACTCACGTAAGGTATTACTTGGACGACCCAGTGCACTTGCTGGTTAGTTGTATCGAAGTTGTGACAATTATGAATTAAGATCAAAGCACCAAGCTTTGGAGCCATTACCAGGATTTGTTCGAGCCTGGAGATCACAATTTCGTACACCAAAGGTCGCCTAGAGTGATCCACTATAATGAAGAAGCCAACTCCCAACTACAAAGGGAAGAACTCGACCTACTTCCAGAAGTCCAAGAAAGAGCTCATATCAGGGAAGTGGCATTAAAACGTCGAATGGCTTCGAGATACAATCAAAAGGTAGTGTCGCGAGGTTTTGCTGAGAACGACCTCATCCTAATCCGAAATGATATCGAAACAACTTGATCTGGAGAAGGAAAGCTGGCAGCAAACTGAAAAAGACCCTACCGAGTCATAAAAGTACTTGGAAAGGTCTACTACAGACTGTCCGAACTCGATGGGCGAGAGCTTCCTAGGTCATGGCACGCCTGCAACCTAAGAATGTAATATAGTTAGGGATGATAAAGGGTCTTAGGATAAGGCGTACTCTTTTTCCTAAAGAGGTTTTTTAATGAGGCGCCAAGTCAAGACCTACGAATTGCCCAACTTAGAGGGATAAAACTCCCACATGTATATATTTGCATTTTCTTTTAAATAAAATTTGTTTAGATCTTCTACAAATTATCAAGGCACGTTAATCTGAAACATTCATCGTCCGATTATAAAGCTACAGATTGGTAGAAAGTGAAAATCAAATTCACTGCATGATCACGATAAAGACCAGCAGAGATGAAAATCAAATTCATTAAAAGGTCGACCAAACGGGGATTAAACCCAATTTCTACAAAATCGGCAAAGATGAAAACAGAATAATGCAAGAAGTTATCGAAAGTGATCCATAGAAAAGACCTGACGAGGGCTTAATAAAAAGGATTGCTAAAAAAAATAACTTAAAGACTGGCCGATGTAAAGAAGTCGGATCAGTCGCAATAACCAAAGTTATAAAAGTAAATCCCTGGAAAGAGGTCTGGCTAGCCCTATAAAAGAGGATTACTAATTACTTAGAAGGGTCCGACATGATGAAGTCGGCCCAAAACATAAAGTTATAAATGTAATCCCTGAAAGAGACCTGACAAAGGTCCAAGAAAGAGGATTACTAGAAATAACTTAGAAGAGACCGACATGATGAAGTCGGCCTCCCACAAACAAGTTATAAAAGTAATCCCTAAAAGAGACCTGACAAAGGTCCAAGAAAGAGGATTACTAGAAATAACTTAGAAGAGACCGACATGATGAAGTCGGCCTCCTACAAACAAGTTATAAAAGTAATCCCTGAAAGAGACCTGACAAAGGTCCAAGAAAGAGGATTACTAGAAATAACTTAGAAGAGACCGACATGATGAAATCGGCCTCCCACAAACAAGTTATAAAAGTAATCCCTGAAAGAGACCTGACAAAGGTCCAAGAAAGAGGATTACTAGAAATAACTTAGAAGAGACCGACATGATGAAGTCGGCCTCCCACAAATAAGTTATGAAAGTAATTCCTGAAAGAGACCTGGCAAAGGTCCAAGAAAGAGGATTACTAGAAATAACTAACACGACAAAGTCGGCCTCCCAAAAACCCTAACGTTATAAAAAGTAATTCCCAACAGAGACCTCACAAAGGTCTAAACAAAATGGATTACTAGAAATAACTCCAGGCCAAAGCGAGGAAGCCGACATACCAGTTGGATCCAAACATCCATGACCTCAAAGGAATCAAGCCACAAGTATGAAATACAAAGGCAATCCAAAGAGGTCGAGCAACATGGCTCCAACACTTCCAAATAACCTGAAAAAAGGTACCAAGACAGATAAAAATAGACATGATATGAAAAACATAAATTTATAATAATAACAAGCTCAAGAGGCTATCAAAACTAGCCCCAAAAGCTTGGAAACCATTTTGTTTTTCAAAAACAAGTTGCTAAACAAGCAACTAAGAAAGTGTCAAAAGCCAGCAACCACCAATTACAAAATAAAGAGTTCAAAAGCCCACAAGCCAGACTATTTACACAAACATTCAGAAAATTCATTTAAGATCCGAAGGCTTCTCGGCAGCATCAACACGGGGTAAAGGAGGGCGAGTCTGAAGAGGCACTGCATCCACTGTCCCGTCATCCCTGTTTAAAATCTGACAATCAGGTTCCAATTCAGGATGACCAACCTCAGATGAAGGAGCTGAAGAAGTCGGCACAACAGAAGTCTTGGCGGCAGGTACAGGAGGGGGTTCAACATCATCGTCATCAGGGTTGCCAGGGACAATCTTGCCATCCTTTACAACATTGTCCAGGCTGAAGAGAGTAAGGTCGACCTCGGGTACAAGAACTCGAACCTGCTCCTTCAGGTTCTCATAAGCAGCATTTACACTGCCTACAAGGTGACCCTGGAGCTCGGCATAATCAACCCGGGCAGACTACAACTCCTCCCTGAGACGCATCACTTCCCTGTAGGTCGTGACATAGCTATCCTTGTGCCTCTATGCCGTGTCTTCAGCCAACCTCACAGAAGCCGCCAAGGCAACAGAACTAGCCTTTTCGCCCTCCAACTCCTTCTCCAACTTGGTCACTTTCACTTGGAGCTCCTCTTTCAAACCCTTCATCCGGTCGAACTCACGCTTAGCCTCCTCTATAAAGGCTTTGGTAGCATGAAGAGGAAGATCTTGGGCAGTTCGGTACAGGGCAGCTCCCATATGTGCCATCTTGATGCTACTCCGAGTAATAAAGTCCAAATGGCGAAGGAGAGAGACATCGTCAGTAGGAATGGACCATAAGGACCAATCTGCTGATCGACAAACTCAACCGCGTCAAAGTCAGGGACATCAAGGTTAAAAGGCTCAGTTGTTTTTTGTTTCTTGTTTGGAGGAGCACCAGAAGTAGCAACAGAAGCTTGCGGAGGATCAACCAAATGAACCTGGGGAGTAGGGATCATCCTCCTCACCCCTGGTGAGCTCGGTACGGATGGCTTCGACTGAACCTGAGACGATCCCTTCCCGGCCGCCATAGCCTTCCTCGCCTTTTTAAAAGCCTTCATGGAGTCATTGTTTTTTGCCATCTTTGAAAAACAAAACTCAACCATAGGAGCAGGTTACAGACTGGAAAAAGAAGAAAGCAAAGTAAAAATAAAGATATACAAGATATACCAAGCTCAGTTCGGATAAGGGAGGGATCCCCCAAGAACTTCTTGGTATCAAGATGGGGAGTCTCCCCCCAAATATCCTCCAAGACATTCACAAAGGCCTGCTCGACCTCCTCCAACATCTCCCAAGTATACCGGGATACCACTACATTCTTCTGCCACTCTAAAGGAAAGTGGGGTTCGTTATTCTCATCCAGAAAGAAAGTTCGAACTCCTTCAATAGCCCGGACCTTAAAGAAGTAATTCTTAAAATCTCGGAAAGACTTATCGTACATAGAAAAAACCTTGTGCCCCTAGGCAGACCTAAAAGAAATCCAAGAAGCCTTCTTCTTGGTAGTCCCAGGCTTGGTCAATACAAAAAGATACAAAAAGAGAGTTTGAGAAGGTGTAACAGCAAATTCTTGACAAACCAGCTGAAAAATCTTGATAAAACCCCAAGAATTTAGATGAAGCTGAGAGGGGGCTACGTTACAGGACCATAACATGTTAGTTTCAAAGGAAGTAAAAGGAAGGGTGATGTTCATTTGGCTAAAAAAGAAGTCATATGCATAGAAAAAGGGACGCTCCCCCTGAGCCAGGACAGGGAAGCAAACTCTATCATCAGAATCAGGTGCCACTAACTCGTAATTGTTCTCCTGATCCCCACTGCTACAAATTCGATGATGTTTTCTAAGAGCTACGCAAACTTCAGAATTGGCTAAAGAGACACACAGCAACACAAGGGAGTCCAACCAATCGGACATCCCCTCAGGAACCTTAGAAGACGCCTCGACAATGTTTTTGCGAGAAGACATGGCCAACTAGTCCTACAAACAAGAAAGGAAGATATATTATAAATTAAAAAACATCTTGGGCGAAGTCAAAACAACTCGGCCAGTATAATTCAGGACAGCACAAACAACAAAAGGAAACCCCAGGACCCACACCGAAAATCCAGGGGCATCCTTTGGAGGCAGTCATGGAACAAGGATTCAGGAAAACCTACAAGACTAACATCCCAACAGAACTCTCAGCAAAAACAAAGAGAAGCTCTTTCTCAAAAAGCAACATCCCTAGAAGAAAAGAAAGTCAAAACAAAGTCATCAAAGGAGTAGCAAAGTAGAAATTCAATTAGAAAACTAAAAAACAAAACGTGCCAAGCAGAGGACGTCAAAGACACAGCCTTTTTCTTTCAAAAGAAACAAATGAAGCTATTACCCCAGAAAGCTACAACATCAAGAGGCAACAAAAACGTGCAAAACCCAAAAACCCTCAAGCACCGGTAGAAATACCAGAAACATGCATCACAGCAACGATTGAATGTCACGACGAAAAAAGATTCAAACTTTCAAGCATGCAAACGAAAAATCAAAGCTTCACCAAAAAACCGAAGACAAAGCGACGAAAAAAGTAAAAAAGGGAGGCCGGAAGTAGAACCAACCTGAAAAAGTAGAAAACTTCAAAGAATTTGAAAATGGAAGGTGGAATCCGGAGTCGCCCTTTCACAGAAAAGAAAGCCTTAATAATCGCCAAACAAACGTCGCAGGGAGAAATGCAAAAATTGTAAACTTCAGGTGAAAACAGAAAAGAGAGAAAGAAAAGGAAAGTTACGGAGAAGAGAAACCGTTTTCCTGAGTGTGAAATTCAAAATAGAAATGCTAGGAGAAACGGGGCAATTAAAAACCAATTAATGAGGGTATTAAACCCTCGCATATTCCCAAGGCTAAGAGCGCTAATGCAAAAGTGCGCGCTTTTAAGAAGAAGCAAAAGGAAACGTTCCACATTCAAAAGAAGACTCCGCAAAGAGGAAATCGACAGAATGCTCGAGTTCTGCTTCACCAAAAAAGGATCAAAGTCTTAAAACTAAGACTCGACCTCAAAAGAAAGACCGAGCTCGAGCAGGGGCACTATTCATACCCTGGGTCGAGCTGTCCGACCTGGGATGTTTAGCGATAAGGCGACCGACCTCTTCAGGTTAGACTATCCGACCTCTTCTTTAAGAGGTCGGCCAAATTACCAGGAAAGCCAATAAAGGGTCCAGATAGAGGAACACGACCCAAATCCAAAGGCAGCCCAAGCCTATAGAGATAATGGCAGTTCTCTTAAAGATAAGATGACCTCACTCAAAGATATGATAAAGATAACTAACTTATCTTATCTAAAAAGGTCACTATCACACCTCTATAAATACACTAGAGCACCTAAGTATAACTCATACTTTGATTCTACTAAAAACTTGTTTAATACCCTTGCTAACTTAAGCATCGGAGTCCCTTGCAGGTACCCCCCACCCTCCGGTGACAAAGGATCAGCAGCACAGCCAGTCTAACAAGTCGGACACGTCAGCACCGACCAGCACAGAAGATCTCGTTCGAGATCGACCTACAGTTTTAGGTAACCCTCGGAATAATTACTATGCAGAAGAAACGATTAAAAATGAATCCTTTAAAATGTGCATTTGGTGTGTCAGTGGGGAACTTTTTAGGATTTTTTGTCCACAAAAAAGGAATTGCTATCGATAATAATAAGACTGATGCAATCCTGGCATTATCCCCTCCTAAGTCAAAAAAAGATGTGCAATCTTTCCTTGGAAACGATAATTAACTTTGAAGTTTCTTATCGAATCTTTTAGATCAAACTCAAATATTTTAAACTTTAGTAAAGCTAAAAAATGAATCATAGTTCGAATGGACGGAAGGACATCAAGAAGCTTTCGGATCATTTAAAGCTTATTTGTCCAAGGCGCCAGTTATGGCGAATGTTCACCCTCATGAACCTTTGAAACATTATATTGCCGCATCCGAAAACACGATTGGGTGTATGTTGGCTCAAGATGATGAGAATGGCCATGAACAAGCCGTTTATTACCTCAGCCAAGTTTTAACTGATATCGAGACAAGGTATTCACTTATTGAAAAATTGTGCTTGCCTTTGTATAAAGCTTGCACAAAGTTAAAGTGCTATATGGTTGCCAAACCTGTGAAAATCATTGCACAAACTGACCTTGTTAAATATATGTTGTCTTCTCCGATGTTGCGAGGTCGATTAGGGAAATGGATGTTAGCATTAACAGAGTTTGACTTGCAATATGTTCCAGCCAAGGCTGTGAAAGGACAGGTCATTGCAGATTTTCTAGTTGATCATTCAAATAATCTGAATGACCAAGGGGCAAATATAATTGATGTCCATGTCGATTATTGGAAGTTATATTTTGATGGTTCGAAGCATAAAGATGGTGCAGGAATGGGAATTTTAATTATTTCACCAGAGGAAATTCTATCACAATTTTTGTTTGAGTTAAAATATTCTTGCTCGAATAATGTGGCTGAGTATGAAGCTTTAATTTTGGGCCTTGAAATTTTGATCAGAAAAAGGGCTTTAGAAGTTCAAATCCTTGGAAATTCTCAGTTAGTTTTGAAACAGTTGTTGAAGGAGTTCAAATGTAACAATCAGAAGTTACAAAAATATTTAGCAAAGGCATGGAAATTGTTAACTTCCTTTCAAAATGTTTCATTAGTCCATATTCCGAGAATTCATACTAAAATTGCTAATGAGTTGGCTCAGATTGCTTCGAGATATAAAATAGGCCCAGAAACAATAAGAAAATTGGCAAAAGTTCGCCAAATATTAGTGCCGATGGATGAAAGAGAAGCTTTCTATTTGGATGAATGGGAAAATAATGATTGGAGAAAACCTATTGCTGAGTATTTAAAAAATCCCAGTATTCAATTGGATAGGAAAATAAAGTTGAAAGCAATGAATTTTGTATTAATGGCTGATGAGTTATACAAGAAAGGAATCGACGGAAGATATGCTTTAGGGAAAGTCCGTAGAGGTATATGTGGCGCCCATTAGGCTGGCATAAAAATAAAACGGACTTTAGGTCGAAATCATGTTTATTGGCCTTCGATGGTTAAGGATTGCATCGATTATGCAAAGGCGTGTTAAGAGTGTCAACGCCATGGAGTGGTGCAACAGCTCCAAGCATCTGAGCTGCATTCGATCATTAAGCCATGGCCATTTCGAGGTTGGGCTTTAGACTTAAATTGGGTTGATTCACACTCTTTCGTCGAAGAATCATAAATTTATCTTGGTAGCTATAGATTATTTCACGAAGTGGGTCGAATCTGTTCCTCTAATAGAGGCTGGAAAAAGTGAAGTAATAGATTTTATTAAGGAATATATACTCCATCGATTTGAAATTCCTCAAACGCTAAGTACTGATCAAGGGACAATGTTCACTGGTCAGCGAATTAAGAATTTTGCAGCTTTAAGAAATATTAACATGGTTACTTCAATACGTTAAGGATTTTGAGGCAAGATGAGTTGCCAGTAGATAATTATTGGAATGCAATAATTGATGAATTAAATGATTTAGACTCCGAGCGTGTTTTGGTTCTTGAAAATATGATTCGACAAAAGGAAAACGTTGCTCGAAGTTATGATCGTCGAGTAAAAGAGAAATGTTTCAGCATAGGATAGTTTGTTTTGAAATTTGTATTGCCAATGGAAAAGAAATCAAGATTTCTTGGCAAGTGGTCCCATACATAGGAAGGGCCTTTTCAAGTAATCGAGTTGTATTCTGGCAATGCATATCAAATTAAAGATATCGATTCTGGAAATTTGATTAATTTGATAAATGGGAAGTATTTGAAGCAATATCGATGTATGCTGAATCAAGATTAATAATATAAGTGAATGAGTCAAAAAACAAAAGAGTCATTACAGCATATAAAATATCCTAAGGTGGTGAAATATTAGGTGCCAAAAGTTCTGCTAAGTCAGAATAGGATTGGACTCTCTCACTGCCCAAAGCAGAGAGTGCTTCGGTTTGCTCATACTCCTCATTTTGGGCCTTGTCAAGTTATTTTTCACAATCTTCTTGTTTGCTTTCGATATTGTGGAGCTTATTGAAGAGTTTTTGTTGCTTGGTCTGGGCAGTAGCTAAGGGTATTGTGTCAGCCTTCCATTTCTGAATTTTGGCTAGCTTTTCATTCAATTGGGCTAGCTCTGCTTCGAGTTCTTCTTCTTGTTTATCATAATGGGCTCGAGCAGTGAAGGCTTGAGAAATTCTCAGATCGAATTCTTGGTAAGAAGCCTTTATTGGTCGAAGAGAATAACCAAAATTTTCTGACTCTGTTTTGATTTTGGCTACTTTGTCTTGGGTTTCTTGTAGTTTATCCTGGACAGTGATGCAGTCATTGGAAATCTTTATGAATTTCTTGACTATAGCAGAGAATTGAGGAGGAACCTAGAACTTAAGGGAGGAACTTAAAATGTCTGAAAGGAGTGAATTCACATCCGATTGGCTAGTCCATTTGGTAGGTGGATATGATAAAATTCTAAGAAGAGTAGTTAATTGTTCATGAGAACGTTGGTTAACTTCTGAAGGAAGGATAGATGTGGAAGGTTTTGTAGAAGCTGTAGTTGAAATTGGCACCTTATCTTCTTGGACTATTTGAGTCAAGAAAGTAACCAATCCAACTAAATCAACATCAAAAGGCTGAGAAGGTATGTTAGGGATTTCAGAAGGTGGTTCTGGACCTTGAGAGATCGAAGGATCAGTATTTTTGTGTGGACTTGGAGATTTCTGAGGAGAAGGAACAGTTTCTGAAACATGAGTGGGTGAATCAGAGTCGGGAGCAACAAGAGATTCATTGAAATTTTTAGTTTGAGTTGGAGAAGGGTTATCAACATTTTTAGTTTGTGATGGTGAAAGTTGTTCTTGTGTTAGGTCGACTACTTGTGTTTCAATCGGAGATGGTGGAATCACCTGTAGAGATTCAGCAAATACGACAGTCTGAGCTGAAGAATGAGACTCTTGTTGCTCCGATCCAAATGGATTTTGTTGCGTGGTCTGTCCAGGAGCAAGTGGAGAAGATGTTGATTCAGTAGTTGTTGTAGTCTGAAATAAGACACTCGGTAGGTCAAAAATTTTCTTAGTTTCATTTGACATAAATGAAATTAATATAGAATTACAGGAATGGATTTTCTTCGAACCAATGGAGGGATTGATTCAGTCTCTAAATCTTCATTTGAATCAGAAGGAGCAGCAAGAATGTCTTGGATGGGCTATTCACTTTCTTCTGAAGAACTTTCACTTGAAGATTGAACCTGGTACTAAAATAAAATCAAAGTCATGACAAGTTCGAATGAATATAATCGAGAAAGAATTTGAAGAAGTTGATTAAAGGGTTACCCTTCTAGAAGCTCTTGTAGGAGCTTGACGACTCCTCTTTTATGGTTGTCTTGAAGGTGCTGCAGCATCGATCTTCCTTTTTGAAGTTCTTCTTGGAGAACCTTCAGTAGTTGGGATGGTTCGAATGGCAGAATTTTTTATTTCTTCAAAGGTGCGACCGTACTTTATCGAGCCCCTCCTTCAAAACCAAATCAACATGACAGAAAGGTTTGCTGTTTCAAGGGAGTGGAGTTGGAATAGTTTGGGAGAAGACCAATTGTCTGGTAGTGTAGTGAGGAGCATAGAGAGTTGCCTTGAATTGTTCTTTTTTGTGTTGTGGCAGCCCAACTGGGATCAACTGAACGACTAGTAAATTTGCCCAGTTCCTATTGGCAATCTCATCCTCTTAATCGTCATTTGGAAAGAGGAGGCGTTCGAGCCATGCATGACCACAATTTCAACGAAGGAAAGGAGTGAAATTAAGGTGATTATTGTTGAAATTCTTGCAAGAATGAAGAGGAGAAAAAATAGCCCAGAAATGGTCTTCAGTCGACTGGTGATGAGCGGATAATTTATACCCTTTTGGCATTGTTTTTACATAATTTTTAGTATATTTTATTTACTTTTTATTATATTTTTATTAGTTTTTATTCAAAAATCACCTTTCTGGACTTTACTATGAGTTTGTGTGTTTTTCTGTAATTTTAGGTATTTTCTGGCTGAAATTGAGGGACCTGAGCAAAAATCTGATTCAGAGGCTGAAAAAGGATTGCAGATTCTGTTGGATTCTGACCCTCCTGCACTCAAAGTGAATTTTATAGAGCTACAAAAGCCCAATTGGCACGCTCTCAGTTGCCCTGAAAAGTAGACATCTTGGGCTTTCCAGCAATATATAATAGTTCATACTTTGCCCGAGATTTGATGGCCCAAACTAGCGTTGAAAGCCAGCCTAAAACTTTTTGGCGTAAAACGCTAGAACTGGCATAATTCTTGGCGTTAAACGCCCATTTTGGCACCCAGGGAGGCGTTTAACTCCAATATGAGGCATATGCACGTGAAAGCTTGAAAGCTCAGCCCAAACACTCACCAAGTGGGTCCCGAAAGTGGATTTCTGCACTATCTGCACTTAGTTACTCATTTTCTGTAAACCTAAGTTACTAGTTTAGTATAAAAACTACTTTTAGAGATTCAGTTTATACCTCATGACATTTTACATTTGAATTTGTATTTTCTACAGCATAAGCCTCTAAACCCCATAGGTGGGGGTGAGGAGCTCTGTTATGTTTCAATGGATTAATGCAATTACTACTGTTTTCTATTCAATCACGCTTGATTCTGTTCTAAGATATTCACTTGTACTTCAATCTGGAGAATGTGATGATCCGTGACACTCATCATCATCCTCAAATTTATGAACGCGTGCCTGACAACCACTCCCGTTCTATCTGAGCTCAACGTAGTCATTGGGCGACAGCTTGAGTGCGTATCTCTTGGGTATCTAATACACGGACCAAGTCCGTGAGATTAGTATCTTCGTGGTAGAGGCTAGAATCAATTGGCAGCATTCCTGGGATCCAGAAAGTCTAAACCTTGTCTGTGGTATTCCGAGTAGGATCTGGAAAGGGATGACTGTGACGAGCTTCAAACTTGCGAATGTTGGGCGCAGTGACAGTGTGCAAAAGGACAAGGGTCCTATTCCGACGCTAGTGAGAACCGACAGATGATTAGCCGTGCGGTAGCTGTACCTGGTATTTTTCATCCGAGACAAGAAATTCGATAGTTGATTAGCCGTGCAGACATCGTACCCGGTATTTTTCATCCGAGAGGATCATACAGCTTGCCATTGAAGGAAGCCATGCGTGTTTAGAGAAGAAGGCAGTAGGAAAGCAGAGATTCAGACGACAGAGCATCTCTGGAACCTCAACCTGTTCCTCATTACTGAATCACAAGTACCATTTATTTTATGATATTTAATTTTCATAAACAAAAATCATTTTTATCATTAATCTCCTGACTAAGATTTACAAGGTAACCATATCTTGCTTCAAGCCGACAATCTCCGTGGGATCGACCCTTACTCACGTAAGGTATTACTTGGACGACCCAGTGCACTTGCTGGTTAGTTGTGCGGAATTGTGAAAAGTGTAATCACAATTTCGTGCACCAAGTTTTTGGCGCCGTTGCCGGGGATTGTTCAAGTTTGGACAACTGACGGTTCATCTTGTTGCTTAGATTAGGAAGAATTTACCTTTTTGGTTGGTTTAGAGTCACTAAATTTGAGTCTTTTATTTTCTTTTCAAAAATTTTTATTTTTCTTTATTAATCTGTGATTTGTCTTTGAGTCTTTTATTATTGTTCTTGTTAAAATTTTTAAAATCCTTGTTTTATTTTTCTAAATTTCTTTACAAAATTTTTAATAAATAAATAAAAACCAATAACCTCATAATTTAGTCTTCTGTGTGAGTTTAGTTTCATGTTTTAAGTTTGGTGTCAATTGCATGCCTTTATTTTTCTTTCAATTTTTCGAATTACATGTTCTTAGTTCTTTCTTAATCTTCAAGTTGTTCTTATTTATTTTCTTTGTTTGATCTTTAGTTTTTCTTGTTTCGTGTCTTTTCTTATTTTTCTTGTACATTTTCGAATTATTAGTGTCCAAAGTATAAAAATTTTTAAGTTTGGTGTCCTTTGTGTCCTTATTTCCTTACAAATTTTCAAAATTTGTTCTTGGTGTTCATCTTGATCTTCAAAGTGTTCTTGGTGTTCATCTTGACATTCAAAATTTTCTTGTTTGTTTTCTTTGTTTTGATCTAAAAATTCTAAGTTTGGTGTCATTTTATTGTTTTTCTCTTTCCTCATTAAATTCAAAAATATCTTTTCTCTTTATTTTAATTGAATTTTTGAAATTTTCCCTTTAAAAATTCAGATTTTTATTTTAAAATTTTTATCTTATCTTAGTTTTAAATTTCAAAATTCAAATCTTTTTCAAAAAAATCATATCTTTTTCAAAATCATATTTTATCTTATTTCAAATTCAAATTTCAAATTTCAATTAAATTCCAAAATTTAAAATTCAAAATTTAATTTTCAAATATAAAAATCAAATCTTTTCAAAATTTAAATCTTTTTCAAATCTTTATCTTATATTGTTGACTTTTTCAAAATTCAAAATTTAATTTTTAAATTTAAAATTTAAATTTCAAAACTTTTTAATTTAAATTCATTATCTTCTCTTACGTAACTTATCTTTTCTAATCTCCAATCTTTTTAAATCTTTTTCAAAATCTTTTTCTTTTTTTATCTATCATTTTCGAATTACTTGTTCTATTTTATTATTTTGATTGAAAAATTTTAAATTTGGTGTTTCCTTGTTAAGAAAGTTTCAATCTTTAAAATTTTAAAATCATATCTTTTTCAAATCTTTTCTTTTTTTTTACTTTCTTACAAGTATCTTTAATTTTAAGACATATCTTTTCAAAACTCCCTAATCACTTTCTCTCTCTTCAATTTTCGGAAATCATATCCAAAATTTTTCAAATCTTTTTAATTAATTAGCCATTTTAGTATTCGAATTTTTTATTTTATTTTATTTTTTTATTTATTTTACTTTTTCTTTTAGTTTTCGAAACTTATATTCTATTTTCCAATTATTTTATTTTATTTCTCTCTTTTAATTCGGTTTATCTTTAATTACATAAAATAAAAACAAAAATATATTTTATTTACAATCCACATCATCTCCCTTTCTCCATCATGGACCTAAGTGGAAATGAACAGTCCAGAAGGACTCCGGGGTCATATACTAACCCCACTACTGCTGCATATGGGAGTAGTATCTGTATACCCCCCATAAGAGCCAGCAGTTTTGAGCTAAACCCCCAGCTCATTATCATGGTGTAACAAAATTGCTAGTATTTCGGTCTTCCACAGGAAGAACCTACTGAGTTTCTGGCACAGTTCTTACAAATTGCTGACACAGTATGTAATAAGAAAGTAGATCAAGATGTCTACAGATTATTACTGTTTCCATTTGCTATAAAAGATCAAGCTAAGAGGTGGTTAAATAACTGACGGTCGGGTTTCCTGTCGGTAAAGAAATTCACAATTATATGATCGCGTTGTAAGTATAGCTTCTAAACCAACAGAAAATCCTTTCGTACAAACGTTTGGTTGTCACAAGTAACAAACCCTAAATAAATTGATAACAGAAGTATTTAAACCTCGGGTCGTCTCTCAATGAATTGCAGGGAGGTGTTCTTATTATTGGTTATGAGTCTTGTAAATTGGAGATTTTGAAAGTAAGAAACAGGTAATTTAAATGACGAGTAAAATAAATTAACAATAATAAAATCTCTTGGCAATGTATAAGAATTTAGAATTTCTATCCTAGTTATCCTTATCAGATGTGATGAGAATTGGGTTTTAATCCCACTTAGTTAAGTCAAGTGGACTAATTAGCTTGATCCTCAAGTCCTAGTCAATCCCTGTGGGAAGACTAGCTTTAGAGCGATCTAGATCAATTAGTAATCTGCGAATTTCAACCACTGCTGAGTTTGACAACTCAAGTGTTACCAATTACTTAACCAAAGCCAAAATGAAGAAAATATCTAAATTAAATTAAAAGTATCCATATAAATAAAGCAAAGCAAAGTCAAATCTGAAATACCTCAAAATATATTAAATAGAAAACCAATCTAAACAATAAGAGTTCATAAACTAATTTGAGAAAATAAATAAAAAGAACATTGAACCTGGAAATTGAGAAGAAATAGTCCTAAATCCTTTAAGAGGAATCCTAATCCTAAATCCTAAGAGAGAGGAGAGAACCTCTCTCTTTAAAAGCTACATCTAAGTTATGAAAAGTGAATAATGGAAGACCTCTTAATGAATGGATGCATTCCCCCACTTTATAGCTTCTAATATGTGTTTTATGGGCTGAAAACTGGGTCAAAAATAGCCTAGAAATCACCCCAGCATATTCTGGTACGTACAGGTCACGGGAAAGTGACGCAGAAGCGTCGTCCACGCGTTTGCGTGGATTGTATTTCTGCCAGGTCACATGTCCGCGTGATCCACGCGTTCGCATCGCTTGGCTTTGGGGCAGATATGACAAATTATATATCGTTGTGAAGCCCCGAACGTTAGCATTCCAACGCAACTAGAACCATCGCATTTGGACCTCTGTAGCTCAAGTTATGACCATTTGAGTACGAAGAGGTCAGGCTGGATAGCTTAGCAATTTCTTCAACTTCTTGTATTCCTTCCACTTTTGCATGCTTTCTTTCCATTCTCTGAGCCATTCCTGCCCTGTTATCCCTATAATCACTTAACGCACATATCAAGGTATCGAATGGTAATAAGAGAGGATGAATATTAGCAAATATAAGGCCAAAGAAGCATGTTTTCAATCATAGCACAAAATCAGGAAGGAGAATGTAAAACATGCATTTTGTATGAGCAAGTGTATGAAAGATTGATAAAATCCACTCAATTGAGCACAAGATAAACCATAAAATAATGGTTTATCAACCTCCCCACACTTAAACATTAGCATGTCCTCATGCTTAGTTGAAGGAGATAAGATAAATGAGTAGGAACATGTAAAACTCATGCAATGCAATGCAACCTATACATGTGAATGCAACTATATGATTGTTGTCTACTTGGTTAAAAGTAAATAAGCTCCTCAAGACAATCACAAATCAAATTCCACTGATTCAATTCTTATACAGTAACAACAAATAAAAATGCAAGAAGGTAGCTCATGAAAGCAGGGAACATAGAATTTAAGCATTGAACCCTCACTAATGATGTATGTACACTCTAGTCTCTCTAGTGTATAGGGTAATCACTCTATCCTTCTCTAATCATGCTTTCTAATTTTTGTTCTTCACCTAACCAATCAACAACATTTAATGTACCAATGCAAACATCATGAGGTCTTTTCAAGGTTGTAATGGGGCTAAGGTAAAGGTAAGGGTATATATGGCTAAGTGAGCTTATAGATTGAATCTTTAATTAACCCAAACTCTCACCTGATCATATATGTATATTCTATATAACTTTAAATTTCATACCTAGCTACCCAAAATTTCCCTTTCACATTCCATACTCATGTATCAACTTTATTTTAATTTTATCATATCTGCATTGATCTTTGAATTTTAACTTAGCATTGGGGTAATTTTGTCCCCTTTTTTATTTATTGAAATTTTTTAAATTTTTTTTTGAACATGAAAATAAACATAGCTTATCAATGCACATGGATTTTTAATTTTTATAGTCTCACATGAGTAGGTACCCAAATTCCCATTATATTATCATGACATATTCCTTTATTATCTTTTGTTCCCACAATCTTCCCATACTCAATTAACACACAATTCTATCTTAAGCTAACCAAAGGTTCAATTGGGATATATAATTGTTTTTCCGCTTAAGGCTAGTGATGTGGTAAAGTACAGAACAAATGGGATTTAAAGGCTCAAAGTGGCTAACAAAGGTAACTTAAGGGGTAGGCTTAATTTGGATAAGTGAGCTAAATAAATAATGGCCTCAATCATATGCAAGCATATAAATATATTAAACATTGGACATATAGAATGAAACAAAATATAGATTACAATCATAGAGAAGTAAACACACAAGAATAAAATATTTATGGTTAAATAATGTAACCATGTAACTAAGCTCAAATCTTACAGGTTGTGTGTTCTTAGCTTTTTGAAACTATGTTCCAAATACAACTTCAAGCAAATTTAACATAAAAGTTTTGATTAAAATTAGTGAAATTTTTGTTCTAAAATAAAATATGGTCTTGGAAGAAAGTTATTATCTTTTCAATCAAGTAGAATATACATGCAACTAACCTATTACTATACAATTTATCCTATTCTACAAAAGAAAAACTAACTAAATATCCTATTTTATTGGTGTTAAGGAAGAGAAATTACCTCCGGAAGTCAGGTACTGACCGACCTCCCCACACTTAAGGCTTTGCACGGTCCTCGGTGCCATTTGTCAGGAACAAAGGTGGGATGGCAGCAGTATCTCCACAGTTGGGACCGTCATGGCTCCCTGTGCTGGTAAAGGAAGTGGAGTCCGGAGTATCTGGGTCTTTGTCAGGTCTGTGGTTGCCTGTGAGTAGCTCCTTGAGGTATTTGAATCGGCGCTGGTTGCGGTGCTCTCGTAGCTTCGCTTTCTGGTCTTGCCGGTCCAACCTCTCCAGTATTTGATGGAGCAGCTGACTTGTTGAAGGTGCTTGTGGCGTGGAAGGGGGAATGTCTGTAGCTTGTTCTGCGGACTGGCTAGTAGCGGCTGTTGGTGGCCTGAGATATTTCCCGTTTGGGACGTACTGATCATCCCTTGGAAGCATGGCTTTGGTGTCCCCAGATTTGTAGGAGACTCTGACTGCTGAGACAAGATCTGAGACCAAGGCGAGAAAAGGTAAGTTGCCCGCAATTTGTACGTGTCCCATGGCATTCCGGATGTGTCTTGGTAGGTTTAAAGGTTGGTCTGTAAGGATACACCAGAGTAAAACAGCCATGTCTGCGGTGAAGGAGGACTCATGAGTGCTCGAAAATACGTAATGGGACATAATCTGTGCCCATACGCGAGCCTCCAAGGTAATTGCTGAAGCCGATATCCCTTTGGGTCAGGATCGATGTTATGCATAGATCCATCTGCTGCCAGGTTGTGCGATAACTCTTAGAATGACGTCCCAGTTAAATTGGTATGTCTGGTGCTTGAGTGAGGCTTCTTGGAATGCGTCCAATCCTTCTGAAGCAGGGGAAAGATCTAAAGCTCGCTAAATGGCCTCTTCTATAATGGGGATTTGCTTCTGACGGACATAGATAGACTACAGGGTTGGCAAGTGGAAATTAGAGTAGAACTCGACTACCCATAAGAGATTAACCTCTCGTGGCTGTCTTTGTAGGAATCCCCAGTGTCTGTGTTTGATCCGCAGCTCAACAAATTCAGCAATACGGGTCGGAAGGATAAGCAGGTATTCGTTGTTATAATTCCTTGCTGCCAGGATGGGGAACATCTGCTCACAGTAGCGGTTGGGAAATCGCGCAGTGTCCTTTGTTGGGAAGACTTTCTCTTTTTTATCGACCTTTATAATCCTCTTAATTCGTTTTGTTGAGGGCTGAACTATAGTTGAAAATGGCTCTGTTGCTAATGCTCTTTTTGTTCCTCTTCTTGCTGGTGGTTTGGGAGTAACTTTCTCTTTTCCTTTCTTGGTAGCCATCCTGAAAGCGAAAGAGTAAGGATGTTAAAACTTCAAGGGTTAGAGCAGGGAAGGGAACGGGAAAGGTGGTAATCAATGCACATTAAAGATGAATGATGTTAACACATGGTCATGACTACATGTAAAAAATCATCAACAAAAATATAGCAAGTGCATATGATGACAATTAAATTCAAGGTGTTTATTGGCATGCCGGCAAAGGCATGAGTAGCATAGATCAAGCATTCAATGTCCAAGTTAGATTACCAAACCTTTCAAACTAATAACCTGTTTGTAATAACAATTATATTTAAATAATATAATATAAAAAGGGTTTTATGAAAAGCAAGCATATAGAGTAGTAGAATGAAAGAAATCTAAAAATAGTGCACAATGCCATATGGGCGTTTTCACAAACACATAGCATGCATGGTGAATAAGCTATTGAAAGTATTAAATTGAACATGCAAGCAACCCTTAAAAATTAATATATAATTGTCAAACAATTCCGTAACAATCCACAAGCATATCATAAGAAACAATGACCCAAATAAATTTCCAACACCAATTAAAAGAAAAAGAAAGAAAAAGAAAATATGGATAATGAAAGTAAAAAGAAAAAAGAAAGGAAGAAGAATACATAAAAAAAAGAAGAAGAATAGAAAAGTAAGGAGGGAAGAAGAAAAGTAAAACCTTGATAATGGTGGTGAAAGAGAGAAAGTAGAAAGTGAAAAATAAGGAAGAAGGAAGAAGAAGGGGGAAAAAGGAAGGGAAAAGAAAAAGTAGGATTTGGGGAAGAAAAAGATAAGGTATTTTAGCATATATGGGTATGTTGTGCGGCGCAAGCGACGCGGACGCATGAGTTACGCGTTTGCGCGAACAACGCGTATATGAATCGACGTGGACGCGTCGGTCACATGGACGCGTGACTCGTTCTGTGCTACTGGCGCGAGGGCAGCCTCGCGCCCGCACAACTCTCTGTTCGAAACTCATTGTTGCCAAATTTCAAGATGACGCGTTCGCGTGGTGGAAGCGATCGCGTGAATGGCCAAGACTGGAAAACAACACGAACACGTGAGGCACGCGTTTGCGTGGTAGGGCTTGTGCGACTAGCATCATTCCAGCCCCGGTCCAGCGTAACATTCTGCCATACACCCTTTCTTACGTCGATTTCTAGGGCACGCATTCGCGTGCTTGACGCGGACGCGTGGGAGGCATTTTTCCCACATGACGCGGATGCGTCGGAGACGCGGTCACGTGGATCAAGTTGTGCCAAAAGCACGCCGCCAGCCGCGCTTTCGCGTGACTCTCTGTTAAGTTTACTCTTCTTCCTAGGGCCAATACGACGCGGACGCGTCGGTGACGCTGTCGCGTCGCATGTCACTTTCCTCCTCTCTCTTATCTTTTTTTTTTATTATGCAATTATGCAAATGAAGATTCAAACTATATGTGCTAATAATGAGAAGATTTATTGAAAGAAAAAACTAAGAAGAAAGAAAGGAACGATCATATCATGGTGGGTTGTCTCCCACCGAGCACTTTGCTTTAACGTCCTTAAGTTGGACGCTCCACTAGCTCAGTCTTCTGCTGTTGGTGGATCCTCCAAGAGGAAGATCTCTAGCTCCATGTTTTTCTTTATCTTCTCACCATGATATAGATTCAAGCGATGTCCATTAACTTTGATGAATTCAGAGCTTGAAGGATGACTTAGGTGGAAAACTCCGTATGGCTCGGACTTCTCTACTCTATATGGACCTTCCCATCTTGATCTCAACTTGCCTGGCATGAGCCTCAGTCTAGAGTTGTAAAGGAGGACTAAGTCCCCAGGGTGGAACTCTCTCCTCTTGATGTGCTTATCATGCACAGCCTTCATCTTTTCCTTGTGCAGCCTTGACTTCTCATAAGCTTCTAGGCGAAGGCTTTCTAATTCTTGCAGTTGCAACTTCCCTTCAGCTCCGGCTTTCTCAAATCCCATGTTGCACTCCTTCACTGCCCAAAAGGCTTTGTGTTCTAACTCAACTGGGAGGTGACAGGCTTTTCCATAAACTAAGCGGAAGGGACTCATCCCAATGGGTATCTTGTATGCCGTTCTGTATGCCCAGAGTGCATCTTGTAGTCTGGTGCTCCAGTCTCTTCTATGAGGTTTGACTATCTTCTGCAATATATGCTTTATCTCCATGTTGGACACCTCGGCTTGCCCATTAGTCTGGGATGGTAGGCTGTTGCCACTTTATGAATTATCCCATGCTTCTTCAGTAATCCTGTTAGCCTCCTGTTACAAAAATGGGTGCCTTGATCGCTCATGATTGCTCGTGGTAATCCAAAGCGACAAATAATATGGTTTCTAACAAAGGAAACAACAGTGTTAGCGTCATCAGTTCGGGTAGGAATTGCTTCCACCCATTTAGAGACATAATCTACAGCTAACAATATATAAAAATAACCATTAGAATTTAGAAATGGACCCATGAAGTCAATGCCCCAAACATAAAAAATTTCACAGAAAAGCATAATCTGTTGAGGCATCTCATCCCTCTTGGATATATTACCAAACCTTTGGCATGGGGAACAAGATTTACAAAATTCAGCAACGTCTTTAAAAAGAGTAGGCCACCAGAATCCACAGTCTAAAAATTTTCTAGCTGTTCTTTGAGGGCCAAAATGTCCTCCACTCTCAGATGAGTGGCAGGCCTCTAAAATGGACTGGAATTCTGATTGAGGCACACACCGTCTAATTACCTAGTCAGCGCCACATCTCCATAAATATGGGTCATCACATATATAATATTTGAACTCGCTTTTCAGCTTGTCTCTTTGATGCTTAGTAAAGTTTGGAGGAAAGGTGCGACTGACTAGATAATTAGCTACGGGCGCATACCAAGGGACTACTTCAGATACTGCCTGTAAGTTGTCGAATGGGAAATTATCATTTATAGGAGTGGAGGTATCCTTAATGTGCTCAAGGCGACTCAAGTGGTCTGCCACTAGATTCTGGTTACCACTCCTATCCTTAATTTCTAAATCGAATTCTTGTAGTAGCAGTATCCAACGTATAAGCCTCAGTTTGGACTCCTTTTTAGCTAATAAATACTTTAGAGCTGCGTGGTCTGAGTACGCTACTACTTCAGTACCAAGTAAATAGGCTCGGAATTTATCCAGAGCGAGCACAATAGCTAAGAGCTCTTTTTCAGTAGTAGTGTAATTAGACTGAGCAGCATCTAAAGTTTTAGACGCATAAGCAATGATGAAAGGGTCCTTACCTTCACGCTGAGCCAGCGCTACTCCTACTGCATGATTGGAGGCATCGCACATGATTTCAAATGGCTGGCTCCAGTCTGGTCCTCTCACAATTGGAGCTTGAGTCAGGGCGGTCTTCAGCTTATCAAATGCTTGTTTGCAATCCTCACTGAACTCGAACTTAATATCTTTCTGTAGTAGTCTGGATAAGGGTAGTGCTACCTTACTGAAGTCCTTAATAAATCTCCTGTAAAAATCTGCATGGCCAAGGAACGAACGGACTTCCCTCACAGAGGAGAGGTAAGGTAAACAAGAAATGACATCCACCTTTGCTGGATCCACAGAAATGCCAGTATTAGACACAACATGTCCTAGTACAATCCCTTGTTTTACCATAAAGTGACATTTTTCAAAATTCAATACAAGGTTCGTACTAACACATCTATCTAACACTCTAGATAAACTATCTAAGCAAAGGCTAAATGAATCACCATAAACACTAAAATCATCCATAAAAACTTCCATACAGTTCTCAATAAGGTCAGAGAAAAGACTCATCATGCACCTTTGGAAAGTAGCTGGTGCATTGCATAAGCCAAAGGGCATTCTTTTATAAGCATAACTTCCAAAAGGACATGTAAAAGTAGTCTTTTCATGATCTTTAGGAGCTATATGAATTTGAAAATAGCCTGTATATCCATCTAAAAAGCAATAATGGGATTTACCTGACAGGCGATTAAGCATCTGTTCAATGAATGGCAAGGGGTAATGATCCTTGCGAGTGGCTTGGTTGAGACGCCTATAGTCAATGCAAACCCTCCATGAATTCTGCACTCTAGTTGTCAAAAGCTCTCCATGCTCATTTCTTACTGTTGTGATTCCAGACTTCTTGGGCACCACTTATACTGGACTGACCCATTCGCTATCTGAGATGGGGTAAATGATATCTGCTTCAAGTAACCTGGTCACTTCTTTCTTAACAACTTCTAAGATGGTGGGATTCAATCTTCTTTGAGGTTGACGGACAGGCTTTTCTCCTTCTTCTAGGAATATTCTGTGCTCACAAACTTGAGGGTTGATGCCTACTATATCCGCTAGGCTCCATCCAATCGCTTTCTTATGTTTTCTCAGTACACTGAGTAGTTGTTCTTCTTGTTGGGAAGTGAGCTCCCTCACAATGATAACTGGAAACTTCTACTTGTCCTCAAGGTAAGCATACTTGAGGTGTGGAGGGAGGGGTTTTAATTCTAATTTATGCTCATGGTCAGGCTCTGGATTATCTGGAGCTGGTGATAATGGCAAAGTGCTCTCATTGTCCTCTGAAAATGTCCCCACACTTGGACCTTGCCTTATGTACTTCTCTTTGAATTTCTCCTGGTGAACTTCAACGATTTCATCTATGATGTCACACTGGGAGATAGAATGATCTTCCGGGGGGTGCTTCATAGCTTCATTTAAACTGAATTTTACTATTCTGCCATCTATTTTGAAAGAATAAGTTCCAGAAAATGCGTCCAGCTTGAACTTTGAAGTCTTTAGGAATGGTCTTCTAAGCAGAATTGATGATGGCCTTCCTGAGTCATTAGGGGGCATTTCCAGGATATAGAAGTCAATGGGAAATGTGAGCCCCTTAATGCTCACTAATACATCTTCAACAATTCCAACCACTGTGATAATGCTTTTATCTGCTAACACAAAATGAGCTGCCGACCTTTTTAAGGGAGGGAGGCTCAAAGTATCATATATAGACAAAGGAATTATACTAACACACGCTCCTAAATCACACATGCAGTCAGAAAATATCACACCCCCAATGGTACAGTTAACCATACATGGACCTGGATCACTACACTTTTCAGGTATACCTCCCATTAAAGCAGATATAGAACTACCTAAAGGAATAGTTTCTAATTCATTAATTTTGTCTTTATGTATACATAAATCTTTTAGAAAGTTTGCGTATTTAGGTACCTACTAAATAACATCAAAAAGGGGAACAGTTACCTCAACCTTTTTGAATATTTCTACCATTTTTGGGTCAAGTTCCATCTGCTTTCTGGGCTTCCTTGTAATTTGTGGAAATGGAATAGGAAGGGCATTTTCTGTAGCGTCTGTATCCTTTGGTGCTTCTTCCTGTGGTTGAGCTTCTTCTTCTTCAACCATGTCTTGTACGTCCTCTTCCTCTTCAGCATTTTCTACCTCCACCACCTCTTCAGCTAGGGCGTGTTCTGGTGGGATTGGCTCCTCCTGATTCCTCTCTTGCAGTGTGGTTCCGGACCTTAGGGTGATGGCATTGATGCCACCCTTTGGATTGGGTAAGGGTTGAGAAGGAATTCCACTGGAGCTTGCATGTTGAGTGTTTGAAGTATTGGATGATCCCATCTGAGAGATGAGAGCTTGTATAGCGGATGTCAGACCGTTAAGTGAACTTTCCATGCTCCATTTTCCTTGCGCAAGGGATTGAAACATCTCGTCATTCGGAGAGGAATTAGAATAAGTGATCTGCAGAACTTGTTGTTGGTTATGTTGTGGTCCTTGGGATTACCTCAGGTGAGGTGCTCTGTAAGGCTGGTTCTGGTTCTGCTGCCTGTTGTTGTTATTATTCCACCTCTGATTTCCCTGATTGTCTCTTCCTCCTCTGTTATTGTTGTCCCTCCAGCCCAGGTTGGAATTATCTCTCCAGCCATGGTTGGAGTTGTCTTGCCAACTCTGGTTATAGTTTCCACTTTAGTTGTAGTTGCCTCCTTGTTGATTGTATCCTTGATTCGGGCGGTCATAAAAGTTATGAGTGGCTGCTACAGTATTGTCTTCCTGTTGGAGCTGCGGACATTCATCAGTATAATGACTATAATTAGCACAGATTTTGCACACTCACTGTGGAACCAACTGTTGGCCTTGCTGAGCTTGTTGTTGACTCAACTGCATCTGCTTCAGTAAGTTGGTCATTTCACAAATACTCTGAGTCAGAGCAGTAGTCTCTTGGCTAGAAGATACCTCTACAACAGCTTTTGACTGGCTTTGTTTCTGCCTGTGATTCCGAGTAGATTCAGCTAAGTCGCTGATCAATTGCTATGCCTCATCGGTGGTCTTGTACTTTTTCATAGATCCATTGCTCGCACTTTCCAATGTGGTCTTATCTTGGGGCTTCATGCCCTGTGTGACATAGCTAAGCAACACTATCTTGTCAATCATATGGTGGGGGCATGCTTCCAGAAGATTGTTGAAGCGCTCCCAGTATTCGTAGAGAGTCTCGGATTCGTCCTGAACAATCATGGAAATGTCTTTCCTCAGTTTATCAGTAACTTTAGCTGGAAAGAATTTTTCCAAAAATTCTCTTCGGAGCGTATCCCAGTTGGAAACAGTTGCTCCGGGTTGAGTGTAGTACCACTCTCTCGCCTTTCCCTCAAGAGAGAATGGGAAGGCTTTTAACAAAATAGAAGTTTCATCTGCACCATCACGCCTGACAGTAGAACAGGCTGCCTGGAAATCCCTAAGGTGCTTGATAGGCTCTTGAGCAGGTAAGCCATGAAACTTAGGCATCAAGTTGAGTAGTGCAGTCTTTAGTTCAAAATCTACAGCCACCGCTGGGTGATGCGCTTGATACGGTTGTAGTGTGAAATCAGGGGCTCCAGCTTCCTGGATAGTAACTCTCCTAGGTGCTGCCATGTCACCAGCACGTAAATCAACCGAATCAGTAGAAAGGGAGCTTGTTTCTTTCTTAAGTGAGGTTTCAGATTCGTCCTTGGAGAGGACTAACCGACGCCGAGCTTGCCTTATACGTGAAATAGTCATTTCAATCTCAGGATCAAATACCGGCAAGCTTGGATCAGGAAGTGAACGCATCATTCAATGAAAGAGACATGCAGTGCATAGTAGAAAAATAAATAAACCCAAGTAAATAAATTCCAATCAATAACTCAACACTCTATTGCAACTCCCCGGAAATGGTGCCATTTTGACGCTCGGGTTTCCTGTCGGTAAAGAAATTAATAATTATATGATCGCGTTGTAAGTATAGTTTCTAAACCAACAGAAAATCCTTTCATACAAACGTTTGGTTGTCACAAGTAACAAACCCCTAAATAAATTGTAATTGAAGTATTTAAACCTCGGGTCGTCTCTCAAGGAATTGCAGGGAGGTGTTCTTATTATTGGTTATGAGTCTTGTAAATTGGGGGTTTTGAAAGTAAGGAACATGTAATTTAAATGACGAGTAAAATAAATTAACAATAATAAAATCTCTTGGCAAGGTATAAGAATTTGGAATTTCTATCCTAGTTATCCTTATCAGATGTGATGAGAATTGGGTTTTAATCCCACTTAGTTAAGTCAAGTGGACTAATTAGCTTGATCCTCAAGTCCTAGTCAATCCCTGTGGGAAGACTAGCTTTAGAGCGATCTAGATCAATTAGTTATCTGCCAATTTCAACCACTGCTGAGTTTGACAACTCAAGTGTTACCAATTACTTAACCAAAGCCAAAAGGAAGAAAATATCTAAATTAAATTAAAAGTATCCATATAAATAAAGCAAAGAAAAGTCAAATCTGAAATACCGCAAAATATATTAAATAGAAAACCAATCTAAACAATAAGAGTTCATAAACCAATTTGAGAAAATAAATAAAAAGAACATTGAACCTGGAAATTGAGAAGAAATAGTCCGAAATCCTTTAAGAAGAATCCTAATCCTAAATCCTAAGAGAGAGGAGAGAACCTCTCTCTCTAAAAGCTACATCTAAATTATGAAAAGTGAATAATAGAAGACCTCTTAATGAATGGATGCATTCCCCCACTTTATAGCCTCTAATCTGTATTTTCTGGGCTGAAAAGTGGGTCAAAAACAGCCCAGAAATCGCCCCCAGCATATTCTGGTATGTACAGGTCGCGGGAAAGTGACGCGGAAGCGTCGTCCACGCGTTTGCGTGCATTGCATTTCTGCCAGCTCACGTGTCCATGTGATCCACGCAATTATATATCGTTGCGAAACCCCGGACGTTAGCTTTCCAACGCAATTGGAACCATCTCATTTGGACCTTTGTAGCTCAAGTTATGACCGTTTGAGTGCGAAGAGGTCAGGCTGGAGAGCTTAGTAATTTCTTCAACTTCTTGTATTCCTTCCACTTTTGCATGCTTTCTTTCCATCCCCTGAGCCATTCCTGCCCTGTAATCCCTGTAATCACTTAACGCACATATCAAGGTATTGAATGGTAATAAGAGAGGACTAATATTAGCAAATATAAGGCCAAAGAAGCATGTTTTCAATCATAGCACAAAATCAGGAATGAGAATGTAAAACATGCATTTTGTATGAACAAGTGTATGAAAGATTGATAAAATCCACTTAATTGAGCACAAGATAAATCATAAAATAATGGTTTATCAATAACCAACCCACAGCAAGCATAAGAACATGGAAATAGTTATCAAACAAATTCCTGAATCAATATTTCCCTCCAAAAAGGATGACACAGCTAAGGCTGGACATCCAAGGCTTTAAACAAGAGGATAATGAATCTCTTTATAATTCCTAGGAGAGGTACAGAGGGATGCTAAGGAAATACCACTCTGAATTGTTTTCAGAGTGGGTGCAGTTAAACATCTTCTACTACGGGCTTACAGAAAAGGCCCAGATATCTTTAGACCACTCAGCTGGTGGATCTATACACATGAGAAAGACAATTGAAGAGGCTCAAGAGCTCATTGATACAGTTGCTAGAAATCAACATCTATACTTAAGTAATGAGTCCTCCATGAAAGAAGAAGCTAAAGCAGTATCCACTGAACTTTGTCTTCAAGAACAAGTTGTTGAACTCAATCAACAATTGCTTATTATAACAAAGCAGTTAGCAGAATTTAAAGAGATGCTCCAAGATACTAAAAATGCTAACAAGAATATGGAAGCACAATTGGATCAGACAAGACAGCAGTTATCTAAATAGATAACAGAAGAATGCCAAGCTGTTCAATTAAGGAGTGGGAAAACACTGAATGTACCAATCCAAGGCAGCAGAAAGCTAAGAAAGGAACAACTGACAAAGGATAACCAAACCACCACCCAAAATCCCTTTGAGGACAATAAGAGCCCGGAGAGGAATGACTTTGGCATTCAAACGCCAGAAAAGGGTGAAAAAGTGGCGTTAAACGCCCAAGGGATGGCCAATTCTGGCGTCCAAACGCCAGAAAAGGGTGGCAATCTGGCGTTAAATGCCCATGCAGCCCCCAATTCTGGCGTTCAAACGCCAATAAGGGGTCAAGCACCTGCAAGTGCTGATAACAAACCCCTTAAGCAGGCTTCTCCAACCACTTCTATAGGAAATAAACCTGCAGCAACTAAGGTTGAAGAATATAAAGCCAAGATGCCTTATCCTCAGAAACTCTGCCAAGCGGAACAAGATAAACAATTTGCCCGCTTTGCAGACTATCTCAGGAATCTTGAAATAAATATTCCATTTGCAGAGGCACTTGAGCAAATACCCTCTTATGCTAAGTTCATGAAAGAGATTTTGAGTCATAAGAAGGATTGGAGAGAAACTGAAAAAGTTTTCCTCACTGAAGAATGCAGTGCAGTCATTCTGAGAAGCTTACCAGAGAAGCTTAAAGATCCCGAAAGCTTTATGATACCATGCACATTAGGGGATGCTTGTACCAAGACAGCCCTTTGTGATCTTGGGGCAAGTATCAACCTAATACCTACATCCACTATCAAAAAGCTTGGTTTGACTGATAAAGTTAAACAAACCAGGATATGCCTCCAACTTGCTGATGGCTCCATTAAAATCCCATTAGGCATAATTGAGGACATGATTGTCAAGGTTGAGCCATTTGCCTTCCCTACTGACTTCGTAGTGCTGGAAATAGAGGAGCACAAGAGTGTAACTCTCATTCTAGGAAGACCTTTCCTAGCAACTGGACGAACCCTCATTGACATCCAAAAAGGAGAGATAACCCTAATGCCAGGGCATTTTGGCCAGTTTTACTGACCTTTTCTTTATTGTTTTTAGGGTAGTTTCATGCATTTCCTTAGGAAATAAGCTAGTTTTGGGTAGATATTCACTTACATCTTGATTCAAGCATACATTGTGCACTTTACATGATTTCATGAGGATTTTGCATGAATTTAAGGACAAAATTGGATGTTGCATTTCCCATGACTTGGACTAGAACTTTGATGCATGTTATTGCTTGATTTCAGGACAAAGGAAGCAAAGAATAATCATATTAGTGGCTACATTAGTTACACTAACGTTAACACTAACGTGGAATGGGAGTAACTTGCAAAGATAATGAGAAAAGTGATTGCCAATAATGCTCTCGAAGCCATCATTGCCCACGTTAAGAGTCACGTTAACTAAGTTAACGTGAACTCTAACGTGGAAGTAAAGAAATGGAGCCAACGTTAGTGACACTTAATATTATCACTAACGTTGGACCAAGATCATGAGTGGCCACGTTAGATTCCACGTTAACTTAGTTAACGTGGCCTCTAACGTTAAGAAGAAAGGGGGGGAGCCAACGTTAGTGACACTCAACATTGTCACTAATGTTGGCCAAAGCACATTAAGCCACATTAACTCCCACGTTAACCTAGTTAACGTGGAAGCTAACGTGAAGGAACAAAGTGGTCGACAACGTTAGTGACACCCAACATTGTCACTAACGTTGGAAGAACACAAGCCCCCAATGAGCCACGTTGACTCCCACGTTAACCTAGTTAACGTGGAAGCTAACGTGAAGAAAGAAGGTGATCGCCAACGTTAGTGATACCCAATATTGTCACTAACATTGGAAGGAGCCACACATGCCACCATGAGCCACGTTAACTTCCACGTTAACTTAGTTAACGTGGATAAGAGAAAGATGAGCTAATGTTAGTGACACTCAACTTTGTCACTAACGTTGGAGATGGCTAGCAAGGCCACGTTAGAAGCCACGTTAACCTAGTTAACGTGGACTCTAACGTGGAAAATAGGGGCAATTTGGAACGTTAGTGACAATGGTAAGTGTCACTAACGTTCTCGAAGGATGGCAAGCCTACGTTAAAAGAGCCACGTTAACTAAGTTAACGTGGACTCTAACGTAGGGAAGGGGGAGGCTTCTCAACGTTATTGGGAAAGTTGAGTCCCAATAACGTGTGCGAAGGACATAGTGGAAACGTTAGTGGCAACGTTTGTGCCACTAACGTTGAGGTTAACGTGGCTTTTAACTTTGGTGAGGAACGTTAGTGAAAAAGGTGATTGTCACTAACGTTCTCGAACCCATATTTTCACTGAACGTTAACACCACTAACTTCCTGAGCCAAAGCCCCTACCCACTTCATACTTTCTCTCTGCAAGTAAAAGCTAAGCCCAATGAAGAAGAGAACTGCTTTAAACTCAAGACCCAAAGGCCTAAGACTTGAAGAATCAACTAGAAGAACAGAAGAGTAGTATATATGGGAGTAGCTTTGAAATATTTTGGAGAGTTGGAAAATATAGGGAGCCTCTTGGCATAGAACTACTCTCTGTATTTACTTTCTCTGCACTTCTAGTTTTCATCATGTATTCTCCATCTTTGTTTTCATTTTCCAGAGCTATGGACAACTAAACCCCTTTCATTGGGTTAGGGAGCTCTGTTGTAATTTGATGGATCAATACTAGTTTTCATTATTCTTCTTCTATCTTTTCTCTTGATTTTACTTGAAAGCTTTCAATCTTCATCCAATTGGGTAGTTATCTTGGAAAAGAGCTATTCATACTTGGATCTCTTCTGAACCTTGAAAGAGGAATTAAGAGATCAAGCTAGAAATACTTTTTCATGCTGGACCAAATTGGGTTTGGATGGATATGTGACTATAATCCTCTCAACACTTGATTTGGGAAATGCATGTGGTATAATCAGTGACCATACTTCATCTCTTCTCATGAGCAATTGACCAAGGAATTGGCTATTGATGAAGATTTGAGAGATTGAATTACAAGAAATTGTGATTCAATCACTTAAGATTGCTAAGGAGATCAATGAGTGCATTGATTGAGGAAGAGATGAAAATGAGATTGATCCGGAGAATGCAACATCTCCTAAGCCCAATGAACTCCCCATTTCTGATCTTACCCATTCTCTTTAATTTCTGTCATTTACATTTATGAGCAATTCTCCCATTCCCATTTAAAGATTATGCAATTTACTTTCTGCCATTTACTTTCCCGCCATTTAATTTTCTGCAATTCTCAACTCAATTTCTGATTCGCTCAACTAGAACATTCCTCTAATTAAAGTTGCTTGATCAGTCAATCCTTGTGGGATTCGACCTCACTCTATTATGAGTTTTTACTTGACGACAAATTCGGTACACTTGCCGAAGGAAATTTGTTATGAGACAAGTTTTCCGTGCATCAAGTTTATGGCGCCGTTGCCGGGGATTGATTGTGCATCAACAATGATTAGATTGGAGGATAACTAGATTGAGCATTTTATTTTTGTTTGATTTAAATTTCTTTTTGAGTTATTTATTTCCTGTTTTAGTTAATTTCTTCCCTTCCCCCTACTTTTTCTTTGTTATTTACCATTTATCGCACTAACCCACTAACTGTTTGGTATATTGCATCACTCACACTAACAGTAATTCTGACAGATATTCTTTCTGCACCTATTCTCTTTGCTTGTACTTGTTGGTTGTATGACAGGGAGAAGAAGCGGGGCTTCAACTTCCTTTGATTCTGAACCTGAGAGAATCTTCCTTAGACTAAGGAGGGAGGCAAGAGAAAAATGTGTAGTTGGTGCTGAATAAGAGGAGGAACACTTTGAGGAATACTTTGAACCAAACATGGAAAGCCATCATGAAGAAGAGGTTCACAACCATGGCAGAGGAGGTCGAGCAAATCATGCTGGGGAGGATAGAAGAGTTTTAGGCTCTTACATCAATCCAAACCCAGGAAAATGTGGAAGTAGCATTCAAAAGCCAACCATCCATGCCAACAATTTTGAACTGAAGCCATAGCTCATCACCCTTGTTCAGAACAACTGTTCGTTCGGTGGGAGTGTCCAAGAGGACCCCAATCAACATCTAACCACCTTCCTGAGAATATGTGACACAGTGAAGTCTAATGGTGTTCATCCTGACGCCTATAGATTGCTCTTATTTCCATTCTCACTCAGGGATAAGGCAGCTAAGTGGCTGGAGTCTTTCCCAAGGGAGAGCTTGACAACTTGGGAAGACGTGGTGAACAAATTCTTAGCAAGATTTTACCCTCCTCAATAAATCAATAGGCTGAGAGCTGAGTTCCAAACTTTCAGGCAACAAGATGGTGAGACTCTATATGAAGCATGGGAGAGGTTTAAAGACCTAACAAGGAGGTGCCCACCAGATATGTTCAATGAATGGGTGCAGCTGCACATTTTCTATGAAGGGCTCTCTTATGAGTCAAAGAAGGCCGTAGACCATTCATCCGGAGGATCTTTGAACAAGAAGAAGACTATTGAGGAAGCCATCGATGTCATTGAAACAGTAGCAGAGAACGACTACTTCTATGCTTCCGAAAGAGGGAACACAAGAGGAGTAATGGAGCTAGACAATGTAGATGCTCTGTTGGCCCAAAACAAGCTCATTACCCAGCAGCTGGCTGACCTCACCAAGAAGATGGAGAGGAACCAAGTAGCAGCAATCTCCACCTCATCAACAACCCAAGAAGGAGTGAATGAAGAAGTAGAGGGTAGTCAGGAGCAAGCCAACTACATTGGGAATTCACCTAGGCAAAACCATGATCCATACTCTAAGACCTACAACCCTGGATGGAGGAATCACCCAAACTTTGGGTGGGGAAATCAACAAGACCAAAGCCTTGATCAAAGACGCCCAAATCCAAACAATGCAGCCACCCAACACTTCACATCTAGACCATATCAACACCCCCATAACAACAACTCCCCACATTTATATCAAAGCTAGAATAACCCTACTCAGCCTGACCTGTCATCATTTGATGAAAGAATCTCAAGGATTGAGAATCTACTTGAAGGCCTAAGTAAGGAGATTCAAGACAACAAGGTCTTCAAGGAGGAAGTGCGAGCCAGTTTCAAGAACTAGGGAGACACAATCAAGAGGTTGGAATCTCAAGTAGGATATCTCTCTGAGCGAATTCCCAAACCCACAGATGGATTCCCAAGTGACACAGAGAAGAATCCGAGAGGTGAAACAAAGAAGGTAAGATGGGAAGATTGCAAGATGGTCACTATAAGTGATAAGGAGACTGAGGATAAGCCAAGTAAGCTGTCAGAACAACTTGAAGATACCTCAGTAGAGGAGGTGGAAAAAGATTACCAAGAACCAAAAATCTCAAAACAGGAGTTGCTAAGACTCTATGCACCTTTTCCCCAACTGCTCAAGGGAGCTGTGGAGAGGAGAATATACTCAAGATTTCTTGACTTATTTGCATCTCTGCATGTGAACATACCATTCATCAAGACTATCCAACAAATGCCTGCATTCATCAAGTACATGAAGGAGTTGCTTCCCAGGAAAAGCTCACTCAAGGGAGGCCAAACTATAGTGATGAACAAGGAATGCAGTGCCCTCATTCAAACGCAGTTGCCTACAAAAAGAAAAGATCCAGGAAGCTTTCATGTCCCCTGTGCCATAGGAGAAACAATGTTTGATAGAGCACTCTGCGATTTAGGAGCAAGCATCAACTTAATGCCTCTATCCCTGGTGAAGAGGCTGCAGATCAATGAGATATTACCCACAGATGTAGTCATCAGGCTGGCTGACAAAACTCAAAAACAAGCAAGAGGGGTGGTGGAAAATGTGTTGTTAAAGGTGGGGAAATACTTTCTTCCCACAGACTTTGTCATCTTGGACATGGAAGAGAGTCACACTCACCCAATCATATTAGGAAGACCATTCCTAGCTACAGCCAGAGCACTCATAGACGTGGAGCGAGGGGAGCTAATATTGAGGATCCATGATGAACAACTCAGCTTCAATGTCTTCAAACTCTCCCAAGAAGCTGACCAAGAAAACAAAGAACCAAGCAATGATCATAACGGGATACTGACAGAAGAAACAAGCACTGAGGCACCACCAACACATCTGAGAACCCCACTGAATGATGAACAAGGCAAACAGCAATCGTCACAGCTCAAGGAGAAGCTGGAGGAACCTAAACCACCAGAGGCATGTGAAGACAACAACAAAATTCACTTAAAAGAAGAAGTCGCCAAGAGCAGGGAAGTATCAAAGGGGACAAAGAAGAAGGTACCAAGGGGGTGGAGGAACAAGAAGATCCCTACGAAAGGCCTCTCTCCAGGAGATAAAGTGATTTCAGCTTACTTCCCAGATATCCCCCCTAATCTCCCAACTGTACCATCTCAGTTACCTAAGGTCTTCACTATCAACAGAGTTCTTTCCTTGGAACATGTAGAGATCATTGATACAACCAATGTATATAAGTCCAAGGCAAGAGGGGAGGACTTGAAGCATTATCAACCACCCTGATGAAGGAGAAACGTCAAGCTAGTGACGCTAAAGAAGCGCTTCATGGGAGGCAACCCATGTTTTATTAGCTTTTACTAGTGAATAAGTCAATATTCATAAATTCCAACCCAAACTTGGTGAAGTCCTTATATTGCAGTATATAGTGAAGAACAAGTTTGGTGTTCAAAGCGTACCAAGAAAGCATGAATGCAACAGAGAGCATTCTAGTCTTGGAGCTTTGAACAGAACTTTTCATCACAATGCTTCAAACTAAGTTTGGTGTCACCCCATGGTGCCACCAAAATGCATAAAGGTATACACAGTTAGTTAGTTAGTTGGAGTTCATGAATAAACAATCTAATCTTTTCTTCTCTTTATTATTTTAGCCGTAAAAATCTAAATCGATTTTTTTTATGATATTTCTTACTTTTCTTATTTGATCTTTATAGGGAACGGAAAGGAGCATTGAAAGAGATAGATTGGACAATTAAAGGAAGGTTCGGACACCACAAAAGGAAGGACTATACACTTGTTCTAAAGAGGGAAGTCATTGGAAAATGTTGCCATGCAACATTGAAAAAAAATGGGACCCTTGAAGACCGAGCAATCTCCATCATAAAGTGATGATCCTTGTCCTTTCTACATGCACGACCCCAACCGTCCATCAAACAACCACTCCATCAATCCACACCCTCCATTCACTCACAACCTTTCTATAAAAGTGATCCTTGATCCGTACCCTAGCTCCACACTCCACATCCACTCTTCACACTTATCCATTTCGGAGCAAAGCATTTCCTAACCATTTAAATATATTCTCCCTCACCACCTTCATTGCACTCAACCCTAAACAACCAAAAGTCTCCACACCCTTGCCAACTCCATACATTAACCCTCAATCATGGCATCTTCAAGCTCTAAAAGAAGGAAGGGGAAGGAACCTATGGAGCAACACCCGTATGATGAAAAGAGATTCAGAAGCTTGCATCATGCATTGCAATACGGGTGGATGGTTGATAAAGAAATCATTTATGAGCTAGGATTTCAAGTTAGGAAAACTGAGTGTCCCGAAATTACAATGAAGGTAGAAAAGAGAAGATGAGAGCTCCTCACTGATCCGGTCATTAAGGTGAATGCAAATCTTATAAGAGAGTTTTATGCAAATGCGGTCCGTTATGATAAGGCAGATGAGTCATATACAAGCTTTGTGAGAGGAAAGACTGTGGATTTTGGCCCCATTAGTGTCATGAAGGCATTAAAACTGCGGTCCATACCGTTTGAAGAAGAGAGTTATCATTCAAGGATGGACAACAACCCTAATCATGATTAGATTGTGCAAGACATTTGTGTACCAGGAGCTGACTGGGAAAGATATGCAGATAGGAGACCAAGGTTCATCAAAAGAGCAGATCTTACTCCGGAAGCAAAGGGATGGTTCGAGATTGTAAGAAGGTCCATCCTCCCAGCAGCGAACAACTCGGAGGTGAATCTCAAGAGAGCCACACTGGTACACTGTATACTCAAAGGAGGAGAAATCAAGGTTCATGAACTCATAGCAGAAGGCATTAGAAAAATGGCAGAGAAAAGCGACTCAAGAGGAACGTTAGGTTACCCCAGCACTATTTACCGACTGTGCAAGAAAGCTGGGGTGGTGTTTGAAGATGAGGACCCCGTGTGGATAAAAGAGGGCATTCCAATAACCGTTCAATGAATGCATACCACTGTATCCCCCCTACCTCAATGGAAGCAAAGGAAGAGGACAGCCCCTCAAGTAGTAGAAGGACAAGCCGTAGAAGGGCAAGCACCAACCACTTTGGATATGCATCAATTGCAGGAGGCCATTAGTGGACTATCTCAACAATATTTGGAGAGCCAAGGAGCACAGAGAGAACTTCAACTACAGATGATGGGGCAGCAAGAGGAGTCACTCTCAAGATGGATGACTCAACAAGGGGATTAGCAAAAGCAAATGATGGATCAGCAACTGAGTCAAGGACAACAATGGAATGAAACATTTCACATGATGGAACAAAGGCAAAATGAGCAACAAGAATTCATCTAGAGGCTAATCAACATCCAAGCACATCAAGGTTCACATATACATGAGATGCATCGAAGACAAATAGAACAGGCAGAACTATTGGACGAGCAAAGGGCATTCGCAGAAGGAGTTTACATGAGCGAGACTGGGCATCATATAAATACTCAAGCCAGGCTCGGTTACTTGGTAGGACAACTACCTATATTGCATCCAGGAATCACAAGGTATGAAGAAATGAGGGATGAATTAGCACGAGAAGAAAGACAAAGGGTGGAAGAGAGTCATGAATCAGTAAGAAAGGCACTTGAAGATTGGAAGCAAGCAAGATTGGCACGGAAGAGAGGGAATGCAAGAGGACACAAAGAAGACAAACAAGGAGGAAAGCATGGACATCCACAAGAGTAAAAGGTGGTGGAGTTCTTTCTTTGGTCCATCTTGTTCTAAGTTTTAAATAAGGAAGATCTTGTATGAAATAGAACTTGCTTCCATGATTAGTTTAAACCTTTTTAAATTCTGTTTTTTTTAGTTTGTGTGTTGAAGAGGTCTCTGTGTGCTAGTCTCTATGTCACTGCATCATTTCTTTACTTACTTGTATGCTTGTCCCTTTTGAATCAAATGAAAAGAGAATGATTGTTTTCAAAAGACCAGAGTGGAGTTCATACTAGGGAGTAAGTCCATGAGTTTGTGGTGTGGTCATAAGTTAGCTAAGTTGGTTCAACCATAAGTTGGGAAGACAACTATCTGTCATGAATACTATGCTTGAGACAAACCCCATGAGACTAGATAAATAAGAAGATCCTAATAAGAAAAAGGGAAAGAACAATAAAAGTTGAGGAATAAAAGAAAAATGGTAAGCAATAAGGCTAGGCACCAATGGTTTTAATCTTGAGACATGTGTCTGTGGTGCTCTTGTGTGAGGGATCTACTTGGATGAATAAGCTCTTAGGGGTGCCTTATCACTTGGTAACTTGGGTTAACTAACCCGGGATTACCAGCTGAAAGTCCACTATCAAGAGTAACCCTCACTATAGAGCATTTAGTAACCCAAAGAGGTGCTGGACACCAAGGTCTCAAGAAAAGAAAATACATACACTATGTGCCTGTGGTGTGTATGTATGGGGGATAGACTTGACCAAGTAAGTCCTTAGGGGTGCTTCAACACCTAGCACCTTGAACCAACTGGTTCGGGAGTGTTGGCTGAAAGCTTATTTTTAAAGAGTTGCCCCCTTGCAGAACACTTAGCCTAAGAACACAAATAAGCCCTGAAATAACAACAAAAGGATCAATGAATAAAAGACTCATGGGATGCAATCAAAGTGAGTGTTTTATGACAAGATAAAGGTCTGAAAGCCAGGAATGAACCTAAGTTGCTATGCATGAAACCACCATAAAACCAGGGACATGACTTCCACAAGAATGACACATTTTTCTTGACATTCCATTAATCATTCTCTTGTTCCAGTACTTGCTTAGGGACAAGCAAGCTTTAAGTTTGGTGTTGTGATGCCAGGGCATTTTGGCCAGTTTCACTGACCTTTTCTTTACTATTTTTAGGGCAGTTTCATGCATTTCCTTAGGAAATAAGCTAGTTTTGGGTAGATATTCACTTACATCTTGATTCAAGCACACATTGTGCACTTTACATGATTTCATGAGGATTTTGCATGAATTTAAGGACAAAATTGGATGTTGCATTTCCCATGACTTGGACTAGAACTTTGATGCACGTTATTGCTTGATTTTAGGACAAAGGAAGCAAAGAAGAACCACATTAGTGGCTACGTTAGTTACACTAACGTTAACACTAACGTGGAATGGGAGTAACTTGCAAAGTTAATGAGAAAAGTGATTGCCAATAACGCTCTCGAAGCCATCATTGCCCACGTTAAGAGTCACGTTAACTAAGTTAACGTGAACTCTAATGTGGAAGTAAAGAAATGGAGCCAACGTTAGTGACACTTAACATTATCACTAACGTTGGACCAAGATCATGAGTGGCCACGTTAGAGTCCACATTAACTTAGTTAACGTGGCCTCTAACGTTAAGAAGAAAGGGGGGGAGCCAACGTTAGTGACACTCAACATTGTCACTAACGTTGGCCAAAGCACATTAAGCCACGTTAACTCCCACGTTAACCTAGTTAACGTGGAAGCTAACATGAAGGAACAAAGTGGTCGACAATGTTAGTAACACCCAACATTGTCACTAACGTTGGAAGAACACAAGCCCCCTATGAGCCACGTTGACTCCCACGTTAACCTAGTTAACGTGGAAGCTAACATGAAGAAAGAAGGTGATCGCCAACGTTAGTGATACCCAACATTGTCACTAACGTTGGAAGGAGCCACACATGCCACCATGAGCCACGTTAACTTCCACGTTAACTTAGTTAACGTGGATAAGGGAAAGATGAGCCAACGTTAGTGACACTCAACTTTGTCACTAACGTTGGAGATGGCTAGCAAGGCCACGTTAGAAGCCACGTTAACCTAGTTAACGTGGACTCTAACGTGGAAAATAGGGGCAATTTGGAACGTTAGTGACAATGGTAAGTGTCACTAACGTTCTCGAAGGATGGCAAGCCTACGTTAAAAGAGCCACGTTAACTAAGTTAACATGGACTCTAACGTAGGGAAGGGGGAGGCTTCTCAACGTTATTGGGAAAGTTGAGTCCCAATAACGTGTGCGAAGGACATAGTGGAAACGTTAGTGGCAACGTTTGTGCCACTAACGCTGAGGTTAACGTGGCTTTTAACTTTGGTGAGGAACGTTAGTGAAAAAGGTGATTGTCACTAACGTTCTCGAACCCATATTTTCACTGAACGTTAACACCACTAACTTCCTGAGCCAAAGCCCCTATCCACTTCATACTTTCTCTCTGCAAGTAAAAGCTAAGCCCAATGAAGAAGAGAACTGCTTCAAACTCAAGACCCAAAGGCCCAAGACTTGAAGAATCAACTAGAAGAACAGAAGAGTAGTATATATAGGAGTAGCTTTGAAATATTTTGGAGAGTTGGAAAATATAGGGAGCCTATTGGCATAGAACTACTCTCTGTATTTACTTTCTCTGCACTTCTAGTTTTCATCATGTATTCTCCATCTTTGTTTTTATTTTCCAGAGATATGAACAACTAAACCCCTTTCATTGGGTTAGGGAGCTCTGTTGTAATTTGATGGATCAATACTAGTTTTCATTATTCTTCTTCTATCTTTTCTCTTGATTTTACTTGAAAGCTTTCGATTTTCATCCAATTGGGTAGTTATCTTGGAAAAGAGCTATTCATACTTGGATCTCTTCTGAACCTTGAAAGAAGAATGAAGAGATCAAGCTAGAAATGCTTTCTCATGCTGGACCAAATTGGGTTTGGATGGATATGTGACTATAATCCTCTCAACACTTGATTTGGGAAATGCATGTGGTATAATCAGTGACCATACTTCATCTCTTCTCATGAGCAATTGACCAAGGAATTGGCTATTGATCAAGATTTGAGAGATTGAATTACAAGAAATTGTGATTCAATCACTTAAGATTGCCAAGGAGATCAATGAGTGCATTGATTGAGGAAGAGATGAAAATGAGATTGATCCGGAGAATGCAACATCTCCTAAGCCCAATGAACTCCCCATTTCTGATCTTACCCATTCTCTTTAATTTTTGTCATTTACATTTATGAGCAATTCTCCCATTCCCATTTAAAGATTCTACAATTTACTTTCTGCCATTTATTTTCCCGCCATTTAATTTTCTGCAATTCTCAAGTCAATTTCTGATTCGCTCAACTAGAACATTCCTCTAATTAAAATTGCTTGATCAATCAATCCTTGTGGGATTCGACCTCACTCTATTGTGAGTTTTTACTTGACGACAAATTCGGTACACTTGCCGAAGGAAATTTGTTATGAGACAAGTTTTCCGTGCATCAAACCCTGAGAGTCAATGAGGATGAGTTTAAGTTGAATGCTGTCAAAGCTATATAGCATCCAGACACACCAAAAGACTGCCTGAGCGCTGATATTGTTGACCCCTTGGTGGAAGAGGTCAATATGACTGAGAGTCTCGAATCAGAGCTAGAGGAAATTTTTAAAGATGTTCAGCCTGATCTAGAGGAACTAGAGAAAACAGAAGAACCTCTGAAAACTCCTCAGGAAGAGGATAAGCCTCCTAAACCCGAGCTCAAACCACTACCACCATCCTTGAAATATGTATTTCTAGGAGAAGATGACACTTTTCCCGTGATCATAAGCTCTACTTTAAATCCACAGGAAGAGAAAGTACTAATTCAGGTGCTAAGGACACACAAGACAGCTCTTGGGTGGTCCATAAGTGATCTTAAGGGCATTAGCCCAGCAAGATGCATGCACAAGATCCTATTGAAGGATGATGCTAAGCCATTGGTTTAACCACAGAGGCGGCTAAATTCAGCCATTAAGGAGGTGGTGCAGAAAGAGGTCACTAAGTTACTAGAGGCTGGGATTATTTATCCTATTTCTGATAGCCCCTGGGTGAGCCCTGTCCAAGTTGTGCCCAAGAAGGGAGGCATGACAGTGGTTCATAATGAAAAGAATGAACTAGTTCCTACAAGAACAGTTACATGGTGGCGTATGTGTATTGACTATATAAGGCTCAATACAGCCACAAGGAAGGATCATTTTCCTTTACCATTCATAGACCGGATGCTAGAGAGACTAGTGATAAACCCCGATTTCGTGATTTATCTTGTACTTATTTTGGGGGATTTTATCACCTTTTTCCACATTTATTCAACGAAATAGCATGGTTTTGTAATTCTCCCTTGAATTGTGCTTAAATGCGAAAACATACTTTTTAGGCCCTAAAATTGTTGATTTTAATTCACTTTAATTCCATTCGATGCTTTGATGTGTTTGTTGAGTAATTTCAGGATCATAAGGCAAGTAATGGATGGAAGAAGTGAGTAGAAAAGCATACAAAGGGGAGAATGTATGAAGAAACAAAGATTGGGAGTGCATCAAAGGATGCGCACGAGCACAAGGCGCGCGCGCACAAAAGAGATCTCGCCCATGGACGCGCACGCGTACATGCCGCTTCCGCGCTGATGGAGAAATTGTCAATCGACGCGCACGCGGACATGGCGCGCACACGCCAATACTCTTACATAGCCCATTTGAAGGCAAAATACTGGGGGCGATTTCTGAGCTGCCCAAGCCCAAGTCCAACTTGTTTCTGAGTGTATTTCATGCAGAATTGAAGTCCAAGCAAAGGGGGAGCAATTAGTTTAGCCAACATGAGCCTTTAGTTAGTTTTCTAGAGAGAGAAGCTCCCTCTTCTCTCTAGAATTAGGTTAGGATTAGGGTAGATTATCTTAAATCCAAGTTCAATTACTTGATCTCATCTTGTCTCTTTTATAATTTCTCATTCTTACATCTTGGTTTTCTCAATTTTGATGTTAATTTCTCATTTCGCTCTCTTTTGTGATGATGAAATCATGTTAGATTTGATTTGTTTTTAATGCAATTTAGTGTTGATGTTCTTTTTATTGATGAATTGAGTTGTGATCTTACTTTTCTTGCACTTAATAGTTGATAGATTTTATTATTCTTGCAATTTATGATGCCTACTTTTATTGCACTCTATGTGTTTGATGAAATGCTCTCTTTAACTTTTGAGTAATTTTGTCAACTCTTGGCCTAAGCCAAGGGAATTGGGCAACCTTGAGTCATTGGGTATGATAGATTTAGTGATTTGAGAACCCATGGTGATCAATTTGACACCCATTGACGCTAACCCACTACTAAGTTAATTAGTAGGTAAGTTAGGACTTAAGGGTGGATGTGATCAAATCTATTTGACGTATGGTGCACGAAATTGTGATCATCAATGGCGCCAACAACTTGGTACATACAATTTTAATCTCAACTCTTTGTCACAACTCCGCACAACTAACCAGCAAGTGCACTGGGTCGTCCAAGTAATATACCTTACGTGAGTAAGGGTCGATCCCACGGAGACTGTCAGCTTGAAGCAAGCTATGGTCATCTTGTAAATCTCAATCAGGCGGATTCAAATGGTTATGGAGAATTGATAATTAAAATATGAATAAAACATAAAATAGGATAGAGATACTTATGTAATTCATTGGTGAGAATTTCAGATAAGTGTATGAAGATGCTTTGTTCCTTCTGAACCTCTGCTTTCTTATTGCCTTCTTCCAATCATTCATACTCCTTTCCATGGCAAGCTGTATGTTGGATTTCACCGTTGTCAATGGCTACCTCCTGTCCTCTCAGTGAAAATGTTCCAAATGCACTGTCATCGCACGGCTAATCAGCTTTTGGATCTCGATCATGTTCGAATAGGATCCATTGATCCTTTTGCGTCTGTCACTACGCCCAACACTCGCGAGTTTGAAGCTCGTCACAGTCATCCCTTCCCAGATCCTACTCGGAATACCACAGACAAGGTTTAGACTTTCCGGATCTCAGGAATGGCCGCCAATAATTCTAGCCTATACCACGAAGGTTCTAATCTTAGATCAGAAACCCAAGAGATATACATTCAAGCTTGTTTGCATGTAGAACGGAAGTGGTTGTCAGGCACGCGTTCATAGGTGAGAATGGTGATGAGTGTCACGGATCATCACATTCATCATGTTGAAGAATGAGTGTATATCTTAGAGAAGAAGTAGGCGTGAATTGAATAGAAAAACAATAGTACTTTGCATTAATTCATGAGGAACAGCAGAGCTCCACACCTTAATCTATGGTATGTAGAAACTCTACCGTTGAAAATACATAAGAACAAAAGATCTAGGCCTGGCCGAATAGCCAGCCTCCCAAAGCGTGAACATACAAGTTCCAAGATGAAAAGTATGATCAAGTGTATAAAATACAATAGCGAAAGGTCCTATTTGTAGAAAACTAGTAGCCTAGGGTTTACAAAAATGAGTAAATGATGCAGAATCTACTTCCGAGCCCACCTGGTGTGTGCTTGGACTGAGCGTTGAAGCTTTCACGTGTAGAGGCTTTTCTTGGAGTTAAATGCCAGCTTTTGTGCCAGTTTGGGTGTTTAACTCCAGCTTTCATGCCAGTTCTGGCGTTTTGACGCCAGAATTTCTATGCTGACTTAGAACGTCGATTTGGGCCATAAAATCTCGGGCAAAGTATAGGGAGGTCAATTGGGCTTCTGTAGCTCCAGAAAATCCACTTCAAGTGCAGGGAGGTCAAAATCCAACAGCATCTGCAGTGCTTTTTCAGCGTCTGAATCAGATTTTTGCTCAGGTCCCTCAATTTCAGCCAGGAAATACCAAAAATCACAGAAAAATACACAAACTAATAGTAAAGTCTAGAAATGTGATTTTTATTTAAAATCTAATAAAAACATAATAAAAACTAACTAAAATATACTAAAAACATACTAAAAACAATGCCAAAAAGCGTATAAATTATCCGCTCATCACAACACCAAACTTAAATTGTTGCTTGTCCCCAAGCAATTGAAAATCAAATAGGATAAAAAGAAGAGAATATACAATGAATTCCAAAAACATCTATGAAGATCAGTCTTAATTAGATGAGCGGGGCTTTTAGCTTTTTGCTTCCGAATAGTTTTGGCATCTCACTTTACCCCTTGAAGTTAAGAATGATTGGCATATATAGGAACTCAGAATTCAAATAGTGTTATTGATTCTCCTAGTTCAGTATGTTGATTCTTGAACACAGCTACTTTATGAGTCTTGGCCGTGACCCTAAGCATTTTGTTTTCCAGTATTACCACCGGATACATAAATGCCACAGACACATAACTGGGTGAACCTTTTCAGATTGTGACTCAGCTTTGCTAGAGTCCCCAATTAGAGGTGTCCAGAGATCTTAAGCACACTCTTTCTGCTTTCGACCACGACTTTAATCGCTCAGTCTCAAGTTTTTACTTGACACCTTCACGCCACAAGCACATGGTTAGGGACAGCTTGGTTTAGCCGCTTAGGCCATGATTTTATTCTTGTGGGCCCTCCTATCCACTGATGCTCAAAGCCTTGGATCCTTTTTATTTTACCCTTGCCTTTTAGTTTAAAAGTCTATTGCCTTTTTCTGCTTGCTTTTCTTCTCTTTTCTTTTTTCTATTCTTTTTTTTCGCCATTTTTTTTATTTTTTTCGCATATATTTTTTCTGCAAGCCTTTTACTGCTTTTTCTTGCTTCAAGAATCAATTTTATCATTTTTCAGATTATCAAATAACATTTCTCCTTTTCCATCATTCTTTCAAGAGCCAACAATTTTAACATTCATAAACAACAAATTCAAAAATATGCACTGTTCAAGCATTCATTCAGAAGAACAAAAAGTATTGCCACCACATCAAAATAATTAAACTATTTTAAAATTCAAAATTCATGTACTTCTTTTTCTTTTTGCAATTAAAAACATTTTTCATTTAAGAAAGGTGATGGATTCATAGGACATTCACATCTTTAAGTCACAGACTCTAAGACACTGCTGATCATGTAATAAAGACACAAACATAGATAAACATAAAGCATAATTTTTGAAAAACTGAAAATAAAGAGTAAGGAAATTAAAGAACGGGTCCACCTTAGTGATGGCGGCTAGTTCTTCCTCTTGAAGATCTTATGGAGTGCTTGAGCTCCTCAATGTCTCTTCCTTGCCTTTGTTGCTCTTCTCTCATGACTCTTTGATCTTCTCTAATTTCATGAAGGAGGATGGAATGCTCTTGGTGCTCCACCCTTAGTTGTCCTATATTGGAACTTAATTCTCCTAGGGAGGTGTTAATTTGCTCCCAATAATTTTGTGGAGGAAAATGCATCCCTTGAGGTATCTCAGGAACTTCATGATGAGGAATTTCCTCATGCTCTTGTCCATGAGTGGGATCTCTTGTTTGCTCCATCCTTTTCTTAGTAATGGGATTGTCCTCATCAATGAGGATGTCTTCCTCTATGTCAATTCTAGCTGAATTGCAGAGGTGACAAATGAGATGAGGGAAAGCTAACCTTGACAAAGTAGAGGACTTATCCGCCACCTTGTAAAGTTCTAGGGATATAACCTCATGAACTTCTACTTCCTCTCTAATCATGATGCTATGGATCATGATAGCCTGGTCTATAGTAACTTCAGACCGGTTGCTAGTGGGAATGATTGAGCGTTGGATGAACTCCAACCATCCCCTAGCCACGGGCTTGAGGTCATGCCTTCTTAGTTGAACCGGCTTCCCTCTTGAATCTCTCTTCCATTGATCGCCCTCTTCACAAATGTCTATGAGGACTTGGTCTAGCCTTTGATCAAAGTTGACCCTTCTAGTGTAGGGGTTTGGATCTCCTTGAATCATGGGCAAGTTGAATGCCAACCTTACATTTTCCGGACTGAAATCTAAGTATTTCCCCCGAACCATTGTAAGCCAATTCTTTGGGTCCGTGTTCACACTTTGATCATGGTTCTTGGTGATCCATGCATTGGCATAGAACTCTTGAACCATTAAGATTACGACTTGTTGAATGGGGTTGGTGAGAATTTCCTAACCTCTTCTTCGAATCTCATGTCGGATCTCCGGATATTCACTCTTTTTGAGCTTGAAAGGGACCTCGGGAATCACTTTCTTCTTGGCCACAACTTCATAGAAATGGTCTTGATGCACCGTTGAGATAAATCTCTCCATCTCCCATGACTCGGAGGTAGAAGCTTTTGCCTTCCCTTTCCTCTTTCTAGAGGTTTCTCAGGCCTTTGGTGCAATAAATGGTTATGGAAAAATAAAAAGCAACGCTTTTACCACACCAAACTTAGAAGGTTTGCTCGTCCTCGAGCAAAAGAAGAAAGAAGAGAGTAGAGGAAGAAGAAATAGAGGAGATGGAGGGGGGTTAGTGTTTCAGCCAAGGGGGAGAAGTAGTGTTAAAGATGTGTGAAAATGAAGGAGTGAAGATGAGTTTATATAGGAGTGGAGAAGGGGGCTTGGGTTCAGCCATATGTGGCTGGGTTTGGGAGGGAAAGTGGTTTGAATTTGAATGGTGAGGTCGGTGGGGTTTATGATAGATGGATGTGGATTGGTGAAGAGTTTATGAAGAAGAGGGTAGGATTTGATAGGTGAAGGATTTTTGGGGAAGATGTATTGAGGTGATTGGTGAAGGGTATTTGGGGAAGGGCATTATGGGAAGTTGTGAAGAAGAGAGAGAGTGGGTTGAGGTTGGTAGGGATCCTGTGGGTCCACAGATCCTGAGGTGTCAAGAATTTCTCATCCCTGCACCAATTAGGCGTGCAAAACGCCCTCTGCTGCCAATTCTGGCATTAAACGCCAGGTTGCTGCCCATTTCTAGCATTTAACGCCAGCTTCTTGCACTTTTTTTGCGTTAAATGTAACACCCTAATATTCAAATCCTTATGCTCGAGTCATAAGTCAATGATATTACGGTGGTACGACTCTCAGGTAGATTTTTAATAAATAAATATAGGTAATTTCGGTTGGAGTATTAATCGAGAAGCCTGAAAAGAGTAGAAATAAAATCGCGAAGACGTATCTCTCACGTTTCGACAACAAAAGATAAACTGTGAAGCCGAAAACGATATACGGACAAGGCGTAGAGGAGATTAAGAGATAGATAACAGATAGATATATATAACATAAGTAAATAGCTACTAGTCGCGACCCGCGAAGTTTAGGTCGGCTAGAGTACATTATGAAATTAGTTGACAACAGTATATCCTAATCTCTCCCGAAGGAAACATGAGAGCCTCTATAGGCAAATTCAAAGAGTTCAATACATAATATAACCTTTCCAAAACAAAGATGGAGAGATTCTAATCAAAACACAAAGTAGAGGAAATAAAGATCTTCGTCGTCTCTCAGACGACCCACAACTCACTTCTGAGCACCTGGACCTGTATCTGAAAAACAAGAGATATATACGGAATGAGAACCCCAGGCCCATGGGTTCCCAGTACGGTAAAAGTGCCAAATAAATTCAATGTACTGCAACAAAAACTCACTAAGCATCCTAAACTTCTTCACCAATTATTCATCCTAGGTTCTCGCTAATCCATGAATAGGCAACTGTCATAAGGGAGTGCTAAATTCAATTCATGTTTCACATGTTTCCCAACTCGCTGACTCTTCCATGAATCAGACTCAGAATCATAAGCAAAACCATCACCAGTTGTTCTGCCTCAGTAGTTCTATATCAATACATCATCATGCAATCGCATCATCAATTCATCCCATCAAGAACAGCCCTCACACCCACCGACACCAGCATGAGGGGCCTCTCAGTTGTACAAACACAAGCAATACAGGCAGGTAATACACAAACATGATACAAGTAGAACAAGTAGCATATAATCAGGTAACATGGGATATATGATGTAGAAATCCAAGACAAATGGCAAACCCAAACAATTCAAACATATGCAAATAACGAATGCCTGCCCTATGGCTGATGATATCATCTGTCGGTTATATAGCCAACCCGACATGTCCTGGTAGCTAACCATTGGACAGAAACACCCCTTGCGGAGCAAGTAGGTTTGAGCTACAACCCTCTTGCTACTGCCCGCTCAACCCAGAGCCAGTGAAATAATCACTACTGCGGCTACTACCCAGGCGGGTGTCTAAAAGCTCAACCTGGAGCGAGTGGATTCACCACTACTGCCGCTACTACCCAGGCGTCGCAATCTCTGACTTGGAGCAAGTGGGACGAACCACAACCCTTGCTACTACCCAGGTATCTCAAGCATTGGCCCGGAGCAAGTAGGACGAACCACAACCCTTGCTACTGCCCAGGCATCTCAAACATATATTCATTCAATCTCAATTCATATTATCAACATTCATTGTTACCAAATCTCAAACATTAACTTGGAGCAAGTGGGACGAACCACAACCCTTGCTACTACCCAAGTATCACAAATAAACATTTATTCATAATCACCCTTCATTATTATCAATCCTCAGGTAATGACCCGGAGCAAGCGGGACGAACCACGACCCTTGCTACTACCCAGGTATCACAAATACACATTTATTCAAAACTCCACGATTAAACTCGTTTATCATAATCCTCCTTTCCCGTCTCATACCCGGAGCAAGTGGACAACGCCACTGCCTACTACCCGGGGTCGCACATCACATTTCAATATTTTTTTTATTATTATCCATTTAACATATTCATTCATTAATCATATATGCATTTATACTCAGCCATAAACAATAATGGCTTTGCCGTAACCCGGCAATAACTCAGTCATCCGGCTCATGGTCCAATCAAGAACAGGCCATTTATCAATAAATATAGCCCTCCGGCTCATGGCATACACGGTACTTCCACCGTCATCCTCCATATCTCATATAATCATCTTTGATCATCATTGATCGTAACTTTTCCCCTTGCTTCACTCGCAAGTTACCACATCCCCTAGCTCATTGCTAGGCATATCAGAATGATTTAATACATAAGAGGTGAGATCGGAGGCTTAGAAGTATGAGATTTGGCTTTTAAAACTCAAAAATCAACTTTGGCATGAAAACAGGGCCACGCGTACGCGCACTCCACGCGCACGCGTGGATGGCCACAAAACTCATCAACGCGCAAGCGTTATACGCGCGGACGCGCGGGTTGAAAAATATCCAAACGACGCGCAAGCGTCAACCACGCGTACGCGTGGGTGCTCTTGCGCCCCAGGGACAAAACTGGCACAACTCTGGCACAACTCTCGGGAAAATAGCTGGGCATTTGGTGCAGCGCATCGACGCGCCCGTGCACACCACGCGCACGCGTGGATAGTGCCTTCTTGAAGAACGACGCGTACGCGCCAAGTGCACCTACGCGTGGAGGGTCATTGTGCTAAAAATTTTCTAATTTAAAAGCTGCAGAATTTACAGATTCAACCCCCAATCTTCCGACGGACATAACTTTCTCATTTTAAATCATTTTTCACCCGTTCTTCAAACGGCATGGACATCCCGGATCCAATTTCATTTCTAAATAGATTTGGCACAAAACAGAGATCCGTAGTCCAAGTTATGTCCCGTCAAAGTATGCCCAAAAACCATGTTTTCATACAAAACCACTAGGTGCCATTTTCAAAACAAGCCATTTTCAACTCTTTTCAAAATCAACCAAAACATGCCAATTTCAACCCTTTTTGAAATCAATCAAAATGTACCAAAATCCACATCAAGCCATCCTCAACTCACACATTGACACTTTACCAAAAATCCCCAAAACCACATCTAACCATTTTAACACTTCTCAATCAAATGGCTAAAGGACAAACACAATATCATGTCATACATCCTTTCTCATCCCAATTTCCAATAATACCATTTCCAATTAACCATCATTATACGTAATCAATATCATACTCACTATCACGTGATTTCACCCACAAATCAACCTTAATCATTCCCCAAGCATATATCACAACATACATATCTCTAATGCATCATCATACCATCAAGGCATCAATAATCATAATCACATATATGATCACATAATATATCTCAACCGAACCAAACATACCTCGTCTACATAATTTCACCCAAAATTACCAAATTCCACACTTCAACTTCTCAAACCTTATTATTCAATAACCAACCTAATCATTCATATATTCATTATCTGAAATTCATCCAATCACTTGTGCCATCATACAATGTACACATCGACTTACCTTTCTTACCTCTTTCCGGCCTCCGGCCCAATTTTCAGAATTTAAATGCATAAACCACAAATCAATACTCATTACCCAGTACATCAAATTCTCAATACACCAAGCATACAAGGTCACACAATTCTCAACCCAATCATTAATTCATATTACATATCAACTATGCATATTAGCACCAACCATTTACACAATCCAAACTTAATCCTAGGGGCATCTAGCCTAGGAATTCTCATCACAACACACGGTACTTAAATGAAACTTAAACCGTACCTCTTGTAGCCAAACCAATTGAGCCTCTTCTTTGGAATTCTTCACCAACCTTAGCTCCAAGCCTTACCAAAGCTCCTCAAGCAATACCAATCTCCCAATTGTGCACCAACATCACCAAATACACTAACATAACCAATGTCACATACATACATCAACCTAGGGCTCATAAAAATGACAAATCACAAGGGTTTGAGCACTTCTTACCTCAGCCCATATGAAGTAGGGATAGAACCTATTTAGAATCCATGTTGGAGTATCCCTAAACACCCAAAATCACAAGATTTCAACACTAACTACCCAAAAACGTGTAACAGTGGGGAATTTCGAAAACTGGGTAGAGATGAATGAAATAATCACCACCAAACTTAGATAGAATTGTAGAGGATGAGAAGAGCAACGCGTGACCGCAAACGGCTCGTCAATCGGAGCTCCGTAGCTCAAGTTATGGTGGTTTGAAGATCAAAGAGAGTTAGGTTTTCTCTCTTCTCTTCTCTCTTCTCAAATCAGCGCCCCAACCCTTCTTTTTAGGGTAAAATGAGCTGAAATGCTCACAACTAATGTTTATATATGTTGGGTCTTGGGCCCATTTAGGCCCGGTTCACTTATTTTTGCCCATTGGCCCAATTTTGGGCCAAAACCTTTAAGATTAGCGCTCTAAATCGCACTTTAAATATTTCTACCTTCCCTAATTATAATTCCTCATTTCTTAATCTTATTTACCCATAATCAATTTCCTCAGTTGTAGTACCAGACAGATCTCAGCCGGTACTGCCGGTCAAAATTTCACTGCGCACTTTTACGCAGAAAACTATATTTTCCGACTCGGAAAAATTCACTGAATCCAAATATCATATTTAAATTATCAAATTCCAATTGCCAAATCTTCCAACCATATTCGCTCCTATTTAACTTATTATTTACTAAATTTCGGTTAGACCGGGTATTACATTCTACCCCCTAACAGAAATTTTCGCCCTCGAAAATTCCATCCATCACTATCCTCTCCCTCTGCCAAGCCAATTACCACTAATCACAGCTCAACTCCAAGCATAACCTCCAAACTTACTTTCTTATTCTCAAACCTTCGAATTTCTACATGAATTGCTGTTATAAAGTCTCTGACTCATCAATCAAAAATCCCTTTCATTTCTAGAAAGCAAATGAGTTTGAAATAACAATTTAACAAAAATCATGAGAATCCGCTTTCCTTTAATAATCTATAAAAGCATTCGAGACACATCTCTTTCGTTAAAGTTACTCATATAAAAAAATTATCCTCAAAACCATAACCAGCACTCTTTCAAATTTTTTGGAGAAAAATTTTCAACAGTACCTCCCCAAAAATTTGAGTTTACCACCCGTCACGAGCTCCCTCAAACCAATCTCAGTACTGCATCTGTATTTCAATTTAGTGGCTTTCACATTCGTCTTTCAAAACCAATCATTATAAATCTCAATCTAATTCCAAGGTCACTATGACCAAACATCATGGTACTCATCTCTCAAACACGACAACTCGCACTCTCTCATCATCTAAATCCAATCATGCATCAATGATAATTTCCTCATCCGTTTCAGAACCATCAAGGCTCACAGCCGCAATTAATTCCAATTACCTAGAATCATTATCTGCATAGCTCACTAAACTTTTAAGTACTCAAAGCATAAAGCATTTTCAATCATGCTCTACTTTTCCTTATTATTACCATACTATGCTAATGCTTTAGCAAGCTTCCGCTATGCCACCTTGATTTCTCGTCAAGTATTAGTTCCATCACTTATTTCCTCAAGTACTAAACCACCACTTAACTTGACCGACAATTCGAATTAACGTTTCCAAATCCATCATTTAGGACCATCCCTTATCTATTTAAATCAAAGGAACTAAAAGTCACGAGTTCAATCTATTTCACCAAAAATCCAGAAATCAACCAACTACATAACAAACACAACACATCATTCTCAACAGAAAGTCATTTACATCACAGGCATTTATCCATTTGTATTAAGGCAATTACCTCAATCTTACTGTCGCCATCGGCCCGCATCCTGACTCTCTCCTTGTTGGCAATTTCTTGATACATGCCCTGGTAACCCGCACTTGTAACATACACCTAACCCCAATCGGCATGGCCTATTTGGGTGATGACTTCCACATCTCTAACAGCTTGAAACATCAGAAGCAGCCGCTGCCCGTTTTCCCTTACCATTCCTTTGGGACTCCTTACTCGTCGCAAAGTTATTCTGTCCTTGGGGAAAGTGTTGTACGTATCCTCTCTCCTTAAACTCTCGACCCCTTGGTGCGAATCCTTGGTTGTACTCTCTATGACTTCCCTTCTCTGCAACCCTCCTTTTCACACACTCTTCAGCAATTCTGCTCTTATTCACTAACTCTGAAAAAGTTCGGATCTCCATTGGTCCCACTGAACTTAAGATGTCGCTCCGGAGCCCTCCTTCATACTTAATGCATTTCCATTCCTCGAAATCTCCCGGAGCTCCTTGACACATGCGGGAAAACCTGAATAGCTCCTCAAATTTGTCTGTATACTCAGATATGGACATAGCACCTTGCTTTAGCTGCAGTAACTCCAATTCCTTGGCTGTCCTGGCGGAATTCGGAAAGTACTTCTTATAAAATTCCACCTGGAAGGCATCCCAAGTGATATGATCATTCCCCTGTTGCAGGAGACGTTGAGCCCCTTGCCACCAATGCGATGCTTCTCCCGTGAGTAGATAGGTAGCGAATTCAACACGCTGCTCTTCAGGCACCAACTGCGATTGCAGTGCTCGCTCCATGGCCTGAAACCAAGTATCAGCTTCAGTCGGATTGGTGGTTCCCTTGAACTTAGGTGGATTAACCTTTAAGAAGGTTGCCGGTGTTATCGGGTCCTGAGCTTCCCTTCCGCCATTGCCATTATTGTTCATCTGTTGCCCAAGAGCCTCCATAGTGGCCTGCATAGCAGCAGCCATATTCTCCAACGCCGCCATAAGGTTTACCGGGTTATTCGGGTTGATTTCTGGTTCCTGCGTATTAGTACGATCTCTTTCACGTCCCCGACCGGGTCCACGAGGTGCCATCTGGTTCCTATACACACCAAACAATCGATATCAAGTTGATCAGTCTCAATATCGGAAGTATAGTGCTTCAAAGTACCAAAGGTACACTCATGGACTTCATGCTAGATGTATCGATTAGATACCCTAACTAGCACAGGCACAGACTCAGAGTATGCATTGAAGCATAAGCAGTTCCATCCCTCAGGCTCACGAGGACGAACTGCTCTGATACCATAATGTAACACCCTAATATTCAAATCCTTATGCTCGAGTCATAAGTCAATGATATTACAGTGGTACGACTCTCAGGTGGATTTTTAATAAATAAATATAGGTAATTTCGGTTGGAGTATTAATCGAGAAGCCTGAAAAGAGTAGAAATAAAATCGCGAAGACGTATCTCTCACGTTTTGACAACAAAAGATAAACTGTGAAGCCGAAAACGATATACGGACAAGGCGTAGAGGAGATTAAGAGATAGATAACAGATAGATATATATAACATAAGTAAATAACTACTAGTCGCGACCCGCGAAGTTTAGGTCGACTAGAGTACATTATGAAATTAGTTGACAACAGTATATCCTAATCTCTCCCGAAGGAAACATGAGAGCCTCTATAGGCAAATTCAAAGAGTTCAATACATAATATAAACTTTCCAAAACAAAGATGGAGAGATTCTAATCAAAACACAAAGTAGAGGAAATAAAGATCTTCGCCGTCTCTCAGACGACCCACAACTCACTTCTGAGCACCTGGACCTGTATCTGAAAAACAAGAGATATATACGGAATGAGAACCCCGGGCCCATGGGTTCCCAGTACGGTAAAAGTGCCAAATAAATTCAATGTACTGCAACAAAAACTCACTAAGCATCCTAAACTTCTTCACCAATTATTCATCCTAGGTTCTCGCTAATCCATGAATAGGCAACTGTCATAAGGGAGTGCTAAATTCAATTCATGTTTCACATGTTTCCCAACTCGCTGACTCTTCCACGAATCAGACTCAGAATCATAAGCAAAACCATCACCAGTTGTTCTGCCTCAGCAGTTCTATATCAATACATCATCATGCAATCGCATCATCAATTCATCCCATCAAGAACAGCCCTCACACCCACCGACACCATCATGAGGGGCCTCTCAGTTGTACAAACACAAGCAATACAGGCAGGTAATACATAAACATGATACAAGTAGAACAAGTAGCATATAATTAGGTAACATGGCATATATGATGTAGAAATCCAAGACAAATGGCAAACCCAAACAATTCAAACATATGCAAATGATGAATGCCTGCCCTATGGCTGATAATATCATCTGTCGGTTATATAGCCAACCCGACATGTCCTGGTAGCTAACCATTGGACAGAAACACCCCTTGCGGAGCAAGTAGGTTTGAGCTACAACCCTCTTGCTACTGCCCGCTCAACCCAGAGCCAGTGAAATAATCACTACTGCGGCTACTACCCAGGCGGGTGTCTAAAAGCTCAACCTGGAGCGAGTGGATTCACCACTACTGCCGCTACTACCCAGGCGTCGCAATCTCTGACCTGGAGCAAGTGGGACGAACCACAACCCTTGCTACTACCCAGGTATCTTAAGCATTGGCCCGGAGCAAGTGGGACGAACCACAACCCTTGCTACTACCCAGGCATCTCAAACATATATTCATTCAATCTCAATTCATATTATCAACATTCATTGTTACCAAATCTCAAACATTAACTTGGAGCGAGTGGGACGAACCACAACCCTTGCTACTACCCAAGTATCACAAATAAACATTTATTCATAATAACCCTTCATTATTATCAATCCTCAGGCAATGACCCGGAGCAAGCGGGACGAACCACGACCCTTGCTACTACCCAGGTATCACAAATACACATTTATTAAAAACCCCACGATTAAACTCGTTTATCATAATCCTCCTTTCTCGTCTCATACCCGGAGCAAGTGGACAACGCCACTGCCTACTACCCGGGGTCGCACATCACATTTCAATATTTTTTTCATTATTATCCATTTAACATATTCATTCATTAATCATATATGCATTTATATTCAGCCATAAACAATAATGGCTTTGCCGTAACCCGGCAATAACTCAGTCATCCGGCTCATGGTCCAATCAAGAACAGGCCATTTATCAATAAATATAGCCCTCCGGCTCATGGCATACACGGTACTTCCACCGTCATCCTCCATATCTCATATAATCATCTTTGATCATCATTGATCGTAACTTTTCCCCTTGCTTCACTCGCAAGTTACCACATCCCCTAGCTCATTGCTAGGCATATCATAATGATTTAATACATAAGAGGTGAGATCGGAGGCTTAGAAGTATGAGATTTGGCTTTTAAAACTCAAAAATCAACTTTGGCATTAAAACAGGGCCACGCGTACGCGCACTCCATGCGCACGCGTGGATGGCCACAAAACTCATCAACGCGCAAGCGTCATACGTGCGGACGCGCGGGTTGAAAAATATCCAAACGACGCGCAAGCGTCAGCCACGCGTACGCGTGGGTGCTCTTGCGCCCCAGGCACAAAACTGGCACAACTCTGGCACAACTCTCGGGAAAATAGCTGGGCATTTGGTGCAGCGCATCGATGCGCTCGTGCACACCACGCGCACACGTGGATAGTGCCTTCTTGAAGAACGACGCGTACGCGCCAAGTGCGCCTACGCGTGGAGGGTCATTCTGCTAAAAATTTTCTAAGTTAAAAGCTGCAGAATTTACAGATTCAACCCCCAATCTTCCGACGGACATAACTTTCTCATTTTAAATCATTTTTCACCCGTTCTTCAAACGGCATGGACATCCCGGATCCAATTTCATTTCTAAACAGATTTAGCACAAAACAGAGATCCGTAGTCCATGTTATGTCCCGTCAAAGTATGCCCAAAAACCATATTTTCATACAAAACCACTAGGTGCCATTTTCAAAACAAGCCATTTTCAACTCTTTTCAAAATCAACCAAAACATGCCAATTTCAACCCTTTTTGAAATCAATCAAAATGTACCAAAATCCACATCAAGCCATCCTCAACTCACACATTGACACTTTACCAAAAATTCCCAAAACCACATCTAACCATTTTAACACTTCTCAATCAAATGGCTAAAGGACAAACACAATATCATGTCATACATCCTTTCTCATCCCAATTTCCTATAATACCATTTCCAATTAACCATCATTATACGTAATCAATATCATACTCACTATCACGTGATTTCACCCACAAATCAACCTTAATCATTCCCCAAGCATATATCACAACATACATATCTCTAATGCATCATCATACCATCAAGGCATCAATAATCATAATCACATATATGATCACATAATATATCTCAACCGAATCAAACATACCTCGTCTACATAATTTCACCCAAAATTACCAAATTCCACACTTCAACTTCTCAAACCTTATTATTCAATAACCAACCTAATCATTCATATATTCATTATTTGAAATTCATCCAATCACTTGTGCCATCATACAATGTACACATCGACTTACCTTTCTTACCTCTTTCCGGCCTCCGGCCCAAAATTCACGGCCTCCGGCCCAATTTTCACAATTTAAATGCATAAACCACAAATCAATACTCATTACCCAGTACATCAAATTCTCAATACACCAAGCATACAAGGTCACACAATTCTCAACCCAATCATTAATTCACATTACATATCAACTATGCATATTAGCACCAACCATTTACACAATCCAAACTTAATCCTAGGGGCATCTAGCCTAGGAATTCTCATCACAACACACGGTATTTAAATGAAACTTAAACCGTACCTCTTGTAGCCAAACCAATTGAGCCTCTTCTTTGGAATTCTTCACCAACCTTAGCTCCAAGCCTTACCAAAGCTCCTCAAGCAATACCAATCTCCCAATTGTGCACCAACATCACCAAATACACTAACATAACCAATGTCACATACATACATCAACCTAGGGCTCATAAAAATGACAAATCACAAGGGTTTGAGCACTTCTTACCTCAGCCCATATGAAGTAGGGATAGAACCTATTTAGAATCCATGTTGGAGTATCCCTAAACACCCAAAATCACAAGATTTCAACACTAACTACCCAAAAACGTGTAACAGTGGGGAATTTCGAAAACTGGGCAGAGATGAATGAAATAATCACCACCAAACTTAGATAGAATTGTAGAGGATGAGAAGAGCAACGCGTGGCCGCAAACGGCTCGTCAATCGGAGCTCCGTAGCTCAAGTTATGGTGGTTTGAAGATCAAAGAGAGTTAGGTTTTCTCTCTTCTCTTCTCTCTTCTCAAATCAGCGCCCCAACCCTTCTTTTTAGGGTAAAATGAGCTGAAATGCTCACAACTAATGTTTATATATGTTGGGTCTTGGGCCCACTTAGGCCCGGTTCACTTATTTTTGCCCATTGGCCCAATTTTGGGCCAAAACCTTTAAGATTAGCGCTCTAAATCGCACTTTAAATATTTCTACCTTCCCTAATTATAATTCCTCATTTCTTAATCTTATTTACCCATAATCAATTTCCTCAGTTGTAGTACCAGACAAATCTCAGCCGGTACTGCCGGTCAAAATTCCACTGCGCACTTTTACGCAGAAAACTATATTTTCCGACTCGGAAAAATTCACTGAATCCAAATATCATATTTAAATTATCAAATTCCAATTGCCAAATCTTCCAACCATATTCGCTCCTATTTAACTTATTATTTACTAAATTTCAGTTAGACCGGGCATTACATTAAACACCAGTCTGATGCCCATTTCTGGCGTTAAACGCCCAGTCTGGCTTTAACACCCATTCTGCTGCCCTTACTGGTGTTTAAACGCCAGTAGGCTTCTCCTCCAGGGTGTGCTATTTTTCATTCTGTTTTTCAGTTTGTTTTTGCTTTTTCAATTATTTTTGTGACTTCACATGATCATCAACCTATAGAAAACATAAAATAACAATGGAAAATAGAAATTCAACATAGATAAGTAAAATTGGGTTGCCTCCCAACAAGCGCTTCTTTAATGTCAGTAGCTTGACAGTGGGCTCTCATGGAGCCTCACAGATACTCAGAGCATGATGATGGCCTCTCAAAACCAAACTTAGAGTTTGGTTGTGGCCTCCGAACACCAAACTTAGAGTTTGAATGTGGGGATTTTGTTTGACTCTGCATTGAGAGAAGCTTTTCATGCTTCCTCTCCATGGTTACAGAGGGAGATCCTTGAGCTTTAAACATAAGGGAGTCCTCATTCACTTGAAGGACCAATTCTCCTCTATTAACATCAATCACAACTTTTACTATGGCTAGGAAGGGTCTACCAAGGATGATGGATTCATCCATACACTTCCCAGTGTCTAAGATTATGAAATCAGCAGGGATGTAGTGGCCTTCAACTTTTACCAAGACATCCTCTACAAGTCCATAAGCCTATTTTCTTGAATTGTCTGCCATCTCTAGTGAGATTCTTGCAGCTTGTACCTCAAGGATCCCCAACTTCTCCATTACAGAGAGTGGCATGAGGTTTATACTTGACTCCAGGTCACACAGAGCCTTCTCAAAGGTCATGGTGCCTATGGTACAAGGTATTGAGAACTTTCCAAGATCATGTCTCTTCAGAGGTAATTTCTGCCTAGTCAAGTCATCCAGTTCTTTGGTGAGCAAGGGGGGTTCATCCTCCCAAGTCTCATTACCAAATAGCTTGGCATTTAGCTTCATGATTGCTCCAATGTACTTAGCAACTTGTTCTTCGGTAACATCTTCATCCTCTTTAGAGGAAGAATACTCATCAGAGTCCATGAGTGGCAAAAGTAAATTCAATGAAATCTCTATGGTCTCAGTGTGAGCCTCAGATTCCCATGGTTCCTTATTAGAAAACTCCTTGGAGGCCAGTGGACGTCCATTGAGGTCTTCCTCAGTGGAAATCTCTGCCTCTTCCTCCTCTCCAAGTTTGGCCGTGTGGGTCATGTTGATGGCCTTGCACTCTCCTTTTGGATTTTCTTCTGTATTGCTTGGAAGGGTACTAGGAGGGAGTTCAGTAACTTTCTTGCTCAGCTGACCCACTTGTGCCTCCAAATTTCTAATGGAGGACCTTGTTTCATTCATGAAACTTTGAGTGGTCTTAATTAAATTAGAGACTACAGTTGCTAATTCAGAGTGGCTCTTCTTAGAATTCTCTGTTTATTGCTGAGAAGATGATGGAAAAGGCTTGCTATTGCTAAACCTATTTCTTCCACCATTATTGTTGTTGAAGCCTTGTTGAGGCCTCTGTTGATCCTTCCAAGAGAGGTTTGGATGATTTCTCCATGAAGGATTATAGGTGTTTCCATTGCTAGGTTCTCAGGATCATAAGCTTCTTCTTCATGGAAACACCTATAATCCTTCATGGAGAAATCATCCAAACCTCTCATGGAAGGATCATAAAGGCCTCAACAAGGCTTCAACAAAAATAATGGTGGAAGAAATAGGTTTAGCAATAGCAAGCCTTTTCCATCATCTTCTCAGCAACAAACATAGAATTCTAAGCAGAGCCACTCTGAATTAGCAACTGTAGTCTCTGATTTAATTAAGACCACTCAAAGTTTCATGACTGAAACAAGGTCCTCCATTAGAAATTTGGAGGCACAAGTGGGTTAGCTAAGCAAGAAAGTTACTAAACTCCCTCCTAGTACTCCTCCATGCAATACAGAAGAAAATTCAAAAGGAGAGTGCAATGCCATCAACATGACCCACACGACCGAACTTGGAGTGGAGGAAGAGGCAGTGATTTCCACTGAGGAAGACCTCAATGGACGTCCACTGGCCTCCAAGGAGTTCCCTAATAAGGAACCATGGGAATCTGAGGCTCACACTGAGACCATAGAGATTCCATTGAATTTACTTTTGCCACTCATGAGCTCTGATGAGTATTCTTCCTCTGAAGAGGATGAAGATGTTACTGAAGAACAAGTTGCTAAGTACATTGGAGCAATCATGAAGCTAAATGCCAAGCTATTTGGTAATGAAACTTGGGAGGATGAACCCCCCTTGCTCACCAAAGAACTGGATGACTTGACTAGGCAAAAATTACCTCTGAAGAGACAGGATCCTGGAAAGTTCTCAATAACTTGTACCATAGGCACCATGACCTTTGAGAAGGCTCTGTGTGACCTGGGGTCAAGTATAAACCTCATGCCACTCTCTGTAATGGAGAAGCTGGGGATCCTTGAGGTACAAGCTGCAAGAATCTCATTAGAGATGGCAGACAATTCAAGAAAACAGGCTTATGGACTTGTAGAGGATGTCTTGGTAAAGGATGAAGGCCACTACATCCCTGCTGATTTCATAATCCTAGACACTGGGAAGTGTATCATCATCCTTGGCAGACCCTTCCTAGCCACAGCAAAAGCTGTGATTGATGTTAACAGAGGAGAATTGGTCCTTCAAGTGAATGAAGACTCCCTTGTGTTTAAAGCTCAAGGATCTCCCTCTGTAACCATGGAGAGGAAGCATGAAAAGCTTCTCTCAATGCAGAGTCAAATAAAATCCCCACATTCAAACTCTAAGTTTGGTGTTGAGAGGCCGCAACCAACCTCTAAGTTTGGTGTTGAGAGGCCATTATCATGCTCTAAGTATCTGTGAGGCTCCATGAGAGCCCACTGTCAAGCTACTGACATTAAAGAAGTGCTTGTTGGGAGGCAACCCAATTTTACTTGTATATGTTGAATTTCTATTTTCTATTGTTATTTTATGCTTTTTATAGGTTGATGATCATGCGAAGTCACAAAAACAATTGAAAAAGCAAAAACAAACTAAAAAACAGAATGAAAAACAGCACACCCTGAAGGAGAAGCCTACTGGCGTTTAAACGCCAGTAAGGGCAGCAGAATGGGCGTTAAACGCTCAGTCTGGCACCATTCTGGGCATTTAACGCCAAAAATGGGCACCAGACTGGCGTTTAACGCCAGAAAAGGGCAAGAAACTGGCGTTAAATGCCAGAAATGGGCAGCAACCTGGCGTTTAACGCCAGGATTGGCAGCAGAGGGCGTTTTGCACGCCTAATTGGTGTAGGGATGAGAAATCCTTGACACCTCAGGATCTGTGGACCCCACAGGATCCCCACCAACCTCAACTCACTATTTCTCTTCTTCACACCTTTTCATAATACTCTTCTCCAAATACCCTTCACCAATCACCTCAATACATCTTCCCCAAAAACCCCTCACCTATCAAATCCTACCCTCTTCTCCATAAATCCTTCACCAATCCACATCCATCCAACATAAATCCCACCTACCTCACCATTCAAATTCAAACCACTTTGCCTCTCAATCCCACCCATACATGGCCGAACCTAACCCTCTCTCCACTCCTATATAAACCACTCTTCACCCCTTCATTTTCACACATCTTGCACACTACTTCACCCCTTTGGCCGAAACACAACCCCACTCTATCTCCTCTATTTCTTCTTCCTCTACTCTTTTCTTTCTTCTTTTGCTCGAGGACGAGCAAACCTTCTAAGTTTGGTGTGGTAAAAGTGTTGCTTTTTATTTTTCCATAACCATTTATGGCACCTAAGGCCGGAGAAACCTCTAGAAAGAGGAAAGGGAAGGCAAAAGCTTCCACCTCCGAGTCATGGGAGATGGAGAGATTCATCTCAAGGGTGCATAAAGACCACTTCTATGAAGTTGTGGCCAAGAAGAAAGTGATTCCCGAGGTCCCTTTCAAGCTCAAAAAGGGTGAATATCCGGAGATCCGACATGAGATTCGAAGAAGAGGTTGGGAAGTTCTCACCAACCCCATTCAACAAGTCAGAATCTTAATAGTTCAAGAGTTCTATGCCAATGTATGGATCACCAAGAACCATGATCAAAGTGTGAACCCAGACCCAAAGAATTGGCTTACAATGGTTTGGGGGAAATACTTAGATTTCAGTCCGAAAAATGTAAGGTTGGCATTCAACTTGCCCATGATGCAAGGAGATCCACACACCTACACTAGAAGGGTCAACTTTGATCAAAGGTTGGACCAAGTCCTCGTAGACATTTGTGAAGAGGGCGCTCAATGGAAGAGAGATTCAATAGGGAAGCCGGTTCAACTAAAAAGGCATGACCTCAAGCCTGTGGCTAGGGGATGGTTGGAGTTCATCCAACGCTCAATCATTTCCACTAGTAACCAGTCTGAAGTTACTATAGACCGGGCTATCATGATCCATAGCATCATGATTGGAGAGGAAGTAGAAGTTCATGAGGTTATATCCCTAGAACTCTACAAGGTGGCGAATAAGTCCTCTACTTTCGCAAGGTTAGCCTTCCCTCATCTCATTTGTCACCTCTGCAATTCAGCTGGAATTGACATAGAGGAAGACATCCTTATTAATGAGGACAAGCCCATCACTAAGAAAAGGATGGAGCAAACAAGAGATCCCATTCATGGACAAGAGCATGAGGAAATTCCTCATCATGAAGTTCCTGAGATACCTCAAGGGATGCATTTTTCTCCACAAAACTATTGGGAGCACATTAACACCTCCCTAGGAGAATTAAGTTCTAATATGGGACAACTAAGGGTGGAGCACCAAGAGCGTTCTATCCTCCTTCATGAAATTAGAGAAGATCAAAGAGTCGTGAGAGATGAGCAACAAAGGCAAGGAAGAAACATTGAGGAGCTCAAGCACTCCATAAGATCTTCAAGAGGAAGAACTAGTCGCCATCACTAAGGTGGACCTGCTCTTTAATTTCCTTGTTCCTTATTTTTCTGTTTTTCAAATTTTTATGCATTATGTTTATCTATGTTTGTGTCTTTATTACATGATCATTAGTGTCTTAGAGTCTATGCCTTAGAGATGTGACTATCCTATGAATCCATTACCTTTTTTAAATGAAAAATATTTTTAATTGCAAAAAGAAAAAGACGTACATGAATTTTGAATTTTAAAATAGTTTAATTATTTTGATGTGGTGGCAATACTTTTTGTTCTTCTGAATGAATGCTTGAACAGTGCATATTTTTGAATTTGTTGTTTATGAATGTTAAAATTGTTGGCTCTTGAAAGAATGATGGAAAAGGAGAAATGTTATTTGATAATCTGAAAAATCATAAAATTGATTCTTGAAGCAAGAAAAAGCAGTGAAAAGCTTGCAGAAAAAATATATGCGAAAAAAAAGGCAAAAAAAAAAGAAAAAAGAAAAGAGAAGAAAAGCAAGCAGAAAAAGCCAATAGCCATTTAAACCAAAAGGCAAGGGTAAAATAAAAAGGATCCAAGGCTTTGAGCATCAGTGGATAGGAGGGCCCACAGGAATAAAATCTTGGCCTAAGCGGCTAAACTAAGTTGTCCCTAACCATGTGCTTGTGGCGTGAAGGTGTCAAGTAAAACTTGAGACTGAGTGGTTAAAGTCGTGGTCCAAAGCAAAAAGAGTGTGCTTAAGATCTCTGGACACCTCTAATTGGGGACTCTAGCAAAGCTGAGTCACAATCTGAAAAGGTTCACCCAGTTATGTGTCTGTGGCATTTATATATCCGGTGGTAATACTGGAAAACAAAATGCTTAGGGTCACGGCCAAGACACATAAAGTAGCTGTGTTCAAGAATCAACATACTGAACTAGGAGAATCAATAACACTATCTGAATTCTGAGTTCCTATAGATGCCAATCATTCTGAACTTCAAGGGATAAAGTGAGATGCCAAAACTGTTCGGAGGCAAAAAGCTAAAAGCCCCGCTCATCTAATTAAGACTGATCTTCATAGATGTTTTTGGAATTCATTGTATATTCTCTTCTTTTTATCCTATTTGATTTTTAGTTGCTTGGGGACAAGCAACAATTTAAGTTAGGTGTTGTGATGAGCGGATAATTTATACGCTTTTTGGCATTGTTTTTAGTATGATTTTAGTATATTTTAGTTAGTTTTTATTATGTTTTTATTAGTTTTTAAATAAAAATCACATTTATGGACTTTACTATGAGTTTGTGTGTTTTTATATGATTTCAGGTTTTTTCTGGCTGAAATTGAGGGACCTGAGCAAAAATCTGATTCAGAGGCTGAAAAAGGACTGCAGATGCTATTGGATTCTGACCTCCCTGCACTCGAAGTGGATTTTCTGGATCTACAGATACCTAATTGGCATGCTCTCAATTGCGTTGGAAAGTATACATCCTGGACTTTCCTGCAATATATAATAGTCCATACTTTGCCTGAGATTTGATGGCCCAAACCGGCGTTCCAAGTCAGCATAGAAATTATGGCGTCAAAACGACAGAACTGGCATGAAAGCTGGAGTTAAACGCCCAAACCGGCACAAAAGCTGGCGTTTAACTCCAAGAAAAGCCTCTACATGTGAAAGCTTCAACGCTCAGCCCAAGCACACACCAAGTGGGCCCGGAAGTGGATTCTGCATCATTTACTCATTTCTGTAAACCATAGGCTACTAGTTTTCTACAAATAGGACCTTTTGCTATTGTATTTTATACACTTGATCATACTTTTCATATTGGAACTTGTATGTTCACGCTTTGGGAGGCTGGCCATTCGGCCATGACTAGATTTTTTGTTCTTATGTATTTTCAACGGTAGAGTTTCTACACACCATAGATTAAGGTGTGGAGCTCTACTGTTCCTCATGAATTAATACAAAGTACTATTGTTTTTCTATTCAATTCACGGCTACTTCTTTTCTAAGATATACACTCGTTCTTCAACATGATGAATGTGATGATCCATGACACTCATCACCATTCTCACCTATGAACGCGTGCCTGACAACCACTTCCGTTCTACATGCAAACAAGCTTGAATGTGTATCTCTTGGGTTTCTAATCTAAGATTAGAACCTTCGTGGTATAGGCTAGAATTATTGGCGGCCATTCCTGAGATCCGAAAAGTCTAAACCTTGTTTGTGGTATTCCGAGTAGGATCTGGGAAGGGATGACTGTGACGAGCTTCAAACTCGCGAGTGTTGGGCATAGTAACAGACGCAAAAGGATCAATGGATCCTATTCCAACATGATCGAGAACCAACAACTGATTAGCCGTGCGGTGATAGCGCATTTGGAACATTTTCACTTAGAGGACGGGAGGTAGCCATTGACAATGGTGAAACCCAACATACAGCTTGCCATGGAAAGGAGTATGAATGATTGGAAGAAGGCAACAGGAAAGCAGAGGTTCAAAAGGAACAAAGCATCTTCATACGCTTATCTGAAATTCTCACCAATGAATTACATAAGTATCTCTATCCTATTTTATGTTTTATTCATATTTTAATTATCAATTCTCCATAACCATTTGAATCCGCTTGACTGAGATTTACAAGATGACCATAGCTTGCTTCAAGCCGACAGTCTCCGTGGGATCGACCCTTACTCACATAAGGTTTATTACTTGGACGACCCAGTGCACTTGCTGGTTAGTTGTGCGGAGTTATGACAAAGAGTTGAGATTACAATTGTGCGTACCAAGTTCTTGGCACCATTGATGATCACAATTTCGTGCACCAAGTTTTTGGCGCCGTTGCTGGGGATTGTTCGAGTTTGGACAACGGACGGTTCATCTTGTTGCTTAGATTAGGTAATTTTACTTTATGCTTTAAGCTTTTTACTTTTTATTTTCGAAAAAAATTTTCAAAAATACAAAAATATTTCTATTCTGTTCTTCAGAGTTTTTAAGAATGAATTCTAGAGTTTCATGATGATTTGTTGAAGTCTGGCTGGCTGTGAAGCCATGTCTAATCTTTTGGACCGATGTTTCAACTTATCATCACAAGAGCTTGTTGATTTCTATCAATCTTGCTATTGAACGTAATGATTTGCTAAAGCTTGGCTGGCCATTGGCCATGTCTAGTGTTTTGGACCGAAGCTTTCACTAAAAGCTTGGCTGGCTAGTATGCCATATCTAATTCCTGGACTGGAGTTTTAGACTAACATTGCATGATTCCTAGAATTCTCATTAAGAATTTTGAAGTCCTTTTTCTCCTTTTCCATATAATTTTCGAAAAAAATCACAAAAAAAATTTTAAAATCATAAAAACCAAAAATATTTTGTGTTTCTTGTTTGAGTCAAGTGTCAATTTTTATGTTTGGTGTCAATCGCATGTCTTTATTCTTCTTGCATTTTTTCAAATATATGCATTATGTTCTTCATTGATCTTCAAGTTGTTCTTGATGATTTCAGTGCTCTGATCTTTAATTTCTCTTATTTTGTGTCTTTTGTTGTTTCTTACATGCATTTTCAAATTGTTATAGTCCTTAGTATACAAACTTCTGAGTTTGGTGTCTTGCATGCATTGTTTATTTGATCTTAGTTGCATTTTTTATTGTTTCTCATCATTAAAAATTCAAAAATTTTTTTTTAAATTGTGTCTTTTCAAGTTAATAACACAGAGAATTGAAGATTCAGAACATTCAACAGAGAAATTACACAGAAAAAGCCGGGCATTCAAAACGCCCAGTGAAGAAGGAAAACTGGCATTTAAACGCCAACCAGGGTACCTGGCTGGGCGTTAAACGCCCAAAAAGGTAGCATTTTGGGCGTTAAACACCAGAATGGATGCCATTCTGGGCGTTTAACGCCAGGAGGACACTAGAGGGAAGATTTTGTTTTTAATTCAAATCTTTTTCAAATTTTCATAATTTTTCAAAATCAAATCTTTTTCAAATCATATCTTTTCAATCATATCTTTTCAAAAACTTGGTGCACGAAATTGTGATCATCAATGGCGCCAACAACTTGGTACGCACAATTGTAATCTCAACTCTTTGTCATAACTCTGCACAACTAACCAGCAAGTGCACTGGGTCGTCCAAGTAATAAACCTTAGGTGAGTAAGGGTCAATCCCACGGAGACTGTCGGCTTGAAGCAAGCTATGGTCATCTTGTAAATCTCAGTCAGGCGGATTCAAATAGTTATGGAGAATTGATAATTAAAATATGAATAAAACATAAAATAGGATAGAGATACTTATGTAATTCATTGGTGAGAATTTTAGATAAGCGTATGAAGATGCTTTGTTCCTTCTGAACCTCTACTTTCCTATTGCCTTCTTCCAATGATTCATACTCCTTTTCATGGCAAGCTATATGTTGGGTTTCACTGTTGTCAATGGCTACCTCCCGTCCTCTTAGTAAAAATGTTCCAAATGTGCTGTCACCGCACGACTAATCAGCCGTTGGTTCTCGATCATGTTGGAATAGGATCCATTGATCCTTTTGCGTCTGTCACTACGCCCAACACTCGCGAGTTTGAAGCTCGTCACAGTCATCCCTTTCCAGATCCTACTCGGAATACCACAGAGAAGGTTTAGACTTTTCGGATCTCAGGAATGGCCGCCAATAATTCTAGCCTATACGACGAAGGTTCTAATCTTAGATTAGAAACCCAAGAGATACACATTTAAGCTTGTTTGCATGTAGAACGGAAGTGGTTGTCAGGCACACGTTCATAGGTGAGAATGGTGATGAGTGTCATGGATCATCACATTCATCATGTTGAAGAACGAGTGTAGAAACTCATTAATCTATGGTGTGTAGAAACTCTACCGTTGAAAATACATAAGAACAAAAGATCTAGGCATGGCCGAATGGCCAGCCTCCCAAAGCGTGAACATACAAGTTCCAATATGAAAAGTATGATCAAGTGTATAAAATACAATAGCAAAAGGTCCTATTTGTAGAAAACTAGTAGCCTAGGGTTTACAAAAATGAGTAAATGATGCAGAATCCACTTCCGGGTCCACTTGGTGTGTGCTTGGGCTGAGCATTGAAGCTTTCACATGTAGAGGCTTTTCTTGGAGTTAAACGCCAGCTTTTATGACAGTTTGGGCGTTTAACTCCAGCTTTCATGCCAGTTCTGGCGTTTTGACGCCAGAATTTCTATGCTGACTTAGAATGCCGGTTTGGGCCATTAAATCTCGGGCAAAGTATGGACTATTATATATTGCTGGAAAGGATGTCTACTTTCCAACGCAATTGAGAGCGCGCTAATTGGGCTTCTGTAGCTCCAGAAAATCCACTTCGAGTGCAGGGAGGTCAGAATCCAACAGAATCTGCAGTCCTTTTTCAGCCTCTGAATCAGATTTTTGCTCAGGTCCCTCAATTTCAGCCAGAAAATACCTGAAATCACAGAAAAATACACAAGCTCATAGTAAAGTCCAGAAATGTAATTTTTATTTAAAAACTAATAAAAACATAATAAAAACTAACTAAAATATACTAAAAACATACTAAAAACAATGCCAAAGTGTATAAATTATCTGCTCATCAACGTACTTCAAGCTTAGGAGTAAACGTTGCGTACTTAAAGCTTTTGGGAAGTAGACTTAATAGGTTGGCCTTTTATGATTATCAATATTCGATTTGTTGACAAGGATGGTGATCTCAATTACCCAAGTCTTAGCCAAGAGTTCTTTATCTTATTTCCTTTATTCACTTGCTAAATTTATTCTCTTGTCATCTCATGAACAAAAAAAAAAACCCCTTTTTTTACCCCTTCATAGCCAACAACTAAGCATTACATTGTTATCCTAGGGAGACGACCTGGAGTCCAAATACTTTGGTTAATTTTCATTGGGGTTAGTTAATTGTGACAACCAACTAAATTTTTGATTGGGAGGATTGTTTGTTGGTGTAGAACTATACTTGCAACGAGATTTCAATTGTGAAATTCTATACCAACACAAGAATTCGCTCGTCAAAATGGCGCCGTTGCCGGGAACACAATGGTGCTATGTTATTGGCTATTGTATATATTGTGAATAACTTGAATTTTGGTTTGTTTGCTAGTTTTTACTAGTTAGGATTTTATCTTCTTTGTTTCTTATTGATTTTTTTTTTTATTTTCTCTCTCACTATGAATTCTCATCCTTTTGGCTATGAGTGTAGTTCAAACTATATTGTAGGAAATGAAGGCTCGAATGAGAATATGCATCAAGGGTTTGGAATTCAAGGATGGGAGGAACCTCAAGCTTATGAATAACCTTCATGGCAACAACCTCCTACGAACTCCTATGGGTATAATCCTAATCCTAATGTGTATCAATCCAATGTGTGTGATGACCCTCATTGTGGTTGTCAACCACAATCATCATATGCATGTGATCCCATTCCTCAATATAGCCACACACTATACTCACAAGCCTCACATCACCATTCAACTCCATATGACCATAACTCACACACACCATATCAACCACCATTTGAATCACATCTAGAACAACTACCATTCCAATACCAATACTCCCAAGAACCACAAATTCCACATGCACCACCTCAAGAATTTTCCCAATATGAACCACCTTCCAACATTGATAATTTTCCCTCAAACACAGAACCCTATCTTTCACCACCACCTCCCGACGAAGCCTTCATATTAGAACTAAGAGATCTTGAATTTCGCATCTTAAGGCGACAAGAAAAGGATGAAGCTAAGTTTAAGGAGCTAAGAGTAAGGGTAGCTAGCATGGTAGAAGCCGTGAATCACCTAACGTCTCACCTAGGTTCATGTACCCTGAGCACTCCCATTGTTGAATTCGGAAAAACTAGCAAGGAGCCTAGGGAGGGAATAATCTTGAAGCTCCAAGGTGAGGAAGAAGAATTGAAGCAAGAAATGCAACAAGAGGAGAAGATAGAGATTAGCGAGCAAAAGGAAGTAGTAGATAGATGTCTGGGATATGTTGAGCTCATAAAGGATGTTAAAAAGGAGAGTAAAGTTGCAAAAGTAAACGGAGAGTTGAAGGGAAATGATCAGGAAGTGGATTCCATCACTAGTGATTTTTTGCCCACATTGATCAACTCCTTTGACGATATTGTTGAGCCCTCTCCCAGTGGATTAGAAAGCAAGGTTGAGAAGGATGTACAGCCTTCAAAACCCATTATAAGTGAAGAACTGGAAGAAGTATTCCAAGCAACAAGCCTTCCTATCTATGATGATTCCGCATCGACATATGATCTTTTCGAGTTTGAAGAGTCCTTCCCCAAAATGCTTGCACTTGATGAGGAGATAGACTTCACTAGACCTCCTATCTATGATGAGAGTGATGGGGAGGAGATTGAAGAAATGGGTGAAAAAGAATGTAAACTTGAGGAAGCTTGGCATGAGGAGAAACTTGAAGAACCTTGCCAAATGGTGGAACTTCCCAGAAGAGGATGGAGGGGAGTAGAGCATGCTTTATCAAGACCCTTGGGAACTCCTTGATAAACCACTATTTTATGGTTTATATTGTGTTTAATTATGTGATTTTATCATGATCCTTACCCACTTATTCATTAAATTAGCATGAAATTATAATTCCTTCATGAATTCATAACATGTTTGAAAACTGCTTCCTAGAGACTTTAATTATGTATTTTTAATTCTCCTTTATTCCATTCGATGCCGTAATCTGTGTGTTGAATGTTTCAAACTTTACTCCTTCACCTAGTTCGTCATCCAATCCTTCGCTTGAGTGGATAAAACTTCTAACTCTTAGCTTTATTATCCCACTTGAGTATGGTTTGCTTGAGACGGATGGCCAACTTAGGGCACTTTGTGGAATTAAGCGAAAGAGAAGGATGTTTAGTGGTTGGCGTTGTAAATCTAGATTTATTATGGTTGAAAGCTCAAAATTGAAGAACATGGATTGGTGTAATGCTCAAGTAAATGGGTCAAGGAGAGTAGTTTGGTGCTTCTATGAGAATTCTGCTTTCTCATCGCCCGAAAAAAGTCAAGGCAATCAATTAGAAGATGGGTGCGAGGACAAGATATGGGATCCTGGATTAGCTTATGAAAATCAATTTTGGGAGCTCATGTCTTGGAGAGGACGTCACCAAAGCTTATTGAAGATGGTTGGAACTTCTGACGACAGATTGGAGGACAAGCACTCTTGGAGGTTCAAGGATGGGTACAAACATAAGCCACCTTGACAAGAAGCCTCCCAAATGTCCAACTTAAGGACCTAAACCAAAAGTGCTTGGTGGGAGAAATCCCACCATGGTAAACTCTTTCCATTCCCTTGTAGATATAACGAATGAATGAATTGAGTTCCATTGAATATAAATCCTTTTCTTCTTGGTACATTTCGCTTTGCTTGTTAAGGTGTCTATACATTTTATGCTTTAATTAGGGATGATTCTTTGAATTTGAGTTTTTGCTTGGCTTGCAAGTTTCCTCAATTTGTTTGAAAAATTCCCTATATCTCAAAAATATGCTTGATTTTGCACCTTAGCTAGTTTTAAAATTTTAGAGGAGGATAGGAAGGTTATAAGCTTTCTTTGATGCTCATTAAAAAAAAACCAAAGCCACGCGCAAGCGCAAAGTGCGCGCGCGCGTCGGCTACGCATTTCGACACTCTGGGCTAAGAACCAGAGAGTTGTGCCACTTTTGGGCCAACTCTGTGTCCCGACCCACGCGGACGCACACTGTATGCGTTCGCGCCACTACTTGTTTCACTACCCACACGTTGGCGTACTTGGCACCTCCGCGTCCATTCCATAAGTTCAAGCCATCCACGCGTAAGCGCACAGTGCACGCGTACGTCGATGCATTTTAGCATCACCCAGGCCAAAGGACCCGAGAGTTGTGCCAACTCTGGGCCTCTTTTGTGCCTATGGCCCAGCACACCCGCGCGGATGCGCACTGTACACGTTCGCGCCGATCCCTAATTCTCTCATCTACGCGTAGGCGCGTATGGCGCCTCCGTGCCACTTCCCTATTTCTGTCACCCACGCGGACGCGCACGGTGCGCACCCGCGTGGATTTAAAAATCCCATTTAACCAGGGATGCGAAATCCCTAGCGCAGACGCGCCCCCGGCTCCCTCTCTTCTCTAATGTCTTTCCCTCTTCTCCCTCCTCCATAACCACCCTCCCTCTCCATAATTGGCGAGCACTCCGGCGTCCACCACCGCCGCCACCGCGCGCTCTAACGCCCCTCTTCCTTGCTCTCCCGCTCTCTCTCACTTCACCCCTCCTCTCTGTTTTCTCTCACTTCACCCCTGCTCCGCCACGAGCACAGCCGCAACCCCCATTGTCGCCGGCGATTGCTTCACGGTGCCACCAGACCGCCATGCGCTCTGGCCAACTCACTCCTCTCTGCTGCACCTTCCCTTCATCCACCCCAGTCAATCTCTGTCTCCCCAGGTTTCTGATTCCCCTGTTCTTCTTCTTTATTGTCTTGCATTAATTTTTGTTGTTAATTTAGTTTAATTAGCTTAGTTAATTAGTTTAGTTTAATTTAGGTTGTTAGCGAATCTGGGCTGACTAGTGGGTTTAGGATTAATTGAAATCTTTGCTGCTGTATGAAATTGTTCTGTTTCGTTGGATTGCTCTGTTCTCTTGGATTGTTCTTTGTTCATTTGGTATATGAGGCTGCTTGCTTGTGTTTGATTGACAAAGCAACCGCTGCTGTTCTTTGTACTATTTGGATTGCTACTGCATTATTGGCTTGATTGCCCCATTCATATGAATTCATACATGATTTTTGTGCTTTTGACTTTTGATGAATTCATATGGAATCTGATTTGACTGTTTAAATTTGGGATTTAGCCAATGTACTGCTGAAATGCTGCCTGATTTTTCTTAACCATATTTCTTGAATTGACATTGTTTGATGGACGTAACAAACTTCTATTTGATGATTTCTGTGTCAAATAGAATTGTGTCATCTAAATGGTTTTGAAAATTCCTCAAGAACAGGTTCTTTGGTCATGCCTCTAATACTCCTTGCTTGCTTGCAATGCTAACTTGCATATATGCATTCCATGATTAAGTAAACCTTCAGATTGACCATAACTTGTGACTTCCTTAAAATGTCAGACCTCTTTTGTATAAACATACAAGTTGAAAGTTTTTAATCTATGAGGCTAATTGATTCACATGTTCATGCATAATTAACATTAAGCCACATAGACCATAAGGTTTTTCACTCTTTTCTCAGTTTGTAACTTTTATGCATTATTGAATTTAGTGTTGAATAATTCTTGATTGATTTTTTTTTTTTATGATTTGACTTCACCAACACAAGTTCATTTGACTCTAGTGATCATTGCATTGATTGATAGACTATTTCATATTGATTATTTTCTAGCTATACCATATTTCATCATCAATGACTTGATGCATTTCATGATTGTGAACGTGCTTATATTCTTATTTTGTGCATTCTCTTTTGAATTGAACTAGTAACCACCATATCACTGATTTTCAAACTGATCTCTAACTTTAACTTGTTTAACCAACTAACTCCTTTTGGTTTTCAACCTGACTCTTTTTATCATTATTTTGGATATGGTGTTTTCTAAGCTTGATGAACAAGTAATGTGCAAAATATGGTTTGAATTCTTGGTTTGAAGTTTGGCTTGTATTCTGAATTCTGCCTGCTTGTATTCTAGGAAATCTCCTTTCTTTGATTCACTTCATGCATATGCTTTGCTTTGAGTGCTTTGTATCTATTTGGCTATCTTCTTATATTGTATCATCTCTGTTTTTCAGGATGTTGGACAAAGGAAAGGCTATAGCCACTACTTCCAAAAAGAGGAAGCGCTCTAAGGCCTCTACCCCCTCTCCCTATGCAAATTATGCTAAGAATCCGCTGAATGAGGTGGATAGGGAAAACCAGTTGCTACCATCCACTGACCAAGTCAAATTCCCAAACCTCTATTGTGAGCTTCGCTTCTCCGACTTCCGGAAGAAAAATCTGAACATTGAGAAGAAACTGCTTCTTCCCAATGATGTGAGGCGTGCCATTAACACCCGAATTTTGGAGTTAGGATTGGACTTTGTTGATAGAGATTTGGGAAGGGTGAACACTTCATGGGTGAGAGAATTTTATTGCAACTTCTTCCGAGCCAATATTGATTCAGTTCAGCTGATGGGTAGAGAGATTATGATCACTGAGGAGGCTATTAGAGATGCACTGCTTTGCCACCATCGTCCTGATGAGACCTATGCCTATAGGCAGGCAGAGGTAGCTATCCTCTCCATGACCTTTGACTATGAGGCGCTTAAGCGCGTAATTACCACATCAGACGCTCCCTGGGTGATGGATTCGAACAATAAGAAGCCTAAGACCTGGCAGCAGATCTTCCCCCACTATGTCTTCCCCACCACTCACTTTTCAGAGATCCCGATGGATATGCTGGTTCTGATTGGGTGTGTGATGGAGGGAAATGAGATAAATTTCCCCCGACTGGTCAGACATAGTATGTAGAGAGCTCATATTCGTAGCTTGCTACCCTTCCCTACACTGGTCACCAGTATGATTAAGCTGGCAGGTGTCCCGTGGGAGGATGATGATGTGACACCACCACCCCCAGATGACGATGACAAGGAGAACACCATTCCATGGGGTGGGTGGGTGCACGAGAAGCCCCCACCCAAATGTCGTTCACGAGCCAGAGCAGTGGAGGAGGCAGCTCAGCCCTCATCGTCAGCAGCAGTCGCAGGACCCCCTTCTACTTCAGCAGCCGCAGCATCTTTACCACCACTACCACTAGTACCTGAGCCGACTTATCTGTTGGTGCAGCACCTTCTTCGCTTCATGGAGCGCTTCGAGCATCGTGTCATGCGACGTCTCGATCGCATCGACCAGGTGTTTGTATCACAGGGCATCGAGCTACCGCCGCTCCCAGACTTTCCAGCTTCCGACGAGCAGGATCAAGAGGAGGAGCTGGCTGAGGAGCCGATCCATCAGGATGCACCTCTAGAGACACATGCCGCCACTGAGGTCCAGCAGCCCCCTGAGGATCCACAGCCATATCCAGAGCTGCAGCCAGTCCCAATTCCACAGCCTGAGCCTGAGGAGCCCGGCGCGATTGTTGACCCCCATCCCGAGCTTCAGCAGTAGCATCGAGGACGATGCTTAATTCTAAAGTATGGGGAGGTCACCATTCGTGACCGGTGTTTATATTTATGTGGTAAACTTTCGGACATCTATTTATGTTTTCTGCTATTTTATTCTATTTTACACTTTATATTTTAGATCATTTTGGGATGACAGTATATATTTGCTATTGTAGATGCTCTTGTTTTGATAGTTGCACACTTTTAGTATATATATATATATATATTGCATCTTAATTTTTGATTGTGATTAGAAAAGTGTTCTGGATTGTTAAAAATCTAGTTGACTCTTTTTTATATAAGAATTGTGTTTTGATTGAAAAAGGGATAAACTAGGAAATTTTTTTTAATTTTTCTAAATCACAACATTGCATTAGAATAAGCTTAGTCAATATGATGAAAATTTCCAAGGAATTCATTTTTAGGATACCACCCAATTGGTAGAAAATTTTTTTTAGAACTTGCTTGAACCATATACTTGTGGATCATGTTTTGAGCCAAGAACACAAGAATGTGAGATTTGAGCCTAATTGTGTGGTTACATCATACATAACCACTTATTTTCATTCTCGTGTGCATCATTCTCTTCTTATAATTGTAATCTTTGATTTGTTTGATCCTTTATATCCATTACTTTGTGTATACATGTATTTATATGATTGAGGCCATTGTTCAAATAGCTCACTTACCCAAATAAGTCTATCGTTTATCTTCCATTGTTAGCCAATTTTGAGCCTATGCTTAACCCATTTGTTCATAATTGTAGCACATTACAAGCTTAAGCGAAAAACAACAAATGTCCCTTGTTAGGATCTTTGATTAGCTTAGACTAGTGAGAGTGTTTATCATTCGATTTTGGGAAGGTTGGGAACATTGGGTAGAAATAAAAGTGTATTTATATTTTTATTGAAAATTTTTAGGAATTGGGTACATACTCATGTATTAATCATGTGTAAACCATATGCATTGATGTTCTTGTATATATTTTAGTGTGAAATAAAATTTATTTTGCAGCAAAAAGGGAACAAAGGATCCTAAAGTTTAAGTTTTCATAAATTCAGTACATATGGGTGGTAATCAAAAAGAAAATGCATGAGTGTGTGAAAAGTGAAGAATGGATAGCTAGGCTTGTTTAGAATTGTTTAGGTTGTCATAGGTTAGGTGGGAAGTTTAAGTTAGTCAAAGATTCAAATTTCAAGCTCACTTGACCATATGCATCCTACCTTGACCCTAGCCCCATTACAACCTATGGGAAGTCCTCATGATACCTATATGCATGCATGAAATAAGTTTGTGAACTCTTTCAATGATTCAATCCAATTGTGGTTTGCTTGATTGCTAATATCTTGGCCCTTGTGCTTGTATGTGTATTCTTGGAGATTAATTTATTTTGACTAAGCCATTACATCATGTAAATAGATTGCATATAGATAGATTGCATTTAGTAGTTACATTGAATAAATGTTAATACCATTTGCTTCTTCTTGATTTTAGCATGAGGACATGCTTAGTTTAAGTGTGGGGAGATTTGATAAACCCCGATTTCGTGATTTATCTTGTGCTTATTTTGGGGGATTTTATCACCTTTTTCCACGTTTATTCAATGAAATAGCATGGTTTTGTAATTTTCCCTTGAATTGTGCTTAAATGCGAAAACATGCTTTTTAGGCCCTAAAATTGGTGATTTTAATTCACTTTAATTCCATTCGATGCCTTGATGTGTTTGTTGAGTAATTTCAGGATCATAAGGCAAGTATTGGATGGAAGAAGTGAGTAGAAAAGCATACAAAGGGGAAAATGCATGAAGAAACAAAGATTGGGAGTGCATCAAAGGACGCGCACGCGCACAAGGCGCGCGCGCGCAAAAGAGATCTCGCCCATGGATGCGCACGCGTACATGCCGCTTCCGCGCGGATGGAGAAATTGTCAATCGACGTGCACGCGCACATGGCGCGCACGCGCCAATACTCTTACATGGCCCACTTGAAGGCAAAATGCTGGGGGCGATTTCTGAGCTGCCCAGGCCCAAGTCCAACTTGTTTCTGAGTGTATTTCATGCAGAATTAAAGTCCAAGCAAAGGGGGAGCAATTAGTTTAGCCAACATGAGCCTTTAGTTAATTTTCTAGAGAGAGAAGCTCCCTCTTCTCTCTAGAATTAGGTTAGGATTAGGGTAGATTATCTTAAATCCAAGTTCAATTACTTGATTTCATCTTGTCTCTTTTATAATTTTTCATTTTTACATCTTGGTTTTCTCAATTGTGATGTTAATTTCTCGTTTTGCTCTCTTTTGTGATGATGAACTCATGTTGGATTTGATTTGTTTTTAATGCAATTTAGTGTTGATGTTATTTTTATTGATGAATTGAGTTGTGATCTTACTTTTCTTGCACTTAATAGTTGTTAGATTTTGTTATTCTTGCAATTTATGATGTCTACTTTTATTGCACTCTATGTGTTTTATGAAATGCTCTCTTCAATTTTTGAGTAGTTTTGTCAACTCTTGGCCTAAGCCAAGGGAATTGGACAACCTTGAGTCATTGGGTATAATAGATTTGGTGATTTGAGAACCCATGGTGATCAATTTGACATCCATTGATGCTAACCCACTACTAAGTTAATTAGTAAGTAGGTTAGGACTTAAGGGTGGATGTGATCAAATCTATATGACGTACTTCAAGCTTAGGAGTAAACGTTACGTACTTAAAGATTTTGGGAAGTAGACTTAATAGGTTGGCCTCTCATGATTATCAATATTCGATTTGTTGACAAGGATGGTGATCTCAATTACCCAAGTCTTAGCCAAGAGTTCTTTATCTTATTTCCTTTATTCACTTGCTAAATTTATTCTCTTGTCATCTCATGAACCAAAAAAACCCCCTTTTTTTACCCCTTCATAGCCAACAACTAAGCATTATATTGTTATCCTAGGGAGACGACCCGGAGTCCAAATACTTCGGTTAATTTTTATTGGGGTTAGTTAATTGTGACAACCAACTAAATTTTTGATTGGGAGGATTGTTTGTTGGTGTAGAACTATACTTGCAACGAGATTTCAATTATGAAATTCTATACCAACACAAGAATTCGCTCGTCAACTAGCAGGTCATGAATACTACTGCTTTTTGGATGACTATTATGGTTACAACCGAATTGCAGTAGATCCTCAGGACTAAGAGAAAATAGCATTCACATGTCCATCTGGGAGTCTTTGCCTACAGAAGGATGCTGTTTGGTCTGTGCAATGCACCTGCAAACTTTCAGAGGTGCATGCTCTCTATATTCTCTGACATGGTAGAAAAATTTCTGGAAGTCTTCATGGATGACTTCTCAGTATTTGGAGACTCATTCAGCTCCTGTCTTGATCATCTAGAACTTGTTCTGAAAAGGTGCCAAGAGACCAACCTGATTTTAAACTGTGAGAAATGTCACTTCATGGTGATTGAAGGAATTGTCCTTGGGCACAAAATTTTGAACAAGAGAATAGAGGTGGATCAAGCTAAGGTAGAGGTAATTGAAAAATTACCACCACCTGTCAATGTTAAGGGAATCTGAAGCTTTCTAGGGCATGTAGGATTCTATAGGAGGTTTATAAAGAATTTTTCAAAAATTGCAAAACCTCTGAGCAATCTGCTAGCTGTTGACACGCCATTTGTCTTTGACACGGAGTGTCTGCAGGTGTTTGAAACTCTGAAAGCTAAGCTGGTCACAGCACCAGTCATTTCTGCACCAGACTGGACATTACCATTTGAACTAATGTGTGATGCCAGTGACCATGCCATTGGTGCAGTATTGGGACAAAGGCTTAACAAGCTTCTGCACGTCATTTACTATGCTAGCCGTGTTCTGAATGACGCATAGAAGAATTACACAACCACAGAAAAAGAGTTGCTTGTAGTGGTTTATGCCATTGACAAGTTCAGATCTTATTTAGTAGGATCAAAAGTGATTGTGTTCACTGACCATGCTGCTTTGAAATATCTCCTCACAAAGCAGGATTCAAAACCCAGACTCATAAGATGGGTGCTGCTTCTGCAAGAGTTTGATATAGAAATAAGAGACAGAAAGGGGACAGAAAACCAAGTAGCTGATCACTTGTCGCGGATAGAACCAGTAGTAGGAGTGTCCCTCCCTCCTACTGAGATCTCTGAAATCTTTTCGGATGAGCAACTCTTTGCCATTCAGGAAGTACCATGGTTTGCAGACATTGCAAACTATAAAACTGTGATATTCATACCCAAAGAGTACAGTAAGTAGCAAACGAAAAAATTGATTACTGATGCAAAGTACTAATCGTGGGATGAACCATATCTCTTTAAGAGGTGTGCAAACAGAATGATCTGTAGATGTGTGCCTAGAGAAGAGGCACAGAAGATCCTATGGCATTGCCATGGATCACAGTATGGAGGATATTTCGGAGGTGAGCGAACAACCACCAAGGTTCTCCAGTGTAGCTTCTACTAGCCTACTCTCTATAGAGACTCCCGAGAGTTTGTACATAATTGTGACAGTTGCCAGAGAGCTGGGAATCTGCCTCACAGTTATGCCATGCCTCAACAAGGGATCTTAGAGATTGAGTTGTTTGATGTATGGGGTATTGACTTCATGGGGCCTTTCCCACCATCATACTCAAACACTTATATTCTGGTGGCAGTAGACTAAATGGGTGGAGGCAATTACAACACCCACTAATGATACTAAGACAGTGATGAAGTTCCTCCAGAAGCATATCTTCAGCAGGTTCGGTGTCCCTAGGATACTGATCAGTGATGGAGGCACTCATTTCTGCAATAAACAGCTTGACTCTGCTCTGGTAACCATAAAGTGGCAACTCTATATCACCCACAGACAAATGGGCAGGCTGAAGTCTCAAATAGAGAACTAAAACAAATCCTGGAGCGGACTGTAAGTAACCGCAGAAAGGATTGGGCAAGAAGTCTGGATGATACTCTGTGGGCATACAGAACCGCATTCAAGACTCCTATAGGGACCTTTCCATATCAGCTTGTGTATGGAAAAGCCTGTCATCTGCTAGTGGAACTGGAACACAAGGCCTACTGGGCAACCAGGTTCTTAAACCTTGATGCTAAGGTAGCTGGAGAGAAAAGATTACTCCAGTTGAATGAGCTGGAGGAGTTCAGACTCAATGCTTTCGAAAATGCTAAAATTTACAAGGAGAAAGCAAAAAAATGGCATGATAGAAAGCTGTCATCTAGAGTCTTTGAGCCAGGACAGAAGGTTCTGCTGTTTAACTCTAGGCTCAGATTGTTCCCTGGGAAATTGAAATCCCAGTGGAAGGGACCATATGTGATTACAAATGTGTCACCATATGGATATGTAGAGCTTCAAGATATTGACTCAGACAAAAAGTTCATTGTTAATGGACAGAGAGTCAAACATTATCTTGAAGGCAATGTTGAGCAAGAGTGCTCAACACTGAGACTAAATTAAAAGCTCAGTAAAAAGTCCAGCTAAAGACAGTAAAGAAGCGCTTGCTGGGAGGCAACCCAACCATTATAAAAAATTAGATGTTTATAACAATTATAAGTCTATTTAATTTTGTTATTCATGTTAGCTAAAGCATTTCATTGAATAAGTCAAGGAAATGAAGGTTCAGAACATAAAGCAAAGGAATCACAGAGAAAAAGGGCTCACTGGCATTAAAATGCCAGTAAAGAGGTGGTGCACGAAATCACAGTCACACTTTTGTAATTTCGCACAACTAACCAGCAAGTGCACTGGGTCGTCCAAGTAATACCTTACGTGAGTAAGGGTCGATCCCATGGAGATTGTCGGCTTGAAGCAAGCTATGGTTATCTTGTAACTCTTAGTCAGGATATCAATAATTCTTAGATTTAATTGTAAAAAGTAAAATAATATGAAATAAATATTTGTTATGCAGTAATGGAGAACAGGTTGAGGTTTTGGAGATGCTCTGTCTTCTGAATTTCTGCTTTCCTACTGTCTTCTTCTTCATGCACGCAAGGTTCCTTCCATGGCAAGCTGTATGTTGGTGGATCACCGTTGTCAATGGCTACCATCCGTCTTCTCAGTGAAAATGGTCCAAATGCACTGTCACCGCACGACTAATCATCTGTTGGTTCTCACTCATGCTGGAATAGGATCCATTGATCTTTTTGCGTCTGTCACTACGCCCAGCACTTATGAGTTTAAAGCTCGTCACAGTCATCCTATCCCAGATCCTACTCAGAATACCACAGACAAGGTTTAGACGTTCCGGATCTCAAGAATGCTGCCAATTGATTCTAACTTATACCACGAAGACTTTGATCTGAACCAGGAGCCTAAGAGATAAGCACTCAGTCTAAGGTAGAACGGAGGTGGTTGTCAGGCACGCGTTCATAGGTTGAGAATGGTGATGAGTGTCACAGATCATCACATTCATCAAGTTGAAGTACGAGTGAATATCTTAGAATGGAAGCAAGCGTAATTGAATGGAAAACAGTAGTAATTACATTAATTCATCAAAACACAGCAGAGCTCCTCACCCCAACCATGGGGTTTAGAAACTCATGCCGTAGAAGATACAATATGAAACATGTAGAGTGTCATGAGGTACAAGATGAATCACTAAAAGTAGTTTTTATAATAAACTAGTGAACCTAGGGTTACAGAAAATGAGTAAGCTAGAATAGTTAGTGTAGAAATCCACATCCGGGGCCCACTTGGTGTGTGCTTGGGCTGAGCATTGAAGCTTTCATGTGTAGAGAGCTTTCTTGGAGTTAAACGCCAGCTTTTGTGCCAGTTTAGGCGTTTAACTCCAGCTTTCATGCTAGTTCTGGCGTTTTGATGCCAGAATTTCTATACTGACTTGGAACGCCGGTTTGGGCCATCAAATCTCGGGCAAAGTATGGACTATTATCTACTACTGGAAAGCCCAGGATGTCTACTTTCTAACGCAATTAAGAGCGCGCCAATTGGGCTTCTGTAGCTCCAAAAAATCCATTTCGAATGCAGGGAGGTCAGAATCCAATAGCATCTGCAGTCCTTTTTCAGCCTCTGAATCAGATTTTTGCTCAGGTCCCTCAATTTCAGCCAGAAAATACCTGAAATCACATAAAAACACAAAAACTCATAGTAAAGCCCAGAAATGTGATTTTTATTTAAAAACTAATAAAAATATAATAAAAAGTAATTAAAACATACTAAAAACTACCTAAAAACAATGCCAAAAAGCGTATAAATTATCCACTCATCACAACACCAAACTTAAATTGTTGCTTGTCCCAAGCAACTAAAAACAAAGTAGGATAAAAAGAAGAGAATATACAATAAATTCCGAAAACATCTATGAAGATCAGTCTTAATTAGATGAGCGGGGCTCTTTGGTTTTTGCTTCTGAACAGTTTTGGCATCTCACTTTATCCTTTGAAGTTCAGAATGATTGGCATCTATAGGAACTCAGAATTCAGATAGTGTTATAGATTCTTCTAGTTCAGTATTGTTGATTCTTGAACACAGTTACTTTATGAGTCTTGGACGTGACCCTAAGCATTTTGTTTTCCAGTATTACCACCGGATACATAAATGCCACAGACACATAACTGGGTGAACCTTTTCAGATTGTGACTCAGCTTTGCTAGAGTCCCTAATTAGAGGTGTCCAGAGCTCTTAAGCACACTCTTTTTGCTTTGGATCACGACTTTAACCGCTTAGTCTCAATCTTTTCCTTTGACACCTTCACGCCACAAGCACATGGTTAGGGACAGCTTGGTTTAGCCGCTTAGGCCAGGATTTTATTCTTGTGGACCCTCCTATCCACTGATGCTCAAAGCCTTGGATCCTTTTTATTTTACCCTTGCCTTTTGGTTTAAAGGGCTATTAGCTTTTTCTGCTTGCTTTTTCTTTTTCTTTCTTTTTTTTTTGCCTCTCTCTTTTTTTTTCCGCAAGCTTTTCACTACTTTTTCTTGCTTCAAGAATCATTTTTATGTTTTTTCAGATTATCAATAACATTTCTCCTTTTCCATCATTCTTTCAAGTGCCAACAATTTTAACATTCATAAACAACAAATTCAAAAATATGTACTGTTCAAGCATTCATTCAGAAAACAAAAAGTATTGCCACCACATCAAAATAATTAAACTGTTTTAAAATTTGAAATTCATGTACTTCTTTTTCTTTTGCAATTAAAAACATTTTTCATTTAAGAAAGGTGATGGATTCATAGGACATTCATAGCTTTAAGGCATAGACGCTAAGATACTAATGATCATGTAGTGAAGACACAAACATAGATAGAACATCAAGCATAGAAATCGAAAAATAGAAAAATAAGAACAAGAAAATTAAAGAACGGGTCCACCTTAGTGATGACGGCTAGTTCTCCTTCTTGATAATCTTATGAAGTGCTTTAGCTCCTCTATGTCTCTTCCTTGCCTTTGTTGCATCTCTCTCATTGCCTTTTGGTCCTTTCTAATTTCATGGAGGATAGTGGAATGCTCTTGTTGAGGTCCATGAGTGGGCTCTCTTGTTTGCTCCATCCTTTTCTTAGTGATGGGCTTTTGAGATGAATCTCTCCATTTCCCATGACTCGGAGTTGGAAGCAATTGCCTTTCCTTTCCTTTTCCTAGAAGTTTCTCCGGCCTTAGGTGCCATAAATGGTTATGGAAAAACAAAAAGCAATGCTTTTACCACACCAAACTTAGAAGGTTTGCTCGTCCTCGAGCAAAAGAAGAAAAAGGATGTTATCGGAAGGTGTGAAGAAGAGATAGATAGAGTTGAGGTAGGTGGGGATCCTGTGGGGTCCACAGATCCTGAGGTGTCAAGGATTTCTTCATCCCTGCACCATGTGGTATGTAAACGCCCCCTTGATTGCTAATCCTAGCGTTAAACGCCAGGTTGCTACCCATTTCTAGCGTTAAACACCAGCTCTGTGCCCCTTTCTGGCATTAAACGCCCAGAATGGTGCCAGACTGGGCGTTTAACGCCCATTCTGCTACCCTTACTGGCGTTTAAACGCCAGTAAGCTTCTCCTCCAGGGTGTGCTATTTTTAATGCTATTTTTCATTCTATTTTTGCTTTTTCAGTTGCTTTTATGACTCCACATGATCATCAACCTGAAGATAATATAAGATAACAATGGAAAATAAATATATATAATTAAAGAACATTGGGTTGCCTCCCAATAAGTGCTTTTTTATTGTCTTTAGCTGGACCTTGACTGAGCTTTTATTCTAGTATCAGGTTTGAGCATTCTTGCTCAAAATTGCTTTCAACATAATGTTTGATTCTCTGTCCATTAACAATGAACTTTTTGTCAGAATCAATATCCTGAAGCTCAACATATCCATATGGTGACACACTTGTAATCACATATGGTCCTCTCTACCGGGATTTTAATTTCCCAGGGAATAATCTAAGTCTAGAGTTAAACAGTAGAACCTTCTGTCCTGGCTTAAAAACTCTAGATGACAGTTTCTTGTCATGCCACCTTTTTGCTTTTTCTTTATAAATTTTTGCATTTTCAAAAGCATTGAGTCTGAATTCCTCTAGCTCATTCAGCTGGAGCAATCTTTTCTCTCCAGCTAACTTAGCATCCAGGTTTAGGAATCTGGTTGCCCAGTAGGCCTTATGTTCCAGTTCCACGGGCAGATGATAGGCCTTGCCATACACAAGCTGGTATGGAGAGGTTCCTATAGGAGTTTTGAATGCTGTTCTGTATGCTCACAGAGCATCATCCAAGCCTTTTGCCCAATTCTTTCTATGGGCAATTACAGTCCATTCTAGGATTCTTTTTAGTTCTCTATGAGAGACTCCAGCCTGCCCATTTGTCTGTGGGTGATATGGAGTTGCTATTTTGTGGCTAATTCTATATCGGACCATAGCAGAGTATAGCTGTTTATTGCAGAAATGAGTGCCCCTGTCACTGATTAGTACTCTAGGGACGTCAAATCTGCTGAAGATATGTTTCTGGAGGAATTTCAGTACGGTCTTAGTATCATTAGTGGGTGTGACAATTGCTTCTACCCATTTAGATACATAGTCTACTGCCACCAGAATGTAAGTGTTTGAGTATGATGGTGGGAAGGGACCCATCAAGTCAATACCCCACATATCAAACAACTCAATCTCTAAGATCCCTTGTTGAGGCATGGCATAACCATGAGGCAAGTTGCCAGCTCTTTGGCAACTGTCACAGTTACGCACAAACTCTCGGGCATCTCTATAAAGAGTAGGCCAGTAGAAGCCACATTGGAGGACCTTAGTGGCTGTTTGCTCACCTCCGAAATATCCTCCATACTGTGATCCATGGCAGTGCCATAGGATCTTCTGTGCCTCTTCTCTGAGTACGCATCTGCGGATCATTCCGTCTGCACATCTCTTAAAGAGATATGGTTCATCCCATAAGTAGTACTTTGCATCTGAAATTAGTTTTTTCATCTGCACCCTGCTGTACTCTTTGGGTATGAACCTCACAGCTTTATAATTCACAATGTCTGTAAACCATGGTGCTTCCTGAATGGCGAAGAGTTGCTCATTTGGAAAGGTTTCAGAGATCTCAGTAGAAGGGAGGGACGCCCCTGCTACTGGTTCTATCCGGGACAGGTGATCAGCTAGCTGGTTCTCTGTCCCTTTTCTGTCTCTTATTTCTATATCAAACTCTTGCAGGAGCAACACCCATCTTATGAGCCTGGGTTTTGAATCCTGCTTTGTGAGTAGGTATTTAAGAGCAGCATGGTTAGTATACACAATCACTTTTGAACCTACTAAATAGGATCTAAACTTGTCAATGGCATAAACCACTGTAAGTAACTCTTTTTCTGTGGTTGTGTAATTCTTCTATGCATCATTTAAAACACGGCTAGCATAGTAAATGACGTGCAGAAGCTTGTTATGCCTCTGTCCCAACACTGCACCAATGGCATGGTCACTGGCATCACACATTAGTTCGAATGGTAATGTCCAGTCTGGTGCAGAGATGACTGGTGCTATGACCAGCTTAGCTTTTAGGGTTTCAAACGCTTGCAGACACTCTGTGTCAAACACAAATGGCGTGTCAGCAGCTAGCAGATTGCTCAGAGGTTTAGCAATTTTTGAAAAATCCTTTATAAACCTCCTGTAGAATCCTGCATGTCCCAGAAAGCTTCTGATTGCCTTTACATTGGCAGGTGGTGGTAATTTTTTAATTACCTCTACCTTAGCTTGATCCACCTCTATTCCTTTGTTCGAAATTTTATGCCCAAGGATAATTCCTTCAGTCACCATAAAGTGACATTTTTCCCAGTTTAAAACCAAGTTAGTCTCTTGGCACCTTTTCAGAATAAGTGCTAGATGATCAAGACAGGAGCTGAATGAGTTTCCAAATACTGAGAAGTCATCCATGAAGACTTCCAAGAATTTTTCCACCATATCAGAGAAAATAGAGAGCATGCATCTCTGAAAAGTTGCAGGTGCATTGCACAAACCAAAAGGCATCTTTCTGTATGCAAATGCTCCAGATGGACATGTGAATATTGTTTTCTCTTGGTCTTGAAGATCTACTGCAATTTGGTTGTAACCTGAATAGCCATCCAAAAAGCAGTAGTATTCATGACCTGCTAGTCTCTCTAGCATCTGGTCTATGAATGCTAAAGGAAAATGATCCTTTCTGGTGGCTGTATTGAGCCTTCTGTAGTCAATACACATATGCCACCCTGTAACTGTTCTTGTAGGAACCAGTTCACTCTTTTCATTATGAACCACTATCTTGCCTCCCTTCTTGGGGACAACGTGGACAGGGCTCACCCAGGGGCTATCAGAAATAGGATAAACAATCCCAGCCTCTAGTAACTTGGTGACCTTTTTCTGCACCACCTCCTTCATGGCTGGATTTAGCCGCATTTGTGGTTGAACCACTGGCTTAGCATCATCCTCCAATAGGATCTTGTGCATGCATCTTGCTGGGCTAATGCCCTTAAGATCACTTATGGACCACCCAAGAGCTGTCTTGTGTGTCCTCAGCACCTGAATTAGTGCTTTCTCTTCCTGGGGATTTAAAGCAGAGCTTATGATCACCGAAAAAGTGTCACCTTCTCCCAGAAATGCATATTTCAGGGATGGTGGTAGTGGTTTGAGCTCGGGTTTAGGAGGCTTATCCTCTTCCTGAGGAATTTTCAGAGGTTCTTTTATTTCCTCTGGTTCCTCCAGATTAGGCTGAACATCTTTAAAGATGTCCTCTAGCTCTGATTCGAGACACTCAGTCATATTGATCTCTTCCACCAAGGAGTCAATAATATCAGCGCTCATGCAGTCATTTGATGTGTCTGGATGCTGCATAGCTTTGACAGCATTTAACTTGAACTCATCCTCATTGACTCTCAGGGTTACTTTCCCTTTTTGGACATCAATGAGAGTTTGTCCAGTTGCTAGGAAGGGTCTTTCTAGAATGAGAGTTGCACTCTTGTGCTCCTCCATTTCCAACACTACAAAGTCAGTGGGAAAGGTAAATGGCCCAAACTTGACAATCATGTCCTCAATTATGCCTGATGGGTATTTAATGGAGCCATCAGCAAGTTGAAGACATATCCGGGTTGGTTTGACTTCTTCAGTCAAGCCAAGCTTTTTGACAGTGGATGCAGGTATTAGGTTGATACTTGCTCTAAGGTCACATAGAGCTGTCTTGGTACAAGCACCCTCTAATGTGCATGTTATCATAAAGCTTCCTGGATCTTTAAGCTTTTCTGGTAAGTTTTTCAGAATGACTGCACTACATTCTTCAGTGAGAAAAACTTTTTCAGTTTCTCTCCAATCCTTCTTATGACTTAAGATCTCTTTCATGAACTTAGCATAAGAGGGTATTTGCTCAAGTGCCTCTGCAAACGGGATCTTTATCTCAAGAGTCCTGAGATAGTCTGCAAAGCAGACAAATTATTTATCCTGTTCCGCTTGGCGGAGTTTCTGAGGATAAGGCATCTTGGCTTTATATTCTTCAACCTTAGTTGCTGTAGGTTTATTCCCTACAGAGGTGGTTGGAGAAGCCTTCTTAGAGGGGTTATGATCAGCACTTGTAAGTGTCTGATCCCTCATTGGCGTTTGAACGCCAGGATAGGGTGCTGGATGGGCGTTTAACGCTAGCTTCCCACCCTTTTCTGGCGTTTGAACGCTAGAACTGGGCAGGGAATGGGTGTTTAACGCCAACTTTTCTCCCTTTTCTGGTGTTTGAACGCCAGAAGTGGGCATCCACTGGGAGTTTAACGCTAATCTTTCACCATTTTCTGGCGTTTGAATGCCAGAATTATTCCTCTCTGGGCTCTTGCTGTCCTCAGAGGGATTTTGGGCAGTGGTTTGGTCATCCTCTGTCAGTTGTTCCTTTCTTGGCTTTCTGCTACTTTTAGCTGATTTATTCAATGTCTTCTCGCTCCTTAATTGGACAGCTTGGCATTCTTCTGTTATCTGTTTAGATAACTACTGTCTTGTCTGATTCAATTGTGCTTCCATATTCTTGTTAGCATTTTTCTCTTTAAATTCTGCTAATTGTTTTGTCACAAGGAGTAATTGCTGATTAAGTTCAACAATCTGTTCTTGAGGATTAGGATCAGTAGTTACTGTCCTAGCCTCTTCTTTTATGGAGGACTCACTGCTTGAGTACAGATGTTGATTTCTAGCAACCATATCTATGAGTTCTTGAGCCTCTTCAATCGTCTTTCTCATGTGTATAGATCCACCAGCTGAGTAGTCTAGAGACATTTGAGCTCTTTCTGTAAGCCCATAATAGAAAATGTCTAACTGTACCCACTCTGAAAATATTTCAGAGGGGCATTTCCTTAGCATCCCTCTGTACCTCTCCCAGGAATTATAAAGGAATTCATGATCCTTTTGTTTAAAGCCTTGGATGTCCAGCCTTAGCTGTGTCATCCTTTTTGGAGGGTAGAATTGATTCAGGAATTTGTCTGTTAACTGTCTCCATGTTTTTATGCTTGCTGTGGGTTGGTTATTTAACCACTTCTTAGCTTGATCTTTTAAAGAAAATGGAAACAATAATAATCTGTAGACATCCTGATCCACTTCTTTATCACGTACTGTGTCAACAATTTATAAGAATTGTGCCAGAAACTCAGTAGGTTCTTCCGGTAGAAGACCGGAATACTGGCAATTTTGCTGCACCATGATAATGAGCTGAGAATTTAGCTCAAAACTGCTTGCTTCGATGGGAGGTATATAGATGCTACTCCCATATGCAGCTGTAATGGGGTTAGCATATGACCCCAGAGTCTTTCTGGACTGTTCATTTCCACTTATGTCCATGATGGAGAAAAGGGAATTGATATGAATTGCAAATAAATTATATTTTTAAATTTTTTTATTTTGATTTAATTAAAAGTAACCGAATAAAATAAAACAAAATAAATGGAAGATAAAATAAAAGTTTTGAAAATTAAAAAAAATGAAATAAAAGCAAATTGAAAACTAAATTAATTAATTAAAAAGATTTTGGAAAAAGAATGCTTAGTTATTTTCGAAATATGAAAGAGAAAAGTAGTTAGGTGATTTTTTTGAAAAAGATTTTGAAATTAGCAATCAAAAAGATATGATTGAAAATTATTTTGAAAAAGATATGATTGAGAAGATATGATTGCAATCTATAAAAAAAATATATCATTGAAAAGATATGATTGAAGAAATTAAAAAGATTTGATTTTTGAAAAAGATTTGAAAAGATCAATTTTTGAAATTAGAATTTTGACTTGACTAAAAAAAGGATATGATTTTGAAAATCTTTGACTAATTTAATGCAAAATTTCGAAATTTATGAGTAAAATAAGGAAAAGATATTTTTTAATTTTTGAATTTTAATGAGGAAAGAGGAAAACAACAAAATGACACTAAACTTAGAAATTTTAGATCAAAACAAAGAGAACAAACAAGAAAACTTTGAATGTCAAGATGAAAACCAAGAACACATTTTTGAAAAATTTTTAAGTAAATAAAAGCACAAGGGACACCAAACTTAAAATTTTTAGAAAATCAAACACAAATTTTCGAAAATTTAAAGGAAAACACAAAGGAGACACCAAACTTAGAATTTTTAAAGATCAAGAAAGAACTAAGAACATGCAAATTCGAAAAATTAAAAGAAAATAAAAGCATGCAATTGACACCAAACTTAAAATATGAAACTAACTCAAATAAAAGACTCAAATTTAGTGACTCTAAACCAACAAAAATAAATTATTCCTAATCTAAGCAACAAGATAAACCGTCAGTTGTCCAAACTCGAACAATCCCCGGCAAAGGCGCCAAAAACTTGGTGCACGAAATCACAATCACACTTTTGCAATTTCGCACAACTAACCAGCAAGTGCACTGGGTCGTCCAAGTAATACCTTACGTGAGTAAGGGTCGATCCCACGGAGATTGTCGGCTTGAAGCAAGCTATGGTTATCTTATAACTCTTAGTCAGGATATCAATAATTCTTAGATTTAATTGTAAAAAGTAAAAGAACATGAAATAAATACTTGTTATGCAGTAATGGAGAACAGGTTGAGGTTTTGGAGATGCTCTGTCTTCTAAATTTCTGCTTTCCTACTGTCTTCTTCTTCATGCACACAAGGTTCCTTCCATCGCAAGCTGTATGTTGGTGGATCACCATTGTCAATGGCTACCATCCGTCCTCTGAGTGAAAATGGTCCAAATGCGCTGTCACCGCAAGGCTAATCATCTGTCGGTTCTTACTCATACTGGAATAGGATCTATTGATCCATTTGCGTCTGTCACTACGCCCAGCACTTGTGAGTTTGAAGCTCGTCACAGTCATCCTATCCCAGATCCTACTCAGAATACCACAGACAAGGTTTAGACGTTTCGGATCTCAAGAATGCTGCCAATTGATTCTAGCTTATACCACGAAGACTCTGATCTGAACTAGGAGGCTAAGAGATAAGCACTCAGTCTAAGGTAGAACGGAGGTGGTTGTCAGGCACGTGTGATGACAAGTCATCTTAGCCTATTTTAACTAGTCTTTTTCTTTTGTTTTCATTAGAATTATGCACTTTCTTGAGCTACAAGCAAGCCAATTAGGTAGATTTTCATGTTTCCTTTGATTTAATCAACCATGTATGAATTCATGCTATTTCATGAGGTTTTATACTATAATTGTTACATATTATGAAAGAATGAATATCTCATAATTTTAAGCATAGCTTTGATGTGTTTGGTTGATTAATGATAGGTGAAGAAAGCTTGGAGAAAGGTTGAAGCAAGAAGGAATAGCTAGGAGTAAAGAGAAGACAATGGAATAAGTGAAATTGAACCAGGAAGCAAAAAGCTGGACCTAAAGTTAGCCTCAAACTTTTGCACAAACTTTTGGGTGAAAAGTTAGCCCCAACGTTAGCCCCTAACTTTTGGGCTAACGTTGGAACTTGAAAATCACTCCCTGGGTACCAAAAGTTTGCGCCAACGTTAGCCCCTAACTTTGAGGCTAACGTTGGCACATGAAAATCCTCCCTGGGCACCAAAAGTTTGCGCCAACGTTAGCCCCCTAACTTTGAGGCTAACGTTGGCATGAAGAAAACCTCCCTGGGCACCAAAAGTTTGCGCCAACGTTAGCCCCCTAACTTGGTGGCTAACGTTGGCAGATGAAAATCACAAGGGGAGGAGCAAAAGTTTGCGCCAACGTTAGCCCCTAACTTGGTGGCTAACGTTGGCGCCACAAGTGCACAAGGTAAGGCCAACATTAGCGCCAAAGTTAGACCCCTAACTTTGGCACCAACGTTGGTATCAGATGGATATAGCTGCTGATATGAAAAGTTTGGGCAAAAGTTAGCCCCCTAACTTTTGCTCAAACTTTTGGTCCAACTTTTGCAAAACTCAAACCCGGTTCAATTGGTTCGTTTTGGTTCCTCTTCAAACTCCAAGAGCAATCAACCAAGGCCTCTTTCAACCCAATTCCACCAAGAGAAAAGGCCCAACTCAAGGCTTGAAGATCATTGGAAGAAAGTGTATAAAGAGGATAGAATTCAAGTTCTTCGGAGAGCTTTCTTTTGGAATTTTCATAATAGTTTTCGGAGAGCTTTTGATATTGAGTGATCTTTAATTTCTTTGTCTTGGGGAAGGAGAATTCACTTCTCTTCCTCTCAGTTTTATTGCTTTCAATTTCAATTACAATTGTCTTGGATTTTTGGGTTGGAGAATTGAAGAAATTCTGTTTCAATCTCAACCTTGGATCTCACTGCTTTATTTACTGCTTGATTGAATTTCAATTTCTGTTAATTGCTCTTCATCCACTTTCTTTGAATTTCAATTACAATTTCTTGTTGGATCTAGGAAGGCATTGAGATCTAGACTTGGTTTTCTAGTCTCTGGGTCCTGAGATCTAATTTCCCAATTTTACATTTTCTGTTTACTGTTTTCATGTTCATTTACTTTTCTGCTTCAAGATCCAATCTAACCCAAACCTTCTTCTACTTCTCTGTTTGATGCAATTTACTTTTCCTTGTTTAAATTCTGCAAATCCAATCCCCAATTCCCTTTACAATTCCAGCCGTTTACATTTCTTGCACTTTAAGATTCCGCAATTTACTTTTCTTGCATTCTAAGTTTCTGCTATTTAATTTCTTGTTCTTTAAGATTCAGCACTTTAATTCCCTGTTCTCTTTACTTCCATGCAATTTAATTTCTGCAAATCACAAAACACTCAACCAAATCTTGATTCGCTTGACTAAATTAACCACTAAGCTAAAATTGCTCAATCCTTCAATCCCTGTGGGATCGACCTCACTCCCGTGAGTTTTTATTACTTGATACGACCCGGTACACTTGCCGGTTAGATTTGTGTGTTTTGGGAGAAATTTATTTTTCACCAAAATACTCATCAAGTTTTTGGCGCCGTTGCCGGGGATTGATTAGATTGACAATGATTAAGTGTGGTGGTAATCTAGATCAAGCACTTTTTCTTTAATTTTGATTAACCCACTAACTGTTTGATTTTTTGCTTAAACTAACTAACACTTCAATCTAGCAGTAGATTGAAGTGTCACTGGTTTTGTGCATTTCTCATGCTCTGCTTGTATGTCAGGTACAAGAAGAACCATACCCAATTTTCATGAACAAGACGAAAGAACTCTCAGGAGGTTAAGAAGAGCTGAAAGAGGGAAAAATATTGTTGGAGAAGAGGAATCAGACGAAGAATTCCAAGAGATGGAGGAACATTCAACCAACCCACCAGGTGGAGCAGACAACAACAATGACAACCCACCCCAGAGGAGAGTTTTGGCTTCCTATACCTTTGCAAATCCTAGACATTGTGGGAGCAGCATCTTGGCCCCAAATGTCAATGCTAACAATTTTGAACTCAAGCCACAACTCATCACTTTGGTTCAGAACAATTGCTCTTTTGGTGGAGGACCACTTGAAGACCCACACCAACACTTATCCACTTTCTTGAGGATATGCAACACTGTCAAAACTAATGGTGTGCCTCCTGACAGTTACAAGCTGATGCTATTCCCATTTTCTCTCAGGGACAAGGCCACTCAATGGTTGGAATCTTTTCCAAGGGACAGCATCAACAACTGGGATGATTTGGTAACCAAGTTTCTTGCCAAGTTTTACCCACCTCAGAGGATTATAAGGTTGAAGGTTGAGGTACAAACATTTACACAAATGGAGGCTGAACCCATCTATGAGGCATGGGAGAGGTACAAGGCTCTAATCAGGAAATGTCCCCCTGCCATGTTTAATGAGTGGGAGAAGCTGCAGAACTTCTATGAAGGCTTAACACTAAAATCCCAGGAAGCTTTGGATCATTCAGCTGGAGGTTCCTTGCAACTCATGAAAACTGCAGAGGAGGCTCAAGAACTCATTGATATGGTGGCCAACAACCAATATTTCTTTGCTCATCAAAGAGGCCGCCAACCATCACAAAGGAGAGGAGTAATGGAACTAGAAGGAGTGGATTCAATCCTGGCTCAAAACAAATTAATGCAGCAGCAAATTCAACAACAATTTGAGCAAATGACCAAGAGGATTGATGGCCTCCAAGTTGCAGCAGTTAACACTAGCCAACCATCAGCCACATGGGGGCAAAATGAAGAAATCCAAGAGGAGCAACAGCAGGAACAAGTCCAGTACATGCATTCAAATCCAAATGAATTCTATGGTGATACCTACAACCCCTCATGGAAAAATCACCCCAACCTCAGATGGGGAGACACTCACAACCAAAACCAACACCCATGGCAGAGGAACTCAAATCAAAACAACCCAAGAAACAACCAAAACTACAACCATCAGCAGACTAACCAAAACACATACAGAAAACCTCAAACTAACTACCCTAATCTCAACCAGTACTAATCCAATAACCAACCCACCAACCAAAATGCCTATCATCCACCACCCACATCTCACAACCCACCACAAGCACCACCTGAACCTCAAAGACTCACCAACTTAGAGACCTTGATAGAAAAAATGATGAAACACCAGGAAATAACAAACAAAAACCATGAGGCATCATTAAAGAGCCTAGAGAGGCAGATTGGGCAACTCTCCAAGCAAGTATCTGTTGAGAGATCTTCAAACTCACTGCCTAGTGACACAATCCCAAATCCCAAGGAGGAATGCAAGGCAATACAATTAAGGAGCGGGAGAACATTGATAAGCAACAATGACACTACACAGAAGCAAGCAGAGAGCATCAAAGAACCAACAGAGGATGAGAAGCAAGCAAAGGACGATGAAGCTAAAGAGCAAGTTGTGATGCCAAACAAAAGCACTGAGAAACTTAAAGAGAAGGACAACCAGCCACATAGCTCAAAGAAAGTAATCCAGGGACAGCAGCAAATAGGAAAGAGCATCACACCTCCACTGCCATATCCCCAGAGGTTTAACAAAGAGGTTAAAGACCAGCATTTTCACAAATTCCTTGAGATTTTTAAGAAGCTGGAAATCAATATCCCCTTGGCTGAAGCACTTGAGCAAATGCCTCTGTATGCCAAATTCTTGAAGGAGCTTGTCAACAAGAAAAGAAGCTGGGATGAGAAAGAAACCATAATGATTACTGAGGAATGCAGGGCCTTGATTCAAAAGGGGCTTCCTCCCAAGCTTGAGGACCCAGGGAGCTTCCTGTTGCCTTGCACCATTGGGGAATTGACCATCACTAAAGCAATGTGCGATCTCGGAGCAAGTATTAACTTAATACCATCTTCCTTGGTGAAAAAGCTGCATATAGAGGAGGTCAAACCAGTACAAATGTCTCTGGAGCTGGTAGACAAGTCAATGGTATACCCCAGGGGTGTAATTGAAAATCTTTTGGTCAAGGTGGACAGTTTTATATACCCTGCTGATTTTGTGGTTCTAGAATCAAACGATGATGATGGTGACTCTGTTATACTGGGAAGGCCATTCTTGGCCACTGCTAGAGCTATCATAGACGTAGAGGAAGGGAAATTAACTCTCAGGATGCATGACCAGAGTGTCACTCTGAAAGTATTATCAGAAGCACAATTTAGCAAGGAGAAGAAAGACTATATGAAAAATGACCAGGAAGGTCACAGCAACATCCCAATGCTAAGGATTGTGCAGACTGATGAAGAAACCCAAGAGGGTATTAGAGTATTAGCCACTGAAAAGAGAGGCCCCCAAGGAAAGCCTACGGCCAGAAAAGAAAGATCAACAAAAGGAAAGATGAAACGCAGAAACAAAGCAAAAAGGAGTTGGAAGAATAGAAAGATTCCAACAGAGGGGCTTTCCAAAGGTGACAAAGTGCAACTGATATATCAACAGCTGGGGGCAAATCAACAAACCGAGGATTACTACACTGTCAGCAACATACTCTCATTAGAGCATGCTGAAATTGAACACCAGAGAACAAAGAAGAGGATCACGGTCAGAAGAGACAAATTGAGGCCCTACAAGCACCAACCACCATAAAAGAAAGCCTCAATGTCAAGCTAATGACAATAAAAGAGCGCTCCATGGGAGGCAACCCATGCTTTAAGATTCATGTCATTTTAAATTCAATAAGTTATGATCAATTGAGCATGAATTCTTTTCTCTTTTCATGAACATGTCCATTGACTGCATGCACTATTTTGAAACATATGCTAAGTTTGGTGTGCCTTCAAGCACACTAAACCAATGGTACAAATAATTCCATTTTGCATGTTTGGAGTATCTTGACAAAGCATATGGCCAAACACTAAGTTTGGTGTCCACATAGCTTCATGAAAAGTAGAAACTCATGCATCAATAATCATACAATTGTTGTTTTCCAAAATCTTATAAATGGAAAAATTCTTTTCCGGTAATGAAGGCATTAATTGTGATGTATCCTTTGACAAGAAATAAGTTTGGTGTTCATCAAACTTTGATGCACCAATTTAGGGATACAATTGATCCTTCATGAAAAAAAAAAGAGAAAAAGAAAGTATGATGAAAACAATTCTTATGAACATTTAACATTTGAATCTCACTAATTGGAGGAAGATACTCATTTTCTTTATATATGACCAAACATTAAGTTTGGTGTCCTCAAAGGAGAGTGTCACGGTTCAAATGATATAAGAATTGATGGTTCACATAGTATTAATAAAAAGAACACTCTTGCTACGGTTGGATAAAACTAATGTATGTTGTCTTGTTGTGGTGACTAGGAGGTCAAAGAATCTTCAAAGAAAAAGACAAGACAAAGGAAAGCATAGCATGAGGACAAAATCCCATCACATGCCTCGAAAAAGAAATCTGCCACTCCTTGAGAATGATCACGGCAAAGGCAAGGGAAGGAGCAAACTTTGTCTTCATTCATCCTTACATGCATACCTTTGATCTCCATAAGTCTAATTGCATCCCAGCCCTTCATTGCTCATTTAAAAGCATACCACCTTCAAGCCATGCACATGACCGAATCACTCCAACCTTGGAAACTTCACTCCCTTCATCACTCCTCAACATAACAAGCTCTGTGCAACATTTCTCTTACTTTAAACTCCAACCATTTAAACTTCTCTTCATCATTTCTTGTCATAGCAAGTTCGGCCTCAATTTCTTTTTGCTCTAAACACACATCAAACTCTCCAACATTCTTCACACTCCTTCTAACCTCACAAGACTCAACCAACCAAGTGATCATGGCCTCCTCCTCAAGAACCAAACGAAGAAAAGGGAAAGATCCCATGGTGGAGGAAGACACACATGAATATGACCAACGGAGATTCAAGTCTTGGTTTCATCAAATGCAAATTCAATGGATGAACGAGAAAAGAATCTATCCTGAAATTCCATTCTTGTTGCCGGATGATGGATGTCAAGAAATGAAGGACAAAATTCGGAAGAGGAGGTGGGAGGAACTTGCATCACCAGCCATCCGAATCAATGCCAATATCATAAGAGAGTTCTATGCAAATGTCCCAAGGCTTGACATGCGTGAGCCCCCAACGTACAAGAGCTATGTGCGGGGGGTGGAAGTAGACTTTAGCCCGGATGCAATCAAGAAAGTCTTGAAACTAAAGTCAGTCCGCTTTAGTGAACCGGGATACCAACAAAGATTGAATGAGGATCAGGATTATGAGGAGATTGTGAGAGACATTTGTATGGAGAACTCAGAGTGGGAAGGAGATAACAAGAACAGATATAAGTACCTGAAGAGATGTAACCTCACCCCGGAAGCAAAAGGATGGTATGAGTTAATGAAAAGATCAATTCTGGGCACAGTGAACACCTCAGAAGTTAACAGGGAGAGAGCCGTGATGCTGCATTGCATCATTGTGGGAGGAGAGATAAGAGTTCATGACATCCTTGCAAAAGACATTCAAAAGCTGGCTGAGAAGAATTCGGCCGGATCTTGGTTATACTATCCGAGTACCATTTGGAGGTTGTGTGCAAAGGCTAAAGTTCCAATGGAAGAGGAGAATCCAATGTGGTTAAGCCAAGGCATGCCCATAACCATTGAACGAATGATGATGCCCCTTGAAGCACATCAAGGCCGAAGACCACATGGAAGAAGGGAAAGAGAAGAACCAATGGAAGAAGATGAGCCACACATAGAAGAAGAGCCACAAGAGGAGGAGGAACAGCCACACTTTTTCCCACATGGCAATATGGATATGACTCAAATGCAAGAAGCAATAGGAAGATTGTCACAACAGTACACGAGAATCCAAGAAAGGTAAGAGGAATACCATTCTCTGTACATGAAAAACCAACAAGCACAAGAAGAAAGGGAGCTAAGAATAATGAACAAACAAAGTGAATTCGAGTCAAGACTCCTTGTGATGCAAGAAGAACATGCTTTTCAATCTCATGAATCTTTTGGAAAGTTGGAACAGATGCAAGCTGAAAATTTGAGGGCTCTCAAAGAGTTCACAACACTCCAAGATGCAAGGTATGAAGTACAAGCCGATTACAACATCAATAGCCAAATCAAACTGAACTATATTGGAGAACATTTGCACAACATGGATCCGGCTTTCCCAACTTTTGATGAATTCTTCAAAAAGAGAAGTGAGGTAGAGGTAAGCAATGCTATGAGACTTGAAGATAGAGTGGAGGAGGCTATGAATAAGGCTGGCTTTTGGCGAGGTCAACAGGCACCAAACACGGATGGTGGGAACACTAGCAGCCAAGTGTATGAAAGGAGAAAGAAAAGGCATGACAAATGAAAGGTGGACTTGCTCCTTGTTCATCACTACAAAAAAAAAAAACATGCATTCTATCTGTTCTAAGTGTCTTTGCATCTTTAAGTAGTTCTTTTTAATTAAAAGTCTTTGCATTATGTTTGTTTCTTTTAAAATAAGTAGACTAGTTTATGTGTGTGCTTGTGTATTTACTTTCACTTGACAAGAAGCATGTGTTGTCCCCTGCATCTTTAAGTTCAATAAAAGAAAAGTTTGAATGTGAAGCAAGATGATCTCTGTTAGATAGAAGTAGAATAAAAGTAAGTGGTGGTATGTGTGTGGTTGTATAATAGCTCACTTTTAGTGAATAAAGAGCTAGGATATTTCATTCTAAGTAAAGAGTGGCCTACTGTCTATGAATCTCAATTAAATAAAAAAAAATTCCTTGGTTAGAAAGAAAAACAAAAAGAAGGAAAGAAAAGAGATAGCCAAAAAGTGGCAGAACAAAAGGAAACAAAAAGAAACAAAGCTGGACACCAATAGCTTGAACTTTAAAATATATGCCTGTGGTGTCTTTGTACTAGGATCTGCTTGGATTAGTAAGCTCTTAGGAGTGCATCAACACTCGGTGACTTGGGTTAACTAATCCGGGATCATCAGCTGAAAGTCCACTATCAAGAGCAACCTAACTACAAGGCATTTAGTAACCCAAAGAGGTGCTGGGCATCAATGTTTTAAGAAGGAATGTGAGCCAAGTGTCTATGGTGAATAATGTGTCAAGTATAAAGAAAAGAAAATGAACTTGCTACACATGACACTCAAATAAAGCTTATAAACAAAGTAATAGCCAAGGATAAAGGAATAATGAAAGGTCATGAAGCTTGAAGGAGACTTTCTAGGCCTAGGAGTCAGTAAGAAGTGAGTATTTACATATCCACACAAAATCCCATGAACTATCAATAATACTCTGCTAGCATGAACATCCTCTTCCATTTCATTCTTTCTTCTCAATAAATCTTTTCTTGCTTGGGGACAAGCAAGCTTTAAGTTTGGTGTTGTGATGACAAGTCATCTTAGCCTATTTTAACTAGTCTTTTTCTTTTGTTTTCATTAGAATTATGCACTTTCTTGAGCTACAAGCAAGCCAATTAGGTAGATTTTCATGTTTCCTTTGATTTAATCAACCATGTATGAATTCATGCTATTTCATGAGGTTTTATACTATAATTGTTACATATTATGAAAGAATGAATATCTCATGATTTTAAGCATAGCTTTGATGTGTTTGGTTGATTAATGATAGGTGAAGAAAGCTTGGAGAAAGGTTGAAGCAAGAAGGAATAGCTAGGAGTAAAGAGAAGACAATGGAATAAGTGAAATTGAACCAGGAAGCAAAAAGCTGGACCTAAAGTTAGCCTCAGACTTTTGCACAAACTTTTGGGTGAAACGTTAGCCCCAACGTTAGCCCCTAACTTTTGGGCTAACGTTGGAACTTGAAAATCACTCCCTGGGTACCAAAAGTTTGCGCCAACGTTAGCCCCTAACTTTGAGGCTAACGTTGGCACATGAAAATCCTCCCTGGGCACCAAAAGTTTGCGCCAACGTTAGCCCCCTAACTTTGAGGCTAACGTTGGCATGAAGAAAACCTCCCTGGGCACCAAAAGTTTGCGCCAATGTTAGCCCCCTAACTTGGTGGCTAACGTTGGCACATGAAAATCACAAGGGGAGGAGCAAAAGTTTGCGCCAACGTTAGCCCCTAACTTGGTGGCTAACGTTGGCGCCACAAGTGCACAATGTAAGGCCAACCTTAGGGCCAAAGTTAGACCCCTAACTTTGGCACCAACGTTGGTATCAGATGGATATAGCTACTGATATGAAAAGTTTGGGCAAAAGTTAGCCCCCTAACTTTTGCTCAAACTTTTGGTCCAACTTTTGCAAAACTCAAACCCGGTTCAATTGGTTCGTTTTGGTTCCTCTTCAAACTCCAAGAACAATCAACCAAGGCCTCTTTCAACCCAATTCCACCAAGAGCAAAGGCCCAACTCAAGGCTTGAAGATTATTGGAAGAAAGTGTATAAAGAGGATAGAATTCAAGTTCTTCGGAGAGCTTTCTTTTGGAATTTTCATAATAGTTTTCGGAGAGCTTTTGATATTGAGTGATCTTTAATTTCTTTGTCTTGGGGAAGGAGAATTCACTTCTCTTCCTCTCAGTTTTATTGCTTTCAATTTCAATTACAATTGTCTTGGATTTTTGGGTTGGAGAATTGAAGAAATTCTGTTTCAATCTCAACCTTGGATCTCACTGCTTTATTTACTGCTTGATTGAATTTCAATTTCTGTTAATTGCTCTTCATCCACTTTCTTTGAATTTCAATTACAATTTCTTGTTGGATCTAGGAAGGCATTGGGATCTAGACTTGGTTTTCTAGTCTCTGGGTCCTGAGATCTAATTTCCCAATTTTACATTTTCTGTTTACTGTTTTCATGTTCATTTACTTTTCTGCTTCAAGATCCAATCTAACCCAAACCTTCTTCTACTTCTCTGTTTGATGCAATTTACTTTTCCTTGTTTAAATTCTGCAAATCCAATCCCCAATTCCCTTTACAATTCCAGCCGTTTACATTTCTTGCACTTTAAGATTCCGCAATTTACTTTTCTTGTAAGTTTCTGCTATTTAATTTCTTGTTCTTTAAGATTCAGCACTTTAATTCCCTGTTCTCTTTACTTCCATGCAATTTAATTTCTGCAAATCACAAAACACTCAACCAAATCTTGATTCGCTTGACTAAATTAACCACTAAGCTAAAATTGCTCAATCCTTCAATCCCTGTGGGATCGACCTCACTCCCGTGAGTTTTTATTACTTGATACGACCCGGTACACTTGCCGGTTAGATTTGTGTGTTTTGGGAGAAATTTATTTTTCACCAAAATACTCATCAACGTGTTCATAGGTTGAGAATGGTGATGAGTGTCACAGATCATCACATTCATCAAGTTGAAGTACGAGTGAATATCTTAGAATGGAAGCAAGCGTGATTGAATGGAAAACAGTAGTAACTGCATTAATTCATCAAAACACAGCAGAGCTCCTCACCCCCAACCATGGGGTTTAAAGACTCATGCCATGGAAGATACAATATGAAACGTGTAGAGTGTCATGAGGTACAAGATGAATCAATAAAAGTAGTTTTTATAATAAACTAGTGACCTAGGGTTACAGAAAATGAGTAAGCTAGAATAGTTAGTGTAGAAATCCACATCCGGAGCCCACTTGGTGTGTGCTTGGGATGAGCAATGAAGCTTTCACGTGTAGAGACCTTTCTTGGAGTTAAACACCAGCTTTTGTGCCAGTTTGGACGTTTAACTCCAGCTTTCATGCCAGTTCTGGCGTTTTGACGCTAGAATTTCTATGCTGACTTGGAACGCCGGTTTGGGCCATTAAATCTCGGACAAAGTATGGACAATTATATATTTCCGGAAAGCCCAGGATGTCTACTTTCCAACGAAATTGAGAGCGCGCCAATTGGGTTTCTGTAGCTCCATAAAATCCACTTCGAATGCAGGGAGGTCAGAATACAACAGCATCTGCAGTCCTTTTTCAGCCTCTGAATCAGATTTTTGCTCAGGTCGCTCAATTTCAGCCAAAAAATACCTGAAATCACAGAAAAATACACAAACTCATGGTAAAGCCTATAAATATGATTTTTATTTAAAAACTAATAAAAATATAATAAAAAGTAATTAAAACATACTAAAAACTACCTAAAAATAATGCCAAAAAGCGTATAAATTATCCGCTCATCAAGAGGCATTTTGGGTGTTAAACACCAGAACGGCTATCATTCTGGGCGTTTAACACCAGTAAAGGTATCATTCTGGGCGTTAAACGCTAGAATGGGCAGCATTCTGGGCGTTTAACGTCAAAAATGGCAGCATTCTGGGCGTTCAGAAAAATGCCCAGTAAAGAAGGCTTGCTGGTGTTTAATGCCAGCCAGGGTATCTGGCTGGGTGTTAAACGCCCAAAGAGGTAGTCAAGTGGGCGTTAAATTCCAGAATAGATAGCATTCTGGGCGTTTAACGCCAGGATGACACAAGGGAGGTAATTTTGTTTCCAATTCAATCTTTTTTCAATTTTTCATGTTTTAATTCATAATTTTTTGCTTCAAACGTATTTTAAACGTTCATCTTTCAATTTCTATTTTCAAAAATTAATAATCTTTCCAATCCTTTTTAATTCTTTTTCGATTCTTTTCAATTCTTTCCAAAACGTTTTTAAAACTTACATATCTTTTCAAATTCTTTTCAACTCTTTTTAATTTTTCTTGCATACAATAATAAGTTTTCAAAATTAATTGCATATTCTTATTCTACTCCCTTCTATCCTATTTTGCTCGAGGACGAGCAAACCTTTTAAGTTTGGTGTGGAAAAGCTCAGCTTTTTGCTTTCCATAACCATTAATGGCACCTAAGGCCGGAGAAACCTCTAGGAAGATGAGCAACAAAGGCAAGGAAGAGACATAGAGGAGCTCAAGCACTCCATAAGATCTTCAAGAGGAAGAACTAGCCACCATCACTAAGGTGGACCCATTTTTTAATTTCCTTGTTTTTATTTTTCTGTTTTACGATTTCTATGCTTCTTGTTTTATCTATGTTTGTGTCTTTATTACATGATCATCTGTGTCTAGTGTCTATGTCTTAAAGCTATGAATGTCCTATGAAAAGCTTGAACAGTGCATATTTTATATATTGTTGTTTATGAATGTTAAAATTGTTGGCTCTTGAAAGAATAATAGAAAAGGAGAAATGTTATTGATAATCTGAAAAATCATAAAATTGATTCTTGAAGCAAGAAAAAGTAGTGAAATTCAAACAAAGCTTGCGAAAAAAAATAAAAAAAAATGGCGAAAAAAATATAAAGAAAAAGCAAGCAGAAAAAGCCAATAGCCCTTTAAACCAAAAGGCAAGGGTAAAACGGATCCAAGGCTTTGAGCATTAATGGATAGGAGGGCCCAAAGGAATAAAATCCTGGCCTAAGCGGCTAAATCAAGTTGTCCCTAACCATGTGCTTGTGGGTGAAGGTGTCAAGTGAAAAGCTTGAGACTGAGCGGTTAAAGTCGTGGTCCAAAGCAAAAAGAGTGTGCTTAAGAGCTCTGGGCACCTCTAACTGGGGACTCTAGCAAAGCTGAGTCACAATTTGAAAAGGTTCACCCAGTTATGTGTCTGTGGCACTTATGTATCTGGTGGTAATATTGGAAAATAAAATGCTTAGGGTCACGGCCAAGACTCATAAAGTAGCTGTGTTCAAGAATCAACATACTGAACTAGGAGAATCAATAACACTATCTGAATTCTGAGTTCCTATGGATGCCAATCATTCTGAAGTTCAAAGGATAAAGTGAGATGCCAAAACTGTTCAGAAGCAAAAAGTTACTAGTCCCGCTCATCTAATTGGAACTGAGCCTCACTGATATTTGAAATTTATTGTACTTTTTCTTCTTTTTATCCTATTTTGTTTTTAGTTGCTTGGGGACAAGCAACAATTTAAGTTTGGTGTTGTGATGAGCGGATAATTTATACCCTTTTTGGCATTATTTTTACATAGTTTTTAGTATATTTTATTTACTTTTTATTATATTTTTATTATTTTTTATTCAAAAATCACATTTCTGGACTTTACTATGAGTTTATGTATTTTTCTATAATTTCAGGTATTTTCTGGCTGAAATTGAGGGACCTGAGCAAAAATCTGATTCAGAGGCTGAAAAAGGACTGTAGATGCTATTGGATTATGACCCTCCTGCATTCGAAGTAGATTTTCTGAAGCTACAGAAGGCCCAATTGGCGCGCTATTAGTTGCGTTGGAAAGTAGACATCTTGGGCTTTCCAGCAATATATAATAGTCCATACTTTGCCCGAGATTTGATGTCCCAAACTGGCGTTGAAAGCCAGCCTAAAACTTTCTGGCGTAAAACGCCGGAACTGGCATAATTCTTGGCGTTAAACGCCCATTTTGGCACCCAGGGTGGCGTTTAACTCCAATATGAGGCATATGCACGTGAAAGCTTGAAAGTTCAGCCCAAACACTCACCAAGTGGGTCCCGGAAAGTGGATTTCTGCACTATCTGCACTTAGTTACTCATTTTCTGTAAACTTAAGTTACTAGTTTAGTATAAAAACTACTTTTAGAGATTCAGTTTATACCTCATGACATTTTACATTTGAATTTGTATTTTCTACATCATGAGCCTCTAAACCTCATAGGTGGGGGTGAGGAGCTCTGCTGTGTTTCAATGGATTAATACAATTACTACTGTTTTCTATTCAATCATGCTTGATTCTGTTCTAAGATATTCACTCGTACTTCGATCTGGAGAATATGATGATCCGTGACACTCATCATCATCCTCAAACTTATGAACGCATGCCTGACAACCACTCCCATTCTATCTGAGCTCAACGTAGTCATTGGGCGACAACTTGAGTGCGTATCTCTTGGGTATCTAATACATGGACCGAGTCCGTGAGATTAGTATCTTCGTGGTAGAGGCTAGAATCAATTGGCAGCATTCCTGGGATCCAGAAAGTCTAAACCTTGTCTGAGGTATTCCGAGTAGGATCTGGGAAGGGATGACTGTGACGAGCTTCAAACTTGCGAATGTTGGGCGCAGTGACAGTGTGCAAAAGGATAAGGGTCCTATTCCGACGCAAGTGAGAACCGACAGATGATTAGTTGTGCGGTAGCTGTACATGGTATTTTTCATCCGAGACGAGAAATTTGACAGTTGATTAGCTGTGCAGACATCGTACCTGGTATTTTTCATCCGAGAGGATCATACAGATTGCCATTGAAGAAAGCCATGCGTGTTTAGAGAAGAAGGCAGTAGGAAAGCAGAGATTCAGACGACAGAATATCTCCGGAACCTCAACCTGTTCCTCATTACTGAATCACAAGTACCATTTATTTTATGTTATTTACTTTTCATAAACAAAAATTATTTTTATCATTAATCTCCTAACTAAGATTTACAAGGTAACCATAGCTTGCTTCAGGCCGACAATCTTTGTGGGATCGACCCTTACTCACGTAAGGTATTACTTGGATGACCTAGTGCACTTGCTGGTTAGTTGTGCGGAATTGTGAAAAATGTAATCACAATTTCGTGCACCAACTGGGCATTTGGGAAGTTAGTTTGGAAAGAGGTTAATCAAAATCCTTTAATGTGCTATTTATCAGATGAGCTATACCCATCTTTCTGCATAAATTTTTCAAAAACAGTGTTTAACCAGAGGTGGAGAAGCCAGAGGGGACCCCCTGTGATGATCAAAGAATTGGTTCGAAGGCATTTGTCTAGATTGAAGTTATTTCCCTCATGTTAGAGGGCAGCTAGATGGAGGAAAAGCTTTTGCATTTGGACAGTTCGAGAGCAGAAAATAATAGCATTCAGCCAGTAAAAAAGGAATGCAACATGCTTGTCATTAGTCACGGGTTCATTCTCCTTACCCATGTTGTGAACGATAAACTCACTATAAGAAGTCCTGTGGTTGATCCTGTACTCCCGATTTGGTTGCGCATCGGAAGTCAACATGGGGAAACTTATCGGGAGGCCAGTGATGGCAGCCACGTCTAGGAGTGAGGGGCCAATCATCCCACAAGGGAGGTGAAAGTTATTTGTGGTCCTGTTCCAGAAGTTGACCACAACCCCAATCATCCAGGGGTGAGTTATGGGTGTGAAGTGGGAGAGTCGTAAAACATCCTGTATGCCAAGAGCCCTCTAGATAGTACTTTTTTCTGATTCAAGACGTTTATGTCAGGTCCTGAAGTCAGCCTCTCGAGGAGTAATTTTAGGATTGTTTCTAAAAGGTTATTGAGGATTAATGAAATGAGAAAGGATAAGGTTTTGGTTGATTAGCAAGTCTTTCCCTTGTGCATTAGGGAAGTAGGGATACGTTTGTGTGCCTGTTCTAGGTTTTAGATAGGGCCAACAAAGTAGTGGGTTTCATCGCCGATGTTGAACGGGATGAGAATCCTTGTGTCATCAACTTGAGGTTGAGGATCTTCAATAATTTCATCATTGATTTGATTTAGTATTTGCAAGGTTGGGGGAGCCTAAGGTTGAACCATAGGACCTTTGCCCTTGTCTTGTGCAGCAACACAGGTTGAAAGGGAAGCCACTGTTGGTTAAAGTGAGAAATGAGAAGGAGAAATTGCAGTTGCAGAGAAGAAAGAAGTTCAGAGGTGACAGAAAATTTGACACTTTGGAAAATAAGGATTCGGGAAGGAAAATGATGGTAAGAAATTTTAATTTAAAAGAAGAAGATTTGTTTCTTAACCGTTGTTATAGAGGTGAATTCAAAAGGAAGGAGGCAACTTCGCGAAGAAGGTGAAGTGGTGGAAGAGAGAGATTGTAAATCATGGGAGACGTGTCAAACGGCTGAAAAGTTAATGGGAAAGTGAATGACATTTATGATTAATTAATGTAATTCCCGTTAATGATTAAATCAGGATTAAGTGTTTTGTCTTCCAAGAAATGATTTCAAAAACAAACACATTAATCCTACGGGGCAATTTGTTAGTCAAAAATAAATAAATTTGAAGGAGAAGGTTATTCGAATTGTTAAGTAAGCTTTTGGAAGAGAAATTGGTGTCAAAGGAGACATATTTAAGGATGTTGAGTGAGAGCTTGATTAACTTAGCAAATCGATGATTTATTCGAGCAAGAGGATCGAAGACTTTGAAATCGAAGGTTATTCTACAGCCGTTACATGATCAAGCAACAGTGCGGGAACAGTTACTTTCGTTTTCACACACGTGGGATTTTCATTTCAAATTGATCAGTTAAGGAAATGACTATAAATACTAGAAGGCTCGAAGTCACAAGGGTTGGAACTTTGCATCAGAAAACACTCAAGCACACTCATATCCTAGCGACTTTCTGAGTCTGCGTTCGAGTTTTTTTTCTATAGGGTTCCTTCCACTGTTTTCTATCTTTTCAATTTACATTTTCAGCAAACTTTACTTTCCTTGCAAATTTATCTTCCAAGCAACATTTACTATTCTTGTCCAATTTACAATTTTAGTACTTTTATTTTTCGAATTCAAAAGTCCTTTGATCTAATCGAAGCCATTTTATTGCTTTATTTAAATTCAATGCAAATTATTTCGATTTCAGTCAATTTTATTTTTAAAATCTTTATCTTTCATGCCTTCAGTATTTTTCTTTAATTCCTGTCTAATTTAAGGAACTTTGTTGCACTTCTAAAAAACTGGTACTCACGAAAAAGAGGAGTAGGTTTCACTCTCAGACCATTAGAATCGAACTACCATCAATTTGCTAAAAATCGACAAAACAATTAAAAAGAGAATTTTTAAAAAGATAATTTTATACAAGATTATGTACTTTTAGGAACTAATTTGAATCTGTATAAGTTTATGACATGTTAGATGACACGTAACATACCATGTGTCACTAACATGATACGTGATAAGAAAATATGAACAAATAAAAAAGACATAAGAAAAGATACAGACAAATTAAAAGGAATAATAAAAGACAGAGAGAAAACATAAAAAGATAGATAAGGGTTTTTCTACTAGACCTCTAAGAAACCTATTTTTAGCAATCTAGGTCACTGGAAGAGTTTTTTCCTACTAGACTTTCAAATAACCTGTCCTTGATAACTTAGATCAGAGAGATGAAAATTGAAAGAACTAACACTAAAGAATTACTTTAGGTTAGATCCTTCAAATTTCTTCATGCAACAAACAAAACAAACCACTCAACTCACTTGATCACACATAAAAAAAAATGTGCATATTAGCACCCATAAAATTTATTCATTAAATGTTGTTTAAATTGTCTCACAAAAAATGTTTAAATTAAGGTTGCGAGAACCGAACCGGTCAATGAACCGGTAGAGTGACTGGTTCACTAGTTCAGTGGTTCGACCAGAGTTCAACCGGGGTTCAACCAGTTTTATTAAATATTAAATAAAATTATTAAAAATTAAATATATAACTTCAAATATTTAAAAAAACATCATCAATCATCAATAAAATTAATTCAGAAAATTTAACAAAACACCTAAACTATCATCCATCAAAATTTAACAAAACCATTAACCATAAGTTCCATACTAATTGGACAAGGACAAACCACAAATATTTGAGTCCATGCCAACATTGTTTCAACTTCCAAGCAGGTACTTCATGGCCGCAAAGGGTCTTCATGGATGCTCCAATCTCAGTTGACAACAAAACCGCCACAGCTATATTCCAATACAAAGGCATCTCAAACACTGATCTATTCTCTTCCTCAACTTCAACTTCCTGCCAGAAATGACTCAGCTTTTGCACAGAGTCTCAACAAGAAACTCAGAAGCCTAAACTCTGATTAATACCCTGCTCTTGTTCCTCTCAAAGTTGATAGAAATCTCGTCTACACTATTGGTTTAGGCATGAATCCTTGCCCTACGTGTGTCAATGGAACAAGACTGGTTGTTCATTGAACAATGTCTCATTTGTGATGCCACAAATTGTACTTCTTCAAGCTCACTATTTAAACCTCAAGTGCGTTTTCAGAACCGATTCTCCTGATAGACCTTCAAAACCTATCAACTATACTGGTGCACCACTAACGGCAAATCTTGCCACCTTAACAGAGAAAAATAGCAACTCACCCCAACTCAGAACACAACAGAAAAAATAGCAACTCAAGAATAAAATTTTTGAAAATTATGAACAAAATTAACTCAACAAACTCCACAAACTCCACTGTAAAACTTAAATCAGCAAACAATAACCTCAGAAAATCCAGCTAATCAGCAAATCAATTTAAAACAAATAACAAGTACTATCAAAAATCAATTGCTAAACCCTAAACCAGCAAGCAGATGCCAAGGTGATGGCTGTGAAGTGTGAAACTGCGAACAAAGTATTACTTACCGACGGCGAGGTGGAAGGCGAGCAACAGCAACGACAGAGGACGCAACACCGGTGGATAGAGAGAAGGCGAGCTCGGTGATGACAACGACGCGGTAGGGGGCTGCGGTGGTCAAACCCATCACGGCGGTGGCTGTGGGATGCTGTGGTGGCGGGCTATGGTGGCTGCGCGATTAGGGGCTGCGGTGGCTTCTATGGTTCTCAGAGAAGAGAGGAGATGAGATGAGTTAGTGGCTTTGTGAAGAAGAAGAATAAATGGGAGCTGCGTTTGATTTAGGGTTCACCACTTTAGTTTTGCCGTTTTACGTTTTTCCTTTTTTTTAATTTAAGGGACAAAACGCCGCGCTTAGGAGGGTTTATTTCCGAATCGGAAACCCTCCAAAAAACCAAACGGTTCTGCCGGTTCATCGGTTAAGCACCGGTTCGATCGGTTTTGCAACCTCTTTTTTGCTAGGCGGTCTCTAGGCATAACGAGACCAGCTTGGTGACCGGTTCCCGATTAATCCAGTTGAACTGGCTGGTCTGATTCGGTTTTTAGAACCATGGTTTAAATAGATCCCTAACACTAACAGATTAACCTAAAAGATAAGATAACTTAATTTAAATCTCCTAAAGATAAACACTAACAGATTAACCTAAAAGATAAGATAACTAAATTTAAATCTCCTAAAGATAAAATCACATAATTTAAATTAGATTTGATCTTGTTGGATTAGATCGGATTGATATAAATTTAAAATTTCTAAAATATTATTAAACAAATGAGAACTAAAACAAATTTTCTAATGAACCCTAACAACAAAACAAACTAAAATAGACATTACATAAATTCAAAAATAATTATTAAATTTGTGTCTTTCACTAGATTTAAAAAATATTATTGGGCCTCTTGCTGTCTTGACTTAGCCTTATGGGCCTTATGAGTTGTCGTCATTTCAGCACCACTCTTTTTGAGACAAACTCTTGATCTCCTTGATATCTAAGACCGTCATAGTATAATTCTTCAAGTATTCTGATCCTTGAATATGGAAAAATTACTATTCTTTTCCTTGTCTCTAAAATGACAAAAATACTCTCCTAAACATGTATATCCTCCCCCTCTTCAAAAAGATTCATCTTCGAATCTGCATATATATCAAAAGGAGAAAAATTAGAGATACTAAACACAATTGGACTACAATACCTACCAAAAACATTATTCTTGCTGGAATTATTCTTAATAATCTCTAACACTTGGAATGGACCATCTCCTCTAGCAACAAGTGTTGTTTTTCTCTAAATGATAAGCTCTTCTTCCCTTCAAAGAAATCCAAACCCAATCCTTGGGTTTAAATACCATGGTTTGATGGCCCTTCTTTGCCCACTGAATTGTGGCTATATCCCTCATGTGTGTAAGTTCAATCTTTTCAACTTTACTTTCACCATCTAAAGTAACACCATTACTCAAGAACAAAAATAATAATTCTAAAATAGTCAAAAATTAAAAACATTCAGAGATTCATAAGGATAACAATCAATAGAGTTATAAATATCATAGTTATGATGATGTTCAATGTCTTGCATAGAATTATCCAAAATAGGATTAACATGTAAGATATGCTCATCCAAACAACTAGCATAAACTAGCAAATAAACAAACTCTTTGAGAAACAACTTAACAATGTGTGTGAAATCTATAATATTTTAACTTGCAATTAGAAAAATATCATCATATTAAATCTATCCACAGAAAATTTAATGATATATGTACGCTTTGTAAACCTCAGGTAATTAGCAAATAAGTAACTAATAAATTAATTATTAATCGATGAAATTGGAAAATTAAAGTTTATAGTTTAATAAAGTAGAAATAATTAAAATATGAATTTTAACACTAATTTTAATATTTTTGGCCCAAAATTGGGCCGTCAGACCAAACCAGTTGAATCGGGTCTGAACCGGGTCCAAGGCCCACATATAAATGGAGCATTAGGCTTTCTCCCTTCCTCAAACTCAATTTCATGCAGAAGATGAAGAAGCAAAACAAAATCATACGAAACCCTTTTCTCCAAATATTCAAATCCTTGTAATTTTCAATCCAGAGCTCTGATTGATGAGCTGTCAGTGGCCACGTGTTCGTCTCAAAATTCTCTACAAAACTTACCGAATAATTTGGTAAGAAATTTGAGATTTCATTCTCAGTTCTTTCCTTTTCAGTTTCATAATTTTGAGAGATTATATGGTTTTGGTGTTTAGGATCAAATTAGCCTTGTGGGCTTGCTGGGTTTTGTCCCAAACGTCTGTCGGTAAGGTGATAAACCATGTTTTTAGGGTTTATTTTGTGTTGAAATTTATAGTATTTTGCTAACTTTTTCTCACATTTAGCCAATGATTTAGCATGATTGTGTGATCTCTCTTTTATTTGTGCCTAAGTGTAAAATGCATGCTTTTTGGTCTTTGATTAGATAACGTTAACTTCTCCTTCATTCCATAAGATGCCTTGATGTGTTTATTAGCAATCTCAGGTTGAAAAAGGCTAGGAATGAATCAAGGGAGCAAGGAAGGAAGCATGCAAGTGGAGAAGATCATGAAAAGCCAAAGAGTTAAACTCGGCCATGGACGCGCGCGCGCACCAGGCGCTTACGTGCACATTGCGAACTTACCCATGGACGCGTACGCGTGCTGTGCGCTTACACGTCAGTGCTGATTTATGATTTTTTAATGAAAACGTGGGTAGCGAATTCTCAAAGCCTGTGGGGCCAAATCCAAGCCAACTTTGGCGCCAAAATACTCAAAAGGACCAAGGATTGAAGGGGGATGATCATCTTGAATCAGAACATACATTAGGATTAGTTTTAGTCTTAGTTTTAGAGAGAAAAGCTCTCACTTCTCTCACTTCTCTCTAGGATTAGAATTAGTATTAGGTTTAGCTCAATAATTTAGATCTAGGTTTCAATTCATGCTTACTTCTTCTTCTACCTCTCAATTCTATGTTGTTACATTCATTACTTTTCTGTTTGTTATTTTTACTTCCTTCTATTTTGTTTGTAGATCTACTCTTGTTCATCCTATTTTCTTTTAATGCAATTTGAGGTAATTCATAATAATTGTGTTTCTTTTGATTGTTGTCATTAATCCCTTGCAATAAGTAGTTGTTAGATTTCATTGTTGTTATCAATTTACTTTGCTTTCCTTTTATGCCTTCCAAGTGTTTGATGAAATGCTTGGTTGGATTTTAGTGTAGATTTTTGTGCCTCTTGGCTTTGGTAGAGTAATTAGTGATGCTTGAGTTATCTAATTCCTTTGTTGATTGTTAATTAGAAGTTGCTAATTGATTTGGATACCATTAAAGCTAGTCTTTCCCTTGGGAGTTGGCTAGGACTTGTGGAATCAAGTTGATTCATCCACTTGACTTTCCTCCATGATTAGAGGTTAACTAAGTGGTAGCAATAGACAATTTATGATCACAATTGAGGAGGATAACTAGGATAGGACTTCTAATTCTCACAACCTTACCAAGAGCTTTCATAGTTATTAGTTTACTTTCATTGCCATTTACACTTCTTGTCTAAAATCTCAAAAATCCCAAATATAACTCATAACCAATAACAAGACACTTTATTGCAATTCCAAGGGAGAACGACTCGAGGTTCAATACTTTGGTTTATAAATTTAGGGGTTTGTACTTGTGACAAACAAATTTTTGTATGAAATGACTATTGCTTGGTTTAGGAACTATATTACAACGAGCTTTCAATTGTGAATTCTAAACCACACAAAAGTCTATTCATCAAAATGGCGCCATTGCCGGGGAATTGCAATGGTGTTGTGTTATTGGTTATTGTATATATGTGAATATTGTGAATAGTTTGATTTTTGGATTGCTTGTTAGTTTTTGCTAGTTTTAGGACTTTGTTTCATTATTTCCTATTAGCTTTTGTTTCATATTTTCTCTTACTATCATGAATTCTCACTTTGGCTGAGTTTGGTCCTAATTATGTTGTAGGAAATGTGGACTTTAATGACAACATGTACCAAGGATGAAACACTTAAAGATGGGAGGAGCCTCAAGGAATTGATCACTCCTATTAGCAACAACCTCTGGATATATATAGGTATAATCACCATCCTAATGCATGTCAATTCAATGGCTATAGCGAATATTTTTTGGATAATCAATCAACACCATCATATGCCTATGACTCTTATCCTCAACATGACCATCAACCATCCTCACAAGCCTTTCATTACCAAACACCTTCCTATGATCCATATCCATCATATGACCAATCACCCATACCATATTCTTATGACCATTATGGGTAAGAACCTTTGGAACCACCACAACCTTATCATGACTACTACCATGAACCACCTCAATGCACACCATCTCCATACCCTTAACAAGAAGAACCACCTTCCTACTATGAACCTTCTCTCCAAATTGATGAGTATCCACCCCAAGCCCTAATAGATGATTCTCTCAGATTGTTACTTCAAGGCCAAGCGGATATGCAAAGAAACACTCTAGAGTTTGTGACCAATTTGACCAAGGTAGTGCATACTTTAGCCTACCAATGTTTGAATACTCAAGGTGTCTCCGTGACCACATGTGGAAAACCAAAAGAAGGTCAAAGCATGAGAGAGAGACTGGAAAATCCGATGGAAAAGTAGGGAGAGTGAAATTTTGTGTTGGAACAATTGGAGAAGCCTAGGGTTATTGAAGAAAGGAGAGAAGTGGTTGAAGATTTAGGAGACGCGAAACCACCATGGATGACTCAACAACCTTCGGAACATATCAAGATTGAAGAATATAAAAAGGGTGATCAAGAGATGGATTCAATCATCAATGATTTCCTATCAAACATTGAATCCTCTTCCATTGGGCATGGAGTTGAAACTATAGAAGAATGTGCACAACCTTCCACACCCTTGGTGAGCAATGGGAAAGAGAGCGAATCGAAAAAAAGCTACCAAGGGGACAAAGTTGAATTGGTGTATATCGAAATTGAAGAATATGAAGAGGTTGATCAAGAGACGGATTCATTCATCAATGAATTCCTATCCAAAATTGAATCACCTCCCATTGGGGAAGAAATCGAAGTTCTTGAAGACAACACCAATCCAAGTGATAAAAGGAAAAAGGATGAAATTGAAGAAGCTTGCGAAGGGGTAGAAATATCCAAAGAGGAGCATGAGGAAGTCGACCTTGCATTGTCTAAGTGTGGGGAGGCTTACCTCCCTAAATCACCATCCAACACTCCATTCATGTGGGTAACACCCTTACCCTTGGATCTTACTTTCTCACTTTAATATGGCTTGCTTGAAAATGATGGACAACTTAGAACTCTTTGTGAAATTAAGAGTAGAAAGGAGTTGTGTAGTGGTTGGAAGTTTGGAATTAAGCTCATTGAGGTCAAAGCTTCAAAATGTGGGAGTTATGATTGGAAGCATGCTACTTTGAGTTGGTCTAGGAAGAAGTCTTGCTATGCTAGAGAGAATTCTTCATGTTCTACTCGTCAACCACCCGGATGGAAGAATCATGACAATCAACTAGAAGATGGGTGCGAAAATAAGATATGGGATCCCGGATTGAAACATGAAGACCAATTAAGGGAGCTCATATCTTGGGTGGAACTCCACCCAACCTTGGTGAAGAAGGTTAGAATTTCTGTCAACCGTTTGAAGAACAATGATCCTTGGAGATTCAAGGATGAGTACAAGTATAATCCACCATGACAAGAGCCTCCCAAATGTCCAACTTAAGGACTTAAACTAAAAGTGCTAGGTGGGAGACACCCACCATGGTAAACTCTTTCCACTCTCTTTTAGATTTGATTAATAATTGATTTGAGTTGCCATTGTAGGTAGTTTTTCCACTTCATACAGTTTTATCTTAATATTTTGGTTGTTAGTTGCTTAAAGTGCAAGTTATGTTTGTTTGCACTTGAAATTTTTGTTAAATTTGTATCTTAGTTGATCTTGAGCTATAGTTGGTGCTAGGAAGATTTTTTTGGCTTTTTGTAGTATTCCTCAAAAAAAAAGGGGGGGGGGGACGGGAGGACGCGCGCGCACGCGTCCATGAGCAGATGCAGCCCATAGATTTTCCAGAGAGTTGGGCCTCTCTTATGCGAATGTTAGGCTTTTAGCCCAACTCATCCCATGCGAACGCGCACAGCACGCGTGCGCGTCCATGCAACGTTGAGGGGAAACACGCGAGCGCGCGCATCGCGCTTGCACGCCACTAGCCCAGATGGCCATGCACGCGGACGCACGCATGACGCGTACGCGTCCCTAAGCGGCTGGCACCAGCCCATTGATAAATGGTTTTTTTGATGGTTTAGAATTTCACAAATGAATTCTCGTTGCAAGTATAGTTCCTAAACCAAACAATAATCCTTTCATACAAAAGATTGTTTGTCACAAGTAACAAACCCCTAAAATTAATAACCGAAGTATTCAAACCTCGGGTCGTTCTCCCTAGGAATTGTAATGAAGTGTTTTGTTATTGGTTGTGAGTTATTTTTGGGGTTTTAATAAGAAACATGAAAGATAAATGGCAAGAAAGTAAACTAAGGCCTAAAAAGGTCTTGGCAAGGGTTGGTGGTCAAGGATCTCTATCCTAATCACTAACCACAATATGAGAATTGGCAAGGATTAATCTCATTAAATCATCCTCTAACTAGTAGTAAAGGAAAGTCAAATGAGCTATGTCAATCCTAGTCCATAAGTCCTAACTCTCCACTAATTCAATTAGTGAGAACTAGAGTCAATGGATCCCAATCATCAATTACTTGGACATTAGTAACTCAAGAGTTCCTAAGTTACCTTTCCAAGCCAAGAACATAAAATTCTACTCTAAAATCCAACCAAGCATTTCATCAAACACTTGGAAGGCATAAAAGGAAAGCATAGTAAAATTGCAAGAAAAGTAAATCTACACTACTCAATTTGTAAGGAATTAAACAACAACAAATCAAATAAACACAATTATTATGATTTACCTTGAATTGAATTGAAAGAGAAAGGAAGGAACAAAAGTAGATCTACAACAAAATGCAAGAACAACATAAAGGAAATTACAACAAAAGGATGGAAGAAGAATGAATGTAACAACAAGGAATTGAGAAGATAGAAGTAGAAGAAGATGAATTAAAATCTAGATCTAAGAACTAAACCTAATCCTAATTCTAGAGAGAAGTGAGAGCTTCTCTCTCTAGAAACTAACTCTCACTACTAAACTAAGCTAAAACTAAACTAATGGTAACTAACTTCTAAAGTATGAAAAGTATGTTGATTCCCCTTCAATCCTTGTCTTGAATAGCATTAGAAATGAGTTGGATTGGGCCCACAAGGCTTCTAAAATCGCTGGCCACGTTTGCATTAAGTGGGTCATGTGCCACCATCGGCGCGTCCGCGTACCGTGCGCGTGCGCGCCCCTATGCGCGATGCAACTATGACAAATCTTATATTGTTTTGAAGCCCCGGATGTTAGCTTTCCAACCCAACTGGAACCGCATCAATTGGACCTCTGTAGCTCAAGTTATGGTCGTTTAAGTGCAAAGAGGTCGGCTTGACAGCTTTCCGTTTCTTTCATTTCTTCATGAGTTCTCCAACTTTTCATGCTTTCTTTCTTCATTCCCTTGATCCAATCTTTGCCTCCTAAACCTTAAATCACTTAACAAACATATCAAGGCATCTAATAGAATCAAGGTGAATTAAATTTAGCTATTTTGAGTCCTAAAAAGCATGTTTTCACATTCAAGCACAATTAAAGGAGAATATACAAAACCATGCTATTGCTTGAATAAATATGGGTAAAAGGTGATAAAATCCCCAAAAATCAATACAAGATAAACCCTACAAATGGGGTTTGTCAACCTCCCCACACTTAAACCAAGCATGTCCTCATGCTTAAGCCAAGAGAGAAACAAAGGGTATCAACATTTATTCAATGTAAATAAACTATATGCAACCTAAACTATATGCAATTATCTAAATGGATGCAACTAAATGCAAAAAATGGTTTTACCTACTTGGTTAAAAATCAATCCTCCAAGTCATACATGCACAAGTAGGGTCAAGATCATATAACGATTCATGAATCCTACCAATTCGAATATCAAAATGAAGTTCAAGTAGACTTGCAAGAAGAACGCTCGTGAAAGCCGGAAATAAAGGAGTCGAGCATCGAACCCTCACTGGAAGTGTTTGCACTCTAGTCGCTCAAGTGTGTAGGGTCAATTCTCTCAATTCTCCCCTAATCATGCCTTCCAAGATTTGTTTTTCATCTAACAATCAACAATTATTCAATGCATGCATACATGTATCATGAGGTCTTTTCTTTAGGTTGTAATGGGGCTAGGGTCAAGGTAGGATCATATATGGCTAGTGGACTTAGGATTTGAATCTTTAATTAACTTAAACTTTCCCACCTAACCTATATAATGACCTATACAATTAAGTACTAATCTAACTACCCCTTCCTCACTTTTTCACATACTCATGCATCCCTTTTCATTTCACAATACTTATGCATTGATCTTTATTGGACTTTACTTTGGGGCATTTTGTCCCCTTTTTATTTCTTTCTTTTTCTTCTTTTTCTTTTTTTTTTCTATTTTTTTTCTTTTCTTTTCTTTTTCTCTTTTTTTTTTACATTTATTTATTTTTTTCTTTTTTTTCTTTTTCTTTTATTTTTCTCATTTTTTTTCAAGAATATCAATGCATAAGGTCTTACATTTAATTAACGCATGAGTATGTACCCAATTCCCAATATTTACAATAATAATACAAAACTACCCTTTTATTCACCCAATGTCCCAAGGTTTCCACACTTGAATGATACTCACACACACTAGCCTAAGCTAATCAAAGATCCAAATAAGGACTTTTATTGTTTTCCGCTTTAAGGCTTGTAATGTGCTAAATTAAGAACAAAGTGGGTTAATCGTAGGCTCAAATTTGGCTAACAAAGGAAGATTGAAGGTAAGGCCATTTGGGTGAGTGAGCTAATGAAATGATGGCCTCAATCATATAAATGCATGAATACACCAAATAATAGACATAAAGAATCAAACAAATCAAAGATCACAATCATAGGAAGAGAATAATGCACACAAGAAGGAAAAATAAGTGGTTATAAGATGTAACCACGCAATTAGGCACAAATCTCACTTGCTTATGTTCTTAGCTCAAAAACCATGTTCCAAAATAGATTCTTTCAAGCAAGTTCAACAAAAATTTTCAAATTGGTAGGTTACCCTAAAACGGTTTCTTGGAGAGAAAATCATCACCCTAACCAAGTAGTCCTAATAACAAAGAAGTGGTAAAAATATGTACAAATTCTAACTAACATGCAACCTATCATGCAATGCAATAGCTAATCTAATTAAAGAAAATAAAAAAATTTGGTGTTGAAAAGGAAATTTTTACCCATGGAGATCGGTCAGACGACCTCCCCACACTTGAAGATTGCACCGTCCTCGGTGCATGCAAAGAAGAGCAAGGTGGACGGGTTGCTACAATTGATGAGCTTCTTCACAAGGCTGCGCGGAGGACTTGTTTGGTGCCCCATTTAAAAGCTTTTCCTTTCTCCCTTCTTGGTGGCCAACCTAAAAGGAAAGAAAAGGAAAGAAAATTAAGCCTATAACAAGGATATCAAGGCAATTAGAACATAGGCGGGGCTAATGCCAAATAAGAGTATGATTTCCTACTACATGTTAGCTAAGCATGTGAGTGAGAAAATAATGTAAGCTAAGGCATATCATTAAGCTCGATGCAAGAGTAAAGTTAAAGTATGAAGAGTGTGTTGAGCATCAAGTTCAAATGAGAAGAAGTGGGTCATGAAAGACAATATGAGGTCATATCAATGCACAAAGACACAAAAGTCATACAAGATGAAGCATTGATTTAAAAGTTTCATCACCCAACAATATCAAACAAGTCAAGAAGCACCAAAATAATGTAAGAAAGTCTCAACAATTGAGTAGGAAAGTTCAATCACCATTATTAAAATGGAAAACTTAGAAAATAAAATGAGAACAAGGTAAAAAAAAAAAAATTAAAATGCAATGAATGAAAATAAGCAAATGCAATAAAAGAAAATGGAGGAAAAGAGAAAAAAAAAATTTTTGTTTGTTTTTTTTTTTTGTATTTTATTTATTTATTTATTTATTTATTATTATATTTTTTTTTATTATTAAAAAATTTTTTTTCTTTTTTTTTTTTTATTTATATTAAAAGAGAAAAGAAAAGAAAATCTTTCAAGAGAGGAAGAAGAAAAAAAATGAGAAAGAAAGAAGAAGAGAAGAGGAAAGAAGGAGAAAGGAGGAAGGAGAAAAGCAGGGTGCAAATCCGCGCGCGCGCGCATAGCGCGCTCACGCGTGGATGCAGCAAGGACGATCCGCGCGCGCGCGCACAGCGCGCTTACGCGTGGATGAGCTTGTGCTCCCAGCACAATGCTGGCACAACGCGCACACAACTCTCTGGTTTTTGTACCAGAAGTTGCGGAAGTGCAATGTGCGCGCACGCGCACAGCGTGCTAACGCGCCGATGGCCGTTTTTTTTTTTTTGCACCAATCTCAGCATTCTAAACCTCCAAGCATCTACCAAAACACCCTAAAACCTTATTTAACATACTAAACTACCAATTAAACTCAACTATCTAAACAAAACATGAAATTAAACTAATTCTATCAATATGTACAAAAGAGAAAATGAAAGGATTTTACCATGGTGGGTTGTCTCCCACCTAGCACTTTTGTTTATTGTCCTTAAGTTGGACTTATGGGGAGCTCCTCATCAAGGTGGCTTGTGCTTGTATTCATCTTGGAACTCCCACCAATGCTTGGTTCTCCATTGTGTCCCAAGATTCTTCATGGATTGAGCCAAGTCTTGATGGAGTTCTTCACAAGCTTGGGGCTCCCAAAGTTGATCCTCTTCTTGTAATCCGGGATCCCACACTTTATTTTCACACCCGTCTTGAAGTTGATCATCATTATTAATCCATCCGGGTGGTGAACAAGATGAATTCTCTATGAAATGCCCAACAATCCTCCTAGACCCATCTATTTGAGCACTATTCCCACCTTTGTATTCAACTCTTGAAGTGTCAACCAAAATGAGCCTTGATTTACAACGCCAACCACGAAACATCTTTCGCTTACGCTTCATCCCACAAAGCATCCTAAGTTGACCATCCGTTTCGAGCAAGCCATACTCAAGTGGGATAATGAAGCTAATAGAAATGAATTTTACCCACTTAAGTGAAGGGTTAGATGACAACCTAGGCAAAGATGCTCCCAAAGATCTTGACAAGGCGTATTCCACTCCCATCCTTCTATTTCTAAGGACTTCCACCTCTTCACAAGATCTCTCTAATTCAATCCTTTGTTCATTAATACTATCTAAGCCTTTTCCCTTAATCAAACTATAATTGGGAGGGTGAAAGAAGTTTACCTCCGCAACATTTTCAAATGCACCGGGAAAAGGTTCTTCAAGTTCAAAGGATTCTCCACCACTAGGACTTGATGCTTGCTCTCCATTGCCATGGGAACTCAATTCTTGCTCTATCCCATCCAAGTCTTCATATGGAATATGCCTTGGAAGGTGTGTACTTTCCTCCCTAGCATCAATTTCAATCATCTTGGAGGGGTTTTCTTCAACTCTATGTTCCCATGGAGGCTCCGCATCTCCTAAGTCTTCTACCACTTCTTCCTTGTCTTCAACAATTAAAGCTTCCTCCAATTGTTCCAATACAAGGCAACTTCTCTCATTTCCCACCGGAGTTTCCAATCTCTCCTTCATGCTATGTTCTTCATTTGATTCTCCACATGTAGCCATGGGGGTTCCTTGAGTGTTCAAGCATTGGGAGGCTAATTGATTTGTTACCGCATCCAAGGTGGCCATAAAATTTTGCACATCCCTTTTCATCTCTTCTTGCCCTTGAACAAGAACACCAAGGATGTTATCCATTAGAGATTGGGGTGGGTGGAAGGGTTCATTAAATTGGGGGGAAGGTTCATAGTAGGAAGGTGGTTCTTCTTGGTAGAGTTGTGGTGGTTCTATGTTTTCCATTCTTTCCACTTGTTGCACAACACACTCCATGGTTGCTTGAAATTGATCCACTGCTTCCTTGAGATGATCCCTTGACTCTTGTTCCTCTTGGATAGTATGATTAGGATCATGTGGCTCTTGGATCAATGGATATGAGTATTCTTCCATGGGAGGTTGTGGTGGAAAGTAGTATTCATCTTGTGGTTGAAAATTTTCATATATTGGAGGTGGTTCATCTTGGTAATAATGTGGAGGAGGTGGCTCTTGAAAATATTGATGTTGGAATGGTGGTGGTTCCATGTATGGTTCATATGGCTCATAAGGTGGTTGGTATGGTGGATAAGAATTAGGGTCATATGGAGGTATTTGGTGAAAATAGGCTTGTGAGTGTGGTTGAGGTTCATGTTGAGGATATGACTCATAGGCATATGGTGGTGGTTCTTGAAAGTCACAAGGAGATTCACCATAGCCATTGGGTTGGTATGCATCATAGAATGGCTCTTCTTCATAGTGCATTGGTGGAGGTTGTTGCCATGAAGATTGATCATATGCATATGACTCCACCCACCTTTGGTCATCCCATCCTTGATGCACATCTTCATTGAAGTTCCCATTTCCTACAACATAGTTGTAATCACACTCATAGCCAAAGTGAGAATTCATAGTAAAAGTAAAAATAAGAAACAAAAGCTAACAAGAAATAATGAAACAAAGTCCTAGAACAAGCAAAACTAACAAGCAATCCAAAAATCAAGCTATTCACAATATTCACAAATATACAATAACCAATAACATAACACCATTGCAACTCCCCGGCAACGGCGCCATTTTGATAAATGGTTTTTTTGATGGTTTAGAATTTCACAAATGAATTCTCGTTGCAAGTATAGTTCCTAAACCAAACAATAATCCTTTCATACAAAAGATTGTTTGTCACAAGTAACAAACCCCTAAAATTAATAACCGAAGTATTCAAACCTCGGGTCGTTCTCCCTAGGAATTGTAATGAAGTGTTTTGTTATTGGTTGTGAGTTATTTTTGGGGTTTTAATAAGAAACATGAAAGATAAATGGCAAGAAAGTAAACTAAGGCCTAAAAAGGTCTTGGCAAGGGTTGGTGGTCAAGGATCTCTATCCTAATCATTAACCACAATATGAGAATTGGCAAGGATTAATCTCATTAAATCATCCTCTAACTAGTAGTAAAGGAAAGTCAAATGAGCTATGTCAATCCTAGTCCATAAGTCCTAACTCTCCACTAATTCAATTAGTGAGAACTAGAGTCAATGGATCCCAATCATCAATTACTTGGACATTAGTAACTCAAGAGTTCCTAAGTTACCTTTCCAAGCCAAGAACATAAAATTCTACTCTAAAATCCAACCAAGCATTTCATCAAACACTTGGAAGGCATAAAAGGAAAGCATAGTAAAATTGCAAGAAAAGTAAATCTACACTACTCAATTTGCAAGGAATTAAACAACAACAAATCAAATAAACATAATTATTATGATTTACCTTGAATTGAATTGAAAGAGAAAGGAAGGAACAAAAGTAGATCTACAACAAAATGCAAGAACAACATAAAGGAAATTACAACAAAAGGATGGAAGAAGAATGAATGTAACAACAAGGAATTGAGAAGATAGAAGTAGAAGAAGATGAATTAAAATCTAGATCTAAGAACTAAACCTAATCCTAATTCTAGAGAGAAGTGAGAGCTTCTCTCTCTAGAAACTAACTCTCACTACTAAACTAAGCTAAAACTAAACTAATGGTAACTAACTTCTAAAGTATGAAAAGTATGTTGATTCCCCTTCAATCCTTGTCTTGAATAGCATTAGAAATGAGTTGGATTGGGCCCACAAGGCTTCTAAAATCGCTGGCCACGTTTGCATTAAGTGGGTCATGTGCCACCATCGGCGCGTCCGCGTACCGTGCGCGTGCGCGCCCCTATGCGCGATGCAACTATGACAAATCTTATATCGTTTTGAAGCCCCGGATGTTAGCTTTCCAACCCAACTGGAACCGCATCAATTGGACCTCTGTAGCTCAAGTTATGGTCGTTTAAGTGCAAAGAGGTCGGCTTGACAGCTTTCCGTTTCTTTCATTTCTTCATGAATTCTCCAACTTTTCATGCTTTCTTTCTTCATTCCCTTGATCCAATCTTTGCCTCCTAAACCTTAAATCACTTAACAAACATATCAAGGCATCTAATAGAATCAAGGTGAATTAAATTTAGCTATTTTGAGTCCTAAAAAGCATGTTTTCACATTCAAGCACAATTAAAGGAGAATATACAAAATCATGCTATTTCTTGAATAAATATGGGTAAAAGGTGATAAAATCCCCAAAAATCAATACAAGATAAACCCTACAAATGGGGTTTGTCACCCAAACATTTGTCTAGAGAGTTATGCTGGCGCTGGGCCAACACTAGGCCTTCAGCCCAACTCATAGCACGCGCATGCGTACAGTACGCGTGCGCGTCCCTTGCTAATTCCTCTAGTCACGCAGGATCGCACATGACGCTCCCGCGTCCATCCCAAAAATCTTCAATGCACGCGGATGCGCACTGTGCTCACCCGCGTCGATTTTAAAAATGGGATAACCCTAAGGCGCGATGAACAATCGCGCGGACGCCCAAACCCCCTCTCTTCTCTAGACTCTTTCTCCTTCCCTAGCCACCCCTCCAACCGTTGCGCCGGCCGCTAATGACAAGTCATCTTAGCCTAGTTTCACTAGCCTTTTTCTTTTGTTTTCAATTGAATTATGCACTTTCTTGAGCCATAAGCAAGCCAATTGGGTAGATTTTCATGCTTCCTTTGATTTAATCAACCATGTATGAATTCATGCTATTTCATGAGGTTTTATGCTATAATTGTCACATATTATGAAAGAATGAATATCTCATGATTTTGAGCATAGCTTTGATGTGTTTGGTTGATTAATGATAGGTGAAGAAAGCTTGGAGAAAGGTTGAAGCAAGAAGGAATGGCTAGGAGGAAGAGAGGACAAAAAGTTTGAGCAAAAGTTTGCCTCAAACTTTAGTTCAAACTTTTGGATTAATTGAAAATGAACCAGGAAGCGAAAAGCTGGACCAAAAGTTAGCCTCAAACTTTTTGGCTAACTTTTGGGCAAAAAGCTGGAGCAAAAGTTAGCCTCAAACTTTTTGGCTAACTTTTGGGCAAAAGCTGGAGCAAAAGTTAGCCTCAAACTTTTTGGCTAACTTTTGGCATGAAAAACACTCCCTGAATGAGCAAAAGTTTGCGCCAACGTTAGCCCCTAACTTTTTGGCTAACGTTGGCGCATGAAAAACTCTCCCTGGATGAGCAAAAGTTTGCGCCAACGTTAGCCCCTAACTTTTTGGCTAACGTTGGCGCCATGAGTATGCAAGGGGAGGCCAACGTTGGAGCAAAAGTTAGACCCCTAACTTTTGCCCCAACGTTGGTATCAGCAAGGAGGGGTGGCTGATGTAAAAAGTTGGAGTAAAAGTTAGCCTCTAACTTTTACTCCAACTTTTACTCAAACTTTCATGATTCCAACCCGGTTCAATTCGGTTCTTCTCCAAACTCCAAGAGCAATCAACCAAGGCCTCTATCAACCCAATTTCATCAAGAGCAAAGGCCCAATTGAAGGCTTGAAGACCATTTGAAGAAAGTGTATAAATAGCATAGGATTTAAGTTTTTAGGGAGCTTCCCTTTTTAGTTTTCATATAGAGCTTTTCCTTTTGGTTTTCATAGAGAGTTTTCGGAGAGCTTTTGGTATTGAGTGAATTTTAATTTCTAAGTCTCGGGGAAGGAGAATTGAATTCCCTTCCTCTTAGTTTTCTTGCTTTCAATTTCAATTACAATTGTCTTGGATCTTGGGTTGGAGAATTGAAGGAATTCTGTTTCAATCTCATTCTAAGATTTCTCTGTTTCATTTTACTGCATAATTGAATTTCCATTTGGTTAATTGCTTCGGTCTTCTACTTGCTTTGCAATTTACATTTCCTTTGCAATTACTCTTGTTGGATCTAGGAAGGCATTGAGATCTAGACTTGGTTATCTAGTCTCTTGAGTCCTGAGATCTGAATTCTCATTTTACTTTCTCTGTTTAACGCTTTTCATGCTCATTTACAATTCTGTTTTTAGATCCGATTTAATTCAAGCCTTCTTCTATTTCTCTACTTGTTGCAATTTTACTTTTCCTTGTTTAATTTCTGCAAATCCAACTCCCAATTCCCTTTACAATTCAAGCCATTTACATTTCTTGCACTTTAAGATTCTGCAATTTACATTTCTTACGTTCTAAGTTTCTGCCATTTAATTTCTTGTTCTTTAAGATTCAGCACTTTAATTTTCAGTCCTCTTTACTTTCATGCCAATTACCCATTCCCTTTACTTTCCATGCAATTTGAATTCTGCAAATCACAAATCACTCAACCAAATCTTGATTCGCTTGACTAATTCAACCACTAAACTAAAATTGCTCAATCCTTCAATCCCTGTGGGATCGACCTCACTCCCGTGAGTTTTTATTACTTGATGCGACCCGGTATACTTGCCGGTTAGTTTTGGGTGTTTTGGAGGAATTCGTTTCTTCCACAAAAATATCCCATCAAGTTTTTGGTGCCGTTGCTGGGGATTGATTAGATTGACAATGATTAAGTGAGGTGGTGATCTAGATCTAGCATTTTTATTTTCTGTTTCTCTAATTTGGACTAACCCACTAACTGTTTGAATTTTTGCTTAAGCTAACTAAAACTTCACTCTAGCAATAGATTGAAGTTTTCCTGGTTTCTCTGGCATTGTGTGATTCTTATGCTTTTGCCTGTTGAATATAAGAGAGAAGCAATTTTCTTTTATTAATCTTTCAAGCCTATCAACTGTTTGATACATCGTGTCAACTAATTTTCTGATCACATTTTGGGCATGAATATATTCAATCTTCATTTGGACAGTTTGTGATTGTGCAGGTCATGGAGGAAAGGAATCCTACAGCAAGAGGAGAAAAACTGAGGCATTATGATTTTCAGCCTCCATAATCAAAGAGCAAGATGTCAAGCTAGTGATAATAAAAGAGCGCTTGTTGGGAGGCAACCCAACCGGAGGTAACTTTCTTTTCATAGCTATTTCAATTAAAAGGTTACTTAGTTTTATCTATATTGCAAGAAGCTAAGTTTGGTGTTGCACACCAAAACAATCTAAGGGAGAATGAAGGATTCTAAGTTTGGTGTTCCACCAAAATTTCATCATAAAACATATTCTCACCTTCTGCATAATGCTAGCTTCAAGCAGTTAGATAAACTAGTCAACTATTTTGCTATTCTGTAGTTTTCAGTTTTGTTACTTTTGAAATAGAAAAAAAAAAGAGTTTTACACATGGTTAATCTGATGCATGAGAACCATTGGCAAGGTACTAAGTTTGGTGTTCCCACACCAAAGTAAGTTCAAAAGCCCACAAATAAATCATGCATGCTAACCATTGTTTCTAAGTGCTTGGGGAACAAGCAACTTTCAATATCATTGCAGAGGTCCATACAAGCTTTTGGAAGGATTAAGCATCATCAACCAAAGAAATGAAAGAGGAATGTGTGGATCAGTGGTGATGATGATGAGGAGTAAAGCAAGCGAACTCCAAAAGGGTGTATTGTTAAGTTATTATCTTACATCAAACACTACTATGATTGAGAGTGGTTTAGTTTCCCTGATTATCTGTCTGTTTAGCATGGTTTCTTTTCTAAAATTCAATAAGCAAGATGCTTGATCATTCACAACATTTTTCTCTTCAAAACTTGTTTGCACTCAATATAAAAAAAAATGCATCACATGAAAGTTCTTTGAAAAGAAGGATTGAGGAATTAAACAATTTTGAGGCAAGCAAAAGATTAGGAGAAGTGGTGGTTCTAGTTGTATGAATATGTATTGAGGTTGCATGCTTGTGAAAACTTGCATGGGAGCTCATAGGCAGGACATGAAGTTCAAAGAAGTATTGTGGAGATTCTCAAAAATCTATTGATCCAAGAAGCAGCAAACAAAACAAAAGAAAGAAAAGAAAATACAAAAACAAAAAGAACATGGCCCAAGGCTCTGAGCATCAATTACTAGGCAGAAAAGAAAGAAGAAACAATGACTTAAAGAGTTGTTAGCCTAGTAAAATGCTTGTGGTTGAGTTGTGTCAAAGAAAGAGGCTTGAGCAAGTAAATCCTTAGGGGTGCTTCAACACCTAATACCTTAAAACCAACTGGTTTAGGAGTATTGATTGAAAGCTTATCTAAAGAGCTGCTTTGAGACATGACACTTAGAGTCAAGGCCAAAGCAAAGAAACTATAAGCTGCTTCAAGGTGACTACATATAAAGAGATCTCCATGATACCATTTGGATGAAAATCCTAAGACCTAAGACTCCCAATATGTGAGGACTAGTAAGCACTGAAGCCCTTGCATGAGCATATGATTTGGAATTTACCCCACTGTTACTTGATCACTTCACTCACAGGACCTGACAAGTTGTTCTTCAATCCATCTTAAATAAAAGAACCATTGAGCATAAATCATTTCTTGCTTGAGGACAAGCAAGCTTTAAGTTTGGTGTTGTGATGACAAGTCATCTTAGCCTAGTTTCACTAGCCTTTTTCTTTTGTTTTCAATTGAATTATGCACTTTCTTGAGCCATAAGCAAGCCAATTGGGTAGATTTTCATGCTTCCTTTGATTTAATCAACCATGTATGAATTCATGCTATTTCATGAGGTTTTATGCTATAATTGTCACATATTATGAAAGAATGGATATCTCATGATTTTGAGCATAGCTTTGATGTGTTTGGTTGATTAATGATAGGTGAAGAAAGCTTGGAGAAAGGTTGAAGCAAGAAGGAATGGCTAGGAGGAAGAGAGGACAAAAAGTTTGAGCAAAAGTTTGCCTCAAACTTTAGTTCAAACTTTTGGATTAATTGAAAATGAACCAGGAAGCGAAAAGCTGGACCAAAAGTTAGCCTCAAACTTTTTGGCTAACTTTTGGGCAAAAAGCTGGAGCAAAAGTTAGCGTCAAACTTTTTGGCTAACTTTTGGGCAAAAGCTGGAGCAAAAGTTAGCCTCAAACTTTTTGGCTAACTTTTGGCATGAAAAACACTCGCTAGATGAGCAAAAGTTTGCGCCAACGTTAGCCCCTAACTTTTTGGCTAACGTTGGCGCATGAAAAACTCTCCCTGGATGAGCAAAAGTTTGCGCCAACGTTAGCCCCTAACTTTTTGGCTAACGTTGGCGCCATGAGTATGCAAGGGGAGGCCAACGTTGGAGCAAAAGTTAGACCCCTAACTTTTGCCCCAACGTTGGTATCAGCAAGGAGGGGTGGCTGATGTAAAAAGTTGGAGTAAAAGTTAGCCTCCAACTTTTACTCCAACTTTTACTCAAACTTTCATGATTCCAACCCGGTTCAATTCGGTTCTTCTCCAAACTCCAAGAGCAATCAACCAAGACCTCTATCAACCCAATTTCATCAAGAGCAAAGGCCCAATTGAAGGCATAAAGACCATTTGAAGAAAGTGTATAAATAGCATAGGATTTAAGTTTTTAGGGAGCTTCCCTTTTTAGTTTTCATATAGAGCTTTTCCTTTTGGTTTTCATAGAGAGTTTTCGGAGAGCTTTTGGTATTGAGTGAATTTTAATTTCTAAGTCTCGGGGAAGGAGAATTGAATTCCCTTCCTCTTAGTTTTCTTGCTTTCAATTTCAATTACAATTGACTTGGATCTTGGGTTGGAGAATTGAAGGAATTCTGTTTCAATCTCATTCTAAGATTTCTCTATTTCATTTTACTGCATAATTGAATTTCCATTTGGTTAATTGCTTCGGTCTTCTACTTGCTTTGCAATTTACATTTCCTTTGCAATTACTCTTGTTGGATCTAGGAAGGCATTGAGATCTAGACTTGGTTATCTAGTCTCTTGAGTCCTGAGATCTGAATTCTCATTTTACTTTCTCTGTTTAACGCTTTTCATGCTCATTTACAATTTTGTTTTTAGATCCGATTCAATTCAAGCCTTCTTCTATGTCTCTGCTTGTTGTAATTTTACTTTTCCTTGTTTAATTTCTGCAAATCCAACTCCCAATTCCCTTTACAATTCAAGCCATTTACATTTCTTGCACTTTAAGATTCTGTAATTTACATTTCTTGCGTTCTAAGTTTCTGCCATTTAATTTCTTGTTCTTTAAGATTCAGCACTTTAATTTTCAGTTCTCTTTACTTTCATGCCAATTACCCATTCCCTTTACTTTCCATGCAATTTAAATTCTGCAAATCACAAATCACTCAACCAAATCTTGATTCGCTTGACTAAATCAACCACTAAACTAAAATTGCTCAATCCTTCAATCCCTGTGGGATCGACCTCACTCCCGTGAGTTTTTATTACTTGATGCAACCCGGTATACTTGCCGGTTAGTTTTGGGTATTTTGGAGGAATTCGTTTCTTCCACAAAAATATCCCATCAGCCGCCCGCCGCCGTCGTCGCTCTCTTCTCTTCCCTCACCCCAGTTCTCTCTCTCTTCCTCACTCATTCCTTCCTCTCTCACTTCCTCACCCTCTCTGTCTTCCCTCAACAGCCACCGCGCCGGCCCTTGCTGCGCCGCCGTGGGGTCACTGCCACCACCATCTGAGGCGGCCACTGCACTTCCGTTCTCCCCTCCTCCTACTGCCTACTCCCCATTCCATCCCAGGTCACTCCCCTGTTTCCCTTATTCCATTCTTTCTTCGTTCATTAGTTTACTGTTAATTTTTGTTAATTAGAATTTGATTTTGTTTACATGTTAGGATAGATAGAGATATTTTCTGTTAGGTAGTTAGGTTCTGGATAGAGCATTCTAGGCCTGATATTTGCGCCGTATTTGTTTACCTAACTGAGCTTCTGTTGATTGACTGCTGGGTGGTATGATCATAGTGTTTGTTGTTGCCTGCTGCATTTCTCACTATGTAATTGTGATGCTGCTGCCTGGTTATGTAACTATTACTTGGTTATTATCTTGTGGATTAATATGACTTTCCTGTTGTTTTCTGCCTATCTGGGAACATCCAATACTATGCCGGAATGCTGCCCGATTTTCCCAAAACTATTTTTACCTTCACATTCCCACTTCAGATTGAACTTGGCATTTTCAATTTGATTTTTGCCAAACCCACACCAAGTTCAACCCCCGGGACAGTTGGGTCTGTTTTTCTATTTTCATTTTGGTTCCCCTATTGGTAGTGACTAAAGGAACTTCAGGAAAGCGCTTAAATGTTTCATTGAACCACAGTTTACAATTTCCTTTTCCAATGTACATTCTTTCAACATAATTGGTGTACCGCCGTTGTGTAACTCGCTTTCACTCAGATTCATTTGTATTTTGATTTGTGTTACATAACTTGCATTTCAAATTTGAGCATCAATTATGGCCAAAGAATTGAATGATGACTTGTTTCCAATTAATTGCCTCTTTTGCAATTTCATATTTCATCATCAATGACTACAATTCCCTCATGAGTGTGAACATGAATGTTGTACACATTTTGCAATTCTCTTTTAATTAGGTCATTTTCCATCATAACACTACCTAACAATCTCACTTTTTAACTCACTAACTTGTTTAACCTACTGACTTCAATTTTCATTTTACTTAACTGTTTAACCATTCTTTTGAGTTATGATTGTGAATGCGCCTACTACATGAGCATTGTGTTACATTGCTTGAAATGCTTGATTCTTGGTTTATGGATATGTCTTCTGTGCTTCCTTGCATTCCAAGCTTCCAATTTGGTTCACATCATGATTACTTGTTCTTCCTTGCTTCCTGCTACTTGTTTAATTGCTTATACTCTGTTCTATTCTAATTTCAGGATGTTGGCTAAAGGGAAAGGCAAGGCCACCTCCAGAAAGAGGAAAAAGGCCACAGATTCCACTTTCTCTCCTTATGTGGATTATTCAAAAAATCTTATTGATGAGGTGGAGAGAGCAAATCAATCACTGCCTGCCCAGGATTCACTCAAGTTCCCGAATCTCAACTGTGAACTTCGGTTCCCAAGCTATAATTCAAAGAACTTGAACATTGAAAAGAGGTTGGCCCTTCCATCCGACCTGAGGCAAACAATTAATAACCGCATTGAGAGGATGGGTTTGGACTTTGTGGATCGAGAGCTCAGCCAGGTGAACCGGTCTTTGGTGCAGGAATTCTATTGCAACTTCTTCCGTCACACCCTTGACTCGGTTCTGGTTAGAGGTATTCAGGTGCCCATCACTGAGCAGGTTATTGAGGGCGCCCTTACTTGTAGGCCCAAGGCAGGTGATACTGATGCCTTTGAGCAGGCCGAGGTGGAGCTCCACTGGATGACCTTCGATTTTGATGCCTTGAGGGCAGTGGTGGCTACCCCGGAGGCTCCCTGGGTTATGGATGCGGAGAACAAGGCACCCAAGGGGATGTGCTTTATCTATCTGAGCAAGGAGGCCAGGATATGGCAGCAGATTTTAAGTTAATAAAAGATCAATGCATATGTAACACAAATTAAAAGAAAAGTTGATACATGAGTATATGAGTATATGATGCAAAAAAGTGGGAATTATGGGTAGCTATGAATGATTTTAGAAGTTATATAGAATGTATGTATGTTAGGTGATAGCTTAGGTTACTCAAGGATTCATATTTTAGCTCACTTGGCCATACATATATCCTTACCTTTACCTCAGCCCCATTACAACCCTGAAAAGACCTCATGATGTTTGCATTAGTATGCTGAATATTTGTTGATTGGTTAGATGAAGAATAAGGTTGAAAAAGCATGACTAGGGAAGAATAGAGTGATTGACCCTAGACACTTGAGAGTTAGAGTGATATACACTACCAGTAAGGGTTCAGTGCTTAATTCTATGTTCCCTGCTTTCATGAGCTATCTACTTACAAGTTTACTTGCTTTTTATTGTACGATTTGAATTAGTGGAATTTGGGTTGTATTTGTCTTGAAGAACTTATTCACTTTTAACCAAGTAGGTAGAAACATTTTGCATGTAGTTGCATTCACATAGATAGGTTGCATTGCATACTCTCTATCATTCCTCTTCACTCCTTTATAGCTTCTCTTGAGCTTAGCATGAGGACATGCTAATGTTTAAGTGTGGGGAGGTTGATAAACCACTATTTTATGGTTTATCTTGTGCTTAATTGAGTGATTTTTATCAACTCTTTACCCACTTATTCATACTATTTGCATGGTTTTACAATTCCTTCCCAGAATTTGTGCTATGATTGAAAACATGCTTCTTTGGCCTTATATTTGCTAATATTAATCCTCTCTTATCACCATTAGATGCCGTGATATGTGTGTTAAGTAATTTCAGCGATTACAGGGCAGGAATGGCTTAGACGATGGAAAGGAAGCATACAAAAGTGGAAGGAATACAAGAAGTTGAAGAAGTTGCTAAGCTGTCCAGCCTGACCTCTTCACACTCAAACAGTCATAACTTGAGCTACAGAGGTCCAAATGATGCGGTTCTAGTTGCGTTGGAAAGCTAACGTCCGAGGCTTTGATTTGATATATAATTTGCAATAGTGGCCGTACAGCTAGGCGTCACAAACGCGTGCTTCACGCGGATGCGTTGTAGTGACGAAAATCAACGTGTTTGATTTCATAACCAGCGAATTCTAGGCTATTTTTGACCCAGTTCTCGGCCCAGAAAACACACATTAGAGGCTATAAAGTGGAGAAATGCATCCATTTAGGAGGACTAATTCATGATAATTCACTTTTTATAATTTAGATGTAGTTTTAAAGAGAGAGAGGCTCTCCCCTCTCTCTTAGGATTTAGGATTAGGATTCCTTTTAAAGGTTTTAGGATTTCTTATTATTTCAACTTACAATTTCTTTTGAGTTCCAGGTTCAATGTTCCTTTTACTTATTTTCTCAATTTAGTTTATGAACTCTTTATGTTTAGATTGATTTTCTATTTAATATAATTTGAGGTACTTCAGAATTATGATTGCTTTCCTTTATTTATATAAATAATTTAGATTTTTCCTTTTGGCTTTGGTTGATTAATTGGTAACTCTTGAGTTGTCAAACTCATCGTGATTGATAATTGTTATCTTTGCTGATTGATTTAAATTCCTATAACTCTAGTCTTTCTTTAGGAGTTGACTAGGACTTTAGGTGTTAAATTGATTTATCCACTTGACTTACCTTCATAGTTAGAGGTTGACTTAGTGGGGAGCAAAATATAATTCTCATCACCATTGATAAGGATAACTAGGATAGGACTTCTAATTTTCATACCGTGCCAAGAGTTTTATTAGCTATTGATATATTAATTCCTGCAATCTATTTTTCTCATTCAAACCTTTTTCAAAAGCCCAAAAATAATATTTTCCATAACCAATAATAAATCGTACTTCCCTGCAATTCCTTGAGAAGACGACCCGAGGTTTAAATACTTCGGTTATAAATTTTATTGGATTTTGTTACTTGTGACAACCAAACTTTTGTAAGAAAGGAATTCTTGTCGGTCTAGAAGCTATACTTACAACACGAATTTATTGTGAAAACTCTAGATCGCGCGAGAGTTCCGTTCTTCAGGCATATGCATGCGTATGCAAGCGAGTGGCATGCATAAGCAGGACGCTGTTTTCGGAAACATTGCATTTTTGTGATTTAAACATGATTTCTAACCTCCAAACCTCTATTTTTACACCCCTCCAAGGCCCTAAAACTTAGTTTAAATTATAGTGAGGTGTTAGTAATGTTGAATAAGAAGTAAATAATAAAGATAATGATAATAATAACGAAATGTGACTGAATTGAGAGGTGAATGTTGAGATTGGCGATGATTGAGTATAGCCGGATTGGCTGAGATGGCAAGTCCTAGGTGTGATCCCTAATGTGAGAATTAATGTTGATCTAAAATTTTACAAAATAGATTCTCGTTGCAAGTATAGTCTAAATCAACAATTAACTCCCAATCAAAGTTTAATTTTCCAAATACAAATATAATCGAGAGTATTTAGACTCCTGGGTCATCATCCGTAGGAACTAGTAACCAAGAGCGCACAATTTTGGTTGCGAGAACAAAGGGTGTTTTCAATAATGAAGCAAGCAATTAAGAAATAAAAGAGCGATCAAAATTCCAATTAATAAACTAATAAAAGAACTAAAGAACTATGTATGTAATATGAACAAGTAAAGCTTTAAGGTGATGGAAAAGTAGTTCAAAACATAAATGGAAGCCTTGACTTGGGATGAGTTATGGAATTCCTTCCTTTCCATAACCACAACTATGATAATTGTGTTGGATTAATCTCACCTAGTCATCCCTTAATATCGAAGAATAAGTCAAGTGAGCATAATTGTTATTAATCCACAAATCCTAACTATCTTAGTAATTACCTTAGTAAGAAGCTAGCGTTAGTGGAAACAATAACAACTAACAACCCAAAATTATCACTAAATGTCGGACATTATGACTCTAGTAACCCATATACACATTTCCCCAAGCTAAGGGGTGGAAATGTACCCCATAATCAAAATTGGCATTTCATCAAACACATAGTGGGCATAATCATAAAACGTGATAAAATTAGAAAAATGATAAAAACTATGAACCACAAATGATCAAAATCAACAAAGGCAACTCAAATAAACATAAAATAACCATCAAACATCAAATTCATTAACCAAAACTAAAAATTGCAAAACTATCTATATATTGACAAAGGAAATTAGAATAGAAGAAAGTGTAGAACAAGTAATGTGATAAAAGAGGAAATTAAAGTGATACTTACAATGGAAATAGCTAGAATCCAAAATCAAAATTTGGAAATTAAAACTTGAATTATAAACCCTAACTAAACCTAAGGAAAATTGAGAGGAAAACCTAAACTAAACTACCCTAAAACTACTCCTAAAATGTGTTGTATGAAGTATTATAGTGTATGTATTGTATGGTATTGCTTGCCCCTTCATATATACTTCAGCACCTTCAGAAATGGCCCAAAAAGCCTTCAAAATCGCGAGCCACATGATTTTTTAATGAAGTCACGCGCTGGTACTTGTTCGTACGCACACTTGCTGAATTTTCTCCTGTGCGTATGCACAGAAGTTGTGCATGGGCACACTTGCTGATTTTGACCCTTCTGCGTAGGCAAGGAAAGTGTGTGTAGGCACACTCTGAAATGCTTCTCTCCTTTGATTTCTTCATGTTTTCTCCCAATTCCATGCTTTTCTTCCACTCTTATCAAGCCATTCCAACCTATTACACCTGAAATCACTCATCAAAACCATCAAGGCATCAAATGGAATGAAAGTGGAATAAAATGGATTAAATTAAGCTCAAAATGTCATGTTTTCACAATTGGAAATAATTTATAGAGAAAACACAAAAGCATGCATTTAGATGAATAAATGTGGGTTTATATGATGAAATCTACTCAAATCAAACCAAAATTTATCATCAAATATGGATTCATTAATTCCGCTTGTGTGTTACCTCGAAAAATATGTTGGCGCCTGCACCAGGCAAGGACGGAGGTTCCATCCCGTTTTGCTCGTGGTTGCGGTGTCGTGATGGCGACGGAGGTTTTATCCCGCCCATAGTGAGGATGGGGGTTATATCTCGCTCACGAGGTTGGCAAGTTGAGGATGAAGGATTCCCTCTTTTGTCGTGATGTAGATGTAGGGAAGGTGGAAATGCACTCTTCTTCGTATTGTTTCTCCCAAATTCTTCTCTGGTTGCAAGGTAGAAAGGCACACTCTTTCGATGTGAAAACGCACACTCCTTCGTGATACCTGATAAACCATAATTTTATGGTTTATCTTGTATTGAATTTGGTGGATTTTGTCAACTTTTTCCACATTTATTCACCAAAATAGCATGGTTTTGTGAATTCTTCTTAATTGCGCTTAATGATTAAAAACTTGCTTTTTAGGCCTTAAAATTGCTAAATTTAATTCACATTAATTCCATTCAATGCCTTCATATGTTTGTTGAGTGATTCCAGGTTTATAAGGCAAGAATTGGATTGAAGAAATAGAAGAAAAAACATGCAAGATGGAGAATTCATGAAGAAATGAAGTTTTGGAAATCTGCCATGCGACGCATGCGCGTGACCCATGCGTACGCGTGACAAGCAGCACGTGACTTCATTAAAGACAACACACTGGGGGCAATTTCTGGGGCTGCAGAAGCCCAATCCAACTCATTTCTGAAGCTATTTGAGGCCAAATTCAAGATGAAACAAAGAGGAGAGCAATTAGATAGTGTAGGAATCATGCTTTAGGTTAGCTCTAGAGAGAGAAGCTCCCTATTCTCTCTAGAAATTATGGTTCTTAGTTTAATTTCATCTTAGATTTAGGTTTTGATTCTTCTCTTGATTTAATTTTCCTTTCAATTTCTTGTTACTATATATTTGCTCTCTTAGTTTCATTTATTATTTCCTTTATTTTGTTATTTTCATGTTTATGAACTCTTTTTAATTTTGATTTCTATTAATGCAATTTATGTTTTCATGTTATTGTTGCTTTCTTTAATTGTTGGTTGTTGATTTCTAGCATTTGGTAGTTTTAGATTTTATTCTTTCTTGTTATTTTAATATGCTTTCCTTTTATGCCTTCCAAGTGTTTGATAAAATGCTTGGTTGGATTTTAGAGTAGATTTTTATACTCTTGGCTTGTGATTGAGGACCTAGGTCCCTTTAGGTCATTGATGTCTAGTTTCATTGGTGATTTAGGGTTGTTAATTAGTTCTTGGACCAATTATATCCACTTGACTTAATCCTCCAATGTTAAAGCACAACTAAGTGGAATTAACTCTTTGTAATCAACATGTTGTGGTCAATGATCCAAGATAGGATACCTTGACTCTTGATCCTTGCCTTGAGTGCCTTTTAGCCTTTATAGTTTCTTAGTTCTTGTCATTTATATTTTCTTGTTCACAAACTCAAAACCCCAAAAGATTCATCATAACCAATAATATGCACACATCCCTGCAATTCCTTGAGAGATGACCCGAGGTTTAAATACTTCGGTTTATTTTTATTGGGGTTTGTACTTGTGACAAACAAACTAAACTTTAATGGAGGGTTGTTTGTTGGTTTGGATCTGTACTTGCAACAGAAATATTTTAGTGAAATTCCTAACCGACAATAATACTACATTAATACCTCCAGAAAAAGGTGGAAAGGCACCCTCCTTCGTTAAAGTTCTTCCTGGGGATGCACATCCTAGAGGCAATATCGGGGTTAGCTACCACATGTGTTGGGTTCTGGCGATTTAACCGACACAAGCTCATAGCCAGTAGGATAGACATACATAATACTCATTTATATGACTTATTTGAGTATGCATGTTATGGTTTGCTTAATTGTTATGTAATATGCCAATATGCTACATGACTTAACTGCAGTATTTGTTTCCTTAATTGTGTTTTACTTGTATGCTTTGCTTGTCTATGCAACTGAGAGGCTACTTGTCTAGCGGAGGAGAGACGAGGGCTATTCCATCGGAGTTCGGAGGGCTGGAGGAAGTAGAGATTTAAGGGTTAAGTTAGAATTTGAATTATAATTTGGAAACCATAGATTATGTACCCAAAAATTTGGTTTTGTTAATCCTTTAAGTTTTAACTGAGTGTCGAAGTTTTAAGATCGCCTCTGGCTTTTCCAGGACTTTATACATTATTTATGCGGGCACCATTACCATGCTGAGAACCTCCGGTTCTCATTCTATACATATGTTGTCATTTTTCAGATGCAAGTCGAGATGTGCCTCGGTGAGCGTCTGGAGGTTCCTATGGCAAGCGAAGATGGGTTGTTTATATTTTGGGTTGTCAATTATATACTTAAATTTATAGACTCTCCTATGTATAAATTACTTATGTTTAATACTCTTATAGGCTTTTTGGAGAACTAGGAATTTACTTTATGTATGTTGGGGTTTTGTGGGATATACTTATATACATGTATGTATATACATATTTCCCAGTCGGCCTTGGCTTTGCAGGTGAGCCCGGAGCCTGATATTTTGTATCTTTTAACTTTCCGCTCTCATCTTATATATATATATATATATATATATATATATATATATATATATATATATATATATATATATATATATATATACATACTTTTTCTTCGTATGCAAGTTTCTGTTATATGAGCGTTGCGCTTTTCTTTTTCACGGTCTTCTATCTAAGCTTTCCTTTAAGGCTCCTCGATATGTCCTCCTTTCAACTATATATATATATATATATATATATATATATATATATATATATATATATATATATATATATATATATATATTTTTTTTTTTTTTTCTTTTTAGAGGTCGTAATACCTCATCACCTCTGATTTACGTCCTACGTGTAAAAGTTTGTGTGGTAGGGTGTTACATGTTTTCTAACCCTAGGCAAACCAAGTAGAAAATTCATAGATATCAATCCATGTATGAGTAGGAATAAGCAAAGAAATACGTAACATATTCAAGAAAGCTTGATATTCAATGTTCTTACATTCAATAAAATCAGAATAAATTCCATCAACACTCTTACATCTTTGAGGACAACAAAAATATATAGATAACATATATGAGATTCATTTTATTCCATTATGGCATTTGAAATCAATATTTTCACAAGTAATATATATAGAAATAAAGTTAAACTTAGTTACATAAAAATTTTTCATATAATCAAAATACTGAGAATTTAAGAGTAAGAGTTGTGATTGAATCATGCTTTATGGACAACTCATTAGCAATCACATTCTCATTATCTTATTCTATCACATATGAAAAATAATCCAGCAACTTAGTCCAAATTTCATGTCTTTTTCTCAAGATCCCTTATGCTATCAAATGCAAAACATACAACACCTTGTCATATGTGAAAAACTTGAGACATGTTTTATGTAACTTCTCACCAAAGTTTGAAATTAGTTGTCTTTCTTTCTTTTCATCCATATTAATGCCTCCATAATTTACTAGTAAATATGCAAAGTCTTGAAAATTTGATATAAAAATACTGGGCAATTTATGGTTAGATATATGAGAAATTAAAGACTCTTTGGAATTCAATGACATTAATGCACTCTTGTCTAAACTATAACTTTCTAGATCTCTCTTACAAGTGTGTTTATTGCTCTCAATTTTTTTTCGCTCATTGACTCCTCTAACTCACTAGTCTCTCCTTTTCTCTCAAGACTCTCACTTTTACTTAAACATTGATTCTTTTCACTCAAACACTCACTCTCTTTCTCAGTTTCTTCTTCTCTCAAATTATTTTTTTCTCTTATTTTTCAAATTTCTCACATCCCAAGGACCCCTTTGAGAACTATTGTACCTTTGGTTCATCCAAACACACATCTACATCTACAGCATACTCAACAAATTCTTCCATCATCGGCCATGAAGAAGAATTATAGATAGGATTAGAAGAACTCTTCTTCATGTGTCGATCTATAAGATTCTTCTTGAAATCTACAACTTTGAATTTTGTCTTATCTTCAAACTTTGCTCCTGTAGAACTCCATATAGAATTACGGTCTGAAGAATGTCAAATTTTCATAAATTGTTGCATCTGCTTTACTTCAATGGCCAAATTAAATAAATCCCCTAAGGTTGCATAATAGTAAAGTTTGATCTTATCTACAATTTCTTTGTTTAATCCAATAAAAATTCGCCCTATAAGAACCTCGGGACTCCTTTCAATATTAGCCTTGTCCATCAAATACAGAAACTCTTCGTGGTACTCTTTCACTGATTATGAACCATGTTTTAACTTACAAAACTTTTCAAAAAACTCATTGTGGTATGATGATGGCAGAAGCCGATTCCTCATGATGTATGAAGATGGCACAAACCGATTCTTCAGGATTTTCTTCATCTTCTCCTAGCTGCAAATTGGTCTTTTCCGTATCTTCTTCTAGATCTTTCTAACTCATTCCACTAGATATGAACATCGTTGAAAAATTTGGCTTCTGATGCCTAGGAATCTTTAGTTGTTTTTAGACTTTTTTTCATTAGTTTTCTTAGATTTAAATCAAAGTTCTTATATTTTTAGTTAAATTTTCATGACTAATTATATGTTTGAAGTTGTGTTAGAATGGTTGTATTTCTAGGATATAATTAAGAAAATCAGGATGAAATTCAGGAGAAAACACAAGTGCACTTCAAAAGAAGTTGGCGCTAGGCTTAAGGAGGCTAAGCCCAGCGCCCAAACTCTAAGCTGGGTCCCCTATCCCCAAGCCCAACGCCCAACTTGGGCACCCAACTCCACCATTCGAAGCCCAGCGCCTTCGTGTCTGGGAGAAGGCAAAGTGGGCTGGTGCCCAACGCCACCCAAATCACAAGTACTGGGAGCCCAACGCCAAGTCCTTCAAGCCCAGGGCCAAGTTCTTCAAGCCAAGCAGCCAACCAAGGATGCCTAGCGCCAAGTACCAATTTAAGTCCCATGAAGCTCTAAATTCAGTTCTAGATTCAATATTTAAATGATTAGCTAGCAATAACTTCTTTTAAAAAGATAAGATTTGGTTGTTAGAATTTAGATTAGATTAGATTTAAATTTGAATAAGTTATCATCTTTTTCTTTAGAAGATAAGATTAGTTTTTGAATTTCAATTAGTTAGGAAGTTAAGATATAAATAAGTGAACAAGGTTTACATCTTGGATCATCGAAACATCATTGGATCCATCCACCACCTCATTAGTTTTAGGTTATTTTCTTTTTTACTATGAGTAACTAAACCTCTCTGTTAAAGGTTAGAAGTTCTGTTTGATTTTATGGATTAGTAATGTAAGTGTTTTCTTTTTTTTTTATTAATGTTTTTCTACTTTTTCAAGATTGAGTCTCGTTCTTCATCATTAATGGTTAGACGTATCAGAAAATATTCTAATTCTATTTTAGCTTGAAACCCATCTCGTAATCTTCAATTGTCTAAAACTAGTTTTTGAATAAATAACATTTAATTCAACTAGGGATAGTTTTTTAATATTATGCCAACTTTAAATCGAAATCATTCTTAACCTCTTTTCTTGATTAGTTGACCAAGGAATTGGCGATTAATTAAGTTAAGAGAAATTAGATTGCCAAGGAATCTTAATTTGACTGTAAATAATTTTGCTGTGAAAAGATTTTTGCATGAGTCAAAGTAGAAAAACACAAGCATTATTTTTTCTAAGAATGAAACATCTCTGAAGCCTTTAACATTCCTATTCTTTGATTACTTTCCTAAATCTCTAAACCTCCTTTCGATCGCCACAATTCTCTCTTCACTATTCTTGCTTCTTCTTCAAGATTCATAATCCTGTTGATAAGGTTTAATTGATCTAATTAGAGATTCAATTAGACATTGCTTGATTCAATCTATTAATCTTCGTGGGGACGATATCCACTCACCATAGTATTACTTGATCCAATTTGGTGCACTTTCCAATATCCAAGTGATAAACCCCAATTTTGTGGTTTATATTGTGTAGAATTTGGCGGTTTTTGTCAATATTTTTCACACCTATCCACAAGAATTGCATGGTTTTGTGTCCCCTTCCTCATATTGCTCCATGATGAAAAATATGCTTCTTTTGCCTTAAAATTGCTATATTTTGATCCTCTTTTATTACCATTCGATGCCGTGACGTGTTTGTTAAGTGATTTCAGAATTTATAGGGCAAGAATGGCTTAGAAGAGAGAAAGAAAGCATGCACAAGAGGAAGAAACATGAAGATTTGGATTTTGGGTGTGCACGCGCACCTCGCACCTCGCACGCGTGGATGAAGACAGCTGGAAGCGGCGCGCAAGGATGAACGCATCTGCGCAGATTAGAGAAATTCCACCGATGCGCACGCGTACATGGCGCGCATGCGTGGATCACAAAAGCAATCGGTGCACACGCATGGCAAGCTGCACGTGACCTCATTAAAGGAAATCGTTCCTGGTGATTTCTGAGGCTCATCAGGCCCAAATTCAAGCTGGTTCTGCATGAAAAGGACCCAAGGATGCTAGGGGAAAAGGGGGAGATCATTCATTCACACTTAGACATAATTTTTAGCTAGTTTTTTGTTCTTGTTCTTCTAGAGAGAGAAACCCTTGTTCCTCTCTAGATCTAGCTTTAATTTGATCTTCCCTTGTTGAATTCTGAATTGGATCTTGTTAATTACTAGTTTTAATTGTTTAATTTGAATTCTCTAGCATAATTTTGTTTAGATCTTCTGTTAGTTTTATATTTCCTTGTTGTTTGTCATTTTATACCCATTTCATGAATCTTATGGATCTTGATTTGTTATTGTTGCATTGATGATTTCCATGATTAATTGTGTTGTTTGAGTGATTGTATGTTAATAATTATTAGTGGGTACTTGTTAGTTCCAATTTAATTGCAATTTGAATAGGTCTTTTATTAATGCTTACAATGTGTTTGATGAAATGTTTCCTTTTATTATGGAGTAGTTCTCTTTACTCTTGGCCTAGGCTAAGAGAATTGGGTAAACTTGAGTCATTGGGTCTAATGGATTTGATGATTCGGGAACCCTTAGTGGTCAATTTGATAGCCATTGACACTAGCCTACTACTAAGTTAATTAGTAGTTAGGTTGGACCTTATGGGTTGATGTTGACCAAACCATTTAACATACTTCAAGTATAGAAGTAGACTTAATGAGTTTGGTTCCTCATAATTGTCAAGATATGGTTATTAGACAAGAATAGTGACCCCAATTCCCATGTCTAGCCAAGAGTTGCTTTTATCATTCTTATTTGAAAACCCAAAAATATTGATTGCTTTGTCTTAGTTATAGTTACTTGTTTAGTTTATAATAGAATTACATTGGATGTTATTTTATTAGTTTAGTTATTTACATCTTGCTTTAGTTAATTGAATTAGTTTCTTGCATTCCAAGATTACTTGCTTGTTAAGATTCCTAGTTTAATTTCTTGCTCATGACTTGCAACCCCGGATTTCTAACCAATGTTGAAGCACATGTTTGCCCATTCCTTGTGAGACGACCCGAGGTTTGAATACTTCGGTTACTTTTATTAGGGTTCAACTTGTGACAACCAATTCCTTCTAAATTTGATTCGTGGACTATTTGTCGGTTGAGGACTATACTTGCAACGCAAAAAATCTTGTGAAATTCCTTATGTGCCGGTAGCCAACCCCATCAGGCACGCGTCCGCGCACTGTGCGCGTCCGCGCGCCTGTGCTGCATGCCAACTCTGGTACAAGAAGACCAAGAGTTGGGCCTACTTTGTGCCAACTCTGTGCCAGGAGCCCAACTCTCTTCACGCGTGCGCGCCGTTGACGCATACGCGTCCCTCGCTCCACCTTCACTGACGCGCTAGCACACCGTGCACGTGCGCGCCCTGTTCTATCCCTCTCCCACCCTCTTTCTTATTTCTTTCTTCTTCCTTCTCCATCACATCTCTTCTCATCTTTCTCTTCCACAATCTACCACCACCGTCTCCGGCTACTTACCGGCGACCACCACCACTTCCAGTGGCCCTACACCTCCCCTATCTCTTTCTCATTTTCACAGCAAGAAAATTCTACCTTGATTCTTTTACACTTCTCATGGTTCTACTTCTTCTACATCACTTCTTTTACTCTCTTTGCATAATCTCTTCTTTTACTTAGATGTTTCTTGTTAATTCCCTTATTTTTTCTCTTAGTTGCATGTTTATACTACTTACTTTTTGCTTGTTTACTTTTTCCTTCTTCTTGCTTTTCCACGGATGTTGAACTTGAATTTTAATTTGCTTTGATGGTTCTTCTTGTTGTTTTTCATTATCCTTGTCAGTGGACGATGTTGTGTCATAATTGATATTTCATTTTGGACTTCTAATTGGTTTCATATCTCATAATTGCTCATTGCTTGTTAACTGCATGCCAAGTGTTCGAGGAAATGCACATATGCCATTTTGTTTTATTCTAGTCATATACCTTCAATTTGGTGCTTCCTCCTCATTCACTTGCCCTCTTCTAAATGCATTGAACCCACTATGCTTATCACTTGCTAATTAGATACTCATTGAACACAACTTGCTCTTTGTTATGGATGCTTGAGATTATTCTTCTCATGCCATTTTGCATGCTTCACTCCCTCTTGCATCCCATTTCAAGTGTTGTGACCCATGTCTCTATGATTCCTTTGTTGCAATATTTCTTTTGGGCACTATCTTTCACTTGCATGTTTTTATTGAGATGATTCTTTGGGTTTAATGTTTTCCTTTTTCCCTTCCTTTTTTAGGATGGCCACCAAGAAAGGCAAGGAGAAAGCTTCAAGGAAACCGGCCGCAAAGAGGACACCCTAAAGGTCAAACTGTAAGGCGCACTCTTCATTAGGAGCCAAACCCCTATCTAAGAAGGCGATGGCACCTGCTCCTATTGATGAGAACGAGAAGAGTAAACCAGCAAAGGATTCTTCAAGGTTCTCCAACCGCTTCTGTGAACTTGCGTTCCCCGCCATAGTTGAGAGGAACTATCATACTGAGTATCTATTCACTCCACCAGACAAGGTTGCTCCTTGTATTCTACCCCGCATTGAACGGTGAGGATGGGAGTTTCTTCTGAGAAAACCACAAGAGGTCAACCTCTCGTGGGTGGTAGAGTTCTACACTAACTACCATCTTCCCTCTCTTCAATCGGTATACGTGCACCGGAAGCAAGTCTCAGTTTCAGAAGAGGCTATTCAGCATGTGCTTAATGTCTTACCAGTACCAAGTGACATGGATGGCTACCAAGAGGTTCTACATCAGCGAGAAAAGTTTGGGTTTGATTGGGACTCGATCCTCCGAGTCATTGCTGAACCAGAGGCATTTTGGATCCATGGTCAACTCAGGATGAGGCCCAAGAGTATTGACGCACGTTTCCTCACTGTAGAAGCTAGAGCTTGGGCCCAGATCCTATCCCACTATGTGCTACCTAGCACCCACAAGTTGTTCTTCACAGCGGATCTCGCTTTGCTTGTTTGGTGTGTTCTCACGAAAAGACCAGTGAACATTCCGCCTCTTGTTAAGCAAGCGATGGGTCAAGTCCATGCCCGTAGTAATTTTCCATTTCCAGCATTAGTATCTGATTTAGTTGCTGCTGTGGGTGTTCTTTGGAAAGACATGGACAAGAAGGCTATCATTCCGGCTAAGGGCGATGTGGTCCCAAGCAGAAAATATTTACATCTTCCCATGAACAACCCAAGCCTTGACATAGCCCTTCCATCTACTGTTCTTTCCACCTCATCGTCACCACCACGGCAAAGATCCATCCATCAAAAGATAAAAGATCTACACCAGACGATTGATAGATATGAGCGGCGTAACCAACGCTGATACACTTACATCAAGAAGCTTCTGTGTTGTGTTACCCCTAGCTGGAGGAACCCAAAATATTCACATCCACCTCAAACCCAAGTGATGGGAGCTCTGATGGAGGGGATAGTGAAGGTTCCGGTCCCGACCATCTTTTGTGCATTGTTGGTAGCACGAAGGACCGTGCTAAATTCTAAGTGTGGGGAGGTCATTCGACCGATCTCCATGGGTAACAATCTCTTCCTTTCAACACCCATGGATTTATCTTTTGCTTAGTAGTTAGTACATTGTATGTGTAGTTAGTCTTGCTTGTAAATACTCCTTGCATGATAGTTAGTCTCTATAGAGTTACTTGGTCAAAATAATAACTTCTTCCCCAAGAAGCTGTGTTTTGGGGTCCCCTACCAATTTTGAAAAAAAAAATTTGGGATAAACTTGCTTCAAGAATGTATTTTGGAACATAGTAATTGAGCTAAGAACACAAGCATGTGAGTTTTGAGCCTACTGTGTGGTTATATCTTCTAACCATTATTTCCCATTCTTGTGTGCATTACTCTCTCTCTATAATTGTAATCCTTGCTTTGTCCGATTCTATATGTCCATTACTTTGTGTATGAATGCATTTACATGATTGAGGCCATCATTTCAATAGTCACTTTTCCCAAACGGCCTTAACCCTTTTTATCTAACATTGCTAACCAATTTTAAGCCCATGATAAACCCTTTTTGTTCTAAATAGAGCACATCAACAACCCTAAGTAAAAAACAATGAATGTCCCTAGATTTGGATCCTTGATTAGCTTAGGTAAGTGGAGGTGTGTATCATTCAAAAGAGAGGGTGTACTTGGGAACTTGGGTAGATGTAAAGAGGTGTATTGTAATTGTAATTGAAAATTCTGGGATTCGAAAACATACTCAGGTATTGAATGATTGAACCATATGCATTGAAACTTTTGTACATGAAACCCTAAGAAAAAGGGGACCAAAAAAAAAAGAAATAGAAAATATATATATATATATATATATATATATATATATATATATATAGAAGAAACAAAAATAGAAAAAAAAAAAGAAAAAGCAATGAAAGGGGACAAAAATGCCCCAAGACAGAGTAATAATAATAATAATGCATATGGGATGCATGAGTATGCAAAAAAAAAAAAGTGAAACCTATGGGTAGCTAGGTATCGTATTATAGTTGTATAGGTTGTTCTATGTGTCTAGTGGGATGTTAGGTTAATCAAGGATTCAAATTTTTAAGCTCACTTGACCATATACATCCCTACCTTCACCCTAGCCCCATTACAACCCATGAATAAGACCTCATGATATTTGTAAGCATGCATTAAGTAATTTTTGATTGTTAGATGAAAGACAAATCTTGGAAAGCATGATTAGGAGAGAATTGAGTGACGAACCCTATACACTCGAGCGAATAGAGCGGATACACTTCCGGTGAGGGTTCGATGCTCAACTCCTTGTTCCCTGCTTTCACAAGCGTTCATCTAGCAAGTTATATGCACTTCATAGTGATGTTCGAGTTGGTAGGATTTATGAACTACATATCACTTCCACCCCGTATGCTCATATGTGTTCTTGGAGGATAGATTTACCCTTGACCAAGTAGATAGATGCTTTTACATTAGTTGCATGCATTCACTTAGGTAGTTTGCACTTCATAAACCCTTTCTTACCATGATCTTTGGTCTTTTTATTTTAAGCATGAGGACATGCTTGGTTTAAGTGTGGGGAGATTTGATAAATCCCAATTTTGTGGTTTATATTGTGTAGAATTTGGGAGTTTTGTCAATATTTTTCACACTTATCCACAAGAATTGCATGGTTTTATGTCTCCTTCCTAATATTGCTCCATGATGAAAAACATGCTTCTTTTGCCTTAAAATTGCTATATTTTGATCCTCTTTTATTACCATTCGATGCCGTGACGTGTTTGTTGAGTGATTTCAGAATTTATAGGGAAAGAATGGCTTAGAAGAGAGAAAGAAAGCATGCACAAGAGGAAGGAGCATGAAGATTTGGATTATGGGAACTTCAGAATGGGCGCGCACGCGTGGATGAAGACAGCTGGAAGCGGTGCGCAAGGATGGACGCATCCGTGCAGATTAGAGAAATTCCACCGACACGCACGCGTACATGGCGCGCGTGCGTGGATCACAAAAGCAATCGGCGCGCACGCGCGGCAAGCTGCATGTGACCTCATTAAAGGCAATCGTGCTTGGCAATTTCTGAGGCTCATCAGGCCCAAATTCAAGCTGGTTCTGTATGGAAAAGACCCAAGGATACTAGGGGGAAAGGGGGGATCATTCATTCACACTTAGACATAATTTTTAGCTAGTTTTTGGTTTTTGTTCTTCTAGAGAGAGAAACCCTTGTTCCTCTCTAGATTTAGCTTTAATTTGATCTTTCCTTGTTGAATTCTAAATTGGATCTATTTAATTATTAGTTTTAATTGTTTAATTTGAATTCTCTAGTATAATTTTGTTTAGACCTTGTGTTCGTTTTATATTTCCTTGTTGTTTGTCATTTTATACCCATTTCATGACTATTGTGGATCTTGATTTGTTATTATTGCATTGATGATTTCCATGATTAATTGTGTTATTTGAGTGATTGTATGTTGATAATTGTTAGTGGGTACTTGTTAGTTCCAATTTAATTGCAATTTGAATAGGTCTTTTATTAATGCTTACCATGTATTTCATGAAATGTTTCCTTTGATTATGGAGTAGTTCTCTTTACTCTTGGCCTAGACTAAGGGAATTGGGTAAACTTGAGTCATTGGATCTAATGTATTTGATAATTCGGGAACCCTTAGTGGTCAATTTGATAGCCATTGACACTAGCCTACTACTAAGTTAATTAGTAGTTAGGTTGGACCTTATGGGTTGATGTTGACCAAACCATTTAACATACTTCAAGTATAGAAGTAGACTTAATGAGTTTGGTTCCTCATAATTGTCAAGATATGGTTATTAGATAAGGATAGTGACCCCAATTCCCATATCTAGCCAAGAGTTGCTTTTATCATTCTTATTTGAAAGCCCAAAAATCTTGATTGCTTTGTTTTAGTTATAGTTACTTGTTTAGTTTAGAATAGAATTACATTGGATGTTATTTTATTAGTTTGGAATTATTTACATCTTGCTTTAGTCAATTGAATTAGTTTCTTGCATTCCAAGATTACTTGCTTGTTAAGATTCCTAGTTTAATTTCTTGCTCATAACTTGCAACCCCGGATTTCTAACCAATGTTGAAGCACATGTTTGCCCATTCCTTGTGAGACAACCCGAGGTTTGAATACTTTGGTTACTTTTATTGGGGTTGAACTTGTGACAACCAATTCTTTCTAAATTTGATTCGCGGACTATTTGTCGGTTGAGGACTATACTTGCAACGCGAAAAATCTTGTGAAATTCCTTATCGACGGTATCCGTACTCAATCCCCAAGCATATCAATTTTGACTTATAAGCTTCTACCAATCGAACCTCCTTTTCCTCTGAAAGGATACAATGTGCAAAAATTGACTCTACATCCTTTTCCCATTCGAAATAAGCTTCATCTTTATTCCTTTCTTTAAATACAGGGATTTGCATCCTAAAAACCTTTCTCGCATATGAGATTCCTTCACCGTCACTATCACAATCCTCAATCCTCATTGTTTCTGATTTGGAAACCTGAAAAAGGAAAAAGACCTCACATTGTTCATCATGTGTATCACTCGAATTAGGTCACTCGTATTTGCATTTAATTTGTGGCTTTTACCCTCTTTTAAGCTCACTACTCTTGCTTCTTTCTACTCTTGGATTGCTTTAACAAGTTGTACATCAAAAATCAAAGAATAAAGAGACCAAACTAGTATAAACTTAATGATAGAAATTTTTAATTTGACAAGAAATAAAAAATCAGATTATATGATAAAACAGAAAAAATAAAGATAGACACTTTCTAGAGTTATAAAGACACCAAAAGGATTTTCAATACTAATTGATATCCTAAAGTAATTTGAAACAAATTTGAAATTTTAGATTCTTGAAAAATAAAATCAATAATCTTGTAAATTATACGGCATTCTCCTCCTTTTTTTTTACACTTCAAGAACACTGCTTCATCTTCTTTTTCTTTTGAAAATTCTTTTCATTCTTTTTTTTATTTTAAGTTTTTTTAATTTAGTAAAATAAAATTACAGAAATAAAAGATAAAACAAAAAAATTAGACAAAAGTTTTTTTATTTTTTTTGGAGACTCTAAAATAAATTTTCAAAAATAGAAGACAAAACAAGAACCCTAGAATGTGTAGGTAAATAAAAATTTGTCTACTACCTGTAACTAATACCAGATGATAAGAAAATAAGAACGGATAAAGAATGGAAAAAAATACGAATAAAATTAAAGGAATAAGAAAAGACAAAGAAGAAATATAAAAAAATAGATAAATATTTTTCTACTAGAACTCTAAGAAATCTATTCTTAGAGGGATGAAAATTAAAATAACTAACACTAAAGAATTACTTGAAGCTGAATCCTTCAAATTTTTTTCATGCAACAAGCAAGGTAAATCACTCACCTCACTTGATCATGCATAAAAAATGCGCATATTAGCACCCATAAAATTTATTCATCAAAAGTTGTCTAAATTATCTAACAAATAGTGTTTAAATAGACCCCTAACAGATTCATGAAGGAGAAATTTATACTGGTCTAGAATTTCTCAATAAAATAGAATCTCATTGCAAGCAAAGTCTAGACCGACAATGAACTCTCCATCAGAGTTTAATTTTTGTTTGTCACAACACAAACTAATAAAAACTGAGAGTATTAGATCTCGGGTCGTCTCTCAAAGGAGTGCTAGTGAGGCATGCATGTTATCGGCTCTAGGAATCATGGGGTAAAATAGCAATTAACAAGATTTTAAATAGCAAGAAAGTAAAGCAACTAACTAAAGGGATATAAATGCTAAAAAGGCATCTTGGCTAGTGTTCCGAGGGTTACCTGAAATAGGGGAGGTCGATCTCGGACGAGTTCTACTAGTCTAGCCAAGGCTGCCGCGTCCGACTTGTTGGAGGAGGAGGTGTTGCTAATCCTCTTTCACTAGAGGGGGTGGTACCTGCAAGAGACTCCGATGCTTAAGTCAGTACGGGCTTTAGGTAGGTTTTTTGTAGAATTTGAATATGAGTTATACCTGGGTGCTTCAGTGTATTTATAGTAGTGTTTGACGATCTTCCTTTGAGATAAGTTTGTTATCTTATCTTATCTTTTGTGAGTGAGATTATATCTTTCGCCAACCACCTTCTAGTAGTCGGTGGTCCTTTCATTATGGGCCTTCTTGGGCCTCTGTGACGGTTTACCTGAGCTCTTTATGAAGAGGTCGGTGGTGAGCCAACCTCTAAAGAGGTCGGTCGATTTGCTTTAGTCAAACCCGGACCCTCTAGCTCGGTCCAGGGTATGAAAAGTGCCCCTGCTTTGAGCTTCAACCTTTCCATGAGATCGTGATTTCTGAGCCTCGATCTCTTTGGGGAAGTCGTGCTCAAGCATCTTTCTTTGGATGTTCATGGCTAGCTCCTTCTCGTGCGAGTATTGTGTTTTTAAATATCATTTTGATAATGCAAATCGTTTTTTGCCTTCGCTCCTTAATTGCGGCATTACTTTCGAGGGCGTTAATTCTTTGGGAGTGTGTGAGCGTCTTTAAAGCCTTATTGATTGGCCTTTTATTTGTTTTGCCATTTCTTTTTCCCTCTTTAAACTTTGTTTGAAATCAAAGAAGGGGTTTTTGCTCTTTCAGTTTTCTTTGTTCCCTATTGCTTCATTTTTGCTTCTCGCTTTTTTGTGAAAAATATTTTCCTCTGGTTCTTTCGATTTTGCCCCAGGCTTTCTTCTTCTCTGAAGCTTTTGGTGTGCATCGCTCATGTCTTGTGCATCTGTTGCTGTCTTCATCGCGAGTTGGTATTTGTTTTATGCTTTTCGTATTTTTTCTGGTTTATTGATAGCTACGATCCTACCTTGCACTGGCTTCTAGTGATGTTGCATGTTTATTTCTTGAAAAGTTTTTATCCTTTGTTTTGTTGTGCCTTTGAAGAAATGTTGGCGCCTGGGTTTCTGATTTTCTCTTTTTCTTTTCCTGTTTGTGATGACCAAACCCGGGGCGGCCAAGACGAAGGCTTCTTGGATTTCTTTCCGGGCTACTCAGGAAAAGAAAGTTTTTTCTATTTTTGATGATTCTTTCCATGATTTTAAAAATTTTATTTCAAAGTCAGGGCTGTTGAAGATGTTCACCCTTTCTTTCTTGATGAAAACAATGAACCCACCTTCCCCCCTTTGGTGGCAAAAGGATCCTGTAGTCCTTAAGTATTCGTGGGAGAGTTTGGATGAGGTGGAGAGGGCCTTTGTGGGTGTCTTGGAGGAGCACTAGAGAGAGACTCCTCACATGGACACAAAGAAATTTTTAGGAGATCCTGCTCTCCTTCGTTCTGAACTAGGTAGCGTCTAACTTCTTTTATAAGGCAGATTTTCTTGTTGTTTATTTTGGTCCTGTTGCTATCCTTTGTGTGACTATTTTCCTGGTTTCAGAGATGGTGTCGAGCTCTGATTCAATGAAGGTTTTTCACAAGACAAAGAAGTTGGTGGCTGCCCAAAATTTATCTAAGAAGACGTCGGGGGAGGGTTCTTCACAACTTCCTCCGAAGAAGCCGGAATCTGATCCTTTGGGTCTGAGGAAGGTCATCCCGACTCCTCGAGTTTGGGTGGCCTCTACTGATCCACCTTTGGTGACTTCTGGAGCTGCCTCCTCTCTTACTTCATCTAGCCCTTCTCCTAAGACCCCGAGAACCGCCGGGCTTACAATCTTAACGACAAAGACTTTGACCGTGTGGCCTTTGCTGCAGAGCACATTGCCTCCCACGGTTTCGTCCCGGCCGATGATGTGTCTATCCTTCATCACCTTGACTTTATATCCAGTAATAGTATTCGAATGGCCAATCTTATTGCTGCTCTCTCAAGGGAGTTAAAGAAGTCTTCCATCCATGCCCTTAGCTCCTTTCTTGAGAAGGCCAAGGCCGATTACGACAGGGTGGAGGGTCTGAGGCTAGAGCTCGAGGCAGAGAATGTTGGGCTGGATCTTATGGTGGAGAGGGAGAAGGCTCGGGCTACTGCTACAGAGGCTGCTGCCAATTTTGCTGAGGATATGGCCAAGAAGGCCAAGGAGAGTTATACCCGGACTTATGGTGAGCTTCTAGAGACCAAGGAAAAACTCCAGTCTGCTCATGATGATTATGCTGAGCTTCAGGGCCATGTGGCGAGTGGTATGACTGCTTTGTATGAAAATTTGAAGGCCCACGTCCGAGTTATCGCTCCTGATGCCGACCTCAGTCTGTTCAGTATGGATAATGTTGTGGAGGATGGCAAGATCGTGCCAGCCCCTGATGATGATGATAAGGCTCCTCCTTCTGTGTCGAGGGCTAAGGCTTCTTCAGCCCCTCTAACCGAGGCCTCCCGACCTGAGGCGGATCCTGATGTGGAGATCCTGAATGGACTTGATGGTGTGGTCGGTGCTGTCCTGATCTCCGTCATCCCTCCTGGCTCTGAGGATGTAGTGACTGGAGCAAAGCTAGACCCCTTGTGATCCTCTGCTTTACTTCTCTTTTTATTATATGCTGATATGGTCCGACTTGTGGACCTTTTGAACTTTTGTTATTGTAACTTTCTGTGTGGCTCTTCTGACTCTTTATTAGTTGCTTCTTTAGCAACTTTTCCGTTGGGCAACCCTTGAGTATTTAGGTAGCGTTTGTTTTGAGGTACTGAGACAGAGACTGAGAGACTAAGACTCAGTATCATGTTTGTTGGTTCATAGACTGGTACTAAAATTTCTGTCTCTGTCTCTAAAATTTTAGTATTTCAGTACCTCCAAAAAGTAGGAACACAGGGGACTAAAATTTTTAGAGATGGAGACTAAAACTTTAATAACATTTTATACCTAAAATACCCTCATTTCAATTAATTAATTCTAATTTTACCCTTTGTGCAAATTAAATTAGAATTTCATTCTTGTTTCAATTTCTGTCTCCCATTTTGCACCAAACAGAATACTGAGATTTATTTCAATCTTTGTCTCTTAGTCTCTGTCTCTCAGTCTCAGTCTTTCCATCTTTGTCTCTCCACCAAACGCTATCTTAGGTAGCGTTTGTTTTGAGGTACTGGGACAGAGACTGGGAGATTGAGATTCAGTATCATGTTTGTTGGCTCAGAGACTGGTACTAAAATTTTTGTCTCTGTCCCTAAAATTTTAGTATTTCAGTACCTCCAAAAAGTGGGGACACAGGAGACTGAAATTTTTAGAGATGGAAACTGAAACTTTAATAACATTTTATACCTAAAATACCCTATTTCAATTAATTAATTCCAATTTTACCCTTTGTACAAATTAAATTAGAGCTTAATTCTCGTTTCAATTTATGTCTCCCACTTTACACCAAACGGAATACTGAGATTTATTTCAGTCTCTGTCTCTAAGTTTCTGTCTCTCAGTATCAGTCTTTCAATCTCTGTCTCTCTACCAAACGCTACCTTAATATTTTAATTTTTGTGGGTTTGGTTGTTCTTGTGGTAAGTGTTTGACTTTGGCGAAGTGCTTTCGCTAGGTTGTTTTCTCGACATTTGCACCGCTTTATGTTTGGTGGCAGTATCCCCTCGTGGGTTCTTGTGTCCTAGGATTGGGATGTTTGGAGCTTTCTTGGCTAACATCCTTTGATGTAGTGTTCGCTTTATGAACTTCTACCTTTGCCTTCTTGATCATGCTTCTTCTCGGTTGTGTTTTTAACTTTTTGTTTTGGCGATATCATCCTTGCGGCTTGTTGCCCGAGCTTTTAGTCGACTTCCAATAACTTTTCTGGGTAGTGTTCTTATGCAGAACCTTTTCCTTTTAGTTTATTTGGATGACTTTTTAGCCCTTTTTGGGGAGTGCTTTTGCTTTTTAAGTAATGTCCTTTTCGGACTTTTTACCTTCCTAGCTTAGCACTTTGGCACTAGGTTTTTCAACCTTTTTGGCCTTTGTATGGTGTTGTTCCCTTTTTAGTGATCTTTTTGGATGGTCCAACTTCTCTGTCGGGCCTTTCAAAGTTATTTTTAGTAACCCTGTTTTTTATCCAACCTCATCAGGTCTTTTTACATGGGTTACTTTTTATAACTTCTTGCATTAATTTGAGTTTTGTCACTTCACCTTGCCGACCTTTGTGATCGGGTGATGAATTTTGCGTTTTGTCGAGCCTAAATTAATGCGCCTTGGAAGGAAATTTTTTAGGGAATCTGTAATTTTACTAAAGATAAAAATAGTGAGAAAAATATAAACAAGAGTGTGTACATTTGTGGGGTTACCCTGTAAGTCGGGCCACTTTGGGTCTCGTCTTGGTGCCTCATTAAAAAACCCTTTGGTGGGAAAAAGAGCACACCCTGACTCATGGCCTTGTTCTAACTATAGTACCTTTTTAGGTTACAGGCGTGCCAAGACCTCGGGAACTCTCGCCCTTGGAGGTCGGCCACTTTATAGTAACCTTTCCCTAGTACTTCTGAAACCCGGTACGGTCCTTTCCAATTAGCTGCCAGCTTTTCATCTCCTGACCGACCTGCTCCGATGTCATTTTAGATTAGGATGAGGTCATTGGTAGCGAAGCTTCGTTGGATCACCTTCCGGTTGTACTTTGTTGCCATTCGACGCTTCAGGGCTTCCTCTCTGATCCGAGCTCTTTCTCAGACCTCTGGAAGCAAGTCGAGTTCTTCCCTTTGTGCTTGGGAGTTGGTGTCCTCATTGTAGAGGATCACTCTAGGAGATCTTTCCTCTACTTCTATGGGGATCATTGCCTCTATTCTTTAAGCAAGTCAGAAGGGTGACTCCCCAGTGGTGGAGTGTGGCGTTGTCTGGTACGCCCATAGGACTTGCGGGAGTTCTTCAGCCCAGGCTCCTTTTGCATTCTGCAGTCGACATTTTAACCCAGCCAATATGACTTTGTTGGCTGCTTCCGCCTGTCCGTTGGCCTGTGGGTGTTCTACTGAGGTGAATTGGTGCTTGATTTTCAGATCAGCTACCAGATTCCTAAAGCCTATGTTAGTGAACTGAGTACCATTGTCCATGGTGATGGAGTAAGGAACCCCGAACCATGTGAAAATGTTTCTATATCAATCCACTTTATGAAGTAGTCTATTCCTACAAGGAGGAATTTGACTTGCCCTGATCCCTGGGGAAATGGTCCGAGGAGGTCGAGCCCCCACTTTGCGAATGGCCAGGGTGAAGTAACGCAGATGTGCTCTTCAGGAGGGGCGATATAGAAGTTGGCGTGCTTCTGGCATGGATGGCACGTTTTGACGAACTCTGTTGCTTCCTTCTGTAAGGTCGATGAAAAACCATTATTTTATGATTTATATTGTGTTTAATTGAGTGGTTTTATCAAGTCTTTACCCACTTATTCATATGATTAGCATGATATTACAATTCCTTCCCAAAATTGTTCCATGGTTGAAAACTTACTTCCTAGAGATCTTTTAATTATGTATTTTAACCCTTCTTTATACCATTCAATGCTGTGATCCGTGTGTTAAGTGTTTCGGGCTTCATAGGGCAGGAATGACTTGGAGAATAAAGAAGAAGTTTGCAAAGATAGAAGGAACACAAGAAACTAAGGAGATGACCAACGAACACTGACGCGAGAGCATGGCTCACGCAACCGCGCAAAATGAAGAAAATCTCAATGACGTGAACGCGTGCCTGACGCAAACGTGTGGATTGAAGTCTGCACGAATGACGCGACCGCATGGACGACGCAAACGCGTGACAAGGAAAATCACCGAATGACGTGAACGCGTGGACGACGCGTACGCGTGACCTGCGCGATCTGCAGAAATAACAGAATACGCTGGGGGCAATTTCGGGCCGCATTTTAACCCAGTTTTTGGCCCAGAAACACAGATTAAACCTAGGAAACACGCAAAAACTCAACACGCATCCACACACGTTCAGATACATCGATATTAGGATTACTCTTAGTTTTAGATCTGAATCTAGATTAGCTTTACATTAGTAGTTTATGCTTTTGCTTTGGATTTTGGATGCAGAAGAGTCATTACCTATGTGAAGACATTACTTTAGTTTGTTTTCTTATTCCTTTACTTTTATTCATTGCTCATTTACCCTATTCAATTAAGTATGTTGCATTTTAAATTTATTAATATATAGAGTTACTTTTATTTTTAATTAATTTTAAATCTTTATTTTATTCTATTTAATTATGTCTTCTTTTATTTTTATGAATATTGATTCCATGTCAATGGAGTAGATTTTCTACTTGACATAGGGGTTGAAGAGAGAACTTTTGCGAGGCCTAGAATTTGCAGGATAAATTCCCGTTGCAAGTATAACTTCTAAACCAACAAAAGTCCTTTCTTACAAACGTTTTGGTTGTCACAAGTAACAAACCCCTTTAAAATTGATAACCAAAGTATTTAAACCTCGGGTCGTCTTCTCAAGGAATTGCAGGGAGGTATGTTCTTATTATTGGTTATGATTTTTGTAAATTGGGGGTTTTGAAAGTAAGGAACAAGTAATTTAAATGACAAATAAAATAAATAAATAACTATAAAATAAACTCTTGGCAAGGTATGAGAAATTGGAATTCATATCCTAGTTATCCTTATCAATGGTGATGAGAATTGAGTTTTAATCCCAGTTAGTTAGCCTTTACTAAAGCAAAGGAAGGTCAAGTAGACCAATTAGTTTGATCCTCAGGTCCTAGTCAATTCCTAAGAAAGGACTGGAGTTATTGAAGTTCAATTCAATTAGCAAAGACAACAATTGTCAATCACATTGAGTTTGATAACTCATAAGTTACCAATTACTTAACCAAGGCCAAAAGGGGAAAAGTAGACTTACTTGAGTAAAAATGTCTTCAGATTGGAAGCAACAGTAACATAAATAAAAGAAAGCAATCATAAACTGAAATACCTCAAATAACATTGATTAAGAGAATCATATGTAACATGGAAGAGTTCATAAATTAAATTGAGAAAATAATTAAAAAGGAACATTAAACCTGATAAAGAGTTGGAATACTAACTTGAAATAATAAGAAATCCTAATCCTAAAACCTAAGAGAGAGGAGAGAACCTCTCTCTCTAAAAATTACATCTAAACTATTAAAAGTGAATAATTGGAGAGCTCCCCTGAATGGATGCATTCCCCCACTTTATAACCTCTAATCTGTGCCTTCTTGACTGGGATCTGGGCCAAAAAGGGTTTCAGAAATCGCTGGGAGCGTTTTCTTTAATTTCTGGTGCGTGGCGTCTATCACGCGTTTACGTGGGTCACGCGGTCGCGTCATCTGGAGTTTTCCTTGTCATGCGTTCGCTTCGATCATGCGTACGCGTCATCTGTGTTCTGCTCATGGTGCGCGTCCGCGTCAGTCACGCATTCGCGTTGTTGCCTTTTCGCACTGGGCATGCGACCGCGTCGTCCATGCATTCGCGTCGATGCCAGTTTCTTCAAAAACTCCATTTTGTGCTTTCCTTCTATTTTTGTATGTTTCCTTTCCATCCTTTAAGTCATTCCTGCCTTAGAAGATCTGAAACTTCTCAACACACAAATCACGGCATCGAATGGTAATAAAGGGTGATTAAAATAAATAATTTCAAAGCATAGGAAGCATGTATTTCACATATATCACATAATAAGGAAGGAAAAGTAAAACCATGCAATTTACATGAATAAATGGGTGAAGGATTGAATAAATCTCTTGAATTGAGCACAATATATATCATAAAATATGGGTTTATCAGGGGTTGATTAAGAGGAGACACTTGAGTTGGAATACTCAAGTGCTTAGTTAAAATTGAACATTGTTGGCTAATTCTATATCTACTAACGCTAGACCTTCCCAAGGGAAAGGACTAGGATCTGTGGATAAGAATCAGTCCAATCACTTGACTTTCCTTTACTCAGTAAGGGTTAACTAAGTGAGAACAACAAACTCTTTCCACTACACTTTCTAACAAGGATAGAACTTCCAATTAATTATTCCCCCAGTCAAGGCTTTTATTCAGAATATCAATAATTGTTCTTAGTTTATTTTTATTGCTTCAATTTATAATTATTTTAATTACTCATTATCCAACTCAAACCTTCTGGAAAATTTCTAATTAATAAATTAACACTCTTTCCTGCAACTCGTTGGGAGACGAACTGGGACTCATACTCCCAGTATTTTTAATTTTAATTTTTGTGACAAACCTTTTTAAATTGGTGAGGCGGACCTTAGCTGGTTGAGGGCTATACTTGCAACGCATTTCTCTTATTAAGATTCTCTTAATTGGTTAACTTCTGCCACACATCAATTTTTGGCGTCGTTGCCGGGGAGTTGCAATAGTGTGCTAGATTATTAATTAGTGTACATATTTTTATTTTATTCGCATATTTTATTTTTATTTTGTTACCATGAGCTATATGTCTTTCTCATTGAATGACGCGTTCATTGCCTGATCCGAGCTTAGCCGCTTTTGATCCTGAAATTGAAAGAACTCTTTCACGTATTAGGCGAGCTCGACATCGGTTAGCCTTTGAGGGTGGTGAAGTGATTGTTATCGATTCACCAGTCTCATCTGAGGGCGAGACAAGCTCATTTACTACTGATTCAGTTGATTCACGTGCAGGTAACATGACAGCACCTAGGAGGATTACTCTCCAGGAAACTGGAGCCCTGGATTTTACACTGCAACCTTATCAAGTACATCATTCAAATCTGGCTGTAGATTTTGAATTGAAGACTGCACTAATCAACTTAATGCCCAAGTTTCATGGCTTACCTGCTCAAGAGCCTATTAAGCACCTTAGGGATTTTCAGACAGCCTGTTCTACTGTTAGGCGTAATGGTGCAGATGAAACTTCTATTCTGTTAACTGCGTTCCTGTTTTCTCTTGAGGAAAAAGCAAGGGAGTGGTACTACTCCCAACCTGAAGCAACTGTTACTAACTGGGATACACTCAGGAGAGAATTTTTGGAAAAATATTTCCCAGCTGAAGTTACAGATAGATTGAGAAAAGAGATCTCCTGCATTGTTCAAGGTGACTTGGAGACTCTCTATGAATACTGGGAGCGTTTTAAGAACCTTCTAGACGTATGCCCCCATCACATGATTGACAGACTAGTGTTGATCAGCTATTTCACTCAAGGCATGAACCCCCAGGATAAGACTACACTGGATGGTGCTAGTAATGGTTCTATGAAGAAGTACAGGACCGCAGATGAAGCATGACAACTGATCAGCGACTTAGCTGAGTCTACTAGAAATCACAGGCAGAGGCGTAGCCACTCAAAAGCTGTTGCAGAGGTTTCCTCTAGCGTTAAAACTACTGCTCTTACCCAGAGTATATGTGAAATGACCAACCTACTGAAACAGATGCAATTAAACCATCAACAAACACATAAAGCTCAGCCTCCCTCACCACAGTAAAGCCAATAGTTGGTTCCACAAAGAGTGTGCAAGATCTGTGCTGATTATAGTCATTATACTGATGAATGTCCGCAGCTCCAACAGGAAGACAACACTGTGGCAGCCACTCATAACTTCTATGACTGCCCAAATCAAAGTTACAATCAACAGGGTGGCAACTACAACCAAGGTGGAAACTATAACCAAGGATGGCAAGATAATTCCAACCAAGGTTGGAGGGACAACTATAACAGAGGAGGCAAAGACAACAATGGAAACCAGAGGTGGAATAACAATAATAACAACAGACAACAGAATCAGAACCAACCTTACAGAGCACCTCACCTAAGACAGCCCCAAGGACCCCAGCAAAACCAACAGCAGGTTCCTCAGATCACTTACTCCAATTCCTCATCAAATGACGAGATGCTTTGTTCTCTTGCACAAGGGCAACAAGACATGCAGACGCAGCTGAACTCTACTTTAAATGGTATGACTACCATTTTATAAGCTCTCGTCTCCCGGTTAGATTCATCACCTAATTCCACAAATCAACCTTCAAGCTCCAATGAAATTTTTTCTCAACCCCTACCTAATCCCAAGGGTGGCATCAATGCCATCACTTTAAGGCCCAGAACCACATTGCAGGAGAGAAACCATGAGGAGCCAAGCTCACCAAAATACGTCCTAGCTGAGGATGTGGTGGAAGTGGAAGATGCTGAAGAAGAAGAGGACGTACAAAACATAGTTGAAGAAGAATCAGCTCAACCACAAAATGAAACATCAAAGGATGCAGAAGCTGCAAGTAACACCCCTCCTATCCCATTTCCACACCTTGCAAAGAAACCCAGAAAGCAGATGGAACTTGATCCGAAAATGGTAGAAATATTCAAAAACGTTGAGGTAACCTGTTCCCCTTTTTTATGTTATTCAGCAGGTACCTAAATATGCAAAGTTTCTAAAGAATTTATGCATAAATAAAGATAAAATTAATGAATTAGAAACTATTCCTTTAGGTAGTTCTATATCTGCTTTAATGGGAGGTATACCTGAAAAATGTAGTGATCTAGGCCCATGTATGGTTAACTGTACCATTGGAGGTGTAATATTTTCTGATTGCATGTGTGATTTAGGAGCGTGTGTTAGTATAATTCCATTGTCTATTTATGATACTTTGAGGCTCCCTCCCTTAAAAAGGTCGGCAGCTCGTTTTGTGTTAGCAGATAAAAGCATTATTACAATAGTTGGAACTGCTGAAGATGTATTAGTGAGCATTAAGGGGCTCACATTTCTCATTGACTTCTATATCCTGGAAATGCTCCCTAATGACTCAGAAAGACCATCATCAATCCTACTTGGAAGACCATTCCTGAAGACTTCAAAGTTCAAGCTGGATGCATTCTCAGGAACTTACTCCTTTGAGATAGATGGCAGAACAGTGAAATTCAGTTTAAATGAAGCTATGAAGCACCCTCCGGAAGATTATTCTATCTTCCAGTGCGACATCATTGATGAAACTGTAGCTGAAGTTCACCAAGAAGAAATGGAAGAGAAGCACATGGAGTAAGGCCCAAGTGTGGGGACACTTTCTGAAAAAAAAATGAAGACCCTTTACCATTATCACCAGCCCCATATGATCCAGAGCCTAGCTACGAGCAGAAATTGGAATTAAAGCCCCTCCCTCTACACCTCAAATATGCTTATCTTGAGGACAAGCAAAAGTTCCCAGTTATCATTGCAAGGGAACTTACCTCTCAACAAGAGGAGCAACTGCTCAGTGTGCTGAGAAAACATAAGAAAGCAATTGGATGGAACTTAGCGGATATAGTAGGCATCAGTCCCCAAGTTTGTGAGCATAGAATATTCTTAGAAGAGGGAGCGAAGCCTGTCCATCAGCCTCAAAGAAGATTGAATCCCACCATCTTAGAAGTTGTCAAGAAAGAAGTAACCAGACTACTTGAAGCAGATATCATTTACCCCATCTCAGACAGTGAATGGGTCAGCCTAGTACAAGTAGTGCCCAAGAAGTCTGGAGTCACAACAATAAAGAATGAGTATGGAGAACTCCTGACAACTAGAGTGCAGAATTCATGGAGAGTTTGCATTGACTATAGGCATCTCAACTAAGCCACTCGCAAGGATCATTACCCCTTGCCATTTATTGATCAGATGCTTGATCGCCTATCAGGTAAATCCCATTATTGTTTTTTAGATGGTTATACAGGATATTTTCAAATTCATATAGCTCCTGAAGATCAGGAGAAGACCACTTTTACATGTCCCTTTAGAACGTATGCTTATAAAAGAATGCCTTTTGGCTTGTGTAATGCACCCGCTACTTTCTAAAGATGTATGATGAGTATCTTTTCAGATCTTATTGAGAACTGTATGGAAGTTTTTATGGATGATTTTAGCATCTATGGTGATTCATTTAGCCTTTGCTTGGATAGTTTATCTAGAGTGTTAGACAGGTGTGTTAGTACCAACCTTGTATTAAATTTTGAAAAATGTCACTTTATGGTAAAACAAGGAATTGTACTAGGACATGTTGTGTCTAATACTGGTATTTCTGTAGATCCAGCAAAGGTGGATATTATTTCTAGTTTACCTTACCCCTCCTCCGTGAGGGAAGTCCGTTCATTCCTTGGCCACGTAGGTTTTTACAGGAGATTCATTAAGGACTTCAGTAAGATAGCATTGCCTTTATCCAGATTGCTGCAGAAAAATATTGAGTTCGAGTTCAGTGAGGATTGTATGCAGACATTTGATAAGCTGAAGATCGCTCTGACTCAAGCTCCAATTGTAAGAGGACCAGACTGGAGCCAGCCATTTGCAATTATGTGTGATGCTTCCAACGTAGGAGCGGTGCTAGCTCAGCGCGAAGGTAAGGATCCTTTTGTAATTGCTTATGCATCTAAGACTTTAGATGCTGCTCAATCTAATTATACTACTACTGAAAAAGAGCTTCTAGCTATTGTTTTTGCTCTGGATAAATTCCGAGCCTATTTACTTGGTACTAAGGTAGTAGTGTACTCAGATCACGCAGCTCTAAAATATCTATTTGCTAAAAAGGAGTCCAAACCAAAACTAATACGTTGGATACTGCGACTGCAAGAATTTAATTTAGAAATCAAGGATAGAAGTGGTAACCAGAATCTAGTGGCAGACCACTTGAGCCGCCTTGAGCACATTAAGGATGATTTCACTCCTATAAATGACAATTTCCCATTTGATAATTTACATGTAGTATCTGAGATAGTTTCTTGGTATGCACCTGTAGCTAATTATCTAGTTAGCCACACTTTTCCTCAAAATTTCACTAAGCATCAAAGAGACAAGCTGAAAAGCGAGTCTAAATATTTTATATGGGATGATCCATATTTGTGGAGGTGTGGTGCTTACCAGGTAATTAGACGATGTGTACCTCAATCAGAATTCCAGTCCATTTTAGAGGCCTGCCACTCATCTGAGAGTGGAGGACATTTTGGCCCTCAAAGAACAGCTAGAAAAATTCTAGACTGTGGATTCTGGTGGCCTACTCTTTTTAAAGATGCTGCTGAATTTTGTAAATCTTGCTCCCCATGCTAAAGGTTTGGTAATATATCCAAGAGGGATGAGATGCCTCAACAGATTATGCTTTTCTGTGAAATTTTTTATGTTTAGGCCATTGACTTCATGGGTCCATTTCTAAATTCTAATGGTTACTTTTGTATACTGTTAGCTGTAGATTATGTTTCTAAATGGGTGGAAGAAATTACTACCCGTACTGATGATGCTAACACTGTTGTTTCCTTTGTTAGAAATCATATTATTTGTCACTTTGGATCACCACGAGCAATCGTGAGCGATCAAGGCACTCCCTTTTGTAACAGGAGACTAACAGGATTACTAAAGAGGCATGGGATAATTCACCAAGTAACAACAGCTTACCATCCCCAGACCAATGGGCAAGCAGAAGTCTCAAACAAAGAGATAAAATGTATTCTAGAGAAGATAGTAAAACCTCACAGGAAGGACTAGAGTGCCAGGCTACAAGATGCACTCTAGGCATATAGAAACAGCATACAAGACACCAATTGGGATGAGCCCCTTCCGCCTAGTATACGAAAAGGCTTGCCACCTTCTAGTATAGGTGGAACACAAGGCCTTCTGGGCTGTGAGGGAGTGCAACATGAATCTTGAAAAAGCTGGTGCTAAAAGAAAGCTACAACTAGCAGAATTGGAGAATTTTTGCCTAGAAGCATATGACAACTCCAAGAGATACAAAGAAAAGATGAAGGTTGTCCATAACAAGCACATAAAAGGAGAGAATTCAGACCAGGGGAGTTAGTTCTTCTTTATAACTCCAGACTGAGGCTTATGCCAGACAAACTGAGAACAAGATGGGAAGGTCCATACAGAATAGAAAAGACAGAGCCATACGGAGTTTTCCACCTGCGTCATCCTTCTAGCTCCAAATTTCTAAAGGTCAATGGACATCGCCTGAAGCTTTATCATGGTGAGAAGATGAAGAATAACAAAGAACTAGAGATTTTCCTCTTGGAAAACCCACCAACAGACGCAGAATGAGCCTAACGAGCGTCCAACTTAAGGACATAAAAGCAAAGTGCTAGGTGGGAGACAACCCACCATGGTATGATCATTCCGTTTCAGTCTTCGATTTATTTCACTTTATTTCTATTTTTATGGTGTTAATGACTCTTCTTATAATTACTACATATAGTCTGCATTCACGTTTGCATTAGCATTTTGCATTTCTTAAAAAAAAATACGCACGCGACGCATAAGCGTCGCTAATGCGTCCGCGTCATATGTGTGTTCTGAAGAAAAGGAAAGTAAACAGAAAGTCACGCGAAAGCGTGGCTGGAGGCGCGCCTTAGGCACAATCATGCCCACCCTCGCGTCATTGACGCGTTCGCGTTATTTCAGAAACGAGCCTCCCACGCGTCCGCGTCACCCACGCGAACGCGTGCCCCTAAAATCGACGTAAAAGAGGTGTATGGCAGCAAGTTATGATGGAGCTGGGCTGGAATGATGCTGGAAGCACCAGCCCCATCACGCAACCGCATGCCCCACACGGCCGCGTCGTCCTCCAAATATGGTCATTCACGCGATCGCGTCACCCACGCGATCGCGTCACCCTAAAATCTGGCAAAATGGGTTTGAAACAGAGAGTTGCGTGAACGCGAGGCTGCTCTCGCGCCATTTGCATAAATCAAGTCACGCGACCGCGTGACCCACGCGTCCGCGTCACTTGACAAAAAAATACACACCACACGACCGCGTGACCCACGTGTCCGCGTCGCATGCGGCGCATAGATTATCCAGATCAGCCAAAATATCTTATCTTTTCTTCCCCAAATCCTAATTTTTCTTTTCCCTTCTTATTTCTTTCTTCTTCTTTCTTCCTTCTCTACTCGTTCTCACTTTTTACTTTCTCCTCCCTTATTTTCCACATCCATTCTCAAGGTTCTTTTCTTTCTTTCTTTACTCTTTATTTTTCCATTATTTTTATTTATGCTTACTTCTTTTTTTACTTTTATTATCTATATTTTCTTTTCTTTCTTTTCTTTTTCTTTTCATTCCTTTAATTGGTGTTAGAATTTTATTTGGGTCATTATTTTCTTTTATATTTTGCTTGTGGATTATTGAGGAATTGTTTGACAATTATATATTACTTTTCATAAGGGTTGCTTGCATGTTCAATTTACTACTTTCAATAACATATCTACCATGCATGCTATGTGTTTGTGAAAAAGTATGTATGGCATTGTGCATTATTTTTATTTATTCTATTCTACTACTCTAATGCCTGTTTTTCACAAAACCCCTTTTATATTTTATTAATTAAATATAATTGTCAATACAAACAGATTATTAGTTTGAAAGACTTGGTAATCTAACTTGGACACTGAATGCTTGCATTTAATTGCCATCACATGCACTTGCTTTATCACCTTTGATGAACTTTTCACATGTAGCCTAGACCATGTGTTAATGACATCCTTCTTTACCGTGCATTGATTATCACCTTTACTGTTCGCTCCCTTGCTCGAACCCTTAGCTTTACATATTACTTTCTTTTTCCTTTTTCAGGATGGCCACTAAGAAAGGTAAAGAGAAAGCTACTCCCAAACCACCAGCAAGGAGAGGAACAAAAAGTGCATTAGTGGAAGAGCCTCCTTCAATAGCGGTGAAACCCTCAACAAAACGAATCAAGAGGATCATCAAGGTCGATGAAAAAGAAAAAGCCTTCCTAGCAAAGGACACTGCGCGGTTCCCTAACCGCTACTGTGAGCAGATGTTCCCCATCCTGGTAGCAAGGAACTATAACAATGAGCACCTTCTCATCCTCCCAACCAATATTGCTGAAATTGTTGAGCCTCACATTGAACGAAGACAATGGGGATTCCTACAGAGACAGCCACGACAGGTTAATCTATCATGGGTAGTTGAATAATACTCCAATCTTCACATGCCAACCATGCAGTCTGTCTATGTCCGTCAGAAGCAAGTCCCCATAACTGAAGAGGCCATTCAATAAGCTTTAGATCTTCTCCCTGCTCTAGAAGGATTGGATGCATTTCAAGAAGCTTCATTCAAGCACCAGACATACCAATTTGACTAGAACGCCGTTCTCCAAGTTATCGCACAACCTGGCAGCAGATGGATCTACGGATACCATCGTTCCCGACCTAAGGGCATATTGGCTCCAGCACTTACTTTGGAAGCTCGAGTATGGGCACAGATCATGCCCCATTACGTCTTTCTGAGCACTCATGAGTCCTCCTTCATTGCAGACATGGCTATTTTACTTTGGTGTATCCTTACAGACCAGCACCTCAATTTACCAAGACACATTGGACATGCTATGGGACACGTCCAAATTGCAGGCAACTTACCTTTTCCCGCCTTGGTTTCAGATCTAGTCTCAGCAACCGGAGTCTCCTACAGAGCTGGGGACACCAAAGCCACGATTCCACGAGATGATCAATACGTCCCTAACGGGAAGTATATCAGACCTCCAGCAGTAACTATCAACCGGAGCACAGAACCAGCAGAAGATATTCCTTCTTCTTCCACACCACAAGTACCTTCAACAAACCAACTACTCCATCAAATACTTGAGAAGCTAGACCGGCTTGAACGGAAAGGAAAGCAAAGAGAGCGTCGTAACAAGCGCAGATTTACAGACCTCAAGGAGCTACTTCTTGGTAACCAACCACCTAGAGAAGACCCAGACACCCCGGACTCCACTTCATTTACCAGCACAATGAGCCACGACGGTCCCGATGGTGGAGATGCTGCTACTAGCCCCCCTTTGTTCCTGACAGATGGTACCGAGGACGGTGCAAAGCTTTAAGTGTGGGGAGGTCGGTTAGTACCTGATTTCCGGAGGTAATTTCTTTTCCTCTAAACACCAATAATATAGGATATTTAGTTAATTTTTCTTTTGTTTAGGATAGGATAAATTGCATAGTAATAGGTAAATTGCATGCACGTTCTACTTCATTGAAAAATGATAAGTTTCTCTTAAGACCCTATTTTTGAAAATTTTCACTAATTTAAATCAAAACTTTTGTGTTAAATTTGTTTGAAGTTGTAATTGGAACATAGTTAAAAAGCTAAGAATACACAACCCGTGAGATTTTGAGCCTAATTACATGGTTACATTATTTAACCATAATTATTTTACCCTTGTGTGTTCACTTGTCTATGATTGTAATCTTTATTTTGTTTCATCCTATATGTCCAATGTTTAATGTATCTATATGCATGCATATGATTGAGGCCATTACTTGTTTAGCTCACTTATCCCAAATAAGCCCACCCTTTAAATCACCCTTGTCAGCCACTTTGAGCCTTTTAAACCCCATTTGTTCTATATTTTATCACATCACTAGTCTTAAGCAGAAAAATAATTAAATGTCCCAATTGAATCTTTGGTTATCTTAAGATAGAAAGTGTGTTAATTGAGTATGAGAAAATTGTGGGAACATGGGTTAATAAGGGCATGAGTCATGATAAAATAATGGAAATTTAGATACTTACTCATGTAAAACAGAAAAACTGAAAATCCATGTGCATTGATATGTTATTTTTACTTAAAAAAAATCCAAAAATATTCAATAAATATTTAAATAAATAAGGGGACAAAATTACCCCAATTTTAAGTTAAGTAAAAGATCAATGCATATGTGAAAAAAATTTAAGAAAAAGTTAATTGGTGCACGAAATTGTGATCTCTGGTAATGGCTCCAAAAACTTGGTGCTCTAATCTCAATTCATAATTTGTCACAACTTCGATACAACTAACCAGCAAGTGCACTGGGTCATCCAAGTAATAAACCTTACGTGAGTAAGGGTCGATCCCACGGAGATTGTCGGCTTGAAGCAAGCTATGGTCATCTTGTAGATCTCAGTCAGGCGGATATAAAATAAGTTATGGAGTTTTCGAAAATAAATAATAAAATAAGGGTAGAAATACTTATGTATATCACTGGTGAGAATTTCAGATAAAGGTATAGAGATGCATTCGTTCCTCTAAACCTTTGCTTTCCTGCAGTCTTCATCCAATCAGTCTTACTCCTTTCCATGGCTGGCTTTTTGTAAGGACTTCACCGTTGTCAATGGCTACTTTTAATCCTCTCTGGAAAATGGTCCAAATGCTCTGTCAGAGCACGGCTAATCGTCTGGAGGCATCACCCTTGTCGATGGCTGCGCCTTATTCCTCTCTGTGAAAATGGTCCAATGCGCTGTCACTGCATGGCTAATCATCTGGAGGTTCTCGATCATACTGGAATAGGATTTACTATCCTTTTGCGTCTGTCACTACGCCCAGCACTCGCGAGTTTGAAGTTTGTCACAGTCATTCAATCCCAGAGTCCTACTTGGAATACCACAGACAAGGTTTAGACTTTCCGGACTTTCATGAATGCCGCCATCAATCTAACTTATACCACGAAGATTCTGATTAAGAGATCCAAGAGATACTCATTCAATCTAAGGTAGAACGGAAGTGGTTGTCAGGCACGCGTTCATAGGGAATGATGATGATTGTCACGTTCATCACATTCAGGTTGAAATGCGAATGAATATCTTAGAAGCGGAATAAGTTGAATTGAATAGAAAAATAGTAGTATTTTGCATTAATCTTTGAGGAATAGCAGAGCTCCACACCTTAATCTATGGAGTGTAGAAACTCTACCGTTGAAAATACATAAGTGAAAGGTCCAGGCATGGCCAAGAGGCCAGCCCCCATGATCTAAGAACCAGGCGTCCAAAGATGTTCAAAGATACAATCCCGGATTCAAAGATTCAAAGATATCTAATACAGTAGTAAAAAGTCCTATTTATAATAAACTAGTTACTAGGGTTTACAGAAGTAAGTAATTGATGCATAAATCCACTTCCGGGGCCCACTTGGTGTGTGCTTGGGCTGAGCTTGAAGTCTACACGTGGAGAGGTCATTCTTGGAGTTGAACGCCAGCTTTTGTGCCAGTTTGGGCGTTGAACTCCACTTTGCAACTTGTTTCTAGCGTTGGACGCCAGAATTGGGCAAGGAGCTGGCGTTGAACGCCAGTTTGCATCGTCTAAACTTGGGAAAAGTATGGACTATTAATATTGCTGAAAAGCCCTGGATGTCTACTTTCCAACGCAATTGGAAGCACGCCATTTCGAGTTCTGTAGCTCCAGAAAATCCCCTTTGAGTGCAGGGAGGTCAGAATCCAACAGCATCAGCAGTCCTTCTTCAACCTCTGAATCTGATTTTTGCTCAAGTCCCTCAATTTCAGCCAGAAAATACCTGAAATCATAGAAAAACACACAAACTCATAGTAAAGTCTAGAAATGTGAATTTAACATAAAAACTAATGAAAACATCCCTAAAAGTAACTAGATTCTACTAAAAACATACTAAAAACAATGCAAAAAAGTGTATAAATTATCCGCTCATCACAACACCAAACTTAAATTGTTGCTTGTCCCCAAGCAACTGAAAATCAAATAGGATAAAAAGAAGAGAATATACTATAAATTCCAAACTATCAATGAAACATAGCTTCAATCAGATGAGCGGGACTTGTAGCTTTTTGCCTCTTGAATAGTTTTGGCATCTCACTTTATCCATTGAGGTTCAGAATGATTGGCATCTATAGGAACTCAGAGTTCAGATAGTGTTATTGATTCTCCTAGTTCAGTATGATGATTCTTGAACACAGCTATTTTATGAGTCTTGGCCGTGGCCCTAAGCACTTTGTTTTCCAGTATTACCACCGGATACATAAATGCCACAGACACATAATTGGGTGAACCTTTTCAGATTGTGACTCAGCTTTGCTAAAGTCCCCAATTAGAGGTGTCCAGGGTTCTTAAGCACACTCTTTTTTTTTTCTTTGGACCTTGACTTTAACCGCTCAGTCTCAAGTTTTCACTTGACACCTTCACGCCACAAGCACATGGTTAGGGACAGCTTGATTTAGCCGCTTAGGCCAGGATTTTATTCCTTTAGGCCCTCCTATCCACTGATGCTCAAAGCCTTGGGATCCTTTTTATTACCCTTGCCTTTTGGTTTTAAGGGTTACTGGCTTTTTTTGCTTGCTTTTTCTTTTTCTTTCTATTTTTTTTTATTTTCGCTAATTTTTTTTTCTGCAAGCTTTGTTCTTTGCTGCTTTTTCTTGCTTCAAGAATCATTTTTATGATTTTTCAGATTATCAAATAACATGTCTCCTTGTCATCATTCTTTCAAGAGCCAACATATTTAACATTCTTAAACAACAACTTCAAAAGACATATGCACTGTTCAAGCATTCATTCAGAAAACAAGAAGCATTGTCACCACATCAATATAATTAAACTAAGTTTAAGGATAAATTCAAAACTCATGTACTTCTTGTTCTTTTGAATTAAAACATTTTTCATTTAAGAGAGGTGATGAATTCATAGGACATTCATAACTTTAAGACAAAGTTACTAACTACTAATGATCATGTAATGAAGACACAAACATAGATAAGCACTTAACATAGAGAAAACGAAAAACAGAGAATGTAAGAACAAGGAATGAGTCTACCTTAGTGATGGTGACGTTTCCTTCTTGAGGAACCAATGATGTCCTTGAGCTCTTCTATGTCTCTTCCTTGTCTTTGTTGCTCCTCCCTCGTTGCTTTTTGATCTTCTCTTATTTCATGAAGGATGATGGAGTGCTCTTGATGTTCCACCCTTAGCTGTCCCATGTTGGAACTTAATTCTCCTAGGGAGGTGTTGATTTGCTCCCAATAGTTTTGTGGAGGAAAATGCATTTGAGGCATCTCCGGGATCTCATGGTGATGAGCTTCCTACGCCTCTTGAGCTCCATGAATGGGCTCTCTTACTTGCTCCATCTTTTTCTTAGTGATGGGCTTCTCTTATTCAATGTGAATGTCTCCTTCTATGAAAGCTCCAGCTGAGTAACATAGATGGCAAATAAGATGAGGAAAAGCTAGCCTTGCCCCAGGGGAGGGCTTTTCAGCTATTTTGTAGAGTTCAAGGGAGATGACTTCATGAACTTCTACTTCCTCTCTAATCATGATTCTATGAATCATGATGGCCCGATCCACAGTAACTTCAGATCGGTTGCTAGTGGGGATGATGGAGCGTTGGATGAACTCCAACCATCCTCTAGCCACAGGCTTGAGGTCCAGTCTTCTTAGTTGAACCGGCTTGCCTTTGGAGTCAATCTTCCAGTGAGCTCCTTCTATACATATGTCCATGAGGACTTGGTCCAACCTTTGATTAAAGTTGACCCTTCTAGTGTAGGGACGCTCATTTCCTTGCATCATAGGCAAGTTAAACGCCAACCTCACATTCTCCAGAATAAAATCTAAGTATTTCCCCCGAACCATTGTAATATAATTCTTTGGATTCGGGTTCTTACTTTGATCATGGTTCCTAGTGATCCATGCATTGGCATAGAACTCTTGAACCATTAGGATGCCGACTTGTTGGATGGGGTTTGTTAGAACTTACCAACCTCTTCTTTGGATTTCATGTCGGATCTCCGGATACTCATTTCTCTTGAGTTTGAAAGGGACCTCGGGGATCACCTTCTTCTTGGCCACAACATCATAGAAGTGGTCTTGATGAGCTTTGGAGATGAACCTTTCCATCTCCCATGACTCGGAGGTGGAAGCTTTTGTCTTCTCTTTCCCTTTTCTAGAGGATTCTCGGGTCTTGGGTGCCATCAATGGTAATGGAAAAACAAAAAGCTTATGCTTTTACCACACCAAACTTAAAATTTTGCTCACCCTCGAGCAAGAGAAGAAAGAATAGATGAAGAAGAAGAAGAAAATATGGAGAGGAGGGGGGAGGTGTGTTTCGGCCAAGAAGAGAAAAGAGGGTTGTGTTGTGTAAAAATGAGAAAAAATGGAGGGTTATATATAGGGAAGGAAGGGGGGTAAGTTCGGCCATTTAGGAGGGTTTGGGTGGGAAATTGATTTTGAATTTTGAAGGTAGGTGGAGTTTATGAGGTAGGTTTATGGGGAAGAGTGGATGGATGTGAGTGGTGAAAGGGTAATAGGGAAGAGAGATTGAGGTGATTGGTGAAGGGTTTTGGGAAAGAGTGTTTATTGGGAAGAGATGATGATTTAAAAGAGGGAAGAGAGTGAGTGGACGTAGGTGGGGATCCTGTGGGGTCCACAGATCCTGAGGTGTTCAAGGATTTACAACCTTGCACCAAATTAGGCATGAAAATGCCCTTGCACACAACTCTGGGCGTTCAGCGCCAGATTGGTGCTTGTTCTAGGCGTTGAACGCCCATTTGTAGCCCATTTCTGGCGTTGAACGCCAGAACCATGCTTGTTCTGGGCGTTCAGCGCCAGCTCTTCTCCAGGGTGCATTTCTGGCGTTCAAACGCCCAGATGCTGCCCATTTCTGGCGTTCAGCGCCAGAACCATGCTCTGTTCTGGCGTTGAACGCCCAAAACATGCTTCTTACTGGCGTTTAAACGCCAGTAAGGTCTTCCTCCAGGGTGTGATTTTTCTTCTGCTATTTTTGATTCCGTTCTCAATTTTTTAATTTATTTTGTAACTCCACATGATCATGTACCTATAAAGACATATAACTAATAAAAATATAATTAAATAAAAATTGGGTTGCCTCCCAACAAGCACTTCTTTAATGTCAATAGCTTGACAGTGGGCTCTCATGGAGCCTCACAGAAGTTCAGAGCATTGTTGAGACTCCCCAACACCAAACTTAGAGTTTGGATATGGGAGTTCAACACCAAACTTAGAGTTTGGTTGTGGCCTCCCAACACCAAACTTAGAGTTTGACTGTGGGGGCTCTAGTTGACTCTGTTTTGAGAGAAGCTTATTGTGCTTCCTCTCCATGGGTATAGAGAGAGATCCTTGAGTTTTAAACACAAGGTTGTCCTCATTTAATTGAAGGATCAATTCTCCTCTGTCCACATCAATCATAGCTCTTGCTGTGGCTAGGAAGGGTCTTCCAAGGATGATGAATTCATCCTCATCCTTCCCAGTATCTAGGACTATGAAATCAACAGGGATGTAAAGGCCTTCAACCTTTACTAACACATCCTCTACTTGTCCATAAGCCTGTTTTCTTGAATTGTCTGCCATCTCTAATGAGATTTTAGTGGCTTACACCCCATAGATTCCCAGTTTCTCTATTACAGAGAGGGGCATGAGGTTTATTCCTGAACCAAGGTCACACAGAGCCTTAAAGATCATGGTGCCTATGGTACAAGGTATTAAAAACTTTCCAGGATCCTATTTCTTCTGAGGCAATGTCAGTTGATCCAGATTACTTAGTTCATTGGTGAACAAGGGAGGTTCATCTTCCCAAGTTTCAATGCCAAATAATTTGGCATTCAGCTTCATGATTGTACCAAGGTACTTGGTGACTTGCTCCTCAGTGACATCCTCATTCTCTTCAGAAGAGGAATACTCATCAGAGCTCATGAATGGCATAAGGAGGTTCAATGGAATCTCTATGGTCTCTAGATGAGTCTCAGATTCCTTTGGTTCCTCAGAGGGAAACTCCTTGTTGATCACTGGACGTCCCAGGAGGTCTTCTTCACTGGGATTTACATCCTCCCCTTCCTCTCCAGGTTCGGCCGTGTTGACTATGTCAATGGCCTTGCACTCTCCTTTTGGAATTTCTTCTGTATTGCTTGGGAGAGTACTAGGAGGGATTTCAGTGATCCTTTTACTCAGCTGGCCCACTTGTGCTTCCAAATTTCTAATGGAAGACCTTGTTTCATTCATGAAACTTATAGTGGCCTTGGACAGATCAGAGACTAAGTTTGCTAAATTAGAGGTATTTTGTCCAGAGTTCTCTGTCTGTTGCTGAGTGGATAATGGAAAAGGTTTACTATTGTTAAACCTATTTCTTCACCATTATTAAAGCCTTGTTGAGGCTTTTGATCCTTCCATGAGAAATTTGGATGATTTCCCCATGATGAGTTATAGATGTTTCCATAAGGTTCACCTAAGTAATTTACCTCTGCTATTGCAGGGTTCTCAGGATTATAAGCTTCTTCTTCAGAAGATGCCTCTTGAGTACTGTTGGATGCAGCTTGCATTCCTTTCAGACTCTGAGAAATCATATTGACTTGCTGAGTCAATATTTTATTCTGAGCCAATATGGCATTCAGAGTATCAATTTCAAGAACTCCCTTTTTCATAGGCGTCCCATTGCTCACAGGATTCCTCTCAGAAGTGTACATGAACTGGTTATTAGCAACCATGTCAATGAGTTCTTGAGCTTTTGCAGGCGTTTTCTTTAGGTGAATGGATCCACCTGCAGAAGTATCCAATGACATCTTTGATAGCTCAGATAAACCATCATAGAATATATCCAGGATGGTCCATTCTGAAAGCATGTCAGAAGGACACTTTTTGGTCAGCTGCTTGTATCTTTCCCAAGCTTCATAGAGGGATTCACCTTCTTTCTGTCTGAAGGTTTGAACATCCACTCTAAGCTTGCTCAGCTTTTGAGGAGGAAAGAACTTGGCTAAGAAAGTCGTGACCAACTTATCCCAAGAGTTCAGGCTGTCTTTGGGTTGAGAGTCCAACCACACTCTAGCTCTGTCTCTTACAGCAAAAGGGAAAAGCATGAGCCTGTAGACTTCAGGATCTACTCCATTAGTCTTAACAGTATCACAGATCTACAAGAATTCAGTTAAGAACTGAAAAGGATCTTCAGATGGAAGTCCATGAAACTTGCAGTTCTGCTACATCAGAGAAACTAGCTGAGGTTTCAGCTTAAAATTGTTTGCTCCAATGGCAGGAATGGAGATGCTTCTTCCATGTAAATTGGAATTAGGTGCAGTAAAGTCAACAAGCATTCTCCTTGCATTATTATTATTTTCGGCTGCCATCTCCTCCTCCTGTTCGAAAATTTCTGAAAGGTTATCTCTGGATTGTTGTAATTTAGCTTCTCTTAGTTTCCTCTTTAGAGTCCTTTCAGGTTCTGGATCTGCTTCAACAAGAATATTCTTGTCTTTGCTCCTACTCATATGAAAAAGAGGGACAGAAAAATAATAATAATAGAGATCCTTTTTACCACAGTATAGAGGTCTCTGTGTTAATAGAAGAAAAGAAGAAGAGAAAATCTGAACTCAGAGAGAGAGAGGGAGTTCGGATTTTTGGTGAGTGATGTGAGGAAGAGATGTTAGTAGATGAATAAGTAATTAGAAGGAGATGAGGGAGAAGGATTTTTGAAAATAATTTTTTGAAAAAGAGTTAGTGATTTTCGAAAATAGTTTTTGAAAAAGGTTAGTAGTTTTCGAAATTTTTAAAATCAAAAGTTAAAATAATTAGTTAATTAAAAAGAAATTTTTAAAATGAGGGAAGATATTTTCAAAAATTATAGAGAGAGAGTTAGTTAGGTAGTTTTGAAAAAGATAAGAAACAAACAAAAAGTTAGTTAGTTAGTTGAAACAAATTTTGAAAAGATAAGAAGTTAGAAAGTTAGAAAAGATATTTTTGAAATCAAATTTTTGAAAAAGATAAGATAAGAAGATATTTTTGAAAAGATATGATTGAAATTAGTTTTTGAAAAAGATTTGATTTTTAAAATCACAATTAATGACTTGATTCACAAGAAATCACAAGATATGATTCTAGAACTTAAAGTTTGAATCTTTCTTAACAAGCAAGTAACAAACTTGAAATTTTTGAATCAAAACATTAATTGATAATGTTATTTTCAAAAATTATTTTTAAAATTTTTTTAAAATTTTCGAAAATAACTAAGAAAAATGAAAAAGATTTTATTTTTGAAAAAGGTTTTGAAAAAGATAGGATTTTTAAATTGAAAATTTGATTTGACTCATAAGAAACAACTAGATTTTAAAAATTTTTGAAAAAGTCAACTCAAATTTTTGAATTTATGAGAGAAAAGAGGGAAAGATATATATATATATATATATATATATATATATATTTTTTTTGAATTTTTAATGATGAGAGGGAAAAACATGAAAATGATGCAATGCATGAAAATTTTTAGATCAAAACAATGAATGCATGCAAGAATGCTATGAATGTCAAGATGAACACCAAGAACACTTTGAAGATCATGATGAACATCAAGAACATATTTTTGAAAATTTTTTTTTATCCAAAGAAAACATGCAAGACACCAAACTTAGAAATCTTTCATGTTTAGACTCTATGGATGCAAGGATGCACATGTAAAACAAGAAAAGATGCAAAACAAGAAAAACATCAAGATCAAACAAGAAGACTTACCAAGAACAACTTGAAGATCATGAAGAACACTATGAATGCATGAATTTTTCGAAAAAATGCGAGATGAATATGCAATTGACACCAAACTTTCAACTTGACTCAAGACTCAAACAAGAAACATGAAATATTTTTTGATTTTTATGATTTTCTAAATTTTTTGGAATTTTTCGAAAATTATTTGAAAAAGAAAAATAAGGATTCCAAAATTTTTAATATGAATTCCAGGAATCTTCAATTCTTAGTCTAAAGCTCCAATCAAAAGGGTCAGGCATGGCTTAATAGCCAGCCAAGCTTTAGTATGTAACTCAGACATGACACACCTAACATGTCCTATCCAAAAGAATTAGACATGGCTTTACAGCCAGCCAGGCTTCAACATGCTTCATGAAACACTAGAATTCATTCTTAAAAATTCTGAAGAAAATATATTTTTGAAAACATTTCTATTTTAAAATTTTTTTTTTCGAAAACAAAGGAGAAATTTTTGAAAGATTTTTAAAAACTTTTTGAAAATAAAACGAAAAGAAAGTTACCCAATCTGAGCAACAAGATGAACCGTCAGTTGTCCAAACTCAAACAATCCCCGGCAACGGCGCCAAAAACTTGGTGCACGAAATTGTGATCTCTGGTAATGGCTCCAAAAACTTGGTGCTCTAATCTCAATTCATAATTTGTCACAACTTCGATACAACTAACCAGCAAGTGCACTGGGTCGTCCAAGTAATAAACCTTACGTGAGTAAGGGTCGATCCCACGGAGATTATCGGCTTGAAGCAAGCTATGGTCACCTTGTAGATCTCAGTCAGGCGGATATAAAATAAGTTATGGAGTTTTCGAAAATAAATAATAAAATAAGGGTAGAAATATTTATGTATATCACTGGTAAGAATTTCAGATAAAGGTATAGAGATGCATTCGTTCCTCTGAACCTTTGCTTTCCTGCTGTCTTCATCCAATCAGTCTTACTCCTTTCCATGGCTGGCTTTTTGTAAGGACTTCACCGTTGTCAATGGCTACTTCTAATCCTCTCTGGAAAATGGTCCAAATACTCTGTCACAGCACGGCTAATCGTCTGGAGGCATCACCCTTGTCCATGGCTGCACCCTATTCCTCTCTGTGAAAATGGTCCAATGCGCTGTCACTGCATGGCTAATCATCTGGAGGTTCTCGATCATAGCGGAATAGGATTTACTATCCTTTTGCGTCTGTCACTACGCCCAGCACTCGCGAGTTTGAAGTTCGTCACAGTCATTCAATCCCAGAGTCCTACTTGGAATACCACAGACAAAGTTTAGACTTTCCGGACTCTCATGAATGCCGCCATCAATCTAGCTTATACCACGAAGATTCTGATTAAGAGATCCAAGAGATACTCATTCAATCTAAGGTAGAACGGAAGTGGTTGTCAGGCACGCGTTCATAGGGAATGATGATGATTGTCACGTTCATCACATTCAGATTGAAGTGCGAATGAATATCTTAGAAGCAGAATAAGTTGAATTGAATAGAAAAATAGTAGTACTTTGCATTAATCTTTGAGGAACAGCAGAGCTCCACACCTTAATCTATGGAGTGTAGAAACTCTACCGTTGAAAATACATAAGTGAAAGGTCCAGGCATGGCCGAGAGGCCAGCCCCCATGATCTAAGAACCAGGCGTCCAAAGATGTTCAAAGATACAATCTCGGATTCAAAGATTCAAAGATATCTAATACAGTAGTAAAAAGTCCTATTTATAATAAACTAGTTACTAGGGTTTACAGAAGTAAGTAATTGATGCATAAATCCACTTTCGGGGCCCACTTGGTGTGTGCTTGGGCTGAGCTTGAAGTTTACACGTGGAGAGGTCATTCTTGGAGTTGAACGCCAGCTTTTGTGCCAGTTTGGGCGTTGAACTCCACTTTGCAACTTGTTTCTGGCGCTGGACGCCAGAATTGGGCAGAGAGCTGGCGTTGATCGCCAGTTTGCGTCGTCTAAACTTAGGCAAAGTATGGACTATTAATATTGCTGGAAAGCCCTGGACGTCTACTTTCCAACGCAATTGGAAGCGCGCCATTTCGAGTTCTATAGCTCCAGAAAATCCACTTTGAGTGCAGGGAGGTCAGAATCCAACAGCATCAGCAGTCCTTCTTCAACCTCTGAATCTGATTTTTGCTCAAGTCCCTCAATTTCAGCCAGAAAATACCTGAAATCACAGAAAAACACACAAACTCATAGTAAAGTCCAGAAATGTGAATTTAACATAAAAACTAATGAAAACATCCCTAAAAGTAACTAGATTCTACTAAAAACATACTAAAAACAATGCCAAAAAGCGTATAAATTATCCGCTCATCATTAATACATGAGTATATAATGCAAAAGTAAAAATTATGGGTAGCTAGGCATGATTCTAGAGTTATATGGAGTGTACGTATGCTAGATAGGAGCTTAGGTTAGTCAAAGATTCAATTTATAGCTCACTTAGCCATATGTATACCCTTACCCTTACCTTAGCCCCATTACAACCTTGGAAAAGACCTCATGATGTTTGCATTAGTACATTAAATATTGTTGATTGGTTAGTTGAAGAACAAAGTTTAGAAAACATGATTAGAGAAGAGTAGAGTGATTACCCTATACACTTGAGAGACTAGAGTGCACATACACCATCAGTGAGGGTTCAATGCTTAACTCTATGTTCCCTGCTTTCATGAGCTGTCTTCTTACAATGTTATCTGTTTTTACTATATAATTTGAATTAGTGAAATCTAATTTATGTTTGTCTTGAAGAGCTTATTTATTTTTAACCAAGTAGACAAGAATCATATAGTTGCATTCATATATATAGGTTGCATTGTATTGCATGAGTTTTACATTTTCCTACTCATCTATTTTATCTCCTTAAGCTAAGCATGAGGACATGCTAATGTTTAAGTGTGGGGAGGTTGATAAACTATTATTTTATGATTTATAATGTGTTTAATTGAGTGGTTTTATCAAGTCTTTACCCACTTATTCATATGATTAGCATGATATTACAATTCCTTCCCAAAATTGTTCCATAGCTGAAAACATGCTTCCTAGAGATCTTTTAATTATGTATTTTAACCCTCCTTTATATCATTCGATGCCGTGATCCATGTGTTAAGTGTTTCAGGCTTCATAGGGTAGGAATGGCTTGGAGAATGAAGAGGAAATTTGCAAAGATGGAAGGAACACAAGAAACTAAGCAGATGACCAGCGAAAACTGACGCGAGCGCATGGCTCACGCGACCTCTCGGAATGAAGAAAATCTCAGTGATGCGAACGCGTGCCTGACGCAAACGCGTGGATTGAAGTCTGCACGAATGACGCGACCGCGTGGACGACGCGAACGTGTGACAAGGAAAATCACCGAATGACGCGAACGCGTGGACGACGCATATGCGTGACCTGCGTGATCTGCAGAAATAACAGAATACGCTGGGGGCAATTTCGGGCCGCATTTTAACCCAGTTTTCGGCCCAGAAACACAGATTAAACCTAGGGAACACGCAGCAACTCAACACGCATCCACACACGTTCAGATACATCGATATTAGGATTACTCTTAGTTTTAGATCTGAATCTAGATTAGCTTTACATTATCAGTTTATGCTTTTGCTTTGGATTTTGGATGCTGAAGAGTCATTACCTACGTGAAGACATTACTTTAGTTTGTTTTTCTTATTCCTTTACTTTTATTCATTGCTCATTGACCCTATTCAATTAAGTATGTTGCATTTTGAATTTATTAATATATAGAGTTAGTTTTATTTTTTAATTAATTTTAAATCTTTATTTTATTCTATTTAATTATGTCTTCTTATATTTTTATGAATATTAATTCCATGTCAATGGAGTAGATTTTCTACTTGACATGGAGGTTGATTAAAAGGAGACACTTGAGTTGGAATACTCAAGTGCTTAGTTAAAATTGAACATTGTTGGCTAATTCTATATCTACTAACGCTAGACCTTCCCAAGGGAAAGGACTAGGATCTGCGGATAAGAATCAGTCCAATCACTTGACTTTCCTTTACTCAGTAAGGGTTAACTAAGTGAGAACAACAAACTCTTTACATTACACTTGAGAAGATTCCAACAAGGATAGAACTTCTAATTAATTATTCCTCCAGTCAAGGATATAACTTCTAATTAATTATTCCCCCAGTCAAGGCTTTTATTCAGAATATCAATAATTGTTCTTAGTTTATTTTTATTGCTTCAATTTATAATTATTTTATTACTCATTATCCAATTCAAACCTTCTGGAAAATTTCTAATTAATAAATTAGCACTCTTTCCTACAACTTGTTGGGAGACGACCTCGGACTCATACTCCCAGTATTTTTAATTTTAAATTTTGTGACAAGCCTTTTTAAATTGGTGAGGCAGACCTTAGCTGGTTGAGGGCTATACTTGCAACGCATTTCTCGTATTAAGATTCTCTTAATTGGTTAACTTCTGCCACGCATTAGTCGACCAGTTGATGCCGGCTCGAAGGACCTTTTTGGATAGAGCCTGTGCCCCGAGGTGGTTGCCGCACATGCCACTGTGAACTTCCTCCAAGACCTCCTTTGTGGAGGAGGTTGGGACGCACTTGAGGAGAGGTGTTGAAATCCCTCTTCTGTATAGGATGTCACCTACCAGGGTGTAATATTGTGCTTCTTCTTATATTGCCCTAGGAATGCCTTAAAGTCTTGGAAGGCTTGTTCGCATTCTTGGGTCCATTCGAACCTCTTTCCTTTCCTTAAGGTTGCGTAGAAAGGTAGAGATCTTAGGGCCGATCCGGCTAAGAACCTAGACAAGGCTGCTAGTCTTCCGTTCAACTTCTGTACCGCTTGACGCAGGTCGGGATTTTCATGTTGAGTATAGCTTGACATTTGTCTAGATTTGCCTCAATCCCTCTTTGAGTGAGTGAAGAACTGAAGATTGATGGTTTAGAGGTTATAGAAACTCTCGTTGCAAGTATAGTTACTAAACCAAGCAATCAACCTTTCTTACAAAAGTTTTGGTTGTCACAAGTAACAAACCCCTTTAAAATTGATAACCGAGTATTTTAAACCTCGGGTCGTCTTCTCAAGGAATTGCAGGGAGGTATGTTCTTATTATTGGTTATGGAGATTGTAAATTGGGGTTTTGGATCAAGGTAAAAAGTTAGTTAAGTAACAAGTAAAATAAAATAATAATAATAAAATAAACTCTTGGCAAAGTATGAAGAACTAGAAGTCCTATCCTAGTTATCCTTATCAATTGTGATGAGAATTGGATTCTTCCCCCACCTTATTAACCTCTAACTATGAAGGTAAGTTAAGTGGACAAATTAATTCGAATCCTCAAGTCCCAGTCTTTCCTTGGGAAAAGTTAGAGTTATTGGATCTCGAAGTAATTCTTGAAGAATTCCAATTTTCAATCAACAATGAGTTTGATAACTCAAGAGTTACCAATGACTCAACCAAAGCCAAAAGAGAAAACTTCAAATTATTTATATAATAAAAAGGAGCAATTATAAGTCTGAAATACCTCAACATATATTTAATAGAAAATCAATCTAAACATAGAGAGTCATAAACAAAATTGAGAAAAGAAATAAAAGAACATTGAACCTGGGATTGAGAATCACTCCTAAAACTAAGAGAAGTCCTAAATCCTAATCCTAAGAGAGAGGAGAGAACCTCTCTCTCTAAAAACTACATCTACTCCTAAAATTGTGAATATGAAAAACCTCTTCATGAATGGATGCATTTTCCCAATTTATAGCCTCTAATCTGTGTTTTCTGGGCCGCAAACCGGGTCAGAAATAGCCCAGAATTCGCTGGTTGTGAATTCAAAACGCGCTGATTTCCGTCACTGCGATGCGGCCGCATGGAGCACGCGATCGCGTCGCCTAGCGTCAGAGGAACTATAGCATATTATATATCAAATCGAAGCCCCGGACGTTAGCTTTCCAACGCAACTGGAACCGCATCGTTTAGACCTCTGTAGCTAAAGTTATAGCCGTTTGAGTGCAAAGAGGTCAGGCTGGACAGCTTAGCAATTTCTCCAACTTCTTGTATTCCTTCCACTTTTGCATGCTTCTTTTCCATCCTCCAAGCCATTCCTGCCCTATAATCTCTGAAAGCACTTAACACACATATCAAGGCATCTAATGGTAATAAGAGAGGATTAATAGTAAGCAAATATAAGATCAAAGAAGTATGTTTTCAATCATAGCACAAAATCAGGAAGGAAATATAAAACCATGCAAATATTATGAATAAGTGGGTAAAGAGTTGATGAAAACCACTCAATTGAGCACAAGATAAACCATAAAATAGTGGTTTATCAGTGAGCATGAACCCTAGGAATTTGCCAGCTTCTACCGCGAAAGTGCACTTTGTAGGATTTAGTTTCATCCCGTGCTTTCTTATGGTACCAAATACTTCGGCAAGGTCGGGTAGCAGTATTTCTTCTCTTTGAGTTTTTACCAGCATGTCATCTATGTAGACTTCCATCAGCTTCCCGATTTGGTTGGCGAATACTTTGTTCATTAACCAATGCTATGTAGCCCCCGCGTTCTAAAGCCTGAACGGCATGACTATGTAGCAGTAGTTTGCCTTTGGGGTTAGGAATGAGGTTTTCTCTTGGTCGGGTTGATGCATTGGGATCTGGTTGTACCCCGAGTAGGCATCCATGAAGGAGAGGTACTTGTACCCCGACGAGGCATCGAACAAAGTGTCGATATTTGGGAGGGGGTACGGATCTTTAGGGTAGGCTTTATTGAGATCGGTGTAGTCTACACACATCCACCATTTTCCATTTGGCTTTTTGACCAGTACGATGATGGCCAGCCAAAGGGGGTACTTGACTTCTCTTATGAACCCTGCCTCTAGTAAGGCTTGTACTTGTTCCTCTACGACTTGTGATCTTTCGGGGCCGAGCTTTCTGCGCCTCTGTTGCACTGGTTGGGATCTAGGATACACCGGTAGTTTGTGGCACATTAATCCGGGATCTATGCCGGGCATGTCTGCGGCCTTCCACGCGAAGAGGTCGGAGTTGTCCTTTAGGAACTTTATTAGCAGCTCCTTTAGGTCTTCTTTTAGGTTTGCACCGATGTCTGTTGTTTTATCTCTGGTGTTTCCAATTTGGACCTCTTCGGTCTCGCCTTCTGGTTGAGGACGAGATTCTTCGCGAGCCCGGGTTCCCCTGAGTTTGATGGTATTGGCTTCTTTTCCTCTGTGGTCGCCTTTAAGGTTTATGCTTTCCTTATAGTAGCGTCACGCGAGCTTTTGGTCTCCTTTTATGGTGGCTATGCCTTCTGGGATTGGGAACTTCACGCATAGGTGGGGAGTGGAGACTACCGCGGCGAGCTGATTTAAGGTCGTCCGACCTATAAGGGCGTTGATGAGCGGATAATTTATACGCTTTTTGGCACTGTTTTTAGGTAGTTTTTAGTATGATTTAGTTGATTTTTATTATATTTTTATTAGTTTTTAAATAAAAACCACATTTCTGGACTTTACTATGAGATTGTGTGTTTTTCTGTGATTTCAGATATTTTCTGGTTGAAATTGAGGGACCTGAGCAAAAATCTGATTTAGAGGATGAAAAAGGACTGTAGATGCTGTTGGATTCTGACCTCCCTGCACTCGAAGTGGATTTTCTGGAGCTACAGAAGCTTAATTGGCATGCTCTCGATTGTGTTGGAAAGTAGACATCCTGGGCTTTCCAGCAATATATAATAGTTTATAGTTTGCCTGAGATTTGATGGCCCAAACAGGTGTTCCAAGTCAGCATAAAAATTATGGCGCCAAAATGCCAGAACTGGCAAAAAGCTGGAGTTAAACGCCCAAACTTGCACAAAAGCTAGCGTTTAACTCCAAGAGAAGCCAATGCACGTGGAAGCTTCAATGCTCAGCCCAAGCACACACCAAGTGGGCCCGGAAATGAATTTCTGCATCATTTACTCATTTCTGTAAACCCTAGGCTACTAGTTCTCTATAAATAGGACTTTTTGCTATTGTATTTTCATCTATCTTGGAATCTTTTAATCATGTTTTGATGATTGAACCCTCTTTGGGAGGTTGGCCATTCGGCCATGCCTAGATCTTTTGTTCTTATGTATTTTCAACGATGGAGTTTTTACACCCCATAGATTAAGGTGTGGAGCTCTGCTGTTCCTCATGAATTAATGCAAAGTACTATTGTTTTTCTATTCAACTCAAGCCTATTTCTTCTCCAAGATATTCATTCGCACTCAAGAATATGATGAATGTGATGATCATGTGACACTCATCACCATTTTCACCTCTGAACGCGTGCCTGACAACCACTTCCGTTCTACATGCAAACAAGTTTGAATGTGTATCTCTTGGGTTTTTAATCTAAGATTGGAACCTTCGTGGTATAGGCTAGACCATACCGGAGATTGGTGGCCATACCGGAGATCTAGAAAGTCTAAACCTTGTCTGTGGTATTCCGAGTAGGATCTGGTAAGGGATGACTGTGACGAGCTTCAAACTCGTGAGTTTTGGGCGTAGTGACAGACGCAAAAGGATCAATGGATCCTATTCCAACATGATCGAGAACCAACAGCTGATTAGCCGTGCGGTGACAGCGCATTTAGACCATTTTCACTGAGAGGACGGGAGGTAGCCATTGACAACGGTGATACCCAACATAAAGCTTGCCATGGAAAGGAGTATGAATGATTGGATGAAGGCAATAGGAAAGCAGAGGTTCAGAAGGAACAAAGCATCTTCATACGCTTATCTGAAATTCTCACCAATGAATTACATATGTATCTCTATCTTATTTTATATTTATTCATCTTTTAATTATCAATTTTCCATAACCATTTGAATCTGCCTGACTGAGATTTACAAGATGATCATAGCTTGCTTCAAGCCGACAATCTCTGTGGGATCGACCCTTACTCACGTAAGGTTTATTACTTGGACGACCCAGTGCACTTGCTGGTTAGTTGTGCGGAGTTGTGACAAAGAGTTGAGATTACAATTGTGCGTACCAAGTTTTTGGTGCCGTTTTAGAGATCACAATTTCGTGCACCAAGTTTTTGGCGCCGTTGCCGGGGATTGTTCGAGTTTGGACAAATGACGGTTTCATCTTGTTGCTCAGATTAGGTAATTTTATTTTATTTTAAGCTTTTATTTTTTATTTTATTTTCGAAAAATTTTTCAGAATTTTTAAGAATGAATTCTAGAGTTTCATGATGATCTGTTGAAGTCTGGCTGGCTGTGAAGCCATGTCTAATCTTTTGGACTGAGGTTTCAACTTATCATCACAAGAGCTTGTTGATTTCTTTCAATCTTGCTGTTGAATGTAATGATCTGCTAAAGCTTGGCTAGCCATTGGCCATGTCTAGTGTTTTGGACCGAAGCTTTTACTGAAAGCTTGGCTGGCTAGTAAGCCATGTCTAATTCTTGGACCGGAGTTTTAGACTAACATTGCATGTTTCCTAAAATTCTCATTAAGAATTTTGAATTCCTTGTTTTCTTTTTCCAAATAATTTTTGAAAAAAATACAAAAAAAAATTTAACAAAATCATAAAATCAAAAACATTTTTGTGTTTCCTGTTTGAATCTAGTGTCAAATTTTAAGTTTGGTGTCAATTGCATGTCTTTATTCTTCTTGCATTTTTCGAAAGTATGTTCTTGTGTTCTTCATTGATCTTCAAGTTGTTCTTGATAATTTTCTTTGTTTTGATCTTTAAATTCTCTTGCTTTATGTCTTTTGTTGTTTCTCATGTGCATTCTCAATTTGTCAATGTCTCTAATATGAAAATTTCTAAGTTGGTGTCTTGCATGCATTGTTTATTTGATCTTAGTTTTCCATGATTAGTTGCATTTTGATTGTTTTTCATCATTAAAAAATTCAAAAAAAATATATATTTTCAAAATTATGTCTTTTCAAGTCAATAATACAGAGAATTGAAGATTCATAATATGCAGCAGAGGAATTACACAGAAAAAGCTGGGCGTTCAAAACGCCCAGTGAAGAAGGAAAACTGGCGTTTAAACGCCAGCCAGGGTACCTGGCTGGGCGTTAAACGCCCAAAAAGGTAGTATTTTGGGCGTTAAATGCTAGAATGGATACCATTCTGGGCGTTTAACGCCAGAATGGCACAAGAGGGAAGATTTTGTTTTTAATTCAAATCTTTTTCAAATTTTCATAATTTTTCAAAATCAAATCTTTTTCAAATCATATCTTCTCAATCATATCTTTTCAAAATCAAATCCTTTCCATTTTTTTACTATTTTCGAAAATCCTTGCTAACAATTAGTGATTTGATTCAAAAATTTCTTCCTTGTTAAGAAAGGTTCAATAATTGAATTTTAGAATCATATCTTTTAAATTTCTTGTTAGCCAAGACATTAATTTTAAAAATCAAATCTTTTTAATTGTTTGTCAATCATATCTTTTTAAAACCATATTTTCTTAATCATATCTTCTCAACCACATCTTTTTCAAAAAAAATAATTTTCAATCATATCTTTTTTATTTCTAATTTCAAAATCTTTTTCAAAATTACTTAACTACTTTCTCAATTTTAATTTTCGAAAATGATCAACCAAATTTTCAAAATTTTTATTAATTATTTCAAAATATTTCTAAATTTAATTTCGAAAATTCTTTCCCCCTTTCTCACATTTTTCTATTTAAGGGACAAACATTCCTCTTCAATGTGCAATTCGGACTCCCTTTCTCTACAAGTTCGAATTCCCTCCTCTCTACCTCCTCCTTCTATTCTTCTTTTCCTCTTACATCTCAAGGAATCTCTATACTATGACATAGAGGATTCCATACTTTCTTCTTCTCTCTTTCATATGAGCAGGAGCAAGGACAAAGGCATTCTTGTTGAAGCTGATCCTAAACCTGAAAGGACCTTGAAGAGAAAGCTAAGAGAAGCTAAAGCACAGCTCTCTGTAGAGGACCTAACAAAAATTTTCAAACAAGAAGACGATATGGCAGCCAAAAACAACAACAATGTAAGGAAGGTGCTTGGTGACTTTACTGCACCTACTCCCGACTTCTATGGGAGAAGCATCTCTATCCCTGCCATTGGAGCAAACAAATTTGAGCTTAAGCCTCAATTAGTTTCTCTAATGCAACAGAATTGCAAGTTTCACGGACTTCCATTGGAAGATCCTCATCAGTTTTTGGCTGAATTTTTGCAAATCTGTGACACTGTCAAGACCAATAATGGGGTTGATCCCGAGGTCTACAGGCTTATGCTTTTTCCCTTTGTTGTAAGAGACAGAGCTAGAATATGGTTGGATTCACAACCTAAGGAAAGCCTGAACTCTTGGGAAAAGCTGGTCAGTGCTTTTTTGGCCAAATTCTTTCCACCTCAAAAATTGAGTAAGCTTAAAGTGGAAGTCCAAACCTTCAGACAGAAGGAAGGTGAATCCCTCTATGAAGCTTGGGAAAGATACAAGCAATTGATCAGAAGGTGTCCTTCTGACATGCTTTCAGAATGGAGCATCATAGGTATCTTCTATGATGGTCTGTCTGAACTGTCCAAGATGTCATTGGACAGCTCTGCTGGAGGATCTCTTCATCTGAAGAAGACACCTGCAGAAGCTCAAGAACTCATTGAAATGGTTGCAAATAACCAATTCATGTATACTTCTGAAAGGAATCCTGTGAATAATGGGACAAATCAGAAGAAAGGAGTTCTTGAGATTGATACTCTGAATGCCATATTGGCTCAGAACAAAATATTGACTCAGCAAGTCAATATGATTTCTCAGAGTCTGAATGGATTGCAAGCTGCATTCAATAGTACTAAAGAAGCATCTTCTGAAGAAGAAGCTTATGATCCTGAGAACCCTACAATGGCAGAGGTGTATTACATGGGAGAACCCTATGGAAATACCTATAATCCTTCATGGAGAAATTATCCAAATCTCTCATGGAAGGACCAACAGAAGCCTTAACAAGGCTTCAACAATAATGGTGGAAGAAATAGGTTTAGCAATAGCAAGCCTTTTCTATCATCTTCTCAGCAACAGACAGAAAATTTTGAACAGAGCCATTCTGGCCTGGCAACCATAGTCTCTGATCTATCCAAGACCACACTAAGTTTTATGAATGAAATAAGGTCCTCCATTAGAAACTTGGAGGTACAGGTGGGTCAGCTAAGTAAGAAGATTACTGAAACTCCCCCTAGTACTCTCCCAAGTAATACAGAAGAAAATCCCAAGAGAGAGTGCAAGGCCATAACCATGACTAACATGGCCGAACCTGGAGAGAGTGAGGAGGATGTGAGTCCCAGTGAGAAAAGCCTCTTGGGACGTCTTCTGGACAGAAAGGAGTTTCCCTTTGAGGAACCAAAGGAATCTGAGGCTCATACAGAGACCATAGAAATTTCATTGAATTTACTTCTGCCATTCATGAGCTCTGATGAGTATTCTTCCTCTGAAGAGGATGAAGATGTTACTGAAGATCAAGTTGCTAAATATCTAGGAGCAATCATGAAGCTGAATGCCAAGTTATTTGGTACTGAGACTTGGGAGGATGAACCCCTCTTGTTCACCAAAGAACTGGATGACTTGACTAGGCAGAGATTACCTCAGAAGAGACAGGATCCTTGAAAATTCTCAATACCTTGTACCATAGGCACCATGACCTTTGAGAAGGCTCTGTGTGACCTGGGATCATGTATAAACCTTATGCCACTCTCTGTGATGGAGAAGCTAGGGATCCTTGAGGTACAAGCTGCAAGAATCTCACTAGAGATGGCAGACAATTCAAGGAAACAGGCTTATGGACTTGTAGAGGATGTCTTGGTAAAGGTTGAAGGCTACTACATCCCTGCTGTTTTCATAATCCTAGACACTGGGAAGTGTATGGATGAATCCGTCATCCTTGGCAGACCCTTCCTAGCCACAACAAAAGCTGTGATTGATGTTGATAGAGGAGAATTGGTCCTTCAAGTAGACGAGGGCTCCCTTGTATTTAAAGCTCAAGGATCTCCCTCTGTAGTCATGGAGAGGAAGCATGAAAAGCTTCTCTCAATACAGAGTCAAATAGAGCCCCCACATTCAAACTCTAAGTTTGGTGTTGGGAGGCCATCATCATGCTCTGAGTAGTTGTGAGGCTCCATGAGAGCCCACTGTCAAGCTATTGACATTAAAGAAGTGCTTGTTCGGAGGCAACCCAATCTTATTATATCTCTTTATTTTCCATTGTTATGTTTTCTATGGGCGTTAAATGCCCAGTCTGGCACCATTCTGGGCGTTTAACGCCAGAAAGGGGCACAGAGCTGGCATTTACGGCCAGAAATGGGCACAAAACTGCTGTTTAAACGCCAGAAAGGGGAGAAAAACTGGCATTAAACGCCAGAAATGGGCAGGAACCTGGCGTTTAACGCCATGATTGGCAATTAAGGGGGCGTTTACACGCCAACATGGTGCAAGGATGAGAAATCCTTGACACCTCAGGATCTGTGGACCCCACAGGATCTCCACCTACCTCATCTCTCTCTCTCTCTTCTTCACACCTTCCCATAACACCCTTCCCCAAATACCCTTCACCAATCACCTCAATATCTCTTCCCCAAAAATCCCTCACCTATCAAATCCTACCCTCTTCTCCATCATCTCTTCACCAATCCACATCCATCCATCATAAAAACTCCACCTACCTCACCATTCAAATTCAAACCACTTTCCCTCCCAAACCCACCCATACATGGCCGAACCCTACCCCTCTCTCCACTCCTATATAAACCAATATTCACTCCTTCATTTTCACACATCATACACACTACTTCTCCCCCTTGGCCGAACCACTAAACCCCATCCATCTCCTCCATCTTCTTCTTCTACTCTTTTCTTTCTTCTTTTGCTCGAGGACGAGCAAACCTTCTAAGTTTGGTGTGGTAAAAGTGTTGCTTTCTGTTTTTCCATAACTATTTATGACACCAAAGGCCGGAGAAACCTCTAGAAAGAGGAAAGGGAAGGCAAAAGCTTCCACCTCCGAGTCATGGGAGATGGAGAGATTCATCTCAAGAGTGCATCAAGACCACTTCTATGAAGTTGTGGCCAAGAAGAAGGTGATCCCCGAGGTCCCTTTCAAGCTCAAAAAGGGTGAATATCCGGAGATCCGACATGAGATTCGAAGAAGAGATTTGGAAATTCTCACCAACCCCATTCAACAAGTCGGGATCTTAATGGTTCAAGAGTTTTATGCCAATGAATGGATCACCAAGAACCATGATCAAAGTGTAAACCCGGACCCAAAGAATTGGCTTACAATGGTCCGGGGGAAATACTTAGATTTCAGTCCGAAAAATGTAAGGTTAGCATTCAACTTGCCCATGATGCAAGGAGATGCACGCCCCTACACTAGAAGGGTCAACTTTGATCAAAGGTTGGACCAAGTCCTCATAGACATTTGTGAAGAGGGCGCTCAATGGAAGAGTGATTCAAGAGGGAAGCCGGTTCAACTAAGAAGGCATGACCTCAAGCCTGTGGCTAGGAGATGGTTGGAGTTCATCCAACGCTCAATCATTCCCACTAGCAACCGGTCTGAAGTTACTATAGACCGGGCTATCATGATCCATTGCATCATGATTGGTGAGGAAGTAGAAGTTTATGAGGTTATATCCCTAGAACTCTACAAGGTGGCGGACAAGTCCTCTACTTTGGCAAGGTTAGCCTTCCCTTATCTCATTTGTCACCTCTGTAATTCAGCTGGAATTGACATAGAGGAAGACATCCTCATTGATGAGGACAAGCCCATTACTAAGAAAAGAATGGAGCAAACGAGAGAGCCCACTCATGGACAAGAGCATGAGGAAATTCCTCATCATGAAATTCCTAAGATACCTCAAGGGATGCATTTTCCTCCACAAAACTATTGGGAGCAAATCAACACCTCCCTAGGAGAATTAAGTTCCAATATGGGACAACTAAGGGTAGAGCACCAAGAGCATTCCATCCTCCTCCATGAAATTAGAGAAGACCAAAGAGTCATGAGGGAGGAGCAACAAAGGCAAGGAAGAGACATTGAGGAGCTCAAGCACTCCATAAGATCTTCAAGAGGAAGAACAAGCCGCCATCACTAAGATGGACCCGTTCTTTAATTTCTTTGTTCTTATTTTTCTGTCTTTCGAAAATTATGCTTTGTGATTTATTTATGTTTGTGTCTTATTACATGATCACTAGTGTCTTAGTGTCTATGTCTTAAAGTTATGAATGTCCTATAAATCCATCACCTTTCTTAAATGAAAAACGTTTTTAATTTCAAAAGAACAAGAAGTACATGAATTTTACTATGAGTTTGTATGTTTTTCTGTGATTTCAGATATTTTCTGGCTGAAATTAAGGGAACTGAGCAAAAATCTGATTCAGAGGCTGAAAAAGGACTGTAGATGCTGTTGGATTCTGACCTCCCTGCACTCAAAGTGAATTTTCTGGAGCTACAGAAGCCCAATTGGCGCGCTCTCAATTGCGTTGGAAAGTAGACATCATGGGCTTTCCAGCAATATATAATAGTTTATACTTTGCCTGAGATTTGATGGCCCAAACAGGTGTTCCAATTCAGCATAAAAATTATGGCGCCAAAATGCCAGAACTGGCATAAAAGCTGGAGTTAAACGCCCAAACTGGCACAAAAGCTAGCGTTTAACTCCAAGAGAAGCCTATGCACGTGGAAGCTTCAATGCTCAGCCCAAGCACACATCAAGTGGGCCCGGAAATGGATTTCTGCATCATTTACTCATTTTTGTAAACCCTAGGCTACTAGTTCTCTATAAATAGGACTTTTTGCTATTGTATTTTCATCTATCTTGGAATCTTTTAATCATGTTTTGATGATTGAACCCTCTTTGGGAGGTTGGCCATTCGGCCATGCCTAGATCTTTTGTTCTTATGTATTTTCAACGATGGAGTTTTTACACCCCATAGATTAAGGTGTGGAGCTATGCTGTTCCTCATGAATTAATGCAAAGTACTATTGTTTTTCTATTCAACTCAAGCCTATTTCTTCTCCAAGATATTCATTCGCACTTAAGAATATGATGAATGTGATGATCATGTGACACTCATCACCATTCTCACCTATGAACGCGTGCCTAACAACCACTTCCGTTCTACATGCAAACAAGCTTGAATGTGTATCTCTTGGGTTTCTAATCTAAGATTGAAACCTTCGTGGTATAGGCTAGAATCATTGGTGGCCATTCCAGAGATCCGAAAAGTCTAAACCTTGTCTGTGGTATTCCGAGTAGGATCTGAGAAGGGATGACTGTGACGAGCTTCAAACTCATGAGTGTTGGGCGTAGTGACAGACGCAAAAGGATCAATGGATCCTATTCTAACATGATCAAGAACCAACAGCTGATTAGCCGTGCAGTGACAGCGTATTTGGACCATTTTTACTGAGAGGACGGGAGGTAGCCATTGACAACGGTGATACCTAACATAAAGCTTGCCATGAAAAGGAGTATGAATGATTGGATGAAAGCAATAGGAAAGCAGAGGATCAGAAGGAACAAAGCATCTTCATACGCTTATCTGAAATTCTCACCAATGAATTACATAAGTATCTTTATCTTATTTTATATTTTATTTATCTTTTAATTATCAATTCTCCATAACCATTTGAATTCGCCTGACTGAGATTTACAAGATGAACATAGCTTGCTTCAAGCCGACAATCTCCGTGGGATCGACCCTTACTCACGTAAGGTTTATTACTTGGATGACCCGGTGCACTTGCTGGTTAGTTGTGCGGAGTTGTGACAAAGAGTTGAGATTACAATTATGCATACCAAGTTGTTGGTACCGTTTTAGAGATTACAATTTTGTGCACCAGGCGTTATGTGCGGAGTTCACGTCAACCACGATGTAGTCTATGCTCAGCGTTCTGGACCGGGTTCTGATGAGCGGATAATTTATACGCTTTTTGGCATTGTTTTTACATAGTTTTCAGTATGATTTAGTTAGTTTTTAGTATATTTTTATTAGTTTTTAATTAAAAATCACATTTCTGGACTTTACAATGAGTTTGTGTATTTTTCTATGATTTCAGGTATTTTCTGGCTGAAATTGAGGGACCTGAGCAAAAATCAGATTCAGAGGTTGAAGAAGGACTGCAGATGCTGTTGGATTCTGACCTCCCTGCACTCAAAGTGGATTTTCTGGAGCTACAGAACTCCAAATGGCGCGCTTCCAATTTCATTGGAAAGTAGACATCCAGGGATTTCCAGAAATATATAATAGTCCATACTTTGCTCGAGTTTAGATGACACAAACTGGCGTTGAACTCCAGTTCCATGTTGTAGTCTGGAGTCAAACGCCAGAAACAGGTTGCAAAGTGGAGTTCAACGCCAGAAACAGGCTACAAACTGGCGTTCAACTCCAAAAGAAGCGTCTACACGTGTAAAGCTCAATGCTCAGCCCAAGCACACACCAAGTGGGCTCCGGTAGTAGATTTCTGCATCATTTACTTATTTCTGTAAACCCTAGTAACTAGTTTAGTATAAATAGGACTTTTTACTACTGTATTTACATCTTTGGATCTTCGGATTATCTTTTGGTCCTTTGATCATGTTTGGGGGCTGGCCATTCGGCCATGCCTGGACCTTATCACTTATGTATTTTCAACGGTAGAGTTTCTACACACCATAGATTAAGGTGTGGAGCTCTGCTGTTCCTCAAAGATTAATGCAAAGTACTACTGTTTTTCTATTCAATTCAACTTATTCCGCTTCTAAGATATTCATTCGCATTTCAATATGATGGATGTGATGATCGTGACAGTCATCATCATTCTCAACTTATGAATGCGTGCCTAACAACCACTTCCGTTCTACCTTTGGCTGAATGGATATCTCTTGGATATCTAATACAGGGGACCGAGTCCGACTTATTAGTGTCTTCGTGGTATAAGTTAGAACCTATGGATGGCCATTCCTGAGATCCGGAAATTCTAAACCTTGTCTGTGGTATTCCGAGTAGGATCTGGGAAGGGATGGCTGTGACGAGCTTCAAACTCACGAGTGCTGGGCATAGTGACAGACGCAAAAGGATAGTAAAACCTATTCCAGTATGATCGAGAACCGACAGATGATTAGCCATGCAGTGACAGCGCATTGGACCATTTTTACAGGAGGATGGGATGTAGCCATTGACAACGGTGATGCCCTACATAAAGCTTGCCATGGAAAGGAGTAGGATTGATTGGATGAAGACAGCAGAAAAGTAGAGATTAGAGGAACGAAAGCATCTCTACACGCTTATCTAAAATTCCCACCAATGAATTACATAAGTACCACTATCCTATTTTATATTTTATTTAATTTTCATCCACTATAATTTCTTAATACAATTTACTCCGCCTGACTGAGATTTACAAGGTGACCATAGCTTGCTTCAAGCCGACAATCTCCGTGGGATCGACCCTTACTCACGTAAGGTTTATTACTTGGACGACCCAGTGCACTTGCTGGTTAGTTGTACGAAGTTGTGAAACAGATATAAGATCATGAACGTGCGTATTAAGTTTTTAGCGCCGTTACCAAGGAATGGAATGATCACGATTTCGTACACCAAGTTTTTGGTGCCGTTACCGGGATTGTTCGAGTTTGGACAACTGACGGTTCATCTTGTTGCTCAGATTAGGTAATTTTCTTTTTCGTTTTATTTTCAAAAAAAAACAAATTTCTTCAAAAATCTTTCAAAAAAAATTTTTCCCTTTTTTTTTGAAAATTGTTTTAAAATTTTTAAGAATGAATTCTAAAGTTTCAAAATGGTATGCTGAAGTTTGGCTAGCCATCAAGCTTTAGACTAACCTGGTATGATTCCTGGAATCTTGATTGAGGACTTTGAATTCATTGCTTCCTTTTCCCTATATGTTTTCAAAAAAATAAAAATAAAAATATACAAAAATCCAAAAAAATTAATAAAATCATAAAAATCAAAAATATTTTATGTTGTTTGTTTGAGTCTTGAGTCAATTTTTAAGTTTGGTGTCAATTGCATATTTTTATAAAAATTTTCGAAAATTCATGCATTCATAGTGTTCTTCATGATCTTCAAGTTGTTCTTGGTAAGTCTTCATGTTTGATCTTCATATTTTCTTGTTTTGTGTCTTTTCTTATTTTTCATATGCATTTTTAATTTGTCAGTTTCTAAAGTTTGAAAATTTCTAAGTTTGGTGTCTCGCATGTTCTTCTTTCAATAAAAATTTTCAAAAATAAGTCTTGATGTTCATCTTGATCTTCAAAGTGTTCTTGGTGTTCATCTTGACATTCATAGTGTTCTTGCATGCATTGTGTGTTTTGATTCATAATTTTTATGTTATGAGTCTGTTTCATGTTTTTCTCTTTCTTCATTAAAAATTCAAAAATAAAAAAAAATATCTTTTCCTTATTTTACTCAAAATTTTCGAAAATATGATTTGATTTAGTCAAAAATTTTTTAAATTTAATTATTTCTTATGAATCAAATCAAATTTTCAATTTAAAAATCTTATCTTTTTCAAAATCTTTTTCAAAATCAAATCTTTTTCAATTTTCTTTTCATATTTTCGAATTCTTTTTAAAATTTTTCAAAATTTTTTTCATTTTTTTGAAAATATTCAAATTAACTTTCAAAATCTTTTTCTTATTTTATTTCTTAATTTTCGAAAATTTTATTAGCATTTAATGTTTTGATTCAAAATTTTTTAAGTTTGTTACTTGCCTAATAAGAAAGGTTCAATCTTTAAATTTTAAAATTAAATCTTTTTGTTTATTGTTAGTCAAGTAATCAACTTTAATTTTCAAAATCAAATCTTTTTAAATTTCTTTTTCAAATCTTTTTCAATCAATCTTATCTTTTTGTTTCAATCACATCATTTTAATTTTCAATCACATCTTTTTCAAAATTAATTTCAAAATCTCTTCTAACTTCTTATCTTTTCAAAATTTATTTTCAAATCTTTTTCAATCAATCTTATCTTGTTGTTTCAATCATATATTTTTCAAAACTACCTAACTAACTCTCTCTTTCTAATTTTCGAAAAACCTTTCCCCTCTTTTTCAAAATTCCTTTTTAATTAACTAATTGTTTTAATTTTAATTTAATTTCAACTTTAATTTTCGAAATCTAACTTTCAATTTTAATTTTTATTTTAATTAAATTTCGAAATTCTCTCTCTCATCTCCTTCTATTTATTTATTCATCTACTAACACTTCTCTTCCATCCAAAAATTCGAACACCACCTCCCTCTCTGTGTTCGAGTTTTCCCTCTTCCCTTCCTTACATTACATTCTTTTCTTCTTCTACTCACACAAAGGAACCTCTCTCTACTGAGGCAAAGAGGATCCCTATTATTTTCTTTTTTCTTCTTTGTCATATGAGCAGGAGCAAGGACAAGAACATTCTTGTTGAAGCAGATCCTGAACCTGAAAGGACTCTAAAAAGAAAACTAAGAGAAGCTAAAATACAACAATCCAGAGACAACCTTACAGGAATTTTTGAAAAGGAAGAGGAGATGGCAGCCGAAAATAATAATAATGCAAGGAGGATGCTTGGTGACTTTACTGCACCTAATTCCAATTTACATGGAAGAAGCATCTCAATTCCTGCCATTGGAGCTAACAAATATGAGCTTAAACCTCAATTAGTTTCTCTGATGCAACAGAACTGCAAGTTCCATGGACTTCCATCTGAAGATTCCTTTCAGTTCTTAACTGAATTCTTGCAGATCTGTGATACTGTAAAGACCAATGGGGTTGATCCCGAGGTCTACAGGCTTATGCTTTTCCGTTTGCTGTAAGAGACAGAACTAGAGTATGGTTGGACTCTCAACCTAAAGATAGCCTGAACTCTTGTGATAAGCTGGTCATGGCTTTCTTAGCCAAGTTCTTTCCTCCTCAAAAGCTTATCAAGCTTAGAGTGGATGTTCAAACCTTCAGACAAAAGGAAGGTGAATCCCTCTATAAAGCTTGGGAGAGATACAAGGAACTGACCAAAAGATGTCCTTCTGACATGCTTTTAGAATGGACCATCCTGGATATCTTTTATGATGGTCTGTCTGAACTATCTAAGATGTCACTGGACCATTCTACAGGTGGATCCATTCACCTAAAGAAAACGCCTGCAGAAGCTCAAGAACTCATTGACATGGTTGCAAATAACCAGTTCATGTACACTTCTGAAAGGAATCCTGTGAATAATGGGACGCCTATGAGGAAGGGAGTTCTTGAAATTGATACTCTGAATGCCATATTGGCTGAGAATAAAATATTGACTTAGCAAGTCAATATGATCTCTCAGAGTCTGAATGGATTGAAGGAATCATCCAACAGTACTAAAGAGGCATCTTCTGAAGAAGAAGCTTATGATCCTAAGAACCCTGCAATAGCAGAGGTGAATTACATGGGTGAACCCTATGGAAACACCTATAATCCCTCATGGAGAAATCACCCAAATTTCTCATGGAAGGATCAACAAAAGCCTCAACAAGACTTTAACAATGGTGGAAGAAACAGGTTTAGCAATAGCAAGCCTTTTTCATTATCCACTCAGCAACAGACAGAGAATTCTGAGCAAAATCCATCTAGCTTAGCAAATATAGTCTCTGATCTATCTAAGGCCACTTTAAGTTTCATAAATGAAACAAGGTCCTCCATTAGAAATTTGGAGGCACAAGTGGGCCAGCTAAGTAAAAGGGTCACTAAAACCCCTCCTAGTAGTCTCCCAAGCAATACAGAAGAGAATCCAAAAAGAGAGTGCAAGGCCATTGATTTAACCATCATGGCCGAACCTAAAGAGGAGGGAGAGGACGTGAATCCCAGTGAGGAAGACCTCCTGGGACGTCCAGTGATCCATAAGGAGTTTTCCTCTGAGGAACCAAAGGAATCTGAGGCTCATCCAGAGACCATAGAGATTCCATTGAACCTCCATGTGCCATTCATGAGCTCTGATGAGTATTCTTCTTCTGAAGAGAATGAAGATGTCACTGAAGAGCAAGTTGCCAAGTACCATGGTGCAATCATGAAGCTGAATGCCAAACTATTTGGTAATGAGACTTGGGAAGATGAACCTCCCTTGCTCATCAATGAACTGAGTGATCTGGATCAACTGACATTGCCTCAGAAGAAACAGGATCCTGGAAAGTTCTTAATACTTTGTACCATAGGCACCATGACCTTTGAGAAGGCTCTATGTGACCTTGGGTCAGGGATAAACCTCGTGCCCCTCTCTGTAATGGAGAAATTGGGAATCTTTGAGGTGTAAGCTACCAGAATCTCACTAGAGATGGCAGACAACTCAAGAAAACAGGTTTATGGACTAGTAGAGGACATGTTAGTAAAGGTTGAAGACTTTTACATCCCTGCTGATTGCATAATCCTAGACACTGGGAAGGATGAGGATGAATCCATCATCCTTGGAAGACCCTTCCTAGCCACAACAAGAGCTGTGATTGATGTAGACAGAGGAGAATTGATCCTTCAACTGAATGAGGACAACCTTGTGTTTAAAACTCAAGAATCTCCTTCTGTAACAATGGAAAGGAAGCATAGAAAGCTTCTCCCAGTATAGAGTCAACTAAAGCCCCCACAGTCAAACTCTAAGTTTGGTGTTGGGAGGCCTCAGCCAAACTCTAAGTTTGGTGTTGAACTCCCATATCCAAACTCTAAGTTTAGTGTTGGGAGTCTATAAAATTGACCTGATCACCTGTGTGGCTCCATGAGAGCCCACTGTCAAGCTATTGACATTAAAGAAGCGCTTGTTGGGATGCAACCCAATTTTTATTTATCTAATTTTATTTTTATTTTTATTGTTCTTTCATGTTTTATTAGGTTCATGATCATGTGGAGTCACAAAATAAATACAAAAATTAAAAACAAAATAAAAAATAGCAGAAGAAAAATCACACCCTGGAGGAAGGACTTACTGGCGTTTAAACGCCAGTAAGGAGCATCTGGCTGGCGTTCAACGCCAGAACAGAGCATGGATCTGGCGTTGAACACCAGAAACAAGAAACATTCTGGCGTTCAAACGCCAGGAATGCACCTTGAGAAGAGCTGGCGCTGAACGCCAGAAACAAGCATAGAACTGGCGTTTAACGCCAGAAACATGCTGCATCTGGGCGTTGAACGCCCAGAACAAGCATCAATTCAGCGTTTTAAATGCCAGGATTGCCTACAGAGGGCGTTTACACGCCTAATTAGAGCAGGGATGATTAAAGTCCTTGGCCCCACTGGATCTGTGGACCCCACAAGATCTCCTCAGGATCTGTGGACCCCACAGGATCCCCACATACCTCCTCTCACCTTACCTCCTCATAATCCTATATCACCCTTTCCCAAGAACCCTTCACCAATCACCTCCAATTCCCCTCCAAAACCATCATACACCCACCTACACCCACCCACTCAAAATTCAAACCATCACTCCCTCCTTTTCACACATCATAACCACCTTAAACCCCGAGTGGCCGAACCCTTCCCACACCTCCATCTCCTCCATCTCTTCTTCTTCTCATCCTTCCTTTCTTCTTTTGCTCAAGGACGAGCCAACATTCTAAGTTTGGTGTGGAAAAAGCATTGCTTTTTTGTTTTTTCATAACCATTGATGGTACCTAAGGCTAGAGAAACCTCTAGAAAGAGGAAACGGAAGACAAAAGCTTCCACCTCCAAGTCATAGGAGATGGAGAGATTCATCTCAAGGGTCTATAGCTCAGTGGTAGAACATTTGACTGCAAATCAAGAGATCCCTGAGAAACCTCAGGGGATACATTTTCCTCCACACAATTATTGGGAGCAACTAAGGGTGGAACATCAAGAGCACTCCATCATCCTTCATGAAATTAGAGAAGATCAAAGAGCAATGAGAGAGGAGCAACAAAGACAAGGAAGAGACATAGAAGAGCTCAAGGACATCATTGGTTCCTCAAGAAGGAAACGCCACCATCACTAAGGTGGACTCATTCCTTGTTCTTAAATTTTCTGTTTTTCATTTTCTTATATTAAATGTTTATCGATGTTTGTGTCTTTATTACATGATCATTAGTGTCTAAGTGTCTATGCCTTAAAGTAGTGAATATGAATCCATCACCTCTCTTAAATGAAAAATGTTTTAAAAACAAAAGAACAAGAAGTACATGGTTTCAAATTCATCCTTGAAACTAGTTTAATTATCTTGATGTGGTGACAATACTTTTTGTTTTCTGAATGAATGCTTGAACAGTGCATATGTCTTTTGAAGTTGTTGTGTAAGAATGTTAAATATGTTGGCTCTTGAAAGAATGATGATAAGGAGAAATGTTATTTGATAATCTGAAAAATCATAAAATTGATTCTTGAAGCAAGAAAAAGCAGTGAATATAGAAAGCTTGTGAAAAAAAATGGCGAAAAAAATAGAAAAAAAAGAAAAAAAAAGCAAGCAGAAAAAGCCAAAAGCTCTTAAAACCAAGAGGCAAGAGAAAAAAGCCACTAACCCTTAAAACCAAAAGGCAAGGGTAATAAAAAGGATTCAAGGCTTTGAGCATCAGTGGATAGGAGGGCCTAAAGGAATAAAATCCTAGCCTAAGCGGCTAAACCAAGCTGTCCCTAACCATGTGCTTGTGGCGTGAAGGTGTCAAGTGAAAACTTGAGACTGAGCGGTTAAAGTCAAGGTCCAAAGCAAAAGAAGAGTGTGCTTAAGAACCCTGGACACCTCTACTTAGGGACTTTAGCAAAGATGAGTCACAATCTGAAAAGGTTCACCCAATTATGTGTCTGTGGCATTTATGTATCCGGTGGTAATACTGGAAAATAAAGTGCTTAGGGCCACGGCCAAGACTCATAAAGTAGCTGTGTTCAAGAATCAACATACTGAACTAGGAGAATCAATAACACTATCTGAATTCTAAGTTCCTATAGATGCCAATCATTCTGAACTTCAATGGATAAAGCGAGAAGCCAAAACTATTCAAGAGGCAAAAAGCTACAAGTCCCGCTCATCTGATTGGAGCTATGTTTCATTGATATTTTAGAATTTATAGTATATTCTTTTCTTTTTTATCCTATTTGATTTTCAGTTGCTTGGGGACAAGCAACAATTTAAGTTTGGTGTTGTGATGAGCGAATAATTTATAAGCTTTTTGGCATTGTTTTTACATAGTTTTCAGTATGATTTAGTTAGTTTTTAGTATATTTTTATTAGTTTTTAATTAAAAATCACATTTCTGGACTTTACTATGAGTTTTTGTGTTTTTCTGTGATTTCAGGTATTTTCTGGCTAAAATTGAGGGACCTGAGCAAAAATCAGATTCAGAGGTTGAAGAAGGACTGCAGAAAGTAGACATCCAGGGCTTTCCAGAAATATATAATAGTCCATATTTTGCCCGAGTTTAGACGACGCAAACTGGCGTTGAACGCCAGTTCCATGTTGCAGTCTGGAGTCAAACGCCAGAAACAGGTTGCAAAGTGGAGTTCAACGCCAGAAACAGGCTACAAACTGGCGTTCAACTCCAAAAGAAGCCTCTACACGTGTAAAGCTCAATGCTCAGCCCAAACACACACCAAGTGGGCCCCGGAAGTGGATTTCTGCATTATTTACTTATTTCTGTAAACCCTAGTAACTAGTTTAGTATAAATAGGACTTTTTACTACTGTATTTACATCTTTGGATCTTCGGATTATCTTTTGGTCCTTTGATCACGTTTGGGGTCTGGCCATTCGGCCATGCCTGGACCTTATCACTTATTTATTTTCAACGGTAGAGTTTCTACACACCATAGATTAAGGTGTAGAGCTCTGTTATTCCTCAAAGATTAATGCAAAGTACTACTGTTTTTCTATTCAATTCAACTTATTCCACTTCTAAGATATTCATTCGCACTTCAATATGATGAATGTGATGATCGTGACAGTCATCATCATTCTCAACTTATGAATGCGTGCCTGACAACCACTTCTATTCTACCTTAGGCTGAATGGATATCTCTTGGATATCTAATACAGGGGACCGAGTCCGAGTTATTAGTATCTTCGTGGTATAAGTTAGAACCTATGGATGGCCATTCCTGAAATCCAGAAAGTCTAAACCTTGTCTGTGGTATTCCGAGTAGGATCTGGGAAGGGATGGCTGTGACGAGCTTCAAACTCGCGAGTGCTGGGCGTAGTGACAGACGCAAAAGGATAGTAAATTCTATTCCAGTATGATCGAGAACCGACATATGATTAGCCATGCAGTGACAGTGCATTGGACCATTTTCACAGGAGGATGGGATGTAGCCATTGACAACGGTGATGCCCTACATAAAGCATGCCATGGAAAGGAGTAGGATTGATTGGATGAAGACAGCAGAAAAGTAGAGATTAGAGGAACGAAAGCATCTCTACACGCTTATCTAAAATTCCCACCAATGAATTACATAAGTACCACTATCCTATTTTATATTTTATTTAATTTTCATCCACTATAATTTCTTAATACAATTTACTCCGCCTGACTGAGATTTACAAGGTGACCATAGCTTGCTTCAAGCCGACAATCTCCGTGGGATTGACCCTTACTCACGTGAGGTTTATTACATGGATGACCCAGTGCACTTGCTGGTTAGTTGTACGAAGTTGTGAAACAGATATAAGATCATGAACGTGCGTATTAAGTTTTTAGCGCCGCTACCAAGGAATGGAATGATCACGATTTCGCACACCAGGTTCCCTTTCCAAAGGTCGTGTGCAGTGGGTTGTACCCGAGGGGCTGGATCAGAGCGTCTCCTAGTCCGAACAAGCTGTTGGGATATGCTCTGAGCTCCTTTTCTTGTAGTCCGAGCTTGTCGAAGGCAGATTTGAATAGGATGTTTGCGGAGCTTCCCTGATCAACCAGTGTTCGGTGGAGGTTGGCATTAGCTAGTATGATGGTAATGACCACAGGGTCATCATACCCAGGGAGGATGCCTGCGGCGTCTTCTATGGTGAAGGCGATAGTGGGGAGGTCGAATGACCTGTCCCCTTCCCCGATGTGGTATACTTCTTTAAGGTGTCTTTTGCGGGATGGTTTGGAGATTCCCCCTCCTGCGAATCCTCCGCTAATCATATGGACGTGCCTTTCTAGGGTGTGGGGGGGTGATGTCAGGGCATTTTGGCCAGTTTCACTGACCTTTTCTTTATTATTTTAGGGTAGTTTCATGCACTTTCTTAGGAAATAAGCAAGTTTTGGGTAAATAATCACTAACACCTTGATTCAAGCAAACATTGTGAATTTTATATGATTTTATGAGAATTATGCATGAATTGAATGATAAAATGAATTACGCATGATTTCATGGGTTAGAACCTAGCTTTGATGCACTTTATTTGCTTGATTTCAGGACAAAGGAAGTAAGGAAGAGCCACGTTAGTAGTCACGTTAGTCACGTTAGTCTAACTAACGTGACCACTAACGTGGAATGGGAGCTATCTTGCAACGTTAATGAGAAAAGTGATCGACAATAACGCCTTCGTGAGCCATCATAGCCCACGTTAGTTGCCACGTTAACTACGTTAACATGGAAGCTAACGTGGAAGAGAAGTAAAGCTCCAACGTTAGTGGTAAAAGTGAATGCCACTAACGTTGGAAAAAGGGGCACACCTAGCCACGTTAAGAGTCACGTTAAGTACATTAATGTGAGCTCTAACGTGGAAGGAACAAAGAAGTGCCAATGTTAGTGACACTCACCTTTGTCACTAGCGTTGGACTAAGCCACTATTAGCCACGTTAGTTGCCACGTTAATTGCATTAACATGGAAGCTAACATGGAGGAAAGGAATGATGAGCCAATGTTCGTGACACTCACCTTTGTCACTAACGTTGGAGACGGCTATCACTACCACGTTAGAAGTCACGTTAACCTAAGTAACGTGAACTCTAACATGGGAAGAAGGGGTGTTTGGAGCGTTAGTGACAAAGGTAAGTGTCACTAACGCTCTCGAGGCTAAGGCATGCCCACGTTAAGAGCCACGTTAGTTATACTAACGTGGACTCTAACGTGAGCAAAAGGGGGCTAAGAGCAACGTTATTGAAAAAGGTAAACCCCAATAACGTTCGCGAAGGATCAAGAGGCAACGTTAGTGGTCACATTAGTGCCACTAACGTTGAAGTTAACGTGAACCATCTTGGGCTAGAAATGTTAGTGAAAAAGGTGATTGTCACTAACGTTCTCGAACCCACATTTTCACTTAAACGTTAACACCACTAACGTCCTAGCTAAAATCCATGCCTACTTCACACTTTCTCTGCAAGTAAAGCTGAGCCCACTGAAGACTCCAAACTGCTTCAACTCAAGATCCAAAGGCCCATATCCAAGACTTGAAGAGCCAACTAGAAGAGCAGAAGAGTAGTATATATAGGAGTAGTTTTGAACTAGAGGAGAGCTTTTGGATTGGGAGAACCACTCTCTGTATAATTTTACTTTCTCTGCAACTTCTAGTTTTACTTTCAGAATGCATTCTCCATCTTTGTTTTCCATTCTCAGGGCTATGAACAACTAAACCTCTTTCATTGGGTTAGGGAGCTCTGTTGTAATTTGATGGATCAATAATAGTTTTCATTATTCTTCTTCTTTCTTTTCTCTTGATTTTACTAGAAAGCTTTCAATCTTCATCCAATTGGGTAGTTGTCTTGGAAAAGAAGCTATTCATACTTGGATCTCTTCGGAACCTTGGAAGAGGAATGAAGAGATCATGCTAGAAATGCTTTCTCATGTTGGACCAAATTGGGGTTTGGATGGTTATAGTGACATATAATCCTACCAACACTTTGATTTGGAAATACATGTGGTATAATCAGTGACCATACTTCATCTCTTCTCATGAGCAATTGGACCAAGAAATTGGCTATTGATCAAGATTTGAGAGATTGAATTACCAAGGAATTGGAATTCAATCACTTAAGATTGCCAAGGAGATCAATGAATGCATTGATTGAGGAAGAGATGAAAATGAACTTGATCCGGAGAATGCAACATCTCCTAAACCCAATGACTTCCCCATTTCTGATCTCACCCATTCTCTTTAATTTCTGCAATTTACTTTTATGCTCATCTTCCCAAATCCCCATTTAACATTCTGCAATTTACTTTCCGCCATTTACATTCAGCTCTTTATTTCCAGTATTTACATTTTCTGCTATTTACTTTCTCGCCATTTAATTTCCTGCAACTCTCACATCAAATTTTGCTTAGCTCAACTAGAACGTTCCTCTAATTAAAGTTGTTTAACCAATCAATCCCTGTGGGATTCGACCTCACTATATTGTGAGTTTTTAATTGACGACAATTCGGTATACTTACCGAGGGAAATTGTTGAGAGACAATTTTCCGTGCATCAAGTTTATGGCGCCGTTGTCGGGGATTGATTTTGTATCAATAATGATTAAATTGGTGGATAACTAGATTGAGCATTTTTTATTTTGTTTGATTTAATTTCATTTGAGTAATTCACTTTCAGTTTAGCTGTTTTCTTCCTTTTCCCCTACCATTTTCTTAGTTGTTTACAATTCAGTTCACTAACCCACTAACTGTTTGATATATTGCATCACTCACACTAATAGCATTTCTAACAAGAATACTCTCTGTATCTACCCCCTTCTTACTTTTGCTTTGTTGGTTGTATGACAGGTAGAAGAAGCGGGGCTTCAACTTCCTTTGATTCTGAACCTGAGAGGACCTTCCTTAGATTAAGGAGGGAAGCAAGAGGAAAGAGAGTAGTTGGTATGGAGGAAGAAGAGGAGTATTTTGAACCAGACATAGATGAGAATATGGAGAACCATCATGAAGAAGAAGCTCACAACCATGGCAGAGAAGGCCCAGTGCATCATGCTGGGCAAGAGAGAAGAGTTCTGGGATCGTACATCAATCCAAACCCAGGATACTGTGGAAGTAGCATCCAAAAGCCAACCATACATGCCAATAACTTTGAACTTAAGCCACAGCTCATCACCCTTGTTCAGAACAACTGTTCATTTGAAGGAGGTGTCCAAGAAGACCCCAATCAACATCTAACCACCTTCCTGAGGATCTGTGATACGGTGAAGTCTAATGGTGTTCATCTTGACACCTATAGACTACTTTTGTTCCCTTTCTCACTCAAGGATAAGGCATCTAAATGGCTGGAATCCTTCCCGAAGGAGAGCTTAACAACTTGGAAAGATGTGGTGAACAAATTCTTGGCGAGATTCTATCCTCCTCAAAGAATCAACAGGTTGAGAGCTGAGGTTTAAACTTTCAGGCAACAAGATGTGAGACTCTCTACGAAGCATGGGAGAGGTTTAAGGATCTGACAAGAAGGTGGCCACCAAATATGTTCAATGAATGGGTACAGCTACACATTTTTTATGAAGGCCTTTCTTATGAATCAAAGAAGGCAGTAGACCACTCATCTGGGGGATCTCTGAACAAGAAGAAAACCATTGAAGAAGCCATAGATGTCATTGAGATTGTAGCCGAGAATGACTACTTCTATGCCTCTGAAAGGGGCAACACTAGATGGTTATGGAGCTAAACAACGTGGATGCACTGCTAGCCCAAAACAAGCTGATTACCAAGTAGCTGGCTGACCTTACCAAGAAGATGGAGAGGAACCAAGTAGCAGCAACCACCACCTCATCAGCAACTCAAGAAGGAGTAAATACAGAGGCAGAGAGTGACCAGGAACAAGCCAACTACATTGAAAACTCACCTAGGCAGACCCATGATCCATACTCCAAGACTTACAATCCTGGTTGGAGGAACCACCCAAACTTTGGGTGGGGAAATCAACAAGATCAAAGCCAAGATCAGAGACGTCACAACCCCAACAATAATGCGGCTCACCAACATTCCACACAGAGATCATATCAGCACCCACCTAACAACACACCTCAACATCCATATCAAAACCAAAATGGTCATTCTTATCCATCCAACCCCAACCCACCATTATCCGAAGACAGACTCTCAAGGATTGAGACTCTACTTGAAGTCATATGTAAGGAAGTTCAGGACAATAAAGTGTTCCGAGAGGAAGTGCGGTCCAATATGCAGAATCAAGATGCCGCCATCAAGAAACTTGAGACACAAATTGGCTACCTATTCAAGCAAATTCCCAGCCATAACCTGTGCAACAACACTAATCCAAACCCAAGAGAGGAATGTCAGGCCATCACCCTCAGAAGTGGGAAGGAATTGAAGGAAATTCCCAAGAATTCACAAGAGAAGAACTCAATTGAAAGGAAAAAGGAGCGAGATGAAGTCCAAATTCCCATTCCCAGTTCACAGCAAAAAGGAGAAATGCTGAAGCCAGACGTCCCAAAGGCTTCATACCCTCAGCAATTAAAGAAGAAGGGGGACGACAACCAGTTCTTAAGATTTTTAGAAATCTTCAAGAAACTACAAATCAACATACCCTTTGCTGAAGCAATAGAGCAAATGCCGCTCTATGCCAAGTTTTTAAAGGAAGTAATGACTAAGAAGAAAAGCTAGAAAAGCAATGAGACTATGATACTAACCGAAGAATGTAGTGCCATCATTCAGCACAAACTACTCCAGAAATTGAAGGATCTTGGGAGTTTCCAGATCCCTTGTATTATAGGAGAAATCACAGTGGAGAAGGCTCTGTGTGACTTAGGAGCCAGCATAAATCTGATGTCACTAGCTATGATGAGAAAAATGAGGATTGAGGAGACTAAGCCAACAAAAATGGCCCTACAACTGGTAGACCGATCGTTCAAGTTTCCTCATGGCATAGTAGAAGATTTGCTGGTAAAGGTAGGAGATTTCATCTTCCCAGTAGACTTTGTAGTGCTGGACATGCAGGAGGAAGCCAAGGCCTCCATCATCCTGGGAAGACCGTTCTTGGCCACTACTGGAGCTGTCATTGACATTCAAAAAGGTGAACTCACCCTGAGATTACACAATGAAAAGATGACATTCAATGTGTTCAAGGCCATGAGTTACCCACCAGAACCATTGGGAGAATGTATGAGATTGGATTTACTGGAAGATTCAGTACAGGAGATTTTTGAAGAAGAAGAACTTGAAGGGTTAACAGAGGAGGAATCAACATCTAGCGAAGAGGCTGCAACAGCAGAGATTCATATACAGGGTGCACCAAAGGAAGAGAATGAAAAGATAGAAGCACCCAAACTTGAACTCAAAGCACTGCCACCCACTCTTAAATATGCCTACTTAGGAGAAAGTGAAAGTTACCCAGTGATCATAAACTCATCCCTCAGCCGAGATCAAGAGGATGAATTACTCCAAGTATTGCGAAAGCATAAGGATGCCATTGGATGGACCCTCGCTGACCTGAAAGGAATCAGTTCGGCCATATGCATGCATAAGATACTGTTGGAAGATGATGCCAAACCATTCATTCAACCCCGAAGGAGGCTGAATCCAGTCATGAAGGAAGTGGTACAGAAAGAAGTTATGAAGTTATGGCAGGGAGGGGTAATCTACCCGATCTCCGACAGCCCATGGGTCAGCCCCGTGCAAGTTGTCCCAAAAAAGGGAGGAATCACTGTAGTCCCCAATGAGAAGAACGAACTAATCCCTACAAGGACCGTCACAGGATGGCGGATGTGCATAGACTACAGAAAACTCAATGAAGCTACAAGAAAAGATCATTTCCCCCTTCCTTTCATGGATCAGATGCTGGAAAGACTTGCAGGACACGCATATTACTATTTTCTCGATGGTTATTCAGGATATAACCAAATAGTGGTTGATCCGAGAGACCAAGAGAAAACCTCATTCACTTGCCTATATGGAGTGTTTGCCTACAGGCGCATGCCATTTGGGCTATGTAATGCACCTACAACTTTCCAACGCTGCATGCTCTCCATTTTCTCAGATATGATAGAAAAATTCATTGAAGTCTTTATGGATGACTTTTCGGTATTCGGAGATTCTTTCCCTAATTGCCTAAATCACCTGGCCCTGGTATTAAAAAGATGTCAAGAAACCAACTTGGTCTTGAACTGGGAGAAATGTCACTTTATGGTGACAGGGGGAATAGTTCTTGGCCATAAGGTTTCTAACCAAGGCATTGAGGTAGACAGAGCTAAGGTGGAATTCATTGAAAAATTACCCCCACCAAGTGATGTCAAGGCAATTAGGAGCTTTTTAGGGCATGCCGGCTTTTACAGAAGGTTTATTAAAGATTTTTCAAAGATAGCCAAGCCTTTAAGCAATCTCCTTGTATCTGATACACCATTTGTCTTTGATGAAAAATGCATGCTAGCATTCGAAAACTTGAAAAAGAGGCTGTCCTCTGCCCCTATCATTTCCTCACCTGATTAGAACTTACCGTTTGAACTGATGTGTGATGCATCTGATTTTGCAGTAGGGGCAGTGTTAGGGCAAAGGAAAGATAACTTAGTCCATGTGATATACTATGCCAGCAAAGTCCTCAATGACACTCAAAGAAATTACACCACCACTGAAAAGGAGTTGCTAGCAATAGTTTTTGTATTTGACAAGTTTAGATCATACCTCATTGGTGCCAAAGTGATTGTTTTCACAGACCATACAGCACTTAAATACTTATTTGCCAAGCAGGAATCAAAACCAATACTGATAAGGTGGATCTTATTGTTGCAGGAATTCAATATTGAGATTAGAGACAAGAAATGAGTGGAGAACAAGGTAGCCGATCACCTATCCAGGATCCCTCATGACAAAGGTGGAACACATGATACAAGTGTGAATGAATGTTTCCCAGATGAGCAGTTAATGACGATTCACAAAGCACCCTGGTTCGCAAACATTGCCAATTTCAAGGCAACTGGGGCTTTACCTCCGGAGATCAACAAACATCAAAAGAGAAAGCTCATCAATGACGCAAAATAATTTGTCTGGGATAAGCCATATCTCTTCAAGAAGTGTTCAGATAGAATCCTGAGAAGATGTGTTTCAAAAGAAGAGGGAAGAGAGGTCCTATGGAACTGCCATGGCTCATGCTATGGAGGCCACTTTGGAGGAGAAAGAACTGTAGCCAAGGTGTTACAGAGTGGATTCTTTTGGCCCACCCTTTTCAAGGATGCTAAGGAAGTAGCAAAGAACTGCAATGAATGCCAAAGAGCTGGAAACCTACCCAAAAGAAATGAGATGCCACAGAATTTCATTTTAGAGCTGAAACTGTTTGACGTATGGGGAATCGATTTCATGGGACCATTTCCAACCTCATATTCAAACAAGTATATCTTGGTAGCAGTGGATTACGTTTCCAAGTGGGTAGAGGCCATTGCAACCTTAACAAATGATAATAAGGTGGTCATGAACTTCCTCAGAAAGAATATTTTTAGCCGGTTCGGAGTCCCACGAGCAGTCATCAGTGATGGAGGGAGCCATTTCTGTAACAGACCACTAGAAGCTCTTCTCCTACGATATGGGGTGAAACACAAGGTTGCCACACCTTACCACCCCCAAACAAGTGGACAAACCGAGATATCTAACTGAGAGCTAAAAAAGATTATAGAGAAGACTGTAGGAGCATCAAGAAAAGACTGGGTGAAGAAGCTAGATGATGCTCTTTGGGCATACAGAACGGCATTCAAAACACCTCTTGGGATGTCCCCATATCAACTAGTATATGGAAAAGCCTGTCATTTACCACTGGAGCTGGAACATAAAGCCCTCTGGGCTCTCAAGCTACTAAATTTTGATAGCATTGCTGCTGGTGAAAAAAGAGTCTTGCAGCTGCAAAAAATGGAGGAGTTCAGATCTCAAGCCTATGAAAATGCCAAAATCTATAAAGAAAAGGCAAAGAGAAGACATGACCTCAATCTGACATCCAAGAGCTTCGAAAAAGGACAGCAAGTGCTCCTCTACAACTCTAAATTGAGACTTTTTCCTGGGAAACTCAAATCAAGGTGGTCAGGACCCTTTCTTGTCACAAAAGTTTTACCATATGGACACATAGAAATCATGGAGGAAAGTTCGAAGAGGACTTTCACTGTGAACGGACAAAGGCTCAAACACTACATGGGCAACATGGGGGAAAACCCCAGAATGAAGTATCATCTCAATTAATGGAGGAATCGTCGATCTATCGACGCTAAAAGAGCACTTCGTTGGGAGGCAACCCAACCTAAGGTAGTTTCCTTTTCATTGTCATTTCAATAAAAATCACAAGTAGTTTTCCCTGTATTGTGAGGAGGTAAGTTTGGTGTTACACACCAAAATAATACAAGAGTGAATGTGTAATTCTAAGTTTGGTGTTCCACCAAAGATTTCAGTTAGAATCACACTACACTCCTTCAATGGCAAAGTGCTAGCTCCAACTAATCAGGGGAACCACTTAACAGTAGTTTAGTTTTTAGTTCATAGTTGTTTTGTTAATAACAACACATGAGGTTCTCTGCATGTATTCAATCTGTTGTACTAGGCAAGGAACTAAGTTTGGTGTTCACACACCAAACTAAGTTCAGAAATTCACAAGCATACATGCATGCTAACTATTTCTCAAGTACTTTGGGAACAAGCAACTTCCAACAACTTTGCAGGAATCTTCTGGAGAAATGGTGCACCATCATCCAAGGAGGTGAAGAAGGATGCAAAAACTATGGATGATGACAAAGGGATAGCTAGAAGCCACCACTCGAAGGTTGTATTATTACTTGACTCCATATACTTGGAATGCAAAAAATTGGAAGTCCGAATATGCCCTTGACTAATAGTTACTCTTTAGTTTAAATCATTAGAATTTACTGTCTGTTTTCCTTGCGTTTGTCACATGTGTGCTGGTCCAAGTTACCTGTTTTCATTTTTCACCTTGCTTACTTGTATGCTTGTCCTTTTGAATCAAATAAAAAGAGAATGTTTGCTATGAAAGACTAGAGTGAGGTTCATATTGTGGAGTAAGTTCCTAAGTTTGTGGTGTGGTAATAGATTAGCTAAGTTGGTTCACCAACAAGGTAGGAAGGCAACTATCTGTCCTGAATCATATGCTTGAAACACACCCCATGAGACTAGCTACATAACAAGATCCTAATAAGAAAAGGGGAAAGAAAAATAAAAGTTGAGAAATAAAGAAAAAGAGTAAGAAATAAGGCTAGGCACCAAGGGTTGAATCTTAAGGCATGTGTCTGTGGTGCTCCTGTGCAAGGGATATACTTGGATGAATAAGCTCTCAGGGGTGCCTTATCACTTGGTAACTTGGGTTAACTAACCCGGGATTATCAGCTGAAAGTCCACTATCAAGAGTAACCCTTGCTACAGAGCACTTAGTAACCCAAAGAGGTGCTGGACACCAAGGTCTCAAGAATAAAAATAACAAACCATGTGCCTGTGGTGTGAATGTATGGGGGAAAGAGACTTGAGGGAGTAAGTCCTTAGGGGTGTCTTAACACCCAGCACCTTGGACCAACTGGTTCGGGAGTGCTGGCTGAAAGCTTATCTTAAAGAATCGCCCCCTTACAAAGTACCTAGTCTAAAGAACACAATCAAACCCTGAAAAGAAAAAAAGGATCAATAAATAAAAGTCTCATAGGGTGCAATCAAGTGAGTATTCCAGGGCATGGTAAAGGTCTGAAAGCCAATAAAGGAATGAACCTAAGTTGCTATGCATGAAACCCCATAAAACCAAGGACATGACTTCCACAATAATGATTCATTTCTCTTGTCATTTCATTCATCATTCTCTTGTTCCAATACTTGCTTAGGGACAAGCAAGCTTTAAGTTTGGTGTTGTGATGCCAGGGCATTTTGGCCAGTTTCACTGACCTTTTCTTTATTGTTTTAGGGTAGTTTCATGCACTTTCTTAGGAAATAAGCAAGTATTGGGTAAATAATCACTTACACCTTGATTCAAGCAAATATTGTGAATTTTATATGATTTTATGAGAATTATGCATGAATTGAATGATAAAATGAATGATGCATGATCTCATGGCTTAGAACCTAGCTTTGATGCACTTTATTTGCTTGATTTCAGGACAAAGAAAGCAAGGAAGAGCCACGTTAGTAGTCACGTTAGTCTAACTAACGTGACTATTAACGTGGAATGGGAGCTAGCTTACAACGTTAATGAGAAAAGTGATCGCCAATAACGCCTTCGTGAGCCATCATAGCCCACGTTACTTGCCACGTTAACTACGTTAACGTGGAAGCTAATGTGGAAGAGAAGTAAAGCTCCAACGTTAGTGGTAAAAGTGAATGCCACTAACGTTGAAAAAAGGGGCACACCTAGCCACATTAAGAGTCATGTTAAGTACATTAACGTGAGCTCTAACGTGGAAGGAACAAAGAAGTGCCAACGTTAGTGACACTCACCTTTGTCACTAACGTTGGATTAAGCCACTATTAGCCACGTTAGTAGCCACGTTAATTGCATTAACGTGGAAGCTAACGTGGAGGAAAAGAATGATGAGCCAACGTTAGTGACACTCACCTTTGTCACTAACGTTGGACATGGCTATCACTACCACGTTAGAAGTCACGTTAACCTAAGTAACGTGAACTCTAACGTGGGAAGAAGGGGTGTTTGGAGCGTTAGTGACAAAGGTAAGTGTCACTAACGTTCTCGAGGCTAAGGCATGCCCACGTTAAGAGCCACGTTAGTTATACTAACGTGGACTCTAACATGAGAAAAGGGGGCTAAGAGCAACGTTATTGAAAAAGGTAAACCCCAATAACGTTCGCGAAGGATTAAGAGGCAACGTTAGTGGTCACGTTAGTGCCACTAACGTTGAAGTTAACGTGAACCATCTTGGGCTAGAAACGTTAGTGAAAAAGGTGATTATCACTAACGTTCTCGATCCCACATTTTCACTTAAACGTTAACACCACTAACGTCCTAGCTAAAATCCATGCCTACTTCACACTTTCTCTGCAAGTAAAGCTGAGCCCACTGAAGACTCCAAACTGCTTCAACTCAAGATCCAAAGGCCCATATCCAAGACTTGAAGAGCCAACTAGAAGAGCAGAAGAGTAGTATATATAGGAGTAGTTTTGAACTAGAGGAGAGCTTTTGGATTGGAAGAACCACTCTCTGTATAATTTTACTTTTTCTACAACTTTTAGTTTTACTTTCAGAATGCATTCTCCATCTTCGTTTTCCATTCCCAGAGCTATGAACAACTAAACCCCTTTCATTAGGTTAGGGAGCTTTGTTGTAATTTGATGGATCAATAATAGTTTTCATTATTCTTCTTCTTTCTTTTCTCTTGATTTTACTAGAAAGCTTTCAATCTTCATCCAATTGGGTAGTTGTCTTGGAAAAGAAGCTATTCATACTTGGATCTCTTCGGAACCTTGGAAGAGGAATGAAGAGATCATGCTAGAAATGCTTTCTCATGTTGGACCAAATTGGGGTTTGGATGGATATAGTGACATATAATCCTACCAACACTTTGATTTAGAAATACATGTGGTATAATCAGTGACCATACTTCATCTCTTCTCATGAGCAATTGGACCAAAGAATTGGCTATTGATCAAGATTTGAGAGATTGAATTACCAAGGAATTCGAATTCAATCACTTAAGATTGCCAAGGAGATCAATGAATGCATTGATTGAGGAAGAGATGAAAATGAACTTGATCCGGAGAATGCAACATCTCCTAAACCCAATGACTTCCCCATTTCTGATCTCACCCATTCTCTTTAATTTCTGCAATTTACTTTTATGCTCATCTTCCCAAATCCCTATTTAACATTCTGCAATTTACTTTCCGCCATTTACATTCAGCTCTTTATTTCCAGTATTTACATTTTCTGCTATTTACTTTCCCGCCATTTAATTTCCTGTAACTCTCGCATCAAATTCTGCTTAGCTCAAGTAGAACGTTCCTCTAATTAAAGTTGATTGACCAATCAATCCCTGTAGGATTCGACCTCTCTCTATTGTGAGTTTTTACTTGACGACAATTCGGTATACTTGCCGAGGGAAATTGTTGAGAGACAAGTTTTCGTGCATCAGGGGGACGTTCAGCTCGTCCGCCCTCTTCATCCCTTCTTCTCTTTCTTGGCTCATCCGTTCTGTTGGCAAGGAATCGGTCTAATCTTCCTTCTCGGGGCAGTTTTTCTGCGACTTCCTCCCCTCTTGTGTTTAATTGGGCGGGGAGGTGGGATCTTTTCTGTGTTGCATATTTCCCAGTAGACGTCCACTAAAGATACCCGAAGGGGGGTATAGTTATGGTATTTCCTGGGCTTCTCTATCGATTGATCTTCCTTTTTGTTTGACTCCTTGTATTTGTCCCAAGGTGGGTAGGAGAACCCGGGTTTAGAGGTTTCTCCTAATCGGGAGTTTTCCTCCATGTTGATGTATTTCTCAGCCCGTTCTTGCACTTCATTTAGGGATGTGTGGTATTTTTTAGATATGGAGTGGCTGAAAGGCCCCTCGCGTAGACCGTTGATGAGTCCCATGATAGCTGCTTCTGTGGGGAGGTTCTGTATGTCGAGACATGCTTTATTGAATCTTTCTATATAGCTGCAGAGGCTTTCCCGATCTCCCTATTTGATTCCTAGCAGGCTTGGAGCATGTTTGGCTTTGTCCTTTTGTATGGAGAACCTAGCTAAGAATTTTTTGGCGAGGTTGTCAAAGCTTGTGATTGATCTCGGGGGCAAGCTGTCGAACCACTTTATTGCTATTTTGGTCAGGGTGGTCGGGAAGGCCTTGCAATGGGTTGCGTCAGAGGCATCCGTGAGATACATCCAACTCCTAAAATTGCTGAGGTGATGGCTCGGGTCGGACGTGCCATCATATGGGGTCATGTCGGGAGCTTTGAAGTCTTTTGGAACCTTAGCCTTCATGATTTATTTCGTGAACGGGTTTTGGTCCTTGTGGGGGCTATATTTACAGTCAGATCGAGTGGTTTTAGCTTTCAGGTTGGCTTCGAGTTTTAGGAGCTTGTCTTCCAGCTCCCGTCGCCACCTTGTTTCTCTCCAGAGGTTTCGCTCGGCTTCTCGTTGTCGTTCGGCTTCTTGTTCGAGCTGTTTGAGGCAATCCTGCTATTCACGGATGGCCTCTAAGATTTCTGTGCTCTGGGGTTGCTTTTCTCCCTTGGAGGGGTGTGCATCCTTTTGGGGAGGTTGGTGTAGCTTCTGTGTTTTTTAATGGCGTTCCTTCTTCAAATCCAGAGGTGTGGTCGTTGGTAAGAGGGTTGTTTACCATGATGATGGGATGACTTCTGGGTCCCCAGAAACGGCGCTAATGTTCCAAGGGTTACTTGAAACAGGGAAGGTCGATCTCGGATGAGATCTTCTAGTCTGGCCGAGGCCGCCGCGTCCGACTTGTTGGAGGAGGAGGTGTTGCTGATCCTCTTTCAGCAGAGGGGGGTGGTACCTGCAAGACACTCTAATGCTTAAGTCAGTACAGGCTTTAGGCAGGTTTTTTGTAGAATTGGAATATGAGTTATACCTGGGTGCTCTAGTGTATTTATAGTAGTGTTTGACGATCTTCCTTTGAGATAAGTTTGTTATCTTATCTTATCTTTTGTGAGTGAGATCATATCTTTTGCCAACCGCCTTCTAGTAGTCGGTGGTCCTTTCATTCTGGGCCTTCTTGGGCCTCTGTGACGATTTACTCGAGCTCTTTATGAAGAGGTCGGTGGTGAGCCAATCTCTAAAGAGGTTGGTCGATTTGCTTTAGTCCAACCCAGACCTTCTAGCTCGGTCCAGGGTATGATCATCTAGGATTGAGAATCAAAGTTTTCTATCCTTGTCATTAATCACAACATAACAATTACCAAGTGTAATCCTACTTTGTTATCTCCAACATCGGGAGAAGATCAAATAGGCATAGTTAATCCCAATCTATAAGTAACATCAATGGAAAAAAAATTAACTAACTCTACATTACCAATCCATATTGGATATTAATGACTCAAGATTACCTAATTTTCCTTTCCAAGTTAAGAATGCAAAAAATCTACTCTAAAACTAAAAGAGAAATTTTCACAAACACTTGGAAGGCATAAAATGAAAGCATAGTAAAATAGCAAGAATTAATAAAATCTAAGACTAACAATTGTAAGATAACAATAACAATAACTAAAAGAAGCAACAATAAGCATGAAAACATAAATTGCATTAAAGTAAATTGAAATCAACAATAGAGTTCATAAACTAAAATTAACCAAAATTAGAGAAACTAACAAGCAAGACTAGGAAAATTAAGACAATGGAACAAGAAATGTAAAGAAATCTATCCTAAGACTAGAATTAAAACCTAAATCCAAGAAGAAATTAAACTAAAAACCCTAATCTCTAAAGAGAAGAGAAAGCTTCTCTCTCAAGAAAACTAACCTAAAACATATTCTGAAGCTACCCTAATTGCCCCCTTGATCCTTCTTCAATTTGGCTTCAAATAGCTTCATAAATGAATTGAATTGGGCTTGAGAAAGTCGAGAAATTGTTAACCACGTGTTTTCTTAAGTGAACCACATGCTTCATGTCATGCGTATGCTCTACATGGCAAAATCTCAAAGCATGCGTACACGCAAGGCATGCGTACGCATGACCATGAATTGTTCCAAAACTTCATTTCTTCATGAATTCTCCACTTTGCATGTTTTTTCTTCACTTATTCAATCTAATCCTTGCCTTTTAAGCCTAAAATCACTCAACAAATACATCAAGGGCTTAAAAAGCATGTTTTTAATCATTAAGCACAATTTAGGAAGAATTCATAAAACTATGCTATTTCAATGAATAAATGTAGAAAAAGTTGATAAAATCCACTATATTCAACATAAGATATACCATAAAATTGTGGTTTATCAATTAGCCTAAAAGATAAGATAAGATAGCTTAATTTAAATCAAATTTGATCTTATTGGATTATATCAGATTGATTTAAATTTAAAATTTCTAAAAATACTACTAAACAAGTTAGAACTAAATCAAATCTTCTAACAAACTCTAATAACAAAATAAACTAAAATAGACATTACATAAATTCAAAAATAATTTAAAATTTGTGTCTTCTACTAGACTTGTAAAACATTGTTGGGCCTCTTGCTGTCCTAACTTAGCCCAATTAGCCTTATGAGTTGCTATCATTTCAGCACCATTATTTTTGAGACAAACTCTTGGCCTTTTTGATATCCAAGACCGGCATAGTATAATTCTTCTAGTATTCAGGTCCACGAACATGATAAGATAATTATTCTGTCGCTTGTCTCTAAAATGACAAAAATGTCTTCCTAAACACATATCAACATGTCAACTAATTATTCTGTAACATATAATATTAACATGTTATATCATCATGCCACATGTCACTTAATATGACACGTGTCACTCACTACAAGAAATAGTGTAATTATCGACGCTAAAAATCGATGACCAGATTTTCTATCGATAATTTTCAACGGCTTGTCGTCGATAAAATGAAAAAAAAAATTATTAGAAATAAAATATTAAAATCGACGACCATGTCGTCTATTATTTTAGCACCCTTCTAGCACCTTAATTTTATCGTCACATTATCGACGAAATGGTAAGTGAAATTTTTTTCTTTAAAATCAACGGACCGATTGTCTATTTTATAATATCGAAAACTTTTACTGTCGATAAATTTAGACGGTTGAGATTTCTTTCCAAAACTGGATGAACGGTGTAAATTTATTATATAAAATATACGGCTAAAGTGTTGATTTTTATTTTAATTTGACAAAACTACCGGCAATTTTTATCAACAAAAAATCATCCCCACTTTTACTTCCCTCGTCCACCGTATCACTCAGTTTCCCCAAAATAATCCCAAACCTTCAAAGATTCAGAAGATACACTAATTAACCTCAAAATCTTAGTGAAGCTGCTTCTTCTTCTCCAATGCTCGAGAGTAGAGGCCAGAGATGGAGTCACGGTCACGGAGAGAGGCAGAGAGCCGCCATAGACCAGAGCTTCTTCTTCTTCTTCTTTGAGCCCGTCGCCGTACCATCCTTTTCATATAAGTTCCTCTCTCTCTCACGCTCTCTTTCTCTCTCTCTCTCTCTCTCTATCACTCTGTCACATTGTGATTCTTCTTCTTCTCCGCTGCCAAGCCCGCCGCCGTACCATCCTCTTCATGTAAGTTCCTCTCTCTTGTGCGCTCTCTTTATCACTCTGTCATATTGTGATTTGTGAATCTGCATGTAAGTTCTTCTTCTTCCACAGATTCGTCGTTGCAATATCTTTGCCGGTCGCCATCCCTATGAGCCCGTCGCCATCGCAGCTTCTTGTAAATTCCTCTATGTCTCTCTCTGATTATTATATTTATTTTTTCAGTTTTGTATCTGATATTTTCATCATAAAATCCATCCTCTTCATGTAAGTTCCTCTCTCTTGTGCGCTCTCTCTTTATCACTCTGTCATATTGTGATTTGTGAATCTGCATGTAAGTTCTTCTTCTTCCACAGATTTGTCGTTGCAATATCTTTGCCGGTCGCCATCCCTGTGATCCCGTCGCCATCGCAGCTTCTTGTAAGTTCCTCTCTGTCTCTCTCTCTGATTATTATATTTATTTTTTCAATTTTGTATCTGCTATTTTCATCGTAAAATTCTGAATTTGCGTTTGTTAATAACAATCACATCAATATTTCTGAAACCTAGTTTAGCATAATCAATTCTTCTTGCACTTGTTGTTTATTTTTCTTTTGCTAATGTGGAATCTAGAAACAAAAATCAGAACAGTTTCGGCTATGAAATGCTTCTAGAGAGAAAGAACTTCTACAAGTATGTCAAGCTTCCTCATTTTTTTATGATTTTGTTTAATTTGTTCACAATACTTTCAACTAACTTAAGGTGATTGATGAGCGGATAATTTATACGCTTTTTGGCATTATTTTTAGTATGTTTTCAGTATAATTTAGTTAGTTTTTAGTAAATTTTTTTTAGTTTTTAATTAAAAGTCACATTTCTGGACTTTACTATGAGTTAGTGTGTTTTTCTGTGATTTCAGGTATTTTCTGGCTGAAATTGAGGGACTTGAGCAAAAATCAGATTCAGAGGTTGAAGAAGGACTGCAGATGCTGTTGGATTCTGACCTCCATGCACTCAAAGTGGATTCTCTGGAGCTACAGAACTCCAAATGGTGCGCTTCCAATTGCGTTGGAAAGTAGACATCCAGGGCTTTCCAGATATATATAATAGTCCATACTTTGCCCAAGTTTAGATGACACAAAAGGGCGTTGAACACCAGTTCTACACTGTAGTCTGGAGTTAAACGCCAGAAACACGTCACAAACTAGAGTTCAACGCCAAAAACACGTTACAACTTGGCGTTCAACTCCAAAAGAAGCTTCTGCACGTGTAAACTTCAAGCTCAGCCCAAGCACACACCAAGTGGGCCCCGGAAGTGGATTTATGAATCAATTACTTACTTCTGTAAACCCTAGTAGCTAGTCTAGTATATATAGAACTTTTTATCATTGTATTCACAGTCTTGGTTACTCCGGTTCCCCTCTGGGGCCGAGACCAATGAACCTTTATCACTTATGTATTTTCAACGGTAGAGTTTCTACACACCATAGATTAAGGTGTGGAGCTCTGCTGTTCCTCAAAGATTATTGCAAAGTACTACTGTTTTCTATTCAATTCAACTTATTCCGTTTCTAAGATATTCATTCGCACTTCAATATGATGGGTGTGATGATCGTGACAGTCATCATCATTCTCAACTTATGAACAGGTGCCTGACAACCACTTCCGTTCTACCTTAGATTGAATGGATATCTCTTGGATATCTAATACAGGGGACCGAGTCCGAGATATTAGTGTCTTCGTGGTATAAGTTAGAACCCATGGATGGCCATTCCTGATATCCGAAAAGTCTAAACCTTGTCTGTGGTATTCCGAGTAGGATCTGGGAAGGGATGGCTGTGACGAGCTTCAAACTCGCGAGTGCTGGGCGTAGTGACAGACGCAAAAGGATAGTAAATCCTATTCCAGTATGATCGAGAACCGACAGATGATTAGCCATGCAGTGACAGCGCATTGGACCATTTTCACAGGAGGATGGGATGTAGCCATTGACAACGGTGATGCCCTACATAAAGCTTGCCATGGAAAGGAGTAGGATTGATTGGATGAAGACAGCAGGAAAGCAGAGATCAGAGGAACGAAAGCATCTCTATACGCTTATCTGAAATTCTCACCAATGAATTACATAAGTACCACTATCCTATTTTATATTTTATTTATTTTCATCCACTATAATTTCTTAATACAATTTAATCTGCCTGACTGAGATTTACAAGGTGACCATAGCTTGCTTCAAGCCGACAATCTCCGTGGGATCGACCCTTACTCACGTAAGGTTTATTACTTGGACGACCCAGTGCACTTGCTGGTTAGTTGTACGAAGTTGTGAAATAAATATAAGATCATGAACGTGCGTATTGATTTTTTAGTTCCGTTACCAAGGAATGGAATTATCACGATTTCGCACACCAAGTTTTTGGCGCCGTTGCCGGGGATTGTTCGAGTTTGGACAACTGACGGTTCCCCTTGTTGCTCAGATTAGGTAACTTTATTTTAATTTTAACCTTTTTGTTTTTATTATTCCTATTTTCGAAAAAATCAAAAAAAAATTATTTTCAAAAATATACTTTTTCTTCAGAATTTTTAAGAATGAATTCTAGTGTTTCATGAAGCATGTTGAAGCCTGGCTGGCTGTAAAGCCATGTCTAAATTCATTTGGACTGAGGCTTCCAAACCATTATCACAAGAGCAAGCTAGTTGTTGCTAATCAAATTTGCTGTTGTATGACTGATTTGCATTCTAAAGCTTGGCTGGCCATTGGCCATGTCTAGTGTTTTGGACCAAAGCTTTCACTGAAAGCTTGGCTGGCTAGTGAGCCATGTCTAATTCCTGGACTGAAGCTTTAGACTAAGAGTGCAAGATTCCTGGAATTCATATTAAAAATTTTGAAATCCTTATTTTTCTTTTTCAAATAATTTTCAAAAAATCCAAAAAAATTTATAAAATCATAAAAATCAAAAATATTTTTTATGTTTCTTGTTTCAATCTTATGTCAAATTTTAAGTTTGGTGTCAATTGCATATTCATCTTGCATTTTTTGAAAATTGCATTCATGCATTGCATTCATCATGATCTTCAAGTTGTTCTTGATAAACTTTCTTGTTTGATCTTCATATTATATTATTTTGTGCTGTATGATGTTTTTCATATGCATTCTTGCATTCATATTGTCTAAGCATTAAAAATTTCTAAGTTTGGTGTCTTGCATGTTTTCTTCTCTTGAAAATCTTTCAAAAATAAGTTCTTGGTGTTCATCTTGACATTCAAAGTGTTCTTGGTGTTCATCTTGACATTCATAGTGTTCTTGCATACATCACATGTTTTGATCCAAAATTTTCATGCATTGAGTCTTTTTGATGTTTTTCTCTTTCATCATTAAAAATTCAAAAATAAAAAAAAAATATTTTTCCCTTTTTCACTCATAAATTTTTGAAAATTTGAGTTGACTTTTTCAAAACTTTTTTAAAATTTAGTTGTTTCTTATGAGTCAAATCAAATTTTCAATTTAAAAATCTTATCTTTTTCAAAATCTTTTTTAAATATCATATCTTTTTCATTTTTTTATTTATTTTCGAAAATTTTAAAAATATTTTTCAAAAATCTTTTTCTTAATTTTATCTCATAATTTTCAAAAATATTATCAACAATTAATGTTTTGATTCAAAAATTTCAAGTTTGTTACTTTCTTGTTAAGAAAGATTCAAACTTTAAGTTCTAGAATCATATCTTGCGTGTAATACCCTAATACTCAAATCCTTATGCTCGAGTCATAAGTCAATGATATTACGGTGGTACGACTCTCAGGTGGATTTTTAATATATAAATATAGGTAATTTCGAAAAGAGTATTAATCGAGAAGCCTGAAAAGAGTAGAAATAAAATCGCGAAGGTGTATCACTCACGTTTCGACAACGAAAAGTTAAACTGCTAAGCCAAACGCGATATACGGACAAGGCATAAAGGAGATTAAGAGATAGATATATATAACATAAGTAAATAGCCACTAGTCGCGACCCGCGAAGTTTAGGCCGGCTAGGGTACAGTATGAAAGTAGATGACAACAGCATATCCTAATCTCTCCCAAAGGAAACATAAGAGCCTCTATAGGCAAGTTCCGAAAGAGTTCAATACATAATATAATCTTTTCAAAACAAAGGTGGAGAGATTCTAATCAAAACACAAAGTAGAGGAAATAAAGATCTTTGCCGTCTCTCAGACGACCCACAACTCACTTCTGAGCACCTGGACCTGTATCTGAAAAACAAGAGATATATACGGAATGAGAACCCCGGGCCCATGGGTTCCCAGTACGGTAAAAGTGCCAAATAGATACAATGCACTGCAATAAAAACTCACTAAGCATCCTAAACTTCTTCACCAAATATTCATCCTAGGTTCTCGCTAATCCATGAATAGGCAACTGTCATAAGGGAGTGCTAAATCTAATTCATGTTTCACATATTTCCCAACTCGCTGACTCTTCCACGAATCAGACTCAGAATTATAAGCAAAACCATCACCAGTTGTTCTGCCTCAGCAATTCTATATCAATACATCATACCCTCGCCTAGAGCTAGTGAAACTACATCACTGCGTCTACCCAGGGAGCTTCGATTATCTCATTCAATAATCATCATCATCATGCAATCGCATCATCAGTTCATCCCATCAAGAACAGCCCTCACACTCACCGACACCAGCATGAGGGCATCTCAGTTGTACAAACACAAGCAATTCAGGCAAGTAATACACAAATATGGTACAAGTAGAACAAGTAGCATATAGTCAGGTAACATGGCATATATGATGTAGAAATCCAAAACAAATGGCAAACCCAAACAATTCAAACATATGCAAATGATGAATGCCTGCCCTATGGCTGATGATATCATCTGTCGGTTATCAAGCCAACCCGACATGTCCGGTAGCTAACCCGGGCATAGTCTCTCTGTTGCGTATTAATATCATTAGAGGGAATATGTGCCCTGTCACCATTAGAGGGTATCTGCGCCCTGTCGCCATTAGAGGGTATCTGCGCCCTGTCGCCATTAGAGGGTATCGGTGCCCTGTCACCCTTACAACCAGAGAGAAAACACAAGCATGCTTACATTTGACATTTTTCATCATTATTCATTCAATCTCAATTCATATTATAAATCCTCATTGTTATCAAATCTCAAACATTAACCTGGAGCAAGTGGGACGAACCACAACCCTTACTACTACCCAGGTATCACAAATACATTCATTCAAAACTCCATAATTAAACTCATTTATCATAAACATCCTTTTCCGTCTCATAACCGGAGCAAGTGGACAACGCCACTGCCTACTACCCGGGGTCACACATCACATTTCAACATTTTCCATTATTATCCATTTAACACATTCATTCATTAATCGTATATGCATTTATACTCAGCCATAAACATTAATGGCTTTGCCGTAACCCGACAATAACTTAGCCATCCGGCCCATGGTTCAATCAAGAACCGGCCATTTATCAATAATTATAGCCTTTCGGCTCATGGCTTACACGGTACTTCCACCGTCATCCTCCATATCTCATATAATCATATCTGATCATCATTGATCATAACCTTTTTCCCTTGCTTCACTCGCAAGTTACCACATCCCCTAGCTCCTTCCTCATTGCTAGGCATACCATAATGATTTAATACATAAGGGGTGAGATCGGAGGCTTAAAAGTATGAGGTTTGGCTTTAAAACTCAAAAATCAACTTTGGCATGAAAACAGAGCCACGCGCACGCGTGGATGGCCAAAAACTCATCGACGCGCAAGCGTTATACGCGCGAACACGCGGGTTGAAAAATATCCAAACGGCGCGCAAGCGTCAGCCACGTGTACGCGTGGGTGCTCTTGCGCCCAGGCACAAAACTGGCACAACTCTGGCACAACTCTCTGGAAAATGGCTGGACATTTGGTACAGCGCATCGACGCGCCCGCGCACACCACGCGCACGCGTGGATGGTGCTTTCTGGAAGAACGGCGCGCACGCGCCAGGTGCGCCTACGCGCGTAGGGTCGTTTTGCTAAAAATTTTCCAAGTTAAAAGCTGCAGAATTTACAGATTCAACTCCCAATCTTCCGACGGACATAATTCTCTCATTTTAAATCGTTTTTCACCCGTTCTTCGAACGGCATGGACATCTCGGATCCAATTTCATTTCTAAACAGATCTGGCAGAAAACAGAGATCCGTAGTCCAGGTTATGTCCCGTCAAAGTATGCCCAAAAATCATGTTTTCATACAAAACCACAAAGTGCCATTTTCAAAACAAGCCATTTTCAACTCTTTTCAAAATCAATCAAAACATGCCAATTTCAGCCTTTTCTTTGAAATCAATTAAAATATACCAAAATCAACATCAAACCTCCTCAACTCGCACGTTGACACTTTCTCAAACTCAAACACATTTACATATCATATACTCTTTCTCATGCCAAATTTCAACAACACTATTTCCAATCAACCATCATTATACATAATAATTATTGTACTCACTATCACGTGGCTTCACCCACAAATCAACATTAATCATTCCTCAAGCATATATCACGACATACATATCTCTAGTGCATCATCATACCATCAAGGCATCAATAATCATAATCACATATATGACCATATAATATATCTCAACCAAAACCAAATATACCTCATCTTTATAATTGCACCCAAATTTACCAAATCCCACACCTCGACTCCTCAAACCTTATTATTCAATAACCAACCCAATCATTCATATATTCATTATCTGAAATTCATCCAATCACTTGTGTCATCATACAATGCACACATCAACTTACCTTTCTTGCCTTTTTCCGGCCTCCGGCCCAAAATTCACGGCCTCCGGCCCAATTTCATAATTTAAATAAACCACAAATCAATACTCATTACCCAGTACATCAAATTCTCAATACACCAAGTATACAAGGCCACACAATTCTCAACCCAAATCATTAATTCACATTACATACCAACTATGCATATTAGCACCAACCATTTACACAATCCAAACTTAATCCTAGGGGCATCTAGCCTAGGAATTCTCATCACAACACACGGTACTTAAATGAAACTTAAACCGTACCTCTTGTAGCCAAACCAATTTAGCCTCTTCTATGGAAGTCTTCACCAACCTTAGCTCCAAGCCTCACCAAAGCTCCTCAAGCAATACCAATCTCCCAATTGTGCACCAACATCACCAAATACACTAACATAACCAATATCACATACATACATCAACCTAGGGCTCATAAAAATGACAAATCACAAGGGTTTGAGCACTTCTTACCTCAGCCCATATGAAGTAGGGATAGAACCCACTTAGAATCCATGTTGAAGTATCCCTAAACACCCAAAATCACAAGATTTCAACACTAATTACCCAAAAACGTGTAACAGTGGGGAATTTCGAAAACTGGGCAGAGATGAATGGAATACTCACCACAAAACTTAGATAGAATTGTAGAGGATGAGAAGAGTGACGCGTGGCCGCAAACGGCTCGTCAATCGGAGCTCCGTAGCTCAAGTTATGGTGGTTTGAAGATCAAAGAGAGTTAGGTTTTCTCTGTTCTCTTCTCTCTTCTCAAATCAGCGCCCAACACCCCTTCTTTAGGGAAAAATGAGCTGAAATACTCATAACTAATGTTTATATATGTTGGGTCTTGGGCCCACTTAGGCCCGGTTCACTTATTTTTGTCCGTTGGCCCAATTTTGGACCAAAACCTTTAAGATTAGCGCTCTAAATCGCACTTCAAATATTTCTACCTTCCCTAATTATAATTCCTCATTTCTTAATCTTATTTACTCATAATCAATTTTCTCAGCTGTAGTACTAGACAGATCTCAGCCGGTACTGCCGGTCAAAATTCCACTGCGCGCTTTTGCGCAGAAAACTATATTTTCCAACTCGGAAAAATTCACTGAATCCAAATATCATATTTAAATCATCAAATTCCAATTGCCAAATCTTCCAACCATATTCGCTCCCATTTAACTTATTATTTAATTAATTTCGGTTAGACCGGGTATTACATTGCGATTACTTGTGAGTCAAGTCATTAATTTTGATTTTAAAATTCAAATCTTTTTCAAAACTAATTTTAATCATATCTTTCTATCATATCTTTTTAAATCATATCTTTTTCAAAAAAAAATTTTTAAAATATCTTCTCTAACTTCTTATCTTCTTATCTTTTCAAAATTGATTTTCAAATCTTTTCTCAACTAACTAATTGACTTTTTGTTTATTTCTTATCTTTTTCAAAACCACCTAACTACTCTTCCCTCTCTAATTTTCGAAAATACCTCCCTCTTTTTCAAAAATTCTTTTTAATTAATTAATTATTTTAAATTTTAATTTTAATTTTGTTTCCCCTTTAATTTTCGAAAATCATCAACTCCTTTTCAAAAATTATTTTCAAAAATTCCTCTCTCTCATCTTCTTCTATTTATTTAATTACTTACTAACACTTCTCTTCATCTCATATCTCTACTTCTATCCTCACCCTTGTGTTTGGATTATCCATTCTTCTTCACTCTAATTCCCTTTCTTCTTCTACTCACATAAAGGAATCTCTATACTGTGACATAGAGGATTCCATATTTTCTTTGTTATTCCCTTCTTTGTCATATGAGCAGGAGCAAGGACAAGAACATTCTTGTTGAAGCAGATCCTGAACCTGAAAGGACTCTAAAAAGGAAACTAAGAGAAGCTAAAATACAAAAATCTAGAGACAACCTTACAGGAATCTTCGAACAGGAAGAAGAGATGGCAGCCAAAAATAATAATAATGCAAGGAGGATGCTTGGTGACTTTACTGCACCTAATTCCAATTTACATGAAAGAAGCATCTCCATTTCTGTCATTGGAGCAAACAATTTTGAGCTGAAACCTCAATTAGTTTCTCTGATGCAGCAGAACTGTAAGTTTTATGCACTTCCATCTGAAGATCCTTTTTAGTTCTTGACAGAATTCTTGCAGATCTGTGATACTGTTAAGACCAATGGGGTTGACCCCGAGGTCTACAGGCTTATGCTTTTCCGGTTTGCTGTAAGAGACAGAGCTAGACTGTGGTTGGACTCTCAACCCAAAGATAGCCTGAACTCTTGGGATAAGCTGGTCACGACTTTCTTAGCCAAGTTCTTTCCTCCTCAAAAGCTGAGTAAGCTTAGAGTGGATGTTCAAACCTTCAGACAGAAAGAAGGTGAATCCCTCTATGAAGCTTGGGAGAAATATAAGCAACTGACCAAAAAGTGTCCTTCTGACATGCTTTCAGAATGGACCATCTTGGATATATTCTATGATGGTCTGTCTGAATTAGCTAAGATGTCATTGGATACTTCTACAGGTGGATCCATTCACCTAAAGAAAATACCTGCAGAAGCTCAAGAACTCATTGACATGGTTGCTAATAACCAGTTCATATACACTTCTGAAAGGAATCCTGTGAATAATGGGACGCCTCAGAAGAAGGGAGTTCTTGAAATTGATACTCTAGATGCCATACTGGCTCAGAACAAAATATTGACTCAGCAAGTCAATATGATTTCTCAGAGTCTGAATGGAATGCAAGCTGCATCCAACAGTACTCAAGAGGCACCTTCTGAAGAAGAAGCTTATGATCCTGAGAACCCTGCAATAGCAGAGGTAAATTATATGGGTGAACCTTATGGAAACACCTATAACTTCTCTTGGAGAAATCACCCAAATTTCTCATGGAAGGATCAACAAAAGCCTCAACAAGGCTTTACTAATGGTGGAAGAAACAGGTTTATCAATAGTAAACCTTTTCCATCATCCACTCAGCAACAGACAGAGAATTCTGAGCAGAATCCATCTAGCTTAGCAAATTTAGTCTTTGATTTATCTAAGGCCACTCTGAGTTTCATGAGTGAAACAAGGTTCTCCATAAGAAATTTGGAGGCACAAGTGGGCCAGCTGAGGAAGAAAATCACTGAAACCCCTCCTAGTACTCTCCCAAGCAATACTTAAGAGAATCCAAAAAGAGAGTGCAAGGCCATTGACATAGTCAACATGGCCAAACCTAGAGAGGAAGGTGAGGACGTGAATCCCAATGAGGATGACCTCATGAGACGTCTCTCAAGCAAGAAGGAGTTCCCTTTGAGGAACCAAAGGAATCTGAGGCTCATTTAGAGACCATAGAGATTCCATTGAACCTCCTTATGCCCTTCATGAGCTCTGATGAGTATTCTTCTTCTGAAGAGAATGAGGATGTTACTTAAGAGCAAGTTACCAAGTACCTTGGTGCAATCATGAAGCTGAATGCCAAACTATTTGGTAATGAGACTTGGGGAGATGAACCTCCCCTGTTCACCAATGAACTAAATGCATTAGATCAACTGAGATTGCCTCAGAAGAAACAGGATCCTGGAAAGTTCCTAATACCTTGTACCATGGGCACCATGACCTTTGAGATGGCTCTATGTGACCTGGGGTTAGGAATAAACCTTATGCCACTCTCTGTAATGGAGAAGCTGGGGATCATTGAGGTACAGCCTGCCTTATTTTCATTACAATTGGCAGACAAGTCAGTAAGGCAAGCTTATGGATTAGTAGAGGACATGTTAGTAAAGGTTGAAGGCCTTTACATCCCTGCTGATTTCATAATCCTAGACACTGGAAAGGATGAGGATGAATGCATCATCCTTGGAAGACCTTTCCTAGCCACAGCAAGAGCTGTGATTGATGTGGACAGAGGAGAGTTGGTCCTTCAACTGAATGAGGACAACCTTGTGTTTAAAACTCAAGGATCTCTTTCTGTAACAATGGAGAGGAAGCATGAAAAGCTTCTCTCAGTACAGAGTCAACTAAAGCCCCCACAGTCAAACTCTAAGTTTGGTGTTGGGAGGCCTCAGCCAAACTCTAAGTTTGGTGTTGAACTCCCATATCCAAACTCTAAGTTTGGTGTTGGGAGTCTATAAAATTGACCTGATCACCTGTGTGACTCCATGAGAGCCCACTGTCAAGCTATTGACATTAAAGAAGCGCTTATTAGGAGGCAACCCAATGTTATTTAATCATTTTTATTTTATTTTCTCTTTGATATTTCATGTTTTATTAGGTTGATGATCATGTGGAGTCACAAAAACGACTGAAAAATCAAAAACAGAATGAAAAACAGCATTGAAAATAGAACACCCTGGAGGAAGGGATTACTGGCGTTTAAACGCCAGTAAGGAGCATCTGGCTGGCGTTTAACGCCAGAACAGAGCATGAAACTGGCGTTAAATGCCAGAAACAAGCAGCATTTTGGCGTTTAAATGCCAAGAATGCACCCCAGAGGAAAACTGGCGTTCAACGCCAGAAACATGCTGCAGACTGGCGTTGAACGCCCAAAACAAGCATGGAAGTGGCGTTTAACGCCAGAAACATGCTGCAGTCTGGCGTTAAACGCCAGGATTGCATATATAGGGCGTTTTACATGCCTAATTAGTGCAGGGATGTAAATCCTTGACACCTCAGGATCTGTGGACCCCACAGGATCCCCACAAACCTCCACTCACCTTACCTCCTCATAATCCTATATCACCCTTTCCCAAGAACCCTTCACCAATCACCTCCAACTCCCCTTCAAAACCATCAACACACCTCCATCTCTCCTTCTTCTCATCCTTTCTTTCTTCTTTTGCTCGAGGACGAGCAAACATTCTAAGTTTGGTGTGGAAAAAGCATTGCTTTTTTGTTTTTTCCATAACCATTGATGGCACCTAAGGCCAGAGAAACCTCTAGAAAGAGGAAATAGAGGACAAAAGCTTCCACCTCTGAGTCATAGGAGATGGAGAGATTCATCTCAAGGATCTATAGCTCAGTGGTAGAATATTTGACTGCAAATCAAGAGATCCCTGAGATACCTGAGATACCTCAGGGGATACATTTTCCTCCACACAATTATTGGGAGCAACTAAGGGTGGAACATCAAGAGCACTCCATCATCCTTCATGAAATTAGAGAAGATCAAAGAGCAATGAGGGAGGAGCAACAAAGACAAGAGACATAGAAGAGCTCAAGGACATCATTGGTTCCTCAAGAAGGAAACGCCACCATCACTAAGGTGGACTCATTCCTTGTTCTTAAATTTTCTATTTTTCGTCTTTTATGTTAAATTTTTATTTATGTTTGTGTCTTATTACATGATCATTAGTATCTAAGTGTCTATGCCTTAAAGTAGTAAATATGAATCCATCACCTCTCTTGAATGAAAAATGTTTTAATTACAAAAGAACAAGAAGTACATAGTTTCAAATTCATCCTTGAAACTAGTTTAATTATCTTGATGTAGTGGCAATACTTTTTGTTTTCTGAATGAATGCTTGAACAGTGCATATGTCTTTTGAAGTTGTTGTTTAAGAATGTTAAATATGTTGGCCCTTGAAAGAATGATGATAAGGAGAAATGTTATTTGATAATCTGAAAAATCATAAAATTGATTCTTGAAGCAAGAAAAAGCAGTGAATACAGAAAGCTTGCAAAAAAAAAGAGAAAATGGCAAAAAAAAATAATAGAAAGAAAAAGAAAAAGCAAGCAGAAAAAGCCAAAAGCTCTTAAAACCAAAAGGCAAGAGCAAAAAGCCAATAACCCTTAAAACCAAAAGGCAAGGGTAATAAAAAGGATCCCAAGGCTTTGAGCATCAGTGGATAGGAGGGTCTAAAGGAATAAAATCCTGGCCTAAGCGGCTAAACCAAGCTATCCCTAACCATGTGCTTGTGGCGTGAAGGTGTCAAGTGAAAACTTGAGACTGAGCGGTTAAAGTCAAGGTCCAAAGCAAAAGAAGAGTGTGCTTAAGAACCCTGGACACCTCTAATTGGGGACTTTAGCAAAGCTGAGTCATAATCTGAAAAGGTTCACCCAATTATGTGTCTGTGGCATTTATATATCCGGTGGTAATACTGGAAAACAAAGTGCTTAGGGCCACGGCCAAGACTCATAAAGTAGCTGTGTTCAAGAATCAACATACTGAACTAGGAGAATCAGTAACAATATCTGAACTCTGAGTTCCTATAGATGCCAATCATTCTGAACTTCAATGGATAGAGTGAGATGCCAAAACTATTCAAGAGGCAAAAAGCTACAAGTCTCGCTCATCTGATTGGAGCTAAGTTTCATTGATATTTTGGAATTTATAGTATATTCTCTTCTTTTTATCCTATTTGATTTTCAGTTGCTTGGGGACAAGCAACAATTTAAGTTTGGTGTTGTGATGAGCGGATAATTTATACGGTTTTTGGCATTGTTTTTAGTATGTTTTCAGTATAATTTAGTTAGTTTTTAGTATATTTTTATTAGTTTTTAATTAAAAATCATATTTCTGGACTTTACTATGTGTTTGTGTGTTTTTCTGTGATTTCAGGTATTTTCTGGCTGAAATTGAGGGACCTGAGCAAAAATCAGATTCAGAGGTTGAAGAAGGACTGCAGATGCTGCTGGATTCTGACCTCCCTGCACTCAAAGTGGATTCTCTGGAGTTACAGAACTCCAAATGGCACGTTTCTAATTGCGTTGGAAAGTAGACATCCAGGGCTTTTCAGCAATATATAATAGTCTATACTTTGCCCAATTTTAGATGACGCAAAAGGGCGTTGAACGCCAGTTCTACGCTGCAGTCTGGAGTTAAACGCCAGAAACACGTCACAAACCAGAGTTGAACGCCAAAAACACGTTACAACTTGGAGTTCAACTCCAAAAGAAGCCTCTGCACGTGTAAACTTCAAGCTCAGCCCAAGCACACACCAAGTGGGCCCCGGAAGTGGATTTATGCATCAATTACTTACTTCTGTAAACCCTAGTAGCTAGTCTAGTATATATAGAACTTTTTATCATTGTATTCACAGTCTTGGTTACTCCGGTTCCCCTCTGGGGCCGAGACCAATGAACCTTCATCACTTATGTATTTTCAATGGTAGAGTTTCTACACACCATAGATTAAGGTGTGGAGCTCTGCTGTTCCTCAAAGATTAATGCAAAGTACTACTGTTTTTCTATTCAATTCAACTTATTCCGCTTCTAAGATATTCATTCGCACTTCAATATGATGGGTGTGATGATCGTGACAGTCATCATCATTCTCAACTTATGAACGCGTGCCTGATAACCACTTCCGTTCTACCTTAGATTGAATGGATATCTCTTGGATATCTAATACAGGGGACCGAGTCCGAGATATTAGTGTCTTCGTGGTATAAGTTAGAACCCATGGATGGCCATTCCTGAGATCCGGAAAGTCTAAACCTTGTCTGTGGTATTCCGAGTAGGATCTGGGAAGGGATGGCTGTGACGAGCTTCAAACTCGCGAGTGCTGGGCGTAGTGACAGACGCAAAAGGATAGTAAATTCTATTCCAGTATGATCGAGAACCGACAGATGATTAGCCATGCAGTGACAGCGCATTGGACCATTTTCACAGGAGGATGGGATGTAGCCATTGACAACGGTGATGCCCTACATAAAGCTTGCCATGGAAAGGAGTAGGATTGATTGGATGAAGACAGCAGGAAAGCAGAGATCAGAGGAACGAAAGCATCTCTATACGCTTATCTGAAATTCTCACCAATGAATTACATAAGTACCACTATCCTATTTTATATTTTATTTATTTTCATCCACTATAATTTCTTAATACAATTTAATCCGCCTGACTAAGATTTACAAGGTGACCATAGCTTGCTTCAAGCCGACAATCTCCGTGGGATCGACCCTTACTCACGTAAGGTTTATTACTTGGACGACCCAATGCACTTGCTGGTTAGTTGTACGAAGTTGTGAAATAAATATAAGATCATGAACGTGAGTAAGCACGAGTAAGGGTGAGTAAAAGTTTGTTTTTTTTCTTCAAAAAGAAAAAGGAAAAGGGTGAGTAAGCACGAGTTAATACTTAATTTAGGGTACAAACTATCTGCTTCTTCAAAGCTTTCAAACAACTCATATTCAATAGGTTGAATTAGTATATATAGAGATCGCCATGCTTAGATGGACTTGTGTCTTGTGCTAGTATGATAGCCGGTCATGATGAATCTAACACTTCCTAACACGATTTAACTGTCTGCATTGCATTATTCTCTATGGCCTTTATTGGTTATATGTTTTGTGAAACAGTTAAGGAAGGAAGGAAGGAAAAATGAGTTTGAAAGGCACAAGCTGCAAGCATTAAATTAGCGCCAAAAACTGGTGAGGGTTCCTAGTTGTTAGATGATAGTTTTTATATAATTTTTATCTTGGACTTTTTTGTTTACACTAGAGATAAATATATTAAGATTGAAGATTTTGTAGTGGTGATGGTGGCTTTATGTGCATTTACTTTTTCACCTTTTATATGAAACACCTACTTAAAAATATAGAAAAATACTTCTTAAAGAATCAACTCTATATGATGATATGTTTCAATTTAGTGGTAAATAGCTAAGGCTTTAGCTATTCGGGCTCTAGCTGATTATGTTCTTGGAGGGCAAAACTCACCTTCATGGAATATAAGAAAGCTTTTAGCTTGTTTCTGGTTGGGTTTTGTGAGCTTGCCTTTCTAGGAGATACTTTTGTTAGTTATGAGAGGACTGGAAAATTTTTGTGGGTGGTTGTATGCTCCCTCTTTATTGTGGTTGTCAAATCAAGACTCCTTGTCTGATGCCTATAACAATTCCTTATAATGATGTATGCTGGTTTCTTTGTTTGTTTTCTTAATTGAGGCTAACTATTTTTATTCAAGAGATATGGATCGAAGGTTTCATTAGATGCTGAGGATGAGTCGACAACATTAAACTTGCAAGCTGTTGCATTTATAGATTGCTTAGTTAGGTAAGGTTTTGTATTCTATTTCATTTCATGTTTAGATAGATTGATTGTGGAAAGCACGATGCCAATGCTTTATAGTGAATTTGGGCTTGTTTAGAAAGATTATTTTCAGTGATGTCTTTTTTTCATTAAAAGTACTTTTATTCTATCAATTATATTTGAATACCATAGTATAAAAATACTGTTTTATAAATTGTTGGCTCAATAAATGGGTTTGCATTAATGTTTGTGTCCCTATCTATTTCTCCTAAGCAAATAAAACTGAAACAGTACGATAGATTGATAAGTTTTTTTCATTATGGTCAGGGGACTATAGGTGTGAGATCAGCTTTTCTATGATTGAAATTCAAAGTTCGTCGTCTTAATATCTAAGATAAACTTTAAGGTTAATATGTATAACTCAAGTTGGTGAACTAAATAAGCACCAATACTCTAGCATTAAATTTTATTGTTTGCTTAGAAGATGGTATTAAATTTGATTGAGATGTTGCACTATAAGAACCAGAAGTGCTGATCTCTCTCACCCTTTTATTTTCAGAAAACATTATTAGGTTAATAGGTTTATTATCTGGTGTGTCCTCTTTTCTATTATTTTTTTATGCACAACAATGCCAAGTAACGTTGATAAAACTCGATTCATTCCCCCCTTCAATTGACATGAATTTTGATGATATGGTTTTATATAGCAACAAATACTAATTCAGTTGTACATATTATGAATGCATCTCTTAAGTCGTCTATTGTGCTGTGTGTGATAATTGAGATCTTTGTGGCTTTGTTTCATCCTAGTGTTATACACAATAATGGACTATGTCGTAGGTTCTAATTGATGTTTATTTTTAATGAATTAGCAAGTATTGCTTTGAGATAATTCTCATGCATATTTTGTTCTGTTCAAATTTTATTTATTTTAGATGAAAGCAGTATTTTTATGGTTAATAGCTCCTTTAAACTTTCACTCAACAAATTATTCTACTTAGACCATTTTAAAATGCTTATTAAAGGTGAATGAAGGTATCATGAATGCTCTTTAAAACTTTGCCAAAATAGCAAGTTATCCTAATTTTATTAGTTTTATATTACATCATGAAAAGTTGTATTTCAATCCTCACTACTAAATGGATTTTTTTTTAAATCTGTAAACTGTAATGATTCTTTTTTATGTTTTTAGTTTATTGTGAATTAATTATTGAAGGCTTTCTCCCAATGTGATTAATCACAGTTTTAAACATTTCTTTCTCCTATTCATATGACCGTCTTGTTTTATTCTCTTGTGTTGGAAAAAATCAAAATTGAGTGATATCTCACAAATTGGTGGGTTTGTGGATTGGTACCTTCGTAAGCTTGAAGAACACCCCATTGTCACTAAGAGCCTTACCTCTTCTTTTATTTTCACTGCTTCTGACTTCACTTCTCAGGTTACCCATACTCATTTTACCTTCAAATTTCTTTACTCTCTTTGTTATTTAACATTATTTAAGAAGAAGTATTACTATTGATCATAGTTTCTGGTAACTTGTCTAGTTTCTTAGCAACATTATGTTGCTTAATTAGCCCATGTGTGTATTTATTTGATGACTTAGTTATGAGGCACGAAAAGGTATTAGTTTTATACTATCTTATCCTCTATGGGTTGTAGCTATTATTAGCAGAATTGCAAAAGTGAATTTCATTATGTTTTTAGATTTTGAGGTTGGCATTTAGTTGTTTTGTGCTTGAGAAAAATGCTAGTGTTAGGATCCCTCACTATTTGTATTCAACTTCAAACTTTTACATCATAAATTTGTAGGCCTGTTCTTTGTATCACACCATTTTTGTTTATGCAAGAATTTTTTTTTTTAATAAATCAAGAGTATGACACTATGATAACCTCTGTTTGCTTTACCAATTTGATCCTTTATTCTACACATCAGAAATATAGCACTATGATCTCAAGAACCTGCACTACAGACACGCCTAAGAGAAAATCAAAGCCTCAACCTCCCTTGAAGCGCATAGCCTCCTTCCTCAGATCACCATTCCGAAGAAAACATAGCATGTCCAAGAATGAAAAGGCTCAGTCCTTGTTAAAGTGCTTCAACTATGAGCAGATAGCCAATGCTACTAATGAATTCCACCAAGGTACATACTACATAGCCTTAGAAACATTATGTGATGTTGTAATCATATATAATCATAGTCCTCATTCTTTTTTCTCATTCATGTATAGATAATTTGGTCGGGAGAGGTAGATACTCAGGAGTATACAAAGGTGATCTTTGTATGTCAATGTTTATGAAATTATATGTCATAAATAGTAATTATTCTATAAGGGAGGATGAATTCGATGATCTTGATGACTCAGATGAATATTTAAAAGAGTATGAATAGGGTTATTTATTTTGCTTTGAATATTTTGTATTATTAGTGAATTACAATTTAAACGAATATAAGTCTGAATTTAGTTATTTATGTTGTCTTGAGTTTTTTATGTTAGAGGATTATTTATTATTTTGATAAGTTTGTAAACTCATTATCTAGTACTTAATATAAATTATATTTAAGAGTCTATTTGTCTTGTTAGCTAATATTTTGTATAAATTTTATTTTGATATTTAAAATTTTATTTGCATTAATTGTCTACTATTTTTCAAATAAAAAAATTAAAAAAATATGGCTATTAAAATCGACGGTAAATTTGTCACTTTTTAAATTTAAAATAGACAAAAGAAAACAAAATATAGACAACGAATTTGTCGGTATTTTAATAATTAAATCGACAGCTCTTTTGTTGATTTTATTGAATCAAATATCGACAGAAACGGTGTCAATTTTGTATAATAATATCGACGACAAAATTGTTGATTTTATTAAGTATGGAAAATTCACAAACTCATATTATAGACGAAAAGATTGTCAATTTTAATGAATTATTATCGATGTCCTGGTAAGCCATCGATTTTATTAGAATTTTGAAAAATCGACAAGTTTAATAGCGACTTTATCCACCGTTAATTTTGCCGTAAAATTTTAATTTTATCGACGACTAGGCCGTCGATTTTAACAGTGTTTTTTGTAGTGATTTTATATTGATAATGTTTATTAGAAATTAAATTTTAGAAAGAATAGACAAGAACTCCATTCAACAATACGGGAGGGTGGAAAAAATTCAATATACCAAAACGAAGGAGTTCTACCATTTTAATAATTTGAGGAATATAATAAAGAGGAATGCTTGGGTCAGTAACTTTTGTGATTTGTAGCTATCAAATAGTCATCAAGGATGATTTTAATGGTGTGAGATTGATTTGAAATTTCATCCAATGACTCACTTTTTTTTGTTGGTTATATGCTGGCTAGAATTTAACAAAGTTGCTGCCCGATAAACTTTTTCTATAATAAATAGTAAACATTATAATAGAGTAACTTGGTTTTAAGTGTTTTGTTCAAGTAAATGCTTTTTTTTGATTATGTGATACTACGTTGGTGGCTTCTTAATGGCAATCTCGATGGAGAGACAATAATTTAATAAGATATACGTGTGACTAAATGTTATATGGTTTTAATGTAACTTTAATTTTTGCTAAATTATTTTCTCCCATTTTTTAACGGTTAAGAGCTCTAGTAATAAAAAAAAATTAGTTTTAAATTCTATCGCACCGCTATAAAACCGGCTATGCTGTATGGTACGGAGTGTTGGGCGGCTAAATGGGAGCACGAACATAAGCTGAGTATGGCAGAGATAAATATGTTGAGATGGATGAGTGGTCATACGCGATTGGATAAAATAAGGAATGAAGATATAAGGGAGAGAGTTGGAGTAGCACCCATTGTGGAAAAGATGGTTGAATCGCGTCTCAAGTGGTTTGGACATGTGAGAAGAAGACCGATAGAACATCCAGTCAGGAGGGTGGATGAGATGGAAGATGAACAAAGGGCGAAAGGCAGAGGAAGACCTAAGAAGACCATCCATGAGGTGGTCAAACGAGATCTACATGTAAACGGTCTCTCTATAGACATGATACATGACAGAGCACAATGACATCGTTTAATTCATGTAGCCCACCCTACTTAGTGGAACAAGGCTTTATTGTTATTGTTAATTTTTAATAAACCAATTTAAAAAATAGATAATCTTTTATAAAAGAATTTGAACATTAATTCATATAACTCAACTTAGAAATACTACTCATTAATTTAAGCCTAACTATCTATCCATATTATTCTATAGATGATCATGACACATGCAAAGTTAAGAAGTTATCATGTTTAGTAACTTATAGCCAGTTTGGGAAACATCAGAAGTTTTTTTTTTTTCGAATTATAAAAAGTCACAATATACGTATTTAGTATTATTTAAAAAAAGTTTTTAATTTTTTGAAGAGTTAATTCACAACTTTTGAAAAAGTAGAAAAAAATAATTTTTGCTTTTTGATAAGTCATTCTATCACTTTTCTAAAAAAAATTGATTTCAAAATAAAAAAATCTACTTTTATTCTTGGCTCTGTAAAAATATTTTCTGTTTCTGCTTGAAATACTGACCTTCCACCACCATTTTTAAGCACTGGCCTTTTACGTAATGATTCATCTGCTGAAAGTATTGACCCTTCACCACTATTTAAAATAATGTTCCATCTGAATCACTTACTGCATATATTCTTTCCAGTTATTTTTTTATCATTTTATCATTCTATTTTTATTATTAAATTTATATTTAACATTGTGTGTGGTATGAAATCTCGGTTTTAATTTTTTTTTCACATGTGATTTTATTTTTATATAGCTTGCTATTATTCTTATAGAGTTATAACAAATTCTTGATCCCAATAAAAAAAAGGCTAATAGAAGTAAAAAAAAATAAAAAACAGCAATAAAAATATACATTGACACACATTTTATATTTGTTTTTTACTTTTACCTATCATATCATACACAATAAAACAGCAAACACTAACTACACAATAATTTTTTTGGCATTGCCATTAAGATTATTGTGAATTAAAATTTTATTACTATTCACCACGTACAAAAACACCGTTATAGATGAAGGTGGAGTAGAAGAACCAATTTCTACTGATATTACGTGACAAGAACCAATTGTCTAAAAAATAAAACTAATAAGAGAGCAAATAAAGAATCAATTGCCTAAATGATTATAATCTTATTGATTAGATTATGTAAAATCATCATTTAATATTGAAAAGTATTTGTTATCATCGTTATTTTAATTTTTATTTTTTTGTGTAAAAAAATTGTATTTTTTGAGTTATTTATCCAAATGCTACAACTTTAAAATAAGTACTTCTATAACTAAAAATCCAAATACAAAATAACTTATTTATAAGCTACTATTAATAAAAGTCCTTATACTTTAAGCTATTTTTCTAAAAAAATATTTAAATTGTTTACCCGAATTGGGACTTAATGTGTTATAAGTTCTAAATTTTTATAAGTTATAAGTTGGTTTAAATATCTGACTAGTCCAGTTTGGGTAAACAACTTAATTAAGTTACTTTTAAAGAAATAGCTTAAACAATAAATGTTTATATTAAAAATAGCTTATAAATAAGTTATTTTGTGTTTGGTTTTTTAGTTCTAAAAGTACTTATTTTAAAAAAAAAAATAATAACAAACTTTTTATTACGAGAGAAGTCATTTTTTTAACTTCTCCTTAAGCACCAAAATAGCTTTTTAGAAAGTCACAATTTTATTTTGAAAATTGTACTAGATATTAATACTACATCTTTTCATAAGTTAAAAGTAAAAAAAAGTCACTTATAATAAATTTTTATCACTATTTTTTGATCATATAAACTAATATTTTAAAATTTTTATCTTTTAATTTAAATTGATTTTAAATTTATCACGATGTAACTAAATTATTTTCTAAAGCTTCATATTTTTTTCTAATTTAAATCGTGTTAGTTTTGATTTTGCTTTGTCATGTATTATTTCCTTGACTAGAGAATTATTGGATATCAAATGAAAAGTTTTCAAGGAATTATATACATACAGTCCAATGATTTATTAATTTATTAATATTTTTTATATCTTTTTCATAAACATTTTTTTATATCGAATAATATCATTCATTTAAATCTTTTGTTTAACTAAGTCTAATTAAATTCATTTAATATGATACATTTTTTGTTATAACTAATATTATTATATTAATATTTAATTTGATTAGAGTTGATTTATAAAAAAATTTAAATATATAACATTACTCTTTTATATCTGACTGAAAATTTAGTTATTTAATTTACACGAGATGATGGAAGTAAAGTCATATGATACACGAATAATGGGTTAATAATATAACGCGTGAATGAGGGAATGACTCTTTATGTGGTAGGTGTACGTGGGGGCGACTTAAGATTTTTTAAATAAGATTATGTGAATCCGAATTTGGAAGTCCGAAGTTAAAAAAGAAAATAAAAAACAAAAAAAATAAAAAATAACCCACCAATGCTAAGGCTCTATTTACTAACAACTTCTTTAGCTCTTTAAAATTAGGCCAACAGATCAGACGATTGGTAACTCATTAAACTGCCGAATACCTCCGAATGATTAAAAAAGAAAAAACAAATGAACATAGTGGGGACCCGCTGGTAGTGTGATCTGTTTCCTGATCTCTTGCTTGCATTGCTTTGCTATTGCTTACATTACAACAGATATGAGATGGGGATATGGTACAATTCCACAGCTTACAATGCGAGCTCCAACCTACTACTTGCGATGATTATCTTTTGAATTATTTTATCTTTTAAAGCTTCATCTCCTTATCTTCGCTTTTCAATCATTTGATGCGTTACAACTGTCACTAGCTGGTGCCTATGCCCGACGTTTTAACTTTTAAGAACCAAATTTAAAGAAGTATTTTACAAAAAGAATTATACTGGACATGATTTTTTTTAGGATGTTATTTTATTAATAATCATAATAATATATAATGAAAAAAATTTGTATTATTCTCCTTTTAAATAGGACATCAATGAGTATTCTGAAAGTGAATTTAGGATTATTTTTTGTAATTGAAAATTATAAATTTCTAGGAGTTTATAATTAATCTTTTTATTAGGGGTATAGATAAATCGGTCTAATTTAAAAATTAGGTTTATATTCATTTTTTTGGTGCATTTTAGACCAAATTTAAAGTGACTCAAATCAAATTTGAAGATAAATTATCACAAAAAAAAAAAAAAAACTCAACCAAGTTTGAATTAGAGCTCGAACCAGCCAGTCTCGCATAGACAGTACCTACACTGTCTACTCTCTTAATTAGTGTATGCCATTCATTTTTATCTCTCTCATGGTCTCAATCCTTGGTGCTTAGCACCTCACCCAGACACTTACCATCACCAACCTCACGCTCAATCTTTTTCTCGGTGTTAGCGCTATTCTGCTCAACTTCTTTTTTGCGTTGCACTACTCAACTTCTGCTTCTTGCGTTGTTAATCTCTTCATGCAACGAACCAAAGCGACGTCGCCACCAGCAGCCCTTGCAAAGCTCAGTCACGCCACAACTACTAGCTTTTGTGAAGCTCAATTCCGCCACCACTACCACCACGGCACCACCCCTTCGAAGCTTGCTACTTAGTCATGCCACCACCTCTCATCAGTTGCTTTTTTTCCTATAACACCTTAATATCTAAATTTTTATACTCGACTCATAAGTCAATGATAATAAAGTGGTACGACCCAAGGTGGAGTTGTAATATATAGATGTATATGTAATTAGAAGGAATTATTAAATCGAGAAGTTTGAAAGGGAATAAAAAAATCGCGAGCAGAAACACTCACGTGTCGAAAACAAAATGCGTTCATGAAACGGAGTGAAATAAAATTCAAAGGTAGAGTAGAGTAATGACAGAATTTAGATAAACATATATATAATAGCCGCTGGTCACGACCTGCGAAGTTTAGGCCGGCTAGGGTTAGAGAATTTAAAAACAGTTGATGAAAATCCTAACTTTTCCAAATACATCAAAGCCTCTATAGGCAAAGTTTCCAAAAGAAACATATATACATACAAATCAATAAGTTTTTCAAAATCAAAGGAGAGATATCTAAACAAAATACAAACTCCAACTCACTACGGAGCACCAAGACCTGCATCTGAAAAATAGTGGATATATATAGAATGAGAACCCTCGACCCATGGTTTCAAGTACGATAAAAATGCCAAATAAATACAATATAAGGTAGCAAGAAATTCACTAAGCAATCTTAAACTTCCACCCAATTCATTTCTATTCCTAGGTTCTCTCTAATCCGTAATTCGGGTAACTAACTTAAGGGATTCTAATCTAACACTCTAATCTCATTAATTTTCACAATTCACTACAACATTCCAACAGTCCACGGAACAGCCCTCAAATAGTTCAAATTCTTAGGTTCTAAATCAACTCATCATATCTCCACCCAGAACAAGTGGGACGAGCCATTGCATCTACTTAGGGAGCTAAAAATCATCTAATTCAATGTTCATCTTTAATATCCTTCAATCATTTTATCATTTCATCTCATCAAGGACAGCCCTCAGCGTCAACCGATATCAGCATGAGGGACCTCTTAGATATACATACACAAGCAAAATAGACAAGTAACACACAAGTAAAATCAAGTAAAGCAAGTAGCATATAGTAATTTAATATGTACAATTAAGCAAACCATGACAAGTAATCAAACCCAAACAAATCAAACAAATGCAAATGATGCATGCCTGTCCTATGGCTAATGAGCTCATCTGTCGGTTATACTGCCAACCCGACATGTCTCGTAGCTAACCCTGGACAATCCCATCGTGCGCGCATCTATCAAGAGGAATTTTACATCTTCAAGGAGGAACGTTCGGAAAGGTATAAGTGTCTGGCCATATCTTGCAACGAAGGGTCAACAGAATCTCAACCTGGAGCAAGTGGAGCCGACCCACTGCATCTACCCAGGAAAATTCGTGACTCAGATAAGATTTTAAATCACATGTCATCCTCAACCAGAAGCAAATGGAGGCGATCCACTGCATCTAACCCGGGAGACTCAAACCATAACCTGGATCAAGTCGAATCACACCACTGCATCTACACAGATAAATCATACTTCACAATATTCCGGAGCAAGTGGAATCACACCACTGCATCTACCCAGGCAGGTATATTTCATCCGACCCAGTTTCATTATTACTTTCATCCTCAATCACATTCCTCATAATCAATCATCATCATCCCTCATCATCATAATTATTCTATCTCAACCACATCCCGAAGCAAGTGGAATTACTCCACTGCGTCTACCCATGCAGGTACATCTCAATCAAACTTTATTCTATTATTGAATTCATTCTAAGTCTTACTCCACTTCATTCATAATCATAATCATAATCAATCATCTATATATCTCATTATCTTAATCATTCTTACCATCCTCAATCAAAATCAATCCTATCATTTTTCATTATCAAAATCATTCAACAATATTAGCTCATCATTAATTCAATTCTTCACTTCTCAATCTCCTTCAATATCAATTTAACTTCCTCAATGTGTTCGCACTCTTTTCAAGGACTAAAAATTAGCTATCGAACCTTAAACAGGGGTTACAAAAGTTTACAAGTTTGTCGGGAAGGTCAAACAGTTAAAACCAGAGTTTTGTATGAAAAATAGGGCTTATGCATATGCATCTTTACTGTGCGTACGCACACACCAGCATGAATCCCCAGCGTGTGCGTACGCACATCCCCTCATGCGTACGAACGAGTACTTCCAATCCTCTATTTTGTGCGTACACATCATATGATGCGTCGGCACACAAACCAGAAATTTTGGTTTTCTACAACATCACACCATTCAGTTTTTTATACCTAACTTTCGACATCCATAACTTTCTCTACAAAACTCCAATTTCCCCATATCTATACCATTTTAAAGCTCTCACAACCATCTTCAATTTGAAATAAAATTCACTCAAGTCTAGAATCTGAGGGCCAAGTTATATCACACCGAAGTTGGTAAAAAATCAATTTTGACCAAATTTACCTAAACATTCCTTTTGATCAATTCACCAATTCACATTAATTCAAACCACTTTCTTACCATTTTTAAGCTTTCCAAACATTCAATCATTAACTCCTTACCATTATAAGCCTAATCAAAACATTTTCAATTCATTTATCACACTCATTATCAAGTAAACCATAACTTCATACTCCAATCCAATTCTCATCAATATTCAATATCAACAATCCACCATTAACTCAATTCCAACAATTTTACCACCAACTAGATCATATAAACATATACATATACTTATTCACTAACCACATCAATCAACTAATTCATACCATTCAAACTTCATTTTATCAACAACAATTTTCACAATCTCTAACTCAATCATAACCTAATCATCATTCTAACAATTTCCATCATCATTCAATAACTACCAACCTACCCATCTTTTCACATCATATTCTCACATTCTAATTCCTCAACTCATCAATTTCAACAATTTTAATTAATAACTCATAAACAACTAATCATCATTCACAATTTAAATCTAATAATTCGTCAATTACAACATTTTAATGTCATCCAATCATGCAATTCAATCTTATACCTAGGGACATTTAGCTTAGGACTTCATGTTATATTAGATGGTATTTAAATGAAACTTAAACCGTACCTTAATGAAGTCAAAACCAAACTCTCAAACTTGAAGTCCACCAAGTTCAAATTTCAAGATCACTTTCACCAAGCTCAAGCACCACCAATGATCAACCCAATACTTCCAGTATTCAATCTACACTATTTTTCACATAATACACATAATAATAAAACTCTAGGGTTTTATAGAACTTCATAAACAAAAGAAAAAATTAGCTCTTACCTTTATCCACTGAAATTAGTGATGAAAACTACCCATAGCTCATAATAGAGTACCTCTAAACAACCAAAATTACAAGTTTTCCTCAAAATCCAAACCAAAACACAAATTAAAAGAGAAAATAGAAACTATATAAAAGACTAAGAAATACTCACTATAATACTAGATAGAATCGAAGAGCTCAATGAGAGCATCACGTGGCCACAAATGGCTCGTCAATCAGAACTCCAGAGAGGAAGTTATGGTGGATTGAAGTTTAAGAAGTTAGGTTTTGTATTCTTCTCTCTCATTCTCATCTCTCAATTTGTGGAACTAAATGGAAATGGGAAAGAAGATGCTGAATTGTGGGTTAAGTGAGGGTATATATATGTGGGCTTGGGTCTACCATAGAGTGGGATAAGGTAGTATTTTAAGCCCATTTCACTTGGTAGGGCAGGCCTTGACATGGTAGGGTAGGCTACCCGCTTTGCCACTCCTATACCTATCTAATGTTGGAACATGTTGAGAAATTTAAAAAAGCTTTTGATAGACTTTATAACGAAAAACTCTATTTTCTTAGATGGTTTGGAAAGAATAGTGGGAAAAAAAAGAAAGTTGATCCACCTAAACCACTTGATTGGCACATGGCAGATTATTCATTGAACTTTTGAGAACCTTCTTTGAGATAACTTTATGTTTCTCATCTGACCTTCCTTGCATGTTACTTCAAACAAACTTTTTCATAAAATTGTGTGAATATGATCTCAATTAATATCTTGGAGCTAAAATTATTCTGAATTGTTGGGGAGTATTACATGTTCTTTTAAGCATAAATATGATAAATATTGGGGACTGTTGACAAATTTAACATGTTGGATGCTTATGACAAGAACGTGTCTACTAGTATGACTAATTTTGTTAAAATCATATTGGATACCTTGTAAATTTTATGAAAAATAAATTACAGATGATAAAGGGATAAAAGATGGTGGGAATTCATCAAGAGATGTTTTGGATGATAATACTAAAGTCTCATCTAGTATCAATGGTGTTTCTGAAAGTATAGTGGATATGTGAAAAAAATAAAAAAAAAAGTGAAGGCTAATGCAGATAGCATATTAAATGTGGAGAAATATTTGACAAAGGAAACTGTGAAAAATGAGAATTTTGGTATATTGAATTGGTGAAAATCGAACGCTTTAAAATATAGGGTTATTTCTATCATAGCCCATGGTGTCTTAGGTATCTTGCTTTCAACTATTGCATCTAAGTCATGTGTTTAGCATAGGTGGGTGTGTGCTTGATGTCTTTCGCAGCTCGTTATTACCAAAAATGATGCAAACTTTGATTTGCACTCAAAGTTAGTTGTGCCATTCTAAACATGAAGTTAGAGATCAAGAGTTAATCAATTGATAGTAGGGAGAAGATTGTTGATGTTACTTTTATGATGATATCTTCATTATTTGTTAATTAATTAATTCAAGTAATATTTTATATGAAAAATGAGTAATTTTACATGTTTTGTAGGTTGTTTGACTAATACATCGATATTACAAGGAGCAAGTTCACAACATTAATAGCATCTTATGAATCAATTGATGGATTATGACTACACATTTCTATGGAATTAAAGTATTGCATTTATTTCTAACATTAATGTTTTGTGTTATTAGTCAATAGAAGACTATAAAGTTAATGTTGTGTTTAGAAGTATAAGACTTTAGACTATGTTATAGTATTTTGTTGTTTGTACGTGAGTTAAATATTTTGCATTATTAGTATTGATTAATGATTATACTTTCGTTCTAGAGTTTGATTACAACGTGCTATATATTTTTTAAGTGAATTTTACCATATTATGAAATAATTGTTGTGGGAGATTTAAAGATTCTCACATGCTAGCTTTGAAGAAGGTAATATGTCTTATCTTAAAATTATTTTTTCTAACCAAAATTATGTAATATTAATTATAAATTAATTTTTTTTAACAAAAATTATGAAATTTGGAAAGAGATTTAACATACATAGAATTTGGATTCATGGAGAGATTCAAGATCAACATACATTTGCTACCAACTTCTTCATAACAACTAAAAGTAAGCTTCTATTTTCTTTTACACTATCATTAAAGATCCGATTTTCACCTAATATAGTTGTGGCCCAAAATGACAAACTTTTATTAGGTCTAGGTCGTGTTAATGTCTAAAAAATAAACCCGATGTATATTTAAGATTGAATTTGGGTCAAGACAAATCCGGTTTTACCCGACCCATGTACACCCTACTCTTTAGGTTAGCATCTCCACGAATTAGCACTACGGGAGTGGGGATATATTCGAAGAAACTTTGATGATCAAATCAGAAGAGTCTTTAAAGTGACATAATGGTAATATAAATGTGTGTGGGTGTAAGAACTGTATCTGGGGGAGCTAATAGCGCTCCCATTTATATTATTTGCCTTTTATTAATCATTTTCTATATATTTAAAAAAGTTTAGATAAGATAAGATAATAATTTAAATAGTTATATTATTTTGTCAATCCTTATAGTTTCATTAAATTTATAAATAAGTCAATATAATTCAAAAGCTTCTAATTGGATCCCTACACCGTTTTGTTTTTTGTAATTTAAAGTTAACAAAGTAATTTAACATTTTTAAAACTGAAACTATAAAACTATTTGGGCAAAGCCACTTCACCATATCAAAGTCTAATTGTGCACCTTCTTTCTCTATTAAGGTTTTAATTTTATTAGTCTCCCTTTGAACCAGATCAAAACGGAGAACACAAGCTATTTGATATTTTAATTCAAAATTTCTTTCATAAAAGCCATCTCTTCGTAATAATTTATCCCTTTTCAATTGTTAGATAGAAGACCTATTTAGAGTAAGTTTTACAGACATTGAACTTTATAAACAATGATCAAACCCTTCCAAATAGTAAAAAGTTCAGCTTTTAATATACTAATTCCTAAAACACAACCAAAACACCCTTTCGCCCAATCACCAACACAATCTCTAATCATATATCCAAATCCAACTCTTCCAACATGTTTAAAAACATTATCATCATAATTTAATTTGACAAACAAAGGATGAAATCTGTTGTGACAAGATGAGAATGATAAGAAAATTCCATGGTGGAAGAGTGGTGCATGAATTGTCAATCACACTTTTCACAACTCGTATCACTAACCAGCAAGTGCACTGGGTCGTCCAAGTAATACCCACTACAAGAAAAAAGGCCTATCGGCACCATTTTTTCTTGCCACGCTTTTAAAGCGTGCCCAAAAGTGGTCAATGGCCACGCTTTTACGAGGGTGGCCACTGATTTGTGATTTGGCCACGCTTTAGAAGGAAATCGGCATGTTTTTTTTAGGATGGCCACTGATTTGAAATTTGGCTACGCTTTTTTTTGCCACGCTTGAAAAGCGTGGCCATAGAGAAAAATCGGCACGCTTAAAAAGCGTGGCTAATTTGTCTTTCAATAGTCACCTTTTTAAGCCCATATGCTGTATTTATTTTGGCACCCTACAAAAGCGTGCCAATAAAGTTTTATCCCCCAAAATTTAATTTTCATATTTATTTAAGCACCCTGCATAAACGTACCAATAGAGGTCCCCAAAATTTTAATTTCCCACCTTTTTTTTCCACACTTAACATTTTTTAAGTTCACTTTTAACCTAGCAGAAGTGATAACAACCCTCATACATACACTTCACTTTTATTTCCAAATCTCCTTTAACCCTAGCTAGAAGCCGTCGCACCTAGCGGCTGTTCATCACTGCCGATTGCGATGACCGTTGCACCACCCAGCTTGCCTTCATCTAACCCTCACACCCAGCCCTCTCTCTGTCGTACCCTTGTTGTTTCTCAACGGTCTCTCGCACCATCAACGCTGCTCCGTCTACGCACCCAGGAATCGGCGCTGCTCCGTCCACGCACCCTCGTCGGATTCGGAACCTCCATCGGCGAGGAGAAGAGGAAGAGGAAAACCTTAGAGGAGAAGCCCTCCGCCGATTCCGCAATCGAAGCTTCGGAGAAGAAGAGGAAGTACCACGAGTCAATTGAAGAGGAGGAACAAGACTCACACCCTCTGTGTGAGGTGCGGCCACCGTAGCTTTCACCTCCAGAAGAGTCGCTGCTCCGCCTGCGGTTCCCCCACTGCACGCAAGATGAATGTAAACCCTAATTTCTTCCATTTTCATTCATGATTCCTGATTCTACACATTTTAGTTTTAATCCTCACTTCATTCAGCGATTCTCTCTTTTTCCTCATATTCCGATTCATCGCTTTTTGCTTGCTTCATTCATTGCAGTACGAGAAGGTTGAGAAGATTAGGGAAGGAACCTACGGCATCGTTTACAAGGCTCGCGACTGCGTTACCAATGAGACCATCGCTCTCAAGAAGATTCGCCTTGAGCAGGAGGATGAAGGCATTCCTAGCACTGCAATTCGCGAGATTTCTCTCCTCAAGGAGATGCAGCATAGGAATATTGTTAGGTATTCTTTTCTTCATCCTAATCTCACTTCTTCTTGCTATTATTATTCGAATGCGTGTATCTCTGATGAATGCTGCTTTTTAGTAATTTGTGTTTGTGGTTTCAATTGGTAAAATTCATGTGACGTAGAAAATTGGAGGGTTTCTGGTGTTCATTGTGTGTGGTGTTTTTGGTAAAATTGAGATTTCTTTCGTTTGGTGTTTTTGGTGGAAAATTGAGGCTTCATTGTATGGAAAATTACTATGGTGTGTGGTTTGTACTTTGTAAATTGTAATGAAATTATATATATATTGGGATGTTTATGATTAGTAGTTCAATCATGGTTAATCACAGAACCTGAAATGATGTTTCCTTCAATGTGAGACTTGTTGACTGTAGTTGATAGTCTGTGTTTTTTATTACAGATAACTGGAGCGTGAAGGCCATCCGCAGAAAGACCACTGGCACTGGCAGGATGAGGTACCTCCGTCACGTGCCTTCCGATTCAAGAGCGGCTTCAGAGAAGGTACCTCCACGATCTATTTTCAGATCTTCAGTAGTTGTGTTTTCCGTCAATCATCATTTCGTTAATGCGATCTTGTTTCTTTTTGAGTTCTTTTTCTGTGTGTATATATAGGTATACAAAGTTCTTTTTCCTAGGCTAAATTGATTGGGTTAGTTACTAGCTCTAGCTGTTGAATTTGCTAGTGTGGGTTATTGTTAGTGTTATTGTTGATTGCTTGTTTCCATTTTGTGGTTCAGAGTCTGAAATCAAGGGGTATTCGATTCCCTGGCCGTGACAACGGGAGCTTGGCGCCTATTTTCACTCCTCTGCGTTCGGTGTCTGAGGCTGAACTTGATCTTCCACACCAGACTCAGCATGATGATATTCCTGTGCAGATTTTTACTCCTGAACAAACTAAGGAAGCTTTTGATGTTGCTAGAAACAGCATTGAGCTTCTTTCTACTATGTTGTCTTCTTCTCCACAACAAGATGTCTTGCAGGTAGATTTTATATAGTTAGTTTGGTGTAATATTTGTTAGTATATATAGAAATATGCGTGATAGTAGAAGCATATGTGCACACAACAGGGTCCAAATTAATTAAAGGTTCCACTATGGAATTGAAGAAAAAGTAGTAGCATTGGTTTTCTCTTAACTTTTTCTCATTGATTTCATTTGTAAAAAGCGAACCTCTTATGAAAAGCATGTATATGGGGTATACATACTACACTGTATGTATGTTTCTTTTTTTTTGGTGTGTCTTTCTCTGTTTGTTCTTGATTCATGCGTAGTAATTGAATTGTTCATTAGAGACTATTAATACCGAATTGTAATTGTCTCAATATGTGACTAACACTACTGTTTTGTGATTAAATTTAATCTTAGTAATTCTTATTTGATTGAGAAATAGTTGTCATTGGCTTGTTTGTAGTATATATAACTATATAGCTCTTAATTCTATGGATTAATTTGGTTGTTGGGGAAATACTAGGTGTTAATTCTATCGATTTCCATAATTGATGCATGCATGCTATAAAGCTAAGTTATGGCTCCAAGGTGCCATACTTGTGTATACATGCTGGAAACTGTCACAAAATGGTTACATTTTTGCAAAATGTCAGAAAATTCAATGATGCACATACATATTTTCTTGGAAAATTGTAATGGAAACCTGTGTTTTATTTTGTTACATGATGAGTTATTAGGAGTGTGTGTTCTGCTGACTCAGATTTTCTTGTCAAGTCCTGAATGAGTAGCTGGTACTATCATATGTTTGTACTGTCAATGTTTATTCTGCAGAAATTACGAAAATATTTGCTGTAAAGCTTCATAGCACAAGATCTGATTTTTTGGTATATTATTGTTGTTTTGTTTCCCTGTACAGTGAAGAAGAGATTGCTCTTTTTTTCTATCAACAAGGATGTCTGGGTATGTTCCATTTTATTTATCTCATGTCTTATTTATTCAATTTTCTCATAGATTCATAAAAAATGTCACTTTTTTCATAGATTTCATATCTGAAAACTGTTATGGCTACTGAGCCAGCAGCTCCTGCTGAGCATAATGTTAGTTTGCTGACAATTCCAAGTGCAAAGACTCTTGGAGAATAGGCTGGGATAAGTCTTTGAAACTTTGTTCTGCCGTGCAATTCATATCCTCTCAAACTTTTGTTTCCTTTAAATAAATCTTTTTCGCCCTCCTTACAGTTGTGCAAGATTGATTCGGAAGGAAAAGCTAGGAAGGTAACTGGTTGCTCCTGCGTAGTTTTGAAGGTATAAGCATTTTCAAGCTGATAGTTACAATACAAAACTGCAGTATGTTTTGTGTAATTGTGCTTAGACTTGTTGAAATCATTATTGAAGATAAAATGGTTGAGTGTGTTTTCATGGCATTTCTTTTAAACTTGTTGCAGGTAAGAAGAATGGGAAGTAAAGAAACTGCATTGATAGTCATGCATGAAGAATATAAAATCCTCAAGTGCTACAAAAATGATAGAAGTTCTTCCAAGAGGGCCATCTCCTTTCTCTAAAGCACAATGCTGTGAGCTACAAGATTCAGCATCATGACTTTTTGCTAATAAACCGCGAAACTCAACAATATTATGTTTGGATTATTGATATTTATTTCTTTATTTCTTTATTTCTACACAAAAAATGACAAAGAGATAGAATAAGTTAATGACTTTTAATAAGTTTTATATGTATTGATATTTTTTATCCCGATGTATTTTATAACTACTTTGGTTATAAGAGATTGATATAGCTAATTTAGTTTGAATTTTATTAATGTAATACTAATTTTCATTAATTAATTTTTTTAAATGATATTAACATATTTTTATTAATATTTTTAATTATTTTTCGAGTACATTAGAGTACTGTAAAAGCATATCAGATTTTTTTTTTAATTTGATAGGGATATAGCCACGCTTTAACAGCGTGGCAATAGGTCTATGATTCTTTGACTATTGGCACGCTTCAAAAGCGACACCATATCTTTTACTGTTGGCACGCTTCAAAAGCGTAGCCATATCTTTCACTTTTCGGTACGTTTTTAAAGCGTGCCAATAGGTTAATACATATGGCCAAGCTTTTAAGCGTGGCGAGAGTTAAAAGCGTGGCAAAAAAGAAAGCGTACCGATAGATCTACAAAAGCGTGGCGATAAAGCAACCGGCACGCTCGCAGATGTGACCCTTTCAAAAGCGTGCCGATAGCTCAAAAAGCGTGGCGAAAAGCTGTCGGCACCCTTTTTAGCACTTTTCGGCACGCTTTAAAAGCGTGGCAAAAAGCTTATTTTCTTGTAGTGACCTTACGTGAGTAAGGGTCGATCCCACGGAGATTGTTGGCTTGAAGCAATCTATGGTTATTTTGTAAATCTTAGTCAAGAGATTAATAATAAAAATTACTTTTGTTTATGAAAACTAGATAACATGAAATAAAGGTTACTTGTTATGCAGTAGTGGAGAACAGATTGAGGTTTTGGAGATGCTCTGTCTTCTGAATCTCTGCTTTCCTACTGTCTTCTTCTTCACGCACACAGATCTCCTTCCATGGCAAGTGATGAATATTTTGGAGGAAAAATAAATCTCTCCCAAAACACACAAATCTAACCGGCAAGTGTACCGGGTCGTATCAAGTAATAAAAACTCACGGGAGTGAGGTCGATCCCACAGGGATTGAAGGATTGAGCAATTTTAGCTTAGTGGTTGATTTAGTCAAGCGAATCAAGATTTGGTTGATGGTTTTGTGACTTGCAGAATTAAATTGCATTGAAGTAAAGAGAACAAGAAATAAATTGCTGAAACGTAAAGGACAAGAAATTAAATAGCAGAAACTTAAAGTGCAAGAAATGTAAATTACGGAATCTTAAAGTGCAAGAAATGTAAACAGCTGGAATTGTAAAGGGAATTGGGGAATGGATTCGCAGAATTTAAACAAGGAAAAGTTGAATTGCATTAAACAGAAGAGGGAAAGGGAATTGAGATTGAACCGGATATGAAGCAGATAAGTAAATGAGCATAGAAAGGAAAGAAACAGAATGTAAATTGGGGATTTGGATCTCAGGACCCAGAGACTAGAAAACCAAGTCTAGATCTCAATGCCTTCCTAGATCCAACAAGAACAATTGCAAGGGAATTGTAAATTGCAAAGAGAATAGATGAAGAGCAGTTAACCGGAAATGAAATTCAATTAACAGTAAAGAAGCAGAGAGATCCAAGATTGAGATTGAAACAGAATTTCTTCAATTCTCCAATCCAAGATCCAAGACAAATGTAAAATGAAATTGAAAGCAATGGAAACAAAGAAATTAAAGTTCACTCAATAACAAAAGCTCTCCGAAAACTATTATGAAAATTTCAAAAGGAAAGCTCTCCGAAGAACTTGAATTCTATCCTATTTATACACTTTCTTCCAATGATCTTCAAGCCTTGAGTTGGGCCTTTGCTCTTGGTGGAATTGGGTTGAAAGAGGCCTTGGTTGATTGCTCTTGAAGTTTGGAGAAGAACCGAAGTGAACCAATTGAACCGGTTTTGAGGTTAGCAAAAGTTGGACCAAAAGTTTGAGCCAAAGTTAGGGGTCTAACTTTGGCTCCAACTTTTCATATCAGCTAGCACATTTTGCTGGTATGAACGTTGGTGCCAATGTTAGGGGTCTAACTTTGACCCTAATGTTGGCCTTGCCTAATGTGCTTGTGGCGCCAACGTTAGCCTCCAAGTTAGGGGGCTAACGTTGGCGCAAACTTTTGCTCCTTCCCCATTGAAATTTCATGTGCCAACGTTAGATGGCCAGGGAGGAATTCATGTGCCAACGTTAGCCTCCAAGTTAGGGGGCTAACGTTGGCGCAAACTTTTGGTGTCCAGGGGAGAAATTCATGTGCCAACGTTAGCCTCAAAGTTAGGGGGCTAACGTTGGCGCAAACTTTTGGAGCCCAGGGGAGAATTTTCAAGTTCCAACGTTAGCCTCCAAGTTAGGGGGCTAACGTTGGGGCTAACTTTTCAACCAAAAGTTTGTGCAAAAGTTTGATGCTAACTTTAGGTCCAGCTTCTTGCTTCCTGGTTCAATTTCACTTATTCCATTGTCTTCTCTTTACTCCTAGCTATTCCTTCTTGCTTCAACCTTTCTCCAAGCTTTCTTCACCTATCATTAATCAACCAAACTCATCAAAGCTATGCTCAAAATCATGAGATATTCAATCTTTCATAATATGCAACAAATATAGCATAAAACCTCATGAAATGGCATGAATTCATATATGGTTGGTTCAATCAAGGGAAACATGAAAATCTACTCAATTAGCTTGCTTGTAGCTCAAGAAAGTGCATAATTCTAATGAAAACAAAAGAAAAAGACTAGTTAAAATAGGCTAAGATGACTTGTCATCACAACACCAAACTTAAAGCTTGCTTGTCCCCAAGCAAGAAAAGATTTATGCTCCAAGGTTCTTTCAATTAAGATGGATTGAGGAACAATTGTGAAGTGCAGTGAGTGAAGTGATCAAGTATCAGTGGGGTAAACTCTAAATCATATGCTCATGCAAGGGCTTCAGTGCTCACTAGTCCTTACATATTGGGAGTCATAGGTCTTAGGATTTTCATCCAAATGGTATCATGGAGGTCTCTTTATATGTAATCACCTTGAAGCAGCTTATAGTTTCTGTGCTTTGGCCTCGACTCTAAGTATCATGTCTCAAAGCGGCTCTTTAGATAAGCTTTCAATCAATACTCCTAAACCAGTTGGTTTTAAGGTATTAGGTGTTAAAGCACCCCTAAGGATTTACTTGCTCAAGCCTCTTTCTTTGACACAACTCAACCACAAGCATTTTACTAGGCTAACAACTCTTTGAGTTTTGTTTCTTTTTTTTCTTTTTCTGCCTAGTAATTGATGCTCAGAGCCTTGGGCCATATTCTTTTTGTTTTTGCATTTTCTTTTCTTTCTTTTTGTTTTGTTTGCTGCTTCTTGGATCAATAGATTTTTGAGAATCTCCACAATACTTCTTTGAACTTCATGTCCCGCCTATGAGCTCCCATGCAAGTTTTCACAAGCATGCAACCTCAATACATGATCATACAACTAAAACCACCACTTCTCCTAATCTTTTGCTTGCCTCAAAATTGTTTAATTCCTCAATCCTTCTTTTCAAAGAACTTTCATGTGATGCATTTCTTGAAAATTGAGTGCAAACAAGTTTTGAAGATGAGAATGTTGTGAATGATCAAGCCTCTTGCTTATTGAATTATAAAGGAAAACCATGATATGCATGCAGGCAGGGGTATAAAAAACTATACTATGCAGACAGGCAGCAACTTGCAATAGCAACAATATTTGATGTAAACAGTCACTTAACAATACAACCTGTTGGAGTTCACTTGCTTTCCTTCTCATCACCATTGCTGGCCTTTATGTTCATCTTTTGTTTCTTTGGTTGATGATTCTTAATCCCTCCAAAGGCTTGTATGATGTTCTGCAATGATATTGGAAGTTGCTTGTTCCCCAAGCACTTAGAAACAATGGTTAGCATGCAGGATTTATTTGTGGGCCTTTGTACTTACTTTGGTGTGAGAACACCAAACTTAGTACCTTGCCAATGGTTCTTGTGCATCAGATTAACCACCATGTGTAGAATTCTTTTTCTTTTTCAAAAATGACAAAACTGAAAACTAGGAAACAGCAGAATAGTTAACTAGTTCATCCATCATGCTTGAAGCCAGCATTATGCAGAAAATGAGAATGTGTTTTATGATGGGATTTTGGTGAAACACCAAACTTAGAATCCTTCATTCTCCCTTATATTGTTTTGGTGTGCAACACCAAACTTAGCTTCTTTGCAATGTAGATAAACTAATTAACCTTTTTATTAAAATAGTTATGAAAGGAAAACTACCTTAGGTTGGGTTGCCTCCCAACAAGCGCTCTTTTATTGTCACTAGCTTGACATCCTCTGTGCTTGCTTATTTCAGATTCTGAGCTTTCTTCTCCTTGTCCCATTGTCCATCTAAGTGAGGCTTTGCTTCCTTCTTACTTGTTTCTGTGAGGTTTTTGGCTAATTATTCTATTTGCTTCCCAATTCCCCCGAGTAGGTCCTCATAGTGTTTGTTCATCCTCTTTAGATGTGTCATCATTCTCTCTACTCCACTTTCTAGATTGGAGATCCTTTGAGAATTCTGTGAGATTGTGTGGTGATGTTGTTACAAATTTGGGATTGTGTCACTGGGCAGTGAGCTTGAAGGTCTCTCAATAGAAATTTGCTTGGAGAGCTGCCCAATCTGCCTCTCCAGGATCTTCAATGAGGCTTCATGGTTTTTGTTTGTTATTTCTTGGTGTTTCATCATTTTTTCTATCAAGGTCTCCAAGTTGGTGAGTCTTTGAGGTTCAGGTGGTGCTTGTGGTGGGTTGTGAGATGTGGGTGGTGGGTGGTAGGCATTTTGGTTAGTGAGTTGGTTGTTGGAGTTGAAGTTCCTTGGTTCCTGAGGTTGAGGTTCTCTCATTCTGAAATAAGACTGTGGCTTCCATGGTGGAAATTGTTCATTCACTGTGGTGGAGTGGAGAAAATCAATTTGTCTGGCCATTGACTCCAATTGTTGCTGAGTTTGCTGATGTAGCTGTTTGCTTTGATTCATGACTGCCTTCACTCCTTCAAAATTCATTGTATCTTCCTCCAAAGTTGCATTCTGTGGTGTCTCAAATGAGTGTTGGTTGTTGGTTCTCTTGTCGTTGAACCTTGCAGTTCCTTGACTAGTTGCTGTTGCTTTGAGTAAATCATTTGAGGAGTGATCTACTGCTCTTCTCATTTCTGGGGTTAATCCTTCATAAAATGCTTGGAAAGCCACTTTGTCATTTGCTTTCTTGTATCTTTCCCATGCTTTGAGCAATGGTTCTTCCTCTCCTTGCATGAATGGATGTGTTCCCTCTTTCATCTTGATGTTTTGTCGGGATGTAGAGAATTTGGCTAGAAATTTGGCAACCAGATCATCCCAACTAGTGATACTTCCTTGGGGGAGAGTTTCAAGCCATTGTGCTGCCTCATCCTTTAGTGAGAAAGGGAATAGCAAGAGCTTGTAGACATCATGATTTACAACATCACAGATCCTCAGAAAAATAGATAGATGCTGTTCAGAATCTTCCAAGGGATTTCCACCATAAGAACAATTGTTCTCTATTAGTGTAATGAGTTGCGGCTTCATGTTGGGATGTTCTTCTTTCCTGTGACATATGAATCAATCAATAGAAAACACAGTGATTCTCTTGAAAATTGAGTGTAGCCGGTTGAGACAAAACTTCAAACAGTTAGTGGGTTAGTCAAAATTAGAGAAAAATAAAGAAAAAGTGCTTGATCTAGATCACCACCTCACTTAATCATTGTCAATCTAATCAATCCCCGGCAACGGCGCCAAAAACTTGATGAATATTTTGGAGGAAAAATAAATCTCTCCCAAAACACACAAATCTAACCGGCAAGTGTACCGGGTCGTATCAAGTAATAAAAACTCACGGGAGTGAGGTCGATCCCACAGGGATTGAAGGATTGAGCAATTTTAGCTTAGTGGTTGATTTAGTCAAGCGAATCAAGATTTGGTTGATGGTTTTGTGACTTGCAGAATTAAATTGCATTGAAGTAAAGAGAACAAGAAATAAATTGCTGAAACGTAAAGGACAAGAAATTAAATAGCAGAAACTTAAAGTGCAAGAAATGTAAATTACGGAATCTTAAAGTGCAAGAAATGTAAACAGCTGGAATTGTAAAGGGAATTGGGGAATGGATTCGCAGAATTTAAACAAGGAAAAGTTGAATTGCATTAAACAGAAGAGGGAAAGGGAATTGAGATTGAACCGGATATGAAGCAGAGATAAGTAAATGAGCATAAAAAGGAAAGAAACAGAATGTAATTTGGGGATTTGGATCTCAGGACCCAGAGACTAGAAAACCAAGTCTAGATCTCAATGCCTTCCTAGATCCAACAAGAACAATTGCAAGGGAATTGTAAATTGCAAAGAGAATAGATGAAGAGCAGTTAACCGGAAATGAAATTCAATTAACAGTAAAGAAGCAGAGAGATCCAAGATTGAGATTGAAACAGAATTTCTTCAATTCTCCAATCCAAGATCCAAGACAAATGTAAAATGAAATTGAAAGCAATGGAAACAAAGAAATTAAAGTTCACTCAATAACAAAAGCTCTCCGAAAACTATTATGAAAATTTCAAAAGGAAAGCTCTCCGAAGAACTTGAATTCTATCCTATTTATACACTTTCTTCCAATGATCTTCAAGCCTTGAGTTGGGCCTTTGCTCTTGGTGGAATTGGGTTGAAAGAGGCCTTGGTTGATTGCTCTTGAAGTTTGGAGAAGAACCGAAGTGAACCAATTGAACCGGTTTTGAGGTTAGCAAAAGTTGGACCAAAAGTTTGAGCCAAAGTTAGGGGTCTAACTTTGGCTCCAACTTTTCATATCAGCTAGCACATTTTGCTGGTATGAACGTTGGTGCCAACGTTAGGGGTCTAACTTTGACCCTAACGTTGGCCTTGCCTAATGTGCTTGTGGCGCCAACGTTAGCCTCCAAGTTAGGGGGCTAACGTTGGCGCAAACTTTTGCTCCTTCCCCATTGAAATTTCATGTGCCAACGTTAGATGGCCAGGGAGGAATTCATGTGCCAACGTTAGCCTCCAAGTTAGGGGGCTAACGTTGGCGCAAACTTTTGGTGCCCAGGGGAGAAATTCATGTGCCAACGTTAGCCTCAAAGTTAGGGGGCTAACGTTGGCGCAAACTTTTGGAGCCCAGGGGAGAATTTTCAAGTTCCAACGTTAGCCTCCAAGTTAGGGGGCTAACGTTGGGGCTAACTTTTCAACCAAAAGTTTGTGCAAAAGTTTGATGCTAACTTTAGGTCCAGCTTCTTGCTTCCTGGTTCAATTTCACTTATTCCATTGTCTTCTCTTTACTCCTAGCTATTCCTTCTTGCTTCAACCTTTCTCCAAGCTTTCTTCACCTATCATTAATCAACCAAACTCATCAAAGCTATGCTCAAAATCATGAGATATTCAATCTTTCATAATATGCAACAAATATAGCATAAAACCTCATGAAATGGCATGAATTCATATATGGTTGGTTCAATCAAGGGAAACATGAAAATCTACTCAATTAGCTTGCTTGTAGCTCAAGAAAGTGCATAATTCTACTGAAAACAAAAGAAAAAGACTAGTTAAAATAGGCTAAGATGACTTGTCATTAGCAAGCTGTATGTTGGTGGATCACCGTTGTCAATGGCTACCATCCATCCTGTCAGTGAAAATGGTCCAAATGCGCTGTCACCGCACGGCTAATCATCTGTCGGTTCTCACTCATGTTGGAATAGAATCCGTTGATTCTTTTGCGTCTGTCACTATGCCCAACACTCGTGAGTTTAAAGCTAGTCATAGTCATCCCTTCCAGATCCTACTCGGAATACCACAGACAAGGTTTAGACTTTCCGGATCTCAGGAATGACCGCCAATAATTCTAGCCTATACCACGAAGACTTTGATCATGAACCAGGAGGCTAAGAGATACACACTCAAGCTAGTGCATATAGAACGGAGGTGGTTGTCAGGCACGCGTTCATAGGTGAGAATGATGATGAGTGTCACGGATTATCACATTCATCAGGGTGAAGTGCGAGTGAATATCTTAGAATAGAAACAAGCGTGATTGAATGAAAAACAGTAGTAATTGCATTAATTCATCGAAACACAGCAGAGCTCCTCACCCCCAATCATGGGGTTTAGAGACTCATGCCGTCAGAAATACAATGTGAAGTGTAAAAATGTCATGAGATACATAATAAATCTCTAAAAGTTGTTTAAATACTAAACTAGTAACCTAGGTTTACAGAAAATGAGTAAACTACGATAGATAGTGCAGAAATCCACTTCCGAGGCCCACTTGGTGTGTGCTGGGGTTGAGACTTGAGATTTACACGTACCTAGGCTATTTCTGGAGTTAAACGCCACGTTGTAACCTGTTTTGGGTGTTTAACTCCAACTTGTAACCTGTTTCTGGCATTTAATGCCAGAATGCAACATGGAACTCGCGTTGAACGCCAGTTTATGTCATTTATTTTTGAGCAAAGTATGGACTATTATATATTTCTGGAAAGCCCTGGATGTCTACTTTCCAACGCAATTGAGAGCGCACCATTTGGATTTTTGTAGCTCCAGAAAATCAATCTCGAGTGTAGGGAGGTCAAAATCTAACAGCATCTGTAGTCGTTTTTTAGCCTCTGAATAAGATTTTGCTCAGGTCCCTCAATTTCAGCCAGAAAATACCTGAAATCACAGAAAAACACACAAACTCATAGTAAAGTCTAGAAATATGAATTTTGAATAAAAACTAATAAAAATATAGTAAAAACTAACTAAATCATACTAAAAACTACCTAAAAGTAATGCCAAAAAGCGCATAAATTATCCGCTCATCACAACACTAAACTTAAATTGTTGCTTGTCCCCAAGCAACTGAAAATCAAATAGGATAAAAAGAAGAGAATATACCATAAACTCCAAAATATCAATGAAACTTAGCTCCAATTAAATGAGCGGGACTAGTAGCTTTTTGACCTGAACAGTTTTGGCATCTCACTTTATCCCTTGAAGTTCAGAATGATTGGCATCTATAGAAACTCAGAATTCAGATAGTGTTATTGATTTTTCTAGTTTAGTATGTTGATTCTTGAACACAGCTACTTTATGAGTCTTGGCCGTGGCCCTAAGCACTTTGTTTTTCAATATTACCACCGGATACATAAATGCCACAGACACATAATTCGGTGAACCTTTTTAGATTGTGACTCAGCTTTGCTAAGGTCCCCAATTAGAGGTGTCCAGGGTTCTTAAGCACACTCTGTTTTTGCTTTGGACCTCGACTTTAACCGCTCAGTCTCAAGCTTTTAACTTGACACCTTCACGCCACAAGCACATGGTTAGAGACAGCTTAGTTTATCCGCTTAGGCCAGAATTTTATTCCTTTGGGCCCTCCTATCCACTGATACTCAAAGCCTTGGATCCTTTTTATTACCCTTGCCTTTTGGTTTTAAAGGCTATTGGCTTTTTCTGCTTGCTTTTGCTTTTTCTTTCTCTTTTTTTTCGCAAGCCTTATTTATTCATTGCTTTTTCTTGCTTCAAGAATCAATTTTATGATTTTTCAGATTATCAAATAATATTTCTCCTTTTTCATTATTCTTTAGGAGCCAACAATTTTAACATTCATAAACAACAAATTCAAAAGACATATGCACTGTTCAAGCATTCATTCAGAGAACAAAAAGTATTGTCACCACATCAAAATAATTAAACTAATTTCAAGGATGAATTCGAAATCATGTACTTCTTGTTCTTTTGTAATTAAAATATTTTTCATTTAAGAAAGGTGATGGATTCGTAGGACATTCATAACTTTAAGGCATAGACTCTAATCTTTATTTATTATTTAATAGAAATAATATAAAATAGGCATAAAAAGCAGACAATTAGTAATAAAAGAAAGGAAATTAAAGATATAAAGACAAATGACTCTAATTCTAATACTCATGTACTTTTAAAATGGATAAAAGGTTATCAAAGAGTTAGGACTCAACAACCTTTATTTTGGGAGGTATATGCCTCTTTAGTCTGTGGGGTGCTTGGTCCTTTGATGAGCGGATAATTTATACGCTTTTTGGCATTATTTTTACATGGTTTTTAATATGATTTAGTTATTTTTTAGTATATTTTTATTAGTTTTTAAATAAAAATCACATTTCTGGATTTTACTATGAGTTTGTGTATTTTTCTGTATTTTTCCTGCACTCAAAGTGGATTTTCTGGAGCTACAGAACTCCAAATGGCGCGCTCTCAATTGCGTTGGAAAGTAGACATCCAGGATTTTTCAGCAATATATAATAGTCCATACTTTTCTCGAGTTTAGATGATGCAAACTGGCGTTCAACGCCAGTTCCATGTTGCATTCTGGAGTTAAACGCCAGAAACAGGTTGCAAAGTGGAGTTAAACGCAAGAAACAGGTTACAAACTGGCGTTCAACTCCAAGAGAAGCCTCTACACATGAAAGCTTCAATGCTCAGCCCAAGCACACATCAAGTGGGCCCCGGAAGTGGATTTCTGCATCATTTACTTATTTCTGTAAACCCTAGTAACTAGTTTAGTATAAATAGAACTTTTTACTATTGTATTTACATCTTTGGATTGTCTTTTGATCCTTTGATCATGTTTTGGGGGTTGGCCATTCGGCCATGCCTGGACCTTGTTCTTATGTATTTTCAACGGTAGAGTTTCTACACACCATAGATTAAGGTGTGGAGCTTTGCTGTTTCTCATGAATTAATGCAAAGTACTATTGTTTTTCTATTCAATTCAAGCTTATTCCGATTCTAAGATATTCATTCGCACCTCAATATGAATGTGATGATTGTGACACTCATCATCATTCCCAACCTATGAACGCGTGTCTGACAACCACTTCTGTTCTACCTTAGATTGAATGAGTATCTCTAGGATTCCTTAATCAGAGTCTTCGTGGTATAAGTTAGAATCCATGGACGGCCATTCTTGAGATCTGGAAAGTCTAAACCTTGTCTGTGGTATTCCGAGTAGGATCTGGGAAGGGATGGCTGCGACGAGCTTCAAACTCGCGAGTGCTGGGCGTAGTGACAGACGCAAAAGGATCAATGGATCCTATTCCAACATGATCGAGAACTGACAGATGATTAGCCATGCAGTGACAGCGCATTGGACCATTTTCACAGAGAGGATGGGATGTAGCCATTGACAACGGTGATGCCCTACATACAGCTTGCCATGGAAGGGAGTAAGAATGATTGGATGAAGACAGCAGGAAAGCAGAGGTTCAGGAGGAACGAAAGCATCTCTATATGCTTATCTGAAATTCTCACCAAGGAATTACATAAGTATCTCTATCCTAGTTTATATTTTAATTTTATTTTTATTGTCAATTCACCATAACCATTTAAATCTGCCTGACTGAGATTTACAAGGTGACCATAGCTTGCTTCAAGCCGACAATCTCCGTGGGATCGACCCTTACTCAGGTAAGGTTTATTACTTGGATGACCCAGTGCACTTGCTGGTTAGTTGTGCGAAGTTATGACAAAGTGTGTGAATTACGTTCCGAGCACCAAGTTTTTGGCACCGTTGTTAAGGATCACAATTTCGTGCACCAAGTTTTTGGCGCCGTTGCCGGGGATTGTTCGTGTTTGGACAACTGACGGTTCATCTTGTTGCTCAGATTAGGTAATTTTCTTCTTGTTTTAACTTTTATTTTGTTTTCAAAAAGTTTTAAAAAATTTTTCAAAAATTTTTTCTTTGTTTTCATTTTTCTAAAAATAAATTTTCGAAAATCCAAAAAAATTATAAAATCATAAAATAAAAAATAATTTGTGTTTCTTATTTGAGTCTTGTGTCAATTTTTAAGTTTGGTGTCAATTGCATCTTTTTAATTTTTCTTAAAATTTTTGAAAACTCATGCATGTGTTCTTCATGATCTTCAAGTTGTTCTTGATGATTTTCTATGTTTGATCTTTAATTTTTCTTGTTTTGTGTCTTTTCTTGTTTTTCATATGCATTTCCAATTTGTTAGTGTCTAAAGTTTAAAAATTTCTAAGTTTGGTGTCTTGCATGTTTTCTTTTCTTGAAAATTTTTCAAAAATAAGTTCTTGATGTTCATCATGATCTTCAAAGTATTCTTGGTGTTCATCTTGACATTCAAAGTGTTCATGCATGCATTAGTTGTTTTGATTCATAATTTCTATGTTTTGTGTCAATTTTGTGTTTTTCTCTTTCATCATTAAGAATTCAAAAATAAAAAAAATATATTTTTCCCTCTTTCTCTCATAAATTTTCGAAAATTTGAGTTGACTTTTTCAAAACTTTTTAAAATTTAGTTGTTTCTTATGAGTCAAATCAAATTTTCAATTTAAAAATTCTATCTTTTTCAAATCTTTTAAAAAAAATTCAAATCTTTCTCATTTTTCTTTTATGATTTTCGAAAATTTCAAAATGATTTTCAAAAATCTTTTTCTTATTTTGTTTCATATTTTCGAAATTAATGCTGACAATTAATGTGATTGACTAAAAAATTTTTAAGTTTGTTACTTGCCTAGTAAGAAAGGTTCAATCTTTAAACTCTAGAATCATATCTTTTTAGTTTCTTGTTAGTCAAGTAATCAACTTTGATTTCAAAAATCAAATCTTTTTAAATTTCTTTTTCAAATCTTTTTCAAATTAAGTTTCAATCATATCTTTTTCAAAATTAATTTCAAAATCTTTTCTAACTTCTTATCTTTTCAAAATTAAATTTCAAATCCTTTCCAACTAATCCTCTCTTTTTGTTTCAATCATATCTTTTTCAAAACTACCTAACTAACTCTCTAATTTTCAAAAATCACCTTCCCTCTTTTTCAAAATTTCTTTTTAATTAACTATTTGTTTTAAATTTTAATTTGATTTAATTTTATTTTTCTTTTTAAATTTTCGAATTTTTATTTTAAATTCAATTTAAAAACAAAAATACTTTTATTTTAATTTATTTAATTTTCGAATTCTCTCATTTCTCATCCCCTTCTGTTTATTTATTCATCTACTAACACCCCTCTTTCACCCAAGAATTCGAACTCATTCCTCTCCCTTGTGTTTAGATTCTTATCTTTTCCTTCCTCCATTATTCTCTTCTTACACTTACATAAAGAATCTCTATACTGTGACGTAGAGGATTCCATATTTTCTGTTCTCTTCTTTTTCATATGAGCAGGAACAAGGATAAGAACATTCTTATTGAAGCTGATCCTGAACCTGAAAGGACTCTGAAGAGGAAGCTAAGGGAAGCTAAAGCACAACTCTCTAGAGAAAATCTGACAGAAATTTTCGAAAAAGAAGGAGACATGGCCAAAAATAATAACAATGCAAGGAAGATGCTTGGTGACTTCACTGCACCAAATTCCAATTTACATGGAAGAAGCATCTCAATCCCTGCCATTGGAGTAAACAACTTTGAGCTTAAACCTCAATTAGTTTCTCTGATGCAACAGAACTGTAAGTTTTATGGACTTCCATCAGAAGATCCTTTTTAGTTCTTAACTGAATTCTTGCAGATCTGTGATACTGTTAAGGCCAATGGGGTTGATCCCGACGTGTACAGGCTTATGCTTTTCCCGTTTGCTGTAAGAGACAGAGCTAGAATATGGTTGGACTCTCAACCTAAGGATAGCCTGAACTCTTGGGATAAGCTGGTCATGGCTTTCTTAGCCAAGTTCTTTCCTCCTCAAAAGCTTAGCAAGCTTAGAGTGGTTGTTCAAACCTTCAAACAGAAGGAGGGTGAATCCCTCTATGAAACTTGGGAGAGATACAAGGAACTGACCAAAAAGTGTCCTTCTGACATGCTTTCAGAATGGACCATCCTGGATATATTCTATGATGGTCTGTCTGAATTATCTAAGATGTCATTGGACCATTCTGCAGGTGGATCCATTCACCTAAAGAAAACGCATGCAGAAGCTCAAGAACTCATTGACATGGTTGCAAATAACCAGTTCATGTACACTTCTGAAAGGAATCCTGTGAATAATGGGACGCCACAAAGGAAGGGAGTTCTTGAAGTTGATACTCTGAATGCCATATTGGCTCAGAATAAAATATTGACTCAGCAAGTCAATATGATCTCTCAGAGTCTGAATGGATTGAAAGAATCATCCAACAGTACTAAAGAGGCCTCTTCTGAAGAAGAAGCTTATGATCTTAAGAACCCTGCAATAGCAGAGGTGAATTACATGGGTGAACCCTATGGAAACACCTATAATCCCTCATGGAAAAATCATCCAAATTTCTCATGGAAGGATCAACAAAAGCCTCAACAAGGCTTTAATAATGGTGGAAGAAACAGGTTTAGCAATAGCAAGCCTTTTCCATCATCCACTCAGCAACAGACAGAGAATTCTGAGCAGAATCTATCTAGCTTAGCAAATATAGTCTCTGATCTATCTAAGGCCACTCTGAGTTTCATGAATGAAACAAGGTCCTCCATTAGAAATTTGGAGGCACAAGTGGGCCAGCTGAGTAAAAAAGTCACTAAAACTCCTCCTAGTACTCTCCCAAGCAATACAGAAGAGAATCCAAAAAGAGAGTGCAAGGCCATAACCTTACTTGGTGTGGCCGAACCCAAAGAGGAGGAGAAGGACGTGAATCCTAGTGAAGAAGACCTCCTGGGACGTCCATTGACCTATAAAGAGTTTCCCTTTGAGGAACCAAAGGAATCTGAGGCTCATCTAGAGATCATAGAGATTCCATTGAACCTCCTTTTACCATTTATGAGCTCTGATGACTATTCATCTTCTGAAGAAGATGAAGACATTGCTGAAGAGCAAGTTGCTCAATATTTAGGAGCAATCATGAAGCTGAATGCCAAATTATTTGGCAATGAGACTTGGGAGGATGAACCTCCATTGCTCGTCAAGGAACTAAATGCCTTGGATCAGCAAACTCTACCTCAAAAGAAACAGGATCCTGGTAAATTCTTAATACCCTGTAACATAGGCACCATGACCTTTGAGAAGGCTCTGTGTGACCTGGGGTTAGGAATAAACTTAATGCCACTCTCTGTAATGGAGAAACTTGGGATATTTGAGGTGCAAGTTGCCAGAATCTCATTAGAGATGGCAGACAACTCAAGAAAACAGGCTTATGGACTAGTAGAGGACGTGCTAGTAAAGGTTGAAGGCCTTTACATCCCTGCTGATTTCATAATTCTAGACACTGGGAAGGATGAGGATGAATCCATCATCCTTGGAAGACCTTTCCTAGCCACAGCAAAAGCTGTGGTTGATGTGGACAGAGGAGAGTTGGTCCTTCAACTGAATGAGGACAACCTTTTGTTTAAAACTCAAGGATCTCCTTCTGTAACCATGGAGAGGAAGCATGAAAAGCTTCTCTCACTGCAGAGTCAACCAAAGCCCCCACAGTCAAACTCTAAGTTTGGTGTTGGGAGGCCACAATCAAACTCTAATTTTGGTGTTGAACCCCCACATTCAAACTCTAAGTTTGGTGTTGGAAGGTTGATGAGCGGATAATTTATACACTTTTTGGCATTGTTTTTACATAGTTTTCAGTATGATTTAGTTAGTTTTTAGTATATTTTTATTAGTTTTTAAATAAAATTCACATTTCTGGACTTTACTATGAGTTTGTGTGTTTTTCTGTGATTTCAGGTATTTTCTGGCTGAAATTGAGGGACTTGAGCAAAAAGCAAATTCAGAGGTTGAAGAAGGACTGCAGATGCTGTTGGATTCTGACCTCCCTGCACTCAAAGTGGATTTTTTGTTGCTACAGAACTCCAAATGGTGCACTCTCAATTGCGTTGGAAAGTAGACATCCAGGGCTTTCCGGAAATATATAATAGTCATACTTTGCCTGAGTTTAGCAGATGCAAACTGGCGTTCAACGCCAGTTTCATGTTGCATTCTGGAGTTAAACGCCAGAAATAGGCTGCAAAGTAAAGTTAAACGCCAAAAACAGGTTATAAACTGGCGTTCAACTCCAAGAAAGACCTCTCCACGTGAAATCTTCAACGCTCAGCCCAAGCACACACCAAATGGGCCCCGAAAGTGGATTTCTGTATCATTTACTTATCTCTGTAAACCATAGTAACTAGTTTAGCATAAATAGGACTTTTTACTATTGTATTAGACATCTTGGGACGTTTAGTTCTTAGATCATGGGGGCTGGCCTCTCGGCCATGCCTAGACCTTGTTCTTATGTATTTTCAACGGTAGAGTTTCTACACACCATAGATTAAGGTGTGGAGCTCTGCTGTTCCTCATGAATTAATGCAAAGTACTATTGTTTTTCTATTCAATTCAAGCTTATTCCTGTTCTAAGATATTCATTCGCACCCAAGAACATGATGAATGTGATGATTATGTGACGCTCATCACTATTCTTACCAATGAACGCGTACCTGACAATCACTTCCGTTCTACATGAAGATGAGATAGAATGAGTATCTCTTAGATATCTAATACAGGGGACCGAGTCTGAGATATTAGAGTCTTCGTGGTATAAGTTAGAACCCATGGATGGCCATTCCCGAGATCTGAAAAGTCTAAACCTTGTCTGTGGTATTCCGAGTAGGATCTGGGAAGGGATGGCTGTGACGAGCTTCAAACACGCGAGTGCTGGGCGTAGTGACAGACGTAAAAGGATAGTAAATCCTATTCCAGTATGATCGAGAACCGACAGATGATTAGCCATGCAGTGACAGCGCATTGGACCATTTTCACAGAGAGGATGGGATGTAGCCATTGACAACGGTGATACCCTACATACAGCTTGCCATTGAAGGGAGTAGGAATGATTGGATGAAGACAGCAGGAAAGCAGAGGTTCAGGAGGAACGAAAGCATCTCTATACGCTTATCTGAAATTCTCACCAAGGAATTACATAAGTATCTCTATCCTAGTTTATATTTTAATTATATTTTTATTGTCAATTCTCCATAACCATTTAAATCCGCCTGACTAAGATTTACAAGGTGGCCATAGCTTGCTTCAAGCCGACAATCTCCGTGGGATCGACCCTTACTCACGTAAAGTTTATTACTTGGACGACCCAGTGCACTTGCAGGTTAGTTGTGCGAAATTGTGACAAAGTGTGATTCACGTTTGAGAGCACCAAGTCTTTGGTGCCATTGTTGATGATCGCAATTTCGTGCACCAAGTTTTTGGCGCCGTTGCCGGGGATTGTTCGAGTTTGAACAACTGACGGTTCATCTTGTTGCTCAGATTAGGTAATTTTATTTTAATTTTAAGCTTTTTGTTTTTATTATTCTTATTTATAAAAAAAATAATAATAAAAATAAATATTTTCAAAAATATATTTTTCTTCAGAATTTTTAAGAATGAATTCTAGTGTTTCATGATGATTTGTTGAATCCTGGCTGGCTGTAAGGCATGTCTAATCTTTTGGACCGGGGTTTCAACTTATCATCACAAGAGCTTGTTGATCTTCACCCATTTGGCAGTTACACACATAGTTGTTGTATATATGGGAGGTAGGCAATATCTGCTGAAGCTTGGCTGGCCATTGGCCATGTCTAGTGTTTTGGACCGGAGCTTTCACTGAAAGCTTGGCAGGCTAGTAAGCCATGTCTAATTCCTGGACCGGAGCTTTAGACTAACATTGCAAGATTCCTGGAATTCCTATTAAAAATTTTGAAATCCTTATTTTTCTTTTTCCAATTAATTTTTAAAAAATACCAAAAAAAATTTAGTAAAATTATAAAACCAAAAATAATTTGATGTTTCTTGTTTGAATTTAGTGTCAAGTCATAAGTTTAGTGTCAATTGCATGTTTATCTCTTTCTTGCATTTTTCGAAAATTCATGCATTGCATTCTTCATGATCTTCAAGTTGTTCTTGGTAAGTCTCCTTGTTTGATCTTCATATTTTCTTGTTTTGTGTCTTTTCTTGTTTTTCATATGCATTTTCAATTTGTTAGTGTCTAAAGTTTGAAAATTTCTAAGTTTGGTGTCTTGCATGTTTTTCTTTTCTTAAAAATTTTAAAAAATAAGTCTTGATGTTCATCTTGATCTTCAAAGTGTTCTTGGTGTTCATCTTGACATTCATAGTGTTCTTGCATGCATCATTTGTTTTGATCCAAAATTTTCATGCATTGAGTCTTTTTGATGTTTTTCTCTCTCATCATTAAAATTAAAAAAAAAATCAAAAAAATATCTTTCCCTTATTTTACTCATAATTTTCGAAATTTTGAGTTGACTTTTTCAAAACTTTTTAAAATTTAGTTGTTTCTTATGAGTCAAATCAAATTTTCAATTTAAAAATTCTATCTTTTTCAAATCTTTTTCAAAAATCAAATCTTTTTCATTTTTCTTTTATGATTTTTGAAAATTTCAAAATTTATTTTCAAAATCTTTTTCTTATTTCTATTTCATATTTTCAAAATCTTTACTAACAATTAATGTGATTGATTCAAAAATTTTCTAAGTTTGTTACTTGCCTATTAAGAAAGGTTCAATCTTTAAAATTTAAAATCATATCTTTTTGTTTCTTGTTCATCAAGTAATCAATTTTAATTTCCAAAATCAAATCTTTTTAAATTTCTTTTTCAAATCTTTTTCAAAATAAATTTCAATCACATCTTTTTCAAAATCAATTTCAAAATCTTTTCTAACTTCTTTTCTAACTTCTTATCTTTTCAAAAATTAAGTTTCAAATCTTTTTCAATCAATCTTATCTTTTTGTTTGATTCTTATCTTTTTCAAAACTACCTAACTAATTTCCTCTCTTCAATTTTCGAAAATCACCTTCCTCTTTTTCAAAATTCCTTTTTAATTAACTAATTTTTTTAACTTTTAATTTAATTTAATTTTTTTATTTTCAAATTTTAATTATAATTTTAATTTAAAAACAAAAATATTTTTCTTTTCTTTTCAATTATTTTTGAAAATTCCATCCCTCATCTCCTTCTATTTATTTATTTATCTACTAACACCCCTCTTTCACTCAAAAAAATTCGAACCCAATCCTTTTCCTTGTGTTTGGATTCTTATCTTTTTCTTTTTCCATTCTTTTCTTCTTCTACTTACATAAAGGAATCTCTATACTGTGACATAGAGGATTCCATATTTTCTGTTCTCTTCTTTTTCATATGAGCAGGAACAAGGATAAGAACATTCTTGTTGAAGTTGATCCTGAACCTGAAAGGACTCTGAAGAGGAAGCTGAGGGAAGCTAAAGCACAACTCTCTGGAGAAAATCTGACAGAAATTTTCGAAAAAGAAGGAGACATGGCCGAAAATAATAACAATGCAAGGAAGATGCTTGGTGACTTTACTGCACCAAATTCCAATTTACATGGAAGAAACATCTCAATCCCTGCCATTGGAGCAAACAACTTTAAGCTGAAACCTCAATTAGTTTCTCTGATGCAACAGAACTGTAAGTTTTATGGACTTCCATCAGAAGATCCTTTTCAGTTCTTAACTGAATTCTTGCAAATCTGTGATACTGTTAAGACCAATGGGGTTGATCCCGAGGTCTACAGGCTTATGCTTTTCCCGTTTGCTGTAAGAGACAGAGCTAGAATATAGTTGGACTCTCAACCTAAGGATAGCCTGAACTCTTAGGATAAGCTGGTCACGGCTTTTTTAGCCAAGTTCTTTCCTCCTCAAAAGCTTAGTAAGCTTAGAGTGGATGTTCAAACCTTCAAGCAGAAAGAAGGTGAATCCCTCTATGAAGCTTGGGAGAGATACAAGGAACTGACCAAAAAGTGTCCTTCTGACATGCTTTCAGAATGGACCATCCTGGATATATTCTATGATGGTCTGTCTGAGCTATCAAAGATGTCACTTAATCATTCTGCAGGTAGATCTATTCACCTAAAGAAAACGCCGGCAGAAGCTCAAGAACTCATTAACATGGTTGCAAATAACCAGTTTATGTATACTTCTGAAAGGAATCCTGTGAGTAATGGGACGCCTATGAGGAAGGGAGTTCTTGAAATTGATACTCTGAATGCCATATTGGCTCAGAATAAAATATTGACTCAGCAAGTCAATATGATCTCTCAGAGTCTGAATGGATTGAAGGAATCATCCAACAGTACTATAGAGGCATCTTCTGAAGAAGAAGCTTATGATCCTGAGAACCCTGCAATAGCAGAGGTGAATTACAGGGTTAAACCCTATGGAAACACCTGTAATCCCTCATAGAGAAATCATCCAAATTTCTCATGGAAGGATCAACAAAAGCCTCAACAAGGCTTTAATAATGGTGGACAAAACAGGTTTAGCAATAGAAATCCTTTTCCATCATCCACTCAGCAACAGACCGAGAATTTTGAGCAGAATCCATCTAGCTTAGCAAATATAGTCTCTGATCTATCTAAGGCCACTTTAAGTTTCATAAATGAAACAAGGTCCTCCATTAGAAATTTGGAGGCACAAGTGGGCCAGCTAAGTAAAAGGGTCACTGAAACTCCTCCTAGTACTCTCCCAAGCAATACAGAAGAAAATCCAAAGAGAGAGTGCAAGGCCATTGACTTGACCATCATGGCCGAACCTACAAGGGAGGGGGAGAACGTAAATCCTAGTGAGGAAGACCTCCTGGGACGCTCAGTGACCAATAAGGAGTTTCCCTTTGAGGAGCCAAAGGAATCTGAGGCTCATCTAGAGACCATAAAGATTCCATTGAACCTCCTTTTACCATTCATGAGCTCTGATGACTATTCATCTTCTGAAGAAGATGAAGACATTACTGAAGAGCAAGTTGCTCAATATTTAGGAGCACTCATGAAGCTGAATGCCAAATTATTTGATAATGAGACTTGGGAGGATGAACCTCCATTGCTCATCAAGGAACTAAATACCTTGGTTCAGCAAACTCTACCTCAAAAGAAACAAGATCCTGGTAAATTCCTAATTCCCTGTAACATAGGCACCATGACCTTTGAGAAGGCTCTGTGTGACCTAGGGTTAGGAATAAACTTAATGCCACTCTCTGTAATGGAAAACTTGGGATCTTTGAGGTGCAAGCTGCCAGAATCTCATTAGAGATGGCAGACAACTCAAGAAAATAGGCTTATGGACTAGTAGAGGACGTGCTAGTAAAGGTTGAAGGCCTTTACATCCCTGCTGATTTCATAATCCTAGACACTGGGAAGGATGAGGATGATTCCATCATCCTCGGAAGACCCTTCCTAGCCACAGCAAGAGCTGTGATTGATGTGGACAGAGGAGAGTTGGTCCTCCAACTAAATGAGGACAACCTTGTATTTAAAACTCAAGGATCTCCTTCTGTAACTGTTCCGAGGGTTACCTGAAGATGTAGGCCGATCTCGGATGAGATCTTCTGTTACCGGTCAGAGATAACGTGTCCGACTGGCTGATGGCGGCCGGAGCTGTTGTGTCCAACTTGTTGAACTGGCTGCACTTCTGATCCTTGGTCACCGGAGGGTGGGGGTACCTGCAAGAGACTCCGATGCTTAAGTTAGCACGGGTATTAAGCAGGTTTATTGTAGAATCAGAGTATGAGTTATGCCTGGGTGCTCCAGTGTATTTATAGTGGTTGTAGAGTGACCTTTCTAGATAAGATAGGTTAATTATCTTATCTTATCTTTATCTTTGAGTTGAGGTCAGCTTATCTTCAAGGGAACCGCCATTATCTCTATAGGCTTGGACAGCCTGTGGATTTGGGTCGTATTCCTTGGGTTGGGCCCTTTTTTGGGCTTTCTCGTCGATTTGGCCGACCTCTTTTAGGAAGAGGTCGGATAGTCTGACCTGAAGAGGTCGGTCGCTTTGTCGCCAATCATCCCAGGTCGGGTAGCTTGACCCAGGGTATGAACAGTGCCCCTGCTTGAGCTCGGTCTTCTTTTTTTTTGAGGTCGAGTCCTTGACTTCGGTCCTTCTCTAGTGAAGCCAAACTCAAGCATTTAGTCGATTCCTTTCTCTGTAGAACCTTTTTGAATGTAGAACGTTTTCTTCTAAAAGCGCGTGCTTTTATATCAGCGCTTTGTTCTTGGGAACATGCGAGGGTTTAATACCTTCATTAATTAGTATTAATTGCCCCATTTCCTTTGGCTTTATTTTGAATTTCTGCACTCAGAAAATGGTTTCTCTCCTTCATCTTTCTTTGTAACTTCTCCCTTCGTTCTCTCACCTTCTGCTTTTTGCCTACATTTTGCCTTTGCGGCGTCATTCAGCGATCCGACGATTCCGTCTTTCCATCTTCAACCCTTCTGAGGCTCTGCTTTTTTCCAGGTTGGTTCCATTTGTAATTTCTTCTCGTCTTTTTTGCTTTGTCTTTAGTTTTGTGGTGAAGTTTTGATTTTGCTTAGAGAAAGTTTGGATCTTTCTTTTTTTGTCGCGCCTGCTTGCTGTTGTAATGTGTGTTCTGAGAGTTTCTTCGTCCTTTGCATGAACCTTTTCACCTTTCCTCTTGTTTGATGCTTCTAGGGCTTTGCATGTTCTACTGTCGCTTCTGTCCGATACCCAGAAAAAATGCATTTTTACTCACTTAATTGAAGATTGCTCCTTGGTTTTTTGCCCTGTTGATAGCTTTCCCTGTTTGCTGCGATATTTGTTTTGGTTTTGTTTGATTCTGAGAAAAGGTTGCGCCTTTGACGATTTTCGCTTGGCATGTTTGATGTTTGGCGATGCTTTTTGCTGATAGACTGTAAAAAGATAGTGACTTTTTGTGTTCTGACTTTCTTTTCCGAAATGTCTGTTATTTGAAATCTTTTCTTGTTTGAGTGATGCCGGGACGTAAGCTGTGGATTTTTTCTGCAACGTTGCTTTGTTACTGCCTCCAAAGGATGCCCTAGGACTTTGGTTTGAGTCTTGGGGTTTTTCTTTTTTGTTTGTTCTTCTGTATATTAGTCGAGTTATTTTACCCCTCGTCCGAGATGTTTTTTAGTAATCCCATCTTCTTTTCTTATTGTAGGATTAGTTGGCCTCATGTATTCTCATAATAACATTATAGAGATGTCTTCTAAAGTTCCCGAGGGGATGTCTGATTGGCTGGACTCCCTTGTCTTGATGTGTGTTTCTGTGGTGGACGCTGATTTTTGTGTAGAGCTGAGGAAACGTCATAGGATTTATGGTAGCAGTGCCCAGGAGAGGGATTATGAGCTTGTAGCGCCCGACTCTGATGAGAGGGTTTGTTTTCCTACTTCGGTCGAGGGGGAGCGTCCCTTTTTCTACGCCTATGAATATTTCTTCAGCCAGTTGGATATTACCTTTCCTTTTACTGCTTTCGAGACCGATTTGTTGTGATCTTGTAACATTGCCCCATCGCAGCTTCATCCGAATTCCGGTGGTTTTATTAAGATTTTTCAGCTGCTTTGCCAAGAGTTAGGCATAACACCTTCTCAGACTCTTTTCCTCTATCTTTTTGTTTCTGCTAAGCCCAGAGGGTCTTCCAAAAAGAAAGCTTCCTGGGTTTCTTTTAGGTCGGCCCATGGGCATAAAGTTTTTGCCATGTATGATGAGTCTTTTAAAGATTTTAAGAATTATTTCTTCCGAGTCCGTGCTGTTGAGGGGGCCCGCCCCTTTTTTCTTGATGAGAATGATGAGTCTGCCTTTTCTCTAGAATGGCAAAAGAATGTGAGAGTGTCTCGCTATACATGGGAGATGCTTGACGAGGTTGAACGAGCTTTTGTAGTTGTTCTTGAAGATTTATGGGGGAAACCACCCCATCTTGATACAAAAAAGTTTTTGAGTGACCCGTCTTTGGTTCGATCTGCTTTGGGTACTGTCCGACTTGTTTCTATACTTGTTTCTTAGTTTTGCTTCTTCTGGATTGTAACTTATCACTATGGTTGATTCTGTATTTTCAGAGATGTCGAAAAACAATGATTCCATGAAGGCCTAAAAAAAGGCAAAGAAGGCTGCTGCTGCTCAAAATATCTCGGCCAAGGTGGCGGGAGAGGGATCTTCTCAAGTTCCAATGAAGCTGCCCGTGCCGAGTTCTCCTAGGCCGAAGAAGGTGATCCCCACTCCTCGAGTTCGTCTGGCTAACCCTCCACAGGCTTCTGTTGCTACTTCTGGTGCTCTTCCCAACAAAAAACAAAAAACAATTGAGCCTTTCAACCTTGACGCTCCTGACTTTGATGCGGTGGAGTTTGTTGACCAGCAGATCGGTCCTTATGGTGTCGTCCCTACTGACGATGCCTCTCTCCTTCGCTATTTGGACTTCATAACTCGGAGTAGCATCAAGATGGCCCATATGGGGGCTGCCCTGTATCGGACTGCCCAAAATCTTCCTCTTCATGCCACCAAAGCCTTCATGGAGGAGGGCAAACAAGAGTTTGATCGGATGAAGGGCTTGAAGGAGGAGCTTGAGGTGAAAGTAGCCAAACTGGAGAAGGATCTGGAGAATGAGAAGGCTAGCTCTCTTGCCTTGGCGGCCTCTGTGAGGTTGGCCGAGGACACTGCTTTGAGGCATAAGGCCAGTTACGTCACATCTTATCGGGAGGTAATACGTCTGAGGGGGGAGTTGGAGTCTGCCCGAGTTGACTACTCCGAGCTCCAAGGTCATCTTGTCGGCAGCGTAAATGCTGCTTATGATAATTTAAAGAAGCAGGTTCAAGTTCTTGCTCCTGAGGTTGACCTTACTCTTTTCAGCTTGGATAACGTTGTAAGGGATGGTAAGATTGTCCCGGACGACCAGGATGATGATGACGTCGGGCCTCCCCCTGTGCCTGCTGCTAAAGTGTCGACTTCTGTAGCTCCTCCCGCTGGGAACGTTCATCCGGAGTTAGATCCCGATTGTCAAATTCTGAATAGGGATGACGGTACAGTGGATGCAGTGCCTCTTCAGGCTCGCCCTCCTTCACCTCAGACTGATGCTGCCGAGAAGTCTTCTAGTCTTAGCTGAATTTTCTTGGATATTTGTGTGGATAGCCCGACTTGTGGGCTTTTAAACTCTTTATTTTGTAGTCTTGAATATTATGCTGACTGTTGATACTCCTTTTGGTTGCTTGTTAGCAACTTTTGATTTTGAAAAAAAAAACAACAAGTAGCTTTCAAGCTTTTTGGGCCTGACTCTGAAGCTTGTTATAATATTTTATATTATGCTTGTTTGCACTTGTCTTGACACCTTTCTGGGTTTTGAGAGTGTTAGAGCCTTGCTGCTCGGCCTCTTTGGATTGCCTTGTACTTATTGCTTGTAGCTTGGATCCTTTGAGGTTGTGGATATGTAGGTCCAACTTGTATTTCGGTTTTCTCGCTTTTACTTGTATTTATTTCTAGCACTCCGTAATCGATTTCTTCACGTTGGTCCGCTTTCCAGTTATTTTTGTAATCCTCTTTCTTGGACCCTTGTCAGGTCTCTTTCAGGGACTACTTTTATAACTTATTTGTGGGAGACTGACTTCTTTGCGTCGTTCTTTTTCGAGTTATTTTGTAATCCTCTTTCTTGGACCTTTGTAAGGTCTCTTTCAGGGATTACTTTTATAACTTGTTGTTTGTAGGAGGTCGACTTCTTTACGTCGTCTTCTTCTAAGTTATTTTTTGTAATCCTCTTTCTTGGACCTTTGTCAGGTCTCTTTCAGGGATTACTTTTATAACTTGTTGTTTGTAGGAGGTCGACTTCTTTACGTCGTCCTCTTCTAAATTATTTTTTGTAATCCTCTTTCTTGGACCTTTGTGAGGTCTCTTTCAGGGATTACTTTTATAACTTGTTGTTTGTAGGAGGTCGACTTCTTTACGTCGTCCTCTTCTAAGTTATTTTTTGTAATCCTCTTTCTTGGAACTTTGTCAGGTCTCTTTCAGGGATTACTTTTATAACTTGTTGTTTGTAGGAGGTCGACTTCTTTACGTCGTCCTCTTCTAAGTTATTTTTTGTAATCCTCTTTCTTGGACCTTTGTCAGGTCTCTTTCAGGGATTACTTTTATAACTTGTTGTTTGTAGGAGGTCGACTTCTTTACGTCGTCCTCTTCTAAGTTATTTTTTTGTAATCCTCTTTCTTGGACCTTTGTCAGGTCTCTTTCAGGGATTACTTTTATAACTTGTTTTTTGTAGGAGACTGACTTCGTCACGTCGATCTCTTCTAAGTTATAGCAATTCCTCTTTTATAGGGTTGGCCAGACCTCTTTCCAGGGATTTGCTGATAACTTGGGTTGACTTGGTCCGACTTCTCAACGTCGGCCAGTCTTTAAGTTATTATTTAGCGATCCATAAGACCTCGTCAGGTTCTTTTTTCGGATCACTTTCGATAACTTCTTGCATTATTCTGTGTTCATCTTTGCCGATTTGTAGAAGGTGGTTTCTATCTTTCTTTGGTTGACCTTTAGATGAATCGCATTTTCGTCTTTATTGGTCTTTTATCGTGATCGTGCAGTGAATCTGTTTTTAACTTTCTGCCGATCTGTTGCTTTATAATCGGACGATGAATGCTTCAGATTAATGCGTCTTGAGAATTTGTAGAATATCTAAAATATATTTTATTCAAAAGAAGGTGCAAATATATACATGTTGGAGTTTTTCATCCTTTTAAGTTGGATAATTTCTGGATCTCAACTTGGTGCCTCATTAAAAAACCTTTTCAGGAAAAAGAGTGCATCCTATGATGAGATGTTTTACCTTCTCTAGCTATAGTACCTTCTTAGGTTGCAGGCGTGCCACGATCTGGGAAGCTCTCGTCTATCGAGTTCGGACAGTCTGTAGTAGCCCTTCCCAAGTACTTCTATGACTCAGTAGGGTCCTTTCCAGTTCGCTGCCAACTTTCCTTCTTCGGGTCAAGTTGTTCTAATATCATTTTGAATTAGGATGAGATCATTCTCCGCGAAACCTCTTGGCACTACCTTTTGACTATATCTTGAAGCCATTCAGCGCTTTAGCGCTTCTTCCCTGATCCGAGCTCTTTCTTGGATTTTCGGAAGTAGGTCGAGTTCTTCTCTTTGAAGTTGAGAGTTAGCTTCTTTATTGTAGTGGACTACTCTAGGCGACCCTTCCTCGACCTCTACTGGGGTCATTGCCTCCACTCCGTACGCTAATCAAAACGGTGATTCGTTTGTGGTGGAATGTAGCGTAGTTCGATATGCCCATAGGACCTGTGGAAGTTCTTCAGCCCAAGCTCCCTTCGCATCTTGCAGTCTCCGTTTCAACCCAGCCAATATGACTTTGTTGGCAGCTTCGGCTTGCCCATTGGCTTGAGGATGTTCGACGGAGGTGAACTGGTGCTTTATGTTCAAGTCGGCTACTAATTTCCTGAAGCCTGCATCTGGGAATTGAGTGCCATTGTCTGTGGTGATGGAGTATGAAATCCCGAACCTCGTGACAATGTTCCTATATAGGAATTTTCGGCTTCTTTGAGCAGTGGTGTTGGCTAGGGGCTCTGCCTCAATCCACTTTGTGAAATAGTCTACTCCGACTATGAGGAATTTGACTTGTCCTGATCCCTGGGGAAAGGGTCCGAGAAGGTCGAGTCCCCATTTTGCAAATGGCCAAGGCGAAGTTACGCTGATGAGCTCTTCTGGCGGGGCGATGTGAAAGTTGGCATGTTTCTGGCATGGGGGACATGTCTTTACGAATTCTGTAGCTTCTTTTTGTAGAGTTGACCAGTAAAATCCCGCTCGAAGTACCTTTTTGGTGAGAGCTTGTGCCCCGAGATGATTGCCACAAATGCCGCTATGTACTTCCTCTAAAACTTCCCTTGTGTTAGAGGTCGGCACACATTTTAACAATGGTATTGAACTCCCTCTTTTGTATAGGGTGTTGTTTATGATAGTGTAGTACTGTGCCTCCCACTTTAATCTCTTTGCCTCCTTTTCATCTGTGGGGAGTGTTTCTGTTTTGAGGTAATTAATTATGGGGTTCATCCATCCTTGATTCTGACCTGTTATGGCTAGGACTTTTTCCGCTTTCGAGATTGACGGGTTCTATAGCATTTCCTGGATGAGGCTTCTATTGTTGCCCCCTGGTTTGGTGCTGGCTAGCTTTGAGAGTGCATCAGCTCGGGCATTTTGTTCGCGGGGTATGTGGCAGATCTTATATTCCCCGAGTTGTCCGAGCTGTTCCTTGGTTTTATCCAAATACTTTTTCATGGTGGGATCTTTGGCTTGATAGCTCTCTGTTATTTGTGAGGTGACTACTTGTGAATGGCTGAAGATGTTGAGTTTTTGAGCTCCAACGTCCTTAACCAGCTTCAAACCAGCTAGTAACGCATCATATTCCACCTGGTTGTTTGAGGCTGGGAACCCAAATTTGAGGGAAAGCTCAACTTGGGTTCCTTGGTTGCTTTCTATTATCACACCTGTGCCGCTTCCAGTCTTATTCGAGGACCCGTCCACGTAGAGATTCCATTATGTGGGGGTTTCCAGGGTATCTGTAAATTCTGCAATGAAGTCGGCCAGGTACTGCGATTTGATGGCTATCCGAGCTTCATATTGGAGGTCAAACTCGGATAACTCGACTGCCCATTGTAAAATGCCTGCTAAATCTATTTTCTGCAATATCCCTTTTATGGGCTGGTCGGTTGATTGCCAGGGCATTTTGGCCAGATTCACTGACCTTTTCTTTACTGTTTTTAAGGTAGTTTCATGCATTTTCTTAGAAAATAAGCTAGTTTTGGGTAGATATTAACTTACATCTTGATTCAAGCATATATTGTGCACTTTACATGATTTCATGAGAATTTTTGCATGAATTATATGACAAATTGAATGATGCATGACTCATGAATTGGACTAGAACTTTGATGCACTTTGTTGCTTGATTTCAGGACAAAGGAAGCAAAGAAGAACCACGTTAGCAGTCACGTTAGTCCCACTAACGTGACCTCTAATTTGGAATGGGTGCTAACTTGCAAAGTTAATCAGAAAGGTAATCGCCAATAACACCCTCGAAGCCATCATAAGCCCACGTTAAGAGTCACGTTAACTAAGTTAACGTGAACTCTAACGTGGAAGAAGACAACAAGGCCAACGTTAGTGACACTCTCCTTTGTCACTAACGTTGGCCAAGCTCATAAGTGGCCACGTTAAGAGCCACATTAACTTAGTTAACGTGGACTCTAACGTTAAGAAGCAAAAGAGAAGCCAACGTTAGTGACATTCACCTTTGTCACTAACGTTGGCCAAGCCTCCATAAACCACGTTAACTCCTACGTTAACTTAGTTAACATGGAAGCTAACGTAGAGAGAACAATTGATAGCCAACGTTAGTGACACTTACCTTTGTCACTAACGTTGGGGTGAACCACCAAGAGCCACCATGAGCAACGTTAACTCCCATGTTAACTTAGTTAACGTGGGAGCTAACGTGGATAAAGAGATGATGAGCCAACGTTAGTGACACTCACCTTTGTCACTAACGTTGGAGATGGCTAGCATGACTACATTAGAAGCCACGTTAACTTAGTTAACGTGGACTCTAACGTGGGAAATAGGGGCACATTGGAACGTTAGTGACAAAGGTAAGTGTCACTAACGTTCTCGAAGAATTGGCATTACTACGTTAGAAGCCACGTTAACCTAGTTAACGTGGACTCTAACGTAGGGACAAGGGAGGACTCTCCACGTTATTGGGAAAGGTAAGTCCCAATAACGTGTGCGAAGGACCAAGAGGCAAAGTTAGTGGTCACGTTAGTGCCACTAACGTTGAAGTCAACGTGATCATATTTGGGTTAGGAACGTTAGTGAAAAAGGTGATTGTTACTAACATTCTCGAACCCACACTTTCACTTAACGTTGACACCACTAACGTTCTGAGCCAAAGTCCCTGCCTACTTCACCTTTTCTCTCTGCAAGCAAAGCTAAGCCCAAGGAAAAGGGATAACTGCTTCAAACTCAAGATTCAGAGGCCCATACCCAAGACTTGAAGAGCCAACTAGAAGATCAGAAGAGTAGTACATATAGGAGTAGCTTTGAATTAATTTAGAGAGTTGGAAACTTTAGGGAGCTTTTGGCATAGAACTACTCTCTGTATTTTACTTTCTCTACACTTCTAGTTTTACTTTCATCATGTATTCTCCATCTTGGTTTTCATTTTCCAGAGCTATGAACAACTAAACCCTTTTCATTGGGTTAGGGAGCTCTGTTGTAATTTGATAGATCAATATTAGTTTTCATTCTCCTTCTTCTATCTTTTCTCTTGATTTTACTTGAAAGCTTTTGATCTTCATCCAATTGGGTAGTTATCTTGGAAAAGAAGCTATTCATACTTGGATCTCTCCTGAACCTTGAAAGAGGAATGAAGAGATCATGCTAGAAATGCTTTCTCATGCTGGACCAAATTGGGTTTGGATGGATATGTGACTATAATTCTACCAACACTTGATTTGGGAAATGCATGTGGTATAATCAGTGACCATACTTCATCTCTTCTCATGAGAAATTGACCAAGGAATTGGCTATTGATCAAGATTTGAGAGCTTGAATTACCAAGAAATTGGAATTCAATCACTTAAGATTGCCAATGAGATCAATGAATGCATTGATTGAGGAAGAGATGAAAATGAACTTGATCCGGAGAATGCAACATCTCCTGAGCCCAATGAACTCCCCATTTCTGATCTTACCCATTCTCTTTAATTTCTACCATTTACTTTTATGAGCAATTACCCCATTCCCGTTTAAGATTCTGCAATTTACTTTCCGCCATTTACATTCAGCTCTTCATTTCTAGCATTTACTGTTTCTGCTATTTACTTTCCCGTCATTTAATTTTCTGCAAATCTCAAATCAAATTCTGGTTCGCTCAACTAGAACATTTCTCTAATTAAAGTTGCTTGATCAATCAATCTCTGTGGGATTCGACCTCACTCTATTGTGAGTTTTTACTTGACGACAAATTCGGTACACTTGCTGAAGAAAATTTGTTGAGAGACAAGTTTTCTGCGTATCAAGTTTATGGCGTCGTTGCCGGGGATTGATTTTGTATCAACAATGATTAAGTTGGAGGATCACTAGATTGAGCCTTTGTTATTCTGTTGATTTAAATTTCTGTTTGAGCACTTTACTTTTGGTTTCAGTTGTTTTGTATTCCCATCCCTTTAACCCCTTCATTTCAGTTGTTTACACTTTGTTTCACTCACCCACTAACTGTTTGATATATTGCATCACTCACACTAACAGCATTTTTTTTAGAATAGTTTCTGGATCTATTTCCTTGCTTGTACCTTGTTGGTTGTATGACAGGAAGGAGAAGCGGGGCTTCAACTTCTTTTGATTCTGAACCTGAGAGGACCTTCCTTAGATTAAGGAGGGAAGCAAGAGGAAAGAAAGTAGTTGGTGCTGAGAAAGAGGAAGAGTACTTTGAACCAAACATGGAGGTGAATATGGAGAACATTCATGAAGAAGAGGCTCACAACCATGGCAGAGAAGGTCTAGCAAATCATGCTGGGCAAGAGAGAAGAGTTCTAGGCTCCTACATCAACCCAAACCCAGGAAACTGTGGGAGTAGCATTCAAAAGCCAACCATACATGCCAACAACTTTGAACTAAAACCACAGCTCATCACCCTTGTTCAGAACAACTGTTCATTCGGAGGAGGCATCCAAGAAGACCCCAATCAACATCTAACCACCTTCCTGAGGATATGCGATACTGTGAAGTCTAACGGTGTTCATCCTGACACCTATAGACTACTTTTGTTCCCTTTCTCACTCAAGGATAAGGCATCTAAATGGCTGGAATCCTTCCCTAAGGAGAGTTTGACAACTTGGGAAGATGTGGTGAACAAATTTTTAGCCAGATTCTATCCTCCTCAAAGAATCAACAGGCTGAGAGCTGAGGTGCAAACATTCAGGCAGCAGGATGGTGAGACTCTATATGAAGTATGGGAGAGGTTTAAGGACCTAACAAGGAGGTGTCCACCAGATATGTTCAATGAATGGGTGCAGCTGCACATTTTCTATGAAGGCCTTTCCTATGAATCAAAGAAGGCAGTGGACCACTCATCCGGGGGATCTCTGAACAGGAAGAAGACCATTGAGGAGGCCATAGATGTCATTGAAACTGTAGCAGAGAATGACTACTTCTATGCCTCCGAAAGAGGGAACACTAGAGGAGTGATGGAGCTAAACAATGTAGATGCTCTGCTGGCCCAAAATAAGCTCATTACCAAGCAATTAGCTGACCTCACCAAGAAGATGGAGAGGAACCAAGTAGCAATAATCACCACCTCATCAACAACCCAAGAGGGAGTGAATGCAGAGGCAGAGAGTGAGTAGGAGCAAGCCAACTACATTGGGAATTCACCTAGGCAAAACCACGATCCATACTCCAAAACCTACAACCCTGGATGGAGGAACCACCCAAACTTTGGGTGGGGGAATCAACAAGATCAAGGCCAAGATCAGAGACGTCACAACCCCAACACCAATGCAGCTCACCAACAATTCACATAGAGAACATATCAACACCACCATAATAATACCTCTCCACATCCATATCAAAACCAAAATAACACTCCTCATCCTTCTACCTCTAATCCCAACCTACCATCATCTGATGACAGACTCTCAAGGATTGAGAACCTGCTTGAAGGCATATGCAAAGAGATTCAAGACAACAAAGTGTTCAAGGAGGAAGTGCGAGCAAATTTTAAGAACCAGGGAGACACCATCAAGAGGTTGGAATCTCAAGTGGGGTATCTCTCTGAGCAGATTCCCAAACCTACGGATGGATTCTCAAGTGACACAGAGAAAAATCCGAGAGGTGAAACAAAGAAAGTAAGATGGGAAGATTGCAAGATGGTCACTACAAGTGATAAGGAGACTGAGGACAAGCCAAACAGGCCGCCAGAACAACCTGGAGAGACCTCAGCAGAGAAGAAGGAAAAAGATCACCAAGAACCAAAAATCTCACAATAGGAGCTGCTGAGACTCTATGCACCCTTTCCCCAACTACTCAATGGTGCTGTGGAGAAGAGAATATATTCAAGATTTCTTGACTTGTTTGCATCTCTGCATGTAAACATACCATTCATCAAGATCATCCAACAAATGCCTGCATACATCAAGTATATGAAGGAACTACTTCCCAGGAAAAGCTCACTCAAGGGAGGCCAAACTATAGTGATGAACAAGGAGTGCAGTGCCCTCATTCAACCAGAGTTGCTTACAAAAAGAAAGGACCCAGGGAGTTTCTACATTCCTTGTGCCATCGGAGAAACCATGTTTGATAAGGGACTCTGCGATTTGGGAGCAAGCATCAACTTAATGCCCTTATCCCTTATGAAGAGGCTGCAGATCAATGAGATAATGCCCACAGATGTAGTCATCAGGCTTGCTGATAAAACTCAAAAACAAGCAATAAGAGTGGTGGAAAATGTGTTGGTAAAGGTTGGGAAATACTTCCTCCCAACAGACTTTGTCATATTGGACATGGAAGAGAGTCACACTCACCCAATCATATTGGGAAGACCATTCCTAGCTACAGCCAGAGCACTCATAGTTGCGGAGCGAGGGGAGCTAATTTTGAGGATCCATGATGAACAACTCAGCTTTAATGTCTTCAAACTCTCACAAGAAATAGATCAAGAGAACAAGGAATTAAGGAAGGATCACAGTGAGACACTGAAGGAAGAGACAAGTACTGAAGAACAACAAGAACATCTGGAGATTCCCTTGGTTGATGAACAAGTAAATAAGCAGTTGTCACAGCTCAAGGAAAAACTGGAGGAACATAAACCACCAGAGGCATATGAGGGCAGCAACAAAATTTCCTTAGAAGAAGAGGCCACAAAGAGCAAGGCACCAGACAAAGGAACAAAGAAGAGGATACCAAGGAGGTGGAGGAATAAGAAGATCCCTACCGAAGACTTCTCTCCAGGGGATAAAGTGATCTCAGCTTACTTCCCAGATATCCCCCCTGATCTCCCCACTGTACCATCTCAGCTACCTAAGGTCTTCACTATCAACAGAGTTCTCTCCTTGGAACATGTAGAGATCATTGATACAACCAATGGATATAGGTCCACAGCAAGAGGGGAGGACTTGAAGCATTATCAACCTCCCTGATGAAGGAGAAACGTCAAGCTAGTGACGCTAAAGAAGCGCTTCATGGGAGGCAACCCATGTTTTATATGCTTTTAGAAAATAGTGAATAAGTCAATATTCATGAATTCTAACCCAAACTTGACAAACACTTGGTGAAATCCTTATTATGCAGTATATAGTGAAGAATAAGTTTGGTGTTCAGAGCATGCCAAGGGAGCATGAATGCAACTCAGAGCATGCTAGTCTTGGAGCCTTGAACAAAACTTTTTCATCACAGTGCTACAAACTAAGTTTGGTGTCACCCATGGTGCCACCAACACGCATATAAGGATACACAGTTAGTTAGTTAGTTGGTGTTCATGAATAAACAATCTAGTTATTTTTCCTTATTATTCTAGCCGTAAAGTTTAATTTCTTAATGATATTAATTTTTCTTATTTTATTTTTATAGGAAAAGGGAAAGGAGCATTGAAGGGGATTGATTGGACAATTAAATGAGGAAGGTTCGGATAACACCAGAGGAGAATATTTCACACGTGTATCAAGGGGGATGCATTGGGAATGGTTGCCATGCAACATTGGAAGAAGAACAAACTTGGAAACTGAACCAACCCCATCATAAAGTTGGTAATCCTTGTGCTTATTCCATACAAAACCCCATCCGTTCATCATACACCAACTTCATCAATCCACACCTTTCATCTCCTCCTCACTTCCCTATATAAGTGAATCATACTCAGTACTTCCCCTTCACACCCAAAGTGCTATTTCTCAAACTTCACACCTTTGGCATCCAAATTCCTTCATCACACCTTGTCGTAACCAACCAAATTTCTCATCTATCCGTACCCTCCACTCTCTTCACACAGCAACTCAAATTCATGGCAGCATCAAGCTCCAAGAGGCAAAAGAGGAAGGGACCAATGGAGAGCATCCCTTTTGATGAGAATAGATTCAAAACTGCTTTCCATGAGCTCGAATTTGAACGGATAAAGCTCAAGAAGATACTGCCTGAGTTAACATTCCAAATTGACGAGGATGAGTGCCCACAGATTCGAGAGAAAATTGAACAAAGAGGGTGGCAAAGGCTCACGAACCCAGAAGGGAAGATCAATGCAAACCTCATCAAAGAGTTCTATGCAAACGTGGTTAGAGAAGATAAAACCAAAGCCCCAACCTTCAAAAGCTATGTAAGAGGAAAAGAGGTGGACTTCAGTCCAAATGCTATAACAAGAGCCCTTCAGCTGAAATCACCACATTTTGATGAGCTTAGTTATCATGCAAGGATAAGTTAGAGCCATGACAATGATGAACTCGAAGAAATAGTGACTGACATATGTGTCATAGGAGCTGACTGGGAAAGGTATGCAGATAAGAGACCCCGGTTCATCAAGAGGGGAGACCTTAGCCCAGAAGCCAAGGGATGGTTTGAACTGGTGAGGAGGTCTATCCTCCCAGCTGCAAATAATTCAGAGGTCAATATTAATCGAGCGACTATGGTACATTGCCTAGTACATGGTAGAGAAATCAATGTGCATGAACTCATAGCTGAGGGCATTCAAGAGTCAGTTGAGAAGGTTGATTTGGGTGCCAGGCTTTGGTACCCCAGCACCATTCTCAGATTGTGCACAAAAGCCAAGGTAGTCTTCGAGGATAGCAATCCAGACTGGGTGAACCCTGGGAGGCTAGTTACACTCCAGTGTCTGATCTATACTATGCCCGCCCAACAACAAAGAAGACCTCAAATAGGAAAGCAAAAACCAAAAGAAGGAGCCCATCAAGAAGAGTCTCATCAGGAAGAATATCAACAAGAAGAACAACATGACTCAACCAACTTGAATCTGAATCATCTTTTAAGAGCCATTGAAGACTTGGGGATGGGACATATAGAAGGACAAGAGCAAATACTAAACCTTCAGTCCAACTGGATGAGCCAACAAGAAGAGTGGCAGAAACAACAAATGGAGCAGCAACAGGAACACTACTCCCAGCTCACTCAAGCCATCAACCAAGTGAATGAAAGGCAAGAGCGTCAAGATAAGCGCTTGCAAGAACTCAACCAGCGGCAGTTAGCTCAGATGAAAGCATTCAACGAGTTCAGTGTACTCAATGAAGGACGGCAACTACATAGGGAGGAGTTCAACGTAAACACTCAAGCCAAGTTGAACGACATGTCTAGTCATATGCATCATCTACACTATGCCATCCCTACATATGATGAGGTCCAAAAAGATTTTGTAGAACAAGAAGAAAGGAAGGTGAAACAGCAGAAGGAAACATTAAAGAAGAAGATGGAAGATGCGGGCTTCTGGAAGAAGTTGATTGGAAAAGGCAAAGGAGGTGGGAGCTCAAGCACTCAAGAGGGACACAAAGAGGACAAAGAAGGAGGGGAGCACGGGCAACCACATGAGTAAAAGGTGGTGGAGTTCCTTCTTTGGTCCATCTTTTTCTATGTTTTAAATAAGGAAGATCTTGTATGAAATAGAACATGCTTCCATGTTAGTTTGAACCTTTTTCAATTCTGTCTTTTAAACTTTTTGTTGATTAGGTCTATGCTTGCTAGTCTAAATGTTACTGCATCATTTCCTTACTTACTTGTATGCTTGTCCTTTTGAATCAAATGAAAAGAGAATGAGTGTTTTATAAAAGACCAGAGTGGAGTTCATATTATGGAGTAAGTTCCTGAGTTTGTGGTGTGGTCATAAGTTAGCTAAGTTGGTTCAACCACAAGGTGGGAAGACAACTATCTGTCATGAATCATATGCTTGAACACACCCCATGAGACTAGCTAAATAACAATATCCTAATAAGAAAAAGGAAAAGAATAATCAAAGTTGAAGAATAAAAGAAAAATAGCAAGAAAAGAGGCTAGGCACCAAGGGTTTGAGTCTTGAGGGATGTGTCTGTGGTGTTCCTGTACCAAGGATCTGCTTGGATTACTAAGCTCTCAGGGGTGCTTTATCACCTGGTAACTTGGGTTAACTAACCCGGGATTATCAGCTGAAAGTCCACTATCAAGAGCAATCTTTGCTACAGAACATTTAGTAGCCCAAAGAGGTGCTGGACACCAAGACCTCAAGGAAAGAAAATAAACAAACCATGTGCCTGTGGTGTGTATGTATGGGGGAGAGACTTGAGGAAGTAAGTCCCTAGGGGTGCTTCAACACCTAGCACCTTGAACCAACTGGTTCGGGAGTGTTGGCTGAAAGCTTATTCTAAAGAGTTGCCCCCTTACAGAGCACTTAGCCTAAGAACACAAATAAGCCCTGAAATGACAACAAAAGGATCAATGAATAAAAGTCTCATGGGATGCAATCAAGTGAGTATTCTAGAACATGATAAAGGTCTGAAAGCCAGTGAAGGAATGAACCTAAGTTACTATGCATGAAACCACCATAAAACCATGAACATGACTTCCACAAGAATGACTCATTTCTCTTGGCATTCCATTCATCATTCTCTTGTTCCAGTACTTGCTTAGGGACAAGAAAGCTTTAAGTTTGGTGTTGTGATACCAGGGTATTTTGGCCAGATTCACTGACCTTTTCTTTACTGTTTTTAAGGTAGTTTCATGCATTTTCTTAGAAAATAAGCTAGTTTTGGGTAGATATTCACTTACATCTTTATTCAAGCATACATTGTGCACTTTACATGATTTCATGAGAATTTTTGCAAGAATTATATGACAAATTGAATGATGCATGACTCATGAATTGGACTAGAAATTTGATGTACTTTGTTGCTTGATTTCAGGACAAAGGAAGCAAAGAAGAACCACGTTAGCAGTCACATTAGTCCCACTAACGTGACCTCTAACGTGGAATGGGTGCTAACTTGCAAAGTTAATGAGAAAGGTAATCGGCAATAACGTCCTCGAAGCCATCATAAGTCCACGTTAAGAGTCACGTTAACTAAGTTAACGTGAACTCTAACGTGGAAGAAGACAACAAGGCCAACATTAGTGACACTTTCCTTTGTCACTAACGTTGGCCAAGCTCATAAGTGGCCACGTTAAGAGCCACGTTAACTTAGTTAACGTGGACTCTAATGTTAAGAAGTAAAAGAGAAGCCAACGTTAGTGACATTCACCTTTGTCACTAACGTTGGCCAAGCCTCCATAAGCTACGTTAACTCCCACGTTAACTTAGTTAACGTGGAAGCTAACGTGGAGAGAGCAATTGATAGCCAACGTTAGTGACACTTACCTTTGTCACTAACGTTGGGGTGAACCACCAAGAGCCACCATGAGCAACGTTAACTCCCACGTTAACTTAGTTAACGTGGGAGCTAACGTGGATAAAGAGATGATGAGCCAACGTTAGTGACACTCACCTTTGTCACTAATGTTGGAGATGGCTAGCATGACTACATTAGAAGCCACGTTAACTTAGTTAACATGGACTCTAACGTGGGAAATAGGGGCACATTGGAACGTTAGTGACAAAGGTAAGTGTCACTAACGTTCTCGAAGAATTGGCATTACTACGTTAGAAGCCACGTTAACCTAGTTAACGTGGACTCTAACATAGGGACAAGGGACGACTCTCCACGTTATTGGGAAAGGTAAGTCCCAATAACGTGTGCGAAGGACCAAGAGGCAAAGTTAGTGGTCACGTTAATGCCACTAACGTTGAAGTCAACGTGATCATATTTGGGTTAGGAACGTTAGTGAAAAAGGTGATTGTCACTAACGTTCTCGAACCCACACTTTTACTTAACGTTGACACTACTAACGTCCTGAGCCAAAGTCCCTGCCTACTTCACCTTTTCTCTCTGCAAGCAAAGCTAAGCCCAAGGAAAAGGGATAACTGCTTCAAACTCAAGATTCAGAGGCCCATACCCAAAACTTGAAGAGCCAACTAGAAGATCAGAAGAGTAGTATATATAGGAGTAGCTTTGAATTAATTTAGATAGTTGGAAACTTTAGGGAGCTTTTGGCATAGAACTACTCTCTGTATTTTACTTTCTCTGCACTTCTAGTTTTACTTTCATCATGTATTCTCCATCTTGGTTTTCATTTTCCAGAGCTATGAACAACTAAACCCCTTTCATTGGGTTAGGGAGCTCTGTTGTAATTTGATGGATCAATATTAGTTTTCATTCTCCTTCTATCTTTTCTCTTGATTTTACTTGAAAGCTTTCGATCTTCATCCAATTGGGTAGTTATCTTGGAAAAGAAGCTATTCATACTTGGATCTCTTCTGAACCTTGAAAGAGGAATGAAGAGATCATGCTAGAAATGCTTTCTCATGCTAGACCAAATTGGGTTTGGATGGATATGTGACTATAATCCTACCAACACTTGATTTGGGAAATGCATGTGGTATAATCAGTGACCATACTTCATCTCTTCTCATGAGCAATTGACCAAGGAATTGGCTATTGATCAAGATTTGAGAGATTGAATTACCAAGAAATTGGAATTCGATCACTTAAGATTGCTGATAAACCCATATTTCATGAGTTCTTTTGTGCTTAATTTGAGTGATTTATACAATCCCTCACCTACTTATTCACATTAATTGCATGGTTTTACTTTCCCTTCCTTATTATGTCATATTGTGAAAAAACATGTTTCCTAAGCTTTAAAATTAATTAATTTAATTACCTTTATTTCCATTCGATGCCATGATTAGTGTGTTGAGTAGTTTCATTTATTCTAAGGCAGAATGACTTAAAGGATGGAAAATGAAACATACAAAAATGGAAGGAGAAGGCAAAACGGAGCTTTGAAGGAAACTGGTATTCAGGCGATCGCATGGACGACGCGATCGCGTGCCAAGCACGAATCAGCAGCGACGCGGCCGCATGACTGACGCGACCGCGCGCCTTAAGCAGAACGCACATGACGCGGTCGCATGACTGACGCGACCGCGTGCCAAGGAAAAGCTCCGAATGACGCGACCGCGTGACCCACGCGGACGCGTGACAGAGGCCACGTATCAGAATTTACAGAATACGCCCCCAGCGATTTCTGATGTCCTTTTTGGCCCAGATCCAAGTACAGACAGCATAGACCAGAGGTTATAAAGTGTGGGAATGCACCCATTCAAAGAGAGCTCGCATATATTTTATTTTTCAATGATTTAGATTTAGTTGAGAGGGAGATCTTCTCTCTCTCTCTCTCTTAGGATTTAGGATTTCTTCTTGTTTTAAGAGTGACTCTCAATCCAGGTTTTATATTTCTTTGTTTTAAACTTCCCTTTCACTTTATTTATTTATTTCAGTATCTGAGTTGGCTATTTATCTTTATAATTGAATTTATGAATTTCTTCCATGTTACAGATTGTTATTTGAATTAATGATAATTGAGGTATTTTCAGTTTATGATTGTTCTCTTTGATTTAAATTACCATTGCTTCCCATCTAAGGTCGTTTTTATTATTCCAGCAATTTTACTTTTTCCCCTTTTGGTCCTGGTTAAGAATTCAGTAACTCAACAGTTATTAAACTCAACATAATTGATAATCGTTATCTTGCTAATTGAGCTGAACTTAAATAATCCCAACCTTTTCTTAGGAAATAAATAGGATTCAAAGGCCAGATTAATTAGTCCCTTGACTTTCCTTTGCCCTAGTAAAGGTTGACCAAGTGGAGTTTAGATTCAACTTTCATTATAGTTGGGAGAGATAACTACGTTGGACCTCCAACTTCTCTTACCTTGCCAAAAGTCTGCTTTACAGTATTTATTTATTTTAATTGCCATTTACTTTACTTGTCATTTAATTTACTTGCTTCTCATCCTCTAAACCCCGATTACAACCTTTATAGCCAATAATAAGAACATACTTCCTCGCAGTTCCTTGAGAAGACGACCCGAGGTTTGAATACTCGGTTAACAATTTCTAAAGGGGTTTGTTACTTGTGACACCCAAAACATTTGTACGTTAGGGATTTTTGTCGGTTTAGAGACTATATCTACAACGCAACTATTTCTATGAATCTCTTTACTGGTAAAAATCCTTAACGTCAAAATGGCGCCGTTGCCGGGGAACTGCTAACGTGTGCCTTATTATTGGTTATTGTAAATATTTTTTCTTTTGCTTGTTTATTTAGTTTTGTTTTTCCTTTTTATCTTTATTTGCTACTATGAACTCTCACCCCTCTCGCTTTGAGTTTGGTTCTAATATTGTTAAAGGAAATAGAGGTTACAGCAGGAATGTGCTTCAAGGTCAGACCAATCAAGGATGGATGAAACCAAGAGGATCTAATCAACCCTTTTGGCAGCAACACCCTCCGAGATATCCTAGACAAGGACCATTCTATAGTGCATACCCAGCTGAAAGACATGGTGGACAACCTTGTAACTACCAACAAGCCCCACCCCGTGCATATAAACCATCCTTTCAACATAACCTCGAACCACCACACTCACAAGTTTCTCTTCACCATTCGCCACCATATGATCCTTCCTTAACCCAATACCAATCCAATCACTCCCAATCACCACCACTTTCCTTTGTATCATGTCTAAGTCCAGCAACCCGAGAAGCAGAGGCTCGCCTAAAGGAAACAGTAATTAAATTTCAAACAACCATTCAACAACTGGAGCAAGTGATAATTCAATGGGCTTCTAGGCGCTCAAATACACAAGGATCAGCCACAGCTCCATGTGGACAGCCCAATGAAGAGCGTAGCATGAAGGAGATACCAGAAACTCCAGTGGACAAGACAGAGAATGAATTTGTACTAGAACAATTAGAAGAAGCTGTCTTTGTTCAAGAAGAAGAGTTGGTTGAAGACCTAGGAGATGCTGAACTTCCATGGGAATCCAGAATTGAGGAAAACTCCGTCCAGGATGCTACAGTTGATGCTAAGGAGGATACTGTACAATCTCCAAGGCAAGTCGTTTATGAGGAATCAGACGGAATAATCCAAGAAGCAAATTCCCTTGATGATGATAGTCACAAGTCTAGCTCTTTTGGTGATGAACTTGCATCCGCAAGTGAATTCTCTAAGATCGAAGAATCTTCCCCAAGTGAATATGAAGATGATGTGGAGGTAGATTTCTCTCAACCTCCAATCTATGACTCAAGTGATGAGGAAGACATAGAAGACTTTGACCAGGACACAGATACAATTGAAGATCTTTGCAAAGAAGTGGAGGAATTCATAGAAGAGCACAAAGAAATGGAACTTGCAGAACCACCAAAAACACCTATCCCAAGGCCATTACCACCTACAAGCTTCAAGTGGGTACAATCCTTAACTTATAACTTTACTTATTCACTTGAATATGGTTTGCTTGAAACAGATGGCCAGCTTAGAGCTCTCTGCGGCTTTAAGAGTAAGAGGGAAATGGCTCGTACTCAGAGCTGGTGCACAAGGTTCAATAAGGTTCCACGCTTCACCTCGAAGTACACGGATTGGTATCATGCTCAATTGCATGGATCACGGAGAACGTTTGGTCACCACAGTGAGATTCTACTTTTTAAACCACCCGGATAGAGACATGTAGATCAAGACGGAGGCGGATTTAAAAGCAAGGCTTGGAATCCTGGAGTTTATTCTGACATTTGTCACCCCGGGAGCCTAACAATCTGTTTGAAGCTGCTCAGAAGCTTCACATGTCTAGTTTGGGACCCCGGAGGCTATTGGCATTCCAAACACTGGTGGAGATTTTTGGACGAATTTAAACATAAACCGCCATAACAGGAAACTTCTCCAATGTCCAACTTAAGGACTTTAACTAAAAGTGCTAGGTGAGAGACAACCCACCATGGTATGGTCGCTTCTTTTTCAATTTATTTCTTGCTTTCATTTTTCCTTTTTCATTTTAATACTAAACCTGGAATCGTGCATAGCATTCATGTTAATCGTTGCATTCTGCATTTTTCATGCCTGTAAAAAAAAAAAAAGAAAAGAAAAGAGGGTGCACGACACGACCGCATGCCCCATGCGATCGCGTCATACTGCGAAAAACACCACCCGCGCGACCGCGTGACCCACGCGGCCGCGTGATATATATATCGGCGTAAGGATCCAACGAACAGAAAGTTAGGCTGGAATCGTGCGGCCCTTGTGCGTTTTGCACAAATTGGCCCACGCGATCGCATGCCCCATACGATCGCGTCACTTGCACAATACCAATCCCACGCGACCGCGTGAGCGACGCGATCGCGTCGCATGGATTGCACATCACCCCAAAAGGAGACAGAGAGTTGCGCTAAAACGGCGCTGGAGTCGTGTGTTTAGCATGAATTCCAGCGACGTGATCGCGCGACCCACGCGATCGCGTCACCCCTCTTTCCCCCTCTCATGCGATCGCGCACCCCACGCAATCGCGTCACTCCCATTTTCACCCCAACCACGCGACCGCGTGCCCCACGCGGCCGCGTAGATTCGAAAGTATAACCCCCTAGCCACGCGAACCCTATCAGTTGCGCAGCCCTCCACCCTCAACCCTCTTCTCCCTCCCTGCTTCCTCTTCTGGCACCACCACCCAGCACCACCCAGCCGCCACCGCGCCACCACCCAGACGCCGCCACCGTCCAGACACCACCGCCGTACCACCCCCTCCCCTTCTTTCTTCTTCTTTCTTCCTCTCTCCTTCCCTCTTCACCACTGCCCTCCGCGACCACCGCCCACCACCGCCGGCCATCCAGCTGCGCCCCCCTCTCCGACACCCAACCGCAGCCCCCCTTCTTCTATCACTAACCCTAAACCCTCTCCGCCACTGCCCCCCTCAGCCGCCACTGCGACGCCGTGCCCCGCCACCGCGTCGGATGCTGCCGCAGCCACTTTTTTCCCCGTTCCACCCCTCCCGCCTACCAGGTTCCGCAAAACGCACCCCCATTTTTTATCCGTTCATCGTTTTTCTGTAATTTTTTCTGTTTCTGTTCATAATTAGGATAGATAGATATGCATGTTGTAGTGGAATTTTTAGTTTGTTAGGTAGCTTAGGCTGTGGTTAGTGGATCTAGGTCTGTTTACTTGCACTGTTCCTGTTTCTGTTTTATCATAACTGCAATTCTGCTGTTCCTGTGACCTCATTCATATGCTGTGATTTCTTGCATTTGCTGCTTGTTACTCTGAATTTTCCGGTTTCTATTAATTATAGGTAACTACAGCAAGTTTTTAATTCATATGAACTGCTATGATTGCTGTTTATTTTCCGGGACAATCCAATTTTAGCCGGAATGCTGCCCAAATTTTTTGTAAATTATTTTCATTCATGTTTTGGTTTGGCATTTCTGAACTCTGTTTTACTCTGCTTTACCCAAACCGTCTCATGAATGCTATGGCAGACTTTCTTATCCTCTTTGATTTCCTGGTTCATAAACTGCATTTGTGATTCACTGATTCCAATTTGTGCTTTCTTTATTTCTATTCGAATAAGCATCACCCTGTTTTCCCTGTTCGATTATGAGTACTTCTATTCTTACCTGTGAATCCTTGTTATATGGAATTTTTCTCTATGCCACTTACTTTAACCCGCACTTTACTAACTCACTAATTTTAATTTACTAATTTCTTTTTCAAATTCTAACCATACTAACCATTTTGATCTCTTTTCTGATTATTTTCACTTTCCTCTAACTTTCTAACCATGGCATATTGTTTATTTTTCCATTTAACATAAATTCAATCATATTTCATATACTCATTTTCCTTATTTTATTTCTCCTTTGCCGCTTTGAGTTTCCTTTGTTTAATTGCCTACTTGCTTTCCTATTTTTATCCATATCCTGATTTTCTGTTTTTCAGGATATCTGCCTCACAAAGGAAAGGAAAAGGCAAGGCTACTGGATAGCACAAGCGAGGAGATTCCTCCCAGTCCATCATTGCTCTAATGCATGATTCTTCATGGCGGGAGAAGAACTTCACACAGCAGGAAAAAGCTGACCAGCTGCTCCCTGCAAATGATCCAATAAAATTTGCAAACCGGTACTGTGAACTGAAGTACCCGGCTTTTGCAAACTCAAGGAATCTATACCTGGAGCGAACTCTGAAGATTCCAGAAGCACTCTAGCAGTACACCACTGAGCAAATCAAGCAAAGGGGCTGGTTCTTTCTGGAAAGAACACTGACAGAGGTCAATTCCTCTTGGGTCCGGGAATTCTACTGCAACTACTATCTCACTACCTTGGATGCAGTGACCCTGAGAGGAAAACAAATCCTGGTCACTGAGGTGGCCTTAGAGGACATTCTCTGGCTCCCAGCCAAGTCCGATCAGCCTGATGGTTATTCAAAGGCTGAGGAGGACATGCGTCCGATGCAGTTTGATTGGGATGCCGTGAAGGCACGGATAGCTCTCGACCCGACAGTTCCTTGGGAGATGGGTCAAGACACTACCATGCCTAGAGGGATCAAGAGAGCGTACCTAAATGATGAGGCTCGGTTATGGCACCAGATTTTGAGTAATTATGTGATGCCGAGCACTCACGAGACGGAGATCCCAGCTGCTATGATCACCCTCCTTTGGTGTGTGATGGAGGGGAAGGACCTTTATCTGCCACGTTTCATTCGGCACTATATGGCCAGGGTCCACGTCCGAGGCACCCTCCCTTTTCCGTATCTGGTTACACAGCTTGGCCGTCGAGCTGACGTGCCATGGGAGGATGCCGATGAGAGACCACCAGCGACGGATTGCAGGAAGATCATTCCGCACAGCCGGAACTTCTTAGCTTTGGGCCACAGACCACCACCATTCACTGCTACTGATGAGACAGCCCCACCATATGCTGGACCCTCTTCCTCCACTGCTGTACCACCTACCCCTGCTACCACCACTGCACCTCCACCTGCCACAGAGCCCGTCTATCATCTGGTGCACCGCTTGTTCCGACGACTTGACCAGCTGGAGCGTCGCAACAAACGACGCTATGAGCACCTAAAACTGATGATACGATCCGGTGACATCCCTTCCGAGCCTGACACCATCCGAGGCATCTGAGGAGGAGGCGGATGCGCCCGAGGCAGAGACCCATCCCCAGGAGGCAGCACCAGCCGCACCACAGGCAGCGGTCCCACATCAGATTGAGGTTGCGGATCTTGAGATCCCTATCCAGTCAGCACCTCCTCCACAACAGCCAGACCCTCAGCCCACCACCACCACTGAGACTCCAGCTACCATCCCTACCAGTGATGACACTCCTTCACACCCGGCTTGATTGAGCATCGGGGACGATGCTTCCTTTTAAGTGTGGGGAGGTCGCCATCTCTGGCGTTTATTTTGGTGAACCACTACATACTTTTTCTTTTATTTTGGATATTTTTCTGTATTTTTCTTTTTACTGTTATTTTCTGAGCACTTATACATTGCTTTTATGTATTTTTACTCTATTTTCTGCATTTTGCATCTTTAGTTCATATTTTAGCCATTTAGTTATTTAGTTTAGTTTGCAATTCTGATTTATTAGTGGATTAATTAGTATAGTTTACCCTTTTTTTTAGCATAAGATAGTATAGTTTAAATTGAAAAATATAAAAAGGAAGTAAGCTAGGAAATTGAACATATCAGATTTAAATCCATAAACCTTGTATGTAGCATTACATGACGTAGTTAAGCTGACAACATTTCATCAAGGAGGAACATTAAAACTTTAAAAGCTACCCTAAATAATTTTTTATGAGAATAATGGGAATTTTTAACTAAACCTGCATACAATATATGAATGATATATGATGCTTGAGTTAGAGAACACACAGCCTGTGAGTCTTGAGCTTAATTGTATGGTTGCATTCAAACCATAATTTCATTTCTGTGTGTTTCACTTCTTTTTATTCTGATGTTCTTCACTTTGCTTTAATCTATATGTCCAATTATAGAATATAGAATAGATACATACCAAGAGAATGATTGAGGCCATCATTTGATTTTAGCTCACTTACCCCAAAAAAATGGCCTACCTTTTACATCACCCTTGTTAGCCCCCTTGAGCCTTTTAAAACCCCTTTATTCTATTTAGCCAAATTACTAGCCTTAAGCAGAAAAACAAAAGAAAATCCCAAGTGAATCCTTGGTTAGCTTAAGATAGAAAATTATAAATAGAGTAAAATGTGGGAAACCTTTTGGGAACATGGATGATAGAAACAAAAGGTAGAAAAGTTAAAAGGAATAAAATAAAATTTGGGGAGCATGCTCATGAGAAAATCTAAGTGATTTAATTGCCATGCATTTAATAAAAGGGGATACAAAAGAAATTCCCCACTGCAAAAATAAAAGCAATGCACATGGGATAAAAATAAAAAGTGAAACATGAGCATGTAACAATAAGTGGGATAATATGGGAGAATAGGTAAAGAAGTTTTATCTTGCTAAATATGTATGTTAGGTGAGATCTTAGTCTAATTAAGGATTCACTTATTAGCTCACTTAACCCTATACATAAATCCTTACCTTTACCTTGGCCCCATTACAACCTTAATTAAAGACCTCATGACTTTTTGGTATGACTATATTCTATAATTGTTGATTGGTTAGATGAAGAACAAAGCTATAGAAAGCAAGAATAAAAAGAAAAATAGAGTGAATAAACCCAATAAACACTGAGTGACTAGAGAGTAAACACAAAATCAAGTGAGGGTTCTATAACTCATCAACATATATCTGTGCTTATATTTACTAATTGTTTTGCAAGTTTGTACAATGTTTTCTTTCCCATCTCATTTGCTAAAATGCTTTATTATTTAAGGGTTGGCTATATATAAATATATATATATATATATATATATATGACTCCTTGAGAATGTGAATTAACTTGACTACATGTAAGCTTTATATATGAGTGAATAAGTTAGAGTTGCATGATGCATCATTCATTTAGGTAGTTGCATTTAAATTAGGTTGCATTGCATGACATTCCATCACTTTAACCTTAATTATTTACCTTGGATTTAGCATGAGGACATGCTAGTGTTTAAGTGTGGGGAGGTTGATAAACCCATATTTCATGAGTTCTTTTGTGCTTAATTTGAGTGATTTATACAATCCCTCACCTACTTATTCACATTAATTACATGGTTTTACTTTCCCTTCCTTATTATGTCATATTGGGAAAAAACATGTTTTCTAAACTTTAAAATTAATTAATTTAATTACATTTATTTCCATTCGATGCCATGATTAGTGTGTTGAGTAGTTTCAGATTTTCTAAGGCAGAATGACTTAAAGGATGGAAAATGAAACATACAAAAATGGAAGGAGAAGGAAAAATGGAGTTTTGAAGGAAACTGGTATTCACGCGATCGCATGGACGACGCGATCGCATGCCAAGCACGAATCAACAGCGATGCGGCCGCATGACTGACGCGACCGCGCGCCTTAAGCAGAACGCACATGACGCGGTCGCATGACTGACGCGACCGCGTGGCAAGGAAAAGCTCCGAATGACGCGACCGCGTGACCCACGCGGACGCGTGACAGAGGCCACGTATCAGAATTTACAGAATGCGCCCCTAGCGATTTTTGAAGCCCTTTTTGGCCCAGATCCAAGTACAGACAGCATAGACCAGAGGTTATAAAGTGTGGGAATGCACCCATTCAAAGAGAGCTCGCATATATTTTATTTTTCAATGATTTAGATTTAGTTGAGAGGGAGATCTTCTCTCTCTCTCTCTTAGGATTTAGGATTTCTTCTTGTTTTAAGAGTGACTCTCAATCCAGGTTTTATATTTCTTTGTTTTAAACTTCCCTTTCACTTTATTTATTTATTTCAGTATCTGAGTTGGCTATTTATCTTTATAATTGAATTTATGAATTTCTTCCACGTTACAGACTGTTATTTGAATTAATGATAATTGAGGTATTTTCAGTTTATAATTGTTCTCTTTGATTTAAATTACCATTGCTTCCCATCTAAGGACGTTTTTATTATTCCAGCAATTTTACTTTTTCCCCTTTTGGTCTTGGTTAAGAATTCAGTAACTCAACAGTTATTAAACTCAACATAATTGATAATCGTTATCTTGCTAATTGAGCTGAACTTAAATAATCCCAACCTTTTCTTAGGAAATAAATAGGATTCAAAGGCCAGATTAATTAGACCCTTGACTTTCCTTTGCCCTAGTAAAGGTTGACCAAGTGGAGTTTAGATTCAACTTTCATTATAGTTGGGAGAGATAACTATGTTGGACCTCCAACTTCTCTTACCTTACCAAAAGTCTGCTTTACAGTATTTATTTATTTTAATTGCCATTTACTTTACTTGTCATTTAAATTACTTGCTTCTCATCCTCTAAACCCCGATTACAACCTTTATAGCCAATAATAAGAACATACTTCCTTGTAGTTCCTTGAGAAGACGACCCGAGGTTTGAATACTCGGTTAACAATTTCTAAAGGGGTTTGTTACTTGTGACACCCAAAACGTTTGTACGTTAGGGATTTTCGTCGGTTTAGAGACTATATCTACAACGCAACTGTTTCTAGGAATCTCTTTACTGGTAAAAATCCTTAACGTCAATTGCGAAGGAGATCAATGAATACATTGATTGAGGAAGAGATGAAAATGAACTTGATCCGGAGAATGCAACATCTCCTGAGCCCAATGAACTCCTCATTTCTGATCTTACCCATTCTCTTTAATTTCTGCCATTTACTTTTATGAGCAATTACCTCATTCCCGTTTAAGATTCTGCAATTTACTTTCCGCCATTTACATTCAGCTCTTCATTTCTAGCATTTACTGTTTCTGCTATTTACTTTCCCGCCATTTAATTTTTTGCAAATCTCAAATCAAATTCTGGTTCGCTCAACTAGAACATTCCTCTAATTAAAGTTGCTTGATCAATCAATCTCTGTGGGATTCGACCTCACTCTATTGTGAGTTTTTACTTGACGACAAATTCGGTACACTTGCCGAAGAAAATTTGTTGAGAGACAAGTTTTGTGCGTATCATCGGTTCGAACCTTAATGGTGTGAGCCTGGAAGTACGGGCGAAGTTGTCGAGATGTCAGTATGAGAGCATAGGCAAACTTTTCTATTTTTTGGTAGTTCAGCTCGGATCCCTGCAGTGCTTTACTAATGAAGTATACAGGTTGTTGCTCTTTGTCATCCTCTCGAACTAGTACTGAGGCTACTGCCCGACTTCCTACCGCAAGGTACAATACGAGTGGTTCTTCCTTTCGTGGTCGAGTTAGGATAGGTGGTCGTCCCAGGAAAATTTTGAAATCCTGGAAGGCTTGCTCGCATTCCATTGTCCATTCAAAGTTCTTTCCTTTCCTTAGAGTGGCATAGAAAGGAAGGGATCTTATCGCTGATCCTACTAGGAACCTGGACAAGGCTGCCAACCTCCCGTTGAGTTGTTGTACTTCTTTGACACAAGTTGGGCTCTTCATGTTGAGTATGGCCTGGCATTTATCCGGATTTGCCTCAATTCCTCTTTGTGTGAGCATAAAACCCAAGAACTTGCCTGCTTCTACTGTAAAAGTGCATTTTGCGGGATTGAGGCGCATGTCATGCTTCCTTATAGTGTCGAACACTTGGGCCAGGTCAGACAATAATGTCTCTTCACTTTGTGTCTTTATTAACATGTCGTCCACGTAGACCTCCATGATTTTTTCGATATGATCTGAAAAGACTTTATTCACTAGCCTTTGATACGTAGCTCCCACATTCTTGAGACCGAAAGGCATTACAATGTAGCAATAATTTGATTTTGGCGTCAAAACCAAGGTCTTTTCTTGATCTGGTGGATACATGGGGATTTGGTTGTATCCGGAATATGCATCCATAAACGAGAGGTATCTATATCCGGATGAAGCATCTACCAGAGCGTCGATACTTGGGAGTGGGTAAGGATCTTTTGGGCAGGCTTTGTTGAGATCGGTGTAGTCGGTGCACATTCGCCATTTCCCATTTGATTTTTTCACCAAGACGATGTTAGCTAGCCATAGTGGGTATTTGACTTCTCTTATGAATCCTGCCTCCAGTAGTGCTTGTACCTGTTCTTCCACAGCTTGGGATCGTTCTGGCCCAAGTTTTCTTCGTCTCTGCTGTACCGGCTGAGATCCTGGATAGACCGTCAACTTGTGACTCATTAGCTTGGGGTTTATGCCTGGCATGTCTGCAGCTTTCCATGCGAAGAGATCGACATTATCACGTAAGAACTGTACTAGTAATTCTTTTGCATCTCCCTTCAGGATCGTGCCAATATTAGTTGTTTTGTCTGAGGTATCCCCGATCTGAACTTTCTCTATTTCTCCTTCTGGTTGTGGACAGAGTTTGATAAACCACTATTTCATGGTTTATCTTGTGCTCAATTGAGTGGTTTTTATCAACTCTTTACCCATTAATTCATACTAATCGCATGCTTTATGTTTTCCTTCCTGATTTTGTGCTATGATTGAAAAGATACTTCTTTGGCCTTTATATTGCTAATATTAATCCTCTCTTATCACCATTAGATGCCTTGATATGTGTGTTAAGTGATTTGAGAGATTACAGGGTAGGAATGGCTCAGAGGATAGAAAGGAAGCATGCAAAAGTGGAAGGAATACAAGAAGTTGGAGAAACTGCTAAGCTGTCCAGCCTGACCTCTTCGCACTCAAACGGCTATAACTTTAGCTACAAAGGTCCAAATGATACAGTTCCAGTTGCGGTGGAAAGCTAACGTCCGGGGCTTCGATTTGATATATAATATGCCATAGCTTCCCCAATGCTAGGCGACGCGAACGCGTGCTCCATGCGGCTGTGTCGCAGTGACGAAAAATCAGCGTGTTTGAATTCGCAACCAGCGAATTCTGGGCTGTTTCTGACCCAGTTTGCGGCCCAGAAAACACAGATTAGAGGCTATAAAGTGGGGGAATGCATTCATTCATAAAACAAGCTTTCATAATCACAATTTTAGGATTAGATGTAGTTTTAGAGAGAGAGGTTCCCTCCTCTCTCTTAGGATTTAGTTTTAGGATTTATGATTATTTCTTCTTCATCACAGGTTCAATATTCCTTTTTATTTATTTTCTCAATTTAATTTATGAATTCTTCTATGTTACAGACTACTCTTTTGTATTAATGTTATTTGAGGTATTTCAGTTTATTATTGCTTTCTTTTGTTCATGTTACTGTTGCTTCCAATCTGAAGGCATTTTTATTCCAGTAGATTTACTTTTCCCTTTTTGGTCTTGGTTAAGAAATAAGTAACTCAGGAGTTATCAAACTCAAACATGATTGATAATTGTTATCTTTGCTAATTGAATTGAACTTCAATAATCCCAATCTTTCCTTAGGGATTAACTAGGATTTGAAGATCAAACTAATTAGTCACTTGACTTTTCTTTACTTTAAGTAAAGACTAACTGAGTGGAATTAAGATTCAATCTTCATCATCATTGATAAGGATAACTAGGATAGGACTTCTAATTTCTCATACCTTGCCAAAAGTTTATTTTACTGTTATTTATTTATTTTACAGTCATTTACTTATTTTAATTGCAATTTAAATTACTTGTTCCTTATCTTCAAAACCACGATTTACAATCTCCATAACCAATAATAAGAACATACTTCCCTGCAGTTCCTTGAGAAGACGACCCGAGGTTTGAATACTTCGGTTATCAATTTTTAAGGGGTTTGTTACTTGTGACAGCCAAAACGTTTGTAAGAAAGGTTGATTGCTTGGTTTAGTAACTATAGTTGCAACGAGAGTTTACTATAACTTCTAAACCATCAATCTTCAGTTCTTCAAAATGGCGCCGTTGCCGGAGAATTGCAAACGTGTGCCTTATTATTGGTTATTGTAAATATTTGCTTTTTGCTTGCTGATTTGTTTTATTTTTGTTTTTGTTTGTAAATTAAGAGGTTATTGGTTTTTATTTAGTTATTAAAAAAAATTTCAAAAAATTTTTCTTGGTGTTCATCTTAATCTTCAAGTTGTTCTTCGTGTTCATCTTGACCTTCAAGTTGTTCTTAATTGTTTTCTTCGTTTTGATCTAAAAATTTTTAAGTTTGGTGTCATTTTATTGTTTTTCTCTTTCCTCATTAAATTTAAAAAATTCAAAATTTAAAACTCAAATTTCAAATTTCAAATTTTAATTTTCAAAAATTCAAATTAAAAATATTTAAAATTCAAATTTCAAAATTTTAAATTTCAATTTTCAAACTTCAAATTTTAAAATTTAAAATTAAAATCTTTTTCAAAAATCATATTTTTTTCAAAATCTTATCTTATCTTATTTCAAAAATCAAATTTCAAAATTCAATATTTAAAATTCAAATTTCAAATTTCAACTTCAAAATTCAAATTTCAAAATTCAAATTTCAAATTTCAAAATTTAATTTTCAAATTTCAAAATTTAATTTTCAAATTCAAAATTTAAATTTCAATAACCTTTTAATTTAAAATTTATTTTTATTTTCGTTTTTAATTTTTTTTTACTATTATGAGTTTTCACCCCTCTCGCTTTGAGTTTGGTTCCAATGTTGTTGCAAGGAATGGAAATTATAACAGGAACATGCATCAAGGTCAAAACAATCAGAGATGGAAGGAGTCACGAGGATCTGATCAACCCTTCCGGCAACAACACCTTCCACAGCACCACAGACAAAGACCATTCCGCGATGCATACCAAGATGATAGATATGATAGACCCTCATCATATGCTTATGAACCACCTCCCCAACATACCTTTGAACCACCAAACTCACAAGCCCCTTTACACCATTTACCTCCATATGACCCTAACCCACATCCACCATACCAACCACCCTATGAACCAAATGAACCATACATAGATCCACCCCAATCTCCATTGGATAACAATACACTCATCTCTAACATCATTGGTCTCACCTCTACACTCCAAAATCTTATATCCCGCATGAACCAACCCTCTACCTCCAATATTCAATCCTCAAGCTCTAGTGCACTTCTTTTTCAACCACATAATGATCTTTTCATCCCATCACCACCCTCCATGGGAGAGCACCGACATCCATCAATCCAAGAGCAAGATGATCCCAATTATGCTATTGATATAGAACAGGAAAGAAGGAATCATCTTCGCGAATCCATAGTTTATAAGGAGCTAGAGGAGGCCCTACGGGTAAAGGTAAGAGAGACTTTTGAAGATGAAAGAGTAGTTGAAAGGAGCTGTCATGGAAAGAAAATCATCGAGGATGAGTACGATTTTATAGAACCTCCTTCCAAGGCGATTGAAATTGATGCTAAGGAGGGTGTACAACCTCCAAGGCATATCATAGTTGAAGACTTGGAAGAGGTTGATCAAGAGATGGAGATTAAAGAAGAAGAAGCATAGCCTCCCATGCCCTTGGTAAACAATGAAGAAGAGATTGAATTGGAAGAAAGCTACCAAGAGGAAGAGGTTGATATTGAAGAAGCTTGCAAAGAGATGGTAGTTGTCAAAGAAGAAAACAAAGGAGTGGAGCTTGCAAGTTTATTAGAAACCCCTCCCCCTAAGTTGCCATCATCCTTCACAAAATTCAAGTGGGTAAAATTCATATCCCTTAGCTTTCTAATTCCACTTGAATATGGGCTACTGGAGACGGATGGTCAACTTAGAGCTCTTTGTGGCATTAAGAGTAAGAGGAAGATGGCCAGTGGTAAGAATTGTCCTGCAAGGTTCATTATGGTTGGAAGCTTCAAGTTTTAACACAAAGGTTGGTGTAGAGCTCAATTGAATGGGTCTAGGAAGTTGTTTGAATGCTTCAGTGAGAATTCTAAAGCTGAAGCACCCGGATGGAATCATGATAATCAACTAGAAGACGAGTGCAAAAGCAAGATTTGGGACCCTGGAATTCAGTCTAGAAATCAACACTCTTGGGGCCTTGTCACTTGCTTTAACTTGCTTGAAGGCTTTCTGCGCCTAGTTTGGGACCCCGGAGGCCATTGGAATCATAAACATTGGTGGAGATTCCTGGATGAGTTCAAGCACAAGCCACCATAACAGGGAACTCACCAAATGTCCAACTTAAGGACTTTAACTAATAGTGCTAGGTGGGAGACAACCCACCATGGTATGATCGTTCCTTTTTCATTTTTATTTAGTTTTATTTATTTTCGATTTTTATTTTATTTTATTGTATTGAACCTGGAGTTTTGCATAACATTCATATTAGCATTGCATTCTGCATTTTTCATGCATAATAAAAAAAAACGCATGCGACGCGGCAGCATCGCTGACGCGTCCACGTCACCAATGCGTTTTGGAAGAAAAGAATTGAACAGAGAGTCACGCGAGAGCGTGGCTGGAGGCGTGCCTAAGGCACAAATATGCCCACGCGACCGCGTCGCCGACGTGGCCGCGTCATTTGCAAAATAGCTTCCCCACGCGTCCGCGTCACCCACGCGACCGCATGGCCCTGTAAATCGATGTAACAAGTGTGTATGGCCGAAAGTTGTGCTGGAGTAGGGCTGGACCTGTGCTAGAAGCCCAAGTCCTCCTACGCGAACGCGTCACCCACCCATCCGCGTCATATTGGAAATAAGACCACCCGCGCGATCGCGTCAACCACGCGACCGTGTCACCCAAAAATTTGGCGAAAAGAGTTTTGAACAGAGAGTTGTGCGACCGCGAAGCTGCACTCAGGCCAATCACACAAATCAGGTCATGCGATCGCGTGACCCACGCGTCCGCGTCACCTGACCTTATCGCGCACTACGCGACCGCGTCACCCACGCGTCTGCGTCACATGCGCCGCACAGCTTATCCAGATCAGCCAATTATCTTATCTTTTCTTCTCCAATCCTAATTTCTTCTATCTTTTCTTCTTTCTTATTTCTTTCTTACTTTATTTCTTTCCCTTCTCATTCTTCTTATCTTTTATTTTATTTTATTTATTTGCATACTTTCATTCATTGCATTTAATTTTGTATATTTTTATTTTCTTTTCTAAATTTATTATTTTACCATTGGTGTTCAAATGTTCTTATTCAACTGTTATATCTTTTCTGGTATTATCTTAGTGCTTATGACTTGTTTTATTCTGATTGGGTAACATTATTTAAATCAATGATAATCTTTTATGATACTTGTACTTCTCTCGCATTGATATGAACTTATACTATCTTGCATTACCCACATTTTCCTCTCCTTTGTTGCAAATTTTGCACCACTAGTATGCCATGTGCTTATATTGTTTTCTCACGTACATGTTGAAGCTTTCATGTAAATGAGACCCTTATCATTTGGCATTAACCCAAACATACTTCATTTATTTTTTTATCTTTATTATTGGGATACCTTTCTTCCCTTTTTCTTTCAGGATGGCCACCAGGAAGAGTACCGGAAGACGTTTACATGGGGAGACAGACAAGTCCATCTGCAAAATCTTCGGAGAAAAGCGCCAGTTGGAATAGCCCGTCCACCTGCACATCTTAGCATGCACCGAGGACGGTGCAATCTTTAAATGTGGGGAGGTCGATACCGACTTCCATGGGTTAGTCACTTCATATTTTGGCACCAATATTTAATTTTCTTTGTAAAATTAGTTGTTGCATTTGCATATTTATTTGATTTTATGCATCTAGTTACTACTTGGTTAAAGTAATAAAATTCTTTTAAGACCCTATCTTTGAAAAATTTCACTAATTTAAATTGAAAAAATTTTTATGTTAAAACTTGTTTGAAGTTGTATTTGGAACATGGTTTTTGAGCCAAAGAACACACAACCTGTGAGATTTTGAGCTTATTTACATGGTTACATTATTTAACCATAAATTTTTATTCTTGTGTATTTTCTTCACTATAATTGCAATCTTTGCTTTGTTCCATTCTATATGTCCAATATTTAGTGTATTTACATGTTTGCATATGATTGAGGCCATTGTTTGATTTTAGCTCACTTATCCCAAATAAGCCTACCCTTTACATCACCCTTGTTAGCCCCCTTGAGCTTTTTAATCCCCTCTTGTTCTATAAACCATATTACTAGCCTTAAGCAAAAAAATAAAATAATAAATCCCAAGTTGAATCCTTGGTTAGCTTAGGATAGATATTGTGTATAATTTAAGTATGGAGAATTTTATGGGAACATGGGATGATATAAAAAGTAGGGAATTAAATTGAATAAGTTATTTGAAAATTTGGGAAGCATGCTCATGTGAAATCAAAATAATTAAATTACCATGTGCATTGAAAAAAAAATATTAAGTAATTAAATAAGGGGATACAAAAAAAAGAGAGAGAAGAAAAGAAAAGAGAAGAAAAATAATATTACCCCAAATGCAAAATAAAAAGAATCAATGCACATGGGACAAAATTCAAAAATAAGTTTGATACTTGAGCATGTAATACAAAAGTGGGAAAAATTTGGGTAACTAGGTAAAGTATTTTAAAATTGTATAAAGTATGTATATGTTAGGTGAGATCTTAGACTAATCAAGGATTCACTTTATAAAGCTCACTTGGCCATACATATATCCTTACCTTTACCTCAGCCCCATTACAATCCTAAAAAGACCTCATGATGTTTGCATTAGTACATTAAATATTTGTTGATTAGTTAGATGAAGAACAAAGTTTTAGAAAGCATGACTAGAGAAGAGTAGAGTGAATTACCCTATACACTTGAGAGACTAGAGTGATATACACTACCAGTAAGGGTTCAATGCTTGATTCTATGTTCCCTGCTTTCATGAGCTATCTTCTTACAAGTTTACTTGTCTTTTATTGTATGATTTGAATTAGTGAAATCTGATTTATGTTTGTCTTGAAGAGCTTATTTACTTTCAACTAAGTAGGTAGAAACATTTTGCATGTAGTTGCATTCATATAGATAGGTTGCATTTCATATTAATTTACCATTCCTCTTCATCTTTATAGCTTCTCTTGAGCTTAGCATGAGGAAATGCTAATGTTTAAGTGTGGGGAGGTTGATAAACCACTATTTCATGGTTTATCTTGTGCTCAATTGAGTGGTTTTTATCAACTCTTTACCCATTTATTCATACTAATCGCATGCTTTATGTCTTCCTTCCTGATTTTGTGCTATGATTGAAAACATGCTTCTTTGGCCTTTATATTGATAATATTAATCCTCTCTTATCACCATTAGATGCCTTGATATGTGTGTTAAGTGATTTCAGAGATTACAGGGCAGGAATGGCTCAGAGGATAGAAAGGAAGCATGCAAAAGTGGAAGGAATACAAGAAGTTGGAGAAACTGCTAAGCTGTCTAGCCTGACCTCTTCGCACTCAAACGGCTATACCTTTAGCTACAGAGGTCCAAATGACGCGGTTCCAATTGTGTTGGAAAGCTAACGTCCGGGGCTTTGATTTGATATATAATATGCCATAGTTTTCCTGACGCTAGGTGTCGCGAACGCGTGCTCCATGCGGCCGCGTCGCAGTGACGAAAAATCAGCGTGTTTGAATTTGCAACCAGCGAATTCTGGGCTGTTTCTGACCCAGTTTGCGGCCCAGAAAACACAGATTAGAGGCTATAAAGTGGGAGAATACATCCATTCATAAAACAAGCTTTCATATTCACAATTTTAGGATTAGATGCAATTTTAGAGAGAGAGGTTCCCTCCTCTCTCTTAGGATTTAGTTTTAGGATTTATGATTATTTCTTCTTCATCACAGGTTCAATATTCTTTTTTATTTATTTTCTCAATTTAATTTATGAATTCTTCTATGTTACATATTACTCTTTTGAATTAATGTTATTTGAGGTATTTTAGTTTATTATTGCTTTCTTTTGTTCATGTTACTGTTGCTTCCAATCTGAAGGCATTTTTATTCCATTAGATTTACTTTTCCCTTTTTGGTCTTGGTTAAGAAATCAGTAACTCAGGAGTTATCAAACTCAAACATGATTGATAATTGTTATCTTTGCTAATTGAATTGAACTTCAATAATCCCAATCTTTCCTTAGGGATTAACTAGGATTTGAAGATCAAACTAATTAGTCACTTGACTTTTCTTTACTTTAAGTAAAGACTAACTGAGTGGAATTAAGATTCAATCTTCATCATCATTGATAAGGATAACTAGGATAGGACTTCTAATTTCTCATACCTTGCCAAAAGTTTATTTTACTGTTATTTATTTATTTTACAGTCATTTACTTATTTTAATTGCAATTTAAATTACTTGTTCCTTATCTTCAAAACCCCGATTTACAATCTCCATAACCAATAATAAGAACATACTTCCCTGCAGTTCCTTGAGAAGACGACCCGAGGTTTGAATACTTCGGTTATCAATTTTTAAGGGGTTTGTTACTTGTGACAACTAAAATGTTTGTAAGAAAGGTTGATTGCTTGGTTTAGTAACTATACTTGCAACGAGAGTTTACTATAACTTCTAAACCATCAATCTTCAGTTCTTCAGAGTTCTTCTCGTCTCTGAACTCCACCGAGCTCTATTGAATGGAACTCTTCTCCTCTGCCTTTGAGGTTTAGACTTTCGTTATAACAGCGGCATGCCATCTTTTGATCTGTTTTTATTGTAGCTATCCCTTCTGTAGTTCCTGAATTTCATGCATAGATGTGGAGTTGAGACTATTGCGCCGAGTTGATTTAGTGTTGTCCGACCTATTAGGGTGTTGTAGGCTGAACTCACGTCGACCACGATGTAGTCTATCTTGAGTGTTCTGGATTGCTTCCCTTTTCCGAAGGTTGTATGTAGTGACACGTATCCCAGCGGTTGTACTGGGGTATCTCCCAGTCCGAACAGGCTGTTAGGGTATGCTCTAAGCTCCTTTTCTTCTAAGCCGAGCTTGTCGAAGGCAGTTTTGAATAAGATGTCGGCGGAGCTCCCTTGGTCTATTAATGTGCGGTGGAGATTGGCATTTTCCAGTATGATGGTGATGACCACGGGGTCGCCGTGTCCTGAGATGATACCGGATGCATCTTCTTTGGTGAATGTGATTGCAGGGATGTCGGGAGCTTCCTCCTTTCCTTCAACATGATATACTTCTTTGAGATATCTTTTGCGGGATGATTTGGAGATTCCTCCTCCTGCAAATCCTCCGTGTATCATATGGACATGCCTTTCTGGCATACGAGGTGATCGCTCGATTCGTCTGACATCTTCATCCCTTCTTCTCTTTCTTTGATCATCATCTCGGGTGGCCAGAAACCGATCTAGTTTTCCTTCTCTTACTAATTTTTCTATGATGTTTTTTAAGTCGAAGCATTCGTTGGTGGAATGCCCTCGGACTCGGTGATATTCGCATTATTCGTTCCGATTTCCTCCTCCTCTTTTACCTTTGAGTGGTCGAGCTGGGGGTATCTTTTCTGTATGGCAGACTTCTTTGTAGACATCTACTAGGGATACCCTAAGAGGGGTGTAATTATGATATTTTTTAATTTTCTCCCCTTGTCGATCTTCCTTCTTTTTGGATTCTTTATCTTTGTCTCGGTAGGAGAATCCGGATTTTGAGGTTTCTCCCAACCGAGAGGTTTCTTCTATGTTGATATATTTTTCCGCTCGCTCCTGCACCTCATCCAGAGATGTGGGATATTTCTTTGATATAGATTGGCTGAAAGGTCCCTCTCGTAGGCCATTGATGAGGCCCATGATGGCGGCCTCTGTTGGAAAGCTTTGTATGTCTAGGCATGTTTTGTTGAATCTCTCCATGTAGTTGCGAAGACTTTCCCGATCTCCTTGCCTGATTCCTAGTAGACTGGGGACGTGCTTGGCCTTGTCTTTTTGGATGGAGAATCTGGCCAGGAATTTTTTGGCTAGGTCGTCAAAGCTTGAGATGGACTTAGGAGGTAAGTTGTCGAACCATTTAATTGCTGTGTTCGTGAGGGTCGTTGGAAAAGCTTTGCAGCGAACAGCGTCCGAGGCGTCGGTGAGGTACATTCTGCTTCTGAAGTTGCTGAGGTGATGGTTGGAATCTGTAGTGCCATCATACAGAGTCATATCCGGGAGTTTGAAGTCCCTAGGAATTTTAGTTTTCATCATGTCTGAAGAACTGAAGATTGATGGTTTAGACGTTATAGTAAATACTCGTTGCAAGTATAGTTACTAAACCAAGCAATCAACCTTTCTTGCAAACGTTTTGGTTGTCACAAGTAACAAATCCCTTTAAAATTGATAACCGAGTATTTAAACCTCGGGTCGTCTTCTCAAGGAATTGCAGGGAAGTATGTTCTTATTATTGGTTATGAGTCTTGTAAATTGGGGGTTTTGGAAAGAAGGAGCAAGTAATGTAAGATAACAAGTCGTTAAAATAATAAATAACAAAGCTCTTGGCAAGGTATAAGAACTGGAAGTCCTATCATGATTATCCTTATCAATTGTGATGAGAATTAGATTTTTCTCCCACTTTGTTAACCTCTAACTATGAAGGTAAGTTAAGTGGATGAATTAATTTTTATTCCTCAGATCCTAGTCGTTCTTTGAGAAAAGTTAGAGTTATTGGAACTCGAATTAGTTCTTGAAGAATTCCAATTTTCAATCAACAATGAGTTTGATAACTCAAGTGTCTCCAATGACTCAACCAAAGCCAAGAGGGAAAATTCTAAATTAAATTAAAAGCATCAATATAAATAAAGCAAAGCAATCTTAAATCTGAAATACCTCAAATAATATTAATTAAGAAAATTATAACATGAATGTAGCATAAGCCAAATAGGCAACATAACTAATATAAGCATTAAAGTATCTGAAAGTAAGAGATAAATATAAAGTAAAAGAACATTGAACCTGAGATTGAGAGGCATTCCTAAAATTAAGAGAAATCCTAAATCTTAATCCTAAGAGAGAGGAGAGAACCTCTCTCTCTAAAAAACTACATCTAAATCCTAATATTGTGAATTGTAACCTTGTGATATGAATGAATGGATTCCCCCACTTTATAGCCTCTAATCTGTGTTTTCTGGGCCGAGAACTGGGTCGAAAACAGCCCAAAAATCGCTGGAGAAAAAATCTGCCACGCTAATTTTTGCCACTGCGACATGTCCGCATGGAGCACGCGTTCGCGTCTCTTAGCGTCTGGGAAACTATGACATATTATATATCAAATCAAAGCCCCGGACGTTAGCTTTTCAACGAAACTAAAACCGCGTCGTTTGGACCTCTGTAGATAAAGTTATAGCTGTTTGAGTGCAAAGAGGTCAGGCTGGACAGCTTAGCAATTTCTCCAACTTCTTGTATTCCTTCTACTTTTGCATGCTTTCTTCCCATCCTCTGAGCCATTCCTGTCCTATAAGCTCTGAAATCACTTAACACACATATCAAGGCATCTAATGGTAATAAGAGAGGATTAATATTAGCAAATTAAGACCAAAGAAAACATGTTTTCAATCGTAGCACAAAATCAGGAAGGAAAATGTAAAACCATGCAAATAGTATGAATAAGTGGGTAAGAACTTGATAAAAACCACTCAATGAGCACAAGATAAACCATAAAATAGTATTTTATCAACCTCCCCACACTTAAACATTAGCATGTCCTCATGCTAAGCTCAAGAGAAGCTATAAAAGTGAAGAGGAATAGTAGAATGCATGAAATGCAACCTATGAATGCAACTACATGCTAAATGCTTTTACTTACTTGGTTAAGAGTAAATAAGTTCTTCAAGACAAAAGTAATTCAAATTTCACTAATTCAAATCATACAATAAAAAGCAAGTAAACTTGTAAGAAGATACCTCATGAAAGCAGGGAACATAGAATTAAGCACTGAACCCTCACTGGTAGTGTATATCACTCTAGTCTCTCAAGTGTATAGGGTAATTCACTCTACTCTTCTCTAGTCATGCTTTCTAAACTTTGTTCTTCATCTAACCAATCAACAAATATTTAGTATACCAATGCAAACATCATGAGGTCTTTTCAGGGTTGTAATGGGGCTGAGGTAAATGTAAAGGTACATTTATGGCCAAGTGGGCTATAATATGAATCTTTGACTAACCTAAGCTCTCACCTAATATACATATACTCTATATACTTTTAACTTCATGCCTAGCTACCCATGATTCCCACTTTTGTATGATTCCCATACTTATGTACTAAATTTTTGATATTTCTTTACTTTTATCACATGTGCATTGATCTTCTTATTAACTTAGCATTGAGGTAATTTTGTCCCCTTATTTATTTATTGAATTATTTTTTTATTATTTTTTTCTTTTTTTTGTTTTTTTTTGTTTTTTTTTTTGAATCATAAAAGCAAACATAACTTATCAATGCACATGGATTTTAATTTTTTTTTCTGGTTTTACATGAGTAGGTTCCCAAATTCCCAATATTCAAATAAATTAGAAACATGATACATTCTCTTATTAACCCATGTTCCCACAATTTCCCCACACTTAGTTGATACACAATCTCTATCTTAAGCTAACCAAAGATTCAATTGGGATAATTAATTTGTTTTCCGCTTAAGGCTAGTAATGTGGTAAAATATAGAATAAATGGGGATTAAAAGGCTCAAAGTGGCTGACAAGGGTGATTTAAAGGGCAGGCTTATTTGGGATAAGTGAGCTAAAATCAAATAATGGCCTCAATCATATGCAAGCATGTAAATACACTAAATATTGGACATATAGAATGGAACAAAGCTAAGATTGCAATCATAGTGAAGAAAACACACAAAAATAAAAATTTATGGTTAAATAATGTAACCATATAAATAAGCTCAAAATCTCACGGGTTGTGTGTTCTTTGACTCAAAAACCATGTTCCAAATACAACTTCAAACAAGTTTTACACAAAAAATTTTGATTTTAAATTAGTGAAATTTTTCAAAAATAGGATCTTAAAAAGAAACTTGTTATTTTAACCAAGCAGTGGCTAAAATGCATAAAATCAAACAATCATGCAATCAAACATGTAAATGCAATAACTAACAAGGAAGATAAACCATTGGTGTTGAGATGGAAGAGTAACTAACCCATGGAGATCGGTATCGACCTCCCCACACTTAAAGATTGCACCGTCCTCGGTGCATGCTGAGATGTGCAGGTGGACGGGTTGTTCCAACTGATACTTTTCTCCAAGGATTGTGCTGATGGACTCGTTTGTCTCCCCATTTAGAAGCTTTTTCTCTCCATTCTTGGTGGCCATCTTGAAAGAAGAGGGAAAAAAGAGAAAAGTTACCCAAAAATAAAGATAAAATATGGGTGTTAATGCCAGATAATAAGGGTCCCAATTACATGGTAGCTACAACATGCAAGTGAGAAAACAGTAGAAGTACATGGCAAATCAAGAGTGCAAAAATTTGCAACAATGGGGAAGAGAGTGGGTAAGGAAAGATAATATAAATTCATGTCAATGCAAAAGTAATACAGGTATAAAAGATTGGCATTGATTTAAATAATATTAGCTAACCAGAATAACACAAGTCACTAAGCACCCAAAATAATTCAAGAGAAGATGCAACAGTTAAATAAGAAAATTTTAACACAAAAGGAAAAATAATTAATTTAGAAAAGAAAAGAAAAATATGCACTAAATTAAAATGCAATGAATGAAATAGGCAAATAAATTAAGTAAAATAGAATGAAGATGAAAAGGAATGAGAAGTGAAAGAAATAAAGTAAGAAAGAAAGAAGAAAAGATAGAAGAAATTTGGATTAGAAAAGAAAAGAGAAGATAATTGGCGCTGATTTGGATGAGTTGTGCGGCGCAGGCGACACGGACGCGTGGGTGACGCGGTCGCGTGGTGCGCGATAAGGTCAGGTGACGCGGATGCGTGGGTCACGCAATCGCGTGACCTGATTTGTGCGATTGGCGCGAGTGCAGCCTCGCGTTCGTGCAACTCTCTGTTCGAAACTCTTTTTGCCAAATTTTTGGGTGACGCGGTCGCGTGGTTGACGCGATCGCGTGGATGGCTTGATTTTTGTAAAATGACGCGGACATGTGGGTGACGCGGACGCGGTCGCGTGGATCCATTTGTGCCAAAGGCACGCCTCCAGCCACGCTCTCGCGTGACTCTCTGTTCACTTTTCTTTTCTTCCAAACGCACTGGGTCCGCGTCAGCGACGCTGCCGCGTCGCGTGCGTGCTTGCTTTTTTTTTTTTGCAGAATGCAAAATGCAGTGCTGATATGGATGTTATGAATAATTCCAGGTTCAATAAAATAGAATAAAATAAAACTTAAAAATAAATGAAACAAAATAAAAATAAAATTGAAAAGGAACGATGATACCATGGTAGGTTGTCTCCCACATAGCACTTTTAGTTAAAGTCCTTAAGTTGGACATTTGGGGAGTCCTTTGTTATGGTGGCTTGTGCTTGTACTGATCCTTGAATCTCCACCAATGTTTGTGATTCCAATGGCCTCCGGGATCCCAAACTAGGCACAGAAAGCCTTCAAGTAGGTTAAAGCAAGTGACAAGGCCCCAAGAGAGTTGATTTCTAGACTGAATTCCGGGGTCCCAAATCTTGCTTTTGCACCCGTCTTCTTGTTGATCATTATGATTCCATCCGGGTAGCAAGCAATCTGAATTCTCACTAAAGTGGCCAAACAACTTCCTAGACCCATTCAGTTGAGCTTTACACCAACCTTTGTGTTTAAACTTAAAGCTTCCAGCCATAATGAACCTTGCAGGATAATTCTTACCACTGACCATCTTCCTCTTACTCTTAATGCCACAAAGAGCTCTAAGTTGACCATCCGTCTCCAGTAGCCCATATTCAAGTGAAATTAGAAAGCTAAGGGATATGAATTTTACCCACTTGAATGTTGTGAAGGATGATGGCAACTTAGGGGGAGGTATTTCTAATGAATTTGTAAGCTCCACTCCCTTGTTCTCTTCTCTAACAACTTCCACCTCTTTGCAAGATTCTTCAATTTCAACCTCTTCCTCTTGGTAGCTTTCTTCCAATTTGATCTCTTCTTCATTGCTCACCAAGGGCATGGGAGGCTGTGCTTCTTCTTCTTTAATCTCCATTTCTTGACCAACCTCTTCCAAGTCTTCAACTATGATATGCCTTGGGGGTTGTACACCCTCCTCAACATCAAATGCAACTGTCTTGGAAGGAGGTTCTATGTCTTGACTTTCCCATGGAGGTTCAGCATCTCCTAAGTCTTCAACCACTTCTTCCTCTACAACTATTATGGCTTCCTCCACTTGTTCCAATACAAATCCATGTTTCTCATTGTCCACCAAAGTTTCTAGTGTCTCCTTCATGCTTTGCTCTTCTTTTGATTCTCCACATGTAGCCATGGGAGTTCTTTGAGTGCTCAGATATTGGGAAGCTATTATATTTACTAACTCGCCTAAGGCGGCCGCGAAATTTAGCACACTCTTATTCATCCTTTCTTGCCTTTGAAGAATAACACGAAGTCTGTCATCCATTGGAGGTTGGGGTGGATATGAGGGTTCATTGGTTGGGAGAGAGGGTTCATAATAGGAAGGTAGTTCATCTTGATAATAATATGGAGATGGTGAATATTGAGGTGGTGGTTCATGAGAGTAGTTGTGTTGGAATGGTGGTGGTTCTGTGTATGGTTCATTTGGCTCATAAGGTGGTTGGTATGGTGGATACGGGTTAGGGTCATATGGAGGTGAATGGTAGAAAGGGGCTTGTGAATATGGTGGTCCAAAGTCATGTTGAGGAGAGGGTTCATAGGCATATGGTGGTAGTTGTTGATAATCAGAAGAGTGCTCATCATAGCCATTGCCTTGATATGCATAACAGAACGGTTGTTGATAGTCCATTGGAGGTGATTGTTGCCAAGAGGGTTGATCAAATCCTTGTGACTCCTCCCATCTCTGATTGTTCCAACCTTGATGCCTGTTCTCATTGTAATTTCCTCTTCCTGCAACATAATTGTAACCAGACTCATAGCCAAAGGGGTGAGAGTTCATAATAACAAATAAAAATTAAAAATAAAAATAAAAACAAATTTAAATTAAAAGGTTATTGAAATTTAAATTTTTGAATTTGAAAATTGAATTTTGAATTTTTGAATTTTGAATTTTAAATTTTTGAAATTTGAATTTTGAAAAAGTCAACAATATAAGATAAAGTTTTGAAAAAGATTTAAGTTTTGAAAAGGTTTGATTTTTAAATTTTTTTTAATTTAAATTTTGAAATTTTAATTTTGAATTTTGGAATTTAAATATTGAAATTTTAAATTTTGAAAATTGAAATTTGAAATTTTGAAATTTGAATTTAAAATTTCTTAAATTGAATTTTGAAAATTAAAATTTGAAATTTGAAATTTGAGTTTTAAATTTTGAATTTTTTGAATTTAATGAGGAAAGAGAAAAACAATAAAATGACACCAAACTTAAAATTTTTAGATCAAAACGAAGAAAACAACTAAGAACAACTTGAAGGTCAAGATGAACACGAAGAACAACTTGAAGATCAAGATGAACACAAAGAACAAATTTTTGAATTTTTTTTAATAACTAAATAAAAACTAATAACCTCTTAATTTATTAAAAAGCAAAAATAAAAACAAAAATAAAAACAAATAAACAAGTAAAAAGCAAATATTTACAATAACCAATAATAAGGCACATGTTTGCAATTCCCCGGCAACGGCGCCATTTTGAAGAACTGAAGATTGATGGTTTAGAAGTTATAGTAAATACTCGTTGCAAGTATAGTTACTAAACCAAGCAATAAACCTTTCTTGCAAACATTTTGGTTGTCACAAGTAACAAACCCCTTTAAAATTGATAACTGAGTATTTAAACCTCGGGTCGTCTTCTCAAGGAATTGCAGGGAAGTATGTTCTTATTATTGGTTATGAGTCTTGTAAATTGGGGGTTTTGGAAAGAAGGAGTAAGTAATGTAAGATAACAAGTCGTTAAAATAATAAATAACAAAGCTCTTGGCAAGGTAGAAGAACTGGAAGTCCTATCCTGGTTATCCTTATCCATTGTGATGAGAATTGGATTTTTCTCCCACTTTGTTAACCTCTAACTATGAAGGTAAGTTAAGTGGATGAATTAATTTTTATTCTTCAGATCCTAGTCTTTCCTTGAGAAAAGTTAGAGTTATTGGAACTCGAATTAATTCTTGAAGAATTCCAATTTTCAATCAACAATGAGTTTGATAACTCAAGTGTCTCCAATGACTCAACCAAAGCCAAGAGGGAAAATTCTAAATTAAATTAAAAGCATCAATATAAATAAAGCAAAGCAATCTTAAATCTGAAATACCTCAAATAATATTAATTAAGAAAATTATAACATGAATGTAGCATAAGCCAAATAGGCAACATAGCTAATATAAGCATTAAAGTATCTAAAAGTAAGAGATAAATATAAAGTAAAAGAACATTGAACCTGGGATTGAGAGGCACTACTAAAACTAAGAGAAATCCTAAATCCTAATCCTAAGAGAGAGGAGAGAACCTCTCTCTCTAAAAATTACATCTAAATCCTAATATTGTGAATTGTAAGCTTGTGATATGAATGAATGGATTCTCCCACTTTATAGCCTCTAATCTGAGTTTTCTGGGCCGAGAACTGGGTCGAAAACAGCTCAGAAATCGCTAGAGAAGAAATCTGCCACGCTGATTTTTGCCACTGCGACGCGTCCGCATGGAGCATGCGTTCGCGAGGCCTAGCGTCAAAGAAACTATAATATATTATATATCAAATTGAAGCCCCGGACATTATCTTTCCAACGCAACTAGAACTGCGTCATTTGGACCACTGTAGCTAAAGTTATAGCCGTTTGAGTGCAAAGAGGTCAGGCTGGACAGCTTAGCAATTTCTCCAACTTCTTGTATTCCTTCCACTTTTGCATGCTTTCTTCCCATCCTCTGAGCCATTCCTGTCCTATAAGCTCTGAAATCACTTAACACACATATCAAGGCATCTAATGGTAATAAGAGAGGATTAATATTAGCAAATTAAGACCAAATAAAACATGTTTTCAATCATAGCACAAAATCAGGAAGGAAAATGTAAAACCATGCAAATAGTATGAATAAGTGGGTAAGGACTTGATAAAAACCACTCAAATGAGCACAAGATAAACCATAAAATAGTAGTTTATCAATGTCCCTAGTGAATGGATCTTGATCTTTGCATGAATTGTCCTCAGGGGTGGTTCGGGTAGCCTTTGCTTTGAGATCGGCTTCGAGTTGTAGGATTTTATCTTCTAGCTCTCGACGTCGCCTTACCTCTCTTTGTAGATCCTTGCCAACTTCTCGTTGATGCTGGCTTTCTTTTTCAAGTTGCTTTAGACGATCTTGAAGCGCTTCTATTACTCCCGGATGTGATGAGTTTTTGTCTCCGTTAGATTCTGGAGTATCTTTTGGTGTAGCGTCCGCGTTTTTGTGTGGCGTTCTGTCCTCTAGATCTGAATCATGGTCGTTGTCATGGTCATCCGCCATGATGATGGGATGACTTCCAGGTTCCCCGGCAACGGCGCCAATGTTCTGAGGGCTACCTGAAACTGTAGGCCGATCTCGGATGAGATCTTCTGTACTGGTCGGAGATAACGTGTCCGGCTGGCTGATGGCGGCCGGAGCTGTTGTGTCCGACTTGTTGAACTGGCTGCACTTCTGATCCTTGGTCACTGGAGGGTGGGGGTACCTGCAAGAGACTCCGATGCATAAGTTAGTACGGATATTAAGCAGGTTTATTGTAGAATCAAAGTATGAGTTATACTTGGGTGCTCCAGTGTATTTATAGTGGTTGTAGAGTGACCTTTCTAGATAAGATAGGTTAGTTATCTTATCTTATCTTTATCTTTGAGTTGAGGTCAGCTTATCTTCAAGGGAACCACCCTTATCTCTATAGGCTTGGACGGCCTGTGGATTTGGGTCGTATTCCTTGGGTTGGACCCTTTTTTGGGCTTTCCCGTCGATTTGGCTGACCTCTTTTAGGAAGAGGTCGGATAGTCTGACCTGAAGAGGTCGGTCGCTTTGTCGCCAATCATCCCAGGTCGGGTAGCTCGACCCAGGGTATGAACAGTAACCATGGAGAGGAAGCATGAAAAGCTTCTCTCACTGCAGAGTCAACCAAAGCCCCCACAGTCAAACTCTAAGTTTGGTGTTGAACCCCCACATTCAAACTCTAAGTTGGTGTTGGGAGGTCCCAACAATGCTCTGAACATCCGTGAGGCTCCATGAGAGCTCACTGTCAAGCTATTGACATTAAAGAAGCGCTTGTTGGGAGGCAACCCAATGTTATTTAATTATGTCTATTTTATTTTTATTGTTATTTTCGTGTTTTATTAGGTTGATGATCATGTGGAGTCACAAAAAAACTACTGAAAAATCAAAAACAGAATGAAAAACAGCATAAAAAATTGCACACCCTGGAGGAGGAGCATTCTGGCATTTAAACGCCAAAAACAAGCATCTGTCTGGCGTTTAACGCCAAAAACAAGTACCAAGCTGGCGTTTAACGCCAGAAACAAGCATCTACCTGGTGTTAAATGCCTGAAATAGGCTACATTTGGGCGTTTAACGCCAGAAACAGGCAGTAGTCTGGCGTTAAACGCCAGGATTGCACAACAAGGGTGTTTTACATGCCTAATTGGAGCAGGGATGTTAAGTCCTTGGCCCCACTGGATCTGTTGACCCCACAGGATCCCCACAGGATCTGTGGACCCCACAGGATCCCACCAACTTCTTCTCTCCTATTCACACCTTCTTCATATCTCTCTTCCCCATCACCTCTTCACCATTCACATCCATCCACTCTTCCCCATACACCCCACCTACCTACAAAATTTAAAATATTTTCCCTCCCAAACCCAACCCTAATGGCCGAAGCTAATCCCTTCCCCACTCCTATATAAACCCCTCATTCCTTCTTTATTTTCAAACAACACCACCCTCTCTTCTCCCCCTTGGCCGAATACACCTTCTCCCTCCATCTCCTCCTTCTTTTTTCTTCTTCTCCTTCTTTCTTTCTTTTTTGCTCGGGGACGAGCAAACATTTTAAGTTTGGTATGGTAAAAAGTATTGTTTTTTGTTTTTCCATAACCATCAATGGCACCTAAGGCCAGAGAATCCTCAAGAAAGAGGAAAGGGAAGGCAATTGCTTCCACCTCTGAGTCATGGGAGATGGAGAGATTCATCTCAAAGGTCCATCAAGATCACTTCTATGAAGTTGTGGCCAAGAAGAAAGTGATCCCTGAGGTTCCTTTCAAGCTCAAAAAGAATGAGTATCCGGAGATCCGACTTGAGATCCAAAGAAGAGGTTGGGAAGTTCTCACCAACCCCATTCAACAAGTCGGGATCTTAATGGTTCAAGAGTTCTATGCAAATGCATGGATCACTAGGAACCATGATCAAAGTGTGAACCCGAATCCAAAGCATTGGCTTACCATGGTTCGAGGGAAATACTTAGATTTCAGTCCAAAAAATGTAAGGTTGGCGTTCAACTTGCCAATGATGGAAGAAAACGCACGCCCCTACACTAGAAGGGTCAACTTTGATCAAAGGTTGGACCAAGTCCTCATGGACATATGTGTGGAAGGAGCTCAGTGGAAAGTTGACTCAAGAGGCAAGCCGGTTCAATTGAGAAGACTGGACCTTAAGCCTGTAGCTAGAGGATGGTTGGAGTTTATTCAACGCTCAATCATTCCTACTAGCAACCGGTCTGAAGTTACTATAGACCGGGCCATCATGATCCATAGTATCATAATTGGGGAGGAAGTAGAGGTTCATGAGATTATACCTCAAGAGCTCTACAAGGTGGCTGACAAGTCATCCACACTGGCAAGGTTAGCCTTTCCTCACCTCATTTGCCACCTATGCAATTCGGCTGGGATTGACATAGAGGGAGACATCCTCATTGAAGAGGATAAGCCCATCACTAAGAAAAGGATGGAGCAAACAAGAGATCATGGACCTCAACAAGAGCATGAGGAAATTCCTCGTCATGAAATCCCTGAGATGCCTCAGGGGATGCACTTTCCTCCACAGAACTATTGGGAGCAAATCAACACTTCCCTAGGAGAATTAAGCTCCAACATGGGACAACTAAGGATGGAGCACCAAGAGCACTCCTTCATCCTCCATGAAATTAGAGAAGATCAAAGAGCTATGAGGGAGGAGCAACAAAGACAAGGAAGAGACATAGAGGAGCTCAAGAGCACCATTGGTTCTTCAAGAAGAGGAAGACGTCACCTTCACTAAGGTGGACCCATTCCTTAATCTCCTTGTTCTTATTTTCCTATTTTTCGTTTACTATGCTTTATGTTTTATTTATGTTTGTGTCTTTACTATATGATCATTAGTGCTTAAGTGTCTATGTCTTAAAGCTATGAATGTCCTATGAATCCATCACCTCTCTTAAAATGAAAACTATTCTAAAAACAAAAGAACAAGAAGTACATGGTTTCGAATTCATCCTTGAAACTAGTTTAATTATTTTGATGTAGTGACAATACTTTTTGTTTTCTGAATGAATGCTTGAATAGTGCATATGTCTTTTGAATTTGATGTTTATGAATGTTAAATATGTTGGCTCTTGAAAGAATGATGAAAAGGAGACATATTATTTGATAATCTGAAAAATCATAAAAATGATTCTTGAAGCAAGAAAAAGTAGTGAATACAAAAGCTTGGGGAAAAAAAGAGAAAAATAGCAAAAAAAAAAAAGAGAAAAAGAAAAAGAAAAAGCAAGCAGAAAAAGCCAAAAGCTCTTTAAACCAAAAGACAAGAGCAAAAAGCCAATAGCCCTTAAAACCAAAAGGCAAGGGTAATAAAAAGGATCCAAGGCTTTGAGCATTAGTGGATAGGAGGGCCTAAAGGAATAAAATCCGGCCTAAGCGGCTAAACCAAGCTGTCCCTAACCATGTGCTTGTGGCGTGAAGGTGTCAAGTGAAAACTTGAGACTGAGCGGTTAAAGTCAAGGTCCAAAGCAAAAAAAAAAAAAAAGGAGTGTGCTTAAGAACCCTGGACACCTCTAATTGGGGACTTTAGCAAAGCTGAGTCACAATCTGAAAAGGTTCACCCAGTTATGTGTCTGTGGCATATATGTATCCGGTGGTAATACTGGAAAACAAAGTGCTTAGGGCCACGGCCAAGACTCATAAATTAGCTGTGTTCAAGAATCAATATACTGAACTAGGAGAATCAATAACACTATCTGAATTCTAAGTTCCTATAGATGCCAATCATTGTGAACTTCAAGGGATAAAGTGAGATGCCAAAACTGTTCAAGAGGCAAAAAGATACTAGTCCCGCTCATCTGATTGGAGCTAAGTTTCATTGATATTTTGGAATTTATAGTATGTTCTCTTCTTTTTATCCTATTTGATTTTCAGTATGATTTTGTTAGTTTTTAGTATATTTTTATTAGTTTTTAAATAAAATTCACATTTCTGGACTTTACTATGAGTTTTTGTGTTTTTCTATGATTTTAGGTATTTTCTGGCTGAAATTGAGGGACTTGAGCAAAAAGCAGATTCAGAGGTTGAAGAAGGACTGCAGATGCTGTTGGATTCTGACCTCCCTGCACTCAAAGTGGATTTTCTGGAGCTATAGAACTTCAAATGGCGCGCTCTCAATTGCGTTGGAAAGTAGACATCTAGGGCTTTCCAGCAAGATATAATAGCCCATACTTTTCCCGATTTTAGACGATGCAAGCTGGCGTTCAACGCCAGTTCCATGTTGCATTCTGGAGTTAAACGCCAGAAACAGGCTGCAAAGTGGAGTTAAACGCCAGAAACAGGTTATAAACTGGCGTTCAACTCCAAGAAAGACCTCTCCATGTGAAAGCTTCAATGCTCAGCCTAAGCACACACCAAGTGAGCCCCGGAAGTGGATTTCTGCATCATTTTCTTATCTCTGTAATTTCTAGTAACTAGTTTAGCATAAATAGGACTTTTTACTATTGTATTAGACATCTTGGGACGTTTAGTTCTTAGATCATGGGGGCTGGCCTCTCGGCCATGCCTAGACCTTGTTCTTATGTATTTTCAATGGTAGAGTTTCTACACACCATAGATTAAGGTGTGGAGCTCTGCTGTTCCTCATGAATTAATGCAAAGTACTATTGTTTTTCTATTCAATTCAAGCTTATTCCTGTTCTAAGATATTCAATTGGCCATTCAGCCATTCGGCCATGCCTAGACCTTGTTCTTATATATTTTCAACGGTAGAGTTTCTACACACCATAGATTAAGGTGTGGAGCTCTGTTGTTCCTCATGAATTAATGCAAAGTACTATTGTTTTTCTATTCAATTCAAGCTTATTCCGATTCTAAGATATTCATTCACACCTCAATATGAATGTGATGATCGTGACACTCATCATCATTACCAACCTATGAACGCGTGCCTGACAACCACTTCCGTTCTACCTTAGATTGAATGAGTATCTCTGGGATTCCTTAATCAGAGTCTTCGTGGTATAAGTTAGAATCCATGGACAGCCATTCTTGAGATCCGGAAAGTCTAAACCTTGTCTGTGGTATTCCGAGTAGGATCTGGGAAGGGATGGCTGCGACGAGCTTCAAACTTGCGAGTGCTGGGCGTAGTGACAGACGCAAAAGGATCAATGAATCCTATTCCAGCATGATCGAGAACCGACAGATGATTAGCCATGCAGTGACAGCGCATTGGACCATTTTCACAGAGAGGATGGGATGTAGCCATTGACAACGGTGATGCCCTACATACAACTTGCCATGGAAGGGAGTAGGAATGATTGGATGAAGACAACAGGAAAGCAGAGGTTCAGGAGGAACAAAAGCATCTCTATACGCTTATCTGAAATTTTCACCATGGATTTACATAAGTATCTCTATCCTAGTTTATATTTTAATTATATTCTTATTGTCAATTCACCATAACCATTTAAATCCGCCTAACTGAGATTTACAAGGTGACCATAGCTTGCTTCAAGCCGACAACCTCCGTGGGATCGACCCTTACTCACGTAAGGTTTATTACTTGGACGACCCAGTGCACTTGCTGGTTAGTTGTGCGAAGTTGTGACAAAGTGTGATTCACATTTGAGAGCACCAAGTCTTTGGTGCCATTGTTGATGATTGCAATTTCATGTACCAGAGGTCCCAACAATGCTCTGCACATCCGTGAGGCTCCATGAGAGCTCATTGTCAATCTATTGACATTAAAGAAGCGCTTGTTGGGAGGCAACCCAATGTTATCTAATTATATTTATTTTCTATTGTTATTTTATGTTTTCTTTAGGTTGATGATCATGTGAAGTCACAAAAACTACTAAAAAATCAAAAACAGAATGAAAAATAGAATGAAAAATAGCACACCCTGGAGGAAGAGCAATTTGGCATTAAACGCCAGAAATAGGCTACATTTGGGCGTTTAACGCCAGAAACAAGCAGCAGTCTGGTGTTAAATGCCAGGATTGCACAGCAAGGGCGTTTTACACGCCTAATTGGAGCAGGGATGTTAAGTCCTTGACCCCACTTGATCTGTGGACCCCACAGGATCCCTACCTTTTCTTCTCTCCTCTTCACACTTTTTCATAACCCTCTTCCCCAAATACCGTTTACCAATCACCTCAATCACTCTTTCCCATCACCCCTTCACCACTCACATCCATCTTCTCTTCCCCATTAACCCCAACTACCTCTAAAATTCAAATTCTTTTTCCTCCCAAACCCAACCCTAATGGCCGAACCCTAAACCTTCCCCTACCCCTATATAAACCCCTCATTCCTTCTTCATTTTCACACAACAAATCCCTTTCTTCTTGCCCTTGGCTGAATACACACCCCTCTCCCTCTCCTCCATTCTTTTTCTTCTTCTCCTTCTTTCTTTCTTCGTTTGCTCGGGGATGAGCAAACATTTTAAGTTTGGTGTGGTAAAAAGCATTGCTTTTTGTTTTTCCATAACCATCAATGGCACCTAAGGCCAGAGAATCCTCAAGAAAGAGGAAAGGGAAGGCAATTGCTTCCACCTCTGAGTCGTGGGAGATGGAGAGATTCATCTCAAAGGTCTATCAAGACTACTTCTATGAAGTTGTGGCCAAGAAGAAAGTGATCCCTGAGGTTCTTTTCAAGCTCAAAAAGAATGAGTATCCGGAGATCTGACTTGAGATCCAAAGAAGAGGTTGGAAAGTTCTCACCAACCCCATTCAACAAGTCGGGATCTTAATGGTTCAAGAGTTCTATGCAAACGCATGGATCACTAGGAACCATGATCAAAGTGTGAACCCGAATCCAAAGCATTGGCTCACCATGGTTCAGGGGTAATACTTAGATTTCAGTCCGGAAAATGTAAGGCTGGCGTTTAACTTGCCAATGATAGAAGAAAATGCACACCCCTACACTAGAAGGGTCAACTTTGATCAAAGGTTGGACCAAGTCCTCATGGACATATGTGTGGAAGGAGCTCAATGGAAAATTGACTCAAGAGGCAAGCCAGTTCAATTGAGAAGACTGGACCTTAAGCCTGTAGCTAGAGGATGGTTGGAGTTTATTCAACGCTCAATCATTCCTACTAGCAACCGGTCTGAAGTTACTATGATTGGGCCATCATGATCCATAGTATCATGATTGGGGAGGAAGTGGAAGTTCATGAGATTATACCTCAAGAACTTTACAAGGTGGCTAACAAGTCCTCCACTTTGGCAAGGTTAGCCTTTCCTCACTTCATTTGCCATCTATGCAATTCGGCTAGGATTGACATAGAGGGAGACATCCTCATTAAAGAGGACAAGCCCATCACTAAGAAAAGGATGGAGCAAACAAGAGATCATGTACCTCAACAAGAGCATGAGGAAATTCCTCACCATGAAATCCCTGAGATGCCTCAGGGGATGCACCTTCCTCCACAAAATTATTGGGAGCAAATCAACACCTCCCTAGGAAAATTAAGTTCCAACATGGGACAACTAAGGGTGGAGCATTAAGAGCACTCCATCATCCTTCATGAAATAAGAGAAGATCATAGAGCTATGAGGGAGGAGCAACAAAGGCAAGGAAGAGACATAGAGGAGCTCAAAAGCACCATTGGTTCTTCAAGAAGAGGAAGACGCCACCCTCACTAAGGTGGACTCATTCCTTAATCTCCTTGTCTATTTATTTTACTGTTTTTTGATTTTTTGAGCCTTATGTTTTATTTATGTTTGTGTCTTTACTATATGATCACTAGTGTCTAAGTGTCTATGCCTTAAAGTTATGAATGTCTTATGAACCTATCACCTTTCTTAAATGAAAAATATTTTAATTACAAAAGAACAAGAAGTACATGGTTTTGAATTCATCCTTGAAACTAGTTTAATTATTTTGATGTGGTGACAATACTTTTTGTTTTCTGAATGAATGCTTGAACAGTGCATATGTCTTTTGAAATTATTGTTTATGAATGTTAAATATGTTGGCTCTTGAAGAATGATGAAAAAGGAGACATGTTATCTGATAATCTGAAAAATCATAAAAATGATTCTTGAAGCAAGAAAAAGCAGTGAAGAACAAAGCTTGCAGAAAAAAAAATGCGAAAAAAAAGAGAAAAAGAAAAAGCAAGCAGAAAAAGCCAAAAGCTCTTTAAACCAAACGGCAAGAGCAAAAAGCCAATAGCCCTTAAAACCAAAAGGCAAGGGTAAAAAGGATCCAAGGCTTTGAGCATCAGTGGATAGGAGGGCCTAAAGGAATAAATCCTGGCCTAAGCGGCTAAACCAAGCTGTCCCTAACCATGTGCTTGTGGCGTGAAGGTGTCAAGTGAAAACTTGAGACTGAGCGGTTTAGTCAAGGTCCAAAGCAAAAAAAGAAGAGTGTGCTTAAGAACCCTGGACACCTCTAATTGGGGACTTTAGCAAAGCTGAGTCACAATCTGAAAAGGTTCACCCAGTTATGTGTCTGTGGTATTTATGTATCCGGTGGTAATACTGGAAAACAAAGTGCTTAGGGCCACGGCCAAGACTCATAAAGTAGCTGTGTTCAAAAATCAACATACTGAACTAGGAGAATCAATAACACTATTTGAATTCTAAGTTCCTATAGATACCAATCATTCTGAACATCAAAGGATAAAGTTAGATGCCAAAACTATTCAAAAGGCAAAAAGCTACAAGTCCCGCTCATCTGATTGGAGCTAAGTTTCATTGATATGTTGGAATTCATAGTATATTCTCTTCTTTTTATCCTATTTGATTTTCAGTTGCTTGGGGACAAGCAACAATTTAAGTTTGGTGTTGTGATGAGCGGATAATTTATACGCTTTTTGGCATTGTTTTTACATGATTTTCAGTATGATTTAGTTAGTTTTTAGTATATTTTTATTAGTTTTTAAATAAAAATCACATTTCTGGACTTTACTATGAGTTTGTGTGTTTTTCTGTGATTTCAGGTATTTTCTGGCTGCAATTGAGGGACTTGAGCAAAAATCAGATTCAGAGGTTGAGGAAGGACCGCAGATGTTGTTGGATTCTGACCTCTCTGCACTCAAAGTGGATTTTCCGGAGCTACAGAACTTCAAATGGTGCGCTCTCAATTGCGTTGGAAAGTAGACATCCAGGGCTTTCCAGCAATATATAATAGTCTATACTTTTCACGAGTTTAGACGACGCAAACTGGCATTCAACACCAGTTTCATATTGCATTCTGGAGTTAAACGCCAGAAACAGGTTGCAAAGTGGCGTTCAACTCCAAGAGAAGCCTCCACACGTGAAAGCTTCAATGCTCAGCCCAAGCACACACCAAGTGGGCCCCAGAAGTGGATTTCTGCATCATTTACTTATTTCTGTAAACCCTAGTAACTAGTTTAGTATAAATAGAACTTTTTACTATTGTCTTTACATCTTTGGATTGTCTTTTGATCCTTTGATCATGTTTTGGGGGCTGGCCATTCGGCCATGCCTGGACCTTGTTCTTATGTATTTTCAATAGTAGAGTTTCTACACACCATAGATTAAGGTGTGGATCTCTGCTGTTCCTCATGAATTAATGCAAAGTACTATTGTTTTTCTATTCAATTCAAGCTTACTCCGATTCTAAGATATTCATTCGCACCTCAATATGAATGTGATGATCGTGACACTCATCATCATTCCCAACCTATGAACGCGTGTCTGACAACCACTTCCGTTCTACCTTAGATTGAATGAGTATCTCTGGGATTCCTTAATCAGAGTCTTCGTGGTATAAGTTAGAATCCATGGACGGCCATTCTTGAGATCCGGAAAGTCTAAACCTTGTCTGTGGTATTCCGAGTAGGATCTGGGAAGGGATGGCTGTGACGAGCTTTAAACTTGCAAGTGCTGGGCGTAGTGACAGATGCAAAAGGATCAATGGATCCTATTCCAGCATGATCGAGAACAGACAGATGATTAGCCATGCAGTGACAGCGCATTGGACCATTTTCACTGAGAGGACAGGATGTAGCCATTGACAACGGTGATGCCTAACATACAGCTTGCCATAGAAAGGAGTAGGAATGATTAGATGAAGACAGCAGGAAAGCAGAGGTTCAGGAGGAACGAAAGCATCTCTATATGCTTATCTGAAATTCTCACCAATGAATTACATAAGTATCTCTATCCTAGTTTATATTTTAATTATGTTTTAATTATCAATTCTCTATAACCATTTGAATCCGCCTGACTGAGATTTACAAGGTGACCATAGCTTGCTTCAAGCCGACAATCTCCGTGGGATCGACCCTTACTCACGTAAGGTTTATTACTTGGACGACCCAGTGCACTTACTGGTTAGTTGTGCGAAGTTGTGAAAAAGTGTGTGAATTACGTTCCGAGCACCAAGTTTTTGGCACTGTTGTTAAGAATCACAATTTCGTGCACCATCCTTCAAGAGATAGCTTCTGGCGCTTTAGTTCCTTCAGTTCACGCCCTTGCTCTTCTTGTTCCCTAAGCAGTTTGCAGAGCATACTGTTTTGATTTTGCTGTTCTTCCTTCAGTTAATCTATAGCTTCTTGTAACTTGGTGATAGATGCTTCTAGGCGTCCCCAGTATTCAAATTGAGGAATTTCCGGGAGAAACTCCTGTGCTCTCCTCTTGATGGGGTCGTCCTGCACTTGTCCTATTAAGCTTGGAGAGAGATTAAGCTTGGATAAGCCAATTCAGCACCTTTGGAGTTCTTGTTTGCAATTGTGTAAAGCTCACAAGAAATCAGCTAATGAACTTCCACTTCTTTTTCCAACATAATGCAATGAATCATCACTGCTCTTTTGATGGTGACTTCAGAGTGGTTGCTAGTGGGCAGTATAGAACGCCCAATGAAGTCCGGCCAGCCTCTGGCGACTGGTTTGAGATCTCCTCTCTTGAGTTGGTTTGGGATACCCTTTGTATTGGTTTTCCATTTGGCTCCAGGGAGGCATATGTTCTCTAGAATTTTGTCCAAGCTCTTGTTTGGTCTCATCATTCTCCTATTAAAGGAATCCGGGTCATCTTGCAGTTGAGGCAGCTTGAAGATCTCCCTTATTTTGTCAGGGTGGGTGTGAACAATCTTTCCTCTGACCAGAGTTCGATAGTCATAGAATGCGATTCCATCTATTCTCTGCCTGTCTGTCTGCCACATATTAGAGTAGAATTCCTAAACCATGTTTCTTCCCACCTTTGTCTCAAGATTAGCTAGGATTTCCCAGCTCTTGTTTCGAATTTGCTCTTGGATCTCTGGATATTCGTCTTCTTTCAGATCGAATTTAACTTCTGGGATCATTGACCTTAGACCCATTATTTTGTAGTAATGGTCTGAATGTTCTTTGGTTAAGAACTTCCCTTGATTCCAAAGTGGTTTTGGAATATTCTCTTTCTTGCCTCTTGAGGTGGTTTGTTTTTCCTTAGGAGCCATGATCTTGGTAGATATTGGCTTAGTGATCACGGATAAACACACCATACATAGAGGTTTGCTTGTCCTCAAGCAAAAGAAAGGAAAGGAGAGGGATAGAGGGAGAGCCAAGTTCGAATTGTGGAGGAGAGAGGGGGGAGGGGGCGAAAGAGGATTTAGAGGGAAGGGGGGTGGGTTTTCGAAAATTTTTGAAAAAGATATGATAGAAAATGTGATTTGGAAAAGATAAGTATGATAGAAAAAGATGTAATTTAAAATTGAAAAGATATGAAAGATATTTGAAAAAGATAGATTTGTTTTTAAAAATATTGTGAAGATTTGAAAAAGATATTGATGAGTTTGAAAAAAAAATTTTGAAAAAGATAGATTTGTTTTGAAAAAGATTTGAGAAAGATTTAATTTTAGGATTAAGATATTTTAGTACTTTTGGAAAAGAGTTTGAAAAATGAAAGTATGGGAACGTGTTTATGCAAGAAAAATGGATGGAAATATGAAATTTTAAAAAAAATCAAGTTGGGAACAAAAACTTCCTCCCCTCCACAATCCTGGAGTTAAACGCCCAACTGCTGCTTGTTCTGGGCGTTTAACACCCACCTGTAGCCTCTTTTGGGCGTTTAACGCCCAGCTGTTGCTTCTGGCTGGCGTTAAACGCCAGAAATCTTTCATCACTAGGCGTTTTTCTGAACGCCCAGGATGCTGCAAGTATGGCATTAAACGCCCAGAATGGTACCCATTCTGGCGTTTAACGCCCAGAAAGGTATCATTACTTGCGTTAAACGCCCAGTAGATGCTTCTTTTGGGCGTTTAACGCCCAATTGTACCTCTTACTGGCGTTTTCTTGCCAGTGAGCTTCTTTTTCCTGTTTTGTACTCTGAATCCTTTTGTAACCCTGTGAACTTATGCAATTGATACTTTACCTTGAAGATTATTTATATTAAACTCGTATAATTATTATTTGAATAAAAATAGGTTTTGCTAATGGCTCGGTTGCCTTCCAGCAAGCGCTTCTTTATTGTCTTTAGCTGGACCTTGCTGAGCTTTTAATCTAGCCTCAGCCTTGAGCACTCTTGCTCAACATTGCCTTCAATGAACTTCTTATTAGAATCAATGTCTTGGAGCTCCACATAGCCATATGGTAACACACTTGTAATCACATATGGTCCCCTCCACCGGGATTTCAGTTTCCTGGGGAATAGCCTGAGCCTAGAGTTAAATAACAGAACCTTCTGTCCTGGTTCAAAGACTCTAGATGACAGCTTTCTGTCATGCCACCTTTTTGCTTTCTCTTTGTAAAGCTTGGCATTTTCGAAAGTCGTGAGTCTAAATTCCTCTAGCTCATTCAGCTGGAGCAATCTTTTTTCTCCAGCTAATTTGGCATCAAAGTTTAGGAATCTGGTTGTCCAGTAGGCCTTATGCTCCAGTTCCACGGGCAGATGACAGGCCTTACCATACACAAGCTGGTATGAAGAGGTCCCTATAAGAGTCTTGAATTCTATTCTGTAAGCCCACAGAGCATCATCCAAGCTTCTCGCCCAATCCTTTCTATGGGTACTTACAGTCTGATCCAGGATTCTTTTTAGTTCTCTATTAGAGACTTCAGCTTGCCCATTTGTCTGTGGATGATATGGAGTTGCCACCTTATGGCTAATTCCATACCGGACCATAGCAGAGTAAAGCTGTTTGTTGCAGAAGTGAGTGCCCACATCACTGATTAGTGCTTTAGGGACACCAAACCTGCTGAAGATATGTTTCTGGAGGAACTTCGGCACTGTCTTAGTATCATTAATGGGTGTGGCAACGGCCTTTACCCATTTGGATACATTCTCGACTGCCACCAGAATATAAGTGTTTGAGTATGATGGTGGGAAAGGCCCATGAAGTCAATACCCCATACATCAAACAACTCAATCTCCAAGATTTCTTGTTGAGGCATGGCGTAACCATGAGGCAGATTACCAGCTCTCTGGCAACTATCACAGTTACGTACAAACTCTCGGGAATCTCTATACAGGGTAGGCCAGTAGAAGCCACATTGGAGGACCTTGGTGGCTGTTCGCTCACCTCCGAAATGGCCTCCATATTGTGACCCATAGCAATGCCATAAGATCTTCTGTGCTTCTTCTCTAGGCACACACCTACAGATTATACCGTCTGCACATCTCTTAAAGAGATAGGGTTCATCCCACAAGTAGTACTTTGCATCAGTAATTAATTTTTTCTTTTGTTGCGTGCTGTACTCCTTGGGTATGAATCTTGCAGCTATATAGTTTGCAATGTCTGCAAACCATGGTGTTTCCTGAATGGCAAACAAATACTCATCCGGAAAGGTTTCAGAGATCTCAATAGAGGGAAAGGACACCTGACGTGGCGGAAATTGGCGAGTTAAGAAATTATTAAAAGAGATACGTTGCAAGTACAGTTCTTAACCAACCAGAAATCCGCTTATCAATTTAGAAGGGTTGTCACAAAATTTAAATTAAAATACTGGGAGCATGAGTCCCAGGTCGTCTCCCAACGAGTTGCAGAAAGGTGTGATATTTTATTAATCAGATGTTTTCAAAAAATGGTTTGAGTTGAATAACAGGAAATTAAATTAGAGAATTTGTGTAAATTTAAATAAAAGCCTTGGCTGGGAGTAGATTAGTTGGAAGCCCCATTCTTGTTGGAGTACTCTCAAGATTAATTGATAATTGAGGGTTGTTCTGTTTAGTTATCCCTTACTAGGTAAGGGAAAGTCAAACAAGTTGGAAAGCTATTTCCATTCACAAGTCCCAATCCGCTTACTTGGAAGGATTGGTGTCAGTGACTAGAGAGCAATCCAACAATAAACCCAATTACAATTTTTCTTTTAAGCATTCCAACTCAAGGTCTTCCCTTTAATCAACTCCCATCCAAGTTATGGAACTACTCGCTCATTGTAAATGTAGAATTCATAACATAGGAAAGGGAAATATAGAAAAACATGATAAATAATAATCAAAGGGATCAATTAAAAATAAAAATAGTTCTTGTATTAATAAATTCTAAAAATAATCCAATGATATTTCTGAGTAAACAAAGGACGTGGAAGAGTAAGAGACAGGTAAAGAAAATAAACTAGAATGACGAAGTCTTGCTGAGATAATAACTCTTCTCAATATCCCAATGCGAAAAGCAATAAAAAAAATAAATCCTAAGAACTATGAATGTGCAGAGAGAAACCCTAGAGGAGGAGTAAAACTAGATCTAAAACTGAGAATTGTCTGTAATGAATTGTTGTTTTTCATTTCTCCATGTTCTTTGGCTCTAGTCTGCTTTTCTGGGCCGAAAATTGGGTCAAAACAGGGCCCAAAATCGCCCCCAGCGAATTCTGCAGATTCTGCAGATCGTGCATGTCACGCGATCACGTCATTCATGCGGACGCGTCATTCGGCGTTTTGCCTTGCCACGCGTGCGCGTCGTCCATGCCTCCGCGTCACTTGTGCAGTTCTAATCTGCGCGTTCGCGTGAGCCATGCATTCGCGTCATTGCGATTTTCTCTATGTCGCGCGGTCGCGTGAGCCATGTGTCCGCATCACTTCTCGCTGGTCATCTCCTCAATTTCTTATGTTCCTTCCATTTTTGCAAGCTTCCTTTCCAATCTCCAAGTCATTCATGCCCTATAAAGCCTGAAACACTTAACACACAGATCACGACATCTAATGGAATGAAGGAGAATTAAAATACATAATTAAAAGTCTTTAGGAAGCAAATATTCAATCATGTAATAATTTTAGGAAGGAAATATAAATGCATGCCAATCATATGAATAAGTGGGTAAAGAATTGATAAAACCATACAATTAAGCACAATATAAACCATAAAATAGTGGTTTATCAACCTCCCCACACCTAAACATTAGCATGTCCTCATGCTTAGTTGAAGGAGATAAAATAAATGAATAGGAACATGTAAAACTCATGTAATGTAATGCAACCTATATATGAATGCAACTATATGATTCTTGTCTACTTGATCAAAAGTAAATAGGTTCTTCAAGATAATCACAAATCAAACTCCACTAATTCAATTCTTATACAGTAAGAACAGATAAAAATGCAAGAAGGTAGCTCATGAAAGCAGGGAACATAGAATTTTAAGCATTGAACCCTCACTGATGATGTATGTACACTCTAATCTCTCTAGTGTATAGGGCAATCACTCTATCCTTCTCTAATTATGCTTTCTAATTTTTTTTTGTTCTTCTCCTAACCAATCAACAACAATTAATATATCAATGCAAACATCATGAGGTCTTTTCAAGGTTGTAACGGGGTCAAGGTAAGGGTATGATGCACGGAAACTTGTCTCTCAATAAATTTCCCTCGGCAAGTATACCGATTTGTCGTCAAGTAATAACTCACAAAAGAGTGAGGTCGAATCCCACAGGGATTGATTGGTCAATCAACTTAAATTAGAGGAACGTTCTAGTTGAGCTAAGCAGAATTTGATGTGAGAGTTGCAGGAAATTAAATGGCGAGAAAGTAAATAGCAAAAAATGTAAATACTGGAAATAAAGAGCTGAATGTAAATGGCGGAAAGTAAATTGCAGAATGTTAAATGGGAGTTTGGGAAGATAAGCATAAAAATAAATTGCAGAAATTAAAGAGAATGGGTGAGATCAGAAATGGGGAAGTCATTGGGTTTAGGAGATGTTGCTTTCTCCGGATCAAGTTCAGTTTCATCTTTTCCTCAATCAATGCATTCATTGATCTCCTTGGCAATCTTAAGTGATTGAATTCCAATTCCTTGGTAATTCAATCTCTCAAATCTTAATCAATAGCCAATTCCTTGGTCCAATTGCTCATGAGAAGAGATGAAGTATGGTCATTGATTATACCATATGCATTTCCAAATCAAAGTGTTGGTAGGATTATATGTCACTATATCCATCCAAACCCCAATTTGGTCCAACATGAGAAAGCATTTCTAGCATGATCTCTTCATTCCTCTTCCAAAGTTCCAAAGAGATCCAAGTATGAATAGCTTCTTTTCCAAGACAACTACCCAATTGGTTGAAGATTGAAAGCTTTCTAGTAAAATCAACAGAAAAGAAAGAAGAAGAATAATGAAAACTATTATTGATCCATCAAATTACAACAGAGCTCCCTAACCCAATGAAAGGGATTTAGTTATTCATGGCTATGGGAATGGAAAACAAAGATGAAGAATGCATTCTGAAAGTAAAACTAGAAGTTGCAGAGAAAGTAAAATTATACAGAGAATGGTTCTCCCAATCCAAAAGCTTCTCTCTAGTTCAAAACTACTCCTATTTATACTACTCTTCTGATCTTCTAGTTGGCTCTTGAGTTGAAGCAGTTATCATCTTTAGTGGGCTCAGCTTCACTTGCAGAGAAAATGTGCAGTAAGCATGGACTTTAGCTCAGGGCGTTAGTGGTGTTAACGTTAAGTGAAAATGTGGGGTCGAGAATGTTAGTGACAATCACCTTTTTCACTAACGTTCCTAACCCAAAATGGTCCACGTTAACTTCAACGTTAGTGGCACTAACGTGACCACTAACGTTGCCTCTTGGCCCTTCGTAAATGTTACTGGGGTTTACCTTTCCCAATAACGTTGAGAGTACCCCTTTCTCCCTACGTTAGAGTTCACATTAGTATAGTTAACATGATCTTTAACGTAGGCTTGCCAAATCTTCGAGAGCGTTAGTGACACTTACATTTTTCACTAACGCTCCAAAACGCCCCTTTCCCACGTTAGTGCTTCACTTTAATTACATTAACGTGACCACTAACGTGGTGTTGATTGCCATCTCCAACGTTAGTGACAAAGGTGAGTGTCACTAACGTTGGCTCATCCTTGCTCCTTCCACGTTAGAGTTCACGTTAACTAAGTTAACGTGGCTCTTAACATAGCCAATATGGGCTTAGTCCAACGTTAGTGACAAAGGTGAGTGTCACTAACGTTGGCATTGTCTCCCTCTTCCACGTTAGAGCTCACGTTAACTGAGTTAACGTGACTCTTAACGTGGCTAATTGCCCTTTTGGAGCATTAGTGGCACTCACTTTTACCACTAACGCTTGGAGCTTCCTTTTCTTCCACGTTAACTACCACGTTAACGTAGTTAACGTGGTAATTAACGTGGGCTATGATGGCTTCGAAGACGTTATTGGCGATCACTTTTCTCATTAACGTTGCAAGCTAGCTCCCATTCCACGTTAGTGGTCACGTTAGTTAGACTAACGTGGATACCAACGTGGCTTTTTCTTGCTTCCTTTGTCCTGAAATCAAGCAAATAAAGTGCATCAAAGCTCTAATCCAAGTTATGAGTCATGCATCATCCAATTTGTCATTAAATTCATGCATAATTCTCATGAAATCATATAAAATTCACAATGTTTGCTTGAATCAAGATGTAAGTGAAATTCTACCCAAGACTTGCTTATTTCCTTAGAAAATGCATGAAACTACCCTAAAACAGTAAAGAAAAGGTCAGTGAAACTGGCCAAAATGCCCTGGCATCAGGGTAAGGATACATATATGGCTAAGTAAGCTTATAAATCGAATCTTTAATTAACCCAAGCTTTAACCCAACATATATATATTCTATATAACTTATGATTCACACCTAGCTACCCAAAATTTCTCTTTCACATTCCATACTCATGTATCAACTTTTATTTTAATTTTATCATATATGCATTGATCCTTGAATTTAAACTTAGCATTGGGGTAATTTTGTCCCCTTATTTATTTATTGAATATTTTTGGATTTTCGTTTTTTTTAACATAAACATAAAAATAACATAGCTTATCATTGCACATAGATTTTTAATTCTTATAGCTTCACACGAGTAGGTACCCAAATTCCCATTATATTATCATGACACATTCCCTTATTATCTTTTGTTCCCACAATTTCCCATACTTAATTAACACACACAATTCTATCTTAAGCTAACCAAAGATTCAATTGGGGTATAAAATTGTTTTTCCGCTTAAGGCTAGTAATGTGATAAAATACAGAACAAATGGGATTTAAAGGCTCAAAGTGGCTAACAAATATAATTGAAAGGGTAGGCTTAATTTGGATAAGTGAGTTTAAACAAGTAATGGCATCAATCATATGCAAACATATAAATATATTAAACATTGGACATATAGCATGAAACAAAATGTAGATTACAATCATATAGAAGTAAACACACAAGAATAAAATAATTATGGTTAAATAATGTAACCATGCATTTGGGCTCAAATCTCACAGGTTGTGTGTTCTTTAGCCCAAAAATCATGTTTCAAATACAACTTCAAGCAAATTTTAACATAAAAGTTTTGATTAAAATTAGTGAAATTTTGTTCTAAAGATAGGGTCTTAGAAGAACTTATTATCTTTTCAATCAAGTAGAACATGCATGCAACTAATCTATTACTATGCAATTTATCCTATTCTACAAAAGAAAAACTAGCTAAATATCCTAATATATTGGTGTTAGGGAAGAGAAATTACCTTCGGAAGTCAGGTACTGACCGACCTCCCCACACTTAAGGCTTTGCACCGTCCTCAGTGCCATCTGTTAGGAACAAAGGTGGGCTGGTGGCAGTATCTCCACAGTCGGGACCGTCACGGTTCCCTGTGCTGGTAAAGGAAGTGGAGTCCGGGGTGTCTGAGTCCTTGAATTTTCCCATAATCAGCTCCTTAAGGTATGTGAATCGGCACTTGTTACGGCGCTCTCTTAGCTTAGCTTTCTGTTCCTGCCGATCTAAATTTTCAAGTATCTGATGGAGCAGTTGGGTTGTTGTAGGTGCTTGTGGTGTGGAAGGAGGAATTTCCTCAGCCAGTTCAGTAGGCTGGCTAGTAGTGGCTGCTGGAAGTCTAATATATTTCCCGTTAGGGACGTACTGATCATCCCGTGGAAGCATGGCTTTGGTGTCCCCAGCTCTGTAGGAGACTCCGGCTATTGAGACGAGATCTGAGACCAAGGCAGGAAAAGGTAAGTTGCCCGCAATCTGTACGTGTTCCATGGCATTCCGGATGTGTCTTGGTAGGTTCAGAGGCTGGTCTGTAAGGATGCACCATAGTAGAACGGCCATGTCTGCAGTGAAGGAGGATTCGTGAGTGATCAGAAAGACGTAGTGGGACATGATCTGTGCCCATACGTGAGCCTCTAAGGTAAGTGCTGAAGCCGATATTCCCTTAGGACAGGAACGGTGGTATCCGTAGATCCATCTGCTGCCAGGTAGTGCGATAACTCTGAGAACAGCGTCCCAGTCAAATTGGTACATCTGGCGCTTGAGTGAGGCTTCTTGAAAGGCGTCCAATCCTTCTGGAGCAGGGGAAAGATCTAGAGCTTGTTGAATGGCCTCTTCTGTAATGGGGACTTGCTTCTGACGTACATAGACAGACTGCAGGATTGGCAGGTGGAAATTAGAGTAGAACTCAACTACCCAAGAAAGATTAACCTACCTTGGCTGTCTCTGGAGGAAACCCCATTGTCTTCGTTCAATTTGTGGCTCAACAAAGGTAGCAATATTGGGCGGGAGGATAAGAAGGTATTCGTTGTTGTAGCTCCATTCTGCCAGCATAGGAAACATCTGCTCACAGTAGCGATTAGGAAATTGTTCAGTGTCCTTTGTTGTGGAGGCTTTCTCTTTTTCATCAACCTTTATAATCCTCTTAATTCTTTTTGTTGAGGGCTTGACTGCAGTTGAAGAAGGCTCTGCCACTGATGCTCTTTTTGTTCCTCTTCTTGCTGGTAGTTTGGGAGTAGCTTTCTCTTTTCCTTTCTTGGTGGCCATCCTAAAAAGGGAAAAAGAAAGTAACATGAATTCAAAGGGACAGAGCAAGGAAGAGGATGGTATAAGTGATAATCAATGCACGGTAAAGAGGATGTCGTTAACACATGGTCATGACTACATGTGAAAAGTTCACCAATGGAAATATAGAAAGTGCATTTGATGACAATTAAATGTAAGGTGTTTATTGGCATGCAGGCAAAGGCATGAGTAGCATAGATCAAGCATTTAATTTGTCAAATATGTTATCACTCGTAACAAACTAACCATCACGTTTGTATTGACAATTAAATTAAATTAATAAAATAGTAAAGGGAATTTATGAAAAGCAAGCATTGAATAGTAGAATAGAATAATGTAGAAAATGCATAATGCCATATGGGCTTTTTCACAAACACGTAGCATGCATGATGAATAAACTATTGAAAATAATAATTTGAACATGCAATCAACCCCTTTAAAAAGTAATATATAATTGCCAAATAATTTTGCAACAATTCACAAGCATATAATGAGAAATAATGACTCAATTAAATTTCTAACACCAATTAAAGGAAAAAAAAGAAAGAAAAAGAAAATATGGATAATGAAAGTAAAAAGAAAAGAAAAGAAGAAAACATAAAAATAAGAAAGATAATGGAAAAGTAAGGAAGGAAGAAGAAAAGAAAAACCTTGTTAATGGTGGTGAGAAAGTAGAAAGTGAGAAAGAAGGAAGAAGGAAGAAGGAAGAAATAAGGAAAGAAAAGAGAAAATAGGATTTGGGAAAAAGAAAGATAAGATATTTTGGCAATTTAGGGTAAGATGTACGGCGCACGCGACGCATTCGCGTGGGTGACGTGTTCGCGCGAATTACGCTTATTCGAATTGACGCGGTCACGTGACACGTTTTATGCTACTGGCGCGAGGGCAGCCTCGTGCTTGCACAAGTCTCTGTTCGAAATCTTATTTTGCCAAAATATGGGTGACGCGATCGCATGGGTCATGCGATCGCGTGAGTGGCCAATATTGGGATATGACGCGGACGCGTGGGGCACACGTTCGCGTGGTAAGGGCTGTGCGTCTAGCGCTAGTCTAGCACCACTACAGCATAACTTTCGGCTATGCACCCTTTTCACGTCGATTATCAGGTCACGCGGCTACGTGAGTGACGCGGTCGCGTGGGAGGCAAATTTTCCCACCTGACGCGGACGCGTCGATCACGCGGTCGCGTGGGGCGATTTGTGCCAAAGGCACGCCTCCAGCCACACTCTCGCGTGACTTTCTGTTCGCTTTCTTATTCTTTCTGAGCCACCTGCGACGTGGACGCGTCATTGATGCGGTCGCGTCGCGTGAAAATTTTTTTTATATAAAAATATGCAAATGCAGATGCAAGCGATGTGTGCGAATAAGGAGAAGAGTTATGGAAAAAGAAAACTACGAATAATGAAAAGAACGATCATACCATGGTGGGTTGTCTCCCACCTAGCACTTTGCTTTAACGTCCGTAAGTTGGACGCTCCACTAGCTCAGTCTTCGGCTATGTGTGGATCTTCCAAGAAGAAGATCCCGAGCTCCTTGTTTTTCTTCAACTTCTCGCCATGGTACAGCTTTAAATGATGTCCATTAACTTTGATGAGTTCAGAGCTTGAAGGATGACTTAGGTGAAAAACTCCGTACGGCTCGGCCTTTTCTACTCTGTATGGACCTTCCCATCTTGATCTCAACTTGCCTGGCATGAGCCTCAGGCGAGATTTATAAAGGAGGACTAAGTCCCCAGGTTGGAACTCTCTTCTCTTGATGTGCTTATCATGTACAGCCTTCATCTTCTCCTTGTATAGCCTTAAGTTCTCATAAGCTTCCAGGCGAAGGCTTTCTAATTCTTGCAGTTGCAACTTCCTCTCAGCTCCGGCTGTTTCAAATCCCATATTGCATTCCTTTACTGCCCAAAAGGTTTTGTGCTCTACTTCAACTGGGAGATGGCAGGCTTTTCCATAAACTAAGCGGAAAGGACTCATCCCAATGGGTGTCTTGTATGCTGTTCTGTATGCCCAAAGTGCATCTTGTAGCCTGGTGCTCCAGTCTCTCCTATGAGGTTCGACTATCTTCTGCAATATACGCTTTATCTCTCTGTTTGACACCTCGGCTTGCCCATTAGTCTGAGGATGGTAGGTTGTTACAACTTTATAAATTATCCCATGCTTCTTCAGTAATCCTGTTAGTTTCCTGTTATAAAAATGGGTGCCTTGATCGCTCACGATTGCTCGTGGGGATCCAAAGTGACAAATAATGTGGTTTCTAACAAAGGAAACAACAGTGTTAGCATCATCAGTGCGGGTAGGAATTGCTTCCACCCATTTGGAAATGTAATCCACAGCTAACAATATATAAAAATGACCATTAGAATTTGGAAATGGACCCATGAAGTCAAAGCCCCAAACATCAAAAACTTCACAGAAAAGCATAATTTGTTGAGGCATCTCATCCTTCTTGGATATATTACCAAATTTTTGGCATGGGAAACAAGATTTACAAAATTCAGCAGCGTCTCTAAAAAGAGTAGGCCACCAGAATCCACAGTCTAAGATTTTTCTAGCTGTTCTTTGAGGGCCACAGTGTCCTCCACTCTCAGATGAGTGGCAGGCCTCTAAAATAGACTAGAATTCTGGTTGAGGCACACACCGTCTAATTACCTGGTCAGCGCCACATCTCCATAAATATGGGTCATCCCATATATAAAATTTAGACTCGCTTTTCAGCTTGTCTCTTTAATGCTTAGTAAAGTTTGGAGGAAAGGTGCGGCTAACTAGATAATTAGCTACAGGTGCATACCAAGGGACTACCTCAGATACTGCTTGCAGGTTATCAAATGGGAAATTATCAGCTATAGGAGTGGAGTCATGCTTTATGTGCTCAAGGCGACTCAAGTGGTCTGCCACTAGATTCTGGTTACCACTCCTATCCTTAATTTCTAAATTAAATTCTTGTAGTAGCAGTATCCAACGTATAAGCCTTGGTTTGGATTCCTTTTTAGCTAATAGATACTTTAGAGCTGCGTGGTCTGAGTATACTACTACTTTCGTACCAAGTAAATAGGCTCGAAATTTATCCAGAGCAAAAACAATAGCAAGAAGCTCTTTCTCGGTAGTAGTATAATTAGACTGAGCAGCATCTAAAGTTTTAGACGCATAAGAAATCACAAAGGGGTCCTTACCTTCACGCTGAGCCAGTGCTGCACCTACTGCATGGTTGGAGGCATCGCACATTATTTTAAATGGCTGGCTCCAGTCTGGTCCTCTCACAATTGGAGCTTGAGTCAGGGCGGTCTTCAGCTTATCAAATGCTTGTTTGCAATCCTCACTGAACTCGAACTCAATATCTTTCTGCAGTAGTCTGGATAAGGGAAGTGCTACCTTACTAAAGTCCTTAATGAATCTCCTGTAAAAACCTGCATGGCCAAGAAACGAACGGACTTCCCTCACAGAGGAGGGGTAAGGTAAACTAGAAATAACATCCACCTTTGCTGGATCTACAGAAATGCCAGTATTAGACACAACATGTCCTAGTACAATCCCTTGTTTAACCATAAAGTGACATTTTTCAAAATTCAATACAAGGTTTGTACTGACACATCTATCTAACACTCTAGATAAACTATTGGTGCACGAATTGTGAATCACACTTTTCACAACGCGTACCACTAACCAGCAAGTGCACTGGGTCGTCCAAGTAAAACCTTACGTGAGTAAGGGTCGAATCCCACGGAGATTGTTGGTTTGAAGCAATCTATGGTTATCTTGTAAATCTTAGTCAGGAAGTCAATTATGTTTATCAGTTGAATTGTGAATAACTGAGAGAGCATAAATTAAAGGTTACTTGTTATGCAGTAATGGAGAATATGTTGGAGTTTTGGAGATGCTTTATCTTCTGAATCTCTGCTTTCCTCTGTCTTCTGATTCACGCACGCACGTCCTCCTGTGGCAAGCTGTGTGTTGGTGGATCACCGTTGTCAATGGCTACCTTCCATCCTTCCAGTGAAAACTACGCTCACGCGCTCTGTCACAGCACGGCTAATCACCGGTTGGTTCTCGATTCGGTTGGAATAGGATTTACTATCCTTTTGCGTCTGTCACTAACGCCCAGCCTTCAGGAGTTTGAAGCTCGTCACAGTCATTCAATCCTTGAATCCTACTCGGAATACCACAGACAAGGTTTAGACTTTCCGGATTCTCATGAATGCCGCCATCAGTTCTAGCTTATACCATGGAGATTCTGATTAAGGAATCTAAGAGATACTCATTCAATCGTATATAGAACGGAGGTGGTTGTCAGGCACACGTTCATGATTTGAGGAAGGTGATGAATGTCACAGATCATCACCTTCATCACGGTTAAGCGCGAATGAACATCTTAGATAGGAACACGCGTGTTTGAATGGAAAACAGAAATACTTGCATTAATTCATCGAGACACAGCAGAGCTCCTCACCCCCAACAATGGGGTTTAGAGACTCATGCCGTCAGAGAATACAAAGTTTAGATCTGAATGTCATGAGATACAAAATAAATCTCTAAAAGTTGTTTAAATACTAAACTAGTAGCCTAGGGTTACAAAATATGAGTGGACTATGATGGATGATGCAGAGATCCACTTCTTGGGCCCACTTGGTGTGCTGGGGCTCACTTGGTGTGTGCTGGGGCTGAGACTTTAAGCAATCCACGTGCAGAGGCCATTTGTGGAGTTGAACGCCAGTTTTTATGCCAGTTTAGGCGTTCAACTCCAGTTTTTGATCCTTTTCTGGCGCTGGACGCCAGAATTGGGCAGAGAACTGGCGTTGAACGCCAGTTTACGTCGTCTATTCTTGTGCAAAGTATGGACTATTATATATTGCTGGAAAGCCCTGGATGTCTACTTTCCAAAGCAATTGGAAGCATGCCGTTTCGAGTTCTGTAGCTCCAGAAAATCCACTTTGAGTGCAGGGAGGTCAGAATCCAACAGCATCAGCAGTCCTTTTTCAGCCTGAATCAGATTTTTGCTCAGCTCCTTCAATTTCAGCCAGAAAAATACCTGAAATTACAGAAAAACACACAACTCATAGTAAAGTCCAGAAATATGAATTTTTCCTAAAAACTACTAGAAATAGACTAAAAACTAACTAAAACATACTCTAAACTATATGAAATTATTCCCAAAAAGCGTATAAAATATCCGCTCATCACAACACCAAACTTAAACTGTTGCTTGTTCTCAAGCAACTAGACAAATAAAATAGAAGACTAATAGGTTGAGAGGCAATAATATCTCAGAGTTTTTAAATGAAGCTCAGATTCTACTTAGATGAGCGGGACTAGTAGCTTTTTGCTTCTGAACAGTTTTGGCATCTCACTTTATCCATTGAAGCTCAGAGTGGTTGGCATCTATAGGAACTTAGAACTCAGATAATGTTATTGATTCTCTTAGTTCAGTGTGATGATTCTTGAACACAGCTTCTTTATGAGTCTTGGCCGTGGCCCTAAGCACTTTGTTTTCCAGTATTACTACCGGATACATAAATGCCACAGACACATAACTGGGTGAACCTTTTCAGATTGTGACTCAGCTTTGCTAAAGTCCCCAATTAGAGGTGTCCAGAGTTCTTAAGCACACTCTTCTTTTTGCTTTGGACCTTGACTTTAACCGCTCAGTCTCAAGTTTTCACTTGAGACCTGCACGCCACAAGCACATGGTTAGGGACAGCTTGGTTTAGCCGCTTAGACCAGGATTTTAGTCCTTTAGGTCCTCCTATCCACTGATGCTCAAAGCCTTGGGATCCTTTTTATTTGCCCTTGCCTTTTGGTTTTAAGAGCTTTTGGTTTTTTTTTTTTTTTCTGCAAGCTTTGTTCTTTGCTGCTTTTTCTTGCTTCAAGAATAATTTTTATGATTTTCAGATTATCAATAACATGTCTCATGTTCATCATTCTTTCAAGAGCCAACATATTTAACAGTCTTAAACAACAAATTCAAAAGACATATGCACTGTTCAAGCATTCATTCAGAAGACAGAAAGCATTGCCACCACATTTAATCAATTAGAATTTCTTTTATTAAACTCGAAATTTTATTGCTTCTTATTCAAAAGATCTACTATTTTATTCATGTTTAATGATGATGAGAAAAATAAACTATAGCTTAATTGGAGATAAAATCAAATAGATACTAATTACTATTATATGACTTCTAAGGTAACTTTTTATAAGGACGCTGTCACAGAGTTAAGGCAGAAATTGGAAATTAACAACCTTTATTCTGGGGGTATGGGGGTTCCTCTGATCCTTGGGAGGCTTGGTATTACAGAAGACTTTTGGCACTTTAGTTCCCTTAAGTCACGTCTCTGCTCCTCTTGTTCTTTAAGCATATGGGTCAGCATTTGACTGTGTTCCTTCTGTTGTTTTATTATTTGCTCCATAGCTTCCTATATCTTGGTGACAGACGTCTCAAGATATTCCCAATATTCCGCTTGAGGAATCTCTGGGAGGAATTCCTGTGCTCTCTTCTTGATAAGATCCTCCTGTGCTTGTTGTCTCTCCATTGATGCCTTGGTGATTGACTTTTCAATTAGGATATATTCAGTTATTCCCATCTTGACTCCAGCGTCCTTGCAGAGCAGAGAAATCACGCTTGGATAAGCCAACCTGGCCTCTTTTGAATTTTTGTTAGCAATCTTATAGAGCTCAGTTGAAATCAGCTGATGAACCTCCACTTCTTTTCCCATCATGATGCAATGAATCATCACTGCTCTTTTAACTGTGACTTCAAAACGGTTGCAAGTGGGCAACAGAGAACGCCCAATGAAGTCCAGCCATCCTCTGGCAACTGGTTTGAGATCCTCCCTCTTGAGTTGATTTGGGACGCCCTTTGTGTTGGTGGTCCACCTGGCTCCAGGGATATATATGTCCTCTAGAATCTTCTCCAGGCCAATGTCTACTCTCATCATCCTCCTGTTGAAGGAGTTTGGATCATCCTTTAGCTGAGGTAGCTTTAATATCTCTCTGATCTTGTCAGGGGTGGTATGAACAATCTTTCCCCTGACCATGGTCCGAAATTCGTAGCAGGCTGTTCCAGATAGTCTTTGCTTGTCAGTCTGCCACATATTAGCATAGAACTCCTGAACCATGTTCCTTCCTACTTTCGTTTCAGGATTAGCTAGGACTTCCCAGTTCCTGATTCGAATTTGCTCCTGGATCTCCGGATATTCATCTTCTTTCAAATCGAATCTCACTTCCGGGATCACTGATCTCAGACCCATTACTTTAAGATAATGGTCTGAATGTTCTTTAGATAAGAACTTCCCTTGATTCCAAAGTGATTTTGGAACGCTCTCTTTCTTGCCTCTTGGAGTGGATTGTTTTCCTTTGAGAGCCATAATCTTAGTAGTGATCTCGGATAAACACACCAAACTTAGAGGTTTGCTTGTCCTCAAGCAAAAGAAAAGAAAGGAGAGGGATAGAAGGAGATTGAGTAGCACTTGTTGATGAAGGTGGGGGGAGGCCGAACCCAATTTAAAGGGGTGGGGGTGTTTTTTTTCGAAAAATTGGAAGAGATAAGATAAAAAGATTGAGTTGAAAAAGATAAGATAGAAGATAGAGTTTAATTTTGAAAAGATATGATAGATTTTTGAAAAAGATAACTCTGAATTTTGAAAAAGATAATATGGATATTTGAAAAAGATATGGATTAGTTGAAAAGATTTTTGAGTGAAAAAGATAGATTTGTTTTCAGAAAAGATTTTGAAAAGAGTTGGATTGAATTTGGAAAGATGGATTTTTAGAAATTAAGGATTTTAGAAATCAGGGTTCTTGATATGTTCATGTAAAAATCATGCATTGAAGCATAAAATTTGAAATTAAAATGGAAATACGTGTGGGATTACTGGATTTGGCTCCTCCCTGTCCTCCTGGCGTTTGAACGCCCAAACACTGCCTGTTTTGGGCGTTCAGCGCCCAAATGCTGATCTCCTGGGCGTTCAGCGCCCAGTTGCTGCCATTCCTGGCGTTCAACGCCCAGTGGGTGGCCATTTCTGGCGTTGAACGCCCAGATGCTACCATTACTGGCGTTCAGCGCCCAGTGGATGCCCATTTTGGGCGCTGAACGCCCAAAATGCCCCTTTACTGGTGTTTTCTTGCCATTGAGCTCTTTTACTCTGTTTTGTGTGCCGATTCCTTCTGTAACCCTGTAAATTTATACAAATGATTCTGTACCTTAGTGTCAGTGAACTTTATATAAACAAATAAAAATAAAAATAGGGCAAAAATGCTTAGAGGATTGATGCCCCATGGCTGGGTTGCCTCCCAGCAAGCGCTTCTTTATTGTCTTTAGCTGGACCTTGCTGAGCTTTTAATCTAGCTTCAGCCTTGAGCATTCTTGCTCAATGTTGCCTTCAAGATAATGCTTGATTCTCTGTCCATTGACAATGAACTTCTTATCAGAATCAATATCTTGAAGCTCCACATAACCATATGGTGACACACTTGTAATCACGTATGGTCCCCTCCACCGGGATTTCAGTTTCCCGGGGAATAGCCTGAGTCTAGAGTTAAACAACAGGACCTTCTGTCCTGGTTCAAAGATTCTAGATGACAGCTTTCTGTCATGCCATTTTTTTTATTTTTCTTTATAAAGCTTGGCATTTTCGAAAGCTGTGGATCTGAATTCCTCTAGCTCATTTAGCTGGAGCAATCGTTTTTCTCCTGCTAATTTGGCATCTAAGTTTAGGAATCTGGTTGCCCAGTAGGCCTTATGTTCCAGTTCCACGGGCAAGTGGCACGCCTTACCATACACGAGTTGGTATGGAGAGGTCCCTATAGGGGTCTTGAATGCTGTTCTGTAAGCCCACAGAGCATCATCCAAGCTCCTTGCCCAATCCTTTCTACGGGTATTTACTGTCCGTTCCAGGATTCTCTTTAATTCTCTGTTAGAGACTTCAGCTTGCCCATTGGTTTGTGGATGATATGGGGTGGCCACTTTGTGGCGAATTCCATACCGAACCATGGCAGAGTAAAGCTGTTTATTGCAGAAGTGAGTGCCCCCATCACTGATTAACACTCTAGGGACACCAAACCTGCTAAAGATATGTTTCTGGAGGAACTTCAGCACTGTTTTAGTATCATTAGTGGGAGTGGCAATAGCCTCAACCCATTTTGATACATAGTCAACTGCCACCAGAATATAAGTGTTGAGTATGATGGTGGGAAAGGTCCCATGAAGTCAATTCCCCATACATCAAACAACTCTATTTCCAAGATTCCTTGTTGAGGCATGGCGTAACCATGAGGCAGATTACCAGCTCTTTGGCAACTGTCACAATTACGTACAAATTCTCGGGAATCTTTATAGAGTGTGGGCCAATAGAAGCCACATTGGAGGACTTTGGTGGCTGTTCGCTCACCTCCGAAATGGCCTCCATATTGAGATCCATGGCAATGCCATAGGATTCTTTGTGCTTCCTCTCTGGGGACACACCTACGGATGATTCCGTCTGCACATCTCTTAAAGAGATAGGGTTCATCCCACAAGTAGTACTTTGCATCAGTAACTAATTTTTTCTTTTGTATTCGATTGTACTCTTTGGGTATGAACCTTGCAGCTTTATAGTTTGCAATATCGGCAAACCATGGTGCTTCCTGAATGGCAAATAGATGCTCATCAGGGAACGTCTCAGAGATCTCAAGAAAGGGGAGGGACGTCCCTTCCACTGGCTCTATCCGGGACAGATGATCAGCTACTTGGTTCTCTGTCCCTTTTCTGTCTCTTATTTCTATATCAAATTCTTGCAGAAGCAATACCCATCTAATGAGCCTGGGTTTTGAATCCTGCTTTGTGAGTAGATACTTAAGAGCAGCGTGGTCAGTGTACACAATCACCTTTGATCCTACTAAGTAGGATCTGAACTTGTCAATGGCGTAAACCACTGCAAGTAATTCCTTTTCTGTGGTTGTGTAATTTTTTTGGGCATCATTTAAAACGCGACTGGCATAATAAATGACATGCAGAAGCTTGTCATGCCTCTGTCCCAATACTGCACCAATGGCATGATCACTGGCATCACACATTAGCTCAAATGGCAATGTCCAGTCTGGTGCAGAAATGACTGGTGCTGTGACCAGCTTAGCTTTCAGCATTTCAAACGCCTGCAGGCATGCTGTGTCAAAGACAAATGGCGTGTCAGCAGCTAGCAGGTTACTTAGAGGTTTTGCGATTTTTGAAAAATCCTTTATAAACCTCCTATAGAATCCTGCATGCCCCAGAAAGCTTCTGATTGCCTTAACATTGGCAGGTGGTGGTAATTTTTCAATTACCTCTATTTTTGCTTGATCCACCTCTATTCCCTTGTTTGAGATTTTATGCCCAAGAACAATTCCTTCAGTCACCATGAAGTGACACTTTTCCCAGTTTAAAACTAGGTTGGTTTCTTGGCATCTTTTCAGAACAAGTTTCAGGTGATCAAGACAGGAGCTGAATGAGTCTCCGTATACTGAGAAGTCATCCATGAAGACTTCCAGAAATTTTTCCACCATATCAGAGAAAATAGAGAGCATGCATCTCTGGAAGGTTGCAGGCGCATTACATAGCCCAAATGGCATCCTTCTATAAGCAAACACTCCAGATGGACATGTGAATGCTGTTTTCTCTTGATCCTGGGGATCCACTGCAATCTGGTTATAGCCTGAATAGCCATCCAAAAAGCAGTAATAATCATGACCTGCTAGTCTCTCTAGCATCTGGTCTATGAATGGTAAAGGAAAATGATCCTTTCTGGTGGCTGTATTGAGCCTTCTGTAGTCAACACACATGCGCCACCCTGTAACTGTTCTTGTAGGAACCAGTTCATTTTTTTCATTATGAATCACTGTCATGCCTCCCTTTTTTGGGACGACTTGAACAGGGCTCACCCAGGGGCTATCAGAAATGGGATAAATAATCCCAGCCTCTAGTAATTTGGTGACCTCTTTCTGCACCACTTCCTTCATGGCTGGATTTAGCCGCCTCTGTGGTTGAACCACTGGTTTGGCATTATCCTCCAATAGGATTTTGTGCATGCATCTAGCTGGGCTTATGCCCTTAAGGTCACCTATGGACCACCCAAGAGCTGTCTTGTGTGTCCTTAGCACTTGAATAAGTGCTTCCTCTTCCTGTGAATTTAAAGCAGAGCTTATGATCACTGGAAAAGTGTCACCTTCTCCCAGAAATGCGTATTTCAAGGATGGTGGTAGTGGCTTGAGCTCGGGTTTAGGAGGTTTTTCCTCTTTCAGAAGAAAGTTCAGAGGCTCTTTCATGTCCTCTGAATCCTCCAAATCAGGCTGAACATCTTTAAAGATGTCTTCCAACTCTGATTTGAGACTCTCAGCCATGTTGATCTCTTCTACCAAAGAGTCAATGAGATCAACTTTCATGCAGTCTGTTGATGTGTCTGGATGCTGCATGGCTTTGACAGCGTTCAACTTAAACTCATCATCATTGACTCTCAGGGTTATTTCCCCCTGTTGGACATCAATGAGGGATCGTCCAGTTGCTAGGAAGGGTCTTCCTAGAATGAGAGTAGCACTCTTGTGCTCCTCCATTTCCAGTACAACAAAGTCAGTGGGAAAGGCGAATGGCCCAACTCTGACAATCATGTCCTCAATCACGCCTGATGGGTATTTAGTGGAACCATCAGCAAGTTGGAGACATATCCGGGTTGGTTTAACTTCTTCAGTTAAACCAAGCTTCCTGATAGTGGATGCAGGTATCAGGTTGATGCTTGCCCCAAGATCGCATAAAGCTGTCTTGGTGCAATCACCTTCTAATATGCATGGTATCAAAAAACTCCCAGGGTCTTTAAGCTTTTCAGGAAAGCTTTTCAGAATGACTGCACTACATTCTTCAGTGAGGAGAACTCTTTCTGTTTCTCTCCACTCCTTTTTATGACTCAAGATCTCTTTCATGAACTTGGCATAAGAAGGTATTTGCTCAAGTGCTTCTGCAAATGGAATCTTTATTTCAAGAGTCCTTAGATAATCTGCAAAGCGAGCAAATTGCTTATCATGCTCCTCTTTCCGGAGTTTTTGAGGATAAGGTATCTTGGCTTTATATTCCTCAACCTTAGTGGTTAAAGAAGCCTTTTTAGAGGGGTTGTTATCAGCACTTGTGTGTGTCTGATCCCTCACTGGCAATTGAGTGCCAGAGTCAGAAGCTGGAGTGACGTTAAACGCCAGCTCACTGTCTGTTCCTGGCGCCTGAACGCCAGGAATGTGCCCATTTTGGGCATTCAACGCTGGATTCTGCCCCATTTGGGCGTTCAACGCCAGATTCTTGCCCATTTCTGGCGTTGAACGCCAATCCTGCCTTGTTTCTGGCGCTGAACGCCAGTTTTGGGCATGGTCTGGGCGTTCAGCGCCAGCCTTGCACCCATTTTCTGGCGTTTTAGTGCCAGAATTATTTTTTCCTGGGCTCTTACTGTCCTCAGGTGAATCTTTGGTGGGTCGCTCATTTCTTGAATTTTTGATGCCTTGAGGTGGGGTATTTAATGTTTTCCCACTTCTTAATTGAACTGCTTGGCATTCTTCTGCTATTTGCCTTGATAGCTGCTTCTTTGTTTGCTTAAACTGTTCGTCCATATGTATATTAGCTATCCTTGTCTCCTGTAGCCTGTCCTTGAATTCAGCTAGCTGCTTTGTTAGAAAATCCAATTGCTGATTGAATTCAGCAGCTTGTTTTACAGTACTGAATTCAGCAGTTACTGTTTTAACCTCTTCATTCATGGAAGGGTTGCTGCTTAGATACAGATGCTGATTCCTGGCAACTGTATCAATGAGCTCTTGAGCTTCTTCAATTGTCTTTCTCATATGGATAGATCCACCAGCTGAGTAATCTAAAGACATCTGAGCTCCTTCTGCAAGCCCATAGTAGAAGATGTCTAACTGAACCCACTCTGAAAACATTTCAGAAGGGCATTTTCGTAGCATCTCTCTGTATCTCTCCCAGGCATCATAAAGAGATTCATTATCTCCTTGTTTAAAGCCTTGGATGTCCAGCCTTAGCTATGTCATCCTTTTTGGAGGGAAATATTGATTCAGGAATTTTTCTGTCAGCTGTTTCCATGTCCTTATGCTGGCCTTAGATTGGTTATTCAACCACCTCTTAGCGTGATCTTTTACAGCAAATGGAAACAGTAATAGTCTGTAGACATCCTGATCTATTTCCTTATCATGTACTGTGTCAGCAATTTGTAAAAATTGTGCCAGAAACTCTGTAGGTTCTTCCTGTGGAAGACCGGAATACTGGCAACTTTGCTGCACCATGATAATGAGCTGAGGATTCAACTCAAAGCTACTAACTCCAATGGAGGGTATGCATATGCTACTCCCATATGAAGCAGTAGAGGGGTTAGAATATGACCCCAAAGTCCTCCTGGACTGTTCATTTCCACTTATGTCCATGATGGATATATGGATATAACTTGGACTGATTTATCTTTTTATTTATTTTATTTTATAAGAAGTAAATACTTAAATAAAATAAAATAACTAAAAAGAATTTAAATTTTGAAATAAATTTTTTTTTTCGTAAGAAAAATAAAAAATAATTAGTTAAAAAAAAAAGAAATTTTTGAAAAGGAGGGAAGATATTTTCGAAAATTAGAGAGAGAGAGAGTTAGTTAGGTAGTTTTGAAAAAGTTAAGAAACAAACAAAAAGTTAGTTAGTTACTTGAAACAAATTTTGAAAAGATAAGAAGTTAGGAAGTTAGAAGAGATATTTTGAAAAGATATTTTTGAATTTAGTGAGGAGAGATAAAAACAATAAGATAGTACAAGATTTAAAATTTTTAGATCTAATGCTCCTTGTTTTTGAAAATTTTGGAGGGAAAACACCAAGGAACACCAAACTTAAAAATTTTAAAATCAAGACACAAGGAAAACTCAAGAACACTTTGAAGACTCACAAGAACACAAGAACATGAAGAAAGAACACCAAACTTAAAATTTTTAGAAAACCAAACCAAAATTTTCGAAAACCAAAGGGAAATCAACAAGAAAACACCAAACTTAAAGTTTGGCACACAATTTAATAGAGAAATATTATTTATGAAAAAGAAGGTTTTGAAAAGAGTATAAAAGATTCTAACCCAATTACCAAGAACACAGATTAACGCTCTAGCCAAATGAGTTATGGAACTTTCGAAAATTTTAAGAAAGATTATTTTTGAAAACACCAAACTTAAAGTTTGGCACAGGATTTAATAGAAAAAACTATTTTTTTTTTTAAAAAAAAAAAGATTTTTTAAAAAATATGATATCCAATTACCATGAACATAAACACCACGTTCTAACTAATTGAGCTATAAATTTAAAGTGTTTTAACAAGGGATAAATAATAAAAGACTCTAAACCAAAAAAGAAAGATTTTTCCTAATCTAAGCAACAAAATAAACCGTTAGTTGTCCAAACACGAACAATCCCCGGCAACGGCGCCAAAAACTTGGTGCACGAATTGTGAATCACACTTTTCACAACGCGTACCACTAACCAGCAAGTGCACTGGGTCGTCCAAGTAATACCTTACGTGAGTAAGGGTCAAATCCCACGGAGATTGTTGGTTTGAAGCAATCTATGGTTATCTTGTAAATATTAGTCAGGAAGTCAATTATGTTTATCAGTTGAATTGTGAATAACTGAGAGAGCATAAATTAAAGGTTACTTGTTATGCAGTAATGGAGAATATGTTGGAGTTTTGGAGATGCTTTATCTTCTGAATCTCTGCTTTCCTCTGTCTTCTGATTCACGCACGCACGTCCTCCTATGGCAAGCTGTGTGTTGGTGGATCACCGTTGTCAATGGCTACCTTCCATCCTTCCAGTGAAAACTACGCTCACGCGCTCTGTCACAGCACGGCTAATCACCGGTTGGTTCTCGATTCGGTTGGAATAGGATTTACTATCCTTTTGCGTCTGTCACTAACGCCCAGCCTTCAGGAGTTTGAAGCTCGTCACAGTCATTCAATCCTTGAATCCTACTCGGAATACCACAGACAAGGTTTAGACTTTCCGGATTCTCATGAATGCCGCCATCAGTTCTAGCTTATACCACGGAGATTCTGATTAAGGAATCTAAGAGATACTCATTCAATCGTATATAGAACGGAGGTGGTTGTCAGGCACACGTTCATGATTTGAGGAAGGTGATGAATGTCATAGATCATCACCTTCATCACGGTTAAGCGCGAATGAACATCTTAGATAGGAACACGCGTGTTTGAATGGAAAACAGAAATACTTGCATTAATTCATCGAGACACAGCAGAGCTCCTCACCCCCAACAATGGGGTTTAGAGACTCATGCCGTCAGAGGATACAAAGTTTAGATCTAAAATGTCATGAGATACAAAATAAGTCTCTAAAAGTTGTTTAAATACTAAACTAGTAGCCTAGGGTTACAAAATATGAGTGGACTATGATGGATGATGCAGAGATCCACTTCTGGGGCCCACTTGGTGTGCTGGGGCTCACTTGGTGTGTGCTGGGGCTGAGACTTTAAGCAATCCACGTGCAGAGGCCATTTGTGGAGTTGAACGCCAGTTTTTATGCCAGTTTGGGCGTTCAACTCCAGTTTTTTATCCTTTTTTGGCGCTGGACGCCAGAATTGGGCAGAGAACTGGCGTTGAACGCCATTTTACGTCGTCTATCCTTGTGCAAAGTATGGACTATTATATATTGCTGGAAAGCCCTGGATGTCTACTTTCCAACGCAATTGGAAGCATGCCATTTCAAGTTCTATAGCTCCAGAAAATCCACTTTGAGTGCAGGGAGGTCAGAATCCAACAGCATCAGCAGTCCTTTTTCAGCCTGAATCAGATTTTTGCTCAGCTCCTTCAATTTCAGCCAGAAAAATACCTGAAATTACAGAAAAACACACAACTCATAGTAAAGTCCAGAAATATGAATTTTTCCTAAAAACTACTAGAAATAGACTAAAAACTAACTAAAACATACTCTAAACTATATGAAATTATCCCCAAAAAGCGTATAAAATATCCGCTCATCAACTATCCAAGCAAAGATTGAAGGAATCACCATATACACTAAAGTCATCCATAAAAGCCTCCATACAGTCCTCAATAAGATCAGAGAAAAGACTCATCATGCACCTTTGGAAAGTAGCTGGTGCATTGCACAAGCCAAAGGGCATTCTCTTATAAGCATAAGTTCCAAAAGGACATGTAAAAGTGACCTTTTCCTGATCTTCAGGAGCTATATGAATCTGGAAATAGCCTGTGTAACCATCTAAGAAACAATAATGTGATTTACCTGACAAGCGATCCAACATTTGATCAATGAATGGAAGAGGATAGTGATCCTTACGAATGGCCTGGTTTAGGCGTCTGTAGTCAATGCAGACCCTCCAGGCGTTCTGAACTCTGGTTGCCATGAGCTCTCCATGCTCATTCTTCACTATAGTGACTCCAGACTTCTTGGGCACCACTTGTACTGGGCTTACCCATTCACTGTCTGAGATGGGGTAGATGATATCTGCCTCCAGTAGTCTGGTCACTTCCTTCTTGACAACCTCTAAGATAGTGGGGTTTAGTCTTCTCTGGGATTGACGGACAGGCTTTGCTCCCTCTTCTAAGAATATTCTGTGCTCACAAACTCGAGGGTTGATGCCTACTATGTCTGCCAAACTCCACCCAAGTGCCTTCTTGTGCCTCCTCAGCACACTAAGTAGCTGCTCTTCTTGTTGAGAAGTGAGTTTCCTTGCAATGATAACTGGAAACTTCTGCTTGTCCTCAAGGTAAGCATATTTGAGGTGTGGAGAGAGGGGTTCAATTCTAACTTCTGCTCATGGTCAGGCTCTGGGTTGTCTGGAGATGGTAACAATGATAAAGCACTGTCATTGTCCTCAGAAAGTGTCCCCACACTCGGACCTTGTCCTATGTACTTTTCTTCAAATTCCTCCTGGTGAATTTCAGCCACGGTTTCATCTATGATGTCACACTGGAGGATAGAATGATCCTCCGGAGGATGCTTCATAGCTCCATTCAGATTGAAGATTACTACTCGGCCATCTATTTCAAAAGAGTATGTTCCAGAAAAGTATCCAATTTGAACTTTGAGGTTTTCAGGAATGGTCTTCTGAGCAGGATTGATGATGGCTTCTCTGAGTCATTTTGGGGTATCTCCAGGATATAAAAATCAATGGGGAAGGTGAGCCCCTTAATGCCCACTAATACATCTTCAGCAACTCCACCCACTGTAATAATGCTTTTATCTGCTAACACAAAACGAGCTGCCGACCTTTTTAAGGGAGGGAGCCTCAGAATATCATATATAGACAAAGGCATTATACTAACACATGCTCCTAAATCACACATGCAGTCAGAAAATATCACACCACCAATAATACAATTAACCATACATGGACCTGGATCACTACACTTTTCAGGTAAACCTCCCATTAAAGCAGATATAGAACTACCTAAAGGAATAGTTTCTAATTCATTAATTTTGTCTTTATGTATACATAAATCTTTTAGAATCTTTGCGTACTTAGGTACCTGCTGAATAACATCAAAAAGGGGAACAGTTACCTCAACCTTTTTGAATATCTCTACCATTTTGGGATCGGGTTCCAACTGCTTCCTGGCCTTCCTTGCAATTTGTGGAAATGGAATAGGAATGGCGTCCTTCACAGCTTCAGCGTCCTCTGTAAGGCTGGTTCTGGTTCTGCTGCCTGTTGTTGTTATTATTCCACTTCTGATATCCTTGATTGTCTCTACCTCCTCTGTTATTGTTGTCCCTCCAATTCTGGTTAGAATTATCTCTCCAACCTTGGTTGGAATTGTCCTGCCATCCATGGTTGTAACTGCCACCTTGATTGTACCCTTGGTTGGGGCGGTCATAGAAGTTATGAGTGGCTGCCACGGTGTTGTCTTCCTGTTGGAGCTGCGGGCATTCAGCAGTATAATGGCTGTAATCAGCACATATTCCGCACACTCTCTGTGGGACTAGCTGTTGGCTTTGATGCGCTTGTTGTTGACTCAACTGCATCTGCTTCAGTAAGGTGGTCATTTCACTTATACTCTGAGCCAGAGCAGTAGTCTCCTTGCTAGAGGATACCTCTGCAACAGCTTTTGACCGGCCTTGTTTCTGCCTGTGATTCCTTGTAGATTCAGCTAAGTCGATGATCAATTGCCATGCCTCATCAGTGGTCTTGTACTTTTTCATAGACCCATTGCTAGCACTTTCCAATGTAGTCTTATCTTAGGGCGTCATGCCCTGTGTTACGTAGTCGAGCAACACTATCTTGTCAATCATATGGTGGTGGCATGCTTCCAGAAGATTATTGAAGTGCTCCTAGTATTCATAGAGAGTCTCGGATTTGTCCTGAACAATCATGGAAATGTCTTTCCTCAGTTTATCAGTAACTTCAGCTGGAAAGAATTTTTCCAAAAATTCTCTTTTAAGTGTATCCCATTCAGATACAGTTGCTGCGGGTTGAGTGTAGTACCACTCTCTCGCCTTTCCCTCAAGAGAGAATGGGAAGGCTTTTAACAAAATTGAAGTTTCATCTGCACCATCACGCTTGACAGTAGAACAGGCTGCTTGGAAGTCTCTAAGGTGCTTGATAGGCTCTTGAGCAGGTAAGCCATGAAACTTGGGCATCAAATTGAGCAGTGCTGTTTTTATTTCAAAGTCTGTAGCCACCGCTGGATGATGCGCTTGAAACGGTTGCATTGAAAAATCAGGGGCTCCAGCCTCCTGGATAGTAATTCTCCTAGGTGCTGCCATGCCACCTACAGGTAAATCAACCAAATCAGCAGAACGGGAGCCTGTTTCTTCCTCAAGTGACGTTTCAGATCCGTCCTCAGAGAGGACTAACCGACGCCGAGCTTGCCTTATTCGTGAAATAGTTCTTTCAATCTCAAGATCGAATACTGGCAAGCTTGGATCAGGAAGTGAACGCGTCATTTAACGAAAGAAACATGAAGCTCATAGTAGCAAAATAAAATAAAATGGAAATAAATAAATTCCAATTAATAACTTTAGCACTCTATTGCAACTCCCCGACACCGGCGCTAAAAATTGACGTGGCGGAAATTGGCGAGTTAAGAAATTATTAGAAGAGATACATTGCAAGTACAGTTCTTAACCAACCAGAAATCCGCTTATCAATTTAGAAGGGTTGTCACAAAATTTAAATTAAAATACTGGGAGCATGAGTCCCAGGTCGTCTCCCAACGAGTTGCAGAAAGGTGTGCTATTTTATTAATCAGATGTTTTCAAAAAATGGTTTGAGTTGAATAACAGGAAATTAAATTAGAGAATTTGTGTAAATTTAAATAAAAGCCTTGGCTGGGAGTAGATTAGTTGGAAGCCCCATTACTCTCAAGATTAATTGATAATTGAGAGTTGTTCTGTTTAGTTATCCCTTATTAGGTAAGGGAAAGTCAAACAAGTTGGAAAGCTATTTCCATTCACAAGTCCCAATCCGCTTACTTGGAAGGATTGGTGTTAGTGACTAGAGAGCAATCCAACAATAAACCCAATTACAATTTTTCTTTTAAGCATTTCAACTCAAGGTCTTCCCTTCAATCAACTCCCATCCAAGTTATAGAACTACTCGCTCATTGTAAATGTAGAATTCATAACATAGGAAAGGGAAATATAGAAAGACATGATAAATAATAATCAAAGGATCAATTAAAAATAAAAATAGTTCTTGTATTAATAAATTCTAAAAATAATCCAATGATATTTCTGAGTAAACAAAGGACATGGAAGAGTAAGAGACAGGTAAAGAAAACAAACTAGAATGACGAAGTCTTGCGGAGGTAATAACTCTTCTCAATATCCCAATGCGAAAAGTAATAAAAAAAATAAATCCTAAGAACTATGAATGTGTAGAGAGAAAACCTAGAAGAGGAGTAAAACTAGATCTAAAACTGAGAATTGTCTGTAATGAATTGTTGTTTTCCGTTTCTCCATGTTCCTTGGCTCTAGTCAGCTTTTCTGGGCCAAAAAATAGGTCAAAACAGGGCCCAAAATCGCCCCCAGCGAATTCTGCAGATCGCGCATGTCACGCGATCGCGTCATTCATGCGGATGCGTCATTCGGCGTTTTGCCTTGCCACGCGTGCGCGTCGTCCACGCCTCCGCGTCACTTGTGCAGTTCCAATCCGCGCGGTCGCGTGAGCCATGCGTCTGCGTCACTGTGATTTCCTCTATGTTGCGCGGTCACGTGAGCCATGCATCCGCGTCACTTCTCGCTAGTCATCTCCTCAATTTCTTATGTTCCTTCCATTTTTGCAAGCTTCCTTTCTAATCTCCAAGTCATTCATGCCCTATAAAGCCTGAAACACTTAACACACAGATCACGACATCTAATGGAATGAAGGAGAATTAAAATACATAATTAAAAGTCTTTAGGAAGCAAATATTCAATCATGTAATAATTTTAGGAAGGAACTATAAATGTATGCCAATCATATGAATAAGTGGGTAAAGAATTGATAAAACCATACAATTAAGCACAATATAAACCATAAAATAGTAGTTTATCAACGCCCCTTCTACTGGTTCTATCCGGGACAGATGATCAGCCACTTGGTTTTCTGTCCCTTTTCTATCTCTTATTTCTATATCAAACTCTTGTAGAAGCAACACCCATCTTATGAGCCTGGGTTTTGAATCCTGCTTTGTAAGTAGATATTTAAGAGCAGCATGGTCAGTGTACACAATCACTTTTGATCCTACTAAGTATGATCTAAACTTGTCAATGGCATAAACCACTGCAAGTGATTCTTTTTCTATGGTTGTGTAATTTTTCTGGGCATTATTTAAAACACGGCTAGCATAATAAATGACACGCAGAAGCTTGTCATGCCTCTACCCCAATACTGCACCAATGGCATGGTCACTGGCATCACACATTAGTTCGAATGGTAATGTCCAGTCTGGTGCAGAAATAACTGGTGATGTGACTAGCTTAGCTTTCAGAGTTTCAAACGCCTGCAGACACTCTGTGTCAAACACAAATGGCGTGTTAACAGTTAGGAGGTTGCTTAGAGGTTTTGCAATTTTTGAAAAATCCTTTATAAACCTCCTATAGAATCCTGCATGCCCCAGAAAGCTTCTAATTGCCTTAACATTGGCAGGTGGTGGTAGTTTTTCAATCACTTCCACTTTAGCTTGATCCACTTCTATTCCCTTGTTTGAAATTTTATGCCCAAGGACAATTCCTTCAGTCACCATAAAGTGACATTTTTTCCAGTTTAAAACTAGGTTGGTCTCTTGGCATCTTTTCAGAACAAGTGCTAAATGGTCAAGGCAGGAGCTGAATGAGTCTCCAAATACTGAAAAGTCATCCATGAAGACTTCCAAGAATTTCTCTACCATGTCAGAGAAGATAGAGAGCATGCACCTCTGAAAGGTTGCAGGTGCATTGCACAGACCAAAAGGCATCCTTCTGTAAGCAAACATTCTTGAAGGACATGTGAATGTTGTTTTCTCTTGGTCCTGAGGATCTACTGCAATTTGGTTGTAGCCTGAATAGCCATCCAAAAAGTAGTAATAATCATGACCTGCTAGTCTCTCTAGCATCTGGTCTATGAATGGTAAAGGAAAGTGATCCTTCCTGGTGGCTGTATTGAGCCTTCTGTAGTCAATACACATATGCCACCCTGTAACTGTCCTTGTAGGAACCAGTTCATTTTTTTCATTATGAACCACTGTCATGCCTCCATTCTTGGGGACAACTTGGACAGGGCTCACCCAGGTGCTATCAGAAATAGGATAAATAATCCCAGCCTCCAGTAACTTAGTGACCTCTTTCTGCACCACTTCCTTTATGGCTGGATTTAGCCACCTCTGTGGTTGAACCACTGGCTTAGCATTGTCCTCCAATAGAATTTTGTGCATGCATCTTGCTGGGCTGATGCCCTTAAGATCACTTATGGACCACCCAAGAGCTGTCTTGTGTGTCCTTAGCACTTGAAGTAGTGCTTCCTCTTCCAGTGGATTTAAAGCAGAGCTTATGATCACCGGAAAAGTGTTACCTTCTCCCAGAAATGCATATTTCAGGGATGGTGGTAGTGGTTTGAGCTCGGGTTTAGGAGGTTTCTCCTCTTTCTGAGGAAGTTTTAGAGGCTCTTTCAATTCCTCTGAATCCTCCAGATTAGGCTGAACATCTTTAAAGATGTCTTCCAGCTCTGAGTCGAGACTCTTAGCCATGTTGATCTCCTCTACCAAAGAGTCAATAAGATCAACTTTCATGCAGTCTTTTGGTGTATCTGGATGCTGCATGGCTTTGACAGCATTTAACTTAAACTCATCCTCATTAACTCTCAGGGTTACTTCCCCCTTTTGGACATCAATGAGAGTTCGTCCAGTTGGTAGGAAAGGTCTTCCTAGAATGAGAGTAGCACTCTTGTGCTCCTCCATTTCCAGCACTACAAAGTCAGTGGGAAAGGCGAATGGCCCAACCCTGACAATCATGTCTTCAATTACACCTGATGGGTATTTAATGGAGCCATCAGCAAGTTGGAGACATATCCGGGTTGGTTTGACTTCTTCATTTAAACCAAGCTTTTTGATAGTGGATGCAGGTATTAGGTTGATGCTTGCCCCAAGATCACATAAAGCTATCTTGGTGCAATTACCCTCTAATATGCATGGTATCATAAAGCTCCCGGGGTTTTTAACTTTTTTGGGAAGCTTTTCAGAATGACTGCACTGCATTCTTCAGTGAGGAGAACTCTTTCAGTTTCTCTCCAATCCTTCTTATGACTCAAGATCTCTTTCATGAACTTGGCATAAGAGGGTATTTGCTCAAATGCCTCTACAAACGGAATCTTTATTTCAAGAGTCCTGATATAGTCTGCAAAGCGGGCAAATTACTTATCCTGCTCCTTTTGGCAGAGTTTTTGAGGATAAGGCATCCTGGCTTTGTATTCCTCAACCTTAGTTGCTGCAGGTTTATTTCCTACAGAGGTGGTTGGAGAAGCCTTCTTAGAGGGGTTGCTATCAACACTTGTGTGTGTCTGATCCCTCACTGGCGTTTGAACGCCAGAACTGAGCTTCCATTGGGTGTTTGACGCCAGCTCCTTGCCTGTTTCTGGCATTTGAACGCCAGAACTGGGCGTAGGTTGGGCGTTTAACGCCAACTTAGCATCCTTTTCTGGCGTTTGAATACCAGAGTTATTCCTCTCTGGGCTCTTACTGTCCTCAGAGGGATTTTGGATAATATTTTGCTCATCCTCTGTCAGTTGTTCTTTTCTTGGCTTTCTACTGCTTTGAAGTGAGGTATTTAATGTTTTCCCACTTCTTAATTGAACTGCCTGGCACTCTTCTGTTATCTGCTTTAATAACTGCTGTTTTGTTTGATTCAATTGTGCTTTCATATTTTTATTAGCATTTTTAGTGTCTTGTAGCATCTCCTTGAATTCTGCTAGCTATTTTGTTAGAAAACACAATTGTTGATTGAGTTCAGCAACTTGTTCTGGAGGACCAAGTTCAGTAGACACTGCTTTGGCTTCTTCTTTTATGGAGGACCCACTACTTATGTACAGAAGCTGATTTATAGCAGTTATATCAATAAGCTCTTGAGCCTCTTCAATAGTTTTTCTCATGTGTATAGATCCACCAGCTGAGTGGTCTAGAGATATCTGAGCTCTTTCTGTAAGTCCATAGTAGAAGATATCTAATTGCACCCACTCAGAAAATATTTCAGAGGGGTATTTCCTCAGCATCTCTCTGTACCTCTCCCAGGCATTATAAAGGGATTCATCATCCTCTTGTTTAAAGCCTTGGATGTCCAGCCTTAGCTGTGTCATCCTTTTTGGAGGGAAATATTGATTCAGGAATTTGTCTGACAACTGTTTCCATGTTCTTATGCTTGCTGTGGGTTGGTTATTTAACCACCTTTTAGCTTGATCTTTTACAGCAAACGGAAACAGTAACAGCCTGTATACATCCTTATCTACCTCTTTGTCACGTATTGTATCAGCAATTTGTAAGAATTGTGCCAGAAACTCAGTAGGTTCTTCCTGTGGAAGACCGGAATACTGGCAGTTTTGCTACACCATGACAATGAGCTGAGGATTTAGCTCAAAACTGCCTGCTTTGATGGGAGGTATACAGATACTACTCCCATATGCAGCAGTAGTGGGATTAACATATGACCCCAGAGTCCTTCTGGACTGTTCATTTCCACTTAGATCCATGATGGATAAAATGGAATTGATATGAATTGCAAAGAAAATATATTTTTGTTTTTATTTTATTTAAGTAGGACAAACCAAATTATTAAGATAAATAAAAATAATAAGATAAAATAAAATAAAATATTTAGAAATTAAATTGTAAATTTCGAAAACCAAGAGAAAAATAAATTTGAAAATGAAAATAATTGCTTAATTAAGAAGATTTGAAAAACTTTGGATATGATTTTTGAAAAAGATTTTGAATTTTGAAAAGATTTTATTTTTAAAATAAAAATCTGAATTTTTAAAAGTAATTTTCGAAAATTCAATTTAAAATAAAGAAAAAAGATATTTTTTAATTTAATGAGGAAAGAGAAAAATAATAAAACGACACAAGACTTAAAATGTTTAGATCTAATGCTCCTTGTTTTTTGAAAGTTTTGGAGGGAAAACACCAAGGAACACCAAACTTAAAAATTTTAAGATCAAAACACAAAGAAGCCTCAAGAACACCTTGAAGGCTCACAAGAACCTAAAAAGAACACCAAACTTAAAACTTTTAGAAAACTAAAAATAAGTTTTCGAAAATAAATAAAAAAAATAACAAGAAAACACCAAACTTAAAAGTTTGACATGAGTTTTAATAAAAAAAATTATTTTTGAAAAAGTTTTAAAAGGAAGATTCCCAATTACCAAGAACATAAGCACAACGCTCTAGCCAATTGAGCTATAAATATAAAGTGTTTTAAAAAAAGTATTAAATGTATAAAATTTTTTTATATTTTGGATACTAATAATTCGAAAATGCACAAGAAAAAAATACAAAACAAGAAAAACTAAAGATCGAACAAGGAAAATAAACAACAACTTGAAGATTAAGAAAGAACTAAGAACATATAATTCAAAAAATTGAAAGAAAAATAAAATCATGCAATTGACACCAAACTTAAAATATGAAACTAAACTCAAACAGAAGACTAAATTATAAAGTTATTGGTTTTTAAAAATTTTCAAAAATAATTTAGAAAAATAAAATAAGGATTTTAAAATTTTAACTAAAAACAATAATAGAAGACTCTAAACCAAAAAGAAAAATTTTTCCTAATCTAATCAACAAAAATAAACCGTCAGTTGTCCAAACTCGAACAATCCCCGGCAATGGCGCCAAAAACTTGGTGCACGAATTGTAAATCACACTTTTCACAACTCGTACTACTAACCAGCAAGTGCACTGGGTCGTCCAAGTAATACCTTACGTGAGTAAGGGTCGATCCCACGGAGATTGTTGGCTTGAAGCAATCTATGGTTATCTTGTAAATCTTAGTCAGGAGATTAATAATAAAAATTACTTTTGTTTATGAAAACTAGATAACATGAAATAAAGGTTACTTGTTATGCAGTAGTGGAGAACAGATTGAGGTTTTGGAGATGCTCTGTCTTCTGAATCTCTGCTTTCCTACTGTCTTCTTCTTCACGCACGCAGATCTCCTTCCATGGCAAGTTGTATGTTGGTGGATCACCGTTGTCAATGGCTACCATCCATCCTCTCAACGAAAATGGTCCAAATGCGCTGTCACCGCACGGCTAATCATCTGTCGATTCTCACTCATGTTGGAATAGAATCTGTTGATTCTTTTGCGTCTGTCACTACCCCCAACACTCGTGAGTTTGAAGCTCGTCACAGTCATCCCTTCCCAGATCCTACTCAGAATACCACAGACAAGGTTTAGACTTTCCGGATCTCAGGAATGGCCGCCAATAATTCTAGCCTATACTACGAAGACTCTGATCATGAACCAGGAGGCTAAGAGATACACACTCAAGCTAGTGCATATAGAACGGAGGTGGTTGTCAGGCACGCGTTCATAGGTGAGAATGATGATGAGTGTCACGGATCATGACATTCATCAGGGTGAAGTGCGAGTGAATATCTTAGAATAGAAACAAGCGTGATTGAATGAAAAACAGTAGTAATTGCATTAATTCATCGAAACACAGCAGAGCTCCTCACCCCCAATCATGGGGTTTAGAGACTCATGCCGTCATAAATACAATGTGAAGTGTAAAAATGTCATGAGATACATAATAAATCTCTAAAAGTTGTTTAAATACTAAACTAGTAACCTAGGTTTACAGAAAATGAGTAAACTACGATAGATAGTGCAGAAATCTACTTCCGGGGCCCACTTGGTGTGTGCTGGGGCTGAGACTTGAGATTTACACGTGCCTAGACAATTTCTGGAGTTAAACGCCAGGTTGTAATCTGTTTTGGGCGTTTAACTCTAACTTATAACTTGTTTCTGGCGTTTAACGCTAGAATGCAACATGGAAGTGGCGTTAAACGCCAGTTTACGTCGTTTATCTTTGAGAAAAGTATGAACTATTATATATTTCTGGAAAGTCCTGGATGTCTACTTTCCAACTCAATTGAGATCGCGCCATTTGGGTTTCTGTATCTCTAGAAAATCCATCTCGAGTGCAGGGAGGTCAGAATCCAACAGCATCTGCAGTCCTTTTTCAACCTCTGAATCAGATTTTGCTCAGGTCACTCAATTTTAGCCAGAAAATACCTAAAATCACAGAAAAACACACAAACTCATAGTAAAGTCTAGAAATGTGAATTTTGAATAAAAACTAATAAAAATATAGTAAAAACTAACTAAATCATACTAAAAACTACCTAAAAGTAATGCCAAAAAGCGTATAAATTATCTGCTCATCAAAGAGTTTCCACCATTAGTGATTGAATCATTCCAATTTAATCGAATGTCCCAAAGTCCAACAAGAAAATTTTAGTATCCCATATTCTGAATTTTGGACTGAAAGCAAAGAAAAATGGCAAATTGTTAAAAGAAACAAATGTCCTAAACCCCAATTTACTCCATGCATCCCTAAATCAAGTATAATCCCAAAGATAGTGAAAATTTCTTTTTTACTATTATTGGCATCTTTGATAAGAATATGTAGGAGCGAAACCATGTTGAAATCTGAAACCAGTTGTTTGCACATATGGTGAAAACCTATCCAAACTAAAAGAAAAACTTTTTGGAATTCTTAGCTTCCACACTAAATTCTAATTTACCAATAAATTCCATGAAGTATCCTGATTCAATATCTCCACTCTAGTTGAATGAGTTTTTGAAGAAGGCTTCCACTACTAATGAGGACCAACTTCTAATGCAACAAAGATTTGCTTCCCCATAATGTCATTTTACAATTTAGCATCAATTATTGTCATCAATTTATTCATACGCCACTTAGAATCATAAAAAAATCACCTACTTATAGGTGACTATCAGATATATGAAAAACATCATCTCTTTTCCCCATGCAACCAGATGACATCCATTTAGAAAACGGAAATAAATTTATAACATTTTAGCTGTTTTAAGAATTGCTTTCTAAGTAAAAGAAGTTGCCACTGCAACCTCAACTTCAAAAAATTTTAGCTCTCTTAGGTATGCTACAAAATTCGAACCCACAATTTATCTTGATGATGCCAGACCAATTTTTCAAGAAGCGCAACATTCACAATCTGGGAATATGTAAGAACTGCAATTAATTAACGACATAATTAATTAAATTAATTGCCAAAACTAGGATCCAAAAATTTAGAATGTGAATTAGAAAATTTAAATATGATTTTTGGACTCAATAAATTTTTCTGAGTTAGAAAATATAATTTTCTGCGAAAAAATGCAAAAAATCGCGAACCGGTAAATGAGCCAGCAGTACCGGCTTAAGTCTGTTTGGTACTGTGCGAGAATAATAAAAATAGTAGAAAACCTTAGAAAAATATTTAAAATTAAAAACTGTGCATTAATTTTAAAGGTTTGGCCCGAAATTGGCCCAAACGGGCCAAAAACGCTAACGGGTTGGACCGGGCCCAAGCCCAACACATATATATACCCTTAAGTAAGGACATTCAGCCTCATAACCCACCATATACAAACAACACAGCTGCTGCATGAGAGGTGAGAGAAGAGAGCTAAAAGAGAGAGTATTACTATTCACAAACACCTTCCGGTGGCCATATCTCAAGCTACGGTGCTCCGATTCGCGTACCGTCAGTAGCTATGCGAAACTCTCGCCGAGCCCGTTACTTTCATCTAACTTTCATAGGTAGAATTTTGAATTTTTCCTTCCTTCCTGCTGCCCTAAGAATTTCGAATTTGGTGGATTTTGGTCTTGAGTGAAATTTGTGTTTTGGTTGTTTAGGTACTAATCATTAGTGAGGGATTGTTGGGTTCTATCCAAAATTTCAGTGGATAAGGTAAGATTTCTTGAGAATCCTTGTAAATTGATACATTGTGAATGTTAAGTTTTGATTTTTTTTGAAATATATGATGTTAGTCTGAATATTGGAGCTTGTTGGAATTACCTTGGATACTTGGGAGCATTTGGAGTTGGATTGTGACTTGGTTGTGTTTGGAAGCTTAATTTGTACTCAATCTTGGGTTTTGGTGCATATTAGGAATCGGCCAAGGTATGGTTTCGGTTTCCTCTATGTAATATATAATATTTATGGACACTTAGGCTAGTGACCCATAGGATAGGTTGGATTGAATTAATTGTTGGATGATGCCTAGGCATCTTAGGCTAGTTTCACATGCCTTTTTCATTAGTTTTTACTTGGTTTCATGCACTTTCTTAGGTAATAAGTAAGAATTTGGATGAGGAATATATGCATGTCTTTATTCAATTAAACATTGTTATTTATGAGCATTTTCATGAGATTAATGCAAGAATTACTTGATGCTATGAATGATGCATTATCATGTGATTATGGCAAGGCTTTGATACATTTGTTTGGTTGATGATAGGTGAGAAGAAGCAAAGGAAGGCAGAGAAGAAGCAGAGGCCATAGCGTTAGTGGCCAAAGTTAGTGCACTAACGCTATGGCTAACGTTGCAAAGAAGGAGGAGGCAACGTTGGTGGCCAAAGGTGGCTCACCAACATTGCCTATCAATGTTGGCAAAGGAAGAGAAGGCAACGTTGGTGGCAGAAGTTGGCTCACTAACATTGCCCATCAATGTTGGCACTAGGAAGGGGAAGGGAAGCAACGTTGGTGGCCAAAGATGGCTCACCAACGTTGCCTATCAACGTTGCCAAGGAAGAGAGTGAGCAACGTTAGTGACCTAAGTTGGCTCATTAACGTTGCCCACTAACGTGCCAAGCATAAGGAGCAACGTTGGTGGCCCAAAGATGGCTTACCAATGTTACTAGCAGGATATGGTGCCAATGTTAGTGTGCTAACGTTACTTAAAATTAGCACACTAACGTCTTCGACAAATTTATGAATTGAAGCTTGAAAATATTGCTGGTGACACGTACGCGTGGGAGACGCGTATGCATAAGAGTGAAAATTGACAAGTCACACGTGCGCGTGGGTGACGCACACGCGTGAGAAGAGCGTTAACGCACCAACGTTGTGTCACCAACGCCAGTCACGCGTACGCATGGGCGACATATACGCGTGACGGGGAAAATGTTGGTGCACCAACATTGGTGACCAACGCCAGTGGCAACGCCCAAAGTGGCTTATGCATGCAACGTTAGTGTCACTGTTAGTGCACTAACATTGGTGACCAATGCCCGCCAAGGCCAATTCCAATTTCAATGGCACCCATGCAAGCTTGTGAACGTTAGTGAGCTAATGCCTATGTCAACGTTAGAAAGAGCCACTTCTAACTTGTTTCAACTAAGGCCAAAGCCCACATCCAAAGACTTGAAGATTAATCTGGAAAGTGTATAAATAGGATAGATTTTGAAGTTAGAAAAAAGGGCTGGAAAGCAGGGACCCTAATTGGGAAACCCTGAATCATTTTCTTTGTAATTTCTTTACTTTCATGTACTCTTCTTTTCTTTTGGATTTTGCTGAGCGATGATGAACTAAACCCCCAATCATTAGGGGGAGGAGCTCTATTGTAATTCACATGATTGAATGAAATTCTTCTTCTTCTCAATCCGCTTGTTGTAGCTAAGAGATAACTTCTATTTTCATTTTGATCAATTCACTCCGGAAGGGGGTTTTAGATCTATGAATTTCTATATGAGCCTCAGAAGGAGAATCATGGAAATTAGATTGAAGCTCTATCTCTCACAACTCTCTTGATCAACACCATTCGGGAGGAATAAGATCTTGAGAGTTTGTGTGGCTCATGGATAAGAGATATGCACTTAACCTCTTCTCATGACAATTGGATCAAGGAATTGACAAATTGATTGTGATTAGAGAAATTGGGTTGCCAAGGAATTGGGACTCAATTAATTCCAATCTGCCATAGATCTACTTTATATGATTGAGAATGAAGTTGAGACCCATTGATTCATGATGGATTATGATATCTCCAATCCCTAATGAATCTTTCTCTTTGTTATTCTTCACTTTGATTTGCTTGAGTTTCCTTTGATTGCCTTGAATTTATTGCTTCCTTTAATTCCCAGCACTCAAAGCCCTTTACATTTCATGTTATTTACTTTCCATTGTTATTTACATCCTTGCTTTTAATTTCTTGCTCTCTATGTTCCAGTTCTTTACATTTCATGCAATTTAAGTTTCTGTCCTTTACTTTTTAGCAATTAAATTTCTAGTACTCTACATTCTATGCCATTTAAGTTTCTGTCCTTTACTTTCCAGCATTTACATTTCTAGTACCCTACATTTTGTTCTATTTTCGTTGAGCATTTACTTTCTGCTATTTAAATTTTACCAAAACTTTTCAATATTCGCTTGACTAGACAAATCACCTAACTAAAGTTGCTCAATCCATCAATCCCTGTGGGATCGATCTCACTCTTGTGTGTTATTACTTGAAGATTCGGTACACTTGCCGAAGGGGTTTGCTGTTGTGTAAATTCCCAGTTCGTTATTGGACTGGATAATGCATGACGATGTTGTTAAATTGATAATGTTTGATGATGTTAATTCTTGTGATGGTTTTAATATGTTGAGATGAGAATTATGATGAGGTGTGATAAATGAAGCTAATGAGTAGTGAGATTTGGTACAAGTGTTTAATATTGAATGTTGATGTGCAAATTATGAAATTGTGGGGTTGTAGAGGTAGAATTGATTGATATAGGTGTTGAATTGGTTGAAGTGTGATGGAAAGGTAAAGTGTGATATTTGGTAGTGTTGTATGGAGAGATAGAATAGGCTTTGAATTGGTTTGGTTATAAATTTTAAGCTGTTGAGAATTTAGTGAACTTTGGTAAAAATGGATTTTTAGTGAACTTTGACAAATCATATCTTGAGCTACAGTTTTTAAAATTAAATGAGTTTTATATCAAATTAAAGACAATTTATAGAGCTTTAAAACGGTATAAATTTTGTTGAAATCTAAATTTTGTAGAGAAAGATATGATCCTTGGAAGTTTGGGTAAAAAATCTTAATTCTGTCATGTTGCAAAATTTGTAAATTCTGGTTTGTGTGCGCGTGCTCTAATCAGTGGCTATTTTTGACTTGTGCGCACGCACACGCTGTGTATTTTTGAAAACGTGTGTACGCACACTCTTGTGTGCACACACACACACACAGGGAGGTGCCTACTGTTGGGAGCACTAGCACACTCTGGTGCGCCCACACACCCTGCGAAATTTACAAGCTGTGCGTACACACAGCCTCGTGCGCACTCACACGCTGGAAGGTGCAATCTGTTGAGGGCGTTCGCACGTATCTATGCGTGTACGCAGAATGGAAATTTTTACTCCCTGTACGTACGCACACCTCTATGCGTACGCACATTTCTTGAAAATCCTTCTGGGCGTGCGCCCGCACAACCCTATTCGTACACATAATGCCTTGTTTTTCAATAAACATATTACTCTTAACTGTTTTACCTTCCCTGCAAGCTTGCAAACTTTTGTAGCACTTATTTATGTCTCTTTAGCTTGTTTTTAGGTGTCAAAACATGGGGGATGCTTTAGGTAAGTTTAATTGGGTACTTTTCTTGCAAAAATGTTTAGAAAATGGAGGTTTAAGTTTCTAGTGTACCAAGGATGGTTTTGGTTGAGTGAGAAGGCGGCGTATTATATTGATGATTACTGACAGAGAATTGTGGAAGTGGTGAATTATTGAGCAGTGAATGAAATGATTTTGAAAACCACTGATGTAATATTTTTAAGCTGAGATTATTGAGACGCTATGCGCCTGGCAGGGACGGTGGTTAATCCCGGCTATCGGGGTTACGGCAACGGCGTAAGGGCGGTGGTTAGTCCCGCTTACGTTGAGATGTGAGGTCCGTGGCAAGAGTATCCCACTCGTATCCCTTCGGAATCACTATAGTGTGCAGGTGATGAGCGGATAATTTATACGGCTTTTGGCATTGTTTTTAGTATGTTTTTAGTATAATCTAGTTACTTTTAGGGATGTTTTCATTAGTTTTTATGTTAAATTCACATTTCTGGACTTTACTATGAGTTTGTGTGTTTTTCTGTGATTTCAGGTATTTTCTGGCTGAAATTGAGGGACTTGAGCAAAAATCAGATTCAGAGGTTGAAGAAGGACTGCTGATGCTGTTGGATTCTGACCTCCCTGCACTCAAAATGGATTTTCTAGAGCTACAGAACTCAAAATGGCACGCTTCCAATTGCCTTGGAAATGAGACATCTAGGGTTTCCAGAAATGTATAATAGTCCATACGTTTCCCAAGTTTAGATGACGCAAACTGGCGTTCAACGCCAGCTCTCGGCCCAATTCTGGCGTCCAGCGCCAGAAACAAGTTGCAAAGTGGAGTTCAACGCCCAAAAGGGCACAAAAGCTGGCGTTCAACTCCAAGAATGACCTCTCCACGTGTAGACTTCAAGCTCAGCCCAAGCACACACCAAGTGGGCCCCGGAAGTGGATTTATGCATCAATTACTTACTTCTGTAAACCCTAGTAGCTAGCTTATTATAAATAGGACTTTTTACTATTGTATTTGACATCCTGAGTTTTATCTTTGGATCATAGTAGTCTTGGTTACTCCGATTCCTCTTTGGGGCCGAGACCAATGAACTCCATTATCACTTATGTATTTTCAACGGTAGAGTTTCTGCACTCCATAGATTAAGGTGTGGAGCTCTGCTGTTCCTCAAAGATTAATGCAAAGTACTATTATTTTCTATTCAATTCATCTTATTTCACTTCTAAGATATTCATTCGCACTTCAACCTTAATGTGATGAACGTGACAATCATCATCATTCCCTATGAACGCGTGCCTGACAACCACTTCCGTTCTACCTTCGATTGAATGAATATCTCTTAGATCTCTTAATCAGAATCTTCGTGGTATAAGCTAGATTGATGGCGGCATTCATGAGAGTCCGGAAAGTCTAAACCTTGTCCGTGGTATTTCGAGTAGGACTCTGGGATTGAATGACTGTGACGAACTCCAAACTCGCGAGTGCTGGGCGTAGTGACAGACGCAAAAGGATAGTAAATTCTATTCCAGTATGATCGAGAACCTCCAAGATGATTAGCCATGCAGTGACAGCGCATCGGACCATTTTCACAGAGAGGAATAGGATGCAACCAACGACAAGGGTGATGCCTCCAGACGATTAGCCGTGCTGTGACAAAGCATTTGGACCATTTTCCCGAGAGGATTGAAAGTAGCCATTGGCACCGGTGACATCCTTACACAAAGCCAGCCATAGAAAGGAGTAAGACGGATTGGATGAAGACAGCAGGAAAGCGGAGGTTCAGAGGAACGAATGCATCTCCATACGCTTATCTGAAATTCTCACCAATGATCTACATAAGTATTTCTATCCTTCTTTTATCACTAAATTTCAAAAACTACATAACTATTTTATATCCGCCTGACTGAGATTTACAAGGTGACCATAGCTTGCTTCATACCAACAATCTCCGTGGGATTCGACCCTTACTCTCGTAAGGTATTACTTGGACGACCCAGTGCACTTGCTGGTTAGTTATGCGAAGTTGTGAAGATATGTTTAGACCATGGTTCTGTGCATCCGTTTTTAGTGCCATCACCAGGGAATCAATTTCGACAATAATTCACAACCTGAGTAACAATTTCACATACCAAGTTTTTGGCGCCGTTGCCGGGGATTGTTCGAGTTTGGACAACTGACGGTTCATCTTGTTGCTCAGATTGGGTAACTTTCTTTTCGTTTTCTTTTCAAAAAGTTTTCAAAAGAATTTTTCAAAAATCTTTCAAAATTTTGTCCTTTGTTTTCGAAAAAAAAAATTTTAAAATAAAAATGTTTTCAAAAATATATTTCTCTCTTCAGAATTTTTAAGAATGAATTCTAGTGTTTCATGAAGCATGTTGAAGCCTAGCTGGCCGTAAAACCATGTCTAAATTCTTTTGGACTGAGGTTTCACTTATACTCAAGAGAAGAGCTTCTTTGTCTTTCTTAGCAAATTAGCTGATGCATGTAATAGCATACTAAAGCTTGGCTGGCTATTAAGCCATGCCTGACCCTTTGATTGGAGCTTTAGACTAAAGAGCATAAGATTCCTAGAATTCATATTAAAAATTTTGGAATCCTTATTTTTCTTTTTCAAAATGATTTTTGAAAAAATTAAAAGAAAATACAAAAAATTTCATAAAATCATAAAAAAATCAAAAATATTTTTCATGTTTCTTGTTTGAGTCATGTGTCATGTTATAAGTTTGGTGTCAATTGCATATTCATTTTGCATTTTTCGAAAATTCATGCATTCATGGTGTTCTTCATGATCTTCAAGTTGTTCTTGGTAAGTCATCTTGTTTGATCTTGATGTTTTCTTGTTTTGCATCTTTTCTTGTTTTACATGTGCATTCTTGCATCCATAGTGTCCATACATGAAAAATTTTTAAGTTTGGTGTCTTGCATGTTTTCTTTGCATATAAAAATTTTCAAAAATAAGTTCTTGATGTTCATCATGACATTCAAAGCGTTCTTGGTGTTCATCTTGACATTCATAGCATTCTTGCATGCATCCATTGCTTTGATCCAAAATTTTCATGCATTGAGTCTTTTTCATGTTTTTCTCTCTCATCATTAAAAATTCAAAAATCAAAAAAATATCTTTCCCTTTTACTCTCTTAAAATTTCAAAAATTAGATTTGACTTTTTTAAAAATTTTTAAAATCTGGTTGTTTTTATGAGTCAAATCAAATTTTCAATTTAAAAATCTTATCGTTTTCAAAATCTTTTTCAAAAATCAAATTTTTTTATTTTTCTTAGTTATTTTTGACAATTATAAAAATATTTTTCAAAAATCTTTTTCTTAATTTTATATCATAATTTTTGAAATTAACATCATCAATTAATGTTTTGATTCAAAAATTTCAAGTTTGTTACTTGTTAAGAAAGATTCAAACTTTGAGTTTTAGAATCATATCTTGTGATTTCTTGTGAATCAAGTCATTAATTGTGATTTTTAAAATCATATCTTTTCAAAAATATCTTCTTATCTTATCTTTTTCAAAATTTGATTTTAAAATATCTTTTCTAACTTCTTATCTTCTTATCTTTTCAAAATTAATTTTCAAATTTGTTTCAACTAACTAACTAACGTTTTGTTTGTTTCTTATCTTTTTCAAAACTACCTAACTAACTCTCTCTCTCTCTCTCTCTAATTTTCGAAAATATATTCCCTCTTTTTCAAAAATTCTTTTTAATTAACTAATTATTTTAATTTTTGATTTTTTTATTTTCGAAAATTACTAACCTTTTTCAAAAACTATTTTCGAAAATCACTAACTCTTTTTCAAAAATTATTTTCGAAAATCCTCTCCCTCTCTCATCTTATTCTATTTATTTATTCATCTACTAACATCTCTTCATCTCACATCACTGCTCCTATCCTTACCCTTGTGTTTGGATTCTTCATTCTTCTTCATCCCTATTCCTTTTCTTCTTCTACTAACAATAAGGAACCTCTTTACTGTGACATAGAGGATTCCTCTTCTTTTCTTGTTCTCTTCTCTTTCTTATGAGCAGGAACAAGGAAAAAGGCATTCTTGTTGAAGCTGATCCAAAACCTGAAAGGACTCTGAAGAGGAAACTAAGAGAAGCTAAATTACAACAATCCAGAGACAACCTTATTGAAAATTTCGAACAAGTAAAGGAGATGGCAGCCGAACCCAACAACAATAATGCAAGGAGAATGCTTGGTGACTTTACTACACCTAATTCCAATTTACATGGAAGAAGCATCTCCATTCCTGCCATTGGAGCAAACAATTTTGAGCTGAAATCTCAGCTAGTTTCTCTGATGCAGCAGAACTGCAAGTTTCATGGACTTCCATCTGAAGATCCCTTTCAGTTCTTAACTGAATTCTTGCAGAACTGTGATACTGTTAAGACTAATGGAGTAGATCCTGAAGTCTACAGGCTCATGCTTTTCCCTTTTGCTGTAAGAGACAGAGCTAGAGTATGGTTAGACTCTCAACCCAGAGATAGCCTGAACTCTTGGGATAAACTGGTCATGGCTTTCTTAGCCAAGTTCTTTCCTCTTCAAAAGCTGAGCAAGCTTAGAGTGGATGTTCAGACCTTCAGACAGAAGGAAGGTGAATCCCTCTATGAAGCTTGGGAAAGACACAAGCAGCTGACCAAAAAGTGTCCTTCTGACATGCTTTCAGAATGGACCATCCTGGATATATTCTATGATGGTTTATCTGAGCTATCAAAGATGTCATTGGATACTTCTGCAGGTGGATCCATTCACCTAAAGAAAACGCCTGCAGAAGCTCAAGAACTCATTGACATGGTTGCTAATAACCAGTTCATGTACATTTCTGAGAGGAATCCTGTGAGTAATGGGACGCCTATGAAGAAGGGAGTTCTTGAAATTGATACTCTGAATGCCATATTGGCTCAGAACAAAATATTGACTCAGCAAGTCAATATGATTTCTCAGAGTCTGAATGGAGTGCAAGCTGCATCCAACAGTACTCAAGAGGCTTCTTATGAAGAAGAAACTTATGATCCTGAAAACCCTGCAATAGCAGAGGTGAATTACTTAGGTGAACCTTATGGAAACACCTATAATCCATCATGGAAAAATCATCCAAATCTCTCATGGAAGGATCAAAGGCCTCAACAAGGCTTTAATAATGGTGGAAGAAACAGGTTTAACAATAATAAACCTTTTCCATCATCCACTCAGCAACAGATAGAGAATTCTGAGCAGAATTCATCTAACTTAGCAAATTTAGTCTCTGATCTATCTAAGGCCACTGTAAGTTTCATGAATGAAACAATGTCTTCCATTAGAAATTTGGAAGCACAAGTGGGCCAGCTGAGTAAAAGGATCACTGAAATCCCTCCTAGTACTCTCCCAAGCAATACAGAAGAAAATCCAAAAGGAGAGTGCAAGGCCATTGACATAACCAAAATGGCCGAACCCAAAGAGGGTGAGGAAGACGTGAATCCCACGGAGGAAGACCTCCTGGGACGTCCAGTGATCAATAAGGAGCTTCCCTCTGAGGAACCAAAGGAATCAGAGACTCATCTAGAGACCATAGAGATTCCATTGAACCTCCTTATGCCATTCATGAGCTCTGATGAGTATTCCTCTTCTGAAGAGAATGAAGATGTTACTGAAGAGCAAGCTGCCAAGTTCCTTGGTGCAATCATGAAGCTGAATGCCAAATTATTTGGTATTGAGACTTGGGAAGATAAACCTCCCTTGTTCACTAATGAACTAAGTGATCTGGATCAACTGACATTGCCTCAGAAGAAACAGGATCCTGGAAAGTTCATAATACCTTGTACCATAGGCACCATGATCTTTAAGGCTCTGTGTGACCTTGGTTCAGGAATAAACCTCATGCCCCTCTCTGTAATAGAGAAACTGGGAATCTATGGGGTGCAAGCTGCTAAAATCTCATTAGAGATGGCAGACAATTCAAGAAAACAGGCTTATAGACAAGTAGAGGACGTGTTAGTAAAGGTTGAAGGCCTTTACATCCCTGCTGATTTCATAGTCCTGGATACTGGAAAGGAAGAGGATGAATCCATCATCCTAGGAAGACCTTTCCTAGCCACAGCAAGAGCTATGATTGATGTGGACAGAGGAGAATTGATCCTTCAATTAAATAAGGACAACCTTATGTTTATAACTCAAGGATCTCTCTCTGCATCCATGGAGAGGAAGCAGAAAAAGCTTCTCTCAAAGCAGAGTCAACCAAAGCCCCCACAGTCAAACTCTAAGTTTGGTGTTGGGAGGCCACAACCAAACTCTAAGTTTGGTGTTGAACTCCCATATCTAAACTCTAAGTTTGGTGTTGGAGAGTCTCAACAATGCTCTGAACATCTGTGAGGCTCCATGAGAGCCCACTGTCAAGCTATTGACATTAAAGAAGTGCTTGTTGGGAGGCAACCCAATGTTTATTTATCTAATTTTATTTTTGTTTTTCATGTTTTCTTAGGTTCATGATCATGTGGAGTCACAAAATAAACAAAAAAATTTAGAAACAGAATCAAAAACAGCGGAAGAAAAATCACACCCTGGAGGAAGCACCTGCCTGGCGTTCAACGCCAGAACAGAGCATGGTTCTAGCGCTGAACGCCCAAAATGGGCAGTATCTGGGCGCTGAACGCCCAAAATGGGCAGCATCTGGGCGCTGAACGCCAGAATTGCACCCTGGAGAGGAGCTGGCGCTGAACGCCCAGAACAAGCATGGTTCTGGCGTTCAACGCCAGAAATGGGTAACAAATGGGCGTTGAACGCCCAAAATGGGCACCAACCTGGCGCTGAACGCCCAGAGTTGTGTGCAAGGGCATTTTACATGCCTAATTTGGTGCAAGGTTGTAAATCCTTGAACACCTCAGGATCTGTGGACCCCATAGGATCACCTCAGGATCTATGGACCCCACAGGATCCCCACCTACCTCCACTCACTCTCTTCTCACCCCTCTTTCACACAATCCCATAAACACTCTTCTCCAAAACCCTTCACCTATCACCTCCATCTCTCTTCCCTATTAACCCTTCACCACTCACATCCACCCACTCTTCCCCATAAACCTACCCAATAAACTCTACCTACCTTCAAAATTCAAATCAATTTCCCACCCAAACCCACCCATATGGCCGAACCTTAACCCCCCCTCCCTTCCCTATATAAAGCCATCCATTCTTCCTCATTTTCACACAACACAACCCTCTCCTCTCTTCTTGGCCGAAACACTCCTCCCCCCTCTTCTCCATCTTTTCTTCTTCTTCTTCATCTAATTATTTCTTCTTTTGCTCGAGGGCGAGCAAAAATTCTAAGTTTGGTGTGAAAAAAGCATAAGCTTTTTATTTTTCCATTACCATTGATGGCACCTAAGACCGGAGAATCCTCTAGAAAAGGAAAAGGGAAGACAAAAGCTTCTACCTCCGAGTCATGGGAGATGGAAAGATTCATCTCCAAAGCTCATCAAGACCACTTCTATGATGTTGTGGCCAAGAAGAAGGTGATCCCTGAGGTCCCTTTCAAGCTCAAGAGAAATGAGTATCCGGAGATCCGACATGAAATCCAAAGAAGAGGTTGGGAAGTCCTAACAAACCCCATCCAACAAGTCGGCATCCTAATGGTTCAAGAGTTCTATGCCAATGCATGGATCACGAGGAACCAATTTAAAGTAAGAACCCGAGTCCAAAGAATTATGTTACAATGGTTCGGGGGAAATACTTAGATTTTAGTCCGGAGAATGTGAGGCTGGCGTTCAACTTGCCTATGATGCAAGGAGATGAGCGCCCCTACACTAGAAGGGTCAACTTTAATCAAAGGTTGGACCAAGTCCTCATGGACATATGTGTGGAAGGAGCTCAATGGAAGATTGACTCCAAAGGCAAGCCGGTTCAACTAAGAAGATTGGACCTCAAGCCTGTGGCTAGAGGATGGTTGGAGTTCATCCAACGCTCCATCATCCCCACCAGCAACCGATCTGAAGTTACTGTGGATCGGGCCATCATGATCCATAGCATCATGATTGGAGAAGAAGTAGAGGTTCATGAAGTCATATCCCTTGAACTCTACAAAATACCGAAAAGCCCTCTCCTGGGGCAAGGCTAGCTTTTCCTCATCTTATCTGCCATCTATGTTACTCAACTGGAGCTTCCATAGAAGGAGACATTCACATTGAGGAAGAGAAGCCCATCACTAAGAAAAAGATGGAGTAAGCAAGAGAGCCCATTCATGGAGCTCAAGAGGCATATGAAGCTCATCACCATGAGATCCCGGAGATGCCTCAAATGCATTTTCCTCCACAAAACTATTGGGAGCAAATCAACACCTCCCTAGAAGAATTAAGTTCCAACATGGGACAATTAAGGGTGGAATATCAAGAGCACTCCATCATCCTTCATGAAATTAGAGAAGATCAAAAAGCAATGAGGGAGGAGCAACAAAGACAAGGAAGAGACATAGAAGAGCTCAAGGACATCATTGGTTCCTCAAGAAGGAAACGCCACCATCACTAAGGTGGATTCATTCCTTGTTCTTATTTCTTCTGTTTTTCGTTTTCTCTATGTTAAATGCTTATCTATGTTTGTCTCTTCATTACATGATCATTAGTAGTTAGTAACTTTGTCTTAAAGTTATGAATGTCCTATGAATCCATCACCTCTCTTAAATGAAAAATGTTTTAATTCAAAAGAACAAGAAGTACATGAGTTTTGAATTTATCCTTGAACTTAGTTTAATTATATTGATGTGGTGACAATGCTTCTTGTTTTCTGAATGAATGCTTGAACAGTGCATATGTCTTTTGAAGTTGTTGTTTAAGAATGTTAAATATGTTGGCTCTTGAAAGAATGATGACAAGGAGACATGTTATTTGATAATCTGAAAAATCATAAAAATGATTCTTGAAGCAAGAAAAAGCAACAAAGAACAAAGCTTGCAGAAAAAAAAAATAGGCAAAAAAAATGGAAAGAAAAAGCTAGCAGAAAAAGCCAAAAGCTCTTAAAACCAAGAGGCAAGAGCAAAAAGCCAATAGCCCTTAAAACCAAAAGGCAAGGGTAAATAAAAAGGATCCCAAGGCTTTGAGCATCAGTGGATAGGAGGGCCTAAAGGAATAAAATTCTGGCTTAAGCGGCTAAACCAAGCTGTCCCTAACCATGTGCTTGTGGCGTGAAGGTGTCAAGTGAAAACTTGAGACTGAGCGGTTAAAGTCAAGGTCCAAAGAAAAAAAAAAGAGTGTGCTTAAGAACCCTGGACACCTCTAATTGGGGACTTTAGCAAAGCTGAGTCACAATCTGAAAAGGTTCACCCAATTATGTGTCTGTGGCATTTATGTATCCGGTGGTAATACTGGAAAACAAAGTGCTTAGGGCCACGGCCAAGACTCATAAAATAGCTGTGTTCAAGAATCATCATACTGAACTAGGAGAGTCAATAACTCTATCTAAACTCTAAGTTCCTATAGAAGCCAATCATTCTGAACTTCAATGGATAAAGTGAGATGCCAAAACTATTCAAGAGGCAAAAAGCTACAAGTCCCGCTCATCTGATTGGAGCTATGTTTCATTGATAGTTTGGAATTTATAGTATATTCTCTTCTTTTTATCCTATTTGATTTTCAGTTGCTTGGGGACAAGCAACAATTTAAGTTTGGTGTTGTGATGAGCGGATAATTTATACGCTTTTTGGCATTGTTTTTAGTATGTTTTTAGTAGAATCTAGTTACTTTTAGGGATGTTTTCATTAGTTTTTATGTTAAATTCATATTTCTGGACTTTACTATGAGTTTGTGTGTTTTTCTGTGATTTCAGGTATTTTCTGGCTGAAATTGAGGGACTTGAGCAAAAATAAGATTCAGAGGTTGAAGAAGGACTGCTGATGCTGTTGGATTCTGACCTCCCTGCACTCAAAATGGATTTTCTAGAGCTACAGAACTCAAAATGGCACGCTTCCAATTGCGTTGGAAAGTAGACATCCAGGGCTTTCCAGCAATGCATAATAGTCCATACTTTGCCCAAGTTTAGACAACGCAAACTGGCGTTCAACGCCAGCTCTCGGCCCAATTCTGGCGTTCAGCGCCAGAAACAAGTTGCAAAGTGGAGTTCAATGCCCAAAAGGGCACAAAAGCTGGCGTTCAACTCCAAGAATGACCTCTCCATGTTTAGACTTCAAGCTCAGCCCAAGCACACACCAAGTGGGCCCCGGAAGTAGATTTATGCATCAATTACTTACTTTTGTAAACCCTAGTAGCTAGCTTATTATAAATAGGACTTTTTACTATTGTATTTGACATCCTGAGTTTTATCTTTGGATCATAGTAGTCCTGGTTACTCCGGTTCCCCTCTGGAGCTGAGACCAATGAACTCCATTATCACTTATGTATTTTCAACGGTAGAGTTTCTGCACTCCATAGATTAAGGTGTGGAGCTCTGCTGTTCCTCAAAGATTAATGCAAAGTACTACTGTTTTCTATTCAATTCATCTTATTTCGCTTCTAAGATATTCATTCGCACTTCAACCTGAATGTGATGAACGTGACAATCATCATCATTCCCTATGAACGCGTGCCTGACAACCACTTCCGTTCTACCTTCGATTGAATGAGTATCTCTTAGATCTCTTAATCAGAATCTTCGTGGTATAAGCTACATTGATGGCGGCATTCATGAGAGTCCGAAAAGTCTAAACCTTGTCCGTGGTATTCCGAGTAGGACTCTGGGATTGAATGACTGTGATGAACTCCAAACTCGCGAGTGCTGGGCGTAGTGACAGACGCAAAAGGATAGTAAATTCTATTCCAGTATGATCGAGAACCTCCAAGATGATTAGCCATGCAGTAACAGCGCATCGGACCATTTTCACAGAGAGGAATAGGATGCAACCAACGACAAGGGTGATGCCTCCAGACGATTAGTCGTGCTATGACAGAGCATTTGGACCATTTTCCCGAGAGGATTGAAAGTAGCCATTGGCACCGGTGACATCCTTACACAAAGCCAGCCATAGAAAGGAGTAAGACGTATTGGATGAAGACAGCAGGAAAGCGGAGGTTCAGAGGAACGAATGCATCTCTATACGCTTATCTGAAATTCTCACCAATGATCTACATAAGTATTTCTATCCTTATTTTATCACTAAATTTCGAAAACTACATAACTATTTTATATCTGCCTGACTGAGATTTACAAGGTGACCATAGCTTGCTTCATACCAACAATCTCTGTGGGATTCGACCCTTACTTACGTAAGGTATTACTTGGACGACCCAGTGCACTTGCTGGTTAGTTATGCGAAGTTGTGAAGATATGTTTAGATCATGGTTCTGTGCATCCGTTTTTGGTGCCATCACTAGGGAATCAATTTCGAACAATAATTCACAACCTGAGTAACAATTTCGCATACCAGCAGGCACTGACATCCTGGACCGTGATCTGGGCACGATATCTCGGGGGTTCCCACTATGAGACCGAAGAACGACATCTCCATGGAGATGTGTCGGGTTGGTAGTTGAACCGACGATGTGATATCACAGCCAGATAGGACAGGCATTCATCATGTGCATCTTTTATTTGTTTGTTTGCTTTGCCGACTTGAATTGATTGCTTAATTGTATAACATGCCTAATTGCCTACTTGAATTACTTGATATACATGCTTATACTTGATTGCTTTGCATTATTTGTGTTTTCTGCTGGGATTGAGGAGGTTCGGAAGGCGGTGGCGATGGGATCGCATGGAGGTTAGGCTAGCGCAGGCTGCGGGACAGGGGGCAATTGTTAGATTAGAAATCCACTAAGTTAGATTACCCTTTTTCATTATGGTTTTAATGTTAATGTTTTAATTTATGTATGTTTCAAGCTTGAATCTTGTTCATACACTGGTCCGAGCTACAAGGTCTGAGTCGGCCGAAGACAACGGGACCGACCTCTTGAAAGGTTAGCCCATTACTGACCTCTTCAACAAAGAGTTCAGAAGATCACCACAGAGGCCCAAGGAGGCCCAGAACGAAGAACCACCACCAACTAAGATGCGGTTAACAAAAGATATGACCTTACCCGCAAAAGATAAGATAAGATAACAAACTTATCTCAAAGGAAGGTCGCCCAGTACTACTATAAATACACTGGAGCACCCAGGTATAACACACACTCCAATTCTACAAAAAACCTGCCTAAAGCCCATACTGACTTAAGCATCGGAGTCTCTTGCAGGTACCACCCCCCCTCCGATGACGAGGACCAGCAGCTCCTCCTATTCCAACAAGTCGGACACGGTAACCTCGATCGGTCCAGAAGATCTCATCCGAGATCGATCTCCCTATTTTAGGTAACCCTCGAAACAATGGCGCCGTTGCCGGGGAACCTGGAAGTCATCCCATCATCATGGAAAACAACCTTACCAACGACCATAACTCCAGATTAGAAGAAGGAACACTAGCCAAAAACATGGGTGGTATACCAAACTCCCCAAAGGAAGTATACCAGTCCAAGGAGACAAACAACCTCATAACACAGAAATTTCGGACGCCATCCGTGAACAGCAGGATCGCCTCAAACAGCTCGAACAAGAAGCCGAGCATCAACAAGAAGCCGAGTGAAATCTCTGGAGAGAAACAAGGCAGCGTCGAGAATTGGAAGACAAGCTCCTAAAACTCGAAGCCGACTTGAAAATTAAAACCACTCGATCCAACCATGAAAGTGGCCCCCACACGGATCAAGATCCATTCACAAAGGAAACCATGAAAGCTAAAATCCCAAAAGACTTCAAAGCTCCTAACATGACACCGTATGATTGTACCAAGCCACCACCTCAGCAACTTCAGAAGTCGGATGTACCTCACAGATGCCTCAGACGCAACCCGTTGCAAGGCCTTCCCGACCACCCTGACCAAAACGATAATAAAGTGGTTTGACAGCTTGCCTCTGAGATCGATCACAAGCTTTGACAACCTCGCCAAAAAATTCCTAGCTATGTTCTCCAAACAAAAGGATAAAGCCAAACACGCCCCAAGCCTGCTAGGGATTGAACAAGGAGATCGGAAAAGCCTCCGCAGCTACATGGAAAGATTCAACAAAGCATGCCTTGATATACAGAAGTGGCCATTATGGGACTCATCAACGGCGTACGAGAAGGACCCTTTAGCCACTCCATATCCAAGAAGCATCCAACATCTCTAAACGAGGTATAAAAACGGGCCGAGAAATATAACAATATGGAAGAGAACTCCCGATTATGAGAAACCTCCAAGACCGGATTCTCCTACCCACCTCGGGATAAGGATAAGGAGTCAAGGAAAAAGGAAGACCAATCCGCAGAGAAGCCCAGGAAATACCACAACTACACCCCCTCTTCGGATATCCCTTGTAGATATCAACCAAGAAATATGCAACACAGAAAAGATCCCACCACCCCGCCCAATCAAGCACAAAAAAGGAGGAAATCGGACCGAGTACTGCGAATACCACCGGGTGTCCGGACACCCCACTAATGAGTGCTACGACTTAAAGAACGTCATAGAAAAACTAGCCTGAGAAGGAAAGTTAGACCGATTGATGGTGAAAATTAGATTTCCACACAAACTCACCGGCAAGTGTACCGGGTCGCATCAAGTAGTAATAACTCACAAGAGTGAGGTCGATCCCACAGGGATTGATGGATCAAGCAACTTTAGTGAATGATTGGTCTAGTCAAGCTAATAGTGTTGAATTGAGTGAAAATTGGAGCAACAGAATGTAAATTGCAAGAATTGTAAATGGCAGAAAGTAAATTGACAAAATCTTAAAGAGAAAGAAATGTAAATTGCATCAAATGTAAAGGGAGTTGGGTGCTAGAAAATTAAAGAAAGCTGTAGATTAGACTCAGAACAATTGCAGAAAAATTAAATTGCATGAAAAGTAAATTCAGATCACAACAAACTCAAATGTAAATTTGCAGAGAGTAAAATTGCAGAAAAGGAAATTATAGCAGAGAAGTGTAAGAAATAGAAATTGCATAAAGCTGAATTGAATTCTGAAATGTAGAGAGTGCAGAAAAATAAAAGTGTATCAAAGAGATCCTTCTATTCTACTCCTACTCCTACTCCTACTGCTGCTACTACTACTGCAGCCTAACAGATCCCCCCTCTTTTCTACAAATGAAATTCAAATTGAAAACAAATTATGATTAAATGCAAAATTTCTATTCTAGATGATCCTTGTGCCTTTGAGTGATGATATTTGGCTCTGCTTGCTTTGGGGCTTCAATGGGCTTGAATTGGAATTAATTGAGCCAGAGTTACAGCTTCCAGGAGAGCATAGCGTTCATGTAGAGAACGGAGCGTTCAGGAACCCACGCGTACGCGTCCTTCATGCTTGCACGTGCTTTTTCATTTTCGCCCATCGACGCGTACGCGTCACTCACGCGTACGCGTCCCTTTCAGCATTCTCTTAATGAGCGCTACGTTGGCTTAGTGAGCGCTACCCCACGCGTGCGCGTCATGTACGCGTGCGCGTGGGTAGCAAAATCCCAATTTTATGCTTCAACGCCAGCCACGCGTTCGCGTGCTTCATCCCAGGTGATCCATCGACGCGTGCGCGTCAAGCACGCGTGCGCGTCGGTTGCAAAACTTTGCCTCCAAATTTTAACTTGCCCGAAAATGCTGGCTTAGTTAACTTAGCGTTCTCTTAGCAAACGAGCGCTAATGGTGTAATAGAGCATGCTTCCTTGATTTAGTCATGGGCCACGCTTTTAAAAGCATGGCCTAAGACTCCAAAGCGTGTCCAAGCTCCAAAATGTGCCCAAAATTTCTCTTTTCTCCTTTTTAGCTTATTTTGTACTTTTTTTCTTCTTTTTCCACTTATTTCCTACAAAGTTTATAAAATCAAAAGATCAAAGAAATATATTATTTAAGCAAAAAAACATTCAATAATTAAGCAATTAATCATTAATTTCTTGTGTGAAAAAGCATAAAAAAACATGACATGTTGACATGTCATCACAACACCAAACTTAAACCTTACTTGTCCCCAAGCTAGAAAAGATTCATGCAGTAAGTTTTGACAAACCAAGATGAGAAGAATAGCAAGTTAATGTTCATGGTTGGCTAGTTTTCTATGCATACTACAATCACAAAAGAAATGTAAATGATTGATGCTTCTACCTAGCTCATTTTATGAAATCTTCTCCTTATATTTCTTCCTTGAAGCAAGCTTTATATTCTCTTACTAGCTTTTCCTTTTAGGTGCTTTGCCCCATGAGTTGATAACAAAGCTACGACTTTAAATGCTTTGTTTTCAGGTATTACCACTTGATACATAAGCACCACAAGTATTTAATTAGAGGACTTCTTTAAGCTCATTTATTTCTTTTCTTTACTCTCTAATCATTGATGCTCAGAGCCTTGAGCTTTGAGGGAGTGCATTTGCACTTGAGCCTAGCCTTGACTCTAAGTGTTTTGTTTTCAAGCTTTTTGCCTGACACATAAACACCACAAGTACTTAACAATTGAATTATCATTGGTACTCAGAGCCTTTAGCTTTCTCATTCTTTTCTTTTTGCTTTTCTTCCCTTAATTTACACTTGCTTCTTCAAGGTTTTCATGATTTCAAAAATTTCATAAAATGTCCTAGTTGAAAACTTCAATTAAATAAAATCTAATGCAATTGAGCAATAATTAATCATGCTAGCCTTCCAATACTTGTATGCACATGCTAAGTTCTTCTTTAATTCCTTGTTTGTTTATGATCATGATACTTTATTGCTTTTGAACTCACAAAATTCAAGATGGTAGTCATAATGGCACAGCAACATGTTACAATTTAGCAATCAAGCTATGCTTATTCACAACACACATGTCTACAGAGAAGATAGAAGATAGTCATGCAATTTAAAATGCTGGAAACAAATGAGAGGAAAAAGAACTTTACCACCTTGTAGTTTATCTTCCTTGTTGTTGTCTTTTTTCCTCCCATTCTTCTCCTTCCCATACCAATTTAGAGTGTTTGCTCATCCTCAAACAACAATTAGGACAATGGTGATGGGGTCTAGAATGGACCATGAGTGTCTTACATAATAAAATGTCAGCAGTACACGTGTTTAAGCAAGGAAAATGAATAATAAAAATGAAGGCACAGAGAAATAGAAACATTGTGATTGCAAAAATAAGAGGGTGTGCATGATACATTGCATAAAGAATGAGTGGCACACCAAACTTAGTATGACACTTTCACTTGGAATTTATGCAAGTATCTAGTAAAGATTGGAAGCAAATTTTGTTGCATAGCAACACCAAACTTAGAATGCAACCATATGTCAATTTATTTTAACTAAAACTAAGCAAATAAAAGTGTTATGTGTTAAATACAATAACCAAGCGAAGGATCTGTCATGAATAAGAAATTCTTGGTGAGGTATTAACAAAAACAGTTAAGGAGCAAAAATAAAAGAAAGCATTAAAAACAAAGAAATGACTAAAACAAAGATAAAAATGTTAAACCAAAAGAAAGATAACCTTACAGAGGCATTATGATTATGCAGACAAGTGGTGTTGCTGAATAAATTGCATAGAAAAATAAGTGGCACACCAAACTTAGAATTTTAGTGTGACACTTTCAGTTTAGAATTAATGCAATCATCCATAAAGATTGAAAATATATTGTTGCAGGGCAACACCAAACTTAGAATGTAATCATATGCCGATTTATTGAAATTTAAATAAAGCAGACAAAGAAAATAAATAAGCAAAGGAATGAAATATTACCTAAGGTTGGGTTGTCTCCCAACAAGCACTCCTTTAGTGTCATTAGCTTGACATGTTATTCTTTACTTTCTTCCTTTTCTTCTATTTTGTTAAGAGGAATGACCTCAAGGATAAAGAGGAGCCAGTCAGTGCCCCCTTTCTTGGTCTCTTTCCAGCAAGCTTCCTTTGATAGATGGCTTGATTGAGCTTGCTTGCTGGATCAGGGGTAAGATTGCTTGCAGCTGACCCTCTTTTCTTTATGGATATGATCAATTGTGGCTTAGTCACAATCCTCTTCTTGGTGTTGTTGTTGGTTGCCTTCACTTCTTTGAGTTCAAGACATGGTTGCTATGTGATTATTGGAGTTTTATCTTCATCAAGAGCCTTTTGAATTGGTGGTTTAATGAGCCCTTCTTCTATATAACTTTCTGCCTCACTTAAGTATGGACTTCCTTGATTATCTTCATCACTTTCTTGTTCTTCCACTTCTTCCTTTGTACTCAACATTTGACTTAATAACACTTTTATGGAGGAGGTTTGTTGATCTTCCCAAGATTTCTTCATCTCTTCTTTATATCTTTCAATCACAGATTCAATTGTTGAGACTTTTTGGTTCAGGAAAGTTTGTGGGGGTTGTGAGTTTTCATATTCCCTTGTCATCTCAAGTGGCTTCTGTGGATATGTAGGTTTAGGTTCAAATACTTTCACCACATCTTCCTTCTTCACTGAAAATTCACTTGACACAGAGGCCTCTTCATCTTGCTCTTCTACTTCCTCCTTCACATCCACCAATTGGTCTTCATCTACCTTGCTTAGCACTTCTTTGTTTCTCCTTGCTTGCTCCAAATATCCATCTATCTTATTACAGAGGGTTTCTTGCTCTTTCCAAGAGTCTATAGATGTTTGTAGGTATTATTCAAATGCTAGCTCAAGGGATGAAGGATGAGAGCAATTTTGTGGGCATGGATGTGTTATGGTGATGTTTTGAGGGACATGGAATGGATTTTGTGAATTGTGCAATGAATTTTGTGGTTGGTATAGATCGTGGAGGAAACTTTGTGTTGTGACATCATCAAGTGATGAAGAATTTTCAAGTGAAAAATTGGGAGGTGAGGTTGGACAATTTAGCATGAATGAATTGAACGTTTGCTCAAGTAATGATGACTCTTGATTAATGGAGTATGACACATTGAGTGCTCTCTGATTTTGATCCTCCCAAGAACAACTTGAAGAATTGTTAAATTCATCACAGTATGGATCCTCTTGTGGCATTGGGGGACAATCTTGCATGAATTTATTGAGAGCACACTCCAGTGGTGACGTCTCTTGATTAGCAAAGTATGGATCACTAAGATCTCTTTGATTTTGACCTTCCCAGCCACAATATGAATAGTTGTTAGACTCATCAAAATCTGGATCATATTGTGTCTCTAAGAAGTTTCCCATTTCAACTGATTGTTCACACTCTTGTTGACATGTCCAGACACCATAAGGGTAATGACATAAATCATCTTGTGGTTATGGATCATATCTCATGTGAATTGCTTCATCATTTTTTGAAGCATATCCCCATTGATTGGGTTGCTCAGAATCTGTTAATTCTTGGTGATACTCCCAGCCACCACTAGAATAATGACTTGAATCATTTTGTGGTGGTGAAAAATATCCCATATGATTCTCTCGTTTATCTTGTGGTTCTGAAGCATATCTCCATTGATTGGAGTGTTCAGAATCTGTGATTTCTTGGTGATATTCCCAGCCACTATTAGAATAGTCAATTGGTGATGGTGGGTAATATCCCATAAAATTTTTTTTATCACAAGATGAGTTGAACTCCATTTGAATTTTATAAATCACAATTACCAACGAAAACTGAGATTAATCATATCAGAGATTAAAAGAAAATTAAAAGAACAAAAACAAAGAAAATTGCTTAATCTAGACTTCTCACCCACTTAATCATTGTCAATCTAAATCAATCCCCGACAATGACGCCAAAAACTTGATGAGTGAAAATTAGATTTCCACACAAACTCACCGGCAAGTGTACCGGGTCGCATCAAGTAGTAACAACTCACAAGAGTGAGGTCGATCCCACAGGGATTGATGGATCAAGCAACTTTAGTGAGCGATTGGTCTAGTCAAGCTAACAGTGATGAATTGAGTGAAAATTGGAGCAACAGAATGTAAATTGCAAGAATTGTAAATGGCAGAAAGTAAATTGATAGAATCTTAAAGAGCAAGAAATATAAATTGCATCAAATGTAAAGGGAGTTGGGTGCTGGGAAATTAAAGAATGTAATAGATCAGACTCAGAATAATTGCAGAAGAATTAAATTGCATGAAAAGTAAATTCAGATCACAACAAACTCAAATGTAAAGTTGTAGAGAGTAAAATTGTAGAAAAGGAAATTGTAGCAGAGAAGTGTAAGAAATTAAAATTGCATAAAGATGAATTGAATTCTAAAATGTAGAGAGTGCAGAAAAATAAAAGTGTATCAAAGAGAGCCTCCTATTCTACTCCTACTCCTACTCCTACTGCTGCCTACTACTACTGCAGCCTAACAGATCCCCCCTCTTTTCTAGCAGAACTAAAGCCTTTTTATAGGCATTTACAAATGAAATTCAAATTAAAAACAAATTACAATTAAATGCAAAATTCCTATTCTAGATGATCCTTGTGCCTTTGAGTGATGATACTGGGCTCTGCTTACTTTGGGGCTTCAATGGGCTTGAATTGGTATTAATTGAGCCAGAGTTGTAGCTTCCAGCAGAGCTTAGCATTCATTTAGAGAACGGAGCATTCTGGCACCCACGCGTATGCGTCCTTCACGCTTGCGCGTGCTTTTGCATTTTTGCCAATCGACACGTACGCGTCACTTACGCGTACGCGTACCTTTCAGCATTCTCTTAATGAGCGCTTGAAGAGAGGAACTCTCGCGCGATCTAGAATTTTCACAAATAAGTTCCCGTTGTAAGTATAGCTTCTAGACCGACAAGAATTCATTTCTTACAAACGTTTTGGTTGTCACAAGTAACAAACTCCTAAATAAATTGATAACCGAAGTATTAAACCTCGGGACGTCTTCTCAATGAACTGCAGGGAAGTATGTTCTTATTATTGGTTATGAGTTTGTAAATTGGGGTTTTGAAAGTAAGGAACAAGTAATTTAAATGACAATTGAAATAAATAAACAACTGTAAAATAAATTCTTAGCAAGGTATGAGAATTTTGGAAGTCCTATCCTAGTTATCCTTATCAATGGTGATGAGAATTGAAGTTTAATCCCACTTAGTTAGCCTTTACTAAAGCAAAGGAAAATAAAGTGGACCAATTAGTTTGATCCTCAGGTCCTAGTCGATTCCTAAGAAGAGACTAGAGTTATTGGAGTTTAATTCAATTGGTAAAAATAACAATTATCAATCACGATGAGTTTGACAACTCAAGAGTTACCAATTAATCAACCAAGCCAAAAGGAAGAAAATGTAAATTATTAATGTAAATAAAGGAAAGTGTTCATACCCTGGGTCGAGTTATCCGACCTGGGATGATTGGTGACAAAGCGACCGACCTCTTCAGGTCAGGCTACCTGACCTCTTCTCAAAGAGGTCGGCCAAATCGACAGGAAAGCACAATAAAGGACCCAAATAGAGGAACACGACCCAAATCCAAAGGCAATCCAAGCCTATAGAGATAAAGGCGGTTCCCTTAAAGATAAGCTGACTTCACTCGAAATAAGATAAGTAAAGATAAGATAACTAACTTATCTTATCAGAAAGGTCAGCCCACACTACTATAAATACACTGGAGCACCCAGGTATAACTCATACTCTGATTCTACAATAAACCTGCTTAATACCCGTGCTAACTTAAGCATCGAAGTCTCCTGCAGGTACCCCCCACCCTCCGGTGACCAAGGATCAGGAGTGCAGCCAGTCCAACAAGTCGGACAAAACAGCTCCGGCCGCCACCAGCCAGCCGGACATATCATCTCCGACCAGTACAGAAGATCTCGTCAGAAGATCGACCTCTAGTTTCAGGTAACCCTCGAAACATTGGCGCCGTTGCCGGGGAACCTGGAAGTCATCCCAACACCATGGCGGACGGCCATGACAATGACCATGATTCAGATCTGGAAAACAGAACACCGCACAAGAACGCGGACGCTACGCTAAAGGATACTCCGGAATCCAACGGGGACAAAAACTCATCAAATCCGGAGGTAATAGCAGCACTTCAAGACTGATTAAAGCAACTTAAAAATGAAACCCAACAACAACGAGAGGTCGGGAAGGATCTACAAAGAGAGGTACGGCGGCGTCGAGAATTGGAAGATAAACTAATGCAATTAGAAGCCGATCTCAAATCCAAAGCTCCTCAGACTACTCCTGAGGAAAATTCACGCAAAGAACAAGATCCATTCACCAAGGAAATCATGAAAACCGAAATTCCAAAAGACTTTAAACTCCCGGATATGATTTTGTATGATGGCACCACAGATCCCAACCATCATCTCAGCAATTTCAGAAGTAGAATGTACCTCACCGACGCCTCGGATGCCGTTCGTTGCAAAGCTTTTCCAACAACTCTCACGAAGACAGCAATCAGATGGTTCGACAACCTACCTACAAAGTCCATCTCAAACTTTGACGACCTGGCCAAAAATTTTCCTAGCCAGATTCTCCATCTAGAAAGATAAGACTAAGCACGCCCCCAGTTTACTAGGGATCAAGTAAGGAGATCGGGAGAGCCTCCGCAACTACATGGAACGATTCAACAAAACATGCATAGACATACAAAGCTTGCCAACAGAGGCCGCCATCATGGGACTCATCAATGGCCTACGAGAAGGACCTTTTAGCCAGTCCATATCAAAGAAGTACCCTACCTCCTTAGACGAAGTGCAGGAGCGAGCAGAAAAATACATCAACATGGAAGAAAACGCTGGGTTAGGAGAAACCTCAAAATCCGGGGTCCCCTACCGAGATAAAGACAAGGAATCCAAAAGGAAAGAAGATTGACAAGGAGAGAAAATAAAAAAATACCACAATTACACTCCTCTCAGGGCATCCCTAGTCGACGTATACAAAGAAGTTTGCCATACAGAGAAAATACCCCCAGCACGGCCACTCAAAGGCAAAAGAGGAGGAGGAAACCAGAATAAATATTGCGAATATCATCGAGTGCGAGGGCACTCCACCAATGAGTGCTTCGATCTAAAGAACATCATAGAAAAAATGGTGAGGGAAGGAAAACTAGATCGGTTTCTAGCCACCCGAGATGACGCCCAAAGAAAGAGACGAAGGGACGAAGATATCGGACGAACCGCGCGATCACCTCGTACACCAGAAAGACACGTCCATATGATACACGGCGGATTCGCAGGGGGAGGAATCTCCAAATCATCCCGCAAAAGATATCTCAAAGAAGTATATCATGTCGAGGGAAAGGAAGAAGCACCCGACATCCCTGCAATCACATTCACTAAAGAGGACGCATCCGGTATCATCTCGGGACACGACGACCCCATGGTCATCACCATCATACTGGCAAACGCCAATCTACACCGCACATTAGTAGACCAAGGGAGCTCCGCTGACATCCTATTCAAAACTGCCTTCGACAAGCTCGGCCTAGAAAACAAGGAGCTTAAGGCATACCCGAACAACAGTCTGTTTGGACTGGGAGATACCCCGGTACAACTGCTAGGATACGTATCACTACATACAACCTTTGGAAAAGGGAGCCAATCCAGGACGCTCAAAATAGACTACATTGTGGTCGACGTGAGTTCAGCCTACAATGCTCTAATAGGTCGGACAACACTAAATCAACTCGGTGCAATAGTCTCGACTCCACATCTATGCATGAAATTCCCAACTACAGAGGGGATAGCCACAATAAAAGCAGATCAAAAAATGGCACGCCGCTGTTATAACGAAGTCTAAACCTCAGAGGCAGAGGAGAAGAGTTTCACACAATTGGGCTTGGCAGAGTTCAGAGATGAGAAGAACTCCGTCTGCAGCCAGAAGGTGAGATAGAGAAGGTTCAGATCGGAGACACCTCGGACAAAATGACTAATATCGGCACGATCCTGAGAGGAGACTCAAAAGAATTACTGGTACAATTCTTACGAGATAATGTCGATCTATTCCCATGGAAAGCCGCAGACATGCCAGGCATAGACCCCAAGCTAATGTGCAACAAGTTGGCGGTCTATCCAGGATCTCGGCCGATACAGCAAAGACGAAGAAATCTTGGGCCAGAGCGATCCCAAGCTGTGGAAGAACAGGTACAAGCATTACTGGAGGCAAGATTCATAAGAGAGGTCAAGTACCCACTATGGCTAGCCAACGTCGTCTTGGTGAGAAAATCAAATGGGAAGTGGCGAATGTGTACCGATTACACCGATCTCAACAAAGCCTGCCCAAAAGATCCTTACCCACTCCCAAGTATCGACGCTCTGGTCGATGCTTCCTCCGGATATAGATACCTCTCGTTTATGGACGCATACTCGGGATACAACCAAATCCTCATGTATCAACCAGATCAAGAAAAGACCTCGTTTTTAACGCCAAAAGCGAACTACTGCTACATTGTGATGCATTTCGGTCTCAAGAATGCGGGAGCTACTTATCAAAGGATAATGAATAAAGTCTTCTCAGATCACATCGGGAAAATCATGGAAGTCTATGTGGATGACATGTTGATAAAGACACAAAGTGAAGAGACATTATTATCCGACCTGGCTCAAGTGTTTGACACTATAAGGAAGCATAACATGCGACTCAATCCCGCAAAATGCACCTTTGCAGTAGAAGCGGGCAAATTTTTAGGTTTCATGCTCACACAAAGAGGAATTGAAGCAAATCCAGATAAATGTCAAGCCATACTTAACATGAAAAGCCCAACCTGTGTCAAAGAAGTACAACAACTCAACGGGAGATTGGCCGCCCTATCCAGGTTCTTAGCAGGATCAGCGATAAGATCTCTCCCCTTCTATGCTACTTTAAGGAAGGGAAAACAGTTCGAATGGACAGCAGAATGTGAACAAGCCTTCCAAGACTTCAAGGATTTCTTGGGACGGCCACCTATCCTATCTCGGCCACGAAAAGGAGAATCGCTCATATTATATCTTGCAGTAGAAAGCCGGGCAATAGCCTTAGCACTAGTCAGAGAAGACGAAAGTGGGCAACAACCCATCTACTTCATTAGTAAAGTGTTGCAGGGATCCGAGTTGAACTACCAGAAAATAGAAAAGTTTGCCTATACTCTCGTTCTAACATCTCGACGACTTCGCCCATACTTCCAGGCTCACACAATTAAGGTTCGAACTAACCAGCCCATAAAAGGAATATTGCAGAAAACAGATTTAGCAGGTAGAATTTTACAATGGGCAGTCGAGTTATCCGAGTTCAACCTCCAATATGAAGCTCGGACGGCCATCAAATCACAGTATCTGGCCGACTTCATCGCAGAATTCACAGATGCCCCGGAAATCCCCACAGAATGGAATCTCTATGTGGACGGTTCTTCAAATAAGACTGGAAGCGGTGCAGGTGTGATAATAGAAAGCAACCAAGGAACCCAAGTTGAGTTCTCCCTTAAATTCGGGTTCCCGGCCTCAAACAATCAGGCAGAATATGAAGCGTTATTAGCTGGTTTGAAGCTGGCTAAAGAGGTTGGAGCTCAAAAACTCAACATTTATAGCGATTCACAAGTAGTCACCTCATAGATAACAGGGAGCTACCAAGCCAAAGATCCCACCATGAGAAAGTATTTGGATAAAACCAAGGAACAACTCGGACAACTCGGGGAATGTAAGATCCGCTACATACCCCGCGAACAAAATACCCGACCTGACACACTCTCGAAACTAGCCAGCACCAAACCAGGGGGCAACAATAGAAGCCTCATCCAGGAAATGCTACAGAACTCGTCAATCTTGGAAGAGGAAAAAGTCCTAGCCGTAACAAGTCAGGACCAAGGATGGATGACCCCCATAATTAACTACCTGAAAACAGAAACACTCCCCACAGAAGAAAAGGAGGCAAAGAGGTTAAAAAAGGAGGCACAGTACTACACTATCATAAACAACATCCTGTACAAAAGAGGGATCTCAATACCATTACTAAAATGTGTGCCGACCAACAACACAAAGGAAGTGCTAGAAGAAGTACACGACGGCATTTGCGGCAATCATCTCGGAGCACGAGCTCTTGCCAAAAAAGTACTCCGGGCGGGATTTTATTGGCCAACTCTATAGAAAGAAGCTACAGAATTTGTAAAGACATGTCCACCATGTCAGAAACATGCCAACTTTCACGTCGCCCCGCCAGAAGAGCTCATCAGTGTAACTTCGCCTTGGCCGTTTGCAAAATGGGGACTTGATCTTCTCGGACCCTTCCCCCAGGGATCAGGACAAGTTAAATTTCTCATAGTAGGGGTAGACTATTTCACAAAGTGGATCGAGGCAGAGCCCCTAGCCAACGCCACCGCTCAAAGAATCCAGAAATTCCTATATAGAAACATTGTCACAAGGTTCGGAGTTCCACACTCCATCACCACAGACAATGGCACTCAATTCACAGATGCAGGCTTCAGAAAATTAGTAGCCGACTTAAACATAAAGCACCAGTACACCTCCGTGGAACATCCGCAAGCCAATGGACAGGCTGAAGTTGCCAACAAAGCCATATTGGCTGGGTTAAAACGGAGATTACAAGACGCAAAGGGAGCTTGGGCAGAAGAGCTTCCGCAAGTCCTATGGGCGTATCGAACGAAGCCACACTCCACCACAAAGGAATCCCCCTTTCGGTTAGCATACGGAATAGAGGCAATGATCCCAGTAGATATTGAAGAAGGATCGCCTAGAGTGGTTCATTACAATGAGGGAGTAAATTCCCAACTTCAGAGGGAAGAGCTCGACCTACTACCTGAAATCCAAGAAAGAGCTCGGATCAGGGAAGAAGCACTAAAACGTCGAATGTCTTCCAGATATAATCGAAGGGTAGTGCCGAGAAGTTTCGCAGAGAATGAACTCATCCTAATCCGAAATGATATTGGAAAGCTCTGTTAGGCCCTCTAGAGAGAATTGTGCTTTAGCTTCTCTTAGCTTTCTCTTCAAGGTCCTTTCAGGTTCAGGATCAGCTTGAACAAGTATGCCTTTATCTTTGTTCCTGCTCATATGAAAGAGAAGAGAACAAGAAAGTAGGGAATCCTCTATGTCACAGTATAGAGATTCTTTGAGGTTTCAGAGGAAAAAAAGAATAGAAGGGGGAGGTAGAGAATTCGAACTTATCAAGCGGGATAGAGTTCGAATTGCACCTTGAGGAGGAGTGTTAGTCCCTTAAATAGAAGGATGTGAGAAGAGGGGAAGAATTTTCGAAAACAAATTAAAAAGATTTTGAAATAATTAAAAGAAACTTGAAAATTTGATTGAGATTTTCGAAAATTAAGATTAGGACAGAAATTAAGTGATTTTTGAAAAGATTTTGAAATTAGAAATTAAAAAGATATGATTGAGAAGATATGATTGGAAATCAAATTAAAAAGAGAAAGTTTTAAAATTAAAGTTGATTACTTGACTAACAAGAAATTAAAAGATATGATTCTTAAAATTTAAAATTTGATCCTTTCTTAATAGGCAAGTAACAACTTGAAAATTTTGAAGTAAATCATTAATTTTAGCAAGGATTTTCAAAAATAGTAATAAATAAAAAATGGAAAGAAATTGATTTTGAAGAGATATGATTGAAAAGATATGATTTGAAAAGATTTGATTTTGAAAAATTATGAAGATTTGAAAAAAATTTGAATTAAAAACAAAATCTTCCCTCTAGTGTCATCCTGGCGTTAAACGCCCAGAATAGCATCCATTCTGGTGTTTAACGCCCAAAATCCTACCTTTTTGGGCGTTAAACGCCCAGCCAGGTACCCTGGCTGGTGTTTAAACGCCAGTTTTCCTTCTTCACTGGGCGTTTTGAACGCCTAGCTCTTTCTGTTTAATTCCTCTGCTGAATATTCTGAATCTTCAATTCTCTGTATTATTAACTTGAAAAGACACAATTTTGAGAACATTTTTTTGAATTTTTCATGATGAGAAACAATAAAAATACAACTAAGATCAAATAAACAATGCATGCAAGACACCAAACCTAAAAATTAGACACTAGACTCAAACAAGAGACATAAAAATATTTTTGATTTTATGATTTTATAATTTTTTTGTGATTTTCGAAACTTATATGGAAAAGAGAATAAAGAGATTCAAAACTTTTAATAAGAATTCCAGCAATCATGCAATGTTAGTCTAAAGCTTCAGTCTAAAAACATTAGACATGGTTGGCTAAGCTTCAGCAGGATATTACATTCAGTAGCTAAATTGATGAGAATCAATCAGCTTTTGTGATTATAAGAACATCACCTTGAAACTCTAGAATTCATTCTTAAAAATTCTGAAAAATAAAAAGAAAAGTACCTATCATAAGCAACAAGATGAACCGTCAGTTGTCCAAACTCGAACAATCCCCGGCAACGGCGCCAAAAACTTGGTGCACGAAATTGTGATCATCAACAATGGTGCCAAAGGACTTGGAGCTCTCAAACGTGAATCACACTTTGTCACAATTCCGCACAACTAACGAGCAAGTGCACTGGGTCGTCCAAGTAATAAACCTTACGTGAGTAAGGGTCGATCCCACGGAGACTGTCGGCTTGAAGCAAGCTATGGTCACCTTGTAAATCTCAGTCAGGTGAATTCAGATGGTAATGGAGAATTGATAATTAAAAGATAAATAAAACATAAAATAAAGATAGAGATACTTATGTAATTCTTTGGTTGGAATTTCAGATAAGCGTATGAAGATGCTTTTTTCCTCCTGAACCTCTGCTTTCCTATTGCTTTCTTCCAATCATTTATACTCCTTTCCATGGCAAGCTTTATGTTGGGCATCACCATTGTCAATGGCTACTTCCCATCCTCTCAGTGAAAACGTTCCAAATGCGCTGTCACCGCACGGCTAATCATCTGTCGGTTCTCGATCATGCTGGAATAGGATCCATTGATCCTTTTGCGTCTGTCACATGCCCAACAATCGCGAGTTTGAAGCTCGTCACAGTCATCCCTTCCCAGATCCTACTCAAAATACCACAGACAAGGTTTAGACGTTCCGGATCTCAGGAATGGCCGCCAATAATTCTAGCCTATACCATGAAGGTTCCAATCTTAGATTAGAAACCCAAGAGATACACATTCAAGCTTGTTTGCATGTAGAACGGAAGTGGTTGTCAGTCACGCGTTCATAGGTGAGAATGGTGATGAGTGTCACATAATCATCACATTCATCATGTTCTTGGGTGCAAATGAATATCTTGGAGAAGAAATAGACTTGAGTTGAATAGAAAAACAATAGTAATTGTACTAATTAATGAAGAACAGCAGAGCTCCACACCTTAATCTATGGTGTGTAGAAACTCCACCGTTGAAAATACAAAAGTGATAATGGTGTAAGCATGGCCGAATGGCCAGCCCCCCAAGGTCTAGGGACTAAACGTCCAAAAGATCTCCCCAAATACAATAGCAAAAGGTCCTATTTATAGAAAACTAGTAACCTAGGGTTACAGAAATAGGTAATTAATGCAGAAATCTTCTTCTGGGCCTACTTGGTGTGTGCTTGGGCTGAGCATTGAACCTTTCACATGTAGAGACTTTTCTTGGAGTTAAACGCTAGCTTTTGTGCCAGTTTGGGCGTTTAACTCCAGCTTTTGTGCCAGTTCCGGCGTTAAACGCCAGAATTCTTGAGCTGACTTGGAATGCCTGTTTGGGCCATAAAATCTTGGGCAAAGTATGGACTATTATGTATTGCTGGAAAGCCCAGGATGTCTACTTTCCAACACAATTAAGAGCGTGCCAATTGGGCTTTTGTAGCTCCAGAAAATCCACTTCGAGTGCAGGAAGGTCAGAATCCAACAGCATCTGCAGTCCTTTTTCAGCCTCTGAATCAGATTTTTGCTCAGGTCCCTCAATTTCAGCCAGAAAATACCTGAAATCACAGAAAAACACAAAAACTCATAGTAAAGTCCAGAAGAGTGATTTTTAAATTAAAACTAATAAAAATATAATAAAAACTAATTAAAATATACTAAAAACATACTAAAAACAATGCCAAAAAGCGTATAAATTATCCCTATGGGGAGCGCCAGTTTTATTGGTGAAGAAGAAGGATGGAGGAATGTGATTTTGCGTAGATTACCGGCAGTTAAACAAAGTGACTGTGAAGAACAAGTACCCATTGCCTAGGATAGACAACTTGATAGATCAATTACAAGGAGTTGGGGTGTTCTCGAAGATTGACTTGAGGTCAGATTACCATCAGATAAGGGTGAAAGAGGATGACAGTTCAAAAACTGTGTTTAGGACGCGCTATGCACACTTCGAGTTTGCGGTGATGTCCTTTGAGTTGACGAATGCACCTGCTGTGTTCATGGATTATATGAACAGAGTATTTCGTCCCTTTTTGGACAAATTCGTGGTGGTATTCATAGATGACATTCTAGTTTACTCAAAGACAGCAGAAGAACATGAAGAACACTTGAGAATTGTGTTGCAAATCCTGAAGGAGTGGAAATTGTATGCAAAGTTGTCCAAATGCGAGTTTTGGAAGGAGGAAGTGAAGATCTTAGGTCATGCGGTGAGTAGAGAAATAGCCATAGATCCTTCGAAAGTGGAGGCGGTGATGGAATGGGAGAGACCGACTACAGTGACAGAGGTTAGAAGTTTCTTGGGCTTGTCCGGATATTACCGAAGATTCATTGAGGGATTTTCCCGGATTGCATTACGGATGACTAAGTTGACAAGGAAAGAGATACCGTTTGTGTGGGCATCAGAGTGTGAAGAAAGTTTTCAGACATTGAAATGAAAGTTAACTTCGGCGCCTATTTTAATTTTACCAGAACCGCATAAACCACTTGAAGTGTACTATGATGCTTCGCTGAATGGCTTGGGTTGTGTGTTGATGCAACACTGGAATGTAATGGCTTACGCATCACGTTAGCTGAGACCACATGAGGTGAATTATCTAACTCATGACTTGGAATTGGTGGCGATTGTGTTTGCATTGAAGATTTGGAGACACTACTTGTACGGAGTGAGTTTTAGAGTCTTTTCTGATCACAAGAGTCTCAAGTACATCTTTGATCAGGAAGAGCTCAATATGCGTCAAAGGAGGTGGATGGAACTTTTGAAGGATTATGATTTTGAACTGAATTATCACCTTGGAAAGGCAAATGTGGTGGTGGATGCATTGAGTCAGAAGTCTTTGACGATTACTTGGATGAGGATCAAAGAAAAGGAGTTAGTGGATAAGTTTGTAGATCTCAATCTGGATATTAGTGAAGTTGCTGAAAGAGCTTGTTTAAACCAATTGCAGATTTCAAATACCTTTAAGTCAGAGATTCAGAGGGCTCAGCAAAATGAACAAGAACTTCAGCAATTATTTCAACCGGTTGGCAAGAAGAGGCATGGAGAGTTTACTAAGGATGATGAAGGGTTATGGAGGTATAAGGGGAGAATTTGTGTATCGGATGTTGGAAGTTTAAGACAAGAGTTGTTGTCGGAAGCTCACAACAGCAAGTTTTGTATACATCCAGGGAGTACAGAGATGTACTATGATCTAAAGAAGATGTTTTGGTGGCCTGGGATGAAGAATGATGTAGCTACAGTTGTATCTAAGCATTTGATGTGTCAGAAGGTGAAGATAGAGCACCAGAGACCGTCAAAAATGTTACAGCCTCTTGAGATTCCTCAATGGAAGTGGGAAAGAATTGCAATGGATTTTGTCACCGGTTTACCGAGGACTAGGTTAGGATTTGATGCAGTTTGGGTGATCGTGGATCGCTTAACCAATTCCGCTCATTTCCTGCATATCTGGGTGAACTATTCTATGGAGGAGTTTGCGTACAACAACAGTTTTTATGTGAGCATTGGCATGGCTCCGTATGATGCTTTGTATGGATGGAAGTGCCAATCTCCACTGTGTTGGTATGAAACCGGTGAAGCAAGGGTATTCGGTCCTAATTTGATAGCGGAGACTACTGAGAAGATTAAGAAGATTCGAGCTAGGATCCTAACTGCACAGAGTAGAAAGAAGAGCTTTGCGGATCAGAAAAGGAAGTTGTTGGAATTTGAAGTGGGAGAGCATGTATTTTTGAGGGTTATTCCTACAACTGGGATTGGGAGAGCAATTAAAACCAAGCTGAATCTGAGATTCATTGGACCGTTTGAGATTCTGAAGCGGTTCGTGTTGGTGGCATATCAAGTAGCTTTACTACCTCACTTGTCTAACTTGCATGACGTATTCCACGTGTCACAACTCCGTAAGTACACGCCGGATGCGGCTCATGTGTTAGGGCCCAAGTCGGTCGAGTTGAGGGAGAACTTGACGTTTCAGGTAACACCAGTGCGTATTGACAACACTAGTCTGAAGAAACTGCAAGGAAAGGAAGTTCAGTTGATTAAAGTGGCTTGGAGACGAGCAGGAGTTGAAGAACATGATGTGCATAAACTTGATATGCTACGATTTAGGAAATTGCACGATCGGCAAAATTCCTTCCGGCAAGTGCACCGGTTATCGTCAAGTAAAAACTCACAATAGAGTGAGGTCGAATCCCACAAGGATTGGTTGAGCGAGCAATCTGGATTAGAAGTATGTTCTAGTTGAGCGGAATCAAGATTTAGATGAGAATTGCGGAATGTAAAATTGCATGAATTAAAGAGCGAGAAGCTAAATTGCTGAAATTAAAAGGGATGGGGGTGATTGCATGAATTTAATTGCAGAATGTAAAGAGAAAGTGGTAAATCAGAAATGGGGAGTTCATTGGGTGTTAGGAGATATTGAGATCTCCGAATCAAAACAACTTTTATCCCTTCCTCAACCAATGCATTCATTGAATTTTGCTTGGCAATCTTATATGATTGGATCCCAATCCCTTGGCTCACCAATTCTCTCTAAAAACAAACAAATTCCCAATCCCTTGGTTTAAATGTTCATAAGAAGAGATGATGCTCGATCACTGATTATAACACACAGTTTCATGAACCACAATTTGGTAGGATTACATGTCACAATATCCATCCAAACCCCAATCCAATTCACTGTGAGAAAGCTTCTCTAGCATGAATCCTCCATTCCTTTCCCAAGGTTCCGAAGGATTCCAATTATGGGTAGTTTCTTTCCCAAGACAACTACCCAATGGAATTAGATCGAGAAGCTTTCTAACAAAATTCAAGAGAAAAGATTGAAGAAGAAGATAAAACTATTATTGATTCATTGAATTACAATAGAGCTCCCTAACCCAATGAAAGGGGTTTAGTGAGTCATAGCTCTGAATTCAATTACAAAACTAAAAGAAAATGATCCAAAGTTCTCCGTGTAAAAAAAAGTTCTAACTAACTTAAATTCTATCCTATTTATACACTTTCTAAATTGAGCTTCTGTTGTGTTTCTTGGGCTTTGAGGCCTTTCCCTGATTTCCTTTTGCTTTGGGTTTATGGTCCATAATCCTGATGAGGCTGTGATCCAATTCTGTAACATTCATTGAGCAAACTTAGTGATAAACAAGTAATGACACAAGACTCAACAAATTAAAGCTCCAGACTCATCAATCCTTCAGGCCCAATCCCATAAACATGATATTCAATTGGGTTTCATACCATAATACGTTTAAGTTAATGTTTGTGCTCAAATGCTAACTTAAACTTCAATATATTTGGCCCAGAAACCCCTTTCAAAAAAATGGCGTTTAAGTTTCAGTTTAAGTTTCAGTTTAAGGTTAAACTGAAACTTAAACGTGGAAATGGAAGAAAGCAACCCAGGAGTGTGAAATGTCGAACACGTTTAAGCTTCAGTTTAAGGTTAAACTGAAGCTTAAACGTGGAAATGAAGAAAGCAACCCTGGAGGAGCAATTGGGTCAAACACGTTTAAGCTTCAGTTTAAGGTTAAACTGAAGCTTAAACGTGGAAATGGGAAAGCAACCCTGGAGGAGAGAAATAGTCGAACACGTTTAAGCTCCAGTTTAAGGTTAAACTGGAGCTTAAACGTGGAAATGCTCCTGGTGCCTTTCTTACTTCTGGCGTTTAACCTCCAGTTTAAGGTTAAACTGGAGGTTAAACGTGGAATTGCTTCCTGGTGAGAAATTGTGTCGAACACGTTTAAGCTCCAGTTTAAGGTTAAACTGGAGCTTAAACGTGGAAATGCTCCCTTGGTGAAATTCTCATTCTGGCGTTTAACTTCCAGTTTAAGGTTAAACTGGAGGTTAAATGCCAGTTCCAGCATTTCTTAGCCTTCATGATTCTGGCGTTTAAGCTCCAGTTTAGGCTTAAACTGGAACTTAAACGCCATTTCCAGCATTATATGGCTTGGTAGTTTAAGTTCCAGTTTAAGCTTAAACTGGAACTTAAACTCCACATGTGATATTCAAGCTTCCTTTATTGATTTTGTTGCTTCCTTGCCTAGCCTCTTCTTCCCTGAAATCATCCAAACAATTGCATCAAAGTCTTGCAAAAATTCATGAGAAATCTTCCATTCATAACATTCAAGTAATATAACTAAAAACTCATGGAATTTGCATCAAAATCATACTGTTTGGATGGTTCATTGCTTTGTTATTCATTTAACCATTCTTGGTTACTTTAAGCTCAAGAAAATGCATAAAACAACTAAAACTAACAAAAAAATGCTAGTGAAACTAACCTAAGATGCCTTGGCATCACAACACCAAACTTAATACTTGCTTGTCCCTAAGCAAGTCCTGAGTTATTTGAGAAGAAAGTATGAAACAGAAAGCAATTACATTGGCTATATTAGCAAGCATTTGAAGTTCATCAAAAGGGTTTTATGCAGAAAGTTGCAGCATCACTTTTTCATTCTTATCAGGTAAGATTATCACTTTTTCATTGCATCCATCAAACACTGCTATGGCCTCTTGTTATTCTTATGTCCTTGGCACTTTTCTCTTCTTTGTTTTTCTTTTCTTTTTCTTAGAGCTCCTTTGCTCCTTGTTTGCTTAGTGTCATGTGTTGCACAAGCCTTTGGCATTTTCTTTTTCTTATCAGTGCACTACACATATCCACTACAGGCATTTTAGTTCACATTTCTTCTTGAGACATTGGTGCCCAGCACCTCTTTGTGTGACTAAATGTTTTGTATTTAGGTTGCTCTTGATAATGGACTTTTGGTTGATAATCCCGGGTTAGTTAACCCAAGTTACCAAGTGTTGAAACACTCCTCAGAACCTATTCATCCAAGCATATCCTTAATACATAAACACCACAGGCATTTGTCTCAGAAGTTCAAACCATTGGTGCCTAGCTTATTTTCTCAATTTTTTTGCTTTTTGGTTGCCCTTTTTCAGTGGCTTTTTCTTCTTCTTTTTCTTTCTTTTTCATGGCCAAAGACATTTATTCATCAAGATCCATAGACAGTTTTCAATTTCTACACAAAAAATGATAATTCTACACTCTATTTCCAGTGATCTGACTAAACAATCAAGCATGCATACCACCACTTAATTCTACTTGATTTGTCACTAATTGAGCCAAGTTATTTTTGTTCAAACTTTTCTTTTATTTTTGGAAACAGAACAAGCATGGCAAGCATTTGTTTAAGAAGGTGAAGTTATATCCAAGCATCTAGACATTCACTTTATTCAAAGCAATAAACAGACAAACATACTAGAAACTTCACATTCCAGAAAGATTCAACAATTACAGTTTAAACCAGAGCAAGCATGCTTTTGTTTGCCTTTTAAAGAATGGTCAAGGAACACCACCACCTTGTGAAATTTCTTGTTTTCTCTTTGTCGCCAGGAAACAATTTGATTTCTCCTTCTTCTCCAAGTTGTTGCTTCATGTTCTTTCTCAGATCCTTGTTTCCTTTCCTGCAAAGAGTGATGAAGTTGCTTGCTTCTCAAGCACTTGAGTGGTTAGCTCAACTATGTATGGGCAAGTGTCTGAGTCTTAAGTTGGTGTGTGAACACCAAACTTAGTCTCCTACTTACTCCTCTGCTCTTTGAGTCCTTGAATTCTCCTTGGAATGAAGTTGCTGCTAAGGATTTTAAGCATTCCTGTGATTGCTTAGAATGGTTGTTCCTTTCATATAATTCAAAGGTTGTTGTGTTCAGTTGAACTGTGTGGTGAGGTTGTTTTCGGCAAGAGATCGTTATGCTATGATGAAAGAAAATGTGCAGGAAGGAGATTTGGTGGTGTGGAACTCGTTCCCCAAGTGGTTCTTTATAGTGCACGCAAGTGAAAAATGGACGGCTAGGGTGATTTGTGAAGGGTGGCTTGATGGTAAATATATGAATTAGGGAGAAGGACGAATTGCTTTTCATTTTCTTGGAAGTATTCTGGGTGCATTAGGTTGTCCATGTAGCTATCTTTTCATGCAGAACTTCCTTTTCCCATGTGTTAGTTTCAAAGACTTGTGAACTTTCTTTTTGACCAAGCACCGTACCTCCCCCCTTGTCTTTTTCCTCCATTCTTATCCTTCCTTTTGTACCTGCACAAACAAACAAATTTGCTATCATTTTTTTCAGTCCATGTGAATAATGAATAGTACTTGCACATGTTTTTCATTCTTTTTGAATTGTAAATCAATGATTGACTTCATGAGCTTATAGCCGTGACCTTTGTATGTATGCACACTTATTACTGGACACCAAACTTAGTGTTTGGTAATGTCTCCTGATGACATGAAATCCATGTTGGTTGTCCTTAATGAATGTGCATAATTCTAATAAATCATAGTCACTTTGGCTCTTTGATCCTAAACAATTTTACTACCTAAAGTAATTGAAATCAAAGTATTAAAACATGCAAATGGTATACTTGTCATGAATTTCTAAATCCAGAGGAACTTCTTGCTTTTCATTAACTGTGTTCTAAAAGGAACACCAAACTTAATGTTTGGTTGTGCACCTTGAATGAAAGATTGAATACAATTTGAATAAGATTTGGGGGTGCCTTCAGGCACACCAAACTTAGAGACCAATTGTATTTTACATGCAATGTTTAGTGCACTTTATCAACAGTTGTCTTGAGGATTCAAGTTCATGCATAAGAAACCATGCTTTATTAGATGCAGAGCAAAACAATAAAGAGTAAGGATACTAAAACATGGGTTGCCTCCCATGAAGCGCTTCTTTAACGTCACTAGCTTGACGGTTGTCCCTTGTTAGGGTGGATTGTAGTGCTTGATGTCTTCTCCTCTCACTATGAAAACGTCCCCATTTGATTCCTTCATGACTTCTAAATGTTCCATAGAAAGAACTTTCCTGATTGTGAACACTTGAGGGAGCTGGGAAGGAATGGTTTTGAGGCCAGGTGGGATTGGCAGATAATGACTTGATATCACTTTATCTCCCGGAGAGAAACCTTCAGTGGGAATTTTCTTGTTTCTCCACCCTCTTGGCAATTTCTTTACAATTCTTCCCTTTCTCTTGAGGATTTCTTCATTGACCCTTATGCCAGGAGGATCCTTCTGATCTGTTTCTATTGATTCTTGTGGCTTTAACTCTTGCAATTCTTGTTTGCCTTCCAAGGACTGTTTCAGAGTTTCAGCTACTGGATTGCTTTCCTCCAAACACAGATGGCTACTATCATCCTTAGGCTTTTCAGGTTCTGGTTCAGGCTCAGATGCAGGTTTGAAAACATTGAAAATGAGCTGTTCATCATGTATTCTCAAAATTAGCTCTCCTTGTTCTACATCTATGAGCGCTCTAGCAGTGGCTAGAAATGGCCTTCCCAGAATGATAGGGTGTAGGTAGCTTTCCTCCATGTCCATAATGACAAAGTCTGCGGGGAAGAAATAATTTCCCATTTTCACCAGCACATTCTCAACTACCCCTTCAGCTTGCTTCTGAGTTTTGTCAGCCAGTTGTATGATTACATCAGTGGATCTCACCTCATTCAGTTGTAGCCTCTTCATAAGAGTCAGAGGCATCACATTTATGCTAGCTCCTAGATCACAGAATCCTTTGTCAATTTTTGTTTCCCCTATGATGCAGGGGATATGAAAACTTCCTGGGTCTGTTTTCTTAGAGACTATGTCCTTCTTGATGAGGGCACTGCATTCTTTGTTCATTATTACAGTTTGTCCTTCCTTCAAAACTCTTTTCTTGCTCAGCAATTCCTTTAAATACTTGATATGTGTAGGCATCTGCTGGAGAATCTCAAGGAAGGGAATATTGATATGGAGAGACTTAAATGTCTCTAAAAACCTTGAATAGGTTTTCCCTTTTTCACCTCCTCCTAACCTCTGAGGAAATGGTGCTTTTGGTTGGTACGTTTCCAGCATGCCTTTTTGCAGTTCCTTGGCTTGCTCAGTTTCACTTTCCTGCTTAGCTTCTTCCACACCTTCCTTCAAGATTTCTGGCTCCTGTTCTGAGGGTCTGATTCCTTCTTTTTCTGAGACTTCCTTCAATATGGTGATGGCCTTGCATTCTTCCCATCACACTCCCTTTTGTTCCCCTTTAGGATTCTTTTCTGTGTCACTAGGGAACACTGCAGTTGACTTGGGGGCCTGTTGAGATAGCTCTCCTACTTGAGACTCCATCCTCTTGAGTTTTTCACCATGGTTCCTTAAGGTAGATCTCACATCATCCCTAAAGCTTTTCAACTCACTTATGTCCTGACCCATGTTTGCCAGCATTCCTTCTATCCTGTTTAATTGATCTTGAAATTGTTGGTTCGGATTAGGTTGGGTAGGTTGATTATTTTGGCCATGATATGATGGTTGGGAGTAAGTGTTTTGTGTGGCTTGGTATGATCTTTGGTTGGAGTTTTGGTAAGTGGACTTGTTATGTTGGTTTTGCTGGTTTCCCCACCCAAAGTTTGGGTGGTTTTTCCAGCCTGGGTTGTAAGTGTTAGAATGTGGATCATATGGTTGCCTTTGTTGATTTCCTACATAATTGGCCTCTTCCCAATCACCTCCTTCAGTGCTTACTTCCTCTTGATCTTGTGTGTGTATTGCAGCCACTTGCTTTGTTTCTAATTTCCTGGTGAGTTCTGCTAGTTGCTTGGCAAACACCTTGTTTTGGGCTAAAATTGTATCAACATGGTTCAGCTCCATGACTCCCTTAGTGTTGTGTCTCTCTGAAGCATAGTAGTACTCATTCTCAGCCACTGTCTCAATCACTTCAATGGCTTCTTCCACAGTCTTTTTCCTGTTCAATGAACCTCCTGATGAATGGTCTACAGCCTTCCTTGATTCATAAGAAAGTCCATCATAGAAAATATGCAATTGCACCCAGTCATGGAACATGTCTGGTGGGCATTTCCTTGTCAAATCCTTGAATCTCTCCCATGCCTCGTAGAGAGTTTCACCATCTTGTTGTCTAAAAGTCTGAACCTCAGATCGAAGCCTATTGACCTTTTGTGGGGGGTAGAAACGTGCCAGAAACTTGCTTTCCACCTCATCCCAGGTTGTTAGGCTCCCCCTTGGGAATGATTCCAGCCACTTAGCTGCCTTGTCCCTAAGTGAAAATGGGAACAAGAGCAGTTTATAGGTATCTTCCTGGACTCCATTGGACTTCACAGTGTCGCAAATTCTCAGGAATTTTGTGAGATGTTGGTTTGGATCTTCATTAGCACTCCCACCAAATGAACAATGATCCTCCACAAGTGATATTAGCTGTGGTTTAAGTTCAAAATTGTTGGCCTGAATGGGTGGTTTCTGAATGCTGCTACCACAATTCCCAGAGATTGGGTTTATGTATGAACCAAGAACCCTCCTCTCGGGAATGGCATTGTTTCCATCAGCTCTCTCATGGTTGTGAACTTCTCTATCCATGTTGAGATCTAGAGCTTCCTCAAAATTGTCCTCAGATTCTCCTTCAGATTCCTCTTCTCTCAGTACTCTCTTCCCTCTTGCTTCCCTTCTAAGTCTATGAAGGGTCCTCTCTGGTTCGGTATATGGAGGAGTTGATGTCTCTCCTCTCCTACCTGTCATACAAGAACACAGCACAGGCACCAAACAAGTGAAATACTCTTGGTTAATGGAAGAGTATGGTTAGAGCAGTTGAGGAATTAATTCAAATAGTTAGTGAGTCAGTGAGTTAGTTGCTTGAATTTAAAGGCATAAAGAAAGAAAACAAGTAACAGAGTGCAGAAGTTAAAATTCAACAAGTAACTTGAACTAAATTATCACAACAAAAAAAAAAAAGCTCAATCTAGTTAACTTCCAATTTGAGAATTGTCAATCGAAAACCAATCCCCGGCAACGGCGCCATAAACTTGATGTGCATAAACTTGATATGCTACGATTTAGGAAATTGCACGATCGGCAAAATTCCTTCCGGCAAGTGCACCGGTTATCGTCAAGTAAAAACTCACAATAGAGTGAGGTCGAATCCCACAAGGATTGGTTGAGTGAGCAATTCGGATTAGAAGTATGTTCTAGTTGAGCGGAATCAAGATTTAGATGAGAATTGCGAAATGTAAAATTGCATGAATTAAAGAGCGAGAAGCTAAATTGCTGAAATTAAAAGGGATGGGGGTGATTGCATGAATTTAATTGCAGAATGTAAAGAGAAAGTGGTAAATCAGAAATGGGGAGTTCATTGGGTGTTAGGAGATACTGAGATCTCCGAATCAAAACAACTTTTATCCCTTCCTCAACCAATGCATTCATTGAATTTTGCTTGGCAATCTTATATGATTGGATCCCAATCCCTTGGCTCACCAATTCTCTCTAAAAACAAACAAATTCCCAATCCCTTGGTTTAAATGTTCATAAGAAGAGATGATGCTCGATCACTGATTATACCACACAGTTTCATGAACCACAATTTGGTAGGATTACATGTCACAATATCCATCCAAACCCCAATCCAATTCACTGTGAGAAAGCTTCTCTAGCATGAATCCTCCATTCCTTTCCCAAGGTTCCGAAGGATTCCAATTATGGGTAGTTTCTTTCCCAAGACAACTACCCAATGGAATTAGATCGAGAAGCTTTCTAACAAAATTCAAGAGAAAAGATTGAAGAAGAAGATAAAACTATTATTGATTCATTGAATTACAATAGAGCTCCCTAACCCAATGAAAGGGGTTTAGTAAGTCATAGCTCTGAATTCAATTACAAAACTAAAAGAAAATGATCCAAAGTTCTCCATGTAAAAAAAAGTTCTAACTAACTTAAATTCTATCCTATTTATACACTTTCTAAATTGAGCTTCTGTTGTGTTTCTTGGGCTTTGAGGCCTTTCCCTGATTTCCTTTTGCTTTGGGTTTATGGTCCATAATCCTGATGAGGCTGTGATCCAATTCTGTAACATTCATTGAGCAAACTTAGTGATAAACAAGTAATGACACAAGACTCAACAAATTAAAGCTCCAGACTCATCAATCCTTCAGGCCCAATCCCATAAACATGATATTCAATTGGGTTTCATACCATAATACGTTTAAGTTAATGTTTGTGCTCAAATGCTAACTTAAACTTCAATATATTTGGCCCAGAAACCCCTTTCAAAAAAATGGCGTTTAAGTTGAAGTTTAAGTTTCAGTTTAAGGTTAAACTGAAACTTAAACGTGGAAATAGAAGATAGCAACCCAGGAGTGTGAAATGTCGAACACGTTTAAGCTTCAGTTTAAGGTTAAACTGAAGCTTAAACGTGGAAATGAAGAAAGCAACCCTGGAGGAGCAATTGGGTCAAACACGTTTAAGCTTCAGTTTAAGGTTAAACTGAAGCTTAAATGTGGAAATGGGAAAGCAACCCTGGAGGAGAGAAATAGTCGAACACGTTTAAGCTCCAGTTTAAGGTTAAACTGGAGCTTAAACGTGGAAATGCTCCTGGTGCCTTTCTTACTTCTGGCGTTTAACCTCCAGTTTAAGGTTAAACTGGAGGTTAAACGTGGAATTGCTTCCTGGTGAGAAATTGTGTCGAACACGTTTAAGCTCCAGTTTAAGGTTAAACTGGAGCTTAAACGTGGAAATGCTCCCTTGGTGAAATTCTCATTCTGGCGTTTAACTTCCAGTTTAAGGTTAAACTGGAGGTTAAACGCCAGTTCCAGCATTTCTTAGCCTTCATGATTCTGGCGTTTAAGCTCCAGTTTAGGCTTAAACTGGAACTTAAACGCCATTTCCAGCATTATATGGCTTGGTAGTTTAAGTTCCAGTTTAAGCTTAAACTGGAACTTAAACTCCACATGTGATATTCAAGCTTCCTTTATTGATTTTGTTGCTTCCTTGCCTAGCCTCTTCTTCCCTGAAATCATCCAAACAATTGCATCAAAGTCTTGCAAAAATTCATGAGAAATCTTCCATTCATAACATTCAAGTAATATAACTAAAAACTCATGGAATTTGCATCAAAATCATACTGTTTGGATGGTTCATTGCTTTGTTATTCATTTAACCATTCTTGGTTACTTTAAGCTCAAGAAAATGCATAAAACAACTAAAACTAACAAAAATATGCTAGTGAAACTAACCTAAGATGCCTTGGCATCAGAACACACTTGGGAGTTGGAGTCCGAGATGCGAAAGGATTATCCCGAGTTATTCTCAGGTAATCAATAAATTTTGCGGACAAAATTTCTTATTTGGTAGGGAGAATGTAAGAACCGCGATTAATTAATCGCTTGATTAATTAAATTAATTTCCCAAAATAGGATCCAAAAAATTAGAATGTGAATTAGAAAATTTAAATATGAATTTTGGATTCAGTAGATTTTTCTGAGTTAGAAAATGTAATTTTCTGCGAAAAACCGCAAAAAATCGCGAACCGGTAAAGGAGCCTGTAGTACCGGCTTAAGTCTGTCCGGTACTGTGTGAAAATAATAAAAACAGTAGAAAACCTTAGGAAAATATTTAGAATTGAAAATCGGGCCATAATTTTAAAGGTTTGGCCCGAAATTAGGCCAAACGAGCTAAAAACGGTAACGGGTTGGACCGAACCCAAGTTGGGCCCAAGCCCAACATATATATATATACCCTTAAGTGAGGTCATTCAGCCTTATAACCCACCATACACAAACAACACAGCTGCTGCATGAGAGGTGAGAGAAGAGAGCTAAAAGAGAGAGTGTTACTATTCACATACACCTTCCGGTGGCCATATCTCGAGCTACGACGCTCCGATTCATGTGCCGTCAGCAGCTACGCAAAGCTCTTACTGAGCCCGTTACTTTCTGATACGTGAAAAATAAAGTTCAGTGCAATAACTATTGGCAAGTGCATCGGGTCGTATCAAGTAATAAAACTCACAAAAGAGTGAGGTCGATCCCACGAGGATTAATGGATTAAGAAATCAATAGTTAATTGATTTTCCTAGTCAGACGAGCAGATTGAAGTGATATGCAGCAGAAAATTAAATAACAGAGAAGTAGAGGAAAGCAATAAAAGTGCAGAGAAGTAAATTGTAAAGTGCAGAAAGTAAAATAACATAAAGCAAAAGAATAAAAATAAAATGAACATTGGGATCAAGAAATATTGCAATTCTCCGGATCAAATTCATTCTCATGTCTTCCTCAATCAATTCATTCATTGATCTCCTTGGCAATCTTAAGTGATTGGATCACAATTCCTTGGCTCACCAATCTCTCTAAGCATGAACAATTGCCCAATTCCTTGATCTAAGAGCTCATGGGAAGAGATGAAGTATGGTCACTAATTATACCACATGTATTTCCAAATCAAGTTGTTGGTAGGATTAAATGTCACAATATCCATCCAAACCCCAATCTGGTCCAACATGAGAAAGCAATTCTAGCATGATCTCCCCATTCCTCTTCCAAGGTTCCGAGGAGATCCAATTATGGGTAACTTCTTTCCCAAGACAATTACCCAATTGGATGAAGATCGAATGCTTTCTAGTAAAATCAAGAGAAAAGAAAGAAGAAGAGAATAAAAACTAGTATTGATCCATTAAATAACAATAGAGCTCTCTAACCCAAATGCAAAGAGTTAGTGGTTCATTGCTCTACTCAACAGAAAAGAAAGAAAATGCAGAAAAATAAAGAAGAAGATTAAATCTGAAATTGAAACTACAAAATTCATAAATGAAAATTACAAATTAAAGCTAAACTACTAGAAAGCAGAAAAGAACAGAAAAGAAAGAAGAGTGATGAATGGTGTGTGTCAGGGGATGTGAATGCATGACCATGGACTCCCCTCCAATCCAAAGTATTTTCTCCAATCCAGCTAATGTCTATATATAGGCTTACAAATATGAAAATGAAAATTACAAAATGAATTAAAATTCCTAATCTAGATGCCTCTTGTGCCTTGGATTGAGTGATGTTTGATGGGCTCAGCTTGCTTGCATAATTCAGGGGTGTATCGGGCCTTTAGCAGTGTTGCCAGCATTAAAATTTTGCTCCCATGCCTGTCTTCCGTGTTTGTGTCAATGTTGGCATGCAAACGTTCCCTCCAACATTTTCCAATCCACGCGTACGCGTCTCCCACTGGTATGCGTGCATGCTGCTTTTTCCCAATCGACCCGTACGCGTAACCCACGCGTACGTTTCATAAAAATTTTCCCAGGGATGTCATCGCAGACGTTGGACCCAGCGTTTGATCACCAACGTTACCTCCCACGTTGGCCTTTTCACGCGTGCGCGTAGTCGACGCCCACGCGTGGCTTGTCATTTTTTTACTACTCACGCGTACGCGTGGGTTACGCGTACGTGTGGTTTGCCACTTCTTTATCATTCACGCGTACGCGTGAGGGATGCGTACGTGTGGCTGCAAATTTTTCCAGGCTTCTTTTTGCACACGTTGGGAGTAACGTTGGGTCACCAACTTTCTCTCCAACATTGCTTCTTCAATTTTTCATATCAACGTTGGTTCATTGCCAACGTTTACTCAAACTTTACCACCAACGTTGGCTCTCCAACTCTGCTTTTCTCTGCTTATTTGCTTCTATTTAGCCTGTCATCAAACACACACGTGTATCAAAGTAACATACAGGATAATCTTTACTCTACTAAGTATGCTAATAATGCTCAAAATTATAACTTCACTTAGTGTGATCTATTTCATCATACTTACCCTGTATATTAACAAAAATTCACCTATGCTTGAGATTTTCTTAATGCAGAGATTTTTCATGCTTTTGCTCCTTTATCAACAAAATTTATATGAAAACTAAACCAAAATCCAGTGAAAACGCATAGAAAAATAGGCAATGATGCCTTGGCATCACAACACCAAACTTAAATCTTGCTTGTCCCCAAGCAAGAATAGAATCATGCAGTAAAGTTTGACAATCCAAGGTAAGAAGAATAGCAGTGTAATGTTCATGGTTAGCTAGTTTTCTATGCATGCAACAATCACAAAAGAGATTCACATAATTGATGCCTCTATCTAGCTCATTTTATGAAATATTTTTCCTTAAGTTTCTTCCTTGAACAAACTTTTCATTCTATTTATGGATTATTTCTTTCGGGTGCTTTGCACCATGAGTTACAAACAAAGCTACGACTCTAAATGCTTTATTTTTCAAGTATTACCACTTGATACATAAGCACCACAAGCATTTAATTAGAGGACTCTTTTAGCTTATTTTGTTTCTTATCTTTTTGACTCTCTAATCATTGATGCTCAGAGCCTTGAGCTTTGAGGGAGTGCCTTGCACTTGAGCCTAACCTTGACTCTAAGTGTTTTGTTTTCAAGCTTTTTGCTTGATATATAAACACCATAAGTACTTAATATTTGACTTGTCATTGGTACTCAGAGCCTTCAGCTTTCTCATTCTTTCCCTTTTCTTTTCTTGCCTTATTTGCAATTTGCTTCTTCAAGGTTTTCATGATTTCAAAAATTTTATAAAATGTCCTAGATGAAAACTTCAATTCATAAATTCAAATGCAATTGTGCAACAATAGTCATGCTAGCTTCCCAATACTTATAAGCTCATGCTAACTTCTTCTTTAAAGACCTTGGTTGTTTATGATCATGAAACTAAATTGCTTTGGAGTCACCAAATTCAAGGTGGCAATCATAATGTCACAGCAACATGTTACAAGTTAAAACATCAAACTATGCTTATTCACAAAGAGCAATCACACATACATACAAAGAAAATAGTAGACAATCATGCAATTTAGAGTATTGGAAACAAATAAAAGGAAAAGGAACTTTACCACCTTGTAGTTCATCTTCATTGTTGTTGTCCTTCACCTCCTATTCTTCCCCTTCCTATACTAACTTAGGATGATTTCTTATCCTGAAGCAATAATTAAAACAGTGGTGATGGGGTTTATGATGGGTCATGAATATCTCATAATGAAATGTGAGTAAAGTATGTGGTTTAAGCAAGCACAATTAAAGATAGAACAAAAGCACAAGAAGTACAAACAGAGGCAATATGATTGCATAACCAAAAGGGTGTTGTTGGATACAATGCATAGAAAAATAAGTGGCACACCAAGTTTAGTGTGACACTTTCTCTTGAAATTGATGCAAGTATCCAAAAAGATTGAAACAAGTTGTTGTGTAGCAACACCAAACTTAGAATATAACCATATGCCATTTTGAAAGAAAGCTAAGTAAAAGAAACTGTTATATGTTAATAACACAATCAACAAGAGCTAAAGGTGTCTCGAACAGGGCTTTTTGGTAAGGTATTAACACAAATAGTTAAGGAGCAAGAGGAAATAAAGAACAAAAGCAATTAAATGAACAGAAAGAAAAATGTCTAATCTAGGTAACCAACCAACCGATAGTTTGTTAATCACAATTAATCCCCGACAACGGTGCCATAAACTTGATACGGGAAAAATAAAGTTCCGCGCAATAACTATCGGCAAGTGCACCGGGTCGTATCAAGTAATAAAACTCACAAAAGAGTGAAGTCGATCCCACGAGGACTAATGGATTAAGAAATCAATAGTTAATTGATTTTCCTAGTCAGACGAGCAGATTGAAGTGATATGCAGCAGAGAAGTAAATAACAGAGAAGTAGAGGAAATCAGTAAAAGTGCAGAAAAGTAAATTGTAAAGTGCAGAAAGTAAAATAACATAAAGCAAAAGAAGAAAAATAAAATGAACATTGGGATCAAGAAATATTGCAATTCTCCGGATCAAATTCATTCTCATGTCTTTCTCAATCAATGCATTCATTGATCTCCTTGGCAATCTTAAGTGATTGGATCCCAATTCCTTGGCTCACCAATCTCTCTAAGCATGAACAATTGCCCAATTCCTTGATCTAAGAGCTCATGGAAAGAGATGAAGTATGGTCACTGATTATACCACATGTATTTCCAAATCAAGGTGTTGGTAGGATTAAAAGTTACAATATCCATCCAAACCCCAATATGGTCCAACATGAGAAAGCAATTCTAACAAGATCTCCTCATTCCTCTTCCAAGACATTGTATGAAGACCGAATGCTTTCCCAAGACATTGTATGAAGACCGAATGCTTTCTAGTAAAATCAAGAGAAAAGAAAGATGAAGTGAATGAAAACTAGTATTGATCCATTAAATAATAATAGAGCTCTCTAACCTAAATGCAAAGAGGTAGTGGTTCTTTGCTCTACTCAACAGAAAAGAAAGAAAATGCAGAAAAATAAAGAACATTAAATCTGAAATTGAAACTGCAAAATTCATAAATGAAAATTACAAAGTAAAGCTAAATTACTAGAAAGCAGAAAAGAAAAGAAAAGAAAGAAGAGTGATGAATGGTGTGTGTCAGGGGATGTGGATGCATGACCGTGGACTCCCCTCCAATCCAGAGTATTTTCTCCAATCCAGCTAATGCCTATATATAGGCTTACAAAGATGAAAATGCAAATTACAAAATGAATTAAAATTCCTAATCTAGATGCCTCTTGTGCCTTGGATTGAGTAATGTTTGATGGGCTCAGCTTGCTTGCATAATTCAGCGGTGTATCGGCCTTTAGCAGTGTTGCCAGCATTAAAATTCTGCTCCCAGGCCTGTCTTCTGCATTTTCGTCAATGTTGGCATGCAAACGTTCCCTCCAACGTTTTCCAATCCACGCGTATGCATTTCCAACGCGTACGCGTGCATGCTGCTTTTTGGCAATCGACGCGTACGCGTAAACCACGCGTACGCGTCATATCAAATTTTTCTCAGGGATGTCATCGCAGACGTTGGACCCAGTGTGTGATCACCAACGTTACCTCCCACGTTGGCCTTTTCACACGTGTGCATAGCTGACGCGCACGCCTGCCTTGTCATTTTTTTTACTACTCACGCGTACGCGTGGGTTACGCGTACGCGTGGTTTGCCACTTCTTTCTCATTCACGCGTACACGTGAGGGACGCATTTGCGTGGCTGCAAATTTTTCCAGGCTTCTTTTTGCGCACGTTGGGAGTAACATTGGTTTACCAACGTTCTCTCCAATGTTGCTTCTTCAATTTTTCATATCAGCATTGGTTCATTGCCAACGTTTACTCAAACTTTGCCACCAATGTTGGCTCTCCAACTCTGCTTTTCTCTGCTTCTTTGCTTCTATTTAGCCTATCATCAAACACACAAGTGTATTAAAGTAACATACAGGATAATCTTTACTCTACTAAGTATGCTAATAATGCTCAAAATTATAACTTCACTTAGTGTGATCTATTTCATCATACTTACCCTGTATATTAACAAAAATTCACCTATGCTTGAGATTTTCTTAATGCAGAGATTTTTCATGCTTTTGCTCCTTTATCAAATAAATTTATATGAAAACTAAACCAAAATCCAGTGAAAACGCATAGAAAAATAGGCAATAATGCCTTGGCATCACTTTCATATAACTTTCATAGGTAAGATTTCAAATTTTTCTTTCCTTCCTGCAGCCCTAAGAATTTCGAATTTGGTGAGTTTTTATTTTGAGTAAAATTTGTGTTTTGGTTGTTTAGGTACTAATCATTAGTGAGGGATTGTTGGGTTCTATCCCAAATTTTAGTGGATAAGGTAAGGTTTCTCAACAACCCTTGTAAATTGATACATTGTGAATGTTAGGTTTTATTTTATTTTTATTTTTTTGAAATATATGATGTTAGTTTGAATATTGGAGCTTGTTGGAATTACCTTGGATACTTGGGAGCATTTGGAGTTGGATTGGTGACTTGGTTTTGGTTTCCTCTATGTAATATATAATATTTCTGGACACTTAGGCTAGTGACCCATAGGATAGGTTAGATTGAATTGATTATTGGACTAGATAATGCATGATGATGTTGTTAAATTGATAATGTGTGATGATGTTAATGCTTGTGATGGTTTTGATATATTGAGATGAGAATTATGATGAGGTGTGATAAATGAAGCTGATGAATAGTGAGATTTGGTACAAGTGTTTAATATTGAATGTTGATGTGCAAATTATGAAATTATGGGGTTATAGAGGTGGAACTGATTGATATATGTATTGAATTGGTTGAAGTGTGATGGAAAAGTAAAGTGTGATATTTGGTAGTGTTGTATGGTGAGATGGAATAGGCTTTGAATTGGTTTGATTATAAATTTTAAGGTGTTGAGAATTTAGTGAACTTTGGTAAAAATGGAGTTTTAGTAAACTTTGGCGAATCATATCTTGAGTTACAGTTTCTAAAATTGAATGAGTTTTATATCAAATTAAAGATAATTTAAAGAGTTTTAAAAAGGTATAAACTTTGTTGAAATCTGAGTTCTGTAGAGAAAGATATGATCGTTGGAAATTTGGGTAAAAAATCTAAATTTTGTCATGTTGCAAAATTTGTAAATTCTGGTTTGTGTGCACACGCACACTGCTGTGCCCGTGCTCTGATCAGTGGCTATTTTTTACTTGTGCATAGACACAACCTTGTGCGCACGCACACCCTGTGTAGTTTTGAAAACGTGTGTACGCACACACAGGGAGGTGCCTACTGTTGGGAGGGCTAGGACACTCTAGTGCATACACACACCCTGTGAAATTTGCAAGCTATGCGTATGCACAGTCTCGTGCGTGCGCATATGCTGAAAGGTGAAATCCGTTGGGGGCATTCGCACGTATCTGTGTGTGTACGTATCTGTGTGTACGCACACCTCTATGCGTACGCACACTTCTTGAAAATCCTTCTGGGCGTGCGCACGCACAACCCTATGCGTACGCACACTACCCTGTTTTCAATAAACATATTATTTTTAACTGTTTTTCCTTTTCAGCAAGCTTGCAAACTTCTGTAACACTTATTTATGTCTCTTTAGCTTGTTTTTAGGTGTCAAAACATAGGGGATGCTTTAGTTAAGTTTAATTGGGTACTTTTTTTGCAAAAATGTTTACAGGACGGAGGTTCAGGTTTCTGGTGTACTGGTTGCATGTGTACGTAAAACCCACACTATTTCGTACAACAGCAGCAGTACCAGCAAGTGCACTGGGTCATCCAAGTAATACTTGAGCGAGTCAGGGTCGATCCCACGAGGATTGTGGCTTGAAGTAAGCTTATGGTTGTCTTGCAGGTCTTAGTCAGGCAGAATCAGAAGGTCTTTGGAGTTGTAAGAGTAATTTACACCTTAAAATCATCAATAGGAATAAATCAATAAAAGGAATAGAGTTGAGAGTCAGAGTTGCTTTGTCTTTCTGAAGTAACTCTGGTACTATTATCTTCTTTTCTTGAGAATGATCTTCTTCTATGGTAGGCTGTAAGTGATCAAAGCCTCGCCAATGGTCCTTTATCTCCTCTGCTACAGGTTGAACGCCATTGTCAGTGGTCATTCAATCTGACGGAGGGTGAAGCGCAAAGCTATCCATTCTCTTGGCGATCCTACTCAAAGCGCCACAGACAAGGTCGAATCTTCCGGATCAGAGAATGCTACTTCTTTGGATTTTAGCCTATACCACGGAGACCCTAATCTCCCCAGAGATCGGCTGAACTGATGTCTTGAGAAGTCCCAACAAAATTGTGGATTAACCGTCTGAGAGATGTATAAACATAGCTGTTGGTTCGTGCTTTTCTGTCCATGTATTCACACGAACCCAAGTAGACGTGGATGTTTGTCAGGCACGTTCTTCTTAATATGATGAACAGAGCCAATTTTTCAGATCGTCCTGCTCACCACGATGAAGATCGAAATATACATCTTAGAGATAGATCAAACACGATCGAAGAAGAAGAAATAGTACTTTTATTAATTCATAGGACTCAGCAGGGCTCCTCTCCTCAACCTAAGAGGTTTAGAAACTCACACTGAAAATAAAAATAATGAAAAAACATGTATAATGGGAAAAGTGATGTTCCTTCTTCTAAATTACATAGATTAAATCCTTTAAATACTAAACAAATGACTAGTAAGGGTAAAACAATCTATTTAGTGCTAAAATCCACTTCCGAGGCCCACTTGGTGAGTGTTTGGGCTGATCTTTACTGAGATCCACGTACTATGAGGCTCCTTGGGTGTGGAATGCCAGTTAGGGGATCCTCTTTGGGCCTTTGGATGCTGGGCTCTACTGGATACCTGGAAAGGGGCAGAAGGCTGGCGTTGGACACCAGTTTTGGGCCTTCAAATCCGAAAGAAGTATGGACTATTATATATTGCTGGAAATCTATGGAAGTCAACTTTCCGTAGCCATTAAGAGCGCTCCATTTGGATTTTTGTAGCTCCGGAAAAGCGCTTCCGAATGCAGGCAGGTCAGATTTGGACAGCATCTGCAGTGCTTTCTCTGTCTCTGAATCAGACTTCTGCTCCAGCTCCTCAATTTTAGCCAGAAAGTACCTGAAATTGCCCAAAAACACAAAAACTCATAGTAGAATCCAAAAATATGAATTTAACACTAAAACCTATAAAAACTTAATAAAAACTAAATAAAAACTACTAAAAACTATATGAAAGTGATGCTGAAAAGCGTATAAAATATCCGCTCATCACAACACCAAACTTAAACCGTTTCTTGTCCCCAAGCAACTAAAACAAAGTAGGATACAAAAGAAAATTAAGATACACTAAATTTCTAAGTTTCAAATGAAGCTTACTTAAAATCATATGAGCGGGACTTAGTAGCATTTTGCTTCTGAATATATAGTTTTGGCATCTCACTATCCATTGAAACTCAGAGATGTTAGCATCTTTAGGAACTTAAATCCAGATGATATTATTGACTCTCTTAGTTAAGCTTATTTTGATTCTTGAACACAGCTTTCTGAGTCTTGGTCATGACCCTAAGCACTCTGTTTTCCAGTATTACCATCGGATATTTCATGCCACAGACACTTTACATGGGTGAACCTTTTCAGATTGTGACTCAGCTTTACTAGAGTCCCCAGATAGAGGTGTCCAGAGTTCATAAGCACACTCTTTTGCTTTGGACCACAACTTTAACCACTCAGTCTCAAACTTTTCACTTGACACCTTCACGCCACAAAATGGTTAGGGACAGCTTGTTTTAGCTGCTTAGGCTAGGATTTTATTCCTTTGGGCCCTCCTAACCACTGATGCTCAAAGCCTTGGGACCTTTTACCCTTGTCTTTTGGTTTAAAGGGTTATTGGCTTTTTCAATCTGCCCTCCTTTTCCTGCATTTTTCGGCAGTAATGGATTTTTCTGCTTTTTATTTTTTCTTTTTCGCCATTTTTTTCCTTTTTTCGCATGCATTTTTTTTTTCTTTTGCAACATGCTTTTTCTTTTGCTTTTTGCTGCTTTTTCTTGCTTCAAGGGTCAATTTTCAGATTTTTCAGATTATCAATAATATTTTTCCTTTTTCCTTATTCTTTCTAGAGCCAACATTCATAAAATTTCAACTTCAAACATACACTGTTTATTTCATTCATTCAGAAAACAAAAGCACATGACACCACATCAAACTATTTCAACTAATCTTATTTTAAACTTGAAATTCATGCATCTCTCAATTCTTTTCAAAAAAAATTTTATTTAAGCAAGGTGAGAGATATATGGAATATTTTTACAACTTTAAGACATCAATGCAAATGATCATGCAACTAGGACAAGAAAACAGAAAATAAAATAGACAGAAAATAGAAAAATAACAGATAAGGAGATAAAGAGAATGAATCCACTTGGATGATGATGGCTACTACTCCTCCTTGAGGATCCGATGCAATGCTTGATATCTTCTATGTCACTCATTTGTCTCTGTTGAGGCGGCTGCACAAGTTTATGTGCATGTTCTGTAGTTTGCTCCATCCTCTTCTTCTATACTTAAGAGTGGTAGAAGTCACAAAGCAAAGCTTTTAGAACATCAAACTTAAGAGTTTTACTCATCCTCGAACAAATATGATCAATGGGGAAGAAGGTGGGGTAGGTGGAGCTTCTGTGGGACCTCTTGGTCCTGAGAGGCTAAGGAATTCTAGATTCTTTGCTTCTCTATACTGGCGTTTAAACGCCTAGGGGCTACTCCCTGGCTAGCGTTCAACGCCAGCAATGCTCCCCTCTTGGGGCGTTGAACGCCTAGGAGAGCTTCCTCACTGGCGTTCAACTTTAACACTCTTTTCGGAGTGTTTTATTTTTATTGCTTTGAATTCTATCTCTTGGCTGATGCATATGATCATGACTTTGACAACTAAAAGGAAAAAGAAAAAGAAAATAAATGGTTGAGTAAAGTTGGGTTGCCTCCCAACAAGCGCTCTTTTAAAGTCATTAGCTTGACCTTTAGCTCCTTATGGAGGTGAGTATGGGCTTAGATTTTTGCCCCTGACAGTGAATTTTCTTCCTGTCCTCTCATGAATAAGCTCTATATATTCTAGAGATAGTACATAGTTCACTGTATGTGGTAGGACTGGATTCTTAGTGAAGACAACTCTCATGCCAGGTGAGAGGCCTTCAGTTGGGACTTTCTTGTCCTTCTAACCTTTAGGTAATTTCTTCTTAGTACCTTTGTGCTTAGAGCTTGTTGAGGGCTGCCCAACACCAAACTTAGAATTGATGTCTGGGGGCTCTGCAGAGCTCTGCACAGAAAGAGAGAGTTGGCATACTAGGTGTTGCACTGTTATCTCTCTTTTAGAGGGAGAGCTAGGATGAGGCATCTTGAATAAGATGTGATCCTCCCCTAATTTTAGGGTTAGTTCTTCCTTAGCCACATCAATGATAGCATTGGCTGTGGCTAGGAAAGGTCTTCCAAGGATGACACAGTCATCCTCTTCCTCTACTAAGCCATATGGCTTCTTCATGGTCTTGTCTGCCCTCTCCAAAGAGACGTGTGCAGCTCATACCTCAAGTATGCTTAACTTCTCCATTACAGAGAGCGGCATGAGGTTAATGCTTGATCCCAAGTCACATAGAGCATTTTCAAAGGTTATAGTGCGTATGGTGCAAGGAATCAGAAAATGTCCAGGGTCTGGAAGCTTCTGAGGTAGCTCTTGCTGAACCAAAGCATGGAGTTCTTTGGTGAGAAGTGGAGGTTCTTCCTTTAGAGGCTTTGTACCAAATAGTTTGGCGTTCAGCTTCATTAAAGCTCCAAAGAAACGAGCAACTTGCTCTTCCCTAGTGTCTTCATCCTCACTTGTGGATGAGTAGTCATCAGAACTCATGCACTGCAGAAGTGCATTCAAAGGAACCTCAATTGTCTTTATGGTTTCCTTTGGTTCTGGGCTAGAGGGTTCTTGAGTGGGATTCAGGCATTCAAAGGGTGTGGATTGACTGGTGTTCAACGCCAGCTCTGTCAGCTTAGTGGGCATTGAACGCCCTTGCTGTCCACCCTGACTGGTGTTAAACGCCAGTCCCTCTAGCATTCTGGGCATTGAACGCCCAACAGGGATGTCCTTGCTGGCATTCGACACCAGCTTCCTTGGGGTGGTGGGCATTGAACGCCCAGTGAAGGCTTCTTCATTGGCATTCAAGGCCTTCCCATTCTCCACTAATTCGGCCTCAACCTCCATGGTTATGGCCTTGCACTCTTCTTTAGAATTAACCTCAGTATTACTGGGAAGAGTGTCAAGAGGGATCTCAGGGATCCTCTTGCTTAGTTGACTAACTTGTACCTCTAAGTTTCTAATGGAGGACCTTGTTTCATTAATGAAACTATAAGTGGTCTTAGTGAGGCTGGAGACTAGAGTGGCTAAGTCAGAGAGGCTCTGCTTAGAGGTCTCCATATTCCCTTGAGAAGATGGGAATGGTGGTCTATTATTGAACCTATTCTGGTTTCTACCACATTGATTGAACCTTGCTGAGGTTTCTGTTGATCCTTCCATGAGAGGTTAGGATGATTCCTCCATGAAGAGTTGTAAGTATATTTATAGGCTTCTCCCATGTAATTCTCCTCCTCCATGGTAGGTTGATCAGGATCATAGGATTCTTCTTCAAGAGAAGCTTCCTGATTACTGCCAGGTGCAGTTTGCATCCCAGTGAGATGTTAAGAGATCATGTTGACCTGTTGGGTCAAGATCTTACTCTGAGCCAGGATGGAATTCAGAGTCTCAACTTCATGAACTCCTTTCTTCTGAGAGGTTCAATGATTTACAGGATTCCTCTTAGAGGTGTATATAAATTGGTTGTTTGCAACCATCTCAATGAGTTCTCTTGCCTCTGCAGGCATTTTCTTCAAGTGGAGAGATCCACCTGAAGAGATATCCAAGGAAATCTTGGATATCTCAGATAAGCCATCATAGAACACGCCTATGAGGGACCATTTTGAGAGCATGTCAGGAGGACATCTCCTGATCAGCTGCTTGTATCTTTTCCAGGCTTCATAGAGGGATTCACCTTCTCTTTGTCTGAAGGTTTGAGCTTCCACTCTAATCTTGCTCATCCTTTGAGGAGGAAAGAACTTAGCCAGATAAGTATTTACAAGCTTTTTCCAAGAGTCAAGACTCTCTCTAGGTTGGGCATCCAACCAGAACTTTGCTCTGTCTCTTAGAGCAAAGGGAAAAGTATCAAGTTATAGACTTCAGAATTAACTCCATTAGTCTTTACAGTATCACAGATCTATAAAAATTCTGCTAAGAACTAATATGGATCTTCTATTGGAAGTCCATGAAACTTGTAGTTCTGCTGCAGAAGAGAGACTAACTGAGGCTTAAGCTCAAAATTGTTAGCTCCAATGGCAGGTACAGCAATGCTTCTGCCATAAAAGTCAGAGGTAGGCGTGGTGAAGTCCCCAAGGACCTTTCTAGGCTCCTCTTGTGGTTTGGCCATATCCTCCTTTTCTTGTTCAAAACTTTTTGAGAGGTCTTTTTCGGAGTGTTGTGCTTTAATTTGTTGTAAATGCCTCCTTAGAGTCTTCTTAGGTTCAGGATCAAGAGTCAAGAGGGGCTCTTTATTCCTGTTCTTGGTCATAAATAAGAAGAAAAGAAAAGAAGAAGAGACCACGCCAATAGGCAAGAAGCTCCTCCTTAAAGTCAGAAGTAGAGAAAGAAGAAAGAAGATAAAAAAAAGTAAAAATAAAAATAAATAAAAGAAGTAAAAGAAAAATACCTTGGATATAGTAGATAAGAGCAAATAAGAGAGGATGAAAGTTGAGAAGATGGAAGAGAAATCACAAGATAGCTTTTTGTGCCGATTGGCAAGAAGCTCCAAGTGAGATGTGAAGAAGAAAGGAAAGAAGATAAAGAAGTAGAGGTAGACCAAGAGTAGAAATAGGGATAGGAGAGTTTTGAGTAATAGGGATGTGAGAAGAGAAGAGGTATAAATAGAAAAAGTAAATAACAATTGAAATATTTTTTTGTTTTTATTTATTTAATTAATTATTTTTCAAAAATTAAGTTAAATTAATTTAAAAAGATTTGAATTTTAATTGTTGAATTTTCGAAAATAGAAGAGAGAGAAGAGAGAGAAATTTTTGAAAATTGAGAGAGATGAGAGTTAGCTAGGTGGTTTTGAAAAAGATGAGAGAGAAGAAGATATTATTTTCGAAAATTAAGGAAGAGAAGAGTTAGTTAGGAGGTTTTGAAAAAGATTAGAGAGAAGAAGAGAGATATTTTCAAAAATTAAGGAAGAAAAGAGTTAGTTAGGCGGTTTTGAAAAATAAGAGAGAGAAGATAAGAAGTAGTTTTTGAAAATTAGAGAAGAGAGAGTTAGTTAGGTGGTTTTGAAAAAGACGAGTGAGAAGATAAGATATTAATTAAGAAAAGATAAAAATAAAAAAATAAAAATAAAAGATAAGATAAGAAATAAAAAGATAAGATTAGAAAATTGATTTTGAAAAATATTTAATTTTTAAAAAATTTGAAATTTGAAAAAGATAAGATGAGATTTTTGAATTTTGAAAATGATGTGATATGATTTTGAAAAAGATAAGTGGTATGCGAAATTGTTACTCTGAGGTTGTAAAATTTGTTCTTCGTTCTCTCCCTGGCAATGGCGCCAATAACTGGTGCACAATACCATGGTCCAAACATAACTTCACAACTTCGCACAACTAACCAGCAAGTGCACTGAGTCGTCCAAGTAATAAAACCTTACGTGAGTAAGGGTCGATCCCACGGAGATTGTTAGTATGAAGCAAGCTATGGTCACCTTGTAAATCTCAGTCAGGCGGATATCAGATGGTTATGGAGTTTTCGAATTATAATAAATAAATAGAAAATAAAGATAGAAATACGTATGTAATTCATTGGTGAGAATTTCAGATAAGCGTATAGAGATGCCTTCGTTCTTCTGAACTTCTGCTTTCCTGCTGTCTTCATCCATTCAGTCCTACTCCTTTCCATGGCAAGCTTTCTGTAAGGGCATCACCGTTGTCAATGGCTACATCCCATCCTCTCTGTGAAAATGGTCCAAATGCTCTGTCATGGCATGGCTAATCATTTAGAGGTTCTCGATCATACTGGAATAGGATTTACTATCATTTTGCGTCTATCACTACGCCCAGCACTCGCGAGTTTGACGTTCGTCACAGCCATCCCATCCCAGATCCTACTCGGAATACCACAGACAAGGTTTAGACTTTCCGGATCTCAGGAATGGCCATCCATGGGTTCTAACTTATACCACGAAGATACTAATAACTCGGACTCGGTCCCCTGTATTAGATATCTAAGAGATACTCATTCTAGCTTGGTTGCATGTAGAACGGAAGTGTTTGTCAGGCACACGTTCATAAGTGAGAATGATGATGAGCGTCACATAATCATCACATTCATCATGTTCTTGGGTGCGAATGGATATCTTAGAAGCGGAATAAGTTGAATTGAATAGAAAACAGTAGTACTTTGCATTAGTTCATGAGGAACAGCAAAGCTCCACACCTTAATCTATGGAGTGTAGAAACTCTACCGTTGAAGATACATAAGTGATGAAGGTTCAGGCATGGCTGAGAGGCCAGCCCCCAAAACGTGATCACAGGATTAAAAATACAATCCAGGATGTCTAATACAATAGTAAAAAGTCCTATTTATACTAAACTAGCAACTAGGGTTTACAGAAGTAAGTAATTGATGCATAAATCCACTTCCGGGGCCCACTTTGTGTGTGATTGGGCTGAGCTTTAGCTTTCCACGTGCAGAGGCTTCTTCTGGAGTTGAACGCCAAGTTGTAACGTATTTTTGGCGTTCAACTATGGTTCGTGACGTGTTTCTGGCGTTTAACTCCAGACTGCAGCATAGAACTGGCGTTCAACGCAATTTTGCGTCGTCTAAACTCGGCCAAAGTATGGACTATTATATATTGCTGGAAAGCCCTCAATGTCTACTTTCCAACCCAATTGGAAGCGCTCCATTTGGAGTTCTGTAGCTCCAGAAAATCCACTTTTAGTGCAGGGAGGTCAGAATCCAACAGCATCAGCAGTCCTTCTTCAACCTCTGAATCTGATTTTTGCTCAAGTCCCTCAATTTCAGCCAGAAAATACTTGAAATCACAGAAAAACACACAAACTCATAGTAAAGTCTAGAAATGTGAATTTAACATAAAAACTAATAAAAACATCCCTAAAAGTAACTAGATCCTACTAAAAACATACTAAAAATAATGCCAAAAAGCGTATAAATTATCTGCTCATCACAACACCAAACTTAAATTGTTGTTTGTCCCCAAGCAACTGAAAATCAAATAGGATAAAAAGAAGAGAATATACTATAAATTCCAAACTATCAATGAAACATAGCTCCAATAGATGAGCGGGACTTGTAGCTTTTTGCCTCTTGAATAGTTTTGGCATCTCACTTTATCCATTGAAGTTCAGAATGATTTGCATCTATAGAAACTCAGAGTTCAGATAATGTTATTGATTCTCCTAGTTCCGTATATTGATTCTTGAACACAGCTACTTTATGAGTCTTGGCCGTGGCCCTAAGCACTTTGTTTTCCAGTATTACCACCGGATACATAAATACCACAGACACATAATTGGGTGAACCTTTTCAGATTGTGACTCAGCTTTGCTAAAGTCCCCAATTAGAGGTGTCCAGGGTTCTTAAGCACACTCTTCTTTTGCTTTGGACCTTGACTTTAACCGCTCAGTCTCAAGTTTTCACTTGACACCTTCACGCCACAAGCACATGGTTAGGGACAACTTGGTTTAGCCGCTTAGGCCAGGATTTTATTCCTTTAGGCCCTCCTATCCACTGATGCTCAAAGCCTTGGGATCCTTTTTATTTACCCTTGCCTTTTGGTTTTAAGGGCTATTGGCTTTTTGCTCTTGCCTTTTGGTTTTAAGAGCTTTTGGCTTTTTCTGCTTGCTTTTTCTCTTTTTTTTTTCTATATTTTTTTTCGCTATTTTCTCTCTTTTTTTTTTTCTGCAAGCTTTTGTATTCACTGCTTTTTCTTGCTTCAAGAATCATTTTTATGATTTTTCAGATAATCAAATAACATGTCTCCTTGTCATCATTCATTCAAGAGCCAACATATTTAACATTCATAAACAATAACTTCAAAAGACATAGGCACTGTTCAAGCATTCATTCAGAAAACAAAAAGTATTGTCACCACATCAATATAATTAAACTAAGTTCAAGGATAAATTTGAAACTCATGTATTTCTTGTTCTTTTGAATTAAAACATTTTTCATTTAAGAGAGGTGATGGATTCATAGGACATTCATAACTTTAAGACAATGTTACTAATTACTAATGATCATGTAATAAGACACAAATAAGGATAAGCACTTAACATAAAGAAAACAAAAAACAGAGAATTTAAGAACAAGGAATGAATCCACCTTAGTGATGGTGGCGTTTCCTTCTTGAGGAACCAATGATGTCCTTGAGCTCTTCTATGTCTCTTCCTTGTCTTTGTTGCTCCTCCCTTATTGCTCTTTGATCTTCTCTAATTTCATGGAGGATGATGGAGTGCTCTTGATGTTCCACCCTTAGTTGTCCCATGTTGGAACTTAATTCTCCTAGGGAGGTGTTGATTTGCTCCCAATAGTTTTGTGGAGGAAAATACATTTGAGGAATCTCCGGGATCTCATGGTGATGAGCTTCATGCGTCTCTTGAGATCCATGAATGGGCTCTCTTGCTTGCTCCATCCTTTTCTTAGTGATGGGCTTCTCTTCCTCAATGGGAATGTCTCCTTCTATGAAAGCTCCAACTGAGTAACATAGATGGCAAATAAGATGAGGAAAAGCTAGCCTTGCCCAGGGAGAGGGCCTTTCGGCTATTTTGTAGAGTTCAAGGGAGATGACTTCATGAACTTCTACTTCCTCTACAATCATGATGCTATGAATCATGATGGCCCGATCCACAGTAACTTCAGATCGGTTGCTAGTGGGGATGATGGAGCGTTGGATGAACTCTAACCATCCTCTAGCTACAGGCTTGAAGTCCAGTCTTCTTAGTTGAACCGGCTTGCCTTTGGAGTCAATCTTCCATTGAGCTCCTCCCACACATATGTCCATGAGGACTTGGTCTAACCTTTGATTAAAGATGACCCTTCTAGTGTAGGGGCGTGCATCTCCTTGCATCATGGGCAAGTTAAACACCAACCTCACATTTTCCGGACTAAAATCTAAGTATTTCCCCCGAACTATGGTGAGATAACTCTTTGGGTTCGGGTTCTTACTTTGATCATGGTTTTTTGGTGATCCATGCATTGGCATAGAACTCTTGAACCATTAGAATTCTGACTTGTTGGATGGGGTTTGTTAGAACTTCCCAACCTCTTCTTTGGATTTCATGTCGGATTTCCAGATACTCATTTCTCTTGAGCTTGAAAGGGACCTCGGGGATCACCTTCTTCTTGGCCACAACATCATAGAAGTGGTCTTGATGGGCTTTAGAGATGAATCTTTCCATCTCCCATGACTCGGAGGTGGAAGCTTTTGTCTTCCCTTTCCCTTTTCTAGAGGATTCTCCGGTCTTAGGTGCCATCAATGGTAATGGAAAAACAAAAAGCTTATGCTTTTACCACACCAAACTTAGAATATTGCTCGCCCTCGAGCAAGAGAAGAAAGAATAGATGAAGAAGAAGAAGAAAATATGGAGGAGAAGAATGAGAGGTGTATTCGGCCAAGAAGGGGAAGAGAGGGTTGTGTTGTGTGAAAATGAGGAAGAATGGAGGGCTTTATATAGGGAGGGGATGGGGGGTAAGGTTCAGCCATAAGGGTGGGTTTTGGGAGGGAATTTGATTTTGAATTTTGAAGGTAGGTGGGGTTTATGGGGAAGAGTGGATGGATGTGAGTGGTAAAGTGGTGATAGGGAAGAGAGATGGAGGTGATTGGTGAAGAGTTTTGGGGAAGAGTGTTTATTGGGAAGAGAGGATGAACATTGAGAAAAGGGAAGAGAGTGAGTGGTGGTAGGTGGGGATCCTGTGGGATCCACAGATCCTGAGATGATCCTGTGAGGTCCACAGATCTTGAGGTGTCAAGGATTTACATCTCTGCACCAATTAGGCATGTAAAATGCCTTTGCATGCAATTCTGGCGTTTAAATGCCGAATTGATGCTTGTTCTGGGCGTTCAGCGCCCAGATGTAGCATATTTCTGGCGTTGAACGCCAGTTCTGTGCTTGTTTCTGGCGTTCAGCGCCAGCTTTCCTCACTGTGCATTTCTGGCATCTGAACGCCAGGATGCTGCTTATTTCTGGCGTTCAACGCCAGATCTATGCTCTGTTCTGGCGTTGAACGCCAGCCAGATGCTCCTTACTGGCGTTTAAACGCCAGTAAGATCCTCCTCTAGGATGTGATTTTTCTTCCGCTGTTTTTGATTCCGTTTTCAATTTTTATATTTATTTTGTGACTCCACATGATCATGAACCTAATAAAACATGAAATAACAATAAAAATAAATTAAAATTAGATAAATAAAAATTGGGTTGCCTCCCAACAAGCGCTTCTTTAATGTCAATAGCTTGACAGTGGACTCTCATGGAGCCTCACAGATGTTCAAAGCATTGTTGAGACTTCCTAACACCAAACTTAGAGTTTGGATATGGGAGTTCAACACCAAACTTAGAGCTTGGTTGTGGGCTCCCAACACCAAACTTAGAGTTTGACTGTGGGGGCTTTGGTTGACTCTGTTTTGAGAGAAGCTTACTGTGCCTCTTTTCCATGTTTACAAAAGGATGACCTTGGGTTTTAAACACAAGGGAGTCCTCATTCAATTGAAGGACTAGTTTACCTCTGTCAACATCAATCATAGCTCTTGCTGTGGCTAGGAAGGGTCTTCCAAGGATGATGGATTCATCCTCATCCTTCCCAGTATCTAGGATTATGAAATCAGCAGGGATGTAAAGGCCTTCAACCTTTACTAACATGTCCTCTACTTGTCCATAAGCCTATTTTCTAGAATTGTCTACCATCTCTAATGAGATTTTAGTAGCTTGTACCTCAAAGATTCCCAATTTCTCCATTACAGAGAGTGGCATAAGGTTTATTCCTGATCCCAGGTCACACAGAGCCTTCTCAAAGGTTATGGTGCCTATGGTACAAGGTATTAGGAATTTTTCAGGATCCTGTTTCTTCTGAGGCAATCTCAGTTGATCCAATACATTTAGTTCATTGGTGAACAGGGGAGGTTCATCTCCCCAAGTCTCTTTACTAAATAAATTGGCATTCAGCTTCATGATTGCACCAAGGAACTTGGCAACTTGCTCTTTAGTAATATCCTCATTCTCTTCAGAAGAGGAATACTCATTAAAGCTCATGAAGGGCGTAAGGAGGTTTAATAGAATCTCTATGGTCTCTAGATGAGCCTCAGATTCCTTTGGTTCCTCAGAGGGGAACTCCTTATTAATCACTGGACTTCCCAGGAGGTCTTCCTCCTTGGGATTCACGTCCTCCCCTTCCTCTTTGAATTCGGCCATGATGGTTATATCAATGGCCTTGCACTCTCTCTTTGGATTCTCTTCTGTATTGCTTGGGAGAGTACTAGGAGGAGTTTCAGTGATCTTCTTACTCAGCTGGCCTACTTGTGCCTCCAAATTTCTAATGGAAGACCTTGTTTCATTCATGAAACTCAGAGTGGCCTTAGATAGATCAGAGACTAAGTTTGCTAAATTAGAGGTGTTTTGTTCAGAGTTCTCTGTCTGTTGCTGAGTGGATGATGGAAAAGGCTTGCTATTGCTAAACCTATTTTTTCCACCATTATTAAAGCCTTGTTGAGGCTTTTGATCCTTCCATGAGAGATTTGGGCGATTTCTCCATGAGGGATTATAGGTGTTTCCATATGGTTCACCCATGTAATTCACCTCTGCTATTACAGGGTTTTCAGGATCATAAGCTTCTTCTTCAGAAGATTCCTCTTGAGTACTGTTGGATGCAGCTTGCATTCCATTTAGACTCTGAGAAATCATATTGACTTGCTGAGTCAATATTTTATTCTGAGCCAATATGGCATTCAGAGTATCAATTTCAAGAACTCCCTTCTTCTGAGGTGCTCCATTACTCACAGGATTCCTCTCAGAAGTGTACATGAACTGGTTTTTAGCAACCATGTCAATGAGTTCTTGAGCTTCTGCAGGTGTTTTCTTTAGGTGAATGGATCCACCTGCAGAAGTATCCAATGACATCTTAGCTAATTCAGACAGACCATCATAGAATATATCCAGGATGGTCCATTCTGAAAGCATGTCAGAAGGACACTTTTTGGTCAGTTGCTTGTATCTCTCCCAAGCTTCATAGAGGGATTCACCTTCTTTCTGTCTGAAGGTTTGAACATCCACTCTAAGCTTGCTCAGCTTTTGAGGAGGAAAGAACTTGGCTAAGAAAGCCGTGACCAGCTTATCCCAAGAGTTCAGGCTATCTTTGGGTTGAGAGTCTAACCACACTCTAGCTCTGTCTCTTACAGCAAACGGGAAAAGCATGAGCCTGTAGACTTCAGGATCTACTCCATTAGTCTTAACAGTATCACAGATCTGCAAGAATTCAGTTAAGAACTGAAAAGGATCTTCAGATGGAAGTCCATGAAACTTGCAGTTTTGTTGCATCAGAGAAACTAATTGAGGTTTAAGCTCAAAATTGTTTGCTCCAATGGTAGGGATGGAGATGCTTCTTCCATGTAAATTGGAATTAGGTGCAGTAAAGTCACCAAGCATCCTCCTTGCATTATTATTATTTTCGGCTGCCATCTCCTCTTCCTCTTCGAAAATTTCTGTAAGGTTATCTCTGGATTGTTGTATTTTAGCTTCTCTTAGTTTCCTCTTCAGAGTCCTTTCAGGTTCAGGGTCTGCTTCAACAAGAATGTTCTTGTCCTTGCTCCTGCTCATATGAAAAAGAGGGAACAGAAAAATAATAATAATAGGGATCCTTTTTGCCCAAGTATAGAGGTTCCCCTGTGTGAGTAGAAGAAGAAAAGAATGTAATGTAAAGAAGGGAAGAAGAGAAAATTCGAACACAGATGGAAGAGGGGGTTCGAATTTGGGTGAGATGAAGTGTTAGTAGATGAATAAATAATTAGAAGGAGATGAGAGAGAAAGAGGATTTTCGAAAATAAAATTTTGAAAAGGGGTTAGTGATTTTCAAAAATTAGGAATAAAATCAAATTAAAAATTAAAAATTGAAACAATTAGTTAATTAAAAAGAATTTTTGAAAAAGAGGGAAGAGATTTTCGAAAATTAGAGAGAGAGAGTTAGTTAGGTAGTTTTGAAAAAGATAAGAAACAAACAAAAAGTCAATTAGTTAGTTGAAACAAATTTTAAAAATCAAATTTTAAAAGATAAGAAGATAAGAAGTTAGAAAAGATATTTTAGAATCAAATTTTTGAAAAAGATATGATATGAAAATATATGATTTTAAAAAGGATAAGATAAAAAGATATTTTTGAAAAGTTATGATTGAAATTAGTTTTGAAAAATATTTGATTTTTAAAATCACAATTAATGACTTGATTCACAAGAAATCACAAGATATGATTCTAGAACTTAAAGTTTGAATCTTTCTTAACAAGTAAGTAACAAACTTAAAATTTTTGAATCAAAACATTAATTGTTGATGATATTTTTGAAAATTATGAGATAAAGTTAAGAAAAATATTTTTGAAAAATAATTTTAAAATTTTTGAAAATAAATAAAAAAATGAAAAAGATTTGATTTTTGAAAAAGATTTTGAAAAAGATAAGATTTTTAAATTGAAAATTTGATTTGACTCATAAGAAACAATTGAATTTTAAAATTTTTTGAAAAAGTCAATCCAAATTTTCAAATTTTATGAGAGAAAAAAGGAAAGATATATTTTTTTATTTTTGAATTTTTAATGATGAAAGAGAAAAACATGAAAAAGACTCAATGCATGAAAATTTTGGATCAAAACAATGAATGCATGCAAGAATGCTATGAATGTCAAGATGAACACCAAGAACACTTTGAAGATCATGATGAACATCAAGAACATATTTTTGGAAATTTTTATATGCAAAGAAAACATGCAAGACACCAAACTTAGAAATCTTTAATGCTTAGACTCTATGAATGCAAAAATTCACATGAAAAACAATAAAAGATACAAAACAAGAAAACATCAAGATCAAACAAGAAGACTTACCAAGAACAACTTGAAGATCATGAAGAACACTATGAATGCATGATTTTTTCGAAAAATACAAGATAAACATGCAATTGACACCAAACTTAAAATCTGACTCAAGACTCAAACAAGAAACAAAAAAATTATTTTTGATTTTTTGATTTTCTAAATTTTTTTTTGGATTTTTTGAAAATTATTTGAAAAAAAAAATAAGGATTTCAAAATTTTTAATATGAATTCCAAGAATCTTGTGCTCTTTAGTCTAAAGCTCCAATCTGAGGGTTAGACATGGCTTAATAGCCAGTCAAGCTTTAGCATGTAAATCAGGTGGATCAGGAACAGCAGCAGGTGGATTAGCAACAACTAGCTTGCTCTTGATAATGTTGGGTTGGAAGCCCCAGTCCAAATAAATTTAGACATGGCTTTACAGCCAGCCAGGCTTCACATGCTTCATGAAACTCTAGAATTCATTCTTAAAAATTCTGAAGAACATAATAAAAAAATTTTTGAAAAGAATTTTTATTTTTTTTTCGAAAATAAAGGAGAAATTTTTGAAGATTTTTGAAAATAAAACAAAAAAAAATTACCTAATCTGAGCAACAAGATGAACCGTCAGTTGTCCAAACTCGAACAATCCCCGGCAACGGCGCCAAAAACTTGGTATGCGAAATTGTTACTCTGAGGTTGTAAAATTTGTTCTTCGTTCTCTCCCTGGTAATGGCGCCAATAACTGGTGCACAATACCATGGTCCAAACATAACTTCACAACTTTGCACAACTAACCAGCAAGTGCACTGGGTCGTCCAAGTAATAAAACCTTACGTGAGTAAGGGTCAATCCCACGGAGATTGTTGGTATGAAGCAAGCTATGGTCACTTTGTAAATCTCAGTCAGGCGGATATCAGATGGTTATGGAGTTTTCGAATTATAATAAATAAATAGAAAATAAAGATAGAAATACTTATGTAATTCATTGGTGAGAATTTCAGATAAGCGTATAGAGATGCCTTCGTTCTACTGAACTTCTGCTTTCCTGCTGTCTTCATCCAATCAGCCCTACTCCTTTCCATGGCAAGCTTTCTGTAAGGGCATCACCGTTGTCAATGGCTACATCCCATCCTCTCTGTGAAAATGGTCCAAATGCTCTGTCACGACATGGCTAATCATCTGGAGGTTCTCGATCATATTGGAATAGGATTTACTATCCTTTTGCGTCTGTCACTACGCCCAGCACTCGCGAATTTGACGTTCGTCACAGCCATCCCTTCCCAGATCCTAATCGGAATACCACAGACAAGGGTTAGACTTTCCGGATCTCAGGAATGGCCATCCATGGGTTCTAACTTATACCACAAAGATACTAATAACTCGGACTCGGTCCTCTGTATTAGATATCTAAGAGATACTCATTCTAGCTTGGTTGCATGTAGAACGGAAGTGTTTCTCAGGCACGTGTTCATAAGTGAGAATGATGATGAGCGTCACATAATTATCACATTCATCATGTTCTTGGGTGCGAATGGATATCTTAGAAGCAGAATAAGTTGAATTGAATAGAAAACAGTAGTATTTTGCATTAATTCATGAGGAACAGCAGAGCTCCACACCTTAATCTATGGAGTGTAGAAACTCTACCTTTGAAGATACATAAGTGATGAAGGTTCAGGCATAGCCGAGAGGCCAGCCCCCAAAACGTGATCACAGGATAAAAAATACAATCCAGGATGTCTAATACAATAGTAAAAAGTCCTATTTATACTAAACTAGCTACTAGGGTTTACAGAAGTAAGTAATTGATGCATAAATCCACTTCTGGGGCCCACTTGGTGTGTGCTTGGGCTGAGCTTTAGCTTTCCACGTGCATAGGCTTCTTCTGGAGTTGAATGCCAAGTTGTAACGTGTTTTTGGCGTTCAACTCTGGTTCGTGACGTGTTTCTGGCGTTTAACTCCAGACTGCAGCGTAGAACTGGCGTTCAATGCCCTTTTGCGTTGTCTAAACTCGACCAAAGTATAGACTATTATATATTGCTGGAAAGCCCTGGATGTCTACTTTCCAACCCAATTGGAAGCGCGCAATTTGAAGTTCTGTAGCTCCAGAAAATACACTTTTAGTGCAGGGAGGTCAGAATCCAACAACATCAGCAGTCCTTCTTCAACCTCTGAATCTGATTTTTGCTCAAGTCCCTCAATTTCAGCCAGAAAATACCTGAAATCACAGAAAAACACACAAACTCATAGTAAAGTCTAGAAATGTGAATTTAACATAAAAACTAATAAAAACATCCCTAAAAGTAACTAGATCCTACTAAAAACATACTAAAAACAATGCCAAAAAGCGTATAAATTATCCGCTCAACAATAAGATTTTTTGAAAAAGATATGGTTTTTAAGTTTTGAAAAAATTTGATTTTTGAAAACTTGACAATTGAGATATGATAAGATAAAATTTTAAAATCGAAATCCGAAATTTTAATAAAAAATTCGAAAATAATAATTAAATAAAAATAAAAAAGATATTTTTTTTTTAATTTTATGATGAAAGAGAAAAACACAAAAAAGAGACAAGACTTAAAATTTTTAGATCTAGTGCACCTAAATTTTCGAAAATTTGGAGGAAAATACAAAGGAACACCAAACTTAAAAATTTTAAGATCAAAACACATGCAACACTCAAGAACACCTTGAAGACTCACAAGAACACGAAGAACAAAATTTAAAGACTCAAGAACACAAGAATATAAAAAGAACACCAAACTTAAAATTTTTAGAAATCCAAGACCAAATTTTCAAAAGTTCCAAGAAAAATAAAAGAAAACACCAAACTTAAAGACTTGACACAAGAATTAAACAAAGAAAAATTATTTTTGAAAAGTTTTAGAAAGAAAGACTCAAAGAAACACAATTACCAAGAAAATTGACACATTCAAAGAACACAATTCAGAGGATGCCAAAAATAAACTATATGAAAAATGTTTTTGAAATTGAAAAGCATGAACAGGCAGGACTCAAAACCAAGAACAAAAATTGAACAAAGAAAAGAAAAATATTTTTGAAAAAGATTTTTAATTTTTTTTTTTTGGAAAAATTGAGATGAAGAAAATCAAAATCAAAGACTTAACAAAAATAAAAATTACCTGATTTAGGGAGCAAGACAATCCGGTAGTTTGTCCAAACTCAACAATCCCTGGCAACAGCGCCAAAACTTGGTTGCGCGTGTACGCAAAACCCACACTATTTCATACAACAGCAGTAGTACCAACAAGTACACTGGGTCGTCCAAGTAATACTTGAGCGAGTCAGGGTCGATCCCATGAGGATTATGGCTTGAAGCAAGCTTATGGTTGTCTTGCAGGTCTTAGTCAGGCGGAATAAGAATGTCTTTGGAGTTGTAAGAGTAATTTACACCTTAAAATCATTAATAAGAATAAATCAATAAAAAGAATAGAGTTGAGAGTCGGAGTTTCTTTGTCTTTTTGAAGTCACTTTGGTACTATTATCTTCTTTGCTTGTGAATGATCTTCTTCTTTGGCAGGCTGTAAGTGATCAAAGCCACGCCAATGGTCCTTGACCTCCTCTGCTACAGGTTGAACGCCATTGTCAGTGGTCATTCAATCTGACGGAGGGTGAAGTGCATAGCAATCCATTCTCTTGGCGATCCTACTCAAAGCGCCATAAACAAGGTCAAATCTTCCAGATCAGAGAACGCTGCTTCTTTGGATTCTAGACTATACCACAAAGACCCTAATCTCCCTGGAGATCGGCTGATCTGGTGTCTTGAGAAGTCCCCAACGAAATTGTGGATTAACCGTCTGAGTGATGTATAAACATAGCTGTTGGTTCGTGCTTTCCAGCTAAGTATTCACACGAACCCAAGTAGACGCGGGTGTTTGTTAGGCACGTTCGTCATAATGTGATGAACAGAGCCAATTTGTCAGATCGTCCTGCTCACCACGATGAAGATCGGAATATACATCTTAGAGATAGATCAAACACGGATCGAAGGAGAAGAAATAATACTTTTATTAATTCATAGGATCAGCAGGGCTCCTCCCCTCAACCTAGGAGGTTTAGAAATTCATACTGAAAGTAAAAACAATGGAATTCGATGCCCTCGAGTGTGACATGAAGGGCGCCTGAGGCACCAATTTGGGTGCCTAAGGCGCCACATTGTTGGATCACCATTGATGGTCCTGGAGGTGGCATGAAGGTGGCGCTTGAGGCTCCGATTTAGGTGTTTGAGGCGCCACAAGTGTGTCCAATTTTGATGCCTTGAAGTGTGTTGTTGATGGGCGCTTGAGGCGCCATTTTTTGGTGCCTAAGGCGCCATTTTTAGGTGCCTAAGGCGCTAATTCCCCCCTTGGAAAGTATTCGAAGGCGCCTACTTCTATTGGCGCTTCACAAGGTAGCGCTTGAGGCACCACTAGAGGTGCAAGGGTGAGGGTTTGATCCTTGCTCCACCCTAATGCATGCTTCATTGGATTTACATTGATAACTCATGCATGCTTCTTTTCATTGCCTCCAAAACATGCATTGTTGATGCTCCTTGCTTCATTAACTTCTATTCAAGAAATCAATAAACAAAATTACATCAAAGCATGGCTCATATCATCAAGAATAATCACCAAATGCATTAGTGAACATAAATTCGCAATTTAAGCTTATATATTCATGAATGAACACAATTCAACTTAATATTTAATGATTTTTTTCATGTACAAATAAGTGATGATTAACAACGAAACCACTTGATTATTGAATAAAATTCATGAAACAAAGTCTTAAACTAGCTAATTAACTAACTAAGATGCAAATGCATCAAGGACTATTTCATTAAAAGTAATTATATTAATTTTATGATTATTGAAGTTTAAATTAATTATGATTTATTTTATTGGTTTTAAATATTTATTAGAAACTATTTTAATAGGCAAAATTAAATTAATTTTTATAATTATTATTATTTGAGGAAATAATTTAGATTATTATATAATTTTGTTATAATAAGATATTTTACATAATTGAAATTATAATTTTGGTAATCTATAAATAATGAATATTTTATAATTTAATTTCGGTGATTAATATTTCAAGTCTAAAATCTGATGGTATGAGTAAATATTGGTACTCTTCGATAAACTTAGCTTAGCTAATGCTTCATCATGTATCTTCATTTCTTATAATCACTATGTCACTAATGTCATTTATATTAGTAAATTTACCTCCATATGTATTATTACTCGTGTTTTAATATATCTATCTTTTGTAATTATCCGTTTAAGATATTTATAACTTGAATCGCTCACCAAAAGCTTAACCAATTGACACATGCCCCCCCTTATAACACCACATCACCATCATTTTCTTTATTTTTCTCATTCAGTCGTGAGTCATGAGAGAATAAAGAAAGAGAACCATGAGAGAGAAAGTTCCATGGCACCGTGAACCTTCCAAATTTGATTTTTTGAGCTCCGTAATTTCCTAAAAAATCTAAACCGATTAATGTGTTCGTATCTTCCTTCTCTTCACAATGGTACCACACTTTCTATTGGGAGGAGCACCGCGTGGCGCTACTGTCCCTCCATTTAAGGTTCGATAGAGTGAGCCCTAGAGGTGCTGTAGCTGATTTTGACGTTTTCTTCTTTGATTTCTTGTTCAGAAAGCTTTATTGGTGTTTTAGTTTAGTGACTGTCATATAAAGGTAGGATTTGGTAATTTTGTAATAATTAAATATATTATTGATGTGTGATTGATAAATTCAAGTTTGAGATTTGATTTTGAATGCTTTTGTGCTTGAATTTTGGTGAAATTTTGTTGATTTATTGACTTGTGGTTCGGCTTCAAGAGGACAGCAAGAACCGAACTATTTTAGTTACTTATTTTTGATGAAATATTGATAACCATGGAAGGTTAAGGTGAACTCTGTAAAAAATTGGTAACCAAAAAGTTCAAAAATTGATTAAAAATTAAACCAAAAATTTGAAGAAATATTAAAAGAAGGTTTAGTTTTTATAGTGGAGGTGTGATCACCAATAGAAATTTTATTTTTGAGAATAAGATTGTATTTTGATAAAAGATCGTAGTTAAAAATAGTAGTTTTATAAGTTTATACATATTTTAGGTAATAAGTAAAAATTCAGGAGTAAAATAGATATTTTATAAAAGTATAACGATATTTTTTATAATTATAATGTATGTAAATTATTTTAGTAAGTTCGTATAGTACATTAGTTCAAGATATAAATCTTTCTAAAAGTTTGAAACTAAAATGTAATTCCTAAAAGTTTAACAATAAGACTTTTAATTAACAGGTTTTCATTATCAAAATAATAATGATATTACCCTTTTATTATTAAAATTAGTCTACTCATAATAATATAATTATTATCGTTTTACTAAAGATATTATTTAATTTGAATAATTGTTAATGAAAAAGTGAAACAATAATATTCCCTAAAAGTTTTAGAAAGTCAAATTTAAGCTAAAAATCTAACACACTTAGGGAAAGATGATGGAAGAGCACAAAGATAATTTATATTGTTGAAATGTAAGAAAGTAAAAGAATAATAAGAAAGAAAAGAAAAGAAAAAGATTAAAGGGATCTCTGCCATAATAGAGTAGAGAGAAAAGACTTGAAGAATATAAAGAACCTCTGCCACAGGAGAGTAGGGAATAGAAAAAAAAAGAATATATTAACTAAAGGAATCTCTGTCACATTAGAGTAGAGAGTAAAGACTAAAAGAATGAGGAATCTTTGCCACAGGAGAGCAGAGGTCAAAGATAATTGTTATTGGGACTTAGTGCCAAATATATAGTGGGGACGCCCACACACTGTGAATTATTTTTCAGATGTAAGCATATTAAATATATTTAAAAGTCACATTATATGCAGCCTAGCCGTAAGACTTATATACACACTGTGTGCATCTGAAAAGTCATATCTAGGACTTGTGTCCGAGTAATGTCGGGGACGAGTAGGCAACTGTCACATGAGCTCATGGCCTGTGTAGGGCTAGACATGCATCATACTTGTTTACGCATATTTCTATATTGTGTATCTCTGTGAATGTGTGTGTGCTTTCTAATTGATTGCTCCTTTGTACTTTTTGTATGTTTAAGTTAATATGTACTCTATTGTTTGTCTGTTGTTAAAACACCGACCCTACTAAGGATTCTCCAATTCTTACCCCCTCTTTCAATCTTTTCAGTTACAGATGTGAATGCTTATTGTGAAGTTGTGAAAGCATAGAAGAGTTTGTTTGCGAGTTGAGTTATTGCTAGAATTTATTTTTTCCTCGTCTTGTTAGTTGAAACTTTTATTTCAGAGGGGTAGGCTTATATTTGTTATTCATTGAATAACTATAATGTATTACTAGTAATTATGTGATCATTATCAATTGGAAGTCTTTGATGAACGATTTTTAGTGAATAAAAACAATTTACTAGCTTTTTCCTAAAACTAGAAACGTGTTAACGTCGTAAAGGCTTATTATTAAATAGATAATAAAGGAAAACAGGTTAGTAATACCTTACTTTTACTAAGATCATGATGTGTTAGAAATTGGGTCGTTACAAAAATATTCTCCATTTTTGCTTCATCTCTATCATAGGTCCATGTTTAATTGTTTCTACTGAGAAGATGGATCCCCGTGAATATCCATGAATATTATTTTTAAAAAAATTCAAAAAAAAATGCAAAGCCATAACATAATCTAATTAAATTTAAAAAAAATCCAACATAATGACAATCCAAACATAATTTAACATAAACCAAACATACACATTAAATATCTAACATACATACTAAAAGAAAAGAAAAAAACAATTTATAATTATCAAAACCAAACTAATAATGGACCTGGTCATAATACTGGATCATATGAGTTATTGGTTTAACTATTAATTACTGGTTGAACCAATAATTTAGATATAATTAAATATTTATATTAAATTATATTCCATTCTTTTCGTAATAATTATTTTTTTATTTTATTTTGGTATTAAATTAACTATTATTTTTGAATTTTAATAATTTATTAAGTAGTTTATACCTATTATATAACTCAAGTATTTATTAAAACAATATCATATAATCATAGAAAGAGAAAATATATTATAATTAATAAAGAGTATTTTTGTCTTATTTTATAATTTATAAATATTTAATTAAATTTAATATTTATTTTAATAATTATATTATTAGAAAATATGACTAATTTAAAAAAGAATGAGTACAAAACTAAAACTAAATTAATTAAATATAAAATAGTTTCGTTAAAAATGATATAATATATATAAGGATAAGTACTGTTTCAGTCCGTAAGATTTGGGGTCAAAATCGAAATCGTTACAAACTTTTTTCTTCTATTCGAAATGGTCCTCAATGTTCCATTTAGTATTAAAATCATTCTTTTAACAAATTTACCTTTGATGAGTCTCATCCTCTTCATCTATATCTCTCTCCTTCTAGAACCTAAAGTTAAAATCTTTTGTTCTAATTTGTTTTTTCAATCATTCACTTTAATTCAATTCCAACTATAGCCACCACACCCTTACACTTCTACATTATCTTGTGTGCTTTACCATCCTTATCTTTTCGTCGTTCTTCTATTCTATCTCTACTTTTCATATCTCACTTCAATAGTTCCTCAACAAAGCTTAAAACTTTCTTTCCTCTCAAGCATGCTGGAAATGCCACCGCTGCACCCTCTACCATTCGTAGTGATTCCCTTTCTTCTCACATGACATGGAATGAACCACAGAACGGGGTGGGAGGTTGAGGATTTGGGTGCTGCTGCTGACTTGTTGAATTGTTTCCCTAGGCATGGGTTGATGGTTTTTTTCGATGATAGCAGTGATAGATCAAGTCGACAACCTCTCTCTCTCTCTAATGAATTTTTTCATTTTCTTTTTTCAAAAAAAATCTGAATATTTTGTTGTTGTTGTTAGATTTAAAAAAAAAAACTCTAAAGTGTTAGTGGTGGTGACTATGAAGAGGAAGCCAGTGGTGATAAATGCAAGGTGAGAGATGGTGTAGTGGCGGGGAAATTTTGTTATCTAAAAAATTATTGTCCTTAAAATGACGATTTTAATACTAATTAGAACATTGAAGATCATTTCAAACCAAAAAAAGGTTAAGGACGATTTTAATTTTGACCCCAAACCTTAGAGACCAAAACAATACTTATCCCATTAATTAACGTATAATATCAAAAGTGTTAGTCTAGCTTAGAGGTAGAGTCTTCTTTTCCCAGACTGGATTATGTAGGTTCGTGGAAGTGAGAAGGTGCACTCACTATAGGATTGATATACCATGTAAACCCCAAGTAATTAATAAATAGTTAACCAATAAATTAATTATTATTTAAAAAAATTAAGAAATTAAATTTGACAAGTTAGAAGAGTAAAAATAATTAAAATATAAATTTTAACACTAATTTTAAAGATTTTAGCCTAAAATTGGACAAACGATCCAAATCAGTTGGACCGGATCCAAACCGGACCCATGACCCAACATATAAGAAGCCAATTTCAACCTCCTTCCCCTTCATTTCACTTAAATCACGTTGAGGAGCAGCAGAAAACCTCAAACCCTAACTCTTCTTTCAACTCAAATTTCAATTCCACATAACTTTTAATTCGAAACTCCGATTGACGAACCGTCAACGGTCACGCATTCATCTCAGAATCCTCTACAAAATCCACTAAACAATTTTGTAAGAAACTTGAGTCTTTTTACTCAGATATTCTCATTTAAGTTTTGAAAATTTAGAGTTTTAGGTTTTGAAGAATTGAATAATTTTGATGGTTTAGGTGAACTCTAGCAGCAGGTAATCATCGGGTTTTGTCCATTTGACCCGTGGGTAACGGTAAGAAAACCCTAACCCCATGTGAATCTTTGATTTTTATGAGGATTAAAAATTTAAATTGTGACTATATATAAAATTGTGTGGTGTTAGATTGAATACATGTGAAAGTGAAGTCAAAGTGGTGAATTGGAACCAAGTTGTGGTGGATATAAGCTGGTTGAGTTGATTTGAAGACCCTGAGGCATGTGGAGAAGAGAATTTGTGGTGTTTGTGACTTAGGGAGAAATCGGCCAATGTGAAATTGGAACCAAGATATGATTTTGGTGAATTGGAACCAAGATATGATTTTGGTTTCTCGTGGATAATGTGTAAGATAATGTGAAAACTTAGGCTAGTTGACCGTAGGATAAGTCGGATTATATGAATGATTGAGAATTAGTGATTTTGTTAAATGAATTGGTTGGTTTGATAGAGTATATGTGATGTATGTACATAATGTGAAAGTGTTGATTTTATGAGTATTGATAATGATTATGAATGATAATAATGATATATTGATGAATTGTGTTGTTGTCGATTATTGATTGTTGGGTTGGAAGGGAGAAAAATTAAGCATAGGAATGTTATGGAAGAGATGAGATGGATATGAGATTGCTTTGAGAGGATTTGGTGTTGTTCTAAGGAGTAAAATAATGGTTTGAAATTAAGATTTTGGAAAGAATTGGATTTTGGTGTTTTGTTAAAAGAAACAAGAATTTTTTACCAACTTCAGCGAGTCATAACTCGACTTCCAGATGCCCAATTTATGTGAAACTTATTTCAAATAAAAATTGGATCCGTGAAGTTTATGCCGTTTGAATAATGGATGAAAAAAATCATTTAAAACGAAAAAGTTATGCACGTTTAAAATTTGGTGCAAAAATATGATTTTAGTGGCTTTTGGAAGAAATGGGGTTCGCGCGTGCGGAACCATGGTCGCGACGTGAGCATTTTCCTCTGTCTCAAACACTCGCGTACGCAGAACATGGCTGTGTACGCGACTCTAAAAGTTCGCACGTGCAGAGGGGTATCTCGCGTATGCAAAGCCCCTTTTTTGGCCCAAAAATGTGATTTTGAACGTTTCACCAATCCTCTAACTTTTCAAACCTCTATAACTTCCTTCTAGGACCTAATACCTAGTTTCTAAACATAAAAGGAGAGGAGACATATAGTGGATGGTTGTGAAGTGGAAGAACTTGGATCAAGGGCTTTGAAAGAAGTTAAACATGGTATGAATAATGATGAAACTAGTGTTGGTTGATTGAGGAAGTGCAGAATATTGACACTATTATAAATGAAGGTTAACCTGATGATGATTGATTGAAAATGAATGAATATGATGAATGAGGCATGATTGAGATTGATTGATGATGAGTATGTCTGTGTTCTCTCTCTTGTTGTAAGGGTGACAGGGCACCTGATGAGCGGATATTTTATACGCTTTTTGGCATTGTTTTCATATAGTTTTTAGCATGTTTTGTTTAGTTTTTATTAAGTTTTCATAGGTTTTAGTGTTAAATTCATATTTTTGGATTCTACTTTGAGTTTGTGTATTTTTGTACAATTTCAGGTAATTTTTGGCTGAAATTGAGGACCTGGAGCAAAAGTCTGATTCAGAGACAGAGAAAATATTGTAAATGTTGTCTGGATCTGACCTCCTTACACTCGGAAGTTTATGGAGCTACAGAAGTTCAAATGGAGCGTTCTCAATGGATATGGAAAGCTAACATCTAGAGCTTTCCAGCAATGTATAATAGTCCATACTTTGCTTCAGATTAGAAGGCCCAAAATTGGCATCAAACGCCAGCCTCCTACCCCTTCCAGGCATCCAGCGCCCAAGGAGAAGAGACCAACGTCCAAACGCCCAAAGAGGACCCCTAGACAACGTTCAACGCCCTAGAGACCTCATAGCATGTGGATCTCATCAAAGCTCAGCCCAAATACTCACCAAGTGGGCCCCAGAAGTGGATTTTAGCACTAAAAAGACTATTTTATCCTTACTAGTCATTAGTTTAGTATTTAAAGTAGAAGATCAATCTTTGTTAAGGATATTCGCCCATCATTTACCATAATTTTGTTTTTCACATTGTATTTTCTATCAGTATGAGTTTCTAAACCTCCAAGGTTTAGGGGAGGAGCCCTGCAAAGTTTTATGGATTAATAAAAGATTATTGTTCCTCTTTAGTCCGTGTTTGATTCTCTGTTCTAAGATGTATATTTGTTCTTCATCAATATGAATGCGTTGAACTGGCATAAGGTTATCACATTCTACATGGGTTCAAAGTGCGTCTTTCATCGGACAATGATGAACCACCAGCTTGATTATGCATCTCTTAGACGGCTAATCCACGACTTTGTTGGGGACTTCTCGAGACACCAGTTCAGCCGATTTACGGGGAGATTAGGGTCTTTGTGGTAAAGGCTAGAACCCAAAGGCGCAGCATCCTCCAATCCGAAAGATTGGACCTTGTCTGTGGTGTTTTAAGTAGGATCACCAAGGAGAATGAACTGCAGAAGTTTCACCCTCAATCAGAATGGATCCGCACTAAACTTGGGGTTCAGATCTGGAGGAGTATTGGTGGTTGCTCAAACCAACGTCAAACACATACAGCCTGCCATAGAAGAAATCATTCATAATTGAAGAAATAGTAAGATCAGAGTTAATCCATAAGGAAAAAGCAACTCCAAGCCTCATCCATCTAAGTTTTAAGATTATTATTCCAAACATTCAAACTGCATTTAAACAAATCCAAAAACTTCTTGATCTGCCTAACTAAGACCTAGAAGATAACCATAGCTTGCTTCAAACCATAATCCTCGTGGGATCGACCCTGACTCGCTCAGGTATTACTTGGATGACCTAGTGCACTTGCTGGTTCAACTGTACGAAGCGTGGAGATTCGTGCACCAAGTTTTTGGCATCCTTGCCGGGGATTGTTCGAGTTTGAAAAACTAACGGATTATCTTATTCCATAGATCAGGTATTATCTTTAATTTTGTTAGCTTTTCTTTTATTTTATTCTTCCTATTTTCGAAAAAATAAAAAATATTTTCTTTTCTTGATCTTTTTTTAATTGAGTCTTTTGATTTTGTTCTTGTTGCTTAAAGTTCGAATTTTTTTTGTTTTCTTTCAAAAATTTTTTCAAAACCTTTTCTGTTTTTGGCTATGTATTTTCTATTTATTTTTCTTACTTTGAGTCTTACCTATTTCTTGTTTTCTTTTTCAAAGTTTTTTCAAAAATTTTTTCTTTTCTTTATTAATCTTTACCTTTTGTTTGAGTCTTTAGTTCTTGTTCTTGGTAAAAATTTCGAATTTTTTGGTGTTTTTTTCCAAAAAATTTTCAAAATTAGTGTCTTTTGTTTGATTCTTGTATCAATCTTTAAGTTTGGTGTCTTCTTGTGTCTTTTCTTTAAATTTTCGAAAATTGTGTGTTTGTTTTTCAAAAATTTTGAGTTTGGTGTCTTTTGCATGTTCTTGTGTTCTTTGAATTTTTTGAGTCTTGTTCTTGGTGTTCTTTTTAATCTTCAAAGTGTTCTTGTGTTTTCTTTTTGTTTTGATCTTAAAATTTTTAAGTTTGGTGTCTCTTGGTGTTTGTCTTCAAATTTTCAAAAATTGAGTGCTTTAAATCTAAAAATTTTAAGTTTGGTGTCTTTTTGTTGTTTTTCTCTTTTCTCATTAAATTCAAAAATAAAAAATAAAATATATTTTCTTATTTTTCATTAATTTTTTGAAATTTTTAATTAAAAATTCAGATTTTAATTTCAAAATTGTTATCTTATCTTATCTTGGTTTTAAATTTCAAAATTCAAATCTTTTCAAAATCAAATCTTTTCAAAAATCTTATCTTTTTCAAAATCTTATCTTTATGTCTTTCTTAAAAATTCAAAAATTTTCTCTTATCTTATTTCAAAAATTAAACCTTTTCAAAATTCAAATCTTTATTTTATCTTGTTTCAAATTCAAAAATTCAAAATTTAATTTTCAAATTTCAAATTTTAAATTTAAATCTTTTTAATTTTAAAACTTATTTTTTCTTAACTTCCTTATCTTATCTTTCTTACCTAACTTATCTTATCTTTCCTATCTTATCTTCTTTTAAATTTTAAAAGTAAATCTTTTTCAAATCTTTTCAATTCTTATCTTATCTTGTTGACTTTTTCAAATATTTTCAAAATCAAATCTTTTCTAATCTTCTATCTTATCTTATTTTTAATTCTCTTCTTAATTAGTTACTTGTTCTCTCTCTTCTTCTATTTCTCTCTCTTCTTTTTCGAAATATTAATTTTCAATTCTTTTTAATTAATTAGCTTATATTTTCAAAATAAATAAATAAAATAAAAACAAAAATATTTTAATTACAATTGACATCTTTATCTTTTATTTTTTCTCTTCTTCTACCTTTCTTCATCATGAACCCAAATGGGAATGAGAGGTTCAGACGAATTCTGGGATCCTATACAAACCCCACTGCTGACTTCTATGGAAGAAGTATTAGCATACCCCACATCAGAGCAAGTAGCTTTGAACTAAACTCTCAACTCATTACCTTAATGCAGCAAAACTGCTAGTATTCTGGATTTCCATAAGAAGAACCTACTGAGTTTCTGGCAGATTTCTTAAAGATTGCTGACACAGTACACAACGAGGGAGTAGACTAAGATGTCTACAGACTATTACTCTTTTCTTTTACTGTAAAAGACCAACCAAAGAGGTGGTTAGATAACCAGCCCAAAGCTAGCTTGAAAACTTGGAAACAGTTAGTAGACAAGTTTTTAAATCAATACTTTCCTCCAAGAAAGATGACCCAGTTGAGACCAGACATCCAAGGCTTCAAACAAGGAGATAGTGAATCTCTTTATGATGCCTGGGAGAGGTATAGAAGGATGCTAAGAAAATGTCTCACTGAAATGTTTTCAGAATGGGTACAGTTAGACATCTTCTACTATGGACTTTTAGACATGGCTAAAATATCTCTGGACCACTCGGCTGGTTCCATACATATGAGAAAAACCATAAAAAAGGCTCACAAGCTTATTAAGACAGTTGCCACTAATCAGCATCTGTACTCATCTGCTGAGACTTCTATGAAAGGAGAGGTTAAGGCAGTATCTACCAAACCTAACACTCCAAAAGAAGATGGCCCACTAATTCAGCAACTGCATGCCCTTGCCTAGCAACTACTGGAATTACAAGAGGCTTTGCGAGAAACTCAAGCTTCTAACAGGAATGTAGAAGCCCAGCTGAGTCAAACAAGGCAGCAGTTGAGGAGTGGGAAATTCTTAAACACCCAACCTCAGTACAACAAGAAAGAAAAGCTAACAGAGGAACACCAGACTGATGTCCAAGACATCTCTGAGGGCATTGAATGCCCAAAAAGGAATGTCATTGGCATTCGATGCCAAGAAGGGGTATCCATCCCTAGCGTTGAATGACCAATTGAGGACACCAACAAGGGTGTTAAATGCCCAAAAGGGAATAGTAGCACTGGCGTTGAACGCCAGGAAGGGGGCAGCAATATAGGCGTTGAACGCCCAAGCAAGGGAGGCCAGTCACATACTGATAACAACCATCCTAAGCAAGCTAGTAACCCCCCTTCCAAGACACAAGGTACTCGGGCTTCATCAACCAAGATTGATGAGTACAAGGCCAAGTTACCATACCCTCAAAGACTCCAGAAAGCAAAAAAGGATAGGCAATTTGCCAAATTCTTAGAAGCTTTTAAGAAGCTGGAGATCAAAATTCCCTTTACAGAGGCTCTTGAATAGATGCCATCATATGCTAAGTTTATGAAGAAAATACTGAACAACAAAAGGGATTAGAGGGAACTAGAGACAGTAGCTCTTACTAAGGAGTGCAATGCAGTCATTCAGAGGAACCTTCCTCAGAAATTACAGAGATACCCTAACACTCTTCTCAGAGACACAGAAGTGAATCCAAGAGAAGAAGAGACTCAAGAAGAGGTTGAGCCTCAATTGGTACACACTATTGAGGAACTAAATGAAGAAGAGACTCAAGAAAAGACTGAGAGCACATTGTTGCATGGTGCGTGTACGCAAACCCCACACTTTCGTACAGCAGTACCAGCAAGTGCAATAAGTCGTCCAAGTAATACCTGAGCAAGTCAGGGTCGATCACACGAGGATTGTGGCTTGAAGCAAGCTATGGTTATCTCGCAGGTCTTAGTCAGGCGGAATCAGAAGGTTGTTGGATAAACTTTAAATGATTATATGTCATATATAGAGTTGTAAGAGTAACGTGCGAAAGGGGTAAAACCAATTGGATTAAATGCTAGTAATAGAGTTGAGAGTTGGAGTTGCTTCACCTTTCTGAATTAACTCTGGTACTACTGCTCTCCTTGCTTGTGAGTGATTTCTTCAATGGCAGGCTGTATGTGATTGACACTGGTTTGAACAGCTGCCAATACTCCTCTGGATCTAAATCCCAGGTTTAGTGTGGATCCATCTTTACTTGAGGGTGAAGCGCGTACAGTCCATTCTCCTTCATGATCCTACTAAAAGTGGCACAGACAAGGTCGGATCTTCCGGATTAGAGAATGATGTATCTTTGGGTTCTAGCCTCTACCACAGAGACCCTAATCTCCCTGAAAATCGGCTGAACTGATGTCTCGAGAAGTCCCCAATGAAGTTGTGGATTAGCCGTCTGAGAAATGTATATTCAAGCTGTTGGTCGTCCTTGTCTGGTAAAAGACATATTCTAACCCAAGTAGACGCGGGTGTTTGTCAGGCAAGTTCATCTTAATGTGATGAACAGTGCTAATTAGTTAGATCATCCTATTCACCACGATGAAGTACGAATATACATCTTAGAATTAATCAAACACGGATCGAAGAGAAACAGTAATATTTTTATTAATTCATAGGACTCAGCAGGGTTCCTCCCCTCAACTTAGGAGGATTAGAAACTCATACTGAAGTAAAAATACAATGTAAAATGAAAATAGGGCTGAATAGGTTCCAAGAACTTCTTAATTACATAAATTAAATCTCTTAAATGTAAATAAATGACTAGTAACGGTAAAACAGTCTATTTAGTGCTAAAATTCAGTTCTAGAGCCCACTTGATGAGTGTTTGGGCTGAGTTTTGATGAGATCCACGTGATATGAGACTCCTAGGGGGTCCTCTCTGGGTGTTTGTACATTGGTCTCTGCTCTTTGGGCGCTGGACGCTTGCAAGGGGGCAGGTAACTGGCGTTGGATGCCAGTTTTGGGCCTTATGATCAGAAGCAAAGTATAAACAATTATATATTTCTGGAAAGCTCTGAAAGTCAGCTTTCCAGAGCTGTTAAGAGTGCTTTATTTGGACTTCTGTAGCTCCAAAAAAGCTCTTTCGAATGTAGGCAGGTCAGATCCGGACATCATCTGCAGTACAGTGCTTTCTCTGTCTCTAAATCAGACTTCTGCTCCAGCTCCTCAATTTCAGCCAGAAAATACCTAAAATTGTCCAAAAACACAAAAACTCATAGTAGAATCCAAAAATGTGAATTTAACACTAAAACCTATAAAAACTAAATAAAAACCCCTAAAAACTATATGAAAGTGATGCAAAAAAGCGTATAAAATATCCGCTCATCACAACACCAAACTTAAACTGTTGCTTGTCCCCAAGCAACTAAAAATATAGTAGGATAAAAAGAAAATTAAGATACAATGAATTTATAAGTTTTAATTGAAGCTTAGTTAAAATCAGATAAGCGAGTCTTAGTAGCTTTTTGCTTCTGAATAGTTTTGGCATCTCACTATCCATTGAAACTCAGAGATGTTGGCATCTTTAGGAACTTAGAATCCAGATGATATTATTGACTCTCTTAGTTAAGCTTATTTTGATTCTTGAACACAGCTTTTTAGAGTCTTGGCCGTGACCCTAAGCACCTTGTTTTCCAGTATTACCACCGGATACAATAATGCCACAAACACTTTAACTGGGTGAACCTTTTCAGATTGTGACTCAGCTTTGCTAGAGTCCCCAGAAAGAGGTGTCCAGAGTTTTTAAGCACACTCTTTTTGCTTTGGAACATGACTTAACTGCTCAGTCTAAAGCTTTTCACTTGACACCTTCACGCCACAAGCACATGCTTAGGGGCAGCTTGATTGAGCCGCTTAGGCCAGGATTTTATTCCTTTGGGCCCTTCTATCTATTAATGCTCAAAGCCTTGGGCTCTTTTACCCTTGCCTTTTGGTTTAAAAGGTTATTGGCTTTTTCAATCTGCCCTCCTTTTCCTGCATTATTGGGCAGTAATGGATTTTTCTGCTTTTTATTATTTTTTTTCCTTTTCACCATTTTTTTCTTTCTTTTTCGCATGCATATTATTTTTTCTTTTGAAACATGCTTTTTCTTTTCTTTTTGCTACTTTTTCTTGCTTCAAGAATCAATTTTATTGATTTTTCAGATTATCAATAATATTTTTCTTTTTTCCTTATTCTTTCAAGAGCCAACATTCTAAAATTTCAACTTCAAATATGCACTGTTTAATCATACATTCAGCATATCTTCGCCCACTATGTCTTTCCCACCACTCACTTTTCAAAGATTCCGATGGATATGCTGGTTCTAATTGGGTGTGTGATGGAAGGGAAGGAGATAAACTTCCCCCGACTGATCAGGCATAGTATGTGGAGAGCTCATATTCGCGGCTTGCTACCCTTCCCTACACTGGTCACCAGCATGATTGAGCTGGCAGGTGTCCCGTGGGAGGATGATGATGTGACACCACCACCCCCAGATGACGATGACAAGGAGACTACTATTCCATGGGGTGGGTGGGTGCACGAGAAGCCCCCACCCAAACGCCGTTCCCGAGCTAGAATAGTGGAGGAGGCAGCTCAGCCCTCATCGTCAGCAGCAGCAGCAGGACCCCCCTCTACTTCAGCAGCCGCAGCACCCTTACCACCACCACCACCACCAGCACCTAAGCCGACTTATCTGCTGGTGCAGCACCTGCTTTGCTTCATGGAGCACTTCGAGCGTCGTGTCATGCAACGTCTTGATCGCATCGAGTAGGTGTTTGTATCACAGGGCATCGAGCTACCGCCGCTCCCAGACTCTCCCGCTTCCGACGAGCAGGATCAGGAGGAGGAGCTGGCTGAGGAGCCAACTCATCAGGATGCACCACCAGAGACACAGGCCACCACTGAGGTCCAGTAGCCTCCTGAGGATCCACAGCCACATCCAGAGCCACAGCCACTCCCAGTCCCACAGCCCGAGCCTGAGGAGCCCGGCGCAATTGTTGACCCCCATCCTGAGCTTCAGCAGTAGCATCAAGGACGATGCTTGATTCTAAAGTGTGGGGAGGTCATCGTTTGTGACCGGTGTTTGCATTTATATGGTGAACTTTCGGACATCCATCTTTAGTTTCTACTACTTTATTTTATTTTACACTTTATATTTTAGATCATTTTGGGATGACTGTATATATTTGCTATTGTAGATACTCTTGTATTGGTCATTGCATACTTTTATTATTATTATTATTATTATTATTATTATTATATATATGTTTAGCATCTTAGTTTTTTATTGTGATTAGAAAAGTGTTTTGGATTGTTAAAAATCTAGTTAACCCTTTTTGTATAAGAATTGTGCTTTGATTGAAAAAAAAAGGGGGTAAAACTAGGAAAATTTTCAAAATTTTCTAAATCACAACATTGCACTGGAATAAGCTTAGTCAATATGATAAAAATTTTCAGGAAATTCATTTTTAGGGTACCACCCAATTGGTTGAAAAAATTTTTTTAGAACTTGCTTGAATTAGACACTTGTGGATCATGTTTTGAGCAAAGAACACAAGCATGTGAGATTTGAGCCTAATTATGTGGATACATTGATGAGAGAACTTTTGCGTGGTCTAGAAATTTGCAGATAAATCCTCATTGCAAGTATAGTTTCTAAACCAACAAAAGTCCTTTCATACAAACATTTTGGTTGTCACAAGTAACAAACCCTTTTTTATTATTGATAACCGAGTATTTAAACCTCGGGTCGTCTTCTCAAGGAATTGCAGGGAGGTGTTCTTATTATTGGTTATGAGTCTTGTAAATTGGGGTTTTGAAAGTAAGGAAGCAGTATGTTGAATGATAAGAAGAATAAAATAAATAAATAACTATAAAATAGACTCTTGGCAAGGTATGAAAACTGGAAGTCCTATCCTGGTTATCCTTATCAATTGTAATGAGAATTGAATTTTTCTCCCACTTTGTTAACCTCTAACTATAAAGGTAAGTCAAGTGGATGAATTAATTTTTATTTCTCAGATCCTAGTCTTTCCTTGGGAAAAGTTAGAGTTATTGGAACTTGAATTAATCCTTGAAGAATTCCAATTTTCAATCAATAATGAGTTTGATAACTCAAGTGTCTCTAATTATTTAACCAAAGCCAAAAGGGGAAATATCTAAATAAATTTAAAAGCATTCATATAAATAAAGCAAAGCAATCTTAAATCTGAAATACCTCAAATAATATTAATTAAGAAAATCATAACATGAATGTAGCATAAGCCAATTAGGCAACATAACTAATACAAGCATTAAAGCATCTAAAAGTAAAAAGAGAAATATAAAATAAAAAGAATATTGAACCGGGGATTGAGAGGCACTCCTAAAACTAAGAGAAATCCTAAATCCTAATCCTAAGAGAGATGAGAGAACCTCTCTCTCTAAAAACTACATCTAAATCCTAAAATTGTGAATATAAAAGCTTGATTATGAATGGATGTATTCCTCCACTTTATAGCCTCTAATCTGTGTTTTATGGGCCGCAAACTGGGTCAGAAATAGCCCAGAATTCGCTGGTAGCGAATTCAAACACGCTGATTTTTCATCACTGCGACGCGGCCGCATGGAGCACGCAGTCGCGTTGCCTAGCATCAGAGTAACTATGGCATATTATATATCAAATCGAAGCCCCAGACGTTAGCTTTCCAACGCAACTGGAACCGCATCGTTTGGACCTCTGTAGCTAAAGTTATAGCCGTTTGAGTGTAAAGATGTCAGGCTGGACAGCTTAGCAATTTCTCCAACTTCTTGTATTCCTTCCACTTTTGCATGCTTCCTTTCTATCCTCTGAGCCATTCCTGCCCTGTAATCTCTGAAATCACTCAACACACATATCAAGGTATCTAATGGTGATAAGGGGAAATTAATTTTTTGTAATTAAAAGGCTCGGGAAGCAAGTTTTCAATTATAGAATAAAATTAGGAAGGAAATATAAAACCATACAAATATTATGAATAAGTGGGTAAAGAGTTGATAAAATCCACTCAATTGAGCATAAGATAAACCATAAAATAGTGGTTTATCAACCTCCCCACACTTAAACATTATCATGTCCTCATGCTAAGCTCAAGAGAAGCTATAAAGATGAAGAGGAATGGTAGATTAATATGAAATGCAACCTATCTATATGAATGCAACTAAATGCAAAAATATTTCTACCTACTTGGTCAAAAGTAAATAAGTTCTCCAAGACAAACATAAATCAGATTTCACTAATTCAAATTATACAATAAAAGATAAGTAAACTTGTAAGAAGATAGCTCACGAAAGCAGGGAACATAGAATCAAGCATTGAACCCTTACTGGTAGTGTATATCACTCTAACTCTCAAGTGTCTAGGGTCAATCACTCTACTCTTCCCTAGTCATGCTTTCTAAACCTTGTTCTTCATCTAACCAATCAACAAATATTTAGCATACTAATGTAAACATCATGAGGTCTTTTCAGGGTTGTAATGGGGCTGAGGTAAAGGTAAGGGTACATGTATGGCCAAGTGAGCTGTAATATGAATCTTTGACTAACCTAAGCTCTCACCTAATATACATATACTCTATATACTGTTAAATTCATGCCTAACTACCCATAATTCCCACTTTTGTATGATTCCCATTCTCATGTACCAACTTTTCTTTTTAATTTATCACATGTGCATTGATCTTTCATTATTAAACTTAGCATTGGGGTAATTTTATCCCCTTATTCATATATATATATATTTTTTTTTCTCTTTTTCTCTTTTTTTTTTGAAAAATAAACATAACTTATCAATGCACATGAATTTTTAATTTTTTTTTTTTTGGTTTTACATGAGTAGGTTCCCAAATTTCCAATATTCAAATAAATTAGAAACAGGATACATTCCCTTATTAACCCTTGTTCCCACAATTTCCCCACACTTAGTTGATGCACAATCTCTATCTTAAGCTAACCAAAGATTCAATTGGGATATTTAATTTGTTTTTCTGCTTAAGGCTAGTGATGTGGTAAAATATAGAATAAATGGGATTAAAAGGCTCAAGGTGGCTAACAAGGGTGATGTAAAGGGTATGCTTATTTGGGATAAGTGAGCTAAAATCAAATAATGGCCTCAATCATATGCAAGCATGTAAATACACTAAATTTTGGACATATAGAATGGAACGAAGCAAAGGTTGCAATCATAGTGAAGAAAACACACAAGAATAAAAATTTATGGTTAAATAATGTAACCATGTAAATAAGCTCAAAATCTCACAGGTTGTGTGTTCTTTGGCTCAAAAACCATGTTCCAAATACAACTTCAAACAAGTTTTAAAAAATTTTTTTTTTCAATTTAAATTAGTGAAATTTTTCAAAGATAGGGTCTTAAAAGAATTTTATTACTTTAACCAAGTAGTAACTAGATGCATAAAATTAAACAAATATGCAAATGCAACAACTAATTTAACAAAGAAAATTAAACATTGGTGCTAAAATATGAAGTGACTAACCCATGGAAGTCGGTATCGACCTCCCCAAACTTAAAGATTGCACCGTCCTCGGTGCATGCTAAGATGTGCAGGTGGACGGGCTATTCCAACTAGCGCTTTTCTCCGAAGATTTGCATATGGACTTGTCTGTCTCCCCATGTAAACGTCTTCTGGTTCTCTTCCTGGTGGCCATCCTGAAAGAAAAAGGGAAAAAAGGTAACCCAATAATAAAGATAAGAAAATAAATGAAGTATGGTTGGGTTAATGCCAAATGATAAGGGTCTCATTTACATGGAAGCTTCAACATGTACGTGAGAAAACAATATAAGCACATGGCATACTAGTGGTGCAAAATTTGCAACAAAGGAGAGGAAAATGTGGGTAATGCAAGATAGTATAAGTTCATATCAATGAAAGAGAAGTACAAGTATCATAAAAGATTAGCATTGATTTAAATAATGTTACCCAATCAGAATAAAACAAGTCATAAGCACTAAGATAATACCAAAAAAGATATAACAGTTGAATAAGAACATTTGAACACCAATGGTAAAATAATAAATTTAGAAAAGAAAATAAAAATATACAAAATTAAAATGCAATGAATGAAAGTATGTAAATAAATAAAATAAAATAAAAGATAAAAAGAATGAGAAGTAAGAAAGAAAGAAGAAAGAAGAAAAGATAGAAGAAATTAGGATTAGAAAAGAAAAGATAAGATAATTGGCGCTGATCTGGATAGGTTGTGCGACACTGGCGACACGGTCGCGTGGGTGACGCGGTCGCGTGGTGCGCAATAAGGTTGGGTGACGCGGAAGCGTAGGGCACGCGATCGCGTGACTCGATTTGTGCTAGTGGCGCGAATGCAGCCTTGCGGTCGCACAACTCTCTGTTCAAAACTTAGTATTACCAAAATCCAGGGTGACGCGGTTGCGTGGTCGACGCGATCGCGCTGGTGGCCTTATTTCCAATATGACGCGGACGCTTGGGTGATGCGTTCGCGTGGCAGGGCTTGTGCTGCTAGCACGATTCCAGCCAAATTCCAGCTCAACTTTCGGCCATACACCTTTTTAACGTCGAATTTCATGTCACGCGGCCGCGTGGGTGACGCGGTCGCGTGGGAGGCCAAAGTTCCCACATGACGCAGACGCGTGGGCGACGCGGTCGCGTGGGGTGATTTGTGCCAAAGGCACGCCTCCAGCCACGCTCTCGCGTGACTTTCTGTTCGTTTTCTTTTCTTCCCATTGCACTGGTGACGTGGACGCGTCAGTGACGCTGCCGCGTCGCTTGCGTGCTTTTTTTTTATATAAATCTGAAAAATGCAGAATGTAGTGTTAATATGAATGTGATGCAAAACCTCCAGGTTCAATATAATAAAATAAAATAAAACTCGAAAACAAATAAAACGAGATAAAATTAAAATTAAAATTGTAAAGGAACAATCATACCGTGGTGGGTTGTCTCCCACCTAGCACTTTTAGTTAAAGTCCTTAAGTTGGACATTTGATGAGCTTCCTGTTATGGTGGCTTGTGCTTAAACTCATCCAGGAATCTCCACCAATATTTGGAATTCCAGTAGCCTCCGGGATCCCAAACTAGGCATGTAAAGCCATTAAGAAGCTTCAAACATATTCTTAGGCTCCCGGGGTGACAAATGTCAGAGCAGATTTCAGGATCCCAAATCTTGCTTTTACACCAATTTTTGTTGGGATTTGTATTTTTCCAGCCGGGTGATAAGTAATTTGAATTCTCACTGCAGCTACCAAACAGCTTCCTAGACCCATTCAATTGAGCTTTACACCAACCTTTACGTTTAAACTTAAAGCTTCCAACCATAATGAACCTTGCAGGACAATTCTTACCACTGACCATTTTCCTCTTACTCTTACTCTAAGTTGACCATCCGTCTCCAGTAGCCCATATTCAAGTGGGATTAAAAAGCTAAGGGATATGAATTTTACCCACTTGAATGTTGTGAAGGATGATGGCAACTTAGGGGGAGGGGTCTTCAATAACTTTGGCAAGGTGATTTCAAGCTCCACTCCCTTGTGCTCTTTGACAACTTCCACCTCTTTGCAAACTTCTTTAATTTCAACCTCTTCCTCTTGGTAGCTTTTCTCCAATTCAATCTCTTCTTTATTGCTTACTGAGGGCATGGGAGGTTGTGCTTCTTCTTCTTTAATCTCCATCTCTTGATCGACCTCTTCCAAGTCCTTAGTCATGATATGCATTGGAGGTTGTACACCCTCCTCAGCATCAATTTCAATCGCCTTGGAAGGAGGTTTTATAACCTGACTTTCCCATGGAGGTTCAGCATCTCCCAAGTCTTCAATCATTTCTTCCTCTGCAACTATTATGGCTTCCTCCACTTGTTTCAATACAAAGCCATGTTCCTCATTCTCCACCGAAGTTTCTAGTGTCTCCTTCATGCTTTGCTCTTCTTTTAATTCTCCACATGTAGCCATGGGAGTTCTTTGAGTGCTCAGATATTGGGAAGCTATTATATTTACTAACTCGCCTAAGGCGGCCGCGAAATTTAGCACACTCTTATTCATCCTTTCTTGCCTTTGAAGAATAACACGAAGTCTGTCATCCATTGGAGGTTGGGGTGGATACGAGGATTCATTGGTTGGGAGAGAGGGTTCATAATAGGAAGGTGGTTCATCTTGATAATGATATGGAGATGGTGAATATTGAGGTGGTGGTTCATGAGAGTAGTTGTGTTGGAAAGGTGGTGGTTTTGTGTATGGTTCATTTGGCTCATAAGGTAGTTGGTATGGTGGATACGGGTTAGGGTCATATAGAGGTGATTGGCGGTAAGGGGCTTGTGAGTATGGTGGTCCAGAGTTATTTTGAGGAGAGGGTTCATAGGCATATGGTGGTGGTTGTTGATAGTCCATTGGAGGTGGTTGTTGCCATGAGGGTTGATCAAATCCTTGTGGCTCCTCCCATCTTTGATTGTTCCAACCTTGATGCCTGTTCTCATTGTAATTTCTTCTTCCTGCAACATAATTATAACCAGTGATAAACCCATATTTTATGATATATTTTGTGCTTAATTTGAGTGATTTATTAAATCCTTCACCCACTTATTCATATTAATTTCATGGTTTTACTTCTCCTTCCTTATTATGTGATGTATGTGAAAAACATGTTTCCTATGCTTTAAAATTAATTATTTTTAATTACCTTTATTTCCATTCAATGCCGTGATCAGTGCGTTGAGTAGTTTCAGATCTTCTAAGGCAGGAATGACTCAAAGGATGGAAAGGAAACATACAAAAATGGAAGGAAAGCACAAAACGGAGTCCTTGAAGAAACTAGCATCCACGCGATCGCATGGACGACGCGATCGCGTGCCAAGCGCGAAGAAGCAGCGACGCGGCCGCATGACTGACGCGACCGCGCACCTTAAGTAGAACGCACATGACGCGGTCGCATGACTGACGCGACCGCGTGGCAAGAAAAGCTCCGAATGACGCGACCGCGTGACCCACGCGGACACGTGACAGAGGCCACGCACCAGAAATTGCAGAAAATGCTCCCAGCGATTTCTGAAGCCCTTTTTGGCCCAAATCCAAGTCCAGAAGGCATAGACCAGAGGTTATGAAGTGAGGGAATGCATCCATTCAGGGAGAGCTAGCCAATTTTAGTTACTTTTCCATGAATTAGATTTAGTTTAGAGAGAGATTCTCTCTCTCTTTAGGATTAGGATTTAGATTTAGGATTTTTATTCATTTTCAGGATTATCTCTTTCGATCAGGTTCAATATTCCTTTTATTTACTTTTGCAAGCTACTTTAGGAATCCTTTCATGTTATAGATTACTCTTTTATTATTGTTATTTGAGGTATTTCAGTTAATATTGATTTCTCTTATTCATGCTATTGTTACTTTTACTCTGAAGACATTTTTATTCCAAGTAGATTTATTTTTCTCCTTTTGGTCTTGGTTAAGAAATCAGTAACTCAGGAGTTATCCAATTTAACAGCATAATTGATAATTGTTATCTTTGTTAATTGAATTGAACTTCTATAATCCCAATCGTTTCTTAGGAAATAAATAGGATTTGAAGATCAAACCAATTAATCCCTTGACCTTCCTTTATCTTAATAAAGGTTAACAAAGTGGAATTAGGATTCAACCATCATCATCATTGCTAAGGATAGCTAGGATAGGACCTCTAATTTCTCATACCTTGCCAAAAGTTTGCTTTACAGTATTTATCTATTTTCAATTGCCATTTAATTTACTTGTCATCAAATTACTCATTCCTCATTCTTGAAACCCCAATTTACAATCTCCATAACCAATAATAAGAACATACTTCTCTGCAGTTCCTTGAGAAGACGACCGAGGTTAAATACTCGGTTATCAATTTTAAGGGGTTTGTTACTTGTGACAACCAAAACATTTGCACGAAAGGGATTTTTGTTGGTCTAGAAACTATATCTACAACGCGACTGTTTTTATGATATTCTTTACTGGCAAAAATCCTCGCTCGTCAAAAATGGCGACGTTGCCGGGGAACTACTAACGTGTGCCTTATTATTGGTTATTGTAAATATTTTTCTTTTACTTGTTTATTTATTTTTGTTTTTCCTTTTTAATTTTATTTGCTACTATGGACTCTCACCCCTCTCGCTTTGATTTTGGCTCTAACTTTGTTGAAGGAAATAGAAGTTACAGCAGGAATATGCATCAAGGTCAGACCAATCAAGGATGGATGGAGCCAAGAGGATCTAATCAACCCTTTAGGCAACAACACCCTCCAAGATATCATGGACAACGACCAGTCTACAATGCATACTCAGCTGATAGATATGGTGGACAACCTTGTAACTACCAACAAGCCCCACCCCGTGCCTATAGACCAACCTCTCAACATAACCTCGAACCCCCACACTCACGAGCTTCTCTTCACCATTCGCCACCACATGATCCCTATTTACCCTAGCTCCAATCCAGTCACTCCCAAGCACCACCACTTTCCTATGTATCATGTCCAAATCCATCACCCCGAGAATCAGAGGTTCGCCTCAAGAAAACAGTAAATAAGCTTCAAGCAACCATTCGACAACTGGAGCAAGCAGTAATTCAATTAGCTTCTAGACGCTCGAACATTCAAGGACTAACCACAGCCCCATGTGGACAATCTAATGAAGAGCGTAGCATGAAGGAGACACTAGACACTCCAGTGGACAAGACAGAGCATGAATTCGTACTAGAACAAGTAGAAGAAGCTGTCATTGTACAAGAAGAAGAGTTGGTTGAAGATCTGGGAGATGCTGAACCTCCATGGAAATCCAGACTTGAAGAGAAATCCGTCAAGGACATTACAGTTAATGCTAAGGAGGATAGCGCACAATCCCCAAGGCAAGTCGTTTATGAAGAATCAGACGGAATAATCCAAGAAGCAAATTTTCTTGATGATGATAGTCATAAGTCAAGTTCTCTTAGTAATAAACTTGCATCTGCAAGTGAGTTCTCTGAGATTGACGAATCTTCCCCAAATGAATACGAGGATGATGCAGAGGTAGATTTCTCTCAACCTCCAATCTATGACTCAAGTGATGAGGAAGACATAGAAGACTTTGACCAGGGTGATGATGCATTTGAAGATCCTTGCAAAGAAGTGGAGGAATTCACAGAAGAGCACATGGGAGTAGAACTTACAGAACCACCAGAAACACCTTCCCCAAGGCCATTACCACCTAATACAAGCTTCAAATGGGTACAATCCTTAACTTTTAACTTTACTTATTCACTTGAATATGGTTTACTTGAAACAGATGGCCAGCTTAGAGCTCTCTGCGGCTTTAAGAGTAAGAGGGAAATGGCTCGTGCTCAGAGCTGGTGCACAAGGTTCAATAAGGTTCCACGTTTCAACTCGAAGTGCACGGATTGGCATCAAAATCAATCGAATGGATCTCGGAAAACGTTTGGTTACCATGGTAAGAATTTACTTTTTAAACCGCCCGGATGGAAACATGGAGATCAAGACGGAGGCGGATTTAAAAACAAGGCTTGGGATCCTGGAATCTATTCTGACATTCGTCACCCCGGGAGCCTGAAAATCTGTTTGAAGCTGCTCAGAAGCTTTACATGCCTAGTTTGGGACCCCGGAGGCTATTGGCATTCCAAGCATTGGTGGAGATTTTTGGATGAATTTAAACACAAGCCACCATAACAGGAAGCCCTTCCAATGTCCAACTTAAGGACTTTAACTAAAAGTGCTACGTGGGAGACAACCCACCATGGTATGATCGTCCCTTTTGCAATTTTAATTTTATTTCGTTTTGTTTGTTTTTGAATTTTATTTTTATTTTATTGAACCTGGAATCATGCATAGCATTCACATTAAGCATTGCATCCTGCATTCTGCATAAAAAAAAAGGGTGCGCGACGCGACCGCATCATCCATGCGATCGCGTCAAATGGCGAACTACACTTCCCACGCGACCGCGTCATCCACGCGGCCGCGTGACCTGGAAATCGGCGTAAGGATCCAACGTCCAGAGAGTTGGGCTGGAATCGTGTGGCCATTGAGCGTTTAGCACAAAATGGACCACGCGATCGCATGCCCCATGCGATCGCGTCACATGCACACAACCAATCCCACGCGACCACGTGAGCGACGTGATCACGTCGTATGGATTGCACAAATCCCAAAAAGGAGACAGAGAGTTACGCTGGAACGACGTTGGATTCGTGCGTTTAGCACAATTTCCAGCGACGCGATCGCATGCCCCATGCGATCGCGTCATCCCTTCTTTTACCCCTTCCATGCGATCGCGCGCCCCATGCGATCGTGTCATTTACTCTTTCTGCCCTCCGCGCGATCGCGTCAACCATGTGATCGCGTCAACCACCTTTTTCGCTCCAGCCACGCGACCGCGTGCCCCACGCGGCCGCGTGGATTCAAAAATATAACCCCCCAGTCACGCGAAACCCCATCAGTCGCGACACTCCCCCCAACTCTTCTTCTCCCTCTCTTCTCTCCCAACCCTAAACCACCACCAACCAGCCACCACCGCGCCACCACCCAGACGCCGCCGACTACCCGGACGCCGCCGCTATCTACCACCCTCCCTCCTTCCCCCTTCTTTCTTCCTCTTTCTTCTTTCTCCCTCCTCCTCCGCCACTGCCCACCACCCACCGCCACCGTCCGTACCCGCTGCGACCCACCAGCACCCACAACCCCAGCCCCCCTCCCTTCCCCTCTTACCCCATTAACCACCCCCTCTTCTCCCCTTCCTGCCCCTGAACCGCAACCCCACCGCAGCACCACCGCCAGCCGCCGCGCCGAACGCCACTTCCACCACCCCCCAGCCACCTCCCAACCCCAATCCCTTTTATCCGTTCGTAGTTTATTCTTATTTTTCCGTTTATGTTCATGTTAGGATAGTTAGATATGCATGTTGTAGTGGATTTTAGGTTGTTAGGTAGCCTAGGATGTGGTTAGTGGATTTAGGTCTGTTTATTTGCACTGTTCTTGTTTCTGTTTTATCAAATCTGCAATTCTGCTGTTGCTGTGCTCATGTTCATATGCTGTACTTTCCTGCATTTGCTGCTCTTTACATTGAACTTTCATGTTTATATTCCGTATATGTAATTGCAAGCTTTAATTTGGATTCATATGAACTGCTTGATTGTTGTTTATTTTTCGGGAAAGTCCTATTTTAGCCGGAATGATGCCCAAATTTTTGTAAAATATTTCTGTTCATGTCTTGGTTTTGGCATCTTCAACTGTGCTTTCCTATAATTTCACCAAACCAATTCATGAATGCTTAGGCACGCATTCTTATTTTCTTTGATCTCCTGGTTCATAAACTGCAATTTTGATGTTTGATTCCTATTTTTGCTTTCTTTGTCTCTATTTGAATCAACATCAAACTGTTTTACTTGTTTGAATATGAGTTACCTATAGCTTCTACCTCTGATTACTTGTTACTTGGACTGTTTTCATTATGCCTCTTACTTTAACCCATTTTTCACTAACTCACTAATTTTAACTCTAAGCAACCTAACCTTTTCAAAACTTCTTTTTTCTGCTTTTTCTTTCACTTTCTTCTAACATTATAACCAAGGCATGATGTTAATTTTTCTATTTAACTTGCATTCAATTACATTTTGGATTGTGATTTCTTCTTTTCAGACTTTTCACTCCTATACAATCCTAAATGCACATTTTACTTAACTCATATTCATTATCCTATTGCTCCTTTGCCACTTTGTGTTTTCTTTGATTATTTGCCTATTTACCTTCCTATTTTTATTATATCCTGGTTTTCTATTTTTCAAAATGTCAGATTCCCAGCGACGGGGAAAAGGCAAGGCCATTACTGGCAAAAGGAAAAGAGGAGAAGCCTCCGTGTCTATCATCGACCTCATGCATGATGCCTCCTTGCGGGAGAAAGCCTTTACCCCGCAGGAGAAGGCCGACCAGCTACTTCCCGCCACTGACCCAGTAAAGTTTGCAAACCAATACTGTGAGCTGAAGTATCCGGTGTTTGCAAACTCCAGGAACCTATACCTGGAGCGGACTTTGAAGATCCCAGAAGAACTCTAGCAATATACCTCTGATCAGATCAAACAAAGAGGCTAGTTCTTTCTGGAGAGACCTCTGACTAAGGTTAATGCATCTTGGGTTAGAGAATTCTACTGCAACTACTTCAAAACTTCCCTAGATGCAATGAACCTCAGAGAGAAGCAGATTCTGATTACTGAGGAGGCAATAGAAGAAGTTCTGAAGCTTCTGCTTAGGACTGATAAGACAGATGGCTATCAAAAAGATGAAGAGGATATGCGCTTCATGAAGTTTGACGGGGACGCAGTAAAGGCGAGGATCGCCCTTGACCCGACAGTTCCTTGGATCATGGGTCAGAACACCACCATGCCTAAAGGGATCAAGCGGATTTACCTGAATGATGAGGCTCGACTATGGCATCAGATATTCAGTAACTACATTATGCCGAGTACTCACGAGACTGAGATACCAGCCGCTATGATCACCCTCCTTTGGTGTGTGATGGAGGGTAAGGACGTGTACCTGCCACGCTTTATCCGGCACTATATGGCTAGGGTCCACGTCCGAGGCACTCTTCCCTTTCCCTATCTGGTTACACAGCTGGGCCGTCGAGCTGACGCGCCATGGGAGGATGCTGATGAGAGGCCACCTGCTGCAGAGTGCAAGAAGCTTATCCCGCACAGCAGGAACTTCCTGGCCTTGGGCTACAGACCTCCATTCCTGACTGCCACTGCTGCACCATCCACCCCTGCCACCACCACTGCACCTCCACCTGCCACAGAGCCTGTCTATCATCTGGTGCACTGCTTGTTTCGACGACTTGGCCAGATGGAGCGTCACAACAAGTGACGCTATGAGCACCTGAAGCTGATGATACGATCCGGCGACATCCCCTCCGAGCCTGACACACCTTCTGAGGCATCTGAGGAGGAGGCAGATGCGCCCGAGGCAGAGACCCATCCCCAGGCAGACACCGAGCAGGCGGCACCACAGGCAGAGGTCCCACATTAGATCCAGGCTGCAGATCCTGAGATCTCCATTCAGACAGCCCCTCCTCTACAGCAGCCAGACCCCCAGCCAGCCACCACATAGACACCAGCTACCATCCCTTCCAGTGATGACACCCCTTCACACCCTGCTTGAGTGAGCATCAAGGACGATGCTTCATTTTAAGTGTGGGGAGGTCGCCATCTCTGGCGTATTATTTTGGTGAACCACTACAGACTCTTTTTCTTTTATTTTGGATATTTTTCTGTATTTTTCTCTTTATTTTTATTTTTTCTGAGTACTTATACATTGCTACTTTTATGTATTTTTACTCTATTTCTGCATTTTGCACTTTAGTTCATATCTTAGTTATTTAGTTTAGTTTGCAATTCTAACTTATTAGTGGATTAATTAGTATAGTTTACCCTTTTTATCATAAGATAGCTTAGTTTAAATTGAAAATATAAAAAGGAAGTAAGCTAGGAACTTGAACATAACAGATTTAAATCCATAAACCTTGTATATATAGCATTACATCATGTAGTTAAGTTAACAACACTTCATCAAGGAGAAACACTAGAACTTTAAAGCCATTCAATATAAATTTTACATTGAGAATAATGAGAATTTTTAACTAAACCTGCATGACATACATAAGTGATAAATGATTTTTGAGCTAGAGAACACAAAGCCTGTGAGTTTTGAGCTTAATTGTATGGTTACATTCAAACCATAATTTTTATTCCTATGTGTTCTGCCCTTCTTTTATATTCTGATGTTCTTTACTTTGTTTTAATCTATATGTCTAATTATACAATATAGAATATAGAATATAGATACATACCAAAAGAGTGATTGAGGCCATTATTTGATTTTAGCTCACTTATCCCAAAATAACCTACCTTTCACATCACCCTTGTTAGCCCCTCTCGAACCTTTAAATCCCCTTTTATTCTATTAGCCACACTACTAGCCTTAAGCAGAAAAACAAAATAAAATCCCAAGTTGAATCCTTGGTTAGCTTAAGATAGAAAATTATGAATAGTTTAAAATGTGGAAAACCTATTGGGAACATGGATGATAAAAACAAAAGGTAGAAGAGTTGAAAAGAATAAAATAACTCAACTTAAGAAATTTTTGGGAAGCATGCTCATGAGAAATCAAAGTAATTAAATTACCATGTGCAATAAAAAAAATTTTCAGTATTTAATAAAGGGGATACAAAAGAATTCCCCAAATGCAAAAATAAAAACAATGCACATGGAATAAGAACAAAAGTTGAAACATGAGCATGTAACATCCAAAAGTGGGAAAAATATGGAAAAATAGTTAAAGAAGTTTTGTGTTACTAAGTATGTATGTTAGGTGAGATCTTAGTCTAATTAAGGATTCACTTATTAGCTCACTTAGCCTTATACATATATCCTTACCTTTACCTTGGCCCCATTACAACCTTAATTAAAGACCTCGTGATTTTTGGTATGACTGTATTCTATAATTGTTGATTGGTTAGATGAAGAACAAAGTTATAAAAAAGAAGAATAAAAGGAGGAATAGAGTGATTAACCCAAATAAACACTGACTGACTAGAGAGTAAACACAAATCCAGTGAGGGTTCAATAGCTCATTAACATTTATCTCTATTTGAATTATCTAAATGTCTTGCAAGTTCATAAAATGCTTTTTCTCCCATCTCAATTGTAAAAGTGCTTATTGAATATCTAAGGCTTGGCTATATATATATATGACTCCTTGAGAATGTGAATTAATTTAACTACCTGTAAGCTTTATATATGAGTGAATAAATTAGAATTGCATGTTGCATTTAGGTAGTTGCATTTAGATTAGATTGCATTGCATGACATTCCATCACTTTAACCTTACTTATTACCTTGGATTTAGCATGAGGACATGCTATTGTTTAAGTGTGGAGAGGTTGATAAACCCATATTTTATGATATATTTTGTGCTTAATTTGAGTGATTTATTCAATTATTCACCCACTTATTCATATTAATTTCATGGTTTTACTTCTCCTTCCTTATTATGTGATGTATGTGAAAAACATGTTTCCTACGCTTTAAAATTAATTATTTTTAATTACCTTTATTTACATTCGATGTCGTGATCAGTGCGTTGAGTAGTTTCAGATTTTCTAAGGCATGAATGACTCAAAGGATGGAAAGAAAACATACAAAAATGGAAGGAAAGCACAAAACGGAGTCCTTGAAGAAACTAGCATCCACGCGATCGCATGGACGACGCGATCGCGTGCCAAGCGCGAAGAAGCAACGACGTGGCCGCATGACTGACGCGACCGCGCGCCTTAAGCAGAACGTACATGACGCGGTCGCATGAATGACGTGACCGCGTGGCAAGAAAAGCTCCGAATGACGCGACCGCGTGACAGAGGCCACGCACCAGAAATTGCAAAAAACGCTCCCAGCGATTTGTGAAGCCCTTTTAGGCCCAAATCCAAGTCCAGAAGGCATAGACCAGAGGTTATGAAGTGAGGGAATGCATCCATTCAGGGAGAGCAGGCCAATTTTAGTTACTTTTCCATGAATTAGATTTAGTTTAGAGAGAGATTCTCTCTCTCTTTAGGATTAGGATTTAGATTTAGGATTTTTATTCACTTTCAGGATTATCTCTTTTGATCAGGTTCAATATTCCTTTTATTTACTTTTGCAAGCTACTTTAGGAATCCTTTCATGTTACAGATTACTCTTTTATTAATGTTATTTGAGGTATTTCAGTTAATATTGATTTCTCTTATTCATGCTATTGTTACTTTTACTCTGAAGACATTTTTATTCCAAGTAGATTTATTTTTCTCCTTTTGGTCTTGGTTAAGAAATCAGTAACTCAGGAGTTATCCAATTCAACAGCATAATTGATAATTGTTATCTTTGTTAATTGAATTGAACTTCTATAATCCCAATCTTTTCTTAGGAAATAAATAGGATTCGAAGATCAAACCAATTAATCCCTTGACCTTCCTTTATCTTAGTAAAGGTTAACAAAGTGGAATTAGGATTCAACCATCATCATCATTGCTAAGGATAGCTAGGATAGAACCTCTAATTTCTCAAACCTTACCAAAAGTTTGCTTTACAGTATTTATCTATTTTCAATTGCCATTTAATTTACTTGTCATCAAATTACTCGTTCCTCATTCTTGAAACCCCAATTTTACAATATCCATAACCAATAATAAAAACATACTTCCCTGCAGTTCCTTGAGAAGACGACCCGAGGTTAAATACTCGGTTATCAATTTTAAGGGGTTTGTTACTTGTGACAACCAAAACGTTTGCACGAAAGAGATTTTTGTTGGTCTAGAAACTATATCTACAACGCGACTATTTTTATGATATTCTTTACTGGCAAAAATCCTCGCTCGTCAACCAGACTCATAGCTAAGGGGGTGAGAGTTCATAGTATCAAATAAAAATTAAAAATGAAAATAAAAATAAATTTAAATTAAAAGGTTATTTAAATTTTGAATTTGAAAATTAAATTTTAAAATTTGAATTTTAAATTTTAAAATTTGAAAATTGAAATTTTGAATTTTTGAAATTTGAAATTTAAATATTGAATTTTGAAATTTGATTTTTGAAATAAGATAAGATAAGATTTTGAAAAAGATATGATTTTTGAAAAAAAAATTTGAATTTTGAAATTTGATTTTTATATTTTGAATTTTTGAATTTAATAAGGAAAGAGAAAAACAATAAAATGACAACAAACTTAAAAATTTTTAGATCAAAAATGAAGAACACAACTAAGAACAACTTGAAGGTCAAGATGAACACGAAGAACAACTTGAAGATCAAGATGAACACCAAGAAAAAAAAATTTTTGAAAAATTTTTTTTAATAACTAAATAAAAACCAATAACCTCTTAATTTATGAAAAAGCAAAAAAAATAAAAACAAATAAACAAGTAAAAAGCAAATATTTACAATAACCAATAATAAGGCACACGTTTGCAATTCCCCGGCAACGGCGCCATTTTGATGAGAGAACTTTTGCGTGGTCTAGAAATTTGCAGATAAATCCTCGTTGCAAGTATAGTTTCTAAACCAACAAAAGTCTTTTCATACAAACGTTTTGGTTGTCACAAGTAACAAACCCCTTTTTATTATTGATAACCGAGTATTTAAACCTTGGGTCGTCTTCTCAAGGAATTGCAGGGAGGTGTTCTTATTATTGGTTATGAGTCTTGTAAATTGGGGTTTTGAAAGTAAGGAAGCAGTATGTTGAATGATAAGAAGAATAAAATAAATAAATAACTATAAAATAGACTCTTGGCAAGGTATGAAAACTGGAAGTCCTATCCTGGTTATCCTTATCAATTGTAATGAGAATTGGATTTTTCTCCCACTTTGTTAACCTCTAACTATGAAGGTAAGTCAAGTGGATGAATTAATTTTTTTCCTCAGATCCTAGTCTTTCCTTGGGAAAAGTTAGAGTTATTGGAACTTGAATTAATCCTTGAAGAATTCCAATTTTCAATCAACAATGAGTTTGATAACTCAAGTATCTCTAATTATTTAACCAAAGCCAAAAGAGAAAATATCTAAACAAATTTAAAAGCATTCATATAAATAAAGCAAAGCAATCTTAAATCTGAAATACCTCAAATAATATTAATTAAGAAAATCATAACATGAATGTAGCATAAGCCAATTAGGCAACATAACTAATACAAACATTAAAGCATCTGAAAGTAAAAAGAGAAATATAAAATAAAAAGAATATTGAACCTAGGATTGAGAGGCACTACTAAAAGTAAGAGAAATCCTAAATCCTAACCCTAAGAGAGAGGAGAGAACCTCTCTCTCTAAAAACTATATCTAAATCCTAAAATTGTGAATATGAAAGCTTGATTATGAATGAATGCATTCCTCCACTTTATAGCCTATAATCTGTGTTTTCTGGGCCGCAAACTGGGTCAGAAATAGCCCAGAATTTGCTGGTAGCGAATTCAAACACGCTGATTTTTTGTCACTGCGACGCGGCCGCATGGAGCACGCGGTCGCATCACCTAGCTTTAGGGTAACTAAGGCAGGTTATATATAAAATCGAAGTCCCGGACGTTAGCTTTCCAACGCAACCAGAACCGCGTCGTTTGGACCTCTGTAGTTAAAGTTATAGCCGTTTGAGTGCGAAGAGGTCAGGCTGGACAACTTAGCAATTTCTCCAACTTCTTGTATTCCTTCCACTTTTGCATGCTTCCTTTCCATCCTCTGAGCCATTCCTGCCCTGTAATCTCTGAAATCACTCAACACACATATCAAGGCATCTAATGGTGATAAGGAGAAATTAATTTTTGGTAATTAAAAGGCTCGGGAAGCAAGTTTCCAATTATAGAATAAAATTAGGAAGGAAATATAAAACTATACAAATATTATGAATAAATGGGTAAAGAGTTGATAAAATCCACTCAATTGAGCACAAGATAAACCATAAAATAGTGGTTTATCATACATCCTATGACCACCTACTTTCATTCTTGTTTGCATTATTCTCTTCCTATGATTGTAATCTTTGATTTGTTTGATTCTTTATGTCCACTATTTTGTGTATACATGCAATTATATGATTGAGGCCATTGTTCAAATAGCTCACTTACCCAAAATAACTTACCTTTTATCTTCCATTGTTAGCCAATTTTGAGCTTATGCTTAATGATAAACCACTATTTCATGGTTTATCATGTGCTCAATTGAGTGGATTTTATCAACTCTTTACCCACTTATTCATACTATTTGCATGGTTTTACATTTGCCTTCCAAATTATGTGCTTTGATTGAAAACATGCTTCTTTGACCTTAAGTTCCCTATGTTTAATCCTCTCTTATTACCATTAGATACCTTGATATGTGTGTTAAGTGATTTCAGAGATTACAGGGCAATAATGGCTCAGAGGATAGAAAGGAAGCGTGCAAAAGTGGAAGGAATACAAGAAGTTGGAGAAATTGCTAAGCTGTCCAGCCTGACCTCTTAACACTCAAACGGCTATAACTTTAGCTACAGAGGTCCAAACGACGCGGTTCTACTTGCGTTAGAAAGCTAACGTTTGCAGCTTCGATTTGATATATAATATGCCATAGTTTCTCTGAAGCTAGGCAACGCGAACGCGTCATCCACACGGACGCGTCGCAGTGACGAAAAATCAGCGTGTTTGAATTCGCAACCAGCGAATTCTGGGCTATTTCCGACCAAGTTTGTGGCCCAGAAAACACAGATTAGAGGCTATAAAGTGGGGGAATACATCCATACATGAACAAGCTCACAATTCACAATTTTAGGAGTAGATATAGTTTTCAGAGGGAGAGGTTCTCTCCTCTCTCTTAGGATTTAGTTTTAGGATTTAGGATTATTTCTTCTTCATCACAGGTTCAATGTTCTTTTTATTTATTTTTTTTATGAATTTTTCCATGTTACAGATTACTCTTTTGAATTAATGTTATTTGAGATATTTCGGTTTATTATTGCTTTCTTTTATTTACATTATTGTTATTCCCATCTGAAGACATTTTTATTCCAGTAGATTTACTTTTCTCCCTTTTGGTCTTGGTTAAGAAATCAGTAACTCAGGAGTTATCAAACTCAAACATGATTGATAATTGTTATCTTTGTTAATTAAATTGAACTTCAATAATCCCAATCTTTTCTTAGGAAATAAATAGGATTCAAAGATCAAACCAATTAATCTCTTGACCTCCTTTTGCTTTAGTAAAGGTTAACAAAGTGGAATTAAGATTCAATTTTCATCATCATTGATAAGGATAGCTAGGATAGGATCTCTAATTTCTCATACATTGCCAAAAGTTTATTTACAGTCATCTATTTATTTTACTTGCCATTTAAATTACTTGTTCTTCATTTACTTTAATTGCTAATTAAACCATTCACTCCTCATTCTCAAAACCCCAATTTACAACCTCCATAACCAATAATAAGAACATACCTCCCTGTAATTCCTTGAGAAGACGACCCGAGGTTTAAATACTCGGTTATCAATTTTAAAGGGGTTTGTTTCTTGTGACAACCAAAATGTTTGTACGAAGGGATTTCTGTTGGTTTAGAAACTATATCTACAACGCGACTATTTTTATAAATTCTTTACTAGCAAAAATCCTAACGTTAAAATGGTGCCGTTGCCGGGGAATTGTAAACGTGTGCCTTATTATTGGTTATTATAAATATTTGCTTTTTACTTGTTTATTTGTTTTTATTTTTGTTTTTATTTTTGCTTTTTCATAAATTAAGAGGTTATTGGTTTTTATCTAATTATAAAAAAAATTTTCAAAAAATTTTTTCTTGGTGTTCATCTTGATCTTCAAGTTGTTCTTCGTGTTCATCTTGACCTTCAAGTTGTTCTTAGTTGTTTTCTTCGTTTCGATCTAAAAATTTTTAAGTTTGTTGTCCTTTTATTGTTTTTATCTTTCCTTATTAAATTCAAAAATTCAAAATTTAAAAATCAAATTTCAAAATTCAAATTTCAAAATTTTCAAAATTCAATTTTAAAAATTTTTCAAATTTCAAATCTCAAAATTCAAAATTCAAATTTCAAATTTCAAAAAAAAATTTAATTTTCAAATTCAAAATTTAAATTTCAATAACCTTTTAATTTAAATTTGTTTTTATTTTCATTTTTTTTAATTACTATTATGAGTTCTCACCCCTCTCACTTTGAGTTTGGTTACAATTATGTTGCAGGAAGAGGAAACTATAATGAAAATAGACATCAAGGTTGGAAGAATCAAAGATGGGAGGAGCCACAAGGATTTGATCAACCCTCTTGGCGACAACCACCTCCAATGGACTATTAACAACCACCACCATATGCCTATAAACCCTCTCCTCAACATGACTTTGGACCACCATACTCACAAGCCACTTTCCACCAAACACCACCATATGACCCTAACCCTTATCCACCATACCAACCACCTTATGAGCCATATGAACCATACAAAGAACCATCCCAATTCCAACCCAATTACTCCCAAGAATCACCACCTCCATATGCACCATATCCATATCCAGCAATCCAAGAGCCTTATGGTCCTACTTATGATACCCAAGCGAAACAAGAATCAACAGATTGGCTCACGGAAACATGTGCAAAACTTCATGCCACACTTCACCAATTGAATCAAGCAATAAATAGACTACCTTCCCGATGTTCGGACACTCAAGGAACTCCCATGGCTTCATGTGGGCAATCTAATGAAGAACGTAGCATGAAGGAGATATTAGAAACTCCAGTAGATAGTACGGAACATGCTTTCGTGCTGGAACAAGTGGAGGAAGCTGTAATTATTAAAGAGGAAGAAGTGGTTGCAGACTTAGGAGATGCTGAACCTCCATGGGAAAGTCAGGTTATAGAACCTCCTTCCAAGGCAATTGAAATTGATGTTAAGGAGGGTGTACAACCTCCAAGGCATATCATGGTTGAACACTTTGAAGGAGATGATCAAGAGATGGATTCAATCATTGATGAAGTCTTATCTACATTCGAATCCTCTCCCGTCGATCAAGAGATGGAGATTAAAGAAGAAGTAGCACAGCCTCCCATCCCCTCGGTAAGCAATAAAGAAGAGATTGAATTGGAGAAAAGCTACCAAGAGGAAAAGGTTGAAATTAAAGAAGTTTGCAAAGAGGTGGAAGTTGTCAAAGAGCACAAGGGAGTGGAGCTTGAAATCACCTTGCCAAAGTTATTGGAGACCCCTCCCCTAAGTTGCCATCATCCTTCACAACATTCAAGTGGGTAAAATTCATATCCCTTAGCTTTCTAATTCCACTTGAATATGGGCTACTGGAGACGGATGGTCAACTTAGAGCTCTTTGTGGCATTAAGAGTAAGAGGAAAATGGTTAGTGGTAAGAATTGTCCTGCAAGGTTCATTATGGTTGGAAGCTTTAAGTTTAAACGCAAAGGTTGGTGTAAAGCTCAATTGAATGGGTCTAGGAAGCTGTTTGGTAGCTGCAGTGAGAATTCAAATTACTTATCACCCGGCTGGAAAAATACAGATCTCGACAAAAATGGGTGTAAAAGCAAGATTTGGGATCCTGGAATCTGCTCTGACATTGGTCACCCCGGGAGCCTAAGAATCTGTTTGAAGCTTCTTAAGGGCTTTACATGCCTAGTTTGGGACCCTGGAGGTTACTGGAGATACAAACATTGGTGGAGATTCTTGAATGAGTTCAAGCATAAGCCACCATAACAGGAAGCTCATCAAATGTCCAACTTAAGGACTTTAACTAAAAGTGCTAGGTGGGAGACAACCCACCATGGTATGATCATTTCTTTTTCATTTTTATTTAGTTTTATTTGTTTTCGAGTTTTATTTTATTTTATTATATTGAACCTGGAGTTTTGCATCACATTCATATTAACACTGCATTCTGCATTTTTTTCAGATTTAAAAAAAAAAAAACACACGCACGCGACGCGGCAGCGTCGCTGACGCGTCCGCGTCGCCAGTGCATTGGGAAGAAAAAATCAAACAGAGAGTCACGCGATAGCGTGGCTGGAGGCGTGCCTTTGGCACAAATTGATCCACGCGACCGCTTCCACGTCATGTGGGAAAATGCCTCCCCACGCGTCCGCGTCACCCACGCGACCGCGTGGCCCTGTAAATTGACGTAACAAGGGTGTATGGCCAAAAGTTGTGCTGGAGTACGGCTGGACTCGTGCTAGAAGCCCAAGTCCTCCCACGCGAACGCGTCACCCATGCGTCTGCGTCATATTAGAAATAAGGCCATCCACGCAATCGCGTCAACCACGCGATCGCGTCACCCCAAATTTTGGCAATAAGCAAACTGAACAGAGAGTTGCACGAACGCGAGGCTGCACTCGCGCCAATCGCACAAATCAGGCCACGCGATCGCGTGACCCACGCGTCCACGTCACCTGACCTTATCGCGCACCACGCGACCGCGTCACCCACGTGTCCGCGTCACTTGCGGTGCACAGAATATCTAGATCAGCCAAAATATCTTATCTTTTCTTCTCCAAATCCTTATTTTTCTTATCTTTTCCAATCCTAATTTTTCTTCTCCTTTCTTACTTTCTTCTTCTTCATCTTTTTAACTTCTCATCCCTCTTATCTTTCATTTTATTTTACTTAAATTATTTGCATATTTCATTAATTGTATTTTAATTTTGTATTTTCTTTTCTAAATTTATTATTTTCCATTGGTGTTCAAATGTTCTTATTCAACTGTTACATCTTTTCTGGTATTTTCTTGGTGCTTATGACTTGTTTTATTCTAGATAGGTAATATTATTTATATCAATGCCAATCTTTTATACCTGTATTACTTTTACATTGACATGAATTTTTATTATCTCTCCTTACCCACACTCTCTTCCCTATTTTTGCAAATTTTTACACTCTTGATTTGCCATGTACTTCTACTGTTTTCTCATTTGCATGTTGTAGCTACCATGTAATTGAGACCCTCATTATCTGGCATTAATCCAACCATATTTTATTTGTTTTCTTATCTCTAATTCTGGGTTACTGTTCTCCTTTTTCTCTTCTTTCAGGCTGGCCACCGAAGACCGAAAAAGGGTGAAACTTCTAAAAGGGGAGACAAACAAGTCCATCTGCACAATCTTTAGAGAAAAGCATCAGTTGAAACAACCCGTCCACCTGCACATCTCAGCATGCATCGAGGACGGTGCAATCTTTAAGTGTGGGGAGGTCGATACCGATCTCCATGGGTTAGTTACTCTTCTATCTCAACACCAATGTTTTATTTTCTTTATTAGTTCATTGTTGCATTGCATAATAGATTGCATGTGTAGTTGATTGTTTGCATTTAAGTACTACTTAGTTGAAAAATAATAAGTTTCTTTTTAAGATCCTATTTTTGAAAAATTTCACTAATTTAAATTGAAAATTTTCTGTTAAATTTGTTTGAAGTTGTATTTGGAACATGATTTTTGAGCCAAAGAACACACAACCTGTGAGATTTGAGCTTATTTATATGGTTACATTATTTAACCATAATTATTTTATTCTTGTGTGTTTACTTCTCTATAATTGTGATCTTTACTTTGTTTCAGTCTATATGTCCAATATTTAGTGTATTTACATGTTTGCATATGATTGAGGCCATTATTTGATTTTAAGCTCACTTATCCCAAATAAGCCTACCCTTTACATCACCCTTGTTAGCGACCTTGAGCTTTTTAATCCCTATTTATTCTATATTTTACCACATCACTAGCCTTAAGCAGAAAAATAATTAAATATCCCAATTGAATCTTTGGTTAGCTTAAGATAGGGATTGTGTAACAATTAAGTGTGGGAAAACTGTGGGAACATGGGTTAATAAGGGAATGTGTTATGTTTTTACTTTGATAAAATATTGAGAATTTGGGTACCTACTCATGTGAGACTAGAAAAATCAAAAATCCATGTGCATTGATAAGTTATGTTTATTTTTCTATTTAAAAAAAATAAAAATAAAAATAAAGAAAAAGAAAAAAAAAGAAAAAGAAAAAAAATATATTCAATAAGTAAATAAGGGGACAAAATTACCCCAATGTTAAGTTAATGAAAAATCAATACATATGTGATAAAATTAAAAAAAAGTTGATACATGAGTATGTGATGCAAAAGTGAGAATTATGGGTAGCTAGGCATGAATTTAAAAGTATATAGAGTATATGTATATTAGGTGAGAGCTTAGACTAATTAAAGATTCATATTATAACTCACTTGGCCATACATATATCCTCACCCTTACCTTAGCCCCATTACAACCTTGAAAAGACCTCATGATGTTTGCATTAGTATGCTAAATATTTGTTGATTGGTTAGATGAAGAACAAGGTTTAGAAGGCATGATTAGAGAAGAATAGAGTGATTAACCCTAGACACTTGAGAGATTAGAGTGATATACATTACCAGTAAGGGTTCAATGCTTGATTTTGTGTTCCCTGCTTTCATGAGCTATCTTCTTACAAGTTTACTTATCTTTTATTGTATAATTTGAATTAGTGAAATTTGATTTATGTTTGTCTTGAAAAGCTTATTTACTTTTAACCAAGTAGGTAGAAGCATTTCACATTTAGTTGCATTCATATAGATAAGATTGCATTTCATACTTTCTACCATTCCTCTTCATTTCTTTATAGCTTCTCTTGAACTTAGCATGAGGACATGCTAATGTTTAAGTGTGGGGAGGTTGATAAACCACTATTTTATGGTTTATCTTGTGCTCAATTGAGTGGATTTTATTAACTCTTTACCCACTTATTCATACTATTTGCATGGTTTTACATTTGCCTTCCTAATTATGTGCTTTGATTGAAAACATGCTTCTTTGACCTTAAATTCCCTATGTTTAATCCTCTCTTATTACCATTAGATGCCTTGATATGTGTGTTAAGTGATTTCAGAGATTACAGGGTAGGAATGGCTCAGAGGATAGAAAGGAAGCATGCAAAAGTGGAAAGAATATAAGAAGTTGGAGAAATTGCTAAGCTGTCCAGCCTGACCTCTTCCCACTCAAACGGCTATAACTTTAGCTACAGAGGTCCAAACGATGCGGTTTCAGTTGCGTTGGAAAGCTAACATCCGGAATTACGATTTGATATATAATATGCCATAGTTTCTCTGAAGCTAGGCAACGCGAACGCGTCATCCATGCGGATGCGTCGCAGTGACGAAAAATCAGCATGTTTGAATTCGCAACCAACGAATTCTGGGCTGTTTCCGACCCAGTTTGCGGCCCAGAAAACACAGATTAGAGGCTATAAAGTGAGGGAATGCATCCATACATGAACAAGCTCACAATTCACAAAAGTTTATTTACAGTCATCTATTTATTTTACTTGCCATTTAAATTACTTGTTCTTCATTTACTTTAATTGCTAATTAAACCATTCACTCCTCATTCTCAAAACCCCAATTTACAACCTCCATAACCAATAATAAGAACATACCTCCCTGCAATTCCTTGAGAAGACGACCCGAGGTTTAAATACTTGGTTATCAATTTTAAAGGGGTTTGTTACTTGTGACAACCAAAACATTTGTACGAAGGGATTTCTGTTGGTTTAGAAACTATATCTACAACGCGACTATTTTTATAGATTCTTTACTAGCAAAAATCCTAACGTCACTTAACCCATTTGTTCTTTATTATAGCACATTACAAGCTTAAGTGAAAAATAATAAATGTCCCTTGTTTGGATCTTTGATTAGCTTAGGCTAGTGAGAGTGTTCATTACTTGATTTTGGGAAGGTTGGGTATATTGGTTAGAGATAAAAATGTATTTATGTTTTTGTTGAAAATTTCTCAAGAATTGGGTACATACTCATGTAGTGATCATATGTAAATCATATGCATTGATGTTCTTGTATATATTTTAGAAAAAAAAATATTTAATTTTGCAACAAAAAGGGAACAAAGGGTCCCAAAGTTTAAGGTTTCATAAATTCAATGCATATGTGAGGTATTAAAAAGGAATTGCATGAGTGTGTAAAAAGTGAAGAATGGATAGCTAGGTTTCTTTAGAATTGTTTAGGTTTCATAGGTCGGGTGGGAAGTTTAAGTTGATCAAAGATTCAAATTTCAAGCTCACTTGACCATATACATCCTACCTTGACCCTAGCCCCATTACAACCTATGGGAAGTCCTCTTGATATTTGTATGCATGCATAAAGTAATTGTTGATTGTTAGATGAAAAAGAAATCTTGGAAAGCATGATTAGGGGAGAAATGAGTGAAGCAACCCCATATACTTGAGTGCATAGAGCGGATACACATCCGGCGAGGGTTCAATCGCTCAATTACATGTTTCCACCCATGATCATCTTTTCTTGCAAGTTTGTGAACTCTTTCAATGATTCAATCCAATTGTGGTTTGCTTGATTGCTAATACCTTAGCCCTTGTGCTTGTATGTGTATTCTTGGAGATTGATTTATTTTGACTAAACCATTACATCATGAAAATAGATTGCATTTAGTTAATTGCATTGAATAAATGTTAATACCCTTTGCTTCTTCTCAATTTTAGCATGAGGACATGCTTAGTTTAAGTGTGTGGAGATTTGATAAACCCCGATTTCGTGATTTATCTTGTGCTTATTTTGGGGGATTTTACCACCTTTTTCCACATTTATTCAATGAAATAGCATGGTTTTGTGATTCTCCCTTGAATTTTGCTTAAGTGTAAAAACATGCTTTTTAGATCTTAAATTGGTAATTTTGATTCACTTTAATTCCATTCAATGCCTTGATGTGTGTGTTGAGTGATTTCAGGTTTATAAGGCAAGTATTGAATGGAAGAAATGAGTAGAAAAGCATACAAAGGGGAGAATGCATGAAGAAACAAAGATTGGGAATGCATCAAGGGACACGCACGCGCACAAGGCACGTACGTGCAAAAGTGGTCTCGCCCATAGACGCGCACGCATACATGCCGCGCCCGCACGGATGGAAAATTTGCCAATCGACGCGCACGCGCACATAGCGCGCATGCGCCAATACTCTTACAATGCCCACTTAAAGGCATAATGCTGGGGGCAATTTCTGAGCTGCCCAGGCCCAATTCCAACTTGTTTCTAAGTGTATTTCATGCAGAATTGAAGTCCAAGCAAAAGGGGGAGCAATTAGTTTAGCCAACATGAGCCTTTAGTTAGTTTTCTAGAGAGAGAAGCTCCCTCTTCTCTCTAGAATTAGGTTAGGATTAGGTTAGATTATTCTAAATTCATTTTAATTACTTGATCTCATCTTGTTTCTTTTATAATTTCTCATTTCTATGTCTTGATTCTCTTAATTGTGATGTTAATTTCTCATTTTGCTCTCTTTTGTGATGATGAACTCATGTTGGATTTGATTTACTTTTAATTCAATTTAATGTTTGATGTTTCTTCATTGTTGATTTGAGTTGTTGATCTTAATTTTCTTGCACATTAGTAGTTGTTAGACGTTACTATTCTTGCAATTTATGAAGTTTACTTTTATTGCACTCTATGTGTTTGATGAAATGTTCTCTTTAGTTTTTGAGTAGTTTTGTCAACTCTTGGTCTAAGCCAATGGAATTGGGTAATCTTGAGTCATTGGGTATGATGGAATTGGTGATGGTGATTTGAGAACCCATGGTGATCAATTTGATACCCATTAACGCTAACCCACTACTAAGTTAATTAGTAGGTAGGTTAGGACTTAAGGGTGGATGTGATCAAATCTATTTGACGTACTTCAAGCTTAGGAGTAAATGTTACGTACTTAAAGCTTTTGGGAAGTATACTTAATAGGTTGGCCTCTCATGATTATCAATATTTGGTGTGTTGACAAGGATGGTGACCTAATTACTCAAGTTCTAACCAAGAGTTCTTTATTTTGCTTTCTTTACTTACTCACTTAATTTACTTTCTTGCCATCTCATGAACCAAAACCCCCCTCTTTACCCCTTCATAGCCAATAACTAAGCACTACATTGTTTCCTAGGGAGACGACCCGGAGTCTAAATACTTCGGTTAATTCTTATTAGGGGTTTGTTACTTGTGACAACTCAAATTTTTTATTGGGAGGATTGTTTGTTGGTGTAGAACTATACTTGCAACGAGAAAGAATTCATTTTGTGTGAAATTCTATACTGACATGGCAAAAATCTTCTTAAATAACTTATCCATTACAGAGAGTGGCATGAGGTTAATACTTGATCCTAGGTCACACAGAGCCTTATCAAAGGTCATGGTGCCTATGGTACAAGGAATCAAAAAGCGTCCAGGATCTGGAAGCTTCTGAGGTAGCTCTTGCTGAACCAAAGCATGGAGTTCCTTGGTGAGCAGTGGAGGATCTTCCTCCAGAGGCCTTGTACCAAATAGTTTGGCATTTAGCTTCATAAGAGCTCCTAGGTATTGAGCAACTTGCTCTTCGCTAGTGTCTTCATCCTCACTTGAGGATGAGTAGTCATTAGAACTCATACACTACAGAAGTGCATTCAAATGAACCTCAATTGTCTTTATGGTTTCCTTTGGTTCTGGGCTAGAGGGTTCTTGAGTGGGATTTAGGCACTCAAAGGGTGTGCTTCGGCTGGCGTTCAACGCCAGCTCTGAGAGCTTATTAGGCATTGAACGCCCTTGTTGTCCACCCTGACTGGCGTTAAACGCCAGTCCTTCTAGCATTCTAGGTGTTGAACGCCCAGCAGGGATGTCCTTAATGGCGTTTAACGCCAGTTTCCCTGGCTGAGTGGGCGTTGAACGCCCAGTGAGGGGTTCCTCACTGGTGTTCAATGCCAGAAAGCCTTCCTTTTTGGGCGTTGAACACCCAGCCAGTGCTCTTTGGCTGGCGTTCAATGCCAGCTTTTCTGCCAAGATGGGTCTTAAACGCCTAGTGAGGGCTTCCTCATTGGCGTTTAATTCCAGGCTTGCTGCCATTGTGGGTGTTGAATGCCCAGTAAAGGCTTCTTCACTGGCATTCAATGCCTTCCCAATATCCTCTAATTCGGCCTCTACCTCCATGGTTATGGCCTTGCACTCTTCTCTAGGATTGACCTCTGTTTACTAGGAAGAGTGTCAGGAGGAATCTCAGGGATCCTCTTGCTCAGTTAACCAACCTGTAGCTCCAAGATTCTAATGGAGGACCTTGTTTCATTAATGAAACTATAGGTGGTCTTAGTGAGGCTGGAGACTAGAATGGCTAAGTCAGAAAGGCTCTGCTTAGAGGTCTCTATATTCCCTTGAGAAGATGGGAATGGTGGTCTGTTGTTGAACCTATTCTGATTCCTACCACCTTGATTGTTACTGAAACCTTGCTGAAGTTTCTGTTGATCCTTGCAAGAGAGGTTTGGATGATTCCTCTATGAAGGATTGTAGGTGTTTCCATAGGGTTCACCCATGTAATTCACCTCCTCCATGGTGGGTTTATCAGGATCATAAGCTTCTTCTTCAAGAGAAGCTTCCTGAGTACTGCCAGCTGCAGTTTGCATCCCAGTCAGATGGTAAGAGATAATGTTGACCTATTGGGTCAAGATCTTATTCTGAAACAAGAAAGAAGGTTACCTAATCTAAGCAACAAGATGAATCGTCAGTTGTCCAAACTCAAACAATCCCCGGCAACGGCGCCAAAAACTTGGTGCACGGAATTGTGATCACACTTTTCACAACTCCGGTACAACTAACCAACAAGTGCACTTGGTCGTCCAAGTAATAAAACGTTACGCGAGTAAGGGTCGATCCCACGGAGATTGCCGGCTTGAAGCAAGCTATGGTCAGAATAGGATCTCTCTATCCTTTTGCACACTGTCACTGCGCCCAACATTCGTGAGTTTGAAGCTCGTCACAGTCATCCCGTCCTAGATCCTACACGGAATACCACAGACAAGGTTTAGACTTTCTGGATCTCAAGAATGCTGCCAATTGGTTCTAGCCTCTACCACGAAGGTTCTAATCTCACGGATTCGAATGCTCTGTTGTCAGGAGAGGCAAGTCAAATCTGTGGATCAGAGAACCAAGAGACTATACTCCGGCTGTCATCTAATGACTACGTTGAATATCATATAGACCGTTTATGGTTGTCAGGCACGCGGATCTTGGCTAAGCGAGTAACGAAGATAGTGGGTGATTGTCACGGGTCACCCCTTCATTCTGACTAAACTGAATTAAGTACGAGAGTATATCTTGGAGAAGAAGTAAGCGTGAATTGAAAGAGAAACAATAGTACTTGCATTAATTCATGAAGAACAGCAGAGCTCCGCACTATAATCTATGAAGTGCAGAAACTCCACCGTTGGAAAATACATAAGAGAAAGAGATCTAGGCATGGCCGAATGGCCAGCTGATAAACCCATATTTTATGATATATTTTGTGGTCAAATTAAGTGATTTATTCAATCCTTCACTCACTTATTCATGAAAATTGCATGGTTTTACTTTCCCTTCCTTATTATGTGATGTATGTAAAAATAATTATTTTAATTACCCTTTATTTCCATTCGATACTGTGATTCGTGTGTTGAGTAGTTTCAGATCTTCTAAGGCATGAATGACTTAAAGGATGGAAAGAAAACATACAAAAATGGAAGGAAAGCACAAAACGGAGTTTTTGCAGAAACTGGCAGTGACGCGATCGCATGGACGACGTGGCCGCATGCCAGCGCGAAATGGCAGTGACGCAACCGCGTGATTGACGCGGACGCATGACTGAAGCGACCGCGTGATAAGGAAAACTCTAGATGACGCGACCGCATGACCCACGCGGACGCGTGACAGAGGCCACGCACCAGAAATTACAGAAAATGCTCCTAGCAATTTCTGAAGCCCTTTTTGGCCCAAATCTAAGTCCAGAAGGCACAGATCAGAGGTTATGAAGTAGGGGAATGCATCCATTCAAAGGAGAGTCTCCAATTATTCACTATTCATGAATTAGATGTAGTTTTTAGGGAGAGGTTTTCTTCTCTCTCTCTCTCTTAGGATTAGGATTTAGGATTTTTCTTGCTTTCATGATTGTCCCTTTTTATCAGGTTCAATATTCCTTTTTAATTACTTATTTTCTCAATTCAATTTATGAACCTTTCTATGTTACAGATGATTCTTTTAATTAATGTTATTTGAGGTATTTCAGTTTATTATTGCTCTCTTTTATTTATGTTACTGTTGCTTCCAATCTGAAGATATTTTTATTCGAATAGATCTACGTTTTCCCTTTTGGTCTTGGTTAAGAAATCAGTAACTCAGGAGTTATCAAACTCAACATGATTGATAATTGTTACCTTTGCTAATTGAATTGAACTTCAATAATCCCAATCTTTTCTTAGGAAGTAACTAGGATCTGAAGATCAAACTAATTAGTCGCTTGACATTCCTTTGCTTTAAGTAAAGGTTAACTAAGTGAAATTAAGATTCAATTTTCATCATCATTGATAAGGATAACTAGGATAGGACTTCCAATTTCTCATACCTTGCCAAAAGTTTATTTTACAGTTATTTATTTATTTTACTTGCCATTTAAATTACTTGTTCCTCATCTTCAAAACCCCAATTTACAATCTTCATAACCAATAATAAGAACATGCTTCCCTGCAGTTCCTTGAGAAGACGACCCGAGGTTTAAATACTTTGGTTATCAATTTTTAAGGGGTTTGTTACTTGTGACAACCAAAACATTTGTAAGAAAGGTTGATTGCTTGGTTTAGTAACTATACTTGCAACGAGAGTTTACTATAACTTCTAAACCATCAATCTTCAGTTCTTCAAAATGGCACCGTTGCCGGGGAACTGCAATCGTGTGCCTTATTATTGGTTATTGTAAATATCTCTCTTTTACTTGTTTATTTGTTCTTATTTTCTTCTTTTAATTTTTATTAGCTACTATGAATTCTCACCCCCCCTCACTTTGAGTTTGGTTTTAATATTGTTGAAATGAGTGAAAGCTATAACAGGAATATGCATCAAGGTCAGAGAGATCAAAGATGGATGTTAGGCAACAACACCCTCCAAGATATCATGGACAAAGATCATTCTACAATGCATACCAAGCCAATAGACATGGTGGACAATCTTGTAGTTACCAGCAAGCCCCACCCTGTGCTTATAGGCCATCCTCTCAACATAACTTCGAACCACCACACTCACAAGCTCCTTTTCACCATTCACCACCATATGATCCTTATTTACCCTAATTCCAATCTAATTACTCCCAAACACCATCACTTCCCCATGTACCACGTCCAAATCCATCACCCCGAGAATCAGAGGTTCGCCTCAAGGAAACAGTAGATCAACTTCAAACAATCCTTCATCAATTGGAGCAAGCAGTAAGTCAATTATCTTCTAGACGTTTGAACATTCAAGGACCTCCCACAGCCCCATGTAGACAATCTAATGAAGAGCGTAGTATGAAGGAGATACTAGAAACTCCAGTAGACAGAACAGGGCATGACTTCGTACTGGAACAAGTAGAGGAAGCTATCATTGTAAAAGAAGAAAAGTTGGTTGAAGACGTAGGAGAAGCTGAACTTCCATGGGAATCCAGAATTGTGAAAAATTCTGTCAAGGATGTTACAATTGATGCTAAGGAGGATAGTGCACAACTCCCAAAGCAAGTCTTTTATGAAGAACTAGACGAAATAATCCAAGAAGCAAGTTTCCTTGATGATGATAATCTCAAGTCAAGTTCTCCTAGTAATGAACTTGCATCCGCAAGTGAATTCTCTGAGATCGAAGAATCTTCCCCAAGTGAATACGAAGATGATTGACGTTAGGATTTTTGCCAGTAAAGAAGTTCATAAAAACAGTCGCGTTGTAGATATAGTCTCTAAACCGACGGAAATCCCTTCGTACAAACGTTTTGGGTGTCACAAGTAACAAACCCCTTTAAAAATTGTTAACTGAGTATTCAAACCTCGGGTCGTCTTCTCAAAGAACTGCAAGGAAGTATGTTCTTATTATTGGCTATAAAGGTTGTAATCGGGGTTTAGAAGGTGAGAAGCAAGTGATTTAAATTACCAGTAAAGTAGATGGCAATTAAAATAAATAAATACTATAAAGCAAACTTCTGGCAAGGTAAAAGAAATTGGAAGTCCAACTTAGTTATCCCTCTCAACAATAATGAAAGTTGAATCTAAACTCCACTTAGTTAACCTTTACTAAAGCAAAGGAAAGTCAAGGGACTAATTAGTTTGACCTTCGAATCCTATTTATTTCCTAAGAAAAAGTTGGGATTATTGAAGTTCAGTTCAATTAGCGAGATAGCGATTATCAGTTATGTTGAGTTTGATAATTTTGAGTTACTGATTTCTTAACCAATACCAAAAGGGGAAAAAGTAAAATTGCTGGAATAAAAATGTTCTTAGATGGAAAGCAATGGTAACACAAATTAAAGAGAAAGCAATCAATAACTGAAATACCTCAAATATCATTAATTTAAATAACAATCTGTAACATGGAATAATTCATAAATTAAATTATAAAAGTAAATAATCAACTCAAGTGCTGGAATAAATAAATAAAAGTGAAAAGGGAAGCTTAAAACAAGAAACATGAAACCTAGATCGAGAGTCACTCTTACAAACTAAGAGAAGTCCTAAATCCTAAGAGAGAGAGGAGAGAACCTCTCTCAAACTAAATCTAAATCATGGAAAGTAGTAAAAATGCGAGCTCTCTTTGAATGGATGCATTCCTACACTTTATAGCCTCTAATCTGTGTGTTCTGTACTTGGATCTGGGCCAAAAGGGCTTCAGAAATCGCTGGGGGCGTATTCTGTAAATTCTGATACGTGGCCTCTGTCACGCGTCCGCGTGGGTCACGCGGTCGCGTCATCTGGAGTTTTCCTTGTGGCGCGGTCGCATCGGTCACGCGTTCGCATCGAATGCGCTATGCTCAAGTCGCGCGGCCGCGTCAGTCATGCGGCCGCGTCGCTGCTTCTTTGCGCCTGGCACGCGATCGCGTCGTCCATGCGATCGCGTGGATACCAGTTTCTTCAAAACTCCTTTTCGCACTTTTCCTTCCATTTTTGTACGTTTCCTTTTCCATCCTTTAAGTCATTCTGCCTTAGAAAATCTGAAACTACTCAACACACTAATCACGGCATCGAATGGAAGTAAAGGTAATTAAAATAATTATTTTTAAAGCTTAGGAAACATGTTTTTCACATACATCACATAATAAGGAAGGGAAAGTAAAACCATGCAATTAATATGAATAAGTGGGTGAAGGATTGAATAAATCACTCAAACTAAGCACAAAAAACTCATGAAATATGGGTTTATCAATGATGCGGAGGTAGATTTCTCTCAACCTCCCGTTTATGACTTAAGTAACGAAGAAGACATAGAAGGCTTTGATCAGGACATGGATGCATTTGAAGAAGTCTGCAAGGAAGTGGAGAAATTCACCGAAAAGCATAAGGGAGTAGAACTTACAGAACTACTGAAAACACCTATCCCAAGGCCATTACCACCCAATACAAGCTTCAAGTGGGTACAATCCTTAACCTTTAGCTTTATTTTTCCACTTGAATATGGGTTTCTTGAAACAGATGGCCAGCTTAGAGCTCTCTACGGCTTTAAGAGTAGGAGGGACATGGGTCGTACTCAGAGCTGGTGCACAAGGTTCAATAAGGTTCCACGCTTTAACTCGAAGTGCACGGATTGGCATCATGATCAATCGAATGGATCTCAGAAAATGTTTGGTCACCATGGTGAGAATCTACTTTCTAAACCGCACGGATGGAAAAATATAGATCAAGACGGAGGCGGATTTAAAAGCAAGGTTTGGGATCCTGGAATCTATTCTGACATTCGCCACCCCGGAAACCTGAGAATCTGTTTGAAGCTGCTCAGAAGCTTTACATGCCTAGTTTGGGACCCCGGAGGCCATTGGTGGAGATTTCTGGATGAATTTAAACATAAGCCGCCATAACAGGAAGCTCATCCAATGTCCAACTTAAGGACTTTAACTAAAAGTGCTAGGTGGGAGACAACCCACCATGGTATGGTCGTTTCTTTTTCAGTTTTATTTCGTGTTATTTATTTTTATTTCCTCTTCAATTGAACCTGAATATTATTCACTCGCATTGCATACTGCATAATTGCATACCTGCATATAAAAAAAAGGGCGCGCGACGCGACCGCATCACTCATGCGATCGCGTCAGTTGCGAAAAACACTTCCCACGCGTCCGCGTCATTCACGCGGCCGCGTGATCTGGAAATCGGCGTAAGGATCCAACGCCCAAAAAGTTGGGCTGGAATCGTGCGGCTGTTGCGCGTTTCGCACAAAACGACCCACGCGGTCGCGTCCCTGACGCGATCGCGTCACTTGCACAACACCCATCCCGCGCGAAAGCGTGAGCGATGCGATCGCGTCACGTGGATTACACAACACCCCAAAGGAGATAGAGAGTTGCGCTGAAACGACGCTGGAATTGTGCGTTTAGCACAATTTCCAGCGACGCGGTCGCATGCCTCACGCGACCGCGTCATTCATCCTTTTACCCATTCGATGCGATCACATCACTCACGCGATTGTGTCAATCCCCATTCCACCCAAGCCACGCGACCGCGTGTTCCACGCGATCGCGTGGATTCAAATTCGATAATACCCAGCCACGCGAAACCCTACCCATTCGCGCCCCCCTAACCCCCTTCTCCTTCCTCTCTTCTCTGCAACCAACCACCACCAACTTCCAGCCACCACCACCGACCACCGCCTCACCGTCGACCACCCAGACCCCACCGCAACGCCACCCCCTTCTTCCTTCCCTCTCTTTTTTCTTCTTCTTTCCTCTTCTTCCCTCCACCACCGCTGCCCCCTCCGCGACCACCACCTCCACCACGCCGCCGTCACTGCCGCGCCTCCACCCACCGCCCACGCCCCACTTCCTTCCTTCCCCCTTATACCCTACCCCCATTACCCTACCCGAAACCCCCTACCTCCGAACAGCCACCACCGCCGCGCCAACCACCCTCAACAGCCACGTCAGCCGCCACCACCACCATCCCCCATCCAACTCTCTGCCCCACTTTCATTCATACACCTACCAGGTTCCGCCAAACGCCACCCTTATTTCAATTCATAGTTAATACCATAATTTTTTTTATGTTCATAATTAGGATAGTTAGATATGCATGTTGTAGTGGATTCTAGGTGGTTAGGTAGCCTAGGATGTGGTTAGTGGATTTAGGGCTGATTAATTGCGCTGTTCGTGCTTCCTGTTTTATAATTTTCGCAATTCTACTGTTGTTGTGATGTTAGTATTGTTCATATGCTGTTCTTACTGTTCATGCTGCTATTGCGAATGTTCTTTTTTGTTCATACCTAATTGCAGTTTGTTTTATTTTATATGAACTATTCTGTTGTTGTTTATTTTTCAGGAACATCCAATTTTAGCCGGAATGCTGCCCAATTTTCTGTAAACTGTTTTGTTTCCATTCATGTCTTGGTTTTGGCACTTTGAACTCTGCTTTACTCTGCTTTTACCAAACCAATTCATGAATACCAGGGCTAGATTTCTTATTCTTTTTGATTTTCTGGTTCATAATCTGCATTTTTTATGTTTAGATTCCAATTTTTGCTATTTCTATATCTATCTGAATCATCATCAACCTGATTTCCTTGTTTGGATATGAGTTAACTGTAGCTTATAATTGTAAATGCTTGTTATTTAGAAAATGATCATCATGCCACTTACTCTGACTTTCTTTTTACTAACTCACTGATTTCAACTTCCTTACCTTTTTTTCATTCCTAACCTACTTACCTTTCAAAACATCTCTCCTGTTTTTTTTTTTCACTATTCTCTTTAACCTTCTAACCGAGGCATGATGATAATTTTTCCTAATTAATATGAAGTCTATGGATCTTACATTTTGGATTGTGAATTTTTCTTCTCAGTTTTCTAATTCCTATACAATCCTTAATGCACATTTACTTAACTCATTTTCATCATTCTACTGCTCCATTGCCATTATGTGCTTCTTTTGTTATTTGTCTACTTGTTTTCCTGTTTTTATTATATCCTTGATTTCTATTTTTCAGGATGTCTGACACCCAAAGAAAAGGAAAAGGAAAGGCAACAACTGGCAAACGAAAAAGAGGAGAATCCTCTATGTCCATCCTGGACATCATGCATGATGACTCCTGGCGGGAGAAACACTTTACCCCGCAGGAGAAGGCTGACCAGCTACTCCCTGCTACTGATCCCATCAAGTTTCCAAATAAATACTGTGAGTTCAAGTATCCGGTGTTTGCAACCTCCAGGAACCTGTACCTGGAGCGGACTTTGAAAATTCCGAAAGAACTCCAGCAATACACCTCTGATCAGATCAAACAAAGAGGCTGGTTCTTCCTGGAGAGAAACCTGACTGAGGTCAATGCTTCTTGGGTAAGAGAGTTTTACTGCAATTACTTCAAAACTTCCCCAGATGCAGTGAACCTAAGAGGGAAGCAGATACTGGTCACTAAAGAGGCCATTGAGGATATTCTGAAGCTTCTGCCTAAATCTGATCAGCCAGATGGTTATCAAAAAGCTGAGGAGGACATGCGCTTCATGAAGTTTGACTGGGATGCCGTCAAGGCAAGGATAGCCCTTGACCCGACTATTCCATGGGCCATGGGTCAGAACACCACCATGCCTAAGGAAATCAAGCGGATTTACTTAAATGATGAGGCTCGGCTATGGCATCAGATCCTGAGCAACTTTGTTATGCCGAGTACCCATGAGACGGAGCTACCTGCCGCTATGATCACCCTCATATGGTGCGTGATGGATGGTAAGGACCTGTACCTGCCCCGCTTCATCCAGTACTACATGGCCAGGGTCCACGTCCAAGGCACACTCCCCTTTCCATATCTAATTACACAGCTAGGCCGTCGAGCTGACGTGCCTTGGGAGGATGCTGATGAGAAGCCACCTGCTGCAGAATGCAAGAAGATTATCCCTCACAGCAGGAAATTTTTGGCTTTGGGCTATAGACCTCCATTCCTCACAGTTCCTGGTGAGACAGCCACACCGTCTGCTGGCCCCTCTTCCTCTACAGCTACCCCTGCTACCACCACTGCACCTCCACCTGCCTCAGAGCCAGTTTATAACCTAGTAAACCGCCTGTTTCAGCAGCTAGACCAGATGGAGCGCCGCAACCGGTGCCGATATGAGAGATCTGAGCGTCGCATCAAGTGACGCTATGAGCACCTGAAGCTGATGATCCGTTCTGGCAGCGACATCCCCTCCGAGCCTGACACACCATCAGAGCCATCTGAGGAGGAGGTGGATGATCACGAGGCGGAGACCCATCCACAGAGAGAGGCTGCGCAGGTAGGCACGGAGTAGGCTGCATCACAGCAGGAGGCCTCGCCTCAGATTCAGGCTGCAGACCCAGAGATCCCTATTCAGTCAGCACCCCCTCTGCAGCAGGCAGATCCTCAGACCACTCCCACAGAGACTCCGGCTACCCATCCTTCCAGTGATGACACCCCTTCACACCCTGCTTGAGTGAGCATCAGGGACGATGCTTCATTTTAAGTGTGGGGAGGTCGCCCTATCTGGCGTATTTTTTGGTGAACCACTACAGACTCTTTTACTTTATTTTGCTACTCTTCTGTATTTTTCTTTTTATTTTTTATTTTCTCAGTACTTATACATTGCTATTTTCATGTATTTTTACTATATTTCTGCATGTTGCACTTTAGTTTATATTTTAGCCATTTAGTTTAGTTGCAATTCTAACTTATTAGTTATAGAAATTATAGATTAATTAGTATAGTTTACCTTTTTTAGCATAAGATAACTTAGTTTAAATTAAAAATATAAAAAGGAAGTAAACTAGAGACTTTAACATAATAAAAACAATCCACACACCTTATATATAGCATTACATGTTAGTTAGTTAACAACATTTCATCAAGGAGAAACACTAAAACTTTAAAGCCACCTTAAGATTTACATTGACAATAATGGGAACTCTTAATTTTTACTTGCATGACATATATAACTGATATATGATTTTTGAGTTAGAGAACACACAACCTGTGAGTTTTGAGCTTAATTGTATAGTTACATTCAAACCATAATTTTTATTCCTGTGTGTTCCGCCCTTCTTTTTTATTCTGGTGTTCTTTACTTTGTTTTAATCTATATGTCCGATTATAGAATATAGATACATACCAAGAAAGTGATTGAGGCCATTGTTTGATTCTAGCTCACTTATCCCAAATTAGCTACCTTTTACATCATCCTTGTTAGCCCCCTTGAGCCTTTAAATCCCCTCTTATTCTATAAACCACAATACTAGCCTTAAGCAGAAAAACAAAATAAAAATCACAAGTTGAATCCTTGGTTAGTTTAAGATAGAAAGTGTGTATTGTTTAAGTGTGGGAAACCTATTGGGAAAATGGATGATAAAAACAAAGAGTAGAAAGTTAAAAAGAATAAAATAATTCAAAATAAAAATTTTGGGAAGCATGCTCATGTGAAATCAAAATAATTGAATTACCATGTGCATTAAAAAAATTTATTTTTCAGTATTTGAATAAAGGGGATACAAAAGAATTCCCCAAATACAAAATAAAGCAATGCACATAGGACAAAATTAAAACTAATGCATGAGCATGTAACATCAAAAGTGAGAAAATTTGGATGAATAGGTAAAGAAATTCTTGCTTTACAAAGTATGTATGTTAGGTGAAATCTTAGACTAATCAAGGATTTACTTATTAGCTCACTTAACCTTATACATATACCCTTACCTTTACCTTAGCCCCATTACAACCTTAATTAAAGACCTCATGATTTTTGTATGCCTATATTCTATAATTGTTGATTGGTTAGATGAAGAACAAAGTTATAGAAAGTAAGGATAAAAAGAAGAATAGAGTGATTAACCCAATAAACACTGAGTGACTAGAGAGTAAACACAAAATCCAGTGAGGGTTCAATAGCTCATCAACATATATCTCTGCTTAAATTGTTAATTGTCTTGCAAGTTTGTAAAATATTTTTCTTTCCCATCTCAATTGTAAAAGTGCTTTATCATTATCTAAGGTTTGGCTATGCATATATGATTCCTTGACAATGTGAATTAATTTAACTACATGTAAGTTTTATATACAAGTGAATAAAAAAATTAGAATTGCATGATTTATTTAGGTAGTTGCATTTAGAATAGATTGCATTGCATGAGATTCCACCACTTTAACCTTACCTTACTCTTTATCTTGGATTTAGCATGAGGACATGCTATTGTTTAAGTGTGGAGAGGTTGATAAACCCATATTTTATGATATATTTTGTGCTCAAATTAAGTGATTTATTCAATCTTTCACTCACTTATTTATGAAAATTACATGGTTTTACTTTCCCTTCCTTATTATGTGATGTATGTAAAAATAATTATTTTAATTACCCTTTATTTCCATTCGATGCCGTGATTTGTGTGTTGAGTAGTTTCAGATCTTCTAAGGCAGGAATGACTTAAAGGATGGAAAGGAAACATACAAAAATGGAAGGAAAGCACAAAACGGAGTTTTTGGAGAAACTGGCAGTGACGCGATCGCATGGACGACGCGGCCGCATACCAGCGCGAAATGGCAGTGACGCGACCGCATGATTGACGCGATCGCGTGCCTTAAGCGAAACGCATATGACGCGGACGCATGACTGAAGCGACCGCATGATAAGGAAAACTCCAGATGACGCGACCGCGTGACCCACGCGGACGCGTGACAGAGGCCACGCACCAGAAATTATAGAAAACGCTCCTAGCAATTTCTGAAGCCCTTTTTGGCCCAAATCCAAGTCCAGAAGGCACAGATCAGAGGTTATGAAGTAAGGGAATGCATCCATTTAAAGGAGAGTCTCCAATTATTCACTATTCATGATTTAGATGTAGTTTTTAGGGAGAGGTTCTCTCCTCTCTCTCTTAGGATTAGGATTTAGGATTTTTCTTGCTTTCATGATTGCCCCTTTTTATCAGGTTCAATATTCCTTTTTAATTACTTATTTTCTCAATTCAATTTATGAACCTTTCTATGTTACAGATGATTCTTTTAATTAATGTTATTTGAGGTATTTCAGTTTATTATTGCTCTCTTTTATTTATGTTACTGTTGCTTCCAATCTGAAGACATTTTTATTCGAATAGATCTACTTTTTCCCTTTTGGTCTTGGTTAAGAAATCAGTAACTCAGGAGTTATCAAACTCAACATGATTGATAATTGTTACCTTTGCTAATTGAATTGAACTTTAATAATCCCAATCTTTTCTTAGGAAGTAACTAGGATCTGAAGATCAAACTAATTAGTCGCTTGACATTCCTTTGCTTTAAGTAAAGGTTAACTAAGTGGAATTAAGATTCAATTTTCATCATCAATGATAAGGATAACTAGGATAGGACTTCCAATTTCTCATACCTTGCCAAAAGTTTATTTTACAATTATTTATTTATTTTACTTGCCATTTAAATTACTTGTTCCTCATCTTCAAAACCCCAATTTACAATCTTCATAACCAATAATAAGAACATGCTTCCCTGCAGTTCCTTGAGAAGACGACCCGAGGTTTAAATACTTCGGTTATCAATTTTTAAGGAGTTTGTTACTTGTGACAACCAAAACGTTTGTAAGAAAGGTTGATTGCTTGGTTTAGTAACTATACTTGCAACGAGAGTTTACTATAACTTCTAAACCATCAATCTTCAGTTCTTCACCAGCCTCCCAATGTGAAAAATGGCATAATCTTCTTTGAATACAATAGGAAAGACTAGTATATATACTAAACTAGTTACTAAGGATTACAGAAATTGAGTAACTAAGTACAGAGAGTGCAGAAATCCACTTCTGGGACCCACTTGGTGTGTGCTTGGGCTGAGCTTTAAGCTTTACACGTGCATAGGCCTTTTTTGGAATTAAACACCAGCTTGGATGCCAGTTTGGGCGTTTAACTCCAGTTCTGGTGCCAGTTCCGGCGTTTTACACCAGAAAAGGGTCTCTAGTTGGTGTTTAACGCCAGTTTGGGCCACCAAATCTTGGGAAAAGTATAGACTATTATACATCGTTGGAAATCCCAAGATGTCTACTTTCCAACGCAATTGAGAGTGCGCCAATTGGACTTCTGTAGCTCCAGAAAATCCACTTCGAGTGCAGAAGGGTTAGAATCCAACAGCATCTGCAATCCTTTCTCAGCGTATGAATCAGATTTTTGCTCAGGTCCCTCAATTTCTGCCAAAAAATACCTGAAATTACAGAAAAATACACAAACTCATAGTAAAGTTCAGAAATGTGATTTTCGCATAAAAACTAATAAAAATATAGTAAAAAGTAACTAAAACCTATTAAAAATTATGTAAAAATAATGCCAAAAAGCGTATAAATTATCCTCTCATCAGGAAATAGGAGATAAAAGTAAATAAGAGAGGATGAAAGTTGAGAAGGAAGAATAGAGAGGGGGGTAGAGTTGAATAATATAGATGTGAGAAGAAGAGCAGTATAAATAAAAAGAGTAAATCAGAATTAAAATATTTTTATTTGCATTTTATTTATTTAAATAATTAATTTTCAAAAATTAAGTTAATTAATTTAAAAAGAATTTAAAATTTAAATGTTAAATTTTCAAAAATAGAAGAGAGAGAAGAGGAAGAAGTTTTCGAAAATTAAGAGAGATGAGAGTTAGTTAGGTAGTTTTGAAAAAGAAAAGAGAAAAGAAGAGAAGTAGTTTTCCAAAATTAAGAATAGAAAAGTTAGTTAGGAGGTTTTGAAAAAGATGAGAGAGAAGAAGAGAGAAATTTTTTTGAAAATTAAGGAAGAGAAGAGTTAGTTAGGAAGTTTTGAAAAATAAGAGAGAGAAGATAAGATATTAATTAAGAAAAGATTAAAATAAAAATAAAAGATAAGATAAGAAAAGATTTGAATTTTAAAAATAAGATAAGATAAGAAATTAAAATGATTTGAAAAATATTTTAAAAAGATAAGATTTTGAAATTTGATTTTGAAAAAGATATGATATTTTTTTTAAATTTGAAATTTGAAAAAGATAAGATTTTTAAATTTTGAAAAGGATATGATAAGATTTTAAAAAAGATAAGATTTATTTGAAAATGATATGATTTTTATTTTTGAAAGATTTGATTTTTGAAAACTTGACAACTAAGATATGGATAAGATAAAAATTTGAAATTGAAATCTGAATTTTATTTTAAAATTTTCGAAAAAATGGTTAAAATAAAATAGAAAAGATATATTTTTTATTTTTGAATTTTATGATGAAAAAGAAAAATACAAAAAAGACACAAGACTTAAAATTTTTAGATCTAATAACCCTTTATTTTTTAAAATTTGGAGGGAAACACTAAGGGACACCAAACTTAAAAATTTTAAGATCAAAACACAACTAAGACTCAAGAACACTTTGAAGATTAACAAGAACACAAACAACAAAATTTAAAGACTCAAAGAACACAAGAACATATCAAGAACACCAAACTTAAAATTTTTAGAAAACCAAAAAGAAATTTTTGAAAAACAAAAGAAAAATAACAAGAAGACACCAAACTTAAGAACTTGACACAAGATTTAAATAAAAAAAATTATTTTTGAAAAGTTTTTAGAAAGAAAGACTCAAAGGAACACAAATTACCAAGAATATAAGCACAATGCTCTAATCAATTGAACACAAAAAATAAAAATATTTTTGAAAAGCTTTTTAGAATTTTCGAAAAAATAGAAAAGGAATAATAAAAATAAAAGACTCAACACGAACATAAATAAAGACTCAAATCCAGAACAAAAATTAAACAAAGAAAAGAAAAATATTTTTGAAAAATTTTTTAATGATTTTCAAAAATTAGAGAAGAAGAAAACAAAAATAAAAGACTCAATTAAAATAAAATAAAATAAATTACCTGATCTAGGGAGCAAGACAATCCGTCAGTTTGTCCGAACTCAACAATCCCCGGCAACGGCGTCAAAAACTTGGTGCGTGTACGCAAACCCCACACTTCCATACAGCAATACCAGCAAGTGCACTGGGTCGTCCAAGTAATACCTGAGTGAGTCAGGGTCGATCCCACGAGGATTGTGGCTTGAAGCAAGCTATGGTTATCTTGCAGGTTTTAGTCAGGCGGAATCAGAAGGTTGTTAGATAAACTTTGAATGATTCTATGTCACTTGTAAGAGTAATGTGTGAAAGGGGTAAAACTAATTGGATTAAATGATAGGAATAGAGTTGAGAGTTAGAGTTGCTTCGCCTTTCTGAATTAACTCTGGTACTACTGCTCTCCTTGCTTGTGAGTGATTTCTTCAATGGCAGGCTGTATGTGATTGACACTGGTTTGAGCAACTGCCAATACTCCTCTGGATCTGAACCCCAGGTTTAGTGTGGATCCATCTCTACTTGAGGGTGAAGCGCGTACAGTCCATTCTCCTTCATGATCCTACTCAAAACCCCACAGATAAGGTCGGATCTTCCGGATCAGAGAATGCTATATCTTTGGGTTCTAGCCTCTACCACAGAGACCCTAATTTCCTCAGAAATTGGCTGAACTGATATCTCAAGAAGTCCCCAACGAAGTCGTGAATTAGCCGTCTAAGAGATGTATATTCAAGTTGTTGGTTGTCCTTGTCCGGTGAAAGACGCATTCTGACCCAAGTAGACGCAGGTGTTTGTCAGGCACGTTCATCTTAATGTGATGAACAGACCTAATTGATTAGATCATCTTATTCACCACGATGAAATACGAATATACATCTTAGAATTAATCAAACATGGATCGAAGAGAAACAGTAGTACTTTTATTAATTCATAGGACTCAGCAGGGCTCCTCACCTCAACCTAGGAGGTTTAGAAACTCATACTGAAGTAAAAATACAATGTAAAATGAAAATAGGGCTGAATAGGTTCCAAAAACTTCTTAATTACGTAAATTAAATACCTTAAATGCTAAACAAATGACTAGTAAGGGTAAAACAGTCTATTTAGTGCTAAAATCTACTTATGGAGCCCACTTGATGAGTGTTTGGGCTGAGCTTTGATGAGATCCACGTGCTATGAGGCTCCTTGGGCGTGGAACGCCAGCTAGGGGGTCCTCTCTGGGCGTTTGTACATTGGTTTCTGCTTTTTGGGCACTGGACGCCTAGAAGGGGGCAGGTAACTGGCATTGGACGCCAGTTTTGGGCCTTCTAATCCGAAGTAAAATATAAACTATTATATATTGTTGGAAAGATCTAGGAGTCAACTTTCGATAGCCGTTGAGAGCGCTCCATTTGGACTTCTGTAGCTCCAGAAAAGCTCTTCCAAATACAGGCAGGTCAGATTCGGACAGCATCTGTAGTGCTTTCTCTGTCTCTAAATCAAATTTCTGCTCCAACTCCTCAATTTCAGCCAGAAAATACCTGAAATTATCCAAAAATAGAAAAACTCACAGTAGAATCCAAAAATGTGAATTTAACACTAAAACCTATAAAAACTTAATAAAAACTAAATAAAAACTACTAAAAACTATATGAAAGTGATGCCAACAAGCGTATAAAATATCCTCTCATCATTGCACATTCCTCTTATGGGAAGAAAGCCTAAAGTACCACACCCTCAGATGCCCCAAAAGGAGACCTAGGATGAGCAATGCTCACAATCCATGGAAGACTCTGAAAAGATGCAAATCAATATTCATTTTGTTGAGGTTGTGGAAAAATGGTCTCTATCTACTGGAAGAAACTTCTCTGATACTGAGAGAGGCAAATTAGTGATGAAGTTACAGAAGGATTACATGATTATCAAGGTCCTTCAACCTCCACTACCCCCTGACAAAGGAGGTACTTCCATGCAGAGTACAATACAGGAGCCTTCTCTCTTAGTGAAAACTCATACAGTTTTTTCAGATATCAAACTTAAGTTTGGTGTTGGGCAATCATCACCCACCAAGGAGGAAGGTCCCAAGAGGAAAATGCATAGGGGATGGAGAAAAAATACAAGCCCTACCCTAATAAGCAAGGAGAATCAAGCTCATCACACTAAAAGAAAACTTGTTAGGAGGAATTCAATTCTAAGGGCACTAATCTCCTCCTCTTCTTCCATGGAGTCATTTCTATTAACCAACTGGAAGAAGAGGAAGAAAGTCGGCAATCGAGTGTCAAGCTAATGACATTAAAGAAGCGCTTGTTGGGAGGTAACCCAACCATGAGTAGAGTATTTCTGTTTTTATTTCTTTTGTTTATTTTCATTTGAGTTTATTTTAGTTTATTTTTAGAATTTTCCCTTGCTTTTTAATGTTTGTGATCATGTGCAGTAGTTAGAATAGAAATAGAAACAGTCAGAGTAGGAAACAGAACACCCTGGAGCAGAGAGCTTGCTAATGTTGAATGCCAAACAAGAAGCCAGAGTGGGCGTTCAACGCCCTCTGTGGAGCTACAAGCTGGCGTTGAACACCAGCCAAGGAGCCAGGCTGGGCGTTCAACGCCCAAAAAGGCAGAAGACCTGGCGTTGAACGCCAGGAAGGAGGTTCCTCCTGGGCGTTCAACGCCACAAATGGGAGGCAAGCTGGTGTTGAACGCCAGCCATGGTGTAGCAGCTGGCGTTCAACGCCCATATGAAAGGTAGGGAATTCAATTTCCCTGGCCTCTCAGGACTAGTAGGTCCCACAGAATCCCCACTTACACCACCTTCTTCTACCCTATCCTTCCTCATCATTCATATTTGCTCGAGGACGAGCAAAACTCTTAAGTTTGGTGTTGCAAAAGCTTTGTTTTTTGACTTCTACCACTCCTAAAGAGCTATGAAGGAAGAACAACAAAGACAAAGGAGTGATATTAAAGAAATCAAGCACCACATTGGATCCTCAAAGAGGAGTACTAGCCGCCACCAGTAAAGGTGGATTCGTACTCTTTATCTCCTTTCCTTTTGTATTTTTTTGTTTTTTGTTATGTTGTCTGTTCTCTTGTTCTTGTTGCATAATCAATTGCATTTATGTCTTAAAATTATAAAATATTCCATATATCTCTCACCTTACTTAAAAGAAAATTTTTTTTTTAAAGAATTGAGAGATGCATGATTTTCAAGTTATATAATAAGAATAGTTCAATTATTTTGATGTGGTGGCATTGCTTTTATTTTTTGAATGTATGAATAAATAGTGCATATTTGAAGTTGGAATTTTAGAATGTTGGCTCTTGAAAGAATGATGAAAAAGGAAACGTATTATTGATAATCTGAAAAATCCAAAAAATTAATTATTAAAGCAAGAAAAAGCAGCAAAAAGAAAAAGAAAAAGCATGTTGCAAAATAATAATAATAATAATAATAATAATAATAATAATAATATATGCATGCGAAAAAGGAAGAAAAAAATGGCGAAAAAATAAATAAATAAATAAGAAAAATCCATTACTGCCCAAAAATGCAGGAAAAGGAGGGCAGATTGAAAAAACCAATAACCCTTTACACCAAAAGGCAAGGATAAAAGGATCCAAGGCTTTGATCATCAATGGATAGGAGGGCCTAAAGGAATAAAATCCTGGCCTAAGCGGCTCAACCAAGCTGTCCCTAACCATATGCTTATGGCGTGAAGGTGTCAAGTAAAAAGCTTGAGACTGAGCGGTTAAAGTCATGATCCAAAGCAAAAAAAGTGTGCTTAAGAACTCTGGACACCTCTATCTGGGGATTCTAGCAAAGCTAAATCACAATCCGAAAGGGTTCACCCAGTTAAAGTGTCTGTGGCATTTATGTATCCGGTGGTAATATTGGAAAACAAAGTGCTTAGGGTCACGGTCAAGACTCTAAAAGCTGTGTTCAAGAATAAAAAAGAACTAAACTAGGAGAGTCAATGATATCATCTGGATTCTAAGTTCCTAAAGAGACCAACACTTCTGAGTTTCAATGGACAGTGAGATGCCAAAACTATTCAAAAGCAAAAAGCTACTAAGTCCCGCTCATCTAATTGACACTGAGCTTCATTGAGAACTTTGAAATTTATTGTATCTTACTTTTCTTTTTTATCCTATTTTATTTTTAGTTGCTTGGGGACAAGCAACATTTTAAGTTTGGTGTTGTGATGAGCGGATATTTTATACGCTTTTTGGCATTGTTTTCATATAGTTTGTAGCATGTTTTGTTTAGTTTTTATTAAGTTTTCATAGGTTTTAGTGTTAAATTCACATTTTTGGATTCTAATTTGAGTTTGTGTGTTTTTGTACAATTTCAGGTAATTTCTGGCTAAAATTGAGGACCTAGAGCAAAAGTCAGATTCAGAGACAGAGAAAGCACTGCAGACGTTGTCCGGATCTAACCTCCTTGCACTCGGAAGAGCTTTTCTAGAGCTACAGAAATATAAATAGAGTGTTCTCAATGGCTATGCAAAGCTGACTTTCAGAGCTTTCCAGCAATGTATAGTTCATAGTTTGCTTCGGATTAGAAGGCCCAAAACTGGCATCTAACGCCAGCCTCCTGCCCCCTTCCAGGCGTCCACCCAAGGAGAAGAGACCAACGTCCAAACGCCCAAAGAGGACCCTCTAGCCAGCGTTCAATGCCTTAGAGACCTCATAGCACGTGGATCTCATCAAAGCTCAGCCCAAACACTCACCAAGTGGGCCCCAGAAGTGGATTTTAACACTAAAAAGACTGTTTTACCCTTACTAGTCATTAGTTTAGTATTAAAAGTAGAAGATCACTCTTTGTTAATGATCTTCGGCCATAATTTACCATGATTTCATTTTTTGCATTTTATTTTTCTATCAGTATGAGTTTCTAAACCTCCTAGTGAAGGGAGGACCCTGCTGAGTTTTATGGATTAATAAAAGATTACTGTTCCTCTTTAATCCGTGTTTGATTCTCTATTCTAAGATGTATATTCGTTCTTCATCAATATGAATGTATTGAACTGGCATAAGGTTATCACGTTCTACATGGGTTCAGAGTAAGTCTTTCATCGGACAATGATGAACCACCAGCTTGATTGTGTATCTCTTAGACGGCTAATCCACGACTTTGTTGTGGATTTCTCGAGACACCAGTTTGTCGATTTTTGGGGAGATTAGGGTCTTTGTGGTAAAGGCAAGAACCCAAAGGCGCAGCATCATCTGATCTGGAAGATTCGACCTTGTTTGTGGCATTATAAGTAGGATCACCAAGGAGAATGAACTGTATAAGCTTCACCCTCAATCAGAATAGATCCGCACTAAACTTGGGGTTCAGATCTGGAGGAGTATTGGCGGCTGCTCAAACCAGCGTCAATCACATACAGCCTGCCATAGAAGAAATTATTCACAATTGAAAAAGACAGTAAGATCAGAGTTAATCCAAAAGGACAAAGCAACTCCAAGCCTCATCCATCTAAGTTTTAAGATTATCATTCCAAACAACCAAACTGCATATAAACAAATCCAACAACTTATTGATCTGCCTGACTAAGCCTGCAAGATAACCATAGCTTGCTTCAGACCACAATCCTCATGGAATCGACCCTAACTCGCTCAGGTATTACTTGGACGACCCAGTGCACTTGCTGGTTCAGCTAGACGAAGCATGGGAATTCGTGCACCAACACCTACTCCCTCTAATCACCTTAATATCGATTATTCGGTGTGGAAAACACCCAAAGGGCATTTCGTGGATGCGAGGAGGTGTTATGGAAATAACGAGGAGCTGTTCTAGCTTAATTTTTTAAAAAAGCGATAGAAATTTTCAAAGGCAAAAATTTTTATTAGGCGGGTAGGATGTAAATTCTGGATAATTAATAAATAGATAACCAATAAATTAATTATTATTTAAGAAAATTAGGAAATTAAATTTGATATGAATTTTGACACTAATTTTAAAGATTTTGTCTTAAAATTGGGCCAACGGGCCAAAATGGTTGGATCGGGTCCAAACTGAGCCCATGGCCCAACATATAAGAAGCCAAATTCAGCCTTCTTTCCCCTTCATTTCACTTAAATCACGTTGAGGAGCAGCAGCAAACCTCAAATCCCAACTCTTCTTTCAACTCAAATTTCAATTCTACATAACTATCAATCCGGAGCTCCGATTGACGAGACGTCAGCAGCCACGCATTTGTCTCAAAATCCTCTACAAAACTCACTAAACAATTTGGGAAGAAACTTAAGTTTTCTCACCCAGATATTCTCATTTTAGTTTCGAAAATTTAGTATTTTGGGTATTGAAGAATTGAATAATTTTGATAGTTTAGGTAAACTCTAGCTACGAGTAATCACTGGATTTTGTCTATTTGACCCGTGGGTAACGGTAAAAAAATTCTAACCCTTGTGAAGTTTTTATTTTTATGAGGATTAGAAATTTAAATTGTGGCTATATATGAAATTATGTGGTGTTAGATTGAATTCATGTGAAAGTCAAGTCAAAGTGGTGAATTAGAACCAAGTTGTAGTGGATAGAAGCTGGTTGAGTTGATTTGAAGACCTTGAGGCTTGCGGAAAAGAGAATTTGTGGCGTTTGTGGCTTAGAGAGAAATCATCCAAGGTATAGTTTTGTTTCTCATAGATAATGTATAATGTAACGTGAAAACTTAGGCTAGTTGACCGTAGGATAAGTTGGATTATATGAATGATTGAGAATTAGTGATTTTATTGAAAATTATTGAATAAATTGGTTGGTTTGATTGATTATATGTGCTGTATGTACATAATGTGAAAGTGTTGAGTTTATGTGTATTGATAATAATTATGAATGATAATAATGATATATTGATGAATTGTGTTGTTGTCGATTATTAATTGTTAGTTTAGAAGTGAGAAAAATTAAGCATAAGGATGTTATGGAAGAGATGAGATGGATATGGGATTGCTTTGAGGGGATTTGGTGTTGTTCTGAGAAGTAAAATAATGGTTTGAAATTAAGATTTTGGAAAGAATGGGATTTTGGTATTTTGTTAAAAAAATGAATTTTTGACTAACTTTGGTGAGTCATAACTCGGCTTCCAGACTCCCAATTTATGTGAAACTTATTTCAAACAAAAATTAGGTCTGTGAAGCTTATGTTGTTTGAAGAACAGATAAAAAATCTTTTAAAACGAAAATGTTATGCGCATTTGAAGTTTGGTACAAAAATCTGGTTTTAACGGCTTTTAAAGGAAACGGGGTTCGCGCACGCGGAAGCATGGTCACGATGCGAGCATTCTCCTTAGCCTCGAACACTTACGTACGTGGGACATGGCTGTATACGCGACTCTGATAGTTCGCGCACTCGGAGGGGTATCTCCCATATGCGAAACCCCTACTTTGGCCCAAAATGGTGATTTCGAATGTTTCATAAATCCTCTAGCTTTCCAAACCTCTATAACTACCTTCTAGGACCTAATACCTAATTTTTAAACATAAAAAGGAGAGGATACCTATAGTAGAAGGTTGTGAAGTGGAAAAACTTGGATCGAGGGCTTTAAAAGAAGTTAAACACGGTGTGAATGATGATGAAATTAGTGTTGGTTGATTGAGGAAGTGCGGAATATTGAGACTATTATAAATGAAGGTTAACTTGATGATGATTAATTGAAAATGAATGAATATGATAAATGATGCATGATTGAGATTGATTGATGATGAGTATGTCTATGTTCTCTCTCTTGTTTTAAGGGTGACAGGGCACCTATTCCCTCTAATGGTGACAAGGCACATATTCTCTACAATGGTGACAGGGCACATATTCCCTCTAATGGTGATAAGGCACTCTCCCACTAATGGTCAGCCGATGTGTTGAGATATTTGTGCACAACAGAGAGACAATGTCCGGGTTAGCTACCGGACATATTGGGTTGGTTGTATAACCAACAAATGAGCTCATTAGCCATAGGACACGCATACATAATGTGCAATTGAATGATTTACTTGAGTCTGCATTATCTTGGTTTGCCTAATTGCTTAGCTATGTTCATCTATTAACTGTCTATTTGCTGTATTTGCATTTTATTTGTGTTTTCCTTGTTTGAACTGTATGTCTATGCAACTGAGAGACCCCTCATATGGTGGAGGAGTGACGAAGATAGTTCCACCGGTGTTTCGGAGGGTTGGAGGAGGTAAGAGTAAAATGTTGAGTTAGGATTAGATTCAGAACTTGAGAACCTTAGACCGTTTACCTAATTTCTGGTTTAGTTTATTCCTTAAGTTTAATTCTGAGTGTCGGAGTTCTATGATTGCCTCTGGTTTTCTTGGGACCTTATATATTATGTATGTTGGAACCATTACCATGCTGAAAACTCCCAGTTCTCATTCTATACATACCTTGTTGTTTTTTAGATGCAGGACGCGGGCACCACACTGAGCATTCTGAAGACTCTTTGGAAGCGAAGAACTCTTGGGACTTAGTGTTGTATTTTGTTTATGTTTATATATGTATATAGATTCTCCACCTTGTATATATTATGTTTTGTCCCTCTTAGAGGTCAGCTTGGAGAAACAGGTGTCTGTCTTATATTTTTGGGATGCTTTTCGGTTATATATATATATATATATACTCTGGCCGGCTTATGCTTCACAAGTCGAGTCTAGAGCTTGTTATTTGTATGTTTTGGAATTCTGGTTTTATATGTTATCCATTTCCATTCGATCTTATCTACCTTTCTGCGTTGACCTTATCTTGAGTGATGCGCTTTTCTGTTGTTGTTTTGTTTAACTTTTTCTTTCAAGACTCCTAGTTAAACTTCTTTTCATATATTTATCTATGTATATTTTTATTTTTAGAGGTCATAATACCTCACCACCTCTATTTTATGAGTTAAGTGTAAAACTCTGGTAGGATGTTACATACCATGCACACGCAGGTTTTCGCTTGTCGTTTTTGTTGGATCCCCGATTTTCAACGAGTTTGACTTGAATCGGCAGTTTTCAATAGATTTGACCGATTTTAAAGTTTATAAGATCCACATGTCAATCCAAATTGGCCAAACTACCAATTAGCAGTTTTTGGTCGAACCGATTAATCCAACCCGATTTTAATAACACTAATTTCTAGCACATAAAATTATCATAATTCACTTTAGTAAGTGAGAATATTTTTGTAAATTCATTTTACGGGCATTTAGCGGGTCCCATGAAGTTGGTATCTTTACTCCTCTCCTCGTTCCTGTTTATTCATGAGGGCAGGCACCTACTTCTACTTGTGCAATTTTCCTTTTTTTTTTTTTTTTTTCCAGTCCCTGTAGCAGTTTGTGTCTTTGTAATTTTCCTTTACTTTATACTAATTTGCTCGTTTAATTAAGTTGGATGTTTACCTTTTTATAGTTACACGATAAAATAAATAAAAGCGTTTGGTGATATAAAAATTGCTAAATGAATCCCCAAAACAACGATACTACAATGTCACTCAGTGTACCATGCATTTTTTATTTTTTAATAATTTAGATTTTTGGAGAAATAAATTATTTTTATATGATATCTTTTAACTGGACACATCAAGAATTAATTTACTATGAATCTAAATTTTATTTAAAAATTTGTTATTGATCAATAAATTATAACACACATAAGAGTGAATTTAAATTCATAATAGTTTTTAAACCAACAAATAAACTAAACATTTGATCAACTTAAATTAGTTCAGAAAGAACAAATTTAATTAACAAATACATTGGGGTCAATAGCAAAAGACGGAAGAAAAAAAAAACCTGAAAAACTAAAGGGCGGAACAAAAAACAAAAAAACGGAGCCCCAATAGTGGCAAAGAGAATCAGCTGTTGGCAAAGTGCCAAAACTTTCATCCATTCCGGATGACATTCATTCATTTCACTTGGTAAATAATAGTCTTAGCGCATTGCCCTCCCCAACGAATTTATCAAATGATTAACTAACTACAAGAATCATTACATTGAATCATCAATTATCCTTCTTTCTCTATCAAGCAAGCTCTATTTACCCCTAACTTCCCATCTTCCATCATTAAATTGAACACATAAGAATAATTCACCACCAAAAGAAGAATTTTATCTTCTCAAAAATCATCATCTGCTGTCAATACTCAATAATCTGTGCAAGTTGAACAATATCGCAAAATTAGAACAATGAGAGAATCACAATATGGTATAATCAGTACACGAAAGGTATATATATGGAGACAAATATTTATGTATTGGCAGTTTTGAGAATAAAGAAACTATTCTTCTCATTGAAACTTTTTTTTAGAGTATTTTTAAGATACTTATTAGCAAAACACCATTTAGTAAAAGCCGCAAACTATAAATTAAGCAACTTGTAAATGACCAATCATTCCATAGTGACAAATAAATCATACCATCATGTTTCTTCTTCAAATTCCTAGCAAATAGTAGTAATATGACAAAGAAAGCAACCCCAGCTGCTCCTCCTAATATTATAGCTGCTGTCTTCCCAGGATTTTGAACTGCCATGGTATCAATAATCGACATTGTCAATAATATTTGAAATATGATGGTTGTAAAACTAACTCTATTTTTTAGGAAATAGATATTTTTTATTTTATTATTTATAAATTCATATAAAATACAATATAAAGAATTATGTGTAATTCAATATTATTTTTATAACATTGAACAAGATGTTATGCTTATGAAAAGGACTTATTGCCACATACTCATCAAAGTTTAACATAACAAGTCCAAATGGTCGATACTGCCAATATCTTGTTATATACATGTGTTTGGTTCAAATTCAGAATTAGAATGGATCCTTGTAAGAAAAATTATATAATATCAATATATTGATACTATTTACACGTTTAAAATAATATTTGTTTTACACACCACCTTAAATTTTATTATGAGATACGGAAAAATAAAGATAAACAAAAAATCAATAATTGTAAATGTAGATTAGGTGTTCAAAAATAAAATAACAAACAACCACACATTACATGTCTTCGTATTTCTATAGTTAGAGATCTTTTTCAATTGAGAGAGATCATCCATAATAATAATAATAATAATAATAATAATAACAATAATAATATAATAGGATAAAATATTTTTTTAACTTCTAATATTTGAATCAAGTCTTAATTTCATCTTTAACCACCAAAATGTCTTATTAGTCAAATTAATTTTTTTTTAAATATTTTTTTTTCATTATAATTTTCTTTTAACTGGTGGCAAAAGTCATCATTGAATAATTTGAGAATAAAAATAATAAAATAATAATAAATATTTTTTAAATAAAAATTTTAATTTTAATAAAATAACTAAAATAAAATAAAATTTTGAAATAAAAATAAGATGTTTAAAGTTAGAATCGAAATTAATATTTAGTCTAGATATCCGGGATTAAAAGAGTCATTTAGCCGTTGTTATTATTAGAAATAATTATATGATCTGTGATGGCATTGATTAGTTACCTGAAGAAGATGAACCATATGAGAAAGATGATCCTCCTCTAGGAACCCCACTTGGGTAATACCTATAACTAATGAAGCACTTGTGCAAGAACACTTGTCCAGAAATGGCGTTTCCACACTCACCTTCAGCTTTCTGCACAGCACTCTTCACACACGCACCACAATCCGAGTCACCAACATCACCCTCACACTGCCCCATCACATACACATTCTCGTAGCTCGTAGCATAAAATCCATGCCCCCCAACCACCCCATTCTCTATAAACGAGAACGCGGTTCCCCTCCGTTCTCCGAACCCTGTTCCGGCAGCCGTTGTTCCGCCGCAAGTCTTGTACAGCATCTGCATCCCCGAGATTTCTGAGAACCCCGAAACCTCGTACGACATGTAACAGCCGAAGAGTTGGATTCTTGCGGCGGTGGTTTTGCCGCAAAGCTTGTCGGAGAGGACGGGTAGGCGGCTGACGCAGTTGTAGCAGTCGCGGCCGGTGAGGTCACCCCTGCATTGGAAGAGGCCGGTGATTGAGCCGGAAGTGGCCTTGTAGAACTTGGTTCTTGTGGATTGGGACACCAGTGTTCCAAAGAGTGCTGAGAGTGATTGGGAATACGAACCGTTTGGATCTGTGAATGTGTCCTTTGAGCAGCCCTTGTAGACGATGGTGGAGTAATCTGAAGAAGCAGCAGAATCTGCAAAGTGGTTTGGGTTAAGATTTGTGAGGAGAATCAACAACAGAGGAAGAATCATGGGCTTTCTAGCAAAACCCATGTGTCTACTTTCTTTCGGTTTCTTTTTTTTTTCTTTGAGGATTAAAACATGGCAATTTGGTGGGGAAGCTCTTTAAATCAGAGAGGATTTTGATTAAGGGTTTTGGGTTCAGTGTTGATGATACCTGATACCTGAGAACGTATTTTGGGAGATTTTAGGGATTCACTTTTCTTTGGATAGAGGCCTTAATGGCTGAGTGCTTGTGAACATGTCATGAGTCCGTTGCATCTACCATCTCTCTTTCTCTTACCCTTTTCGCCACAGAGCCGTCAAAATGATTCACTGGTTAAGTGGTTATTCATAAAAAAAAAATAAAGGTTAGGGGCCACATTTATTTTTGCCAACACTTTATTTTTATACTATTAGAATTTAGTATAAAAATATTTTTATTAATAAAATATTGATAAAAATAATAAATTATATTGATCATGTATAATAGTGCGAGTCATCAAGTAAAAACAAGATTTGACTCAATTTAAATAATGTATGAGTTAAAAAAGATTTAAATTAGAATGTGTTTGGCAAACGCAATAGACAAAAGAAAAGCGTATTTAAATTTTTTGAAAGTTTTATGTTTATGTTTGATAATTTTTATCATCTGAATACAGAAATGATTATACCTCTAAACGCATGTTCAGATGAAGCTAAAATTTTTAACTTCTACGTTTACGTTTATGGTGGCTGATTATCGTTGAAAAATTAGGTAAAAAATTTATTTAGTTTTTACTAACTGTATCTTTCATTTTCTTCTATAAAAAGGATATGGGTAACAATTACTTTCAAAGTAATTCTTTGTAATTCTTCTTAGATCTTCATAGTTTTTCGTTCCAATTTTTTTATCAAAATCATTGAGATTTGTTTCAATCATTAGAAAAGTGAATATTTTAATTTTTTTATTATTTTTAATATTCTCTTTCATATTTTAATTTTTATATTTTTTATTGTATATTTTTATATTATTTCTATAGTGTTATAATTTCTAATGTTATGTTTTTATATAAGTTTTTTTATCATTTACTATACTATTCTTTATATGTATATTTTTTATGAAGTCTTTTTTTTTTTTTATTTGGCTTTGTTCATATGATTTTTATTTATTTTATTGTATTTCTTTTATTCATATGACAAATGTTGTTGATTTTTTTTTTTACTTTTTTAGTGTTATGATTTTTCAGGTATTTTATTAATTTTTATGATATTCTTATTATTTTTTGTTCATATGAATTTTTTTCTATCCTTTACTGCATTGTATTTATGTTGTGTATGAAATTTTTTTATTTTTTTTATCTAGTTTTATTCATATGAATTTTATTTATCTTTTGTTGTATTTTTTTGTTCATATGATATATGTTGTTAGTTTTATGAAATTTTTATTATTTCTTATATGTATGATTTTTTTTCTATTCTTTGACGTACTCTATTTTCGTTTAAAATGAGCCAAATGATAGAGTAATACATTTATATTTGGTTAGTACGGTGTAATATAAAGTATGGGATGAGTTTCTGTCGCCTCTATTAGTAATAGCTAGTCACGTTTACTGTTGTTTATTATGCAAAAAGAAAATGTAAGTTAAAGCAAGAAATATGCAATTGGAATTGACTACGTAAATCAATAGAATTCGTTCGTGATAGGATTCAAATAGCGTAAAGCCGGTAAAAGAGCTACACCGATAAAAGAATGAAACCCTTAGTGTTTGACGAAGGTGACCATATTTTCTTAAAGGTTACACTAACTATCCGAGTAGATCATAGTCTTAAGACCGAAAAGCTGAATCCTAGGTACATAGGCGCCTTCTAAATTCTTAAAAGAGTCGATCCAGTAGCTTACTAGATAGTTCTTCTCCCGTATCAGTCCAACCTTCATGATGTATTCCATGTCTCCCAGTTTAGAAAGTACAATCTCCATAAAAGTCATGTTTTAAAATCCAAAACAACAACCGTGGAAAGGATGGCCAATCTAGCAAATACTATGGAAGCGAATGCTGTTGCGACTATGCAAGCTGTAGAAAGGATGGGTCAACTGGCTGGGAACGGAAATGGAAATTGGAATGGGAATGGAGAAGGAAATGGTAACAACTTGGGGGTGCTCCGATGACATTATCTTCATTTCTAAATGTTCATTCACCGACTTTTAGAGGGTCAACCAACCCTATTGAAGCAGACAATTGGTTCCAGGCCATGGAGCGTGCTCTGCAGGCTCAACATAATCCAAACAATCAATTTGTGGAGTTTACAGCATACCAACTTCTAGGAGAGGCTCAACACTGGTGGCAAGGAGAATGCTGATTACTACAGTTTCAGAATGCTAACATTCCTTGGGATGTGTTTCAAATGACCTTCTACAAGAAATACTTTTTCGAGTCAGTAAGAGAGGCTAGGGAGTTAGAGATTATGCAGCTGAAGCAAGGCTCATTGTCCGTGGTCGATTACACTAGTAGATTTGAGGAACTCTGTAGGTTCTCTAGGGTATGTCAAAGTGCCCCTGAGTCCTATAAGAGTTGGAAGTGTATAAAATACCAAGGAGGTTTGACGGAAAACATCATGGCTGCTGTGGCTCCTTTGGAGATTTGGACATTTTTCGAGCTTGTGAATAAGGGAAGGGTGGTGGAGGATTGTGCAAAGAAGGTGGCACTAGCAAGAGACACTCGAGGAGGAAATAACAACCGTGGGCGTGGAAAGTACTTTCAGCCTAAGGGTCAGATCTTCAAGAGGGGTGGACACGCACCTTAACCCCTTCAAGTTCGAGAAAACTTTAGGAGGAACAACTATGATTAGTACCACCAGACATAAGGAGGAGGTGTTTGTTTCGTTTGCGGATTGCCGGGTCATCTGGTAAGGGATTGCACTAGTAGGAGAAACTGGAATGCGAATCGGAACCAACACCAAGGTCGGGGGTGTTTGCTGTGAACGCAAGTGATGCTACTAAGGCGAATCCGTTGATGAGAGGTAAATATTTATTTGGTGACAAGACATTGGTTGCATTGTATGATACTGAAACTTCGCATTCATTCATTGCATTTGATAAGGTTGAGGAACTAGGATTGAAAATGTCAGAATTAGCTTCCGATTTGCATGTGCATACCCCGTATTAGACAGTTGTGACTAGATCAGGTTGTAGGCAAATATCTTTTAAGATTGAGGATAGAAAATTTGTTCATGATTTAATCTGTTTGCCAATGGTTGGGTTGGAGATGATTTTGGGGTTTGATTGGTTGTCAAAGAATCGGGTATTGTTGGATTGCTTTGAGTGATCAATTTGGTTATGCCGGAAGGAGAATGAGGAGCAGTGGTAGCTGAGGGTTATTACCTAAACTCTGTGTTGGTGAACTGTAGTGGAAAAGAGTGTTAGGGTTATATATTTTTGGCTGCGAATGTGTTGGGTGATGAACAGAAATTAGATAAAATTCCGGTAGTTAGGAATTTCTCAGAAGTGTTTCCGAAAGATATTCCCAAATTCCCACCTCAAAGAAAAATTGAATTTACGATTGACTTGGTGCCAGGAGATGGACTAGTATCAATTGCACCTTACAGGATGGCTCTGATAGAGTTGACAGAACTTAAGACTCAGTTAGAAGAGCTTCTGAACAAGAGGTTCATTCAACCGAGTGTATCTCCGTGGGAGTGCCAATTTTGTTAGTGAAAAAGAAAGATGGAAAAATGCAATTTTGCGTAGATTATCGATAGTTGAACAAAGTTTTCCTAGGATCGATGACTTAATAGATTAGTTGCAAGGAGTTGGGGTGTTTTCGAAGATTAATTTATGATCTGGTTACCATCAGATTAGGGTGAAGGAGGATGACATTTCGAAAACTGTGTTTAGGACGCGCTATGGACACTACGAGTTTACGGTAATGTCCTTTTGGTTGATGAATGCATCTGTTGTGCTTATGGATTACAAGAACAGAATATTTCGTCCCTTTTTGGACAAATTTGTGGTGGTATTCATAGACGACATTTTAGATTACTCAAAGGCGGCGAAAGAACATGAAGTTCATCTAAGGATTGTGTTGCAAATCTTGAAAGAGCATAAATTGATGCGAAATTATCTAAGTGTAAGTTCTGGAAGGAAGAGGTTAAGTGCTTAGGCCACGTAGTGAGTAAGGGCAGAATAGCGGTGGATCTTTCGAAAGTGGAGGCGGTGATGGAATGGGAGAGGCCGACTATGGTAACAGAGGTTAGGAGTTTCTTGGTATTGGCCGGATATTACCGAAGATTCATCAAGAGATTTTCTCAAATTGCATTACCGATGATGACTAAGTTAACCTGGAAGGAGGTGCCGTTTGTGTGGACGTCGGAATGTGAGGAAAGCTTTTAAGCTTTAAAGGAGAAATTAACTTCAGCGCCTATTTTCATTTTGCCAAAACTGCACGAGCCGTTTGAAGTATATTGTGATGCTTCTTTGAAGGGTTTGGGTTGTGTGTTGATGCAACACCGGAACGTGGTAGCATACGCATCGTGCCAGCTGAGACCTCATGAGATGAATTATTCAACTCATGATTTGGAATTGGCGGCGATTGTGTTTGCATTGAGGATTTAGAGGCACTACTTGTAAGGAGTGAAGTTTAGAGTATTTTCTGATCACAAGAGTCTCAAGTACATCTTTGATAAGAAAGAACTCAATATGCATCAAAAGAGGTGGATGGAGCTACTAAAAGATTATGATTTTGAACTGAGTTATCACCCCGGAAAGGTGAACATTGTAGCGGATGCATTGAGTCGGATGTTGTTGACAGTCGCTTGGATGATGATTAAGGAAGAAGAGTTAGTGAGCAAGTTTGAGGATTTGATACTGAGTGTCGGAGAATTTGATAGGAGTGCATGCCTGAACCAACTGCAGATCTCTAGTGACTTCAAGGCCAAAATTTTAAAAGCTCAAGAAGACGATTAAGAGTTACAGAAGGTGCTGCCAACAATTGAGAAAGGAAATCAATGGGGAGTTTCGTGGGATGGAGACGAAATATAGAGGTACAAGGGTAGGATTTGCGTGCCAAATGTTGGGAACTTGTGACAAGATATCTTGAAGGAGGCGTAAAATAGCGGATTCTATATTCATCCATAAAGTATGAAGATATATTATGATTTGATGATGTTTTGGTGGCCTGGGATGAAGGATGATGTAGTTACATTTGTGTCTAAGTGTCTGATGTGTCAGAAGGTAAAAATAGAGCACCAGAGACTATCGGGAATGCTAAAGCCACTTGAGACTCCTCAATAGAAGTGGGAAGGAACTGCGATGGACTTCGTGTCGGGATTACCAAGGACGAGAGTGAGTTTTGATGTTGTTTGGATGATCGTAGATTGATTGACCAAGTCTGCTCACTTTCTGCCAATACGGATGAACTACTCATTGGAGGAGTTGGCGAGGTTGTATATTAAAGAAGTGGTGAGGTTGCACGGGGTGCCATCAAGCATAGTTTCGGACCGTAATCCCTATTTCACTTCGAGATTTTGAGGAGCTTTTCAAAGAGCTTTCGGTATGAGACTATGTCTCAGCACGACATGTCATCTGCAAATGGATATGCAGTCAAAAATGACTACTCAGACAATGGAGGATATGCTAAGGACTTGTGTTTTGGATCAACCAGGAAGTTGGGACCGTTACATGCCATTGGTGAAGTTTGCATACAACAACAGTTTTCATGCGAGCATCGGAATGGCTCTGTATGAGGCTTTGTATGGACAAAAGTACCAATCTCCACTGTGTTGGTATGAAACTAGTGAAGCAAGTATGATAGAACTGGATTTGGTAGCCGAGACCACTGAGAAGATCAAACAGATTAGGGCCAAAATCTTGACTGCACAGAGCCGACATAAGAGTTATGTGGATTAGAGAAGAAAGTCGTTGGAATTTGAAGTAGGTGAGCATGTATTTCTAAGGGTTACTTCGACAACTGGGATTGGAAGGGTGATCAAAACTAAAAAGTTGAATCTGAGGTTCATTGGACCTATTGAGTTTTGAGACGAGTCAGGCCGATGGCATATCAAGTAGCCTTGCTGTCGCGTTTGTCTAACTTACATGACGTATTCCATGTGTCACAATTCTGTAAGCACACATTGGATACGGCTCGTGTGTAAGAGCCTGACTCAATTGAGTTGAAGGAGAACCTGACTTTTCAAGTAACACCGGTGCAGATTGACAACACTAGTGTGAAGAAGCTGCATAGAAAGGAAGTTAGAGTGGAAGAGCACACTTGGGAGTTAGAGTCATACATGAGAAAGGATTATCTTGAGTTATTCTCAGGTAATCACTAAATTTTAAGGACAAAATTTCTTATTTGATGAGGAGAATGTAAGAACAGTTATTAATTAACCACTTAATTAAAATAATTTAATTGCATAAAATAGGTTCAAAAATTTAGAATATTAATTAGAAAATTTAAAAATGATATTTGAACTCAATAGATTTTTCTAAGTTGAAAAATGTAAATTTTTAGGAAAAATTGTGTAAAAATGCATACTGGTAAATTAGCCGGCAATACCAGCTTAAGTCTGTCCGATATTGCGTGAGAGTAATAAAAATGGTAGAAAAACTTAGAAAAATAATTAAGTTGGAAACCAGGCGCTAATCCTAAAGGTTTGGCCCTAGCAAAAATGCTAATTGGTTGGACCGGGCCCAAATTGGGTCCAAGCCCAACATATAAATACACACTTAAGTGACTAATTTAGCCACTTTCAGCACAGGAAGGCTGAAGCAACGTGAATGAGAGGAAGAGAGGTGAGGGTTTCTGATGATTCCATATTTGATGATATATTTTGACTTAATTTGGATGGATTCTAGCACATAAACTCACATTTAAGCACCAAAATAGCATACTTTTGTGTTTGATCCCTAATTTGGACTTAAATGTGAAAAACATGTGTTTTTGTGCCTAAATTAGTGATTTTAATTCCACTTTCATGCCATTTGATGCCGTGATGTGTTTTGTGAGTAATTTCAGGTCATTTTGGCAAGATTGGCTAAGCAAAAAGTGGAAGAAAGCATGTACAAGGGAGAAAATATGAAGAAAACAAGGAAAAGTACACACAGCGAAGTGTGCGTGCGCACAAGCTTGCTTGCATACGCACAGAAAAGAATTCCCATGTGTGCGTGCGCACAAGCACCTGTGCGTACGCATAGGTCAACTTTCAGCCAAGTGTGCAGACGCACACAGATGTGTGCGTCCGCACAGGTCCCTGCACGTGATTTTATTAATGAAACGTGTGCTGTGCGTTTTCTGAGGGCTTTTGGCCCATTTTAGAAGGCTTGGATTCTGATTTTGGAGTGCTATATAAGGAAAATTCAACACATATGAATGGAAAAAGCTTTCATTAGGTTAGATTAGGTAGAAAATGCATTAGGAGTAGGAGTAGGAGTAGAATAGAAAATGCTCTCTTAGGGTTTAATTTTCATCTCCATTGTAGCATTCTATAGAAGCTTTGATCTTTAATTTTGCCTCTTTCATTATAAGTACTCTCAATTTTACCTTTAATTATAGCACTTTTACTTTCATTTGCTTTGGTTCAAGTTACTTGTTTATAATTGCAATTTTGAGTTTCTTGAAGTTTTGATTGATGAATTTAATGTTTCATACTTTCTTTATGTTTGTTTGGATGTTTATTGTTGATTTTGTGCATAGTTAGTTATAGCTTTCTAATTTACTTTGCAATTTTCCATGTTTTGGTTTTATGCACACAAGGTGTTTGTGAAAATGCCAACCTTAAGTTTTGAGTAGATTTCTACACCTTGGCTTGAGATTTGAGTTCCTAGGATACTAGAGTCATAATGTCCGACATTTAGTAGTAATTCTTGGGTAGTTAGTTGACTCTTGTCTCCATTGACGCTAGCTTTTTATCAACTAATTTGGTAAGTTAGCTAGGACTTATGGATTAAGGTCAATTATGCTTGCTTGACTTACTCCTCGATGTTTGGGGTTAACTAGGCGAGATTAACTCATCATAATTACTATAGTTGTGGTTATGGCAATGATAGGATTCTTAGACTCTCATTCCCAAGTCAAGGCTTTCTATGCATTTATAGCATTTTCACTAGTTTTGACCTCATCTTCTCTTTACTTGCATTAATTACAATTTTGGTCATTTCTTAGTAACTTTATTGCTTAAGTTCTTTTAATATTTAGTTCTTTGATCACAAAACCCCCTTTTTTGCCTCCACAACCGAAAGAGAAACACTTCTAATTGCATCCTAGGGAGAACTGATGACATGTCATCATGTCATATTTTTCTATGCTTTTTCATACAAGAAATTTATGATTAGTATCTAAATATTGCATTCTTTTGTGCTTAAATGGTATATTTCTTTGATCTTTTGATTCTATAAATTTTATAGGAAATAAGTGAAAAAAAGAAGCAAAATAGCACAAAATCAACTCAAAAGAAGAAAAGAAAAATTTTGTAGCACGCTTTGAAGATTGAACACACTTTGGACCATAGGCCACGCTTTTAAAAGCGTGGCCTATGGCCATGAAGCCATGGCATGCACTAATGCCTTATGCATGCATTAATATCTAAGGCATGCATATAATTAAAAATGAATTAAATGAATGCATGCTACGTTGGCTTAGTTATACTAGTATCATTGGCTTATTCATTAAATGAATAAATGCCACGGCCAATGAAAGTATGCAAGCATTTAATCATTTATGCTAAGTGAGAATGAATGCAAGGCATTGGCATTAATTAATAAATCCAATTAAAGCATGCATTTCATTATTAATGCATGGCATTGGCATTGGCTTATTCATTATTAAAGCATGCTACATCTCTTTGTTAGGAACACACCAAGGGCAACACTCAAATGGATTTAGCACCACGTTCAAATTGATTGAACGTTTTCGCGCATAGTGGAGAGGCCAAGCAAGGGCGCTACGTTGAAGATTCCAACGGAGCGCTCAACAAAGCATTCATCAAAGGAGCGCTACGTTGCTTTTTACAACGTTTTCAGGCCTTCATGCAAGGAAAGAAAGGGCAGCACTACCAAAATGAAATTGGAAAAAAGGAATCGGTCAGGGCTCGAAGAGGAAAACAAAAGAAAAGCAAGGGGCGCTACGTTGCATTAGTTAACTTAGCGCTATGTATGAGGCCTAGTTCGAAGGGCTTGACACAAGCAAGGGAGCGCTACGTTATTTAACTTCACTGAGCGCTCCACTGGAGGTGCACCAACCCACCTGACCCAAGCCACCAAGCATCTCAAAACCAAATCAACCTATTTCATTGAAGCCCCAAAGTAAGCAAAGCCCATGGACATCACTCAAAGGCACAAGAAATAATTAGATTAGGAATTTCATTTTAATTGTAATTTGTTTTCAATTTCAATTTTATTTTCAATTTTGTAAAAAGCCTATATAAGGCATCATTTTCATTTTCGAAAAAAGGAGGCTGGCTCTGCTAGAGAGCATTAGGAGTAGGGTAGAAGGCTCTGGTAGAGAGCTTATCTTTCTTTTCCTCTTCTGCAATTTTACATTTCTGTTACAATTGAATTCAAGTTGCCTTATGCAAATTTTCAAATTCTCTGCTACACTTTTCTTTCTTGCAAATTTACTTTCTGCAAGTTTACATTTGAAATTGTTGAGATCCAAATTTACTTTTCCTGCAAATCTACAATTCTGTTCTTCTGCAATTTGACATTCACATTGAGCTTGATATACTTTCCTGCACCTTTACATTTTATGCAATTGTTCTGATTGATTGATCTATTGCCTCCTTTACTTTCCAGCACCCAGCCCCCTTTACATTTGATGCAATTCACATTTCTTGTCATTTAAGATTCTGTTGATTTATATTTCTTGCTCTTTAAGATTCTGTTCATTTACTTTCTGCAACTTTAAATTCACTGCAATTTCCTTTCTGCCAGTTCAATTTCATCCAATTCACCAATGTTAGCTTGACTAAACTAATCACCCACTAAAATTGCTTGATCCATCAATCTCTATGGGATCGACCTCACTCTAAGTGAGTTTTACTACTTGATGCGACCCGGTACACTTGCCGGTGAGTTTTGGTGTGGAAATCCAATTTCCACCCATCAAATTTTTGGCGCTGTTGCCGGGAATTGATTTAGATCAACAATGATTAAGTGGGTGAGAAGTCTAGATCAAGCATTTTCTTTGTTTTTGTTTTCTGTTTTAGATTGAAACCAAGGTGTTTGAGTTATTGCCTCACTAAGAAATTCTTTCTCTGTGACATGAATTTCAAATTTCAATGGTGTTGTGTTTTACAAAATTCAAATGGAGTTCAACTCATCTTATGATCAAACAAATTTTATGGGATATTACCCACCATCACCAATCTCTAATGGTGGCTGGGAATATCGCCAAGAAAATACAAATTCTGAGCACTCCAATTCATGGAGATTTGCTTCAGAGACACAAGATGAGCAAGAGAATCATATGAGATACCAACCACCACCACAAAATGATTCATATCATTATCCTCATGTTGATGGGAGTACCACCAAGGAATAAAAGAGCATGAACACCTCCCAGAGCCACAAAGTGACTCATACTGTGATGACAGTTACACAAACCATGGCTGGGAAGGGAATTTCAATGATTCATGTTCCTTTCATCAAGAAGCATCATCACTGGAGTATGCTTTCAATGAGTTCATGCAAAATTGTCCACCAATGCAAGATGACTCACATTGTGGATGGAAGGAGCAAAGCCAGAGAGCATTTAATAGTGCATCATCAATTGAGCAGACTTTTAACTCATCTGTGAAAAATTGTCCACCCTCACTTCCTAATTTCTCATTTGAAAGTTCTTCATCACTTGATTATGCCTCAACACAAAGTTTCCTCCAAGATCCATACACGTCATCCCACCAACCACAAAACTCATTCCACACCCCTCAACACAACTTCACCACAACACATCCATGTCACCAAAATTACTCTCACCTTCATCTCTTGAACTAGCAGTTGAGGATTACCTTCAATGGTCCAAAGAACCCTTAGAAAGCCGATGCCAAGCCATTAAAATACAAGGACAACTCTTGGAAAGACAAAAACAATCCTGGAAAGAAATCCTCTTCAAGAAGATGAATGGGCCCTTAGAGTAAACAAGGAAGAACTTAGAACCATCAAACAGTGAGGATGAAGACCAATTTATGGGTGAGGAAGTAAAAAAACAAGAACAAAAGGTCCCTGTGTCAAGTGAAATTGCAATGAAGGATGAGGAACATGAGCCAAGGATTTTACATTCACAAAAGCTAATTGAGATGACAAAAGAACATGAAAACTCACAACCTTCACAAACTTCTTTGAACAAAAAATTCTCAACACTTGAATCTGTGATTGAACAATATAAAGAGGAGATGAAGAAATCTTGGGAAAAACAACAAACCTCATCCATGAAAGAGCTATTAAGTCAAATATTGAGTGCAAAGTAAGGAGTGGAGGAGCAAGAAAGTGAGGAAGACACTCTAGAGAAGTCACACTCAATTGAAGCAGAGAAGTGCATAGAGGAAGGGCTCATGGAACCACCAATTCAAAAGGCTCTGGATGAAGATAAAACTCCAATAATAACACAGCAACCAAGTCTTGAATCCAAAGAAGTGAAGGCAACTAACAAGAGCACCAATCCTGTCCCTAATCCAGCAAGCAAGCTCAATCAAGCCATTTACAAAAGGAAGCTTACTGAGGAGAGGCCAAGACAAGGGACACTAGCTGGTTCATCTCCCCCCTTGAGGTCATTCCTCTTAACAAACTGGAAGAAGAGGAAGAAAGTGAAGAACATGTCAACCGTAGGTAACATTTCTTCTTTTTGCTTTGTTAATTTTCTTTCTCTGCTTTGTTTAAATTTCAATAAATTGGCATATGATTACATTCTAAGTTTGGTATTGCCCTGCAACAATTTGTTTTCAAATCCTTCTGGATGATTGCATCAAATCAAAAATGAAAGTATCACAGTAAGATCCTAAGTTTGGTGTGCCACTTATTTTCTATGCATGAAATCCAGCAACACCACTTGTCTGCATAACCATAATGCCTCTGCAGTGTCGTTCTTTTCTTTTGGTTTGACACTTTCTTATTCTGTTTTCTTTCATTATTTCTTTGTTTTTAATGCTTTCATTTATTTTGATTCTTGACTATTTTTGTTAATACATCACCAAGAGACCCTTATTCATGACAGATTCTTTGCTTGGTGATTGTACTTAACATATAACAGTTTCATTTGCTCAGTTTTAATTCAAATAAATTGACATATGGTTGCATTCTAAGTTTGGTGTTGCTATGCAACAAAAATTGCTTCCAATCTTTACTGGATACTTGCATTAATTCCAAGTGACAGTGTCACACTAAGTTTGGTGTGCCACTCATTCTTTATGCAATGTATCATGCACACCGTCTTAAGTTTGCAATCACAATGTCTCTATTTCCTGTGCCTTGATGGTTATTCTTAATTTTGCTTGCTTAAAACACATGTACTGCTAACATTTCATGGTGTAAGACATTCATGATCCATCTTAGCCCCATAGCCATTGTTCTAATTGCTTCTTGAGGATGAGCAAGAATTCTTTTGGCAAGGGAAAGAAGGAAGAATAGAAGGAAAAGGACAACAGTAAAGAAGATGAATTACAAGGTTGTAAAGTTCCTTTTCCTCTCATTTGTTTCCAGCACTTTAAAATTACATGATTATTTTTATCTTCTTTGTATGCATGTGTGGTATGAATAAGTATAGCCTGAATTTTGATCTGTAACATGTTGCTGTGACATTATGACTACCAACTTGAGTTTTGTGAATTCAAAAGCAATAAAGTATCATGATCATAAACAAACAAGGCATTAAAGAAGAATTTAGCATGTGCATACAAGTATTGGAAGGCTAGTATGGTTAATTATTGCTCAATTACATTGGATTTTATTTAATTGAAGTTTTCATCTAGGACATTTTGTGAAATTTTTTGAAATCATGAAAACCTTGAAGAAATAATTGCAAATTAAGGCAAGAAAGAAAAAGGGAAAGAATGAGAAAGCTGAAGGATCTGAGTACCAATGACAATTAGGTTGTTAAGTACTTGTGGTGTTTATGTATCAAGCAAAAAGCTTGAAAACAAAACACTTAGAAGTCAAGGTTAGGATCAAAGTGCAAAAAGCACTCCCTCAAAGCTCAAGGCTCTGAGCACCAATGATTAGAGAGTCAAGAAAAGAAACAAATGAGCTTAATGAAGTCCTCTAATTAAATGCTTGTGGTGCTTATGTATCAAGTGGTAATACTTGAAAACAAAGCATTTAGAGTCGTAGTTTTGTTATCAACTCATGGGGCAAAGCACCCAAAAGGAGAAGCTAATAAGAAAATCAAAAGCTTGTTTCAAGGAAGAAATATAAGGAAAAGATTTCATAAATTGAGCTAGATAGAAGCATCAATCATTTACATTTCTTTTGTGATTGTAGCATACATAGAAAACTAGCCAACCATGAACAATGAGTTGCTATTCTTCATACCTTGGATTGTCAATCTCTATTGCATGATTCTTTTCTTGCTTGGGGACAAGCAAGGTTTAAGTTTGGTGTTGTGATGACATGTCATCATGTCATGTTTTTCTATGCTTTTTCATACAAGAAATTTATGATTAGTGTCTAAATATTGCATTCTTTTGTGCTTAAATGGTATATTTCCTTGATCTTTTGATTTTATAAATTTTGTAGGAAATAAGTGGAAAAAGAAGCAAAATAGCACAAAATCAGCTCAAAAGAAGAAATGAAGAATTTTGTGGCACGCTTTGAAGATTGAGCACGCTTTGGACCTTAGGCTACGCTTTTAAAAGCGTAGCCCATGACCATGAAGCCATGGCATGCACTAATGCCTTATGCATGCATTAATATCTAAGGCATGCATACAATTAAGAATGAATTAAATGAATGCATGCTACATTGGCTTAGTTATACTAGTATCATTGGCTTATTCATTAAATGAATAAATGCCACGGCCAATGAAAGTATGCAAGCATTTAATCATTTATGCTAAGTAAAAATGAATGCAAGGCATTGGCATTAATTAATAAATCCAATTAAAGCATGCATTTCATTATTAATGCATGGCATTGGCATTGGCTTATTCATTATTAAAGCATGCTACATCTCTTTGTTGGGAACACACCAAGGCCAGCGCTCAAATGGATTTAGTGCCACGTTCAAATTGATTGAATGTTTTCGCGCGTAGTGGAGAGGCCAAGCAAGGGCGCTACGTTGAAGATTCCAACGGAGCGCTCAACAAAGCATTCATCAAAGGAGCGCTATGTTGCTTTTTACAATGTTTTTGGGCCTTCATGCAAGGAAAGCAAGGGCAGCACTACCAAAATGAAATTGGAAAAAAGGAATCGGTCAGGGCTCGAAGAGGGAAACAAAAGAAAAGCAAGGGCACTACGTTGCATTAGTTAACTTAGCGCTATGTGTGAGGCCTAGTTCGAAGGGCTTGACACAAGCAAGGGAGCGCTACGTTATTTAACTTCACTGAGCGCTCCACTGGAGGTGCACCAACCCACCTGACCCAAGCCACCAAGCATCTCAAAACCAAATCAACCTATTTCATTGAATCCCCAAAGCAAGCAAAGCCCATGGACATTACTCAAAGGCATAAGAAACAATTAGATTAGTAATTTCATTTTAATTGTAATTTGTTTTCAATTTTAATATCATTTTCAATTTTGTAAAAAGCCTATATATGGCATCATTTTCATTTTCGAAAAAGGGAGGCTGGCTCTGCTAGAGAGCATTAGGAGTAGGGTAGAAGGCTCTAGTAGAGAGATTAGCTTTCTTTTCCTCTTCTGCAATTTTACATTTCTGTTACAATTGAATTCAAGTTGGCTTATGCAAATTTTCAAATTCTCTGCTACACTTTTCTTTCTTGCAAATTTACTTTCTGCAAGTTTACATTTGAAATTGTTAAGATCCAAATTTACTTTTCCTGCAAATCTGTAATTCTGTTCTTCTGCAATTTCGTATTCACATTGAGCTTGATTTACTTTCCTGTACCTTTACATTTTATGCAATTGTTCCGATTGATTGATCTATTGCCTCCTTTACTTTCCAGCACCCAGCCCCCCTTTACATTTGATGCAATTAACATTTCTTGTCATTTAAGATTCTGTCGATTTATATTTCTTACTCTTTAAGATTCTGCTCATTTACTTTCTGCAACTTTAAATTCATTGCAATTTCCTTTCTGCCAGTTCAATTTCATCCAATTCACCAATGTTAGCTTGACTAAACTAATCATCCACTAAAATTTCTTGATCCATCAATCCCTATGGGATCGACCTCACTCTAAGTGAGTTTTACTACTTGATGCGACCCGGTACACTTGCCGGTGAGTTTTGGTGTGGAAATCCGATTTCCACCCATCAAGAACGACCCGAGGTTTCATTACTCTCGGTTATTTTGTATTGGATTTAATATTTAATCTTGAGAATTCATTGTTGGTTTAAACTATGCTACCAACGAATTGATTCTTGTTTTGATTGATTCCATACTATACAATAATTCTCTTGTCAAATTTGGCGCCGTTGCCGGGGATGCAATTTAATGCTATCTTTTGGTTGTTATAAATATGTTGATAGTGTAAATAGCTTACTTTTTGGTTATTTGGTTGTTTTTGTTAATATTTAGGTGTCTATTTTTCTTGATTGTTGATGTCTTTTGTTTTTGTTTTCCACTTTCTCTATGAGCTATCACCCTTGTTGCTTGGAGCTTGGTTGTGAATATTTTGTAGGGTATGATGAATTCAAGTTGGGATTGCTTCATGGAGTGGGAGAATCAATTAAGGGAGGAACCAATTATGTATTTGCAACACTCATGGCAAACACCTCCCTCATACTACAACGAGCCACACTCTCCCCTATATGAATATCAAACCCAAAGATACGAGAGATACCCCATACACAACCCTCAACTACCAAACTTTCAAGTACCACATACTCCACCTTCTTGGAATCAAAATGTCTATACACCTTGTTACCAACCATATGAACCATCACCACCTTATACACCACCTCAATATCCCCACCCATATGACATACCTCCCACCTATACAACCTTCCTCCCAACTTTTGAACCTTTTCTTCCACCTCAATGTGAAGTTTTCCAACCCTTACCCCAAAAAGAATAAGACCTTCAAGCATTCTTCCAAGAAAAAGAAGGGTTCCGAAGGAAGCAAGGGGAGTTCATGACTACCATAGCCGAAGCGGTGAACCGCTTAGCCTCACTACGCTCAAGCAATCAAGACACACCCTTAAAGAAGGTGGAGGATCAAGTAAGGAGTATAGGGAGAAGGAGAACATGGAGACTCAACGGAAGGAAGAGGAGCCAAGGCTTGAGTCACAAGAGGAGGATGGTAGAACTAGTGAACCGGAAGGAGTAAATGGAGAATTGAGAGAGTTTGCTCAAGAAGTGGATTGCATCATCAATGATTTTTTGTCCACTTTGGTCAACCCCCTCAATGATCTTGAGGAGCCTTCCACTTTTGTGTTTGAGAGGGATATGGAAGAGCTTGAAAAGGATAGGGAGGAAGAGGTGATCACCCAAGAAGTGGAAGAAATTGTGCAAGAGCTTAATAGGATAACTCTACCCCAAGGACAAATTGAGTGGGTAACAATTTCCTCCATGAGCTTCATAGGCCGATACCAATTTGCTCTCTTGGAAACGGATTATCAACTCAAGGTGCTTCTTGGAGTGTTAAATGGTGAAGGATTGGATGTTTGTTGGCAATGGAGTTCAAGGAACAAGTGGTGCAAGGTCCACTTGGGAGGATCACAACATTCAAGTGGGTGCTTCAAGGGTGCTTGGAGAGGTTGTTCATCCAAGGGCACAAGTTAAAGTCAACAAGAGGATGATAGAGAAACCAAAGTGTGGGATCCGGGCATACAACTCTACAACCAACAATTTTGGATTCCAATTTCTTGCATGCTAAGTTACCTTCTTGCACTTTGATTTCTTGCTATTTACATCTCTTGCCAATTACAATCTTCCAACCCCCATTTCTCTCATAGCCAATAATACGACATTTAATTGCAACTCCTAGGAAAGACGACCCGAGATTTGATTACTCTCGGTTATTTTGTATTGGATTTAATAATTTGATCTTGAGAATTACTTGTTGGTTTGGACTATGCTACCAACGAATTGATTCTAGTTATGATCGATTCCGAACCAACATAAAATTCTCTTATCAAATTTGGCGCCATTGCCGGAGAGTTGCAATGGTGTATGTTATTGGCTATTGTGCATATGTGAATAGTGTGAATAGCTTGATTTTGGTTGATTGTACATATGTTGCTTGCTCATTTTTGGTTTTTGTGAATATATAATATGTGAATATGTGAATAGTTTGTTTTGGTTAATTGCTTGTTTTTTGCTAGTTTTAGGAGTTCATTTTATTTGTTCTTGTTACCTTTGGTTTTTATTTCTCTTTTTTTTATCCTATGAATTCTCACCCATTGCATTGTGAGTTTTATTGCTATTGTGCTATAGGAATTGGGAATTTCAAGTGCTTGTTTCCTAGATGGAATGAAAGGGACTCACCACCTTGTAACAACCCTGATTTTCGAGTACGTGAGATCTTTTCTGAAAGTACGGATTTCTCCGTAAGATCAATAAAGGAAACACCTCTAATGTATCATCAAGCATCTCAATCCTCATTGTTATTATGTAATCTTTAAGCTAGAACCTCTTCTGGGGCAAGCTCAACAATGCAATCGCAAAAAACCTAGTTTTTGAACTGTATCGGTTAGGAGTTTTGATTCTGGTTTTCGTAAATAGTATCAGTTTGATGAACCAGACTCGATTCATGAGAGAAGAGAGATAATAGTATAATATAATTATTATATGAGTATTATAAGCTTCTTGAATGATATTATAAGGTTACCTGGTCAGTTTTAGTTAAAAACAGAAAATCGGTTTAACCGGGTTCACAGTTTACTGGTGCAGCTTAGCACCAGCACTCTCTGATGACTTTAGAAATGCTAAGGCCTCATTATACATGTTTTATTCTCATATTAAATATGTTACTAATGTCATTTATGCTAGTAGCTCAGAAAATAATTTTTAGAGATATTTTTACAAGTGTTCTGATACATCTAGTTTTAGTAGTTATACACTTGAGATATTTTAATATTATTTTAACCCACCTCCAAGCCAACCAATCACAACTCAGCCTACATCCCCAAGATCTCCAAGGCTGTCTCATTTCTTCATTTTGGCCAAAAATAACAAGAGAGAAAAGAGAGAAACTTTCATGAACACTTAATTTTCAAAGCTTGATTTCTTCTGAACTAAAACTCAAATAAAAGCTCCGATTTCACCAAAATGATCCTCTCTTCTTCCTCTACATAACCATATAACATATCAAGGCTGAAAATAAGGTGATATGGCTGTCTCCCTCCCTCTTCAATTCAGTTTTCAAGGAAACATGCTAAAACAAGTGTTTTCTTGATATTTTTCCTTAGATCTCTTGCTTAGCTTGACTTGTGAGCCAAGAATCTTCAATTCCCAGAATGTTTAAGGTGAGAAATCCCTTCCTAACATGTTGATTAAGGTTTGGTCAGTTGAGGTTTTATGGATTCAAAGTTGTTCTTGATGTGTTTTAGGAGGAAAAAGTGCTTTAAGAACACTTCAAAGACTAACCGGATTTAGAGCAGCAAATCAAGGTAGGGTTTGGTAAAATTAATCTTGATTAATTATGTTTGAGTTGTATGATTATGATATGGTTTGGTTATGCTTGAAATTGATTGTTTATATGATTGATTCTTGTTGAAATTTTGGTGAAATTTTGATGAAATTTGATGAAATTCAAGCTATGAATTTGTGTTCTTGAATGCAGCTGGAAAAACGAATCCTATGACTTAAATTGGAGTTCAATTTGTGTTAAAATTAAGTAGGAAATAAGGGGCTTTTGTGGCTGCAATTTTATTATGAATTATGGTAAAAATCGGTTGCTGAAAAGACTGAAAAACGGGTAAAAACGGAGAAAGAATCTGAAGAATTTACGAAGAACATGAAGAACACTTTGAGTGTGATAAAGAACATTGAAGAACAGGCCTTAGATCTTAAAAAGGGCAATGAAGTAAAATTTTTGGTGTTTGGGGGGTTATTTGGTAATTTCTGAAAGTTAGGATGGTTGAAGTAGAGATATTAAAAGTTACAGGTGGTAAAAAGTGAATTTTAAAGGTTAAAGGTAAAGATAAGGTAATTTTCGAAAATTTAATGATAAAATAATAAATAATAATAAAATATTAAATAATAATATTTAATTAAAAATAATATTTAATTAAAAATAATATTTTAATAAAAATAATAAAATAATACGAAAAAGGCAGTTTTCTGTAAAAGCTTTAGAAAGACAACTTTAAGCGTAGAATCTCATAATTACCTTCATAAAACACTTAGGGAGTGGTAATAACATGTTAGTGAGGAAAAGATAAATGAAAGATAAAAATTTAAAGAAAAGATAAAAACCAAAGAAAAGTCTATAAAGTTTTAATGACAGAAAAACAGACAGAGAATAGCGAACGAACTAGGGCAACATAGTTAGACCTTGAGTTGCAACTAGGGTTAGGTATTATATGAAAAGTTAAACTGTTTCAGTATAGACTTAATGAACCTATACTTGGGACAGGCTAACTATTCATACCGAAATTTACATAAGCTTTAAACACATACGTTAAATAGAGAAATCAGAGCAGAGTAAAGAGACTAAGAACAGAGGACTTATTAAAAAGTTATTTGTTACTTGAGGCAACCCAAGAGATGTTTGTTTGTTGCTTAAGGCAACCCAAGAGATATTTGTTTGTTGCTTAAGGCAACCCAAGAGATGTTTGTTTATTTATCTGTTGCCCTGAGGCAACCCAAGAGTAATTTTCTGTTCCCAAGAGTATATATTTCCTGCGAGTAGAAAGCAGAGGCTGTCTCAATAGAGCTGCTAATAATTATATGCGCATTTATTTGAATGGAAAATCGAATCCGGGAAATCGTGAACTCGTGACCGGATAAATGTCGGGAATGCAGGTGCTAACCGACACATGAGCTCATGGCCTGCGCTAGGGCTAGACATGCATCATTCTTGTCTGCGCATCATTCTCTGTTGCATTCCTTTCTGTGTGTGATCTATTTCTTTATGTTTGTCTGCTTGTATGCTATTTCTGTGTTTCATTTTCTTGTATTCTTCTCTTTGTGTTCTGCTTTCTATTTTCCCTCTTTTCTCTGTTTATCTTTAACTTCTGTTTACTGTTTCACTGAATTTTGTTATCCGTCTGCTAATTGAAAATGAATAAATGAACGTAAATAATAACCCCGGCCCTACTAAGAAATCCCCAGTTCTTACCCCATTCTCTCCCTTCCTCCCCTTCAGATGAAGACGGGCGTGATATTCTATGAAGTCGAAGACCTATACATTTACGAGGATCCAGTGTACTGTGGTTACTACATTCTGAGTGCGGAGCTTCGTATGAGATGTTACACGTTACAAAACCGTTCCTTCCAACATCCTTTGTATAGTCCGCTTTTTGATGGTAACGCTCCCTATGACTTTTCCTTATCCTAGTTACACCCTAACGCACTTGGACATCCTTTTCCCAATGGTCCTGGACACCCTATACCGGCTCAACCCTTGAACGAGGCGGTACCTGAGCCTATCATTCCTGATGAGCCCGAGTTAGTTGGTGACTACGTACCTGTGATTCCACCAGAGTGGGACTTTCCCCCTGAGCCCATTTCTGACTTTCCACAGCCTGATGAGCCGGCACTACCGGATGACGGCGTAGCTCCTATATATGCGAACGGACCTGTGCTCGCGAATGGTTTTGTACATAGTGACAGTATTGCTTCTGGTGGTTCTGAGGGTATAGCTGTAGTTGCAGACGAGGAGGAGGAAGAGGATCCTGAGATAGAGATAGAACAGGATGAGGAGATGGGCGAGCCTCATGACGATCTTTCGAACGGCCACGTGTAGATATAGTCTGACAGTAGTGGGAGCATTCTTTTGATGACACTTTAGTATGATATTATCTATAGGTAGTCTCTCATTTGTGTTAGTACACCCGAGAGCTAGGAGCTGTAGAGTGGTTAGGCTAGCTTGGGCGCCAGTTTAGCAGCTTTTTGTATGGGCCAGGCCCTAGGAGTGTCGTGTATATATTAACTACGTAGGATGACGAGGATGTAAACTGACTTGATCTTTTGTGAACGTTACATGTTTTGTTATAGTGTACATGATGTATATTATTAGATGTGTTATATGTTTCTTTATGCTTCCTTATTATTTCTATCAGTGTGTGCTTATTTGTTTTATTCCCTCGCTCGCAACGATATAAGTTAAAAAAAAGTTACTCGTAAAATTGGCAACATTCTAACAAGGAACAGGCTCATATATTAAGTAATAGTTAATAATTAGGAAGAAAAAGTTGGTAATACTTAGCTTCTTGTATGACCATGGTATACTGGAAGTTGGGTCGTTACAACCATACTACAAGATGTGGGTGCACAAGTTTTGGAATCTCAATTGCCTTGGAGGATACAAGCTTGGGAGGGATTTCAAGTTTGATGAGAGTTCTCCATAAGTCTAACTTAAGGACATCAAACCAAAGTGCTAGGTGGGAGATACCCCACCATGGTAACATCTTTTTTACCCTTTCTCTTTGTTTATAGTCCTAGTTTATTACATGTTTGCTTGTCTTGGTTAGTTTAGGATTGGTTTAGTTTTGAGTTTAGTAGGTTAATTTGCATATGGATCATGATTTTGTGATGTTTTGAATTTTTTGGGGTTGAAATGTTGATTGAGCTAAGGCATAAAACCTTAGAAATGAAAGAAAAAAAAATTTTGCAAAACAGGGCACCTGTGCGTATGCACGCCGTTGTGTATGCACACACAATTGTGAGTTTCGTGACCTGTACGAGCGCACAAGCCTGTGTGCCTGCACACTCTTTGTATTGCCCTCTGTTCGCAGTGCCAGCACGGTTTGTGCGTGGGCGCTCTCCTGTTTTCCTTGGTCTGTGCGTGCGCACCATCTTGTGCGTACGCATGCATGTTCCTTATCGTGCTCTCTGTATGGCCGCACAGACGTGTGCGTCCGCACGCGAGCTTGCACTCCCTCTGTTGGGAGCGTTGGCACAGCCTGTGCGCGTGAACCCCTTTTCCTTTCGCTCTTGTGTGAGCGCATGGACCTGTGTGTGCACGCACACATGATCCTAAAAAAAAAAAAAAATCCTTTCTGTGCGTGGGCACAAGCCTGTGCATGGGCACAGCTCGAAATAAGGCTTCTGCCCGCGACGTTAGCACGCATTATGCGTATGCACAATTTCTGCATTTTGCTAACCACGCGTACGCATCCCTTACGCATACGCGTCACATTGCATTTTCACCATTTCACGCGTACACGTAATGAACGTGTACGCGTTGATTTCCTTTTTCATGCACACCACGCACACGCGTCAGCGTCAGCGACGCTTACGCGTGGATCCTCCCCTGTTTTGAACCATTTCTATTTTTTCTTTTCTCTACTTTTCTTCCTTTCTTTTCTCCACCCCTCCCTTATCTTGTCTTTGCCCTCTTTTCTACTTGTTTTATTTAGTTTGCGTTGTATCTCATTTTCATTTTAGTAGTTATATGATTCTTTGTTTACTTACTTGTTAATTGAATAAGTTGCAAGTGTTCATTTGATATTGATAGGGTTACTTGTTGCTTGAAGTTTCCACCAACGCACTTATACTTTCCCTTAATTTACTAGTACCTATTACCTAGTGGGTTTGAATACTCATGTTTTGATTGTACCACTAGAACAATTATGTAAGTGCATATGGAATTAGGTGAATTGACTTGAAATTACTTGTTCATCATGGTTTTCATGTTAAATTTATCACATGACCGGTACTTGCTCCTTGTTAATTCTTGGCGTTTGTTTGAGTGACTTTACTTGATTGCTATCAAGTGTATCACTTTTTGTAACAAGTACCTATATGCCATGTGACGCTTTCTTTGTGTTTCATGATGAATAAGTAGTTTTCTTTTCATCAATGCATTGTTGTTGTGCTATTTTATCAATCTTGCGCTTTCACTTGCACAATATCAATAACCAATCTCTCATGGATTCAATTCACTTTTGTGGTTACCTAGGGTTGCTTGTACCTTAAGTTTTGCTTATTCTTTACTTGCGACCTAGGCGACTTAATTGAGGAACGTATGCTATTTCTCTAGACTGTGTGGATACTGCTTTACCTGGCTAATGTGTCTGTTCTAAAGTGTGCGCGCACTTAGAATACAAACATTATCTTTTATCATACCACACTCATAAGATCTTTTCCTCAATTGTTGTTTACTTGTGTATAGGAACCCCCGGAGCCCACCAGCTGAAGGTGGAGCCTTATAACTCCTCACCATCGGATCATGTTCGTGCACGGAGGACCGTGCAACGCTTAAGTGTGGGGGAGGATTCGTCATTTTGGGGCGTAAACTTTCTTTTCCTAAACACTTTGCACTTTATTTTTTCTTTTAGTAGGTTTCTTGTATATATTTGAGTGCTTTTGACTGTTGCATTGCATTTTTCTTCTTTTGGTATATATATCTTAGTTTATTTCTAGTTATTGCATTTGGCATTTTTGTTTTTTGCATGGTATATATTTTATAGATAGAAGTTATGATTGGATGATGTGAATAGTATAGCACCTAGTTCAATGTTGTCCTAATTGTTCATGTTAATTTTTGCTTGTTGAAAATTAGGAAAGAACTAGGAAATTTTGAAAAATTTTGCATCCGTCACAACATACATACATATAGGAAATAAATTTTGGTGAAAAACAACAAAAATTTTCAAGAATTTTGTCAAGGGCATTCTATTGAATTGATTGAGAAAATTATTTTCAAACTTGCTTGAATGATTTCTTTATGGAATATAGAAGAGGAAAGAACAAATACCTTGTGAGTTTTTGAGCTATATTGAGTGGTTACACATTTTAACCACTAATTTTGTTTATTGTGTGCTATGCTCCCTCTATGATTGTGATCTTGGTTTTGCTTGATTCTTTATTTCCGATGTTTGACGTCTTGAATGCATTTAGCATGATTGAGGCCATCTTTGAATTAAGCTTAGTCACCCATATAGCCTTACCCTTGCATCTACCATTGTTAACCCCCTTGAGCCTTATTTACCCATTGTTTTTAATATCACCACATCACAACCTTAAGCGAAAAACCATGAATAACCTTGAATTGCTTCTTTGATTAGCTTAGGTTGAGATGTGTGCGTCATTTAAGTGTGGGGGAAATTTTGAAAAACATTGGTAGAGAAAAAATTTGTTTTGGAAAATTATTGAAAAATTTAAAAAATGGGTGTACATTCATGTATCAATTTGCTTCAACCATATGCATTTGTCATAGAAAAAGAAAAAAAATGAAAGAAATAAAAAGAGAAAATAAAATAATAAAAGGGGACAAAGGTTGCCCCAAAGAAAAGAAAAAAATGAATAAAAAATGCATATGTTTTTTGAATAGAAACTAAGGCATGAATGTGTGTGAAAAGAAGTAATGGGTGGCTAGAATGCATTTTTTTTTGGGTTGATTAATAAAGGTTGAGTTGGGTACTTGAGCTAATCAAAGATTCAATCCTTTAGTCCACTTAGCCATATACTCATCCTACCCTTACCCCAACCCCATTACAACCTTCTAAAGACCTCACGATACTTGCATACATGCATCAAACACTTGTTGATTGTTAGATGAAAAGTAAATCCTTGAAAGCATGATTAGAGGAAACTTGAGTGATTAAATCCTAAACACCAAGAATTCCATCGTTGCAAGTATAGTCTAGATCAAAAACTAATTCCCAATCAAATTTAATTCCTAAAGATATCACAATACAAAACAAATATTATTAATCGAGAGTATTTAGCTCCCGGGTCGTTCTTCCCTAGGAGTTGCAATTAAGTGTACAATTATTGGCTATGAGAGAGCATGGGAGATTGGGAATGAAAGCAAGAGCAAGTAATATAAATGGCAAGGAATTGAAACAAGCATGCAAGGAATTGGAAAGAAAGCAATTAAAGGACTCTTGGCAAGAAGTAGGTAATCTAGGTTTCCTATCTTAGTTGTGGACCACAAACATGGCAATTGTGTGGAAACAATCTAAATCAGTTAATCCTCCTTGAGAATTAGTCAAAAAGCGTAATTGATCTCAATCCATAAGTCCTAGTCAACTCACTAATTACTTACTGAAAGACTAGCGTCAATGGAAACCAAACCAATTAACCATTCTCACACAATGCGGAATGGACATCCACAACTCAATTCCACCCAAACACCCAATTTCTCAACCAAGAGTGTGAAAACTAAACATGCAAGAATTTAAACATCAAAGTAATAAAATTCAAAGCAATTAAATGCAAGGAAAGGAGATGGCAAGAAAGTAACTTAACATGTAAGAAATTAAATGAAAGCAAGTAAAAGTCAAAGCAATAAAACTTCAAATGCAAGAAACCTCTTGGCAAGTAATTGAGGACTAAGGCTACCTATCCTAGTAATTGACCACAAACACATGATGATTATGAAGAGTTAATCCTACTTAGTCAACCTTACATCGAAGATAAGTCAAATAGGCATAGTTAATTTCAATCCCTAAGTCCTATGTCAACACTAAGGGGTCACATAGAGTTAAGGGAGACCAAATCAACTAACTACTCTAATATATCAAACAAGAATGGACATCAAAGACTCAAGGAACACTAAAGTCAACAATTTCAAGCCAAGAGTGAGGAAAAACTAAGTAGAAACTAAGCCAAGCATTTTATCAAACACTTGGTGTGCATGAAAATAAAAAAATTTTTAAAATGCATTAAAAATAAATTCTAGCTACCAAAAGCAAGAAAATAGCAATAACAACTAAAGAAAGCAATAAATGAACATAAAACATAAAGTGCATTAATTGAAATTAAAGAAATACAAGAGTGTTCATAAAATGAAAAATTGACAAAATAAAAGAAATGACAAGAGAAATGGAGAAGAACAAAGAAGCAATAACAATAAATGACAAGAAAAAGTAAATAAAAAAAAGAATTAAAAGTAGAAATTATAAAAAATTAAACTAAAGAACCCTAATTCTAGAGAGAAGGGGGAACTTCTCTCTCTAGAAACTAAGAGAAAAGCATGTAAAAGCTAAACCTAATTGCCCCCCCCCATTTATTCCTCTTCACTTTGGCCTCAAATAGCTTCAGAAATGGGTTCTGAAGGCCCAGAATTCGCCCCCAACAATTTGCAATTAATGAGCTGACGTAACTCAAGTCACGCTATGCGTGGGTCACCCGTACGCGTCACTGCGCAAAATTCACTCCACGCGTATGCGTCGCTCGCAAATCTTCCTTGTGCGTACGCACGCATACTTGTGCGTACGCACGGGTATTGGAACTTCCAAACTCCATTTCTTCATGGTTTCTTCCCTTTTTGCATGCTCTTTTCCTCACTTTTTCAACCCATACTTGCCTTGAAAACCTGAAATCACTTAACAAATACATCAAGGCACCAAATAGGATTAAAGTGAATTAAAATTGACTAAATTAAGTACAAAAGAGCATGTTTCACTTTCAAGCACAATTTAGGAAGAAATCTCAAAAGCATGCTATTTAGATGAATAAATATGGGTTTATGTGATGAAATTCACTCAAATCAAACCAAAATATATCGTAAAATATGGACTCATCAATTAAAATTTGACAAGAGAATTATTGTATAGTTTGGAATCAATCAAAACAAGAATCAATTCGTTGGTAGCATAGTCCAAACCAACAATGAATTCTCAAGATCAAATATTAAATACAATACAAAATAACCGAGAGTAATGAAACCTCGGGTCGTTCTCCCTAGGATGCAATTGGAAGTGTTTCTCATTCGGTTGTGGAGGCAAAAAGGGGGTTTTGTGATCAAAGAACTAAAGATTGAAAGAACTAAAGATTGAAAGAACTTAAGCAATAAAAGAATTAAGAAATGATCAAAATTGTAATTAATGCAAGTAAAGAGAAGATGAGGTCAAAACTAGTGAAAATGCTATGAATTTATTTGTTGCTTTTTCGTTTCTTTGTTAGTATTTCTAGTTTTAGGAGTTTATTTTCATTACTTTTTATTAGTTTTTATTTCTCTTGATACTATGAATTCTCACCCCTTTGGCTATGAGTTTGGTTACAATCCTGTTGTAGGAAGAGGAGATTACAATGAGAGCTTGGACCAAGGATGTGACAATCAAAGATGGGAGGAGCTACAAGGATTTGATCAACCCTCTTGGCAACAACCACCTCCAAGGTATTATCAACAACCATTCTATGATGCTTACCAAGACAATGGTTATGGTGGACCTCTTCATGACAATCAACACCGACCACAAAATACCTATGTACCTCCTCTTCAACATAGCTTTGAACCACCATACTCACGAGCCCCTGATGAGCGGATAATTTATACGCTTTTTGGCATTGTTTTTAGTATGTTTTTAGTAGGATCTAGTTACTTTTAGGGATGTTTTCATTAGTTTTTATGTTAAATTCATATTTCTGGATTTTACTATGAGTTTGTGTGTTTTTCTGTGATTTCAGGTATTTTCTGGCTGAAATTGAGGGACTTGAGCAGAAATCAGATTCAGAGGTTGAAGAAGGACTGCTGATGCTGTTGGATTCTGACCTCCCTGCACTCAAAGTGGATTTTCTGGTGCTACAGAACTCGAAATGGCGCGCTTCCAATTGCGTTGGAAAGTAGACATCCAGGGCTTTCCAGCAATATATAATAGTCCATACGTTGGCTAAGAATAGATTACGTAAACCGGCGTTCAACACCAGCTTTCTACCCAAGTCTGGCGTCCAGCGTCAGAAAAGGAGCCAAAACCAGAGTTGAACGCCCAAACTGGCACAAAAGCTGGCGTTCAACTCCAAGAAGGACCTCTACACGTGCAACACTGAAGCTCAGCCCAAGCACACACCAAGTGGGCCCTGAAAGTGGATTTATGCATCAATTACTTACTTCTGTAAACCCTAGTAGCTAGTTTATTATAAATAGGACCTTTTACTATTGTATTAGACATCTTTGGTCTCAGTTTTAATCCATTGTTCATCTTAGGAGACTATTGATCACGTTTTAGGGGGCTGGCCATCTCGGCCATGCCTGGACCTTTCACTTATGTATTTTCAACGGTAGAGTTTCTACACTCCATAGATTAAGGTGTGGAGCTCTGCTGTTCCTCAAAGATTAATGCAAAGTACTACTGTTTTCTATTCAATTCATCTTGTTTTGCTTCTAAGATATTCATTCGTACTTCAATCTGAATGTGATGAACGTGACAATCATCATCATTCCCTATGAACGCGTGCCTGACAACCACTTCCGTTCTACCTTCGACTGAATGAGTATCTCTTAGATCTCTTAATCAGAATCTTCGTGGTGTAAGCTAGAATGATGGCGGCATTCAAGAGAATCCGGAAAGTCTAAACCTTGTCTGTGGTATTCCGAGTAGGATTCAATGAATGAATGACTGTGACGAGCTCCAAACTCGCGATTGCTGGGCGTTAGTGACAGACGCAAAAGGATAGTAAATCCTATTCCAGCATGATCGAGAACCGACAGATGAATAGCTGTGCCGTGACAGGGTGCGTTGACCATTTTCACTGAGAGGATAAGATGAAGCCATTGACAAGGGTGATGCCTCCAGACGATTAGCCGTGCCGTGACAGGGCATTTGGATCATTTTCCCGAGAGAAGACCGAAAGTAGCCATTGACAATGGTGATGTATCACATAAAGCCAGCCATGGAAAGGAGTAAGACTGATTGGATGAAGACAGCAGGAAAGCAGAGGTTCAGAGGAACGAAAGCATCTTCATTTGCTTATCTGAAATTCTCACCAATGATTTACATAATTATTTCTATCCCTATTTTATTATATTATTTTCGAAAACTCCATAACCATTTGATATCCGCCTGACTGAGATTTACAAGGTGACCATAGCTTGCTTCATACCAACAATCTCCATGGGATTCGACCCTTACTCACGTAAGGTATTACTTGGACGACCCAGTGCACTTGCTGGTTAGTTGTGGGAAGTTGTGAACCATGGTATTGGCATCATGTGTTTGGCGCCATTACTAGGGAAAGAAAGAGCAATGAATTTTACATAATTAAAGTGTAATCACAATTTCTGCGCACCAAGTTTTTGGCGCCATTGCCGGGGATTGTTTGAGTTTGGACAACTGACGGTTCATCTTGTTGCTCAGATTTGGTAATTTTCTATTTATTTTATTTTCAAAATTTTTTCAAAAATCTTTCAAAAATTTTTCTTTTGTTTTCGAAAAAAAAAATTTTTTTTTTTAGATTCAAAATTTTTAAGAATGAATTCTAGTGTTTCATGAAGCATGTGAAGCCTGGCTGGCTGTAAAGCCATGTCTAAATTCTTTTGGACTGAGGCTTCCAACCATCAGCTGTTACACGACTGAAGGGTATGTTAGGCATGTCATGTCTGAATTACATGCTGAAGCTTGGCTGGCCATTGGCCATGTCTAGTGTTTTGGACCGGAGCTTTCATTGAAAGCTTGGCCGGCTAGTGAGCCATGTCTAATTCCTGGACTGAAGCTTTAGACTAAGAATGCAAGATTCCTGGAATTCATATTAAAAATTTTGGAATCCTTATTTTCCTTTTTTCAATTAATTTTCGAAAAATCCAAAAAAAATTTAGAAAATAATAAAAATCAAAAATATTTTTCTATTTCTTGTTTGAGTCTTGAGTCATGTTATAAGTTTGGTGTCAATTGCATGTGCATCTTGCATTTTTCGAAAATTCATGCATTCATAGTGTTCTTCATGATCTTCAAGTTGTTCTTGGTAAGTCTTCTTGTTTGATCTTTGCATTTTCATGTTTTGTGTCTTTTCTTGTTTTTCATATGCATTCTTGAATTCTTAGTGTCTAAGCATTAAAGAATTCTAAGTTTGGTGTCTTGCATGTTTTCTTTGCATTAAAAATTTTTCAAAAATATGTTCTTGGTGTTCATCATGATCTTCATAGTGTTCTTGTTGTTCATCTTGACATTCATAGCATTCTTGCATGCATTCAGTGTTTTGATCCATAACTTTCATGCATTGCATCATTTTTCTTGTTTTTCTCTCTCATCATAAAAATTCAAAAATCAAAAAAAATATTTTTCCCTTTTTCTCCTCATCAAATTCGAAAATTAGATTTGGCTTTTTCAAAAATTTTTAAAATCTAGTTGTTTTTATGAGTCAAATCAAATTTTCAATTTAAAAATCTCATCTTTTTCAAAATCTTTTTCAAAAATCAAATCTTTTTCAAATTTCTTAGTTATTTTCGAAAATTCCAAAAATATTTTTCAAAAAATCTTTTTCTTATTTTTATATCAAATTTTCGAAAATAACATCACCAATTCATGTTTTGATTCAAAAATTTCAAGTTTGTTACTTGCTTGTTAAGAAAGATTCAAACTTTAAGTTCTAGAATCATATCTTGTGATTTCTTATGAATCAAGTCATTAATTGTGATTTTAAAAATCAAATATTTTTCAAAACTAATTTCAATCACATCTTTTCAAAAGTATCTTCTTATCTTATCTTTTTCAAAATTTGATTTCAAAATATCTTTTCTAACTTCCTATCTTCTTATCTTTTCAAAATTGATTTTCAAAATTTGTTTCAACTAACTTTTTGTTTGTTTCTTATCTTTTTCAAAACCACCTAACTAACTCTCTCTCTCTAATTTTCGAAAATATCTCCCCCCTTTTTGAAAAATTTCTTTTTAATTAACTAATAATTTTTTATTTGAATTTTCGAAAAACTACCAACCTTTTTCAAAACTATTTTCGAAAATCACTAACTCTTTTTAAAAAATTATTTTCAAAAATCCTTCTCCCTCATCTCCTTCTATTTATTTATCTACTAACATCTCTTCCTCACATCACCAAAAATACGAACCCTCTCTCTCTCTCTGAGTTCAGATTTTCTTCTTCTTTTCTTCTACTAACAATAAGGAACCTCTTTACTGTGACATAGAAGATTCTTCTTCTTTTCTTTTTCTCTTCTCTTTCTTATGAGCAGGGACAGAGAAAAAGGCATTCTTGTTGAAGCTGATCCAGAACCTGAAAGGACTCTGAAGAGGAAATTAAGAGAAGCTAAATTACAACAATCCAGAGACAACTTGATTGAAAATTTCGAACAAGTAAAGGAGATGGCAGCCGAACCCAACAACAATGCAAGGAGAATGCTTGGTGACTTTACTGCACCAAATTCCAATTTACATGGAAGAAGCATCTCCATTCCTGCCATTGGAGCAAACAACTTTGAGCTGAAACCTCAATTAGTTTCTCTAATGCAGCAGAACTGCAAGTTTCATGGACTTCCATCTGAAGATCCTTTTCAGTTCTTAACTGAATTCTTGTAGATATGTGATACGGTTAAGACTAATGGAGTAGATCCTGAAGTCTACAGGCTCATGCTTTTCCCATTTGCTGTAAGAGACAGAGCTAGAATCTGGTTGGACTCTCAACCCAGAGACAGCCTGAACTCTTGGGATAAGCTGGTCACGACTTTCTTAGCCAAGTTCTTTCCTCCTCAAAAGCTGAGCAAGCTTAGAGTGGATGTTCAGACCTTCAAACAGAAAGAAGGTGAATCCCTCTATGAAGCTTGGGAAAGATACAAACAGTTGACCAAAAAGTGTCCTTCTGACATGCTTTCAGAATGGACCATCCTGGATATATTCTATGATGGTCTGTCTGAATTATCTAAGATGTCATTGGATACCTCTGCAGGTGGATCCATTCACCTAAAGAAAACGCCTGCAGAAGCTCAAGAACTCATTGACATGGTTGCAAATAACCAGTTCATGTACACTTCTGAAAGGAATCCTGTGAATAATGGGAGGCCTATGAAGAAGGGAGTTCTTGAAATTGATACTCTGAATGCCATATTAGCTCAGAACAAAATATTGACTCAGCAAGTCAATATGATCTCTCAGAGTCTGAACGGAGTGCAAGCTGCATCCAACAGTACTCAAGAGGCTTCTTATGAAGAAGAAGCTTATGATCCTGAGAACCCTGCAATAGCAGAGGTGAATTACTTAGGTGAACCTTATGGAAACACCTATAACTCATCATGGAGAAATCATCCAAATTTCTCATGGAAGGATCAAAAGCCTCAACAAGGCTTTAATAATGGTGGAAGAAACAGGTTTAGCAATAGTAAGCCTTTTCCATCATCCACTCAGCAACAGACAGAGAACTTTGAGCAGAATCCATCTGGCTTAGCAAACTTAGTCTCTGATCTATCTAAGGCCACTGTGAGTTTCATGAATGAAACAAGGTCTTCCATTAGAAATTTGGAAGCACAAGTGGGCCAGCTGAGTAAAAGGATCACTGAAATCCCTCCTAGTACTCTCCCAAGCAATACAAAAGAGAATCCAAAAGGAGAGTGCAAGGCCATTGACATAACCAAAATGGCCGAACCCAAAGAAGGAGAGGAGGACGTGAATCCCAAGGAGGAAGACCTCCTGGGACGTCCAGTGATCAATAAGGAGCTTCCCTCTGAGGAACCAAAGGACTTTGAGGCTCATCTAGAGACCATAGAGATCCCATTAAACCTCCTTATGCCATTCATGAGCTCTGATGAATATTCCTCTTCTGAAGAGAATGAGGATGTTACTAAAGAGCAAACAGCCAAGTTTCTTGGTGCAATCATGAAGCTGAATGCCAAATTATTTGTCATTGATACTTGGGAAGTTGAACCTCCCTTGTTCATCAATGAACTAAGTGATCTGGATCAACTGACATCGCCTCAGAAGAGACAGGATCCTGGAAAGTTCATAATACCTTGTACCATAGGCACCATGATCTTTAAGGCTCTGTGTGACCTGGGTTCAGGGATAAACCTCATGCCCCTCTCTGTAATAGAGAAACTGGGAATCTATGGGGTGCAAGCTTCTAAAATCTCATTAGAGATGGCAGACAATTCAAGAAAACAGGCTTATGGACAAGTAGAGGACGTGTTAGTAAAGGTTGAAAGCCTTTACATCCCTGCTGATTTCATAGTCCTGGATACTGGAAAGGAAGAGGATGAATCCATCATCCTAGGAAGACCTTTCCTAGCCACAGCAAGAGCTGTGATTGATGTGGATAGAGGAGAATTGATCCTTCAATTAAATAAGGACAACCTTGTGTTTACAACTCAAGGATCTCTCTCTGCATCCATGGAGAGGAAGCAGAAAAAGCTTCTCTCAAAGCAGAGTCAACCAGAGCCCCCACAGTCAGACTCTAAGTTTGGTGTTGGGAGGCCACAACCAAACTCTAAGTTTGGTGTCAAACCCCCATATCCAAACTCTAAGTTTGGTGTTGGGAGGTTTCAATAAAGCTCTGCACATCTGTGAGGCTCCATGAGAGCCCACTGTCAAGCTATTGACATTAAAGAAGCGCTTGTTGGGAGGCAACCCAATTTTTATTTATCTAACAATATTTTTCTTAGTTATATGTCTTTATAGGTTCATGATCATGTGGAGTCACAAAATAAATATAAAAATTGAAAACGGAATCAAAAACAGCAGAAGAAAAATCACACCCTGGAGGAGCATCTGCCTGGCGTTCAACGCCAGAACAGAGCATGGTTCTGGCGCTGAACGCCCAAAATGGGCAGCATCCTGGCGCTGAACGCCCAGAACAAGCATGGTTCTAGCGTTCAACGCCAGAAATGGCAACAAATGGGCGTTGAACAGCCAAAATGGGCACCAACCTGGCGCTGAACACCCAGAGTTGTGTGCAAAGGCATTTTACATGCCTAATTGGTGCAGGGATGCAAATCCTTGACACCCCAGGATCTGTGGACCCCACAGGATCATCTCAGGATCTGTGGACCCCACAGGATCACCTCAGGATCTGTGGACCCCACAGGATCCCCACCTACCTCCACTCACTTCTTCTCACCACTCTCTTTCACACAACCCCATAAACACTCTTCCCCATAAACCTACCTCATAAACTCCACCTACCTTCAAAATTCAAAACCAATTTCCCACCCAAACCCACCAATATGGCCGAAACCTTTCCCCCCTCCCTTCCCTATATAAAGCCCTCCATTCTTCATCAAATTCACACAACACACCCCTCTACACCCTTCTTGGCCGAAACACTTCCCACTATCCCTCTCCTCCATTTCTTCTTCTTCTTCATCTATTCTTTCTTTTATTGCTCGAGGGCGAGCAAAATTCTAAGTTTGGTGTGATAAAAGCATAAGCTTTTTGTTTTTCCATTACCATTGATGGCACCTAAGACCGGAGAATCCTCTAGAAAGGGGAAAGGGAAGATAAAAGCTTCCACATTCGAGTCATGGGAGATGGAAAGGTTCATCTCCAAAGCCCATCAAGACCACTTCTATGATGTTGTGGCCAAGAAGAAGGTGATCCCTGAGGTCCCTTTCAAACTCAAAAGAAATGAGTATCCGGAGATCCGACATGAAATTCAAAGAAGAGGTTGGGAAGTTCTAACAAATCCCATCCAACAAGTCGGCATCCTAATGGTTTAAGAGTTCTATGCTAATGCATGGATCACCAAGAACCATGATCAAAGTAAGAACCCGGATCCAAAGAACTATGTTACAATGGTTCGGGGGAAATACTTGGATTTTAGTCTGGAAAATGTGAGGTTGGCGTTCAACTTGCCAAACATGGAAGAGAACGCACGCCCCTACACAAGGAGAGTCAACTTTGATCAAAGGTTGGACCAAGTCCTTATGGACATATGTGTAGAAGGAGCTCAATGGAAGATTGACTCCAAAGGCAAGCCGGTTCAACTAAGAAGATTGGACCTCAAGCCTGTAGCTAGAGGATGGTTGGAGTTCATTCAATGCTCAATCATTCCCACTAGCAACCGGTCTGAAGTTACTATAGACCGGGCCATCATGATCCATAGCATCATGATTGGAGAAGAGGTGGAAGTTCATGAGATTATACCTCAAGAACTCTACAAGGTGGCTGACAAGTCCTCCACTATGGCAAGGTTAGCCTTTCCTCACCTCATTTGCCACCTATGCAATTCGGCTGGGATTGACATAGAGGGAGATATCCTCATTAAAGAGGACAAGCCCATCACTAAGAAAAAGATGGAGCAAGCAAGAGAGCCCATTCATGGAGCTCAAGAGGCGTATGAAGCTCATCACCATGAGATCCCGGAGATGCCTCAAATGCACTTTCCTCCACAAAACTATTGGGAGCAAATCAACACCTCCCTAGGAGAATTGAGTTCCAATATGGGACAACTAAGGGTGGAACATCAAGAACACTCCATCATGCTTCATGAAATAAGAGAAGATCAAAAAGCAATGAGGGAGGAGCAACAAAGACAAGGAAGAGACATAGAAGAGCTCAAGGACATCATTGGTTCCTCAAGAAGGAAACGCCACCATCACTAAGGTGGATTCATTCCTTGTTCTTATTTCTTCTGTTTTTCGTTTTCCATGCTATGTGCTTATCTATGTTTGTGTCTTCATTACATGATCATTAGTAGTTAGTAACTATGTCTTAATGTTATGAATGTCCTATGAATCCATCACCTCTCTTAAATGAAAAATGTTTTAATTCAAAAGAACAAGAAGTACATGAGTTTCGAATTTATCCTTGAACTTAGCTTAATTATATTGATGTGGTGACAATGCTTCTTGTTTTCTGAATGTATGCTTGAACAGTGCATATGTCTTTTGAAGCTGTTGTTTAAGAATGTTAAATATGTTGGCTCTTGAAAGAATGATGACTAGGAGACATGTTATTTGATAATCTAAAAAATCATAAAAATGATTCTTGAAGCAAGAAAAAGCAGCAAAGAACAAAGCTTGCAGAAAAAAAAAATATAGGCGAAAAAAAAATATAGAAAGAAAAAGAAAAAGCAAGCAGAAAAAGCCAAAAGCTCTTAAAACCAAGAGGCAAGAGCAAAAAGCCAATAACCCTTAAAACCAAAAGGCAAGGGTAAATAAAAAGGATCCCAAGGCTTTGAGCATCAGTGGATAGGAGGGCCTAAAGGAATAAAATCCTGGCCTAAGCGGCTAAACCAAGCTGTCCCTAACCATGTGCTTGTGGCGTGTAGGTGTCAAGTGAAAACTTGAGACTGAGCGGTTAAAGTCAAGGTCCAAAGTAAAAGAAGAGTGTGCTTATGAACCCTGGACACCTCTAATTGGGGACTTTAGCAAAGCTAAGTCACAATCTGAAAAGGTTCACCCAATTATGTGTCTGTGGCATTTATGTATCCGGTGGTAATACTGGAAAACAAAGTGCTTAGGGCCACGGCCAAGACTCATAAAGAAGTTGTGTTCAAGAATCATCATACTGAACTAGGAGAATCAATAACACTATCTGAACTCTGAGTTCCTATAGATGCCAATCATTCTGAACCTCAATGGATAGAGTGAGATGCCAAAACTATTCAAGAGGCAAAAAAGCTATAAGTCCCGCTCATTTGATTGGAGCTATGTTTCATTGATAGTTTGGAATTTATAGTATATTCTCTTCTTTTTATCCTATTTGATTTTCAGTTGCTTGGGGACAAGCAACAATTTAAGTTTGGTGTTGTGATGAGCGGATAATTTATACGCTTTTTGGCATTGTTTTTAGTATGTTTTTAGTAGGATCTAGTTACTTTTAGGGATGTTTTCATTAGTTTTTATGTTAAATTCATATTTCTGGATTTTACTATGAGTTTGTGTGTTTTTCTGTGATTTCAGGTATTTTCTGGCTGAAATTGAGGGACTTGAGCAGAAATCAGATTCAGAGGTTGAAGAAGGACTGCTGATGCTGTTGGATTCTGACCTCCCTGCACTCAAAGTGGATTTTCTGGTGCTACAGAACTCGAAATGGCGCGCTTCCAATTGCGTTGGAAAGTAGACATTCAGGGCTTTCCAGCAATATATAATAGTCCATACGTTGGCTAAGAATAGATTACGTAAACCGGCGTTCAACACCAGCTTTCTACCCAAGTCTGGCGTCCAGCGTCAGAAAAGGAGCCAAAACCAGAGTTGAACGCCCAAACTGGCACAAAAGCTGGCGTTCAACTCCAAGAAGGACCTCTACACGTGCAACACTGAAGCTCAGCCCAAGCACACACCAAGTGGGCCCTGAAAGTGGATTTATGCATCAATTACTTACTTCTGTAAACCCTAGTAGCTAGTTTATTATAAATAGGACCTTTTACTATTGTATTAGACATCTTTGGTCTCAGTTTTAATCCATTGTTCATCTTAGGAGACTATTGATCACGTTTTAGGGGGCTGGCCATCTCGGCCATGCCTGGACCTTTCACTTATGTATTTTCAACGGTAGAGTTTCTACACTCCATAGATTAAGGTGTGGAGCTCTGCTGTTCCTCAAAGATTAATGCAAAGTACTACTGTTTTCTATTCAATTCATCTTGTTTTGCTTCTAAGATATTCATTCGTACTTCAATCTGAATGTGATGAACGTGACAATCATCATCATTCCCTATGAACGCGTGCCTGACAACCACTTCCGTTCTACCTTCGACTGAATGAGTATCTCTTAGATCTCTTAATCAGAATCTTCGTGGTGTAAGCTAGAATGATGGCGGCATTCAAGAGAATCCGGAAAGTCTAAATCTTGTCTGTGGTATTCCGAGTAGGATTCAATGAATGAATGACTGTGACGAGCTCCAAACTCGCGATTGCTGGGCGTTAGTGACAGACGCAAAAGGATAGTAAATCCTATTCCAGCATGATCGAGAATTGACAGATGAATAGCCGTGCCGTGACAGGGTGCGTTGACCATTTTCACTGAGAGGATAAGATGAAGCCATTGACAAGGGTGATGCCTCCAGACGATTAGCCGTGCCGTGACAGGGCATTTGGATCATTTTCCCGAGAGAAGACCGAAAGTAGCCATTGACAATGGTGATGTATCACATAAAGCCAGCCATGGAAAGGAGTAAGACTGATTGGATGAAGACAGCAGGAAAGCAGAGGTTCAAAGGAACGAAAGCATCTTCATTCGCTTATCTGAAATTCTCACCAATGATTTACATAAGTATTTCTATCCCTATTTTATTATATTATTTTTGAAAACTCCATAACCATTTGATATCCGCCTGACTGAGATTTACAAGGTGACCATAGCTTGCTTCATACCAACAATCTCCGTGGGATTCGACCCTTACTCACGTAAGGTATTACTTGGACGACCCAGTGCACTTGCTGGTTAGTTGTGCGAAGTTGTGAACCATGGTATTGGCATCATGTGTTTGGCGCAATTACCAGGGAAAGAAAGAGCAATGAATTTTACATAATTAAAGTGTAATCACAATTTCTGCGCACCAGCCCCCTACTACCAAACACCCTCATATGATCCTAACCCATATCCACCATATCAACCACCCTATAAGCCATATGAACCATACATAGAACCACCCCAATTCCAACCCGATTACTCCCAAGTACCACTACCTCCATATACACTATGTCCATATCCATCAACCCAAGAGGCATATGATCCTAATTTTGGAATCCAAGCGAAACAAGAGTCAAAGGATCGTCTCAAGGAAACACTAGATCAATTTCATGCAATCCTTCATCAATTGGACCAAGTGGTAAACCGAACAACACCCAAAGCTCTCGTGGCTAAAGAAACTCAACTTGAGAACCAATGATTGAAGAGTGTTGTGCAACAAGTAAAAAAGATAGAGAGTGTTGAGCCACCACATCCTTATTATGATGAACCACCCTCATATTATGAACCTTTCCTCCCAAATAATGAACCCTCATATCCACCCCAATCTCCAATGAATGACACTCTAGGTGTTCTTCTTCAAGGGCAAAGAGAGATGCAAAGGACAACACAAGAGTTCATAGCTACCTTGACCGAGGTAGTAGATAATTTAGCCTCTCTGCGCTTCAATACTCAAAGAACTCCCATGGCTACATGTGGAGAATCATTAGAAGAGCGTGGCATGAAGGAGACACTAGAAAATCCGGTGGACAATAAGGAACATGACTTTTTATTGGAACAAGTGGAGGAAGCCATAATAGTTGAAGAGGAAGAAGTGGTTGAAGACTTAGGAGACGCTGAACCTCCATGGGAATCTAGAGTTGCAGAGTATTCCTCCAAGAAGATTGAAATTGATGTCAAGAAGGCCAGTGCACAACCTCCATGGCATATCCCTTATGAAGACTTGGATGGGATAGATCCAGAAGTAAGTTTCCTTGGTGATGAGGATCACGAGTCAAGTCCTCCTAGTGATGAATCTACATTTGCAAATGAACTCCTTGAATATGAAGACCCTTCCCTGATTGAGTCTGAGAATGATGTGAAAACGAAAGTCCTTCGGAAGGGGTGGACGGGAGTTGAGTACGCTTTGTCAAGAACGTTGGAGACTTCTTCACCTAGGTAGCCATCTACTCCTTCATTTGAGTGGGTACGACTTATCTCTATTCGCCTTGGTATCCCACTTGAATATGGTATTCTTAAAACGGATGGTCAACTTAGGAAGTTTTGTGGCATTAAGCATAAGAGAAGGATGTTTAGTAGTTGGAGTTGCAAATCAAGGCTCATCAAGGTTGATTCTTTAAGAGCTAGATGCAAGGGTGGGACTAGTGAACATTTGGTTGGATCTAAGAGAAGAGTTTGGTATTGCATTGAGAATTCGGATTGCTTGCCACCCGGTTGGGACAATGGTGATCCACTTCAAGACGGGTGTAGAAACAAGATTTGGGATCCGAGAATATATGAGGATCAATTTTGGGAGCTCAAAACTTGAGAAGAATTCCATCAAAGCTTGGAAAATTTACTTGGTGTTGATAGAACTTATTGGAAGTCCAAGCATTGGTGGAAGTTTCAGGATGAGTTCAAGCACAAGCCACCATGACACGGAGCTCACCAAATGTCCAACTTAAGGATAGTAAATAAAAGTGCTAGGTGGGAGACAACCCACCATGGTATGATCTTTCCTTTTTATTAGTTTTAATTTATTTCTGTCAGTCTTAATTTTCAGTTCTGCATATTTACCTTTATTTTTAATAAAAAAAAGATGCAACCCACGTGTGGGTGTAGGCCAGGCATGGCGTGGATTCCAAATTTTGCTATCCCATCCAACGAATAGAAAGTTGTGATAGAATCGTGCGGCTGGTGTGCTCTGTGCACAATTCGAGCCACGCGTACGCGTCTAGGACGCGTGCACGACACTTGCAACCTGGGAAATCCACGCGTACGTGTCAAGCACGCGCACACGTGGATAGGACAATCGGCGTAAATGGGTGTTTGACCCGAGAATTGTGCTGCCCTTGCGATGGAACTGTGCTAGAGGCACAAAAATCACCCACGCGGACGCGTCCCTGACGCGTGTGTGTCATTTCGCTTTCAGACCACCGACGCATACGCGTGGGCGACGCTTACGCGTCGAACGGCCAACTCAGTTTTCACACGTACGCGTGATGCACGTGTATGCGTCACGCCCTGTTTTTATATTCTTACTTCTTTCTTCTCTCCATTCTCCTTCTTCCCTCCTCCTTTCTTACTTGCTTCTTCTTCATCTCTCTGACATCTCATCCTTCTTCACTTATAGTCTATTTTACTTAATTTATTTGTATCCTTTCATTCATTGCATTTTTAATTTTGTGCATATTTTTATTTTCTTTTCTAAAGTCTATTATTTTTCCGTTGGTCTTAAATATTTTTATTCAACTGTTGTATCTTTGCTGGTATTATTGTGGTGCTTAGTGACTTGTTTTACACTGTTGGGTGATATTATTTATCTGTCAATGCCAATCTTTTATAATACTTGTATTCCATTTGTATTGACATGCACTTATACTATCTTGCTTTACCCACTATCTCTTCTCCATTGTTGCAATTTTTGCACTATTGATATGTCATGTGCTTCTATTGTTTTCTCACCTGCATGTTGTATCTACCATGTAGTTGAGCCCCTCACTATTCGACATTAACCCACCCATATTTTATTTGTTTTCTTATCTTTGTTTCTGGGTTACTTTTCTTCCCTTTTCTCTTCTTTCAGAATGACCATCAAGAAGGGAAACGGAAGACTTTTACATGGGGCAACCAACAAGTCCATTTGGACAATCTTTAGAGAAAAGCATTAGTTGCAACAACCCGTCCACTTGCACATCTTAGCATGCACCGAGGACGGTGCGATCTTTAAGTGTAGGGAGGTCGATACCGACCTTCGTGGGTTAGTTATTTCCTATTTCAACACCAATGTTTAATTTTCCTTGTTACTTGTTGCATTTGCATGTTTGATTGCATGTTTGCTTGATTTTGTGCATATTTTACCACTACTTGGTTGAAGTAACGAATTCTTTTTCAAGAAACTTTTTATAGCATTTCACTAATTTAAATTAAAACTTTTTATTAATCTTGTTTGAAGATTGTAATTTGGAACATGGTTTTTGAGCTAAGAACACACAACCTGTGAGATTTGAGCTTAATTACATGGTTACATTATTTAACCATAATATTTTATTCTTGTGTGTTTTCGTCTCTATGACTACAATCTATATTTTGTTCCATTCTATATGTCCATTGTTTAGTGTATTTACATGCTTGCATATGATTGAGGCCATCATTTTTATTAGCTCACTTATCCCAAATAGCCTACCATTTCAATCACCTTTGTTTGCAATCTTGAGCCTTTTAATCCTCGTTTGTTCTATATTTTACCACATCACTAGCCTTAAGCGGAAAAACAATTAATTACCCCAATTGAATCTTTGGTTAGCTTAAGATAGAGATTGTGTGTCAATTAAGTGTGGGGAACTGTGGGAACTTGGGTTTATAAAAGTGTACAATGTTCTATTGACAAAAGTATTGGGAATTTGGGTACCTACTCATGTGAGACCAGAAAAAATTAAAAATCCATGTGCATTGATATGTTATGTTTACTTTTATATTTTTAAATAAAAAAAATCAAGCCAAAAATATCAAAATAAATAAATAAATAAATAATTAAGAGGACAAAATTACCCCAATGTTAAGATCAATGCATATGTGATAAAATTAAAGAAAAGTTGATGCATGAGTATGTGATGCAAAAGTGGGAATTTTGGGTAGCTAGGCATGATTTTGGAATTACGTAGAGTGTATGTGTATGTTAGGTGAAAGCTTAGGTTAATCAAAGATTCATATTTTAGCTCACTTGGCCATACATATATCCTCACCCTTACCTTAGCCCCATTACAACCTTGAAAAGACCTCATGATGTTTGCATTGGTATACTAAATTTTTGTTAATTGGTTAGATAAAGAAGAAAGTCTAGAAAGCATGACTAGAGAAGAGTAGAGTGATTAACCCTAGACACTTAAGAAATTAGAGTGCATATACACTACCAGTGAGGGTTCAATGCTTGATTCTATGTTCCCTGCTTTCATGAGCTATCTTCTTACAAGTTTACCTGTCTTTTATTATAAGGTTTGAATTAGTGGGATCTGATTTATTTTTGTCTTGGAGAACTTGTTTACTTTAATCAAGTAGATAGAAACATCTTAGCATATAGTTGCATTCACATATAGGTTGCATTTCATGAGTCTTACTTTCCCCTATTCATTCTTTCTATTTCCTTGAGCTTAGCATGAGGACATGCTAATGTTTAAGTGTGGGGAGATTGATAAACCACTATTTTATAGTTTATCTTGTGCTCAATTGAGTGGTTTTTATCATGTCTTTGAACACTTATTCATACAATTTGCATGATTTTACAATTCCTTCCTAATTCTATGCTTTGATTGAAAACATGCTTCTTTGGCCTTAAATTTGCTAATTTTAATCCTCTCCTATTACCATTCAATGCCGTGATCCATGTGTTAAGTGTTTTCAGGCTTTATAGGGCAGGAATGGCTCAGAAGATGGAAAGGAAGCTTGCAAAAATAAAAGGAACATAAAAAACTAAGGAGCTGACTAGCGATGAACGACGCGCGCGCGTATCTGACGTGTGCGCATGATTTGGAGATTTTCACAGTGATGCATGTGCGTACTTGACGCGTACGCGTGAAAGGCGAAAAAGCATGGCGACGTGTGCGCGTACCTGACGCGTACGCGTGACATGCGCTACGTGCAGAAAACTTAGAAAACACTGGGGGCGATTTTGGGCTGAGTTTGGACCCAGTTTTTGGCCCAGAAATGCATACTAAAGCCAGGGGATAAGCAGAGACACAACATACATTCACACAACTTTTCATTCACATAATTTGAGGTTTAGATGTAGTTTCTAGAGAGAGGGAGGATCTCTCCTCTCTCTAGGTTTTAGGATTTCTCTTAGTTTTAGGTTTATGTCTTTTCAATTCCAGGTTCAATGTTCCTTTAATTTAATTTCTCTTCTACTTTTATTTGTTCTAGCATTCTAGTTTATTTCTTTTCCTTGTTGATTACTTTATATTGACAATTTGGTTTATGAACTCTATGTTAGATTTGATTTCTTTATTTAATGCAATTTGAGGTATTTCATATTTATGATTTTAATTTAGCTTTTTACATTCTTAGCTTGAATTGATTAATTGGAGACGCTTGAGTTATCAAACTCCTTTGTTGATTGATAATTGAAGGTTGTTAGTTGATTTGAATTCCACTAACTCTAGTCTTTCCATAGGAGTTGACTAGGACTTGAGGAATCAAATTGATTTACCCACTTGACTTACCTTCATAGTTAGAGTTTGACTAAGTGGGAGCAATGGACAATTGATATCACAATTGATAAGGATAGCTAGGATAGAACTTCTAATTTTCATACCTTACCAAGAGCTTTTCTTAATTATTAGTTTATTTTCTTGTCATTTACATTCCTGGTTCAACATTTCAAAAACCTAAAAAGATACTTTTCCATAATCAATAATAACTACACTTCCCTGCAATTCCTTGAGAGACGACCTGAGGTTTAAATACTTCGGTTTATTTTTATTGGGTTTGCTTTAGTGACAACCAAATTTTTGTACGAAAGGATTCTTTGTTGGTTCAGAAACTATACTAGCAACGAGAATTTATTTGTAAAATTCTAAACCGTCAAAAATCCGTTCGTCAACGCACACATGGAAATTCTTTCCTGTGCGTACGCACGCAAGCTTGTGCACACGCACACTTCGCTGTGTGTGCTTTTCCTTGTTTTCTTCATGTTTTCTATCTTGTACATGCTTTCTTCCACTTTTTGCTTAGCCAATCTTGCCAAAATGACCTACATTACTCACAAAATACATCACGGCATCGAATGACATGAAAGTGGAATTAAAATCACTAATATAGGCACAAAAATGTATGTTTTTACATTTAAGTCCAAATTAGGGATCAAACACAAAAGTATGCTATCTTGGTGCTTAAGTGTGAGTTCATGTGCTAGAATCTATCCAAATTGAGTCAAAATATATCATCAAATATGGACTCATCAATTCCCCCACACTTAAGCAATAGCATGTCCTCATGCTAAACCAACAAGGAAAACAATCAAGAGGGGTAATCAACTTATTGAATACAACTATCTATATGCATGTGATGAATAGATTTTTGACGGTCTAGAATTTCACAAATGAAACCTCGTTGTATGTATAGTTTCTAAACAAACAAACAATCCTTTCATACAAAAATTTGGTTGTCACAAGTAACAAACCCCTAAAATTATAAACTGAAGTATTTAAATCTCGGGTCGTCTCTCAAGGAATTACAGGGAGGTGTAGTTTATTATTGGTTATGAGATAGTATATTTTTGGGTTTTTGAAAGGTTGAACAAGGAATGTAAATGACAAGAAAATAAACTAATAGCTAAGAAAGCTCTTGGCAAGGTATGAGAATTAGAAGTCCTATCCTAACTATCCTTATCAATTGTGACATCAATTGTCCATTGCTCCCACTTAGTTAACCTCTAACTATGAAGGAAAGTCAAGTGGATGAATCAATTTGATTCCTCAATTCCTAGTCAACTTCTAAGGAAAGACTAGCTTTAGAGGGATCCAAATCAACTAGCAACTTTCAATGATCAATCAACAAAGGAGTTTGATAACTCAAGAGTCTCCAATTACTCAACCAAAGCCAAGAGGAGTGAAATCTACACTAAAATCTAATCAAGCATTCTATCAAACACTTGGAAGGCATAACATAAAAACATAGAAAATTAGCAAGGAATATTAAATCCAAACGACCAATTGCAAGCATCAATGATAACAAATAAAGGAAGAAGCAATAAACATGAAATACCTCAAATTGCATTAAATAGAAAATCAAATCTAACATGAGAATTCATAAACTAAATTGGAAACATAAAGTAATCAACAAAGGAAATAAATAAACTAGAATGCTAGAACAAATAAGAGTAGAAGAGAAACTAAATTGAAATAGAGTAGAAATCTAAAATTGAAAATAGCTAAACCTAAGAATCCTAAAACCTAGAGAGAGGAGAGAGCCTAGCCTCTCTCTCTAGAAACTACATCTAAAACCTAAAATTATGTGAATGAAAGTTGTATGAATGAATGAATAATTGAATGATTGATTCCCCACTCTGTAGCATCTAATCTGTGTTTTTCAGGCTTGGAACTGGGCCAAAAGGAGCCCAGAAATTGCCCCCAACATCTTCTATACTTTCTGCACGTGGCGCACGTCATGCGTACGCGTCGTTTGTTTGCCGCGCTATCCACGCGTACGCGTCATGCACACGTACGCGTTGCCTAACAGCAAGGCAACAATGGCAAATTGCATATCATTTCGAAGCCTCGGATGTTATCTTTCCAACACAACTAGAACTGCCTCGTTTGGACCTCTGTAGCTCAAGTTATGTCTGATTTAGTACGAAGAGGCAAGCTTGACAGCTTAACAATTCCTTCAATTTCTTGTATTCCTTCCACTTTTGCATGCTTCCTTTCCATCCTCTAAGCTATTCCTGCCCTATAAACCCTGAAATCACTTAACACATATATCAAAGCATCAAATGGTAATAAGAGAGGATTAAAATTAGCAAATTTAGGGCCAAAGAAGCATGTTTTCAATCATAGCACAAAATTTGGAAGAAAAATGTAAAACATGCGAATTCAATGAATAAGTGTGAGAATAGTGGATAAAATCCACTCAATTAAGCACAACAGGTGGCACGAAATAGTGGTGCATCAAATCTCCCCACACTTAAATATTAGCATGTCCTCATGCTAAGCTCAAGAGAAGCTATAAATGAATGAAGAGGAATGGTAAAACTTATGAAATGCAACCTATCTATATGAATGCAACTAAATGCAAAATATTTTTACCTACTTGGTTTAAAAGTAAATAAATTCTCCAAGAATAAATATGAACTAGATCTCACTAATTTAAATCACAAAATAAAGTACAAGTAAACTTGCAGAAGAAAATAGCTCATGAAAGCCGGGAACAAAGAATTGAGCCTCGAACCCTCGACGGAAGTGTATACACTCTAATCACTCATGTGTTTAAGGTTCGATTCTCTCAATTCTCTACTAACCTTGCTTTCTAAGGCGTGCTCTTCTTCTACCAATCAATATAAATTTAATGCACAAATACATATATCAAGAGGTCTTTTAAGGGTTGTAATGGGGTTAGGGTCAAGGTAGGATTGTATTTGGTCAAGTGGACTAAAATCTGAATCCTTAATTAACCTAAATTCTGCACCTAACTTAAGACAATCCATATAATCAGAGTATAAAGTCTAATTACCCATTAACTATGTTTTCCACATATTTATGCATCCCAAATTTTGAGTACAACTCATATGCATTGCTACCACCATTTACTTTGGGGCATTTTGTCCCCTTTTTATTATTTGCTCTTTTACTTTTCTTTTTCTCTTTTTATTTTTCTTGTTATTTTTCTTTTCTTTTCTTTTCTCTTCTTTTTCTCAATGCATATGATTAAATTATTGAATGCAATAATATATGCTCAATTATTGTTTTGCACATTTTCACAGGAATATACTGACGTTAAGATTTTTGCCAGTAAAGAATTTCATAAAAATAGTCGCGTTGTAGATATAGTCTCTAAACCAACAAAAATCCCTTCGTACAAACGTTTTGGTTGTCACAAGTAACAAACCTCTAAATAAATTGATAACCGAAGTATTCAAACCTCGGGTCGTCTTCTCAAGGAACTGCAGGGAAGTATGTTCTTATTATTGGTTATGAAGATTGTAAATTGGGGTTTTGAGAATGAGGAGCGAATGATTTAATTGGAAATTAAAGTAAATGAAGAACAAGTAATTTAGATGGCAAGTAAAATAAATAAATGACTGTAAATAAACTTTTGGCAAGGTATGAGAAATTAGAGGTCCTATCATAGCTATCCTTATCAATGATGATGAGAATTGAATCTTAATTCCACTTTGTTAACCTTTTCTAAGATAAAGGAAGGTCAAGGGATTAATTGGTTGATCTTCGAATCCTATTTATTTCCTAAGAAAAGATTGGGATTATTGAAGTTCAATTCAATTAACAAAGATAACAATTACCATTCATGTTTGAGTTTGATAACTCCTGAATTACTGATTTCTTAACCAAGACCAAAAGGGAGGAAAGTAAATCTACTGGAATAAAAATATCTTCAGATGGGAATAACAATAATGTAAATAGGAGAAAGCAATATTAAACTGAAATACCTCAAATAACATTAATTCAAAAGAGTAATCTGTAACATGAATGTAGCATAAGCCAAATAGGCAACATAACTAATATAAGCATTAAAGTATCTGAAAGTAAGAGATAAATATAAAGTAAAAGAACATTGAACCTGGGATCGAGAGTCACTCCTAAAACTAAGAGAAATCCTAAATCCTAATCCTAAGAGAGAAGAGAGAGGAGATAACCTTTCTCTAAACTAAATCTAAATCATGAGAACTAAACTAAAGTCATCTCTCCTGAATGGATGCATTCCCCCACTTCATAACCTCTGGTCTATGCCTTCTAGACTTGGATTTGGGCCAAAAAGGGCTTCAGAATTCGCTGGGAGCATTTTCTGCAATTTATGGTGCGTGGCCTCTGTCACGCGTCCGCGTGGGTCACGCGGTCGCGTCATTCGGAGTTTTTCTTGTCACGCGGTCGCGTTAGTCATGCGGCCGCGTCATATGTGTTCTGCTTAAGGCGTGCGGTCGCGTCAGTCATGCGGCTGCGTCGTCGCTTCTTCGCGCTTGGCATGCGGTCGCGTCGCCCATGCGATCGCGTGGATGCCAGTTTCTTCAAAAACTCCGTTTTATGTTTTCCTTCCATTTTTGTATGTTTCCTTTCCATCCTTTAAGTCATTCCTGCCTTAGAAGATCTGAAACTACTCAACACACTAATCACGGCATCGAATGGAAATAAAGGTAATTAAAATAATTAATTTTAAAGCATAGGAAACATGTTTTTCACATACATCACATAATGAGGAAGGGAAAGTAAAACCATGCAATTAATATGAATAAGTGGGTGAAGGATTGAATAAATCACTCAGATTAAGCACAAAATATATCATAAAATATGGGTTTATCAACCTCCCCACACTTAAACAATAGCATGTCATCATGCTAAGTCCAAGAGTAATGTTAGGTTAAAGTGGTGGAATGCCATGCAATGCAATCTAATCTAAATGCAACTACCTAGATGAATGATGCATCATGCAATTCTAGTTTTTATTCACTTGTATATAAAGCTTTCATGTGGTTAAATTAATTCACATTCTCAAGGAGTCATATATATATATATATATATATATATATAGCCAAACCTTAGATAGTGATAAAGTGCCTTTACAATTGAGATGGGAGAGAAAATCATTTTATAAACTTGCAAGATAATTAATAATTTAGCAGAGATATATGTTAATGAGCTATTTAACCCTTACTGGATTTTGTGTTTACTCTCTAGTCACTCAGTGTTTATTGGGTTAATCACTCTATTCTTCTTTTTATCCTTACTTTCTATAACTTTGTTCTTCATCTAACCAATCAACAATTATAAAATATAGACATACCAAAAATCATGAGATCTTTAGTAAAGGTTGTAATGGGGCCAAGGTAAAGGTAAGGGTATATGTATAAGGCTAAGTGAGCTAATAAGTGAATCCTTAATTAGTCTAAGATCTCACCTAACATACATACTTTGTAAAGCAAGGCTTCTTTTACCTATTTCCCCATATTTTCCCACTTTTGATGTTACATGCTCATGTTTCAATGTTTATTATTTTTATCCCATGTGCATTGCTTTATTTCACATTTGGGGAACTCTTTTGTGTCCCCTTTATTTAAATACTGAAAATTAAATATTTTTTTAATGCACATGGTAATTCAATTATTTTGATTTTACATGAGCATGCTTCACAAAACTTTTATTTTGAATTATTTTATTCTTTTCAACTTTCCTACCTTTTGTTTTTATCATCCATGTTCCCAATAGGTTTCCCACATGTAAACCATACACAATTTCTATCTTAAGCTAACCAAGGATTCAACTTGGGATTTTTATTTTGTTTTTCTGCTTAAGGCTAGTAATGTGGTTTATAAAATAAAATGGGATTTAAAGGCTCAAGGGGGCTAACAAGGGTGATGTAAAAGGGTAAGCTATTTTGGGATAAGTGAGCTAAAATCAAATAATGGCCTCAATCACTCTCTTGGTATGTATTTCTATTCTATAATCGGACATATAGATTAAAACAAAGTAAAGAACACCAGAATATAAAAGAAGGGTGGAACACACAGGAATAAAATATTATGGTTTGAATGTAACCATACAATTAAGCTCAAAACTCACAGGCTGTGTGTTTTCTAGCTCAAAAATCTTTTATCACTTATGTATGTCATGCAAGTTTAGTTAAAAATTCCCATTATTCTCAAAGTAAAACTTATATTGAATGGCTTTAAAGTTCTAGTGTTTCTCCTTGATGAAATGTTGTTAACTAACTAACATGTAATGCTATATATACAAGTTGTGTGGATTATTTCTATTATGTTCAAGTTCCTAGTTTACTTCCTTTTTGTATTTTTCAATTTAAACTAAGCTATCTTATGCTAAAAAGGGTAAACTATACTAATTAATCCATAATTTCTATAACTAATAAGTTAGAATTGCAACTAAAACTAAATGGCTAAAATTTGACTAAAATGCAACATGTAGAAATAGAGTAGAGATACATAAAAGTAGCAATATATGAGTACTGAGAAAATAAAAAAAATAAAAATAAAAATAAAAATAAAAATAAAAATACAGAAAAGTAGCAAAATAAATAAAAAGAGTATGTAGTGGTTCACCAAAAAAAAAAAAGAACGCCAGAGATGGCGACCTTCCTACACTTAAAATGTAGCATCGTCCCCGATGCTCACTCAAGCAGGGTGTGAAGGGGTGTCATCACTGGAAGGGTGGGTAGCTGGAGTCTCTATGGTGGTGGTTTGAGGATCAGCCTACTGCAGAGGAGGTGCTGACTGGATAGGGATCTCGGGGTCTATAGCCTGAATCTGAGGCGGAGCCTCCTGATGTGATGCTGCCTGCTGGGTGCCTGCCTACTCTACCTCGTACTGTGGATGAGTCTCTGCCTCGTGATCATCTGCCTCCTCCTCAGATGCCTCGGATGGTGTGTCAGGCTCGGAGGGGATGTCGCCAGAGCGTATCATCAGCTTCAGGTGCTCATAGCGTCGCTTGTTGTGATGCTCCATCTGGTCAAGCCGTCGAAACAGGTGGTGCACTAGATGATAGATGGGCTCTGAGGCAGGTGGAGGTGCGGTGGTGGTGGCAGGGGTAGCTGTGGAAGAAGAGGGGCCGGCAGATGGTGTGGCTGTGTCAGCAGTAGCAGTGAGGAATGGAGGTCTGTAGCCCAAAGCCAGAAAGTTCCTGCTGTGGAAGATAATCTTCTTGCATTCTGCAGCAGGTGGCTTCTCATCAGCATCCTCGCAAGGCACGTCAGCTCGACGTCCTAGCTGCGTAATCAGATAAGGAAAGGGAAGAGTGCCTCTTGGACGTGGACTCTGGCCATATAGTACCGGATAAAGCGTGACAGGTATAGGTCCCTACCCTCCATCACACACCAAAGGAGGGTGATCATAGCGGCTGGTATCTCAGTCTCGTGAGTACTCGGCATAATGAAGTTGCTAAGTATCTGATGCCATAGCCGAGTCTCAACATTCAAGTAAATCCACTTGATTCCCTTTGGCATGGTAGTGTTTTGACCCATAATCCAAGGAACGGTCGGGTCAAGGGCTATCCTGGCCTTTACTACATCCCAATCAAATCGCATTAAGCGCATATCCTCTTCAGCTTTCTGATAACCATATCAGTTTTAGGCAGAAGCTTCAGAACATCTTCAATGGCCTCTTCAGTGACCAGAATCTGCTTTCCTCTAAGGTTCACTGCATCTAGGGAGGTTTTGAAGTAATTGCAGTAAAATTCTCTTACCCAAGATGCATTGACCTCAGTCAGGGGTCTTTCCAAGAAGAACCAGCCTCTTTGTTTGATTTGCTCAGAGGTGTATTGATGGAGTTCTTCTGGGATCTTCAGAGTCCTCTGATGCCAGGGCATCTTGCCCAGTTTCACTAACCTTTTCTTTACTGTTTTTAGGGTAGTTTCATGCATTTCTTTAGGAAATAAGCTAGTTTTGGGTAGATATTCACCTACACCTTGATTCAAGCATACATTGTGCATTTTACATTATTTCATGAGGATTTTGCATGAATTTAGTGACAAATTGTATGCTGCATTACCCATGACTTGGACTAGAACTTTGATGCACTCTATTGCTTGATTTCAGGACCAAAGGAAGCAAGGAAAGGGAGGTAACTTGCAAAGTTAATGAGAAAAGTGATTGCCAATAACACTTTCAAAGCCATCATTGCCCACGTTAAGAGTCACGTAAACTAAGTTAACGTGAACTCTAACGTGGAGAAGGGAAGTTGAGCCAACGTTAGTGACACTTAACATTGTCACTAACGTTGGCAAACACTCATGAGTGGCCACGTTAGAGCCCACGTTAACCTAGTTAACGTGGCCTCTAACGTTAAAGGGGGAAGAGAAGCCAACGTTAGTGACGTTCAACATTGTCACTAATATTGGCCTAAGGATGCAACACACCACGTTAACTCCCACGTTAACTTGGTTAACGTGGGAGCTAACGTAAGAAGTGAGAGTTGTCGACAACGTTAGTGACACTCAACATCGTCACTAACGTTGGAAGCAACCACACAACCCCCCAAGGAGCCACGTTAACTTCCACGTTAACTTAGTTAACGTGGAAGCTAACGATGAGGAATGAATGATGAGCCAACATTAGTGACACTCAACATTGTCACTAACGTTGGGATGGCTAAGAATGGCCACGTTAGAAGCCACGTTAACCTAGTTAACATGGGCTTTAACGTGAAGCAAAAAGGGGCACACTGGAACGTTAGTGACAATGTTGAGTGTCACTAACGTTCTCGAAGTTTGGCAAGGCCACGTTAGAAGCCACGTTAACCTAGTTAACGTGGGCTCTAACGTGAGGCAAAGGGGTACATTGGAACGTTAGTGAAAATGTTAAGTGTCACTAACGTTCTCGAACTTATACTTTCACTAAATGTTAACACCCCTAACGCCCTGAGCTAAAGTCTCTGCCCACTTAGCACTTTCTCTCTGCAAGTAAAGCCAAGCCCAAATGAAGAAAAGAACTGCTTCAAACTCAAGATCCAAAGGCCCAAGACTTGAAGAGCCAACTAGAAGCTGAGAGAAATAGTATATATAGGAGTAGCTTTGAAATGTTAAAGAGTATAGGAGGCTGAAAAAAAGAGAACTACTCTCTGTATTTTACTTTCTCTGCAATTTCTAGTTTTATGATGTATTCTCCATCTTTGTTTTCATTTTCAAGAGCTATGAACAACTAAACCCCTTTCATTGGGTTAGGGAGCTCTGTTGTAATTTGATGGATCAATACTAATTTTCATTATTCTTCTTCTATCTTTTCTCTTGATTTTACTTGAAAGCTTTCGATCTTCATCCAATTGAGTAGTTATCTTAGAAGAGAAGATATTCAAACTTAGATCTCTTTTGAACCTTGAAAGAGGAATGAAGAGATCAAGCTAGAAATGCTTTCTCATGTTGGACCAAATTGGGTTCGGATGGGTATGTGACTATAAGCCTCTTAATACTTGATTTGGGAAATGCATGTGGTATAATCAGTGACTATACTTTATCTCTTCTCATGAGCAATTGACCAAGGAATTGGCTATTGATCAAGATTTGAGAGATTGAATTGCAAGAAATTGTAATTCAATCACTTAAGATTGCCAAGGAGATCAATGAGTGCATTGATTGAGGAAGAGATGAAAATGAACTTGATCCGGAGAATTGCAACATCTCCTAAGCCCAATGAACTCCCCATCTCTGATCTTACCCATTCTCTTTAATTTCTGCCATTTACTTTTATGAGCAAATCCCCCATTCCCATTTACAATTCTGCAATTTATTTTCAGTCATTTACTTCCAATCCTTTAATTCTAGCATTTACTTTTCTGTTATTTTCATTCCCGCCATTTTATTTTCTGCAACTCTCAACCCAGATTCTGGATTCACTCAACTAGAACATTCTTCTAATTAAAGTTGCTTGATCAATCAATCCCTGTGGGATTCGACCTCACTCTATTGTGAGTTTTTACTTGACGACAAATTCGGTACACTTGTCGAAGGGAGATTTGTTGTGAGACAAGTTTTCCGTGCATCAAGTTTATGGCGCCGTTGCTGGGGATTGATTGTGCATCAACAATGATTAAATTGGAAGATCACTAGATTGAGCATTTTTATTTTTGTGAATTTCATTTTCTGTTTGAGTGATTTACTTTTTTTTTTAGTTAAACTTCTTCCCTTCCCCATCTACTCTTTTGTTTTTCTTTGTTATTTTTAATTCTGTTTGCTAACCCACTAACTGTTTGATATATTGCATCACCCACAACTAACAGTAATTCTGACACAAATACTTTCTGCACCTATCTTTTCTTGCTTGCACTTGATGGTTGTATGACAGGGAGAAGAAGCGGGGCTTCAACTTCCTTCGATTCTGAACCTGAGAGGACCTTCCTTAGATTAAGGAGGGAGGCAAGAGGAAAGAAAGTGGTTGGTGCTGAGGAAGAAGAGGAATTCTTTGAAACAAACATGGAAGACAACATGGAAAACCATCATGAAGAAGAAGATCACAACCATGGGGGAGGAGGTAAAGCAAATCATGCTGGGGAAGATAGAAGAGTTTTGGGCTCCTACATCAATCCAAACCCAGGCAATTGTGGAAGTAGCATCCAAAAGCCAACAATCCATGCCAACAACTTTGAACTTAAACCACAGCTCATCACCCTTGTTCAGAACAACTGTTCGTTTGGAGGAGGTGTTCAAGAAGACCCCAATCAACATTTGACCACCTTCCTGAGAATATGTGACATAGTGAAGTCTAATGGTGTTCACCCTGACGCCTATAGACTGCTCCTATTTCCATTCTCACTTAGGGACAAAGCAGCCAAGTGGCTGGAATCTTTCCCAAGGGAAAGCTTGACAACTTGGGAAGACGTGGTGAACAAATTCTTAGCAAGATTTTACCCTCCTCAACGAATCAATAGGCTGAGAGCTGAGGTCCAAACTTTCAGGCAACAAGACGGTGAGACTCTATATGAAGCATGAGAGAGGTTCAAGGACTTAACAAGGAGGTGTCCACCTGACATGTTCAACGAATGGGTGCAGCTGCATATTTTCTATGAAGGGCTCTCTTATGAATCAAAGAAGGCCGTAGACCATTCATCCGGAGGATCTTTGAACAAGAAGAAGACTATTGAGGAAGCCATAGATGTTATTGAAACAGTAGTAGAGAACGACTACTTCTATGATTCCGAAAGAGGGAACACAAGAGGAGTAATGGAGCTAAACAATGTAGATGCTCTGTTGGCCCAAAACAAGCTCATTACCCAGCAGCTGGCTGACCTCACCAAGAAGATGGAGATAAACCAAGTAGCAGCAATCTCCACTTCATCAACAACCCAAGAAGGAGTGAATGAAGAAGCAGATGGGAGTCAGGAGCAAGTCAACTACATTGGGAATTCACCAAGGAAAAACTATGATCCATACTCCAAGACCTACAACCCTGGATGGAGAAACCACCCAAACTTTGGGTAGGGAAGTGAGCAAGATCAAAACCAAGACCAAAGACGTTACAACTCCAACAACAATGCAGCTCATCAGCAGTTCACACAGAGGACATCTCAACACCCCCACAACAACGCTTCTCCACACGCCTATCAATACCAAAACAGCACATCTGCTCCGAATCACTCATCAATTGATGACAAGCTCTCTAAGATTGAAGCCTTACTTGAAGGAATATGCCAAGAGATTCAAGAAAAGAAGGTGTTCAAAGAGGAGGTGCGAGCCAATATTAAGAACCAGGGAGAGACCATCAGGAAGCTGGAATTCCAGGTGGGATATTTAGCTGAGAAGATTTCCAAACCTACTGATAGCTTCCCAAGTGACACGGAGAAAAACCCCAAAGGAGAAGCAAAGAAGGTAAGATGGGAAGATTACAAAATGGTCACTGCGAGTGATCAAGAGACTGAAGACAAGCAAGGCAAACTTTGCAAACAACCTGAAGACAACTCAACAAAGGAGGAGGATAGAGATCGCCAAGAACCAGAAATCTCACAACAAGAGCTGTTGAAGCTCTATGCACCCTTCCCTCAACTGCGCAATGGTGCTGTGGGAAAGAGAATATACTCAAGGTTCCTAGACTTGTTTGCATCTCTGCATGTAAACATACCATTCATCAAGGCAATTTAACAAATGCCTGCATTTATCAAGTATATGAAGGAACTTCTTCCCAGGAAAAGCTCACTCAAAGGAGGCCAGACTATAGTGATGAACAAGGAATGTAGTGCCCTTATTCAACCTGAGTTACCTACAAAAAGAAGAGACCCAGGTAGTTTTCACATCCCTTGTGCCATAGGTGAAACTATGTTCGATAGAGCATTATGTGATTTGGGGGCCAGCATCAACTTACTGCCCTTATCCCTGGCGAAGAGGATGCAGATCAATGAGATAATACCCACAGATGTAATCATCAGACTGGCTGACAAAACTCAAAAGCAAGCAATAGGAGTGGTGGAAAATGTGTTGCTAAAGGTTGGGAAATACTTTCTCCCAACAGACTTTGTCATCTTGGACATGGAAGAGAGTCACAATCATCCAATCATATTGGGAAGACCATTCCTAGCTACGGCCAGAGCACTTATTGATGTAGAGAAAGGGGAGCTAATAGTGAGAATCCATGATGAACGACTCAGCTTCAATGTTTTCAAACTCTCACAAGAAACAGATCAAGAGGACAAGGAACTAAGCACAAATGATAATGAAACACTGAAGGAGGAAACAAGCACTGAAGCACAGCCAGTTCATTCTGAGATCCCCTTAATAGATAAACAAGGAAAACAGCAATTGCCACAGCTCAAGGAAAAGTTGGAGGAACCTAAACCTCTAGAGGCAGGTGAAGATAGCATCACAACTCCTTGGAAAAAAGAGGTCACCAAGGGGAAGGCAACCTCAAAAGAAATAAAGAAGAAGGTACCAAGGAGATGGAGGAACAAGAAGATCCCTACGGAAGACTTCTTTCCAGGGGATAGAGTTGTCTCAGCTTACTTCCCAGATATTCCCCCTAATCTCCCTACTTACCATCTCAGTTACCTAAGGTCTTCACTATCAATAGAGTTCTTTCCCTGGAATATGTGGAGATCATTGATCCAACCAATAGATATAAGTCCACAGCAAGAGGGGAGGACTTTAAGCACTACCAACCACCCTGATGAGGGAAAAACGTCAAGCTAGTGATGCTAAAGAAGCGCTTCATGGGAGAAAACCCATGTTTTATATGTTTTTAAAATAATGAATAAATCAATGTTTATGAATTTTAACCCAAACTTGACAAACACTTGGTGAAATCTTTATCATGCAGTATATAGTGAAGAACAAGTTTGGCGTTCAAAGCAAACCAAGATGCATGCTCGTCTTGGGAGCTTTGAACAAAACTTTTCATCACATTGCTTCAAACTAAGTTTGGTGTCACCCCATGGTGCCACCAAAATGCATATAAGGACCCACCAATAGTTAGTTAGTTAGTTAGAATTCATAAATAAACAATCAAATCCTTTCTTCCCTTTTATTCTAGCCGTAGAATTTGATTTTTTATGATATTAATTTCCTTATTTTAAATCTTTATAGGAAAGGAAAAGAAGCATGAAAAGGGATTGATTGGACAATTAAATGGGGGAGATTTCGCCACTTAATGAAGAGCACTACACACATGTCTCAAGAGGGAACGCATGGGGAAACGCTGCCATGCAACATTGGAGAAAGAAGACCCTTGAAGACTGAACCAATCACTCTCATTAAGTGATGATCCTTGTCCTTCCTTCATACACAACCCCAACCGTCCATCAAGCAACAATCCTTGTAATCCACACCTTCCATCCACTCATGACCCCCTATATAAGTGAACCTTAGTGCATGATCATTCCTCACACTCAAATTCCCACTCTCCACACTTCATACTTTCGGCTTGCTCAAACCCCTTCATCACACTCTGTCCTAGCCAAACTATTCCTCATCTCTCCGTATCCTCCAACCTCCACCTCAAAACAGCAACTCAATTCATGGCATCATCAAGCTCAAAGAGGCAAAAGAGGAAGGAACCCATGGAGAGTGTTCCTTTCGATGAGAAGAAATTCAAAACTGCCTTTCATGAACGTGAATTCGAACGGATAAGGGCGAGAAAGATATTGCCAGAGTTAATCTTCCAAATCAATGCAGATGAGTCACCACAAATTCTGGAGAAAATCGAACAGAGGGGGTGGCAATTGCTCACAAGTCCAGAGGCGAAGATCAATGGAAACCTCATCAAAGAATTTTATGCGAATGTAGTAAGAGAGGATAAAACCAAGGCCCCAACCTTCAAAAGTTACGTAAGAGGAAAAGAGGTGGACTTCAGCCCAAATGCCATAACAAGAGTTCTTCACCTGAAATCACCTCGTTTTGATGAGGAAAGTTATCAAGCAAGGATAAGTAAAAGCCCTGATAATAATGAGCTCTCAGAGATAGTGGCAGACATCTGTGTTATAGCAGCTGACTGGGAGAGGTACACAGATGGGAGACCCAAGTTCATCAAGAGAGGAGACCTGAGCCCTGAAGCCAAGGGGTGGTTTGAACTTGTGAGGAGGTCCATTCTACCAGCTGTAAATAATTCAGAGGTAAACATCAATCGAGCTACTATGGTGCATTGCTTAATACAGGGTGGGGAAATCAATGTGAATGAGTTCATCGCCGAGGGGATTCAAGATTCGACTGAGAGGGTTGATTCAGGTGCCAGGCTTTGGTACCCCAGCACCATTCTCCGCTTATGCAACAAGGCCAAGGTAGTATTTGAGGATAGCAATCCAGACTGGGTAAACCTAGGGAGGCCAGTTACACTCGAGCGATCGGTTTATACTACACCTGCTCAACAACAAAGAAGACCACAAATAGGAAAACCAAAAGCAAAAGAAAGAGTTCACCAAGAGGAACCTCATTAGGAGGAATATCAACAAGGAAAGTATTCTGATCCAGCCAACTTGAACATGAGTCACCTTCTAAGAGCCATTGAGGATTTGGGGATGAGACATATGGAAGGACAAGAGCAAATACTGAACCTTCAAACCAACTGGCTGAGCCAACAGGAAGCTTGGCAAAAACAACAAATGGAGCAGCAGCAGGAACACTACTCTAGGCTCACTCAAGCCATCAACCAAGTGAATGAGAGGCAAGATCTTCAAGAGAAGCACTTGCAAGAACTCAACCAGCGGCAGATAGCCCAAATGAAAACTTTCAATGAGTTCAGTGTACTCAATGAAGGAAGGCAACTACATAGGGAGGAGTTCTATGTGAACACTCAAGCCAAGTTGAACTACATGACTAGTAATATGCATCAGCTACACTATGCCATCCCTACATATAATGAGGTCCAAAAAGATTTTGTAGAACAAGAAGAGAGGAAGGTAAAACAGCAAAAGGAGACACTCAAGAAGAAGATGGAAGATGGTGGTTTCTGGAAGAAGCTGCTTGGAAAAGGCAAGGGAAGTGGGAGCACAAGCACTCAAGAGAGACACAATGAGGACAAGCAAGGATGGGAGCATGGGCATCCACATGAATGAAAGGTGGTGGAATTCTTTTTAGTCCATCGTTTTCTATGCTTTAAATAAGGAAGATCTTGTATGAAATAGAACCTGCTTCCATGTTATGTTTAAACTTTTTAAATTCTGTCTTTTAAGTTTTCTTTCTAAATAGGTCCATGATTTCTGGTTTAAATGTCACTGCATCTTTCCCTTATTTACTTGTAAGCTTGTCCATTTTAAATCAAATGAAGAAGAGAATGTTTATGTTTTTTTTAAAAGACCAGAGTAGAGTTCATAATGTGGAAGTGCATTCATGAATCTTTGGGGTAGTCATAAGTTAGCTAAGTTGGTTCAACCACAAGGCTAGGAGGACAACTATCTATCCTGAATACTTGACTTTGGATATACCCATGAGACTAAGTTAATAACAAGATCCTAATAAGAGAAAAGGGAAAGAACAATGGAAGTGAAAAACAAAAGAAAAAGAGTAAGTAATAAGGCTAGGCACCAATGGTTTGGACCTTGAGACAAGTGTCTGTGGTGCTCCTGTGTGAGGGATCTACTTGGATGAATAAGCTCTCAGGGGTGCTTTATCACTTGGTAACTTGGGTTAACTAACCCGGGATTATCAGCTGAAAATCCACTATCAAGAGTAACCCTCACTACAGAGCATTTAGTAACCCAAAGAGGTCTTGGACACCAAGGTCTCAAGAAAAGAAAATAAATAAACTATATGCCTGTGGTGTGTATGTATGGGGGAGAGACTTGAGGGAGTAAGTCCTTAGGGGTGCTTCAACACCTAGCACCTTGAACCAACTGGTTTGGGAGTGTTGGCTGAAAGCTTATCTTAAAGAGTTGCCCCCTTACAGAACACTTAGCCTAAATAACACAAAGAACCCTTGAAATAACAATAAAAGGATCAATGAATAAAAGTCTCATGGGATATAAACAAAGTAAGTGTTTAGGGACATGATAAAAGTCTGAAAGCCAGTAATGGAATGAACCTAAGTTGCTATGCATGAAACCACCATAAAATCAGTAACATGACTTCCACAAGAATGACTCATTCCTCTGGATATTCCATTCGTCATTCTCTTGTTCCAATACTTGCTTAGGGACAAGCAAGCTTTAAGTTTGGTGTTGTGATGCCAGGGCATCTTGGCCAGTTTCACAGACCTTTTCTTTACTGTTTTTAGGGTAGTTTCATGCATTTCTTTAGGAAATAAGCTAGTTTTGGGTAGATATTCACCTACACCTTGATTCAAGCATACATTGTGCATTTTACATTATTTCATGAGGATTTTGCATGAATTTAGTGACAAATTGTATGCTGCATTACCCATGACTTGGACTAGAACTTTGATGCACTCTATTGCTTGATTTCAGGACCAAAGGAAGCAAGGAAAGGGAGGTAACTTGCAAAGTTAATGAGAAAAGTGATTGCCAATAATACTCTCAAAGCCATCATTGCCCACGTTAAGAGTCACGTTAACTAAGTTAACGTGAACTCTAACGTGGAGAAGGGAAGTTGAGCCAACGTTAGTGACACTTAACATTGTCACTAACGTTGGCAAACACTCATGAGTGGCCACGTTAGAGCCCACGTTAACCTAGTTAACGTGGCCTCTAACGTTAAAGGGGGAAGAGAAGCCAACGTTAGTGACGTTCAACGTTGTCACTAACGTTGGCCTAAGGATGCAACACACCACATTAACTCCCACGTTAACTTGGTTAACATGGGAGCTAACGTAAGAAGTGAGAGTTGTCGACAACGTTAGTGACACTCAACATCGTCACTAACGTGGAAGCTAACGATGAGGAATGAATGATGAGCCAACATTAGTGACACTCAACATTGTCACTAACGTTGGGATGGCTAAGAATGGCCACGTTAGAAGCCACGTTAACCTAGTTAACGTGGGCTTTAACGTGAAGCAAAAAGGGGCACACTGGAACGTTAGTGACAATGTTGAGTGTCACTAACGTTCTCGAAGTTTGGCAAGGCCACGTTAGAAGCCACGTTAACCTAGTTAACGTGGGCTCTAACGTGAGGCAAAGGGGTACATTGGAACGTTAGTGAAAATGTTAAGTGTCACTAACGTTCTCGAACTTATACTTTCACTAAATGTTAACACCCCTAACGCCCTGAGCTAAAGTCTCTGCCCACTTAGCACTTTCTCTCTGCAAGTAAAGCCAAGCCCAAATGAAGAAAAGAACTGCTTCAAACTCAAGATCCAAAGGCCCAAGACTTGAAGAGCCAACTAGAAGCTGAGAGAAATAGTATATATAGGAGTAGCTTTGAAATGTTAAAGAGTACGGGAGGCTGAAAAAAAGAGAACTACTCTCTGTATTTTACTTTCTCTGTAATTTCTAGTTCTATGATGTATTCTCCATCTTTGTTTTCATTTTCAAGAGCTATGAACAACTAAACCCCTTTCATTGGGTTAGGGAGCTCTATTGTAATTTGATGGATCAATACTAATTTTCATTATTCTTCTTCTATCTTTTCTCTTGATTTTACTTGAAAGCTTTCGATCTTCATCCAATTGAGTAGTTATCTTGGAAGAGATGCTATTCAAACTTGGATCTCTTTTGAACCTTGAAAGAGGAATAAAGAGATCAAGCTAGAAATGCTTTCTCATGCTGGACCAAATTAGGTTTGGATGGGTATGTGACTATAACCCTCTCAATACTTGATTTGGAAAATGCATGTGGTATAATCAGTGACCATACTTCATCTCTTCTCATGAGCAATTGACCAAGGAATTGGCTATTGATCAAGATTTGAGAGATTGAATTGCAAGAAATTGTAATTCAATCACTTAAGATTGCCAAGGAGATCAATGAGTGCATTGATTGAGGAAGAGATGAAAATGAACTTGATCCAGAGAATTGCAATATCTCCTAAGCCCAATGAACTCCCCATCTCTGATCTTACCCATTCTCTTTAATTTCTGCCATTTACTTTTATGAGCAAATCCCCCATTCCCATTTACAATTCTGTAATTTATTTTCAGTCATTTACTTCCAATCCTTTAATTCTAGCATTTACTTTTCTGTTATTTACATTCCCGCCATTTTATTTTCTGCAACTCTCAACCCAGATTCTGGATTCGCTCAACTAGAACATTCTTCTAATTAAAGTTGCTTGATCAATCAATCCCTGTGGGATTCGACCTCACTTTATTGTGAGTTTTTACTTGACGACAAATTCGGTACACTTGCCGAAGGGAGATTTGTTGTGAGACAAGTTTTCCGTGCATCATCCTCTCCAGGTATAGGTTCCTGGAGGTTGCAAACACCGGATACCTCAGCTTACAATATCGGTTTGGAAACTTTACTGGATCAGTAGCAGGGATTAGCTAGTCGGCCTTCTCCTGCGGGGTAAAATTTTTCTCCCGCAAGGAGGCATCATGCATGAGATCTATGATAGACATAGAGGCTTCTCCTCTTTTCTGTTTGCCAGTTGTTGCCTTTCCCTTCCCTTTTCTGTGGGAGTCCGACATCCTGAAAAATAGTATTCAAGGATATAATAAAAATAGGAAAACAAGGAGGCAATTAACAAAAGAAGCACATAGTGGCAAAGGAGCAGGAGAGTAATGAATATGAGCTAAGTAAATGTGCATTAAGGATTGAATAGGAGTTAAAAGTTCGAAAAGAAGAAATCACAATCCAAAATGTAATTGAATTCATGTTAAATAGAAAAATTAACATCATGCCATGGTTAGTATGTTAAAAGAAAGTGAAAGAAAATCAGAAGAGAAGTTTTGAAAGGTTAGGTTGGTTAGAGTTGAAAAAAGAGTTAGGAAGTTAACATTAGTGAGTTAGTAAAAAGTGGGTTAAAGTAAGTGGCATAATGATAAGTTTCTAAGTAACAAGCATTCACAATTAAAGGCTACAGGTAACTCATAACCAAACATGGAAAACAGGTTGATGATGATTCAAATTGATATAGAAATAGCAAAAATTGGCATCAAACATCAAAAATGCAAATTATGAACCAGGAAATCAAAGAGAATAAGAAAACTTGCCCTGGCATTCATGAATTATTTTGGTTAGATCTAAGGAAAGCACAGTTGAAAATGCCAAAATCAAGACATGAATGAAACATTTTACAGAAATTTGGGCAGCTGGTGCACGAATTGTGAATCACACTTTTCACAACTCGTACCACTAACCAGCAAGTGCACTGGGTCGTCCAAGTGATACCTTACGTGAGTAAGGGTCGAATCCCACGGAGATTGTTGGTTTGAAGCAATCTATGGTTATCTTGTAAATCTTAGTCAGGAAGTCAATTATGTTTATCAGTTGAATTGCGAATAACCAGGAGAGCATAAATTAAAGGTTACTTGTTGTGCAGTAATGAAGAAGATGTTGGAGTTTTGGAGATGCTTTGCCTTCTGAATCTCTGCTTTCCTCTGTCTTCTGATTCACGCACGCACGTCCTCCTATGGCAAGCTGTGTGTTGGTGGATCACCGTTGTCAATGGCTACCTTCCATCCTTCCAGTGAAAACTACGCTCACGCGCTCTGTCACAGCACGGCTAATCACCGGTTGGTTCTCGATCCGGTTGGAATAGGATTTACTATCCTTTTTGCGTCTGTCACTAACGCCCAGCCTTCAGGAGTTTGAAGCTCGTCACAGTCATTCAATCCTTGAATCCTACTCGGAATACCACAGACAAGGTTTAGACTTTCCGGATTCTCATGAATGCTGCCATCAATTCTAGCTTATACCACGGAGATTCTGATTAAGGAATCTAAGAGATACTCATTCAATCGTATATAGAACGGAGGTGGTTGTCAGGCACACGTTCATGATTTGAGGAGGGTGATGAGTGTCACAGATCATCACCTCCATCACAGTTAAGCGCGAATGAACATCTTAGATAGGAACAAGCGTGTTTGAATGGAAAACAGAAATACTTGCATTAATTCATCGAGACACAGCAGAGCTCCTCACCCCCAACAATGGGGTTTAGAGACTCATGCCGTCAGAGAATACAAAGTTTTGATCTAAAAATGTCATGAGATACAAAATAAGTCTCTAAAAGTTGTTTAAATACTAAACTAGTAGCCTAGGGTTACAAAATATGAGTAGACTATGATGGATGATGCAGAGATTCACTTCTGGGGCCCACTTGGTGTGTGCTGGGCTGAGACTTAAGCAATTCACGTGTAGAGGCCATTTGTGGAGTTGAACGCCAGTTTTTATGCCAGTTTGGGCGTTCAACTCCAGCTTTTGATCCTTTTCTGGCGCTGGACGCCAGAATTGGGCAGAGAACTGGCGTTGAACGCCAGTTTACGTCATCTATCCTTGTGCAAAGTATGGACTATTATATATTTCTGGAAAGCCCTAGATGTCTACTTGCCAACGCAATTGGAAGCATGCCATTTCGAGTTCTGTAGCTCCAGAAAATCCACTTTGAGTGCAGGGAGGTCAGAATCCAACAGCATCAGCAGTCCTTTTTCAGCCTGAATCAGATTTTTGCTCAGCTCCTTAAATTTCAGCCAGAAAAATACCTGAAATTACAGAAAAACACACAACTCATAGTAAAGTCAAGAAATATGAATTTTTCCTAAAAACTAATGAAAATAGACTAAAAACTAACTAAAACATACTCAAAACTATATGAAATTATCCCCAAAAAGCGTATAAAATATCCGCTCATCACAACACCAAACTTAAACTGTTGCTTGTCCTCAAGCAACTAGACAAATAAAATAGAAGACTAATAGGTTGAGAAGCAATAATATCTCAGAGTTTTTGATTGAAGCTCAGATTCTAATTAGATGAGCGGGATTAGTAGCTTTTTGCTTCTGAACAGTTTTGGCATCTCACTTTATCCATTGAAGCTCAGAGTGATTGGCATCTATAGGAATTTAGAATTTAGATAGTGTTATTGATTTTCTTAGTTCAGTGTGATGATTCTTGAACACAGCTTCTTTATGAGTCTTGGCCGTGGCCCTAAGCACTTTGTATTCCAGTATTACCACCGGATACATAAATGCCACAGACACATAATTGGGTGAACCTTTTAGATTGTGACTCAGCTTTGCTAAAGTCCCCAATTAGAGGTGTCCAGAGTTCTTAAGCACACTCTTCTTTTTGCTTTGGACCTTGACTTTAACCGCTCAGTCTCAAGTTTTCACTTGACACCTTCACGCCACAAGCACATGGTTAGGGACAGCTTAGTTTAGCCGCTTAGACCAGGATTTTATTCCTTTAGGCCCTCCTATCCACTGATGCTCAAAGCCTTGGGATCCCTTTTATTTGCCCTTGCCTTTTGGTTTTAAGGGTTATTGGCTTTTTCTGCTTGCTTTTTTTTTTTTTGAATGCAAGCTTTGTTCTTTGCTACTTTTTCTTGCTTCAAGAATCATTTTTATGATTTTTCAGATCATCAATAGCATGTCTCATGTTCATCATTCTTTCAAGAGCCAACATATTTAACAGTCTTAAACAACAAATTCAAAAGACATATGCACTGTTCAAGCATTCATTCAGAAGACAGAAAGCATTGCCACCACATTTAACTAATTAGAATTTCTCTTATTAAACTCGAAATTTTATTGCCTCTTATTCAAAAGATCTACTACTTTATTCATGTTTGCTGATGATGAGAAAAATAAACTATAGCTTAATTGGAGATAAAATCAAAATAGATACTAATTACTACTATATGACTTCTAAGGTAAACTTTTATAAGGACACTGTCACAGAGTTAAGGCAGAAATTGGAAATTAACAACCTTTATTCTGGGGGCACGGGGGTTCCTCTGATCCTTGGGGTGCTTGGTCCTACAAGAGAAGACTTTTGGCGCTTCAATTCCCTTAAGTCACGCCCCTGCTCCTCTTGTTCTTTAAACATATAGGTCAGCATTTGACTGTGTTCCTTCTGTTCTTTTATTATTTGCTCCATAGCTTCCCGTATCTTGGTAACGGACGTCTCAAGATACTCCCAGTATTCAGATTGAGGGATCTCTGGGAGGAATACCTGTGCTCTCTTCTTGATGGGATCCTCCTGTGCTTGTTGTTTTTCCATTGATGCTTTGGTGATTGACTTTTCAATTAGGATATATTCAGTTATTCCCATCCTTACTCCAGCGTCCTTGCAGAGCAGAGAAATCACGCTTAGATAAGCCAACCTGGCCTCTTTAGAATTTTTGTTAGCAATTTTGTAGAGTTCAGTTGAAATCAGCTAATGAACCTCCACTTCCTTCCCCATCATGATGCAATGGATCATCACTGCTCTTTTAACTGTGACTTCAGAACGGTTGCTAGTGGGCAACAGAGAACGCCCAATGAAGTCCAGCCATTCTCTGGCGACTGGTTTGAGATCCTCTCTCTTGAGTTGATTTGGGACACCCTTTGTGTTGGTGGTCCACCTGGCTCCAGGGATACATATGTCCTCTAGAATCTTATCCAGGTCAATGTCTGCTCTCATCATCCTCCTGTTGAAGGAATCTGGATCATCCTTTAGCTGAGGTAGCTTTAAGATCTCTCTGATCTTGTCAGGGGTGGTATGAACAATCTTCCCTCTGACCATGGTCCGAAATTCATAGAAGGCAGTTCCAGATAGTTTTTGCTTGTCAGTCTGCCACATATTAGCATAGAACTCCTGGACCATGTTCCTTCCTACTTTCGTTTCAGGATTAGCTAGGACTTCCCAGTTCCTGATTCGAATTTGCTCCTGGATCTCCGGATATTCATCTTCTTTCAGATCGAATCTAACTTCCGGGATCACTGATCTCAGACCCATTACTTTAAGATAATGGTCTGAATGTTCTTTAGATAAGAACTTCCCTTGATTCCAAAGTGGTTTTGGAACGCTCTCTTTCTTGCCTCTTGGAGTGGGTTGTTTTCCTTTAGGAGCCATGATCTTAGTGATCTCGGATAAACACACCAAACTTAGAGGTTTGCTTGTCCTCAAGCAAAAGAAAAGAAAGGAGAGGGATAGAAGGAGAGCTAGGTGCAATTGTTGATGGAGGAGGAGGGAGGCCGAACCCAAATTTAAAGGGATGGGGGGGTGGGTTTTCGAAAAATTGGAAAAGATAAGATAAAAAGATTGAGTTAAAAAAGATAAGATAGAAGATATAGTTTAATTTTGAAAAGATATGATAGATTTTTGAAAAAGATAATCTGAATTTTGAAAAAGATAATATGGAGATTTGAAAAAGATATGGATTAGTTGAAAAGATTTTTGAGTGAAAAAGATAGATTTGTTTTCAGAAAAGATTTGAAAAGAGTTGGATTGAATTTGGAAAGATGGATTTTTAGAAATTAAGGATTTTAGAAATCAGGGTTCTTGACATGTTCATGTAAAAATCATGCATTGAAGCATAAAATTTTAAATTAAAATGGAAATACGTGTGGAAAAAAATGAATTTGGCTCCTCCCTGCCTTCCTGGCGTTTGAACGCCCAAACACTGCCTGTTTTGGGCGTTCAGCGCCCAAATGCTGCTCTCCTGGGCGTTCAACGCCCAGCTGCTGCCATTACTGGCTTTCAACGCCCAGTGAGTGCCCCTTTCTGGCATTGAACGCCCAGCTGCTACCATCACTGGCGTTTTCGTGCCAGTGGGATCTTTTTCTCTGTTTTGTGTGCCGAGGTCTTCTGTAAATGATTATTTACCTTGTTATCAATGAACTCTATATAAACAAATAAAAATAAAAATAGAAATAGGGCAAAATGCTTAGAGGATTGTTGCCCCATGGCTGGGTTGCCTCCCAGCAAGCGCTTCTTTATTGTCTTTAGCTGGACTTTGCTGAGCTTTTAATCTAGCTTCAGCCTTGAGCATTCTTGCTCAATGTTGCCTTCAAGATAATGCTTGATTCTCTGTCCATTGACAATGAACTTCTTATCAGAATCAATATCTTGAAGCTCCACATAACCATATGGTGACACACTTGTAATCACGTATGGTCCCCTCCATCGGGATTTCAGTTTCCCGGGGAATAGCCTGAGTCTAGAGTTAAACAACAGGACCTTCTGTCCTGGTTCAAAGATTCTAGATGACAGCTTTCTGTCATGCCATTTTTTTTATTTTTCTTTATAAAGCTTGGCATTTTCGAAAGCTGTGAATCTGAATTCCTCTAGCTCATTTAGCTGGAGCAATCATTTTTCTCCTGCTAATTTGGCATCAAAGTTTAGGAATCTGGTTGCCCAGTAGGCCTTATGTTCCAGTTCCACGGGCAGGTGACATGCCTTACCATATACGAGTTGGTATGGAGATGTTCCTATGGGGGTCTTGAATGCTGTCCTGTAGGCCCACAGAGCATCATCCAGGCTCCGTGCCCAATCCTTTCTACGGGTATTTACTGTCCATTCCAGGATTCTCTTTAATTCTCTGTTAGAGACTTCAGCTTGCCCATTGGTTTGTGGGTGATATGGAGTGGCCACCTTGTGGCGAATTCCATACCGAACCATGGCAGAGTAAAGCTGTTTATTGCAGAAGTGAGTGCCCCCATCACTGATTAGTACTCTAGGGACACCAAACCTGCTAAAGATATGTTTCTGGAGGAACTTCAGCACTGTTTTAGTATCATTGGTGGGTGTGGCAATAGCCTCAACCCATTTTGATACATAGTCAACTGCCACCAGAATATAAGTGTTTCAGTATGATGGTGGGAAAGGTCCCATGAAGTCAATTCCCCATACGTCAAACAACTCAATTTCCAAGATTTCTTGTTGAGGCATGGCGTAACCATGAGGCAGGTTACCAGCTCTTTGGCAACTGTCACAATTACGTACAAACTCTCGGGAATCTTTATAGAGTGTGGGCCAATAGAAGCCATATTGGAGGACCTTGGTGGCTGTTCGCTCACCTCCGAAATGGCCTCCATATTGAGATCCGTGGCAATGCCACAGGATCCTCTGTGCTTCTTCTCTAGGCACACACCTACGGATGATTCCGTCTGCACATCTCTTAAAGAGATAAGGTTCATCCCACAAGTAGTACTTTGCATCAGTGATTAATTTCTTCTTTTGTATCCTGTTGTACTCCTTGGGTATGAACCTTGCAGCTTTATAGTTTGCAATATCGGCAAACCATGGTACTTCCTGAATGGCGAATAAATGCTCATCAGGAAACGTCTCAGAGATCTCAAGAGAAGGGAGGGACGTCCCTTCCACTGGCTCTATCCGGGACAGATGATCAGCCACTTGGTTCTCTGTCCCTTTTCTGTCTCTTATTTCTATATCAAACTCTTGCAGAAGCAATACCCATCTGATGAGCCTGGGTTTTGAATCCTGCTTTGTGAGTAGATATTTAAGAGCAGCATGATCAGTATACACAATCACTTTTGATCCTACTAAGTATGATCTGAACTTGTCAATGGCGTAAACCACTGCAAGTAGTTCTTTTTCTGTGGTTGTGTAATTTTTCTGGGCATCATTTAGAACGCGACTGGCATAATAAATGACATGCAGAAGCTTGTCATGCCTCTGTCCCAATACTGCACCAATGGCATGATCACTGGCATCACACATTAGCTCAAATGGTAATGTCCAGTCTGGTGCAGAAATGACTGGTGCTGTGACTAGCTTAGCTTTCAGCGTTTCAAACGCCTGCAGGCACTTTGTGTCAAACACAAATGGCGTGTCAGCAGCTAGCAGATTGCTTAGAGGTTTTGCGATTTTTGAAAAATCCTTTATAAACCTCCTATAGAATCCTGCATGCCCCAGAAAGCTTCTGATTGCCTTAACATTGGCAGGTGGTGGTAATTTTTCAATTACCTCTATTTTTGCTTGATCCACCTCTATTCCCTTGTTTGAGATTTTATGCCCAAGAACAATTCCTTCAGTCACCATGAAGTGACACTTTTCCCAGTTTAAAACTAGGTTAGTCTCTTGGCATCTTTTCAGAACAAGTTTTAGGTGATCAAGACAGGAGCTGAATGAGTCTCCATATACTGAGAAGTCATCCATGAAGACTTCCAGAAATTTTTCCACCATATCAGAGAAAATAGAGAGCATGCATCTTTGGAAGGTTGCAGGCGCATTACATAGCCCAAATGGCATCCTTCTATAAGCAAACACTCCGGATGGACATGTGAATGTTGTTTTCTCTTGATCCTGGGGATCCACTGCAATCTGGTTATAGCCTGAATAGCCATCCAAAAAGCAGTAATAATCATGACCTGCTAGTCTTTCTAGCATCTGGTCTATGAATGGTAAAGGAAAATGATCCTTTCTGGTGGCTGTATTGAGCCTTCTGTAGTCAATACACATGCGCCACCCTGTAACTGTTCTTGTAGGAACCAGTTCATTTTTTTCATTATGAATCACTGTCATGCCTCCTTTTTTTGGGACGACTTGAACAGGGCTCACCCAGGGGCTATCAGAAATGGGATAAATAATCCCAGCCTCTAGTAATTTGGTGACCTCTTTCTGCACCACTTCCTTCATGGCTGGATTTAGCCGCCTCTGTGGTTGAACCACTGGTTTGGCATTATCCTCCAATAGGATTTTGTGCATGCATCTAGCTGGGCTTATGCCCTTAAGGTCACCTATGGACCACCCAAGAGCTGTCTTGTGTGTCCTTAGCACTTGAATAAGTGCTTCCTCTTCCTGTGAACTTAGAGCAGAGCTTATGATCACTGGAAAAGTATCACCTTCTCCTAGAAATGCATATTTCAAGGATGGTGGTAATGGCTTGAGCTCGGGTTTAGGAGGTTTTTCCTCTTTTAGAAGAAATTTCAGAGGCTCTTTCATGTCCTCTGAATCCTCCAAATCAGGCTGAACATCTTTAAAGATGTCTTCCAACTCTGATTCGAGACTCTCAGCCATGTTGATCTCTTCTACCAAGGAGTCAATAAGATCAACTTTCATGCAGTCTGTTGATGTGTCTGGATGCTGCATGGCTTTGACAGCGTTCAACTTGAACTCATCATCATTGACTCTCAGGGTTATTTCCCCCTGTTGGACGTCAATAAGGGATCGTCCAGTTGCTAGGAAGGGTCTTCCTAGAATGAGAGTAGCACTCTTGTGCTCCTCTATTTCCAGCACAACAAAGTCAGTGGAAAAGGCGAATGGCCCAACCCTGACAATCATGTCTTCAATCACGCCTGATGGGTATTTAGTGGAGCCATCAGCAAGTTGAAGACATATCCGGGTTGGTTTAACTTCTTCAGTTAAACCGAGCTTTCTGATAGTGGATGCAGGTATTAGGTTGATGCTTGCCCCAAGATCGCATAAAGCTGTCTTGGTGCAATCACCTTCTAATATGCATGGTATCAGAAAACTCTCAGGGTCTTTAAGCTTTTCAGGAAAGCTTTTCAGAATGACTGCACTGCATTCTTCAGTGAGGAGAACTCTTTCTGTTTCTCTCCACTCCTTTTTATGACTCAAGATCTCTTTCATGAACTTGGCATAAGAAGGTATTTGCTCAAGTGCCTCTGCAAATGGAATCTTTATTTCAAGAGTCCTTAGATAATCTACAAAGCGAGAAAATTGCTTATCCTGCTCCTCTTTCCGGAGTTTTTGAGGATAAGGTATCTTGGCTTTATATTCCTCAACCTTAATGGTTAAAGAAGCCTTTTTAGAGGGGTTGTTATCAGCACTTGTATGTGTCTGGTCCCTCACTGGCAATTGAGTGCCAGAGTCAGAAGCTGGAGTGAAATTGGACGCCAGCTCCTTGTCTGCTTCTGGCGTCTGAACGCCAGAACTGTGCCCATTTTGGGCGTTCAACGCTGGATTTTGCCCTATTTGGGCGTTCAACGCCAGATTCTTGCCCATTTCTGGCATTGAACGCCAATCCTGACTTGTTTCTGGCGTTGAACGCCAGTTTTGGGCATGGTCTGGGCGTTCAGCGCCAGCCTTCCACCAATTCTCTGGCGTTTTAGCGCCAGAATTATTTTTCCCTGGGCTCTTACTGTCCTCAGGTGAATCTTTGGTGGGTTGCTCATTTCTTGACTTTTTGATGCCTTAAGGTGGGTATTTAATGTTTTCCCAATTCTTAATTGAACTGCCTGGCATTCTTCTGCTATTTGCCTTGATAGCTGCTGCTTTGTTTGCTTAAACTGTTCGTCCATATGTATATTAGCTATCCTTGTCTCTTGTAGCCTGTCCTTGAATTCAGCTAGCTGCTTTGTTAGAAAATCCAATTGCTGATTGAATTCAGCAGCTTGTTTTACAGTACTGAATTCAGCAGTTACTGTTTCAACCTCTTCATTCATGGAAGGGTTGCTGTTTAGGTACAGATGCTGATTCCTGGCAACTGTATCAATGAGCTCTTGAGCCTCTTCAATTGTCTTTCTCATATGGATAGATCCACCAGCTGAGTAATCTAGAGACATCTGAGCTCTTTCTGTAAGCCCATAGTAGAAGATGTCTAACTGAACCCACTCTGAAAACATTTCAGAGGGGCATTTTCGTAGCATCTCTCTGTATCTCTCCCAGGCATCATAAAGAGATTCATTATCTCCTTGTTTAAAGCCTTGGATGTCCAGCCTTAGCTGTGTCATCCTTTTTGGAGGGAAATATTGATTCAGGAATTTTTCTGTCAGCTGTTTCTATGTCCTTATGCTGGCCTTAGGTTGGTTATTTAACCACCTCTTAGCTTGATCTTTTACAGCAAATGGAAACAGTAATAGTCTGTAGACATCCTGATCTATTTCCTTATCATGTACTGTATCAGCAATCTGTAGAAATTGTGCCAGAAACTCTGTAGGTTCTTCCTGTGGAAGACCGGAATACTGGCAACTTTGCTGCACCATGATAATGAGCTGAGGATTCAACTCAAAGCTACTGACTCCAATGGAGGGTATGCAGATACTACTCCCATATGAAGCAGTAGAGGGGTTTGAATATGACCCCAGAGTCCTCCTGGACTGTTCATTTCCACTTAGATCCATGATGGAGAAAGGGAGATGATATAAAATAGGAAAAAATATTTTTATTTATTTATTTATATATTTATTTCGAAAATGAAATAAATTAAAATAGAATAAATAAAAATGAGTAAAAGATTTTCGAAAAAGTGAGGAGAGAGAAAGTGGTTATGAGATTTTTTAAAAAAAAGATATGATGATTTTTGAAAAAGGTTTTAAATTTTGAAATAAAAATCTGAATTTTTTTTAAAGGTATATTTCGAAAAATTGTTTTCAAAATAGAGAGAAAGGATATTTTTTATTTTTAAGAGGAAGGAGAAAAATAATAAGATAGCACAAGATTTAAAATTTTTTTAGATCTAATGCTCCTTATTTTCGAAAATTTTGGAGGGAAAAACACCAAGGAACACTAAACTTAAAAATTTTAAGATCAAGTCACAAGGAAAACTCAAGAACACCAAACTTAAAATTTTTAGAAAACCAAAATATATTTTCAAAAAACACAGAAAAATCAACAAGAAAACACCAAACTTAAAGTTTGGCACAAAATTTAATAGAGAAAATATTATTTATGAAAAAGGTTTTTTAAAAAGAGTGTACCAAACTGCCACGGGCTTAGACTAACGCTCTAGCCAATTGGGCAGTAAATGTAACACTTGTTTTAAAGAAGGATATTTTTAACCAAGAACAATAATAAGAGACTCTAAACCAAAAAGAAAAATTTTCCTAATCTAAGCAACAAAATAATTCGTCAGTTGTTCAAACACGAACAATCTCCGGCAACGGCGCCAAAAACTTGGTGCACGAATTGTGAATCACACTTTTCACAACTCGTACCACTAACCAGCAAGTGCACTGGGTCGTCCAAGTAATACCTTACGTGAGTAAGGGTCGAATCCCACGGAGATTGTTGGTTTGAAGCAATCTATGGTTATCTTGTAAATCTTAGTCAGGAAGTCAATTATGTTTATCAGTTGAATTGCGAATAACCAGGAGAGCATAAATTAAAGGTTATTTGTTGTGCAGTAATGAAGAAGATGTTGGAGTTTTGGAGATGCTTTGCCTTCTGAATCTCTGCTTTCCTCTGTCTTCTGATTCACGCACGCACGTCCTCCTATGGCAAGCTGTGTGTTGGTGGATCACCGTTGTCAATGGCTACCTTCCATCCTTCCAGTGAAAACTATGCTCACGCGCTCTGTCACAGCACGGCTAATCACCGGTTGGTTCTCGATCCGGTTGGAATAGGATTTACTATCCTTTTTGCGTCTGTCACTAACGCCCAGCCTTCAGGAGTTTGAAGCTCGTCACAGTCATTCAATCCTTGAATCCTACTCGGAATACCACAGACAAGGTTTAGACTTTCCGGATTCTCATGAATGCCGCCATCAATTCTAGCTTATACCACGGAGATTCTGATTAAGGAATCTAAGAGATACTCATTCAATCGTATATAGAACGGAGGTGGTTGTCAGGCACACGTTCATGATTTGAGGAGGGTGATGAGTGTCACAGATCATCACCTCCATCACAGTTAAGCACGAATGAACATCTTAGATAGGAACAAGCGTGTTTGAATGGAAAACAGAAATACTTGCATTAATTCATCGAGACACAGCAGAGCTCCTCACCCCCAACAATGGGGTTTAGAGACTCATGCCGTCAGAGAATACAAAGTTTTGATCTAAAAATTTCATGAGATACAAAATAAGTCTCTAAAAGTTGTTTAAAAACTAAACTAGTAGCCTAGGGTTACAAAATATGAGTAGACTATGATGGATGATGCAGAGATTTACTTCTGGGGCCCACTTGGTGTGTGCTGGGCTAAGACTTAAGCAATTCACGTGCAGAGGCCATTTGTGGAGTTGAACGCCAGTTTTTATGCCAGTTTGGGCGTTCAACTCCAGCTTTTGATCCTTTTCTGGCGCTGGACGCCAGAATTGGGCAGAGAACTGGCGTTGAACGCCAGTTTACGTCGTCTATCCTTGTGCAAAGTATGGACTATTATATATTACTGGAAAGCCCTGGATGTCTACTTTCCAACGCAATTGGAAGCATGCCATTTCGAGTTCTGTAGCTCCAGAAAATCCACTTTGAGTGCAGGGAGGTCAGAATCCAACAGCATCAGTAGTCCTTTTTCAGCCTGAATCAGATTTTTGCTCAGCTCCTTCAATTTCAGCCAGAAAAATACCTGAAATTACAGAAAAACACACAACTCATAGTAAAGTCCAGAAATATGAATTTTTCCTAAAAACTAATGAAAATAGACTAAAAAATAACTAAAACATACTCAAAACTATATGAAATTATCCCCAAAAAGCGTATAAAATATCCGCTCATCAGCAGCATTCTGGCTAAAATTGGATTGTCCCGGAAAATAAACAGCAACAGAATAGTTCATAGGAATCAAAATTAAAGCTGCAATTATATATAAGGAATATAAACATGAAAATTTAGTGTACATAGCAGCAAGAAACAAGGAAGTACAGCATATGAACATTACAATCATCACAGCAACAGCAGAATAAAACAAGAAACACGAACAGCGCAATTAAATAGACCTAAATCCACTAACCACATCCTAGGCTACCTAACAACCTAAAATCTACTACAACATGCATATCTAACTAGCCTAATGACGAACATGAACAGAAAAATGTATTAACTACGAAGGATAGAAGGGTGGCGTTCGTCGGAACCTGGTAGGCGTAAGAGAGAGAGTGGGGCAGAGAGGTGGCTGGGGATGACGGCGGTGGCGTCCGGCGCAGCAGAAGAGGGTGGCGCGGCGGCGGTGGCGGCTGTTCGGAGGAAGGGAGGGAAAGGGGGGGGGGTAATGGGGGTAGGGGGTAATAGGGGAAGGAAGGGGGGCGTGGGTGGCGCTGGGCAGTGACGGCGGCGACGGTGGGAGGTGGTTGTGCGGCGTGGGTAGTGGCGATTAGGGGGGAAAAAGAAGAAAGAAGAAGAGAGAAGGGGGAAGGAGGAAGGGGGGTGGGTGGCGGCGGGGTCTGTGTGGTCGGCGGCGTCTGGCGGTAGCGGTGATGGTGGCTGGATAGTGGTTGGGGGTTGGAGAAGAAGAGAGGAAGTGGAGGGGTTTGGGGGGGCGCGACTGATAGGGTTCGCGTGACTGGGGGGGGTTATAAATTTGAATCCACGCGATCGCGTGGGGAACGCGGTCGCGTGGTTGGGGCGAAAAGGTGGTTGACGCGATCGCATGGGTCACGCGATCGCGTGGAGGGCAAAAAAGAGTGAATGACGCGATCGCCTGAGGCATGCGATCGCGTCACTGGAAATTGTGCTAAACGCACGAATCCAGCGTCGTTTCAGCGCAACTCTCTGTCTCCTTTTGGGGTGTTGTGCAATCCTATGCGACGCGATCACGTCGCTCATGCTGTCGCGTGGATGTATGCTGTGCAAGTGACGCGAGCGCATCAGGGACGCGATCGCGTGGGCATTTTGTGCAAAACGCACAATGGCCGCACAATTCCAGCCTAACTTTCTGGACGTTAGATCTTTACGCCAATCTCCAGGTCACGCGGCCGCGTGAATGACGCGATCGTGTGGGAAGTGTTTTTCGCAACTTGACGCGACCGCATGAATGATGTGATCGCGTCGCGCACCCTTTTTTATTATTATTATGCAGTATGCAGAATGCAATGATTAATATGAATGACATGCAAAACTCCAGGTTCAATAAAATAAAACTTGAAAACAAATAAAACTAAATAAAAATTGAAAAAGGGACGATCATACCATGGTGGGTTGTCTCCCACCTAGCACTTTTAGTTAAAGTCATTAAGTTGGACATTGGATGAGCTTCCTGTTATGGCGGCTTATGCTTAAATTCATCCAGAAATCTCCACCAATGCTTGGAATGCCAATAGCCTCCGGGGTCCCAAACTAGGCATGTGAAGCTTCTGAGCAGCTTCAAACAGATTGTCAGGCTCCCGGGGTGATGAATGTCAGCACAGATTCCAGGATCCCAAACTTTGCTTTTGAATCCGCCTTCATCTTGATCTATACTTTTCCATCCGGGCGGTTTAGAGATTAGATTCTCACCAGGATAACCAAACGTTTTTCGAGATCCATCCGATTGATCATGATGCCAATCCGTGCACTTTAAGTTGAAGCGTAGAACCTTATTGAACCTTGTGCACCAGCTCTGAGTACGAGCCATTTCCCGCTTACTCTTAAAGCCGCAGAGAGCTCTAAGCTGGCCAGCTATTTCAAGCAAACCATATTCAAGTGGAAAAATAAAGCTAAAGGTTAAGGATTGTACCCACTTGAAACTTGTATTGGGTGGTAATGGCCTTGCGATAGGTGGTTCCAGTGGTTCTGTGAGTTCTACTCCCTTGTGTTCTTCTGTGAAATTCTCCACTTCTTTGCAAGATTCTTCAAACATATCCATGTCCTGATCAAAGCCATCTATGTCTTCCTCATCACTTAAGTCATAGACTGGAGGTTGAGAGAAATCTACCTCCGTATCATCTTCGTATTCACTTGGGGAAGATTCTTCGATCTCAGAGAATTCACTTGCGGATGCAAGTTCATTACTAGGAGAACTTGACTTGTGACTATCATCATCAAGGAAATTTTCTTCTTGGGTTATTCTGTCAAGTTCTTCATGAAATATCTGCCTCGAGGACTGCGCACAATCCTCCTTAGCATAAATTGTAACATCCTTGACAGAATGCTCCACAACTCTGGATTCCCATGGAGGTTCAGCGTCTCCTAAGTCTTCAACCAACTCTTCTTCTTTAATAATAACAGCTTCCTCTACTTGTTCCAGTACGAAGCCATGCTCTGTCTTGTCTACTGGAGTTTCTAGTATTTCCTTCATGCTACGCTCTTCATTAGATTGTCCACATGGGGCTGTGGGATGTCCTTGAATGTTCAAACGTCTAGAAGATAATTGACTTTCTACTTGCTCCAGTTGATGAAGGGTTGTTTGAAGTCAATTTACTGTTTCCTTGAGGCGAACCTTTGATTCTCGGGGTGATAAATTTGGATATGGTATAGGGGGAAGTGGTGGTGTTTTGGAGTGATTGGATTGGAATTGGGGTAAATGAGGATCATGTGGTGGCGAATGGTGAAAAAGAGCTTGTGAGTGTGGTGGTTCGAAGTTACGTTGAGAGGATGGTCTATAAGCACATGGTGGGGCTTGTTGGTAATTACAAGGTTGTCCACCATGTCTATTTGCTTGGTATGCATTGTAGAATGGTCTTTGTCCATGATATCTTGGAGGGTGTTGTTGCCTAAAGGGTTGATCAGATCCTCTTGGCTCCATCCATCTTTGATTGCTCTGACCTTGATGCATATTCCTGTTATAACTTTCATACCTTTCAATAACATTAGAACCAAACTCAAAGCGAAAAGGGTGAGAATTCATAGTAGCTAAAAGAAATAAAGAGGGGAAAAATAAAGACAAATAAACAAGTAAAAGAAAAATATTTACAATAACCAATAATAAGGCACACGATTGCAGTTCCCCGGCAACGGCGCCATTTTGACGTTAGGATTTTTGCCAGTAAAAAATTTCATAAAAATAGTTGCGTTGTAGATATAGTCTCTAAACCAACAGAAATCCTTTCGTACAAACGTTTTGGTTGTCACAAGTAACAAACCCCTAAATAAATTGATAACCGAAGTATTCAAACCTCGGGTCGTCTTCTCAAGGAACTGCAGGGAAGTATGTTCTTATTATTGGTTATGGAGATTGTAAATTGGGGTTTTGAGAATGAGGAGCGAATGGTTTAATTGGCAATTAAAGTAAATGAAGAACAAGTAATTTAGATGGCAAGTAAAATAAATAAATGACTGTAAATAAACTTTTGGCAAGGTATGAGAAATTAGAGGTCCTATCCTAGATATCCTTATTAATGATGATGAGAATTGAATCTTAATTCCACTTTGTTAACCTTTTTCTAAGATAAAGGAAGGTCAAGGGATTAATTGGTTGATCTTCGAATCCTATTTATTTCCTAAGGAAAGATTGAGATTATTGAAGTTCAATTCAATTAACAAAGATAACAATTACCATTTATGTTTGAGTTTGATAACTCCTGAATTACTGATTTCTTAACCAAGACTAAAAGGGAGGAAAGTAAATCTACTGGAATAAAAATGTCTTCAGATGGGAATAACAATAATGTAAATAGGAGAAAGCAATATTAAACTGAAATACCTCAAATAACATTAATTCAAAAGAGTAATATGTAACATGAATGTAGCATAAGCCAAATAGGCAACATAACTAATATAAGCATTAAAGTATCTGAAAGTAAGAGATAAATATAAAGTAAAAGAACATTGAACCTGGGATCGAGAGAAGAGAGAGGAGAGAGAGGAGAGAACCTCTCTCTAAACTAAATCTAAATCATGAAAACTAAACTAAAGTCGTCTCTCCTGAATGGATGCATTCCCCCAATTCATAACCTCTGGTCTATGCCTTCTGGACTTGGATTTGGGCCAAAAAGGGCTTCAGAATTCGCTGGGAGCGTTTTCTGCAATTTCTGGTGCGTGGCCTCTGTCACGCGATCGCGTGATTCGGAGTTTTCCTTGTCACGCGGTCGCGTTAGTCATGCGGCCGCGTCATATGTGTTCTGCTGAAGGCGCGCGGTCGCGTCAGTCATCCGGCCGCGTCGCTGCTTCTTCGCGCTTGTCATGCGGTCGCGTCGCCCATGCGATCGCGTGGATGCCAGTTTCTTCAAAAACTCCGTTTTATGCTTTCCTTCCATTTTTGTATGTTTCCTTTCCATCCTTTAAGTCATTCCTGCCTTAGAAGATCTGAAACTACTCAACACACTAATCACGGCATCGAATGGAAATAAAGGTAATCAAAATAATTAATTTTAAAGCATAGGAAACATGTTTTTCACATACATCACATAATAAGGAAGGGAAAGTAAAACCATGCAATTAATATGAATAAGTGGGTGAAGGATTGAATAAATCACTCAGATTAAGCACAAAATATATCATAAAATATGGGTTTATCATATACAACACCCAATTCTCAAACTAAATATTGGCAAACCCAACTTCCCTACACTTAAATCATGCATACTCTTACTAGTCTAAGCTAACTAAGGATTCAAATTAAGGACATTATTGTTTTCCGCTTAGAGTTAGTGATGAGCTAGAGTAAAGAATAAATGGGGTTAAAAGTTCAACATTGGTTTACAAAGGATAATGAAAAGGTTAAGGCCATATGGGTATGTAAGCTCGGTGAAACAAGGCCTCAATCATGTAAGTACATGCATACATCAAATAATGGAAATATAGAATTAAGCAAGACAAAGATCACAATTTTAAAGAGAACAACACACATCAAAGTTAAAATATTGGTTGATAAAATGCAACCAATCAAATAGGCTCAAAAATCTCACAGGTGTTGTGTGTTCAAGCTCTAAACCATGTTCCAAAATAAAATTCCTCAAGCAAGTTCAATAAAAATTTTAATTCAAATTAGTGAAATGCTATAAAATAGTTTCTTGGAAAAGAAATTATTACTTCAACCAAGTAGTGGTAAAATATGCACAAAATCAAACAAACATGCAAATGCAACAACTAATTTAACAAAGAAAATTAAACATTAGTGTTGAAAAGAAAATAACTAACCCACGAAAGTTGGTATCGACCTCCCCACACTTAAAGATTGCACCGTCCTCGGTGCATGCTAAGATGTGCAAGTGGACGGGTGGCTACAACTGATGCTTTTCTCCAAAAATTGTGCAGATTGACTCGTTAGTTGCCTCATTGAGAAGCTTTTCCTTTCCCTTCTCGGTGGCCATCCTGAAAGAAGAGGAAAAGGAAGAAAAGTAACTCAGAAACAAAGATAGGAAAACAAATAAAATATGGGTGGGTTAATGCCAAATAATGAGGATCTCAGTTACATGGTAGCTACAACATGCAAGTGAGAAAACAGTAAAACCAAATGGCATATCAATAGTGCAAAAATTGCAACAATAGGGTAAATTCATGTCAATGAAAAAGAAATACAGGTATCATAAAAGATTGGCATTGACAGATAAATAATATCACCCAACCAGAATAAAACAAGTCATGAAGCACTAAAATAGTGCAAGAAAAATGCAATAGTTGAATAAGAACTTTTAACACCGAAGGAAGAATAATAAACTTAGAAAAATAAAAATATGCACAAAATTAAAATGCAATTAATGAAAGTATGCAAATAAATTAAGTAAAATAGAATGAAAGAGAACAAGGATGAAAAGTTAAAGAAATGAAGAAGAAGAAAGTAAGAAAGGATGAAGAAAGAAGTAGAAAGGAGAGAAGAAAGAAGTAAGAAATGAAAAACAGGGCACGACGCGTGCGCGTGCATCCCGCGTACGCGTGAAAACTTAAATGGCCATGCGACGCGTAAGCGTCCCCCACGCGTATGCGTCGGTGGCAAAACATGCACACTGACACGTGAGCATCGGTCACGCGTACGTGTGACTGCTCGCGCGACTCCAGCACAGTGGCAGCCCGACTTTCTATTAATTCGCTCTTTACGCCGAATTCCATGCCCATGCGTACACGTCGCTGACGCTTACGCGTGGCTTGAAAAATTAGCAGGGGACGCGTACGCGTAAGGCACGCGTACGCGTGGGGTGGCTTGTGCTCTGCGCACCTTTCCCGCGCGTCTCCATCGCAACTCTCTGCCCCATTTATTAATACTGCGAACTTGCATGGGACGCGTCCGTGCCATCAACGCTTACGCGTCGTTCACAGTTTTTTTTTATCCAAAATAAAAGTAAATATGCAGAACTGGAAATTAAAAACTGATAGAAACAAATTAAAACTAATAAAAAGGAGGATCATACCATGGTGGGTCGTCTCCCACCTAGCACTTTTAGTTAAAGTCCTTAAGTTGGACATTTGGTAAGCTCCTTGTCATGGTGGCTTGTGCTTGAACTCATCTTGAAACTTCCACCAACGCTTGGACTTCCAATAAGCTTCAACATCTCCAAATAAATTCACCAAGCCTTGAGGAAGTTCTCCACAAGCTTTGAGCTCCCAAAGTTGATCCTCTTGTATTCCCGGATTCCAAATCTTGTTTCTACACCCGTCTTGAAGTGGATCACCATTTTCTCAACCGGGTGGTTTAGTCTTGGAATTCTCATTTAAGCACCCAAACATCCTCCTAGACCCAATCAATTGAGAATCATACCAACCATTGTAATTAGGCCTTGAGCTTCCAACCATAACGAACCTAGGTTGGTGTTGCGAACCACTAACCATCTCCCTTTTACTCTTAAAACTGCAGATAGCTCTAAGTTGTCCATCCGTTTGAAGCATATCATATTCAAGTGGGAAGGTAGAGTTTAAGAATAAGAACTTTACCCACTTGAATGTTGTGTTGGATGGTAATGGCTTGGGGGAAGGTATCCCCAGTGGCGGCCTTGCCAATGTATGCTTCACTCTCTTGGGCTCCTCTTTGATGATCTCCACCTCTTGACAAGCTTCTGCAACATTAACCTCTTCCTCTAGTTCAATGGGAGAGGGTTCAATTGTAGGTAGAAACTCATTAATTATTGAACCCATCTCTGATTGTCCCAACCTTGATGCATGTTCTCATTATAGCTTCCATTCTCTACAACACAATTTGAACCAAACTCGTAGCCAAAGGGATGAGAATTCATAGTATCAAGAGAAAATAAAAATAAAAACTAATAAGAACTAATGAAAATAAACTCCTAAAACTAGAAACAACTAACAAAGAAACAAAAAAGAAAAATTATTCACAATAACCAATAATAAGGCACACATTTGCAATTCCCCGTCAACGGCGCCATTTTGATGAATGGATTTTTGACGGTCTAGAATTTCACAAATGAAACCTCGTTGCAAGTTTAGTTTCTAAACCAACAAACAATCGTTTCATACAAAAATTTGGTTGTCACAAGTAACAAACCCCTAAAATTATAAACCGAAGTATTTAAACCTCGGGTCGTCTCTCAAGGAATTACAGGGAGGTGTAGTTTATTATTGGTTATGAGATAGTATATTTTTGGGTTTTTGAAAGGTTGAACAAGGAATGTAAATGACAAGAAAATAAACTAATTGCTAAGAAAGCTCTTGGCAAGGTATGAGAATTAGAAGTCCTATCCTAGCTATCCTTATCAATTGTGACATCAATTGTCCATTGCTCCCACTTAGTTAACCTCTAACTATGAAGAAAAGTCAAGTGGATGAATCAATTTGATTCCTCAAGTCCTAGTCAACTCCTAAGGAAAGACTAGCTTTAGAGGGATCCAAATCAACTAACAACTTTCAATTATCAATCAACAAAGGAGTTTGATAACTCAAGAGTCTCCAATTACTCAACTAAAGCCAAGAGGAGAAAAATCTACACTAAAATCCAATCAAGCATTCTATCAAATACTTGGAAGGCATAACATAAAAACATAGAAAATTAGCAAGGAATATTAAATCCAAACGACCAATTGCAAGCATCAATGATAACAAATAAAGGAAGAAGCAATAAACATGAAATACCTCAAATTGCATTAAATAGAAAATCAAATCTAACATGAGAATTCATAAACTAAATTGGCAACATAAAGTAATCAACAAAGGAAATAAATAAACTAGAATGCTAGAACAAATAAGAGTAGAAGAGAAACTAAATTAAAATAGAGTAGAAATCTAAAATTGAAAATAGCTAAACCTAAGAATCCTAAAACCTAGAGAAAGGAGAGAGCCTCTCTCTCTAGAAACTACATCTAAAACCTAAAATTATGTGAATGAAAGTTGTATGAATGAATGAATAATTGAATGATTGATTCTCCCACTTTGCAGCCTCTAATCTGTATTTTTCGGGCTTGGAACTAGGCCAAAAGGAGCCCAAAAATAGCCCTCAGTGTCTTCTGCACTTTTTGCATGTGGCGCACGTTATGCGTACACGTTACACACGCGTACGTGTCGCTTGTCTGCCGCACTATCCACGCGTACGCGTCATGCCCGCGTATGTGTCATGCCAGCGTACGCGTCGCCTAACAGCAAAGCAACTATGGCAAATTGCATATCATTTTGAAGCCCCAGATGTTAGCTTTCCAACGCAATTGGAATTGCCTCATTTGGACCTCTGTAGCTCAAGTTATGTCTGATTTAGTACGAAGAGGTCAGGATTGACAGCTTAACAATTCCTTCAATTTCTTGTATTCCTTCCACTTTTGCATGCTTTCTTTCCATCCTCTAAGCCATTCCTGCCCTATAAACCCTAAATTCACTTAACACACATAGCACAAAATTAGGAAGGAAAATGTAAAACATGCGAATTCAATGAATAAGTGTGAGAATAATGGATAAAATCCACTCAATTAAGCACAAGATGTGCCACAAAATAGTGGTGCATCAGCATGCAAGTATGTATCTACTATCTATATCTATCTATCTATCTATCTGTAGTTCCTATTGAGTTGGTAAAAACAAACAATCAAATTCCCAAGATAGTATATGGACATATAGGGCTAAGAAAAGAATTAATTCAATGTAATAAAAAATCTAAAGAATTGATTTAACTCATCAAAATGAAGCAACTTGCAAGAATTCATGATAAGAGAAGGGTGGAAATATAGAATTGAGTGATCGAACCCTCACTAGGTGTGTATATACACTCTAATCACTCGGTGTCTAAGGGTCAATTCACTCACATCTCCTCTAATCATGCTTTCAAGGTTTTGCTTTTCATCTAACAATCGACAAGTAATTGATGCATGAATGCAAGTATCATGAGGTCTTTTTAGGGTTATAATGGGGTTAGGGCTAAGGGTAAGATGAATATATGGCTAAGTTAACTAAAGGATTGAATCTTTGATTAGTTTAAGTATCCAACTCAACCTATATCAACCCAATAACAAAGATATGCAATCCTAACTTCCCATCATTTCTTTTTCACAAACATTCATGTATGCTTTATCATTCACATCACATATGCATTTATTATTCATTTCCCTTCACTTAGGGTAACTTTCATTCCCTTTTTATGATGATAATATTTTCTTTGTTTTTTTTTAAATAAAATGCATATGGTTTTAGTAGTTCATGCATGATTTTTCTTGCAAGTTGCTTCTTTTTTTTTTTAGTTGAATCAATTCTTTAGATTTTTTTTGCATTGAGCTACTTCTTTGCTTAGCCCTATATGTCCATACTCTTGCTTGGAAATTTGACTGTTTGTTTTCACCAAATCAATAGGAATCATAGTATAGATATAGATAGCTAGCATTTAGTATAGTTGCATGCATGTAGTTAGATGCATTGAATAAATTCCTTTCCCCCCTTTACCTTCCTCCTTGATTGTAAGTAGCATGAGGACATGCTATTGTTTAAGTGTAGGGGAATTGATGAGTCCATATTTTTCGATATATTTTGGTTTGATTCGAGTGGATTTCATCACATAAACCCACATTTATTCATCTAAATAGCATGCTTTTGTATTTTCTCCCTAAATTAAGTTTAATTGTAAAAACATGCTATTTTGTACTAAATTTAATCAATTTTATTCCATTTTCATTCCATTAGTTTCCTTGATGTGTTTGATGAGTAATTTAAGGTTTACAAGGATAATATGGATGGAAGAAGTAATGGAAAAGCATGCAAAAAGGGAGAAAGCATGAAAAAATCAAGTTTTTGGAAGATTCAGCTTCCGTACGTGCACACAGTGATGCGTGCGTACGCACACGCGCAAGTTTGGCGACGTGTACGCGTGGGAGTGGATTTTGCCAAACGACGCGTACGCGTGGAGTTAATGAAAATCGTTGGGGGCGATTTTTGGGCCTCCAGGACCCAAATCCAACATGTTTCTGAGGCTATTTCAAGCTGAATTGAAGCTGGGAGAAGGGGGGAGCAATTAGGGTTAGATTTTAGACATGTAGTTCATTTTCTAGAGAGAGAAGCTCCCCCTTCTCTCTAGAACCTAGTTTTTTAGTTTAATTTCCTTGCAATTGCTACTTTTAATTCTTGTTTTAATCTAGTTTCTTCTACCTTTCTTTGTTCTATTGTCTTAATTTCCTTGTTTATCTTGTTAATTTCTCATTTTAGTTGTCTTTTATGTTTATGCACACTCTTGTGATTTTAATTTATATTTAATGCAATTTATGTTTTCATGTCATTTAGTGCTTTATTGAGTTGCTATCTTTATTTTCCTTGCTTAGTAGTTGTAACATTTATTATTTCTTATCATTTTATCATGCTTTCTTTACATGCCCACCAAGTGTTTGATAAAATGCTTGGTCGGATTTTTGCTTAGTTTTTCACACTCTTGGTTGGGAAATTGGGTGCTTGGATGAACTTGAGTGGTGGATGTCCATTCCATATTGAGTGAGGGTTGTTAATTAATTTGGTTTCCACTAACGCTAGTCTTTCACTAAGTTAATTAGTGAGTTGATTAGGACTTATGGATTGAGATTAATTATGCCTAGTTAACTTATCCTCGATATAGAATTGACTAATTGGGATTAATCCACATATAATCACCATATTTGTGGTCCACAACTAGGATAGGAATCCTTAATTACCTACTCCTTGCCAAGATTTCTTTCTAGCATTTAATTTCCATTTCTTGCTTTAACTGCTTTGACTTTCAATTTCTTGCATGCTAAGTTACCTTTTTGCACTTTGATTTCTTGCTATTTACATCTCTTGCCAATTGCAATCTTCCAACCCCCATTTCTCTCATAGCCAATAATATGATATTTAATTACAACTCCTAGAGAAGACGACCCGAGATTTGATTACTCTCAGTTATTTTGTATTGGATTTCATAATTTGATCTTGAGAATTACTTGTTGGTTTGGACTATACTACCAACGAATTAATTCTAGTTATGATCAATTCTGAACCGACATAAAATTCTCTTATCAGTTTCAAAACACTATTCATATCTATCTTCATTTGATCACATCTTGAGCTACAGTGCTCTGATTCGCGTGCCGTTTGCGAAGCTCTCGCCGAACTGTCACTTCTAGCTAGGTATTGTAGTAAGCTTTTCAAAAATCTTTGCCCAGTTCTCAGTCCTTAAAAATTTCAAAAATTTGGCTATAGTTGTTGAGTGATTTTTGTGATTTTGGTGTTTAGGTACAGTTTAGCACTTGATTTCTATTGGGTTTTGTCCCAATCAATGTTGGGTAAGGTAAGTTTGTTATTAACCCTTGTGAAATTGTGTATTTAGGAACCCTAGGTATTGAGTTTTATGAATTAATTGTGTATAGCTTGATAATTGTGATACTGGGAGCAATTGGAGTTGATTTGGTAGCTTGGTTGCGCTTGTTTGTGATCAATTGGTGACTTTTGTGCATATTGGGAATCGGCCAATGTATGATTTCAGTTTCCTCTATGTAATGTGTTTCGTGAAATATAGGCTAGTAGACCTTAGGATAAGTGTTAATTGTTGATGATGTATGATGATAAATGTTGATAATGATGATGAGTATTGATTGTGTGGTTGATGTTGACAAAGACTGGACGGAGTGGTGAGTTTGATGATGATTGAATTGGAAAATAATGATTTTGATGAATTTGATTAGTAGTCATGATGTTTCATGGTGATGATATTAATAGGAAATCTAAGGAAAATTGTGAAATTGAATAGTATTTGATAGTGGGTAAATGAGGGGTAGTTGAGAAATGCTTGGTATGATGTTTAAGTATGTTTTAAGTGGGTTTGGTTTTAGAAGTTTTGGAAAAACTAGAGAATTGTCACTTTTGATAAAATCTATTTTTAGTAAACATTGGTAGATCATAACTTGAGCCTCAAATTTTAAAATTGATTGGATTTTGTTTTGAAATGAAGATGATTTAAAGAGCTTTGAAATGATATAAAGTTTGAGGAAAATGGAGTTTTTTAGAGGAAGTTATGAACATCGGAAGTTTGGTGCAAAAGATTAGAAATTCCGCCACTTTAAAATTTTTCCAAGTCTGCTAAGTATCACGTACGGGCACACACACGCTTACGCGGTTAATGGCTTCTATCAAACACTTCCGCGTACGTGGTGCATGGACGCATACACGGCATGGTCCAATTTTAGGGCATGCATACGCGGGACAGGGGTTTGCATACATGAGACCCCTATTTTGCTGAAAAATGGTTTTCTTCACTTTTCAAGGATTCTCTAGTCTTCCAAACTCCTTTATCTATTGTTTAAGATTGCTAACTAGTAATTGACACTTGAGACTAATGAGAAAGATTTTTGGGGCTTAAATTAGATAAAGATAGTTAAATCTTAGAAGACGGAGACTTAGGCATAGTATGAATTGTGGATGAATTAGTCTGAGTGAGTTGGTGGAGAGTTCTTTGATACTGAATGGAGAACACATGATGTGATGATGATCTTATTTTGAGATTGAGAACATTAAGGCATGAATGCCGAGCACGATGAGACTCAGAAGGGCCGGGTTTGTCCCGCTTATGCTGAGTTTTAGGCGTAAGGCGTGGATTCGTCCCTCTTACGCCGAGGTGTGAGGACTGTGGTAGAAGTCTCGGTCACATACTTTCGGTCATAAGAGTGGCCGAGCAGTATATCTCAGGGAAAGTGAGCCCGGACACTATATCTCAGGGGGTTTCCATTTATAAACGTCACCGAAAGCGACATTCCCATGAGAATGTGTCAAGTTGGCAGTTGAACCGACAATGTGATATCACAACCAATAGGACAGGCATTCATCATATGCATTTCCTATTTGTTTGATTGCTTTGTTTACTTGCATCCTATGCCTAATTGTATAACATGCTTAACTACTTCTTGATTTACCTGCCATATATGGAGATTACTTGTGTATTACTTATATGCAACTACTTGTATTTTCTATTGGGGTTGAGGAGGTTCGGTAGGTGGTGGCGAAAGAGTCGTGTGGAGGTTAGGTTGTTGAAAGCTGTGGGACAGTGATATTGGTTTAGTTAGCAATTTCCTAAGTTAGATTACCCCTATTTCATTATGGTTTTTCATTATGACTTTAAATTTAGCATTGCTTTAAGTTTGGATCTTAAGTTTGATGTGAAGTTCTAGGATTGCTTTTGGCATTCCGGAACCTTATATCTTACATATTGGGCACTGTTACCATACTGATTAGAACCTCCGGTTCTCATACCATATATTGTTGTTGTTTTCAGATGAAGGTCGCAACCCATCTATGTGAGTTGCGGATTGGTGACAGAGCAGAGGATGGCTTCACTTTATTTTGTATTTGTTTTACTTTTATTATAGTTATTCTCTCATTTTTTGTATAAGTATAACTTTATTGCCTTAGACGCTAAACTTGAGAGATAGGATGTCTATGCTGTTTTAAATCAAATACTCTGTATTGGCTATATTAACTAGTCGGCTGAAACTCCACGGGTTTCGGCTAGTGTCCTTGTGACTATCATCCTTATATATATATCTACCTTGATTACTATTGTATTATGTCATGATCTCGTATCTCTATGCTTTAGTTATTGTGTGTGATGATTCGCACTTTTGTACCTCTGTTTTCCACATCTTTTGAGTATTATTTTATTCATCGAGCTTCTCGTATTCCTATTACTTCTATATATATTACCGTATGAGCTTTAGAACTGTCGTGACACTTTATTATCCTTCGCTTTATGGCTAGAGATAAGGCTTGGGGTGATAGGGTGTTACACAATTCACCACAAACCACCTTTTCTGCGTACTTGTCTGTAGGATTACTTAGTGAATATGATATTAATATATTAGAAATATATTTTTTCAAAGGATATTGTTAATGAAAAATTAAGTTGTCACCAATGTTCTAAAAATCGGAAAACCAGTAAATTTTCAAACCAACAAATTCTTGAACTGCTATCAAACTGGAAAACTGAATGGAAACTGGTCGATCGGACCGAAACAAAACCTATCTGGTTTTGAAAATCCCCTAAATGATTTCTGTCTTTTGATAAGAAGAAATTAAGAAAATAACAAATATGTGACTGTTAGGCCAAAATTTGATGCACTAATCTTGACAAGTGCACCAAATCGCTTCAAGTAACACGACGGTGAATTGATATCGTTCCCACGAGGATTAAAGGATTGAGCAAGTAACTCTTAATCAAATCTTCTAATTGGATCAACTGAACCTTTGTAGGAGAAAGGATGTGAATCTTGAAATAATAATAGTAAAGTATGGTGTGTTTGGTGTGAATGAATGCTTATGAAATAGTTACAAAAATAAATAGTGGAATGACTTGTTAAGATTTCGGAGATATTTAATTTCTAGAAAAGGTAACGTCCATGTTTATTTACTTTGATTCATGCAAGATAGTTTCACGACAAATCATATATAATCAAAATTCAATTTCTTGGCAATTCAATTTTTCTTTATCTTGTTTAATTGCCAATTTCTTGGTGAATTAATTAAGAAAAAGAGGTTAAGCACAATTCCGGTTTAACGTCGCACAACTTTTCAAAAGCTATCCCTAGCCTGTTTGAAAAATTATGAGAAAGAGTTTCAAACTAATCCCGATATTAACTTTTCCAAGAGAATAAAAAGATCCAAAATAGAATTAGAATATTTTCCAACACTTCCGACCATTAAAAAGAAGAACGAAACTCAATTCTTGAAAACGTATCAATGCATTAATCAAAATAAAATAAACAAACAAATTACCAATCCATAAAAATCAAATAGAGCTCCTAACCTTAACAAAAGAGGATTAGTGACTCATGATAAACAGAAAAATAAACTAAAACTAATGAATGAGATGCTGGATGATCAATGATCAATGAATAATCACTACGCTTATTTGTATCCTAAATCCTATCCTAAAATTCAAATTCAAACTATATCTGTAACACCCTTGTTACCAGAATATCACGCTTTTGGCTGCGCCACTCTGATAGCATGGATATTACGACGACTTTCATATATATTTAATAATAAGATAGGAGCCTTTTAAAACTCAAAACCGTATAAACTTATATTTTTAAAAACCAGAAATACTTTTTGTTGAAAACATACATACATACATACATAAAAACTAGATACAACACTTAAGATATACATATACATAATAATAAAAGTCCTTTATACAAATAACCTACAAACATTACTATCGCGACTCCTATCCCTCTTTACAAAAATATAATATTAAAGGTGAGGGAAAAATAGTAAATAAGCTAATACAACAATATCGTATAAGCAAAAATGTAAGGATCTCTTCACAAGCGTCTTTGTCCATCCTAAAAAGAGAAATCCGTAGGGGGTGAGAACATCGTCCTCGCAAGTTCTCAGTAGAAGGTTTAAGAATTGTCATAAGAGGATACATATATAAAAAGGAATTGATTTCAATTACAATAATTCATCTTTTCAATTGTCGTTCATCTATGAATCCTTTTTGAAAACCAGTGGTTAATTATCCAAAATCCAAAACCTTTTCCAATATCATCCGTTTTTCATCAAAAATCCAAAATTCATATTTTTGGCAGCATCTCTAGACTTTGCCACCCTTCTCGGGTTCCAACCAAACTATTTTTCAAACTCTTTTCAAATCATTTTCAAAATCCGACTAATTTCAATATCTCAAATCATTTTCAATTCTCAAAATCATTTTTGATAAATCAAACAAACCACATCCAATATCTCAAATAATTTTCAATTCTCAAAATTATTTCCGATAAATCAAACAAAACTAATTCCAATATCTCGAATCATTTCTAATTCTCAAAATCATTTCCGACAAATCAAATAAAACCAAATCAACCAAGTCAATCAACAAACCAGAATACCCAACCTTCGTAAATAGTCAACAAATCAACCAGACAAACAATTTCAATCATCCAGAGCAACTTAGTTCAATCCATAAGACTCACGTGATCATAAAAATATATTTTTTCATATTAATATTGATTTGTAACAATTCTTAAAAGTAAAATGAGTTTAAGAAAATGCCCTACCTCAAATAGTTGAAACCCATAAACCAAATGCGTCAAAGAAATCCTTTCCTCTCGACCCGAAATCAGCAACAGCCGCAACCATAGCTCCACTATATCCGCAACCATGATAACAACTTAAATTCACCAGCATGCAACCAGAACTTGATCCTAAGGCATTAACGTTGCGATCCTTAGTAATATATATAACACAATAGCGACAAAGAGGGTTTTTTGGAGCAAAACACGTTACTGTACCAAGAAAGAACTAAGAATCGAGCAGCTACAGCCCAACGGTTGACTCCGATGAGCTCCAACAGTGGCGGCAAGGTGCTGAGCAACTCCGGTGAGCTCCGTCAACAACAGAAAATTTCACCGTGACAACATCATCCAAAATATATGACTTAAGCGACAACCCTCATGATAAACATGACTTTCGCATCATAGAAAGGAAAATTAAAAACAGGGGAAGAGCTTACTAAGAGGACGGTGGCTCCAACAACAGTTTCTGGTGACCGCGGCTGTGGCAGCAGCGACGGCAACCCAACACCAGCGGTGAGGAAACAGCAACGGTGGAGGCACCGCAGCACAAACTAGAGACTCCTCCCTCGCGTTTTAACCCCTGATGGTGATGGAGCTGTCTCGACGGCGGATCTGATTGATCGGCAGCTTAGTGGTGACGGCGGTGGCAGGAAGCGACGGCGGCCTCCCTCCAGCGGCGGCGACGAGACGTGAACGGCCTCTCTCTCCCCGCGGACTCTCTCTCTCTTCGAGTGAACCTTTTCTTCTCGGCGACTCAGCAATAGCAACACTTCCTCTTTTCCAGCTCGGCGACGAGCTCCCCTCTCCTTCTCTCTTCTTCCTCGGCTCCCACTTCCTCTCTATTCTCCCTATTCTTTCTTTCTCTTTTCCCTTTTCTTTTCTTTTCTTTTCTTTTTCTTTTTTGTTGCTGTGTGTGTGTGGGGTTTGTGGGTGGCGGCGGAAAGGAGGGGAAATGTGAAGGTGAGTTTGTATGTAAGGTTGCGTTTGTTTCTGAGAATAGGACAAGACAAGACACTAAGAACAAGACATAAAGGACAGAGACACATAATTTAGTGTTCTTGTATTTTGTTTGGTGATAAAGTAGAACAAATTATAAAAATCTAATTTATTCTCAATTTTTTCATTAAAAAAATTTGAGAGAAAAATATAATAATAAAAAGTATAATTATGAAAAATTAAGAGGAATAATGTAAGAAAAAAAAGAAAAATAAATTGTGTCCCTTGTTAGTGTCTCTATGTCCTTCCTGTCAGGATGGACACAAAAAAATACACTAACTCAGTGTCTTTGGACACAATATCTCTGTCCATGTCTCATCTGCCAAACACGATTTTGTGTCTCTGTATTCCTGTCTCAGTGTCCCATTTCTGTAAACAAACGCAGCCTAATGGAGTTAGGGTTAGGGTTTGTGTAAATAATTGAGAATTTTTGGGGTTTGGTAGAGTAAAATATTAATAAAAATAAAAGGGTAGAGTAATAACTTAAAACCAACTTAAATACAAAACAATTATCTTTAAACTATCATTTATTATCAACTTGTAAATGTATTTTTAATTAAATACTAATTCAATAAAATTTGGAGAGAATTAAACTAATTTTTTATTTATAAAATAAAGTTCAAAAGCTTAATATTCAAATTAAAGCACATAAAATTCTCATTATTTTTCAATTATTAAAGCTCTAAATTATAAATAAGAAGTTTTCCCAACTTATACATAAAAATCTCTGAAAATATAATCTTAAATAAATATAATAAATCATAAATAACTTATTATTTAATTTTCAAAAATCTGGGGTCTTACAATATCTAATCTTATCTTTCGAAGAATAAGATAACTAAAACAATAATTCAAATCTAAACTAAAACCAAATCTTATCGTTCTAGAAGAAGCTAACAATAACTAATCATTCAAATCTGGAGAGTCTGGGACTGAATTCAAATTTTCTGAAAGAGAATTATGGGCTTGGCATTGAACTTAGGAATTTGACGCTGGACGGCAGCCGGCAAGACGCCTGATGAGCGGATAATTTATACGCTTTTTGGCATTATTTTTAGTATATTTTTAGTATATTTTAATTAGTTTTTATTATATTTTTATTAGTTTTTACTTAAAAATCACAATTCTGGACGTTACTATGAGTTTGTGTATTTTTCTGTGATTTCAGGTATTTTCTGGCTGAAATTGAGGGACCTGAGCAAAAATCTGATTAAGAGGCTGAAAAAGGACTGCAGATGCTATTCGATTCTGATCTCCCTGCACTCAAAGTGGATTTTCTGGAGCTTCAAAAGCCCAATTGGCGCGCTCTCAATTGTGTTAGAAAGTAGACATCCTGAGCTTTCCAGAAATATATAATAGTTCATACTTTGCCCTAGATTTGATGGCCCAAACAGACGTTCCAAGTAAGCTCAAGAATTCTGATGTTTAACGCCGGAACTGGCACAAAAGCTGGAGTTAAACGCCCAAACTGGCACAAAAGCTGGTGTTTAACTCCAAGAAAAGTCTCTACACATGCAAGCTTCAACGCTCAGCCCAAGCACACACCAAGTGGGCTCGGAAGAAGATTTCTGCATTAATTACTGATTTCTGTAAACCCTAGGCTACTAGTTATCTATAAATAGGACATTTTGCTATTGTATTTTCATCTTTTGATCATCCTGGAATCATGTTTTGATGATTGAACTCTCTTTGGGAGGCTGGCCATTCGGCCATGCCTAGACCTTTTGTTCTTATGTATTTTCAACGGTGGAGTTTCTACACACCAAAGATTAAGTTGTGGAGCTCTGCTGTTCTTCATGAATTAATACAAAGTACTATTGTTTTTCTACTCAACTCAAGTCTATTTCTTCTCTAAGATGTTCATTCACACCCAAGAACATGATGAATGTGATGATTATGTAACACTCATCACCATTCTCACCTATGAACGCGTGACTGACAACCACTTCCGTTCTACATGAACAAGCTTGAATGCATATCTCTTGGGTTTCTGATCTAAGATTGGAACCTTCGTGGTATAGGCTAGAATTATTGGTTGCCATTCCTGAGATCCGGAACGTGTAAACCTTGTCTGTGGTATTCTGAGTAGGATCTGGGAAGGCATGACTGTGACGAGCTTCAAACTCGCGATTGTTGGGCGTGTGACAGACGCAAAAGGATCAATGGATCCTATTCTGACATGATCGAGAACCGACAGATGATTAGCCGTGCGGTGATAGCGCATTTGGAACGTTTTCACTGAGAGGACGGGAAGTAGCCATTGACGACGGTGATGCCCAACATAAAGCTTTCCATGGAAAGGAGTATGAATGATTGGAAGAAGGCAATAGGAAAGCAGAGGTTCAGGAGGAACAAAGCATCTTCATACACTTATCTGAAATTCCAACCAAAGAATTACATAAGTATCTCTATCTTTATTTTATGTTTTATTCATCTTTTAATTATCAATTCTCCATCACCATCTGAATTTGTCTGACTGAGATTTACAAGGTAACCATAGCTTGCTTCAAGCCGACAGTCTCCGTGGGATCGACCCTTACTCACGTAAGGTATTACTTGGACGACCCAGTGCACTTGCTGGTTAGCTGTGCGGAATTGTGACAAAGTGTGATTCACGTTTAAGAGCTCCAAGTTTTTGGCGCCATTGTTGATGATCACAATTTCGTGCACCAAGTTTTTGGCGCCGTTGCCGGGGATTGTTCGAGTTTGGACAACTGACGGTTCATCTTGTTGCTTAGATTAGGTACTTTTCAGAATTTTTAAGAATGAATTCTAGAGTTTCAAGGTGATGTTCTTATCATCACAAAAGCTGATTGATTCTCATCAATTTATCTGCTGAATGTAATGTCCTGCTGAAGCTTGGCCAACCATGTCTAATCTGTTTAGACTGAAGCTTTAGACTAACATTGCATGATTCCTGGAATTCTTGTTAAAAATTTTGATTCTCTTTATTTTCTTCTCCATATAAGTTTCGAAAATCACAAAAAAATTTTTAAAATCATAAAAATAAAAAATATTTTATGTTTCTTGTTTGAATCTAGTATCAATTTTTAAGTTTGATGTCAATTGCATGTTTTTATTCTTCTTGCATTTTTCGAATATATGCATTATGTTCTTCATTGATCTTCAAGTTATTCTTTATGATTTCAGTGCTCTGATCTTTAATTTCTCTTGTTTTGTGTATTTTGTTGTTTCTCATATGCATTCTCAATTTGTTAGTGTCTCTTATATGAAAATTTTTAAGTTGGTGTCCTGCATGCATTGTTTGATTTGAGTTTCCTAAGATTAGTTGTATTTTGATTGTTTCTCATCATTAAAAATTCAAAAATATTTTCAAAATTGTGTATTTTCAAGTCAATAATACAGAGAATTGAAAATTCAGAATATTCAGCAGAGGAATCAAACAGAAAAAGCTGGGCGTTCAAAACGCCCAGTGAAGAAGGAAAACTGGCGTTTAAACGCCAGCCAGGGTACCTGGCTGGACGTTTAATGCCCAAAAAGGTAGGATTTTGGGCATTAAACGCCAGAATGGATGCCATTCTGGGCGTTTAACGCCAGAAGGACACTAGAGGGAAGATTTTGTTTTTAATCCAAATTTTTTCAAATCTTCATAATTTTTCAAAATCAAATCTTTTTCAAATCATATCTTTTCAATCATATCTCTTCAAAATCAATTTCTTTCCATTTTTTTTAATTTTCAAAAATCCTTGTTATAATTGAAGATTTACTTCAAAATTTTCAAGTTGTTACTTGCCTATTAAGAAAGGATCAAATTTTAAATTTTAAGAATCATATCTTCTAATTTCTTGTTAGTCAAGTAATCAAGTTTAATTTTAAAACTTTCTCTTTTTTTTAAAATTGATTTTCAATCATATCTTCTCAATCATATCTTTTCAATTACATCTTTTTCAAAATTAACTCTCAATCATATCTTTTAATTTCTAATTTCAAAATATTTTCAAAAATCACTTAATTTCTTTCCTAATCTTAATTTTTTAAAATCTTAATCAAATTTTCAAATTTCTTTTTAATTATTTCAAAATCTTTTTAATTTATTTTCGAAAATTCTTCCCCACTTCTCACATCCTTCTATTTAAAGGACTAACACTCCTCCTCAAGGTACAATTCGAACTCCCTCCTTCTTTATATATTCGAATTCTCTTCTATCTACCTCCTCCTTCTATTCTTCTTTTCCTCTGACACCTCAAGGAATCTCTATACTGTGACATAGAGGATTCCCTACTTTCTTGTTCTCTTCTCTTTCATATTTGCAAAAGCAAAGATAAAGGCATACTTGTTCAAGCTGATCCTGAACCTGAAAGGACCTTGAAGAGAAAGCTAAGAGAAGCTAAAGCACAATTCTCTTTAGAGGGCTTAACAGAGCTTTTCAAGGAAGAAGAAACCATGGCAGCCGAAAATAACAATGCCAACAATGCAAGGAAGGTGCTTGGTGACTTTACTGCACCTACTCCCGACTTCTATGGGAAAAGCATCTCAATCCCTGCCATTGGAACAAACAACTTTGAGCTTAAGCCTCAATTAGTTTCTCTAATGCAACAGAATTGCAAGTTTCATGGACTTCCATTGGAAGATCCTCATCAGTTCTTAGCTGAATTCTGGCAAATCTGTGACACTGTCAAGACCAATGGGGTTGACCCTGAAGTCTACAGACTTATGCTTTTTCCTTTTGCTGTAAGAGACAGAGCTAGAACATGGTTGGATTCACAACCTAAGAAAAGACTGAACTCTTGGGAAAAACTAGTCAATGCCTTCTTGACAAAGTTTTTTCCACCTCAAAAATTGAGTAAGCTTAGAGTGGAAGTCTAAACCTTTAGACAAAAGGATGGTGAGTCCTTCTATGAAGCTTGGGAGAGATACAAGCAATTGATCAGAAGGTGCCCTTCTGACATGCTTTCAGAATGGAGCATCATAGGAATCTTCTATGATGGTCTATCTGAACTATCCAAGATGTCATTGGATAGCTCTGCTGGAGGATCTCTTCATCTGAAGAAGACGCCTGCAGAAGCTCAAGAACTCATTGAAATGGTTGCAAATAACCAATTCATGTACACCTCTGAGAGGAATCCTGTGAATAATGGGACAACTCAGAAGAAAGGAGTTCTTGAGATTGATACTCTGAATGCCATATTGGTTCAGAATAAGATATTAACCCAACAAGTCAATATGATTTCTCAGAGTCTGTCTGAAATACAAGCTGCACCAGGAAGTACTAAGGAAGCTTCCTCTGAAGAAGAAGCTTATGATCCTGAGAACCCAACAATGGAAGAGGTGAATTACATGGGAGAACCCTATGGAAACACCTATAACCCTTCATGGAGAAATCATCCAAATCTCTCATGGAAGGATCAATAGAGACCTCAACAAGGTTTCAACAACAATAATAGTGGAAGAAACAGGTTTAGCAATAGCAAGCCTTTTCCATCTCAGCAACAAACAGAGAATTCTAAGCAGAGCCACTCTGACTTAGCAACCATTGTCTCTGATCTAATCAAAACCACTCAAAGTTTTATGACTGAAACAAGGTCCTCCATTAGAAATTTGGAGGCACAAGTGGGACAGCTGAGTAAGAAAATTACTGAACTCCCTCCTAGTACTCTCCCAAGCAATACAGAAGAGAATCCAAAGAGAGAGTGCAAGGCCATAAACACGTCTCCCATGGCCGAACCTGGAGAGGAGGAAGAGGCAGTAATCTCCACTAAGGAAGACCTCAATGGATGCCCACTGGCCTCCAAGGAGTTCCCTAATGAGGAACCATGGGAATCTGATGCTCACACTGAGACCATAGAGATTCCATTGAATTTACTTCTGCCATTCATGAGCTCTGATGAGTATTCTTCCTCTGAAGAGGATGAAGATGTTACTAAAGAGTAAGTTGCTAAGTACCTTGGAGCAATCATGAAGCTAAATGCCAAGTTGTTTGGTAATGAGACTTGGGAGGATGAACTTCCATTGCTCATCAAAGAACTAGATGACTTGACTAGGCAGAAATTACCTCTGAAGAGACAAGACCCTGGAAAATTCTCAATACCTTGTACCATAGGCACCATGACCTTTGAGAAGGCTCTGTGTGACCTAGGGTCAAGTATAAACCTCATGCCTCTCTCTGTAATAGAGAAGCTAGGGATCATTGAGGTACAAGCTACAAGAATCTCACTGGAGATGGCAGATAATTCAAAGAAACAGGCTTATGGACTTGTAGAGGATGTCTTGGTAAAGGTTGAAGGCCACTACATCCCTACTGACTACATAATCCTAGAGACTGGGAAGTGTATGGATGAATCCATCATCCTTAGCAGACCCTTCCTAACCATAGCAAAAGCTGTGATTGATGTTGACTGAGGAAAATTGATCATTCAAGTGAATGGAGACTCCCTTGTGTTTAAAGCTCAAGGATATCCCTCTGTCACCATGGAGAGGAAGCATGAAGAGCTTCTCTCAATACAGAGTCAAACAGAGCCCCCACAGTCAAACTCTAAGTTTGGTGTTGGGAGGCCACAACCAAACTTTAAGTTTGGTGTTGAACCCCCACAATCAAACTCTAAGTTAGGTGTTGGGAGGTTCCAACATTGCTCTGAACATCTGTGAGGCTCCATGAGAGCCACTGTCAAGCTATTGACATTAAAGAAGCGATTGTTGGGAGGCAACCCAATTTTTTTTACTTATCTATGTTAAATTTCTATTTTCTTTTGTTATTTTATGTTTTCTGTAGGTTGATGATCATGTGAAGTCACAAAAATAATTGAAAAAGCAAAAACAGAAGGAAAAATAGAATGAAAAATAGAACACCCTGGAGGAGAAACTTACTGGCGTTTAAACGCCAGTAAGGGTAGCAGAATGGGCGTTAAACACCCAGTCTGGCACCATTCTGGGCGTTAAGCGCCAGAAATGGGCTCCAGACTGGCGTTTAACGCCAGGAATGGGCAAGAAGCTGGCGTTAAACGCCAGAAATGGGCAGCAACCTGGAGTTTAACGCCAGGATTGGCAGCAAGGGGCTTTTTACACGCCACATGGTGCAGGGATGAGAAATCCTTGACACCTCAGGATTTGTGGACCCCACAGGATCCCACCTACCCCACCTCTCTCTCTCTTCTGCACCCATTCACCAATCACCTCAATACCTCTTCCCCAAAAACCCCTCACCTATCAAATCCCACCATTCTCTTCACCACTCACATCCATCCTTTATAAAACCCCACCTACCTCACCATTTAAATTCAAACCACTTTCTCACCCAAACCCACCCATAATGGCCGAACCATACCCCCCCTCTCCACTCCTATATAAACCCATCTTCACTCCTTCATTTTCACACAACATACACACTACCCATCCCCCTTGACCGAAACACAAAGCCCCCTCCATCTCCTCTATTTCTTCTTCTTCTACTCTCTTCTTTCTAAGTTTGGTGTGGTAAAAGCTAAAGCTTTTTTATTTTTCCATAACCATTAATGGCACCAAAAGCCGGAGAAACCTCTAGAAAGAGGAAAGGGAAGGCAAAAGCTTCCACCTCTGAGTCATGGGAGATGGAGAGATTCCTCTCAAGGGTGCATCAAGACCACTTCTATGAAGTTGTGGCCAAGAAGAAGGTGATCCCCGAGGTCCCTTTTAAGCTCAAAAAGGGCGAATATCCGGAGATCCGACATGAGATTTGAAGAAGAGGTTAGGAAGTTCTCACCAACCCCATTCAACAAGTCGGAATCTTAATGGTTCAAGAGTTCTATGCCAATGCATGGATCACAAGAACCATGATCAAAGTGTGAACCTGGACCCTAAGAATTGGCTTACAATGGTCCGAGGAAACACTTAGACTTTAGTCCGAAAAATGTAAGGTTAGCATTCAATTTGCCTATGATGCAAGGAGATGCACACCCATACACTAGAAGGGTCAACTTTGATCAAAGGTTGGACCAAGTCCTCATGGACATCTGTGAAGAGGGCGCTCAATGGAAGAGAGATTCAAGAGGGAAGCCGGTTCAACTAAGAAGTCATGACCTTAAGCCCGTGGCTAGGGGATGGTTGGAGTTCATCCAACGCTCAATCATTCCCACTAGCAACCGGTCTGAAGTTACTATAGACCGGGCTATCATGATTCATAGCATCATGATTAGAGAGGAAGTAGAAGTTCATGAGGTTATATCCCAAGAACTCTACAAGGTGGCGGACAAGTCCTCTACTGTGGTAAGGTTAGCCTTCCCTCATCTCATTTGTCACCTCTGCAATTCAGCTGGAATTGACATAGAGGAAGACATCCTCATTGATGAGGACAAGCCCATCACTAAAAAAAAGATGGAGCAAATAAGAGATCCCACTCATGGACAAGAGCATGAGGAAATTCCTCATCATGAAATCCCTGAGATGCCTCAAGGGATGCATTTTCCTCCACAAAACTATTGGGAGCAAATCAATACCTCCCTAGGAGAATTAAGTTCCAACATGGGACAACTAAGGGTGGAGCACCAAGAGCATTCCATCCTCCTCCATGAAATTAGAGAAGACCAAAGAACCATGAGAGAGGAACAACAAAGGCAAGGAAGAGACATTGAGGAGCTCAAGCACTCCATAAGATCTTCAAGAGGAAGAACAAGCCGCCATCACTAAGGTGGACCCGTTCTTTAATTTCCTTGTTCTTTATTTTCTGTTCGAAAATTGTGCTTTATGTTTATTTATGTTTGTGTCTTTATTACATGATCATTAGTGTCTAAGTGTCTATGCCTTAAAGCTATGAAAATGAATCCATCACCTTTCTTAAATGAAAAATGTTTTTAATTGAAAAAGAAAAAGAAGTGCATGAATTTCAAATTTCAAAACAGTTTAATTATTTTGATGTGGTGGCAATACTATTGTTTTTCTGAATGAATGCTTGAACAGTGCATATTTTTGAATTTGATTGTTTATGAATGTTAAAATTGTTGGCTCTTGAAAGAATGATGGGAAAAGGAGGAATGTTATCTGATGATCTGAAAAATCATAAAATTGATTCTTGAAGCAAGAAAAAGTAGTGAAAAGCTTGCAAAAAAAAAGAGAAAAGCAAGAAGAAAAAGCCAATACCCCTTTAAACCAAAAGGCAAAGGTGATAAAAAGGATCCAAGGCTTTGAGCATCAGTGGATAGGAGGGCCCACAGGAATAAAATCCTGGCCTAAGCGGCTAAACCAAGCTGTCCCTAACCATGTGCTTGTGGCGTGAAGGTGTCAAGTGAAAACTTGAGACTGAGCGGTTAAAGTCGAGGTCCAAAGTAAAAAGAAGAGTGTGCTTAAGAACCCTGGACACCTCTAATTGGGGACTCTAGCAAAGCTGAGTCACAATCTGAAAAGGTTCACCCAGTTATGTGTCTGTGGCATTTATGTATCCGGTGGTAATACTGGAAAACAAAGTGCTTAGGGCCACGGCCAAGACTCATAAAGTAGCTGTGTTCAAGAATCATCATACTTAACTAGGAGAATCAATAACACTATCTGGATTCTGAGTTCCTATAGATGCCAATCATTCTGAACTTCAAGGAATAAAGTGAGATGCCAAAACTGTTCAGAAGCAAAAAGCTAAAAGCCCCGCTCATCTAATTAATACTGATCTTCATAGATATTTTTGGAATTTATTGTATATTCTCTTCTTTCTATCCTGTTTGATTTTCAGTTGCTTGGGGACAAGCAACAATTTAAGTTTGGTGTTGTGATGAGCGGATAATTTATACGCTTTTGGACATTGTTTTTAGTATGTTTTTAGTATATTTTAATTAGTTTTATTATATTTTTATTAGTTTTTAATTAAAAATCACAATTCTAGACTTTACTATGAGTTTATGTATTTTTCTGTGATTTCAGGTATTTTTTGGCTGAAATTGAGAGACCTGAGCAAAAATCTGATTCAGAGGCTGAAAAAGGACTGCAGATGCTGTTGGATTCTGACCTCCTTGCACTCAAAGTGGATTTTCTGGAGCTACAAAACCCCAATTGGCACGCTCTCAATTGCGGTGGAAAGTAGACATCCTGGGCTTTCCAGCAATATATAATAGTCTATACTTTGCCTGATATTTGATGGCTCAAATAGGCGTTCCAAGTCAGCTCAAGAATACTGGCGTTTAACGCTGGAACTGGCACAAAAGCTGGTGTTAAACGCCCAAACTGGCACAAAAGCTGGCGTTTAACTCCAATAAAAGTCTCTACATATGGAAGCTTCAACGCTCAGCCCAAGCACACACCAAGTGGGCCCGGAAGAAGATTTCTGCGTTAATTACTAATTTCTGTAAACCCTAGGCTACTAGTTATCTATAAATAGGACCTTTTGCTATTGTATTTTCATCTTTTGATCATCCTGGAATCATGTTTTGATGATTGAACCCTCTTTGGGAGGCTGGCCATTTGGCCATGCCTAGACCTTTTGTTCTTATGTATTTTCAACGGTGGAGTTTCTACACACCATAGATTAAGGTGTGGAGCTCTGCTGTTCTTCATGAATTAATACAAAGTACTATTGTTTTTCTACTCAACTCAAGTCTATTTCTTCTCTAAGATGTTCATTCGCACCCAAGAACATGATGAATGTGATGATTATGTGACACTCATCACCATTCTCACCTATGAACGCGTGACTGACAACCACTTCCGTTCTACATGAACAAGCTTGAATGCATATCTCTTGGATTTCTGATCTAAGATTGGAACCTTTGTGGTATAGGCTAGAATAATTGGCGGCCATTCCTGAGATCTGGAACGTCTAAATCTTGTCTGTGGTATTCTGAGTAGGATCTGGGAAGGGATGACTGTGACGAGCTTCAAACTCGCGATTGTTGGGCGTGTGACAGATGCAAAAGGATCAATGGATCCTATTCCGACATGATCGAAAACCGACAGATGATTAGCCGTGCGGTGACAGCGCATTTGGAACGTTTTCACTGAGAGGACGGGAAGTAGCCATTGACAACGGTAATGCCCAACATAAAGCTTGCCATGGAAAGGAGTATGAACGATTGGAAGAAGGCAATAGAAAAGCAGAGGTTCAGGAGGAACAAAGCATCTTCATACGCTTATCTGAAATTCCAACCAAAGAATTACATAAGTATCTCTATCTTTATTTTATGTTTTATTCATCTTTTAATTATCAATTCTCCATCACCATATGAATTCGCCTGACTGAGATTTACAAGGTGACCATAGCTTGCTTCAAGCCGACAGTCCCCGTGGGATCGACCCTTACTCACGTAAGGTATTACTTGGACGACCCAGTGCACTTGCTGGTTAGTTGTGCGGAATTGTGACAAAGTGTGATTCATGTTTAAGAGCTCCAAGTCCTTTGGCGCCATTATTGATGATCACAATTTCGTGCACCAACGCCCATCTTAATCTATTTTCGGGCGCTGGGCACTCATCTTCATCTATCTTTATCTCAAGTTGTGCGCCAGCCTTTGTTGTTGAAATGCTGGCAGTGGACTTCAAATCTTTGAAGTCAAGCATCCATTTGTCCTTCTTTTTTGGAAGTTCACTTTGTAAATTTCTCGTTTGCTTTTCTTCACCTTATTTCTTTGAAAAATAATCCTGAATGCACAATAATTCTAAAACAACTCCAAATATATGGTTAGCTTTGAAAAATTCATTTAAAAAAATCTTCAAATTAAACATAAGAAAACTACTTAAAAAGATATGTAAAAATCACTAAAGATGTCAAAGTATCAGTGCTGAACACTGAACTCAAATCCCCTTGAACGACATCTCATCAGATCTAGTCCTTTGTCGTGCTCATATCTTTCTGTGGTGTTCCTTCGTCGCACTCATTGCCTTATCCTTGTTGTCCAAGTCCAGCCGTGCTAGCGTCACCTCCAGCAGTGCCCGCGGCTTCGTGAGTAGCTTGTGCCATCCTCCACTCCTGATTTCAAAATAGGAAAAATGTTGGAGTAGCTATGTGTGAACGTGTCTATGTGATGCCACTAGTTATAAAGTGAAAGATAACTTTTACATATTAGGTTAAGATGGTATTTGGGTTATGTTTTTAGAGGCCTAACAAATAAATTATTTTTTCCCTTACTTATAAGAGAAAAGTAATAAATAAGATGTAGCAAAAATCAAGGGATTGAGTTTATCTTTTTCTCACAAATGGGATGCTGTTTGAAACAGTGGGATTTGTTAGATTTTGTTTCACTTTTTTATTTTTTGGCCATATTTTTGTTTAGGTTGAGGCCCTTTGCCTACTTGTTAGATATGAAAAAAAGACTTGTTTTTCAATTCATATTTGAATATATTTTTTGTTATCTGATTTTTAAGTTTGTACTTTGATAAGATCATAACATTTTGGTTGATATAGTGTTTTAAATTTGGATGAGATTTTAAGATTTATAGTACTCTATAATTATATTTTTAGTGTGTTTATTTATATTTTATTTATTATTTTATTATAAAATAATTTTTTTGATTGAACCAATAGTTGAACCAGTTGGACCAATAAACCAGTAAACCAATAACTAGAACAGTTCAACAATTGGTATGATTTTCAGAGCCTTGGTTATCATAGGCAAAATGAATATGTTTGTCCTTCAACTTAATATAGATGTTGGACAAGTGCTCATGTCAAAGAACGGTTGGATAATATTGATCGCGACCTAGTATATACATTAGTTCTTATAGTTATTTTTTTATATTATGTTACATGCACGATATTATCAGATTTCCTTAACTAGATGTTTTCCTAATCATGCAGTTTGTCTGGGACCCGTACAATCATCAGCACTGCCCGCCAACTTTGGTTCCACATGACATCTGTGAAATTGCATGGATATGAAGTGCACTGTCACCCTTGATATCCTTCAAGTGCAATGAGTGGTGCCCAACTGATAGGGTGAAGAGACAATGTAGGAGGCAACAAGACATTCTAAAGCACATAGTGGATCTTGGAAGGCAACAAGACAATTTGAACTAGGCCATCGAGTGGAGGAGGTGGATAATTATATGGGTAAACAAAGAATCGAAAGTCTTGAATGATGATCATGTTGTTAGATTATGAGAAAACCGAGTTGTATAAATTTCGGCATAATGTAACCTATATTTATACCTTACAATTGTTCGCTCATGTGTCAATGCAACAAGAACAGCCATAATCACCATCTCCACGGCCACAACCGCAACCACCATCACTACCACAGTCATAACTACAGCCACCACAAGTATAACTACTATCATAACCACAATGAACTCATGCATTATGGTTCTAGATTTATCCTCACATGGAAACACACTACATATGATATATGCTCAAGAGGGCATTTTCGTTATTCTAGAGACAAATGGTAGAATGGTAATTTTTTCATGTTTAAGAATCTGATTACTAGAAGAATTACATTATGCTGGCCTTAAAGATCAAAGAGACCAAGAGTTTATCTCAAGTGTAGTTGCATTAACTTGGGAAACAAGTTGTGCAAGTAACCATGGGGAATTCACTAAATCAAGACCACATCTAACTAAGTTGGTTGGATTAGTTCGGTTATGGGAATTACTTGAAAATTATACTTCTTATCTTTCATTTTAATTTTGATTAGGATAACTTATATTTAAATTTGATCTATTATTAGAATTTGTCAAAAGATTTAATTTGGTTTTGATTTGTTTAATAGTATCTTTAATAATTTAAAATTTAAATAAAATATAATCTAATCTATTACGAACAAATCAAATTTAAATCCATTATCATATCTCTAGATGTCCAAAATTTAAATCAAATTAAATCTGGTATCATCTATGAAGATCAAATTTGATTTAAATTAATTAGAAAATCTTAGGGGTTTAATATTTAACAAATATGATATTGTTTGATAAGATCAAATATGATTCAAATTAGTTAGAATTAATTTTTGAGTCATATCTTTTATTTAATTTTAGATTTTATAGTTTTAATTTAGGAAGATTTAGTCCATATTAAGGTTGATCTGTTATACAGCTATTTAAACACGTTTGTAAGATAATTTAAACAAGTTTTGATGAATAAATTTGTGGTTTCATGATGAAACACATTTTTTTATGTATTCAAGTGAGAAGAGTAATTTGCTTTGCTTGTTGCATGAAGAAATTGAAGGATCTAGCCTAAGGTAACTCTTAGTATTAGTTCTTACAGTTTTATCCTTTGATCTAGGTTGTCAAGAACAGGTTCTTTGAGGATCTAATAGAAAAAACTCATTTGGTGACCTAGGTTGCTAAGAACAACTTTCTTAAAGGTTTAGTAAAAAAATAACTATCCAACTATTACTTTTATTATCTTTTTGTTTCCGCTATGTCTTCTATTCTTGGTTTTATTTTTCTTACCAACATATCTCTTGAGACCCTGATGACGGGATTTCTTATACCATTTTTCACAGTATTTTTAGTGTGTTTTTAGTTATATTTTATTAAGTTTTATTAATTTTTAGTATGTTTTAGCGAAAAAATCACATTTTGGATGCTACTTTGAGTTTCTGTGTTTTTCTTATGATTTTAGGAGATTTTTGGGTGAAATTAGCAAGATTGACAAAGTCTTGATTCAGAGCTGAAGAAAGGATAGCAGATGCTGTCAAGTCCTGACCTCCGTGAATTCAAATAAGCATTTCTGGAGCTGCAGTGGTCCAATTGATGCTTTTTCAACGGCGTTAGAAAGCCAACTTTTAGGGCTTTCCAACAATATATAATAGTTTATACGTTTCTTTGGAAAGGACTGCCCAAAATAGGCGTTGAACGCCCAATTACTCCCTTTCTAGCATTCAACGCCCAAACAAGGCCAACCTCCCAAGTTGAATGCCCAAACTGGCATTCAACGCCAGCCAGGGAGTAGGAACCAAAGTTAAATGCCCAGAACTTGAGTTAGATGCCAGGCATCAGCCCAAACACTCATGAAGTGGGCCTGAAAGTGGATTTTAGCACTTCTTAGCTTATTTTATTTTTGTTTTGTAATTTTTAATAAAAAACAATATCTTTTAGGTTTAGTCTTAGAGTTTTTTTTATAAATAAGGGACTTTCTTCCTCCTGAGGATCATGCCTCCCAAGAGGGGAGAAGTACAGACACATTACATTACACCTTCTTATCTGTTTTCTTTGTAAAGCATGAACAACTAAACCTCCTAGGTTAATGATAGCAGCTCTACTCATTTTTATGGATTAATATTATAACTTTTCTACTCTAATATAGGTTTGATTCCATTCTATGATGTATTGTCGTTTTTCATCTTTATGAATCTGGGGTGGAATGAGAGTATGACCCCTTATTCTACATGAGTTCTTTACGAGTCCTGACCCGGATTATATTGAGCTACAGCGTGAGAGTACATCACAGGTTCCAACAAGTTATTTGGGCTAATAGGGACATGTGACATGAAATATCGTTTGTCATGGGTAATTGAAGTCCCTGTGGCGTTAAGGCTAGAATACTGAGCACCATTCTCCGATCTGGAAGATCCGACCTTGTCTGTGGCGTTTTGAGTAGGATCATCAGAGATTGAATTGCATGAGCTACATACTCTTCCTAATTGAACTATCACGGCTGGTGTTTGGTTTGGATCAGAGGAGATTAATGACCACTACCCCTGGCTTAATCACTTACAGGTTTGCCATTGAATGAATCACTCATTGTTAAAGTAGTCAGTAAGAAGTATTACTCTGGAAGAACAAGCATCTCCGAGGCCTTAACTGATTTCTTACTATTGTTTCTATGTCAATTCTTTATTGCTTTCGTTATTGTTTTGTTTATGCGCCTACAACAACAACAATCAAGCTTTTATTCACCTGACTAAGATCTGTAGGATAACCACAGCTTGCTCAATCCGAAAATCCTCGTGTGATCGACCATCACTCAGCTGAGGTGTTACTTGGATAACCCGGTGCACTTGCCGGTTTAGTTGTGCGGGTTTCATTTTCGTGCACCAAGTTTTTGGCGACGTTTTCGGGGATTGTTCTAGATTGACAAACTACCGGTTGTCTTGCTACTTAGATCAGGTACTTTTTACTGTTTTTAGTGTTTCTTTTTTTTTTTAATTTTTCAAAAATATTTTCATCTTTAGTTATCTTTTCTTTCTTTTGTTTGAGTCTCGTAACAATTTTTAAGTTTTGTTCCTTTGGTTTTTGTTTCTTTTCTTGATTTTCAAAAATTGTTCTTGGTTTTTTTCCTTGTTCTTCAAAATTTTTGTGTTATTTTTCTTATTTGATTTTATAATTTTTAAGTTTAGTGTATTTTGGTGTTTCTCCCACTATTTTTTCGAAAATTAGTGTCAATTGATTTAAAAAAATTTTAAGTTTGGTATCTTGTCAGTGTTTGTTTTTCCTTTTTAAAATTCAAAACATATTTTTGAAAATATTTCAATTTGAATTCAAAATCCTAAGTTTGGTGTCTCTTTAGTGCTCTTTTGGTTTCATTTACTTTTCTTTAATCCTATCTTGTTATCTTTTGTTGATTTTTAAATCTTTTATCTTATCTTTTTCTTTAATTTCAAAATTTTGTTATCTTATATTTCTTTTAAAAATTCAAATTTTAAAGGTTTAGTATTTTGTGAGATTCTCTTTCCATTAAATTTGAATTTCAAAATCTTTTCTTATCTTAATTTAAAATTCAATTTCAAAAAGTTAGTAGTTTGTTAGTCGTTCTTTCTTTTAAATTTTAATTTTAAATTCTTTTCCAATCTTATCTTGTTTCTCTTTCCTTTGACCTTATCTTTTTAATTTTTAAATTTCAAAAATTCCTTTTAACTCCCTCTTTTTAATTTTTAAATATTTTTAAAATCAAATCTTTTATCTTATTTTCAAATCTTGTTAGTTAGTTGTTTGTTTTAGCTTCTTTTAATTTTAAAAGTTTGGTGTCTTCTAATATTTCCTTTTTCTTTTTAAATTTCAAAATTTTCAAATCTTTTCTTTTTTTTTTTTAATTAATTTTCTCTCTAAAAAAAATTTTCAAATCATTTTTTGTTTATCTTTCTTGATTCTTGATCTTTATCTTATTTATCTTTTCCTTGATTTTTGAATTTTATTCTAGTTATCTTGTTTTCATCTTTTCTTTTTAAATTTTCTTTTAATTTTTGAATCATATCTCATCTTGATCTTTGATCTTTATCTTATCTTTTTTCTTGATTTTCAAATTTTGATATCCTATCATTATTTTAAATTTAAATTTTAAAAAGTTTAGTATTTTGTTAGTTTTTTTTCTTTAATTTTGAAATTCAAAATCTTTAGTTGACTTTCTCCTTTTAATTTTCGAAAAAAAAATTAAAAACCAAATCTTCTATCTTTATCTTCAAATATTTTTAATTAATTATTTGCTTTATCTTGTTTTAATTTTAAAGTTTAGAGTTTCCTTAGTTTTTCTTTCTTTCTTTCTTTTTGAAATTTGAAAATTTTTAAAACCCTTTCTTTCTAATTTTTTTAATTTTTCAAATTTTCTAGATATTTTTTTTCTTATTTCAAATTAGTATTCTACTTTTTTTTCTTTTATTTTCGAAATTAAAAAAAAATTTGAAAACCCTATCTTTCAGTTCTTGCATTCTTGTTTCTTTGGGATATCTCACTGAGAGCTCTCTAGGCTTTGACATAGAGGCTCTCCATTTTCTTTGTGTCTTGTTTGCAGAGGAACACAAAAATCACTATGGATCAGTGCTCATCCCAGAAGATTCTTAGGGTCTTATACAGCTCCTACTCCTGACTTCTATGGAAGGAGCATTTGTGTGCCCCCTATTAGAGCAGACAATTTTGAGCTCAACCCACAGCTAATCACTCTAGTGTAGCAAAACTGTCAGTTTCATGGACTCCTGCAAGAAGAACCCACAGAATTTCTTGCTGAATTCTTGCAGATAGCTGACATAATAAGAACTAGCGGGATTGACCAGGATGTCTACAGGCTACTGCTCTTTCCATTTGCTATAAAAGGCCAAGCAAAGAGGTGGTTGGATACTCAGCCCAAATCAAGCTTAAAAACGTGGAATAAGCTGGTGGACAAGTTTTTGAACCAATACTTTCCCCCAAAGAAGCTAACCCAACTAAGACTAGACATTCTCAAACAAGAAGAGAATGAGTCTCTTCATGATACTTGGGGGAGGTATAGAATGATGCTACAGAAATGCCCCACGAAAATATTTTCAAAATGGGTAAAGCTGGACATTTTCTATTACGGACTCACAGATGTGGCTAAGATGTCCCTAGATCATTCTGCAGGTGGTTCAATACACATGAGAAAGACAATTGAAGAAGCTCAAGAACTCATTGAGACAATCACCAGCAACTAGCATCTATACTCGTCTTGTGAGACTTCAATGAAAGGAGAGGTCAAGATAGCGTCCATTGAATCAGACCCTCCAGAACAAAGTGAATCATTAACCCAGCAGCTACACTCCCTCACACAACAATTGCTAAGTTTGCAAGAAGTGTTGAAAGAAACCCGCCCCTCCAACAAGAATATAGAGGCACGGTTGAACCAGGCTGAACAGCATTTGTCTGAACGGATAAGAAAAGAGTGCCAAGCCATCCAACTGAGGAGTGGAAAAACCCTAAACACCTAGCCTCAGAATAGTAAGAGATAGAGGGAAGAGGAAAGGGAAGAAGATGCACAAGCAGCAACTCAAGGCACCATCAGGGGAGCTGAACGCTCAGAGAGGGGTGGAAGTGGTGTCCAACGCCCAGAAGGGGCAGAACGGGCGTTCAACGCCCAAAAGGGGGAGGAGCCATAAATGCCAATCCAAGGGACGTTTCCCCCAGACACCCTGATAACCCCTTTCCAGTTACTCTGGATATTCACCCTACACTACCTAAAGCCTCAGAGTACAAGGCCAAGTTACCATATCCTCAGAGACTTCAGTGGGAAGAAAAGGATAAGCAATTCTCCAAGTTCCTAGAAGATTTCAAGAAGCTGGAGATTAAAATCCCCTTTGCAGAGGCTCTTAAACAAATGTCTTCATATGCTAAGTTCATGAAGGAAATACTGAATAACAAGAGGGATTAGAAGCAAGTAGAGACAGTGGCGCTTACTAAGGAGTGTAGTGCAGTCATTCAGAGGAACCTTCCCGAGGAACTTAAGAGACCTCTCACTCTTCCCAGTAACCCAGTGCCTACCCCAAGAGAAGAGTGCATGGCCATCACAGTGGATGCTGAATCCGTACCAAAGGAGGAAGTGCAAGTTGCTGAAGGGTCAGAGGAGAAAGAAGCTCCAGAAAAGGCTAAAGGTTACCCTGTCACATGCTCGCCCTATGAAACCCATTCAAAATCTTGAAACATCACACCCTCAAGAGTCCCAAAAGGATACCAATGATGAGCACTACTCACAGTTCTTGGAAGTCTTTAAGAAGCTACAAATCAAGATTCCTTTTGCTGGGGTTTTGAAGCAAAGGCCTCTTTCTACGGGAAGAAACTTCATTGATGCTGAGAGAGGCAAGTTGGTGCTGCGATTGCATATAGATTGGTTGGTTTTCAAGGTCTTTAAACCTGCACTACTTCGTGATAAAAGAGGTACTTGCATGCAGAGTACAATGCTGAAGCCCCCCTGGTGAAAACTCACACAGTTTTCCCAACCACCAAATCTAAGTTTGGAGTTGGGTGTGCACTATCAACCAAGGAGGAAGGTCCCAAGAGAAGGATGCCTAGGGGATGGAAAAACAATAATATCCCTACTAAAGGCTTTTCACCAGGGATGAGGGTAGTATTCCCTGCAAGCTCAATCCTGTCTCTTGAGCATATTAAGCTGATCCATGAGAGCACAGGAAGGAAGCTCCCAGTGAGGAGTGAGGATTCCTCTATGACTATCTTCCTCCTTGAAGGAACTGACTATCAAGCTAATGACATAAGTATCCTTTAGTTTATTTCAGTTTTACTTCAGTTATATTTTAGCTTGATTTCATTTTAATTTTCATTGATTTTTAAAGTTTTCCTCGGTTTTCTAATGTCTGTGACCATGTGTAGCCATTAGAACAGAAATAGGAAGGCATAGCAAGAACACCTTGGAGGGTGCCCCTTACTAGCGTTCAACGCCAGAAGGGTGAAGAGAGCTTGGGCGTTCAACGCCCATAAGGGAACAGTCCTGGCGTTCAAAGCCAAGAGGGGACCAAGCTTTCTTTGCTTGGGGACAAGCAAACTTTTTAAGTTTGGTGTTGCAGAGCGAGCTCTAGGTGTATATTATCATTATTGGCACCAAAGGGAGGTGAATCATCTTCACAGAAGAGCACAGCCTGAGCAACCATCAGCATTGAGGTGGTTGAGTTTCATCCCTCATTTCTTTCTGTTTTTCAGTATTTCATTCTATTTTCTATTTTCTATTCTAGCTTTTGCATGATCTTTTTCAAAATTTTTCTTTAGTAGTTTATTTTCAAAGTTTTCAAAAATTTTTATGGTTATAAGATGTCTCATGAACTGCCCACTAAGCTTAACAAGAAAATTTTTGAAAAAGAAGTAGTAAAATGCATAAGATTTCGAGTTATATCATGAGTTATTCCAATTACTTAAAATGTGGTGGCCTTATCTTTAATTTCTGAATGTATGAATTTACTGTGCATAATTAATATTGAAGTTGAGCATGTTGGCTCTTGAAAGAATGATGAATCTAGAGAAGTGTTATTGGTTCTCTGAAAAATCCAATGATATTGATTCCTGAAGCCAGAAAAAGCAACAAAAAAATGAAGAAAAAGAAAAGAGCAAGGATCCAAGGCTTTGAGCATCAATAGTTAGGAGGGTCAAAAATTGGCCTAAAAAGCTCAAATGAGTTGCTGTCCCAAACTAAATGCTTGTGGTGTGAAGGTGTTAAGTAAAAAGCTTGAGACTGAGCAGTTAAAGTCGTGATCCAAAAGCTAAAGAGTACGCTTAAGAACTCTGGGCATTACTATCTGGGAATTTGAGCAAAGCTAAATTGGAATCCAAAGGGTTCCCCTAGTTAAGTGCCTGTGGCGTTTATGTATCCGGTGGTAATACGGGAAGACAAAACGCTTGAAGTCACGGCTAAGCTCAAAGGTGCAAAGCACCAAAAGAAGCTATTTTCAAGAATCAAGAAAATTTAAAACAAGAGAACCAATAATATCATCCGGATTCTAATTCCAAGGGATGTCAATATTTCTGAGTTTCAAAGGAAAATTGAGATGCCAAAACTATTCAGAAGTAAAGAGCTAATAGTTGACAAACCCCATTTGTAGGGTTTATCTTGTATTGATTTTTGGGGATTTTATCACCTTTTACCCATATTTATTCAAGAAATAGCATGGTTTTGTATATTCTCCTTTAATTGTGCTTGAATGTGAAAACATGCTTTTTAGGACTCAAAATAGCTAAATTTAATTCACCTTGATTCTATTAGATGCCTTGATGTGTTTGCCAAGTGATTTCAGATTTAGGAGGCAAGGATTGGATCAAGGGAATGAAGGAAAAGCATGTAAAAATGGAGAACTCATGAAGAAATGAGGGAATTGCAAAAGCTGTCAAGACCGACCTCTTCGCACTTAAACGACCATAACTTGAGCTACAGAGGTCCAATTGATGCGGTTCTAGTTGGGTTGGAAAGCTAACATCCGGGGCTTCGAAACGATATAAGATTTGCCATAGTTGCTACACGTATGGTGGCGCGCACGTGCAAAGTATGCGCATGCGCCGTTGCTGCCACCTAGTTCACTTAAAGCAAAACGTGGCCAACGAATTCTAAAGCCTTGTAGGCCCAATCCAACTCATTTCTGATGCTATTTAACCCAAGGAGTGAAGAGGGAAACATATGTTAGTTACCATTAGTTTTAGTTTTAGCTTAGTTTAGTAGTGAGAGTTAGTTTCTAGAGAGAGAAGCTCTCACTTCTCTCTAGAATTAGGATTAGGTTTAGTTCAATAATCTTAGATCTAGATTTTAATTCATGCTTTCATCTCCTTCTATCTTTCAATTCCTTGTTGTTACATTCATTCTTCTTCTATTTTTTTGTTGTAATTTCCTTTATGTTGTTCTTATGTTTTGTTGTAGATCTACTTTTGCTCCTTCTATTTTCTTTCAATTCAATTAGAGGTAATTCATAATAATTGTGTTCCTTTTGATTGTTGTTGTTAATTCATTGCCATAATTGTTGTTAGATTCTATTTTTGTTATCAATTTACTTTGCTTTCCTTTTATGCCTTCCAAGTATTTGATGAAATGCTTGGTTGGATTTTAGAGTAGAGTTTTATGTTCTTGGCTTGGAAAGGTAACTTAGGAACTCTTGAGTTACTAATGTCCAAGTAATTGATGATTGGGATTCATTGACTCTAATTCTCACTAATTGAATTAGTGGAGAGTTAGGACTTATGGACTAGGATTGATATAGCTCATTTGACTTTCCTTTACTACTAGTTAGAGGATGATTTAATGAGATTAATCCTTGCCAATTCTCATATTGTGGTTAGTGATTAGGATAGAGATCTTTGACCACCAACCCTTGCCAAGACCTTTTTAGCCATTAGTTTACTTTCTTACCATTTATCTTTCATGCTTCATATCAAAACCCCAAATATAACTCACAACCGATAACAAGACACTCCATTACAATTCCTAGGGAGGACGACCCGAGGTCCAATACTTCGGTTTATAAATTTAGGGGTTTGTACTAGTGACAAACAACTTTTTGTATGAAAGGATTATTGCTTGGTTTAGAAACTATACTTTACAACGAGAATTCATTTGTGAAATTCTATACCATCAAAAATCCATTCATCAAAATGGCGCCGTTGCCGGGGATTTGCAATGGTGTTATGTTATTGGTTATTGTACATATGTGAATAGTGTGAATATCTTGCTTTTTGCTTTATTTGCTAGTTGTAGAATCTTGTTTCTTTTGTTTTCTATTAGCTTTTGTTTTTATTTTATCTTTTCACCATGAATTCTCATTTTGGCTATGAGTGTGATTACAACTATGTTGTAGGTGATGGGAGCTACAATGAAGATGTGTGTCAAGGATGGGATAACCAAAGGTGGGAGGAGCCATATGCTTATGATCAATCCTCTTGGCAACAACCTCCACCAATGCACTATGAAGAAGAGCCATTCTATGATGCATATCAATCCAATGGCTATGGTGAATCTCCTTGTGACTTTCAAGAACCACCACCATATGCCTATGAGTCATATCCTCAACATGAACCTCAACCACACTCACAAGCCTATTTTCAACAAACACCTCCATATGACCATGATCCTTACCTACCATACCAACCTCCTTTTGAACCATATGAGCCATACATGGAACCACAATTCCAAGATTACTACTCCCAAGAACCACCTCAATACACACCACCACCTTACTAAGAAGAACCACCTTCCTATAATGAACTCTTTCTCCAAGATAATGAACCCTCTTATCCACCCCAATTCTCAATGGATGAAACCCTTAGCCTTATACTTCAAGGGCAAGGAGAAATGCAAAGGGAGACACTAGAATTTATGGCTACCTTGACCAAGGTAGTAAGCATTTTAGCCTCCCAATGCTTGAGCACTCAAAGCACTCCCATGGTCACATGTGGAGAACCAATTAAAGAGCATAGCATGAAGGAAAGATTGGAAACTCCGGTGGAAAAGGAGGAATGCTACTTTGTGTTAGAACAATTGGAGGAGCCTATGATTATTAAAGAAAAGGAAGAAGTGGTTGAAGACTTAGGAGATGCGGAACCTCCATGGGAAGCTAAAATCAAAGAAAATCCCTCCAAGAAGAGTAAATTTGATGTTGAGGAGGAATGTGCACAACCTCCGAGGCATATTCTATATGAAGACTTGGAGAGAATGAAGCAAGAATTGAGTTCCCTTGGTGATGAAGATCATGCACCCAATCTTCTTGGTGAAGAATCCTTTGAATTTGAAGAACCTTCTCCCAATGAATTTAAAAGTGATGTGGAGGTAGATTTCTCTCAACCTCCCATTTATGACTTGAGTGATGTTGAAGAGTTAGAGGAAGTTGATGAACAAAGGATTGAAAATGAAGAAGTTTATGAAGAGGTGGAGATTGACAAGGAAGCAAACAAGGGAGTAGAGCTTGCAAGCACATTGGAGATACCTCTCCCCAAGCCACCACCATCCATTCTCTCATTCAAGTGGGTAAATTCCTTATACTTAAGCTTTGTTATTCCCCTTGAATATGGTTTGCTTGAGACGGATGGTCAACTTAGAAAAATTAGTGGCTTTAAGAGTAAAAAGGAGATGGTTAGTGGTTGGAAGCATCCTTCTAGGTTCATTATGGTCACATGTCCAAAGCTTGATAGCAAAGGTTGGTGTATAACTAGAGTACATGGGTCTAGAAGGATGTTTAGTCACTTTGTTGAGAATTCACCTTGCTCACCGCCCACATGGATTAATGATAATCAACTTGGAGATGGGTGTGAAGACAAAATATGGGATCCGGGAACACATGAGGATCAACATTGGGAGCCCATGGCTTGTGTAGAACTCCATCAAGACATGGCTCAATCCATGAAGAATCTTGGGGCACAATGGAGAACCAAGCATTGGTGGGAGTTCCAAGATGAATACAAGCACAAGCCACCTTGATGAGGAGCTCCCCATAAGTCCAACTTAAGGACAATAAACAAAAGTGCTAGGTGGGAGACAACCCACCATGGTAAAATCCTTTCATTTTCTCTTTTGTATATATTGGTAGAATTAGCTTAATTTCATGTTTTGTTTAGTTAGTTGAGTATGTTTGGTAGTTTAAGTATGTTAAATAAGGTTTTATGGTGTTTTGGTAGCTGTTTGGAGGTTTGGAATGCTTGGATTGGTGCAAAAACATAGAAAAACAAATTTTTGAAAAACAGCGCACCATCCACGCGTACGCGCACATGGCGCGTACACGCACTTCCAGCATTTTCGACCATCCACACGCGCGCGCCATGCGTGCGTACGCGTGGATTGAGAAGTTCCAACCTCCATACATTTTCCAGAGAGTTGTGCCTGCGCCGCGCCAACGTTGTGCCTCTAGCACAAACCCCACTTGCGCACACGCGCACATGACGCGTACGCGCCACTCTCGAAATAAGCCAACGACGCGCGCGCGCCATGCGTGCGTACGCGTGGACGCCCTTTCTTCCATCCACTTCTTTTCTTTTCCTCTTTCCATTTCTTTCCTTTTCCTTTCTTCTTCCCTCCTACTACCCCTCATCCAACACTTCCAAACACCATGGATAACCATTTATTTTAGTTGGTTGTTAGTTAGTTAGTTAGTTAATTAGTTAGTTAGTTAATTGATTAGTTAGTTTTAGTTTAGTTTTCATTTTATTTTCTCTCTTTTCATCATAAGTGTTGAAGTATTGACTTTGTTTACTATACATTGCTATATCCCTCATTGCCTAAATGCTATTTTCGCATGAATGTTTTTAGATAATCTTTGTTGGATTCTATGATTGAGGTTATATTTTGTTACTTGGTTTTGAGTTCTTCATGCTTACCTTTTGAAAAAATACCAAGTGATGAGAATTGTCTTCAAGCTTATAACTCTTTTGAATTGCATGTTGTAGCTAGCCACCATGTGATTTGGATCCTTTTCCCTCGATTAGGCAACCTCTTGATGGATGATGTTGTGCATTTACATTAATGCATTGTGTTCATGATTATATCCATCCATATGTTTGACTTGAATGCTTTCATGCTTCTCTAATGCTTGTCTTACCTTACAAGCTTACTTAAAGCATCTCAAGCACACTAGGATAAGTGAAGTGCATGCTTCTTTTGTGACATAGCTTTTATGCTAATGTGTATTCTAAACCGCGCAATTTAGAATTCACACACCTAATATTTCTTAATGTCACACTAATTCACTCACCTCATTCTAGTGATTTACCTCATTCCAACAATGTATGCTTCCTTGCTTTTATATCTTCTCATCTTATGGTGTTGTATTTTTGTTTTTCATAACGAATGCACCACAAGCAACCATGGAAGCGGAAGAAAGAACACATAGCAATCCGGAGAGTCGCCGTACCCCCTTACTCATCTTTGAGTGCACCGAGGATGGTGCAAACTTTTAAGTGTGGGGAGGTCGTCCGACCGGTCGGCGATTTTGGGTGACAAATTTCTAATCCCAACACTTTTGCATTTCATTTTAGGATTTTAGGATTTTTACTTGCATTTTCTTATTTTTGCATATGTATACACAATAAGCTTAGTCAAGATAATGAAAATTTTCCAAGGATTTCTATCTATAGGGCACCAATTGATTTGAGTGAAAACTTTTCATAGAACTTGCTTGAATTATATATATTATGGATCATGTTTTGAGCTAAGAACACAAGCTTGTGAGACTTGAGCCTAATGATGCGGTTACATCTTATAACCACTTATTTTTCCTTCTTGTGTGCATTATTCTCTTTCTATGATTGTAATCTTTGATTTGTTTGATTCTTTATGTCCATTATTTTGTGTATTCATGCATTTATGTGATTGAGGCCATTATTTCATTAGCTCACTTACCCAAATAGCCTTACCTCTTATCATCCATTGTTAGCCAATTTGAGCCTATGATTAACCCATTTATTCTTATTTTAGCACATTACAAGCCTTAAAGCGAAAAACAATAATTGTCCCTTAATTTGGATCTTTGATTAGCTTAGGCTAGTGTGTGTGAGTATCATTCAAGTGTGGGAACCTTGGGACATTGGGTGAATAAAAGGGTATTTTGTATTGTTATTGAAAATATTGGGAATTGGGTATATACTCATGTATTGATCAAATGTAAAACCTTATGCATTGATGCTCTTGTATATAGAAAGAAAAAAATGAGAAAAACAAAAGAAAAAGAAAAGAAAAATAATATGGAAAAGAAAAAAATAGAAAAAAAAAAGAAGAAAAAAAAATAATAAAAAGGGGACAAAATGCCCCAAAGTGAAGCTCAATAAGATCAATGCATATGAGTTGTGAAATGAAAAGAAAATGCATGAGTATGTGAAAAAGTGAAAAATGGGTAGCTAGATTAGAACTTAATTGTATAGGATGTCATAGGTTAGGTGGGAAGTTTAAGCTTATCAAAGATTCAAATTTCAAGCTCACTTGACCAAATATGCATCCTACCTTGACCCTAGCCCCATTACAACCAATGAAAAGACCTCATGATACTTGTATGCATGCATGAAATAAATGTTGATTGTTAGAAGAAAAACAAATCTTGGAAAGCATGAAATAGAGGAGAATTGAGTGAATCAACCCTAAACACTTGAGCGAATAGAGTGCAAACACATCCGGTGAGGGTTTGATGCTCAATTACATGTTTTCACCTATAATCATCATTCTTCATGCAAGTTTGTAAAAATATTTAATAACTCAATTCAATTGTGGATTAGACTTGCTAGTCCTTAGCCCTTGTGCATATATGTTTCTTGGGAATTGATTTATTTTGACCAAGCACTTGCATTCATTTAGATAGTTGCATATAGGTAGATTGCATTTAGTTAGTTTCCATTGAATAAATACCATACCCTTACTTCATTCTTGGTTTAAGCATGAGGACATGCTTGGTTTAAGTGTGGGGAGGTTGACAAACCCCATTTGTAGGGTTTATCTTGTATTGATTTTTGGGGATTTTATCACCTTTTACCCATATTTATTCAAGAAATAGCATGGTTTTGTATATTCTCCTTTAATTGTGCTTGAATGTGAAAACATGCTTTTTAGGACTCAAAATAGCTAAATTTAATTCACCTTGATTCTATTAGATGTCTTGATGTGTTTGCCAAGTGATTTCAGATTTAGGAGGCAAGGATTGGATCAAGGGAATGAAGGAAAAGCATGTAAAAATGGAGAACTCATGAAGAAATGAGGGAATTGCAAAAGTTGTCAAGACCGACCTCTTCGCACTTAAACGACCATAACTTGAGCTACAGAGGTCCAATTGATGCAGTTCCAGTTGGGTTGGAAAGCTAACATCCGGGGCTTCGAAACGATATAAGATTTGCCATAGTTGCTACACGTATGGTGGCGCGCACGCGCAAAGTACGCGCACGCGCCGTTGCTGCCACCTAGTTCACTTAAAGCAAAACGTGGCCAACGAATTCTAAAGCCTTGTGGGCCCAATCCAACTCATTTCTGATGCTATTTAACCCAAGGAGTGAAGAGGGAAACATATGTTAGTTACCATTAGTTTTAGTTTTAGCTTAGTTTAGTAGTGAGAGTTAGTTTCTAGAGAGAGAAGCTCTCACTTCTCTCTAGAATTAGGATTAGGTTTAGTTCAATAATCTTAGATCTAGATTTTAATTCATACTTTCATCTCCTTCTATCTTTCAATTCCTTGTTGTTACATTCATTCTTCTTCTATTTTTTTGTTGTAATTTCCTTTATGTTGTTCTTATGTTTTGTTGTAGATCTACTTTTGCTCCTTCTATTTTCTTTCAATTCAATTAGAGGTAATTCATAATAATTGTGTTCCTTTTGATTGTTGTTGTTAATTCATTGCCATAATTGTTGTTATATTCTATTTTTGTTATCAATTTACTTTGCTTTCCTTTTATGCCTTCCAAGTATTTGATGAAATGCTTGGTTGGATTTTAGAGTAGAGTTTTATGTTCTTGGCTTGGAAAGGTAACTTAGGAACTCTTGAGTTACTAATGTCCAAGTAATTGATGATTGGGATTTATTGACTCTAGTTCTCACTAATTGAATTAGTGGAGAGTTAGGACTTATGGACTAGGATTGATATAGCTCATTTGACTTTCCTTTACTACTAGTTAGAGGATGATTTAATGAGATTAATCCTTGCCAATTCTCATATTGTGGTTAGTGATTAGGATAGAGATCTTTGACCACCAACCCTTGCCAAGACCTTTTTAGCCATTAGTTTACTTTCTTACCATTTATCTTTCATGCTTCATATCAAAACCCCAAATATAACTCACAACCGATAACAAGACACTCCATTACAATTCCTAGGGAGGACGACCCGAGGTCCAATACTTCGGTTTATAAATTTAGGGGTTTGTACTAGTGACAAACAACTTTTTGTATGAAAGGATTATTGCTTGGTTTAGAAACTATAGTTTACAACGAGAATTCATTTGTGAAATTCTATACCATCAAAAATCCATTCATCAATAGCCCCAATCAATATTTAGAACTGAGCTTCATTGACAACTCTGAGACCTATTGTATTTTTCTCTTCAAATTGTCCTATCTTGTTTTTTGTTGTTTGAGGACAAGCAACAGTTTAAGTTTGGTGTTCTGATGACAGGATTTCTTATACCATTTTTTACAGCATTTTTAGTGTGTTTTTTGTTATATTTTATTAATTTTTAGTGCAAAAAATCACATTTTAGATGCTACTTTGAGTTTTTGTATTTTTCTTATGATTTTAAGAGATTTTTAGGTGAAATTAGCAAGATTGACCAAGTCTTGATTCAGAGCTGAAGAAAGGATAGCAGATGCTGTCAAGTCCTGACCTCTGTGCATTTAAGCAGGCATTTCTGGTGCTACAGAAGTTCAATTGATATGTTCTTAACGGAGTTGGAAAGCTAACTTCTAGGGCTTTCCAGCAATATATAATAGTCTATACTTTTTTTTGGAAAGGACTGCCCAAAACGGGTGTTGAACTCCCAACTTACTCCATTTCTGGCGTTCAACGCCCAAACAGAACCAACCTCCCAAGTTGAACGCCCAAACTGGCGTTCAACGCTAGCCAGGGAGCAGGAACCAAAGTTGAACACCCAGAACTTGTGTTAGACGCTAGGCATCAGCCCAAACACTCCCGAAGTAGGCTCCAAAGTGGATTTTAGCACTTCTTAGCTTATTTTATTTTCGTTTTGTAATTTTTAATTAAAAATAATATCTTTTTGGTTTAGTCCTAGAGTTTTTTTTATAAATAAGGGACTTCCTTCCTCCTGAGGATCATGCCTCCCTGGAGGGGAGAAGCACAGACACATTACATTACACCTTCTTATCTGTTTTCTTTGTAAAGCATGAGCAACTAAACCTCCTAGGTTAAGGATAGGAGCTCTCCTCATTCCTATAGATTAATATTGTTACTTTTCTACTTCGATATATGTTTGATTCCATTCTATGATGTATTGTCGTTCTTCATCTTTATGAATCTGGGGTGGAACGAGAGTATGACCCCTTATTCTACATGAGTTCTTTACGAGTCCTGACCCGGATAGTATTAAGCTACAACTTGAGAGTACATCACAGGTTCCAACAAGTTATTTGGGCTAATAGGGATATGTGACATGAAATCTTGTTAGTCATGGGTAATTGAGGTCCATGTGGTGTTAAGGCTAGAATACTGAGCATCATTCTCTAATTCAAAAGATCTGACCTTGTCTGTGGTGTTGAGTAGGATCATCAGAGATTGAAATGCATGAGCTTCACCCTCTTCCAGATTGAACTATCATGGCTAGTGTTTTGTTTGGATCAGAGGAGATTAATGACCACTACCCCTGGCTTAATCACTTACAGCATTGCCAATGAATGAATCACTAATTATTAAAGTAGTCAGTAAGAAGTATTACTCTGGAGGAACAAGAATCTCCGAGGCCTTAACTGATTTCTTACTATTGTTTCTACGTCAATTCTTTGTTGCTTTCATTATTGTTTTGTTTATGTGCCTACAACAACAACAATCAACCTTCTATTCGCCTAACTAAGCTCTGTAGGATAGCCACAGCTTGCTCAATCCGACAATCCTCATGGGATCGACCCTCACTCACTGATAAACCACTATTTTATGGTTTATCTTGTGCTTAATTGAGTGGATTTTATCAACTCTTTACCTACTTATTCATACTATTTGCATGGTTTTACAATTCCTTACCAGAATTTATGCTATGATTGAAAACATGCTTCTTTGATCTTATATTTGTTAATATTAATCCTCTCTTATTACCATTAGATGCCTTAATATGTGTGTTAAGTGCTTTCAGAGATTATAGGGCAGGAATGGCTCAGAGGATGGAAAGGAACCATGCAAAAGTGAAAGGAATACAAGAAGTTGGAGAAATTGCTAAGCTGTCCAGCCTGACCTCTTCGCACTCAAATGGCTATAACTTTAGCTACAGAGGTCCGAACGACGCGGTTCCAATTGCGTTGGAAAGCTAACATCCGGGGCTTCGATTTGATATATAATATGCCATAGTTGCTCTGACGCTAGGCGACGCGAACGCGTGACCCATGCGGCTGCGTCGTAGTGACGGAAATCAGCGTGTTTGAATTCTTCTCCAGCGAATTCTGGGCTGTTTCTGACCCAGTTTGCGGCCCAGAAAACACAGATTAGAGGCTCTAAAGTGGGGGAATACATCCATACATAGCAGGCTCATATAATTCACTTCTCAGGATTTAGATTAGTTTTGAGAGAGGTTCTCTCCTCTCTCTCTTAGGATTTAGGACTTCTCTTAGTTTTAGGAGTGACTCTCAATCCCAGGTTCTTTATTTTTATTTAATTTATGAACTCTTCCATGTTACATATAATTTTCTTAATTAATGTTATTTGAGGTATTTCAATTCATGATTGCTTTCTTTTATTTACATGATTACTGCTTCCCATCTGAAGACATTTTTATTCCAATTGATTTACTCTTTTCCTTTTGGTTTTGGTTAAGAAATCAGTAACTCAGGAGTTATCCAATTCAACAGCATAATTGTTAATTGTTATCTTGCCAATTGAGTTGAACTTCAATAATCCCAATCTTTTCTTAGGAAATAAATAGGATTCGAAGATCAAACCAAATTGTCCCTTGACTTTCCTTTGCTTTAGTAAAGGTTAACTAAGTGGAATTAAGATTCAACTTTCATTGTTGTTGATAAGAATAACTAAGTTTGGACTTCCAATTTCTCATACCTTGCCAAAAGTTTGCCTTGCAGCTATTTATTTATTTTTAATTACCATTTAAATTATTTGTCATATAACATATTCCCACCTTACTTCCAAAACCCCAATTTACAAACTCATAACCAATAATAAGAACATACCTCCCTGCAATTCCTTGAGAAGACGACCCGAGGTTTGAATACTCGGTTATCAATTTCAAAGGGGTTTGTTACTTGTGACGACCAAAATATTTGTACGAAGGGATTTCTGTCGGTTTAGAAACTATATCTACAACGAGAATGTTTTTATGAAATTCTTTACTGGCGAAAAATTCCAACGTCAAAATGGCGCCGTTGCCGGGGAATTGCAAACGTGTGCCTTATTATTTGTTATTGTAAATATTTTATTTTTGCTTGTTTATTTATTTTTATTTTTGTTTTTATTTTTGCTTTTTCTTAAGTTAAGAGGTTATTGGTTTTTATTTTAAAATTTTTATTTTATCTTATCTTATTTCAAAAATCAAATTTCAAAATTCAAATTTAAAAATTTTCAAAATTTAAATTTAAAAATTTTCAATTTTTAAAATTTAAATAACCTTTTAATTCAAATTTGTTTTTATTTTTTATTTGCTACTATGAACTCTCACCCCTTTGGCTATGTGTCTGGTTACAATTATGTTGCAGGAAGAAGAAATTACAATGAGAACAGGCATCAAGGTTGGAACAATCAAAGATGGGAGGAGCCACAAGGATTTGATCAACCCTCATGGCAACAACCACCTCCAATGGACTATCAACAACCACCACCATGTGCCTATAAACCCTCTCCTCAACATGACTTTGGATCACCATACTCACAAGCCCCTCACCACCAAACACCACCATATGATCCCAACCCACATCCACCATACCAACCACCCTATGAACCAAATGAACCATACATAGAACCACCCCAACCTCCATTGGATAACAATACACTCATCTCTAACATCATTGGTCTCACCTCTACACTCCAAAATCTTATATCCCGCATGAACCAACCCTCTACCTCTAAAATCCAACCCTCAAGCTCTAGTGCACTTCTTTTTCAACCGCATAATGATCTTTTCATCCCATCACTACCCTCCATGGAAGAGCACCCACATCCATCAATTCAAGAGTAAGATGATCCCAATTATGCTATTGATATGGAACAGGAAAGAAGGAATCATCTTCGCGAATCCATACTTCATAAAGAGCTAGAAGAGGCCCTACGGGTAAAGGTAGGAGAGACCCTTGAAGATGCAGGAGTAGTTAAAGGGAGTTGTCATGGAAAGAAAAACATCGATGATGAGTATGATTTTATACTTAAACAACTGGACAAAGCAACAATTATTAAAAAGGAAGAAGTGGTTGCAAACTTAAGAGATGCTGTACCTCCATTGGAAAGTCCAGTCACAGAGCCTCCTTCCACGGTGTTTGATGTTGATGTTGATGTTGATGTTGAGGAGAGTGTACAACCCCCAAGGCATATCACAGTTGAAGACTTGGAAGAGGTTGATCAAGAGATGGAGATTCAAGAAGAAGAAGCACAACCTCCCATGTCCTTGGAAAGCAATGAAGAGAAGATTGAATTGGAAGAAAGCTACCAAGAGGAAGAGGTTGAAATTGAAGAAGCTTGCAAAGAGGTGGTAATTATCAGAGAAGAGCACAAGGGAGTAGAGCTTGCAATTTCATTAAAAACACCTCCCCCTAAGTTGCCATCATCCTTCACAACATTCAAGTGGGTAAAATTCATATCCCTTAGCTTTCTAATCCCACTTGAATATGGGCTACTGGAGACGGATGGTCAACTTAGAGCTCTTTGTAGCATTAAGAGTAAGAGGAAGATGGCCAGTGGTAAGAATTATCCTGCAAGGTTCATTATGGTTGGAAGGTTTAAGTTTAAACGCAAAGGTTGGTATAAAGCTCAACTGAATGGGTCTAAGAAGCTGTTTGGATGTCTCAGTGAGAATTCCGACTGTTCACCACCCAAGTGGAAAAATGATGATGATCAACAAGAAGATGGGTGCAAAGGCAAGGTCTGGGACCCCAGAATTCAATCTAGAAATCAGCACTCTTGGGGCCTTGTCACTTGCTTTAACTTACTTGAAGGCTTTCTGCGCCTAGTTTGGGACCCTGGAGGCCATTGGAATCACAAACATTGGTGGAGATTCCTAGATGAGTTCAAGCATAAGCCGCCATGAGAAGGAGCTTGCCAAATGTCCAACTTAAGGACTTTAACTAAAAGTGCTAGGTAGGAGACAACCCACCATGGTATGATTGTTCCTTTTTCATTTTTATTTAGTTTTATTTGTTTTTGAGTTTCATTTTCTTTTATTGAACCTGGAGTTTTGCATCACATTCATATTAACACTGCATTATGTATTTTTTTCAAATTATCAAAAAAAAAAAACACGCACGCGACGCGGCAGCATCGCTGACGCGTCCGCGTCACCAGTGCAATGGGAAGAAAAGAAAATGAAGAGAAAGTTACGCAGGAGCAGGGCTGGAGGCGTGCCAATGGCACAAATTACCCCACGCAACCGTGTCGTTGATGCGACCGCGTCATATGGGAATAATGGTCTCCCACGCAACCGCGTTCCCCACGCGGCCGCGTGACCAGGATTTCGATGTCAAAGTGTGCATGGCCAAAAGTTGAGCTGGAATTGGGCTGGACCCATGCTAGTAGCACAAGCCCTGCCACGCGAACGCGTCACCCACGCGTCTGCGTCATATTGGAAATAAGGCCACCCGCGCGATCGCGTCGACCTCGCGACCGCGTCACCCTGGATTTTGGCAATACTGAGTTTTGAACAGAGAGTTGTGCGACCGCGAGGCTGCACTCGCGCCACTAGCACAAATCAAGTCACGCGATCGCGTGCCCTACGCGTCCGCGTCACCCAACCTTATCGCGCACCATGCGACCGCGTCACCCACGCGACCGCGTCGCCAGCGTCGCACAACCTATCCAGATTAGTGCCAATTTTCTTATCTTTTCTTTTCTAATCCTAATTTCTTCCTTCTCTCTCCTTTCTCACTTTATTTTTCTTCTTCTCATCCTTTTTCCCTCTCATTCTATTTTATTTAATTTATTTGCATACTTTCATTCATTGCATTATTTTTATTGGTGTTAGAAATTTATTTGGGTTATTATTTTTATATATTTTTGGATTATTAAAATGGTTTGACAATTATATATTACTTTTTAAAGGGTTACTTGCATGTTCAATTTAATACTTCCAAATAGCTTATTTACCATGCACGCTATGTGTTTGTGAAAACGCCCGTATAGCATTGTGCACTATTTTTAAGATTTCTTTTAATCTACTATTATAAATGCTTGTTTTTCACAAAACCCCTTTCATGTTTTATTGATTAAATATAATTGTTATTACAAACATGTTGATAGTTTGAAAGACTTGGTAATCTAATTTGTACATTAAATGCTTGATCTATGCTACTCATTCCTTTGCCAGCATGCCAATAAACACCTTGCATTCACTTGTCATCATATGCACTAGCTATTTTCCATTGATGACTTTTCACATGTACTCATGAGCGTGTGTTAACGTCATTCTTCTTTATTATGCATTGATTACCACCTTTCCCGCTCTCTTCCTTGCTCTAACCCTTAGCTTTAAAAAGTCACTTTCTTTTTCCCTTTTCAGGATGGCCACCAAGAAGGGTAAAGAGAAAGCTACTCCCAAATTACCGGCAAGGAAAGGAACAAAAAGAGCCCCAGCTGAGGAACCACAACCCCCGTCCACTTGCAAATCTCAGCATGCACCGAGGACGGTGCAATCATTAAGTGTGGGGAGGTTGATACCGATCTCCATGGGTTAGTATTTCCTTCTCAAACACTAATATTTTATTTTCCTTGTTAGTTGTTGCATTTGCATGTTTGATTGCATATTTATTTGATTTTGTGCATATTTTACCACTTGGTTGAAGTAATATTTTCTTTTTCAAGAAACCTTTTAAGAGCATTTCACTAATTTGAATAAAATTTAATGTTACACTTGTTTGAAGAAATATTATACTGGAACATGGTTTAGAGCTCGAACACACAAAACCCGTGAGATTGTTGAGCCTATTTGAATTGGTTGCATTTTATCAACCAAAATTTTGTTTTAGTGTGTATTTTTCTCTCTAAAATTGTAATCTTTGTCTTGCTTAATTCTATATTTCTATTATTTGATGTATGCATGCACTTATATGATTGAGGCCTTTGTTTCACTGAGCTTACATACCCATATGGCCTTACCTTTCATTATCCTTTGCAAACCAATGTTGAGCCTATTATACCCCTTGTTCTTTACTTTAGCACATCATTAACTCTAAGCGGAAAACAATAAAGTCCTTAATTTGAATCCTTGGTTAGCTTAGACTAGTGAGAGTGCTTATGATTTAAGTGTGGAGAATTTGGCTTTGGAAACATTTGGTTTGAGAATTGAGTATGTTAGAATTTTCTGAAAATGTGAAAGAAATGTTTAGGACATGTTCATGCATTCAATAAATTAATCATATGCATTGAGAAAAAAAACAATAATATATAAATAAAAAAAATGAAATGAATGAGAAAAAGAAAAGAAAAAAGAGAAAAAAATAGCAAATAAGTGAAAGGGAACAAAATGCCCCAAAGTAAGTGGTGAAAGAAATGCATATGAGTTGTACTTGAAATTAGAATGCATGAATATGTGGAAAACATGGTTAATGGACAGTTAGCTTTTGTATTATGATTACATGGATTGTCTAAAGTTAGGTGGAAAGTTTGAGTTAATTAAGGATTCATATTTTAGTCCACTTGGCCAAATACAATCCTACCTTGACCCTAACCCCATTACAACCCTTAAAAGACCTCTTGATATGTGTATATGTGCATTAAATTTTTGTTGATTGTTAGATGAAGAGCAAGCCTTAGAAAGCAAGGTTAGTAGAGAATTGAGAGAATCGAACCTTAAACACTTGAGCGATTAGAGTGTATACACTACCAGTGAGGGTTCGATGCTCAATTCCTTGTTCCCTGCTTTCATGAGCTATTTTCTTCTTGCAAGTCTATTTGTGCTTCATTTTCATGGTTTGAATTAATGAAATCCAGTTCATATTTCTTCTTGAAAGATTTGTTTACTTTTAACTAAGTAGGTAGAAACATTTTGCATGTAGTTGCATTCATATAGATAGGTTGCATTTCATACATTCTTACTTTCCTCTTCATTCCTTTATAGCTTCTCTTGAGCTTAGCATGAGGACATGCTATTGTTTAAGTGTGGAGAGGTTGATAAACCACTATTTTATGGTTTATCTTGTGCTTAATTGAGTGGATTTTATCAACTCTTTACCCACTTATTCATACTATTTGCATGGTTTTATAATTCCTTCCCAGAATTTATGCTATGATTGAAAACATGCTTCTTTGATCTTATATTTGTTAATATTAATCCTCTCTTATTACCATTAGATGCCTTGATATGTGTGTTAAGTGATTTCAGAGATTATAGGGCAGGAATGGCTCAGAGGATGGAAAGGAAGCATGCAAAAGTGGAAGGAATACAAGAAGTTGGAGAAATTGCTAAGCTGTCCAGTCTGACCTCTTCGCACTCAAACAGCTATAACTTTAGCTACAGAGGTCCGAACGACGCGGTTCCAGTTGCGTTGGAAAGCTAACGTCTGGGGCTTCGATTTGATATATAATATGCCATAGTTGCTCTGACACTAGGTGACGCGACCGCGTGACCCATGCGGCCGTGTCGCAGTGACGGAAATCAGCGTGTTTGAATTCTTCTCCAGCAAATTCTAGGCTGTTTCTGACCCAGTTTGCGGCCCAGAATACACAGATTAGAAGCTATAAAGTGGGGGAATGCATCCATACATAGCAGGCTCATATAATTCACTTCTCATGATTTAGATTAGTTTTGAGAGAGGTTCTCTCCTCTCTCTCTTAGGATTTAGGACTTCTCTTAGTTTTAGGAGTGACTCTCAATCCCAGGTTCTTTATTTTTATTTAATTTATGAACTCTTCCATGTTACATATAATTTTCTTAATTAATGTTATTTGAGGTATTTCAATTCATGATTGCTTTCTTTTATTTACATGATTACTGCTTCCCATCTGAAGACATTTTTATTCCAGTAGATTTTCTCTTTTCCTTTTGGTTTTGGTTAAGAAATCAGTAACTCAGGAGTTATCCAATTCAACAGCATAATTGTTAATTGTTATCTTGCCAATTGAGTTGAACTTCAATAATCCCAATCTTTTCTTAGAAAATAAATAGGATTCGAAGATCAAACCAAATTGTCCCTTGACTTTCCTTTGCTTTAGTAAAGGTTAACTAAGTGGAATTAAGATTCAACTTTCATTGTTGTTGATAAGAATAACTAAGTCTAGACTTCCAATTTCTCATACCTTGCCAAAAGTTTGCCTTGCAGCTATTTATTTATTTTTAATTACCATTTAAATTATTTGTCATATAACATATTCCCACCTTACTTCCAAAATCCCAATTTACAAACTCATAACCAATAATAAGAACATACCTCCCTGCAATTCCTTGAGAAGACGACCCGAGGTTTGAATACTCGGTTATCAATTTCAAAGGAGTTTGTTACTTGTGACAACCAAAACGTTTGTACGAAGGGATTTCTGTCGGTTTAGAGACTATATCTACAACGCGAATGTTTTTATGAAATTCTTTACTGGCAAAAAATCCCAACGTCACTCACCTAAGGTATTACTTGGATGACCCGGTGCACTTGTCGGTTCAGTTGTGCGAGTTTCATTTTTGCGCACCAGACCCCATCACAACATATTTTGTCCTATCCTTCGCATCAACATATTACATCCCATAGACAGGGAAAATAGAACCTCTCTATTGGCAGCAGATGAGTTGATTCATGCAAGGGCTAAATACGTCACACTTGTGTAACGTACTTAACCTATGACAATATCCCCCCTCAATAATAGGAGTAGTCACTTCAGGGGGTGTCAGGTAGATTGTCATTTGATTCCTAAGTTTATAGTCTAACCATTGCTTCTCAATCTGCTGCTAGATTGCCATTTGATTCTGGTAGAAGTGATAGAGTCAAAGTATTTGTCATGTGTATAATTCTCTACACTAGTAGTAATATACCAAGTTTGACTTAACCTCATTGATTCATTAATTTGGAAAATTGATGAAGAACATGAGGTTGCACGTGTGATAAACCCCATTTATAGGGTTTATCCTATGCTTGATTTAGGAGATTTTATCACCTTTTACCCACACTTATTCAATGAAATAGCATGGTTTCATGATTATTTCCTAATTTGTGCTTAAGTGTGAAAACATACTTTTTAGGCCCTTAATTGTTAATTCTAATTCACCTTTGATTTCACTAGATGCCTTGATATGTTTGTTAGTGATTTTAGGTTAAAAAGGCTAGGAATGGATCAAAGGAATGGAGAGGAAAGCATGCAAAGTGGAGAAATCATGGAAAAGCAAGGATTTGGGATAAGATCAACGACATGCACGCACAGCAGATGCGCACGCGTGGATTGTGATGTCGCATGGCGACGCGCACGCGCACATGACGCGTACGCGTGGATGGAAAATTGTCAATCAACGCGCACGTGTACTGTACGCGTACGCGCCGATGTCCGCACGTGACCCACTTAAAGTGAATCCGCTGGGGGTGAATTCTGGGCTTTCCAGGCCCAAATCCAACTCACTTCTGATGCTATTTAACCCAAGAAATAAAGAGGAATCAACATACCTTTACACATTAGTTTAGTTTAGTTTAATTTTTGGAGGGAAAGTTAGTTTTAGAGAGAAAAGCTCTCTCTTCTCTCTAGGATTAGGAGTAGGTTAGATCTAGCTTAGAATTTCTTAGATCTAGGTTTAATTCATGCTTTGATTTACTTTTCCTTTATCAATTCTTGTTTCTCTTCTTCTTCTCTCTCTAATTTTACATTTAATTCATGTAATTCTCTACTTTTATGTTGATGCATTTTTTTGTTTCTTCTATTTTCATTTCAATGCAATTTATGATTCATGTTTCTTTTATTGTTGAATTGCTTAGTTCATTTTACTTTCCTTTTATGCCTTCTAAGTGTTTGATGAAATGATTAGTTGGATTTTAGAGTAGAATTTTGTGCTCTTGGCTTGGGGAGGTAACTTAGGAACTCTTGAGTTACTAATGTCCAAGTGATTGACGATTGGGAGCCATTAACTCTAGATCTCACTAATTGATTTGGTGGAGAACTAGGACTTATGGACTTGGATTGACATAGCTCACTTGACTTTCCTCTACTATTAGTTAGGGGTTAACTTAGTGGGGTTGGTCCTTGCCAATTTTCATGTTGTGGTTAGTGATAAGAATAGGGATCCTTGACCACCAAACCTTGCCAAGACCTTTTTAGTTGTTAGTTTATTTCCATTGCCATTTACTTTTCATGTTTCTCACCCAAAACCCCAAAATACCTCATAACCACTAACAAAAACACTTTATTGCAATTCCTAGGGAGAACGACCCGAGGTTCAATACTTCGGTTTATAGATTTTAGGGGTTTGTTTTAGTGACAAACAAATTTTTTTATGAAAGGATTATTGTTGGTTTAGAAACTATACTTGCAACGAGAATTTATTGTGGAATTCTAAACCACACAAAAGTTTAATCATCAACATGCTCATGTGTATTTGTATTATGATAGGAGGGATGATACTAATGAAGATGAGGAGGGTAAGGAGCAAACAGAGGGAGAGGAAAACTTAGATGATGGTAGTGATAAGTTTAGTCTGACTGGAGGTAATCTTCACACCTTTAATATAATGTGACTTAGTCTGACTGGAGGTAATCTTCACGCCTTTAATATAATGTTGGTTTTGTTAGAATTAATCTTTTAAATCCTATGTGTGCAATTAGTTTGTTGATTACTTAATGTCGTTATTGTATTATGATGTTTAGAATAAGCTTTTGATAATATTAGAATCAACATTGTATATGTAATGGCCAGGTTTAATATTATTTTTTAATCATTTTGGAAAAGTTTTTAGCATAATGCATTGGTTTATAGGTGCTGTAGATGTTGGTGCAGGTGGTTCCTCCACACCAAATGTTCAAGGGAAAGGCTATGATCTCAGGGTTGCTGATAAACCCCATTTTCAGGATTTATCTTATGTTGGATTTAGAGTATTTTGCTAACCCTTTTCTCACATTTAGCCAATGATTTAGCATGATTGTGTAATCTCTCTCTTATTTGTACCTAGGTGTAAAAAGCATGCTTTTTGGTCTTTGATTAGATAACTTTAACTTCTCCTTGATTCCATAAGATACCTTGATGTATTTGTTAGCAATCTCAGGTTGAAAAAGGCTAGGAATGAATCAAGGGAGCAAGGAAGGAAGCATGCAAGCGGAGAAGATCATGAAAAGTCAAAGAGTTGAACTCGGCCATGGACACGCGCGCGCACCAGGCGCTTACGCGCACATTGCGAACTTACCCATGGACGCGTACGCGTGTTGTGCGCGTACGTGTCGGTGCTGATTTATGATTTTTTAATGAAAATGTGGCCATTGAATTCTCAAAGCCTGTAGGGCCCAATCGAAGTCAACTTTGGCACCAAAACACTGAAAAGGACCAAAGATTGAAGGGGGATGATCATCTTGAATCATAACACACATTAGGATTAGTTTTAGTCTTAGTTTTAGAGTGAGAAGCTCTCACTTCTCTCTAGGATTAGAATTAGGATTAGGTTTAGTTCAATAATTTAGAACCAGGTTTCAATTCATGCTTTCTTTTTCTTCTACCTCTCAATTCTATGTTGTTACATTCATCACTTTTCTATTGTTATTACTTTCTTCTATTTTGTTTGTAGATCTACTCTTGTTCATCCTATTTTCTTTTAATGCAATTTGAGGTAATTCATAATAATTGTGTTTCTTTTGATTGTTGTTATTAATTCCTTGCAATAAGTAGTTGTTAGATTTCATTGTTGTTATCAATTTATCTTGCTTTCCTTCTATGCCTTCCAAGTGTTTGATGAAATGCTTGGTTGGACTTTAGTGTAGATTTTTTTGTCTCTTGGCTTTGGTAGAGTACTTAGTGACGCTTGAGTTATCTAATTCCTTTGTTGATTGATAATTAAAAGTTGCTAATTGACTTGGATACCACTAAAGCTAGTATTTCCCTTGGGAGTTGGCTAGGACTTGTGGAATCAAGTTGATTCATTCACTTGACTTTCTCCATGATTAGAGGTTAACTAAGTGGTAGTAATGGACAATTTGTGATCACAATTGAGGAGGATAACTAGGATAGGACTTCTAATTCTCACAACCTTGCCAAGGACTTTGTTAGTTGTTAGTTTATTTCCTTTGCCATTTATATTTCTTGCCTATTATTCCGAAAACCCCAAACAATACCTCATAACCAATAACAAGAACATTTGTTTGCAATTCCTAGGGAGAACGACCCGAGGTTCAATACTTCGGTTTATAAATTTTGGGGTTTGTTACTTGTGACAAACAATCTTTTGTATGAAAGGACTATTGCTTGGTTTAGGAACTATATTACAACGAGTTTTCAATTGTGTATTCTAAACCACACAAAAGTCCTCTCATCAAAATGGCGCCATTACCGGGGAGTTGCAATGGTGTTATGTTATTGGTTATTGTACATATGTGAATAGTGTGAATAGGTTTGCATTTTGCTTGTTTCTAGTTTTTATTAGATTTATTTTGTTTTTCCACTATGAACTCTCACTTTGGCTATGAGTTTGGTTCTAATTGTGTTGTAGGAAATGTGGACTTTAATGACAACATGCACCAAGGATGGAACCAACAAAGATGGGAGGAGTCTCAAGGAATTTATCACTCCTATTGGCAACAACCTCCGGATACGTATAGGTATAATCACCACCCTAATGCATGTCAATTCAATGGCTATAGTGACTCTTTTTGTGATAATCAACTTCCACCATCATATGCCTATGACTCTTATCCTCAACATGAACCTCAACCATACCCACAAGCCTTTCCATACCAAGCACCTCCCTATGACCCATATCCACCATATGAGTAAGAACCTTTAGAACCACCACAAACCTATCAAGATCACTACCAAGACCCACCTCAATGCACACCATCTCCATACCCTTACCAAGGAGAACCACCTTCCTACTATGAACCCTCTCTCCAAAATGATGACCCCTCTTATCCACCCCCAAGCCCTAATAAATGACTCTCTCACATTGCTACTTCAAGGCCAAGTGGACATGAAAAGGAACACTCTAGAGTTTGTGACCAATTTGACCAAGGTAGTGCACACTTTAGCCTACCAATTTTTGAATACTCAAGGTGTCTCCGCGACCACATGTGGAAAACCAAAAGAAGACCAAAGCATTAGAGAGAGATTGGAAAATCTTGTGAAGAAGGGAGAGTGGAATTTTGTGTTGGAACAATTGGAGAAGCCTAGGGTAACTGAAGAAAGGGGAGAAGTGGTTGAAGATTTAGGAGATGCGGAACCGCCATGGATGACTCAACAACCTTCGGAGCATATCAAGATTGAAGAATATAAAAAGGGTGATCAAGAGATGGATTCAATCATCAATGATTTCCTATCAAAGATTGAGTTCTCTTCCATTGGGCATGGAGTTGAAACTATAGAAGAATGTGCACAACCTCCCACACCCTTGGTGAGTAATGGGAAAGAGATCAAATCGGGAAAAAGCTACCAAGGGGACAAAGTTGAATCGGTGTATATCGAAATTGAAGAATATGAAGAGGTTGATCAAGAGATGGATTCATTCATCAATGAATTCCTATCCAAAATTTAATCACCTCCCATTGGGCAAGAAATCGAAGTTCTTGAAGACAACACCAAACCAAGTGATAAAGGGAAAAATGTTGAAATTGAAGAAGCTTGCGAAGAGGTGGAGATAGTCAAGGAAGAGCCTAAAGAAGTAGACCTCGCATTGTCTAAGTGTGGGGAGGTCCCCCTCCCCAAGTCACCATCCATAACATTCAAGTGGGTAAAATTCTTACCCCTAAGCTCTACTTTCTCACTTGAATATGGTTTGATTGAAAATGACGGTCAACTTAGAGCTCTTTGTGAAATTAAGAGTAGAAAGGAGTTGTGTAGTGGTTGCAAGTTTGGAATCAAGCTCATTGAGGTTAAAGCTTCAAAATGTGGGAGTTATAATTGGAAGCATGCTATTTTGTGTTGGTCTAGGAAGAAGTCTTGCTATACTAGAGAGAATTCCTCATGTTCTACTCGTCAACCACCCAGATGGAAGAATCATGATAATCAACTAGAAGATGGGTGTGAGAATAAGATATGGGATCCCGGATCGCAGTACGAAAACCAACTAAGGGAGCTCATATCTTGGGTGGAACTCCACCCAACCTTGGTGAAGAAGGTTGGAATTTCTGTCAACCGTTTGAAGAACAATGATCCTTGGAGATTCAAGGATGAGTACAAGTATAAGCCACCATGACAAGAGCTTCCCAAATGTCCAAGTTAAGGACTCAAACTAAAAGTGCTAGGTGGGAGACACCCACCATGGTAAACACTTTCCACTCTCTTGTAGATTTGATTAATAAGTTATTTGAGTTGCCATTGTAGGTAGTTTTTCCTCTTCATACAGTTTTATCTTAATATTTCGGTTGTTAGTTGCTTAAAGTGCAAGTTATGTTTGTTTGCACTTGAAATTTTTGTTAAATTTGCATCTTAGTTGATCTTGAGCTATAGTTGGTGTTAGGAAGATTTTTGGCTATTTGTAGTATTCCTCAAAAAAAAAGGGGAGGGGAGGGGGGAGGACGCGCGCGCACGCTGTACGCGCACGCGTCCATGAGCGGATGTAGCCTCATAGATTTTCCAGAGAGTTGGGCCTCTCTTGTGCGAATGTTAGGCTTTTAGCCCAACTCATCCCACGCGGACGCGCACAGCACGCGTGCGCGTCCATGCAATGTTGAAGGGAAACACGCGAGCACGCACATCACGCTTACGCGCCACTAGACCAAATGGCCATGCACGCGGACGCACGCATTACGCGTACGCGTCCTTAAGCGGCTGGCACCAGCCCATACATTTGTCCAGAAAGTTGTGCTGGCGCTGGGCCAGTGCTAGGCCTTCAGCCCAACTCATAGCACGCGCACACGTACAGTACGCATGCGTGTCCTTGCTAATTCCTCCAGTCATGAATGAGCGCACATGACGCTTCCGCGTCCATCCCAAAAATCTTCAATGCACGCGGACGCGCACTGTGCGCGCCTGCGTTGGTTTCAAAAATGGGATAACCCTAGGGCGTGATGAACAATCGCGCAGACACCCCCAAACCCCCTTCTTTTCTCCAGACTCCCTCTCCTACCCCTTTCTTCACCCCCTCGCAACTCCGACCGCCGTGCCGGCCACACTGCCGCCATCGCCGCTCTCTTCTCTTCCTTCACCCTCGTTCTCTCTCTCTTCCTCACTCATTCCTTTTCCTCTTACTTCCTCACTCTCTCTGTCTTCCCTCAACCACCACCGCGCTGGCCCCTGCTGCGCCGCCGTGGGGTCACTGCCGCCACCATCTGAGGCGGCCACTACATTTTCGTTCTCCCCTCCTCCCTACTGCCTACCCCCCTTTCCATCCCTGGTCTGCTCCCAGGTCACTCCCCTGTTTCCCTTATTTCATTCTTTCTTCATTCATTAGTTTAATGTTAATTTTTGTTAGTTAGAATTTGATTTTTTTACATGTTAGGATAGATAGAAATTTCTGCTCCTAGGTAGTTAGGTTCTGGATAGAGGATTCTAGGCCTGATAATTGCGCCATATTTGTTTACCTAACTGAGCTTATGTTGATTGACTGCTGAGTGGTATGATCATAGTCTGCCCTGTTTGTTGTTGCTTGCAGCATTTCTCACTCTGTAATTGTGATGCTGCTGCCTGGTTATGTAACTATTACTTGGTTATTGTCTTGTGGATTCATATAACTTTCCTATTGTTTTCTGCCTATCTGGGAACATCCAATACTATGCCAGAATGCTGCCTAATTTTCCTAAAACTGTTTTTAATTTCACATTCCCACTCCGGATTTAACTTGGCATTTTTAAATTGCTTTTTGCCGAACCCACACCAAGTTCAACCCTCGAGAAACTTGGGTCTGCTTTTCTATTTTCATTTTGGTTCCCCTATTAGTAGTGACTAAAGGAACTTCAGGAAAGCACTTAAATGTTTCATTGAACCACGGTTTGCAATTTCCCTTTCCAATGTGCATTCTTTCAAACATAATTGGTGTACTGGCGTTGTGTAACTCGCTTTCACTCAAATTCGTTTGTATTTTGATTTGTGTTACACAACCTACATTTCAATTTTGAGCATCAATTATTGCAAAGAATTGACTGATGACTCATTTTCAATTAATTGCCTCTTTTGCAATTTCATATTTCATCATCAATGACTGCACTTCCCTCATGAGTGTGAACATGATTGTTGTACACATTTTGCAATTCTCTTTTAATTAGGCCAGTTTCCATCATAACACTAACTAACAATCTCACCTTTTAACTCACTAACTTGTTTAACCTACTGACTTCAATTTTCATTTTACTTCACTATTTAACCATTCTTTTGAGTTATGATGGTAAATGCGCCTAATACATGAGCATTGTGTTACACTGCTTGAAATGCTTGTTTCTTGGTTTATGGATATGTCTTCTATGCTTCCTTGCATTCCGAGCTTCCAATTTTGGTTCACATCATGATTACTTGTCTTTCATCTTACATCCTGAACTTGCTCTTCCTTGCTTTTTGCTACTTGTTTAATTGTTTATACTCTGTTCTATTCTAATTTTCAGGATGTTGGCTAAAGGGAAAGGCAAGGTCACCTCCAGAAAGAGGAAAAGGGCCCCAAATTTCACTTTCTCTCCTTATGTGGATTATTCAAAAAATTCTTTTGATGAGGTGGAGCGGGCAAACCAATCCATGCCTGCCCAGGATTCAGTCAAGTTCCCGAATCTCTACTGGGAACTTCGGTTTCCAAGTTATAACTCAAAGAACTTGAACATTAAAAAGAAGTTGGCCCTTCTATCCGACCTGAGGCAAACAATTAATAACTGCATTGAGAGGATGTGTTTGGAATTTGTGGATCGAGAGCTCAGCCGGGTGAACCGGTCTTGGGTGCAGGAATTCTATTGCAACTTCTGCTGCCACACCCTTGACTTGGTTCTGGTTAGAGGTATTCAGGTGCCCATCACTGAGCAGGCTATTGAGGACGCTCTTACTTGTAGGCCCAAGGCGAGTGATACTGATGCCTTTGAGCAGGCCGAGGTGGAGCTCCACTACATGACCTTCGATTTTGATGCCTTGAAGGCAGTGGTAGCTCCCCCGGAGGCTCCCTGGGTCATGGATGCAGAAAACAAGGCACCCAAGGGGATGCGCTTTATCTATCTGAGCAAGGAGGCCAGGATATGGTAGTAGATTTTTGCCCACTACCTCATGCCGACTACTCACTTCTCAGAGATCCCTGTGGCTATGTTGATCCTGATCAGCTGTGTGCTAAAAGGGAAAGAGGTCTATTTCCCCCGGTTGATCAGGCGGTTCATGTGGCGGGTCCACATCAGAGGTATCTTTCCATTCCTCGTCCTGATCACTCAGATGCTTCAGCGGGCCGATGTCCAGTGGCTACCGGAGGACGTGTCACCGCCCCCACCGCTCCCTGAAAAGGAGCCGGAGACCATTCCATGGGGTCCTGGGTGAACGAAAAGCCTCCTTTCCGACGCAGATCTCGGGCTAGAGCAGCAGAGGAGGGGGCTGGACCCTTTTCATCATCAGCCCCAGCAGGACCCTCTACATCAGCAGCTGCAGCAGCACTTCCTTTACCACCACTACCACCAGCACTTCAGCTGACTTACTTACTGGTTCAGCATTTTTTCCGGTTCATGGAGAGCAGCAACCGTCAGATCATGCGTTGCCTGGATCGGATTGACCAGATGTTTGTGGCCCAGGGCCTTGAGCTGCCCCCTCTTCCAGAGTCCTCTGGTTCAAACGAGGAGACCCATGGGGAGGAGCATGCAGATTTACATGATGAAGATACTCATGAGGAGGAGCCGGTTCACGTGGAGACAGCACCGCCCCCACAGACTCAGGCTACTCAGGAGACACCTCAGCCACAGCCCCAACCAGAGCCAGAGCCAACCGGCATACCTTTCCCTGAGCCTGAGGATTAGCATCGGGGACGATGCTTGATCTTAAGTGTGGGGAGGTTGCCGTTGGCACCATTGGTGGACCGGTGAACATTTTGGCATATTTCCTAGTTATATTCTCCTAGTTATCTTGTTTTGCACATCGTTGTATATATTGGTTGTTTTGGATTACTTTGGATACTTTTGCCTTAGTTGTTGCATACTTTGTCATTTTGGATGTTAGGTATTTTGGATGCTAGATTTCATACTTTAGTTGGATTTTTCTTATATAGTTATCTTTTAGCTTGTGGTTGTGATTAGAAATTATTTTGGAATTCTTAAGACCTAGTTAAACCCTTTTGCATGTAAACTTGTTTTGATTAGAAAAGGAAAGGGTAAACTAAGGAATCTTTGAACCTTTCCAATCACAACAATGCTTAGTCAAAACGATGAATTTTTTTCCAAGGAATCCATCTAGAGAGCACAACCCAATTTGATTGAAAACTCTTGAAACTTACTTGAATTCATATTTTGTGAAACATGTATTGAGCTAAGAACACAAGCATGTGAGATTTGAGCCTATTGATATGGTTACATTTTATAACCACCCATTTTCCATTCTTGTGTGTGATTGTCTCTTCCTATGATTGTGATCCTTGGTTTGCTTGATTCTATATGTCCATTTATTCCTTGTATTCATGCATTTATATGATTGAGGCCATTATTTCAATTAGCTCACTTACCCAAATAGCCTACCTTCTATCCTCCATTGTTAACCAATTTTGAGCCTACGCTTAACCCAATTATTCTTATTTTAGCATATTACAAGCCTAAAGCGGAAAACAATAAAGTCCCTTGTTTGGATCTTTGATTGGCTTAGGCTAGTGAGAGTGTCTTATATTCAAGTTTGGGGAGATTAAGAACATTGGTTGGGATAAAAGAGTGTTTTGCATTTGTATTTGGCAAATTGGGTGCATACTCATGTATTGATTAAATGTATAGACCTTATGCATTGAAAAAAAAAAACAAAAAAAAAAGAAGAGAAAAAAAAAGAAAATAAATAGGAAAAGAAAGAAACAAAGAAAAAGAAAGGAATAAAAAGGGGACAAAATGCCCCAAAGCAAAGCTCAACAAGGATCAATGCACAAGTGTTGGGAAAATCAAAAGAAATGCATGAATATGTAAAAAGTGAAGGATGGTTGGTTAGGATAGATTAGAATTTGTATAGGTCATTGTATAGGTTAGATGGGAAAGTCCAGGTTAATCAAAGATTCAAATTTCAAGCTCACTTGACCATATATGCATCCTACCTTGACCCTAACCCCATTACAACCTATGCGGAAGACCTCATGAAGAATGAATGCATACATTGAATGATTGTTGATTGTTAGATGAAGAACAAATTTTGGAAAACATGATTAGGAGAGAATTGAGTTAATAAACCCCTAAACACTTGAGTGAATAGAGCGGATACACATCCAGTGAGGGTTTGAAGAACTGAAGATTGATGGTTTAGAAGTTATAATAAACTCTCGTTGTAAGTATAGTTACTAAACCAAGCAATCAACCTTTCTTACAAAAGTTTTGGTTGTCACAAGTAACAAACCCCTTTTTAAAATTGATAACCGAGTATTCAAACCTCGGGTCGTCTTCTCAAGGAATTGCAGGGAGGTATGTTCTTATTATTGGTTATGGAGATTGTAAATTGTGGTTTTGGATCAAGGTAAAAAGTTAGTTAAGTAACAAGTAAAATAAAATAATAATAATAAAATAAACTCTTGGCAAAGTATGAAGAACTGGAAGTCCTATCCTAGTTATCCTTATCAATTGTGATGAGAATTGGATTCTTCCCCCACCTTATTAACCTCTAACTATGAAGGTAAGTTAAGTGGACAAATTAATTCGAATCCTCAAGTCCCAGTCTTTCCTTGGGAAAACTTAGAGTTATTGGATCTCGAAGTAATTCTTGAAGAATTCTAATTTTCAATCAACAATGAGTTTGATAACTCAAGAGTTACCAATGACTCAACCAAAGCCAAAAGAGAAAAATCCAAATTATTTATTTAATAAAAAGGAGCAATCATAAGTCTGAAATACCTCAAAATATATTAAATAGAAAATCAATCTAAACATAGAGAGTCATAAACAAAATAGAGAAAAGAAATAAAAGAACATTGAACCTGGGATTGAGAGTCACTCCTAAAACTAAGAGAAGTCCTAAATCCTAATCCTAAGAGAGAGGAGAGAACCTCTCTCTCTAAAAACTACATCTACTCCTAAAATTGTGAATATGAGAGCCTAATTATGAATGGATACATTCCCCCACTTTATAGTCTCTAATATGTGTTTTTTGGGCCGTAAACTGGGTCAAAAGCAGTCCAGAATTTGCTGGTTTCGAATTTTGCCACGCTGGTTTTTCGTCACTGCGATGCGGCCGCATGGATCACGCGGTCGCGTCATCTAGCGTCAGAGAAGCTATATCATAATATATATCAAATCGAAGCTCCGGACGTTAGCTTTCCAACGCAACTAGAACCGCATCATTTGGACCTCTATAGCTAAAGTTATAGCTGTTTGAGTGCGAAGAGGTCAGGCTGGACAGCTTAGCAATTTCTCCAACTTATTGTATTCCTTCCACTTTTGCATGCTTCTTTTCCATCCTCTAAGCCATTCCTGCCTTATAATATCTGAAAACACTTAACACACATATCAAGGCATCTAATGGTAATAAGAGAGGATTAATAATAAGCAAATATAAGATCAAAGAAGCATGTTTTCAATCAAAGCACATAATTAGGAAGGCAAATGTAAAACCATGCAAATAGTATGAATAAGTGGGTAAAGAGTTGATAAAATCCACTCAATTGAGCATAAGATAAACCATAAAATAGTGGTTTATCAACCTCCCCACACTTAAACATTAGCATGTTCTCATGCTAAGCTCAAGAGAAGCTATAACGATGAAGAGGAATGGTAGGATGTATGAAATGCAACCTATATACATGAATGCAAAATGTTTCTACCTACTTGGTTAAAAGTAAACAAGTTCTCCAAGACAAAAATAATTCAAATTCCACTAATTCAAATCATATAAAATAAAGACAAGTAAACTTGTAAGAAGATAGCTCATGAAAGCAGGGAACATAGAATCAAGCATTGAACCCTCACTGGTAGTATATATCGCTCTAATCTCTCAAGTGTCTAGGGTCAATCACTCTACTCTTCTCTAATCATACTTTCTAAACCTTGTTCTTCATCTAACCAATCAAAAAATATTTAGCATACCAATGCAAACATCATGAGGTCTTTTCAGGGTTGTAATGGGGTTGAGGTAAAGGTAAGGGTATATATAAGGCTAAGTGAGCTAGTAAAGTGAATCCTTGATTAGTCTAAGATCTCACCTAACATATACATACTTTATACAATTTTAAAATACTTTACCTAACTACCCAAATTTTTCCCACTTTTGTATTACATGCTCATGTATCAAACTTATTTTTGAATTTGGTCCCATGTGCATTGATTCTTTTTATTTTGCATTTGGGGTAATATATTTTTTTCATTTTTCTTTTCTTCTTCTTCTTTTTTTTATCCCCTTATTTAATTACTTAATATATTTTTCTTCAATGCACATGGTAATTTAATTATTTTGATTTCACATGAGCATGCTTCCCAGATTTTCAAATAACTTATTCGATTTAATTCCCTACTTTTTCATATCATCCCATGTTCCCATAAAATTCCCCACACTTAAATTTTACACAATATCTATCTTAAGCTAACCAAGGATTCAATTTGGGATTCTTATTTTGTTTTTCTGCTTAAGGCTAGTAATGTGGTTATAAAACAGAAGGGATTTAAAAGCTCAAGGGGGCTAACAAGGGTGATGTAAAAGGTAGGCTAATTTTGGGATAAGTGAGCTAAAATCAAACAATGGCCTCAATCATATGCAAGCATGTAAATACACTAAATATTGGACATTCTATCATAGAGAAGAAAACACACAGGAATAAAATATTTATGGTTAAATAATGTAACCATATAAATAAGCTCAAATCTCACAGGTTGTGTGTTCTTTGGCTGAAAAATCATGTTCCAAATACAACTTCAAACAAATTTAACACAAAAAAATTTTAATAATTCTTTTTATTTAAATTAGTAAAATTTTTCAAAAATAGGGTCTTACAAAGAAATTTATTATTTTAACCAAGTAGTAACTAAATGCACAAAATCAAATAAATATGCAATCAAACATGCAAATGCAACAACTAACAAGGAAAATAAAATATTGGTGTTGATAAGAAAATACTAACCCATGGAGATCGGTATCGACCTCCCCACACTTAAAGATTGCACCGTCCTCGGTGCATGCTAAGATGTGTAAGTGGATGGGTTGCTTCAACTGAAGCTCCTCTCATCAAGGAATATGCGTAGGAACTTGTTTGACTCTCCCATTAAGAAGCTTTTCCTCTCCCTTTGTGGTGGCCATCTTGAAAGAAGAGGGAAAAGAAAAAGTAACCCAAAATAAAGATAGAAAATAAATAAAATATGGGTGTTAATGCCAGATAATAAGGGTCTCAATTACATGGTAGCTACAACATGCAAGTGAGAAAACAATAGAAGTACATGGCAGATCAAGAGTGCAAAAATTTGCAACAATGGGAGGAGAGAGTGGGTAATAAAAGACAATGTAAGTTCATGGAAATGCAAATGAAGTACAAGTATTATAAAAGATTGGCATTGGCAGATAATTAATATCATCCCACAGTGTAAAACAAGTTATTAAGCACCAAAGTAATTCAAGAAAAGATGTAACAGTTGAATAAGAACTTTTGAACACCAAAAATAATAAATTTAGAAAAATAAAAATATGCAATGAATGAAAGTATGCAAATAAATTAAATAAAATAGAATGGAAGTGAGAGAAAATAGGAAAGGAAGAAGAAAGAAATAAGAAAAGATAAGAAGAATAAGGATTCGGAGAAGAAAAGATAAGAAAATTGGCACTAATCTGGATAGGTTGTGCGATGTTGGCGACGCGGTCGCGTGGGTGACGCGGTCACGTGGTGCACGATAAGGTTGGGTGACGCGAACGCGTGGGACACGCAATCGCGTGACTCGATTTGTGCTAGTGGCGCGAGTGCAGCCTCGCGGTCGCACAACTCTCTGTTCAAAACTTAGTATTGCCAAAATTCAGGGTGACGCGGTCGCGTGGTTGACGCGATCGCGCGGTTGGCCTTATTTCCAATATGACGCGGACGCGTGGGTGACGCGTTCGTGTGGCAGGGCTTGTGCTACTAGCACGGGTCCAGCCCAACTCCAGCTCAACTCTCTGCCATACACCCTTTTTATGTCGATTTCAGGTCACGCGGCCGCGTGGGTGACGCGGTTGCGTGGGATGCCATTATTCCCATATGACGCGGTCGCGTGGGGTGATTTGTGCTATTGGCACGCCTCCAGTGCTGCTCCTGCGAAATTATCTGTTCATATTAAAATTGTCTCCCATCTCCTTGCGACGCGGACGCGTCGCTGATGCGGTCGCGTCGCGTGCTTGCTTTTTTTTTTTTTAAAGTCTGAAAAGATGAAGAATGCAGTGTTAATATGAATGTGATGCAAAACTCCATGTTCAATAAAATAAAATAAAACTTGAAAACAAATAAAACTAAATAAAAATGAAAAATGAACGATCATACCATGGTGGGTTGTCTCCCACCTAGCACTTTTAGTTAGAGTCCTTAAGTTGGACATTTGGGGAATCCTTTGTTATGGTGGCTTGTGCTTGAACTCATCCAGGAATCTCCACCAATGTTTATGATTCCAATGTCCTCCGGGATCCCAAACTAGGCACAGAAAGCCTTCAAGTAAGTTAAAGCAAGTGACAAGGCCCCAAGAGTGTTGATTTCTAGATTGAATTCCGGGGTCCCAGACCTTGCCTTTGCACCCGTCTTTTGGTTGAGCAATATTGTTCCATCCGGGTGGCAAGCAGTCTGAATTTTCACGTAAGCGGCCAAACAACTTCCTAGACCCATTTAGTTGAGCTTTACACCAACCTTTGCATTTAAACTTAAAGCTTCCAACCATGATGAACCTTGCAGGATAATTCTTACCACTGGCCATCTTCCTCTTACTCTTAATGTCACAAAGAGCTCTAAGTTGACCATCCGTCTCCAGTAGCCCATATTCAAGTGGAATTAGAAAGCTAAGGGATATGAATTTTACCCACTTGAATGTTATTAAGGATGATGGCAACTTAGGGGGAGGTGTTTTTAATGAAATTGCAAGCTCCACTCCCTTGTGCTCTTCTCTGATAATTACCACCTCTTTGAAAGCTTCTTCAATTTCAACCTCTTCCTCTTGGTAGCTTTCTTCCAATTCAATCTCCTCTTCATTTCTTTCCAAGGGCATGGGAGGTTGTGCTTCTTCTTCTTGAATCTCCATCGCTTGATCAACCTCTTCCAAGTCTTCAACTGTGATATGCCTTGGAGGTTGTACACCCTTCTCAGCATCAATTTCAAACGTCTTGGAAGGGGGTTCTATGACTGGACTTTCCCATGGAGGTTCTGCATCTCCTAAGTCTTCAACCAACTCTTCTTCTTGAACGATGACAACTTCTTCTACTTGTTCAAGTATGAATTCATGCTCTGTCTTGTCCACTGGAGCCTCTAGTATCTCCTTCCTGCTACGCTCTTTGTTAGACTGTTCATATGGGGCTGTGGCTGATCCTTGTGTATTTGAGCGCCTAGAAACCCATTGAATTACTACTTGCTCCAGTTGTCGAACGGTTGTTTGAAATTTATTTATTGTTTCCTTTAGGCGAACCTCTGCTTCTCGGGTTGCCGGACTTGGACATGATACATAGGAAAGTGGTGGTGATTGGAAGTGATTGGATTGGAATTGGGGTGGTTCTATATATGGTTCATATGGCTCATAAGGTCGTTGGTATGGTGGTTGAGGGTTAGGGTCATATGGAGGTGAATGGCGGAAAGAGGCTTGTGAGTATGGTGGTCCAAAGTTATGTTGGGGAAAGGGTTCATAAGCACATGGTGGTGGTTGTTGATAGTCCATTGGAGGTGGTTGTTGCCATGAGGGTTGATCAAATCCTTGTGGCTCCTCCCATCTTTGATTATTCCAACCTTGATGCCTATTCTCATTGTAATTTCTTCTTCCTGCAACATAATTGTAACCAGACTCATAGCCAAAGGGGTGAGAGTTCATAGTAGCAAATAAAAATTAAAAACAAAAATAAAAACAAATTGAAATTAAAAGGTTATTTAAATTTTGAATTTGAAAATTAAATTTTGAAATTTGAAATTTGCAATTTTGAAATTTGAAATTTTGAAATTTGAAATTTGAATTTTTGAAATTTGAATATTTGAAATTTGAAATTTGAAATTTGAAAATTTTTAAATTTAAATTTTGAAGATTTTTAAATTTGAATTTTGAAATTTGATTTTTGAAATAAGATAAGATAAGATAAAAATTTTAAAAATAAAAATCTGAATTTTTTTTTCGAAAAAAATTAATTAAAAATATTTTTGAATTTAATGAGGAAAGAGAAAAATAATAAAATGACACCAAATTTCAAATTTTTAGATGAAAACAAAGAAAACAACTAAGAACAGCTTGAAGGTCAAGATGAACGCGAAGAACAACTTGAAGATCAAGATGAACACTAAGAACAAATTTTTGAAAATTTTTTAATAACTAAATAAAACCAATAACGTCTTAATTTATGAAAAAGAAAAAATAAAAACAAAAAATAAAAACAAATAAGCAAGCAAAAAGCAAATATTTACAATAACCAATAATAAGGCACACGTTTGCAATTCCCCGGCAACGGCGCCATTTTGAAGAACTGAAGATTGATGGTTTAGAAGTTATAATAAACTCTCGTTGTAAGTATAGTTACTAAACCAAGCAATCAACCTTTCTTACAAAAGTTTTGGTTGTCACAAGTAACAAACCCCTTTTTAAAATTGATAACCGAGTATTCAAACCTCGGGTCGTCTTCTCAAGGAATTGCAGGGAGGTATGTTCTTATTATTGGTTATGGAGATTGTAAATTGGGGTTTTGGATCAAGGTAAAAAGTTAGTTAAGTAACAAGTAAAATAAAATAATAATAATAAAATAAACTCTTGGCAAAGTATGAAGAACTGGAAGTCCTATCCTAGTTATCCTTATCAATTGTTATGAATTGGATTCTTCCCCCACCTTATTAACCTCTAACTATGAAGGTAAGTTAAGTGGACAAATTAATTCGAATCCTCGAGTCCCAGTCTTTCCTTGGGAAAACTTAGAGTTATTGGATCTCGAAGTAATTCTTGAAGAATTCCAATTTTCAATCAACAATGAGTTTGATAACTCAAGAGTTACCAATGACTCAACCAAAGCCAAAAGAGAAAAATCTAAATTATTTATATAATAAAAAGGAGCAATCATAAGTCTGAAATACCTCAAAATATATTAAATAGAAAATCAATCTAAACATAGAGAGTCATAAACAAAATTGAGAAAAGAAATAAAAGAACATTGAACCTGGGATTGGGAGTCACTCCTAAAACTAAGAGAAGTCCTAAATCCTAATCCTAAGAGAGAGGAGAGAACCTCTCTCTCTAAAAACTACATCTACTCCTAAAATTGTGAATATGATAGCCTAATTATGAATGGATGCATTCCCCCACTTTATAGCCTATAATCTGTGTTTTCTGGGCCGCAAACTGGGTCAAAAACAGTCCAGAATTCGCTGGTTTCGAATTTTGCCACGCTAGTTTTTCGTCACTGCGACGCGGCCACAAGGATCACGCGGTCGCATCATCTAGCATCAGGGAAACTATATCATAATATATATCAAATCGAAGCCCCGGACGTTAGCTTTCCAACGCAACTAGAACCGCGTCATTTGGACCTCTGTAGCTAAAGGTAAAGCCGTTTGAGTGCGAAGAGGTCAGGCTAGACAGCTTAGCAATTTCTCTAACTTATTGTATTCCTTCCACTTTTGCATGCTTCCTTTCCATCCTCTAAGCCATTCCTGCCTTATAATATCTGAAAACACTTAACACACATATCAAGGCATCTAATGGTAATAAGAGAGGATTAATAATAAGCAAATATAAGATCAAAGAAGCATGTTTTCAATCAAAGCACATAATTAGGAAGGCAAATGTAAAACCATGCAAATAGTATGAATAAGTGGGTAAAGAGTTGATAAAATCCACTCAATTGAGCACAAGATAAACCATAAAATAGTGGTTTATCAGGGTTCAATAGCTCAATTACATGTATTCACCCCTATTATCTATATTCTTGCAAGTTTGAAATTCTTTTGATAATTCAATACAATTGTGGTTTGAACTTGATCCCTACTACTCTAGCTCTTATGCTCATATGTATATTCTCTTGGAAGTTGAATTGTTTTGACCAAGTATTTGCATTCACCATAGGTAGTTGCATTAGATAGGATTCATGTAGTTTAGTTGCATTAAATCATACCACTTGTTTCCCTTTTAATTTAGCATGAGGACATGCTAAGGTTTAAGTATGGGGAGGTTGATAAACCCCGTTTTCAGGGTTTATCTTGTATTGGATTTAGAGAATTTTGCTAACCTTTTCTCACATTTAGCCAATGATTTAGCATGATTGTGTAATCTCTCTCTTATTTGTACTTAGGTGTAAAAATCATGCTTTTTGGTCTTTAATTAGATAACTTTAACTTCTCTTTGATTCGATAAGATGCCTTGATGTGTTTGTTAGCAATCTCAGGTTGAAAAAGGCTAGGAATTAATCAAGGGAGCAAGGAAGGAAGCATGCAAGTGGAGAAGATCATGAAAAAGCCAAAGAGTTGAACTCGGCCATGGACGCGCGTGCGCACCAGGCGCTTACGCGCACATTGCGAACTTACCTATGGACGCGTATGCGTGCTGTGCGCGTACGCGTCGGTTCTGATTTATGATTTTTTAATGAAAATATGGCCAGCAAACTCTCAAAGCCTGTGGGGTCCAATCCAAGTCAACTTTGGCGCCAAAACACTCAAAAGGACCAAGGATTAAAGGGGGATGATCATCTTGAATCATAACACACATTAGGATTAGTTTTAGTCTTAGTTTTAGAGAGAGAAGCTCTCACTTCTCTCTAGGATTAGAATTAGGATTAGGTTTAGTTCAATAATTTAGATCTAGGTTTCAATTCATGCTTTCTTCTTCTTCTACCTCTCAATTCTATGTTGTTATATTCATCACTTTTCTATTGTTGTTATTACTTTCTTCTATTTTGTTTGTAGATCTACTCTTGTTTATCCTATTTTCTTTTAATGCAATTTGAGGTAATTCATAATAATTATGTTTCTTTTGATTGTTGTTATTAATTCCTTCAATAAGTAGTTGTTAGATTTCATTGTTGTTATCAATTTACCTTGCTTTCCTTCTATGCCTTCCAAGTGTTTGATGAAATGCTTGGTTGGACTTTAGTGTAGATTTTTGTGCCTCTTGGCTTTGGTAGAGTACTTAGTGACGCTTGAGTTATCTAATTCCTTTGTTGATTGATAATTAGAAGTTGCTAATTGACTTGGATACCACTAAAGCTAGTCTTTTCCTTGGGAATTGGCTAGGATTTGTGGAATCAAGTTGATTCATTCACTTGACTTTCCTCCATGATTAGAGGTTAACTAAGTGGTAGCAATGGATAATTTATGATCACAATTGAGGAGGATAACTAGGATAGGACTTCTAATTCTCACAACCTTACCAAGGGCTTTGTTAGTTGTTAGTTTATTTCCTTTGCCATTTATATTTCTTGCCTATTATTCCGAAAACCCCAAACAATACCTCATAACCAATAACAAGAACATTTGTTTGCAATTCCTAGGGAGAACGACCCGAGGTTCAATACTTCGGTTTATAAATTTAGGGGTTTGTTACTTGTGACAAACAATCTTTTGTATGAAAGGACAATTGCTTGGTTTAGGAACTATATTACAACGAGCTTTCAATTGTGAATTCTAAACCACACAAAAGTCCTCTCATCAGTTGCTCCACCATGTTAAAGCTAAAACAAATATTTTCTTTCGATAATTGCCTATGGACTGTAAACCATTCTCAAATCGATGGTCAATCGGAGAGGACAATACATACTCTAGAGATATACTAAGAGCTTGTGTGCTGGACCAACCGACAAGCTAGGATCAATACATGCCGCTAGTGGAGTTTACATACAACAATAGTTACCATGCAAGCATCGAAATGGCTCCATATGAGGCTCTTTATGGGAGAAAGTGCCAATCTCTACTATGTTAGTATGAGGCCAGAGAATCGAGTTTGTTGGGGCCTGAGTTGGTGGCAGAGATGACAGAACAGATTAAGAAGATCCAATCTAGAATCATTACTGCTCAGAGTCATCAGAAAAGTTATGTTGATCAGAGACAAAAACTTTTAGAGTTTGAAGAGGGCGACCATATATTTTTGAAGGTTACTCCGACTACGAGTTTGGAAGAGCAATAATGACAAAGAAAACTGAATCTCCGTTATATCGGTCCGTTTCAATCTGAAGAGAATTGAGCTGGTGGCGTATCGGATAGCTCTACCCCCTTATCTTTCAAACCTGCATCAACGTATTTCACATTTCGCAGCTTCAGAAGTATACTTTTGATGCAAGCCATATCTTAGAATCTTAATCAGTTCAACTGAAAGAATATTTGACATTTCAAGTGATTTCGGTCAGGATTGACGATATCAGCATTAAGAAACTCTGAGAAAAAGAAGTTCAGTTAGTAAAGGTTACGTGGAGTCGAGCCGGAGTTAAGCAGCACACCTGGGAGCTTGAATTGGAGATGAGGAAGGATTACCAGTAGTTATTCTCATGTAATTGAATTTTGGGGACAAAATTTCTAATTTGGGGGATAGGATATAAAACCCAGTAAATTAATAAATAATAAACTAATAGATTAATTATGAGCCAAAAAAATTAGAAAATTAAATTTTATAATTTGGAGAAGTAAAAATATTTAAAATACAAATTAAAATGCTAATTTTAAAGATTTTAGCTCAAAATTGGGCCAACGGGCTGAACTGGTTGAACCGGGCCCATGTTGGGCCCAAGTCCAACCAACAAAACCCTTCCCCACACTTAATGAAGCCTTCACTTCCCCCTTTCATTCAGAAAAACATGCTAAAGAGAACATAGAACCTTAACTCCCATTTCAATTCAAACTTCAATTCCTCCTAACTTTCAATCTGGAGTTTCAATTGCCGCACCATTTGTGACCACGTGACCATCTTGTCAAGCTCTTCAATCATTCAAAATAATTGAATTTCTCACCCGGTTCTCCACTCCCTTCAATTTCGTAATTTTAGTTCATGGGTTTTGAGAATTTTGTGATTTTGATGGTTTAGGGATACTCTAGTGCGAGGTATAGTTGGATTTCATGCAAGTGCTCAGTGGGTAAGGTAAGGAACCACTAAACCCTTGTTAATTAGTGAACTAAGTGAACCTTATATTGATTATAGTGAAATTGTATGAAATTAGATTGAATTTCATGTTGATTTAGAGTCAAATTGGTGAATTAGAACAAAATTTTGGTGGTTGAAGCTTGTTGAGTTGATTCGGAGACTTGGAAGCTTGTGAGCAAGAGGTTTTGTGGTGTTTTATGGCTTAGGGAGGAATCGGCCAAGGTATGGTTTTGGTTTCCTGTATTTAATATATAATGTTGCGTGAAAACTTAAGCTAGTTGCCTTAAGATAGGCTTAAATATTTTGAATGGTTGGATTTGATAGAATATATATATATACATATATATATATATGATGTGTGATGAGTATGTTGATGAGTTGATAATGAAAAGTTAATAATTTAAGTGATTAAATTATTGATAAGTAGGAGACTAATATTTGAGGGATGCATGTGAATGTTTGGGATTGGTTTTGGTTGCTAATAATTTGTTTTGTATTGAGAATTTTGGAAAACTAGAGGATTTGAACTTTTGGCAAAAACTGAATTTTTGAGCAACTTTAGCAGGCTTTAACTTGGCTTCCGGACTCCCAAATTTGGTGAAACTTATTTCAAATGAAAATTGGGTTTGTGAAGTTTATAACGTTCGAAGAACGGACTAAAAATATTTTTTAACAAAAAAGTTATGTGTGTCGAAAGTTTGGTATGAAAAACTAATTTTCTGAACTTAACTGCTTTTTGGCAAATCTGATATGGTTGCGTACGTGACAATGTCACGCGATGCGATTCTCGCATATGTGGCAGGTGGCTCGCGTACGCATGACCCCTGTTTTGCTAAAAATTGCAATTTTTTAGTTTTTAACCATTCATCTAGCTTTCTAAACTTCTGTAACCCCTAAAATCCATTAGCCAATGTTAGGCTTAGGAAGGAAAGCGAACCAATTGAGGGAGATTTCTGAAGTGAATAATTGAATTAATGAGGTTGAAATGTGGATAAGGATGATGATGATAATGATGAATTGTGATTGTATGAGTTATGAATAAAGGTGATGGTGATGTTGGTGTATTGTGATGATGATATTGATGATTAATGATAAACCACTATTTTACAGTTTATTTTGTATTGAATTGAGTGGATTTTATCAACTATTCTTACACTTATTCATGTAAATTGCATGTTTTTAAGTTTACTTCCTAATTTCGTGCTATGATTGAAAACATGCTTTTTTGTCCTTAAAATTGCTAATTTGTAATCTTCTCTTATTACCTTTCGATGCCGTGATATGTGTGTTAAGTGTTTTTAGCTTTTATAGGACAGGAATGGCTTAGAGGATGGAAAAGAAGCATGCAAAAGTGGAAGGAACACAAGAATTTGGAGATTTGAGAAGCTGGCCTCGACGTGCACACGTACGCGTGACTGCTGCAGCATCAAATGACGCACACGCGTGGCTGACACCTACGCATGGCCAGGTGCAAGGTTCAACTACTCGTACGCGTGACTGATGTGTACGCGTGACGAGCGTCACGTGCCTCAGTTACGGGAAAATGCTGGGGACGATTTCTAGGCTGCTTTTAACCCAGTTTCAGGCTCGAAAATAAAGACAAAAGGCTGTAGAGTGGAGCTAGAACGGGGATTCACTATTCATTCAAACACTTTAGGTTTTAGATGGAGGTTTCTAAAGAGGGAGGCTCTCTCCTCTCTCTAGGTTTTAGGGTTTTTAGTCTTATTTCTTCTTAGCTTCAGCATTTTATCTTGCTTTAATTTAGTTTTCTTCTACCTTTTGTTATTCTAGTATATTAATTTATCTTTTCTTGTTGATTTTGTTATTTTTCCAATTTAGTTTATGAACTCTTCTTGTTAGATTCAATTTCCTTTTAATGCAATTTGAGGTATTTCATGTTTATTGCTTCTTTCTTCATTTGTTGTTATTGATTTCTTGCAATTGTTAGTCTTAAATTTTACATTCTCTTATTACTTTTCTATGCTTTTATTTTGTGCCTTCCACGCGTTTGATAAAATGCTTAGGTGGATTTTAAAATAGATTTTTATGTTCTTGACTTGGATTGATTAATTAGAGACTCTTGAGTTGTCAAAGTCTCTTGTTGATTGGTAATTGAAGATTGCCGGTTAGCTTGAACTTCACTAAATCTAGTCTCTCCTATGTGTTGACTAGGACTGATCAACTCAAGTTGATTGTATGCACTTGACTTTCCTTCATTGGTTAGAGGTTAACAAAGTGAAGGCAATTTATATTTACCATCACAGTTGACGTTGATAATGAGGATAGGACTTCCAATTCTCTTTCCTTGCTATGAGGTTTCTTAGTTATTAGTTTATTTTCTTGCCATTTTACTTTCTTGTTTCTTATTACAAAACCCAAAAATATACTTTTCCATAGCCAATAATAAACTACACTCCCCTGTAATTCCTTTGAGAGAGGACCCGAGGTTTAAATACTTCGGTTAATTTTCTTGGGTTTGCTTAAGTGACAAAGAATTTAAACGTTGACCGAGGATAATTTGTTGGTTTAGAACTATACTTGTAATGCAACATTTTTGTGAAATTCTTTACCGACAATTTTCCTCCGTCAAGTTTTTGGCGTCGTTGTCGGAGAATTGCAAATGTGTGCCTTGTTATTGATTATATGTTAATATTGTAAATATCTTAATTTTTGGTGTGTTTGTTAGTTTTTTCTAGTTTTAGAACTTTGTTTGCTTACTTTTTGTTCGTATTTGTTTTTATTTTCTCTCGCTATAATGAATTCTCACCCGTTTGGCTATGAGTGTGGTTACAATTATGTTGTAGGAAGTGGAGATTACAATGAAAGCTTGCATTAAGGATGGGACAATCAAAGATGGGAGGAGCCACAAGGATTTGATCAACCCTCTTGGCAACAACCTCCTCCAATGTACTATGAGCAACAACCATTCCATGATGCATACCAAGACAATGGTTATGGTAGACCTCTTTGTGACAATTAACAACCACCACCATATACCTATGAACCCCCTCCTCAATATAGGCCTCAACCACCATACTCACAAGCCCCATTTTACCAAACACCATCCTATGACCCATATCCATCATACAACCAACCTTCCTTACCTCACCCTTATGACCATTATGAGAGAAAATCTATAGAACCACAACAATTTAAACACAATTACTCCAAAGAACCACCACATCAATATACACCACCTCCATATTTCCACCAAGAATCACCTTCCTATTATGAACCCTTTCTCCCAAATAATGAACCCTCCTATCCACCCCAAGCCCCAATCGATGATTCTCTCACTTTATTACTTTAAGAGCAACGTGAAACTCAAAGGAAGACACTAGAATTCGTGGCTATCTCGACCGAGGTAGTAAACACTTTGGCCTCCCAATACTCATGCACTCAAAGCACTCCCATTACCAATTGTGGAGAATCAATAGAAGAGTGTAGCATGAAGGAGAGATTAGAAACTCCGGTGGAGAACAAGGAGTGGGATTTGTATTGGAACAACTGGAGGAAGCTATAATTGTTGAAGAGGAAGAAGTGGTTGAAGACCTAAGAGATGCGGAACCTCCATGGGAATCTCAAGTCATAGAACCTCCCGCCAAGAAGCTTGAAATTGATGTTGAGAAGAATAGTGCACAACCTCCGAGGCATGTTCCCTATGAAAAATTGGGCAGAATAGATCAAGAGGCAAGTTACCTTGGTGACAATGACCATGAATGAAGTCTTTCGAGTGATGAATTTGCATCCACAATTGAACTCCTTGAGTTTGAAGAACCTTCTCCGATTGAATGTGAAAGTGATATCGAGGTAAACTTTTCTCAACCTCCAACTTATGACTTAAGTGACGGGGAAGAATTAGAAGAACTTGAAAATGGAGCGGTTGAAGCTGAAGAAGCTTGCAAAGAGGTGGAAGAATTCAAAGAAGAGCACAAAGGAGTGGAGCTTGCAAGGTCATTAGAAACACCTCTCCCCAAGCCATTACCATCCAACACAACATTCAAGTGGGTAAAATTCCTATCCTTAAACTTTACTTTCCCACTTGAATATGCTTTGTTAGAAACGGATGGGCAATTTAGATCTCTTTGTGGTTTTAAGAGTAAAAGGGAGATGGTTACTGGTTGGCAACACAATCCTAGGTTCATTATGGTTTGAAGTTCAAGGTCTAAGTGCAATAGTAGGTATAGTTCTCAATTGATTGGGTCTAGGAAGATGTCTTGGTGCTTAAATGAGAATTCTTCAACCTTGTCACCCGAATGGAAGCATTAAGATCAAGAAGGATGGGTGATGACAAACAAGGTTTGGGACCTCAGAATACACCTCAACAATCATCAATCCTGGGGCCTTGTAGCTTGTTCCAATTTGCTTGGAAGCTTGATGCACCGAGTTTGGGATCCCAGTCGATATTGGAAATACAAACATTGGTGGGGATTCAGGAAATAGTTCAAGTATAAGCCACCCTAGCAAGGACCCCACAAAATGTCCAACTTAAGGACAATAACTAAAAGTGCTAGGTGGGAGAAGCGCACCACGGTATGATCTTCCTTTTCTATAGCTTTTTACTTATTTGCCTATCTTTGTTTCACTAGATGTGTGTGAAATTTTTCAATTATGCATTTTGCCTCTGTTCATGTTAAAAAAAGACGTCTCACGCGTGTGCATGGCCGATGCTCAAACGTCATATTGAATGCCACAACCTCTGGTACAAAAATCAGAGAGTTACGCTAGAACCATGCGAGTGGAATTGCAGGTGCACAACTGATGAGCGGATAATTTATACGCTTTTTGGCATTATTTTTAGGTAGTTTTTAGTATGATTTAGTTAGTTTTTACTATGTTTTTATTAGTTTTTATGCAAAATTCACATTTCTGGACTTTACTATGAGTTTGTGTGTTTTCTGTGATTTTAGGTATTTTCTGGCTGAAATTGAGGGACCTGAGCAAAAATCTGATTCAGAGGCTGAAAAAGGACTGCAGATGCTGTTGGATTCTGACCTCCCTACACTCAAAATAGATTTTTTGGAGCTATAGAAACCCAATTGGCACACTCTCAGTTGCGTTGGAAAGTAGACATCCAGAGCTTTCCAGAAATATATAATAGTCTATACTTTTTCCAAGTTTTGATGATGCAAACTGGCGTTCAAACGCCAACTTTCTGCCCTATTCTGAAGTTAAACGCCAGAAACAGTTTACAAACCAGAGTTAAATGCCACAAACAGGCTGCAACCTGGCGTTTAACTCCAAGAAAAGCCTCTACACGTGTAAAGCTCAATGCTTAGCCCAAGCACACACCAAGTGGGCCCCGGAAGTGGATTTCTGCACTATTTGCACTTAGTTACTTATTTTCTGTAACCCTAGCTACTAGTTTAGTATAAAAATAACTTTTAGAGACTTACTATGTACCTCATGACATTTTTACACTTCACATTGTATTTCTGACAGCATGAGTCTCTAAACCCCATGGTTGGGGGTGAGGAGCTCTGCTCTGTTTCGATGAATTAATGCAATTACTACTGTTTTTCATTCAATCACGCTTGTTTCTATTCTAAGATATTCACTTGCACTTTACCTTGATGAATGTGATGATCCGTGACACTCATCATCATTCTCACCTATGAACGCATGCCTGACAACCACCTCCGTTCTATCTGTACTAGCTTGAGTGTGTATCTCTTAGCCTCCTGGTTCATGATCAGAGTCTTCGTGGTATAGGTTAGAATTATTGGCGGCCATTCCTAAGATCCGGAAAGTCTAAACCTTGTCTGTGGTATTCTGAGTAGGATCTGGGAAGGGATGACTGTGACGAGCTTCAAACTCGCGAGTGTTGGGCGTAGTGACAGACGCAAAAGAATCAATGGATTCTATTCCAACATGAGTGAGAACCGACAGATGATTAGCCATGCGGTGACAGTGCATTTGGGCCATTTTCACTGAGAGGATAGATGGTAGCCATTGACAACGGTGATTCACCAACATATAGCTTGCCATGGAAGGAGACCTGCGTGCATGAAGAAGAAGACAGCAGGAAAGCAGAGATTCAGAAGACAGAGCATCTCCAAAACCTCAATCTGTTCTCCATTACTGCATAACAAGTATTATTTATTTTATGTTAATTACTTTTCATAAACCCAACCATTATTATTAATTTCCTAACTAAGAATTACAAAATAACCATAGCTTGCTTCAAGCCGACAATCTCCGTGGGATCGACCCTTACTCACGTAAGGTATTACTTGGACGACCCAGTGCACTTGCTGGTTAGTGGTACGAGTTGTGAAAAGTGTGATTTACAATTCGTGCACCAAGTTTTTGGCGCCGCTGCTGGAGATTGTTCGAGTTTGGACAATTAACAGTTTACTTTGTTGCTTAGATTAGGAAAAATTTATCTTTTTAGTTTAGAGTCACTAAAATTGCGTCTTCTATTATTGTTTTTGGTTGAAACTTTTTTTTTAATCCTTATTTTCCTTTTCAAATTTTTTCGAAAAATTTTTTAAACTAATAATTGAGTTTTGCTGTTTGAGTTTAGTTTCATATTTTAAGTTTGGTGTCAATTGCATGATTTTATTTTTCTTTTAATTTTTTTCGAATTATTAGTGCTCAGAATATAAAAATTTTTAAGTTTGGTGTCCTTTGTGTTTCTGTTTTCTTAAAAATTTTTCAAAAGTTGTTCTTAGCGTTCATCGTGATATTCAAAGTTTTCCTGTTTGTTTCCTTTGTTTTGATCTAAAAATTTAAGTTTGGTGTCATTTTTACTGTTTTTCTCTTTCTTCATTAAATTCAAAAATATCTTTTCTCTTTATTTTAATTAATTTTCGAATTTTCCTTTAAAAATTTAGATTTTTTTTAAACTTTTTATTCTATCTTATCTTAGTTTTGAAATTTCAAATTTCAAAATCTTTTTCAAAAATCACATCCAAAGTTTTTCAAATCTTCTTAATTAAGCAATTAATTTGGTTTTCGAATTTATTTTTCCTTTTTTTTTTACTTTTCGAAATCTATATTTTAATTTTTAATTACTTTATTTTATTTTATTTTATTTTTTTATTATTCATTTTTTTTATAAAATAAAAAATAAAAAATATTTTAATTGCAATTCATATCAATTCTCTTTTATCCATCATGGACCTAAATGGGAATGAACAGTCCAGAAGGACTCTGGGTCATACGCTAACCCCATTACTGCTGCATATGGGAGTAGCATCTGTATACCTCCCATCAGAGCAAGTAGTTTTGAGCTAAATCCTCAGCTCATTGTCATGGTGCAGCAAAATTGCCAGTATTCCGATCTTCCACAGGAAGAACCTACTGAGTTTCTGGCGCAGTTCTTGTAAATTGCTGACACAGTATGTGACAAAGAAATAGATCAGAATGTCTACAGATTGTTACTGTTTCTATTTGCTGTAAAAGATCAAGCTAAGAGGTGGTTAAATAACCAACCTACAGCAAGCTTAAGAACATGGAAATAATTATCAGACAAATTCCTAAATCAATATTTCCCTCCAAAAAGGATGACACAGCTAATGCTGGACATCCAAGGCTTTAAACAAGAGGATGAGGAATCCCTTTATAATGCCTGGGAGAGGTACAGAGGGATGCTAAGGAAATGCCCCTCTGAAATGTTTTCAGAGTGGGTGCAGTTAGACATCTTCTACTACGGGCTTACAGAAAAAGCTCAGATATCTCTAGACCACTCAGCTGGTGAATCTATACACATATGAAAGACTATTGAAGAGGCTCAAGAGCTTATCGACATAGTTGCTAGAAATCAGCATCTGTACATAAGTAATGAGTCCTCCATGAAAGAAGAAGCTAAGGCAGTATCAACTGACTTTAGTCCTCAGGAACAAGTTGCTGAACTCAATCAGCAACTATCTTTTATAACAAGGCAGTTAGCAAAATTTAAGGAGATGCTACAAGAAACCAAAATTGCTAACAATGATATGGAATCACAATTGAATCAGACAAAATAGTAGTTATCAAAACAGATAATAGAGGAGTGCCAAGCAGTTCAATTAAGGAGTGGAAAAACATTAAATATCTCAACTCCAAGCAGCAGAAAGCCAAGAAAGGAACAACTGACAGAGGATGAGCAACCTGCTACCCAAAATCCCTCTGAGGACAGTAAGAGCCCAGATAGGAATAAGTCTGGCGATCAAACGCCAGAAACGGGTGAAAAACTGGCATTAAACTCCCAATCCATGTCCAGTTCTGGCGTTTAAACGCCAGAAAAGGGTAGGAATCTGGCATTAAACGCCCAATCCACGTCCAGTTCTGGCGTTCAAATGCCAGTGAGGGATCAGACACCTACAAGTGCTGACAATAACTCCCTCAAGAAGGCTTCTCAACCTGCCTCTGTAGGAAATAAACCTGCAGTAACTAAGGTTAAAGAATATAAAGTCGAAATGCCTTATCCTCAGAAACTCCGCCAAGCGGAACAGGATAAAAATTTGCCCTCTTTGTAGACCATCTCAGGACTCTTGAAATATAGATTTCGTTTGCTAAGTTCATGAAAGAGATCTTAAGTCATAAGAAGGATTGGAGAGAAACAGAAAAAGTTTTTCTCACTGAAGAATGCAGTGCAGTCATCCTAACAAGCTTACCAGAAAAGCTTAAGGATCCCGGAAGCTTTATAATACCATGCAGATTAGAGGGTACTTGTACCAAGACAACTTTATGTGACCTTGGGGCAAGTATCAATCTAATCCCTGCATCCACTATCAGAAAGTTTGGCTTGACTGAAGAGGTCAAACCAACCCGGGTATGTCTTCAACTTGCTGATGGCTCTATTAAATATCCATCAGGCATAATTGAGGACATGATTGTCAAGGTTGGGCCATTCGCCTTTCCCACTGACTTTGTAGTGCTGGAAATGGAGGAGCACAAGAGTGCAACTCTCATTCTAGGAAGACCTTTCCTAGCAACTGGACGAACCCTCATTGATGTCCAAAAAGGGGAAGTGACCTTGAGTGTCAATGAGGACGAGTTCAGGCTGAATGCTGTTGAGGCAATGAAGCATCTAGACACATCAAAAGACTGCATGCGTGTTGATATTATTGACTCCCTGGTAGAGGAAATCAACACGGCTGAGAGTCTCGAATCAGAGCTAGAAGACATCTTTAAAGATGTTCAGCCTAATCTGGAGGAATCAGAGGGAATAAAAGAGCCTCTGAAAATTCCTCAGGAAGAGGAGAAACCTCCTAAACCCGAGCTCAAACCACTACCACCATCCCTGAAATATGCATTTCTGGGAGAAGGTGACACTTTTCCGGTGATCATAAGCTCTGCTTTAAATCCACAGGAAGAGAAAGCACTACTTCAAGTGCTAAGGACACACAAGACAGCTCTTGGGTGGTCCATAAGTGATCTTAAGGGCATCAGCCCAGCAAGATGCATGCACAAGATCCTATTGGAGGACGATGCTAAGCCAGTGGTTCAACCACAGAAGCGGCTAAATCCAACCATGAAGGAGGTGGTGCAGAAAGAGGTCACCAAGTTACTGGAGGCTGAGATTATTTATCTTATTTTTGATAGCCCCTGGGTGAGCCCTGTTCAAGTTGTCCCCAAGAAGGGAGGCATGACAGTGGTTCATAATGAAAAGAATGAACTAGTTTCTACAAGAATAGTTACAGGGTGGCATATGTGTATTGATTACAGAAGGCAAAAGTGATTGCCACCAGGAAGGATCACTTTCCTACATAGCCATTGATAAGTTTAGATCATACAAGAATAGCCACCAGGAAGGATCACTTTCCTTTACCATTCATAGACCAGATGCTAGAGAGACTAGCAGGTCATGAATATTACTGCTTTTGGATGGCTATTCAGGTTATAACCAAATTGCAGTAGATCCTCAGGACCAAGAGAAAACAGCATTCACATATCCTTCTGGAGTGTTTGCCTACAGAAGGATGCCTTTTGGTCTGTGCAATACACCTGCAACCTTTCAGAGGTGCATGCTCTCTATCTTCTCTGATATGGTAGAGAAATTTCTGGAAGTCTTCATGGATGACTTTTGAGTATTTGGAGACTCATTCAGCTCCTGCCTTGACCATTTAGCACTTGTTCTGAAAAGATGCCAAGAGACCAACCTAGTTTTAAACTGGGAAAAATGTCACTTTATGGTAACTGAAGGAATTGTCCTTGGGCATAAAATTTCAAACAAGGGAATAGAGGTGGATCAAGCTAAAGTGGAAGTAATTGAAAAATTACCACCACCTGCCAATGTTAAGGCAATCAGAAGCTTTTTGGGGCATGCATGATTCTATAGGAGGTTTATAAAGGATTTTTCAAAAATTGCAAAACCTCTGAGCAATCTGCTAGCTGCTGACATGCCATTTGTGTTTGACACAGATTGTCAGCAGGCGTTTGAAACTCTGAAAGCTAAGCTGGTCACAGCACCAGTTATTTCTGCACCAGACTGGACATTACCATTCGAACTAATGTGTGATGCCAGTGACCATGCCATTGGTACAGTATTGGGACAAAGGCATAACAAGCTTCTGCATGTCATTTATTATGCTAGCCGTGTTTTAAATGATGCCCAGAAAAATTACACAACCACAGAAAAAGAATTACTTGCTGTGGTTTATGCCATTGATAAGTTTAGATCATACTTAGTAGGATCAAAAGTGATTGTGTACACTGACCATACTGCTCTTAAGGATCTACTTACAAAGCAGGATTTAAAACCCAGGCTCATAAGATGGGTGTTGCTTTTGCAAGAGTTTGATATAGAAATAAAAGACAGAAAAGGGACAGAGAACCAAGTGGCTGATCATTTGTCTCGGATAGAACCAGTAGAGGGGGCGCCCCCCTCTATTGAGATCTCTGAAACCTTTCCGGATGAGCCATTATTTGCCATTCAAGAAACACCATGGTTTGCAGACATTGCAAACTATAAAGCTGTAAGATTCATATCCAAAGAGTATAGCAGGCAGCAAATAAAGAAATTGATTTCTGATGCAAAGTACTACTTATAGGATGAACCATATCTCTTTAAGAGATGTGCAGACGGAATAATCCGTAGATGTGTGCCCAAGGAAGAGGCATCGAAGATCTTATAGCATTGCCATGGGTCACAATATGGAGGCCATTTCGGAGGTGAGCGAACAGCCACCAAGGTCCTCCAATGTGGCTTCTACTGGCCTACTCTCTATAGAGACTCCCGAGAGTTTGTACGTAATTGTGACAGTTGCCAGAGAGCTGGTAATCTGCTTCATGGTTACGCCATGCCTCAACAAGGGATCTTGGAGATTGAGTTGTTTGATGTATGGGGTATTGACTTCATGGGGCCTTTTCCACCATCATACTCAAACACGTATATTCTGGTGGCAGTAGACTATGTATCTAAATGGGTAGAGGCAATTGCAACACCCACTAATGATACTAAGACAGTTCTGAAGTTCCTCCAGAAACATATCTTCAGCAGATTTGGTGTCCCTAGAGTACTAATCAGTGATGGAGGCACTCATTTCTGTAATAAACAGCTTTACTCTGCTATGGTCCGATATGGAATTAGCTACAAAGTAGCAACTCCATATCATCCACAGACAAATGGGTAAGCTGAAATCTCTAATAGAGAACTAAAAAGAATCATGGGATTGTAATTACCCATAGAAGGGATTGGGCAAAAAGCTTGGATGATGCTCTGTGGGCATACAGAACAGCATTCAAGACTCCTATAGGAACCTCTCCATACCAGCTTGTGTATGGCAAGGCCTATCATCTGCCCATGGAACTGGAGCATAAGGCCTACTGGGCAACCAGATTCCTAAACCTGGATGCTAAGTTAGCTGGAGAGAAGAGATTACTCCAGTTAAATGAGCTAGAGGAATTCAGACTCAATGCTTTCGAAAATGCAAAAATTTACAAGGAGAAAGCAAAAACGTGGTATAATAAGAAACTGTTATCCAGAGTCTTTGAACTAGGACAAAAGGTTCTGCTGTTTAACTCTAGGCTCAGATTATTCCCCGGGAAACTGAAATCCCGGTGGAGAGGACCATATGTGATTACAAGTGTGTCACCATATGGCTCTGTGGAGCTTCAAGACATTGATTCTAATAAGAAGTTCATTGTTAATGGACAGAGAGTCAAGCATTATCTTGAAGGCAATGTTGAGCAAGAATGCTCAAAGCTGAGACTAGATTAAAAGCTCAGTAAGGTCCAGCTAAAGACAATAAAGAAGCGCTTATTGGGAGGCAACCCAATTTTTACTTATCTATGTTAATTTTCTGTTTTCCATTTTTATTTTATGTTTTCTTTAGGATGATGATCATGTGGAGTCACAAAAATCAAAGCAAAATCAAAAACAGCATTAAAAATAGCTTACCTTGGAGGAAGAGCTTACTGGCGTTTAAACACCAGTAAGAAGCATCAGACTGGTGTTTAACGCCAGAGAGAAGCATCAAGCTGGCATTAAACGCCAGAAACAAGCACCAACTTGGCGTTAAACGCCAACAAAGGGAGAAAAGCTGGCGCTAAATGCCAGAAACAAGCAGCAACCTGGCGTTTAACGCCAGGATTGCACTCTATGGGCGTTTTGCACGCCTAAATGGAGCATGGATGATAAGTCTTTGACCCCTCAGGATTTGTGGACCCACAGGATCCCCACATACCCCACCTCTCTCTCTCTCTCTCTCTCTCTCTCTCTCCCACCTTTTCATAACACTCTTTCCCAAATACCCTTTACCAATCACCTCCCCTACCCCTATATAAACACCTCACCACTCCTTCATTTTCACACATTACAACCACTACTTCTACCCCTTGGCCGAACCACATATCCCCCTCCATCTCCTTTATTTTCTTCTTCTTCTACTACTTTCTTTCTTCTTTTGCTCGAGGACGAGCAAACCTTTTAAGTTTGGTGTGGTAAAAGCATTGCTTTTTGTTTTTCCATAACCATTAATGGCACCAAAGGCCGGAGAAACCTCTAGAAAGAGGAAAGGGAAGACAATTATTTTCACATCGAGTCATGGGAGATGGAAAGATTCATCTCACAAACCCATCACTAAGAAAAGGATGGAGCAAACAAGAGAGCCCACTCATGGACCTCAACAAGAGCATGAGGAAATTCCTCATCATGAAATCCCTGAGATGCCTCAAGGGATGCACTTTCCTCCACAAAACTATCGGGAGCAAATTAACACCTCCCTAGGAGAATTGAGTTCCAACATGGGACAACTAAGGGTGGAGCACCAAGAGCATTCTATCCTCCTCCATAAAATTCGAGAAGATCAAAGAGCTATGAGGGAGGAGCAACAAAGGCAAGGAAGAGACATTGAGGAGCTAAAGCACTCCATAAGATCTTCAAGAGGAAGAACTAGCCGCCATCACTAAGGTGGACCCATTCTTTAATTTCCTTGTTCTTTATTATTCTGTTTTTTGTTTACTATGCTCTATGTTTATTCATGTTTGTGTCTTTATTACATGATCATTAGTGTTCAAGTGTCTATGTCTTAAAGCTATGAATGTCCTATGAATCCATCACCTTTCTTAAATGAAAAATGCTTTAATTACAAAAGAAGAAGAAGTACATGAATTTTGAATTCATCCTTGAGATTAGTTTAATTATTTTGATGTGGTGACAATACTTTCTGCTTTCTGAATGAATGCTTGAACAGTGCATATGTCTTTTGAATTGTTGTTTATAAATGTTAAAATTGTTGGCTCTTGAAAGAATAACGAAAAAGGAGAAATGTTATTGATAATCTGAAAAATCATAAAATTGATTCTTGAAGAAAGAAAAAGTAGTGAAGAACAAAGCTTGCGAAAAAAAATAAAAAAAATAAAAGAAAGAAAAAGAAAAAGCAAGCAGAAAAAGCCAATAACTCTTTAAAACAAAAAGGCAAGAGAAAAAAGCCAGTAACCTTTTAAAACAAAAGGCAAGGGTAATAAAAAGGATCCAAGGCTTTGAGCATTAATGGATAGGAGGGCCCAAAAGAATAAAATCCCAGCATAAGCAGCTAAACCAAGCTGTCCCTAACCATGTGCTTGTGGCGCGAAGGTGTCAAGTGAAAAGCTTGAGACTGAGCGGTTAAAGTCGTGATCCAAAGCAAAAAGAGTATGCTTAAGAATCCTGGACACCTCTAATTGGGGACTCTAGCAAAGCTGAGTCACAATCTGAAAAGGTTCACCCAGTTATGTGTCTGTGGCATTTATGTATCCGGTGGTAATACTGGAAAACAAATTGCACTAGCTTGAGTGTGTATCTCTTAGCCTCCTGGTTCACGATCAGAGTCTTCGTGGTATAGGCTAGAATTTTTGACGGCCATTCCTGAGATCCGGAAAGTCTAAACCTTGTCTGTGGTATTCCGAGTAGGATCTGGGAAGGGATGACTGTGACGAGTTTCAAACTCGAGAGTGTTGGGCGTAGTGACAGACGCAAAAGAATCAATGGATTCTATTCCAACATGAGTGAGAACCGACAGATGATTAACCGTACGGTGACAGCGCATTTGGACCATTTTCACTGAGAGGATGGATGGTAGCCATTAACAACGGTGATCCACCAACATATAGCTTGCCATGGAAGGAGACCTGCGTGCGTGAAGAAGAAGACAGTAGGAAAGCAGAGATTCAGAAGACAGAGCATCTCCAAAACCTCAATATGTTCTCCATTACTGCATAACAAGTATTATTTATTTTATGTTAATTACTTTTTATAAACCAAACCATTATTATTAATTTCCTGACTAAGAATTACAAAATAACCATAGCTTGCTTCAAGCCGACAATCTCCATGGGATCGACCCTTACTCACGTAAGGTATTACTTGGACGACCTAGTGCACTTGCTGGTTAGTGGTACGAGTTGTGAAAACTGTGATTTACAATTCGTGCACCAACAACCCAACCCACGCGTGCGCCTGATAAACCACTATTTTATGGTTTATCTTGTACTCAATTGAGTGGTTTTTATCAACTCTTTACCCACTTATTCATACTATTTGCATGTTTTACATTTTCCTTCCTGGTTTTGTGCTATGATTGAAAACATGCTTCTTTGATATTATATTTGCTTATTATTAATCCTCTCTTATTACCATTAGATGCCATGATATGTGTGTTAAGTGTTTTTAGAGATTACAGGGCAGGAATGGCTCAGAGGATGGAAAGGAAGCATGCAAAAGTGGAGGGAATACAAGAAGATGGAGAAACTGCTAAGCTGTCCAGCCTGACCTCTTCGCACTCAAACCGCTGTAACTTTAGCTACAGAGGTCCAAACGATGCGGTTCTAGTTGCGTTGGAAAGCTAACGTCCGGAGCTTCGATTTGATATATAATTTTTCATAGCTGCCTTGAGGCCAGGTGACGCGAACGCGTGGGTCACGCAGACGCGTGACCTGGCAAGAACACAACCCGCAAAACCGCGTGGACAACGCCTCCGCGTCACTTGTCCGCGACCTGAACGTACCAGAATACGCAGGGGACGATTTCTGGGCGGTTTCTGACCCAGTTTTCAGCCCAGAAAGCACAGATTAGAGGCTATAAAGTGGGGGAATGCATCCATTCTAGAGAGCTCGCATATTTTTTTACTTTCCATGATTTAGATTTAGTTTTGAGAGGGAGATTCTCTCCTCTCTCTCTTAGGATTAGGATTTAGGACTTCTCTTAGTTTTTAAGAGTAACTCTCGATCCAGGTTTAGTATTTACTTTAATTTATGTTTCTATGCTACTTTTACTTTAATGCTTTTATTCGTATCTATAAATGTTGCCAACTTGACTTATGAACATTTTCCATGTTATGATTTGAATTAATGATTATTTGAGGTATTTCAATTATTGATTGCTTTCTCCTTAATTTGTGTTACCATTGCTTTCTATCTAAGGACATTTTTATTCCAGCAATTTTACTTTTTCCCTTTTTGGTCTTGGTTAAGAAATCAGTAACTCAACATTATTAAACTCAACATAATTGATAATCGTTATCTTGCTAATTGAACTGAACTTCAATAATCCCAACTTTTTCTTAGGAAATAAATAGGATTTGAAGGTCAAACTAATTAGTCCCTTGACTTTCCTTTACTTTAGTAAAGGTTAACTAAGTGGAATTTAGATTCAACTTTCATTATTGTTGAGAGAGATAACTAAGTTGGACTTCCAATTTCTCTTACCTTGCCAAAAGTTTGCTTTACAGTAATTATTTATTTTAATTGCCATTTAAACTATTTATCATATCTACTCTTCACTCTCAACCCCGATTTTACAACCTCCATAACCAATAATAAGAACATACTTCCCTGCAGTTCCTTGAGAAGACGACCCGAGGTTTAAATACTCGGTTATCAATTTTAAAGGGGTTTGTTACTTGTGACAACCAAAACGTTTGTACGAAGGGATTTCTGTTGGTTTAGAGTATATATCTACAATGCGACTGTTTTTATGAAATTCTTTACTGGCAAAAATCCCAGCGTCAAAATGGCGCCGTTGCCGGGGAATTGCAAACGTGTGCCTTATTATTGGTTATTGTAAATATTTTATTTTCCTTGTTTATTTATTTTTATTTTTTTGTTTTTATTTTTGCTTTTTTTTTCGTAAATTAAGAGGTTATTGGTTTTTATTTTAAAATTTTTATCTTATCTTATCTTATTTCAAAAATCAAATTTCAAAATTCAATATTTAAATTTCAATTTTCAGAATTTCAAAATTCAAAATTTCAAAAAAAAAAAATTTTAAATTCAAAATTTCAAATTTGAGATTTAAAAATTTAATTTTTAAAATTTCAAAATTTAATTTTCAAATTAAAAAAAAAATTAAAATAACCTTTTAAATTCAATTTGTTTTTATTTTTGTTTTTAATTTTTGTTTGTTACTATGAACTCTCACCCCTTTGGCTATGAGTCTGGTTACAAATAATGTTGCAGGAAGAAGAAATTACAATAAGTACAGGCATCAAGGTTGGAACAATCAAAGATGGGAGGAGCCACAAGGATTTGATCAACCCTCATGGCAACAACCACCTCCAATGGACTATCAACAACAACCACCATATGCCTATGAACCCTTTCCTCAACATAACTTTGGACCACCACACTCACAAGCCCCTTTCTACCATTCACCTCCATATAACCCCAACCCTCAACCACCATACCAACCACCTTATGAACCAAATGAACCATACATAGATCCACCCCAAACCTCCATGGAGAAAGCACTTGCAAATCTAAACTCTACTATACAAGCTCTTGTCGCCCAAATTAGACCACCAAATACCTTCAACAATCAACCCTCAAGCTCTAGTGCACTTCCTTTTCAACCACAGAATGATCTCTCCATCCCATCACCACCATCCATGGAAGAGCACCCACATCCATCAATCCAAGAGCAACATGATCCCAATGATGCTATTGACATGGAACAAGAGAGAAGGGATCATCTTCGCGAATCCATACTTCATAAGGAGCTAGAGGAGGCCCTAAAGGTGAAGGTAGTAAATACCCTTGAAGATGAAAGAACAATTGAAAGGAGTTGTCATGGAAAGCAAATCATCAAGGATGAGTACGATTTTATATTAAAACTACTGGACAAAGCAGTAATTATTAAAGAGGAAAAAGTGGTTGAAGACTTGCGAGATGCTGAACCTCCATGGGAAAGTCAAGACATAGAGCCTCCTTCCAAGACGGTTGCATTTGAAGTTGAGGAGGGTGTACAACCTCCAAGGCATACCCTGGTTGAAGACTTTGGAAGAGGTTGAAATTGAAGAAGCTTACAAGGAGGTGGAAGTTGTCAGAGAAGAGCACAAGGGAGTGGAGCTTGCAATTTCATTAGAAATACCTCCCCCTAAGTTACCATCACCCTTCACAACATTCAAGTGGGTAAAATTCATATCCCTTAGCTTTCTAATTCCACTTGAATATGGGCTACTGGAGACGGATGGTCAACTTAGAGCTCTTTGTGGCATAGAGAGTAAGAGGAAGATGGTTAGTGGTTGGAGTTGTCCAACAAGGTTCAACATGGTTGCATACTCAAAGTTTAAATGCAAAGGTTGGTGTAAAGCTCAACTGAATGGGTCTAGGACGCTGTTTGGTAGCTACAGTGAGAATTCAAATTACTTATCACCCAGTTGGAAAAATACAGATCCCGACATGGATGGGTGTAATAGCAAGATTTGGGATCCTGGAATCTGCTTTGACACTTGTTACCCCGGGAGCCTAAGAATCTGTTTGAAGCTTCTTAAGGGCTTTACATGCTTAGTTTGGGATCCCGGAGGTTACTGGAAGTACAAACATTGGTGGGGATTCCGGGATCAGTACAAGCATAAACCACCATAACAGGAAGCTCACCAAATGTCCAACTTAAGAACTTTAACTAAAAGTGCTAGGTGGGAAACAATCCACCATGGTATGATCGTTCATTTTTCATTTTTATTTAGTTTTATTTGTTTTCAAGTTTTATTTTATTTTATTGAACCTGGAGTTTTGCATCACATTCATATTAACACTGCATTCTGCATCCTTTCAGATTAAAAAAAAAAAAAAGCGAGCACGCGACGCGACCGCATCAGCGACGCGTCCGCGTCGCAAGGAGATCGGAGACAATATTAATATGAACAGAGAGTTTCGCAAGAGCAGCACTGGAGGCGTGCCAATGGCACAAATCACACTACGCGACCGCGTCGTTGACGAGACCGTGTCATATGGGAATAATAGCCTCCCACACGACCGCGTCACCCATACGGCTGCGTGACCTGAAATCGGCGTAAAAAGGGTGTATGGCAGAAAGTTGAGCTGGAGTTGGGCTGGACCCGTGCTAGTAGCACAAGCCCTGCCACGCGAACGCGTCACCCACGCGTCCGCGTCATATTGGAAATAAGGCCACCTGTGCGATCGCGTCGACCACGCGAGCGCGTCACCCTGGATTTTGGCAATACTATGTTTTGAACAGAGAGTTGTGCGACCGCGAGGCTGCACTCGCACCACTAGCACAAATTGAGTCACGCGATCGCGTGCCCCATGCGTCCGCGTCGCCCAACCTTATCGCGCACCACGCAACCGCGTCATCCACGCGACCGCGTCGCCAGCGTCGTACAACTTATCCAGATTAGTGCCAATTTTCTTATCTTTTCTCTTCTAATCCTAATTTCTTCCTTCTCTCTCCTTTCTCACTTTCTTTTTTTACTTCTCATTCTTTTTCACTTTCATTTTATTTTATTTAATTTATTTGCATACTTTTATTCATTGCATATTTTTATTTTTCTAAATTTATTATTGGTGTTCAAATGTTCTTATTCAACTGTTACATCTTTTCTGGTATTTTCTTAGTGCTTAGTGACTTGTTTAATTCTGATTGGGTAATATTATTTAAATCAATGCTAATTTTTATAATACTGATATTCCTTTTGCATTGACATGAACTCACATTGTCTTTCATTACACACTCTGTTCCCCATTGTTGCAAAATTTGCACCATTGGTATGCCATGGCTTCTATTGTTTTCTCACTTACATGTTGAAGCTTCCATGTAAATGAGACCCTTATCATTTGGCATTAACCCACCCATACTTCTTTTATTTTCTTATCTCTATTTCTGGGTTACTCTTCTTCCCTTTTTCTTTCAGGATGGCCACCCGGAAGGGAAGCAGAAGACATTTTACATGGGGAGACAGACAAGTCCATCTGCACAATCCTTAGAGAAAAGCAACAGTTGAAACAACCCATCCACCTGCAAATCTCAGCATGCACCGAGGACGGTGCAATCTTTAAGTGTGGGGAGGTCGATACCGATCTCCATGGGTTAGTACCTTTCTGTTTCAACACCAATGTTTAATTAATTGTTGCATTTGCATGTTTATTTGATTTTATGCATTTAGTTACTACTTGGTTAAAGTAATAAATTTCTTTTGAGACCCTATTTTTTTTTTGAAAAATTTCACTAATTTAATTTGAAAATTTTATGTTAAAACTTGTTTGAAGTTGTATTTGGAACATGGTTTTTGAGCTAAAGAGCACACAACCTGTGAGATTTGAGCTTATTTATATGGTTACATTATTTAACCATAAATATTTTATTCCTGTGTGTTCCCTTCTCTATGATTGTAAACTATATTTTGTTCCATTATATATGTCCAATATTTAGTGTATTTACATCCTTGCATATAATTGAGGCCATTATTTGATTTTAACTCACTTATCCCAAATAAGCCTACCCTTTAAATCACCCTTGTGAGCTACCTTGAGCTTTTTAATCCCCATTTATTCTGTATTTTACCACATCACTAGCCTTAAGTAGAAAAATAATTAAATATCCCAATTGAATCTTTGGTTAGCTTAAGATATGGATTGTGTAACAATTAAGTGTGGGGAAACTGTGGGAACATGGGTTAATAAGGGAATGTATCATGTTTCTAATTTATTTGAATATTAGGAATTTGGGAACCTACTCATGAAAAAAACCAAAATAGAAAAATAATGGAGAATCCATGTGCATTGATAAGTTATGTTTGCTTTTATGATTCAAAAAAAAAAAAAAGAAGAGAAAAAAAGAAAAATATATATATATATAAAATATAAATAAATAAGGGGACAAAATTACCCCAATATTAAGTTTAAGAAAAGATCAATGCACATGTGATAAAAAATTAAAGAAAATTTGGTACATGAGTATGGAAATTATACAAAAGTGGAAATTATGGGTAGCTAGGCATGAATTTAAAAGTATATAGAGTATATGTATATTAGGAGAGAGCTTAGGTTAATTAAAGATTTATATTATAGCTCACTTGGCCATACATATATCCTTACCTTTACCTCAGCCCCATTACAACCTTGAAAAGACCTCATGATGTTTGCATTAGTACATTAAATATTTGCTGATTGGTTAGATGAAGAATAAAGTTTTAGAAAGCATGATTAGAGAAGACTAGAGTGAATTACCCTATACACTTGAGAAATTAGAGTGATATACACTTCCAGTGAGGGTTCAATGCTTGATTCTATGTTTCCTGCTTTCATGAGCTATCTTCTTACAAGTTTACTTGCTTTTTATTGTACGATTTGAATTAGTGAAATCTGATTTATGTTTGTCTTGAAGATCTTATTTACTTTTGACCAAGTAGGTAGAAATATTTTGCATGTAGTTGCATTCATAGGTTGCATTTCATACATTCTACCATTCCTCTTCATCTTTATAGCTTCTCTTGAGCTTAGCATGAGGACATGCTAATGTTTAAGTGTAGGGAGGTTGATAAAACACTATTTTATGGTTTATCTTGTACTCAATTGAGTGGTTTTTATCAACTCTTTACCCACTTATTCATACTATTTGCATGTTTTACATTTTCCATCCTGGTTTTGTGCTATGATTGAAATCATGCTTCTTTGATCTTATATTTGCTTATTATTAATCCTCTCTTATTACCATTAGATGCCTTGATATGTGTGTTAAGTGTTTTCAGAGATTACAGGGCAGGAATGGCTCAGAGGACGGAAAGGAAGCATGCAAAAGTGGAAGGAATACAAGAAGATGGAGAAACTGCTAAGCTGTCTAGCCTGACCTCTTCGCACTCAAACGGCTATAACTTTAGCTACAGAGGTCCAAACAACGCGGTTCTAGTTGCGTTGGAAAGCTAACGTCTGGGGCTTTGATTTGATATATAATTTGCCATAGCTGCCCCAATGCCAGGTGACGTGAACGCATGGGTCACGCGGATGCGTGACCTGGCAGGAACGCAACCTGCGCGGCCGCGTGGACGACGCCTCCGCAACAGTTGTCCGTGACCTGAACATACCAGAATATGCAGGGGGCGATTTCTGGGCTGTTTCTAACCCAGTTTTCAGTCCAGAAAGCACAGATTGGAGGCTATAAAGTGGGAGAATGCATCCATTCTAGAGAGCTCGCATATTTTATTACTTTCCATGATTTAGATTTAGTTTTGAGAGGGAGATTCTCTCCTCTCTCTCTCTTAGGATTAGGATTTAGGACTTCTCCTAGTTTTTAAGAGTAACTCTCGATCCAGGTTTAGTATTTACTTTAATTTATGTTTCTATGCTACTTTTACTTTAATGCTTTTATTCGTATCTATAAATGTTGCCAACTTGACTTATGAACCTTTTCCATGTTATGATTTGAATTAATGATTATTTGAGGTATTTCAGTTATTGATTGCTTTCTCCTTAATTTGTGTTACCATTGCTTTCCATCTAAGGACATTTTTATTCCATCAATTTTACTTTTTCCCTTTTTGGTCTTGGTTAAGAAATCAGTAACTCAACATTATTAAACTCAGCATAATTGATAATCGTTATCTTGCTAATTGAACTGAACTTCAATAATCCCAACTTTTTCTTAGGAAATAAATAGGATTCGAAGGTCAAACTAATTAGTCCCTTGACTTTCCTTTACTTTAGTAAAGGTTAACTAAGTGGAATTTAGATTCAACTTTCATTATTGTTGAGAGAGATAACTAAGTTGGACTTCCAATTTCTCTTACCTTGCCAAAAGTTTGCTTTACAGTATTTATTTATTTTAATTGCCATTTAAACTATTTATCATATCTACTCATCACTCTCAACCCCGATTTTACAACCTCCATAACCAATAATAAGAACATACTTCCCTGCAGTTCCTTGAGAAGACGACCCGAGGTTTAAATACTTGGTTATCAATTTTAAAGGGGTTTGTTACTTGTGACAACCAAAACGTTTGTACGAAGGGATTTCTGTCAGTTTAGAGACTATATCTACAACGTGACTATTTTTATGAAATTCTTTACTGGCAAAAATTCCAGCGTCAGCGCCTTGCTGACGCGTACGCGTCATTTGCATTTTGACGCGTCGTATGATGATACTGCCATCCCTGGTACATAAACCAGAGAGTTGTGATGGAATGCTGCCAGCTTCGTACGTCTAGCACGAACACTTATCACGCGTACGCGTGACTGAGGCTTACGTGTCGTCTCCTCTTTTCTACTTCCCACGCGTACGCGTACGCGTCACCTTCTTCTTTTGCACCCCATGTGTATGCATGAGCGACTTGTCCGCATCGCATCCCCGCGTTGTTCCATTCCCCATTTCTCTCTTCTCTCTTCTTTCTTCACTTCTTTCCTACTTCTTCTTCTTCTTTCTTCCTTTCTTCTTCCCTCCTCCTATTTCTTTTCTCCCTTTCTTACTTTCTTATTCTCCTTCTCTTCAACATTTTACTTTTGATTTTTATCCTCTTTCTTTTCTTTTGCTTATTGCATTCGCATATTTTCATTCATTGCATTTTAAGTTTGCTATTTTTCCATTGGTGTTGAAGTTTTTTATCCAACTGTTGAATACTACATGCATTGTTTTGGTGCCTCGTGACTTGTTTCATATTGATTGGGTAACAAAATTTTTATATCAATGCTTAATCTCTATTGCTACTTGCGTTCTTTGTGCATTGATATAAACTCACATTGTCTTTCATGAACCTCTTTTTCCTACCCATTGTTGCAATTCTTGCACCGTTGATATGCCCTTTGCTTACATTGTTTTCTTACTGATATGTTGTAGCTACCATGTAGTTGAGAACCCCATTCTTATTTGGTATTAGCCCCACCTATATTCTATTTGCTCTATTTTTTGTCTTAATCTTCCATCTTTTTCTCTCCTCTCAGGATGGTCACCACGAAGGAAAAGGAAAAGCTTCTAAATGGGACGGACAAACAAGTCCCCCCGCACAATCTTTTGAAGGAGCTCATCAATGCCATCCACTTTGTTCATCTTTGCATGCACTGAGGTTAGTGTAATCTTTAAGTGTGGGGAGGTTGAGACCGACTTCCGTGGGTATCTATTTCCTTTTTCAACACCAATTCTTAATTTTCTTTGTTAGTGAGTTGTTGCATTGCATGATAGAATGCATGTGTAGTTAGTTTCTTACATTTAGGTACTACTTGGTTGAAATAATGATTTCTTTTCCAAGAAACTATTTTAGGGTATTTCACCAATTTGAATTAAAATTTTTTAACTTGCTTGAAGAAATTTAATTTGGAACATGGTTTTAGAGCTCGAACACACAAGCTTAGTGAGCTTTTTGAACCTATTTGATTGGTTGCATCTTATCAACCAATGTTTTATTTTGGTGTGTGTTGTTCTCTCTAAAATTATGATCTTTGTCTTGCTTGATTCTATATTTCCATTGTTTGATGTATGCATGCACTTGTGTGATTGAGGCCCTTGTTTCACTAAGCTTACATACCCAAATGGCCTTACCCTTGTTATCAATCCTTTGCAAACCAATGTTGAGCGTTTTAATCCCATTTATTCTTTACTTTAGCACATCACTAACTCTAAGCAGAAAATAATAATGTCCTTAATTTGAATCCTTGGTTAGCTTAGACTAGTGAGAGTGTTCATGATTTAAGTGTGGGGAAATTGTGTTTGGAAACATTTGGTTTGGGAATTGAGTATGTTATACTTTTGTGAAAATATGAAAAAAAATATAGTTGAGCACATATTCACGTATGCAATACCTTAATCATATGCATTGAGAATAACAAAAGAAAAAAAACCAAAAAAAAAGAAAAAAAAGAAAAAGCAATAAAAATGGGACAAAATGGCCCAAAGTAAATGGTGGTAGCAATGCATATGTATTGTACTCAAATTTGGGATGCATGAATACGTGGAAAAGATAGTTAATGGGTAGTTAGACTTTGTATTTTGATTACATGGATTGTCTTAGGTTAGTGGGAAGTTTAGATTAATCAAGGATTCAGATTTTAGTCCACTTAACCAAATACATTCCTACCTTGACCTTAACCCCATTACAACCCTTGAAAGACCTCTTGATATGTGTATTCATGCATTAAATTTTTGTTGATTGGTAGAAGAAGAGCAATTCTTAGAAAGAAAGATTAGTAAAGAATTGAGAGAATCGACCCTTAAACACTTGAGTGATTAGAGTGTATACACTTCCGGTGAGGGTTTGATGCTCGATGCTTTGTTCCTGACTTTCACAAGCTTTCTTCTTGCAAGTCTAATTGTACTTCATTTTGAGATTTGATATAGTGGAATCCAGTTTATATTTGTTCTTGGAAGATTTATTTTCTTTTAACCAAGTAGGTAGAAGCATTTAGCATGTAGTTGCATTCATATAGATAAGTTGCATTGCATAAGTCTCACCATTTTTCCTTCACTCTTTTGGTTCTCTTGAGCTTAGCATGAGGACATGCTAATGTTTAAGTGTGGGGAGATTGATAAACCACTATTTTACGGTTTATTTTGTATTGAATTGAGTGGATTTTATCAACTATTCTTACACTTATTCATGTAAATTGCATGTTTTTAAGTTTCCTTCCTAATTTCGTGCTATGATTGAAAACATGCTTTTTTGGCCTTAAAATTGCTAATTTATAATCTTCTCTTATTACCATTCGATGATGTGATATGTGTGTTAAGTGTTTTCAGGTTTTATAGGGCATGAATGGCTTAGAAGATGGAAAGAAAGCATGCAAAAGTGGAAGGAACACAAGAATTTGGAGATCTGAGAAGCTGGCCTCGACGCGCACTCATGGATGAAGCGTACGCATGACTGGTGCAGTAGACAAATGATGCTCACACATGGCTGACGCCTACGCGTGGCCAGGTGCAAGGTTCAACTACGCGTTTATAAGATGATAAATGATTGATGATATATATATATATATATATCATCAATCATTTATCATCTTATTGGGGGAATTCAGGGATTCAGAGTGCCCGATCACATCTTGTATATATGTATAGACTCTTAAGGATGCGCGCACGTGATGAGCGGATATTTTATACGCTTTTTGACATCATTTTCATATAGTTTTTAGTAGTTTTTATTTAGTTTTTATTAAGTTTTTATAGGTTTTAGTGCTAAATTCATATTTTTGGATTCTACTATGAGTTTTTGTATTTTTGGCAATTTCAGGTATTTTCTGGCTGAAATTGAGGAGCTGGAGCAGAAGTTTGATTTAGAGACAGAGAAAGCACTACAAATGCTGTCCGGATCTGACCTGCTTGCATTAGGAAGGGATTTTCTAGAGCTGCATAAGTCCAAATTGAGCGCTCTTAATGGCTATGGAAATTTGACTTCTAGAGCTTTCCAGCAATATATAATAGTTCATACCTTGCTTCGGATTAGAAGGCCCAAAATTGGCTTCCAACGCCAGCTTCCTGCCCCTTTCCAGGCATCCAACGCCCAAAGAGCAGAGCCCAACGTCCAAAGGCCCAGAGTGGACCCCTAGCTGGTGTTTCATGACCCAGGAGCCTCATGGCACGTGGATCTCATCAAAGCTCAGCCCAAACACTCACCAAGTGGACCCCTAAAGTGGATTTTAGCATTAAATAGACTATTTTACCCTACTAGTCATCTGTTTAGTATTTAAAGTGTATTTTACATCAATCACGTGTATCATACATGATGTCAGGGCATTTTGGCCAGTTTCACTGACCTTTTCTTTACTGTTTTTAGGGTAGTTTCATGCATTTCCTTAGGAAATAAACTAGTTTTGGGTAGATATTCACTTACATCTTGATTCAAGCATACATTGTGCATTTTACATGATTTCATGAGGATTTTGCATGAATTTAAGGACAAATTGGATGTTGCATTTCCCATGACTTGGACTAGAACTTTGATGCACTTTATTGCTTAATTTCAGGACAAAGGAAGCAAAGAAGAACCACATTAGTGGCTACGTTAGTTGCACTAACGTTAACACTAACGTGGAATAGGAGTAACTTGCAAAGTTAATGAGAAAAGTGATTGCCAATAACGCTCTCGAAGCCATCATTGCCCACGTTAAGAAATAGAGCCAACGTTAGTGACACTTAACATTATCACTAACGTTGAACCAAGATCATGAGTTGCCACGTTAGAGTCCACGTTAACCTAGTTAACGTGGCCTCTAACGTTAAGAAGGAAGGGGGGAGCCAACGTTAGTGACACTCAACATTGTCACTAACGTTGGCCAAAGCACATTAAGCTACGTTAACTCCCACGTTAACCTAGTTAACGTGGAAGCTAACGTGAAGGAACAAAGTGGTCGACAACGTTAGTGACACCCAACATTGTCACTAACGTTGGAAGAACACAAGCCCCCAATGAGCCACGTTGACTCCCACGTTAATCTAGCTAACGTGGAAGCTAACATGAAGAAAAAAGGTGATCGCCAACGTTAGTGACACCCAACATTGTCACTAACGTTGGAAGGAGCCACACATGCCACCATGAGCCACGTTAACTCCCACGTTAACTTAGTTAACGTGGAAGCTAACGTGGATAAGGGAAGGATGAGCCAACATTAGTGACACTCAACTTTGTCACTAACGTTGGAGATGGCTAGCAAGGCCACGTTAGAAGCCACGTTAACCTAGTTACGTGGACTCTAACGTGGAAAATAGGGGCAATTTGGAACGTTAGTGACAATGGTAAGTGTCACTAACGTTCTCGAAGGATGGCAAGCCTGCGTTAAAAGAGCCACGTTAACTAAGTTAACGTGGGCTCTAACGTAAGGAAGGGGGAGGCTTCTCAACGTTATTGGGAAAGTTGAGTCCCAATAACGTGTGCGAAGGACATAGTGGAAACGTTAGTGGCAACGTTTGTGCCACTAACGTTGAGATTAACGTGGCCTTTAACTTTGGTGAGGAACGTTAGTAAAAAAGGTGATTGTCACTAACGTTCTCGAACCCATATTTTCACTGAATGTTAACACCACTAACTTCCTGAGCCAAAGCCCCTGCCCACTTCATACTTTCTCTCTGCAAGTAAAAGCTAAGCCCAATGAAGAAGAGAACTGCTTTCAACTCAAGATCCAAAGGCCCAAGACTTGAAGAATCAACTAGAAGAACAGAAGAATAGTATATATAGGAGTATCTTTGAAATATTTTGGAGAGTTGGAAATTATAGGGAGACTCTTAGCATAGAACTACTCTCTGTATTTACTTTCTTTGCACTTCTAAGTTTTCATCATGTATTCTCCATCTTTGTTTCCATTTTCCAGAGCTATGAACAACTAAATCCCTGTCATTGGGTTAGGGAGCTCTGTTGTAATTTGATGGATCAATACTAGTTTTCATTATTCTTCTTCTATCTTTTCTCTTGATTTTACTTGAAAGCTTTCGATCTTCATCCAATTGAGTAGTTATCTTGAAAAAGAAGCTATTCATACTTAGATCTCTTTTGAACCTTGAAAGAGGAATGAAGAGATCAAGCTAGAAATGCTTTCTCATGCTGGACCAAATTGGGTTTGGATGGATATGTGACAATAATCCTCCCAACACTTGGTTTGGGAAATGCATGTGGTATAATCAGTGACCATACTTCATCTCTTCTCATGAGCAATTGACCAAGGAATTGGCTATTGATCAAGATTTGAGAGATTGAATTACAAGAAATTGTAATTCAATCACTTAAGATTGCCAAGGAGATCAATGAGTGCATTGATTGAGGAAGAGATGAAAATAAAATTGATCCGGAGAATGCAACATCTCCTAAGCCCAATGAATTCCCCATTTCTGATCTTACCCATTCTCTTTAATTTCTATTATTTACTTTAATGAGCAATTCCCCCATTCCCATTTATAATTCTGCAATTTACCTTCCGTCATTTACTTTCAGATCTATAATTCTAGCATTTACTTTCCTGTCAATTACCTTCCCGCCATTTTATTTTCTGCAATTCTCAACTCAAATTCTGGATTCGCTCAACTAGAACAGTCCTCTAATTAAAGTTGCTTGATCAATCAATCCTTGTGGGATTCGACCTTACTCTATTGTGAGTTTTTACTTGACGACAAATTCGGTACACTTGCCGAAGGGAATTTGTTGTGAGACAAGTTTTCCGTGCATCAATACACCATTCACATTTTTACATTGTATTTTCTCTTCAGCATGATTTTCTAAACCTCCTAGGTTGAGGGGAGGAGCCTTGCTGAATCCTATGAATTAATAAAAATATTATTGTTTCTCTTCGATCCGTGTTTGATCAATTCAAAGATGTATATTTGTTCTCATCAATATGAATGTGTTGAACTGGCATAAGGTTATCACATTCTACATGGGTTCAGAGTGCGTCTTTCATCGGACAATGATGAACCACCAGCTTGAATATACGTCTCTCAGACGGCTAATCCACGATTTCGTTGGGGACTTCTCAAGATATCAGTTCAATCGATTTACAGAAAGATTAGGGTCTCTGTGGTAGAGGCTAGAATCCTAAGAAGCTTCACCCTCAATCAAAATGGATCCGCACTAAACCTAGGGTTCAGATCTGGAGGAGTATTGGCAGCTGCTCAAACTAATGTCAATCACATACAGCCTGCCATTGAAGAAATCCCTCACAAGCAAAGGAAGCAGTAATACCAGAGTTAATTCAGAAAGACAAAGTAACTCCAACTCTCAACTCTATTCCTATTACTTAATCCAATTGGTTTTACCCCTTTTGGATATTATTCTTACAACTCTATTCTTATTCCTATCCTTTACTTTATTATAATTCGATATTCCTTTCACAATCAACAACCTTCTGATCTTCCTGACTAAGACCTGCAGGATAACCATAGGTTGCTTCAAGCCACAATCCTCGTGGGATCGACCTTGACTCACTTAGGTACTACTTGGACGACCCAGTGCACTTGATGGTACACTAGTACGAAGGTGTGGGGATTCGTGCTACCAAGTTTTTGGCGCCGTTGCCGGAAATTGTTGAGTTTGGACAAACTACTGAATTGTCTTGCTCCCTAGATCTGGTATTTTCTTTAATTTTGTTAGCTTTTCTACTTTTAATTTTCTTCTTCCAATTTTTCGAAAAATCAAAATTTTTTTTAAAATATTTTTCTTTTCTTTGTTCAATTTTTGTTCTTGGTATTGAGTCTTGCATGTTCTTATTTTCTATTTTTCAATTCAAAAATTTTAAAAACTTTTTCATACAGTTTATTTTCAAGCATCCTTAGCTTTCTGATTGAGATACTTTATTTGCCTTGTTGAGTCTTTTATTTTTATTTTCTTTTCCTTATATTTTTCGAAAAAAAATTCTAAAACTTTTTTTAAAATATTTTTATTTTTCTTGTTTAATCTTTGTTCTTAGTTTGAGTCTTTTAGTTTTGTTCTTGTTGAATTTTTCGTCCCTTTTGAGTTTTTCTTTCAAAAAATTTTCAAAAATAGTTTCTTTGGTGTTTTCTTGTTGTGTTTCTTTTAATTTTTGAAAATTTGCTTTTGGTTTTCTAAAAATTTTAAGTTTGGTGTTCTTTTTGTGTTCTTGTGTTCTTTGAGTCTTTGAATTTTGTTCTTCGTGTTCTTGTCAATATTCAAAGTGTTCTTGAGTCTTGTATGAGTTTTGATCTTAAAATTTTTAAGTTTGGTGTTCCCTTGTGTTTTCCTCCAAATTTTTGAAAATTTGGGTGCACTAGATCTAAAAATTTTAAGTTAAAAATTCAGATTTTAATTTTAAATTTTTTTTATCTTAGCTTATCTTAATTTTAAAATTCAAAAATCAAATCTTTTCAAAATCAAAAATCATCTTTTTCAAAATCTTATCTTATCTTATTTCAAAATTTAAAATTTCAATTTTCAAAATTTCAAAATTTTAAAATTTAAATTTCAAATTTCTATTCTCAAAATTTAAAATTCAAAATTCAATTTTTAATTTTTAAATTTCAATTTTCAAAATTTGACTTTTTCAAAAATCAAAACTTTTTCAAATCTTTATCTTATCTTACTGACTTTTTCAAAATTCAAAATTTTAAAACTTCAAAATTCAAATTTCAAAATTCAAATTTCAATCTCAATTTTCAAATTTTAAATTTTAATTTTCAAATTTCAAATCTTAAATTCAAATCTCTTTTTAATTAGTTACTTATCTTCTCTTTCCTCTTTTTCAAAACTTCCTAACTAACTCTTCTATCTTCCAATTTTGGAAAACTTCTCTTCCACATCTCTTTATTCTTTTTCAAATTTTTTTCTTTTTAGTTAATTAATTTTAATTTTAGTTAAAAAAATTTATCTTATCTACTTCTATCTCTTTTTCTACTCCTTCTATCTTCTTCCTTCTTCATCCTCTACCTTTCTTAATCATGAACCCAAGTGGGAATGAAGAGTTCAGAAGAACTCTGGGATCTTATACAAATTCCAATGCTGACTTCTATAGAAGAAGCATCAGCATACCTCAAATCAGAGCTAGTAGCTTTGAATTAAACCCTCAACTTATTACTCTGGTGCAGCTGAACTGCTAGTATTCTGGGCTTCCTCAAGAAGAACCTACAGAATTCCTTGCAGATTTTTTAAGGATTGCTGACATAGTACATAGTGAGGGAGTGAACCAAGAGGTCTACAGGTAGTTACTCTTTCCTTTTGCTTTAAAGGATCAAGTAAAAAGGTGATTGGATAACCAGCCTAAAGCTAGTTTAAAAACTTGGAAACAGTTAGTGGACAAGTTTTTAAACCAATACTCCCCCCAAGAAAGGTGACCCAACTGAGACTGGACATCCAAGGCTTCAAACAAGGAGAAGGTAAATCTCTTTATGATGCCTAGGAGAGGTATAAGAGGATGCTAAGAAAATGTCCCACTGAAATATTTCCAGAATAGGTACAGTTAGACATCTTCTACTATGGGCTTTCAGACATGGCTAGAATGTCTTTGGACCACTCTGCTGGTGGCACCATACACATGAGAAAGACCATTCAAAAAGCCCAAGAGCTTATTGAGACAGTTGCCATTAATCAGCATCTGTACTCATCTCCTGAGGCCTCTATAAAAGGAGAGGTTAAGGCAGTAGTTGCTGAACCTAACCCACCAGAGTAGGATGGCCCATTGACTCAGCAACTGCAAGCCCTTGCCCAGTAAATGCTGGAACTGCAAGAGGCTCTACGAGAAACTCAGGCTTCTAATAAAAATGTAGAAGCCCAATTGAGCCAAACAAGACAGCAGTTATCTAAGCAGATAATAGATGAATGCCAGGCCATTCAACTAAGGAGTGGGAAAACCTTAAGCTCCCAACCTCATCCCAATAAAAATGAAAAGCCTATAGGATAACCAGATCTCTGCATAAAAGGGTTCTGGGCGTTCAAACACCCAGAGAAGTACCACCCCTGGCGTTGAACGCCAGGAAAGGGCAGAGACTGGGCATTCAAATGCCCAGAGAGGTATCCTTCTTGGCGTTGAACACCAGGAAAGGGCAGAGACCGGGCGTTCAAATGCCTAAGGGGATAGCAGCATGGGCGTTGAATGCCCAAGCAAGGGAGGTCAATCATTCAGTGATAGCAACCCTCCTAAGCAAGCTAGTAACCCCCATTCCAGCATACAAGGCATTCGGCCTCCATCAACCATGGTTGATGATTATAAGGCTAATATTCCATATCCTTAGAAACTTTGTCAAGAAGAAAGGGATAAACAGTTTGCCCGCTTTGTGGAGTGATAAACCCTGATTTTGTGGTTTATCTTGTGCTTAATTTGGGGGATTTTATCACCTTTTTCCACATTTATTCAATAAAATAGCATGGTTTTGCAATTCTCCCTTGATTTGTGCTTAAATGTGAAAACATGCTTTTTAGGCCCTTAAATTGGTGATTTTAACTCACCTATATTCCATTTGATGTCTTGATGTGTTTGTTGAGTGATTTCAGGTTCATAAGGCAAGTATCGGATGGAAGAAGTGAGGAGAAAAGCATGCAAAGCAGGAGAACACACGAAGAAATGAAGGAACCGGAAAGCTGTCAAGCCCGACCTCTTTGCACTTAATCAATCATAACTTGAGCTACAGAGGTCCAATTGAGGTGGTTCTAGTTGCGTTGGAAAGCTAACATCTGGGGCTTCAAAATGATATAAAATTTGCAATATGTTGCTTCGCGTTCAGGGGCGCGCATGTGCCATGTACGCGTGCGTGCCGATGCTGCTCATCGCCCACTAAAGTGAAATCGCCCCCAGCGATTTCTGAAGCACTTTGGGCCCAACCCAACTCATTTCTGATGCTATTTTATGCAGAATTCAAGCTTGGGCAAGGGGGGAGAAATTTTTTGGTAGCTTAGCATCATATAGTTTAGTTTCTAGAGAGAGAAGCTCCCTCTTCTCTCTAGAATTAGGGTTCTTAGGATATTTCCATCTTAGATCTAGGTTTAATTCATGCTTTGATTTACTCTTCCTTTGCAATACTTCTTCTTCTACTCTTCCTCTTTCTAGTTTTGCATTTAATTCATGTAATTCTCTACTTTTATGTTGATGCATTTTTGTTGTTCTATTTTCAATTCAATGCAATTTATGATTCATGTTCCTTTATTGTTGATTTGATTTTGTTGTTGTTTAATTCCTTGCAATTGAGTAGTGTATATTTACATTCCTTGCAATTTACTATGTTTTCCTTTTATGCCTTCCAAGTGTTTGATAAAATGCTTGGTTGGATTTTAGTGTAGATTTTATTCCTCTTGGCTATGGTAGAGTAATTAGTGACGCTTGAGTTATCTAATTCCCTTGTTGATTGATAATTAGAAGTTGCTAATTGATTTGGATACCACTAAATCTAGTCTTTCCCCTTGGGAGTTGGCTAGGACTTGTGGAATTAAATTAATTCATCCACTTGACTTTCCTCCATGGTTAGAGGTTAACTAAGTGGTAGTAATGGATAATTGTGGTCACAATTGAGGAGGATAACTAGGATAGGACTTCTAATTCTCATTCCTTGTCAAGAGTTTTCTAGTTGTTATTTTATTTTTATTGCCATTTACCTTTCATGTCTAATATCTCAAAAACCCCAAACATAACTCCATGACCAATAACAAGACACTCTGTTGCAATTCCTAGGGAGAACGACCCGAGGTTTAAATACTTCGGTTTATAGATTTTAGGGGTTTGCACTAGTGACAAACTAAATTTTTGTATGAAAGGACTATTGTTGGTTTAGAAACTATACTTACAACGAGATTTCATTTGTGAATTCTAAACCACACAAAAGTCTGTTCATCAAAATGGCGCCGTTGCCGGGGATTTGCAATGGTGTTGTGTTATTGGTTATTGTATATATGTGAATGTTGTGAATAGCTTGATTTTTGGATTGCTTGTTAGTTTTTGCTAGTTTTAGGACTTTGTTTCATTATTTCTTGTTAGCTTCTGTTTCTTATTTTCACTTTTCACTATGAACTCTCACTTTGGCTATGAGTGTGATTACAACTATGTTGTAGGAAATGGGAACTACAATGAAGATGTGCATCAAGGATGGGATAACCAAAGGTGGGAGTAGCCATATGCATATGATCAATCCTCTTGGCAACAACCTCCACCAATGCACTATGAAGAAGAGACCATTCTATGATGCATACCAATCCAATGGTTATGGTGAATTCCCTTGTGACTTCCAAGAACCACCACCATACACCCATGAGCCATATCCTCAACATAGCCATCAACCATACTCACAAGCCACTTTTCACCAACCATCTTCATATGACCCTAATCCATATCCATCTTACCAACAACCATATGAGCCATATGAACCACACATAGAGCCACCACCACTCCAACATCAAAATTTTCAAGAGCTACCCCCTCCATACTATTACCAAGATGAACCACCTCCAATGCATGCGAATTTTCAACCACAAGATGAATTTTACTTTCCACCACAACCTCCCATGGAAGAATACTCATGCCCATTAATCCAAGAGCCATATGACCCTACTCATGATATCCAAGAGGAGCAAGAGTCAAGGAATTGTTTCAAGGAGGCATTAGATCAATTTCAAGCAACCATGGAGCGTGTTGTGCAACAAATGAAAAGAGGGGAAAACATTAGACCACCACAACTCTACCAAGAAGAACCACCTTCTGACTCTGAATCCTTCTCCCAAATTGATGAACCCCTCCATTCACCCTAACCTCCGATGGATGACATCCTTAATGTTCTTGTTCAACGACAAGAGGAGATGAAAAGGGATGTAGAACAATTCACGGCTGCCTTGGATGAGGTAGTAAACCGGTTAGCATCCCACTGCTTGAACACTCAAGGAACTCCCACGGCTACATGTGGAGAATCAAATGAAGAGCATAGCATGAAGGAGAGATTAGTGGAGAATGAGGAAAGTTGTTTTGTATTGGAATAATTGGAGGAAGCCATAATTGTTGAAGTAGAGGAAGAGATGGTTGAAGACTTAGGAGATGCGGAACCTCCTTGGGAACATAGAGTTGAAGAAAACCCCTCCAAAATGATTGAAATTGATGCTAGGGAGGAAAGTGCACACCTTCCAAGGCATATTCCATATGAAGCCTTGGATGGGATAGAGCAAGAATTGAGTTCCCTTGGTGAGGAAGATCAAGCACCAAGTCTTAGTAGTGAAGAATCCTTTGAACATGAAGAACTTTCCCCCATTGGATTCAAAAGCAATGTGGAGGTAAATCTCTCTTGTCCTCCCATTTATGATTTGAGTAAGGGAAAAGGTTTAGATAAAACTGTTGAACAAAGGATTGAAATTAAGAGATCTTGTGAAGAGGTGGAAGTCCTTAGAAAGAGAAGGATGGGAATTGAATACGCTTTGTCAAGACCCTTGGAATCACCCTTGCCTAGGTTGCCATCTACACCTTCATTTGAGTGGGTGAAGCTCATTTCTATCAGCTTTATTATCCCACTTGAATATGGTTTGCTTGAAACGGATGGCCAACTTAGGATGCTTTGTAGGATGAAGCGTAAAAGAAAGATGTTTCGTGGTCGGCGTTGTAAATCAAAGCTCATTATGGTTGATGCATCAAACATGAGATATAAAGGTTGGAGTAGTGCTCACCTAGATGGGTCTAGAAGGATTGTTGGTCACTTTATAGAGAATTCACCTTGTTCACCACCCGGAAGGGCTAATGATGAGAATCAACTTCAAGACGGGTGTGAAAATAAAGTGTGGGACCCTGGATTACAAGAAGAAGATCAATTTTGGGAGCCCCAAACTTGTGAAGAACTCCATCAACACTTGGTGCGACTAATAAGGAATCTTGAGGCACAATGGAGAACTAAGCATTGGTGGATGTTCCAAGATGGCTTCAAGCACAAGCCACCTTGATGAGGAGCTCCCCATAAGTCCAACTTAAGGACAGTAAACAAAAGTGCTAGGTGGGAGACACCCACCATGGTAACATCTTTCCCTTTCCCTCTTTGTAAATATTGGTAATTTAGGTTTAATTTCATCTTTTGTTTGACTAGTTGAGTTTAATTGGGAGTCCAGTAGGTCAAATAAGGTTTTGTGATGTTTCGGTAGTTGTTTGGAGGTTGGGAATGCTTGGTTTGGTGCAAAAACATAAAAAAAATTTGAAAAATAGAGCACCAACCCGCGCGTGCGCGCACCTGGCGCGTACGCGCGCCTCAAGCATTTTCGACCATCCAAGCGGACGCGCCATGTACGCGTGCGCGTCGATTGAATTTTTCCACTTCCCATACATTCACCCGAGAGTTGTGCATGAAGTGTGACAACTTTGTGCCCAAAGGCACGCGCACGCGTACCTTGCGCATACGCGTCGACTCTTTACTTTGCCATGCACACGTACGCATCAGCAGCACGTACACGTCGCTTCCATTTCATCAATCCACGCTTACGCGCACATGACGTGCACGCGTGGATTGCCCTATTTCATCCACCTTCTTCTCTTCTCTTCTTTCCATTTCTTTCCTTCTTCTCTTTTCATTTCTTCTCTTTCCACCCTTCAAACATCATCCAACACTACCAAGCATCATGTAACACCATTTCTTTTAGTTGGTTAGTTAGTTTAATTTTTGTTTTCCATTACAAGTGTTGGATTACTAATCTTGTTTACTGTTTACTGCTGTTGCTTATTGATAGGATGTTAGTTTAACATCATTGTTGTTAATTGTACTTGTTGGATTTCTTTGTTGAGGTTATATTTGGTTACTTGGTTTGGAATTTTTCATGTTTAACACTTTTGAATACCAAGTACTTGTTACATTGCCTTCATGCATCTTAATTCTTTGAATTGCATGTTTTGGCCACCACGCATTCATCATCTATTGTTAGGCATTTGTACATTATAAATGCATTTTTTTAGGATGCTTGTTCTAATTGATCATCACCTATTTCATGCATTGAGTTTGTGGAATCGTGAAATTGGATCGAAAGCTTACCTAGCGACATATTTTTGAGCTTTCTAAGCTTTGTGGAGCATGCTTGCTATGTAATTGATTTTCACTTCTATCTTCTTTTTCCTAAGTTCCATAGCATCCATGCGTTTCACCTCTATGTCACTTAGGTATTGCAACAACCTCAATGTGTGTCATTGATTGTTGTGTGATTTTCATATACCATTTTGTTCACTAAATCTACCTACACATCAATCAATGCCCATGCACTATCCAATTTCACAATGGCTTGATTAATTGCTTGAATGCTTTTATGCTTCTTCACTACTTGTTTGGTTACCCTAACCTACAAGTCTTTTAAAGTATCTCAAGCACACTAGAATGAGTGAAGTGTATGCTTTCTTTTGTGTAAATGTGACATAGCTTTTTATACTAGCGTGTGTGTGTGTGTGTTCTAAATCGCACGCAATTTTAGAACCCGCACACCTATTTTTCATCAATGTCACACTAATTCACTCGCTCAATTCTAGTGATTCACCTCATTCCAACAATTCACGCTTCCTTGCTTTTGTATTTTCTCATCTTACGGAGTTTATTTTGTTTTTCATGATCGATGCACCATAAGTAAATATGGAAGCAGAAGGAAGAACACGCAGCAACTGGTTGACCTACCAGCTGAAGGTGGCAACTCGGAAAGTCGTCGTACCCCCTTGCTCATTTTTTAGTGCACCGAGGATGGTGCAAACTTTTAAGTGTGGGGAGGTCGTCTGACCACTCGGCGTTTTTGGGTAACAAGTTTCTAATCCCAACACTTTTGCATTTCATTTTAGGATTCTTAGTTGCACTTTCTTATTTTGCATATGTATATAATAAGCTTAGTCAAAATCATGATAGTTTCCAAGAATTTTATCTATAGGGCACTCCAATTGAAAAAAAAAATTTTTTAGAACTTGCTTGAATTATATACTTTGTGGAACATGATTTTTGAGCTAAGAACACAAGCATGTGAGGTTTGAGCTTAATTGTGTGGTTACATCATACATAATCACTTACTTTCATTCTTGTGTGCATTATTCTCTTTCAATGATTGTAATCTTTGATTTGTTTAATTCTATATGTCCATTATTTTGTGTATACATGCATTTACATGATTGAGGCCATTGTTCAAATAGCTCACTTACCCAAATAGCCTACCTTTTATCTTCTATTGTTGGCCGATTTTGAGCCTATGCTTAACCCACTTGTTCTTAATTGTAGCACATTACAAGCCTAAGTGAAAAACAATAAATATCCCTTAATTTGGATCTTTGATTAGCTTAGGCTAGTGAGAGTGTTTATCATTTGATTTTGGGAGAGTTGGGAACATTGGATAGAGATAAAAGTGTGTTTTTGTATTTGTGTTGAGAATCTTGGGAATTGGGTACATACTCATGTATTAATCATATGTAAACCATATGCATTGATGTTCTTGTATATATTATAGTTTGAAAAGAAAAAAAATTTTAATAAAAAGAAGAAAAAAAATGAAAATAAATAATAGAAATAGAAAAAAAAGACAAAGAATTGCAATAAAAAGGGGACAAAATGCCCCAAAGCAAGGTTCAATAAAAGTCAATGCATATGGGTGGTGATCAAAAAGAGAATGCATGAGTGTGTGAAAAAGTGAAGAATGGGTAGTTAGGTTTGTTTAGAATTGTATAGGTTGTCATAGGTTAGGTGGGAAGTTTAAGTTAATCAAAGATTCAAATCTCTAGCTCACTTGACCATATGCATCCTACCTTGACCCTAGCCCCATTACAACCTATGGGAAAGCCCTCGTGATATTTGTATGCATGCATGAATTAATTGTTGATTGTTAGATGAAAAATAAATCTTGGAAAGCATGATTAGGGGAGAATTGAGTAAATCAACCCCATACACTTGAGCTACTAGAGCAGATACACATCCGGTGAGGGTTCGATTGCTCAATTACTTGTTTCCACCCATGATAATCTTTTCTTGCAAGTTTGGAAAAATTTTTTTAATTATTCAATTCAATTGTGGGTTTGATTTGACTGCTATGCCTTTAGCCCTTGTACTTAAATATGTTTTCTTGGAAGTTGACTTGTTTTGACCAAGTGGATGCATTCATGTAGATAGATTCTATATAGATAGATTGCATTTAGTTAATTTGCATTGAATAAATGTTGATACCCCTTTGCTTATTTCTTGATTTTAGCATGAGGACATGCTTAGTTTAAGTGTGGGGAGATTTGATAAACCCCGATTTTGTGGTTTATCTTGTGCTTAATTTGGGAGATTTTATCACCTTTTTCCACATTTATTCAATGAAATAGCATGGTTTTACAATTCTCCCTTGATTTGTGCTTAAATGTGAAAACATGCTTTTTAGGCCCTTAAATTGGTGATTTTAACTCACCTTAATTCCATTTGATGCCTTGATGTGTTTGTTGAGTGATTTCAGGTTCATAAGGCAAGTATCGGATGGAAGAAGTGAGGAGAAAAGCATGCAAAGTGGGAGAACACATGAAGAAATGAAGGAACCGGAAAGCTGTCAAGCCCGACCTCTTTGCATCTAATCGACCATAACTTGAGCTACAGAGGTCCAAATGAGACGGTTTTAGTTGTGTTGGAAAGCTAACATCTGGGGCTTCAAAATGATATAAAATTTGCGATATGTTGCTTCGCGTTCAGGGGCGCGCACGTGCCATGTACACGTGCGCACCGATGCTGCTCGTGGCCCACTAAAGTGAAATCGCCCTAGCGATTTCTGAAGCACTTTGGGCCCAACCCAACTCATTTCTGATACTATTTCATGCGAAATTCAAGCTTGGTCAAGGGAAGAGCAATTGTTTGGTAGCTTAGCATCATGTAGTTTAGTTTCTAGAGAGAGAAGCTCCCTCTTCTCTCTAGAATTAGGGTTCTTAGCATATTTTCATCTTAGATCTAGGTTTATTTCATGCTTTGATTTACTCTTCCTTTGCAATACTTCTTCTTTTACTCTTCCTCTTTCTATTTTTACATTCAATTCATGTAATTCTCTACTTTTATGTTGATGCATTTTTGTTCTTCTATTTTCAATTCAATGCAATTTATGATTCACGTTCCTTTATTGTTGATTTGATTTTGTTGTTTAATTCCGTGCAATTGAGTAGTGTAGATTTACATTCCTTGCAATTTACTATGTTTTCCTTTTATGCCTTCCAAGTGTTCGATAAAATGCTTGGTTGGATTTTAGTGTAGATTTTGTTCCTCTTGGCTATGGTAGAGTAATTAGTGACGCTTGAGTTATCTAATTCCCTTGTTGATTGATAATTAGAAGTTGCTAATTGATTTGGATACCACTAAAGCTAGTCTTTCCCCTTGGGAGTTGGCTAGGACTTGTGGAATCAAATTAATTCATCCACTTGACTTTCTTCCATGGTTAGAGGTTAACTAAGTGGTAACAATGGATAATTGTGGTCACAATTGAGGAGGATAACTAGGATAGGACTTCTAATTCTCATTCCTTGTCTAAAGCTTTCTAGTTGTTATTTTAATTTTATTGCCATTTATCTTTCATGTCTAATATCTCAAAAACCCCAAACATAACTCCATGACCAATAACAAGACACTCTGTTGCAATTCCTAGGGAGAACGACCCAAGGTTTAAATACTTCGGTTTATAGATTTTAGGGGTTTGCACTAGTGACAAACCAAATTTTTGTATGAAAGGACTATTGTTGGTTTAGAAACTATACTTACAACGAGATTTTATTTGTGAATTCTAAACCACACAAAAGTCCGTTCATCACGGAGTATCTCAGAACGTTATAGATAAAGATCCCTTTTGCAGAAGCTCTTGAACAGATACCTTCTTATGCAAAGTTCATGAAGGAAATTTTAAGTCATAAGAAATATTGAAGAGAGACACAAACAGTTCTCCTCACTGAGGAATGTAGTGCAATCATTCAGAACAGCTTACTAGAGAAGCTTAAAGACCCTGGAAACTTTATGATACCATGCACTCTAGGTGATGCTTATATACGGACAGCTCTATGTGACCTTGGAGCAAACATCAACCTAATACATACTTCACTAATAAAGAAGCTTAGTATAACTAATGAATTCAAAACAACCCGCATGCATGTGCCTTCAACTTGCTGATGGTTCTATTAAGATACCATTAGGAGTAGTTGAAAATATGATTATTAGGGTTGGACCATTTGTCTTTCCCACTGACTTTGTGGTATTGGACATGGAGGGGCACAAGAGTGCATCCCTTATCCTAGGAAGATCTTTTCTAGCTATAGGACGTACCCTCATTGATGTTGAAAAAGAGGAAGTAACCCTGAGAGTCAATGAGAAAAAGTTCGTACTGAATGCTGTCAATGCTATGCAGGATACAGACATTCCTGAGGAATACATGAGCGTTGACTTCATTGATTCCCTTGTGGAAGAAGTCAACATGGCCGAAAGCTTCAAGGAAGGGCTAGATGATATCCTTGATGATACTCAGCCTAATTCAAAGGAACCTCTGGAAACCTCTGAGAAAAAGGAGAAGCCTCCAAAGCTTGAGCTTAAGCCACTACCATCCTCCCTAAAATATACATTTCTAGGAGATGGAGATACTTTTCTTGTGATCATAAGCTCTACCTTAGAACCACAGGAAGAAGAAGCACTCATTAAAGTGCTCAAAACACATAGGACCACCCTTGGGTGGACTATAAGTGACCTTAAGGGCATTAGCCCAGCCCGATGCCTGCATAAAATTCTGTTGGAGAATAATGCCAAACTAGTGGTACAACCACAGAGGCGTTTGAATCCAACTATGAAGGAAGCAGTGCAGAAGGAAGTCACTAAACTCTGGGAGGCTGGGATCATTTATCCCATTTCTGATAGCCCCTGGGTGAGCCCTGTCCAAGTTGTCCCTAAAAAGGGAGGGATGACAGTGGTTTATAATGAAAAGAATGAGTTGATCCCTAAAAGGACAGTTACAGGGTGGTGTATGTACATTGACTACGGAAGACTCAATGACGCCACCAGGAAAGATCACTTTCCTTTACCCTTCATTGGCCAAATGCTAGAAAGACTAGTAGGTCATGTTTTTTATTATTTCCTAGATGGATATTTCGGGTACAATCAAATAGCAGCAGATCCACAAGATCAAGAGAAGACAGCATTCACATGCCCATCTGGCGTGTTCGCCTATAGATTTATGCCATTTGGCCTGTGTAATGCGCCTGCCACCTTTCAAAGATGCATGTTATCCATCTTCTTTGATATGGTAGAGAAATTCCCTGAAGTATTCATGGATGACTTCTCTGTTTATGGAGACTCATTTGACTCCTGTCTTGATCATCTAACCCTGATCCTGAAAAGATGCCAAGAAACAAACCTAGTTCTAAACTGGGAGAAATGCCACTTCATGGTAACTGAAGGCATTGTTCTTAAGCATCGGATCTCAAACAAGGAGATAGAAGTAGATCAAGCTAAGGTGGAAGTGATAGAATGCTTGCCTCCACCTACTAGTGTTAAGGCAATCAGAAGCTTCCTAGGCAATGCAGGGTTTTACCGGCGGTTCATAAAGACTTTTCAAAGATTGCCAAACCCCTGTGTAATCTCTTGGCCACTGATGTTCCATTCGTCTTTGACCAAGAATGCCTGCATGCCTTTGAAACTCTGAAGGCCAAGCTTGTCACTGCTCCTATCATCTCTGCACCCAACTGGGACTTGCCATTTGAGCTAATGTGTGATGCAAGTGATCATACAATTGGCGCAGTCCTAGGGCAGAGACATGACAAGCTTCTGCATGTTATTTATTATGCTAGTCGTGTATTAAATGATGCGCAAAAAAACTACACTACTATAGAAAAGGAGCTACTTGCAGTGGTCTATGCCATTGACAAGTTTAGATCCTATCTAGTAGGATCTAAGGTCATTATTCATACTGACCATGCTGCTCTAAAATATCTACTCACTAAATAGGATTCTAAACCCAGACTTATAAGATGGGTGTTTGATGAACGGATTTTTGCTAGTAAAGAATTTCACAATAAATTCTCGTTGCTAGTATAGTTTCTAAACCAACAAAGAATCCTTTCATACAAAAATTTGGTTGTCACTAAACAAACCCAATAAAATTAAATCGAAGTATTTAAACCTCGAGTCGTCTCTCAAGAAATTACAGGGAAGTGTAGTTATTATTGGTTGTGGAAAATTATCTTTTTGGGTTTTTGAAATAAGGAACAAGGAAATAAAATGACAAGAAATTAAATTAATAACTAAGAAAACTCTTGGCAAGGTATGAAAATTAGAAGTTCTATCCTAGTTATCCTTATCAATTATGACATCAATTGTCCATTGCTACCACTTAGTTAACCTCTAACTATGAAGGAAAGTCAAGTGGATGAATCAATTTGATTCCTCAAGTCCTAGTCAACTCCTAAACAAAGACTAGCTTTTGAGGGATCCAAATCAACTAGAAACTTTCAATTATCAATCAACAAAGGAGTTTGATAACTCGAGTCTCCAATTACTCAACCAAAGCCAAAAGGAGAGAAATCTACACTAAACTCCAACCAAGCATTTTCTCAAACACTTGGGAGGCATAACATAAAAGCATAGAAAAGTAGCAAGGAATATTAAATCCAAACAACCAATTGAAAACATCAATGACTGATAAACCACTATTTTATGATTTATCTTGTGCTCAATTGAGTGTTTTTATCAATTCTTCACCCACTTATTCATATAAATTGCATGGTTTTACAATTCCTTCCTTATTCTGTGATATATGTGAAAACATGTTTCCTATGACTTAAAAATATTAATTTTAATTATCCTTTATTACCATTCGATATCGTGATCTGTGTGTTAAGTAATTTCAGGCTTTATAGGGCAGGAATGGCTTAGAGGACAGAAAGGAAACACACAAAAATGGAAGGAACACACAAAATGGAGTTTTAAAGAAAAGGGCAGCGACGCGCACGCATGGACGACGCGGATGCGTGCCTTGTACAGAGCACAAATGACGCGTACACGTGGCAAGGAAAATCTCTAAATGACGCTGATGAGCGGATAATTTATACGCTTTTTGGCAATGTTTTTAGGTAGTTTTTAGTATAATTTAATTAGTTTTTACTATGTTTTTTTTACTTTTTATGCAAAATTCACATTTCTGGACTTTACTATGAGTTTGTGTGTTTTTCTGTGATTTCAGGTATTTTCTGCCTGAAATTGAGGGACCTGAGCAAAAATCTGATTCAGAGGCTGAAAAAGGATTACACATGCTATTGGATTTTGACCTCCCTGCACTCGAAATGGATTTTCTGGAGCTACAGAAACCCAATTGGCGCGCTCTCAATTGCGTTGGAAAGTAGACATCCAGGGCTTTCCAGCAATATATAATAATAGTCTATACTTTCCCGAGTTTTGAGGACGCAAACTAGCGTTCAAACACCAACTTCCTGCCCAATTCTGAAGTTAAACGCCAGAAACAGGTTACAAACCAGAGTTAAACGCCACAAACAGGCTGCAACCTGGCGTTTAACTCCAAGAGAAGTCTCTACATGTGTAAAGCTCAAGGCTCAGCCCAGGCACACACCAAATGGGACCTGGAAGTGGATTTCTGCATCATTTACTTATTTTCTGTAACCCTAGCTATTAGTTTAGTATAAAAACTACCTTTAGTGATTTATTTCACATCTTTTGATCATTTTTGAGACTATCTTTGAATCACTTTTGATATCTTGATCACGTTTAGGGGGCTGGCCATTCGGCCATGCCTGGACCATTATCACTTATGTATTTTCAACGGTGGAGTTTCTACACCGCCTAGATTAAGGTGTGGAGCTCTGCTGTTCCTCATGAATTAATGCGAAGTACTATTATTTTCTATTCAATTCAAGCTTATTCTTATTTCAAGATATTCACTCGCACTTCAACTTGATGAATGTGATAATCTGTGACACTTATCATCATTCTCACCTATGAACGCGTGCCTGACAACCACTTCCGTTCTATCTGTAATAGCTTGAGCGTGTATCTCTTAGCCTCCATTCTGAAAGATCGGAGTCTTAGTGGTATAAGCTAGAATCAACTGGCAGCATTCTTGAGATCCAGAAAGTCTAAACCTTGTCTGTGGTATTCCGAGTAGGATCTGGGATGGGATGACTGTGACGAGCTTCAAACTCGCGAGTGTTTGGCGTAGTGACAGACGCAAAAGGATCAATGGATCCTATTCCAACATGATCGAGAACCGACAGATAATTAGCCGTGCGGTGACAGCGCACTTGGACCATTTTCACTGAGAGGACGGACGATAGCCATTGACAACGGTGATCCCCCAACATACAGCTTGCCATGGAAAGGAGTATGAATGATTGGATGAAGGCAGTAGGAAAGAAGAGATTCAGAAGGAGCAAAGTACCTCCATACGCTTATCTGAAATTCTTACCAATGAATTACATAAGTATTTCTATCTTGTTTTATATTTTATTTATATTTTAATTATATTTTAATTATCAAAAATTCATAACCATTTGAATCTGCCTGACTGAGATTTGCAAGATGACCATAGCTTGCTTCAAGCTGACAATCTCCGTGGGATCGACCCTTACTCACGTAAGGTTTATTACTTGGACGAGCCAGTGCACTTGCTAGTTAGTTGTGCGAAGTTGCGAAAAAGAGTTGAGATTACGATCGTGCGTACCAAGTTTTTGGCGTCGTTTTAGAGATCACAATTTCGTGCACCAAGTTTTTGGCGCCGTTGCCGGGGATTGTTCGAGTTTGGACAACTGACGGTTCATCTTGTTGCTCAGATTAGGTAATTTTATTTTAATTTTAAGCTTTTTGTTTTTATTATTTTTATTTTCGAAAAATTTTCAAAAAAAATTAATTATTCTATGACTTCAGAATTTTCAAGAATGAATTTTAGAGTTTCATGATGATCTGTTGAAGTCTGGCTGGCTGTGAAGCCATTTCTAATCTTTTGGACCGAGGTTTCAATTCATCATCACAAGAGCTTGTTGATTTCTATCAATCTTACTGTTGTATGTAATGTTCTGCTGAAGCTTGGCTGGCAAATTGCCATGTCTAGATTTTTGGACCGAAGCTTTAGACTAAAGCTTGGCTGGCTAGTAAGCCATGTCTAATTCCTGGACCGAAGCTTTAGACTAACATTGCATGATTCCTGAAATTCTTAATAAAAATTTTGAAATCCTTATTTTTCTTTTTCCAAATAATTTTCGAAAAAAAATACAAAAAAATTTACAAAATCATAAAACCAAAAATAATTTTGTGTTTCTTGTTTGAGTCTAGTGTCAAATTGTAAGTTTGGTGTCAATTGCATCTTTTTAATTTTTCTTTAAATTTTCGAAAACTCATTCATGTGTTCTTCATGATCTTCAAGTTGTTCTTGATGATCTTCTTTGTTTGATCTTTGCATTTTCATATTTTGAGTCTTTTCTTGTTTTTCATATGCATTTTCAATTTGTTAGTGTCTAAAGTTTGAAAATTTCTAAGTTTGGTGTCTTGCATGATTTTCTTTTCTTAAAAATTTTCAAAAATAAGTTCTTGGTGTTCATCTTGACATTCAAAGTGTTCTTGGTGTTCATCTTGACATTCAAAGTGTTCTTGCATGCATCATGTGTTTTGATCTTGAATTTTCATGTTTTGTGTCATTTTTATGTTTTTCTCTCTCCTCATTAAAAATTCAAAAATAAAAAAATATCTTTCCCTTATTCTTCTCATAAATTTCGAAAATTTGGATTGACTTAGTCAAAAATTTTTTAAAAATTTAGTTGTTTCTTATTAGTAAAGTCAAATTTTCAATTAAAAAAAATTCTATCTTTTCAAAATCTTTTTCAAAAATCAAATCTTTTTCATTATTTCCTTTATTTTCAAAAATTTTAAATTTTGATTTTCAAAATCTTTTTCTTATTTTTTTTCATGATTTTCGAAATTAATGTTAACATTTAATATTTTGATTCAAAAATTTCAAGTTGTTACTTGCCTATTAAGAAAGGTTCAATCTTTAAATTCTAAAATCATATCTTCTAGTTTCTTATTAGTCAAGTAATCAACTTTAATTTCAAAAATCAAATATTTTCAATTTCCTTTTCAAACCTTTTTCAAAATGATCTTCAATCATATCTTTTTAAAAATCAATTTCAAAATCTTTTCTAACTTCCTATCTTTTCAAATTTGATTTTCAAATCTTTTTATTTTTTTTCAATTAACTACCTGACTTTTTGTTTGATTTTAAAAGTTTTCTATTTCAATCATATTTTTTTCAAAACCACCTAACTAATTTCCTCTCTCTAATTCGAAAACTCCTCCCCTCTTTTTCAAAATTCCTTTTAATTAACTAGTTATTTTAAATTTTAATTTAATTTTATTTCTTCTCTTAATTTTCGAATTCTAAATAATAATTAAAATTAAAACAAAAATAGTTTTCCTTTTATTTTAATTTAAATTCGAATTTTTCTCTTCTCCTTCTTCTATTCTTCTCTTCTCCTTCTTCTATTCTTCTCTTCTTCTACTCACATAAAGGAATCTCTATACTGTGACATAGAGGATTCCATATTTTCTTTGTTCTCTTCTCTTTCATATGAGCAGGAACAAGGATAAAGGCATTCTTGTTGAAGCTGATCCTGAACCTGAAAGGACTCTTAAGAGGAAACTAAGAGAAGCTAAAGCACAATACTCTGAAGAGGACCTAACTGAAATTTTCAAAACAGAGAAAACAGCTATGGCTGAACCCAACAACAACAAGGCAAGGAAGGTGCTTGGTGATTTTACTACACCAACTTCCAATTTCTATGGAAGAAGCATCTCAATTCCTGCCATTGGAGCAAACAACTTTGAGCTTAAGCCTCAATTAGTTTCTCTAATGCAACAGAATTGCAAGTTTCATGAACTTCCAATGGAAGATTCTCATCAGTTCTTAGCTGAATTCTTGCAAATCTGTGACACTATTAAGGCCAATGGAGTTAACCCTGAGGTCTACAGGCTTATGCTTTTCCTTTTTGCTGTAAGAGACAGAGCTAGAACATGGTTAGATTCACAACCTAAGGAAAGCCTGAACTCTTGGGAAAAGCTTGTCAGTGCTTTCCTGGCCAAATTCTTTCCACCTCAAAAGATGAGCAAGCTTAGAGTGGAAATCCAAACCTTCAGACAGAAGGAAGGTGAGTCCCTCTATGAAGCTTGGGAAAGATATAAGCAATTGATCAAAAGATGTCCTACTGACATGCTTCCAGAATGGAGCATCATATGTATATTCTATGATGGTCTGTCTGAGTTGTCAAAAATGTCATTGGACCATTCTGCAGGAGGATCTCTTCATCTGAAAACCCCTGCAGAAGCTCAGGAACTCATTGAAATGGTTGCAAATAACCAGTTTATGTACACCTCTAAGAGGAATCCTGTGAACAATGGGACGTCTCAGAAGAAGGGAGTTCTTGAAATTGATACTCTGAATGCCATATTGGCTCAAAACAAAATATTGACTCAGCAAGTCAATATGATTTCTCAGAGTCTGAATGGATTGCAAGCTGCATCCAACAGTACTAAAGAAGCATCTTCTGAAGAAGAAGCTTATGATCCTGAGAACCCTGCAATGGCAGAGGTGAATTACATGGGAGAACCCTATGGAAACACCTATAATCCTTCATGGAGAAATCATCCAAATTTCTCATGGAAGGACCAACAGAAGCCTCAACAAGGCTTCAACAATAATGGTGGAAGAAATAGGTTTAGCAATAGCAAGACTTTTCCATCATCTTCTCAGCAACAGAAAGAGAATTTTGAATAGAGCCATTCTGGCCTGGCAACCATAGTCTCTGATCTATCTAAGACCACACTAAGTTTCATGAATAAAACAAGGTCCTCCATTAGAAATTTGGAGGCACAGGTGGGTCAGCTGAGTAAGAAGATTACTGAAACTCCTCCCAGTACTCTCCCAAGCAATACGGAAGAAAATCCCAAGAGAGTGCAAGGCCATAACCATGACTAACATGGCCGAACCTGGAGAGAGTGAGGAGGACGTGAGTCTTAGTGAGAAAAGCCTCATGGGACATCCTCTGGACAGAAAGTAGTTTCCCTTTGAGGAACTAAAGGAATCTGAGGCTCATACAGAGACCATAGAGATTCCATTGAACTTCCTTCTGCCATTCATGAGCTCTGATGAATATTCTTCCTCTGAAGAGGATGAAGACATCACTGAAGAGTAAGTTGCTATGTATCTAGGAGCAATCATGAAGCTAAATGCCAAGTTGTTTGGTAATGAGACTTGGGAGGATGAACCACCCCTTGTTCACCAATGAACTGAGTGCATTAATGAGGCAGACATTACCTCAGAAGAAATCGGATCTCGGAAAATTCTTCATACCTTGTACCATAGGCACCATGACCTTTGAGAAGGCTCTGTGTGACCTGGGGTCAGGGATAAACCTCATATCACTCTCTGTAATGGAGAAACTGGGAATCTTTGAGGTACAAGCTGCAAGAATCTTATTAGAGATGGCAGACAAATCAATGAAACAGGCTTATGGACTAGTAGAGGACGTGCTAGTAAAGGTTAAAGGCCTTTACATCCCTGCTAATTTCATAATCCTAGACATTGGGAAGGATGAGGATGAATCCATCATCCTTGGCAGACCCTTCCTAGCCACAACAAAAGCTATGATTGATGTTGACAGAGGAGAGTTGGTCCTTCAGTTGAATGAGGACTACCTTGTTTTCAAGACTCAAGGTTCTTCTTCTGTAACCATGGAGAGGAAGCATGAAAAGCTTCTTTCAATACAGAGTCAAACAAAACCCCCACATTCAAACTCTAAGTTTGGTGTTGGGAGGCCACAACCAAACTCTAAGTTTGGTGTTGAGAGGCCCCAACCTTGCTCTGATTATCTGTGATGCTCCATGAGAGCTCACTGTCAAGCTATTGACATTAAAGAAGCGCTTATTGGGAGGTAACCCAATTTTATTTCATGATATTTATTTATTTTCCATTATTATTTTATGTTTTCTTTAGGTTGATGATCATGTGAAGTTACAAAAACAACTGAAAAACCAAAAATAGAATAAAAAACAGCATTAAAAACAGCTCACCCTGGAGGAAAAGCTTACTGGCGTTTAACGCCAGAAAGAAGCATCAAGCTGGCGTTAAATGCCAGAAACAAGCTACAGATTGGCGTTTAACGCCAGAAACAAGCACCAAGTTGGCGTTAAACGCCAAAAAAGAGAGAAAAGTTGGCGTTTAACGCCAGAAACAAGCAACAACCTGGCATTAAACGCCAGGATTGCAGTCTAAGGGCATTTACACGCCTAAATGGAGCAGGGATGCTAAGTCCTTGACCCCTCAGGATCTGTGGATCCCACAGGATCCCCACCTACCCCACCTCTCTCTCTCTTCTTCACACCTTTCCATAACACTCTTCCCCAAATACCCTTCACCAATCACCTCCATATCTCTTCCCCAAATACCCTTCACCAATCACCTCATTCACTCTTCCCCAAAAACCCCACCTACCTCCAAATTCAAAATCCTTTCCCTCCCAAACCCAACCCTAATACACAAAACCTAACCCTCCCCCACTCCTATATATACCCCTCACCACTCCTTCATTTTCACACATTACAATTACTACTTATACCCCCTTGGCCAAATTCACCCTCTCCCTCCATCTCCTTTATTTTCTTCTTCTTCTCCTTCATTCTTTCTTATTTGCTCGAGGACGAGCAAACCTTTTAAGTTTGGTGTGGTAAAAGCATTGCATTTTGTTTTTCCATAACTATTTATGGCACCTAAGGCCGGAGAAACCTCTAGAAAGAGGAAAGGGAAGGCAATTGCTTCCACCTCCAAGTCATGGGAGATGGAGAGATTCATCTCAAAGGTCCATCAAGACCACTTCTATGAAGTTGTGGCCAAGAAGAAGGTGATCCCTGAGGTCCCTTTCAAGCTCAAAAGGAGTGAGTATCCGGAGATCCGACATGAGATTAGAAGAAGAGGATGGGAAGTTCTCTCCAGTCCTATTCAACAAGTCGGAATCTTAATGGTTCAAAAGTTCTATGCAAACGCATGGATCACTAAGAACCATGATCAAAGTATGAACCCGAATCCAAAAAATTGGCTTACAATGGTTCGGGGGAAATACTTAGATTTCAGTTCGGAAAATGTAAGGTTGGCGTTCAACTTGCCAATGATACAAGAAAATGCACGCCCCTACACTAGAAGGGTCAACTTTGATCAAAGGTTGGACCAAGTCCTCATGGACATATGTGAGGAAGGAGCTCAATGGAAAATTGACTCAAGAGGCAAGCCGGTTCAATTGAGAAGGCATGACCTTAAGCCTGTAGTTAGAGGATGGTTGGAGTTCATCCAACGCTCTATCATTCCTACTAGCAACCGTTCCAAAGTAACTGTGGATCGGGCCATTATGATCCATAGTATCATGATTGGGGAGGAAGTGAAAGTTCATGAGATTATACCTCAAGAACTCTACAAGGTGGCTGACAAGTCTTCCACTTTAGCAAGGTTAGTCTTTCCTCACCTCAATTGTCACCTCTGCAATTTGGCTGGGATTGTCATAGAGGGAGACATCCTCATTGAAGAGGACAAGCCTATCACTAAAAAGAGGATGGATCAAACAAGAGAGCCCACTCATGGACCTCAACAAGAGCATGAGGAAATTCCTCATCATGAAATCCCTGAGATGTCTCAAGGGATGCACTTTCCTCCACAAAACTATTGGGAGCAAATTAACACCTCCCTAGGAGAATTAAGTTCCAACATGGGACAACTAAGGGTGGAGCACCAAGAGCATTCTATCCTCCTCCAGGAAATTAGAGAAGATCAAAGAGCTATGAGGGAGGAGCAACAAAGGCAAGGAAGAGACATTGAGGAGCTAAAGCACTCCATAAGATCTTCAAGAGGAAGAACTAGCCGCCATCACTAAGGTGGACCCGTTCTTTAATTTCCTTGTTCTTTATTTTTCTGTTTTTCGTTTACTATGCCTTATGTTTATTTATGTTTGTGTCTTTATTACATGATCACTAGTGTCTAAGTGTCTATGTCTTAAAGCTATGAATGTCCTATGAATCCATCACCTTTCTTAAATGAAAAATGTTTTTAATCACAAAAGAACAAGAAGTACATGATTTCGAATTCATCCTTGAAATTAGTTTAATTATTTTGATGTGGTGACAATACTTTTTGTTTTCTGAATGAATGCTTGAACAGTACATATGTCTTTTGAATTTGTTGTTTATGAATGTTAAAATTATTGGCTCTTGAAAGAATAATGAAAAAGGAAAAATGTTATTGATAATCTAAAAAATCATAAAATTGATTCTTGAAGCAAGAAAAAGCAGTGAAAAACAAGACTTGCGAAAAAAATGGCGAAAATAAAAGAAAAAAAAGAAAGAAAAAGAAAAAGCAAGCAGTAAAAGCCAAGAGCTCTTTAAACCAAAAGGCAAGAGCAAAAAGCTAGTAACCCTTTAAACTAAAAGGCAAGGGTAAAAAGGATCCATGGCTTTAAGCATTAATGGATAGGAGAGCCCAAAGGAATAAAATCCTGGCCTAAGCAGCTAAACCAAGTTGTCCCTAACAATATGCTTGTGGCGTGAAGGTGTCAAGCAAAAAGCTTGAGACTGAGCGGTTAAAGTCGTGGTCCAAAGCAAAAAAGAGTGTGCTTAAGAACCCTGGACACCTCTAATTGGGGACTCTAGCAAAGCTGAGTCACAATCTGAAAAGGTTCACCCAGTTATGTGTCTGTGGCATTTATGTATCCGGTGGTAATACTGGAAAAAAAAGTGCTTAGGGCCACGGCCAAGACTCATAAAGTAGCTGTGTTCAATAATCAACATACTGAACTAGGAGAATCAACAACACTATCTAAATTCTGAGTTCCTATAGATGCCAATCAATCTGAACCTCAAAGGATAAAGTGAGATGCCAAAACTGTTCAGAGGCAAAAAGCTACTAGTCCTGCTCATCTAATTGGAGCTAAGTTTCATTGATATTTTGGAATTTATAGTATATTCTCTTCTTTTTATCCTATTTGATTTTCAGTTTCTTGGGGACAAGCAACAATTTAATTTTGGTGTTGTGATGAGCGGATAATTTATACGCTTTTTGACATTGTTTTTAGTATAATTTAATTAGTTTTTACTAAGTTTTTATTAGTTTTTATGCAAAATTCACATTTCTGGACTTTACTATAAGTTTGTGTGTTTTTCTATGATTTCAGGTATTTTCTGGCTGAAATTGAGGGACCTGAGCAAAAATCTGACTCAGAGGCTGAAAAAGGACTGCAGATGTTGTTGGATTCTGACCTCCCTGCACTCGAAATGGATTTTCTGGAGCTACAGAAACCCAATTGGCGCAATCATAATTGCGTTGGAAAGTAGACATCCAAGGATGTCCAACAATATATAATAGCCCATACTTTGCCCGAGTTTTGACGACGCAAACTGGCGTTCAAACGCCAACTTCCTGCCCCATTCTGAAGTTAAACGCCAGAAACAGGTTACAAACCAGAGTTAAACGCCACAAACAGGCTGCAACCTGGCGTTTAACTCCAAGAGAAGTCTCTACACGTGTAAAGCTCAATGCTCAGCCCAAGCACACACCAAGTGGACCCTGGAAGTGGATTTTTGCATCATTTACTTATTTTCTGTAACCCTAGCTACTAGTTTAGTATAAAAACTACTTTTAGTGATTTATTTCACATCTTTTGATCATTTTTGAGACTATCTTTGTATCACTTTTGATCTCTTGATCACGTTTAGGGGGCTGGCCATTCGGCTATGCCTGGACTATTATCACTTATGTATTTTCAACGGTGGAGTTTCTACACCCTATAGATTAAGGTGTGTAGCTCTGCTGTTCCTCATGAATTAATGGGAAGTACTATTGTTTTCTATTCAATTCAAGCTTATTCTTATTCCAAGATATTCACTCGCACTTTAACTTGATGAATGTGATAATCCGTGACACTCATCATCATTCTCACCTATGAACGCGTGCCTGACAACCACTTCCGTTCTATCTGCAATAGCTTGAGCGTGTATCTCTTAGCCTCCATTCCGAAAGATCGGAGTCTTCATGGTATAAGCTAGAATCAATTGGCAGCATTCTTGAGATCCAGAAAGTCTAAATCTTGTCTGTGGTATTCCGGGTAGGATCTGTGATGGGATGACTGTGACGAGCTTCAAACTCGCGAGTGTTTGGCGTAGTGACAGATGCAAAAGGATCAATGGATCCTATTCCAACATGATCGAGAACCGACAGATGATTAGCCGTGCGGTGACAGCACACTTGGACCATTTTCACTGAGAGGACGGACGATAGCCATTGACAACGATAATCCCCCAACATACAGCTTGCCATGGAAAGGAGTATGAATGATTGGATGAAGGCAGTAGGAAAGAAGAGATTCAGAAGGAGCAAAGCACCTCCATACGCTTATCTGAAATTCTTACCAATGAATTACATAAGTATTTCTATCTTGTTTTATATTTTATTTATATTTTAATTATATTTTAATTATCAAAATCCCATAACCAATCTGCCTGACTGAGATTTGCAAGATGACCATAGCTTGCTTCAAGTCGACAATCTCCGTGGGATTGACCCTTACTCACGTAAGGTTTATTACTTGGACGACCCAGTGCACTTGCAGGTTAGTTGTGCGAAGTTGCGAAAAAGAGTTGAGATTACGATCGTGAGTACCAAGTTTTTGGCGCCGTTTTAGAGATCACAATTTTGTGCACCAGACGCGCACGCGTGACGGATGCCACGTGCAAAAAAATTGCAGAAGTCGCCCCCAGCGATTTCTGGATCCTTTTTTCGCCCAAATCCAAGTCCAGAAACACAGAATAGAGGCTGGAGAATGGGGGAATCAAATCATTCATTCATCATTCATTCGATAATTCACAATTTTAGGTTTTAGATGTAGTTTCTAGAGAGAGAGGCTCTCTCCTCTCTCTTAGGATTTAGGATTTAGGATTTCTCTTAATTTTAGGATTGCTTCTTCATTCCAGGTTCAATGTTCCTTTAATTTATGTTCTCTTCTATTTTTATTTATTCTATTACTTTAGTTGCTCTATTTCAGATCTAATTACCTATGTTGCCAAATTGGCTTATGAATTCTTCATGTTAGAATTGATTTTCTTATTTAATACAAATTGAGGTATTTCAGATTTAAGATTCTCTCTCTTATTTATGTTACTGCTGCTTCCAATTTAAGGTATTTTTATTCGAGTAGATTTTCTCCCCTTTTGGCTTTGGTTGAGAAATTGGTGACACTTGAGTTGTCAAAATCTGCTGTTGATTGAAAATTGGATATTGTTGATTAATTTGGATCCTTCTAAAGTTAGTCTTTCCATAGGAGTTGACTAGGACTTGAGGAATCAGATTGATTAGTCCACTTGACTTTCCTTTAATTAGTAAGGGTTAACTAAGTGGGAGCAATAACAATTCTCATCACACCTGATAAGGATAACTAGGATGAGATTTCCAGTTCTCATACCTTGCCAAGTGTTTTCTTAATTATTAATTTATTTTTCTCGTCATTTAATTTACTTGTTCTTTAATTCAAAAACCCCCAAAAATACACTTTTTCCACAACCAATAATAAATCATACTTCCCTGCAATTCCTTGAGAGACGACCCGAGATTTAAATACTTCAGTTATAAATTTTATTGGGTTTTGTACTTGTGACAACAAAAACTTTTGTACGAATGGATTGTCTGTTGGTTTAGAAACTATACCTACAACGTGATTATTCTTATAAAATTCTTTACTGACAGAAATCAGCTCGTCAAAATGGCGCCGTTGCCGGGGAGGTGCAATTGTGTGCCTTATTATTGGTTATTGTAAATATTTTATTTTTCTTATTTATTTGTTTTTATCTTTGTTTTTAACTTTCATTAGCTACTATGAGTTCTCACCCCCGTCGCTTTGAGTTTGGTTCTAATGTTGTTGTAAGGAATGGAAGCTATAACAGGAACATGCATCAAGGTCGAAACAATCACGGATGGAAGGAGCCACGAGGATTTGATCAATCCTTTCGGCAATAACACCTTCCAAGATACCCTGGACAACGACCATTCTACAATGCATGCCAAGACAATAGTTATGGTGGACCTCTTCGTGACAAACCACCTCCACCTAATTACTATGGTCAAGAACCATTCCGAGGTGCATACCAAGATGATAGATATGGTGGACCCCCTTGCAGTTACTAGCAAGCCCCATCATATGCCAATGAACCACCTCCTCAACATAGCTTTGAACCACCATACTCACAAGCCAGTCACAACCATTCACCTCCATATGACCCTAACCTCTACCCACCCCAATTCCAATCCAATTACTCCCAAGAACCACCACTTCCATATGCACCATGTCCATATCCATCGACCCAAGAAGCACAGGCTCACCTCAAGGAAACGGTAGATCAATTTCATGCAACCCTTCATCAATTGGAACAAGCGATAAATCAATTAGCTTCCCGACGTTCGGGTACTCAAGGAACTCCCATGGCTTCATGTGGAGAATCTAATGAAGAACGTAGCATGAAGGAGACACTAGAAGCTCCGGTGGACAGCAAGAAGTATGACTTTGTACTGGAACAAGTAGAGGAAGCTGAAATTCTCATGGAAGAAGAATTGGTCGAAGACTTAGGAGACGCGGAACCTCTATGGGAATCAAGAATTGTAGAGAATTCCGCCAAGAAATTTTGCAAACGATGCTAAGGAGGATAGTACACAAACCCCAAAGCATGTATCTTATGAGGAACTGGACGGAACAGATTAAGAAACGAGTTTCCTTGGTAATGATGATCATGAACTAAGCTCTCCCAAGAATGAACTTGCATCCGCAATTGAGTTCTTTGAGATTGAAGAATCTTCCCCAAGTGAATATGAAGATGATGTGGAGGTAGACTTTTCTCAACCTCCAACTTATGACTTGAGTGACGAGGAAGAAATTGAAGACTTTGATCAAGACGTGGTTGCAGTTGAAGAGGTTTGTAAGGAAGTGAAATTAGTCACGAAAGAGTACAATGAAGTGGAGCTTGAAATACCACTGGAAACACCTCTCCCAAGGCCATTACCACCCAATACAAACTTCAAGTGGGTAAAATTCTTAGCCTTTATCTTTACCTTTCCACTTGAATATGGTTTGCTTGAAATCGATGGCCAACTTAGAGCTCTCTGTTGCTTTAAGAGTAAGCGGGAAATGGTTAGTAATAGGAGTTGGCACCCAAGGTTCAATACGATTCCACGCTCCAACTGGAAGAGCAAGGATTGGTATAGAGCTCGATTAAATGGGTCTCGAAGATGTTTGGGTATCTCAATGAGAATTCAAATTACTTATCACCTGGTTGGAACGAAGATAGTCAACAAGAAGATGGGTACAGAAGCAAGGTTTGGGATCCTGGGATTCAGTCTGATAATCAACACCCCTGGAGCCTGAAAACCTGCTTTAACTTGCTCAAAAGCTTTACGTGCCTAGTTTAGGACCCCGGAGGCTATTGGAATTGCAAACGTTAGTGGAGATTTATGGATGAGTTCAAGCACAAGCCACCATAACAGGAAGCTATTCAAATGTACAACTTAAGGACTTTAACTAAAAGTGCTAGGTGGGAGACAACCCACCATGGTATGATCGTTCTTTTTTCAATTTTAATTTTATTTCATTTTGTTTGTTTTTAGTTTCATTTTATTTTATTTTATCTTATTTTTCCTAGAATCATTCATAACATCCGCATCCGCATCTGCATTCTGTATTCTGCATTTTCTACTAAAAAAAAATTCACACCACGCGTGCGCATGGGCCACGCGTGGGCGTCGATCTCAAATTGACGTTTCCATCCAACGCCCAGAAAGTTGGGCTAGAATCGTGCGGCTGGTATGTGTTAGGAATAATTTGGGCCACGCGTGCGCGTCGATGACCCGTACGCGTCATTTTCACTTACACACACCACGCGTGGGTGTGGGCGACGCGTACGCGTTGCGTGAAAAATTTTGCCCCCTAGTTGAAACTGAGAGTTGCGCCAAAACGACGCTGAAAGTGTGCGTTTAGCACAATTCTAGGCGACGTGTACGCGTGTCGCACGCGTACGCGTCGTTTCCATTACCCCTCATTCACGTGTTCGCGTCAATGACACTTTTGCATCGCTGCACTTCCACCTCATCCACGCTTTCGCATGGATTTGAATTCACTTAACCCCCCGACGCGGAAACCCTAATCCAGCGTCACCCCCTTTTTTTCCCCCTCCCAATCGTTCCACCTCCATCTCTCTCTTCTCCCCCCAACCTCCCACTGCCACCGCCGCCCAACCCGCCGCATCGCCGCCGTCGCCACCCCTTGCCGCACCGCCCTCACCCCCCCCTCTTTCCCCCTTCTCTTCCTCTTTTCTCCTTCTCCTTCCCCCTCTCGCACCACCACTGCCCCCTGCCCCGTCGCCAACATAGCCCACCGCGCCACCACCCAGACCGCCGGCAACAACCACCCCAACACCACCCTCACCTCCTCGCCCCCTTCTTCTCCTCTCCCCTCCATTTCCCTCTTTAACCCCTTGCCACCACCGCGGGATTCCCAGAGCTGTCGTGCCGCATCTCATCGCCGCCGTGCCACGCACCACCACCACCAGCAACACCACACCACCACCCTCTCTCTTCGTTCAATTTCTGTCACTGCGCACACCAGGTTCTACTGCACTCCGATTCCTTTCCCGTTCCAATTAGTTAGTTTGCATATTTTTCAATTCTGTTCAAATTAGGATAGTTAGAGATGCATGTTCATAGTGGATTTTAGGTGGTTAGGTAGTTAGGATGTGGTTAGTGGATTTAGGTCTGATAATTGCGCCGTTCTTGCTGCTTGTTTTATCTGTTTCGCAATTTTGAAATTACTGTGCCAATGATGCTGCTCATATGCTGTTCTTTAATGTTTAATGCTGTTTTCACATTATTCAACCTGAATTGCATTTCTTACTGCAGATTGAGTTTGTTTATTCTGAATTCTTGAGACTTGCTATTTGTTACTCTTTTCTGCACTACTTTAACGTCATATGAACAAAATTTTTGCTACTGTTTATTACCCGGGAACGTCCACTTTATAGCCAAAATGTTGCCCAATTTTTTTCCGCAAATTGTTTCACTCAACTCCCATCTATAACTTGGCTTTGGTACTTTTAAACTCTGCACTAATTGGTTTCAACCAAGCCATTTTCATGGATGAATGGGCTAGCATTCCTACTTCTTCTGGTTCCCTTATTAGTTAAATTGCATTATTGATGATTTTGTTCATTTTTGCACTTCTTTTATTTTCATGTTTATCATCAATAATCTGCATCATCTGCTAGAATGTGAGTTGCTTGTTCTTTAAGTTTGTGCAATTTTTGTTCATTAGAAACTACAATAGCGTGCCACTCACTTTAACTTCACTTTTTAACTCTTAACTGCATTAACTTTCTAACTGCTCTCTTAGTTTTCAACTAACTACTTTCATCCCATTTCAAAGCATGATTATTGTTGTTCCTGATAAACAAGCATTCCGTATATCATAGATCTTGGATTGTGATTTTTATCTCAATTCTGTGACTTTTAGCTTGCATACAGTCCAAAATCCTACATCCATCTAACTCACTTCATGCTTATATTGCTATTTTATTCCTCTTTTGCCCATCTATGCTTATATTGCTCAAATACTATTTGCTTACCTATTTTTCTGCTTTAGTTTAATAAACTGTATCATGGAACCTCTGCTTTTCAGGATGTCTAACCCTAAAGGAAAAGGAAAAGCCAAAACAGGCACAGGCAAAAGAAAAAAAGGAGAATCCTCTACCACTATCCTAGATATACTGTATGATGATTCCTAGCGGGAGAAAATTTTACTCCGTAGGAAAAGGCTTATCAGTTAGTGCCTGCAACCAACCCAGTCAAGTTTGCACACCGATACTGTGAACTGAAGTATCCAGTCTTTGCAACTTCAAGGAACCTATATCTAGAAAAGACCCTCCGAATTCTGGCCGAATTACAACAATACGCCACAGAACAAATCAAACAGAGAGGCTGGTTCTTTCTGGAGAGGAACTTGACTGAGGTAAATACATCTTGGGTCAGAAAATTTTACTGCAACTATTTTAAAACGACCCTAGATGCAGTGCAGCTTAGAGGCAAACAGATTCTAGTTACTGAGGAGGAAATTAAAGATATCCTCCAACTCTAGCCCAAATCCGATCAGCCAGATGGTTATCAGCAGGCTGAGAAAGATATGAGATTTATGAGGTTTGATTGGAAAGCAGTGAAGCGCACTATAGCTATTGATCCTGCTGTCCCATGGGTTATGGGTAAGTCAACAGTGACCCCAAAAGGCATCAAAATCATCTACCTGAATGATGAGGCTCGGCTATGGCAGCAAATTCTGAGCAACTATGTGATGCCGAGCACTCACGAGACTGAGGTGCCAGTGATAAACCACTATTTTATGGTTTATCTTGTGCTCAATTGAGTGGATTTTATCAACTCTTTACCCACTTATTCATTCTATTTGCATGGTTTTACAACTCCTTCCTGATTTTGTGCTATAATTGGAAACATGCTTCTTTGATCTTATATTTGCTTATTATTAATCCTCTCTTATTACCATTAGATGCCTTGATATGTGTGTTAAGTGCTTTCAAAGATTATAGGGCAGGAATGCCTTGGAGGATGGAAAAGAAGCATGCAAAAGTGGAAGGAGTACAAGAAGTTGAAGAAACTGCAAAGCTGTTAGCCTGACCTCTTCGCATTCAAACAGTCATAACTTGAGCTACAAAGGTCCAAACGACGCGGTTCCAGTTGCGTTGGAAAGCTAACGTCCGGGGCTTCAATTTGATATATAATATGCCATAGTTGCCCTGACGCTAGGCAACGGGACCGCGTGCTCCATGCGGACGCATTGCAGTGACGGAAAGTCAGCATGTTGAATTCGCAACCAGTGAATTCTGGGTTGTTTTTGACCCAGTTCTTGGCCCAGAAAACACAGATTAGAAGCTATAAAGTTGAGGAATGCATCCATTCATAAACATGCTCTCATATTTACAATTTTAGAATTTAGATGTAGTTTTTAGAGAGAGAGGTTCTCTCCTCTCTCTCAGGATTAGGATTTAGGATTTCTCTTAGTTTTAGGAGCGTCTCTCAATCACAGGTTCTTTATTTTTATTTATTTTCCCAATTTAATTTATGAACTTTTCCATGTTATGATTTGAATATTTTATTTAATATAATTTGAGGTATTTCAGACTTATGATTGCTCTCTTTAATTTATTAATGCTCTGTGTTTATCCAAGTTATTTTCATTCAAGTAGACCTTCTTCCCTTTTGGCTTTGGTTGAATCATTGGAAACACTTGAGTTATCAAACTCATTGTTGATTGAAAATTAGAATTCTTCAAGAATTAATTCGAGTTCCAATAACTCTAGCCTTTCCCAAGGAAAGACTAGGACCTGAGGAATAAAAATTAATTCATCCACTTAACTTACCTTCATAGTTAGAGGTCAACAAAGTAGGAGAAAAATTCAATTCACGTTACAATTGATAAGGATAACCAGGATAGGACTTCCTGTTTTCATACCTTGCTAAGAGTTTATTTTATAGTTATTTATTTATTTTATTCTTCTTATGCAACATACTGCTCCCTAATTTCTAAAACCCCTAATTTACAAACTCATAACCAATAATAAGAACATACCTCCCTGCAATTCCTTGAGAAGACGACCCGAGGTTTAAATACTCGGTTATCAATTTTAGAAGGGGTTTGTTATTTGTGACAACCAAAATGTTTGTATGAAAGGACTTTTGAAGGTTTAGAAACTATACTTGCAACGAGGATTTATCCGCAAATTTCTAGACCACGCAAAAAGTCATCTCATCAAAATGGCGCCGTTGCCGGGGAATCGCAAACGTGTGCCTAATTATTGGTTATTGTAAATATTTTATTTTTGCTTGTTTATTTGTTTTTATTTTTTTTTATTTTTGCTTTTTCTTAAGTTAAGAGGTTATTGGCTTCTATTTTAAAATTTTTATTTTATCTTATCTTATTTCAAAAATCAAATTTCAAAATTCAAATTTAAAAATTTTCAATTTTCAAATTTCAAAAATTCAAAATTCAAAAATTAAATAACTTTTTAATTTAAATTTGTTTTTATTTTTGTTTTTAATTTTTATTTGCTACTATGAACTCTCACCCTGATGCACGGAAAACTTGTCTCTCAACAAATCTCCCTTCGGCAAGTGTACCGAATTTGTCGTCAAGTAAAAACTCACAATAGAGTGAGGTCGAATCCCACAGAGATTAACGGATTAAGCAATCAATGGTTAATTGATTATCCTAGTTAGACGAATCATAATGGAGTGATAAGTAACAAGAAAATGTAAATGGCAGAAAAGTAAAGAAAGCAATAGAGTGCAGAGAAGTAAAATGACAAGAAAAGTAAATGTAAGAACTAAAAATAAAATGAACATTGGGATCAAGAGATATTGCAATCCTCCGGATCAAGTTCATTTTCATCTCTTCCTCAATCAATGCACTCATTGATCTTCTTGGCAATCTTAATTGATTGAATTACAATTTCTTGCAATTCAATCTCTCAAATCTTGATCAATAGCCAATTCCTTAGTCAATTGCTCATGAGAAGAGATGAAGTGTGGTCACTGATTATACCACATGCATTTCCCAAACCAGGTATTGAGAGGATTATAGTCACATATCCATCCAAACCCAATTTGGTCCAGCATGAGAAAGCATTTCTAGCTTGATCTCTTCATTCCTCTTTCAAGGTTCAAAAGAGATCCAAGTCTGAATAGCTCCTTTTCTAAGATAACTATCCAATTGGATAAAGATCGAAAGCTTTCAAGTAAAATCAAGAGAAAAGAAAGAAGAAGAAGAATAAGAACTACACTTAATCCATTGAATCACAATAGAGCTCTCTAACCCAATGAAAAGAGTTAGTTGATCATTGCTCTACCAAAATAGAAAAGAAAGAAAGTGCAGAAAAGTAAAGATGAAGATAAAAACTAAAATTGAAAATTTAACATTCATAAATAAAAATTACAACTAAAATAAAAACTACTACTAAGAAAAGAAAAGAAGAGAAAAGGAAGAAGAGTGGTTGAGGGGAGGGGTCCGAAGACCCACTCCCCTTGGAGTGTGCCAATTCACAGAAGTTCGAATTGGTCTTCACTCTCTCCCCCTTCCTTCAATTTCCAGAATTCTAGAATGCTTTGAATGTAAAAACTAAGGCCTTTATATAGGCTCTCCTAAATTACAAAATGAAAGCAAATTACAATAAAATGAAAATTTCTATTCTAGATGCTTCTTGTGGTCTTGATTAGTTGACAATTGTGGGCTTGCTTGCTTGAGCTTTGAAGTGGACTTGAGAGAGAAGTGAGTTAAGTTGAGGCCCAGGTGCTAAAGTTAGTGCTAAAGTTAGCCACACTAACGCTACAAGTGTGGCGTTAGTGCTAAAGTTATTGTGGCTAACGTTGCACTTGCTGCCCAGTTGGTGTTTTTAGGGCTTAAAAGATACCTCTTGTTTGTGCTCAAATTTCATGCCCACTATAGAGTATTATATATCGTTGGAAAGCTCTGAATGTCAGCTTTCTAACGCAACTAGAATCATCTCAATTGGACCTCTTTAGCTCAAGTTATGCTCCTTTGAAGTGGACATGGTCGCTGGCATATATGCCAACGTTACTGGAAATGTTGATTGCCAATAACGCTAGCGATTTCCCATTTCTGAAGCTCAAACTTAGTGTTCACCCGATACTATTATATATCATTGGAAAGCCCTGGATGTCTACTTTCCAATGCTTTTGGAAGAGCATCATTTGGAGCTCTACAACTCGAGTTATACTTCTTGGAAGGTGAAGAGGTCAGTTGGCCTAAATACAGGCTGATACCATGTTCATCATTGCACTTTCGGGGCCGATTTGCTCCCTCAAATTTAGTGTCAACCATGTAATGCCATATATGCTTGGAAAGCTCTGGAATCCTACTTTCCAATGCCATAAGAATCACCTCATTTGGAGCTTTGTGGCTCAAGTTATGCGTGTTTGAAGAAGGCATGGTCAGGCTGCCAGGTGGGACTTTTGCCCACGTTAACTAAGTTAACGTGGGAGTTAACGTGGCTTATTGGGGGCTTGTGAGTTCACTCCAACATTAGTGAGAATGTTTGGTGTCACTAACGTTGTCGATCACCACCTTTCTCCACGTTAGCTTCCACGTTAACTAAGTTAACGTGGGGGTTAACGTGGCTTTGTTGTAACTTGGGCCAACGTTAGTGACAATGTTGAATGTCACTAACGTTGGCTTTCCCCCTTTCTTCTTAACGTTAGAGGCCACGTTAACTAATTTAACGTGTTAACGTGGCCACTAACGTGCCCACTTATGAGCTTGGTCCAACGTTAGTGATAATGTTAAGTGTCACTAACGTTGGCTCCATTTCCTTTCTTCAAAGTTAATGCCACTAACTTTTCCCACTAACGTTGGGGCTTTCCTTCCTTCCACGTTAGTGCCTATGTTAGTGTAACTAACGTAGCCACTAACGTGGCTCTTCTCTTCCTCTTTTGGCCTGAAATCAATCAAATAAAGTGCATCAAAGTCTTGCTCTTAATCATGGATCATGCATCATCCAATTTATCATATAATTCATGCAAAATCCTGATAAAATCATGTAAAATGCACAATGTATGCTTGAATCAAGATGTAAGTGAATATCCACCCAAAACTAGCTTATTTCCTAAGAAAATACATGAAACTACCTTAAAAACAGTAAAGAAAAGGTTAGTGAAACTGGCCAAAATGCCCTGGCATCACAACACCAAACTTAAAGCTTGCTTGTCCCTAAGCAAGTACTGGAACAAGAGAATGATGAATGGAATGCCAAGAGAAATGAGTCATTCTTGTGGAAGTCATGTCCCTGGTTTTATGGTGGTTTCATGCATAGCAACTTAGGTTCATTCCTGGCTTTCAGACCTTTATCATGTCCTAAAACACTCACTTTGATTGCATCCCATGAGACTTTTATTCATTGATCCTTTTATTGTCATTTCAGGGCTTATTTTTGTTCTTAAGCTAAGTGCTCTGTAAAGGGGCAACTCTTTAAAATAAGCTTTCAGCCAACACTTCCGAACCAGTTGGTTCAAGGTGCTAGGTGTTGAAGCACCCCTAAGGACTTACTTGCTCAAGTCTCTCCCCCATACATACACACCACAGGCACATAGTTTATTTATTTTCTTTTCTTGAGACCTTGGTGTCCAGCACCTATTTGGGTTACTAAATGCTCTGTATTGAGGGTTACTCTTGATAGTGGACTTTCAGCTGATAATCCTGAGTTAGTTAACCCAAGTTACCAAGTGATAAGGCACCCCTAAGAGCTTATTCATCCAAGTAGATCCTTCACACAGGAGCACCACAGACACTTGCCTCAAGATTAAAACCATTGGTGCCTAGCCTTATTGCTTACTCTTTTTCTTTTATTTTTTTTTCCACTTTCATTGTTCTTTCCCTTTTTCTTATTAGGATCTTATTATTTAGCTAGTCTCATGGGGTGTGTTTCAAGCATATGATTCAGGACAGATAGTTGTCTTCCCACCTTGTGGTTGAACCAACTTAGCTAACTTATGATCATACCACAAACTCATGAACTTACTCCATAGTATGAACTCCTCTCTGGTCTTTAAAAACTCTCATTCTCTTTTCATTTGATTCAAAGGGACAAGCATACTAGTAAGCAAAGTAAGGATGCAGTAATGACATTCAGACTAGAAAACACAGCCTTAATCAATAAAAAGTTTAAAAGACAGAATTGACATGCTTATTCACAAGGAACAAGCACACATACATACAAAGAACTTAGAAGACAATCATGCAGTTGAATGTACTGGAAATAAGTAAGAGGAAAAAGGAAGTTTACCACCTTGTAGTTCATCTTTATTGTTGTTGCCCTTCTTCTCCTACTTTTCTCCCTTCCCACACCAATTTTGATTAATTGCTTGTCTTCAAGCAGCAAATAAAACAGTGGTGGTGGGATCTATGATGGGTCATGAATGTCTTACATACTGAAATGTAAGTGATGTATGTGGTTAAGAAAGCAAAAATTAAGGATAACACTGCAAGCCTAAGAAGCAAAGGCATTATGATTATACAAACAAGTGGTGTTACTGGATACATTGCATAGAAAAATAAGTGGCACACCAAACTTAGTGTGACACTTTCTCTTAGAATGGATGCAAGTATCCAGAAAGATTGAAAACAGATTGTTGCAGGGCAACACCAAACTTAGAATGTGATCATATGCCAATTTTATTTGGAAAGAAGCTGAGTAAAGAACTGTTGTATTAATAACAAAATCACCAAGAGCCAAAGCTGTCACGAACAGGGACTTCTTGGTGAGGCATTAACACAAACAGTTAGATAGCATTGAAAATAAAGAACTAAAGCAATTACATGAATAAAGCAAAACAAAAGAAAATGTCTAACCTAGGTCATCAACCAACCGGTAGTTTGTTAATCACAATTAATCCCCGGCAACGGCGCCATAAACTTGATGCACGGAAAACTTGTCTCTCAACAAATCTCCCTTCGGCAAGTGTACCAAATTTGTCGTCAAGTAAAAACTCACAATAGAGTGAGGTCGAATACCACAGAGATTAACGGATTAAGCAATCAATGGTTAATTGATTATCCTAGTTAGACGAATCATAATGGAGTAATAAGTAACAAGGAAATGTAAATGGCAGAAAAGTAAAGAAAGCAATAGAGTGCAGAGAAGTAAAATGACAAGAAAAGTAAATGTAAGAACTAAAAATAAAATGAACATTGGGATCAAGAGATATTGCAATCCTCCGGATCAAGTTCATTTTCATCTCTTCCTCAATCAATGCACTCATTGATCTCCTTGGCAATCTTAATTGATTGAATTACAATTTCTTGCAATTCAATCTCTCAAATCTTGATCAATAGCCAATTCCTTGGTCAATTGCTCATGAGAAGAGATGAAGTGTGGTCACTGATTATACCACATGCATTTCCCAAACCAGGTATTGAGAGGATTATAGTCACATATCCATCCAAACCCAATTTGGTCCAGCATGAGAAAGCATTTCTAGCTTGATCTCTTCATTCCTCTTTCAAGGTTCAAAAGAGATCCAAGTCTGAATAGCTCCTTTTCCAAGATAACTATCCAATTGGATGAAGATCGAAAGCTTTCAAGTAAAATCAAGAGAAAAGAAAGAAGAAGAAGAATAAGAACTACACTTAATCCATTGAATCACAATAGAGCTCTCTAACCCAATGAAAAGAGTTAGTTGATCATTGCTCTACCAAAATAGAAAAGAAAGAAAGTGCAGAAAAGTAAAGATGAAGATAAAAACTGAAATTGAAAATTTAACATTCATAAATGAAAATTACAACTAAAAGAAAAACTACTTCTAAGAAAAGAAAAGAAGAGAAAAGGAAGAAGAGTGGTTGAGGGGAGGGGTCCGAAGACCCACTCCCCTTGGAGTGTGCCAATTCACAGAAGTTCGAATTGGTCTTCACTCTCTCCCCCTTCCTTCAATTTCCAGAATTCCAGAATGCTTTGAATGTAAAAACTAAGGCCTTTATATAGGCTCTCCTAAATTACAAAATGAAAGCAAATTACAATAAAATGAAAATTCCTATTCTAGATGCTTCTTGTGGTCTTAATTGGTTGACAATTGTGGGCTTACTTGCTTGAGCTTTGAAGTGTACTTGAGAGAGAACTGAGTTAAGTTGAGGCCCATGTGCTAAAGTTAGTGCTAAAGTTAGCCACACTAACGCTACATGTGTGGCGTTAGTGCTAAAGTTATTGTGGCTAACGTTGCACTTGATGCCCAGTTGGTGTTTTTAGGGCTTAAAAGATGCCTCTTGTTTGTGCTCAAATTTCATGCCCACTATAGAGTATTATATATCGTTGAAAAGCTCTGAATGTCAGCTTTCTAACGCAACTAGAACCACCTCAATTGAACCTCTGTAGCTCAAGTTATGCTCCTTTGAAGTGGACATGGTCGCTGGCATATATGCCAACGTTACTGGAAATGTTGATTGCCAATAACGCTAGCGATTTCCCATTTCTGAAGCTCAAACTTAGTGTCCACCCCATACTATTATATATCGTTGGAAAGCCCTGAATGTCTACTTTCCAATGCTATTGGAAGCGCGTCATTTGGAGCTCTACAACTCGAGTTATACTTCTGAAAGGTGAAGAGGTCAGTCGGCCTAAATACAGGCTGATACCATGTTCATCATTGCACTTTTGGAGCAGATTTTTTCCCTCAAATTTAGTGTCAACCATGTAGTGCCATATATGCTTGGAAAGCTCTGGAATCCTACTTTCCAATGCCATAAGAATCACCTCATTTGAAGCTTTGTGGCTCAAGTTATGCGTGTTTGAAGAAGGCATGGTCAGGCTGCCAGGTGGGACTTTTGCCCACGTTAACTACCACGTTAACTAAGTTAACGTGGGAGTTAACGTGGCTTATTGGGGGCTTGTGAGTTCACTCCAACGTTAGTGAGAATGTTTGGTGTTACTAACGTTGTCGATCACCACCTTTCTCCACATTAGCTTCCACGTTAACTAAGTTAACATGGGAGTTAACGTGGCTTTGTTGTAACTTGGGCCAACGTTAGTGACAATGTTGAATGTCACTAACGTTGGCTTTTCCCCTTTCTTCTTAACATTAGAGGCCACGTTAACTAAGTTAACATGGCAACTAATGTGCCCATTTATGAGCTTGGTCCAACGTTAGTGATAATGTTAAGTGTCACTAACGTTGGCTCCATTTCCTTTCTTCAAAGTTAATGCCACTAACTTTTCCCACTAACGTTGGGGCTTTCCTTCCTTCCACATTAGTGCCTACGTTAGTGTAACTAACGTAGCTACTAACGTGGCTCTTCTCTTCTTCTTTTGGCCTGAAATCAATCAAACAAAGTGCATCAAAGTCTTGCTCTTAATCATGGATCATGCATCATCCAATTTATCATGTAATTCATGCAAAATCCTGATGAAATCATGTAAAATGCACAATGTATGCTTGAATCAAGATGCAAGTGAATATCCACCCAAAACTAGCTTATTTCCTAAGAAAATGCATGAAACTACCTTAAAAACAGTAAAGAAAAGGTCAGTGAAACTGGACAAAATGCCCTGGCATCACACCCCTTTGGCTATGAGTTTGGTTACAATTATGTTGCAGAAAGAAGAAATTACAATGAGAACAAGCATCAAGGTTGGAACAATCAAAGATGGGAGGAGCCACAAGGATTTGATCAACCCTCATGGCAACAACCACCTCCAATGGACTATCAACAACCACCACCATATGCCTATAAACCCTCTCCTCAACATAGCTTTGGACCACCATACTTACAAGCCCCTTACCACCAAACACCCTCATATGATCCTAACCCTCATCCACCATACCAACCACCTTATAAGCCAAATGAACCCTCCTATGCACCACAAACCTCCATGGAGAAAGCACTTGCCGATCTAAACTCTATTATACAAGCTCTCTTCACCCAAATTGGACCACCAAATACCTTCAACAATCAACCCTCAAGCTCTAGTGCACTTCCTTGTCAACCACAGAATAATCTCTCCATTCCATCACCACCATCCATGGAAGAGCACCCATATCCATCAATCCAAGAGCAACATGATCTCAATGATACTATTGACATGGAACAAGAAAGAAGGGATCATCTTCGCGAATCCATACTTCATAAGGAGCTAGAGAAGGCCCTAAAGGTGAAGGTAGTAAAAACCCTTGAAGTTGAAGGAGTGGTTGAAGAATTAGTGAAGGAAGAATCAAGGGATCATCTCAAGAAAGCAGCGGATCGATTTCATGCAACCCTTCACCAATTAAATCAAGCGATAAAACAATTAGCTTCCCGACGTTCAGACACTCAAGGAACCCCCATGGCTTCATGTGGACAATCTAATGACAAACGTAGCATGAAGGAGACATTAGAAACTCCGGTGGACAGTACGGAACATGACTTTGTACTGGAACAAATGGAGGAGGTTGTAATTATCAAAGAAGAAGAATTGGTTGAAGACTTGGGAGATGCTGAACCTCCATGGGAAATTCAAGACATAGAACCCCCTTCCAAAACGGTTGCATTTGATGTTGAGGAGGGTGTACAACCTCCAAGGCATATCATAGTTGAAGACTTGGAAGAGGTTGATGAAAAGATGGAGATTAAAGAAGAAGAAGCACAGCCTCCCATGCCCTTGGTGAGCAATGAAGAAGAGATTGAATTGGAAGAACGCTACCAAGAGGAAGAGGTTGATATTGAAGAAGCTTGCAAAGAGGTGGAAGTTGTCAGAAAGGAGCACAAGGGAGTAGAGCTTGAAATCACCTTGCCAAAGTTATTGGAGACCCCTCCCCCTAAGTTGCCATCATCCTTCACAACATTCAAGTGGGTAAAATTCATATCCCTTAGCTTTCTAATTCCACTTGAATATGGGCTACTGGAGACGGATGGTCAACTTAGAGCTCTTTGTGGCATAAATAGTAAGAGGAAGATGGTCAGTGGTAAGAATTGTCCTGCAAGGTTCATTATGGTTGGAAGCTTAAAGTTTAAATGCAAAGGTTGGTGTAAAGCTCAATTGAATGGGTCTAGGAAGTTGTTTGGACGCTTTAGTGAGAATTCTAAAGCTGAACCACCCGGATGGAATCATGATAATCAACTTAAAGATGGGTGCAAAAGCAAGATTTGGGACCCCGGAATTCATTCCAACAATCAACACTCTTGGGGTCTGGTCACTTGCTTTAACTTACTTGAAGGCTTTCTGTGCCTAGTCTGGGACCCCGGAGGCCATTGGAATCACAAATATTGGTGGAGATTCCTGGATGAATACAAGCATAAGCCACCATAACAGGGAGCTCACCAAATGTCCAACTTAAGGACTTTAACTAAAAGTGCTAGGTGGGAGACAACCCACCATGGTATGATCGTTTTTTTTTATTTTTATTTAGTTTTATTTGTTTTCGAGTTTTATTTTATTTTATTATATTGAACCTGGAGTTTTTGCATAACATTCATATTAACACTGCATTCTGCATTTTTTTTCAGACTAAAAAAAAAAAGGAAGAGATTTTCGCATGCGACGCGGCAGCGTCGCTGACGCGTCCGCGTCACAAGTGCATTGTGAAGGAAAGAAAGTAAACAGAAAGTCACGCAAAAGCGTGGCTGGAGGCGCGCTAATGGCACAAATTGATCCACGCGACCGCGTCGCCGATGCGGCCGCGTCATTTGAAAAATAGCTTCCCCACACATCCGCGTCACCCACGCGGCCGCATGACCTGAAATCGACGTAAAAAGGGTACATGGCCGAAAGTTGTACTGGAATGGGGCTAGACTCGTGCTGGAAGCCCAAACCCTCCCACGCGAACGCGTTCCCCACGCGTTCGCGTCGTTTTCAAAAGATGGCCAGTCACGCGATCGCGTCAACCACGCGACCGCGTCACCCAGATTTTTGGCAAAAAGAGTTTTGAACAAAGAGTTGCACGATCGCGAGGCTGCACTCGCGCCAATCGCACAAAACAGGCCACGCGATCGCGTGACCCACGTGTCCACGTCACCTGACTTTATCGCGAACCACGCGACCGCGTCACTCACGCGTCCGCGTCACAAGCGGCGCACAGAATATCCAGATCAGCCAATTTTCTTATCTTTTCTTCTCTAATCCTTATTTTTCTTATCTTTTCTTATTTCTTTCTTCTTCCTTTCTTATTTTCTTTCACTTCCATTCTATTTTATTTAATTTATTTACATATTTTCATTCATTGCATTTTAAATTTGTGCATATTTTTATTTTTTTTTTGAATTTTTTATTTTTCTATTTGTGTTAATTTTTTTTTTATTCAACTGTTGCATCTTTTCTTGAATTTATTTTGGTAACTTGTTTTACACTGTGGGATGATATTAATTATCTGCCAATGCTAATCTTTTATGATACCTACACTCCATTTGCATTGACATGAGCTTGTATTGATACTTCCATTACGCACACTCCTCCCATATGTTACAAATTTTATACCACTGGCATGCCATGGCTTCTATTATTTTCTCACGTACATGTTGAAGCTTCCATGTAAATAAGACCCTTTTCATTTGGCATTAACCCGCCCATACTTCTTTTATTTTCTTATCTCTATTATTAGGTTACCTTTTTTCCCTTTTTCTTTCAGGATGGCCACCCGGAAGGGAAGCGGAAGACGTTTACATGGGGAGACAGACAAGTCCATCTGCACAATCCTTCGAGAAAAGCAACAGTTGAAACAACCCGTCCACCTGCAAATCTCAACATGCACCGAGGACGGTGCAATCTTTAAGTGTGGGGAGGTCGATACCGATCTCCATGGGTTAGTACTTTCTTGTCTCAACACCAATGTTTAAATTTTCTTTGTGGATTAGTTGTTGCATTTGCATGTTTGTTTGATTTTTTTTTTTGCATATTTTACCACTTGGTTGAAGTAATATTTTCTTTTTCAAAGAAACCTTTTTAAGAGCATTTCACTAATAAAATTTTTTGTTACACTTGTTTGAAGAAATATTATATTGGAACATGGTCTAGAGCTCGAACACACGAAACCCGTGAGATTTTTTAGCCTAATTGATTGGTTGCATTTTATCAACCAATAACTTATTTTTGATGTGTGTTTTTCTCTCTAAAATTGTGATCTTTGTCTTGCTTAATTCTATATTTCCATGGTTTGATGTATACATGCACTTATATAATTGAGGCCTTTGTTTCACTGAGCTTACATACCCATATGGCCTTACCTTTCATTATCCTTTGCAAACCAATTTGAGCCTATTTTACCCCTTTTATTCTTTATTTTAGCTCATCACTAACTCTAAGTGGAAAACAATAATGTCCTTAATTTGAATCCTTGGTTAGCTTAGACTAGTGAGGGTGCTTATGATTTAAGTGTGGGAAAAGTGGGTTTCGAAACATTTGGTTTGAGAATTGGGTGTTATATATCTTTATGAAAATGTGAAAGAAATGTTTAGGACATGTTCATGCATTCAATAAATTAATCATATGCATTGAGAAAAACAAAAGAAAAAGAAAAAAAATATATATATATATAAAAGAGAGAGAGAAAGAAAGAAAAAGAGCAAATAAGTAAAAGGGGACAAAATGCCCCAAAGTAAATGGTGAAAGCAATGCATTTGTACTGTACTTGAAATTAGAATGCATGAATATGTGGAAAACATGGTTAATGGATAGTTAGATGTGGTATTATGATTACATGGATTGTCTAAAGTTAGGTGGAAAGTTTAAGTTAATTAAGGATTCAGATTTTAGTCCACTTGGCCAAATACAATCCTACCTTGACCCTAACTCCATTACAACCCTTAAAAGACCTCTTGATATGTGTATCTGTGCATTAAATTTATGTTGATTGTTAGATGAAGAGCAAGCCTTAGAAAGCAAGGTTAGTGGAGAATTGAGAGAATCGAACCTTAAACACTTGAGTGATTAGAGTGTATACACTACCAGTGAGGGTTCGATGCTCAATCCCTTGTTCCCTGCTTTCATGAGCTATCTTCTTACAAGTTTACTTGTACTTTATTTTGTATGATTTAAATTAGTGGAATCTGATTTATATTTGTCTTGGAGAATTTATTTTACTTTTAACCAAGTAGGTAGAAACATTCTGCATATAGTTACATTCATACAGATAGATTGCATTTCATACATTCTACCATTCCCCTTCACTTTTATAGTTTCTCTTGAGCTTAGCATGAGGACATGCTAATATTTAAGTGTGGGGAGGTTGATAAACCACTATTTTATGGTTTATCTTGTGCTCAATTGAGTGGATTTTATCAACTATTTACCCACTTATTCATACTATTTGCATGGTTTTACAACTCCTTCCTGATTTTGTGCTATGATTGAAAACATGCTTCTTTGATCTTATATTTGCTTATTATTAATCCTCTCTTATTACCATTAGATGCCTTGATATGTGTTTTAAGTGCTTTCAGAGATTATAGGACAGGAATGGCTTGGAGGATGGAAAAGAAGCATGCAAAAGTGGAAGGAGTACAAGAAGTTGAAGAAACTGCAAAGCTGTCAGCCTGACCTCTTCGCATTCAAACAGTCATAACTTGAGCTACAAGGGTCCAAACGACGCGGTTTCAGTTGCGTTGGAAAGCTAACGTCTGAGGCTTCAATTTGATATATAATATCCCATAGTTGCCCTGACGCTAGGTGACGCGACTGCGTGCTCCATGCGGACGCGTCGCAGTGACGAAAAGTCAGCATGTTGAATTCGCAACCAGCGAATTCTGGGTTGTTTCTGACCCAGTTCTTGGCCCAGAAAATACAGATTAGAGGCTATAAAGTGGAAGAATGCATCCATTCATAAACATGCTCTCATATTTACAATTTTAGGATTTAGATGTAGTTTTTAGAGAGAGAGAGGTTCTCTCCTCTCTCTCAGGATTAGGATTTAGGATTTCTCTTAGTTTTAGGAGCGACTCTCAATCACAGATTCTTTATTTTTATTTATTTTCCTAATTTAATTTATGAAATTTTCCATGTTATAATTTGAATATTTTATTTAATATAATTTGAGGTATTTCAAACTTATGATTGCTCTCTTTAATTTATTAATGCTCTGTGTTTATCCAAGTTATTTTCATTCAAGTAGACTTTCTTCCCTTTTGGCTTTGGTTGAATCATTGGAAACACTTGAGTTATCAAACTCATTGTTGATTGAAAATTGGAATTCTTCAAGAATTAATTCGAGTTCCAATAACTCTAGCCGTTCCCAAGGAAAGACTAGGACCTGAGGAATAAAAATTAATTCATCCACTTAACTTACCTTCATAGTTAGAGGTCAACAAAGTGGGAGAAAAATCCAATTCTCATTACAATTGATAAGGATAACCAGGATAGGACTTCCTGTTTTCATACCTTGCCAAGAGTTTATTTTATAGTTATTTATTTATTTTATTCTTCTTATGCAACATACTGCTCCCTAATTTCTAAAACCCCTAATTTACAAACTCATAACCAATAATAAGAACATACCTCCCTGCAATTCCTTGAGAAGACGACCTGAGGTTTAAATACTCGGTTATCAATTTTAGAAGGGGTTTGTTACTTGTGACAACCAAAACGTTTGTATGAAAGGACTTTTGAAGGTTTAGAAACTATACTTGCAACGAGGATTTATCTGCAAATTTCTAGACCACGCAAAAAGTCTTCTCATCAGCCAGCTTCCATTATCGCTCTTATCTGGTGCGTGATGGAGGGCAAGGACCTGTACCTTCCCCGATTTATCCAGTACTCCATGGTCAGGGTCCATATCCAAGGCACTCTGCCGTTCTCCTACTTGATTACTCAGCTGGGCCACCGAGCTGAGGTACCCTGGGAGCTTGCGAATGAAAAGCCACCAGCCGCCGATTGCAAGAAGATCATCCCACATGGCAGGAAGTTCATGGCTCTGGACTACAGACCACCCTTTCTCACTGCCTCCGCTGATACAGCCACACCCTATGACGCCCCTTCTGCATCTGCTACACCAACCACCACCACAACACCTCCAGCTGCTTCCAAGCCCATTTACCACCTTGTGCACCGCCTGTTTGAGCGGTCTACCAAATGGAGCGCCCCAACCAGTGGCGATATGAGAGGTCTGAGCGTCGCAGCAAGTGACACTATAAGCATTTAAAGTTGATGTCTGATCAGGCCACCATGACATCTCCTCCGAGCCTGACACACCATCAGAGCCATCTGAGGAGGAGGCGGATGACTAGGAGGAGAATGCACGAGCCGAGGTTGAGCAGACAGGACCCGAGCAGGCTGCGCCACATCATGAGGAGCCCCAGCAGATCACCCTTCCGGAGATGCCACTTCTTCCCACCCTGCTTGATTGAGCATCGGGGACGATGCTATTATTTAAGTGTGGGGAGGTCGCCATCTCTGGCGAACTTTATTTTGGTGAACTACTTTCAGACTCTTTATCCTATTTTATTTCTTTTTATTTTATTTTATTTTATTTTATCCTATTTTTCCTTTCAGTACTTGCACCTTTTCTTTTACTGTATTTTTGCTTATTCCTACTTTATTTCTATATTTTGCACTTTGGGATGTATATATATCTTAGATATTTAGCTTAAATTGCACTTTTAGCTTATTAGTTGTGATATAGAAAATATGGATTATTTAGTTTAGTTTACCCTTTTAGCATATGAGAATTTGGTTTAATTGAAAAGAAAAGAGTAAACTAGAAATTTTAGTTTTTCAGAATCACAACAATCCACCCATATATATATATATATATATATATATATATATATATATATATATATCAATAAATGTTGGTAAATTGACAACACTTTTCAAGGAAAATACCTATTTTTATATAAGCCATTCAAAGATTCACATTAAGTTGAATGGAAACTCTTAATTCCTACTTGCATGATATACATGACTGATATATGGTTTTTGAGCCAAAGAACACATAACCTGTGAGTTTTTGAGCTTAACTGCATGGTTACATTATGTAACCATAGTTTTCATTCCTATGTGTTTTGCCCTTCTTCACTATAATTGCAGACTTTACTTTGTTTCATTCTATATGTCCAATATTCAATGTATTTACATTCTTGCATATGATTGAGGCCATTACTTGTTTTTGCTCACTTATCCCAAATAAGCCTACCCTTTTATGTCACCCTTGTTAGCCCCCTTGAGCCTTTTAATCCCCTTCTGTTCTATAACCACATCACTAGCCTTAAGCAGAAAAACAAATTAAAAATCCCAAATTGAATCTTCGGTTAGCTTAAGATAGAGATTATGTATCAACTAAGTATGGGAAAACTGTGGGAACTTGGGTTGATAGGAAGATATTAACTCTAGAAATTATTTGAAATTCGGGTGCATGCTCATGTGAAACTAAAATAATTAAAATACCATGTGCATTGATAATGTTATGTTTTAAAAAAAATAAAATAAAATAAAATAAAATAATAATAAAAATCTTTTCTCTATAATTAAATAATTGAATAAGGGGACACAAAATTACCCCAATAATAAGTTTAGTAAAAAGATCAATGCATATAGGATAAATTAAAAATAAGTTGATGCATGAGTATGTGACAAGAAAGTGGGAAAATCATGGGAAGCTAGGCATAATTTTAAAATTGTATAGAGTATGTATATGTTAGGTGAGATCTTAGACTAATCGAGGATTCAATTTATAGCTCACCTAGCCTTATATATATGCCATCACCTTTACCTTAGCCCTATTACAACCTTGAAAAAGACATCATGATGTTTGCATGTGTACATTAAATATTTGTTGATTGGTTAGATGAAGAACAAAGTTTTAGAAAGCATGACTAGAGAAGAATAGAGTGATTAACCCCAAACACTGAGTGACTAGAGTATATACACAAATCCAGTAAGGGTTCAATAGCTCATTTCCATATATCCATGATTAATCACTGATTGTCTTGCAAGTTTGTGAACTCTTTTGATTAACTCGACTCAATTGTGAATGTATTTTAATATGATTTAGCCCTTGGTTATGCATATATGATTCCTTGGAAAATTTTGACTCAATTTAACCACATGTAAGCTTTATATATATAAGTGGATAGTAATTAGAATTGCATGATTCATTTAGGTAGCTTGCATTTAGAATAGATTGCATTGCATAAGATTCCACCATTCTACCTTCACTCTTTTCTCTTGAATTTAGCATGAGGACATGCTATTGTTTAAATGTGGGGAGGTTGATAAACCACTATTTTATGATTTATCTTGTGCTCAATTGAGTGTTTTTATCAATTCTTCACCCACTTATTCAAATAAATTGCATGGTTTTACAATTCCTTCCTTATTATGTGATATATGTGAAAACATGTTTCCTATGCCTTAAAAATATTAATTTTAGTTATCCTTTATTACCATTCGATGCCGTGATCTGTGTGTTAAGTAATTTCAGGCTTTATAGGGCAGGAATGGCTTAGAGGACAGATAGGAAACACGCAAAAATGGAAGGAACGCACAAAATGGAGTTTTGAAGAAAAGGGCAGCGACGCGCACGCATGGACGACGCGCACGCGTGCCTGGTACAGAGCACAAACGACGCATACGCGTAACTGACGCGTATGCGTGGCAAGGAAAATCTCCAAATGACGCGCACGCATGAGTGACGTGCACGCGTGACGGACGCCACGTGCAGAAATTTGCAGAAGTCGCCCCCAGCGATTTCTGGACCCTTTTTTAGCCTAAATCCAAGCCCAGAAACACAGAATAGAGGCTGGAGAATGGGGGAATCAAATCATTCATTCATCATTTATTCGATAATTCACAATTTTAGGTTTTAGATGTAGTTTCTAGAGAGAGGGGCTCTCTCCTCTCTCTTAGGATTTAGGATTTAGGATTTCTCTTAATTTTAGGATTGCTTCTTCATTCCAGGTTCAATGTTCCTTTAATTTATGTTCTCTTCTACTTTTATTTATTCTATTACTTTAGTTGCTCTATTTCAGATCTAATTACCTATGTTGCCAAATTGGCTTATGAATTCTTCATGTTAGAATTGATTTTCTTATTTAATACAAATTGAGGTATTTCAGATTTAAGATTTCCCTCTCTTATTTATGTTACTGCTGCTTCAATTTAAGGCATTTTTATTCGAGTAGATTTTCTCTCCTTTTTAGCTTTGGTTGAGAAATTGGTGACACTTGAGTTATCAAACTCAACTGTTGATTGAAAATTGAAAATTGCTTATTAATTTGGATCCCTTTAGAGCTAGTCTTTCCATAGGAGTTGACTAGGACTTGAGGAATCAGATTGATTAGTCCACTTGACTTTCTTTTATTTAGTAAGGGTTAACTAAGTGAGAGCAATAACAATTCTCATCACACCTGATAAGGATAACTAGGATGGGATTTCCAGTTCTCATACCTTGCCAAGAGTTTTCTTAATTATTAATTTATTTTTCTCATCATTTAATTTACTTGTTCTTTAATTCAAACAAAAATACACTTTTTTCATAACCAATAATAAATCATACTTCCCTGTAATTCCTTGAGAGATGACCTGAGGTTTAAATACTTCGGTTATAAATTTTATTTGTTTTTGTTACTTGTGACAACCAAAACTTTTTTACGAAAGGATTCTTTGTTGGTTTAGAAACTATACCTACAACGTGATTATTCTTATAAAATCCTTTAGTAACAGAAATTAGCTCGTCAATGACTCACAAATAATAGAAGAAGCAATAAATATGAAATACATCAACTTACATTAATAAGAAATCGAATCTAACATGGAGTTCATAAACCAAATTGGGGTATAAATAAATCAACAAGAGAAGATAGATAAACTAAAGGATTAGAACAAATAAGAGTAGAAGAAAACAAAATTAAAGCACTATAGAAATCTAAGATTAAGATTAGCTAAACCTAAGAACCCTAAAATCTAAAGAGAGAGAGGCTCTCTCTCTAGAAAACTACATCTAAAACCTCAAATTATGTGAATGAATATTGTATAAATGAATGATTGTGATTTCCCCACTCTGCAGCCTCTAATCTGTGTTTTTCGGGCTTGAAATTGGGCCAAAAGAAGCCCAGAAATCGCTCCAGCATCTTCTGCAATTTCTGCACGTGGCGCATGTCACGCATATGCGTCAGTCACGTGTACGCGTCGATTGTCATCTTTGCGTGTCACACGTACACGTCAGGTACGCGCACGCGTTGCTGTGCAAATTCGCTTTTCACGCTCGCGCGTCAGGTACGCGCACACGTCGTTCCTCGCTGGACAGCTCCTTAGTTTCTTGTGTTTCTTCCATTTTGCAAGATTCCTTTCCATCCTCTAAGCCATTCCTGTCCTATAAAGCCTGAAAACACTTAACACACAGATCACGGCATCGAATGGTAAAAAAGGGGAATTAAAATACACAATTTAAAGGCTTAGGAAGTAGGTTTTCAATCATAGAACATAATTAGGAAGGAATTGTAAAATCATGCAAATTGTATGAATTAGTCTGCAGAGACTTGATAAAAACCACTCAATTGAGCACAAGATAAACCATAAAATAGTGGTTTATCAATCTCCCCACACTTAAACATTAGCATATCCTCATGCTAAGCTCAAGGAGACAAAAGGAATGAATGGGGGAAAGCAAGGCTCATGATATGCAACCTATATATGAATGCAACTATATGCTAAGATGTTTCTGCCTACTTGGTTAAAAGTAAACAAGTTCTCCAATACAAACATAAATCACATTTCACTAATTCAAATCATACAGTAAAAGACAGGTAAACTTGTAAGAAGATAGCTCATGAAAGCAGGGAACATAGAATCAAGCAGTGAACCCTCACTGGTAGTGTATATGCACTCTAATCTCTAAGTGTCTAGGGTTGATCACTCTACTCTTCTCTAGTCATACTTTCTAAAACTTTGTTCTTCATCTAACCAATCAACAATTATTTAGTATACGAATGCAAACATCAAGAGGTCTTTTCAGGGTTGTCATAAACCCCAATTTCGTGGTTTATCTTGTGCTTATTTTAGGGGATTTTACCATCTTTTCCCACATTTATTCAATAAAATAGCATAGTTTTGTAATTCTCCCTTGAATTGTGCTTAAGTGTAAAAACATGCTTTTTAGGCCTCAAATTGGTGATTTTGATTCACTTTAATTCCATTCGATACCTTGATGTGTGTGTTGAGTGATTTCAGGTTTATAAGGCAAGTATTGGATGGAAGAAATGAGTAAAAAAGCATACAAAGGGGAGAGTGCATGAAGAAACAAGGATTGGGAATGCATCAAAGGACGCACACGCACAAAAGTGGTTTCTACATAGAGACGCGCACGCGTACATGACGCGTCCGCGCGGGTGAAGATTTTGCCAATCGACGCGCACGCGCCAATATTCTCACATGGTCCACTTAAAGGCAAAACGTTAGGGGCAATTTCTGAGATGCCCAGGCCCAAATCCAACTTGTTTCTGAGTGTATTTCATGCAGAATTGAAGTCCAAGCAAAGGGGGGAGCAATTAGTTTAGCCAACATGAGCCTTTAGTTAGTTTTCTAGAGAGAGAAGCTCCCTCTTCTCTCTAGAATTAGGTTAGGATTAGGTTGGATTGTCTTAGATCCATGTTTAATTACTTGATCTCATCTTATTTCTTTTATAATTTCTCATTTCTACATCTTGATTATTGATGAGCGGATAATTTATATGCTTTTTGGCATTGTTTTTACATAGTTTTCAGTATAATTTAGTTAGTTTTTAGTATATTTTTATTAGTTTTTAAATAAAAATCACATTTCTGGACTTTACTATGAGTTTGTGTATTTTTCTGTGATTTCAGGTATTTTTTGGCTGAAATTGAGAGACTTGAGCAAAAATCAGATTCAGAGGTTGAAGAAGGACTGCAGATGTTGTTGGATTCTGACCTCCCTGCACTCAAAGTGGATTTTCAGGAGCTACAGAACTCCAAATGGCACGCTCTCAATTGAGTTGGAAAGTAGACATCTAGGGCTTTCCAGAAATATATAATAGTCAATACTGTGCCCGAGTTTAGACGACGCAAACTGGCGTTCAACGCCAGTTCCATGCTGCATTCTGGAGTTAAACGCCAGAAACAGGTTGCAAAGTGGAGTTAAACGCCAAAAACAGGTTACAAACTGGCGTTCAACTCCAAGAGAAGCTTCTACACGTGTAAAGCTCAATGCTCAGCCCAAGCACACACCAAGTGGGCCCCGAAAGTGGATTTCTGCATCATTTACTCATTTCTGTAAACCCTAGTAACTAGTTTAGTATAAATAGGACTTTTTATTATTGTATTCAAAGTCTTGGTTACTCCGGTTTCCTGAAGAACTGAAGATTGATGGTTTAGAAGTTATAGTAAACTCTCGTAGTTACTAAACCAAGCAATCAACCTTTCTTACAAACGTTTTGGTTGTCACAAGTAACAAACCCCCTTAAAAATTGATAACCGAAGTATTTAAACCTCGGGTCGTCTTCTCAAGGAACTGCAGGGAAGTATGTTCTTATTATTGGTTATGAAGATTGTAAATTGGGGTTTTGAAGATAAAGAACAAGTAATTTAAATGGCAGGTAAAATAAATAAATAACTGTAAAATAAATTTTTGGCAAGATATGAGAAATTAGAAGTCTTATCCTAGTTATCCTTATCAAAAATGATGAAGATTGAGTCTTAATTCCACCTAGTTAGCCTTTACTTAAAGCAAAGAAAGGTCAAGTGACTAATTAGTTTGATCTTCAAATCCTAGTTAATCCCTAAGGAGAGATTGGGATTATTGAAGTTCAATTCAATTAGCAAAGATAACAATTATCAATCATCTTGAGTTTGATAACTCCTGAGTTACTGATTTCTTAATCAAGACCAAAAGGGAAAAAGTAAATCTATTCGAATAAAAATGTCTTCAGATTGGAAGCAACAGTAATATAAATAAAAGAAAGCAATCATAAACTGAAATACCTCAAATAACATTAATTCAAAGAATAATCTGTAACATAGAAGAATTCATAAATTAAATTGAGAAAACAAGTAATTAAAAAGGAATATTGAACCTGATAAAAAGAGATAATCCTGAAACCGAAAGAAATCCTAATTCTAAATCGTAAAAGAGATAGGAGAGAACCTCTCCCTAAAAACTACATCTAATTCATGAATAGTAACTAATTGGAGACTCTCCTTTGAATGGATGCATTTTCCCACTTCATAACCTCTGATCTGTGCCTTCTGGACTTGGATTTGGGCCAAAAAGGGCTTCAGAAATCGCTGGGAGCATTTTCTGTAATTTATGGTGCGTGGCCTCTGTCACGCGTCTGCGTGGGTTACGCGGTCGCATCATCTAGGGTTTTCTTTATCACGTGGTCGCTTCAGTCATGCGTCCGCGTCAATCACGCGGTCGCGTCAATGCCATTTCGCGCTGGCATGCGGCCACGTCGCCCATGCGATCGGGTCGCTTCCAGTTTCTTCAAAAACTCCGTTTTGTGCTTTTCTTCCATTTTTGTATGTTTCCTTTCCATTCTTTAAGTCATTCCTGCCTTAGAAGATCTGAAACTACTCAGCACACGAATTACGGCATCGAATGGAAATAAAGGGTAATTAAAATAATTACTTTTAAAGCATAGGAAACATGTTTTTTCACATACATCACATAATAAGGAAGGGAAAGTAAAACCATGCAATTAACATGAATAAGTGAGTGAAGGATTGAATAAATCACTTAAATTAGGCATAAAATATATCATAAAGTATGGGTTTATCAACCTCCCCACACTTAAACAATAGCATGTCCTCATGCTAAATCCAAGATAAAGAGTAAGGTAATGTTGAAGTGGTGGAATCTCATGCAATGCAATCTATTCTAAATGCAACTACCTAAATGAATCATGCAATTCTAAATTTTTTTTATTCACTTGTATATAAAACTTACATGTAGTTAAATTAATTTACATTCTCAAGGAATCATATATGCATAGCCAAACCTTAGATAATGATAAAGTACTTTTACAATTGAGATGGGAAAGAAAAATATTTTACAAACTTACAAAACAATTAGCAATTTAAGCAGAGATATATGTTGATGAGCTATTGAACCCTCACTGGATTTTGTGTTTACTCTCTAGTCACTCAGTGTTTATTGGGTTAATCACTCTATTCTTCTTTTTATCCTTACTTTCCATAACTTTGTTCTTCATCTAACCAATCAACAATTATAGAATATAGGCATACAAAAATCATGAGGTCTTTAATTAAGGTTGTAATGGGGCCAAGGTAAAGGTAAGGGTATATGTATAAGGCTAAGTGAGCTAATAAGTGAATCCTTGATTAGTCTAAGATCTCACCTAACATACATACTCTGTAAAGCAAGAATTTCTTTACCTATTCACCCAAATTTTTCCACTTTTAATGTTACATGCTCATGCATTAGTTTTAATTTTGTCCCATGTGCATTACTTTATTTTGCATTTGGGGAATTCTTTTGTATCCCCTTTATTCAAATACTGAAAAATAAAATTTATTTTTTTTAACGCACATGGTAGTTCAATTATTTTAATTTCACATGAGCATGCTTCCCAAAATTTTTATTTTGAATTATTTTATTCTTTTTAACTTTCTACCCTTTGTTTTTATCATCCATGTTCCCAATAGGTTTCCTGCACTTAAACAATACACACTTTCTATCTTAAGCTAACCAAGGATTCAACTTGGGATTTTTATTTTGTTTTTCTGCTTAAGGCTAGTATTGTGGTTTATAGAATAAGAGGGGATTTAAAGGCTCAAGGGGGCTAACAAGGGTGATGTAAAAGGTAGGTTAATTTGGGATAAGTGAGCTAGAACCAAACAATGGCCTCAATCACTTTCTTGGTATGTATCTATATTCTATAATCAGACATATAGATTAAAACAAAGTAAAGAACACTAGAATAAAAAAAAGAAGGGCGGAACACACAGGAATAAAAATTATGGTGTGAATGTAACCATACAATTAAGCTCAAAACTCACAGGCTGTGTATTGTCTAACTCAAAAATCATATATTAGTTATATATGTCATGCAAGTAAAAATTAAGAGTTCCCATTATTCTCAATGTAAATCTTAAGGTGGCTTTAAAGTTTTGGTGTTTCTCCTTGATGAAATGTTGTTAACTAACTAACATGTAATGCTATATATAAGGTGTGTGGATTGTTTTTATTATGTTAAAGTCTCTAGTTTACTTCCGTTTTATATTTTCAATTTAAACTAACTTATCTTATGCTAAAAAGGGTAAACTATACTAATTAACCCACATTTTTTATAACTAATAAGTTAGAATTGCAACTAAACTAAATGGTTAAAATATGAACTAAAAGTGCAACATGCAGAAATATAGTAAAAATACATGAAAATAGCAATGTATAAATACTGAGAAAATAAAAATTAAAAAGAAAAAATACAGAAAAGTAGCAAAATAAAGTAAAAGAGTCTGTAGTGGTTCACCAAAAAAATACGCCAGAGATGGCGACCTCCCCACACTTAAAATGAAGCATCGTCCCTGATGCTCACTCAAGCAGGGTGTGAAGGGGTATCATCACAGGAAGGATGGGTAGCCGGAGTCTCTCTGGTGGTGGTCTGAGGATCTGCCTGCTGCAAAGGAGATGCTGACTGAATAGGGATCTCTGGGTCTGTAGCCTGAATTTGAGGTGGGGCTTCCTGCTGTGATGCAGCCTGCTCTGTGCCTGCCTGCGCAGCCTCTCTCTGGGGATGGGTCTCCACCTCGTGATCATCCGCCTCCTCCTCAGATGGCTCTGATGGTGTGTCGGGCTCGGAGGGGATCGCTGCCAGAACAGATCATCAGCTTTAGGTGCTCATAGCGTCGCATCTCTCATATCGGCGCCGGTTGCGGCGCTCCATCTGGTCTAGCTGATGAAACAGGCGGTGTACTAGGTGATAAACCGGCTCTGAGGCAGATGGAGGGGCAGTGGTGGTAGCAGGGGTAGCTGAGGTAGCTGTAGAGGAAGAGGGGCCAGCAGACGGTGTGGCTGTCTCACCAGGGGCTGTGAGGAATGGGGGTCTGTAGCCCAAAGCCAGAAAGTTCTTACTGTGAGGGATAATCTTCTTGCATTCTGCAGCAGGTGGCTTCTCATCAGCATCCTCTCAAGGCACGTCAGCTTGACGGCCTAGCTGTGTAATCAGATATGGAAAGGGGAGAGTGCCTCGGACGTGGACCCTGGCTATGTAGTACCGGATGAAGCGTGGCAGGTACAGGTCCTTACCCTCCATCACACACCATATGAGGGTGATCATAGCGACAGGTAGCTCTGTCTCATGGGTACTCGGCATAACAAAGTTGCTCAGGATCTGATGCCATAGCCGAGCCTCATCATCTAAGTAAATTTGCTTGATTCCCTTAGGCATGGTGGTGTTCTGAACCATGACCCATGGAACAGTCAGGTCAAGGGCTATCCTTGCCTTGACGGCATCCCAGTCAAATTTCATGAAGCGCATGTCCTCCTCAGCCTGTTGATAACCATCTGGCTGATCAGATTTAGGCAGAAGCTTCAGAATATCCTCAATGGCCTCTTCAGTGACCAGTATCTGCTTCCCTCTTAGGTTCACTGCATCTAGGGAAGTTTTGAAGTAATTGCAGTAAAACTCTTTTACCCAAGAAGCATTGACCTCAGTCAGGTTTCTCTCCAAGAAGAACCAGCCTCTTTGTTTGATCTGATCAGAGGTGTATTGCTGGAGTTCTTCCGGAATTTTCAGAGTCCGCTCCAGGTATAGGTTCCTGGAGGTTGCAAACACCGGATACTTTAACTCGCAGTATTTGTTTTCAAACTTGATGGGATCAGTAGCAGGGAGTAGCTGGTCAGCCTTCTCCTACGGGGGTGAAGTGTTTCTCCTGCCAGGAGTCATCATGCATGATGTCTAGGATGGACATAGGGGATTCTCCTCTTTTTCGTTTGCCAGTTGTTGCGTTTCTTTTTCCTTTTCTTTGGGTGTCAGATATCCTGAAAAACAGAAATCAAGGATATAATAAAAATAGGAAAACAAGTAGGCAAATAACAAAAGAAGCACATAATGGCAGAAGAGCAGTAGAATGAGGAAAATGAGTTAAGTAAATGTGCATTAAGGATTGTATAGGAGTTAGAAAACTGAGAAGAAAAATTCACAATCCAAAATGTGAGATCCATAGAATTCATGTTAATTAGGAAAAATTATCATCATGCCTTGGTTAGAAGGTTAAAGAAAATAGTGAAAGAAAAGAAAAAACAGAAGAGATGTTTTGAAAGGTAAGTAGGTTAGGAATGAAAAAGAGGTAAGGAAGTGGAAATCAGAGAGTTAGTAAAAAGAAAGTCAGAGTAAGTGGCATGATGATCATTTTCTAAGTAACAAGCATTCACAATTAGAAGCTACAGTTAACTCATATCCAAACAAAGAAATCAGGTTGATGATGATTCAGATAGATAGGAAAATTTGGAATCTAAACATAAAAAATGCAGATTATGAACCAGGAAATCAAAAAGAATAAGATAGCTAGCCCTGGTATACATTAATTGGTTTGGTAAGAGCAGAGTAAAGCAGAGTTCAAAGTGCCAAAACTAAGACATGAATGGAAATAAAACAGTTTACAGAAAATTAGGCAGTATTCCGGCTAAAATTGGATGTTCCCGAAAAATAAACAACAACAAAATAGTTCATATAAAATAAACTGCAATTAGGTATGAACAAGAAAGAACATTCGCAATAGCAGCATGAACAGTAAGAACAACATATGAACAAAACTAACATCACATCAACAGCAGAATTGCAAAAATTATAAAGCAAGTAGCATGAACAGCGCAATTAATCAAGCCTAAATCCACTAACCACATCCTAGGCTACCTAACCACCTAGAATCCACTACAACATACATATCTAACTAGCCTAATTATGAACATAAATAGAAAAATATGAAATTAGCTAGGAATTGAAAGAAGGGTGGCGTTTGACGGAACCTGGTAGGCGTATGAATAAAAGTGGGGCAAAGAGATGGCTGGGGGATGGTGGTGGTGGCGGCTGATGTGATGGTTGAGGGTGGTTGGCGCGGCAGTGGTTGTTCGGAGGCAGGGGGTTTTGGGTAGGTTAATGGGGGTAGGGGTTAAGGGGGAAGGAAGGGAAGGGGACGTGGGTGGTGGGTGGAGGTGTGGCGGTGACGGTGGCGCGGCAGGGGTGGTGGTCGCGGCGGGGGCAGCGCTAGTGGAGGGAAGAAGAGGAAAGAAGAAGAAGAAGAAAGAGAGGGAAGGAGGAAGGGGGTGGTGTTGCGGTAGGGTCTGGGTGGTCGACAGTGGGGCGGTGGCATAGGGTGGCGCGGGTGGTGGAGGAGCAGCAAGGGTTGTAGAGAAGAGAAAGAAGAAAGGGGTTGGGGGGCGCGATGGGGTAGGGTTCGCGTCACAAGGGGTTAATAAATTTGAATCCACGCGATCGCGTGGGGCACGCGGTCGCGTGGCTAGGGTGGAATGGGAATTGACGCGATCGCGTGGGTGATGTGATCGCATGGAATGGGTAAAAGGATGAATGACGCGGCCGTGTGAGGCATGCGATCACGTCGCTGGAAATTGTGCTAAACGCACAATTCCAGCGTCGTTTCAGCGCAACTCTCTGTCTCCTTTGGGGTGTTGTGCAATCCACGTGACGCGATCGCGTCGCTCACGCTTTCGCGTGGGATAGGTGTTGTGCAAGTGACGCGATCGCGTCAGGGACGCGATCGCGTGGGTCATTTTGTGCGAAACGTGCAACAGCCGCACGATTCCAGCCCAACTTTCTAGGCGTTGGATCCTTACGCTGATTTCCAGATCACGCGGCCGCGTGAATGATGCGGACGTGTGGGAAGTGTTTTTTTCGCAACTGACGCGATCGCATGAGTGATGCAGTCGCATCGCGCGCCCTTCTTCTCTTTTTTTTTTATTTTTTTATTATGCAGGTATGCAATTATGCAGTATGTAATGCGAGTGAATAATATTCAGGTTCAATTGAAAAGAAAATAAAAATAAATAACACGAAATAAAACTGAAAAAAGAAACGACCATACCATGGTGGGTTGTCTCCCACCTAGCACTTTTAGTTAAAGTCCTTAAGTTGGACATTGGATGAGCTTCCTGTTATGGCGGCTTATGTTTAAATTCATCCAGAAATCTCCACCAATGTTTGGGATGCCAATGGCCTCCGAGGTCCCAAACTAGGCATGTAAAGCTTCTAAGCAACTTCGAACAGATTCTCAGGTTCCCGGGGTGGCGAATGTTAGAAAAGATTCCAGGATCCCAAACTTTTCTTTTAAATCCGCCTCCGTTTTGATCTATATTTTTCCATCCGTGCGGTTTAGAAAGTAGATTCTCACCTTGGTGACCAAACATTTTCCTAGATCCATTCGATTGATCATGATGCCAATCCGTGCACTTCGAGTTGAAGCGTAGAACCTTATTGAACCTTGCACACCAGCTCTGAGTACGAGCCATTTTCCTCTTACTCTTAAAGCCGCAGAGAGCTCTAAGCTGGCCATCTGTTTCAAGCAACCCATATTCAAGTGAAAAAATAAAGCTAAAGGTTAAGGATTGTACCCACTTGAAGCTTGTATTGGGTGGTAATGGCCTTGGGATAGGTGTTTCTAGTGTTTCTGTAAGTTCTACTCCCTTGTGCTCTTCGGTGAATTTCTTCACTTCCTTGCAGACTTCTTCAAATGCATCCATGTCCTGATCAAAGCCTTCTATGTCTTCCTCGTCACTTAAGTCATAAATGGGAGGTCGAGAGAAATCTACCTCCGCATCATCTTCGTATTCACTTGGGGAAGATCCATCGATCTCAGAGAATTCACTTGCAGATGCAAGTTCATTACTAGGAGAACTTGACTCGAGATTATCATTATCAAGGAAACTTGCTTCTTGGATTATTCCGTCTAGTTCTTCATAAAAGACTTGCTTTTGGAGTTGTGCACTATCCTCCTTAGCATCAATTGTAACGTCCTTGACAGAATTTTCCACATTCTGGATTCCCATGGAAGTTCAGCTTCTCCTAAGTCTTCAACTAACTCTTCTTCTTTTACAATGACAGCTTCCTCTACTTGTTCCAGTACGAAGTCATGCCCTATTCTGTCCACTGGAGTTTCTAGTATCTCCTTCATACTACGCTCTTCATTAGATTGTCCACATGGGGCTGTGGGAGGTCCTTGAATGTTCGAACGTCTAGAAGATAATTGACTTACTGCTTGCTCCAGTTGATGAAGGGTTGTTTGAAGTTGATCTACTGTTTCCTTGAGGTGAACCTCTGATTCTCGGGGTGATGGATTTGGACATGGTACATGGGGAAGTGGTGGTGTTTAGGAGTAATTGAATTGGAATTGGGGTAAATGAGGATCATATGGTGGTGAATGGTGAAAAGGAGGTTGTGAGTGTGGTGGTTTGAAGTTATGTTGAGAGGATGGCCTATAAGCACAGGGTGGGGCTTGTTGGTAACTACAAGGTTGTCCACCATGTCTATTGGCTTGGTATGCATTGTAGAATGGTCTTTGTCCATGATATCTTGGAGGGTGTTGTTGCCTAAAGGGTTGATCAGATCCTCTTGGCTACATCCATCTTTGATTGCTCTGACCTTGATGCATGTTCCTGTTATAACTTTCACTCCTTTTAACAATATTAGAACCAAACTCAAAGCGAGAGGGGTGAGGATTCATAGTAGCTAATGGAAATAAAAGGAGAAAATAAAGACAAATAAACAAATAAAAGAAAAATATTTACAATAACCAGTAATAAGGCACACGATTGCAGTTCCCCGGCATCGGCGCCATTTTGAAGAACTGAAGATTGATGGTTTAGAAGTTATAGTAAACTCTCGTTGTAAGTATAGTTACTAAACCAAGCAATCAACCTTTCTTACAAACGTTTTGGTTGTCACAAGTAACAAACCCCCTTAAAAATTGATAACCGAAGTATTTAAACCTCGGGTCGTCTTCTCAAGGAACTGCAGGGAAGTATGTTCTTATTATTGGTTATGAAGATTGTAAATTGGGGTTTTGAAGATAAAGAACAAGTAATTTAAATGGCAGGTAAAATAAATAAATAACTGTAAAATAAATTTTTGGCAAGATATGAGAAATTAGAAGTCTTATCCTAGTTATCCTTATCAATAATGATGAAGATTGAGTCTTAATTCCACCTAGTTAGCCTTTACTTAAAGCAAAGAAAGGTCAAGTGACTAATTAGTTTGATCTTCAAATCCTAGTTAATCCGTAAGGAGAGATTGGGATTATTGAAGTTCAATTCAATTAGCAAAGATAACAATTATCAATCATGTTGAGTTTGATAACTCCTGAGTTACTGATTTCTTAACCAAGACCAAAAGGGAAAAAGTAAATCTATTCGAATAAAAATGTTTTCAGATTAGAAGCAACAGTAATATAAATAAAAGAAAGCAATCATAAACTGAAATACCTCAAATAACATTAATTCAAAGAATAATCTGTAACATAGAAGAATTCATAAATTAAATTGAGAAAACAAGTAATTAAAAAGGAATATTGAACCTGATAAAAAGAGATAATCCTAAAAGCGAAAGAAATCCTAATTCTAAATCCTAAAAGAGAGAGGAGAGAACCTCTCCCTAAAAACTACATCTAATTCATGAATAGTAACTAATTGGAGACTCTTCTTTGAATGGGTGTATTTCCCCACTTCATAACCTCTGATCTGTGCCTTCTGGACTTGGATTTGGGCCAAAAAGGGCTTCAGAAGTTGCTGGAAGCGTTTTCTGTAATTTCTGGTGCATGGCCTCTGTCACGCGTCCGCATGGGTCACGCGGTCGCGTCATCTAGGGTTTTCTTTATCACGCGGTCGCTTCAGTCATGCGTCCGCGTCATATGCGTTTCGCTTAAGGCGCGCGATCGCGTCAATCATGCGGTCGCGTCAATGCCATTTCACGCTGGCATGCGGCCGCGTCGCCCATGCGATCGCGTCGCTTCCAGTTTCTTCAAAAACTCCGTTTTGTGCTTTCCTTCCATTTTTGTATGTTTCCTTTCCATTATTTAAGTCATTCCTGCCTTAGAAGATCTGAAACTACTCAGCACACGAATCACGGCATCGAATGGAAATAACGGGTAATTAAAATAATTACTTTTAAAGCATAGAAAACATATTTTTTCACATACATCACATAATAAGGAAGGGAAAGTAAAACCATGCAATTAACATGAATAAGTGAGTGAAGGATTGAATAAATCACTTAAATTAGACACAAAATATATCGTAAAATATGGGTTTATCATTCCCCTCTGGGGCCGAGACCAATGAACTCCATTATCACTTATGTATTTTCAACGGTAGAGTTTTTACACACCATAGATTAAGGTGTGGAGCTCTGCTGTTCCTCATGAATTAATACAAAGTACTATCGTTTTTCTATTCAATTCAAGCTTATTCTAATTCTAAGATATTCATTTGCACTTCAATATGAATGCGATGATCGTGACAGTCATCATCATTCCCAACCTATGAACGCGTGCCTGACAATCACTTCCGTTCTACCTTATATTGAATGAGTATCTCTAGGATTCCTTAATCAGAATCTTCGTGGTATAAGTTAGAATCCATGGACGGCCATTCTTGAGATCCGGAAAGTCTAAACCTTGTCTGTGGTATTCCGAGTAGGATCTGGGAAGGGATGGCTGCGACAAGCTTCAAACTCGTGAGTGCTGGGCGTAGTGACAGACGCAAAAGGATCAATGGATCCTATTTCAGTATGATCAAGAACCAACAGATGATTAGCCATGCAGTGACAGCACATTGGACCATTTTCACTGAGAGGACAGGATGTAGCCATTGACAACGGTGATGCCTAACATACAGCTTGCCATAGAAAGGAGTATGAATGATTAGATGAAGACAATAGGAAAGCAGAGGTTCAGGAGGAACGAACGCATCTCTATACGCTTATCTGAAATTCTCACCAATGAATTACATAAGTATCACTATCTTTATTTTATATTTTATTTATCTTTTAATTACTAAATCTCCATAATCAACTGAATCCGCCTGACTAAGATTTATAAGGTGACCATAGCTTGCTTCAAGCCGACAATCTCCGTGGGATCGACCCAGTGCAGTTGCTGGTTAGTTGTGCGAAGTTGTGACAAAGAACTAAGATTATGAACGTGCGTATTGAGTTTTTAGCGCCGTTACCAAGGAATGGAACCGTCACGATTTCTGCACACCAAGTTTTTAGCGCCGTTGCCAGGGATTGTTCGAGTTTGGACAACTGACGGTTCATCTTGTTGCTCAGATTAGGTAATTTTATTTTAATTTTAAGTTTTTGTTTTTATTCTTTTTATTTTCGAAAAATCCAAAAAAAATTTAATAAAATTATAAAACAAAAAAATAATTTGATGTTTCTTGTTTAAGTCTTGTGTCATGTTTTAAGTTTGGTGTCAATTGCATGTTTTTAAAATTTGTGCATTTTTTCGAAAACTCATGCATGTGTTCTTCATGATCTTCAAGTTGTTCTTGACAAGTCTTCTTGTTTGATCTTCATATTTTCTTGTTTTGTGTCTTTTCTTGTTTTTCATATGCATTTTCAATTTCTTAGTGTCTAAATATTAAAAATTTCTAAGTTTGGTGTCTTGCATGTTTTCGTTTATTGAAAATTTTTCAAAAATACATACTTGATGTTCATCATGATCTTCAAAGTGTTCTTGGTGTTCATCTTTGCATTCAAAGTGTTCTTGCATATTTTTCTTGTTTTGATTCATAATTTTCATGCATTAAGTCTTTTTGGTGTTTTTCTCTCTCATCATTAAAAATTCAAAAATAAAAAAAAATATCTTTCCCTTTTTCACTTATAAATTTTTGAAAATTTGAGTTGACTTTTTCAAAACTTTTTAAAATTTAGTTGTTTCTTATAAGTCAAATCAAATTTTTAATCTAAAAATTCTATCTTTTTCAATTCTTTTTCAAAAATCAAATCTTTTTCATTTTTTCTTTCATATTTTCGAAAATTTCAAATTGATTTTCAAAATCTTTTTCTTATCTTTTTCGAATTCAATGTTAACATTTAATGTGATTGATTCAAAATTTTTAAGTTTGTTACTTGCCTATTAAGAAATGTTCAATCTTTAAATTTTAAAATCATATCTTCAAGTTTCTTGTTAGTCAAGTAATCAACTTTGATTTCAAAAATCAAATCTTTTTAATTTTCTTTTCAAATCTTTTTCAAATTGATTTTCAATCATATATTTTCAATCACATCTTTTTCAAAATCAATTTCAAAATCTTTTCTAACTTCTTATCTTTTCAAAATTAAATTTCAAATCCTTTCCAACTAATCCTATCTTTTTGTTTCAATCATATCTTTTTCAAAACTACCTAACTAACTCTCTCTCTAATTTTCGAAAATCACCTTCCCTCTTTTTCAAAATTTCTTTTTAATTAACTATTTGTTTTAAATGTTAATTTTATTTAATTTTATTTTTCTTTTTAAATTTTTGAATTTTTATTTTAAATTCAATTTAAAAACAAAAATACTTTTATTTTAATCTATTTAATTTTCGAATTCTCTCATCTCTCATCCCCTTCTGTTTATTTATTCATCTACTAACACCCCTCTTTCACCCAAGAATTTGAACTCATTCCTCACCCTTGTGTTTAGATTCTCCTTCTTCTATTCATATCTTCTTCTACTCACATAAAGGAATCTCTATACTGTGACATAGAGGATTCTATATTTTCTGTTCTCTTCTTTTTCATATGAGCAGGAACAAGGACAAGAACATTCTTGTTGAAGCTGATCCTGAACCTGAAAGAACTCTAAAGAGGAAGCTAAGGGAAGCTAAAGCACAACTCTCTGGAGAAAATCTGACAGTAATTTTCGAAAAAGGAGACATGGCCGAAAATAATAACAATGCAAGAAAGATGCTTGGTGACTTTACTGTACCTAATTCCAATTTACATGGAAGAAGCATCTCAATCCCTGCCATTGGAGCAAACAATTTTGAGCTGAAACCTCAACTAGTTTCTCTGATGCAACAGAATTGCAAGTTTTATGGACTTCCATCCAAAGATCCCTTTCAGTCCTTGACTGAATTCTTGCAGATCTATGATACTGTTAAGACCAATGGGGTTGATCTCGAGGTCTACAGGCTTATGCTTTTCCCATTTGCTGTAAGAGACAGAGCTAGAATATGGTTGGACTCTCAACCTAAAGACAGCTTGAACTCTTGGGATAAGCTGGTCACGGCTTTCTTAGCCAAGTTCTTTCCTCCTCAAAAGCTTAGCAAGCTTAGAGTGGATGTTCAAACCTTCATACAAAAGGAAGGTGAATCCCTCTATGAAGCTTGGGAGAGATACAAGGAACTGACCAAAAAGTATCCTTCTGACATGCTTTCAGAATGGACCATCCTGGATATATTCTGTGATGTCTGTCTGAATTATCAAAGATGTCATTGGACCATTATGCAGGTGGATCCATTCACCTAAAGAAAACACCTGCAGAAGCTCAAGAACTCATTGACGTAGTTGAAAATAACCAGTTCATGTACACTTCTGAAAGGAATCCTGTGAGTAATGGGACGCCTCAGAGGAAGGGAGTTCTTGAAATTGATACTCTGAGTGCCATATTGGCTCAGAATAAAATATTGACTCAGCAAGTCAATATGATCTCTCAGTATCTGAATGGATTGAAGGAATCATCCAACAGTACTAAAGAGGCATCTTCTAAAGAAGAAGCTTATGATCCTGAGAACCCTGCAATAGTAGAGGTGAATTACATGGGTGAACCCTATGAAAACACCTATAATCCCTCATGGAGAAATCATCCAAATTTCTCATGGAAGGATCAACAAAAGCCTCAACAATGCTTTAATAATGGTGGAAGAAACAGGTTTAGCAATAGCAAACCTTTTCTATCATCCACTTAGCAACAGACAGAGAATTCTGAGCATAATCCATCTAGCTTAGCAAATATAGTCTCTGATCTATCTAAGGCCACTGTGAGTTTCATGAATGAAACAAGGTCCTCCATTAGAAATTTGGAGGCACAAGTGGGCCAGCTGAGTAAAAGAGTCACTAAAATCCCTCCAAGTACTCTCCCAAGCAATACAGAAGAAAATCCAAAAAGAGAGTGCAAGGCCATAGCCTTACATGATGTGGCCGAACCCAAAGAGGAGGAGGAGAACGTGAATCCTAGTGAGGAAGACCTCCTGGGACGTTCAGTGACCAATAAGGAGTATCCCTTTAAGGAACCAAAGGAATCTGAGGCTCATCTAGAGACCATAGAGATTCCATTGAACCTCCTTCTGCCCTTCATGAGCTCTGATGAGTATTCTTCCTCTAAAGAGGATGAAGACATTACTGAAGAGCAAGTTGCTAAATACCTTGGTGCAATCATGAAGCTAAATGCCAAATTATTTGGTAATGAGACTTGGGAAGATGAACCTCCCTTGCTCACTGGTGCACGAAATTGTGATTCACACTTTTCACAACTCCGCACAACTAACCAGCAAGTGCACTGGGTCGTCCAAGTAATACCTTACGTGAGTAAGGATCGATCCCACGGAGATTGTTGGCTTGAAGCAATCTATGGTTACCTTGTAAATCTTAGTCAGGAGATTAATTATGATTATCAGTTTGAATTGCAAAAAATAAAAGAGCATGAAATAAATACTTGTTATGCAGTAATGGAGAATATGTTGGAGTTTTGGAGATGCTTTGTCTTTTGAATCTCTGCTTTCCCCCTATCTTCTTCTTCACGCACGCAAGGTTCCTCCTATGGCAAGCTGTGTGTTGGTGGATCACCGTTGTCAATGGCTACCATCTGTCCTCTCAGTGAAAAAGGTCCAGGTGCGCTGTCACCGCACGGCTAATCATCTGTCGGTTCTCACTCATGCTGGAATAGGATCCATTGATCCTTTTGCGTCTGTCACTACGCCCAACCCTTGTGAGTTTGAAGCTCGTCACAGTCATTCAATCCCTGAATCCTACTCGGAATACCACAGACAAGGTTTAGACTTTCTGGATTCTCAAGAATGCTGCCAATGAATTCTAGCCTATACCACGAAGATTCTGATTAAGGAATCCAAGAGATACTCATTCAATCGAAGGTAGGACGGGAGTGATTTCAGGCATGCGTTCATAGATTGAGAATGGTGATGAGTGTCACGGATCATCACATTCATCATATTGAAGTGCGAATGAACATCTTAGATAGAAACAAGCGTGTTTGAATAGAAAACAGAAATAATTGCATTAATTCATCGACACACAGCAGAGCTCCTCACCTCCAACAATGGAATTTAGAGACTCATGCCATCAAAGAGTACAAAGTTCAGATCTAAAAATGTTATGAGGTACAAAATAAATCTCTAAAAGTTGTTTAAATACTAAACTAGTAACCTAGGTTTACAAAAAATGAGTAAACTAAGATAGATAGTGCAGAAATCCACTTCTGGGGCCCACTTGGTGTGTGCTGAGGCTGAGACTTGAGCTTTACATGTGCCTAGGCTGTTTCCAGAGTTAAACGCCAGGTTGTAACCTGTTTTTGGCGTTTAACTCCAACTTGTAACCTGTTTCTGGCGTTTAACGCCAGAATGCAACATGGAACTGGCGTTGAACGCCAGTTTATGTCGTTTATCCTTGAGCAAAGTATGGACTATTATATATTGCTGGAACGCCCTAGATGTCTACTTTCCAACGCATTTGAGAGCGCGCCATTTGGACTTCTGTAGCTCCAGAAAATCCATTTCGAGTGTAGGGAGGTCAGAATCCAACAACATCTGTAGTCCTTTTTCAGCCTGAATCAGATTTTTGCTCAGCTCCCTCAATTTCAGCCATAAAATACCTGAAATCACAAAAAAATACAAAAACTCATAGTAAATTCTAGAAATGTGATTTTTATTTAAAAACTAATAAAAATATAATAAAAAGTGACTAAAACATATTGAAAACTACCTAAAAATAATGCCAAAAAGCATATAAATTATCCGCTCATCACAACACCAAACTTAAATTGTTGCTTGTCCCCAAGCAACTAAAAACAAAGTAGGATAAAAAGAAGAGAATATACAATGAATTCTAAAAACATCTATGAAGATCAGTCTTAGTTAGATGAGCGGGGCTATTAGCTTTTTGCTTCTGAACAGTTTTGGCATCTCACTTTATCCTTTGAAGTTCAAAATGATTGGTATCTATATGAACTCAAAATTCAGATAGTGTTATTGATTTTCCTAGTTCAGTATGTTGATTCTTGAACACAACTACTTTATGAGTCTTGGCCGTGGCCCTAAGCACTCTGTTTTCCAGTATTACCACCGGATACATACATGCCACACACACATAACTGGGTGAACCTTTTCAGATTGTGACTCAGCTTTGCTAAAGTCCCCAATTAGAGGTGTCCAGGGTTCTTAAGCACACTCTGTTTTTGCTTTGGACCTCGACTTTAACCGCTCAGTCTCAAGTTTTCACTTGACACCTTCACGCCACAAGCACATGGTTAGGGACAGCTTGGTTTAGCCGCTTAAGCTAGGATTTTATTCCTTTAGGCCCTCCTATCCACTGATGCTCAAAGCCTTGGATCCTTTTTATTACCCTTGCCTTTTGGTTTTAAGGGCTATTGGCTTTTTGCTCTTGCCTTTTTGTTTAAAGAACTTTTGGCTTTTTCTGCTTGCTTTTTCTTTTTCTTGCTCTCTTTTTTTTTTTGCATTTTTTTTCTGCAAGCTTTGTTCTTCACTGCTTTTTCTTGCTTCAAGAATAATTTTTATGATTTTTCAGATTATCAAATAACATTTCTCCTTTTTCATCATTCTTTCAAGAGCTAACAATTTTAACATTCATAAACAACAAATTCAAAAGACATATGCACTGTTCAAGCATTCATTCAGAAAACAAAAAGTATTGCCACCACATCAAAATAATTAAACTATTTTAATATTCGAAATTCATGTACTTCTTTTTCTTTTTCATAAAACAATTTTCATTTAAGAAATGTGATGGATTCATAGGACATTCATATCTTTAAGACATAGACACTTAGATACTAGTGATCATATAGTAAAGACACAAACATAATTAAACATGAAGAATAGTAAATGAAAAACAGGAAAATAAGAACAAGGAGATTAAGGAATGGGTCCACCTTAATGAGGGTGGCGTCTTCCTCTTCTTGAAGAACCAATGGTGATCTTGAGCTCCTCTATGTCTCTTCCTTGCCTTTGTTGCTCCTCTCTCATAGCTCTTTGATCTGCAGTCAATTGCTCTACCACTGAATTATGGAAAAACAAAAAGCAATGCTTTTACCATACCAAACGTAAAAGGTTTGCTCGTCCTCGAGCAAAAGAAGAAAGAAGTGGAGAAGATGGAGGAGATGGAGGTGTGTGAATGGGTGGGTTTGGGAGGGGAATGGTTTGAATTTGAATGGTGAGGTAGGTGAAGATCCTGTGGGGTCCACAGATCCAGAGGGGTCAAGGATGTATCATCCCTGCTCCTATTAGGCGTGTAAACGCCCCTGCATTGCAATCCTGGCATTTAACGCCAGACTGCTGCCTGTTTTTTGGTGTTAAACGCCCAAATGTAGCCTGTTTCTGGCGTTTAACGCTAGGTTGATGCTTGTTTCTGGCGTTAAATGTCAGCTTGGTGCTTGTTTCTGGCGTTAAACGCCAGACAGATGCTTGTTTCTGGCGTTTAAATGCCAGAATGCTCTTCCTCCAGGGTGTGCTGTTTTTAATGCTGTTTTTCATTCTATTTTTGATTTTTCAGTAGTTTTTGTGACTTCACATGATCATCAACCTAAAAAAAACATAAAATAGCAATAGAAAATAAAGAGATATAGTTAAATAACATTGGGTTGCCTCCCAACAAGCGCTTCTTTAATGTCAATAGCTTCACCTTACTGAGCTTTTAATCTAGTCTCAGCCTTGAGCATTCTTGCTCAACATTGCCTTCAAGATAATGCTTGACTCTCTGTCCATTAACAATGAACTTCTTATTAGAATCATTGTCTTGAAGCTCCATATGGCCATATGGTGACACGCTTGTAATCACATATGGTCCCCTCCACTGGGATTTCAGTTTCCCGGGGAATAATCTGAGCCTAGAGTTAAATAGCAGAACTTTCTGTCCTGGTTCAAAGACTCTAGGTGACAACTTTCTGTCATGCCACCTTTTTGCTTTCTCCTTGTAAAGCTTAGCATTTTCGAAAGCAGTGAGTCTGAATTCCTCTATCTCATTTAGCTGGAGTAATCTTTTTTCTCCAGCTAATCTGGCATCAAAATTTAGGAATCTGGTTGCCCAGTAGGCCTTATGCTTCAGTTCCACGGGCAGATGACAGGCCTTACCATACACAAGCTGGTATGGAGAGGTCCCTATAGGAGTCTTGAATGCTATTCTGTAAGCCCACAGAGCATCATCCAAGCTCCTCGCCCAATCCTTTCTATGGGTACTTACTGTCCGTTCCAGGATTCTTTTTTGTTCTCTATTTGAGACTTTAGCTTGCCCATTTATCTGTGGATGATATGGAGTTGCCACCTTGTGGCTAATTCCATACCGGACCATAGCAGAGTAAAGCTATTTGTTGCAGAAGTGAGTGCCCCCATCACTAATTAGTGCTCTAGGGACACTGAGCGAGTTCTCTTGTTCGGTTTAGAATTTCCTCAAATGAATGAAATCTCGTTGTAAAGTATAGTTTCCAAACCAATCAAGAGTCCTCTCATGCAAAAATTTAGGTTGTCACTAGTAACAAACCCCAAATGAATTTATAACTGGAGTATTTGGACTCCGGGTCGTCTCCCTAGGAACCAATGGAGTGATGTATATTGGCTATAGAGGGGAAAAAGGGGGTTTTGGTTGATGATCGACAAGGAATTTAATTATGCATGGAGAATAAATCAAGCAAACAATTAAAAGAAGCAATTAAGAAAGAGAGACATTCATGGCATTGAATTGAGATCTTAGGCTTTCTATCCTAGTCATGCATGATTAATTTATCTTGTTTAGTTAACTCACACATCGGGAGAATGTCAAACAAGACCAATTAATCGAGTCACAATTATAAACAAGAATTTATCTCATTACGTCATCTCCAACAAATAGGGAGAAAGTCTAACGAGACTAGCTAATCTCAATCCAAAAGTCCTAACCAATCTTACTAATTAAATTAGCAAAAGGTTAGCGTTAATGAAAATAATACTAGCTAACAATTCTAAATCACCAACGTAAGTTGGGTTTTCATGACTCAAGATTGCCCAATCACTCTTTCCAAGCCAAGAATGCTCACAATCTACTCTAAGGTCCAACCAAGCATTTTGTCAAACACTTGGTGGGTAGTAAAGAAAAACTTAGTGAAAGTGTAAGAAATGCAAATCTACTAACTATCAATTGCAAGAAATGTAAAATCACAATCCAATTCAACATCAATTAAAGAAACATCAACATTAAAATTGCATTAAATGTAAACAAATCCAACATGAGTTCATTATCACAAAAGAGAGCTAAAGGGAAGGTTAACATAAAAACTAAGAGAATTATGATTTAGAAAAGAGAAATTATAGAAGAAACTAAATAAGATCAAGTAATTAAACATGAAAATAAAATAATCTAACCTAATCCTAACCTAATTCTAGAGAGAAGAGAGAGCTTCTCTCTCTAGAAACTAACTAAAGGCTCATGTTGGCTAAACTAATTGCTCTCCCCTTTGCTTGGACTTCAATTCTGCATGAAATACACTCAGAAACAAGTTGGATTTGGGCCTGGGCAGCTCAGAAATTGCCCCAGCATTTGTCCATTAGGTGGGCCAAGTAAGAGTATCGGCGCGCGCGCGCCATGTGCGCGTGCGCGTCGCTGGCAAATTCCCAATCTGCGCGGAAGCAGTATGTATGTGGGCGCGTCCTTGTGAAAAAACCACTTCTGCACGTGCGCGCCTTATACGCGTGCGTGTCCATTGGTGCATTCCAAATCTTTGTTTCTTCATGCACTCTCCTCTTTGTATGCTTTTCTTCTCATTTCTTCCATCCAATACTTGCCTTATGAACCTGAAATTACTTAACAAACACATCAAGGCATCGAATGGAATTAAGGTGGATCTAAAATCACCAAATTAGGGCCTAAAAAGCATGTTTTTTTACATTTAAGCACAATTCAAGGGAGAATTACAAAACCATGCTATTCCATTGAATAAATGTGGGAAAAGGTGAATAAATCCCTCAAAATAAGCACAAAATAAACCACGAAATCGGGGTTTATCAAATCTCCCCACACTTAAACTAAGCATGTCCTCATGCTAAAATCAAGAAAGAAGCAAGGGGTATCACATTTATTCAATGCAAACTACTAACTAAATGCAATCTATCTATGTGCAAGTTATCTACATGAATGCAATGGCTCAGTCAAAACAAGTTAATTTCCAAGAGTACACATATAAGCACAAGGGCTGGGGTATTAGCAATCAAGCAAGCCACAGTTGGGTTGAATCATCGGAAGAGTTTACAAACTTGCAAGAGCAGATTATTAAGGTAGAAACATGTAATTGAGCGATCGAACCCTCACCGGATATGTATCCGCTCTAGGCACTCAAGTGTATAGGGTTGATTTACTCAATTCTCCCCTGATCATGCTTTCCAAGATTTGTTTTTTATCTAACAATCAACAATCAAATCATGCATGCATACAAATATCATGAGGGCTTTCCCATAGGTTGTAATGGGGCTAGGGTCAAGGTAGGTTGCATATGGTCAAGTGAGCTAGAAATTTGAATCTTTGATTAACTCAAACTTCCCACCTAACCTATGATAACCTATACAATTCTAAACAAACCTAACTACCCATTCTTCACTTTTTCACACACTCATGCATTCTCTTTTTTGATCATCACACATATGCATTGGCTCTTATTGAACTTCAACTTGGGATATTTTGTCCCCTTTTTATTACAAATTTTATATTATAATTTTTTTTTTAAGTATATGTACAAGGATATCAATGCATACGGTTTTACATTTGATTACTACATGAGTATGTACCCAATTCCCAAGATTTTTCAACAAAAATACAAGCACACTTTTATCTCTACCCAATGTTCCCAACTCTCCCAAAATCAAATAATGAACACTCTCACTAGCCTAAACTAATCAAAGATCCAAACAAGGGATATTTATTGTTTTTCACTTAGGTTTGTAATGTGCTACAATTAAGAATTAGTTGGTTAAGCATAGGCTCAAAATTGGCTAACAATGGAAGATAAAAGGTAAGCTATTTGGGTAAGTGAGCTATTTGAACAATGGCCTCAATCATTTAAATGCATGTATACACAAAGTAATGGATATAAAGAATCAAACAAATCAAAGATTACAAGTATAGAGAGAGAATAATGCACACAAGAATGAAAATAAGTGGTTATATATGATGTAACCACACAATTAGGCTCAAACCTCACATGCTTGTGTTCTTAGCTCAAAACATGATCCACAAAGTATATATTTCAAGCAAGTTCTACAAAAAATTTTCAACCAATTGAGGTGGTGCCTTAAAAATGAGTTTCTTGGAAATTTCCATCATATTGATTGAGCTTATTCTAATGCAAAATTGTGATTTAGAAAAAAAATTTTTTAAAATTTTCTAGTTTACCCCTTTTTCAATCAAAACACATTTCTTCTATATGAAGGGTCAACTAGATTTTCAGCAATCCATTAATTTTCTAATTATAACCAACAACTAAGATGTAATATATATATATATATATATATATACTAAAAATGTGCAACAACCAAAATAAGAGTGTCTACAAAAGCATAAATATGTACAGTAATCCCAAAATGATATAAAACATAAAGTGCGGAATAAAACAAAATAGAGTAGCAACGAATAGAAATAAAAGTCTGAAAGTTCACCACATAAGTGCAAACACCGGTCACGAACGGTAACCTCCCCACACTTTAGAATTGAGCATCGTCCTCGATGCTGCTACGGAAGCTCGGAATGGGGGTCAACTATCGCACCAGGCTGTGGCTCATGCTCAGGCTCGGGTGGTGGAACTGGAGGTGGCACTGGCTGTGGCTCAGAAATGTCATGCTGGACCTCAGGAGTGGTGGTCTGCATCTCTGGTGGCGCCTCCTGCTGTATCGGCTCCTCACCATGCTCCTCCTCCGGATCCTGCTCATCAGAAGCGGGGGACTCTGGAAGTGGAGGGAGCTCGATACCCTGTGATGCAGTCGCCTGGTCTAAGCGGTCGAGGCGTCGCATGACACGACACTCGAAGCGCTCCATGAAGCGAAGAAGGTGCTGCACTAACAGATAGGTCGGCTTAGGTGCTGATGATGGTGCAGGTGCTGCTGTGGAGGATGAAGGTCTAGCCGCCTTGGCTACCGCTCTAGCTCGAGAACGGCGGCTAGTCGGGGGCTTCTCGTGCACCCATAGACCCCAGGGAATAGTAACTTCCTTGTCATCGTCATCTGGAGGTGGTGGTGTCACGTCATCGTCCTCCTATGGGACATCAGCTAGCTCAGCTAAGCTAGTAATCAGTGTCAGAAACGGTAGCAAGCCGCGGATATGAGCTCTCCACATACTATGCCTAATCAACCGGGGGAAATACACCTCCTTCCCCTCCATGACACACCCAATCAGAACTAGCATATCCATCGGAATCTCTGAGAAGTGAGTGGTAGGGAAGACATAGTGGGCAAATATCTGCTGCCAGGTCCTAGCCTCCCTAGTCAGATATGCAAATAGCATTCCCTTGGGCTTCGTGTTGCTCGAATCCATCACCCAGGAGGCATCTGGTGTAGCAATCACGCGCTTAAGTGCCTCATAGTCAAAAGTCATGGAGAGGAGAGCTACCTCTGCCTGCTGGTAGGCACAAGTCTCAGGAGTACCAACTCTGCAAAGCAGTGCATCCCTTATGGCATCCTCAGTGATCATAATCTCTCTACCCCTCAATTGTAATGAATCCAAGCCTGGTCGGAAGAAGTTACAGTAAAATTCCCTGACCCACGAGATGTTAATCCGTCCCAAGTCTCTATCGACGAAATCCAATCCCAACTCAGAAATACGGGCGTTTATGGCACGCCTCACATCATTGGGAAGATTCAGCTTCTTTTCAATGTTCAGCTTTGTTTTTGCATAACGAGAAAGGCGTAGCTCACAGTAGAGGTTTGGGAATTTAGTCGAATCAGTGGATAGAAGTAACTGATTTTCTTTTTCCTCATCATTCATCGAATTCTTAGCATAGTTAGCATATGGTGAGGGTGTGGAGGTCTTAGAGCGCTTCCTCTTTTTGGAAGTAGCGGCTATAGCCTTTCCTTTATCCGACATCCTGAAAAACAGAAATAATATAGTATAAGCCTGTAGCCAAGTAGATACAAAGCACTCGAAGCGAAGCATATTCATGAAGTGAATAAAGAAAGAAGATTCCTTGGAATGCAAGCAACGGAATGCAGAATTCAAACCAAACTTCAAACCAAGAATTCAAACCATATTTTGCACATTATTTGTTAACTGAGTTTAGAAAGCACCATATCCAAAAGAATGACAAAAGAGTTAGGTTGAAAACCGAAAGAAGTCAGGTGGTGAAACAAGTTAGAGTTAGAATTCAGTTTGAAAATTAGTGATATGGTAATTACCATCTCAATTCAAAAGTAAGGCACAAAACAAGGCAGTTAATAAGTTCACAATCATGAATTGCAACAAGTCATTGATGATGAAATATGATATTGCTAGAAAGCAACTAATAAGAAACAAACCATCAATCAATGTGAAGATTATGAAAATCACATGAATTTATGTTGGTAAAATCAATTCATCGAGGAGTGAACCAATCAAAAGGCATTCAACAATAAATTCAATGATGCATCAATGTCACAAGTCAAGAGAAACGCGGAAAACCTTATGGTCTATGTGGCTTAATGCAAATTGTGCATGAATAACGCGAATTAAACCAGCCTCATAGATTAAAATCTTCAACTTGTGTGTTGATGTAAAAGAGGCATGGACCCTTAGAAGAATTACAAGCAATGGCCAATCGAAAAAGCTTGCTCAACCATGCAATGTAAAGAAGCAAATCAACATGAATAACGAGCAAGAATATGAAAAGCATGACCAAGGATCTTGTTCTTGAGGAGTTTTCAAAAACCATTTAAGCAACAGTACTCTAGTTGAACAGAATTCATCAACTAGGGGCTGTTACATTCATCAAACAAGATCAACACAAAAACTATGGTTAATGAAAATCCGGCAGCATTCCAGCAGCACATTGGCTAATTCCCAAATTTAAACAGTTGCAACAAATTCCGCATGGATTCATTAAGGAATCAAAAACACAAAAATCAGGTTTGAATCCATATGAGTGGGCGAACAAGCCAATAATGTAGCACAAACAGCAGCAAGCAGAGAAATAAAAAACAATTCAAATTAAATCAGCCAAGAAGCAGTTATGAACAGGTAAGCAGCCAATATGCATGAGTAAAGCAACTGTTAACAACATCAAGCCAAACTTAGTTAATGCCTGAATGGAAACAGCAATGTAACAGAGCAGTTCACACAGCAACAGAAATTCAAACAATGCCTAAATCCACTACTCAGCTCAGATTCGCTAACAACCTAATTCAAACTAAACTAACTAATCTTACCTAATCAAACTGATCCTAATTATGCTAATGCAATTAAAGTAAACAGCAAAAGAAGAAGTAAAACAGGGGAGGGTTAGAACCTGGGTGCAGAGGCTGAACAGAGCAAGAGGGAGGAGAAGGTGAAGTGGAGTGGTGAGAGGGAGAACCGGCTACGCTCAGCGGTGGAGCTTGCACCGGCGATGATGGTAGCCGCGGCGGTACTGGTGGCGCAGAGGGCAGAGAGAGACAGAGAATAGAGGGGCAGTCAAAGAGAGAGGAAAGGTGAGAGAAGAGAGAAAAGAGGGCGAGGCGATGGTGGTCGACGGGATTGGTACGCTCGCCGGGGGTGAGGTGGTTGATGGGGGAAGTTTGAAGATGGAGGGGGGAAAGAAAGAAATGAAATGTTGGAGAGAGAGGGGTGAGATGCGCGAATGCGCTAGGGCTCGCGTCTCTGGGGTAAGTGAAAATTTGAATCTGCGCGAGCACGCACTGTGCGCGTTCGCGTGGGTGGGCGAAATGGAAGAACGGCGCGAAAGCGCCATGCGCACTTGCGCATAGATGAAGGAATCGGAATGGGCGCGGAAGCGTAGGGTGCGCGTCGGCGCGGATGTGCTGGGCTCAGGGCACAAAAGGGGCCCAGAGTTAGCACAACTCTCGGGTCCTTAGGCTTAGATGATGTTAAGATGCATCAACGCGCGCTCGCACTATGCACGTTTGCGTGGATGGCTTGAGGTTATTGGACGGGCGCGGAGGCGTGTAGTACGCCAACGCGTAGAAAAAAAAGAAACAGGGGGTGACGCGGACGCGTACAGCGCGCGTCTGCGTGGGTTGAGGAACAGAGTTGGCCCAAAAGTGGCGCAACTCTCTGGTTTTTGGCCCAGGGAACTAAAATTCGCAGCCGACGCGCGCGCGCTTTGCGCTAGCGCGTGGCTTGCTATTCTTCCCCTCTTTTTTTTTTTTTTAGAGCATCAAAGGATCTCATAACTTCCCATCTTTCTCTAACATTCCAGCTAAGGTGTAAGATTAGGCACATTTTGAAACATAGAGACATTTTCAAACAACTTGAGAAAACTTGCAATTCAAGCAAAAACTCAATTCAAAGAAAATTCATCCCTTATCAAAGCATAGAATATATAAACACCTTAGTGAACAAAGAAAAATATATCAAAGGGTAAAGAAGCTATATACAATGGAACCCTATTCATTCATTCATTATATCTACAAGAGAATGGAAAGAGTTTACTGATGAGCGGATATTTTATACGCTTTTTGGGGTTAATTTCATATAGATTTTAGTATGTTTTAGTTGGTTTTTAGTTTATTTTCATTAGTTTCTAGGAAAAATCCACATTTCTGGATTCTACTATGATTTTGTGTATTTTTCTGTAATTTTAGGTATTTTCTGGCTGAAATTGAGGGAGCTGAGCAAAAATCTGATTCAGGCTGAAAAAGGACTGCTGATGCTGTTGGATTCTGACCTCCCTGAACTCAAAATAGATTTTCTGGAGCTACAGGACTCCAAATGGCGTGATTCCAATTGCGTTGGAAAGTAGACATCCAGGGCTTTCCAGCAATATATAATAGTCTATACTTTGCTCAAGTATGGACAATGTAAACTGGCGTTCAACGCCAGCTCTCTGCCCAATTCTGGCGTCCAGCGCCAGAAACAAGTTGCAAGTTGGAGTTCAACGCCAGAAAAGGATCCAAAGCTGGCGTTGAACGCCCAAAACAGCCCCAGGCACGTGAGAAGCTTTAGTCTTAGCCCCAGCACACACCAAGTGGGCCCCAGAAGTGGATTTCTGCACTATCTGTTATAGTTTACTCATTTTCTGTAAACCTAGGTTACTAGTTTAGTATTTAAACAACTTTTAGAGATTTATTTTGCATCTCATGATATTTTTTAGATCAAAACCTTATACTCTTTGATGGTATGAGTCTCTAAACTCCATTGTTGGGGGTGAGGAGCTCTACTGTGTCTCGATGAATTAATGCAAGTATTTCTGTTTTCCATTCAAACATGCGTGTTCCTATCTAAGATATCCATTCGCGCCTAACTATGGAGAAGGTGATGATCAGTGACACTCATCACCTTCCTCAATCCATGAACGTGTGTCTGAAAATCACTTCCGTTCTACATCAGATTGAATGAATATCTCTTAGATTCCCTAATCAGAATCTCCATGGTATAAGCTAGATTGATGGCGGCATTCATGAGAATCCGGAAAGTCTAAACCTTGTCTGTGGTATTCCGAGTAGGATTCTGGGATTTGATGGCTGTGACGAACTTCAAACTCGCGAGTGCTGGGCGTAGTGACAGACGCAAAAGGATAGTAAATCCTATTCCGGTACGACTGAGAACCTGCAGATGATTAGCCGTCCGGTGACAGCGCACCTGGACCCTTTTCACTGGAAGGATGGATGGTAGCCATTGACAACGGTGATCCACCTACACACAGCTTGCCATAGGAGGACGTGCGTGCATGAATCAGAGGACAGAGGAAAGCAGAGATTCTGAAGACAAAGCATCTCCAAAACTCCAACATATTATCCATTACTGCATAACAAGTAACCTTTAATCCATGCTCTCTTGTTTATTCGCAACTCAACTGATAAATATAATTGACTTCCTGACTAAGAATTGCAAGATAACCATAGATTGCTTCAAACCAACAATCTCCGTGGGATTCGACCCTTACTCACGTAAGGTATTACTTGGACGACCCAGTGCACTTGCTGGTTAGTGGTACAAGTGTGAAAAGTGTGATTCACAATTCGTGCACCAAGTTTTTGGCGCCGTTGCCGGGGATTGTTCGTGTTTGAACAACTGACGGTTTATTTTGTTGCTTAGATTAGGAAAATTTTTCTTTTTGGTTTAGAGTCTCTTATTATTGTTCTTGGTTAAAATTTTATACTTCTTCAAAACAAGTGTTACATTTACTGCCCAATTGGCTAGAGTGTTGGTCTAAGTCCGTGGCAGTTTGGTATACTCTTTTTAAAAATCTTTTTCAAAAAAAAATAATTTCTCTATTAAATTTTGTGCCAAACTTTATGTTTGGTGTTTTCTTGTTGATTTCCCTTTTGGTTTTCGAAAATTTTAGTTTAGTTTTCTAAAAATTTTAAGTTTGGTGTTCCTTGGTGTTTTCCCTCCAAAATTTTCAAAAACAAGGAGCATCAGATCTAAAAATCCTAAATCTTGTGCCATCTTATTGTTTTTCTCTCTCCTCTCTAAATTCAAAAATATCTTTTCTCTCTATTTTAAAGCAAATTTTCGAAATTTACCTTTAAAAATTCAGATTTTTTTTTAAATTTAAAACCTTTTTCAAAAATCATCATATCCTTTTTAAAACTTCCTAACCACTTTCTCTCTCCTCATTTTTTCGAAAATTTTCAACCATTTTTGTTTATTTTATTTTAATTTATTTCATTTTCGAATTAAATAAATAAATAAATAAATAAATAAATAAAAATTTTTTATTTGACATCATCTCCCTTTGTCCATTATGGATCTAAGTGGAAATGAACAGTCCAGGAGGACTCTGGGGTCATATGCTAACCCCTCTACTGCTTCATATGGGAGTAGTATCTGGATACCCTCCATTGGAGTCAGTAGCTTTGAGTTGAATCCTCAGCTCATTATCATGGTGCAGCAAAGTTGCCAGTATTCCGGTCTTCCACAGGAAGAACCTACAGAGTTTCTGGCATAATTTTTACAAATTGCTGACACAGTACATGATAAGGAAATAGATCAGGATGTCTACAGACTATTACTGTTTCCATTTGCTGTAAAAGATCAAGCTAAGAGGTGGTTAAATAACCAACCTAAGGCCAGCATAAGGACATGGAAACAGCTGACAGAAAAATTTCTGAATCAATACTTTCCCCCAAAATGGATGACACAGCTAAGGCTGGACATCCAAGGCTTTAAACAAGGAGATAAGGAATCTCTTTATGATGCCTGGGAGAGATACAGAGAGATGCTACAAAAATGCCCCTCTGAAATGTTTTCAGAGTGGGTTCAGTTAGACATCTTCTATTATGGGCTTGCAGAAGGAGCTCAGATGTCTCTGGATTACTCAGCTGGTGGATCTATCCACATGAGAAAGACAATTGAAGAGGCTCAAGAGCTCATTGATACAGTTGCCAGGAATCAGCATCTGTACCTAAGCAATGACCCTTCCATGAAAGAAGAGGTTAAAACAGTCATTGTTGAACTCAGCCCTGTAAAACAAGCTGCTAAATTCAATCAGCAATTGGACTTTCTAACAAAGCAGTTAGCCGAATTCAAGGATAAACTACAAGAGACAAGGATGGCTAATATAAATATGGAAGAACAATTGAAGCAAACAAAGCAGCAGCTGTCAAGACAAATAACAGAAGAATGCCAAGCAGTTCAATTGAGAAGTGGGAAAACATTAAATACCCCACCTCAAGGCAGCAAAGAGCCAAGGAATGAGCAAACCACCCAAAATTCACCTGAGGACAGTAAGAGCCCAGGGAAAAGTAATTCTGGCGTTAAAACGCCAGCAATCTGGTGGAAGGCTGGTGCTGAATGCCCAGACCATGCCCAAGACTGGCGTTCAACGCCAGTAACAAGCAAGGACTGGCGTTCAACGCCAGAAACAAGCAAGGATCTGGCGTTGAACGCCCAAAATGGGCAGGATTTGGCATTGAACGCCCAAAATGGGCACAGTTCTGGCGTTCAGACGCCAGGAACAGACAAGGAGTTGGCGTCTAACGTCACTCCAGCTTCTAACTCTGGCACTCAATTGCCAGTGAGGGATCAGACACACACAAGTGCTGATGACAACCCCTCTAAAAAGGCTCCTTCAACCACTTCTGTAGGCAATAAACCTACAGCAACTAAGGTTGAGGAATATAAAGCCAAGATACCTTATCCTCAAAAACTCCGGAAAGAGGAGCAGGATAAGCAATTTGCTCGCTTTGCAGACTATCTCAGGACTCTTGAAATAAAGATTCCATTTGCAGAGGCACTTGAGCAAATACCTTCTTATGCTAAGTTCATGAAAGAGATCCTGAGTCATAAAAAGGATTGGAGAGAAACAGAAAGAGTTCTCCTCACTGAAGAATGTAGTGCAGTCATTCTAAAAAGCTTTCCTGAAAAGCTTAAAGACCCCGGGAGTTTTCTGATACCATGCATATTAGAAGGTAATTGCACCAAGACAGCTTTATGCGATCTTGGGGCAAGCATCAACCTAATACCTGCATCCACTATCAGAAAGCTTGGCTTAACTGAAGAAGTTAAACCAACCCGGATATGTCTCTAACTTGCTGATGGCTCCATTAAATATCCATCAGGCGTGATTGAAGACATGATTGTCAGAGTTGGGCCATTCGCCTTTCCTACTGACTTTGTAGTGCTGGAAATGGAGGAGCACAAGAGTGCTACTCTCATTCTAGGAAGACCCTTCCTAGCAACTGGACGAACCCTCATTGATGTCCAACAAGGGGAAATAACCCTGAGAGTCAATGATGATGAGTTTAAGTTGAATGCTGTCAAAGCCATGCAGCATCCAGACACATCAAAAGACTGCATGAAAGTTGATCTTATTGACTCTTTGGTAGAAGAGATCAACATGGCTGAGAGTCTCGAATCAGAGTTGGAAGACATCTTTAAAGATGTTCAGCCTGATTTGGAGGATTCAGAGGATATGAAAGAGCCACTGAAATTTCCTCTGGAAGATGAAAAACCTCCTAAACCTGAGCTCAAACCATTACCACCATCCCTGAAATATGTATTTCTGGGAGAAGGTGACACTTTTCCAGTGATCATAAGCTCTGCTTTAAATCGACAGGAAGAGGAAGCACTTATTCAAGTGCTAAGGACACACAAAACAGCTCTTGGGTGGTCCATAGGTGACCTTAAGGGCATAAGCCCAGCTAGATGCATGCACAAAATCTTATTGGAAGATAATGCTAAACCAGTGGTTCAACCACAGAGGCGGCTAAATCCAGCCATGAAGGAAGTGGTGCAGAAAGAGGTCACCAAATTACTAGAGGTTGGGATTATTTATCCTATTTCTGATAGCCCCTGGGTGAGCCCTGTCCAAGTCGTCCCAAAAAAGGGAGGCATGACAGTGATTCATAATGAAAAAAATGAACTGGTTCCTACAAGAACAATTACAGGGTGGCGCATGTGTATTGACTACAGAAGGCTCAATACAGCCACCAGAAAAGATCATTTTCCTTTACCATTCATAGACCAGATGCTAGAAAGACTGGCAGGTCATGATTATTACTGCTTTTTGGATGGCTACTCAGGCTATAACCAGATTGCAGTAGATCCCCAGGATCAAGAGAAAACAGCATTCACATGTCCATCTGGAGTGTTTGCTTATAGAAGGATGCCATTTGGGCTGTGTAATGCGCCTGCAACCTTCCAGAGATGCATGCTCTCTATTTTCTCTGATATGGTGGAAAAAATTCTGGAAGTCTTCATGGATGACTTCTCAGTATATGGAGACTCATTCAGCTCCTGTCTTGATCACCTAAAACTTGTCCTGAAGAGATGCCAAGAGACCAACCTAGTCTTAAACTGGGAAAAATGTCACTTCATGGTGATTGAAGGGATTGTCCTTGGGCATAAAATCTCAAACAAGGGAATAGAGGTGGATCAAGCAAAAATAGAGGTAATTGAAAAATTACCACCACCTGCCAATGTTAAGGCAATCAGAAGCTTTCTGGGGCATGCAGGATTATATAGGAGGTTTATAAAGGATTTTTCAAAAATCGCAAAACCTCTAAGCAATCTGCTAGCTGCTGACACGCCATTTGTGTTTGACACAGAGTGTCTACAGGCGTTTGAAACGCTGAAAGCTAAGCTGGTCACAGCACCAGTTATTTCTGCACCAGACTGGACATTACCATTTGAGTTAATGTGTGATGCCAGTGATCACGCCATTGGTGCAGTATTGGGACAGAGGCATGACAAGCTTCTGCATGTCATTTATTATGCTAGTCGCGTTTTAAATGATGCCCAGAAAAATTACACAACCACAGAAAAAGAATTACTTGCAGTGGTTTATGCCATTGACAAGTTCAGATCATACTTAGTAGGATCAAAAGTGATTGTGTATACTGACCATGCTGCTCTTAAATATCTACTCACAAAGCAGGATTCAAAACCCAGGCTCATCAGATAGGTGTTGCTTCTGCAAGAGTTTGATATAGAAATAAGAGACAGAAAAGGGACAGAGAACCAAGTGGCTGATCATCTGTCCCGGATAGAGCCAGTAGAAGGGACGTCCCTTCCCTCTCTTGAGATCTCTGAGACTTTTCCGGATGAACATTTATTTGCCATCCAGGAAGCACCATGGTTTGCCGATATTGCAAACTATAAAGCTGCAAGGTTCATGCCCAAGGAGTACAACAGGCAACAAAAGAAAAAATTAATCACTGATGCAAAGTACTACTTGTGGGATGAACCCTATCTCTTTAAGAGATGTGCAGACGGAATAATCCGTAGGTGTGTTCCTAGAAAAGAAGCGCAGAGGATCCTATGGCATTGCCATGGATCTCAATATGGAAGCCATTTCAGGGGTGAGCGAACAGCCACCATGGTCCTCCAATGTGGCTTCTATTGGCCCACACTCTATAGAGATTCCCGGGAGTTTGTACGTAACTGTGACAGTTGCCAAAGAGCTGGTAATCTGCCCCATGGTTACGCCATGCCTCAACAAGGAATCTTGGAGATTGAGTTGTTTGACGTATGGGGAATTGACTTCATGGGACCTTTCCCACCATCATTCTCAAACACTTATATTCTGGTGGCAGTTGACTATGTATCAAAATGGGTTGAGGCCATTGCCACACCCACCAATGATACTAAAACGGTGCTGAAGTTCCTCCAGAAACATATCTTTAGCAGGTTTGGTGTCCCTAGAGTACTGGTCAGTGATGGGGCACTCACTTCTGCAACAAACAGCTTTACTCTGCCATGGTTTGGTATGGGATTCGCCACAAGGTAGCTACTCCATATCATCCACAAACTAATGGGCAAGCTGAAGTCTCTAACAGAGAGTTAAAGAGAATCCTAGAATGGACAGTAAGTACCCACAGAAAGGATTGGGCACGGAGCTTGGATGATGCTCTGTGGGCTTACAGAACAGCATTCAAGACCCCTATAGGGACCTCTCCATACCAACTTGTGTATGGTAAGGCATGTCACATGCCCGTAGAACTGGAACATAAAGCCTACTGGGCAACCAGATTCCTAAACTTGGATGCCAAATTAGCAGGAGAAAAAAGATTGCTCCAGCTAAATGAGCTAGAGGAATTCAGATTCACTGCTTTCGAAAATGCCAAGCTTTATAAAGAGAAATAAAAAAGTGGCATGATAGAAAGCTGTCATCTAGAATCTTTGAGCCAGGACAGAAGCTTCTGCTGTTTAACTCTAGACTCAGGCTATTCCCCGGAAAACTGAAATCCCGGTGGAGGGGACCATATGTGATTACAAGTCTATCACCATATGGTTATGAGGAGCTTCAAGATATTGATTCTGATAAGAAGTTCATTGTCAATGGGTAGAGAATCAAGTACTATCTTGAAGGCAACGTTGAGCAAGAGTGCTCAAGGCTGAAGCTAGATTAAAAGCTCAGCAAGGTCCAGCTAAAGACAATAAAGAAGCGCTTGCTGGGAGGCAACCCAGCCATGGGGCATCAATCCTCTAAACATTTTGCCCTATTTTTATTTTTATTTGTTTATATAAAGTTCATTAATAACAAGGTAAAAAATCAATTGCATAAGTTCATAGGGTTACAGAAGGAATCTGCACACAAAACAGAGAAAAAGAGCTCACTGGCAAGAAAATGCCAGTAAGAGCCTGTTTTGGGCGTTCAGCGCCCAAAAGAGGCATCCAGTGGGCGCTGAACGCCAGTAAGGATAGCTATCTGGCGTTCAACGCCAGAAAAGGGCAACAACTGGGCGTTGAACGCCCAAGAGAGCAGCATTTGGGCGTTGAACACCCAAAACAGGCAGCGTTTGGGCATTCAAACGCCAGGATGATGGGAAGGAGGTAAATTCGTTTCTTCTTCATATTTTTCATTCTAATTTTAATTTCCATGTTTCAAATCATGATTTCTTGCATACACATGTTAAGAACCCTGATTTCTAAAATCCTTAATTTCTAAAAATCCTACTTTAAAAATATCAAATGTATCTTAATCCATAAGCACAAATCCTCTTTTTCAATCCAATTCAACTCTTTTCCAAAAATCTTTTCAACTCATCAATATCTTTTTCAAATCTCCACATTATCTTTTTCAAAATCTAGATTTGTCTTTTTCAAAAATTTTTCATATCTTTTCAATTTTAAACTATATCCTCTCTTATCATATCTTCTATCTTATCTTTTCCAAATCAATCTTTTTTATCATATCTTTTCTAAATTTTCGAACCCACCCCCTCCCTTTAAATATGGGTTCGGCCTCCCCCCCCCTCCATCAACAATTGCACCTAGCTCTCCTTCTATCCCTCTCCTTTCTTTTCTTTTGCTTGAGGACAAGCAAACCTCTAAGTTTGGTGTGTTTATCCATGATCACTAAGATCATGGCTCCTAAGGGAAAACAACCCACTTCAAGAGGCAAGAAAGAGAGCGTTCCAAAACCACTTTGGAATCAAGGGAAGTTCTTATCTAAAGAACATTCAGACCATTATTACAAAATAATGGGTCTAAGATCAGTGATCCCGGAAGTTAGATTCGATCTGAAAGAAGACGAATATCCGGAGATCCAGGAGCAAATTTGAATCAGGAACTGGGAGGTCCTAGCTAATCCTGAGACGAAAGTGGGAAGGAATATGGTCCAGGAGTTCTATGCTAACATGTGGCAGACAAACAAGTGAAAACTATCTGGAACTGCTTTCTATGAATATCGGACCGTGGTCAGAGGAAAGATTGTTCATACCAACCCTGACAAGATCAGGGAGATCTTAAAGCTACCTCAGCTGAAAGATGATCCAGACTCTTTCAACAGGAGAATGATGAGAACAGACAAGGGCCTGGATAAGATTCTAGAGGATATATGTATCCCTGGAGCCAGGTGGACCACCAGCACGAAGGGTGTCCCAAATCAACTCAAAAGAGAAGATCTCAAACCAGTCGCCAGAGGATGGCTGGACTTCATTGGGCATTCTCTGCTGCCCACCAGCAACCGTTCTGAAGTCACTGTTAAAAGAGCAGTGATGATTCATTGCATCATGATGGGAAAAGAAGTGGAAGTTCATCAACTGATTTCAACTGAATTCTACAAAATTGCTAATAAAAATTCTAAAGAGGCCAGGTTGGCTTACCCAAGCTTGATTTCTCTGCTCTGCAAGGACGCTGGAGTAAGGATGGGAATAACTGAGTATATCTCAATTGAGAAACCAATCACCAAAGCATCAATGGAAAAACAACAAGCACAGGATGACCCCATCAAGAAGAAAACACAGGAATTTCTCCCAGAAATCCCTCAATCTGAATATTGGGAGTATCTTGAAACATCAGTTACCAAGATGCAAGAAGCTATGGAACAAATAATAAAGGAACAGAAGGAACAAAGTCAAATTGTTTGCTATTTGATTAAAGAACAGGAAGAGCAAGGGCGTGACTTGAGGGAATTGAAGCACCAGAAGTTATCTCTTGAAGGACCAAGCACCCCACAGATCCGAGGAACATCCACTTCCCAGAACAAAGGTTGTTAAATTCCAATTTCTGCTTTAACTCTGTGATAGTTGTCGTTATAAGAGTTTACCTTAGGAGTCATATAGTAGTAATTAGTGTCTATTTTGATTTTACCTCCAATTAAGTTATAGTCTATTTTTCTCATCATCAGCAAACATGAATAAAATAGTAGATCTTTTGAATAAGAGACAATAAAATTCGTGTTTTTAATAAGAAAAATTCTAGTTAGTAACATGTGGTGGCAATGCTTTCTGTCTTCTGAATGAATGCTTGAACAGTGCATATGTCTTTTGAATTTGTTGTTTAAGACTGTTAAATATGTTGGCTCTTGAAAGAATGATGAACATGAGACATGTTATTAATAATCTGAAAAATCATAAAAATGATTCTTGAAGCAAGAAAAAGCAGCAAAGAACAAAGCTTGCAGAAAAAAAAAGAGAAAGAAAGAGAAAGCAAGCAGAAAAAGCCAAAGCTCTTAAAACCAAAAGGCAAGGGTAATAGAAAGGATCCCAAGGCTTTGAGCATCAGTGGATAGGAGGGCCTAAGGGAATAAAATCCTGGCCTAAGCGGCTAAACCAAGCTGTCCCTAGCCATGTGCTTGTGGCGTGAAGGTGTCAAGTGAAAACTTGAGACTGAGCGGTTAAAGTCAAGGTCCAAAGCAAAAAGAAGAGTGTGCTTAAGAACCCTGGACATCTCTAATTGGGGACTTTAGCAAAGCTGAGTCACAATCTAAAAGGGTTCACCCAATTATGTGTCTGTGGCATTTATGTATCCGGTGGTAATACTAGAAAACAAAGTGCTTAGGGCCACGGCCAAGACTCATAAAGTAGCTGTGTTCAAGAATCATCATACTGAAATAGGAGAATCAATAACACTATCTGAATTCTAAGTTCCTATAGATGCCAATCACTCTGAGCTTCAATGGATAAAGTGAGATGCCAAAACTGTTTGGAAGCAAAAAGCTACTAGTCCCGCTCATCTAATTAGAATCTGAGCTTCACTCAAAAACTCTGAGATATTATTGCTTCTTGACTTATTAGTCTTCTATTTTATTTGTCTAGTTGCTTGAGGAAAAGCAATAGTTCAAGTTTGGTATTGTGATGAGCGGATATTTTATACGCTTTTTGGGGTTAATTTCATATAGATTTTAGTATGTTTTAGTTGGTTTTTAGTTTATTTTCATTAGTTTCTAGGCAAAATCCACATTTCTGGACTCTACTATGAGTTTTTGTATTTTTCTATAATTTCAGGTATTTTCTGGCTGAAATTGAGGAGCTGAGCAAAAATCTGATTCAGGCTGAAAAAGGACTGCTGATGCTGTTGGATTCTGACCTCCCTGCCCTCAAAATGGATTTTCTGGAGCTACAGGACTCCAAATGGCGTGATTCCAATTGCGTTGGAAAGTAGACATCCAGGGATTTCCAGAAATATATAATAGTCCATACTTTGCTCAAGGATAGATGAAGTAAACTGGCGTTCAACGCCAGCTCTCTGCCCAATTCTAGCGTCCAGCACCAGAAACAAGTTGCAAGTTGGAGTTCAATGCCAGAAAAGGATCCAAAGCTGGTGTTGAATGCCCAAAACAGCCCCAGGCACGTGAGAAGCTTTAGTCTCAGCCCCAGCACACACTAAGTGAGCCCCAGAAGTGGATTTCTGCACTATCTGTTATAGTTTACTCATTTTTTGTAAACCTAGGTTACTAGTTTAGTATTTAAACAACTTTTAGAGATTTATTTTGCATCTCATGACATTTTTTAGATCAAAACCTTATACTCTTTGACGGTATGAGTCTCTAAACTCCATTGTTGGGGGTGAGGAGATCTGCTGTGTCTCGATGAATTAATGCAAGTATTTCTGTTTTCCATTCAAACATGCGTGTTCCTATCTAAGATATCCATTCGCGCCTAACTATGGAGAAGGTGATGATCAGTGACACTCATCACCTTCCTCAATCCATGAACGTGTGTCTGACAATCACTTCCGTTCTACATCAGATTGAATGAATATCTCTTAAATTCCCTAATCAGAATCTCCATGGTATAAGCTAGATTGATGGCGGCATTCATGAGAATCCGGAAAGTCTAAACCTTGTCTGTGGTATTCCGAGTAGGATTCTGGGATTGGATGGCTGTGACGAACTTCAAACTCGCGAGTGCTGGGTGTAGTGACAGACGCAAAAGGATAGTAAATCCTATTCCGGTACGACTGAGAACCTGCAGATGATTAGCCGTGCGGTGACAGCGCACCTGGACCCTTTTCACTGGAAGGATGGATTGTAGCCATTGACAACGGTGATCCACCTACACACAGCTTGCCATAGGAGGACGTGCGTGCATGAATCAGAGGACAGAGGAAAGCAGAGATTCTGAAGACAAAGCATCTCCAAAACTCCAACATATTATCCATTACTGCATAACAAGTAACCTTTAATCCATGCTCTCTTGTTTATTCGCAACTCAACTGATAAATATAATTGACTTCCTGACTAAGAATTGCAAGATAACCATAGATTGCTTCAAACCAACAATCTCCGTGGGATTCGACCCTTACTCACGTAAGGTATTACTTGGACGACCCAGTGCACTTGCTGGTTAATGGTACGAGTGTGATTCACAATTCGTGCACCATTTACCATGGTGGGGTGTCTCCCACCAAGCACTTTTAGTTTAAGTCCTTAAGTTGGACCTTGGGAGGCTCCTTGTCAAGGTGGCTTATGCTTGTACCCATCCTTGAACCTCCAAAAGTGCTTGTCCTTCAATCGGTTGTCAGAAGTTCCAACCTTTTTCATTAAGCTTTGGTGTGGTTCTTTCCAAGATGTGAGCTCCCGAGAATGGCTACCATAGGATAATCCACGATCCCATATCTTGTCCTCGCACCCATCTTCTAGTTGATTGTCTCGACTTTGTCCGGGCGACGAGAAAACAGAATTCTCATGGAAGCACCAAACTACTCTCCTAGACCCATTTAGTTTAGCATTACACCAATCCATGCTCTCTAATTTCGAGCTTCCCACCATAATGAGCCTAGATTTAGAACGCCAGCCACTAAACATCCTCTTTTTCCGCTTGATTCCACAAAGCGCCCTAAGTTGGCCATCCGTTTCGAGCAAACCATACTCAAGTGGGAAAATCAAGCTGAGAGTTAGAAGTTTTACCCACTCAAGCTGAGGATTGGATGACGAACTAGGTGGAGGAGTTCCCAAAGATCGTGATAAATCATGTCCTAAAGTGTGGGGAGGTCACCGTTCGTGATAAAGCATGCTCCACTCCCGTCCATCCTCTTCTAGAGGTTTCCATCACTTGGCGAGGTTCTTCAAGTTCCTCCTCATGCCAAGCTTCCTCAAGTTCACACTCCTCTTCACCAATTTCTTCTAGTTCTTCCCCCTCACTTTCATCGTAGATAGGAGGTCTAGTGAATTTTACCTCATCATCAAGTCTAAGCAATTCGGGGAATGACTCTTCAAACTCAAAAGGATCATATGTTGATTCGGAATCATCATAGGTAGGAGAGTTTGTTGCTTGGAACACTTCTTCTAGTTCTTCACTTGCATTAGGCCTTGGAGGTTTCAAATCCTCTTCAACCTTGCTTTCCAATGTACTGGAGAAGGGTTCAACAGGATCGTCAAGGGAATTAATCGAGGTGGGCAAAAAATCACTAGTGATGGAATCCACTTCTCTATCAATTTCCTTTAACTCATTGTTTACTCTCGCGATATTGCTCGTTTCTTTGATATTCCCTCCAAACTTCTTGGAGGAGGGTTCCTCAACTTGGGATTCCTTTATGTACTCGACATATCCTAAACATTCGCCCACTACTTCCTTTTGTTCGCTGATTCCTATCTTCTCCTCTTGTTGCGCTTCTTGCTTCAGTTCTTCTTCCTCACCATGGAGTTCCATGTTCATATCCTCACTAAGCTCCTGGGTTGTTTCAACAATTGGGGTACTTATGGCGCATGAGCTTAGGTGAGATGTTAGGTGACCCACGACTTCTACTATGCCGGCTACCCTTACTCTTAACTTCTTGAACTTGGTTTCATCCTCCTCTTGTCGCCTTAAAATACGAGATTCAAGGTCTCTCAATTCTAACATGAAGGCTTCATCAGGAGGTGGCATTGGAAGAGAAAATTCATCAGTTAGGGAAAGATTGTTGTAATCGGAAGGTGGTTCATATTGGTGAAGTTCTTGAGGTGGTGTATGTGGAATTTGTGGTTCTTGAGAGTATTGGGGTTGGGATGGTGGTTGTTCTACATGTGATTCTAATGGTGGTTGATATGGTGTGTATGAGTTATGGTCATATGGAGGTAAATGGTGGTATGAGGCTTGTGAGTATGACGTGTGGCTATATTGAGGATATGGCTCATAGGCATATGGTGGTGGTTCTTGAAAATCACAAGAGAATTCACCATAGCTAGTGGATTGATATGCATCATAGAACGGCTCTTCTTCATAGTGCATTGGTGGGGGTTGTTGCCATGGAGGTTGATCAAGTATTTGTGGCTCCTCCCACCTTTGATCTCCAATTCCTTGGTGCACATCCTCATTGAAGCTTTCATCTCCTACAACATAGTTTGAACTACACTCATAGCCAAAGTGAGAATTCATAGTGAAGTGGGAAATATAAACAAAGAGCAATAAGAAATGAAGAAGACTAAATCCTAAAACTAGCAAAAATCAACAAATAAACAAAAGATAAAGCTATTCACAATATTTACAATAGCCAATTAACATAGCACCATTGGATCCCTGGCAACGGTGCCATTTTGATGAGCGAGTTCTCTTGTTTGGTTTAGAATTTCCTCAAATGAATGAAATCTTGTTGTAAAGTATAGTTTCCAAACCAATCAAGAGTCCTCTCATGCAAAAATTTAGGTTGTCACTAGTAACAAACCCCAAATGAATTTATAACCGGAGTATTTGGACTCCGGGTCGTCTCCCTAGGAACCAATGGAGTGCATGTGTATTGGCTATAGAGGGGAAAAAGGGGGTTTTGGTTGATGATCGACAAGGAATTTAATTGTGCATGGAGAATAAATCAAGCAAACAATTAAAAGAAGCAATTAAGAAAGAGAGACATTCATGGCATTGAATTGAGATCTTAGGCTTTCTATCCTAGTCGCATGATTAATTTATCTTGTTTAGTTAACTCACACATCGGAAGAATGTCAAACAAGACCAATTAATCGAGTCACAATTATAAACAAGAATTTATCTCATTACATCATCTCCAACAAATAGGGAGAAAGTCTAACAAGACTAGCTAATCTCAATCCAAAAGTCCTAACCAATCTTACTAATTAAATTAGCAAAAGGTTAGCATTAATGAAAACAATACTAGCTAACAATGCTAAATCACCAACGTAAGTTGGGTTTTCATGACTCAAGATTGCCCAATCACTCTTTCCAAGCCAAGAATGCTCACAATCTACTCTAAGGTCCAACCAAGCATTTTGTCAAACATTTGGTGGATAGTAAAGAAAAACTTACTAAAAGTGTAAGAAATGCAAATCTACTAACTATCAATTGCAAGAAATGTAAAATCACAATCCAATTCAACATCAATTAAAGAAACATCAACATTAAAATTGCATTAAATGTAAACAAATCCAACATGAGTTCATCATCACAAAAGAGAGCTAAAGGGAAGGTTAACATAAAAACTAAGAGAATTATGATTTAGAAAAGAGAAATTATAGAAGAAACTAAATAAGATCAAGTAATTAAACATGAAAATAAAATAATCTAACCTAATCCTAACCTAATTCTAGAGAGAAGAGAGAGCTTCTCTCTCTAGAAACTAACTAAAGGCTCATGTTGGCTAAACTAATTGCTCTCCCCTTTGCTTGGACTTCAATTCTGCATGAAATACACTCAGAAACAAGTTGGATTCGGGCCTGGGCAGCTCAGAAATTGCCCCCAGCGTTTTGCCATTAGGTGGGCCAAGTAAGAGTATCGGCGCGCACGCGCCATGTGCGCGTGCGCGTCGCTGGCAAATTCCCAATCTGCGCGGAAGCAGTATGTACGCGGGCGCGTCCTTGTGAAAAAACCATTTCCGCGCGTGCGCGCCTTATAAGCGTGTGCGTCCATTGGTGCATTCCAAATCTTTGTTTCTTCATGCACTCTCCTCTTTGTATGCTTTTCTTCTCATTTCTTCCATCTAATACTTGCCTTATGAACCTGAAATTACTTAACAAACACATCAAGGCATCGAATGGAATTAAGGTGGATCTAAAATCACCAAATTAGGGCCTAAAAAGCATGTTTTTTAACATTTAAGCACAATTCAAGGGAGAATTACAAAACCATGCTATTCCATTGAATAAATGTGGGAAAAGGTGAATAAATCCCCCAAAATAAGCACAAAATAAACCACAAATTTGGGGTTTATCAGACACCGAACCTGCTGAAGATATATTTCTGGAGGAACTTTAGCACTGTCTTAGTATCATTAGTGGGTGTGGCAATGGCCTCTACCCATTTGGATACATAGTCGATTGCCACCAAAATATAAGTGTTTGAGTATGATGGTGGGAAAGGCCCATGAAGTCAATACCCCATACATCAAACAACTCAATCTCCAAGATTCCTTGTTGAGGCATGGCGTAACCATGAGGCAGATTACCAGCTCTCTGGCAACTGTCACAGTTACGTACAAACTCTCGGAAATCTCTATAGAGTGTAGGCCAGTAGAAACCACATTGGAGGACCTTGATGGCTGTTCGCTCACCTCCGAAATGACCTCCATATTGTGACCTATGGCAATGCCATAAGATCCTCTGTGCTTCTTCTCTAGGCACAAACCTACGGATTATTTCGTCTGCACATCTCTTAAAGAGATAGGGTTCATCCTACAAGTAGTACTTTAGATCAGTAATTAATTTTTTCTTTTGTTGCCTGCTGTACTCCTTGGGTATGAACCTTGCAGCTTTATAGTTTGCAATGTCTGCAAACCATGGTGTTTCCTGAATGGCGAACAAATGCTCATCCGGAAAGCTTTCAGAGATCTCAATAGAGGGAAAGGACGCCCCTTCTACTGGCTCTATCCGGGACAGATGATCATCCACTTGGTTTTCTGTCCCTTTTCTGTCTCTTATTTCTATATCAAACTCTTGCAGAAGCAACACCCATCTTATGAGCCTGGGTTTTGAATCCTGCTTTGTAAGTAGATATTTAAGAGCAGCATGGTCAGTGTACACAATCACTTTGGATCCTACTAAGTATGATCTAAACTTGTCAATGGCATAAACCACTGCAAGCAATTCTTTTTCTGTGGTTGTGTAATTTTTCTGGGCATCATTTAAAACACGGCTAGCATAATAAATGACATGCAGAAGCTTGTCATGCCTCTGCCCCAATACTGCACCAATGGCATGATCACTAGCATCACACATCAATTCGAATGGTAATGTCCAGTCTGGTACAGAAATAACTGGTGCTGTGACCAGCTTAGCTTTCAGAGTTTAAAACGCCTACAGACACTCTGTGTCAAACACAAATGGCGTGTCAGCAGCTAGCAAATTGCTTAGAGGTTTTACGATTTTTGAAAAATCCTTTATAAACCTCCTATAGAATCCTGCATGCCCCAGAAAGCTTCTGATTGCCTTAACATTGGCAGGTGGTGGTAATTTTTCAATTACTTCCACTTTAGCTTGATCCACATCTATTCTCTTGTTTGAAATTTTATGCCCAAGGACAATCCCTTTAGTCACCATAAAGTGACATTTTTCCCAGTTTAAAACTAGGTTAGTCTCTTGGCATCTTTTCAGAACTAGTGTCAGGTGATCAAGACAGGAGCTGAATGAGTCTCCATATACTGAGAAGTCATCCATGAAGACTTCCAGAAATTTTTCCACCATATCAGAGAAAATAGAGAGCATGCATCTCTGAAAGGTTGTAGGTGCATTACACAACCCAAATGGCATCCTGCTGTAGACAAATACTCCAGATGGACATGTAAATGCAGTTTTCTCTTGATCCTGGGGATCTACTACAATTTGATTGTAACCTGAATAGCCATCCAAAAAGCAGTAAAAATCATGACCTGCTAGTCTCTCTAGCATCTGGTCTATGAATAGTAAAGGAAAATGATCCTTTTCTGGTGGCTGTATTGAGCCTTCTGTAGTCAATACACATGCGCCACCCTGTAACTGTTCTTGTAGGAACCAGTTCATTTTTTTTATTATGAACCACTGTCATGCCTCCTTTTTTGGGGACAACTTGAACAGGGCTCACCTAGGGGCTATCAGAAATAGGATAAATAATCCCAGCCTCCAGTAACTTGGTGACCTCTTTCTGCACTACTTCCTTCATGGCTGGATTTAACCACCTCTGTGGTTGAACCACTGGCTTAGCATCATCTTCTAATAGGATCTTGTGCATACATCTGGCTGGGCTTATGCCCTTAAGGTCACTTATGGACCATCCAAGAGCTGTCTTGTGTGTCCTTAGCACTTGAAGTAGTGCTTCCTCTTCCTGTGAATTCAGAGCAGAGCTTATGATCACTGGAAAAGTGTCACCTTCTCCCAGAAATGCATATTTCAGGGATGGTAGTAATGGTTTGAGCTCGAGTTTAGGAGGTTTTTCCTCTTCCTGAGGAATTTCCAGAGGCTCTTTCAATTCCTCTGAATCCTCCATATCAGGCTGAACATCTTTAAAGATGTCTTCCAGCTCTGATTCGAGACTCGCAGCCATGTTGATCTCCTCTAGTAAAGAGTCAATAAGATCAACTTTCATGCAGTCTTTTGGTGTGTCTGGATGCTACATGGATTTGACAGCATTCAACTTAAACTCTTCCTCATTGACTCTCAGGGTTACTTCCCCCTTTTGGACATCAATGAGAGTTCGTCCAGTTGCTAGGAAAGGTCTTCCCAGAATGAGAGTAGCACTCTTGTGCTCCTCCATTTCCAGCACTACAAAGTCAGTGGGGAAGGTGAATGGCCCAACCCTGACAATCATGTCTTCAATCACGGCTGATGGGTATTTAATGGAGCCATCAGCAAGTTGGAGACATATCCGGGTTGGTTTGACTTCTTCAGTTAAACCAAGCTTTCTGATAGTGGATGCAGGTATTAGATTGATACTTGCCCCAAGATCACATAAAGCTGTCTTGGTGCAATTACCCTCTAATGTGCATGGTATCATGAAGCTCCCCGGATCTTTAAGCTTTTCTGAGAAGCTTTTCAGAATGACTGCACTGCATTCTTCAGTGAGGAGAACTCTTTCAGTTTCTCTCCAATCATTCTTATGACTCAAGATCTCTTTCATGAACTTGGCATAAAAAGGTATTTGCTCAAGTGCCTCTGCAAATGGAATCTTTATTTCAAGAGTCCTGAGATAGTCTGCAAAGCGAGCAAATTGCCTATCCTGCTCCTCTTGGCGGAGTTTTTGAGGATAAGGCATTTTGGCTTTGTATTCTTCAACCTTGGTTGCTGCAGGTTTATTTCCTACAGAGGTGGTTGGATAGCCTTTTTGGAGGGGTTGTTATCAGCACTTGTGTGTGTCTGATCCCTCAGTGGCGTTTGAATGCCAGGGGTGGAAGCTGGATTGGCATTGGACGCCAACTCCTTTCCTGTTTCTGGCGTTTGAACGCCAGAACTGATCTTCCTTTGGGCTTTTAACGCCAACTCCTTGCTTGTTTGTGGCATTTGAACGCCAGAACTGAGCATGGGTTGGGCGTTCAACACCAGCTCTCCATCCTTTTCTGGCGTTTGAGCGCCAGAATCATTCCTCTCTGGGCTCTTACTGTCCTCAGAGGGATTTTGGATGATATTTTGCTCATCCTCTGTCAGTTGTTCTTTCCTTGGCCTTCTGCTGCTCTAAAACGAGGTATTTAATGTTTTCCCACTTCTTAATTGAACTTCCTGGCACTCTTCTGTTATCTGCTTTGATAACTGCTGTTTTGTCTGATTCAATTGTGCCTCCATATTTTTTTATAATTTTTAGTGTATTGTAGCATCTCCTTGAATTCTGCTAGCTATTTTGTTAGAAAGCACAATTGTTGATTGAGTTCAGCAACTTGTTCTGGAGGACCAAGTTCAGTAGATACTGCTTTGGCTTCTTCTTTTATGGAGGACCCATTACTTATGTACAGATGCTGGTTTCTGGCAACTATATCAATAATCTCTTGAGCCTCTTCAATAGTTTTTCTCATGTGTATAGATCCACCAGCTGAGTGGTCTAGGGACATCTGAGCTCCTTCTGTAAGCCCATAGTAGAAGATGTCTAACTGCACCCACTCTGAAAACATTTCAGAGGGGCATTTCCTTAGCATCTCTCTGTACCTTTTCCATGCATTATAAAGGGATTCATCATCCTCTTGTTTAAAGCCTTGGATATTAACCCTTAGCTGTGTCATCCTTTTTGGAGGGAAATATTGAGTCAGGAATTTGTCTGATAACTATTTTCATGTCCTTATGCTTGCTGTAGGTTGGTTATTTAACCACCTTTTAGCTTGATCTTTTACAGCAAACGAAAACAGTAACAGTCTGTATACATCCTGATCTACCTCCTTATCACGTACTGTGTCAGCAATTTGCAAGAATTGTGCCAGAAACTCAGTAGGTTCTTCCTGTGGAAGACCGGAATACTGGTAGTTTTGCTACACCATGACAATGAGCTGAGGATTTAGCTCAAAACTGCCTGCTTTGATGGAGGGTATACAGATACTACTCCCATATGCAGCAGTAGTGGGGTTAGCATATGACCCCAGAGTCCTTCTGGACTGTTCATTTCCACTTAGATCCATGACGGAGAAAGGGAGATGATGCGAATTGTAAGTAAAATATATATTTTTTTTCTTTTTTTTGTTTTATTTAATTAAAAATAACCGAAAAAATGAAATAAAATAAAGTAAAATAATTAGAAAATAAAATATAGATTTCAAAAATTAAAAGAAAAATAAAATAAAAAGAAATTTGAATGTTGAATTGACTAATTAATTGAAAAGATTTGAAAATTTTTGAATAAGATTTTGAATTTTGAAAAGATATGATTTTTTTTAAATAAAAATATGAATTTTTAAAGGTAATTTTCGAAAAATTAGTTAAAATAAATGGAAAAGATATTTTTGAATTCAATGAGGAAAGAGAAAAATAATAAAAAGACACAAAACTTAAAATTTTTAGATCCAATGCTCCATATTATCGAAAATTTTGGAAGGAGAACACCAAGGAACACCAAACTTAAAAATTTTAAGATCAAAATACAAAGAAGACTCAAGAACACCTTGAAGACTTACAAGAACAACAAGAACAAGATTCAAAGATTCAAGAACATAAAAGGGGACACCAAACTTAAAACTTTTAGAAAACTAAGAATAACTTTTCGAAAATTAAAGAAACATAACAATAGAACACCAAACTTAAAAGTTTGGCACCAGATTTAATCAAAGAAAAATTATTTTTGAAAAAGTTTTAAAATGAAAATTCCTAATTACCAGGAACATAAACACAACACTCTAGCCAATTGAGTTATAAATTTAAAGTGTTTTAATAAGGTATTTAATGTAAAAAAAATTTTTTTTTTTTGAAAACTGATATTTTGAAAAAGCACAAGAAAAACAAGAAAAATCACAAAATAAGAAAAACTAAAGATCAAACAAGGAAAATAAACAAGAACAACTTGAAGATTAAGAAAGAACAATGAATATAAATTCAAAAATTTAAAAGAAAATAAAAATATGCAATTGACACCAAACTTAAAATATGAAACTAAACTCAAACAGGAAAACTCAATTATTAGTTTTTAAAAATTTTTCGAAAAATTTAAAAAGAGAAAATAAGAATTTAAAAAAAAAAATTTAACCAAAAACAATGATAGAAGACTCTAAACCAAAAAAGAAAAAATTTTCCTAATCTAAGCAACAAAATAAACCCGTCAGTTGTCCAAACTCAAACAATCCCCGGCAACGGCGCCAAAAACTTGGTGCACGAAATTGTGATTCACACTTTTCACAACTCCGCACAACTAACCAGCAAGTGCACTGGGTCGTCCAAGTAATACCTTACGTGAGTAAGGGTCGATCCCACGGAGATTGTTGGTTTGAAGCAATCTATGGTTACCTTGTAAATCTTAGTCAGGAGATTAATTATGATTATCAGTTTGAATTGCAAAAAATAAAAGAGCATGAAATAAATACTTGTTATGCAGTAATGAAGAATATGTTGGAGTTTTGGAGATGCTTTGTCTTCTGAATCTCTGCTTTCCCCCTGTCTTCTTCTTCACGCACGCAAGGTTCCTCCTATGGCAAGCTGTGTGTTGGTGGATCACCGTTGTCAATGGCTACCATCCGTCCTCTCAGTGAAAATGGTCTAGGTGCACTGTCACCGCACGGCTAATCATCTGTCGGTTCTCACTCATGTTGGAATAGGATCCATTGATCCTTTTGCGTCTGTCACTACGCCCAACCCTTGTGAGTTTGAAGCTTGTCACAATCATTCAATCCCTGAATCCTACTCGGAATACCACAGACAAGGTTTAGACTTTCCGGATTCTCAAGAATGCTGCCAATGGATTCTAGCCTATACCACGAAGATTCTGATTAAGGAATCCAAGAGATACTCATTCAATCGAAGGTAGAACGGGAGTGGTTGTTAGGTATGTGTTCATAGATTGAGAATGGTGATGAGTGTCACGGATCATCACATTCATCATATTGAAGTGCGAATGAACATCTTAGATAGAAACAAGCGTGTTTGAATAGAAAACAGAAATAATTGCATTAATTCATCGAGACACAGCAGAGCTCCTCACCCCCAACAATGGAGTTTAGAGACTCATGCCATCAAAGAGTACAAATTTCAGATCTAAAAATGTCATGAGGTACAAAATAAATCTCTAAAAGTTGTTTAAATACTAAACTAGTAACCTAGGTTTACAGAAAATGAGTAAACTAAGATAGATAGTGCAGAAATCCACTTTTGGGGCCCACTTGGTGTGTGCTGGGGCTGAAACTTGAGCTTTACACATGCCTAGGCTGTTTCCAGAGTTAAACGCTGGGTTGTAACCTGTTTCTGGCGTTCAACTCCAACTTGTAACTTGTTTCTGGCGTTTAACGCCAGAATGTAACATGGAACTGGAGTTGAACGCCAATTTACGTCATTTATCCTTGAGCAAAGTATGGACTAATATATTTTGCTGGAAAGCACTGGATGTCTACTTTCCAACGCAATTGAAAGCGCGCCATTTGGACTTCTATAGCTCCAGAAAATCCATTTCGAGTGCAGGAAGGTCAGAATCCAACAACATCTGTAGTCCTTTTTCAGCCTGAATCAGATTTTTGCTCAGCTCCCTCAATTTCATCCAGAAAATACCTGAAATCACAGAAAAACACACAAATTCATAATAAAGTCCAAAAATGTGATTTTTATTTAAAAACTAATAAAAATATAATAAAAAGTGACTAAAACATATTGAAAACTACCTAAAAACAATGCCAAAAAGCGTATAAATTATCCGCTCATCACTCACCAATGAACTAAATGCATTGGATAGGCAGAAATTACCTCAAAAGAAACAAGATCCAGACAAATTCTTAATACCCTGTACCATAGGCACCATGACCTTTGAGAAGGCTCTGTGTGACCTGAGGTCAGGAATAAACTTAATGCCACTCTCTGTAATGGAGAAACTAGGGATCTTTGAGGTGCAAGCTGCTAGAATCTCATTAGAGATGGTAGACAACTCAAGAAAATAGGCTTATGGACAAGTAGAGGATGTGTTAGTAAAGGTTGAAGGCCTTTACATCCCTGCTGATTTCATAATCCTAGACACTGGGAAGGAAGAGGATGAATCCATCATCCTTGGAAGACCCTTCCTAGCCACAGCAAGAGCTGTGATTGATGTGGATAGAGGAGAGTTAGCCCTTCAACTGAATGAGGACAACCTTGTGTTTAAAACTCAAGGATCTCCTTCTGTAACCATGGAGAGGAAGCATGAAAAGCTTCTCTCACTACAGAGTCAACCAAAGCCTCCATAGTCAAACTCTAAGTTTGGTGTTGGGAGGCCACAACCAGACACTAAGTTTGGTGTTGAACCCCCATATTCAAACTCTAAGTTTGGTGTTGGGAGGTTCCAACCTTGCTCTGATTATCTGTGAGGCTCCATGAGAGCTCACTGTCAAGCTATTGACATTAAAGAAGCGCTTGTTGGGAGGCAACCCAATGTTATTTAATCATATTTATTTTATTTTCTTTTTGTTATTTCGTGTTTTATTAGGTTGATGATTATGTGAAGTCACAAAAACTACTGAAAAATCAAAAACAGAATGAAAAACAGCATTAAAAACAGTACACCCTGGAGGAGAGTAGTCTGGCATTTAAACGCCAGAAACAAGCATCTGTCTGGCGTTTAACGCCAGAAACAGGCACCAAGCTGGCGTTTAACGCCAGAAACAAGCATCTGCCTGGCGTTAAACGCCAGAAACAAGCTACATTTGGGCGTTTAACGCCAGAAACAGGCAGCAGTCTGGCGTTAAATGCCAGGATTGCACAACAAGGGCGTTTTACACGTCTAATTGGAGCAGGGATGTTAAGTCCTTGACCCCACTTGATCTGTGGACCCCACAGGATCTGTGGACCCACAGAATCCCCACATTTTCTTCTCTCCTCTTCACACCTTTTCATAACTCTCTTCCCCAAATACCCTTCACCAATCACCTCAATCACTCTTTCCCATCACCTCTTCACCACTCACATCCATCCTCTCTTCCCCATAAACCCCACCTACCTTCAAAATTCAAACTAATTTCCCTCCCAAACCCAACCCTAATGGCCGAACCCTAAACCCCCCTCATTCCTATATAAACCCCTCACTCCTTCTTCATTTTCACACAACACAACCCTCTCTTCTTCTCCTTAGCCGGATACATCTTCTTCCCCTATCTCCTCCATTTTCTTCTTCTTCTACTACTTTCTTTCTTCTTTTGCTTGGGGACGAGCAAACATTTTAAGTTTGGTGTGGTAAAAGCATAGTTTTTTGTTTTTTCATAACCATTTATGGCACCTAAGGCCAGAGAAACCTCTAGAAAGAGGAAAGGAAAGGCAATTGCTTCCACCTCTGAGTCATGGGAGATGGAGAGATTCATCTCAAAGGCCCATCAAGACCACTTCTATGAAGTTGTGGCCAAGAAGAAAGTAATCTCTGAGGTTCCTTTCAAGCTAAAAAAGAATGAGTATCCAGAGATCCGACTTGAGTTCCAAAGAAGAGGTTGGGAAGTTCTCACCAACCCCATTCAACAAGTCGGGATCCTAATGGTTCAAGAGTTCTATGCAAATGCATGGATCACTAGGAACCATGATCAAAGTGTGAACCCGAATCCAAAGCATTGGCTTACCATGGTTCGGGGGAAATACTTAGATTTCAGTCCGGAAAATGTAAGGCTGGCGTTCAACTTGCCAATGATGGAAGAGAACGCACGCCCCTACACAAGAAGGGTCAACTTTGATCAAAGGTTGGACCAAGTCCTCATAAACATATATGAGGAAGGAGCTCAATGGAAAATTGACTCAAGAGGCAAGCCAGTTCAATTAAGAAGGCATGACCTCAAACCAGTGGCTAGGGGATGGCTAGAGTTCATTCAACGCTCAATCATTCCTACTAGTAACCGGTCTGAAGTTACTATAGACCGAGCCATCATGATCCATAGTATCATGATTGGAGAGGAGGTGGAAGTTCATGAGATTATACCTCAAGAACTTTACAAGGTGGCTGACAAGTCCTCCACTTGGGCAAGGTTAGCCTTTCCTCACTTCATTTGCCACCTATGCAATTCGGCTAGAATTGACATAGAGGGAGACATCCTCATTGAAGAGGATAAGCCCATCACTAAGAAAAGGATGGAGCAAATAAGAGATCATGGACCTCAACATGAGCATGAGGAAATTCCTCACCATGAAATTCCTGAGATGCCTCAGGGGATGCACTTTCCTCCACAAAATTATTGGGAGCAAATCAACACTCCCCTAGGAGAATTAAGATCCAACATGGGACAACTAAGGATGGAGCACCAAGAGAATTCCATCATCCTCCATGAAATTAGAGAAGATCAAAGAGCTATGAGGGAGGAGCAACAAAGACAAGGAAGAGACATAAAGGAGCTCAAAAGCACCATTGGTTCTTCAAGAAGAGGAAGACGCCACCCTCAATAAGGTGGACTCATTCCTTAATCTCTTGTCTATTTATTTTACTGTTTTTCGATTTTTGAGCTTTATGTTTTATTTATGTTTGTGTCTTTACTATATGATCACTAGTGTCTAAGTGTCTATGCCTTAAAGTTATGAATATGAATCCATCACCTCTCTTAAATGAAAAAAATGTTCTAAAAACAAAAGAACAAGAAGTACATGGTTTCAAATTCATCCTTGAAACTAGTTTAATTATTTTGATGTGGTTACAATACTTTTTGTTTTCTGAATGAATGCTTGAACAGTGCATATGTCTTTTGAATTTGTTGTTTATGAATGTTAAATATGTTGGCTCTTGAAAGAATGATGAAAAGGAGACATGTTATTTGATAATCTGAAAAATCATAAAATTGATTCTTGAAGCAAGAAAAAGTAGTGAAGAACAAAGCTTGCAGAAAAAAAAATTGCGAAAAAAAAGAGAAAAAAATGGCGAAAAAAAAAGAGAGAAAGAAAAAGAAAAAGCAAGCAGAAAAAGCCAATAGCCCTTAAAACCAAAAGGCAAGGGTAATAAAAAGGATCCAAGGCTTTGAGCATTAGTGGATAGGAGGGCCTAAAGGAATAAAATCCTGGCCTAAGCGGCTAAACCAAGCTGTCCCTAACCATGTGCTTGTGGCGTGAAGGTGTCAAGTGAGAACTTGAGACTGAGCGGTTAAAGTCAAGGTCCAAAGCAAAAAGAAGAGTGTGCTTAAGAACCCTGGACACCTCTAATTGGGAACTCTAGCAAAGCTGAGTCACAGTCTGAAAAGGTTCACCCAGTTATGTGTCTGTGGCATTTATGTATCCGGTGGTAATACTGGAAAACAAAGTGCTTAGGGCCACGGCCAAGACTCATAAAGTAGCTGTGTTCAAGAATCAACATACTGAACTAGGAAAATCAATAACACTATCTGAACTCTGAGTTCCTATAGATGCCAATCATTCTGAACTTCAATGGATAAAATGAGATGCCAAAACTATTCAAGAGGCAAAAAGCTACAAGTCCCGCTCATCTGATTGGAACTAAGTTTCATTGATATTTTGGAATTTATAGTATATTCTCTTCTTTTTATCCTATTTTATTTTTAGTTGCTTGGGGACAAGCAACCATTTAAGTTTGGTGTTGTGATGAGCAGATAATTTATACGCTTTTTGGCATTGTTTTTACATAGTTTTCAGTATAATTTAGTTAGTTTTTAGTCTATTTTTATTAGTTTTTAAATAAAAATCACATTTCTAGACTTTACTATGAGTTTGTGTGTTTTTCTGTGATTTCAGGTATTTTCTGGCTGAAATTGAGGAACTTGAGCAAAAATCAGATTCATAGGTTGAAGAAGGACTGCAGATACTGTTGGATTCTGACCTCCCTGTACTCAAAGTGGTTTTTCTGGAGCTACAGAACTCCAAATGGCGCACTCTCAATTGCGTTGGAAGGTAGACATCTAGGGCTTTCCAGAAATATATAATAGTCCATACTTTGCCCGAGTTTAGATGACGCAAACTGGCGTTCAACTCCAGTTCCATGCTGCATTCTGGAGTTAAACGCCAGAAACAGGTTGCAAAGTGGAGTTAAACGCTAGAAACAGGTTACAAACTGGCGTTCAACTCTAAGAGAAGCCTCTACACGTGTAAAGCTCAATGCTCAGCCCAAGCACACACCAAGTGGGCCCCGAAAGTAGATTTCTGCATCATTTACTCATTTCTGTAAACCCTAGTAACTAGTTTAGTATAAATAGAACTTTTTATTATTGTATTCAAAGTCTTGGTTACTCAGGTTCCCCTCTGGGGCCGAGACTAATGAACTCCATTATCACTTATGTAATTTCAACGGTAGAGTTTCTACACACCATAGATTAAGGTGTGGAGCTCTGCTGTTCCCCATTGACGCTAACCCACTACTAAGTTAATTAGTAGGTAGGTTGGGACTTAAGAGTTGATGTGATCAAACCTATTTGAAGTACTTCAAGCTTAGGGGTAGATGTGACGTACTTAAAGCTTTTGGGAAGTAGACTTAATAGGTTGGCCTCTCATGATTATCAATATTTGGTTTGTTGACAAGGATGATGATCTTAATTACCCAAATCTTAGCCAAGAGTTCTTTATCTTGTTTTCTTCACTTACTTGCTTGATCTACTTTTCTTGCCCTCTTATAAACCAAAAACCCCCCCTTACCCCTTTATAGCCAATAATTGAGCACTTCATTGTATCCTAGGGAGACGACCCGAAGTCCAAATACTTCGGTAAATTTTCATTGGGGTTCATTATTCATGACACAAAACCCATACTTTAATTTGATTGCGTGGATTGTTTGTTGGTTTGGAGCTATGCTCACAACGAATTAATTCCCTTCTTTAGGAAGAAAATCTAGACCGACAACAATTCTTCGCCTATCAAATTAATGGCGCCGTTGCCGGGAAACACAATGGTGCTATGTTATTGGCTATTGTATATATTGTGAATAGCTTGAATTTTGGTTTGTTTGCTAGTTTTTGCTTGTTTAGGATTTTATTTTCTTTGTTTCTTATTAATCTTTGTTTTTATTTCCTCTTTCACTATGAATTCTTATCCTTTTAGCTATGAGTGTAATTCAAACTATATTGTAGGAAATGAAAGCTCCAATGAGGATATACATCAAGGATTTGGAAATCAAGGATGGGAGGAACCCCAAGCTTATGAACAACCTTCATGGCAACAACCTCCTCCGAGCTATTATGGGTATAATCCTGATCCTAATGTGTATCAATCCAATATGTGTGATGATCCTCATTGTGGTTGTCAACCACAATCGTCATATGCATATGATCCTATTCCTCAATATAGCCATACACCATACTCACAATCCTCCTACCACCATTCAACTCTATATGACCATAACTCATACACACCATATCAACCACCATATGAACCACATCTAGAACAACCACCACCATCCCAATACCAATACTCCCAAGAACCACAAATTCCACATACATCACCTCAAGAATTCCACCAATATGAACCACCTTCCAACATCAACAATCTTCCCTCAAACACTGAACCCTATCTTCCACTACCACCTCCCAACGAAGCCTTCATATTAAAACTGAGAGACCTTAAATCTCGTATCTTAAGGCGACAAGAGGAGGATGAAACTAAGTTTAAGGAGCTAAGAGTAAGGATAGCTAGCATGATAGAAGCTGTGAATCACCTAACATTTCACCTAAGCTCATGCACCCTAAGTACCGCCAATGTTGAATGTGGAGAAACAATCAAAGAGCTTAGTGAGGGAATGAACTTGAAGCTCCATGGTGAGGAATAAGAGTTGAAGCAAGAAGTGCAACAAGAGAAGAAGGTAGGGATTAGCGAACACAAGGAAGTAGTGGGTGGATGTTTGGGATATGTTGAGCACATAAAAGATGTTAAAGAGGAGAGTAAAGTTACAGAAGTAAACAGAGAGTTGAAGGAAATTGATCAAGAAGTGGACTCCATCACTAATGATTTTTTGCCCACATTGATCAATCCCCTTGACGATCTTGTTGAACCTTCTCCCGGTGGACTAGAGTGCAAGGTTGAGGAGGATGTGCAACCTCCAAGACCTATTGTGAGTGAAGAACTGGAAGAAGTACTCCAAGCAACATGCCCTCCTATCTATGATGATTTCGCATCAACATTTGATCCTTTCGAGTTTGAAGAGTCCTTTCCCAAAATGCTTAGACTTGATGATAAGGTAGACTTCACGAGACCTCCTATCAATGATGAGAGTGATGGGGAAGAGATAGAAGAAATTGGTGAAGACAAATGTGAGCTGGAGGAAGCTTGGCAAGAGGAGAAACTTGAAAAACCTTGCCAAAATGGTGGAAGCCTCTAGAAGAGGATGGACGGGAGTAGAGCATGCTTTATCAAGATCTTTGGAAACTCCTTCACCTAATTCACCATCCAATCCTTCTCTTGAGTGGGTAAAACTCCTAACCCTCAGCTTTATTATCCCACTTGAGTATGGTTTGTTTGAGACGGATGGCCAACTTAGGGCGCTTTGTGGAATTAAGCAAAAGAGGAGGATGTTTAGCGGTTGGTGTTCTAAATCTAGACTCATTATGGTTGGCGTTCTAAATCTAGACTCATTATGGTTGGAAGCTCAAAATTGAAGGGCATGGATTGGTGTAATGCTCAATTAAATGGGTCTAGGAGGATTGATGCCAGGGTATTTTGGCCAGTTTCACTGACCTTTTCTTTACTATTTTTAGGGTAGTTTCATGCATTTCCCTAGGAAATAAGCTAGTTTTGGGTAGATATTCACTTACATCTTGATTCAAGCATACATTATGCATTTTACATGATTTCATGAGGATTTTGCATGAATTTAAGGACAAATTGGATGTTGCATTTCCCATGACTTGGACTAGAACTTTGATGCACTTTATTGCTTAATTTCAGGACAAAGGAAGCAAAGAAGAACCACATTAGTGGCTACGTTAGTTGCACTAACGTTAACACTAACGTGGAATGGGAGTAACTTGCAAAGTTAATGAGAAAAGTGATTGCCAATAACCCTCTCGAAGCCATCATTGCCCACGTTAAGAAATAGAGCCAACGTTAGTGACACTTAACATTATCACTAACGTTGAACCAAGATCATGAGTGGCCACGTTAGAGTCCACGTTAACCTAGTTAACGTGGCCTCTAACGTTAAGAAGGAAGGGGGGAGCCAACGTTAGTGACACTCAACATTGTCACTAACGTTGGCCAAAGCACATTAAGCCACGTTAACTCCCACGTTACGTGGAAGCTAACGTGAAGGAACAAAGTGGTCGACAACGTTAGTGACACCCAACATTGTCACTAACGTTGGAAGAACACAAGCCCCCAATGAGCCACGTTGACTCCCACGTTAACCTAGTTAACGTGGAAGCTAACGTGAAGAAAGAAGGTGATCGCCAACGTTAGTGACACCCAACGTTGTCACTAACGTTGGAAGGAGCCACACATGCCACCATGAGCCACGTTAACTCCCACGTTAACTTAGTTAACGTGGAAGCTAATGTGGATAAGGGAAGGATGAGCCAACATTAGTGACACTCAACTTTGTCACTAACGTTGGAGATGGCTAGCAAGGCCACGTTAGAAGCCATGTTAACCTAGTTAACGTGGACTCTAACGTGGAAAATAGGGGCAATTTGAAACGTTAGTGACAATGGTAAGTGTCACTAACGTTCTCGAAGGATGGCAAGCCTACGTTAAAAGAGCCACGTTAACTAAGTTAACGTGGGCTCTAACGTAGGGAAGGGGGAGGCTTCTCAACGTTATTAGGAAAGTTGAGTCCCAATAACGTGTGCGAAGGACATAGTGGAAACGTTAGTGGCAACGTTTGTGCCACTAATGTTGAGGTTAACGTGGCCTTTAACTTTGGTGAGGAACGTTAGTAAAAAAGGTGATTGTCACTAATGTTCTCGAACCCATATTTTCACTGAACGTTAACACCACTAACTTCCTGAGCCAAAGCCCTTGCCCACTTCATACTTTCTCTCTGCAAGTAAAAGCTAAGCCCAATGAAGAAGAGAACTGCTTCCAACTCAAGATCCAAAGGCCCAAGACTTGAAGAATCAACTAGAAGAACAGAAGAGTAGTATATATAGGAGTATCTTTGAAATATTTTGGAGAGTTGGAAATTATAGGGAGACTCTTAGCATAGAACTACTCTCTGTATTTACTTTCTCTGCACTTCTAAGTTTTCATCATGTATTCTCCATCTTTGTTTTTATTTTCCAGAGCTATGAACAACTAAACCCCTGTCATTGGGTTAGGGAGCTCTGTTGTAATTTGATGGATCAATACTAGTTTTCATTATTCTTCTTCTATCTTTTCTCTTGATTTTACTTGAAAGCTTTCGATCTTCATCCAATTGAGTAGTTATCTTGAAAAAGAAGCTATTCATACTTGGATCTCTTCTGAACCTTGAAAGAGGAATGAAGAGATCAAGCTAGAAATGCTTTCTCATGCTGGACCAAATTGGGTTTGGATGGATATGTGACTATAATCCTCTCAACACTTGGTTTGGGAAATGCATGTGGTATAATCAGTGAATAATCAGTGACCATACTTCATCTCTTCTCATGAGCAATTGACCAAGGAATTGGCTATTGATCAAGATTTGAAAGATTGAATTACAAGAAATTGTAATTCAATCACTTAAGATTGCCAAGGAGATCAATGAGTGCATTGATTGAGGAAGAGATGAAAATAAAATTGATCCGGAGAATGCAACATCTCCTAAGCCCAATGAACTCCCCATTTCTGATCTTACCCATTCTCTTTAATTTCTGTTATTTACTTTAATGAGCAATTCCCCCATTCCCATTTATAATTCTGCAATTTACCTTCCATCATTTACTTTCAGATCTATAATTCTAGCATTTACTTTCCTGTCAATTACCTTCCCGCCATTTTATTTTCTGCAATTCTCAACTCAAATTTTGGATTTGCTCAACTAGAACAGTCCTCTAATTAAAGTTGCTTGATCAATCAATCCTTGTGGGATTCGACCTCACTCTATTGTGAGTTTTTACTTGACGACAAATTCGGTACACTTGCCGAAGGGAATTTGTTGTGAGACAAGTTTTCCGTGCATCAAGGATAATTTGGTGCTTCCATGAGAATTCATCCTTCTCGTCAACTGGACGGAATCAAGGCGATCAACTAGAAGACAGGTGCGAAGATAAGATATAGGATCCTGGATTACCCTACGGAAACCAATTTTGGGAGCTCATATCTTGGAGAAAACCTAACCAAAGCTTGGTGAAGAAGGTTGGAACTTCTGACAACCAATTGAAGGACAAGCACTCTTGGGGGTTCAAGGATGGATACAAGCATAAGCCACCTTAACAAGAAGCCTCCTAAATGTCCAACTTAAGGACTTAAACCAAAAGTGCTTGGTGAGAGACACCCCACCATGGTAAACTCTTTCCATTCTCTTGTAGATATAATGAATGAATGAATTGGGTTCCATTGTATATAATTTCTTTACTTCTTAGTATATTCTGATTTGCTTGCTAAGATGTTTATACATTCTATGCTTTAATTAGGGATGATCCTTTGAATTTGAGTTTTTGCTTGGATTGCAAGTTTCCTCAATTTGTTTGAAAAATCCCCAATATTTCAAAAGTGCGTTTAATTTTGCATCTTAGCTAGTTTTAGAATTTTAGAGAAGGATGGAAAGGTTATGAGCTCTTTTTGATGCTCATGAAAAAAAAAATTTGAACAGCCACGTTCAAACGCTCAGTGCGCGCACGCGTCGGCTGGGTATTTAAGAACTCTTGGGCAAAGACCAGAGAGTTGTGCCACTTTTGGGCAAACTCTATGCCTCAACCCACGCGGACGCACGTTGTACGCATCCACGCCCCTTCGTGTTTCCTTACCCACGCATTGGCGCACCTGGCGCCTCCGCGCCCATTTCATAAGCTCAAGCCATCCACGCGAATGTGCATAGTACGCGCGCGTCGATGCCTTTTAGCGTTATCCAGGCCAAAGGACCTGATAAAACTATTTTATGGTTTATCTTGTGCTCAATTGAGTGGTTTTTATCAACTCTTTACCCACTTATTCATACTAATTGCATGGTTTTACATTTGCCTTCCTAATTATGTGCTTTGATTGAAAACATGCTTCTTTGGACTTATAATTTCTAATATTAATCCTCTCTTATCACCATTAGATGCCTTGATATGTGTGTTAAGTGATTTCAGAGATTACAGGGCAGGAATGGCTTGGAGGATGGAAAAGAAGCATGCAAAAGTGGAAGGAATACAAGAAACTGGAGAAATTGCTAAGCTGTCCAACCTGACCTCTTCGCACTCAAACGGCTATAACTTTAGCTACAAAGGTCCAAACGATGCGGTTCTAGTTGCGTTCGAAAGCTAACGTTCGGGGCTTCGATTTGATATATAATATGCCATAGTTACCCTGACGCTAAGCGACACAACCGCGTGACCCATGCGGCCGCGTCGGAGTGACGAAAATCAGCATATTTTCGCAACCAGCGAATTCTGGGCTGTTTCTGACCCAGTTTGCGGCCCAGAAAACACAGATTAGAGGCTATAAAGTGGGAAAATGCATCCATTCATAAAAAAGCTTTTCATATTTACAATTTTAGGAGTAGATATAGTTTTTAGAGAGAGAGGTTCTCTCCTCTCTCTTAGGATTAGGATTTAGGATTTCTCTTAGTTTTAGGAGTGGCTCTCAATCCCAGGTTCTTTATTTTTATTTATTTTCCCAATTTAATTTATGAACTCTTCCATGTTACATATAATTTTCTTAATTAATGTTATTTGAGATATTTCAGATTTAAGATTGCTTTACTCTGTTTAAGATTGCCTTTAATTTAATTTAGATATTTTTCTCCCTTTTGGCTTTGGTCAAGTGATTGGTATTACTTGAGTTATCAAACTCAGCAAGTGATTGAAATTGGCAGATTCTGCTTGAGCTAGGATTGCTCTAACACTAGTCTCTCCACAGGAGTTGACTAGGACTTGAGACTCAAGCTAATCAGTCCACTTAACCTTCCCTTGTTTAATAAAGGCTGACCAAGTGGGATTAAAACCCAATTCTCTTCACACCTGGTAAAGATAACTAGGATAGGAATTCCAATTCTTATACCTTGCCAAGAGATTTTATTATTATTATTTTATTTTACTTGTCATATAACATATTCCCTCCTTACTCCCAAAACCCCAATTTACAAACTCATAACCAATAATAAGAACATACCTCCCTGCAATTCCTTGAGAAGACGACCCGAGGTTTAAATACTCAGTTATCAATTTTAAAGGGGTTTGTTACTTGTGACAACCAAAACGTTTGTATGAAAGGACTTTTGAAGGTTTAGAAACTATACTTGCAACGAGGATTTATCCACAAATTTCTAGACCACGCAAAAGTTCTCTCATCAAAATGGCGCCGTTGCCGATGAATTACAAACGTGTGCCTTATTATTGGTTATTGTAAATATTTAAAAAAAAATTCATATTTTTATCTTATCTTATCTTATTTTTCAAAATTCAATTTTTTTTAAAAAAAAATCATCATCTCTTTTTCAAAATATTTTCTTTTTAGTTTTTGTTTTTATTTTCTCTCACTACTATGAACTCTCACCCGTTTGGCTATGAGTCTAGTTACAATTATGTTGCAGGAAGAAGAAATTACAATGAGAACAGGCATCAAGGTTGGAACAATCAAAGATGGGAGGAGCCACAAGGATTTGATCAACCCTCATGGCAACAACCACCTCCAATGGACTGTCAACAACCATTCTGTGATGCATATCAAGGCAATGGCTATGGTGAGCGCTCTTTTGATTATCAACAACCACCACCATACGCCTATGAACCCTCTCCTCAACATAACTTTGGACCACCAAACTCACAAGCCCCTTTCCGCCATTCACCTCCATATGACCCTAACCTTCAACCACCATACCAACCACCTTATGAGCCATATGAACCATATATAGAACCACCCCAATTCCAACCCAATTACTCACAAGAACCACCACTTCAATATTCACCATCTCCATATCCATCAATCCAAGAGCACTATGATCCTATTTATGAAAGCTGAGTGCATTAAGAGACAAAGGATCGTTTCAAGGAAACAGTGGATCGATTTCAGGCAACCATTCGTCAATTGGAGCAAGCAATAAATCAATTAGCTTCCCGACGTTCGGACACTCAAGGAACCCCCATGGCTTCATGTGGACAATCTAATAAAGAACGTAGCATGAAGGAGATACTAGAAACTCCAGTGAACAGTACGGAGCATGACTTTGTACTGGAACAAGTAGAGGAAGCCGGAATTATTGAAGAAGAAGATGTGGTTGAAGACTTAGGAGATGTAGAACCTCCATGGGAAAGTCCAGTTATAGAACCCCCTTCCAAGACGTTTGAAATTGATGCTGAGGAGGGTGTACAACCTCCAAGGCATATCACAGTTGAAGAGTTGGAAGAGGTTGATCAAGAGATGGAGATTCAAGAAGAAGAAGCACAACCTCCCATGCCCTTGGAAAGCAATGAAGAGAAGATTGAATTGGAAGAAAGCTACCAAGAGGAAGAGGTTGAAATTGAAGAAGCTTGCAAAGAGGTGGTAATTATCAGAGAAGAGCACAAGGGAGTGGAGCTTGCAATTTCATTAAAAATAACTCCCCCTAAGTTGCCATCATCTTTCACAACATTCAAGTGGGTAAAATTCATATCCCTTAGCTTTCTAATTCCATTTGAATATGGGCTACTGGAGACGGATGGTCAACTTAGAGCTCTTTGTAACATTAAGAGTAAGAGGAAGATGGCCAGCGGTAAGACTTGTCCTGCAAGGTTCATCATGGTTGGAAGCTTTAAGTTTAAACGCAAAGGTTGGTATAAAGCTCAACTGAATGGGTCTAGGAAGCTGTTTAGATGTCTCAGTGAGAATTCTGACTGTTCACCACCTAAGTGGAAAAAATGATGATCAACAAGATGGGTGCAAAGGCAAGGTCTGGGACCCCAGAATTCAATCTAGAAAGCAGCACTCTTGGGGCCTTGTCACTTGCTTTAACTTACTTGAAGGCTTTCTGTGCCTAGTTTGGGATCCGGAGGATACTGGAATTACAAACATTGGTGGAGATTCCTGGATGAATACAAGCGTAAGCCACCATAACAGGGAGCTCACCAAATGTCCAACTTAAGGACTCTAACTAAAAGTGCTAGGTGGGAGACAACCCACCATGGTATGATCGTTCCTTTTTCCTTTTTATTTAGTTTTTTTTTTATGTTTTCGAGTTTTATTTTATTTTATTTTATTGAACCTGGAGTTTTGCATCACAGTCATATTAACATTGCATTCTGCATTTTTCATGCATAAAAAAAAAAAAGAGAAGCACGCACGCGACGCGGTAGCGTCGCTGACGCGTCCGCGTCATGTGGGAAAAATGGCTCCCACGCGACCGCGTCACCCACGCGGCCGCGTGCCATGTAAATCGACGTAACAAGGGTGTATGGCAGAAAGTTGAGCTAGAGTTGGGCTGGACTCGTGCTGGAAGCCCAAGCCCTCCCATGCGAACGCGTGCCCCACGCGTCCGCGTCATATTGGAAATAAGGCCACTCACGCGATCGCATGCCCCACGCGACCGCGTCACCCAGATTTTTGGCAATATGTATTTAAACAGAGAGTTGTGCGAACGCGAGGCTACACTCGCGCCAATCGCACAAATCAGGCCACGCGATCGCGTGACCCACGCGTCCGCGTCACCTGACCTTATCGCGCACCACGCGACCGCGTCACTCACGCGACCGCATTACAAGCGGCGCACAGAATATCCAGATCAGCCAAATTTCTTATCTTTTCTTCTCTAATCCTAATTTTTCTATCTTTTCTTATTCTTTCTTCTTTCTTTCTTACTTTATTTCTTTCCCTTCTCTTTCTTCTTCTTTTTTATTTTATTTTATTTAATTTATTTGCATACTTTCATTCATTGCATTTTAATTTTTTGCATATTTTTATTTTCTTTTCTAAAATTATTGGTGTTCAAATGTTCTTATTCAACTGTTATATCTTTTCTAGTATTATCTTGGTGCTTATGACTTGTTTTGTTTTGATTGGGTAACATTATTTAAATCAATGCTAATCTTTTAAGATACTTGTACTTCTCTTGCATTGATATAAACTTATCTTATCTTGCATTACCCACATTCTTCCCTCATTTGTTGCAAATTCTGCACCACTGGTATGCCATGGCTTCTATTGTTTTCTCACGTACATATTGAAGCTTCCATGTAAATGAGACCCTTATCATTTGGCATTAACCCAACTATACTTCATTTATTTTCTTATCTCTATTATTGGGTTACCTTTCTTCCCTTTTTCTTTCAGGATGGCCACCCGAAAGGGAAGCGGAAGACGTTTACATGGGGAGACAGACAAGTCCATCTGCACAATTTTTAGAGAAAAGCATCAGTTGAAGCCACCCGTCCACTTGCACATCTTAGCATGCACCGAGGACGGTGCAATCTTTAAGTGTGGGGAGGTCAATACCGATCTCCATGGGTTAGTACCTTTCTGTTTCAACACCAATGTTTAAATTTTCTTTGTTAAATTAGTTATTGCATTTGCATATTTGTTTGATTTTATGCATTTAGTTACTACTTGGTTAAAGTAATAAAATTCTTTTAAGACCCTATCTTTGAAAAATTTCACTAATTTAAATTGAAAAAAACTTTTATGTTAAAACTTGTTTGAAGTTGTATGTGGAACATGATTTTTGAGCCAAAGAACACACAACCTGTGAGATTTTTGAGCTTATTTATATGGTTACATTATTTAACCATAAATATTTTATTCTTGTGTGTTTTCTTCTCTATAATTGCAATCTTTGCTTTGTTCCATTCTATATGTCCATTATTTAGTATATTTACATGCTTGCACATGATTGAGGCCATTGTTTGATTTTAGCTCACTTATCCCAAATAAGCCTACCCTTTAAATCACCCTTGTCAGCCACTTTGAGCCTTTTAATCCCCATTTATTCTATATTTTACCATATCACTAGCCTTAAGCGGAAAATAAATTAATTATCCCAATTGAATCTTTGGTTAGCTTAAGATAGAGATTGTGTATCAAATAAGTGTGGGGAAATTGTGGGAACATGGGTTGATAAGGGAATGTATCATGTTTTTAATTTATTTGAATATGAGAAATTTAGGAACCTACTCATGAAAAATCAAAATAGAAAAATAATGAAAAATCCATGTGCATTGATAAGTTGTGTTTGCTTTTATGATTCAAAAAAAAGAAAAAAAGAGAAAAGAAAAGAAAACGAGAAAATATATATATATATATATATATATATATATATAAATAAATAAATAAATAAGGGGACAAAATTACTCCAATGTTGAGTTAATGAAAAAATCAATGCACATGTGATAAATTAAAAAGAAAAAGTTGATACATGAGTATGTGATGTAAAAGTGGGAATCTCGGGTAGCTAGGCATGAATTAGAATTATATAGAGTATATGTATGTTAGGTGAAAGTTTAGGTTAATTAAAGATTCATATTATAGCTCACTTGGCCATACATATATCCTTACCTTTACCTTAGCCCCATTACAACCTTGAAAAGACCTCATGATGTTTGCATTGGTACATTAAATAATGTTGATTGGTTAGATGAAGAACAAGATTTAGAAAGCATGACTAGAGAAGAGTAGAGTGAATAACCCTATACACTTGAGAGATTAGAGTGATATACACTACCAGTGAGGGTTCAATGCTTGATTCGATGTTCCCTGCTTTCATGAGCTGTCTTCTTACAAGTTTACTTGCTTTTTATTGTATAATTTGAATTAGTGGAAGTTGATTTATGTTTGTCTTGGAGAACTTATTTACTTTTAACCAAGTAGGTAGAAACATTTTGCATTCATATACATAGGTTGCATTTCATACATTTTACCATTTCCCTTCACTTTTATAGTTCTCTCGAGCTTAGCATGAGGACATGCTAATGTTTAAGTGTGGGGAGGTTGATAAACCAATATTTTATGGTTTATCTTGTGCTCAATTGAGTGGTTTTTATCAACTCTTTACCCACTTATTCATACTAATTGCATGGTTTTACATTTGCCTTCCTAATTATGTGCTTTGATTAAAAACATGCTTCTTTGGACTTATAATTTCTAATATTAATCCTCTCTTATCACCATTAGATGCCTTGATATGTGTGTTAAGTGATTTCAGAGATTACAGGGTAGGAATGGCTTGGAGGATGGAAAAGAAGCATGCAAAAGTGGAAGGAATACAAGAAGCTGGAGAAATTGCTAAGCTGTCCAGCCTGACCTCTTCGCACTCAAATGGCTATAACTTTAGCTACAGAGGTCCAAACGATGCGGTTCTAGTTGCATTGGAAAGCTAACGTCCGGGGCTTCGATTTGATATATAATATTACATAGTTGCCCTGACGCTAGGTGATGCGATCGCGTGACCCATGCGGCCACGTCGCAGTGACGAAAATCAGCGTGTTTTCGCAACCAGTGAATTCTGGGCTGTTTCTGACCCAGTTTGCGGCTCAGAAAACACAGATTAGAGGCTATAAAGTGGGAGAATGCATCCATTCATAAACAAGCCTTTAATATTCACAATTTTAGGAGTAGATGTAGTTTTTAGAGAGAGAGGTTCTCTCCTCTCTCTTAGGATTAGGATTTAGGATTTCTCTTAGTCTTAGGAGTGGCTCTCAATCCCAGGTTCTTTATTTTTATTTATTTTCCCAATTTAATTTATGAAATCTTCCATGTTACATATAATTTTCTTAATTAATGTTATTTGAGATATTTCAGATTTAAGATTGCTTTGCTCTATTTAAGATTGCTTTCAATTTAATTTAGATATTTTTCTCCCTTTTGGCTTTGGTCAAGTGTTTCGTAGTACTTGAGTTATCAAACTCAGCAAGTGATTGAAATTGGCAGATTCTGCTTAAGCTAGGATTGCTCTAACACTAGTCTCTCCACAGGAGTTGACTAGGACTTGAGACTCAAGCTAATCAGTCCACTTAACCTTCCTTTGTTTAATAAAGGCTGACCAAGTGGGATTAAAACCCAATTCTCTTCACACCTGATAAGGATAACTAGGATAGGAATTCTAATTCTTATACCTTGCTAAGAGATTTTATTATTATTATTTTATTTTACTTGTCATATAACATATTTCCTCCTTACTCCCAAAACCCCAATTTACAAACTCATAACCAATAATAAGAACATACCTCCCTGCAATTCCTTGAGAAGACGACCCGAGGTTTAAATACTCGGTTATCAATTTTAAAGGGGTTTGTTACTTGTGACAGCCAAAATGTTTGTATGAAAGGACTTTTGAAGGTTTAGAAACTATACTTGCAACGAGGACTTATCCGCAAATTTCTAGACCACGCAAAAAGTTCTCTCATCAGGACCCAAGAGTTGTGCCAACTCTGGGCCCCCTTTGTGCCTCTGGCCCAGCACACCCGCACAGACGCGCACCGTACACGTCCGTGCCCATCACCCATTTCCTCATTTACGCGCGAGCACATATGGCGCCTCCGCGCCACTTCCCTATTCTCTCACCCACGCGGATGTGCACGGTGCGCACACGCGTGGAATCAAATTTTTACTTACCCAAGGGACTCGAAGCCCTAGCGCATTCGCACAGTCCCTCTTCTCCCCTGCTCTAATGTCTCTCCCTCTCCTTTCCACCCACAACCACCACCATCCTCTCTATAACTAGCCACCCTCCGGCGAGCATTCTGGCGCACACCACCGCCGCCATCGCCGCACGCTCCCCTCTTCCTTGCTCTTCCTTTCTCTCCCTCATTCAATCCTCTCTGCTCTGTTTTCTCTCACAGCATCTCCGCAGCCAACCACTGCCCACCGCCACGAGCTCCGCTGCGCCGCCACTGCTCCTGGGAAGCATCTCCACCTCGCTGCTTCGCCCCTTTCCTTTCCCAATTTCTCTCACTCCCTGCTTCTTCATTCCAGGTCCACACCCTTCTCCCCTGTTTTATTCTATTTCTTTACTTCAGTTAGTTAGTAAATCTTTGTCAATTTAGTTTAGTTAGTTTAGTGTAATTAGGTGGTTAGCGAATCTGGGCTGAGTAGTGGATTTAGGTTTGTCTGAATTTTTGCTGCTGTGTGAAATTGCTCTGTTTCCTTGATTTGTTATGAGCTCATTTGATATGTGGTGTTGTATTTTAAGCCATAATTTTTTGTCATTGTCCCAAGAAAGAATGGTATCTATTGCTGGCTGAATTGATCTATATTGCTTACGGCTGTTTGTGCTGCTTGTTGGCTTATATACCTCTTTTCATATGAATTCACTTCTGGATTTTGTCTGTGATTGTTACTGATTTCATATGAAATTGACTTGACTATTTGAATTTGGAAAATAGCCAATTTGCTGCCGAAATGCTACCGGATTTTTCCTAAACCATATTTCATGAAGTAACATTATTTTGATGGGTGTAACAAACTTCTATTTGATGATTTCTGTATCAAAAGACTTTTGTTGCCTAATTGGTTTTGGAAACTCCTCAAGGGCATGTTTACAGGTTTTTTGTCATGCTTATTATATTCCTTGCTTGTTATTCATGGTGATTTGCTTATAGGAATTGAATAATTTGAATGAATTTTCATATTGGCCATCACTTGTAACTCTTTTAAGATTTCATGCCGCTTTTGCATAAACACACAAGTTTGAAAGTTCTTAATCTATGTGGCTGATTTGCTTCACTTTATTCATACATAATTTGCATTAAGCCACATAGACCATAAGGTTTTCCACTCTTTTCTCAACTTGTAACTTTTATGCATTATTGAATTTGGTGTTGAATGCTTCTTGATTGATTCATTCTTTAATGATTTGACTTCACCAACACAAATTCATTTGACTCTAGTGATCTTTGCATTGACTGATGACTTGTTCTCTCATTAGTTATTTTCTGGCTATATCATATTTCATCATCAATGACTTGATACGTTTCATGATTGTGAGTGTGCTTACATTCCTATTTTGTACATTCCTTTTGAATTGAGCCGGTAACCACCATATCACTAATTTTCAACTAATTTCCAACTCTAACTTGTTTAATCAACTAACTTCTTTTGGTTTTCAACTTAACTCTTTTGATCATTATTTTGGATATGGTGTTTCCTAGGCTTAGTAAACAAGTCATGTGCAAATGTGGTTTGAATTCTTGGTTTGAATTCTGAATTCTGTTGCTTGCATTCTAAGAAATCTCTTTTTCTTTATTCACTTCATGAATATGCTTTGCTTTACGTGCTTATATATGCTTGGCTATCTACTTATATTGCATCATCTTTGTTTTTCAGGATGTCAGACAAAGGAAAAGCTATAGCCACTATGATAAACTATTATTTTATTATTTATATTTTGTTTAATTGTGTGGTTTTATCAAGTCTTTCCCACTTATTCATATGATTAGAATGTATTTAAAATTCCTTCCCAAAATTGTTCCATGATTGAAAACTTGCTTCCTAGAGACCTTTTAATTATGTATTTTAATTCTCTTTTATACCATTCGATGCCGTGATCTGTGCGTTAAGTGTTTCAGGCTTCATAAGACAGGAATGGCTTAGAGAATGGAAAGGAATCTTGCAAAAATGGAAGGAACACAAGAAACCAAGGAGATGACCAGCGAACAATGATGCGAGCGCATGGCCCACACGAGCGCGCAAAAAGAAGAAATCACAGCGATGCGAATGCGTGCCTGACGCAAACGCGTGGATTGAAGTCTGCACGAATGATGCGAACGCGTGGACGACACGAACGCGTGACAAGGAAAATCGTTGAACGATGCGAACGCGTGGACGATGCGTACGCGTGACCTGCGCGATCTGCAAAAATAACAAAATACGTTGGGGGTGATTTTGGGCCGCATTTTAACCTAATTTTTGGCCCAGAAATACAGAATAAAGTGAGGGAACATGCAGAGACACAACACGCATCCACACACATTCAGATTCATCACATTAGGATTACTTTAGTTTTAGATATGAATCTAGATTAGTGTTACATTGATAGTTTATGCTTTTGCTTTAGATTGTGGATGTTGAAGAGCCATTACCTCCGTGAAGATACTACTTTAGTTTGTTTCCTTATTCTTTACTCTTTTCAGTTGATTATTGACTCTATTCAAATAAGTATGTTACATTTTGAGTTTATTAATATATAGAGTTATTTTTATTTTTAATTAATTTTAATTCTCTATTTAATTTTATTTAATTATGTCTTCTTATATTTTTATGATTATTAATTTCATGTCAATGGAATAGATCCTTTACTTGACATGGGGGTTAATTAAGAGGAGACACTTGAGTTAGAATGCTCAAGTGCCTAGTTAAATTGGACGTTGTTGGCTAATTCTGTATCTGCTAATGCTAGACCTTCCCAAGGGAGAGGACTAGGATTTGTGGGTAAGAGTTAGTTTAATCACTATACTTTCCTTTATTCAGTAAGGGTTAACCAAGTGAGAACAACAACCTCTTTACACTACACTTGAGAAGATTCCAACAAGGATAGAACTTCCACTTAATTATTCCCCCAGTCAAGGCCTTTTATTTGGAATATCAATAATTATTCTTAGTTTATTTTTATTGCTTTAATTCACAATTATTTTAATTACTCATTATCAAAATTCAAACTTTCTGGGAATTTTCTGATTAATAAATTAGCACTCTTTCCTGGAACTCGTTGAGAAACGACCTGGGACTCATACTCCCAGTATTTTTATTTCTAAAATTTGTGACAACCCATTTTTAAATTGGTGAGGCGGATCTTAGCTGGTTAAGAGCTATATGTGCAACGCTATTCTCTTATTTGAAATCTCTTAATTGGTTAACTTCTGCCACACACCAATTTTTGGCGCCGTTGTCGGGGAATTGCAATAGTGTGCTAGATTATTAATTAGTGTACATATTTTTTTTTATTTGCATATTTTTTTATTTTGTTACCATGAGCTGTATGTTTTTCTCATTGAATGACGCCTTCATTGCCTGATCCGAGCTTAGCCGCTTTTGATCCTGAAATAGAAAGAACTCTTTCACGTATTAGGCAAGCTCGACGTCGGTTAGCCTCTAAGGGTGGTGAAGTGATTATTATCAATTCACCAGTCTCATCTGAAGGCAAATCTGAACCGCCATCTGAGAGCAAAACAAGCTCCTTTTACTACTGATTCAGTTCATTCACGTGCAGGTAACATGGCAGCACCTAGGAGAATTACCCTCCAGGAGGCAGGAGCCCCAGACTTCACACTGCAACCGTATCAAGTGCATCACCCAACTTTGGCTGCAGATTTTGAACTAAAGACTGCACTAATCAACTTGATACCCAAGTTTCATGGCTTACCTACTTAAGAGCCTATCAAGCACCTTCGGGGTTTCCAGACAGCCTGTTCTACTATTAGGCGTCATGGTGCAGATGAAACTTCTATTCTATTAACCATTTTCCCATTTTCTCTTGAGAAAAAGGCAAGGGAATGGTACTATACTCAACCGGAAGCGACTGTTACTAACTGGGATATGCTTAGAAGAGAATTTTTGGAAAAATACTTTCCAGCTGAAGTTACTGATAGATTCAGGAAAGAGATTTCAATGATTGTTCAAGGCAAATCTGAGACTCTCTACGAATATTGGGAGCGCTTCAACAATCTTCTGGACGCATGTCCCCATCACATGATTGATAGACTAGTATTGATCAGCTACTTCACTCAACGCATGAACCCCCAGAATAAGACTACACTGGAAGGTGCTAGTAATGGTTCTTTGAAAAAGTACAAAACCACAGATGAAGCATGGCAGCTGATCAGCGACTTAGCTGAGTCCACTAGGAATCACAGACAGAGGCGCAACCATCCCAAGGCTATTGCCGAAATTTCTTCTAGCATTGAAACAACTGCTCTCACACAGAGTATATGTGAAATGACCAACCTTCTGAAACAAATACAGCTGAATCAACAACAAGCACAACAAGCTCAGCCTTTCCCACCACAGCAAAGCCAACAGTTGGTCCCACAAAGAGTATGCGGCATCTATGCTGATTATAGTCATTATACTGATGAATGTCCGCAGCTCCAACAAGAAGACAACACTGTGGCAACCACTCACAACTTCTATGACCGCCCGAATCGAGGATACAATCAACAAGGTGGCAACTACAACCAAGGTGACAACTATAACCATGGATGGCAGGACAACTCCAATCAAGGTTGGAAAGATAATTCTAACCCTGGCTGGAGGGACAACTATAATAGAGGAGGCAGAGACAATAATGGAAACCAGAGGTGGAATAACAATAACAATAACAGACAGTAGAATCAGAACCAACCTTACAGAGCACCTCACCTAAGACAATCATAAGGAACCCAACACAACCAACAACAAGTTCCTCAGATCACTTATTCTAATTCCTCATCAAATGACGAGATGCTCCGTTCTCTCGCGCAAGGACAACAGGACATGCAAGCGCAGCTGAACTCTAGTCTGAATGGCTTGACTGCCACTTTACAAGCTCTCGTCTCCCGGATGGATTCATCACTTAATTCCACACATCAACCTTCAAGCTCCAGTGGAATTCCTTCTCAACCACTGCCTAATCTCAAAGGTGGCATCAATGCCATCACTTTCAGGTCCAGAACCACATTACAGGAGAGGAACTATGAGGAGCCAAACTCACCAAAACACGTGCCAGCAGAGGATGTGGTGGAGAGGAAGAGGACGTACAAGACATAGTTGAAAAAGAAGAAGCTCAACCACAGAATGGAGCACCAAGGGATGCGGAAGCTGCAAATCGCGCCCATCCTATCCCCTTTCCACAACTTGCAAGGAAGCCCAGAAAGTAGATGGAACTTGATCCCAAAATTGTAGAAATATTCAAAAAGGTCGAGGTAACTGTTCCCCTTTTTGATGTTATTCAACAGGTACCTAGATACGCAAAGTTTCTAAAGGATTTGTGCATACATAAAGATAAGATTAATGAATTAGAGACTATTCCTTTAGGTAGTTCTATATCTGCTTTAATAGGAGGTATACCTGAAAAATATAGTGATCTAGGTCCATGTATGGTTAACTGTACCATTGGAGGTGTGATATTTTTTGACTGTATGTGTGATTTAGGAGCATGTGTTAGTATAATGCCATTGTCTATGTTGAGGCTCCCTCCCTTAAAAAGGTCAGCAGCTCGTTTTGTGTTAGCATGTAAAAGCATTATTACAGTAGTTGGAATTGCTGAAGATGTTTTAGTGAGCATTAAAGGGCTCACATTTCCCATTGATTTCTACATCCTGGAAATGCCCCCTAATGACTCAGGAAGACTATCATCAATCCTTCTTGGAAGACCATTCCTGAAGACTTCAAAGTTCAAGCTGGATGCATTCTCAGGAACTTATTCCTTTGAGATACATGGCAGAACAGTGAGTTTCAGTTTAAATGAAGCTATGAAGCATCCTCCAGAAGATCATTCTATCTTCTAGTGTGACATTATTGATAAAACTATAGCTGAAGTTCACCAGGAAAAATTAGAAGAAAAGTACATGGAGCAAGGTCCAAGTGTGGGGACACTTTCTGAAAACAATGAGAACACTTTACCATTATCACCAGCCCCGGATGATCCAGAGCCTAGCTATGAGTAGAAATTAGAATTAAAGCCCCTCCCTCCATACCTCAAGTATGCTTACCTTGAGGACAAGCAGAAGTTTTCAGTTATCATTGCACAGAAACTCACTTCTCAACAAGAAGAACAGCTACTCAGTGTGCTGAGAAAACATAAGAAAGCAATTGGATGGAGCTTGGCGGATATAATAGGCATCAGTCCCCAAATTTGTGAGTATAGAATATTCTTAGAAGAGGGAGTAAAGCTTTTTCGTCAACCTCAAAGAAGATTGAATCCCACCATCTTAGAAGTTGTCAAGAAGGAAGTGACCAGGCTACTTGAAGCAGATATCATTTACCCTATCTCAGATAGTGAATGGGTCAGTCCAGTACAAGTGGTGCCAAAGAAGTCTGGAGTCACAACAGTAAGAAATGAGCATGGAGAGCTCCTGACAACTAGAGTGCAGAATTCATGGAGAGTTTGCATTGACTATAGGCGTCTCAACCAAGCCAGTCGCAAGGATCATTACCCCTTGCCATTCATTCATCAAATGCTTGATCGCCTGTCAGGTAAATCTCATTATTGTTTTTTAGATGGTTATATAGGATACTTTCAAATTCATATAGCTCCTGAAGATCAGGAGAAGACCACTTTTACATGTCCCTTTGGAACGTATGCTTATAAAAGAATGCCTTTTGGCTTGTGTAATGCACCTACTACTTTCCAAAGATGCATGATGAGTATCTTTTCAGATCTTATTGAGAACTGTATGGAGGTTTTTATGGATGATTTTAGCGTATATGGTGATTCTTTTAGCCTTTGCTTGGATAGTTTATCTAGAGTGTTAGACAGATGTGTTAGTACAAACTTTGTATTAAATTTTGAAAAATGTCACTTTATGGTAAAACAAGGAATTGTACTAGGACATGTTGTGTCTAATACTGGCATTTCTGTAGATCCAGCAAAGGTGGATGTTATTTCTAGTTTACCTTACCCCTCCTCCATGAGGGAAGTCCGTTCGTTCCTTGGACACGTAGGTTTTTACAGGAGATTTATTAAGGACTTCAGTAAGGTAGCATTGCCTTTATCCAGATTGCTGCAGAAATATATTGAGTTCGAGTTTAGTGAGAGCTGTATGCAAGCATTTGATAAGCTGAAGATCACCCTGACTCAAGCTCCAATTGTGAGAGGACCAGACTGGAGCCAGCCATTCGAAATTATGTGTGATGCCTCTAACCATGCAGTAGGAGCGGCGCTGGCTCAGCGCAAAGGTAAGGATCCTTTTGTAATCGCTTATGCATCTAAAACTTTAAATGCTGCTCAATCTAATTACACTACTACTGAAAAAGAGCTTCTAGCTATTGTTTTACTCTGGATAAATTCCGAGCCTATTTACTTCGTACTAAGGTAGTAGTGTACTCAGACCATGCAGCTCTAAAATATTTATTAGCTAAAAAGGAATCCAAACCAAGGCTAATACGTTGGATACTGCTACTGCAAGAATTTGATTTAGAAATTAAAGATAGGAGTGGTAACCAAAATTTAGTGGCAGATCACCTGAGTCGCCTTGAGCACATTAAGGATTACTCCACTCCTATAAATGATAATTTCCCATTTGATAGCTTACATGCAGTATCTGAAGTAGTTCATTGGTATGCACCTGTAGCTAATTATCTAGTTAGCCACACTTTTCCTCCAAATTTTACTAAGCATCAAATAGACAAGCTGAAAAGCGAGTCAAAATATTTTATATGGGATGATCCATATTTATGGAAGTGTGGTGCTGATCAGGTAATTAGACAGTGTGTGCCTTAATCAGAATTCCAGTCTATTTTAGAGGCTTGCCACGCATCTGAGAGTGGAGGACATTTTGGCCCTCAGAGAACAGCTAGAAAAATTCTAGACTGTGGATTCTGGTGGCCTACTATTTTTAAAGACGCTGCTGAATTTTGTAAATCTTGTTCCCCTTGCCAAAGGTTTGGTAATATATCCAAGAGGGATGAGATGCCTCAACAGATTATGCTTTTCTGTGAAATTTTTTATGTTTGGGGCATTGACTTCATGGGTCCATTTCCAAATTCAAATGGTTATCTTTATATACTGTTAGCTGTAGATTATGTTTCTAAATGGGTGGAAGCAATTCCTACCCGCAATGATGATGCTAACACTGTTGTTTCCTTTGTTAGAAACTATATTATCTGTCGCTTTGGCTCACCACGAGCAATCGTGAGTGATCAAGGCACCCATTTTTGTAACAGGAGACTAACAGGATTATTGAAGAAGCATGGGATAATTTACAAAGTAGCAACAACTTATCATCCCCAGACCAATGGGCAAGCAGAAGTCTCTAACAGAGAAATTAAGCGTATTCTAGAAAAGATAGTAAAACCTCATAGGAAGGACTGGAGTGCCAGGCTACAAGATGCACTCTGGGCACATAGAACCGCGTACAAGACACCCATTGGGATGAGCCCCTTCCGCTTAGTATACGGAAAGGCTTGCCACCTTCCAGTAGAGGTGGAACACAAGGCTTTCTGGGCTGTGAGGGAGTGCAACATGAATCTTGAAAAAGCTGGTGCTGAAAGAAAACTACAACTAGCAGGATTGGAGAATCTTTACCTAGAAGCATATGACAACTCCAGGAGATACAAAGAAAAGATGAAGGCTGTCCATGACAAGCATATAAAAAGAAGAGAATTTAGACCAGGGGAGTTAGTTCTTCTTTATAACTCCAGACTGAGGCTTATTCCAGGTAAACTGAGATCAAGATAGGAAGGCCCCTACAGAGTAGAAAAGGCATAACCATACGGAGTTTTCCACCTGCGTCATCCTACTAGCTCTAAATTTCTGAAGGTCAATGGACATCGCCTGAAGCTTTATCATGGTGAGAAGATGAAGGATCACAAAGAACTAGAGGTTTTCCTCTTGGAAGACCCACCAATAGTAGTAGAATGAGCCTGAAGAGCGTCCAACATAAGGACATAAAAGCAAAGTGCTAGGTGGGAGACAACCCACCATGGTATGATCGTTCCGTTTCAGTCTTAGCTTTATTTTTACTTTATTTTATTTTAATGATGTTAATGACTCTTCTCATCACCCCTGCATATAGCTGCATATAGTTTGCATTAGCATTCTGCATATAAAAAAAATGCACGCGACACGTAAGCGTCGCTGACGCGTCCGCGTCACCAGTGCGTTATGAAGAAAAGAAAATTGAACAGAAAGTCACGCGAAAGCGTGGTTGGAGGCGTGCCTTAGGCACAACCATGCCCACGCGACCACATCAATGACGCGGCTACGTCGTTTGCGAAATAGCCTTCCCACGCGTCTGCGTCACCCACGCGAACGCGTGCAAAATCGACGTAAAAGATGTATATGGCAGAGAGTTATGATGGAGTGAGGCTGGAATGGTGCTGGAAGCACCAGCCTTCCCGCGCAACCGCGTCATCCTAAATATGGCCATTGACGCGATCGCGTCACCCACGCGATCACGTCATCCTAAATTTTGGCAAAATGAGTTTGAGACAGAGAGTCGTGCGAACGCGCGGCTGCTCTCGCGCCATTCGCACAAATCAAGTCACGCGACCGCGTGACTCACGCGTCCGCGTCACATGCGGCGCACAGAATATCCAGATCAGCCAAAATATCTTATCTTTTCTTCCCCAAATCCTAATTTTTCTTTTCCCTTATTATTTCTTTCTTCCCCCTTCCTCCTTTCTCTACTCACTCTCACTTTTTACCTTCTTCTTCCTTATTTTTCACATCCATTATCAAGGTTCTTTTCTTTCTCTCTTTATTTTTACTTTTCCATTATTTTTATCTATGTTTACTTCTTCTTTTACTTTCATTATCTATATTCTATTTTTCTTTTACTTTTCTTTTACTTTTCTTTTTATTCCTTTAATTGGTATTAGAAATTTATTTGGGTCACTATCTTCTTTTATATTTTGCTTGTGAGTTATTATGAATTATTTGACAATTATATATTACTTTTCATTAGGGTTGCTTGCATGACTCAATTTACTACTTCCAATAACATATTCACCATGCAAGCCAAGTGTTTGTGAAAAAGCCCGTATGGCATTGTGTATTATTCTAAATTATTCTATTATACTACTTTAATGCTTGTTTTTCACAAAACCCCTTTTATATTTTATTAATTGAATATAATTATTAATACAAACGTGATGGCTAGTTTGTTACGAGTGATAATACATTTAAGTAATTAATGCTTGATCTATGCTACTCATGCCTTTGCCGGCATGCCAATAAACATCTTGCATTTAATTGCCATCACATGCACTTGCTTTATCTCCTTTGATGAACTTTTCACATGTAGTCTAGACCATGTGTTAACGACATCCCTTTTTACCATGCATTGATTATCAACCATAATGTTCGCTCCCTTGCTCGAACCCTTAGCTTTACATATTACTTTCTTTTTCCTTTTTCAGGATGGCCACCAAGAGAGGTAAAGAGAAAGCCACTCCCAAACTACCAGCAAAGAGAGGAACAAAAAGAGCATTAGTGGCAGCAGATGGATCTACGGATACCATCGATCCCGACCTAAAGGGATATCGGCTTCAACACTTACCTTGGAGGCTCGAGTATGGGCATAGATTATGTCCCATTACGTCTTTTCGAGCACTTACGAGTCCTCCTTCACTGCAGACATGGCTGTTTTACTCTGGTGCATCCTTACAGACCAGCCTCTAAATTTACCAAGACACATTCAGGGTGCTATGGGACACGTACAAATTGCGGGCAACTTACCTTTTTCCACCTTGGTTTCAGATCTAGTCTCAGCAGCCGGAGTCTCCTATAGAGCTGGGGACACCAAGGCTATGATTCCATGAGATGATCAATACGTCCCTAACGGGAAGTATATCAGACCTCCAGCAGCAACTATCAATCAGAGCACAGAACCAACAGAAGATATTCCTTCTTCTTCCACATCACAAGCACCTTTAACAAACCAACTGCTCCATCAGATACTTGAGAGGCTAGACCGGCTTGACCGGAAAGGAAAGCAAAGAGAGCACCGTAACAAGCGCAGATTTACATACCTCAAGGAGCTACTTACTGGTAACCACCCACCTAGAGAAGACCCAGACACCCCAGACTCTACCGCATTTACCAACACAGGGAGCCATAATGGTCCCGATGATGGAGATGCTGCTACCAGCCTCCCTCTGTTCCTGACATATGGCACCGAGGACGGTGCAAAGCCTTAAGTGTGGGAAGGTCGTTCAGTACCTGACTTCCGGAGGTAAATTCTCTTCCCTAAACACCAATAAAATAGGATATCTAGTTAATTTTTCTTTTGTCTAGAATAGGATAGATTGCATAGAAATAGGTTATTTGCATGCATGTTCTACTTGATTGAAGATAATAAGTTTCTTCTAAGACTCTATTTTTGAAAAAAAAAATTTCACTAACTTAAATCAAAACTTTTGTGATTAAATTTGTTTGAAGTTGTATTTGGAACATAGTTTAAAAAGCTAAGAACACACAACCTATGAGATTCGAGCTTAATTATATGGTTACATTATTTAACCATGAATATTTTATTCTTGTGTGTTTACTTCTCTATGATTGTAATCTTTATTTTGTTTCATCCTATATGTCCAATGTTTAATGTGTTATATGTATGCATATGATTGAGGCCATTATTTGATTTTAGCTTACTTATCCCAAATAAGCCTACCCTTTAAATTACCTTTGTTAACCATTTTGAGCCTTTTTACCCCATCTATTCTATATTTTACCACATTACTAGCCTTAAGCGAAAAAATAATTAAATATCCCAATTAAATCTTTGGTTAGCTTAAGATAGAAATTGTATGTTAATTAAGTATGGGAGAATTGTGGGAACAAGGGTTAATAAGGGAATGTATCATGATAAAATAATGAGAATTTGGGTACCTACTCATGTGAAACTAGAAAAAAATTAAAAATCCATGTGCATTGATAAGCTATGTTTATTTTTATTTTTTTAAAAAAATAATATTCAATAAATAAATAAATAAGGGGACAAAATTACCCCAATTCTAAGTTAAGCTAAGTTCAAAGATCAATGCATATGTGATAAAAATTAAAAGAAAGTTGATGCATGAGTATGTAATGCAAAAGTGGAAAATTTTGAATGGCTAGGCATGATTCTAGAGTTATCTAGAGTGTATGTATGTTAGGTGAAAGCTTAGGTTAATTAAAGATTCAATTTATAGCTCACTTAGCCATATATATATACCCTTACCCTTACCTTAGCCCCATTACAACCTTGAAAAGACCTCATGATGTTTGCATTGGTACATTAAATATTGTTGATTAGTTAGGTGAGAAACAAAGTTTAGAAAGCATGATTGGAAAAGAGTAGAGTAATTACCCTATACACTTAGGAGACTAGAGTGCACATACACCATCAGTGAGGGTTCAGTGCTTAATTCTATGTTCCCTGCTTTCATGAGCTATCTTCTTACAATGTTATATGTTTTTACTATATAAATTGAGTTAGTGAAAATTAAATTTATGTTTGTCTTGAAGAGCTTATTTATTTTAACCAAGTAGACAAGAATCATATAGTTGCATTCATATATATAGGTTGTATTGCATTTCATGAGTTCTGCATTTCCCTACTTATTTATTTTATCTCCTTCAACTAAGCATGAGGACATGCTAATGTTTAAGTGTGGGGAGGTTGATAAACCATTATTTTATGATTTATATTGTGTTTAATTGTGTGGTTTTATCAAGTCTTTACCCACTTATTCATATGACTAGCATATATTTACAATTCCTTCCCAAAATTGTTCCATGGTTGAAAACTTGCTTCATAGAGACCTTTTAATTATGTATTTTAATTCTCCTTTATACCATTCGATGTCGTGATCTGTGCGTTAAGTATTTCAGGCTTCATAAGGCAGGAATGGCTTAGAGAATTGAAAGGAAGCTTGCAAAAATGGAAGGAACACAAGAAACCAAGGAGATGACCAGTGAACAATGACGCGAGCGCATGGCCCACGCGAGTGCGCGAAAAGAATAAATCGCAGCGACGCGAACGCGTGCCTGACGCAAACGCGTGGATTGAAGTCTGTACGAATGACGCAAACGCGTGGACGACGCGAACGCATGAAAGGAAAATCGTTGAACGACGCGAACGCATGGACGACGTGTACGCGTGACCTGCGCAATCTGCAAAAGTAACAGAATACGCTGGAGGTGATTTTGGGCCGCGTTTTAACCTAGTTTTCGGCCCAAAAACATAGAATAAAGCGTGAGAACATGCAAAGACTCAACACGCATCCACACACATTCAGATTCATCACATTAGGATTACTTTAGTTTTAGATCTGAATCTAGATTAGTGTTACATTGATAGTTTATTCTTTTGCTTTGGATTGTGGATGTTGAAGAGCCATTACCTCCGTGAAGATACTACTTTAGTTTGTTTCCTAATTCTTTACTCTTTTAAGTTGATTATTGACTCTATTCAAATAAGTATGTTACATGTTGAGTTTATTAATATATAGAGTTATTTTTATTTTTAATTAATTTTAATTCTCTATTCAATTTTATTTAATTATGTCTTCTTATATTTTTATGATTATTAATTTCATGTCAATGGAGTAGATCCTCTACTTGACATGGGGGTTGATTAAGAGGAGACACTTGAGTTGGAATGCTCAAGTGCCTAGTTAAATTGGATGTTGTTGGCTAATTCTGTATCTACTAACACTGGACCTTCCCAAGGGAGAGGACTAGGATTTGCAGGTAAGAGTTAGTTTAATCACTATACTTTCCTTTATTCAGTAAGGGTTAACCAAGTGAGAACAACAACCTCTTTACACTACACTTGAGAAGATTCCAACAAGGATAGAACTTCCACTTAATTATTCCCCCAGGCAAGGCCTTTTATTTGGAATATCAATAATTATTCTTAGTTTATTTTTATTGCTTTAATTCACAATTATTTTAATTACTCATTATCAAAACTCAAACTTTCTGGGAATTTTCTGATTAATAAATTAGCACTCTTTCCTGCAACTCGTTGGGTGATGACCTGGGACTCATACTCCGAGTATTTTTATTTCTAAAATTTGTGACAACCCCTTTTTAAATTGGTGAGGTGGTTCTTAGCTAGTTAAGAGCTATACGTGCAACGCTATTCTCTTATTTGAAATCTCTTAATTGGTTAACTTCTGCCACGCACCACACTACTTCTAAAAAGAGAAAGCGCTCTAAAACCTTTATCCCTTCACCTTATGCAAACTATGTTAAGAATTCCCTGACCGAAGAGGATAAGGAAAATCAGTTGCTGCCACCCACTGACCCAATCAAATTTCCAAACCTCTACTGTTAGCTTTGCTTCTCCGACTTTCAGAAGAAGAATCTAAACATTGAGAAGAAACTGCTCCTTCCCAATGATGTGAGGCGTGCCATTAACATCCGTATTCTGAAGTTGGGATTGGACTTCGTTGACAGAGATTTGGGGAGGGTGAACACTTCATGGGTGAGAGAATTTTATTGCAACTTCTTTCGAGCCACTATTGATTCAGTTCAGCTGCAGGGTAGAGAGATTATGACCACTGAGGTTGCCATTAGGGATGCACTGCTCTGCCACCATCGTCCTGATGACACCTGCGCTTATAAGCAAGCAGAGATAGCCATCCACTGCATGTCATTTGATTATGAGGTGCTTAAGCGCATGATTGCTACACCTGACGCCCCCTGGGTGATGGATTCTGGGAACAAGAAGCCCAAGGGGATGCGTTTCACCTATCTGTCGAGGGAGGCCAAGACCTGGCAGCATATCTTTGCCCACTATTTCTTCCCCACCACTCACTTCTCAGAGATTCTGATGGATATGCTAGTTCTGATTGGATGTGTGATGGAGGGGAAGGAGGTAAACTTCCCCCGACTGATCAGGCAGAGTATGTGGCACGCGCATATCCGTGGCCTATTGCCATTCCCTACACTAATTACCAGCATGATCGAGATGGCTGATGTTCCGTGGGAGGATGATGACGTGACACCACCACCCCCAGATGAGGACGACAAGGAGGTTACCATTCCATGGGGTGGGTGGGTGCACGAGAATCCCCATGATGAGCGGATAATTTATACGCTTTTTGGCATTGTTTTTAGTATGTTTTTAGTATATTTTAATTAGTTTTTATTATATTTTTATTAGTTTTTAAATAAAAATCACTCTTCTGGACTTTAATATGAGTTTGTGTGTTTTTCTGTGATTTCTGGTATTTTCTGGCTGAAATTGAGGGACCTGAGCAAAAATCTGATTCAGAGGCTGAAAAAGGACTGCAGATGCTGTTGGATTCTGACCTCCCTGCATTCGAAGTGGATTTTCTGGAGCTACAGAAGCCCAATTGGCGCGCTCTTAATTTCCTTGGAAAGTAGACATCCTGGGCTTTCCAGCAATATATAATAGTTTATACTTTGCCCGAGATTTGATGGCCCAAACAGGCATTCCAAGTCAGCTCAAGAATTCTGGCGTTTAACACCGGAACTGGCACAAAAGCTGCAGTTAAATGCCCAAACTGGCACAAAAGCTGGCGTTTAACTCCAAGAAAAGTCTCTACATGTGAAAGCTTCAATGCTCATCCCAAGCACACACCAAGTGGGCCCGGAAGAAGATTTCTGCATTAATTACCTATTTCTGTAACCCTAGGCTACTAGTTTTCTATAAATAGGAACTTTTGCTATTGTATTTAGAGAGATCTTTTAACCATACTTTCATAGACCTTTTCACGTTTGGGGGCTGGCCTCACGGCCATGCCTAGACCCTTTGGTTCTTATGTATTTTTAACGGTGGAGTTTCTACACACCATAGATTAAGGTGTGGAGCTCTGTTGTTCTTCATGAATTAATGCAAAGTACTACTGTTTTTCTATTCAATTCACGCCTACTTCTTCTCTAAGATATCCATTTGTTCTTCAACTTGATGAATGTGATGATCCATGACACTCATCATCATTTTCACCTATGAACGCGTGACTAACAACCATTTCTGTTCTACATGCAAACAAGCTTGAATGTGTATCTCTTGGGTTTCTAATATAAGATTGGAACCTTCGTGGTATAGGCTAGAAATATTGACGGCCATTCCTGAGATCCGGAACGTCTAAACCTTGTCTGTGGTATTCTGAGTAGGATCTGGATAGGGATGACTATGACGAGCTTCAAACTCGCGATTGTTGGGTGTGTGACAGACGCAAAAGGATCAATGGATCCTATTCTAGCATGATCGAGAATCGACAGATGATTAGCCGTGCGGTGACAGCGCATTTGGAACATTTTCACTGAGAGGACGGGAAGTAGCCATTGACAATAGTGATGCCCAACATAAAGCTTGCCATGGAAAGGAGTATGAATGATTGGAAGAAGGCAATAGGAAAGCAGAGGTTCAGGAGGAACAAAGCATCTTCATACGCTTATCTGAAATTCCAACCGAAGAATTACATAAGTATCTCTATCTTTATTTTATGTTTTATTTATCTTTTAATTATCAATTCTCCATCACCATCTGAATTCGCTGGACTAAGATTTACAAGGTGACCATAGCTTGCTTCAAGCCGACAGTCTCCGTGGGATCGACCCTTACTCACGTAAGGTTTATTACTTGGACGACCCAGTACACTTGCTGGTTAGTTGTGCGGAATTGTGACAAAGAGTGATTCACGTTTGAGAGCTCCAAGTCCTTTGGCGCCATTGTTGATGATCACAATTTCGTGCACCAAGTTTTTGGCGCCGTTGCCGGGGATTGTTCGAGTTTGGACAAAAGACGGTTCATCTTGTTGCTTAGATTAGGTACTTTTCTTTTTATTTTTCAGAATTTTTAAGAATGAATTCTAGAGTTTCAAGGTGATGTTCTTATGTTTCTTGTTTGAGTCTAGTGTCAAATTTAAGTTTGGTGTCAATTGCATTCTTCTTGTATTTTTCGAATACATGCATTATGTTCTTCATTAATCTTCAAGTTGTTCTTGATGATTTCATTGCTCTGATCTTTAAATTCTCTTGTTTTATGTGTTTTATTGTTTCTCATATGCATTCTCAATTTGTTAGTGTCTCTTATATGAAAATTTTTAAGTTTGGTGTCCTACATGCATTGTTTGTTTGATTTGAGTTTCCTAAGATTAATTGTATTTTGATTGTTTCTCATCATTAAAAATTCAAAAAAATTCTCAAAACTATGTCTTTTCAAGTCAATAATGCAGAAAATTGAAGATTTAGAACATTCAGCAGAGGAATCAAACAGAAAAAGCTGGGTGTTCAAAACACCTAGTGAAGAAGAAAAACTGGCATTTAAACGCCAGCCAGGGTACCTGGCTGGGCGTTTAACGCAATGGATGACACTAGAGGGAAGATTTTGTTTTTAATTCAAATTTTTTTCAAATCTTCATAATTTTTCAAAATCAAATCTTTTTCAAATCATATCTTTTCAATCATATCTCTTCAAAATCAATTTCTTTCCATTTTTTTATTTATTACTATTTTCGGAAATCCTTGCTAAAATTAATGATTTACTTCAAAATTTTCAAGTTGTTACTTGCCTATTAAGAAAGGATCAAATTTTAAATTTTAAGAATCATATCTTCTAATTTATTGTTAGTCAAGTAATCAACTTTAATTTTAAAACTTTCTCTTTCTAAATTGATTTTCAATCATATCTTCTCAATCATTTCTTGTCAACCACATCTTTTTCAAAATTAATTTTCAATCATATCTTTTTAATTTCTAATTTCAAAATCTTTTCAAAAATCACTTAATTTCTTTCCCAATTTTAGTTTTCGAAAATCATCAATCAAATTTTCAAAATTTCTTTTAATTATTTCAAAATATTTTTAATTTATTTTCGAAAATTCTTCCCCTCTTCTCACATCCTTCTATTTAATGGACTAACACTCCTCCTCAAGGTGCAATTCGAACTCTACCCCTCTTGATAAGTTCGAATTCTCTTCTATCTACCTCCTCCTTCTATTCTTCTTTTCCTCTGACACCTCAAGGAATCTCTATACTGTGACATAGAGGATTCCCTACTTTTTTGTTCTCTTCTCTTTCATATGAGCAGGAGCAAAGATAAAGGCATACTTGTTCAAACTGATCCTGAACCTGAAAGGACCTTGAAGAGAAAGCTAAGAGAAGCTAAAGTACAATTCTCTTTAGAGGGCCTAACAGAGCTTTTCAAGGAAGAAAAACCATGGCAGCTGAAAACAACAATGCCAACAATGCAAGGAAGGTGCTTGGTGACTTTACTGCACCTACTCCCGACTTCTATGGGAGAAGCATCTCAATCCCTACCATTGGAGCAAACAACTTTGAGCTTAAGCCTCAATTAGTTTCTCTAATGCAACAGATTTGTAAGTTTCATGGACTTCCATTGGAAGATCCTCATCAGTTCTTAGCTGAATTCTTGCAAATCTGTGACACTGTCAAGACTAATGGGGTTGACCCTGAAGTCTACAGACTTATGCTTTTTCCTTTTGCTGTAAGAGACAGAGCTAGGACATGGTTGGATTCACAACCTAAAGAAAGCCTGAACTCTTGGGAAAAGCTAGTCAATGCCTTCTTGGCAAAGTTCTTTCCACCTCAAAAATTGAGCAAGCTTAGAGTGGAAGTCCAAACCTTCAGATAGAAGGAAGGTGAATCCCTCTATGAAGCTTGGGAAAGATACAAGCAATTGATCAGAAGATGTCCTTCTGACATGCTTTCTGAATGGAGCATCATAGGTATTTTCTACGATGGTCTGTCTGAACTATCCAAGATGTCATTGGATAGCTCTGCTGGAGGATCTCTTCATCTGAAGAAGATACCTGCAGAAGCTCAGGAACTCATTAAAATGGTTGCAAATAACCAATTCATGTACACTTCTGAAAGGAATCTGTGCATAATGGGACAACTCAGAAGAAGGGAGTTCTTGAGATTGATACTCTAAATGCCATATTAGCTCAGAATAAAATATTGACCCAACAAGTCAATATGATTTCTCAGAGTTTGTCTGGAATGCAAGCAGCAACAGGCAGTACTAAGGAAGCTTCCTCTGAAGAAGAAGCTTATGATCCTGAGAACCCAGTAATAGAAGAGGTGAATTACATGGAAGAACCCTATGGAAACACCTATAATCCTTCATGGAGAAATCATCCAAATCTCTCATGGAAGGATCAACAGAGACCTCAACAAGGTTTCAACAACAATAATGGTGGAAGAAATAGGTTTAGCAATGGCAAACTTTTTCCACCATCTTCTCAGCAACAGACAGAGAATTCTAAGCAAAGCCACTCTGACTTAGCAATCATTGTCTCTGATCTGATCAAAACCACTCAAAGTTTCATGACTGAAACAAGGTCCTCCATTAGAAATTTGGAGGCACAAGTGGGTCAGCTGAGTAACAAAATTACTGAACTCCTTCCTAGTACTCTCCCAAGCAATACCGAAGAGAATCCAAAGAGAGAGTGCAAGGCCATAAACACATCTCACATGGCCGACCTAGAAGAGGAGGAAGAGGCAGTGATTTCCACTGAGGAAGACCTCAATGGACGTCCACTGGCCTCCAAGGAGTTCCCTAATGAGGAACCATGGGAATCTGAGGCTCACACTAAGACCATAGAGATTCCATTGAATTTACTTTTGCCATTCATGAGCTCTGATGAGTATTCTTCCTCTGAAGAGGATGAAGATGTTACTGAAGAGTAAGTTGCTAAGTATCTTGGAGCAATCATGAAGCTAAATGCCAAGTTATTTAGTAAGGAGACTAGGGAGGATGAACCCCCCTTGCTCATCAAAGAACTAGATGACTTGACTAGGCAGAGATTACCTCTGAAGAGACAAGATCCTGGAAAGTTCTCAATACCTTGTACCATAGGCACCATGACCTTTGAAAAGGCTCTGTGTGACCTAGGGTTAAGCATAAACCTCATGCCTCTCTCTGTAATGGAGAAGCTAGGGATCATAGAGGTACAAGCTGCAAGAATCTCACTGGAGATGGCAGATAATTCAAAGAAACAGGCTTATGGACTTGTAGAGGATGTCTTGGTAAAGGTTGAAGACCATTACATCCCTGCTGATTTTATAATCCTAGAGACTGGGAAGTGTTTGGATGAATCCAACATCCTTGGCAGACCCTTCCTAGCCACAGCAAAAGCTGTAATTGATGTTAACAGAGGAGAATTGATCATTCAAGTGAATGAAGACTCCCGTTGTGTTTAAAGCTCAAGGATATCCCTCTGTAACCATGGAGAGGAAGCATGAAGAGCTTCTCTCAATACAGAGTCAAATAAAGCCCCCACAGTCAAACTATAAGTTTGGTGGTGGGAGGCCACAACCAAACTTTAAGTTTGGTGTTGAACCCCCACATTCAAACTCTAAGTTTGGTGTTGGGAGGTTCCAACATTGCTCTGAACATCTGTGAGGCTCCATGAGAGCCACTGTCAAGCGATTGACATTAAAGAAGCGCTTGTTGGGAGGCAACCCAATTTTTACTTATCTATGTTAAATTTCTATTTTCTTTTATTTTATATTTTCTGTAGGTTGATGATCATGTGAAATCACAAAAACAATTGAAAAAGCAAAAACAAAATGAAAAACAGAACACCCTGGAGGAGAAACTTACTGGCATTTAAACGCCAGTAAGGGTAGCAGAATGGGCGATAAACCCCCAGTCTGGCACCATTCTGGGCGTTTAACGCAGAAATGGGCACCAGACTGGCGTTTATTAACGCCAGGATTGGCAGCGAGGGGCGTTTTGCACGCCACATGGTGCAGGGAAGAGAAATCCTTGACACCTCAGGATCTGTGGACTTGATAAACCACTATTTTATGGTTTATCTTGTGCTCAATTGAGTGATTTTCATCAACTCTTTACCCACTTATTCATACTATTTGCATGGTTTTACATTTGCCTTCCTAATTATGTGCTTTGATTGAAAACATGTTTCTTTGGACTTATATTTGCTAATATTAATCCTCTCTTATTACCATTAGATGCCTTGATATGTGTGTTAAGTGTTTTAAGAGATTATAGGGCAGGAACGGCTCAGAGGATGGAAAGGAAGCATGCAAAAGTGGAAGGAATACAATAAGTTGGAGAAATTGCTAAGCTGTCCAGCCTGACCTCTTCGCACTCAAACGGCTATAACTTTAGCTACAGAGGTCCAAATGACACGGTTCTAATTGCGTTGAAAAGCTAACGTTCGGGACTTCGATTTGATATATAATTTGCCATAGTTGTCTCGAAGCCAGATGACACGAACGCGTGGGTCACGCGGACGCGTGACCTGGCGAACACCCAATCCGCGCGGCCGCGTCACCTTTCCGCGACCCGAACGTAACAAAAATTGCAGGGGGCGATTTCTAGGCTGCTTTTGACCCAATTTTCAGCCCAGAACACACAGATTAGATGCTATAAAGTGGGGGAATGCATCCATTCATGAGGAGGCTCTGATAATTCACTTTTCATGTTTTAGATGTAGTTTTAGAGAGAGAGGTTCTCTCCTCTCTCTCTCTTAGGATTAGGATTTAGGACTTCTCTTAGTTTTAGGAGTGACTCTCGATCCCAGGTTCAATGTCCCTTTCTATTTACTTTCGCTTCTATTTTTATTGACTCTAATGCTTTTATTTGTATTTGATTTATGTTGCCCAAATTGGCTTATGAACTTTTTCATGTTAGATTTTACTACTTTGAATGTATTTTATTTGAGGTATTCCAGATATTTATGATTTTAATTTAGCTTTCTACATTCTTGGCTTTGGTTAAGAAATTAGTAACTCAGGAGTTATCTTAACTCAACATAAGTGATAATTGTTATCTTTGCTAATTGAATTGAACTTCGATAATCCCAATCTTTCCTTAGGGATTAACTAGGATTTGAAGATCAAACTAATTAGTCACTTGACCTTCCCTTGCTCTAGTAAAGGTTAACTAAGTGGAATCAAGAGTCAATTTTCATTATTGTTGATAAGAATAACTGGGCTAGGACTTCCAATTTCTCATACCTTGCCAAAAGTTTATTTTACAGTTATTTATTTATTTTAATTGCAATTTAAATTACTTGCTCCCTATTCTCAAAACCCCAAATTTACAATCTCCATAACCAATAATAAGAACATACTTCCCTGCAATTCCTTGAGAAGACGACCCGAGGTTTAAATACTCGGTTATCAATTTTAAAGGGGTTTGTTACTTGTGACAACCAAAACATTTGTACGAAGGGATTTCTGTCGATTTAGAGACTATATCTACAACGCGACTGTTTTTATGAACTTCTTTACTGGCAAAAATCCCGACGTCAAAATGGCGCCTTTGCCGGGGAATTGCAAACGTGTGCCTTATTATTGGTTATTGTAAATATTTAATAAAAAAAATTTCTTTTGCTTGTTTATTTATTTTTGTTTTTAATTTTTATTAATTACTATGAATTCTCACCCCTTTGGTTTCAAGTTTGGTTCCAATGTTGTTGTAAGGAATGGAAACTATAATGAAAATAGGCATCAAGGTTGGAACAATCAAAGATGAGAGGAGCCACAAGGATTTGATCAACCCTCATGGCAACAACCACCTCCAATGGACTATCAACAACCACCACCATATGCCTATGAACCCTTTCCTCAACATAACTTTGGACCACCACACTCACAAGTCCCTTTTCGCCATTCACCTCCATATAACCCCAACCCTCAACCACCATACCAACCACCTTATAAGCCATATGAACCATATATAGAACCACCCCAATTCCAACCCAATTACTCACAAGAACCACCACTTCAAGAGCACTATGATCCTATTTATGAAAGCCGAGTGTATCAAGAGATAAAGGATCGTCTCAAGGAAATAGTTGATCGATGTCAGGCAACCATTCATCAATTGGGGCAAGCAATAATGAGTCAATTAGCTTCCCGACATTCGGACACTCAAGGAACCCCCATGGCTTCATGTGGACAATCTAATGAAGAACGTAGTATGAAGGAGATACTAGAAACTCCAGTGAACAGTACGGAGCATGACTTTGTACTGGAACAAGTAGAGGAAGCCGGGATTGTTGAAGAAGAAGAATTGGTTGAAGACTTAGGAGATGTTGAACCTCCATGGGAAAGTCAAAACATAGAGCCTCCTTTCAAGACGGTTACAATTGATGTTGAGGAGGGTGTACAACCTCCAAGGCATATCACAGTTGAAGACTTGGAAGAGGTTGATCAAGTGATGGAGATTCAAGAAGAAGAAGCACAACCTCCCATGCCCTTGGAAAGTAATGAAGAAGAGATTGAATTGGAAGAGAGCTGCCAAGAGGAAGAGGTTGAAATTGAAGAAGCTTACAAAGAGGTGGTAGTTATCAAAAAAGAGCACAAGGGAGTGGACCTTGCAATTCCATTAAAGATGCCTCCCCCTAAGTTGCCATCATCCTTCACAACATTCAAGTGGGTAAAATTCATATCCCTTAGCTTTCTAATTCCACTTGAATATGGGCTACTGGAGACGGATGGTCAACTTAGAGCTCTTTGTGGCATTAAGAGTAAGAGGAAGATGGCCAGTGGTAAGGATTGTCCTGCAAGGTTCATTATGGTTGGAAGCTTTAAGTTTAAACGCAAAGGTTGGTGTAAAGCTCAACTAAATGGGTCTAGAAAGTTGTTTGGCCGCTTTAGTGAGAATTCAAATTGCTTGCTACCCGGATGGAATCATGATAATCAACACAAAGACGGGTGTAAAAGCAAGATTTGGGATCCTAGAATCTGCTCTGACATTTGTCACTCCGGGAGCCTAAGAATCTGTTTGAAGCTTCTTAAGGGCTTTACATGTCTCGTTTGGGACCCCGGAGGCCATTGGAATCACAAACATTGGTGGAGATTCCTGGATCAGTACAAGCACAAGCCACCATAACACAGGAAGCTCATCCAATGTCCAACTTAAGGACTTTAACTAAAAGTGCTAGGTGGGAGACAACCCACCATGGTATGATTGTTCCTTTTTCATTTTTATTTAGTTTTATTTGTTTTCTAGTTTTATTTTATTTTATTTTATTTTATTGAACCTGGAGTTTTGCATCACATTCATATTAACACTGCATTCTTCATTTTTCAGATTATAAAAAAAGGGGGAATTTTTCGCACGCGACGCGACAGCGTCGCCGACGCGTCCGCGTCGTGTGTGCGTTGGGAAGAAAAGAATTGAACAGAGAGTCACGCGAAAGCATGGCTGGAGGCGCGCTAATGGCACAAATTGATCCACGCGACCGCGTCGCTGACGCGGCCGTGTCATTTGGAAAAATAGCTTCCCACGCGATTGCGTCACCTACGCGACCGCGTGGCTCTGAGAAGTCGACGTAAATGGGTGCATGGCAGAAAGTTGAGCTGGAGTTGGGCTGGACTCGTGCTGGAAGCCCAAGCCCTCCCACGCGAATGCGTGCCCCACGCGTTCGCGTCGTTTTCAAAAGATGGCCACCCACGCAACCGCGTCAACCATGCGATCGCGTCACCCAGATTTTTGGCAAAAAGAGTTTCGAATAGAGAGTTGCGCGACCGCAAGGTTGCACTTGCGCCAATCGCACAAAACAGGCCAGCGATCGCGTGACCCATGCGTCCGCGTCACCTGACCTTATCGCGCACAACACGACCGCGTCACTCACGCGTCCGCGTCACAAGCGGCGCACAAAATATCCAGATCAACCAAATTTCTTATCTTTTCTTCTCTAATCCTTATTTTTCTTATCTTTTCTTATTTCTTTCTTCTTGCTTTCTTATTTTCTCTCACTTCCATTCTATTTTATTTAATTTATTTAATTTATTTGGTCGCTGCAGTGAGAATTCAGATCACCTTTCACCCGGCTGGAAAAATGCAGATCGAGACAAAAACGGGTGTAAAAGTAAAGTTTGAGATCCTAGAATCTGTTCTGGCATTTGTCACCCCGGGAGCCTAAGAATCTGTTTGAAGCTTCTTAAGGGCTTTACATGCTTAGTTTGGGACCCCGGAGGCTACTGGAAATACAAACATTGGTGGGGATTCCTGGATCAGTACAAGCACAAGCCACCATAGCAGGAATCTCATCAAATATCCAACTTAAGCACTATAACTAAAAGTGCTAGGTGGGAGACAACCCACCATGGTATGATCGTTCTTTTTCAATTTTATTTGGGTTGTTTATTTTTATTTTATTTTATTTTCATTGAACCTGGAATCATGCATAGCATTCACATTAAGCACTGCATTTGCATCTGCATATTGCATTAAAAAAATAAAAAAAATGGAAAAACACGCGACGCGGCAGCGTCGCTGACGCGTCCGCGTCACCAGTGCAATGGGAAGAAAAGAAATCAAACAAAAAGTCACGCGAGAGGGTGGCTGCAGGCGTGCCAATGGCACAAATTGTCCCACGCGACTGCATCGCTGATGTGACCGCGTCATATAGGAATAATGGCCTCCCATGCGACCACGTGCCCCACGCGGCCACGTGACCAAGATTTCGACGTCAAAGTGGTGCACACCCAAAAGTTGTGCAAGAGTGGTGCTGAATTGGTGCTGAACGCATAATCCTTCCCACGCGGCCGCGTGACCCACGCGACCGCGTCATATTCCTTTAAAGCCCACTCACGCGATCGCATGCCCCATGCGATCGCGTCACCTAAAATTTGGCATTAATAAGATTTTGAACAGAGAGTTGTGCGAGCGCGAGGCTGCACTCGCGCCACTAGCACAAATCGAGTCACGTGATCGCATGACCCACGCGTCCGCGTCGCTTGACCTTATTGCGCACCACGCGGCTGCGTCACCCACGCGACCGCGTCGCCAGCGTCGCACACTTTAACCTAATGTGCCAAAATATTTTATCTTCCCCAATCCTAATTTTTCCTCCTTCCTTTCTTACTTACTTCTTCTTCCCTTCCTTCCCTTCTCATTCTTCTTATCTTTTATTTTCTTTTGCTTACTTGCATACTTTCATTCATTGCATTATTTTCATTAGTGTTGGAATTTTATTTGGGTCATTGTGGATTGTTGCATAATTATTTGAAAATTATATATTACTTTTTAAAGGATGCTTGCATGTTCAATTTAATACTTTCAATAGCTTATTTACTATGCATGCTATGTGTTTGTGAAAAAGCCCATATGGCATTATGCACTTCTCTATTTTACTTTATACTATTCAATGCTTGCTTTTCATAAACTCCCTTTACTATTGTATTAATTGAAATTAATTGTCAATACAAACATGATGGTTTGTTACGAGTAATACTTGATCTATGCTACTCATGCCCTTTGCCGGCATGCCAATAAACACCTTGCATTCACTTGTTCTTATATGCACTAGCTATTTTCCATTGATGGCTTTTCACATGTACTCTCGAGCATGTGTTAATGCCAGTTATATCTTAATGTGCATCCATCACCACCTTTTCCGTTCTCTTCCTTGCTATATGTATCTCTTTGAATTTAATTTACTTTCTCTTCCTTTTTTCAGGATGGTCACCAAGAAAGGAAAAGAGAAAGCCATTCCCAAATCAATAGCAAGGAAAGGAACAAAAAGAGCCCCAGCTGAGGAACCACAACCCCCATCCACTTGCACATCTTAGCATGCACCGAGGACGGTGCAATCTTTAAGTGTGGGGAGGTCGATACTGATCTCCATGGGTTAGTTATTTCCTATTTCAACACCAATGTTAATTTGTTCATTGTTGCATCTGCATATTTGATTGCATGTTTATTTGATTTTGTGCATTTAGTTACTACTTGGTTAAAGTAATAAAATTCTTTTTAGGACCCTATTTTTGAAAAATTTTCACTAATTTAAAATAAAAAATTTTGTGTTAAACTTGTTTGAAGTTGTATTTGGAACATGGTTTTTGAGCCAAAGAACACACAACCTATGAGACTTTGAGCTTATTTACATGGTTACATTATTTAACCATAAATTTTTATTCTTGTGTGTTTCCTTCCCTATGATTGTAATCTATATTTTGTTCCAATCTATATGTCCATTATTTAGTGTATTTACATGCTTGCATATGATTGAGTCCATTGTTTGATTCTAGCTCACTTATCCCAAATTAGCCTACCTTTTACATCACCCTTGTTAACCCCCTTGAGCTTCTAAATCCCTCCTTGTTTTAATAACCACATTACTAGCCTTAAGCAGAAAAACAAAATAAAAATCCCAAGTTGAATACTTGGTTAGCTTAAGATAGAAATTGTGTATTGTTTAAGTGTGGGGAACCTTATGGGAACATGGATGATAAAAACAAAGGTAGAAAATTATAAAGAATAAAGACATTTCAAAATAAAAGTTTTGGGAAGCATGCTCATGTAAAATCAAAATAATCAAATTACCATGTGCATTGAAAAAAAAATATTAAGTAATTAAATAAGGGGATACAAAAGAAAAATATATATATATATATATATATATTACCCCAAATGCAAAATAAAAAGAACCAATGCACATGGGACAAAATTCAAAAGAAAAAAAAAATAAAATAAGTTTGATACATGAGTATGTAATACAAAAGTGGGAAAATTTGGGTAGCTAAGTATAATTTTAATAGAGTATGTATATGTTAGGTGAGATCTTAGACTACTCAAGGATTCACTTCACTAGCTCACTTAGCCTTATATATATACCTTCACCCTTACCTTGGCCCCATTACAACCTTGAAAAGACCTCATGATGTTTGCATTGGTACATTAAATATTTGTTGATTGGTTAGATGAAGAACAAAGTTTAGAAAGCATGACTAGAGAAGAGTAGAGTGATTAACCCTATACACTTGAGAGATTAGAGTGCATATACACTTCCTGTAAGGGTTCAGTGCTTAATTCTATGTTCCCTGCTTTCATGAGCTATCTTCTTACAATTTTACTTGTTTTTACTGTATAATTTTAATTAGTGAAATCTGATTTATGTTTGTCTTGGGGGAACTTATTTATTTTTAACCAAGTATGTAGGAACATTTTTTGCATGTAGTTGCATTCATATAGATAGGTTGTATTTCATACATCCTACCATTCCTCTTCATCTTTATAGTTCTCTTAAGCTTAGCATGAGGACATGCTAGTGTTTAAGTGTGGGGAGGTTGATAAACCACTATTTTATGGTTTATCTTGTGCTCAATTGAGTGGTTTTCATCAACTCTTTACCCACTTATTCATACTATTTGCATGGTTTTACATTTGCCTTCCTAATTATGTTCTTTAATTGAAAACATGTTTCTTTGGACTTATATTTGCTAATATTAATCCTCTCTTATTACCATTAGATGCCTTGATATGTGTGTTAAGTGTTTTCAGAGATTATAGGGCAGGAATGGCTCAGAGGATGGAAAGGAAGCATGCAAAAGTGGAAGGAATATAATAAGTTGGAGAAATTGCTAAGCTGTCCAGCCTGACATCTCGCACTCAAATGGCTATAACTTTAGCTACAGAGGTCCAACTGATGCGGTTTCAGTTGCGTTGAAAAGCTAACGTCTAGGGCTTCGATTTGATATATAATTTGCTATAGTTTCCCTGATGCCAGGTGACGCGAACGCGTGGGTCACGCGGACGCATGACCTGGCTAACACCCAATCCGCGCGGCCGCATGGATGACGCGGCCGCGTCACCTTTCTGCGACCTGAACGTAACAGAAATCACAGGGGGCGATTTCTGGGCTGCTTTTGACCCAGTTTTCAGCCCAGAACACACAGATTAGAGGCTATAAAGTGGGGGAATGCATCCATTCATGAGGAGGCTCTGATAATTCACTTTTCATGTTTTAGATGTAGTTTTAGAGAGAGAGGTTCTCTCCTCTCTCTCTCTCTTAGGATTAGGATTTAGGACTTCTCTTAGTTTTAGGAGTGACTCTCGATCCCAGGTTCAATGTCCCTTTCTATTTACTTTCACTTCTATTTTTATTGACTCTAATGCTTTTAATTGTATTTGATTTATGTTGCCCAAATTGGCTTATGAACTTTTCCATGTTAGATTTTACTACTTTGAATGTATTTTATTTGAGGTATTCCAGATATTTATGATTTTAATTTAGCTTTCTACATTCTTGGCTTTGGTTAAGAAATTAGTAACTCAGGAGTTATCTTAACTCAACATAAGTGATAATTGTTATCTTTGCTAATTGAACTGAACTTCGATAATCCCAATCTTTCCTTAGGGATTAACTAGGATTTGAAGATCAAACTAATTAGTCACTTGACCTTCCCTTGCTCTAGTAAAGGTTAACTAAGTGGAATCAAGAGTCAATTTGCATTATTGTTGATAAGGATAACTGGGCTAGAACTTCCAATTTCTCATACCTTGCCAAAAGTTTATTTTACAGTTATTTATTTATTTTAATTGCAATTTAAATTACTTGCTCCCTATTCTCAAAACTCCAAATTTACAATCTCCATAACCAATAATAAGAACATACTTCCCTGCAATTCCTTGAGAAGACGACCCGAGGTTTAAATACTCGGTTATCAATTTTAAAGGGGTTTGTTACTTGTGACAACCAAAACGTTTGTACGAAGGGATTTCTATCGGTTTAGAGACTATATCTACAACGCGACTGTTTTTACGAACTTCTTTACTGGCAAAAATCCTGATGTCAGGATCCCACAGGATCCCCACCTACCCCACCTCTCTCTCTCTTCTTCACCCATTCACCAATCACCTCAATACCTCTTCTCCAAAAACCCCTCACCTATCAAATCCCACCATTCTCTTCACCACTCACATCCATCCTTCATAAAACCCCACCTACCTCACCATTCAAATTCAAACCACTTTCCCATCCAAACTCACCCATAATGGCCGAACCATACTCCCCTCTCCACTCCTATATAAACCCATCTTCACTCCTTCATTTTCACACAACATACACACTACCTATCCCCCTTGGCCGAAACACTAAGCCCCATCCATCTCCTCTATTTCTTCCTCTTCTAACCTCTTCTTTCTTCTTTTGCTCGAGGACGAGCAACCTTCTAAGTTTGGTGTGATAAAAGCTAAAGCTTTTTTGTTTTTTCATAACCATTAATGGCACCAAAGGCCAGAGAAACCTCTAGAAAGAGAAAAGGGAAGGCAAAAGCTTCCACCTCCGAGTCATGGGAGATGAAGAGATTCCTCTCAAGGGTGCATCAAGACCACTTCTATGAAGTTGTGGCCAAGAAAAAGGTGATCCCCGAGGTCCCTTTTAAGCTCAAAAAGGGTGAATATCCGGAGATCCGACACGAGATCCGAAGAAGAGGTTGGGAAGTTCTCACCAACCCTAATTAACAAGTCGGAATCTTAATGGTTCAAGAGTTCTATGCCAATGCATGGATCACCAAGAACCATGATCAAAGTGTGAACCCGGACCCTAAGAATTGGCTTACAATGGTCCGAGGGAAATACTTAGATTTTAGTCCAAAAAATGTAAGGTTGGCATTCAACTTGCCCATGATGCAAGGAGACGCACACCCATACACTAGAAGGGTCAACTTTGATCAAAGGTTGGACCAAGTCCTCATGGACATCTGTGAAGAGGGCGCTCAATGGAAGAGAGATTCAAGAGGAAAGCTGGTTCAACTAAGAAGGCATGACCTCAAGCCCGTGGCTAGGGGATGGTTGGAGTTCATCCAATGCTCAATCATTCCTACTGATGAGTATTTTGTTGGAAAAATGAATTTCTCCCAAAACACACAAATCTAACCGGCAAGTGCACCGGGTCGCATCAAGTAATAAAAACTCACGGGAGTGAGGTCGATCCCAAAGGGATTGAAGGATTGAGAAATTTTAGTTTAGTGGTTGATTTAGTCAAGCGAATCAAGATTTGGTTGATTGATTGGCGAATTGCAGAATTTAAATTGCAAGGAAAGTAAAGGGAACGGGTGATTGGCATGAAATTAAAGAAAACAAGAATTAAATTGCCGAATCTTAAAGTGCAAGTAACATAAATTGCAGAAACTTAGATTGCAAGAAATGTAAATTGCAGAATCTTAAAGTGCAAGAAATGTAAATGGCTGGAAATGTAAAGGGGATTGGGGATTGGATTTGCAGAATTTAAACAAGGAAAAGTAAATTGCATCAAACAGAAGAGTAAAAGAGGATTTGGATCAAATCGGATCTCAGAGCAGAAAAGTAAATGAACATTGAAAACAGTAAACAGAGAATGTAAAATTGGGAAATCAGATCTCAGGACCCAGAGACTAGAAAACCAAGTCTAGATCTCAATGCCTTCCTAGATCCAACAAGAACAATTGCAAGGGAATTGTAAATTGCAAGGAAAGTAGATGAAGAGCAATTAACAGAAATTAAATTCACTCAAGCAGTAAATAAAGCAGAGAGATCCAAGGATGAGATTGAAATAGAATTTCTTCAATTCTCCAACCCAAGATCCAAGACAATTGTAATTGAAATTGAAAGCAATAAAACTAAGAGGAAGAGAAGTGAATTCTCCTTCCCCAAGACTAAGAAATTAAAGATCACTCAATATCCAAAGCTCTCCGAAAACTATTATGAAAATTCCAAGGAAAAGCTCCCTGAAGAACTTGAATTCTATCCTATTTATAAACTTTCTTCAAATGATCTTCAAGCCTTGAGTTGGGCCTTTGCTCTTGGTGGAATTGGGTTGAAAGAGGCCTTGGTTGATTGCTCTTGAAGTTTGGAGAAGAACCAAAGTGAACCAATTGAACCGGGTTGGAGTTTTGCAAAAGTTGGACCAAAAGTTGGAGCAAAAGTTAGGGTCTAACTTTTGGTCCAACTTTTCATATCAGCCAACATAACTTGCTGATACTCACGTTGGTGCAAAAGTTAGAGGTCTAACTTTTGCACCAACGTTGGCCTTCCTTGGTGCACTTGAGGCGCCAACGTTAGCCCAAAAGTTAGGGGCTAACGTTGGCGCAAACTTTTGCTCCTCCCCTTGTAGTTTTCATGTGCCAATGTTAGCCTCAAAGTTAGGGGCTAACGTTGGCGCAAACTTTTGGTGCCCAGGGGTGATTTTCATGTGCCAACGTTAGCCTCAAAGTTAGGGGCTAACGTTGGCGCAAACTTTTGGTGCCCAGGGGTGATTTTCATGTGCCAACGTTAGCCTCAAAGTTAGGGGCTAACGTTGGCGCAAACTTTTGGTACCCAGGGAGTGATTTTCAAGTTCCAACGTTAGCCCAAAAGTTAGGGGCTAACGTTGGGGCTAACTTTTCACCCAAAAGTTTGTGCAAAAGTTTGAGGCTAACTTTAGGTCCAGCTTTTTGCTTCCTGGTTCAATTTCACTTATTCCATTGTCTTCTCTTTACTCCTAGCTATTCCTTCTTGCTTCAACCTTTCTCCAAGCTTTCTTCACCTATCATTAATCAACCAAACACATCAATATGCTTAAAATCATGAGATATTCATTCTTTCATAATATGTGACAATTATAGTATAAAACCTCATGAACTAGCATGAATTCATACATGGTTGATTCAATCAAAGGAAACATGAAAATCTACCTAATTGGCTTGCTTGTAGCTCAAGAAAGTGCATAATTCTAATGAAAACAAAAGAAAAAGACTAGTTAAAATAGGCTAAGATGACTTGTCATCACAACACCAAACTTAAAGCTTGCTTGTCCCCAAGCAAGAAAAGATTTATTGAGAAGAAAGAATGAAATGGAAGAGGATTTTCATGCTAGCAGAGTATTATTGATAGTTCATGGGATTTTGTGTGGATATGTAAATACTCACTTCTTATTGACTCCTAGGCCTAGAAAGTCTCCTTCAAGCTTCAAGTAACATACTGCTATGACCTCTCATTATTCCTTTATCCTTGGCTATTACTTTGTTTATAAGCTTTATTTGAGTGTCATGTGTAGCAAGTTCATTTCCTTTTCTTTATACTTGACACATTATTCACCATAGACACTTGGCTCTCATTCCTTCTTAAAACATTGATGCCCAGCACCTCTTTGGGTTACTAAATGCCTTGTAGTTAGGTTGCTCTTGATAGTGGACTTTCAGCTGATGATCCCGGATTAGTTAACCCAAGTCACCGAGTGTTGATGCACTCCTAAGAGCTTACTAATCCAAGCAGATCCTAGTACAAAGACACCACAGGCATATATTTTAAAGTTCAAGCTATTGGTGTCCAGCTTTGTTTCTTTTTGTTTCCTTTTGTTCTGTCACTTTTTGGCTATCTCTTTTCTTTCTTTCTTTTTGTTTTTCTTTCTAACCAAGGAATTTTTTTATTTAATTGAGATTCATAGACAGTAGGCCACTCTTTACTTAGAATGAGATATCCTGGCTCTTTATTCACTAAAAGTGAGCTATTATACAACCACACTCATACCACCATTTACTTTTATTCTACTTCTATCTAACAGAGACTATCTTGCTTCACATTCAAACATTTCTTTTATTGAACTTAAAGATGCAGGGGACAAAACATGCTTCTTGTCAAGTGAAAGTAAACACACAAGCACACACATAAACTAGCCTACTTATTTTAAAATAAACAAACATAATGCAAAGACTATTAATTAAAAAGAACTACTTAAAGATGCAAAGACAACTTAGAACAGACAGAATGCATGTTTTTTTTTTCTTTGTAGTGATGAACAAGGAGCAAGTCCACCTTTCATTTGTCATGCTTTTTCTTTCTCCTTTCATACACTTGGTTGCTAGTGTTCCCACCATCCGTGTTTGTTGCTTGTTGACCTCGCCAAAATCCAGCCTTATTCATAGCCTCCTCTACTCTATCTTCAAGTCTCATAGCATTGCTTACCTCTACCTCACTTCTCTTTTTGAAGAATTCATCAAAAGTTGGGAAAGCCGGATCCATTTTGTGCAAATGTTCTCCAATATAGTTCAGTTTGATTTGGCTATTGATGTTGTAATCGGCTTGTACTTCATACCTTGCATCTTGGAGTGTTGTGAACTCTTTGAGAGCCCTCAAATTTTCAGCTTGCATTTGTTCCAACTTTCCAAAAGATTCATGAGATTGAAAGGCATGTTCTTCTTGCATCACAAGGAATCTTGACTCGAATTCACTTTGTTTGCTCATTATTCTTAGCTCCCTTTCTTCTTGTGCTTGTTGGTTTTTCATGTATAGAGAATGGTATTCCTCTTGCCTTTCTTGAATTCTCATGTACTGTTGTGACAATCTTCCTATTGCTTCTTGCATTTGAGTCATATCCATATTGCCATGTGGGAAAAAGTGTGGCTATTCCTCCTCCTCTTGTGGCTCTTCTTCTATGTGTGGCTCATCTTCTTCCATTGGTTCTTCTCTTTCCCTTCTTCCATGTGGTCTTCGGCCTTGATGTGCTTCAAGGGGCATCATCATTCGTTCAATGGTTATGGGCATGCCTTGGCTTAACCACATTGGATTCTCCTCTTCCATTGGAACTTTAGCCTTTGCACACAACCTCCAAATGGTACTCGGATAGTACAACCAAGATCCGGCCAAATTCTTCTCAGCCAGCTTTTGAATGTCTTTTGCAAGGATTTCATGAAATCTTATCTCTCCTCCCACAATGATGCAATGCAACATCACGGCTCTCTCCCTGTTAACTTCTGAGGTGTTCACTGTGCCCAGAATTGATCTTTTCATTAACTCATACCATCCTTTTGCTTCCGGGGTGAGGTTACATCTCTTCAGATACTTATATCTGTTCTTGTCATCTCCTTCCCACTCTGAGTTCTCCATACAAATGTCTCTCGCAATCTCATCATAATCCTGATCCTCATTCAATCTTTGTTGGTATCCCGGTTCACTAAAGCGGACTGACTTTAGTTTCAAGACTTTCTTGATTGCATCCGGGCTAAAGTCTACTTCCACCCCCCGCACATAGCTCTTGTATGTTGGGGGCTCACGCATGTCAAGCCTTGAGACATTTGCATAGAACTCTCTTATGATATTGGCATTGATTCGGGTGGCTGGTGATGCAAGTTCCTCCCACCTCCTCTTTCGAATTTTGTCCTTCATTTCTTGGCATCCATCATCCAGCAACAAGAGTGGAATTTCAGGATAGATCCTTTTCTCGTTCATCCATTTAATTTGCATTTGATGGTACCGAGACTTGAATCTCCATTGGTCATATCCATGTGTGTCTTCCTCCACCATGGGGTCTTTCCCTTTTCTTCGTTTGGTTCTTGAGGAAGAGGCCATGATTACTTGATTGGTTGAGTTTTGTGAGGTTAGAGAGAGTGTGAAGAATGTTGGAGAATTTGATGTGTGTTTGGAGCAAGAAGAAATTGAGACCGAACTTGTTATGACAAGAAATGATGAAGGGAAGTTTAAATGGTTGGATTTTAAAGCAAGAGAAATGTTGAACAGAGCTTGTTATGTTGAGGAGTGATGAAGGGAATGAAGTTTCCAAGGTTGGAGTGATTCGGTCATGTGCATGGCTTTAGGTGGTACGTTTGAGCAATGAAAGGCTAAGATGCAACTAGACACTATGGGGATCAAAGGTGTGCATGTAAGGATGAATGAAGACAAGGCTTGCTTCTCCACTTGCCTTTGCCGTGATCATTCTCAAGGAGTGGCAGATTTCTTTTTCGAAGCATGTGATGAGATTTTGTCCTCATGCTATGCTTTCCTTTGTCTTGTCTCTCTCATTGAAGATTCTTTGACCACCTAGTCATCACAACATACATTAGTTTTGTCCAACTATGGCAAGAGTATTCCTTTTATATGAATCATCAATTCTTATATCCAAATGAACCGTGACTCATCTTTGGAGGACACCAAACTTAATGTTTGGTCATGCATGAAGAAATTGTGTCTCTTCCTCTAATTAGTGAAATCCCAATGTCACTCTTAGTTAAATGTTTATAAGAATTGCTTTCATCCTAATTTTCTTTTTCTCTCTTTTTTTTTCATGAAGAGTCAATTGTGTCCCTAAACCGGTTCATCAAGTTTTGATGAACACCAAACTTGTTTCTTGTCAAAGGGTACATCACAATTGATGCCTTCATTACCGAATAAGAATTTTTCCATTTATAAGATTTTGGAAAACAACAATTGTATGATTATTGATGCATGAATTTCAAATTTTCATGAAGCTATGTGGACACCAAACTTTAGTGTTTGGCCATATGCTTTTAAGCTTGCAAAATGGAATTATTTGTAACGTTGGTTTAGTGTGCTTGAAAGCACACCAAACTTAGAATTCTCAGCATATGTTTCAAAACAGTGCATGCAGGCAATGGACATGTTCATGAAGAGAGAAACGAATTCATGCTCAAATGATCATAACTTATTGAATTTAAAATGACATGAATCTTAAAGCATGGGTTGCCTCCCATGGAGCGCTCTTTTATTGTCATTAGCTTGACATTGAGGCTTTCTTTTATGGTGGTTGGTGCTTGTAGAGTCTCAATTTGTCTCCTCTGACCGTGATCTTCTTCTTTGTTCTCTGGTGTTCAATTTCAGCATGCTCTAATGAGAGTATGTTGCTGACAGTGTAGTAGTCCTCAGTTTGTTGATTTGCCCCCAGCTGTTGATATATCAGTTGCACTTTGTCACCTTTGGAAAGCCCCTCTGTTGGAATCTTTCTGTTCTTCCAACCCCTTTTTGCTTTGTTTCTTCGTTTCATCTTTCCTTTTGTTGATCCTTCTTTTCTGGCCGTAGGCTTTCCTTGGGGACCTCTCTTTTCAGTGGCTAGTACTCTAATATCCTCTTGGGCTTCTTCATCAGTTTGCACAATCCTTAGCATTGGGATGTTGCTGTGACCTTCCTGGTCATTTTTCATATAGTCTTTCTTCTCCTTGCTAAATTGTGCCTCTGGTAATACCTTCAGAGTGACACTCTGGTCATGCATCTTGAGAGTTAATTCCCCTTCCTCTACGTCTATGATAGCTCTAGCAGTGGCCAAGAATGGCCTTCCCAGTATAACAGAGTCACCATCATCATCGTTTGATTCTAGAACCACAAAATCAGCAGGGTATATAAAACTGTCCACCTTGACCAAAAGATTTTCAATTACGCCCCTGGGGTATACCATTGACTTATCTACCAGCTCCAGAGATATTTGTACTGGTTTGACCTCCTCTATATGCAGCTTTTTCACCAGGGAGGATGGTATTAAGTTAATACTTGCTCCGAGATCGCACATTGCTTTAGTGATGGTCAATTCCCCAATGGTGCAAGGCAACAGGAAGCTCCCTGGGTCCTCAAGCTTGGGAGGAAGCCCCTTTTGAATCAAGGCCCTGCATTCCTCAGTAATCATTATGGTTTCTTTCTCATCCCAGCTTCTTTTCTTGTTGACGAGCTCCTTCAAGAATTTGGCATATAGAGGCATTTGCTCAAGTGCTTCAGTCAAGGGAATATTGATTTCCAGCTTCTTAAAAATCTCAAGGAATTTGTGAAAATGCTGGTCTTTAACCTCTTTGTTGAACCTCTGGGGATATGGCAGTGGAGGTGTGATGCTCTTTCCTATTTGCTGCTGTCCTTGAGCCACTTTCTTTGAGCTATGTAGCTGGTTGTCCTTCTCTTTAAGTTTCTCAGTGCTTTTGTTTGGCATCACAACTTGCTCCTTAGCTTCATCGTCCTTTGCTTGCTTCTCATCCTCTGTTGGTTCTTTGATGTTCTCTGCTTGTTTCTTTGTAGTGTCATTGTTGCTTATCAATGTTCTCCCACTCCTTAATTGTATTGCCTTGCACTCCTCCTTGGGATTTGGGATTGTGTCACTGTGCAGTGAGTTTGAAGGTCTCTCAACAGATACTTGCTTGGAGAGTTGCCCAATCTGCCTCTCTAGGCTCTTTAATGATGCTTCATGGTTTTTGTTTGTTATTTCCTGGTGTTTCATCATTTTCTCTATCAAGGTCTCTAAGTTGGTGAGTCTTTGAGGTTCAGGTGGTGCTTGTGGTGGGTTGTGAGATGTGGGTGGTGGGTGGTAACCATTTTGGTTGGTGGAATGGATGTTGGATTGGTACTGGTTGAGATTAGGGTAGTTGTTTTGAGGTTTTCTGTATGTGTTTTGGTTAGTCTGCTGCTGGTTGTAGTTTTGGTTGTTTCTTGGGTTGTTTTGGTTTGAGTTCCTCTGCCATGGTTGTTGGTTTTGGTTGTGAGTGTCTCCCCATCTGAGGTTGGGGTGATTTTTCCATGAGGGGTTGTAGGTATCACCATAGAATTCATTTGGGCTTGAATGCATGTACTGGACTTGTTCCTGCTGTTGCTCCTCTTGGATTTCTTCATTTTGCCCCCATGTGGCTGATGGTTGGCTGGTGTTAACTGCTGCAACTTGGAGGCCATCAATCCTCTTGGTCATTTGCTCAAATTGTTGTTGAATTTGCTGCTGCATTAATTTGTTTTGAGCCAGGATTGAATCCACTCCTTCTAGTTCCATTACTCCTCTCCTTTGTGATGGTTGGCGGCCTCTTTGATGAGCAAAGAAATATTGGTTGTTGGCCACCATATCAATGAGTTCTTGAGCCTCCTCTGCAGTTTTCATGAGTTGTAAGGAACCTCCAGCTGAATGATCCAAAGCTTCCTGGGATTTCAGTGTTAAGCCTTCATAGAAGTTCTGCAGCTTCTCCCACTCATTAAACATGGCAGGGGGACATTTCCTGATTAGAGCCTTGTACCTCTCCCATGCCTCATAGATGGGTTCAGCCTCCATTTGTGTAAATGTTTGTACCTCAACCTTCAATCTTATAATCCTCTGAGGTGGGTAAAACTTGGCAAGAAACTTAGTTACCAAATCATCCCAGTTGTTGATGCTGTCCCTTGGAAAAGATTCCAACCATTGAGTGGCCTTGTCCCTGAGAGAAAATGGGAATAGCATCAGTTTGTAACTGTCAGGAGGCACTCCATTAGTTTTGACAGTGTTGCATATCCTCAAGAAAGTGGACAAATGTTGGTGTGGGTCTTCAAGTGGTCCTCCACCAAAAGAGCAATTATTCTGAACCAAAGTGATGAGTTGTGGCTTGAGTTCAAAATTGTTAGCATTGACATTTGGAGCCAAGATGCTGCTCCCACAATGTCTAGGATTTGCAAAGGTATAGGAAGCCAAAACTCTCCTCTGGGGTGGGTTGTCATTGTTGTTGTCTGCTCCACCTGGTGGATTGGTTGAATGTTCCTCCATCTCTTGGAATTCTTCGTCTGATTCCTCTTCTCCAACAATGTTTTTCCCTCTTTCAGCTCTTCTTAACCTCCTGAGAGTTCTTTCGTCTTGTTCATGAAAATTGGGTGTGGTTCTTCTTGTACCTGACATAAAAGCAAAGCATGAGAAATGCACAAAACCAGTGACACTTCAATCTACTGCTAGATTGAAGTGTTAGTTAGTTTAAGCAAAAAATCAAACAGTTAGTGGGTTAATCAAAATTAAAGAAAAAGTGCTTGATCTAGATTACCACCTCACTTAATCATTGTCAATCTAATCAATCCCCGGCAACGGCGCCAAAAACTTGATGAGTATTTTGTTGGAAAAATGAATTTCTCCCAAAACACACAAATCTAACCGGCAAGTGCACCGGGTCGCATCAAGTAATAAAAACTCACGGGAGTGAGGTCGATCCCACAGGGATTGAAGGATTGAGCAATTTTAGTTTAGTGGTTGATTTAGTCAAGCGAATCAAGATTTGGTTGATTGATTGGCGAATTGCAGAATTTAAATTGCAAGGAAAGTAAAGGGAACGGGTGATTGGCATGAAATTAAAGAAAACAAGAATTAAATTGCCGAATCTTAAAGTGCAAGTAACATAAATTGCAGAAACTTAGATTGCAAGAAATGTAAATTGCAGAATCTTAAAGTGCAAGAAATGTAAATGGCTGGAAATGTAAAGGGGATTGGGGATTGGATTTGCAGAATTTAAACAAGGAAAAGTAAATTGCATCAAACAGAAGAGTAAAAGAGGATTTGGATCAAATCGGATCTCAGAGCAGAAAAGTAAATGAACATTGAAAACAGTAAACAGAGAATGTAAAATTGGGAAATCAGATCTCAGGACCCAGAGACTAGAAAACCAAGTCTAGATCTCAATGCCTTCCTAGATCCAACAAGAACAATTGCAAGGGAATTGTAAAATGCAAGGAAAGTAGATGAAGAGCAATTAACAGAAATTAAATTCACTCAAGCAGTAAATAAAGCAGAGAGATCCAAGGATGAGATTGAAACAGAATTTCTTCAATTCTCCAACCCAAGATCCAAGACAATTGTAATTGAAATTGAAAGCAATAAAACTAAGAGGAAGAGAAGTGAATTCTCCTTCCCCAAGACTAAGAAATTAAAGATCACTCAATATCCAAAGCTCTCCGAAAACTATTATGAAAATTCCAAAGAAAAGCTCCCTAAAGAACTTGAATTCTATCCTATTTATACACTTTCTTCAAATGATCTTCAAGCCTTGAGTTGGGCCTTTGCTCTTGGTGGAATTGGGTTGAAAGAGGCCTTGGTTGATTGCTCTTGAAGTTTGGAGAAGAACCAAAGTGAACCAATTGAACCAGGTTGGAGTTTTGCAAAAGTTGGACCAAAAGTTGGAGCAAAAGTTAGGGTCTAACTTTTGGTCCAACTTTTCATATCAGCCAACATAACTTGCTGATACTCACGTTGGTGCAAAAGTTAGGGGTCTAACTTTTGCACCAACGTTGGCCTTCCTTGGTGCACTTGAGGCGCCAACGTTAGCCCAAAAGTTAGGGGCTAACGTTGGCGCAAACTTTTACTCCTCCCCTTGTAGTTTTCATGTGCCAACGTTAGCCTCAAAGTTAGGGGCTAACGTTGGCGCAAACTTTTGGTGCCCAGGGGTGATTTTCATGTGCCAACGTTAGCCTCAAAGTTAGGGGCTAACGTTGGCGCAAACTTTTGGTGCCCAGGGGTGATTTTCATGTGCCAACGTTAGCCTCAAAGTTAGGGGCTAACGTTGGCGCAAACTTTTGGTACCCAGGGAGTGATTTTCAAGTTCCAACGTTAGCCCAAAAGTTAGGGGCTAACGTTGGGGCTAACTTTTCACCCAAAAGTTTGTGCAAAAGTTTGAGGCTAACTTTAGGTCCAGCTTTTTGCTTCCTGGTTCAATTTCACTTATTCCATTGTCTTCTCTTTACTCCTAGCTATTCCTTCTTGCTTCAACCTTTCTCCAAGCTTTCTTCACCTATCATTAATCAACCAAACACATCAAAGCTATGCTTAAAATCATGAGATATTCATTCTTTCATAATATGTGACAATTATAGTATAAAACCTCATGAACTAGCATGAATTCATACATGGTTGATTCAATCAAAGGAAACATGAAAATCTACCTAATTGGCTTGCTTGTAGCTCAAGAAAGTGCATAATTCTAATGAAAACAAAAGAAAAAGACTAGTTAAAATAGGTTAAGATGACTTGTCATCACCTACTAGCAACCGGTCTGAAGTTACTATAGACCGGGCTATCATGATTCATAGCATCATGATTAGAGAGGAAGTAGAAGTTCATGAGGTTATATCCCAAGAACTCTACAAAGTGGCAGACAAGTCCTCTACTGTGGCAAGGTTAGCCTTCCCTCATCTCATTTGTCACCACTACAATTCAGCTGGAATTATCATAGAGGAAGACATCCTCATTGATGAGGACAAGCCCATCACTAAGAAAAGGATGGAGCAAACAAGAGATCCCACTCATGGACAAGAGCATGAGGAAACTCCTCATCATGAAATCCCTGAGATGCCTCAAGGGATGCATTTTCCTCCACAAAACTATTGGAAGCAAATCAACACCTCCCTAGGAGAATTAAGTTCCAACATGGGACAACTAAGGGTGTAGCACCAAGAGCATTCCATCCTCCTCCATGAAATTAGAGAAGACCAAAGAACCATGAGAAAGGAACAACAAAGGCAAGGAAGAGACATTGAGGAGCTCAAACACTCCATAAGATCTTCAAGAGGAAGAACAAGCCACCATCACTAAGGTGGACCCGTTCTTTAATTTTCTTGTTCTTTATTTTCTATTTTTTTCGAAAATTGTGCTTTATGTTTATTTATGTTTGTGTCATGATCACTAGTGTCTAAGTGTCTATGCCTTAAAGCTATGAAAATGAATCCATCACCTTTCTTAAATGAAAAATGTTTTTAATTGAAAAAGAAAAAGAAGTGCATGAATTTCAAATTTTAAAACAGTTTAATTATTTTGATGTGGTGGCAATACTATTGTTTTTCTGAATGAATGCTTGAACAGTGCATATTTTTGAATGTGATTCTTTATGAATGTTAAAATTTTTGGCTCTTGAAAGAATGATGGAAAAAGGAGAAATGTTATCTGATGATCTGAAAAATCATAAAATTGTTTCTTGAAGCAAGAAAAAGCAGTGAAAAGCTTGCAGAAAAAAAAAGAGAGAGAAAAGAAAGAAGAAAGAAAAAAAGAAAAGCAAGCAAAAAAAGCCAATACCTCTTTAAACCAAAAGGCAAGGGTGATAAAAAGGATCCAAGGCTTTGAGCATCAGTGGATAGGAGGGCCCACAGGAATAAAATCCTGGCCTAAGCGGCTAAACCAAGCTGTCCCTAACCATGTGCTTGTGGCGTGAAGGTGTCAAGTGAAAACTTGAGACTGAGCGGTTAAAGTCGTGGTCCAAAAGCAAAAAGAGTGTGCTTAAGAGCTCTGGACACCTCTAATTGGGGACTCTAGCAAAGCTCAGTCACAATCTGAAAAGGTTCGCCCAGTTATGTGTTTGTGGCATTTATGTATCCGGTGGTAATACTGGAAAACAAAATGCTTAGGGTCACAGCCAAGACTCATAAAAGTAGCTGTGTTCAAGAATCAACATACTTAACTAGGAGAATCAATAACACTATCTGGATTCTGAGTTCCTATAGAAGCCAATCATTCTGAACTTCAAAGGATAAAGTGAGATGCCAAAACTATTCAGAGACAAAAAGCTAAAAGCCCCGCTCATCTAATTAATACTGATCTTCATAGATGTTTTTGGAATTCATTGTATATTCTCTTTTTTTATCCTATTTGATTTTCAGTTTCTTGGGGACAAGCAACAATTTAAGTTTGGTGTTGTGATGAGCGGATAATTTATATGCTTTTTGGCATTATTTTTAGTATGTTTTTAGTATATTTTAATTAGTTTTTATTATATTTTTATTAGTTTTTAAATAAAAATCACTCTTCTGGACTTTACTATGAGTTTGTGTGTTTTTCTATGATTTCAGGTATTTTCTGGCTAAAATTGAGGGACCTGAGCAAAAATCTGATTCAGAGGCTGAAAAAGGACTGCAGATGCTGTTGGATTCTGACCTCCCTGCATTCGAAGTGGATTTTCTAGAGCTACAGAAGCCCAATTGGCGCGCTCTCAATTCCGTTGGAAAGTAGACATCCTGGGCTTTCCAGCAATATATAATGGTCTATAATTTGCCTGAGATTTGATGGCCCAAACAGACGTTCTAAGTCAGCTCAAGAATTCTGGCGTTTAACGCCAGAACTGGCACAAAAGCTGGAGTTAAACGCCCAAACTGGCACAAAAGCTGGCGTTTAACTCCAAGAAAAGTCTCTACATGTGAAAGCTTCAATGCTCAGCCCAAGACACACCAAGTGGGCCCGGAAGAAGATTTCTGCATTAATTACCTATTTCTGTAACCCTAGGCTACTAGTTTTCTATAAATAGGACCTTTTGGTATTGTATTTAGAGAGATCTTTTGACCATACTTTCATAGACCTTTTCACGTTTGGGGGCTGGCCTCACGGCCATGCCTAGACCCTTTGGTTCTTATGTATTTTTAACGGTGGAGTTTCTACACACCATAGATTAAGGTGTGGAGCTCTGCTGTTCTTCATGAATTAATGCAAAGTACTACTATTTTTCTATTCAATTCATGCCTACTTCTTCTCTAAGATATCCATTCGTTCTTCAACTTGATGAATGTGATGATCCATGACACTCATCATCATTCTCACCTATGAACGCGTGACTGACAACCACTTCCGTTCTACATTCAAACAAGCTTGAATATGTATCTCTTGGGTTTCTAATCTAAGATTGGAACCTTCGTGGTATAGGCTAGAATTATTGGCGGCCATTCCTAAGATCCGGAACGTCTAAACCTTGTCTGTGGTATTCTGAGTAGGATCTAGGAAGGGATGACTGTGACGAGCTTCAAACTCGCGATTGTTGGGCATGTGACAGACGCAAAAGGATCAATGGATCCTATTCCAGCATGATCGAGAACCGACAGATGATTAGCCGTGCAGTGACAGTGCATTTGGAACATTTTCACTGAGAGGACGGGAAGTAGCCATTGACAACGGTGATGCCCAACATAAAGCTTGCCATGGAAAGGAGTATGAATGATTGGAAGAAGGCAATAGGAAAGCAGAGGTTCAGGAGGAACAAAGCATCTTCATACGCTTATCTGAAATTCCAACCGAAGGATTACATAAGTATCTCTATCTTTATTTTATGTTTTATTTATCTTTTAATTATCAATTCTCCATCACCATCTGAATTCGCCTGACTGAGATTTACAAGGTGACCATAGCTTGCTTCAAGCCGACAGTCTCCGTGGGATCGACCCTTACTCACGTAAGGTTTATTACTTGGACGACCCTGCTGGTTAGTTGTGCGGAATTGTGACAAAGAGTGATTCACGTTTGAGAGCTCCAAGTCCTTTGGCGCCATTGTTGATGATCACAATTTTGTGCACCACCCCACCCAAATGTCGTTCCCGAGCCAGAGCAGTGGAGGAGGCAGCTCAGCCCTCATTGTCAGCAGCAGCAGCAGGACCCCCCTCTACTTCAGCAGCAGCAGCATCCTTACCACCACCACCAACACCTGAGCCTACTTACCTGTTGGTGCAGCACCTGCTTCGCTTCATGGAGTGCCTCGAGTGTCGTGTCATGCAACGTCTCGACCGCATCGACCAGGTGTTTGTATCACAGGGCATCGAGCTACCGCCGCTACCAGACTCTCCCGCCTCCGACGAGCAGGATCAGGAGGAGGAGCATGGTGAGGAGCATGACGAAGAGCCGACTCATCAGGATGCACCTCCAGAGACACAGATCACCACTGAGGTTCAGCACCCTCCTGAGGTTCAGCAGGACACTCCAGAGCCACAGCCGATCCCAGTCCCACAACCTGAGCCTGAGCCACAGCCCAGTGCGATTGTTGACCCCCATCCCGAGCTTCAGCAGTAACATCAAGGACGATGCTTGATTCTAAAGTATGGGGAGGTCACCGTTCGTGACCAGTGTTTACATTTATATGGTGAACTTTCGGACATCTATTTCTAGTTTCTGCTACTTTATTTTATTTTGCACTTTATCTCTTAGATCATTTTGGGATTACTGTACATATTTGCTATTGTGGATACTCTTGTTTTGGTTGTTGCATACTTTTGGTATATATATATATATATATATATATATATATATATATATATATATTGCATCTTAGTTTTTTATTGTGATTAGAAAAATATTTTGGGATTGTTAAAAATCTAGTTAACCCTTTTTATATAAGAATTGTGTTTTGATTGAAAAAGGGGTAAAATAGGAAAATTTTTAAAATTTTCTAAATCACAACATTGCATTAGAATAAGATTAGTCAATATGATGAAAATTTTCAAGAAATTCATTTTTAGGGTACCACCCAATTGGTTGAAAAAATTTTTTAGAACTTGCTTGAATTATACACTTGGGGATCATGTTTTGAGTAAAGAACACAAGCATGTGAGATTTGAGCCTAATTGTGTGGTTACATCATACATGACCACTTACTTTCATTCTTGTGTGCATTATTCTCTTCCTATGAGTGTAATCTTTGATTTGTTTGATTCTTTATGTCCATTATTTTGTGTATACATGTATTTACATGATTGAGGCCATTGTTCAAATAGCTCACTTACCCAAATAGCCAACCTTTTTTCTTCCATTGTTAACCAATCTTGAGCCTATGCTTAACCCATTTGTTCATAATTGTAGCACATTACAAGGTTAAGTGAAAAACAATAAATGTCCCTTGTTTGGATCTTTGATTAGCTTAGGCAAGTGAGAGTGTTCATTACTTGATTTTGGGAAAGTTGGGTACATTGGGTAAAGATAAAAGTGTGTTTATGTTTTTGTTGAAAAATTTTCAAGAATTGAGTACAAACTCATGTATTAATCATGTGTAATCTATATGCATTGATAGTCTTGTATATATATTTTATCTAAAAAAAATTTAATTTACAATGCAACAAGAAGGGAACAAAATGTCCCAAAGTTTGAAGTTTCATAAATTCAGTGCATATGTGTGGTAATCAAAAGGAAATACATGAGTGTGTGAAAAAGTGAAGAATGGATAGCTAGGTTTGTTTAGAATTATTTAAGTTGTCATAGGTTAGGTGGGAAGTTTAAGTTAATCAAAGATTCGAATTTTAAGCTCACTTGACCTATGCATCCTACCTTGACCCTAGCCCCATTACAACCTATGGGAAGTCCTCATGATATTTGTATGCATGCATAAAGTAATTGTTGATTGTTAGATGAAAAACAAATCTTGGAAAGCATGATTAGGGGAGAATTGAGTGAATCAACCCCATACACTTGAGTGCATAGAGAAGATACACATCCGGTGAGGGTTCGATCGTTCGATTACATGTTTCCACCCATGATCATCTTTTCTTGCAAGTTTGTGAACTCTTTCAATGATTCAATCCAATTGTGGTTTGCTTTGATTGCTAATGTCTTAGCCCTTATACTTGCATATGTATTCTTGGAGATTGAATTATTTTGACTAAGCCATTGCATCATGTAAATACATTGCATATAGATAGATTGCATTTAGTTAGTTGCATTGAATAAATGTTAATACCCTTTGCTTCTTTCTTGATTTTAGCATGAGGACATGCTTAGTTTAAGTGTGGGGAGATTTGATAAACCCCAATTTCGTGGTTTATCTTGTGCTTATTTTAGGAGATTCTACCATCTTTTCCCATATTTATTCAATAAAATAGCATAGTTTTGTAATTCTCGCTTGAATTGTGCTTAAGTGTAAAAACATGATTTTTAGGCCCTAAATTGGTGATTTTGATTCACTTTAATTCTATTCGATGCCTTGATGTGTGTGTTGAGTGATTTCAGGTTTATAAGGCAAGTATTGGATGGTAGAAATGAGTAGAAAAGCATACAAAGGGGAGAGTGCATGAAGAAACAAGGATTGGAAATGCATCAAAGGACGCGCACGTGTACAAGGCGCGCACGCACAAAAGTGGTTTCTGCATAGAGACGCGCACGCGTACATGACGCGTCCGCGCGGGTGAAGATTTTGCCAATCGAGGCGCACGCGCACATGGCGCACACGCGCCAATACTCTCACATGGCCCACTTAAAGGCAAAACGCTGGGGGCGATTTCTGAGCTGCCCAGGCCCAAATCCAACTTGTTTCTGAGTGTATTTCATGCAAAATTGAAGTCCAAGCAAAAAGGGGAGCAATTAGTTTAGCCAACATGAGCTTTTAGTTAGTTTTCTAGAGAGAGAAGCTCCCTCTTCTCTCTAGAATTAGGTTAGGATTAGGTTAGATTGTCTTAGATCCATGTTTAATTACTTGATCTCATCTTATTTCTTTTATAATTTCTCAATTCTACATCTTGATTCTCTTATTTGTGATGTTAATTTCTCATTTTACTCTCTTTTGTGATGATGAACAAATGTTGGATTTAGATTACATTTAATGCAAATTGATGTTAATATTTCTTTAATTGATGAATTAAGTTACGAATTTACTTTTTTTGCAATTAGTAGTTAGTAGACTTTATTATTCTTGCAATTTATGATGTTTACTTCTATTGCACTCTATGTGTTCGATGAAATGTTCTCCTTAGTTTTTGAATAGTTTTGTCAACTCCTGGTCTAAGCTAAGGGAATTGGGTAAATTTGAGTTATTGGGTATAATGGATTTGGTGATTTGAGAACCCTTGGTGATCAATTTGACACCCATTGACGCTAACCCACTACTAAGTTAATTAGTAGGTAGGTTGGGACTTAAGGGTTAATGTGATCAAACCTATTTGACGTACTTCAAGCTTAGGGGTAGATGTTACGTACTTAAAGCTTTTGGGAAGTAGACTTAATAGGTTGGCCTCTCATGATTATCAATATTTGGTTTGTTGACAAGGATGATGATCTCAATTACCCAAGTCTTAGCCAAGAGTTCTTTATCTTGTTTTCTTCATTTACTTGCTTTATCTACTTTTCTTGCCCTCTTATGAACCAGAACCCCCTTACCCCTTTATAGCCAATAATTGAGCACTTCATTGTATCCTAGGGAGACGACCCGGAGTCCAAATACTTCGGTAAATTTTCATTGAGGTTCGTTATTCGTGACACAAAACCCATACTTTAATTTGATTGCGAGGATTGTTTGTTGGTTTGGAGCTATGCTCACAACGAATTAATTCCCTTCTTTAGGAAGAAAATCTAGACCGACAACAATTCTTCGCCTATCAGGTTGTAATGGGGCTAAAGTAAGGGTGAGGATATATGTATGGCAAAGTGAGCTATAATATGAATCTTTGACTAACCTAAGCTCTCACCTAACACACACACACTCTATATACTTCTAAAATCATGCCTAGCTACCCAAAATTTCCACTTTTGCATCTCATACTCATGTATCAAATTTTTCTTTAATTTCACCACATATGCATTGATCTTTTATTAAACTTAACATTGGTTTAATTTTGTCCCCTATTTATTTATTTATTTATTTATTTATTTATTTATGCTGTAAAATTGAAATTTTTTTTAACATGAAAGCAAACATAACATTTCAATGCATATGATTTTTCTGGTTTCACATGAGTAGGCACCCAAATTTCCAATATTTAAATAAAGTAGAGACATAACACATTCCCTATTAACCCAGGTTTCCCACAATTCCCCACACTTAGTTAACACACTATCTTAAGCTAACCAAAGATTCAAATCAGGTAATTAATTATTTTTCCGCTTAAGGCTAGTGGTGTAGTAATATAAAGAACAAATGGGGATTAAAAGGCTCAAAGTGGCAAAAAAAGGTAATTGAAATGGTAGGCTATTTGGGATAAGTGAGCTAATAACAAATGATGGCCTCAATCATATATATGCATGTAAATACACTAAACAATGGACAAATAGAATGGAACAAACTATAGATTGCAATCATAGAGAAGAAAACACACAAGAATAAAAATTCATGGTTAAATAATGTAACCATATAATTAAGTTCAAAATCTTCCAGGTTGTGTGTTCTTAGCTATAAACTATGTTCCAAATTACAATCTTCAAACAAGTTTAACAAAAAAGTTTTTAATTTGAATTAGTGAATTACTATAAAAAGGGTCTTGAAAAGAAACTCGTTACTTTAACTAAGCAGAACATACATGCACAAAATTAAACAAACGTGCAATCAAACATGAAAATGCAACAACTAATGTAACAAGAAAAATTAAAATTTGGTGTTGAAATAGGAAATAACTAACCCACGGAAGTCGGTATCGACCTCCCCACACTTAAAGATTGCACCATCCTCAGTGCATGCTAAGATGTGTAAGTGGACGGGCTGGTACAACTGATGCTTTTCTCCAAAGATTGTGCAGATGGACTTGTCTGTTGTCCCATTGAGAAGCTTTTCCTTTCCCTTTTCGGTGGCCATCCTGAAAGAAGAGGAAAAAGAAGAAAAGTAACCCCGAAATAAAGATAAGAAAATAAATAAAGTGTGGATGGGTTAATGCCAAATAATGAGGGTCTCAATTACATGGTAGCCACAACATGCAAGTAAGAAAATAGTAGAAGCAAATGGCATATCAATAGTGCAAAATTTGCAACAATAGGAAAGAGAGTGTAGGTAATGCAAGATAGTATAAGGTCATGCTAATGCAAAAGGAACACAGGTGTCATAAAAAATTGGCATTGACAGATAAATAATATCACCAAATAGTGTAAAACAAGTCACTAAGCACCAAAATAATACCAGAAAAGATACAATAGTTGAATAAAAATATTTAACACCAACGGAGAAAATAATAAACGTAGAAAATAAAATAAAAACATGAACAAAATTAAAATGCAAGGAAGAAAAATATGCTAATGCATTAAGTAAAAGAAATCGAAAGAGAATATGGATGATAATGTAAAGGAATGAAGAAGAAGAAAGTAAGAAAGGAGGAAGAAAGAAGGGAAAAATGATGAGAGAACAAGAAACGGACACGACGCGCACGCATGCATTACGTGTGCGCGTGAAAATGGAAACGGACATGCGACGCGTAAGCGTCGCCCATGCATACGCGTGGATTGCAAAGAAGGAACACTGACGCGTGAGCATCGGTCACGCGTACGCGTGACTACTCGCACGCTTCCAGCACGGTGGCTGCACAACTCTCTGTGCAATTCACGTTTTTACGCCGTTTTCATGCCCACGCGTACGCGTCATTGACGCTTACGCGTGGGTTGAAATTTCTGTAGGGGACGCGTACGCGTGGAGTGGCTTGTGCGCCACGCACCCCTCCCGCGCGTCTCCAACGCAACCCTCTGTTCATTTTCAATATGTTTCACATACACAAACGACGCGTGCGCATCGTAGATGATGAGCTGATAATTTATACATTTTTTGGCATTGTTTTTACATAGTTTTTAGTATGATTTAGTTAGTTTTTAGTATATTTTTATTATTTTTTAAATAAAAATCACATTTCTAGTCTTTACTATGAGTTTGTGTGTTTTTCTCTGATTTCAGATATTTTCTGGCTGAAATTGAGGGACTTGAGCAAAAATCATATTCAGAGGTTGAAGAAGAACTGCAGATGTTGTTGGATTCTGACCTCCCTTTACTCAAAGTAGATTTTTTGGAGCTACAGAACTCCAAATGGCGCGCTCTTAATTGCGTTGGAAAGTAGACATCTAGGGCTTTCCAGAAATATATAATAGTCCATACTTTGCCTGAGTTTAGATGACGCAAACTGGCATTGAACGCCAGTTCCATGCTGCATTCTGGAGTCAAACACCAGAAACAGGTTGCAAAGTGGAGTTAAATGCCAGAAACAGGTTACAAACTGGTGTTCAACTCCAAGAAAGACCTCACCACATGAAAGCTTCAATGCTCAGCCCAAGCACACACCAAGTGGGCCCCAGAAGTGGATTTCTGCATCATTTACTTATTTCTGTAAACCCTAGTAACTAGTTTACTATAAATAGAACTTTTTACTATTGTCTTTACATCTTTGGATTATCTTTTCTTCATCTTTAGACGTTTAGTTCTTAGATCATGGGGGCTGGCCTCTCGGCCATGCCTGGACCTTGTTCTTATGTATTTTCAACGGTAGAGTTTCTACACACCATAGATTAAGGTGTGGAGCTCTGCTGTTCCTCATGAATTAATACAAAGTACTACTGTTTTTCTATTCAATTCAAGCTTATTCCTATTCTAAGATATCCATTCGCACCCAAGAACATGATGAATGTGATGATTATGTGACGCTCATCATCATTCTCACCTATGAACGCGTGCCTGACAATCACTTCCGTTCTACATGCAAACAAGCTAGAATGAGTATCTCTTAGATATCTAATACAGAGGACCGAGTCCGAGATATTAGAATCTTCGTGGTATAAGTTAGAACCCATGGATGGCCATTCTTGAGATCCGGAAAGTCTAAACCTTGTCTGTGGTATTCCGAGTAGGATCTGGGAAGGGATGGTTGTGACGAGCTTCAAACTCGCGAGTGCTGGGCGTAGTGACAGACGCAAAGGGATAGTAAATCCTATTCCAGTATGATCGAGAACTGACAGATGATTAGCCATGCAGTGACAGCGCATTGGACCATTTTCACAGAGAGGATGGGATGTAGCCATTGACAACGGTGATGCCCTACTTAAAGCTTGCCATGGAAAGGAGTAGGAATGATTGGATGAAGACAGCAGGAAAGCAGAGGTTCAGAGGAACGAAAGCATCTCTATACGCTTATCTGAAATTCTCATCAATGAATTACATAAGTATCTCTATCCTAGTTGATGTTTTATTTATGTTTTAATTATCAAATCTCCATAACTATCTGAATCCGCCTGACTGAGATTTACAAGGTGACCATAGCTTGCTTCAGACCGATAATCTCCGTGGGATCGACCCTTACTCACGTAAGGTTTATTACTTGGACGACCCAGTACACTTGCTGGTTAGTTGTGCGGAATTGTGACAAAGTGTGATTCACGTTTGAGAGTACCAAGCCATTGGCGCCATTGTTGAAGATCACGATTTCGCATACCAGTAGACGCTTGCGCGTCGATTCCTGTCTTTTTTTATATATATGCAGAATGCAGGTGATTATGCAAAAATTAGGAATGAACGCTGACAAAAACAAAATAAAATAAAACTAAGAATGAAAACAGAAGATCATATCATGGTGGGTTATCTCCCACCTAGCACTTTTAGTTAAAGTACTTAAGTTGGACATTTGGTGAGCCTCGTGTCATGGTGGCTTGTGCTTGAACTCGTCCAGGAATCCCACCAATGTTTGTAATTCCAATATCCTCCGGGATCCCAAACTAGGCACATAAAGCCTTCAAGCAAGTTAAAGCAAGTGACAAGGCTCCAAGAGTGTTGATTGCTAGAATGAATTCCGGGGTCCCAAACCTTGCTTTTGCACCCGTCTTCTTGTTGATCATCATTTTTCCACTTGGGTAGTGAGCAATCGGAATTCTCACTGAGACATTCAAACAACCTCCTAGACCCATTCAATTGAGACTTATACCAACCATTGCACTTAGACCTTGAACATCCAACCATAACGAACCTAGGATTGTGATGCCAACCACTAACCATCTTCCTTTTACTCTTAAAACCACAAAGAGCTCTGAATTATCCATCCGTCTCAAGCAAACCAAATTCAAGTGGAATGAGAAAGCTAATGGATATGAAGTTTACCCACTTGAATGTTGTATTGGATGGTAATGGCTTTGGGGGAGTGGTCTCCAACAACTTTGGCAAGGTGATTTCAAGCTCCATTCCCTTGTGCTCTTCTTTGACAACTTCCACCTCTTTGCAAGCTTCTTCAATTCCAACCTCTTTCTCTTGGTAGATTTCTTCCAATTCAATCTTTTCTTCATCACTTACTAAGGACATGGGAGGTTGTATCCCTTCTTCTTTAATCTCCATGTCAAATCTAGTGGGAGAGGGTTCAATTGTAGATAAGAACTCATCAATGATTGAATCCATCTCTTGATCATCCCCTTCAAAGTCTTCAACCATGATATGCCTTGGAGGTTGTACACCCTCCTCAACATCAATTTCAAACGTCTTGGAAGGAGGCTCTATGACTTGAGTTTCCCATGGAGGTTCCGCATCTCCTAAGTCTTCAACCACTTCCTCTTCTTCTATAATTTCGGCTTTCTCCATTTGCTCTATTACAAAATTGAACTCCTCCTTGATGTCTTCCCTCACCAATTCTTCAGCTACTCATTCATCTTCAAGGGTCTCTACTTCCACATTTTGGGCCTCCTCGTACTTCTTTTGAAGTATGGTGCGTGAACCCGATCCATTAAGTCCCTAAGCCGATCCCTTCTCTCTTGTTCCGTGTCAATAGCATAATTGGGATCATGTTGCTCTTGGATTGATGCATCCACACGGGATATAAAAGTTTGGAGAGTAGAGGTGAGACTAGTGAGAGTATAGGCAAGTGTGGTTTGAAACTTTATTTGCCCTTGGCGAATAACACTAAGGGTGTTGCCATCCAGTGGAGGTTGGGATGGATAGGAGGGTTCATTATTTTGGAGAAAGAGTTCATAGTTGGAAGGTGGTTCTTCTTGGTAAGGGCATGGAGATGGTGTATATTGAGGTGGTGGTTCTGGGTATGGTTCATATGGTTCGTATGGTGGTTGGTGTGGTGGATAAGGGTTAGGTTCATATGGAGGCGAATGGTGAAAAGGGGCTTGTGAGTAGGGTGGTTCAAAGCTATGTTGAGGAGGTAGTTCATAAGCATGTGGTGGTGGTTGTTGACCCGTACAAGAAGGACTACCACATCCATTAGATTGGTATGCATTAGGATTGGAGTTATACCTATATGAGACCGGAGAAGGTTGTTGCCAAGAAGGTTGAGCATATGCTTGAGGCTTCTCCCATCTTTGATTGTCCCATCCTTGATGCATGTTCTCATTGTAGCTCCCATTTCCTGCAACATAATTTGAACCAAACTCATAGCCAAAGGGGTGAGAACTCATAGTAGATAATAAAAACAAAAACTAATAAAAATAAGCAAATAAGTCCTAGAACTAACAAAACTAGCAAACAAGTAAAAAGTAAATATTTACAATAACCAATAATAAGGCACACGTTTGCAATTCCCCGGCAACGGCGCCATTTTTTGACGAACAGATTTTTGCTAGTAAAGAATTTCAGAATAAATTCTCGTTGCTAGTATAGTTTCTAAACCAACAAAGAATCCTTTCATACAAAAATTTGGTTGTCACTAAACAAACCCAATAAAATTAAACCGAAGTATTTAAAACTCGGGTCGCCCCTCAAGGAATTGCAGGGAAGTGTAGTTATTATTGGTTGTGGAAAATTATCTTTTTGGGTTTTTGAAATAAGGAACAAGGAAATAAAATGACAAGAAATTAAATTAATAACTAAGAAAACTCTTGGCAAGGTATGAAAATTAGAAGTCCTATCCTAGTTATCCTTATCAATTGTGACATCAATTGTCCGTTGATACCCCTTAGTTAACCTCTAACTATGAAGGAAAGTCAAGTGGATGAATCAATTTGATTCCTCAAGTCCTAGTCAACTCCTAAGGAAAGACTAGCTTTAGAGGGATCCAAATCAACCAGAAACTTTAAATTATCAATCAACAAAGGAGTTTGATAACTCAAGAGTCTCCAATTACTCAACCAAAGCCAAAAGGAGAGAAATCTACACTAAAATCCAACCAAGCATTTTCTCAAACACTTGGGAGGCATAACATAAAGGCATAGAAAAGTAGCAAGGAATATTAAATCCAAACAACCAATTGCAAACATCAATGACTCACAAATAATAGAAGAAGCAATAAATATGAAATACCTCAACTTGCATTAATAAGAAATCGAATCTAACATGGAGTTCATAAACCAAATTGGGGAATAAATAAATCAACAAGAGAAGATAGATAAACTAAAAGACTAGAACAAATAAGGGTAAAAGAAAACTAAATTAAAGCAATGTAGAAATCTTAGATTAAGAATAGCTAAACCTAAGAACCCTAAAACCTAGAGAGAGGAGAGAGCCTCTCTCTCTAGAAAACTACATCTAAAACCTCAAATTTTGTGAATGAATGTTGTATGAATGAATGAATGTCATTCCCCCACTCTGCAGCCTCTAATCTGTGTTTTTCGGGCTTGAAACTGGGCCAAATGAAGCCCAGAAATTGCCCCTAGCGTCTTCTACAATTTCTGCACGTGGCGTATGTCACGTATACGCATCGATGGTCATCTTTGCATGTCACGCGTACGCGTCAAGTACGTGCACGCGTCGCTGTGCAAATTCACTTTTCACGCGCACGCATCAGGTACGCGCACGCGTCATTCCTCGTTGGACAGCTCCTTAGTTTCTTGTGTTTCTTCCATTTTTGCAAGCTTCCTTTCCATCCTCTAACCATTCCTGCCCTATAAAGCCCTAAAACACTTAACGCACGGATCACGGCATCGAATGGTAAAAAAGGAGAATTAAAATACACAATTTAAGGGCTTAGGAAGCAAGTTTTTAATCATAGAACAGAATTAGGAAGGAATTATAAAATCATGCAAATTGTATGAATAAGTGTGCAGAGACTTGATAAAAACCACTCAATTGAGCACAAGATAAACCATAAAATAGTGGTTTATCAGTGTTACTCCTGCAAGAGTTTGATTTAGAAATTAGAAACAGAAAAGGGACAAAAAATCAGGTGGCTGATCACTTGTCTCGGATTGAGCCAGTAGTAGGGACTTCTTCTCCCTCCACTGACATATCTGAATCCTTTCTAGATGAGCAACTCTATGCCATCAGGACCGTACCTTGGTTTGCAGACATTGCAAACTATAAGGCTATACGATTCATTCCCAAGGAGTTTACCAGACAGCAAGCCTGGAAACTCATGCATGATGCAAAATATTACCTATGGGATGAGCCATATCTCTTTAAGAGATGTTTGGATGGAATAATCCGACGCTATGTGTCTGAAGAAGAGACACAGAGAATTCTATGGCATTGCCATGGCTCTGACTATGGAGGACAGTTTCGAGGTGAGCGGACAGCCACTAAGGTACTCCAAAGTGGCTTTTACTGGCCTACTCTCTTTAAGGATTCTAGAGAGTTTGTCCGTACTGATAGTTGCCAGAGGGCTGGCAATCTTCCTCATGGTCACAGCATGCCTCAGCAAGGAATCTTAGAGATTGAGTTGTTTGACGTATGGGGCATAGATTTTATGGGACCATTCCCGCCTTCATACTCAAACACCTACATCCTTGTGGTGGTAGATTATGTGTCTAAATGGGTTGAAGCAATAGCAACACCCACCAATGACACCAAAGTAGTAATAAAGTTCCTCCAAAAGAACATCTTCAGTATATTTGGTGTCCCTAGGACACTAATCAGTGATGGAGGAACTCATTTCTGCAACAGACAGCTGGATTTTGTCTTAAGCCGTTACGGAGTTCGCCATAAAGTAACAACACCGTATCATCCCCAAACTAATGGGCAAGCTGAAGTCTCAAATTGAGAACTAAAGTGAATCCTAGAGAGGACAGTAAGTGCCTCTAGAAAGGATTGGGTTAGAAAGCTTGATGATGCTCTGTGGGCATACAGAACAGCTTTCAAAACCCCATTGGAACTTCACCATATCAGTTAGTATATTGGAAGTCCTGTCATTTGCCAGTGGAACTAGAACACAAGGCCTATTGGGCCACTAGATTCCTCAACCTCGATGCTAAAGTAGCAGGAGAAAAACGGCTGCTCCACATAAATGAGTTGGATGAATTCCGCTTAGATGCATTTAAGAATGCAAAGATCTATAAGGAAAAGGCAAAGAGGTGGCATGACAAGAAGATAGCTTCCAGAGTCTTTGAGCTAGGGCAAAAAGTTCTGCTCTTCAACTCAAGGCTTAGTTTATTCCCTTGGAAACTCAAATCGCGCTGGAAGGGCCGTATGTGATTACAAGAGTATCACCTTACGGACACATAGAACTTCAAGGAAAAGATCCTGAAAACATATTCACTATCAATGGACAGATAATTAAGCATTACCTTGAAGGAGATATAGAGCCAGGAGGCTCAACACTGTTACTAAATTAAGTACAGTGAAGTCCAGCTAAAGACACTAAAAAAGCGCTTGTTGGGAGGCAACCCAACCTTACTTAACCATAGTTATTTTCTTTCATTTTTTTTCAGTGTCAGAGTCATGATCATGTGCACCAGTCAAGAGACAAAATTCACAGCAGTGAAAACAGAACACTCCGGAAAGAGTGTCAAAGTTGAACGCCAGCCAGGGTATCCCTGCTGGGCGTTCAACGCCCCAAGAGGGGAGCATTGGTGGTGTTTTACGCCAGCCAGGGAGCAGCCCCTGGGCGTTTAAATGCCAATGCAGATAAGTAGGGAATCTAGAATTTCCTAGCTTTTTAGGACCAAGAGGTCCCACAGAGGCTCCACCTACCCCACCTTCTTCTTCCCCATTGATCATAATTGCTTGAGGATGAGCAAAACTCTTAAGTTTGGTGTTGTAAAAGCTTTGCTTTGTGACTTCTACCACTCTTAAGTATAGAAGAAGAGGATGGACAAACTAGAAAGCATGCACATGAACCTGTGCAGCCGCCTCAACAAAGACAAAGGAGTGACATAGAAGAGATCAAGCACTACATGGGATCCTCAAGGAGGAGCACTAGCCACCATCATTTAGGTGGATTCGTTCTCTTTTACTCATTTCCTATTATTTTATTTGTTTTTTGTTTGTTTATCTGTTCTCTTGTTCTAGTTGCATGATCATTTGCATTGATGTCTCTAAGTTGTAAAATGTTCCATATATCTCTCACCTTGCTTAAATAAAATTTTTATTTGAAAAGAATTGAGAGATGCATGAATTTCAAGTTTAAAATAAGATTAGTTTAATTAGTTTGATGTGGTGTCATTTGCTTTTTTATGAATGTACGAAATAAACAGTGGATATTTGAAGTTGTAATTTTAGAATGTTGGCTCTTGAAAGAATAAGAAAAAAGAAAAAATATTATTGATAATCTGAAAAATCTAAAAATTGATTCTTGAAGCAAGAAAAAGCAGCAAAAAGCAAAAGAAAAAGCATGTTGCAAAAGAAAAAAAATATATGCATGCGAAAAAAGAAAGAAAAAAGTGGTGAAAAAATAAATAAATAAAAAGCAGAAAAATCCATTACTGCCCAAAAATACAGGGCATATTGAAAAAGCTAGTAACCCTTTAAACCAAAAGACAAGGGTAAAAGGGGCTAAGGCTTTGAGCATTAGTGGTTAGGAGGGTCCAAAAGATTAAAATCCTGACCTAAGCGGCTAAACCAAAGTGTCCCTAACCATGTGCTTGTGGCGTGAAGGTGTCAACTGAAAAGCTTGAGACTGAGCGGTTAAAGTCGTGGTCCAAAGCAAAAAGAGTGTGCTTAAGAATTTTGGACACCACTATCTGGTGACTTGATGCACGGAAACTTGTCTCTCAACAAATTTCCCTCGGCAAGTATACCGAATTTTCGTCAAGTAAAAACTCACAATAGAGTGAGGTCGAATCCCACAGGGATTGATTGGTCAAGCAACTTTAATCAGAGGAATGTTCTAGTTGAGCTAAGCAGAAATTAAGTTGAGATTTGCAGAAAAATAAATGGCGGGAAGTAAATAACAGAAAATGTAATTGCTGGAAGTAAATGGCAGAATGTAAATAATGGAAAGTAAATTGCAGAATCTTAAACGGGGATTTGGGGAAATGAACATAAAAGTAAATGGCAGAAAGTAAAGAGAATGGGTAAGATCATAAATGGGGGATTCATTGGGCTCAGGAGATGTTGTATTCTCCGGATCAAGTTCATTTTCATCTCTTCCTCAATCAATGCATTCATTGATCTCCTTGGCAATCTTAAGTGATTGGATTTCAATTTCTTGGTAATTCAATCTCTCAAATCTTGATCAATAGCCAATTTCTTGGTCTAATTACTCATGAGAAGAGATGAAATATGGTCATTGATTATACCACATGTATTTCCAAATCAAAGTGTTGGTAGGATTATATGTCACTATATCCATCCAAACCCCAATTTAGTCCAACATGAGAAAGCATTTCTAGCATGATCTCTTCATTCCTCTTCCAAGGTTCCGAAGAGATCCAAGTATGAATAGCTTCTTTTCCAAGACAACTACCCAATTGGATGAAGATTGAAAGCTTTCTAGTAAAATCAAGAGAAAAGAAAGAAGAAGAATAATGAAAACTATTATTGATCCATCAAATTACAACAAAGCTCCATAACCCAATGAAAAGGGGTTTAGTTGTTCACAACTCTGGAAATGGAAGAAGATAAAGAAGAATGCATTGTCAAATTAAACTAGAGATTACAGAGAAAGTAAAATATACAGAGTGTAGTTTTCTAAAAATGCCAAAAAGCTCCCCTACTAGTTCAAAACTACTCCTATATATACTACTCTTCTGATCTTCTAGTTGGCTCTTCAAGTCTTGGATATGGGCCTTTGATCTTGAGTTGAAGCCGTTATAGTCTTCAGTGGGCTCAGCTTTGCTTGCAGAAAAAGTGTGAGTTAGGCATGGACGTTAGTTAGGACGTTAGTGGTGTCAACGTTAAGTGAAAATGTGGGTTCAAGAACGTTAGTGACGATCACCTTTTTCACTAACGTTCCAAGCCCAAAATGATCCACGTTAACTTCAACGTTAGTGGCACTAACGTGACCACTAACGTTGCCTCTTGGTCCTTCACAAACGTTATTGGCATTCACCTTTTCCAATAACGTTGCTTATTGCCTCTTTTCCCCACGTTAGAGTTCACGTTAGTATAACTAACGTGACCTTTAACGTGGGCATGCCTAAGCTTCGAGAGCGTTAGTGACACTTACCTTTGTCACTAACGCTCCAAACGCCCCTCCTTCCCACGTTAGAGTTCACGTTAATTAGATTAACGTGGCCACTAATGTGGTGGTAATTGCCATCTCCAACATTAGTGACAAAGGTGAGTGTCACTAATGTTGGCCTATGACTCCTTGCTCCACGTTACCCTTCACGTTAGTGGTCTTAACGTGACCACTAACGTGGGCAATGTTGGCCTAATCCAACGTTAGTGACAAAGGTGAGTGTCACTAACGTTGGCAATTTCTTTCTCCTCCCACGTTAGAGTTCACGTTAATTAGATTAACGTGGCTCTTAACGTGGCTTATGTATGGCTTTTTGGAACGCTAGTGGTATTCACTTTTACCACTAACGTTGGAGCTCCTCTTTTCTTTCCACGTTAGCTCCCACGTTAATGTAACTAACGTGGCAACTAACGTGGGCTATGATGGCTTTCGAAGGCGTTATTGGCGATCACTTTTTCTCATTAACGCCACAAGCTTATGCCCATTCCATGTTAGTGGTCACGTTAATTAGACTAACGTGGCTACTAACGTGGTTCTTCCTTGTTTTCTTTGTCCTGAAATCAAGCAATTAAAGTGCATCAAAGCTCTATTCCAAGTCATGAGATCATGCATTATCCAATTTGTCATTCAATTCATGCATAATTCTCATGAAATCATGTAAAGTTCACAATGTTTGCTTGAATCAAGATGTAAGTGTATTTCTACCCAAAACTTGCTTATTTACTAAGAAAATGCATGAAACTACCCTAAAACAGTAAAGAAAAGGTCAGTAAAACTGGCTAAAATGCCCTGGCATCACAACACTAAACTTAAAGCTTGCTTGTTGATAAACCCCAATTTTGTGGTTTATCTTGTGCTTAATTTGGGGGATTTTATCACCTTTTCCCACATTTATTCAATGAAATAGCATGGTTTTGCAATTCTCCCTTGATTTGTGCTTAAATGTGAAAACATGCTTTTTAGGCCTTAAAATAGCTAAATTTAATTCACTTTAATTCCATTCGATGCCTTGATATATTTTTTGAGTGATTTCAGGTTCATATGGCAAGTATTGGATGGAAGAAGTGAGGAGAAAAGTATGCAAAGTGGGAGAACTCATGAAGAAATGAAGGAACCGTAAAGTTGTCAAGTCCGACCTCTTTGCACTCAATCGACCATAACTTGAGATACAAAGGTCCAAATGAGGTGGTTCCAATTGCGTTGGAAAACTAACATCTGGGGCTTCAAAATGATATAAAATTTGCCATATGTTATTTCACGTTCAGGGGCGCGCACGTGCCATGTACGCGTGCGCGCCGATCCTGCTCGTGGCCCACTAAAGTGAAATCGCCCTCAGCGATTTCTGAAGCACTTTGAGCCCAACCCAACTCATTTCTAATGCTATTTCATGCAGAATTCAAGCTGGGGCAAAGGGGGAGCAATTGTTTTGAAGTGTTAGCATCATGTAGTTTAGTTTCTAGAGAGAGAAGCTCCCTCTTCTCTCTAGAATTAGGACTATAATTTCTTAGATCTAGGTTTAATTCATGCTTTGATTTATTTTTCCTTTACAATTTCTTGTTCCTCTACTCTTTCTCTCTCTAATTTTGTATCTCATTCTTGTAATTGCTTACTTTGTTGTTGATGCACTCTTTCTTCTTCTATTTTCCTTTAATGCAATTTATGATTCATGTTCCTTTATTGTTGATTTGATTTTGTTGTTGTTTAATTCCTTGCAATTGAATAGTGTAGATTTACATTCCTTGCAATTTACTATGTTTTCCTTTTATGCCTTCCAAGTGTTTGATAAAATACTTGGTTGGATTTTAGTAACGCTTGAGTTAGTAACGCTTGAGTAATTAGTAACGCTTGAGTTATCTAATTCCTTTGTTGATTGATAATTAGAAGTTGCTAATTGATTTGGATACCACTAAAGATAGTCTTTCCCTTGGGAGTTGGCTAGGACTTGTGGAATCAAGTTGATTCATTCACTTGACTTTTCTCCATGGTTAGAGGTTAACTAAGTGGTAGCAATGGATAATTTATGGTCACAATTGAGGAGGATAACTAGGATAGGACTTCTAGTTCTCATACCTTACCAAGAGCTTTGTTAGTTGTTAGTTTATTTTCTTTGCCATTTATGTTTCTTGTCTAAAATCTCAAAACCCCAAACATACTTCATAACCAATAACAAGAACACTTTATTACAATTCCTAGGGAGAACGACCTGAGGTTCAATACTTCGGTTTATAAATTTAGGGGTTTGTACTTGTGACAAGCAAATTTTTGTATGAAAGGATTATTGTTGGTTTAGAAACTATACTTTACAACGAGATTTCATTTGTGAATTCTAAACCACACAAAAGCCCGTTCATCAAAATGGCGCCGTTGCCGGGGAGTTGCAATGGTGTTATGTTATTGGTTATTGTATATATGTGAATATTGTAAATAGGTTTACCTTTTGCTTCTTTGTTAGTTTTTTCTAGTTTTAGGATTTAATTTTCTTGCTTCTTATTTGATTTTATTTTCATTTTCTCTTGCTATCATAAATTCTCACTTTGGCTATGAGTTTGGTTCTAATTATGTTGTAGGAAATGAGGGCTACAATGAAGATGTGTATCAAGAATGGTACAATCAAAGGTGGGAGGAGCCATATGCATATGACCAATCCTCATAGAAATAACCTCCACCAATGCACTATGAACAAGAGTCATTCTATGATGCATATCAATCCAATGGCTATGGTGAATCCCCTTGTGACTTTCAAGAACCACCACCATACGCCTATGAGCCATATCCCTAACATAACCCTCAACCATACTCACAAGCCCCTTCTTACTAACCATCTTCATATGACCCTAATCCATATCCATCCTACCAACAATCATATGAGCCATATGAACCACACATAGAGCCACCACTACTCCAACATCAACATTTTCAAGAGCCGCCCCCTCCATATTACTACCAAGATGAACCACCTCCAATACATGAAAACTTTCAACCACAAGATGAACTCCACTTTCCACCACAACCTCCTATGGAAGAATACTCATGTCCGTTAATCCAAGAGCCATATGATCCTACTCGTGATATCCAAGAGGAACAAGAGTTAAGGGATCGTCTCAAGGAAGCATTGGATCAATTTCAAGCAACCATGGAGTGTGTTGTGCAACAAATGGAAAGAATGGGAAATATTAAACCACCACAACTCTACCTAAAAGAACCACCTTCCGACTATAATACCTTTCCCTCAAACAATGAACCCTCTCTTTCACCATCACCTCCCGATGAAGCCTTTATGCTAGAATTAAGGGATCTTGAATCTCATATCTTAAGACAACACGAGGAGGATGAAAAGAAATTTGAGGAGTTAAGAGAAAAAATGGCTATCATGGTACAAGCCATTGGGAACATAGTCTCATCCCGCCTAAGCCTATGCGATCAAGGCACTTCCATTGTGAAATATGGAGAAGCAACCAAGGAGCTTAGTGAGGGAGTGAACTTGAAGCTCCAAGGTGAAGAAGAGGAGTTAAAGCAAGAAATGCAACAAGAGGAGGAGGTAGAGATTATTGAACAAGAGGAAGAAGTGGTTGAAGACTTAGGAGATGCGGAACCACCTTGGGAGTCTAGGATTGAAGAAAACCCCTCTAAGATAATTGAATTTGATGCTAAGGAGGAATGTGCACAACCTCCAAGGCATATCTCTTATGAAGAATTGGATGGGATAGAGTAAGAATTGAGTCCCCTTGGTGATGAAGATCAAGCATCAAGTCTTAGTGGTGACGAATCCTTTGAGCATGAAGAACCTTCTCCCGATGAGATGGAAAGCAATGTGGAGGTAAATGTCTCTCACCCTCCCATTTATGATTTGAGTAAGGGAAAAGAGTTAGATAAAAGTGCTGAACAAAGGATTGAGATTAAGAGGTCTTGTGAGGAGGTGGAGATCCTTAGAAAAAGGAGGATGGGAATTGAATATGCTTTAGCAAGACCCTTGGAATCACCTTTGCCTAGGTTGCCATCTACACCTTCATTTGAGTTGATGAAACTCATTTCTATTATCTTTATTATCCCACTTGAATATGGCTTGCTTGAAACGGATGGTCAACTTAGGATGCTTTGTGGGATGAAGCATAAAAGAAAGATGTTTCATGGTTGGCGTTACAAATCAAGGCTCATTATGGTTGATGCATCAAACATGAGATATAAAGGTTGGAGTAGTGCTCACCTAGATGGGTCTAGAAGGATTGTTGGTCACTTTATAGAGAATTCACCTTGCTTACCACCCGGATGGGCTAATAATGAGAATCAACTTCAAGACGGGTGTGAAAACAAAGTGTGAGACCCTGGATTACAAGGAGAAAATCAAATTTGGGAGCCCCAAATTTGTGAAGAACTCCATCAACACTTGGTGCAAATGATAAGGAATCTTGAGGCACAATGGAGAACCAAGCATTGGTGGATGTTCCAAGATGGCTTCAAGCACAAGCCACCATGATGAGGAGCTCCCCATAAGTCCAACTTCTAGGTGGGAGACACCCCACCATGGTAACATCTTTTCATTTTTCCTTTTGTACATATTGGTAAAATAGGTTTAATCTCATGTTTTGATTGATTTGTTAAGTTTGTTTGGTAATCTAGTAGGTTAAATAAGGTTTTATGATGTTTTGGTAGTTGTTTGGAGGTTTGGAATGCTTGGTTTGTTGCGAAAACATAGAAAAATTTTGAAAAACAGAGCACCACCCACGCGCACGCGCACTCCACGCGTACGCGTGAATCAAGCAATTTCGGCCATCCACGCAGACGCGCCATGTACGCGTACGCGTGGATTGCATTTTTCCCACCTCCCATACATTCACCCGAGAGTTGTGCCTGAAGTGTGCCAACTCTGTGCCCCAGGGCATGCGAACGCGTACCTTGCGCGTTCGCGTCGCTTCTATTTCATCAATCCACGCTTACGCGCACATGACGCGCACGCGTGGATTGCCCTGTTTCACTCACCTTCTTTTCTTCTCCTCTTTCCATTTCTTTCCTTCTTCTCTTCTCTTTCCACCCTTCAATCATCATCCAATACTACCAAGCATCATATAACACTATTTCTTTTAGTTAGTTAGTTAGTTAGTTTAATTTTTGTTTTCTATTATAAGTGTTGGATTACTAATCTTGTTTACCATTTACTGCTGCTTATTACTAATGGGATGTTAGTTTAACATCATTGTCGTTATTGTCATTGTTAGATTCCTTTGTTGAGGTTGCAATTTATTACTTGGTTTGGAATTTTTCATGCTTAACACTTTTGAATACCAAGTACTTGTTACATTGCCTTCATGCATCTTACCTCTTTGAATTTCATGTTTTGGCCACCATGCATTCATCATCTATTGTTAGGCAATTGTACATTATCAATCCATTTTTTTAGGATGCTTGTTCTAATTGATCATCACCTATTTCATGCATTGAGTTTGTGGAATTGTGAAATTGGATCGAAAGCTTACCTAGCGACATATTTTTGAGCTTTCTAAGCTTTGTTGACCATGCTTGCTATGTGATTGATTTTCGACTTCTATATCCTTTTTTTCTAAGTTCCATAGCATCCATGTGTTCCACCTCTATGTCACTTAGGTGTTGCAAAAACTTCAATAAGTGTCATTGTTTGATGTGTGAGCTCTTTAAACCATTTTGTTCACCAAATTTACCTACACATCAATCAATGTTCATGCATTATCTAATTTCACAATTGCTTAATTTTTGCTTGAATGCTTTTATGCTTCTTCACTACTTGTTGGGTTGTTTTAGCCTACAAATCTTTTAAAGTATCTCAAGCACACTAGAATGAGTGAAGTGCATGTTTTCTTTTGTATAATTGTGACATGATTTTTAAATACTAGGGTGTGAGTTCTAAACCACATGCAAGTTAGGACCCACACACTTATTTTTCATTATTGTCACACCAATTCACTCACTCAATTCTAGTGATTTACCTCATTCCAACAATCCATGCTTCCTTGCTTGTGCATTTACTTGTCTTATTATCTCCTGTTTTCTATGTTTAGGATGAATCATCATAAGCAAAAACGGAAGTGGGAGAAGAACACGCATCATCGGTTGACCTACCAACTGAAGGTAGCAACTAGGAAAGTCGCCATACCCCCTTGTTCATCTTTGGATGCACCGAGGACGGTGCAAACTTTTAAGTGTGGGGAGGTCGTCCGACCGCTCGGCATTTTTGGGTGACAAGTTTCTAATCCCAACACTTTTGGATTTCATTTTTAGGTCTTTTAGGATTTTTGGTTGCATTGCATATGTATATATTAAGCTTAGTCAAAATCATGATATTTTCCAAGGATTTTATCTATAGGGCACCCCAATTGAAAAAAAAAATTTTTAGAACTTGCTTGAATTATACACTTGTGGAACATGATTTTTGAGCTAACACAAGCATGTGAGATTTGAGCCTAATTGTGTGGTTACATCGTATATAACCACTTATTTTCATTCTTGTGTGCATTATTCTCCTCCTATGATTGTAATCTTTAATTTGTTTAATTCTATATGTCCATTATTTTGTGTACACATGCATTTATATAATTGAGGTCATTGTTCAAATAGCTCACTTACCCAAATAAGCCTACCTTTTATCTTCCATTGATAACCAATTTGAGACTATACTTAACCCATTTGTTCTTAATTGTAGCACATTACAAGCCTAAGTGAAAAACAATAAATATCCCTTAATTTAGATCTTTGATTAGCTTAGACTAGTGAGAGTGTTTATCATTTAATTTTGGGAGAGTTGGAAACATTGGGTAGAGATAAAAGTGTGTTTTTGTATTTGTGTTGAGAATCTTGGGAATTGGGTACATACTCATGTATTAATCATGTGTAAACCATATGCATTGATGTTCTTGTATATATATTTTAGTTTGAAAAGAAAAGAAAAAAAATTTTAATGAAAAAAAATTGAATGAAAATAAATAATATAAATAGAAAAAGAAAGACAAAGAATTGCAATAAAAAGGTGACAAAATGCCCCAAAGCAAGGTTCAATAAAAGTCAATGCATATGGGTAGTGACACTACAACAAATATGGGCTTTAGCAACGCCAAATTTTGCAACGCCTTAAAACCGTTCTCTTAGATAGTTTTAGACAACGGTTTTTTTTTTTGTGTTACCAATGAATTCAATTTTTCATTATTTTTTAGCAACAAACTAAAACCGTTCTCTTTGACTATTTTAAAGAACGGTTTTATAACCGTTACCAAGATTTATTTTTAAGCAACGGTTTTTTTATTGTTGTTTAAGTAATTGTACAAAAGAAACGCATAAAAACCGTTGCCAAAATGCTACACTTTAAAATCGTTCTATTAGATGGTCTTAGATAACGATTTTTACAGTGTTGCTGTTGAAGTTCAGTTTTTCATTACGTTATAGCAATAAAATAAAACCGTTCTTTTTGACTATTTTAAAGAACGATTTTATAACTACTGCAACAATTTTTTATCAAATAATAATTTTTTAATATTATTTAAATAATTATCGAAATTAAAAGATATATATAAAAATAATTATAAATAATCATATAAATTTAAACAATTTTTCTATAAATACTATAATTTATAGAATACTCAAAGCTATTGTTATAAATATATAACAAATATCATTTAAAAAACAAAATTAAAATACATTTATAATAAATATTATATATTTTTGTTATAAATATATAACAAATATTATTTTAAAAAATAAAATTAAAATAAATTAAAAAAATAAAATTATAATAAAATTATAATAAATATTAATATTTTTTTATTTAAACTCCCTCTAAACCCTAACATAACCAAATTTGGAGGAACTCTCTTTACTAAAAATAATTAAATATATACTGAATCTAAAGTAATTAGGAGTGATATGTAATTTTTTATAATAATTAAAATTTAAATTAATTAAAATTTTTATATAATATTTATTATAATTAGATATTTAGTATATTTAAAATTATAATTTAATTTATGTAACTTATATAATTTAATTTAAATAACTTATATTATGAATAATTTATGATTTAATTTAAATTTTTTATTTTTAAAAAATAAGCTTTTAAGAATGATTAAATTAATTTTTATAAATATTTTGAACTTAAATTAATTAATATTTTTATGTAATTTTATTATAATTAATTATTTTATATAATTTAAAATTAAAATTTTTATAATAAAAAATTATATAATTTAATTTAAATAATTGATATTTTAAATTTAAATGCTATTTAATAAATCATAATTAATATATTTATTTATAATTTAAATTAAAAATAATTATTTTTATTTAATAATATATTAATAAATAATATTTTTAAATAATTTTAAATAAAATATATTTAACTTTAAAATTATTATTGTATTCAATAATTTTATTAAAATATCTATTTTATCTATATTTTATAACTCTTTAACTCTAATGCTAAATTTTTAAATTAAATAAAAAATTCTAGTTCCTAAATTGAAAAACCTAACCTTAGAACTCCACCCTACTGAGAAAAGAGAAACGCAGAGAGAAGAGAGAAAGCTAAACCCCGCAAGGAAGAAGAAGGGAAGGAGAGGGAGAAGAGCGCGCCGGCGTCGCGCCTCACCGCCGTAGAGCCCATCACACGCATCGCCGCCGTCATGTCACCGTCAATCTGAACCGTGCGAGGGAGAGAGCTGCCGCTGCGGGAAACGCGATGGTGGAGAGGACGCCACCAGATCTGTGGCGCCTGTTCCCTGTCGAGCTCTCCGTCGAAGACGCCACCGCCGTCACTGTCGAACCCTAGCCGTCACAGTCGCCATCGACGCTGTGGCAGAGAAAGAGGAAGGATGCGCGAACAGAAGAGGGAGAAGGAAGCTGCGAAGCCGTCACCGTTTCTGCTCGGGGTTGTCGCTGCTGCTGAAGAAGACGCGTCCGAGAGAGAGAGAACCGGGGGAGTGACGCGCGAAGGATGTTCTGACGGAGAAGGAGGAGAACGAGGTTGTCTCATCGCCAATGATTAGAAGTTGCTACTGTTGATGGGATGAACAGAACGTGAAGAGGGAGGAGAAACTCGTAGAGGAGAGGGAGGTTTTGCCGCCGCACCGCTGGTCGCCGGGGAACACCGCCATTGACGCCGGAGAATGCCACTATTGGAGCCACTGTCCGTGCTCGGCCCCTGTTTCCGTTGCTGTTTATGCTGGTTCAGCCATTGCCGCCACAACCCGTCTCAAATTTCTTCTAATTTCGACACTCAGAGGTAGGGAATTTATTTTAAAATTAACCGTTTTAATTTATGAATATCATTGAAGTTTAGTGAGTATCTGCAAATAATTTATAAATGTCTTGTGTGATTAATTGGTAGAAATAAGCTTGGTTTGAGGATGTAAAATTTGGATTAGTTTTTGAGATGATGTTCTAGTGTTTCAATTAGTTTATTGAGTTTAGGTTATGACTGTGAATGTGACTGGTATGATGATGATTACGTGCGTGTGAATTGAAATTTGTTTAGCTCTTGTGTGCATCTTGCAAGGTTGTTTGGGGATGAATGCTTGTCGGAAGTTCTGTTTTTTTTTTTACTTAATAATGTTGTGATTGGTGGTTGAATCAAATTATAATGAGTAATTTATGAGATTGAGGCTTGATGAATGATAAATAGATTGAGTTTAGATTTCTAAACTAAGTACCTAAAATTGATTTCTTAACTAAAAGTAGTAATTTTTATGGTTTATAAATAATTTTACAATGAGTGGAACCAAATGGTGATAAAATATGTTGATTATTGAGAACCTGTTTGTTTGATGATTGCTGATCCTTGTAAATTAATTATTATATGTTTTAGGGTGCTGCTACTCTAAATGATTGGAAGATGGTCATTGCTGTTTGAAAAGAGCAATGCATCACAATTGCCTTGTTTGCTTTGAGGTATAAACTATAAAGACTATTCTTCTATTATGGTAAAATCTTTTGGGAAGAACCACATGATTTCATTTTCTTTGGTTTATGAATTGGTTTTGCTTATTATGAATTTTATTGATTGTTGATTGTTACTATGATGATGTTGGCTTGTTCTGCCATTAGTTACTTTGTTGATTGAATTTTTTTCTTTAATGAGATTTTGTTCTGAGCAATGTTAGGAGAAAATAGTTCTGCTTTGTCATCAGTTCCTTCTCTGTCATCTGCTGCTGTTCCGTGCTCTCCTCTCCGCTTGCGTCCACTACGTCGTCCCCCACCTCGTCCGCTGAGGTTCGGTTACGGTATGTGTTTGGATTAAGGTTATTTTCTGTTATAAATCAAAGAGTTATTTAGCTGAACATGTTCTCTCTATGTAAAAAGTTAAGCATAGAAGTTTTGTTTTAATTCAATTTGGTTTGAAATTAAGCTAAGTTGTTTTATGGAGAATAATGTTAATGTTAATGGTTGTTTCTTAATTGTTGGTTGGTTTATTTTGTTAGCATGTAAAGTGGCTGGGAATTCTAAGTTGATTCTCTCAATGGCCTGAATGACTCAAGTAAAATTGCTGCATTTGATTTTGATGACCTGAATGACTCAAGTAAAAATCTTAGAATTCTGGAGAAGATTGCCCAAATATTCAAAGAGGATTTGAAGTTTGGTGGAGAAGAGCTTTCTGGAAGCGGAATGGAGAGTAAGAATAGACAAGACAATTACGAATTACAGCTACAATAGTTGATAATCCTTGAAGATAGACAGTCCCAGCATGGTGGAATTGACAGCATTTTACTGGGTGTGTCTCCTTTTAACCTTCTCTTGATCATTTCAATTTCTATTTAATTCCTCTGTATTGACCAGCATTTCAACCTTAGTAGCTTACCTGTAAAGCTGCTTGTTTGAAATGTGATAGACTCTGTCTTCATCCATGATTGATTTACCTTGAACAAGTTAGTACCATTGTATTTTTTTTCCTTTTTTCTTTTGGAACTTTTTTGTTTGTTTGTTGTGCACATAATCTAATCATTTCAATAGAAACAACCTGTGAGTATAGAATTTATAGTTCATGTGGGTACTTGGAAACATTCTTCTTTTATCAGTGTGCATAGTCATCGATTTACACTTAGGCTGGTCATAATTTGGCTCTATCTTGAGCTGACAACACTACACTCTTGAAGAATGTTATTTTTTTTATTATGAGACTGTTCTATTTTCATTATGTATTTAGGGGCAACACAAGCTGAGCTTCAGTTACAATTTGTTTAGTTCTAAACCTTTTCCATTCATATTTAGTCTTGTTTAATCATCTCTTTGCAGTTACATGGAAGAAATAAGAGTTTATGTGCTATCAATTTAATTTAGTGGATAAGATTTCATGTTTAACTGGCTACCGCAAGGTGGGGCTGGTGGTTTAAGTTTTTTGCTGTGTGAGAGACTATACTAAGCAAAGCAACTGCTGATGTTGACAAAGGGGTCCATGATGAGACTGGTTTCTTTTAGGTATGTTTGAATAAGTATGCTTGAATCTGAAGTCTAAAATTTGCTATTATATTTATTGCTGCTGTTGGTTTACCTTCTGGTAGTGTCAAAGGAGGGGACAGGAGGGGGAGGTGGGTCTTGTGACCTTATGTGGTGCTTTTAGTGCAAAGAAGTTCTTGGATTTAATATCTTTTATAAATTACAACCTTTTGATTTGATGTATTAAGAAGCTTATTTATTAGCAATACAAATATTACTTTTCTTACTGGTTATAACAATCATGCTTGAAAATAACTACACTATGGTTGCTTGATCCTTTTGATGCCTTATTAAGAATTGAATTTGTTAAGTACCTATGTGCTTGTATCCATTGTGCTAGTGATACGTGTTATATGCATGCCATTGTTCTTTATTTTGTATTTTACTAATTCAAAATGCTTCATTTTTTCCCAGTTAAAAAGCTTGTGTTCCTTGTTGTCTACAGGTGGTTCTGTTTTTTGAAAATATGGGCTTGGATAAAGAAACTATTGGGAGAATTATTTTTCGCTGCCAGCATTGATAAAACTCTTTAGAGGAAGATTGAATTCCTTTCTAGGGTTGGCGTTTTTTAAGCTTATTTTCCTGGGATAATTAGAAAATATCCGGAATTACTTGTAACCAACACTGATACAACTATATTGTATCCGGAAATTTTTGGTTCACTAAGTATATAAATGTTTATTTTTCTATGGTAAGTGTTCAATTAGTTTTCTTTAGTAATTTGATTCAAATAGTTTAACCTTGTTTATTAACATTAAATTTAAAAAAAATAGTTGGAACTAATTTCAATGCAACATGAGAAAACTATTGTAAATAAAGAATAATATAGTTATAAAAAACTGTTGCCAAAAGTCACAAAAGGCAATGGTATTAAAACCGTTGTCAAAGACAGTTACAAAATGACAATGGTATTAAAAACCGTTGCAAAAAACACCACCAAAGGCAACGCTTTTAAACCGTTGTCTTTATGAACAACAAAATTACAACAATTTAAAACCGTTGTCTATCCAGTTACGGTTTTAAACCGTTACATCATCAAAGAGAACGGTTTTAAACCGTTGCCTATCCAGTAACGGTTCTAAACCGTTCTTTAAAAATTGTTGTCAAAACCGTTGTCTATGCTAGTAACTATGGCAACGGTTTTTTGGTTGTCGTTGCCTTAGGTATAAAATCGTTGCCTTTGAGCATTGGTAACGGCCGCATATACCACAGGTCAAAAACCGTTGCCAAAGCGTTGCCTAAAGTTTTAGGAACGGTTTTCTGATCTATGACAACGGTTTTTGACCGTTGCGAAAACCCTTATTTGTTGTAGTGTGATCAAAAAGAGAATGCATGAGTGTGTGAAAAAGTGAAGAATTGGTAGTTAGATTTGTTTAGAATTGTATAGGTTGTCATAGGTTAGGTGGAAAGTTTAAGTTAATCAAAGATTCAAATCTCATGCCCACTTGACCATATGCATCCTACCTTGACCCTAACCCCATTACAACCTATGGGAAGTCCTCATGATATTTGTATGCATGCATGAAATAATTGTTGATTGTTAGATGAAAAACAAATCTTGGAAAACATGATTAGGGGAGGATTGAGTGAATCAACCCCATACACTTGAGTGACTAGAGCGGATACACATCCGGTGAGGGTTCGATTGCTCAATTACATGTTTCCACCCATGATCATCTCTTTTCTTGCAAGTTTGTAAAATCTTTTTAATAATTCAATTCAATTGTGGGTTGAGTGATTGCTATTGCCTTAGCCCTTGTGTTTGTATATGTATTCTTGGAAATTGATTTATTTTGACTAAGTGGATGCATTCATATAGATAGGTTGCATGTAGTTAGTTTGCATTGAATAAATGTTGATGTCCCTTTTGCTTCTTTCTTGATTTTAGCATGAGGACATGCTTAGTTTAAGTGTAGAGAGATTTGATAAACCCCAATTTTGTGGTTTATCTTGTGCTTAATTTGGGGGATTTTATCACCTTTTCCCACATTTATTCAATGAAATAACATGGTTTTGTAATTCTCCCTTGATTTGTGCTTAAATGTGAAAACATGCTTTTTAGGCCTTAAAATAGCTAAATTTAATTCACTTTAATTCCATTCGATGCCTTGATATATTTATTGAGTGATTTCAGGTTCATAGGGCAAGTATTGGATGGAAGAAGTGAAGAGAAAAATATGCAAAGTGGGAGAACTCATGAAGAAATGAAGGAACCGTAAAGCTGTCAAGTCCGACCTCTTTGCACTCAATCGACCATAACTTGAGATACAAAGGTCCAAATGAGGCGGTTCCAATTGCGTTGGAAAGCTAACTTCCGGGGCTTCAAAATGATATAAAATTTGCCATATATTAATTCGCATTCAGGGGCGCGCATGCGCCATGTACGCGTGCACGCTGATGATGCTCGTGGCCCACTAAAGTGAAATCGCCCCCAGCGATTTCTGAAGCACTTTGGGCCCAACCCAACTCATTTCTAATGCTATTTCATGCAGAATTCAAGCTAGGGCAAAGGGGAGAGCAATTGTTTTGAAGTGTTAGCATCATGTAGTTTAGTTTCTAGAGAGAGAAGCTCCCTCTTCTCTCTAGAATTAGGACTAGAATTTCTTAGATCTAGGTTTAATTCATGCTTTGATTTACTTTTCCTTTACAATTTCTTGTTCCTCTACTCTTTCTCTCTCTAATTTTGTATCTCATTCTTGTAATTGCTTACTTTGTTGTTGATGCACTCTTTCTTCTTCTATTTTCCTTTAATGCAATTTATGATTCATGTTCCTTTATTGTTGATTTGATTTTGTTGTTGTTTAATTCCTTGCAATTGAGTAGTGTAGATTTACATTCCTTGCAATTTACTATGTTTTCCTTTTATGCCTTCCAAGTGTTTGATAAAATGCTTGGTTGGATTTTAGTATAGATTTTGTTCCTCTTGGCCTAGGTAGAGTAATTAGTGACGCTTGAGTTATCTAATTCCTTTGTTGATTGATAATTAGAAGTTGCTAATTGATTTGGATACCACTAAAGCTAGTCTTTCCCTTGGGAGTTGGCTAGGACTTGTGGAATTAAGTTGATTCATCCACTTGACTTTCCTCCATGGTTAGAGGTTAACTAAGTGGTAGCAATGGATAATTTGTGGTCACAATTGAGGAGGATAACTAGGATAGGACTTCTAGTTCTCATACCTTGCCAAGAGCTTTGTTAGTTGTTAGTTTATTTTCTTTGCCATTTATGTTTCTTGTCTAAAATCTCAAAACCCCAAACATACTTCATAACCAATAACAAGAACACTTTATTGCAATTCCTAGGGAGAACGACCCGAGGTTCAATACTTCGGTTTATAAATTTAGGGGTTTGTACTTGTGACAAGCAAATTTTTGTATGAAAGGATTATTGTTGGTTTAGAAACTATACTTTACAACGAGATTTCATTTGTGAATTCTAAACCACACAAAAGCCCGTTCATCACTTGTCCCTAATCAAGTACTGAAACATCAGAATGATCAATGAAAAAACGAGAAACAAGTTCTTATTATAGAAGTAAAGCTCTTGGTTTATGGGGTTTCATGCATAGCAACTTAGGTTTATTCCTTTACTGGTTTCCAGGTCCTTATCATGCTCTTGAATATTTGCTTGATTGTATCCTATGAGATCCTTATTCTTTGATCCTCCCCCTTTTTTTTCTCAGGGTTTATTGCATCCTGAGGCTAAGTGCTCTGTGAGGGGGCGACTCTTTAAAATAAGCTTTCAGCCAACACTCCCGAACCAGTTGGTTCAAGGTGCTAGGTGTTGAAACACCCCTAAGGACTTACTCCCTCAAGTCTCTCTCCTCCATACATGCACACCACAGGCACATGGTTTCTTATTTTCTTTCCTTGAGGCCTTAGTGTCCAGCACCACTTTGGGTTACTAAATGTTCTGTAGCAAGGTTGCTCTTGATAGTGGATTTTCAGTTGGTAATCCCGGGTTAGTTAACCCAAGTTACCAAGTGATGAAGCACTCCTAAGAACTTATTCATCCAAGAAGATCCTTGGTACAAGAACACCACAGACATATCCCTCAAGATTCAAGCCCTTGGTGCCTAGCCTTATTTCTTATTACTTTTCTTTCTTTTTCAACTCTTATTGTTCTTTTTCTTTTTCTTATGAGGATCTTGTTGTTTGGCTAATCTCATAGGATGTGTTTCAAGCATGTAATTCAATACACATAAGTGCCCTCATACCTTATAGGTGATCCAACTTAGCTAATCTATTACCACCCACAAATTTTGAGGACTTACTTCACCATATGAACCCTACTCTAGTTTCTTTCATAACATTTTCTTTCATTGAATTCAAAGGGCAAGCATACAAGTAAGTAGAATGAAAATGAAAACAGGTAACCTGGACCAGCACACATATGACAAAAGCAAGGAAAACAAACATTAAATTCTAGTGATTTAAACTAAAGAGTAACTATTAATCATGGGCACATTCAGACTTCCAATTTGAGCATTTCCAAGCATATGGAATCAAGTAACAATACAACCTTTTGGTGGTGCCTTCTAGCTATCCCCTTGTTGTCATCATCCATAGCTTCTGCATCCTTCTTCGCCTCCTTGGATGATGGTGCACTGTTTTTCCAGAAGATTGATTGAATTCCTGCAAAGTTATTGGAAGTTGCTTGTTCCCAAAGCACTTGAGAAATAGTTAGCATGCATGTATGCTTGTGAATTTCTGAACTTAATTTTGGTGTGTGAACACCAAACTTAGTTCCTTGCCTAATGCACAGATTGAATACATGCAGAGAACCTCATGTGCTTTTATTAATAAAACGACTATGAACTAGAAACTAAACTATTGTTAAGTGGTTTCCCTGATTGGTTGGGGCTAGCAACTTGCCATTGAAGAGGTGTAATGTGATTCTAACTGAAATCTTTGGTGGAACACCAAAATTTGAATTACACATTCACTCTTGGATTGTTTTGGTGTGCAACACCAAACTTAGCTCCTCACAATACAGGAAAAACTTCTTGTACCCTTTATTGAGATGATCTTGAAAAGGAAACTACCTTAGGTTGGGTTGCCTCCCAACGAAGCGCTCTTTTAGCGTCGCTAGCTCAACGATTTCTCCATCAGTTGAGATGATATTTCATGTTGGGGCTTTCCCCCATGTTGCCCATGTAGTGCTTGAGCCTTTGTCCGTTCACAGTGAAACTCCTCCTTGAACTTTCGTCCATGATTTCTATGTGTCCATACGGCGAGACCTTTGTGACAAGAAAGGGTCTTGACCACCTTTATTTGAGTTTTCCAAGGAAAAGTCTTAATTTGGAGTTGTAGAGGAGCACTTGCTGTCCTTTTTTGAAGCTCCTAGGTGTCAGATTGAGGTCGTGCCTTCTTGATGAGCGGATAATTTATACGCTTTTTGGCATTGTTTGTAGGTAGTTTTTAATATGTTTTAGTCACTTTTTATTATATTTTTATTAGTTTTTAAATAAAAATCACATTTTTGGACTTTAATATGAGTTTTTGTGTTTTTTTGTAATTTCAGGTATTTTCTGGCTAAAATTGAGGGAGCTGAGCAAAAATCTGATTCAGGCTGAAAAAGGACTGCTGATGCTGTTGGATTCTGACCTCCCTGAACTCGGAATGGATTTTTTGGAGCTACAGGATTCCAATTGGCGCGCTCTCAGTTGTGTTGGAAAGTAGACATCCAGGGCTTTCCAGAAATATATAATAGTCCATACTTTTCTCAAGGATAGATGACGTAAACTGGCGTTCAACGCCAGTTCCATGTTGCATTCTGGCGTTAAACACCAGAAACAGGTTACAAGTTAGAGTTAAACGCCAGAAACAAGTTACAACCTGGCATTTAACTCTAGAAACAGCCTAGGCACGTGTAAAGCTCAAGTCTCAGCCCCAGCACACACCAAGTGGGCCCCAGAAGTGGATCTCTGCACTATCTATCTTAGTTTACTCATTTTCTGTAAACCTAGGTTACTAGTTTATTATTTAAACAACTTTTAGAGATTTATTTTGCACCTCATGACATTTTTAGGTCTGAACTTTGTACTCTTTGATGGCATGAGTCTCTAAACTCCATTGTTGGGGGTGAGGAGCTCTGTTGTGTCCCGATGAATTAATGCAATTATTTCTGTTTTCTATTCAAACACGCTTGTTTCTATCTAAGATGTTCATTCGCACTTCAATATGATGGATGTGATGATCCGTGACAGTCATCACCATTCTCAACCTATGAACGCGTGCCTGACAACCACCTCCGTTCTACCTTCGATTGAATGATTATCTCTTGGATTCCTTAATCAGAATCTTCGTGGTATAAGCTAGAATCCATTGGCAGCATTCTTGAGAATCTGGAAAGTCTAAACCTTGTCTGTGGTATTCCAAGTAGGATTCAGGGATTGAATAACTGTGATGAGCTTCAAACTCACAAAGGTTGGGCGTAGTGACCGATGCAAAAGGATCAATGGATCCTATTCCAGCATGAGTGAGAACCGACAGATGATTAGCCGTGCGGTGACAGCGCACCTGGACCATTTTCACTGAGAGGACGGATGGTGGCCATTGACAACGGTGATCCACCAACACACAGCTTGCCATAGGAGGAACCTTGCGTACGTGAAGAAGAAGACAGGGGAAAGCAGAGATTCAGAAGACAAAGCATCTCCAAAACTCCAACATATTCTCCATTACTGCATAACAAGTATTTAATTCATGCTCTTTTATTTTTCGCAATCCAAACTGATAATTATAATTGATATCCTGACTAAGATTTACAAGATAACCATAGATTGCTTCAAGCCAACAATCTCCGTGGGATCGACCCTTACTCACGTAAGGTATTACTTGGACGACCCAGTGCACTTGCTGGTTAGTTGTGCGGAGTTGTGAAAAGTGTGAATCACAATTTCGTGCACCAAGTTTTTGGCGCCGTTGTCGGGGATTGTTCGAGTTTGGACAACTGACGGTTTATTTTGTTGCTTAGATTAGGAAAAATTTTTCTTTTTGGTTTAGAGTCTTCTATTATTGTTTTTGGTTGAAATTTCTTTTTTTAAATCCTTATTTTTTCTTTTTAAATTTTTCGAAAATTTTATAAACTGATAATTGAGTTTTTCTGTTTGAGTTTAGTTTCATATTTTAAGTTTGGTGTCAATTGCATGTTTCTACTTTCTTTTAAATTTTCGAATTTGTGTTCATTGTTCTTTCTTAATCTTCAAGTTGTTCTTGTTTATTTTCCTTGTTTGATCTTTGGTTTGTCTTGTTTTGTGTCTTTTCTTGTTTTTCTTGTGCATTTTCGAATTATTAGTATCCAAAAAAAATTTAATTAAAAATAAAAATTTATACATTAAATACCTTTATTAAAACACTTTAAATTTATAGCTCAATTGGCTAGAGCAGTGTGCTTATGTTCTTGGTAATTGGGAATTTTCTTTCTAAAATCTTTTCAAAAATAATTTTTCTTTGAATAAATCTTGTGCCAAACTTTAAGTTTGGTGTTCTCCTGTTAACTTTTCTTTAGTTTTCAAAAATTTTATTTTGGTTTTCTAAAAATTTTAAGTTTGGTGTTCTTTCTTCATGTTCTTGTTGTTCTTGTGAGTCTTTAAAGTGTTCTTGAGTCTTCCTTGTGTTTTCATCTTAAAATTTTTAAGTTTGGTGTTCCTTGGTGTTTTTCCTCCAAAATTTTTGAAAACAAGGAGCATTAGATCTAAAAATTTTAAGTTGTGTGTCTTTTGTGTGTTTTTCTTTTTCATCATAAAATTCAAAAATCAAAAAAAATATTTTTTCTAACTATTTTTGAGCAAATATTTCGAAATTTTTTCAAAAAAATTCAGATTTTTATTTTAAAATTTCTATTGTATCATATCTTAGTTTTAAAAATTTCAAAATTCAAATTTTTTTCAAAAAAAATCATATCTTTTTCAAAATTTTATCTTATCTTCTTTCAAATTTCAAATTTCAACTTTCAAAATTTCAAAATTCAAATTTCAAAATTTAAAATTCAAAATCTAATTTTCAAATTTAAAAATCAAATCTTTTCAAAATTTAAATCTTTTTCAAATCCTTATCTTATATTGTTGACTTTTTCGAAAATTCAAAATTCAACTTTCAAATTTCAACTTTCAAATTTCAATTTTCAAATTTTAATTTTCAAAATTTCAAATTTCAAATTTCAAATTTCAAAATTTAATTTTCAAATTTAAAATTTAAATTTCAAAACTTTTTAATTTAAATTCCTTATCTTCTCTTACCTAACTTATCTTATCTTTTCTAATCTCAAATCTTAAAATCAAATCTTTTTCATATTTTTTCTTTTTTTATTTATTTTATTTTATTTTATTTTCTTACAAGTATCTTTAATTTTAAGACATATCTTTTTCAAAATTTCCTAACCAATTTCTCTCCCTTCATTTTTTTTCGAAAATCCTCACACACATCTTTTTCAAATCTTTTTAATTAATTAATTTAGTTTTCAATTTTCTTTTATTTCTTTTTCTTCTAATTTTTGGAAATATAGTAAATTTTTCATTTATTTTATTTTATTTTAATTTCGGTTTTCAAAAAAAATTATTTGCAATCCGCGTCATCTCCCTTTCTCCATCATGGACCTAAGTGGTAATGAACAGTCCAGAAGGACTCTGGGGTCATATACTAACCCCATTACTGCTGCATATGGGAGTAGCATCTGTATACCTCCCATCAAAGCAAGCAGTTTTGAGCTAAATCCTCAGCTCATTGTCATGGTGCAGTAAAATTACCAGTATTCCGGTCTTCCACAGGAAGAACCTTCTGAGTTTCTGGTGCAGTTCTTGCAAATTGATAACACAGTGCATGACAAGGAGGTAGATCAGGATGTATACAGGTTGTTACTGTTTCCGTTTGCTGTAAAAGATCAAGCTAAAAGGTGGTTAAATAACCAACCCACAGCAAGCATAAGAACATGGAAACAGTTATCAGACAAATTCCTGAATCAATATTTCCCTCCAAAAAGGATGACACAGCTAAGGCTGGACATCCAAGGCTTTAAACAAGAGGATAATGAATCTCTTTACAATGCCTAAGAGAGGTACAGAGGGATGCTAAGGAAATGCCCCTCTGAAATGTTTTCAGAGTGGGTGCAATTAGACATCTTCTACTATGGGCTTACAGAAAGAGCTCAGATATCTCTAGACCACTCATCTGGTGGATCTATACACATGAGAAAAACTATTGAAGAGGCTCAAGAGATTATTGATATAGTTGCTAGAAATCAGCATCTGTACATAAGTAGTGGGTCCTCCATAAAAGAAGAAGCCAAAGTAGTGTCTACTGAACTTGGTCCTCCAGAACAAGTTGCTGAACTCAATCAACAATTGTGCTTTCTAACAAAACAGCTAGCAGAATTCAAGGAGATGTTACAAGACACTAAAAATGCTAATAAAAATATGGAGGCACAATTGAATCAGACAAAATAGCAGTTATCAAAGCAGATAACATAAGAGTGCCAGGCAATTCAATTAAGAAGCGGAAAAACATTAAATACCTCACTTCAGAGTAACAGAAAGCTAAGAAAAGAACAACTGACAGAGGATGAGCAAAATATTATCCAAAATCCCTCTGAGGACAGTAAGGGCCCAGAGAGGAATAAATCTGGCGTTCAAACGCCAGAAAAGGATGCAAGGTTGGCGTTAAACGCCCAACCCACGCGCAGTTCTGGCATTTAAACGCCAGGAACAGGCAAGGAGCTGGCGTCAAACGCCCAATGGAAGCTCATTTCTGGCATTCAGACACCAGAAACAGGTAGGAAGTTGGCGTCCAAGCCAATCAAGCTTCCAACCCTGGCATTTAAACGCCAGTGAGGGATCAGACACACACAAGTGCTGATAATAACCCCTCTAAAAAGGCTTCTCCAACCACTTCTGTAGGAAATAAACCTGCAGCAACCAAGGTTGAGGAATACAAAGCCAAGATGCCTTATCCTCAAAAACTCTGCCAAGAGGAGCAGGATAAGCAATTTTCCCGCTTTGTAGACTATCTCAGGACTCTTGAAATAAAGATTCTGTTTGCAGAGGCACTTGAGCAAATACCCTCTTATGCCAAGTTCATGAAAGATATCTTGAGTCATAAGAAGGATTGGAGAGAAACTGAAAGAGTTCTCCTCATTGAAGAATGCAATGCAGTCATTCTGAAAAGCTTCCCAGAAAAGCTTAAAGATCACGGGAGCTTTATGATACCATGCATATTAGAGGGTAATTGCACCAAGACAGCTTTATGTGATCTTGGGGCAAGCATCAACCTAATCCCTGCATTCACTATCAGAAAGCTTGGCTTGACTGAAGAGGTCAAACCAACCCGGATCTGTCTTCAACTTACTGATGGCTCCATCCATCAGGCATAATTGAGGACATGATTGTCAAGGTTGGGCCATTTGCCTTCCCTACTGACTTTGTAGTGCTGGAAATGGAGGAGCACAAGAGTGCAACTCTCATTCTAAGAAGACCATTCCTAGCAACTGGACGAACCCTCATTGACGTCCAAAAAGGGGAGATAACCCTGAGAGTCAATGAGGATGAGTTTAAGTTGAATGTTGTCAAAGCTATGCAACATCCAGACACATCAGACGACTGCCTGAGCGTTGATATTATTGACTCCCTGGTGGAAGAGGTCAATATGACTGAGAGTCTCGAATCAGAGCTAGAGGACATTTTTAAAGATGTTCAGCCTGATCTGGAGGATTCAGAGGAATTGAAAGAGCCTCTGAAACTTCCTCAGGAAGAGAAAAAACCTCCTAAACCCGAGCTCAAACCATTACCACCATCCCTGAAATATGTATTTCTGGGAGAAGGTGACACTTTTTCAGTGATCATAAGCTCTGCTTTAAATCCCCTGGAAGAGGAAGCGCTACTTCAAGTGCTAAGGACACACAAGACAGCTCTTGGGTGGTCCATAAGTGACCTTAAGGGCATCAGCCCAGCAAGATGCATGCACAAGATCCTATTGGAGGATGATGCTAAGCTAGTGGTTCAACCACTGAGGCGGCTAAATCCAGCCATAAAGGAAGTGGTGCAGAAAGAAGTCACCAAGTTAATGGAGGCTGGGATTATTTATCCTATTTTTGATAGCCCCTGGGTGAGCCCTGTCCAAGTTGTCCCCACAAAGGGAGGCATGACAGTGGATCATAATGAAAAAAATGAACTGGTTCCTACAAGAACAGTTACAGGGTGGCACATGTGTATTGACTATAGAAGGCTCAATACAGCCACCAGTAATGATCATTTTCCTTTACCATTCATAGACCAGATGCTAGAAAGACTAGCAGGTCAGGATTATTACTATTTTTTGGATGACTATTCAGGCTACAACCAAATTACAGTAGATCTCCAGGATCAAGAGAAAACAGCATTCACATGTCCATCTGGAGTATTTGCCTACAGAAGGATGCCATTTGGGCTGTGTAATGCACCTGCAACCTTTCAGAGATGCATGCTCTCTATTTTCTCTGATATGGTGAAAAATATTCTGGAAGTCTTCATGGATGACTTCTTAGTATATGGAGACTCATTCAGCTCCTGTCTTGATCACCTGACACTGGTTCTGAAAAAATGCCAAGAGATTAACCTGGTTTTAAACTGGTAAAAATGTCACTTTATGGTGACTGAAGGGATTGTCCTTGGGCACAAGATTTCGAACAAGGGAATAGAGGTAGATCAAGCTAAGGTAGAGGTAATTGAAAAATTACCACCACCTACCAATGTTAAGGCAATCAGAAGCTTTCTGGGGCATGCAGGATTCTATAGGAGGTTTATAAAGGATTTTTCAAAAATTGCAAAACCTCTGAGCAATCTGCTAGCTGCTGACACGCCATTTGTGTTTGACACAGAGTGTCTGCAGGCGTTTGAAATTCTGAAAGCTAAGCTGGTCACAGCACCAGTTATTTCTGCACCAGACTGGACATTACAATTTGAACTAATGTGTGATGCCAGTGACCATGCCATTGGTGCAGTACTGGGACAGAGGCATAACAAGCTTCTGCATGTCATTTATTATGCTAGCCGCATTTTAAATGATGCCCAGAAAAATTACACAACCACAGAAAAAGAATTGCTTGCAGTGGTTTATGCCATTGACAAGTTTAGATCATACTTAGTAGGATCAAAAGTGATTGTGTATACTGACCATGCTGCTCTTAAATATCTACTCACAAAGCAGGATTCAAAACCCAGGCTCATAAGATGGGTGTTGCTTCTGCAAGAGTTTGATATAGAAATAAGAGACAGAAAAGGGACAGAGAATCAAGTAGCTGATCACCTGTCCCGGATAGAACCAGTAGCAGGAGCATCCCTCCCTCCTACTGAGATCTCTGAAACCTTTCCGGATGAGCAATTGTTTGCTATTCAGGAAGCTCTGTGGTTTGCAGACATTGTAAACTGTAAGACACAAGGTTCTCCTTCTGTAACCATGGAAAGGAAGCATGAAAAGCTTCTCTCAATACAGAGTCAAACAAAACCCCCACATTCAAACTCTAAGTTTGGTGTTGGGAGGTGGTACTCTCAAACGTGAATCACACTTTGTCACAATTCCGCACAACTAACCAGCAAGTGCACTGGGTCGTCCAAGTAATAAACCTTACGTAAGTAAGGGTCGATCCCACGGAGATTGTCGGCTTGAAGCAAGCTATGGTCATCTTGTAAATCTCAGTTAGGCAGATTCAAATGGTTATGGAGAATTGATAATTAAAAGATAAATAAAACATAAAATAAAGATAGGGATACTTATGTAATTCATTGGTGGATTTCAGATAAGCGTATTAAGATGCTTTGTTCCCCTTGAACCTCTGCTTTCCTATTGCCTTCTTCCAATCATTCATACTCCTTTCCATGGCAAGCGTTATGTTGGGCATCATCGTTGTCAATGGCTACATCCCGTCCTCTCAGTGAAAATGGTCCTGATGCTCTGTCACAACATCGACTAATCAGCTGTCAGTTCTCGATCATGTCGGAATAGGATCCATTGATCCTTTTGCGTCTGTCACACGCCCCACAATCACGAGTTTGAAGCTCGTCACAGTCATTCCTTCCCAGATCCTACTCGGAATACCACAGACAAGGTTTAGACTTTCCAGATCTCAGGAATGGCTGCCATTAATTCTAGCCTATACCACGAAGGTTCCAATCTTAGATCAGAAACCCAAGAGATACGCATTCAAGCCATTGCTAGTAGAATAGAGGTGGTTGTCAGGCACATGTTCATAGGTGAGAATGATGATGAGTGTCACGGATCATCACATTCATCAAGTTGAAGAACGAATGAATATCTTGGAGAAGAAATAGACTTGAGTTGAATAGAAAAACAATAGTATTTCGTATTAATTCATGAAGAACAGCAGAGCTCCACACCTTAATCTATGGTGTGTAGAAACTCCACCGTTGAAAATACATAAGAACAAGGTCTAGACATGGCCGTGAGGCCAGCCCCCAAACGTGAAAAGAACTATGAAAGTATATGAAAGTGTGTAAAAGAGATATAAATACAATAGCAAAAGGTCCTATTTATAGAAAACTAGTAGCCTAGGGTTACAGAAATAGGTAATTAATGCAGAAATCTTCTTCCGGGCCCACTTGGTGTGTGCTTGGGCTGAGCATTGAAGCATTTTCATGTAGAGACTTTTCTTGGAGTTAAACGCCAGCTTTTGTGCCAGTTTGGGCGTTTAACTCCAGCTTTTGTGCCAATTTTGGAGTTAAACGCCAGAATTCTTGAGCTGACTTGGAATGCCTGTTTGGGCCATCAAATCTCGGGCAAAGTATGGACTATTATATATTGCTGGAAAGCCCAGGATGTCTACTTTCCAACGCAATTGAGAGTGCGCCAATTGGGCTTCTGTAGCTCCAGAAAATCCACTTTGAGTGCAGGGAGATCAGAATCTAACAGCATTTGCAGTCCTTTTTCAGCCTCTGAATCAGATTTTTGCTCAGGTCCCTCAATTTCAGCCAGAAAATACCTGAAATCACAGAAAGACACACAAACTCATAGTAAAGTCCAGAAGAATGATTTTTATTTAAAAACTAATAAAAACATAATAAAAACTAATTAAAATATACTAAAAACATACTAAAAACAATGCCAAAAAGCGTATAAATTATCCGCTCATCACAACACCAAACTTAAATTGTTGCTTGTCCCCAAGAAACCGAAAATAAAATAGGATAAAAAGAAGAGAATATACAATGAATTCCAAAAACATCTATGAAGATCAGTATTAATTAGATGAGCGGGGCTTTTAGCTTTTTGCTTCTGAACAGTTTTAGCATCTCACTTTATCCCTTGAAGTTCAGAATGATTGGCATCTATAGGAACTCAGAATCCAGATAGTGTTATTGATTCTCCTAGTTAAGTATGTTGATTTTTGAACACAGCTACTTTATGAGTCTTGGCCGTGGCCCTAAGCACTTTGTTTTCCAGTATTACCACCGGATACATAAATGCCACAGACACATAACTGGGTGAACCTTTTCAGATTGTGACTCAGCTTTGCTAGAGTCCCCAATTAGAGGTGTCCAGGGTTCTTAAGCACACTCTTCTTTTTGCTTTGGACCTCGACTTTAACCGCTCAGTCTCAAGTTTTCACTTGACACCTTCACGCCACAAGCACATGGTTAGGGACAGCTTGGTTTAGCCGCTTAGGCCAGGATTTTATTCCTGTGAGCCCTCCTATCCACTGATGCTCAAAGCCTTGGATCCTTTTTATCACCCTTGCCTTTTGGTTTAAAGAGGTATTGGCTTTTTCTGCTTGCTTTTTTTTTTTGCAAGCTTTTCACTGCTTTTTCTTGCTTCAAGAATCAATTTTATGATTTTTCAGATCATCAGATAACATTTCTCTTTTTCCTTTCATTCTTTCAAGAGCCAACAATTTTAACATTCATAAACAATCAAATTCAAAAGTATGCACTGTTCAAGCATTCATTCAGAAAAATAATAGCATTGCCACCACATCAAAATAATTAAACTGTTTTAAAATTCAAAATTCATGTACTTCTTTTTATTTTTCAATTAAAAACATTTTTCATTTAAGAAAGGTGATGGATTTATTTTCATAGCTTTAAGGCATAGACACTTAGACACTAATGATCATGTAATAAAGACACAAACATAAATAAACATAGAGTACAATTTTCAAAAAACAGAAAATAAAGAACAAGGAAATTAAAGAACGGGTCCACCTTAGTGATGGCGGCTTGTTCTTCCTCTTGAAGATCTTATGGAGTGCTTGAGCATCCTCAATGTCTCTTCCTTGCCTTTGTTGCTCTTCTCTCATGGTTCTTTCATCTTCTCTAATTTCATGGAGGAGGATGGAATGCTCTTGGTGCTCCACCCTTAGTTGTCCCATGTTGGAACTTAATTCTCCTAGGGAGGTGTTGATTTGCTCCCAATAGTTTTGTGGAGGAAAATGCATCCCTTGAGGAATCTCAGGGATTTCATGATGAGGAATTTCCTCATGCTCTTGATGAGGTTCTCTTGTTTTCTCCATCCTTTTCTTAGTGATGGGTTTGTCCTCATCAATGAGAATGTCTCCCTCTATGTCAATTCCAACCGAATTGCAAAGGTGACAAATGAGATGAGGGAAGGCTAACCTTGCCAAAGGAGAGGACTTGTCCGCCACCTTGTAGAGTTCTTGGGATATAACCTCATGAACTTCCACTTCCTCTCCAATCATGATGCTATGTATCATGATAGCCCGGTCTATAATAGCTTCGGACCGGTTGCTAGTGGGAATGATTGAGCGTTGGATGAACTCCAACCATCCCCTAGCCACGGGCTTGAGGTCATGCCTTCTTAGTTGAACCGGCTTCCCTCTTGAATCTCTCTTCCATTGAGCGCCCTCTTCACATATGTCCATGAGGACTTGGTCCAACCTTTGATCAAAGTTGACCCTTCTAGTGTATGGGTGTGCATCTCCTTGCATCATAGGCAAGTTGAATGCCAACCTTACATTTTCCGGACTAAAATCTAAGTAATTCCCCCGAACCATTGTAAGCCACTTCTTAGGGTCCGGGTTCACACTTTGATCATGGTTCTTGGTGATCCATGCATTGGCATAGAACTCTTGAACCATTAAGATCCCGACTTGTTGAATGGGGTTGGTGAGAACTTACCAACCTCTTCTTCGGATCTCATGTCGGATCTCCGGATATTCGCCCTTTTTGAGCTTAAAAGGGACCTCGTGGATCACCTTCTTCTTGGCCACAACTTCATAGAAGTGGTCTTGATGCACCCTTGAGAGGAATCTCTCCATCTCCCATGACTCAGAGGTGGAAGCTTTTGCCTTCCCTTTCCTCTTTCTAGAGGTTTCTCTGGCCTTTGGTGTCATAAATGGTTATGGAAAAACAAAAAGCTTTAGCTTTTACCACACCAAACTTAGAAGGTTGCTCGTCCTCGAGCATAAGAAGAAAGAAGAGAGTAGAAGAAGAAGAAATAGAGGAGATGGAGTGGGCTTTGTGTTTCGGCCAAGGGGGAAATTGGTGTTTAGATTGTGTGAAAATGAAGGAGTGAAGATGGGTTTATATAGGGGTGAGAGGGGTGTGTATGGTTCGGCCATTATGGGTGGGTTTGGAAGGAAAAGTGGTTTGAATTTGGATGGTGAGGTAGGTGGGGTTTTATGAAGGATGGATGTGAGTAGTGAAGAGAATGGTGGGATTTGATAGGTGAAGGGTTTTTGGGGAAGAGGTATTGAGGTGATTGGTGAATAGGTGAAGAAGAGAGAGAGAGGTGGGGTAGGTGGGGATCCTGTGGGGTCCACAGATCCTGAGGTGTCAAGGATATCTCATCCCTGCACCAAGTGGCGTGTAAAACGCCCCTTTCTGCCAATCCTGGCATTAAACGCCAGGCTGCTGCCCATTTCTGGCGTTTAACGCCATCTTCTTGCCCATTCTTGGCGTTAAACGCCAGTCTGGTGCCCATTTCTGGCGTTAAACGCCAGAATGGTGCCAGACTGGGCGTTTAACGCCCATTCTGCTACCTTTACTGGCGTTTAAACGCCAGTAACTGTCTCATCCAGGGTGTTCTGTTTTTCATTCTATTTTTCACTTTGTTTTTGCTTTTTCAATTGTTTTTGTGACTTCACATGATCATCAACCTACAGAAAACATAAAATAACAATAAAAAATAGAAATTTAACATAGATAAGTAAAAATTGGGTTGCCTCCCAACAAGCGCTTCTTTAATGTCAATAGCATGACAGTGGCTCTCATGGAGCCTCACAGATGTTCAGAGCAATGTTGGAACCTCCCAACACCAAACTTAGAGTTTGAATGTGGGGGTTCAACATCAAACTTAGAGTTTGGTTGTGGCCTCCCAACACCAAACTTAGAGTTTGACTGTGGGGGCTTTGTTTGACTCTGTATTGAGAGAAGCTCTTCGTGCTTCCTCTCCATGGTGACAGAGGGATATCCTTGAGCTTTAAACACAAGGGAGTCTCCATTCACTTGAATGATCAATTCTCCTCTGTCAACATCAATCACAGCTTTTACTGTGGCTAGGAAGGGTCTGCCAAGGATGATGGATTCATCCATACACTTCCCAGTCTCTAGGACTATGAAATCAGCAGGGATGTAATGGTCTTCAACCTTTACCAAGACATCCTCTACAAGTCCATAAGCTTGTTTCTTTGAATTGTCTGCCATCTCCAGTGAGATTCTAGTAGCTTGTACCTTAATGATCCCTAGCTTCTCCATTACAGAGAGAGGCATACGGTTTATGCTTGACCCTAGGTCACACAAAGCCTTCTCAAAGGTCATGGTGTCTATGGTACAAGGGATTGAGAACTTTCCAGGGTCTTGTCTCTTTTGAGGTAATCTCTGCCTAGTCAAGTCATCCAGTCCTTTGATGAGCAATGGAGGTTCATCCTCCCAAGTCTCATTACCAAACAACTTAGCATTTAGCTTCATGATTGCTCCAAGGTACTTAGCAACTTGCTCTTCAGTAACATCTTCATCCTCTTCAGAGGAAGAATACTCATCAGAGCTCATGAATGGCAGAAGTAAATTCAATGGAATCTTTATGGTCTCAGTGTGAGCCTCAGATTCCCATGGTTCCTCATTAGGGAACTCCTTGGAGGCCAGTGGACGTCCATTGAGGTCTTCCTCAGTGGAGATCACTGCCTCTTCCTCCTCTCCAGGTTCGGCCGTGTGGGTTGTGGTTATGGCCTTGCACTCTCTCTTTGGATTCTCTTCTGTATTGCTTGGGAGAGTACTATGAGGGAGTTCAGTAATTTTTTTACTCAGCTGACCCAATTGTGCCTCCAAATTTCTAATGGAGGACCTTGTTTCAGTCATGAAACTTTGAGTGGTTTTGATTAGATCAGAGACAATGGTTGAGGGGCTCTACTTAGAATTCTCTGTCTGTTGCTGAGAAGATGATGGAAAAGGTTTGCTATTGCTAAACCTGTTTCTTCCACCATTATTGTTGTTGAAACCTTGTTGAGGTCTCTATTGATCCTTCCATGAGAGATTTGGGTGATTTCTCCATGAAGGATTATAGGTGTTTCCATAGGGTTCTCCCATGTAATTCACCTCTTCCATTGCTGGGTTCTCAGGATCATAAGCTTCTTCTTCAGAGGAAGCTTCCTTAGTACTGCCTGTTGCTGCTTACATTCCAGACAGACTCTGAGAAATCATATTAACTTGTTGGGTCAATATTTTATTCTGAGCCAATATGGCATTCAGAGTATCAATCTCAAGAACTCCTTTCTTCTGAGTTGTCCCATTATTCACAGGATTCCTCTCAGAGGTGTACATGAATTGGTTATTTGCAACCATTTCAATGAGTTCTTGAGCTTCTGCAGGCGTCTTCTTCAGATGAAGAGATCCTCCAGCAGAGCTATCCAATGACATCTTGGATAGTTCAGATAGACCATCATAGAAGATTCCTATGATGCTCCATTCTGAAAGCATGTCAGAAGGGCACCTTCTGATCAATTGCTTGTATCTCTCCCAAGCTTCATAGAAGGACTCACCATCCTTCTGTCTAAAGGTTTAGACTTCCACTCTAAGCTTACTCAATTTTTGAGGTTGAAAAAACTTTGTCAAGAAGGTATTGACTAGTTTTTCCCAAGAGTTTAGGCTTTTCTTAGGTTGTGAATCCAACCATGTTCTAGCTCTGTCTCTTACAGCAAAAGGAAAAAGCATAAGTCTGTAGACTTCAGGGTCAACCCCATTGGTCTTGACAGTGTCACAGATTTGCAAGAATTCAGCTAAGAACTGATGAGGATCTTCCAATGGAAGTCCATGAAACTTGCAATTCTGTTGCATTAGAGAAACTAATTGAGGCTTAAGCTCAAAGTTGTTTGCTCCAATGGCAGGGATAGAGATGCTTCTCCCATAGAAATCAGGAGTAGGTGCAGTAAAGTCACCAAACACCTTCCTTGCATTGTTGGCATTGTTGTTGTTTTCGGCTGCCATGGTTTCTTCTTCTTTGAAGAGTTCTGTTAGGCCCTCTAAAGAGAATTGTTCTTTAGCTTCTCTTAGCTTTCTCTTCAAGGTCCTTTCAGGTTCAGGATCAGCTTGAACAAGTATGCCTTTATCTTTGTTCCTGCTCATATGAAAGAGAAGAGAACAAGAAAGTAGGGAATCCTCTATGTCACAGTATAGAGATTCCTTGAGGTGTCAGAGGAGAAGAAGAATAGAAGGAGGAGGTGGAAAAGAGGGAATTCGAACTTATCAAGAGGGACAAAGTTCGAATTGCACCTTGATGAGGAGTCTTAGTCCTTTAAATAGAAGGATGTGAAAAGAGAGGAAGAATTTTCGAAAATAAATTAAAAGATTTTAAAAAGAAATTTGAAAATTTGATTGAGATTTTCGAAAACTAAGATTGGGAAAGAAATAAAGTGATTTTTGAAAAAGATTTTGAAATTAGAAAAAAGATATGATTGAAAAAATTAATTTTGAAAAAGATATGATTGAAAAGATATGTTTGAAAAGATATGATTGAAAATCAATTTAGAAAAAGAAATTTTTTAAAATTAAAGTTGATTACTTGACTATCAAGAAATTAAAAGATATGATTTTAAAATTTAAAGTTTGATCCTTTCTTAATAGGCAAGTAACAACTTGAAAATTTTGAAGTAAATCTTTAATTGAAGCAAGGATTTTTGAAAATAGCAAAAATAAATATAAAATGGAAAGAAATTGATTTTGAAAGAGATATGATTGAAAAGATATGATTTGAAAAAGATTTGATTTTGAAAAATTATGAAAACTTGAAAAAAAATGTGAATTAAAAACAAAATCTTCCCTCTAGTGTCATCCTGGCGTTAAACGCCCAGAATGGTGCCCATTCTGGCATTTAACGCCCAAATCTCTACCTTTCTGGGCGTTAAACGCCCAGCCAGGTACCCTGGCTGGCGTTTAAACACCAGTTTTCCTTCTTCACTGGGCGTTTTGAACGCCCAGCTTTTTTTGTTTGATTCCTCTGCTGAATGTTCTGAATCTTCAATTTTCTGTATTATTGACTTGAAAAGACACAATTTTGAAAATATTTTTGAATTTTTAATAATGAGAAACAATAAGAATGCAACTAAGATAAAATAAACAATGCATGCAAGACACCAAACTTAAAAATTTTCATATAAAAGACACTAACAAATTGAGAATGCATATGAGAAACAACAAAACATACAAAACAAGAGAATTTAAAGATCAGAGCAATGAAATCATCAAGAACAACTTGAAGATCAATGAAGAACATGCATGAATTCGAAAAATGCAAGAAGAACAGAAACATGCAATTGACACCAAACTTAAAAATTAATACTAGACTCAAACAAGAAACATAAAATATTTTTGGTTTTATGATTTAAAATTTTTTTTTTGTGATTTTCGAAACTTATATGGAAAAGAAAATAAAGAGAATCAAAACTTTTAATGAGAATTCCAGGAATCATGCAATGTTAGTCTAAAGCTTCAGTCTAAAAAGATTAGACATGTTTGGCCAAGCTTCAGCAGGACATTACATTCAATAGCTAAATTGATGGGAATCAATCAGCTTTTGTGATGGTAAAAACATCACCTTGATACTCTAGAATTCATTCTTAAAAATTCTGAAAAGTACCTAATCTAGCAACAAGATGAACCGTCAGTTGTCCAAACTCGAATAATCCCCGGCAACGGCGCCAAAGACTTGGTGCTCTCAAATATGAATCACACTTTGTCACAATTCCACACAACTAACCAGCAAGTGCACTGGGTCATCCAAGTAATAAACCTTACGTGAGTAAGGGTCGATCCCACGGAGATTGTCGGCTTGAAGCAAGCTATGGTCATCTTGTAAATCTCAGTCAGGCAGATTCAAATGGTTATGGAGAATTGATAATTAAAAGATAAATAAAACATAAAATAAAGATAGGGATACTTATGTAATTCATTGGTGGATTTTAGATAAGCGTATGAAGATGCTTTGTTCCCCTTGAACCTCTGCTTTCCTATTGCCTTCTTCCAATCATTCATAGTCCTTTCCATGGCAAGCTTTATGTTGGGCATCACCGTTGTCAATGGCTACATCCCGTTCTCTCAGTGAAAATGGTCCTGATGCTCTGTCACAACATCGGCTAATCAGCTGTCGGTTCTCGATCATGTCGGAATAGGATCCATTGATCCTTTTGCGTTTGTCACACGCCCCACAATCGCGAGTTTGAAGCTCGTCACAGTCATTCCTTCCCAGATCCTACTCGGAATACCACAGACAAGGTTTAGACTTTCTGGATCTCAGGAATGGCTGCCACTAATTCTAGCCTATACCACGAAGGTTCCAATCTTAGATCAGAAACCCAAGAGATACACATTCAAGCCATTGCTAGTAGAACAGAGGTGGTTGTCAGGCACATGTTCATAGGTGAGAATGATGATGAGTGTCACGGATCATCACATTCATCAAGTTGAAGAACGAATGAATATCTTGGAGAAGAAATAGACTTGAGTTGAATAGAAAAACAATAGTACTTCGTATTAATTCATGAAGAACAGCAGAGCTCCACACCTTAATCTATGGTGTGTAGAAACTCCACCGTTGAAAATACATAAGAACAAGGTCTAGGCATGGCCGTGAGGCCAGCCCCCAAACGTGAAAAGAACTATGAAAGTATATGAAAGTGTGTAAAAGAGATATAAATACAATAGCAAAAGGTCCTATTTATAGAAAACTAGTAGCTAGGGTTACAGAAATAGGTAATTAATGCAGAAATCTTCTTCTGGGCCCACTTGGTGTGTGCTTGGGCTGAGCATTGAAGCATTTTCGTGTAGAGACTTTTCTTGGAGTTAAACGCCAGCTTTTGTGCCAGTTTGGGCGTTTAACTCCAGCTTTTGTGCCAGTTTTGGAGTTAAACGCCAGAATTCTTGAGCTAACTTGGAACGCCTGTTTGGGCCATCAAATCTCGAGCAAAGTATGGACTATTATATATTTCTGGAAAGCCCATGATGTCTACTTTCTAACGCAATTGAGAGCGCACCAATTGGGCTTCTATAGCTCCAGAAAATCCACTTTGAGTGCAGGGAGGTCAGAATCCAACAGCGTCTGCGGTCCTTTTTCAGCCTCTGAATTAGATTTTTGCTTAGGTCCCTCAATTTCAGCCAGAAAATACCTGAAATCATAGAAAAACACAGAAACTCATAGTAAAGTCCAGAAGAGTGATTTTTATTTAAAAACTACTAAAAACATAATAAAAACTAATTAAAATATACTAAAAACATACTAAAAACAATGCCAAAAAGCGTATAAATTATCCGCTCATCAGGAGGCCACAACCAAACTCTAAGTTTGGTGTTGAGAGGCCCCAACCCTACTCTGATTATCTGTGAGGCTCCATGAGAGCTCACTGTCAAGCTATTGACAATAAAGAAGCGCTTATTGGGAGGCAACCCAGTTTTTACTTATCTATGTTAATTTTCTGTTTTCCATTTTTATTTTATGTTTTCTTTAGGATGATGATCATGTGGAGTTACAAAAATCAAAGCAAAGTCAAAAATAGCATTAAAATAGCTCACCCTGGAGGAAGAGCTTACTGGCGTTTATACGCCAGTAAGAAGCATCAGACTGGCGTTTAACGCCAGAAAGAAGCATCAAGCTGGCGTTAAACGCCAAAAATAAGCACCAAGTTGGCGTTCAACGCCAAGAAAGGGAAAAAGCTGGCGTTTAACGCCAGAAACAAGCAGCAGTCTGGCGTTAAATGCCAGGATTGCACACCAAGGGCATTTTGCATGCCTCAATGGAGCAGGGATGCTAAGTCCTTGACCCCTCAGGATCTGTGGACCCCACAGGATTCCCACCTACCTCACCATTCCAATTCAAACCATTCCCCTCCCATACTCACCCATTCACACACCTCCTTCTCCTCCACTTCTCCTTCTACTCCCTTCTATCTTCTTTTGCTCGAGGACGAGCAAACCTTTTAAGTTTGGTGTGGAAAAAAAGCGTTGCTTTTTGTTTTTCCATAACCATTTATGGCACCTAAGGCCGGGGAAACCTCTAGAAAGAGGAAAAGAAAGGCAGTTGGTTCCACCCCCGAGTCATGAGAGATGGAGAGGTTCATCTCAAGGGTCCATAGTTCAGTGGTAGAGCATTTGACTGCAGATCAAAGAGCTATGAGGAAGGAGCAACAAAGACAAGCAAGAGACATAGAGGAGTTCAAGAGCACCATTGGTTCTTCAAGAAGAGGAATACGCCACCCTCACTAAGGTGGACCCATTCCTTAATCTCCTTGTTCTTATTTCTCTGTTTTTCGTTTACTATGCTTTATGTTTATTTATGTTTGGGTCTTATTACATGATCACTAGTATCTAAGTGTCTATGTCTTAAAGATATGAATGTCCTATGAATCCATCACCTTTCTTAAATGAAAAATGTTTTCTGAAAAAGAAAAAGAAGTACATGAATTTTGAATTTTAAAATAGTTTAATTATTCTGATGTGGTGGCAATACTTTTTGTTTTTTGAATGAATGCTTGAACAGTGCATATGTCTTTTGAATTTGTTGTTTATGAATGTTAAAATTGTTGGCTCTTGAAAGAATGATGAAAAAGGAGAAATGTTATTTGATAATCTGAAAAATCATAAAAATGATTCTTGAAGCAAGAAAAAGCAGTGAAGAACAAAGCTTGCAGAAAAAAAATATGCGAAAAAAAAAAAGAAAGAAGAGAGCAAGAAAAAAAAAAGCAGGCAGAAAAAGCCAAAAGCTCTTTAAACCAAAAGGCAAGAGCAAAAAGCCAATAGCCCTTAAAACCAAAAGGCAAGGGTAATAAAAAGGATCCAAGACTTTGAGCATCAGTGGATAGGAGGTCCCACAGGAATAAAATCCTGGCCTAAGCGGCTAAACCAAGCAGTCCCTAACCATGTGCTTGTGGCGTGAAGGTGTCAAGTGAAAACTTGAGACTGAGCGGTTAAAGTCGAGGTCCAAAGCAAAAACAGAGTGTGCTTAAGAACCCTGGACACCTCTAATTGGGGACTTTAGCAAAGCTGAGTCACAATCTGAAAAGGTTCACCCAGTTATGTGTCTGTGGCATGTATGTATCCAGTTGTAATACTGGAAAACAGAGTGCTTAGGGCCACGGCCAAGACTCATAAAGTAGCTGTGTTCAAGAATCAACATACTGAACTAGGAGAATCAATAACACTATCTAAATTCTGAGTTCCTATAGATGCCAATCATTCTGAACTTCAAAGGATAAAGTGAGATGCCAAAACTGTTCAGAAGCAAAAAGCTAATAGCCCCGCTCATCTAATTAAGACTAATCTTCATAGATGGTTTTGGAATTCATTTTATATTCTCTTCTTTTTATCCTACTTTGTTTTTAGTTGCTTGGGGACAAGCAACAATTTAAGTTTGGTGTTGTGATGAGCGGATAATTTATACGCTTTTTGGCATTATTTGTAGGTAGTTTTTAATATGTTTTAGTCACTTTTTATTATATTTTTATTATTTTTTAAATAAAAATCACATTTCTGGAGTTTAATATGAGTTTGTGTGTTTTTCTGTAATTTCAGGTATTTTCTGGCTAAAATTGAGGGAGCTGAGCAAAAATCTTATTCAGGCTGAAAAAGGATTGCTGATGTTGTTGGATTCTGACCTCCTTGCACTCGGAATAAATTTTTTGGAGCTACAGGATTCCAATTGGCACGCTCTCAATTGCGTTGGAAAGTAGACATCCAGGGCTTTCCAGAAATATATAATAGTTCATACTTTTCTCAAGGATAGACGATATAAACTGGCGTTCAACGCCAGTTCCATGTTGCATTAACGCCAGAAACAGGTTACAAGTTGGAGTTAAACGCCAGAAACAGGTTACAACCTGGTGTTTAACTCTAGAAACAGCCTAGGCATGTGTAAAGCTCAAGTCTCATCCCCAACACACACCAAGTGGGCCCCAGAAGTGGATCTCTGCACTATCTATCTTAGTTTACTCATTTTCTGTAAACCTAGGTTACTAGTTTAGTATTTAAACAACTTTTAGAGATTTATTTTACACCTCATGACATTTTTAGATCTGAACTTTGTACTCTTTGACAGTATGAGTCTCTAAAATCCATTGTTGGGGGTGAGGAGCTCTGCTGTGTCCCGATGAATTAATGCAATTATTTCTGTTTTCTATTCAAACACGCTTGTTTCTATCTAAGACGTTCATTCGCACTTCAATATGATGGATGTGATGATCCGTGACAGTCATCACCATTCTCAACCTATGAATGCGTGCCTGAAAACCACCTCCGTTCTACCTTCGATTGAATGATTATCTCTTGGATTCCTTAATCAGAATCTTCGTGGTATAAGCTAGAATCCATTGACAGCATTCTTAAGAATCCGGAAAGTCTAAACCTTGTCTGTGTTATTCCAAGTAGGATTCAGGGATTGAATGACTGTGACGAGCTTCAAACTCACAAAGGTTGGGCGTAGTGACCGACGTAAAAGGATCAATGGATCCTATTCCAGCATGAGTGAGAACCGACAGATGATTAGCCGTGCGGTGACAGCACACCTAGACCATTTTCACTGAGAGAACGGATGGTGGCCATTGACAACGGTGATCCACCAACACACAGCTTGCCATAGGAGGAACCTTGCGTGCGTGAAGAAGAAGACAGGGGGAAAGCAGAGATTCAGAAGACAAAGCATCTCCAAAACTCTAACATATTCTCCATTACTGCATAACAAGTATTTAATTCATGCTCTTTTATTTTTTGCAATCCAAACTGATAATTATAATTGATATCCTGACTAAGAATTACAAGATAACCATAGATTGCTTCAAGCCAACAATCTCCGTGGGATTCGACCCTTACTCACGTAAGGTATTACTTGGATGACCTAGTGCACTTGCTGGTTAGTGGTACGAGTTGTGAAAAGTGTGATTTACAATTCGTGCACCACTTCTCTTTGCCTTTTCCTTATAGATCTTGGCATTTTCATAGGCTTGAGATCTAAACTCCTCCATTTCCTGCAGCTGCAAGATCCTTTTTTCACCAGCAGCGACGCTATCAAAATTTAGTAGCTTGAGAGCCCAGAGGACTTTGTGTTCCAGCTCCAATGGTAAATGACAGGCCTTTCCATACACCAGTTGATATGGGGACATCCTGATTGGTGTTTTGAATGCCGTTCTGTATGCCCAAAGAGCGTCATCTAGCTTCTTTGACCAGTCCTTTCTTGATGCTCCTACAGTCTTTTCCAGAATCCTTTTTAGCTCTCTGTTAGATATCTCAGTTTGCCCACTTGTTTGGGGGTGGTAAAGTGTGGCAACCTTGTGTTTCACCCCGTATCGTAGGAGGAGAGCTTCTAGTGGTCTGTTACAAAAATGGCTCCCTCCATCACTGATGAGTGCTCGTGGGACTCCGAACCAGCTAAAGATATTCTTTCTAAGGAAGTTCATGACCACCTTGTTATTATTTGTTGGGGTTGCAATAGCCTCTACCCACTTGAAAACGTAATCCACTGCTACCAAGATATACTTGTTTGAATATGAGGTTGGGAATGGTCCCATGAAATCGATTCCCCACACATCAAACAGTTCCAGTTCTAAGATTAAATTCTGTGGCATCTCATTTCTTTTGGGTAAGTTTCCAGCTCTTTGGCATTCATTGCAGTTCTTTACTAATTCTTTGGCATCCTTGAAAAGGGTGGGCCAAAAGAATCCACTTTGTAACACCTTGGCTGCAGTTCTTTCCCCTCCAAAATAGCCTCCATAGCACAAGTCGTGGCAGTTCCACAGGACCTCTCGTCCCTCTTCTTCTAAAATAAATCTTCTCAGGATTCCATCTGAATACTTCTTGAAGAGATATGGCTCATCCCAAACAAAATATTTTGCGTCATTGATGAGCTTTCTTTTTTTATGTTTGTTGATCTCTGGAGGTAAAGCCCCAGTTGCCTTGAAATTGGCAATGTCTGCAAACCAGGGTGCTTTGTGAACCGTCATTAACTGCTCATCTGGGAAGCACTCATTCACACTGGCATCATGTGTTCCACCTTTGTCATGAGGGATTCTGGATAGGTGATCGGCTACGTTGTTCTCCACTCCTTTCTTGTCTCTGATCTCAATATTGAATTCCTGCAACAACAAGATCCATCTAATCAGTCTTGGTTTTGATTCTTGCTTGGCAAATAAGTATTTAAGTGCTGTGTGATCTGTGAAAACGATCACTTTGGCACCAATGAGGTATGATCTAAACTTGTCAAATGCAAAAACTATTGCCAGTAACTCCTTTTCAGTAGTGGTATAATTTCTTTGAGTGTCATTGAGAACTTTGCTGGCATAGTATATCACATGGACCAAGTTATCTTTCCTCTGTCCGAACACTGCCCCAACTGCAAAATCAGATGCATCGCACATCAGTTCAAATGATAAGTTCCAATCAGGTGGGGAAATGATAGGGGCAGAGGACAGCCTCTTTTTCAAGTTTTCGAATGCTAGCATGCACTTTTCATCAAAGATAAATGGTGAATCGGATACAAGGAGATTGCTTAAGGGCTTGGCTATCTTTGAAAAATCTTTAATAAATCTTCTGTAAAAACCAGCATGCCCTAAAAAGCTCCTAATTGCCTTGACATCACTTGGTGGGGGTAATTTTTCAATGAGTTCCACCTTAGCTCTGTCTACCTCAATGGCTTGGTTAGAAACCTTATGGCCAAGGACTATTCCTCATGTCACCATAAAGTGGCATTTTTCCCAATTCAAGACCAGATTGGTTTCTTGACATCTTTTTAATACCAGGGCAAGGTGATTTAGGCAATTAGGAAAGGAATCTCCGAATACTGAAAAGTCATCCATAAAGACTTCAATGAATTTCTCTATCATATCTGAGAAGATAGAGAGCATGCAGCGTTGAAACGTTGCAGGAGCATTACATAGCCCAAATGGCATGCGCCTGTATGCAAACACTCCACATAGGCAAGTAAATGACGTTTTCTCCTGGTCTCTTGGATCAACCACTATTTGATTATATCCTGAGTACCCATCTAGAAAATAGTAATATGCGTGTCCTGCAAGTCTTTCCAACATCTGATCCATGAAGGGGAGTGGGAAGTGGTCTTTTCTTGTGGCTTCATTGAGTTTTCTGTAGTCAATGCACATCCTCCATCTTGTGACCGTTCTTGTAGGGATGAGTTCGTTCCTCTCATTGGGTACTACAGTGATTCCTCCTTTCTTGGGGACCACTTGGACGGGGCTGACCCATGGACTATCCGAAATTGGGTAGATTACCCCTCCTTGCTACAGCTTCATGACTTTCTTCTATACCACTTCTTTCATGACTGGATTTAGCCTCCTTTGGGGTTGGATGGATGGTTTGGTATCATCTTCTAGCAGTATCTTATGCATGCATATGGGCGAACGGATTCCCTTCAGGTCAGCGAGGGTCCATCCAATGGCATCCTTATGCTTTTGTAATACTTGGAGTAGTTCCTCCTCTTGTTCTTGGCTGAGGGCTGAGTTTATGATCACTGGGTAACTTTTATTTTCTCCTAAATATGTATATTTGAGAGTGGGTAGCAATGCTTTGAGTTCAAGTTTGGGTGCTTCTTTTCTTTCATTCTCCTCTTCTAGTGTGCCCTGAACATGAACCTCCGCTGTTGCAGCCTCTTCGCTTGATGCTGATTCCTCTTCTGTTAACCCCTCAAGTTCTTCTTCTTCAAAAGTCTCTTGTACTGCATCTTCCAGTGAATTCAACCTTAAACATTCTCCCAATGGTTCTTGTAGGTAACTCATGGCCTTGAACACATTGAATATCATCTTCTCATTGTGTAATCTCAAGGTAAGTTCACCTTTTTGGACATCAATGATAGCTCCAGCCGTGGCTAAGAATGGTCTTCCCAGGATGATAGAAGCATTGGCTCCTTCCTTCATATACAACACTACAAAGTCTGCTGGGAAGATAAAATCTCATACCTTCACTAGCAAGTCTTCTACTATGCCGTGAGGAAACTTGAATGATCGGTCTGCCAGTTGTAGGGCCATTTTTTTTGGTTTGGCCTCTTCAATCCTCATTTTTCTCATTATAGCTACAGACATCAGATTTATGCTGGCTCCTAAATCACATGGGGCCTTTTCCACTGTGATTTCCCCTATAATACAAGGAATCTGGAAGCTCCTAGGATCCTTCAATTTCTGGGGTAGTTTGTGCTGAATGATGACACTACATTCTTCGGTTAGTATCACAGTCTCATTGTTCTTCCAGCTTCTCTTCTTGGTCATCAATTCCTTTAAGAACTTGGCATAGAGCGGCATTTGCTCTATTGCTTCAGCAAAGGGTATGTTAATCTGTAGTTTCTTGAAGATTTCTAAAAAATCTTAAGAACTGGCTGTCATCCCCCTTTTTTCCAATTGCTGAGGGTATGGGACTTTTGGAACGTATGGCTTCAGCACTTCCCATTTTTTATGTGTATTGGAAGTGGGAACTTGAACTTCATCTTGTCCTTCTTCCTTTTCAATTGAGTCCTTCTCTTGTGGTTTCTTGGAGGTCTCCTTCAATTCCTTTCCACTTCTGAGGGTGATAGCCTGACACTCCTCCTTTGGGTGTGAATCAGTGTTGCTACAAAGGTTATGGCTAGGAATTTGCTTAAATAGGTAGCCAATTTGTGTCTCAAGTTTCTTGATGGCAGCATCTTGATTTTACATATTGGATTGCACTTCCTCTCTGAACATTTTACAGTCTTGAACTTCTTTGCATATACGTTCAAGTAGAGTCTCAATCCTTGAGAGTCTATCTTCGGATGATGGTGAGTTGAGATTAGAGGGATGAGACGGGCCATTTTGGTTTTGATATGGATGTTGAGAGGTATTGTTAGGTGGGTGCTGATATGATCTCTGTGTGGAATGTTGGTGAGCTATATTGTTGTTGGGATTGTGACGTCTTTGATCTTGGCCTTGATCTTGTTGATTTCCCTACCCAAAGTTTGGGTGGTTCCTCCAACCAGGATTATAAGTTTTGGAGTATGGATCATGGGTCTGCCTAGGTGAGTTCCCAATGTAGTTGGCTTGTTCCTGATCACCCTCTGCCTCTGCATTCACTCCTTCTTGAGCTGTTGATGAGGTGGTGATTGCTGCTACTTGGTTCCTTTCCATCTTCTTGGTAAGGTCAGCCAACTGTTTGGTGATCAACTTGTTCCAAGCCAGCAGTGCATCCACGTTGTTCAGCTCCATCACTCCTCTAGTATTGCCTCTTTTAGAAGCATAGAAGTAGTCATTCTCGACTACAGTCTCAATGACATCTATGGCTTCTTCAATGGTCTTCTTCTTGTTCAGAGATCCCCTGGATGAGTGGTCTACTGCCTTCTTTGATTCATAAGAGAGACCCTCATAGAAAATATGTAACTGCACCCATTCATTGAACATGTCTGATGGGCACCTTCTTGTCAAGTCCTTAAACCTCTCCCATGCTTCATAGAGAGTTTCACCATCTTGTTGCCTGAATGTTTGTACTTCAACTCTCAACCTGTTAATTCTCTGAGGAGGGTAGAATCTCGCCAAGAATTTGTTCACCACATCTTCTCAGATTGTTAAACTCTCCTTCGGGAAAGATTCCAGTCATTTAGATGCTTTGTCTTTGAGTGAAAAGGGGAACAAAAACAATCTATAGGTGTCAGGATGAACACCATTTGACTTCACATTATCACATATCCTTAGGAAGGTGGTGAGGTGTTGATTGGGGTCTTCTTAGACACTTCCTCCGAATGAACAGTTGTTCTGAACAAGGGTGATGAGCTGTGGCTTTAGTTCAAAGTTATTGGCATGTATGGTTGGCTTTTGGATGCTACTTCTGCAATTTCCTGGGTTTGGATTGATGTAAGAGCCTAAAACTCTTCTCTCTTACCCAGCATGATGCACTGGACCTTCTCTGCCATGGTTGTGAGCCTCTTCTTCATGTTGGTTCTCCATATTCTCATCCATGTCTGGTTCAAAGTACTCCTCATCTTCCTCAGCACCAACGACTCTCTTTCCTCTTGCTTCCCTCCTTAATCTAAGGAGGGTCATCTCAGGTTCAGAATCAAAGGAAGTTGAAGCCCTGCTTCTTCTACCTGTCATATAACCAACAGAGCAAAAAGTAGGAAAGAGAATTCATGGAGAAATTACTGCTGTTAGGGGTGCTATTAGTGTGAGTGATGCAATATATCAAACAGTTAGTGGGTTAGTGAACTGAATTGTAAAAAAAATGAAGATAACACCACAAACGGGTAAGGGGTAAAGGGAAAAAAATAACTAAAACTGAAAGTAAATCACTCAAATGAGATTAAACAAAACAAAAGAAAAATGATCAATCTAGTTATCCGCTGACGTTAGGATTTTTTTGCCGGTAAAGAATTTTATAAAAATAGTTGTGTTGTAAATATAGTTTCTAAACCAACAGAAATCCCCTCGTACAAACGTTTTGGTTGTCACAAGTAACAAACCCCTAAATAAATTGATAACCGAAGTATTTAAACCTCGGGTTGTCTTCTCAAGGAACTACAGGGAAGTATGTTCTTATTATTGGTTATGAAGATTGTAAATTGGGGTTTTTAAGATGAGGAATAAGTAATTTAAATTGCAATTGAAATAAGTAAAAGACTGTAAAGTAAATAAATAACTGTAAAATAAACTTTTGGCAAGGTATGAGAAATTAGAAGTCCTATCCTAGTTATCCTTATCAATGATGATGAAGATTGAATCTTAATTCCACTCAGTTAGTCTTTACTTAAAGTAAAGAAAAGTCAAGTGACTAATTAGTTTGATCTTCAAATCCTAGTTAATCCCTAAGGAAAGATTGGGATTATTGAAGTTCAATTCAATTAGCAAAGATAACAATTATCAATCATGTTTGAGTTTGATACTCCTGAGTTACTGATTTCTTAACCAAGACCAAAAAGGGAAAAGTAAATCTACCGGAATAAAAATGTCTTCAGATTGGAAACAACAGCAATATAAATAAAAGAAGGCAATAATAAACTGAAATACCTCAAATAACATTAATTCAAATGAATAATCTGTAACATAGAAGAATTCATAAACTAAATCGAGAAGATAAATAAAAAGGAATATTGAACCTGATAAAAAGAGATAATCCTGAAAGCGAATAAAATCCTAAATCTAAATCCTAAAAGAGAGAGGAGAGAACCTCTCCCTCAAAACTACATCTAATTCATGAATACTAACTAATTGGAGACTCTCCTCTGAATGGATGTATTCCCTCACTTCATAACCTCTGATCTGTGCCTTCTGGACTTGGATTTGGGCCAAAAAGGGCTTCAGAAATCGCTGGGAGCATTTTCTGTAATTTCTGGTGCGTGGCCTCTGTCACGCGTCCGCGTGGGTTACGCGGTCGCGTCAATTGGGATTTTCCTTGCCACGCAGTCGCGTCAGTCATGCGTCCGCGTCATATGCGTTTCGCTCAAGGTGCGCGATCGCGTCAATCACGCGGTCGCGTCGCTGTTAATTCGCGCTGGCATGCGGCTGCGTCGTCCATGCGATCGCGTCATTGCATGTTTCTTCAAAAACTCCGTTTTGTGCTTTTCTTCCATTTTTGTATGTTTCCTTTCCATCCTTTAAGTCATTCCTGTCTTAGAAGATCTGAAACTACTCAACACACGAATCACGGCATCGAATAGAAATAAAGGATAATCAAAATAATTATTTTTAAGCATAGGAAACATGTTTTTCACATACATCATTAATAAGGAAGGGAAAGTAAAACCATGCAATTAATATGAATAAGTGGGTGAAGGATTGAATAAATCACTCAATTTGAGCACAATATATATCATAAAATATGGGTTTATCAACCTCCCCACACTTAAACAATAGCATGTCCTCATGCTAAATCCAAGATAAAGAGTAAGGTAAGGTTAAAGTGGTGGAATCTCATGCAATGCAATCTATTCTAAATGCAACTACCTAAATGCATTATGCAATTCTAATTATTTTTATTTACTTGTATATAAAGCTTACATGTAGTTGAATTAATTCACATTTCTCAAGGAATCATATATATAGCCAGACCTTAGATAATGATAAAGCACTTTTACAATTGAGATGGGAAAGAAAAATATTTTATAAACTTGCAAGACAATTAATAATTCAAGCAGAGATATATATTAATGAGCTATTGAACCCTCACTGAATTTTGTGTTTACTCTCTAGTCACTTAGTGTTTATTGGGTCAATCACTCTATTCTTCTTTTTATCCTTACTTTCTATGACTTTGTTCTTCATCTAACCAATCAACAATTATAGAATATAGGCATACAAAAGTCATGAGGTCTTTAATTAAGGTTGTAATGGGGCCAAGGTAAAGGTAAGGGTATATGTATAAGGCTAAGTGAGCTAATTAAGTGAATCCTTGATTAGTCTAAGATCTCACCTAACATACATACTTTGTAAAGCAAAGCTTCTTTACCTATTTTACCCATATTTTCCCACTTTTGATGTTACATGCTCATATTTACTTTTTATTTACTTTTATCCCATGTGCATTGCTTTTTGCATTTGGAAAATTCTTTTGTATCCCCTTTATTCAAATACTGAAAAAAAAATTTTTTAATGCACATGGTAATTCAATTATTTTGATTTCACATGAGCATGCTTCCCAAAAATTTTTATTTTGAATTATTTTATTCTTTTCAACTTTCTACCCTTTTTTTTTATCATCCATGTTCCCAATAGGTTTCCCACACTTAAACAATTACACAATTTCTATCTTAAGCTAACCAAGGATTCAACTTGGGATTTTTATTTTGTTTTTCTGCTTAAGGCTAGTAATGTGGTTTGTAGAATAAGAGGGGATTTAAAGGCTCAAGGGGGCTAACAAGGGTGATGTAAAAGGTAGGCTAATTTGGGATAAGTGAGCTAAAATCAAACAATGGCCTCAATTACTCTCTTGGTATGTATTTCTATTCTATAATCGGACATATAGATTAAAACAAAGTAAAGAACACCAGAATAAAAAAAGAATGATGGAACACACAGAAATAAAAATTATGGTTTGAATGTAACCATATAATTAAGCTCAAAACTCACAGGCTGTGTGTTCTCTAACTCAAAAATCATATATCAGTTATGTATGTCATGCAAGTAAAAATTAAGAGTTCCCATTATTCTCAATGTAAATCTTAAGGTGGCTTTAAAGTTCTAATGTTTCTCCTTGATGAAATGTTGTTAACTAACTAACATGTAATGCTATATATACAAGGTGTGGGTTGTTTTTATTCTGTTCAAGTCTCTAGTTTACTTCCTTTTATATTTTCAATTTAAACTAAGCTATTGATGAGCGGATATTTTATACGCTTTTTGGGGTTAATTTCATATAGTTTTTAGTATGTTTTAGTTATTTTTTAGTTTAATTCTATTAGTTTTTAGGAAAAATTCATATTTCTAGGCTTTACTATGAGTTGTGTGTTTTTCTGTAATTTCAGGTATTCTTCTGGCTGAAATTGAGGGAGCTGAGCAAAAATCTGATTTAGGCTGAAAAAGGACTGCTAATGCTGTTGGATTCTGACCTCCCTGCACTCAAAGTGGAGTTTTTGGAGCTACAGAACTCGAAATGGCGCGCTTCCAATTTCGTTGGAAAGTAGACATCCAGGGCTTTCCAGCAATATATAATAGTCCATACTTTTCACAAGGATAGATGACGTAAACTGGCATTCAACGCCAGTTCTCTGCCCAATTCTGGCGTCCAGCGCCAGAAAAGGATCAAAAGTTGGAGTTCAACGCCAGAAATGGATCCAAACCTGGCGTTGAACGCCCAAAATGGCCTTATGCACGTGAATTGCTTAAGTCTCAGCCCCAGCACACACCAAGTGGGCCCCAGAAGTGGATCTCTGCACCATCTGTCATAGTCTACTCACTTTTTGTAAACCTAGGCTACTAGTTTAGTATTTAAACAACTTTTAGAGACTTATTTTGAATCTCATGACATTTTAGATCTGAACTTTGTACTCTTTGACGGCATGAGTCTCTAAACTCCATTGTTGGGGGTGAGGAGCTCTGCTGTGTCTCGATGAAGTAATGCAAGTATTTCTGTTTTCCATTCAAACACACTTGTTCCTATCTAAGATGTTCATTCGCGCTTAACTGTGATGAAGGTGATGATCCGTGACATTCATCACCTTCCTCAAACCATGAATGTGTGCCTGATAACCACCTCCATTTTATATCCGATTGAATGAGTATCTCTTAGATTCCTTAATCAGAATCTCCGTGGTATAAGCTAGAACTGATGGCGGCATTCATGAGAATCCAGAAAGTCTAAACCTTGTCTGTGGTATTCCAAGTAGGATTCAATGATCGAATGACTGTGACGAGCTTCAAACTCGCGAGTGCTGGGCGTTAGTGACAGACGCAAAAGGATGAAGAATCCTATTCCAGTATGATCGAGAACCGACAGATGATTAGCCGTGCTGTGACAGAGCATGTGAGCATATTCTTCACTGAGAGGATGGGATGTAGCCATTGACGATGGTGATCCCCTACATACAGCTTGCCATAGGAGGACGTGCGTGCGTGAATTAGAAGACAGAGGAAAGCAGAGATTCAGAAGACAAAGCATCTCCAAAACTCCAACATATTCTCCATTACTGCATAACAAGTAACCTTTAATTTATGCTCTCTTGGTTATTCGCAATTCAACTGATAAACATAATAGACTTCCTGACTAAGATTTACAAGATAACCATAGATTGCTCCAAACTAACAATCTCCGTGGGATTCGACCCTTACTCACGTGAGGTATTACTTGGACGACCCAGTGCACTTGCTGGTTAGTGGTACGAGTTGTGAAAAGTGTGATTCACAAATTGTGCACCAAGTTTTTGGTGCCGTTGCCGGGGATTGTTCATGTTTTGACAACTAACGGTTTATTTTGTTGCTTAGATTAGGAAAAATTTCTCTTTTTGTTTAGAGTCTAGTATTATTGTCGTGCTAAAACTTTAGAATCCTTATTTTCTTGTTAAAATCTTTTTCAAAAATAATTTTTCTATTAAATCCTGTGCCAAATTTTAAGTTTGGTGTTTTCTTGTTGATTTCTCTGTGTTTTTCGAAAATTTTAGTTTGGTTTTCTAAAAATTTTAAGTTTGGTATTCTTCCTTCGTGTTCTTGTGTTCTTGTGAATCTTCAAAGTGTTCTTGAGTTTTCCTTGTGTCTTGATCTTAAAATTTTTAAGTTTGGTGTTCCTTAGTGTTTTTCCCTTAAAAATTTTCGAAAACAAGGAGCATCAGATCTAAAAATTTTAAATCTTGTGCTATCTTATTGTTTTCTCTCTCCTCTTTAAATTCAAAAATATCTTTGCTCTCTGTTTTAAAAGCAAATTTTCGAAATCTATTTCTAAAATTCAGATTTTTATTTTAAAATTTAAAACTCTTTTCAAAAAAAAATCATCATATCCTTTTCAAAACTTCTTAACCACTTTCTCTCTCCTCAGTTTTTCGAAATTCTTCACTCAATTTTTTTTATTTATTTTATTTTAATTTATTTCATTTTTGAAATAAATAAATAAATAAATAAATAAAAATATTTTCTCTATTTTACATCATCTCCCTTTCTCCATCATGGACATAAGCGAAAATGAACAGTCCAGGAGGACTCTGGGGTCATATTCTAACCCCTCTACTGCTTCATATGGGAGTAGTATCTGCATACCCTCCATTGGAGTCAGTAGCTTTGAGTTGAATCCTCAGCTCATTATCATGGTGCAGCAAAATTGCCAGTATTCCGGTCTTCCACAGGAAGAACCTACAGAGTTTCTGGCACAGTTTTTACAAATTGCTGACACAGTACATGATAAGGAAATAGATCAGGATGTCTACAGACTATTACTGTTTCCATTTGCTGTGAAAGATCGAGCTAAGAGGTGGTTAAATAACCAACCTAAGGCCAGCATAAGGACTTGGAAACAGCTGACAGAAAAATTCCTGAATCAATACTTTCCCCCAAAACGGATGACACAGCTAAGGCTGGACATCCAAGGCTTTAAACAAGGAGATAATGAATCTCTTTATGATGCCTGGGAGAGATACAGAGAGATGCTAAGAAAATGCCCCTTTGAAATGTTTTCAGAGTGGGTTCAGTTAGACATCTTCTATTATGGGCTTGCTGAAGGAGCTCAGATGTCTCTAGATTACTCAGCTGGTGGATCTATCCACATGAGAAAGACAATTGAAGAGGCTCAAGAGCTCATTGATACAGTTGCCAGGAATCAGCATCTGTACCTAAGCAATGACTCTTCCATGAAAGAAGAGGTTAAAACAGCAACTGCTGAACTCAGTCCTGTAAAACAAGCTGCTGAATTCAATCAGCAATTGGACTTTCTAACAAAGCAGTTAGCCGAATTCAAAGAAAGACTACAAGAGACAAGGATGGCTAATATACATATGGACGAACAGTTTAAGCAAACAAAGCAGCAGCTGTCAAGGCAAATAACAGAAGAATGCCAAGCAGTTCAACTAAGAAGTGGGAAAACATTAAATACCCCACCTCAAGGCAGCAAAAAGCCAAGAAATGAGCAAACCACCCAAGATTCACCTGAGGACAGTAAGAGCCCAGGGAAAAATAATTTTGGCGCTAAAATGCCAGAAAATTGGGGGAAGGCTGGCGCTGAACACCCAGACCATGGCCAAAACTGGCGTTCAACGCCAGAAACAAAGCAGGATTGGCGTTCAATGCCAGAAATGGGCAAGGATCTGGCGTTGAACGCCCAAAATGGGCAGGATCTGGCGCTGAACGCCCAAAATGGGCACAATTCTGGCGTTCAGACGCCAGGAACAGAGAAGGAGTTAGCATCTAACGTTACTCCAGTCTCTAACTCTGGCACTCAATTGCCAGTGAGGGATCAGACACACACAAATGCTGAAAGCAACCCCTCTAAAAAGGCTTCTTCAACCACTTCTGTAGGCAATAAACCTACAACAACTAAGGTTGAAGAATATAAAGCCAAGATACCTTATCCTCAAAAACTCCAGAAAGAGGAGCAGGATAAGCAATTTGCTCGCTTTGCAGATTATCTTAGGACTCTTGAAATAAAGATTCCTTTTGCAGAAGCACTTGAGCAAATACCTTCTTATGCCAAGTTCATGAAAGAGATCTTGAGTCATAAAAAGGATTGGAGAGAAACAGAAAGAGTTCTCCTCACTGAAGAATGTAGTGCAGTCATTCTGAAGAGCTTTCCTGAAAAGCTTAAAGACCCTGGGAGTTTTCTGATACCATGCATATTAGAAGGTAATTGCACCAAGATAGCTTTATGCGATCTTGGGGCAAGCATCAACCTAATACCTGCATCCACTATCAGAAAGCTTGGCTTAACTGAAGAAGTTAAACTAACCCGGATATGTCTCCAACTTGCTGATGGTTCCACTAAATACCCATCAGGCGTGATTGAAGACATGATTATCAGAGTTGGGCCATTCGCCTTTCCCACTGACTTTGTTGTGCTGGAAATGGAGGAGCACAAGAGTGCTACTCTCATTCTAGGAAGACCCTTCCTAGCAACTGGACGATCCCTCATTGACGTCCAACAGGGGGAAATAACCCTGAGAGTCAATGATGATGAATTCAAGTTGAACGCTGTTAAAGCTATGCAGCATCCAGACACATCAAAAGACTGCATGAAAGTTGATCTTATTGACTCTTTGGTAGAAGAGATCAACATGGCTGAGAGTCTTGAATCAGAGTTGGAAAACATCTTTAAAGATGTTCAACCTGATTTAGAGGATTTAGAGGACATGAAAGAGCCTCTGAAATTTCTTCTGGAAGAGGAAAAACCTCCTAAACCCGAGCTCAAGCCATTACCACCATCCTTGAAATATGCGTTTCTGGGAGAAGGTGACACTTTTCCAGTGATCATAAGCTCTGCTTTAAATTCACAGGAAGAGGAGGCACTTATTCAAGTGCTAAGGACACACAAGACAGCTCTTGGGTGGTCCATAGGTGACCTTAAGGGCATAAGCCCAGCTAGATGCATGCACAAAATCATATTGGAGGATAATGCCAAACCAGTGGTTCAACCACAGAGGCGGCTAAATCCAGCCATGAAAGAAGTGGTGCAGAAAGAGGTCACCAAATTACTAGAGGCTGGGATTATTTATCCTATTTCTGATAGCCCCTGGCTGAGCCCTGTCCAAGTCGTCCCAAAAAAGGGAGGCAAGACAATGATTCATAATGAAAAAATGAACTGGTTCCTACAAGAACAGTTACAGGGTGGCGCATGTGTATTGACTACAGAAGGCTCAATACAGCCACCAGAAAGGATCATTTTCCTTTACCATTCATAGACCAGATACTAGAAAGACTAGCAGGTCATGATTATTACTGCTTTTTGGATGGCTACTCAGGCTACAACCAGATTGCAGTAGATCCCCAGGATCAAGAGAAAACAGCATTCACATGTCCATCTGGAGTGTTTGCTTATAGAAGGATGCCATTTGGGCTATGTAATGCGCCTGCAACCTTCCAGAGATGCATGCTCTCTATTTTCTCTGATATGGTGGAAAAATTTCTGGAAGTCTTCATGGATGACTTCTCAGTATATGGAGACTCATTCAGCTCCTGTCTTGATCACCTGAAACTTGTTCTGAAAAGATGCCAAGAGACCAACCTAGTTTTAAACTGGGAAAAGTGTCACTTTATGGTGACTGAAGGAATTGTTCTTGGGCATAAAATCTCAAACAAGGGAATAGAGGTGGATCAAGCAAAAATAGAGGTAATTGAAAAATTACCACCACCTGCCAATGTTAAGGCAATCAGAAGCTTTCTGGGGCATGCAGGATTCTATAGGAGGTTTATAAAGGATTTCTCAAAAATCGCAAAACCTCTAAGCAATCTGCTAGCTGCTGACACGCCATTTGTGTTTGACACAGAGTGCCTGCAGGCGTTTGAAACGTTGAAAGCTAAGCTGGTCACAGCACCAGTCATTTCTGCACCAGACTGGACGTTACCATTTGAGCTAATGTGTGATGCCAGTGATCACGCCATTGGTGCAGTATTGGGACAGAGGCATGACAAGCTTCTACATGTCATTTATTATGCTAGTCGCGTTTTAAATGATGCCCAAAAAAATTACACAACCACAGAAAAAGAATTACTTGCAGTGGTTTATGCCATTGACAAGTTCAGATCATACTTAGTAGGATCAAAAGTGATTGTGTATACTGATCATGCTGCTCTTAAATATCTATTCACAAAGCAGGATTCAAAACCCAGGCTCATCAGATGGGTGTTGCTTCTGCAAGAGTTTGATATAGAAATAAGAGACAGAAAAGGGACAGAGAACCAAGTGGCTGATCATCTGTCCCGGATAGAGCCAGTAGAAGGGACGCCCCTCTCCTCTCTTGAGATCTCTGAGACTTTTCCGAATGAGCATTTATTTGCCATTCAGGAAACACCATGGTTTGCCGATATTGCAAACTATAAAGCTGCAAGGTTCATACCCAAGGAGTACAACAGGATACAAAAAAAGAAATTAATTACTGATGCAAAGTACTACTTGTGGGATGAACCCTATCTCTTTAAGAGATGTGCAGACGGAATAATCCGTAGGTGTGTGCCTAGAGAAGAAGCACAGAGGATCCTATGGCATTGCCATGGATCACAATATGGAGGCCATTTCGGAGGTGAGCGAACAGCCACCAAGGTCCTCCAATGTGGCTTCTATTGGCCCACACTCTATAAAGATTCCCGAGAGTTTGTACGTAACTATGACAGTTGCCAAATAGCTAGTAATCTGCCTCATGGTTACGCCATGCCTCAACAAGGAATCTTGGAAATTGAATTGTTTGATGTATGGGGAATTGACTTCATGGGACCTTTCCCACCATCATACTCAAACACCTATATTCTGGTGGCAGTTGACTATGTATCAAAATGGGTTGAGGCCATTGCCACACCCACCAATGATACTAAAACAGTGCTGAAGTTCCTCCAGAAACATATCTTTAGCAGGTTTGGTGTCCCGAGAGTACTAATCAGTGATGGGGGCACTCACTTCTGCAATAAACAGCTTTATTCTGCCATGGTTCGGTATGGAATTTGCCATAAGGTGGCTACTCCATATCATCCACAAACTAATGGGCAAGCTGAAGTCTCTAACAGAGAATTAAAGAGAATCCTGGAACGGACAGTAAATACCCATAGAAAGGATTGGGCACGAAGCTTGGATGATGCTCTGTGGGCTTACAGAACAGCATTCAAGACCCCTATAGGGACCTCTCCATACCAACTCGTGTATGGTAAGGCATGTCACCTGCCCGTGGAACTGGAACATAAGGCCTACTGGGCAACCAGATTCCTAAACTTTGATGCCAAATTAGCAGTAGAAAAACGATTGCTCCAGCTAAATGAGCTAGAGGAATTCAGATTCACAGCTTTCGAAAATGCCAAGCTTTATAAAGAAAAATAAAAAAAAATGGCATGACAGAAAGCTGTCATCTAGAATCTTTGAACCAGGACAGAAGGTTCTGTTGTTTAACTCTAGACTCAGGCTATTCCCCGGGAAACTGAAATCCCGGTGGAGGGGACCATACGTGATTACAAGTGTATCACCATATGGTTATGTAGAGCTTCAAGATATTGATTCTGATAAGAAGTTCATTGTCAATGGATAGAGAATCAAGCATTATCTTGAAGGCAACATTGAGCAAGAATGCTCAAGGCTGAAGCTAGATTAAAAGCTCAGCAAGGTCCAGCTAAAGACAATAAAGAAGCGCTTGCTGGGAGGCAACCCAGCCATGGGGCAACAATCCTCTAAGCATTTTGCCCTATTTTTATTTTTATTTGTTTATATAAAGTTCACTGACACTAAGGTGAGGAATCATTTGTATAAGTCCACAGAGTTACAGAAGGACTCGGCACACAAAACAGAGAAAAAGAGCTCACTGGCAAGAAAACGCCAGTAAAAGTGTATTTTGGGCGTTCAACGCCCAAAATGGGCATCCACTGGGCATTGAACGCCAGTAATGGTAGCAATCTGGGCGTTCAACGCCAGAAATGGGCACCCACTGGGCGTTGAACGCCAGTAATGGCAGCAGCTGGGCGTTGAACGCCCAGGAGAGCAGCATTTGGGCGTTGAACGCCCAAAACAGGCAGTGTTTGGGCGTTCAAACGCTAGGATGGCAGGGAGGAGACAAAACTCATTTTTATTCAAATTTTTTTCATTCTAAATCTTGATTTTCATACTTCAATACATGATTTCTTGCATAAACATGTTAAGAACCTTGATTTCTAAATTCCATAATTTCTAAAAACCCTACCCTAAAAATATCAAATGTATTTTAATCCATAAGCACCAGGCCTCTTTGCAAATTCAATCCAACTCTTTTCAAAACTTTTTTTTGTTACAAATCTATCTTTTCAACTCATCAATATCTTTTTCAAAACCTCCACTTTATCTTTTTCAAAATCTAAATCTATCTTTTTCAAAAATCTTTCATATCCTCTCAATTTTAAACTATATCTTCTCTTATCATATCTTCTATCTTATCTTTTCCAAATAAATCTTTTTATCATATCTTTATCTCTTCTTTTTCGAAAAACCCACCCTCCCTCCCTATAAATTTGAGTTCGGCCTCCCTCCCCTCCCATCAACAATTGCACCTAGCTCTCCTTCTATCCCTCTCCTTTTTTTTCTTTTGCTTGAGGACAAGCAAACCTCTAAGTTTGGTGTGTTTATCCGCGATCACTAAGATCATGGCTCCCAAAGGAAAACAACCCACTCCAAGAGGCAAGAAAGAGAGCATTCCAAAACCACTTTGGAATCAAGGGAAGTTCTTATCTAAAGAACATTCAGACCATTATAACAAAATAATGGGTCTGAGATCAGTGATCCCGGAAGTTAGATTCGATCTGAAAGAAGATGAATATCCAGAGATCCAGGAGCAAATTCGAATCAAGAACTGGGAAGTCCTAGCTAATCCTGAAACGAAAGTGGGAAGGAATATGGTCCAGGAGTTCTATGCTAATATGTGGCAGACTGACAAGCAAAAACTATCTGGAACTGCTTTCTATGAATATCGGACCATGGTCAGAGGAAAGATTGTTCATACCATCCCTGATAAGATCAGAGAGATCTTAAAGCTACCTCAGCTGAAAGACGATCCAGACTCCTTCAACAGGAGAATGATGAGAACAGACAAGGGCCTGGATAAGATTCTAGAGGACATATGTATCCCTGGAGCCAGGTGGACCACCAACACAAAGGGTGTCCCAAATCAACTCAAGAGAGAGGATCTCAAACCAGTCACCAGAGGATGGCTGGACTTCATTGGGCATTCTCTGTTGCCTACTAGCAACCGTTCTGAAGTCACAGTTAAAAGAGCAGTGATGATCCATTGCATCATGATGGGAAAGGAAGTGGAGGTTCATCAGCTGATCTCAGCTGAATTCTACAAAATTGCTAACAAAAATTCTAAAGAGGCCAGGTTGGCTTATCCAAGCGTGATTTCTCTGCTCTGCAAGGACGCCGGAGTAAGAATGGGAATAACTGAGTATATCTCAGTTGAGAAACCAATCACCAAAGCATCAATGGAAAAACAACAAGCGCAGGAGGATCCCACCATGAAGAAAACAAAGGAATTTCTCCCAGAAATCCCTCAATCTGAATACTGGGAGTATCTTGAGACGTCTGTCACCAAGATCCGGGAGGCTATGGAGCAAATAATAAAAGAACAGAAGGAACACAGTCAAATGCTGACCTATATGTTTAAAGAACAAGAGGAGCAAGGGCGTGACTTAAGGGAATTGAAGCACCAGAAGTTTTCTCTTGAAGAATCAAGCACCCCACGGATCAGAGGAACACCCATTTCCTAGAACAAAGGTTGTTAAATTCTAATTTCTGCTTTAACTCTGTGATAGTGTCGTTATAGAAGTTCACCTTAGGAGTCATATAGTAGTAATTAGTATTTATTTTGATTTTATCTCCAATTAAGCTATAGTTTATTTTTCTCATCATCAGCAAACATGAATAAAGTAGTAGATCTTTTGAATAAGAGGCAATAAAATTTCGAGTTTTAATAAGAGAAATTCTAATTAGTTAAATGTGGTGGCAATGCATTCTGTCTTCTGAATGAATGCTTGAACAGTGCATATGTCTTTTGAATTTGTTGCTTAAGACTGTTAAATATGTTGGCTCTTGAAAGAATGATGAACAAGAGACATGTTATTGATAATCTGAAAAATCATAAAAATGATTCTTGAAGCAAGAAAAAGCAGCAAAGAACAAAGCTTGCAGAAAAAAAAAGTAGCGAAAAAAAATAGAAAGAAAAAGAAAAAGCAAGCAGAAAAAGCCAAAGCTCTTAAAACCAAGAGGCAAGAGCAAAGAGCCAATAGCCCTTAAAACCAAAAGGCAAGGGTAATAAAAAGGATCTCAAGGCTTTGAGCATCAGTGGATAGGAGGGCCTAAGGGAATAAAATCCTGGCCTAAGCGGCTAAATCAAGCTGTCCCTAACCATGTGCTTGTGGCGTGAAGGTGTCAAGTGAAAACTTGAGAATGAGCGGTTAAAGTCAAGGTCCAAAGCAGAAAGAAGAGTGTGCTTAAGAACTCTAGACACCTCTAATTGGGGACTTTAGCAAAGCTGAGTCACAATCCAAAGGGTTCACCCAATTATGTGTCTGTGGCATTTATGTATCCGGTGGTAATACTGAAAAACAAAGTGCTTAGGGCCACGGCCAAGACTCATAAAGAAGCTGTGTTCAAGAATCATCACACTGAAATAAGAGAATCAATAACACTATCTGAATTCTGAGTTCGTATAGATGCCAATCACTCTGAGCTTCAATGGATAAAGTGTGATGCCAAAACTGTTCAGAAGCAAGAAAAAGCTACTAGCCCCGCTCATCTAATCAGAATCTGAGCTTCATTCAAAAACTCTGAGATATTATTGCTTCTCAACCTATTAGTCTTCTATTTTATTTGTCTAGTTGCTTGAGGACAAGCAACAGTTTAAGTTTGGTGTTGTGATGAGCGGATATTTTATACGCTTTTTGGGGTTAATTTCATATAGTTTTTAGTATGTTTTAGTTAGTTTTTAGTTTAATTCTATTAGTTTTTAGGAAAAATTCATATTTCTGGGCTTTACTATGAGTTTTGTGTTTTTCTGTAATTTCAGGTATTCTTCTGGCTGAAATTGAGGGAGCTGAGCAAAAATCTGATTTAGGCTGAAAAAGGACTGCTGATGCTGTTGGATTCTGACCTCCCTGCACTCAAAGTGGATTTTTTGGAGCTACAGAACTCGAAATGGCGCACTTCCAATTGCGTTGAAAAGTAGACATCCAGGGATTTCCAGAAATATATAATAGTCCATACTTTGCACAAGGATAGATGATGTAAACTGGCGTTCAACGCCAGTTCTCTGCCCAATTCTGGCGTCCAGCGCCAGAAAAGGATCAAAAGTTGGAGTTCAACGCCAGAAATGGATCCAAACCTGGCGTTGAACGCCCAAAATGGCCTTATGCACATGAATTGCTTAAGTCTCAGCCCCAGCACACACCAAGTGAGTCCCAGAAGTGGATCTCTGCACCATCTGTCATAGTCTACTCACTTTTTATAAACCTAGGCTACTAGTTTAGTATTTAAACAACTTTTAAAGACTTATTTTGAATCTCATGACATTTTAGATCTGAACTTTGTACTCTTTGACGGCATGAGTCTCTAAACTCCATTGTTGGGGGTGAGGAGCTCTGCTGTGTCTCGATGAAGTAATGCAAGTATTTCTGTTTTCCATTCAAACACGCTTGTTCCTATCTAAGATGTTCATTCGCGCTTAACTGTGATGAAGGTGATGATCCATGACATTCATCACCTTCCTCAAACCATGAACGTGTGCCTGACAACCACCTCCGTTTTATATCCGATTGAATGAGTATCTCTTAGATTCCTTAATCAGAATCTCCGTGGTATAAGCTAGAACTGATGGTGGCATTCATGAGAATCCAGAAAGTCTAAACCTTGTCTGTGGTATTCCGAGTAGGATTCAATGATCGAATGACTATGACGAGCTTCAAACTCGCGAGTGCTGGGCGTTAGTGACAGACGCAAAAGGATGAAGAATCCTATTCCAGTATGATCGAGAACCGACAGATGATTAGCCGTGCTGTGACAGAGCATGTGAGCATATTCTTCACTGAGAGGATGGGATGTAGCCATTGACGACGGTGATCCCCTACATACAGCTTGCCATAGGAGGACGTGCGTGCGTGAATTAGAAGACAGAGGAAAGCAGAGATTCAGAAGACAAAGCATCTCCAAAACTCCAACATATTCTCCATTACTGCATAACAAGTAACCTTTAATTTATGCTCTCTTGGTTATTCGCAATTCAACTGATAAACATAATAGACTTCCTGACTAAGATTTACAAGATAACCATAGATTGCTTCAAACCAACAATCTCCGTGGGATTCGACCCTTACTCACGTGAGGTATTACTTGGACGACCCAGTGCACTTGCTGGTTAGTGGTACGAGTTGTGAAAAGTGTGATTCACAAATTGTGCACCAGCTATCTTATGCTAAAAAGAGTAAACTATACTAATTAATCTACAATTTCTATAACTAATAAGTTAGAATTGCAACTAAACTAAATGGCTAAAATATGAACTAAAAGTGCAACATGCAGAAATAGAGTAAAAATACATGAAAATAGTAATGTATAAGTACTGAGAAAATAAAAATAAAAATAAAGAGAAAAAATACAGGGAAAATAGCAAAATAAAATAAAAAGAGTTTGTAGTGGTTCACCAAAAAATACGCCAGAGATGGCGACCTCCCTACACTTAAAATGAAGCATCGTTCCTGATGCTCACTCAAGCAGGGTGTGAAGGGGTGTCATCACTGGAAGGGTGGGTAGCTGGAGTCTCTGTGGTGGTGGTCTGAGGATCTGCCTGCTGTAGAGGAGGTGTTGACTAGATAGGGACCTCTGGGTCCGTAGCCTGAATCTGAGGCGGGGTCTCTCTCTGTGATGCAGCCTGCACTGTGCCTGCCTGCTCAGCCTCTCTCTGGGGGTGGTATCCACCTCGTGATCATCCGCCTCCTCCTCAAATGGCTCTGATGGTGTGTCAGGCTCGGAGGGGATGTCGCTGCTAGAACGGATCATCAGCTTCAGGTGCTCATAGCATCGCTTGCTGCGACACTCAGATCTCTCGTATCGCCGCCGGTTGCGGTGCTCCATCTGGTCAAGCTACTGAAACAGACGGTGCACTAAGTGATAAACTGGCTCTGAGACAGGTGGAGGTGCAGTGGTGGTAGCAGGGGTAGCTGTAGAGAAAGAGGGGCCGGCAGATGGTGTGGCTGTCTCATCAGTAGGAGTGAGGAATGGAGGTCTGTAGCCCAAAGCCAGAAAGTTCCTGCTGTGAGGGATAATTTTCTTGCATTCTGCAGCAGGTGGCTTCTCATCAGCATCCTCCCAAGGCACGTCAGCTCGACGGCCAAGCTGTGTAATCAAATATGGAAAGGGGAGAGTGCTTCGGACGTGGACCCTGGCCATGTAGTACCGAATGAAGCGTGGCAGGTACAGGTCCTTACCCTCCATCACACACCATAGGAGGGTAATCATAGCAGCAGGTAGCTCCGTCTTGTGAGTACTCGGCATAATAAAGTTACTTAGGATCTGATGCCATAGCCGAGCCTCATCGTTCAAGTATGCCCGCTTGATTCCCTTAGGCATGGTGGTGTTCTGACCCATGACCCATGGAATAGTCGGGTCAAGGGCCATCCTTGCCTTGACGGCATCCCAATCAAACTTCATGAAGCGCATGTCCTCCTCAGCTTTTTGATAACCATCCAGCTGATCGGATTTAGGCAGAAGCTTCAGAACATCCTCTATGGCCTCTTCAGTGACCAGTATCTGCTTCCCACTTAAGTTCACTGTATCTAAGGAAGTTTTGAAGTAATTGTAGTAGAATTCCCTAACCCAAGATGCATTAACCTCAGTCAGGTTTCTCTCTAGGAAGAACCAGCCTCTTTGTTTGATCTGATCAGAGGTGTATTGCTGGAGTTCTTCTGGGATCTTCAGAGTCTGCTCCAGGTACAGGTTCCTGGAGTTTGCAAACACCGGATACTTCAGCTCGCAGTATCGGTTTGCAAACTTAATGGGATCAGTAGCAGGGAGTAGCTGGTCAGCCTTCTCCTGTGGGTAAAGTGTTTCTCCCGCCAGGAGTCATCATGCATGAGGTCCAAGATGGACATGGAGGCTTCTCCGCATTTACGTTTGCCAGTTGTTGCCTTCCCTTTTCCTTTTCTTTGGGTGTCAGACATTCTGAAAAATAGAAAACCAGGATATAATAAAAACAGGAAAAATAAGTATGCGAATCACAAAATAAGCATATAGTGGCAAAGGAGCAGTGGAGTAATGAAAATGAGTTAAGTAAATGTGCATTTAGGATCGTATAGGAGTTAAAAGTCCGAGAATAAAAATTCACAATCTAAAATGTAAAAAGATTCATGTTAAGTAGGAAAAACCTCCGTCATGCCTTGGTTAGAATGGTAGAGAGAATAGTGAAAAACCAGAAGAGATGTTTTGAAAGGTAAGTGGGTTAGGAATGAAAAAGAGGTTAGGAAGTTAAAATTAGTGAATTAGTAAAAAGTGGGTTAGAGTAAGTGGCATGATGAGCATTTCCTAAATAACGAGAATTCACAAATTAAAGCAACAGATAACTCAAATTCAAACAAGGAAGTTAAGGATGAATCAAATGAAAATAGCAAAAAGTGAAATTGAATCATCCAAGATGCAATTTATAAACCAGGAAATTAAAAAGAATAAGAAAGCTTGCCCTGTCATTCAAGAATTAGTTTGGTAAAAGCTGAGTAAAGCAGAGTGCAAGTTTGCCAAAACCAAAATAGGAATGAAAATCAAAATGATTTACAGAAATCTGGGCAGCATCCCGGCTAAAATTGGATGTTCCCGGAAAATAAATAGCAATCAGAATAGCTCATATGAATTAAAATATAGCTGCAATTACATAAAGGAAATATGAACATGGAAAAGCAGTGTAAAAAGCAGCATGAAACAAGAAATTACAGCATATGAACAATACTAACATCACAGCAATAGCAGAATTGCGGAAATTAGAAAACAAGAAACATGAACAGCGCAATTAAACAGGCCTAAATCCACTAACCACATCTTAAGCCACCTAACAACCTAGAATCCACTACAACATGCATATCTAACTAGCCTAATTATGAACATAAACAGAAAAGTAGGAAATTAACGATGAATGGAAGGAAGGGTGGCGTTCAGCGAAACCTGGAAGGCGTAGGAAAGAAAGTGGGGCAGAGAGGTGGCCGGGGGATGGTGGTGGTAGCGGCCGACGCGGTGGTTGATAGCGGCACGGCGGCGATGGCGGCTGTTCGGAGGCAGGGGGTTTTCGGGAAGGGTAATGGGGTTAGGAGGGGAAAGAGGAAGGAAGGGAAGGGGGCGTTGGTGGCGGTTGGGGGGCGCGGCGGTGACGGCGGTGCGGAGGATTTGGCGGTCGCGGAGGGGTGACAGTGGTGGTGGAGGGAAGAAGAGGAAGAAAGAAGAAGAAAGAGGGGGGAAAGGAACGGGGTGGCGTGGCGGCGGCTTCTGGGTGGTCGTCGGGGGTTGCGGTAGGCGGTGGTGGTGGCTGGAAGTTATGGGTAGTGGTTGTTTTGGAGAGAAGAGAGGAAGGAGAAGGGGGGTTGGGGGGCGCGAATGGGTAGGGTTCGCGTGACTGGGGGGTTAGTAAATTTGAATCCACGCAATCGCGTGAGGCACGCGGTCGCGTGGCTTGGGGTGAAATGGGAGTTGACGCGATCGCGTGGGTGGCGCGATCGCTTGGAATGGGTAGATGATGAATGACGCGATCGCGTGAGGAATGCGATCACGTTGCTAGAAATAGTGCTAAACGCACAATTCCAGCATCGTTTCAGCGTAACTCTCTGTCTCCTTTGGGGTGTTGTGCAATCCATGCGACGCGGTCGCGTTGCTCACGCTGTTGCGTGGAATTGGTGTTGTGCAAGTGACGCGATCGCGTCAGGGACGCGACCGCGTGGGTCGTTTTGTGTGAAACGCACAATGGCCGCACGATTCCAGCCTAACTTTCTGGACGTTTATATTTACGCCGATCTCCAGATCACGCGGCTGCGTGAATGACGCGGATGCGTGGGAAGTGTTTTTCGCAACTGACGCGATCGCATGAATGATGCGGTCGCGTCGCGCACCCTTTTTTTTTGCAGGTATGCAACTATGCAGTATGTAATGCGAATGAATAATATTCAGGTTCAATTGAAAGGAAATAAAAATAAAAATAAATAACACGAAATAAAACTGAAAAAGAAACGACCATACCATGGTGGGTTGTCTCCCACCTAGCACTTTTAGTTAAAGTCCTTAAGTTGGACATTGGATGAGCTTCCTATTATGGCGGCTTGCGCTTAAATTCGTCCAGAAATCTCCACCAATATTGGAATGCCAACAGCCTCCGGGGTCCCAAACTAGGTATGTAAAGCTTCTGAGCAGCTTCAAACAGATTCTCAGGCTCTCGGGGTGACGAATGTCAGAATAGATTCCAGGATCCCAAACTTTGCTTTTAAATCCGCCTTCGTCTTGATCTATATTTTTTCATCCGGGCGGTTTAGAAATTAGATTCTCACAAAGGTGACCAAACGTTTTCCTAGATCCATTCGATTGATCATGATGCCAATCCGTGCACTTCGAGTTGAAGAGTGGAACCTTATTGAACCTTGTGGACCAGCTCTGAGTACAAGCCATTTCCCTCTTACTCTTAAAGCCGCAGAGAGCTCTAAGCTGGCCATCTGTTTCAAGCAAACCATATTCAAGTGGGAAAATAAAGCTAAGGGTTAAGGATTGTACCCATTTGAAGCTTGTATTGGGTGGTAATGGCCTTGGGATAGCTGTTTCCAGTGGTTCTGTGAGTTCTACTCCCTTGTGCTCTTCTGTGAATTTCTTCACTTCCTTGCAGACTTCTTCAATTGCATCTATGTCCTGATCGAAGCCTTCTATGTCTTCCTCGTCACTTAAGTCATAAACGGGAGGTTGAGAGAAATCTACCTCCGCATCATCTTCGTAATCACTTGGGGAAGATTCTTCGATCTCAGAGAATTCACTTGCGGATGCAAGTTCATTACTAGGAGAACTTGACTCGTGACTATCATCATAAAGGAAACTTGCTTCTTGGAGTATTCCGTCTAGTTCCTCATAAAAGACTTGCCTTGGGGGTTGTGTACTATCCTCCTTAGCATCAATTGTAACGTCCTTGACAGAATTCTCTACTACTCTGGATTCCCATGGAGGCTCAGCGTCTCCTAAGTCTTCAACCAACTCTTCTTCTTGTATAATGACAGCTTTCTCTACTTGTTCCAGTACGAAGTCATGCCCTGTTCTGTCCACTGGAGTTTCTAGTATCTCCTTCATGCTACGCTCATCATTAGATTATCCACACGGAGTTGTGGGAGGTCCTTGAATGTTCGAACATCTAGAAGATAATTGACTTATTGCTTGCTCCAGTTGATAAAGGGTTGTTTGAAGTTGATCTACTCTTTCCTTGAGGCGAACCTCTGATTCTCGGAGTGATGGATTTGGACGTGGTACATTGGGAAGTGGTGGTGTTTGGGAGTAATTGGATTGGAATCGGGGTAAATGAGGATCATATGGTGGCGAATGGTGAAAAGGAGCTTGTGAGTGTGGTAGTTTGAAGTTGTGTTGAGAGGATGGTCTATAGGCATAGGGTGGGACTTGTTGGTAGTTACAAGGTTGTCCACCATATCTATCAGCTTGGTGCGCATTGTAGAATGGTCTTTGTCCATGATATCTTGGAGGGTGTTGTTGCCTAAAGGGTTGATCAGATCCTCTTGGCTCCATCCATCTTTGATTGCTCTGACCTTGATGCATGTTCCTGTTATAACATTCACTCCTTTCAACAATATTAGAACCAAACTCAAAGCGAGAGGGGTGAGAATTCATAGTAGCTAATGGAAATAAAAGGGGAAAATAAAGACAAATAACAAGTAAAAGAAAAGTATTTACAATAACCAATAATAAGGCACACAATTGCAGTTCCCCGGCAACGGCGCCATTTTGACGTTAGGATTTTTTTGCCGGTAAAGAATTTTATAAAAATAGTTGCGTTGTAAATGGTTTCTAAACCAATAGAAATCCCTTCGTACAAACGTTTTGGTTGTCACAAGTAACAAACCCCTAAATAAATTGATAACCGAAGTATTTAAACCTCGGGTCGTCTTCTCAAGGAACTGCAGGGAAGTATGTTCTTATTATTGGTTATGAAGATTGTAAATTGGGGTTTTTAAGATGAGGAACAAGTAATTTAAATTACAATTAAAATAAGTAAAAGACTGTAAAGTAAATAAATAACTGTAAAATAAACTTTTGGTAAGGTATGAGAAATTAGAAGTCCTATCCTAGTTATCCTTATCAATGATGATGAAGATTGAATCTTAATTCCACTCAGTTAGTCTTTACTTAAAGTAAAGAAAAGTCAAGTGACTAATTAGTTTGTTCTTCAAATCCTAGTTAATCCCTAAGGAAAGATTGGGATTATTGAAGTTCAATTCAATTAGCAAAGATAACAATTATCAATCATGTTTGAGTTTGATACTCTTGAGTTACTGATTTCTTAACTAAGACCAAAAAGGGAAAAGTAAATCTACCGGAATAAAAATGTCTTCAGATTGGAAGCAACAGCAATATAAATAAAAGAAGGTAATAATAAACTGAAATACCTCAAATAACATTAATTCAAAAGAATAATCTGTAACATAGAAGAATTCATAAACTAAATCGAGAAGATAAATAAAAAGGAATATTGAACCTGATAAAAAGAGATAATCCTGAAAGCGAATAAAATCCTAAATATAAATCCTAAAAGAGAGAGGAGAGAACCTCTCCCTCAAAACTACATCTAATTCATGAATACTAACTAATTGGAGACTCTCCTCTGAATGGATGCATTCCCTCACTTCATAACCTCTGATCTGTGCCTTCTGGACTTGGATTTGGGCCAAAAAGGGCTTCAGAAATTGCTGGGAGCGTTTTCTGTAATTTCTGGTGCGTGGCCTTTGTCACGAGTCCGCGTGAGTCACGCGGTCGCGTCAATTGGAGTTTTTCTTGCCACGCGGTCGCGTCAGTCATGCGTCCGCGTCATATGCGTTTTGCTCAAGGTGCACGATCGCGTCAATCACGCGGTCGCGTCGCTGTTAATTCGCGCTGGCATGCGGCCGCGTCGTCCATGCGATCGCGTCGTTGCATGTTTCTTCAAAAACTCCGTTTTGTTCTTTCCTTCCATTTTTGTATGTTTCATTTCCATCCTTTAAGTCATTCCTGCCTTAGAAGATCTAAAACTACTCAACACACGAATCACGGCATCGAATAGAAATAAAGGGTAATCAAAATAATTATTTTTAAGCATAGGAAACATGTTTTTTACATACATCACATAATAAGGAAGGGAAAGTAAAACCATGCAATTAATATGAATAAGTGGGTGAAGGATTGAATAAATCACTCAATTTGAGCACAATATATATCATAAAATATGGGTTTATCATCCACCAATTTAATCATTGCTGATACAAAATCAATCCCCGGCAACGGCGCCATAAACTTGATGCATGGAAACTTGTCTCTCAACAAATTTCCCTCGGCAAGTATACCGAATTGTCGTCAAGTAAAAACTCACAATAGAGTGAGGTTGAATCCCACAGAGATTGATTGGTCAAGCAACTTTAATCAGAGAAATGTTCTAGTTTAGCTAAGCAGAAATTGAGTTGAGATTTGCAGAAAAGTAAATGGCGGGAAAGTAAATAACAGAAAATGTAATTGCTGGAAGTAAATGGCAGAATATAAATGACGGAAAGTAAATTGCAGAATCTTAAACGGGGATTTGGGGAAATGAACATAAAAGTAAATGGCAGAAAGTGAATGGGTAAGATCAGAAATGGGAGATTCATTGGGCTCAAGAGATGTTGTATTCTCCAGATCAAGTTCATTTTCATCTCTTCCTCAATCAATGCATTCATTGATCTCCTTGGCAATCTTAAGTGATTGGATTCCAATTCCTTAGTAATTCAATCTCTCAAATCTTGATCAATAGCCAATTCCTTGGTCTAATTGCTCATCAGAAGAGATGAAGTATGGTCACTGATTATACCACATGTATTCCCAAATCAAAGTGTTGGTAGGATTATATGTCACTATATCCATCCAAACCCCAATTTGGTCCAACATGAGAAAGCATTTCTAGCATGATCTCTTCATTCCTCTTCCAAGGTTCCGAAGAGATCCAAGTATGAATAGCTTCTTTTCCAAGACAACTACCCAATTGGATGAAGATTGAAAGCTTTCTAGTAAAATCAAGAGAAAAGAAAGAAGAAGAATAATGAAAACTATTATTGATCCATCAAATTACAACAGAGCTCCCTAACCCAATGAAAAGGGGTTTAGTTGTTCATAGCTCTGGAAATGGAAGAAGATAAAGAAGAATGCATTGTCAAATTAAACTAGAGATTACAGAGAAAGTAAAATATATAGAGTGTAGTTCTCCAAAAATGCTAAAAAGCTCCCCTACTAGTTCAAAACTACTCCTATATATACTACTCTTCTAATCTTCTAGTTGGCTCTTCAAGTCTAGGATATGGGCCTTTGATCTTGAGTTGAAGCAGTTATAGTCTTCAGTGGGCTCAGCTTTGCTTGCAGAAAAAGTGTGAGTTAGGCATGGATGTTAGTTAGGATGTTAGTGGTGTCAACGTTAAGTGAAAATGTGGGTTCGAGAACGTTAGTGACGATCACCTTTTTCACTAACGTTCCAAGCCAAAAATGATCCCCGTTAACTTCAACGTTAGTGGCACTAACGTGACCACTAACGTTGCCTCTTGGTCCTTCACAAACGTTATTGGCATTCACCTTTTCCAATAACGTTGCTTATTGCCTCTTTTTCCCACGTTAGAGTTCACGTTAGTATAACTAACGTGACCTTTAACGTGGGCATGCCTAAGCTTCGAGAGCGTTAGTGACACTTACCTTTGTCACTAATGCTCCAAACGCTCCTCCTTCCCACGTTAGAGTTCACGTTAATTAGATTAATGTGGCCACTAATGTGGTGGTAATTGCCATCTCCAACGTTAGTGACAAAGGTGAGTGTCACTAACGTTGGCCTATTACTCCTTGCTCCACGTTATCCTTCACGTTAGTGGTCTTAACGTGACCACTAACATGGGCAATGTTGGCCTAATCCAACGTTAGTGACAAAGGTGAGTGTCACTAACGTTGGCAATTTCTTCCTCCTCCCACGTTAGAGTTCACGTTAATTAGATTAACGTGGCTTATGTATGGCTTTTTGGAACGTTAGTGGTATTCACTTTTACCACTAACGTTGGAGCTCCTCTTTTCCTTCCACGTTAGCTCCCACGTTAATGTAACTAATGTGGCAACTAACGTGGGCTATGATGGCTTTCGAAGGCGTTATTGGCGATCACTTTTCTCATTAACGCCACAAGCTTATGCCTATTCCACGTTAGTGGTCACGTTAATTAGACTAACGTGCCTACTAACGTGGTTCTTCCTTGCTTCCTTTGTCTTAAAATCAAGCAATTAAAGTGCATCAAAGCTCTATTCCAAGTCATGAGATCATGCATTATCCAATTTGCCATTCAATTCATGCATAATTCTCATGAAATCATGTAAAGTTCACAATGTTTGCTTGAATCAAGATGTAAGTATATTTCTACCCAAAACTTGCTTATTTACTAAGAAAATGCATGAAACTACCCTAAAACAGTAAAGAAAAGGTCAGTGAAACTAGCCAAAATGCCCTGGCATCAGGACTCTAGCAAAGCTGAGTTACAATCTGAAAAGGTTCACCCAGTTAAAGTGTCTGTGGCATGAATGTATCCGGTGGTAATACTAGAAAACAGAGTGCTTAGGGTCACAGCCAAGACTCAAAAAGCTGTGTTCAAGAATCAAAATAAGCTTAACTAGGAGAGTCAATAATATCATCTGGATTCTAAGTTCCTAAAAATGCCAACTATTCTAAGTTTCAATGGATAGTGAGATGCCAAAACTATTCAGAAGCAAAAAGCTACTAAGTCCCGCTCATCTGATTGTAACTAAGATTCATTTGAAACTTAGAAATTTATTGTATCTTAATTTTCTTTTTATCCTACTGTCTGTTTAGTTGCTTGGGGAAAAGCAACAGTTTAAGTTTGGTGTTGTGATGAGCGGATATTTTATACGCTTTTTGACATCATTTTCATATAGTTTTTATTTAGTTTTTATTAATTTTTTATAGGTTTTAGTGTTAAATTCACATTTTTGGATTCTACTATGAGTTTTTGTGTTTCTGGGCAATTTCAGGTATTTTCTGGCTGAAATTGAGGAGTTGGAGCAGAAGTCTAATCCAGAGACAGAGAAAGCACTGCAGATGCTGTCCAGATCTGACCTGCTTGCATTCGAAAGAGCTTTTCTAGATCTACAGAAGTCTAAATAGAGCGCTCTCAATGGCTATGGAAAGCTGACTTCTAAAGCTTTCTAGCAATATATAATAGTCAATACCTTGCTTCGGATGAGAAGGACCAAAACTGGCATCCAACGCCAGCTTCCTGCCCCCTTCCAGGCGTCCAGTGCCCAAAGAGCAGAGCCCAACGTCCAAAGGCCCACCCCCTAGCTGGTGTTCCACGCCCGAGGAGCCTCATGACCCGTGGATCTCATCAAAGCTCAGCTCAAACACTCACCAAGTGGGCCCCTAAAGTGGATTTTAGCATTAAATAGACTATTTTACCCTTACTAGTCATCTATTTAGTATTTAAAGTGTATTTTACATCAATCATGGGTATCATACACCATTCACCTTTTTCCATTGTATTTTCTCTTCAGCATGAGTTTCTAAACCTCCTAGGTTGAGGGGAGGAGCCCTGCTGAATCCTATGAATTAATAAAAATATTACTGTTTCTCTTCGATCCGTGTTTGATAAATTCAAGATGTATATTCATTCTTCATCAATATGAATACGTTGAACTGGCATAAGGTTATCACATTCTACATGGGTTCAGAGTGCATCTTTCATCGGACAATGATGAACCACCAGCTTGAATATACGTCTCTCAGACGGCTAATCCACAATTTTGTTAGGGACTTCTCGAGATATCAGTTTAGCCGATTTACGGGGAGATTAGGGTCTCTATGGTAAAGGCTAGAATCCTAAGAAGCTTTGCCCTCAATCAAAATAGATCCGTACTAAACCTAGGGTTCAGATCTGGAGGAGTATTGGCAGATGCTCAAACCAATGCCAATCACATACAGCCTGCCATTGAAGAAATCACTCACAAGCAAAGGAAGCAGTAATACCAGAGTTAATTCAGAAAGACAAAGCAACTCCAACTCTCAACTCTATTCATATTACTTAATCCAATTGGTTTTACCCCTTTCGGACATTATTCTTACAATTCTATTTCTATTCCTATCCTTTAACTTTATTACAATTCGGTATTCCTTTCACAATCAACAACCTTCTGATCTGCCTGACTAAGACCTGCAGGATAACCATAGGTTGCTTCAAGCCACAATCCTTGTGGGATCGACCCTAAATCGCTCAGGTATTACTTGGACGACCCAGTGCACTTGCTAGTACACTAGTACAAAGGTGTGGGGATTCGTGCTACCAGCACACAGGGGCTGTCCAGGGTTCACTACCGGACATGTCGAGTTTGGCTGGATAACCATAGATGAGGCTCATCGGCCATAGGGCAGACATGCATCATATGCACCTATATGTTTTGTTTGGGTATGCATTTGTTTTGGTTTGCCTAATTGCTTAACTGTAATTAAATGCTACTTGACCTATATGTTGTAATTGTTTACATAATTGTGTTTTCCCTTGTCTGTCTTGCTTGTGTTTGCTTTTGCGAGATTTCTTTGATGGGTGAAGGAGGTGTTGAGGGTTGTTCTACTTGGTGAATCGGAGGTTTGCAGAGAAGGAAAAACAAAGAGTTAGATTAGAATCCTTAAACATAGTCATCATAATTCTGGTTTAGTGAAAAATTTAGGATTTAATTGGAATTGTTAGGGTTTTGGAATGCCTATGGCTTCCTGGGACATTATTTATTATCTATATGGGCACCTTTACCATGCTAAGAACCGGGGTTCTCATTCCATATATATTTTGTTGTTTTTCAGATGTAGAACATGAGGCACCTTGCTGAGCATGCTGAAGACTCTTTAGGAGCAAAGAACTACTTTAGGGGATCTTAAACTTTGTATATTGTATATGTATATAAGATGTATTCTCCATTTTTATATAGAACTTGTATTTTGTCCCTCTTAGAGGTTGACTTTGGAGAACCAGAATTTATATTTTGTCTTTTGGTTTATTTTCGGTTGTATATATGTATATATATATATATATATATTCTGGTCGGCCTTTGCTTTGCAGGTCAAGTCTGGACCTAGCTATATGTTTCTTTGGAACTCTATATTCACATGTGTCTTATCCTTTCGGTGCGCTATTATCTATCCTTTTTATGCTTAACCGTTTCGAGTGTGATGCGACTTTCAAGTTCCGTTTTGCTTAAATTTTCCTTCAAGGCTCCTAGTTAAATTTCTTTTCATATATGCCTATGTACACATTTTACTTTTAGAGGTCGGAATACCTCACCACCTCTGATATACAAACTTAAGCGAAAAGTTCTGTGTGGTAGGGTGTTACACACCATCCCCCAACCATTCCTCGACATCGGCAATTTCACTACAAGAAAATAAGCTTTCAGCCATGCTTTTAAAGCGTGCCAAAAAGTGAAAAAAAGCATGTCGATAACTTTCAGCCATGATTTTAAAAATTGATTTATTATTTTGAAAGGACAAAAAATAATTTAGGATCGAAAACTGGGCGCTAATCTGAAAGATTTTGGCCCAAAGTGGGCCAAACGGGCTAAAAACACTTAGCGGGTTGGACCGGACCCAAGTCGGCCCAAGTCCAACATATAAATGCCCTAACTAATGAGCTTTGAGCTCATTTTCATCACAGAGACAGAGAGGGGCGCGGATTAAGACAGAAGTGAGAAGAAAGGAGGAGACACTATTCATTGTCACCTTCCGGGAGCCATAACTTGAGCTACGGAGCTCCGATTGACAAGCCATTTGTGGCCACGTGAAGCTCTTGTCAAGCCCTAAGATTTTAGCTAGGCATTGTGGTAAGATCTTTCAACTCGCACTCCAGTTTCCAGCCCTAGAATTTTTGCATTTTGGGTTATAGTTTTTTAGTAGATTTTGTGGTTTTGGTTGTTTTAGGTGATCTCTAGTAGCAGGTAATTATCGGACTTTGCCCCAATCACCATCGGATAAGGTAAGGAACCTCTATATCCTTGTAGTTTGATGTAGTGTGAGCTTTAGTTGATAATGTATGGTTATATTGTATGTATGAAGCTTGTTTTTGGAGTTGGTGGTGGCTTTTGGTTTGGCTTTGGTGGAAGCTTGTTAGAATCATATTGGGTGTTTGAGCATATTGGGAATCGGCCAAGGTATTATTTCGGTTTTCTTTATGTAATATGTAATATTTCTAGACACTTAGGCTAGTTGATCCTAAGATAGGATTGAATGATGGCTGTGTATGATTGATTATATGTGAAATTATGTTTGATGATGAAGAGGATGATATAGAGTGTTAGAGTGTGTGATACATGAAATATGGTGAATATAAGATGATATTGGATTTTGAATATTATTGTTGGTGAATGACATTGATTGTTGAAATTGAGATTTAATAATGATAAATATGATATCATGATTATGATGCTATGGGAGTGATGTCATGATGTTTTAATTGAGGAAGGGTGTATATGAGGAATTAGATTGTGTAAATTGTTGGTATGAAATATTGAATTGGAATTATAGATTTGTGTTGGTTTATGGAGGAAGGGTTGAATGAATAAGGTGTGGAAGTGATGGAAGTACAATGGAATGGTAAAGTGTAGTGTGTGGTAGTGTTTTGTGATAGATTGGGTATGTTTTGGTTTAGTTTGGTTGTGAAATTTGGAAGCTTGAGAACCTAGTTAATTTTTGGTAAAAACCAATTTTTGGTGAATTTTGACGGATTATAACTTAAGCCTCAGTTTTCGAAATTGGTTGAAATTTGTCTTAAATTAAATTCCACTCAAAGATATTTAAATTGATATAAAGTTTGATGAAAATAGATTTTTGTAGAGGAAGTTATGAACATTTAAAGTTTGGTGTTTAATATTGATTTTTGCAACTTTACAAAATTCTTCAAGTCTGGAGGGGCATGCGTACGTGAACCACCCATACACGAGCAAGCCTCTATTTAGCACCTATGCGTACGCATGCACATTGTATGCATACGCATACCGTGTTTTGCTGAAAATTTATTTTTCTTCACTTTTAAAGGGTTCTCTAGCTTTCTAAACTTCTTTATCTACTATTTAAGATTGCTAACTAGTAATTAGGCCTTAAAATTATTAGAGATGGGTTAGTGGACTAAATTAGTAATTTCTACATGAGTTTAGAAGACGGAGACTTAGGTTTTTGAAGTTGTGGGTGAGCAGGTGGAGTATTATATTGGTGATGACTCAGAGAACTTAAGAGGTAACGATAGTTGATAATGATTTGAGGAATTAGAAATCGGTGATGGTTATGAGGAGTTGAGGACTTGGAAAGGAATGATGAAATTAGTGGATTATATGGGAGTGTGCGGAGCCTATATCTCTGGCGTGGCAGATTTCTCTACTGCATGAGTAGTTGTTGTTCAGAGTGTGCGGGGCATATATCCCTAGCATGGCATATTTCTCTACTGCATGAGTAGCTGTGGTTGTTTCCTTCTCTGCTGCATGAACTGTGCGGGGGCCTATATTCCTGGCGTAGTAGACTCCCTACTGCATGAGTGTGTAGGGCACTATATCTCTGGCGTAGTAGATTCGCTGCTGCATGAGTGTGTAGGGCACTATATCTCTGGCGTGGCAGAAAAGGCTACATCCGGAAGGATGTGTCGGGTTGGCATTTACGAACCGACAAGTGATATCTCGAGCCAATAGGATAGCCATTCATCATATGCATTTCTTATGTGCTTGTTTGCTTTGATTACTTGAGTTTGCCTAATTGTGTAATATGCCTACTTGCTTCTTGAATTACTTGTTATATATTATTACTATCTGTGTTTTACTTGCTTGTATTATCTGTGATTGTCTGGTACTGAGCAGGTTAGGTAGGTGGTGGCGATGGGATTGCACGGAGGATAGGTTGGTGAAGGCTGTGGGACAGCAGTGACTAGTTTTAATTAGAAATCCCCTAAGTTTAAATAACCCTGTTTATGGTTTAAGATATTTATTTTTGTTAAGCTTGAATATCCATTTTCGATGTGAAGTTCTAGGATTGCCTTTGGTGTCCCGGAACCTTACATCTTATATATTGGGCACTGTTACCATACTGAGAATCTCCGGTTCTCATACCATATGCTGTTGTTGTTTTTTCAGATGCAGGTCGTATCCCACCTCGGTGAGTTGCGGGATGTTGACAGAGTAGAGGATCTTTTGTTATCTTTTTAGTATTTTTGATTATTTTGCTGTAGTACTTTCTCTCACCTTTCTGTTTTAGACTTTATGGCCTTAGAGGCTTGATTTGAGAGATAAGTTGTATAAGCTGTTTTAAACTTCAAAAACTTTGTTGTATTCAGTTGACTAACCGGCCTAAACTCCACAGGCTGTGACTAGTTCTCGTTTTGGTATTTCATACTTATATATGTATATCTTGTTAATTTAAGTATTACCTTGTGTCTCTTGGAGCTATCTACAAGGTTTCCTATATATTATGTCTAGTTCTATCCATGCCTACGCGTTTAGTTATCGTGTGTGAACGCTTCACGTTTCGCAATTTCGCTTTACGCGACTTTGAGCTTTATTCCTTCATCGGGCTTCTAGTCATATAAATATTTGGACATATATTATATATTAAAAGCTTTAGAACTGCCGTGGCACTTTGTGTTGCTTTATGGCTAGAGGTAAGGTTTAGGGTAATAGGGTGTTATATTTAGTGGTATCAGAGCAGTTCGTCCTCGTGAGCTTGAGGGATAGACCGATTGTGCTTCGTTGCACGCTCTGTGTCATTTTTCTTTTGTGCTATTTAGGATATCTGTTTGATATGAATAGCATGCTTGTTTGTGAGTGCCTTTGGGGATAATTGAAGCACTGAGCTTGAGATATTGAGACTAATCACCTTGATATTGATTGTTTAGTGTGGAAAGAAAACCTAAATGGCAACTTGCGGATGAGATCAATCACATTAACGGAGATGTAGTGAGGATGGCTAGCCTAGCCTATGTGTTATGAGCTCAATATGTTCCGGAAAATCTACTCGTGGAGTTTGTGGCATATCGGTTAATGGGTGCGGCTTAGCACTGGTGGCAAGGAAAGTGCCAACTGACGCAACTACAGAATGAGCTTGTATCATTAGAAGTACCGACTGATGTTTCTGTGGTTTTTAATTATAATTTTCAATTTCTAACCAGTATGGCCATGAACCTTGTTGAAAAATTTTTAAAGCTTAGAATGATTTTCAAATTTAGTTTGGAACTGTTGGTTTAAATGATATAGTTTTAAAAGAAAAGTGAGTTCTATGATTTGTTAAGTTGTGAAATTGGTTTATATTTTAAGTTATCGAAAATGATTTTGATTGATTTATGAATAAATGATTTTTGACTCTTTTAAAGAAGCTTTAATAATGAACTCGTTTTAGATCAAACTTATTTTAATAGTTTTGAGAAATGTTACCAAAGTGGTTTTTGATTTAAAGGAAAATTTCTATTCGAGGTAGGGAAATAAGTTGGACTCTTAATGACAAATAATCAAAGTAACACAGCAGAAGACGAGAGGAAACATCAGCACGGTAAAACGCTTCGAGGAGGATATACCGCGAAATTCGAATTTTCAAGGGCAAAAATTTTATTAGGGGAAGAATATAAGAACCGGAGTGAACGCTTTAATAAAATAATAATTTCATTGTCCAAAATAGGTTCAAAAATATACAAATAATATTTTGAAAATAAAAAGGTGAAATTTGATTTCAATGAATTTTTCTGAGTTGGAAAATGTATCTTTTCAAAAAGTTTTTGTAAAAAATGCGTACTGATGCTTAAGCCGGCAGTACCGGCTCTAGTCTATCCAGTACTGCGTGTTCTAGAAAATAAGATTTTAAAAATTGATTTATTATTTTGAAAGGACAAATAATTTAGAATCGAAAATTGGGCACTAATCTTAAAGGTTTTGGCCCAAAGTGGGCCAAACGGGCTCAAAACACTTAGCGGGTTGGAGCGGCCCTAGGTGGGCCCAAGTCCAACAAATAAATGCCCTAACTAATGAGCTTTGAGCTCATTTTCATCACAAAGAGAGAGATGGCACGGATTAAGAGAGAAGTGAGAAGAAAGGGGGTGACACTATTCATTGTCACCTTCTGGGAGCCATAACTTGAGCTATGGAGCTCTGATTGACGAGTCGTTTGCGGCCACACGAAAGGCTCGACTAGCTAGGCATTGTTGGTAAAATCTCTCAACTCGCGTTCTAGTTTCTAGCCCAAGAATTTCTATATTTTTGGGTTATAATTTTTTTGTAGATTTTGTGATTTTGGTTGTTTAGGTGATCTCTAGTAGCGGGTAATTGTCGGGCTTTGTCCCAATCACTGTTAGATAAGGTAAGAAACCTCTATATCCTTATAGTTTGATGTAGTGTGAGCTTTTGTTGATAATGCATAGTTATGTTGTATGTATGAATTAGTGGTGGCTTTTGGTTTGGCTTTGGTGGTTTGGAGCTTGGTGGAAGCCTGTTGGAATCAAGTTTGGTGTTTGAGCATATTGGGAATCGGCCCAAGGTATGGTTTCGGTTTCCTTTATGTAATATGTAATATTTTTGGACACTTAGGCTAGTTAACCCTAAGATAGGATTGAATGATAGTTGTGTATGATTTATTATATGTGAAATTATGTTTGATGATGAAGAGGATGATATAGAGTATTAGAGTATGTGATATATGAAATATGGTGAATATAAGATGATATTGGATTTTGAATATTGTTGTTGGTGAATGGCGTTGATTGTTGAAATTGAGATTGAATATTGATAACTATGATATAATGATTTTGATGCTATAGGAGTGATGTGATGATGTTGTAATTAAGGAAGGGTGTATATGAGGAATTAGATTATGTAAATTGTTGGTATTAAATATTGAATTGGAATTATAGATTTGTGTTGGTTTATGGAGGAAGGGTTGAGTGAATAAGGTGTGGAAGTGATGGAAGTACAATGGAATGGTAAAGTGTAGTGTGTGGTAGTGTTTTGTGATGGATTAGTATGTTTTGGTTTGGTTTGGTTGTGAAATTTGGAAGTTTGAGAACCTAGTTAATATTTGGTAAAAAAACAGTTTTTGGTGAATTTTGAAGGATCATGACTTGAGCCTCATTTTTCAAAATTGGTTGAAATTTATCTTAAATTAAAGTTCACTCAAAGATCTTTAAATTGATATAAAGTTTGATGAAAATGGATATTTGTAGAGGAAGTTATGAACGTTTAAAGTTTGGTGTTTAAAACTGACTTTTGTAACTTTACAAAATTCTGCAAGTCTGGAGGGGTATGCGTACGTGAACCACCCATACACGAGCAAGCCATTCTGTTTAGCACCTATGCGTACGCATACAATGTGCATGCGTACACGAAATGGGCCAAATTGTATGTATGCATACGCATACACAATGCATGCGTATGCATACCGTGTTTTGCTGAAAAATTATTTTTCTCCACTTTTAAAGGGTTCTCTAGATTTCTAAACTTCTTTATCTACTGTTTAAGATTGCTAACTAGTAATTAGGCCTTAATACTATTAGAGATGGGTTAGTGGACTAAATTAGTAATTTCTAAATGAGTTTAGAAGACGGGGACTTAGGTTTTTGAAGTTGTAGGTGAGCGGGTGGAGTATTATATTGGTGATGACTCAGAGAACTTAAGAGGTGACGATAGTTGATAATGAGCTGAGAAATTGGAAATCGGTGATGGTTATGAGGAGTTGAGGACTAGGAAAGGAACGATGAAATTATTGGATTATATGGGAGTGTGCGGAGCCTATATCTCCAGCGTGGCAGATTTCTCTGCTGCATGAGTAGTTGTTGTTGAGAGTGTGCAGGGCCTATATCCCTGGCATGGCATATTTCTCGGCTATATGAGTGTGCGGGGCCTATATCCCTGGCGTGGCAAATATTTCTGTTGCATGAGTTGTTGTGGTTGTTTTCTTCTCTGCTGCATGAAGTGTGCGGGGCCTATATCCCTGGCATATTAGACTCCCTACTGCATGAGTGAATAGGGCACTATATCTCTGGCATAGCAGATTTGCTGCTGCATGAGTGTGCAGGGTACTATATCTCTGGCATAGCAAAAAATGCTACATCCTGAAGGATGTGTCGGGTTGTCATTTACGGACCAACAAGTGATATCTCGAGCCCATAGGACAGCCATTCATCATATGCATCTCTTATGTGCTTGTTTGCTTTGATTACTTGAGTTTGCTTAATTGTGTAATATCCTTACTTGCTTCTTGAATTACTTGTTATATATGATTACTATTTGTGTTTTACTTGCTTGCATTATCTGTGATTGTCTGGTGCTAAGGAGGTTAGGTAGGTGGTGGCGATGGGATCGCACGGAGAGTAGGTTGGTGAAGGCTGTGGGACAGCGGTGACTAGTTTTAGTTAGAAATCCCCTAAGTTTAGATAATCCTATTTATGGTTTATGGTTTAAGATATTTATTTTTGTTAAGCTTGAATATCCATTTTTGATGTGAAGTTATAGGATTGCCTTTGGCGTCCCGGAACCTTACATCTTATGTATTGGACATTGTTACCATACTGAGAACCTCTGGTTCTCATACCATATGCTGTTGTTGTTTTTCAAATGCAGGTTGTATCCCACCTCGGTGAGTTGTGGGATGGTAACAGAGCAGATGATCTGTTGTTATCTTTTTGGTATTTTTTATTATTTTGCTATAGTACTTTCTCTCACCTTTCTGTTTTAGACTTTATGGCCTTAGAGGCTTGCTTTGAGAGATAAGTTGTATAAGTTCTTTTAAACTTCAAAAACTCTGTTGTGTTTAGTTTGACTAGCCGGCATAAACTCTCTAGGCTGTAACTAGTTCTCTTTTTGGTATTTCATTTATATAAGTATGTCTTGTTAATTTAAGTATTACCTTGTGTATCTTAGAGCTATCTACAAGGTTTCCTATATATTATGTCTTGTTCTATCCATGCCTGCGCGTTTAGTTATTGTGTGTGAATGCTTCGCGTTTCGTAATTCCGCTTTATACGACTTTGAGCTTTATTCCTTCATCGGGCTTCTAGTTATATAAATTTTTGGACATATATTATATATTATAAGTTTTAGAACTATCGTGGCACTTTGTTATTCTTTGCTTTACGGCTAAGGCTTAGGGTAACGGGGTGTTACACTTCTAAACTCATTACACAATCATTTTAAGTTAAAAACATCATATAAAATATAGCTCAACAACAATTTGTAAAAGAAGGTTCATGTAAAAACACATATATGACCACTGCTATCAAGTAACTGGAGTGTGCTTTTGTGTGTGTGTATATATACAAGTGGAAAAATAATGTGAAAAAGAAGTAGAAGCAGTTTTATGGCACCGAAGGGAGTCAACATATAGAGAGTCAAGTTCGGTACAAATGTGCTGATAAAAAACGAAGAAATCACACTTAATTTTAGGCAGGTATAGTTAAGTTGCTAGGATCACATCTGATTTGAGTAATACATAAATTAGGTTAAAGTAAAAGGGACTGTAGTGTGTTCTTTTTCCTGACTAAATTTAGCAGAATGTATATATGGATAACGGGGGTACTCTTTTCTTTTTTCCAGTAGTTATAGTGAAAAACTTATAAATGATAAAAAGCTAAGAAAAAGGAACTAAAATTCAAATAAGAAAAGAAAAGTACCTGAGATGCAATGATGGTAGCTCCTCTTTCAAGGAAGAGAGTAAGGTGGCTAATAAGGTTTAAACTTCCAGTTAGACATTTACCAGAAGGAACATATAGTTGAGCACCACCCTTATCAGTGAGTGACTTGAGATAGAATATAGCATTTTGGAATGCAACTGTGTTCAAATTTTTCCCATCTCCAACTGCCCCAAATTCCAAGATCGAAAAACTGTGAGGCCTAGCATTGTTCCATGCTTTATGCTCACATGGCCCAAGACTATATTCTTCTCCATTGCTTTCCAGTGCAGTGCTCAATACTACAAGTAAAAGCACAGCCACCTAAAAAGAAGAGAGCCATAAAAAAAAGGAGAATAGAGTTTTGAAGTGCACTCTTAACTTCACTAGAATGCTGGAACTAGAAGGGGCAATATGTCCCCTAAAACAGAGAAAACACTACCAAATTGACAAACAGTATTGAATCATTGCATAACTTTTGAAAAGAGAGAGTTTTTGACTGTATAATAATAATAATAATAATAATAATAATAATAATAATAATAATAATAATAATAACAACAACAACAACATTAGTTTTTGACAATTAAAGAACTCAGCATCTTCCTTTGAATTCAACCTTGATATCTTAATCTACACATGTATTATTAGAAAGAATTGCACTCAATGCCATGTTTATAACTAAAGGCTAAGCTGGGAGCACATGTTATTGCAAGTTACTCACTTTGTTTGGATCTCCGATTGGTGTTTTCTGTGAAAGTATTGAATGTCAGTATCACAACTAAAAAAAATTATAATGGTGGCCTTTGTGTTGAGTTCATTCGTTTTAGCACTCTTGCAAGTCTTGCTGGACAGGTTGGCTTCTCACTAAATTCTGAAACTATTTCATCAGATAACTTCAGCAGCAAATGAAGCACAAGCAGCAGCCGAGAAGCTGAGGTTCTAGTTGCTATCAGTGAAGACAAGTACATAGTAAAAAAAGGTTTATCTAAATTAAGTAGGGTAATTCATTCATAATATATGGAGAAATTTCATAAATTCAATATTTATAAAAAGCTTAATGACAATACGATAATCAATAATAATCAATCTAACAGACCACCAACAATAATAAAAAAATATTTATATGAATTACGTATGAAATTAACAAAAACACACCATGAACAATAATCAATCTAACACACATAATAGCAGCATAATAGCAATAAGAAATAACACAAATTGTGAACACATACTCAAACTCAAAATAGTTAACATCAAATTCCATTGAAGCATACATAATAGCAGCATTGCATTGAGATGCTCCTCAAAATAGTTAATATCAAATCTGCACTGCATTGCTCACACACATTTAATCAAACACATGGTGGGCAGTAACAGTGGCAGTGACAGAGTCTAAATAAAGAAACGAAAGAAACTTCAAGGATTGAGCGCCGAGAGAGGGATAGGCAGCGATAGACAGCACCGATTGAGGGAGGACACGCCGACGGACCAGCGCCGATGGGGTAGCGCCGATGGAAGGTTGTGAGAGAGCGTGTGAGGTTGCAAATTTGAGGAGGAGGCTTGCGTTGAGGGTGCGAGGGTTGCGACAGAGAGGGTGCGATAGAGAGGGTACGACAGAGGACTCGAAGAGAGGGTTGGGTGCAAGGATTTTCAGTAGTGATGAAGCTTCTCAACAGTGATGAAGATGAAGGGCTCGAAGAGAGGCTGGGTGCGAGGGTTCTCATAGCAGTAATGAAGATGAAGGGCTGGGAGAGAGCGCAGCGGGGTGGCGAGGGTCCTCATCGGCAGTGAAGGGTCCGCAGCTGGTTGGAGAGGGCTGGGTAGGGTATGCTCGACGGCTGGGTGATGAAGAGTTATCACTTAGAGGGTTTAGGGTTAAAGTGTTTAACTTTGGAAAAAATTGAAGGCTTTGGAAAAAAAATTTGGGGGGAACTCTATCGGTACGCTTTTTTAGGGTAACCAATTAGTTAGAGGATATCGCCACGCTTTTAAAATGTGAGCATATAAAGACAAACTAGCCACGCTTTAAAAGCGTGCCTGTTTTTCTCTATGGCAGCGCTTTTGAAGCATGGCAAAAAAAGGTGTTGCTAAATCAGTAATCAATCGCCACCCTCAGCAAAGCATGCCTGTTTCCCTCTATGGCCACTCTTTTGAACCGTGGCAAAAAAAATGGCCAAATCACTGATCAGTTGCCACCCTCATAAAAGCGTGGTAAGAAAAAAGTGTACCGATAAACCTTTTTTCTTGTAGTGTTTAAAGTATTCTATGACAAAAAGATATATGTACAAAAAATAAAAATGTTCCTTGATTGTTATCCCACTACAAGAAAGAAGGCCTATGGCAATGCTTTTTTTGCCACGCTTTAAAAGCGTGGCCAAAAGTGGTCAACGGCCATGCTTTTGTGAGTGTGGCAATTGAATAGAGATTTGGCCACATTTCTTCTCACCACGCTTCAAAAGTGTGGCGAAAAGGGTCAATGGCCACGCTTTTGTAAGGGTGGCAATTGATTAGAGATACGGCCACATTTTTTCTGCCACGCTTCAAAAGCGTGGTCATAGAGAGAAACAGGGACATTTTGAAAGCGTGGCGACAGGGTTTCATTACGGTAGCGTTTATAAAGCATGGCCATATCTTGGTAATCTTTTGGCATACTTTAAAAGCGGGCCAAAAGGTTTTAAAAAAAAAACCTAATAACCCCAAACCCAATAATCCCTTAATCCTAATAACCCTAAAACTTGGCCAAAAGCTTCGATCGAGACTCTCTCACTCTTAACTCTTACCGTCACTCTCATCTATGGCAACCATGGAAGAGCTCAGATCCCCGCTGTCACCAGTGCTAGCCTCACTGCGCGATTAGCCTCCCCTCCGCCTCGTCTCCTCGTCGCCTCTGCCCAACAGTGTCATCCTCGTTTACGTCGTTTATGATATTAGCCTCTCCTTTGCATCATCGTCTCCATTACACGCCAGCGTCGTCATTTCGCCTTCCTTGTCATTGCCTTCCTTGTCGTTTCGCCGCTCTCCTATCATCTTCCTGCTCTGGCCAGGATGCCCTAACCCTCACCATTGCCTTCCTTGTTGTTCGTATTTGCGTCGTTATTTCTGCTATGCTCCTTCGTCCCTTCTGGTGCGTTCGTTTCTGCCATTCCCTACTCCTTCTTCCATGTTGGTTTATGGCTGGTCAGTCTTCTCTGCTCATTGGTCACTGATTCTGCTGGTATGTTCTGAAGGTAAAGATTTTTCCTCAACTAATTATTGTTACTTTGTTGCTGAATTAAATATCAGATTGGTAGGTAGATCCACTGAAATGACCCAAAATGAATAAGTTCTTTTCAGCTAGAAGGAAAAATTCTAATTTAAGTCCTGACAAATAAATTCTTAGTTCGTTTTTACTGTTTTATTTTTGGCAGAATTTATGTGTGTATTGATTGTATAGAGTTAGTGTAGTTTGTGTTTTTGAACAATTTAGTGTAGTTAGTGTACTTATTGCTTGTAAATTGCAGTGGCATTGTAGCTTGTAGGCATTAATTAAAATTGAAGGGAAGGGGTCCATAAAGGTTGAAGTTAAAAGGAAAATAGAACTGGGTCCTAATGCATTTCCCCATCAGGTTCTTGGCCTTTTCCTTCTCTTCTCTTTTGGCCGCAGATCTTTTCTTGTTTCTTATTTTGTATTCAGTCCACCTTTCATGGTTGTTTGTTTGTTTGTTTGTTTGTTTGTTTCTATATGCAGTTGTGCTGGACCTTAACTTGAGTTCTCAACTTTTCTGGTTGTAATCTTCACACAACAAACAAGGATTCAGTAATTGTGGAACCTGTTTCTAGCATGGGAGTTTGTTTGAGTGCCCAAGTTAAAGCTGAGAGCCCCTACAACACTGGTATTCCTTCCTTAATTCTCTTCTTCTTGGCTATGACCCTTTTAAGTGGAAATGCCTTTTACAATAATTGAGTTTGGATATTTGTGCTTGCATGTATATCATCCAAGTTTGTCCCTTTCTTCTCTCTCAATGCTTTTGAAGGAACCAAGGAAGAATTTTGATTAGCTAAAAAAGATGGATTTAGGCATTCTTTTCTTCCTCTTTCACTTGTTTAATATATTTGATTTGTTAATTGAATTTGCTATCTCTTAAACTGGTTATGTCTTCTAATTTCTCAATTTTGTATATAAAATGCCCCTTTACACTATTTTGATGCTTATGAATCTCTTGACAATAATTGAAGACTCAGAACCAAGTGATCTAATTTGATCTATGACATTGTAATTAGATATGAAGATCCAATGTGATTGCTCAGAGAACCTTACATTGGATTAAGACATGATATTGGTGAAGGTTTAACTGTAATTGATATAGTAGTTCCATTTGGCAGGGGTGAACTCAAGTCTTACTTATTATATGGCTGACTCATTCTTGCTTGATTCACTTATGTATTATATTGGCTCACTTATTATATTGAGTTTTTCTTGAAATATTAACACACACTTATATATTATCTCTAATAGTTTGCTTGATTCTTGCAGCCCCAATTCATTTAATATTTATTTTTGAATAAAGTCTCTTATTCATTGGGCACAGAAATTGGAAAAGTCTCTTATTTATTAGCCACACCAAATTAATATGCAGTCAAGTTAATGTGTTTGGGAGTCAAAAGGCTATTGTTATCCATGTTCCTTTCAGATTAAGGAAAGGTTTCCAGAAGATTCATGTTAGACTTCTTAGAGAGCTTGAGAAGAAGTTCAGTGGCAAGGTACGTACTACACAGTCAACATCTTTGTTTTGGAAGATGTATGATATTTGTTACCACTGTTCCTTGATGAAATTGTCCATTCCTTTACCTTCTCCTGTGCTTCACTCAATATTAATGATTGGAATTTTGTTGAATTTTCTGTTCGTTGCAATCTATTTATTCATTATTTTAGCATGGAACAGTTCTAGATTTCAGGTCATCTAATGTTAAGAAGTTGTATTTATGCTTAACCAAATTGCAATCTATTTTATTCATTATTTAGCCTTCAAGTGAGTTTCACTTGTTTCCCTTATTGTTTAGTTTTATCTTAAGTTAAAGAACCAAGCGTCAAGCTTGTATATTTTTGTGTTTCAAAATGTGGTGTGTTTTGTGCAACCACTCTACTGGCCATGCCGGGAAATCTGCAGTTAGATGGACTGAGGTTCATACATTTTCTTAGCTGATGAATTTTTGTTTCTGATATCGTTTCTTTCGTTATTAATCCTTTATTTTCAAGGAGATTTCAGATACAAAGTTGGTTTAAGGATGGGCTCCAAGACTTACTAGATGACCCTAATAATGAATTGATGATTCCCAAAGACCCTAAATGTAATAAAGAAGGTGAGCTCTCTTGAATGCCTAAGGTTTTTAGCGTAGCTTGTGCTTGTGCTTTGCTCAAGTAGTGCCTATCGCTGCTGCTTAAGTATACTCTAGATTTCTTTGCTTTAGAGAATACTTTATCTGATAATTATGTCCAGCCTGAAGTTTATGACTATTCCAAAAACCAAAAGAAAATGTCTCACGTGAAATTTTGTAGATCTCATAACACATCATCTCTAGAATCCCTTTGATAGCACATGAAAAGAATCTGCATGAGCATATTGTACTGGTTTTTTGTCCCTGTATTTTATTTTGGCCAGTCATAGCCATTTTCTATTCTTTTTTAATTAACTTTGATAATTGTCTTTGGTGTTCTAGATCACTGAAAATTGCATTCGACAAATGGGGAGGACATTGCAGGATGTTATATAAGAATGGATAGTGAATCTAGACAAAAGACTTATTTGTAATAAACTTGTCTTCCCTGTTCTAACCATTGATCTGATGCACACCAATTATGTTAACAAGCTTGACTTACATAGATTTCAAAATTTCAGTCTACATACTCGTTCATCATGAGATTCATACCATTGCAATACAGATCACATAGTATTATCTCAACCTTTTCTACTTTTATCTTTATCAGATAGAACTAGATTAACGCTAAATAATGTCGAGATGATTACTGCTAGGACTATCGTATGTTGATAAGCTTGGTCCTCAAATTTTTAGGGGGTAGATTGGATTCTGAATCATGATACTTTCTTATGTTGTAATGGTATCACTTAAAACAATATTGGCATCTCTCCATAATGCATTCTTTTATATTCATTGATGCAGTGATTGTTATGAGAAGTTGGTGTCTTTTCTCTTGTACTAGTTTCGAATATCATGTCCCAGAAATGTAAGTCGCTTCAAAAATAGCATTTCTGCTCATTTGTTTGTTAGGTGGAAAAAAAACTCATTTTGAACTTACAGTCTACTTACTAAGTTGACCCTATTTTTCTTTAATGTATTATTGCAAAAAGTATTATTCGGAAGCAGCGTTAGCAAGGCAAGATTGTTGGTATGGATATGTGTGTAGGACACAGCAGCACAGTGAAGACCATGCTCGTAAAAGGAACCATGTGTGCTGTCCAACTAGAGGCAATGCCTCCTAATTCTCCATTTCTCTCATGTACATTCATTTTTAGTTTTAATCTTTTAAAAAATAACTTTTTTTGGTAATATTCTAGAAAATAACTAGAGGCTCATGGTTCATTGAGAGCTAGAAGGAAGGCTGATGCATTATTAATGTTGCTCAATAGTTGTTGTTCTCAACCTCATCTTTCTCTTTGATTCATACATGTATTTTGCAATGACCATAGATTTGTATATTCTTCTTGTCATTCTTATAAGTTTGTTACAATGATTTCTCATTAGGAAATAATTCTTAGATGACTTAATTACACAAGTTGTCAAAACATTTTGAATTTCTTTGTTGGATTCAATCACATTTCTTTAGCAAACATTCTTGTTATCCACGCTCTTTTTAGCCCTGAAATTTGCAAAAAAAAATTTAAAATTTATTAAATTCATAAAAATTAATAAAAAAATCAATTTTGTATATTTTCTTATTTTTTTTCTATTTTTTTAATTTGACAAAAGAATAGGCCATATTTTGAAAGCATGGCAAAAGGTTCCAACTGGCAAGCCACGCTTTAAAAGCATGGCCATATCTCACATATGGCCACACTTTTAAAGCATGGCCATATCTCTCTATTGGCATGTATCAAAAGCGTGACCATATCTCAAATATGCCCACGCTTTCAAAGCAAGGTCATATCTTCCACATATGGCCACGTTTTTAAGCGTGGCAATTTGTAAAAAGCATGACAAAAAAAAGTGTGGCGATGGGTCACTAAAAGGGTGACGATAGAGCAACCGCCACCCTTGCAAACGTGACCCTTTCAAAAGCGTAGCAAAAGCTCAAAAAGCATGGCAAAAAGCTATCGCCATGATTTTTTTCAGCTTTTTGCCACGCTTTAAAAGCGTGACAATAGAGCTGTTTTCTTGTAGTGTCCATTTTAAATTTCCTTTTCTGCCAAATATGAAAAGGCCTTAATGTTCTTGAATTCCACTAGAAATCCATTATAGAAAAGTACTACTTCCACCTGAAATTCATGATCCAAAAGCATTCTTGACGGTTAATTAAGTTATTCAATTTCCCAAAAATTTCAAAAAATTTCAACAACATAAAAAAGCTTCCATCTGTCTATGTTATAGAAAGTAAACTATTTCAGATAATAGATATATAACTTGATAGTAGTGCTAAATGATAACTTAGGCTCCTGAAGGCTCTTTTATGAGTAAAACATATAAAAATTTCAGCTTCTTGCAGATTTTAAATGCCACTCTATAGCTGATATTTAATCAGGAAAATAAAGGAACACCAATGAAGTCCTATTATAGGAAGTTAAATACGTTAACACACACATACTATCATAAGCAATAAATTGTTCCAAATCAAACATTAGCTAATCGGTGGCGGAATTCAAAGTCTACAAACTAAACCGGCAAGTGCACCGGGTAGTACTAAGTAATACCTCAGGTAAGTGAGGGTCAATCCCACAAGGATTGATGGACTGAGCAACAATAGTCGAATGACTCACTTAGTCAGACAAGCATAAAGTGGTGTTTTGAGGGTTATAAATCGCATTAAACAGTACTTCAGAGAGTAAGAAAGCAAGCAGTAGAATTGGTGTGAAATATATGTGAGAAAAAAGTTAAGGTTTCAGAGTTGTTTATTCTTCCGGATTAAGTTTTCTTACCATCTATTTTAATCATGCAAGATTCACTTAATGGCAAATTGTAATTGACTAAATCCTAATTCCTTAGTGAGTTAGTCTCCTCTAACCTAATCAACTACCAATTCCTTGGTCACTTAATGCAGATTAGAGGGTTAGGTTCAATCCTAGTTTATTGACCACAAAAACCCTAATTACCCAAATATAAGACGATTATATGTCACATATTCCATTAAGTCCAAGTAATTAGCAGTTTAGGTGGAGTTTACTTTCAAACTAGTATTCAAATGAGATAACTTTTCCAAGAATCACAAGAATTCATATAAAAAAAGGGTTGTTCTTTTGATATACCCAGATTCATAAGACAAAGAACGAAGGTAATCCTTGAATCTAAATCAATACATAAATAAAATAGAATAATAATAGTCTTAATCCATAGAAATAAACAGAGCTCCTAACCTTAACCAAGGAGGTTTAGTGGCTCATGACTCAGAGAGAAAACTAGGATTCAGAAAATGTGAAAGTCTGGAAGAAAGAAAATTCTTTCGAAGGGCTGAATCTTTTCCTTTTTATATCTAACCAAATTTTATTTGAAACTAAAATAAAATAATAAATTCTAAAGTTGAAAGATTTTGTTTGTAATTAAAAATAACTAAAATAAAATAAAATAGAATGATTAAAAGCTAAATCAAACTAAAGATGTTCTTTTGGTGAAAGTGGATCCGCATTGCTGGCGCTAAACGCCAGCTTCGGCATTTAGCGCCCTAGGGTACAGAAACGCTCCTTCCAATTCTGGCTTGCTGGCGCTAAATGCCAGGCTTGGCATTTAGCACCCTAGTAGGCAGAGATCTCCCTTGCGTTTCTGAGTTGCTGGCGCTAAATGTCCAGGTCCGCGTTTAGCGCCAGCTTGACAGCTTCCAACTCTTCTCTTTCCTTGCACAAGAATTCTGCCAAACCGATCCGAACTTTACCTGAAATAATTGAACACTAAAGTAACTCAAAGTAGCATCTAAAGAGATTTCAAACATTAAAATAAGATTAAAACTCATTAAATTCTAACTTAAAATAAACAGAAACTAAAGAAAAGATGCTCACGCATCACAACACCAAACTTGAACTGTTGCTTGTCCACAAGCAACTAAAAACTGTGTGGAACTGAGAAGAGAAATCGCCTAAGACTTGAGTGTTCATTTAAGCTCCTGTCCAATTACTAAGTGGGGTTATTGCTTCTATGATTCTAATTAGGTTTGGCATCTCACTTTCCTTTAAAGTTTAGAAATGTTGATGCCCTTAAGAACTAGAACCCAGATGATATTATGGATTCTCTTTCTTTTTAAGCTCTAATTATTAATCCTTGAACACATCTTTTTCTTATCTTTTCTTTAGTGCTTTGCACCTTGAGCCTAGCCGTGACTCTAAGTGTTTGGTCTTCAAGCTTAACTTGACACACAAATACCACAAGCACTTAACTAAGTGACTCTTTGAGCTTTTATCTTTCGTTTGATTTCTCCCAGTCAGTGGTGCTCAGAGCCTTTTGCATACTCTGCAATTGCACTTAGTCTTGACTCTTAGTACTCTGTTTCAAAGGTTACTTGACACATTCACACCACAATCATATGGTTAGGAAAATAACTCTTTGAGCTTTTAATCATATTTGACCTTCCTAATCATTGATGCTTAGAGCCTTGAACCTTGCTTTTTATTTTCTTTTTCTTTTTGCTATTTGTTTTGCTTCAAGAATCAATTTCTTACTCAATTTAGAGAATCCATAATATTTCTCTAAGTTCCTATACCTCAAGAATCAACATTCTTGACTTCAATATCAATTATGCACTATTCAATTCATACATTCAGAATCATAGATAATACCACCACATCAAAGTAATTAGAACAACTCAGAATATATAACTCAAGTCTCATGCATTTCACTACTTTTTTTTCTTTTTCTTTTGATTTTTCAAGTTCAATGAGCAATACATGAGACAATTTTCAAAATAAACATAAAATACTAAATTAAACAACTAAGATAGAAAAACAATAAAATACTACTAATAATCATGCAAAGGCTTCAAACAGATAACAGAGAACAAAACATAGCATAATAACTAAAAAAATAGGAAATAGGTAAAATAGCAGATAATGAAACTCAACCACCTCAATCCTAGTGGCTGCTCCCTCCGGAGAATCCTCTCCAGTGCCTCAGCTCCTCCAAATCTCGCATCTGGCTCTACTGTTCCTCCACTAGCTGATGGAGGAGGGTAGAGTGGTCCTGATGCTCTATCCTCAGTTGATCAACAAAAGACATCAGCTGCCCAATAGATGTAGTCAACTAATCCTAATAGTCACGAGAAGGAAAATAATATCCCTGAGGAATCTCAGGCTACTCCTGTTGAGGAGGGAGAACTGGCTCCTGAGGCGATGCTCGCCCAATCTCCTTGGCATACTCCATACCCTTCCGAGTGATCGGCCTCTTAATGTTGATAGGGGTGTCTCCATCAATGCGGACTCGAGCAGCCTCACATAAGCAGAAGATTAGGTGAGGGAAGGCCAATCTAAAAGAGGTGGAGGCCTTCACCGCTATGTTGTATAACTCCTGAGTGATCACATGGTGCACCTCTACCTCATTATCGAGCATGATACAGTAAATCATCACGGCTCGGTCAATAGTAACCTCGGACCGCTTATTCATAGGAATGATAGAGCGTTGAATGAACTCCAACTACCCCTGAGCAACTGGCCTCAGATCATGCCTGCCCAGATGGTATGGCTGACCTCTAGCATTCCTCTTCCACTGTGCTCCAAGGAGGCATATGTCAGTGAGGATCTGGTCTAGTCTCTGATCAATGTTGACCCTTTGAGTATAAGAGTGAGGGTCATCTCTAGACGGTGGTAGCTAAAGTATCTCCCTCACCCTCTCTAGACTGAACTCTAAAATCCTCCCTCGGACCATAGTGCACCAGTTCTTCGGGTCCGGGTTCACTCCCTTGACATGCTTGTAAGTCACCCAAGTATTGACATAGGACTCCCTGACCATCAGCACACCCACATCAGTCATGGGGTTGCATAGAACTTCCTAACCTCTCCTCAGAATTTGTTTTCGGATCTCCAGATATTCATCCGACAGCATGTCAAATTGAACCTTTAAGATCACCTTCTTTTTTCTCTCAACCTGATTAAAGTGATCCTCGTGAGTCTTGGAGAAGAACTGGCTAAATTCAGATGGACCGGTTGCAGGAGCCTTCTCCTTTCTCTTCCTTGAAGAGGATTCTCCGATTTTTGGTGCCATATAGAAAATGATAGAAATGAAAAAGCAGAGCGTCCTAACTCCAAACTTAAGGCATTTACTCGTCCCTGAGCAAAGAAAATAAGAAATAATGGAGAGAAAGAGATAAAAGAAATGTAAAAAGGATGCAGATGTATGAAGGGAGAAGAAAAAAGAAGGAAAAATTGCAGTTGATAGGATTGAGAAAGAAACAAAAATAGTGGAGAGAGAAGTGAGGGCTCGGTTAAAGAAGGGTTAAAAGAAGGGGAAGGAGGGGAAGCAAGTGAATAGGTTTCGTTGTGGTGAGGTAAAAGTATGGAGAAGTGGGGTATATATAGATGGGAATGGAGAGGGGCACGGTTATTGTTAGGAAGGGTGAAGGTGAAATAAAATTAAATGGGGTTGAATGGGGAAATGAGGTGTTGGGTTAAACGGTCAAAGGGGATGGGGTGTGAAATTAACCGTTGGTAACGGTTAAAGCCTTTCTTCAAATTTGAAATCTGCGTTATAGGCACTAAATTCCAGCCTCAGTGTTCAGCGCCACAACACTGTGAAACTTATGCCATCTGCAAATGATAATAATAATAATAATAATAATAATAATAATAATAATAATTAAGATTAAATATATATGAATTACTAATATAAATGATATTAGTAACTTAGAAATTAAAAGATATTTAATGAAGCATTAGCAATTCTAAACATATCAAAAAATACCGATAATTACTTATATCGACAAAAGTCGAACTTGATAATAATATTATTATTATTATTTAAGCTCCATTATAATTAGAGCAAGTAAAATAAATAAATAACATAATAGTTAAATTATATTACCATTTATTTTACTTCGGGGTTCGAAGTCGACTTGTCAAAATAAAGCTAATCGCTTTAAAATATTATTTTAAGAAAAACTCGTGTTAGTGCAAAAATTAGAGTTGTTACATGTCAAGCCTTTTATGTTGAAAAAAGGGCCGAGCAAAATAGAGAAAAAAAAGAGGCTTGTTATTGACTATAAGCCACTTAATGTCTTTTTGTAAGATGATAAATTTCCTCTACCAAGAATCTTAGTCATTATATAAAGATTAAGTACAGCAAAAAATATTCAGCAAATTTGACCTAAAGGCTGGTTTTTGACAAATCGGGCTCCACGCTGAAGATAGATACAAAATAGCATTTTGTATCCCTGAGGCCCAATATCAATGGATAGTAATGTCGTTCGGACTCAAAGTAGCCCCATCCCTCTTCCAAAAGGCAATGACCAAGATCTTTGAGCCCATTCTACATTCCACACTTATTTACATTGATGACATCCTACTGTTCTCAAAGGACAATGAAGCTCATAAGGTGCTCCTAGCCCAATTCACTCAAATTGTTAAAAATTAGGGAATCATACTATCATAAAAAAAGAGCTCTCTTGCTAAAACAAAAATTGAGTTCCACAAGATGGTTTTCGAAGATGGATTTTTTCAGCCAGAGGATTATATTGCCAAGGAGTTAATCCATTTTTCTGACGAAACATGACGGTCAAACAAGTCCAACAATTCTTGAGAATTGTAAACTACATCAGAGACTTTATTCTAGATGTGACTAGACACATCAACCAACTATCAAAATTCTTGAAAAAGAAACCCCCACCATGGGACTTGAACAAACCACAGCTGTTAAAACCCTGAAGAAGATAGCACAAGACCCTCCTCTTCTAAAGATTCCTAGCACAGGAAAAAGGATATTTCAGACAGATGCTAGTGATGAATTCTGGGGAGCCGTGTTACTTGAAGAAATTGATGGGATAAGACACTATTGTGCGCATGTTAGTGGAAAGTTCAAATAATCAGAGAAACACTACCATGCCACTTACAAAGAAATCCTTGCTGTCAAACGCGGGATAGAAAATTTCAATTTTCACCTCAGTTCTTATCATTTCACTGTGGAGATGGATAACACCTCTTTCCCATCAATGCTGGAAATCAAGAAAAAGATTCAGCCAGACTCTTAGGCCGCGTTTATTTACAGAGACAGGATACTGAGACAGGGACACTGAGACACAAAATTGTGTTTGGGAGATGAGACATGGACAGAGATAATATATCCAGAGACACTGAATTAGTGTATTTTGTGTCCATCCTGACAGGAAGGACACGGAGACACTAACAACGGACACAACTTATTTTTTATTTTTCTTTCATTATTCTTGTTAATTTTTCATAATTATATTTTTTATTGTTATATTTTTCATCTCAAATTTTTTGAATGAAAAAAATGAGAATAAATTTAATTTTCATAATTTGTTCTAGTTTATCACCAAACAGAATACAAGAACACAAAATTTTGTGTCTCTGTCCATCAATGTCTTGTCCTGTCCTGTCCTGTTCTTAGAAACAAATGCAGCCTTAGCTCTTGCGATGGAAAGATTGGTTTTCCTACTATAAATTCGAAGTAAAGCACATAAAGGGACACCAAAACACACTTACTAATTTCCTATCCAGACCTACCAAAGAACCAATTCCAAAACCAGTCCATTACATTTACACCATGAGTACACACAATCCTCCATACACCATTCCATTTCCTGATTGTCCTCTTCATAGAAGTCCATACAGAAGAAAGATTGGCCCTTTTCCCCTCAAAGCAAAACCGCAGACTAAGTTTCAGATAGATTGCGTAGCCAGACAAACCCTGTTCTACTGGTTACAGCAGCTTCTTATCATAACTCAGATCCATCCAAACCAAAAGTACTTCAACATGGATACCCCTTTTTGCACTATTCCAATAATCCAAGGACTTATACCAGAAGAAATAATGTGGTATATCTGGGCTCTATCCTCCATATACACCTGTGCCATCATATTGCCATGGTGCACGGAATTGTGATCACACTTTTCACAACTCCGGTACAACTAACCAGCAAGTGCACTGGGTCATCCAAGTAATAAAACCTTACGCGAGTAAGGGTCGATCCCACGGAGATTGCCGGCTTGAAGCAAGCTATGGTCATCCTGTAAATCTTAGTCAGGCGGATTCAATTGGTTATGAGTTTTGATAATTGAAAGATAAATAAAACGTAAATTAAAATAAAGATACTTATGTAATTCATTGGTGGAAATTTCAGATAAGCATTTGGAGATGCTTTGTTGCTTCTGAACCTCTGCTTTCCTATTGTCTTCATCCAATCATGTGTGCTCCCTTCCATGGCAAGTTGTATGTTGGTGGATTACCGTTGTCAATGGCTACCATCTGTCCTCTCAGTGAAAATGGTCCAGGCACGGCTTCTGTACGGCTAATCATCTGTCAGATCTCTCGTCTTGGATGAAAAATACCAGGCACAGCTACCGCACGGCTAATCATCTATCGGTTCTCACTTGTGTCGGAATAGGATCTCTCTATCCTTTTGCACACTGTCACTGCGCCCAACATTCGTGAGTTTGAAGCTCGTTTGTTCTAGCTTTTACCGCGAAGGTTCTAATCTCTGTGAGTTCGACTGCTCTGTTGTCAGGAGATGCAAGTCAAAGTCACAAACCAGAGGCCTAAGAGATTATACTCCAGCTGTCGTCCAATGACTACGTTGAACATCATGTAGACCGCTTGTGGTTGTTAGGCACGCGGATCTTGGCTAAGCGAGTGATGAAGATAGTGGGTGATTGTCACGGGTCACCCCTTTATTCTGACTTAACTGAATTAAGAACGAGAGTATATCTTGGAGAAGAGAGATGCGTGAATTGAAAGAGAAACAATAGTACTTTCCTTAATCTATGAGGTGTAGAAACTCCACCGTAGAAAATACATAAGAGAAAAATGTCTTGGCATGGCCATGTGGCCAGCCTCCAAATGTGATAAAATGGCATAAGATCTTCTAAATACAATAGGAAAGACTAGTATTTATACTAAACTAGTTACTAAGGATTACAGAAATTGAGTAACTAAGTGTGCAGAGAGTGCAGAAATCCACTTCCAGGGCCTACTTGGTGTGTGCTTGGGCTGAGCATTGAGCTTTACACGTGCATAGGCCTTTTCTGGAGTTAAACGCCAGCTTGGATGCCAGTTTGGGTGTTTAACTCCAATTCAGGTGCCAGTTCCGGCGTTTTACGCTAGAAAAGGTCTCTAGCTGGCGTTGAACGCCAGTTTGGACCATCAAATTTCGGGCAAAGTATGGACTATTATATATTGCTGGAAAGCCCAAGATGTTAGCTTTCCAGCCCAATTGAGAACGCGCTAGTTGCACTTTTTTAGCTCCAGAAAAACACGTTTGAGTGCAGAGAGGTCAGAATCCAACAGCATCTGTAGTCCTTTCTCAGCCTCTGAATCAGATTTTTGCTCAGGTCCCTCAATTTCAGCAAAAAAATACCTGAAATTATAGAAAAATACACAAACTCATAGTAAAGTCCAGAAATGTGATTTTTTCATAAAAACTAATAAAAATATAATAAAAAGTAACTAAAACATACTAAAAACTATGTAAAAATAATGCCAAAAAGCATATAAATTATCCGCTCATCACAACACCAAACTTAAATTGTTGCTTGTCCCCAAGCAACCAAAAATAAAATAAGATAAAAAGAAGAGAAAATACAATAAATTTCAAAAATATCAATAAAGATTAGTTTTAATTAGATGAGCGAGACTAGTAGCTTTTTGCCTCTGAATAGTTTTGGCATCTCTCTATCCATTGGAGTTCAGAATTGTTGGCCTCTTTAGGAACTCAGAAATACAGATAATGTTATTGATTTTCCTAGTTAAGTTCTTTTTTATTCTTGAACACAGCTACTTTATGAGTTTTGGCCGTGACCTTTAGCATTTTGTTTTCCAGTATTACCACCGGATACATAAATGCCACGGACACATAACTGGGTGAACCTTTTCAGATTGTGACTCAGCTTTGCTAGAGTCCCCAGTTAGAGGTGCCCAGAGTTCTTAAGCACACTTTTTTGCTTTGGATCACGACTTTAACCACTCAGTCCCAAGCTTTTCACTTGGACCTTCATGACACAAGCACATGGTTAGGGACAGCTTGATTTAGCCGCTTAGGCCAAGATTTTATTCCTTTTGGGCCCTCCTATCCATTTATGCTCAAACCCTTGGATCCTCTTTACCCTTGCCTTTTAGTTTAAAGGGTTACTGGCTTTTTCTGCTTGCTTTTTTTTTTTGCAAGCTTTTTGTTTTTCACTGCTTTTTCTTGCTTCAAGAATCAATTTTATGATTTTTCAGATCACCAATAACATGTATCCTTTTTCATTATTCTTTCAAGAGTCAACTTTTCTTAATTCCAATTTCAAACATGCACTGTTTAAGCATACATTCAGAAAGCAAGAAGTATTACCACCACATCAAAATAATTAAACTAATTTCAAGATAAATTTCGAAATTATGCACTTATTGTTCTTTTGCAAATAAAAGCATTTTTTTCATTTAAGAAAGGTGAGCGATTCATGGAATCATTCATAACTTTAAGACATAGACACTAGAAACTAACGATCATGTAATAAAGACACAAATATAGACAAAACATAAAGCATAGAAACAAAAAATAGAAAAATAAGAACAAGAAAATTAAAGAACAGGTCCACCTTAGTGACGGCGGCTAGCTCTTCCTCTTGAAGATCCTATAGAGTGCTTGAACTCCTCAATATCTCTTCCTTGCCTTTGTTGCTCTTCCCTCATGGATCTTTGGTCCTCTCTGATTTCATGGAGGATAATGGAGTGCTCTTGGTGCTCCATCCTTAGTTGCTCCATGTTGGAACTCAAATCTCCTAAAGAGGTGTTGGGTTGCTCCCAATAGCTTTGTGGTGGAAATTGTATCCCTTAAGGCATCTCAGAGATTTTTTGATGAAGAATTTCCTCATGCTCTTGTTGAGGTCCATGAGTGGGCTCTCTTGTTTGCTCCATCCTCTTTCTAGTGATGAGCTTTTGAGATGAATCTCTCCATCTCCCATGACTCGAAGTTGGAAGCAACTGCCTTCCCTTTCCTCTTTCTAGAGGTTTCTCCGGCCTTAGGTGCCATTAATGGTTATGGAAAAACAAAAAGCAGAGCTTTTTTCCACACCAAACTTAAAAGGTTTGCTCGTCCACAAAAAGCATCTGCAGTCATTTCTCAACCTCTGAATCAGATTTTTGCTCAGGTCCCTCAATTTCAGCCAAAAAATACATAAAATTACAGAAAAGCACACAAACTCATAGTAAAGTCCAGAAATGTGATTTTTTCATAAAAATAATAAAAATATAATAAAAAGTAACTAAAACATACTAAAAACTATGTAAAAACAATGCCAAAAAGCGTATAAATTATCCGCTCATCTTGCCATTTTTTCCCCGTATACCATATCTTGTGTAATAGCACTCAAGCACAATCCCATTTGGTCCGATTATTCTCTTTGTATGCTCTACTTGATGGATGGAGAGGAATGTTATACAACATGCTTGACCGACATCAACTACGGGATAAACCTTCTCAGGCAAAACGAAAATTCTGTTGTTTTGTCACCTTACAGAGAAGTTACTTCACTGGTGGCAATCCACACACCATGAACAAGATTGATATTGTTGAATACTCTACTATGTGGGCTACAGATGAAAAGACAGCCTTGAATGCCTTGGCCAAATACCTCTGTCAACTTTGGCAACCTGGGATGTATGGAGAAAGAGATGTAGTCGAAGGACTCCCATTCAGAACAGATGTCCCGGCATTACACTCCAAGAGTTCCAGTCCAGATTCATAACCTCAAGAATAATAAATCAATTTGGACAATACTCTTTTTATGCTCCAAGAGATCAGCCTAGCACGTCCAGGCGTATCCCAACAACAAACAGAAATTCTGATGAAGATCTGAATTATGAAGATCTAAGTGGAAGAGTATATGCCTTACCACCAAGCCTAACTAGAATTGATGCAGGGATACCCAATGACACTGAATGCTCGTATTCAAACCCATATGACCTGTATCTGTAAGATACCCAAGATCCTAATGAAGGAAACACTGAAGACCCGTTTACCTATTTACAAGACCCGGATATGGATCTTAGAGCGATCAATTTGGCCTTTGATGATACATCATCTTTTTCAGATGGTGACGAGACCCTTCCAGAAGACTATTTTAAGCCGTCCCTTTATTAAGACAATGTCCTCACTATGTATAATTATTGAGTGCACTAAAATAACGTGACCTCTGTCACTTGTCTAGCTAAAGTCAGAGAGAGATAAGGCTTATCCTTATCTTTCAGCTGGCATTGTATGATAGATTTGTTTAAATTCTGTAAGATATTGTCATCTGGAGACCTCTATAAAAGGAAGAACTCACCCCAATTGTAATCAGATCTCAAGAAACATTGTAATATATCCACTTTTTCTATCCCACAAAATGTTCTAAATCTCTCTTCTCTCTCTGAAAGCTTAGCTAGTGTTATTTCCTTCTTCCTTATCTAGTGTCTTTAAGTATGCTCTGAGCTTGCCTCTGTTTTCAGAGGATCTGACCAAAATATGGCATGGATAGGATTCATAGGAATTTCTCATAGTGAAAAAAGGACTCAATGTTATAATATCAAGTTTTGCTCGGACCCTTTAATCTCACTCGATGAAATGTTTGATAGAGTAATAGGAATAAGCATTCAAGATATTATAGTATTGATCTCCTGAAGTATGAATTTAGCAAAAAAATATCCTAAAGCATTGGTTAATAGGATGAAAGTCGAAAGTTTGATATTTTCAATACATTTTAAAATTTATATGATAAACTTTTTATGAAAGACTTTTGTTTTTAGACGTTTTGGAAGGAACACTTTTTATTTATTCATTTTTTGGTACTACCTTTATTATTATTATTATTATTTGGTATTTCTCTTTTTATTTATTTATTTTTTGGTTGTCCACGGTATTTTTTAATTTAACAGATTAAAGATTAATTTATTATGGATCTAAATTTCATTTAAAGGTTTATGGCCAATGAATTGCCATATGCAGAAAACAAAATTTAAATCTCCAATCTTTAAATAGATGAATAAACTAACCATCAGACCAATCTTAATTGGTTTAAATTTTAAAATGCCCACTGCACACACACTAAATAAAAGCCCAAACAAGACCCAAGGAATACTGCCAAATAAGCCCAATACTGTGGTGAGGCGGGTTTTCTTCGAATACCTTAAATTAGCTTGAAGCCTTGAAGCCCCCCGCCCTTCTTTTTTCTCTCTCCCGTATTCTGTTTCTCATTTTTTATAGTCTCCCTTAATCTGTTAGCGGAGTAGTTTTTTAGTTTTTACTTTTGCTCAAAACCACAAAACCCTAGCTCCCTCCGTCTCTCTCTGTCTCTCACTCTGTCACTCACTCACTCACTCACTCACTCGTGTTTTAACTATGAACTGCTCCAGTAATCTCCCTCCCTCTCTCTTCTATAATTCGATTGCTCTATGCTTCGTAGTTTTGTTCTCATTTATTTCCCCCTGATCTGACTTCTTATTGTTGTTGTTGTTGTTGTGCGGTTGCAGTTTCCGGCGAGGTGCCGGAAGACCCAGTGGTGTCTAAGAAATCCGGTCTTCTTTTTGAGAAGCGGTTAATTGAGACGCACATAGCGGTATTCTCTATCTTTCTCTATAGATGTTTTGCTGTTCAAATTATTGGAAGACACGATTTTATTTTTTAATTGTGGAGTAGTAGAAGGTGAATGCGGAGAAATGTTGTGAGTGAAATGGTATAGAAAGGTTCGCTCTTTCAAGTGGTTTTTGTTCAAGGGTTTGGTTGTAACTTGTGAAATTGAGGAGCTTCTGAAGTGAGAAATTGACTTGTTTATGTTTATATAGCCCATCTTCCCATGTGTCCAATATTTGCATTACTATTATACTTCGCTGTTGCATAAATTTCTATTTCTTTTTGTTGCTCTATTATTTACCTGCTGTTTTGTTTCTATTTTAATCTGATTTCTCATATGGAGCACAAAACTTTGTTGTTGTTGCGTATGTGGTCCTTTGCACGAAGAGTTGATGGGAATCCTTTTGAATTTGAATATCTTTTATTTTTTTTTAGTTTGTTTATTTGTTACATTTTTATTTTGTTCAGTTTGGGCAGCTAAACTTGATATGAACTTAAAAGAATAATCTGTTATATATTTCTTTTGATATAAGATGAAATTCATTCAGATGAAGAGAAGAATAATACAGGATAGAGGAGGACTAGAGTTCCTATAGAGAAGAGCAAAACAACCAAAAGAACCTTAAAGCATAGCTTTCCAATCTCTCAACATGTCTGAGAGGAAAAGTCATCTATAAAAATCATGAGTTTTATACCCAAATAGTAGCCAGGAATATAATCTTATCCCGTAAAACATGCTTGTTGGAAATTTGTCATTGAAGTGTGTGTGCATTGTTTTCTATCCAAGTACTCCAAATAGTGGTGTATGCTATACAGCACCATAAAGATTTTTCTATTTGCTTCTTTCCTACTTCCAAAACCAACAAATCTAATCAAAGCTAACTGATCTAAGGTTGCAGGGCACCCAACATTCCTCAAAGATTCCAAAGAAATTGTTCCATAAAGTACATCCCCAGGACAGCAGAATCAGATGTGAATTTGATTCTGAATTTTCCCTACAAATAACACGCCTGGGGAGAGCCTTTATTTTGCATTCAAACCTACAACATGTCATTGGTGTTAATCATATCATATATTATATATCTTTTATAACAAAATTTTGTTATGTAGATGACTTCACCAATTTTAAAAGGCTTTTGTTGTTTTCTTGTTTGATATAGGGGTTTTATTCTTGTATATTTTGATGCACTGTAGCTTTTTCTTTGCCTTTGTTCTGTCTATTATTGGAGAATAAGAGAAGTGGAGCATTTGCTTACACATTTACCCATTTAACATGTTTGAAGGTCCTTTCTGTTCTATATATGTTTTTGTTTATTCATTTGTAATTGGTTTTATTAGCTACTATAAATTTAGTTCTATTTCATATTGATGTTTTGTACACCATTCAATACATATATTACTAATTACATTACAACATTTAATTCAATTTTGTTTACATAATTGAGTAGGATTATGGAAAATGTCCAATAACTGGAGAACCCCTTACGTTGGATGATCTTGTACCAATCAAAACAGGCAAGGTATGTCATAATGCATTATTTGTTGTGTGCCTTACATTTTGATTCTGGAGTATAATATAGACTGAGCTACCCATGTTTGTTGTGTTATTTTCTTCAGAAGATATGACATGCTATGTGCTAATTAATTTACGATCATTTGTCATGCAGATAGTGAAGCCCAGACCAGTGCAGGCAGCTAGCATCCCTGGCATGCTTGGAATGTTCCAAAATGTATGGTTTTTAGGCTGCTGTGCATGCTATAAAGTTTGGTATATGATGACACTGCTTAAATGTTTGCTACATTTTTTGAAAATTTATTTTCTTTTTGCTCTACATTATTGTATTTGGAATTAAATGATGATTACTTTTAATTAAATTTTCAATTGATTAAATAAATAGAAATACATAGAGAAGTTTATTCTTATTTCAGAAAGAAATTATACGAGTGTCCAAAACAAGAATGCAGTCTTCTGAGAGTGACTGTTTATTTTATATAACCTACAGGAATGGGATGGGTTGATGCTATCTAATTTTGCATTGGAGCAACAATTGCACACAGCCAGGCAAGAGCTAAGTCATGCTTTATATCAGGTATGTATTGTCAAGTATTTGATTTATTTATTTATTTTAAGATTTGGTCATAAAATCTTGATAAACTTTACAGCATTCCCTTTACAATAAAAGACACTGGCATTGTTTAATATATGTAGCCAGTAGTAGAAAGAGATCTTGTTTTTGTTCTGTGCCAAAGTATGTTATTTATTTATTTTTTTTAACTTTTTACCCCAAATAATGACGAAGGTCGAATATAAAAGTAACTTCATGATGTTAAATTATAATGTGATGACAACTATGCTTTTGTACCATTTGAGAAGCATGTCTTGCATATGTAATGGTAACAGATTTTTCTGCTTATCTGTGAAATTGTTGTAGATATCTTTCAGAAACCAGTTTCTCAGTAAGGAAGCTGTTAGGGACTTGGGTATTATTGGGTGCTCAAAGTCCCATATCGAGTAGTATGGGATGCTTGATGTTGTATATAAGGAGAGTGGTTCTTCCCCCTTTATCAGCTAGCTTTTAAGGTGTGGTTTCCCACTTTCCTTAGATACTTAACAATGGTATCAAAGCGTGGTTGTTGGCGCCATGGAAAGGGCTACCTATAGGCTGGATTAAGGTGAATACTGAATACTGATAGCCGGCGCCATGGAAAGGGCTGCCTATAGGCTGGATTAAGGTGAGTACTGAATACTGATAGCCGATGGCAAAGTGGCTAACGTTGGCTACCGAATACTGATTAAGGTGTGGTTTCCCACTTTTAAAGTTCCACACCTTAAAAGCTAGCTGATAAGGGGGAAGAACCACTCTCCTTATATACAACATCAAGCATCCCATACTACTCGATGTGGGACTTTGAGCACCCCATAATACCCAAGTCCCTAACAGAAACCTTTTCTCTTTTAACTGCACCGAGTCTGAGTTGCCAGATGCAATTGCTGTTCAAGACTTCAAGTTATACTGTTATTTTGTTTGTCTGATCCAATAATTTTTTTTTGACAAAGTCTGATTTAATATTTTTAAATATGATATATCCATTAATTTTTTTGTTATATGATTTTGGTGAAATATATTCTGTTTCGAAATGTGGCTTATTTGTTATATTTTTAATCTGTAGCATGATGCTGCATGTCGAGTGATTGCAAGACTTAAAAAGGAACGAGATGAAGCTAGGTCATTGCTTGCAACAGCAGAAAGGCCATTCCCAGTGTCAGCGAATGCTATACCGGCAAATGTCTCTGGCTTGAGCAATGGGAAAAGAGGTTTTTCTTTTTTTATTCCTATGTTCTGTGTCTGAAAGTTTACATGATAGATTCATTGAGGTGTCATCCTTAGTCAAGAACTTGGAGTTTGGACTTTCGGTTACTCAGGAGTTTTGTCTTATATATCTTATTTTTATTTCTCAACTTCCCCTCCAAATAGAGAAATATTTCTATTGGACATAACCAGGAAATTTTAACCTCAGTGATTAAAGCTTCTGTTATTCTCAGCATCATTAACGTAATTAGCATGCTCCTTAGGATCATAGGCCTCTCCCTGCTGTGCCCTAAGTGTGTTCAGTGTTTTGTCTTCTGTATCGGGGTTCATCTCTTTCTACCCTTCCCTATTGCATATTCTGTTTTTTGTAAAGACTTTCTGTATCGATGGTGTTTTGGGTTTATCCTGTGCCATGGTGTATTTATTTGCAAAGAAATGCTGGAATTTGTAATGTCTCTTTTTCAACCTAGGCTTAACCTTGGATAGGAACTCTTTTGGCATCTCTTTGATGTCCTGTTGTTGGTCTGTTGCATGCTGTTCGTTTATCTGACATATAGAGAGACAGCATGTGATCTTGCATGGCTTAATAAATTACAATTTTGTTCTTTTTCTCTCCCCGCAAAAGTTGTGTGTTCATATTTTTTATTTGTTTTCTTCTCCTGAATGTCTTCTAGTAAAGTAATATAAGATTTCCTATAAAAAGGAATTCTATATCAAGGTTTTAGACAAAAAACTAAGCTTGGACACTACTTTATGGATCTCAATTACTAATTTAAATTACTTTCCACATTCAAGCTGCTGAAGATGATGAGATGGCACATGGTGGAAAGAAAATGCATCCTGGAATAACTTCTGCAATAATTTCTGAGCTAACTGACTGCAATGCTGCTCTTTCCCAGCAGAGGAAAAAGCGACAGGTATTCCTTGTGATGATATTGATACAGTGATCTCCTTAATGCCCTTGTTTCTGTTATTTGTTGGTATCCATTTCTGGTGTTAACTTTTGTAGTCCGGAGTTCCAAACTGGTGTTAACATACGATAAATCTGAGCTTATTTGTTGGACCCTTTCTTTTTGCACTTGCTTATGCATGTTCTTGGGTATATTTCAGATTTCTACAACATTGGCTCCTGTTGAATCTATAGAGGCTTATACCCAGATATCTAGCCACCCCTTCCACAAAACAAACAAACCGGGCATTACATCTCTTGACATCCTGTATTCTAAGGTATAGCATCTAAACTTTGTCAATCGGAATCATGCAACAAGGATGTTTTAACTTTTTTAACTATGCAACTACTGTGTACTGATCAAGGGTCATCTTATTACCTGGTTGACAGGACTTAATTGCAACTGGCGGTATTGATATGAATGCTGTTATTTTTGACAGACCATCAGGACAAATATTATCTACACTCAGTGGTCATTCTAAAAAGGTTTTACTTTTCTTGGGATTGGTTAATTATCTTATCTTCAAAATATATTAGCTGATTGTGTGTACTTTTTGGTAGGTAACCAGCGTAAAGTTTGTAGCTCAGGGCGAATCGTTATTAACCAGTTCAGCAGATAAGGTAATGTGCCGTCCCTTTTAATTCAAAGGTAATTGGGTTTCATACCTCTGGTTGATCACCTTTCTCAACCAAAGATAAGGTCCTTAGAGTCACAGACTGATGGAATGAATCAAGAGATCTCTAATTTTTTCCATGCATCTCTAAGATTTTGATTTTGCACAATATAGGAAATCCAAATGTGGGAAGTTGGATGTTAAATGTGGGAACACAAGGCGCTCGTGTTTTTTTCAGGCACTTTGTGCTTCATTGTGTTCTCAAGATGGAATTTTCTTTGTCTGCGAGTCTCATTTGGCTAATTGCTATGTTATTTGTGACCCAAGTTTCGAAATATGCTGACAGCTTTTAGGCTGCATAGAGAGATAATTATAGATCCAATTTGATCAAAGTAATATTCCTTGAACAGAACAATTAAAACCAAGATTTTCTGACTGTCAATCACTTTCTTTTTACATGTTAGCTATTTTCTTTATGCATTTTTCAGTTGTCATTAAATTTATTTTATTTGCAGACGGTTCGTGTGTGGCAAGGCTCGGAGGATGGTAACTATAACTGCAAACACATCCTGAGGGATCATACAGCTGAGGTAAACTAATCTAATGTTATATTTGTCCATACTTGGACAGTGTCCTGTGTTTTACCATCCCACTTTTTCTTCTTTAGGTTATTAAATTTTTCTGTAGAAACTTAATGGTATATTTTATATCTCTACCGTTGGTGTCAGGGTTGGTATTCAATGTTTTACCATATGCTTCGGTTTTCTATATTGAAATTGAGGCATAAATTTTTTGTGATTATAAATGAGTGTTGGGAGGAATGATTTGTGTTGAGTGATTACTGATGAGGGCATTCTATTATTATTTGTACAATTTAACAGATGCTGTGCTATTTGTCAATAGCAGAATGGCGGCTCATCACATTTTGCTGAAAATCTGATATACAGTTATAGTGGAACTATGTATAATATATATCATCAAATTTGAGTAAAAAAATGTCACGCTTAAAACCAAAAAAGACATAGGAGTAATAAATACAAGCATAAATTCATGAGAACATAATTTAAAGGCATCAAAAGGCAAAAAGCCATTAAGTCATGAACATAAAGATAAAGAACACAGCATAAATCATAAATCATAAACACAAACACAAACAGCCTAAAATCTAATAATCCTCTAATCGATTCCTCATCATTTTCTTCAATATAATCATATTATCCTCCTTGATCTCTAGTGGGGCATATCCTTCCTTCCTCCTCTTCTCTGCTTGAATTGTCCAACTCATCATCATCATCTTATTCTTCTGCTGTTTCAACAATATCTTCAAATTCTGGTTCTTATTCTTCATTTTCAATCGATTTTTTCTTTTCCCTTCTTACTCTTGGAAGCTTTGGAAGCTGCTGCATTGTTCTACCACCACCACTTGAAGGTTCTTTTCTTTTCCTAGATTGTTGCCTAGTGTTTGCTCTAGGCTCTCCTACTCCATATGGCCCTATACACACTTCCCCACTCCAGATCACCATCACCTTCAAACACCAAACCATTTCCTGCTGCATCTTCAACATGCCACTCATCACTCTCATCAATATCATTGAGTGAAACAGGGTCAATTTCATCCTAAAATTAATATCTTCCCTTTAGAGCTTGCTTATATTTAATGTATGTGTTAGTAATATAGGCTAGGCCTAATTTCCTATGAATTAAAATGATAAGAATGTTTATTACATGCACAAACATACTGCAATTATATTTGCAGCTGGATGCACTACATGTCAAGCTTAAGATCTTGATGGCTAGCTTTTGTAGGTTTGGAGCTGATTGTCCGTAGGACCTCCACCATTGAGCTATGATTCCAAAGAGTGCAATATAAGAAAAGTAGGTAAAAAATATGGGAAAAACTAAGCAACTAAGCTTATTCACTAATCTAGATCACAAACCAACATATTAAAATGGTTACATTACAGTAATTACTGTGTATGGGTTTGGAGAACCATTGTAAAGTGAGCATCCCTATTCAATTGCTTTGCCTGCAAAACTCCCACTTAGGCTGCAAAACTCCCACTTAAATCCTTCAAAGTAGCAGCTTCACTAATCTGGTCAAACGATTCCATCCAAATTCACTATCCCAAAAAAATATATCAAGTCCTCATCCACAGAACAAATGGAGTGGAATCTGCAATATCTTTTCACAGCTGGCAAACACATTTACCCATAAGATAGAAGTCTACCTGCCCTAAAAACATTACTTGAATCATGGAGTGGCTGTAGTATCCTCATTCTGCATGCTTAGTCTTGATATCTTTAATTTTTGAGAAGATTCAACAATAAGGTGTTTCCTAAGCAAACTATCTTTAATCATATAGATGATTTGATGGCTTTTCTTTTGTTTCCTGCTGTCACCGCCAGCAGTCAACCTCATTTTGGTTTACACTTCGTAGGATTGAAATGTATTTGGTCATTGTCCTGGAAATCTTATTCCTGTTACTGCTTTTAAGGAATTAAAAGTTAAATCAAACTGGATCATAGCCTGATTTCCCAATGAATTGCTAATTAATATTTTGGGGCTTTATTTGGTTAGTACATTGTGTTTCAAATAGCATGACTGGTTAACTGACTGAACCATGTGATATCCCATCTGTTTGATTTATGGTCCAATAATGGATATTGTTTCTCTATAGTTGGTCTTGTTTTCAGTTGCCTCATTCCACTTGATTGCCCAAGCTTTATTCTGATTTTCTGTAGTCTGATATGATGTATCTTTATGTTACGATTGTTATCTTTCGGAGGTTCATTAGTCTTGTATAATCACTCCATGCCATGCAAGAGTAATTTGCGATCCCAATATGTTGATATATTCAGGTACAAGCTGTCACTGTCCATGCCACCAATAACTACTTTGTGACTGCTTCACTTGATGGCACTTGGTGCTTTTATGATCTGTCTTCAGGAACATGTCTGACTCAGGTTTGTTCTCTTCCCTTCTGTGTGCTTGTTTATAGGCAGTGAAAAAAGGAAAGAAATTTGCATTCATTGTAAACTTTTAAGGCCTGTTTGGTTTGTGTATTTATGTTCTGTTTTCACTCAAGTGTTTCCTATTTTCATAATTTTGTAGAGAAAAATAAGAAAATGGAACGAAAACCAAACTGGCCGTTAAGTTCTGTTTTGTTGCTTACAATAGTATGCTATGTAAAGCAGATTTTTGGAATTATGTAGTTCAAAAAGAACTAAACAAAAGTTTATTTGGTAACAACTATAATAATATGAGCTGATTCTATGGAAATAATCCTAAGCAATTTTAATAACTTATCGTTATAAGCAGAAGTTGAGTATTTCAAATTAACCCCAAATATCAATTGATAAAGAATACACTCATTTCATATCCCTTTTAATCATTTTATCTTGCAAAAGTAATTTTTTCATATGCAAACAAAACATGTCATCTTAAGATCACTTTTCAACCAAATGATCAAACAATTCTCATCTAATTTATTATATAAAGACTAAAGAGATTATACAAATAAGCCATTATTGAGTAAGTCTAATCTTTCAGCTTTCCCAAACACACCCCATAATTTGGTCATTATTTCTTATAAGCATGAACTTTTGAACATAATAAATTAAAATGTAATATTTTAGTACTCTATGATTTCTGAATACAATGATTTTTTTTTCTCTAGGTTGCAGACACTTCAGGTTCTTCTGAAGGCTATACTTCTGCAGCTTTTCATCCTGATGGGCTCATTATTGGAACTGGCACCACAGATGCTCTTGTTAAGATCTGGGATGTAAAAAATCAGGTAATGCATTTTTCTTGGCTATTGTATTTCAATTTTAATATTCATCACTAGCCTATGTTTTGTGCGTTTTTTTGGTTGCAGTCAAATGTTGCTAAATTTGATGGACATACAGGATCAGTAACTGCCATATCCTTCTCTGAGAATGGGTACTTCCTTGCGGTATGTGAGACAATGTAACCAGTAAAAGTGGGGTGATTGTTTTATATAGGTATTCTTATGATATTTAAATTTTACAGACTGCAGCTCATGATGGTGTAAAGCTTTGGGATCTACGCAAATTAAAGAACTTCCGAAATTTTGCTCCGTATGACTCAGAAACTCCGACAAACTCAGGTATTTTATTTCCCCATTATTGACATTTACCATATACCGGCCAAGATGTCCCAGTTTTAAAAGTTTGTCTACTCTGTATCTTGCAGTTGAGTTCGATCACAGTGGATCTTACCTTGCAGTTGCAGGCTCTGATATCAGGTGAGAAGTACTGTAATCCGTGTGTTTCTGTATTTTCTCCTTTCTTCTCTTCCCTCTGTGTTAACGTGCATAGGGAAAACAGCTTAGTACAATGCCATGTGGTGCCCAGGTAGAGTTGGGCCCTTTCTGAGTACTGATTTAATTGTTGAATATGAAAGAGCCTTTTCTATTTAGTTATTATTAATACCAATTTTGGTTAGTCTTCTGTACTCTTTTTCACATGCATTCAAACCAACAAATGGATGTTCTGTACTTGGGGAAATTTAGGGGGTTTATCTGAATTCTGAAACTATAGTATTTATAGTTACTGTCATCATTGGTCTGGGTTTAATAGCAAATAGTAACTAGCATTGAATGCTAGCCATGTCTGTAATTAAATTTCTCTGACCTATGTTCATATTTGAATTATTGCTTAGAGGTAAGAAAATTTGTCATCTCTTGATTTTTCCCCTCAACTTATTTTTAGTGCCTGTTAACGCATGCAGGATTTACCAAGTCGCAAATGTGAAATCTGAATGGAACTGTATCAAAACTTTCCCAGATTTATCTGGAACAGGTTTTCCGTCTGTTCTTGTCTATTTTCCTTTAAAATGTAGTCTGCTAGTGTTTTAACAGTTGCTAATCCGTTACTTGCCATTTTTTTCTTCCCAGGGAAAGTCACCTGTGTAAAATTTGGTCCAGATTCAAAATACATAGCAGTGGGGTCAATGGATCGGAATCTTCGAATATTTGGCCAACCTAGTGAAGATACTCCAACCGAGTCGTAAGCTGCTGTGGTGACCACAGCCCGAATTGTATTTAGTTCATGAGTGACAGTTGCTGCATGCTATTGATGCCTTGGTCTAATTGCATGGATGAGAAAAATTGTATCAGTTTTTACTTTTTGAGCTTTAGTGTTGGTCCTTGATATGCCCATATGGGGGTATGGGATGGGGCAAATGTAGTTTCAGGCTTGATGCACCAACATTACCTCTGCCTTGCCCTGGAATACCTAGAGGACTAAGTTGCAATTTTTGCCATGTCATCGAAACCTAATGCATATGTTGAATATTGGGTTAATGGTCAAATTGGTCCCAAAAGATCGCACGATTGTCATTTTCGTTCCCGAATAATTTTTTTTTAATCAAAATTAGTCTCTGAGCATTTGTCGTTCTGTTTTTGTACTAACAGTTTTTGTCCTTAACGGTTTTCTTTCTCACACACCAAAAACCAACTCTCTCTCTCTCTCTCTCTCAGTTACTACTACTGCTCTTTTATATCAAAACACCAATTTACATCCCAAAAAAAAAGTTTGAAGAAAAAACCTCACCAACCAACTCATCCTCTTACTCGTCTTCAATGGCAAAACAACCGTCACATCATCCACCATTCGTCGAAAATATCTTATTATAACCCTCTATTTTCTCTGCCAATTGAGGGTTTCGATTTCCTAATGCATGATTGGTGTTGCATTTTGGTAAATTGAACAACCGGTGGTGCCACAAGAAGGCGTCGGTGTTGTTGCTTCAGACTTTCTTTGACACTTGCAAACATGTCTTCTCTTCTGTCGCACCTTTGGTTCCTCTGCCGCACCCTTCCCTAAACAAAACAAAAATTTCAGATGAAAATAGAGCAACTACCCCATCACAAAAACCCTAACCCACCAAAACAACAAAAAATTCAACCCTAACACCAGTCATAGTTGTAAGAACTAAATCGGTGATCAAACCGGTCAGGTTATTGATTTACTGGTTTATTGGTTTAATTGATAAATTACTGGTTGAATCGATAAAATTGGTTTCACCTAAATAAAAAATATAATAACAATTACAAAATACAAGTTCACATCAATTGTTCAATGTTGGGAGCATAACCTATTTCCAATAGTTCAATTCAAAGGGTTCCTGTTAGACAAGACAAAAGCAACCATATATAGATTCACTAAAATCTGTTTTGGACATAAAACCAGTTTTGCCGACATGTTTTCAAGCCTAAATTTGCCGAATGATTTAAATTATGAGCAAGAGAAGGAAGAGGCATGATGCGTGGCCTAAAGCGGGTTAGGAATTTTTCCCAAATAGAATTAGCGTTGCAAGTATAGTTCCAAACTAACAATCGACCAACATCAAAGTTTAATTTCAAATAAAAATAACCGACAATAATTAAACCTCGAGTCGTTTTTCTCGGACAATGCAATTAAGATGTCACACTTTTGGTTGTGAGGAAAATGGAGTTTTGAATCAAGAAACGAAAAATTAAAGGAACTAAGAAATAAAAGAACTAACGAATGATCACAAAGGATATTAATGTAATTAAAAAGGAAACTATATCAAAACTAGTGAAAATGCTATAAATGCATAAAAGAGCCTTGACTTGGGAATGAGAATTAAGGAATCCTATGATCATCATAACCACAACTATGACAACTAAGATGAGTCAATCTCACTTCGTCAACCCCTAACATCGAGGAGTAAGTCAAGCAAGCATAATTGACCTTGATCCATAAGTGCTAGCTAAATTGCTAATTACTTAGTAAAAAGCTAGCATCAATGGAAACAAGAGCCAACTAACTATCTAAGAATTACCACTAAATTTCGGACATTATGACTCTAGTATCCTAGGAACTCATTTTCTAAGTCAAGGTGTGAAAATCTACTCAAATTTACCAGGTGACATTTTCACAAACACTTGGTGGGTATAAAAGCAAAACATAAGAAATTGAAAGAAAAATGAAAACTATAACCAAACTATTCACAAAATCAACAATAAACATTCAATCAAATAAATAGAAATCATAAAACACCAAATTCATAAGCAAAAGATTCAAGAAATCAAAATTGCATATATTAACAAGTAACTTGAACTAAAAGCAAAATGTAGCAAAAGTAATGTAATTAAAGAGGAAATTAAGAAGTACTTACAATAAAGATGAACAAAATCTATTATCAAAACTTAGCTATAAATTACTACAATGAAAATTTAAGTAACCCTAATAGAGAATTTTTCTACTCTACCCTACTCCTACTCCTAATGCATTTTCTAATGTCTAAGTGAGCTCCCTAAAACTAATCCTAAGCTAATGCTTTGATATGTGGTGGTGGTGGTGATGTCCCCTTCATATAGCACCTCAAACCAGCTTCAGCACTCTCAAAATTGGGCCAAGAAGCCCAAAAATCGCGAGCCACGTGACATTTTAATGAAGTCACGCGTTGGAACTTGTGTTTACGCACAAATGTGTGCGTACGCACACTTGCCGATTTTTCCACTTATGCGTACGCACAGCGCACACTTAGCTGTGTGCTTCTCCTCTGTTTTCTTCATGTGTTCTCCCTTTTTGTATGCTTCCTTCCACTTTTGCCTAGCCATTCATTCCTCTAGGACCTGAAATCACTCACAAAATAAATCACGGCATCGAATGGATAAAAGTGAAATTAAATTTCTCAATTTAAGTATAAAAACACATGTTTTCACATTTAGGTCAAATCTAGAGAGAAATCATAAAAGTATGCTATTTTAGTGATTAAGTGAGTTTATGTGATGAAATCCGTCCAATTTATGCCAAAATTTATCGTCAAATATGGACTCATCAAGGCACATCACTAAGGCAATCTAAATCAACATCATCCAAACCACAGAATAACTTTTGTAGAAAGACTCTGCTTCTCGACTTAGAACCTCTGGATCAGTTTCTCACACTCCATCCTTGAGAAAAAGGCCATGAATCTTATTATGCTTCCTTTACACAAGAATTTGAACTTGAAAGAATCTTGTATTCCTAGGAGCTCTTTTTGCACTAGTGTATTATTATAATCATCAAGCAACTGTTGCTCTTTCTGACACAAATAAATGCTATCCACCATTTCCAAACGCTTTTGTAAATAATTAATCTGCCGCTCTAATTCACATTTCTTAACAAAAATATTACCAAACACCTTCGAGTTAAACTCTAATGAATTCTTCTGCACTTCTGAAATTTTGCCATGAATCCTTTTATTACTAAACCACCATGACTGATTCACAATATCCTTATACCCGGGATGAGTAGCTCAAGCAGCAACAAATTGAAAAGGTCGATTCCCTTTAGGCTGAGGACGACCTTTACAACGCACCAGAATAGGGCAATGATAACACTGAAGCCTATTTAAAACTTCTGCATAAGCCTCTGGAAAGATAGATAACCAACCACTATTTATACAGACTCGGTCAAGCTTTTTTGCCACGTCAACATAATTTTTCACCCTCCTGTACCAAAAAAACCGTCTCCTAATAGTCTTCAAATCAAACAAATCACTATCACCTAATGAAGTAGCAAACCTGTCTGCTCTTTGATGAGAAAATTGACAGTCCTTAGATTCATGAGTAAATATGACTTCATTAAAATTACCAAGAACAATCCAAAATCCTTGAAAAACTATGGATTGTGCAACAAGATAATCCAAAGGAGAACCCTTTTATTAAATTGAGGGCTACCATAAATACCACTACACCTCCAAATTAAATTATCAAATTGAACCTCAACAGTAACACTGATAAACCACTATTTTATGGTTTATCTTGTGTTCAATTGAGTGGTTTTTATCAAGTCTTTGCACACTTATTCATACAAATTGCATGATTTTATAATTCCTTCCTAATTCTGTTCTATGATTGAAAACTTGCTTCCTAAGCCTTTAAATTGTGTATTTTAATCCCCCTTTATACCATTCGATGTCGTGATCTGTGTGTTAAGTATTTTCAGGCTTTACAGGGTAGGAATGGCTTAGAGGATGGAAAGGAAGCTTGCAAAAATGGAAGGAATACAAGAAACAAAGGATATAACCAGCGAGGAGTGACGCGCACGCATGGCTCACGCATGCGCGTGAATTGGAGTTTGCACAACGACGCGTGCGCGTACCTGACGCGTACGCGTGACACGCGAAGATGACCAATGACGCATACGCATGACTGACACGTACGCGTGACATGCGCTATCTGCAGAAATCGCAGAAAACACTGGGGCGATTTTGGGTTGAGTTTGGACCCAGTTTTCGACCCAGAAACGCATATTAAAGTTAGGGGACATGCAGAGACTCAACATACATTCATTCACTTCTCATTATTCAGGATTTTAGGTTTTAGATGTAGTTTTCTAGAGAGAGAGGCTCTCTCCTCTCTCTAGGTTTTAGGATTCCTAGTTTTATGCTTTTGAGTTGGATATTGAGAAGAGTTACTACCTCCGTTGAAGTCTTTATCATTCTAGTTTGTTTCCTATTCCTTTACTCTTTTTATTCCTCATTTACTTTGTTTAGAGTTATATGGATACCTTCGATTTTGGAATTAATTGATGCAAAGATACTTTTTTATTTAATTTCATTATTTCTTGATTATTTTCAATTGAGTCCAATTATCATGTCTTCTTTCTACTCCCTTTACATGTATGCGAAATTGGCATCCATGTCAATGGAGTAGGCTTCTAACTTGGCTTTGGAGTTGATTAATATTTGGAGACCCTTGAGTTGGAAGATTCAAGAGTTAATTTGTAATTGGGAGTTGTTGGCTGGTTCTCTGGCCACTAACGCTAATCCTTCCCAAGGGAGAGGATTAGGACTTGTGAATAGAAGTTGGCTCACTACTTGACTTTCCTTTATTCGGTAAGGGTTAACTAAGTAGAAATAACAACCTATTACTATTAATCTTGGGAAATCCAACAAGGATAGAATTTCCAATTAATTTTCTCCCAATCAAGGCTTTTTATTTTAATTACATAAAACCTCTTATTAATTTTCATTGCTTTAATTTATAATCATTTATTTTTCCATTCCTCATTCAAAAATTTCTCAGAAAATTCATAACCAATAACAAGAACACTTCCCTGCAATTCCTTGAGAGACGACCCGAGGTTTAAATACTTCGGTTTATTTTATTGGGTTTGCTTTAATGACAACCAAGTTTTTGTATGAAAGGATTCTTTGTTGGTTTAGAAACTATACTTTCAACGAGATTTTATTTGTGAAATTCTTTACTAGCGAAAATTCGTTTGTCAAACACCTTGATCAAAAGCATCGATGACCTTATAACAAATACCTTGCATAGAGGATAGAAACCAAATACTCCCCTTATGCCCCTCTGCTTCCACTATACCAATAGAGTGATACCCCAACCTTTCCTAGAACAATTTTAAATGCCAAAAAGGGGAGTGAGTTTCAACCACAATAAAGAAAACAGGAATAAATTTTCTAACAAGTTCCTTACAATGTACCTGGGCTAACTTATTAGAAGCACCCCTAATATTCCAAATAATCATATTTTAAACTATCTATAAATAATAGGGACAGAATGAATTAGAACATAATACTCTAAATAGAATCACCAACCTTAATAGGTGGTTTGTCTTGCGGTGCTGGCACACTCTGATCCTTAATAATTGTCATCCTCGGACCCCAAACGCTGCACCCGCCATGCTTCCATCTACTAAGGTTCCCTCCGTTGCGCCGTCATTTTTATCAACTGGCGAGTTCTGCAGGGAGGAAGGTTGCGGACGCTTTCGGAGAGAAATTTCACGACGTGCAGGAGTTCTGTGCGATGGAGATGGCATAATTTCATGCTTTCCTCGCTGCCCATCGTAATGCCAATCGATTTGCCTCTATCACTATACAAATTGGGCCTTGGGACCCTTCTCAAACCAAAATTGTGCTACTTTCCGTCTTGGTCCTTCAAACTTGATGGATGACCCATTGTGAATTTTTTCTTACACAGCACTTGTTGTTAGCCTCTCCATCATCCATGCATGTCTCTTTAATATAATCATCAGACACGTGAAGGGTCAATGATTCTGTAACTGCATCCTTTCTTTTAACAACTCCTAATTTCTTGTCCAAATTACAAGAATCTTCTAAGGTGATTTAGTTTAAATTATAGAAATATATAATATAATTTTATTTAAACAACTATAAATTTGTCTTTTGTATATCATTTTCCCTATCGTTATAGTAAAAAAAATTTGAATATAAGTTTTATTCCAAAGAAAAGTAATCGATGTTTCTCTAATGAGATGATAAAAATGCTCTTTAAAATGAAATTGTTTAGAATTTTTATAGTAATACAAATGGGGAGCTCATATGCTGACGTGGCGCTTATACGTTGAGTGTGAGAGTTTATTTGCTTAGGTATCATCACTAAAAATTTTTAGATTTATATTTATAAATTATAAATTATAAATTATTATTTGCTTAGGTTGTTATTTTTAAATTTTAAATTTTTTTATTTAGATTGTTATTTTTTAAATCTTAGATTGTTATACTTAGGTTGTTATTTTTTAAATTTTAACATTATTTTTTAAAAATTTGTTGATTCTTTTTAGCATTAATTTTTAAATTTTTGTAGATTTTTTTCAAAAATTGCATCTACATACGTTAATTTAGAACTTAAAAAATGGTTAATATACTTATTTATTTTATCTGCAAATTTAATTCAAATTTAAATTAAAGTCAATCAAATTTAAAATATTTTAGCTATGAATCAACTATAAAACTATAAGTTATGAGATATGTATAGCACCACAATTCAAAGTATATCAAACCCCTTTCTTTACATACATCCAAAATCTAAAATTTCTCTACTTATTCCAATAGATGGTATTCACATAATCGCAAAAATCAAACATACAATCGACAATTTGTGTGTATGTATACGAGTGATACGGTTATGGACACTACCAAAATACTGTAATTCTTCATTGCCATACTCAATTGAGATGGTTTGGCTCGATGAAGACGTGAGTTTTCTACTAATATTTTTTATTTTATTTTAAATTTATATTATTTATATTTTAAATTTGTTTGTTTATCCCCATCTAATTATTCTTTAATTTTTGTTTATCAATTTTAGGAAAGAAAAATACACGCCTCGGTTAAGATGGTTCTTGTGTCTCGATTCATGACAAGGAGGCAAAACAAATTTTGGAAAAAAACTGTGTAGAGATACTTGATCCACTTCTGTTAGTAAGTTCTAACCAATATTTATTTCTAAAAACATTAGTGAAGATATTTTTAATGTTAATTTTTATATTATTTATTATTAATATATTATGTAATACCCTGCAGAAAGGAGATCTATCGGATACACCTACACTTTTACTCAACCTAATTGATAAGACCTTCCGCTTCATCGTTGAAATTTAAATATCTGATAATCCACATTTTCACCTTTTTATAAAGTTAAGAAGATGACTGATAATGTGGACCTCATAAATAAATTCAAAAAGGCTCACCCTATTTAAATTGTAAGTACAGTTATAAGTGTACTTTCTATTAAAAAGCAGTTTATTTTTCTCTTCCTTGGTCATTAGTAGTATTTAATTTATAAATAATAATTAATAACTAATTATAATTTTAGGATGTTGACTACACCGGTGGTTTGTTTTCAACTTCAAAAGCTTCCTCAATTATTGAAGGGGAGAAAGTAGGTGTTAAAGTATTTGTTCAAAAAATAAATTTTTTGTTTGTTTGTTTTCTCAAAGTTAGATCTTTATTTTATTAAAAAAATATTATTGAGATAAAATAAAAGGTGAGAAGGAAGTCTTTAATTTAACGTAGTATTTTGTACAGAATTTGTTGCTTAAATTCTCCAATGAAGTTGCGGACAATGATGAATTCGAAGTGTTGAAAAATGCTATTACACCAACCAAGCGACTATCCTCGGAGTCGGAAGATTCGAAGGTGCAAGGAGATACCTCAACTTGCAAGAAGATCAAGATTGAGAATGAAACTTGAGAATTTGGATGCACATGTTTTAGAATCTCTTTTAGAGTATATCTAATAGAATAATGTCAAGCATATGTTTGTTTTGGTAGAAATATTGTCTTTTCTTGAGTTGTTATTTTTCTTTTGGTTCTTTTGAATTTTTATGTTTGGAATTTAGAATTTTTTTAAATATAAATTGAAGTTATTTGGTTATTACTTATGGCTTTATTTTTAATTTGATTCACACCGTTGATATTCTGTTAATTTCTAATTTAGTATTTAATGTCATAAAATTATAAATTTCTCATATGAATTATTGTTGATACATAAGTTAGTTATTGATTTTTAATGTGGACTTATTTTAAAAAAAAAATCTAATTATAATTTTTAATTAAAGTATTATATTTAAAATTTTAAATTTAAATTCAAATAAACTTTTTTTTTAATTTTTAAGTAAGCAATTGGGTTTGAGAATTTTTTTAAAATTTTATATAATTTATAAGCTACTATGCTAATTACAAAAGATTATATTAAAGTAAATAAAATTACCAGTCTTATTAAAATGTGAGGTTATTTATACTATTTAAAAAAATTAATTTGACATTTTTCTATATTTAATTCTGTTTCTAATGTTGTTCTGACAAAATTGAATTAATTTAGGAAATTTTATTTAAAAATTTAAAATTTATACTAACTAATTAAAAAATTCTATTTAAAAATTTAAAATTTGAAATTCTAATACTAATTCCTAATTAAGTGACTTCTTAACCGTTTCGATTTTTAAATTTAAATTTTTTTACTTGCCACATTTATAAATTTTCTCTTTACTCAATTTACATTGTTATCTTTTAAATTGTTTCTGCACAACAGAAGTACTTTCAATTTTTTTCTCTTTTTAAATATTTTTTTTAAATTTACGTAATATTTTTTTAGATTGTATTTAATTTTATTTATTTTTATCGACAAATAATAGAATTGACACTGTTTATGACGAAACTAATAAAATTATTTTTAAATTAATAAATTCCTATATTTCTGATGAACAACGAACATTTAATTAGAAAATTTTATTTAAAAATTTAAAATTTGCACTAACTAATTAGTAAACTCTATTTAAAAATTTGAAATTTGAAATTCTAATACTAATGACTTCTTAACTGTTTCAATTTTTAAATTTAATTTTTTTATTTGTTACATTTATAAATTTTCTCTTTACTCCATTTACATTGTTATTTTTTAGATTGTCTCTATACAATAATAGAGGTACTTTCATCTTTTTCTCTCTTTTTAATTATAAGCTATTCATTTTTTATTTTTTATTTAAAAAATAAAAAAAATTTTAACTATTAGTTAAATTTATTGACTGTGAGATTAAACTTATATTTATTTTAAAAAAGAAACTTTTGTAAAAAATATATATTATTTTTTGTAAAATATATTTACGTAACTAAATAAATGAGAATGAAAAGAAAATTAAAGCCGTCATTGAAGTTAAACTGACCATTTAGTTATTTATTTATTGAGTAGAGATGAAGAGGAGTGAGGAGGTTGAATTCAAACAGATGGTTGGTGAAATGGTTGGAAAAAAAATAGAGAAAAAATGAGAACTACATGGATATAAATATATAACAAAACATAATGATTGATTTAGAATTTTTGATGGGATAGGAACAGAGAAGAAGGAGCAAATGTGCGTGGTGGATCATGGGTATTTTGGCCAAATAAAATCTCATAAAATACAATATTTTTATACATTATTTAGCTATTGACAAGTAATAAATTATTAGTTTATATTGTCTTCGTAATTTTATTAAATTTGTTTATAAAAGAATTACAGAAAATCCGAGTGATAGTTCCAATTGTGTGCATTTTGAATCGGTGTTGTCGGACATTACAAATAGCAGCATCAATACAGGTTGATTTTTGGATGAATTTTTTTGAAACTTGCTTATGTGGATATGCATTCACTTTATGTATTTTGATTTTCCTACCATTTATTCAATTATAAACTTTAACAGAAAATTTGTTCAAAACTAATGTCTTGAATTATCTTATTAGGTAATAACCCAACACCATATCGACCAAGGTCTCCAACTACTAATCCACACTCTGTAGGTGAAAAAGAACAATGTGCCAATATTAATAGTATTAGTAATTCAGGTATCACACATGGAGCATATGATAGCCCATGTCATCAGACAAGTCAACAACAGCTTCCACAAACATCAAACAATATCGACCAGTTACAAAATCAGCGTATGTTAATATGCTTTTATTACTTAAAGACCAAACATTTAATTTTTTAATTGGTCTATTAAAAATAATCTTTGGTATATGCTATATAATTATTATAGATTTATTGGAGTACACAAATCGAATTAGATTGGCCTTTAGTGATGAGATTAACCTTTCATTTGTCTGGAGAGCAAAATATCATCTTTAAAGACGACGATGATCTTGAGAAAATCGTGGAAGAAGAGGAAGAAAAATGTACGATGTTCTTAGCATGGATGGAGGCCAATAAAAAATTTGAATCAAGTCAAATTTTGACATATGCTGAGTTTCCAAATCAATTTGTTTATGATAGAGAAGTAAGGGAATGACATCCACGCAAAAGAGGGTATTCTATCGGGAGGTTAAACTATGTTCCATCGGGTATAGGTGATTTTTGTTATATGAGAATTTTGTTAGCTGTTCAGAGCGCAACATATGAGTCTATTAGGACAGTTAATGGAATTACATATTCTAGCTTCCAAGATGCTTGCTATTCCATGGGACTACTGTGCGATGATAGAGAATTCATTACAGCTATTAATGAGGTAGCTGAACTTGCATCTGGTCATCAATTGAGAAAATTATTTGTGATGCTACTGATATCTAATAGCATTAGCAACCCAGAGCGTGTTTGAAATGCAACTTGGACATTATTAGCTGATGGAATACTATATGAGAGGAGAAAAACTTTAAAAAATCAAGATATTTTACTATATCTTTTTTTATATCAAGATTGTATTCTCTTATTTTTTTATTAATAGTATTAATAGTTTTATTTTGGAATTACTTATTAAATATTTCATAAAACCACCATGTGCTTTTGCTAGGACTAAATATGACCGATGACGAATTGAAAAATCTCTGCCTTATTGAGATTGAGAAGATACTCAACAGCAATGCGAGATCTTTAAGAGACTAACAATCAATGCCATATCCTGAGATGTCTGATGTTCGCCTTTTTCAAAATAAGCTAATAGAGGAGGAGTTAGCATATGACACAAATGAGTTGACTAATACAAACTTATATACGGAACAAAAGATAACTCATGAGCAAAAGTTAGTATTCGATGAGATACTCAATGCTGTTATTACAGATTCCGGTGGTTTTTACTTCCTTTATGGGCATGGTGGGTGTGGTAAGACATTTATTTGGAATGGACTTTCTTCTGCTATTCGGGTTAGAGGAAATATTGTTTTAAATGTCGCATCTAGTGAAATTGCGTCTTTACTCCTACCTGGTGGCAGAACGGCTCATTCTAGATTTTCAATACCCATTACAATTACTGATGAATTTACTTGCAATATCAAGCATGGCAGTTTGAAGGCTGAGCTACTCATCCAAAGTAGCTTAATAATTTGGGATGAAGCTCCAATGCTCAATAAAATGTGCTTTGAAGCACTTGATCGGACGCTCAGGGATCTTATGTCAGTTACCAATCAATATAAGACACATCAACCATTTGGTGGTAAGGTTATTGTTCTAGGAGGTGATTTCAGACAGATACTTCCGGTGATTCTGAAAGGGAATAGACACGATATATTGACATCAGCTATTAACTCATCCCATCTGTGGTTGTTTTGTAAGGTTCTGAAAGTGCATACAAACATGAGGCTTCTAATGTCTTCTTCAGATCAAGGATGAAGGTGAAATAAAGAGATTTACTAATTGGATACTTAATGTTGGAAATAGAAATATTGGTTCTGTTGTTGGTGATGAATCAGAAATTAAAATTCCAGATGATCTATTGATTACAACTACTGATGACCCTCTCTTTCATTTAGTAGATTTTGCATATCCAAATTTGTTGCAAAACATGTCAGATTACAAGTATTTTCAGAGTAGGGCAATTCCTGCACCCACGCTTGAGAGTGTCAAAAAGGTAAACGATTTTGTCTTGACAATCTTTCCATGAATGGAAAAGGAGTATTTGAGTTCTGACACAACATGTCAAGCTGATGAGAATGAAGATGTATAACAAGAGTGGTTCACACCAGAGTTCCGAAATGACATCAAATGTTCAGGACTACCCAATCACAAGTTGACTTTGAAGTCAGGAGTCGCTGTAATGCTACTGCGAAACATAAACCAAACTTCAAGTTTATGCAACGGGACAAGATTAATAGTTAACGAACTTGGCAGCAACATAATTGGAGTGATGGTAGTGACTGGTAGAAATATTGGAGATAAAGTGTACATTCCAAGAATGAACTTGATCCCTTCAAATTCAGGGTTGCCATTTAAGTTTCAACGGAGACAATTTCCATTAACAGTATGCTTTGCAATGACCATTAACAAGAGTCAGGGTCAATAATTATCACATGTAGGACTTTACTTGCCAAAATCAGTGTTCACCTATGGACAACTTTGTGTTGCTTTGTCAAGAGTTAAGAGTCGCAGTGGCCTCAGAGTTTTAATTCTAGACGAAGACGACAATCTAAAGTCATCAACAACAAATGTCATGTTCAAAGAAATTTTTAATAATATTTAGGTAAGAATAATATTATTTTCATTTTAATAGCATGTTATGATTTACACTTTTGTATAAATATTTACTATAGATATAACAAATTTATCTATAACTCTGTTTTCAGATTTGAGATGAAATGTGTAACAAGGAGCACAACATCATATGCCAATTCCTTTTCTAATGAAGTTAGTAAGATACTAGGTTGTCGATAAATTTTTATTAGCCTTTTGATATAAAATTTAGTATAAAATTGACATGCTATTATTACAGATATATATGTTCTTATTTTTTCATGTCTCCCTCCTTATGGTTCAAGAATATTATAGACTTTAAACTCTTCTATTTGCTTTTTACTTTGAATAAAGATAAAACAGCATATTCAATACGTTTATTATATAATGACGATGATCGTATTATATTAAACTCAAAAAATTTATATTATTTATAAAATATTATTTTTAATTTAACATGTCAAATTTAAATATAAACCCATGCATCGCACGGATTTAATACTAGTAGTTATATATAGTTTAACCATTCAAAATTTAACTCGATAAATAATTGGCCATATCCTTGGGAAGATGAGGGATCTGTCCGATACACGCATTTGGCCATATCCGTGGGAAGTTGAGGAATCTGTCCGATTATATGATAGTTTGGATCTATGAAGTACAGATATTTTTTTTATTTGTCGTATTTTTGTATCGTACATATTTTAAATACGACATACATCGACGTTCGTCCGATACTTGCGTCTTATGTGTTTAATCGTGTCTTAATATAAAATATTTTTTTCGAACATGTTTAGACACACTTAAATATTATTACATGTCAGTATGTTCAATTTTATTCTTAATATATATTCTTAAAATGAATTTAGAAATAGTATATATTATTAATTATTAAGACAAAATATATTTTAAATACTGTATATAATTAAAAAAAGATATTAAAAATAATTAAAAAATTAATTTATATTTTAATAATAATAAAATACTTTATATTACTACAATTTATCTAAAAAATATTTTATATTTTATATATATCGTGTTCTCGTATTTTATAAGAATTTTAAATTTACATGTCATGTTCTATATCCGTATCAGTGCTCATGCATCATAGATTTGGATCAAGCAAGGCTTTTATATTCATTAGATTAATAAGTAACGGGAAAACATTTAAACTAAAAAAGCATTTCTTTATTTGAAAAAAGAACATAGACGGTTTATTTTTGTTTAACAAATTAAAGATGCCTTCAAATAATATAGAAATCCCTTTTGTACACTGATGAAATTAGAGATTAGTCGTTTTATTTTGAGTCATGGATACTTGATGATTACCTAGTAGACTCTAAAAAGAATAACCTTTTGTATGGCAATGAAAAGAAAATATGAAAAATGTTTCCTTAATGTAGAGGTAAAGTAATACATGATATGCAATACACAAATAAAAGGTATACATGATCTGATATTCGTTGGATTTACCAGCACGAGTATCTGAAAATAAAAGGAAAAGATTGACATTAGTGGTATTTGAAATTTAGGGGTTTACAATTTTTATTCTAGAACATTACACATTTTATCTATAATTATGATATATCCGTTACCATTAAGCCACTGTGTACAGAAATACATATTTAAAATCTAGTGTAGACAACTTCGATTATTTTGTCTATTGCAGATTTAATTCTTTTAATGTCAAATTTGATTATTTTAGATGCTAATTAAGTAATTCAATATATAGAAATATACAATGATTAATTTAATAGTTGAATTTAGTGCAGATAGAGCATTTTTGTTTTACCTAATAGTTCTGTAGTTTATTCATTTCTACTTAGACGGCAGTAATTTTATCTCCCCCCAACCCCCCCCCCCCCCACCCAAAAAAAGCAAGCTACGTTTTCATTTTTCGGCCATAAAGTGGTGAAAAAATAATTTGAATGCAGGATAACGAATTGTATGCATAATGATTCTTATTGTATAATATATGATATTATATGAGATATGATGGGGAGCTGTTTGTTTCATGTATAAAATTGAGACTAAATTGCGTACCAAAACCAGTAGTAACCTTAATTACTGTGTCTTTGTCGGTTGTAAGGAAAAGGGAAAAAAGAAAACGTATTGAAGCAAAGGAATGTATAATAAAGGAAGGCCATTTAGGATGCTTAAACCATAACTTGGTCAAAACTTAAAAATAGAAAAGGGGTAAACGTAACTTATTATGATTACTTATTTCACAGTAATATACTTTTCTTTTTTAAAAGAAGTTTTCGGAAAAAAATACCATTTTTCTACAATTTTATGCAAATCTAAATTTCTCTTGACTTCTTTTTTAAAAGAATAAAAGGGTAATAATCACTTTTTAAGGAAGAAATAAATGTAAAACTTCTAAGCTTTTAGTTATATTAATGAATGGATGAAAACTTCAACAAAACTCAAGGGCAGAAACAGAAAAAAATACCTAATTATATGAAACCAACCATAAGATATTTCTAGCTATTGTTCCAACCATTAATAATTATTTTCAAATGATAATAATTATTAGTTATGTAATATTGTGTGTAAATAAAGAACACAAATAAGCTCTATATTTAATCTGAGAATAATTGGAAGCTCACAGGGAAAAAAAAGAAAAAACTTAAAAAGAAAAGAAACAAAAAATGTCTAGCATAAATGACGCATTTATGGCACGATCTAGCAAAAGATTGGCATACATCGTAAACAAATATTCTTTCTATTATGAAAAGTGGCAATATTACGAGCTTGCTTAAGGTACCATAGCCTTATTTGGTGAAAGATTCCTGGCTCTATAGTGTTGGGACTAGTAGATTGGTTAAATAATTTCAAATTGAGATAATATAGTAAGAAACTTTTAGATCAACCTATTTCAAGTAACTTTCTCTTTCAGTTAAAATGATATTTTAAACCCTCACCTTCATCCTTCATATCTCTGCCCTCTTCCTCTCACACCAACAAACACCATACTATTCTCCCTTCTTGTGTTCACATAGTTATCCTCCTCTCCTTTCCTGTCCGTTCGCCATTGCTTTCTACATCTACCACTAATGAGAGATTTGGAATCACTATTATTAGACACTCTAGAAGATTTTCAATTTTATGTTTATAGTTATCAAAATCGAATTAGATTGATCAGTTCAACCAAAAAAAGAGATAAACCAAAAATCTAGCCATTTTATTTGTACTTGAAATAGTCTTTATATTTAACCTGTCAAAAATGGTCAAAACCATTGAAATTGGTTAGTTCGACACAATTGGGTTTGCTGCAGATCGTGTCAAAATACCACACAGTCCACAATAAACCTAGGCTGCAACTGATGTACAGAAGGCGAATCCTCTACAACAACAATCCATCCGCATGTGACCTATGTTACACCTTCAAGAATTATAAACATTTTTTTTTCTTTTTAAATCAAAAAGCATGCAGTCAAGGTTGAGTTAAACCTCAAAGTGGTCCCTAAGATTCATGGATTGCACCAATTTGGTCCCTAACTTACCAATTGCACTATTGATGTCCCCGACTTTATAAAAAATGCCCCTAATTGGTCCCTCGCTCCAACTCCGGCCAATTTGCTTGCCGCTGGCCGTGACATGGCACTGACATACCACATTGGCATGTATAATGGCTAGCTGAGCTGGCAATTGAAACTATTTGACCCATTGTGGTCCCTTAGCAGTACCTTCTTTATCGTTTTTTGTTAACCCACGTTCTTTTTCTGCTTCTTTGTTGTTATTGTTTAAAATTGAAAGGAAAATCATGATTGAATGTGTGAGTTGGTTAAATAATTTCAAATTGACATAATATAGGAAGAAACTTTTAGATCAATCTATTTCAAGTAACTTTCTCTTTTAGTTAAATGATATTTTAAATCCTCACCTTCATCCTTCATATCTCTGTCCTTTTCCTCTCACACCGACAAACACCATACTTAATACGTGTTCAGAAAGATATTTTCGTTATTTTAGAGCTAAGAGATAGAATGGTAATTTCGTGACATTCAAAGATCTAAATACTAGAAGAATTATACCATGCTAGTCTTGGACTTCAAGAAGACCAAGAGTCCGTCTCAAAAACAGTGGTGCTGAAATGACGACAACTCATAAGGTCCATCGGACTAAGTCAGGATAGCAAAAGGCCCAACGTTATTTTTCAAGTCCAGTGAAAGACACAAATTTAATTTTATTTTCAAATTTATTAGGCATTTATTTTAGTTTGTTTTGCTGTTAGAGTTTGTTAGAAGATTTGATTTACTTAGTAGTATTTTTAGAGATTTTACATTTAATCTAATCTAATCTAATCTAATAAGATCAAATCTGATTTAAATTAATTATTATATATCTTTTGGATTTTAAATTTAAATCAAATAATATCTAATCCAATAAGATCAAATCTGATTTAAATTAGTTATCTTATCTTTAGGAGATTTAAATTAAGTTATCTTATCTTATCTTTTAGTTAGTTTGTTAGGGGCCTATTTAAACACCTTTGGTGAGACGATTTACACAATTTTTTGATGAATAAAATTTTTTTAGTGCTTTATGCACGTCTTTTTAGTGTGATTAAGTGAGGTGAGTGATTTGCTTTGCTTGTTACAAGAAGAAGATTGATGGATCTAGCACTAAGGTGATATGCGTGGTGGTTTCTTTCAGTTTTCATCCCTCTGATCTAGGTTGTCAAGGACAGGTTCTTTGAAGGTCTAGTAGGAAAAATCCTTCCGGTGACCTAGGTTGCTAAGAACAAGTTTCTTAGAGGTTTAATAGGAAAACCCTTCCAGTGACCTAAGTTGTTAAGAACAGGTTTCTTAGAGGTCTAGTAGAAAAATCCCTTATCTATCATTTTATACTTCTGTTGTGTCTTTTCTGTTGCGTCTTTTCTCCATTTATTCTTATCTACCCTTATCTATCCCTTATCTAGACACTAGAAGATTTTCACTTTTTTGTTCATAGTTATCAAAATCGAATTAGATTGACCAGTTCAACCAAAAAAAGAGATAAACCAAAAATCTAGCCATTCTATTTGTAGTTGAAAACGTCTTTATGTTTAACCTATCAAAAATGGTCAAAACCATTGAAATTGGTTAGTTCGACATAATTGGGGTTGCTGCAGATCGCATCAAAATAACACACAGTCAACAATAAACCTATGCTGCAACTGAAGTACAAAAGGCGAATCCTCTACAACAGCAGTCCACCCGCATGTGACCTATGTTACACCTTCTAGAATTATAAACATTTTTTTCTTTCTAAATCAAAGAGCATGCAGTCAAGGTTGAGTTAAAACTCAAAGTGGTCCCTGAGATTCATGAATTGCACCAATTTAGCCCTTGACTTACCAATTGCACTATTGATGTCCTTGACTTTATAAAAAAATGCCCTTAATTGGTCCCTCGCTCCAACTCAGGGCAATTTGCCTGCCGCTGTCCATGACATGGCACTAACATACCACGCTGGCGTGTGTAACGGCTAGCTGAGCTGGCAATTGAAACTATTTGACCCATTATGGTCCCTCAGCAGCACCTTCTCTATCGTTTTTTGTTAACCGACGTTCTTCTTCTGCTTCTTTGTGGTTACTGTTTAAAATTGAAAGCAAAATCATGATTAAATGTGTGAGTAGAGGTTCACGGGTGCCAGAACATTGTGGGTGCGGTTGTCGCCCCGTGCTCCGATGGTCTGGAACAAATACCAACCTAGATAATCCCTTCTTTGGTTGTCCCAATTATAATGTGAATTTTTGTTAAAAAATTAATTGTTAAGTGATTTTATTTTGTAGATCCTAACCTTATTTCATACAAACCAGGAGCAAAACATGGTGTAAATTTTTTGTCTGGGCTAATGATGTAGAAATAGAAGAAGAAGAACATGAAGGAAGACTAGATGCTGCTACAAATGACAATGAACAAGTGAAGGTCAATTTAGCTTGGAGGATTGGAAGGTTGGAAGCTGAAGTGAGAACCCAAAAATGTTAATCCAATTTTTAGGTATACTGAGTTTTTTCACTTTGGTGGTTGTGTAAGTTGTGACTTTAAAGTTCTGACAATGTTGTATGTAATATGTTAATAGATGAACGAAAGTAAGTTAGAGTTTCCTTTTTTCACTTTAAATGTATAAACCTTTTTTTATTAGTGTACCCTGTTTTGATAGAATAGTTATCATAAAGAAATAAAACAATTAAAGATCATCTAAGTTCATCACAGCATAATGTATAATCATTGGATTTGATAAATATATAGAGTAGAAAACATTAAAGGAACAAAACAAGTGCATTACAAAAGAGCTTATGTCTTGCAACAGTAGTCAAAGTTTGGGCAAGCAAAAAAACAAAGAAGTTTGGAACATAATAACTGCCATTTACAAAATAAAGGTCTATTGTCTTAAACACCCTAATGGATTAATCTGTTTTGCATTCAATATCAAGTGTTCTTCTTCCTTGGTGCTTTGAAACTGGGAGTTGGAACAAACTTTATAAAACTAGGCAATCTTAAAGTTGTTTTAGCATTGGCTCTTCGCATTGGATCCACATCAATGATTTGAGGTGGTGGTGAGTTCCTCATTTTGGTTGGAAACTTCTCTGGCCTTGTTGGTACTGGTGCAACTACTCCTGCTGATGCCCATGATAGATAAAAAGTTCAATCTTATATGAGTTTAGTGTGGCCAGCTTTTGATAGAGTTATGTTGTAATAGAAAGAAGTGCATTACCTGTTGTTCATCTTGTAATCCTTCATGATTTGGTTGATATAGCTCAATCTCTACATCAAGAAGTGCATCCATAGGTTGTGGAGGTTATTGATTAGCCTTAACACCAGCAGTATTATCAACCTGAGCAGGAGGATTACCACCAGGTGTAGCAGTAGTAGCAGGTTGAGGGGCAGCCCTAGAAGCTGAAACAATGGCCTTGGATTTGGCTTTAGATGCAACAACCTTTGCAGTTGCAACAACAGTAGCTACTTTATCTATTCTCTACTTTGAAAATCCTCTCTTAGTATGCTCTTTTACTCCACAATATCTACATGTGAATATTTTTAGTTTCCTTTTCAAACTTTCACTTGGTTTGGCCTTCTTGTTACTACCATTGCCTTCATCAGCATCATTTCTCCTTTTATTTATTAGAGCTCCTGGCTTCCTCTTAACATTAGGAGATTGTGGCTAACTGTACACAAATTTCTCCCATAATGATTGGCCAGGAAGAGGGTTAATGTGATGGGCATAAGTCTTGTTGTATGAATCCATAGTGATTAGATTGTGACAAAACTCTTCTGGCCTCTTGTTCACCATTGCAAAGGCAGCACAAGCATAAACACAAGGAATGCCTACATTTAGTTAAACAAATGCTAAGTGAGATAACAATTAAAGTAATTAATATAAAAATTTTAAAAACTAAGTAACAATAAGCTTGAAAGGTCACCAGTTAACATCCAGAATTTCCAAGTTCATAATCTTTTTCCAAGATCTACCACCATGTTTGTTGGATGGCCATATACCTCAAATTTTTCATAGGCATCATCACCAGTCCAAATAGAGACCTAATTCTTTGATTCTTTTCTGACTTTCTCTGAACAACTTTGAATTACAGGGAGAACTTTGGCAACATGATTTATCAACTTTACCTTATTTATTGCAATGGATCTCATGACAAATATCCTCACCTCTTCAAGTAATTTGATGATGGGTTTGCTCCTTACCTCTTTGATTCTTGCATTGAACACCTCACAGACGTTGTTGCAAATATTGTCTAGCTTTAGCTTATGGCTGAATTGTGACTTTGTCCAGGAGTCTCTAGGCCATTTATTGAGATAAGCCAAGCTTCCTTATTCATCCTCTTAATCTTGTTCATATTGTTCATGAAATATTGGAATGTTGTTGATCTAGCACATTCCCAAAGAAGTCCCCTCAGCTCAAGGTTCTTCCATTGTTTGTTAAAATTTTTTCATAGATGCCACACACAAAAATGGTGATGAACTATTGGCAATACCTTCTGGAAAGCATGAATCAAACCCTGAACAACATTATAACACTAGATTTTAGTACCAGAATTTGTTTTACACACTTTTATCGTGCTATATAGTGGTCCCTAACTTTACGTTAATGACCCATATTTAGACCCCAAATTTCAAATTTTAATATAATCAAGTCCATAAACTTTGTAATAAAATAACTCTTTAGCCCTTTTGCTATTTGAATGCAATGAATTGTGCATATTAGTAGACACAATCAAGTATTGTAATCAAATGCACTATTTATCCAACCTCATGAATGCATGATCAAGTACACATATTCAACTGTGCATATCAGTACACTTAATCAAGTATCGTAATAAAATACATTTTTTATCCAATATAACATGAACAGAAAAATATAGTTAAGAAATCTACCATTTGCATATCAGATATGAGCAATATCCGTGAGTCTTATAGTCTCCAAGAACAGTATGAAGTAGCTCCAAGAACCATTTTCAATTTTTCATATTTTCAATTTCAACTATAGCCCATGCAATCATATAAATATGATGATTTGCATCTTGCGCCATAGCAGACAATATCTGACTTCCAAATTGTGTCTTTAGAAATGCCCCATCTAGACCAATCACAGAACAACAACATGTCTTAAATATGTTCTTGCGGTATGTACATCTTTCAAATATAACCTCTCCATCTGGTTGAGGGTTGACACAAATCTACACTGTAGATCCAGGATTACTCTTTAGTAAAGTTTCAGCATAATCCCTAAGCATCGCATACTATGCCTTCTTATCCCCATCTACAGTATTCCTTACATCTGCCAAGGCTCTTGCTAGGAGTGTGCAAAAAAAATTGGTTTGACTGAACTGAACTGAAACTGAATTGAAACTGTTTTAAATAAACAAGTTTTTTTAAATAAAAACTGAACTAAAACCATAGTTTTTATAAAAACCAGTTTATTAAAAACCAGTTTTTATGGTTCAATTTAGTTTTAAACCAAATCAAAACTGGTTTATTCACATAAGTAACTTCAATCTTTAAAACTAAAAAATTTGAAAAATGTGAAAAACGCAAAAACCTTAGTTGCCGTTTCAACATCCTCTCTCGTCTCCATCTTTCTGCCGCCGCAACTAATCCATCGCTGCCATCATCACAGTTGCCGTCGTCGAACTAGTTCCCGTTGTCGAACTACTCTCCATCGCTCACTGTCATTGATTTCTAGCATAGCAACGGCCAACGACATTCCTCTCTCGTCTCTCCCCTACTGTCACCGCTACCAACCCACCAGGCCACCACTGCTATCGTCACTATCGCCGTCGTCAAACAACTCTCTATAACGCAGTTCTGCGGTTCTGGCGTCGCTCACTGTCGTCAACTTCTACAACTTCAAGTTCTAACACAATATCGTGTCTCCCTTGTTGCCGCCGCTACCAACCCACCACCGCCACCATCACCGCCGCTACCAACCCATGCTGCTCTTGCCAAGCACTCTCCTTGGTTCTTCATTTCCATTCGGATTTGCAACATTAGCGTTAACAGCATTATTGTGATCCATAGTGGATTCTGCAGCCATGCAAAGTCTTGCTTGTTGTAAACGTCGCCAACAAGTCCTTTCAGGTTATGGATCAAAGTCTAAAAGAGGTTCCTTGTCTCTGTTCCTGCGCATAAATAGACAGAAAACAAGAAAAGATGGGATTCTCAATGTCAGAGTGCAGAGAACTCCCGTTGAGATAACTTGTGTAAAATAATAATTAAAAATACTAAATAAAATAAATAAAAAAATTTTGAAAATGATAACTGAAATTAGACAGAGAATTTCAAAAATTAATAGAGAAAATAAACAAGAAAATTAAAATAAAATTAACTAGGTGACACCAAACTTAATTTCAGAAATTAAGGAAAAATATTAGTGCTATTTATTTATTTAAATTTTTTTTTCGAAAATACTAAGCAAGAAAATTAAAAAAAAATTAAAACTAAAATGCCTAATCTAAGAAATCAAACAGCTGATAGTTGTTAATCAATATCAGTCTCTGGCAATGGCGCAAAAAATTTGATGCAGAATTTAATACCACAAACTAACCGGCAAGTGCACCGGGTCGTACCAAGTAATACCTCAGGTGTATGAGGGTCGATCCCATGAGGATTGAAGGACTAAGCAACAATGGTTAAATGATTTACTTAGTTAGGCAAACAGAAAATAGTGTTTGAGAATTCAAAAAGCATTAAACAGAAGACAGGCAAATAAATAAGTTGGGAATAAAATATGGAGAAAGCAGTTAAGATTTCAGAGTTATCTATTTTTTGGATTGACTTTTCTTATTAACTATTTTAATCATGCAAGATTTAATTCATGGCAAACTATATGTGACTAGACCCTAATTCCTTAGACCTTTCTAGTCTCCTTTAACTTTTATCAACCGCCAATTCCTTGGTCAATTAATTTCAATTAGAGGGTGAAGTTTAATTCTAGTTTAGATGCCACAGAAATCCTAATTACCCAAATATAAGAGGATTATATGTCACGTATCCCGTTAAGTCCAGATAATTAGAATTTAGGAGAAATTATTTTTAAACTGTTGTTCAAGTAAAGAGCTTTTCCAAGTTATACAAGAACTCAATTAGAAAGAGGGTCATACTTCCGTTCCACCCAAATTCATAAAATAAAGAACGAAAATAATTCTTGAAATATAAATCAAAATATGAATTAAAATAGAAAAATAATAGAATCAATTCATACAATAGACAGAGCTCCTAACCTTAACAGTGGGGGTTTAGTTGCTCATGGTTCAGAGAGAAAATAAGGATTCTGATAAAATATATTTTGGTAGAGGTGGAATAGTTAATTAATTGGAATCCCCCCCTTAAAAGAGAAGTTTCTTTCCTCTTTTATATCTAATTCTAATTAATTTAAAATCTATTTTCTAAAACTAAAAATAATATCTTTTCCTATTTTAAAATAAAGATAAAGTTTAAATCAGAATTAATAGGAATCAGCGTTTTCTGCACTTCGTGCTTGTCACGCGTACGCGTCGATGGTCTTCTTCGCGTGTCACGCGTACGCGTCAACTACACGCACGCGTCGCTGTGTAACTTTGCTTTTCACCTGTACGCGTCAGGTATGCGCACGCATCGTCATGGACAACTCCAAATCACGCGCACGCGTCAGGCACGCGCACGCGTCGCTCTTTAAAGGGGTTTAGGGTTAGGGTTTGGGAAGTAGGGTTTCTGATTTAATTTGGGAATTAGAGTTAGAAATTAGAGATTTTATAAAGGAATATGGATATATATGAATAGATATTTTGATAAAATTAGAGGGTAGAGTAAGTTTAAAACCTAATATACTCTATTAAAAATATTTAGAAACATTATTTATCATCATATTGCTAAGTTCAATTAATTATTCTAATTTAAAATATAAGATGAACATATTAATCACATTTTTATAAAATATAGTTTAAACTCAATATTAATTATTCAAATTAAATGATATAACTTCTCATTATTTTTCTATCACCAGACTTTAGTTTCAATTTATAAAATAACCAATCATAATAAAAATTATACATAAATATTAATTGACATAAACTTAAAGTATTTATAAATATCAATCTAATCATTTCTAATAAAATAATTTCTAGGAGTTCAAATTAATAACATAATTCATTCAAAATAGAATTTATTTAAATTAAATTATACAATTCTTCTTATTTTTCAATTACCAAAATTATAATTTCAGTTATACCAAATATGCAATAAAGATGATATAAAAATTCTAATTAATTTAAAATCCAATTATCATGAAACTATTTAATTACCTTTAGTAATAAATTTATCAACAAATATAATAAATCACAAATAACTAATTATTTGATTTTCAAAAACTAGGGTTGTTATAGAAGGGGGAGAGAGTGGGAAAGGGTGAAAGAGAGAGGGGAAGGGGAGAGAAAGAGGTTGGAGAGAGGGAGAGTGAGATCGAGAGGGGGAGAGAGAGAGGAGAAGGGAGAGAAAGGAGAGAGAAAGAGAGAGTGGAAGGAGAGAGAGAGAGAGAGAGCAAAAGGGGGAGAGAGAGAGAGAGAGAGAGAGAGAGAGAGAGAAAGAGAGAGAGGAAGGGGAGAGAGGGTGTGAAAACTAGTTTTAGCCTATAAACTAGGTTAAACTGGTTTTTTTTTTAATTAAAACCAGTTTTTTTTATGAACTGGTTTAAACTGGTGCACTGTATTATAAACTGGTTTAAAATCAGTTTCTTATGTGACAAAGCAGTTTGGTTCAGTTTCTAAACCATTTAAAATGATTTAGTGCAGTTTCAGTTCAGTTTATGAAAAAACTGAACTATGCACACCATTAGCTCTTGCAATTGAATTCCTATTGAGACTAAGATCACACTTTGACCTTAAGTAGACAACAGCCTCACATTGATTGAAATTAGGGTATTTCTTATCCTTTTTGACTTATTTACTAGCCAGCTAAGCCCTATTTGCTACCCCATTGTTGTTCTTCCTCGCACATGTATGATCATCATTGAAAGTCTTGGTTTTCCAACAAGAGTCTTCATAGTTCCTTGAGGCATACACAACCCAAGCACACTCTTTCTCCTTGCAAATAGCCTGACATCTAATACTATCATTTTTTTAACTTAATCTTCCTGCCCTCTTGAATAGTATACTCTCTTACGACCTCTCTAAAGTCATATTTTGTGTTGAACTTCATTCTTATATGGAGCTGTAGCTCACCAAATCTTATACCATTTCTAAAGATTGGAAATTCATCTGACTCCCTATTGGATTCTATTTCATCCTCAGAATTAGGAGGAGTTTTCATCTCTTCTGAGTTTCAAGAATTAACGGCATCAGATTCTACACCTGAGTCAAGTGTTTCATACACAATATCATTTCCTGGAGTTCCTAGAAAACCCAAATCCACATCTCCATCTGACACACCCACAACTAAAGCATCATCTGGTCGCATTATTTTCTCTTTTTTTTAGCGACAGCATTCTTCCTATTTCTAAGCTCCTTGTTCCTTGGTATAGAAATAGTTGCAACAAAATTGTCTTCACTGCTAGAACTATCCTCTTGCATTGGCTTAAATGAACTATCTTCTGAACTATCATCATCACTGGAGTTATCATTCACAGTCAAATTAACATGAAGGGCTTCCTTGCCCTTATTAACAGACCTTCTATATGTACCTGCAACCCGACGTTACTCGGGGCGAATCCCGAATATGGTTTCTTTACTGTGTCAGTTAGACACCTTGGCATCACGGTTACCCATGTCAGTTAGGCCTTATCACAATAATATCTTAATGTGCATCACAGTAAGAAATAGTGCTATCAGTTAAGCGAATATTTCCGCATTAGTAATCTCAGGCTATCAGTTAGGCGGGCCCTTTCGCATTAGCAATTTGGTGCAAGGCCCATTTACATTTCATTTTCACGAATCATAATCTATTTCAATTATTTATTTCACTCATGACTTTTCGTTTTCTTTCTTTTCATTATACCTCCACATCACCAATTATATACTCATACCTCCGCATCACTGCTTAACTATACATACTCCGCATCACTTTATTATTATTCACACCTCTGCATCACCATGCATTCATTCACCTATAATAACCTCAAAACATTTAATAAAAGTTCCTTTTCTTAATAAACTAAACTCAAATCATCACTTAAAACAAGAATCTTTTCTCAATAGAAAAAACTTAGAACATAATACTTTTCTTGAAAAATTAAAAACAAAATAGAATAAGTCTTAAATCAAATTTTCCTTTGAATAATGCTTTAAGCAAAGCCTCGAAGTGTTATAAAATTCGGGCTTTGCTAACCTTCGAGGGTTCCAGCCAAAACCACTTCCAATTCTCAGAAAATATTTTTGATAATCCAAACAAATCAAATTCTGTACTATAAACCTATTTTCAATTCTCACATTACTTCTGATAAGTTAGCAAGCCAAGTCCAATATCCAAAACATTTATAAATCTGAAAATCCAACTAGTTCCAATGTCAAAATCTTTTCTAACTCTCAATTCATTTCTAATAAAACAAATTTTTAATACAAAATCCATTTTTCGATATGAGTAAATATGTAAATAAAATGTTTTCCACTATAAAATCATGTTTCAAAATAAGTTTATAAATTAGATTTTCGAAACAAAACCACGTTTTCGGTTACTTTTACAAAAAAATTAGGCAAAATCTCCTCTTAAAATTTGGATTTCACCACCTTTGCGGGCTCCCTCACTTTCATAACTTCTCAACTTATGTCAATCCAAACCAGCCCTCAATTCAGACTTAATTCATATTTCCTTTTCAACAAACAACACCACATTTATCACTCATAATCACAATACAACCAGAAGCAACTATAACCATATCATCATCAATAATAAACACACAATTAACAAATACACACATATAGTTCATTCAATCACCCAATTCTTTACAGCACCATCAAACATACCAAAAATTTAGTTTCAACATACTCAGACATGCTCATATTCACTAACAATTTTCAACTACATCAATTCTCATTAATTGGTCATGCATAGGAATTATAAATTATTTGTAATTATTCAATAAGCTTTTTGGCATTCTTAATTTTAAAAACTCTTCATTTCAAAACGAACCCCCTACCTCAACTCGTCGAAACTCGAAAGCTATACAACACATGAAAGACCCCCTTTTTTCTCGACCCGTAACAGCGGCAACCATAAAATACCATATGCAAGAACCAAAGCTTAACCTATCATAATAATGTCGCAGAATACTCAGCCACAAATAACAGAAATTGATATATCAAGGGTTTCGGAAAGAAATTACTTACTGTAACAAAGGAAAAATGTGAAAACAGAGGAGCAGTGGTGTTGGACAGCAAGGTTACGATGCTGGTTCACTGCCAGTGGCGGCGAGCTTCAGCGCGATGGCAGCGAGAGCAGCGGCGGCAGAAATAGCGGAGGAAATCACCCCGCAACGCCTTCTCTCTCTCTTCGCATGCATTCTGTTTCCTCGCGTTGTTCTCCCTATTTTCTTCTGGTCAGATCGGCATCGACGGCAGTGAGGGAAGCTTCAGTGGTGGCGCAACCAGGGATGAACGCAGCTTCGACAGCGACGATAGTTGCGATCGTGATGGCGAGATGGCGCGGCGAAACCAGAATCAGCGCGTGACGGTGGCTTCCCTTCTCCTCTTGCATCCCGAGCTCTCTCTCTCCCCTTGTCAACGACGGCGGCGCATGAATGGCGGCCGTGGCGAGGCGGTTGGATGACGGCAAGGCGCAGCTTCCTCTCCTCTCCTCTTCTCCCCTTGGTTCTCACCCTCAGATCTGTTTCTCTTTTTTCGTTTGTTTTTTGTGTATGTGCATTACAGCTGAAAGGGAAAAAGAGTGGATTGGCGGTAGGTGAGGCGGTGAGGCAGTAGGGTAAAGGGGTTAGGGTTTGTGTTTTGGGGATTTAGGGTGTTGTGTATGAAATTGGGAATTTTAGGTACTTTAGTAATTTTAATAAAATTAGGGTAATAGAGTAATATAAAATAATTTTAATTTAATATTAATATTTATAAAAATACTATTTAATTATCAACTTACAAGTTTATTTTAAAATAAATACTCTAATTCAATAATTAGAGATATCAAATTAATTTCTTTTAAAATCATAAAATAAAGTTATTAATTTAATTATTCAAATTATAGCATATAAAATTCTTAATATCATTCAATTACTAAAAGTTTAAATCATAAATAATAAATTGCTTAATTTTTATACAAAATCTCTTAAAAATATAATCTTAATTAAATATAATAAATTATAAATAAATTTTTTAATTTTTTTTTAAATTCGGGGTCGTAGAACAATTAACCTTCAATCAAAGTTTAATTTTGTTTGTCACAAGTACAAACCCAATAAAAACCGAGAGTATTTAAACCTCGAATCGTCTTTCAAGAAATTGTAGGGAAGTGTACATATTATTGGTTATGGGTTTGTATATTTTTGGGTTTCGGGTTTGATAAATAAGAAAATAAAACTAACAACTAAGAAATTATTAAAGCTAAAAGCTACTCAAGGTAAGGATTAAGTGTCAAGGTATCCTATCTTGGATCATTGACCACAACATGGTGATTACAAAGGGTTAATTCTACTTAGTTGTCCTCTAACATCAGAGGATTAAGTCAAGTAGACGTAATTGGTCCTAAAACTAATTAACAACCCTAAATCACCAATAAAACTGGACATCAATAAACTCAAGGGACCTAAGTTCTCAATCACAAGTCAAGAGTATCAAAATCTACTCTAAAATCCAACCAAATATTTTATCAAAAACTTGGAAGGCATAAAAGAAAAGCATGGTAAAAATAGCAAGAGATATAAAATCTACAACTACCCAATGTAAGAAAATAACAATAACAACTTAATTAAATAATAAGAAACATGAAAATATAAATTGCATTAAATGAAACTAAAATTAACAACGAGTCATAAACATAAAGGTAACAAAATAAAGAAAATAGTAAATAAATCTAGGAAAGAAAAGGTGTAAGAAGAATAAATTGCAAGGAAAACTAACATAAAACAAGAATTAAACCTAAATCTAAGGAGGAATTAACTAAATATACCCTAATTCTAGAGAGACGAGAGAGCTTTTCTCTCTAGAATATAACTTAAAGCATGTTTCTAAACTATCCTAATTGCTCTCCCCCTTGTTCCCTCTTGAATTCTGTATCAAATAGCTTCAGAAATGAGTTGGATTGGGCTTCTACAGCCCCAGAAATTGCCCCAGCGTGCTTTATTAATGAGGTCACGTATTGCTTGTCACGCATACGCGTGGGTCACGTGCAAGGCATGACAGATTTTCAAAACTTCATTTTTTCATGATTTCTCCACTTACGTATGCTTTTTCTTCACTTCTTTGATCCAATCCTTGCCTCCTAAGTCTGAAATCACTCAACAAACATATCAAAGCATTGAATGGAATTAAAGTGGATTAAATTTAACAATTTAAGGGGCTAAAAAGTATGTTTTCACTCTTAAACACAGTTTAGGGGGAATTTACAAAACCATGCTATTGCATTGAATAAATGTGGAAAAAGTTAATAAAATCTACCAAATTCAATACAAGATAAACCATAAAATTGTCGTTTATCAATGAATAAAATTTCTTAGTGCTTTATGCACGTTTTTTTTAGTGTGATTAAGTGAGGTGAGTGATTTGCTTCGCTTGTTACATGAAGAAGATTGATGGATCCAGCACAACGATGCATCTGCGTGGTGGTTTCTTTCAATTTTCATTCCTCTGATCTAGGTTGTCAACAACAAATTTTTTGAATGTCTAATAGAAAAAACCTCTTCCGGTAATCTAAGTTGCTAAAAACAAATTTTTTAGAGGTCTAGTTGAAAAACTCTTTCGGTAACCTAAATTGATAAGAATAAATTTGTTAGAGATTTAATAAAAAAAATTTCTTATTTATCTTTTTATGTTTTCGTTGCGTCTTTTCTCCATCTATTTTCTTATCCCTGTATTCTTCGTTCTATTTTTTTCATACCAATTTTGGAATTTAACTCGGGCAAGGTTTGAAGTTGAAACTTCTGATCTTAGGCACTTTACACTTGTCGTTAAGCCAAACGTTCTCTTGCAACATTTAGTAGTAATAATTTTATATATGACAAGTATTGATTGCAACTAAGTCAAGTCCTCTAATTATACGTATAACGCTCATAATTCATTGATATATATATATATATATATATATATAATTAAATTTATAAATAATATTTTTATCATTTATTAATAATATTATATAGATTATAATTTATATATTTTTTAATTAAATTTAGGTGATATAAAATAATATTTTTATCATTTATTAATAATATTATATTTTTTATTGTTCACAATATTTTTTTAGTTTAACAGATCAAGTATTAATTAATTGCAAATCTAAATTAATATTGTATCTCTTTTATTTTTTGTTTCATTTTTATCATATTAAACAATTCAATTAGTAACCCATCGATTAAATCACTAACGTAAGTAGTCACCAAAAAATCACTAACTTAAGTGACTAGTAAATTGGTCAGATCGATTAACAACTTAATTTAGATAACTATACTTTTGTTTTATGGTTTTTTCTTTTTTTTTTTTTCAAGTTTATTTCGAGTCTATAACCTCCAAGAGAGTTCTGGTGGTTTTAAAATTTGTAAAAGTGAGATGCCACAAATTTTTTTGTGGCGCTTTTTTCTAATTTTTTGTTGGGATTTCTACTTGGCCTTTGTACTAGTTTAAGGCCTCGAATAACTTTTTAGATTAACAAAAGTTGGCTATTTTGAAAAACCTCACACCGCCACAGAATTGCAATCTTTTTATTCTTTTCAAAAAATTTGATAGTTATAGTTTTTTTTTAAAAATTTTTTTTATCATGCATTAACTCCATTTCATTCATCCACCGCTTAAAAAATTGAAATTTATTTTAAAATATTAAAATTAAAAGCTAACCCTTATATAGCACGATAATTTCTCAATATAGAGCAATGTAACTTTATATAAAAAAAAATTTTCAACAACAATAATTTTAAATTATTATTATTATTATTATTATTATTATTATTATTAGAGTATACTCAATTCAGTCTCAATAATTTTAAAAATAGACATTTTAGTTTCTAAAAAAAATTAATACACAGATCAATTTTAAGATTTTATTCCGGTAAACAAATCAGTCTCCATTTTATTTTTCGATAGAGTATGTAATACCCTACCACACAAAGCTTTACGCCTAGGACGTAAATCAAAAGTGGTAAGGCGCTACGACCTCTAAAAAATATATATAGATGGAAAAAGGTTTTATCTAGGAGCATTTGAAGAAAAGTTAAACAAAAGTGTTAAATAGAAAAGCGCAACACTCATGTTAATGTTAGCATAACCGAAGAAAGATAAGAGTAAACTATAAAATGGATATATACTAAAAAGTTCCAAGATATAGATAACAAAAATTCTGACCCGACTTGCGAAGTTAAAACCGGAGAGAACATATATACATATATACATAAATACATTAGAAATCCCAAAAGACAGCTTATAGAACCTGTTTCTCCAAGTCAACCTCTAAGAGGGACAAACATAAATTACAAGGTGGAGAATCTATATACATATATAAATATAAATGTAAATAAAACTCTGAGTCCCAAGAGTTCTTCGCTTCCTCAGAGTTTCTAGAATACACAGTGTGGCGCTTCTCAACTTACGTATGAAAAACAACAACACGTATGGAATAAGAACTAGAGGTTCTTAGCATGGTAACAGTGCACACATAACTAACATATAAGGTTCCGAAAAAGTCAAAGGCAATCCTAGAACTTCTGACAACATATTTAAACCTAAAACTAACATTGTGGGGTGAGTTATCTAAGGATTCTAGGTTCTAACTCAATTTCTAACTTAACTCCTAAGTTCATTGTCTTTCTTCCAATCTTCCAAAACACCGATGCACAAACAAACAATACATAAAAAGAAAACACAAGTAGTTTACAGTTACAGCACACAGAACATATAACAATTAAACAAAGATTATCAATTAGACGATTCCAAAAAATGCAAACTCAAACAAAATAGACAAATGCATATGATCAATGCCTGCCCTATGGCCGATGAGTCTCATCTGTCGGTTATAAAGCCAAACCCGACATGTCCGATAGCTAACCTTGGACAGAACACAAAATACGGAGCAAGTGGGACAACACCACAACAGTTGTATCTTACCTGTGTACCCGGAGCAGGAGACAACCTCACCACTGCCTCTTACCCAGGCGGTGTTACAGTTCTCGACCTGGAGCAAGCGGCGATAGAATTCCAACCCTTGCATCTTACCCGAACCCTCAAACTCTTCTAGAGCAAGTGGATAACTCCACTGCATCTTATCCGGCTTATTGACTCTTACTCGGAGCAAGTGGATAACACCAATGCATCTTACTCGGAGTCACATTCAGAAATTCATTCTCATTATTATCATAATTCACTCTTCTTCATTCAACTTTATAATCAAACTCAACTGTCATCATTCTTCTTTCTCATTTCTTTTCCGGAGATTCAAACTCTCAACCGAAACAAGTAGATAACACCACTGCATCTTACCCGACAAATCTCGCCCCTTACCCGGAGCAAGTGGATAACACCACTGTGTCTTACCCAGAGGCATAATACAATCAAATTCAAGTTTATTTTGATTATTATTCCAATTCATTAGTTTATCTTTCATACATTTTCAACATCTCTACACATCCCTGCTCGCGTACACGAGATTCTCAAGCCGAAAAGGTTGGTCGCGTTGCATGCTGTGTCACGTATGCAAGTTCTGCAGAATGGGTAAAAATGCTAAATACTGCAGAATTTCAATTTTGCACACCGAACTTCCGACGCACATAACTTCCTCGTTTTAAAACATTTTTCATCCGTTCTTCAAACGGCATAAATTTCATAGACCCAATTTTCATATGAAATAAGTTTAAAACCATTGGGGGTTCGGAAGCCGAGTTATGCCTCGCCAAAGTTTGACCAAAAATTAAGTTTTCATAAAAATTCTCAAAGATTACTGAACCTCAATTTTTACAACAAACCAAGTTCCACCCTGTTTAAAACTTACTAAACCATATCAAACCAATTCCAAGAACTCCTCAATACACCACATTTTTAATCTACATCACACCAACTTCACATATATAATCACTCCCACACAATAATTCGTTTCTAACAACAACAAAAGCCATATCCAACAATTCAAGTTCAATATACATCATTATCATACACATCACCAATTATCTCTATCAAATACAATACCAACATCACAACCATTATAGCACCAACAACAATCTCAAACTCACTAATCCTTTTACATATCAATTCATCACAATTATCAACAACATCAATAATTTAATTCTTATCCTACGGTCAACTAACCTAAGTTTTCACGACACATTATATTTTAGTTACGAGAAACCAAAACCATACCCTGGCCAATTCCCTGATAAACTCAGAACACCTCAAGCGTTCCCGCACCACAAGCTTATCAACACATCCCCTCACAAACGAACCTAGCTTCCAAAATCTCAAATTAATTCTACTTCTCAACCAATTTCCAATCTAACAACATAATTACCACTTTAATTAACATAGAATTTACTTACTCAATATTGCACCCAGATATTGAAGAAGCTTACCTTGCTCACATCCCAAAGGAGCTAAATCTGACAAAATCTACAAGCTAATTTGAACCTAAACATAGAAATCATACAAAATTCAACAAGCATTCACATTGAGTTTCGAAATTGGGGAGCAGGAAACTAAAAATGAGAAGTGAGCTTCATACCTAATCAAGAATTGAGCTTTGTAGAGCTTGACACTACGGTTGCGTGGCTGCAAACGGTGCGGCAATCGGAACTCTGGATTAAAAGTTATTGAGAATTGAAATTTGAGTGAGGGTTTTAGGTTTCCTCCTTGTTCTTCCCCCTTCCCCAGTGTGATTTCTTGTGTTGGGAAGCAAATGAGTTGAAGCTCATGAGTATTAATGAAATGGGTTGGAGTTTGGGCTCATTTTGGGCCCGGTTCGTCCGATTTGGCCTGTTCGACTCAATCTTGGACTAAATTTTTTGAAATTAGTGTCAAAATACTTATTTTAATTAGTTCTACTTCACTAAACCATAAAATTTTATTTTATCAATAATTAATTTATTAGCTAATTATTCACTAATTTTGCGGATTTTACAGAGTAATTATCTAAATCAGTTTCCAGTTATTTTTTGGCAGAGTAATTACCCAAATTAGTTGTCAAGGATTTTAAAAACAGACATTTTAATCCCTAAAAAAATTAATACACAGATCAATCCCTAACATTTTTCTCTATCAGACATAACAGTCTCCTATCCATTTTACTTTTACTATATGTCAACTTTTATTATTATTAACTTAGCTTTGTGCATGTGGACGATGACACTAGCAAATTAATACACTATTTTCATTAAAAACAAGTAAGGTGAATAATGATGTTTTAAAATCTAAATTAAAATTTTTCTTTTAATACAAACTTTTTTTTAAAATAGGACATCTTTTTAAATACGAAAATATCAAATGATTTCAACCTTAAATTTCTTGTAGAATAATCTCTAATAATTTTATTGATTATTATTATTATTATTATTATTATTATTATTATTATTATTATTATTATTATTATTATTATTATTATTATTATTATTATTATTATTATTATTATTATTATTATTATTATTATTATTATTGAGTGACTATATATATACTTTTTATATTATAAATATGGTGCACGAATCTCCACTCTCCGTACAGCTATACCAGCAAGTGCATTGGGTCGTCCCAATAATACCTGAGTGAGTCAGGATCGATCCCATGAGGATTGTGGTTTGAAGCAAGCTATGGTTATCTTGCAGGTCTTAGTCAGGCAGATAGATGAATTGGCTTAATTTGTATTTGTGAGATCTAAACTAAGTTGACATGTAAAAAAAAGGGTGTAAAGCAAAAGGGGTAGAAAATACTTTACGAATTTGAATGTAAACAGGGATAAGAAGATGGTTAAGGACCGAAGTTCCTTTGTCTTTTTAAATTAACTCTGGTATTACTATCCCCTTTGCTTATGAATGATTTCTTCCATGGCAGGATGTATGTGATCAACGCCGTATGGCCGCGGTCATTAATCTCCTCTAGATCTGAACACCAGGGTTAGTGCGCATCCAGTCTGATTGAGGGTGAAGATCGTGCAGTCCATTCTCCTTAATGATCCTACTCAAAATGCCACATATAAGGTCGGATCTTCTGGATCAGAGAATGCTACATTTTTGGGTTCTAGCCTCTACCACAGAGACCCTAATCTCCCTGGAAATTGGCTGAACTAGTGTCTCAAGAAGTCCCCAACGAAGTCGTGGATTAGCCGTATGAGAGATGTATAATCAAGCTGGCAGTTCGTGCTTTTCTGGCTCGTATTCACATGAACCCAAGTAGACACGGGTGGTTGTCAGACACGCGGTCTTAGTATGATGAACAGAGCTGATTGTCACGGATCATCCTATTCACCATGTTGAAGGACGAATGTACATCTTAGAATTAAATCAAACACGGATCGAAGAGAAATAGTAATACTTTTATTAATTCATAGAACTCAGCAGGGCTCCTCCCCTCAACCTAAGAGGTTTAAAAACTCATACTGATAGAAAATACAATGTGGTTAACGAAATTATGGTGTAAAGTGGCTGAAAATCCTCAACAAAGAGTGATCTTCTACTTTAAATACTAAACTAATGACTAGTAAGGGTAAACAGTCTTTTTAGTGCTAAAATCCACTTCCAGGGCCTACTTGGTGAGTGTTTGGGCTGAGTTTTGATGAGATCCATGTGCTATGAGGCCTTTAAGGCATTGAACGCTGGCTAGGGGTCCTTTTTGGGCGTTTAGACGCTGGTCTTTGCTCCTTAGGCGCTGGACACCTGGAAGGGGGTAGGAGGCTAGCGTTGGACGCCAGTTTTAGGCCTTCTAATATGAAACAAAGTATAAACAATTATACATTGCTGGAAAGCTCTGGAAGTCAGCTTTCCATAGCCATTGAGATCTCTCTATTTGGACTTCTGTAGCTTCTGAAAAGCTCTTCCGAGTGCAGGGAGGTCAGATTCGAACAGCATCTCTAGTGCTTTCTCTGTCTTTGAATTAGACTTTTGCTCCAGCTCCTCAATTTCAGCCAGAAAATACCTGAAAGTACACAAAAATACAAAAACTCATAGTAGAATCTAAAAATGTGAATTTAACACTAAAACCTATAAAAAACTTAATAAAAACTAAACAAAATATATTAAAAACTATATGAAAATGATACTAAAAAGCGTATAAAATATCCGCTCATCACAACACCAAACTTAAACTGTTGCTTGTCTTCAAGCAACTAAAAACACACTAGGATAAAAAGAAGTGTAAGATACAATAAATCTCCGAGTTTCTAATGAAGCTTAGTTTCAATTAGATGAGCGGGACTTAGTAGCTTTTTGCTTCTGAATAGTTTTGGCATCTCACTATCCATTGAAACTCAGAAGTGTTGGTCTCTTTAGGAACTTAAAATCCAGAAGATATTATTGACTCTCCTAGTTTAGTTCTTTTTTATTCTTGAACACAGCTTTCAGAGTCTTGGCGGTGACCCTAAGCACTTTGTTTTCTAGTATTACCACCGGATAGATAAATGCCACAGACACTTTAACTGGGTGTACCCTCTCGGATTATGATTCAGCTTTGCTAGAATCCCCAGATAGAGGTGTCCAAAGTTCTTAAGCACACTCTTTATACTTTGGATCACGAATTTAACCGCTTAGTCTCAAGCTTTTCACTTGACACCTTCACGCCACAAGCACATGGTTAGGCACAACTTGTTTGAGCCGCTTAGGCCAGGATTTTATTCCTTTAGGCCCTCCTATCTATTAATGCTCAAAGGCTTGGATCCTTTTTACCCTTGCCTTTTAGTTTAAAGGGTTATTGGCTTTTTCAATCTGCCCTCCTTTTCCTGCATTTTCGGGAAGTAATGAATTATTCTCTTTATTTATTATTATTTTTTTCGCCATTTTTTTTCTTTATTTTTCGCATGCATATGTAATTTTTTTCTTTTGCAACATGCTTTTTCTTTTTCTTTTTTCTGCTTTTTCTTACTTCAAGAATCAATTTTTGAATTTTTAAGATTACCAATAATACTTTTCCTTTTTCATCATTCTTTTAAGAGCCAACATTCTAAAATTACAACTTCAAATATGCACTGTTTATTCATACATTCCAAAAACAAAAGTAATGCCAACACATCAAAATAATTAAACTATTCTTATTGTAAACTTGAAATTCATGTATCTTTCAATTCTTTTCAAATAAATTTTTTTTTTAAGTAAGGTGAGAGATACATGGAATATTTTACAACTTTAAGGCATAAATGCAAATGATCAACACAACAGATAACACAACACAATAGAAAATAGAAAAAATAACAGGAAAGGGAGATAAAGAGAACGAATCCACCTTTAATGGTGGCGGCTAGTACTCTTCCTTGAGGATCCAATGTGGTGCTTGATCTCTTCAATGTCACTCCTTTGCCTTTGTTGTTCTTTCCTCATAGCCCTTTAGGAGTGGTAGAAGTCAAAAAGCAAGGCTTTTGCAACACCAAACTTAAGATTTTTGTTCGTCCTCGAGCAAATATGAACAATGGGGAAGAATAGAGTAGAAGAGGGTGGTGTAGGTGGGGATTCAGTGAGACCTACTGGTCCTGAGAGGTTAGGGCAATTGAATTCCCTGCCCTCCATATGGGCATTGAATGCCCAGCTGCTACACCATGGCTGGCGTTCAATGCCAGCTTGTTGCTCCCCAGAGGGCATTAAACACCCATTCTGGCTCCTTGTCTGGCGTTCAACGTCAATAAGATTTCTGCTCTAGGGTGTTTTATTTCTAGCTCTGACTATTTCTATTTCTGTTCTAACTACTGCACATGATCACAAACATTAAAAAACAAGGGAAAACTCTAAAAATAAACTAAAATGAAAATAAACAAAAGAAATAAGAATAGAAATACATTGCTTATGGTTGGGTTGCCTCCCAACAAGCGCTTCTTTAATGTCATTAGCTTGACACTCGATTCCTGACTTTCTTCCTCTTCTTCCAGTTGGTTAATAGAAATGACTCCATGGGAGAAGAGGAGGAGATTAGTACCCTCAGATTTGAATTCCTCCTAACAAGCTTTCTTTTAGTGTGATGAGCTTGATTCTCCTTGCTTGTCAGGGTAGGGGGTTGTATTGTTTCTCCATCCCCTATGCATTTTTCTCTTGGGACCTTCCTCCTTGGTGGGTGATGACTGCAACACCAAACTTAAGTTTGATGTCTGGGGAAATTGTATGAGATTTCACTAAGGGAGGAGGCTCTAGTATTTTACTCTGCATGGAAGTACCTCCTTTGTCAAGGGGTAGTGGAGGCTGAAGGACCTTGATAACCATGTAATCCTTATGTAACCTCATCACTAATTCACCTCTCTCAGCATCAGAGAGGTTTCTTCTAGTAGATAGAGACCGTTGTTCTACAACTTCAACAAAAGGAATATTGATTTGCATCTTTTCAGAGCCTTTCAAGGATTGTGAGCTTTGCTCATCCTTGGTCTCCTTTTGGGGCAACTGATGGTGTGGTCCTTCAGGCTTTCTTCCCATAAGAGGGGCGTGCAACAATGTGCTCCCAGCCTCTTCTTGAGTTTTTTCTTTTTTTAGTTCCTCAATAGTGTGTACCATCTGAAGCTCAGCCTCCTTGGTACTAATGAGGGCTAGACACTCTTCTCTTGGATTCACTTCTGTGTCTCTAAAAAAAGTATTAGAGTGTCTCTGTAGTTTCTAAGGAAGGTTCCTCTGAATGACTGCATTGCACTCCTTAGTAAGAGCTACTGTCTCTACTTCCCTCTAATCCCTCTTGTTATTCAGTATTTCTTTCATGAACTTAGCATATAAAGGCATTTGTTCAAGAGCCTATGCAAAGGAAATTTTGATCTCCAACTTCTTAAAAGCTTCTAAGAATTTGGCAAATTGCCTATCCTTTTCTGCTTTCTGGAGTCTTTGAGGGTATGGTAGCTTGGCCTTGTACTCAAGGGCCATGAGTGGTATATGGTGAGTGTCCATAGTGCCTAAAAGAGGGTCACCAACCTACTTAGGAGAGGTGTTCCTAGCGCTTACTCGTGTCTGGTTTCCCTTGGGCTGGCATTCAATGCCTGGGCTGCCCTCTTCTGGGTGTTGGACTCCCTAGCTGCCATCCCTTTCTGGGCGTTCAACACCCCTGATGGTACCTTGGGCTGCAGCTTGTTCATCTACTACCATTTCTTTCTTTCCCTACCTCTTACTATTCTGAGGCTGGGTGTTTAGGGTACTTCCTAATTGAAGAGCTTGGCACTCTTCTCTTATCTGTTCAGACAAGTGCTGTCTAGCTTGACTCAACTGTATCTCTATATTCTTGTTAGAGGCTCGGACTTCTTGCAACATCTCTTTCAATTTCAACGTTTGTTGTGCAAGGGAGTGCAGTTGCTGGTACTTAGGAGGGTCTGACTTAGTGGACAATATCTTAACCTCTCCTTTCACTAGAGTCTCATTAGATGAGTACAGATACTGATTGCTGGCAACTGTCTCAATGAGCTCGTGAGCTTCTTCAATGGTGTTGTTCATGTGGATTGAACTACCAGCAGAATGGTCTAAGGACATCTTAGCCGTATCTGTGAGTCCATAATAGAAGATGTCTAACTTTACCTATTATGAAAATATTTCAGTAGGGCATTTTCGTAGCATCATCTTGTATCTCACCCAAGCATCATAAAGGGATTCATTATCTCCTTGTTTAAAGTCTTAGATGTCCAGTGTCAACTAGGTCAGCTTCCTTGGAGGAAAGTATTGATTCAAAAACTTGTCCACCAGCTAATTCCATGTTTTCAAGCTAGACTTGGGTTGGTTGTCTAACCACCTCTTTGCCTGGTCTTTAACAGCAAAGGAAAAATGCATCAGTCTATAGACATCCTGGTCTACTCCCTCAGTGTACACTGTGTTAGCATATTTCAAAAATTCTGCATGAAATTCCATGGGCTCTTCTTGTGGAAGTCCATGAAATTGGTAGTTTTGCTGCACTAGAATGATTAACTGTGGGTTAAGCTTAAAATTAGCTACTCCAATAGGAGGTATGCTAATGCTGCTTCCACAGAAGTCAGGAGTGTGGGTTGTATAAGACCCCAAAGTTCTTCTGAACTGTTTATTTCCATTCGGGTTCATGGTGAACTCTTCCTGTTCCTGTCACTCAGTCAAGAAACAAGGAAGTGGGAAGGTGTGTATCTCTATATCAGAGTATAGAGCACTTCCAGTAAGATGTCTTGAGAAGACAAGAAGAATGGAGGTAGAGGGAGAGAGATGGAATTTGAATTTTTGAAATTAAATTTTTTTCGAAAATTAAGTAAATAAATGAAATAAAAATGGAAAACTAATTCGAAAATAAAAGAAATAATTAAGAAATTTTGAAAATTAGAAGAGAGAGGAATTAGTTAGTAAGTTTTGAAAAAAGAAGAGAGAGAACAAGTAACTAATTAAGAAAGATTTGAAAATAAGATAAGATAGAAGATTAGAAAATATTTAATTTAAAAAATATTTGAAAAATTCAACAAGATAAGATAAGAATTGAAAAGATTTGAAAAAGATTTAATTTTAAAATTTAGAAGAAGATAAGATAGAAAAGATTTTAAATTAAAGATAAGATAAGTTAGATAAGATAAGGAAGTTAAGAAAAGATAAGTTTTAAATTAAAAAGATTTGAAATCAAAATAAAAAAGTTAGTTTCTAATTTAAAAAGATTTGAAATTAAAAGAAAGATAAGAGAATCAAATTTTAAAAGAAAAGATTTGAAAAGAAGTAGAAGAAGATAAGATTTGAAATTTGAATTTTGAAAAAGATTTGATTTTAAAATTTGAAAATTGAATCTTGAAAACTTGAATTTTGAAATTTTAAATTTTAAATAAGATAAAATAAGAATTTGAAAATTGAATTTTGAAATTGAAGCAAGATAAGATAAAGGTTTGAAAATGATTTAATTTTTGAAAATGTTTGATTTTAAAATTTGAGATTTGAAATTTAAATTTTAAATTTTGAAATTTAATTTTAAAATTTGAAATAAGATAAGATAAGATTTTTATTTTTGAATTTGAAATTTTTGAATTTTAAAGAAAGATAAAAAAGATAAGATAAGAATTGAAAAAGATATTATTTTTTAACAGATTTGATTTTGAAAATTGAAAACTAAGATAAGGTAAGATAAAAATTTAAACTCAAAATCTGAATTTTTTATAGGAATTTTCGAAATTTTAATAAAAATTAAGATAGAAAAGATATTTTTTATTTTTGAATTTAATGAGGAAAGAGAAAAACAACAAAAAAATACCAAACTTAAAACTTTTAGATCTAAAGGGACCTAGTGTGCGAAAATTAAGAAGAAAAACACAAATAGACACCAAACTTAAAAATTTTAAGATCAAAACAAAAAGAAAAACAAGAACACTTTAAAGATCAAGAAGAACACCAAGAACAAAACTCAAAAAAATCAAAGAACACAAGAACATGCAAATGACACCAAACTTAAAATTTTTCAAAACCAAACACAAAATTTTGAAAAATTAGAGAAAACACACAAAAAGACACCAAACTTAAAGATTGACACAAGAACTAAAGACTCAAACAAAATATAAAGATTGATAAAAAAAGAAAAGATTTTTGAAGAAATTTTGAAAAAGAAAATAAGAAATAGGTAAGACTCAAAGTAAGAAAAATCAAAAGAAAATACATAGCCAAAAACAGAAAAGGTTTTAAAAAATTTTTTTGAAAGAAAACAAAAAATTCGAACTTTAAGCAAGAATAAGAACAAAATCAAAAGACTCAAATAAAAAGATCAAGATTAATAAAGAAAAGAAAATATTTTTGAAAGCTTTTTGAAAAGAAAATAAAAGACTCAGATAAAATAAAGTTAAAGAAAAAGAAATTTACCTAATCTAAGGAACAAGATAAACCGTCAGTTATCCAAACTCGAACAATCCCCAACAACGGCACCAAAAACTTAGTGCACGAATCCCCACACTCCGTACAGCTGTACCAGCAAGTGCACTAGGTCGTCCAAGTAATACCTGAGCGAGTCAGGGTCGACCCCACGAGGATTGTGGTTTGAAGCAAGTTTTGGTTATCTTGCAGGTCTTAGTCTGGCAGAGAGAAGAATTGGCTTAATTTGTATTTGTGAGATCTAAACTAAGTTGACATGTAAAAAAGAGGGAGTAAAGCAAAAGGGGTAGAAAATACTTTATGAATTTGAATGTAAACAGGTACAAGAAGATGGTTAAGGATTGGAGTTGCTTTGTCTTTCTGAATTAACTCTGGTATTACTGTCCCCTTTGCTTGTGAATGATTTCTTCCATGGCAAGCTGTATGTGATCAATGCCGTATGGCCGCGGTAATTAATCTCCTCCAGATCTGAACACCAGCGATAGTGCGCATCCAGTCTGATTTAGGGTGAAGCTCGTACGGTCCATTCTCCTTAATGATCCTACTCAAAACGCCACAGACAAGGTCGGATCTTCTAGATCAAAGAATGCTACATCTTTAAGTTCTAGCCTCTACCACAGAGACCCTAATCTCCCCGAAAATTGACTGAACTGGTGTCTCGAGAAGTCCCAAACGAAGTCCTCCCCTCAACCTAGGAGGTCTAGAAACTCATTCTGGTAGAAAATACAATGTGGTTAACGAAATTATGGTGTAAAGTGGCTGAAGATCCTCAACAAAGAGTGATCTTCTACTTTAAATACTAAACTAATGACTAGTAAGGGTAAAACAGTCTGTTTAGTATTAAAATCCACTTCTAGGGCCCACTTGGTGAGTATTTGGGTTGAATTTTGATGAGATCCATGTGCTATGAGGCCTTTAGGGCATTGAACACTGGTTAGGGGGTCCTTTTTGGGAGTTTGGACGTTGGTCTCTGCTACTTGGGCGCTGGACACCTGGAAAGGGGCAGGAGGCTAGAGTTAAACGCCAGTTTTGGGCCTTCTAATCTGAAGCAAAGTATGAATTATTATAGATTTCTGGAAAGCTCTGGAAGTCAGCTTTCCATAGCCATTGAGAGTGCTCCATTTGGATATCTGTAGCTCCTGGAAAGCTCTTCCGAGTGCAGGGAGGTTAGATCCGGACAGCATCTGCAGTGCTTTCTCTGTCTTTAAGTCAGACTTTTGCTCCAGCTCCTCAATTTCAGCCAGAAAATACCTGAAATTGCACAAAAATATAAAAACTCATAGTACAATCTAAAAATGTGAATTTAACACTAAAACCTATAAAAACTTAATAAAAACTAAACAAAACATACTAAAAACTATAAGAAAATGATGTCAAAAAGCGTATAAAATATCCGCTCATCAAAATACATACATAAGAATCTAATGAATAAATTTATCCTTACTTTTGTTCAAAAAGTATAAAAATTATGGTACAGTATTATCGTGTAATTGATTAATTATTATTATTATTATTATTATTATTATTATTATTATTATTATTATTATTATTTTGTTTTTTGGGACAGAGGACTGTTATATCTGACGGAGAAAAATACTGATGCTTGATTTATGTATTAATTTTTTTGGAGACTAAAATGTCTGCTTTTAAAATTCTTGGGGATTGATCTGGGTAATTATTCTACCAAAAAAATAAACTGGGAACAGATTTATCTGCCGGAGTAAAACTTTAGAGATATTTTTGTGTATTAATTTTTCTTAAATACTAAAATGTCCGCTTTTAAAATTCTTTAGAACTGATTTAGATAATTATTATTATTATTATTATTATTATTATTATTATTATTATTATTATTATTATTATTATTATTATTATTATTATTATTATTATTATTCAATAAGCTAGGCATCCAAGCGTTTTTCAAATCAAGTTTTTCAACTAAGTCATCGTGCGCTTCTTTTTTTTCGTAAGTAGGTTCTACTTCTTCTTCTTCTTACTGCTACTTCTTCTTCTTTTTTCTTTTCTTCCTCCTCTCTTGTTATTCTTGCGGTCTTCTTTTTCTTTTTGTGTTTGTTTCTTTTTTCAACGTCGTTGCTGTCGTTGCTATTGTCCCTATTGTCTTTTCTTCTTCTTCTTATTTGTTATTTAATTTTTTCTTCTCATATTTTTTCTTCGTCATTCTCCTTTATCATCATCATTCTCATCGTCTTCGTCATTTTCATCTTCCTCTTCTCCTATATATATTCAGAAAACTAGAGCATATAAATTTTAATTCACAACACATAAATTTTGGTGTACAACACATAAATTTTTGAAAGACTACATGTTTAAAATATTAAAAGCCAACCAACAAAATGCACAATACAAAAATTTTGCTGCACAACAAAAAAATTTTAGTACTCCATACAGAAATTTTTAAAAGATCACATTCCCAAATATTGACATCTAACTAACAAAATACGCATAGCACATAAATTTTGATGTGTAGCACAGACATTTTTGGTGGACTAAATATCCAAAATATTGAATTAACTAACTAACAAAATACATTTACAACAAAAATGTTTATACTATATCGATAAATTTGTATTATGTGCAAAATTTTATGTGCTGTGTATAAAATTTTTTAATCTATATTAGTAGGTTTTTGTGTTATCCATAAATAATTTTTGTGCTACAAAAATATAAAAAAAGAGAAGTGCGACATATATACGTATATTTTTTTGTTGAATTGGGCTTGTGTCAACTTAGTTTGCACTTAGTCATAAAAATATTTGTATTTGTAATATCATTTGTTGTTGTTGTTATTATTATTATTGTGATATATATAAGATTTTAAAGGTTTAGTGGAGAGATGTAAGAAGATCGAAAACATTATCAAAAAAAAAAAAAAAAAACGCGAATTCGAATTCGAACATGTGTTGATTTTATCATAGTTAAAAGATATCGAATCTTCATTTAGAAATGAAAAAAGATTGGAGGGGATGTTTTCTAAACATATTAAATTGAAAGAGATATAGGAAAATAATTGTTTTACTTTTATTACAATGGACGTTGATAATCAAATTATTCTAGTACGCTGTACGTATAACGGTATAATACGTTGTTCTCCTTTTTCTTGCAATTTGGTGTTGGAGTGTGTTACTCTCAAACTTTTGTGTAGTAAGAAATTTTCTCCATTCTTATTCAATTAATAACTCGCAAATTTTAACCGTAAAAAATTTCTTAACAAAAATATAATTTGGATAAAAAATTTTCATGTATTGTATGTAACATTCTACCACACAAAATCTTATATTTAAGTCATAAAACAGAGGTGATGATGTATTACGACCTTAAAAAATAAAATTTAGTATATATCGTAGTGTGAAAGATGTTTATAACTAGGAGCCTTTGGAGCAAAGGGGTGAAACAAAATCGTTCAATTGAAAAGTGCAACACTCCGATCGATAACGTAACGAGACAGATAAAGGATAAGCTAACGCGAGTATATATATATAAGAGAGTGCAAAAAATACGGATATCAAAGCTCAAAACTCGGTTTGCGAAGATAACCGGCCCGAGCATAGAAGTATACATACATATATAAGGTAGGAGAATCCAAAAGAAACCGAAAAGACAAATTATAGAACCTGTTTTTCCAAAATAACCTCTAAGAAGAGTCAATACAGTATATATATATATAATGGAGATAATAAGTATCTAAGCAAGTCCATAAAACCAAAATAAAGTCTCGAGAGCTAAGGATATTCGCTAAATCAGAAGTCTCCAGCATGCCTCAGCGAGGAGCCTCATGTCCTGCATCTGAAAACTACAAAATCCGCATGGGTGAGAACCGGAGGTTTTCAGCATGGTAACAGTGCCCAAATATTTAACATGTAATGTCCTAGGAAAACCGAAGGCAATTCTAGAACTCCCAAATGCATAATTAAAGCCTATAAGCATAACTAAACCATGAGAAATGAAAATAGGCAACTAACTAAGGATCTTCTGTCTAACTAAAATTTCTCATTCCGAATCCTTCGAACCCCCAACCGTCATCAGTAATTTGACATTGCAAACACAATTATATCAACAAAGAAATTCACAAGTAGGAAGCAGATACGGCAGTTAGACAAGTAGCAAGTACTTATGCAGTCAATTAGGCATTCCAAACAAATCACATATAATGCATATGATGTATGCCTGTCTTAGCGGCTGATGAGTCTCATTTGTCGGTTATAAAGCCAACCCGACAAGTCCTGGTAGCTAACCATTGTACTGTCCCTCTGTCGTGCATCCCCAACTTAAGTTATTCTCAATCATAATTATCAATACATATACACAACACCCACACTGGTGTTTATCCACGGGGGGAGCTCATCTGAAACTTTCACAGTGTCCGGCCACACTTACAACATAGGATCAGCAGAGTATCGAGTCTCCACCTAGAGCACGTGGTGGCTAGCCACTGCTTTCACCCAGGAAAACTCGTATCTCAGATAGTGGAAGTGCAACATTCACATTTCATTCAATAAGCATATATGCAATCATACTCAACAATTCAATAATAACTCAGCCATAATTCAGCAATAACTCAGTCATTCGGCTTGTAATACAATCATAACCAGCCACAATTTATTAACAATTACAGCCCTTCGCCTCATGGCGTATAAAGCACTTCCACCATCATCAACAACACCTCATACAATTATCTTTAATCATAATTCATCATTAATTCTCTCCTTACTTCATTCACAAGTGACCACATTTCCTAGCTTCTTCCCATCGTTAGGCATACTATAAGAATTTAGGACATAAAGGGTGAGAATGGAGGCTTAGAAGTTTGAAATTCGGCTTTAAAAACTCAAAAATTAGTTTTTGGTGAAAACGGGGTCACACGTACGCGTCGCCCATGCGCGCGAGTGGAAGGCAGAAAAAGTATAGTAATGCGTGAGCGTCACCCATGCGCACACATGGGAAGCAGAGAGGTAGAGTGACGCGTGCACGTCAGCCACGCGTACGCATGGGTGTGTTTTGTGCTCCTCGCACAAAACTAGCACGGTACAATCACAACTCTCTGGATTTTTTACTACGCACCTGCATCAATACAGTGACGCGTACGCATCGGCCAGGCGCATGCGGGGGGGGGGGGGAGGGGAGTAAAATTGTGAGTGACACGTGCGCGTCGGCCATGCGTGCGCATGGGATCACGATTTGCCAAAAATTTTACTAAGTTTAAAAAGCTGCAGAATTACATTTTTAAACCCCAAACTTCTGACGGGCATAACTTTTTGGTTTCAAATCATTTTCCATCCGTTCTTTGAACGGCATAAACATCTCAGATCCAATTTTCATTCTAAACAAGTTTGACACAAATCGGGGATCTGGAGACCAAGATATGCTCCATCAAAGTAGACAAGAAACCACAATTTCATACAAATTCACAAAATTCCATTTTCCAAACAAACCAATTTCAACCCTTTTAAAAACCAACCAAAATTTACCAAAAATCAACCTCAAGCCTCCTCAACTCATATGTTAACATTTTTAATAAACTCACAATCCACCAATCCACCATTTTAACCAATCTCAATCAAATAACTCAGTTTCAAACAAAATATCATGTCATATATCTTTCCTCATCCCAATTTCCAATAATACCAATTCCATCAACCATCAATACATACAATCAATATCATCTTCACCATCAACATGGTTTCACCCACAATTCAATCTCAACCAATCATTAAGCATATATTAAAACATGCATATCTCTCATACAAATACCATCAAAACATCCAAAATCCACTAATCACATATATAACAACACAATTCATCTCAACCAATCAACAACATCAATAGTCCAAATCCTATCTTAGGATCTCTAGCCTAAGTTTTCACACCACATTATATTTTAGATACAGAAAACTGAAACCATACCTTGGTCGATTCCCTGCTCAACCCAGAACACCTCCAAATCACTTTTTCACAAGCTTTCAAGGCTTCAACACCACCAAAAACAGATTTTTAGCACACAAAAGCCCATTTTTCAAGCTTTCCAAGACTTCAATCAAGCCCCAACATTCTTATATACACTACCTAAACCACAATACCATATTCAAACATACCCACTCAATACCCAAACATCATAAACCAATAAATTCCACTAGAGTTGAGAATCTTACCATATCCAAGGATCAAGGAGACAAGATTAAGCCTCTTCTTCAAGTTAGTTAGATCCTATAACATCAAAAGCTCACAAATCTCAACATTTTTTACCCAAAATTTCGAATTCAAGGGCTGGAAGAACAGAGGTAAAAACGTGGCTTACCTCTTGCACAACCTTACGGGTTTTGTAAAGCTCGACACCACGGTCGCGTGGCCGTAAACGGTGCATCAATTGGAACTCTGGATCAAAAGTTATGTCACTTTGAATCACAAGTGAGGGTTTGTAATTTTTGGAAGAAGGTTCTCCCTCCTTGGCTGCCCAGCAGGAGGAGTGTTAGGGGGCCAGCAACTTTTGTGATTTATAGCCATTAAGTAGTCATCAATGATATTTTTAATGGTGTGAGATTTCATCCAATGGTGTGGGATTACTTATTCTTCTTTTACTTGTTACATGTTGGCCAAAATTTAATAAAATTACTGATTCCCTAGACTTTTCCACCCAGCAGCGTGTTTGGGGTTTAAGAGAGGAGAGAGAGTACTGTTTAAGGGTTTTAGGCTGAGCTTGGTTGGGCCTACGAGTCCGATTTGGACACGGTTCGACCGGTTCGGTCCGTTTGGCCCACTCTTGGGCCAAATTCTTTAAAATTAGCGTCGAAATTCTCGTTTTAATTTTCTCTACCATATTAAACCATAAAAATCTCATTTCTAATTTTCTAAAATAAATTTTAATTTATAAGTTAATTAGTCATTAATTAACTGGATTTTACATCGTACATGTATTTCATAGATAATATTTTTGACGTTCTATGTTTTTAATTTTTAAACATTAAATAATCATTTATGCATTTAATCTGCTCATCTTAGATATTAGTACCATATACTATTTTTATTTTACATTTAAATTTGTGAGAATATATAAACATTTTAATAACGAAACTATTTAATGTACTTTAAACTTGTTGGAAAATATGAATATTAAACTATTAAAATAGTATTTGAAAATTCGTATGTTGACAAAACGAACCTAAAAAATATTAACGATAAATAATTTTTTGAAAGATTTAAAAACACGATAAAAATAATTAGATGTTAAATATATATTCTAAAAAATAATTTTAGAGATCAAATTTTTATGTAAATTTTTGCAATCATTATTAAAAAAATATTTTTATTCTTAAAATTTGATGATTCTTTTATCAAGTGATTTTTTTTAATTATTATTGTGAATGACCATATTTTTTTTGAAAAAATAAAAAATCTAGAAATTTAATTTTGTTCCAAATTTTGTGTGTACATCTTTTAAATATTTATTTAAATGTTGTTACAAAAATTTAGATTTAATGAATAAGCTTTTTGCTAAATATAAAGTTTTTTTGTTATTTATAAAAATATAATATTTATTATTTTTTTGTCGTATTTTAAAATTATTCAAGAGGACTGTTTTGTCGATAACATCTTTTAAAAATCTTTTTGTCAGCGCCTAAATTTTTCGGATACCAAATTAGTAGTTAACCCTTTAATAAAATTGACTCAGTTTAAGTTTACAAATCTCTCTGTATTTATTGGTTTTCTAAGTAGAACCAAATTAAACCGTTATATTCTAATAATTCATAAAATAGAGCAATCATTAACTGTTTCATCGTTTACTTAACAGTACAATTAGGTATCCTTTAAATTAGTCCTTCATTCAGTCTTTTTATTACATTAATTTAAAAAAATAAAATAAACACATCGAAATAGATTTACTATTTTTTTAAAATTTAAATACAAATCTACAAAAACAGATTAATTAGAATTAAAATTCAAAATCTTAAATTTAAATCTTATAAACCTAACAAATCCCAAATAAAATCTTAATATTCCAAATCAAATTTTCACCAGTAAAACCTTCCCTCCGTAAAGATTCAGAGCTGCAACGCCTCCCCCTCCTCATCTGTGGCTGCTTTCGCCTTCTCTCGTACCGCGCACTTTCTCTTCGACGATCTCCTTCTTTGGCGACGTGCACCTCCCCTGCGCCTCCTTTGTCGATGCGCCCTTGTCTCCTCTCCCGCGTCACATACTCTTCGTCGATGCGCCCTTGTCTCCTCTCCCGCGTCACACACTCTTTCTCTATCTCTGGTATTTTTGTTTGTATAATACTAAAAAATTTTGGTTGAGTTCATTTATAAAGATATGTTATCCTTTTTTTGGTTTAATAAAAGTTTTTTTTTTAATTTATGCATAATATTGGAAGTATCTATGTTTTTTTTCTTTTCTTTTTTAAATGTGTTTGTGATTATTTTTTTTTTTGCACTCATATATTTGATTTGGAAGTTGTAATGTTAACGTAATTTGGATGTGTCAATCTCTAATTTTTGATGTGTTTATGTTGTTCATTATGTTTCCATGTCCATGTATAAGTTTTTTTACATATAATTTTAGATGTGTATTTGAGTCTAATTTTTTCTGTGTCTAATGTGCAATTTAGAAAACCACAATGCCAATAATTTAAATGTGTCAATACATAATTTTAGTTGTGTTTATGTTGTTTATTTAATTTTAGATGTATTTTTGACATGAGATTTGAATATTTTGAATAAAAAAATAATTAAAGTAAGTTTAATTTATTTTGAAAACTTTACTATTTTTTAAAAATTAGTGCACGAAAAATTATTACAAATTTTATGATTCGGTTTGCGAAAAATTAATACATTACAAATTTTACGGTGACAAATATAATAATAAATTAAATAAAAATAAAAGTGGTTTCTTAAAAATAAAAATATGATTAATTAAAAAATTAAAATAATAAAATATTAAATTTTAAAGCTGAATAAAAGATAATATTTAAAGAATGAGTAGTATTTTCGTTTACTTAATTTTTCCCTTAAAGTCCAAATCATAATGCGATACCATTATCATGATATATTCATCATTAATGGAAAATCAAGAAAATGCATTTAAGATAATAAAATTAAGAAGGGAGACCTTCTATCATGTTATAACACATCATGCATCTTTTTTGCCCAAAAATTCTTTAAATGCAGTTAAGATATGAAACGTGGGAAATCTGAACAACTTGCCCATATACTTTATTCTACATGCTTAATATCTAGGGAAAAAATCACAGATTGATTTAAAGCTGTATCAGATGCACACAAAAAGGTGGAGCCGTTTCATATGAAGATAGATGCTATACGAAAATGATTTACTTAACATAAAGTGTTTAGTTTATCTGTTGGTATTTATAGTTACAAAGTTTTAATTAGGTATTCATGAATCTTAAAAATTTGTAATTAGTTTTCTATATAAAAATTTTAACTAGTTCTTTATTAGTAGTTATCTTCAAAAATTGATAATTATAAAATATTTATTTCTAGAATATTTCACATTTTATTCTACAATCTACATCAACCACAAAAATGAATATTTCATAAAAAATATTCCGTTTTTTAGTTTTTAAACAAAACTGGTTAGCAAGAACCTAATTAAAACTTTTTATATAATATAAAAATTCATTTACAAACTTTAAAAAAAATTAAGAATCTAATCAAAATTTTGCTAAACCTAAAAAGACAGATAAAATAACTAAACCTAACAAAAAGTGTATTATAATTGATTAATACGTGTATTGTTGTATTATAGTAAATTAAATGTGAAATAACTTACTACAAGTTCAACTTGGCTTATGAGGCTTATAACACGAACTTTCTCTATCATTATGAAAAGTTTCAATGAATCAAGAAAAGCATGAAATATAAAAGGTGACATTAAATATATAAACATCATATAAACCAACTTGAGTTAGTTTAGTAGTTAATTTATTAATTTATTATTTAAGTAAGTATCGAAGATTCAAATTTTATCTTGTGCATGCAATAATTTATTGGCTAATAATAAACTCTTAAATAAAATTCAGATCTGTAATAAATTAATCTTTGACCCACCGAATTGAAAGATACCGTAAAAACCAAAAATTGTAAACTTTATATTACGAAAAAAGTTGTTTAAAATGACACTAAAATTACAACGACTATACAATTTTGCCAATCTTCTAATGCCATAATTCTCATGTTAAAGAGGCCATTTTTGTTTATTGTAGCATTTAGAAATAGACATTATCATTTTTTCTTTTGACGAAGGATATACTCGTGTATGAGAGTGAGAGTGTGTGAGATCAGATAAGAGGCTTTAATGTGATGAAGCCCTAATCTCCTCGTCGTCACCATCGTTGTTTATCACCTCATTGTTGCATGCTGAAATTTGTAAAAGCGCATGAAAATGGAGATTTAATTGTGGTTTTAAATATTTCTCCAATCTAAAACAGAAACTTAAAAACTTTTCAAGTATTAAGATATGTATGCATGTAACGTAATATATTAGAGGATTCGTTCTAAGGCCTTTTGTTTTAATTTATTTAAAGTGGTTTATGAGATATCTAAGTTTTAATACACATCTTTTGAGATCTAGACTGAATTTCGAAAGCTTTTAAAAATGTTTTAGTACACACCTTTTGATGTCTAGACTGATTTTAGAAAGCTTTAAAAATATTTTTTGAGTTATTCTGGTACAACTTAAATGTCCTTTAGAACACAATTTATAAATGATCAGCATTAAACAAAAGAGGTAAATTAATTGTTTAGAAGATGTATACAGACGATATATATTGGTTCGACCTAAAACATATAGTCTAGTTATTAAGTAATTTGAAAGTTTTAATATTATAACGAGTCTACAGAAGATATTATTTTTTCAAGTCTTTTCAGTCTAAATCTTCACTTAGATTGTATCGCAATCTAAACTAAGAACTTTAGATATTTTTTTAACTTTCTCAGGCAAGACTCAAGTTGTATATTCCATCTAATAATGTTCGATATTATTTTCTTAAACCTTCTCAAAACTAGATATTGCTACTGGATTAGTTTACAAAAAGGATTTGTGAAGTACAAAGACCTATAATATTTACACCAAAATGTTGAAAAGTTTGAAAATTTTAACAATTCAGTTCGAAAACCTATCCTGATTCTGATTTAGTCCAAAGATATTATCAAATGAACATAAACTATTTTTAGATTTACAAGAGCATAATCGAGACTATGAAATATAATCTACCTATATTATGACTTTGAAATATCTCCTTTTCTTCTAGAATTCGGGATCTTTTATATACGGTAGAATGAATTAAAAAGCATTCAACCCTTCTTTTGTCTCCATCTTATTGTTTCATAAAATATGTATAACAAGAAAGTTGATTTTTCCTGTATCTATGTCATTTCTCTTTTTGGCAGTTTCGTAATATACTTTGCAGAGATAGCGAGAGAAAAGCTAATTTTAAAAATGGTTTAGCTTATCAGATACCATTTTAAATTAGGTGTTTGTTATGATGCCTAAAAAGTATTGCTAAATTACTAAAATAGGTAAAATAATTAATTCTAAATTTAAAAGTATAAAAATTAAAAAATTTTAAATATTTTAAAGTTACTATAAAAAGTAATTTAGGCAAAAGTTAAACACCAAACGACAAAAGACACCATAAAATTGGCCTTTAAATTATTAGCCAAAATGCATATTTCACTTAACGTCTTTCTATGATAAGAACTTTCATGTGCTTAGTTCTTTTTTACTTAGGCGGTATTCGGTTGATATTTTAAAGTTATGAAAACACAAACACAAATACACAAGAGTATATAGATATAAGAAGACATTAATTTTACATTCTATTTGGCGGCATTTGGTTTATATCTTTTTTAGAACAGGGACACAGAGATATAGACATTAAAGTCATATTTACAAATTATTAGTGTATATGTATTGTATTTGGTAAAATATTGAATAAGACACAATAAAATTAAAAAAGGTCCATATTTTGTAAAAAATTGATAAAAGACAAAAGTGTAAAAAATTGATAAAAAATAAAAGTATAAAATTAATTGCGTAAAAATTAATAAGAAATAAAAATGTAAAAAATTGTGTGAAATTGATTATGTCTCTGTGTCTTAACATTTTAAAAAAATACTAAATACATGTATCCTATATGTATTTATATACTAACGTATTTATCCAAAATTTATATCTCAACAAATAAACAATAGACACTTACTAGTATATCTATCTCTCTGTGTCTGTGTCTTTAAAATTAGACGTTACCTTATGAAATATGGACGTTGTTTCTGAGATTGGTTATCACTTGAACTAGTGCTTTTGAGGTGAAACTATTTACTCAAATTCTATTTTTGAGATTATTTATCACTTTTACATATTTAGATTTCACCTAGTTTAATTATATTACTTAAAAAAAATTCTTTATGACGTTAAAACTTGAAAAAATGTTAGACAAAAATGAATAAAATTATTAAATTATGTTTTATTTTCTTTAATTATTAAAACTCTATTTTTGATGATGACACACAAGTATAACTCTGAGAATTTTAGTGATTCATATAAATCAAACAAAATATAATGGCAAAGAATAAATCAAACAAAATAGTCATGTAATACTCAAATTACCGTATAAAAAGTAAGCTTTGATACTAAATCAAATAGACTAAAAACCATATTTATAAGTACAAAAAGGACACTAGGATGCCTATAGCTATATGTTCCTATATATTAGGTAAAAAAAAATTCATTTCAGTATACCCGATTTAGAAAACATCTCATATGGTTATGAAGTTGAAATATAAGGATGAAGAAAAGAATGGTTGAAGGCTAATAAAGGGAGTGCATAGGTTTAAGATGAGACTTAACCAGCCTTGTATATATAGAGTTATTATTAGTGAATCCCTTTTTATCCCATCTTAACTCCTTGGAGTTTCCATATATAAACCGCTTCTTAGTATTGGCTCTTTCAACCAATTGAAACAAAGGCTAATAAACAGAGTTTTACGAATAATCTTTCAAACCATCATTTATTTCATTCTATTCCAAGATGAGATGAATTGACCTTGTATGACTCCTTAGATAGGAAACATATCATCGATCGTCTGAAGTCTTTGTTATTCTCAGATTGAATTGAGTATCTCAGAAGCACTATCGGTTCCAATCTTAATCATTCTTTGAATTACTTCTTAGGTGCTGATAGAGCATATATGCAAAGAAATGCATGACCTAAGCTTCACTCATGTTCATAAGAGCATTAAGAAACTTAAATCGATCCTCACAAGAGTTTTTGTAAATATATAAGCTATAAACTTAGTGTTGATAAATTTGAGTTCTATATTTCTTTTCTGAATATGGTTTTTAATGTGGTGATACTTAATCTCTATATGCTTTGTTCTAGAATGATGACATGTTTTCAGCAATGCATATGGAACTAGTATTATGCAAAAGAATTTAGATTACCTTAGTAGATAATCCTAAAATTGATTTCTATACTAAAGCACTTGTTTATAGAAATTCGTGGTAGCTATATACTCTGCTTCAACTATTGATAGAGAAATAATGTTTTGCATGTCACTCCCCCAAATGATAAGACACTTTTTTGAGGAAACAATAATTTTTACTTGTGTTCTTTCTAATAACTCGATCTCTAGCAAAATCAGTGTCTGTGTAACCAACTACATCAATTATTGAGCCTTGCTAATGCCCTATACCAAGATTGGTAGTAACCTTTCAAGTGTCTCAAAATTCGATTCATGATTGTAAGATGGGGGCTTTTGGGATTAGACTGAAATATTAAACATATACATATACTAATCTATATCAAGTCTACTAGTAATGAGATATATAAGTGATCTAATCATTCCTCTTTATCTGATCTCAGACGCACTTTCTCCATTTTCATCCATATTAGCGATCTTAAACGGATTCATGGTAGTACTTAGACTAATGAATATAGATACCTTTCTCATATTTAAGTTTTTCAAAAGTTCTTTATAGTACTTAGACTAATGAATATAGATACCTTTCTCAATTTGCCTAATCTAAAGTTCTATAAAGAACTTCAATTCTCCAATCATGCTCATTTAGAAGTCACTTTTTAACAAATCACCAAAGTGCTTGCATAGAAAATTATGAGTTTCTCTATAGGTGATATCATCAACATAAATTTGAAAAACTAGATGCTCTTTATCGTGATAAAGAGCAAACAATGTTGTGTCATAAATGTCTCTTTAGAAATTATTTTGAGTTAAGAAGGAAATTAGATGATCATACTAAGAACTTGTAGCTTGTTTGAGATCATATAATGCCTTTGTTAGTTTCATCCCATGATTTGGGTACTATTTTGTCTTCAAATCCAGATGGTAGTTGAAGCTGGCAAAGATTTAGTATTAGAAGAGGGGGTTGAATCATACAAGGCTAATTTTTTCTTAAACAAGTGAGCTGTAAATGCTTTTCGAGTCTTTGGACAAGTATGCAACGAAAAACATTAGCAATAAATTCTAGAAATCATTAATATACTGATTTGAAACAATTTCTTAGGTTAAGGGACACACAAGATTATTTGAACAGTAATTGTTTTAAAGAATATGTTAGTAAAAAGAATGTTGTCTGAGATACTCCATATTTTAAGATAGTTTTTGAGATATTTGGAGTACTTTAGATCGAGAAAACTGAGGTATCTATATAGATAATAAAATAATCATAACTAAAAACTTCTTAATTAAAATAAGAGTAATGTTACGTGTGCACTAAAGTCAGTCACTAAAATCAGCCATCAGTATAAAATACATGTTGGAATACAAATATACATTGAAAATAAATTAAACCATACATGTATTTATACACAAATACATTAGTAGCTGATTTTAGTGTACAAATAGCATTTTTAAAAAATAGAATATATAGAGTTAAAAGATGAAAAGATGCACATAATGATATATACTAATTTGGCTAAAATATTTATATCCAATCCTCAAGAAGAATACTTGAGAGTTTCACTACTAGAATAAGTATACAAAAGATACTATTTGCATTAAGATTTCTCAAGTCATATCTTTGACTTAGATTATACCATAACATAATCTAAGAATCTTAGATATTATTTACTCAAGTCTTTTTAGGACGACAAAGTAACTCAGATAGGATCAAAACCTAATCAAAAGATTTTAGATATTTTCTTAACTTTTTCAAATAAGACTTAGATTAAACTTTAACCTAACTTAAAAACCTTATATATTATTTCCTTATGCCTTCCAGGCTATGCCTTGAGTCCTGCCACAACAATATAAGAATCTTAAATGTTATCCTGACCTTCTTAGACAAAATTCATATTAGACCGTACTCAAACCTAATAACCTTATATATATTCTCTTCTTAAGCCTTTTCTCGGCTAGGAATCAGTAAATGATCAAATAATTGTGAAATCTAAAGATTAATAGTATAAGCCAGAGAGAAGGATATTTCTAACTTTTACAACTGAGTTGACTAATTCTTTTATGATTTCCTGAGATGGTTCTAAGAAGTTATCTAGAAAATTAAAACATATCTCAGATGTACTAAGATACTAATGATTGTGGCTGCCCACAATAATTCAAGAGTGTTGTTAAAGTTTTTAACTTCACAATTTTCGATACAAATCATAGCCTAATGGATTCTCTATATTCAACAAGGCTATCTCAGATCTCTGCATGAGTAGTCTAGAATAAATATGTAATACAAATGTAGAATGCTCTATGTTTCCTACACCTCTTAAGTGTAAGACTCATGGGCAGGGACAGACATAAGGGGGTGAGTGGTGGCCTCGGGTCCCCCAGTTTTTTTTAATAGTAATAAATTATTATGTATAATTTAATTTTTTTTAAAAAAATATTTAGTATTTAGGTTAATATAAATAAAAGTTCAGTCTAATTTAAATATTAATAATTTTTAATATCTAAAAAATAAGTTACAATATTAAAAAATCTGAAAAAGATATCATTACTAATATTTTTTAATTAAATAAAAATTTTTAAATTTCATAAAGTGAATTCTTTTTTTTCTTGTGGCTGTTTTTTTTATTCGTTTGGTATTAATTCTCTCTGTTTCAAATGCTACAATTAAGAGATCTTTTTCAACTATGAATATTGTGAAAAATAACTTAAAAACAAAATAAAAGATGAATTTCTTGCTAATTGTCTTTTAATTATATTGAAAAAAAATTGTTAAAAATTTTGACACAAATTCTATTATCGGTGAATTTTATGATACGAAGATCGACCACTTCGTTAGTAAAAAGTATACACATATTTTTTTACTTTAAAATATATTCTCTATCCATATATTTTTATAATACATCTTATATTATATAATTTTTTTACATAATTTTTAATATTATATGTATTATTGGCCCCCATAATATCATTTCTGGATCCGTCCCTTCTCATGGGAATATGACAAGTTACTTTTTGAGTGGATTATTCAATATATATGTTATCTTTTTAGAAATCTTCAAATTGTTGGAAGCTAAAATGAACCATAATTTTTTGGCAAGAATTAAGGATTAAGGATCATTATTCTTGTTACTAACTATAATATGATAATTACAAAGAGCAAATCTAAATTATCTATCAACTTAGACATTAGTAACTCAAGATCACTAAAGTTTTCAATCCAAACCAAGAATGTAAAATCTACTCTATAACTAAGTGAGACATTTCATGAAACACTTGAAAGGTATAAACACAACTTCATAAATTACAAGAAATAATAAAAACTATGACTACCCATTATAAGAATTCAATAATAACAACTCAATTAAGCAATATTAAAGCATAAAATATCAAATTCATAATAAAAAAATATAAATCCAACAAAAATTCATAAACTAAATAATATAACAAGCAAGTGGTAATGAACTAAAATAGTAGAATAAGAAAATATAAACAACACTAAACTAAAACAAGAAATTGATCAAAAATTAACTAAATCTATCCTAATTCTAGAGAAAAGAGAGAACTTCTCTCTTTAGATACCTAAAAATATCATAATAAAACTAAACCTAAACTCTCTTTTTCTTTCTTTTTTCATATTTTTTTTAAATACTCAAAAAATCTGAAGTATCCCAAAATTTGAACTACGTGCTTCATTAATATTGTCATGTGAAACTTGATTCACAGTGCAAAAAATGGTGGCAGACGTGGTTCATATTCAATGTTCACTGTATACATATGCATATTTTTTTGAAGTCTCGAATATTAGTTTTCTAATGCTAGTAAAAGCACCTCATTCGAATCTCTATAGCTAAAGTTATAATAAAATTAGTACGAAGAGGTCAAGATTAACAACATTCAAAATATTCTTAGCACTACTAATCTTTGATTGTAAATTATACTTAAAATCATTGAGAATTGGAGAAGGTATTCAACACAAAAGCTATAGATCTTGAGTTCTTCTTTTTAACAACTCGAAGTTTGTTCCAACCCAATCCTTATAACTCTTTATGATGTATTTTTCTTAAATAATGCCATATATTTCAATATAAAAACTCAAACAAAATTTATTAGGACACCGGTTGGATATCAAACCAATTATACTCAAATCAAAGAAAAAATATATTCAAATTATTAATCATCAAAATTGGAAGAGAGAATTCAAGACCAATTGAAATTGTATACAAAGTGAAAAAATTGATTAAAATTCAAGTGAATGTATGCATTTTTTAGTCAATAAATCGAATTCTATCAATTTCTCCACACATAAATTATTACACTACAACAAACAAGGCTTTTCGCAACGGTCAAAAACCGTTGCCGTATATTGAAAAACCGTTCCCTAAACTTTAGGCAACGCTTTGGCAACGGTTTTTGACCTGTGGTATATGCGGCCGTTGCCAATGCTCAAAGGCAACGGTTTTTTACCTAAGGCAACGGTAACCAAAAAACCGTTACCAAAGTTACTGGTATAGGCAACGGTTTTGAAAACAAATTTTAAACAACGGTTTCAAACCGTTACTCGAGAAACAACGGTTTTAAACCGTTCTTTTTCATGGTACAATAGTTTAAAACCGTACCTGGATAGGCAACGGTTTTAAACTGTAGTAGTTTTGTTATCCACAACAGCAACGGTTTTAAAGCATTACCATTGGTGTCATTTTTTGGTAACGGTTTTTGTACCGTTGCCAATTTATAGTTGTCTAAGACAACGGTTTAAAAGCGTTATCATTGATTTTTTTGGCAACGGTTTTAAAATCCTTGCCATTTTATAGTCATCTAAGACAACGATTTTAAAGCATTACCGTTGGTGTCGTTTTTTGGCAACGGTTTTAACACCGTTGTCCTTTGTAACTTTTGACAACGATTTTTCGTAATATATAATTCTTTATTTACAATAGTAGTTTTCTCGTGAATGAAATTAATTTCATTTTTTTAAATTATTTAGAGTCAATAAATAATCTAAACTATTTGAATAAAGTCACTAAAGAAAAATAATTGAATATTTTTCATCAAATTTGACTTACAAAAATTGTTGTAAGATCCACAATCACATTCAAAATACCACAATACTATCATGACAACCTCGAACTATATCATCTAATGTAGCAAAAAATATAACAAAGAATAGTTAAAATAGCTAACAATAATAATATTCTCACGTGAACAGATTTCCAAATGGCTTCTTTATCTTTAATCCCCTTCCAATTTGTGTAAATTAATGGACAAAATCTAAATTCCTTGCCACTATGCCCAAAAATTTGCTCAAGTTGTTTACAGCTTCATCAGTAGGACCAATTGCCTCTCCTTCAATATCTAGAGTAATTTCTTCTCTATCTTCCAACTGTCTTGCAAGAATCTTCAAGCATTGTGTAGGTCCTCGTGTTTTCCTCACTGTTGTCTCTATACAAAGATACTAATTATATTCCATCCCTCTTATTGATTTATAAGATATTTAATTGAAAAAAAACTAAAGCAACAAATTACCAAATTCAATTCACAAATTGAAATTCAATTAACACAAATTTTTAAAAATTTTGGCAACATTATGGCAGTATATAGGACGTTTCTGAATTTAAACAAACAGCAAAATCAACCCATATAAACTCACTAAAATCAAATCAGCACTAATAAAACAGCTCAGAATAAGGCCATCAGCATCATTGCTCAATCAAAACAAGGCATGAAATCAGCCATTAACAAGGATAAAGCAGCACTAAACAACAAAATCAACCCACATGAACTCACTAAAATCAAATCAGCACTAATAAAACAGCTCAGAATAAGGCCATCATCATCATTGCTCAATCAAAACAAGGCATGAAATCAGCCATTAACAAGGATAAAGCAGCACTAAACAGCAAAATCAACCCATATGAACTCTCTAAAATCAAATTAGCACTAATAAAACAGCTCAGAATAAGGCCATCAGCATCGTTGCTCAATCAAAACAAGGCATGAAATCAGCCATTAACAAGGATAAAGCAGCACTAAACAGCAAAATCAACCCATATGAACTCACTAAAACCAAATCAGCATTAATAAAACAGCTCTAAATAAGGCCATCATCATCATTGCTCAATCAAAACAAGGCATGAAATCAGCCATTAACAAGGATAAAGCAGCACTAAACAGCAAAATCAACCCATATGAACTCTCTAAAATCAAATTAGAACTAATAAAACAGCTCAGAATAAGGCCATCAGCATCGTTGCTCAATCAAAACAAGGCATGAAATCAGCCATTAACAAGGATAAAGCAGCACTAAATAGCAAAATCAACCCATATGAACTCACTAAAACCAAATCAGCACTAATAAAACAGCTCAGAATAAGGCCATCATCATCATTGCTCAATCAAAACAAGGCATGAAATCAGCCATTAACAAGGATAAAGCAGCACTAAACAGCAAAATCAACCCATATAAACTCTCTAAAATCAAATCAGCACTAATAAAATAGCTCAGAATAAGGCCATCATCATCATTGCTCAATCAAAACAAGGCATGAAATCAGCCATTAACAAGGATAAAGCAGCACTAAACAGCAAAATCAACCCATATGAACTCACTAAAACCAAATCAGCATTAATAAAACAGCTCAGAATAAGGCCATCATCATCATTGCTCAATCAAAACAAGGCATGAAATCAGCCATTAACAAGGATAAAGCAGCACTAAACAGCAAAATCAACCCATATGAACTTACTAAAACCAAATCAGCACTAATAAAACAGCTCAGAATAAGGCCATCATCATCATTGCTCAATCAAAACAAGGCATAAAATCAGCCATTAACAAGGATAAAGCAGCACTAAATAGCAAAATCAACCCATATGAACTCACTAAAACCAAATCAGCACTAATAAAACAGCTCAGAATAAGGCCATCATCGTCATTGCTCAATCAAAACAAGGCATGAAATCAGCCATTAACAAGGATAAAGCAGCACTAAACAGCAAAATCAACCCATATGAACTCTCTAAAATCAAATCAGCACTAATAAAATAGATCAAAATAAGGCCATCATCATCATTGCTCAATCAAAACAAGGCATGAAATCAGCCATTAACAAGGATAAAGCAGCACTAAACAGCAAAATCAACCCATATGAACTCACTAAAATCAAATCAGCACTAATAAAATAGCTCAGAATAAGGCCATCATCATCATTGCTCAAATAAAACAAGGCATGAAATCAGCTATTAACAAGGATAAAGCAGCACTAAACAGCAAAATCAACCCACATGAACTCACTAAAATCAAATCAGCACTAATAAAACAGCTCAGAATAAGGCCATCATCATCATTGCTCAATCAAAACAAGGCATAAAATCAGCCATTAACAAGGATAAAGCAGCACTAAATAGCAAAATCAACCCATATGAACTCACTAAAACCAAATCAGCACTAATAAAACAGCTCAGAATAAGGCCATCATCGTCATTGCTCAATCAAAACAAGGCATGAAATCAGCCATTAACAAGGATAAAGCAGCACTAAACAGCAAAATCAACCCATATGAACTCTCTAAAATCAAATCAGCACTAATAAAATAGATCAAAATAAGGCCATCATCATCATTGCTCAATCAAAACAAGGCATGAAATCAGCCATTAACAAGGATAAAGCAGCACTAAACAGCAAAATCATCCCATATGAACTCACTAAAATCAAATCAGCACTAATAAAATAGCTCAGAATAAGGCCATCATCATCATTGCTCAAATAAAACAAGGCATGAAATCAGCTATTAACAAGGATAAAGCAGCACTAAACAGCAAAATCAACCCACATGAACTCACTAAAATCAAATCAGCACTAATAAAACAGCTCAGAATAAGGCCATCATCATCATTGCTCAATCAAAAAAGGAATGAAATCAGCCATTAACAAGGATAAAGCAGCACTAAACAGCAAAATCAACCTATATGAACTCTCTAAAATCAAATCAGCACTAATAAAACAGCTTAGAATAAGGCCATCATTTGACAACATCAAAGTAAATAGTAGAAATTAAGAATAATATCAGGAGTCTTTAACTCAACTGTAAACGTAAAAGTAACAACAATTGATGGACAAATTGCCAAGAGACAAGAAATCTATAACCTATTTTAACTCAACCCCAAAGCTAGCTCAAAGGCAAAGAATGTCTCACATTTATAAACCACCTAGAAACCTCATCTTTGAATGATGTTGGATTTGTAATGCTGGCAATGTTCATTACCTCACAAAAGTCACCAGAAATCTGCTTAGATTTTGCTTGTAAAGTCGTATGGTACTCACGCAATAAGCACTGGTCAAGAGTTTAAAATCTACCCTCTCGTATCTGTATCAGTTAGATGGTTTACATTATAGTAAGTAGCTTTTTGTATGGAAGGAAGAAATCATAGTAATCAAGAACTCAAATGAGTTTTGACAAGAAAATGTTAGACGGTTTACATTATAGTAAGTAGCTTCTCGTATGGAAGGAAGAAAGCATAGTAATCAAGAACTCAAATGAGTTTTGACAAGAAAAAGAAACTCACTGATCTCAGGGAAACCTTCAAGCTCAATGGCGAAGCTTCTTTAAGTCTATTTAGGGTAGAAATGCACCATGCATCATTTGTTTCACTTGCCACTCTTTCCTAATGGAAATTTAAGTAATTAGATGGAAAAAGAAACTGTGAACTGTTACCAGAAAGTTAAGCCACTCACAATAGATAGATGTTAACCAAGACTAGCTGGTACAAATAGAGTTAACAAGATAAGAGACTACAACTAAAAGCAATACTAAAGACATTTTAGCAGCAGAATAAATGAAATTCTAAGATAAAGTTGTGCTAGAGGTACTTAAATTTAATGGAAGATGTAAAGCTCACCAAAGAATCAACAATCTGTTCCATTGTGTCATGACAAAAGCATTTATCTACAATTTCAATCCTGAAGAAAATGAAAAGTAGAAAAAAGGGCTATCTTAAACTATGAATCAGAATATAAGAAACAAAGTTAGTAAAGAGAGCATCTAAACAGCTATAGGAATTTTTCATTTTCAAAGAACCAGTTTCCAAATCAAAATCAGAACAACATTAGACATGTATCTTCTCAACACACTCTTGCAGACTACAGCATACACATATCAACATGTTCTACCTTACTATCGTAAAATCAACAAGAGGCACAACCAGTCACACATTTAATCTACAACCAAAATCCATTACATATGAAGCATTCAACTATTCGTAATAATCCAGTAAACTTTTCAGGCATTCAAAGTTTAAAATATTTAATTTAATAAAATATTTCCTACCTCGATGTCACAACTCGCGAAAATCACTAAACACAGCAGCTCCATCAGTGGTTCCAATACCAGCTCCCATGGCAGCAACAGTAGTGATTCTGGGCAGCTTCAGTGCTGGTTCCCGGCAGCTGAGGACTCCGGCAACTTGCAGAACCTAGAGGCGAGGCAGAACAGAGCCGTTTTCCTCAAATCCCAAGTAGCAGCTTCCCTGTTTCCTTTTCCATTCACGTTCCTCTCCATGGCCATGATGAAACAACGAATTGAACGGCAGCGTAGCCAGGATGCAACGGCAGTGGCTCCCTTTCCCTGGCCCCTGGCTCATGCGTAGTTCTTTCTCTCCGCAACATGAAAGTGACGAAAATGGAAGCTTCTGTGACAGAAACGAATGTGACGGAGACAGCAGCGGCTTAGCGACCCCTCGACGGCTCCTTCTCCTTTCTCGCACGATGATGGCGACCGCTCAACGGAGGCGACGACGCAGTGGCGTTGCGGGGTTAGCGCGGCTTCTCTTCTCCGTCCCTCACTCTCCCTTTGCGGACTCTCTTTCTCCTTCGGGCTTGGCAATGACGGCGACGGCGGCACCTAACCCGCCGGCGCCGTCCTCTTCTCCTTCCTCCTCTCTTGTCCGTGTGTGTGTATGTGTTACGCTTATGAGTGGGGGGTTGTGTGCTCAGTTGGGGGGGGGTGTTTAGGGTTTTAGAATTTGGAAATTAGAATTTTTTATTTAATTTGGGAATTTAGTTAGGAATGAGAGATTTTATAAAAGGATATAGATAAAATAGATATATTGATAAAAATGGGTGGATAGAATAATAATTTTAAAATCTAATATACTATATTAAAATTATTTAAAATATTATTTATCAATCTATTGTTGAATTCTAATAATTATTTCTAACAAAAAATATATATTTGTTATAAAAAAATAATTATTTATAATAAAAATATATAATATTTATTATAAATTTATTTTAATTTTATCTTTTTCAAAAATAATATTTGTTATATAATAATCAATAATAGATATATAATATTTATTTTAAAATTATTTTAATTTTATTTCTTTATATTAATATTTATTTTAGCCTTATGTGTTCAAAATATAATATTTTTTATATATTTATAATAATATATAATATTTATAATAAATTTATTTTAATTTTATTTTTTTAAAATAATATTTGTTATTTATTTATAACAATAGTTTTTGAGTATTTTATAAATTCAGTATTTATAGAAAAAATAGTTTCAATTTATATAATTATCTAAAATTATTTTTATTAGTATTGTTTAATTTGTACAATTATATAAATAATGTTAGAAAATGGTTGTTTCATAAATAATTGTTGTAAGGGTTGTAAAACCGTTCTTTAAAATAGTCAAAGAGAACGATTTTATTTTGTTACTATAGCATAATGAAAAAATGAACTTCAACAACAACACTGTAAAAACCGTTGTCTAAGACCATCTAATGGAACGGTTTTAAAGTGTAGCATTTCGGCAACGATTTTAATGCGTTTCTTTTGTACAATTCTTTAAACAACAATAAAAAACCGTTGTTTAAAGCCAAATCATGGTAACGGTTATAAAACCGTTCTTTAAAATAGTCAAAGAGAACGGTTTTATTTTGTTGCTAGAAATTGATGAAAAACTGAATTCAACAGTAACACTTTAAAAAACCATTGTCTAAACCTATCTAAGAGAACGGTTTTAAGGCGTTGCAAAATTTGGCGTTACTAAAGACCATATTTGTTGTAGATATCCTCATGCAATCATCCCCAAAAAAATAAGAAAATTCAAAGAGAAAGGCTAGTATCTAAACATCTTAATAAAATATCCTAAGCTTTTTAAAATTTAAGAACTTAGTTTTAGAACTTTGACGATACTCAACTTAAATATATACAATTGAGAAATGTTCAATGCTTTAAACAATTAAAACTATTTGAGTTTCTATTTATTCATTCATGTATTGATCAACATGGGGTTTATTAGAAAAAACTAGTGTGTCACTCATTCTCTCAAGTTTATAAGTTAAACTCTCACCCTACTTGTAATGACCCACAATTTTAAAAATATAAATATAAATAAGTTATAAATTATTTTATAAATTAAAATTTTTTAATTTAAAAATTATTTTATTATAAATAATTAAATTAATTTTATAACTATTTAAATTCAATTAAATTCAGATTCTTATATATATTTTTTATTATGATAAAATATTTTACACAATTAAAACTATAATTTTTTTATTTTATAAATAATGATATATATATATATATATATATATATAAAATTAATTTAAGTAATGATATTTTTAATTAAAAACAAAGTTTAGTTAATAATATTATTATTGAGTTCGATATCCGTCGATATAAGTAAATATTGGTACTTTTCGGTGCACGTAGCTTTACTAATGCTTCACCGTATATCTTTTATTGTTGTGTTGTTAATGTCATTTATTTTAGTAACTCATATATGTTATTACTTATGTTTTAATATATCCAGCTTTTATAATTATCCATTTAAAATATTTATAACTTGAATTGCAACCCCATTCTTTGACAACTCATCACTATCTTAAGTAATCCTCATCATTGCCATTCATTCTCTCTTGGAAACGAACCAAGAAGAAATAAAAAGAGAGAATATCCGTGAGAGAGAAAAAGAATGGCTGTGAGAGAGAAAGAAAGAAAACCATGGAACCCCAATCTTTCCGAGTTTTATTTTTTGAGATCCGTAACTCCAATAAAAAATCTAATCCGATAAAAGTGTTTGTATCTTTGGTGCACGAAATTACAATCACACTTTTGTAACTCCGCACAACTAACCAGCAAGTGCACTGGGTCGTCCAAGTAATACCTTACGTGAGTAAGGGTCGATCCCACGGAGATTGTCGGCTTGAAGCAAGCTATGGTTATCTTGTAACTCTTAGTTAGGATATCAATAATTCTCAGATTTGATTATAAAAAGTAAAAGAACATGAAATAAATACTTGTTATGCAGTAATGAAGAACAGGTTGAGGCTTTGGAGATGCTTTGTCTTCTGAACCTCTGCTTTCCTACTGTCTTCTTCTTCATGCACGCAAGACTCCTTCCATGGCAAGCTTTATGTTGGGCATCACCGTTGTCAATGGCTACATCCCGTCCTCTCAGTGAAAATGTTCCAAATGCGCTGTCACCGCACGGCTAATCATCTGTCAATTCTCGATCATGTCGGAATAGGATCCATTGATCCTTTTGCGTCTGTCACTACGCCCAACACTCGCGAGTTTGAAGCTCGTCACAGTCATCCCTTCCCAGATCCTACTCAGAATACCACAGACAAGGTTTAGACGTTCTGGATCTCAGGAATGACCGCCAATGATTCTAGCTTATACCATGAAGACTCTGATTTGAATCATGAGGCTAAGAGATATGCATTCAATCTAAGGTAGAACGGAGGTGGTTGTCAGGCACGCGTTCATAGGTGAGAATGATGATGAGTGTCACGGATCATCACATTCATCAAGTTGAAGTGCGAATGAATATCTTAGAATGGAAGCAAGCGTAATAGAATGGAAAACAGTAGTAATTGCATTAATTCATGAAGAACAGCAGAGCTCCTCACCCCCAACAATGGGGTTTAGAGACTCATGCCGTAGAGAACACACAAAGAAACGTGTAAAGTGTCATGAGGTACAAGATGAATCACTGAAAGTAGTATTTATAGTAAACTAGTGACCTAGGGTTACAGAAAATGAGTAAGCTAGGGTGTTTATTGTAAAAATCCACTTCCGGGGCCCACTTGGTGTGTGCTTGGGCTGAGCATTGAAGCTTTCATGTGTAGAGACATTCCCTGGAGTTAAACGCCAGTTTGGGCATTTAACTCCAGCTTTTGTGCCAGTTTTGGAGTTAAACGCTAGAATTCTTGAGCTGAATTGGAACGCATGTTTGGGCCATCAAATCACGGGCAAAGTATGGACTATTATATATTTCTGGAAAGCCCAGGATGTCTACTTTCCAACGCAATTGAGAGCGTGCCAATTGGGCTTCTGTAGCTCCAGAAAATCCACTTTGAGTGCAGGGAGGTCAGAATCCAACAGCATCTGCAGTCCTTTTTCAGCCTCTGAATCAGATTTTTGCTCAGGTCCCTCAATTTCAGCCAGAAAATACCTGAAATCACAGAAAAACACACAAACTCATAGTAAAGTCCAGAAAAGTGAATTTTAAATAAAAACTAATAAAAATATAATAAAACTAACTAAAATATACTAAAAACATACTAAAAACAGTGCCAAAAAGCGTATAAATTATCCGCTCATCACAACACCAAACTTAAATTGTTGCTTGTCCCCAAGCAACTAAAAATTAAATAGGATAAAAAGAAGAGAATATACAATAAATTCCAAAAACATCTATGAAGATCAATATTAATTAGATGAGCGGGGCTTTTAGCTTTTTGCCTCTGAACAGTTTTGGCATCTCACTTTATCCTTTGAAGTTCAGAATGATTGGCTTCTATAGGAACTCAGAATCCAGATAGTGTTATTGATTCTCCTAGTTAAGTATGTTGATTCTTGAACACATTTACTTTATGAGTCTTGGCCGTGACCCTAAGCACTTTGTTTTCCAGTATTACCACCGGATACATAAATGCCACAGACACATAACTGGGTGAACCTTTTCAGATTGTGACTCAGCTTTGCTAAAGTCCCCAATTAGAGGTGTCCAGAGCTCTTAAGCACACTCTTTTTTTGCTTTGGACCACGACTTTAACCGCTCAGTCTCAAGTTTTCACTTGACACCTTCACGCCACAAGCACATGGTTAGGGACAGCTTGGTTTAGCCGCTTAGGCCAGGATTTTATTCCTTTAGGCCCTCCTATCCACTGATGCTCAAAGCCTTGGATCCTTTTTATCACCCTTGCCTTTTGGTTTAAAGGGGTATTGGCTTTTTCTGCTTGCTTTTCTCTCTCTCTTTTTTTTTTAATGCAAGCTTTCTATTCACTGCTTTTTCTTGCTTCAAGAATCAATTTTATGATTTTTCAGATCATCAAATAACATTTCTCCTTTTTCTTTCATTCTTTTAAGAGCCAACAATTTTAACATTCATAAACAATCAACTTAAAAAAATGCACTGTTCAAGCATTCATTCAGAGAACAAGAGTATTGCCACCACATCAAAATAATTAAACTATTTTAAAATTCGAAATTCATGTACTTCTTTTTCTTTTTCAGTTAAAAACACTTTTTATTTAAGAAAGATGATGGATTCATAGGACATTCATAGATTTAAGACATAAACTCTAATTTTATTGATTATGGAATAAAAATAAAACTCAAAGATAAATATAAGAGCAGACCCATAATAATAGAAGACAGAAAATTAAAAGCAGAAAAATAAATGACTCTTAAAATAGACTCTTAATAATAAAGGTTATCACAGAGTTAGGACTCAACAACCTTGATTTTGAGAAGTTGATGCTCCCTCTTTTTGTGGGGTGCTTGGTCCTTCAAGGGAGAGCTTCTGGCGCTTCAGCTCTTGTAGCTCACGCCCCTGCTTCTCCTGTTCCTTCAGCAGCTTGCAGAGCATGCAGTTTTGATTCTGCTGTTCTTCCTTAAGTTGTTCCATAGCTTCCTGTAGCTTGGTAACAGATGCTTCTAAGCGGGTCCAGTAGTCAATTTCAGGAATTTCTAGGAGGAACTCTTGCGCCCTCTTTTTGATGGAGTTGTCTTGCACTTGTCCTCCCATTGACTTCTTGGTGATTGGGTGTTCAATTGGGATGAATTCATCTACTCCCATCCTCACCCCAGTATCTTTACATAGCAGAGAAATTAAGCTTGGGTAGGCCAGTTTGGCTTCAGTGGAATTCTTATTTACAATTGTGTAAATCTCACAAGAAATCAGATGATGAATCTCCACTTCTTTTCCAAGCATAATACAATGAATCATCACTGCTCTTTTGACAGTGACCTCAGAGCGGTTGCTAGTAGGCAATATAGAACGCCCAATGAAGTCCATCCAGCCTCTTGCAACTGGTTTGAGATCTCCTCTCTTGAGTTGGTTTGGGACACCTTTGGAATTGGTTATCCACTTAGTTCCAGGGAGGCATATGTCCTCTAGAACTTGATCCAACCCCTTATCTACTCTCACCATTCTCCTATTAAAGGATTCAGGATCATCTTGTAGTTGAGGTAGTTTGAAGACCTCTCTTATTTTGTCCAGATGGAAGTAAATAATTCTTCCTCTGACCATGGTTCTGTAGGTATGAAAGGCAGTTCCAGTCATTCTCTGCTTATCTGTCAGCCACAGATTTGAGTAGAATTCCTGAACCATGTTTCTTCCAACCTTTGTCTCAGGATTGGTTAGAATTTCCCATCCTCTATTTCAAATTTGCTCTTGGATCTCCGGATATTCATCTTCTTTCAGATTGAATTTAACTTCCGGGATCACTGACCTCAGACCCATTATTTTGTAGTAATGGTCTGCATGTTCCTTGGTTAGGAACCTCTCTTGATTCCAAAGACTCTTTGGAGTATTCTCTTTCTTGCCTCTTGATTTGGTTTGTTTTCCCTTAGGTGCCATGATCTTGATGAGTCTTAGCTCAGTGATCACGGAAAAGCACACCAAACTTAGAGGTTTGCTTGCCCTCAAGCAAAAGAAAGGAAAGGGGGGAGAGAGGAGAAGAGGTAAATTCAAATGGTGTAGAGGAGGGGATGGCCGAAACTATATTTATAGGAGGAGGGGATGGCTTTCAAAAAATTTGAGAGAGATATGAAAAGATATGGAAAGAATTTGAGAAGATATTTGAGTTTTTGAAGAAGATTTGGAAAGGATTTGAAAGAATTTTGAGAAATAATTTAGAAAATTATTGAATGATGAGAATTGAGGGTGAATGATGAAAGTTTGAAACATGTTTATGCAGAAAATTATGAGTCAAAACATGAAAATTTGAAAAAAATTGAAGTTGGAAACAAAATCTCCTCCCCCTGCCTTTCTGGCGTTAAACGCCCAGAATGGTATCCATTCTGACGTTTAACGCCCAGTTGTTGGCCATTATAGGCGTTTAACGCCCAGCCAGGTACCCTGGCTGGCGTTAAACGCCAGAAACTTCTTTATCACTGGGCGTTTCACTGAACGCCCAGGATACTGCAAATCTGGTGTTAAACGCCTAGAATGGTACCCATTCTGGAGTTTAACGCCCAAAATGGTACCTTTACTAGCGTTAAACGCCCAGAATGATACCCATTCTGGCGTTTAACGCCCAAAATGCTCCTTACTGGTGTTTTCTTGCCAGCAAGCTCCTTTTCTCTGCTTTTTGTACTGAATCCTTCTGTAACTCTGTGAATTCCTTCAATTTTGATGCTTAGCCTTTGATGAAAATGTATATCAAACATCTACAAGTATTAATTAAAATAAATAACTTGCTAATAGTTGGGTTGCCTCCCAGCAAGCGCTTCTTTATTGTCTTTAGCTGGACTCTTACTAAGCTTCATTCAAGCCTCAGTTTTGAGCATTCTTGCTCAAAATTGCTTTCAAGATAATGTTTGATTCTCTGTCTATTGACAATGAACTTTTTGTTAGAATCAATATCTTGAAGCTCAACATATCCATATGGTGACACTCCTGTAATCACATATGGTCCCCTCCACCTGGATTTTAATTTCCCAGGGAATAATCTGAGCCTAGAGTTGAATAGTAGAACTTTTTGTCCTGGCTCAAAGACTCTGGATGACAATTTCTTGTCATGCCACTTTTTTGCTTCTTCCTTATAAATTTTTGCATTTTCAAAAGCATTGAGTCTGAACTCTTCCAGCTCATTTAGCTGGAGCAATCTTTTCTCACCAGCTAACTTAGCATCCATGTTTAGGAATCTGGTTGTCCAGTAGGTTTTATGTTCCAGTTCCACAGGCAGATGACAAGCCTTGCCATACACAAGCTGGTATGGAGAGGTTCCTATAGGAGTCTTGAATGCTGTTCTGTATGCCCGCAGAGCATCATCCAAGCTCCTTGCCCAATCCTTTCTACGGGCAATTACAGTCCGTTCTAAGATTCTCTTTAGTTCTCTATTAGAGACTTCAGCCTGCCCATTTGTCTGTGGATGATACGGAGTTGCTACTTTGTGGCTAATTCTATATCGAACCATAGCAGAGTAAAGCTGTTTATTGCAGAAATGGGTTCCCCCATCACTGATTAGTACTCTGGGAACACCAAATCTGCTGAAAATATATTTCTGGAAGAACTTCAGCATAGTCTTGGTATCATTAGTGGGTGTGGCAATTGCTTCCACCCATTTAGATACGTAGTCTACTGCCACCAGAATGAAAGTGTTTAAGTATGATGGTGGAAAAGGACCCATGAAGTCTATACCCCATACATCAAACAACTCAATCTCTAAGATCCCTTGTTGAGGCATGGCATAACCATGAGGCAAGTTACCAGCTCTTTGGCAACTGTCACAGTTACGCACAAACTCTCGGGCATCTCTATAGAGAGTAGGCCAATAGAAGCCACATTAGAGGACTTTAGTGGCTGTTCGCTCACTTCCAAAATGTCCTCCATACTGTGTTCCATGACAATGCCACAGGATCTTCTGTGCCTCCTCTCTAGGGACGCATCTGCGGATCATTCCGTCAGCGCATCTCTTAAAGAGATATAGTTCATCCCATAAGTAGTACTTTGCATCAGAAATTAGTTTTTTCTTTTGCATCCTGCTGTACTCCTGGGGTATAAACCTCACAGCTTTATAATTTGCAATGTCTGCAAACCATGGTACCTCCTGAATGGCAAAGAGTTTCTCATCTGGAAAGGTCTCAGAAATCTCAGTGGAAGGGAGGGACGCCCCAGCCACTGGTTTTAACCGGGACAGGTGATCAGCTACTTGGTTCTCTGTCCCTTTTCTGTCTCTTATTTCTATATCAAACTCTTGTAGAAGCAACACCCATCTTATGAGCCTGGGTTTTGAATCCTGCTTTGTGAGTAGATATTTAAGAGCAGCATGGTCAGTGTACACAATCACTTTTGATCCTACTAAATAGGATCTAAACTTGTCAATGGCATAAACCACTACAAGCAGCTCTTTTTCTGTGGTTGTGTAATTCTTCTGTGCATCATTTAGAACACGACTGGCATAGTAAATGACGTGCAGAAGCTTGTTATGCCTTTGTCCCAACACTGCACCAATGGCATGGTCACTGGCATCACACATTAATTCGAATGGTAATGTCCAGTCAGGTGCAGAGATGACTGGTGCTGTGACCAGCTTGGCTTTCAGGGTTTCAAACGCCTGCAGACACTCTGTGTCAAACACAAATAGCGTGTCAGCAGCTAGCAGGTTGCTCAGAGGTTTTGCAATTTTTGAAAAGTCCTTTATGAACCTCCTATAAAATCCTGCATGCCCCAGAAAGCTTTTGATTGCCTTTACATTGACAGGTGGCGGTAATTTTTCAATTACCTCTACCTTGGCTTGATCTACCTCTATTCTCTTGCTTGAAATTTTGTGCCCAAGGACAATTCCTTCAGTCACCATAAAGTGACATTTTTCCCAGTTTAAGACCAGGTTAGTTTCTTGGCACCTTTTCAGGATAAGTGCTAGATGATCAAGACAGGAGCTGAATGAATCTCCAAATACTGAGAAGTCATCCATGAAGACTTCCAAGAATTTCTCTACCATATTAGAGAAAATAGAGAGCATGCACCTCTGAAAGGTTGCAGGTGCATTGCAGAGACCAAAAGGCATTCTTCTGTAAGCAAATACTCCAGATGGACATGTGAATGCTGTTTTCTCTTGGTCTTGAGGATCCACTGCAATTTGGTTGTAGCCTGAATAGCCATCCAAAAAGCAGTAGTATTCATGACCTGCTAGTCTTTCTAGCATTTGGTCTATGAATGGTAAAGGAAAATGATCCTTTCTGGTGGCTGTATTGAGCCTTCTGTAATCAATACACATACGCCACCCTGTGACTATTCTTGTGGGAACCAGTTCATTCTTTTTATTATGGACCACTGTCATGCCTCCCTTCTTGGGGACAACTTGGACAGGGCTCACCCAGGGGCTATCAAAAATAGGATAAATAATCCCAGCCTCTAGTAACTTAGTGACCTCTTTCTGCACCACTTCCTTCATGGCTGGATTTAGCCGTCTCTGTGGTTGAACCACTGGCTTAGCATCATCCTCTAATAGGATCTTGTGCATACATCTTGCTGGGCTAATGACCTTAAGGTCGCTTATGGACTACCCAAGAGCTGTCTTGTGTGTCCTTAGCACTTGAATTAGTGCTTTCTCTTCCTGTGGATTTAAAGCAGAGCTTATGATCACTGGAAAAGTGTCACCCTCTCCCAAAAATGCATATTTCAGGGATGGTGGTAGTGGTTTGAGCTCAGGTTTAGGAGGTTTCTCCTCTTCCTGAGGGATTTTCAGAGGTACTTTTATTTCCTCTGATTCCTCCAGATCAGGCTGAACATCTTTAAAGATGTCTTCTAGCTCTGATTCAAGACTCTCAGTCATATTGATCTCTTCCACTAAAGAGTCAATAATATCAGTGCTCATGCAGTCATTTGATGTGTCTGGATGCTGCATAGCTTTGATAGCATTTAACTTGAACTCATCCTCATTGACTCTCAGGGTCACTTCCCCTTTTTGTACATCAATAAGAGTTCGTCCAGTTGCTAGGAAAGGTCTTCCTAGAGTGAGAGTTGCACTCTTGTGCTCCTCCATTTCCAGCACTACAAAGTCAGTGGGAAAGGCAAATGGCCCAACCTTGACAATCATGTCTTCAATGATGCCTAATGGATATTTAATGGAGCCATCAGCAAGTTGAAGACATATCCGGGTTGGTTTGACTTCTTCAGTCAACCCAAGCTTTCTGATAGTGGATGCAGGTATTAGATTGATACTTGCTCCAAGGTCACATAGGGCTGTCTTGGTACAGGCACCCTCTAATGTGCATGGTATCATAAAGCTTCCTGGATCTTGAAGCTTCTCTGGTAAGCTTTTCAGAATGACTGCACTGCATTCTTCAGTGAGAAACATTTTTTCAGTTTCTCTCCAATCCTTCTTATGACTTAAGATCTCTTTCATGAACTTAGCATAAGAGGGTATTTGCTCAAGTGCCTCTGCAAATGGAATCTTTATTTCAAGAGTCCTGAGATAGTCTGCAAAGTGGGCAAATTGTTTATCCTGTTCCGCTTGGCGGAGTTTCTGAGGATAAGGCATCTTGGCTTTATATTCTTCAACCTTAGTTGCTGTAGGTTTATTCCCTACAGGAGTGGTTAGAGAAGCCTTCTTAGAGGGGTTACTATCAGCACTTGCAGGTGTCTGATCCCTCATTGGTGTTTGAACGCCAGGATTGGGTGCTGGATGGGCGTTTAACGCCAGCTTCTCACCCTTTTCTGGCGTTTGAACGCCAGAACTGGACAAGGAATGGGTGTTTAACGCCAACTTTTCCCCCTTTTTTGGCGTTTAAACGCCAGAGTTATTCCTCTCTGGGCTCTTGATGTCCTCAGAGGGATTTTGGGCAGTGGTTTGGTCATCCTCTGTCATTTTTTCCTTTCTTGACTTTTTGCTACTTTGAGCTGAGTTATTCAATGTCTTCCCGCTCCTTAGTTGGACAGCTTGGCATTCTTTTGTTATCTGTTTAGATAGCTGCTGTCTTGTCTGATTTAATTGTGCTTCTATATTCTTGTTAGCATTTTTAGTGTCTTGGAGCATCTCTTTGAATTCTGCTAATTATTTTGTCATAAAGAGTAATTGCTGATTAAGTTCCACAATCTGTTCTTTAGGATTAGGATCAGTAGTTACTGCCATAGCCTCTTCTTTTATGGAGGACTCACTGTTTGAGTACAGATGTTGATTTCTAGCAACTGTATCTATGAGTTCTTGAGTCTTTTCAATTATTTTTCTCATGTGTATAGATCCACCAGCTGAGTGGTCTAGAGACATCTGAGCTTTTTCTGTAAGCCCATAGTAGAAGATGTCTAACTGTACCCACTCTGAAAATATTTCAGAGGGGCATTTCCTTAGCATCCCTCTATACCTCTCCCAGGCATTATAAAGGGATTCATGATCCTCTTGTTTAAAGCCTTGGATGTTCAGCCTTAGCTGTGTCATCCTTTTTGGAGGGTAAAATTGATTCAGGAATTTGTCTGATAACTGTCTCCATGTTCTTATGCTTGCTGTGGGCTGGTTATTTAACCACCTCTTAGCTTGATCTTTTACAGCAAATGGAAACAGTAATAATCTGTAGACATCCTGATCCACTTCTTTATCACGTACTGTGTCAGCAATTTGTAAGAACTGTGCCAAAAACTCAGTAGGTTCTTCCTGTGGAAGACCGGAATACTGGCAATTTTGCTGTACCATGATAATGAGATGAGGGTTTAGCTCAAAACTGCTTGCTTTGATGGGAGGTATACAGATGCTACTCCCATATGCAGCTGTAATGGGGTTAGCATATGACCCCAGAGTCCTTCTGGACTGTTCACTTCCACTTATGTCCATGATGGAGAAAAGAGAATTGATATGAATTATATTTTTTTTTATTTAAAAGTAACCGAAAATAATAAGTAAAATAAATGGAAAATAAAAGAAAATTTTGAAAACAAAAATAAAATAAAATAAAATAAAAGCAAATTGAAAACTAAATTAATTAATTAATTAAAAAGATTTTGAAATTAGCAATTAAAAAGATATGATTGAAAATTATTTTGAAAAAGATTTGAAAAGATCAATTTTTGAAATTAGAATATTGACTTGACTAAAAAAAAAGATATGATTTTGAAAATCTTCGACTAAATTAATGCAAAATTTTGAAAATTATGAGTAAAATAAGGAAAAGATATTTTTTTGATTTTTGAATTTTAATGAGGAAAGAGAAAAACAACAAAATGACTCTAAACTTAGAAATTTTAAATCAAAACAATGAAAACAAACAAGAAAATTTTGAATGTCAAGATGAACACCAAGAACAAACTTTTGAAAAAAAAATTTAAGTAAATAAAAGCACAAGGGACACCAAATTTAAAATTTTTAGAAAATCAAAAACAACTTTTCGAAAATTTAAAGGAAAACACAAAGAAGACACCAAACTTAGAATTTTTAAAGATCAAGAAAGAACTAAGGACATGCAATTTCGAAAATTAAAAGAAAATCATGCAATTGACACCAAACTTAAAATATAAAACTAAACTCAAATAAAAGACTCTAAACCAACAAAAAGAAAATATTCCTAATCTAAGCAACAAGATAAACCGTCAGTTGTCCAAACTCGAACAATTCCCGGCAACGGCGCCAAAAACTTGGTGCACGAAATTACAATCACACTTTTGCAACTCCGCACAACTAACCAGCATGTGCACTGGGTCGTCCAAGTAATACCTTACGTGAGTAAGGGTCGATCCCATGGAGATTGTCGGCTTAAAGCAAGCTATGGTTATCTTGTAACTCTTAGTCAGGATATCAATAATTCTCAGATTTGATTGTAAAAAGTAAAAGAACATGAAATAAATACTTGTAATGCAGTAATGAAGAACAGGTTGAGGCTTTGGAGATACTTTGTCTTCTGAACCTCTGCTTTCCTACTGTCTTCTTCTTCATGCACGCAAGACTCCTTCCATGGCAAGCTTTATGTTGGGCATCACCGTTGTCAATGGCTACATCCCGTCCTCTCAGTGAAAATGTTCCAAATGCACTGTCACCGCACGGCTAATCATCTGTCGGTTCTCAATCATGTCGGAATAGGATCCATTGATCCTTTTGCGTCTGTCACTACGCCCAACACTCGCGAGTTTGAAGCTCGTCACAGTCATCCCTTTCCAGATCCTACTCAGAATACCACAGACAAGGTTTAGACGTTTCGGATCTCAGGAATGACCGCCAATGATTCTAGCTTATACCACGAAGACTCTGATTTGAATCATGAGGCTAAGAGATATGCATTCAATCTAAGGTAGAACGGAGGTGGTTGTCAGGCACGCGTTCATAGGTGAGAATGATGATGAGTGTCACGGATCATCACATTCATCAAGTTGAAGTGCGAATGAATATCTTAGAATGGAAGCAAGCGTAATAGAATGGAAAATAGTAGTAATTGCATTAATTCATGAAGAACAGCAGAGCTCCTCACCCCCAACAATGGGGTTTAGAGACTCATGCCGTAGAGAACACACAAAGAAACGTGTAAAGTGTCATGAGGTACAAAATGAATCACTGAAAGTAGTATTTATAGTAAACTAGTGACCTAGGGTTACAGAAAATGAGTAAGCTAGGGTGTTTATTGTAAAAATCCACTTCCGAAGCCCACTTGGTGTGTGCTTGGGCTGAGCATTGAAGCTTTCATGTGTAGAGATATTTCCTGGAGTTAAACGCCAGTTTTTATGCCAGTTTGGGCGTTTAACTCTAGCTTTTGTGCCAGTTTTGGAGTTAAACGCCAGAATTCTTGAGCTGACTTGGAATGCCTGTTTGGGCCATCAAATCTCGGGCAAAGTATGGACTGTTATATATTGCTGGAAAGCCCAGGATGTCTACTTTCCAACGCAATTGAAGCGCGCCAATTGGGCTTCTGTAGCTCCAGAAAATCCACTTTGAGTGCAGGGAGGTCAGAATCCAACAGCATTTGCAGTCCTTTTTCAGCCTCTGAATCAGATTTTTGCTCAGGTCCCTCAATTTCAGCCAGAAAATACCTGAAATCACAGAAAAACACACAAACTCATAGTAAAGTCCAGAAAAGTGAATTTTAAATAAAAACTAATAAAAATATAATAAAACTAACTAAAATATACTAAAAATATACTAAAAACAGTGCCAAAAAGCGTATAAATTATCCGCTCATCAATCTTCTTCCTTTACATGTCGGCATTACTTTTGTTTGGTGGAGACTGATGGTGACATTGCTTCCCTTCTCCTTGAGTTCAGCCAATAGGAGTTCTAGGAAGCACATACGATTTCTGACGTTTTCTTCTTCGTCAGCTCGGTCAGAAAGTTTCTTCAGAGTTTTGAGTATTTTGATTTCGTATGGAGATAGGTTTTGGTAACTTTATAATAATTAAATGTAAATTTGATAAGTGAATGTTGATTTGGTTGATTATTGTTTGAGTTTGAATGAGTTTATATTGAATTATTGTTGTTGCTTGTGATTTGTTGGTTCGGCTATGAGGAACAGCTCAGCTGTGGTTGTTTTAATGGTTTTGGGACTGTTGTAATGTGGTATTTTGAGGAAATCGATGAGATTTGGTGGTTGAAAGATTAAATTAAAAGTTGTGAAAAATTGGTAACCGAAAAACTCAAAAAAAGGATTAAAATACAAGTAATATTTTGAAAGAAAAGGGCTAAGGGTTTAAGTTTTGGTATAAGAGGAAGATTAATATTTGAACTTTATTTTTGAAGGGTAACAATGTATTTGTATATAAAAATTGAGGTACAATTTGTAATTATATAAGTTTCCGGATATTTTGGGTAATAAATAAAGTACGGGGTAAAAATGGATATTTTATAAAAGTTCAGGGTTATTTTTATAAATATGAAAATAAGTGAGGGTTCTAAATATAATTTTATAAAATAGTAAGGTTAAAAATAGAATATTAAAAAGTTCGTGATTTAGAAAGTAATTAATAAAAGTTTAATGATAAGATTTTATAAACTAAGTTTTAAGAAAAGATATATATATTATTTATTTACTATTTAAATTATCTTATTTATATTATTGTTATCACTTTATTAAGAATATTTAAGTTAGAGAAGAGCAAATAGAAGAACTCTTAAAAGTTTTAGAGGACGCAGTTGATTTAAGAATTTTATGATTCTTTTTCATAAGACATTAAGGAAAGGCGAGGGAAGAGTGTGAAGTTGAATTATGATAAAGAATTAAAAGATTGAAGAAAAAAAGAGAAAAAGAAAAGAAGTAAGAAAATATAAAAGAGAAAGATGAGAAAGAAAACAAAAGAAAAAGAATAAGAAGAGAAGGATATATTAAGTAAAAGGATCTCTGCCACAGAAGAGTAGAAAGGAGTGACTGAAAAGGTTTTAATGAATGTCTGCTACAGTAGAGCAGATAGAAAAGAAGTATTAATTAAAGGAATCTCTGCCATAGGAGAGCAGAGAACAATGATTAAAAGAATTTGATGAACGTCTGCCACAGTAGAGCATATAGAAAAGAAGGTATTAATTAAATAGATCTCTGCCGTAGTAGAGTAGAGAACGAAAATGATGACTTGCCTCATCTACCTCTTTCTCCTATCTAAAAGGACCATAAAAAGAGTGTAATCTCATTCAATCAATGCAATTTCAAGTGTTAAATGATGAATATTACAGTACATTGCTTTGAAATGAGTTTTGTTTGAATTTCAGGTGAAAAGAACAGCAAAAGAAGAAGGAAACAAGAAAAGTGTGCTGGGCGTGTGACGTGACAGAAATTGGTAAGTTAAGAAATTATTATAAGAGATGCGTTGCAAGTATAGTTCTTAACCAACTAAAAATCCGCTTATCAATTTAGAAGGGGTTGTCACAAAATTAAAATTAAAATACTGGGAGTATGAATCCTAGGTCATCTCCCAACGAGTTGCAGAAAGATGTGCTATTTTATTAATCAGATGTTTTCTAAAATGGGTTGAGTTGATAAACAGGAAATTAAATCAGAGAATTTATGTAATTTAAATAAAAACCTTGACCGGGAGTAGATTAGTTGGAAGCCCTATCCTTGATGGAGTTTTCCCAAGATCAAAGTGATAATTGAAGGTTACCTGCTCAGTTATCCTTTACCAGATAAAGGAAAGTTAAGCAAGTTGGAAGTCAATTTCTATTCACAAGTTCTAATCCTCTCCCTTGGGAAGGACTAGTGTCAGTGATTAGAGGGCGACCCAACGCTAAACCCAACTATAATTTTACTCTTGAGCATTCCAACTCAAGGTCCTCCTTTCAATCAACTCCCAATCAAGTTATGGAACTACTCGCTCATTATGAATATAAACTTCACAAAATAAGAAAGGGAAGTAAAGAAAGAAATCAAAAGGATCAATTAAAATAAAATAGTTCTTGTATTAATAAATTCTAAAAATAATCCAATAGTAACTCTGAAGAAATTAAGAATATGGAAGAGTAAGTAACAAGTAAGGAAACAAACTAGAATGACGAAGTCTTGACGGAGGTAATAACTCTTCTCAATATCCCAATCCAAAAAGCAATAAAATCAAAATCCTAAGAACTATGAATGTGTAGAGAGAAAACCTAGAGGAGGAGTAAAAATCAGATCTAAAACTAAAATTATGCGAATGAATGTTGTTCTCTGGTCTCTGCATGTTTCCAGGCTCTAATATGCTTTTCTGGGCCAAAAACTGGGTCAAAACATGGCCCAAAATCGCCGCCAACAAATTCTGCAGATCGCGCATGTCACGCGATCGCGTCATCCACGCGTTCGCATCATCCAGCGTTTTGCCTTGCCACGCGTGCGCGTCGTCCACGCATTTGCGTCACTCTTGCAGCTTCCAATTCACGCGTTCGTGTCAGGCACATGAGCGCGTCACTGCAATTTCCTCTATTTCGCGCGGTCGCGTGAGCCATGCGTCCGCGTCACTTCTCGCTGGCCATCTCTTCAATTCCTTGTGTTCCTTCCATTTTTGCAAGCTTCCTTTCCAATCTCCAAGTCATTCATGCCCTATGAAGCCTGAAACACTTAACACACAGATCACGGCATCGAATGGAATAAAGGAGAATTAAAAATCTCTAGGAAGCAAGTTTTCAACCATGGAGTAATTTTGGGAAGGAATTATAAATACATGCTAATTTAATGAATAAGTGGGTGAAGATTTGATAAAACCACACAATTAAACACAATATAAACCATAAAATAATGGTTTATCAACCTCCCCACACTTAGACATTAGCATGTCCTCATGCTTAGTTGAAGGAGATAAAATAAATGAGTAGGAACATGTAAAACTCATGCAATGCAATGCAACCTATACAATGAATGCAACTATATGATTCGTGCCCACTTAGTCAAAAGTAAATAAGCTCTTCAAGACAATCACAAATCAAATTCCACTAATTCAATTTTTATATAGTAACAACAGATAAAAACGCAAGAAGGTAGCTCATGAAAGCAGGAAACATAGAATTTAAGCATTGAACCCTCACTGGTGATGTATTTACGCTTTAACCTCTCTAGTGTATAGGGTAATCACTCTATCCTTCTCTAATCATGCTTTCTAATTTTTTTTTGTTCTTCACCTAACCAATCAACAACATTTAATGTACCAATGCAAATATCATGAGGTCTTTTCAAGGTTGTAATGGGGGTAAGGGTACATATATGGCTAAGTACGCTTATAAATTGAATCTTTAATTAACCCAAGCTTTCACCTAACACACATATATATTCTTTATAACTTAAATTTCACACCTAGCTACCCAAAATTTCCCTTTCACATTCCATACTCATGTAGCAACTTTTATTTTGATTTTATCACATATGCATTGATCTTTGAATTTTAACTTAGCATTGGGGTAATTTTGTCCCCTTATTTATTTATTTACACACACACACACACACACACACACACACACACACACACACACACACACACACACACATATATATATATATATAAACATACCTTATCAATGCACATGGATTTTTAATTTCTATAGTTTCACATGAGTAGGTACCCAAATTCTCATTATATTATCATGACACATTCCCTTATTTTCTTTTGTTCCCACAATCTTCCCATACTCAATTAACACACAATTCTATCTTAAGCTAACCAAAGATTCAATTGGGACATAAAATTATTTTTCCGCTTAAGGCTAGTGATGTGGTAAAATACAGAACAAATGGGATTTAAAGGCTCAAAGTGGCTAACAAAGGTAACTTAAGGGGTAGGCTTAATTTGGATAAGTGAGCTAAACAAATAATGGCCTCAATCATATGCAAGCATATAAATATATTAAACATTGGACATATAGGATGAAACAAAATATAGATTACAATCATAGAGAAGTAAACAAACAAGAATAAAATAATTATGGTTAAATAATATAACCATGTATAAAGGCTCAAAATCTCACAGGTTGTGTGTTCTTTAGCTCAAAAACTATGTTCCAAATATAACTTCAAGCAAATTTAACATAAAAGTTTTGATTAAAATTAGTGAAATTTTGTTCTAAAAATAGGGTCTTAGAAGAAACTTATTATCTTTTCAATCAAGTGGAACATGCATGCAACTAACCTATTACTATGCAATTTATCCTATTCTGCAAAAGAAAAACTAACTAAATATCCTATTTTATTGGTGTTAGGGAAGAGAAATTACCTCCAGAAGTCAGGTACTGACCGACCTCCCCACACTTAAGGCTTTGCACCGTCCTCGGTGCCATCTGTCAGGAACAAAGGTGGGCTGGCAGCATTATCTCCACAGTCAGGACCGTCATGGCTCCCTGTGCTAGTAAAGGAAGTGGAGTCCGGGGTGTCTGAGTCTCTGTATTTTCCCTTAAGAAGCTCCTTGAGGTATGTGAATCGGCGCTTGTTTCGGCGCTCTCTTAGCTTTACTTTGCGTTCCTACCGATCCAACCTCTCAAGTATCTGATGGAGCAGTTGAGTGGTTGTAGGTGCTTGTGGTGTTGAAGGAGGAATGTCTTCAGCTGGTTCAGTAGGCTGGCTTGTAGTGGCTGCTGGAGGTCTGATATATTTTCTGTTAGGGACGTACTGATCATCCCGTGGGAGCATGGCTTTGGTGTCTCCAGCTCTGTAGGAGACTCCGGCTGCTGAGATGAGATCTGAAACCAGGGCAGGAAAAGGTAAGTTGTCCGCAATTTGTACGTGTCCCATAGCATTCCGGATGTGTCTTGGTAGGTGCAGAGGCTGGTCTGTAAGGATGCACCATAGTAGAACGGCCATGTCTGCAGTGAAGGAGGACTCGTGGGTGCTCAGAAAGACGTAATGGGACATAATTTATGCCCATACGTGACCCTTCAAGGTAAGTGCGGAAGCCAATATTCCCTTAAGTCAAGAACGATGGTATCCGTAGATCCATCTGCTACCAGGTAGTGCGATAACTCTGAGAAAAAAATCCCAGTCAAATTGGTATGTCTGGCGCTTGAGTGAGGCTTCTTGAAATGCGTCTAGTCCTTCTGGAGTAGGGGGAAGATCTAAAGCTCGCTGAATGGCCTCTTCTGTAATAGGGACTTGCTTCTGACGGACATAGACATACTGCAGGGTTGGCAGTTGTAAATTAGAGTAGAACTCGACTACCCAGGAAAGATTAACCTGCCGTGGCTGTCTCTGAAGGAAACCCCATTGTCTTCGTTCAATTTGCGGCTCAACAAATTCAGCAATATGGGTCGGGAGGATAAGAAGGTATTTATTGTTGTAACTCCTTTCTGCCAGGATGGGGAACATCTGCTCATAGTAGCAATTGGTAAATCGTGCAATGTCCTTTGCTGGGAAGGCTTTATCTTTTTCATCAACCTTTATAATCCTCTTAATTCTTTTTGTTGAGGGCTTAACTGCAGTTGAAGATGGCTCTGCCACTAATGCTCGTTTGGTTCCTCTCCTTGCTGGTGGTTTGGGAGTAGCTTTCTCCTTGCCTTTCTTGATGGCCATCCTAAAAGAAAGAAAAGAGAAAGTATGTTAAAATGTCAAGGGTTAGAGCAGGGAAGAGGGTAGGGAAGGTGGTAATCAATGCACATTAAAAGATGAATGATGTTAACACATGGTCATGACTACATGTGAGAAATCAATAATGGAAATATAGCAAGTGCATACGATGACAATTAAATGCAAGATGTTTATTGGCATGCAGGCAAAGGCATGAGTAGCATAGATCAAGCATTCAATGTCCCAGTTAGATTACCAAGCCTTTCAAACTAATAACCTGTTTGTAATGATAATTATATTGAAATAATAAAATAAAAGAAGGGTTTTTGTGAAAAGCAAGCAATTAGAGTAGTAGATTAAAAGGATTCTCAAAATGGTGCACAATGCCATATGGGCGTTTTCACAAACACATAGCATGCATGGTGAATAAGCTATTGAAAGTATAGAATTGAACATGCAAGCAACCCTTAAAGATTAATATATAATTGTCAAACAAGTCCTTAACAATCCACAAGCAAATCATAAGGAATAATAATGACCCTAATAAATTTCTAACACCAATTAAAAGAAAGAGAAAGAAAAAGAAAACATGGATAATGAAAGTGAAGAGAAAAAGAAAAGAAAAAGAAAACATAAAAAGAAGAAGAATAGAAAAGTAAGGAGGGAAGAAGAAAAGAAAAAACCTTGTTAATGGTGGTGAGAGAGAGAAAGTAGAGAGTGAGAAAGAAGGAAGAAGGAAGAAAGGGAAAAGGAAATAAGGAGGAAAAGAAAAAGTAGGATTTAGGGAAGAGAAAGATAAGATATTTTGGCTGATTAGGATAAGCTGTGCGGCGCTAGTGACGCGGACGCGTGGGGTACGCATTCGCGCGAATTGCGCTCATATGAATCGATGCGGTCGTGTCGGTCACGCGGACGCGTGACTCATTTTGTGCTACTGGCGCGAGGGCAGCCTCGCACTCGCACAACTCTCTGTTCGAAACTCATTGTTGCCAAATTCCAGGGTGACGTGTTCGCGTGGTGGACGCGATCGTGTGGGTGGCCAATATTGGAAGACGACGCGGACGCGTGAGGCACGCGTTTGCGTGGTAAAGCTTGTGTGTCTAGCGCTAGCCCAGCACCACTCCAGCACAACTTTCGACGATGCACCCTTTCTGACGTCGATTTTCAGGTCACGCGTCCGCGTGGGTGATGCGACGCATGGGAGGCATTTTTCCCAAATGACATGGACGCGTCAGCGACGCGGTCGCGTGGGTCAATTTGTGCCAAAGGCACACCTCCAGCCACGCTCCCGCGTGACTTTCTGTTCGATTTATTATTCTTTCTTACTCACTTGCGACGCGGATGCGACGGTGACGCTGTCGCGTCGCGTGCTCCCCTTTTTTTTTATGCATTTATGAAAATGAAGATGCAAACTAAATGTGCTAATAATGAGAAGAGTTATTGAAAAATAAAACTAAGAAGAAAGAAAAGAACGATCATACCATGGTGGGTTGTCTCCCACCTAGCACTTTGCTTTAACGTGCTTAAGTTGGACGCTCCACTAGCTCAATCTTCTGCTGTGGGTGGATCCTCCTAGAGGAAGATCTCTAGCTCCTTGGTTTTTGTTGCCTTCTCACCATGATATAGCTTTAAGCGATGTCCATTAACTTTGATGAATTCAGAGCTTGAAGGATGACTCAGGTGGAAAACTCCGTATGGCTCGGCCTTCTTGACTCTATATGGACCTTCCCATCTTGATTTTAGCTTGCCTGGCATGAGCCTCAGTCTAGAGTTGTAAAGGAGGACAAAGTCCCCAGGTTGGAACTCTCTCCTCTTGATGTGCTTATCATGCACAGCCTTCATCTTTTCCTTGTACAGCCTTGAGTTCTCGTAAGCTTCTAGGCGAAGGCTTTCCAATTCTTGCAGTTGCAACTTCCTTTCAATTCCGGCTTTCTCAAACTCCATATTGCACTCCTTCACTGCCCAAAAAGCTTTGTGCTCTACCTCAACTGGGAGGTGACAGGCCTTTCCATAAACTAAGCGGAAGTGGCTCATCCCAATGGGTGTCTTGTAAGCTGTTCTGTATGCCCAGAGTGCATCTTGTAGCCTGGTGCTCCAGTATCTTCTATTAGGTTTGAATATCTTCTGCAATATACTCTTTATCTCTCTATTAGACACCTCAGCTTGCCCATTAGTCTGGGATGGTAGGCTGTTGCCACTTTATGAACTATCCCATGCTTCTTCAGTAATCGTGTTAGTCTCCTGTTACAGAAATGGGTGCCTTGATCGCTCACGATTGCTCGTGGTGATCCAAAGCGACAAATAATGTGGTTTCTAACAAAGGAAACAACAGTGTTAGCATCATCAGTACGGGTAGGAATTGCTTCCACCCATTTAGAAACGTAATCTACAGCTAACAATATATAAAAATAACCATTAGAATTTGGAAAAGGACCCATGAAGTCAATGCCCCAAACATCAAAAATTTCACAGAAAAGCATAGTCTGTTGAGGTATCTCATCCCTCTTGGATATATCACCAAACCTCTGGCATGGGGAACAAGATTTACAAAATTCAGCAGCGTGTTTAAAAAGGGTAGGCCACCAGAATTCACAGTCTAAAATTTTTCTAACTGTTCTTTGAGGGCCAAAATGACCTCCACTCTCAGATGAGTGGCAGGCCTCTAAAATGGACTGGAATTCTGATTGAGGCACACACTGTCTAATTACCTGGTCAGCGCCACATCTCCATAAATATGGGTCATCCCATATATAATATTTAGACTCGCTTTTCAGCTTGTCTCTTTGATGCTTAGTAAAGTTTGGAGAAAAAGTGCGGCTAACTAGATAATTAGCTACAGACGCATACCAAGGGACTACTTCAGATACTGCTTGCAGGTTATCAAATGGGAAATTATCACTTATAGGGGTGGAGGTATCCGTAATGTGCTCAAGGCGACTCAAGTAGTCTGCCACTAGATTCTGGTTACCACTCATGTCCTTAATTTCTAAATCAAATTCTTGTAGTAGCAGTATCCAACGTATAAGCCTTGGTTTGGACTCCTTTTTAGCTAATAAATACTTTAGAGCTGTGTGGTCTGAGTACACTACTACTTTAGTACCAAGTAAATAGGCTCGGAATTTATCCAGAGCAAAAACAATAGCAAGAAGTTCTTTCTCAATAGTAGTGTAATTAGACTGAGCTGTGTCTAAAGTCTTAGACGCATAAGCAATTACAAAAGGATCCTTACCTTCACGCTGAGCCAGCGCTGCTCCTACTGCATGTTTGGAAGCATCGCACATGATTTCAAATGGCTGACTCCAGTCTGGTCCTCTTACAATTGGAGCTTGAGTCAGGGCGGTCTTCAGCTTATTAAACGCTTGTTTGCAATCCTCACTGAACTCGAACTCAATATCTTTTTGCAGTAGTCTGGATAAGGGTAGTGCTACCTTTCTAAAGTCCTTAATGAATCTCCGGTAAAAACCTGCATGGCCAAGGAACGAACGAACTTCCCTCTGATGAGATATTTTGGAGGAAAAATAAATCTCTCCCAAAATACCCAAAACTAACCGGCAAGTGCACCGGGTCGTATCAAGTAATAAAAACTCACGGGAGTGAGGTCGATCCCACAAGGATTGAAGGATTGAGCAATTTTAGTTTAGTGGTTGATTTAGTCAAGCGAATCAAGATTTGGTTGGGTGATTTGTGACTTGCAGAATGTAATTTGCATTGAAGTAAAGAGAACAAGAAATAAATTGCTGAAACTTAAAGAACAAGAAATTAAATAGCAGAAACTTAAAGTGCAAGAAATGTAAATTGCGGAATCTTAAAGTGCAAGGAATATAAATTGCTTGAAACGTAAAGGGAATTGGGGAATGGATTTGCAGAATTTAAACAAGGAAAAACTAAATTGCATCAAACAGAAGAGGGAAAGGGAATTGGGATTGAACCGGATCTTGAAGCAGTAAAGTAAATGAACAGAAAAAGCAATAAACAGGGAATTGAAATGAGAAATTCAGATCTCAGGACCCAGAGACTAGAAAACTAAGTCTAGATCTCAATGCCTTCCTAGATCCAACAAGAACAATAGCAAGGAAATTGTAAATTGCAAAGAAAAGAGATGACAAACAATGAACCGGAAATGGAATTCAATTAACAGTAAAGAAACAGAGAGATCTAAGATTGAGATTGAAACAGAATTTCTTCAAATCTCCAATCCAAGATCCAAGACAAATGTAAAATGAAAATTGAAAGCAATGAAAACAAGAAATTAAAGTTCACTCAATAACAAAAGCTCTCCCAAAACTATTATGAAAATTCTAAAAGGAAAGCTCTCCGAATAACTTGAATTCTATCCTATTTATACACTTTCCAAAAATGATCTTCAAGCCTTGAGTTGGGCCTTTGTTCTTGGTGGAATTGGGTTGAAAGAGGCCTTGGTTGATTGCTCTTGAAGTTTGAAGAAGAACCGAAGTGAACCAATTGAACCGGTTTTGAAGTTAGCCATAGTTGGACCTAACGTTAGGGCCAAAGTTAGGGTTCTAACTTTGACCCTAACTTTTCATAGCAGCAAGCATAATTCTCTGGTTTGGACGTTGGTGCCAACGTTAGGGGTCTAACTTTGACCCTAACGTTGGCCTTGCTTAGTGCTAGTGGCGCCAACGTTAGCCTCCAAGTTAGGGGGCTAACGTTGGCGCAAACGTTGGTGCCCCTCCCTTTGTGATTCATGTGCCAACGTTAGCCTCCAAGTTAGGGGGCTAACGTTGGCGCAAACGTTGGCCCTTCCCCCTTTGTGATTCATGTGCCAACGTTAGCCTCCAAGTTAGGGGGCTAACGTTGGCGCAAACGTTGGTGGCCCAGGGAGGAAGTTTCTCTTGCCAACGTTAGCCTCCAAGTTAGGGGGCTAACGTTGGCTCAAACGTGGGGAGCCCAGGGAGTACTTCATGCCCAACGTTAGCCTCCAAGTTAGGGGGCTAACGTTGGGGCTAACTTCATGCCTCCAAGTTCAATTTCACTTATTCCTTTCTTCACTTCTAGCCATTCCTCTTTGCTTCAACTTTTTTCCAAGCTTTCTTCACCTATCATAAATCAACCAAACTCATCAAAGCTATGCTCAAAATCATGAGATATTCAATCTTTCATAATATGCAACAAATATAGCACAAAACCTCATGAAATGGCATGAATTCATATATGGTTGGTTCAATCAAGGGAAACATGAAAATCTACTCAATTAGCTTGCTTGTAGCTCAAGAAAGTGCATGATTCTAATGAAAACTAAAGAAAAATACTAGCTAAAATAGGCTAAGATGACTTGTCATCACAACACCAAACTTAAAGCTTGCTTGTCCCCAAGCAAGAAATGAATTATTAAGAAGAAAGCATGAAATGGAAGAGGAAGTTCATGCTAGCAGAGTATTATTGATAGTTCATGGGGTTTTATGTGGATATGCAAATACTCACTTCTTATTGACTCCTAGGCCTAGAAAGTCTCCTTCAAGCTTCAAGTGACATACTGTTATGACCTCTCATTATTCCTTTATCCTTGGCTATTACTTTATTCAAAAGCTTTAATTGAGTGTCATGTGTAGCAAGTTCATTTTCTTTTCTTTATACTTGACACATTATTCACTATAGACACTTGGCTCACATTCCTTCTTAAAACATTGATGCCCAGCACCTCTTTGGGCTACTAAATGCCTTGTAGTTAGGTCGCTCTTGATAGTGGACTTTCAGCTGATGATCCCGGGTTAGTTAACCCAAGTCACCAAGTGTTAAAGCACTCCTAAGAGCTTACTAATCCAAGCAGATCCTAGTACAAAGACATCACAGGCATATATTTTAAGGTTCAAGCTATTGGTGTCCAGCTTTGTTTCTTTTTGTTTTTCTTTTGTTTTGCCACTTTTTGGCTCTCTTTGTTCTTTCCTTCTTTTTGTTTTTCTTTCTAACCAAGGAATTTAATTCAATTGAGATTCATAGACAGTGGGTCACTCTTTACTTAGAAGGAGGTATCCTAGCTCTTTATTCACTAAAAGTGAGCTACTATACAATCACACACATACCACCACTTACTTTTATTCTACTTCTATCTAACAGAGACTATCTTACTTCTCATTCAAACATTTCTTTTATTGAATTGAAAATGCAGGGGACAAAGCATGCTTTTTGTTAAGTGAACACACAAGCACATACTTAAGCTAGCATACTTATTTCAACTAGAACACTCAAGATGCAAAATGACTAAACTAACAGTTACTGTTGCAATGGTAACTCTCAAACTTCCAAATTAGAACAGTTCAATGCTGATAGAATTAAGTGACAATACAACCTCTTGGTGGCTTCTTCTTCTTACTCTCAGCTGATGGTATGTAACCCTTCCAAGAGAGTGATTGAATTCCTATAAAGTTCATGGAAGTTGCTTGTTTCTTAAGCCCTTAGGTAACTTGTTAGTGTGCAGAATTTTCTTGTAGGCTTTTGAACTTACTTTGGTGTGTGAACACCAAACTTAGTTCCTTGCCACCTTTCTCATGCATCAAAATAACTATATGTGAAATCCTCTTATCTTTGTTAAAGACAATAAAAACTAGAAAAACTAAAAAGTAAACAATTGGTTAATTAGTTTATCTGATTACTCGGAGCTAGCATCCATGTATGCAGAAGGTGAGAATGTGCTTTTAAATGAGAATTTGGTGGAACACCAAACTTAGAATCTTTCATTCTCTCTTAATTTATTTTGGTGTGCAACACCAAACTTAGCTCCTTGCAATATAGATAAGTCTAATTAACCCTTTTCTTGAAATAGCTATGAGAAGTGAACTACCTCAGGTTGGGTTGCCTCCCAACAAGCGCTTCTTTATTGTCATTAGCTTGACATCAATCCACTTAGATCATGGGGGTTGAAAATCATAGTGCCTCAGCTTTTCTCCTCTTACTGTGGACCTCCTTCCGGTCTCCTCTTTGATGATCTCTAGGTGTTCAAGTGAAAGAACCCGGTTTACAGTGTAGTATTCGGATGATTGTGGGGACACCTTCATTGGTTGGGTGTTTAACACTACTTTATCCCCTGGTGAAAAGCCTTCAGTAGGGATCTTCTTGTTTCTCCACCCTCTTGGCCTCTCCTTCTTTTCTTTCTCAAAAAATACCCCCTGCCTTGGTGGTTCCTTATCTGAGATGTTGAATTTCTCATCTGGAGGTTTTGGATCTAGTTCCTCCTTGATTTCTTTGGTCTGTTGCACCATCTCTACTTCTTTTAAGCATGGATTTGGAAGTCTTGGAGCTAACTCATTGACTACCTCCTTCAAACTTTGATCTCTGGCCTTATCCTCCATACACTCTTCTTCTTGAGTGGGCTCATGTGGGGTTTTAAAAACATGGAATGCTAGGTGCTCGTCATGTACTCTCAGCAACAATTCCCCTTTTTCAACATCTATCAGTGCTCTGCCCGTAGCAAGAAAAGGCCTCCCTAGGATGATGGGGGTGTTAGGATCCTCCTCCATATCTAGGATGACAAAATCAACTGGGAGAAGGAATTTTCCCACTTTTACCAGCACATTCTCTACAACTCCAAGTGCTCGTTGAATGGACTTGTCAGCCATTTGGAGAACTATTCGTGTGGACTTCAGCTCAGAAATTTTAAGCTTCCTCATAAGAGATAGAGGCATCAAGTTTATACTTGCACCAAGGTCACAGAATGATTTCTCAATAGTTATGTTTCCTATGGTACAAGGTATATAAAACCTTCCAGGATCTTCCTTCTTCTCTGGTAAACCTCTTTGGAGAATAGCACTACACTCCATTGTCATTTCAATAATCTGTCCTTCCTTCAAGGGTCTTTTCTTTGTTAGCACTTCTTTCATAAATTTGGCATATAATGGCATCTGTTCAAGTGCTTCTAAGAACGGAATATTGATGCTGAGTGTCTTGAATATGTTCAGGAACTTTGAGTATTGCTTATCCTCGTTTTCTTTTTTGAATCTTTGAGGATATGGAAGTTTAGGGGTATATGGCTTCATCCCTTCCTTCTTCTCTTGTAGCTGTGTTTCAAGGATGTCCACATCTTTCTTTGAGCTTTTTGCATTCTTGGTCGTTCTCTCCTCTTCACTTCTCTCTTCTGTCTCTTCTTGTGGAACTTCTTTGTTGTGTTCTTCTTGATTGATGGCTTCCTTCTCCCTAGTCTTTTCACTTCCCACTATGATTGCTTTGCACTCCTCCCACTTTGTAGCTTTTCCTTTGTCCTTTGGATTGGAGATTGTATCACTTGGGAGAACATTGGTTGGCCGTTCAGCTTGTTTGGCCAATTGTCCCACTTGTCGTTCAAGGCTCTTCATGGTGGCTTCATTTCTCTCTTGCATTTTGACCAAGCTTTGAGTGGACTGAGCAATTGCTTGTATGGCTGCCTCAAGACTTGAAATTCTACTTTCATGATGGTCTATTGGTGGTATGATGGGGGTGGAATGTGGTTGCTGGAAGTTATTTGTAGGGGTAGTGTGGTAGTTTTGGGGGTTAGATGTTGGTGCGGAAATGCTATTTTGATGAGTTTGTGGATTGTGGTGGGGTGGTTGATATGTATTTTGTGGTTTCTTGTATTGATTATTATTAGCGTTTTGCTGGTCGTGGTTTGAGTAAGTTGTGTTTCTTGAGTTGTTTTGGTTTGAGTTTTTCTGCCACGGTTGCTGGCTGTGGGTGTGGTTATCTCCCCATCTGAGATTTGGATGGTTCTTCCAAGATGGTTTGTGGGTGTCACCATAAACCTCATTTTGGCATGAGCCTTGGTTATGCACATATTGAGGTTGTTCCTGCTACTGATTTTCCTGGTTTTCTTCATTTTGTCCCCATGTGGTTGATGGTTGGCTTGTATTCACTGCTGCAACTTGTAAACTATCAATCTTTTTAGCCATCTGCTCAAATTGTTCTTGAATCTGCTGCTGCATTATCTTGTTTTGAGCTAGGAGGGTGTCAACCCCTTCCATTTCTAACACTCCTTTCCTTAGTGATGGTTGGTGTTGTCTCTGATGGCCAAAGAAATATTGGTTGTTAGCCACCATGTCAATGAGGTTCTGAGCTTCTTCAGCTATCTTCATGAGTTGCATTGAGCCTCCTGCTGAATAGTCAAGTGCCTCTTGAGCTTTCATTGTCAGTCCTTCATAGAAATTTTGGAGTTTATCCCATTCATTAAACATCTCTGGTGGACACTTCCTGAGTAAAGCTTTGTATCTCTCCCATGCTTCATACAATGACTCTCCATCCATCTGAGTAAATGTTTGAACTTCAGTCTTCAATCTAATAACTCTTTGAGGTGGGTAAAACTTGGCAAGAAACTTGGTTACTAGATCATCCCAGTTGTTGATGCTATCTCTTGGAAATGACTCCAACCATTGAGTGGCTTTGTCTTTGAGGGAAAATGGAAATAGCAGCAATTTGTAACTGTCAGGATGCACACCATTGGTCTTCACTGTGTTACATATCCTCAGGAAGGTGGATAGATGCTGGTTTGGATCTTCCAAGGGGCCTCCTCCATAGGAACAGTTGTTCTGCACCAAGGTGATGAGTTGGGGCTTCAATTCAAAGTTATTTGCATCGACATTTGGGGTAAGGATGCTACTCCCACAATGCCTTGGATTAGCAAGTGTATATGAAGCCAAGACTCTCCTCTGGGGTTGACCATTGTTGTTGGCCATTCTCACTGGTGGATTTGTTGGATTTGTTGAGTGTTCCTCCAATTCATGATATTCTTCATCTGATTCTTCCTCTCCAGCAACATTTTTTTCTCTTGCTTCTCTTCTTGTATCTGACATACAAGCAAAACACAAGAAACACACAAAAACCAGTGACACTTCAATCTATTGCTAGAATGAAGTTTGAGTTAGCTTAAGCAAAAATTCAAACAGTTAGTGGGTTAGTCAAAAATTAAAGAAACCGAAAAGAAAAATTGCTTGATCTAAAATACCACCTCACTTAATCATTGTCAATCTAATCAATCCCCGGCAACGGCGCCAAAAACTTGATGAGATATTTTGGAGGAAAAATAAATCTCTCCCAAAATACCCAAAACTAACCGGCAAGTGCACCGGGTCGTATCAAGTAATAAAAACTCACGGGAGTGAGGTCGATCCCACAAGGATTGAAGGATTGAGCAATTTTAGTTTAGTGGTTGATTTAGTCAAGCGAATCAAGATTTGGTTGGGTGATTTGTGACTTGCAGAATGTAATTTGCATTGAAGTAAAGAGAACAAGAAATAAATTGCTGAAACTTAAAGAACAAGAAATTAAATGGCAGAAACTTAAAGTGCAAGAAATGTAAATTACGGAATCTTAAAGTGCAAGGAATATAAATTGCTTGAAACGTAAAGGGAATTGGGGAATGGATTTGCAGAATTTAAACAAGGAAAAACTAAATTGCATCAAACAGAAGAGGGAAAGGGAATTGGGATTGAACCGGATCTTGAAGCAGTAAAGTAAATGAACAGAAAAAGCAATAAACAGGGAATTGAAATGAGAAATTCAGATCTCAGGACCCAGAGACTAGAAAACTAAGTCTAGATCTCAATGCCTTCCTAGATCCAACAAGAACAATAGCAAGGAAATTGTAAATTGCAAAGAAAAGAGATGACAAACAATGAACCGGAAATGGAATTCAATTAACAGTAAAGAAACAGAGAGATCTAAGATTGAGATTGAAACATAATTTCTTCAAATCTCCAATCCAAGATCCAAGACAAATGTAAAATGAAAATTGAAAGCAATGAAAACAAGAAATTAAAGTTCACTCAATAACAAAAGCTCTCCCAAAACTATTATGAAAATTCTAAAAGGAAAGCTCTCCGAATAACTTGAATTCTATCCTATTTATACACTTTCCAAAAATGATCTTCAAGCCTTGAGTTGGGCCTTTGTTCTTGGTGGAATTGGGTTGAAAGAGGCCTTGGTTGATTGCTCTTGAAGTTTGAAGAAGAACCGAAGTGAACCAATTGAACCGGTTTTGAAGTTAGCCATAGTTGGACCTAACGTTAGGGCCAAAGTTAGGGTTCTAACTTTGACCCTAACTTTTCATAGCAGCAAGCATAATTCTCTGGTTTGGACGTTGGTGCCAACGTTAGGGGTCTAACTTTGACCCTAACGTTGGCCTTGCTTAGTGCTAGTGGCGCCAACGTTAGCCTCCAAGTTAGGGGGCTAGCGTTGGCGCAAACGTTGGTGCCCCTCCCTTTGTGATTCATGTGCCAACGTTAGCCTCCAAGTTAGGGGGCTAACGTTGGCGCAAACGTTGGCCCTTCCCCCTTTGTGATTCATGTGCCAACGTTAGCCTCCAAGTTAGGGGGCTAACGTTGGCGCAAACGTTGGTGGCCCAGGGAGGAAGTTTCTCTTGCCAACGTTAGCCTCCAAGTTAGGGGGCTAACGTTGGCTCAAACGTGGGGAGCCCAGGGAGTACTTCATGCCCAACGTTAGCCTCCAAGTTAGGGGGCTAACGTTGGGGCTAACTTCATGCCTCCAAGTTCAATTTCACTTATTCCTTTCTTCACTTCTAGCCATTCCTCTTTGCTTCAAATTTTTTCCAAGCTTTCTTCACCTATCATAAATCAACCAAACTCATCAAAGCTATGCTCAAAATCATGAGATATTCAATCTTTCATAATATGCAACAAATATAGCACAAAACCTCATGAAATGGCATGAATTCATATATGGTTGGTTCAATCAAGGGAAACATGAAAATCTACTCAATTAGCTTGCTTGTAGCTCAAGAAAGTGCATGATTCTAATGAAAACTAAAGAAAAATACTAGCTAAAATAGGCTAAGATGACTTGTCATCACCCTCACAGAGGAGGGGTAAGGTAAACTAGAAATAACATCCACCTTTACTGGATCTACAGAAATGCCAGTATTAGACACAACATGTCCTAGTACAATCTCTTGTTTTACCATAAAGTGACATTTTTCAAAATTCAATACAAGGTTTGTACTGACACATCTATCTAATACTCTAGATAAACTATCCAAGCAAAGGCTAAATGAATCACCATAAACGCTAAAATCATCCATGAAAACCTTCATACAGTCCTCAATAAGGTTAGAGAAAAGACTCATCATGCACCTTTGGAAAGTAGCTGGTGCATTGCATAAGCCAAAGGGCATTCTCTTATAAGCATAAGTGCCAAAAGGACATGTAAAAATAGTCTTTTCCTGATCTTCAGGAGCTATATGGATTTGAAAATAGCCTGTATAACCATCTAAAAAATAATAATGGGATTTACCTGACAGGCGATCAAGCATCTGATCACTGAATGGCAAGGGGTAATGATCCTTGCGAGTGGCTTGGTTGAGACGCCTATAGTCAATGCAAACTCTCCATGAATTCTGCACTCTAGTTGTCAGAAGCTCTCCATGCTCATTACTTACTGTTGTGATTCCAGACTTCTTGGGCACCACTTGTACTGGACTGACCCATTCGCTATCTGAGATGGGGTAAATGATATCTTCCTGAAGTAGTCTGGTCACTTCTTTCTTGACAACTTCTAAGATGGTGGGATTCAGTCTTCTCTGAGGTTGACAGACGGGCTTTTCTCCCTCTTCTAGGAATATTCTATGTTCACAAACTTGAGGGTTGATGCCTACTATATCCGCCAGGCTCCATCCAATTGCTTTCTTGTGTTTCCTCAGCACACTGAGTAGCTGTTCTTCTTGTTGAGAAGTGAGTTCCCTTGCAATGATAACTGGAAACTTCTGCTTGTCCTCAAGGTAAGCATACTTGAGGTGTGGAGGGAGGGGCTTTAATTCTAATTTCTGCTCATGGTCAGGCTTTGGATTATCTGGGGCTGGTGATAATGGCAAAGTGCCCTCATTGTCCTCTGAAAGTGTCCCCACACTTGGACCTTGTCATGTGTACTTCTCTTCTAATTCCTCCTGGTGAACTTCAGCCACGGTTTCATCTATGATGTCACACTGGGAGATAGAATGATCATCCGGAAGGTGCTCCATAGCTCCATTTAAACTGAATTTCACGATTCTGCCATCTATTTCAAAAGAATAAATTCCGGAAAATGCGTCCAGCTTGAACTTTGAAGTCTTCAAGAATGGTCTTCCAAGCAGGATTGATGATGGCCTTCCTGAGTCATTAGGGGGCATCTCCAGGATATAGAAGTCAATGGGAAATGTGAGCCCCTTAATGCTCACTAATACATCTTCAGCAATTCCAACTACTGTAATAATGCTTTTATCTGCTAACACAAAATGAGCTGCCGACCTTTTTAAGGGAGGGAGCCTCAAAGTATCATATATAGACAAAGGCATTATACTAACACATGCTCCAAAATCACACATGCAGTCAGAAAATATCACACCTCCAATAGTACAACTAACCATACATGGACCTGGATCACTACACTTTTCAGGTATACCTCCCATTAAAGCAGATATAGAACTACCTAAAGGAATAGTTTCTAATTCATTAATTTTATCTTTATGTATACATAAATATTTTAGAAACTTTGCGTATTTAGGTACCTGCTGAATAACATAAAAAAGGGGAACAGTTACCTCAACCTTTTTGAATATTTCTACCATTTTGGGATCAAGTTCCATCTGCTTCCTGGGCTTCCTAGCAATTTGTGGAAATGGAATAGGGAGGGCATTTTCTGCAACGTCTGCATCCTTTGGTGCTTCTTTCTATGGTTGAGCTTCTTCTTCTTTAACCATTTCTTGTGTGTCCTCTTCCTCTTCAGCATCCTCTACTTCCACCACCTCTTCAGCTAAGGCGTGTTCTGATGGGATTGGCTCCTCCTGATTCCTCTCTTGCAGTGTGGTTCCGGACCTTAGGGTTATGGCATTGATGCCACCCTTTGGATTGGGTAAGGGTTGAGAAGGAATTCCATTGGAGCTTGCATGTTGAGTGTTTGAAGTATTGGGTGATGCCAGCTGAGAGATGAGAGCTTGTATAGCAGATGCTAGGCCATTAACTGAACTTTCCACGTTCTTTTGTCCTGGCGCAATGGATTGAAGAGCCTCGTCACTCGGAGAGGAATTAGATTGAGTGATCTGCGGAACTTGTTGTTGGTTGTGCTGTGGTCCTTGGGACTGCCTCAGGTGAGGTGCTCTGTAAGGCTGGTTTTGGTTCTGCTGCCTGTTGTTGTTATTATTCCACCTCTGATATCCTTGATTGTCTCTGCCTCCTCTATTATTGTTGTCCCTCCAACTCTGGTTAGAATTATCTCTCGAACCTTGGTTGGCATTGTCCTGCCATCCATGGTTGTAACTGCCACCTTGATTGTATCCTTGATTGGGGCGGTCATAAAAGTTATGAGTGGCTGCCACACTGTTGTCTTCTTGTTGGAGCTGCGGATATTCATCAGTATAATGGCTATAATCAGCGCAGATCCCGCACACTCTTTGTGGGACTAACTGTTAGCTTTGCTGTGCTTGTTGTTGACTCAACTGCATCTGCTTCAGTAAGTTGGTCATTTCACATATACTCTGAGTCAGAGCAGTAGTTTCCTTGCTAGAAGATACCTCTGCAACAGCTTTTGACCGGCTTTGTTTCTACCTGTGATTCCGAGTAGATTCAGCTAAGTCGCTGATCAATTGCCATGCCTCATCAGTGGTCTTGTACTTTTTCATAGACCCATTGCTAGCACTTTCCAATGTGGTCTTATCTTGAGGCCTCATGTCCTGTGTGACGTAGCCGAGCAACACTATCTTGTCAATCATATGGTGGGGGCATGCTTCCAGAAGGTTGTTGAAGCGCTCCCAGTATTCGTAAAGAGTCTCGGATTCATCCTGAACAATCATGGAAATGTCTTTCCTCAGTCAGAAACAGTTGCTGCGGGTTGAGTGTAGTACCACTCTCTCGCCTTTCCCTCAAGAGAGAATGGGAAAGCTTTTAACAGAATAGAAGTTTCATCTGCACCATCACGCCTGACAGTAGAACAGACTGCTTAGAAATCCCTAAGGTGCTTGATAGGCTCTTGAGCAGGTAAGCCATGAAACTTAGGCATCAAGTTGAGTAGTGCAGTCTTTATTTCAAAGTCTGTAGCCACCGCTGGGTGATGCGCTTGAAACGGTTGCATTGTAAAATCAGGGGCTCCAGCCTCCTGGATAGTAACTCTCCTAGGTGCTGCCATGTCACCTGCACATAAATCAACCGAATCAGTAGAACGGGGGCTTGTTTCTTCCTCAAGTGACGTTTCAGATTCACCCTCGGAGAGGACTAACCGACGCCGAGCTTGCCTTATACGTGAAGAGATGCGTTGCAAGTATAGTTCTTAACCAACTAAAAATCCGCTTATCAATTTAGAAGGGGTTGTCACAAAATTAGAATTAAAATACTGGGAGTATGAATGCCAGGTCGTCTCCCAATGAGTTGTAGAAAAATGTGCTATTTTATTAATCAAATGTTTTCTAAAATGGGTTGAGTTGATAAACAGGAAATTAAATCAGAGAATTTATGTAATTTAAATAAAAACCTTGACCGAGAGTAGATTAGTTGGAAGCCCTATACTTGATGGAGTTTTCCCAAGATCAAAGTGATAATTGAAGGCTGCCTGCTCAGTTATCCTTTACCAGATAAAGGAAAGTTATGCAAGTTGAAATTCAGTTTCTATTCACAAGTTCTAATCCTCTCCCTTGGGAAGGACTAGTGTCAGTGATTAGAGGGCGACCCAACGCTAAACCCAACTATAAGTTTACTCTTGAGCATTCCAACTCAAGGTCCTCCTTTCAATCAACTTCCAATCAAGTTATGGAACTACCCGCTAATTATGAATATAAACTTCGCAAAATAAGAAAGGGAAGTAAAGAAAGAAATCAAAAGGATCAATTAAAATAAAATAGTTCTTGTATTAATAAATTCTAAAAATAATCCAATAGTAACTCTGAAGAAATTAAGAATATGGAAGAGTAAGTAACAAGTAAGGAAACAAACTAGAATGACGAAGTCTTGATGGAGGTAATAACTCTTCTCAATATCCCAATCCAAAAAGCAATAAAATCAAAATCCTAAGAACTATGAATGTGTAGAGAGAAAACCTAGAGGAGGAGTAAAAATCAGATCCGAATGAATGTTGTTCTCTGGTCTCTGCATGTTCCCTGGCTCTAATCTACTTTTCTGAGCCGAAAACTGGGTCAAAACATGGCCCAAAATTGCCCCCAGTGAATTCTGCAGATTCTGTAGATCGCGCATATCACGCGATCGCGACATCCACGCGTTCGCATCATCCAGCGTTTTGCCTTGCCACGCGTGCGCGTCGTCCATGCATTCGCATCACTCTTGCTGCTTCCAATTCATGCGTTTGCGTCAGGCTCGTGAGCGCGTCACTACAATTTCCTCTATTTCGCGCAATCGCGTGAGCCATGCATCCGCGTCACTTCTCGCTGGTCATCTCCTCAATTCCTTGTGTTCCTTCCATTTTTACAAGCTTCCTTTCCAATCTCCAAGTCATTCATGCCCTATAAAGCCTGAAACACTTAACACACAGATCACGGCATCGAATGGAATAAAGGAGAATTAAAATACATAATTAAAAGTCTCTAGGAAGCAAGTTTTCAACTATGGAGTAATTTTGGGAAGGAATTATAAATACATGCTAATTTAATGAATAAGTGGGTGAAGATTTGATAAAACCACACAATTAAACACAATATAAACCTTAAAATAATGGTTTATCAGCGTGCCACTTAGTACAAACGCCAGCAAATTCAATGGGCGTGGCACGCCAGTTGACAATTCCAGAAGAAAACCCTTGGAGCTTTACTATGGGCGTGGCACACCAGGGCCAGGCGTGGCACGCCAGGGTGGCGTGGCACGCTAACTATGTTTTCCAAAGAAGCATCATTGGAGCTTTACTATGGGCGTGGCATGCCAGGGCCAGGCGTGGCATGCCAACTATATTTTCCAGAGAAGCATAATTGGGGCTTTACTATGGGCGTGGCACGCTAGGGCCAGGCATGGCACGCCAACTATACTTTCCAGAGAGCACTTTTTGATGACCACAAGGGGGCGTGGCACGCCAGGCTGGGCGTGGCACGCCAACTCCATTATAAACATTGGATGTGCCACTTAGGCTCGAAGGCGTGGCACGCCAACCTTATTTGTGTCTTGGGCGTGCCACTTGAGTTCTAGGTGTGGCACGCCAAGCTTGAAGAGTTCAAATACTAACACTGGGCGTGCCACTTGAGATCGAAGGCGTGGCATGCCAGTTCATTTATCCAGAAAGGGAGGATGCAACTCTAACACTGGGCGTGCCACTTGAGCTCGAAGGTGTGGCACGCCAGAACAAGCTTACAAGGAAGAAGAAGACTGGGCATGCCACTTAGGACTTTAGGCGTGGCACGCTAGTTACTAACCAAGAGGGACTTATTCATGCATCATCAAGGGCGTGGCACGCTGGGCGTGGCACGCCAGTATTACTTTCCAGAGAAGAAGGATAAAGAGTTTACAATGGGCGTGGCACGCCAGACATGGGCGCGCCACGCCAGTTCAAGATTCCAGAGAGGAAGAGGGAAGGTAAGACCCTGGGCGTGCCACTTGAGCTCAAAGGCATGGCACGCTAGGTTAGCTGGACAAAGGAGGCATGCCACTTGAAAGTCAGGCGTGGCGCACCAAGCCAAGCTGAAGAGATAGGCGTGGCATGGCACTTAAACGCCAGTCACACGCCATGCACATGGTTCATTTCTATTACTTTTTCCTTTTCTTTTCAGTTATAATGTTCTTTTCTCTTTTGTACTTTTTAATTCTAGTGATAAAAGTAGTATAAATACCCCTAGAAGTACTGAAAAAGGGGGTTGGTGGATTGGCTAGTTAGTTTTTGGGGTTGATGGTTTAGTTTTACACTTCACATCATCTTCTTCCATCTCTTGTGCTTTCTCTAAGCTATGAGTAGCTAAACTCCCTCTCATTGGGAAAGGGAGCTCTGTTGTACTTGATGGATTAATGATAGTAAATTTCTTCTTCTCTTCATCTTCTTTTTGATTTGCTAGAAGGAATTTTGTTCTTCAAGCTAGTGTTCAATCATCTTGGAAAAGAGGTTGAATGCAAAATGGGTTTCATGAGAACCTTGGAAAAGGAAACATGAAACCATGCTTGAAATCCCTTCTCACACTTGAGTAGACCTGGGTTTGGGGATTGGATATGGTGACATGAAATCCATCCACTATTTGAATCTATGAGGATGTGTGGTTAACGTTAGGATTTTTGCCAGTAAAGAATGTCATAAAAATAGTTGCGTTGTAGATATAGTCTCTAAACCGACAAAATCCCTTCGTACAAATGTTTTGGGTGTCACAAGTAACAAACCCCTTTAGAAATTGTTAACCGAGTATTCAAACCTCGGGTCGTCTTCTCAAGGAACTGCGAGGAAGTATGTTCTTATTATTGGCTATAAAGGTTGTAATCGGGGTTTAGAAGATGAGAAGCAAGTAATTTAAATGACAAGTAAAGTAAATGGCAATTAAAATAAATAAATACTGTAAAGCAAACTTTTGGCAAGGTAAGAGAAGTCGGAGGTCCAACGTAGTTATCTCTCTCAACTATAATGAAAGTTGAATCTAAACTCCACTTGGTCAACTTTTACTAGGGCAAAGGAAAGTCAGGGGACTAATTAAATTGACCTTTGAATCCTATTTATTTCCTAAGAAAGGGTTGGGATTGCTTAAGTTCAGCTCAATTAGCAAGATAACGATTATCAATTATGTTGAGTTTAATAACTGTTGAGTTACTAAATTCTTAACCAGAACCAAAAGGGGAAAAAGTAAAATTGCTGGAATAATAAAAATATCCTTAGATAGGAAGCAATGGTGACTTAAATCAAAGAGAACAATCATAAACTGAAAATACCTCAATTATCATTAATTCAAATAACTGTCTGTAACATGGAATAATTCGTAAATCAAATTATAATAATCAATTCAAATGTTGGAATAAATAAATAAAAGTAAAACTAAAATAAGAGAACATTAAACCTGGGATCCAGAGTTACTCTTAAAATAAGAAGAAATCCTAAATCCTAAAAGAGAGAGAGAGAAGATCTCCCTCTCAACTAAATCTAAATCATTGAAAAGTAAAATATGCGAGCTCCCTCTGAATGGATGTATTCCTCCACTTTATAACCTCTCATCTATGCTTTCTGTACTTGGATCTGGGCCAAAAAGGGCTTCAGAAATCGCTGGGGGCGTATTCTGTAAATTCTGATACGTGGCCTCTGTCACGCGTCCGTGTGGGTCACACGGTCGCATCATCTGGAACTTTTCCTTTCCACGCAGTCGCGTCAGTCACGCGTCTGCGTCGTGGGTGTTCTACTCAAGGCGCGCGGTCGCGTCAGTCATGCGGCCGCGTCGCTGCTTCTTTGCTTCTGGCACGCGATCGCGTCGTCCATGCGATCGCGTGGATACCAGTTTCCTTAAAGCTCCGTTTTGCCTTCTCCTTCCATTTTTGTATGTTTCCTTTTTCATCCTTTAATTCATTCAGCCTTAGGAAACCTGAAGCTACTCAACACACTAATCACGGCATCGAATGGAAATAAAGGTAATTAAAATAATTAATTTTTTAAAGCTTAGGAAACATGTTTTTCACAATATGAGATAATAAAGAAGGGAAAGTAAAACCATGCAATTAATGTGAATAAGTAGGTGAAGAGTTGAATAAATCACTCTAATTAAGCACAAAAGAACTCATGAAATATGGGTTTATCAACCTCCCCACACTTAAACACTAGCATGTCCTCATGCTAAATCCAAGGTAAATAATTAAGGTTAAAGTGATGGAATGTTATGAAATGCAACCTATGCTAAATGCATCTACCTAATGAGTCATGCAATTCTAATTCATCCACTCATATATAAAGCCTACATGTAGTCAAATTATTTCACATTCTCAAGGAGATATATATACATATATAGCTACCCTCAAATAATAAAGCATTTTTTTGCAAATGAGATAAGAGAAAAAACTTGCAAGACAATCAGAGATAAATGTTAATGAGCTTTTGAACCCTCACTGGATTTTGTGTTTTCTCTCTAATCACTCAGTGTTTATTGGGTTAATCACTCTATTCTTCTTTTTATTCTTCCTTTCTATAACCTTGTTTTTCGTCTAACCAATCAACAATTATAGAACATAGTCATACCAAAACTCATGAGGTCTTTAATTAAGGTTGTAATGGGGTCAAGGTAAAGGGTAAGGATATATGTATAAGGCTAAGTGAGCTAATAAGTGAATCCTTAATTAGACTAAGATCTCACCTAACATACATACTTAGTAAAACAATGCTTTTTTACCTATTTTCCCTATTTTCTCACTTTTGATGTCACATGCTCATGTTTCAATTCTTGTTTTTATCCCATGTGCATTGCTTTTTTATTTTGCATTGGGGAGTTCTTTTTTTTGTATCCCCTTATTTACATGCTTGAAAACTAACTTTTTTTTTGAATACACATGGTAATTTTAATTAATTTGAATTTTCATGAGCCTGCTTCCCAAATTTTTGAGTTGCTTTATTCTTTTTAATTTTTCTACCTTTTGTCTTTATCAACTATGTTCCCAATAAGTTTCCCACATTTTACTCTATTTATAATTTTCTATCTTAAGCTAACCAAGGATTCACTTGGAATTTTCTTTTGTTTTTCTGCTTAAGGCTAGTAATTTGGCTAAAATAGAATAAGGGGTTTTTTTTAAAAAGCTCAAAGGGGGCTAACAAAGGTGATGTAAAAGGTAGGCTAATTTGGGGTAAGTGAGCTAAAATCAAATGATGGCCTCAATCATTATTTTGAGATGTACCTATATTCTATAATTGGACATATAGACTAAAACAAAGTAAAGAACATCAGAATAAGAAAGAAGGTTGGAACACACAGGAATAAAATTATGGTTTGAATGTAACCATACAGTTAAGCTCAAAACTCACAGGCTATGTGTTCTCTAGCTGAAAATCATTTATCACTTATGTATGTCATGCAGGTTTAGTTAAAAATTCTCATTATTCTCTTAAAAAGTAATTTAGGGTAGCCTTTGAAGTTTTAATGTTTCTCCTTGATGAAATGTCAGTTTAACTACATCATGTAATGCTATATATACAAGATTTTATGGATCTAAATATATTATGTTCAAGTTCCTAGCTTACTCTTTTTTTTTTATTTGTCAATTTAAACTAAGCTATAACTAAGCTATCTTATGTAAAAAAAAGGATAAACTATACTAATTGATCTACTAATAAGTTAGAATTACAAACTAAACTAAATAACTAAAATGAACTAAATAACTAAAATATGAACAAAAAATGCAAAATGTAGAAAATAGAGTAAAATACACAAGTAGCAATGTATAAGTACTCAGAAAATAACAATAAAAGAAAAAGAGAAAAATACAGAAAAATATCCAAAATAAAAAAAAAAGTATGTAGTAGTTCACCAAAATAAACGCCAGAGATGGCGACCTCCCCACACTTAAAATGAAGCATCGTCCCCGATGCTCAATCAAGCCGGGTGTGAAGGAGTGTCATCACTGGTAGGGATCGTAGCTGGGGTCTCTGTGGCGGTGGTGGCCTGAGAGTCTGGCTGCTGTAGAGGGGGGATTGACTGGAGCGGGATCTCTGGATCTGCAGCCTCAAGCTGATGTGGGACCTCTTGCTGTGGTGTAGCGTGCTCTGTGCCTGCCTGCTGATGAGTCTCTGCCTGGGAATGAGGCTCCTCCTCGTGCTCATCCTTCTCCTCCTCTGATGGCTCTGAGGGTGTGTCGGGCTCGGAGGGGATGTCGGCGCCCTATCTGATCATCAGTTTTAGATGGGAATAGCGTCGCCTGCTGCGGCGCTCCAATCTCTCATACTGGCGCCTGTTACGGCGCTCCATCTGATCAAGCTGGCGGAATAGACGGTGCACGAGGCGATAAACTGGCTCAGAGGCAGGTGGGGGTGCAGTGGTGGCAGCAGGGGCAGCTGGGGCAGCTGTGGATAAAGAGGGTCCAGCAGACGGAGGGGCTGTCTCATTAGTAGCAGTGACAGGTGGTGGTCTGTAGCCCAAAGCAAGGAAGTTCCTGCTGTGAGGGATGATCTTCCTGCAGTCCGCTGCTGGTGGTCGCTCATCGGCATCCTCCCAAGGCACATCAGCCTGACGGCCTAGCCGTGTAACCAGATAAGGAAAGGGGAGGGTGCCTCGGACGTAGACCCTGGCCATATAATGCCGGATAAAATGAGGCAAGTACAGGTCCTTACCCTCCAGCACACACCAGAGGAGGGTGATCATGGCAACCGGGATCTCAGTCTCATGAGTACTCGGCATCACATAGTTGCTCAAGATCTGATGCCATAGCCGAGCCTCATCATTCAAGTACACTCTCTTGATCCCTCTAGGCATAGTGGTGTCCTGACCCATCTCCCAAGGAATAGCAGGGTCGAGAGCTATCCGTGCCTTCACAGCATCCCAATCAAACCGCATCTGGCCCATGTCCTCCTCAGCCTGTGCATAACCATCTGGCTGATCGGACTTGGCTGGGAGCTGGAGAATGGTCTCTATGGCCTCCTCAGTGACCAGGATTTGCTTTCCCCTCAGGTTCACTGCATCTAGGGTAGTAAGGTAGTAGTTGCAATAGAATTCCCAGACCCAAGATGCATTGACCTCTGTCAATGGTCTCTCCAGAAAGAACCAACCCCTTTGCTTGATTTGCTCAGTGGTGTATTGCTGGAGGGCTTCTGGAATCTTTAAGGTACGTTCCAGGTATAGATTTCTGGAGTTTGCAAAAGTCGGGTACTTCAGCTCACAGTACCGGTTTGCAAATTTTATAGGATCAGTCGAAGGGAGCAGCTGGTTAGCTTTTTCCTGTTGTGTGAAGTTCTTCTCCCACCATGAAGAATCGTGCATTAGAGCAATGATGGACTGGGAGGAATCTATTCGCTTGTGCTTGCCAGTTGCCTTGCCTTTGCCTTTCCTTTGTGAGGCAGACATCCTGAAAAATAGAAAACCAGGAAATGGATAAAATAGGAAAGCAAATAGGCAATTTAAACAAAGAAAACTCAAAGCGGTAAGGGAGAATTAGAATAAGGAAAATGAGTAATTGAAATGTGATTGAATTAATGTTAAATGGAAAGAAAAAAATCAATATGCCATAGTGAGAAAGTTAGAGGAAGTGAAAGTAATCAGAAAAGAGATCAAGAGGGTTAGTATGGTAAAAAGAAATTAGTAAATTAAAATTAGTGAGTTAGGAAAGTAAGTGGCATAGGAAAAATTTCATATGACAAGGATTCACAGGTAAGTATAGAAGTACTCATAATCGAATAAAGAAAACAGGGTGATGCTGATTCGAATACAAATAAAGAAATCAGAAATTGGAATCAGTGAATCACAAATGCAGGTTATGAACCAGGAAATCAAAGAGGATAAGAAAGTGGCCCTAGCATTCATGAAATGGTTTGGGGGAAGCAGAGTAAAACAGAGTTGCCAAACCAAAACAAGAATGAAAACAATTTTCAAAAAAATTTGGGCAGCATTCCGGCTAAAATTGGATTGTCCTGGAAAATAAACAGCAATCATATCAGTTCATATGAATTAAAAAATCAAGCTGCATGTACATAGATATAAAATAAATATAGAAACTCAATGTAAATAGCAGCAACATACAAGAAAGTACCATATGAATCATGATTATAGCAGCAACAGATTTGCACATAGGATAAAACAGAAGTAAGAACAGTGCAAGTAAACAGACCTAGATCCACTAACCACAGCCTAAGCTACCTAACAACCTAAAAATCCACTACAACATGCAAGTCTAGCTATCCTAATCATGAACATAAACGGAAAAAAATACAGAAAAGTGACGAACGGATAAAAAGGGTTGCGTGTTGCGGAACCTGGTAAGCAGAAGGGGTGGAACAGGGAAGAAGGTGGCTGCGGCGGCGTCCGGCACGGTGGTGGTGCACGACGTCGCGGTGGCGGCTGAGGGGGCAGTGGTGGAGGGAGGTATTAGGGTTAGTGAGAGAGGAAGAGGATAGGGGAAGGGAGGGCGGTGGTTGTTGCTGGCGGAAGGGGGTGGGTGGCGGAGAGGGGGCGCGGCTGGATGGCCGGCGGTGGCTGGGCGGTGCTCGCGGAGGTGGCTGTGGTGGAGAGGGGAGGAGAGAGGAAGAAGGAAGAAGAGAGAAGGGGAGGGGGTGGTACGGCGGTGGCATCTGGGCGGCGGTGGCGTCGGGGTGGTGGCGTTGTGGCTGACCGGTGGTGGCTGGGGGAAGAAGAATAGAGAAGGAGAAGAGGGTTGGGGGTGAAGGGGGGCTGCGCGACTAATAAGGTTCGCGTGGCTGGGGGGTTATATGTTCGAATCCACGCGGCCGCGTGGGGCATGCGGTCGCGTGGTTGGGGTGAAAATGGGGGAGACGCGATCGCGTGGGGCGCGCGATCGCATGCGTGGGGGGAAAAGAGGGGTGACGCGATCGCGTGGTTCGCGTGATCGCGTCGCTGGAATTCGTGCTAAACGCACGACTCCAACGCCGTTTCAGCGCAACTCTCTGTCTCCTTTTGGGGTGATATGCAATCCATGCGACGCGATCGCGTCGCTCACGCGGTTGCGTGGGATTGGTATTGGGTAAGTGACGCGATCGCATGGGGCACGCGATCGCGTGGGCCAATTTGTGCGAAACGCACAAGAGCCGCACGATTCCAGCCCAACTTTCTGTTCGTTGGATCCTTATGTCGATATATATATCACGCGGCTGCGTGGGTCACGCGGTCGCATGGGTGGTGTTTTTCGCGATATGACGCGATCGCATGGGGCATGCGGTCGCGTCGTGCAACCCCTTTTTTTTTTAAACTGAAAAATGCAGGATGCAATGATTAACATGAATGCTAAATAAAAAAAAGGTAAGTAGAAAACAATAAACAAGAAATAGATTGAGAAAGAAGCGACCATACCATGGTGGGTTGTCTCCCACCTAGCATTTTAGTTAAAGTCCTTAAGTTGGACATTGGAAGAGTATCCTGTTATGGTGGCTTATGTTTAAATTCGTCCAAAAATTTCCACCAGTGCTTGGAATGCCAATAGCCTCCGGGGTCCCAAACTAGGCATGTAAAGCTTCTGAGCAGCTTCAAACAGATATTCAGCCTCCCAGGATGACGAATGTCAGAATATAATCCATGATCCCAAGCTGTGTTTTTAGATCTGCCTCCGTTTTGATTTGTAAGTTTCCATTCGGGCGGGTTAAAAAGTAGAATCTCACCGTGGTGACCAAACGTTCTCCGTGATCCATGCAATTGAGCATGATACCAATCCGTGTACTTCGAGGTGAAGCGTGGAACCTTATTGAACCTGGTGCACCAGCTCTGAGTACGAGCCAATTCTCTCTTACTCTTAAAGCTGCAAAGAGCTCTAAGTTGGCCATCTGTTTCAAGCAAACCATATTCAAGTGAATAAGTAAAATTATAAGTTAAGGATTGTACCCACTTGAAGCTTGTATTAGGTGGTAATGGCCTTGGGATAGGTGTTTTTGGTGGTTCTGCAAGTTTCGTTTCCTTGTGCTCTTCTGTGAATTCTTCCACTTCCTTGCAAAGATCTTCAATTGTATCTGTATCCTGGTCAAATTCTTCTATGTCTTCCTTATCACTTGAGTCATAGATTGGAGGTTGAGAGAAATCTACCTCCGCATCATCTTCATATTCACTTGGGGAAAATTCTTCGATCTCAGAGAATTCACTTGCGGATGCAAATTCATTACTAGGAGAACTAGACTTGTGACTATCATCATCAAGGAAATTTGCTTCTTGGATTATTCCGTCTGATTCTTCGTAAACGACTTGCCTTGGAGATTGTACGATATCCTCCTTAGCATCAATTGTAGCATCTTGGACGGAGTTTTCCTCAATTCTGGATTCCCAAGGAAGTTCAGCATCTCCTAGATCTTCAACCAACTCTTCTTCTTGAACAATGATAGCTTCTTCCACTTGTTCTAGTACGAATTCATTCTCTGTCTTGTCCACTGGAGTCTCTAGTATTTCTTTCATGCTACGCTCTTCATCGGGCTGTCCACATGGAGCTGTGGTTGATCCTTGTATATTTGAGCACCTAGTGGCCCATTGAATTAGTGCTTGCTCCAGTTGTTGAATGGTTGTTTGAAATTTAATTACTGTTTCTTTTAGGCAATCCTCTGCTTCGCGGTTTGCCGGACTTGGACATGATACAAAGGAAAGTGGTGATGATTGGGAACGATTGGATTGGTATTGGGGTAGGGAAGGATCATATGATGGCGAATGGTGAAGAGAAGCTTGTGAGTGTGGCGCTTCGAGGTTATGTTGAAAGGATGATTCATATGCACGGGGTGGGGCTTGTTGGTAGTTACAAGGTTGTCCACCATGTCTTTCAGCTGGGTATGGACGGTAGAATGGTTTTTGTCCAGGATATCTCGGAGGGTGTTGCTGCCAAAAGGGTTGATTAGATCCTCTTAGTTCCATCCATCCTTGATTGGTCTGACCTTGATGCACATTCCTGCTGTAACTTCTATTTCCTTTAACAATATTAGAACCAAACTCAAAGCGAGAGGGGTGAGAGTTCATAGTAGCAAATAAAGATAAAAAGGAAAACAAAAATAAATAAACAAGCAAAAGAAAAATATTTACAATAACCAATAATAAGGCACACGTTAACAGTTCCCCGGCAACGGCGCCATTTTGACGTTAGGATTTTTGCCAGTAAAGAATGTCATAAAAATAGTCGCGTTGTAGATATAGTCTCTAAACCGACAAAAATCCCTTCGTACAAATGTTTTGGGTGTCACAAGTAACAAACCCCTTTAGAAATTGTTAACCGAGTATTCAAACCTCGGGTCATCTTCTCAAGGAACTGCGAGGAAGTGTGTTCTTATTATTGGCTATAAAGGTTGTAATCGGGGTTTAGAAGATGAGAACCAAGTAATTTAAATGACAAGTAAAGTAAATGGAAATTAAAATAAATAAATACTGTAAAGCAAACTTTTGGCAAGGTAAGAGAAGTCGGAGGTCCAACGTAGTTATCTCTCTCAACTATAATGAAAGTTGAATCTAAACTCCACTTGGTCAACCTTTACTAGGGCAAAGGAAAGTCAGGGGACTAATTAAATTGACCTTTGAATCCTATTTATTTCCTAAGAAAAGGTTGGGATTGCTTAAGTTCAGCTCAATTAGCAAGATAAAGATTATCAATTATGTTGAGTTTAATAACTGTTGAGTTACTAAATTCTTAACCAGAACCAAAAGGGGAAAAAGTAAAATTGCTGGAATAATAAAAATATCCTTAGATAGGAAGCAATGGTGACTTAAATCAAAGAGAACAATCATAAACTGAAAATACCTCAATTATCATTAATTCAAATAACTGTCTGTAACATGGAATAATTCGTAAATCAAATTATAATAATCAATTCAAATGTTGGAATAAATAAATAAAAGTAAAACTAAAATAAAAGAACATTAAACCTGGGATCCAGAGTTACTCTTAAAACAAGAAGAAATCCTAAATCCTAAAAGAGAGAGAGAGAAGATCTCCCTCTCAACTAAATCTAAATCATTGAAAAGTAAAATATATGAGCTCCCTCTGAATGGATGCATTCCTCCACTTTATAACCTCTCATCTATGCTTTCTGTACTTGGATCTGGGCCAAAAAGGGCTTCAGAAATCGCTGGGGGCGTATTCTGTAAATTCTGATACGTGGCCTCTGTCACGCGTCCGCGTGGGTCACGCGGTCGCGTCATCTGGAACTTTTCCTTTCCACGCAGTCGCGTCAGTCACGCGTCTGCGTCGTGGGTGTTCTACTCAAGGCGCGCGGTCGCGTCAGTCATGCGGCCGCGTCGCTGCTTCTTTGCTTCTGGCACGCGATCGCGTCGTCCATGCGATCGCATGGATACCAGTTTCCTTAAAGCTCCGTTTTGCCTTCTCCTTCCATTTTTGTATGTTTCCTTTTTCATCCTTTAAGTCATTCAGCCTTAGGAAACCTGAAGCTACTCAACACACTAATCACGGCATCGAATGGAAATGAAGGTAATTAAAATAATTAATTTTTTAAAGCTTAGGAAACATGTTTTTCACAATATGAGATAATAAGGAAGGGAAAGTAAAACCATGCAATTAATGTGAATAAGTAGGTGAAAAGTTGAATAAATCACTCTAATTAAGCACAAAAGAACTCATGAAATATGGGTTTATCAGTGGTATAATCAGGGACCAAGCTTATCTCTCATCATGAGTAATTAGACCAATGAATTGGCTGATTATCAAGATTTGAGAGACTGAATCACCAAGGGATTGGGGTTCAATCAATCATGATTGCCAAGAGGTCAATGAGTTGCATGATTGAAGAAGAGATAACCTAGATCTAATCCAAAGAGAGCAACATCTCCCAATCTCAATGAATTTTCCCTATTCTTATCTTCCCTATTCTTTATAGCTTTCTTTAATTTCTGTCATTACCCATTCTCCATTTATTATTCAGTCATTTATGTTCCTTTACTTTTAAGTCATTTACATTTCTGTTAATTTAGAATTCTGTACTCAATCTCTATTGCTTAGCTTGACTAATTCACGCATTAATTAAAGTTGCTCAATCTACCAATCTCTGTGGGATTCGACCCCACTCCTAGTAGGTTATTACTTGACGATATTTGGTGTGCTTGCCAAAGAATGGATTTATTATATAGTGAGTGAAATCCGGTCATCAAAAGATTAAAAAAAATTGAGTGCTGTTTGGGCCTTAGTGCCAAGTGTCTAGTAGGGACGGCGATGCGTGACGCTCACCGGAGATCAAAAGGAAGGTTCTCCCATGAGGACGGCGATAAGTAACGCTCATGGAAGGGATGTTAGTTGAGATAAGGACAGCGGTGCAAAATGCTTATCTCAGGACCACTGTCAGGAATTGGGCAACAAACCGACACATGAGCTCATGGCCTGTATAGGACTAGGTATGCATCATACTTGTTTGCGCATATTTGTTTGTGGGTATGTTTCCTATGATTGTGGGTGTGCTAAATGGCTGTTTGAATTCTGTGTTCTATAATTGTTGAATTGGATTATCCCTTGTTTACTGTTATTGCTGACCAAGTATATATAAAATAAACTAAAATTCTAACCCCGATCCTACTAAGAACTGCCCATTATCCCCTATTTCCACCCCTTTTAGCTACAGGTGCAAAGGTTTAGTATGGAGCTACAGGAACATAGCAGATTATATTCACGAGTTGAGTTGTTAAAATTTATTTTTCCCTCATCGTTTATTTCTTTTATTTTTTTAGAGGGGTAGGATTTGCAATTGAGGTTCTTTGACATAAGTCTATATATATAAAGCTATGTGAATATATACTTTTATGGTTAAGTAATTTAAAATAAAGTCTCCTTTCGAGTTCTTAATTAAAGTATCGGTTCATATTCAAGAAGGTTCAATATTAAATAAATATAGTATATAATAAAAAGGTTTAAAGGTAAGTAACGCCTGAGCTTTTGGTATGATCATAAGGAGCTAAAAGTTAGGGTGTTACATTATGGTATCAGAGCAGTTCATTCCTGTTAGAGCCTTGGGAGTGGACTGACTATGCTATACTGCATACTCTGAGTGTCTATCATGCAATAGGACTTGTCTTAATGACAAGAGTTTGAGTTTCATATGCATGATTGTCTATTGATTAATGCTGTTAGTCGACCATTGCATTCCTCGTGGTATTAGGTCTGGCCAACTTAATACTGATGATTTGTGTATACGGGAACACTAATAGATTATATCATACATGAGATAGAAATAATAGGTTATATGAATCACGGGATTTGAAAATATTAGAAGTTATGTTTTAAGGATTCATTTCGACGTATACTCTTTATTCGTGCTATGTGATTTGGTGTCATCTCTACTTTCATTATTTTCATCAGAATTTTTTGTTTCAGATTCCCTCCTTAAAATGTGATTTGATTACTTCTTTCAACCATACCTTATCATTCATGTATATCCTTGCCTGATTGTGATCCTATCTGTTCACTTGAATCTTTTCGAGTGTTCATTCTTGACGTTGCTTGTATTTCTCTCAGGAATTTAGTTTCTCTTTTTGTAGAGTTCGAACTTATTTTATTGTATCAATTTTCGAGGGCAAAAATTTTTGTCAGTTGGGTAGAATATAAAGATCTACAATTTTAAATATATAAATATAAATAAGTTATAATTCATTTTAAAAATTGGAGTTCTTTATTTTAAAAATTATTTTATTATAAGTAATTAAATTAATTTTATAACTATTTGAGATCAATTAAATTCAGATTCTTATATATATTTTTTATTATGATAAAATATTTTACATAATTAAAACTATATTTATTAATTTATAAATAACAAAAATTATATATATATATATATATATATATATATATATATATTAATATAAGTAATTGATATTTTTAATTAAAAACAAAGTTTAGTTAACAATATTATTATCGAGTTCGATATCCGCCGATATGAGTAATTATTGGTACTTTTTGGTAAACGTAGTTTTGCTAATGCTTCACCGTATATCTTTTATTGTTGTGTTGCTAATGTCATTTATATTAGTAACTCATATATATTATTACTTGTATTTTAATATATCCTACTTTCATAATTATACGTTTAAAATATTTATAACTTGAATCGCTGACTCAACAGCTTTATAACGTGACACCCAACTCCATTCTTTGACAACTCATCACTATCTTAAGTTATCATCATTACCCTTCATTTTCTCTTAGAAACAAACCAAGAAGAAATAAAAAGAGAGAATAGTCATGAGAGAGAAAAAGAATGGCCGCGAGAGAGAAAGAAAGAAAACCATGGAACCCTAACCCTAACCCTTCTGAGTTCGATTTCTTGAGATCCGTAACTCTAATAAAAAATCTAATCGATAAAAGTGTTTATATCTTCTTCCTTTACACGCTGGTGTCACTTTTATTCGGTGGAGGCTGACGGTGACGTAGCTCTCCTTCCCCTTGAGCTCGGCCAATTAGAGTTCTAGGAGGCACAGACGATTTCTAACGTTTTTTTTTTAGCAGTTCGGTCAGAAAATTTCTCCAGAACTTTGAGTATTTTAATTTCGTACAGAGGTCGGATTTGGTAACTTTGTAATAATTAAATGTGTATTTGATAAGTGAATGTTGATTTAGTTGATTATTGTTTGAGTTTGAATGAGTTTACGTTGAATTATTGTTGTTGCTTGTAATTTTTTGATTCGGCTATGAGAAACAGCTCAGCTGTGATTGTTTTAATGGTTTTGGGACTGTTGTGATGTGGTATTTTGAGGAAATTGATGAGATTTGGTGGTTGAAAGATTTATTTTAAAGTTGAGAAAAGTCAGTAACCAAAAAACTCAAAAAACGGATTAAAATACAAGTAATATTTTGAAAGAAAAGAGCTAAGGGTTTTGGTTTTGGTATAAGAGGAAGATTAGTATTTAAACTTTATTTTTGAAGGGTAACAATGTATTTGTATATAAAAACCGAGATACAATTTTTAATTACATAAGTTTCTGGATATTTAGGTAATAAATAAAGTACGGGGTAAAAATGAATATTTTATAAAAGTTCAGGGTTATTTTTATAAATATAAAAATAGGTGAGGGTTCTAAATATAATTTTATAAAATATTAAGGTTAAAAATAGAATATTAAAAAAGTTTGTGATTTAGAAAGTAATTAATAAAAGTTTAAAAATAAGATTTTATAAACTAAGTTTTAAAAAAAGATATATATATATATATATATATATATATATTATTTACTATTTAAATTATCTTATTTATATTATTGTTATCATTTTATTAAGAATATTTAAGTTAGAGAAGAACAAATAGAAGAACTCTTAAAAACTTTAGAGGACGCAGTTGATTTAAGAATTTTATGATTCTTTTTCGTAAGACATAGGAAAAGGAAAGGGAAGAGTGTAAAGTTGAATTATGATAAAGAATTAAAAGATTGAAGAAAAGAAGAGAGAAAGAAAAGAAGTAAAAAAATATAAAAGAGAAAGATGAGAAAGAAAAGAAAAGAAAAAGAACAAGAAGAGAAGGATATATTAAGTAAAAGGATTTCTGCTACAGAAGAGCAGAGAATAGTGACTGAAAAGATTTTCTTAACTTCTCATCCTCCTAGGATTTACCATGTAAAATCATTTACAGGCATATACAATCAAAAAGAGTTTTAACATACTTGAAACATGTTTAAGGTAAGGATGTGATAATGTAATGACCCCACCTCTAGCACGTCATGACCAATGCTAGTCACCAGACGCTACTTCGCAGCTTACCTTAGGGACTCTAGACCTTATTTTATATATATATATCGAGATTGCGTGTTAGCCATCTATAGCAGCATAGGCATGAGTTAGGCAAATAATACATGAATCATATAAACATAGGAAAGCATATCAATATCATCTATTTAACTGAAGGCTCAGTTTAATACATCATCATAATTTATACAGAAGACATTATTTGTAAAATCCTGAAAATTAATAAATAAATACCTAATAAATAAATAATTATTTAGAGAAATTAAGAAATTAAATTTTATAGTTTAAAGAGGTAAAAATAATTAAAATGCAAATTTTGACACAAATTTTAAAGATTTTGGCCCAAAGTTGGACCAACGAACCAAACCAGTTGAACCGGATCCATATTGGGCCCAAGGCCCAACCCGTTCACCATCACTTAATTAGCTTCAGCCACTCCTCCCTTGGAATGAAGGCTTTCACGCTGAAAATTGGGGGAGACAAGAAACAAGAACACAAACCCTTGTTCTTCTATTTCTATTCCACATCACTTTCAATCCGGAGCTCCAATCGCTACACCGTCTGTGGCCATGCGACCACCGCGTCAAGCTCTACAAAATTCACCAAACAAAGTGGTAAGTACCCTGCTATCTCTTACCCAGCCTTCCTCCTTGTAATTTCAAAAATTGGATTTTTTATTTTGAGAGATTATGTGATTTTGGTGATATAGGATTGAATTAGCTTGAGAAAATTGTTGGGTTGTGTCATATCAAACCATGGGTAAGGTAAAAAACTCAAATCCTTTGTGAAATTATTGAATTAGTAAGCTTTGGGGTTGATTATAGTGATATCATATGGAAATAGATTGAATTACGTTGATTTGAAGTTCAATTAGTGGTTAAGTTGTTGATTTAAATCTTGGAGACTGGAAACCAACTTTGGCATGGTCTTGGTGAAGTGAAAGCTTGAGGAATGGTAAAATTTGAGGTGTTCGAGCATTAGGAAGGAATCGGCCAAGGTATGGTTTTGGTTTCTCATAGATAATGTATAATATAACGTGAAAACGTAGGTGAGTTGACCATAGGTTAAGTTGAACTATGACGGCTTGTTAAAGCTTAGAGACTTTGGTAAAAATGTTGAATTTGATTATGAGCATATGTTATACAATGATGATTGTGATGTTTGATGACAATAATGAGCTGATGACTGATGATTTTGATGATTGAATTAAGATGTGGTAGCTTGATGAATAATGAGTCATGTCATTTTAAATTTAGAGTGTTTGGTATGAGAATGGATATAATTGAGTAAAAGGTATAATGTGAAAGAGATGGAAATAGATATAGACTTGTTTTGGACTAAATTGGTGTTGATTTGGGGAGTGAACAATTGATTTTGAAATGTGAGTTGTGGTAAAAATAGAGGTTTGGTATTTTTGGTTAAACTTGATTTTTGACCAAATTTCGGCGGGCCATAACTTGGCTTCCAGACACTCAAAATTTTGTCAAATATTTCAATGAAAATTGGGTTCGTGAAGTTTATGCCGTTCGAAGAACGGACTTAAGATGATTTCTAACGAAAAAGTTGTGCGTTGGAAATTTGGTTTGCAAAAGTGATTTCTGCAGAACTTAACAGCTTTTTACTACTTTTGCTGGGCATGCATACATAAACAAACATGCGACGCAGACCCTAGGCTCTGCTTCGATGTCCCGCGTATGCGGGTGTGTGCATGCATATGCAGAATGAGAAGATTTACATGCTTGTATACGCTGGTAGTACCATGCGACGCAGGAAGGCTTCCCTATCCAAGGGGCTCGCGTATGCGAAAAAGGGTCGCATACACGAGATGGGCAAATTTACACCCCCGCATATGCGAAACATGGCATGCGTACGCGGAACTTTTGTTTTGGCTAAATGTGATATTTTTTAATATTTAACCAAACTTCTTTTACACTTGCTTATGGTCTGTTAGTAAGCCTTTAAGCCTTAGAATGAGGATGAGCCTGTTAAATGAATTGAGAAGATATTTGGAAGGGTTTTGTAAAGTGATAATGATGCCAAGGCATCTTAGGCTAGTTTCACTAGCATTTTTCTGTTAATTTTAGTTGTTTTATGCATTTTCTTGAGCTTAAAGTAACCAAGAATGGTTAAATGAATAACAAAGCAATGAACCATCCAAACAGTATGATTTTGATGCAAATTCCATGAGTTTTAGTTATATTACTTGAATGCTATGAATGGAAGAATTCTCATGAAATTTTGCAAGACTTTGATGCAATTGTTTGGATGATTTCAGGAAAGAAGAGGCTAGGCAAGGAAGCAACAAAATCAATAAAGGAAGCTTGAATATCACATGTGGAGTTTAAGTTCCAGTTTAAGCTTAAACTGGAGCTTAAACGCCAGAATCATGAAGGCTAAGAAATGCTGAAACTGAAGTTTAACCTCCAGTTTAACCTTAAACTGGAGGTTAAACGCCAGAATGAGAATTCCACTCAGGAAGCATTTCCACGTTTAACCTCCAGTTTAACCTTAAACTGGAGGTTAAACGCCAGAAATGGGAAATGCACCAGGGAGCCATTTCCACGTTTAAGCTCCAGTTTAACCTTAAACTGGAGCTTAAACGTGTTCGACCAAGTTTTCTCCTCCAGGGTTGCTTTCTCCATTTCCACGTTTAAGCTCCAGTTTAACCTTAAACTGGAGCTTAAACGTGTTCGACACCTCCAGGGCTACCTTTCTCAGCTTCCACGTTTAAGCTCCAGTTTAACCTTAAACTGGAGCTTAAACGTGTTCGACCTCCCAGATGGCTTTCTCTATTTCCACGTTTAAGCTCCAGTTTAACCTTAAACTGGAGCTTAAACGTGTTCGACCTCCAGGATGGCTTTCTCTATTTCCACGTTTAAGCTCCAGTTTAACCTTAAACTGGAGCTTAATCGTGTTCGACCTCCAGGGCTGCCTTTCCTATCTCCACGTTTAAGCTTCAGTTTAACCTTAAACTGAAGCTTAAACGTGTTCGACTACGTTACCCTCCAGGGCTGCCTTCTTCCATTTCCACGTTTAAGCTTCAGTTTAGCCTTAAACTGAAGCTTAAACGTGCTTCCACAAAAGGCATCACTGGAAGTGTCTGGCGTTTAAGCTGCAGTTTAAGCTTAAACTGCAACTTAAACACCACTCTTGGAGAAGGTTTCTGGGCCAAAAATATTGCAGTTTAAGTTAGTATTTGAGCACAAACATTAACTTAAACTTACTCTGGTATGAAACCCAATTGAATATCATGGTTTATGGGATTGGGCCTGAAGGATTGATGAGTCTGAAATTTCAATTTGTTGAGTCATGTGTCATTATTTGATTATCACTAAGTTGGCTCAATGAATGTTACAGAATTTGGATCAGCAGCCTCATCAAGATTATGGATCATAAACCCAAGGCAAAAGGAAAGCAGGGAGAGGCCTCAAAGCCCAAGAAACACAACAGAAGCTCAGTATAGAAAGTGTATAAATAGGATAGAATTTAAGTTAGGAAGGACTTTTACCTTTTCATTTTTGGCTAGTTTTCATATCTTTGTAATTGAATTCAGAGCTATGACTCACTAAACCCCCTTTCATTGGGTTAGGGAGCTCTATTGTAATTCAATGAATCAATAATAGTTTATCTTCTTCTTCAATCTTTTCTCTTGAATTTTGTTAGAAAGCTTCTCGATCTAATTCCATTGGGTAGTTGTCTTGGGAAAGAAACTACCCATAATTGGAATCCTTCGGAACCTTGGGAAAGGAATGGAGGATTCATGCTAGAGAAGCTTTCTCACAGTGAATTGGATTGGGGTTTGGATGGATATTGTGACATGTAATCCTACCAAATTGTGGTTCATGAAACTGTGTGGTAAAATCAGTGATCGAGCATCATCTCTTCTTATGAACATTTAAACCAAGGGATTGGGAATTTGTTTGTTTTTAGAGAGAATTGGTGAGCCAAGGGATTGGGATCCAATCATATAAGATTGCCAAGCAAAATTCAATGAACGCATTGGTTGAGGAAGAGATAACATGTTTTGATTCGGAGATCTCAATATCTCCTATAACCCAATGAATTCCCCATTTCTGATTTCCACTTTCTCTTTACATTCTGCAACTCAATTCATGCAATCACCCCCATTCCCTTTTAATTTCAGCAATTTAGCTTCTGCTCTTTAATTCATGCAATTTAAGATTCCGCCATTTAAATTTCTTGTCATTTACGTTTCCCGCCAATTTTACATTCCGCAATTCTCATCTAAATCTTGATTCCGCTCAACTAGAACACACTTCTAATCCGAATTGCTCACTCAACCAATCCTTGTGGGATTCGACCTCACTCTATTGTGAGTTTTTACTTGACGATAACCGGTGCACTTGCCGGAAGGAATTTTGCCAATCGTGCAATTTCCTAAATCGTAGCATAACAAGTTTATGCGCATCAAGTTTATGGCGCCGTTGCCGGGGATTGGTTTTCGATTGACAATTCTCAAATTGGAAGTTAACTAGATTGAGCAATTTTTTTGTTGTTTTGATTAATTCAGTACAAGTACTTGTTGAATTTTAATTTCTGCACTCTGTTACATGCTTTCTTTCTTTATGCCTTTAAATTCAAGCAACTAACTCACTGACTCACTAACTGTTTGAATTAATTCCTCAACTGCTCTAACCATACTCTTCCATTAACCAAGAGTATTTCACTTGTTTGTTGCCTGTGCTGTGTTCTTGTATGACAGGTAGGAGAGGAGAGACATCAACTCCTCCATATACCGAACCAGAGAGGACCCTTCATAGACTTAGAAGGGAAGCAAGAGGGAAGAGAATACTGGGAGAAGAAGAATCTGAAGGAGAATCTGAGGACAATTTTGAGGAAGCTCTAGATCTCAACATGGATAGAGAAGTTCACAACCATGAGAGAGCTGATGGAAACAATGCCATTCCTGAGAGGAGGGTTCTTAGTTCATACATAAACCCAACCTCTGGGAATTGTGGTAGCAGCATTCAGAAACCACCCATTCAGGCCAACAATTTTGAACTCAAACCACAGCTAATATCACTTGTGGAGAATCATTGTTCATTTGGTGGGAGTGCTAATGAAGATCCAAACCAACATCTCACAAAATTCCTGAGAATTTGCGACACTGTGAAGTCCAATGGAGTCCAGGAAGATGCCTATAAATTGCTTTTGTTCCCATTTTCTGTAAGGCCCAGAATCTTTGAAAAGTGTTATTATGATCAAGTCTCAAATCCTACAATTATTTATAGCCTTAATTTCAGAGATTATTTTATTAAAGATAATTAAGGCAAGTTTTGATTTATTGGATTTGAGATAAGTTATGATTATTATCCAATTTTATAATTATTGGATTATTTTCTATATTTAAAGTATAAGGTTGATAGTTATGAAATAATAAGGATTTTATAAGATTTGGATTAGATAAGTAATATTTAAATATTATTACTGCTATTTTGGAAAAATGAAGAAATTAAGTATATTATTTCTAATTTTTAGATTTGGGCATTTTATTGAAAATAATTTGTGAAATTGATGAGCAAATAGTATTTTTATAGATTATTATTAATGGATTAGAATTTATTTCTAATTACTATAATATCCCTATTTTTATTTGAAATTACCAAAATGCCCCTAACCTTAATTTTTGAAAGAGAAACCCTAACCCTAAAAACCCTACCCGGTTCCCCTGACCCGGTACACCCTAGAGTACCTAATACAGCAGCAGCAGCTGCAAGCTGCTTGAAAGAAAGAAAGAAACAGAGAGAAAGGGATCTGTGGAATGAAAGGCAGGGGGCTGCGGCGGGAGAAGAGGAAGAGAGGGAGGAGGACTTGCCGCCGACTAGCTCGCCGCCGCCTCTGTTCGTCACACCATCACTCCTAGCCGCGCCGTCGCCGAGGAGTCGTCGCTGTCGAAGGAGCCCAGAGGAGAGAAACTGCGCGACACTGAGGGAGGAGAGCGCGGGCCAGTGACGTGAGGAGCACGACCCGTTGCGCCGTCGTGTGCTAACGCCGTCGTCCTCACCGTGCCGCCATCACCTTTGCCACCGAGACAGTCGCCGTCATTTATGGTAGAGCAGAGAGAGAGAAATCGAGGCGAGCTTGAGGAAGGGAGCTGAGCGAAAATGGAGAAGGAGAACGGCGCCGTCCCTTGCCGCGATCGAAGCTCGCTGCCGCCGCGTTGCTCCGGTCTGTCGCACTGCCACTGTCGCCCGGGGAAGACCGCCGCCACTGCTAGGGTTTGCCGCCTCCGTGCCGTTGGGAGGAAGGTCGTCCAGTCACACCGAGCAGGGGAGACAGAGAGAGCTGAGGCCGAGCTGGAGGTCCAACCACCGTAACCAGCTGCCGTTCACGTCGCCGGCGCCGCCTCAGTCGGAACCGCTGCCATCAGAAAAGGGTTCTGGTCGCCAGGAGTGGTTCTGCGACTCCCGGAACCACTGCCGGAGCTTCTGGCTACTTCTGCCGTCGCCGGAAAAAATTGCCGGTAAGGGTTCATTCGAGGTTTCTGCCTTTTTAGTTTTCGAGATAGTTTGATGCTGTACGGTTTTTTCAGTTGATCCGCCGGAGTTTCTGGCCGCTGCCGGAGCTGTTGCCGGGCCGGTTCAAAATCGCAGTTGCCTCATTGTGTTGTTTCGGTAAGAAATTATGTTTTGAATGATCTCACATGAGTATTCTGTTGTGTTCGGTTAATGAATACGAGTTTTGATAACGTGGGGTAGAGTCCTGATTATTGTATGTTGCGATTAGTGTTGCTATGGTTATTGCGAACGTGACTGGGGCTGAGGTTTTGGTTGCCGTCAGTTCGGAATGAGGCGGAAAGGACTCTGTGAGATGTTTGGATTATGGAATTGCGTGTTGAGGTAGGGGCGCTTTCCAAAAACTATAGTTTATTATTGGAATTATTACATATGGGTACTGATGTGAGATATTGTGTACTTGGTGATTGTATCTGCCTTATGTATCAATTGATTGACTCGAATGACTATGGATGTTGGTTTGGCTGAATTGTTGTGTGGCTTGTGAAATGTAATGTTTGAAGTTGATTCTTTAAATATTTGAAATGAGTTTAATCCGTTGAGGATTGGTTTGAATTGAGTCAATTATTTTGATGATGTGAAAGATAGAATGCTCTTGAAATTCAGCCTGGGTTGCTTTAATTGCTCTGGCTTTGATAAATGATTTATTGCTGAACCGATTCTTTAAAGCTTTATAAATGAGTTAAATCGGTTGATATTGAGTTGATTTTTGAAATGGCTTCCTTGAGATATGCCACTGAGGCGACTGTTGGATTTAGCTTGCTTTTGAATTGATTTCTGGTTTTGAGCTGTTGAAAAGGAATGAGAAACGGTTTAGTTGGGACCCGAACCGGGTGGCAAAAGTCCAAGTTTTAGGGGAGGTGCTGCCGAAATTTCTATAGAATCCGAGTCCTTATTTGAAATGTTAATTGGGGAATTTTAAGTTTAATGCCTTTCCTATCCATTTTGAGGATTGTGAAATTATGGCTTCTTTTATTACCTTTACTTAGAACAATTAAGAAAGCAATGAAGTTATGCGTTGAAAGAATTATTGAAAAGAGAATCATGATTTCTCCTTATTTTCCAAGAAGAACAGTATGTCTTTGGGTACAAGTCATTCGAAAGAGAACTTTGCTTTGAGGCTGTTTTAAAAGGTAAAACGGGTTTATGTTTTTCTCTATTAAACACAAAGATTGTCCCTTGGGAGAGTTTTCGTGATTTTAAAAGGAATTGGATTTCGAGTGATGAGCCTCATTATTTTGACGTTTTAAATAAGATTCAAAGTATCTATTGAACTCTAGTTTAACACAACAAAAAGGATTCTCTTATCAGTTTGAAACGCTTCAGATTTAATTATGGAATTGAAGCCGGTTTTGTTTAAGTAAAGGAAATGGTTTTGAAAGAAGTAAAGATTACGTGACTCGGTTTGGCTTAGATCCTATTTTCTTACTCAAATCAGAAAGCCAATGTTTTAATGATTTTAAATGAATTTGGCGAAATGAGATATGTTATTCTCCCCTAAAGACTTGGGACTCTGCCGAGAAACTTTGTTATAAAATCCCATTGTTGAATGGATGATTTTGAATGTTTCAAAATAAATCTTTAACTTGCCATGGTTATGGAAGTTTGGAAAGAGGATGCCGAGAGTGGCATTGTTTTCAAAGGGGAATTTATCTTGAGTAAAAGTGGCTTATGAGCCTGAGATGATTTGAGAAACGAGATCTTTAAAGCCAAGGCTGAAAAGAGTTGAAACTTGATTTCAAAGTGAAATGAGTCGAAAAAATGATTTATGGCTTAAATGCCGATTTCATGAAATTGATGATTTTGAATGTGGAAGTGTTGTTTTATTGAGAGCCGGAATGGCTGTGTATGTTTATACATATTGATTGGTTCTGGATTGAACCGTGAGCCGGAATGGCTGTGTATGATATGAATATTGGCTGGTTCTAGAATGAACCGTGAGCCGGATGGCTGAGATGGATGTTGATCCATGGATGAGATTGATTGCATGTTTATGCTGAATCATTGATAAATGTGAATGTTGCACTTCCACTATCTGAGATACGAGTTTCCCTGGATAGTAGCAGTGGCTAGCCACCACGTGCTCCGGGTCGAGACTTGATACTCTGTTGACCTTATGTCGTAAGTGTGGCCGGGCACTGTGAAAGACCCGGATGAGCTCGCCCCCATAAATATTCACCAGTGATGGTGATGGATAAATATTCACCAGTGAGGGTGATGGATATGGATCATGATTATGATCAAGTTTATGATGAGTATAACTCGAGTTGGGGATGCACGACAGAGGGACAGTTCAATGGTTAGCTACCAGGACTTGTCGGGTTGGCTCTATAACCGACAGATGATATCATCAGCCACTAGGGACAGGCATGCATCATATGCATTTGTGTGACATTGGTTGGGTGGGCATATTATACTTGGTTTGCCTATGTGATTAATTGCTAACTGTTCTACTTGTAATAACTGTTTGTTTGTGCTTGAACTTCCTATCTGTGTTTGCATCTGGGACTCTGTTGGATTTGTGGTGACTGGTTGTTGGTTGGATTGTTTGGGCCTAGGGCCGTGGTTGGAAAGAGATGAACTGATGGTTGATTTCGGTTTTGTGTTTCTGGTTTGGAATAAAATTATGAAAGGCTATTTTGGTTCCGCATAGATAAACCGTTTTGAAAGGCTTTTGAGTTTTGAGAATTGAATGGTTCCTCTTTCGGTAAAGATTTTTGACTTTACTTTTATTAAAAACCGTGTTTTTGAAAAGAGGCATAAGAAGGTTATTAATCAGTGGTACAGTTTATCTTCATGTATCCTATTACAGTAATTCCCAAAAACCCTCTACTGAGAACCCTTTCGAGGATGATGTTCTCACCCCCCTACATTTTTCCCCTTTCAGGATATGGGCGCAGAAGTTACGAAGAGCTTATTTAATTGTTGTTATGATGCTCTATATTGTTTTAGTTATGGTTTATTGTACCCTCGCCTTTATCTCGATATAATCTGTAAGAGGGATAGGAATTGTATTGTATTATGTTTGTAATATTATTTATATATATTTATGTATATATATATATATGGATGTACTCTTTATGAGTTGTTGTAAGTTGAATGGTATTTATGGATGTACGTTATCGAATGAAAGTATTTTTGGGAGCGGCATTGCGGTTTAAAGTTTTAAACAGGCTCATATTTTAGTATTAAATAGTATAAGTGTCGTCGTAATGTCCGAGCTATCAGAGTCGCGCAGCCGGAAGTGTGAGCTCTGGTAGTTAGGGTGTTACATTATGGTATCAGAGCAGTTCTTCCTGTAGAGCCTGAGGAATGGACTGACTATGCTTCAGTTGCATACTCTGAGCGTTTGTCATGTATTAGGTCTTGTCGAATGACGAGGATTAGAGCTTTATGCACATGATGATCTATTGATTTAACACTGTTAGTCTTGCATTGCATAATTCTTGGAATTAAGTTTGGCCGGCTTAATACTAGTGAAATATGTATATGAAAGCACTGATGGGTTATCATAGATGATATACGAGTTTTGAGTAAAGCGAATCGTGGGTTTTGAGAACGTTAGAAACTATTTCTCGAGGCTATTCAGTTGTGTGTCTTGAAATTCTATTCGGGTTGACCTGTTCTTTTATATCCTAACTTGAAGTTCTTGTTTGCTAGTCCTTTTTGAAAATTTGTTTGATTTTTCAACTCTATTCCTCTATCCATATGTATTCTTGTTTGACCTTAAGTGCATATGCTGGTTTAAGATCCTTGTTGCATCTATCTTCCTCTGTTTGAGTTCTTCTTGATTCAAGTATTCTTTGATATAGCCTTGAACTTGTCCTATTGTGTTATGCATTTTAACTCCGGATTCCGAGTTCATTCTTAGAGAACTTGTTGATTCAGTTTTCCCCTTATTTGACAGTGATTACAGCTAATTTTGAGATTTTTATAAAAATTGCTGTTGACTAGATATACACTTATCTATATGTGAAACTTTGAGACTACTTATACAGTTTAACAACTATTTACTCCTAATACCTCGACTGTACTTTTACTGGTTTGCGGAATTGCACTTAACTTAAAAGTAAATTTGACCTTTTAGTAATTTTACTATAGTTCCAATGGACATCTTTATTTGATTGTGTATTTGGATATTTTCTGAAATACTAGAAAGAAAGAATTTTTCGCTTTCATTCCGGTTGAGTTTCGTTTGATAAGCTTTACTTAACTTATTTTGAATTGAGTTTGGTTTAGCATACTACATAGTTTATGCCATTGTTGTTCTTTTGAAAATGTTGGACTCATAGCTTTCTTCTTATGAACGGACTCGTTCCTTCTTAAGCTTTTCACCTCTATGAATGTCATACGTGACCCCGTTTTTAACTAATCTTTTACATCTTGTGAACATTACCACTGATCTTGGGTTGTCCTCTCTTGTGAATCTCATCCTTATGTGGGTCAATTTAATTCGTTTCAAAATAGTGCATCGTTTATCCTCTCATTATCTCTACCAGAGTTTTTAGTCAAAGATGTATTCTTGAAAAAACTACTAATGATTGAGTTGCCTTTTCCTATAACTTTTGTATTCTTTTGGATCAATTGAAAGCTTGTTTGATTTCTCATACCTATTGGATCTTGCTTGAACTACATTGATTTAAGATTCTTTCTTGCATGGCTTGACTCCTTTTAAGTATAATGCTAATTTTCTTGAATATTCTTCTGAGATGGTGATTTCAAGAACACTTTTGGAGTCTTGTTTTGAATCTTTTATAGAAGTTTTAAATTCTCTTTGAAGAAATATTAAACGGAATTTACTTTCTGTTGCTTGATTGAGATTGGAACCATTGTTCAATTTTGATGAAGTTAATTTAAAAACCGGCATGCGCTATTTTAAATGAAGTTTTGAAAAGCTTCCTTGTTTAGTGGAAACCGGTTTGTTTGTAACGCACCACTTATTTCCTTACCAGATTGTAAGTAAATTTTTACCTCGGAATTTCTTTTCTAAAAAGAGTTTAACTTCCTCTTTCGTCCTTGCTATAAATGTTATACACGCTTGTTTGAATATGGACTTTGAGAATTTTTGAACAAGCATTTGATTTTCTTCCGAGTCTTCTGAACTACTTTTGGTTAAGATTGTGCACCTAACTATCTTTCTAAAATAGTTGAGGAAATATTTTTGCTCTTAGCCAAACCTGTGTGCATTTTGTTCTTAAAACTCTACATGATCTACTTCAACATGAAAACGTATTAAAAGCAAAACCACGTTTATGCTTTTATTTTGCTCTTGAAGGAGGCTTGTTGCTTAACTTTTCTTTTAAACTGCGAAGTGATTTTCCTGCAAGTTTTCGATTCTTTTAAGAACAATGTATTCAGAAGTACTTTTAATTATGCTCTTGAGTTTTGTGAGCTTTGCCTTGGGTTTGAGATATTCTCTTTTGTGAACCTCATACTTCTTCGACTCAGCTTGAATTTGTTCAAACTGATGCAATGATTTTCTTCTTATTGATCCTATTGAACTTCGATCCAAGGGTCATCTTTGAAGTTGCCAATTGAGTTGAGTCTAGCAAACTTCATTGCTTGAGAGTCCTTGTTTATCTGGACCTAGATACATTCTCCCAAATCTTTGAGTATTATCCTTGACATTTGACTCTCCTTTCTAAAGTCTTGTATCCTTCTGAGTAGACTCGAGAACTATTTTGATATCACGTGCGACTTGTAGACGTAGTAACGCGATGCGTTAGTTCTTTAAGGCGTGATATGTGTATACGGAAGTTGAAGCGGTAGGTGTGCAACGTTATGAGTTGTGGATGTTTTGTTCCTTGTGAACGGGTTTGCGGAGGTTAGGCCTATGATTGGCTATGAGGTTATAAATGATTGGTGGAGTTGGGAAATTGAAGTTCTGAAGTGGGAACGAGAATTGTCAGCGAACGTTATGCCGCTGTTTAAATACCAACATGCCTTGCCCTACTATCACATGATTGACCCATGTTATCTTTTGCATTGAGCCTATCTTGTAACGTTTGCCTGGCAGTTACACTCCTACCTTTGCATCCTTGTGCTTATGATAATCAAAGTATTTGAAAATCGTATATATGATTATATTTTGAGATATTTTTGCTTCTTCTTTAAATGTGTTCAAGGGTGAACTGTTATGGAATTTCTTCCATTTTGTATCAATTTTCGAGGGCGAAAATTTTTATAAGGTGGGTAGAATGTAAGGCCCAGAATCTTTGAAAAGTCTTATTATGATCAAGTCTCAAATCCTACAATTATTTATAGCCTTAATTTCAGAGATTATTTTATTAAAGATAATTAAGGCAAGTTTTGATTTATTGGATTTGAGATAAGTTATGATTATTATCCAATTTTATAATTATTGGATTATTTTCTATATTTAAAGTATAAGGTTGATAGTTATGAAATAATAAGGATTTTATAAGATTTGGATTAGATAAGTAATATTTAAATATTATTACTGCTATTTTGGAAAAATGAAGAAATTAAGTATATTATTTCTAATTTTTAGATTTGGGCATTTTATTGAAAATAATTTGTGAAATTGATGAGCAAATAGTATTTTTATAGATTATTATTAATGGATTAGAATTTATTTCTAATTACTATAATATCCCTATTTTTATTTGAAATTACCAAAATGCCCCTAACCTTAATTTTTGAAAGAGAAACCCTAACCCTAAAAACCCTACCCGGTTCCCCTGACCCGGTACACCCTAGAGTACCTAATACAGCAGCAGCAGCTGCAAGCTGCTTGAAAGAAAGAAAGAAACAGAGAGAAAGGGATCTGTGGAATGAAAGGCAGGGGGCTGCGGCGGGAGAAGAGGAAGAGAGGGAGGAGGACTTGCCGCCGACTAGCTCGCCGCCGCCTCTGTTCGTCACACCATCACTCCTAGCCGCGCCGTCGCCGAGGAGTCGTCGCTGTCGAAGGAGCCCAGAGGAGAGAAACTGCGCGACACTGAGGGAGGAGAGCGCGGGCCAGTGACGTGAGGAGCACGACCCGTTGCGCCGTCGTGTGCTAACGCCGTCGTCCTCACCGTGCCGCCATCACCTTTGCCACCGAGACAGTCGCCGTCATTTATGGTAGAGCAGAGAGAGAGAAATCGAGGCGAGCTTGAGGAAGGGAGCTGAGCGAAAATGGAGAAGGAGAACGGCGCCGTCCCTTGCCGCGATCGAAGCTCGCTGCCGCCGCGTTGCTCCGGTCTGTCGCACTGCCACTGTCGCCCGGGGAAGACCGCCGCCACTGCTAGGGTTTGCCGCCTCCGTGCCGTTGGGAGGAAGGTCGTCCAGTCACACCGAGCAGGGGAGACAGAGAGAGCTGAGGCCGAGCTGGAGGTCCAACCACCGTAACCAGCTGCCGTTCACGTCGCCGGCGCTGCCTCGGTCGGAACCGCTGCCATCAGAAAAGGGTTCTGGTCGCCAGGAGTGGTTCTGCGACTCCCGGAACCACTGCCGGAGCTTCTGGCTACTTCTGCCGTCGCCGGAAAAAATTGCCGGTAAGGGTTCATTCGAGGTTTCTGCCTTTTTAGTTTTCGAGATAGTTTGATGCTGTACGGTTTTTTCAGTTGATCCGCCGGAGTTTCTGGCCACTGCCGGAGCTGTTGCCGGGCCGGTTCAAAATCGCAGTTGCCTCATTGTGTTGTTTCGGTAAGAAATTATGTTTCGAATGATCTCGCATGAGTATTCTGTTGTGTTCGGTTAATGAATACGAGTTTTGATAACGTGGGGTAGAGTCCTGATTATTGTATGTTGCGATTAGTGTTGCTATGGTTATTGCGAACGTGACTGGGGCTGAGGTTTTGGTTGCCGTCAGTTCAGGATGAGGCGGAAAGGACTCTGTGAGATGTTTGGATTATGGAATTGCGTGTTGAGGTAGGGGCGCTTTCCAAAAACTATAGTTTATTATTGGAATTATTACATATGGGTACTGATGTGAGATATTGTGTACTTGGTGATTGTATCTGCCTTATGTATCAATTGATTGACTCGAATGACTATGGATGTTGGTTTGGCTGAATTGTTGTGTGGCTTGTGAAATGTAATGTTTGAAGTTGATTCTTTAAATATTTGAAATGAGTTTAATCCGTTGAGGATTGGTTTGAATTGAGTCAATTATTTTGATGATGTGAAAGATAGAATGCTCTTGAAATTCAGCCTGGGTTGCTTTAATTGCTCTGGCTTTGATAAATGATTTATTGCTGAACCGATTCTTTAAAGCTTTATAAATGAGTTAAATCGGTTGATATTGAGTTGATTTTTGAAATGGCTTCCTTGAGATATGCCACTGAGGCGACTGTTGGATTTAGCTTGCTTTTGAATTGATTTCTGGTTTTGAGCTGTTGAAAAGGAATGAGAAACGGTTTAGTTGGGACCCGAACCGGGTGGCAAAAGTCCAAGTTTTAGGGGAGGTGCTGCCGAAATTTCTATAGAATCCGAGTCCTTATTTGAAATGTTAATTGGGGAATTTTAAGTTTAATGCCTTTCCTATCCATTTTGAGGATTGTGAAATTATGGCTTCTTTTATTACCTTTACTTAGAACAATTAAGAAAGCAATGAAGTTATGCGTTGAAAGAATTATTGAAAAGAGAATCATGATTTCTCCTTATTTTCCAAGAAGAACAGTATGTCTTTGGGTACAAGTCATTCGAAAGAGAACTTTGCTTTGAGGCTGTTTTAAAAGGTAAAACGGGTTTATGTTTTTCTCTATTAAACACAAAGATTGTCCCTTGGGAGAGTTTTCGTGATTTTAAAAGGAATTGGATTTCGAGTGATGAGCCTCATTATTTTGACGTTTTAAATAAGATTCAAAGTATCTATTGAACTCTAGTTTAACACAACAAAAAGGATTCTCTTATCAGTTTGAAACGCTTCAGATTTAATTATGGAATTGAAGCCGGTTTTGTTTAAGTAAAGGAAATGGTTTTGAAAGAAGTAAAGATTACGTGACTCGGTTTGGCTTAGATCCTATTTTCTTACTCAAATCAGAAAGCCAATGTTTTAATGATTTTAAATGAATTTGGCGAAATGAGATATGTTATTCTCCCCTAAAGACTTGGGACTCTGCCGAGAAACTTTGTTATAAAATCCCATTGTTGAATGGATGATTTTGAATGTTTCAAAATAAATCTTTAACTTGCCATGGTTATGGAAGTTTGGAAAGAGGATGCCGAGAGTGGCATTGTTTTCAAAGGGGAATTTATCTTGAGTAAAAGTGGCTTATGAGCCTGAGATGATTTGAGAAACGAGATCTTTAAAGCCAAGGCTGAAAAGAGTTGAAACTTGATTTCAAAGTGAAATGAGTCGAAAAAATGATTTATGGCTTAAATGCCGATTTCATGAAATTGATGATTTTGAATGTGGAAGTGTTGTTTTATTGAGAGCCGGAATGGCTGTGTATGTTTATACATATTGATTGGTTCTGGATTGAACCGTGAGCCGGAATGGCTGTGTATGATATGAATATTGGCTGGTTCTAGAATGAACCGTGAGCCGGATGGCTGAGATGGATGTTGATCCATGGATGAGATTGATTGCATGTTTATGCTGAATCATTGATAAATGTGAATGTTGCACTTCCACTATCTGAGATACGAGTTTCCCTGGATAGTAGCAGTGGCTAGCCACCACGTGCTCCGGGTCGAGACTTGATACTCTGTTGACCCTATGTCGTAAGTGTGGCCGGGCACTGTGAAAGACCCGGATGAGCTCGCCCCCATAAATATTCACCAGTGATGGTGATGGATAAATATTCACCAGTGAGGGTGATGGATATGGATCATGATTATGATCAAGTTTATGATGAGTATAACTCGAGTTGGGGATGCACGACAGAGGGACAGTTCAATGGTTAGCTACCAGGACTTGTCGGGTTGGCTCTATAACCGACAGATGATATCATCAGCCACTAGGGACAGGCATGCATCATATGCATTTGTGTGACATTGGTTGGGTGTGCATATTATACTTGGTTTGCCTATGTGATTAATTGCTAACTGTTCTACTTGTAATAACTGTTTGTTTGTGCTTGAACTTCCTATCTGTGTTTGCATCTGGGACTCTGTTGGATTTGTGGTGACTGGTTGTTGGTTGGATTGTTTGGGCCTAGGGCCGTGGTTGGAAAGAGATGAACTGATGGTTGATTTCGGTTTTGTGTTTCTGGTTTGGAATAAAATTATGAAAGGCTATTTTGGTTCCGCATAGATAAACCGTTTTGAAAGGCTTTTGAGTTTTGAGAATTGAATGGTTCCTCTTTCGGTAAAGATTTTTGACTTTACTTTTATTGAAAACCGTGTTTTTGAAAAGAGGCATAAGAAGGTTATTAATCACTGGTACGGTTTATCTTCATGTATCCTATTACAGTAATTCCCAAAAACCCTCTACTGAGAACCCTTTCGAGGATGATGTTCTCACCCCCCTACATTTTTCCCCTTTCAGGATATGGGCGCAGAAGTTACGAAGAGCTTATTTAATTGTTGTTATGATGCTCTATATTGTTTTAGTTATGGTTTATTGTACCCTCGCCTTTATCTCGATATAATCTGTAAGAGGGATAGGAATTGTATTGTATTATGTTTGTAATATTATTTATATATATTTATGTATATATATATATATGGATGTACTCTTTATGAGTTGTTGTAAGTTGAATGGTATTTATGGATGTACGTTATCGAATGAAAGTATTTTTGGGAGCGGCATTGCGGTTTAAAGTTTTAAACAGGCTCATATTTTAGTATTAAATAGTATAAGTGTCGTCGTAATGTCCGAGCTATCAGAGTCGCGCAGCCGGAAGTGTGAGCTCTGGTAGTTAGGGTGTTACATTTTCACTTAGGGATAAGGCAGCGAAGTGGCTGGAATCATTCCCAAGGGGGAGCCTAACAACATGGGACGAGGTGGAAAGCAAGTTTCTGGCACGTTTCTACCCCCCACAAAAGGTCAATAGGCTTCGATCTGAGGTTCAAACTTTTAGACAACAAGATGGTGAAACTCTCTACGAGGCATGGGAGAGATTCAAGGATTTGACAAGGAAATGCCCACCAGACATGTTCCATGACTGGGTGCAATTGCATATTTTCTATGATGGACTGTCTTATGAATCAAGGAAGGCTGTAGACCATTCATCAGGAGGTTCATTGAACAGGAAAAAGACTGTGGAAGAAGCCATTGAAGTGATTGAGACAGTGGCTGAGAATGAGTACTACTATGCATCAGAGAGACACAACACTAAGGGAGTCATGGAGCTGAACCATGTTGATACAATTCTAGCCCAAAACAAGGTGTTTGCCAAGCAACTAGCAGAGCTCACCAAGAAATTAGAAACAAAATAAGTGGCTGCAATACACACACAAGATCAAGAGGAAGAAAGTACTGAAGGAGGTGATTGGGAAGAGGCCAATTATGTAGGAAATCAACAAAGGCAACCATATGATCCACATTCCAACACTTACAACCCAGGCTGGAAAAACCACCCAAACTTTGGGTGGGGAAACCAGCAAAACCAACATAACAAGTCCACATACCAAAACCCCAACCAAAGATCATACCAAGCCACGCAAAACACTTACTCTCAACCACCATATCATGGCCAAAATAATCAACCTACCCAACCTAACCCGAACCAACAATTTCAAGATCAATTAAACAGGATAGAAGGAATGCTGGCACACATGGGTCAGGACATAATTGAATTGAAAAGCTTCAGGGATGATGTGAGATCTACCTTAAGAAACCATGGTGAAAAACTCAAGAGGATGGAGTCTCAAGTAGGAGAGCTATCTCAACAGGCCCCCAAATCAACTGCAGTGTTCCCTAGTGACACAGAAAAGAATCCTAAAGGGGAACAAAAGGGAGTGAGATGGGAAGAATGCAAGGCCATCACCATATTGAAAGAAGTCTCAGAAGAAGAAGGAATCAGATCCTCAGAACAGGAGCCAGAAATCTTGAAGGAAGGTGTGGAGGAAGCTAAGCAGGAAAGTGAAACTGAGCAAGCCAAGGAACTGCAAAAAGGCACGATGGAAACATACCAACCAAAAGCACCATTTCCTCAGAGGTTAGGAGGAGGTGAAAAAGGGAAAACCTATTCAAGGTTTTTAGAGACATTTAAGTCTCTCCATATCAATATTCCCTTTCTTGAGATTCTCCATCAAATGCCTACACATATCAAGTATTTAAAGGAATTGTTGAGCAAGAAAAGAGTTTTGAAGGGAGGACAAACGGTAACAATGAACAAAGAATGCAGTGCCCTCATCAAGAAGGACACAGTCTCTAAGAAAACAGACCCAGGAAGTTTTCATATCCCTTGCATCATAGGGGAAACAAAAATTGACAGAGGATTCTGTGATATAGGAGCTAGCATAAATGTGATGCCTCTAACTCTTATGAAGAGGCTACAACTGAATGAGGTGAGATCCACTGATGTAATCATACAACTGGCTGACAAAACTCAGAAGCAAGCTGAAGGGGTAGTTGAGAATGTGCTGGTGAAAGTGGGAGATTATTACTTCCCCACAGACTTTGTCATTTTGGACATGGAGGAAAGCTACTTACACCCTATCAATCTGGGCAGGCCATTTCTAGCCACTACTAGAGCGCTCATAGATGTAGAACAAGGAGAGCTAATTCTGAGAATACATGATGAACAGCTCATTTTCAAAGTTTTCAAACCTGCATCTGAGCCTGAACCAGAACCTGAAAAGCCTAAGGATGATAGTAGCCATCTGTGTTTGGAGGAAAGTAATCCAGCAGCTGAAACTCTAAAACAGTCCTTGGAAGGCAAACAAGAGTTGCAAGAGTTAAAGCCACAAGAATCAATGGAAACAGATTAGAAGGATCCTCCTGGCATAAGGGTCAATGAAGAAATCCTCAAGAGAAAGGGAAGAATGATAGGGAAATTGCCAAGAGGGTGGAGAAACAAGAAAATTCCCACTGAAGGTTTTTCTCCGGGAGATAAAGTGATATCAAGTCATTATCTGCCAATCCCACCTGGCCTCAAAACCATTCCTTCCCAGCTCCCTCAAGTGTTCACAATCAGGAAAGTTCTTTCTATGGAACATTTAGAGGTCATGAAGGAATCAAATGGGGACGTTTTCATAGTGAGAGGAGAAGACATCAAGCACTACAATCCACCCTGACAAAGGACAACCGTCAAGCTAGTGACGTTAAAGAAGCGCTTCATGGGAGGCAACCCATGTTTTAGTATCCTTACTCTTTATTGTTTTGTTTTACATCTAATAAAGCATGGTTTCTTATGCATGAACTTGAATCCTCAGGACAACTGTGATAAAGTGCACTAAACATTGCATGTAAATTACAATTGGTCTCTAAGTTTGGTGTGCCTTAAGGCACTCCCAAATCTTATTCAAACTGCATTCAATCTTTCATTCAAGGTGCACGACCAAACATTAAGTTTGGTGTTCCTTTTGAACACAGTTAATGAAAAGCAAGAAGTTCCTCTGGATTTAGAAATTCATGACAAGTATACCATTTGCATGTTTCAATACTTTGATTTCAATTACTCTAGGTAGTAAAATTGTTTAGGATCAAAGCGCCAAAGTGACTAGAAATTATTAGAATTATGCACATTCATTAAGGACAACCAACATGGATTCCATGTCATCAGGAGACATTACCAAACACTAAGTTTGGTGTCCAGTAATAAGTGTGCATAAATACAAAGGTCACGGCTATAAGCTCAGGAAGTCAATCATTGATTTACAATTCAAAAAGAAGGAAAAACATGTACAAGTACTATTCACTATTCACATGACCGAAGAAATGATAGCAAATTTGTTTGTTTGTGCAGGTACAAAAGGAAAGATAAGAATGGAGGAAAAAGACAAGGGGGAGGTACGGTGCTTGGTCAAAAAGGAAGTTCACAAGTCTTTGAAACTAACACATGGGAAAAGGAAGTTCTGCATGAAAAGATAGCTACATGTACAACCTAATGCACTCAGAATACTTCCAAGAAAATGAAAAGCAATTCGTCCTTCTCCCTAATTCATATATTTACCATCAGGCCACCCTTCACAAATCACCCTAGCCGTCCATTTTTCACTTACAGGCACTATAAAGAACCACTTGGGGAACGAGTTCCACACCACCAAATCTCCTTCATGCACATTTTCTTTCATCATAGCATAACTATCTTTTGCCGAAAACAACCTCACCACACTTCCAACAACACTTCTTGCTTCACCTTGTCAACTTTAGCTTGTCACTTACCAAAACTAAAGAACCGATGGCAGCCTCATCTAGCCACAAAAGAAGAAAAGACAAGCAACCAATGGAGGAGAACAGGGAATTCGATGCATGGAGATACAAATCAGTTTTCCATGAGATTCAAGCCGAATGGATGAGACCTAAAAGGGTACTAGCTGAGGTTCCCTTTGACCTTGAAAAGGATGAGTTCCCAGGTGTTTGGGAGAAGATCAAAAAGAGGAAGTGGGAGCTCCTGACTAAGCCAATCACTAAAATCAACATCAACTTGGTGAAGGAGTTCTATGCAAATGCAGTGAGGGAAGACTCAACCAAGAAACCCACATACAAAAGCTATGTGAGAGGGGTGGAAGTTGACTTCAGTCCCAAAGCAATCATGAAAACTCTTGGCCTGAAAAACATACATTTCAGCCAAGCAAGTTATGAAGAAAGGATGATAGGAGAACCTGACTATACAACTATTGCTGAAGACCTTTGTGCCATCAGAGCTGAATGGGTGAGAAAAACAAGAGGGGCTCCAAGAGTCTTGAGAAGGGGAGACCTAACACCGAAAGCTAAAGGGTGGTATGCAATAGTTAGGAGATCCATCCTACCCACTGCAAACTCTTCAGAAATAGTCCCTAAAAGAGCCATCTTGCTACATTGCATTATGGTGGGAGGGGAGATTAAAGTTCATAAACTCATTGCTGAACAGATACAAGAGCTTAGTGAGAAAAGTGACCCTGAATCCTGGCTCCACTTCCCTAGCACCATCATTAGACTATGCATCGATGCCCAAGTACCACTTGAAGATGAAAGACCTAATTGGCTATATCCTGGATTGGCTATAACTGCGTACAGAATGACTCTTGGCCCAATTGCTCCAAGACATACAAAAAGAAGAAATGAAGAAGGGCAACAAGCAGAAGCAGAGCAAGAAGCGGAACAAGAAGGACAGGAAGGAGAAGACAGAGAAGAAGAGCAAGAAGAGCAAGGAATTCCAGAAAGAAGACAACGAATTCCCAGAGACCCCATGGATATGAGCAGAATGCAGGAAATCATAGAAGGAATGTCTCAACAATACATGAGGTCTCAAGAGAGACAAGAGGACTTTCACCTAAAAATGATGGATATGCAAAGGAACTTTGAATCAAGATTCTTAGATCTGCAAAGGGAACAGAATTTACACTTACAGGAATCCTTCAGCCACATATGCCAACACCAAGATGCCAATGTCTTGGCAATCAAGGAAGCCACCACTTTACAGAATGCAAGATACTCAGTCCAAGCTGATTACAACATCAGTTCGCAAATCAAGCTTAACTACATAGGGGAACATTTACACAAGATGGACCCAGCATTCCCAGCTTTTGATGAGTATTTCAAAGGGAGGAAAGAAGGAGAAATAAACAAGGCAATGATCCTTGAAAAAGGAGTGGAAGAAACAATGAAAAAGGCTGGATTCTGGAAAAAGCTCATAAGAAAAGACAAAGGAAGTTCAAGTGGTCAAAAAGGGATAGGAAGCAAGAAGAAGCAGGATCCCAAGAATCAAGAAGAACCAAGCAATAAATGAGAGGTGGTCTCTCTCCTTAATAATCAAATGATAATTGGTGATTTGTCTTCATGAGCTTTCTTTCATTATAAGTCATTTAAGTTTTAAGGTGAAATCTCTAGTATGTTTGTCTGTTTATTGCCTTGAATAAAGTGAATGCCTAGATGTTTGGATATAACTTCACCTTCTTAAACAAGTGCTTGCCATGCTTGTTCTGTTTCCAAAAATAAAAGAAAAGTTTGAACAAAAGTAACTTGGCTCAATTAGTGACAAATCAAGTAGAATTAAGTGGTGGTATGCATGCTTGATTGTTTAGTCAGATCACTGGAAATAGAGTGTAGAATTATCATTTTTTGTAGAAATTGAAAACTGTCTATGGATCTTGATGAATAAATGTCTTTGGCCATGAAAAAGAAAGAAAAAGAAGAAGAAAAAGCCACTGAAAAAGGGCAACCAAAAAGCAAAAAAAAAAATTGAGAAAATAAGCTAGGCACCAATGGTTTGAACTTCTGAGACAAATGCCTGTGGTGTTTATGTATTAAGGATATGCTTGGATGAATAGGTTCTGAGGAGTGTTTCAACACTTGGTAACTTGGGTTAACTAACCCGGGATTATCAACCAAAAGTCCATTATCAAGAGCAACCTAAATACAAAACATTTAGTCACACAAAGAGGTGCTGGGCACCAATGTCTCAAGAAGAAATGTGAACTAAAATGCCTGGAGTGGATATGTGTAGTGCACTGATAAGAAAAAGAAAATGCCAAAGGCTTGTGCAACACATGACACCAAGCAAACAAGGAGCAAAGGAGCTCTAAGAAAAAGAAAAGAAAAACAAAGAAGAGAAAAGTGCCAAGGACATAAGAATAACAAGAGGCCATAGCAGTGTTTGATGGATGCAATGAAAAAGTGATAATCTTACCTGATAAGAATGAAAAAGTGATGCTGCAACTTTCTACATAAAACCCTTCTGATGAACTTCAAATGCTTGCTAATATAGCCAATGTAATTGCTTTCTGTTTCATACTTTCTTCTCAAATAACTCAGGACTTGCTTAGGGACAAGCAAGTATTAAGTTTGGTGTTGTGATGCCAAGGCATCTTAGGCTAGTTTCACTAGCATTTTTCTGTTAGTTTTAGTTGTTTTATGCATTTTCTTGAGCTTAAAGTAACCAAGAATGGTTAAATGAATAACAAAGCAATGAACCATCCAAACAGTATGATTTTGATGCAAATTCCATGAGTTTTAGTTATATTACTTGAATGCTATGAATGGAAGAATTCTCATGAAATTTTGCAAGACTTTGATGCAATTGTTTGGATGATTTCAGGAAAGAAGAGGCTAGGCAAGGAAGCAACAAAATCAATAAAGGAAGCTTGAATATCACATGTGGAGTTTAAGTTCCAGTTTAAGCTTAAACTGGAGCTTAAACGCCAGAATCATGAAGGCTAAGAAATGCTGAAACTGAAGTTTAACCTCCAGTTTAACCTTAAACTGGAGGTTAAACGCCAGAATGAGAATTCCACTCAGGAAGCATTTCCACGTTTAACCTCCAGTTTAACCTTAAACTGGAGGTTAAACGCCAGAAATGGGAAATGCACCAGGGAGCCATTTCCACGTTTAAGCTCCAGTTTAACCTTAAACTGGAGCTTAAACGTGTTCGACCAAGTTTTCTCCTCCAGGGTTGCTTTCTCCATTTCCACGTTTAAGCTCCAGTTTAACCTTAAACTGGAGCTTAAACGTGTTCGACACCTCCAGGGCTACCTTTCTCAGCTTCCACGTTTAAGCTCCAGTTTAACCTTAAACTGGAGCTTAAACGTGTTCGACCTCCCAGATGGCTTTCTCTATTTCCACGTTTAAGCTCCAGTTTAACCTTAAACTGGAGCTTAAACGTGTTCGACCTCCAGGATGGCTTTCTCTATTTCCACGTTTAAGCTCCAGTTTAACCTTAAACTGGAGCTTAAACGTGTTCGACCTCCAGGGCTGCCTTTCCTATCTCCACGTTTAAGCTTCAGTTTAACCTTAAACTGAAGCTTAAACGTGTTCGACTACGTTACCCTCCAGGGCTGCCTTCTTCCATTTCCACGTTTAAGCTTCAGTTTAGCCTTAAACTGAAGCTTAAACGTGCTTCCACAAAAGGCATCACTGGAAGTGTCTGGCGTTTAAGCTGCAGTTTAAGCTTAAACTGCAACTTAAACACCACTCTTGGAGAAGGTTTCTGGGCCAAAAATATTGCAGTTTAAGTTAGTATTTGAGCACAAACATTAACTTAAACTTACTCTGGTATGAAACCCAATTGAATATCATGGTTTATGGGATTGGGCCTGAAGGATTGATGAGTCTGAAATTTCAATTTGTTGAGTCATGTGTCATTATTTGATTATCACTAAGTTGGCTCAATGAATGTTACAGAATTTGGATCAGCAGCCTCATCAAGATTATGGATCATAAACCCAAGGCAAAAGGAAAGCAGGGAGAGGCCTCAAAGCCCAAGAAACACAACAGAAGCTCAGTATAGAAAGTGTATAAATAGGATAGAATTTAAGTTAGGAAGGACTTTTACCTTTTCATTTTTGGCTAGTTTTCATATCTTTGTAATTGAATTCAGAGCTATGACTCACTAAACCCCCTTTCATTGGGTTAGGGAGCTCTATTGTAATTCAATGAATCAATAATAGTTTATCTTCTTCTTCAATCTTTTCTCTTGAATTTTGTTAGAAAGCTTCTCGATCTAATTCCATTGGGTAGTTGTCTTGGGAAAGAAACTACCCATAATTGGAATCCTTCGGAACCTTGGGAAAGGAATGGAGGATTCATGCTTGAGAAGCTTTCTCACAGTGAATTGGATTGGGGTTTGGATGGATATTGTGACATGTAATCCTACCAAATTGTGGTTCATGAAACTGTGTGGTAAAATCAGTGATCGAGCATCATCTCTTCTTATGAACATTTAAACCAAGGGATTGGGAATTTGTTTGTTTTTAGAGAGAATTGGTGAGCCAAGGGATTGGGATCCAATCATATAAGATTGCCAAGCAAAATTCAATGAACGCATTGGTTGAGGAAGAGATAACATGTTTTGATTCGGAGATCTCAATATCTCCTATAACCCAATGAATTCCCCATTTCTGATTTCCACTTTCTCTTTACATTCTGCAACTCAATTCATGCAATCACCCCCATTCCCTTTTAATTTCAGCAATTTAGCTTCTGCTCTTTAATTCATGCAATTTAAGATTCCGCCATTTAAATTTCTTGTCATTTACGTTTCCCGCCAATTTTACATTCCGCAATTCTCATCTAAATCTTGATTCCGCTCAACTAGAACACACTTCTAATCCGAATTGCTCACTCAACCAATCCTTGTGGGATTCGACCTCACTCTATTGTGAGTTTTTACTTGACGATAACCGGTGCACTTGCCGGAAGGAATTTTGCCAATCGTGCAATTTCCTAAATCGTAGCATAACAAGTTTATGCGCATCAGATAACTGAATTAACGAAGTGTGGGTCATGTTAAATAAGAAATAATGATGATAATGATGAATTACAAATTGAATGAGAGATGGGTTGATAATGTTTGAACTTGAGTGAAGGATGATGAAGATTGATATTAAAGTATGATAATTGAATGAATTGAATGATTATGAGATATATGTGACCAGGTAAGATGCAGTGGTGTTATCCACTTGCTCGGGATTAGAGTTCGAGACTTCAGTTAAGAGGCAAGGGTTGAGTTCTATCACCGCTTGCTCCGAGTCAAGAATTGTAACACCGCCTGAGTAAGAGGCAAGGGTGAGGTTGTCCCCTGCTTCGGGTACGTGGATCTTGCTCCGTGTTTGGTGTTCTGTCTAGGGTTAGCTACCGGACATGTTGGGTTTGGCTTTATAACCGACAGATGAGACTCATCGGCCATAGGGCAGACATGCATCATGTGTATTTGTGTGATTTGTTAGAGTATGCTTTGTTTGGGCATGCCTAATTGTTTAACTGTAATTAATTGCTACTTGTCCTATCTTCTGTAACTGCTAAATCTATTTGTGTTTTCTTTGTCTGAATTGTATGTGTTTATAACTGAGAGATCACTCATGCTGGTGGAGGTGACGCTGAGGGTAGTTCCACCGGTGTTTTGGAGGGTTGGAGGAAACAGAAAGTGAAGTATTAGGTTAAAGATGGATTTAGAACTTGAACACCTTAGATAACTTACCTAATTTATGGTTTAGAATACATTCTTATGTTTAATTCTGAGCGGGGTTCTAGGAATGCCTCTAAATTTTCCTGGACCTTATACATTATGTACGTTGGCACCTTTACCATACTGAGAACCTCCAGTTCTCATTCCATGCATATATTGTTGTTTTTCATATGCAAGTCGGGAGGTACCGCACTAAGCATTCTGGAGACTCATAAAAGCGAAGAACTATTTTGGGACTTAGTGTTGTATTTTGTTTATGTATATATATTTCAATAGAACTCTCCACCTTGTATATATTGCATGTTGTCTCTCTTAGAGTTGACTTGGAGAAATATGTACTTTTACTTTGTCTTTTGGGATGTATTCTGGGTTATATATATATACTCTAGCCGGCCTTAACTTCGCAAGTCGAGTCTTGGAGCTTGTTATCTGTATTTTGGAATTCTGATCCATATGTTTATGTTTTGAACCTTCCTTTCGATCTTGCTTATCCATCTATGCGTATCTTTCATGACTGATGCGATTTCAGTTTTATTTTTTATTAACTTCTCTTTCAAGGTTCCTAGTTACAATTTTCTTCAACTATATTATATATGTATTTTTTTTCTCTTAGAGGTCGTAGCGCCTCGCCACCTCTGATTCACGTCCTAGGCGTAAAACTCTGTATGATAGAGTGTTACATTACTGCTTATTTATACCACGCAAAACTATTTATAGATTTTGGTGCCTACGTTAACAAGCTCTGGCTCTACAAGAACCACTCTACTCTAGGACCCGTTCTATAGTACATATATAGTATTTAAAAAATATACTAGCACTTTAAAAGTCTATACAAAGCGAGGACAAAGACTACTAGTCATGGATCGATGATAGCTAAAGGAACATAGAATGCTGTGCTGAAGTAAAGGAGTCAATTTGACCACTAGTGATGCTGCCGCTGTTTACCTATCCAAATGCTAGAGACTCAACAAAGATTATGCCGGTACCCATTTGTAGAACGGGAGAAACTAAGGGGGTGAGAACCTAAGGTTTCAGAACCGAAAGTTATTAATCGTTTAATTAAAATAACATAATAATTTAATTACCTGGAATAGGTTCAAAAATTTAGAAATCTTAATTTAAAAATTTGAAGGTGAGATTGGATTCAGTGAATTTTTTCGAGTAGGAAAATGTAATTTTCTGCGAAAAATTGCATTAAAATGCAGACCAGTAAATTAACTGCAGTACCGGCTTAAGTCTGTCCAGTACTGTGTAAGAGTAATAAAAATTGTAGAAAAATATTTAGAATTGAAAATCGGACGCTAATTCTAAAGATTTTGGCCCAAAGTTAGGCCAAATGAACCAAAAACACTAAGCAGTTGGACCGGGCCCAAGCCCAACATATAAATACACTTAAAATGAAGTCTTTCAATCTTATAACACACCAAACAAGAGAGGGAGAGTTGCTGAGTTGAAGAAGAGAGAAACCCCAAAGGGTACTATTCATCTTCTTTTTTATTTGCTCATAACTTGAGCTACGGTGCTCCGATTGGCATGCCGTTTATGGTCACGCGTAGCTCTCGCTGAGCCGCCATTTTAGCCAAACAAATTTGGTAAGAATTCGAATTCCATACTCCATTCCTATACCCTAATAGATTTCACGTTTTAGGTTTTATTGATGAGTAGATTTTGTGATTTTGGTTGTTTAGGTGGTACCTAGCATTAAAAATGCAAATGATGTATGCCTGTGCTACTGGCCATGAGCTCATGTGTCGGTTAAACTGTCAGAACCTGACATCCGATAGCTAACCTGGACATTGTCTCTCTATTATGCATCTCCAGAAGGTCTATAATCGGGGGAGTGTGTCCTACCACCTTCTCCTGGTGAGGCCGTACTATACAGATCGGGAGATTAGTGCTCTACCACCTTACAGAAAAAAAGAGAATGTGGGGAAAAACATCGAGGGAGTTAGTGTCCTACCACTTTCAAACATCGGGGGATTAGTGTCCTACCACCATCCCTACATCCCTCAAAACACAATTAACGAGAATACGGGGGAATAAATCGGGGGATGAGTGTCCTACTACCTTTCCAACATCCCTCAAAACACAAGAGAGGGAATCATTCATCCTCAACTTGCCTCTCTATGAGTGGAATGAAACCACTGTCTTCAGCTCCAACCAAGAAACTCAAATACCAACCGGGAGCAAGCGGGACAAAACTACAATCCTTGTATATTACCTCGAAAGCTCAAATATCAATTAAACTCATTCTCTCCACCCAATCATATCAACTCATTCTCATCATCCAATCATATCAACTCATTTTCATCATCCGATCACATAAACTCATTCTCAAGTTTAATAACTTCCCAAAGGACCTAAAAATCATCTTTCTTTACCAATCAAATTCAAGTACTATAATTTACTAAAACTCCTCCAAATTTAATTCATTAATCAAACTCAAATATAAGTCTTTTCATATTAAATCGAACTCAAAACATAATTTTTTTCTTAAATAAATCAAACTCGAAACATAATTCTTTTCTTAATAAATTGAACCCAAAATAGTATAACTCTTTTCTTAATAAGTCAAACCCAAAATATAATTCTCTTCTCAAATGAATCAAACTTGAAACATAATTCTCTTCATGATAAATCGAATTCAAAATGGTATAATTTTTTTTAATAAATTGAACTCAAAACATAATACTGTTCTTAATGAAAAAGGCTCCAAAACACAATTCATTTCTTTTCTTAATATCGAAATTAAATAATATAATTCTTGAATCCAAACTTTACTAAATAATACTTCAGCCAAATCTCCAATTTTTATAAAAATTTTGGCAGCATCTCCTCTAAAATTTAGACTTTGCCACCCTTCAAGGGTCCCAATCAAACCAAACTATACATCTCTCAATCATTCAAATCACTTCCAATAAACTACTACCACAACAACAGCACGCAACTCAAGGAATAAAAAAATATAGAATTCAACCAACCAATCCAGTAAATCACAATTTAAACCAACTTCCACATATTCAATTAAGAACCACAATTTCCAGCCACCTCAACCAATCAATAACTCAATCGAGTAAGCAATTTTGTTCATCCATAATAATTCAATTCAATCCATAAGACTTATATAATCATAAAAAATACATTTTTTTTATATTAATATCGACTTGTAACAATTATTGAAAGTAAAATAAGTTTAAGAAAACTGCCCTGACCTTAATCGCGACTCAACTATGTGACAAACTCTCTTTTTCTCTCAGTTCGCAACAGCGGCAGCCACAACCACAGCTCCATTCCACTTTCACAGCAACAACAGTGACATTAATCACGACATGCAATAACGAAAACTCAATCCTATGAGAAATAATGCCACAAAACCTCAACATAAGATAGTAGAACAGTGACTAAAGGAGTTTCCGAAATGAAAAAAGTTACTGCAACTAAGAAGAAACAACTGAGCCGAGTAACAGCAACTCTGGCGGTGGTTCTAGCGACAACAGTGCCATACCCAGTGACCAGAAAGTCCGGCAATGCAGCAGCAATGGAATGGCGACGTCAAAGCGGCTTCCCAGTGGCCAGAGGCATAGCGGCGCAGCCTCCAACAGCAGTTCGACGGCGACCCCGACCTACATTAATGATGGCGCATGGCTTCTCTCTCCTTGTGCTCTATTCCCTTCGCGTTGGGCTCCTCTTCCCGGTGACCCAGCTGTGGCGGCGATGAATGATAAACTCCAATTTTATGGTTTATATTGTGCTTATTTTAGGGAATTTTATCATCTTTTCCCACATTTATTCAATGAAATAGCATGGTTTTGTAATTCTCCCTTAAATTGTGCTTAAGTGTAAAAACATGCTTTTTAGGCCCTTAAATTGGTGAATTTAATTCATTTTAATTCGATCCGATGCCTTGATGTGTTTGTTGAGTGATTTCAGGTTCATAAGGCAAGTATCGGATGAAAGAAATGAAGAGAAAAGCATACAAAGTGGAGAATGCATGAAGAAACAAAAATTGGGAATGCATCGATGGACGCGCACGCGCACAAGGCGCGCGCATAGAAGTGAAGTCGCATGGCGACGCGTACGTGTACATGGCACGTACGCGCGGATGAGAAAATGGCCAAGCGACGCGAATGCGCACATGGCGCGTATGCGTCGATACTCGCACGTGACCCACTTAAAGGCAAAATGCTGGGGGCGATTTCTGAGCTGCCCAGGCCCAAATCCAACTTGTTTCTGAGTGTATTTCATGCAGAATTGAAGCCTAAGAAAGTGGGGAGCAATTAGTTAGTCAATATGAGCCTTTAGTTAGTTTTCTAGAGAGAGAATGCTCCCTCTTCTCTCTAGAATTAGGTTAGGATTAGGTTAATTTCTTGTAGATCTTGATTCAAATTCATGTTTTCATCTTGTTTCCTTTATGATTTGTTGTTTCTACTACTTGATTCTCTTAGTTGTAGTGTTAATTTCTCATTTTTCTCTCTTGTATATTGATGAACATTGTTGGATCCAATTTCCTTTTAATGCAATTTCATGTTTCTATATTTTTTTTATGTTGATCTTGAATGTTATTGTTAATTTCTTGCTTATGTTAGTTATGGGTTTCCTTAATTCTTACATTTTGTGATGTTTACTGTTATTGCACATTAGGTGTTTGATAGAATATTTCTTAAAGTTTTTGAGTAGTTCTTTTGATCCTTGGCCTAGGCTAAGGAGATTGAGTGATCTTGAGTCATTGGGCTTCATTGAATTGGTGATTTGAGAACCCTAGGGGATCAATTTGATAACCATTGACTCTAGCCTACTACTAAGTTAATTAATAGCTAGGTTGGGACTTTAGATTGATGTTGATGAAGCCATTTGACGTACTCCAAGCCTAGGGATAGATATTACGTACTTAAGGCTTTAGTGAGTAGACCTAATGAGCTCGGTTCCTCGTAATTATCAATAGTTGGAATGTTGACAAAAGATGGTGATCTCAATTACTTACGTCTTAGCCAAGAGTTCTTTACCTTGCTTTCTTTAATTACTTGATTGATTTACTTTTCTTGTCCCTCTTATAAATCAAACCCCTTGTTCTTCATAGCCAATAATTGACCATTTCATTGCAAATCCTTGTGAGACGATCCGGAGTCTAAATACTTCGGTTAATTTTCATTGGGGTTTGTACTTGTGACAAAATCAAATTTAATTTGATTTGAGGATTGACTATTGGTTTGGACTATACTAACAACGGAATTATTTTGTGGAATTCTGAACCGGTATAAATCCTTGCTATCAATGAACCACAATCGTGGCATGGTCTACAGTGACAATGTGGTAGTTCCAGGCCTGTGACCCTCTCTCTCCATGTTGCCCTCTCCCTCACTCGCGAACTCTCTCTCTCTCTCTCTCTCTCTCTCTCTCTCTCTCTCTCTCTCTCTCTCTCTCTCTTCGCGGCTCTACTTCTCGACGGCGCTGCATCAGCAGCTACACGACGGCGGCTTTGAGCTCCCTGCACCAGTGTGGTCTCCTTCCTTCTCCCCCTCTCTCCTTCCCTTCTCCTTCTTCGGTCACAACCCTTCCTCTTCTCTCTTCCCTTCTATTGTGTGTGTGTGTGTGTCTTTGAGGGGAGTGAGTGTTGTGAGGGAGTATGCGACATTGTGTGTGAGGTGAGAGTGTTGTGTGTTAGGGTTAGGTTAAGATAAATTAGGGTTTTGGATAGTTTGGTAATTTTAATAAAATTAGGGGTAATAGAGTAAATTAAAAAACTAATTTTAATCCACACTAATATTTATAAAAATACTAGTTAATTATCAACTTACAAATTATTTTCAAATAAATACTCGAATTCAATAATTAGAGATAATCGAATTAATTTCTTTTAAATTATAAAATAAAGTTTAAAATCTAATTATTCAAATTAATGCATATAAAATCCTCATTATTTTTTAATCACTAAAGCTTTAAATCAATAATAAGAAAGTATTAAATTAATATACAAATCTTTGAAAATATATTCTCAAATAAATAAAATAAATCATAAATAAGTTATTATTTAATTTTCAAAAATATGGGATTTTACATAATTCAACTAGGGATAGTTTTAAAATATTGTGTGGCTTAAAATTGAAACCGTTCTTCACCTATTCTCTTAACTAGTTGACCAAGGGATTGATGATTAACTGAATTAAGAGAAGTTAAATTACTAAGGAATTGGAATTTGATTATAAATGATTTGCTGTGAAATGATTTTTGTATGAGTTAAAGTAAGGAAACACAAGCACTATTCTTTCAAAGAACCAAACATCTCTGTAGCCTTCAACATTTTCATTTATTGATTACTTCTTAATTCTCTGAGCCCTTTTCCCAATTCTCTTCTCATCTGCTCTTTCTTTTCTTCAAAATCCATAATCCTCTTGCCAATGTTTGATTGATCTAATTAGAGATTCAATTAGATGTTACTTGCCTCAATCCGTTAATCCTTGTGGGAATGATACCCACTCACCGTGATATTACTTGATGCGATTTAGTGTACTTGCCAATATCTGAGCACATTAATTTTTGCCTCATCAGAGACTGGAAGATAGAGACTGAGAGATAGATACTTAATTATGTCTCTGTGTTGTGTTTGGTGTAAAATGTATAGAAATGAGTTATGACTCAGTATTTTGTTTGGTTCAAAATAAAAATAGAGACTGAAATACATAAAATGACTAAAATACCCTTTTATTTTAAATGAAAAAAAATCCAAGAACCCTAACCCAACCAATTCCCCTTTCCCTTTTTCCCGTCCTTTTCTCCTTTCTCGTTTATGAATTCCCGTGGTTTTTCATCAGATCACCCCATCTCGCCGGTGCCACTCCCCTCCTCGGCATCAATTTTACCTCCGACGAGGATGCCCACTATTTCTCCATTGCTTCGAATATAGTTCTCTCTCTCTCTCTCTCTCTCTCTCTCTCTCTCTCTCTCTCTCTCTCTCTCTCTCGACTTCCCTCCTTCTCTGTCTCATTGTTTCTCTCTCACTCTCTCTGACTACTATTATCATCTTTGATGTCTTTTCCATACCTCCTCTTTTTTCCTTTTTATTTGCCCTGCTTTTATGTGGTCCCTATTTTAATTTGTTTCTTTTGTTGGTTGCAGGGTTTAGTAGAGAATATGTTGATGCTTTTATTGAATATTGAGATTGAGTAGAGGTAGAATCTTGTGAACAATCTCAATCCTCTTTATGTTTCTAATGAGCAAAAAGTGAAGCTCACAGATACCGGCAAGTACACCAGATCATTCAATTAATACCATGCTGAGTAGATATCATTCCCTCAAGGATTAAAGGACTAAGCATACAAATATCGAATTAAACTACTAATTAGATCAATAAAACCTAAAATTGATGAATGTTGAAAACCCTAGAATGATTGAATGTTAGAGTCTTGAATGCTGAGTGCTTTGGAGGCAGTAATTATTAAATTGTAAGAAATCAGTGATGGAGAATCTCTAATGTTCGGATATGTTTAAGTTCTCAAGAAAATCAAACCTTGTTAACCTAGTTCTAAAGCTTGCAAAGATTTGTTTACGATAAATCTTAATTAACCGATTTTCGATGTCTCAGCTCCTCGGTTTCTCTTCAATTAACCAATTACTAATGTCTTGGTTGATCAATTAATAAAAGAGGTTAACTTTAAAATCTGATTCGGTTTCTCACAAAACTCAAAAGTAGTCCTCAGGTCAGATTATATGTCACGTATCCAAGCTAGTCTTGTCTGATTGAATCCTATGGGAAATCACAATTCTGAAGAATTGTCCTAATCCAAATTATATTTCACGTATTCAAAACTAAGATAATAAAAAATCATGTATTGTCTCGCACACTTTAAATCCACTATATTTAGTCGATTTAGAAAGCCATGTGGAAGAGTTTTCAAGCATGATTTGAATATTAGATCTGTCGAATCAGTAAACAAATCCAAAATGGTATTAACACCCTTGTCGATGCTAATAATCCTTTAATAATGAAGAACAAAATACTCAATCATGAAATAGATCCACGCAATGCTTTAAAACAAAAGAAAAGTTAGATTAACGAACCATCGAAACATAAATAGAGCTCCTAACCCTTTGACAAAGGTTTAGTGACTCATAGAGAATAAAAAAAATAAAAGAAGAGAAGAAAGTACCCTCCAGCCTTTAGATACTTTCTTCTTAGTACCTTTGTGCTTAGAGCTTGTTGATGGCTGCCCAACACCAAACTTAGAATTGATGTTTGGGGGCTTTGTAAAGTTCTGCACAGAAAGAGAAGATTGGAACACTAAGTGTTGCACAGTTATCTCTTTTTTATTAGAGGGAGAATTGGGATGAGGCATTTTGAACAAGATGTGATCCTCTCCTAGTTGTAGAGTCAGTTCTCCGTTAGCCACATTAATGATAGCATTGGCAGTGGCTAGGAAAGGTCTTCCAAGGATGACAGAGTCATCCTCATTCTCTTCAATATCCAAGACTATGAAATTTGTAGGGATGTAGTGGTCTTCAACCTTTACCAAGACATCCTCTACTAAGCCATATGGCTTCTTCATTGTCTTGTTTGCCATCTCTAATAAGATGTTTGCAGCTTGTACCTCAAAGACTCCCAACTTCTCCATTACAAAGAGTGGCATGAGATTTATACTTGACATTAAGTCACACAGAGCCTTCTCAAAGGTCATGGTGCCTATGGTGCAAGGGATCAGGAAGCGTCTAGGATCTGGAAGCTTCTGAGGTAGCTTCTGCTGTACCAAAGCATTGAGTTCTTTGGAAAGCAATGGAGGTTCTTCCTCCAAAGGCATTGTACCAAATAACTTTCTCCCTTGTACATGCTTTCTTCCACTTTTATCCTTCCATTCTTGCCTTTAAGGCCTGAAATCACTCACAAACCATATCACGGCATCGAATGGCACAAAGGTGAGGATTAAATTGCTCTATTAAAGCACAAAATTGTATGTTTTCATATTTAAGATCAAATTAGGGATCAAACACAAAAGTATGCTATTTTGGTGCTTAAGTGTGAGTTCATGTGCTAAAATTCATTCAAAGTGAGTTGAAATATACCGTCAAATATGGACTCATCAGAAAGCTCCCTGTATCTTTTCTTTTCAGGTGTATGTCCTTCTGAATGAGAGCACTGCATTCCTTGTTCATCACCACTGTTTGGCCACCTTTCAGGTTGCTCTTCTTGGCTAGTAGCTCCTTCATCCACTTGATACAAGTAGGCATCTGTTTGAGGATTTTGAGGTAGGAAATGTTGATACTGAGAGATGCAAATCTGTCTAGGAATCTTGAATATGACTTTTCTTTCTCCCCTCCCTTGAATCTCTGGGGAAATGGTGCCTTTGGCACATAAGGCTTCAAAGTTTCCTCTCTTGTTGAGTCTCTTATTTGTACAGATCCAGTTCCTTGTTCTTTTTTCTCCATATTGCTCTGGGAGTTTCCTTGGCTGTGCTCTGTTAGTTTGCTAGTGTCTTCTTCCATTATTTCTTCATTTGCAAGAGTCACTGCCTTACACTCTTCCCATCTCACCTTCTTCATTTCCCCTCTTGGATTTATCTCAGTGTCACTTGAAAAACTATCAGTGGGCTTCGAAAACTGTCTCTCAACAATTTCCTTCCGGCAAGTGCACCGGATTGTCATCAAATAAAAACTCACAAAAGAGTGAGGTCGAATCCCATAGGGATTGGTAGATCGATCAATTATAATTGGAGAATTTCACTAGTTGAGGTAAATCATAATTGAATTGGGAATCGCAGAAAGTAAAATTGGCGGAAAACTTAAATTGCAAAAAATTAAAGAAGCTGGAAATTAAATTGCAGGGAATTAAAGTGCAGAAGCTTAAATTACAAAAAATTAAATGGGAAGGGTAATTAGCATGAAATTAAAGAGCAGAAAGTAAATAGAATGGGTAGATCAGAGAATGGGGAGTTCATTGGGTTTTAGGAGATATTGAATTCTCCGGATCAAATCAATTTCACCTCTTCCTCAATCAATGCATTCATTGACATTGCTTGGCAATCTTAGATGATTGGATCCCAATGTCTTGGCTCACCAATCTTTCTAAGCATGAACAATTATCCAATCTCTTGATTTAATTGCTCATGGGAAGAGTTGAAGTTCGGTCACTGACTATACCACACAAATTCATAGATCAAAGTGTTGGTAGGATTACATGTCACTATATCCATCCAAACTCCAATCTAATCCAATGTGAGAAAGCAATTCTAGCATGAATTCTTCAATCCTCTCTCAAGGCTCCGAAGAATTCCAATTATAGATAGCTTCTCTCTCAAGACAACTATCCGATTAAATTAAGACCGAAAGCTTTCTAACAAAAATCAAGAGAAAAGAAAGAAGAAGAAGATGAAAACTACTATTGATCCATTGAATTACAATAGAGCTCCCTAACCCAATGAAAGGGGTTTAGTTGTTCATAGCTCTCCAAATGGAAATTCAAATTGTAAAATACATTCTGAAATTCAAAGTGCAGTAAGTGAAAACTAAAAATGGAAAAAGGTGTAAAAGTCCCCTTTCTAACTTAAATTCTAAGCTATTTATACACTTTCTTCCATTGATCTTCAAGGCTTGAATTGGGCTTTTGGCCTTCATGGAATTGGGTTGAAGATGGCTCCAATTGGTTGCCCTTAGTGTTGAGAAGAGATCTGTGTGATATTTTGAATCCTGATGCTTCACGTTTGAGTCAACGTTTGAGGAGCAACGTTGACTCAAACGCCATTTTAAAATAAACCAGCAAAACCAGAAAGCTTGCTGTCATTGGCGTTTGACTCAACGTTGGAGGGCCAACGTCAACTAACCCGCGCGTACGCGTATCGTGCGCTTCGCGCAAAAGGGCCAAAAAGCTCATCCACGCGTACGCGTACGGTGCGCATGCGCGTGGATGCAAGATTTTCATTTTTGTAGTTTAAAACAAGGAAGGGGACGTTGGCCTCAGCGTTGGACCTCCAATGTTCCCTCCAACGTTGGCACTTTCACGCGTACACGTACTGTGCGCTTAGGCGTCCATTGCTATTTTTTCATCCGCGCGTACGCATCACTAGCGCGTATGCGTCGATTCAAAATTTCCTAATCTGAATTCTAAGCTGAGCATCGCGGATGTTGGAGGCTAGCGTTTGATGCAACGTTGGACTCTAACGTTCGGTCTTGGCGCATACGCGTACCGTGCGCTTCCGCGCAACTAGGTCAAAAATGCTTATTTACGCGTACGCATGATGCACGCTTCCGCTCGGATATCAAAATTTGCATTTTTACGTGTACGCGTCATAGGCACGTACGCGCCACTCAAAATTCTTTTAGCCCCAGAATTTATCATTTTCTCACAACGTTGGGGTTAACTTTGGACCCCCAACGCCACCTCCAACATGAGCATCAGCCATGTTTACAGAGAAGTGCTCTGTTTCTCTTCCAACGTTTGAGGCAACGTTAGTGGTCCAACTTGGCCACCAACGTTGCTTGCTCTTCATCCTTTTCATGCTCCTTCTTCAACCTTTCTCCATGCTTTCCTTCACCTATCATTAACCAATGAATGCTTCAAAGCTTTGCTAAAATCATGAGAATTCTTATCATTCGTAGCATACAAGTAATCATAGCATAAATCATCATGAAATTGCATCAAATTACTCATGGTTGAATGAATATAGTCATTGATAAACCCATATTTTATGATATATTTTGTGCTTAGTTTGAGTGATTTATTCAATCCTTCACCCGCTTATTCATGTTAATTGCATGGTTTTACTTTCCCTTCCTTATTATGTGATGTATGTGAGAAACATGTTTCCTATGCTTTTAAATTAATTATTTTTATCACCTTTAATTCCATGCAATGCCGTGATTAGTGTGTTGAGTAGTTTTCAGATCTTCTAAGGTAGGAATGACTTAAAGGATGGAAAGGAAACATACAAAAATGGAAGGAAAGTACAAAATGGAGCTTCTGAAGAAACTGGAATCCACGCGATCGCATGGGCGACGCGGACGCATGCCAAGCGCAAAGAAGCAGCAACGTGGTTGCATGACTGAGGCGACCGCGTGACAAGGAAAGCTCTGAATGACGCGACCGCGTGACCCACGCAGATGCGTGACAGAGGCCACGCACCAGAAATTGCAGAAAATGCTTCCAGCGATTTCTGAAGCCCTTTTTGGCCCAATCCAAGTCCAGAAGGCATAGACCAGAGGTTATAAAGTGTGGGAACGCATCCATTCAGCGGGAGCTCGCCAATTTAGTTATTTTCCATGTTTTAGATCTAGTTTTGAGAGAGGTTCTCTCCTCTCTCTCTCATAGGATTTAGGACTTCTCTTAGTTTTAGGAGTAACTCTCAATCCCAGGTTCTTTATTTTTATTTATTTTTCCAATTTAGTTTATGAACCCTTCATGTTAGATAATAATTTCCCTTATTAATGTTATTTGAGGTATTTCAGTTTATGATTACTTTCTTTAATTTATGTTATTGTTGCTTTATATCTGAAGGCATTTTTATTCCAGCAAATTTACTTTTTCCTCTTTTGGTCTTGGTTAAGAAAGCAGTAACTCAAGAGTTATCTTATCTCAACATAATTGATAACTGTTATCTTTGCTAATTGAACTGAGCTTCAATAATCCCAACCTTTTCTTAGGAAATAAATAGGATTCGAAGATCAAACTAATTAGTCCCTTGACTTTCCTTTATTTTAGTAAAGGTTGACCAAGTGGAATTAAGATTCGACTTTCATTGTTATTGATAAGGATAACTAAGTCTGGACTTCCAATTTCTCATACCTTGCCTAAAAGTTTGCTTTACAGTATTTATTTATTTTTAATTGCCATTTAAATTATTTGTCATATTTGTTCCTCATTCTTGAAACCCCGAATTTACAATCTCCATAACCAATAATAAGAACATACTTCCCTGCAGTTCCTTGAGAAGACGACCCGATGTTTGAATACTTCGGTTAACAATTTATTTAGGGGTTTGTTACTTGTGACAACCAAAACGTTTGTATGAAAGGACTTTTGAAGGTTTAGAAACTATACTTGCAACGAGGATTTATCAGCAAATTTCTAGACCACGCAAAAGTTCTTCTCATCAGGAATACATGAATTTCTACCCAAATGGCTTACTTATAACTCAAGAAAGTGCATAAAACCTATTAAAAACAAAGAAAAGGCTAGTGAAACTAGCCTAAGATGCCCTGGCATCAGCGTCCATATGGCGTTGATCACATACAGCCTGCCATAGAAGAAATCATTCACAAGAAAAGACGACAGTAATACCATAGTTAATTCAAAAAGACAAAGCAACTCCAATCCTTAACCATCTTCCTATTATTGATTCCATTTAATTTACAAAGTATTTTATACACTTTTATTCCTTTCATGTCAACCTAGTTTAGATCACACAAATCCAACAACTTCTGATTCGCCAGACTAAGTCCTGCAAGATAACCATAGCTTGCTTCAAACCACAATCCTCGTGGGATCGACCCTGACTCGCTCAAGTATTACTTGGACAACCCAGTGCACTTGCAGGTTCAGCTGTACGAAGCGTGGGGATTCCTGCACCAAGTTTTTGGCGCCCTTGCCGAGGATTGTTCGAGTTTGGATAACTGACGGATTATCTTGTTCCCTAGATCAGGTATTGTTTTTAATTTTATTTGAGTCTTTTATTTTTATTTTCTTCTTCTTTATTTTCAAAAAAATCAAAAACTTTTTCAAAAAATTTTTTTCTTTTCTTTGTTTAATCTTTGTTCTTGGTTTGAGTCTTTTGTTTTTGTTCTTGTTGAAGTTTTCGAAATTTTGAGTCTTTCCTTCAAAAAAAATTTCAAAATTAGTGTCTTTTTGTTTGAGTCTTGTTTCAATCTGTAAGTTTGGTGTCTTCTTGTGTCTTTCTTTTAATTTTTTGAAATTTTTGTGTTCAGTTTTCAAAAATTTTAAGTTTGGTGTCTTTTACATGTTCTTGTGTTCTTTGAATTTTTTGAGTCTTGTTCTTGGTGTTCTTGTTAATCTTCAAAGTGTTATTATGTTTTCCTTTTGTTTTGATCTTAAAATTTTTAAGTTTGGTGTCCCTTGGTGTTTTTCTTTAAATTTTCGCACACTAAGAGTCTTTAGATCTAAAAATTTTAAGTTTTGTGTCTTTTACTTGTTTTTCTCTTTCATCATTAAATTCAAAAATAAAAAATATCTTTTCTATCTTTATTTACAAATTATTTTTGAAATTTGTAATTTAAAAAATTCAAATTTTAATTTTAAATTTTTATCTTATCTTATCTTAGTTTTAAATTTCAAAATTCAAATCTTTTCAAAAAAACACTTTTCAAAAATCTTATCTTTTTCAAAATCTTATCTTATTTCAATTCAAAATTTAAAATTTCAAATTCAAAATTCAATTTTCAAAATTCAAAATTAAATCTTTTTCAAAATCAAATTTCAAATCTTATCTTTCTTTTAAATGTTTTTCAAATCTTTTCAAATTCTTATCTTATCTTTTCTAATCTCAAATTTTAAAATCAAATCTTTTTCAAATCTTTTAATTTCTTTTCTTATCTTTTCTAAATTTGAAATTTTAAATTCAAATCTTTTCTAATCTTTTATCTTATCTTGTTTTCAAATCTTTTCTGAATTAGTTAGTTGTTTTCTCTTTCCTCTTTTTTTCAAAAATTCCTAACTACTTCTTCTCTCTCCGAATTTTCAAAAATTCTCCTCTTCTTCTCTCTCTTCTATTTTTGAAAATTTATTAACTAGTTTTTAATTCTTTTTAAATTATTAACCTTATTTTCGAAATTAATTAGTAAATAAAATAAAAACAAAAATATTTTAATTCTTATTTGTTTTTTCTATTTCTAATTCTTCTCATATTTACTTCTATTTATTCGAACTCTTCTCCACTCTCATCCTCCATCTTCACTTTTCTATCTTCCACTTCTTTTTCACATATCACTAGGAGCCTTCTATACTCAAATCATACATAAAAGCTTCCTTTCTTTCTTTTCTTCTTTTCTTATTTATGACCAGGAATATGGATAAAGAGCCTCTCTTTAATCTTGATCCTGGACATGAAGGACTTTAAGAAGGAGCTTACAACAGGCTAAAGCACAACACTCTAGAAGAAACCTTTTAGAAAATTTTGAACAAGAAATTGGAGACATGCCCAAACCTGAAGCAGATGCAAGAAAGGTTCTTGGTGACTTCACCAAGCCTACCTCCGACTTTTATGGCAGAAGTATCTCTGTACCTGCCATTAGAGCTAACAAATTTGAGCTTAAGCCTCAGTTAGTCTCTCTTCTGCAATAGAACTGCAAGTTCTATGGACTTTCAATGGAAGATCCACATCAGTTCTTAGCTGAATTCTTGCAGATCTGTGATACTGTTAAGACCAATATAGTAAATCCTAAGGTTTATAAACTTATGCTCTTTCCCTTTGCTGTAAGAGACAGAGCTAAGATATGGGTGGATTCTCAACCAAAAGAGAGTCTAGATTCTTGGGAAAAGTTGGTTAATGCTTTTCTAGCTAAATTTTTTCCCCCTTAAAGGATGAGCAAAATTAGAGCAGAAGTTCAAACTTTCAGACAAAGAGAAGGTGAATCCCTCTATGAAGCTTGGAAAAGATACAAGCAATTGATCAGGAGATGTCCTCCTGACATGCTCTCAGAATGGTCTACCATAGGCGTGTTCTATGATGGTCTATCTGTGATGTCCAAAATCTCATTGGACAGCTCTGCAGGTGGATCACTCCACTTGAAGAAAATGCCTGCAGAAGGAAGAGAACTCATTGAGATGGTTGCAAACAAACAATTCATGAACACCTCTGAGAGGAATCCTGTAAAACATGGGATCCCTCAGAAGAAAGGATTTCTTGAAGTTGATACTCTGAATGCCATATTGGCGTAGAACAAGATCTTGACCCAGCAGGTTGATGAGAGAACTTTTGCGTGGTCTAGAAAAATGTGGATAAATCCTCGTTGCAAGTATAGTTTCTAAACCTTCAAAAGTCCTTTCATACAAACGTTTTGGTTGTCACAAGTAACAAACCCCTTAAAAATTGTTAACCGAGTATTCAAACCTCGGGTCATCTTCTCAAGGAACTGCGAGGAAGTATGTTCTTATTATTGGTTATAAAGGTTGTAATCAGGGTTTAGAAGGTGAGAAGCAAGTAATTTAAATGACGAGTGAATTAAATGGCAATAAAAAAAATAATAACTGTAAAACAACTTTTGGCAAGATAAGGGAAATTAGAAGTCCAACTTAGCTATCCCTCTCAACTATAATGAAACTTGTATCTCAATTCCACTTGGTCAACCTGTACCAGGGCAAGGAAAGTCAAGGGACTAATTGAATTGACCTTTGAATCCTATTTATTTCCTAAGAAAAGGTTGGGATTACTTAGGTTCAGCTCAATTAGCAAGATAACGATTATCAATTATGTTGAGTTACTAAATTCTTAACCAGAACCAAAAGGGGAAAAAGTAAAATTGCTGGAATAATAAAAATATCCTTAGATGGGAAGCAATGGTAACTTAAATCAAAGAGAACAATCATAAACTGAAAATACCTCAAATATCATTAATTCAAAGAACAATCTGTGACATGGAATAATTCATAAATCAAATTATAATAATCAATTCAAATGTTGGGATAAAAGTAAAACTAAAATAAAAGAACATTAAAACCTGGATCCAGAGTTACTCCCAAAACAAGAAGAAGTCCTAAATCCTAAAAGAGAGAGAGAATCTCTCTCTAAACTAAATCTAAATCATGAAAACTAGAAATTGGCGAGCTCTCCTCTTGAATGGGTGCATTCCCACACTTTATAACCTCTGCTCTATGCTGTCTGTACTTGGATCTGGGCCAAAAAGGGCTTCAGAATTTATTGGGGGCGTATTCTGTAAATTCTGATACGTGGCCTCTGTCACGCGTCCGCGTGGGTCACGCGGTCGCGTCATTTGGAGCTTTTCCTTGTCACGCGGTCGCGTCAGTCATGCGACCGCGTCATGTGCGTTCTGCTTAAGGCGCGCGGTCGCGTCAGTCATGCGGCCGCGTCGCTTCTGATTCGTGCTTGGCACACGATCGCGTCATCCATGCGATCGCGTGGATACCAGTTTCCTTAAAGCTCCGTTTTGCCTCCTCCTTCCATTTTAGTATGTTTCCTTTTTCATCCTTTAAGTCATTCTGCCTTAGAAAATCTGAAACTACTCAACACACTAATCATGGCATCAAATGGAAATAAAGGTAATTAAATTAATTGATTTTAAAGCTTAGGAAACATGTTTTTCACAATATGACATAATAAGGAAGGGAAAGTAAAACCATGCAATTAATGTGAATAAGTAGGTGAAGAGTTGAATAAATCACTCTAATTAAGCACAAAAGAACTCATGAAATATGGGTTTATCAACCTCCCCACACTTAAACACTAGCATGTCCTCATGCTAAATCCAAGGTAAATAATTATGGTTAAAGTGATGGAATGTTATGAAATGCAACCTACGCTAAATGCATCTACCTAATAAGTCATGCAATTCTAATTCATCCACTCATATATAAAGCCTACATGTAGTCAAATTATTTCACATTCTCAAGGAGATATATATATATATATAGCTAACCCTTAAATAATAAAGCATTTTAGCAAATGAGATGGGAAAGAAAATATTGTACAAACTTGCAAAACAATTAGTAAATATAAGCACAGATATATGTTGATGAGTTATAGAACCCTCACTGAATTTTGTGTTTACTCTCTAGTCACTCAGTGTTTATTGGGTTTATTCACTCTATTTTTCTTTTTATCCTTAATTTCTATAGCTTTGTTTTTCATCTAACCAGTCAACAATTATGGAATATAGTCATACCAAAAAGTCATGAGGTCTTAATTAAGGTTGTAATGGGGCCAAGGTAAAGGTAAGGATTTATGTATAGGGTTAAGTGAGCTAATAAGTGAATCCTTAATTAGACTAAGATCTCACTTTAACATATATTTTTAGCAAGATAAAACTTCTTTACCTATTCTCCCATATTATCCCACTTATTGTTTACATGCTCATGTTTTTACTTTTTATTTTTATTCCATGTGCATTGTTTTTATTTTGCATTAGGGAATTTCTTTTGTATCCCCTTTTATTTAGATGCTGAAAAATAAAATTTTTTAAAATTTTTTTTTATACACATGGTAGTTGAATCACTTAGATTTTCTCATGAGCATGCTTCCCAAATTTTATTTTTATTCTTTTAACTTTTTCTATCATTTTGTTTCTATTACCCATGTTCCCAAAAGGTTTCCCACATTTAACTCTTTTCATAATTTTCTATCTTAAGCTAACCAAGGATTCACTTGGGATTTTCTTTTGTTTTTCTGCTTAAGGCTAGTAATTTGGCTAAATAGAATAAAGAGGTTCTAAAAGGCTCAAGGGGGCTAACAAGGGTGATGTAAAAGGTAGGCTAATTTGGGGTGAGTGAGCTAAAATCAAATGATGGCCTCAATCATTCTCTTGGTATGTATCTATTCTATATTCTATAACTGGACATATAGATTAAAGCAAAGGAAAGAACATCAGAATAAAAAGAAATGTAACACACAGAAATGAAATTATGGTTTGAATGCAACCATACAATTTAAGCTCAAGACTCACAGGCTGTGTGTTCTCTAACTCAAGCATCATATATCATTTATATATTGTATGCAGGTTTAGTTAAAAATTCCCATTATTCTCATAAAAAAATTATTTAGGGTGGCTTTTAAAGTTTTAATGTTGCTCCTTGATGAAATGTTGTCAGCTTAACTACATCATGTAATGCTATATACAAGTTTTGTGGATTTAAATCTATTATGTTCAAGTTCCTAGCTTACTCTTTTTATATTTTTCAATTTAAACTATACTATCTTATGCTAAAAAGGGTAAACTATGCTAATTGATCCACTAATAAGTTAGAATTGCAATCTAAACTAAATAACTAAAATGAACTAAATAACTAAAATATGAACAAAAAAATTGCAAAATGCAGAAAATAGAGTAAAATACACAAGTAGCAATGTATAAGTACTCATAAAATAACAATAAAAGAAAAAGAGGAAAATACAGAAAAATATCCAAAATAAAAGAAAAAGTATGTAGTAGTTCACCAAAATAAACGCCAGAGATGGCGACCTCCCCACACTTAAAATGAAGCATCGTCCTCGATGCTCAATCAAGCCGGGTGTGAAGGAGTGTCATCACTGGGAGGGATGGTAGTTGGGGTCTCTGTGGCGGTGGTGGGCTGAGAGTCTGGCTGCCGTAGAGGGGAGACTGACTGGATCGGGATCTCCGGATCTGCAGCCTCAAGCTGGGGCATAACCTCCTGATGCGGGGCAGTTTGCTTTGTGGCTGCCTGCTGATGGGTCTCCGCCTGAGAATGAGGCTCCTCCTCGTGCTCATCCTCCTCCTCCTCTAATGGCTCTGATGGTGTGTCGGGCTCGGAGGGGATGTCGGCGCCCTGTCTGATCATCAGCTTCAGATGGGAATAGCGTCGCCTGCTGCGGCGCTTCAATCTCTCATACCGGCGCCTGTTACGGCGCTCCATCTGATCAAGCTGGCGGAATAGATGGTGCACGAGGCGATAAACCGGCTCAGAGGCGGGTGGAGGTGCAGTGGTAGCAGCAGGGGCAGCTGGGGCAGCTGTGGATGAAGAGGGTCCAGCAGACGGAGGGGCTGTCTCATCAGTAGCAGTGACAGGTGGTGGTCTGTAGCCCAAAGCAAGGAAGTTCCTGCTGTGAGGAATGATCTTCCTGCAGTCCGCTGCTGGTGGTCGCTCATCGGCATCCTCCCAAGGCACATCAGCCTGACGGCCTAGCCGTGTAACTAGATAAGGAAAGGGGAGGGTGCCTCGGACATGGACCCTGGCCATATAATGCCAGATAAAACGAGGTAAGTACAGGTCCTTACCCTCCAGCACACACCAGAGGAGGGTGATCATGGTAACCGGGATCTCAGTCTCGTGAGTACTCGGCATCACAAAATTACTCAAGATCTGATGCCAAAGCCGAGCCTCATCATTCAAGTACACTCTCTTGATCCCTCTAGGCATAGTGGTGTTCTGACCCATCTCCCAAGGAACAGCAGGGTCGAGAGCTATCCGTGCCTTCACAGCATCCCAATCAAACCGCATCTGGCCCATGTCCTCCTCAGCCTATGCAAAACCATCTGGCTGATCGGACTTGGCTGGGAGCTGGAGAATGGTCTCTATGGCCTCCTCAGTGACCAGAATTTGCTTTCCCCTCAGGTTCACTACATCTAGGGTAGTAAGGTAGTAGTTGCAATAGAATTTCCGGACCCAAGATGCATTGACCTCTGTCAGTGGTCTCTCCAGAAAGAACCAGCCCCGTTGCTTGATTTGCTCAGTAGTGTACTGTTGGAGGGCTTCTAGAATCTTCAAGGTACATTCCAGGTATAAATTTCTGGAGTTCGCAAAAGCCGGGTACTTCAGTTCACAGTACCGGATTGCAAATTTTATAGGATCATTTGCAGGAAGCAGCTGGTTAGCTTTCTTCTGCTGTGTGAAGTTCTTCTCCCGCCATGATGAATCGTGCATTAGAGCAATGATGGACTGGGAGGAATCTCCTCTCTTGCGCTTGCCTTTACCTTTCCTCTGTGAGGCAGACATCCTGAAAAACAGAAAACCAGGAATTGGATAAAATAGGAAAGCAAATAGGAAATTTAAACAAAGGAAACTCAAAGCGGTAAGGGAGAAATAGAAAAGAAAAATGAGTAATTGAAATGTGATTGAATTAATGTTAAATGAAAAGAAAAAATCAATATGTCATAGTGAGAAAGTTAGAGGAAGTAAAAGTAATCAGAAAAGAGATCAAGAGGGTTAGTATGGTAAAAAGAAATTAGTAAATTAAAATTAGTGAGTTAGGAAAGTAAGTGGCATAGAAAAATTCCATATAACAAGGATTCACAGGTAAGAATAGAAGTACTCATAATCGAATAAAGAAAATAGGGTGATGCTGATTCGAATAGAAATAAAGAAATCAGAAATTGGAATCAGTGAATCACAAATGCAGGTTATGAACCAGGAAATCAAAGAGGATAAGAGAGTCTGCCATAGCATTCATGAAATGGTTTGGGGGAAGCAGAGTAAAACAGAGTTGCCAAACCAAAACAAGAATGAAAACAATTTTCAAAAAATTTGGGCAGCATTCCGGCTAAAATTGGATTGTCTCGGAAAATAAACAGCAATCATATCAGTTCATATGAATTAAAAAATCAAGCTGCATGTACATAGATATAAAATAAACATAAAAATTCAATGTAAACAGCAGCAACATACAAGAAAGCAGTATATGAATCATGATTATAGCAGCAACAGATTTTTGCACATAGGATAAAACAGAAGTAAGAACAGTGCAAGTAAACAAACCTAGATCCACTAACCACAGCCTAAGCTACCTAACAACCTAAAAATCTACTACAACATGCAAGTCTAGCTATCCTAATCATGAACATAAACGGAATAAAAAAAATAGAAAAGTGACGAACGGATAAAAAGGGTTGCGGGTTGCGGAACCTGGTAAGCGGAAGGGGTAGAACAGGGAAGAAGGTGGCTGCGGCGGCGTCCGGCGCGGTGGTGGTGCACGGCGTCGCGGTGGCGGCTGAGGTGGCAGTGGTGGGGGGAGGTATTAGGGTTAGTGAGAGAGGAAGAGGATAGGGGAAAGGAGGGCGGTGGTTGTTGCTGGCTGAAGGGGGTGGGTGGCGGAGAGGGGGGCGCGGCTGGACGGCCGGTGGTGGCTGGGCGGTGCTCGCGGTTGGCAGTGGTGGAGAGGGGAGGAGAGATGAAGAAGGAAGAAGAGAGAAGGGGAGGGGGTGGTACGGCGGTGGCGTCTGGGCGGCGTCGTTGGGGTGGTGGTGTGGTGGCTGGCCGGCGGTGGCTGGGGGAAGAAGAAGAGAGAAGGAGAAGAGGGTTGGGGGTGAAGGGGGGTTGCGCGACTGATAGGGTTCACGGGCTGGGGGGTTATATTTTCGAATCCACGCGGCCGCGTGGGTCACGCGGTCACGTGGTTGGGATGAAAATGGGGGTGATGCGATCGCATGGGTCACGCGATCGCATGAGGGGGGGAAAGAGGGGCGACGCGATCGCATGGGTCGCGCGATCACGTCGCTGGAATTTGTGCTAAACGCACGACTCCAGCGCTGTTTCAGCGCAACTCTCTGTCTCCTTTTTGGGGTGATATGCAATCCATGCGACGCGATCGCGTCGCTCACGCGGTCGCGTGGGATTGACATTGTGCAAGTGACGCGATCGCATGGGGCATGCGATCGCGTGGGCCAATTTGTGCGAAACGCACAAGGGACGCACGATTCCAGCCTAACTTTCTGTTCGTTGGATCCTTACGCCGATATATATATCACGCGGCCACGTGGGTCACGCGGTCGCATGGGTGGTATTTTTCGCGATATGACGCGATCGCATGGGGCATGCGGTCACATCGTGCACCCTTTTTTTTATATGCATGAAAAATACAGAATGCAATGACTATCATGAATGCTTATGCATGATTCCAGGTTTAATAAATTAAAATGAAAAAGGAAAAATGAAAGCAATTAACAAGAAATAAATTGAAAAAGAAGCAACCATACCATGTTGGGTTGTCTCCCACCTAGCACTTTTAGTTAAAGTCCTTAAGTTGGACATTGGAGGAGTATCCTGTTATGGTGGTTTATGTTTAAATTCGTCCAAAAATCTCCACCAGTGCTTGGAATGCCAATAGCCTCCGGGGTCCCAAACTAAGCATGTGAAGCTTCTGAGCAGCTTCAAACAAATTTTTAGGCTCCTGGGGTAACAAATGTCAGAATAAACCTCAGGATTCCAAGCCTTGCGTTTAAGTCCGCCTCCGTCTTGGTCTACATGTCTCCATCCGGGCGGTTTAAAAAGTAGAATCTCACCGTGGTGACCAAACGTTCTCCGTGATCCATGCAATTGAGCATGATACCAATCCGTGTACTTCAAGGTGAAGTGCGGAACCTTATTGAACCTGGTGCACCAGTTCTGAGTACGAGCCAATTCCCTCTTACTCTTAAAGCCGCAGAGAGCTCTAAGTTGGCCTTCTATTTCAAGCAAACCATATTCAAGTGAATAAGTAAAGCTATAAGTTAAGGATTGTACCCACTTGAAGCTTGTATTAGGTGGTAATGGCCTTGGAATTGGTGTTTTTGGTGGTTCTGCAAGTTCTATTTCCTTGTGCTCTTCTGTGAATTATTCCATTTCCTTGCAAAGATCTTCAATAGTATCTGTATCCTGGTCAAAGTCCTCTATGTCTTCCTCATCACTCGAGTCATAGATTGGAGGTTGAGAGAAATCTACCTCCGCATCATCTTCATATTCACTTGGGGAAAATCCTTCGCTCTCAGAGAATTCACTTGCGGACGCAAGTTCATCACTAGGAGAACTAGACTTGTGACTATCATCATCAAGGAAAATTGCTTCTTGGATTATTCCGTCTGATTCTTCATAAACGATTTGCCTTGGAGATTGTAGGGTATCCTCCTTAGCATCAACTGTAGCATTTTGGACGGGGTTTTCCTCAATTCTGGATTCCCAAGGAAGTTCAGCATCTCCTAGATCTTCAACCAATTCTTCTTCTTGAACAATGACAGCTTCTTCCACTTGTTCTAGTATGAATTCATTCTCTGTCTTGTCCACTGGAGTCTCTAGTATTTCTTTCATGCTACGCTCTTCTTCGGGCTGTCCACATGGAGCTGTGGTTGATCCTTGTATATTTGAGCGTCTAGTGGCCCATTGAATTAGTGCTTGCTCCAGTTGTTGAATGGTTGTTTGAAATTTAATTACTGTTTCTTTTAGGCGATCCTCTGCTTCGCGGTTTGCCAGACTTGGACATGATACAAAGGAAAGTGGTGATGATTGGGAACGATTGGATTAGTATTGGGGTAAGGAAGGATCATATGATGGCGAATGGTTAAGAGAAGCTTGTGAGTGTGGTGGTTTGAGGTTATGTTGAAAGGATGGTTCATATACATGGGGTGGGGCTTGTTGGTAGTTACAAGGTTGTCCACCATGTCTTTCAGCTGGGTATGCACGGTAGAATGGTCTTTGTCCAGGATATCTCGGAGGGTGTTGCTGCCAAAAGGGTTGATTAGATCCTCTTGGTTCCATCCATCCTTAATTGGTCTGACCTTGATGCACATTCCTGCTGTAACTTCTATTTCCTTTAACAATATTAGAACCAAACTCAAAGCGAGAGGGGTGAGAGTTCATAATAGCAAATAAAGATAAAAAGGAAAGACAAAAATAAATAAACAAGCAAAAGAAAAATATTTACAATAACCAATAATAAGGCATACATTAGCAGTTCCCCGGCAACGGCGCCATTTTGATGAGAGAACTTTTGCGTGGTCTAGAAAATTGCAGATAAATCCTCGTTGCAAGTATAGTTTCTAAACCTTCAAAAGTCCTTTCATACAAACGTTTTGGTTGTCACAAGTAACAAACCCCTTAAAAATTGTTAACCGAGTATTCAAACCTCGGGTCATCTTCTCAAGGAACTGCGAGGAAGTATGTTCTTATTATTGGTTATAAAGGTTGTAATCGAGGTTTAGAAGGTGAGAAGCAAGTAATTTAAATGACGAGTGAATTAAATGGCAATAAAAAAATAAATAATAACTGTAAAACAACTTTTGGCAAGATAAGGGAAATTAGAAGTCCAACTTGGCTATCCCTCTCAACTATAATGAAAGTTGTATCTCAATTCCACTTGGTCAACCTGTACCAGGGCAAGGAAAGTCAAGGGACTAATTGAATTGACCTTTGAATCCTATTTATTTCCTAAGAAAAGGTTGGGATTACTTAGGTTCAGCTCAATTAGCAAGATAACGATTATCAATTATGTTGAGTTTAATAACTGTTGAGTTACTAAATTCTTAACCAGAACCAAAAGGGGAAAAAGTAAAATTGCTGGAATAATAAAAATATCCTTAGATGGGAAGCAATGGTAACTTAAATCAAAGAGAACAATCATAAACTGAAAATACCTCAAATATCATTAATTCAAAGAACAATCTGTGACATGGAATAATTCATAAATCAAATTATAATAATCAATTCAAATGTTGGGATAAAAGTAAAACTAAAATAAAAGAACATTAAAACCTGGATCTAGAGTTACTCCCAAAACAAAAAGAAGTCCTAAATCCTAAAAGAGAGAGAGAATCTCTCTCTAAACTAAATCTAAATCATGAAAACTAGAAATTGGCGAGCTCTCCTCTTGAATGGGTGCATTCCCACACTTTATAACCTCTGCTCTATGCTGTCTGTACTTGGATCTGGGCCAAAAAGGGCTTCAGAATTTATTGGGGGCGTATTCTGTAAATTCTGATACGTGGCCTCTGTCACGCGTCCGCGTGGGTCACGCGATCGCGTCATTTGGAGCTTTTCCTTGTCACGCGGTCGCGTCAGTCATGCGACCGCGTCATGTGCGTTCTGCTTAAGGCACGCGGTCGCGTCAGTCATGCGGCCGCATCGCTTCTGATTCGTGCTTGGCACGCGATCGCGTCATCCATGCGATCGCGTGGATACCAGTTTCCTTAAAGCTCCGTTTTGCCTCCTCCTTCCATTTTAGTATGTTTCCTTTTTCATCCTTTAAGTCATTCTGCCTTAGAAAATCTGAAACTACTCAACACACTAATCACGGTATCGAATGGAAATAAAGGTAATTAAATTAATTGATTTTAAAGCTTAGGAAACATGTTTTTCACAATATGACATAATAAGGAAGGGAAAGTAAAACCATACAATTAATGTGAATAAGTAGGTGAAGAGTTGAATAAATCACTCTAATTAAGCACAAAAGAACTCATGAAATATGGGTTTATCACAGGTCAATATGATCTCTCGGCTTTTAACTGGAATGCAAACTGCAGCTGGCAGTACCCAAGAAGTATCTCCTGATGTAGATGCTTATGATCCTGATCAACCCACCATGGAGGAGGTGAATTACATGAGAGAACCCTATGGAAACACCTACAACTCTTCATGGAGGAATCATCCTAACTTTTCATAAAAGGATCAACAGAAACCTCAGCAAGGTTTCAATAATAATCAAGGTGGAAGGAACCAGAATAGGTTCAACAATAGACCACCATTCCCATATTCTCAAGGGAATATGAAGACCCCTAAGCAGAGCCTCTCTGACTTAGTCACTCTAGTCTCTAGCCTCTCTAAGACCACTCATAGTTTTATGAATGAAATAAGGTCCTCCATTAGAAATTTGGAGGTACAAATGGGTCAACTGAGCAAGAGGATCCCTGAGACTCCTCCTGACACTCTTCCTAGTAACACTGAGGTGAATCCAAGAGAAGAGTGTAAGGCCATAACCACTGAGGAAGAGGCCGAATCTGGAGAGACTGGAAAGGCACTGAACGCCAGTGAGAAAGATCTCACTAGGCGTTCAATGCCCAGAATGGCAGCAAGCCTAGCGCTGAACGCCAGCGAGGAACCCCTCACTGGGCGTTCAACTCCCATCCTGGCAGTAGAGCTGGCGTTGAATGCCAGCCAGGGAGCACTGGCTGGGCGTTCAACGCCCAAACAGGCAGGAACTCTAGCGCTGAACGCCAGTGAGGAACCCCTCACTGGGTGTTCAACACCTAACTAGACAGGAAAGCTGGCGTGGATACCCCTGCTGGGCGTTCAACGCCCAAAATGGTAAGGGAACTGGTGTTTAATGCCAGTAAGGGTGCACAACATTTGCGTTTAATGCCTAAATAGCCATCAGAGCTGGCGTTAAACACTAGCAAAGGCACACCCTCTGAGTACTCAATTTCCACTCAAGAAACCTCTATCCAAGAATTAAAGGAAGCTAAGGCTCATATAGAGACCATAGAGGTTCCTTTGCATGCACTTCTGGAGTACATGAGTTTTGATGATTACTCATCCTCTGATGAGGATGAAGACACTAGGGAAGAGCAAGTTGCTCGTACCTAGGAGCTCTCATGAAGTTGAAGAAAACAAGGAAAAGCACACACAGCAAAGTGTGCATGCGCACAGCCTTGCGTGCGCGCGCACATACAAGAATTTCCATGTGTGCGTACACACACACACCTGTGCGTACGCACAGGTCGATTTTCAGCCGCGTGTGCGGACGCACAAAATGCACACATTTGTGCGTCCGCACAGGTCCCTGCACGTGAATTCATTAAAGATGCACGTGCTTTGCGATTTCTGAGGCCTCTTGGCCCATTTTGGATGGCTGAAATGCTATTTTGGAGTGCTATATAAAGGAGACTTCAACACCTATCAAGGAAAGCACATGGGGGGAGCATTAGAGCAATTTTTACATAGTTTTCATAGTAATTAGGAGTAGGAGTAGTGTAGAGTAGATAGCTCTCCTAGGATTTATCAACTTTTACTGTAGCATTTTATAGCAAGTTTTGATTTCCATTTTAATTCATCAATTGTAAGTACTCTCAATTTCCTCTTTAATTCAAGCACTTTTACTTGCAATTTCTCTTGGTTCAAGTTACTTTGTTCATATTGTAATTTTGTGTTTCTTGGAATTTTGATTGATGAATTTTACATTTCATGCTTCCTTTATGTTTGCTTGCTTGTTTATGTTTGGTTTTGTTGATAGTTAGTTATAGTTTTCCAAGTTCCCTTACAATTTCTCATGCTTCACTTTTATGCACACAAGGTGTTTGTGAAAATGCCAACTCTAGATTTTGAATAAATTTTCCAACCTTGGCTTGTGGTTTGAGTTCCTAAGATACTAGAGTCATAATGTCCGACATTTAGTGGTAATTCTTGGGTAGTTAGTTGACTCTTGTTTCCATTGACGCTAGCCTTTTATCAACTAGTTTGGTAAGTTAGTTAGGACTTATGGATTAAGGTCAATTATGCTTGCTTGACTTACTCCTCGATGGTTGGGGTTGACTAGGCGAGATTGACTCATGATAATTACCATAGTTGTGGTTATGGCAATGATAGGATTCCTTAGATCCTCACTCCCAAGTCAAGGCTCTTCAATTGCATTTTCACTAGTTTTGATCCTTTTTACCTTTGCTTGCATCAATTTCCAATTTTGATCATTGTTTAGTTCTTTTATTGCTTAGTTCTTTTAATCTTTCATTTCTTGCTTGAAAACCCTTTTTCCTCACAACCGAAAGAGAAAACATTTCATTTGCATTCCTAGGGAGAACGACCCAAGGTTTAACTACTCTCGGTTATTTGTTTTGATTTTATTATTTGATTGATGCTCAATTGTTGGGTTTAGACTATACTTACAATGGACAAATTCTACCTTTAGTGTGAAAATCCAAACCTGTGCATTTGGGCACCCGTCACTTTCATATTCCCTGTGTCATAGGAGAAACAAAAATTGACAGAGGATTTTGTGATCTAGGAGCGAGCATAAATGTGATGTCTCTTTCTCTTATGAAGAAGTTGCAAATCAACGAGCTGAGGTCCACGGATGTAATCATACAATTGGCTGATAAAACTCAGAAGCAGGCTGAAGGAGTGGTGGAAAATGTGTTGGTAAAAGTAGGAAACTACTTCCTCCCCACTGACTTTGTTGTTCTGGACATGGAGGAAAGTTACCTCCATCCCATTATTCTGGGGAGACCATTTCTAGCTACTGGTCGAGCACTCATTAATGTAGAACAGGGAGAGTTGATACTGAGAATACATGATGAGCAGCTCACTTTTTAGGCCTTCAAGCCCTTGCATGAACCTGAACAAAAGAACAAGGAATTGAAGCAAGAATACATTGAGAGTCCCCTGAAAGAGAACAGCAATGAACCACAGAGTCAGCAGTTGAAGCTTACCTTGATGGATAAACAAGTAGCTTAAGAGAAGAAGCAACCAAATGAGTTCAAGGAAGAGCTAAAGCCACAAGAGTTGAGAGAAACAGCTAACAAGGAACTTCCTGACACAACAAGAGTCAATGGGGCACTACTGGAAAAAGAGAAAAGAGTTGTGAAGAGACCACCAAGGGGATGGAGAAACAAGAAGGTTCCTACAGAAGGTTTCTCCCCTGGAGACAAGGTGATATCAATCCATCATCCAACAATCCCACCCCATCTTCCCACCATTCCATCTCAGTTACCTCAAGTGTTCACTATCAGAAAAATCCTTTCCCTGGAGCACTTAGAAATCATCAAGGAATCAAGTGGAGAAAGCTTTACAGTTAGAGGAAATGACCTCAAATATTACAGTCCACCATAGCAGTAAACCAACCGTCAAGCTAGTGACGCTAAAGAAGCGCTCCATGGGAGACAACCCATGATTTACCTTCTTTGATTTTAATGTTTCAGTATGGATAATAATTGTTGCTCTAACATGAATTCGAGCTTGTGTAGACAATTTTGATAAATTATCATGACATTGAGAAGCATATGATCTAATTCTAAGTTTGGTGTGCCTACAGGCACACTAAGATTCCTTTCAAAAATAAGGATCATAGTGCCAGTTTGACATTTGTTTCTTGGAATATATAGCCAAACATTAAGTTTGGTGTTCTATATATTGCAAAAACAAGTCATGAGAGTCAAGGTTTTCTTGAGTGTTGAAAGTCATAAGAGTGCAACCATGGTTATAATTTTTAGTTCATAGCAAAATAAAGTTTTTCTCATGATAGTTTAACCAAAAAGTGACACTTTGAACCGTATGACCAAACACCAAGTTTGGTGTCCTCCAATACTATATATATGGTGACACCAAAGAGAGTCACGGTTGGTTAAACAAGCATGAGGAATGATAGTCAAGGTTTTAGTTTTAAATATGAATTGTTCTTTTGCTACCACCCATTAGTAATCATTCCTTGTGTCTTGTTGTGATGGTTAGGTGAGCAGAGCACTATTTAATGAAAGGGACAAGACAAAGAAGGGTAGGCTAGCATGAAGACAAAAGTGGATCACATGGCTTGAAGAGTGAATCTGCACTTCCTTGGAAGAACCACTAAGAAGACCGAAGAGATATGCTTCATGAAGAGGCAATTTTTATCTTTATTCAATTTTACATGCAAACCCTTGATCTATAAATTTGCCTAAGGAATCCTAGCCATCCAATCTTCATTAAAGCTTACTATAAAAAGTCTCACTTGAACCGTGCATGTGAACTAAAATTTCACACTTCCTGTACTCATGATATTCAACTCTTGTGTTCTGTAAAACCAAAACCTAGAAACCGTGCTCCTTGTGCAACAAAACACCCTTGTTCACTTGCTTCCATAACACTACCTTAACTTCAAACACTTTTCCTCCGACAGTGCATCACACCAACCAACCTTCTTTATCAACCTTTAACCTCAACTCGGTCAACCATCAAGAGAAGCATGGCTTCTTCTTCAAGCTCTAAAAGAAAGAGAGGAAAGGAACCAGTCACTGAGGGAGCTGAAAATGACTATGATCAATGGAAATTCAGATCATGGTTCCACCAAATGCAACTTGGGTGGATGAATGATAAAAGGATATATCCAGAAATTCCTTTCCTGTTGCCCGAGGAGGGATGCCTAGAAATAAAAGCCAAGATCAGAAAGAGAAAGTGGGAAGAGCTGACCTCACCAATCACCAGGATTAATGCTAACATCATAAGGGATTTCTATGCTAATGCTACAAGGATAGATATGACTGAAGCACCAACCTACAAGAGTTTTGTACGGGGTGTAGAAGTAGACTTTAGCCCGAAGGCTATTATGAAGGTCTTAGGACTAAGGTAAGTACATTTTGACGAGCTAGGATACCAACAAAGAGTGAACAGAAACCCCGATTATGATGAAATTTACAGTGATATCTGTGTGGTAAATACTGACTGGGAGAGAGACAATAAAGGAGGGCCAAAGTACCTGAGAAGAGAAGATCTAACTCCAGAGGCAAAATGTTGGTATGAACTTATAAAGAGATCAATTTTGGGGACAGTGAACACCTCGAAAGTTAACAAGCAAAGAGTTGTCATGCTACATTGCATAATAGTGGGAGGAGAGGTAAAGGTTCATGAGATCATTACAAAGGACATTCAAAAGATCTCAGATAAGAATGTTGCAGAATCCTAGTTATACTACCCTAGCACTATAATGCGGTTATGCATGAAGGCCAGTGTTCCACTGGAGGATGCAAACCCAACATGGCTGCATCCCGGCATGCCTATGACCCTCGAAAGGATGATGAGTGTCACAGAGGCACAGCAAAGTCGAAGACCATAAAGGAGGAGAAGGAGAGAAGAACCACAATAAAGAGAAGAGCAACAAGAAGAACAAGAAGAGGAACAACCATTCCAACCACAAAATAACATGGACATGGGGCAAATGCAAGAAGCAATTGAAAGGCTATCAGAACAGTACATGAGAATTCAAGAGAAGTAGGAAGAATTCCACTCACAGTACATGAGCGCTCAACAAAGACAAGAGGAGCTTCAGTTGAGGATGATGAGTCAACAGAGAGACTATGAGTCAAGATCCTTGGTTATGCAAAGGGAACAAGCTTCAAAGTCTCAAGAATATTTCAACCAGCTGGCCCAGCTTCAAGTTGAGAACATGAGAGCCTTCAATGAGTTCACGACCCTTCAGGATGCAAGATATGGAGTTCAAGCTGACTATAACATAAATAGTCAAGTCAAGCTCAACTACATTGCCGAACATCTACATAGCATGGACCCAGAATTTCCAATTTATGATGAATACTTCAAGGGAAGGAGTGACAGAGAAATAGACAGAGCAATACGCCTTAAAAACAGAGTGGAAGAGACAATGAAGAAAGCTGGATTCTGTCAAAAGCTAAAGGGAAAAGGCGGGAGAAACTAGTAAGCAAGCAAGCGAAAAGAAGAAGAAAGACAAACAGGATAAAAAATGAAAGGTGGACCTTCTCCGTGTCTATCACATTCAATAAAGAAAGAACATGTTTGTTTTTAGTTGATGGTAGCTTTTAGTTTAAGTTGTTTTGCATCCTGTGTGTTTAATCTTGCAATAAGTATGCTAGCCTAAATGTGTGTTCTTTCACTTTCACTTGTTAAATGCTTGTCTTGCCCCCTGAGTCTTTCCAATTAAATAAAAGATTTGAACAAGAAGTGGAGTAGTTCTTTTTTAGCAGGTAGTAAAATAACAGTAAGTGGTGGTATATATCTTTGATTGTGTAGTAGCTCACTTATAATGAAGAAAGGATAGATTGTTCTCTTTCTAATTGAAAATTAGCATGCTGTCTATGAATCTTAGCAAATAAAAGTCCTTGGTTGAAAGAGAAACAAACAAAAAGAAAGAAAAAGAAAATTCAAAAGTGGCAGCAAAAACAAAAGAAAGAAAAGAATAAAGCTAGACACCAATAGCTTAGACTTTAGGACATATGCCTGTGGTGCCTCTGTACTAGGATTTGCTTGGATGATTAGGTTCTATGGAGTGTTTTAACACTTGGTAACTTGGGTTAACTAACTCGGGATTATCAACTGAAAATCCATTATCAAGAGCAACCTAGTTACAAGACATTTAGTAACCCAAAGAGGTGCTGGGCATCAATGATCTAAGAAGAATTGTGAGCCAAGTGTCTGTAGTGAATAATGTGTTGAGTGCAAATAAGCTGAGAAACTGCTACACACATGACACTGAGCTAAGGTTTATAGGAATAGAAAATGAAGAAAAGTAATTACCAAGGATAAGTAAATAATAAGAGGTCATGGCAGTGTGTTAACTGATGCTTGAAGGAGGCATTCTATGCTTAAAGATCAATAAGAAGTTAGCTACTGCATTGTCTGCATAAAACCCCATGAGCTACAAATAATGCTTTGTTGATATCAATACTCCCTTTTGTTTCATTCTTTCTTCCTAATAATTCAATACTTGCTTAGGGACAAGCAAGATTTAAGTTTGGTGTTGTGATGCCAGGGCATCTTAGGCTAGTTTCACTAGCCTTTTTCTTTGTTTTTAATAGGTTTTATGCACTTTCTTGAGTTATAAGTAAGCCATTTGGGTAGAAATTCATGTATGCCTATATTCATTCAACCATGAGTAATTTGATGCAATTTCATGATGATTTATGCTATGATTACTTGTATGCTATGAATGATAAAAATTCTCATGATTTTAGCAAAGCTTTGAAGCATTCATTGGTTAATGATAGGTGAAGGAAGGCATGGAGAAAGGTTGAAGAAGGAGCATGGAAAGGATGAAGAGGAAGCAACGTTGGTGGCCAAGTTGGACCACCAACGTTGCCTCAAACGTTGGAAGAGAAACAGAGCACTTCACTGTAAACATGGCTGATGCTCACGTTGGAGGTGGCATTGGGGGTCCAACGTTAACCCCAATGTTGTGAGAAAATGATAAATTCTAGGGCTGAAAGAATTTTGAGTGGCGCGTAGGTGCCTATGACGCGTACGCGTAAAAATGCAAATTTTGATATCCGCGCGGAAGCGTGCATCACGCGTACGCGTAAATAAGCATTTTTGACCTGTTTGCGCGGAAGCGCACGGTACGCGTACGCGCCAAGACCGAACGTTGGAGTCCACCGTTGCATCAAACGCTAGCCTCCAACGTCCGCGATGCTCAGCCCACAATTCAGATTGGAAAATTTTGAATCGACGCGTACGCGCCAGTGACGCGTACGCGCGGATGAAAAAAAAATAGCAATGGACGCCTAAGCACACAGTACGCGTACGCGTGAAAGTGCCAACGTTGGAGGTCCAACGCTGAGGCCAACGTCCCCTTCCTTGTTTTAAACTACAAAAATGAAAATCTTGCATCCACGCGCACGCACACCGTATGTGTACGCGTGGATGAGCTTTTTGGCCCATTTGCGCGGAAGCGCACGGTAGGTGTACGCGCGAGTTAGCTGACGTTGGCCCTCCAACGTTGAGTCAAACGCTAATGACAGCAAGCTTTCTGGTTTTGCTAGTTTATTTTAAAATGGCGTTTGAGTCAACGTTGATCCTCAAACGTTGACTCAAACGTGAAGCATCAGGATTCAAAATATCACACAGATCTCTTCTCAACACTAAGGGCAACCAATTGGATCCATCTTTAACCCAATTCTATGAAGGCCAAAAGCCCAATTCAAGGCTTGAGGATCAATGGAAAAAGTGTATAAATAGCTTAGAATTTAAGTTAGAAAGGGGACTTTTACACCTTTTTCCATTTTTAGTTTTCACTTACTGCACTTTGAATTTCAGAATGTATTTTACAATTCTAATTTCTATTTTGAGAGCTATGAACAACTAAACCCCTTTCATTGGGTTAGGGAGCTCTATTGTAATTCAATGGATCAATAGTAGTTTTCATCTTCTTCTTCTTTCTTTTCTCTTGATTTTTGTTAGAAAGCTTTCGGTCTTAATTCAATTGGAGAGTTGTCTTGAGAGAGAAGCTATCCATAATTGGAATTCTTCAGAGCCTTGAGAGAGAAATGAAGAATTCATGCTAGAATTACTTTCTCACATTGGATTAGATTGGGGTTTGGATGGATATAGTGACATGTAATCCTACCAACACTTTGATCTATGAATTTGTGTGGTATAGTCAGTGACCGAACTTCAACTCTTCCCATGAGCAATTAAATCAAGACATTTGGTAATTTTTCATGCTTAGAGAGATTGGTGAGCCAAGACATTGGGATCCAATCATCTAAGATTGCCAAGCAATGTCAATGAATGCATTGATTGAGGAAGAGGTGAAAATGATTTGATCCGGAGAATTCAATATCTCCTAAAATCTAATGAACTCCCCATTCTCTGATCTACCCATTCTATTTACTTTCTGCTCTTTAATTTCATGCTAATTACCCCTTCCCATTTAATTTCTTGCAATTTAAGCTTCTGCACTTTAATTCCCTGCAATTTAATTTCCAGCTTCTTTAATTTTTTGCAATTTAAATTTCCCGCCAATTTTACTTTCTGCAATTCCCAATTCAATTCTGATTTAGCTCAACTAGTGAAATTCTCCAATTATAATTGATCGATCTACCAATCCCTGTGGGATTCGACCTTACTCTTTTGTGAGTTTTTACTTGACGACAATCCGGTGCACTTGCCGGAAGGAAATTGTTGAGAGACAGTTTCCGTGTATCAACCGCGATCATCAATCTCCTCTGCTTTAGATCAAACACTGTATGGCCACGGTCATCCAATCTGAAGGAGGGTGAAGCTCTAGCAGTTCATTCTCTTTGGTGATCCTACTCAAAACGCCACATACAAAGTCGAATCTTCCGGATCAGAGGATGCTACTCCTTTGGGTTCTAGCCTCTACCATAGAAACCCTAATCTCTCTGTAAATCAGCTAAACTGGTGTCTCGAGAAGTCCCCAACGAAGTCTTGGATTAGCCGTCTGAGAGATGTATAGTCAAGTTGGCGGTTCGTGCTTTCCAGCCACGTATTCACATGAACCCAAGTTGAAACGGATGGTTGTCAGGCATGTGATCTTAGTATGATGAACGGAGCTGATTGTCATGGATCATCCCATTCACCATATTGAAGAACGAATATACATCTTAAAATTAAATCAAACACAGAACGAAGAGAAACAATAATTGTTCATGAGAAAATATTAAGTTCAATTCTCTAATCCATAAGCCACGCAAGCTCTCAGGATCTCAATTCAAACCAGGAATTTATTGATCAAAAGAGTTGTGAGGGAAAGAGCTTCAAACCGAATTCTATGATCCCTCTTCCAAGGCTCACATAGAGATTCAAGAATATCTAAATCCCCTTCCGGTAGTGATCAGATCTATTAAACACAGAAGTTTTCCCTTAGCTACAACAAGTAGATTGAGAAGAAGAAGAATTTTATTAATTCATTTGAATTACAATAGAGCTCTTCCCCTCAATGATTGGGATTTAGTTAATCATCGCTCTAAGAACAATTGCAGGAAATTGAAATTGCATGAAAATAAACCAAAACTTAATACAAGCAAATGTAAAGTTGCAGAATGTAAAAGTGTATAAAACTAAGAGTCCTAAGTTAAACTCTAGAGTACGTCCTCCTTCTAAGTTCAAAACTCTCCCTATATATACTATTCTCTGATCTTCAAATGAGTCTTCAAGTACTTGGATGTGGGCCCTTGGCCTTAGTTGAAGCAAGTTAAGATTTATTCAGGCCATTTCTGACGTTAACGCTGGCGTTAGCTCCCTAACGCTTTTATACTTGCATGAGTGCCCTTAGAACTGGCGTTGGTACTGGCGTTAACAGCATTGTTAACGCCACAATTTTCTTCCAAGCCGGCATTAATACTGGCGTTAACATACTAATGTTTCCATTAACGCTGCCTTCATTCTGGCGTTGCTACTAGCGTTAACACACTAACGTTGCCATTAACGCTCTTCATGTTGTGCGTACGCATTCTGTCATGTGCGTGCGCATCCTTGTGAGTTTTTCCACATGTGTGTACGCACACTGCTTCGTGCGTGTGCACACTAACAAATTTTCCTCTAGTGCGTACGTACACTGCTTCGTGCGTACGCACACTAGACAATTACATCACAGAAGTTGGCCCGGTTGAGGAATGATATTAATTCCTTCTCTCAGAAAGATGGAGAGTCACTTTAGGAAGCTTGAAAAAGATAGAATGAGATGCTGAGAAAGTTCTCTCATCATTTATTTTTTGAGTTGCTACAAATACATACCTTTTATGATAGAGTCTCTCAAACCTCCAGAATCATGATTGATACATCAACAGCAGGATCATTACATAGAAAAACACCTGAAAAAGTTTTAAAATTGATTGAAATAGTAGCATCCAATAACTACAAGTACTCAACCAAAAGAACAATGAAAAGAAGAGTGATGGATTGGACATACTGGACCCACTCTTAGCACAAAATAAAGTCATGTCTTAACAACTCACTTCACTCACTAAACAAATGGGAAAATGCAAGTTTTGGCCATCAGGACACAAGTTATCATCTGTGAATTGTGTGAGGGAGCTCATAAGAATGAAAAATATGAATTATTCAAGGATGTCTAACCTTCCACTGAGCAAGTGAATTATATGGGTAATTCTTCAATACAACAAAATAACCCTTTCTCAAAAATATACAATTCTGGATGAAGGAATCACTCAAATTTTGATTGGGAAAATCAAGGACAGAAAAATTTTAATGCTCTATACCAACAGCAAGTACCTCCTATTCAATCACATAATCCTCAAAAATCTTCATCTCTTGAGATTGCCATGGAAAAATGATCTCAATCAACCTCCATATTTGTTCAACAGACTTCTAGCTTCATGCAAGAAACACACACAAACTTCAAGAATCACAAAGCTTCTATAAAAAATTTAGAGGTGCAAGTGGTACAAATTGCTAAGAAATTAGCAGATAAGTCAACAAATACTTTTTCAAGTGACACAGTACCTAATCCTAGAGAGGAATGCAAGTGACGCCATGGTTTGCTGACATGGCTAACTATAAGGTTAGGAATGTAACGACCCAACTTCTAGCATGCCATGATCACACTAGAGGATAAGCATTACTAACTTGCTTTCCTTAACTTTAACTAGTATTTATTATAGGAGCCTGATTCACTGTTAAACGTAGTTATTTTGCGGGCTAATTATTTTTGAAAACGCGTTCAGTTTGATAAGCAGAAACATTCATAGATAAGGGTAATAACAGATAAAGTAGTACTAGAACTTACACATATTTACATGACATGTTGATCAACATTACTAGTTATGGAATCTCTTGGAGTAGTTAGCTATTAACTATTTATACATATATACACATATGATATCTCCTAACCCCTCTAGATTACAAAAGTGAGGAAATAACACTTTAGGTCTTCAAAATCTTGAGCCAAGCTGATGCCATCAAAATACAAGATATCATCCATCACTCTTCTGCACGTTTATACAACATTACTAATTCATCGGTGCTCCATCTGAAGGAATAAAAGGGGTAATAACTTGGCGGGTCTTAGTAAGGCTGGGTTGTTAGTTAAGTTTATTATTTTTATATTATTACTAAATAACAGTACTTGAACATAAAATATAGGAAATAGTAGAAAACAGAGAATATAGAAAAATAGTAAGAAAACAGAGAATACAAAAAATAAAATATAATAATAAAAATCACACACATACAGAATGTATATCAAAAAAATATGCGGCAAACAAGTATGATGCACATTTGATCCTAGTGCAGGTCTTGAGCTCATGTGTCGGTTGCTTACCCACTGCCAATATTACCTGACGCCAATCCCGGATATGGCTTTCCATAACTATGCATGTTACAACATCTCATCTTCCCTCATTGGCAGCTCTACTCTCTTAAGCAGGTAAAGGTTTAGAAAGGAATTCTTAGTTGCTAGGCGTCCCCACTATATAGTGATTCAAGTCGGTCCAGCCCAAAGGCTCTCTCTCAAATCCAACCCGAAGGTTCTTTTAACAATTATCTCACAGTGGCCCAAGTCGGCCTAACCCAAAGGCTCTCTCAATAACAATCTTACGCTTGAAGCCCTCGCAATCATTATCTCAGCCTAAAAACTTTCGCGATTATTATCTCAGCACGAAAGCTCCTGTGGTTAATATCTCAGCCCAAAGGCTCTTTTAGCATTTATTTACAACATACTATTTCTTAACATTTTATTCAACATAATTCTTTCCTCATATGCTTCTCTAAGTATTTTATGAAGAAATCCCTAGATTCTAGGTTTTAAATGGTCTTTTTTCGTCTTTTACCTTAATTACCATAATATTTTTAAATGTTACATTATTTACCTCAATCTTTACTTAAATTCTTTTTATATCTTTTAACCTCTAAATATTACACTTACATATTATGTTTAATCTCAAAAATTTAGTTACTTATATTTTAATCCATAAGCGTTGATTAATCACCTTTTACCTTACCAACATTTTAGTTAATTACCTTAGCTCCGCAATATTTTAATTAATCAAATTTTTACCTATATAACTTTAATAATATATTTCTCCGATTATTATTCTCATAACCTCATTTCACTTTTTATTATTCATAAAGTATAGTGCTTAGCGCCCACAATTGGAACCCAATGCCTTCATGAAAAGTTCATTACGTGTCGCAAGCGCCTAACACCAACTTTTGGCATCCAGCACCTTCGAGGGTTCAATTAATGGGTGCCCAGTGCCCAAAATGCATGCATGGCTAGCGGCCAATGCCCAAAATCTCCAACAGTGGGGCACCCAATGCCCAAATCAATTTCTAGGGAGAGGAGCCCCAACGCCCAAATCATTTTATGCTTTTAGGGAACACAAATACGTCTCGTAAACATAAGTTTAAATATCAAACGTTCAATAATCAATCAAGCATAAAAAACACAACTCATTCATGTTAATTTACCTAACTTTACCTCTTGATGTTAGCTTACAAAATTGATTTCCTCTTGACGTTGTCTAGCTCGCTTTCCTTCATAATTTTCGATAAAAAATAGCTTATAAATCATAATATATATAATAACCAAATCTTCATTCATGAGCTCAGGAAGAAGTTTCTCACCTTACGAAATCGGATATGATTATGAAGAGGAAAAAGAAACGAACACTTTAATCAATTTAAAATCTTCGTTGGGGTTTTAGAATAAAAGAACTGAACTTCGGAAGTTTGACGACAATAGAATTTCAGCTTTTCTCTCTTATTTTTCTTTTTCAAGTTACGTATGAAAACTTGATGGAAAGCAAGAAGTGGCTCTCGAGTCATATATGAAGAGAGAAAAATCAAGCGTGCAGGAGGTGGCTGAATGTGGTAAGGTCGTGGGAGTTATAAGGTGACTCATCAAATATTTATTAATAAATAAAATATCATTAAAGAGATAATTACTAAAACTAGATGCACTAGATTATTAGTAATTATATTTCTAAAATAAATATATGAGCTACTAGTATAAATGATATTAGTAACAAGAGTGTCGGTATTAATTCATGCCAATAAATTTTTAGTCCGGTTATTATATTATTATCATAAAATATCATAATTAAAATATCAATATAATAAAATATTAATATAATAAAATATTAATATAATAAAATATTATTTGAAAATATTTTCACATTTAAATTTTTTTTTTTTGCATATTTGAAATCGGTTCGTCAAATGGAGTCTATTCGTGTAATCTCGAATTTTACAATTTTTCTAAAGTTTGAAACTCGAGAAGTCCGTTACTGAAAATTTAGGTTATTATAGGGAAGGTTATCCCAAAAGAATTGAATTGGAATTAAAAAAATTGGTTCATGATGCTCTTCCTGTGAGATGATTCGTACCTTTTTAAAATGGATCTCACTAGGGAGACAATGGATTATTTGTACAATGTGTACAATTGGTTATTGAGTTACAAAATGAACATCCTCCTACTATCTAGAATAACCATTCGAGTACTAAGGATAATAAACATCTTCCCAAAAGATTAAATTGATTTTGGGGTTCACCAAGAATCGAACTCTTGACATTTCGGATCTAACACTCTAATACCATGTCATGATACCACTCATCCCAAAAAGTTCACTTGATGGGAAAGGGTAACACTAATGATTATATCTCTAATACTCCCTAAATCTCCATTGTATACATTGTATAAATATTCCATTAGCTCCTCATATTTTTCCTTTTAAAATATGTTCAGATAACATAATCAGGAGGTGTATTTATATTTGTTTCTTTTACGGTTGTTATTTACGTATCTTCTGGCAAATTTTTCTCTTACCTTTTGTATTTGTTTTGGTATCCCCCTATTTGGGTATTATTTATGTGATTGGATGGCGTGGCTAAACAAACTCCAAATTCTGCAAGCTCAACTTGCCGCGACTAGGTGTCGTGTCCCTGCTGCTATGGTTCTACTTCCTTATTAGTAGCTCGCAGTATCGACACTTTGTTTGGAAAGTAGTCATCCAATCTTCCTCTTACTCACATTATTAATCTTTTCCAAGTTGAGACTGTTGAGGCTGTTTGGAACCTATTGGTCAACTACCTTGTATTTTAATGGTGCCCTTGCTTCTAGGTGACTCTTTGATTTTAAGTGCTATAGTATGAACTTCTGGTATATTTGTAAGAAGGAATTATGAATATTGAGAGTCGAGATGATTTTTTTAAGGATGCATCATTGATACCCAACCAACAAAATACATACGGCATAAAAATTTTGATGTAAAGCACAGAAAATTTTAAATGGCCACAATTGACTCATTTAATTAATAAAATATTCGTAACAAAAACTTATGTACTATGTGTAAAAATTTTAATGTTATAGATAAAAATTTTTATATTATGTATAAAATTTTTTATGCTATATGGATAAATTTGTGCTATGTGTAAAAAATTTTGTGCTATGTCAATAAATTTTTATACTCTTCAACAAAAATTTCTATAGTGAAAAAATGTGGAAATAGAGTAGCCGTGATATATACGCGTACTATTTTTTATTAAACTTGGTTAAACATAATTTTAGACATTTAAATAACAAATATTTCTTATACGCAGGTTTAGTCCAATAAGTATTACATAGAGTGATATGCAGCTTTCTGGTCAAGAACCTTTGGCACAACTGTGACCATGTGAGTATTGATTGGTGGAACACAAATACACGCTGTTATACCCATTTGCTCCTTCCACTTCATGCAGGGCCTAATGGAATCTAATTTCATTTCTTTTTTTAACTAGAGCCACTAGGAGTCAAAACTCATAAGCACACAAGAAGTTTGAACACTCAAAAAAAAAAAAAGTTAGGAACATATTCTTAAAAAAAAAAAAGTGAGAAGAGTTCGATTCCTCTATATTCTCATTATGAGGATTTTTTAAAGAAAAAACAAATTGATGTAAATAAAAAAATTAAGAACCAACAATTTTAATTTATGTTGGCTAATATTTTTAGTCAATAGTCTGATATCTTTAGTCTAACAGTTTATCACTATATTTCTAGCCAATACTTTTAAATATTATTCACTAATTATGAAGTAAAAACAATAAATATTAATATTTTTTTAGCCAACATTGCTATTTGTAAATATTTCATTCGTGAACTAGAAATAAAATGCTTAATTTTATTGAACTTATCATCAATGTCGAACCCATGTGAGCACTCAACTAAACGACCAAGAATATAATCCAAATTAGCTAAGGAATTTCCATTAAGCAAGGGAACAACCTTCATGCTCCAAACCTTTTTGCCAAAAGAGGCAAATTGGAAGCGACCAAAAACTATTGACTCTATCATGAATAGCGCAAGTACGTACGGTCACAAAAGAATGTAACATCTTTAGCTAGACAAATGCACAATACAAAATTTGAAGCTTGCACACGTGTCTGCTTAAGAGGTAGAAGGTGCGAGGAAAACTATGTAATATAGGGAATTCAGATTTAACGATATTGATGCAAAGCAACCGTAGCTAGCTTTGGTTAGATAGGCTTTAATTTGTTTTCCACATGCATGTTCCTTGATTGGCTGGCTTGTGACTTGTCTTCTTTACCAATCAAAGTTTCAAATCAATGCTGCTTGAAGATAGGAGCATGACATGATGGAAGCCTCTTTAGTGTGTATGATTTTTTTTTTTTTTTCTTTATTTTAATTTGAGTTTACAAATGTGTAAAACTAAATTTGCTGCAGGTGATTCCTTCATCGAATTAAATTATGAAAATATCAGTTATCAAATCGATTATTATATATTTTTTTATAAATATATATATATTATTTAATTTATTTTTAATATATATTATATAATTTAATATATATTTTATACTAATAACTGATTTAATGACTGATTTTTTTCATATACGTAACATGGTTGTTAAATTATTTACTATTACTTTCAGATGCGGGTAAGCTTTTGTTATTTTTAATTTTTTCCCCAAAATAATTTGCATTTAGTTATCGAAGATAATTTTGTTTGAGGACACCATTATTAAATATTTTGTAATAAGCAGGGACGAATCCAAAAATATTATTCTGGAGGGGCCAATAACATATATAATATTAAAAATTATAAAAAAATTATATATAATATAAAATATATTACAAAAATATATCGATAGAGAATATATTTTAAAGTACACAAAATATATTTGTACTTTTCATTAAAGAAGTGGTCAATTCTTCGTATCATAAAATTTATCGATAATAGAATCTGTGTCAAATTTTTCAGCAATTTTCTTTTTAATATAATTAAAAGATAATTAGCAAGAAATTAACCTTTCATTTTGTTTATAAGTTATTTTTCATAATATTCATCGCTGAAAAAGATCTCTCAGTTGTAATATAGTTGAAATAGAGAGAATTAATACCAAATGAATCAAGAAGGACACTCAAAAAAAGAAAAAAAATTCATTTTATGAGATTTAAAAAATTTTATTTAATTAAAAAATATTAGTAATAATATCTTTTTAGATTTTTTTAATATTGTTATTTACTTTTTTAGATATTAGAATTCATTAATATTTAAGTTAGGTTGGATTATTATTTATATTAGACTAAATACTAAACAAATTTTTAAAAAAAATTAAATCATATTTAATAACTTATTACTATTAATCTTTTTTAAAAAAAATTAGGGGTCGAGCCCTCCACTCACCCGTATGTCCGTCCTGTTAATAAGGGTATGATTCTTCTAATATCGATTAAGGATTTAAGGAGGAAGAATATCTATATTACTCCAATTGACCATGTGTAGGATTGTTTTTTCTAGTTTGAATTGAATGATAATCAAAGATTTATTTTCACACGTTGTATTTTATTTATGTTTTAACCTATAAGAAAAACGATCATTTTCTCGGTCACAGAAAAATATATTTTAATTGAGAATTTCTTATAGCCACCAATTATAAGTTAGAAATTTAAAGTTATATTTTATATTATCATCTATCTATACAATCAATTTACACTAATTGGGAAATATAATAAGTACTCTTTAGATATCATAAATGAAAATCCGTCAAACAAATAATGATGTTTGAATTATATCTTCAATTGATAAAGCTTTTAAATATTAAAATTAATATAATTTTTAGATTAAAAATAAGTATGCTCGACAAGTGTATTATATTGAAAACTTATTATATTCTTATGTTTCATCAGTTTTGTACCAAATGTGAAACATATTCTATATGTTGGCATCTTTAAGATTGAACAGCCTGGATTTTAGTTTGCTGGTAAGATTATGTGGATCGATGTGGAACAAAAATTGACATATACATGAATAGACAATTGAGCTTAAAGGTGAAGTTAACATAATATAAAAGCAAATTATACGTTTATTTGGTTTAATAACCAATTTTGAATAGTAATACTATAGAAATATATGGGACTTTATGCGAATGAGACTTTGGCCATTTGAAAATAAACTGAGAAATACATTCCACACCAATGAATAATTCATGAATGGCTCAGGCATTAAGGTATTTATAAGAAAATGCGGGGTTTATTAGTCTGCCTAGATATTAAGTCACTACTACTCTAGAATTCCACTATCTGGAGGTTATGATCCTAGGTGGTTAGCTTGGGGAAATTAAACTAAGGGCTTGTTTGGGTGAGCTTTTAAAAAAAGATCTTTTTTCGAGTTATCTTTTTTTTAAAGATCTTATAGAGAAGTAAAAGTAATTTTATGTTTGGATATCTCATGTAAAAAGGTCTTTTTATCAATCAATTATGTTTGGGTATAACAATATAAAAGTACTTTTTTGTTTATTTATTATATGAAAAACATCTTTTTTTAAGGAAAAAAGATCTTTTAAAAAAAGATGTAAATTACAGCTTCTCAAAAAAGATCTTTTTTTTATTTTACTAATGCTTTTATTTTTACTACTAGAAATTTGCCAAACACGTTAAAAAATAAAAAAAGATCTTTTTTTATTGAAAAAAGACCTTTTTTTAACAAAATAATGACGCCCAAACATGCACTAAATCACTATTGCAACATCATGATGTTCACTGAGAGTTCCATCTTTTAATTAGAGAGAGTCACGTACATTATTACAAGAATATTAAGCATTATCGACCACTATGTATGCCATCAATAACCAAATTTTCTAACAACTACAATACTGGTAAAAGTCCGGGAACCATAACATGATTGAGAAAATTCGACTATCTTTGTTGACTACCATGAGATTGGATCAAATCGAATTTAATATCTGTATTTTTTTAAATTTAAATTTAATCTTTTTTATAAATTTACGAGTTAGATCGAATCGAATATTAAATATATCTACAAAATATAAAAATATTTTAAAAATTTTATTTTTATTAAAAAATGTCAATAAAATATTTTTTTAAATATATTTACTTCTAAAATATTATTAAATATATTTTTTTAAAATAATAAAAATAAAATAATGTAACATATATGATAATTATTAATTAAAATAAAATATAAAAAATATTTATTTATTCATTTATTTTTTTTTCGGATTCGCAGATATATGGATCGAATATGCGAATAACTATTTAAAATTTACATTCTGATTTTATTAGTATATGAATCGGATCAGATTGGATCTGATAGCCGTGCAAATTAATTAGATCAATATCCGCATTTTTCAAATCAAATTCGGATAAACACTGTGGATATACAGATCGAACTTGATATCTATGAATACCTCTAAAATCAGTTATTATGTAAATATATGTGTTATTAAACTTATTTACCATATTAAAAAATATATATATATATATATATATATATATATATATATATATAAATGAATGAATAATTTGGTGTCTACTTTTTTACGTACACGTAAAAATATTGTATAGAAAACGCAAATCACATTATCCTTATTATTATATTTTATATTATGAAAATATTTAGGGCTAATATTTGAGATGTTTGGAGGTTATGAATACGAAGTATGGATGTTATGTGTGTGAAATTAGATGCTAAGTTAAAGATATATTCACAAATTTGTTATACAACTTATATTTTTATACTGATTGTTATAAATATAAACTAAAGGTTTAATTACTCTGTTGGTTTTTATAGTTTTACGAAATTTTTAACTAGGTCTCTATACTTTTTTTTTTTAATTGAGTCCTTGCACTAAAATTTTTTTTTAATTGGGTCGCTATACTTTTTTTTCATTTTATTTAGGTCCTATATCAATTTTTTTTATTTGGGTCCCTATAAAATTAAGCTAATTACTACTAAAAAGGACTTAATTGAAAAAAAAAATTTAGTGTAGGGACTCAATTAAAAAGAAAAAAAGTATAGGAACCTAATTAAAAATTTCACGAAACTATAGAGACCAACAGAGTAATTAAACCTAAACTAAAATATGAAATTTAAAAAAATTATGAAATTTTTTAAATAAGATGGTCAAATTTAGTTAATAATCAAATTATTCCTCAAAAGATGTTTCGTTCTTTAAATTTGTTTTTGAAATATTTTATCAATCAAATTAGTCTTTTATAGATTATAAATTAATCATTTTCGTCCTTCAGTCACTCAATTCATAGTTTTGGTAAACAATTGATGATATAAAACAATAACTCACATCATATATGACATCTAACATATCTAATTAAACGTTGAACAAATATATTTATGAAAATTTATCAATTTAGTGCCGTCAAGTTATATTAGGGTTTATATAATTAAAAAAACAGACTAAATTGATATATTTTTATAAACATATTTATTTAGCGTCCAATTAAACATGCTAAGAATCATGTATGTTATCAGTTAATATTTTATATTATCAATTATTCACGGAAATACGAAAGGACAAAAATAAATAATTTATAATTTTTAAAAGATTAATTTAATTGATAAATTTTTTAAAGATGAATTTAAAAAATGACCCATCTTTTAAGGGCTAATTTAACCATTAATCCGATCAAATTCAAATACGATAAAATAGGGAAGAAATAATGAAATGGTGATTCTTAACAAGGATTGTAATAAAGAGAAAAAGATTAAAAATATAAAATATAAATAATGCTTATGAAAAAAATATTATATCGTGAATAGGGATTGAACACTTACAAAATTGAGATGAATGAAAATTTTTTTCATTAAAAAAAAAATGCCTTGTGCTTTTTGGGATATGATACGGCCGTTACAAATTCGATGTCATAATTCGGCATTATATACAATAACTCGGCATTATGCACTATAACTCAGCACTTTATGTTATAACTCGGCGTTATACGTTACAATCAGACTCAACGGACTACATCCTAAAATAAAAACGTCCGACCAAACATTATCACTTATTAAAACCTATTAATTGCTCTTCAATTCAGATTATCAATAGAAACGTAACCGACCTATTTTATCTCACCTATAAAGGTATGATATTTTATCTTCAAAGGATACATTGAATTCTCAATACTGACTTAAGTTTCGGAGTGCCTTTGCAGGTACACTCCCCCCTCGTTCCTTGCTCACGCTCTGTGCAATTGGACATCTCCTTGGAGAAAAGCTCGGACTTCCACAAAACTCAAAGGTCGGCACCAAAGATAACAACTCGGCGTCGACTCCCAGGGACCGAGCTCTCCCTTCAGGTATCCATACAAGAACGATTGGCGCCCACCGTGGGCCTCGAAATAAACACCCTTCTTTCTATAGGCCCCATTTCCTTCCAATGGTTTCAAACTTACCTACACCTTTGTAAGAAAATGTCATATAGTAAATCATTAAGGCCCGAAAAAGGCCGATCTATATCTGATTTTCCGATCTACATCTGGTATATCTATTTGCCGATATATATCTGCTTTTCTGATCAATATTTGTTAGCTTTATTTTTCAATTCATCTATGGTATATCTATTTTTCGATTTATATCTGTTTTTTCGATCATTCTCTGTCATCTCTGTATTTTTCAAATCATCTCTCGTATATTTATTTGTCGATCTATATCTGCTTTTCTGATCAATATCTTTCATCTCTATTTTTGAATTCATCTGGTATATTTATTTACCGATCTATATCTGCTTTTTCGAACAATATCTATCATCTTTATTTTTCAATTCATCTATGGTATATCTATTTGCCGATCTATATCTGTTTTTCCGATAAAAAATCTGTCATCTCTATTTTTCAAATCATCTTTGGTATAATTATTTGCCGATCTATATCTATTTTTCCGATCAATATCTGTCATCTCTATTTTTCAATTCAACTCTAGTATATCTATTTGTCGATCTATATCTGTTTTTCCGATCAAATATCTGTCATCTCTATTTTTCAAATCATCTCTAGTATAATTATTTGTCGATCTATATCTGTTTTTCCGATCATTATCTGTCATCTCTGTATTTTTCAAATCATCTCTCGTATATTTATTTGTCGATCTATATCTGCTTTTCTGATCAATATCTATCATCTCTATTTTTCAATTCATTTGGTATATTTATTTGCCGACCTATATCTGCTTTTTCGATCAATATCTGTCAGCTTTATTTTTCAATTCATCTATGGTATATCTATTTTTCGATCTATATCTGTTTTTCCGATCATTATCTGTCATCTCTGTATTTTTCAAATCATCTCTCCTATATTTATTTGTCGATCTATATATGCTTTTCTGATCAATATCTGTCATCTCTATTTTTCAATTCATCTGGTATATTTATTTGCCGATCTATATCTGCTTTTCCGATCAATATCTATCATCTCTATTTTTCAATTCATCTGGTATATTTATTTGCCGATCTATATCTACTTTTTGGATCAATATCTGTCAGCTTTATTTTTCAATTCATCTATGGTATATCTATTTTCCGATCTATATCTATTTTTCCGATCATAGTCGCATCGTTTACACATGCGCAATCAAACTCAATCTTCAATTCCGAACTATGACTATCAATAGTTAACAAACTCAAAATTACATTGGAAAAATCAAAGGCACAATCAATGACAAGACTACTACACTTTCCAATACACGTTAACTTCAAATCACGTCTGAAATTCAAATTATTCGTTATTTTAATAAAGTAAGTTGATCTGGGGGCTCCATACCTAAAACTCAAATCGCCGAGTTATAACTAAAAAAGCTCAACCTGCTTTATCAAAATATAGTCAGACTAAGCTTGGGGGCTATGATATGGCCGTTACAAATCCGATGTCATAATTCGGCATTATATACAATAACTCGGCATTATGCACTATAACTCGACACTTTACGTTATAACTCGGCGTTATACGTTACAATCAGACTCAACAGACTACATCCTGGAATAAAAACGTCCGACCAGACATTATCACTTATTAAAACCTATTAATTGCTCTTCAATTCAGATGATCAATAGAAACGTAACCGACCTATTTTATCTCACCTATAAAGGTATGATATTTTATCTTCAAATGATACATTGAATTCTCAATACTGACTTAAGTTTCGGAGTGCCTTTGCAGGTACACTCCCCCCTCGTTCCTTGCTCACGCTCTGTGCAATTGGACATCTCCTTAGAGAAAAGCTCGGACTTCTACGAAGCTCAAAGGTCGGCACCAAAGATAACAATTCGGCGTCGACTCCCAGGGACCGAGCTCTCCCTTCAAGTATCCATACAAGAACAGAATAATGTTAAAAATCATTTCGGAGAAAACATGAAAAGTGAACAAATTATACATTATAAAATAAAATCAATATACACAATAAACATGGAATATATTTTTATTATTATTAATGCAAATTATATACCCAATACGAAAATAAACCTATGATGGTTTTAAAAGGAAAATAAAATATTATTAATACGAATTAAATAATATTGATCCATTAGTCTTCAGGCTAAGGTAATTGTCGTGCTAATATTCATCCAGTTCATGAAAATTAATCTTATGTATGCGCGCGAGGTATATGTATAATAATGTATGATATAAATAAAGTCAAAACTAAAAACTCTTGAGAGTTTTAGGGTGAAAATTCTTGTCTCTCAAACATTTCTGACTGATTATATATGTATGTGTTGAAAAATTGAAGTGATGAGCATGGCATCCACTTCACAAGGCTCATGGCCCAACGCAAGTGTCGCGTTGACGCCTGCGAGAGTCAGGCTTGACGCCTTTTACCCACAACCCCATTTCCCTATATATGCACATTAACTAATTTTTCAAGTCTTTGACACCCTCATACTCCCCATCTTCTCAGCTAACTACTCTCTCCCCATCATATTCCCTCTCTCTTCTCTCTCTTTGTGCATACAACTTTCTTTGTCTCCTTTTGAAACTCACCCATGTCTTAAATTTTGTACATATATTATGGAGTGTTGTTGTTGTGCCTTGTTTTTAGTCGCGCACATCTGTGGGACAACACAGAATTATATGTAATATTTTTCACACTCCCACAAGTGTATATGTATTAGATTTTACATACATATATACATATAATCATAGTTTTCAATTTTTAATTTGCTGTTTACATTGCCTCCTCCTCCTTTAATTTCTTTCCAAGAGGGATCATCATCATGTTGCAGGATGTTATTCACCCGCCACCACCGCCACTGTCGCCGTTGCCATCGCCAGCCCAACCTCCAACCGAGCAAATCTCCATTGTAATAATCTCTTCAAAACAGTATTTTTATTATTATATATATAGTAGCAAATATGTTGGTGCATGTTTGGAGCTTCATTAACATTATATAATGGGTTTTTGCATGTGAGTGATATTAGTGCATGAACTTGATAATAAGGTTTTCTTTTCCCTCTTTTTTTTTAATGTTTTCTTTAATACTATTATTCAGGTCACTTTTTTCTCATGTGTTAGAAAGCAATAAAATAATTTGTATTAATTCTTACGATGCAATTCATTGTCTGACTTTAATTCATTTCTCCCGGAAAAGCTCTAGTCCACTTCAATTTTCACATATGCATGAGCCATGAAAGATGAATATGGTTTATTTTTGTGTTTGTGTTTGTTACATGTCTTCATCTTAATTTGCCTTCGAGAAGTCTGAAAAATATTTCCCCTTAAAGGTGATAGCCAGAGAATTAAGCTGAAGAAATTAAACACTCAAATTCTTTTTCCAATAAGGCCATTCCCACAAAATTTTTAATTATAGGACAACAAGCGTTTTATTTCTTTTCCCTCTATTTATATACATGGTTGGTGTGAGCATATATAATGTTAATTGACTAGGCAATAAGAAAGAATCAAAGACTCCGTGAGAATTAGGCTTTGCTCTTTATTTGATATTATCCAATCTAACACAACACACAGTCATTTTTCTTATGGGGCAACATCGTAAAAGTGATGCATGTACATATATGTAAGAGTTTCCGTGCATAACCACTACATAGATTTCAAGTTCTTATGGAATATTTATACCTTTTTGTGCATATGCTTGTTGTGTAAGATATTTGCTAATTCTTGATGTTCTTAGTTAGATAGGTTAAGAAGGAGAGAAAGAGAAAAGAGGGGGGAGGGGGCTTGATTAATTAAATGTCAAAAATTCATCAAATGGATACATATATAGCATTAAAGGGTCCCCTTTATGAATTTAATAATCTCCAATTTACTATTATATATAAAAAAAAAAAAAGAAAAAAGTTACTCTTTTATCTTTATTTTAAAATTTTGATACAAAAGATATTTTAGAAGAGTGAGTAATAACATGGCGTGAGACTTTGTTTTCAGAGTTCATGATAACTGTTATTATGATGATAAGTATAGCTTGGATAATATTTAAAAAAGTGTTATTAAAATTAAATTAAAATTTTCATATTTTTATAATACTTTTTATTTTTATTTTTAAAATTAAAAGATTATTTTAAATATTAAAAATATTATTTTAATTTTAACAATATTTTTAAATATTGATAAAGTTGTATAACTATCGTAGCAGCACCATAATAGTAGCCATTCCATGCACCTTCTTCTTCTTCTTATAATAGTTCCGTACTTACATGTCTCCATCTCTTTTAACAATATAAATTCTAAACTCAAAAAAGCAAAACTAATTTGGAGAATTTTCTTATCTGTCTCTATTACTAAATATGGGCAAAAATTGACTAGACTATGCAACCAACTTAGAATTATATGTAGATCAGAATTTCCCCCCATTGGTACTTTGTACATTGAATTCGTTTCGTTTTTCTCAAAGACAAAGATGGCAGATACTGTTCTATTAATTGGGCATAAGTGCATAACGTTTTTCATTTTAGAACTCCAACCACTTGATGAAGACATATACATAGGGAATAATATTATTATTATTTACAACAATGCTAGGAACTAAGAGAGTATCAGCTAAAAACCAGCCAAATGCCTCTGAGTGAATCCAAAATCTTTATGTAGATGGTACTTATGCTAGGCATTAAGATGTTTCTTTTCTTTATAAATTGGATGGTTCAATCTATTTTCTGATTTATCATATTTTAGACATTTGGAGAGGGAAGGAGGGTGAAGAGACAGAATCTAATTGAATCAGTTTCCATGATTCACGTTGCAATGATATTGAACATATATCCTCCTAATTTAAATGTGGTGAAACATTTAATAAACAATACTTTAAATCATAAATTTAAATGTGGTGAAATATTTAATAACCAATATTTTAAATTATAAATAAATAAAATTAATTACTATATTTATAATTAATTAAGTTGTTCTATTTTTCACTGATTTGAAATTGGTTGTTTTCCTATTATTTATATTATTATTAACTTCAAAAGTTTCAAACTGTGAATTTTCTTTTTTCTTTTTTTCCTCTCTCTGTTCTGTTCTGAAGTGATCAGATCAGACTCATGTCTATCAACAAAAAGAGGAATAGGATTCAGATTTCAAAGTTCAAATCCCCCCGTAGTGAATGAAAACTACAGAGAATCACGTTTCTTGTTTTCTTCTTATAAAGAACTGGTTCTTCACATTAATTATTCTGAGTACTATATGCATAGCATTTTATTTTTTCTAGCGATGTTGTTCACATTGCTTCTATGTAACACACTGCAGGAGGAGATTTCGAGCCCAATCAGCGCCCGAATCTTCGAACTCTGCGACGCCGAGTTGTTCCCGGAGGCGGGTCTTCAGAGCTCTGACGTTACCTCAACCTCAAACTGTTGCTTTGAAGAGGCACAATACAAGACCAATACAGTCACCACACCAACTAGTACAGCACAAGATATAACTGCCTCGGCAGCGGCCGTTGCGGCCAATAACAATATTAACAAACCACCGGACAGCTGTAACAACCTTTCGGTTATCTTTGACTCCCAAGAAGAGCTTGACAATGACATCTCTGCTTCCATAGACTTCTCTTCTTCTCCAGCCGCAGCTTTTCCGGTTCCATCTCTTCTCCCAAATATCACAACTCAGCCGGAACAATTCGACTTCTCTTCGCCTTCGGTTCTCAAGGGTCTCCCTCATCAGTATCCAACTGACACTGCTACTACTGTTGTTGTTCCACCACTTATGGGGAATCCATTAGTACCTTCTGTTTTCGAAGATGAATGCATGTCTTCAATGGCTTCTTATGTTCCTATTAACTCTTCTTCCGCACCTTCTTGCTCTTATCTCAGCCCTGCTGGCTTAGGAGTGTTCATGCCTCCTCTTACTACCGCCTTATCTGCTGATTCTGCCTTGTTTGGTGGCAACATTCTACTCGGTTCGGAACTTCAAGCTCAAGAAATAGATTACCAAGGAGAAAATGGTGGAATATTTTGTACAGATTCAATTCAGAGGGTGTTTAATCCACCAGATCTTCAGGTACGTGAGAAGAATTTTTCATACTACATTAGTTCAGTTATCCTTCATTTCTTTATTCAAGAATAACTAAACTTGGTAATTTTTGCATGGAAAATCTCGTCACTTCTCACTAGACATGTTTAACTAGACTTGAAGTTTTTAAACCATGCAAGTGATAAATGACGAATTCAATCCTCAATTTTTATTTACCAAACAAATTCGTCTCTGTATTGAACGAAGTGTAAATATTAGTTCAAAAATGTTAGTTCAAAAATGTTATTCGTATACCAAACCCAACCACTAAAATAATCTACTAATATATTTGTCTATAAATACATGTCTGATTTAATTTATTTTTAATATATCTTTATATTTCAGTATATATTTTTTATTGATAACTGATTTAGTTGTTGATTTTATACACATAACATATAGTAGATATTAGTCCCTTATGTATGTGCACAAAATTCACTTTAAATCTTTAAAAAATAGATAAAATATATTTTTTATTTTAAAATTTATCAAAAATTAAAAAAAAATTGTAGACATAGCAAGTAGGTTGTCTTTCGTGACAACACATATATTTGAAACAAAAAAATTTTTTTGAGACAAATTAAAATTTAAAATATTTTTAAAATTTTAAACAAATTTTAAAGATAAAAAATATATTTTATACTTAAACAATCACGTTGTCTCATGATTTATGTGATAAGAAATTAAGCATCATAAAATATTGTGACTGACAAGATTGTTCAAAACAAAATTTGTTAGATAACAAACTAGTGGCTTATTAGAACAAAAAAAAAAAAAAAAGAAAAAAAAAACCGGAAGTGATGTGGCCAAAGAAATTTATGGATGTCATAATAAAGCTTACTTAGTTGCGAGCGTGGAAGGAGTAGTTAAGATAGCAATCGCTTCAGAAACTCGCTTGTATTCTAAGGGAATCACCACTTTCTGCTCAAAAGTGAAAAAAGAATTAAAAAAAAATAACAAACAGAATCATCATTAATGAGACCCTCTTTTCATGGGTTGGATAACAGTTAATAACAATTTTGTAATGTATACGCCAGCATATTTTCTCTATGTATTTAGATCATAGTTGCTTTTCGTTGCGAAACCAGTACGCAGTACACGACATGTAAAATATGTTACATGGGAAATATACCTATAATATTCTGGTATATAGATGAATTTTGAACTAGTTTGGGGTATGTCATGCAATCAGCGAATTCATGTAACTATGATATTTTGGATAATGGATTAATCTTCGGTTTGTAATTTTCTGTCCCAGACACTTAGTAGTGAGAGTCAGCAACTTGTACCTGGTTCTGGAGGCTCGGCCACTTTGGCACCAGAGATCTCAAACTTGGAGGACTCTACCTTAAAAGTTGGAAAACTTTCTGTTGAGCAAAGGAAGGAAAAGATTCATAGATACATGAAGAAGAGAAATGAAAGAAATTTTAGCAAGAAAATCAAGGTACTATATCAAGCCACAAATCAGAAATATTAACAAATAAAAGTTCTGATAAATCTCGTTTTTTTTTTTTTTTTTTTTTTTTTTTTCCAAACAAAGCCTTTGATTTCAATATATTTTTCATTTTACGCATTAAAAAAATTAAGCATGGATTCCAATATGTTTAATTTGTTATCGTTTTATGTCTTCCCATTTATTTTCTAAAGTTTGATTGATACCAAATTAGTGATCATTCTGGAAAATATGCAGTATGCCTGCCGCAAAACTCTGGCTGATAGCCGACCCCGAGTTCGAGGAAGGTTTGCAAAGAATGATGACTTCGGAGAGAACCATAGACCAGCTTGTAGCAATCATGAAGAAGATGATGAAGAAGAAGTAAGATTCCTAATAAAGCCGTCTTCAATTATTTAACGGGTTCAAAGTTAAAATAATCACAAAAAAACATGCATCTTCAATTTGGTCTTAAAAGGAATTTATACGATTCAAATTACTCCATAAGATTTCAATGATGAATCAAATATGATGATGTGTCATAAAATAATTTATGGTAGTCATTATTTAACTGATAGAATAAATAGTTTGATTCACTGTTGAATTTTTCAAGGATTAATTTGAGGTATATCAGTATATGATGATGATTTTTAGCGTTTAGACAACTAAATTGACACACACCGAGGTCCTCTTAATTTGCTATCTAGTCTCTGAAGTTTCCAAGTTATATTTAGAGATCTAAGGAATTAGTATGACAATATTGTAATACCTGTGGATGGTAAAAGAATAAAAGTTCAATGTACAAAGTCTTAAAAGAGAAGATAAAACAAAAAAAAGAAAAGAAAAATTCCCTATCACTTTTAACTTTTCAATTATTTGATGGCATAATTATATTCCCTAATCCTAATATATACTCTTTCCGTGTTTGTACTTGCAGATAGTTGTGAAGGAAGATGATGATTTGGTCGATTCCTCAGATATCTTTGCACATATAAGTGGTGTGAACTCCTTCAAGTGCAACTATTCCTCCATCCAATCCTGGATTTAATTTGAAAAATCATGTTTAGTAATTTCATTTTTAGTATAACAATATTAATATCTTTATTATACGTAGCTTCTATAGATTTTTGCAGGGCCCTTTAGTCATCCTTTGTTTGATGGTTGGGGTCAAAATAATATATACCAATAAGTGAGTGAGTCAGGAATATAAGAGTGTACACATTTTTGCATATACTATATATCTTTTTTCTTTTCTTTTTTATTACCTTGTAACTACTAGAATATATAATATATTATACATTAACCCGTTAAAAGAAACTTCCAGTTTTCCCTCAAAACTGGTGCATCTTATTGATGTAAGTTTCTTAGATTATAAATCATATTACAGGTTCTAAATTTGTTTACATTGAATTCCATACCTGGCCTCTGAAGCAAATTAAAGGAACGAAGCGCAATATTTTCCTGGTTTATATTGAAAGAGAATGGAATGGATATAGAAACTAGGGTAGGATAATTAGGAATTTAATTTAGGAGAATTTTACTAACCAAACAAATCGGAAGAAAAAAGCTGACCTCAAGAAAGGAGAAAAAAGATGAAAGGAAACCGAGAATAAATCTATCTATACGTACTGTTTCGAGAGTTATTTGAAACTGAGTTGTTTTTGGACTTGAACATGAGGTCCAGACTCCCTTTTGGACAGCGTTCGACTTCTACTGGTATAGAGGTGCCATCGTCCGAGTTCCTCGTGAGGAGGTGGTGGGTGGTACCTGCAAGGGACTCCGATACTTAAGTTAGCAAGGATTTAAGCAAGTTTTTAATAGATTGGGTTCGAATTATATCTGAAGGTGTCACGATATTTATAACTGTAGACGTAGAGACAATTAACCACCTTTTGAAGTAGTTCCACCTTTGATGGTGGAATCGTTATTTCCTTTTGTTAGAGAGTTTGTTGAGACATCTTTTCTACAGTAGGAGTTAGTTGTTGATTCAAGCGAGTAGGAGACTATGATAACTGTTCATACCCTGGGTCGAGCTGTCCGACCCGGGATGTTTAACGACAAGTCGACCGACCTCTTCAGGTCAGGACCATCCGACCTCTTCTCAAAGAGCTCGGCCAAATTACTAGGAAAAGCCCAAATAGGGCCCAAACAGAGGAACACGACCCAAATCCAAAGGCAGTCCAAGCCTACAGAGATAAGGGCGGTTCCCTTGAAGATAAGATGACCTCACCCAAAGATAAGTTAAGATAAGATAACTATCTTATCTCCAGAAAGGTCACTCCTCATCATTATAAATACACTGGAGCACCCAGGTATAACTCATACTCTGATTCTACTAAAAAACTGCTTAATACCCTTGCTAACTTAAGCATCAGAGTCCCTTGCAGGTACCACCACCCTCCGGTGACGAAGGATCAGCATCACCAACAAAGTCCAATAAGTCGGATGCGGTGGCTCCGGCCACCACCCACAAGCCGGACACATCAGCGCCGACCATCACAGAAGATCTCGTCGGAGATCGACCTACAGTTTCAGGTAACCCTCGGAACATTGGCGCTGTTGCCGGGGAACCTGGAAGTCATTCCATCATCATGGCAGACAACCTTGACAATGACCACAACTCTGATTTGGAGAACAGAACACCACATAAGAACACGGAAGTCACACTAGACAATACTTCTCAACCTAACAAAGACAAGAACTCACCAAACACGGGAGCCATGGAGGCACTTCAGGATCGCCTAAAACAACTCGAAAAAGAGGTAGAGTATCAACGCGAAGTCGAGAGAGACCTACAAAGGGAGGCTAGGCGACGCCACGAATTAGAGGACAAGCTCCTAAAGCTCGAAGCCGATCTCAAAGCTAAAACTACCCGATCCAGCCACGAAAATAGCTCCCGCAAGGATCAAGACCCATTCACCAAAGAGATTATGAAGGATAAAATCCCAAAAGATTTCAAACCCCCGACATGACTCTATACGATGGCACATCAGATCCCAGCCATCATCTCAGTAACTTCAGAAGTAGAATGTATCTCATCGACGCCTCAGATGCAGTCCGCTGCAAAGCCTTCCCAACTACCTTGACAAAGACAACAATTAAATGGTTCGACAATTTGCCCCCCAGGTCCATCTCAAACTTTGACGACTTAGCTAAAAAATTTCTAGCTAGATTCTCCAGCCAGAAGGACAAAACTAAACACGCTCCAAGTCTACTAGGTATCAAGCAAGGAGATCGGGAAAGTCTCCGTAGCTACATGGAAAGATTCAACAAGGCATGTTTGGACATAAAAAGTCTACCAACAGAAGCAGCCATTATGGGTCTCATCAATGGCTTACGAGAGGGACCTTTTAGTCACTCCATATCAAAAAGACATCCCACATCTCTAAATGAAGTGCAGGAACGAGCTGAGAAATACATCAACATGGAGGAAAACTCTCGACTAGGAGAGACCTCAAAATGCGGATTCTCCTACTCCTCCCGAGATAAGGATAAAGAGTCCAAGAAAAAAGAAGACCAACATGGAGAAAAGACCAAGAAATACCACAATTACACCCCTCTCCGGATGTCTCTTGTAGATGTCTATCGAGAAGTATGCCATACTGAAAAAATACCTCCACCTCGACCACTCAAAAGCAAGAAAGGAGGAGGAAATCGGACAGAATACTGTGAATACTATCGAATCTATGGACATCCCACCAACGAGTGCTTTGATTTAAAGAATGTCATAGAAAAATTGGTAAGAGAAGGGATACTAGATCGGTACTTAGCCAACAAATCAGAGGAGCCAAGAAAAAGAAGAAGGGACGAGAAAGTCGGACGACTTGAACGACCACCTCGTACCCCGGAGAGACATGTCCACATGATACACAGAGGATTTGCGGGAGGAGAAATCTCTAGATCATCTCACAAACGACATCTAAAGGAAGTATATCATGTCGAGGAAGGGGAAGGAGCACCCGACCTCCCCACTATCACCTTCACCAAAGAAGACGCAGCTGGCATCATCCCGGGACATGACGATCCCATGGTCATCACTATCATATTGGCCAACGCCAACCTCCACCGCACATTGGTAGACCAGGAAAGCTCGGCTGACATACTGTTCAAAACCACCTTCGACAAACTCGGCCTAGAGGAAAAAGAACTTAGAGCATATCCGAATAGCCTATTCAGGCTGGGAGACACCCCAATCTAACCGCTTGGATACATCTCACTTTACACAACCTTTGGAAAAGGAAACCGGTCAAAGATACTCAACATAGACTACATCGTGGTCAATGTGAGTACAACCTACAATGCCCTTGTTCATACCCTAGGTCGAGCTGTCCGAACCGGGATATTCAGTAATAAAGCGACCGACCTCTTTAGGTGAAGCGGACCGACTTCTTTACGAAGAACTCGGCCAAATCGACAGGAAAGCCCAGAAAGGGCCCAATTCCAGGGATACGACCCAAATCCAATGGTCGTTCAGGCCTACAGAGAAGGGCGGTTCTGTTGAAGATACGCTGACCTCAACCCAAAAGGATAAAGATAAGATAAGATAACTAACTTATCTTATCCAAAGGTCACATCTCACCATTATAAATACACTGGAGCACCCAGGTATAACTCATACTCTAATTCTACTAAAAACCTGCTTAATACCCGTGCTAACTTAAGCATCGGAGTCTCTAGCAGGTACCCCCCACCCTCCGGTGGCCAAGGATCAGCAGCGCAGCAAGTCCAACAAGTCGGACACAACAACTCCGGCCGCCACCAGCCAGCCGGACACGTCATCTCCGACCAGTACCGAAGATCTCATCCGAGATCGACCTCCAGTTTCAGGTAACCCTCGGAATATTGGCCCCGTTGCCGGGGAACCTGAAAGTCATCCCAAAACCATGGCGGACGGCCATGACAACGACCACGACTCGGATCTGGAGAACAGAACACCGCACAAGAACGTGGACACTACGCTAAAGGATACTCCGGAATCCAACCGGGACAAAAACTCACCAAATCCGGGAGCCATGGAAGCACTTCAAGATCGCTTAAAGCAGCTAGAGAAAGAAACCCAGCAACAACGGGAGATCGGAAAGGATCTACAAAGAGAGGTACGGCGACGTCGAGAACTAGAAGAAAAACTATAGCAATTAGAGGCCGACCTCAAATCAAAAGCTCCTCGGACCACGCCTGAGGAAAATTCACGCAAAGAACATGATCCATTCACCAGGGAAATCATGAAGACCAAAATCACAAAAGATTTCAAGCTCCCGGATATGGTTTTGTATGATGGTACTACAGATCCCAACCATCATCTCAGCAATTTCAGAAGCAGAATGTACCTCACCGATGCCTCAGATGCCGTTCGCTGCAAAGCTTTTCCAACAACTCTCACGAAAACGGCAATCAGATGGTTCGACAACTTACCTCCGAAGTCCATCTCAAACTTCGACGACCTGGCCAAAAAGTTCCTGGCCAGATTCTCCATCCAGAAAGATAAGGCCAAGCACGCACCCAGCTTACTAGGGATCAAGCAAGGAGATCGGGAGAGCCTCCGCAACTACATGGAAAGATTCAACAAAACATGCATGGACATACAAAGTTTACCAACAGAGGCCGCCATCATGGGGCTTATCAATGGCTTACGAGAGGGACCTTTCAGCCAATCTATATCAAAAAGGTATCCTACCTCCTTAGACGAAGTACAGGAGCGAGCAGAAAAATACATCAACATGGAAAAGAACGCTCGGCTGGGAGAAACCTCAAAATCTGGGGCCTCCTACCGAGATAAGGACAAGGACTCCAAAAGGAAAGAAGATCGACAGGGTGAGAAAATCAAAAAATACCACAACTACACTCCTCTCAAAGCATCCCTGGTCGACGTGTATAAAGAAGTCTGCCATACAGAAAAAATCCCACCAGCGCGGCCACTTAAAGGCAAAAGGGGAGGAGGAAACCGGAAGGAATATTGTGAATACCATCGAATTCGAGGACACTCTACCAACGAGTGCTTCGACTTGAAAAATATCATAGAAAAATTGGTAAAAGAAGAAAAATTAGATCGATTTCTGGCCACCCGGGATGATGACCAAAGAAAAAGACGGAGAGACGAAGATGATGGACGAGCTGAACGGTCACCTCGGACACCAGAAAGACACGTCCATATAATACACGGTGGATTCGCAGGAGGTGGGATCTCCAAATCGTCCCGAAAGAGATATCTCAAAGAAGTATATCATGTTGAGGGAAAGGAGGAAGCACTCGACATCCCGACAATAACATTTACTAAAGAGGACGCATCCGGCATCATCTCGGGACACGACGATCCCATGGTCATCACTATTATACTGGCAAACGCCAATCTACACCGTACACTAGTAGACCAAGGGAGTTCTGCCGACATCTTATTCAAAACAGCCTTTGACAAGCTCGGCTTAGACGAAAAGGAACTTAGAGCTTACCCGAACAATCTGTTTGGACTAGGAGACACTCCGATACAACCGCTGGGATACGTATCGCTGCACACTACTTTTTGAAAACGGAACCAATCTAGGACCCTCAAAATAGACTACATTGTGGTCGACGTAAGTTCAGCCTACAATGCTCTCATAGGTCGGACAACACTCAATCAACTCGGCGCAATAGTCTCAACTCCGCATCTATGCATGAAATTCCCAACTACAGAGGGGATAGCCACGATAAAAGCAGATCAAAAGATGGCACATCGCTGTTATAATGAGAGCTTAAACCTCAAAGGCAGAGGAGAAGAGTTTCATACAATTGAGCTTGGCGGAGCTCAGCGTCGAGAAGAACTCCGTCCGCACCCAGAAGGTGAGGTAGAGAAGGTTCAGATTGGAGACACCTCGGACAAAACGACTAATATCGGCACGGTCCTAAAAGGAGACTCAAAAGAATTACTGATACAATTCTTACGAGATAATATCGACCTCTTCGCATGGAAAGCTGCAGACATGCCAGGCATAGACCCTAAGCTAATGTGCCATAAGTTGGCGGTCTATCCAGGATCTCGGCCGGTGCAGCAGAAGCGAAGAAAACTCGGACCAAAACGATCCCAAGCTGTGGAAGAACAAGTACAAATGTTACTGGAGGCAGGATTCATAAGAGAAGTCAAGTACCCACTATGGCTAGCCAACGTCGTCTTGGTGAAAAAATCAAACGGGAAGTGGCGCATGTGTACCGATTACACCGATCTCAACAAAGCCTGCCCAAAAGATTCATACCCACTCCCAAGTATTGACGCTCTGGTAGATGCTTCCTCCGGATATAGATACCTCTCGTTTATGGACGCCTATTCGGGATACAACCAAATCCCCATGTATCCACCAGATCAAGAAAAGACCTCGTTCTTAACACCAAAGGCGAACTACTGCTACATCGTGATGCCTTTCGGTCTCAAGAACGCGGGAGCTACTTATCAAAGACTAATGAATAAAGTCTTCTCAGATCACATCGGAAAAATCATGGAAGTGTATGTGAACGACATGTTGATAAAAACACAAAGCGAAGATACATTATTATCCGACCTGGCTCAAGTGTTTGACACTATAAGGAAGCATAACATGCGACTCAACCCCGCAAAATGCACCCTCGCAGTTGAAGCAGGAAAATTCTTAGGTTTCATGCTCACACAAAGGGGAATTGAAGCAAATCCAGACAAATGTCAAGCTATACTCAACATGAAGAGCCCAACCTGTGTCAAAGAAGTACAACAACTCAACAGGAGATTGGTTGCCCTATCCCAATTCTTAGCAGGAGCTGCGATAAGATCTCTCCCCTTTTATGCTACTTTAAGAAAGGGAAAACAGTTCGAATGGACGATAGAGTGTGAGCAAGCTTTCCGAGACTTCAAGGAGTTCTTAGGACAGCCACCTATCCTATCTCGACCACGAGAAGGAGAACCACTCATATTATATCTCGCAGTAGGAAGCCGGGCGATAGCCTCAGCACTAGTCAGAGAAGACGAAAATGGGCAACAACCCGTCTACTTCATTAGCAAAGCACTACAGGGATCCGAGATGAACTACCAGAAAATAGAAAAATTTGCCTATACTCTCATCCTAACATCTCGACGACTCCGCCCGTACTTCCAGGCTCACACCATTAAGGTTATAACTAACCAGCCCATAAAAGGAATATTGCAGAAAACAGATTTAGCAGGCAGAATTCTACAATGGGCAGTCGAGTTGTCAGAATTCGACCTCCAATATGAAGCTCGGACAGCCATCAAATCACAGTATCTGGCCGACTTCATCGCAGAATTCACAGATACCCTGGAAACTCCCACAGAATGGAACTTCTACGTGGACGGTTCCTCAAATAAAATTGGAAGTGGCGCAGGCGTGATAATAGAAAGCAACCAAGGAACCCAAGTTGAGCTCTCCCTCAAGTTCGGGTTCCCGGCCTCCAATAACCAAGCGGAATATGAAGCATTATTAGCTGGTTTGAAGCTGGCTAAAGAGGTCGGAGCTCAAAAACTCAACATTTACAGCGATTCACAAGTGGTCACATCACAAATAACAGGGAGCTACCAAGCCAAAGACCCCACCATGAAAAAATATTTGGATAAAACCAAGGAACTACTCGGACAAATCGGGGAATATAAGATCTGCCACATACCCCACGAACAAAATGCCCGAGCTGATGCACTCTCAAAACTAGCCAGCACCAAACCAGGGGGCAACAATAGAAGCCTCATCCAGGAAATGTTGCAAAACCCGTCAATCTCGGAAGAGGAAAAAGTCCTGGCCATAACAAGTTAGGACCAAGGATGGATGACCCCCATAATCAACTACCTCAAAGAAGGAACACTCCTTGCAGAAGAAAAGGAGGCAAAGAAGTTAAAAAGGGAGGCACAGTACTACACCATCATAAACAACATCCTGTACAAAAGAGGAATCTCAATACCTTTACTAAAATGCGTGCCGACCTCTAACACAAGGGAAGTGCTAGAAGAAATACACGGCGGCATTTGTGGCAATCATCTCGGAGCACGAGCTCTCGCCAAAAAAGTACTCCGGGCGGGATTTTATTGGCCAACTCTACAGAAAGAAGCCACAGAATTTGTAAAGACATGTCCACCATGTCAAAAACATGCAAACTTTCACATCGCCCCGCCAGAAGAGCTCATCAGCGTGACTTCGCCTTGGCCGTTTGCAAAATGGGGACTTGATCTTCTCGGCCCCTTCCCACAGGGATCAGGACAAGTTAAATTTCTCATAGTGGGAGTAGATTACTTTACAAAGTGGATCGAGGCAGAACCCCTAGCCAATGCCACCGCTCAAAGAAGCCGAAAATTTTTATATCGAAACATTGTCACAAGGTTCGGGGTTCCATATTCAATAACCACAGACAATGGCACCCAATTCACAGATACAGGCTTTAGAAAACTAGTAGCCAACTTGAATATAAAGCACCAGTACACCTCCGTCGAACATCCACAAGCTAATGGGCAGGCCGAAGCTGCTAACAAAGTCATATTGGCTGGATTAAAACGGAGATTACAAGATGCAAAGGGAGCCTGGGCAGAAGAGCTCCCACAGGTCCTGTGGGCATATCGAACAACGCCACATTCCACCACGAAGGAATCTCCCTTCCGATTAGCATACGGAACAGAGGCGATGATTCCAATAGAAATTGAGGAAGGGTCGCCCAGAGTAGTTCATTACAATGAGGAAGCAAACTTCCAACTTCAGAGAGAAGAGCTCGACTTGTTACCCGAAATCTAAGAAAGAGCCCGGATCAGGGAAGAAGCTCTAAAACGCCGAATGGCTTCCAGATATAATCAAAAGGTAGTGCCGAGAAGTTTCACAGAAAATGATCTCATCCTAATCCGAAATGATATCGGAACAACTCGACCAGGAGAGGGAAAGCTGGCAGCCAACTGGAAAGGACCCTACAGAGTTGTAAAAATACTTGGAAAGGGCTACTACAGACTGTCTGAACTCGATGGACGAGAGCTTCCCAGGTCATGGCACGCCTGCAACCTCAGAAGGTACTACAGTTAGAAAAGATAAAAGATCTCATCATTGGATGCACTCTTTTTCCTGAAAAGGTTTTTTAATGAGGAACCAAGATTGAGACTCAGACAATCCCATATGTATATATTTGTACTTTTCCTTTAAATAAAATATATTTTAGATACTCTACAAAGATTTCAAGACGCATTAATCTGAAGCATTCATCGTCCGATTATAAAGCAACAGATCGGCAGAAAGTGAAAAATAATTTCACTGCACGATCACGATAAAGACAATCGTCCGATAAAAGGTGAAAACGCGATTCACCCAAAGGACAATCTAGAGATGACAACCACTTTCTACAAATCGGCAAAGATGAACACAGAATAATGCAAGAAGTTATCAAAAGTGATCCAAAAAAGAACCTGACAAGGTCTTACGGATTGCTAAAATAATAACTTAAAGACTGGCTGACGTTAAGAAGTCGGACCAAGTCAACCCAAGTTATAAGTAAACCCTGGAAAGAGGTCTGGCCAACCCTATTAAAGAGGATTACTTTAACTTAGAAGGGCTCGACATGACAAAGTCAACCCAAAATGAGAAGTTATAAAAGTAATCCCTGAAAGAGATCTGACAAAGATCCAAGAAAGAGGATTACAAAAATAACTTAAAGGAGACCGATATAATGAAGTCGGACTCCTACTACTGAAAAAGTTATAAAAGTAATCCCTGAAAGAGATCTGACAAAGATCCAAGAAAGAGGATTACAAAAATAACTTAAAGGAGACTGATATAATGAAGTCGGACTCCTACTACTGAAAAAGTTATAAAAGTAATCCCTGAAAGAGATCTGACAAAGATCCAAGAAAGAGGATTACAAAAATAACTTAAAGGAGACCGATATAATGAAGTCGGACTCCTACTACTAAAAAGTTATAAAAGTAATCCCTGAAAAGAGATCTGACAAAGATCCAAGAAAGAGGATTACAAAAATAACTTAAAGGAGACCGATATAATGAAGTCGGACTCCTACTACTGAAAAAGTTATGAAAGTAATCCCTGAAAGAGATCTGACAAAGATCCAAGAAAGAGGATTACAAAAATAACTTAGAAAAGGACTGCGAAAACAACTCAGAGGACTAACTTGAAGAAATCGGTCACAAATCGTGGGAAACACAAGCCGGAGCGAGAACGAACCAAAAATCAAGTTAGACCTACCTAGTCACAACCACAAAGGATTCAAGATACAAAGTACAAAGCAATCCAAAAAAGGTTAAGCCGCAAGGTTCCAATATTCACAGAAAAAGAGATACCAAGTCAAGCACAAAAAGCATAAGGTTATAAAAGCCTCGGAGGCCACCAAAACCTATCTCAAAAAAGCTAAAGCAGGCTACCATTTGTTTTTCATAAAAAACAAAAGTTGCTAGGCAAGCAACGGGAAAGTATCAGCAGTTAACGAAACATAAAGAGTTAAAAAAGCCCACAAGCCGGGCCAACTACATATCCGGAATAAAGTAAAAGCTAAGGGTCAGAAGACTTTTTAGCATCATCAGCCCGAGGAGACGGAGGGCGAGTCTGGAGAGGAACGGCATCTACAGTACCGTCATTCCGGTTCAAGATCTGGAAGTCGAGATCAGAAGCGGGAGGACCAACCTCGGCAGGGACAGCAGAAGTCGACACCTTGGTAGAGGCTACATGGGGAGGATCGACATCATCCTCATCCTCGTCATCAGGGACAACCTTGCCATCCCTGACAACATTGTCCAAGCTAAAGAGAGTCAGATCGGCATCGGGAGCAATAACCCGAACTTGTTCCTTCAGGTTCTCATAGGCAGCAGTTACACTGCCAACAAGATGACCTTGGAGTTCGGAATAATTAGATCGGGCATTCTCCAACTCTTCCCTCAGACGCAACATCTCCCGGTAAGACGTCAAATAACTGTCCTTATGTCGCATAGCCGTGTCCTCGGCCAGTCTCAGAGAACCAGCCAGAGAAGTAGAACTAGCCTTTTCATTCTCCAAGTCTTTCTCCAACTTGGCCACCCTCACTTCAAGCTCCTCCTTCAAACCCTTCATCCGATCAAACTCCTGTTTGGCCTCCTCCATAAAAGCTTTAGTGGCATGGAGAGGAAGACTTTGAGCAGTTCGATATAGGGCCGCCCCCATGTGTGCCAACTTGATACCACTCTGGGTAATATAATCAAAGTGATGAAGAAGCAACACGTCGTCCATAGAAAGAGCACCATAAGGGCCGATTTGTTGATCTACAAACTCAACCGTGTCAAAGTCAGGAGCATCAAGGTTAAAAGGCTCAGTTGTTTTTTGCCTCTTACTAAGAGGGGCACCAGAAGCTGCAATAGAAGATTGTGGAGGGTCAACCAGACGAACCCGAGGAGTAGGAATTGCTTTCCTCGGCCCAGGAGAACTTGGTACAGGAGGTTTAACTGGAGGCTGAGAAGATCCCTCTCCGGCCGCCTTGGCCGAGATGTTTAAAGCAGCGGTCGCCTTCTTTGCCTTCTTATAGGCCCTCATAGAATCATTATTCTTCGACATCTCTGAAAAACACAAAAATCAAAGACAAGTTACAACACAGGAGAAACAAAGCTCGGGGGCAAACATAAAAACAAATCAGACAGTACCCAAAGTAGCCTGAACCAAAGATGGATTACTCAAAAATCTCTTCGTGTCCAGATGGAGAGGCTTCCTCCACAAATCTTTAAGAACAACTACAAAGGCCCGCTCAACCTCACTAAGCATTTCCCATGTATAACGTGGCACTCTTACATTCTTTTGCCACTCCAGAGGAAAAGCAGGCTCATCATTTTCATCAAGAAAAAAGGGGCGAACCCCCTCAATGGCACGGACTCGGAAGAAATAGTTCTTAAAATCTTTAAACGACTCATCATACATGGCAAAAACTTTATGCCCCTGGGCCGACCTGAAAGAAACCCAAGAAGCTTTCTTTTTGGAGGAACCTCCAGGTTTAGCCGAGACAAAAAGATAAAGGAAAAGAGTTTCAGAAGGTGTTATGTCCAACTCCTGGCAAAGAAGTTGAAATATTTTGATAAAACCCCAGGAGTTTGGATGAAGCTGGGACGGAGCAATATTGCAGGACCACAACAAGTCAGTTTCAAAAGCAGTAAAAGGGAAAGTAACGTTTAATTGGCTGAAGAAGTATTCGTAAGCATAGAAAGAGGGACGCTCCCGCTCGACGAAAGTCGGAAAACAAACTCTCATCGGAATCAGGAGCAACAAGCTCATAATCCCCCTCGCGAGCACGGTTATCACAAATCTTATGGCGCTTCCTCAGCTCTGTGCAAAATTCAGCATCCACAATAGAAACACACAACAAAACAAGGGAGTCCAGCCAATCGGACATCCCCTCGGGAACTCTGGAAGACATCTCTACAATGTTATTGCGAGAAGACATGAGGCCAACTAATCCTACAAGTAAGAAAAGAAGATGGGATTACTAAAAACATCTCGGACAAGGGAGAAAACAACTCAATACGATGCAGGTGAACACACAGAAAAGGAAAACCCCAAGACTCAAACCAAAATCTTGGGGCATCCTTTGGAGGCAGTAACAAAGCAAGGTTTCCAGGAAAATCTACAGCTCTCACCCCAGCATCTTTCAAACAAGAAAAAAGACTTCAAACAAAGCAAGCATTTCCAGAAGCATAAGTCATCATAGTCAACCAAGCAAAAAGCATTCCCAAAACATCAAAATGCGCCAAATAGAAATCATCAAAGGTACGAACTTTTGAGAAATCAGACAGAAAGCTTGCAAGCAAAATAAGGAACGGATGCAGAGTTTCTATCAGATAATAAAAAATCAGAAGCAACAAACAAAAACCGTATAAAGCCTCGACAGAAATGCCAGAAGAACACACAAAAGAAAACCAAGAAAAACGCATCTACAGCGACAAACAAATACAAAATCACGAAAAGGTTCAAACTTTCAAAACATGCAAAAGCAAAAGCTTCACCAAAAAACTAAAAGATGAAGCCGTGAAAGGAGCAAGAAGGTTAGTACCAACCTGAAAAGGCAGCAGACTTCAGGAAAGGAGAAGAGGGACGGCGAAATCTGGAATCACTACCTCGAAGCAAAAGAAAAGACACAAGCAAAGAAAACATCGCAGGGCTGAAACGCGAAACTACGAACTCCAGGCAGAGGCTTCAGAAAAATCAAACAAACGCTGCAACACAAAGAAAAATTAAAAGCGAGAGAATGAAGGGAAAAATGCGAAGAAGTTACGAAAAGGGCGAAAGAAGAGAAACCGTTTCTGGGTTTTCAAAATCAAAATAAAGAGCCAAAAGGAAACGAGGAAATTAATGCTAAAATTAAAAGGTATTAAACCCTCGCACGTTCCCAAAGCGCCGATATAAAAGCGCGCGCTTTTAGAGGAAACGTTCTACATTCAAAAGCTTCTACAGAGGAATCGACAAAATGCTTGAGATCGGCTTCACTAAAGAAGGACCGAAGTCAAGAACTTGACCTCAAAAAGAAGACCGAGCTCAAGCTGGGGTACTGTTCATACCCTGGGTCGAGCTGTCCGAACCGGGATGTTCAGTAATAAAGCGACCGACCTCTTTAGGTCAAGCGGACCGACTTCTTTACGAAGAACTCGGCCAAATCGACAGGAAAGCCCAGAAAGGGCCCAATTCCAAGAATACGACCCAAATCCAAAGGTCGTTCAGGCTTACAGAGAAGGGCGGTTCCGTTGAAGATACGCTGACCTCAACCTAAAAGGATAAAGATAAGATAAGATAACTAACTTATCTTATCCAAAGGTCACATCTCACCATTATAAATACACTGGAGCACCCAGGTATAACTCATACTCTAATTCTACTAAAAACCTGCTTAATACCCGTGCTAACTTAAGCATCGGAGTCTCTTGCAGGTACCCCCCACCCTCCGGTGGCCAAGGATCAGCAGCGCAGCAAGTCCAACAAGTCGGACACAACAGCTCCGGCCGCCACCGGCCATCTGGACACGTCATCTCCGACCAGTACCGAAGATCTCATCTGAGATCGACCTCCAGTTTTAGGTAACCCTCGGAACAGCCCTGATAGGTCGGACAACGCTAAATCAACTCAGCGCAGTAGTCTCGACTCCACATCTATGCATGAAGTTCCCAACCACCTACAATAAGAGCAGATCAAAAGACAGCACGCCGCTGTTACAACGAAAGTCTAAACCTCAGGGGCAAAGGAGAAGAAATCCACACCATTGGCTTTTTCTGCTTGCTCTCTTTTTTTTTCGCATATATATTTTTTTCTGCAAGCTTTTCACTGCTTTTTCTTGCTCAAAAAATCAATTATATGATTTTTCAGATTATCAAATAACATTTCTCCTTTTTCATCATTCTTTCAAGAGCCAACAATTTTAACATTCATAAACAACAAATTCAAAAATATGCACTGTTTAAGCATTCATTCAGAAAGTCAAAAAGTATTGCCACCACATCAAAATAATTAATCTATTTTAAAATTTGAAATTCATGTACTTCTTTTTTTTTTTGCAATTAAAAACATTTTTCTTTTAAGAAAAGTGATGGATTCATAGGACATTCATAACTTTAAGACATGAACTTTAAATTTTATTAATCATGGAATAAAAATAAGACTAAAAAATAAATATAAGAGCAGACCAATAATAATGGAAGACAGAAAATTAAAAACAGAAAAATAAATGACTCTTAAAATAAATTCCTAATAATAAAGGTTATCACAGAGTTAGGACTCAACAACCTTGATTTTGAGAAGTGGATGCTCATTCAATCTGTGGGGTGTTTGATCCTTCAAGGGAGAGCTTCTGGCACTTCAGCTCTTGTAGCTCACGCCCCTGCTTCTCTTGTTCCTTAAGCAGCTTGAAGAACTTGCAGTTTTGATTCTGCTGTTCTTTCTTAAGTTGATCCATAGCTTCTTGCAGCTTGGCGACAGATGCTTCTAGGCGGGTCCAGTAGTCAATTTCAGGAATTTCTGGGAGGAACTCCTGTGCCCTCCTTTTGATGGAGTTGTCTTGCATTTGTTGTCCTTCCATTGACTTCTTGGTGATTGGGTGTTCGATTGGGATGAATTCATCTACTCCCATCCTCACCCCGGCATCTTTACATAGCAGAGAAATTAAGCTTGGATATGCCAGTTTGGCTTCAGTGGATTTCTTGTTTGCAATTGTGTAAATCTTGCAAGAAATCAGATGATGAATCTCCACTTCGTTTCCCAGTATAATACAATGAATCATCACTGCTCTTTTGACAGTGACCTCAGAGCGGTTGCTAGTGGGCAGTATGGAACGCCCAATGAAGTCCAACCAGCCTCTTGCGACTGGTTTGAGATCTCTTCTCTTGAGTTGGTTTGTGACACCTTTTGAATTGGTTATCCACTTAGTTCCAGGGAGGCATATGTCCTCTAGACCTTGGTCCAACCCCTTATCTTCTCTCACTATTCTCCTATTAAAGGATTCTGGATCATCTTATAGTTGAGGCAATTTGAAGACCTCTCTTATTTTGTCCAGATGGAAGTAAATAATTCTTCCTCCGACCATGGTTTGGTAAGTATGGAAGGCGGTTCCAGTTATTCTCTGCTTATCTGTCAGCTACAGATTTGAATAGAATTCTTGAACCATGTTTCTTCCAACCCTTGTTTCAGGATTAGCTAGAATTTCCCATCCTCTTTTTCGAATTTGCTCTTGGATCTCCGGATATTCATCTTCTTTCAGATCAAATTTAACTTCCGGGACCACTGATCATAGACCCATTATTTTATGGTAATGCTCTGCATGTTCTTTGGTGAAGAACCTCTCTTGATTCCAAAGACTCTTTGGAGTATTCTCTTTCTTGCCTCTTGAATTGGTTTGTTTTTCCTTAGGAGCCATGATCTTGATGAGTCTTAGCTCAGTGATCATGGAAAAATATACCAAACTTAGAGGTTTGCTTGCCTTCAAGCAAAAAAAAGGAAAGGGGAGAGAGAGGAGGAGAGGCAAATTTGAATGGTGGAGAGGAGGGGATGGCCGAATGTGTATTTATAAGTGGAGGGGAGGGATTTTGAAAATTTTGAAAAAGATATGACATAAAGATATGATTAGTAGAAGAAAATAGAATCATGATATGAAAAAGATGAGATTTTTAAATGAAAAAGATATAAAGAGGTTAAATTTGAAAATTTGTTTATGCATCTAAGAAGTAAAAGATGATATGATGAGTATGAAAAGATTTGGAAAGAAATTGAAAAGATACTTGAGTTTTTGAAGAAGATTTGGGAAGGATTTGAAGGTAATTTGAAAAGAGATTTAGAAAATTGTTGAATTTTTAAAAATTGAGGGTGAATGATGAAAGTTTGAAACATGTTTATGCAGAAAATTATCAGTCAAAATATGAAAATTTGAAAAATTTTGAAGTGGAAACAAAATCCTCTCCCCCTGTCTTTCTGGCGTTAAATGCCTAGAATGGTATCCATTTTGGCGTTTAACGCCCATAAGTTGGCCATTGTGGGCGTTTAACGCCCAGCCAGGTACCCTGGCTGGCGTTAAACGCCAGAAATCCTTTGTTACTGGGTGTTTTTCTGAACACCCAGGATGCTGCAATTCTGGCGTTAAACGGCCAGAATAGTACCCATTCTGGCGTTTAACGCCCAAAATGCTCCTTAATGGCATTTTCTTGCCAGTGAGCTCCTTTTTTCTGCTTTTTGCGCTGAATCCTTCTGTAACTCTGTGAATTCCTTCAATTTTGATGATTAATCTTGAAGAAAATTTATATTAAACTTCTACAAGTATTAATTAAAACAAATAACTTGCTAATGGCTGGATTGCCTCCCAGCAAGTGCTTCTTTATTGTCTTTAGCTGGACCTTGACTGAGCTTTACTCAAGCCTCAGCTTTGAGCATTCTTGCTCAAAATTGCTTTCAAGATAATGTTTGATTCTCTGTCCATTAACAATGAACTTTTTGTCAGAGTCAAAATCCTGAAGCTCAACATATCCATATGGTAACACACTTGTAATCACATATGGTTCCCTCCACCGGGATTTCAATTTCCCAGGGAATAGTCTGAGCCTAGAGTTAAACAGTAGAACCTTCTGTCCTGGTTCAAAGACTCTAGATGACAGTTTCTTGTCATGCCACCTTTTTGCTTTCTCCTTATAAACTTTTGCATTTTCAAAAGCATTGAGTCTGAATTCCTCTAGCTCATTTAGCTGGAGCAATCTTTTCTCTCCAGCTAACTTAGCATCCAGGTTTAGGAATCTGGTGGCCCAGTAGGCCTTATGTTCCAGTTCCACGGGCAGATGACAGGCCTTGCCATACACAAGCTGGTATGGAGAGGTTCCTATAGGAGTCTTGAATGCTGTTCTGTATGCCCACAGAGCATCATCCAAGCTTTTTGCCCAATCCTTTCTACGGGCAATTACAATCCGTTCCAGGATTCTTTTTAGTTCACTATCAGAGACTTCAGCCTGTCCATTTATCTGTGGATGATATGGAGTTGCTACTTTGTGGCTAATTCCATATCGGACCATATCAGAGTAAAGCTGTTTATTGCAGAAATGGGTGCCCTCCGTCACTGATGAGTACTCTGGGAACACCAAATCTGCTGAAGATATGTTTCTGGAGGAACTTCAGCACTGTCTTAGTATCATTAGTGGGTGTTGCAGTTGCTTCTACCCATTTAGATACGTAGTCTACTGCCACCAGAATGTAAGTGTTTGAGTATGATGGTGGGAAAGGACCCATGAAGTCAATACCCCATACATCAAACAAATCAATCTCTAAGATCCGTTGTTGAGGCATGGCATAACCATGAGGTAAGTTGCTAGCTCTTTGGCAACTGTCACAGTTACGCACAAACTCTCGGGCATCTCTGTGGAGAGTAGGCCAGTAGAACCCACATTGGAGGACCTTAGTGGCTGTTCGCTCACCTCAAAAATGTCCTCCATACTGTGATCCATGGAAATTCCATAGGATTTTCTGTGCCTCTTCTCTAGGCACGCATCTGCAAATCATTCCGTCTGCACATCTCTTAAAGAGATATGGTTCATTCCATAAGTAGTACTTTGCATCAGAAATTAATTTTTTTGTTTGCACCCTGCTGTACTCCTTGGGTATGAACCTCACAGCTTTATAATTTGCAATGTCTGCAAACCATGGTGCTTTCTAAATGGCGAAGAGTTGCTCATCCGGAAAGGTCTCAGAGATCTTAGTAGGAGGGAGGGACGCCCCTGCTACTGGTTCTATCCGGGACAGGTGATCAGCTACCTGGTTCTCTGTCCCTTTTCTGTCTCTTATTTCTATATCAAACTCTTGCAGAAGCAACACCCATCTTATGAGCCTGGGTTTTGAATCCTGCTTTGTGAGTAGATATTTAAGAGCAGCATGGTCAGTATACACAATCACTTTTGAACCTACTAAATAGGATCTAAACTTGTCAATGGCATAAACCACTGCAAGCAACTCTTTTTTTGTGTGTCATTTAGAACACGGCTGGCATAGTAAATGACGTGCAGAAGTTTGTTATGCCTCTATCCTAATATTGCACCAATGGCATGGTCACTGGCATCACACATTAGTTCGAATGGTAATGTCCAGTATGGTGCAGAAATCACTGGTGCTTTGACCAGCTTAGCTTTCAGAGTTTCAAACGCCTGCAGACACTCTATGTCAAACACAAATGGTGTGTCAGCAGCTAGCAGATTGCTCAGAGGTTTTGCAATTTTTGAAAAATCCTTTATAAATCTCCTGTAGAATCCTGCATGCCCCAGAAAGCTTCTGATTGCCTTAACATTGGCAGGTGGTGGTAATTTTTCAATTACTTCCACTTTAGCTTGATCCACCTCTATTCCCTTGTTTGAAATTTTATGCCCAAGGACAATTCCTTCAGTCACCATGAAGTGACATTTTTCCCAATTTAAAACTAGGTTGGTCTCTTGGCATCTTTTCAGAACAAGTGCTAAATGGTCAAGATAGGAGCTGAATGAGTCTCCAAATACTGAAAAGTCATCCATGAAGACTTCCAGAAATTTCTCTACCATATCAGAGAAGATAGAGAGCATGCACCTCTGAAAGGTTGCAAGTGTATTGCATAGACCAAAGGGCATCCTTCTATAGGCAAATACTCCAGAAGGGCATGTGAATGCTATTTTCTCTTGGTCTTGAGGATCTACTGTAATTTGGTTGTATCCTAAGTAGCCATCCAAAAAGCAGTAGTATTCATGACCTGCTAGTCTCTCTAGCATCTGGTCTATGAATGGTAAAGGAAAATGATCCTTTCTGGTGGCTGTATTGAGCCTTCTATAGTCAATACACATACGCCACCCTGTAACTGTCCTTGTAGGAACTAGTTCATTCTTTTCATTATGAACCACTATCATTCCTCCCTTCTTAGGGACAACATGGACAGGGCTCACCCAGGGGCTATCAGAAATAGGATAAATAATCCCAGCCTCTAGTAATTTAGTGACCTCTTTCTGCACCACTTCCTTCATGGCTGGATTTAGCCGCTTCTGTGGTTGAACCACTAGCTTAGCATCATCCTCCAATAGGATCTTGTGCATGCATCTTGCTGGGCTAATGCCCTTAAGATCACTTATGGACCACCCAAGAGCTGTCTTGTGTGTCCTTAGCACTTGAATTAGTGCTTTCTCTTCCTGTGGATTTGAAGAGCTTATGATCACTGGAAAAGTGTCACCTTCCCCCAAAAATACATATTTCAGGGATGGTGGTAGTGGTTTGAGCTCGGGTTTAGGAGGTTTCTCCTCTTCCCGAGGGATTTTCAGAGGTTCTTTTATTTCCTCTGATTCCTCCAGATCAGGTTGAACATCTTTAAAGATGTCCTCTAGCTCTGATTCGAGACTTTCAGTCATATTGATCTCTTCCTCCAAAGAGTCAATAATATTAGTGCTCATGCAGTCATTTGATGTGTCTGGATGCTACATAGCTTTGACAGCATTTAACTTGAACTCATCCTCATTGACTCTCAGGGTCACTTCCCCTTTTTGTACATCAATAAGAGTTCTCCCAGTTGCTAGGAAAGGTCTTCCTAGAATGAGAGTTGCACTCTTGTGCTCCTCCATCTCCAGGACTACAAAGTCAGTGGGAAAGGCAAATGGCCCAACCTTGACAATCATGTCCTCAATTATGCCTGATGGATATTTAATGGAGCCATCAGCAAGTTGAAGACATATCCGGGTTGGTTTGACTTCTTCAGTCAAGCCAAGCTTTCTGATAGTGGATGCAGGGATTAGATTGATACTTGCCCCAAGGTCACATAGAGCTGTCTTGGTACAAGCACCTTCTAATGTGCATGGTATCATAAAGCTTCCTGGATCCTGAAGCTTCTCTGGTAAGCTTTTCAGAATGACTGCACTTCATTCTTCAGTGAGAAACACCTTTTAAGTTTCTCTCCAATCCTTCTTATGACTTAAGATCTCTTTCATGAACTTAGCATAAGAGGGTATTTGCTCAAGTGCCTCTGCAAACAGGATCTTTATCTCAAGAGTCCTGAGATAGTCTGCAAAGCAGGCAAATTATTTATCCTGTTCTGCTTGGCGGAGTTTCTGAGGATAAGGCATCTTGGCTTTATATTCTTCAACCTTAGTTGCTGCAGGTTTATTCCCTACATAGATGGTTGGAGAAGCCTTCTTAGAGGGGTTACTATCAGCACTTACAGGTGTCTGATCCCTCATTGGCGTTTGAACGCCAGAACTGGGCAAGGAATAGGCGTTCAACGCCAACTTTTCTCCCTTTTCTGGCGTTTGAACGCCAGAAGTGGGCATCCACTGGGCGTTTAACGCCAATCTTTCACCCTTTTCTGGCGTTTGAACGCCAGAATTATTCCTCTCTGGGCTCTTGCTGTCCTCATAGGGATTTTAGGCAGTGGTTTGGTCATCCTCTGTCAGTTGTTCCTTTCTTGACTTTCTGCTACTTTGAGCCGATTTATTCAATGTCTTTCTACTCCTTAGTTGAACAACTTGGCATTCTTCTGTTATCTGTTTAGATAGCTGCTGTCTTGTCTGATTCAATTATGCTTCTATATTCTTGTTAGCATTTTTAGTGTCTTGGAGCATCTCTTTGAATTCTGCTAATTGTTTTGTCATAAGGAGTAATTGCTGATTAAGCTCAATAATCTGTTCTTAAGGATTAAGATCAGTAGTTACTGTCCTAGCCTCTTCTTTTATAGAGGACTCACTGCTTGAGTACAGATGTTGATTTCTAGCAACCGTATCTATGAGTTCTTGAGCCTCTTCAATTGTCTTTCTCATGTGTATAGATCCACCAGCTGAGTAGTCTAGAGACATTTCTGCTCTTTCTGTAAGCCCAGAGTAGAAGATGTCTAACTGTACCCACTCTGAAAACATTTCAGAGGGGCATTTCCTTAGCATCCCTCTGTACCTCTCCCAGGCATTATAAAGAGATTCATAATCCTCTTGTTTAAAGCCTTGGATGTCCAGTCTTAGCTGTGTCATCCCTTTTAGAGGGTAAAATTGATTCAGAAATTTGTCTGATAACTGTCTCCATATTTTTATGCTTGTTGTGGGTTGGTTATTTAACCACCTCTTAGCTTGATCTTTTACAGAAAATAGAAACAGTAATAATCTGTAGACATTCTGATCCACTTCTTTATCACGTACTGTGTCAGTAATTTGTAAGAACTGTGCCAGAAACTCAGTAGGTTCTTCCTGTGGAAGACCGGAATACTGGCAATTTTGCTGCACCATGATAATGAGCTGAGGATTTAGCTCAAAACTGCTTGCTTTGATGGGGATATACAGATGCTACTCCCATATGCAGCTGTAATGGGGTTAGCATATGACCCTAGAGTCCTTCTGGACTGCTCATTTCCACTTAGGTCTATGAGGGAGAAAGGGAGATGATGTGGATTGCAAATAAAATATATTTTTGTTTTTATTTTATTTTAATTAAAATTAACAGAATAAAATAAAACGAAAAAATGAAAAATGAAATAGAACTTTCAAAAATAAAAAAAAATAAAAGCAATTTGAAAACTAAATTAATTAATTGATTAAAAAGATTTTAGAAATTAGCAATAAAAAAGATATGATTGAAAGTTATTTTAAAAAACATATGATTGAGAAGATACGATTGCAAATTAATAAAAAAAATATGATTGAAGAAATTAAGAAGATTTGATTTTTTTTTTTGAAAAAGATTTGAAAAGATCAATTTTTGAAATTAGAATTTTGACTTGACTAAAAAAAATATGATTTTGAAAATCTTTGACTAATTTAATGCAAAATTTCGAAATTTATGAGTAAAATAAGGAAAAGATATATTTTTTTTTAATTTTTGAATTTTAATGAGGAAAGAGAAGAACAACAAAATGACACTAAACTTAGAAATTTTACATCAAAACAAAGAGAACAAACAACAAAACTTTGAATGTCAAGATGAATACCAAGAACACTTTGAATGTCAAGATGAACACCAAGAACAATTTTTTGAAAAATTTTTAAGTAAATAAAAGCACAAGGGACACCAAACTTAAAATTTTTAGAAAATAAAACACAAATTTTCGAAAATTTAAAGGAAAACACAAAGAAGACACCAAACTTAGAATTTTTAAAGATCAAGAAAGAACTAAGAACATGCAAATTCGAAAAATTGAAAGAAAATAAAAGCATGCAATTGACACCAAACTTAAAATATGAAACTAAACTCAAATAAAAGACTCAAATTTAGTGACTCTAAAGTAACAAAAATAAATTATTCCTAATCTAAGCAACAAGATAAACTGTCAGTTGTCCAAACTCGAACAATCCCTGGCAACATCGCCAAAAACTTGGTGCACGAAATTACAATCACACTTTTGCAACTCTGCACACTAACCAGCAAGTGCACTGGGTCGTCCAAGTAATACCTTACGTGAGTAAGGGTCGATCCCACGGAGACTGTCGGCTTGAAGCAAGCTATGGTTATCTTGTAACTCTTAGTCAGGATATCAATAATTCTCAGATTTAATTCTAAAAAGTAAAAGAACATGAAACAAATACTTGTTTTGCAGTAATGGAGAACATGTTGAGGTTTTGGAGATGCTCTATCTTCTGAATCTCTGCTTTCCTACTGTCTTCTTCTTCATGCACGCAAGGCTCCTTCCATGGCAAGCTGTATATTGGTGGATCACCATTGTCAATGGCTACCATCCGGCCTCTCAGTGAAAATGGTCCAAATGCGCTGTCACCACACGGCTAATCATCTATCGGTTCTCACTCATGTTGGAATAAGATCCATTGATCCTTTTGTGTCTGTCACTACGCCCAGCACTCGTGAGTTTGAAGCTCGTCACAGTTCTCCCTTCCCAGATCCTACTCGGAATACCACATACAAGGTTTAGACTTTCCGAATCTCAGGAATGGCCGCCAATAATTCTAGCCTATACCATGAAGGTTCTAATCTTAGATTAGAAACCCAAGAGATATGCACTCAAGTTATTGCAGTTAGAACGGAGGTGGTTGTCAGGCACGCGTTCATAGGTGAGAATAATGATGAGTGTCACGGATCATCACATTCATCAGGTTGAAGTGCGAGTGAATATCTTAGAATAGAAACAAGCGTGATAGAATGGAAAACAGTAGTAATTGCATTAATTCATCGAGACACAATAGAGCTCCTCACCCCCAACCATGGGGTTTAGAGACTCATGTCAACAGAAATACAATATGAAACGTGTAAAGTGTCATGAGGTACAAGATGAATCACTAAAAGTAGTTTTTATAATAAAACTAGTGACCTAGGGTTACAGAAAATGAGTAAGCTAGAATAGTTAGTGTAGAAATCCACTTCCGGGGCCCACTTGGTGTGTGCTTGGGCTGAACATTGAAACTTTCATGTGTAGAGACCTTTCTTGGAGTTAAACGCCAGCTTTTGTGCCAGTTTGGGCGTTTAACTCCAGCTTTCATGCCAGTTCTGGCGTTTTGACGCCAGAATTTCTATGTTGACTTGGAATGCCGGTTTGGGCCATCAAATCTCGGGCAAAGTATGAACTATTATATATTGTTGGAAAGCCCAGAATGTCTACTTTCCAACACAATTGAGAGCGCACTAATTGGGCTTCGGTAGCTCTAGAAAATCCACTTCAAGTGCAGGGAGGTCAGAATCCAACAGCATCTGCAGTCCTTTTTCAGCCTCTAAATCAGATTTTTGCTCAGGTCCCTCAATTTCAGCCAGAAAATACCTGAAATCATAGAAAAACACACAAACTCATAGTAAAGTCCAGAAATATGATTTTTATTTTAAAACTAATAAAAACATAATAAAAACTAACTAAAATATACTAAAAACATACTAAAAACAATGCCAAAAAGCGTATAAATTATCCGCTCATCATTGTCCAAGCTAAAAAGAGTAAGGTCAAGCTTGGGCACAAGAACTCAAACTTGATCCTTCAAATTATCATAAGCAGCATTTACGCTGCCCACAAGATGACCTTGAAGCTTGGCATAGTCAGCTCGGACAGACTCCAAACTCTCCCTGAGACCCATCATCTCCCTATAAGTTATGACATAGCTCTCCTTATGCTTCAATGCCATATCCTCAGATAACTTAGCAGAAGCTGCCAAGGCAATAGCCCGAGTCTTCTCACCCTCCAACTCTTTTTCCAACATGGCCACTCTCACCTCGAGCTCCTCCTTCAAACCCTTGATCCGGTCGAACTCTGACTTAGCCTCCTCCATAAAGGCCTTTGTTGCATGGATAGGAAGATCTTGGGAAATCCGATATAAAGCTGCTCCCACATGGGCCATCTTAATACTGCTTCGAGTAATAAAATCCAAATGACGAAGAAGAGAAACATCGTCAGTAGGAATGACACCATAGGGACCAATTTGTTGATCAACAAACCCGACAGCATCAAAGTTGGGGGCATCCAGGTTGAAGGGCTCAACTGTCCTCTGTCTTTTTGGAGGAGGAGCGGCAGTAGGAGAAGAGGTAGCATCAGAAGTCTAGGGAGTATCGATCAAATGAACCTGAGGGGTAGGAATCATCCTCCTCGGTCTAGGAGAGCTCGGTACTGGCTGCTTTGGCAGAGCATAAGAGGATCATTTCCCAGCCACCTTGGCCGAGATGTTCTGGGCAGTTGTAGCCTTCCTCGCCTTTTTAAAGGCTTTCATTGAATCATTATTCTTAGCCATCTCTGAAAAAACAAAAGCAGCCAAAGAAGCAAGTTACAAACTGGAAAGAAAGGAAGCAAAGTAAAACAGAGCAAAAACAAGTCAGTTAATACCCAACGCAGTTCAGACAAGGGAGGGGTCCCCCAAAAATCTCTTGGTATCAAGATGGGGAGGTTCCCCCAAAATATCTTCTAAAACATTTACAAAAGCCTGCTCGACCTCGTCGAGCATCTCCCACGAGTATCAAGATACCACAACGTTCTTTTGCCAACACACGGGGAAGGCAGGTTCATTATTCGCCTCTAAGAAAAATGGTCGAGCTCCCTCAACAGCTTGGACCTTAAAAAAGTAATTCTTAAAGTCCCTAAAAGACTCGTCATACATAGCAAACACTTTATGTCCTTGGGCAGATCGAAAGGAAATCCAAGAAGCTTTCTTTTTGGAGGAAATCCTGGGCTTAGTCAAAACAAAAAGATAAAGAAAGAGGGTCTGAGAAGGTTTGACGTCCAACTCTTGGCAAAGCAACTGAAAAGTCTTGATAAAACCCCAGGAGTTCGGATGAAGCTGGGATGCAGCTACGTTGCACGACCACAACAAATCGGTTTCAAAGGAAGTAAAAGGAAAAGTAATGTTCAGCTGGCTGAAAAAATAGTCATAAGCATAAAAGAAGGGACGTTCTCCCTGGGTCAGAGCAGGAAAGCAAACCTTTTCATCGGAATCAGGCGCTACCAATTCATAGTTCTTTTTCTGATCTCTATTTCTACAGATTCGATGACGTTTTCTAAGCTCCACACAGAACTCAGCATTAACCACGGAGATACACATCAACACAAAGGAGTCCAGCCAGTCGTACATACCCTCAGGAACCTTAGAAGACGTCTCAACAATATTTTTGTGAGAAGACATGGCCAACTAGTCCTACAGCAAGAAAAAGAAAATGGATTACTAACGAAAGCAGCTCGGGCAAAATCAAAACAGCTCGGACAAACATGACTCAGAGAAATACAAACAATAAAAGGAAAACCCCAAGACACACACCAAGGTCCAGGGGCATCCTTTGGAGGCAGGGATAGAGTAAGGACTCAGAAAAGAGTCTACAAGGCTACACCCCAACAAAAACTCTCAGCAAAGAAAAATAATCCCCCTCCAAACAAGCAACGACACGAGAAGAAAATCAAAACAACCCACCAGAAAATCGTTATCTTCTACAAAGTTTATCAGCAAAGAAAACTACCAACATGATGAAAAGTCATCAAAGGAGTAATCTTTTTGAGGAAGCAAACAGATTCGTAAGCCTCAGTAACAACATGCAGTTCATATCAAAGAACACAAACTAGAAAGCAATAAACGGCACACAGAAACCCTAAATGCAGAAGGACCATTTCAAAAATCAAAAGATACTCCCAGAGCAGTAACAAGAAGATGCACGATGATACAAAAGGTTCAAACTTTCCAACATAAATTCAAGCAAGATCAAAACTTTACCAAGAATACAACAATGCAAGTACAAGGAAAGAACGACAAAAGAAGTAAAAGAGAGAAACAAAAAGAACCAACCTGAAAGAGGAGAAAAACGCTGAAGAAAGTTGAAGACGAAGAAATGAAAACCGGAATTGCCTTCGAGCAAAGGAAGCACCAACAAATACCAAGGGCGTCATAGAAGCGCAAAAAACGCAAAGTCCAGGCAAGCCAAGCAGAAGAATAGAAAGAAAAGGGGAAGTTACAAGAAAACAGCTTTTGGTGTAAATTCAAAATGAAAGTGGGAGGCAAAAGAAACGGAGCATTAAAGAATTAATGGGTTATTAAACCCTCGCACGTTCTCAAATCAAAGAGACGCGTGTTTCCAAAGGATAAAGGAAAGAGAAAAAAAATGTTCTGCATTCAGAGGGATCTCTACAGAAAAAAATCGACAAATGCTCGAGCTCGGCTTCTCCAGAGAAGGATTGAAGTCCTGAAACTAAGGACTCTACCTCAAAAGGAAAACCACGCTCAAGCAGGGGCACTATTCATACCTTGGGTCGAGCTGTCCGACCCGGGATGTTTAACGACAAGTCGACCGACCTCTTCAGGCCAGGACCATCCGACCTCTTCTCAAAGAGCTCGGCCAAATTACCAGGAAAAGCCCAAATAGGGCTCAAACAGAGGAACACGACCCAAATCCAAAGGCAGTCCAAGCCTACAGAGATAAGGGCGGTTCCCTTGAAGATAAGATGACCTCACCCAAAGATAAGATAAGATAAGATAACTATCTTATCTCCAGAAAGGTCACTGCTCATCATTATAAATACACTGGAGCACCCAGGTATATCTCATACTCTGATTCTACTAAAAACCTGCTTAATACCCTTGCTAACTTAAGCATCGGAGTCCCTTGCAGGTATCACCACCCTCCAGTGACGAAGGGTCAGTGATAAACCCATATTTTATGATATATTTTGTGCTTAAATTGAGTGATTTATTCAATCCTTCACCCACTTATTCATATTAATTGCATGATTTTACTTCTCCTTCCTTATTATGTGATGTATGTGAAAAACATGTTTCCTATGCTTAAAAAATTAATTATTTTAATTACCCTTATTATCATTCGATGCCGTGATTAGTGTGTTGAGTAGTTTCAGATCTTCTAAGGCAAGAATGACTCAAAGGATGGAAAGGAAACATACAAAAATGGAAGGAAAGCACAAAACGGAGTTTTTGGAGAAACTGGCATCCACGCGATCACATGGGCGACGCAGACGCATGCCAAGCACGAATCAACAGCGACGTGGCCGCATGACTGACGCGACCGCGTGACAAGAAAAGCTCCGAATGATGTGACCGCATGACCCACGCGGATGTGTGACAGAGGCCACGCACCAGAAATTGCAGAAAACACTCTCAGCGATTTCTGAAGCCCTTTTTGGCCCAAATCCAAGTCCATAAGGCATAGACCAGAGGTTATGAAGTGAGGGAATGCATTCATTCAGAGAGAGCTCGCCTAATTATTTCTCATGATTTAGATTTAGTTTGGAGAGAGGTTCTCTCCTCTCTCTCTTAGGATTTAGGATTTCTCTTAATTTTAGGAGTGACTCTCGATCCCAGGTTTAATGTTCCTTTACTTTAAGCTTCCCTTTCACTTTTATTCATTCCATTACTTTAGTTGATTATTTACTTTTGCCATTTAATTTATGAACTCTTCCATGTTACATTTGATATCTTTATTAGTGCTAATTGAGGTATTTCAGAATTATGATTGCTTTCTTTTATTTATTATATAAATAATTTGAATTTTTCCCTTTTGGCTTTGGTTGAGTCATTGGAGACACTTGAGTTATCAAACTCATTGTTGATTGAAAATTGAAATTCTTCAAGAATTAATTCGGGTTCCAATAACTCTAACTTTTCCCAAGGAAAGACTAGGACTTGAGGAATCAGAATTAATTCATCCACTTAACTTACCTTCATAGTTAGAGGTTAACAAAGTGGGAGAAAAATCCAATTCTCATTACAATTGATAAGGATAACCAGGATAGGACTTTCAGTTTTCATACATTGCCAAGAGTTTTATTATCTATTTAATTTAATACAATTTACTTTCTTGCCATTTACTATTCTCGCTTTTTATCTTATACATTAAAAACTCCCCAATTTACAAACTCATAACCAATAATAAGAACACCTCCCTGCAATTCCTTGAGAAGACGACCCGAGGTTTAAATACTCGGTTTTCAATTTTAAAGGGGTTTGTTACTTATGACAACCAAAATGTTTGTATGAAAGGACTTTTGATGGTTTAGGAACTATACTTGCAACGAGGATTTATCTGCAAATTTCTAGACTACGCAAAAGTTCTCTTGTCAGTCAGCATCAGCAACAAAGTCCAATAAGTCGGACGCGGCGGCTCCGGTCACCACCCACAAACCGGACACATCAGCGCCGACCATCACAGAAGATCTTGTCCGAGATCGACCTACAGTTTCAGGTAACCCTCGGAACAATAACCTCATCGTGTCCAACCTCTATGAGATCGGGTAGGTATCGATCAAGCCCTCATATGCTAATTGGGATTTACTTGTCTTGGGCTTTACTATGTTTTGGGTCAGGGTATGAACAGTGCCCCTTACTTGAGGCCAAATTTTTGTCATCTTCTTCATTGCAACCCTTTCAAGATTTCTTTATCTTGAGGTTCTGAATTTCGCTTACACTTTTTCTGGGAAGTTTGGAACATTCGTGATTTTGCTGTTTTGCACGTTCACTCGTTTCGTATTTCTTCAAGGTTAGTCTTTTGTTTTTTGTACTTTGGTTTTCTGTATTTCTGTGTTTTTAATGAATGGTATGCTTCTGGTGTTGAAAAATGAAGATTTCTTGTTAGTATTCCTTCGCCATTGTTTGGTTCTTCTTCGTTGTTTTTTCTTTTCTTGAAAATTTTGTTCCTTTGTTGTGTATTTGAATATGGGATATTGGAATATGGCGGTTGGTATGCACTATAGGATGAAGTATGGTCATAGTGGTATGGAGGAGCGGGTTGCCATGAGGATTGACCGTATGAATGTGGCTCCTCCCTCAAGTGATAGCTCAGCTCTTGGTGCACACCATCATTAAGATCACCATTCCATACAACAGTGTAATAACCAAACTCCAAGCCAAGAGGGTGATAGCTCATAGAGGAAAATAGAAAATAAGAACAAAAAACATCAATTAACAAAAGAAACAAAAATCCTAATTACCAACAAAAGCAAACAAACAATCCAAAAAGTATCTATTCACACTATTCACATATTCACAATAACAAAAGCAAACAAACAATCCAACATCATTGCACTAGTTCCCCGGCAACGGCGCCAAAAACTTGAAGAAGACCAAAAATAGGTTCGGTATTTCATAAAATAGATTTTCGTTGCAAGTATAGCTCCGAACCAACAATTGACCATAATCAAAGTTTAATTCAAGAAATTGTCACAATTCAAATCAAATAACCAAGAGTATTTAAACTCCCGGGTCGTTCTCCCAAGAAACTAGTGACAACAAGTGCATAAAGTTAGTTGTGAAAAGCAAGGAGTTTTCAATGATGAAAGCAAACAAAATAAAGGAATTAAAGAACAATCCGAAATTGCAATTAATAAATTAATAAAGGAATAAAAGAACCATATATGTAATATAAACAAGTAAGACTCAAAATTGATGGAAATGTGGTTTGAAACATAAATAGAACCTTGACTTGGGATGAGTTATGGAATTCCTTCCTTGCCATAACCGCAACTATGATAATTATGATGGATTAATCTCACGTAGTTAACCCTTAACATTGAAGGATAAGTCAAGTGAGCATAATTATTATTAATCCACAAATCCTAGCTAACTTACTAATTACCTTAGTTAAAAAGCTAGCGTTAGTGGAAACAATAACAACTAACAACCTAAGAATTATCACTAAATGTCAGACATTATGACTCTAGTAATCCATATACTCAATCCCCCAAGCCAAGGGGTGGAAATCTACCCCATAGTCAAAATTGGCATATCATTAATCACATGGAGGGCACAATCATAAAACATGGCAAAATTAGAAAAATGATAAAAATTATGAACAAAATCAACAATAGCAACTCAATAAACACAAAACAACCATCAAACATCAAATTCATTAACCAAAACTCAAAATTGCAAAACTATGTATATATTGACAAAGAAAATTAAAGTGTAAGAAAATGTAGAACAGGTAGTGCAATAAAAGAGAAAATTAAGGAATACTTACAATGAAAATAGCTATAATCCAAGATTAAAATTGGGAATGAAAACTTGTAGATAAACCTTAATTACATCCTAAGAAAGTTGAGAGAAAAACCTAGCCTAAACTACCTAAAACTACTCCTAAGTGTGTTGTATGAAGTATTGTATTGTATGGTATCATGTGTGGTTGCTTGCCCTTCCTTATAAGCTTCCAAGCCATCAAAAATGGGCCAAAGAGTCCTCAAAATCACGAGCCACGTGACTTTTTAATGACGTCACGTGCTGGTACTTGTGCGTACGCACAACACTTGCTGATTTTCATCCTGTGCGTACGCACACTTGCTGATCTCCATCTTGTGCGTAAGCATAGAGAGTTGTGCGTACGCACACATGACTGTGTTCTTCTCCTTTGTTTTCTTCATGTTTTCTCCCAATTGCATGCTTCTCTTCCACTTTTATCAAGCCATTCCAACCTCTTACACCTGAAATCACTCATCAAAACCATCAAGGCATTGAATGGAATGAAGGTGTAATAAAATTGATTAAAATAAGCACAAAATAGCATATTTTCACAATTAGACATAATTTAGGGAGAGAAAACAAAAGTATGCTATTTAGGTGAATAAATGTGGGTTTATATGATGAAATCCAGTCAAATCAATCCAAAATTTATCATCAAATGTGGATTTATGAATTCTCCCACACTTAAAAAATAGCATGTCCTCATGCTAATCACAATCAAAGGAGAAGGGTAAAAGGACAAGCAACTTATTCAATGCATCTACCTACATGCATGCAACTAAGCTAGATATTACCTACTCATATCTATACTATGGTTCCCTATGGAGTTTGGCAAACACAAACACGAGATTTTCAATCAATCTAAAGCAAGTCTTAGGGCCAAGGCAAAGAATCAATGCAATGTGATCAATGTCCAAAGATTTTATTTGAAGTTTTCAAAAACTAACAAGCAACTTGCAAGAAGATACAAGATAAGAGATGGAATCATAGAATTGAGCAATCGAACCCCTCACCAGATGTGTATACGCTCTAATCACTCAGTGTTTAGGGCTTAATCCCTCATTTCTCATTTAATCATGTTTTCTAGGATTTGCTAGTCATCTAACAATCAACAAATATTTGATGCATGAATACAAATATCATGAGGTCTTTGGTGGGTTGTAATGGGGTTAGGGTAAGGGTAGGATTAATATGGTTAAGTGGACTAGTAGATTGGATCTTTGATTAGATCAAGTATCCCACCTAATCCTATATCATCCTATGTACACAAAAGAAACCAACCTAACTTCACATTCATTTCCCTTTTTCACATTCAGTCATGCGTCTTCTTTCTAATTCACACACATATGCATTCTTTATTTACATTATTATTATCTTTTCTTTTCTTTTTCTTTTCTTTTATCTCTCTCTCTCTCTCTCTCTCTCTCTCTCTCTCTTAATAAACAAAGTATGTACACCACAATTTTCCTTTTCTTTTATCACCAAAAAGGGATGCATATTTTTGAGTAATGAATGCATGAATGTTTACCCATTTTTCCAAATTTTTACAATGAATATCCAAACTAAACTCATTACCAATGTTTCCCCGAAATTCCCCCACACTTGAGTAATACACACTACTCAATCCAAGCTAATCAAAAATATAATTCATGGACATTAATGATTTTTTGCTTAGGGAGAAAGATGTGCTTAAATTAGAACAAAAGGGAAATTAAAAGGCTCAAAAGTGGGTTACAAAGGTAATTGTAAGGGTTGACCATATGGTTTAGTGAGTTGAATTTTCAAAAAATAGCCTCAATCATACTAAATGCATTCAAAATATCAAATATAGGACATAAAGACTCAAGCAAATCTAAGATCACAATCATAAAAGGAGTATAACACATAAACAAAATTTGTGGTTGAAAATGTGCAACCACACAATTAAAGCTCAAATCTCACTTGGTGTATTGTTCTAGCTCTTTTCTATGTTCTACAAGAAAATACTTCAACCAAGTTGAAAATAAGTTTTAAATCTAATTAATGGAACGCCTTAAGAGAGATTTTTTGAAAATTTCTTTGTTGTTTTTACCAAACTTATTTTCTATACAAGGCAACATGCAAAGAAAACTATAAGCAAACTAAGCAAAGTGCAATGAAATGAAATAATAAACAAATATTCACAAAAACATAACTATTAAAAAATAAAAAAGTGCAAAGTGTTGAGAAAGAGAAAGTTACGCCCCAAAATTGTGGATCCTCCCCCGCACTTAAACGTTACATGGTCCTCCGTGCATGCACACAATCCGGGGGTGAAGAGATGTAGAAAAGAGCTATGATGCTCCATGACGAACGAGATTTCTGTCGGTAAAGATTTTTTATAAAAATAATCGCGTTGTAGATATAGTTTCTAAACCAACAAAAATTCTTTCGTACAAAAATTTGGTTGTCACAAGTAACAAAACCCAATAAAATTTATAACCGAAGTATTTAAATCTCGGGTCGTCTCTCAAGGAATTGCAGGGAGGTGTGTTATTATTGGTCTTGGGTTTTCCGAGAATTTTTAGAGTTGGGTGATAGAAAAATAAATAATTATAAATTAAGGTGGTAAAAATTAACAAAGAGGTTTTATGTAATTAAATTAAATTAAAAAGCCTTGATCCGGAGAAGATTAATTGGAAGTTCTATCCTTATTGGATTTTCCAAGTGTAATGGTAATTGGTTGTTGTTCTACTTAGTTATCCTTTACTAAATAAAGGAAAATCAAGTTGGGAGCCAACTTCTATTCACAAGTCCTAATCCTCACCCTTGTGTTTGGATTAGCGTTAGTGGCCAGAGAGCCAATCATAATTAACTTTTGAGTCTTCCAACTCAAAGGTCTCCAAATATTAATCAACTCCAAAATCAAGTTGGGAACCTACTCCATTGACATGGATGCCAATTTTGCATACATGAAAAGGGAATAGAAAGAAGACATGATAATTAGATTGAATTGAGATAATCAAGCAAAAAAAGAAATTAAATAGAAAATACTCTTTGCATTAATAATGTCATAAACGCTTTCCAATTGTAACTCTGAATAAGGATTAAAGATATAAAAGAGTAGAGATGATAATTGAAATAAAATTGGAAGCAATTAAATAAACAATGAAATTTAAATGGAAAAATACTATGGAATAAATGAAAATATAAGAATCCTAATTTAAAGGAACACTGAACTTGGAATCTGAGAAGAAGTTGAAATCCTAATCCTAAAACCTAAGCGAGAGGAGAGAGCCTCTCTCTCTAAAAACTACATCTAAAACCTAAAATATGAATATAAATGTTGTGTGTAGTATTGAATGAATGGATGGATTCCCCCACTTTATAGCCTCTAATTTGTACTTTCTGGGACGAAAACTGGGTCAAAACAGCTCAGAAATCACCCCCAGCAATTTCTGGTACGTATAGGTCACTGCAAAGTGACGCGGAAGCGTCGTCCACGCGTTAGCGTGGATTGGGTTTTTTGCCAGGTCACGCGTCAGCGTGGTCCACGCATGCGCATCACCTGGTTCGGAGGGAACTATGACAAATTATATATTGTTGCGAAGCCCCAGACGTTAGCTTTCCAACACAACTAAAACTGCGTCATTTGGACCTTTGTAGCTCAAATTATGGTCGATTTAGTACCAGGAGGTCAGGTTGGACAGCTTTAGCAGTTCCTTCAGTTTCTTGTATTCCTTCCACTTTTTCATGCTTCTTTTCTATCCTCTAAGCCATTCCTGCCCTATAATCTCTGAAAACACTTAACACACATATCACATCATCGAATGGTAATAAGAGAGGATTAAGATTAGCTAAATTAAGACCAAAGAAACATGTTTTCAATCATAGCACAAAATCAGGAAGGAAAATGTAAAACATGCAATTACATGAATAAATGAGTAAAGAATTGATATAAACCACTCAATTGAGCATAAGGTAAACCATAAAATAGTGGTTTATCAACCTCCCCATACTTAAACATTAGCATGTCCTCATGCTAAGTTCAAGAGAAGCTATTAAGGAGTGAAGAAAAATGGTAGAATGTATGAAATGCAACCTATCTATATGAATGGAACTACATGCAAAATGTTTCTACCTACTTGGTTAAAAGTAAACAAATCTTTTAAGAACAAATATGAACTATATTTCACTAATTCAAATCACAAAATAAAGTACAAGTAAACTTACAAGCAGAAAATAGCTATGAAAGCCGGGAACAAAGAATCGAGTATCGAACCCTCACCGGAAGTGTATGCACTCTAATCGCTCAGGTGTTTAAGGTTCGATCTCTCAATTCTCTACTAACCTTGCTTTCTAAGGCTTGCTCTTCTTCTACCAATCAACAAAATTTTAATGCATAGATACACATATCAAGAGGTCTTTTAAGGGTTGTAATGGGGTTAGGGTCAAGGTAGGATTGTATTTGGTCAAGTGGACAAAAATCTGAATCCTTAATTAACTTAAACTTTCCACCTAACTTTAGACAATCCATGTAATCAAAATACAAAACCTAACTATCCATTAACCATGTTTTCCACATATTCATGCATCCTGATTTGAGTACAGTACATATGCATTGCTTTCGTTTACTTTGAGGCATTTTGTCCCCTTTTACTTATTTGCTCTTTTTCTTTTCTTTTTCTCTCTTTTCTCTTTTTTTTTATATATATATGTATTTTTTTCTTTTATTTTTCTCAATACATATGATTAAGATATTGGATGCATGAACATGTCCTAAACATTTCTTTCACATTTTCATAAAGATATATAACACCCAATTCTTAAACTAAATATTTCCAAACCCACTTTTCTCCACACTTAATTCATGAGCACTCTCACTAGTCTAAGCTAACCAAGGATTCAAATTAAGGACATTATTATTTTTTGCTTAGAGTTAGTAATGAGCTAAAGTAAATAACAAAGGGGTATAATAGGCTCAACATTGGTTTGCAAAAGATAATGAAAGGGTAAGGCCATATGGGTATGTAAGCTTAGTGAAACAAAGGCCTCAATAATGTAAGTGTATGCATACATCAAACAATGGAAATATAGAATTAAGCAAGACAAAGATCACAATTTTAGAGAGAAAAACACACACCAAAAATAAAATATTGGTTGATAGAATGCAACCAATTCAAATAAGCTCAAGATCTCATTGGTTTTGTGTGTTCGAGCTCTAGACCATATTCCAGTATAATATTTCTTCAAACAAGTTCAATAAAAAATTTAATTTAAATTAGTGAAATACTCTAAAAAGTTTCTTGAAAAAGAAAATATTACTTTAACCAAGTGGTGGTAAAATATGCACAAAATCAAACAAATATGCAATCAAATATGCAAATGCAACAATGAACTAATAAAGTAAAATATTGGTGTTGAGAATAAAATAACTAACCCATGGAGATCGGTATCGACCTCCCCACACTTAAAGATTGCACCGCCCTCGGTGCATGCTAAGATGTGCAAGTGGACGGGCTGCTACAACTGATACTATTCTCCAAAGATTGTACAGATGAAACTTGTCTGTTTCCCCATATAGAAGTTTCTCCCTTTATCCTTCTTCGGTTGCCAACCTGAAAGAAGAGAAAAAAGAAGAACAGGAACCCAAAAATAATGATAGAAAACAAATAAAATATGAGTGGGTAATGCCAAATAATAAGGGTCTCAATTACATGGTAGCTACAACATGCAAGTGAGAAAGCAGTAGAAGCAAACGGCATATCAATAGTGTAAAAATTGTAACTATGGGGAAGAGAGTGTGGGTAATGCAAGATAGTATAAGTGTATATCAATGCAAATAGACTGCAAGTATCATTAAAGAATAGCATTGACTTATGAATAATAATACCCAATCAGAATAAAACAAGTCATGAAGCACTAGAATAATTCAAGAAAATATGTAACAGTTGAATAAGAAAATTTAACACCAATGAAAAAATAATAAATTTAGAAAAGAAAATAAAAATAAGCACGAAAGTAAAATGCAATGAATGAAAGTATGTAAATAAATTAAGTAAAATAGAATGAAAGTGAAAAAAGATGAGAAGTTAAAGAGATGAAGAAAAAGAAAGTAAGAAAGGAAGAAGAAAGAAATAAGAAAAGATAGAAGAAAGAAGAAAGAATGATAATAGAAAGATAAGTAGGATTGGAGAAGAAAAGGTAGGAATTCTGGCGCTGATTTGGATAAGCTGTGCGTCGCTTGTGACACGGACGTGTGGGTCACGCGATCGCGTGGTGTGTGATAAGTTCAGGTAACGCGGACGCGTGGGTCACGCGATCGCATGACCTGATTTGTGCTATTGGCGCGGGTGCAGCCGTGCGTTCGTGCAACTCTCTGTTTTAAATGCATTGTGCCAAAAATCTGGGTGACGCGTTCGCGTGGGTGACGCAATCGCGTGAATGGCCATATTTTGAAAAACGACACGGATGTGTGGAGCACGCGGTCGCGTGGTAGGGCTTGTGCTTCCAACATCATTCCAGCGCTACTCCACCATAACTTCCTGCCATACACCTCTTTACGTCAATTTTGTAGGGCCACGCAGTCGCGTGGGTGACACGGACGCGTGGGGAGGCTATTTCGCAAACGACGTGAGTGCGTCAGCGTGGGCATATTTGTGCCTAAGGCACGTCTCCAGCCACGCTTTCGCGTGACTCTCTGCTTCGTTTCTTCCTAGTTTTTAATGCACTATGACGCGGACACGTCAGTGACGCTGGCACGTCACGTGCCTCTCTTCCTTTTTTTTTTTAAATTATTATGCAGTATACAGAATGTAGAATGCAAATGCTGATGCAGAAATTATGAATGAACACGAATAAAAATAAAATAAAATAAAACTAAGGACAAAAAGGAAAGAATATACCATGGTGGGTTGTCTCCCACCTAGCACTTTTAGTTAAAGTCCTTAAGTTGGACATTTGGTGAGCTCCTTGTCATGGTGGCTTGTGCTTGAACTCGTCTTGAAACTTCCACCAATGCTTGGACTTCCAATAAGCTCTATCAATACCAAGTAAATTTCTCAAGCTTTGATGGAGTTCTTCACAAGCTTTGAGCTCCCAAATTTGATCCTCATATATTTCCGGATCCCAAATCTTGATCCTACACCCGTCTTCAAGTTGATCATCATGATTCCATCTGGGTGGTAAGTAATCGGAATTCTCACTAAGGCATCCAAACAGCTTCCTAGACCTATTCAATTGAGCTTTACACCAACCTTTGCATTTAAACTTTGAGCCCCCAACCACAACGAACCTAGGATTGTGTTGCCAACCACTAACCATCTTCTTCTTACTCTTAGAGCCACAAAGAGCTCTAAGCTGACCATCTGTCTCAAGTAAACCATATTCAAGTGGAAAAGTAAAGGGCAAGGATAAGAATTTTACCCACTTGAATGTTGTATTGGATGGTGATGGCTTTGGGGGAGAGGTCTCCAACAGCTTTGGGAAGGTGAATTCAAGCTCCATTCCCTTGTGCTCTCCCTTGATAACTTCCACCTCTTTGCAAGCTTCTTCAAGTTCAACCTCTTCCTCTTGGTAGCTTTCTTTCAACTCAATCTCTTCTTCATTACTCACCAAGGGCATGGGAGGTTGTGCTTCTTCTTCTTTAATCTCCATCTCTTGATCAACCTCTTCAAAGTCTTTAGCCATGATATGTCTTGGAGGTTGTACACCCTCTTCAAGATCAAATTCAAACGTCTTGGAAGGAGGTTCTATGACTGGACTTTCCCATGGAGGTTCAGCATCTCCTAAGTCTTCAACTACTTCTTCCTCTTTAATAATTACTGCTTTGTCCAGTTATTTTAGTATAAAATTATACTCATCCTTGATGATTTTCTTTCCATGATAACTCCTTTCAACTATTCCTTCATCTTCAAGGGTCTCTCCTATCTCCACATTTTGGGCCTCCTCTTGCTCTAAGACAAAATCAGATTCCTCCTTGTTGTCTTCCTTCACTAATTCTTCAACCACTCCTTCGACTTCAAGGGTCTCCACTACCTTCATCTGTAGGGCCTCCTCTAGCTTCTTATGAAGTATGGATTCGCGAAGATGATTCCTTCTTTCTTGTTCCATATCAATAGCATAACTGGGATCATCTTGCTCTTGGATTGATGGATGTGGGTGCTCTTCAATGGAGGGTGTGATAGGATGGGAAGATTATTATGTGGTTGAAAAGGAAGCGCACTGAAGCTTGAGGGTTGAATATTGGAGGTAGAGGGTTGGTCCATGCGTGATATAAGTGCTTGAAGAGTAGAGGTGAGACTAGTGATAGAGGCAAATTTGGTATGAAGCTTTGTTTGCCCTTGGTGAATAACACCAATGGTGTTGTCATCCAGTGGAGGTTGGGGTGGATATAGGTTAGGGTCATATGGAGGTGAATGGTGTAAAGGGGCTTGTGAGTATGGTGGTTCAAAGGTGTGTTGGGAAGGTGGTTCATAAGCATATGATGGGGCTTGTTGGTAACTACAAGGGGGTCCACCATATCTATCATCTTGGTACGCACCTCGGAATAGCTCTTGACCATAGTAATTTGGTGGAGGTGGTTTGTCACGAAAGGGTCCACCATAACTATTGTCTTGGTATGCATCACAGAATGGTTGTTGGTTATAGCGCATTGGAGGGGGTTGTTACCAAGAGGGTTGATCAAATCCTTGTGGCTCCTTCCATTTTTGATTCTTCCAACCTTTTTGCCTATTTTTATTATAGTTTCCATTCCTTACAACAACATTGGAACCAAACTTGAAACCAGAGGGGTGAGAATTCATAGTAGCTAAAGAAAATAAAAATGAAAACTGATAAAGAAATTAATGAAAATAAACTCCTAAAACTAGAAACACTGACAACAATTTAAGATAAAGATTTGAAAAAGGTTTAAATTTTGAAAAGGTTTGATTTTTAAAATTTTAAATTTAAATTTTTGAAATTTGAATTTTGAATTTTGGAATTCAAATATTGAAATTTAAAATTTGATTTTTTTTAAAATAAAATAAGATAATATTTTGAAAAAGATATGATTTTTGAAAAAGATTTGAATTTTGAAATTTAAAACTAACATAAGATAAGATAAAAATTTTAAAATAAAAATCTGAAATTTTTTTTGTAGTTTTCGAAAAAAATCAATTAAAATAAAGAGAAAAGATATTTTTGAATTTAATGAGGAAAGAGAAAAACAATAAAATGACACCAAACTTAAAATTTTTAGATCAAAACGAAAAAAACAACCAAGAACAACTTGAAGATCAAGAAAGAACAAGGAACATTATTTTCGAAAATTTTAATAACTAAATAAAAACTAATAAACTCTTAATTTACAAAAAAGCAAAAATAAAAACAAAAATAAAAACAAATAAACAAGAAAAAAGCAAATATTTACAATAACCAATAATAAGGCACAAGTTTGCAATTTCCCGGCAACGGTGCCATATTTGACGAACGGGATTTCTGTCGGTAAAATTTTTTTATAAAAATAATTGCGTTGTAGATATAGTTTATAAACCAAGAAAAATCCTTTCGTACAAAAATTTGGTTGTCACAAGTAACAAAACCCAATAAAATTTATAACCGAAGTATTTAAATCTCGGGTCGTCTCTCAAGGAATTGCAGGGAGGTGTGTTATTATTGGTTATGGGTTTTCCGAAAATTTTAAGAGTTGGGTAATAGAAAAATAAATAATTATAAATTAAGGCAGTAAAAATTAACAAAGAGGTTTTATGTAATTAAATTAAATTAAAAAGCCTTGATCCGGAGAAGATTAATTGGAAGTTCTATCCTTGTTGGATTTTTCAAGTGTAATGGTAATTGGTTGTTGTTCTACTTAGTTATCCTTTACTAAATAAAGGAAAATCAAGTTGGGATCCAACTTCTATTCACAAGTCCTAATCCTCACCCTTGTGTTTGGATTAGCGTTAGTGGCCAGAGAGCCAAGCACAATTAACTCTTGAGTCTTCCAACTCAAGGGTCTCCAAATATTAATCAACTCCAAAATCAAGTTGGGAACCTACTCCATTGACATGGATGCCAATTTTGCATATATGAAAAGGGAATAGAAAGAAGACACGATAATTAGATTGAATTGAGATAATCAAGCAAACAAAAAAATTAAATAGAAAATACTCTTTGCGTTAATAATGTCATAAAAGCTTTCCAATTGTAACTCTGAATAAGGATTAAAGATATAAAAGAGTAGAGATGATAATTGAAATAAAATTGGAAGCAATTAAATAAACAATAAAATTTAAATGGAAAAATACTATGGAATAAATGAAAATATAAGAATCCTAATTTAAAGGAACACTGAACTTGGAATCTGAGAAGAAGTTGAAATCCTAATCCTAAAACCTAAGAGAGAGGAGAGAGCCTTTCTCTCTAAAAACTACATCTAAAACCTAAAATATGAATAATAAATGTTGTGTGTAGTATTGAATGAATGGATGGATTTTCCCACTTTATAGCCTCTAATTTGTACTTTCTGGGCCAAAAAATGGGTAAAAAACAGCCCAAAAATTGCCCCCAGCAATTTCTGGTATGTACAGGTCGCTACAAAGTGACGCGGAAGAGTCGTCCACGCATTAGCGTGGATTGGGTTTTTTGCCAGGTCACGCGTCCGCGTGATCCACGCGTGCGCGTTGCCTGGATTCGAGACAACTATGGTAAATTATATATCATTGTGAAGCCCCCGGACGTTAGCTTTCCAACGCAACTGGAACCGCATCATTTGGATCTCTGTAGCTCAAGTTATGGTCGATTTAGTACCAGGAGGTCAGGTTGGACAGCTTTAGCAGTTCCTTCAGTTTCTTGTATTCCTTCCACTTTTTCATGCTTCTTTTCCATCCTCTAAGCCATTCCTACCCTATAATCTCTGAAAACACTTAACACACATATCACGACATCGAATGGTAATAAGAGAGGATTAAGATTAGCTAAATTAAGACCAAAGAAATATGATTTCAATCATAGCACAAAATTAGGAAGGAAAATGTAAAACATGCAATAAATGAGTAAAGAATTGATATAAACCACTCAAGTGAGTATAAGGTAAACCATAAAATAGTGGTTTATCACTCCACCTTCAGCTGGTGGGTACCGGGGCTCAGGCTGCTGCATAAAACAAATAAACAAGAATTGAGGAAGAGTTTATGTGAGTGTGGTATGATAATAAACAAGCACAAATCATAATGGGATGCCCACGCACAAGGCGTGCAAGCGCCCTCAACAGAGGCAGTGCAGGTAAGTGTGAGTACGCACAGGTTGGTGCGTATGCGCAAGATGCAAAATTTTGGGATTGTGTGCATACGCATAAGGGTGTGCACACACACGATGCCCTGTTTTCCCCAAAAATTTTTCCTTTCAAAATCTAAGGTATTGAACCTTAGCTTAGCAAAATTCAACCCCAAACATTTAAACATTCAAATATTCATAACCCATATGCAAATTAACCTAACTAAGCTCAAAATTAAACTAATCTTAGGCTAATTAAGACAAGTAAAAATGCAATGAAACCAAACTATAAGCAAGGAGAGAAGGGTTAGAACAATGTTACCATGGTGGGGTGTCTCCCACCTAGCGCTTTGGTTTATTGTCCTTAAGTTGGACATTTTAAGGAGCTCATATCAAGGAGGCTTGTGCTTCCATTCCTCCTTGATCCTCCACTCATGCTTGGTCTTCATTTGTCCTCTGGAGTCCCACACTTTGTTTGTTGACACCCCTTCTTATTGATCTTCAAGCTTTCCATAGGGTGACCAACTTCTTAAATTCTTACCAAGACTCTAAATATTCCTTTGAAAATCACTCACTTGTGCTTTGCACCACCCTTGGAACTCAAGTCTTGAGGGTGCAACCTTAGCTAGCCTTAATTCACCATGCCACCCAACCTTGATCTCTTTCTCACTTAGTAATCCACAAAGGATTCTAAGTTGACCATCCGTTTCCAACAAAGCATACTCATGTGGGCAAATAAAGTTTAGGGGATGAGATTGTTACCCACTTAAACGATGTGTTGGATGGTTGCTTAAGAAGGGAGACTTCTAATATCCTTGAAATTTCCGCTCCCTTGCTCTCCTCTTTGATCACCTCCACCTGTTGTTCAATCCTCCCCAATTCTTCAACCACTTCTTCAACTTCACAAAGCTCAACTTCATCCACTTTTTGTTCCAAACCTTCCATTATCCTGCACTCTTCAATTGAGGTTGGTTCTTCACATTCATCTACAAAATTGCTTCGGTTGTGCCATGAATATGGTGAGTCTAAGTGGGCTAAGACTTCGGTCAAGGTAGCCATGATGGCTTGATGACGCTTGATCAACTCTTGTTGCTCATTATTATCCAAGGGAGGTTGAGGTGGAATAGAAGGCTCATCATATGGGAGGAAGTCTTCATAAATGGGGGTTGGTTCATAAAGGTGACGATATTGAGGTGGTGTATATGGAGGTAGTTGGTCAAGTTGATTATGGGAGTGGTGATGTTGGAGTGATGGTGGTTCATAAGGTGAGTTGTGAGATGAATATGGAAGTGGATCCCATGGAGGTATTTGGTGATGTAGTGAGGCTTGAGGGTGTTGTGGTTGAGGAGAATATTGAGGGTATGCTTCATAGGAATATGGTGGTTGGTATGCACTATAGGATGAAGTATGGTCATAGTGGTATGGAGGAGGGGGTTGCCATGAGGATTCACTGTATGAATGTGGCTCCTCCTTCAAGTGATAGCTCAACCATTGGTGCACACCATCATTAAGATCGCCATTCCCTACAACATTGTAATAACCAAACTCCAAGCCAAGAGGGTGATAGCTCATAGAGGAAAATAGAAAATAAGAACAAAAAACATCAATTAACAAAAGAAACAAAAATCCTAATTACCAACAAAAGCAAACAAACAATCCAAAAAGTATCTATTCACACTATTCACATATTGACAACAACCAAAGTCATAGCACTCATTGCACTAGTTCCCCGACAACGGTGCCAAAAACTTGATGAAGACCAAAAGTAGGTTTGGAATTTCACAAAATAGATTTTCGTTGCAAGTATAGCTCCAAACCAACAATTGACCCTTGATGGAGTTATTACCGTCGGTTAGGAATTTCACACAAAATAATTCCATTGTTAGTATAGTTCTCAACCAACAAATAATACTCAATAAAATTTTAATATGGTTTTGTCACAAGTACAAACCCCAATGAAAATAAATCGAAGTATTCAAACCTCGGGTCGTCTCACAAGGAATTGCAATGAAGTGCTCAATTATTGGCTATGAAGGAACCATGGGGGTTTGATTTGATGATTGACAAGAAAAGTAAATAACAAGAAAGTAAATAGAGCAACTAAAGAAAGCAAGTAATAAAGAGAGACATTCATGGCAAGGATTGAGAATATAGGGTTTCTATCCTAGTCATTAACTATCATACAGTGATTAATAAGAGCTAATTCTATTTAGTCATCTCCAACATAGGAAGAAGATATAATGTTATCTTCCTTGAGAGAAAGTCAAATAAGGCTAGTTAATCTCAATCCATAAGTCCTAATCAACTTACTAATTGAATTAGCAAGATATTAGAGTCAATGGAAATAATATTAACTAACAACTATAGATCACCAATCTAAATTGGGTATTAATGACTCAAGATCACCTAATTTCTCTTTCCAAGCCAAGAATGCTCAAAAACTAATCTAAACCTAAGCCAAGTAGTAGCACGATTCCCCACACCTTCGTACTGCTGTACCAGCAAGTGCACTGGGTCGTCCAAGTAATACCTGAGCGAGTCATGGTCGATCCCACGAGGATTGTGGTTTGAAGCAAGCTATAGTTGTCTTGTAGGTCTTAGTCAGGCAAAATCAGAAGATTGTTGGAATATTATGTAAGCCTTGAATGATTATATATCATAAATGTTGAAAGGGGTAAAACTAATTGGATTAAATGATAGGAATAGAGTTGAGAGTTGGAGTTACTTTGCCTTTCTGAATGAACTCTGGTACTACTGTCTTCTCTGCTTGTGAATGATCTTCTTCGATGGCAGGCTGTATGTGATCAACGCCATGGGCTGTGGTCATTGATTTCCTCTGCTACAGATTGAATGCCATTGGCTGTGGTCATCCAATCTGACGAAGGGTGAAGCGGTAGCAAGTCATTCTCCTGGCGATCCTCCTCAAAGCGCCACAGACAAGGTCGAATCTTTTGGATCAGAGAATGCTGCTTCTTTAGATTCTAGCCTATACCACAGAGACTCTAATCTCCCCAAAAATAGGCTGAACTGGTGTCTCAAGAAGTCCCCAACGAAGTCATGGATTAACCGTATGAGAGATGTATAAACATAGCTGTTGGCTCGTGTTTTCTAGTCCCGTATTCACGTGAACCCAAGTAGACGCGGGTGTTTGTCAGGCACGTTCATCTTAGAGTGATGAACAGAGCTAATTTATCAGATCATCCTATTCACCACGATGAAGATCGGATATACATCTTTAAAACAGATTAAACATGGATCGGAGAAGAAACAGTAATACTTTTATTAATTCATAGGACACAACAGGGCTCCTCCCCTCAACCTAGGAGGTTTAAAAACTCATACTGAAGTAAAAATACAATGGAAAAACGAAAATATGGTAGACCTCCCTTAGTGAGAGGTGTAAAAGTTCTTTAAATACTAGGTTAATGACTAAGGATTACACAAAAAGGGTAAAACAGTCTATTTAGTGCTAAAATCCACTTATAGGGCCCACTTGGTGAGTGTTTGGGCTGAGCTTTGATGAGATCCATGTGCTATAAGGCTTCTAGGATGTGAAACGCTGGCTAGGGGGTCCTTATTGGGCCTTTGGACGCTGGGCTCTACTCTTTGGGCGCTGGACGCCTGGAAGGGGGCAGGAAGCTAGCGTTGGACGCCAGTTTTGGGCTTTCTAATCCGAAGCAAGATATAAACTATTATATATCTCTGAAAAGTTCTGGAAGTCAGCTTTCCATAGCCATTTAGATCGCTCCATTTTTCCTTTTATAGCTCCAAAAAAGCTCTTCCGAATGCAGGCAGGTCAGATCTGGACAGCATTTGTAGTGCTTTCTCTGTCTCTAAATCAGACTTCTTCTCCAGCTCCTCAATTTCAGCAAGAAAATACCTAAAATTGTCCAAAAACTAAAAAACTCATAGTAGAATCCAAAAATGTGAATTTAACACTAAAACCTATAAAAATATAATAAAAACTAAATAAAAACTACTAAAAACTATATGAAAGTGATGTCAAAATGCGTATAAAATATCCGTTCATCACAATACCAAACTTAAACTATTTCTTGTCCCCAAGCAACTAAAAACACAGTAGGATAGAAAATAAAATTAAGACACAATAAATTTCTAAGTTTTAAATGAGGCTTAGTTATAATTAGATGAGCGGGACTTAGTAGCTTTTTGCTTCTGAATAGTTTTGGCATCTTACTATCCATTGAAACTCAGAGATGTTGGCATCCTTAGGAATTTAGAATCCAGATGATATTATTGACTTTCCAAGTTAAGCTTATTTTGTTTCTTGAACACAGCTTTCTGAGTCTTGGCCGTGACCTTAAGCACTATGTTTTCCAGTATTATCACCGGATACATTCATGCCATAGACACTTTAACTGGGTGAACCTTTTCAAATTGTGACTCAGCTTTGCAAGAGTCCCTGGTGCATGAAATTGTGATCTCTGAAATGGCACCAACAACTTGGTACGCACGATCGTAATCTCAACTCTTTTCACAACTCCGCACAACTAAGTAGCAAGTGCACTGGGTCGTCCAAGTAATAAACCTTACGTGAGTAAGGGTCGATCTCACGGAGATTGTCGGCTTGAAGCAAGCTATGGTCATCCTTGTAAATCTCAGTCAGGCAGATTCAAATGGTTATGAGGTTTTGATAATTAAAATATAAATAAAACAGAAAATAAAATAGAGATACTTATGTAATTCATTGGTGGGAATTTCAGATAAGCGTCTGGAGATGCTTAGTTGCTTCTGAACTTCTACTTTCCTACTGCCTTCTTCCAACCATGCATTACCTCCTTCCATGGCAAGCTGTATGATCCTCTCGGATGAAAACAAATCCATATACGCTGTCACCGCATGGCTAATCATCTGTCGGTTCCCGCTAGCGTCGGAATAGGACCATTGTCATTTTGCACACTATCACTTGTGCCCCACATTCGCAGGTTTGAAGCTCGTCACAATCATCCCTTCCCAGATCTTACTCGAAATACCACAGACAAGGTTTAGACTTACCGGATCCTGGATCCTACTCGGAATACCACAGACAAGGTTTAGACTTTTCGGATCCCAGGAATGGCTGCCAATAATTCTAGCCTATACCACGAAGGTTCTAATCTTAGATTAGAAACCCAAGAGAATATACTCCAGCTATCGTCCAATGACTACGTTGAACATCATGTAGATTGCTTTGTGGTTGTCAGAAATGCGACCTTGGCTAAGCGAGTAACGAAGATTGGGTGATTGTCATGGGTAACCCTTCATTCTGACTTAACTGAATTAAGTACGAGAGTATATCTTGGAGAAAAAGTAGGCGTGAATTGAATAGAAAAGAGTAGTAATTGCATTAATTCATGAAGAACAGCAGAGCTCCTGATGCACGGAAAACTTGTCTCTTAACAAATTTCCTTCAGCAAGTTTACCAAATTTATCGTCAAGTAAAAACTCACAATAGAGTGAGGTCGAATCCCACAAGGATTGATTGATCAAGCAACTTTAATTAGAGGAATGTTCTAGTTGAGTGAATCCAGGATTTGATTTTAGAATTGCAGAAAATAAAATGGCGAGAAGGTAAATGACAGAAAAAGTAAATGCTAGAATTAAAGAACTGAAAGTAAATTACTGAAGTAAATTGCAGAATTGTAAATGGGAATGGTAGAATTGCTCATAAAAGTAAGTAACAGAAAATAAAGAGAATGGGTAAGATCAGAAATGGGGAGTTCATTGGGTTCAGGAGATGTTGCATTCTCCGGATCAATTTCCTTTTCATCTCTTCCTCAATCAATACACTCATTGATCTCCTTGGCAATCTTAAGTGATTGAATTACAATTTCTTGTAATTCAATCTCTCAAATCTTGATCAATAGCCAATTCCTTGGTCAATTGCTCATGAGAAGAGATGAAGTATGGTCACTGATTATACCACATGCATTTCCCAAATCAAGTGTTGAGAAGATTATAGTCACATATCCATCCAAACCCAATTTGGTCCAGCATGAGAAAGCATTTCTAGCTTGATCTCTTCATTCCTCTTTTAAGGTTCAGAAGAGATCCAAGTATGAATAGCTTCTTTTCCAAGATAACTACCCAATTGGATGAAGACCAAAAGCTTTCAAGTAAAATCAAGAGAAAAGATAGAAGAAGAATAATGAAAACTAGTATTGATCCATCAAATTACAACAGAGCTCCCTAACCCAATGAAAGGGGTTTAGTTGTTCATAGCTCTGGAAAATGAAAACAAAGATGGAGAATACATGATGATACTAGAAGTGCAGAGAAAGTAAATACAGAGAGTAATTCTATGCCCAGAGGCTCCCTATATTTTCCAACTCCCTATTTAATTCAAAGCTACTCCTATATATACTACTCTTCTACTCTTCTAGTTGGTTCTTCAAGTCTTGGGTCTGGGCCTTTGGATCTTGAGTTTGAAGCAGTTATCTTCTTCATTGGGCTTGGCTTTACTTGCAGAGAGAAAGTGTGAAGTGGGCAGAGACTTTAGCACAGGACGTTAGTAGTGTTAACGTTCAGTGAAAATATGGGTTCGAGAACGTTAGTGACATTCAACTTTTTCACTAACGTTCCTTACCCAAGTAAGAGCCACGTTAACCTCAACGTTAGTGGCACAAACGTTGCCACTAACGTTGCCTCTTTGTCCATCGCGCACGTTATTGGGACTCAACTTTCCCAATAACGTTGAGAAGCCTCCCCCTTCCCTACGTTAGAGTCCACGTTAACTTAGTTAACGTGGCTCTTTTAACGTAGGCTTGCCATCTTTCGAGAACGTTAGTGACACTTAACATTGTCACTAACGTTCCAATGTGCCCCTTAGCTCCCACGTTAGAGTCCACGTTAACTAGGTTAACGTGGCTTCTAACGTGGCCATGCTAGCCATCTCCAACGTTAGTGACAAAGTTGAGTGTCACTAATGTTGGCTCAACATTCCCTTATTCACGTTAGCTTCCACGTTAACTAAGTTAACGTGGGAGTTAACGTGGCTCATGGTGGCATGTGTGGGCTCCTTCCAACGTTAGTGACAATGTTGGGTGTCACTAACGTTGGCGTCACCTCCCTTCTTCACGTTAACTTCCACGTTAACTAGGTTAACGTGGGAGTTAACGTGGCCTAGTGTGACTTGGCCAACGTTAGTGATAATGTTGAATGTCACTAACGTTGGCTTCCCCCCTTTCTTCTTAACGTTAGAGGCCACATTAACTAAGTTAACGTGGTGACTAACGTGGCCACTTATGAGCTTGGTCCAACGTTAGTGATAATGTGAAGTGTCACTAACGTTGGCTCCATTTCCTTTCTTCCACGTTAGAGTTCACGTTAACTTAGTTAATGTGACTCTTAACGTGGGCAATGATGGCTTCGAGAGCGTTATTGGCAATCACTTTTCTCATTAACTTTGCAAGTTACTCCCATTCCACGTTAGTGTTAACGTTAGTGTAACTAACGTAGCCACTAATGTGGTTCTTCTTTGCTTCCTTTGTCCTGAAATCAAGCAATAAAGTGCATCAAAAGTTTAAGTCCAAGTCATGGGAAATACAACATCCAATTTGTCCTTGAATTAATGCAAAATTCTCATGAAATCATGTAAAGTGCACAATGTATGCTTGAATTAAGATGTAAGTGAATAGCTACCCAAAACTAGCTTATTTTCTAAGGAAATGCATGAAACTACCCTAAAAACAGTAAAGAAAAGGTAAGTGAAACTGGCCAAAATGCCATGGCATCACAACACCAAACTTAAAGCTTGCTTGTCCCTAAGCGAGTACTGGAACAAGAGAATGATGAATGGAATGCCAAGAGAAATGAGTCATTCTTGTGGAAGTTATGTCCCTAGTTTTATGGTGGTTTCATGCATAGCAACTTAGGTTCATTCCTGGCTTTCAGACCTTTATCATGTCCTAGAATACTCACTGTGATTGTATCCCATGAAACTTTTATTTATTGATCCTTTTGTTGTTATTTCAGGGCTTATTTGTGTTCTTAGGCTAAGTGTTCTGTAAGGGGGAAACTCTTTAAAATAAGCTTTCAGCCAACACTCCCGAACCAGTTGGTTCAAGGTACTAGGTATTGAAGCACCCCTAAGGACTTACTTGCTCAAGTCTCTCCCCCATACATACACACCACAGGCATATAGTTTATTTATTTTCTTTTCTTGAGACCTTGGTGTCCAGCACCTCTTTGGGTTACTAAATGCTCTGTAGTGAGGGTTACTCTTGATAGTGGACTTTCAGCTGATAATCCCGAGTTAGTTAACCCAAGTTACCAAGTGATAAGGCACCCCTAAGAGCTTATTCATCCAAGTAGATCCCTCACACAGGAGCACCACAGACACATGTCTCAAGATTAAAACCATTGGTGCCTAGCCTTATTGCTTACTCTTTTTCTTTTATTCCTCAACTTTGATTGTTCTTTCCCTTTTTCTTATTAGGATCTTCTTATTTAGCTAGTCTCATGGGGTGTGTCTCAAGCATAGTATTCATGACAGACAGTTGTCCTCCCACCTTATGGTTGAACCAACTTAGCTAACTTATGACTATACCATAAACTCATAAACTTACTCCATAGTATGAACTCTTCTCTGGTCTTTAGAAACACTCGTTCTCTTTTTCATTTGATTTAAAGGAACAAGCATACAAATAAGCAAAGTAAGGATGCAGTGACATAAGGACTAGCAATCATAAACCTCTTCAACACAAAAACTTTAAAAGACAGAATTTAAAAAGGTTTAGACTAACATGGAAGCAAGTTCTATTTCATACAAGATCTTCCTTAATTAAAACATAGAGAAAAAATGGACCAAAAAAGGAACTCCACCACCTTTTACTCTTGTGGATGCCCATGCTCTCCTCCTTGCTTGTCCTCCTGGTGTTTTTCTTGATTGCTTGTGCTCCCACTTCCCTTGCCTTTTCCAAGCAGCTTCTTCCAGAAACCACCATCTTCCATCTTCTTCTTGAGTGTTTCCTTCTACTGTTTTACCTTCCTCTCTTCTTGTTCTACAAAATCTTTTTGGACCTCATCATATGTAGGGATGGCATAGTGTAGATGATGCATATTACTGGACATGTAGTTCAACTTGGCTTGAGTATTGACGTTGAACTCCTCCCTATGTAGTTGCCGTCCTTCATTAAGTACGGTGAACTCATTGAATGCTTTCATCTGGGCTATTTGTCGCTGATTGAGTTCCTGCAAATGCTTATCTTGACGTTCTTGCCTCTCAGTAACTTGGTGGATGGTTTGAGTGAGCTGGGAGTATTGTTCCTGTTGCTGCTCCATTTGTTGTTTCTGCCATTCTTCTTGTTGGCTCATCCAGTTTAGTATTTGCTCTTGTCCTTCCAGATGTCTCATCCCCAAATCTTCAATAGCTCTTAGAAGGTGATTCATATTCAAGTCGGCTGGGTAAGGATGCTCTCCTTGTTGATATTCTTCCTGATGAGACTCCTCTTGGTGAGCTCCTTCTTTTGCTTTTAGTTTCCCTATTTGTGGCCTTCTTTGTTGCTGAGCAGGTGTAGTATAGGCCATACGCTGGGTTGTCATTAGCCTCCCAGGGTTCACCCAGTTTGGATTGCTATCCTCAAAGACCACCTTGGCCTTTGTGCATAATCGGAGAATGGTGCTGGGGTACCAAAGCCTGGCACCTGATTCAAGCTTCTCAGCTGAATCTTGAATTTCCTCAGCTATAAGTTCATGCACATTGATTTCTCCACCTTGTACTAGGCAATGCACCATAGTTGCTAGATTAATATTTACCTCTGAATTATTTGCAGCTGGGAGAATAGACCTCCTCACGAGTTCAAACCACCCCTTGGCTTCTGGGCTAAGGTCTCCCCTCTTGATGAACCGGGGTCTGCCATCTCCATACCTCTCCCAGTCAGCTGCTATAACACAGATGTCAGTCACGATCTCAGTGAGCTCATCATTGTCTTGGCTTTTACTTATCCTTGCATGATAGCTAGGCTCATCAAAATGTGGTTATTTCAGGTGAAGAGTTCTTATTATAGCATTTGGGCTGAAGTCCACCTCCTTTCCTCTTACATAGCTTTTGAAGGTTGGGGCCCTGGTTTTGTCTTCTCTGACCACATTTGCGTAGAATTCTTTGACGAGGTTTGCATTGATTTTCCCCTCTGGATTGGTGAGCATTTGCCACCCTCTTTCTTCAATCTTCTCCCGAATCTGTGGGCAGTCGTCTTCATTGATTTGGAAGGTTAACTCGAGCAGTATCTTTTTGAGCTTTATCCGCTCAAATTTTCGTTCATGGAAGGCAGTCTTGAATCTCTTCTCATCGAAAGGAATGTTCTCCATTGGTTCCTTCCTCTTCTGCCTCTTGGAGCTTGATGATGCCATGAATGAAGTTAATGCGAAAAGGGTGTAGTGAAGGGAAGAAATGTGGGATTTAGAGAGTGGGAAGTTGAAGAACTAGTTGCTGGAAAGTGAAGTGCAAGGGATATGAATTTCGAATGTGGAGATGGTGCGGATTGGATCCACTTATATAGAGAAGTGATGAAGAGATGAAAGGTGTGGATTGATGGGGTTGGTGTATGATGAACGGATGGGGTTTTGTATGGAGTAAGCACGAGGATTACCAACTTTATGATGGAGTTGGTTCAGTTTCCAAGTTTGTTCTTCCTCCAATGTTGCATGGCAACCATTCCCAATGCATTCCCCTTTGAGGCACGTGTGTAGTACCCTCTTCATGAAGTGGCCGAACCTTTCTCATTAAATTGTCCAATCAATCTCCTTCAATGCTCCTTTCCTTTCCCTATAAAGATCAAATAAGAAAAGTAAGAAATATCATAAAAAAATCAATTTAAATTTTTACGGCTAGAATAATGAAGAGAAGAAAAGATTTTGTTTATTCATGAACTCCAACTAACTAACTAACTGTGTATCCTTATATGCACATTGGTGGCACCATGGGGTGACACCAAACTTAGTTTGAAGCACTGTGATGAAAAGTTCTATTCAAAGCTCCAAGACTAGCATGCTCTCAGTTGCATTCATGCTTTCTTGGCACGCTTTGAACACCAAACTTATTCTTCACTATATACTGCAATATAAGGACTTCACCAAGTTTGGGTTGGAATTCATGAATATTGATTTATTCACTAGTAAAAGCTAATAAAACATAGGTTGCCTCCCATGAAGCGCTTCTTTAGCGTCACTAGCTTGACGTTTCTCCTTCATCAGGGAGGTTGATAATGCTTCAAGTCCTCCCCTCTTGCCTTGGACTTATATCCATTGGTTGTATCAATGATCTCTACATGTTCCAAGGAGAGAACTCTGTTGATAGTGAAGACCTTAGGTAACTGAGATGGTACAGTGGGGAGATTAGGGGGGATATCTGGGAAGTGAGCTGAGATCACTTTATCTCCTGGAGAGAAGTCTTCCGTAGGGATCTTCTTGTTCCTCCACCCCCTTGGTACCTTCTTCTTTGTCCCTTTTGATGCTGCCTTGCTCTTGGCTACTTCTTTTTCTAAGGGAATTTTGTTGTTGTCTTCACATGCCTCCGGTGGTTTAGGTTCCTCCAGCTTCTCCTTGAGCTGTGACAATTGCTGTTTGCCTTGTTCATTATTCAGTGGGGTTCTCAGATGTGTTGGTTGTGCTTCAGTGCTTGTTTCCTCTGTCAGCATCTCATTATGATCATTGCTTGGTTCTTTGTTTTCTTGGTCTGTTTCTTGTGAGAGTTTGAAGACATTAAAGCTGAGTCGTTCATCATGGATCCTCAATATTAGCTCCCCTCGCTCCACATCTATGAGTGCTCTGGCTATAGCTAGGAATGGTCTTCCCAATATGATTGGGTGAGTGTGACTCTCTTCCATGTCCAAGATGACAAAGTCTGTGGGAAGAAAGTATTTCCCCACCTTCAACAACACGTTTTCCACCACCCCTCTTACTTGTTTTTGAGTATTGTCAGCCAGCCTGATGACTACATCTGTGGGCAATATCTCATTGATCTGCAGCCTCTTCACCAGGGATAAGGGCATTAAGTTGATGCTTGCTCCCAAATCGCAGAGTGCTCTATCAAACATTGTTTCCCCTATGGCACAGGGGACATGAAAAATCCCTGGATCTTTTCTTTTCGTAGGCAACTGCGGTTGAATGAGGGCACTGCACTCCTTGTTCATCACTATAGTTTGGCCTCCCTTGAGTGAGCCTTTCCTGGGAAGCAGCTCCTTCATATACTTGATGTATGCAGGCATTTGTTGGATAGTCTTGATGAACGGTATGTTCACATGCAAAGATGCAAACAAGTCAAGAAATCTTGAGTATATTCTCTTCTCCACAGCACCCTTGAGCAGTTGGGGAAAAGGTGCATAGAGTCTCAGCAGCTCCTGTTTTGAGATTTTTGGTTCTTGGTAATCTTTTTCCCCTCCTCTACTGAGGTATCTTTAGGTTGTTCTGACAGCTTGCTTGGCTTGTCCTCAGTCTCCTTATCACTTATAGTGACCATCTTGCAATCTTCCCATCTTACTTTCTTTGTTTCACCTCTCAGATTCTTCTCTGTGTCACATGGGAATCCATCTGTGGGTTTGGGAATTTGTTCAGAGAGTGATGAGCGGATAATTTATACACTTTTTGACATTGTTTTTAGTATGTTTTTAGTAGGATCTAGTTACTTTTAGGGATGTTTTCATTAGTTTTTATGTTAAATTCACATTTCTGGACTTTACTATGAGTTTGTATGTTTTTCTGTGATTTCAGATATTTTCTGGCTGAAATTGAGGGACTTGAGCAGAAATCAGATTCAGAGGTTGAAAAAGGACTGCTGATGCTGTTGGATTCTGACCTCCCTGCACTCAAAGTGGATTTTCTGGAGCTACAGAACTCGAAATGGCGCGCTTCCAATTGCGTTGGAAAGTAGACATCCAGGGCTCTCCAGCAATATATAATAGTCCATACTTTGGCCAAGAATTGATGACGTAAACTGGCGTTCAACGCCAGCCTTCTGCCCAAATCTGGCGTCCAGCGCCAAAAAAGGATCCAAAACCAGAGTTGAACGCCCAAACTGGCACAGAAAGTGGCGTTCAACTCCACAAATGGCCTCTGCACATGCTACACTCAGGCTCAGCCCAAACACACACCAAGTGGGCCCCGGAAGTGGATTTATGCATCAATTACTTACTCATGTAAACCCTAGTGACTAGTTTATTATAAATAGGACCTTTTACTATTGTATTAGGCATCTTTGGATTACCTTATGATCCTTTGATCACGTTTTAGGGGGCTGGCCATCTCGGCCATGCCTGGACCTTTCACTTATGTATTTTCAACGGTAGAGTTTCTACACTCCATAGATTAAGGTGTGGAGCTCTGCTGTTCCTCAAAGATTAATGCAAAGTACTACTATTTTCTATTCAATTCTTCTTATTTCACTTCTAAGATATCCATTCGCACCCAAGAACGTGATGAAGGTGATGATTATGTGTGACGCTCATCATCCTTCTTCCTTATGAACGCGTGTCTGACGAACACTTCCGTTCTACATGAAATCAAGCTAGAATGAATATCTCTTAGATCTCCTAACCAGAATCTTCGTGGCGTAAGCTAGAATGATGGCGGCATTCAAGAGAATCCGGAAGGTCTAAACCTTGTCTGTGGTATTCCAAGTAGGATTCAATGATTGAATCACTGTGACGAGCTCCTAACTCGCGATTGCAGGGCGTTAATGACAGACGCAAAAGGATAGTAAATCCTATTCCAGCATGATCGAGAACCGACAGATGAACAGCCGTGCCGTGACAGGGTGCGTGAGCATATTATTCACTGAGAGGATAAGATGAAGCCATTGACAAGGGTGATGCCTCCAGACGATTAGCCGTGCCGTGACAGGGCATTGGATCATTTTCCCGTGAGATGACCGAAAGTAGCCATTGACAGTGGTGATGTATCACATAAAGCCAGCCATGGAAAGGAGTAAGACTGATTGGATGAAGATAGCAGGAAAGCAGGGGTTCAGAGGAACGAAAAGCATCTTCATTCGCTTATCTGAAATTCTCACCAATGAATTACATAAGTATCTCTATCCCTATTCTATTATTAAATTTCGAAAACTCCATTATCACTTTATATCTGCCTGACTGAGATTTACAAGGTGACCATAGCTTGCTTCATACCAACAATCTCCGTGGGATTCGACCCTTACTCACGTAAGGTATTACTTGGACGACCCAGTGCACTTGCTGGTTAGTTGTATCGAAGTTGTGACGATTATGAATTAAGATCAGAGCACCAAGCTTTGAAGCCATTACCAGGATTTGTTCGAGCCTGGAGATCACAATTCGTGCACCAAGTTTTTGGCGCCGTTGCCGGGGATTGTTTGAGTCTTCGGCAAGCTTTTGGTCCGATAACATCGGTGCCAGATTCCCTTTTGATCCGGCAACAGCACCAAGTTTTTGGCGCCGTTGCCGGGGATTGTTTGAGTTTGGACAACTGACGGTTCATCTTGTTGCTCAGATTAGGTAATTTTCTTTTTATTTTATTTTCAAAAATTTTTCAAAAATATTTCTAAAATTTTCTCATCTGTTTTCGAAAATAACAAAAATGTTTTCAAAAAAATTTTTATTCAAAATTTTTAAGAATGAATTCTAGTGTTTCATGAAGCATGTTGAAGTCTGGCTGGCTGTAAAGCCATGTCTATTCCTTTGGGAATGAGTATGTCAGGCATGTCATATCTGAATTACATGCTAAAGCTTGGCTGGCCATTGGCCATGTCTAGTGTTTTGGACCGGAGCTTTCATTGAAAGCTTGGCTGGCTAGTGAGCCATGTCTAATTCCTGGACTGAAGCTTTAGACTAAGAATGCAAGATTCCTGGAATTCATATTAAAAATTTTGGAATCCTTATTTTTCTTTTTCTTTTAATTTTCGAAAAATATAAAATAAAAATCCAAAAAAAATCAGAAAATCATAAAAATAAAAAATATTTTGTGTTTCTTGTTTGAGTCTTGAGTCATATCATAAGTTTGGTGTCACTTGCATATGCATCTTGCATTTTTCGAAAATATCATGCATTCATAAGTGTTCTTCATGATCTTCAAGTTGTTCTTGGTAAGTCTTCTTGTTTGATCTTGATGATTTTTTGTTTTGTGTCTTTTAATGTTTATCATATGCATTCTTGAATTCTTAGTGTCTAAGCATTAAAGAATTCTAAGTTTGGTGTCTTGCACGTTTTCTTTGCATTAAAATTTTTTCAAAAATATGTTCTTGATGTTCATCATGACATTCAAAGTGTTCTTGGTGTTCATCTTGATATTCATAGCATTCTTGCATGCATTCATTGTTTTGATCTAAAAATTTCATGCATTGCATATTTTTCATGTTTTTCATAAAAATTTCAAAAATAAAAAAAAAATATCTTTCCCTTTTTCTCTCATCAAATTCGAAAATTTGAGTTGACTTTTTCAAAATTTTTTAAAATCAAGTTGCTTTCATGAGTCAAATCAAATTTTCAATTTGAAAATCTTATCTTTTTCAAAATCTTTCTCAAAAATCAAATCTTTTTCAAAATTTTTTGGTTATTTTCGAAAATTTCAAAAATATTTTTCAAAAATCTTTTTCTTATTTTTATACCAATATTTCGAAAATAACATAAACAATTAATGTTTTGATTCAAAAATTTGAAGTTTGTTACTTGCTTGTTAAGAAAGATTCAAACTTTAAGTTCTAGAATCATATCTTGTGATTTCTTATAGATCAAGTCATTAATTGTGATTTTAAAAATCAAATCTTTTTCAAAACTAACTTCAATCATATCTTTTCAAAAATATCTTCTTATCTTATCTTTTTCAAAAATATCTTTTCAATTTATCTTTTCTAACTTCCTAACTTCTTATCTTTTCAAAATTTGTTTCAACTAACTAACTAACTTTTTGTTTGTTTCTTATCTTTTTCAAAACCACCTAACTAACTCTCTCTCTCTCATTTTCGAAAATATCTTCCCCCTTTTTCAAAATTTCTTTTTAATTTATTAATTATTTTAATTTTTAAATTTGAATTTTCGAAAATCACTAACATTTTTCAAAAACTATTTTCAAAAATCACTAACTCCTTTTCAAAATTAATTTTCGAAAATTCCCTCATTCTCTCTCATCTTATTTTATTTATTTACTAACATCTCTTCCTCACAACATCACCAAATTCGAACCCCCTCTTCTATCTGTGTTCGAATTTCTTCTTCTTTTCTTCTACTAACAATAAGGAACCTCTTTACTGTGACATAGAGGCTTCCTCTTCTTTTCTTGTTCTCTTCTCTTTCTTATGAGCAGGGACAGAGAAAAAGGCATTCTTGTTGAAGCTGATCCAGAACCCGAAAGGACTCTGAAGAGAAAATTAAGAGAAGCTAAATTACAACAATCCAGAGACAACTTGAGTGAAAATTTCGAACAAGTAAAGGAAATGGCAGCCGAACCCAACAACAATGCAAGGAGAATGCTTGGTGACTTTACTGCACCTAATTCCAATTTACATGGAAGAAGCATCTCCATTCCTGCCATTGGAGCAAACAACTTTGAGCTGAAACCTCAATTAGTTTCTCTGATGCAGCAGAACTGCAAGTTTCATGGACTTCCATCTGAAGATCCTTTTCAGTTCTTAACTGAATTCTTGCAGATATGTGATACTGTTAAGACTAATGGAGTAGATCCTGAAGTCTACAGGCTCATGCTTTTCCCTTTTGCTGTAAGAGACAGAGCTAGATTATGGTTAGATTCTCAACCCAAAGACAGCCTGAACTCTTGGGATAAGCTGGTCACAGCTTTCTTAGCCAAGTACTTTCCTCCTCAAAAGCTGAGCAAGCTTAGAGCTGATGTTCAAACCTTCAGACAGAAAGAAGGTGAATCCCTCTATGAAGCTTGGGAAAGATACAAACAGTTGACCAAAAAGTGTCCTTCTGACATGCTTTCAGAATGGACATCCTGGATATATTCTATGATGGTTTATCTGAGCTATCAAAAATGTCACTGGACACTTCTGCAGGTGGATCCATTCACCTAAAGAAAACGCCTGCAGAAGCTCAAGAACTCATTGACATGGTTGCTAATAACCAGTTCATGTACACTTCTGAAAGGAATCCTGTAAGTAATGGGACGCCTATGAAGAAGGGAGTTCTTGAGGTTGATACTCTGAATGCCATATTGGCTCAGAATAAAATATTGACTCAGCAAGTCAATATGATTTCTCAGAGTCTGCATGGAATGCAAGCTGCATCCAACAGTACTCAAGAGGCATCTTCTGAAGAAGAAGCCTATGATCCTGAGAACCCTGCAATAGCAGAGGTAAATTACTTAGGTGAACCTTATGGAAACACCTATAACTCAACATGGAGAAATCATCCAAATTTCTCATGGAAGGATCAAAAGCCTCAACAAGGCTTTAACAATGGTGGAAGAAACAGGTTTAGCAATAGCAAGCCTTTTCCATCATCAACTCAGCAACAGACAGAGAACTCTGAGCAAAATGCTTCTAACTTAACAAATCTAGTCTCTGATCTATCTAAGGCCAGTGTAAGTTTCATGAATGAAACAAGGTCTTCCATTAGAAATCTGGAAGCACAAGTGGGCCAGCTGAGTAAAAGGATCACTGAAATCCCTCCTAGTACTCTCCCAAGCAATACAGAAGAGAACCCAAAAGGAGAGTGCAAGGCCATTGACATAAGCGCCATGGCCGAACCTGTGAGGAGAGGAGAGGACGTGAATCCCAAGGAGGAAGACCTCCTGGGACGTCCAGTGGTCAATAAGGAGCTTCCCTCTGAGGAACCAAAGGACTCTGAGGCTCATCTAGAGACCATAGAGATTCCATTGAACCTCCTTATGCCCTTCATGAGCTCTGATGAGTATTCCTCTTCTGAAGAGAATGAGGATGTTACTGAAGAGCAAACTGCCAAGTTTCTTGGTGCAATCATGAAGCTGAATGCCAAACTATTTGGCATTGATGCTTGGGAAGTTGAACCTCCCTTGTTCATCAATGAACTAAGTGATCTGGACCAACTGGCATTTCCTCAGAAGAGACAGGATCCTAGAAAGTTCATATTACCTTGTACCATAGGCACCATGATCTTTAAAGCTCTGTGTGACCTTGGTTCAGGTATAAACCTCATGCCCCTCTCTGTAATAGAGAAACTGGGAATCTATGGGGTGCAAGCTGCTAAAATCTCACTAGAGATGGCAGACAGCTCAAGAAAACAGGCTTATGGACAAGTAGAAAATGTATTAGTAAAGGTTGAGGGCCTTTACATACCTACTGATTTCATAGTCCTGGATACTGGAAAGGAAGAGGATGAATCCATCATCCTAGGAAGACCTTTCCTGGCCACAGCAAGAGCTGTGATTGATGTTGACAGAGGTGAAATAGTCCTTCAATGGAATGAGAACTCCCTTGTATTCAAAACTCAAGGATCTCCCTCTGCAACCATGGAGAGGAAGCAAGAAAAGCTTCTCTCCAAGCAGAGTCAACCAGAGCCCCCACAGTCAAACTCTAAGTTTGGTGTTGGAAGGCCACAACCAAACTCTAAGTTTGGTGTTGAACTCCCATATCCAAACTCTAAGTTTGGTGTTGGAGAGTCTTAACAAAGCTCTGCACATCTCTGAGGCTCCATGAGAGCCCACTGTCAAGCTATTGACATTAAAGAAGCACTTGTTGGGAGGCAACCCAATGTTTATCTAATTCTTATTTTTATTGTTTTTCATGTTTTCTTAGGTTCATGATCATGTGGAGTCACAAAATAAACAAAAAAATCAAAAACGGAATCAAAAACAGCAGAAGAAAAATCACACCCTGGAGGAGCATCTGTCTGGCGTTCAAACGCCAGAACAGAGCATAGTTCTGGCGCTGAACGCCCAGAATGGGAGCATTCTGGCGCTGAACGCCCAGAACAAGCATGGTTCTGGCGTTCAACGCCAGAAATGGCAGCAAATGGGCGTTGAACGCCCAAAATGGGCACCAACCTGGCGCTGAACGCCCAGAGTTGTGTGCAAGGGCATTTTGCATGCCTAAATTGGTGCAGGGATGTAAATGCCTTGACACCTCAGGATCTGTGGACCCCACAGGATCCACTCAGGATCTGTGGATCCCACAGGATCATCTCAGGATCTGTGGACCCCACAGGATCCCCACCTACCTCCACTCACCTCTTCTCACCACTCTCTTTTACACAACCCCATAAACACTCTTCCCAAAAACCCTTCACCAATCACCTCAATCTCTCTTCCCCACTAAACCTTCACCACTCACATCCATCCACTCTTCCCCATAAACCTACCTCATAAACTCCACCTACCTTCAAAATTCAAAACCAATTTCCCACCCAAATCCACCCATATGGCCGAACCAATACCCCCCTCCCTTCCCTATATAAAGACCTCCATTCTTCACCAAATTCACACAACACACCCCTCTACACTCCTCTTGGCCGAAACCACATCTCCCTCTCCCTCTCCATATTTCTTCTTCTTCTTCTTCTTCTTCTATTCTTTTGTTTATTGCTCGAGGGCGAGCAATATTCTAAGTTTGGTGTGGTAAAAGCATAGCTTTTTTGTTTTTCCATTACCATTGATGGCACCTAAGACCGGAGAATCCTCTAGAAGAGGGAAAGGGAAGATAAAAGCTTCCACATCCGAGTCATGGGAGATGGAAAGGTTCATCTCCAAAGCCCATCAAGACCACTTCTATGATGTTGTGGCCAAGAAGAAGGTGATCCCTGAGGTCCCTTTTAAACTCAAAAGAAATGAGTATCCGGAGATCCGACATGAAATTCAAAGAAGAGGTTGGGAAGTTCTAACAAACCCCATCCAACAAGTCGGCATCTTAATGGTTCAAGAGTTCTATGCCAATGCATGGATCACCAAGAACCATGATCAAAGTAAGAACCCGGATCCAAAGAACTATGTTACAATGGTTCGGGGGAAATACTTGGATTTTAGTCCGGAAAATGTGAGGTTGGCGTTCAACTTGCCATACATGGAAGAGAACGCACGCCCCTACACAAGGAGAGTCAACTTTGATCAAAGGTTGGACCAAGTCCTTATGGACATATGTGTAGAAGGAGCTCAATGGAAGATTGACTCCAAAGGCAAGCCGGTTCAACTAAGAAGATTGGACCTCAAGCCTGTAGCTAGAGGATGGTTGGAGTTTATTCAATGCTCAATCATTCCCACTAGCAACCGGTCTGAAGTTACTATAGACCGGGCCATCATGATCCATAGCATCATGATTGGAGAAGAGGTGGAAGTTCATGAGATTATACCTCAAGAACTCTACAAGGTGGCTGACAAGTCCTCCACCATGGCAAGGTTAGCCTTTCCTCACCTCATTTGCCACCTATGCAATTCAGCTGGGGTTGACATAGAGGGAGATATCCTCATTAAAGAGGAAAAGCCCATCACTAAGAAAAAGATGGAGCAAGCAAGAGAGCCCAGTCATGGAGCTCAAGAGGCGCAAGAAGCTCATCACCATGAGATTCCGGAAATGCCTCAAATGCACTTTCCTCCACAACACTATTGGGAGCACATCAACACCTCCCTAGAAGAATTGAGTTCCAATATGGGACAACTAAGGGTGGAACATCAAGAGCACTCCATCATGCTTCATGAAATAAAAGAAGATCAAAAAGCAATGAGGGAGGAGCAACAAAGACAAGGAAGAGACATAGAAGAGCTCAAGGACATCATAGGTTCCTCAAGGAGGAAACGCCACCATCACTAAGGTGGACTCATTCCTTGTTCTTGCTTTCTCTGTTTTTCGTTTTCTATGTTATGTGCTTATCTATGTTTGTGTCTTCATTACATGATCATTAGTAGTAGTAACTATGTCTTAAAGTTATGAATGTTCTATGAATCCATCACCTCTCTTAAATAAAAACTGTTTTAATTCAAAAGAACAAGAAGTACATGAGTTTCGAAGTTATCCTTGAACTTAACTTAATTATATTGATGTGGTGACAATGCTTCTTGTTTTCTGAATGTATGCTTGAACAGTGCATATGTCTTTTGAAGTTGTTGTTTAAGAATGTTAAATATGTTGGCTCTTGAAAGAATGATGACTAGGAGACATGTTATTTGATAATCTGAAAAATCATAAAAATGATTCTTGAAGCAAGAAAAAGTAGCAAAAAAAAAAACAAAGCTTGCAGAAAAAAAAAAAAAAGAAAGAGAAAAAAATAGGCGAAAAAAAAATATAGAAAGAAAAAGAAAAAGCAAGCAGAAAAAGCCAATAACCCTTAAAACCAAAAGGCAAGGGCAAATAAAAAGGATCCCAAGGCTTTGAGCATCAGGGGATAGGAGGGCCTAAAGGAATAAAATCCTGGTCTAAGCGGCTAAACCAAGCTGTCCCTAACCATGTGCTTGTGGCGTGTAGGTGTCAAGTGAAAACTTGAGACTGAGCGGTTAAAGTCAAGGTCCAAAGCAAAAAAAAAAAAAGAGTGTGCTTAAGAACCCTGGACACCTCTAATTGGGGACTTTAGCAAAGCTGAGTCACAATCTGAAAAGGTTCACCCAATTATGTGTCTGTGGCATTTATGTATCCGGTGGTAATACTGGAAAACAAAGTGCTTAGGGCCACGGCCAAGACTCATAAAAAAAAGCTGTGTTCAAGAATCATCATACTATACTAGGAGAGTCAATAACATTATTCAAAATCTGAAGTTCCTATAGATGCCAATCATTCTAAACTTCAATGGAGAAAGTGAGATGCCAAAACTATTCAAGAGGCAAAAAGCTATAAGTCCCGCTCATATGATTAAAGCTCTGTTTCATTGATAGTTTGGAATTTATAGTATATTCTCTTCTTTTTATCCTATTTGATTTTCAGTTGCTTGGGGAGAAGCAACAATTTAAGTTTGGTGTTGTGATGAGCGGATAATTTATACGCTTTTTGACATTGTTTTTAGTATGTTTTTAGTAGGATCTAGTTACTTTTAGGGATGTTTTCATTAGTTTTTATGTTAAATTCACATTTCTGGACTTTACTATGAGTTTGTGTGTTTTTCTGTGATTTCAGGTATTTTCTGGCTGAAATTGAGGGACTTGAGCAGAAATCAGATTCAGAGGTTGAAAAAGGACTGCTGATGCTGTTGGATTCTGACCTCCCTGCACTCAAAGTGGATTTTCTGGAGCTACAGAACTCGAAATTGCGCGCTTCCAATTGCGTTGGAAAGTAGACATCCAGGGCTTTCCAGCAATATATAATAGTCCATATTTTGGCCAAGAATTGACGACGTAAACTGGCGTTCAACGCCAGCCTTCTGCCCAAATCTGGCGTCCAGCGCCAGAAAAGGATCCAAAACCAGAGTTGAACGCCCAAACTGGCACAGAAAGTGGTGTTCAACTCCACAAATGGCCTCTGTACGTGCTACACTCAGGCTCAGCCCAAACACACACCATGTGGGCCCCGGAAGTGGATTTATGCATCAATTACTTACTCATGTAAACCCTAGTGACTAGTTTATTATAAATAGGACCTTTTACTATTGTATTAGGCATCTTTGGATTACCTTATGATCCTTTGATCACGTTTTAGGGGGCTGGCCATCTCGGCCATGCCTGGACCTTTCACTTATGTATTTTCAACGGTAGAGTTTCTACACTCCATAGATTAAGGTGTGGAGCTCTGCTGTTCCTCAAAGATTAATGCAAAGTACTACTGTTTTCTATTCAATTCTTCTTATTTCGCTTCTAAGATATCCATTCGCACCCAAGAACGTGATGAAGGTGATGATTATGTGTGACGCTCATCATCCTTCTTCCTTATGAACGCGTGTCTGACGAACACTTCCGTTCTACATGAAATCAAGCTAGAATGAATATCTCTTAGATCTCCTAACCAGAATCTTCGTGGCGTAAGCTAGAATGATGGCGGCATTCAAGAGAATCCGGAAGGTCTAAACCTTGTCTGTGGTATTCCAAGTAGGATTCAATGATTGAATCACTGTGACGAGCTCCTAACTCGCGATTGCAGGGCGTTAGTGACAGACGCAAAAGGATAGTAAATCCTATTCCAGCATGATCGAGAACCGACAGATGAACAGCCGTGCCGTGACAGGGTGCGTGAGCATATTATTCACTGAGAGGATAAGATGAAGCCATTGACAAGGGTGATGCCTCCAGACGATTAGCCGTGCCGTGACAGGGAATTGGATCATTTTCCCGTGAGATGACCGAAAGTAGCCATTGACAGTGGTGATGTATCACATAAAGCCAGCCATGGAAAGGAGTAAGACTGATTGGATGAAGATAGCAGGAAAGCAGGGGTTCAGAGGAACGAAAAGCATCTCCATTCGCTTATCTGAAATTCTCACCAATGAATTACATAAGTATCTCTATCCCTATTCTATTATTAAATTTCGAAAACTCCATTATCACTTTATATCTGCCTGACTGAGATTTACAAGGTGACCATAGCTTGCTTCATACCAACAATCTCCGTGGGATTCGACCCTTACTCACGTAAGGTATTACTTGGACGACCCAGTGCACTTGCTGGTTAGTTGTATCGAAGTTGTGACGATTATGAATTAAGATCAGAGCACCAAGCTTTGAAGCCATTACCAGGATTTGTTCGAGCCTGGAGATCACAATTTCGTGCACCAGAGAGATACCCCATTTGAGATTTCAACCTCTTGATTGTGTCTTCCTGGTTTTTGAAACTGGCTCCCACTTCCTCCTTGAACACCTTGTTGTCTTGAATCTCCTTGCTTATGCCTTCAAGTAGATTCTCAATCCTTGAGATTCTTTCATCAAATGATGATAAGTTAGGCTGAGGAGGGTTATTCTGGCCTTGATATGAATGTGAAGAGGTGTTGTTATGGGGGTGTTGATATGGTCTAGATGTGAAGTGTTGGTGGGCTACATTGTTTGGATTTGGGCATCTTTGATCAAGGCTTTGGTCTTGTTGATTTCCCCACCCAAAGTTTGGGTGATTTCTCCATCCAGGGTTGTAGGTCTTGGAGTAAGGATCATGGTTTTGCCTAGGTGAATTCCCAATGTAGTTGGCTTGCTCCTAACTACCCTCTACTTCTTCATTCACTCCTTCTTAGGTTGTTGATGAAGTGGAGATTGCTGCTACTTGGTTCCTCTCCATCTTCTTGGTGAGGTCAGCCAGCTACTGGGTAATGAGCTTGTTTTGGGCCAGCAGAGCATCTACACTGTTTAGCTCCATTACACCTCTTGTGTTCCCTCTTTCGGAAGCATAGAAATAGTCGTTCTCTGCTACTGTTTCAATGACATCTATGGCCTCCTCAATGGTCTTCTTCTTGTTCAAAGATCCTCCGGATGAATGGTCTACGACTTTCTTTGACTCATAAGAGAGTCCTTCATAGAAAATGTGCAGCTGTACCCATTCATTGAACATATCTGGTGGGCATCTCCTTGTTAGGTCTTTAAACCTCTCCCATGCTTCATATAGAGTCTCACCATCTTGTTGCCTGAAAGTTTGGACCTCAGCTCTCAGTCTATTGATTTGTTGAGGAGGGTAAAATCTTGCTAAGAATTTGTTCACCACATCTTTCCAAGTTGTCAAGCTCTCCCTTGGGAAAGACTGCAACCACTTGGCTGCCTTATCCTTGAGTGAGAATGGAAATAAGGGCAGTCTATAGGCGTTAGGGTGAACACCATTAGACTTCACTGTGTCACATATTCTCAGGAAGGTGGTTAGATGTTGATTGGGGTCCTCTTGGACACTTCCTCCGAACGAACAGTTGTTCTGAACAAGGGTGATGAGCTGTGGTTTTAGTTCAAAATTGTTGGCATGGATGGTTGGCTTTTGAATACTACTTCCACAGTTTCCTGGGTTTGGATTGATGTAAGAGCCTAAAACTCTTCTATCCTCCCCAGCATGATTTGCTCGACCTCTTCCGCCATGGTTGTGAGCCTCTTCTTCGTGATGGTTTTCCATGTTTTCTTCCATGTTTGGTTCAAAGTATTCCTCAAAGTGTTCCTCCTCTTCTTCAGCACCAACTACACGTTTTTCTCTTGCCTCCCTCCTTAGTCTAAGGAAGGTTCTCTCAAGTTCAGAATCAAAGGAAGTTGAAGCCTCGCTTTTTCTCCCTGTCATACAACCAACAAGTACAAGCAAAGAGAATAGGTGCAGAAAGTATATCTGTTAGAATTACTGTTAGTGTGAGTGATGCAATATATCAAACAGTTAGTGGGTTAGTGAGATGAATGGTAAATAACAAAGAAAAAGTAGGGGGAAGGAAAGAAATTAACTAAAACAGGAAGTAAATGACTCAAACAGAAAATTAAATCAAACAAAAATAAAATGCTCAATCTAGTTATCCTCCAATCTAATCATTGTTGATGCACAATCAATCTCCGGCAACGGCGCCATAAACTTGATGCATGAAAAACTTGTCTCTTAACAAATTTCCTTCGGCAAGTGTACCGAATTTGTCGTCAAGTAAAAACTCACAATAGAGTGAGGTCAAATCCCACAAGGATTGATTGATCAAGCAACTTTAATTAGAGGAATGTTCTAGTTGAGCGAATCCAGGATTTGATTTTAGAATTGCAGAAAATAAAATGGTGGGAAGGTAAATGACAGAAAAAGTAAATGCTAGAATTAAAGAACTGAAAGTAAATTACTGAAGTAAATTGCAGAATTGTAAATGGGAATGGGGGAATTGCTCATAAAAGTAAGTAACAGAAAATAAAGAGAATGGGTAAGATCAGAAATGGGGAGTTCATTGGGCTCAGGAGATGTTGTATTCTCCGGATCAATTTCCTTTTCATCTCTTCCTCAATTAATACACTCATTGATCTCCTTGGCAATCTTAAGTGATTGAATTACAATTTCTTGTAATTCAATCTCTCAAATCTTGATCAATAGCCAATTCCTTGGTCAATTGCTCATGAGAAGAGATGAAGTATGGTCACTGATTATACCACATGCATTTCCCAAATTAAGTGTTGAGAGGATTATAGTCACATATCCATCCAAACCCAATTTGGTCCAGCATGAGAAAGCATTTCTAGCTTGATCTCTTCATTCCTCTTTCAAGGTTCAGAAGAGATCCAAGTATGAATAGCTTCTTTTCCAAGATAACTACCCAATTGGATGAAGACCGAAAGCTTTCAAGTAAAATCAAGAGAAAAGATAGAAGAAGAATAATGAAAACTAGTATTGATCCATCAAATTACAACAGAGCTCCCTAACCCAATGAAAGGGGTTTAGTTGTTCATAGCTCTGGAAAATGAAAACAAAGATGGAGAATACATGATGATACTAGAAGTGCAGAGAAAGTAAATACAGAGAGTAATTCTATGCCCAGAGGCTCCCTATATTTTTCAACTCCCTATTTAATTCAAAGCTACTCCTATATATACTACTCTTCTACTCTTCTAGTTGGTTCTTCAAGTCTTGGGTCTGAGCCTTTGGATCTTGAGTTTGAAGCAGTTATCTTCTTCATTGGGCTTGGCTTTACTTGCAGAGAGAAAGTGTGAAGTGGGCAGAGACTTTAGCTCAGGATGTTAGTGGTGTTAACGTTTAGTGAAAATATGGGTTCGAGAAAGTTAGTGACATTCAACTTTTTCACTAACGTTCCTTACCCAAGTAAGAGCCACGTTAACCTCAACGTTAGTGGCACAAACGTTGCCACTAACGTTGCCTCTTTGTCCTTCGCACACGTTATTGGGACTCAACTTTCCCAATAACGTTGAGAAGCCTCCCCCTTCCCTACGTTAGAGTCCACGTTAACTTAGTTAACGTGGCTCTTTTAACGTAGGCTTGCCATCCTTCGAGAACGTTAGTGACACTTAACATTGTCACTAACGTTCCAATGTGCCCCTTAGCTCCCACGTTAGAGTCCACGTTAACTAGGTTAACGTGGCTTCTAACATAGCCATGCTAGCCATCTCCAACGTTAGTGACAAAGTTGAGTGTCACTAACGTTGGCTCAACATTCCCTTATTCACGTTAGCTTCCACGTTAACTAAGTTAACGTGGGAGTTAACGTGGCTCATGGTGGCATGTGTGGGCTCCTTCCAACGTTAGTGACAATGTTGGGTGTCACTAACGTTGGCGTCACCTCCCTTCTTCACGTTAACTTCCACGTTAACTAGGTTAACGTGGGAGTTAACGTGGCCTAGTGTGACTTGGCCAACATTAGTGATAATGTTGAATGTCACTAACGTTGGATTCCCCCCTTTCTTCTTAACGTTAGAGGCGACGTTAACTAAGTTAACGTGGTGACTAACGTGGCCACTTATGAGCTTGGTCCAATGTTAGTGATAATGTTAAGTGTCACTAACGTTGGCTCCATTTCCTTTCTTCCACGTTAGAGTTCACGTTAACTTAGTTAACGTGACTCTTAACGTGGGTAATGATGGCTTCGAGAGCGTTATTGGCAATCACTTTTCTCATTAACTTTGCAAGTTACTCCCATTCCACGTTAGTGTTAACGTTAGTGTAACTAACGTAGCCACTAATGTGGTTCTTCTTTGCTTCCTTTGTCCTGAAATCAAGCAATAAAGTGCATCAAAAGTTCTAGTCCAAGTCATGGGAAATGCAACATCCAATTTGTCCTTGAATTAATGCAAAATCCTCATGAAATCATGTAAAGTGCACAATGTATGCTTGAATCAAGATGTAAGTGAATAGCTACCCAAAACTAGCTTATTTTCTAAGGAAATGCATGAAACTACCCTGAAAACAGTAAAGAAAAGGTAAGTGAAACTGGCCAAAATGCCCTGGCATCAGCTCCACACCTTAATCTATGGGGTGTAGAAACTCCACCGTAGAAAATACATAAGTGAAAAGAGGGTAGACATGGCCGAGTGGCCAGCCTCCCTTGGATGTCTCAAAGTGTAAAAGTTTCATCATATGGTCCCTGACCTAAAGGTAGTCAAAGGAAGACAGAAGACATAAAATAAATCTCTAAAAGTAGTTTTATACTAAACTAGTAACTAGGGTTTACAGAAAATGAGTAACTAACTGCCGATAGTTAGGGGTGGGCAAAAAAACTGGATCCAAACCATTTAAAAAAAATCCAAACCAAACCATTTAAAAAAAACCAGTTTTAAACAAAAAAAAATCCAAACCAAATTATATTTATTTTATAGTTTGGTTTTTGATCTAATCCATTTAAATGGTTTTAAACCGGATCCAGATCCAGATCCAAATTAAAATCCAGATCTAAAAAAACCCTAATTTTGAGTCTTCTCCTCTTCGAGAAATCCTCTTCAACAAAACCAAATCCACTCTTCGCCACCGTCAACATTTCTTCTTCTCTGCCTCTCGTCGGAGCTCGCCGGTGGTTCATCGGCCTCTACCTCTTCGAGTCTTCAGTCTTCACTTTGATTCGAGACTCTGTCTCTCTGCCTCGACTTCCCAATCGCGACTCTATCTTCTCTCTTTTTCGGTTCTCTTCTTCTTTCGTTGGTGGCTCGCCGGAGCTCATGCTCATCAATTGAGGTAAGCCTCCTCATTGCCCTTGGTTCTGAGTTTTGAGTTTTATCTGGGTTTTTTCTATTTTGTTGATTTGTTCTGTTTTGTTCCTTCATGAGTATACTGACTTCTTCACTTCAATGGATTGAATGTGCAGATTTTAAAATCTCTCAGTATTGAACATTTGAACTCTCCATTTCAATGGATCCTACTGTAAGTTTCTTCTTCACTGTGGTTCACTTTTTGTTGAAAAATATCTAATTAAACTAAGTAGTAGTTGAATCCTTGATGAACTGATTGCCATGCTCATTTATTATTTTTTTGGTTCATGCATGTACCATAATATATATAGTATATATGTAGCGCTAGTTGTTTATATACGGTGTATGAATTTTCAAATTGAACCCCCTAAAACTTGATTTCATAAAAAATCTACTTGCTAATTTAAGCCAATACGTAAGTGTTCTATATGTATTGTGCTACTTGGTTATATATATATATATATATATATATGGTTATAAAGGCTAACTATAATCACTAACTAACCAATAAAACCAACAACCAATCTCCTAATCTCTTATAGGAATTAGAATTAGATAGACTAGTAGTTGAAGTTGCAGGGATGAATGATGAATTTGAACAATGCTGCATAAGAGGGATAGTAAGAACACTTCAAATGGTGACATTGATTCAAGAACTTTAGTAAGAAGTGTATTAACTGTGGTTCAATTAGCAATCATATGAAAAATCATTATTTAGTTGAAGAAAACTAACTTATCTTATACATGTTTCCAGCTTTGTTGTTCTGATTTTTGTTGTAAATAGAATTTTGTTCTGAAAAATCATTAACTGTGTTCTGCCTTGGCCTTCTTTTTCTTATCATTATTTACTGCCTTGAATCTCTCATTCTAGCAAGTAGCAACTATAGTATAGGCAATGGAAACAACTCAAGATCTTAGGACTTAGGAGTGCTTACTTTCACTAGTCCCCACCTTAATTTTGTTGATATGAAATATTGCTGCTGTCTTGTTCTGCTGTTTTGAGGTACATGACAGTGATTTAGTGAATGTGTTGGTTGTGGTTAGTTAACCGATTTATTCAATGAAATTAGTGAAATGCATGTTGGGATTAATTATAAATGTACAGTGCTTAAAATGTTAAAATGGCAAATAATAAACAGTATTGTACAAAATTTGGCTAAAGCAACTTTTCAGCTCTGTCCTAATTGTTTTGCAGCTGCCACACTAAAAGGTCTAATTTTGTCTTTTGAGCAAAACTCTAGAGACGGTTTAGGTAATTCAGCTCACACCGTAGTGAAATTCCACACTGTCAACCATTCTAAACATGGTGACACTGTTCATGCGTATTTATCATTCCACATGCCATACCAGTATCTCTCAACATCATATTTACATGTATCATGTTCAGATAGCTGGTGCACATTATATGCAGTGGGGTCGTGTGTTTGGTTTGATTGGATGTTGTTGTAGTCTTGTAGATATGAACATCTCCATTGCAAATTGTTGCAAATTAATTTCTCTGTCTTTCTCATCGATTATACTTCCTTTTTAAAAAGTTGATTTCCTATTTTATGAAACTACACGTAATACAAGTTTCTTTATTTATGAAATGGGATAAAAAGGATTACTATCTTCAAATGTGAAGTATAATTTTTTAGAAATAACATTGACATAAAATAATTTGATTCTTTGAAAATGAAGTAGCAGCATTCATTTGAGTACCATTAATCCATCCATGCAAGCAATTTTATGAACACTGAATTTGTATCCAATTTGAGAGAGAATATGAGCATCTTGAATTGTATCCATTATCTTCATCAATTTCCCAAATTCATGTGCAGAGGAATATATATCATAAAAGCATGATGCCACATTGCCACCACTTGATTGTTCTTTTTATATATAGAAATCAATATCTTTTAAGATTAGTAGTAGTTTTATTAGCCAAAAAAGTTTTATTAGTAGTAGTTTTATTGATAATTAATTTGATTTCCTTGGCAGATATATTTTCCTCTAATGATGGTGCTTGTTTTATGGCGGCATCAATTGATAATCTTGATGATGACTAGGTATGCTTAATATTCTCATTTGGTTTAATACTTTCATTCAAAAAATTTGTTTTAAAATGACAAAGATATATTTTGTTATTTGCAGATATATTTTCCTCAAAGGTTGTGGTTGTTTGATGATTTTGTTGGCAACTTGGCATCTTTTGATATTTTGTGGTTGTTGTTTTAGAGAGATTTTTTGGTGGTATTCTTTTGATGTCTTGAGAATGATTAAATGTTATATAGATTAGCTATTGTCATTAGATTTATAAAGAACCAAATTCTAGTTGTAATGAACCTATACACTTTAAAATGACTTTAGTATTAATTTTACTTTTAAAAAAATTATAGTTTGAAAATTGAATTTCTAAAAACTGGATTTAAAAGTGGATTTTTTGTTAAAATATCTGGTTTGAAAATTGAATTTTTAAAAACTAGTTTTAAAATTGGATTTTTGGTTGAAGAAACTAGTTTTAAAACTGGATTTTCAAAAATTGGTTTTAAAATTAAATTTTTGGTTAAAAAATCTGATTTTAAAACTGGATTTTATAAAAAAAAAGGATTTTAGATTTGGATTTAAAAAAATTGGATTTAAAACCGGTTTGTAAGTAAAACCAGATTTAAATTCTAAAAACGGTTTAAAATTGGTTTTTAATTTTTTCAAACCGGTTTAAAATCGGTTTCTCTCTTCAATCCAGTTCTGGTTTGGTTTCATGAACCATAAAACTGGTTCTGAAATAGATCCAGTTTGGATTTATAAAAATCCAAACCATGCCCACCCCTACAGATAGTGCATAAATCTACTTCCGGAGCCCACTTGGTGTGTGCTTGGGCTGAGCATTGAAGCTTTTTCGTGCTTAGGCTGTTCCTGGAGTTAAACACCAGCTTTGGTGCCAGTTTGGGCGTTTACGCCAAGATTTTTTAGGCTGACATTGAATGCCAGTTTGGGCCATCAAATCTTGGAAAAAGTATGGACTATTATATATTGATAGAAAGCCCAGGATGTCTAGTTTCCAACGCAATTGAGAGAGCGCCAACTGAGCCTTTGTAGCTCCAGAAAATCTACTTCGAGTGTAGGGAGGTCAGAATCCAACAGCATCTGCAGTCCTTTTTCAGCCTCTGAATCAAATTTTTGCTCAGATCCCTCAATTTTAGCCAGAAAATACCTGAAATCACAGAAAAACACACAAACTCATAGTAAAATCCAGAAATTTGATTTTTGAATAAAACTAATAAAAAAATAATAAAAAGTAACTAAAATATACTAAAAACTATGTAAAAATAATGCCAAAAAGGGTATAAATTATCTGCTCATCACAACACCAAACTTAAATTGTTGCTTGTCCCCAAGCAACTAAAAACAAAATAGGATAAAAAGAAGAGAATATACAATGAATTCCAAACTTATTAATGAACTTAGTTCCAATTAGATGAGCGGGACTTGTAGCCTTTTTGCTTCTGAACAGTTTTGGCATCTCACTTTATCCTTTGAAGTTCATAATGATTGGCTTCTATAGGAACTTAGAATTCAGATAGTGTTATTGATTCTCCTATTTCAGTATGTTGATTCTTGAACATAGCTACTTTATGAGTCTTGGCCGTGACCCTAAGCATTTTGTTTTCCAGTATTACCACCGGATACATAAATGCCACAGACACATAACTGGGTGAACCTTTTCAGATTGTGACTCAGGTTTGCTAAAGTCCCTAGTTAGAGGTGCCCAGAGCTCTTAAGCACACTCTTTTTGCTTTAGACCACGACTTTAAGCGCTCAGTCTCAAGCTTTTCACTTGACCAACAATTTTAACATTCATAAACAACAAATTCAAGAATATGCACTGTTCAAGCATTCATTCAGAAAACAAAAGGTATTGCCACCACATCAAAAATAATTAAACTAATTTCAAGATATAATTCGAAACCATGTACTTCTTGTTTTTTTGTAATTAAAGACATTTTTCATTTAAGAAAGGTGATGGATTCATAGGACATTCATAGCTTTAAGACATAGACACTAGACACTAATGATCATGTAATAAAGACACAAACATAAATAAAACATAAGGCATAGGAAACAAAAAACAGAAAATAACGACCAAGGAAGTTAAAGAACGGGTCCACCTTAGTGATGGCGGCTAGTTCTTCCTCTTGAAGATCTTATAGAGTGCTTGAGCTCGTCTATGTCTCTTGCTTGCCTTTGTTGCTCCTCTCTCATGGCTCTTTGGTCTTCTCTAATTTCATGGAGGAGGATGGATTGTTCTTGGTGCTCCACCCTTAGTTGTCCCATGTTGGAACTCAATTCTCCTAGGGAGGTGTTGATTTGCTCCCAATAGTTTTGTGGAGGAAAATGCATCCCTTGAGGCATCTCAGAGATTTCATGATGAGGAATTTCCTCATGCTCTTATTGAGGTACATGAGTGGGCTCTCTTGTTTGCTCAATCCTTTTCTTAGTGATGGGCTTGTCCTCTTCAATGAGGGTGTCTTCCTCTATGACAATTCCAACTGAATTGGATAGGGTACAAATGATATGAGGGAAGGCTAACCTTGCCAAAGTGGAAGACTTGTCTACCACCTTGTAGAGTTCAAGGGATATAATCTCATGAACTTCTACTTTCTCTCCATTCATGATACTATGGATCATGATAGCTCAGTCTATAGTAACTTCAGACCAGTTGCTAGTAGGAATGATAGAGCGTTGGATAAACTCCAACCATCCCCTAGCCACGGGTTTGAGGTCAAGCCTTCTTAGTTGAACCGGCTTGCCTCTTGAATCTCTCTTCCATTGAGCACCTTCCACACAAATGTCCCTAAGGACTTGGTCCAACCTTTGATCAAAGTTGACCCTTCTAGTGAAAGGGTGAGGATCTCCTTGCATCATTGGCAAGTTGAATGCCAACCTCACATTTTCCGGACTAAAATCCAAGTAGTTCCCCCGAACCATTGTGAGCCAATTATTTGGGTTCGGGTTCACACTTTGGTCATGGTTCTTAGTGATCCATGCATTGGCATAGAACTCCTGAACTATTAAGATTCCAACTTGTTGAATGGGGTTGGTGAGAATTTCCCAACCTCTTCTTCAGATTTCATGTCGGATCTCCGGATATTCACTCTTTTTGAGCTTAAAGGGGACCTCGGGGATCACCTTTTTCTTGGCCACAGCTTCATAGAAGTGGTCTTGATGGACCTTTGAGATGAATCTCTCCATCTCCCATGACTCGGAGGTGGAAGCAATTTCCTTCCCTTTCCTCTTTCTAGAGGTTTCTTCGGCCTTAGGTGCCATTAGTGATTATGGAAAAATAAAAAGCTTTAGCTTTTCCCACACCAAACTTAGAAGATTTGCTCGTCCTCGAGCAAAAGAAGAAAGAAAGGAGTAGAAGAAGAAGAAATGAGGGAGATGGAGTGAGAGAAGTGGTTCGGCCAAGGGGGTAGAAGTGTTTGTGATGTGTGAAAATGAAGGTACTGAGGAGGGATATATATAGTGTGGGAGAGAGGGGGATTCAGTCATGAGTGGGTGGGTTTGGGAGGGAAATGGTTTGAATTTGAATGGTGAGGTAGGTGGGGTTTAATGATGAATGGATGTGAGTGGTGAAGAGGTTGTGGAGAAGAGGTATTGAGGTGATTGGTCAATGGTGTTTGGAGAAGAGTGTTATGAAAAGGTGTGAAGAGGAGAGAAGAAAAAGTAGGGTAGGTGGGGATCCTATGGGGTCCACAGATCTTGAGGTGTCAAGGAATTCAAGTCCCTGCACCATGCTGGTGTTCAAAGGCCCATTTTGTGCCAAATCTGGCGTTTAACGCCAGCTCTGCTGCCTTTCCTGGTGTTAAACGCCAGTCCTGCTACCTTTCCTGGTGTTAAACGCCACTCTGCTGCCCATTTCTGGCATTAAACGCCAGCCAGATGCCCATTTCTGGCGTTTAACGCTATCCTGTGCCAGACAGCCCTTTCTGGCGTTAAACGCCCAGAGTGCTGCCTATTCTGGCATTTAACGCCCAGAATGCTGCCAGGATGGGCGTTAAACGCCCATTCTGCTATCCTTACTGGCGTTTAAACACCAGTAAAGCCTGTCCTCCAGGGTGTACTATTTTTTATGTTGTTTTTCATTCTATTTTTGATTTTTTAGTTGTTTTTGTGACTTCACATGATCATCAACCTAAAGAAAATATAAAATAACAATGGAATATAAATAAATATAGTTAAATAACATTGGGTTGCCTCCCAACAAGCGCTTCTTTAATGTCAATAGCTTGACAATGAAGCTCTTAGAGAGCTTCACGGAGACTCAGAGCTTAATGGTGTTGGCTTCCCAACACCAAACTTAGACGTTGAGCGTGGGGGCTCTAGTTGACACTGTATTGAGAGAAGCTTTTCATGCTTCCTCTCCATAGTTACAGAAGAAGATTCTTGAGCCTTAAACACAAGGTAGTCTTCATTCAATTAAAGAACTAACTCTCTTCTGTCCACATCAATCACCGCTCTTGCTGTGGCTAGGAAGGGTCTTCCAAGGATGATGGATTCATCCTCATCCTTCCTAGTATCTAGGATTATGAAATCAGCAGGGATGTACAGGCCTTTAAGCTTCACCAAAACATCCTCTACAAGTCCATAAGCCTGTTTCCTTGAATACCACAGACAAGGTTTAGACTTTCCGGATCCTAGGAATGGCTGCCAATAATTCTATCCTATACCACGAAGGTTCTAATCTTAGATTAGAAACCCAAGAGAATATACTCCAGCTGTCGTCCAATGACTACGTTGAACATCATGTAGATCGCTTTGTGGTTGTCAGGCATGCGACCTTGGCTAAGCGAGTAACGAAGATTGGGTGATTGTCACGGATCACCCCTTCATTCTGACTTAACTGAATTAAGTACGAGAGTATATCTTAGAGAAGAAGTAGGCATGAATTGAATAGAAAATAGTAGTAATTGCATTAATTAATGAAGAATAGCAGAGCTCCACACCTTAATCTATGGGGTGTAGAAACTCCACCGTAGAAAATACATAAGTGAAAAGAGGGTAAACATGGCCGAGTGGCCAGCCTCCCATGGAGGTCTCAAAGTTTAAAAGTTACATCATATGGTCCCAGACCTAAAGGTGGTCAAAGGAAGACAGAAGACATAAAATAAATCTAAAAGTATTTTTTATACTAAACTAGTAACTAGGGTTTACAGAAAATGAGTAACTAGGTGCAGATAGTGTAGAAATCCACTTTCAGGGCCCACTTGGTGTGTGCTTGGGCTGAGCATTGAAGCTTTTTCGTGCTTAGGATGTTCCTGGAGTTAAACGCCAGCTTTGGTACCAGTTTGGGCGTTTAACTCCAATTCTGGTGCAAGTTTGAGCGTTTTACGCCAAGAATTTTTAGGCTGACTTTGAATGCCAGTTTGGGCCATCAAATCTCGAGAAAAGTATGGACTATTATATATTTCTAGAAAGCCTAGGATGTCTAATTTCCAACGCAATTGAGAGCCCGCAAATTGGGATTCTATAGCTCCAAAAAATCTACTTCGAGTGCAGGGAGGTCAGATTCCAACATCATCTGCAGTTCTTTTTCAGCCTCTGAATCAGATTTTTGCTCAGGTCCCTCAATTTCAGCCAGAATATACTTGAAATCACAGAAAAATACAAAAACTCATAGTAAAGTCCAAAAATGTGATTTTTGAATAAAAATTAATAAAAATATAATAAAAGTAACTAAAACATACTAAAAACTATGTAAAAACAATGCCAAAAAGGGTATAAATTATCCGCTCATCAGTCCCCAGATAGAGGTGTTCAGAGTTCTTAAGCACACTCTTTTTTCTTTGGACCACGACTTTAACCGCTTAGTCTCAAGCTTTTCACTTGACACATTCACGCCACAAGCACATGGTTAGTGACAGCTTAGTTTAGCCTCTTAGGCTAGGATTTTATTCCTTTGGGCCCTCCTATCCATTAATGCTCAAAGCCTTGGGTTCTTTTACCCTTGCCTTTTAGTTTAAAGGGTTATTGGCTTTTTGCTCTTGCCTTTTGGTTTAAAGAGATATTGGTTTTTTCTACTTGCTTATTTTTTTTCTTTTTACTTTTTTCGCCATTTTTTTTTCGCATGCAAGCTTTTTCTTTTTCTTTTTGCTGCTTTTTCTTGCTTCAAGAATCAATTTTAGATTTTTCAGATTATCAATAATACTTTTCCTTTTTCCTTATTCTTTCAAGAGCTAATATTCATAAATTTCAACTTCAAATATGCACTATTTATTTCATACATTCAAAAAACAAAAGCAATGACACCACATCAACATGATTAAACTAATCTTATTTTAAACTTGAAATTCATGCATCTCTCAATTCTTTAATAAAATTTTTCTTTTAAGCAAGGTGAGAGATATATGGAACATTTTACAACTTTAAGACATCAAGGTAAATGATCATGCAACTAGAACAAGAGAACAGATAAGTTCAAAGACAGAAAACAGAAAAATAACAAGAAAGGAGTAAAAGAGAACGAATCCACCTGACTGACGGTGGCTAGTGCTCCTCCTTGAGGATCCCATGTAGTGCTTGATCTCTTCAATATTACTCCTTTGTCTTTGTAGGCTGCTGCACAGGCTCATGTGCATGCTTCCTAGTTGCTCCATCCTCTTCTTCTATACTTAAGAGTGGTAAAAGTCACAAAGCAAAGCTTTTGCAACACTAAACTTAAGAGTTTTGCTCGTCTTCGAGCAAATATGATCAATGGGAAGAATAAGGTGGGGTAGGTGGAGCTTCCGCGGGACCCACTAGTCCTGAGAGGTTAGGGAATTCCAGATTCCCTGCTTCTCTACACTAGCATTTGAACGCCCAGGGGCTGCTCCCTGGTTGGCATTCAACGCCAGCAATGCTCCCCTTTTAGGGTGTTGAACACCTAGTGTGGGCTTCCTCACTGGTGTTCAACTTCAACACTCCATCTGGAGTGATCTTGTTTCACTGTTGTGAATTCTGTCTCTTGACTGATACATATGATCATGACTCTAACAACTGAAAGAAAAACAAAATAAAAAAAAACATAGTTGAGTAAAGTTGGGTTGCCTCCCAACGAGCGCTCTTTTAACGTCACTAGCTTGACCTTTAGCTCCTTACGGAGGTGAGTATGGGCTCAGATTTTTTCCCCTTAAAGTGAATTTTCTTCTTGTCCTCTCATGAATGAGCTCTACATGCTCTAGAGTTAAGACACGACTCACTGTATGTGGTAAGGCTAGCTTCTTAGTGAAGACAACTCTCATACCAGGTGAGAGGCCTTCAGTTGGGATTTTCTCGTCCCTCCAGCCTTTAGGTACTTTCTTTTTAGTACCTCTGTACTTAGAGCTTATTGAGGGCTGCCCAACACCAAACTTAGAATTGATGTCTGGGGGCTCTACAGAGCTCTGCATAGAAAGAGAGGGTTGGCACACTAGGTGTTGCATAGTTATCACTTTTGTAGAGGGAGAACTGGGATGAGGCATCTTGAATAAGATGTGATCCTCCTCTAATTGTAGGGTCAGTTCTCCCATAGCCACATCAATGATGGCATTAACTGTGGCTAGGAAAGGTCTTCCAAGGATGACAGAGTCATCCTCATCCTCTCCAATATCTAAGACAATGAAGTTGGCAGGGATGTAGTGGTTTTCAACTTTCATCAAAACATCCTCTACTAAGCATATGGCTTCTTCAGGGTCTTGTCTGGCATCTCTAATGAGATGTGTGCAGCTTGTACCTCAAGGATTCCCAGCTTCTTCATTACAAAGAGTGGCATGAGGTTAATACTTGACCCTAGGTCACACAGAGCCTTATCAAAGGTCATGGTGCTTATGGTGCAAGGGATTAGAAAACATCCAGGATCTAGAAGCTTCTGAGGTAGCTCTTGCTGAACCAAAGCATCGAGTTCTTTGGTGAGCAGTGCAGGTTCTTCCTCTAGAGGCTTTGTACCAAATAATTTGGTATTCAGCTTCATTAGAGCTCTTAGAAAACGAGCAACTTGCTCTTCCCTAGTGTCTTCATCCTCATCAGAGGATGAGTAGTCATCAGAACTTATGCACTGTATAAGTGCATTCAAAGGAACCTGGTGCACGAAATTGTGATCTCTGGTAATGGCTCCAAAAACTTGGTGCTCTAATCTCAATTCATAATTTGTCACAACTTCGATACAACTAACCAGCAAGTGCACTGGGTCGTCCAAGTAATAAACCTTACGTGAGTAAGGGTCGATCCCACGGAGATTGTTGGTATGAAGCAAGCTATGGTCACCTTGTAAATCTCAGTCAAGCGGATATAAAATAGTTATGGAGTTTTCGAAATTAAATAAGAAGTAAACATAAAATAAGGATAGAAATACTTATGTAAATCATTGGTGAGAATTTCAGATAAGCGCATAGAGATGCTTTCGTTCCTCTGAACCTCTACTTTCCTGCTGCCTTCATCCAATCAGTCTTACTCCTTTCCATGGCTGGCTTTATGTAAGGGCATCACCGTTGTCAATGGCTACATCCCATCCTCTTGTGAAAATGGTCCAAATGCTTTGTCACAGCACGGCTAATCATCTGAGGTTCTCGATCATACTGGAATAGGATTCACCCTCCTTTTGCGTCTGTCACTACGCCCAGAACTCGCGAGTTTGAAGCTCGTCACAGTCATTCAATCCCTGAATCCTACTCGCAATACCACAGACAAGGTTTAGACTTTCCGGATTCTCATGAATGCCGCCATCAATCTAGCTTACACCACGAAGATTCTGATTAAGAGATCTAAGAGATACTCATTCAATCTAAGGTAGAACGGAAGTGGTTGTCAGGCACGCGTTCATAGGGAATGATGATGATTGTCACGTTCATCACATTCATGTTGAAGTGCGAATGAATATCTTAGAAGCGGAATAAGTTGAATTGAATAGAAAACAGTAGTACTTTGCATTAATTCATGAGGAACAGCAGAGCTCCACACCTTAATCTATGGAGTGTAGAAACTCTACCGTTAAAAATACATAAGTGAATATAGGGTAAGCATGGCCGAGTGGCCAGCCTCCCATGGAGGTCTAGGATAGCATAAAACTGATCAAAGATGTCTAATACAATAGTAAAAAGTCCTATTTATAATAAACTAGCTACTAGGGTTTACAGAAGTAAGTAATTGATGCATAAGTCCACTTCTGGGGCCCACTTGGTGTGTGCTTGGGCTGAGCTTGAAGTCTACACGTGGAGAGGTCATTCTTGGAGTTGAACGCCAGCTTTTGTGCCATTTTGGGCGTTGAACTCCACTTTGCAACTTGTTTCTGGCGCTGGACGCCAGAATTGGGCAGAGAGCTGGCGTTGAACGCCAGTTTGCGTCGTCTAAACTTGGGCAAAGTATGGACTATTATATATTGCTGGAAAGCCCTAGATGTCTTCTTTCCAACTCAATTGGAAGCGCGCCATTTTAAGTTTTGTAGCTCCAGAAAATCTATTTTGAGTGCAGGGAGGTCAGAATCCAACAGCATCAGCAGTCCTTCTTCAACCTCTGAATCTGATTTTTGCTCAAGTCCCTCAATTTCAGCCAGAAAATACCTGAAATCATAGAAAAACACACAAACTCATAGTAAAGTCCAGAAATGTGAATTTAACATAAAAACTAATGAAAACATCCCTAAAAGTAACTAGATTCTACTAAAAATATACTAAAAACAATGCCAAAAAGCGTATAAATTATCCGCTCATCACAACACCAAACTTAAATTGTTGCTTGTCCCCAAGCAACTGAAAATCAAATAGGATAAAAAGAAAAGAATATACTATAAATTCCAAACTATCAATAAAACATAGCTCCAATCAGATGAGCAGGACTTGTAGCTTTTTGCCTCTTGAATAGTTTTGGCATCTCACTTTATCCATTGAGGTTCAGAATGATTGGCATCTATAGGAACTCAGAGTTCAGATAGTGTTATTGATTCTCCTAGTTCAGTATGATGATTCTTGAACACAGCTATTTTATGAGTCTTGGCCGTGGCCCTAAGCACTTTGTTTTCCAGTATTACCACCGGATACATAAATGCCACAGACACATAATTGGGTGAACCTTTTCAGATTGTGACTCAGCTTTGCTAAAGTCCCCAATTAGAGGTGTCCAGGGTTCTTAAGCACACTCTTTTTTTTTTTTTTGCTTTGGACCTTGACTTTAACTGCTCAGTCTCAAGTTTTCACTTGACACCTACACGCCACAAGCACATGGTTAGGGACAGCTTGTTTTAGCCGCTTAGGCCAGGATTTTATTCCTTTAGGCCCTCCTATCCACTGATGCTCAAAGCCTTGGGATCCTTTTTATTTACTCTTGCCTTTTGGTTTTAAGGGTTATTGGCTTTTTGCTCTTGCCTCTTGGTTTTAAGAGCTCTGGCTTTTTCTGCTTGCTTTTTCTTTTTCTTTCTATTTTTTTTTTGCAAGCTTTGCTCTTTGCTGCTTTTTCTTGCTTCAAGAATCATTTTTATGATTTTTCAGATTATCAAATAACATGTTTCCTTGTCATCATTCTTTCAAAAGCCAACATATTTAACATTCTTAAACAACAACTTCAAAACATATATGCACTGTTCAAGCATTCATTCAGAAAATAAAAAGTATTGTCACCACATCAATATAATTAAACTAAGTTCAAGGATAAATTCGAAACTCATGTACTTCTTGTTCTTTTGAATTAAAACATTTTTCATTTAAGAGAGGTGATGGATTCATTCATAACTTTAAGACAAAGTTACCAAATACTAATGATCATGTAATGAAGACACAAACATAGATAAGCACTTAGCATAGAAAACGAAAAACAGAGAAAGTAAGAACAAGGAATGAGTCCACCTTAGTGATGGTGGCGTTTCCTTCTTGAGGAACCAATGATGTCCTTGAGCTCTTCTATGTCTCTTCCTTGTCTTTGTTGCTCCTCCCTCATTGCTTTTTGATCTTCTCTTATTTCATGAAGGATGATGGAGTGCTCTTGATGTTCCACCCTTAGTTGTCCCATGTTGGAACTTAATTCTCCTAGGGAGGTATTGATTTGCTCCCAATAGTTTTGTGGAGGAAAATGCATTTGAGGCATCTCCGGGATCTCATGGTGATGAGATTCATGCGCCTCTTGAGATCCATGAATGGGCTCTCTTGCTTGCTCCATCCTTTTCTTAGTGATGGGCTTCTCTTCCTCAATGTGAATGTCTCCTTCTATGAAAGCTCCAGCTGAGTAACATAGATGGCAAATAAGATGAGGAAAAGCTAGCCTTGCCCCAGGGGAGGGCTTTTCGGCTATTTTGTAGAGTTCAAGGAAGATGACTTCATGAACTTCTACTTCCTCTCCAAATGGCCCGATCCACAGTAACTTCAGATCGGTTGCTAGTGGGGATGATGGAGCGTTGGATGAACTCCAACCATCCTCTAGCCACAGGTTTGAGGTCCAGTCTTCTTAGTTGAACCGACTTGCCTTTGGAGTCAATCTTCCATTGAGCTCCTTCCACGTATATGTCCATGAGGACTTGGTCCAACCTTTGATTAAAGTTGACCCTTCTAGTGTAGGGGCGCTCATCTCCTTGCATCATAGGCAAGTTAAATGCCAACCTCACATTCTCCGGACTAAAATCTAAGTATTTCCCCCGAACCATTGTAACATAATTCTTTGGATTTGGGTTCTTACTTTGATCATGGTTCCTAGTGATCCATGCATTGGCATAGAACTCTTGAACCATTAGGATGCCGACTTGTTGGATGGGGTTTGTTAGAATTTCCCAACCTCTTCTTTGGATTTCATGTCGGATCTCCGGATACTCATTTCTCTTGAGTTTGAAAGGGACCTCAGGGATCACCTTCTTCTTGGCCACAATATCATAGAAGTGGTCTTGATGAGCTTTGGAGATGAATCTTTCCATCTCCCATGACTCGGAGGTGGAAGCTTTTGTCTTCCCTTTCCCTTTTCTAGAGGATTCTCCGATCTTAGGTGCCATCAATGGTAATGGAAAAACAAAAAGCTTATGCTTTTACCACACCAAACTTAGACTTTTGCTCACCCTCGAGCAAGAAAAGAAAGAATAGATGATGAAGAAGAAGAAAATATGGAGAGGAGGGGGGAGGTATGTTTCGGCCAAGAAGAGAAAGGAGGGTTGTGTTGTGAGAAGATGAGGAAGAATGGAGGGGTATATATAGGGAAGGGAGGGGGGTAAGTTCGGCCATTTAGGGTGGGTTTGGGTGGGAAATTGATTTTGAATTTTGAAGGTAGGTGGAGTTTATGAGGTAGGTTTATGGGGAAGAGTGGATGGATGTGAGTGGTGAAGAGGTGATGGAGAAGAGAGATTGAGGTGATTGGTGAAGGGTTTTGGGGAAGAGTGTTTATGGGATTGTGTGAAAGAGGGGTGAGAAAAAGTGAGTGGAGATAGGTGGGGATCCTGTGGGTCCACAGATCCTGAGGTGATCCTGTGGGGTCCACAGATCCTGTGGTGTTCAAGGATTTACAACCTTGCACCAAATTAGGCATGTAAAATGCCTTTGCACACAACTTTGGGCGTTCAGCGCCAGATTGGTGCTTGTTCTGGGCGTTGAACGCCCATTTGTTGCCCATTTCTGGCGTTGAACGCCAGAACCATGCTTGTTCTGGGCGTTTAGCGCCAGCTCTTCTCCAGGGTGCATTTCTGGCGTTCAAACGCCCAGATACTGCCCATTTCTGGCGTTCAGCGCCAGAACCATGCTCTGTTCTGGCGTTGAACACCCAAAACATGCTTCTTACTGGCGTTTAAATGCCAGTAAGGTCTTCCTCCAGGGTGTGATTTTTCTTCTGCTGTTTTTGATTCCGTTTTCGATTTTTATATTTATTTTGTGACTCCACATGATCATGAACCTATAAAGACATATAACTAAGAAAAATATAGTTAGATAAATAAAAATTGGGTTGCCTCCCAACAAGCGCTTCTTTAATGTCAATAGCTTGACAGTGGGCTCTCATGGAGCCTCACAGATGTTCAGAGCATTGTTGAGACTCTCCAACACCAAACTTAGAGTTTAGTTGTGGCCTCCCAACACCAAACTTAGAGTTTGACTGTGGGGGCTCTAGTTGACTCTGTTTTGAGAGAAGCTTTTTATGCTTCCTCTTCATGGATGCAGAGAGAGATCCTTGAGTTGTAAACACAAGGTTGTCCTCACTTATTTGAAGGATCAATTCTCCTCTGTCCACATCAATCACAGCTCTTGCTGTGGCTAGGAAAGGTCTTCCTAGGATGATGGATTCATCCTCATCCTTCCCAGTATCTAGGACTATGAAATCAGCAGGGAGGTAAAGGCCTTCAACCTTTACTAACACGTCCTCTACTTGTCCATAAGCCTGTTTTCTTGAATTGTCTGTCATCTCTAATGAGATTTTAGCAGCTTGCACCCCAAAGATTCCCAGTTTCTCTATTACAGAGAGGGGCATGACATTTATTCCTGAACCAAGGTCACACAGAGCCTTAAAGATCATGGTGCCTATGGTACAAGGTATTAAGAACTTTCCAGGATCCTGTTTCTTCTGAGGCAATGTCAGTTGATCCAGATCACTTAGTTCATTGGTGAACAAGGGAGGTTCATCTTCCCAAGCTTCAATGCCAAATAATTTGGCATTCAGCTTCATGATTGCACCAAGGTACTTGGTAACTTGCTCTTCAGTAACATCCTCATTCTCTTCAGAAGATGAATACTCGTCAGAGCAAATGAAGGGCATAAGGAGGTTCAATGGAATCTCTATGGTCTCTAGATGAGTCTCAGATTCCTTTGGTTCCTCAAAGGGAAGCTCCTTATTGATCACTGGACGTCCCAGGAGGTTTTCCTCCTTGGGATTCACGTCCTCTCCTTTTTTTACAGGTTCGGCCATGGTGATCAATTCAATGGCCTTGCACTCTCCTTTTGGATTTTCTTCTGTATTGCTTGGGAGAGTACTAGGAGGGATTTCAGTGATCCTTTTACTCAGCTGGCCCACTTGTGCCTCCAAATTTCTAATGGAGGACCTTGTTTCATTCATGAAACTTACAGTGGCCTTAGATAGATCAGAGACTAAGTTTGCTAAATTAGAGGTATTTTGTTCAGAGTTCTCTGTCTGTTACTGAGTGGATGATGGAAAAGGTTTACTATTGTTAAACCTATTTCTTCCACCATTATTGAAGCCTTGTTGAGGCTTTTGTTGATCCTTCCATGAGAGATTTGGGTGATTTCTCCATGATGGATTATAGGTGTTTCTATAAGGTTCACCTAAGTAATTTACCTCTACTATTACAGGGTTCTCAGGATCATAAGCTTCTTCTTTAGAAGATGCCTCTTGAGTACTGTTGGATGCAGCTTGCATTCCATTCAGACTCTGAGAAATCATGTTGACTTGCTGAGTCAATATTTTATTCTGAGCCAATATGGCATTCAGAGTATCAATTTCAAGAACTCCCTTCTTCATAGGCGTCCCATTACTCACAGGATTCCTCTCAGAAGTGTACATGAACTGGTTATTAGCAACCATGTCAATGAGTTCTTGAGCTTCTACAGGCGTTTTCTTTAGGTGAATGGATCCACTTGCAGAAGTATCCAATGACATCTTAGCTAATTCAGACAGACCATCATAGAATATGTCCAGGATGGTCCATTCTGAAAGCATGTCAGAAGGACACCTTTTGGTCAGTCCTTTTTGTCTCTCCCAAGCTTCATAGAGGGATTCACCTTCTTTCTGTCTGAAGGTCTAAACATCCACTCTAAGCTTGCTCAGCTTTTGAGGAGGAAATAACTTGGCTAAGAAAGCCTTGACCAGCTTATCCCAAGAGTTCAGGCTATCCTTAGGTTGAGAGTCCAACCATACTCTATCTCTGTCTCTTACAGCAAAAGGGAAAAGCATGAGCCTGTAGACTTCAGGATCTACTCCATTAGTCTTAATAGTATCACAGATCTGCAAGAATTCAGTTAAGAACTGAAAAGGATCTTCAGATGGAAGTCCATGAAACTTCCAGTTCTGCTGCATCAGAGAAACTAGCTGAGGTTTCAGCTCAAAATTGTTTGCTCCAATGGTAGGGATGGAGATGCTTCTTCCATGTAAATTGGAATTAGGTGCAGTAAAGTCACCAAGCATCCTCCTTGCATTATTATTATTATTGGCTGCCATGTCCTCTTCCTGTTCGAAAATTTCTGACAGGTGCTTGCTGGATAGTTGTAATTTAGCTTCTCTTAGTTTCCTCTTCAGAGTCCTTTCAGGTTCTGGATCTGCTTCAACAAGAATGTTCTTGTCCTTGCTCCTGCTCATATGAAAAAGAGGAAACAGAAAAATAATAATAATATGGATCCTTTTTACCACAGTATAGAGGTCCCTGTGTGAGTAGATGAATAAATAAATAGAAGGAGATGAGAGAGAAAGAGGATTTTCGAAAATAATTTTTTGAAAAAGAGTTAGTGATTTTCGAAAATAGTTTTTGAAAAAGGTTAGTAATTTTTCAAAAATTAAAATCAAAAATTAAAATAATTAGTTAATTAAAAAAAAATTTTGAAAAAGAGGGAAGATATTTTCGAAAATTAGAGAGAGAGAGAGAGTTAGTTAGGTAGTTTTGAAAAAGATAAGAAACAAACAAAAAGTTAGTTAGTTAGTTGAAACAAATTTGAAAATCAATTTTGAAAAGATAAGAAGATAAGAAGTTAGAAAAGATATTTTAAAATCAAATTTTTGAAAAAGATATGATTTTGAAAAAGATAAGATAGAAAGATATTTTTAAAAAGATATGATTGAAATTAGTTTTAAAAAAGATTTGATTTTTAAAATCACAATTAATGACTTGATTCACAAGAAATCACAAAATATGATTCTAGAATTTAAAGTTTGAATCTTTCTTATCAGGCAAGTAACAAACTTGAAATTTTTGAATCAAAACATTAATTGTTATTGTTATTTTCGAAAATTTGATATATTAAAATAAGAAAAAGATTTTTAAAAAATATTTTTAAAATTTTCGAAGATAACTAAGAAAAATGAAAAAGTTTTGATTTTTGAAAAAGATTTTGAAAAAGATAAGATTTTTAAATTGAAAATTTGATTTGACTCATAAAAACAACTAGATTTTAAAATTTTTTGAAAAAGTCAAATCTAATTTTCGAAATTTTGAGAGAGAAAAGGAAACATATTTTTTTTATTTTTGAATTTTTAATGATGAGAGAGAAAAACATTAAAATGATGCAATGCATGAAAATTTTTACACCAAAACAATGAATGCATGCAAGAATGCTATGAATGTCAAGATGAACACCAAGAACACTATGAAGATCATGATGAACATCAAGAACTTATTTTTGAAAATTTTTAATGCAAAAAAAAAACATGCAAGACACCAAACTTAGAAATCTTTGATGCTTAGACTCTATGGATGCAAGAATGCATATGAAAAATACCATACAACACAAAACAAGAAAACATCAAGATCAAACAAGAAGACTTACTAAGAACAACTTGAAGATCATGAAGAACACTATGAATGCATGAATTTTTCGAAAAATGCAAGATGAGTATGCAATTGACCCCAAACTTTCAACTTAACTCAAGACTCAAACAAGAAACATGAAATATTTTTGATTTTTTTATGATTTTATGATTTTTTTTTTGTATTTTCATTTAATTTTTTTTTTGAAAATCATTTTGAAAAAAAAAAATAAGGATTCCAAAATTTTTAATATGAATTCCAGGAATCTTATGCTCTTTAGTCTAAAGCTTCAATCAAAGGGTCAGGCATGGCTTAATAGCCAGCCAAGCTTTAGTATGTAATTCAGACATGACACGCCTGACATTCCCTACAGCCAGCCAGGCTTCAACATGCTTCATGAAACGCTAGAATTCATTCTTAAAAATTCTGAAGAAAAAATATATTTTTGAAAACATTTTTATTTTAAAATTTTTTTCGAAAACAAAGGAGAAAATTTTGAAAGATTTTTGAAAAATTTTTGAAAATAAAACAAAAAGAAAATTACCTAATCTGAGCAACAAGATGAACCGTCAGTTGTCCAAACTCGAACAACCCCCGGCAACGGCGCCAAAAACTTGGTGCACGAAATTGTGATCTCTGGTAATGGCTCCAAAAACTTGGTGCTCTAATCTCAATTCATAATTTGTCACAACTTCGATACAACTAACCAGCAAGTGCACTGGGTCGTCCAAGTAATAAACCTTACGTGAGTAAGGGTCGATCCCACGGAGATTGTTGGTATGAAGCAAGCTATGGTCACCTTGTAAATCTTAGTCAAGCGGATATAAAATAGTTATGGAGTTTTCGAAATTAAATAAGAAGTAAACATAAAATAATGATAGAAATACTTATGTAAATCATTGGTGAGAATTTCAGATAAGCGCATAGAGATGCTTTCGTTCCTCTGAACCTCTGCTTTCCTGCTGCCTTCATCCAATCAGTCTTACACCTTTCTATGGCTGGCTTTATGTAAGGGCATCACCGTTGTCAATGGCTACATCCCATCCTCTTGTGAAAATGGTCCAAATGCTCTGTCACAGCATGGCTAATCATCTGAGGTTCTCGATCATACTGGAATAGGATTCACCCTCCTTTTGCGTCTGTCACTACGCCCAGCACTCGCGAGTTTGAAGCTCGTCACAGTCATTCAATCCCTGAATCCTACTCAGAATACCACAGACAAGGTTTAGACTTTCCAGATTCTCATGAATGCCGCCATCAAAATAGCTTACACCACGAAGATTCTGATTAAGAGATCTAAGAGATACTCATTCAATCTAAGGTAGAACGGAAGTGGTTGTCAGGCACGCGTTCATAGAGAATGAAGATGATGGTCACGTTCATCACATTCATGTTGAAGTGCGAATGAATATCTTAGAAGCGGAATAAGTTGAATTGAATAGAAAACAGTAGTACTTTGCATTAATTCATGAGGAACAGCAGAGCTCTACACCTTAATCTATGGAGTGTAGAAACTCTACCGTTGAAAATACATAAGTGAATATAGGGTAAGCATGGCCGAGTGGCCAGCCTCCCATGGAGGTCTAGGATAGCATAAAACTGATCAAAGATGTCTAATACAATAGTAAAAAGTCCTATTTATAATAAACTAGCTACTAGGGTTTACAGAAGTAAGTAATTGATGCATAAATCCACTTTCGGGGCCCACTTGGTGTGTTCTTGGGCTGAGCTTGAATTCTACACGTGGAGAGGTCATTCTTGGAGTTGAATGCCAGCTTTTGTGCCATTTTGGGCGTTGAACTCCACTTTGCAACTTGTTTCTGGCGCTGGACACCAGAATTGGGCAGAGAGCTGGCGTTGAACGCCAGTTTGCGTCATCTAAACTTAGGCAAAGTATGGACTATTATATATTTCTGGAAAGCCCTGGATGTCTACTTTCCAACGCAATTGGAAGTGCGCCATTTTGAGTTCTGTAGCTCCAGAAAATCCATTTTGAGTGCAGGGAGGTCAGAATCCAACAGCATCAGCAGTCCTTCTTCAACCTTTGAATCTGATTTTTGCTCAAGTCCCTCAATTTCAGCCAGAAAATACCTGAAATCACAGAAAAACACACAAACTCATAGTAAAGTCTAGAAATGTGAATTTAACATAAAAACTAATGAAAACATCCTTAAAAGTAACTAGATTCTACTAAAAACATACTAAAAACAATGCCAAAAAGCGTATAAATTATCCGCTCATCAGAACCTCGATTGTCTTTATGGTTTCCTTTGGTTCTGGGCTAGAGGGTTCTTGAGTGGAATTTAGGCACTCAAAGGGTATGCTTGGGCTGGCGTTCAACACAAGCTTGGTTAACTTATTGGGCGTTGAACGCCCTTGCTGTCCACCCTGACTGGCGTTAAACGCCAGTCCCTCTAGCATTCTGGGCGTTGAACGCCCAGTAGGGATGTCCTTGCTGTCGTTCAACGCCAGCTTCCCTGGGCTTGTGGGTGTTGAACGCCCAGTGAGAGGTTCTTCACTGGCGTTTAGCACCAGTTTTTCTACCAAAATGGGCATTAAACGCCAAGTGAGGAGTTCCTCACTGGTGTTTAACGCCAGGCTTGCTGCCCTTGTGGGCGTTGAACGCCAAGTGAAGGCTTCTTTACTGGCATTCAATACCTTCCCATTCTCCTCAAGTTCGGCCTCTACCTCTATGGTTATGGCCTTGCACTCTTCTCTAGGATTAACCTCAGTATTACTGGGAAGAGTGTCAGGAGGAGTCTCAGGGATCCTCTTACTCAGTTGACCAACCTGTACCTCCAAGTTTCTAATGGAGGACCTTATTTCATTAATAAAAGTATGGGTGGTCTTAGTGAGGCTGGAGACTAGAATGGCTATGTCAGAAAGGCTCTGCTTAGAGGTCTCCATATTCTCTTGAGAAGATGGGAATGGTGGTCTGTTATTGAACCTATTCAGGTTCCTACCACGTTGGTTGTTATTGAAACCTTGCTGAGGTTTCTGTTGATCCTTCCCTGAGAGGTTAGGATGATTCCTCCACAAAGGGTTGTAAGTGTTTCCATAGGGTTCTCCCATGTAATTCACCTCCTCCATGGTGGGTTGATCAGGATCATAAGCTTCTATCTCAAAAGAAGCTTCCTAATTACTACCAGCTACAGTTTGCATCCCAGTCAGATGTTGGGAGATCATGTTGACCTATTGGATTAAGATCTTATTCTGAGCTAGGATGGCATTCAGAGTCTCAACTTCATGAACTCCTTTTCTTCTGAGACGTTCCATCGTTTATAGGATTCCTCTCAGAGGTGTACATGAATTGGTTGTTAGCAACCATTTCAATGAGCTCTCTTGCTTCTGCAGGCATTTTCTTTAGGTGGAGGGATCCACCTGTAGAGCTATCCAATAAAATCTTGGATATCTTAGACAAACCATCATAGAACACGCCTATCATGGACCATTCTGAGAACATGTCAAGAGGACATCTCCTGATCAATTGCTTGTATCTTTCCCAAGCTTCATAGAAGGATTCACCTTCTCTTTATCTGAAGGTTTGAATATCCACTCTAATTTTGCTCATCCTCTGAGGGGGAAAGAACTTAGCCAGAAAAGCATTAACTAGCTTTTCCCAAGAGTCAAGACTCTCTCTGGGTTGGGCTTCCAACCATAGCTTAGCTCTGTCTCTTACTGCAAAGGGAAAGAGCATAAGCTTATAAACCTTAGGATTCACTCCATTTGTTTTTACAGTATCACAGATTAGCAAGAACTCAGCTAAAAACTGATATGGATCTTCTATTGGAAGTCCATGAAATTTGCAATTCTACTGTAGAAGGGAGACTAACTGAGGCTTAAGCTCAAAATTGTTAGCTCCAATGGCAGGTACAGCAATGCTTCTGCCATAAAAGTCAGAGGTAGGCATGGTGAAGTCACCAAGGACCTTTCTTGGCTCCTCTTGTGGTTCGGCCATGTCCCCTGTTTCTTGTTCAAAAATTTCTAAAAGGTCTCTTCCAGAGTATTGTGTGTTAGCTTGTTGTAAACACATCCTCAGAGTCTTCTCAGGTTCAAGATCAGGAGTTAAGAGGTGTTTTTTATTCCTGTTCCTGGTCATAAACAAGAAGAAAAGAAAAAGAAATATGGAAAAGAAGAAAGCTCTTTGTGCCAATTGGCAAGAAGCTCCTCCTTAAAGTCAGAAGTAAAGAAAGAAGAAGAAGAAAGAAAAGAAGTAAAAGAAGTAGAAGAAAAATACCTTGGAAATAGTAGATAAGAGTAAATAAAAGAAGATAGAAGAAGTGAAGATGGAAGATGAGAGAGGATGAGAAGAAGTCGAATGAATAGATGTGAAAGGAGAAGAAGTATCAATAGAAAAAGTAAATAAGAATTTAAATATTTTTATTTTTATTTATATATTTAATTAATTTTCAAAAATTAGTTAATTAATTTAAAAAGAATTTAAAATTTAGATGTCAAATTTTTGAAAATAGAAGAGATAGAAGAGAGGGAAATTTTCGAAAATTAAGAGAGAGGAGAGTTAGTTAGGTAGCTTTGAAAAAGGAGAGAGAGAAGAAGAGAGATGATTTTCGAAAATTAAGGAGGGAAGAGTTAGTTTGGTAGTTTTGAAAAAGATGAGAGAGAAGATAAGATATTAATTAAGAAAAGATTTTAATTTAAAATAAAATAGAAGATAAGATAAGAAAAGATTTGAAATCAAAATTTGAAATTAGAAAAAGATAAAATTTTTAAAAAATTTTAAAAACGATATAATGTTAAAATTTGAATTTTGAAAAAAGATAAGATAAGATTTTTTTTGAAAAAGATATGATTTTTTTTTAAAAGATTTGATTTTTGAAAACTTGTGACCTAAGATATGATAAGATAAAATTTTAAAATAGAAATCTAAATTTTTAATCAAAAATTTAGAAAATAATAATTAAGTAAAGATAAAAAAGATATTTTTTTGATTTTGAAATTTATTTATGAAAGAGAAAAACACAAAAAAGACACAAGACTTAAAATTTTTTAGATCTAGCACCCCTTTATTTTCGAAAATTTGGAGGGAAACACAAGGGGACACCAAACTTAAAAATTTTAAGATCAAAACACAAACAAGACTCAAGAACACTTTGAAGACTTACAACAACACAAAAGAACAAAACTTAAAGACTCAAAGAACATAAGAACATAACAAGAACACCAAACTTAAAATGTTTAGAAAACCAAACCAAAATTTTCGAAAAACAAAAGAAAAATAACAAGAAGACACCAAACTTAAAGACTTGACACAAGATTTAAACAAAGAAAATATTTTTAAAAATTTTTAGAACATAGGACTCAAAGAAAATGCAAGACTCAACAAGAACATTAACACTGTGACTCAAACAAACATCTAAGGATGCCAAAAATAAACTATATGAAAAAGGTTTTTGAAAGGGTTTAAAAAATTTTGGAATTGAAAAACAAGAACATGCAAGACTCAATACCAAGAACAAAAATCAAACAAAGAAAAGAAAAATATTTTTGAAAAAGGTTTTAAAATTTTCGAAAATTTGAAAAAGAGGAAAATAAAAATAAAAGACTTTAATCAAAGTTATACCCTTACAAAAATCAAAGACTCAACAAAAACATAAATTCAACAAAGAAAATAAAAATAATTTTGAAAAGGTTTTTTTTATTTTCAAAAATTAGAGAAGAAGAAGATAAAAATAAAAGACTCAATTAAAATAATGTAAAAATAAATTACCTGATTTAGGGAGCAAGACAATCCTTCAGTTTGTCCCAACTCAACAATCCCTAGCAACGGCGCCAAAAACTTGGTAGCACGATTCCTCACACCTTCGTACTGTTATACCAACAAGTGCAATGGGTCGTCCAAGTAATACCTGAGCGAGTCAGGGTCGATCCCACGAGGACTGTGGTTTGAAGCAAGCTGTTATTGTCTTGCAGGTCTTAGTCAGGCAGAATCAGAAGGTTGTTGGAATATTATGTAAGCCTTGAATAATTATATGTCATAAATGTTGAAAGGGGTAAAACCAATTGGATTAGATGATACGAATAGAGTTGAGAGTTGGAGTTGTTTTGCCTTTCTGAATGAACAGAACTCTGGTACTACTCTCTTCTTTGCTTGTGAATGATTTTCTTCTATGGCAGCCTGTATGTGATCAACGCCATGGGCCACGGTCATTGATCTCTTCTGCTACAGATTGAACGCCGCTGTGGTCATCCAATCTGACAAAGGGTGAAGTGCTAGCAAGTCATTCTCCTGGCGATCCTACTCAAAGTGCCACAAACAAGGTCGAATCTTTCGGATCAGAGAATGCTGCTTCTTTGGATTCTAGCCTATATCACGGAGACCATAATCTCCCTGGAAATCGGCTGAACTGGTGTCTCGAGAAGTCCCCAACGAAGTCGTGGATTAACCGTCTAAGAGATGTATAAACATAGCTGTTGGCTCATGCTTTCCAGTCATGTATTCACACGAACCTAAGTAGACGAGGGTGTTTGTCAGGCATGTTCGTCTTAGTGTGATGAATAGAGCTAATTTGTCAGATAATCCTATTCACCACGATGAAGATCAGATATACATCTTAGAAACAGATCAAACACGGATCGGAGAAGAAATAGTAATACTTTTATTAATTCATAGGACTCAACATGGCTCCTCCCCTCAACCTAGGAGGTTTAGAAACTTATACTGAAGTAAAAACACAATGGAAAAATGAAAATATGGTAGACCTCCCTCAGTGAGAGGTGTAAAAGTTCTTTAAATACTAGGTTAATGACTAAGGATTACACAAAAAGAGTAAAACAGTCTATTTAGTACTAAAATCCACTTATGGGACCCACTTGGTGAGTGTTTGGGCTGAGTTTTGATGAGATCCACGTGCTATGAGGCTTCTAGGACGTGAAACACTGGCTAGGGGGTCCTTATTGGGCATTTGGACGCTGGGCTCTACTCTTTGGGCGCTGGACGCTTGGAAGGGGCATGAAGCTGGCGTTGGATGCCAGTTTTGGGCCTTCTAATCCAAAGCAAGATATGAACCCTCCATTTTGACTTCTATAGCTCCAGAAAAGCTCTTCCAAATGCAGGCAGGTTAGATCTGGACAGCATCTATAGTGCTTTCTCTGTCTCTAAATCAGACTTTTGCTCCGGCTCCTCAATTTCAGCCAGAAAATATCTAAAATTGTCCAAAAACATAAAAACTCATAGTAGAATCTAAAAATGTGTATTTAACACTAAAACCTATAAAAATATAATAAAAACTACTAAAAACTATATGAAAGTGATGTAAAAAGCGTATAAAATATCCGCTCATCACCAAGCATTTTGTCAAACACTTGGAAGGCATAAAAGGAAAACTTCACAAAATGGAAGAATTAATGAAACCCATAACTAACACAAACAGGAAGTCAACAATATCAGTTAAGATAATCATAAAAAAGACATGGAAACATAAAATTGCATTAAAAGAAAATAGAAATCCATTAAGGGTTCATCAACATAAAAGAGAGCAAAATAAGAAATTAACAAGAAAAACTAAGAAGATTGAGACAATGGAATAATAAAATATAAAAAGAGTTGAAGTAAAAACAAGAATTAAAAGTTGGATCTAAGAAAATTTAACCTAAACTACCCTATATTCTAGAGAGAAGGGAGATCTTCTCTCTCTAGAATTCTAACCAACAACATGATAAAAACTATACTTTGACTACTCCCCCACATTTCCTTACAATTCTTGGGTTCAAAAGCATCAGAAATGAGTTAGATTTGGGCCTCATTGAGCTCAGAAATCGCCCCCAACATTTTGCCTTTAATGAAGTCACGTGCCGCTTGTCACGCATATGCGTCACTGGCAACTTTCTCTTTCATGCGTATGCGTGGGTGACGCGTGCATGTGGCCTTGAGTTCAGCAAATCCTCATTTTTTCATGAATTCTCCATTTTTGCATGCTTTTTCTTCATTCCTTCAAATCAATCTTTGCCTTCTAATCCTGAAATCACTTAACAACCATGTCAAGGCATCGAATGGAATTAAAGTGAATTAAATTTATCAATTTTTGGGTCTAAAAAGCATGTTTCTACGTTTAAGCACAAATTAGGAGAAATTCACAAAACCTTGCTATTTCGTTGAATAAATGTGAGAAAAGTTGACAAAATTCCCTAAATTCAACAAAAGATAAACCACAAAATTGGTGTTTATCAACCCTAATCAAAGTTTAATTCAAGAAATTGTCACAATTCAAATCAAATAACCGAGAGTATTTAAACTCTTGGGTCGTACTCCCAAGGAACTAGTGACAACAAGTGCATAAAATTGGTTGTGAAAAGCAAGGGGTTTCCAATGATGAAATCAAACAAAATAAAGGAATTAAAGAACAATCCAAAATTGCAATTAATAAACTAATAAAGGAATAAAAGAACTATATATGTAATATAAACAAGTAAGACTCAAAATTGGTGGAAATGTGGTTCAAAACATAAATGGAACCTTGACTTGGGATGAGTTATGGAATTCCTTCCTTGCCAAAACCACAACTATGATAATTATTATGGATTAATCTCACTTAGTTAACCCTTAACATCGAAGGATAAGTCAAGTGAGCATAATTGTTATTAATCCACAAATCCTAGCTAACTTACTAGTTACCTTAGTAAAAAGCTAGCGTTAGTGGAAACAATAACAACTAATAACCCAAGAATTATCACTAAATGTCAGACATTATGACTCTAGTAATCCATATACTCAATCACCCAAGCCAAGGGGTAGAAATCTATCCCATAGTCAAAATTGAAATTTTATCAAACACATGGAGGGCACAATCATAAAAATATGGCAAAATTGGGAAAAATGATAAAAACTATGAACAACCAAGGAACAAAATCAACAATAGCAACTCAATAAACACAAAATAACCATCAAACATCAAATTCATTAACCAAAACTCAAAATTGCAAAACTATGTATATATTGACAAAGTAAATTAAAGTGTAAGAAAATGTAAAACAAGTAGTGCAATAAAATAGAAAATTAAGGAATACTTACAATGGAAATAGCTATAATCCAAGATCAAAATTGGGAATGAAAACTTGTAAATAAACCCTAATTACATCCTAAGAAAGTTGAGAGAAAAACCTAACCTAAACTACCTAAAACTACTCCTAAGTGTGTTGTACGAGCCAAAGAGCCCTTCCTTATAAGCTTCCTTATAAGCTTCCAAGCCATCAGAAATGGGCCAAAGAGCCCTCAAAATCGCGAGCCACGTGAATTTTTAATGAAGTCATGCACTGGTACTTGTGCTTATGCACAGGTGTGTGCGTACGCACACTTGCTGATTTTCATCCTATGCGTACGCATAGGAGTTGTGCGTACACACACTTGCTGATCTCTGATGAGCGGATAATTTATACGCTTTTTGGCATTGTTTTTACATAGTTTTCAGTACAATTTAGTTAGTTTTTAGTATATTTTTATTAGTTTTTAATTAAAATTCACATTTCTGGACTTTACTATGAGTTTGTGTGTTTTTCTATGATTTCAGGTAATTTTTGGCTGAAATTGAGGGACTTGAGGAAAAATTAGATTCAGAGGTTGAAGAAGGACTGCAGATGCTGTTGGATTCTGACCTCCCTGCACTCAATGTAGATATTCTGGAGCTACAGAACTCCAAATAGCACGCTCTCAATTGCGTTGGAAAGTAGACATCCAGGGCTTTCCAGCAATATATAATAGTCCATACTTTGATTAAGGATAGATGATGTAAACTGGCGTTGAACGCCAGTTCCATGCTGCATTCTCGAGTCAAAGGCCAGAAACAGGTTGCAAAGTGAAGTTAAACGCCAGAAACATGTTACAAACTGGCGTTCAACTCCAGGAAAGACCTCTACACATGTAAAGCTCAATGCTCAGCCCAAGCACACACCAAGTGGGCCCCGGAAGTGGATTTCTGCATCATTTACTCATTTCTATAAACCCTAGTAACTAGTTTAGTATAAATAGGAATTTTTACTATCTTTGTAGAGATCTTTGATCAGTTTTATGCTATCTTAGACTTTCAAGGGGGCTGGCCATTCGGCCATGCCTGGACCTTGTCACTTATGTATTTTCAATGGTAGAGTTTCTACACACCATAGATTAAGGTGTGGAGCTCTGCTGTTCCTCACAGATTAATGCAAAGTACTACTGTTTTTCTATTCAATTCAAGCTTATTCCTATTCTAAGATATCTATTTGCACCCAAGAAAATGATGAATGTGATGATTATGTGACGCTCATCATCATTCTCACTTATGAATGCGTGCCTGATAAACACTTCCGTTCTACATGTAAACAAGCTAGAATGAATAATATCTCTTGGATATCTAATACAGGGGACCGAGTCCGAGATATTAGAATCTTCGTGGTATAAGTTAGAACCGATGGATGGCCATTCTTAAGATCCAGAAAGTCTAAACCTTTTCTGTGGTATTCCGAGTAGGATCTGGGAAGAGATGGCTATGACGAGCTTCAAACTCGCGAGTGCTGGGCGTAGTGACAGACGCAAAAGGATAGTAAATCCTATTCCAGTATGATCGAGAACCGACAGATGATTAGCCATGCAGTGACAGCGCATTGGACCATTTTCACAGAAAGGATGGGATGTAGCCATTGACAACGGTGATGCCCTACATAAAGCTTGCCATGGAAAGGAGTAGGAATGGTTGGATGAAGACAGCAGGAAAGCAGAGGTTCAGAGGAACGAAAGCATCTCTATACGCTTATCTAAAACTCTTACCAATGAATTACATAAGTATCTCTATCCTATTTTAATTATCTTTTAGTACACTATAATCTCTTAATACATTTGAATCCACCTGACTGAGATTTACAAGGTGACCATAGCTTGCTTCAAGCCGACAATCTCTATTGGATCGACCCTTACTCACGTAAGGTTTATTACTTGGACGACCCAGTGCACTTGCTGGTTAGCTGTGCGAAGTTGTGACAAAGAATTAAGATTATGAACGTGCGTATAAAGTTGTCAGCACCGTTACCAAGGAATGGAACCGTCACGATTTCTGCGCACCAAGTTTTTGGCGCCGTTGCCGGAGATTGTTTGAGTTTGGACAACTGACGGTTCATCTTGTTGCTCAGATTAGGTAATTTTATTTTAATTTAAAGCTTTTTATTTTTTATTTTCGAAAAATACAAAATTTTTTTCTTTTTTTCGTTTTTCTCAATTAATTTTCGAAAAATACAAAAAAAAAGAAGTTTAATAAAATAATAAAACCAAAAATATTTTGTGTTTCTTGTTTGAGTCTAGAGTCAAGTTTTAAGTTTGGTGTCAAATGCATCTTTTTAATTTTCTAAAAAATTATTTCCGAAAATTTCATGCATTGCATTCTTCATGATCTTCAAGTTGTTCTTAGCCAGTCTTCTAGTTTGATCTTCATATTTTCTTATTTTGTGTCTTTTCTTGTTTTTCATATGCATTTTCAATTTGTTAATGTCTAAAGAATAAAAATTTTTAAGTTTGGTGTCTTGCATATTTTCTTTTCTTGAAAATTTTTCAAAAATAAGTTCTTGGTGTTCATCTTGACATTCAAAGTGTTCTTGGTGTTCATCTTGATATTCATAGTGTTCTTGCATGCATCACATGTTTTGATCTAAAATTTTTATGCATTGAGTCTTTGGGTTATTTTTCTCTTTCTTCATTAAAAATTCAAAAATAAAAAATATCTTTCTCTTATTTCACTCATAATTTTCAAAAATTTGATTTGATTTTGTCAAAAATTTTTAAAATTTAGTTATTTCTTATGAGTCAAATCAAATTTTCAATTTAAAAATCTTATCTTTTTCAAAAATCAAATCTTTTTCATTTTTCTTTTATGATTTTCGAAAATTTCAAAATTGATATTCAAAATTTTTTTTCTTATTTTTATTTCATATTTTCGAATTTAATACTAACAATTAATGTGATTGATTCAAAAATATTAAGTTGTTGCTTGCCTATTAAGAAAGGTTTAATCTTTAAACTCTAGAATCATATCTTTTTAGTTTCTTGTTAGTCAAGTAATCAACTTTGATTTCAAAAATCAAATCTTTTCAAATTTCTTTTTCAAATCTTTTTCAAATTAAGTTTCAATCATATCTTTTTCAAAATCAATTTCAAAATCTTTTCTAACTTCTTATCTTTTCAAAATTTGATTTTCAAATCTTTTTCAATTGACTACTTAACTTTTTGTTTGATTCTTACCTTTTTCAAAACTACCTAACTAACTCTTTCTTTCTAATTTTCGAAAATCACCTTCACCTTTTTCAAAAGTCCTTTTTAAATTAACTAATTGTTTTAAATTTAATTTAATTTGATTCAATTTTCCTTTCTTAATTTTGAACTTTAATTTTTATTTTTTATTTTAAATTCAATTTAAAAACAAAAATACTTTTATTTTCTAATTATTTATTTATTTACTAACACTTCTCTTTCTTAAAAATTCGAACCCCTCCCTCCTTCTGTGTTCGAATTTCTTCTCTTCTCTTCTACTTACATAAGGAATCTTTATACTGTGACATAGAGGATTCCATATTTTCTGTTCTCTTCTTTTTCATATGAGCAGGAACAAGGACAAGAACATTCTTGTTGAAGCTGATCCTGAACCTGAAAGAACTTTGAAGAGGAAGCTAAGGGAAGCTAAAGCACAACTCTCTGGAGAAAATCTGACAGAAATTTTCGAAAAAGAAGGAGACATGGCCGAAAATAATAACAATGCAAGGAAGATGCTTGGTGACTTTACTGCACCAAATTCCAATTTACATGGAAGAAGCATCTCAATTCCTGCCATTGGAGCAAACAATTTTGAGCTGAAACCCCAATTAGTTTCTCTGATGCAACAGAACTGCAAGTTTCATGGACTTCCATCTGAAGATCCTTTTCAGTTCTTAACTGAGTTCTTGCAGATCTGTGATACTGTTAAGACCAATGGGGTTGATCCCGAGGTCTACAGGCTTATGCTTTTCCCATTTGCTGTAAGAGACAGAGCTAGAATATGGTTAGACTCTCAACCTAAGGATAGCCTGAACTCTTGAGATAAGCTGGTCACAGCTTTCTTAGCCAAGTTCTTTCCTCCTCAAAAGCTTAGTAAGCTTAGAGTGGATGTTCAAACCTTCAGACAAAAGGAAGGTGAATCCCTCTATGAAGCTTGGGAGAGATACAAGGAACTGACCAAAAGGTGTCCTTCTGACATGCTTTCAGAATGGAACATCCTGGATATATTCTATGATGGTCTGTCTGAATTATCAAAGATGTCACTGGACCATTCTGCAGGTGGATCCATTCACCTAAAGAAAACGGCTGCAGAAGCTCAAGAACTCATTAACATGGTTGCAAATAACCAGTTCATGTACACTTCTAAAAGGAATCCTGTGAGTAATGGGACGCCTATGAGGAAGGGAGTTCTTGAAATTGATACTCTGAATGCCATATTGGCTCAGAATAAAATATTGACTCAGCAAGTCAATATGATCTCTCAGAGTCTGAATGGATTGAAGGAATCATCCAACAGTACTAAAGAGGCATCTTTTGAAGAAGAAGCTTATGATCCTGAGAACCCTGCAATAGCAGAGGTGAATTACATGGGTGAACCCTATGGAAACACCTATAATCCCTCATGGAGAAATCATCCAAATTTCTCATGGAAGGATCAACAAAAGCCTCAACAAGGCTTTAATAATGGTGGAAGAAACAGGTTTAGCAATAGCAAGCCTTTTCCATCATCCACTCAGCAAAAGATAGAGAGCTCTGAGCAGGATCCATCTAGCTTAGCAAACATAGTCTCTGATCTATCTAAGGCTACTCTAAGTTTTATGAATGAAACGAGGTCCTCCATTAGAAATTTGGAGGCACAAGTGAGCCAGTTGAGTAAAAGGGTCACTGAAACCCCTCCCAATACTCTCCCAAGCAATACAGAAGAGAATCCAAAAAGAGAGTGCAAGGCCATTGATTTAATCATCATGGCCGAACCTACAAGGGAGGGAGAGGACGTGAATCCCAGTGAGGAAGACCTCCTAGGACGTCCAGTGATCAACAAAGAGTTTTCCTCTGAGGAACCAAAGGAATCTGGGACTCATCTAGAGACCATAGAGATTCCATTGAACCTCCTTATGCCATTCATGAGCTCTGATGAGTATTCTTCTTCTGAAGAGAATGAAGATGTTACTGAAGAGCAAGTTGCCAAGTACCTTGGTGAAATCATGAAGCTGAATGCCAAATTATTTGGTAATGAGACTTGGGAAGATGAACTCCCCTTGCTCATCAATGAACTAAGTGATCTGGATCAACTGACATTGCCTCAGAAGAAACAGGATCCTGAAAAGTTCTTAATACCTTGTACCATAGGAACCATGACCTTTGAGAAGACTCTATGTGACCTTGGATCAGGGATAAACCTCATGCCACTCTCTGTAATGGAGAAACTGGGAATCTTTAAGGTGCAAGCTGCCAGAATCTCATTAGAGATGGTAGACAACTCCAGAAAATAGGCTTATGGACAAGTAGAGGACGTGCTAGTAAAGGTTGAAGGCCTTTACATCCCTGCTGATTTCATAATCCCGGATACAGGGAAGGATGAGGATGAATCCATCATCCTTGGAAGACCATTCCTAGCCACAACAAGAGCTGTGATTGATGTGGACAGAGGAGAGTTAGTTCTTCAACTGAATGAGGACAACCTTGTGTTTAAAACTCAAGGATCTCCTTCTGTAACCTTGGAGAGGAAGCATGAAAAGCTTCTCTCATTGCGAAGTCAACCAAAGCCCCCACAGTCAAACTCTAAGTTTGGTGTTGGGAGGCCACAACCAAACTCTAAGTTTGGTGTTGAACCCCCACATTCAAACTCTAAGTTTGGTGTTGGAAGGTTCCAACCTTGCTCTGAACATCTGTGAGGCTCCATGAGAGCTCACTGTCAAGCTATTGACATTAAAGAAGCGCTTGTTGGGAGGCAACCCAATGTTATCTAATTATATTTATTTATTTTCCATAGTTATTTTATGTTTTCTTTAGGTTGATGATCATGTGAAGTCACAAAAACTACTGAAAAATCAAAAACAGAGTGAAAAATAGAATAAAAAATAGCACACCCTGGAGGAGAACAGTCTGGCGTTTAATGCCAGAAAAAAGTATCTACCTGGCGTTAAATACCAGAATAGAGCATGGAAGTGGTGGTTAACGCCAGAAACAGGCAGCAGTCTGGCGTTAAACGCCAGGATTGCATGTATAGGGCGTTTTACACGTCTAAAGGGTGCAGGGATGAAAAATCCTTGACACCTCAGGATCTGTGGACCCCACAGGATCCCCACCTAACCCTATTCTCTCCTCTTCACACCTTTTCATAATTCTCTTCCCCAAATGTCCTTCACCAATCACTTCAATCACTCTTTCCCATCACCCCCTCACCACTCACATCCATCTTCTCTTCCCCATAAACCCCGCCTACCTTCAAATTCAAAATATTTTCCCTTCCAAACCCAACCCTAAATGGCCGAACCCTAAACCCCTCCCCACTTCTATATAAACCCTTCATTCATTCTTCTATTTCATACAACACAACCCCCTCTTCTTCCACTTGGCCGAAACCTACTCTCTCTCCCTCTCCCTCATTTCTCTTCTTCTTCTACTTCTTTCTTTCTTCTTTTGCTCGGAGACGAGCGAACATTTTAAGTTTGGTGTGGTAAAAGCATAGCTTTTTGTTTTTCCATAACCATTTATGGCACCTAAGGCCAGAGAAACCTCTAGAAAGAGGAAAGAGAAGGCAATTGCTTCCACCTCTGAGTCATGGGAGATGGAGAGATTCATCTCAAAGGTCCATCAAGACCACTTCTATGAAGTTGTGGCCAAGAAGAAAGTGATCCCTGAGATTCCTTTCAAGCTAAAAAAGAATGAGTATCCAGAGATCCAACTTGAGATCCAAAGAAGAGGTTGGGAAGTTCTCACCAACCCCATTCAACAAGTTGGGATCCTAATGGTTCAAGAATTCTATGCAAACGCATGGATCACTAGGAACCATGATCAAAGTGTAAACCCGAATCCAAAGCATTGGCTTACTATGGTTCGGGGGAAATACTTAGATTTCAGTCCGGAAAATGTAAGGCTGGCGTTCAACTTGCCAATGATGGAAGAGAACGCACGCCCCTACACAAGAAGGGTCAACTTTGATCAAAGATTGGACCAAGTCCTCACAGACATATGTGAGGAAGGAGCTCAATGGAAAAGTGACTCAAGAGGCAACCCGGTTCAACTAAGAAGGCATGACCTCAAACCAGTGGCTAGGGGATGGCTAGAGTTCATTCAATGCTCAATCATTCCTACTAGTAACCGGTCTGAAGTTACTATAGACCGGGCCATCATGATCCATAGTATCATCATTGGAGAAGAGGTGAAAGTTCATGAGATTATACCTCAAGAACTTTACAAGGTGGCTGACAAGTCCTCCACTTGGGCAAGGTTAGCCTTTCCTCACCTCATATGCCACCTCTGCAATTCAGCTGGAATTGACATAGAGGGAGATATCCTCATTGAAGAGGATAAGCCCATCACTAAGAAAAGGATGGAGAAAATAAGAGATCATGGACCTCAACATGAGCATGAGGAGATTCCTCACCATGAAATTCCTGAGATGCCTCAAGGGATGCACTTTCCTCCACAGAATTATTGGGAACAAATCAACACTTCCCTAGGAGAATTAAGTTCCATCATGGGACAACAAAGGGTGGAGCATCAAGAGCCCTCCATCATCCTCCATGAAATTAGAGAAGATCAAAGAGCTATGAAGGAGGAGCAAGAAAGACAAGGAAGAGACATAGAGGAGCTCAAGAGCACCATTGGTTCTTCAAGGAGAGGAAGACGCCACCCTCACTAAGGTGGACTCATTCCTTAATCTCCTTGTCTATTTATTTTCTGTTTTTTGGTTTTTGAGCCTTACGTGTTTTTTATGTTTGTGCCTTTACTACATGATCATTAGTGTCTAAGTGTCTATGCCTTAAAGTTATGAATATGAATCCATCACCTCTCTTAAATGAAAACTGTTTTAATTACAAAAGAACAAGAAGTACATGGTTTCGAATTCATCCTTGAAACTAGTTTAATTATTTTGATGTGGTGACAATACTTTTTATTTTCTGAATGAATGCTTGAACAGTGCATATATCTTTTGAAGTTGATGTTTACTAAATGTTAAATATGTTGGCCCTTGAAGAATAAGGAAAAAGGAGAAATGTTATTTGATAATCTGAAAAATCATAAAAATGATTCTTGAAGCAAGACAAAGCAGTGAATACAGAAAGCTTGCGAAAAAAAATAGCGAAAAAAAAAAAGAGAAAGAGAAAGAAAAAGCAAGCAGAAAAAGCCAAAAGCTCTTTAAACCAAAAGGCAAGAGCAAAAAGCCAATAGCCCTTAAAACCAAAAGGCAAGGGTAAACAAAAAGGATCCAAGGCTTTGAGCATCAGTGGATAGGACGGCCTAAAGGAATAAAATCCTGGCCTAAGCGGCTAAACCAAGCTGTCCCTAACCATGTGCTTGTGGCGTGAAGGTGTCAAGTGAAAACTTGAGACTGAGCGGTTAAAGTCAAGGTCCAAAGCAAAAAGAAGAGTGTGCTTAAGAACCCTGGACACCTCTAATTGGGGACTTTAGCAAAGCTGAGTCACAATCTGAAAAGGTTCACCCAGTTATGTGTCATGTGGCATTTATGTATCCGGTGGTAATACTGGAAAACAAAGTGCTTAGGGCCATGGCCAAGACTCATAAAGTAGCTGTGTTCAAGAATCAACATACTGAACTAGGAGAATCAGTAACACTATCTGAATTCTAAGTTCCTATAGATGCCAATCATTCTGAACTTCAATGGAAAAAGTGAGATGCCAAAACAATTCAAAAGGCAAAAAGCTGCAAGTCCCGCTCATCTGATTGGAGCTAAGTTTCATTGATATTTTGGAATTTATAGTATATTCTATTCTTTTCATCCTATTTAATTTTCAGTTGCTTGGGGACAAGCAACAAGGTGTTGCATTGAGCGGATAATTTATACGCTTTTTGGCATTGTTTTTACATAGTTTTCAGTACAATTTAGTTAGTTTTTAGTATATTTTTATTAGTTTTTAATTAAAATTCACATTTCTGGACTTTACTATGAGTTTGTGTGTTTTTCTGTGATTTCAGGTAATTTCTGGCTGAAATTGAGGGACTTGAGCAAAAATCAGATTCAGAAGTTGAAGAAGGACTGCAGATACTGTTGGATTCTGACCTCTCTGCACTCAAAGTAGATTTTCTAGAGCTACAGAACTCCAAATAGCACGCTCTTAATTGCGTTGGAAAGTAGACATTCAGTGTTTTCCAGAAATATATAATAGTCCATACTTTGATTAAGGATAGATGACGTAAACTGGCGTTGAACGCCAGTTCCATGCTGCATTCTGGAGTCAAACGCCAGAAACAGGTTGCAAAGTGGAGTTAAACGCCAGAAACAGGTTACAAACTGGAGTTCAACTCCAAGAAATACCTCTACACATGTAAAGCTCAATGCTCAGCCCAAGCACACACCAAGTGGGCTCCGGAAGTGGATTTCTGCATCATTTACTCATTTCTGTAAACCCTAGTAACTAGTTTAGTATAAATAGGAATTTTTACTATCTTTGTAAAGATCTTTGATCAGTTTTATGCTATCTTAGACTTTCAAGGGGGCTGGCCATTCGGCCATGGCTGGACCTTATCACTTATGTATTTTCAACGGTAGAGTTTCTACACACCATAGATTAAGGTGTGGAGCTCTGCTATTCCTCACAGATTAATGCAAAGTACTACTGTTTTTCTATTCAATTCAAGCTTATTCCTATTCTAAGATATCCATTCGCACCCAAGAACATGATGAATGTGATGATTATGTGATGCTCATCATCATTCTCACTTATGAACGCGTGCCTGACAAACACTTCCGTTCTACATGTAAACAAGCTAGAATGAATATCTCTTGGATATCTAATACAGGGGACCGAGTCCGAGATATTAGAATCTTCGTGGTATAAGTTAGAACCCATGGATGGACATTCTTGAGATCCGGAAAGTCTAAACCTTGTCTGTGGTATTCCGAGTAGGATCTGGGAAGGGATGGCTATGACGAGCTTCAAACTCGCGAGTGCTGGGCGTAGTGACAGACGCAAAAGGATAGTAAATCCTATTCCAGTATGATCGAGAACCGACAGATGATTAGCCATGCAGTGACAGCGCCTTGGACCATTTTCATAGAGAGGATGGGATGTAGCCATTGACAACGGTGATGCCCTACATAAAGCTTGCCATGGAAAGGAGTAGGAATGGTTGGATGAAGACAACAGGAAAGCAGAGGTTTAGAGGAACGAAAGCATCTCTATAAGCTTATCTGAAACTCTCACCAATGAATTACATAAGTATCTCTATCCTATTTTAATTATCTTTTAGTACATTATAATCTCTTAATACATTTGAATCTGCCTGACTGAGATTTACAAGGTGACCATAGCTTGCTTCATGCCGACAATCTCCGTGGGATCGACCCTTACTCACGTAAGGTTTATTACTTGGACGACCCAGTGCACTTGCTGGTCAGCTGTGCGAAGTTGTGACAAAGAATTAAGATTATGAATGTGCGTATAAAGTTTTCAGCGCTGTTACCAAGGAATGGAACCGTCACGATTTCTGCGCACCAATCTCCATCTTGTGCGTACGCATAGAGTTGTGCGTACGCACACATGGCTGTGTGCTTCTCCTTTGTTTTCTTCATGTTTTCTCCCAATTGCATGCGTCTCTTCCACTCTGATCAAGCCATTCCAACCTCTTACACCTGATATGACTCATCAAAACCATCAAGACATCAAATGGAATGAAGGTGGAATAAAATTGATTAAAATAAGCACAAAATAGCATGTTTTCACAATTAGACATAATTTAGGGAGAGAACACAAAAGTATGCTATTTAGGTGAATAAATTTGGGTTTATATTATGAAATCAACTCAAATCAATCCAAAATTTATCATTAAATGTGGATTCATCAAAAGCCGAGCTATGTCCATATCGAGGTAGGTAAAGTTTCTTTTCATTTTCTAGATTCATTTTTTTTTCTATCTATTATGCTTGTCTTACTTGATTTTGATGCTTGGTTTTTGTTCCGAGGGTTACCCAAAACTGGAGGTCGATCTCGGATGAGATCTTCTGTACTGGTCGGAGATGGCGTGTCCGGCTGGCTAGTGACGGCCGAAGCTGTTGTGTCTGACTTGTTGGACTTGCTGCACTACTGATCCTGGGCCACCGGAGGGGGGTACCTGCAAGAGACTCCGATGCTTAAGTTAGCACGGGTATTAAGCAGGTTTATTGTAGAATCAGAGTATGAGTTATACCTGAGTGCTCCAGTGTATTTATAGTAGTGTGGGCTGACCTTTAAGATAAGATAAGTTAGTTATCTTATCTTATCTTATCTTATTTGGGGTGAAGTCAGCTTATCTTCAAGGGAACCGCCTTTATCTTTATAGGCTTGGATTGCCTTTGGATGTGGGTCGTGTTCCTCTATTTGGGCCCTTTGTTGGGCTTTCTTGTCGATTTGGCCGACCTCTTTGAGAAGAGGTCGGATAGCCTGACCTGAAGAGGTCAGTCACTTTGTCGCTAATCATCCCAGGTCGGGTAGTGCGACCCGGGGTATGAACAGTTTTGCAGCAAGGATTACCAGTGGATCGAATGCGTTGAAAGTCATTTGCCAAGCTAAGAAGAATGCTGCTACTGTCCGAGTTATACAGTTAAAAGAGGTCGAGAAGTTAGGTAAACTCTCCTCCTCCAAATCAGACTCGGGCCCCTCTTCCTCGGTTAAGGGTCTTCCTGATCCTTTTCCTCCTGCTGGATCTAATATCCATACTTTCCCCCCTATTCCTCCTTTTTCTGAGCCAAATCCAGAAAAGTGCAAGACCTTTGAAATTTGAAGTGTGCATGAACAAGGCTTTGATGTCGTAGGTTTTTATGAGAAACACGTCCTTCCCAACAGTTTTATCAGTATGGATGATGTTTCTTTAGAAAATCATCTTCAGGTGTTGGACCGAGGTGAAATTCAGACGGTCGGAGTGTGAAAAGCTTTACTAAGTGAGCTAGAGAAGAACCCCCTTGGTGCCACCCAGCGAACCTTGTCTGATCTACAAGTTGAGGTGGCAACTTTGCGAGAGTCTAAACAGGAGTGGGAGAAGGAGAAGGAGGTTCTGGTGTCCGATCTTTATAAAGCTCAGAAAAGGGTAAAACAATCTGAGACCGCCTGCACCATGGTCAAAGGCTTGAAGAAGAAAGTTAAGGAGAGTTATACTCGAGTCTTTGGGGAGAAGTTGGACTTGGTGGATGAATTGGCTAGGGCAAGGGAGAAGTATCGGATATTGAGGAGTCGGTCTCCTATGGGATGGACAAAATGGTCGAGAACTTAAAGGCCCAATTCTGAGTAGTTGCTCCCGAGTTATATCTCTTTCATTGATCCCGACATCATTGTGATTGATAGGAAGATCGTTCCCCCCTGATGATAATGCTCCTTCCGAAGACCTCAAGACATTGGGTTTTCGGGCTATGAGGACCTCCTAAAGCTCCCCAACTCGGATGGATGAAGACCTATCCTCCCCGACCCGGCTTGAAGAGACCCTCCCAATCTTCTCGTCTCAACTCGAAGAAGCTTTTAACATGAGTTCTAGCAATCAAGACTCCCTTTCATGATTTTCTTTTCTTAAGATTTGATGGCCCGGCTTGTGGGTCCTTTGTGAACACTTTATTTTGTAATAACTTGGTTGTTGAAGTACTCTTCTAAAAAATGTCTCAGATGGATTTTTTCCCTTTGTGAGCTTTCTTTTTTGAAACATAATAGCTTTTGCTACACCTTGTATTGTTTACTGGTGTCTTTGTAACTTATGCTTGATAAGAATATTATTCTTTTTGAAAATAGTTTTCTAAGTTATTTGACCTTTTCTTTAATTCAAGTGAATTTTTCAAGGTCAAAAGTACCTTAGAAATTTCTCTTTTGACAATTCTTTTTCCATTCTGGAGATCTAGGGCCGACATTTCGAGGTCGGTCATGTTCTTTTAAGTTATTTTTGTGATACATTTTGAGGCCACCTTTTTTACCGACTTGCTATGAGTGGTTTTTTGAGATTTGGCCATGATCTGCGTATATAACCTCTTTACGCTAACTTGGACCTCGTCGCTTCATCTTGCCAACCATCTAGATCGGGCAATATTTTTTGCATTTTTTCGAGCTTAAATTAGTGCATGTCGTAGAATAAATAATGGAATAAAGGATGAATTATCATTAGATGAGAATAATTTACAAGTATCTTAGCTACTAAAAGTCTTTTACTTTTGACTCCTAGCCCTTGTTTTGATGCCTCATTAAAACCCTCCCCAAGAAAATCCTTTTTGAAAAAAAATCATGAAGTTGGGAAAAAGAGTACATCAAGGAACAAGGTTCGCTTTCTAACTGTAGTATCTCTTCATATTACATGCATGTCACGACTTAGGGAGCTCGTTCCCTTGTAGGTCGGACACTTTGTAGTAAACCTTTACTAAGACTTCTATGATCTTGAAAGGTCCTTTCCAATTTGCAGCCAGATTTCCTTCGCCTGACTTCTGCACCCCGACATCATTTATTATTAAAACAAGGCCGTTTGAGGTGAAGTTCCTTCTAATGACCTTCCTGTTGTATCTTGCAAAGATCCTTTGTTTTAATGCTACCTCTCTTATCCGAGCTTGTTCCTGGACTTTTGGGAGGAAGTCGAGCTCTTCTTTTTGAGTTTGGATATTTTCTACTTCCTTGTAGAACCTTACTCTTGGGCTTTCTTCATTTATTTCAACAAGAATCATAGCTTCTATTCCATAAGCAAGTCGGAACAGAGATTCTCCAATTGTAGAATGGGAGTTGTCCGATATGCCCATAGGACTTGTGCAAGTTCTTCGGCCCATGCTCCTTTTGCCTCTTACAGCCTTTTCTTGAGCTCTGCCAATATGACTTTATTCGCAGCTTCTGTCTGTCCGTTGGCATGAGCGTGCTTGATGAGCGGATAATTTATACCCTTTTTGACATTGTTTTTACATAGTTTTTAGTATGTTTTAGTTACTTTTTATTATATTTTTATTAGTTTTTATTCAAAAATCACATTTTTGGACTTTACTATGAGTTTGTATATTTTTCTGTGATTTCAGGTATTTTCTGGCTGAAATTGAGGGACCTGAGCAAAAATCTGATTCAGAGGCTGAAAAAGGACTGCAGATGCTGTTGGATTCTGACCCTGCTGCACTCAAAATGGATTTTCTGGAGCTACAAAAACCCAATTGACGCGTTCTTAATTGCGTTAGAAAGTAGACATTCTAAGCTTTCCAGCAATATATAATAGCTCATATTTTGCTCGAGATTTGATAGCCCAAACTGGCGTCCAATGCTAGCCTAAAACATCTTGGCGTAAAACGCCTAAACTGGCACCAGAATTGGAGTTAAACGCCCAAACTAGTACCAAAGCTGGCGTTTAACTCCAGGAACAGCCTATGCACATGTAAAGCTCAATGCTCAGCCCAAGCACACACCAAATGGGCTCCGGAAGTATATTGTTGCACTATCTGCACTTAGTTACTCATTTTCTGTAAACCCTAGGTTACTAGTTTAGTATAAAAACTATTTTTAGAGATTTATTTTATATCTTTGGAATATCTTTTGATCACTTTGATATTATAGACCATTGTACACGTTTAGAGGCTAGCCTCACGGCCATGCCTAGACCTTCTTTCACTTATGTATTTTCAACGGTGGAGTTTCTACACCCATAGATTAAGGTGTGGAGCTCTGCTGTTCTTCATGAATTAATGCAATTACTACTGTTTTCTATTCAATTCACACCTACTTCTTCTCCAAGATATACTCTCATACTTAATTTAGTTAAGTCAGAATGAAGGGGTGACCCGTGACAATCACCCAATCTTCGTTACTCGCTTAGCCAGGATCGCGTGCCTGACAACCACAAAGCGGTCTACATGATGTTCAACGTAGTCATTGGACGACAGCTGGAGTATATTCTCTTAGATATCTAATACACGGATCAAGTGCATGAGATTAGTATCTTCGTGGTATAGGCTAGAATTATTGGCAGCATTCTTGGGATCCAGAAAGTCTAAACCTTGTCTGTGGTATTCCGAGTAGGATCCGGGAAGGGATGACTGTGACGAGCTTCAAACCTACGAATGTTGGGCGCAGTGACAGTGTGCAAAAAGATCAATAGATTCTATTCCGATGCTAGTGGGAACCGACAGATGATTAGCCATGCGGTAGCTGTACCTGGTATTTTTCATCCGAGACGAGAAATCCGACAGTTGATTAGCCATGTAGAAACCGTAGAGGACCATTTTCACTGAGAGGATCTTACAGCTTGCCATGGAAGGAAGTAACGCATGGTTGGAAGAAGGCAATAGGAAAGTAGAGGTTCAGAAGCAACAAAGCATCTCCAGACGCTTATCTGAAATTTCCACCAATGAATTACATAAGTAACTTTATTTTATTTTATGTTTTATTTATATTTTAATTATCAAAACCTCATAACCATTTGAATCCGCCTGACTGAGATTTACAAGGATGACCATAGCTTGCTTCAAGCCGACAATCTCTGTGGGATCGACCTTTACTTACATAAGGTATTACTTGGACAACCTAGTGCACTTGCTGGTTAGTTGTGCGGAGATGTGAAAAGTGTGAATCACGATTTCCGTGCACCAAGTTTTTGGCGCTGTTGCCGGGGATTGTTCGAGTTTGGACTACGGACGGTTCATCTTGTTGCTTAGATTAGGTAATTTTATTTTATGTTTAAGCTTTTTATTTTTAATTTCGAAAAATTCAAAAATTTTTTTAATAAAACCATAAAAAACCAAAAAAAATTGTGTTTCTTGTTTAAGTCTTGTGTCAAATTTTAAGTTTGGTGTCAATTGCATTCTTTTAATTTTCTTAAATTTTCGAAAATTCAGGCATTGTATTCTTCTTTGATCTTCAAGTTGTTCTTGATAATTTTCCTAGTTTGATCTTTAATTTTTCTTGTTTAGTGTCTTTTCTTGTTTTTCATATGCATTTTTGAATTATTAGTGTCTAAAGTTTAAAAATTTCTAAGTTTGGTGTCTTGCATGTTTTTCTTTTCTTAAAAATTTTTGAAAATATTTTCTTGATGTTCATCATGATCTTCAAAGTGTTCTTGGTGTTCATCTTGACATTCAAAGTGTTATTGCATGCATTATTAGTTTTGATCTTAAATGTTTATGTTTTGCATCATTTTGATGTTTTTCTCTCTCTTCATTAATTCAAAAAAATCAAAAATAAAATATTTCCTTATTTTACTCATAAATTTCGAATTTTTGGGTTGATTTGGTCAAACATTTTTAAAATTTATTGTTTCTTATTAGTCAAGTTAAAATTTCAATTTAAAAATTCTATCTTTTTAAATCTCTTTTTTATTTTTCTTTCATATTTTCGAATTTCTTAAAATTTTTCAAAATCTTTTTCATTTTTCTTTTAATATTTTCAAAAATCTTATTTCATAATTTTCGAAATCTTTTCCTTAATTTTATTTCATAATTTTCTAAATCTTGCATTAAATTAGTCAAAAAATTTTCAAAATCATATATTTTTTTCAGTTAAGTCAAAAATTTTAATCTAAAAATTTTATCTTTTCAAATCTTTTTTTTCAAAAATCAAATCTTTTTCATTTTTTTCTTCTAAATATTTTCGAAAATTTTCCAAAATAAATTTTCAAAATCTTTTTCTTATTTTTATTTCATATTTTCGAAATTAATGCTAACAATTAATGTTTTGAGTCAAAAATTTTCAAGTTGTTACTTGCCTATTAAGAAAGGATCAATCTTTAAATTCTAGAAACATATCTTTTAGTTTCTTGTTAGTCAAGTAATCAACTTTAATTTCAAAAATCAAATCTTTTTAATTTCTTTTTCAAATCTTTTTCAAAATAAATTTCAATCATATCTTTCAATTATATCGTTTTCAAAACTTAATTTCAAATCTTTTTCTAACATCTTATCTTTTCAAAATTGATTTTCAAATCTTTTTCAATTAACTACTGGACTTTTTGTTTGTTTTACTATTTCTTATCTTTTTCAAAACCACCTAACTACTTTTCTCTCTCTCTAATTTTCGAAAATCACTAACCCCTTTTTCAAAATTCCTTTTAATTAACTAATTGTTTTAAATTTTAATTTAATTTTAATTTTCTTCTTAATTTTCAAATTCTAACTAAAAATTAAAATAAAAACAAAAATATTTTTATTTTATTAATTTTCGAATACTCTTCAATCTCTCATCTCTTTCTATTTATTTATTTATTTACTAACACCTCTCCTCTTCTTATAATTCGAACCCTCTCCCTCTCTCTGTGTTCGAATTCTCCTTCTTCTCCCTTCTTCGTTCTATTCTTCTATTCTTCTACTCACATAAAGGAATCTCTATACTGTGACATAGAGGATTCCTCTTCTTTTCTGTTCTCTTCTTTTTCATATGAGCAGGAACAAGGATAAGAACATTATTGTTGAAGCTGATCCTGAACCTGAAAGGACTCTGAAGAGGAAGCTAAGAGAAGCTAAATCACAACACTTTGGAGAGGACCTTACAGAAATTTTCGAAAAAGAAGAAGACATGGCAGCCGAAAATAACAACAATGGTGGAGATGCAAGGAAGATGCTTGGTCACTTACTGCACCCACTTCTGACTTCTATGGAAGAAGCATCTCAATTCCTGCAATTGGAGCAAACAACTTTGAGCTTAAGCCTCAATTAGTTTCTCTAATGCAGCAGAATTGCAGGTTTCATGGACTTCCATTGGAAGATCCTTATAAGTTCTTAGCTGAATTCTTGTAAATCTCTGACACTGTTAAGACCAATGGGGTTAATCCTGAGGTCTACAGACTTATGCTTTTTCCCTTTGCTGTAAGAGACATAGCTAGGATATGGTTGGACTCACAACCTAAAGAAAGCCTGAACTCATGAGAAAAGTTGGTCAATGCTTTCTTGGCCAAATTCTTTCCACCTTAAAAGTTGAGCAAGCTTAGAGTGGAAGTCCAAACCTTCAAACAGAAGGAAGGTGAATCCCTCTATGAAGCTTGGGAAAGATACAAGAAACTGATCAGAAGGTGTCCTTCTGACATGCTTTCAGAATGGAGCATCTTATGTATATTCTATGATGGTCTGTCTGAATTGTCCAAGATGTCATTAGACCACTCTGCTGATGGATCTTTTCATCTGAAAAAGATGCCTGCAGAAGCCCAAGAACTCATTAAAATGGTTGCAAATAACCAGTTCATGTATACTTCTGAAAGAAATCCTGTGAATAATGGGACAACTCAGAAGAAAGGAGTTCTTGAGATTGATACTCTGAATGCCATATTAGCACAGAACAAAATATTGACTCAGCAAGTCAATATGATTTCTCAGAGTCTGACCAAAATGTAAGCTGCATCAGGCAGTACTAAAGAAGCCTCCCCTGAAGGAGAAGCTTATGACCCTAAGAATCCTGCAATGGAAGAGGTAAACTACATGGGAGAATCCTATGGAAACACCTATAATTCTTCATGGAGGAATCTTCCAAATTTCTCATGGAAGGATCAATAGAAGACTAATCAAGGCTTCAATAGTGGGAAAAATAGGTTTGGCAATAGCAAGCCTTTTCCATCATCTTCTGAGCAACATACAGAGAATTCTAAGCAGAGCCCCTCTGATTTAGCAACCATAGTCTCTGATCTATCCAAGACCACTCTCAGTTTTATGATTGAAACAAGGTCCTCCATTAGAAATTTAGAGGCACAAGTGGGTCAACTGAGTAAAAGAGTGGCTGAAACTCCTCCTAGTACTCTCCCAAGCAATACAGAAGAAAATCCAAAAAGAGAGTGCAAGGCCATAAACACGTCCAACATGGCCGAACTTGGAGAGAGTCAAAAGGCAGTGATTTCCAATGAGGAAGACCTCAATGGACGTCCACTGACCACTAAGGAGTTCCCTAATGAGGGACCAAAGGAATCTGAAGCTCATATAGAGACCATAGAGATTCCACTGAACTTAGTGTTGCCATTCATGAGCTCTGATGAGTATTCTTCCTCTGAAGAGGTTGAAGATTTTACTGAAGAGCAAGTTGCTCAACATCTAGGAGCAATCATGAAGCTGAATGCCAAGTTATTTGGTAATGAGACTTGGGAGGTTGAATCTCTATTGCTCATCAATGAACTAAATACATTGGCTCAACAGAAATTATCTCAGAAGAAACCGGATCCCAGAAAGTTTTTAATACCTTGCATTATAGGCATCATGACCTTTAAGAAGGCTCTGTGTGACCTTGGTTCAAGTATAAACCTCATGCCACTCTTTGTAATGGAGAAACTAGGGATCTTTGAGGTACAAGCTGCAAGAATCTCATTAGAGATGGCAGACAATTCAAGGAACATGCTTATGGATTTGTAGAGGATGTCTTAGTGAAGGTTGAAGGTTTTTAAATCCCTGTTGATTTCATAATCCTAGACACTGGGAAGGAAGAGGATGAATCCATCATCCTTAGAAGACCCTTCCTAGCCACAACAAGAGCTGTGATTGATGTGGATAGAGGAGAGTAAGTCCTTCAATTGAATGAGGACTACCTTGTATTTCAGGCTCAAGGATCTTCTTCTATAATAATGGAGAGGAAGCATGAAAAGCTTCTCTCAATACAGAGTCAAATAGAGCCCCCACACTCAACTTCTAAGTTTGGTGTTGGGAGTCCATCATCAAGCTCTGAGTCTCTGTGAAGCTCTTTAAGAGCTCACTGTCAAGCTATTAACATTAAAGAAGCGCTTGTTGGGAGGCAACCCAATGTTATTTAACTATATTTATTTATATTCCATTGTCATTTTATGTTTTCTTTAGGTTGATGATCATATGAAGTCATACAAACAACTGCAGAATTAAAGCAAAAATAAAAAAAAAACAGCATCAAAAATAGCACACCCTGGAGGACAGGCTTACTGGCGTTTAAACGCCAGTAAGGATAGCAGAATGGGCGTTTAACGCCCAGTCTGGCAGCATTATGGGCGTTAAACGCTAGAATGGGCAGCACTCTGGGCGTTTAACGCCAGAAAAGGGTGTCTGGCATCTGGCTGGCGTTAAACGCCAGAAATGGCAGACAAACTGGCGTTTAACGCCAGTAAGGGGTGTTTGGCTGGCGTTAAACGCCAAAAAGGGGCAGCAAACTGGCGTTTAATGCCAGGAAAGGTAGCAGAGCTGGCGTTTAATGCCAGAATTGTCACACAGAGGGCATTTGAATGCCAAATTGGTGCAGGGAGCAGAATTCCTTGACACATCAGGATTTGTGGATCCCACAGGATCCCCACCTACACCACCTCTTCTTCTCTCCTCGTCACACCTTTCCATAACACTCTTTCCCAAATACCCTAGACCAATCCCATCAATAACTCTTCCCCAAATACCCCTCCTCACTACCTTTAATTTCACACATCATACATACTACCACCCCCTTGGCTGAAACCACTACTCCCTCCATCTAGGGGTGGCAAAACGGGCTGGCCCGCCCCGCCCCGCCAAAGCCTGCCCAAATATGGGGCGGGCTGGCCCGCCCCGCCAAACTGATATGGGCTCAACTTGCTACCCCGCCCCGCCAAAGGGCGGACTGGTGGGTTGGCAGGCCGGCCCACCTCTTTTTTTTTTAAACCAAATTTTTTTTATGATAAAATTAAATTTAACGCACTAAGAACTAACAATTATTTTATTTTATAATAAAATTATTTCATCGAATTAGTTTTTTAATATATAGAGTAATATTCTAAATTAATTATTAATGCATAAAAAAATTATAATTGAACATAATAATTTTTTTGATTGAAATTAACAATAATAAAAATAACATAACAAATAATAAGTCTCAACTCTCAAAGTCTCAAACATAAGTGCATAATAATAACAAAACAAACATATAATCCACACATAAATCCTACTATAATTCAAACAAAACACAACATAATTCATAAATCAACAAGATACCCAAAAAACCCTTAAATCAACACACATAAATCAATTATCAACTTCTAAATCAACAAAATTTGAATCTGATCCAGAAGTTGAAACACCGCCTCGCCTAGCACCTTGAGGATTCACATCTTCACCTTCGCCTTCACCTACAATTAGAAGAATACCCGAATTTAGAACAAGATATAAATACTTAAATGTCATATAAATATTAAATTAGTAACTAACAATGTAATTACCATCAACAAAGCCTTTATTCCAATTGCGAGTACAAATCACAGCCTCAACATTTTCTGGCAACATTCGACTTCTATATTTGTTAATGACATGAGCTCCAATACTAAAGGCAGATTCCGATGCAACCGTAGTAATTGGAATACTCAATAAGTCACGTGCCATGATTGATAACTTCGGATAACGACTCTCATATAATTTCCACCATTCCAAAACATCTAAATCTTCAAAGCAATCCTTTGACAAAAGTGGCTCCTCCAAGTATGTATCAAGTGGATTCTTTCCACTAGAGACCTCAGCTTGATGGTTTCGTTTCATCAATTTCTATCAAAATAGAAATAAATCAAATAATCACATCTTGTTAAGATAGAATAATGTCAATTAATAAGAGAATTTAAATATGTTAGACATTACTTACGCCAATAATCGCAAGTCGCTTCTTGCTTGCACTTTCAGGGGTATGGGCCATGGATGAAGATTGATTACTAGGTCCTTGTGCTTGAACAGTTGGAAGAGAATTTTTGTCATATTTTTCAAAAAGCTTATATAATTTCTTTTTCACATGTTCCACCTTCCCTTTTGCAGTCTCAACATCAATCTCTTCATACATAAGCTCTAAAGTAGAAATCTTAAGTCTAGGATCAAGAATAGCACCAAATGCAAGAATGACACTATACTTTTCCCAATACTTCTTAAATTTGTTCATCATCTTTTCTCCCATGCTCCTTAGAAGCTCATCTTCACTTCTCAAACTTCCCATCAAAACACATTGAATATGATAGACTTGTAGAAAATACAAATTTGAAGTAGGGTAAGATGTGCCAGAAATCAAATTAGTAGTTTCATAAAAGGGGTATAAAAATTCACATATCTTTTCAGCTCTCCCACATTCATCAACCGAAGGACAATACTTATAAGCATGGTCGGTTGCCTTCAAATACTCAAAGGTCTTTCGATACTTGATAGCACTTTCGAGTATAATGTACATAGAATTCCATCGAGTAGTAACATCTAGATGCAACCCACTTGTAAAAGTCAAATCCTGAATCACTAAAACACATTCTTTAAACCTTATCATTATACTCTCCGATCCCCTTACATATTTCACACTTTCCCTAATCTTATCCAATGCATCATGAGCAATTTTTAATCCATCTTGCACAATAAGATTCAAGATATGAGCAGAACAACGAATATGAAAGAACTCCCCATCACACAACAACCAATCATGCATATTTAATGTACTTTTCAAATGATATTGGCATGTATCATTAGCAGATGCGTTATCTAGTGTAAGAGTCATAATCTTCTTTTCAATTCTCCATTCATTTAAAAGCTCAAAAATCTTGGAAGACAATTCAAATCCCGTGTGAGGAGGAGGCATATGACAAAAACTCAAAATTTTACTTTGCAATTTCCAATTCAAATCAACAAAGTGAGCAGTTAGGCATAAATAACCTTTTGTAGTGATGGATGTCCACAAATCAGAAGTCAAACAAACTCTATTAGGAATGGCTAATAAAGTACTTTTAAGCTTATCTTTTTCCCTTAAGTAAATTTTCAGCACATCCTCCTTAAGAGTATTTCTAGTAATTAGGCCTAGAGTTGGACTGATGTATTTTATCCAATTCCTAAATTTCTGATTATCAACAATAGAAAAGGGAACATCACAATCAATCACAAAGGCAGCAAACATCTCACGCGATACATGATTATCTATCTTGAGAGCCCCCATTTTATTTTGCATTTCTATCAAAGTTTGACCAATATCCTCGAAGTCTATTTTCACGCACCTGTCCAAATGACGCTTAAGTGTCGATGTCCCATATTGTTTACCACCAGCCTTAAACTTCTGTTTGCATCCATCACATTGAGCACGATCTATTCCATCATCACCAGGTCCCAGCTTTGTGAAATATCTCCACACATCAGATGTTGTTGCCTTCGTCTTTTTCTTTTTAATATCTTCAGTCGTTTCAGATCTTTCCATATTTTCAGGATTTTGTGTTGCATTCCGACCATCAACTTCCATAGAGACAGAATTATCCATTGCAGAATCAACAGCTCAATCTAAATAATCTCAATACATAAAAATATTTAAATCAGTCAAAAATATTCAAACAATAATCAAACATAATCAATAAGTAATTTAGTACTAACTAAATAATACCTAGTTGCAGAAACATAATCAAATCAGGCTGAAAAACAATATTCAAACATAATCAAACAATAATACCCAGTTGCAGAAAACTCAAATCAGGCTGAAAAACAATATTCAAATATAATCAAACAATAATACCCAGTTGCAGAAAACTCAAATCAGGCAGAAAAACAATATTCAAACATAATCAAACAATAATACCCAGTTGCAGAAAACTGAAATCAGGCTGAACGAATTGACATGGAAAAAATAATAACAATAATAAGTAATAACAGTAACTGATCTTGACTCTTGAGAATGACGATGTGAGGAATCAGAAAATCATTTTTGCTAAGATAAACATCATCATCAGATTTGTCACATACATATTCACTTATTCAGCAACTGTAAAATGTAAATCATTTACTAATAGTAATGGCAGAGCCGTCGAGTAGGAAGAGGAGGAGAGAGGAGCGATTCCAGGAGTCCGCCAGTCACAGAACCGCCGAGCAGAGGCACCGACGAGACAAAGCTGCCGACGACGACAGGAGGAGAGAAAGGAAGGCGAAAGGCAGAGGCGCCAGAGAGGAGCGAGTGAGGAAAGGCCGCCGCAGGGAGGAGCAAGTGAGGAGGGAGCCGAGCTGCTGAGGAGTGAGGAGGAGCGAGGGAGGAGGGAGTGGGTCAACGAACGCCGAAAGGGATGAAGGTCAAAGGTCTGGCCGTCTGGGGTGTGGGTGTGGCTGAGCTGAGTGACCGGCGTTACTGCGTTAGGTCGGGTGTGGCCGTGTGGGTATGCCGTCTGCCGTGTGGGTGTAGCTGAGCAGGAGGCACTGAGGCGAGGCAGTTCCGCAGTCTGCAGTAGCACCGTGTGGGTGTGGGTGTCACGGGTGTGGGTCTGCCAAGGAGTAAGGACATACGAGGGAGCTGAGCTGTTGAAGGATGAAGCTGGGGGTCAGGGTTCGTCGGTCTGAGGTCTCACCATCTCTGGCATCTCAGGGAGTCAGGGTCAGCCGGTCAGGGAAGGGAGTAACTAGTAAGGGACGAAGGGTTAGGGGGGCTAGGGCCGGCTGTTTGTGGGAAGGAGGAGAAGGAAAACCTAATTTTCCTATTTATATATCACTTGCAAATTTACGAAATTACCCTTAAAAAACAATATGTCAGCCCGCCGGTCCAGCCCGCCCCGCCCCGCCTTGGCCCGCGGTTTTGGCAGTGCGGTTTTGGCGGGTTTTTAAAATTTAGCGGGTTTAAAATCTCGTCCCGACCTGCCTTTTTTGGCGGTTTTGGCGGTTTGACCCGGCAGATTCGGCCCGTTTCGCCACCCCTACCTCCATCTCCTCCATTTCTTCTTCTTCTACTCCTTTCTTTCTTCTTTTGCTCGAGGACGAGCAAACCTTTTAAGTTTGGTGTGGAAAAAGCTCTGCTTTTCTATTTTTCTATAACCATTAATGGAACCTATTTTTATAATATTTTTATTAGTTTTTATTCAAAAATCACATTTCTGGACTTTACTATGAGTTTGTGTGTTTTTCTGTGATTTTAGGTATTTTCTGGATGAAATTGAGGGACCTAAGCAAAAATCTGATTCAGAGGCTGAAAAAGGACTGCAGATGCTGTTGGATTCTGACCCTGCTGCACTCGAAATGGATTTTCTGGTGCTACAGAAGCCCAATTGGCTTGCTCTCAATTGCGTTAGAAAGTAGACCTCCTGGGCTTTCCATCAATATATAATAGTCCATACGTTGCCCGAGATTTGATGGCTCAAACTGGCGTCCAAAGCCATCCTAAAATATCTTGGTGTAAAATGCCCAAACTGGCACCAAAGCTGGCGTTTAACTCCAGAAACAGCCTATGTACGTGTAAAGCTCAATGCTCAGCCCAAGCACACACCAAGTGGGCCCCGGAAGTGGATTTCTGCACTATCTGTACTTAGTTACTCATTTTCTGTAAACCCTAGGTTACTAGTTTAGTATAAAAACTACTTTTAGAGATTTATTTTATAACTTTGGAATATCTTTTGATCACTTTGGAATCTTTGGAATACTATCATAGACCATTGTTCACGTTTTGGGGCTGGCCATTCGGCCATGCCTAGACCTTTTTCACTTATGTATTTTCTACGGTAGAGTTTCTACACCCCATAGATTAAGGTGTGGAGCTCTGATGTTCTTCATGAATTAATGCAATTACTACTGTTTTCTATTCAATTCACGCCTACTTCTTCTCCAAGATATACTCTCGTACTTAATTCAGTTAAGTCAGAATGAAGGGGTGAGTTACTCGCTTAGCCAAGATCGCATGCCTGACAATCACAAAGCGGTCTACATGATGTTCAATATAGTCATTGGACGACAGCTAGAGTATATTCTCTTCGATATCTAATACACAGACCGGGTCCGTGAGATTAGTATCTTCGTGGTATAGGCTAGAATTATTGGTAGCATTCCTAGGATCCGGAAAGTCTAAACCTTGTCTGTGGTATTTCGAGTAGGATCTGGGAAGGGATGACTGTGACGAGCTTCAAACCTGTGAATGTTGGGCGCAGTGACAGTGTGCAAAAGGATCAATGAATTCTATTCTGACGCTAGTGGAAACCGACAGATGATTAGCCATGCGGTAGCTGTACCTGGTATTTTTCATCCGAGACGAGAAATCCGATAGTTGATTAGCAGTGCAGAAACTGTAGATGACCATTTTCACTGAGAGGATCTTACAGCTTGCCATGGAAGGAAGTAACGCATGGTTGGAAGAAGGCAATAGGAAAGCAGAGGTTCAAAAGCAACAAAGCATCTCCAGACGCTTATCTGAAATTCCCACCAATGAATTACATAAGTAACTTTATTTTATTTTATTTTATGTTTTATGTATATTTTAATTATCAAAACCTCATAACCATTTGAATCCGCCTGACTGAGATTTACAAGGATGACCATAGCTTGCTTCAAGCCGACAATCTTCGTGGGATCAACCCTTACTCACGTAAGGTATTACTTGGACGACCCAGTGCACTTGTTGGTTAGTTGTGCGGAGATGTGAAAAGTGTGAATCACGGTTTCCGTGCACCAAGTTTTTAAGGGAATTCGTGTGAGAATGGGTGGGTTTGGTGTGGAAAAAGCTCTGCTTTTCTATTTTTCCATAACCATCAATGTCACCTAAGACCAGAGAAACCTCTAGAAAGAGGAAAAGGAAGTTAATAGCTTCCACCTCTGAGTCATGGAAGATGGAGAGATTCATCTCAAAGGTCCATCAAGACCACTTCTATGTAGTTATGGCCAAGAAAAAGGTGATCCCCGAGGTCACCTTCAAGCTCAAAAAGAGTGAATATCCGGAGATCCGGCATGAGATTCAAAGAAGAGGTTGGAAAACTCTCACCAACCCCATTCAACAAGTCGGAATCTTAATGGTTCAAGAGTTCTATGCTAATGCATGGATCGCTAAGAACCATGATCAAAGTGTGAACCCGAACCAAAGAATTAGCTCACAATGGTTCGGGGGAATTACTTGGATTTCAGTCTGGAAAATGTGAGGTTGGTATTTAACTTGCCAATGATGCAAGGAGATCCTCACCCTTTCACTAGAAGGGTCAACTTTGATCAAAGGTTGGACCAAGTCCTATTGGACTGGAAGAGAGACTCAAGAGGCAAGCCGGTTCAACTAAGAAGGCTTGACCTCAAATCCGTGGCTAAGGGATGGTTGGAGTTCATCCAACGCTCTATCATTCCTACTAGCAACCGGTCTGAAGTCACAATAGACCGGGTTATCATGCTCCATAGCATCATGATTGGAGAGGAAGTAGAAGTTCATTATATCATATCCCTAGAACTCTACAAGGTGGCGGATAAGCCCTCTACTTTGGCAAGGTTATCCTTCCCTCATCTCATCTGTACCCTATTTAATTCAGTTGGACTTGTCATAGAGGAAGACATCCTCATTGATGAGGACAAGCCCATTACTAAAAAAAGGATGGAGCAAACAAGAGAGCCCACTCATGGACCTCAACAAGAGAATGAGGAAATTCCTCATCAAGAAATCCCTTAGATGCCTCAAGGGATGCACTTTCCTCCACAAAACTATTAGGAGCAAATCAACACCTACTTAGGAGAATTGAGTTCCAACATGGGGCAACTAAGGATGGAGCACCAAGAGCACTCCATTATCCTCAATGAAATCAGAAAGAACCAAAGAGCCATGAGGGAGGAGCAACAAAGGTAAGGAAGAGACATTGAGGAGCTCTAGCACTCCATAAGATCTTCAAGAGGAAGAACTAGCTGCCATCACTAAGGTGGACCCGTTCTTTAATTTCCTTGTTCTTATTTTTCTGTTTTTCGAAAATTATGCTTTATGTTTTGTCTATGTTTGTATCTTTATTACATGATCATTAGTGTCTAGTGTCTATGTCTTAAAGCTATGAATGTCCTATGAATCCTTCACCTTAAATGAAAAATGTTTTTATTTGCAAAAGAACAAGAAGTACATGATTTCGAATTCTATCTTGAAATTAGTTTAATTATTTTGATGTGGTGGCAATACTTTTTATTTTCTAAATGAATGCTTGAACAGTGCATATTTTTGAATTTGTTGTTTATGAATGTTAAAATTGTTGGCTCTTGAAAGAATAATGAAAAAGGAGAAATCATATTGACAATCTGAAAAATCATAAAATTGATTCTTGAAGCAAGAAAAAGCAGTGAAAAGCTTACGGAAAAAAAAGAGAAAAAAATGGCAAAAAAAAAAGAAAAAAGAAAAAAGAAAGAAAAAGAAAATGCAAGCAGAAAAAAGCCAATAGCCCTTTAAACCAAAAGGCAAGGGTAAAAAGGACCTAAGGCTTTGAGCATTAATGGATAGGAGGGCCCAAAGGAATAAAATCCTGGCCTAAGCGGCTAAACCAAGCTGTCCCTAACCATGTGCTTGTGGCGTGAAGGTGTCAAGTGAAAAGCTTGAGACTGAGCGGTTAAAGTCATGGTCCTAAACAAAAAGAGTGTGCTTAAGAGCTCTGGGCACCTCTAACTGGGGACTTTAGCAAAGCTGAGTCACAATCTGAAAAGCTTCACCCAGTTATGTGTCTGTGGCATTTATGTATCTGGTGGTAATACTGGAAAACAAAATGCTTAGGGTCACGGCCAAGACTCATAAAGTAGCTGTGTTCAAGAATCAACATACTGAACTAAGAGAATCAATAACACTATCTGAATTCTGAGTTCCTATAGATGCCAATCATTCTGAACTTCAAAGGATAAAGTGAGATGCCAAAACTGTTCAGAAGCAAAAAAGCTACAAGTCCTGCTCATCTAATTGGAACTAAGTTCATTAATAAGTTTGGAATTCATTGTATATTCTCTTATTTTTATCCTATTTTTTTTTTAGTTGCTTGGGGACAAGCAACAATTTAAGTTTGGTGTTGTGATGAGCGGATAATTTATACCCTTTTTGGCATTATTTTTACATAGTTTTTAGTATGTTTTAGTTACTTTTTATTATATTTTTATTAGTTTTTATTCAAAAATCACATTTCTAGACTTTACTATGAGTTTGTGTGTTTTTTTGTGATTTTAGGTACTTTCTAGCTGAAATTGAGGGACCTGAGCAAAAATCTAATTCAGAGGCTGAAACAGGACTGCAGATGCTGTTGGAATCTGACCCTACTGCACTCGAAATAGATTTTCTGCAGCTACAGAAGCCCAATTGGTGCTCTCTCAATTGCGTTGGAAAGTAGACATCCTGGGATTTCCAGAACTATATAATAGTCCATATTTTGCCCGAGATTTGATGGCCCAAACTGGCGTCCAAAACCAGCCTAAAACATCTTGGAGTAAAATGCCCAAACTGGCACCAGAATTGGAGTTAAACGCCCAAACTGGCACCAAAGCTGGTGTTTAACTCCAGGAACAGCCTATGCACGTGTAAAGCTCAATGCTCAGCCCAAGCACACACCAAGTGGGTCCCGGAATGTGGATTTCTGCACTATCTGCACTTAGTTACTCATTTTCTGTAAACCCTAGGTTACTAGTTTTGTATAAAAACTACTTTTAGAGATTTATTTTATATCTTTGGAATATGTTTTGATCACTTTGATCTTATACACCATTGTACATGTTTGGAGGCTGGCCTCACGGCCATGCCTAGACCTTCTTTCACTTATGTATTTCCAAGGGTGGAGTTTCTACACCCCATAGATTAAGGTGTGGAGCTCTGCTGTTCTTCATGAATTAATGCAATTACTACTGTTTTCTATTCAATTCACGCCTACTTCTCTAAGATATACTCTCGTACTTAATTCACTTAAGTCAGAATAAAGGGGTGACCCGTGACAATCACCCAATCTTCATTACTCGCTTAGCCAAGATCGCGTGCCTGACAACCACAAAGCGGTCTACACGATGTTCAACGTAGTCATTGGACGACAGCTGGAGTATATTCTCTTGGATATCTAATACACGGACCGAGTCCATGAGATTAGTATCTTCGTCGCATAGGCTAGAAATATTGGCAGCATTCCTGGGATCCGAAAAGTCTAAACCTTGTCTATGGTATTCCGAATAGGATCCAGGAAGGGATGACTATGACGAGCTTCAAACCTGCAAATGTTGGGCACAGTGACAGTGTGCAAAAGGACCAATAGATTCTATTCCGACGCTAGCGGAAACCGACAGATGATTAGCCATGCAGTAGCTGTACCTAGTATATTTCATCCGAGGCGAGAAATCCAATAGTTGATTAGCCGTGCAGAAACTGTAGAGGACCATTTTCACTGAGAGGATCTTACAGCTTGCCATGGAAGGAAGTAACGCATGGTTGGAAGAAGGCAATAGGAAAGCGAAGGTTCAGAAGCAACAAAGCATCTCCAAACACTTATTTGAAATTCCCACCAATGAATTATATAAGTAACTTTATTTTATTTTATGTTTTATTTATATTTTAATGATCAAAACCTCATAACCATTTAAATCTGCCTGACTGAGATTTACAAGGATGACCATAGCTTACTTCAAGCCGACAATCTCTGTGGGATCGACCCTTACTCACGTAAGGTATTACTTGGATGACCCAGTGCACTTGCTGGTTAGTTGTGCGGAGATGTGAAAAGTGTGAATCACAATTTTCGTGCACTAGTGCTCTACCGATGTGAATTGGTATTTAATCTTGAGGCTTGCCATCAAGCTTTTAATGGCCGAGTTAGTGAATTGAGTACCATTGTCCGTAGTGATGGAATACAAAACTCCAAATCGGGTGATGATAATTTTGTACAGGAATCTCTCACTTTTTTGAGATGTGATGGTTGCTAGAGGTTCTGTCTCAATCCACTTAGAGGAATAGTCAATCCCAACTATGAGGTATTTTACCCGTTCGGGTGGCAGAGAAAACAGTCTGAGCATGTCCAGACCCCATTTTGCAAAAGGTCATGGTGAGGTGACACTGATGAGCTCTTCTGGTGGTGCCACATGGAAATTAGAATGCATTTGGCAGGTTGGGCACTTTTTGATAAAGTCGGCTGCCTCCCTTTGTAAATTTGGCTAAAAGAAGCCAGCTTGTATCACCTTCTTAGCTAGTGACCGTGCTCCTAAGTGGTTTCTGCAGATACCACTATGGACTTCTTCTAAGACTTCCTCAGTCTTGGAGGTCGGGACGTATTTTAGTAAAGGTGTAGATACTCCTCTTTTATTGAAGACGGTATGGACCAGAGCATAGTTTTGTGCTTCCTTTAAGGGCATCATTGCTTCCCTTTCTTATTTAGGGATGATATCGAATTTGAGGTATTCAATAATAGGAGTTATCCAACCTAAGTTTAGATTGGAGACTATTAATGCATCCAATTTATCGACTTCCTTGGCCACTGATGGTGTATGTAGAGTTTCCTATATTAGACTTTTTTTATTGCTCCTTGCTTAGTGCTGGCCAATTCGGAAAGGGCATCGGATCGGCAATTAAGTTCCTGATCTATGTGTCTGACTTCTATTTCCTAGAATTGTCCAAGTTCCTCTAGTGTTTTCTCCAAGTATCTCTACAAGTTGGGATCTTTGGTGTGGTAATCCCCATTTATCTAAGAGGTTATTACTTCAGAGTCACTAAACACGATAACCTTTAATGCTCCTACTTTTTTGGCTAGTTTTAAGCCAACTATCATAGCTTCAAACTAGGCTTGGTTGTTGGAGGAAGGAAATTCAAATTTTAGCGAGAGCTCTACTAATGTTCCTTCTTCATTCTAGAGAATGACTCCTAGCCTTGCTTCCAGCTTTGTTGGACGACCCGTCCACATATAAGCTCCAGCTTGTTGGGCTTCCTTGGTGCTCTCCTATGTACTCGGCCAGGAAGTTGGCAAAATATTAAGTCTTGTTTGTTGTCCAGGTTTCATATTTAAGATCGAACTCGGATAGATCCACAGCCCATTATAGCATCCGACCTGTAATGTTTGTCTTCTAAAGGATATGCTTCATAGGCTTATTAGTTTGGATTTTAATATTGTGGGCTTGGAAGTAAGGTTAAAGCCTTCTAGAAGCCAAGACGAGGGCAAAGGAAAATCTTTCTATTCTTTGGTAGATCAATTTTGCCCCTACAACGCTTTACTTTTGAAGTAAATAGGTTTTTGTCCTTCTTTGTCTTCTTGGACAAGGGTCTTCGCTATGGCTTTGTCCGCAACGGCCAAATACAACACGAGTTCTTCTCCTACTTTAGTTCGGGTCAGAATTGGTGGTTGACTCAAGAATTTTTTTGAAGTCTTAGAAAGCTTGCTCACAATCTTGGGTCCCCTAAAACTAGTGTCCTTTCATGAGGATGGTGAGCAAAGGTAAAGATTTTAAAGCTGACCCGGCCAGAAATTTAGACAAGCTGCCAGCATATCGTTTAAATGTGAGACTTCTTTTAAGCAAGTTAGACTCTTCATTTCCATAATGGCTTTGTATTTTTCTGGGTTGGCTTTGATGCCTCTCTGATTGAGTATGAATCCCAGGAACTTACTAGCTTTTACTGCAAAGGTGCACTTTGTGGGATTTAATCTCATCCCATGCTGCCTTATCGTGTTGAATACTTTTGTGAGGTCAGACAACAGGCTATGTTCTTCCTTGGTTTTTACAAGCATATCGTTGATGTAAACTTCCATCATTTTTTCAAGTTGAGAGGAGAATACTTTTTTCATTAACCTCTGGTAAGTGGATCTAGCATTTTTAATCCGAATGGCATTACTATATAACAATAATTAGCTCTTGGGGTGATGAAACAAGTTTTCTCTTGGTCCGATTTGTACAATGGGATTTGGTTATATCTCGAATAAGCATCCGTAAAGGACAGGTATCTGTACCTTGAAGCCAAATCCACCAAAGCATCGGTGCTAGGAAGATGGTATGGATCTTTAGGACAAGCCTTATTGAGGCCGTATAGTTGACACACATTCTCTATTTTTCATTTTGTTTCTTCACAAACACTATGTTTTCCAACCATAAGGGGTACGTTACTTCCTTTATGAATCCGGCCTCTAACAAAGCTTGGACCTATTCTTCGATGACTTGTGCTCTTTCGAGGCCGAGCTTTCGTTGTTTTTGTTATACAGGTCGTGAGCCCGGATAAATAGCAAGTTTGTGACTCTTGAGGTTGGAGTGAATTCCGGGCACATCGGAATTCATTTGCAAGAGCTTGATAAGATCTGCTTTCAATTCATTATCCAAGTTGGCTCCTATGCTTGTAGTTTTTCCATCTTGGTCTCGATTTTCACATCTTCTATTTTCCCATCGGGTTGTAATCTCATCTTTTCTTGTGTTTGGACACCTCTGAGTTCAATGGTATTGACCACTTTTCCCTTCGTACATCCACACAGGTTAAAGCTTTTATTATAGCACCTCTTACAGTGGCTATTCCCTCTGGAGTTGGGAACTTCATACAGAGAAGAGGGACAGAGACCTGCATCAAGTCGGTTTAATGCCGTCCGACCTATCAAGACATTGTAGGTTGAACTTATGTCAACTACAATGTAGTCTATACTCAATGTTCCGGATTTCATTCCTTTACCAAAAGTGGTGTGCAACAGAATGAAACCAAGAGGTCAAATGGGTGGGTCTCCCAACTCGAAAAGGGTGTCGAGGTATGCTCTTAACTCCTTTTCTTCTAACCCTAGCTTGTCGAAGGCAGGCTTAAACAAGATATCAGCGGAGTGATAAACCCCAATTTTGTGGTTTATATTGTGTAGAATTTGGGAGGTTTTGTCAATATTTCTCACACTTATTCACAAAAAATACATGGTTTTGTGTTCACTTCCTAATATTACTCCATGATGAAAAACATGCTTATTTTGCCTTAAAATTGCTATATTTTGATCCTCTTTTATTACATTCGATGCCGTGATGTATTTGTTGAGTGATTTCAGAATCAATAGGGTAAGAATGGCCTAGAAGAGAGAAAGAAAGCATGAACAAAAGGAAGGAACATGAAGATTTGGGTTTTGGGAAATTCAGCATTGGTGCGCACGCGCACTCCATGCGCACGCGTGGATGAGGATAGCTGGAAGTGGCGCGCGAGGATGGATGCATCCGCGCAGATCAGAGGATTCCCATCGATGTACCAAGCACCAAAACAACTACACCAAGTACCAAGCACCACACCATAGACAACAATCCAACTAAACTCCTCCATCTTCCAACAATTAAGTTGATGAGCTTAGAGCCGCCATGGAAAAATGGGACGAGAGCAACAAGGATCAATTTGATGCCTTGGGCGCTCAATTGGCTAACTTTACCAACATGCTTTCAAATATGGCCATGTCAAACCAACCCTCAACTCCCAACAACAACACCAACCAACCCTTAAGCTCTTCTAACCTTCCATCCCAACCACAACCAAACCCAAAGGGTGGTCTCAATGCCATCACTCTACGATCAGGGACTACATTGGAAGAGATACCTCCAAGGGTCATGGGAGACATTTATGAGGAAGAAGTGGTTGTTGAAGCTACACATGAAGAAGAGGTGGTAGACAAAAGGCATGAGGAAGAAGGAGTAAACCTCAAGGAACCCAAGAGGAAAGCTATAGTAGATGAGTCCATTCCTATTCCATTCCCTTCCATGGTGAAGAAGGCAAAGAAAACACCGGAATTTGATTTGAACATGCTTCAAATGTTCAAGAAGGTTGAGGTAACCATACCACTTATTGATGCTATTGATGAGCGGATAATTTATACGCTTTTTGACATTGTTTTTAGTATGTTTTTAGTAGGATCTAGTTACTTTTAGGGATGTTTTCATTAGTTTTTATGTTAAATTCACATTTCTGGACTTTACTATGAGTTTGTGTGTTTTTCTGTGATTTCAGGTATTTTCTGACTGAAATTGAGGGACTTGAGCAGAAATCAGATTCAGAGGTTGAAAAAGGACTGCTGATGCTGTTGGATTCTGACCTCCCTGCACTCAAAGTGGATTTTCTGGAGCTACAGAACTCGAAATGGCGCGCTTCCAATTGCGTTGGAAAGTAGACATCCAGGGCTTTCCAGCAATATATAATATTCCATACTTTGGCCAAGAATTGATGACGTAAACTGGCGTTCAACGCCAGCCTTCTGCCCAAATCTGGCGTCCAGCGCCAGAAAAGGATCCAAAACCAGAGTTGAACGCCCAAACTGGCAAAGAAAGTGGCGTTCAACTCCACAAATGGCCTCTGCACGTGCTACACTTAAGCTCAGCCCAAACACACACCAAGTGGGCCCCGGAAGTGGATTTATGCATCAATTACTTACTCATGTAAACCCTAGTGACTAGTTTATTATAAATAGGACCTTTTACTATTGTATTAGACATCTTTTGATCATCTTAGGATCTTAGGATCATCTTTGGACGCCTGGTTCTTAGATCAGAGGGGCTGGCCATTCGGCCATGCCTGGACCTTTCACTTATGTATTTTTAACGGTAGAGTTTCTACACTCCATAGATTAAGGTGTGGAGCTCTGCTGTTCCTCAAAGATTAATGCAAAGTACTACTGTTTTCTATTCAACTCATCTTATTTCGCTTCTAAGATATTCATTCGCACTTCAATCTGAATGTGATGAACGTGACAATCATCATCATTCCCTATGAACGCGTGCCTGACAACCACTTCCCTTCTACCTTAGACTGAATGAGTATCTCTTAGATCTCTTAACCAGAATCTTCGTGGCGTAAGCTAGAATGATGGCGGCATTCAAGAGAATCCGGAAAGTCTAAACCTTGTCTGTGGTATTCCGAGTAGGATTCAATGATTGAATGACTGTGACGAGCTCCTAACTCGCGATTGCAGGGCGTTAGTGACAGACGCAAAAGGATAGTAAATCCTATTCCAGCATGATCGAGAACCGACAGATGAATAGCCGTGCCGTGACAGGGTGCGTGAGCATATTATTCACTGAGAGGATAAGATGAAGCCATTGGCAAGGGTGATGCCTCCAGACGATTAGCCGTGCCGTGACAGGGCATTGGATCATTTTCCCGAGAGATGACCGAAAGTAGCCATTGACAGTGGTGATGTATCACATAAAGCCAGCCATGGAAAGGAGTAAGACTGATTGGATGAAGATAGCAGGAAAGCAGAGGTTCAGAGGAACAAAAGCATCTCCATTCGCTTATCTGAAATTCTCACCAAGGATCTACATAAGTATCTCTATCCCTCTTCTATTATTAAATTTCAAAAACTCCATTATCACTTTATATCTGCCTGACTGAGATTTACAAGGTAACCATAGCTTGCTTCATACCAACAATCTCCGTGGGATTCGACCCTTACTCACGTAAGGTATTACTTGGACGACCCAGTGCACTTGCTGGTTAGTTGTATCGAAGTTGTGACAATTATGAATTAAGATCAGAGCACCAAGCTTTGGAGCCATTACCAGGATTTGTTCGAGCCTGGAGATCACAATTTCGTGCACCAAGTTTTTGGCGCCGTTGCCGGGGATTGTTTGAGTTTTCGGCAAGCTTTTGGTCCGGTAACATCAGTGCCAAATTCTCTTTTGGTCCAGCAACAACAGTGCCCAGTTCCAAGTTTTGATCCGGCAACAACACCAAGTTTTTGGCGCCGTTGCCGGGGATTGTTCGAGTTTGGACAACTGACGGTTCATCTTGTTGCTCAAATTAGGTAATTTTCTTTTTATTTTATTTTCAAAAATTTTTTAAAAAAAAAAATTTTTAAAATTTTCTCATCTGTTTTCGAAAAAAATAAAAATGTTTTCAAAAATAAATTATTCTATGGCTTCAAAATTTTTAAGAATGAATTCTAGTGTTTCATGAAATATGTTGAATCATATCTGGCTGTAAAGCCATACCCAAACTACTTTGGGATTGGTATTCAACTAATCACTCCAGCCCATGTAATTATATGTTGCAGCCTGGCTGGCTGTAAAGCCATGTCTAAATTCATTTGGACTGAGGCAGCAATTTGTTATCAAGAGCAAGCTAGTTGGAGTTAATCCACCTGCTACTGTTTCTGATCACCTGCTGAAGCTTGGCTGGCCATTGGCCATGTCTAGTGTTTTGGACTGGAGCTTTCTTTGAAAGCTTGGCTGGCTAGTGAGCCATGTCTAATTCCTGGACTGAAGCTTTAGACTAACATGGCAAGATTCCTGGAATTCATATTAAAAATTTTGGAATCCTTATTTTTTCTTTTAAATTTTTGAAAAATATAAATAAAAATCCAAAAAAAAATTAGAAAATCATAAAAATCAAAAATATTTTTTGTTTCTTGTTTGAGTCTTGAGTCATGTTATAAGTTTGGTGTAAATTGCATATGCATCTTGCATTTTTTTTTCGAAAATTTCATGCATTCATAGTGTTCTTCATGATCTTCAAGTTGTTCTTGGTAAGTCTTCTTGTTTGATCTTGATGATTTTTTGTTTTGTGTCTTTTCATGTTTATCATATGCATTCTTGAATTCTTAGTGTCTAAGCATTAAAGAATTCTAAGTTTGGTGTCTTGCATGTTTTCTTTGCATCAAAAATTTTTCAAAAATATGTTCTTAATGTTCATCTTGACATTCAAAGTGTTCTTGGTGTTCATCTTGACACTCATATCATTCATGCATGCATCACATGTTTTGATCTAAAAATTTCATGCATTGCATATTTTTCATAAAAATTTCAAAAATAAAAAAAATATCTTTCCCTTTTTCTCTCATCAAATTCGAAAATTTGGATTGACTTTTTCAAAATTTTTTAAAATCAAGTTGCTTTCATGAGTCAAATCAAATTTTCAATTTGAAAATCTTATCTTTTCCAAAATCTTTTTCAAAAATCAAATCTTTTTCAAAATTCTTAGTTATTTTCGAAAATTCCAAAAATAGTTTTCAAAAAATCTTTTTCTTATTTTTATACCAAATTTTCGAAAATAACATAATCAATTAATGTTTTGATTCAAAAATTTGAAGTTTGTTACTTGCTTGTTAAGAAAGATTCAAACTTTAAGTTCTAGAATCATATCTTGTGATTTCTTATGAATCAAATCATTAATTGTGATTTTAAAAATCAAATCTTTTTCAAAACTAATTTCAATCATATCTTTTCAAAAATATCTTCTTATCTTATCTTTTTCAAAAATATCTTTTCAAAATATCTTTTCTAACTTCCTAACTTCTTATCTTTTCAAAATTTGTTTCAACTAACTAACTAACTTGTTGTTTGTTTCTTAACTTTTTCAAAACCACCTAACTAACTCTCTCTCTCTCATTTTTGAAAATATCTCCCCCTTTTTCAAAAATTTCTTAACTAATTAATCTTATTTTTATTTTTAATTTTAAAAAAAAAAAATTTTCGAAAAAAAAAAAAAATACTAACAATTTTCAAAAACTATTTTCAAAAATCACTAACTCTTTTTCAAAATAATTTTCGAAAATTATTCCTCCCCCATCTCATTCTATTTATTCATTCATATCCTAACATCTCATCTCACATCTCTTCCATTCGTACAGTTGCATTTCTTCCTTTACATCACATTCTTTGTCTCCCCCTCTTTTCTTCCACTCACAAAGGGATCCCTATACTGTGGTATAAAGGATCTCTATTATTATTATCATTTTTCTGGCCATTCATTCTTGTCATATGAGCAGGAGCAAGGATAAGAACATTCTTGTGAAAGCAGATCCAGAACCTGAAAGGACTCTGAAGAGAAAATTAAGAGAAGCTAAAATACAACAATCCAGAGATAACCTTTCAGAAATCTTCGAATAGGCAGAGGAGATGGCAGCCGAAAATAATAATAATGTAAGGAAGATGCTTGGTGACTTTACTGCACCTAATTCCAGTTTACATGGAAGAAGCATCTCCATTCCTGCCATTGGAGCAAACAACTTTGAGCTGAAACCTCAATTAGTTTCTCTGATGCAGCAGAACTGCAAGTTTCATGGACTTCCATCTGAAGATCCTTTTCAGTTCTTAACTGAATTCTTGCAGATATGTGATACTGTTAAGACTAATGGAATAGATCCTGAAGTCTATAGGCTCATGCTTTTCCCTTTTGCTGTAAGAGACAGAGCTAGATTATGGTTGGATTCTCAACCCAAAGACAGCCTGAACTCTTGGGATAAGCTGGTCACGGCTTTCTTAGCCAAGTACTTTCCTCCTCAAAAGCTGAGCAAGGTAAGAGCTGATGTTCAAACCTTCAGACAGAAAGAAGGTGAATCTCTCTATGAAGCTTGGGAAAGATACAAACAGTTGACCAAAAAGTGTCCTTCTGACATGCATTCAGAATGGACCATCCTGGATATATTCTATGATGGTTTATCTGAGCTATCAAAGATGTCACTAGACACCTCTGCAGGTGGATCCATTCACCTAAAGAAAACGCCTGCAGAAGCTCAAAGAACTCATTGACATGGTTGCTAATAACCAGTTCATGTACACTTCTGAAAGGAATCCTGTGAGTAATGGGACGCCTATGAAGAAGGGAGTTCTTGAGGTTGATATTCTGAATGCCATATTGGCTCAGAATAAAATATTGACTCAGTAAGTCAATATGATTTCTCAGAGTCTGCATGGAATGCAAGCTGCATCCAACAGTACTCAAGAGGCATCTTCTGAAGAAGAAGCCTATGATCCTGAGAACCCTGTGAACTACTTAGGTGAACCTTATGGAAACACCTATAACTCAACATGGAGAAATCATCCAAATTTCTCATGGAAGGATCAAAAGCCTCAACAAGGCTTTAACAATGGTGGAAAAAACAGGTTTAGCAATAGCAAGCCTTTTCCATCATCAACTCAGCAACAGACAGAAAACTCTGAACAAAATGCTTCTAATTTAGCAAATCTAGTCTCTGATATATCTAAGGCCACTGTAAGTTTCATGAATGAAACAAGGTCTTCCATTAGAAATCTGGAAGCACAAGTGGGCCAGCTGAGTAAAAGGATCACTGAAATCCCTCCTAGTACTCTCCCAAGCAATACAGAAGAGAACCCAAAAGGAGAGTGCAAGGCCATTGACATAAGCGCCATGGTCGAACCTCTGAGGAGAGGAGAGGACGTGAAACCCAAGGAGGAGGACCTCCTGGGATGTCCAGTGATCAATAAGGAGCTTCCCTCTGGGGAACCAAAGGACTCTGAGGCTCATCTAGAGACCATAAAGATTCCATTGAACCTCCTTATGCCCTTCATGAGCTCTGATGAGTATTCCTCTTCTGAAGAGAATGAGGATGTCACTGAAGAGCAAACTGCCAAGTTTCTTGGTGCAATCATGAAGCTGAATGCCAAATTATTTGGCATTGATGCTTGGGAAGTTGAACCTCCCTTGTTCATCAATGAACTAAGTGATCTGGATCAACTGACATTGCCTCAGAAGAGACAGGATCCAGGAAAGTTCATAATACCTTGTACCATAGGCACCATGATCTTTAAGGCTCTGTGTGACCTTGGTTCAGGAATAAACCTCATGCCCCTCTCTGTAATAGAGAAACTGGGAATCTATGGGGTGCAAGCTGCTAAAATCTCACTAGAGATGGCAGACAGCTCAAGAAAACAGGCTTATGGACAAGTAGAAGACGTATTAGTAAAGGTTGAGGGCCTTTACATACCTACTGATTTCATAGTCCTGGATACTGGAAAGGAAGAGGATGAATCCATCATCCTAGGAAGACCTTTCTTGGCCACAGCAAGAGCTGTGATTGATGTTGACAGAGGTGAAATAGTCCTTCAATGGAATGAGAACTCCTTTGTATTCAAAACTCAAGGATTTCCCTCTGCAACCATGAAGAGGAAGCATGAAAAGCTTCTCTCCAAGCAGAGTCAACCAGAGCCCCACAGTCAAACTCTAAGTTTGGTGTTGGGAGGCCACAACCAAACTCTAAGTTTGGTGTTGAACTCCCATATCCAAACTCTAAGTTTGGTGTTGGAGAGTCTCAACAAAGCTCTGCACATCTGTGAGGCTCCATGAGAGCCCACTGTCAAGCTATTGATATTAAAGAAGTGCTTGTTGGGAGGCAACCCAATGTTTATCTAATTCTTATTTTTATTGTTTTTCATGTTTTCTTAGGTTCATGATCATGTGGAGTCACAAAATAAACAAAAAAATCAAAAACAGAATCAAAAACAGCAGAAGAAAAATCACACCCTGGAGGAGCATCTGTCTGGCGTTCAAACGCCAGAACAGAGCATAGTTCTGAAGCTGAACGCCCAGAATGGGAGCATTCTGGCGCTGAACGCCCAGAACAAGCATGGTTCTGGCGTTCAACGCCAGAAATGGCAGCAAATGGGCGTTGAACGCCCAAAATGGGCACCAACCTGGCGCTGAACGCCCAGAGTTGTGTGCAAGGGCATTTTGCATGCCTAAATTGGTGCAGGGATGTAAATGCCTTGACACCTCAGGATCTGTGGACCCCACAGGATCCACTCAGGATCTGTGGACCCCACAGGATCATCTCAGGATCTGTGGACCCCACAGGATCCCCACCTACCTCCACTCACCTCTTCTCACCACTCTCTTTCATACAACCCCATAAACACTCTTCCCAAAAACCCTTCACCAATCACCTCAATCTCTCTTCCCCACTAAACCTTCATCACTCACATCCATCCACTCTTCCCCATAAACCTACCTCATAAACTCCACCTACCTTCAAAATTCAAAACCAATTTCCCACCCAAATCCACCCATATGGCCAAACCAATACCCCCCCTCCCTTCCCTATATAAAGACCTCCATTCTTCACCAAATTCACAAAACACACCCCTCTACACTCTCCTTGGCCGAAACCACCTCTCCCTCTCCCTCTCCATATTTCTTCTTCTTCTTCTTCTATTCTTTTGTTTATTGCTCGAGGGCGAGCAATATTCTAAGTTTGGTGTGGTAAAAGCATAGCTTTTTTTGTTTTTCCATTACCATTGATGGCACATAAGACCGGAGAATCCTCTAGAAGAGGGAAAGGGAAGACAAGAGCTTCCACATCCGAGTCATGGGAGATGGAAAGGTTCATCTCTAAAGCCCATCAAGACCACTTCTATGATGTTGTGGCCAAGAAGAAGGTGATCCCTGAGATCCCTTTTAAACTCAAAAGAAATGAGTATCCGGAGATCCGACATGAAATTCAAAGAAGAGGTTGGGAAGTTCTAACAAACCCCATCCAACAAGTCGGCATCTTAATGGTTCAAGAGTTCTATGCCAATGCATGGATCACCAAGAACCATGATCAAAGTAAGAACCCGGATCCAAAGAACTATGTTACAATGGTTCGGGGGAAATACTTGGATTTTAGTCCGGAAAATGTGAGGTTGGCGTTCAACTTGCCATACATGGAAGAGAACGCACGCCCCTACACAAGGAGAGTCAACTTTGATCAAAGGTTGGACCAAGTCCTTATGGACATATGTGTAGAAGGAGCTCAATGGAAGATTGACTCCAAAGGCAAGCCGGTTCAACTAAGAAGATTGGACCTCAAGCCTGTAGCTAGAGGATGGTTGGAGTTTATTCAATGCTCAATCATTCCCACTAGCAACCGGTCTGAAGTTACTATAGACCGGGCCATCATGATCCATAGCATCATGATTGGAGAAGAGGTGGAAGTTCATGAGATTATACCTCAAGAACTCTACAAGGTGGCTGACAAGTCCTCCACCATGGCAAGGTTAGCCTTTCCTCACCTCATTTGCCATCTATGCAATTCAGCTGGGATTGACATAGAGGGAGATATCCTCATTAAAGAGGAAAAGCCCATCACTAAGAAAAAGATGGAGCAAGCAAGAGAGCCGACTCATGGAGCTCAAGAGGCGCATGAAGCTCATCACTATGAGATTCCGGAAATGCCTCAAATGCACTTTCCTCCACAAAACTATTGGGAGCAAATCAACACCTCCCTAGGAGAATTGAGTTCCAATATGGGACAACTAAGGGTGGAACATCAAGAGCACTCCATCATGCTTCATGAAATAAGAGAAGATCAAAAAGCAATGAGGGAGGAGCAACAAAGACAAGGAAGAGACATAGAAGAGCTCAAGGACATCATTGGTTCCTCAAGAAGGAAACGCCACCATCACTAAGGTGGATTCATTCCTTGTTCTTCTTTCTTCTGTTTTTCTTTTTCTATGTTATGTGCTTATCTATGTTTGTGTCTTCATTACATGATCATTAGTAGTAGTGACTTTGTCTTAAAGTTATAAATGTCCTATGAATCCATCACCTCTCTTAAATGAAAAATGTTTTAATTCAAAAGAACAAGAAGTACATGAGTTTCGAATTTATCCTTGAACTTAGTTCAATTATATTGATGTGGTGACAATGCTTCTTGTTTTCTGAATGAATGCTTGAACAGTGCATATGTCTTTTGAAGTTGTTGTTTAAGAATGTTAAATATGTTGGCTCTTGAAAGAATGATGACTAGGAGACATGTTATTTGATAATCTGAAAAATCATAAAAATGATTCTTGAAGCCAGAAAAAGCAGCAAAAAAAAACAAAGCTTGCAGAAAAAAAAAATGTAGGCAAAAAAAAATAGAAAGAAAAAGAAAAAGCAAGCAGAAAAAGCCAATAACCCTTAAAACCAAAAGGCAAGGGCAAATAAAAAGGATCCTAAGGCTTTGAGCATCAGTGGATAGGAGGGCCTAAAGGAATAAAATCCTGGTCTAAGCGGCTAAACCAAGCTGTCCCTAACCATGTGCTTGTGGCGTGTAGGTGTCAAGTGAAAACTTGAGACTGAGCGGTTAAAGTCAAGATCCAAAGCAAAAAAAGAGTGTGCTTAAGAACCCTGGACACCTCTAATTGGGGACTTTAGCAAAGCTGAGTCACAATCTGAAAAGGTTCACCCAATTATGTGTCTGTGGCATTTATGTATCCGGTGGTAATACTGGAAAACAAAGTGCTTAGGGCCACGGCCAAGACTCATAAAGAAGCTGTGTTCAAGAATCATCATACTGAACTAGGAGAGTCAATAACACTATTCGAAATCTGAAGTTCCTATAGATGCCAATCATTCTAAACTTCAAATGGATAAAGTGAGATGCCAAAACTATTCAAGAGGCAAAAAGCTATAAGTCCCGCTCATATGATTGAAACTATGTTTCATTGATAGTTTGGAATTTATAGTATATTCTCTTCTTTTTATCCTATTTGATTTTTAGTTGCTTGGGGACAAGCAACAATTTAAGTTTGGTGTTGTGATGAGCGGATAATTTATACGCTTTTTGACATTGTTTTTAGTATGTTTTTAGTAGGATCTAGTTACTTTTAGGGATGTTTTCATTAGTTTTTATGTTAAATTCACATTTCTGGACTTTACTATGAGTTTGTGTGTTTTTCTGTGATTTCAGGTATTTTCTGACTGAAATTGAGGGACTTGAGCAGAAATCAGATTCAGAGGTTGAAAAAGGACTGCTGATGCTGTTGGATTCTGACCTCCCTGCACTCAAAGTGGATTTTCTGGAGCTACAAAACTCAAAATGGCGCGCTTCCAATTTCGTTGGAAAGTAGACATCCAGGGCTTTCCAGCAATATATAATAGTCAATACTTTGGCCAAGAATTGATGACGTAAACTGGCGTTCAACGCCAGCCTTCTGCCCAAATCTGGCGTCCAGCGCCAGAAAAGGATCCAAAACCAGAGTTGAACGCCCAAACTGGCAAAGAAAGTGGCGTTCAACTCCACAAATGGCCTCTGCACGTGCTACACTTAAGCTCAGCCCAAACACACACCAAGTGGGCCCCGGAAGTGGATTTATGCATCAATTACTTACTCATGTAAACCCTAGTGACTAGTTTATTATAAATAGGACCCTTTACTATTGTATTAGACATCTTTTGATCATCTTAGGATCTTAGGATCATCTTTGGACGCCTGGTTCTTAGATCAGAGGGGCTGGCCATACGGCCATGCCTGGACCTTTCACTTATGTATTTTTAACGGTAGAGTTTCTACACTCAATAGATTAAGGTGTGGAGTTCTGCTGTTCCTCAAAGATTAATGCAAAGTACTACTGTTTTCTATTCAACTCATCTTATTTCGCTTCTAAGATATTCATTCGCACTTCAATCTAAATGTGATGAACGTGACAATCATCATCATTCCCTATGAACGCGTGCCTGACAACCACTTCCGTTCTACCTTAGACTGAATGAGTATCTCTTAGATCTCTTAACCAGAATCTTCGTGGCGTAAGCTAGAATGATGGCGGCATTCAAGAGAATCCGGAAAGTCTAAACCTTGTCTGTGGTATTCCGAGTAGGATTCAATGATTGAATGACTGTGACGAGCTCCTAACTCGCGATTGCAGGGCGTTAGTGACAGACGCAAAAGGATAGTAAATCCTATTCCAGCATGATCGAGAACCGACAGATGAATAGCCGTGCCGTGACAGGGTGCGTGAGCATATTATTCACTGAGAGGATAAGATGAAGCCATTGGCAAGGGTGATGCCTCCAGACGATTAGCCGTGCCGTGACAGGGCATTGGATCATTTTCCCGAGAGATGACCGAAAGTAGCCATTGACAGTGGTGATGTATCACATAAAGCTAGCCATGGAAAGGAGTAAGACTGATTGGATGAAGATAGCAGGAAAGCAGAGGTTCAGAGGAACAAAAGCATCTCCATTCGCTTATCTGAAATTCTCACCAAGGATCTACATAAGTATCTCTATCCCTCTTCTATTATTAAATTTCGAAAACTCCATTATCACTTTATATCTGCCTGACTGAGATTTACAAGGTGACCATAGCTTGCTTCATACCAACAATCTCCGTGGGATTCGACCCTTACTCACGTAAGGTATTACTTGGACGACCCAGTGCACTTGCTGGTTAGTTGTATCGAAGTTGTGACAATTATGAATTAAGATCAGAGCACCAAGCTTTGGAGCCATTACCAGGATTTGTTCGAGCCTGGAGATCACAATTTCGTGCACCAGCTATTCAACAAATTCTAAAGTATGCAAAATTTTTGAAAGACTTGTGTACACACAAGGATAGGATAGGAGAATTGGAGACATTATCCTTGGGTAGTTTAATTTCTTCCTTGATGGAACCTATTCCAAAGAAATGTGGTGACCCTGGACCTTGTTTGGTGTCTTGTTGTATTGGTGGGCGCACTTTTCATGATTGTATGTGTGACCTGGGAGCTTGTGTAAGCATCATGCCGCTTTCTATCTATGTGCAATTGAATTTAGCTCCATTAAAGAAGTCGGCGGCATGGTTTGCCTTAGCCAATAAAAGTGTGATCACAGTGATGAAAATAGCGGAAGATGTACTTGTGGTGATCAAGGATTTGGTTTTTCCAGTTGACTTTTACATCCTTGAAATGCCTCCAACAGAAAATAGAAGCACATCCTCCATTCTACTTGGTAGACCCTTGATAAACAACTATTTTATGGTTTATCTTGTGCTCAATTGAGTAGATTTTATCAACTCTTTACCCACTTATTCATACTATTTGCATGGTTTTACATTTTCCTTCCTAATTATGTGCTTTGATTGAAAACATGCTTCTTTGGCCTTAAGTTCCCTATGTTTAATCCTCTCTTATTACCATTAGATGCCTTGATATGTGTGTTAAGTGTTTTCAGAGATTACAGGACAGGAATGGCTTAGAGGATGGAAAGGAAGCATGCAAAAGTGGAAGGAATACAAGAAGTTGGAGAAATTGCTAAGCTGTCCAGCCTGACCTCTTCGCACTCAAACGGCTATAACTTTAGCTACAAAGGTCCAAACGACGCGATTCTAGTTGTGTTGGAAAGCTAACGTCCGAAGCTTTGATTTGATATATAATATGCCATAGTTTCTCTGACGTTAGGTGACGCGAATGCGTGCTCCATGCGGACGCATCGCAGTTCCGAAAATCAGCGTGGTAGATTTCTTCTCCAGTGATTTCTGGGCTGTTTCTGACCCAGTTCTCGGCTCAGAAAACACAGATTAGAGGCTATAAAGTAAAGGAATGCATCCATTTATAAAAAATAAGCTTTCACATTTATAATTTTAGGAGTAGATGTAGTTTTTAGAGAGAGAGGTTCTCTCCCCTCTCTCTTAGGATTTAGTTTTAGGATTTAGGATTATTTCTTCTTCATCACAGGTTCAATGTTCTTTTTATTTATTTTTCTAATTTAATTTATGAACTCTTCCATGTTACATATGTGATATCTTTATTAGTGCTAATTGATGTATTTCAGAATTATGATTGCTTTCTTTTATTTATTATATAAATAATTTGGATTTTTCCCTTTTGGCTTTGGTTGAGTTATTGGAGACTCTTGAGTTATCAAACTCATTGTTAATTGAAAATTGGAATTCTTCAAGAATTAATTCGAGTTCCACTAACTCTAACTTTTCCCAAGAAAAGACTAGGACTTGAGGAATCTGAATTAATTCATCCACATAACTTACCTTCATAATTAGAGGTTAACAAAGTGGGAGGAAAATCCAATTCTCATTACAATTGATAAGGATAACCAGGATAGGACTTCCAGTTTTCATACCTTGCCAAGAGTTTTATTATCTATTTAATTTAATATAATTTACTTTCTTGCCATTTACTATTCTCGCTTTTTATCTTATACATTAAAAACCCCCAATTTAGAAACTCATAACCAATAATAAGAACACCTCCCTGCAATTCCTTGAGAAGACGACCCGAGGTTTAAATACTCGGTTATCAATTTTAAAAAGGGGTTTGTTACTTGTGACAACCAAAACGTTTGTAAGAAAGGACTTTTGTTGGTTTAGAAGCTATACCTGCAAACGTGTGCTTTATTATTGGTTATTGTAAATATTTGCTTTTCGCTTGTTTATTTATTTTTATTTTTATTTTTGTTTTTATTTTTATTTTTGCTTTTTCATAAATTAAGAGGTTATTGGTTTTTATTTAGTTATTAAATTTTTTTTCAAAAATTTGTTCTTCGTGTTCATCCTGATCTTCAAGTTGTTCTTAGTTGTTTTCTTCGTTTTGATCTAAAAATTTTAAGTTTGGTGTCATTTTATTGTTTTTCTCTTTCCTCACTAAATTCAAAAATTCAAAATTTAAAACTCAAAATTTAAAATTTCAAAATTCAATTTCCCAAAATTCAAATCTTTTTCAAAAAAATCATATCTTTTTCAAAATCTTATCTTATCTTATTTCAAAAAAATCAAATTTCAAAATTCAATATTTAAATTTCAAAATCCGAATTTAAAATTTTAGATTTAAAATTTTAAAAATCAAACCTTTTCAAAATTTAAATCTTTTTCAAATTTTTATCTTATACTGTTGACTTTTTCAAAATTCGAATTTTAAAATTTAAAAATTCAAAATTTTTCAGATTTCAAATTTCAAATTTCAAAATTCAAATTTCAAATTTCAAACTTCAAAATTAAAGTTCAAGATTTAAATTTCAATAACCTTTTAATTTTAATTTTTTTATTTTCATTTTTTTTTAATTTTTATTTGCTACTATGAACTCTCACCCCCATCGCTATGAGTTTGGTTACAATTCTGTTGCAGGAAGAAGAAATTACAATGAGAACAGGCATCAAGGTTGGAACAATCAAAGATGGGAGGAGCCACAAGGATTTGATCAACCCTCTTGGCGACAACCACCTCCAATGGACTATCAATAACCACCACCATATGCCTATGAACCCTTTCCTCAACACAACTTTGAACCACCACACTCACAAGCCAACTACCACCATTCACCTCCATATGATCCTAACCCTCATCCACCATACCAACCACCTTATGAACCATATGAATCATATATAGAACCACCCCAATTCCAACCCAATTACTTCCAAGAACCACCACCTCCCTATGCATCATATCCATATCCATCATCCCAAGCATCAACGGAGCAACTCAAAGAAACAATTGAAAAATTTAATGCCACACTTCATCAATTGAATCAAGCAATAAATCAATTAGCTTCTCGACGTTCGGACACTCAAGGAACTCCCATGGCTTCATGTGGACAATCTATTGAAGAACGTAGCATGAAGGAGATACTAGAAACTCCAGTGGACAGTACGGAGCATGAATTTGTACTGAAACCAGTGGAGGAAGCTGTAATTATTGAAGAGGAAGAAGTGGTTGTAGACTTAGGAGATGCTGACCCTCCATGGGAAAGTCAGGTTATAGAACCTCCTTCCAAGGCGATTAAAATTGATGCTGAGGAGGGTGTACAACCTCCAAGGCATATCATGGTTAAGGACTTGGAAGAGGTCGATCAAGAGATGGAGATTAAAGAAGAAGAAGCACAGCCTCCCATGCCCTCGGTAAGCAATGAAGAAGAGATTGAATTGGAAGAAAGCTACCAAGAGGAAGAGGTTGATATTGAAGAAACTTGCAAAGAGGTGAAAGTTGTCAAAGAGCACAAGGGAGTGGAGCTTGAAATCACCTTGCCAAAGTTATTAGAGACCCCCTCCCCCTAAGTTGCCATCATCCTTCACAACATTCAAGTGGGTAAAATTCATATCCCTTAGCTTTCTAACCCCACTTGAATATGGGCTACTGGAGACGGATGGTCAACCTAGAGCTCTTTGTGGCATTAAGAGTAAGAGGAAGATGGTCAGTGGTAAGAATTGTCGTGCAAGATTCATTATGGTTGGAAGCTTTAAGTTTAAACGCAAAGGTTGGGGTAAAGCTCAACTGAATGGGTCTAGGAAGTTGTTTGGCCGCTTTAGTGAGAATTCAGATTGCTTGCTACCTGGATGGAATCATGATGATCAACACAAAGACGGGTGTAAAAGCAAAGTTTGGGATCCTGGAGTCTGTTCTGACATTCAGCACACTGGAAGCCTGAGAACCTGTTTAAAACTGCTCAAGGGCTTTACGTGCCTTGTTTGGGATCCCGGAGGCCATTGGAATCACAAACATTGGTGGAGATTCCTGGATGAGTTCAAGCCCAAGCCACCATAACAGGGAGCTCACCAAATGTCCAACTTAAGGACTTCAACTAAAAGTGCTAGGTGGGAGACAACCCACCACGGTATGATCGTTCCTTTTGAATTTTACTTTTAATTTTATTTTGTTTTGTTTGAGTTTTATTTTATTTTATTTCACTGAACCTGGAATTTCTCATAACATCCATATCATTTTACATCCTGCATAAAAAAAAAAAGAGAAGCACGCACGCGACGTGGCAGCGTCGCTGACGCGTCCGCGTTATGTGGGAAAAATGGCTCCCACGCGACCGCGTCACCCACGCGGCCGCGTGACCTGAAAATTGACGTAAGAAAGGGTGCACGACTGAAAGTTGTGCGAGAGTGGTGCTGGACTGGTGCTGATCGCATAAGCCTTACCACGCGGACGCGTCATATCCCCATGATGGCCACTCACGCGATCGCGTCGACCACGCGACCGCGTCACCCTGGATTTTGGCAAAACTAAGTTTTGAACAGAGAGTTGTACGAGCGCGAGGCTGCACTCGCACCAATCGCACAAATCAAGCAACGCGTCCGCGTGCCCCACGCGTCCGCGTCGCCTGACCTTATCGCGCACCACGCGACCGCGTCACCCACGCGACCGTGTCGCCAGCTTCACACAACCTATCCAGATTAGTGCCAATTATCTTATCTCTTCTTCTCTAATCCTAATTTCTTCTATTTTTTCTTCTTTCTTCTTTCTTTCCCACTTCCTTTTTCTTCATCATCCTTCTTTACTTCCATTCAATTTCATTTAATTTATTTGCATACTTTCATTCATTGCATTACTTTCATTGGTGTTAGCAATTTATTTGGGTCATTATTTTTTTATATATTTTTGTGGATTATTCAAGATTTGTTTGACAATTATATATTACTTTTTAAAGGGTTGCTTTCATGTTCAATTTAATACTTTCAATAGCTTATTTACCATGCATGCTCTGTGTTTGTGAAAAAGCTCATATGGCATTATGCATTTTTCTAGATTATTCCATTCTACTATTCTGATGCCTGTTTTTCCCAAATTTCCTTTTTATATTTTATTAATTTAATATAATTGTTCTTACAAATAGGTTGTTAGTATGAAAGACTTGGTAATTTAAAATGGACATTAAATACTTGATCTATGCTACTCATGTCTTTGCCTGCATGCCAATAAACACCTTGTATTTAATTGTCTTCATATGCACTGCTATATTCCTGTTTATAATTTTTTCACAAGTAGTCATGACCATGTGTCAACATCATTTATCTTTTAATGTGCATTAATTACCACCTCTCCTATTCTCTTCCTTGCTCTATCCCTTTGAATTTAAGTTACTTTCTTCTTCTCTTTTCAGGATGGCCACCAAGAAAGGTAAAGAGAAAGCTACTCCCAAACCACCGGCAAGGAAAGGAACAAAAAGAGCCCCAGCTGAGGAACCACAACCCCCGTCCACTTGCACATCTTAGCATGCACCGAGGACGGTGCAATCTTTAAGTGTGGGGAGGTCGATACCGACTTCCAGGGGTTAGCTACCTTCTTTTCAAACACCATTATTTTATTTTCTTTGTTTGTTCATCGTTGCATTTGTATGATTATTTGATTTTGTGCATATTTTACCACTTAGTTGAAGTAATATTTTCTTTTTCAAGAAACCTTTTAGAGCATTTCACTAATTTGAATAAAATTTAATGTTACACTTGTTTGAAGAAATATTATACTGGAACATGGTTTAGAGCTCGAACACACAAAACCTGTGAGATTTTGAGCCTATTTGATTGGTTGCATTCTATCAACCAATATTTTATTTTTTGGTGTGTATTTTTCTCTCTAAAATTGTGATCTTTGTCTTGCTTAATTCTATATTTCCATGGTTTGATGTATGCATACACTTACATGATTGAGGCCTTTGTTTCACTAAGCTTACATACCCATATGGCTTTACCCTTTCATTATTCTTTGCAAACCAATGTTGAGCCTATTATACCCCTTTGTTCTTTACTTTAGCACATCATTAACTCTAAGCGAAAAACAATATTGTCCTTAATTTGAATCCTTGGTTAGCTTAGACTAGTGAGAGTGCTCATGAATTAAGTGTGGGGAAATTGGGATTGAAAACATTTGGTTTGAGAATTGAGTATGTTAGAATTTTCTGAAAATATGAAAGAAATGTTTAGGATATGTTCATGCATTCAATAAATCATATGCATTGAAAAAAATAAAAGAAAAAAATATGATATAAAAAAAGAAGAAGAAAAAGAGAAAAAGAAGAAGAGCAAATAGTAAAAAAAAAAAAGGGGACAAAATACCCCAAAGTAAGTGGTGAAAGCAATGCATATGTACTGTACTTGAAATTAGAATGCATGAATATGTGGAAAACATGGTTAATGGATAGTTAGGTTTCGTATTTTGATTATATGGATTGTCTTAAGTTAGGTGGAAAAAGTTTAAGTTAATTAAGGATTCAGATTTTAGTCCACTTGGCCAAATACAATCCTACCTTGACCCTAACCCCATTACAACCCTTAAAAGACCTCTTGATATGCGTATCTGTGCATTAAATTTATGTTGATTGTTAGATGAAGAGCAAGACTTAGAAATCAAGGTTAGTAGAGAATTGAGAGAATCGAACCTAAAACACTTGAGTGATTAGAGTGCATACACTTCCAGTGAGGGTTCAATGCTCGATTCTTTGTTCCCGGCTTTCATGAGCTATTTTCTTCTACAAGCCTATTTGTACTTCATTTTTATGATTTGAATTAGTGAGATCCAGTTCATATTTATTCTTGGAGAACTTATTTACTTTTAACCAAGTAGGTAGAAGCATTTTGCATTTAGTTGCATTCATAGGTTGCATTTCATACATTCTACCATTCCTCTTCACCCCTTTATAGTTTCTCTTGAGCTTAGCATGAGGACATGCTATTGTTTAAGTGTGGGGAGGTTGATAAACCACTATTTTATGGTTTATCTTGTGCTCAATTGAGTGGATTTTGTCAACTCTTTACCCACTTATTCATACTATTTGCATGGTTTTACATTTGCCTTCCTAATTATGTGCTTTGATTGAAAACATGCTTCTTTGGCCTTAAGTTCCCTATGTTTAATCCTTTCTTATTACTATTAGATGCCTTGATATGTGTGTTAAGTGTTTTCAGAGATTACAGGACAGGAATGGCTTAGAGGATGGAAAGGAAGCATACAAAAGTGGAAGGAATACAAGAAGTTGGAGAAATTGCTAAGTTGTCCAGCCTGACCTCTTTGCACTCAAACGGCTATAACTTTAGCTACAGAGGTCCAAACGATGCGGTTCTAGTTGCGTTGGAAAGATAACATCTCGGGCTTTGATTTGATATATAATATGCCATAGTTGCCCTAACGCTAGGTGACGCGAACGCGTGCTCAATGCGAATGCATCGCAGTTCCGAAAATCAGCGTGGTAGATTTCTTCTCCAGTGATTTCTGGGCTGTTTCTGACCCAGTTCTCGGCTCAGAAAACACAGATTAGAGGCTATAAAGTAAAGGAATGCATCCATTTATAAAAAATAAGCTTTCACATTTATAATTTTAGGAGTAGATGTAGTTTTTAGAGAGAGAGGTTCTCTCTTCTCTCTTAGGATTTAGTTTTAGGATTTAGGATTATTTCTTCTTCATCACAGGTTCAATGTTCTTTTTATTTATTTTTCTAATTTAATTTATGAACTCTTCTATGTTACATATGTGATATCTTTATTAGTGCTAATTGATGTATTTCAGAATTATGATTGCTTTCTTTTATTTATTATATAAATAATTTGGATTTTTCCCTTTTGGCTTTGGTTGAGTTATTGGAGACTCTTGAGTTATCAAACTCATTGTTAATTGAAAATTGGAATTCTTCAAGAATTAATTCGAGTTCCACTAACTCTAACTTTTCCCAAGGAAAGACTAGGACTTGAGGAATCTGAATTAATTCATCCACTTAACTTACCTTCATAATTAGAGGTTAACAAAGTGGGAAAAAAGTCCAATTCTCATTACAATTGATAAGGATAACCAGGATAGAACTTCTAGTTTTCATACCTTGCGAAGAGTTTTATTATCTATTTAATTTAATACAATTTACTTTCTTGCCATTTACTATTCTCGCTTTTTATCTTATACATTAAAAACCCCCAATTTACAAACTCATAACCAATAATAAGAACACCTCCCTGCAATTCCTTGAGAAGATGACCCGAGGTTTAAATACTCGGTTATCAATTTTAAAAAGGGGTTTGTTACTTGTGACAACCAAAACGTTTGTAAGAAAGGACTTTTGTTGGTTTAGAAGCTATACTTGCAACGAGGATTTATCTGTGAATTTCTAGACCACGCAAAAGTTCTCTCTTCAACCCTTCCTCAAGACCTCTAAATTCAAGTTAGATGCCTTCACCGGCACATATTCTTTTGAGGTTGGAGACAAGACTATCAAGTTCAATTTAGAAGAAGCCATGAAACATCCTCCCGAAGAACATTCCGTGCTCCGATGTGATGTAATTGATGAAGTGGTAGCGGAAGTGCAAGAAGAAGACCACAACAAGCTATGCTACCCTAATGTTGAGGAGACGGATGACCAAGAGGATGAACATGAGAAAGTTGTCAAGAATGAACTCCATGAGCTTGATGAAAAGGAACCTCAGCTTGAGGCAAAGAGTGAATTGAAGCCCCTTCCATCTTATTTGAAGTATGCTTTCTTAGAGGACAACCAAAGGTTTTCGGTCATTATTGCTAGTGAGCTTTCATGTGAAGAAGAAGTAAAGCTCCTAGATGTTCTAAGAAAGTACAAGAAAGCAATAGGATGGAGCCTAGCGGACATTGTGGGGATTGACCCTCGCAAGTGCATGCATCGGATATTTCTCCAAGAGGGAGCTAGGCCGGTTAGGTAACCGCAAAGAAGGCTCAACCCAACTATCCTAGATGTGGTAAAGAAGGAGGTCATGAGATTACTTGATGCGGGTATCATATACCCAATTTCTGACAGTGAATGGGTGAGCCCGGTCCAGGTTGTTTCCAAGAAATCGGGCATCACTGCGGTTAAAAAGGATGATGGTTAAGTGGTCACCAAGAGAGTACAAAATGCGTGGCGAGTGTACATTGATTATAGAAGATTGAATGCCGCTACAAGAAAGGACCACTACTCCTTGCCCTTTGTCGATCAGATGTTGGACCGTTTGGCGGGTAAATCCCATTATTGTTTTCTTGATGGATTCACTGGTTACTTCCAGATTCACATTCCTCCTGAAGATCAGGAAAAGACCACATTTACTTGTCCGTTTGGCACCTTTGCCTATAAAAAGATGCCATTTGGACTATGTAATGCACCTGCTACTTTTCAGCGGTGTATGACGAGTGTCTTTTCCGATCTAATGGAGAATCGTCTGGAAGTCTTTATGGATGACTTCAGTGTTTATGGTACTTCATTTGATGGTTGCTTAGAGAACTTGTCCAAGGTCTTAGCTAGATGTGTTGATACTAATCTTGTGAAGGCATTTTTGTAGACCCGGCCAAGGTCGATGTTATCACCACTTTACCCCACCCCTCATCCGTGAGGGAGGTCCGCTCGTTTTTAGGACATGCAAGATTCTATAGGTGCTTTATCAAAGATTTCAGCAAGATTGCTTTGCCATTGTCACGCCTACTCCAAAAAGATGTGGATTTTGAGTTTGGAAGTGAATGTGTGAAAGCTTTTGAAGAGCTAAGGAGAGTTCTTACCACAGCACCGATTGTGCGAGGCCCCAACTTGACCTTGCCATTTGAGATAATGTGCGATGCATCAAACCATGTTGTAGGTGCCGCGCCTGCATAGCGCAATGGTAAACTCCCTTATGTCATTGCTTACTCTTCTAAAACACTGGATGCAGCACCATCCAACTATACCACTACAGAAAAGGAACTCCTAGCTATTGTTCATGCTTTAGATAAATTTAGATCTTATTTTCTAGGGTCAAAGATAGTGGTATACACGGATCATGCAGCTTTAAAGTATTTTTTGACAAAGAATGAGTCAAAGCCCAGACTCATACGTTGGATCTTGCTTTTGTAAGAATTCAACATTGAGATTAGGGACCAGAGTGGATCTCAAAACCTGGTTGCAGATCATTTAAGCCGAATTGAGAATTTAAAATTTGACCCATTTCCGATCAATAACTCATTCCCATTGGATAGTTTACAGGCTGTGTCGGATAGTTTTCCTTGGTTTGCCCCAATGGCAAACTACTTGGTTGCAAAACTCTTCCCTCCCGACTTTTCTAAACACCAAAGGGATAAGTTGAGGAGAGATTCCAAATACTACGTTTGGGATGACCTTCACTTGTGGAAGAGGGAAGTGGACCAAGTAATTCGAAGATGTGTCCCGGAGTCTGAAATCCAACCCATTCTTGAAGCTTGCCATTTGTCCGAATATGGTGGCCACTTTGGCCCACAAAGGACCACTAAAAAAGTGTTGGATTGTGGATTCTAGTGGCCAACCTTATTCAAGGATGCTAACCGGTTTTGTGTGTCTTGCCACCAGTGTCAGAAGTTGGGAAACACATCCCAAAGGGATGAAATGCCTCAGCAAACTATGTTGTTCTATGAGATATTTGATGTATGGGGCATTGACTTTATGGGACCGTTTTCCAACTCGAGTGGGTATTTGTATATTCTGTTAGCGGTTGACTACGTGTCAAAGTGGGTAGAGGCCATACCTACCCGCCTTGACAACGCCAATACCGTTGTTTCTTTTATTAGGAATAACATTGTATGCCGTTATGGGTCACCACGAGCAATCGTGAGTGACCAAGGATCCCACTTTTGTAACAGGAAGGTAGAGGCATTGCTCAAGCACTATGGAGTGTCACATAAGGTTGCTACTGCTTATCATCCAACCGGAAGATTAAGAGAATCTTGGAGAAAGTGGTCAATCCACAAAGAAGGAATTGGAGCCTCTGGTTAGGAGATGCACTATGAGCGTATAGAACATCCTACAAGGCTCCGTTAGGGATGTGTCCCTTCCGGATCATCTATGGTAAGGCATGCCACCTTCCGGTGAAAATTGAGCATAAAGCCTATTGGGTGGTAAATCAGTGCAACATGGATTTGACCAAGGTGGTTGAAGCTAGAAAATTACAGCTAGAGGAGCTCGAGTGTTTGAGGAACGAGTCATATGAGAATGCCCGTATCTACAAGGAAATGGCTAAGGCATTTCATGACCATCACATCCGGAAGAAGGACTTTCAAGAAGGTGGTGAGGTCCTCCTCTACAACTCAAGACTTTGATTCATGCCTGGCAAGCTCCGCTCTAGATGGGAAGGACCTTTCAAGGTGAAAGAGATAAAGCGCTATGGATTAGTAGAGTTGTTTGATCCTAAAAGTGAAGCAACTTTCAAGGTGAATGGACATAGAGTGAAGAAGTACCATGGCTACAAGCTCCCAAAGAAGCTAGAGGTGTTCCTATTTGAGGATGCACCAAGGAGAGAGGAAGCTTAAGCAAAGGACCGTCCAACTTAAGGACGTTAAAGAAAAGTGCTTGGTGGGAGGCACCCCACCGTGGTAAGATCTTCCTTGTGTATACCATCTTGTTTGTAACCTTAAATTCTTGTGAATTTTGTGATTTCTTAATGATTGATTGATTGCATAGGAATGATAGTTTTATTCTTCTTGTTGAATAGATAGGATGTTCATATAGTTTTCATCATTTTGGTATGGATGAATTTTTGAAGTAGAGAGAATGCCATGTTTTGGATAATGCATGAAATTGTGAAGTGTTCTCTTTAACTACTAGCTTAAACACCTACCACGAACGTGTTGGAATAGGTCTTGTTATGTTGTGAAAAAAAAAGAAAAGAAGAGAAAAAGGAAAAATGGGCACCGACGCGCCAGCGCACTGTGCGCGACGCGCCAGTGGTGCACTTCTAACTCTTGGGCCAAAAACCCGAGAGTCATGCCCACTTTATGCCCGTCTCGCGCCAGACACCCACGTGTCCGCGTGTTTGCCGCCTGCGCGCACCTTTGCAAATTGCCTATCGACGCGCAAGCGTACTGTGCGCGCGCGCGCCGATGGTGCTATATGGACTCCCTGGTACAAAAACCAGAAACTTATGCCAACTTTGTGCCAGTCCTGTGCCAGGGGCACAACTGACCTCGCGCGTGCGTGCCATTGACGCACACGCGTCCCTTGCCAACCCCTTACCGACGTGCCAGCGCACTGTGCGCGCGCGCCGGTTGCGCAATCCAGTTTTAAAGCTGCGCGCCCTGTCTTTCTCACCACCTTTCTTTTCTTATTTCTTTCTTCTTCTTTCTCCATAACCTCCCTTCTCTTCTTTTCCTTCCACAATCCACCACCACCGTCTCCGGCCACTTGCCGGCGACAACTGCCTTTTCCGGTGGCACTACATCTCTCATATTTCTTTCTCATTTTCACAAAAGAAAATTCAACCTTATTCTTTTACACTTCTCAAGGTTCTAGTTCCTCCATATCTCATCTATTACTTTCTTTGCATTATTTGTCCTTGTAGTTAAATTAGTCTTATTGATTTATTTAGTTTCTCTTTTATTTGCATGATTATATTACTTACTTTTGTTTGCTTACTTTTCCTTTTCCCTATTTTTCCATGGATGTTGAATTTGAGTTTAAATTGCTTTAATAGATCTTTTGTCATTTTTTTTCTTATCTTTGCTAATATGTGATGCTTATGTGATGATTGATATTTCATTTTGGGCTTCAAATTGGTTGAGTATCTTATAATTGTTCTTTGCTTGATAATTGCACACCACGTGTTCAAGGAAATGCATGAATGCCATTTTGGTTTATTTTAATAATGCACTTTGAATTTGGTGCTTCTCCTCAGTCACTTGTTGTTTTCTATATGCATTGAGTCTACTTTGCTTGCTAATTAGATACTCATTGAACATGACTTGCTCTTTGTTATGGATGCTTGAGATTGCTCTTCTCATGCCATTGCATACTTTACTTCCTCTTGCATTCATGCCAAGTGTTGTGAACCATGTATCTATGATCACTTTGTTACAAGGTTTCTTTTAGGCACTATATTTCGTTTGCATGTTTTTGTTAAAATGATTCTTTGGGTTTAATGTCTCCCTGTTTCCCTTCCTTTTTCAAGATGGCCACCAAGAAAGGCAAGGAAAAAGCTTCAAGGAAACCGGCCTCAAAAAGGGCACCCCAAAGGCCAAACTCTAAGGCGCACTCTTCATTAGGAGCCAAACCCCCATCTAAGAAGGCGAAGACACCCGCTCCTATTGATGAGAATGAAAAGAGCAAACCGGAAAAAGATTCTTCAAGGTTCCCCAACCGCTTCTGTGAACTTATGTTCCCCTCCATAGCTGTGAGGAACTATCATCCTGAGCACTTAGTCGCTCCGCCGGACAAGGTTGCTCCTTATATTCTACCCCGCATTGAACGGCGAGGATGGGAGTTTTTTTTGAGGAAATCAAGGGAGATCAACCTCTCTTGGGTGGAAGAATTTTACACTAACTACCATCTTTCCTCCCTTCAATCGGTATACATGGGCCGGAAGCAAGTCTCTGTTTCAGAAGAGGATATTCAGTAAGTGCTTAATGTCCTACCGGTACCAAGTGACATGGATGGCTACCAAGAAGTCTTACGTCAGCGAGAAAAGTTTGGATTTGATTAGGACTCGATCCTCCGAGTCATTGCTGAACTAGAGGCATTTTGGATCCATGGTCGACTCCGGATGAGGCCCAAGTGCATTGACACTCGCTTTCTCACTGTAGAGGCTAGAGCATGGGCCCAGATCCTATCTCACTATGTGCTACCTAGCACCCACAAGTCGTCCTTCTCGGCGGACCTCGCCTTGCTTGTTTGGTGTATTCTCATGGAGAGACTGGTGAATATTCCGTTTCTTGTCAAGCAAGCGATGAGTCAAGTCTACGCCCGGAGTAATTTGCCATTTCCAGTATTGGTATCTGATTTAGTTGCTGCTGTGGGTATTCCTTAGGATGCCAAGGACAGGAAGATTATAGTTCCGGCTAAGGGTGATGTGGTCCCAAGCGGAAAATACTTACATCTTCCCATGAACAACCCAAGCCTTGACATAGCCCTTCCATCTACTATTCCTTCTACCTCATCATCACCACCACAGCAAAGATCCACACATCAAAGGATAGAAGATCTACACCGAAAGCTTGATAGATATGAGCGGCGCAACCAACGACGATACACTTACATCAAGAAGCTTTTGCGTTATGTTACCCCCAGCATGGAGGAACCCGAAATATTCACATCCACTTCAAACCCAAGTGATGGGAGCTCTGAAGGAAAGGATAGCGAAGGCTCTGGTCCTGACCGCCCTTTACGCATTGTTCGTAGCACGGAGGACCGTGCTAAATTCTAAGTGTGGGGAGGTCGTTCAACCGATCTCCATGGGTAACAATCTCTTCCTTTCAATACCCATGGATTTATCTTTTGCTTAGTAGTTAGTACATTGTTAGTACATTGCATGTGTAGTTAGTCTTGCTTGTAAATACTCCTCGCATGACAGTTAATTTCTATAGAGTTGCTTGGTTAAAATAATAACTTCTTCCCTAAGAAACTGTGTTTCGGGGTACCCTACCAAACTTTTGAAAAATTTTTGCAGTAAACTTGCTTTAAGAATGTATTTTGGAACATAGTGATTGAGCTAAGAACACAAGCATGTATGTTTTGAGCCTATTGCATGGTTACATCTTTTAACCATTATTCCCTATTCTTGTGTGCATATTTCTCTCTCTATGATTGCAATCCTTGTTTTGTCTGATTCTATATGTCCATTACTTTGCGTATGAATGTATTTACATGATTGAGGCCTTCATTTCAATAGTCACTTTTTCCAAATGGCCTTAACCCTTGTATCTACCATTGCTAACCAATTTTGAGCCTATGATAAACCCTCTTTGTTCTTAAAAAGAGCACCTCAACAACCCTAAGCGAAAAATAATGAATGTCCCTAGATTTAGATCATTGATTAGCTTAGGTAAGTGGAGATGTGTATCAAGTAATTGGGAAGGCGTATTTTGGAAATTTGGGTAGATATAGAGGTGTGTAATTGTAGTTGTAATTGAAAATTCTAGGATTTGGGAACATACTCATGTATTGAATAATTGAACCATATGCATTGAAACTTTTGTACATAAAGCCCCAAGAAAAAGGGGACCCAAAAAAAAAAAAACAAACAAAGTAATAAAAGGGGACAAAGAAACCCCAAGACAAAGTAATAAAAACAATGCATATGGGATGTGAATTGAAAAGAATGCATGAGTATGCAAAAAGTGAAACTCAAGGGTAGCTAGGTAATGCATTAAAGTTGTATAGGTTGTTCTATGTGTCTAGTGGGATCCTAGGTTAATCAAGGACTCAAATTTTAAGCTCACTTGACCATATACATCCTTACCTTCACCCTAGCCCCATACAACCCATGAATAAGACTTCATGATAATTGTAAGCAGGCATTAAGTAATTGTTGATTGTTAGATGAAAGACAAATTTTGGAAAGCATGATTAGGAGAGGATTGAGTGACGTACCCCATACACTTGAGCAAATAGAGCGGATATACTTCCGGTGAGGGTTCGATGTTCAACTCCTTGTTTTCGGCTTTCACAAGCGTTCATCTAGCAAGTTATATGCACTTCATAGTGATGTTCAAATTGGTAGGATTCATGAACTACATATCATTTTCATCCTATATGCTCACATGTGTTCTTGGAAGATAGATTTATCCTTGACCAAGTAGATAGATGACTTTACATTAATTGCATGCATCCACTTAGGTAGTTTGCATTTCATAAACCCTTTCTCACCATGATCTTTGTTCTTTTTATTCTAAGCATGAGGACATACTTGGTTTAAGTGTGGGGAGATTTGATAAACCCCAATTTTGTGGATTATATTGTGTAGAATTTGGGAGGTTTTGTCAATATTTCTCACACTTATTCACAAGAAATGCATGGTTTTGTGTTCACTTCCTAATATTGCCCCATAATGAAAAACATGCTTATTTCACCTTAAAATTGCTATATTTTGATCCACTTTTATTGCCATTCGATGCCGTGATGTATTTGTTGAGTGATTTCAGAATTAATAGGGTAAGAATGGCCTAGAAGAGAGAAAGAAATCATGCTCAAAAGGGAGGAACATGAAGATTTGGGTTTTGGGAAATTCAGTATTGGCGTGCACGCGCACTCCATGCGCACGCGTGGATGAGGATAGCTGGAAGTGGCGTGCGAGGATGGACGCATCCGTGTGGATCAGAGGATTCCCATCGACGCGCACGCGCACCTGGCGCGCACGCGTGGATCACAAAAGCAATCGGCGCGCACGCACGCATGGCGCGCACGCGCAGAAAGCTGCACATGACCTTATTAAAGAAAATTGTGCCTGGCGATTTCTGAGGCTCATCAGGCCCAAATTCAAGCTGTTTCTGCATGAAAAAGACCCAAAGATGCTAGGGGGAAATGGGGGATCAATCATTTTACAAAAACACAATTTTTAGCTAGTTTTTGGTTCTTTGTTCTAGAGAGAGAAACCCTTGTTCCTTTCTAGATCTAGCTTTAATTTGATCTTCCCTTGTTGAATTCTGAATTGGATCTTGTTAATTACTAGTTTTAATTGTTCAATTTGAATTCCTTAGTATAATTTTTCTTAGATCTTGTGTTAGTTTTATGAGTTCTTGTTAATTGTCATTTTATACCCATTTCATGAATGTTGTGAATCTTGATTTGTTGATGTTACATTGATGACTTCTATGATTAATTGTGTTATTTGAGTGATTGTATGTTGATAGTTGTTAGTGGGTACTTGTTGATTTCAATTTAATTGCAATTTGAACATGTCTTTTATTAATGCTTATCATGTGTTTGATGAATTGTTTACTTTAATTATGGATTAGTTCTCTTTACTCTTGGCCTAGGCTAAGGGAAATGGGTAAACTTGAGTAATTGAGTCTAATGGATTTGATGATTTGGGAGCCCTTAGTGGTCAATTTGATAACCATTGACGCTAACCTTCTACTAAGTCAATTAGTAGTGAGGTTAGGACTTATGGGTTGATGTTGACCAAACCATTTGACGTACTTCAAGTATAGAAGTAGACTTAATGAGTTTGGTTCCTCATAATTGTTAAGATATGGTTATTCGACAAGGATGGTGACCCCAATTCCCATGCCTAGCCAAGAGTTGCTTTTATCATTCATATTTGAAAACCCAAATTTTTTATTACTTGTCTTAGTTATAGTTACTTGTTTAGTTTAGAATAGAATCATATTGGATGTTACTTGGTTAGTTTGGAATTGCTCATATCTTGCTTAGTTATTTGAATTAGTTTCTTGCAATTTAAGATTACTTGCTTGTTAAGATTCCTAGTTTAAATTCTTGCTCATGACTCACAACCCCGGATTTCTAACCAATGTTGAAGCACATGTTTGCCCATTCCTTGTGAGACGACCCGAGGTTTGAATACTTCAGTTATTTCTATTGGGGTTGAACTTGTGACAACCAAATCCCTTCTAAATTTGATACTCGAAGATTGTTGTTGGTAGAGCTTGATGCACGAATTGTGAATCACACTTTTCACAACTCGTACCACTAACCAGCAAGTGCACTGGGTCGTCCAAGTAATACCTTACGTGAGTAAGGGTCGAATCCCACGGAGATTGTTGACTTGAAGCAATCTATGGTTATCTTGTAATTCTTAGTCAGGATATTAGTTATGATTATCAGTTTGAATTGCGAAAAATAAAAGAGTACGAATTAAATACTTATTATGCAGTATGGAGAATATGTTGGAGTTTTGGAGATGCTTTGTCTTAGAAATCTCTGCTTTCCCCCTGTCTTCTTCTTCACGCACGCAAGGTTTCTCCTATGGCAAGCTATGTGTTGGTGGGTCACCGTTGTCAATGGCTACCATCCGGCCTCTCAGTAAAAATGGTCCAGGTGCGCTGTCACCGCACGGCTAATCATCTATCGGTTCTCACTCATGCTGGAATAGGATCCATTGATCCTTTTGCGTCTGTCACTATGCCTAACCCTTGTGAGTTTGAAGCTCGTCACAGTCATTCAATCCCTGAATCCTACTCGGAATACCACAGACAAGGTTTAGACTTTCCGGATTCTCAAGAATGCTACCAATGGATTCTAGCTTATACCACGAAGATTCTGATTAAGGAATCCAAGAGATACTCATTCAATCGAAGGTAGAACGGAGGTGGTTGTCAGGCACGCGTTCATAGGTTGAGGATGATGATGAGTGTCATGGATCATCACATCCATCATGTTGAAGTGCGAATAAACATCTTAGATAGAAACAAGCGTGTTTGAATAGAAAACTGAAATAGTTGCATTAATTCATCGAAACACAGCAGAGCTCCTCACCCCCAACAATGGAGTTCAGAGACTCATGCCGTCAAAGAGTACAAAGTTCAGATCTAAAATGTCATGAGTTACAAAATAAATCTCTAAAAGTTGTTTAAATACTAAACTAGTAACGTAGGTTTACAGAAAAATGAGTAAACTAAGATAGATAGTGCAGAAATCCACTTCTGTGGCCCACTTGGTGTGTGATGGGACTGAGACTTGAGTTTTACACATGCCTAGGCTGTTTCCAGAGTTAAACGCCAGGTTGTAACCTGTTTCTGGCGTTTAACTTCAACTTGTAACCTGTTTCTGGCGTTTAACGCCGGAATGCAACATGGAACTGGCATTGAACGCCAGTTTACATCGTTTATCCTTGAGCAAAGTATGAACTATTATATATTTCTGGAAAGCTCTGGATGTCTACTTTCCAACACAATTGATAACACGCCATTTGGACTCCTGTAGCTCCAGAAAATCCATTTCGAGTGCAGGGAGGTCAGAATCCAACAGCATCTGCAGTCCTTTTTCAGCCTGAATCAGATTTTTGCTCAGCTCCCTCAATTTCAGCCAGAAAATACCTGAAATCACAGAAAAACACACAAACTCATAGTGACTAAAACATATTAAAAACTACCTAAAAACAATGCCAAAAAGCGTATAAATTATCCGCTTATCACAACACCAAACTTAAATTGTTGCTTGTCCCCAAGCAACTAAAAATAAAGTAGGATAAAAAGAAGAGAATATACAATGAATTCCGAAGACATCTATGAAGATCAGTCTTAGTTAGATGAGCGGGGCTATTAGCTTTTTACTTCTGAACAGTTTTGGCATCTCACTTTATCCTTTGAAGTTCAGAATGATTGGTATCTATAGGAACTCAGAATTCAGATAGTGTTATTGATTTTCCTAGTTCAGTATGTTATTTCTTGAACACAGCTACTTTATGAGTCTTGGTCGTGGCCCTAAGCACTCTGTTTTCAGTATTACCACCGGATACATACATGCCACAGACACATAACTGGGTGAACCTTTTCAGATTGTGAGTCAGCTTTGCTAAAGTCCCCAATTAGAGGTGTCCAGGGTTCTTAAGCACACTCTGTTTTTGCTTTGGACCTCGACTTTAACCGCTCAGTCTCAAGTTTTCACTTGACACCTTCACGCCACAAGCACATGGTTAGGGACATATTGGTTTAGCCGCTTAGGCCAGGATTTTATTCCTTTAGGCCCTCCAATCCACTGATGCTCAAAGCCTTGGATCCTTTTTATTACCCTTGCCTTTTGGTTTTAAGGGCTATTGGCTTTTTTCTCTTGCCTTTTGGTTTAAAGAGCTTTTGGCTTTTTCTGCTTGCTTTTTCTTTTTCTTGCTCTCTTTTTTTTTTTGCATTTTTTTTGCAAGCTTTGTTCTTCACTGCTTTTTCTTGCTTCAAGAATCATTTTTATGATTTTTCAGATTATCAAATAACATTTCTCCTTTTTCATCATTCTTTCAAGAGCCAACAATTTTAACATTCATAAACAACAAATTCAAAAGACATATGCATTGTTCAAGCATTCATTCAGAAAACAAAAAGTATTGCCACCACATCAAAATAATTAAACTATTTTAAAATTCGAAATTCATGTACTTCTTTTTCTTTTTCAGAAAACAATTTTCATTTAAGAAAGGTGATGGATTCATAGGACATTCATATCCTTAAGACATAGACACTTAAATACTAGTGATCATATAGTAAAGACACAAACATAATTAAACATGAAGCATAGTAAACAAAAAACAGGAAAATAAGAACAAGGAGATTAAGGAATGGGTCCAGCTTAATGAGGGTGGCGTCTTCCTCTTCTTGAAGAACCAATGGTGCTCTTGAGCTCCTCTATGTCTCTTCCTTGCCTTTGTTGCTCCTCCCTCATAGCTCTTTAATCTGCAGTCAATTGCTCTACCACTGAATTATGGAAAAACAAAAAGCAATGCTTTTACCACACCAAACTTAAAAGGTTTGCTCGTCCTCGAGCAAAAGAAGAAAGAAGTGGAGAAGATGGAGGAGATGGAGGTGTGTGAATGGGTAGGTTTGGAAAGGGAATTTGTTTGAATTTGAATGGTGTGGTAGGTGGAGATCCTGTGGGGTCCACAGATCCTGTGGGGATCCTGTGGGGTCCACAGATCCAGAGGGGTCAAGGATGTATCATCCCTGCTCCTATTAGGCGTGTAAACGCCCCTGCAATGCAATCCTGGCGTTTAACGCCAGACTGCTGCCTGTTTTTGGCGTTAAACGCCCAAATGTAGCCTGTTTCTGGTGTTTAACGCTAGGTTGATGCTTGTTTCTGGCGTTAAACGCCAGCTTGGTGCTTGTTTCTGGCGTTAAACGCCACACAGATGCTTGTTTCTGGCGTTTAAATGCCAGAATGCTCTTCCTCCAGAGTGTGCTATTTTTAATGCTATTTTTCATTCTGTTTTTGATTTTTCTGTAGTTTTTGTGACTTCACATGATCATCAACCTAAAAAAACATAAAATAGCAATAGAAAATAAAGAGATATAGTTAAATAACATTGGGTTGCCTCCCAACAAGCGCTTCTTTAATGTCAATAGCTTGACCTTACTGAGCTTTTAATCTAGTCTCAGCCTTGAGCATTCTTGCTTAATATTGCCTTCAAGATAATGCTTGACTCTCTGTCCATTAACAATGAACTTTTTATTAGAATCAATGTCTTGAAGCTCCATATGGCCATATGGTGACACGCTTGTAATCACATACGGTCCCTTCCACCGGGATTTCAGTTTCCCGGGGAGTAATCTGAGCCTAGAGTTAAATAGCAGAACCTTCTGTCCTGGTTCAAAGACTCTAGGTGACAACTTTCTGCCGTGCCACCTTTTTGCTTTCTCCTTGTAAAGCTTAGTATTTTCGAAAGCAGTGAGTCTGAATTCCTCTAGCTCATTTAGCTGGAGTAATCTTTTTTCTCCAGCTAATCTGGCATCAAAGTTTAGGAATCTGGTTGCCCAGTAGGCCTTATGCTCCAGTTCCACGGGCAGATGATAGACCTTACCATACACAAGCTGGTATGGAGAGGTCCCTATAGGAGTCTTGAATGCTGTTCTGTAAGCCCACAGAGCATCATCCAAGCTTCTCGCCCAATCTTTTCTACGGGTACTTACTGTCCGTTCCAAGATTCTTTTTAGTTCTCTATTAGAGACTTCACCTTGTGGCTAATTCCATACCGGACCATAGCAGAGTAAAGCTGTTTGTTGCAGAAGTGAGTGCCCCCATCACTGATTAGTACTCTAGAGACACCAAACCTGCTGAAGATATGTTTCTGGAGGAACTTCAGCACTGTCTTAGTATCATTAGTGGGTGTGGCAATGGCCTCTACCCATTTTGATACATAATCGACTGCCACCAGAATATAAGTGTTTGAGTATGATGGTGGGAAAGGCCCCGTAAAGTCAATTCCCCATACATCAAACAACTCAATCTCCAAGATTTCTTGTTGAGGCATGGCGTAACCATGAGGCAGATTACCAGCTCTTTGGCAACTGTCACCGTTACATACAAACTCTCGGAAATCTCTATAGAGGGTAGGCCAGTAGAAGCCACATTGGAGGACCTTGGTGGCTGTTCGCTCACCTCTGAAATGGCCTCCATATTGTGACCCATGGCAATTCCATAAGATCTTTTGTGCTTCTTCTCTAGGCACACACCTACGGATTATTCCGTCTGCACATCTCTTAAAGAGATAGGGTTCATCCCACAAGTAGTACTTTGCATTAGTAATTAATTTTTTCTTTTGTTGCCTACTGTACTCCTTGGGTATGAACCTTGCAGCTTTATAGTTTGCAATGTCTGCAAACCATGATATTTCCTGAATCACAAACAGATGCTCATCCGAAAAGGTTTCAGAGATCTCAAAAGAGGGGGGGGGGACGCCCCTTCCACTGGCTCTATCCGGGACAGATGATCAGCCACTTAGTTCTCTATCCCTTTTCTGTCTCTTATTTCTATATCAAACTCTTGCAGAAGCAACACCCATCTTATGAGCCTGGGTTTTGAATCCTGCTTTGTGAGTAGATATTTAAGAGCAGCATGATCAGTGTACACAATCACTTTTGATCCTACTAAGTATGATCTAAACTTGTCAATGGCATAAACCACTGCAAGCAATTCTTTTCCTGTGGTTGTGTAATTTTTTTAGGCATCATTTAAAACACGACTAGTATAATAAATGACATGCAGAAGCTTGTCATGCCTCTGCCCCAGTACTGCACCAATGGCATGGTCACTGGCATCACAAATTAGTTCAAATGGTAATGTCCAGTTTGGTGCAGAAATAACTGGTGCTGTGACCAGCTTAGCTTTCAGAGTCTCAAACGCTTGCAGACACTCTGTGTCAAACACAAATGGCGTGTCAGCAGCTAGCAGATGTTCAGGGGTTTTGAAATTTTTGAAAAATCCTTTATAAACCTCCTGTAGAATCCTGCATGCCCCAAAAAGCTTCTGATTGCCTTAACATTAGCAGGTGGTAATTTTTCAATTACTTCCACTTTAGCTTAATCAACCTCTATTCCCTTGTTTGAAATTTTATGCCCAAGGACAATTCCTTCAGTCACCATAAAGTTACATTTTTCCCAGTTTAAAACTAGGTTGGTCTCTTGGTATCTTTTCAAAACAAGTGCTAAATAGTCAAGGCAGGAGCTGAATGAGTCTTCAAATACTGAAAAGTCATCCATGAAGACTTCCAGAAACTTCTCTACCATATCAGAGAAGATAGAGAGCATGCATCTCTGAAAGGTTGTAGGTGCATTACACAGACCAAAAGGCATCCTTCTATAAGCAAACACTCCAGAAGGACATGTGAATGCTGTTTTCTCTTGGTCCTGAGGATCTACTGTAATTTGGTTGTAACCTGAATAGCCATCCAAAAAGCAGAAATATTCATGACCTGCTAGTCTCTCTAGCATCTGGTCTATGAATGGTAGAGGAAAATGATCCTTTCTGGTGGCTGTATTGAGCCTACTGTAGTCAATACACATGCGCCACCCAGTAACTGTTCTTGTAGAAACCAGTTCATTTTTTTCATTATGAACCACTGTCATACCTCCCTTTATGGGGACAACTTGAACAGGGCTCACTGATAAACCCCGATTTTGTGGTTTATCTTGTGCTTATTTTGGGGGATTTTATCACCTTTTCTCACATTTATTCAATGAAATAGCATGGTTTTAAAATTCTCCCTTGATTTGTGCTTAAATGTGAAAACATGCTTTTTAGGCCTTAAAATAGCTAAATTTAATTCACTTTAATTCCATTCGATGCCTTGATGTATTTGTTGAGTGATTTCAGGTTTATAAGGCAAGTAATGGATAGAAGAAGTGAGGAGAAAAGCATGCAAAGTGGGAGAACTCATGAAGAAATGAAGGAACCATAAAGCTGTCAAGCCTGACCTCTTCGCACTAAAACGACCATAACTTGAGCTACAAAGGTCCAAATGAGGCGGTTCCAGTTGCGTTGGAAAGCTAACATCTGGGGCTTCGAAATGATATAAATTTTGCCATATATTGATTCACGCTTAGGGGCGTTCACGTGCCATGTACGCGTGCACACCGATTCTGCCCGTGGGTCCACTTTAATGAAATCGCCCCCAGCGATTTTGCAGCTCATTTTGGGCCCAATCCAACCCATTTCTGATGCTATTGAACCCAAGGATTGAAGAGGGAATGAAAAAAAAAGTAGTCATAGTTTAGTTTTCATCATGTTTTAGGTTAGAATTCTAGAGAGAGAGGCTCTCTCCCCTCTCTAGATTTTAGGGTAGTTTTAGTTAATTCTTCTTGGATCCAAGTTTTAATTATTGTTTTGTTTAGTTTCTCCTTTTAATTTCTTGTTGTTACATCTCTACTCTTCTAGTTTTTACTTGTCATTTCCTTTATTTTGCCCTTTTTTATGTTTATGAACCATTGTTGAATCTTAACTTGCTTTAATGCATTTTATGTTTCCATGTCCTTTTAATTGATGATTTGAATTGTTGATTTACTTTTCTACAATTGATAGTTGGTAGATTTATATTTCTTGCACATTTTACTATGCTTTCCATTTGTACCCACCAAGTGTTTGAAAAAATGCTTGGTTGGGCCTTAGAGTAGATTTTGAACATTCTTTGCTTGGAAAGAGTAATTAGGCAATCTTGAGTCATGAAAAACCCAACTCATGTTGGTGATCTAGAGTTGTTAGCTAATATTGTTTCCATTGACGCTAATCTTTTGCTAATTTAATTAGTGAGTTGATTAGGACTTTTGGATTGAGATTAGCTAGTCTTATTAGACTTTCTCTCATGGAAGATAATATGATACCTTCTTCCAATATTGGAGATGACGTAATAAGATAAATTCTTGTTATTATTGTGGTATGATTGATTAATCTTGTTTGACTTTCTCCCTATTTATTGGAGTTGACTAAATAAGATGAATTAATCATTGCATGACTAGGATAGAAAGCCTATGATCTCAATCTTTGCCATGAATGTCTCTCTTTATTAATTGCTTTCTTTAATTGCTCACTTTACTTTATTGTCATTTAATTTCTTGCCCTCTTATCAATCAAAACCCCCTTACCCCTTCATAGCCAATAATTGAGCATTTCATTGCAATTCCTTGTGAGACGACCCGGAGTCTAAATACTCTGGTTAATTTTCATTTGGGGTTTGTTAATTGTGACAACCATCAATTTTTGATTGGGAGGATTGTTTGTTGGTGTAGAACTATACTTGCAACAAGAATTCATTCATTTGAGGAAATTCTATACCGACATGACAATTTTTCTTGAATCAAAATGGCGCCGTTGTCGGGGAGTTGCAATGGTGTTATGTTATTGGCTATTGTATATATGTTAATATGCTTCTTTGCTAGTTTTTGCTTGTTTTAGGAGTTAATTTTTATTAGTTCTTACTAGTTTTATTTTTATTTTCTCTTGCTATTATGAATTCTCACCACTTTGACTATGAGTTTGGCTCAAATTATGTTGTAGGAAATGGGAACTACAATGAGGATGTGCATCAAGGATGGAGCAATCAAAGATGGGAGGAGCCTCAAGGGATTGATCAACCTTATTGGCAACAACCTTATTGGTAACAACCCCCTCCGGTTTCTTATGGGTATAATTCTCATCCTAATGCATATCAATCTAATGGATGTGGTGACCCTTATTGTGATTGTCAACAACCACCACCATATGCCTATGAACCACCTCCTCAACATGACTTTGAACCACCTTACTCACAAGCCCCCTACCACCAAACACCCCCATATGACCCCAACCCTTATCCACCCTACCAACCACCTTATGAGTCATATGAACCATACATAGAACCACCACAATCCCAACACAATTACTCTCAAGAACCACCTCCATATACACCAACTCCATACCCTTACCAAGATGAACCAACTTCCAAACATGATACCTTCCTCCCAAACAATGAACCTTCTCTTCCACCATCACCTCCCGATGAAGCCCCCACGTATGAATTGAGAGATCTTGAATCTCATATCTTAAGGCGACAAGAGGAGAATGAAAAAAAGTTTAAAGATCTAGGAGCCAAGATGGCTATGCTAGTGGAAGCCATTAGCAATATGGCCTCCTCCCGACTAAGCCTAAGCAACCAAGGCACTTCCATTGACGAATGTGGAGAGGCAACCAAGAAGCATAGTGAAGGAGTGAGTTTAGAGCTTCAAGGTGAAGAAGATGAGTTGAAGAAAGAATTGCCACAAAGGGAAGAAGTTAAGATGATTGAGCCGGAAGAAGTGGTTGAAGCCTTTGAAGAGGTTGACCAAGAGATGGATTCAATCATTGAAGAATTCTTATGTATAATTGAATCCTCTCCAATTGAGTTTGATATAGAGGGTAAGGAAGAAGATACCTCACCTCCCATGCCCTTGGTAAGCAATGAAGAAGAGATTGAATTGGAAGGAAGCTACCAAGAGGAAGAGGTTGAAATTGAAGAAGCTTGTGAAGAGGTGGAAATAATCAAAGAAGAGCACAAGGGAGTGGAACTTGCAAGACCATTGGAGACATCCCTTCCTAAGTCACCATCCAATACAACATTCAAGTGGATAAAATTTCTATCCCTAAGCTTCACTTTCCCACTTGAATATGGTTTGATTAAAAATGATGGTCAACTTAGAGCTCTTTGTGGAGTTAAGAGTAAGAGAGAGTTGTGTAGTGGTTGGAAACATCATTCTAGGTTCATTATGGTTGCTTGCTCAAAGTTTGATTGCAAGGTTTGGTGTAGAACCAAATTGCATAGGTCTAGGAAGTTGTTTGGAGGCTTCTTTGAGAATTCCAAGACTAAACCACCCAATTGGAATCATGATGATCAATTGGAAGATGGGTGTCAAAACAAAGTGTGGGATCCTGGATCGCACAAGGAAAATCAACTTTGGGAGCTCATGGTTTGCGAAGAACTCCATCAAAGCTTGAAGACATTAACATTGAAGAATGGAGCTTATTGGAGATTCAAGCATTGGTGGATGTTCTAAGATGGATACAAGCACAAGCCACCTTGATGAGGAGCTCCCCATAAGTCCAACTTAAGGACAATAAACAAAAGTGCTAGGTGGGAGACACCCCACCATGGTAAATTCTTTTCATTTTTTTTCCTTTTGTACAAATTAGTAATTAGTTTAATTTCATGTTTTGTTTTGTTCTTTGAGTTTATTTGGTAGTTTAGTATGTCAAATAAGGTTTCATGGTGTTTTGGGTAGCTGTTTGGAGGTTTGGAATGCTTGGATTGGTGCAAGAACATAAAAAAAATTATTTTGAAAAGCAGAGAACCAACCTGCGCGTGCGCGCACCTAGCGCGTACGCGCGCCTCAAGCATTTTCGACCATCCACGCGGACGCGCCATGTACGCGGACGCGTGGATGCAAAAATCTCACCCCTCCATACATTGACCCAAGAGTTGCGCCTACGCTGCGCCAGCACCATGCCTGAGGCACAAAACCACCCGCGCGTGTGCACACCTGGCGCGTACGCGCCCTTGAAGCTAATTGCGTAATGCGCGCGCACGCACGCTGTGCGCGTGCGCGCCGATAGCGTCACCTACCCTCCTGGTACATGTCCCAGAGAGTTATGCCCAGTTTGTGCCTATCCTATGCCTGCAACCCACGCGTGCGCGCACCTGGCGCGTACGCATCCTTTAGCCAAACTGTGCATCGGCGCGGAAGCGTGCATGACGCGTCCGCGCCGGTAAAAAAAATTTCTTTTCTTCCATTTTCTTTTATTACATTTGCTTATTTTCATTTATTGCATTTTAATTTTGTTTTTATAAATTGTTCTTATTTTCTTTTCTAACTTCTTGTTTTAGTAATGGTGTTGGATTCTTATATTCAATTGTTGAGGATTTCTTGGTTAATCTTGGTGCTTTGTGACTTGTTTGACATTAATTGTAATATTTGCTCTACACACAAGATTAGTGCTTTAGTCCTTCCTGACTCATGATCCCTTGTTTTTATATTTCATCATCATTGAGTTAGGATGGGACCAAATGCTCTCACGCTTACCACTAATCTTGTTTGTGTCAATTATTGATTAAGCTTGATGCTCAATATGCTCTTCATGCTTTAAGTTGTTCTTGCATCAAGTATTAGTTGATATGCCCTTTGCCTATATTGCTTTCTCACTTACATGCGTAGCTAACATGTAGTGAGAACCTTACTCTTATTTGGCATTAGTCCCCGCCTATGTTCTACTTGCTTTGATGTCTTTGATGTAGGCTTAATTATCCTTCTTTCTCTTTCCTTTTAGGTTGGCCACCAAGAAGGAAAGGAATGGAAAGGCTTCTAAATGGGGCAACAAACAAGTTCATCCGCACAACCTTTTGAAGGAGCTCATCAATTGTAGCAACCCGTCCACCTAACTCTTCTTTGCATGCACCGAAGGCGGTGCAAATTTTTAAGTGTGGGGAGGTCGTCCGACCGATCTCCATGGGTAACAACTCCCTTTTTCAACACCAATTCTTAATTTTTGTCCTTGTTAGTTAGTTGTTTCATTTCATGATACGTTGCATGTTAGTTAGAATTTGTACATATTTTACCATTTCTTTTTATGTTAGGACTACTTGGTTAAAGTAATGATTTCTTTTCAAGAAACTGTTTTTAGGGCACCCTACCAATTTGAAAAAAAATTTTTGTTGAACTTGCTTGAAGAATTTATTTTGGAACATGGTTTTTGAGCTAAGAACACAAGCATGTGAGTTTTGAGCCCTACGGTGTGGTTACATCTTATAACCACTTATTTTCATTCTTGTGTGCATTGTTCTCTTTCTATGATTGTAATCTTTGATTTGTTTGATTCTTTATGTCCATTGTTCCATGTATACATGCATTTATATGATTGAGGCCATCATTTCATTTAGCTCACTTACCCAAATAGCCTACCTTCCATCAACCATTGTTAGCCAATTTTGAGCCTATTTAATCCCTTTTGTTCTTAATGTTAGCACATCATTACCCTTAAGCGAAAAACAATAAATGTCCTTAATTTGGATCTTTGATTAGCTTAGGCTAGTGAGGGTGTGTATCATTTGGGTATGGTAAACTTGGGACATTGGTTGAGGTAAAAGTGTAATTTTTATTTTTGTTGAAAATATTGGGAATTGGGTACATCTTCATGCACTATATGTAAAACTATATGCATTGATACGTTTGTATATACTTTAGAAAAAAAATGATAAAAAAAACATATATATATATATATATATATATATATATATAATAGAAAAAAAAAAGAGAAAAAGAAATAAAAAAGGGACAAAAATGCCCCAAAGTAAAGTTCAATAAAAAAATCAATGCATATGGAATGTGAATTAAAGAGAATGCATGAGTATGAGAAAAAGTGGGAATCATGGGTAGCTAGGCATTGTGTTAGAATTATATAGGTTGTTATATGTGTTAGGTGAAGAGCTTAGGCTAATCAAAGATACAAATTTCAAGCTCACTTGACCATATGCATCCTTACCTTTACCCTAACCCCATTACAACCTATGAATAAGACCTCATGATGAATGTATGCATGCATTGAATAATTGTTGATTGTTAGATGAAAAATAAATCATGGAAAGCATGATTAGAAGAGAATTGAGTGATCGACCCTATACACTAGAGCGACTAGAGCGGATACACTTCCGGTAAGGGTTCGATGCTCAATTCCTTGTTCCCGGCTTTCATGAGCTTTTCTTCATGCAAGTCTACTTGTGCTTTATTTTGGTATTCAAATTGGTAGGATTCATGAATTGTCATATGACCTTTGCCCTACCTACTTATATATGTTCTTGGAGACTGATTTACTTTTAACCAAGTAAGTAGAATCATTTTGCATTTAGTTGCATTCATATAAAAATATGCATGTAGTTTATTTGCATTGAATAAATGTTCATACCCGTTCCTTGTCCTTCTTTATTCTTAGCATGAGGACATGCTTGGTTTAAGTGTGGGAAGATTTGATAAACCCTAATTTTGTGGTTTATCTTATGCTTATTTTGGGGGATTTTATCACCTTTTCTCACATTTATTCAATGAAATAGCATGGTTTTGCAATTCTCCCTTGATTTGTGCTTAAATGTGAAAACATGCTTTTTAGGCCTTAAAATAGCTAAATTTAATTCACTTTAATTTCATTCAATGCCTTGATGTGTTTATTGAGTGATTTCAGGTTTATAAGGCAAGTATTGGATAGAAGAAGTGAGGAGAAAAGCATGCAAAGTGGGAGAACTCATGAAGAAATGAAGGAACCACAAAGCTGTCAAGCCTAACCTCTTCGCACTCAAACGACCATAACTTGAGCTACAAAGGTCCAAATGAAGCGGTTCTAGTTGCGTTGGAAAGCTAACATCCGGGGCTTCAAAATGATATAAATTTTGCCATATGTTGCTTCACGCTCAGGGGCGCGCACGCGCCATGTACGCGTGCGCGCCGATTCTGCCCGTGGGTCCACTTTAATGAAATCGCCCCCAGTGATTTTGCAGCTCATTTTGGGCCTAATCCAACCCATTTCTGATGCTATTGAACCCAAGGATTGAAGGGAAAATGAAAAAAAAAAGTAGTCATAGTTTAGTTTTCATCATGTTTTAGGTTAGAATTCTAGAGAGAGAGGCTCTCTCCTCTCTCTAGATTTTAGGGTAGTTTTAGTTAATTCTTCTTGGATCCAAGTTTTAATTATTGTTTTGATTTAGTTTCTCCTTTTAATTTCTTGTTGTTACATCTCTACTCTTCTGGTTTTTACTTGTCATTTCCTTTATTTTGCCCTTTTTATGTTTATGAACCGTTGTTGAATCTTAACTTGCTTTAATGCAATTTTATGTTTCCATGTCCTTTTAATTGATGATTTGAATTGTTGATTTACTTTTCTACAATTGATAGTTGGTAGATTTATATTTCTTGCACATTTTACTATGCTTTCTATTTGTACCAACCAAGTGTTTGAAAAAATACTTGGTTGGGCCTTAGAATAGATTTTGAACATTCTTGGCTTGGAAAGAGTAATTAGACAATCTTGAGTCATGAAAAACTCAACTCATGTTGGTGATCTAGAGTTGTTAGCTAATATTGTTTCCATTGACGCTAATCTTTTGCTAATTTAATTAGTGAGTTGATTAGGACTTTTGGAATATTGTTTCCATTGACGCTAATCTTTTGCTAATTTAATTAGTGAGTTGATTAGGACTTTTGGATTGAGATTAGCTAGTCTTATTAGACTTTCTCTCATGGAAGATAATATGATACCTTCTTCCAATGTTGGAGATGACGTAATAAGATAAATTCTTGTTATTATTGTGGTATGATTGATTAATCTTGTTTGACTTTCTCCCTATTTGTTGGAGTTGACTAAATAAGATGAATTAATCATTGCATGACTAGGATAGAAAGCCTATGATCTCAATCTTTGCCATGAATGTCTCTCTTTATTAATTGTTTTCTTTAATTGCTCACTGTACTTTATTGTCATTTAATTTCTTGCCCTCTTATCAATCAAAACCCCCTTACCCCTTCATAGCCAATAATTGAGCATTTCATTGCAATTCCTTGTGAGACGACCCGGAGTCTAAATACACCGGTTAATTTTCATTTGGGGTTTGTTAATTGTGACAACCATCAATTTTTGATTGGGAGGATTGTTTGTTGGTGTAGAACTATACTTGCAACAAGAATTCATTCATTTGAGGAAATTCTATACCGACATGACAATTTTTCTTGAATCAAAATGGCGCCGTTGTCGGGGAGTTGCAATGGTGTTATGTTATTGGCTATTGTATATATGTTAATATGCTTCTTTGCTAGTTTTTGCTTGTTTTAGGAGTTAATTTTTATTAGTTCTTACTAGTTTTATTTTTATTTTCTCTTGCTATTATGAATTCTCACCATTTTGACTATGAGTTTGGCTCAAATTATGTTGTAGGAAATGGGAACTACAATGAGGATGTGCATAAAGGATGGAGCAATCAAAGATGGGAGGAGCCTCAAGGGATTGATCAACCTTATTGGCAACAACCTTATTGGTAACAACCCCCTCCGGTTTCTTATGGGTATAATTCTCATCCTAATGCATATCAATCTAATGGATGTGGTGACCCTTATTGTGATTGTCAACAACCACCACCATATGCCTATGAACCACCTCCTCAACATGACTTTGAACCACCTTACTCACAAGCCCCCTACCACCAAACACCCCCATATGACCCCAACCCTTATCCACCCTACCAACCACCTTATGAGCCATATGAACCATACATAGAACCACCACAATCCCAACACAATTACTCTCAAGAACCACCTCCATATACACCAACTCCATACCCTTACCAAGATGAACCAACTTCCAAACATGATACCTTCCTCCCAAACAATGAACCTTCTCTTCCACCATCACCTCCCGATGAAGCCCCCACGCATGAATTGAGAGATCTTGAATCTCATATCTTAAGGCGACAAGAGAAAGATGAAAAGAAGTTTAAAGATCTAGGAGCCAAGATGGCTATGCTAGTGGAAGCCATTAGCAATATGGCCTCCTCCCGACTAAGCCTAAGCAACCAAGGCACTTCCATTGACGAATGTGGAGAGGCAACCAAGAAGCATAGTGAGGGAGTGAGTTTAGAGCTTCAAGGTGAAGAAGATGACTTGAAGAAGGAATTGCCACAAGGGGAAGAAGTTAAGATGATTGAGCCGGAAGAAGTGGTTGAAGCCTTTGAAGAGGTTGACCAAGAGATGGATTCAATCATTGAAGAATTCTTATGTATAATTGAATCCTCTCCAATTGAGTTTGACATAGAGGGTAAGGAAGAAGATACCTCACCTCCCATGCCCTTGGTAAGCAATGAAGAAGAGATTGAATTGGAAGGAAGCTACCAAGAGGAAGAGGTTGAAATTGAAGAAGCTTGTGAAGAGGTGGAAATAATCAAAGAAGAGCACAAGGGAGTGGAACTTGCAAGACCATTGGAGACATCCTTTCCTAAGTCACCATCCAATACAACATTCAAGTGGATAAAATTTCTATCCCTAAGCTTCACTTTCCCACTTGAATATGGTTTGATTGAAAATGATGGTCAACTTAGAGCTCTTTGTGGAGTTAAGAGTAAGAGAGAGTTGTGTAGTGGTTGGAAACATCATTCTAGGTTCAGTATGGTTGCTTGCTCAAAGTTTGATTGCAAGGTTTGGTGTAGAACCAAATTGCATAGGTCTAGGAAGTTGTTTGGAGGCTTCTTTGAGAATTCCAAGACTAAACCACCCAATTGGAATCATGATGATCGATTTGAAGATGGGTGTCAAAACAAAGTGTGGGATCCTGGATCGCACAAGGAAAATCAACTTTGGGAGCTCATGGTTTGTGAAGAACTCCATCAAAGCTTGAAGATATTAACATTGAAGAATGGAGCTTATTGGAGATTCAAGCATTGGTGGATGTTCCAAGATGGATACAAGCACAAGCCACCTTGATGAGGAGCTCCCCATAAGTCCAACTTAAGGACAATAAACAAAAGTGCTAGGTGGGAGACACCCCACCATGGTAAATTCTTTTCATTTTTTTTTCTTTTGTACATATTAGTAATTAGTTTAATTTCATGTTTTGTTTTGTTCGTTGAGTTTATTTGGTAGTTTAGTATATCAAATAAGGTCTCATGGTGTTTTGGGTAGCTGTTTGGAGGTTTGGAATGCTTGGATTGGTGCAAGAACATAAAAAAAATTATTTTGAAAAGCAGAGCACCAACCTGCGCGTGCGCGCACCTAGCGCGTACGCGCGCCTCAAGCATTTTCGACCATCCACGCGGACGCGCCATGTACGCGGACGCGTGGATGCAAAAATCTCACCCCTCCATACATTGACCCGAGAGTTGCGCCTACACTGCGCCAGCACCATGCCTGAGGCACAAAACCACCCGCGCGTGTGCACACCTGGCGCGTACGCGCCCTTGAAGCTAATTGCGTAATGCGCGCGCACGCACGCTGTGCGCGTGCGCGCCGATAGCGTCACCTACCCTCCTGGCACATGTCCCAGAGAGTTATGCCCAGTTTGTGCCTATCCTATGCCTGCAACCCACGCGTGCGCGCACCTGGCGCGTACGCATCCTTTAGCCAAACTGTGCATCGGCGCGGAAGCGTGCATGACGCGTCCGCGCCGGTAAAAAAAAAATTTCTTTTCTTCCATTTTCTTTTATTACATTTGCTTATTTTCATTTATTGCATTTTAATTTTGTTTTTATAAATTTTTCTTATTTTCTTTTCTAAGTTCTTGTTTTAATAATGGTGTTGGATTCTTATATTCAATTGTTGAGGATTTCTTGGTTAATCTTGGTGCTTTGTGACTTGTTTGACATTAATTGTAATATTTGCTCTACACACAAGATTAGTGCTTTAGTCCTTCCTGACTCATGAGCCCTTGTTTTTATACTTCTTCATCATTGAGTTAGGATGGGACCAAATGCTCTCACGCTTACCACTAATCTTGTTTGTGTCAATTATTGATTAAGCTTGATACTCAATATGCTCTTCATGCTTTAAGTTGTTCTTGCATCAAGTATTAGTTGATATGCCCTTTGCCTATATTGCTTTCTCACTTACATGCGTAGCTAACATGTAGTGAGAACCTTACTGTTATTTGGCATTAGCCCCCGCCTATGTTCTACTTGCTTTGATGTCTTTGATGTAGGCTTAATTATCCTTCTTTCTCTTTCCTTTTAGGTTGGCCACCAAGAAGGAAAGGAATGGAAAGGCTTCTAAATGGGGCAACAAACAAGTTCATCCGCACAACCTTTTGAAGGAGCTCATAAATTGTAGAAACCCGTCCACCTAACTCTTCTTTGCATGCACCGAAGGCGGTGCAAATTTTTAAGTGTGGGGAGGTCGTCCGACCGATCTCCATGGGTAACAACTCCCTTTTTCAACACCAATTCTTAATTTTTGTCCTTGTTAGTTAGTTGTTTCATTTCATGATACGTTGCATGTTAGTTAGAATTTGTACATATTTTACCATTTCTTTTTATGTTAGGACTACTTGGTTAAAGTAATGATTTCTTTTCAAGAAACTGTTTTTAGGGCACCCTACCAATTTGAAAAAAAATTTTTGTTGAACTTGCTTGAAGAATTTATTTTGGAACATGGTTTTTGAGCTAAGAACACAAGCATGTGAGTTTTGAGCCCTACGGTGTGGTTACATCTTATAACCACTTATTTTCATTCTTGTGTGCATTGTTCTCTTTCTATGATTGTAATCTTTGATTTGTTTGATTCTTTATGTCCATTGTTCCATGTATACATGCATTTATATGATTGAGGCCATCATTTCATTTAGCTCACTTACCCAAATAGCCTACCTTCCATCAACCATTGTTAGCCAATTTTGAGCCTATTTAATCCCTTTTGTTCTTAATGTTAGCACATCATTACCCTTAAGCGAAAAACAATAAATGTCCTTAATTTGGATCTTTGATTAGCTTAGGCTAGTGAGGGTGTGTATCATTTGGGTATGGTAAACTTGGGACATTGGTTGAGGTAAAAGTGTAATTTTTATTTTTGTTGAAAATATTGGGAATTGGGTACATCTTCATGCACTATATGTAAAACTATATGCATTGATACGTTTGTATATACTTTAGAAAAAAAATGATAAAAAAAACATATATATATATATATATATATATATATATATAATAGAAAAAAAAAAGAGAAAAAGAAATAAAAAAGGGACAAAAATGCCCCAAAGTAAAGTTCAATAAAAAAATCAATGCATATGGAATGTGAATTAAAGAGAATGCATGAGTATGAGAAAAAGTGGGAATCATGGGTAGCTAGGCATTGTGTTAGAATTATATAGGTTGTTATATGTGTTAGGTGAAGAGCTTAGGCTAATCAAAGATACAAATTTCAAGCTCACTTGACCATATGCATCCTTACCTTTACCCTAACCCCATTACAACCTATGAATAAGACCTCATGATGAATGTATGCATGCATTGAATAATTGTTGATTGTTAGATGAAAAATAAATCATGGAAAGCATGATTAGAAGAGAATTGAGTGATCGACCCTATACACTAGAGCGACTAGAGCGGATACACTTCCGATAAGGGTTCGATGCTCAATTCCTTGTTCCCGGCTTTTATGAGCTTTTCTTCATGCAAGTCTACTTGTGCTTTATTTTGGTATTCAAATTGGTAGGATTCATGAATTGTCATATGACCTTTGCCCTACCTGCTTATATATGTTCTTGGAGACTGATTTAATTTTAACCAAGTAGGTAGAATCATTTTGCATTTAGTTGCATTCATATAGATATATGCATGTAGTTTATTTGCATTGAATAAATGTTTATACCCGTTCCTTGTCCTTCTTTATTCTTAGCATGAGGACATGCTTGGTTTAAGTGTGGGAAGATTTGATAAACCCCAATTTTGTGGTTTATCTTGTACTTATTTTGGGGGATTTTATCACCTTTTCTCACATTTATTCAATGAAATAGCATGGTTTTGCAATTCTCCCTTGATTTGTGCTTAAATGTGAAAACATGCTTTTTAGGCCTTAAAATAGCTAAATTTAATTCACTTTAATTCCATTCGATGCCTTGATGTGTTTGTTGAGTGATTTCAGGTTTATAAGGCAAGTATTGGATAGAAGAAGTGAGGAGAAAAGCATGCAAAGTGGGAGAACTCATGAAGAAATGAAGGAACCATAAAGCTGTCAAGCCTGACCTCTTCGCACTCAAACGACCATAACTTGAGCTACAGAGGTCCAAATGAAGCGGTTCTAGTTGCGTTGGAAAGCTAACGTCCGTGGCTTCGAAATGGTATAAATTTTGCCATATATTGCTTCACGCTCAGGGGCGCGCACGCGCCATGTACGCGTGCGCGCCGATTCTGCCCGTGGGTCCACTTTAATGAAATCGCCCCCAGTGATTTTGCAGCTCATTTTGGGCCTAATCCAACCCATTTCTGATGCTATTGAACCCAAGGATTGAAGGGGAAATGAAAAAAAAAAGTAGTCATAGTTTAGTTTTCATCATGTTTTAGGTTAGAATTCTAGAGAGAGAGGCTCTCTCCTCTCTCTAGATTTTAGGGTAGTTTTAGTTAATTCTTCTTGGATCCAAGTTTTAATTATTGTTTTGATTTAGTTTCTCCTTTTAATTTCTTGTTGTTACATCTCTACTCTTCTGGTTTTTACTTGTCATTTCCTTTATTTTGCCCTTTTTATGTTTATGAACCGTTGTTGAATCTTAACTTGCTTTAATGCAATTTTATGTTTCCATGTCCTTTTAATTGATGATTTGAATTGTTGATTTACTTTTCTACAATTGATAGTTGGTAGATTTATATTTCTTGCACATTTTACTATGCTTTCCATTTGTACCCACCAAGTGTTTGAAAAAATGCTTGGTTGGGCCTTAGAGTAGATTTTGAACATTCTTGGCTTGGAAAGAGTAATTAGGCAATCTTGAGTCATGAAAAACCCAACTCATGTTGGTGATCTAGAGTTGTTAGCTAATATTGTTTCCATTGACGCTAATCTTTTGCTAATTTAATTAGTGAGTTGATTAGGACTTTTGGAATATTGTTTCCATTGACGCTAATCTTTTGCTAATTTAATTAGTGAGTTGATTAGGACTTTTGAATTGAGATTAGCTAGTCTTATTAGACTTTCTCTCATGGAAGATAATATGATACCTTCTTCCAATGTTGGAGGTGACGTAATAAGATAAATTCTTGTTATTATTGTGGTATGATTGATTAATCTTGTTTGACTTTCTCCCTATTTGTTGGAGTTGACTAAATAAGATGAATTAATCATTGCATGACTAGGATAGAAAGCCTATGATCTCAATCTTTGCCATGAATGTCTCTCTTTATTAATTGCTTTCTTTAATTGCTCACTTTACTTTATTGTCATTTAATTTCTTGCCCTCTTATCAATCAAAACCCCCTTACCCCTTCATAGCCAATAATTGAGCATTTTATTGCAATTCCTTGTGAGACGACCCGGAGACTAAATACTCCGGTTAATTTTCATTTGGGGTTTGTTAATTGTGACAACCAAAATTTTTGCATGAAAGGACTATTGTTTGGTTTAGAAACTATACTTTACAACGTGAATTCATTTTTGGAATTCTAGACCACACAAAAGTTCGATCATCACTCACCCAGGGGCTATCAAAAATAGGATAAATAATCCCAGCCTCTAGTAACTTGGTGACCTCTTTCTGCACCACTTCCTTCATGGCTGAATTCAGCCGCCTCTGTGGTTGAACCACTGGCTTAGCATCATCCTCCAATAGGATCTTGTGCATGCATCTAGCTGGGCTTATGCCCTTAAGGTCACCTATGGACCACCCAAGAGTTGTCTTGTGTGTTCTTAGCACTTGAAGTAGTGCTTCCTCTTCCAGTGGATTTAAAGCAGTGCTTATAATCACCGGAAAAGTGTCTCCTTCTCCCAGAAATGCAAATTTCAGGGATGGTGGTAATGGCTTGAGCTCGGGTTTAGGGGGTTTCTCCTCTTCCTGAGGAAGTTTCAGAGGTTCTTTCGATTCCTCTGAATCCTCCAAATCAGGCTGAACATCTTTAAAGATGTCTTCCAGCTCTGATTCAAAACTCGCAGCCATGTTGATCTCTTCTACTAAAGAGTCAATGAGATCAACTTTCATGCAGTCTTTTGGTGTGTCTGGATGCTGCATAGCCTTGACAGCATTCAACTTAAACTCATCCTCATTTACCTCAGGGTTACTTCCCCCTTTTGGACATCAATGGGAGTTCGTCCAGTTGCTAGGAACGGTCTTCCTAGAATGAGAGTAGCACTCTTGTGCTCTTCCATTTCCAGCACTACAAAGTCAGTGGGAAAGGCGAATGGCCCAACCCTGACAATCATGTCCTCAATCACGCTTGATGGGTATTTAATGGAGCCATCAGCAAGTTGGAGACATATCCGGGTTGGTTTAACTTCTTCAGTTAAACCAAGCTTTCTGATAGTGGATGCAGGTATTCGGTTGATGCTTGCCCCAAGATCACATAAAGCTGTCTTGGTGCAATTACCCTCTAATATGCATGGTATTAGAAAGCTCCCGGGATCTTTAAGCTTTTTTGGAAAGCTTTTCAGAATGACTGCACTGTATTCTTCAGTGAGGAGAACTCTTTCAGTTTCTCTCCAATCCTTCTTATGACTCAAGATCTCTTTCATGAACTTGGCATAAGAAGGTATTTGCTCAAGTGCCTCTGCAAACGGAATCTTTATTTCAAGAGTCCTGAGATAATCTGCAAAGCGGGCAAATTACTTATCTTGCTCCTCTTGGCAGAGTTTTTGAGGATAAGGCATCTTGGCTTTGTATTCCTCAACCCTAGTTGCTGCAGGTTTATTTCCTACAAAGGTGGTTGGAGAAGCCTTTTTAGAGGGGTTGTTATCAGCACTTGTGTGTGTCTGATCCCTCACTGGCATTTGAATGCCAGAGTTAGAAGCTGGAGTGGCGTTGGACGCCAACTCCTTACTTGTTCCTGGCATTTGAACGCCAGAACTGAGCTTTCATTGGGCGTTTGACGCCAAATCCTTGCCTGTTTAAACGCCAGAGTTATTCCTCTCTGGGCTCTTACTGTCCTCAGAGGGATTTTGAATAGCAGTTTGTTCATTTCTTGGCTTCCTGTTGTCTTGAAGTGAGGTATTTAATGTTTTCCCACTTCTTAATTGAACTGCTTGGCACTCTTCGGTTATTTGTTTTGATAACTGCTATTTTGTTTGCTTCAATTGTACTTCCATATTTAGATTAGCCATTCTTGTGTCTTGTAGTATCTCCTTGAATTCGGCCAGCTATTTTGTTAAAAAGTCTAATTGCTGATTGAATTCAGTAATTTGTTCTGCAGGACTAAGTTCAGCAGTTACTGTTTTAGCCTCTTCTTTCCTGGAAGATTCACTGCTTAGGTACAGATGCTGATTTCTGGCAACTGTATCAATAAGCTCTTGAGCCTCTTCAATTGTCTTTCTCATGTGCATAGATCCACCAGCTGAGTGGTCTAGAGAAATTTGAGCTTTCTTTGTAAGCCCATAATAGAAGATGTCTAACTGTACCCACTCTGAAAACATTTCAGAGGGGCATTTCCTTAGCATCCCTCTGTATCTCTCCCAAGCATCATAAAGGGATTCATCACCCTCTTGCTTAAAGCCTTGGATGTCCAGCCTTAGCTGTGTCATCCTTTTTGGAGGGAAATATTGATTCAGAAATTTGTCTGATAACTGTTTCCATGTCCTTATGTTTGCTGTGGGTTGGTTATTTAACCACCTTTTAGCTTGATCTTTTACAGCAAATGGAAACAGTAACAGCCTGTATACATCCTGATCTACCTCCTTGTCACGTACTGTGTCAGCAATTTGCAAGAATTGTGCCAGAAACTCAGTAGGTTCTTCTTGTGGAAGACCGGAATACTGGCAGTTTTACTGCACCATGACAATGAGCTGAGGATTTAGCTCAAAACTGCCTGCTTTGATGGAGGGTATACAGATACTACTCCCATATGTAGTAGTAGTGGGATTACCATATGACCCCAGAGTCGTTCTTGACTGTTCATTTCCACTTAGATCCATGATGGATAAAATGGAATTGATATGAATTACAAATTTTTTTTTTTGAAAACCGAAATTAAAATTAAATAAAATAAAATAAAGTAAATGAAAGATTGACTATATTTTAGAAAATTAGAAGAAAAAGAAATAAAAAAAATTGAAAACTAAATTAATTAATTAAAAAGATTTGAAAAAGATGTGGGTGAGAATTTTCGAAAAAAAATGAAGAGGGAGAAATTGGTTAGGAAGTTTTGAAAAAGATATGTCTTAAAATTAAAGATACTTGTAAGAAAATAAAATAAAATAAAATAAAAGATATGAAAAAGATTTGATTTTAAGAATTGAGATTAGAAAAGATAAGATAAGCTAGGTAAGAGAAGATAAGGAATTTAAATTAAAAAGTTTTGAAATTTAAATTTTAAATTTGAAAATTGAAATTTGAAAGTTGAAATTTGAGAATTGAATTTTGAATTTTCCAAAAAGTCAACAATATAAGATAAGGATTTGAAAAAGATTTAAATTTTGAAAATATTTGATTTTTAAATTTGAAAATTAGATTTTGAATTTTAAATTTTGAAATTTGAATTTTGAAATTTTGAAAGTTGAAATTTGAAATTTGAATTAAGATAAGATAAGATTTTGAAAAAGATATGATTTTTTTTTAAAAAGATTTGAATTTGAAATTTTTAAAACTAAGATAATAAAAATTTTAAAATAAAATATGAATTTTTAAAAGAAAAATTCGAAAAATTAATTAAAATAAAGGAAAAAGATATTTTTGAATTCAATGAGGAGAGAGAAAAATAATAAAAAGACACAAAACTTAAAATTTTTAGATCTAATGCTCCTTATTTTCGAAAATTTGGAGGAAAAACACCAAGGAACACCAAACGTAAAAATTTTAAGATCAAAACGCAAGAAAGACTCAAGAACACCTTGAAGATTCACAAGAACACGAAGAACAAAAATTCAAAAACTCAAAGGACTCAAGAACATAAAAAGAAGAACACCAAACTTAAAATTTTTAGAAAACCAAAAATAAATTTTCGAAAATTAAATAAAAACTAACAAGAAAACACCAAACTTAAAGCTTGACATAAGATTTAATCAAAGAAAGATTATTTTTGAAAAGATTTTAGAAAGAAAGATAGCCAATTACCAAGAACATAAGCACAACGCTCTAGCCAATTGAGCTATAAATTTAACGTGTTTTAACAAGGTATTTAATAAATAAATTTTTTTTAAACTAAAAATTCGAAAAAGTACAAGAAAAACAAGAAAAGACACAAAACAAGACAAACCTAAGATCAAACAAGGAAAATAAACAAGAACAACTTGAAGATTAAGAAAGAACAATGAACACTAATTCGAAAATTTTAAAGGAAAATAAAGACATTCAATTGACACCAAACTTAAAATATAAAACTAAACTCAAACAGAGAAATTCAATTATTAGTAAAAAAAATTAAATTTCGAAAAATTATTTTTGAAAAAGAAAATAAGGATTCTAAAATTTAAACAAAAACAATAATAAAAGATTCAAAGACAAATCACAAATTAATAAAGAAAAAAAAATCTTTTGAAAGATTTTTGAAAAGAACGTAAAAGACTCTGACCCAAAAGACAAAATCTTCCTAATCTAAGCAACAGGATGAACCGTCAGTTGTTCAAACTCGAACAATCCCTGGCAACGGCGCCAAAAACTTGGTGCACGAATTGTGAATCACACTTTTCACAACTCGTACCACTAACCAGCAAGTGCACTGGGTCGTCCAAGTAATACCTTACGTGAGTAAGGGTCGAATCCCACGGAGATTGTTGGCTTGAAGCAATCTATGGTTATCTTGTAATTCTTAGTCAGGATATTAGTTATGATTATCAGTTTGAATTGCGAAAAATAAAAGAGTATGAATTAAATACTTTTTATGCAGTATGGATAATATGTTGGAGTTTTGGAGATGCTTTGCCTTCTGAATCTCTGCTTTCCCCCTGTCTTCTTCTTCACGCACGCAAGGTTCCTCCTATGGCAAGCTGTGTGTTGGTGGGTCACCGTTGTCAATGGCTACCATCCGGCCTCTCAGTGAATATGGTCCAGGTGCGCTGTCACCGCACAGCTAATCATCTGTCGGTTCTCACTCATGTTGGAATAGGATCCATTGATCCTTTTGCGTCTGTCACTATGCCCAACCCTTGTGAGTTTGAAGCTCATCACAGTCATTCAATCCCTGAATCCTACTCGGAATACCACAGACAAGGTTTAGACTTTCTGGATTCTCAAGAATGCTGCCAATGGATTCTATCTTATACCACGAAGATTCTAATTAAGGAAATCCAAGAGATACTCATTCAATCGAAGGTAGAACGGAGGTGGTTGTCAGGCACGCGTTCATAGGTTCAGGATGATGATGAGTGTCACGGATCATCACATCCATCATATTGAAGTGCGAATAAACATCTTAGATAGAAACAAGCGTGTTTGAATAGAAAACAGAAATAGTTGCATTAATTCATCGAAACACAGCAGAGCTCCTCACCCCCAACAATGGAGTTCAGAGACTCATGCCATCAAAGAGTACAAAGTTCAGATCTAAAATATAATGAGTTACAAAATAAATCTCTAAAAGTTGTTTAAATACTAAACTAGTAACCTAGGTTTACAGAAAAATGAGTAAACTAAGATAGATAGTGCAGAAATCCACTTCTGGGGCCCAGTTGGTGTGTGATGGGGCTGAGACTTGAGCTTTACACGTGCCTGGGCTGTTTCCAGAGTTAAACGCCAGGTTGTAACCTATTTCTGGCGTTTAACTCCAACTTGTAACCTGTTTCTGGCGTTTAACGCCAGAATGCAACATGGAACTGGCGTTGAACGCCAGTTTACGTCGTTTATCCTTGAGCAAAGTATGAACTATTATACATTGCTGGAAAGCCCTATGTCTACTTTCCAACGCAATTAAAAACGCGCCATTTGGCCTTTTATAGTTCCAGAAAATCCATTTCGAGTGCAGGGAGGTCAGAATCCAACAGCATCTGCAGTCCTTTTTCAGCCTGAATCAGATTTTTGCTCAGCTCCCTCAATTTCAGCCAGAAAATACCTGAAATCATAGAAAAACACACAAACTCATAGTAAAGTCCAGAAATGTAATTTTTATTTAAAAACTAATAAAAATATAATAAAAAGTGACTAAAACATATTAAAAACTACCTAAAAACAATGCCAAAAAGCGTATAAATTATCCGCTCATGAGAGCTATACTTGCAACGCGACTTTATTGAGAAAATCTTTACCGACGCAACCCCGAGCACCATCACGAAGCTTCCTAGGTCTACCAAAGTTCTGTGGAGATTTGCATTGGCAAGTATCATTGTGATAACAATGGAATCGTCATGCCCCAATTTTATCCCTCGTTCATCTTCCTTTGTGAAGGAAATAGTAGGCAAGTCAAGAATTTCGACCTGTTTTCCAACCTAAAACACTTCTGTTAAATGTCTTTTTCTAGAAGATTTAGTTATTCTTCCTCCGGCGAATCCTCTGGCTATCATGTGGATGTGTCTATCAGAAGTTCGTGGTGGCTGATCTCGTCGACTCCTATCTTCCTCTTCTCTTTTTCTTTTCCCCCAATCGTCATATCTTTCTATCAAGTACCTTCCTAACCGACCTTCTCTGGCAAGTTTTTTTTATTACATTTTTCAATTTGTAACAATAGTTGGTAAAATGCCCATATATCTTATGATATTCACAATATTTCGTCCGATTTCCATCTTTCTTGTTTTTGATGGGGCGAAGAGGTGGAATTTTACAAGTATGGCAGATCTCTCTGTAGATGTCGACAAGAAAAACTCATAGAGGGGTGTAGTTATGGTACCTTTGAGGCTTTTCCAAGTTATACCTACTTTTCTCTTTGTTTCCTTCTCTTTATCCCGAGCTTGATAAGGATAGTTTTGTCTGGGAGAAGGTTCTCTTAGTCAGGCATTTTTCTCCATGTTGATGTACTTTTCTGCTCGCTCTTCTACCTCACTCAGGAAAGTCAGGTGACTCTTCGATATAGATTAGGAGAAAGGTCCTTCTTTGAGACCATTAACTAGCCCCATTATTACTGCTTCTGTGGCAGGTTCTAGATTTTCAAGCAGGCTATGTTGAATCTTTCCATATAAGCTCGGAGGGTTTTTCTGACCTCTTGCTTGACTCCCAAGAGGCTTGGAGCATCCTTCACTTTATATTTCTGGATGAAAAACTGAGTGAGAAACTTTCTTACGAGGTCGTCGAAGCAAGTCACAAACCTGGCTAATAGACTGTCAAACCATTTCATCGCCGCTTTGGTTAGCGTTGTCGGGAAGACTTTGCAACGAGTTACATCTGACGCATCAGCCAAGTACATCTGACTTTTTAAATTGCTTAGGTGGTGTCTTGGGTCATTCATTCCATCATAGAGATTGATGTCGGGACATTTGAAATTTTTAGAAACTTTAGCTTGCATGGTTTCCTCAATGAATGGATCTTCCCCTCCAAAAGGGGTTGATGACAAGTCATCTTAGCCTAGTTTCACTAGCCTTTTTCTTTTATTTTCAATTGATTTATGCACTTTCTTGAGCCATAAGCAAGCCAATTGGGTAGATTTTCATGCTTCCTTTGATTTAATCAACCATAGATGAATTAATGCAATTTCATGAGGTTTTATGCTATAATTGTCACATATTATGAAAGAATAAATATCTTATGATTTTGAGCATAGATTTGATGTGTTTGGTTTATTAATGATAGGTGAAGAAAGCTTGGAGAAAGGTTGAAGCAAGAAGGAATGGCTAGGAGGAAGAGAGGACAAAAAGTTTGAGCAAAAGTTTGCCTCAAACTTTAGCTCAAACTTTAGGAATAAGTGAAAATGAACCAGGGAGCAAAAAGCTGGACCAAAAGTTTGCCTCAAACTTTTGCGCAAACTTTTGGGAAAAAAGCTTGACCAAAAGTTTGCCTCAAACTTTTTGACAAACTTTTGGGAGAAAAGCTTGAGCCAACGTTTGCCTCAAACTTTTTGGCAAACGTTGGCATCACAAATCAACACCCTGGAGAGCAAAAGTTTGCGCCAACGTTTGCCTCAAACTTTTTGGCAAACGTTGGCGCCATGAGTGTGGAAGGGGAGGCTAATGTTTGAGCAAAAGTTTGACCCCAAACTTTAGCTCAAACGTTGGTAGCAGCAAAATGGGGTGGCTGATGTGAAAAGTTTGAGTAAAAGTTTGCCTCAAACTTTTACTCAAACTTTTACTCAAGCTTACATGATTCCAAACCCGGTTCACTTCGGTTCTTCTCCAAACTCCAAGAGCAATCAACCAAGGCCTCTATCAACCCAATTCCATCAAGAGCAAAGGCCCAATTGAAGGCTTGAAGACCATTTGAAGAAAGTGTATAAATAGCATAGGATTTAAGTTTTCGGAGAGCTTTTCTTTTAGTTTTCATAGAGAGTTTTCGGAGAGCTTTTGGTGTGGAGTGAATTTTAATTTCTAAGTCTCGGGGAAGGAGAATTGAATTCCCTTCCTCTTAGATTTCTTGCTTTCAATTTCAATTACAATTATTTTGGATCTTGGGTTGGAGAATTGAAGGAATTATGTTTCAATCTCATCCTGAGACCTCTCTGTTTCTTTACTGCACAATTGAATTTAAATTTTTGTTAATTGCTTCTTCATCTACTTTCTCTGCAATTTACATTTCCTTTGCAATTGTTCTTGTTGAATCTAGGAAGGCATTGAGATCTAGACTTGGTTATCTAGTCTCTTGAGTCCTGAGATCTGGATTTCCATTTTCAATTCTCTGTTTACTGCTTTCAAGCTCATTTACCTTTCTGTTTTAGTTCCGATTCAATCTAAGTCATCTTCTACTCTTCTGTTTGTTGCAATTTACTTTTCCTTGTTTAATTTCTGCAAATCCAAGTCCCAATTCCCTTTACAATTCAAGCCATTTACATTTCTTGCACATTAAGATTCTGCAATTTACATTTCTTGCGTTCTAAGTTTCTGCCATTTAATTTCTTGTTCTTTAAGATTCAGCACCTTAAATTTCAGTTCTCTTTAATTTCATGCAAATTACCCATTCCCTTTATTTTTCATGCAATTTAATTTCTGCAAATCACAAATCACTCAACCAAATCTTGATTCGCTTGACTAAATCAACCACTGAACTAAAATTGCTCAATCCTTCAATCCCTGTGGGATCGACCTCACTCCAGTGAGTTATTATTACTTGATGCGACCCGGTGCACTTGCCGGTGAGTTTTGTGTCGGATCGTTTTCCGCACATCAAGTTTTTGGCGCCGTTGCCGGGGATTGATTAGATTGACAATGATTAAGTGAGGTGGTGATCTAGATCTAGCATTTTTATTTTCTGTTTCTTTAATTTTGACTAACCCACTAACTGTTCGAGACTTTGTCTCTACTATCTCTAACTGCACTCAAGTTACAGAGTGCTCTGTTTTAGTTTCTGGTTCTATTTGTGTTTCTGATTTTGTGATAGGAAAAAAGAGCAATGAATCTACACATTTTGATCCTGAAACATTTTGGAGGTTGAGGAAAGAGGCAAGAGATAGAGGGGAGAAATGCTAGGATTCAGAAAATCCCCACTGAGAGTTTCTCACCAGGGGATAAAGTGATATTAAACACCCAACCAATGAAGGTGCCTCCACAATTAGCTGAGTACTATACTATGAACCAGATCCTTCCACATGAATACCTAGAGATCAGCAAAGAGAAGACTGGAAGGAAGTTCACAATAAGAAGAGAAAAGCTGAGGCACTATGATTTTCAGCCTCCATGATCAAAGAATGAAGGATGTCAAGCTAGTGACAATAAAGAAGCGCTTTGTTGGGAGGCAACCCAACCTGAGGTAACTTTCTTTTCATAGCTATTTCAATAAAAAGGTTACTTAGTTTTATCTATATTGCAAGAAGCTAAGTTTGGTGTTGCACACCAAAACAATCTAAGGGAGAATGAAGGATTCTAAGTTTGGTGTTCCACCAAAATTTCATCATAAAACATATTCTCACCTTCTGCATAATGCTAGCTTCAAGCAGTTAGATAAACTAGTCAACTATTTTGCTATTCTTTAGTTTTCAGTTTTGTCACTTTTGAAAAAGAAAAAGAAAAAGAGTTTTACACATGGTTAATCTGATGCATAAGGACCATTGGCAAGGTACTAAGTTTGGTGTTCCCACACCAAAGTAAGTTCAAAAGCCCACAAATAAATCATGCATGCTAACCATTTTTCAAGTGCTTGGGGAACAAGCAACTTTCAATATCATTGCAGAGTGTCATACAAGCTTTTGGAAGGATTAAGCATCATCACCCAAAGAAATGAAAGAGGAATGCTAAAACCAGTAATGAAGATGATGAGGAGGAGGACAGTAAGTAGATTCCAAAAGGTTGTATTGTTCAGTGATTGTTTTATATCAGATACTGCTATGATTGAAAGTGATATAATACCCCTGCTTGTCTGCATAGTATAGTTTCTCTGTAATTCAATAATTAAGGTGCTTGATTATTCACAACACTACACTTTTCACACTTGTTTGCACTCAATACTTCAAAAAAAAATGCATCACATGAAAGTTCTTTGAAAAGAAGGATTGAGGAGTTAAACAATTTCAGGCAAGAAAAAGATTAGGAGAAGTGGCGGTTCTAATTGTATGATTATGTATTGAGGTTGCATGCTTATGAAAACTTGCATGGGAGCTCATAGGCAGGACATGAAGTTCAAAGAAGTATTGTGAAAATCTCAAAAATTTATTGATCCAAGAAGCAGCAAACAAAACAAAAGAAAATAAAAAAAATACAAAAGCAAAAAAGAACATGGCCCAAGGCTCTGAGCATCAATTACTAGGCAGAAAAAGAAAGAAGAAACAAAACTCAAAGAGTTGTTAGCCTAGTAAATGCTTGTGGTTGAGTTGTGTCAAAGAAAGAGGCTTGAGCAAGTAAATCCTCAGGGGTGCTTTAACACCTAATACCTTAAAACCAACTGGTTTAGGAGTATTGATTGAAAGCTTATCTAAAGAGCCGCTTTGAGACATGACACTTAGAGTCGAGGCCAAAGCACAGAAACTATAAGCTGCTTCAAGGTGACTACATATAAAGAGATCTCCATGATACCATTTGGATGAAAATCCTAAGACCTAAGACTCCCAATATGTGAGGACTAGTAAGCACTGAAGCCCTTGTATGAGCATATAATTTAGAGTTCACCTCACTGTTACTTGATCACTTCACTCACAGGACCTGACAAGTTGTTCTTCAATCCGTCTTAATTGAAAGAACCTCTGAGCATAATTAGTTTCCTTGCTTGGGGACAAGCAAGCTTTAAGTTTGGTGTTGTATGACAAGTCATCTTAGCCTAGTTTCACTAGCCTTTTTCTTTTATTTTCAATTGATTTATGCACTTTCTTGAGCCATAAGCAAGCCAATTGGGTAGATTTTCATGCTTCCTTTGATTTAATCAACCATAGATGAATTAATGCAATTTCATGAGGTTTTATGCTATAATTGTCACATATTATGAAAGAATGAATATCTCATGATTTTGAGCATAGCTTTGATGTGTTTGGTTTATTAATGATAGGTGAAGAAAGCTTGGAGAAAGGTTGAAGCAAGAAGGAATGGCTAGGAGGAAGAGAGGACAAAAAATTTGAGCAAAAGTTTGCCTCAAACTTTAGCTCAAACTTTTGGAATAAGTGAAAATGAACCAGGGAGCAAAAAGCTGGACCAAAAGTTTGCCTCAAACTTTTGCGCAAACTTTTGGGAAAAAAGCTTGACCAAAAGTTTGCCTCAAACTTTTTGGCAAACTTTTGGGAGAAAAGCTTGAGCCAACGTTTGCCTCAAACTTTTTGGCAAACGTTGGCATCACAAATCAACACCCTGGAGAGCAAAAGTTTGCGCCAACGTTTGCCTCAAACTTTTTGGCAAACGTTGGCGCCATGAACAACACACCCTGGAGAGCAAAAGTTTGCGCCAACGTTTGCCTCAAACTTTTTGGCAAATGTTGGCGCCATGAGTGTGCAAGGGGAGGCCAATGTTTGAGCAAAAGTTTGACCCCAAACTTTAGCTCAAACGGTTGTAGCAGCAAAATGGGGTGGCTGATGTGAAAAGTTTGAGTAAAAGTTTGCCTCAAACTTTTACTCAAACTTTTACTCAAGCTTACATGATTCCAAACCCGGTTCACTTCGGTTCTTCTCCAAACTCTAAGAGCAATCAACCAAGGCCTCTATCAACCCAATTCCATCAAGAGCAAAGGCCCAATTGAAGGCTTGAAGACCATTTGAAGAAAGTGTATAAATAGCATAGGATTTAAGTTTTCGGAGAGCTTTTCTTTTAGTTTTCATAGAGAGTTTTCGGAGAGCTTTTGGTGTGGAGTGAATTTTAATTTCTAAGTCTCGGGGAAGGAGAATTGAATTCCCTTCCTCTTAGTTTTCTTGCTTTCAATTTCAATTACAATTGTCTTGGATCTTGGGTTGGAGAATTGAAGGAATTCTGTTTCAATCTCATCCTGAGACCTCTCTGTTTCTTTACTGCACAATTGAATTTAAATTTCTGTTAATTGCTTCTTCATCTACTTTCTCTGCAATTTACATTTCCTTTGCAATTGTTCTTGTTGAATCTAGGAAGGCATTGAGATCTAGACTTGGTTATCTAGTCTCTTGAGTCCTGAGATCTGGATTTCCATTTTCAATTCTCTGTTTACTGCTTTCAAGCTCATTTACCTTTCTGTTTTATTTCTGATTCAATCTAAGTCATCTTCTACTCTTCTGTTTGTTGCAATTTACTTTTCCTTGTTTAATTTCTGCAAATCCAAGTCCCAATTCCCTTTACAATTTAAGCCATTTACATTTCTTGCACTTTAAGATTCTGCAATTTACATTTCTTGTGTTCTAAGTTTCTGCCATTTAATTTCTTGTTCTTTAAGATTCAGCACCTTAAATTTCAGTTCTCTTTAATTTCATGCAAATTACCCATTCCCTTTATTTTTCATGCAATTTAATTTCTGCAAATCACAAATCACTCAACCAAATCTTGATTCGCTTGACTAAATCAACCACTGAACTAAAATTTCTCAATCCTTCAATCCCTGTGGGATCGACCTCACTCCCGTGAGTTATTATTACTTGATGCGACCCGGTGCACTTGCCGGTGAGTTTTGTGTCGGATCGTTTTCCGCACATCAGGGGTTTCTTCCCATTCTACTCGGTGATTCCGACCTTGAAGGTCGGCCTCTAGTTTTAAAAGCTTTTTCTCTAGTTCTCTTTGTTGTCATACCTCTCTCCTTATATCTCTTTCATATTCTCTTTATTGTTCTATCTCCTACTTGAGTTGTTCCTACTGTCCTCGGTTTTTGTGTTCCAATCCCATGATTTCTATTGGATGCAGATGCTCCTCACTCTCTGGTGGACATATTTCTAAGATGATTCTTCTGGGTTGAGGATTTCTTGACATTCTCTCCCCATGAGGACCACCTGTTCTATCTTGTCGTGGGGGTATTATTATTGCATGATCATCGTTGTAAGGCTCTAGCTCAGATTCGGATGTCATACGTCTATCTTCGAACTGATTATCTGCCACGGTGGGGTGTAGACTTGAAACTGGGTTGCCTTTGGGTCTGGCGTGAGGTCTAGACTCCCTTTTGGGTAGCGTCCAACTTTTACTGGTATCGAGGTGCCGCCGTCCGAGTTCTTTGTGAAGACGTACGGGGTGGTACCTACAAGGGACTCCAATGCTTAAGTTAGCAAGGGTTTAAATAAGTTTTTATTAGATTGTTTTCAAATTATACCTGAATTTGTCAGGGTATTTATAACTACAGATGTAGAGCCAATTAACTACCTTTTGAAGTAGTTCCACCTTTGATGGTGGAATCGTTACTCCCTTTTGTTAGAGAGTTTGTTGAGATCTCCTTTCTAGAGGAGTAAGAGTTAGTTGCTAATTCAAGCGAGTAGGACTATGATGACCTCGTCGTGTCCGACCTCTATGAGGTCGGGTAGGTGTCGATCAAGCCCTCATATGCTAATTGGGCTTTACTTGTCTTGGGTCTGGCTGGGTTTTGGGCAAAGGTATGAATACTTACTATCTTAAAATATGGATTTTTAGCCATACTTACGATACACATGACAACTCTCCATGCTTTTCATATGTAGCTACATCAACGCCATACATATTTTGAGTTCAATACGTGTGTAATTGACAAATATATAATTCCCAATGTTTTTTTCTTCCTCGGTTACTAAATGATCAACTATGCTCGGAATTCGTCAAATTACAGCTAAAAATCCATCCACATGGTTCTATCGTATTTGAATTTCAATTTTCATGTAGCAGTTAATATGTAAGCAATATAATTAATGTTCATATTGAGAGTAGATTTTCTATTTTTTGCAATAAGTCACTAACCACACATCAATAAAAGTTAGATCAAACTAGCTACTAACCTTCTCTTGACCTCTATGGATTATCATCTTCATCTTTGTAGTCCTCTCTATTTCGAGCAATGGAGAAATTAGCCATTTTCATCAATTTAGCTTTCCTCCTCCAACAATTATGTGATCTTCGCGTCTCCCCTTCTGGTATCAGATATTTGATCGGTATGCCACAAAATTATTCCTCTCTCATAGATTTACCATTTGCTACTCTTGGCGTCTGAAGGGGTGGAAAGGAGAGTAGATACGTAAAAGTTGATGAAGGCGAATGATAGTTAGAATAGAGAATTTGATGCCTGAAATATAAAGGGAGCAAAAATGTCATTATATCTAGATGTAATAATAATTAGCCACATTGATAAACCACAATTTTATGGTTTATCTTGTATTGAATTTGGTAGATTTTATCAACTTTTCTCATATTTATTCACTAAAATAGCATGGTTTTATAATTCTCCCTAATTTGTGCTTAAGAGTGAAAACATGCTTTTTAGGCCTTAAAATTGTTCATTTTAATTCACGTTAATTTCATTCGATACCTTGATATGTTTGTAGAGTGATTTTAGGTTTATAGGGCAAGGATTGGATTGAAGAAGTGAAGAGAAAATCATGCAAAGTGGAGAATTCATGAAGAAATAAGGATTTGCAGAATTTATGGCGACACGTACGCGTGAAAGGGAAATTTTCCAGGCAACACGTACGCGGGGGTCACGCGTTCACGTGACAAGCAGCACGTGAATCATTTAAAGGTAACACGCTGGGGCGATTTCTGAGCCCATGCAAGCCTAATCCAATCCATTTCTGATGCTATTGAACCCAAGGATTGAAGGGGGAATGAACCAAGTAGTCATAATTTAGTTTTCATGATATTTTAGGTTAGAATTCTAGAGAGAGATTCTCTCTCTTCTCTCTAGAATTTAGGGTAGTTTAGGTTAAATTGTCTTAGATCTAAGTTTTAATTCTTATTTTTAGTTCAACTCTCTTTATATTTTATTGTTCTATTGTCTTAATCTTCTCAGTTTCTTTTGTTAATTTCTTTATGTTGCCATTTTTACTTTCATGAACCCTTGTTGGATTTTGATTTTCTCTAATGCAATTTGATGTTTTATGGTTCTTTTATGCCTTTCAAGTGTTCGATAAAATGCTTGGTTGGGTTTTAGAGTGGATTTTTGTGTTCTTGGCTTCGGTTAGTAACTTGAAGACTCTTGAGTGATAAAAATCTATTGTTCATTGGTATTTGAAGGTTGCTAATTGGTTGAAGTCCACCAAATCTAATATTTCATTAGAACTTGTGGACTAGAGTTAATTTTGCTCACTTGACTTTCCTTCAATTATTAGAGGATAACTAAGTGAGAGCAAACTACACTTATCATCACAATTGAGGATGATAATGAGGATAGGAATTTCAATTCTCACCCCTTGCTAAGACCTATCTTAGTTATTAGCTTTATTTTCTTGTAATTTACATTTCTTGTTCATCAATAAAAACCCCAAAAATCTCCCATAACTAATAATATGCACACTTCCCTGCAATTCCTTTGAGAGATGACCCAAGATTTAAATACTCTCAGTTTTTATTGGTTTGCTTAAGTGACAAACAAATTAAACCTTGATTCAAGGCTGTTTGTCAGTTTGGAACTATACTTCGACGAGATTATTTTTGTGAAAATTCTAAACCGACGATTTCCCCTCTATCAAGTTTTTGGCATCGTTGCTGGGAAATTGCAAATGTGTGTCTTATTATTGGTTATTGTATATATGTGAATATTGTGGCTTTTGCTTCTTTTCTTGTTTTTGTTACTTTTAGGACTTTATTTGCTTATTTCTTATTAGTGTTTATTTTTATTTTATTTTCCTACTATGAATTCTCATCACTTTGGCTATGAGTTTGGTTCTAACTCTATTATAGGAAATGGGAATTACAATAAAGATATGCATCAAGGATGGAACAATTAAAGGTGGGAGGAGCCTCAAGCTTATGGACAACCTTCATGGCAACAACCTTCCCCAATATACTATGAGCAAGAACCATACCATGATGCATACCAATCCAATGGTTATGGTGAACCTCCTTGTGGTTATCAACCACCACCACCATATGTGGTGTGCGAAATTTGAACTCGCACAACTGAACCAGCAAGTGCACCGGGTTGTCCAAGTAATACCTCAGGTGAGTGAGGGTCGATCCCATGAGGATTCTCTGATTGAGCAAGCAATAGTTATCTTGCTGGACTTAGTCAGACGAATAGAAAAGATGGTTGGTTTGGGAATGCGTAAAAAGAAATAGTAAAGGAAAAGTTACTTCATTGGTGTAGAAACGATGATGAGAAATTAGTTAAGACCTTGAAGATGCTTGTTCTTCTGGATTAATACTTCTTACTGACTACTTTAACAATGAGTGATTCATTCAATGGCAAGGCTGTAAGTGATTAAAGCCAGGGCTAGTGGTCATTAATCTCCTCTTATCCAAATCAAAAGTCAGTGCCAATGGTCATTCAATCTAAATGAGGGTGAACCTTACGTAATTCAATCTCTGGTGATCTTACTCCAAACACCACAGACAAGGTTAGATCTTCTGGATTGGAGAATGATGCTCAGTGTTCTAGCCTTAACGCACAAGAGTCCTCAATTATCCATGACTAACAAGATTTTATGTCACTTATCCCAATTAGCCCAGATAAGTTGTTGGAACCTGTGATGCATTCTCAAGCTGCAGCTCATACTATCCGCTAAGGCTTTGCCAGAGCTCATGTAGAATGAGGCGTCATACTCTCGTTCCACCCCAAATTCATAGAGATGAAGAACGACAATACATCATAGAATGAAATCAAATATATAATAAAGTAGAAAAAAGTAATGATATTAATCCATAGGAATGAGCAGAGCTCCTATCCTTAACCTAGGAGGTTCAGTTACTCATAGCTTACAGAAAAAAAATTGATAATATGGAGAAGATGATAGCTGTCCTTCTGGAGGCGTGTCCCTAGAATGGGTGCCTCTTATTCCTTAAATACTAATCTAATAATAAATGCTAGACCTAAAAAGATATTATTTTTAATTAAAAATTATAAAAAGAAAATAAAATAAGCCTAAGAGGTGCTAAATCCACTTTGGGCCCACTTTGGTCATGTGCTTCGTATGTCTGGCATTTAACTTGGGCTTCTGGGCGTTGAACGCCCATTAGAGGAGTGAGCATGTTGTTTCCTTGCTCCCTATGTGGCGTTGAACTCTAGTCTTGGATGTTCAACGCTGGGCTTGCTCCTCTTTAGACGGTGAACTCCAGTCTTGGGTGTTCAACTTGGAGGCTAGTCCTTTTTATGCGTTGAACTCCAAAGGTGGGCATTCAATGCCCGTTTTGGGTAGTCATTTCCAAAGAAAATATATATATATATATATATATATATATATATATATATTGCTGAAAGCCCTGGAAGTTATCTTTCCAACACCATTGAGTGTGGATCAATTGGACCTCTGTAGCTCAAGATATGCTCGTTGGAGTGCACGAAGGTTAGGATTTGACAGCATCTGCTATCCTTTCTTTGTCTCTGAATCAGATTTTCCCAAAACTTGCCAATTTCACCCAAAAAATCACCTAAAATCAGAAGAAAAACACAAAAACTCAAAGTAGCATCCAAAAGGTGAATTTTGCACTAAAACATACTAAAACTTAATAAAATAAATGAAAAACACTAAGAAAATAGTACCAAAAAGGCTATAAAATATCCACTTATCAATATGCCTATGAACCCCCTCCTCAACATTGTTATCATCCTTATTCACAAGCCTCGTCGTGCGCAAAATTAGAACTTGCACAACTTAACTAGCAAGTGCACTGGGTTATCCAAGTAATACCCCAGGTGAGTGAAGGTCAATCCCACGAGGATTGTCGGATTAAGCAAGAAATAACTATCTTGTTTGACTTAGTCAGGCAAATGGTGAAGGATTGTTATATATGTAAACTCATAAGATAGAATAACAAAGAAGGCAATAAAAGGTTGTGTAAGATCAATATGTGAAAACAGTTAAGGTCTCGGAGATGTTTATCTTTCCGGATCAATACTTCTTACTAACTACTTTAATAATGAATGTTTCATTCTATAGCAAACTGTAAGTGATTAAACCCTAATTTCTTAGCGATTTAATCTCCTCAGATCATTATCAAATGCCAGGGTCAGTGGTCATTCAATACGAATTAGAGGGTAAAGTTTAGAAAACTAGTTTGGCACCACAAAAACCTCAATTACCTAGGAGGTGTGTTCTCAAGCTGTAGTTTAGGTGACCTTGGTCAGAGTATCACCAGAACTCATGTAGATAAAGGGTCATACTTTCGTTTCACCCAGTTTCATTAGTATTAAGAATGAGCCACACCCTAGATGGAATCAAATACATATTAAAATAGAAAAGTAATGATATTAATCCATAGAAATAAACAGAGCTCCTAACTTTAACCAAAAGGTTTAGTGCCTCATAACTTCACAAAGGAAACAGAGTTTTGTAAAGTGCGGAAGAAGGAAGATCCTCAACATAAGTGATCTTCTCCTTTAAATACTACTCTCATAATAAATGCTAAACCTAAAAGATATTATTTTTAAAATCAAAATTACAAACAGAAAATAAGATAAGTCCAAGGAGTGCTAAATCCACTTTGGATGCCCAATAGCATGTAAACTGGATAGCAAGTTGGCGTTCAATGCCAGGATAGGCATTGAACGCCCAGAGAGGAGTGCACGTTGATGAATGGAATTTTTGACGGTTTAGAGTTTCACTAATAAAGTCTCGTTGTAAAGTATAGTTTCTAAACCAACAATAATCCTTTCATACAAAAATTTTGTTTGTCACAATACAAACCCTTAATAATCCTAATAACCGAAGTATTCAAACCTCAGGTCATCTCTCAAAGGAATTGCAGGGTAGTGTTCTTGTTATTGGTTATGAGTTTGTGTATTTTGGGGTTTTGGATGAGACATAAGAAAATTAAATGACAATGGAAATGTAAATGATAAAGCGGTCTTGGCAAGGTTTGGTGGTTAAACACCTCTATCCTAATCACTAACCACAATATGAGAATTAGCAAAGATCAATCCCATTAAATCATCCTCTAACTAGTAGTAGAGGAAAGTCAAATGAGTTATATTAACCCAAGTCCATAAGTCCTAACTCTCAACTAATTGAATTAGTGTGAACTAGAGTCAATGGCTCCCAATCATCACTCACTTGGACACTAGTAACTCAAGAGTTCCTAAGTTACCATCCCAAGCCAAGAGCATAAAATTATACTCTAAAATCCAACCAAGTATTTCATCAAACACTTGGAAGGCACAAAAGGAAAGCATAGTAAATTGACAACAAGAATGAAATCTAACAACAATTATTTCAAAGAATCAATCAACCACAATCAAAGAGAACATTATTGACATGAATCACCTCAAATTGAATTGAAAGAAAATAGAATGAACAAGAGTAGATCTATAACAAAGCATGGAAATAAAGTAGAAGGAATTACAACAAAAGAATAGAAGAATGATGAATGCAACAACAAAGAATTGAGATGTAGAAGTAGAAGAGAGCATGAATTAAATCCTAGATCTAAGCTTATTGAACTAAACCTAATCCTAGAGAGAAGTGAGAGCTTCTCTCTCTAAAACTCACTAAAGCTAATCCTAATGTGTGTCTAATGTGAAGTCCTCCCTTCCCCTTCAATCCTTGGTTCCTTTTATCTTTTCTCGCCAAAACCTCAGCTCCAAATGGGGCCAGAACCCTTCAAAATTGCCAGGCACGAGTTTGACTAAAAGAGTCACGTGCGGCCTTCGGCGTGTACGCGTCCATGGAGCATTTCACAATCCACGCGTAGGCGCATAGTGCGCGCGCGTCCATGGGCGTTTTCCAAATCTTTGGCTTTTCATGATTTATCCACTTTGTATGCTTTCCTTTCACTCATTTGATCCTTTTCTAGCCCTTTTCAATCTGAAATCACTAACAAATACATCAAGGCATCTAGTAGAATCAAAGGAAGATAAAAATCATCAAATTAAAGGTCTAAAAAGCATGTTTTCACATCTAAGCACAAATAAGGAGACAATCACAAAATCATGCTATTTCATTGAATAAATGTGAGGAAAGGTTATCAAAATGCTCTAAATTCAACACACGATAAACCCTAAAAATGAGGTTTATCAACCTCCCCACACTTAAACCTTAGTATGTCCTCATGCTAAACCAAGAATGAAGTAAAAGGTATGACATTTATTCAATGGAACTAAGCTATATGCAAACTATCTAAATGCAACTACCTATCATGAATGCAAATGCATGGTCAAAACAATTCAACTTCCAAGATAACATATATAAGCATAAGGGCTAGAGTAATGAAAATCAAAATCCAACCCACAATTGAATTGAATTATCAAAAAATGATTTACAAACTTGCATGAATAGAATGATGGTGGTGAATACATGCAATTGAGCAATCAAACCCTCACCGGATGTGTATCCGCTCTAGTCACTCAAGTGTTTATGGGTTGATTCATTCAATTCTCCCCTAATCATACTTTTTAAGATTTGTTCTTCATCTAACAATCAACAATCATTCAATGCATGCATACAATTATCATGAGATCTTTCTCAAAGGTTGTAATGGGGTTAGGGTCAAGGTAGGATCATGTATGGTTAAGTGGACTATAGTTTGAATCTTTGATGAGCTTAAACTTTCCCACTTAACTTATGACGACCTATACAATTAAGTTCTAGCCTAACTACCCATTTTTCACTTTTTCACATGCTCATGCATTTTCTTTTCTTTTCCCAACACTTATGCATTGATCCTTATTGAACTTCACTTTGGGGCATTTTGTCCCCTTTTTATTTCTTTCTTTTTTTTTTCTATGCATATTTTTTTTCTTTTCTTTTTCTTTTCTTTGTTTTTCTCATTTTTCTTTCTTTCAAAACTATATACAAGAAAATCAATGCATAAGGTTTAACATTTGATTAATACATGAGTATGTACCCAATTCCCAAATATAAAAATACAAAGCACCCTTTTATCCCAACCAATGTCCCAAGTTTCCCACACTTGAATGATACTCACACTCACTAGCCTAAGCTAATCAAAGATCCAAATAAGGACATTTATTATTTTTCGCTTTAGAGCTTGTAATGTGCTAAAATTATGAACAAGTGGGTTAAGTATAGGCTCAAAATTGGCTAACAATGGAAGATAAAAGGTAGGCTATTTGGGTAAGTGAGCTAATGAAACAATGGCCTCAATCATATAAATGCATGAATACAAGGAATAATGGACATAAAGAATCAAGCAAATCAAGGATCACAATCATAGAAAGAGAAAAATTTCACACAAGAAGGAAAATAAGTGGTTATAAGGTATAACCACATCAATAGGCTCAAAACTCACAAGCTTGTGTTCTTAGCTCAAAACTTGATCCACAAAATATGAGTTCATGCAAGTTCATCAAAATTTTCTCAATCAAATGGGGTGGTACCCTATAGATAAATTCTTTGGAAAGATCTCCTTGTTTTGACTAGGCTTATTCTAAATGCAAATGCAATGTTGTGATTGAAAAATTTTAAAAATTCCTTAGTTAATCCCTTTTTCAATCTAAACGGTGTCATATCTAAAAAGGGACAACTAGGTCTCAACAATCCAAAATATTTTTCTAATCACAACCAAAAGCTAAAACAACTATATAAAGCAAAAGTGCATATATAAGGCAAAAAGTGTAAAATCCAACAAACTAAACAAAAGTATCTACAATCCACAATACTAATATGTACAATGATCCAAAAGGTGTAAAATAAAGCAAAATAACATAAACTAGGAGATAATGTTCGAAAATGTTCACCAAATCCACCGACGGCGACGACGGTGACCTCCCCACACTTAAGATGAAGTATCATCCTCGATGCTACAGATCGGGCTCATGGTGAGGGTCAACAGTCGCATCTGGCTCCGGCTGGGGCTCAGTCTGGGGAACTGGCTCCTCGGGAGGCTGCTGAGTATCCTGGGTAGCCTGCGTCTGTGGAGGCGCCTCTTGCTGAGTCGGCTCCCCAACACGCTCCTCCTCGTGCTCTGCCTCATGATCCTCCTCATCGGAGGCAGAAGAGTTGGGAAGAGGGTGTAGCTGAATGCCCTGTGCTGCGAATGCCTGATCCACTCGGTCCAAGCGTCAAATAATACGACACTCACTGCACTCCATGAATCGAAAAAGATGCTGAACCAGAAGATAGGTCAGCTCGGGTGCTGGTAGTGGTAAAGGTGCTACTGTTGCTGAAGAAGAAGAGGGTACTGCCGCTGCTGTAGAAGATGAAGGTCTAGCTGCCTCTACTGCTGCTCTAGCTCGAGAGCGGCACCTGGATGGGAGCTTTTCGTGCACCCACGTACCGCACGGAATAGTAACCTCCTTGTCGTCGTCGTCTCGGGGTGGTGGTGTCACGTCATCGTCCCTCCATGGGGCACCGACTAACTCAATCATCCTGGTGACCAATGTGGGAAATGGTAGTAGGCCACAGATGTGTACTCACCACATGCATCACCTTATCAACCGGGGAAAGTATACCTCATTCCCCTCCATAACACAGCTAATCAGAAGAAGCATATCCATCGGAATCTCAGAAAAATGGGTAGTAGGCAGGACATAGTGGGCGAATATCTGCTGCCAAGTCCTAGCATCTCTAGACAGATAAGCAAATAACATCCCCTTGGGCTTCTTGTTATCAGAATCCATCACCCAAGGGGCGTCCAGTGTGGTAATAACGCACTTCAGTGCCTCATAATCAAAGGTCATAGCATTTATTGCTATCTCTGCCTGCTGGTATGCACACGTGTCACCAGTCCAAGGTAGGCAATGCAATACATCCTCAATAGTAGCCTCAGTAATTAAGATCTGCCTGCCCCGTAGGTGGACTGAATCAAGATTCACTCGAAAGAGGTTGCAGTAAAACTCCTTGACCCATGAAGTGTTTATTTTCCTAAATCCCTATCAACAAAGCCTAAGCCCAATCCCTAAATACGGGTATTAATGGAGCGTCTCAGATCATTAGGAAGGGCCAATTTCTTTTCAATGTTCGGATTTTTCTTTCGATAGGTAGGGAAACGAAGCTCACAGTACAAATTCAGAAATCTGTCTGTGTCAGTGGGTGGTAGCTGCTGATTCTCCTTATCCACTTCATTAAGTGGGTTCTTGGCATAGTTGGCATAAGGAGAGATAGTAGAGGCATGAGGTGCCTTTCTCTTTCTTGAGGTAGTAGCCTTGGCTTTTCCTTTATTCGACATCCTGAAAAATAGATGCAATATGATATAAGCAATTAGCCAAGTAGAGGAATAGCAAGCAAGGTAAGACATGTTCATGAAGTGAGTTAAGAAATGAGAATTCTTAGAATGCAAGTAATCACAAAGTAGAAAAGAAAATAAGGTCACAAACCAAGAATGCAAACATTAAACACATCATGCTTGTTCAATAAGCTCAATGAGCATCATACCCAAAAAGAATGGTTAAAGAGTTAGTTGAAAACTAAAAAGAAAAAATCAGTATGTTAGGCAAGTTAAAAGTTAGAAAAATTAGTTCAAAGGTTAGGGGTGTGACGGTCATTTGCTTAATTAAGAAGAATGCAAAAAATTAAGGATAACAAGCATACTCACAATCATGAGGGAGAAGCAGTCATTGATGATGAAATATGAGATTGCAAAAGAAGCAATTAATTGAAAGTAAGTCATCAATCAATGTCACGGTCATGGATTATGCAATAATTGGTGTTGCCAAGGGTGAAATGCACTTTGTATAACATAAACCAAGTTAGAAACCAATTTGAATCAAGTGAGTTACACAAGTGAAATGCACCAATTATTGTAAAAGAGTGAACCGTGTTCAAGAAAATTGTCAAGTTAAATCAAATGGTGAATGTAGCACAAATCAAAAGGCATTTGATTAACTTGAAAAGTGAAAGCACGTAAAAGTTTGAATGGATATCACGGGGATCAAGAGAAAAGCGGCAATGCCAACCCAAGTAACCTAGGTTTGAACTTAGTAAACTCAATCCAGGCTCAATTTGAGAAGTACCAAGTTCAATCCTAAGTAACAAGTTGAAGAACAATAATTTGAAGAAATTCGGGCAGCATTCCGGCAGTAATTTAGATGTTCTCGGATAGCAAATAGCAGCAAAAAATAGTCATATGAGTTCAACATATCAACCAGGCAAAACAATCAAGGAATTCCTGTGACTTGGCAGCATTAAGCAGGCAAGACAGCAGTGAAACAGAGCATATAAAACAGAGCACACCACTCAGCATTCAGCATGTAACACTCGGACAGATAAACACAAACGGAGCACTTATCAGGCCTAGAATCATCTAACCACATCCTAACTACCTCACAACCTAGAATCAACTAAAACATACATATCTAACTAACCTAGATGAACAATATCAAAGAACTAAACTAACTAACAAAATTGGAAATAGAAAAGAAGAACAGAGTAGGAGGTGGGTAACCTGGAATGCAGAGGCAGAGAGAGCAGGAATTTAAAAATGGAAAAGGGGAAGTAGCGAAACTGTAGTGCTGCCCAGGAATGGTGGTGGCGCAGTGGAGTTCGCAGTGGTTGTTGACGGAGAGGAGGGGGAGTGAGTAGAGGCGTGGCTCAGAGAACAGGGGAGCAAGGAGCAGAGATGGGTTTTGATGAGGGTTGGTGGTTGTGGGTGAGGAGAGAGAGCAGAGAAGAGAGAAAAGAAGAGAGGCTGGAGGAGGGAGGCGGCGGCAGTGGTGTCGCTGGCACAGTGGTGGGTGGTTGCAGGGGTTGGGGTGGCTGTAGAGGTTTGAGAGAATTAGAGGGAAGAGTGAACATTGAAGAGAAGAGGGAGTGAGGATTGTGCGACTGCACTAGGTTCCTCGCGTGGATAGGGTTAGTCATTTGAATCTACGCGTGCACGCACGGTGCGCGGCCGCGTGGGTGGGAAAATGAGTGAGTGGTGCAGAAGCGTCCTGTGCACGTCCGCGCAAGGTGAGTTGGGCCAGAGGCTTAGTGCTAGCCCAGAGTCAGCACAACTCTCGGGTCATAAGCCTGGAAACTGCATTAGTGGATCGACGCACACGCGGCGTGCACGCGTCTGCATGGGTTGCAGATTATGCGTACCGACGCATATGCGTGTAGTACGCATACGCGCACATGAGGTTATGCCAGGAGCTTAGTGTTGGCGCAAGGATGGCCTAACTCTCTGGAAAATGTATGGGCCTGCATCCGCGTATGGACGCGTGCGCGCACAGCATGCGTACGCATCCCTGCCCCCTTTTTTTTTCAGCAAAAACAGCTCAAAATGCTCCTAACACTACCTACATCTCAAAATTAGCCAAAAATACAAAATGACAAAAAAAATTTTTGGCTTTTGGAGAATCTTCAAATACAAGCAAAAGAGGCTTGCTCCACAAACAACCTACAACCAATTTATTGAAACAAGTATATAGAAAGAAAACTACCTACAATGGTAACTCAAATCACTTATTAATAAAAAATACAAGAGAGTGGAAAGATTTTACCATGGTGTGGTGTCTCCCACCTAGCATTTTTAGTTTAAGTCCTTAAGTTGGACATTTGGGAAGCTCTTTGTCAAGGTGGCTTATACTTGTACTCATCCTTGAATCTCCAAGGATCTTTGCTCCTCAAATGGTTGACAGAAATCCCAACCATCTTTACCAAGTTTGGGCAAAGTTCCACCCAAGATACGAGCTCCCATAGTTGGTCTTCATGCTTCGATCTGGGATCCCATATCTTATTTTTGCACCCGCCTTCTAGTTGATCTTCATGAATTTTCCGTTCGGGTGGTTGACAAATAAAAGCACACCAAGTCTTTTCCTAGACCCATGTAAAGTAGCATTCATCCAATCATGGTCCCTATGCTTTGAAGCTTTGACCTCAATGAGTCTAATTCCCAACTTCCAACCACTACACAACTCCTTCTTACTCTTAGTTCTACAAAGAGCTCTAAGTTGTCCATCCGTTTCAATCAAGCCATATTCAAGTGAGAAAGTGGAGCTTAGGGGTAAGAGTTTTACCCACTTGAATGTTGTGTTGGACAGTGACTTAGGGAGGAAAACCTCCCCACACTTAGACAATGCAATATTGACTTCCTTATACTCTTCTTTGGGTATTTTCACCTCTTGACAACTTCTTTCATCTCCTTATTGCTTGTTGACTTCTTCCAATTCCTCCTCATCATCAATCAAGTCAAATTTAGGAGGTTGTGTGAAATCTACTTCCATATCAACTTCACCTTTGATGGAAGAGTCTTCAATGAGATCACCAACATCATTTGGTGTTGAGTTGTCTTCAATAACGTCAATTTCACGCCCCATGGGAGAGGGTTCAATGTTTGATAAGAAATAATTGATGATTGAATCCATCTCTTGATCAACCTTCTCATATTCTTCAATCTTTATATGCTCCGGAGTTTGTTGAGACTTCCATGGTGGTTCCGCATCTGCTAGATCTTCAACCACTTCTTCCTTTTCTTCAATGACCCTAGGCGTCTCCAATTGCTCCAATACAAAGCGCAACTCTTCCTTCTTCAGCGGATTTTCCAATCTCTCTTTCATGCTTTGCTCATTTTTTGATTTCTCACATGTGGCCACGAAAGCACTTTGAGTGTTCAAGCATTGGTAGGCTAAAGTATGCACTACCCTAGTCAAATTAGTCATAAACTCTAGGGTGTTCCTTTGCATATCCGCTTGGCCTTGAAGTAGCAAGGTAAGAGAATCATCTATTGGGGCTTGGGGTGGATAGGAAGAGTCATTATTTTGGAGAAAGGGTTCATAGTAGGAAGGTGGTTCTTCTTGGTAAGGGTGTGGAGATGGTATGTATTGAGGTGGTTTTTGGTGGTAATCACGATAGGGTTATGGTGGTTCTAAAGGTTCTTGCTCATAACGGTCACAGGGAAATGTCATGGTTAATTGGTCATATGATGGATGTGGGTCACAAGAAAGTGCTTGGTAAAAATGGGTTTGTGAGCATGGTGATAGTCATGTTGAGGATAAGGTTCATAAGCATATGGTGGTGGTACTTGATTATCACAAAAAGAGTCACCATAGCCATTGAATTGGCATGCACTAGGATGTGAATTATACCTATAAGTATCCGAGGATTGTTGCCAATAGAAGTGATCAATTCCTTGAGGCTCCTCCCATCTTGAAGCATTCCATCCTTGGCACATGTTGTCATTAAAATCCACATTTCCTACAACATAGTGAGAAGCAAACTCATAGCCAAAGTGAGAACTCATAGTGGAAAAACAAAATAAAACTAACAAAATCTAGTAAACAAGCAAGAGACAAACCTATTCACACTATTCACATATGTACAATAACCAATAACATAACAGCATTACAATTCTCCGGTAACGGTGCCATTTTGATGAATGGAATTTTCGATGGTTTAGAATTTCACTAATAAAGTCTCGTTGTAAAGTATAGTTTCTAAACCAACAATAATCATTTCATACAAAAATTTTGTTTGTCACAAGTACAAACCCCTAATAATCCTAATAACCGAAGTATTCAAACCTCGGGTCGTCTCTCAAAGGAATTGCAGGGTAGTGTTCTTGTTATTGGTTATGAGTTTGTGTATTTTGGGGTTTTGGATGAGACACAAGAAAAGTAAATGACAATGGAAATGTAAATGATAAAGCGGTCTTGGAAATGTTTGGTGGTTAAAGACCTCTATCCTAATCACTAACCACAATATGAGAATTGGCAAGGATCAATCCCATTAAATCATCCTCTAACTAGTAGTAGAGGAAAGTCAAATGAGTTATATTAACCCAAGTCCATAAGTCCTAACTCTCCACTAATTGAATTAGTGAGAACTAGAGTCAATGGCTCACAATCATCAATCACTTGGACATTAGTAACTCAAGAGTTCCTAAGTTACCATCCCAAGCCAAGAACATAAAATTCTACTCTAAAATCCAACCAAGCATTTCATCAAACACTTGGAAGGCACAAAAGGAAAGCATAGTAAATTGACAACAAGAATGAAATCTAACAACAATTATTGCAAAGAATCAATCAACAACAATCAAAGAGAACATTATTGACATGAATTACCTCAAATTGAACTAAACCTAATCCTAATCCTAATCCTAGAGAGAAGTGAGAGCTTCTCTCTCTAAAACTCACTAAAGCTAATCCTAATGTGTGTCTAATGTGAAGTCTTCCCTTCCCCTTCAATCCTTGGTTCCTTTTATCTTTTTCCGCCAAAAACTCAGCTCCAAATGGGGCCAGAAACCCTCCAAAATCGCCAAGCACGAGTTTGACTAAAAGAGTCATGTGCGGCCTTCGGCGCGTACGCGTGCAGTGCGCGTAAGCGTCCATGGAGCATTTCACGATCCACGCGTAGGCGCATAGTGCGCGCGTCCATGGGCGTTTTCCAAATCTTTGGCTTTTCATGATTTCTCTACTTTGTATGCTTTTCTTTCACTCCTTTGATCCTTTCTTAGCCCTTTTCAATCTGAAATCACTAACAAACACATCAAAGCATCTAGTGGAATCAAAGGAAGATAAAAATCATCAAATTAAAGGTCTAAAAAGTATGTTTTCACATCTAAGCACAAATAAAGAGACAATCACAAAATAATGCTATTTCATTGAATAAATGTGAGGAAAGGTTATCAAAATGCTCTAAATTCAACACAAGATAAACCCTAAAAACGGGGTTTATCACACGCTTTCTGGCTTTACCCCCTTGCTGGCGTTGAACGCCAGTTTGGGCGCTGAACGCCCAGGGGGGTGTGATAGCTTTTTCCTTTCTTGCTCTAGGCTTCTCCAAACTATTCCGAATTTCACTTAAAACCATAAAAACACAAGAAAAATTCAAAGTAGCATCCAACGGTGAATTTTGCACTAAAATCTAATAAAACTTAACAAAATCTAACTAAAAATAATATAAAAACAACTAGAAAAGGGGTATAAGATGCTCACGCATCACAACACCAAACTTAAACTGTTGCTTGTCCTTAAGTAACCAAAAATAATGTAGGACCAAGGAAGAGAGAAAATACACAAGATTCGAGTTGTCAATTATGCTTAGGTCCAATTACTGAATGGAGCTATTAACACTCTATTTCTGAATAGCCTTGGCATCTCACTACCCTTTGAAGCTCAGAAATATTGGCATCCCTTGGGACTAGAACTCGGATACTATTATTGTTTCTCTTCTTTAGACTCTTGTTGATTCTTGAATACAACTTTTATTTTTCTTTTGGTGTCTTACATCTTTGAGCCTAGCAGTGACTCTAAGTGTTTTGTTTTCAAGCTTAACTTGATACATAAACACCACAAGCACTTAACTAGGGGAACCCTTTGGATTCGACTTTTACTTTGCTTTTATTCCCAATCAGTGGTGCTCAGAGCCTTAGGCATACTCTTTAACAGCCTTGGGTCATGACTTTAAGTGTTTAGTCTCAAGGGTTACTTGATACCTCCATACCACAAGCATATAGTTAGGGAAAACCACTCTTTTGAGCTTTTAGATCAATTTTGACCTTCCTAACCATTGATGCTCAAAGCCTTAGACCTTTTTCTTCTCATTTTTATTTTCTATTTAATTCTTTTTGCTGTTTCTTTTACTTCAAGATTCAATCTTTTTCTTATTTTAAAGCATCAATAATATTTCTCTAAATTTCTATTCCTCAAGAACCATCATTCTCAACTTCAATATCAAATATGCATAGTTGAATTATACATTTAGAAAATAGAGATAACACTACCATATCAATTCATAATATAACTCTAGATCTTATGCATTTTACTTCTTCTTTTTCAATAATTTTTTTAAGCTTGATGGGGAATACATAAGACATTTTTAAATAAAATGAAAAGTACTGAAATAAATAACTCAACTAGAAAGCAAGGAAATCCTACTAGTGATCATGCAAATAGACTAGAGAACAGATAATATAATAAAATACTAGGAAAACAGTGATAAAGATAAAGATAGGGAGAATGAAACTAGACCATCTCAGTGATGTTGCCTACTGCTCCCTCTGGGGAATCCTCTAGAGCGTTTAAGCTCCTCAATGTCACACCCTCGCCTCCTCTGCTCCTCTATCATCTCATGGAGGAGTGCATTATGATCCCTTTGCTCCATCCTCATCTCAGCAACAGATGAAGACAGCTCCTCTATGCATGTGGTCAACTGGTCCCAGTAATCACGGGGAGGGAAGTACATCCATTGAGGCATCTTTGGAAGATCCTATGGAGGTGGTGGAACTGGCTCCTGCTATAGTCTCTGTCCGTGCTCCATACCCTTCTTGGTGATTGATGAGCGGATAATTTATACGCTTTTTGGCATTGTTTTTAGTATGTTTTTAGTAGAATCTAGTTACTTTTAGGGATGTTTTCATTAATTTTTATGTTAAATTCACATTTCTGGACTTTACTATGAGTTTGTGTGTTTTTCTGTGATTTCAGGTATTTTCTGGCTGAAATTGAGGGACTTGAGCAAAAATCAGATTCAGAGGTAGAAGAAGGACTGCTGATGCTGTTGGATTCTGACCTCCCTGCACTCAAAGTGGATTTTCTGGATCTACAAAACTCAAAATGGCGCGCTTCCAATTGCGTTGAAAAGTCGACATTCAGGGCTTTCCAGAAATATATAATAGTCCATACTTTGGCCGATTTTAGACGACATAAAAGGGTATTGAACGCCAGTTCTACGCTGCTGTCTGGAGTTAAACGCCAGAAACACGTTACAAGCCAGAGTTGAACGCCAGAAATACGTTACAAACTGGCGTTCAACTCCAGAAAGAACCTCTGCACGTGTAACATTCAAGCTCAGACCAAGCACACACCAAGTAGGCCCCAGAAGTAGATTTATGCATCAATTACTTACTTCTGTAAACCCTAGTAGCTAGTTTATTATAAATAGGACTTTTTACTATTGTATTAGACATCTTGGGACGTCTGGTTCTTAGATAATGGGGGCTGGCCTCTCGGCCATGCCTGAACCTTTCACTTATGTATTTTCAACGGTAGAGTTTCTACACTCCATAGATTAAGGTGTGGAGCTCTGCTGTTCCTCATGAATTAATGCAAAGTACTACTGTTTTTCTATTCAATTCAACTTATTCCGCTTCTAAGATATTTATTCGCACTTCAATATGAATGTGATGAACGTGACAATCATCATCATTCCCTATGAACGCGTGCCTGGCAACCACTTCCGTTCTACCTTCAATTGAATGATTATCTCTTGGATCTCTTAATCAGAATCTTCGTGGTATAAGCTAGATTGATGGCGGCATTCATGAGAGTCCGAAAAGTCTAAACCTTGTCTGTGGTATTCCGAGTAGGACTCTGGGATTGAATGACTGTGACGAACTTCAAACTCGCGAGTGCTGGGCGTAGTGACAGACGCAAAAGGAGGGTGAATCCTATTCCAGTATGATCGAGAACCTCAGATGATTAGCCATACTGTGACAGAGCATTTGGACCATTTTCACAAGAGGATAAGATGCAGCCATTGACCACGGTGATGCCTCTAGACGATTAGCCATGCAGTGACAGCGCATCGGACTATTTTCCAAAGAGGATCAAAAGTAGCCATTGACAATGGTGATGTCCTTACATAAAGCCAGCCATGGAAAGGAGTAGGATTGATTGGATGAAGACAGCAGGAAAGCAGAGGTTCAGAGGAACGAATGCATCTCTATGCGCTTATCTGAAATTCTCACCAATGATTTACATAAGTATTTCTATCCTTATTTTATTATATAATTTTCGAAAACTCCATAACTATTTTATATCCGCCCGACTGAGATCTACAAGGTGACCATAGCTTGCTTCATACCAACAATCTCCGTGGGATCGACCCTTACTCACGTAAGGTTTATTACTTGGACGACCAAGTGCACTTGCTGGTTAGTTGTATCGAAGTTGTGAATGAAAGACAATTTATTAAGACGTGCGTACAGAGTTTTTGGCGCCGTTGCCTGAGATCACAATTTCGTGCACCAAGTTTTTGGCGCCGTTGCCGGGGATTGTTCGAGTTTGGACAACTGACGGTTCATCCTATTGCTCAGATTAGGTAATTTTCTTTTTGTTTTCTTTTCAAAAAAAATTTTTCAAAAATCTTTCAAAAAAATTTCTCATCTGTTTTCGAAAAAAAATAAAATAAAAATTCTTTTCAAAAATATTTAATTTATGTTCTTTAGAATTTTTAAGAATGAATTCTAGTGTTTCATGAAGCATGTGAAGCCTGGCTGGCTGTAAAGCCATGTCTAAATTCTTTTGGACTAAGGCTTCCAACCATCAGCATGGAAGCAAGTTAATTGGAATGTCAGCCGTGTCATGTCTGAGTTACATACAAAAGCTTGGCTGGCTATTAAGCCATGCCTAACCCTCAGATTGGAGCTTTAGAATAAGAATACAAGATTCCTGGAATTCATATTAAAAATTTTGAAATCCTTATTTTTCTTTTTCACACTAATTTTCGAAAAATATAAAAAAAAAATACAAAAAAATTAGAAAATCATAAAAAAATCAAAAATATTTTGTGTTTCTTGTTTGAGTCTTGAGTCAATTTTAAGTTTGGTGTCAATTGCATGTTCATCCTGCATTTTTCGAAAAAATCATGCATTCATAGTGTTCTTCATGATCTTCAAGTTGTTCTTGGTGAGTCTTCTTGTTTGATCTTGATGTTTTCTTGTTGTGTCTTTTCTTGTTTTTCATGTGCATTTTTGCATTCATAGAGTCTGAACATGAAAGATTTCTAAGTTTGGTGTCTTGCATGTTTTCTTTGCATATAAAAATTTTTCTAAAATATGTTCTTGATGTTCATCATGATCTTCAAAGTGTTCTTGGTGTTCATCTTGATATTCATAGTGTTCTTGCATACATTCATTGTTTTGATCCAGAATTTCCATGCATTGCATCATTTTTCATGTTTTTCTCTTTCATCATTAAAAATTAAAAAATAAAAAAAAATATATCTTCCCCTTTTTCTCTCTTAAAATTTCGAAAATTAGATTTGACTTTTTCAAAAATTTTTAAAATCTAGTTGTTTTTATGAGTCAAATCAAATTTTCAATTTAAAAATCTTATCTTTTTCAAAATCTTTTTCAAAAATCAAATCTTTTTCATTTTTCTTATTTTCGAAAATTATAAAAATATTTTTCAAAAATCTTTTTTCTTATCTTTATCACATAATTTTCGAAAATAACATCATCAATTAATGCTTTGATTCAAAAATTTCAAGTTTGTTACTTGCTTGTTAAGAAAGATTCAAACTTTAAGTTCTAGAATCATATCTTGTGATTTCTTGTGAATCAAGTCATTAATTGTGATTTAAAAAATCAAATCTTTTTCAAAACTAATTTCAAAATCATATCTTTTTCAAAAATATCTTCTTATCTTATCTTTTTCAAAAATTTGGTTTTAAAATATCTGCTCTAACTTCTTATCTTCTTATCTTTTCAAAATTGATTTTCAAATTTGTTTCAACTAACTAACTAACTTTTTGTTTGTTTCTTATCTTTTTCAAAACTACCTAACTAACTCTCTCTCTCTAATTTTCGAAAATCCCTTCCCTCTTTTTCAAAATTTCTTTTTAATTAACTAATTATTTTAATTTTTGATTTTAATTTTCGAAAATTACTAACCTTTTTCAAAAACTATTTTCGAAAATCACTAACTCTTTTTCAAAAATAATTTTTGAAAATTCTCTTTCTCTCTCATCTCCTTCTATTCATTTATTCATCTACTAACAATTCTCTTCATCTCACATCTCTGCTCTCCTCACCCTTGTGTTTCTTTCCTTACATTACATTCTTTTCTTCTTCTTTTCTTCTACTCACAAAGGGAACCTCTATATTTGGGTAAAAAGGATCCCTATTATTATTATTTTTCTGTTCCTTTTTTTTCATATGAGCAGGAGCAAGGACAAGAATATTCTTGTTGAAGCAGATCCAGAACCTGAAAGGACTCTGAAGAGGAAACTAAGAGAAGCTAAATTACAACAATCCAGCAAGCACCTTTCAGAAATTTTCGAACAGGAAGAGGAGATGGCAACCGAAAATAATAATAATGCAAGGAGGATGCTTGGTGACTTTACTGCACCTAATTCCAATTTACATGGAAGAAGCATCTCCATCCTTACCATTGGAGCAAACAATTTTGAGCTGAAACCTCAATTAGTTTCTCTGATGCAGTAGAACTGCAAGTTTCATGGACGTCCATATGAAGATCCTTTTCAGTTCTTAACTGAATTCTTGTAGATATGTGATACTGTTAAGACTAATGGAGTAGATCCTGAAGTCTACAGGCTCATGCTTTTCCCTTTTGCTGTAAGAGACAGAGTTAGAGTATGGTTGGACTCTCAACCTAAGGATAGCCTGAACTCTTGGGATAAGCTGGTCAAGGCTTTCTTAGCCAAGTTCTTTCCTCCTCAAAAGCTGAGTAAGCTTAGAGTAGATGTTCAAACTTTCAGACAGAAAGAAGGTGAATCCCTCTATGAAGCTTGGGAGAGATACAAGCAACTGACCAAAAAGTGTCATTCTGGCATGCTTTCAGAATGGACCATCCTGGATATATTCTACGATGGTCTGTTTGAATTAGCTAAGATGTCATTGGATACTTCTGCAGGTGGATCCATTCACCTAAAGAAAACGCCTGCAGAAGCTCAAGAACTTATTGACATGGTTGCTAATAACCAGTTTATGTACACTTTTGAGAGGAATCCTGTGAGTAATGGGACGCCTATGAAGAAGGGAGTTCTTGAAATTGATACTCTGAATGCTATATTGGCTCAGAATAAAATATTGACTCAGCAAGTCAATATGATTTCTCAGAGTCTGAATGGAATGCAAGCTGCATCCAACAGTACTCAAGAGGCATCTTCTGAAGAAGAAGCTTATGATCCTGAAAACCCTGCAATAGCAGAGGTGAATTACATGGGTGAACCATATGGAAACACCTATAATCCTTCATGGAGAAATCACCCAAATCTCTCATGGAAGGATCAACAAAAGCCTTAACAAGGCTTTAATAATGGTGGAAGAAACAGGTTTAACAATAGTAAACCTTTTCCATCATCTTCTCAGCAACAGACAGAGAACTCTGAACAAAATACCTCTAATTTAGCAAACTTAGTCTCTGGTCTGTCCAAGGCCACTGTAAGTTTCATGAATAAAACAAGGTCTTCCATTAGAAATTTGGAAGCACAAGTGGGCTAGCTGAGTAAAAGGATCACTGAAATCCCTCCCTGTACTCTCCCAAGCAATACAGAAGAAAATCCAAGGAGAGAGTGCAAGGCCATTGACATAACCACAATGGCCGAACCCAAAGAGGGAGAGGAGGATGTGAATCCCAAGGGGGAAGACCTCCTGGGACGTCCAGTGATCAATAAGGAGTTTCCCTCTGAGGAACCAAAGGAATCTGAGACTCATTTAGAGACCATAGAGATTCTATTAAACCTCCTTATGTCATTCATGAGCTCTGATGAGTATTCCTCTTCTGAAGAGAATGAGGATGTTACTGAAGAGCAAGTTACCAAGTACCTTGGTGCAATCATGAAGCTGAATGCCAAATTATTTGGTATTGAGACTTGGGAAGATGAACCTCCCTTGTTCACCAATGAACTAAGTGATCTGGATCAACTGACATTGCCTCAGAAGAAACAAGATCCTGGAAAGTTCCTAATACCTTGTACCATAGGCACCATGACCTTTGAGAAGGCTCTGTGTGACCTTGGTTCAGGGATAAACCTCATGCCCCCTCTCTGTAATAGAGAAACTGGGAATCTTTGGGGTGCAAACTGCTAAAATCTCATTAGAGATGGCAGACAATTCAAGAAAACAGGCTTATGGACAAGTAGAGGACGTGTTAGTAAAGGTTGAAGGTCTTTACATCCCTGCTGATTTCATAGTCCTAGATACTGGGAGGGATGAGGATGAATCCATCATCCTTGGAAGACCCTTCCTAGCCACAGCAAGAGCTGTGATTGATGTTGACAGAGGTGAACTATTCCTTCAATTGAATGAGGACTCCCTTGTGTTTAAAACTCGAGGTCATCCTTCTGTAAACATGGAGAGGAAGCATAAAAAGCTTCTCTCATTGCAGAGTCAACCAGAGCCCCCACAGTCAAACTCTAAGTTTGGTGTTGGGAGGCCACAACCAAACTCTAAGTTTGGTGTTGAACTCCCATATCCAAACTCTAAGTTTGGTGTTGGGGAGTCTCAATAATGCTCTGAACATCTGTGAGGCTCCATGAGAGCCCACTGTCAAGCTATTGACATTAAAGAAGCGCTTGTTGGGAGGCAACCCAATTTTTATTTTTAACTATATTTTTATTAGTTATATGTCTTTATAGGTACATGATCATGTGGAGTCACAAAATAAATCAAAAAAATTGAGAACGAAAAAAAAAAACAGCAGAAGAAAAATCACACCCTGGAGGAGGATCTCACTGGCGTTTAAATGCCAGTAAGAAGCATCTGGCTGGCATTCAACGCCAGAACAGAGCATGGTTCTGGCGCTAAACGCCCAAAATGGGCAGCATCTGGGCGTTTGAACGCCAGAATTGCACCCTGGAGAAGAGCTGGCGTTGAACGCCCAGAACAAGCATGGTTCTGGCGTTCAACGCTAGAAATGGGCAACAAATGGGCGTTCAACGCCCAGAACAAGCACCAATCTGGCGCTGAACACCGAGAGTTGTGTGCAAGGGTATATTGCATGCCTAATTTGGTGCAAGGTTGTAAATCCTTGAACACCTCAGGATCTGTGGACCCCACAGGATCACCTCAGGATCTGTGGACCCCACAGGATCCCCACCTACCTCCACTCACTTCTTCTCACCCTTCTTTCACACAATCCCATAAACACTCTTCCCCAAAACTCTTTACCAATCACCTCAATCTCTCTTCCCTATCACCACTTCACCACTCACATCCATCCACTCTTCCCCGTAAACCTACCTCATAAACCCCACCTACCTTCAAAATTCAAAATCAATTTCCCACCCAAAACCCACCCTTATGGCCGAACCTTACCCTCCTCCCTTCCGTATATATAGCCCTCCATTCTTCCTCATTTTCACACAACACAACCCTCTCTTCTCTTCTTGGCCGAATACACCTTTCCCTCCTCTCCTCCATATTTTCTTCTTCCTCTTCATCTCTTCTTTCTTCTCTTGCTCGAGGGTGAGCAATATTCTAAGTTTGGTGTGGTAAAAGCATAAGCTTTTTGTTTTTCTATTACCATTGATGGCACCTAAGACCGGAGAATCCTCTAGAAAAGGGAAAGGGAAGACAAAAGCTTCCACCTCCGAGTCATGGGAGATGGAAAGATTCATCTCCAAAGCTCATCAAGACCACTTCTATGATGTTGTGGCCAAGAAGAAGGTGATCCCCGAGGTCCCTTTCAAGCTCAAAAGAAATGAGTATCCGGAGATCCGACATGAAATCCAAAGAAGAGGTTGGGAAGTTCTAACAAACCCCATCCAACAAGTCGGCATCCTAATGGTTCAAGAGTTCTATGCCAACGCATGGATCACTAAGAACCATGATCAAAGTAAGAACCCGAATCCAAAGAATTATATTACAATGGTTCGGGGGAAATACTTAGATTTTACTTCGAAAAATGTGAGGTTGGCGTTCAACTTGCCTATGATGCAAGGAGATGCACGCCCCTATACTAGAAGGGTCAACTTTAATCAAAGGTTGGACCAAGTCCTCATGGACATATGTGTGGAAGGAGCTTAATGGAAGATTGACTCCAAAGGCAAGCCGGTTCAACTAAGAAGACTGGACCTCAAGCCTGTAGCTAGAGGATGGTTGGAGTTCATTCAACGCTCCATCATCCCCACTAGCAACCGATCTGAAGTTACTGTGGATCGGGCCATCATGATCCATAGCATCATGATTGGAGAGGAAGTAGAAGTTCATGAAGTCATCTCCCTTGAACTCTACAAAATAGCCGAAAAGCCCTCTCCTGGGGCAAGGCTAGCTTTTCCTCATCTTATTTTCCATCTATATTACTCAGCTGGAGCTTTTATAGAAGGAGACATTCCCATTGAGGAAGAGAAGCCCATCACTAAGAAAAGGATGGAGCAAGCAAGAGAGCCCATTCATGGATCTCAAAAGACGCATGAAGCTCATCACCATGAGATCCCGGAGATGCCTCAAATGCATTTTCCTCTACAAAACAATTGGGAGTAAATCAACACCTCCCTAGGAGAATTAAGTTCCAACATGGGACAATTTAGGGTGGAACATCAAGAGCACTCCATCATCCTTCATGAGATTAGAGAAGATCAAAAAGCAATGAGGGAGGAGCAACAAAGACAAGGAAGAGACATAGAAGAACTTAAGGACATCATTAGTTCCTCAAGAAGGAAATGCCACCATCACTAAGGTGGACTCATTCCTTGTTCTTACATTCTCTGTATTTCGTTTTCTATGTTAAATACTTATCTATGCTTGTGTCTTTATTACATGATCATTAGTATTTAGTAACTTTGTCTTAAAGTTATGAATGTCCTATGAATCCATCACCTCTCTTAAATGAAAAATGTTTTAATTCAAAAGAACAAGAAGTACATGAGTTTCGAATTTATCCTTGAACTTAGTTTAATTATATTGATGTGGTGACAATGCTTCTTGTTTTCTGAATGAATTCTTGAACAGTGCATATGTCTTTTGAAGTTGTTGTTTAAGAATGTTAAATATGTTGGCTCTTGAAAGAATGATGACAAGGAGACATGTTATTTGATAATCTGAAAAATCATAAAAATGATTCTTGAAGCAAGAAAAAGCAGCAAAGAACAAAGCTTGCAGAAAAAAAAATAGCGAAAAAAAAATAGAAAAAGAAAAAGCAAGCAGAAAAAGCCAAAAGCTCTTAAAACCAAGAGGCAAGAGCAAAAAGCCAATAACCCTTAAAACCAAAAGGCAAGGGTAAATAAAAAGGATCCCAAGGCTTTGAGCATCAGTGGATAGGAGGGCCTAAAGGAATAAAATCCTGGCTTAAGCGGCTAAACCAAGCTGTCCCTAACCATGTGCTTGTGGCGTGAAGGTGTCAAGTGAAAACTTGAGACTGAGCGGTTAAAGTCAAGGTCCAAAGCAAAAAAAGAGTGTGCTTAAGAACCCTGGACACCTCTAAGTGGGGACTTTAGCAAAGCTGAGTCACAATCTGAAAAGGTTCACCCAATTATGTGTCTGTGGCATTTATGTATCCGGTGGTAATATTGGAAAACAAAGTGCTTAGGGCCACGGCCAAGACTCATAAAGTAGCTGTGTTCAAGAATCATCGTACTGAACTAGGAGAATCAATAACATTATCTGAACTCTGAGTTCCTATAGATGCCAATCATTCTGAACCTCAATGGATAAAGTGAGATGCCAAAACTATTCAAGAGGCAAAAAGCTACAAGTCCCGCTCATCTGATTGGAGCTATGTTTCATTGATAGTTTGGAATTTATAGTATATTCTCTTCTTTTTATCCTATTTGATTTTCAGTTGCTTGGGGACAAGCAACAATTTAAGTTTGGTGTTGTGATGAGCGGATAATTTATACGTTTTTTGGCATTATTTTTAGTATGTTTTTAGTAGAATCTAGTTACTTTTAGGGATGTTTTCATTAGTTTTTATGTTAAATTCACATTTATGGACTTTACTATGAGTTTGTGTATTTTTCTGTGATTTTAGGTATTTTCTGGCTGAAATTGAGGGACTTGAGCAAAAATCAGATTCAGAGGTAGAAGAAGGACTGCTGATGTTGTTGGATTCTGACCTCCCTGCACTCAAAGTGGAGTTTCTGGAGCTACAGAACTCAAAATGGTGCGCTTCTAATTGCGTTGGAAAGTAGACATCCATGGCTTTCCAGCAATATATAATAGTCTATACTTTGGCCGAGTTTAGACGACGTAAAAGGGCGTTGAACGCCAGTTCTACGCTGCTGTCTGGAGTTAAACGCCAGAAACACGTTACAAGCCAGAGTTGAACGCCAGAAATACGTTACAAACTGGCGTTCAACTCCAGAAAGAACCTCTGCACGTGTAACATTCAAGCTCAGCCCAAGCACACACCAAGTGGGCCCCAGAAGTGGATTTATGCATCAATTACTTACTTCTGTAAACCCTAGTAGCTAGTTTATTATAAATAGAACTTTTTACTATTGTATTAGACATCTTGGAACGTCTGGTTCTTAGATCATGGGGGCTGGCCTCTCGGCCATGCCTGAACCTTTCACTTATGTATTTTCAACGGTAGAGTTTCTACACTCCATAGATTAAGGTGTGGAGCTCTGCTGTTCCTCATGAATTAATGCAAAGTACTACTGTTTTTCTATTCAATTCAACTTATTCCACTTCTAAGATATTCATTCGCACTTCAATATGAATGTGATGAACGTGACAATCATCATCATTCCTTATGAACGCGTGCCTGACAACCACTTCCGTTCTACCTTCGATTGAATGATTATCTCTTGGATCTCTTAATCAGAATCTTCGTGGTATAAGCTAGATTGATGGTGGCATTCATGAGAGTCTGGATAGTCTAAACCTTGTCTGTGGTATTCCGAGTAGGACTCTGGGATTGAATGACTATGACGAACTTCAAACTCGCGAGTGCTGGACGTAGTGACAAACGCAAAAGGAGGGTGAATCCTATTCCAGTATGATCGAGAACCTCAGATGATTAGCCGTGCTGTGACAGAGCATTTGGACCATTTTCACAAGAGGATAGGATGCAGCCATTGACCACGGTGATGCCTCCAGACGATTAGCCATGCAGTGACAGCGCATCGAACCATTTTCCAAAGAGGATCAAAAGTAGCCATTGACAATGGTGATGTCCTTACATAAAGCCAGCCATGGAAAGGAGTAGGATTGATTGGATGAAGACAGCAGGAAAGCAGAGGTTCAGAGGAACGAATGCATCTCTATGCGCTTATCTGAAATTCTCACCAATGATTTACATAAGTATTTCTATCCTTATTTTATTATATAATTTTCGAAAACTCCATAACTATTTTATATCTGCCTGACTGAGATCTACAAGGTGACCATAGCTTGCTTCATACCAACAATCTCCGTGGGATCGACCCTTACTCACGTAAGGTTTATTACTTGGACGACCCAGTGCACTTGCTGGTTAGTTGTATCGAAGTTGTGAATGAAAGACAATTTATTAAGACGTGCGTACAGAGTTTTTGGTGCCGTTGCCTGAGATCACAATTTCGTGCACCAGTGATCGATCTCTCAACGTCGATTGGGGTATTATCCTCAATGTAAGCTCCAACTGTTACACAGAGGTGGTAGATGAGATGAAGGAATTCTATCCTTTCTTGAGTGGAGGGCTTGTCAGCTACTTTGTAAATCTCTTGAGGGATCACCTCATGTACCTCCACCTCATTGACGGGCATAATGCAGTGGATCATCAATGCTCTCTCGACTGTAACCTCAGAGTGGTTACCCGTAGGGATGATCGAACGTTGGATGAACTCCAATAATCCTCTATCCACTGGCTTAAGGTCAAGCCTACCTAGTTGGTAAGGCTTACCTTTAGCATCCCTCCTCCACTGAACTCCAGGTACACAGATGTCAGCAAGAACTTTCTCCAGCCTTTAGTCAGTATTGACTCTTCGAGTGTATGAGTGAGGGTCATTTCGTGGCTCTGGCAGTTGTAGCGCTACCCTCACACTTTCAGGGCTAAAATCCAGAATGTGCCCTCTGACCATGGTGTGCCAATTCTTTGGCGGGTTCACGCTTGTATCATGCCTCTTTGTGACCCAAGCGTTGGCATAAAACTCTTGAACCATTAATGTCCCCACCTCGGTCACGGGATTGGCCAGAATTTCCCAATCTCATCTCAGAACTTGGTATAGGATCTCTGATGATGAGAGAATTATGCTAATTTGGATTTAGACAAAATAACTTCTGTTGCAAGTATAGTCCAAACCGGCAATGGATCCTCTCAATGGATCCTTGCAATGAAATGATCTTGTTATTGGCTATTGGGGAAAGTGGGGTTGGATGATATCAATTGGAAAGAAATATAAATGACAATAAAATAAAGATGCATGCAAGTAATTAAATGGAAAGCAAGTAAAAGCAATGGAAATGAGAATTAAATGGCAAGATGGACTCTTGGCAAGAATTGGGGAACTAAGGATTCTTATCCTAGTTGTGGACCACAAACATGGTAATTGTATGGAATTAATCCCAATTAGTCAATCCTAACATCGAGAATTAGTCAAAAGGGTATAATTGATCACAATTCCTAGCCAACTCTATTAATGGAAGGCTTAGAGTTAGTGGAAACCAAATCAATTAACAATCCTCACACAATGTGGAATGGACATCCACCACTCAAATTCACCCAATTACCCAATTTTCCAACCAAGAGCGTGAAAAACTAGGCAAAAATCCAACCAAGTATTTTATCAAACACTTGGTGGGCATAAAAAGAAAGCATGGTAAAATAACAAGAAATAATAAATTCTATACTACCAAAAGCAAGGAAAGTAAGAATAACAACTCAATTAAATAATAAAAGAACATAAAACATAAATTGCATTAAATGGAAATCAAAATAACCAGAGTGCTCATAAACATAAAAAGTAACTAAAATGAGAAATTAACAAGATAAACTAAGCAAATTAAAGCAATAGAACAAAGAAAGATAGAAGAAACTAGATGAAAACAAGAATTAAAAAGAGAAATTACAAAGAAATTAAACTAAGAAACCCTAATTCTAGAGAGAATGGGGAGTTTCTATCTTTAGAATGTGACCTACACGATGCTAAAACTAACCCTAATTGCTCTCCCCCTTTCACATAGAATGATGGCCCTTTGATATAGCACTCAATCAGCTTCAGAAAGTCCAAAATTGGGCTCTCGAGGCCCAGAAACGACCCCAGCGATTCGCAATAAATGAGTCACGCACTGGGACTTGTGCGTACACACAGAAGTTATGCATGGGCACACGTGCTGATTTCTGTACTTGTGTGTATGCACAGGGCTGTGCTTGGGCACAGGTGCTGATTTTGACCCTTGTGCATAGGCATAGAAGGTGTGCATGGGCACACTCTGAAATGCTTCTCTCCTTTGATTTTTTCATGTTTTCTCCTAATTGTATGCTTCTCTTCCACCCTTGTCAAGCCATTCCTGCCTATTACTCCTGAAATTACTCATCAAACATATCAAGGCATCGAATAGAATGAAAGTGGAATAAAATTGAATAAATTAAGCACAAAATAGTATGTTTTCACAATTGGACATAATTTAGAGAGAAAACACAAAAACATGCTATTTAGGTGAATAAATGTGCATTTATATGATGAAAATCTACTCAAATCAAACAAAAATATATCTTCAAATATGGATTCATCAATCTCCGAGTATTCATCGCCTTTCAGCTTGAAGGGGACCTCGGGAATCACCCTTCTTCTTCCTCACCACGTCATAGAAATGGTTTTTATGGGCCTTGGTGAGGAATCTTGTGGTTTCCCAAGGCTCAGAGGCGGGGGCTTTTCCTTTTCTTTTTCTTGAGGATTCTTCTGTCTTTGGTGCCATGAAGGTAAAAATAAGGAGCAAAAAGCGGAGCTTCCAATACCAAACTTAAGAATTTTACTTGTCCTTGAGCAAATTAAAAAAAAGAAAATAAAAAGTAACGGAAATAGAAGAAGTAGAGGGGTGGGATATGGATAGGCTTCGACCTTTGGGGGGAAGAAAGCAAAAATGAAGAGAGGGAATGTATATGGTGAAGAGTGTTAAAGAGGAGAGGAGTAGTGAAGGTGGATAAAGTGAGGGGTATTTGTAGGAGTGGGGTGGGGTGCATTCGGTCATGGGGAGGGAAAAATGGTGGGGGATTTGAAATTAAATGTGAATAAGGTTGGTGGAAAAAGAAATTGATGGTATTGATGAGAGGTTATTGGGTAGAGTGAAAGGTGGGGTTAGGAAATCAAAGGAAGTGATGGGTGATGGGATGGATGAATGTAGATGGAAAAGTGGCTGAAAGAGGAGAGAGAAAGGATAAGAGTGAGTAAATGGTGAAGTGGTTGGTGGTTGGGTATTATCCAATGGCTAAAGAAGACTGAAAATTCGAATCCCTTGCTGCCTCCCCATGGGCGTTCACCTCCAGGCTGGGCGTTGGATGCCAGAGGGGGATCCTTTTTTTTAAGGGCGTTCAATGCCAAGAATGGCATTGAACACCCTAGGGGGATAAAAATTTGGCTTGGTTCCACTCCCATTTGGACGTTTAATAGCCAACTTTGGAAACCCTCCTCTGGCACTGAACGCTAGATCTGGCATTTTTACCCCAGTAGGGATATCCTTCAAGGTGTTCTGTTTGTCCTGCTGTGCTTTTCTGTGTCTGTTCTAAGTACTGTACATGATCATAAACGTTAGAAAAAGGAGAAAAACTATGAAAATCAATAGAAAATAAAATGTTATGTAATCAAATTCAAATAGATTAAAATAACATAAAAGAAAGTAAAAGTAAACTATAGGATACATATGGTTTGGTTGCCTCCCAACAAGCGCTTCTTTTACCGTCATTAGCTTGACGGACAGCTCCTTTTATAGAGGTTCATACCCCTCATGGTGAACTTTCTTCTTGTGCTCTCGTGAATCAGTTCAACATGCTCCAGAGACAGGATCCGATTCACAGTATGTGGTATGACTGGACTTCTTGTGAAGACAACTCTCATGCCAGGTGAGAGATTTTCAGTAAGAATTTTCTTTTTCCTCCAGCCTTTGGGTACTTTCTTCTTGGTGCCTCCTTCATCAATGGTTGGTGGTAGATTCCCAACACCAAACTTAAGTTTAATGTTAGGGGGCTCTGTGTAGCTCTCCACTGAGAGAGAAGGTTGAAACACTAACTGTTGTATGGTAGTACCTCCTTTGTCTAGGAGAGAATGAGGTTTGGGAATCGTAAACAGAATATGATTCTCCCACAACCTCAAAATTAACTCTCTTTTTCTCAACATCTATCAAGGCCTTCCCAGTAGCTAGAAAGGGCCTTTTAAGGATGATGGAGTCATTCTTGTCCTCTCCAGTGTCAAGTATCACGAAGTCTGTAGGGAGGTAAATGTCTTCAACTTTTACAAGGTCGTTCTCCACCATTTCATATGCTCGTTTTAGGGACTTGTCTGTCATCTCCAGTGATATCCTTGTGGGGTGCACCTCTTGAATCCCTAGCTTTTTCATTGCAAAGAGAGGTATCAAATTTATGCTTGATCCAAGGTTCATAGTTCCTTCTCAAACGTGATGGTCCCTATAGTGCAGGGAATCAGGAAGCTTCCAGGATCTGGCATCTTCTGAGGTAGCTTCTTCTGCACAAGGGCACTGCACTCCTTGGTCAGCACTACAGTTTTATCTCACCTTAGGGCCTTCTTCTCAGAAATCACACTTCTCAAACAGGCCATATAGGGGGGTTTCTTCTCCAACTCCTCAGCAAAAGAAATATTGATTTGCAACTTCTTGAAGATTGCCAAGAATTGAGCAAGTTGCTTATCCTCAGCCTCCTTTTGTGCATTCAAAGAGTGTTGTGCTTCAGGATCTTTCATCTCCATAGGGGCGTGTACAAGTTCACTCCCAGCCTTCTCTTGCGCCTCGTTCTCCTTCAATTCCTCAGCAGCATGCTCCTTAACGATTTCGGCCTTCTTGTCCACAGTGAGGGCCTTGCATTCTTCCCTTGGGTTTATCTTTGTATTGCTGGGAAGAGTGTTGGAATATCTCTCAGGTATCCTATTGCTCAACTGACCCACTTGTATCTCCAAGTTCTGAATTGAAGACCGAGTTTTTGCCATAAAGCTATGGGTGGTCTTGGAGAGATCAGAGACTATTATGGCTAAGTCAGAGAAGCTTTGTTTAGACGTCTCTATGTGCTTCTGAGAGGGCTGGAACTGCCTATTGTTGAATCTATTTGGATAGTTCCACACTGATTGTTGTTGAAGCCTTGTTGAGGCCTTTACTGATCTCTCCATGAAAAATTTGGGTGATTCCTCCATTCCAGATGAAAAGTATTCCCATAGGAATCATTGTTGAGATTCCTAGATGAATTTCCCATGTAATTTATTTCTTCCATAGTGGGATGGTCAATGTCACACATGTCCCCTCCATAGGATGTATCTTGAGTACTAATAGCTGAAACTTGCATCCCGACCAAGTGTTTTGACATCATGTTTATCTGCTGGCACATGAGCTTGGTCTTTGCCAAAATTGTGTCCAGTGTGTCCACTTCCATGACTCCTCTCTTCTGAGTAGTCCTAGTGTTCACAGGGTTCCTCTTAGAAGTATACATGTACTAGTTATTGGCAACCATATCAATAAGCTCCTGTGCCTCCTCAGGCGTCTTCTTCATGTGGAGTGAACTACCTGCAGAGTAATCCAATGACGTCTTGGCCATCTCAGAGAGGCCATCATAGAAGATCTTTAACATGGTCCATTTTGAAATCATATTAGGAGGGCATCTCCTGATCAACTACTTGTACCTCTCCCAAGCCTCATAGAGGGACTCTCCCTCTTTCTGTATGAAAGTCTGGACTTCCACTCTAAGTTTACTCAGCTTCTGGGGTAGAAAGAACTTGGCCAGAAATCCAGTGACCACCTTGTCCCACGTGTCCAGGGTCTCCTTGGATTGAGAATCCAACCGTAACTTTGCTCTATCCCTTACAGCAAATGGAAAGAGCATGAGTTTGTAAACCTCCAGGTTTACTCCATTAGTCTTAACAGTATCACAGATCTGTAGGAATTCAGATATGAACTTATTGGGGTCTTCCAGCGGGAGTCCATGGAATTGATAATTCTGTTGCACTAGAGTGACTAGTTGAGGCTTGAGCTCGAACTTGTTTGCACCGATGGCAAGTATGGATATGCTATGCCCATAGAAGTCAGATGTGGGTATAGTGTATGAACTAAGGACCTTCCTTGTGTGCTCTTCATCATTCGAATCAGCTGCCATAGTGGTTTCTTCAGCTTCCTTCTCAAAATTTTCGGTGAGATTCTCTCCGGCTTTGTGTGCTTTAGCTTGTTTCAAACGCCGCCTTAAGGTCCTCTCAAGTTCAGGATCAAGATCAAGAAGGAATTTCTTGTCCCTGTTCCTGCTCATAAACAATCAAGAAAAGAGAAAGAGTGGGAGTCTCTATGTCAAAGTATAGAGGACTCCCAGTGAGATATCTTAAAAGAAATAAAAGAAGATAAGGTAGCAAGTAACTAAAAGATTCAAAACAAGAATGCAAGAATTAACCTACACTTTTTGAAAATTAAAAAGAGAGAGTGTTTTCTTAAAGGTTTTCAAAAATAAAAAAAAGAAAAGAAACACCAAAGAAACACCAAACTCAAAATTTGAATTTGAATGAAAATTAGAATAACTAAAATAAAATTCAAAAATTTAAAAAGAAAATTAATTAAATACTAAAGAAAATCACCAATGGGACACCAAATTTAAAATTTGAAATTAAATAAAAATAAGATAAAGATGCAAGAATTAATTTAAAAATATTTGAAAATTAGAAAGAAAGGGTTTTAAAAATTTTGAAATTTAAAATGAAAAAAACACCAAACATAAAATTTGAAATTAAATAAAAGATAAGATAACTAAAACAAATTCAAAATTAAGGGGAAAGATAAATAAGATAAAACTCGAAAATTAAGGGAAATAACAAAATAAAATTTTTCGAAAAATCCAAAAGAAAAGAAAAACACAAATATGACACCAAACTTAAAATCTAAAAATAAAAAAATTAAGAAAAAGCATACAAAATAAGAACCCAAAATTAAAAAGAAAAATAATTAAACAAAAACTAGTAACAATACCTAATCTAAGCAACAAGACAACCGGTAGTTGTCAATCACGAACAATCCCTGGAGTGAGGGTTGATTCCACGAGAATTTTTGGATTGAGCAAGCAATAGCTATCTTGTTGGACTTAGTCAGGCAAACGGTGAAAGATTGTTGTTGGTGTAAATGCATATGATAGAATAACAAAGAAGGCAATAAAAGGTTGCTGTAAGATCAATATGTGAAAACAGTTAAGGACTCATAGATGTTTATCTTTTCGGATCAATACTTCTTACTAACTATTTTAACAATGAATGATTCATTCTATGACAAACTGTAACTGATTAAACCCTAATTCCTTAGCGATTTAATCTCCTCAGATCTTTATCAAACGCCAGGGTCAATGGTCATTCAATACGAATTAGAGGCAGTTCAGAAAACTAGTTTGGCGCCACAAAAACCTCAATTACCCAAAGCTAACCAGATTTTATGTCACATATCCTAATTAGTCCTTGGCAATTCGCAGTCTAGGAGGTGTGTTCTCAAGTTGTAGTTCAGGCGACCTTGGTCAGAGTATCACTAGAACTCATGTAGAAAAAGGGTTCATACTTCCATTCCACCCAATTTCATTAGTATTAAGAACGATTCATCAAAGAGGATTCTTTCTTTCTCTAATTCATCTTCAATGATCAACATGTTTTCATTGAAAATCATGGAATTTCTCACCTCTACAACTTTTTCTAATTCTTTTTCAGTGGGCAACTTCTTTTCTTCAAAAATCATGGAATTTCTTGCCCTCCAATAGCTAATTTAGCAAGGTAGAAAATAATCCCCTCTTTAGAGACTTTTAATCGTGCTCGCAATCTATTCTTTTAGGTTTGTCTCCTCCAGCCTCAGTTCCCAACATGAAGGGGATGTGAACTAGAATATCTTGGCAAATTTGTAGTGCCTGAAGATTTGCACATTAGTCTCTTCTTCCTTCCAACATCTAGTGCAGATTGGTGAGCAATTCATCCCACTTCAACTTAAGCTCTTCTTTGTTGGCGGCAAGTTATGCAAAAATCTCCAAGTGAAGTTCAAAATTCTTGGAGGTGCTTTGATCTTTCATAACTCCTTCCAAGTACTCTCTTCTTCCTCTTGATTTATGATGAAATTATGTGATTGATTTCTGTGCAGGGTTTTAATTTCATGAAAGACAAATTTGATCTAAAAATTTTAATCTCTAGCTTTCTTCCAAATGAATTTGTCTGCCTGCTTTGGCTTAGGGATTGGGATGTCCAAAATCTACTTAGCTTTGAATGGTAGAAAAATTTAATTTATTAGGCTTCTGTTCCATTCCTTTTCATGCACGTACACTTGCCAATCTAGTCGCTGATTTGCATAACAAGTAAATACATGTCGACATAGAATCCAGTCCACTTGGAATTCACCACAGTCACAACGTTATTGACGTAGGTCAACTGCATACTCCACTCCACTAGGCAGATGCACTTCAAAGACCTCATTCCATTTGTTGAAATAATTAACCTAGATGTTTCACAATGCACCTTGATTTGCATGTAATTTGAAGGTCACAAGCTCAGAAAAAACATGTCCAGCATTAATGCGAGCCTCATTCTTGCCTCTTTTCCTGGTGAACAACTCATTAAGCCTATAAATTATTGACAAGTGTAGTGACTAGGAAATTGCCCGCCTCTTTCAAGACCGAATTGATGCACTCCACTAGATTCATGGTCATATGACTCCATGATGCCTAGGCATCTTAGGCTAGTTTCACAAGCCTTTTTCATTAGTTTTTACTTGGTTTTCATGCATTTCTTAGGAAATAAGTAAGCATTTGGATGAGAATTGTATTCATGCCTTGATTCAATCAAACATTGTTAATTATGTACATTTTTATGAGATTTATGAAATAATTGTTTGATGCTATCAATGATGCAATATCTTATGATTATGGCAAGACTTTGATGCATTTGTTTGGTTGATGATAAGTAAGAAGAAGCAAGAGAAGGGCAAAAAAGCAGAGGAAGCAACATTGGTGGCCAAAATTGGCTCACCAACGTTGCCACAAACATTGGCAAAGGAAGGACTAAGCAACGTTGGTGGCCCTATTTGGCTCACCAACGTTGCCATGAACGTTGATTATGTAAGAAGAAGCAATGTTGGTGGCCAAAGTGGCTCACCAACGTTGCCACAAACGTTGCTCACAATGTTCCAAGGCTTAACAAGCAACGTTGGTGGCTGGTGATGGCCAAAAGTGGATATTGGAATTTTTTTCTAAAAATAAGATAGGCGTTGCAATTATAATCCCAAACCCACAATCAACCAACATCAAAGTTTGAATTCAAACATGTCACTATTCTAAACCATTTCAATTCTCGGAGTTTTCAATTTCCGGATCGTCTCCCAAGGACACTTGAGATCAATGAGTGTACAATTCTTGTTGTGATGCTCAAGGGGTTTCCAATGAAGAGATGAACATATAAAGAAATGAAATAACATTCAAAATTGTAATAAATAAACTAATAAAGGAATTAAAAAGCTAACTATGCAATATAGACAAATAAGGTATAAAAAAGATTAATGTAAATGTGTGTGAAAGACTTAAAGCATAAATGGAATCTTGGCTTGGAATGAGCTAAGGGTCCTTTCCTTGTTGAAACCACAACTATGACAATTAGAATAGATTAATCTCACTTAGTCAACCCTCACATCGGAGAGTAAGTTAAATAAGCATAAGTGTTCTTAACCCACAAATCCTAACTTGCTTGTTAATTACCTTAGTAACAAATTAGCGTTAGTGGGAACAAGAACAATTAAATACCCAAGAATCGCCACTAAATGTTGGACTTTCAACTCTAGGAACCCAATTGCTCATTTTTTCCAAGCCAAAAAATAGAAAATTAGCCCATAATCATAATTGACATTTTGTCAAACACTTGGTGGGCAAAAACACTAAACATGGGAAAAATGAAAAAATGCTTGAAACTAAGGGCAATAAATGATCTCAATCAACAATCATAACTCAAGCAAGCATATAAAAATCATCAACCATCAAATTCATCAACAAAAAATTGAAATTGCAAAAAGTAGATAAAATTGAACTATGACTTTAATTACAAGAAAGAGTGTGAAAAATGTAACTATAAAGAGTAGCAACAAAGAGATACTTACAATGGAAGCTAGAAAAATCCAAGATAAAAAATAGAAATGGCACTTGAATGTAAAATCCTAATATAAACCCTAATAGAGTTGAGAGAAAGCTTAGAGAAATACTAACTACAAAACTTCCTACTACTCCTCCTAAACTATGATAATGTTATGCTATGCTATGGTCTCTATTTTTCCCTTTATTATGAGCTATTGGCTTCAGAAATGGGCCTCCAATTCATCAAAATCACGAGTCACGTGCAATTTTAATGAAGGCATGTGCGGGTACCTGTGCGTACGCACAGACGTGTACGCACGCACACTCTGCCAAAATCTCTGCCTGTGCGTATGCATAAGAGGTTGTGCACATGCACACTAGGCGATGCTCTGGATGGTCGCGTGATGCGTATGATGCAGCTCACACGCACGCTTCACTCTACTTTGATGCCTGTGTGTACGCACGTAGGTCTGTGCGTACGCACATATCGCTTTACTCTTCTCGTTTGATTCTCCATGCTTTCTCCTCTTTGCATTGTCCTCTTCCATTCTCTCCAAGTCATTCCTACCTTATACATCTGAAATCACTCACAAACAACATCAATGTATCGAATGGAAGGCAAATAGGATTAGAATTGATCAAATTAGGCATAAAAGAGCATGTTTTCCTAATAAGGCACAACTTAGGAGGAAAGTTCAAAAGCATGCTATTTAAGGGAATAAGTGCAAGTTTATATGATGAAATCCATTCAATTTCAACCAAAAATCATCATCATATATGGATTCATCAATTCTCCCACACTTAAACACTTGCTTGTCCTCATGCTAATCACACTCAAAGGAGATAGATGGAAGGGAAAACAATTTATTCTATGTACTACCTAAATGCATACAACTATCCTAAAGGTTACTTATTAATATGTACTACGCTGAAAGTTAGTAAAACAAACCATGAAATTCCAATCCATTATAAGAAAGCTTTAGGGCCAAGACATAGAGTTCATGCATCAAGATCAATGTCCAAAGAATTGAATTGAAATTTTCAAAAGTAACCAACAAACAACTTGCAAGAAGATACAACATGAGATGTAAGAACATAGAATTGAGCGATCGAACCCCTCACCGAATGTGTATTCACTCAATTCGCTCAGTGTTTAGGGCTTATCACTCAATTCTTCTTTAATCATGCTTTTCAAAGAATTGCAAGTCATCTAACAATCAAATTGTATTTGATGCATGAAAAACAAATATCATGAGGTCTTTGGAGGGTTGTAATGGGGCTAGGGTTTAGGTAGGATAAATATGGTTAAGTGGACTTAAAGAATTAGTTCTTTGATTAGCTTAAGTGTCCACCTAATCCTATATCACCTATATACACATGACAATACAACCTATCTACCCATTTTTCTCCTATCTCACCTTTACTCATGCATTTTCTTTTCAAATCATGAATATATGCATCCTTTATTTAACTTTTATTTCACATTCTATTATGCACAAGGTTTTTTTTTTAATTACAACATTTCTTGTCTTTGTTAGCACAAGAGATGCATATGACTTAAACAATGAATGCATGAGTATTACTCAATTGCCAATTTTTTTCACAATGAGTTCCATGCTTTTATCATCAATGCTTCCCAACAAATTCCCCCACATTTAGAATGTACACACTACTCCACCCAAGCTAATCAAAGAGTAATTCAGGGACATCAATAGTTTTTTGCTTAAGGGAGAATAATGTGCTAAGAATCGGAACAAAGGGGGATTTAAAGGCTCAAAAGAGGTTCACAAAGGTAAATGCAAGGGTTGGCCATATAGGTTAGTGAGTTCAACATCAAAGATGGCCTCAATCATGTTAAATGCATCCAAACAATAAATACAGGACATAAAGATTCATGCAAATTAAAGATCACAATCAAAAAGGAGTATAATCATACAAGAACTAACATTATGGTTGAAAGTATGCAACCATCTATTAGAGCTCAAATCTCACAAGGTATGTTATTCTAGCTCTTTTTCTATGTTCTATAAACAGAATACTCCAAGCAAGTTGAAAAACACAATTTTTCTTCAATTCAATCAATGGCTCACCCTAAGAAAGATTTCATGGAAATTTCTTGGTGTTTCACCAAACTTATTCACTCCATCATGCAACATGCAAACATTAACTACTATATAACTATAAACACTAAAGAGATATATACAAACAAACCAACCAAGGTGCAATAGAAATAAAACTACTAAAAATGAGGAAAAGAGGACTAAAAATGTATTGAAAAGTGTTCTGAGAAAAGAATTTTTACCACCCACAAAGTCGCCAATCCTCCCCCACACTTAGTTCATGCACGGTCCTCCGTGCATGCTTATGATCCGGGAGAATGATAACCTCGGGGGTCCACCTTCAGCCGGTGGTCTCGGGCATGGGTTGCTCACCTTCATTATCTTCCTCCCTAACTAACTTGGATTAAGCTGTGGGAGTTGGGCCGGGGTCTCTTCCTTCTAGCTTTGCTGATATCCACTCGAAACGCTTGTGCTTCAGTTGCTCCATGTTGTGGATATTGTGTAAGATGTCTCGGAATAAGTCCGAAAGAGACCGGAGAAACGGTAAAGGAGTTGATGAAGTTGGTATACTTGATGGTGGTGTTGTGGGTGCCTTCCTCTTGGGGGTCTCTTCTTTGTTGATCCTTCTAATTCTCCCCTCGGAATGAACTTGTTGCCTCTTGGAATCTCGAACATGATGTCCGTCAGTTGCCTCTCTACCCCCGCTGCTATTGCTAAACGCATCACCATCGATGGAAAAGCAATGTTGATCTTCTTCTTCTCAACGAGTTTCCAAATCGATGTGTGTATCAAAGACACAATGGCTATGTTCTTTTCTTCCATAATAGCCTAAAGTAGCAAAGCAGTTTTGAGTCTGACATGGGTAACATGGGTGTTAGGAATGATGTAGTCCGCCACCATTTGATGCCAAATACGAGCCTCGACATTCAAATTGGAGTAAGAAATACTAGTGGGAACAGATTTTCTCCCTTTGCTAAACTCCCAAGATGCACTGGGACGGCCAATTCTCTCAAGAATAGGAGCCAAAGATATCCTCCCCTTGAACACATTCACTTTGATTCTTGAATAATCATTCTTCTCAAGCGGAATGTGGGAGATTTTCAAAAGAGCTTCTAGAGCCTTGTTCGAAGTGTCCAACCTCTTTCTCCGGAGGAATACCGACTCTGCTTCCCAAGCTTGGTAGTTGGCGTAGAATTCCCGCACCATGGATTCATTAACTTCAATTGGGTATTGCTCAAGAAATTTCCAATCAGGTGAGGCAATCCGTTCATGGATGAACGCCTTGTATTTGTTTGGAACCTTTAGCGTTCGCTCCCAATGGATTTCTCTTTTCTCAATTTTTTCATATCGGAAGTCGGCTCTTTGGTTAACCAAGATATTTGGTCTATCACTTGGGCGATCCATGAAGTAAGGTCTAGGTGGGCAAGTTGTAGGTTGCACAACCGGTGGAGTAACCAGTGCTTTACCTTTTTTCTGCATCCTAAAATGAGAACAAAAGATTTACGAGATCATAGGGCAACAATAAAATAAGAGTAACGATGAAGCACAATTAAGGTCAAGAAAATTAAATTCTTAATTGGAAGCTTTTAAAATAGTGTGATTTACAAGGAGACAGTGTGTATTCCAAGGGTGCGCGCGGTTAGAACACACACACCAGCCGGATACAACGGCGATCACACTCGGAACCAATCAAAGCTCAATGCTTCTCAATTAAGTGCTTAAGTTTCAAATCTAAAACATGAACATGAAAGCAACTTCAAGCAAACACCAAATGATGCATTTGAAATCTTTGAATTGAAATGGTCATTAAGGTTGTCGGCGTGAAAGTTCATTAATAAAAGAGTTGCAGAACAACAATAACCATTCAAGCAAAGTGAAGTGTCATTTGTTCATCTTCAAGAAGTAGTAATCACATGTACAATGTCCTTGATTTAAAGCCAAAAGATGTTTGATCAAGACATCATAAAAATTGAAAATTTGTAAAGTGATCACTTAACCAAAATTCCAAGATGAACAATGATATTTGAAATCCATCAAGTACAATGCATTTGCAAACAAATCACCCATCAAAAAAATACAAGAATCAAGAAGGATGTGGGTGGTTGGAACTTCAAGCTTAAGAACAAGAAAATGCATTGGTAAATTCAACTTGATCATCATCAAAAGTCATAATTGAAGTTGCAGAATTCATACAACATGCCAAACAAGAGATATATTGAAAGCATATGACGGCCATGTCATACGAATCAAACAAAAGTTTCATTAAGGCATTTCATCAAACATGTGGTATGCAATGTGCAAACTTATCACAATTAAGCTCAAATTTGATCATAATCAACCCAACAATCAAGTATTAACACTTGCAATACAAAGGGAAACAAAGAAAGTAATAAACTTAATCTAAGTAACATGAAAAGAAAATAAAAACAACTTCAAAGATCAACGTAAAAAGAAAATGAGAACCTGAAAATTGAAGGTTGAAGAAAGAAAGAATTAGAGAGGAAACAATGGCACTTCTTATAGCCATTGCGAGCTTGCGGCAATTAGCTTTGCCCGAGATACACCGGAGTAGGAAAACTCACCAGTGGTAATGAAAGAAAAGAGAAAGAAAAGAAGGAACGAAAGAAAATAGAAGTAAGAGAGATTTCATGTGAGAAAGAGAGAGAGAGAGAGAGAGAGAGAGGGGCGGCGGCTGACGGCAGCAGGGTCGCCTGAGGGGGATAGGCTGGGGGTGAGTAGCAGTGGAGAAGAGAAGAAGTGAAGAAGTGGCTGTCTCAACAAGGGAGGTTACCCTGTTAACGCCCAAGTCGAGTTATGTGCGTACACACACATGTCTGTGCGCACGCACAGAAGACAAGAAAGAGAAAGGTGCGAACGCACACAGCGTGTGATCGCTGTAAACAGAGGGTGTGAAAAGGGGTATGCGGGCGCACAACAATGAACGCGCGCACAGGGGTCGCTAGAAAGAGGGGTGTGTGCATACACACAAGCAGGTGCGCATGCACAAGATGTGAAAAAGAGAGGGATGCGAGCGCACAAAGCGTGCGATTGCCCCTAACAGAGGGGTTGCATCAGAGTGTGCAGACGCACAAGGTCGTGCGCTCGCACAGATGGCTTCTCTCTTTCTTTTCTTTTCTTTTTTTCTTTTTTTTTTTTGAAAAGAAATTGCTTGAGGAAAAAAAATCTTCTGTGCGTGCGCACACAAGTCTGTGCGCACGCATAGAAGCAAAGACAGGAGGGTCGACGTGCACAAGCCATGCCAACGCTCCCACCAGAGGAGCTGCATATTGGTGAGCGGAAGCACATGTCTGTGCAGCCGCACAAAGAGCGCGATAAGGGATATGCGTGCGTACGCACAAGGTGGTGCGCACGCACAGATCATGGAAAACAGGGCAGTGCCCATGCACAGATTGTGCTGGTGCTGCGAACAGAGGGCACTACAAGGAGTGTGCGGGGCGCACAGGCTTGTGCGTACGCAAAGAGGCACTGTTCTATAAAATTTTTCTTTCAACAACTAAGGCACCAAGCCTTAGTACAAGCAACATTTCATCCCCAATCATACTAGCATTCATATATTCATGATCCACAAGCAATACAATTTCTCTAACTCACAAACATCAAAACAATCCTAAGCAAATCATCGTAACACAAGAAAGCAATTAAATCAACGAGCTATAAACAAAAGGTAAAGTTAGAACAATTTTACCATGGTGGGGTGTCTTCCACCAAGCACTTTATTTTAGAGTCCTAAGTTGGACTTGCATGATTTCATTGATCAATTTGAAACCTCTCCAAGGAGAAAAATCTCCAACTCCTTGGTATTCTTGGGTTGAGTGTTATCCATTGAACTAAACTTCTTGACAACATTCTCTTCTTCTTCCTCCTTGCTGAACTTAATTACTTGATCTTCAATTATATCGCAACCAAAGATAGAATAGCCTTCAAGAACGGGCTTCTTGTATTCCTCCAAAGTAAATTTTACTACCTTGCCATCGACCTTAAAAGAGTAGGCTCCCAAATGTGCATCCAGCTTGAACCGGGATGTCTTTAAAAATGGTCTTCCTTAGAGAATGGATGATGGCTTGTCTAGGTCAATGGGAGGGGTCTCCAAGATGTGAAAATCTACCGGGAAGAGTAATCCTTGGATGTCAACTAGGACACTTTCCGCAATCCCTACAACTGACACAATGCTCTTATCTGTGATAAACCCATATTTTGTGATATATTTTGTGCTTAGTTTGAGTGATTTATTCAATCCTTCACCCACTTATTCATATTAATTGCATGGTTTTACTTTTCCTTCCTTATTATGTGATGTATGTGAAAAACATGTTTCCAATGCATAAAAATAATTATTTTAATTACCTTTATTTCCATTCGATGCCGTGATTAGTGTGTTGAGTAGTTTTAGATCTTCTAAGGCAGGAATGAATCAAAGGATGGAAAGAAAATAGACAAAAAGGGAAGGAAAGCATAAAATGGAGTTTGTGAAGAAACTGGCAGCCACGCGATCGCATGGGCGACATGGCCGCATGCCAGTGCGAAGAGAGCGCGACGCGAACGCGTGACTGACGCGACCGCGTGACAACGAAAAACTCCCAATGACGCGACCACGTGACCCACGCGGACGCGTGACAGAGGCCACGCACCAGAAATTGCAGAAAACGCTCCCAGCGAATTCCGAAGCCCTTTTTGGCCCAAATCCAAGTCCAGAAGGCATAGACCAGAGGTTATGAAGTGGGAGAATGCATCCATTCAAAGGAAGTCTCCACTTTAGTTAGTTTTCATGATTTAGATTTAGTTTTGAGGGAGGTTCTCTCCTCTCTCTTCTCTCTTAGGATTAGGATTTAGGATTTCTCTTAGTTTTAGGAGTGACTCTCGATCCCAGGTTCAATGTTCCTTTACTTTAAGCTTCCCTTTCACTTTTTATTCATTCCATTACTTTAGTTGGTTATTTGATGTTGCAATTTAATTTATGAATTCTTCCATGTTACAGATTACTTTTTTGAATTAATGTTATTTGAGGTATTTCAGTTTAATATTGCTTTCTTTTATTTACATTATTGTTATTCCCATCTGAAGACATTTTTATTCTAGTAGATTTACTTTTCTCCTTTTGGTCTTGGTTAAGAAATCAGTAACTCAGGAGTTATCAAACTCAAACATGATTGATAATTGTTATCTTGTTAATTAAATTGAACTTCAATAATCCCAATCTTTTCTTAGGAAATAAATAGGATTCGAAGATCAAACCAATTAATCCCTTGACCTTCCTTTATCTTAGTAAAGGTTAACAAAGTGGAATTAAGATTCAATTCTCATCATCATTGATAAGGATAACTAGGATAGGACCTCCAATTTCTCATACCTTGCCAAAAGTTTATTTACAGTCATTTATTTATTTTACTTGACAATTAAATTGCTTGTTCTTCGTTTACTTTATTTGCTAATTACACCATTCGCTCCTCATTCTCAAAACCCCAATTTACAATCTCCATAACCAATAATAAGAACATATTTCCCTGCAGTTCCTTGAGAAGACGACCCGAGGTTTGAATACTTCGGTTATCAATTTATTTAGGGGTTTGTTACTTGTGACAACCAAAACATTTGTATGAAGGGATTTCTGTTGGTTTAGAATCTATATCTACAACGCGACTATTTTTGTAAAATTTTTTACTAGCAAAAATCCTAACGTCAATCTGCCAACACAAATCTCGCCCCGGACCTCTTTAGTGGTGATAAGTTCAATCTCTCATAAATGGGGAGTGGTATAATGCTAACATACGCCCCTAAGTCACACATACAATCCATGAACTCCACCCCACCAATCACATAAGTAACCAAACATGGACTGGGATCATTGCACTTTTTTGGAATGAGAGAAGAGATAGAATCATTTACTGGCCTTTTGTAGAGCTCGCCAATCTTGTCTTTATCTGTGCAAACATCTTTGAGGAACTTGGCATACTTGGGTACTTGTTGGATGGCTTGAAAGAGGGGGACAGTGACTTTCACATTCTTAAAAATTTCCATCTTGCTGGGGTCAAGTTCTTCATGTTTTTTGGCCTTCTTAGCCAAAGTTGGAAAGGGAATCGGCATAGGCTCTTCAAGAGGATTCTTCCTTTTGGGCTCCTTGACCTTGAGTAGTTCCTCCTCACCTCTTGCAACATTTTTTACCTTATCTTTCATCACTTCCACTTCTTCTCCTATCTCTTCATTTTGGGGTTCCTTGCTCAAACTTGTAGGCACAATACCAATTTCATCCAACTTGGTGCCACTCCTAAGGGTTATAGCATTGATGCTTCCCTTTGGGTTTGGATGGGGTTGAGAAGGTAGACCACTAGAAGTAGAGGCTTGATGGGCATTTTGTGTGGTTGGAGGAGAAAGAGTCAAATAGGAGAGAGTTTCGGCAATGGTAGCCATATATGTTTCTTTCTTCTTGTGAAAGTCTCGTTGCTCTTTCATAATGGTTTGAAGTGTGTCATTCATGTATGGTTGATTTAGAGAGGTGATTTGATTGCCTTGAGGAGGGTTAGGTCTACTATTTGGGTGTTGATATCTTCCTTGAAATTGAGAGTGTGGTGGTTGTTGGTAGGGTTGTTGGTATTGTGGTTGGCCTTGGGAAGGTTAATAATAATAGGCTTGCACGGTTGGATAGGATTGAGCCAGAGAGGTTTGGTTCCACCTTTAATGAGAATTATCCCTCCATCCTTGATTTTGATTTCCTCCATATTGATGAGATCCTTGATTGTAGTTGGACCTTTGTGGGTATGGGTTAGCTACCGCCAATGTAATGTCCTCTTGGAGTTGAGGGCACTCATCAGTGTAATGGCCATTACAAGCACAAATACCACATGATCTTGGTGGTCCTTTGAGTCTTGGAGGTTGAGGTGGAGGAGATAGAATGCTTGGGGAATTTGTTACCCTTGGGTGATTTGTCTTAACAAAATTGTCATCTCACCGAGGGTCTTGGTCAAAATAGCATCTCCGGAAAGAGAAACTTCGCTTATAGATTTTGGTTGTGGATTTCTTGCCCTTGAGTGTTGAGTTGAGTCCGCCAAGTCTGCTATGACTTCCCAAGCTTCCTCAACGGTCTTGTTTTTGGTGAAGGATCCTCCACTTAAGGCATCCAGAAGAAGCTTGTCTTGAGGATTCATCCCTTGACAAAAGTAACTGATAAGCACCAACTCGTCAATACGGTGGTGGGGGCAAGCTTTCAATAACTTTTTGAATCTCTCCCAGTACTCATAAAGAGTCTCCCCATCTCTTTGCATAATGCAAGAGATTTCCTTCCGAAGCCGATCTGTTTTCTGAGGTGGATAGAACTTTTCCAGAAATTTCTTACGCAGCAAGTCCCAATTGGAAATCACATCTTCCGGTTGAGTATAAAATCATTCTTTCGCTTTTCCCTCCAAAGAGAAAGAAAAAGTGAAAATCATAACCGCTACTTCATCCGACCTATGTCTTCTAGTAGTGGAGCACACAACTTGAAAGTCCTATAGATGCTTAAAAGGATCTTCTCCGGGTATTCCATTATATTTGAGGAGCAAGTTTATCATGCCAGTCTTGAGCTCAAAGTTTGGATCCAAATTCGGATACCGAATTTGTATCGGTTGCAAGTTGATATCTGGAGCTTCGGCTTCCCATAAGGTGATTCTACGCCGTGGCTCCGCCATGGTGCTATCACCTGATTCACTCAAAGAGATTTCAGCACTCCCTACAGATGAATATAAGGTTTCCTTGTTACTTGAAGAATGAGGGTCACGGGTTGATGGTGATAGTGAATTGGGTTGCTCTTCAAGAGAGCTCGATTCACTATTCACAAATGCTAGCCGGCGCTGAGCTTGCCTAATATGAGTTAAAGTTCTTTCTATTTCTGGATCAAAAGGGGCCAAGATCGGGTCTGGAAGCAACCGTGTCATTCAACTGAAGAATCAATAAAAGCATGCAATTACCAAAAGCAAAGCAAGAATAGGAAAATAAACAAAAACCAACTTAATAGGCAATAACTACTAAGACTAGCTAGATAGAAGCGCTATCTACAATTAGTGCCAAGTAGCAGACAAAAACCAAGTATTCACACTATTCACAAATTCACAACAATCAAAATTATAGCACTCATTGCTCTTAAAGTGATTCCCCGACAATGGCGCCGAAAACTTGGTGATGGCCCAACGTGCATATAGGAATTTTTTCTCAAAACAAGATAGGCGTTGCAAGTATAGTTCCAAACCCACAATCAACCAACATCAAAGTTTCAATTCAAAGATGTCACTATTCAAAACCAATTCAATTCTGAGAGTTTTCAATTCCCAGGTCATCTCCTAAGGACACTTGAGAACAATCAGTGTATAATTCCAGTTGTGATGCTCAAGGGGTTTCCAATGAAGAGATGAACATATAAAGAAATGAAATAACATTCAAAATTGTAATAAATGAACTAATAAAGGAATTAAAAAGCTAACTATGCAATATAGACAAATAAGGTATAAAAAGGATTAATGTAAATGTGTGTGAAAGACTTAAAGCATAAATGGAATCTTCGCTTGGAATGAGCTATGGGTCCTTTCCTTGTTGAAAACACAAATATGACAATTAGAATGGATTAATCCCACTTGGTCAATCCTCACATCGGAGAGTAAGTTAAATGAGCATAAGTGTTCTTAACCCACAAATCCTAACTTGCTTGCTAATTACCTTAGCAACAAATTAGCATTAGTGGGAACAAGAACAATTAACAACCCAAGAATCGCCACTAAATGTTGGACATTCCAACTCTAGGAACCCAATTGCTCACTTTCTCCAAGCCAAGAAATAGAAAATTAGCCCATAATCATAATTGACATTTTGTCAAACACTTAGTGGGCAAAAACACTAAACATGGGAAAATGAGAAAATGCTTGAAACTAAGGGCAATAAATGATCTTAATCAACAATAATAACTCATGCAAGTATATAACAATCATCAATCATCAAATTCATCAACAAGAAATTGAAATTGCAAAAAGTTGATAAAATTGAACTATGACTTCAATTACAAGAAAGAGTGTGAAAAATGTAACTATAAAGAGTAGCAACAAAGACATACTTATAATGGAAGCTAGCAAAATCCAAGATAAAAAATAGAAATGGCACTTGAATGTAAAAACCTAATATAAATCCTAATAGATTTGAGAGAAAACTTAGAGAAAAACTAACTACAAAACTTCCTACTACTACTCCTAAACTCTCCTAATATTATGCTATGCTATGGTCTCCATTTTTCCATTCATTATGACCTATTGGCTTTAGAAATGGGCCTCCAATCCATCAAAATCACGAATCACGTGCAATTTTCATGAAGGCATGTGCGGGTACCTGTGCGTACACACAGACGTGTTCGTACGCACACTCTGCCAAAATCTCTACCTGTGCGTACGCACAAGAGGTTGTGCGCACGCACACTAGGCAATTCTCCGGATGGTCGTGCGACGTGTACGATGTAGCTCACACGCACGCTTCACTCTGCTTTGATGCCTGTGCGTACGCACGCAGGTCTGTGCATACGCACACATCGCTTTACTCTTCTCCTTTGATTTTTCATGCTTCCTCCTCTTTGCATGCTCCTTTTCCATTCTCTCCAAGCCATTCCTACCTTATACATATGAAATCACTCACAAACAACATCAAGGCATCAAATGGAAGGCAAATGGGATAAGAATTGATCAAATTAGGCATAAAAGAGCATGTTTTCCTAATAAGGCACAATTTAGGAGGAAAGTTCAAAAGCATGCTATTTAAGGGAATAAGTGCAAGTTTATATGATGAAATCCATTTAATTTCAACCAAAAATCATCATCAAATATGGATTCATCAATGGCTCACCAGCGTTGCTAACAACATTGCTAGTAAAGAAAAGGGTCCCCAACGTTGGTGGGAACATTGGTGAACCAACGTTGCTCACCAACGTCTTTGACAATTTCAAGAAGAATGCATTGGAAAAATTGGCGGCGATGCGTATGCGTGGCCCACGCATACGTGTGAAAGTGGAAAATTGACAACTCTACGCGTACGCATGGTCGACGCGCACGCGTGAAAGTGGAAAATTGACAAATCCACGCATACGTATGGTTGACGTGCACGCGTGAGGGGAGTGTTGGCGCACCAACATTGTCACCAATGCTCATATAAACGCCAGTGATAAGGGTCATGCGTACGCATCGCCTACGTATACGCGTGACTGTGAAAACGTTGGTGATAACGTTGGCATGACAAACGCTAGCAAAAACATTGACCAACGTTGGTACAAACGCTAAAGAGGGCCTGTGAGCATTTTTCAACGTTGGCAACACTACTAACAGCCCCAATAACGCCAATGCTAACCTCAATCTCAATGACACCCATGCATATGTATGAACGTTAGTGAGAGACACTCCAAGCTTACTTCAACCAAGGCCAAAAGCCCATATCTAAGTACTTGAAGACCCATTTTTGAAGAGTATATATATGAATAATTTTGAAGTTAGAAGAAGGCTTTGGAGGCTGGAGGATTAGAGACTCCAGAGCTCTCATGGAGGATTAGAGACTCCAAAGAGCGCAGTATAGGATTCTTAGTTTAGATAAACTTTTCTTTTCTGCAGTTTTACATTTTAATTTGTATTGAGCTTTATTTACTTTTATGCAATTTAATATCTTGCACTTCTTCTCTTTGCAATTTTACATTTCAGTTCGTATTGAGTTCAATTTACTTTCATTCAATTTAAATTTCCTGCAAGTGTTCTTAGAGCGATGATCAACTAAACCCCACTTCATTAGGGGGAAGAGCTCTATTGTAATTCACATGACTGAATGAAATTCTTCTTCTTCTCAATTGACATTAGAATTGAAGCTCTATCCTTCACAATTCTCTTGATCAACACCATTCGAAAGGAATTGAGGTCTTGAGAATTTGTGTGGCTCATGGATAAGAGATATGCACTTAACCTCTTCTCATGACAATTAGATCAAGGAACTGGCAAATTGATTATGATTAAAGAAATTGGGTTGCCAAGGAATTGGGACTCAATTAATTCCAATCCGCCATAGATCTACTTCATATGATTGAGAATGAAGTTGAGATCCATTTGCTTCATGATGGATTATGATATCTCTAATCCTTAATGAATCTTTCTCTTTGTTGTTCTTCACTTTAATTGCCTTGAATTTATTGCTTTCATAGTTTCCCAGCACCCAAAGCCCTTTACATTTCATGTAATTTACATTCCGTTGCCATTTACATTCAGCTCTTTTACTTTCTTGCTCTTTAAGTTTCAGTCCTTTAAGTTTTTTGCCATTTACGTTTTAACCAATTTAAATTCAACAATTTATATTTTCAGTGTTTTAAATTTCTTTCAATTTACATTCTGTTACTCAAATTTCACCACACTTTTTCAATATTTCACTTGACTGGACATATCACCTCACTAAAGTTGCTTGATCCATCATTCCCTGTGGGATCAACCTCACTCTTTTGAGTCTTACTACTTGATGTGACCCGGTATACTTGCCGGTAGTTTGTGTGGATGTAATTTTCCGCCATCACTCCATCGGTATCCACCATCGAATACCAAAGCATACTGTCAAGTAGGATCCGGTCCAACCAGTTAGTGTAAGCCTCACTCCATTTGCGTAAATGCCAATAATACATCTCGTATTCGTGAACCATCCTCGAATATCCTGCAATAAAAAAGAGTATAAATGCCAAGTATAAATGACATCCATAATAACGGTAACTTTAACAAAAACAAAATTTAATATATTCAACTAAACCTGTGTTGATGATAAGCAACTGCAAGTACGGTGCCTTGAACTTGCTCAAGAAGTTCAACTCTATATTGCTGATGCAAAATATGTAGAAAGCTCTAAGAGGCGACCAAGTTCCATTACTACGAGAAACAGTTAAACTAATGGAGTCATGTCGATCAGAGATAAGGTCCACACAATCGCGTGTCACCACATGTTAGCACAAGTTACTAACAAAAAATTGCCATGCATAAAAATTCTCTCCCTCCACAATGGAAAATACAATATGCACGATGTTGTTGTTATCATCTTGGGAAACTACAACTAATAGACAAACCTTATATTTTTCATACAAGTGAGTCCCATCTACCTGAACAACTGGTTTGCAATATTTAATGCTCTCATGCAAGGGGTAATAAATCCAGAAGACTCAATGTAATACCATATCAGTTATCAAGTCATCCCCCTAATACGCAGGCATGGTTTCAAAATGAATGGTTATTGAAGGCTCCTTGTGACACAAGGCCTCAAACCATATCAACAGAGCTTTTTCACCTACTTTTCCTTTGCCAACCATGCTTTGTGATAACTTATGGTGTAATTGAACTTTGACTATCCTTCCCAAATGACTGAATTTACCTTTATAGAGGGGTCAACATCTACCAATGACTTTATTACTTCTGTAATTGTGTTAGAATCTAGCTTCGAATGGTCCCGAGAAATGGTGGCTCTAGTACAAGTGTGACTACTATTGTACCTACTTATTTCCCAATAGTACTTTCTGCGGATCATGCTAAGCCTCATTAGCCAATCACAACTTGTTCCGTATTGTGTACTGATGACAAGTCATCTTATGCTAGTTTTACTAGCATTTTTTCCTTGTTTTTATTAGGTTTTATGCACTTTCTTGCACAATAAGCTAGTGATTGGAGTGGAATTTCATTTTTATCTTGACTCAATCAAACGTTGTTGATTTTATACAAAATCATGAGATTTATGCATAATTTAGTTGATTATTATGAATGATGCAAAACCTTATGATTTTGGTGAGACTTTGATGGCATGTTTGATTGATGGCAGGTGAAAAGATGAAGAAAGAAAAACAGAGAAATAAAAGGGTGCAGATAAATGCTGCATTCAATTGAAGAACGCTACGCTCTCTAAGCGACGCGCACGCGTACAAGACACTTACACGCAGGATGACATTTTGGAAATTGATAAACCTCAATTTCGTGGTTTATCTTGTGTTGATTTTATGGGATTTTGTCAATACTTTCCGTACTTATCAATATAAAATGCATGGTTTTGTGTTTCCTTCCTTATTTTGCCTCATGATTGAAAACATGCTTACTTGACCAAAAAATGCCATATTTTAATCTCTTCTATTACCATTCGATGCCGTGATGCATTTGTTAAGTGATTTAAGAGTTTATAGGGCAAGATTGGTCTAGAAAATGGAAAGGAAGCCTGCATAAGTGGAAGAAACATGGAGCTTTGGAGCTTTGGAGCTTTGGAGTTTAAGCATCGACGCGTACGTGTGCCTTGCGCGAACGCGTGGATGCATGCTGCTGGGAATCGGCGCGCATAGTTGACGCATTTGATAAACCCCATTTTCAGGGTATATCTTGTGTTGAATTTAGAGGGTTTTTTGTCCACTTTTCTCCCATGTATGCAATGAAAAAGCATGGTTTTGTAAATTCTCCTTTAATTGTGCTTGAGAGTGAAAACATACTTTTTAGGTCTTAAAATAGCTAAATTTAATTCACCTTATTTCCATTAGATGCCTTGATATGTTTGTTAAGTGATTTCAGATTTAGGAGGCAAGAATTGGATTGAGGGAATGAAGAAAAAGCATGTAGAAATGGAGAACTCATGAAGAAATGAAGGAATCGCAAAGCTGTCAAGCCGACCTCTTTGCACTTAATCGATCATAACTTGAGTTACAAAGATCCAAATGAGGCGGTTCTAGTTGCATTGGAAACTTAACATCCGGGGCTTCAAAATGATATAAAATTTGTCATAGTTGCATCACGTTTAGAGATGTGCACGTGCACAGTACATGTACGCGCCGATGTTGCACGTGACTCACTAAAGTGCAACTCGTGGCCAGCGATTTCTGAAGCATTTTGGGCCCAATCCAACTCATTTCTGATGCTATTTAACCCAAGAATTGAAGAGGGATGGGACACTTAGACCCTTAGTTAGTTTTAGTTTAAGTTTTGGAGGGAAAGTTAGTTTCTAGAGAGAGAAGCTCTCACTTCTCTCTAAGATTAGGATTAGGTTAGATCTAGATTAGGATTTCTTAGATCTAGGTTAATTTCATGCTTTGATTTACTTTTCCTTTACAATTTCTTGTTCCTCTACTCTTCCTCTCTCTAATTTTGTATTTCATTCTTGTAATTGCTTACTTTGTTGTTGATGCACTCTTTCTTCTTCTATTTTCCTTTAATGCAATTTGAGGTAATTCATGTAGATCTTGTTTTCTTTAATTGTTGTTGTTAATTCTTTGCATTAGTTGTTGTTAGATCTTTCTCTTGTTGTTGATTTACTATGTTTTCCTTTTATGCCTTCCAAGTGTTTGATAAAATGCTTGGTTGGATTTTAGAGTAGAATTTTATGTTCTTGGCTTTAGAAGGTAACTTAGGAACTCTTGAGTTACTAATGTCCAAGTAATTGATGATTGGGAGCCATTAACTCTAGGTCTCACTAATTGAATTGGTGGAGAGCTAGGACTTATGGACTTGGATAGATATGGCTCATTTGACTTTTCCTTACTAGTTAGAGGATGACTTAATGGGATTGATCCTTGCCAATTCTCATGTTGTGGTTAGTGATAGGGATAGAGGTCGTTGACCACCAAACCTTGCCAAGACCTTTGTAGCTATTAGTTTACTTCCTTGCCATTTATCTTTCATGTCTCTTATCAAAACCCCAAACATAACTCATAACCAATGACAAGGACACTTTATTGTAATTCCTAGGGAGAACGACCTGAGGTTCCAATTCTTCGGTTATTAATTTTAGTGGTTTGTTACTTGTGACAAACAAATTTTTTTATGAAATGATTAATGTTGGTTTAGAAACTATACTTGCAACGAGAATTCATTTGTGAAATTCTGTACCATCAAAAATCCAATCATCAAAATGGCGCCGTTGCTGGAAAATTACAATGGTGTTGTGTTATTGGTTATTGTATATATGTGAATATTGTGAATAGCTTGATTTTTGGATTGCTTGTTAGGTTTTGCTAGTTTTAGGACTTTGTTTCATTCCTTCTTACTAGCTTTTATTTCTTATCTTCTCTTTTCATTATGAATTCTCACTTTGGCTATGAGTTTGGTTCTAACTATGTTGTAGGAAATGAGGGCTACAATGAAGATGTGTATCAACGATGGGATATTCAAAGGTGGGAGGAGCCATATGCATATGATCAATCTTCATGGCAACAACCTCCACCAATACACTATGAACAAGAGCCATTCTATGATGCATATCAATCTAATGGCTATGGTGAATCCCCTTGTGACTTTCAAGAACCACCACCATATGCCTATGAGTCATATCCTCAACATAACCCTCAACCATACTCATAAGCCCCTTTTCACTAACCACCTTCATATGATCCTAATCCATATCCACCATTCCAACAACCATTTGAGCCATATGAGCTAAATATTGAACCACCACCCTTCCAACATCAATACTTTCAAGAACCACCCTCTCTATATTATTACCAAGAAAAACCACCTCCAATGTATGAAAATTTTCAACCACAAGATGAATTCTATCCTCCACCACAACCTCCCATGGAAGAATATTCATGTCTTTCAATCCAAGAGCCATATGATCCTACTCATGATATCCAAAAGGAACAAGAGTCAAGGGATCGTCTCAAGGAAGCCTTGGATTGTAACACCCTAACTACCAAAGCTCACGCTTCCGGCTGCGCGACTCTGATAGCTCGGATATTACGACGACTTTTATACTATTTACTACTAAAATATGAGCCTGTTTAAAACTTTAAACCGCAATACCGCTCCCAAAATACTTTCGTTCGACAACGCACATCCATAGATACCATACAACTTACAAAAACTCATAAAGAATACATCCATATATATATATATATATATATATATATATATACATATACATATATAATATTACAAGCATTAACCAATCCAATTCCTATCCCTCTTACAGAATATATCAAGATAAAGGCGAGGGTACAAAAATATACTAAAGCAATACAAAGCATCTCAACAACAACTAAATAAACTCTTCGTAACTTCTGCGCCCATATCCTGAAAGGGGAAAAATGTAGGGGGGTGAGAACATCATCCTCGAAAGGGTTCTCAGTAGAGGGTTTTTGGGAATTACTGTAATAGGATACGTGAAGATAACCGCACCAGTGATTAATAACCATCTTATGCCTCTTTTTAAAAACAACGGTTTACAATAAAAGTAAAGTCAGAAATCTTTTCTGAAAGAAGAACCGTTCAATTTTCAAAAACTCAAAAGCCTTTCAAAACGGTTTATCTTTGCGGAACCAAAATAGCCTTTCATATTTTATTCCAAACCAGAAACACAACCGAAATCAACCATCAGTTCATCTCATTCCAACCACGGCCCTAGGCCCAAACAATCCAACAACAACCAATCATCACAGTCCAACAGAGTCCCAGTAGCAAACACAAATAGGAAGATGCAAGCACAAACAAACAGTTATTGCAAGTAGAACAGTTAGCAATTAATCACATAGGCAAACCAAGTATAATATACACACCCAAACAATGTCACATAAATGCATATGATGCTTGCGTGTCCCTAGTGGCTGATGATATCATCTGTCGGTTATATAGCCAACCTGACACGTCCTGGTAGCTAACCATGGACAGAAACACCCATCGCGAAGCAAGTAGGTTTGAGCTACAACCCCATTGCTACTACCCGCTCAACCCAGAGCCAGTGGAATAACCACTACTGCGGCTACTACCCAGGCGGGTGTTTAAAAGCTCAACCTGGAGCGAGTGGAATCACCACTACTACCGCTACTACCCAGGCGTCACAGTCTCTAACCTGGAGCAAGTAGGACGAACCACAACCCTTGCTTCTACCCAAGTATCTCAAGCATATATTCATTCAGTCCCAGCCATGGATCAACATCCATCTCAGCCATCCGGCTTAAATTCATAATTCATAGTTAGCCATACGGCCCATAACTCATTCAACAATCAGCCATAAATCAAGATCATACACAACCATTCCGGCTCACGGTTCAATCCAGAACCAGCCAATATTCATAATCATACACAGCCATTCCGGCCCATAACAAAACATCACTTCCACCATCCAACATCATCAAATTCATAAAACCGGCATTTAAGCCATAAATCACTTTTTCTCAAATCGCTTCACTTTGAAATCAAGTTTCAACTCTTTTCAGCCTTGGCTTTAGAAATCTCGTTTCTCAAATCATTTCAGGCTCATAAGCCAAATTTACTCAAAGTGAGTTCCCTTTTTAAAACAAAGCCACTCTCGGCATTCTCTTTCCAAAACTTCTAAAACCATGGCAAGTTAAGGATTTATTTCAAAGTATTCAAAATCACCCATACATTAATGAGATTTTATAACAAAAGTTCCTCCGCAAAGTCCCAAGTCCTTAGGGGAGAACAGCATAACTCATTTCGCCAAATTCATTTAAAATCATTAAAACCTTGGCTTTCCGATTTGAGTAATAAAATAGGATCTAAGCCAAACCGAGTCACGTAATTATTTACTTCTTTCAAAGCCGTTTCCTTTACTTAAGCATAACCAACGTTAACCCCCATGATAAATTCTAGAACGTTTCAACTGTTCAAAATTGTTTTAGTCTTACAAGAATTCAGAATTCAAAGAGTACTTAAAACCTTTCTCAAAACATTTCAAAATGAAACTTGTTAATAGACAGTCAGGTCCTTTCAAAATCATTAAAACTCTTTAATTGAAACCCCCAAGTCAAATTCAAAGGCATAAACCCTTTTCACATTCAAACAGCTTTAAAACACAAGTTTCATCTAAATAACTTTCTCCTGAAAGAGATACAATGCCTTTCTTAAGAAGCAAGACTAAATCACAATTTGCTCTTTACTAACTCATTTCGAAAGCATGAATCATCCTTCTCTTGATAATTCAAATAAAATAGTAGAAGTCTTTAACTCATTATTTGCCCGACAACATTTCAATAAAGACTCGGATTTTATAGAAATTTCGGCAGCACCTCCCCTATAACTTGGACTTTGCCACCCGCTTCGGGTCCCAACTAAACCGTTTCACAATCCTTTTCAACAGCCCAAATTTCAAAATCAGTCCAAGGCAACCCAAAATCCAACAGTCATCTCAATTCCATATTTCAAGAGAATCGTTTCAACATCAAATCATTATCAACCGAATAAACTCATTTCTAAAGCTTTAAAGAAAAGGTTCAGCAATAATCATTTATCAAAAACCAGATCATTTAAAGCCAGCCAAGCTGAAATCAAGAGTGTATTCTATTTTACACATTCTCAAGAAAATCCATTCAATTCAAATCAATTTCCAACGGATTCAACTCGATCTCAAAGCTTTAAAAGAATCAATTTCAAAATCATTTCGTTTCACAAAGCCACACAACAGTCGAGTCAAACAAACACCCATAATCATAAAAAACAACCAAACAATACATAGGACTGATACAATCACCAAATACACATCCTCACATCAGTACCCATATGTAATAATTCCAATATACAAAATATAGTTTTCGGAAAGCGCCCCTACCCCACAACGCAAATCCATAACCCAAACGCACCGCAGGAACCTTCTCTCTTAACCCGAGATAACCAGCAGCTTGAATCACAGCTTCGCTCACTTTCGCAGTAACCATGACAACTCTAATCACAACATGTAACAATTGAGATTAACTCTCATAACAACGAATGCTACAACACTTCAACATTTAACAGGACAGTGACTAAAGGGGTTACTGGAACGTAAACGCTTACCGCAAATAAGAAGTGACTGAACCATGAAGCGGCAACCTTGGTAGTGATTCCGGCAGCGACAACTTGCAGCAACTCCTAGCACAACAGCCGCATCACAACTCTCATGGTAAAGGTGAACTTTAATGGATAAGGAAATTGAAGACGGGTTAAAACTTACCAAACGGTACCGGCTTCCGTGGCAGTTTCCGACGGCAGCAGCGGTTTCTGACGGCAGCAGCGGTGGCGTTTCTCGGTGACCAGAGGCACAGCGGCCATGGCTGACGGTAATGCGAGCTCCATCACCCGTGATCAAGAAACACAGCAGAGGCGTTTACCCCCTCAATTGGCCTTCCTCTACCCACGAGCTCCTCTCTCGGCGGACCAGAGAAACAGAAGCGGAGCGCCATCGTGACTTTCTCTCGGAAGCTGGTAAGGACTACGACAGCCCTAGTAGCAGCGGCAGCGGGAGTGGCTTCATCAGCAGCAACCAGGCGCGGTAACGGCGTGGTGGCGATGCAACAGAGGCACGCGACGGTGACAAGTTGCAATGGCTTCCCCTGTCGTGCTCCCTCTGCCCTCGGTCCCTTGTTCCTGCCCGATCCCTTTCTCTCTCTCTCTTCGTGCTCGCCGGCGGTGGCACAAGTGGCGACGACAAAACCCTTGTGGTGGTGGAATCAGTTTAGCAGGGACGAGCTTCTCCGGCTTGTGTGCAGCAGCGCCGTTGGGGAACACAAAAACAGTGGCGGCGCCAAGTCCTTCTCCCTCTCTTCCTCTTCTCCCGCCGCAGCTCCCTGTCTCTCTCTCCACGGATCCCTTCCCCTGCTTTTTCCCCTTCCCCTTCGTTTGTTTTCTTTCTTTCTTTCTTTCTTTCTATGTTGTCTCCACGCGTGTGTGTATGTGTGTGTGTGTGTCTAGGGTAGAGAAGGGCAGCAGCAACTGCTGCTGTAGCATTAGGGAATTGGGTGTGGGTGAAACGGGTCAGGTTAGGGTTTTCAGGGTTAGGGTTTCATTTTTGAAAATTAGGGCTGAGGGTGATTTGGTAATTCCATATAAAATTGGGAATGATACAATAATTGAAATCCAATTTAAATTCAACACTAATTATATATAGAAAAGACTATTTATTCATCAATTTTGACAAATTACTTTCAATAAAATGTCTAAATCAAATAATTAGAAATAATATACTTAATTTTTTCATTTTTCAAAATAGCAGTACTAATATTTAAAATATTACTTGTCTAATCCAAATTATATAAAATATTTATTATTTCACAACTACCAACTTTATAATTCAAATATAGAAAATAATCCAATAATTATAAAATTGGATAATAATCATAACTCGTCTCAAATTCAATAAATCAAAACTTACCTTAATTATCTTTAATAAAATCGTTTCTGAAATTAAGGCTATAAATAACCATATGATTTGAGACTTGATCATAATAAGACTTTTTAAAGGTTCTGCGTCTTACATGGATCAATTTCAAGCAACCATGGAGCGTGTTATGCAACAAGTAGAAAGAATGGAAAATATTGAACCGCCACAACTCTACCAAGAAGTACCACCATCCTACTATGAACCCTTCCCCCAAATGGATGAACCCTGCCAACCACCTCAACCTCCAATGAATGACATCCTTGATGTTCTTGTTCAAGGACAAGAGGAGATAAAAAGGGATGTGCAACAATTCACGACCACCTTAGACGAGGTGGTAAGCCGGTTAGCATCCCAATGCTTAAATACTCAAGGAACTCCCATGGCTACATGTGGAGAATCAAATGAAGAGCATAACATGAAGGAGAGATTGGTGGAGAACGAGGGAAATTGCTTTGTATTGGAACAATTGGAGGAAGCTACAATTGTTGAAGAAGAGGAAGCGATGGTTTAAGACTTAGGAGATGCAGAACTACCTTGGGAACATAGAGTTGAAGGAAACCCCTCTAAGAAGATTGAATTTGATGCTAAGGAGGAATGTGCACAACTTCCAAGGCATATTCCATATGAAGACTTGGATGGGATAGAGTGAGAATTGAGTCCCCTTGGTAATGAAGATCAAGCATCAAGTCTTAGTGGTGAAGAAGCCTTTGAGCTTGTAGAGCCTTTTCCCAGTGAAATTAGAAGCAATGTGGAGGTAAATCTCTCTCATCCTCCTAATTATGATTTGAGTAGGGGAAAGGCTTAGATAAACTTAATGAACAAAGGATTGAATTTGAAGAGTCTTGTAAAGAGGTGGAAGTCCTTAGAAAAAGAAGGACGGGAGTTGGATACGCTTTATCAAGACCCTTAGAAGCTTCATTACCTAGGTTGTCATCCACTCTTTCATTTGAGTGGGTAAAATTCATCTCTATTAGCTTTATTGTCCCACTTGAGTATGGCTTGCTTGAAACAGATGGTCAACTTAGGATGCTTTACGGGATGAAGCGTAAGAGAAAGATGTTTCGTGGTTGGCGTTGTAAATCAAGGCTCATTATGGTCGATGCATCAAAGATGGAATATAAGGGTTGGAATAGAGCTCAATTAGATGGGTCTATGAGGCTTGTTGGGCATTTCATTGAGAATTCACCTTGCTTGCCACCCGGATGGACTAATAATGATCAACTTCAAGACGGGTGTGAAAATAGAGAGTGGGATCCCGGATTACAAGAAGAGGATTGACTTTGGGAGCCCCAAGCTTGTGAAGAACTCCATTAAGACTTGGTGCAACTCATGAGAAATCTTGAAATACAATGGAGAACCAAGCATTGGTGGGAGTTCCAAGAAGAATATAAGCACAAGCCACCTTGAGAGGAGCTCTCCATAAGTCCAACTTAAGGACAATAAATAAAAGTGCTAGGTGGGAGACACCCCACCATGGTAAACTCTTTCCACTCTTATGTAGCTTTGATTAATAAGTGATTGAGTTACCATTGTAGGTAGTGTTTCTCTTGTTTAGTAGTTGGAAAAGTTTCAAAAGTAAAAAAAAAAAAAAGATTTTTGTAATTTTGCATTTTTGATCAGTTTTGAGATGTAGTCGCAGCTCCTGGTACAATTTCCAGAGAGTTATGTGAACATTGAGCCAACAATGAGCCCCAGGCCCAACACTACCCGCACGTATGCACACCTGGCGCGTACGCGTTCAAGATCCCAAATGCGCAATGCACGCGCACGCGTGCATGGCACGCGCGCGTCGATTGCGCCATCTGCATACCAGGTACATTTTCCAGAGAGTTAGGCAAACTCTGAGCTGACATTGTGCCTAAGCCACAACCTAACCCACGTGTGCGCGCACCTGGCGCGTACGCGTCCTTCTGCCAATCTGCGCATCGGCGCGTAAGCGTGCATGACGCGTCCGCATCACAAAAAAAGAGTTTTTTTCTCCTCTTCCATTTTCTTTTGTTTATTGCATTTGCATGCTTTTGTTCTTTGCATTTCAATTTTATTTTTATAGCCTGTTTTCATTTTATTTTCTAAGTCTCTTATTTTAATAAGGATGTTGAACTTTCCTACTCAATTGTTGCGGCTCTCTTGCATTATTTTGGTGCTTCGTGACTTGTTGCATTAATTGTAATGTTTGTTCTACACACGAGATTAGTGCTTTAGTCCTTCCTAACTCATTATTGTTTGTTCTTGTGCCTTATTATCATTGAGTTAGGATGGGACCAATTGCTCTCATGCTTATCACTAATCTTGTTTGTGTCAATTCTTGTTTGGTCTTGATGCTCAATATGCTCTTCATGCTTTGACTTTACTCTTGCATCAAGTATTAGTTGATACACCTTGGCTTATATTGTTTTCTCACTCACATGCGTAGCTAACATGTAGTAGAGAACCATACTCTTATTTGGCATTAGCCCCCGCCTATGTTCTATTCGCTTTGATACCTTTGTTATAGGCTTAATTTTCTTTCTTTTTCGCTCTTTTTAGGTTGGCCACCAAAAGAGGAAACGGAAAAGTTTCTAAATGGGGCGACAAACAAGTCATCCGCATAACCTTTTGAAGGAGCTCATCAATTGTAGCAACCCATCCACATTGCTCTTCTTTGCATGCACCGAGGATGGTGAAATCTTTAAGTGTGGGAAGGTTGTCTGACCGATCTCCATGGGTAACAATTCCTTTCTCAACACCAATTCTTGATCTTCTTTATTAGTTAGTTGTTGCATTGCATGTTAGGATGCATGTTAGTTAGAATTTGTACATATTTTTACCACTTCTTTCTTATTAGGACTACTTGGTTAGGATGATGATCTCTTTTCCAAGAAACTATTTTTAGGGCACCCTACCAATTTGAAAAAAAATGTTGTTGAACTTGCTTGAAAGAATTTATGTTGGAACATGGTTTTTGAGCTAAGAATACAAGCTTGTGAGATTTGAGCCTAATGGTATGGTTACATCTTATAACCACTTATTTTCCTTCTTGTGTGCAATTGTTCTCTTCTTATGATTTTGATCTTTGATTTGTTTGATTCTTTATGTCTATTATTTTGTGTTTTCATGCATTTATATGATTGAGGCCATCATTTCATTAGTTCACTTACCCAAATAGCCTACCTTTTACTCTCCATTGTTAACCAATTTTGAGCCTACGCTTAACCCAATTATTTTTTATTTTAGCACATTACAAGCCTAAAGCAAAAAACAATAAAAGTCCCGTGTTTGGAATTTTGATTAGCTTAGGCTAGTGAGAGTGCTTATTATTCAAGTTTGGGGAGATTTGGGAACACTGGTTGGGATAAAAGGGTATTTTGTATTTCTATATTTGGAAATTAGGTGCATACTCATGTATTGATTAAATGTATAGACCGTATGCATTGATGTTCTTGTATGTGAAAAAGAAAAGAAAAAAAAGGGAAAAAAATAGAGAAAGAAAAAAGAAGAAAAATAATAAAAAGGAGACAAAATAGCCCAAAGTGAAGCTCAATAAGATCAATGCATAAGTGTTGTGAAATGAAACAGAAAATGCATGAGTATGTGAAAAAGTGAAGGATGGGTAGTTAGGTTATCACTTAAATTGCACAGGATGTCATAGGTTAGGTGGAAAGTTTAAGTTGATCAAAGATTCAAATTCTAGTCCACTTAACCATATATAGCCCTACCTTGACCCTAGCCCCATTACAACCTTTGGGAAAGACCTCATGATGAATGTATACATGCATTGAATAATTGTTGATTGTTAGATGAAAAACAAATCTTGGAAAGCATGATTAGGAGAGAATTCAGAGAATCGACCCTATACACTTGAGCGACTAGAGTGTAAACACTTCTGGTTAGGGTTCGACGCTCAATTCCTTGATTCCCGACTTTCATGAGCGTTCCTCTTGCAAGTCTACTTGAACTTCATTTTTATACTTGAATTGGTAGGATTCATGAGTCGTCATATGACCTTAGCACTACCCGTTTATACATGCTCTTGGAGGATTGATTTATTTTTAACCAAGTAGGTAGAATCATTTTGCATTTAGTTGCATTCATATAGATAGATGCATTTAGGTTATTTGCATTGAATAAATGTCCATACCTCTTCTCTTATCCTTCTTGGTTTAGCACGAGGACATGCTATGGATTAAGTGTGGGGAGGTTGATAAACCCCATTTTTAGGATTTATCTTGTGTTGAATTTAGAGGATTTTTTGTCAACTTTTCTCCCATGTATCCAATGAAATAGCATGGTTTTGTAAATTCTCCTTTAATTGTGCTTAAGAGTGAAAACATGCTTTTTAGGTCTTAAAATAGCTAAATTTAATTCACCTTGATTCCATTAGATGCCTTGATATGTTTGTTAAGTGATTTCAAATTTAGGAGGCAAGGATTGGATTGAGGGAATGAAGAAAAAGCATGTAAAAATGGAGAACTCATGAAGAAATGAAGGAATCGCAAAGCTGTCAAGCCGACCTCTTCACACTAAATCGATCATAACTTGAGCTACAAAAGTCCAAATGAGGCGGTTCTAGTTGCGTTGCAAAGGTAACATCTGGGGCTTCAAAATGATATAAAATTTGCCATAGTTGCATTGCGTTTAAGGATGCACACGTGCACAGTATGCGTACACGCCGATGTTGCACATGACTCATGATGAGCGGATAATTTATACCCTTTTTGGCAGTGTTTTTAAGTAGTTTTTAGTATAATTTAGTTACTTTTTATTATATTTTTATTCAAAAATCACATTTTTGGGCTTTACTATGAGTTTGTGTGTTTTTTTGTAATTTCAGATATTTTCTGGCTGAAATTGAGGGACCTGAGCAAAAACCTGATTCAGAGGCTCAAAAAGGACTGCAGATGCTGTTGGATTCTGACCTCCCTGCACTCGAACTGAATTTTCTGGAGCTACAGAAGCCCCATTGACACACTCTTAATTGCGTTGGAAAGTAAACATTCTGGGCTTTCCAGTAATATATAATAGTCCATACTTTTCCCGAGATTTGATGGCCTAAATCAGCGTTCAAAGTCAGCCTAAAACTGTCTGGCGTAAAATGCCAGAACTGGCACCTTTTTCGGCGTTAAACGCCCATTCTGGCACCTGGGGTGGTGTTTAATGCCAACTTTGGGCATATGAACGTGAAAGCTTGAAAGCTCAGCCCAGGCACATACCAAGTGGGTCCCAAAAGTGGAATTATGCACTATCTGCACTTAGTTACTCATTTTCTGTAAACCAAGGTTTACTAGTCTAGTATAAAAACTACTTTTAGAGATTCATTTAGCAACCTATGACATTTTTACGCTTCATTTTGTATTTCTGACGGCATGACTCTCTAAACCCCATGGTTGGGGGTGAGGAACTGATGAGCGGATAATTTATACGCTTTTTGGCATTGTTTTTAGTATGTTTTTAGTAGGATCTAGTTACTTTTAGGGATGTTTTCATTAGTTTTTATGTTAAATTCACATTTCTGGACTTTACTATGAGTTTGTATGCTTTTCTGTGATTTCAGGTATTTTCTAGCTGAAATTGAGGGACTTGAGCAAAAATCAGATTCAGAGGTTGAAGAAGGACTGCTGATGCTGTTGGATTCTGACCTCCCTGCACTCAAAGTAGATTTTCTGGAGCTACAGAACTCAAAATGGCAATCTTCCAATTGCGTTGGAAATTAGACATCCAGGGCTTTCCAGAAATATATAATAGTCCATACTTTGGCCGAGTTTAGATGACGTAAAAGGGCGTTGAACGCCAGTTCTATGCTGCTGTCTGGAGTTAAACGCCAGAAACACGTTACAAGCCAGAGTTGAATGCCAGAAATACGTTACAAACTGGCGTTCAACTCCAAGAATGACATCTCCACGTGTAAACTTCAAGCTCAGCCCAAGCACACACCAAGTGGGCCCCGGAAGTGGATTTATGCATCAATTACTTACTTTTGTAAACCCTAGTAACTAGTTTAGTATAAATAGGACTTTTTACTATTGTATTAGACATCTTTGGTCTCAGTTTTAATCAATTGTTCATCTTAGGAGACTATTGATCACGTTTAGGGGGCTGGCCATTCGACCATGCCTGAACCTTTCACTTATGTATTTTTAACGGTAGAGTTTCTACACTCCATAGATTAAGGTGTGGAGCTCTGCTGTTCCTCATGAATTAATGCAAAGTACTACTGTTTTCTATTCAATTCAACTTATTCCGCTTCTAAGATATTCATTCGCACTTCAACATGAATGTGATGAACATGACAATCATCATCATTCCCTATGAACGCGTGCGTGCCTGACAACCACTTCTGTTCTACCTTAGATTGAATGAGTATCTCTTGGATCTCTTAATCAGAATCTTCGTGGTGTAAGCTAGATTGATGGCGGCATTCATGGGAATCCGGAAATTCTAAACCTTGTCTATGGTATTCCGAGTAGGATTCTGGGATTGAATGACTGTGACGAACTTCAAACTCGCGAGTGCTGGGCGTAGTGACAGACGCAAAAGGAGGGTGAATCCTATTCCAGTATGATCGAAAACCTCAGATGATTAGTTGTGCTGTGACAGAGCATTTGGACCATTTTCACAAGAGGATAGGATGCAGCCATTGACCACGGTGATGCCTCCAGACGATTAGCCATGCAGTGACAGCGCATCGGACCATTTTCTAGAGAGCATGAAAAGTAGCCATTGACAATGGTGATGTCCTTACATAAAGCCAGCCATGGAAAGGAGTAGGATTGATTGGATGAAGACAGCAGGAAAGCAGAAGTTCAGAGGAACGAATGCATCTCCATACGCTTTATCTGAAATTCCCACCAATGAATTACATAAGTATTTCTGTCTTTATTTTCTGTTTATTTATTATTAATATTCGAAAACTCAATAACTATTTTATATCCGCCTGACTGAGATTTACAAGGTGACCATAGCTTGCTTCATACCAACAATCTCCGTGGGATCGACCCTTACTCACGTAAGGTTTATTACTTGGACGACCCAATGCACTTGCTGGTTAGTTGTATCGAAGTTGTGAATGAAAAACGATTTATTAAGACGTGCGTACAGAGTTTTTGACGCCGTTGCCTGAGATCACAATTTTTTGCACCAAGTTTTTGGCGCTGTTGCCGGGGATTGTTCGAGTTTGGACAACTGACGGTTCATCGTGTTGCTCAGATTGGGTAACTTTCTTCTTATTTTATTTTCAAAAACTTTTTCAAAAATTTTTCTTTGTTTTCGTTTTTCTTCAAATAAATTTTCGAAAAAAATATAAATCTTTTCAAAAATATATTTTTCTTCAGAATTTTTAAGAATGAATTCTAGTGTTTCATGATGATTTGTTGAATCCTGGCTGGCTGTAAGCCATGTCTAATCTTTTGGACTGGGGTTTCAACTTATCATCACAAGAGCTTGTTGATTCTCACACACTTAGTTGCTCTATACATGGAAAGTATAAATATCATCTAAAGCTTGACTGGCTATTAAGCCATGTCTAACCCTCAGATTGGAGCTTTAGACTAAGATTGCAAGATTCCTGGAATTCATATTAAAAATTTTGGAATCCTTATTTTTCTATTTTTGAAATTAATTTTCGAAAAATCCAAAAAAATTAGAAAATCATAAAAATCAAAAAAATTATTTTGTGTTTCTTGTTTGAGTCTTGAGTCAGATTTTAAGTTTGGTGTCAATTGCATGTTCATCTTGCATTTTTCGAAAAAATCATGCATTCATGGTGTTCTTCATGATCTTCAAGTTGTTCTTGGTAAGTCTTCTTGTTTGATCTTGATGTTTTCTTGTTTTGTGTCTTTTCTTGTTTTTCATGTGCATTTTTGCATTCATAGTGTCTGAACATGAAAGATTTCTAAGTTTGGTGTCTTGCATATTTTCTTTGCATAAAAAATTTTCAAAAATAAGTTCTTGATGTTCATCTTGACATTCAAAGTGTTCTTGGTGTTCATCTTGACATTCATAGTGTTCTTGCATTCATCACATACTTTGATCCAAAATTTTCATGCATTGCATCATTGTTCATGTTTTTCTCTCTCATCATTAAAAATTCAAAAATCAAAAAAATATCTTCTCCTTTTTCTTCTCATAAATTCGAAAATTTGAGTTGACTTTTTCAAAACTTTTTAAAATTTAGTTGTTTCTTATGAGTCAAATCAAATTTTCAATTTAAAAATCTTATCTTTTCAAAATCTTTTTCAAAAAATCAAATCTTTTTCATTTTTCTTAGTTATTTTCGAAAATTATAAAAATATTTTTCAAAAATCTTTTTCTTCATTTTATCTCATAATTTTCGAAAATAACATCATCAATTAATGTTTTGATTCAAAAATTTCAAGTTTGTTACTTGATTGTTAAGAAAGATTCAAACTTTAAGTTCTAACATCATATTTTATGATTTCTTGTGAATCAAGTCATTAATTGTGATTTTTAAAAATCAAATCTTTTTCAAAACTAATTTTAATCATATCTTTTCTAACTTCCTATCTTCTTATCTTTTCAAAATTGATTTTTAAATTTGTTTCAACTAACTAACTAACTTTTTGTTTGTTTCTTATATTTTTCAAAACTACCTAACTAACTCTCTCTCTCTAATTTTCGAAAATATCTCCCTCTTTTTGAAAAATTATTTTTAATTAACTAATTATTTTAATTTTGATTTTAATTTTATTCCTAATTTTCGAAAATTACTAACCTTTTTCAAAAACTAATTTCAAAAATCACTAACCATTTTTTAAAAATAATTTTCAAAAATCCTCTTCCTCTCTCATCTCCTTCTATTTATCTATTCATCTACTAACACTTCTCTTCATCTCACATCTCTACTCTCCCTCACTCACCAAAAATCCGAACCCTCTCTCTCTCTGAGTTCAGATTTTCTCTTCTTCTTTTCTTCTACTCACATAAGGGAACCTCTATACTGTGGTAAAAAGGATCCCTATTATTATTTTTCTGTTCCCTTCTCTTTCATATGAGCAGGAGCAAGGACAAGAATATTCTTGTTGAAGCAGATCCAGAACCTGAAAGGACTCTGAAGAGGAAATTAAGAGAAACTAAATTACAACAATCCAGCAAGCACCTTTCAGAAATTTTCGAACAGGAAGAGGAGATGGCAGCCGAAAATAATAATAATGCAAGGAGGATGCTTGGTGACTTTACTGCACCTAATTCCAATTTACATGGAAGAAGCATCTCCATCCCTACCATTGGAGTAAACAATTTTGAGCTGAAACCTCAGCTAGTTTCTCTAATGCAACAAAACTGCAAGTTTCATGGACTTCCATCTGAAGATCCTTTTCAGTTCTTAACTGAATTCTTGCAGATATGTGATACTGTTAAGACTAATGGAGTAGATCCTGAAGTCTACAGGCTCATGCTTTTCCCTTTTACTGTAAGAGTCAGAGCTAGAGTGTGGTTGGACTCTCAACCCACAGATAGCCTGAACTCTTGGGATAAGCTGGTCACGGCTTTCTTAGCCAAGTTCTTTCCTCCTCAAAAGCTTAGTAAGCTTAGAGTGGATGTTCAAACCTTCAGACAGAAAGAAGGTGAATCCCTCTATGAAGCTTGGGAAAGATACAAGCAACTGACTAAAAAGTGTCCTTCTGACATGCTTTCAGAATGGACCATCCTGGATATATTCTATGATGGTCTGTCTGAATTAGCTAAAATGTTATTGGATACTTCTGTAGGTGGATCCATTCATCTAAAGAAAATGCCTGCAGAAGCTCAAGAACTCATTGACATGGTTGCTAATAACCAGTTCATGTACACTTCTGAGAGGAATCCTGTGAGTAATGGGACGCCTCAGAAGAAGGGAGTTCTTGAAATTGATACTCTGAATGCCATATTGGCTCAGAACAAAATATTGATTCAGAAAGTCAATATGATTTCTCAGAGTATGAATGGAATGCAAGCTGCATCCAACAGTACTCAAGAGGCATCTTCTGAAGAAGAAGCTTATGATCCTGAGAACCTTACAATAGCAGAGGTGAATTACATAGGTGAACCATATGGAAACACCTATAACCCCTCATGGAGAAATCACCCAAATCTCTCATGGAAGGATCAAAAGCCTCAACAAGGCTTTAAAAATTGTGGAAGAAATAGGTTTAGCAATAGCAAGCCTTTTCCATCATCCACTCAGCAACAGATAAAGAATTCTCAGCAGAATCCATCTAGCTTAGCAAATTTAGTCTCTGATCTATCTAAGGCCACTGTAAGTTTTATGAATGAAACAAGGTCCTCCATTAGAAATTTAGAGGCACAAGTGGGCCAGCTGAGTAAAAGGATCACTGAAATTCCTCCTAGTACTCTCCCAAGCAATACAGAAGAAAATCCAAAAGGAAAGTGCAAGGCCATTGATATAACCATCATGGCCGAACCTAAGGAGGAAGGGGAGGACGTGAATCCCAGTGAGGAAGACCTCCTGGGACGTCCAGTGATCAATAAGGAGTTTCCCTCTGAGGAACCAAAGGAATCTGAGGCTCATCTAGAGACCATAGAGATTCCATTAAACCTCCTTATGCTATTCATGAGTTCTGATGAGTATTCTTCTTCTGAAGAGAATGAGGATGTCACTGAAGAACAAGTTGCCAAGTACCTTGGTGCAATCATGAAGCTGAATGCCAATTTATTTGGTAATGAGACCTGGGGAGATGAACCTCCCCTATTCACCAATGAACTAAATGCATTGGATCAACTGAGATTGCCTCAGAAGAAACAGGATCCTGGAAAGTTCCTAATACCTTGTACCATAGGCACCATGACGTTTGAGAAGGCTCTATGTGACCTTGGGTCAGGGATAAACCTCATGCCCTTCTCTGTAATGGAGAAATTAGGAATCTTTGAGGTACAAGCTGCTAAAATCTCATTAGAGATGGCAGACAATTCCAGAAAACAGGCTTATGGACAAGTAGAGGACATATTAGTAAAGGTTGAAGGCCTTTACATCTGATGAGCGGATAATTTATACGCTTTTTGGCATTGTTTTTAGTATGTTTTTAGTAGAATCTAGTTACTTTTAGGGATGTTTTTAATAGATTTTATGTTAAATTCACATTTCTGGACTTTACTATGAGTTTGTGTGTTTTTCTATGATTTCAGGTATTTTCTGGCGGAAATTGAGGGACTTGAGCAAAAATCAAATTCAGAGGTTGAAAAAGGACTGCTGATGCTGTTGGATTCTGACCTCCCTGCACTCAAAGTGAATTTTCTGGAGCTACAAAACTCGAAATGGCACACTTCCAATTGCGTTGGAAAGAAGACATCCAGGGCTTTCCAGCAATATATAATAGTGCATACTTTGGCCAAGAATAGACAACGTAAACTGGCGTTCAACGCCAGCTTTCTACCCAAATCTGGCGTCCAGCGCCAGAAAAGGAGCCAAAACTAGAGTTGAACGCCCAAACTGGCACAAAAACTGGCGTTCAACTCCAAGAAGGACCTCTACACGTGCAACACTCAAGCCCAACCCAAGCACACACCAAGTGGGCCCTGGAAGTGGATTTATGCATCAATTACTTACTCATGTAAACCCTAGTAGCTAGTTTATTATAAATAGGACCTTTTACTATTGTATTAGGCATCTTTTGATCATCTTAGGATCTTAGGATCATCTTTGAATGCATTGTTCTTAGACTTTGGGGGCTGGCCATCTCGGCCATGCCTGGACCTTCACTTATGTATTTTCATACGGTAGAGTTTCTACACTCCATAGATTAAGGTGTGGAGCTCTGCTGTTCCTCAAAGATTAATGCAAAGTACTACTGTTTTCTATTCAATTCATCTTATTTCGCTTCTAAGATATCCATTCGCACCCAAGAACATGATGAAGGTGATGATTATGTGTGACGCTCATCACCATTCTCCCCTATGAACACGTGCCTGACAAACACTTACGTTCTACATGAAATAAGCTAGAATGAATATCTCTTAGATCTCCTAACCAGAATCTTTGTGGCGTAAGCTAGAATGATGGCGGCATTCAAGAGAATCCGGAAAGTCTAAACCTTGTCTGTGGTATTCCGAGTAGGATTCAATGATTGAATGACTGTGACGAGCTTCAAACTCGCGAGTGCTGGGCGTTAGTGACAGACGCAAAAGGAGGGTGAATCCTATTCCAGCATGATCGAGAACCGACAGATGAATGGCCGTGCTGTGACAGAGCATGTGAGCATATCTTTCACTGAAAGGAGGGGATGTAGCCACTGACAACGGTGATGCCCTTGCATAAAGCCAGCCATGGAAAGGAGTGAGACTGATTGGATGAAGATAGCAGGAAAGCAGAGGTTCAGAGGAACGAAAAGCATCTCCATTCGCTTATCTGAAATTCCTACCAATGATTTACATAAGTATCTCTATTCCTATTTTATTATATAATATTCGAAAACACCAGTATCACTTTATATCTGCCTGACTGAGATTTACAAGGTGACCATAGCTTGCTTCATACCAACAATCTCCGTGGGATTCGACCCTTACTCACGTAAGGTATTACTTGGACGACCCAGTGCACTTGCTGGTCAGTTGTATCGAAGTTGTGAACCATGGTATTGGCACCATGTTATTGGCGTCAATGCCAGGGAAAGAAAGAGCCATGAATTCTACATCATTAAAGTGTAATCACGATTACGCGTACCAAGTTGCTCACGTTGCCAGGGATTGTTCGAGCCTGGACATCACAATTTCGTGCACCAAGTTTTTGGCGCCGTTGCCGGGGACTTAATTGTTCCTGTTTGGCGCCAAGAATCGTCTGAAATCCCAATCCCGGCAATAACACCAAGTTTTTGGCGCCGTTGCCGGGGATTGTTCGAGTTTGGACAATTGACGGTTCATCTTGTTGCTCAGATTAGGTAATTTTCTTTTCATTTTGTTTTCAAAAATCTTTCAAAAATATTTTCAAAAATCTCTCATCTGTTTTCGAAAAAAAAAATGTTTTCAAAAATTTTATTCAAGATTTTTAAGAATGAATTCTAGTGTTTCATGAAGCATGTGAAGCCTGGCTGGCTGTAAAGCCATGTCTAAATTCTTTTGGACTGAGGATTCCAAACCATCAGAGGTAAGTTACATACTTGATAAATGATGAGCAGCAATTTGTTATCAAGAGCAATATACTCTGGTGTTACATGCTAAAGCTTGGCTGGCCATTGGCCATGTCTAGTGTTTTGGACTGGAGCTTTCATTGAAAGCTTGGCTGGCTAGTGAGCCATGTCTAAGAATGCAATTTTCCTGGAATTCATATTAAAAATCTTTGGAATCCTTATTTTCCTTTTTCATATAATTTTCGAAAAAAATGACAAAAAAAAAATTAGAAAATCATAAAAATCAAAAAAATATTTTTTTTGTTTCTTGTTTGAGTCTTGAGTCATATTATAAGTTTGGTGTCAATTGCATGTGCATCTTGTATTTTTCGAAAATATCATGCATTCATAGTGTTCTTCATGATCTTCAAGTTGTTCTTGGTAAGTCTTCTTGTTTGATCTTGATGATTTTTTGTTTTGTGTCTTTTCATGTTTATCATATGCATTCTTGAATTCTTAGTGTCTAAGCATTAAAGAATTCTAAGTTTGGTGTCTTGCATGTTTTCTTTGCATTAAAAATTTTTCAAAATTGTGTCTATGATGTTCATCTTGACATTCATAGTGTTCTTGGTGTTCATCTTGACATTCATATCATTCTTGCATGCATTCATTGATTTGATCTAAAAATTTCATGCATTGCATCTTTTTAGTGTTTTTCTCTTGCATCATAAAAATTCAAAAAATAAAAAAAATATCTTTCCCTTTTTCTCTCATCAAATTCAAAAACTGGGATTGACTTTTTCAAAAATTTTTAAAATCAAGTTGTTTCTTATAAGTCAAATCAAATTTTCAATTTGAAAATCTTATCTTTTTTCAAAATCTTTTTCAAAAATCAAATCTTTTTCAAAATTCTTGGTTATTTTCGAAAATTCCAAAAATAATTTTCAAAAATCTTTTTCTTATCTTATATCATAATTTTCGAAAATAACATAATCAATTAATGCTTTGATTCAAAAATTTGAAGTTTTTTTACTTACTTGTTAAGAAAGATTCAAACTTTAAGTTCTAGAATCATATCTTGTGATTTCTTATGAATCAAGTCATTAATTGAGATTTTAAAAATCAAATCTTTTTCAAAACTAATTCCTATCATATCTTTTCAAAAATATCTTCTTATCTTATCTTTTTCAAAAATTTGATTTCAAAATATCTTCTCTAACTTCCTAACTTCCTATCTTTTCAAAATTTGTTTCAACTAACTAACTAACTTTTTGTTTGTTTCTTATCTTTTTCAAAACCACCTAACTAACTCTCTCTCTCTCATTTTTCGAAAATATCTTCCCTCTTTTCCAAAAATTTCTTTTTTTATTAACTAATTAATTTTATTTTAATTTTTTTTATTTTAAAATTTTTTCGAAAAAAATACTAACCTTTTTCAAAAACTATTTTCAAAAATCACTAACTCTTTTTCAAAAATTATTTTCGAAAATTATCCCTCCCCCATCTTATTCTATTTATTCATTCATATCCTAATATCTCATCTCACATCTCTGCCATCCTCACAGTTGTGTTTCTTCCATTATATTACATTCTTTATCTCCCCCTCTTCTTCTACTCACACAGGGATCCCTATACTGTGGTATAAAGGATCTCTATTATTATTATTATTTTTCTGTACCCTCTTATTTGTCATATGAGCAGGAGCAAGGATAAGAACATTCTTGTGGAAGCGGATCCAGAACCTGAAAGGACTCTGAAGAGAAAATTAAGAGAAGCTAAATTACAACAATCCAGAAATAACCTTTCAGAAATTTTCGAACAAGAAAAGGAGATGGCAGCCGAAAATAATAATAATGTAAGGAAGATGCTTGGTGACTTTACTGCACCTAATTCCAATTTACATGGAAGAAGCATCTCCATTCCTGCCATTGGAGCAAACAACTTTGAGCTGAAACCTTAATTAGTTTCTCTGATACAGCAGAACTGCAAGTTTCATGGACTTCCATCTGAAGATCCTTTTCAGTTCTTAACTGAATTCTTGCAGATATGTGATACTGTTAAGACTAATGGAGTAGATCCTGAAGTCTACAGGCTCATGCTTTTCCCTTTTGCTCTAAGAGACAGAGCTAGATTATGGTTGGATTCTCAACCCAAAGACAGCCTGAACTCTTGGGATAAGCTGGTCACGGCTTTCTTAGCCAAGTACTTTCCTCCTCAAAAGCTGAGCAAGCTTAGAGCTGATGTTCAAACCTTCAGACAGAAAGAAGGTGAATCCCTCTATGAAGCTTGGGAAAGATACAAACAGTTGACCAAAAAGTGTCCTTCTGACATGCTTTCAGAATAGACCATCCTGGATATATTCTATGATGGTTTATCTGAGCTATCAAAGATGTCACTGGACACTTCTGCAGGTGGATCCATTCACCTAAAGAAAATGCCTGCAGAGGCTCAAGAACTCATTGACATGGTTGCTAATAACCAGTTCATGTACACTTCTGAAAGGAATCCTGTGAATAATGGGACGCCTATGAAGAAGGGAGTTCTTGAAGTTGATACTCTGAATGCCATACTGGCTCAGAATAAAATATTGACTCAGCAAGTCAATATGATCTCTCAGAGTCTGCATGGAATGCAAGTTGCATCCAACAGTACTCAAGAGGCTTCTTATGAAGAAGAAGCTTATGATCCTGAAAACCCTGCAATAGCAAAGGTAAATTACTTAGGTGAACCTTATGGAAACACCTACAACTCATCATGGAGAAATCATCCAAATTTCTCATGGAAGGATCAAAAGCCTCAACAAGGCTTTAATAATGGTGGAAGAAATAGGTTTAACAATAATAAACCTTTTCCATCATCCACTCAGCAACAGACAGAGAACTCTGAACAAAATACTTCTAATTTAGCAAACTTAGTCTCTAATCTATCTAAGGCCACTGTAAGTTTCATGAATGAAACAAGGTCTTCCATTAGAAATTTGGAAGCACAAGTAGGCCAGCTGAGTAAGAGGATCACTGAAATCCCTCCTAGTACTCTCCCAAGCAATACAGAAGAGAATCCAAAAGGAGAGTGCAAGGCCATTGACATAAGCATCATGGCCGAACCTGTGAGGAGAGGAGAGGACGTGAATCCCAAGGAGGAAGACCTCCTGGGACGTCCAGTGATCAATAAGGAGTTTCCCTCTGAGGAACCAAGGGACTCTGAGGCTCATCTAGAGACCATAGAGATTCCATTGAACCTCCTTATGCCCTTCATGAGCTCTGATGAGTATTCCTCTTCTGAAGAGAATGAGGATATTACTGAAGAGCAAATTGCCAAGTTTCTTGGTGCAATCATGAAGCTGAATGCCAAATTATTTGGCATTGATACTTGGGAAGTTGAACCTCCCTTGTTCATCAATGAACTAAGTGATCTGGATCAACTGACATTGCCTCAGAAGAGACAGGATCCTGGAAAGTTCATAATACCCTGTACCATAGGCACCATGATCTTTAAGGCTCTGTGTGACCTTGGTTCAGGAATAAACCTCATGCCCCTCTCTGTAATAGAGAAACTGGGAATCTATGGGGTGCAAGCTGCTAAAATCTCATTAGAGATGGCAGACAGTTCAAGAAAACAGGCTTATGGACAAGTAGAGGACGTGTTAGTAAAAGTTGAAGGCCTTTACATCCCTGCTGATTTCATAGTCCTGGATACTGGAAAGGAAGAGGATGAATCCATCATCCTAGGAAGACCTTTCCTGGCCACAGCAAGAGCTGTGATTGATGTTGACAGAGGTGAACTAGTCCTTCAATGGAATGAGGACTCCCTTAGGGTCATTTCTCTAGTGCCAGTACCCTTTCCATTAGAGTTAGGCCTAGGCCTGATCCTTTACCTGCGAGCCTACTTCGCCCAGCCAGTACCAGTCTATTATTTAGATATTCTTTATAAAAGTTGTTTTGATCCCCGCTAAAGGTAAGCAGGGGAGATCTTTGAACAGCATCCAATCCTTATCTTTTCACTTTCGAGATCGAAGAATCATAGCTATCAGTGCATTGGCAAAGCAGACCCAGACTAGAAAGAACAGAGAGTACACTAGGCTCTGATCCTTTCGAAAGCAAGATTCGCACTAGAAGCATTGGCAACTTTGCGTTGCCTTCAGTACGGGAGAGTCCAGTCCGTCTTTGTTAAATGGCATTTTCTTTTGAAGAGGAAGCATGAAAAGCTTCTCTCAAAGCAGAGTCAACCCAAGCCCCCACAGTCAAACTCTAAGTTTGGTGTTGGGAGGCCACAACCAAACTCTAAGTTTGGTGTTGAACTCCCATATCCAAACTCTAAGTTTGGTGTTGGAAAGTCTCAACAATGCTCTGAACATCTGTGAGGCTCCATGAGAGCCCACTGTCAAGCTATTGACATTAAAGAAGTGCTTGTTGGGAGGCAACCCAATGTTTATCTAATTCTTATTTTTATAGTTTTTCATGTATTTGTAGGTTCATGATCATGTGGAGTCACAAAATAAATATAAAAATTGAAAACTGAATCAAAAACAGCAGAAGAAAAATCACACCCTAGAGGAGCATCTGTCTGGCATTCAGCGCCAGAACAGAGCATGGTTCTGGCGCGGAACGCCCAAAATGGGCAGCTTCTGGGCGCAGAACGCCAGAACAGGCATGGTTCTGGCGTTCAACGCCAGAAATGGCATACAAATGGGCGTTGAACGCCCAAAATGGCCACCAACCTGGCGCTGAACGCCCAGAGTTGTGTGCTAAGGCATTTTTACATGCCTAATGGGTGCAGGGATGTAAATCCTTGAACACCTCAGGATCTGTGGACCCCATAGGATCCACTTAGGACCTGTGGACCCCACAAGATCCCCACCTACCTCCACTCACTTCTTCTCACCGCTCTCTTTCACACAACCCCATAAACACTCTTCCCTAAAAACTCTTCACCACTCACATCCATCCACTCTTCCCCATAAACCTACCTCATAAACCCCACCTACCTTCAAAATTCAAAACCAATTTCCCACCCAAACCCACCCATATGGCCGAACCTTAACCCCCCCTCCCTTCCCTATATAAAGACCTCCATTCTCCTTCAAATTCACACAACACATCCCTCTACACTCCTCTTGGCCGAAACCACATCTCCCTCTCCCTCTCCATATTTCTTCTTCTTCTTCTCCTATTCTTTTGTTTATTGCTCGAGGGCGAGCAATATTCTAAGTTTGGTGTGGTAAAAGCATAAGCTTTTTGTTTTTCCATTACCATTGATGGCACCTAAGACCGGAGAATCCTCTAGAAAGGGGAAAGGGAAGACAAAAGCTTCCACATCCGAGTCATGGGAGATGGAAAGGTTCATCTCCAAAGCCCATCAAGACCACTTCTATGATGTTGTGGCCAAGAAGAAGGTTATCCCTGAGGTCCCTTTCAAACTCAAAAGAAATGAGTATCCGGAGATCCGACATGAAATTCAAAGAAGAGGATGGAAAGTTCTAACAAATCCCATCCAACAAGTCGGCATCCTAATGGTTCAAGAGTTCTATGCTAATGCATGGATCACCAAGAACCATGATCAAAGTAGGAACCCGAATCCAAAGAACTATGTTACAATGGTTCGGGGGAAATACTTAGATTTTAGTCCGGAGAATGTGAGGTTGGCGTTCAACTTGCCAAACATGGAAGAGAACGCACGCCCCTACACACGGAGAGTCAACTTTGATCAAAGGTTGGACCAAGTCCTTATGGACATATGTGTAGAAGGAGCTCAATGGAAGGTTGACTCCAAAGGCAAGCCAGTTCAACTAAGAAGATTGGACCTCAAGCCTATAGCTAGAGGATGGTTGGAGTTCATTCAATGCTCAATCATTCCCACTAGCAACCGGTCTGAAGTTACTATAGACCGGGCCATCATGATCCATAGCATCATGATTGGAGAAGAGGTGGAAGTTCATGAGATTATACCTCAAGAACTCTACAAGGTGGCTGACAAGTCCTCCACTATGGCAAGGTTAGCCTTCCCTCACCTCATTTGCTATCTATGTTACTCTGCTGGAGCTTTCATAGAGGGAGATATCCTCATTAAAGAGGACAAGCCCATCACGAAGAAAAAGATGGAGCAAGCAAGAGAGCCCATTCATGGAGCTCAAGAGGCGCAGGAAGCTCATCACCATGAGATCCCGGAGATGCCTCAAATGCACTTTCCTCCACAAAACTATTGGGAGCAAATCAACACCTCCCTAGAAGAATTGAGTTCCAATATGGGACAACTAAGGGTGGAACATCAAGAGCACTCCATCATGCTTCATAAAATAAGAGAAGATCAAAAAGCAATGAGGGAGGAGCAACAAAGACAAGGAAGAGACATAGAAGAGCTCAAGGACATCATTGGTTCCTCAAGAAGGAAACGCCACCATCACTAAGGTGGATTCATTCCTTGTTCTTATTTCTTTTGTTTTTCGTTTTCTATGTTATGTACTTATCTGTGTTTGTGTCTTCATTACATGATCATTAGTAGTTAGTAACTATGTCTTAAAGTTATGAATGTCCTATGAATCCATCACCTCTCTTAAATGAAAAATGTTTTAATTCAAAAGAACAAGAAGTACATGAGTTTCGAATTTATCCTTGAACTTAGCTTAATTATATTGATGTGGTGACAATGCTTCTTGTTTTTTGAATGTATGCTTGAACAGTGCATATGTCTTTTGAAGTTGTTGTTTAAGAATGTTAAATATGTTGGCTCTTGAAAGAATGATGACTAGAAGACATGTTATTTGATAATCTGAAAAATCATAAAAATGATTCTTGAAGCAAGAAAAAGCAGCAAAGAACAAAGCTTGCAGAAAAAAAAAATAGGCGAAAAAAAAAATATATATATATATATATAGAAAGAAAAAGCAAGCAGAAAAAGCCAAAAGCTCTTAAAACCAAGAGGCAAGAGCAAAAAGCCAATAACCCTTAAAACCAAAAGGCAAGGGCAAATAAAAAGGATCCCAAGGCTTTGAGCATCAGTGGATAGGAGGGCCTAAAGGAATAAAATCCTGGCCTAAGCGGCTAAACCAAGCTGTCCCTAACCATGTGCTTGTGGCGTGTAGGTGTCAAGTGAAAACTTAAGACTGAGCGGTTAAAGTCAAGGTCCAAAACAAAAGAAGAGTGTGCTTAAGAACCCTGGACACCTCTAATTGGGGACTTTAGCAAAGCTGAGTCACAATCTGAAAAGGTTCACCCAATTATGTGTCTGTGGCATTTATGTATCCGGTGGTAATACTGGAAAACAAAGTGCTTAGGGCCACGGCCAAGACTCATAAAGAAGCTGTGTTCAAGAATCATCATACTAAACTAGGAGAGTCAATAACACTATTCGAAATCTGAAGTTCCTATAGATGCCAATCATTCTGAACCTCAATGGATAAAGTGAGATGCCAAAACTATTCAAGAGGCAAAAAGCTATAAGTCCCACTCATATGATTGAAGCTCTGTTCCATTGATAGTTTGGAATTTATAGTATATTCTCTTCTTTTTATCCTATTTGATTTTCAGTTGCTTGGGGACAAGCAACAATTTAAGTTTGGTGTTGTGATGAGCGGATAATTTATACGCTTTTTGGCATTGTTTTTAGTATGTTTTTAGTAGAATCTAGTTACTTTTAGGGATGTTTTTAATAGATTTTATGTTAAATTCACATTTCTGGACTTTACTATGAGTTTGTGTGTTTTTCTATGATTTCAGGTATTTTCTGGCTGAAATTGAGGGACTTGAGCAAAAATCAGATTCAGAGGTTGAAAAAGGACTGCTGATGCTGTTGGATTCTGACCTCCCTACACTCAAAGTGGATTTTCTGGAGCTACAGAACTCGAAATGGCGCGCTTCCAATTGCGTTGGAAAGTAGACATTCAGGGCTTTCCAGCAATATATAATAGTTCATACTTTGGCCAAGAATAGATGACGTAAACTGGCGTTCAACGCCAGCTTTCTACCCAAATCTGGCGTCCAGCGCCAGAAAAGGAGCCAAAACCAGAGTTGAACGCCCAAACTGGCACAAAAACTGGCGTTCAACTCCAAGAAGGACCTCTACACGTGCAACACTCAAGCCCAGCCCAAGCACACACCAAGTGGGCCCTGGAAGTGGATTTATGCATCAATTACTTACTCATGTAAACCCTAGTAGCTAGTTTATTATAAATAGGACCTTTTACTATTGTATTAGGCATCTTTTGATCATCTTAGGATCTTAGGATCATCTTTGAATGCATTGTTCTTAGACTTTGGGGGCTGGCCATCTCGGCCATGCCTGGACCTTCACTTATGTATTTTCATACGGTAGAGTTTCTACACTCCATAGATTAAGGTGTGGAGCTCTGCTGTTCCTCAAAGATTAATGCAAAGTACTACTGTTTTCTATTCAATTCATCTTATTTCGCTTCTAAGATATCCATTCGCACCCAAGAACGTGATGAAGGTGATGATTATGTGTGACGCTCATCACCATTCTCCCCTATGAACACGTGCCTGACAAACACTTCCGTTCTACATGAAATAAGCTAGAATGAATATCTCTTAGATCTCCTAACCAGAATCTTCGTGGCGTAAGCTAGAATGATGGCGGCATTCAAGAGAATCCGGAAAGTCTAAACCTTGTCTGTGGTATTCCGAGTAGGATTCAATGATTGAATGACTGTGACGAGCTTCAAACTCGCGAGTGCTGGGCGTTAGTGACAGACGCAAAAGGAGGGTGAATCCTATTCCAGCATGATCGAGAACCGACAGATGAATGGCCGTGCTGTGATAGAGGGGATGTAGCCACTGACAACGGTGATGCCCTTGCATAAAGCCAGCCATGGAAAGGAGTGAGACTGATTGGATGAAGATAGCAGGAAAGCAGAGGTTCAGAGGAACGAAAAGCATCTCCATTCGCTTATCTGAAATTCCTACCAATGATTTACATAAGTATCTCTATCCCTATTTTATTATATAATATTCAAAAACACCAGTATCACTTTATATCTGCCTGATTGAGATTTACAAGGTGACCATAGCTTGCTTCATACCAACAATCTCCGTGGGATTCGACCCTTACTCACGTAAGGTATTACTTGGACGACCCAGTGCACTTGCTGGTCAGTTGTATCGAAGTTGTGAACCATGGTATTGGCACCATGTTATTGGTGTCAATGCCAGGGAAAGAAAGAGCCATGAATTCTACATCATTAAAGTGTAATCACGATTACGCGTACCAAGTTGCTCACGTTGCCAGGGATTGTTCGAGCCTGGACATCACAATTTCGTGCACCAACATCCCTGCTGATTTCATAATCCTAGATACTGGGAAGGATGAAGATGAATCCATTATCCTTGGAAGACCCTTCCTAGCCACAACAAGAGCTGTGATTGATGTTAACAGAGGTGAACTAGTTCTTCAATTGAATGAGGACTCCCTTGAGTTTAAAACTCAAAGACATCCTTCTGTAAACATGGAAAAGAGGCACAGTAAGCTTCTCTCAAAACAGAGTCAACCAGAGCCCCCACAGTCAAACTCTAAGTTTGGTGTTGGGAGGCCACAACCAAACTCTAAGTTTGGTGTTGAACTCCCATATCCAAACTCTAAGTTTGGTGTTGGGGAGTCTCAACAATGCTCTGAACATCTGTGAGGCTCCATGAGAGCCCACTGTCAAGCTATTGACATTAAAGAAGTGCTTGTTGGGAGGCAACCTAATTTTTATTTAATTATATTTTTATTAGTTATATGTCTTTATAGGTTCATGATCATGTGGAGTCACAAAAACAACTGAAAAATTGAAGAAAAATAAAAAACAGCGAAAAAAAATAGCACACCCTGGAGGAGGAGTTCACTGGCGTTCAAACGCCAGTAAGGAGCATCTGTCTGGCGTTCAACGCCAGAACAGAGCATGTTTCTGGCGTTGAATGCCAGAAACAAGCAGCATCCTGGTGTTCAGACGCCAGAAATGCACAGTGAAGAAGAGCTGGCACTGAACGCCAGAAACAAGCATCTGGCTGGCGTTCAACGCCAGAAATATGCTGCATCTGGGCGCTGAACGCCCAGAACAAGCATCAATTTGGCGTTTAAACGCCAGAATTGCATGCAAAGGCATTTTACATGCCTAATTGGTGCAGGGATGTAAATCCTTGACACCTCAAGATCTGTGGAGCTCACATGATCATCTCAAGATCTGTGGACCCCACAGGATCCCCACCTTCCCTCCTAATAATCGTAGTTTTTTTTTCCACATCTTCTTCATCATCTATTCTTTCTTCTTTTGCTCGAGGGCGAGCAACATTCTAAGTTTGGTATGGTAAAAGCATTGCTTATTTTGCTTTTCCATAACCATTGATGGCACCTAAGGCCAGAGAAACCTCAAAAAAAAAAAAGAGAAAGAAGAGAGAAGAGAAAAGGGAAGACAAAAGCTTCCACCTCCAAGTCATGAGAGATGGAGAGATTAATGTAAAGGATCTATAGCTTAGTGGTAGAACATTTGACTGCAAATCAAGAGATCCCTGAGATACCTCAGGGGATACATTTTACCCACATAATTATTGGGAGCAATTGAGGATAGAAATACCAAAAATCACTAAGGAGGAGCAACAAAGACAAGGAAGAGACATAGAGGAGCTCAAAAGCACCATTGGTTCTTCAAGAAGAGAAAGACGCCATCCTCACTAAGGTGGACTCATTCCTTAATCGCCTTGTCTATTTATTCCTGTTTTTCGATTTTTGAGCTTTATGTTTATTTATATTTGTGTCTTACTACATGATCATTAGTGTCTAAGTGTCTATGCCTTAAAGTAAGTGAATATGAATTCATCACCTCTCTTAAATGAAAAATATTTTAATTCAAAAGAACAAGAAGTACATGAGTTTCGAATTTATCCTTGAACTTAGTTTAATTATATTGATGTGGTGACAATACTTTTTGTTTTCTGAATGAATGCTTGAACAGTGCATATGTCTTTTGAAGTTGTTGTTTAAGAATGTTAAATATGTTGGCTCTTGAAAGAATGATGACAAGGAGACATGTTATTTGATAATCTGAAAAATCATAAAAATGATTCTTGAAGCAAGAAAAAGCAGCAAAGAACAAAGCTTGCAGAAAAAAAAAGAGAAAAAAATTAGCGAAAAAAATAGAAAGAAAAAGAAAAAGCAAGCAAAAAAAGCCAAAAGCTCTTAAAACCAAAAGGCAAGAGCAAAAAGCCAATAACCCTTAAAACCAAAAGGCAAGGGTAATAAAAAGGATCCCAAGGCTTTGAGCATCAGTGGATAGGAGGGCCTAAAGGAATAAAATCCTGGCCTAAGCGGCTAAAGCAAGTTGTCCCTAACCATGTGCTTGTGGCGTGAAGGTGTCAAGTGAAAACTTGAGACTGAGCAGTTAAAGTCAAGGTCCAAAGCAAAAAAAAAAAAGAGTGTGCTTAAGAACCCTGGACACCTCTAATTCGGGACTTTAGCAAAGCTGAGTCACAATCTGAAAAGGTTCACCCAGTTATATGTTTGTGGCATTTATGTATCCGGTGGTAATACTGGAAAACAAAGTGCTTAGGGCCACGGCCAAGACTCATAAAGTAGCTGTGTTCAAGAATCAACATATTGAACTAGGAGAATCAATAACACTATCTGAACTCTGAGTTCCTATAGATGCCAATCATTCTGAACCTCAATGGATAAAGTGAGATGCCAAAACTATTCAAGAGGCAAAAAGCTACAAGTCCCGCTCATCTGATTGGAGCTATGTTTCATTGATAGTTTGGAATTTATAGTATATTCTCTTCTTTTTATCCTATTTGATTTTCAGTTGCTTGGGGACAAGCAACAATTTAAGTTTGGTGTTGTGATGAGCGGATAATTTATACGCTTTTTGGCAATATTTTTAGTATGTTTTTAGTAGGATCTAGTTACTTTTAGAGATGTTTTCATTAGTTTTTATGTTAAATTCACATTTCTAGACTTTACTATGAGTTTGAATGCTTTTCTGTGATTTCAGGTATTTTCTGGCTGAAATTGAGAGACTTGAGCAAAAATCATATTCAGAGGTTGAAGAAGGACTGCTGATGCTGTTGGATTCTGACCTCCCTTCACTCAAAGTGGATTTTCTGGAGCTACAAAACTCAACATGGCGCGCTTCTAATTGCGTTGGAAAGTAGACATCCAGGGCTTTCCAGAAATATATAATAGTCCATACTTTGGCCGCGTTTACACGACGTAAAAGGGCGTTGAACGCCAGTTCTATCTGCTGTCTAGAGTTAAACGCCAGAAACACGTTACAAGCCAGAGTTGAATGCCAGAAATACGTTACAAACTGGCGTTCAACTTCAAGAATGACCTCTCCATGTGTAAACTTCAAGCTCAGCCCAAGCACACACCAAGTGGGCCCCGGAAGTGGATTTATGCATCAATTACTTACTTCTGTAAACCCTAGTAACTAGTTTAGTATAAATAGGACTTTTTACTATTGTATTAGACATCTTTGGTCTCAGTTTTAATCAATTGTTCATCTTAGAAGACTATTGATCACGTTTAGGGGGCTGGCCATTCGACCATGCCTGAACCTTTCACTTATGTATTTTTAACGGTAGAGTTTCTACACTCCATAGATTAAGGTGTGGAGCTCTGCTGTTTCTCATGAATTAATGCAAAGTACTACTGTTTTCTATTCAGTTCAACTTATTCCGCTTCTAAGATATTCATTCGTACTTCAACATGAATGTGATGAACGTGACAATCATCATCTTTCCCTATGAACGCGTTGATGACAAGTCATCTTAGCCTAGTTTCACTAGCCTTTTTCTTTAATTTTAGTAGGTTTTATGCACTTTCTTGCATTCTAAGTAAGTAATTTGGAGTGAAAATGCATGACTTCTGTGAATCAAACAACCACTAATTATTTGATGCTAAATCATGAGGTTGAAGCCAAATTTAATTGAATTTTAATGATTTATAAACCTTGTGAATTTAGTGATACTTTGATTGGTTGATTTGGTTAATTGTAGGTGAAGAAAGAAGAGAAGAAGAAAAGCATGGCTCAAGAAGTGTGCCCAAAGGAAAGAAAACGTGCCCAAGGAAGCAAGAAGCATGCCAAAAGGAAAGAAAAAGCATGATCACATTGAGGAAGAATGGGAAGCTAAGTTGAAAAAGCTAACTGAGCTTCACAAGGGATGGAAGGAGAAGGAAGCTACAAAGCTAAGTTAAAATAGTTAACTTAGCACTAAAGAAAGCAAGGAATGGGTGCAAAGCTAAGTTAACTAAGTTAACTTTATCGGGGACCTCTTCAAATTAATTCAAGATGAAATTCCATGAGTGAAGCCACCAAGATTCAAACCAAGGACCAAGGAGAAGGCAAGGGACGTTCCTCACAAAAGAATTCAAGAAGAAATAGCCAAAATGCATCCTCCATGGTTCGAACTTGGAACCACACGCTACTCCTTGCAAGGGAATTTGAGAATAAATAGCTAGAATGCTTCCTCCAGGACTTGAACTTGGGTATTCTTTGAAACATAAGGAAGGAGTGCCACCAAGCTTGCAAGGAAATACAAGGAAAATAGCTTTATTGCTTCCTCCAAGTTTCGAACTTGGGTATTCCTGGAAACTTAAGGAGAAGTGCCCACTCATCTAAGGAAATTAGCTCCAAAGGTGTCCTCCACTTGCTCCCACCAGGATTTGAACCTGGGACCTTGAGGCCAAAAGCAAAGGCGCTACAAGGGAAGCTAAGTTGGAAATTCCAACTGAGCATTGCTTCTCCCATTCTTCCCCACACTTTGGCACACAAGTTTGCACACCAAGGGGCTGTCATGCGCATCATGACACGAGAAGCACCAAATTGGCGCAACAAAGCTCAACACAAGGAAAGCTCAGTTGGTTTTTCCAACTGAGCATTGAACTTCCACACTTTGGCACACCAAGGCTGGGACGCACGCGCACCTTGACACGGCCAGATGCCATGAAGCGCACCAAGGAAGGCTTGCACACCACACTTGACACGGATGGAGCATGCTTGAAAGCTAAGTTGGATTTTCCAACTGAGCTTTCCCCTGGAGGTGTAATTTGGGCTAAGAATTGGATTAAAAATCCAATTTAATTCATTTCTTCACCAAATCAAAAGCCCACCCAAATTCCAAAATCCAAGAATAGAAAGTGTATAAATAGGAGTTAGTTTGATGTAATTAGGACCTTTTGACACTTTGAGATTTTACTTTTGAATTTTCCTTTGAATTGTCATTTTTCATTTTTGAGCTTTTTACTTTGAATTCTCTGAGAACTTGGAAAGGGAATTGATCTCTCTCCTTCTTGGTTCTTGCTTGAGCACTCTTTTATTTTCTTGCTTTGGATCTTGGGTGAAGAATTGAAGAACTTCTGTTTCAATCTCACCTTGAGATCTCTTGTTTACTTTCTCTGCATAATTGAATTTCACTTTCTGTTTACTGCTTCATCTTCTCTTTAATTCTGCAATTTACTCTTCTTCACTTCTTTTGCAATTGTTCTTGTTGGATCAAGGAAGGATTTGAGTGTAAATCATGTTGCTTGTATGCGAAGTTTGTATTCGTAGGTTTTGATGAATGACAAACCAACAAACGACATGAAAGACAAACCAACAAACAACTTGAATGAACAAGCATGTTGAAAGATCAACCAACATTCAACATTGAGGAATGAAGAGTTGAAAGCAACACAACAACAACAAGAAACTCAAGTCCACAACATTTGAAGACAAGTATAGTGTCTTAGGACTTAGGTAACTTCTTGTTAAGAACCAATTGCTAAATCTCTCAACACACACTCACAAAATGTTTTGATGCACATCTTGCAATTCGATGCTAGCCAAATGGTTTAAAAACTTGTTTTCAAAGGTACAAAAGCATAGGAATTGACTCCAACAAGTTTGAGATCAATCCTAAGTATTTTGAAGTGATTTTAAGCCATTCTTTAAGGTTTGCATCGATGCACACTCATCTTGCATCGATGCAAAGCATGCAACGACTTGTTGCATCAATGCAAAGATGTTTGCATCGATGCAACCTAGCTGAAAATTCAAATTTCAGCTTCAAAGACACATTTGCATCGATGCAAAGTGTTATGCATCGATGCAAATGATTCAAAAACATAAAAAACGGCTAGTTTTAACAAAACGGCTCCATCCCATTAACTCCCCAACGTTTCTAAGGTTTGGGAAGTCTATAAATAGATGGATTGAAGCCTTATTTCAGACATGTGAGTATTTGCAAACTATCTTGTTCATATTCTTTCATTCTACACATTTTTAAGGTGTTATAATACACAATTTGAGAGAGCAATATCAATTGGTTCAATAGTGCTAAACTTGTAATCATACACTCTTCTAGAGAGTACTCATTTCATCTCAACAATTCTTTGAGAATTGTTTTCTTGTAACACTTTGTAAATTGGAGTGTGATCTCCAAGGTTGAGTCAAGAGTTATAAACACTATAGTCGGTGAGGATACCAAAGAAGTATACTAAGTACTCAAGGTAAATCTTAGAGAAGGAATCTCTAAGTGGAGTGGGTTAGTATACGAGTGGTGATCATATACCGTGAGGTGTTAGAAACTAAGGACTCGGATTGTAAAAGGTTTTGCACGAGCACCTTGAAGCTTGGCAATAGTGGAACTTCTCAATAGCGATTGAGAAAGAAAGTGGACGTAGGACAAGGATTGTGCCGAACCACTCTAAATAGCGTTTGCATCTCTCCAAACTCATCTCTTCTATATTATTGTCTTTTACCTTTGAGCAAATAAATTGTGATCGAAAAGTAGCTTCGTAAGTACTTAAGGAATAGCTTAAGTCCGATTGGTGAAAAGCTTGATCAATTTATTTGAGTTGGTGTCTATTGGAAAGTAAAAGCTCCTTATAAATGCTTAGCAATTGAGTTAAGCTCTTGGAAAAATACTAGTACAATAACACTTTTGAATATTGTCTTTAACTTTCGCAAAAAGATTCATTGTTGTTGCAATACTCAATTCACCCCCCCTCTTGAGTAATTGTGCATAGGTTCTACATTGAGATCTAGACTTGTTATCTAGTCTCTTCCACCCTGAGATCTTCAACCACTTTTACTTTGCTGCAAATTAAGCACTGCTTTCTCTGTTTTTTAAATTTTCAAAGCATTTTACTCTTCTGTTTGAGATCTACTTCACTGCAATTCAATTTTCTCTTTTATTGTTTAATGCAATTTACTTGTTCTTGTTTAATTTCTGCAATTCCCATTCCCAATCCCTTTTACAATTCAAGCAATTTACATTACTCGCACTTTAAGATTCAGTCATTTACATTTCTTGCAATATAAGTTTCTGTAATTTACATTACTTGCAATTTAAGTTTCAGCACCTTTATTTTCCTGCTCTTTAGTTTACTGCAAATTTCCCCTTCCCCTTTACTTTCCATGCAATTTAGCTTCTGCAAATCACAAATCACACAACCAATACTTGATTCGCTTGACTAAATTAACCACTAAACTAAAATTGCTCAATCCTTCAATCCCTGTGGGATCGACCTCACTCATGTGAGTTATTATTACTTGATGCGACCCGGTACACTTGCCGGTGAGTTTTGTGTTGGATCGTTTTCCACACATCAAGTTTTTGGCGCCGTTGCCGGGGATTGATTAGATTGACAATGATTAAGTGAAGTGGAGATCTAGATCAAGCACTTTTTATTTTTCTATTTTTGACTAACACACTAACTGTTTGAATTTTTGCTTAAGCCAATTAACATTTCACTTCAGCCATGGATTGAAGTGTTTTTGCTTTCTGGTGTTGTGATTTTTATGCTTTAGTTGTATGTCAGGTACAAGGAGAATTACACCCACTTTTTGTGAACAAGACGAAAGAACCCTCAGAAGATTAAGAAGAGCTGAAAGAGGGAAAAACATTATTGGAGAAGAGGAGTCAGAAGAAGAATTCCAAGATATGGAGGAACACTTAACAAACCCACCAAATGGGGCTGAAGGAGCAGCCAATAACAACAATAATCCACCACAGAGAAGAGTTTTAGCTTCCTACACAAGTGCAGATCCTAGACATTGTGGGAGTAGCATTCTTACCCCAAATGTTAATGCAAATAATTTTGAACTAAAGCCACAACTCATCACCTTGGTTCAAAACAATTGTTCTTATGGAGGAGGACCACTTGAAGATCCTAACCAACACTTATCCACCTTCTTGAGGATTTGTGACACTGTCAAAACCAATGGTGTGCACCCTGACAGTTACAAGCTACTGCTATTTCTATTTTCTCTCAGAGACAAAGCCACTCAATGGTTGGAATCCTTCCCAAGAGGCAGCATCAACAATTGGGATGATCTAGTAACCAAGTTCCTTGCCAAGTTTTACCCACCTCAAAGAGTTATTAGATTGAAGACTGAAGTGCAAACATTCACACAAATGGATGCTGAACCCTTGTATGAGGCATGGGAACGATACAAAGCTCTAATCAGGAAGTGTCCACCAGGAATGTTCAGTGAGTGGGACAGATTACAGAATTTCTATGAAGGCTTGACACTGAAATCTCAAGAGGCTTTGGATTATTCAGCAGGAGGTTCGTTACAATTGATGAAAATAGCAGAGGAAGCTCAAAATCTCATTGATATGGTGGCCAACAACCAATATTTCTTTGCTCACTAAAGGCAACGCCAACCATCGCAAAGGAAAGGAGTGATGGAGTTGGAAGGAGTGGACTCAATCTTGGCTCAAAACAAAATGATGCAGCAACAAATTCAACAACAATTTGAGCAAATGGCCAAGAGGATTGATAGCCTCCAAGTTGCAGCAGTTAATACAAGCCAACCATTATCCACATGGGGACAAAATGAAGAGACTCAAGAGGAGCAACAGCAAGAGCAAGTCCAGTACATGCACAACCAAAATTCTGGGCCAAATGAAGTCTATGGTGACACCTACAACCCTTCTTGGAAGAACCACCCAAATCTTAGGTGGGGAGACAATCACAACCAAAATCAACAACCATGGCAGAGAAACTCAAATCAAAACACTTCAAGAAACAACCAAAACCACAACCAGCAGCAAACTAACCAAAACCCCTACAGAAAACCTCAAAACAACTACCCCAACCCCAACCATTACCAATCTAATAACCAACCCACCAACCAAAATGCCTACCATCCACCATCCACATCTAACAACCTACCACAAGCATCACCTGAATCTCAAAGACTCACCAACTTGGAAACCTTGATAGACAAAATGTGGAAACACCAAGAAATGACAACCAAGAACCATGAAGCCTCCATGAAGAGCCTAGAAAGGAAAATTGGGCAAATCTCCAAACAGATTTCTGTTGAGAGACCTTCAAGCTCACTGCCCAGTGACACAATCCCAAATCCTAAGGAAGAATGCAAGGCAATACAATTGAGGAGTGGAAAAGTCTTGGTGAAAAATGAAGAAGCAACCAAGAAGCCAAAGGAAAGTGACAAGAAACAAGCTGAAAAAGAGAAGGCCAATGATGAAGATGTAACAGCAAGCAAGCCAACTCAGAATCAAACTCAAGAAAAAGAAGATCAGCCACAAAATTCAAGAAAGGGAAAGGAAGTAATTGAAGAGCCAACTAAGGACCAAAGGCAGGGAATGAACTTCACTCCACCCTTGCCATATCCTCAAAGGTTCAACAAGGAGACTAAGGACCAACACTTCCCAAAATTTCTTGAAATCTTCAAGAAGTTGGAAATTAATATTCCCTTAGCTGAAGCACTTGAGCAAATGCCCCTGTACGCAAAGTTCTTGAAAGAACTCATCAACAAGAAGAGGAGTTGGCAAGAGAAGGAAATCATACTTCTCACTGAAGAATGTAGTGCTGTGATTAAAGGAGTCATCCCACCAAAGCTTAAAGATCCAGGGAGCTTTGTAGTTTCATGTACCATAGGCAAAATGACCCTAGACAAAGCTCTCTGTGACCTTGGTGCTAGCATCAATCTGATGCCGTTATCAATGATAAGAAAGCTTGCCATAGAAGAACTCAAACCTACCAGGATGTCTTTGGTGATGGCTGACAGATCAATCAAGACACCCAATGGCATTGTGGAAAACCTGTTAGTGAAGGTTGGAGAATTTATCTTCCCAGCAGACTTCGTGATTCTGGATACAGAGGAAGAAGGAAATAACTCAATCATCTTGGGAAGGCCATTTTTAGCCACAGCCAGAGCCATTATTGATGTAGAGAAGGGAGAGATGATCTTTAGAGTACATAATGAGCAAATGGTCATCAATGTCTTCAAATCAATGCAACACCCTCCTGAACAAGAAAATTACATGAAGGTGGACATGATAGAAAGTCTAGTGGAGGAAATGTTAGAAGCCACTTGTCATGAGCAACAGGAAGAAGAGGTGGTAGAAATCTCTATTGAAGACAAGGAGAAAGAGAAGCCAAAACAGGAATTGAAACCTCTCCCCCCTCACCTCAAATATGTGTTCCTGGGAGAAGAGGAGACCCTACCAGTGATCATTAACTCCTCCTTGAATATGGAAGAAGAAACAAAGCTGATTGAAGTGTTGAAATCTCACAAAGTAGCCTTAGGGTGGACAATTGACGATATCAAAGGTATTAGCCCAGCCATTTGTATGCATAAAATTTTACTGGAAGAAGAATCAAAGCCTGTGGTCCAACCCCAAAGAAGGCTCAACCCAGCCATGAAGGAGGTAGTTAAAAAGGAAGTCATGAAGTTGTGGAATGCTGGAATAATCTTCCCAATCTCTGATAGCTCATGGGTGAGCCCGGTTCAAGTTGTACCGAAAAAGGGAGGAATGACGGTTATCACCAATGAGAAGAATGAGTTGATCCCTACTAGGACAGTGACTGGGTGGAGGATGTGCATAGACTATAGAAGATTGAATGATGCCACAAGGAAAGACCATTTCCCTCTCCCATTCATTGATCAGATGTTGGAAAGACTAGCTGGCCATGCCTATTATTGTTTCTTAGATGGGTATTCTGGTTACAATCAAATCGTGGTGGACCCTAAAGATCAAGAGAAAACTGCCTTCACATGTCCATTTGGAGTTTTTGCATACCGGAGGATGCCCTTTGGGCTGTGCAACGCCCCATCCACATTTCAGAGGTGTATGCTTTCCATTTTCTCAGATATGGTTGAAAAATTTTTAGAAGTCTTCATGGATGATTTTTCTGTTTTTGGAAATTCATTTAACACTTGTTTGCATCATTTAACTCTTGTTTTGAAAAGATGCCAAGAAACTAACTTGATCTTAAACTGGGAAAAATGCCATTTCATGGTTCCTGAAGGGATAGTTCTTGGGCATAAGGTGTCATGCAGAGGTATAGAAGTTGATAAAGCTAAAATAGAAATTATTGAAAAACTTCCTATACCCGTTAATGTGAAAGCAGTAAGGAGTTTTCTTGGGCATGCTGGTTTCTACAGAAGGTTCATCAAAGATTTCTCAAAAATAGCAAAGCCATTGAGCAATTTGCTAGTGATTGACAACCCTTTCATCTTTGATGACAACTGTAAATATGCCTTTGAAACCTTAAAGAGAAAGCTCATCACAGCACCAATCATCACACCCCCTGATTGGAACTTACCTTTTGAACTTATGTGTGATGCAAGTAACTTTGCTATTGGTGCTGTGTTGGGACAAAAGAAAGACAAGCTACACCATGTCATATATTATGCCAGCAAAGTGTTAAATGAAACACAGAAAAATTATACAACCACTGAGAAAGAACTTTTGGCAATTGTTTATGCATTTGATAAGTTTAGACAATACTTGATTGGCTCCAAAGTTATAGTGTACACTGACCATGCTGCTCTCAAGTATTTAATGTCTAAACAGGATTCAAAGCCAAGGCTCATTAGGTGGGTACTGCTACTTCAAGAGTTTGATATTGAAGTAAGAGATAGGAAGGGAAGTGAAAATCAAGTGGCGGATCATTTATCAAGAGTACCACAAGAAGCCTGTCAAGATAGACCACAACAAGTAAATGAGAACTTCCCAGATGAGCACCTATTCCAAGTTCAACAAACACCCTGGTTTGCTGACATAGCAAACTACAAAGTGGGAAGGAAGATACCTCAAGAATATTCTAAACAACAAGTGAAAAAGCTGCTCAATGAAGCAAGAAAGTTCTTGTGGGATGAACCCTTTTTATTCAAAAGGTGCTCTGATGGAATGATTAGGAGATGTGTCCATGAAAATGAAATGAGGGACATATTGTGGCATTGTCATGGTTCAGCATATGGTGGACATTTTGGACCAGAGAGAACAGCTGCAAAGGTGTTGCAAAGCAGTTTCTATTGGCCAACTATCTTCAAGGATGCGAGAGAGTTTATTCATCAATGCAATGAATGCCAAAGAGCTGGAGGATTGACAAAAAGGGATGAGATGCCTCAAAATTTCATCCTGGAAGTTGAGCTATTTGATCTATGGGGCATTGATTTCATGGGACCTTTTCCCCCTTCTTATTCTTTCAGATACATCATGGTGGCAGTAGAATATGTCTCAAAATGGGTGGAAGCCATAGCCACAACCACTTGTGATGCACAAATTGTCCTTCAATTCCTTAAGAAGCATATCTTCACTAGATATGGAGTACCCAAAGGTCTTGTCAGTGATGGTGGTGGTCACTTCTGCAACAAACAAATGGAGAAACTCCTTCACAAGTATGGAGTAATACATAAAGTAGCCACACCATACCATCCTCAGACTAATGGCCAGGCTGAAGTAGCAAACAGAGAGTTGAAGAGAATTTTAGAAAAAACAGTGGGAAGCACAAGGAAAGATTGGGCCAGGAAGTTAGAAGATGCACTTTGGGCATACAGGACATCGTTCAAAACTCCCATTGGAAAGTCCCCATTTCAGCTATTATATGGAAAAGCTTGTCACCTACCTGTGGAGCTTGAACATAAAGCTTTTTGGGCCACTAAACTTCTCAACCTTGATTCTCAAGCAGCAGGAGAAAAGAGGCTGCTACAACTAAATGAGTTGGATGAGTTTAGACTAGAAGCTTATGAGAACGCTAAGATATACAAGGAGAGAGCTAATAGGTGGCATGACAAGAAGATCGCAAAGAAAGAATTCAAGCCAGGACAGCAATTGCTCCTATATAACTCAAGGCTCAAGATCTTCCCTGGCAAGCTCAAGTCCAAATGGACAGGTCCGTATCTAGTAACAAAAGTCTTTCCCTATGGAAGTATTGAGCTGCTAGATGAAACCACACAGAAACACTTCACAGCAAATGGACACAGAGCAAAGCCTTATTTAGGAGGACAATGGGACAAGGAAAAGGAAGTTCAGTACCTAAACTGAACAAACACAGAGAATGTCAAGCTAATGACAATAAAAGAGCGCTTGTTGGGAGGCAACCCAACCTGAGGTAGTTTCTTTTCATAGTTATTTCAATAAAGAGGTTAATTAGCCTTATCTATATTGCAAAAAAGCTAAGTTTGGTGTTGCACACCAAAACAATATAAGGGAGAATGAAGAATTCTAAGTTTGGTGTTCCACCAAAATATCATCATAAAACATATTCTCACCCCCTACATAATGCTAGCTTTGAGCACTTAGATAAACTAGTTAACTATTTTGCTGTTTCCAAATCATTAGTTTATTTCTTTTGAAAAATAAAAAGAAGTTCACATATAAATTGTTGCATGAGGAATATTGGCAAGGAACTAAGTTTGGTGTTCACACACCAAAGTAAGTTCGAGAGCCACACACACACAAGCTTTGCAGATTTACCAACGCCTAAAAGGATTGAACAACAAGCAACACTTGAGGAGCAGGCAGAAAAATAGCCAACAAATTAAAAGAACACCTGAATTACAACTCAAAAGGAGCAAATTGAAGTAAGAATGGAAAACTGCAACTCAACAGGTTGTATCTATTCTTGATCCTTGTTGTTATACAATGAATTAATTCAGAGAATCCTTTATGTCTGGCTGGAATGATTATTTAGTTGCAAGTGGAAGTACATGTTAAAGAAAGCTATCTGCATAATTTTTGCTTGAAAGTTATCTGCATAATAATTGTCATCACTCATTAACTTGAATACTTTGTTTTGTTTTCCCTTGCTGTTTGAATAAAAGAAAGATGTTTGATTTAGAAAAGTAATTGTTCAATGTTGCAAAAGTTAGAATGAAGTTAGTGGTGGTGTGTGTTTGATTCAATTATTAGCTCATGGAATAAATGTTGCAGAATGACTTGTTTCTTGAAGTGTAAGCTAGTTTGCTGCTATGATCCTTCAATTAATGAAAGTCCCTTGAAAATAAACCAAAACAGAAAGAAAAAGAAAGGAAGAAAAGCCAAAAGTTGGCAAAGAAACAAAACAATAAGGCTAGACACCAATAGCTTGGACCCTAGGACATATGCCTGTGGTGTTTATGTACTGGGATATGCTTGGACAAGTAGGTTCTAAGGAGTATCTTAAAACTTGGCAACTTAGATCAACTGATTTGGGATTGTCAACTGAAAGTCCACAATAAAGAGCAGCCTAGCTACAAAAACATTTAGTAATCCAAAGAGATGCTGGGCATCAATGATCCTAGGAAGAAAAAGGTGAGCCATGTGTCTGTGGTGAAAAAAAAATGTTGAGTGAAAATAAGCCAAAGGCCACTGCAACATTTGATACCAAGCCTCTAATAGATAATAAGCTCTGAAATGCAAAAGAAAGCAGAAAAAGCTAACAAGGGGATTAAGCAAAAGGGTAAGGAATCATAGCAGCAACCTTGGTGAACCCTTAAGGAAGCATAGTTATTTTGACAGCAAGTAATAAATGAGCTATTTTTGATCTCCATAAAACCCCATAAACAAAATTCAACTAATTGCCTAATAAGGACATACATGCTTATCTACTTCATTCTATCTTCTCTTATGTTTAAGTGCTTGCTTGGGGACAAGCAAGTTTTAAGTTTGGTGTTGTGATGACAAGTCATCTTAGCCTAGTTTCACTAGCCTTTTTCTTTAATTTTAGTAGGTTTTATGCACTTTCTTGCATTCTAAGTAAGTAATTTGGAGTGAAAATGCATGACTTCTGTGAATCAAACAACCACTAATTATTTGATGCTAAATCATGAGGTTGAAGCCAAATTTAATTGAATTTTAATGATTTATAAACCTTGTGAATTTAGTGATACTTTGATTGGTTGATTTGGTTAATTGTAGGTGAAGAAAGAAGAGAAGAAGAAAAGCGTGGCTCAAGAAGTGTGCCCAAAGGAAAGAAAACGTGCCCAAGGAAGCAAGAAGCATGCCAAAAGGAAAGAAAAAGCATGATCACATTGAGGAAGAATGGGAAGCTAAGTTGAAAAAGCTAACTGAGCTTCACAAAGGATGGAAGGAGAAGGAAGCTACAAAGCTAAGTTAAAATAGTTAACTTAGCACTAAAGAAAGCAAGGAATGGGTGCAAAGCTAAGTTAACTAAGTTAACTTTATCGAGGACCTCTTCAAATTAATTCAAGATGAAATTCCATGAGTGAAGCCAACAAGATTCGAACCAAGGACCAAGGAGAAGGCAAGGGACGTTCCTCACAAAAGAATTCAAGAAGAAATAGCCAAAATGCATCCTCCATGGTTCGAACTTGGAACCACACGCTACTCCTTGCAAGGGAATTTGAGAATAAATAGCTAGAATGCTTCCTCCAGGACTTGAACTTGGGTATTCTTTGAAACATAAGGAAGGAGTGCCACCAAGCTTGCAAGGAAATACAAGGAAAATAGCTTTATTGCTTCCTCCAAGTTTCGAACTTGGGTATTCTTGGAAACTTAAGGAGGAGTACCCACTCATCCAAGGAAATTAGCTCCAAAGGTGTCCTCCACTTGCTCCCACCAGGATTTGAACCTAGGTCCTTGAGGCCAAAAGCAAAGGCGCTACAAGGGAAGCTAAGTTGGAAATTCCAACTGAGCATTGCTTCTCCCATTCTTCCCCACACTTTGGCGCACAAGTTTGCACACCAAGGGGGCTGTCATGCGCATCATGACACGGGAAGCACCAAATTGGCGCAACAAAGCTCAACACAAGGAAAGCTCAGTTGGTTTTTCCAACTGAGCATTGAACTTCCACACTTTGGCGCACCAAGGCTGGGACGCACGCGCACCTTGACACGGCCAGATGCCATGAAGTGCACCAAGGAAGGCTTGCACACCACACTTGACATGGATGGAGCATGCTTGAAAGCTAAGTTGGATTTTCCAACTGAGCTTTCCCTTGGAGGTGTAATTTGGGCTAGGAATTGGATTAAAAATCCAATTTAATTCATTTCTTCACCAAATCAAAAGCCCACCCAAATTCCAAAATCCAAGAATAGAAAGTGTATAAATAGGAGTTAGTTTGATGTAATTAGGACCTTTTGACACTTTGAGATTTTACTTTTGAATTTTCCTCTGAATTGTCATTTTTCATTTTTGAGCTTTTTACTTTGAATTCTCTGAGAACTTGGAAAGGGAATTGATCTCTCTCCTTCTTGGTTCTTGCTTGAGCACTCTTTTATTTTCTTGCTTTGGATCTTGGGTGAAGAATTGAAGAACTTCTGTTTCAATCTCACCTTGAGATCTCTTGTTTACTTTCTCTGCATAATTGAATTTCACTTTCTGTTTACTGCTTCATCTTTTCTTTAATTCTGCAATTTACTCTTCTTCACTTCTTTTGCAATTGTTCTTGTTGGATCAAGGAAGGATTTGAGATCTAGACTTGTTATCTAGTCTCTTCCACCCTGAGATCTTCAACCACTTTTACTTTGCTGCAAATTAAGCACTGCTTTCTCTGTTTTTTAAATTTTCAAAGCATTTTACTCTTCTGTTTGAGATCTACTTCACTGCAATTCAATTTTCTCTTTTATTGTTTAATGCAATTTACTTGTTCTTGTTTAATTTCTGTAATTCCCATTCCCAATCCCTTTTACAATTCAAGCAATTTACATTACTCGCACTTTAAGATTCAGTCATTTACATTTCTTGCAATATAAGTTTCTGTAATTTACATTACTTGCAATTTAAGTTTCAGCACCTTTATTTTCCTGCTCTTTAGTTTACTGCAAATTTCCCCTTCCCCTTTACTTTCCATGCAATTTAGCTTCTGCAAATCACAAATCACACAACCAATACTTGATTCGCTTGACTAAATTAACCACTAAACTAAAATTGCTCAATCCTTCAATCCCTGTGGGATCGACCTCACTCATGTGAGTTATTATTACTTGATGCGACCCGGTACACTTGCCGGTGAGTTTTGTGTTGGATCGTTTTCCACACATCACGCGTGCCTGACAACCACTTCCGTTCTTCCTTAGATTGAATGAGTATCTCTTGGATCTCTTAATCAGAATCTTCGTGGTGTAAGCTAGATTGATGGCGGCATTCATGAGAATCCGGAAAGTCTAAACCTTGTCTGTGGTATTCCGAGTAGGATTCTGGGATTGAATGACTGTGACGAACTTCAAACTCGCGAGTGCTGGGCGTAGTGACAGACGCAAAAGGAGGGTGAATCCTATTCCAGTATGATCGAGAACCTCAGATGATTAGCCGTGCTGTGCAGAGCATTTGGACCATTTTCACAAGAGGATAGGATGCAGCCATTGACCACGGTGATGCCTTTAGACGATTAGCCATGCAGTGACAGTGCATCGAACCATTTTCCAGAGAGGATGAAAAGTAGCCATTGACAATGGTGATGTCCTTACATAAAGCCAGCCATGGAAAGGAGTAGGATTGATTGGATGAAGACAGCAGGAAAGCAGAAGTTCAGAGGAACGAAAGCATCTCCATACGCTTTATCTGAAATTCCCACCAATGAATTACATAAGTATTTCTATCTTTATTTTCTGTTTATTTATTATTAATATTCGAAAACTCCATAACTATTTTATATCCGCCTGACTGAGATTTAGAAGGTGACCATAGCTTGCTTCATACCAACAATCTCCGTGGGATCGACCCTTACTCACGTAAGGTTTATTACTTGGACGACCCAGTGCACTTGCTGGTTAGTTGTATCGAAGTTGTGAATGAAAAACGATTTATTAAGACGTGCGTACAGAGTTTTTGATGCCGTTGCCTGAGATCACAATTTTGTGCACCAGGAGCTCTGCTGTGTTTCAATGAATTAATGCAATTACTACTGTTTTCCATTCAATCACGCTTGATTCTATTCTAAGATACTCATTCGCACTTCAATCCGGAGAAGATGATGATCTGTGACACTCATCATTATTGTCAAATCTATGAATGCGTGCCTGACAAGCACTCTCGTTCTATCTTAGCTCAACGTAGTCATTGGGCGACAGCTTGAATGCGTATATCTTGGGTTCCTGATCCACGGACCGAGTCCGGAGGTTAGAACCTTCTTGGTATAGGCTAGAATCAATTGGCAGCATTCCTGGGATCCGGAAAGTCTAAACCTTGTCTGTGGTATTCCGAGTAGGATCTGGAAGGGGATGATTGTGACGAGCTTCAAACTGGCGAATGTTGGGCGCAGTAACAGTGTGCAAAAGGACAAGGGTCCTATTTCGACGCTAGTGGGAACCGACAGATGATTAGCTGTGCGGTGATAGCGCGCCTGGTATTATTCATCCGAGAGGATCATACAGCCTGCCATGGAAAGAGCCGTACGTGTTTGGAGAAGAAGACAGTAGCAAAGCAGAGATTCAGATGACAGAGCATCTCCGGAACCTCAACTTGTTTCTCGTTATTGAATTACAAGTACCATTTATTTTATGTTATTTATTCTTCAGAAATACAATTATTTTTATTACTAATTTCCTGACTAAGAGTTACGAAATAACCATAGCTTGCTTCAAGCCGACAATCTCTGTGGGATCGACCCTTACTCATGTAAGGTATTACTTGGACGACCCAGTGTAGTTGCTAGTTAGTTGTACGGAGTTGTGAAAAGTGTGATTTACCATTTCGTGCACCAAGTTTTTGGCGCCGTTGCCGGGGATTGTTCGAGTTTGGACAACTGACGGTTTATTTTGTTGCTTAGATTAGGAAAAAAATTTATCTTTTTGGTTTAGAGTCGTCTATTATTGCTTTTGGTTAAAATTTTAGAATCCTTATTTTCTTTTTCTAAATTATTTTCGAAAAATTTTTAAAACCAATAACTTCATAATTTAGTCTTCTGTTTGAGTTAGTTTCATATTTTAAGTTTGGTGTCAATTGCATGATTTTATTTTTCTTTTAATTTTTCGAATTATTAGTGTCCAAAATATAAAAATTTTTAAGTTTGGTGTCCTTTGTGTTTCTATTTTCTTAAAAATTTTTAAATTTTGTTCTTGGTGTTCATCTTGACATTCAAAGTTTCCTTGTTTGTTTCTTTTGTTTTGATCTAAAAAAATTCTAAGTTTGGTGTCATTTTGTTGTTTTTCTCTTTCCTCATTAAATTCAAAAATATATTTTCTATTTATTTAATTGAATTTTCGAAAATAACATTTAAAAATTCAGATTTTTATTTTAAATTTTTTTTTATCTTATCTTATCTTAATTTTAAAATTTCAAAATCCAAAATCTTTTTCAAAAATCAAATCCAAAGTTTTTCAAATCTTTTTAATTAAGTAATTATTTTAGTTTTCGAATTTATTTTTTCTTTTTTTAGTTTTCGAAATTTATAGTTTAATTTCTAATTATTTTATTTTATCTTATTTTTTTTTATTTTACTCGGGTTTTTTTAATTAAATAAAATAAAAATAAAAATACATTTTATTTACAATTTACATCAATTTCCTTTTCTCCGTCATGGACCTAAGTGGAACTGAACAGTCCAGAAAGACTCTGGGATCATATGCTAACCCCATTACTGCTGCATACAGGAGTATTATCAGTATACCCCCATCAGAGCAAGCAGTTTTGAGCTAAATCCTTAGCTCATTATCATGGTGCAGCAAAATTGCCAATATTCAGGTCTACCACAGGAAGAACCTACCGAGTTTCTGGCACAATTTTTACAAATTGCTGACACAGTACGTGATAAAGAAGTGGATCAGGATGTCTACAGACTATTACTGTTTTCATTTGCTGTAAAAGATCAAGCTAAGAGGTGGTTAAATAACCAACCCACAGCAAGCATAAGAACATGGAAACAGTTATCAGATAAATTCCTGAATCAATATTTCCCTCCATAAAGGATGTCACAGCTAAGGCTGGACATCCAAGGCTTTAAACAAGATGATGATGAATCCCTTTATAATGCCTGAGAGAGGTACAGAGGGATGCTAAGGAAGTGCCCCTCTGAAATGTTTTCAAAGTGGTGCAGTTAGACATCTTTTACTATGGGCTTACAGAAAAAGCTCAAATATCTCTAGATCACTCAGCTGGTGGATCTATACATATGAGAAAGATAATTGAAGAGGCTCAAGAGCTCATTGATACAGTTGCTAGAAATCAACATCTGTATTTAAGTAGTGAGTCCTCCCTGAAAGAAGAGGCTAAAGCAGTATCTACTTAACTTAGTCCTCAAGAACAAGTTGCTGAACTCAATCAGCAATTGCTTATTATAACAAAATAGTTCGCAGAATTCAAAGAGATGCTCCAAGACACTAAAAATGCCAACCAAAATATGGAAGTACAATTGGATCAGACAAGACAGCAACTATCTAAACATATAACAGAAGGATGCCAAGATGTTCAATTAAGGAGTGGGAAAACACTGAATGTATCTATCCAAGGTAGCAGGAAGCCAAGAAAGGAATAGCTAATAAAGGATAACCAAACCACTACCCAAAATCCCTCTGAGGAGAATAAGAGCCCAGAGAGGAATGATTTTGGCATCCAAACGCTAGAAAAGGGTGAAAAGGTGGTGTTAAACACCCAAGGGATGGCCAGTTCTGGCATCCAAACGTCAGAAAAGGGTGGAAACCTGGCGTTAAATGCCCATGCAGCCCCCAATTCTAGCGTCCAAACGCCACAAAGGGGTCAGACACCTGCAAGTGCTAATAACAACCCCCTTAGGCAGGCTTCTCCAACCACTTCTGTAGGAAATAAACCTGCAGCAACCAATGTTGAAGAATATAAAGCCAAGATGCCTTATCATCAGAAACTCCGCCAAGCAGAACAGGATAAACAATTTGCCCGCTTTGCAGACTATCTCAGGACTCTTGAAATAAAGATTCCGTTTGCAGAGGCACTTGAGCAAATACCCTCTTATGCTAAGTTCATGAAAGAGATCTTAAGCCATAAGAAGGATTGGAGAGAAACTAAAAAAGTTTTCCTTACTGAAGAATGCAGTGCAGTCATTCTAAAAAGCTTACCAGAAAAGCTTAAAGATCTTGGAAGCTTTATGATACCATGCACATTAGAGGATGCTTGTACCAAGACAGCTCTATGTGACCTTAGGACAAGTATCAACCTAATACCTGCATCCACTAGTAAAAAGCTTGGTTTGACTGATGAAGTTAAACCAACCCGGATATGCCTCCAACTTGCTGATGGTTCCATTAAAATCCCATCAGGCATAATTGATGACATGATTGTGAAGGTTGGGCCATTTGCCTTTCCTACTGACTCTGTAGTGCTGGAAATAGAGGAGCACAAGAGTGCAACTCTCATTCTAGGAAGACCTTTCCTAGCAACTGGACGAACCCTCATTAACGTCCAAAGAGGAGAGATAACTCTAAGAGTCAATGAGGATGAGTTTAAGTTGAATGCTGTCAAAGCAATACAGAAAGATGCATGCACAAGATCCTATTAGAGGATAACGCTAAGCTAGTGGTTCAACCATAGAGGTGGCTAAATCCAGCCATGAAGGAGGTGGTGCAGAAAGAGGTCACTAAGTTACTAGAGGCTGGGATTATTTATCCTATTTCTGATAGCCCCTGGGTGAGCCCTGTCGAAGTTGTCCCCAAGAAGGGAGGCATGACAGTGGTTCATAATGAAAAGAATAAACTGGTTCCTACAAGAACAGTTACAGGGTGACGTATGTGTATTGATTACAGAAGACTCAATACAGCCACGAGAAAGGATCATTTTCCTTTAACATTCATAGACCAGATGCTAGAGAGACTAGCAGGTCATGAATACTACTGCTTTTTGGATGGCTATTTAGGTTACAACCAAATTGCAGTGGATCCTCAGGACCAAGAGAAAATAGCATTTACATGTCCTTCTGGAGTATTTTCCTATAGAAGAATGCCATTTGGTCTGTGCAATGCACCTGCAACCTTTCAGAGGTGCATGCTCTCTATCTTCTCTGATATGGTAGAGAAATTTCTGAAAGTCTTCATGGATGACTTCTCAGTATTTAGAGACTCATTCAGCTCATGTCTTAACCATCTAACACTTGTTCTGAAAAGGTTCCAAGTGACTAACCTAGTTTTAAACTAGGAGAAATGTCACTTTATGGTGACTGAAGGAATTGTTCTTGGGCACAAAATTTTAAACAAGGGGATAGAGGTGGATCAAGCTAAGGTAGAGGTAATTGAAAAATTACCACCACCTGCCAATGTTAAGGCAATCAGAAGCTTTCTGGGACATGCAGGATTCTATAGGAGGTTTATAAAGGATTTTTCAAAAATTGCAAAACCTCTGAGCAATCTGCTAGCTGCTGACACGGCATTTGTCTTTGACACAGAGTGTCTGTAGGCGTTTGAAACTCTGAAAGCTAAGCTGGTCACAGCACCAGTTATTTCTGCACTGGACTGGACATTACCATTCGAACTAATGTGTGATGCCAATGACCATGCCATTGGTGCAGTATTGGGACAGAGGCATAACAAGCTTCTGCATGTCATTTATTATGCCAGCCGTATTTTAAATGATGCACAGAAGAATTACACAACCACAGAAAAAAAGTTACTTGCAGTGGTCTATGCCATTGACAAATTTAGATCTTATTTAGTGGGATCAAAAGTGATTATGTACATTGATCATGCTGCTCTAAAATATCTCCTCACAAAGCAGGATTCAAAACCCAGACTCATAAGATGGGTGTTTCTTCTGCAAGAGTTTGATATAGAAATAAGAGACAGAAAAGGGACAGAGAACCAGGTAGCAGATCACCTGTCCCGGATAGAACCAGTAGCAGGAGCGTCCCTCCCCTCTACTGAGATCTCTGAAACCTTTCCGGATGAGCAACTCTTTGCCATTCAGGAAGTACCATAGTTTGCAGACATTGTAAACTATAAATCTGTGAGATTCATACCCAAGGAGTACAATAAGCAGCAAACGAAAAAATTAATCACTGATGCAAAGTACTACTTGTGGGATGAACCATATCTCTTTAAGAGGTGTGCAGACGGAATGATCCGTAGATGCATCCCTAGAGAAAAGGCACAGAAGATCCTATGGCATTGCCATGGATGACAATATGGAGGACATTTCAGAGGTGAGCGAACAGCCACAAAGGTCCTCCAATGCGGTTTCTACTGACCCACTCTCTATAAAGACTCCCGAGAGTTTGTACGTAACTGTGACAGTTGCCAGAGAGCTGGTAATCTACCTCACAGTTATGCCATGCCTCAGCAAGGGATCTTAGAGATTGAGTTGTTTGATGTGTGGGGCATTGACTTCATGGGGCCTTTCCTACCATCATATTCAAATACTTATATTCTGGTGGCAGTAGACTATGTATCTAAATAGGTAGAGGCAATTGCAACACCCACTAATGATACTAAGACAGTAATGAAATTCCTCTAGAAGAATATCTTCAGCGGGTTCGGTGTCCCTAGGATACTGATCAGCGATGGAGGCACTCATTTCTGCAATAAACAGCTTGACTCTGCTCTGGTCTGATAGGGAATCAACCATAAAGTAGCAACTCCATATCGTCCACAGACAAATAGGCAGGCTGAAGTCTCAAATAGAGAACTAAAGCAGATCCTGGAGCGGACTGTAAATACCCGTAGAAAGGATTGGGTAAGAGGTCTAGATGATGCTCTATGGGCATACAGAACAACATTCAAGACTCCTATAGGGACCTCTCCATACCAGCTTATGTATGGAAAAGCCTGTCATCTGGCAGTGGAACTGGAACACAAGGCCTACTGGACAACCAGATTCCTAAACCTTGATACTAAGGTAGCTGGAGAGAGGAGATTACTCAAGTTGAATGAGCTAGAAAAATTCATACTCAATGCTTTCGAAAATGCCAAGATTTATAAGGAGAAAGCAAAAATATGGCATGACAAAAGGCTGTCATCCAGAGTCTTTGAGACAGGACAGAAGGTCCTGCTATTTAACTCAAGGCTCAGATTGTTCCCGGGAAATTGAAATCCCGGTGGAAAGGCCTGTATGTGATTACAAGTGTGTCACCATATGGCTATGTAGAACTTCAAGATATTGATTCTGACAAAAAGTTCATTGTTAATGGACAAAGAATCAAACATTATCTTGAAGGCAATGTTGAGCACGAATGCTCAAAGCTAAGACTAAGTTAAAAGCTCAGTAAAGTCCAGCTAAAGACAATAAAGAAGCGCCTGCTGGGAGGCAACCCAGCCATTATCAATAATTAGATGTTTGTAACAGTTAGATAAGTCTTTTTAATTTTGTTTTTCTTGTTATTTAATATATTTTTAGTGAAAAAGTCAGGAAAATGGAGATTCAAGACATAAAATAGCGAAATCACAGAGGAATGGAGCTCACTGGCGTAAAAACGCCAGTAAAAAGGCAAACTGGGCGTTAAACGCCAGAATAGGCAGCATTCTGAGCGTTAATGCCAGAATTGACAGCATTCTGGGCATTCAGAAAAACGCCCAGTGAAGAAGGATTTCTGGCGTTTAATGCCAGCCAGGGTACCTGGCTGGGCGTTAAACGCCCAAAATGGCCACCAGATGGGCGTTTAATGCCAGAACAGACAGGAGAGAAGTAATTTCATTTTCAATCCAAATTTTTTCGAATCTTCTTGTTTTAATTCAAAAATTTCTGCATCTAAACATTACAAACATTCAATTTCTAACATCCATTAACAAAAATTCATAATCTTATAAATTCCTTTTAATTCTCCTTCAAATTCTTTTCGAATCTTTTTCAAAAACTCATTTTTCTTCTCAATTTCTTTTCAAATCTTTTCAATTCATTCATATTATCTTTTATTTCTTAGATACATAAACCATAAAATTTCATATTTAACTTCCTCATATCTTTTTCATATCTCTTAAATTTTGAAAATAATCCTCTCTTTTGCATATCATGTTTATCTTTTATCAATCATATCTTTCAATCATATCTTTTTCTTTTTAAATTTTTGAAACCATACCCTCCCTCCCCTCTATTTATACATTCGGCCATCACCCCTCCTCCATCATTCGAATCATTCCCTCCATCTACTCATCTTCTTTCTGTGCTTTTGCTTGAGGACAAGCAAACCTCTAAGTTTGGTGTGATTTTCTGTGATCACTGACCAAGATCATGGCCCCTAAAGGAAAACAAACCACTCCAAGAGGCAAGAAAGAAAACAATCCAAAACCACAATGGATGCATGAGAGGTTCTGCACCAAAGAACATGCAGATCATTACTTCAAAATAGTATGCAGAAGATCAGTGATCCTGGAAGTCAAGTTTGATCTGAAAGAATACGAATATCCGGAGATCCAAGAGCAGATTCGAAACAGAGGCTTGGAAATCCTAGCTAATCCTGAGATGAATGTGGGAAGAAACATGGTCCAGGAATTTTATGCAAATTTGTGGCTGACAGATAAGCAAAGAATGGAGGGAACTGCCTTCCACACTTTTCGAACCATGGTCAGAGGCAGGATTATCTATTTTCATCTTGACAAAGTGAGAGAAGTCCTCAAACTTCCTCAACTGCAAGATAATCCAGAATCCTTTAATAGGAGAATGGCTAAAGATAAAAAATTAGATTAAGTTCTAGAGAACATATGCTTCCCTGGAACCAAGTGGATAACTAATTCAAAAGGTGTCCCAAACCAACTGAAGAGAGGAGGCCTCAAGCCAGTTGCTAAGGGCTGGCTGGATTTCATTGGGCGATCTATACTCCCCACTAGTAACCGCTCTGAAGTCACTGTCAAAAGAGCAGTGATGATCCACTGTATTATGCTGGGAAAAGAAGTGGAGGTCCATCAATTAATTCCTTGTGAAATTTACACAATTGCAAACAAGAAATCCACTGAGGCCAAATTGGCCTACCCAAGCTTGATCAGTCTGTTATGTAAAGATGCGGGAGTACAAATAGGTGTTGATGAGTATATCCCAGTTGAACACCCAATCACCAAAAGGGTGATGGATGGACAGCAAGTTCAAGACAACCTCATCAAGAGGAGGGCGCTTGAGCTCCTTCCAGAAATTCCTCAATTTGACTATTGGACTCGCTTAGAAGTATCTGTCACCAAACTACAAGAAGCTGTAAATCAACTCAAAGAGGAGCAGCAGAATCAAACCAGCATGCTTTGCAAACTGTTCATAGAACAAGAGAAGTAAGGGCATGAGATACAAGAGCTAAAGCGCCAGAAGCTGTCCCTTGAAGAGCCAGACGTCCCACAAATTGAAGGAGTACTTGCCTCTCCCAATGCAAGTTGTTGAGTCCTAACTCTGTGATAACTTTTGTTATTAGATATCTATTTTAAGAGTCATTTATTTTTATATTTTTTATTTTCTTTCTTTTATTATTATTAGTCTGCTTTTATGTTTATTTTATGTCTTATTTTTATTTCATGATTAATAAAATTTAGAGTCTATGTCTTAAAGTTATGAATGTCCTATGAATCCTTCACCTTTCTTAAATGAAAAATGTTTTTAATTACAAAAGAACAAGAAGTACATGATTTCGAATTATATCTTGAAATTAGTTTAATTATTTTGATGTGGTGACTATACCTTTTGTTTTCTGAATGAATGCTTGAACAGTGCATATTTTTTATGTTATGAATGTTAAAATTGTTGGCTCCTGAAAGAATAATGAAAAAGGAGAAATGTTATTGATATTCTGAAAAATCATAAAATTGATTCTTGAAGCAAGAAAAAGCAGTGAATAGACAAAGCTTGCGAAAAAAAAGCCAATAGCCCTTTAAACCAAAAGGCAAGGGTAAGAAGGATCCAAGGCTTTGAGCATTAATGGATAGGAGGGCCCACAGGAATAAAATCCTGGCCTAAGCGGCTAAACCAAGCTGTCCCTAACCATGTGCTTGTGGCGTGAAGGTGTCAAGTGAAAAACTTGAGACTGAGCGGTTAAAGTTGTGGTCCAAAGCAAAAAGAGTGTGCTTAAGAGCTCTGGACACCTCTAACTGGGGACTCTAGCAAAGCTGAGTCACAGTCTGAAAAGGTTCACCCAGTTTTGTGTCTGTGGCATTTATGTATCCGGTGGTAATACTGGAAAACAAAATGCTTAGGGTCACGGCCAAGACTAATAAAGTAGCTGTGTTCAAGAATCAACATAATGAAATAGGAGAATCAATAACACTATCTGAACTTTGAGTTCCTATGGAAGCCAATCATTCTGAACTTCAAAGGATAAAGTGAGATCCCAAAACTGTTCAGAAGCAAAAAGGCTACAAGTCCCGCTCATCTAATTAAAACTAAGTTCATTGATAAGTTTGAAATTCATTGTATATTCTCTTCTTTTTATCTTATTTTGTTTTTAGTTGCCTGGGGACAAGCAAAAATTTAAGTTTGGTGTTGTGATGAGCGGATAATTTGTACCCTTTTTGGCAGTATTTTTTAGTAGTTTTTAATATAATTTAGTTACTTTTTATTATATTTTTATTAGTTTTTATTCAAAAATCACATTTCTGGGCTTTACTATGAGTTTGTGTGTTTTTCTATAATTTTAGGTATTTTCTGGCTGAAATTGAGGGACCTGAGCAAAAACCTGATTCAGAGGCTGAAAAAGGACTGCAAATGCTGTTGGATTCTGACCTCCCTACACTCGAACTGAATTTTCTGGAGCTACATAAGCCCAATTGGAGCTCTCTTAATTGCGTTGGAAATTAGACATCCTGGGCTTTCCAGAAATATATAATAGTCTATACTTTGCCCGGAATTTGATGGCCCAAAGCAGTGTCCAAAGTCAGCCTAAAACTGTCTGGCGTAAAACACCAGAACTGGCACCTTTTTCGGTGTTAAACGCCCATTCTGGCACCTGGGGTGGCGTTTAACGCCAACTTTGGGCATATGAACGTGAAAGCTTGAAAGCTCAGCCCAGGCACACACCAAGTGGGTCCCAAAAGTGGAATTCTGCACTATCTGCACTTAGTTACTCATTTTCTGTACCTAGGTTTACTAGTCTAGTATAAAAAATACTTTTAGAGATTCATTTAGCAACCTATGACATTTTTACGCTTCATTTTGTATTTCTGATGGCATGAGTCTCTAAACCCCATGGTTGGGGATGAGGAGCTCTGCTGTGTTTCAATGAATTAATGCAATTACTACTGTTTTTCATTCAATCACGCTTGATTCTATTCTAAGATACTCATTCGCACTTCAATCCGGAGAAGATGATGATCCGTGACACTCATCATTATTCTTAAATCCATGAACGCGTGCCTGACAAACACTCCCATTCTATCTGAGCTCAACGTAGTCATTGGGCGACAGCTTGAATGCGTATCTCTTAGGTTTCTGATCCACGGACCGAGTCCAGAGGTTAGAACATTCGTGGTATAGGCTAGAATCAATTGGCAGCATTCCTGGGATTCGGAAAGTCTAAACCTTGTCTATGGTATTCCGAGTAGGATCTGGAAGGGGATGATTGTGACGAGCTTCAAACCGGCGAATGTTGGGCGTAATGACATTGTGCAAAAGGACAAGGGTCCTATTCCGACGCTAGTGGGAACCGACAGATGATTAGCTGTGCGGTGACAGTGTGCCTGGTATTTTTCATCCAAGAGGATCATACAGCCTGCCATGGAAAGAGCCGTATGTTTTTGGAGAAGAAGACAGTAGGAAAGCAGTGATTCAGATGACAGAGCATCTCCGGAACCTCAACCTATTTCTTGTTATTGAATTACAAGTACCATTTATTTTATGTTATTTATTCTTTAGAAATACAATTATTTTTATTACTAATTTCCTGACTAAGAGTTACGAAATAACCATAGCTTGCTTCAAGTCGACAATCTCTGTGGGATCGACCCTTACTCACGTAAGGTGTTACTTGGACGACCCAGTGCACTTGCTGGTTAGTTGTGCAGAGTTGTGGAAAGTGTGATTTACAATTTCGTGCACCAACTCACTAAAGTGCAACTCGTGGCCAGCGATTTCTGAAGCATTTTGGGCCCAATCCAACTCATTTCTGATGCTATTTAACCCAAGGATTGAAGAGGGATGGGACACTTAGACCCTTAGTTAGTTTTAGTTTAAGTTTTGGAGGAAAAGTTAGTTTCTAGAGAGAGAAGCTCTCACTTTTCTCTAGGACTAGGATTAGGTTAGATCTAGATTAGGATTTCTTAGATCTAGGTTAATTTCATGCTTTGATTTACTTTTCCTTTACAATTTCTTGTTCCTCTACTCTTTCTCTCTCTAATTTCGTATTTCATTCTTGTAATTGCTTACTTTGTTGTTGATGCACTCTTTCTTCTTCTATTTTCCTTTAATGCAATTTGAGGTAATTCATGTAGATCTTGTTTTCTTTAATTGTTGTTGTTAATTCTTTGCAATTAGTTGTTGTTAGATTTTCCTCTTGTTGTTGATTTACTATGTTTTTCTTTTATGCCTTTCAAGTGTTTGATAAAATGCTTGGTTGGATTTTAGAGTAGAATTTTATGTTCTTGGCTTAAGAAGGTAACTTAGGAACTCTTGAGTTGCTAATGTCCAAGTAATTGATGATTGGGAGCCATTAACTCTAGGTATCACTAATTAAATTGGTAGAGAGCTAAGACTTATGGACTTGGATTGATATGGCTCATTTGACTTTCCCTTACTAGTTAGAGGATGACTTAATGGGATTGATCCTTGCCAATTCTCATGTTGTGGTTAGTGATAGGGATAGAGGTCCTTGACCACCAAACCTTGCCAAGACTTTTGTAGCTATTAGTTTACTTCATTACCATTTATCTTTCACATCTCTTATCAAAACCGCAAACATAACTCATAACCAATGACAAGGACACTTTATTGCAATTCCTAGGGAGAACGACCCGAGGTTCCAATTCTTCGATTATTAATTTTAGGGGTTTGTTACTTGTGACAAACAAATTTTTGTATGAAAGGATTATTGTTGGTTTAGAAACTATACTTGCAACGAGAATTCATTTGTGAAATTCTATACCATCAAAAATCCAATCATCAACATTCGCGTGCATTGGCAAAACCTCACCGACGCGTGCGCATGCCTTACGCGTACGCCTGGATTGGGAAGCTCATCGACGCGCACGCGTGCTTGACGCGTATGCGTGGCACTCAACACATGACCTCATTAATGAAATCGTGGTTGCCGAATTCTAAGGCTCTCCAGGCCCAATTCCAAGCTGACTCTGAATGGAAAAGACCCATGAGAGGGGGAAAAAGGGGGATCATTCATTACACTCTTAGACAGAATTTTGGCTAGTTTTTGGTTCTTGTTCTTCTAGAGGGAGAAACCCTTATTCCTCTCTAGATCTAGTTTGATTTGATCTCCCATTGTTGAATTTCTGAATTGGGTTTTGTTAATTGCTAGTTATGATTACTTAATTTGAATTCTCTAGTATAATTTTACTTAGATCTTGTGTTGAGTTATGTTATCTTGTTATTTTCCAATTTTCTACTCGTTTGATGAATATTATGGATCTTGAATTCTATGAATACATTGATGTTTTCCATGATTATTAGCGTTATTTGAGTTGTTCTTTATTGATAATTGTTAGTGGGTCCTTATAATTTCTAATTTATTTACAATTTTAAATATGTCTTTTGTTAGTGCATCCCATGTGTTTGATGAAATGTTTCCTTTTATTATGAAGTAGTTCTCTTTACTTTTGGCTTAAGCTATGAGAATTGGGTAATTTTGAGTCATTGGGTCTCATTGGATTGTTGATTGGAGAACCCTTAGTGGTTAAGTTGACACCCATTGACACTAACCTACTACTAATCAAATTAGTAGAGTGGTTAGGACTTATAGGTTGAGATTGATCAAGCCACTTGACGTACCTCAAGCTTAGGAGTAGATACTACATACTTAAAGCTCTTAGAGGTAGACTTAGTAAGTTTGGTTCCTCATAATTGGCAAATTATGGTTGTAGACAAGGATGGTGATCCCAATTCCCATGCTTAGCCAAGAGTTCCTTTCATAATTCATATTTGAAAACCAAAAATCTTACTTGTTTAGTTCTCTTAGTTCATTTCTTAATTCTAGAGTAGAAGTAGATTATATTTTCTCTTGAATTAGTTACTTGATTTAGTTTCTTGCATTTTAAGGTTCCTTGCATGATAAGTTTAGTAGTTTAATTTTGTGATTATGACTTCCAACCCCAGATTTCTAACCAATGTTAATGCACATGCTTGCCCATTCCTTGTGAGACGACCCGAGGTTTGAATACTTTGGTTAAACTTTCATTGGGGTTGAATTTGTGACAACCAATCTTTCAAAATTTGATCTGAGGATCGGTTATCGGTTCGGACTGTACTATTAACGAATCTTTTTGTAAACTTCCGAACCGGTATAGACCCTTGTGCTTGCATCAAATTTTTGGCGCCGTTGCCGGGGAATGGTTGCAACGAATGCCTTAGTGTTGGTTATGTGAATATGTAGATAGTGTAGATAGTTTACTTGCTTTCTATATTTCGTTCTTAGTTTAGATTTCTTGTATACATGAGCTATGACTCCCAAGTTTGATGATTCGGTCCCAAACAAACGCTAGCTTAGCCGAGCTTGATTTAAAAATTGAAAGGACTTTGTTACACACTCGGCAAGCTAGGCAAGGTTGGACTATACGCCTGGTGTTTCGGCCTCTCTTGAGGAGCATACCGAATCACTAGACAGGTCGGAGAGCGACTTGGAGTCCGCAACTTCTTATTCTTCTATTGGCACAACTGATACATCTTCGCATCCCACAGGTGAACCTTACATGGTGGAGCCACGTAGGATTACTTTGCATGAACAAGGGGAACCAGACCTTATTCTTCCACCATTGCAAACGAGGTTTCCCAATCTTGACCCGAACTTTGAGTTGAAGAATAGTTTGATCAGTTTATTTCCTAAGTATCATGGGCTTTCGGGTCAAGACCCTATCAGAAATCTGAGAGATTTTCAAGTGGCTTAAGCTACACCTCGAAGGCATGGGGCCAATGAGATTGCCATTATGGTCTTTTCCTTCCCTTTCTCCCTTTAAGGGCAAGCGAAAGAGTGGTATTATTCCCAACCAGACGAGGTGGTGACCAATTGGGATTTCTTGAGAAGAGAGTTCTTAGATAAGTACTTCCGCCAGAAAAGACCGACTACATCCGGAAGGAGATCTCGGGTATAATGCAAAAAGATCAAGAGACTTTGTATGAGTATTGGAGTCGATTCAAGAGGCTATTGGAATCTTGCCCCCACCATGGGTTGAATACTCATTTACTCAGAAGTTACTTTACTGGAGGTCTTTGTGTGGAAGATAGAAGACTACTCACCGCATCTAGTGGTGATTCTCTTTCCAAAAATAAGACGTCGGCAGAAGCATGGAGCTTGATAAATGATGTCGCCGAGGCGACACAACACGTAAGGGTGAAGAGCAACCCCCTCAAGGGTGTAGCAGAAGCATCCCCTTCCGAATCAAGTTTGACTAAAGTGCTTGGTGACATGACTACCATCCTCATTGAGATGCATAAGGAGCAAAAGGCATTCTATTCCATCCAAGCCATTCAAGCCTCACCCCAAGCTTCTCAAATTGAAGGGCCTCCTAGGATGTGTGGCTTATGTTCTAGCACCGCACATTACACTGATCAGGGCCACCAAATTCAATAGGAGTACACCCTAACCGTGGCCAATGTGAACTATAACAATCGCCCACCCTACCAAAACCAAGGCCAAAACAACTACTCTCATGGCAATAATTCCAACCAAGGGTGGAGGGATAATGCACAAGGGAACCATCAAAATCAAAGATGGAACAACTCTTCTTCTCACCACAATAATAACTACCAATCTTCATCCCAACACCATAACAACAACAACCATCAAGCCATCCAAAATCACCAAAACCAAGCACCTCATCAAAACCAAAACAACTACCGTAGATACCAAGCACTACATCAAAGACAACAAACCAACCAATCCTTTTCCTCTTCTACCAACCAGGTTGATGAGCTCAGAGCTATCGTGGAAAAGCATGAAGAAAACAACAAGGCTCAATTTAATACCATGAGTGCTCAATTGGCCAACCTCACCGAGATGATCTCAAGATTGGCTTTACCTTCCTCCAATAATACCAACCAACCCTCAAGCTCTTCTAACCTTCCATCCCAACCCCTTCCAAACCCAAAAGGCGCACTCAATGCCATTACGCTATGGTCGGGGACTACATTGGAGGAGATACCTCCTAGGGTCTTGGAAGACATTCATGAGGAAGAAGTGGTTGTTGAAACTCCACATGAAGAAGAGGAGATGAACACAAGGCAAGAGGAGGAAGAAGTGAGCCTCAAAGAGCCTAAGAGGAAGGCTACAATGGATGAATCCATTCCTATTCCGTTCCCTTCCATGATAAAGAAAGCCAAGAAAACTCTAGAGTTTGATTTGAACATACTTCAAGTATTCAAGAAAGTTGAGGTAACCATCCCACTTCTTGATGTCATTCAACAAATTTCGAAGTATGCAAAAATTTTGAAAGACTTGTGCACACACAAAGATAGAATTGGTGAGTTGGAGACATTGTCATTGGGTAGTTCCATTTCTGCATTGATGAAGCCTATTCCTGAAAAGTTTGGTGACCATGGACTTTGTTTGGTTTCTTGTCGTATTGGTGGAGTCATTTTCCATGACTGTATGTGAGATTTAGGGGCTTGCGTGAGCATCATGCCATTTTCAGTATTTGCAAGGTTGAACTTAGCTCTATTGAAAAGGTCGACTTCCAGATTTGCCTTAGCCGACAAGAGTGTGATTACCGTGATGGGGATAGACAAAGATGTGCTTGTGGCAATTAAGGATTTGGTATTTCCGGTCAAATTCTATATCCTTGAAATGCCACCAACAGAGGGTAGAAGTTCTTCCTCCGTTCTACTTGCTAGACCCTTCTTGAAGACCTCTAAATTCAAATTGGATGCCTTCACTGGCATATACTCTTTTGAGGTCGGAGATAAGACAATCAAGTTCAACTTGGAGGAAGCCATGAAACACCCACCCGAAGAATATTCCGTACTCCGATGTGATGTAATTGATGAGGTAGTAGCGGAGGTGCAAAGCGAAGATCACAACAAGCTATGCTACCCTATTGTTGAGGAGAAGGATGATCATGAGGGTGAACAAAGGGAAGTTGTTGAGAATGAATCCCATGAGCTTGGTGAAAAAGAACCTCAACTTGAGGTAAAAAGTGAATTGAAGCTTCTTCTCTCTCATTTGAAGTATGCATTCCTTGGGGACAATCAAAAGTTTCCGGTCATTATTACTAGTGAGCTCTCTAGCCAAGAAGAGGAGAAGGTCCTAGAGGTCCTAAGGAAGCACAAGAAAGCAATCGGTTGGAGCTTGGGCGACATTGTGGGAATTGACCCGCATATGTGCATGCATCGTATCTTTCTCCAAGAAGGAGCTCAGCCGGTTAGACAACCCCAAAGAAGACTCAACTCCACTATCCTTGATGTGGTGAAAAAGGAAGTCACAATACTACTCGAGGTGGTATCATATACCCGATTTCTAATAGTGAATGGGTGAGTCCGATCCAAGTTGTCCCAAAGAAATCGGGCATCACTGCCGTTAAGAAGGAAGATGGTGAAGTGGTCACCACAAGAGTGCAAAATGCTTGGCGAGTGTGCATCGATTATAGGAGGTTAAATGCCGCAACGAGGAAAGACCACTACCCTTTGTCATTTATTGACCAGATGTTGGACCGACTTGCAGGTAAATCTCACTACAACTTTCTTGATGGTTTTACTGGCTACTTCTAGATTTATATTACTCTTGAGGATCAGGAAAAGACCACATTTACTTGTCCCTTTGGTACCTTTGCTTACAAAAGGATGCCATTTGGGCTATGCAATGCACCTGCCACTTTTCAGCGGTGCATGACAAGTGTCTTTTTCGATCTTATGGAGAGTTGTCTGGAAGTATTTATGGATGACTTTAGTATGCATGGTACTTCATTTGATAGTTGTTTAGAGAACTTGGCCAAGGTCTTAGCTAGGTGTGTTGATACTAACCTTGTCTTAAATTTCAAAAAATGTCATTTCATGGTGAGACAAGGTATAGTGTTAGGACACGTAGTCTCTGACAAGGGAATTTCTGTAGACCCGACCAAGGTTAATGTCATTACCAGTTTATCTCACCCCTCATCTGTGAGGGAGGTCCGTTCCTTTTTGGGGCATGCAGGATTCTATAGGCGCTTTATCAAGAATTTTAGCAAAATTGCATTGCCATTGTCGCGCCTACTCCAAAAGGACGTGGACTTTGAGTTTGATGGTGCTTGTGCGGAAGCATTCGAGGAGTTGAAGAGAGCTCTTACCACAGCACCAATTGTGAGGGGCCCTGACTGGATGCAGCTGTTCGAGATCTTGTGCGACGCGTCAAATCACACCGTAGGTGCCGCACTTGCACAGCGCGATGGTAAACTCCCTTATATCATTGCTTACTCCTCAAAGATATTGGATGCGGCACAATCCAACTATACCACTACAGAGAAAGAGCTTTTAGCCATTGTTCATGCATTGGATAAGTTTCGATCTTACTTGCTAGGCTCTAAGATAGTGGTATACACGGATCATGCAGCTTTAAAATATTTGTTGACAAAGAATGAGTCGAAACCTAGGCTCATACATTGGATCTTGCTCTTGCAAGAATTTGACATTGAGATTAGGGATCGAAGTGGGTCACGGAATTTAGTTGCGGACCATCTAAGCTACCTTGAAAATATTAAATATGACCCATTTCCGATTAATGACTCATTCACTCTGGATAGTTTGTATGCTGTTTCGGATAGTTTTCCTTGGTTTGCTCCTATGGCGACCTACTTGGTTGCTAAGATTTACCCTCCCAACTTTTTAAAACACCAAAGAGATAAGTTGAGGAGTGATTCCAAATACTACATTTGGGATGACCCTCACTTGTGGAAGAGGGGAGTAGACCAAGTAATTCGTAGATGTGTCTCGGAATCTAAAATCCAACCCATTCTTGAGTCTTGTCATTCGTCCGAGTTTGGTGGCCACTTTGGCCCACAACGGACGGCTAAAAAGGTTTTGGATTGTGGATTCTGGTGGCCAACACTATTCAAGGATGCTAACCAATTTTGTGTGTCATGTCACCAATGTCAAAAATCGGGAAATGCATCCCAATGGGATGAAATGCCTCAACAACTGATGTAATTTTATGAAATCTTTTATGTATGGGGCATAGACTTTATGGGGCCATTTCCTAACTCAAGTGGGTATTTGTATATTTTGTTGGCGGTTGACTACGTCTCAAAGTGGGTGGAAGCGATACCTACTTGCTTTGATGACGCTAATGCCGTGATTTCTTTCATTGAAATAATATTGTGTGCCGCTATGGGTCGCCACGAGGAATCGTGAGCAACCAAGGTTCCCACTTTTGTAACAGGAAAGTAGAAGCACTACTCAAGCACTATGGGATATCACACAAGGTTTCAACTACATATCACCCCCAGACAAATAGGCAAGCGGAAGTGTCCAACCGGGAGATTAAGTAAATTTTGGAGAAAGTGGTGAATCCACAAAGGAAGGACTGGAGCTCTCGGTTGGGAGATGCATTATGGGCATACAGGACAGCCTATAAGACCCCGTTAGGAATGAGTCCCTTTCGGGTCGTCTATGGTAAGGCATGCCACCTTCCAGTGGAGGTTGAGCATAAAGCCTATTGGGCGGTGAAACAGTGTGACATGGACATTACCAAGGCGGGTATAGCCCGGAAATTGCAACTAGAGGAGCTTGAATGTCTTAGGATGGAGGCATATGAGAATGCTCGGATTTTCAAGGAAAAGACTAAGGCATTCCATGATCACCATATTCGGAAGAAGGATTTTCAAGAAGGTGACGAAGTTCTCCTCTACAACTCGAGGCTCAGATTCATGCCTGGAAAGCTCCGTTCAAGATAGGAAGGACCCTTCAAAGTGAAGGAGGTAAAGCCCTATGGTGTAGTGGAATTGTTTGACCCTCAAAGTGAGGTAACCTTCAAGGTGAATGGCCATAGAGTGAAGAAATACCATGGCTAAAAATCACCAAAAGAAGTGGAGGTGCTCCTACTTGAGGATAAACCAAAAGGAGAGGAAGCATGAGCTCATGACTGTCCAACTTAAGGACGTAAAAGAAAAGTGCTAGGTGGGAGACACCCCACTATGGTATGATCGTTCTTGTATATACTTTCTTGCTTCTAGCCTTAGATTCTTTGTGAATTTTGTGCTTCTTGATGTTATTGAGCTTGTTTTGATATGATAGGTTTTGTTGATTTTGTTAGACTGTTGTGGTATCCATTAGGATTTTATCAATCTTGGCAATTTTGTTGTATTGGTTGTGTTGAAGAAAATGCTTCATCTTGAGTATTGTATGATTTTGTGAGTGTTTTCTCAACCTATCTAGCTAAGTGAATGCCAAGAATGTTTTAAATTACCTTTTTCTATGTTGTAAAAAAATGGGGGCATCCACGGGCAAGCGTGCAGTACGCGTGCGCGTCGGCGTGGTCTCACAACTCCTGGTACTAAACCCGAGAGTTGTGCCCACTTTGTGCCCATCTTGTGCCAAAAGCACAGCGGCAACCCACGCGTAAGCGTGGATGACACCTGTGCGTCCATTGCTTTCTCGCTGCGCATGGGCGACGCGTACGCGTCAATTGTGTGTTCTGAACTCTCTGGTACAAAAACCCGAGAGTTATGCCCATTTTGTGCCTACTTTGTGCCAAGCGACCCACGCGTAAGCGTGCCTGACGCGTACGCGTCGATTGCTGATTGGACATCCACGCATATGCGTGCTATGCGCGTACGCGTCGCATGTGCTGCACACCATTAGTGGTACAAAAACCCGAGAGTTAGGCCTACTTTGTGCCAACTCTGTGCCCAAGGCACAACTCTCCCCACGCGTAAGCGTGCTGTGTGCGCGTGCATCGATTGCTCGACGCAATTTTAAACCTGCGCGCCTTCTTTCTTCTTTTCTTCACTGCATTTCATTCTTCTATCTTCCTTCTTCCATTACCCTTCTCCTTCTTCTCCCATCTTCCACCACTCTTATCTCCGGCCACTTACCGGTGACCCCCACCACCTCTGGCGGCTCTAGAATTTCTTCCCTTTTCTCTCCTTTTCTACCAACACTCCACCTTGCTTTCTTCCCTTCTCAAGGTTCTATTTCTACTACTTCTCATCTTTTATTTTCTTTTAAATGTTCTTCTTCTGGTTGCATTTAGTTGCATGTCCCTTTTTGTCACTCTCTTAATTTTCTTTGTAGTTGATTGATTCTATTACTTGGTTTTTACTTGTTTGCTTTCCCTCTTTTCTTACTTTTCCATGGATGATGAATGTTGAATTTTACCTTGCTTTGATAGATCCTTTTGTTATCTCTTGATGTCTTTGTAATTATGTGGTATTGTGTTATTGTTTGGTATTTCATTTGGGGCTCTACTTGATTGAGTTCTTCATATTTGCTCATTGCTTGATAATTACACACCAAGTGTTCAAGGAAATGCACTTATACCATTTTGGTTCATTTTGATCTTATACTCTCAATTTTGTGTTTTCTCCTCGTACACTTGATGCCATGGCATCTTGGCTAGTTTTACTAGCCATTTTTTGTATGCTTTAGGGTGGTTTCATGCATTTTTCTAGGAAATGAGCAAGTATTTGGATGAAAATGCATTCACACCATGATTCAAGCAAACATTGTGAATTTTGAATGATTTCATGAGAATTATGCATGAATTGAATGATAAAATGGATGATGCATGATCCCATGATTAAGAGCAAGACTTTGATGCACTTTGTTTGATTGATTTCAGGTAACAAGAAGCAGAGAAGAGCCACGTTAGTGACTACGTTAGTACCACTAACTTGGCCACTAACGTGGAAGGAAGGAAAGTTGGAACGTTAGTGGGAACGTTAATAGCATCAACTTTGAAGAAAGAGCAGCGTTAGTGGCAAAAGTGAGTGCCAATAACGCTAGCAAAGGTGCAAGAAGACCCATGTTAGCTTCCACGTTAACTACATTAACGTGGGAACTAACGTGGAAGGAAAGGTAGATTCCAACGTTAGTGAAAAAGGTGATATCCACTAACGTTTGCGAAGCAAGAAGACCCACGTTAGCTTCCACATTAACTACATTAACGTGGGAACTAACGTGGAAGGAAAGAGAGATACCAACGTTAGTGGAAAAGGTGATCTCCACTAATGTTTGTGAAGCAAAAAGACCCACGTTAGCTTCCACGTTAACTACATTAACGTGGTAGTTAACATGGGCAAAAGTCTTACCCAGTAGCCTGACCATGCCTTCTTCAAACAAGAATACCTTGAGCCACAAAGCTCCAAATGAGGTGATTTCAGTGGCGTTGAAAAGTAGGATTCTAGAGCTTTCCAAGCATATATGGTACTACATGGTGGACGCTAAATTTGAGGGAGAAAACCTTCCCCGAAAGTGCAAAGATGAACATGGTATCAACCTGTAGTAAGGCCAGCTGACCTCTTCACCTTCCAAGAAGTATAACTCGAGTTGTAGAGCTCCAAATGATGCGCTTCTAAAGGCTTTGGAAAGTAGACATCCAGGGCTTTCCAACAATATATAATAGTATGGGATGTACATTAATTTGAGCTTCAGAAACTGGCAATTTTCAGCCCCTGATCGTGGACGTTATTGGCACTCACGTTTGCCAATAACGCCAGCCACTATGCCAGCAACCCTGTCCCCTTCAAAAGAGCATAACTTGAGTTACAGAGGTTCAATTGAGGTGATTTCAGTTGTGTTAGAAAGCTAACATTCAGATCTTTCCAACGATATATAATACTCTATAGTGGGCATGAAATTAGAGCACAAACCAGAGGCATCTTTTAAGCCCCAAAAACACCAACTGGGTAGCAAGTGTGACATTAGCCACACTAACTTCAGCACAAACGCCACACTTGTAGCGTTAGTGTGGCTAACGTTAGCACTGACATTAGCACCTGTACCTCAACTTGATTCTCTTTCAAAGACCACCCAACCTCAAGGAAGCAAGCCCACAAGTGTCAACCAATCAAGGCCACAAGAAGCATCTAGAATAGGAATTTTCATTTAATTGTAAATTGCTTTTAATTTCATTTTGTAATTTAGTAGAGCTTATATAAGGGCCTTAGCTTTTACATTCAAAGGACATTCTGGAAGGGGGGATTAGAGAGGGGTCTTCGGACTCCCTCCCCTCACACACTTTTCCTTTTCTTTCTTTTCTTTGTACTTTTCATTTATGAATTTTGAAGTTTCAATTTTAGTTTTAATCTTCATCTTTATTTTTCTGCACTTTCTTTCTTTTCTATTTTTTTGTAGAGCAATGATCAACTAACTCTTTTCATTGGGTTAGGGAGCTCTGTTGTAATTTGATGGATCAATATTAGTTTTCATTATTCTTCTTCTATCTTTTCTCTTGATTTTACTAGAAAGCTTTCAATCTTCATCCAATTGGGTAGTTATCTTGGAAAAGAAGCTATTCATACTTGGATCTCTTCTGAACCTTAGAAGAGGAATGAAGAGATCATGCTAGAAATGCTTTCTCATGTTAGACCAAATTAGGGTTGGATGGATATGGTGACTATAATTCTACCAACACTTGATTTGGGAATGCATGTGGTATAATCAGTGACCATACTTCATCTCTTCTCATGAGCAATTGACCAAGGAATTGGCTATTGATCAAGATTTGAGAGATTGAATTACAAGGAATTGTAATTCGATCACTTAAGATTGCTAAGGAGATCAATGAACGCATTGATTGAGGAAGAGATGAAAATGAACTTGATCCGAAGAATCGCAATATCTCTTGATCCCAATGTTTCTTTTATTTTTAGTTCTTACATTTACTTTTCTTGCCATTTTACTTTTCTGCACTTTATTGCTTTCTTTACTTTTCTGTCAATTTACAGTTCCCTGTTGCTCATCATCCAAATATGAACCGTCTAAATATGATAATCAATTAACCGTTGATTGCTTAATCCGTTAATCTCTGTGGGATTCGACCTCACTCTTTTGTGAGTTATTACTTGACGACAATTCGGTATACTTGCCGAAGGAAAATTGTTGAGAGACAAGTTTTTCGTGCTATCAACACTTGCTCCTTTCTAGGTACATTGAGCTTACTTTACTTTATGATTACCAACTTTATGCTCATCTACCATGACTTGCTTCTTTATTATGGATGCTTGAGTTTACCCTTCTCATGCCTTATTGCATGCCTTACTCACTCTTGCACCCCATGCTAAGTGTTGTGACCCATGATTCTATAGTTGTTTTGATCACATGTGTAGCTATCATGTCCTCAAGACACACACTTTCTTTTTGGGCACTGCTTCCCACTTGTATGTTATTTTCCATGAGTCAAATCTTTGGGTTTAATGTTTCCCCTTTTCCTTCCTTTTTCAGGATAGCCACCAAGAAAGACAAGGAGAAGCCGTCAAAGAAACCGGACACAAAAGGGCACCCCAAATGTCAACCTCCAAGGCATTCCCTACACTAGGAGCTAAACCCCTTTCTAAAAAGGCAAAAGCAATCGCTCCTATTGATGAAAAAGAGAAGAGCAATCCGGCAAGGGACTCCTCAAGGTTCCCCAACTGCTTCTGTGAACTCGTGTTTCCCGCCATGGTTGAGAGGAACTATCATTTCGAGCACATACTCGCACCTCCGGACCACATTGCTCATTATGTGATGCCCCGCATTGAGCGGTGAGGATGGGAGTTTCTCTTGAGAAAACCACAAGAGGCCAACCTCTCGTGGGTGGTAGAGTTTTACACCAATTACCACCTCCCTTCCCTTCAATCAGTATACGTGCGCCGGAAGCAAGTCCCGGTTTTAGAAGAGGCTATTCAACAAGTGCTTAATGTTCTACCGGTACCGGAGGAAATGGATGGCTACCAAGAGGTCTTACGTCGGCGGAATGAGTTTGGGTTTGATTAGAACTCGATTCTTCGAGTCATTGCCGAGCCAGAGACATTTTACACCCAAGGACGACTCAGGATGCGGCCTAAGTGCATTGATGGATGCTACCTCACTGTGGAGGCTAGAGCTTGGGCCCAGATCCTATCTCACTATGTACTGCCCAGCACCCACAAGTTGTCCTCCACGGCAGATCTCGCCCTCCTTGTTTGGTGTATTCTCACAGAGAGGCCGGTGAACATCCATCTCCTCATCCAACAAGCGATGGGTCAAGTTCGTGCCAGGGGTAATCTACCATTTCCCGAATTAGTATTTGATTTAGTTGTTGCTGCAGGTGTTCCTTGGGAGGCCACGGACATGAAAGCTACGATTCCGGTAAAGGGCGACATCGTCCCAAGCGGGAAATACCTACAGCCTCCCATAGACACCCCAAGCCTTGACGTAGCCCCTCCGCCTACCGTGCCTACCACCTCATCCACACCACCACAAAGACCCACCAACCAACGACTTGAGGATCTCTACAAGAAGATAGATAGATATGAACGGCGGAACCAACGCCGATTTGCTTACATAAAGAAGCTTTTGAGTTTTGTTACCCCATCTATGGAAGAACCCGAAATATCCACATCCACTTTGAACCGAAGTGACGGTAGCAATCATGAAGAGGATAGTGGAGGTTCCGGTCCCGATCGTCCTTTGCGCCTTGCTAGTAGCACGGAGGACCGTGCTAATTCATAAGTGTGGAGAGGTCGTTCGACCGATCTCCGTGGGTAATAATCTCCTCCTTTCAACATCTATGGACTTCAATTTTCTTTTGTTTGGTTAATTAGGACACATTTCATGTTTAGTTAGTTTTTGCTTGTGAATACCTCTTTCATGATAGTTATTTCTTGTAGAGCTACTTGGTTAGGGTAATAACTTCCTTTTCCAAGAAAATGTGTTTTTAGGGCATCCCACCAATTTTTGAAAAAAAAAATTTGTGATAAACTTGTTTGAAGAATGTATTTTGGAACATGATTGTTGAGTCAAGAACACAAGCGTGTGAGATTTGAGCCTAATGGTGTGGTTACATCTTATAACTACTTATTTTCCTTCTTGTGTGCAAATGTTCTCTTTCTATGATTGCAATCCTTGCTTTGTCTGATTCTATATATCCATTATTTTGTCTATGAATCCACTTACATGATTGAGGCCATCATTTGAATAGTCACTTTCCCAAAATGGCCTTAAGCCTTTTATCTACCATTGCTAACCAATTTTGAGCCCATGATAAACTCTTTTGTTCTTAAATTTAGCACATCAACACCCCTAAGTGAAAAATAATGAACGTCCCTGGATTTGGATCCTTGATTAGCTTAGGTGAGTGAGGGTGTATGTCATTCAAATGGGAAGGAATACTTGGGAACTTGGATAGATGTAAAGGTATATTTTTTGTAATTGTAATGGAAATTCTAGGAATTGGGAACATACTCATGTATTGAATGATTGGACTATATGCATTGGCACCCTTGTACATAAAATCCCCAAAAAAGGGGACAAGCAAAGAAAAACAAAAAGAAAAATAATGTAAAGAAAAAGAAATAGAAAAATAAAAGAAACAAAAATAGAAAAAGAAGCAATAAAAAGGGGACAAATTGCCCCAAGGTGAAGCCAATGATAACCAATGCATATGGGTTGTGGACTAAAGAGAAATGCACGAGCATGTGAAAAAGTGAATAAATGGGTAGCTAGGTTTTGTATTAGAACTGCATAGGTTGTTGCCTGTGTTAGGTGAGAGTCTAAGCTAATCAAAGATACAATTTTTAAGCTCACTTGGCCATACATGCATCCTTACCCTTACCCTAGCCCCATTACAACCGATAATAAGACCTCATGATGAATGTATGCATGCATTAAATAATTGTTGATTGTTAGATGAAAGACAAATCTTAGAAAGCATGATTAAGGGAGGATTGAGTGATGAACCTTATACACTTGAGCGAATAGAGCGGATACACTTTCGGTGAGGGTTCGATGCTCAACTTCTTGTTCCCGGCTTTCACAAGTGTTTGTCTCGCAAGTTATATGCACCTTGTTTTGATGTTTGAATTGGTAAGATTCATGGACTATCATGTCACCCTAGCCCTATATGTTCATATATGTTCTCGGAGGATAGATTCACCCTTGGCCAAGTAGATAGATGCATTTGCATTAGTTGCATTTCATAAACCTCTTCTCCTCATGAGGACATGCTTGGTTTAACTGTGGGGAGGTTTGATAAACCCCAATTTTGTGGTTTATCTTGTGTTGAGTTTAGGGGATTTTGTCAATACTTTCCGCACTTATCCACATAAAATGCATGATTTTGTGTTTCCTTCCTTATTTTGCCTCATGATTGAAAACATGCTTACTTGACCAAAAAATGCTATATTTTAATCCCTTCTATTACCATTCGATGTCATGACGCATTTGTTAAGTGATTTCAGAGTTTACAGGGCTAAATTGGTCTAGAAGATGGAAAGGAAGCATGCACAAGTGGAAGAAACATGGAGCTTTGGAGCTTTGTAGTTTAAGCATCGACGCGTACGCGTGCCTTGCACGTACGCGTGGATGCATGTTGCTGGGAATCGGCACACATAGTCGACGCATTCGCGTGCATTGGCAAAACCTCACCGACGCGTGCGCACGCCTTACGCGTACGCATGGATTGGAAAGCTCATCGACACGCACTCGTGCTTGACGCGTACGCGTGGCGCTCAGCACGTGACCTTATTAATGAAATTGTGGCTGGCGATTTCTGAGGCTCTGCAGGCCCAATTCCAAGCTGACTCTGAATGGAAAAGACCCAAGAGTTGTAGGGGGAAAGGGGGGATCATTCATTACACACTTAGACACAATTTTGGCTAGTTTTTGGTTCTTGTTCTTCTAGAGGGAGAAACCTTTGTTCCTCTCTAGATCTAGTTTAATTTGATCTCCCATTGTTGAATTTCTGAATTGAGTTTTGTTAATTGCTAGTTATGATTACATAATTTGAATTCTCTAGTATAATTTTGCTTATATCTTGTGTTGGGTTATGTTATCTTGTTATTTTCCAATTTTCTACTCATTTGATGAATATTGTGGATCTTGAATTCTATGAATACATTGATGTTTTCCATGATCATTAGTGTAACACCCTAATTAGCCTAAGTCTTACCTCGCGTCATAAAGCAAAGGTTATTCAAAGGTTACGACAGTTCTAAGCTTTTACATATATTATATAGAAGGAATTAATATTATCTAGAAGTCCGATGAAAAATATAGCTCAAAAAATAGGATTTGAAAAGCGCAAAAGGTAGTAGCGAAGATTCTAACTTAAAGCACAAGAAACAAGTATCGAGTAACACAACATCATAGTATAATAATATAATATCATAGGATTCTAGCCACGACTCGCAGAGTTTAAGCCGGCTAGCCATATACAGACCATGTATGAAACCAGACACTAAAAATAGCTTATACAAGTTTTGTTCTCTCAATACAAGCCTCTACGCCAAAGTAAGGTACAAAAGTGAGAGACAGATAGATATAATAAAATCAAAAGACTCCAAAAGATAGTCCAGATCCTCCGCTCCTGTCACCAATCAGACAACTCACCGAGGTGGATTGCACCCTGCATCTGAAAAACACAACAGAATATGGTATGAGAACCGGAGATTCTCAGTATGGTAACAGTTCCCAGTGATGTAAGATATAAGACCTCAGGACGCCAAAGGCAATCCTAGACTCTATATCCATCAAAGATTCAAGCTTAAAGAATTTCTAAAACAAAACAGCATAACATGTAATTCCTTAATACAACTTAAGCTGTAGTACCGTAAAAAGGGTAATCTATCCTAGGGATTTTCTACTCTAATCAAACACCGTTGTCCCACAGCCTTCACCAACCGATCCGCCATGCGATCCCATCGCCATCGCCTTCTGAACCTCCTCAACTCAAGTAGAAAACATAAGTATATACAATACAAGTAAAACACAAGTATAGGCATGTATAGAACTTAATTCAAATAGCAGTTAGACATGTTATACAGATAGGAAAATAATATCAAGTCGGCAAAGCATACAAACAGATAAGAAATAAATATGATAAATGCCTGCCCTACTGGCTGTGATATCACATTATCGGTTCAACTGCCAACCCAACACATCTCCATGGAGATGTTGCCCTTCAGATTCATGGTGTGGGAACCCCCGAGATATAGTGCTCGGATCACTGTACAGGGTTTTGCGCCTACATGCTCTGATGATCCGAAGGGATGCGAGCGGGATCTATTGCCTCCGACCTCACATCTAAGTGCAATCGGGACGAGCCACCGCCCTTACGCCGCCGCCACTACCTCGACAGGCGGGATCCAACCTCGGCCCCTGTCGGGCGCATAGCATCTCATAATCTCAGTGAAAAAGTGGTACAATGGTTTTCAAAAAATTTTTAGTACAGATGGATCCATCACTTCATTTGGAGTCCTCGACTCTTTTCAACCACTGTTCATTCACATTTCATTTCCTTGCTTGCACATCTCATTCATCAACCATTCATCGCACATCATCAAATCTCCCCGTTACAACAGAAACCTAGTATTCCGTTTGCTAACTATTCCCAAATAGTAATGTCTAAGACTCTTAAACCATTTCCCATGTTTGAACACCCAGAAATATGTCCAAAATTCTTAAAAAGGTGTTATAGAAGATTACAACCTCGTCGGGAAGGTGAAATAGTTGAAAACAAAACAAAATTTGAGAAACAGGACGTATGCGTCCGCACAAGGGTGTGCGTATGCACAGGTGTCAAAACAAAAAGGGTCTGTTCACTCGCACAACCTGTGTGAGTGCCCCCAACAGACTGGTCTCCCCAACGTGTGCGTGCGCACAGGTCTGTGCATACGCACAGGTTGCAATTTTCTCATTGGTGTGTGCGCGCACAAGTTGTGCCAGCGCTGTGAGCAGAGCACCATCCTCTGCCTGTGCGGACACACAGGTCTGTGCGTGTGCACAGATCAAAATTTTCGCAGAGTGTGCGTGCGCACAATGCTGTGCGTGCGCACTAATGAGCGGATAATTTATACCCTTTTTCGCATTGTTTTTAGGTAGTTTCTAGTATATTTTAGTTACTTTTTATTATATTTTTATTAGTTTTTATTCAAAAATCACATTTCTGGACTTTACTATGAGTTTGTGTATTTTTCTATAATTTCAGGTATTTTCTGGCTGAAATTGAGGGACCTGAGCAAAAATCTGATTCAGAGGCTGAGAAAGGACTGCAGATGCTGTTGGATTCTGACCCTCCTACACTCGAAATGGATTTTTTGGAGCTACAGAAGCCCAATTGGAGCGCTCTCAGTTGCGTTGGAAAGTAGACATCTTGGCTTTCCAGCAATATATAATAGTCCATACTTTACCTTAGATTTGATGGCCTAAACCGGCGTCCAAATTCAGCCTAAAACTTTCTGGCGTAAAACGCCAGAACTGGCACCTTTTTCGGCGTTAAACGCCCATTCTGGCACCCAGGGTGGCGTTTAATGCCAACTTTGGGCATATGAACGTGAAAGCTTGAAAGCTTAGCCCAGGCACACACCAAGTGGGTCCCAAAAGTGGAATTCTGTACTATCTGCACTTAGTTACTCATTTTCTGTAAACCTAAGTTACTAGTTTAGTATAAAAACTACTTTTAGAGATTCATTCAGCAACTTATGACATTTTTTTACATTTCATATTGTACCTTTGACGGCATGAGTCTCTAAACCCCATAGGTGGGGGTGAAGAGCTCTGCTGTATTTTAATAGATTAATGCAATTATAACTATTTTCTATTTAATTACGCTTGATTATATTCTAAGATACTCACTCGTACTTCAATATGGAGAATATGATGATCCGTGACACTCATCATTATCCTCAACCCTATCAACGCGTGCCTGACAACCACACCGTTCTATCTGAGCTCAACGTAGTCATTGGGCGACAGCTTGAGTGCGTATCTCTTGGGTTTCTAATCCACGGATCGAGTCTGCAGGTTAGAACATTCATGGTATAGGCTAGAATCAATGGCAGCATTACTGGGATCCGGAAAGTCTAAACCTTGTCTGTGGTATTCCGAGTAGGATTTGAAAGGGGATGACTGTGACGAGCTTTAAACTCGCGAATCTTAGGCGCAGTGACAGTGTACAAAAGGATAATGGTCATATTCCGATGCTAGTGAGAACCGACAGATGATTAGCCGTGCGGTGACAGCGCTTGGTATTTTTCATCCGAGACGATCATACAGCCTGCTATGGAAGGAGACCATGCATGTTTGGAGAAGAGAACAGTAGGAAAGCAGAGATTCAGATGACAGAGCATCTCCGGAACCTCAGCCTGTTCCCCATTACTAAATCACAAGTACTGTTTATTTCATGTTATTTATTTTCATAAATATAACCACTATTATCATTAATCTCCTGACTAAGATTTACAAAATAACCATAGCTTGCTTCAAGCCGACAATCTCCGTGGGATCCTCCCTTACTCACGTAAGGTATTACTTGGATGACCTAGTGTACTTGCTGATTAGTTATGCGGAGTTGTGAAAAGTGTAATCACAATTTCGTGCACCAAGTTTTTGGCGCCGTTGCCGGGGATTGTTCGAGTTTGAACAATTGACGGTTTATTTTGTTGCTTAGATTAGGAAAAAATTGTCTTTTTGGTTTAGAGTCACTAACATTGAGTCTTCTATTATTGTTTTTGGTTAAAATTTTAAAATCCTTATTTTCTTTTTCTAAATTATTTTTGAAAATTAAAAAAAATCAATAACTTCATAATTTAGTCTTCTGTTTGAGTTTAGTTTTATATTTTAAGTTTGGTGTCAATTGCATGATTTTATTTTTCTTTCAACTTTTTGAATTATATATTCTTAGTTCTTTCTTAATCTTCAAGTTGTTCTTGTTTATTTTCCTTGTTTGATCTTTAGTTTTTCTTATTTTTCCTGTGCATTTTCGAATTATTAGTGTCTAAAATATAAAAATTTTTAAGTTTTGTGTCCTTTGTGTTTCTATTTTCTTAAAAATTTTTAAAATTTGTTCTTGGTGTTTATCTTGATTTTCAAAGTGTTCTTGGTATTCATCTTGACATTTAAAGTTTTCTTGTTTGTTTTCTTTGTTTTGATCTAAAAATTCTAAGTTTGGTGTCTTTTTATTGTTTTTGTCTTTCCTCATTAAATTCAAAAATATCTTTTCTCTTTATTTAATTGAATTTTCGAAAATTTCATTTAAAAATTCAGATTTTTATTTTATCTTATCTTAGTTTTAAAAATCTCAAATTTCAAAATTTAATTTTTCAAATTTAAAAATCAAACCTTTCAAAATTTAAATCTTTTTCAAATCTTATCTTATATTGTTGACTTTTTCAAAATTCAAAATTTAATATTTAAAATTCAATTTTCAAATTTCAAATTTCAAAATTTTAAATTCAAAATTTAATTTTCAAATTTAAAATTTAAATTTCAAAACTTTTTAATTTTAATTCCTTATCTTCTCTTACCTAACTTATCTTATCTTTTCTAATCTCAATTCTTAAAATTAAATCTTTTTCAAATCTTTTCTTTTATTTAATTTCTTACAAGTATCTTTAATTTTAGACATATCTTTTTCAAAAACTTCCTAACTAATTTCTCTCTCTTCATTTTTCGAAAATACTCACCCACATCTTTTTTGAATCTTTTTAATTAATTAATTAATTTAGTTTTCAATTTTATTTTATTTCTTTTTCTTCTAATTTTCGAATTTATATTCAATTTTTCATTTATTTTATTTTCTTTTAATCTCGGTTTAAAAAAAATTTACAATCCACATCATCTCCCTTTCTCCATCATGGACCTAAGTGGAAATGAACAGTCCAGAAGGACTCTGGGGTCATATGCTAACCCCATTACTGCTGCATACGGGAGTAGTATCTGTATACCCCCATCAGAGCAAGCAGTTTTGAGCTAAATCCTCAGCTCATTATCATGGTGCAGCAAAATTATCAGTATTCCGGTCTTTTACAGGAAGAACCTACTGAGTTTCTGGCACAGTTCTTACAAATTGCTGACACAGTACGTGATAAAAAAGTGGATTAGGATGTCTACAAATTATTACTGTTTCCATTTGCTGTAAAAGATCAACCTAAGAGGTGGTTAAATAACCAACCCACAGCAAGCATAAGAACATGAAAATAGTTATCAGACAAATTTCTGAATCAATATTATCCTCCAAAAAGGATGACACAGCTAAGGCTGGACATCCAAGGCTTTAAACAAGAGGATGATGAATCCCTTTATAATGCTTGGGAGAGGTACAGAGGGATGCTAAGGAAATGCCCCTCTGAAATGTTTTCAGAGTGGGTACAGTTAGACATCTTTTACTATGGGCTTATAGAAAAAGCTCGAATATCTCTAGAACACTCAGCTGGTGGATCTATACATATGAGAAAGACAATTGAAGAGGCTCAAAAGCTCATTGATACAGTTGCTAGAAATTAGCATCTGATCTTGAGTAGTGAGTCCTCCCTGAAAGAAGAGGCTAAAACAGTATCCACTGAACTTAGTCCTCAAGAAAAAATTGCTGAACTCAATCAGCAATTGCTTATTATAACGAAACAGTTTGCAAAATTCAAAGAGATGCTCCAAGACACTAAAAATGCCAACCAAAATATTGAAGCACAATTGGATCAGACAAAACAGCAGCTATCTAAATAGATAACAGAAGAATGCCAAGCTGTTCAATTAAGGAATGGAAAAACACTGAATGTATCAATCCAAGGTAGCAGGAAACCAAGAAAGGAACAACTAATAAATGATAACCAAACCACTACCCAAAATTCCTCTGAGGATAGTAAGAGCCCAGAGCTGAACGCCAGAAAAGGGTGAAAAGGTGGCGTTAAACGCCCAAGGGATGGCCAGTTCTGGAGTCCAAATGCCAGAAAAGGGTGGCAATCTGGCGTTAAATGCCCATGCAGCCCCCAATTCTGATGTTCAAATTCCATTAAAGGATCAGACACCTGAAAGTGCTGATAACCACCCCCTTAAGCAGGCTTCTCCAACCACTTCTGTAGGAAATAAAATTGCAGTAACTAAGGTTGAAGATTACAAAGCCAAAATGCCTTATCCTCAGAAACTCCACCAAGCAAAACAGGATAAACAATTTGCCCGCTTTGCAAACTATCTCAGGACTCTTGAAATAAAGATTCCGTTTGCAGAGGCACTTGAGCAAATACCCTCTGCTAAGTTCATGAAAGAGATCTTGAGCCATAAGAAGGATTGGAGAGAAACTGAAAAAGTTTTCCTCACTGAAGAATGCAGTGCAGTCATTCTGAAAAGCTTACTAGAGAAGCTTAAAGATCCCGAAAGCTTTATGATACCATGCACATTAGAGGATGCTTGTACCAAGACAGCTCTGTGTGACCTTGGGGCAAGTATCAACCTAATACCTATATCCGCTATCAAAAAGCTTGGCTTGACTGATGAAGTTAAACCAACCTGGATATGCCTCCAACTTGCTGATGGCTCCGTTAAAATCCCATCAGTCATAATTGAGGACATGATTGTCAAGGTTGGGCCATTTGCCTTTCTTACTGACTTTGTAGTGCTGGAAATGGAGGAGCACAAGAGTGCAACTCTCATTCTAGAAAGACCTTTCCTAGCAACTGGACGAACCCTCATTGACGTCCAAAGAGGAGAGATAACCCTGAGAGTCAATGAGGATGAGTTTAACTTGAATTTTGTCAAAGTTATGCAGCATCCAGACACACCAAAAGACTGCCTGAGCGCAGACGTTATTGACTCCTTGGTGGAAGAGGTCAATATGACTGAGAGTCTCGAATTAGAGCTAGAGGATATTTTTAAGGATGTTCAGCCTGATCTGGAGGAACCAGAAAGAATAGAAGAACCTCTGAAAACTCCTCAGGAAGAGGATAAGCCTCCTAAACCCGAGCTCAAACCACTACCACCATCCCTGAAATATTCATTTCTGGGAGAAGGTGACACTTTTCCGGTGATCATAAGCTTTGCTTTAAACCCACAGGAAGAGAGAACACTAATTCAGGTGCTAAGGACACACAGGACAACTCTTGGGTGGTCCATAAGTGATCTTAAGGGCATTAGCCCAGCCAGATGCATGCACAATATCCTATTAGAGGATGATGCTAAGCCAGTGGTTCAACCACAAAGGCGGCTAAATCCCGCCATGAAGGAGGTGGTGCAGAAAGAGGTCACTAAGTTACTAGAGGCTGGGATTATTTATCCTATTTCTGATAGCCCCTGGGTGAGCCATGTCCATGTTGTCCCCAAGAAGGGAGGAATGACAGTGGTTCATAATGAAAAGAATGAAGTGGTTCCTATAAGAACAGTTACAGGGTGGCGTATGTGTATTGACTACAGAAGGCTCAATACAGCCACCAGGAAGGATCATTTTCCTTTACCATTTATAGACTAGATGCTAGAGAGACTAGCAGACCATGAATACTACTGCTTTTTGGATGGCTATTCAGGTTATAACCAAATTGCAGTAGATCCTCAGGACTAAGAGAAAACAGTATTCACATGTCCATCTGGAGTGTTTGCCTACAGAAGAATGCCATTTGGCCTGTGCAATGCACCTGCAACCTTTCATAGGTGCATGCTCTCTATTTTTTCTGATATGGTAGAAAATTTTCTGGAAGTCTTCATGGATGACTTCTCAGTATTTGGAGACTCATTCAGCTCCTGTCTTGACCATCTAGCACTTGTTCTGGAAAGGTGCCAAGAGACTAACCTGGTTTTAAACTGGGAAAAATATCACTTTATGGTGATTGAAGGAATTGTCCTTGGACACAAAATTTCAAACAAGGGAATAGAGGTGAATCAAGCTAAGGTTGAGGTAATTAAAAAATTACCACCACCTGCCAATGTTAAGTCAATCAGAAGCTTTCTAGGGCATACAGGATTCTATAGGAGGTCTATAAAAGATTTTTCAAAAATTGCAAAACCTCTGAGCAATCTGCTAGCTGCAGACATGCCATTTATCTTTGACACAGAGTGTCTGCATGCGTTTGAAACTCTAAAATCCAAGCTGGTCATAGCACCAGTCATTTCTGCACCAGACTGACATTACCATTCGAACTAATGTGTGATGCCCGTGACCATGCCATTGGTGCAGTATTGGGATAGAGGCATAACAAGTTTCTGCACGTCATTTATTATGCTAGCCGTGTTTTAAATGATGCGCAGAAGAATTACACAACCACAGAAAAGGAGTTACTTGTAGTGGTTTATGCCATTGACAAGTTCAGATTTTATTTAGTGGGATCAAAAGTGATTGTGTACACTGACCATGCTGCTCTAAAATATCTCCTCACAAAGCAGGATTCAAAACCCAGACTCATAAGATGGGTGTTGCTTCTGCAAGAGTTTGATATAGAAATAAGAGACAGAAAAGGGATAGAGAACCAGGTAGCAGATCACCTGTCCCGGATAGAACCAGTATCAGGGGCGTCCCTCCCTCCTACTGAGATCTCTGAAACCTTTCCGGATGAGCAACTCTTTGCCATTCAGGAAGTACGATGGTTTGCAGACATTGCAAACTATAAAGCTGTGAGATTCATACCCAAAGAGTACAGTAAGCAGCAAACGAAAAAATTAATTTCTGATGCAAGGTACTACTTGTGGGATGAACCATATCTCTTTAAGAGGTATGCAGACGGAATGATCCGTAGATGTGTGCCTAGAGAAGAGGTACAGAAGATCCTATGGCATTGCCATGGATCACAATATGGAGGATACTTTGAAGGTGAGCGAAAAGCCACAAAGGTTCTCCAATGTGGTTTCTACTGGCCTACTCTCTATAGAGACTCCCGAAAGTTTGTACGTAACTGTGACAGTTGCCAGAGAGCTGGTAATCTGCCTCACGGTTATGCCATGCCTCAGCAAGGGATCCTAGAGATTGAGTTATTTGATGTATGGGGTATTGACTTCATGGGGCCTTTCCCACCATCATACTCAAACACTTATATTCTGGTGGCAGTAGACTATGTATCTAAATGGGTAGAGGCAATTGCAACACCCACTAATGATACTAAGACAGTGTTGAAGTTCCTCCAAAAGCATATCTTCAGCAGGTTCGGTGTCCCTAGGATACTAATCAGTGATGGAGGCACTCATTTCTGCAATAAACAGCTTGACTCTGCTCTGGTCCGATATGGGATTAACCATAAAGTGGCAACTCCATATCACCCACAGACAAATGGGTAGGCTAAAGTCTCAAATAGAGTACTAAAACGAATCCCGGAGCGGACTGTAAGTAACCGTAGAAAGGATTGGGCGAGAAGTTTGGATGATGCTCTGTCGGCATACAGAACCGCATTCAAGACTCCTATAGGGACCTCTCCATACCAGCTTGTGTATGAAAAATCCTGTCATCTGCTAGTGGAACTAGAACACAAGGCCTACTGGGCAACCAGGTTCCTAAACCTTGATGCTAAGGTAGCTGGAGAGAAAAGATTACTCCGGTTGAATGAGCTGGAGGAGTTCAGACTCAATACTTTCAAAAATGCTAAAATTTACAAGGAGAAAGCAAAAAGGTGGCTTGACAGAAAGCTGTCATCTAGAGTCTTTGAGCCAGGACAGAAGGTTCTGTTGTTTAACTCTAGGCTCAGATTGTTCCCTGGGAAATTGAAATCCTGGTGGAAGGGGCCATATGTGATTACAAGTGTGTCACCATATGGTTATGTAGAGCTTCAGGATATTGACTTTGACAAAAAGTTCATTGTTAATGGACAAAGAGTCAAATATTATCTTGAAGGCAATGTTGAGCAAGAATGCTCAAAATTGAGACTAAATTAAAAGCTCAATCAAGTCCAGCTAAAGACAGTAAATAAGTGCTTGCTGGGAGACAACCCAGCCATTATAAAAAAATTAGATGTTTGTAACAATTATATAAGTCTATTTAATTTTGTTATCTATGTTAGTTACATGCATTTCAGTGAATAAGTCAGAAAATGGAGGTTCAGGACATAAAGCAGAGGAATCACAGAGAAAAGGAGCTCACTGGCATCAAAACGCCAATAAAGGGGCATTCTGGGCGTTAAACGCCAGAATGGCTATCATTATGGGCCTTTAATTCCCGAAAAGGTATCATTCTTGGCGTTAAACGCCAAAATAGGCAGAATTCTGGGCGTTTAACAACAGAAATGGCAGCATTTTGGGCATTCAGAAAGACGCCCAGTAAGGAAGGAATCCTGGCGTTTAACGCCAGTCAGGGTATCTGCCTGGGAGTTAAACGCCCAAATAGGCAGTCATGTGGGCGTTAAACGCCAGAATGGATAGCATTCTGGGCGTTTAACGCCAGGATGACACAAGGGAGGTAATTTTGTTTCCAATTCGAATTTTTTTCAATTTTTCATGTTTTAATTCATAATTTTTTGCATTAAACATATTTTAAACGTTCATCTTTCAATTTCTATTTTCAAAAATTAATAATCTTTCCAATTCTTTTTTATTCTTTTTTATTTCTTTTCAATTCCTTCCAAAATGTTTTCGAAACTTACATATCTTTTCAAATTCTTTTCAATTCTTTTAATTTCTCTTGCATACAGTAATAAGTTTTCAAAATTAATTGCATCATTCTTCTTCTACTCCCTTTTATCTTATTTTGCTCGAGGACGAGCAAACCTTTTAAGTTTGGTGTGGAAAAAGCTTTGCTTTTTATTTTTCCATAACCATTAATGACACCTAAGGCCGGAGAAACCTCTACGAAGAGGAAAGGGAAGGCAGTTGCTTCCAACTCCGAGTCATGAGAGATGGAGAGACTCATCTCAAAAGCCCATCACTAGAAAGAGGATGGAGCAAACAAGAGAGCCCACTCATGGACTTCAACAAGAGCCATGAGGGAAGAGCAACAAGGGCAAGGAAGAGATATTGAGGAGCTCAAGCACTCCATAGGATCTTCAAGAGGAAGAACTAGCCGCCATCACTAAGGTGGACCCGTTCTTTAATTTCCTTGTTCTTATTTTTCTGTTTTTCACTTTTTATGCTTTATGTTTTTGTCTATGTTTGTGTCTTTATTACATAATCATTAGTGTCTATGTCTTAAAGCTATGAATGATTCCATGAATCCTTTACGTTTCTTAAATGAAAAATGTTTTCTGAAAAAGAAAAAGAAGTACATGAATTTTGAATTCTAACTTGAAATTAGTTATTTTGATATGGTGGCAATACTTTTTTATTTCTGAATGAATGCTTAAACAGTGCATATTTTTTATAGTGAAGTTTACGAATATTAAAATTGTTAGCTCTTGAAAGAATAATGAAAAAGATAAATGTTATTGATAATCTGAAAAATCATATAATTGATTCTTGAAGGAAGAAAAAGCAATGAAACACAAAGCTTGCGAAAAAAGAAAAAAAAAAAGAAGAGGCAAAAAAATAAAGAAAAAAAAAGAAAGAAAAAGAAAAAGTAAGCAGAAAAAGCCAATAACCCTTTAAACTAAAAGGCAAAGGTAAAAAGGATCCAAGGCTTTGAGCATTAATGGATAGGAGGGCCCAAGGGAATAAAATCCTGGCCTAAGCGGCTAAACCAAGTTGTCCCTAACCATGTGCTTGTGGCATGAAGGTGTCAAGTGAAAAGCTTGAGACTAAGCGGTTAAAGTCGTGGTTCAAAGCAAAAAGAGGGTACTTAAGAGCTCTGGACACCTCTAACTGAGGACTCTAGCAAAGCTGAGTCACAATCTGAAAAGGTTTACCCAGTTATGTGTCTGTGGCATTCATGTATCCTGTGGTAATACTGGAAAACAAAGTGCTTAGGGTCACGGCCAAGACTCATAAAGTAACTGTGTTTAAGAATCTACATACTGAACTAGGAGAATCAATAACACTATCTGAATTCTGAGTTCCTATAGATGCCAATCATTCTGAACTTCAAAGGATAAAGTGAGATGCCAAAACTATTCAGAAGCAAAAAGGCTATAAGTCCCGCTCATCTAATTGGAACTGAGCTTCATTGCTATTTGGAATTTATTGTATATTCTCTTCTTTTTATCCTATTTTGTTTTTAGTTGCTTGGGGATAAGCAACAATTTAAGTTTGGTGTTGTGATGAGCGGATAATTTATACCCTTTTGGCATTATTTTTAGGTAATTTTTAGTATATTTTAGTTACTTTTTATTATATTTTACTATGAGTTTGTGTGTTTTTTTTGTAATTTCAGGTATTTTCTGGCTGAAATTGAGGGACCTGAGCAAAAATCTGATTCAGAGGCTGAGAAAGGACTGTAGATGCTGGTGAATTCTGATCCTCCTACACTCGAAATCGATTTTTTGGAGCTACAGAAGCCCAATTGGCACGCTCTCAGTTGCGTTGGAAAGTAGACATCTTGGACTTTCCAGAAATATATAATAGTCCATACTTTGCCCGAGATTTGATGGCCCAAACTGGCGTCCAAATTCAGCCTAAAACTTTCTAGCGTAAAATGCCAGAACTGGCACATTTTTCGGCGTTAAACGCCCATTCTGGCACCCAGGGTGGCGTTTAATGCCAACTTTGGGCATATGAACGTGAAATCTTGAAAGCTCAGCCCAGACACACACCAAGTGGGTCCCAGAAGTAGAATTCTGCACTATCTGCACTTAGTTACTCATTTCCTGTAAACCTAAGTTACTAGTTTAGTATAAAAACTACTTTTAGAGATTCATTCAGCAACTTATGACATATTTTTACATTTTACATTGTACCTTTGACGGCATGAGTCTCTAAACCCCATAGGTGGGGGTGAGGAGCTCTGCTGTGTTTCAATGGATTAATGCAATTACTACTGTTTTCTATTCAATTACGCTTGATTCTATTCTAAGATACTCACTCGTACTTCAATATGGAGAATATGATGATCCGTGATACTCATCATTATCCTCAACCCTATGAATGCGTGCCTGACAATCACTCCGTTCTATCTAAGCTCAACATAGTCATTGGGCGACAGCTTGAGTGTGTATCTCTTGGGTTTCTAATCCACGGACCGAGTCCGGAGGTTAGAACCTTCGTGGTATAGGCGTGAATCAATGGCAGCATTCCTGGGATCCGAAAAGTCTAAACCTTGTTTGTGGTATTTCAAGTAGGATTTGGAAGGGGATGACTGTAACGAGCTTCAAACTCGCGAATGTTGGGCGCAGTGACAGTGAGCAAAAGGATAATGGTCCTATTCCGACACTAGTGAGAACCGACAGATGATTAGCCGTGCGGTGACAGCGCTTGGTATTTCTCTTTCGAGAGGATCATACAGCCTGCTATGGAAGGAGACCATGCGTGTTTGGAAAAGAGAACATTAGAAAAGCAGAGATTCATATGATAGAGCATCTCCGGAACCTCAGCCTGTTCCCCATTACTAAATCACAAGTACTGTTTATTTCATGTTATTTATTTTCATAAATATAACCACTATTATCATTAATCTCCTGACTAAGATTTACAAAATAACCATAGCTTGCTTCAAGCCGACAATCTCCGTGGGATCGACCCTTACTCACGTAAGGTATTACTTGGACAACCTAGTGCACTTGTTGGTTAGTTGTGCGGAGTTGTGAAAAGTGTAATCACAATTTCGTGCACCACGCACATACTAGAAAACTCAAAATTCTGTAACTTTGCAGAATTTCCAATTTTCAACACCAAATTTTGAATGATCATAACTTCCTCTAAAAAATTCCAAATTTCCCAAACTTTATATTGATTTAAAGGGTTTTCAAAGATCTTTAATTTTAAACCATTTACAACCAATTTTGAAAACCGAAGCAAAAGTTATGATCAAGCAAAGTTCATCAAAATTCCACTTTTACCCAAAATCACAATTTTCACAATTCCTTTTCAAAACACAACCAAACCAACCCATACCATTCCAAACTCCAATTCTCATCAAAATCAACCCCTTATATCATATGACACCAAAATTACTACCTTTTTCCTTCACTTTTCTTCATCCCCAACATCATATCAACATATCTCATATATCAAATTTCATTAACAAAATTTCCAACTATATTACTAATCATTCAACACCAAAATCACATTTATCAACATAATCCACTGCTCAACTTCATAAATCATGCATTCTCACCATTCTACTATCAACCATCATTATCAACTCAAAATTCATCATTTCATCAAATATCATCATACAATAACACCCAACAACTCATCAATTATTCAAATTCAATCCTATCTTATGGGTCACTAGCCTAAGTGTCCATGAATATTATATACTACATAGAGGAAATCGAAACCATACCTTGGCCGATTCCCAATATAAACCAAATGAGCTTTCAACTAAAATTCAACCACCAAGGTAGCTCCAACAAGCACCCACAAGCTCCAAACTCACAAAAATCAAGCTATATACATATAAATCACCACAAGATCAACCTAGGGCTCAACATAAATCAAAGGTTCACAAGATTTCAAAGCTTCTTACCTCTCCCAACAGATTTGGATGTCAAAACCCAAAGCTAGCAAGGATTATAGTGAACCTAATAATCAAGAATCACAAAAAAAACTCACTTAGCCATAAACCCTAGGTACCCGAAATTTTGGAGAAAAAAACTGGGGAGATTTCGAGCTTACCTCTAGAGTTTCTTGGATGGGTTTTGTAGAGCTCTTTACAAGAAACGTGTAGCCACTGACGGCATGCTAATCGAAGCTCTAGAACTCAAGATATGAGCTTGAGAAGATGAGGTGATTAGGGTTCAACCCCTTCTTCTCTCCCTCTTTCAAATATGAAGTGTGTGTGTGTTTATGAGGCTAGGGTTCATCAAATGAACCTTTATATATGTTGGACTTGAGCCCAACTTGGGCCCAGTTCAACCCGTTAGCGTTTTTAGCCCGTTTGGCCCAACTTCGGACCAAACCTTTAAAATTAACATCCGGTTTTTCAATTCTACTATTTTTCTAAGGTTTTTGACTGTTTCTACTTTTTTCTCGTGCGACACCAGGCAGACTTGAACCGGTCCGGTTCAACTGCCAGTTTGTGGTTTTTTACGGTTTTTCATAGAAAACACATTTTCTGACTCAAAAAGACCCACTGAGTACAAAAATGTTGTTTAAAACCTCAAATTCTCACTCTAACTTTTTGGTATCAAATTTAGGCAACATAACCACTTAATTAACTGGTTCAATTAATTGTAGTTCTTACAATTAGTATTATTTGAGTTGTTCTTTATTGATAATTGTTAGTGGGTCCTTATAATTTCCAATTTATTTGCAATTTTAAATATGTCTTTTGTTAGTGCATCCTATGTGTTTGATGAAATGTTTCCTTTGATTATGGAGTTGTTCTCTTTACTCTTGGCTTAAGCTATGAGAATTGGGTGACCTTGAGTCATTGGGTCTCATTGGATTGTTGATTGGAGAACCCTTAGTGGTCCAGTTGACACTAACCCACTACTAATCTAATTAGTAGATTGGATAGGACTTATGGGTTGAGATTGATCAAGCCACTTGACGTACCTCAAGCTTAGGAGTAGATACTACGTACTTAAAGCTCTTAGAGGTAGACTTAGTGAGTTTGGTTCCTCATAATTGGCAAATTATGGTTGTAGACAAGGATGGTGATCCCAATTCTCATGCTTAGCCAAGAGTTCCTTTTATTATTCATATTTAAAAACCAAAAATCTTACTTGTTTAGTTCTCGTTTTAGTTAATTGCTTAATTCTAGAGTAGAAATAGATTATATTTTCTCTTGATTTAGTTACTTGATTTAGTTTCTTGCATTTTAAGGTTCCTTGCATGATAAGTTTAGTAGTTTAATTTTGTGATTATGACTTCCAATCCCGGATTTCTAACCAATGTTAATGCACATGCTTGCCCATTCCTTGTGAGACAACCCGAGGTTTGAATACTTGGATTAAACTTTCATTGGGGTTGAATTTGTGACAACCGATCTTTCAAAATTTGATCCGAGGATCAGTTATCGGTTGGGACTATACTATTAACGAATCTTTTTGTAAACTTCCGAACCGGTATAGACCCTTGTGCTTGCATCAGAAATCCACGCATATGCATGCATGGCACGCACGCGTGGATGGAGGATCAGCGTTCACCAGCAAAGAATGCTATGCTCTCTGTGAATGAGCATCTGCAATACTTTCAAATTTGGATCAAAAAATGTGCAAGGGCATGCGTACGCATCGATATGATAATAGTGGTGTTTAGTGCAAATGCGTACATGATGCTGGAGCGCAGAAGTGATATTCGACCATCCACGCGCACGCGCAAAGGACGCGTACGCGTGAGGAGCGTTCATGGCGCGAACGTAGCGCTCATTTGAAGAACGCTGCCAAGGGACGCGCATGCATGCATGATACGTGCAAGTATGGTCGAGGCTGAAGATAGTATCGATGTGCACGCATGTGTTACACGTACGCGTCGATGGTGAAAAATGCAAGGGATGTGCACGCACAGAGGACGCGTATGCGTCGGTGAATGAGCGCTACGCTCTCTTTGGGAACGCTACGTTCTTCTGATGCTACATGGAAATGCCCATTTCTGACCCACTCCATCAAAAATCAAAAGGCCCACTTCAAGCACTTGATGATTGAATTAGAAAGTGTATAAATAGAGGAAAATTTGATTTCATTGAGGATGGACTTTTACTTTTTAGAGAGATCTTAGTTTTGCTTTTTAGGAGAGTCTTTTAGAATTTGTGAGTTTTGGAGATCTGATTTGATTTTGCTTTCTGTTCTTAGTTTTCTGCATTTTCTTTTTCTGTTTTGTGTTAGAGCAATGGTGAACTAAACCCAAATTTCATTAGGGGGAGGAGCTCTATTGTAATTCTAATGAATCAATGAAATTCTTTTTCTTCTCAATTCAACTGTGTAGCTATTGGGTATATTCTGTTGTGTTTGTGAATTATTCACTCCTGAAGGGGGTTTAATTCAATTGAATGCTTGTGTGAGCCTCGGAAGGGGAATCACGTGCATTAGAAGTAGAGCTCTATCCTTCACTATTCTCTTGATCAACACTATTTGGGAGGAATTGAGATCTTGAGAATTAGTGTGGCTTATGGATGAGAGATGTGTGGTCTAACTCTTCTTATGACAATTAGATCAAGAAATTGGCAAGATTGATTGTGATTAGAGAGATTGGATTGCCAAGGAATTGGGATCCAATCAAATTCAACCTGCCATAGATCTATGCATATGATTGAGAAAGGAGTTGAGACCCAATTGATTCATGAAGGATTATAATATCTCCAATCCCTGATGAATCATTTTCTTTGAATTTCTTTCACTTTAATTTCTCTTATTTCACTACAATTTGAATTCTCCAGTTCTGTTTTGATTTCCAGCACCCAAATCCCTTTATTATTCATGCAATTTAGATTCTGCACTTTTACTTTCTTGCCTTCTTAATTCAGTTATTTACATTTCTTGAAATTTAAGATTCATCCCTTTTTAAATTTCTTGTTCTTTAAGTTTTAGCAATTTAAGTTTCTTGCCATTTAAGTTTCTGCTAGTTTACTTTCAGCATTTTAATTTCCTACAATTTTCCTTCTGTTAATCACAAATCACTCAATTCACTCTTTGCTAGCTTGACTGAATTCATCACCATACTAAAGTTGCTTGATCCATCAATCCCTGTGGGATCAACCTCACTCTGGTGAGTTATTACTACTTGATGCGAGCCAGTATACTTGCCGGCTAATTTGTGCGAAATTCATTTTTCACACATAAAGTTTTTGGCGCTGTTGCCAGGGATTGATTAGATTGACAATGATTAAGTAATGTGATAATCTAGATTAAGCATTTTTCTTTGTTTTTACTAAGCACACTAACTGTTAGCACTACAAGAAAAATACCCATTCTTTTAAAACTATATTTAAAAAGCGTAGCCTACTCATAGAATAGGCTACGCTTTTCTCCGTGTTTCCTTTTTGTAAGAGAAAAGGATACTGATGAGCGGATAATTTATACGCTTTTTGGCATTATTTTTACATAGTTTTTAGTATGATTTAGTTAGTTTTTAATATATTTTTATTAGTTTTTAATTAAAATTCACATTTCTGGACTTTACTATGAGTTTGTAAGTTTTTCTGTAGATGTTGTTGGATTCTGACCTCCCTGCACTCAAAGTGGATTTTCTGGAGCGACACAACTTTAAATGGCGCGCTCTCAATTGCGTTGGAAAGTAGACATCCAGGGCTTTCCAGCAATATATAATAGTTCATACTTTGCCCGAGTTTAGACAACGCAAACTGGCGTTGAACGCCTATTCCATGCTGCATTCTAGAGTTAAACGCCAGAAACAGGTTGCAAAGTGGAGTTAAACGCCAGAAATAGGTTACAAACTAGCGTTCAACTCCAAGAGAAGCCTCTACACGTGTAAAGCTCAATGCTAAGCCCAAGCACTCACCAAGTAGGCCCCGGAAGTGGATTTCTGCATCATTTACTCATTTCTGTAAACCCTAGTAACTAGTTTAGCATAAATAGGACTTTTTACTATTGTATTTACATCTTTGGATTATCTTTTGATCCTTGGATCACGTTTTGGGGGCTGGCCATTCGGCCATGCCTGGACCTTATCACTTATGTATTTTCAACGGTAGAGTTTCTACACTCCATAGATTAAGGTGTGGAGCTCTGCTGTTTCTCGTGAATTAATACAAAGTACTACTGTTTTTCTATTCAATTCAAGCTTATTCCTTCTCTAAGATATCCATTCACACCCAAGAACATGATGAATGTGATGATTATGTGACGCTCATCATCATTCTCACCTATGAACACGTGCCTGACAAACACTTCCGTTCTACATGCAAACAAGCTAGAATGAGTATCTCTTAGATATCTAATACAGAGGACCGAGTCCGAGATATTAGAATCTTCGTTGTATAAGTTAGAACCCATGGACGGCCATTCTTGAGATCTGGAAAGTCTAAACCTTGTCTGTGGTATTTCGAGTAGGATCTGGGAAGGGATGGCTGTGACGAGCTTCAAACTCGCGAGTGCTGGGCGTAGTGACAGACGCAAAAGGATAGTAAATCCTATTCCAGTATGATCGAGAACCGACAGATGATTAGCCATGCAGTGACACTGCATTAGACCATTTTCATAGAGAGGATGGGATGTAGCCATTGACAACGGTGATGCCCTACATAAAGCTTGCCATGGAAGGGAGTAGGAATGATTGGATGAAAATAGCAGGAAAGCAGATGTTTAGAGGAACGAAAGCATCTTTATACGCTTATCTGAAATTCTCACCAATAAATTACATAAGTATCTCTATCCTAGTTTATATTTTGTTTATCTTTTAATTATTAAAACTCTATAACCTTTTGAATCCGCCTGACTGAGATTTACAAGGTGACCATAGCTTGCTTCAAGCCGACAATCTCCGTGGGATCGACCCTTACTCACGTAAGGTTTATTACTTGGACGACCCAGTGTACTTGCTGGTCAGTTGTATCGAAATTGTGAAAAAGAACTAAAATTATGAAGGTGCGTATTAAGTTTTTAGCGCCATTACTAAGGAATGAACGATCACGATTTTGTGCGCCAAGTTTTTGGTGCCGTTGCCGGGGATTGTTCGAGTTTGGACAACTGACGGTTCATCTTGTTGCTCAGATTAGGTAATTTTATTTTAATTTTAAGCTTTTTATTTCTTATTTTTGAAAAATACAACAAATTTTCTTCTTTTTCGTTTTTCCAAAATAATTTTCGAAAAATCCAAAAAAAAAATTATTTTCAAAAATTTCATGCATTGCATTCTTCATGATCTTCAAGTTGTTCTTGGCCAGTCTTCTTGTTTGATCTTCATATTTTCTTGTTTTGTGTCTTTTCTTGTTTTTCATATGCATTCTTGAAACATTAATGTCTAAAGATTAAAAAAAATTTTAAGTTTGGTGTCTTGCATGTTTTTCTTTTCTTAAAAATTTTCAAAAATAAGTCTTGATGTTCATCTTGATCTTCAAAGTGTTCTTGGTGTTCATCTTGACATTCAAAGTGTTCTTGCATGCGTCATGTGTTTTGATCTAAAATTTCCATGCATTGTGTCTTTTTTGTGTTTTTCTCTCTCATTATTAAAAATTCAAAAATCAAAAAAATATCTTTTCGTTTTTCTCCTCATAAAATTCTAATATTTGAGTTTACTTTTTCAAAAAATTTTAAAATTTAGTTGTTTCTTATGAGTTAAATCAAATTTTCAATTTAAAAAGTCTATCTTTTTTCAAATCTTTTTCAAAAATTAAATCTTTTTCATTTTTCTTTTATGATTTTCGAAAATTTCAAAAATTATTTTCAAAATCTTTTTCTTATTTCTATTTCACATTTTCGAATTAATTGCCAACATTTAATGTTTTAATTCAAAAAAAATTTTTTAGTTGTTACTTGCCTATTAAGAAAGGTTCAATCTTTGAATTTTAAAATCACATCTTTTAGTTTCTTGTTAGTCAAATTCAACTTTAATTTCAAGAATCAAATCTTTTTAATTTCTTTTTCAAATCTTTTTCAAATTAAATTTCAAATCATATCTTTTCAATCATATCTTTTCAATTAAATCTTTTTGATTGCTAATTTCAAAATCTATTTCAAAATCAAATCTTTTTAATTTCCAATTCAAATCTCTTTCAAAATGATTTTCAATCATATCTTTTTCAAATTGATTTTCAAATCTTTTTCAATCAATCTTATCTTTCTGTTTGAATCATATCTTTTTCAAAACTACTTAACTAATTCTCTCTCTCTAATTTTCGAAAATCCCTTCCCTCTTTTTCAAAATTCCCTTTTTTTAACTAATTGTTTTAATTTTTAATTTAATTTGATTTCAATTTTAATTTTCGAAATTTTACTTTAAATTTTATTTTTTTATTTAATTAATTTTTGAAATTCCCTCTCTCTCATCTCCTTCTATTTATTTATTCATCTACTAACACTTCTCTTCCACCCAAAATTCGAACCCCATCTTCCTCTCCGTGTTCAAATTTTACCTCTTCTCCTTCTTACATTCTTCTCTTCTTATACTTGCATAAGGAATCTCTATACTGTGACATAGAGGATTTCATATTTTCTTTTCTATTTTCTTCTTTTTCATATGAGCAGGAACAACGATAAGAACATTATTGTTGAGGCTGATCCTTTGCCTGAAAGGACTCTGAAGAGAAAGCTAAGGGAAGCTAAAGCACAACACTCTAAAGAAAATCTGACAGAAATTTTCGAAAAAGAAGGAGATATGGCCGAAAATAATAACAATGCAAGGAAGATGCTTGGTGACTTTACTGCACCAAATTCCAATTTACATGGAAGAAGCATCTCAATCCCTGCCATTGGAGCAAACAATTTTGAGCTGAAACCTCAATTAGTTTCTCTGATGCAACAGAATTGCAAGTTTTATGGACTTCCATCTAAAGATCCTTTTCAGTTCTTAACTAAATTCTTGCAAATCTGTGATACTGTTAAGACCAATGGGGTTGATCCTGAGGTCTACAGGCTTATGCTTTTCCCGTTTGCTGTAAGAGACAGAGCTAGAATATGGTTGGACTCTCAACCTAAAGATAGCCTGAACTCTTGGGATAAGCTGGTCACGGCTTTCTTAGCCAAGTTCTTTCCTCCTCAAAACTTAGTAAGCTTAGAGTGGATGTTTAAACCTTCAAACAGAAGGAAGGTAAATCCCTCTATGAAGCTTGGGAGAGATACAAGGAACTGACCAAAAAGTATCATTCTGACATGCTTTCAGAATGGACAATCCTGGATATATTCTATGATGGTCTATCTGAGCTATCAAAGATGTCATTGGACCATTCTGCAGGTGGATCTATTCACCTAAAGAAAATGCCTGCAGAAGCTCAAGAACTCATTGACATGGTTGCTAATAACCAGTTCATGTACACTTCTGAGAGGAATCCTGTAAGTAATGGGACTCCTCAGAGGTAGGGAGTTCTTGAAATTGATACTCTGAATGCCATATTGGCTCAGAACAAAATATTGACTCAGCAAGTCAATATGATTTCTCAGAGTCTGAATGGATTGAAGGAATCATCCAACAGTACTAAAGAGGCATCTTCTGAAGAAAAAGCTTATGATCCTGAGAACCCTGCAATAGCAGAGGTGAATTACATGGGTGAACCCTATGGAAACACCTATAATCCCTCATGGAGGAATCATCCAAATTTCTCATGAAAGGATCAACAAAAGCCTCAACAAGGCTTTAATAGTGATGGAAGAAATAGGTTTAGCAATAGCAAACCTTTTCCATCATCTAATCAGCAACAGACAGAGAATTCTGAGCAGAATCCATCTAGCTTAGCAAATATAGTCTCTGATCTATCTAAGGCCACTGTAAGTTTCATGAATGAAACAAGGTCCTCCATTAGAAATTTGGAGGCACAAGTGGGCCAGCTGAGTAAAAGAGTCACTGAAACTCCTCCTAGTACTCTCCCAAGCAATACAGAAGAGAATCCAAAGAGAGAGTGTAAGGCCATAGATTTAACCATCATGGCCGAACCTACAAGGGAGGGAGAGGACGTGAATCCCAGTGAGGAAGACCTCCTGGGACGTTCAGTGACCAATAAGGAGTTTTCCTTTGAGGAACCAAAGGAATCTGAGGCTCATCTAGAGACCATAGAGATTCCATTGAACCTCCTTATGCCATTCATGAGCTCTGGTGAGTATTCTTCTTCTGAAGAGAATGAAGATGTCACTGAAGAGCAAGTTGCCAAGTACCTTGGTGCAATCATGAAGCTGAATGCCAAATTATTTGGTAATGAGACTTGGGAAGATGAACCTCCCTTGCTCATCAATGAACTGAGTGATCTGGATCAACTGACATTACCTCAGAAGAAACAGGATCCTAGAAAGTTCTTAATACCTTGTACCATAGGCACCATGACCTTTGAGAAGGCTCTATGTGACCTTGGGTCAGGGATAAACTTAATGCCATTCTCTGTAATGGAAAAACTTAGGATCTTTGAGGTGCAAGCTGCTAGAATCTCATTAGAGATGGCAGACAACTCAAGAAAACAGGCTTATGGACAAGTAGAGGACGTGCTAGTAAAGGTTAAAGGCCTTTACATCCCTGCTAATATCATAATCCTAGACACTGGGAAGGATGAGGATGAATCCATCATCCTTGGAAGACCCTTCCTAGCCACAGCAAGAGCTGTGATTGATGTGGACAGAGGAGAATTGATCTTTCAACTGAATGAGGACAACCTTGTGTTTAAAACTCAAGGATCTCCTTCTGTAACCATGGAGAGGAAGCATGAAAAGATTCTCTTACTGTAGAGTCAATCAAAGCCCCCACATTCAAACTCTAAGTTTGGTGTTGGGAGGTTCCAACCTTGCTCTGATTATCTGTGAGGCTCCATGGGAGCTCACTGTCAAGCTATTGACATTAAAGAAGCGCTTGTTGGGAGGCAACCAAATGTTATTTAATCATATCTATTTTATTTTCTCTTTGTTATTTCATGTTTTATTAGGTTGATGATCATGTGGAGTCACAAAAACTACTGAAAAATCAAAAACAAAATGAAAAAACCGCATTAAAAATAGCACACCCTAGAGGAGAGCAGTCTGGCGTTTAAACGCCAGAAACAAGCATTTGTCTGGTGTTTAACGCCAGAAACAAGCATCTACCTGGCGTTAAACGCCAGAAACGAGCTACATTTGGGCGTTTAACGCCAGAAACAGGCAGCAGTCTGGCGTTAAACGCCAGGATTGCACAGCAAGGGCGTTTTACACGCCTAATTAGAGCAGGGATGTTAAGTCCTTGACCCCACTTGATCTGTGGACCCCACAGGACCCCCTCAGGATCTGTGGACCCCACAGAACCCCCACATTTTCTTCTCTCTTCTTCACACCTTTTCATAACACTCTTCCCCAAATACCCCTCACCAATCACCTCAATCACTCTTCCCCATCACCTCTTCACCACTCACATCCATCCTCTCTTCCCCAAAAACCCCACCTACCTTCCAATTCAAAATATTTTCCCTCCCAAACCTAACCCTAATGGCCGAAACTTAAACCCCTCTCCACTCCTATATAAACCCCTCATTCCTTCTTCATTTTCACACAACACAACCCTATCTTCACCCCTTGGCCGAAAACACCTCTCTCTCCCACTCCTCCATTTCTCTTCTTCTTCTTCTCTTTCTTTCATTCTTCTTTTTCTCGCGGATGAGCAAACATTTTAAGTTTGGTGTGGTAAAAGCATTACTTTTTGTTTTTTCATAACCATTTATGGCACCTAAGGCCAGAGAAACCTCTAGAAAGAGGAAAGATAAGGCAATTGCTTCCACCTCTGAGTCATGGGAGATGGAGAGATTCATCTCAAAGGTCCATCAAGACCACTTCTATGAAGTTGTGGCCAAGAAAAAAGTGATCCCTGAGGTTCCTTTTAAGCTCAAAAAGAATGAGTATCCAGAGATCCGATTTGAGATCCAAAGGAGAGGTTAGGAAGCTCTCACCAACCCCATTCAACAAGTCGGGATCCTAATGGTTCAAGAGTTCTATACAAACGCATGGATCACTAGAAACCATGATCAAAGTGTGAACCCGAATCCAAAGCATTGGCTTACTATGGTTCGGGGGAAATACTTAGATTTCAGTCCGGAAAATGTAAGGCTGGCGTTCAACTTGCCAATGATGGAAGAGAACGCACGTCCCTACGCAAGAAGGGTCAACTTTGATCAAGGGTTGGACCAAGTCCTCATAGACATATGTGAGGAAGGAGCTCAATGGAAAATTGACTCAAGAGGCAAGCCGGTTCAATTAAGAAGGCAAGACCTCAAACCAGTGGCTATGGGATGGCTAGAGTTCATTCAACGCTCAATCATTCCTACTAGTAACCGGTCTGAAGTTACTATAGACCGGGCCATCATGATCCATAGTATCATGATTGGAGAAGAGGTGGAAGTTCATGAGATTATACCTCAAGAACTCTACAAGGTGGCTGACAAGTCCTCCACTTGGGCAAGGTTAGCCTTTCCTCACCTTATTTGCCACCTCTGTAATTCGGTTGGAATTGACATAGAGGGAGACATCCTCAATGAAGATGACAAGCCCATCACTAAGAAAAGGATGGAGCAAATAAGAGATCATGGACCTCAACATGAGCATGAGGAAATTCCTCACCATGAAATCCCTAAGATGCCTCAGGGGATGCACTTTCCTCCACAGAATTATTGGGAGCAAATCAATACTTCCCTAGGAGAATTAAGTTCTAACATGGGACAACTAAGGGTGGAGCATCAAGAGCACTCCATCATCCTCCATGAAATTAGAGAAGATCAAAGATCTATGAGGGAGGAGCAAGAAAGACAAGGAAGAGACATAGAGGAGCTCAAGAGCACCATTGGTTCTTCAAGGAGAGGAAGACGCCACCCTCACTAAGGTGGAATCATTCCTTAATCTCCTTGTCTATTTATTTTTTGTTTTTCGGTTTTTGAGCCTTATGTGTTATTTATGTTTGTGCCTTTACTACATGATCATTAGTGTCTAAGTGTCTATGCCTTAAAGTTATGAATATGAATCCATCACCTCTCTTGAATGAAAAATGTTTTAATTACAAAAGAACAAGAAGTACATGGTTTTGAATTCATCCTTGAAACTAGTTTAATTATTTTGATGTGGTGACAATACTTTTTGTTGTCTGAATGAATGCTTGAACAGTGCATATGTCTTTTGAATTTGATGTTTATGAATGTTAAATATGTTGGCTCTTGAAGAATAAGGAAAAAGGAGAAATGTTATTTGATAATCTGAAAAATCATAAAATTGATTCTTGAAGCAAGAAAAAGCAGTGAATACAAAAGCTTGTAGAAAAAAAATGCAAAAAAAAAGAGAAAAAGAAAAAGAAAAAGCAAGCAGAAAAAGCCAAAAGCTCTTTAAACCAAAAGGCAAGAGCAAAAAGCCAATAGCCCTTAAAACCAAAAGGTAAGGGTAATAAAAAGGATCCATGGCTTTGAGCATCAGTGGATAGGAGGGCCTAAAGGAATAAAATCATGGCCTAAGCGGCTAAACCAAGTTGTCCCTAACCATGTGCTTGTGGCGTGAAGGTGTCAAGTGAAAACTTGAGACTGAGCGGTTAAAGTCAAGGTCCAAAGCAAAAACAGAGTGTGCTTAAGAACCCTGGACACCTCTAATTGGGGACTTTAGCAAAGCTGAGTCACAATCTGAAAAGGTTCACCCAGTTATGTGTCTGTGGCATTTATGTATCTGGTGGTAATACTGGAAAACAAAGTGCTTAGGGCCACGGCCAAGACTCATAAAGTAGCTGTGTTCAAGAATCAACATACTGAACTAGGAGAATCAATAACACTATCTGAATTCTAAGTTTCTATAGATGCCAATCATTCTGAACCTCAATGGATAAAGTGAGATGCCAAAACTATTCAAGAGGCAAAAAGCTACAAGTCCCGCTCATCTGATTGGAGCTAAGATTCATTGATATTTTGGAATTTATAGTATATTCTCTTCTTTTTATCCTATTTGATTTTTAGTTGCTTGGGGACAAGCAACAATTTAAGTTTGGTGTTGTGATGAGCGGATAATTTATACGCTTTTTGGCATTATTTTTACATAGTTTTTAGAAGGATTTAGTTAGTTTTTAATATATTTTTATTAGTTTTTAATTAAAATTCACATTTCTGGACTTTACTATGAGTTTGTATGTTTTTCTGTGATTTCAGGTATTTTCTGGCTGAAATTGAGGGACCTGAGCAAAAATCAGATTCAGAGGTTGAAGAAGGACTGCAGATGCTGTTGGATTCTGACCTCCCTGCACTCAAAGTGCATTTTCTGGAGCGACACAACTTTAAATGGCGCGCTCTCAATTGCGTTGGAAAGTAGACATCCAGGGATTTCCAGCAATATATAATAGTTCATACTTTGCCCGAGTTTAGACAACGTAAACTGGCATTGAACGCCAGTTCTATGCTGCATTCTAGAGTTAAACGCCAGAAACAGGTTGCAAAGTGGAGTTAAACGCCAGAAACAGGTTACAAACTGGCGTTCAATTCCAAGAGAAGCCTCTACACGTGTAAAGCTCAATGCTCAGCCCAAGCACTCACCAAGTAGGCCCCGGAAGTAGATTTCTGCATCATTTACTCATTTCTGTAAACCCTAGTAACTAGTTTAGCATAAATAGTACTTTTTACTACTGTATTTACATCTTTGGATTATCTTTTGATCCTTGGATCATGTTTTGGGGGCTGGCCATTCGGCCATGCCTGGACCTTATCACTTATGTATTTTCAACAGTAGAGTTTCTATACTCCATAGATTAAGGTGTGGAGCTCTGCTGTTCCTCATGAATTAATACAAAGTACTACTGTTTTTCTATTCAATTCAAGCTTATTCCTTCTCTGAGATATCCATTCGCACCCAAGTACATGATGAATGTGATGATTATGTGACGCTCATCATCATTCTCACCTATGAACGCGTGCCTGACAAACACTTCCGTTCTACATGCAAACAAGCTAGAATGAGTATCTCTTAGATATCTAATACAGAGGACCGAGTCCGAATTATTAAAATCTTCGTGGTATAAGTTAGAACCCATGAACGGCCATTCTTGAGATCCGGAAAGTCTAAACCTTGTCTGTGGTATTCCGAGTAGGATCTGGGAAGGGATGGCTTTGACGAGCTTCAAACTCGCGAGTGCTAGGCGTAGTGACAGACGCAAAAGGATAGTAAATCCTATTCCAGTATGATCGAGAACCGACAGATGATTAGCCATGCAGTGACACCGCATTGGACCATTTTCACAGAGAGGATGGGATGTAGCCATTGACAACGGTGATGCCCTACATAAAGCTTGCCATGGAAGGGAGTAGGAATGATTGGATGAAAACAGCAGGAAAGCAGAGGTTCAGAGGAATGAAAGCATCTCTATACGCTTATCTGAAATTCTCACCAATAAATTACATAAGTATCTCTATCCTAGTTTATATTTTATTTATCTTTTAATTATTAAAACTCTATAACCTTTTGAATCTGCCTGACTGAGATTTACAAGGTGACCATAGCTTGCATCAAACCGACAATCTCCGTGGGATCGACCCTTACTCATGTAAGGTTTATTACTTGGACGACCCAGTACACTTGCTGGTCAGTTGTATCAAAATTGTGAAAAACAACTAAATTTATGAACGTGCGTATTAAGTTTTTAGCGCCGTTACCAAGGAATGAACAATCACGATTTCGTGCACCAGATACACAATTGTGGAATCATTTAAAAAGTATAGCCTTAGGTATTATAGAAATCACTTATAAAGCGTAGCCGTAGGTTGATATCTTTGGGTCCACTTTTCATATCAAAGACAACGCTTTTAAAGAGTAACCTATTTATTATGTTTTGGGTGCACTTCAAAAGTGATTCCTAATGTATATAGGGCCAAATTCTAAACATTTAGTGAATTTTTTATTCCCCTTTCCTTCCAACTTGCAAACTGATTATCTATAATATTTTTCCATCTTCTCTTTTCTCTGTCCCATGGAGTTAAATTTGTTATTAATTTCAGGTTCTATGGAAATGCGCTGAGTGAATACTTATTTCCCCTTTACTAATCCATCATTTGAACTTGAAATATACTTCAAGGTATGCTATGGTCAAGATTATGAGATTATCTCTTTAACACACTGGTTTTACAGAATGAAATTGCTTTCATGTAGGTTAGGAGATGACCAAAAGTAAAATATTTTGTCACTAGATCATTCCATGCCATCCTGCTATTTATGTTTTTTGTAGTCAATACTCACTTTTCAACTATCTTTATTCAGAGATGCAGCTTCAGCAATATGATTCGCTTGTGTCGTTTCCCCTCTTCTCTCATATTTTATGTCTGTATTATTCTTTGTTTTTTTCTTTTATTCCAAGAAAAATGGTTGGAGATTTTGGGTTGTTTAGCGACAGAGCAAGAGATTCTAAGAAGAAATGGGAAGCCAAACAATGCTACGATGAGTTTCAGAAATTTCGAGTGTGTATGAGCATGTTGTTACCATGACTGTTGTTTATCAATCCATTTTTATTTTTTCTTCAGTTATTCTTTTGATATCTTTCAAGATGTTTTTTCAAGCTAAATGTAATGTAATTGTTTCATTCGAAATTCCTTGGTGCCATGATGTGGGCTTGGATAGCATAGTCAAGTGACTGTAGCATATGCTTCATCTTCTTATTCTGGCATCTGGTAGGAATGAGGAAAATATCTTAAAAAGTGTATCTGAGTATTGGAATACAATCATATTTGGCACATGTAATCTTATTTGATCACTTAATAATGGCCTTAGGATTAGTTGAAGAGACATTTTAGAAAATTTAAGCATAGATATGAATGAGATTGAATGGTGGATTGTCAAAGTATACTTTGGACTAGTGAGAATTGAGAAATGCATTTTGATTTAATATTCTATTTGGTGTGATTGGCAGTCTTGGAAAACGTGGTATTTGATGAGCATTCTCGAGAGGTTGATTACTTAGACAAATCAGTTACATGTACATAAATTTTATTTTAAGATGAATTTGGCTTATACACAGAAATTGATATGCATATATGAAGATTTTCCTAATTTTTTTGTAATATTTTGACTCTATTCCATAATTAAAGCCTCTCAATCTCAAAAAAAAAATAGAAAAAGAAACAGCTTTTCAAGTTTTGTTTTCAGTTTGAATGTGTTGATAAGAGAAGAGAAAATGGAGAGTTTGGTGATGAATAGGAAGAAGCTTTGTGTAATGGTGTTATGTTTGTGCTGGGTTCATGTAGTGACAGCTTCTATTACATAACATCACAAAGTAATTGTTGTTAATGGGCAGAGAAAGATTTTGTTTTCTGGTTCTATACACTACCCCAGAAGCACACCTCAGGTACTTTCTTTCTTAATTATGTTTTTCTTTTATTAATCATCCTTTTTAATTGTATTTTCTCATTGTTCATTGATGGGGGGAATGCATGTAGATATGGTCAGAGCTTATTCAAAAAGCTAAAGAGGGAGAGTTGGATGTTATTCAAACCTATGTGTTTTGGAATGGCCATGAACCTTCTCCAGGAAAAGTAATTCGCTTTTCAAAAAATTTGCAGGGTTTTTATTCTTTCATTTGTAAAAGAATTGGAAAGAAATTAAAACTAATATACTTCTGCTTACAAAATATTTCAGTATTATTTTGAGGATAGGTACAAACTTAGTTAAGTTCATCAAGGTAATGCAGTAAGCTTAACTTTATGTTAATCTCTAAATTGGTCCCTACATATGTTCTGAATGGAACTTTGGGTAATGATCTTCATAATTTGGCTTATATTTCAATATAATATTAGGAGTGAAAGGAGATTATTCTAATGCTTATTGCTAAGTAAATGATGAGGGAAAGAACGATTCCACATAAACTCACTGACAAGTGTACCGAGTTGCATCAAGTAGTAATAAGGGATTGATGGATTGAGCAACTCTAGTTTGGTGACGAATTTAGTTAAGCGAATAGTTGATGATTTGAGTGAAATTTGATTAACAGAAGCTAAATTGCAAGTAAACTAAAGTGCAAAATAAAAATTGGCCGAATTTTAAAGTGCAGAAGAAGTAAATTGCAGAAACTTAAAGTGCAAAAAATTAAAAGAGCTAAAAGTTAAATTGCAAGAAAAGTAAATAACTGAAACTTAAAGTGCAAGTTGTAAATTGCTGAATCTAAATTGCTGGGAAACTTAAATTGCATGAATAATAAAGGGATTTGGGTGTGTTGGAAATCAAAACAGAACTGGAAAAAGTAAATTGCAGTCAATTATAGAATGCTCAGTTGAAGAAATTCAGAAAACAGATCAGTTAGGATTTTGGTACCCAAACCAGAAATGGAAAAAGAAGAGTCAAAGCAGAATGAAAACCTAGATCAATTCCCAAATTTTAAAAAAGAAATTGACAATTGCAGAAGAATAACAAAAACAGAAAGAAAATTTAGATCTCAATTGCTCTCTTAACAAAATAGAAATAGGAAATTACAAATGAAATAAAAGTGGACGGAAAGCTAAGATCAGATCTCCAGTTCTTCAAAATACAAAAAGGAAAAGTAAAAGATAACTTCAAATTGAAGGAATTCAGAGGAATTCTCCAATCCAAGTTCTCATATCCAAAACAGAAAGTAAAAAGTTGCAGAAGAGAGAAAATAAAAACAGAAATGAAAATTCAGATCTGATCTCAATTATAAAAAACTCTAAATTGAAAACTAAAAGAGAGCCCTCCTATGAAATTAAATTCCTATCTATTTATACACTTTCCAATTGTGGCATCCAGTACTTGGAGTGGGCTTTTTGGCCTATGAAGAAGTGGATCAGAATGGCCATTTGTTGCAGCTCCCAGTGGAACGTTGCGTTCTCTAAGTGAGCGCAGCATTCATTTATCCACGCGTGCGCATCACTGACGCATGCGTGTCCTTTTGCGTTTTTGCTCATCGACGCCTGCGCATCATATATGCGTGCGCGTCACTATCAGTCTTCAGCTCCAAACATGCTCGCGAGCCCCTTTCACACGTACGCGTCGTTGATAGCGTTAACTTAGTGAGCGCTACGTTGGCTTAGTGAGCACTGCCCACGCGTGCGCGTCCTCTATGCGTGCGCGTTGGTAGCAAATATCCAATTCAGGCTTTAGCGCCAGCCACGCGTTAGCGTGCTTTGTCCCAGGTGCTCCATCGACGCGTGCGCGTCGATTTCAAAACTTCGCCTCTAAATTTGGATCTTGCCCGAAAACACTGAGTAAGTGAACGTAGCGCTCTCATTCAAAACGAGTGCCAAACACTTCCACGTGTTCGCGTCATGCACACGTATGCGTGGGTCTTCGAGTTTCGCCTCTGACGCGTAAGCCTCATGCACACGTGCGCGTCGCAAGTGAGCGTGGCGTTCTTTATTTGAACGCAACGTTATACTGCAGTACTCCCTCTTTTCTTCATTTTCTCACCTAAAATTAACCAAACAAGCAATCAAAGTCTCACAAAAATCACAAGAATTCGCATCATTCCTAATAATCACTTAATTCTTGCATAAATCTCATGATTTTGTATAGAATAAATGATGTTTGATTGAATCAAAATAATCATAAAATTCCACTCCAACCACTAACTTATTGTGCAAGAAAGTGCATAAAACCTAATGAAGCGTGTAAAAATGCTAGTAAAACTAGCATAAGATGACTTGTAATCACAATACCAAACTTAAACCTTGCTTGTCTCTAAGCAAGAAAAGAATTATGCACAAAGCTTCTTTCAATTGGAATGGATTGAAGAATAACTTGTAATGTCCTTTGAGTGAAGTGAATAAGTGACATTGGAGTGAACTCTAAATTATATGCTCATGCAAGGGCTTCAGTGCTTACTAGTCCCCACATCTTGGAAGTCTTAGATCTTAGGACTTTTATACGCTTTTTGGGGGTAATTTCATGTAGTTTTTAGCATGTTTTAGTTAGTTTTTTGTATATTTTTATTAGTTTCTAGGAAAAATTTATATTTTTGGACTTTACTATGAGTTTGTGTGTTTTTCTGTAATTTCAGGTATTTTCTGGTTGAAATTGAGGGAGCTGAGCAAAAATCTGATTCAGGCTGAAAAAGGACTACAGATGTTGTTGGATTCTGACCTCCCTGCACTCGGAATGGATTTTCTGGAGCTATAGAAGTCCAAATGGTGCGCTCTCAATTGCGTTGGAAAGTAGACATCCAGGGCTTTCTAGCAATATATAATAGTGTATACTTTGCTCAAGGATAAATGACGTAAACCGGCGTTCAACACCAGTTCCATGTTGCATTCTCGCGTTAAACGCTAGAAACAGGTTACAAGTTGGAGTTAAATGCCAGAAACAGGTTACAACCTGGCGTTTAACTCTGGAAATAGCCTAGGCACATGTAAAGCTCAAGTCTCAGCCCCAGCACACACCAAGTGGTCCCCAAAAGTGGATTTCTGCACTATCTATCTTAATTTACTCATTTTATGTAAACCTAGGTTACTAGTTTGGTATTTAAATAACTTTTAGAGATTTATTTTGTACCTCATGACATTTTAGATCTGAACTTTGTACTCTTTGACGGCATGAGTTTCTAAACTCCACTGTTGGGGGTGAGGAGCTCTGCTGTGTCTCGATGAATTAATGCAATTATTTCTGTTTTCCATTCAAACACGGTTGTTTCTATCTAAGATGTTCATTCGCACTTCAATATGATGGATGTGATGATCCGTGACACTCATCACCATTCTCAACCTATGAACGCTTGACTGACAACCACCTCCATTCTACCTTTGATTGAATGAGTATCTCTTGGATTCCTTAATCAGAATCTTCGTGGTATAAGCCAGAATCCATTGGCAGCATTCTTGAGAATCTGGAAAGTCTAAACCTTATCTGTGGTATTCCGAGTAGGATTCAGGGATTGAATGACTGTGATGAGCTTCAAACTCACAAGGGTTGGGCGTAGTGACAGACGCAAAAGAATCAATGGATCATATTCCAGCATGAGTGAGAACCGACAGATGATTAGCTGTGCGGTGACAGCGCACCTGGACCATTTTCACTGAGAAGACGGATGGTAGCCATTGACAACGGTGATCCACCAACACACAGCTTGCCATAGGAGGAACCTTGCGTGCGTGAAGAAGAAGACAGGGGGAAAGCAAAGATTCAGAAGACAAAGCATCTCCAATACTCCAACATATTCTCCATTACTGCATAACAAGTATTTAATTCATGCTCTTTTATTATTCGCAATCCAAACTGATAATTATAATTGATATCCTGACTAAGAATTACAAGATAACCATAGATTGCTTCAAGCCAACAATCTCCGTGGGAATCTCCCCTTACTCACGTAAGGTATTACTTGGACGACCCAGTGCACTTGCTGGTTAGTGGTACGAGTTGTGAAAAGTGTGATTTACAATTCATGGATTTTTATATCTTTTTTTTTTTGCCATTTTTTTTCTGCAAGCTTTGTTATTCACTGCTTTTTCTTGCTTCAAGAATCATTTTTATGATTTTTCAGATTATCAAATAACATTTCTCCTTTTCATCATTCTTTCAAGAGCCAACATATTTACCATTCATAAACAACAATATCAAAAGACATATGCACTGTTCAAGCATTCATTCAGAAAACAAAAAGTATTGTCACCACATCAAAATAATTAAACTAGTTTCAAGGATGAATTCGAAACCATGTACTTCTTGTTCTTTTGTTTTTAAAACATTTTTCATTTAAGAGAGGTGATGGATTCATAGGACATTCATAGCTTAAAGACATAGACAATTAAACACTAATGATCATATAGTAAAGAAACAAGCATAAATAAAACATAAAGCTCAAAAATCGAAAAATAGTAAATAAATAGACAAGGAGATTGAGGAATGAGTCCACCTTAGTGAGGGTGGCGTCTTCCTCTTCTTGAAGAACCAATGGTGTTTTTGAGCTCCTCTATGTCTCTTCCATGCCTTTTTTGCTCCTCCCTCATAGCTCTTTGATCTTCTCTAATCTCATGAAGGATGATGGAGTGCTTATGGTGTTCCACCCTTAGTTGTCCCATGTTGGAACTTAATTCTCCTAGGGAGGTGTAATCACCTTGAAGCAGCTTATGGTTTCTGTGTTTTAGCATTAACTCTAAGTGTCATGTCTCAAAGCGGCTCTTTAAATAAGCTTTCAATCAATACTCCTAAACCAGTTGGTTTTAAGGTATTAGGTGTTGAAGCACCCCTTAGGATTTACTATTTTACTTGCTCAAGCCTCTCTCTTTGACACAATTCTACCACAAGCATTTAACTAGGATAGTAACTCTTTGAGTTCTTATTTCTTTCTTTTTTTTCCTTTTTTTTCTTTCTCCTAGTAATTGATGCTCAGAGCCTTTTTCCATGTTCTTTTGTTTTTCTATTTCTCTTGTTTTCTTTTGTTGCTGCTTCTTGGATCAATAAATGTTTGAGAATCTCCACACTACTTTGAACTCTATATCCTGCCTATGAGCTCCCATGTAATTTTTCATAAACATGCAACCTCAATACACAATTATACAACTAGAACCACCACTTCTCTTAATCTTTTGCTTGCCTCAACTTTTTAATTCCTCAATCCTTCTTTTCAAAGAATTGTCCTTTGATGCCTTTTTGAAATATTGAGTGCAAGCAAGTTTTCAAGAGTATATTGTTGTAAATTATCAAGCATCTCAGTTATTGAATTACAGATAAGCTATACTAGGCAGACAGACAGGGGTACAATCTCACTTCCAATCATAGCAGTGTCTAATACAAAACAATCACTTAACAATACAACCTTTTGGAGTTGACTTGCTTTACTCCTTATCATCATCATTGCTGGTCTTCACATTCCTTTTTATCTCTTTGGTTGATGATGTTTAATCCTTCCAAAAACTTGGAAATCCTCTGCAATGATATTGGAAGTTGCTTGTTCCCCAAGCACTTGAAAAATGGTTAGCATGCATGTATGTTTGTAGACTTTTGAACTTAGATTAGTGTGTGAACACCAAACTTAGTTCCTTGCCTTATGCAGCAGTTTGTACATATGCAGAAAACCACATGTGCTCTTAATAAGAAAACATACTATAAACTAGAAAAGCAAGCTATGAACTAGAAAACAAACTATAAACTAAAAACTAAACAATTGTTAAGTAGTTTCTTTGATTGTTTAGAGCTGATAACTAGTCATGCTGAGGGTGCAATGTATTCTAAAATCTTTGGTGGAACACCAAACTTAGCTCCTTGCAATACAGATAAATCTACTTAACTTTCTTATTAAATCAGTGAAGGAAGAGAGAGTTACCTCCGGTTGGGTTGTCTCCCAACAAGCGCTCTTTTATCATCACTAGCTTGACGGTTCTCCCTCATTGGGGAGGGTGATGAACATAATGCCTCAACCCTTCCCCTCTCACTATAAGCTTTCCTCAAGTATCATTCTTGATAATTTCCACATGTTCAAGTGAGAGGATCTTATTCACTGTGTAGTATCCAGAGATTTGTGTGGATGTTTTCATTGGTTGGCAAGCTAGCATCACTTTGTCTCCTGGTGTGTGAAGCCTTCAGTGGAAATTTTCTTATTTTTCCACCCTTTTGGCACTCTATTCTTAGAATTCTTTTCTTTTCCAAGAGGTGGTTCATGTTTTGGAGTCTCAATCTTTGGAAGGTTCTTGCTAAGGATCTCATATGGAGGTTTTGGCTGTGGTTCCTTCTCAACTTCTTGAGCTTGTTGCAGCACTTCTACCTCTTCCTTTTCTTTCCAGCATGAGCTTAAGTGCATTGATAGTGACTCATCAGGTGCCTCTTCCAAGTTTGGATCTCTCAGATCAATCTTCTTCCACTCTTCTTCTTGATTGGGATCTTGCAAACTCTTGAAGACATGAAACACTATATGCTCTTCGTGCACTCTCAGCATTAATTCTCCCTTCTTAACATCTATTAATGCACTGCTAGTAGCTAGGAAAGGTCTCCCTAGAATGATGGGAGTGTTATGATCTTCCTCTATATCTAGAATGACAAAGTCAACTGGGAGGAAAAATTTTCCCACCTTTACCAATACATTCTCCACAACTCCAAGTGCTTGCTTAATGGATTTGTCTGCCATTTGGAGAGCTATTTGTGTGGGTTTCAATTAATGAATTTGAAGGTTCTTCATCAAGGATAGAGGCATCAGATTGATGCTTGCACCAAGGTCACAAAATTCTCTCTCAATTATCATGTTGCCTATGGTGCAAGGGATATGAAAGCTCCCTGGGTCCTTCCTCTTCCTTGGTAATTCTCTCTGGATGATGGCACTACACTCCCTGGTCATCACAAACATTTGTCCTTCTTTCAGGGATCTTTTCTTTGTCAATAATTCCTTCATGAACTTAGGATATAGTGGCATCTGTTCAAGTGCTTCTATGAAAGGGATGTTGATGTGCAGTGTCTTTAATATCTCCAAGAATTTGGAGTATTGCTTCTCTTTGTTTTCTCCTTTGAACCTTTGAGGATACGGTAACATTGGTTGGTGGTGCACGAAATTGTGATCTCCAGGCTCGAACAAATCCTGGTAATGGCTCCAGAGCTTGGTGCTCTAATCTTAATTCATAATTGTCACAACTTCGATACAACTAACCAGCAAGTGCACTGGGTCGTCCAAGTAATACCTTACGTGAGTAAGGGTCGAATCCCACGGAGATTGTTGGTATGAAGCAAGCTAGGGTCACCTTGTAAATCTCAGTCAGGCGGATATAAAATAATTATGGAGTTTTCGAATAATAAATAATAGAATAGGGATAGAGATACTTATGTAAATCATTGGTAGGAATTTCAGATAAGCGAATGGAGATGCTTTTCGTTCCTCTGAACCTCTGCTTTCCTGCTATCTTCATCCAATCAGTCTTACTCCTTTCCATGGCTGGCTTTATGCAAGGGCATCACCGTTGTCAGTGGCTACATCCCCTCCTCTCAGTGAATAATATGCTCACGCACCCTGTCACGGCACGGCTATTCATCTGTCGGTTCTCGATCATGCTGGAATAGGATTCACCCTCCTTTTGCGTCTGTCACTAACGCCCAACAATCGCGAGTTTGAAGCTCGTCACAGTCATTCAATCATTGAATCCTACTCAGAATACCACAGACAAGGTTTAGACCTTCCGGATTCTCTTGAATGCCGCCATCATTCTAGCTTACGCCACGAAGATTCTGGTTAGGAGATCTAAGACATATTCATTCTAGCTTAATTCATGTAGAACAGAAGTGTTTGTCAGGCACGCGTTCATAAGGGAGAAGGATGATGAGTGTCACACATAATCATCACCTTCATCACGTTCTTGGGTGCGAATGGATATCTTAGAAGCGAAATAAGAAGAATTGAATAGAAAACAGTAGTACTTTGCATTAATCTTTGAGGAACAGCAGAGCTCCACACCTTAATCTATGGAGTGTAGAAACTCTACCGTTTGAAAATACATAAGTGAAGGTCCAGGCATGGCCGAGATGGCCAGCCCCTCTGATCTAAGAACCAGGCGTCCAAATATGATCCTAAGATCCTAAGATGATCAAAAGATGCCTAATACAATAGTAAAAGGTCCTATTTATAATAAACTAGCTACTAGGGTTTACATGAGTAAGTAATTGATGCATAAATCCACTTCCGGGGCCCACTTGGTGTGTGTTTGGGCTAAGCCTGAGTGTTGCACGTGCAGAGGCCATTTGTGGAGTTGAACGCCAGTTTCTGTGCCAGTTTGGGCGTTCAACTCTGGTTTTGGATCCTTTTCTGGCGCTGGACGCCAGATTTGGGCAGAAGGCTGGCGTTGAACGCCGGTTTACATCATCAATTCTTGGCCAAAGTATGGACTATTATATATTGCTGGAAATCCCTGGATGTCTACTTTCCAACGCAATTGGAAGCGCACCATTTCGAGTTCTGTAGCTCCAGAAAATCCACTTTGAGTGCAGGGAGGTCAGAATCCAACAGCATCAGCAGTCCTTTTTCAACCTCTGAATCTGATTTCTGCTCAAGTCCCTCAATTTCAGCCAGAAAATACCTGAAATCACAGAAAAACACACAAACTCATAGTAAAGTCCAGAAATGTGAATTTAACACAAAATCTATTAAAAATATCCCTAAAAGTAACTAGATCCTACTAAAAACATACTAAAAACAATGTCAAAAAAGCGTATAAATTATCCGCTCATCAGTTGGTATGCTTCCACTGACTCCTTCTTGGTTGACTTATCATTCTATGTGTGAGTTTCTTGCCCCTGCTTTTGCTCCTTCACTTCTTCTTTTGAGCTTTTTTTGTTGTGCTCTTCTTGAGTAATGGCTTCTTTCTCTACCTTCTTCCCACTTCTCAAAGTGATTTCTTTGCACTCTTCCCATTTGATGGCTTTCCCTGTGTCTCTTGGGTTATTTTCAGTGGTACTGGGGAATGTATTTGCTAGCTTTTCACCTATCTCTGTAATTTGTTTAGCCATTTGTCCTATCTATCTCTCAAGATTTCTCATTGAGGCCTCTTGGTTTTTGAGAGTCATGGCTTGATCTTGTCTTGCCATTTCTTGAGTTTTGATGAGTTTCTCCATTAACATTTCTAAGCTAGAGATCCTCTGAGAGTCTGGATGTGGTTGCATGGGATGTGATGGCTGTTGGTGAAAGTTATTTAGGGCATTGAGATGGGTGTTTTGTGAGTTGTTGTGGGGTGGATGATATGTGTTTTGTGGGTTTTTTGTATTGGTTAGAGTTGTTGGATGAATAATTGTGGTTGTTTGTGTTGCGGGAGTTATTTTGGTTGGAGTTCCTTTGCCAAGGTTGCTGGTTCTAGTTCTCTCCCCATTTCAGATTGGGATGGTTTCTCCAAGATGAGTTGTAAGTGTCTCCATAGAAGACATTTGGTCTAGAACCTTGATTGTGCATGTACTGCACTTGTTCAGGCTGCTGTTCTTCATAGCTTTCCTCCTGCTGTTCCCACACCACTGATGGTTGGTTAGTTGTACTCACTGCTGCAAGTTGTAATCCATCCATCCACTTTGTCATCATTTCAATTTGCTGTTGAAGTTGCTGGTTGGTGCACGAAATCATGATTGTTCATTCCTTGGTAACGGCGCCAAAAACTTAATACGCACGTTCATAATCTTAGTTCTTTTTCACAACTTCGCACAACTAACCAGCAAGTGCACTGGTTCGTCCAAGTAATAAACCTTACGTGAGTAAGGGTTGATCCCATGGAGATTGTCGGCTTGAAGCAAGCTATGGTCTTCTTGCAAATCTCAGTCAGGCGGATTCAAATGGTTATGGTGAATTGATAGTTAAAATATAATTAAAATATAAGATAAGATAGAGATACTTATGCAATTCATTGGTGAGAGTTTCAGATAAGCGTATGGAGATGCTTTTGTTCCTTCAGAACCTTTGCTTTCCTACTGCTTTCATCCAATCACTCGTACTCCTTTCCATGGCAAGCAATATGTTGGGCATCACCGTTGTCAATGGCTACATCCCATCCTCTCAGTGAAAATGGTCCAAATGCGCTATCACTGCATGGCTGATCATCTGTCGGTTCTCGATCATGCTGGAATAGGATCCAGTGATCCTTTTGCGTCTGTCACTACGCCCAGCACTCACGAGTTTGAAGCTCGTCACAGCCATCCCTTCCCAGATCCTACTCGGAATACCACAGACAAGGTTGACTTTTCGGATCTCAAGAATGACCGCCAATAATTCTAGCCTATACCACAAAGACTCTGATCATAAATCAGGAGGCTAATAGATATGCATTCAAGCTTGCTTTCATGTAGAACGGAAGTGTTTGTCAGGCACACGTTCATAAGTGAGAATGGTGATGAGCGTCACATAATCATCACATTCATCATGTTCTTCTGTGCGAATGAATATCTTAGAGAAGAAATAGGATTGAGTTGAATAGAAAAATAATAGTACTTTGCATTAATTCATGAGGAACAGCAGAGCTCCACACCTTAAACTATGGTGTGTAGAAACTCTACCGTTGAAAATACATAAGAGGAAGGTCTAGGCATGGCCGAATGGCCAGCCTCCCCAAATGGCATATGAATTCGAAAATAGGGAAAAAGACTAATCCCTGATCAAGGATGATCAAAAGATGTAAAATAAATCACTAAAAGTAGTTTTTATACTAAACTAGTAGCTAGGGTTACATAAGATAAGTAAATGATGTAGAAATCCACTTCCGAGTCCACTTGGTGTGTGCTTGGGCTGAGCATTGAGCTTTCATGTGTAGAGACTCTTTTTGGAGTTAAACGCCAGGTTGTAGCCTGTTTCTGGCGTTTAACTCTGATTTGCAACCTGTTTCTGGCGTTTAACTCCAGAATAGGGCAGGAAGTTGGCGTTTGAACGCAAGTTTGCATCATCAAAACTGGGGAAAAGTATGAACTATTATATATGGCTGGAAAGCCCTAGATGTCTACTTTCCAACGCAATTGAGAGCGTGCCAATTGGGTTTTTGTAGCTCCAGAAAATCCACTTCGAGTGTAGGGAGGTCAGAATCCAACAGCATATGCAGTCCTTCTTTAGCCTCTGAATCAGATTTTTGCTCAAGTCCCTCAATTTCAGCCAGAAATTACCTGAAATCACAAAAAAACACACAAACTCCTAGTAAAGTCCAGAAATGTGATTTTTATTTAAAAACTAATAAAATTATATTAAAAACTAACTAAATCATACTAAAAACTATGTAAAAATAATGCCAAAAAGCGTATAAATTATCCGCTCATCACAACACCAAACTTAAATTGTTGCTTGTCCCCAAGTAACTAAAAATCAAATAGGATAAAAAGAAGTGAATATACTATAAATCCCAACATATCAATGAAACTTAGCTCCAATCAAATGAGCGGGACAAGTAGCTTTTTGCCTCTGAACAGTTTTGGCATCTCACTTTATCCTTTGAAGTCCAGAATGATTGGCATCTATAGGAACTGATGCCAGGGCATTTTGGCCAGTTTCACTGACCCTTTCTTTATTGTTTTTAAGGTAGTTTCATGCATTTTCTTAGGGAATAAGCAAGTTTTGGGTAGAATTTCACTTACATCTTGATTCAAGCATACATTGTGCACTTTACATGATTTCATGAGGATTTTGCATTAATTTAATGACAAATTGGATGATGCATTTCCCATGACTGGGACTAGAGCTTTGATGCACTTTATTGCTTGGTTTCAGGACAAAGGAAGCAAGGAAGAACCACGTTAGCAGCCACGTTAGTCTAACTAACGTGACCTCTAACGTGGAATAGGAGCTAACTTGCAAAGTTAATGAGAAAAGAAATCGCCAATAACGCCCTCGAAGCCATAATAGCCCACGTTAAGAGTCACATTAACTAAGTTAACGTAAACTCTAACGTGGAAGAAAGAAATGAAGCCAATGTTAGTGACACTTACCTTTGTCACTAACGTTGGACCAGGCTCACAATTGGCCACATTAAGAGCCACGTTAACTCATTTAACGTGGACTCTAACGTTGAGAAGCAAAAGAGAAGCCAACATTAGTGACACTTACCTTTGTCACTAACTTTGAGCTAAGCCACAATGAGCCACGTTAACTTAGTTAACGTGGAGGGAGCAAGAATCGCTAACGTTGGTGACACTCACCTTTGTCACTAATGTTGGAATGAGCCAATGTGAGCAACGTTAACTCCCACGTTAACTTAGTTAACATGGAAGCTAACGTGGATAAGGGAATGATGAGCCAACGTTAGTGACACTCACCTTTGTCACTAACGTTGGAAATGGCTATCATTGCTACGTTAGAAGCCACGTTAACCTAGTTAACGTGGACTCTAACGTGGGAAGTAAGGGCACATTGGAACGTTAGTGACAAAGGTAAGTGTCACTAACGTTCTCGAAGGATTGGCAAGCTTACGTTAAGAGCCACGTTAACCTAGTTAACGTGGACTCTAACATAGGGGGAAGGGAAGACTCTCAACGTTATTGGGAAAGGTGAGTCCCAATAACGTGTGCGAAGGACCAAGAGGCAACGTTAGTGGTCACGTTAGTGCCACTAACGTTGAAGTTAACGTGGACCATCCCTGGGTGAGGAATGTTAGTGAAAAAGGTGATTGTCACTAACGTTCTCGAACCCACACTCTCACTTAACGTTAACGCCACTAACGTCCTGAGCTAAACACCCTGCCCACTTCACACTTTCTCTCTGCAAGTAAAGCTAAGCCCACTGCAGAAGATAACTGCTTCAAACTCAAGATCCAAAGGCCCACATCCAAGACTTGAAGAACCAACTAGAAGATCAGAAGAGTAGTATATATAGGGGTAGTTTTGAATTAAAGGGCTTTTTGGGGGATTTGGAAATTGGGAACTACTCTCTGTATAATTTACTTTCTCTGCACTTCTAGTTCTAATTTTCATGATGTATTCTCCATCTTTGTTTTCTATTTCCAGAGCTATGAACAACTAAACCCCTTTCATTGGGTTAGGGAGCTCTGTTGTAATTTGATGGATCAATATTAGTTTTCATTACTCTTCTTCTATCTTTTCTCTTGATTTTACTAGAAAGCTTTCAATCTTCATCCAATTGGGTAGCTATCTTGGAAAAGAAGCTATTCATACTTGGATCTCTTCTGAACCTTGGAAGAGGAATGAAGACATCATGCTAGAAATGCTTTCTCATGTTGGACCAAATTGGGTTTGGTTGGATATGGTGACTATAATCCTACCAACACTTGATTTGGGAATGCATGTGGTATAATCAGTGACCATACTTCATCTCTTCTCATGAGCAATTGACCAAGGAATTGGCTATTGATCAAGATTTGAGAGATTGAATTGCCAAGGAATTGGAATTCGATCACTTAAGATTGCCAAGGAGATCAATGAATGCATTGATTGAGGAAGAGATGAAAATGAACTTGATCCGGAGAATGCAACATCTCCTAAGCCCAATGAATCCCCATTTTTGATCTTACCCATTCTCTTTAATTTCTGTAATTTACTTTTATGAGCATCTTCCCCATTCCCATTTAAATTCTGCAATTTACCTTCTGTCATTTACTTTCAGCCCTTTACTTTCGGCATTTACATTTTTTGCTATTTACTTTCTCGCCATTTAATTTCCTGCAACACTCAACCCAAATTCTGCTTCGCTCAACTAGAACATTTCTCTAATTAAAGTTGCTTGACCAATCAATCCCTGTGGGATTCGACCTCACTCTATTGTGAGTTTTTACTTGACGACAATTCGGTACACTAGCCAAAGGAAAATTGTTGAGAGACAAGTTTCCGTGTGCATCAAGTTTATGGCGCCGTTGCCAGGGATTGATTTTGTTTCAACAATGATTAAATTGGAGGATAACTAGATTGAGCATTTTTTTTCTTTTGTTTGATTTAAGTTCATTTGAGTAATTTACTTTCTGTTCAGTTATTTTCTTAGTTGTTTACGATTCAGTCCACTAACCCACTAACTGTTTGATATATTGCATCACTCACACTAACAGCATTTCTAACAAGAATAGTCTCTGCATCTAGTTCCTTGCTTGTGCCTTGTTGGTTGTATGACAGGGAGAAGAAGCGGGGCTTCAACTTCATTTGATTCTGAACCTGAGAGGACCTTCCTTAGATTAAGGAGGGAAGCAAGAGGAAAGAGAGTAGTTGGTGCTGAAGAAGAGGAAGAATATTTTGAACCAGACATGGATGAAAATATGGAGAACCATCATGAAGAAGAGGTTCACAACCATGGCAGAGAGGGTCTAGCAAATCATGCTGGGCAAGAGAGAAGAGTTCTGGGGTCTTACATCAACCCAAACCCAGGAAACTGTGGGAGTAGCATCCAAAGGCCAACCATACATGCCAACAACTTTGAACTAAAGCCACAGCTCATCACCCTTGTTCAGAACAACTGTTCATTCGGAGGGAGTGTCCAAGAAGACCCCAATCAACATCTAACCACCTTCCTGAGGATATGTGATACTGTGAAGTCTAATGGTGTTCATCCTGACACCTATAGACTACTTCTGTTCCCTTTCTCACTCAAGGACAAGGCATCTAAATGGCTGGAATCCTTCCCAAAGGAGAGTTTAGCAACCTGGGAAGATGTGGTAAATAAATTCCTGGCAAGATTCTATCCTCCTCAATGGATTAACAGGCTGAGAGCTGAGGTGCAAACATTCAGGTAACAGGATGGTGGGACTCTATATGAAGCATGGGAGAGGTTTAAGGACCTGACAAGAAGGTGTCCACCAGATATGTTCAATGAATGGGTGCAGCTACACATTTTCTATGAAGGCCTTTCTTATGAATCAAAGAAGGCAGTAGACCATTCATCCAGGGATCTCTGAACAAGAAGAAGACCATTGAAGAAGCCATAGATGTCATTGAAACTGTAGCTGAGAATGACTACTTCTATGCTTCTGAAAGAGGCAACACTAGAGGAGTGATGGAGCTAAATAATGTGGATGTACTGCTGGCCCAAAATAAGCTTATTACCAAGCAGCTGGCTGACCTCACCAAGAAGATGGAGAGGAACCAAGTGGCAGCAATCACCACCTTATCAGCAACCCAAGAGGGAGTGAATACTGAGGCAGAAGAGGAGCAAGAACAAGCCAATTACATTGGAAACTCGCCCAGGCAAACCCATGATCCATACTCAAAAACCTACAACCCTGGATGGAGGAATCACCCAAACTTTGGGTGGAAAAATCAACAAGATCAAAACCAAGATCAGAGACGTCACAACTCCAACAACCATGCAGCTCACCAACATTCCACACAAAGATCATATCAACACTACCCTAACAACACCTCTCCACATCCATACCAAAACCAGAATAACCAAACTCACCCCTCCACTCTCAACTCACCCTCATCTGAAGATAGACTCTCTAAAATTGAGACTATGCTTGAGGGCATATGCAAAGAGATTCAAGATAATAAGGTATTCAAAGAGGAGGTGTGAGCTAGCATCAAGAACCAGGGAGACACCATCCAGAGGCTGGAATTTCAAGTGGGATACTTATCTGAAAAGATTCCCAAACCTACAGATAGCTTCCCAAGTGACACAGAGAAAAATCCGAGAGGTGAAGCAAAGAAAGTCAGATGGGAAGATTGCAAGATGGTTACTACAAGTAATAAGGAGACTGAGGAAAAGCAAAACAAGCCATCAGAACAACTTGGAGAGACATCAGCAGAGAAACAGGAAAAAGATCGCCAAGAACCTAAAACTTTACAAAAGGAGCTGACACAGAAGGAGCTACTGAAACTATATGCACCTTTTTCCCAATTACTCAATGGTGCTGTAGAGAAGAGAATATACTCAAGGTTTCTTGACATGTTTGCATCCCTCCATGTAAACATACCATTCATCAAGGCCCTCCAACAAATGCCCTCATACATCAAGTATATGAAGGAGCTGCTGACCAGGAAAAGCTCACTCAAGGGAGGACAAACGATAGTGATGAATAAGGAGGGCAGTGCTCTCATTCAACCAGAGTTGCCTATAAAAAGGAAGGACCCAGGGAGTTTTCACATCCCCTGTGCAATAGGAGAAACACTGTTTGATAGAGCACTCTGTGATTTGGGAGCAAGCATCAACTTAATGCCTTTATCCCTTATGAAGAGGCTGCAAATCAATGAGATAATGCCCACAGATGTAGTCATCAGGCTGGCTGACAAAACTCAAAAACAAGCAATAGGAGTGGTGGAAAACGTGTTAATAAAGGTTGGGAAATACTTTCTTCCCACAGACTTTGTCATCTTAGATATAGAAGAGAGTCACACTCACCCAATCCTATTGGGAAGACCATTCCTAGCTACAGCCAGAGCACTTATAGATGTGGAGCGAGGGGAGCTAATTTTGAGGATCCATGATGCACAGGTCAGCTTCAATGTCTTCAAACTCTCACTAGAAACAGATCGAGAGACCAAAGAACCAAGAAAAAATCATAATGAGATACCGAGGGAAGAAGCAAGCACTGAAGCACAAACAACACCTCTGGGAAACCCCATAGTTGATGAACAAGGAACTCAGGAGCTGTCACAGCTTAAGGAAAATCAAGAGGAACCTAAACCACCAGAGTCATGTGAGACCAACAACAAAATTTCCTTAGAAGAGGAGATCACAAAGAGCAAGGCATCATCAAAAGGGACAAAGAAGAAGGCACCAAAGAGGTGGAGGAACAAGAAGATCCCTACAGAGGACTTTTCTCCGGGGGATAAAGTGATCTCAGCCTACTTCCCAGATATTCCACCTCATCTCCCCACTATCCCATCTCAGTTACCTAAGGTGTTCACCATTAACAGAGTTCTTTCCTTAGAACATGTGGAGATCCTTGATGAAGCCAATGGATATAGGTCTACTGCAAGAGGGGAAGATCTGAAGCATTACCAACCACCCTGATAACGGCAAAACGTCAAGCTAGTGACGCTAAAGAAGTGCTTCATGGGAGGCAACCCATATTTTATATGCTTTTAGATTAGTTAATAATGCAAGGTTCATGAATTTCAAATCAACTTGATATGCATTTGTATGAGTCATTGTGTGCAACATATAGTGAAGAACAAGTTTGGTGTTCAAGGCACACTAAGAGAACATCAATGTAACCCATATCATGTCACTCTTAGAGGCCTTGAACAATTCTTTTACATCACACGGCACCAAACTAAGTTTGGTGTTGCAAATGTTGTACACATGGATGTTGAGCTAGTCAGTTGGTTTGCACCAATGAATGGTACTTAGTCAGTTAAAACAAAAACTTTAAAAAGTAGTTATTCTTTAAATTTTGCCGCCACTTCCTACAAGTGTATTTTTAATCATTTTTTTTTATTTTGTAGGATCATTGATGGGGCATTGAAGGATTCGGATAACACAAAAGGAAGAATATTTCGCACGTGTCTCAAGGGGGAATGCATTGGGAATGGTTGCCATGCAACATTGGAAGAAGAACAAACTTGGAAACTGAGCCAACCCCATCATAAAGTTGGCAATCCTTGTGTTTATTCCACACAAAACCCCAACCATCCATCAAACAACCACCACAGCAATCCACACCTTTCATTCTCTCCTCACTTCCCTATATAAGTGAGTCCTAGTCCGTACCTCCCCTTCACACCCAAAGTGCCATTTCTCACACTTCACACCTTCTGCATCCAAATTCCTTCATCACACCTTGTCCTAACCAACCGAATTCCTTATCTATCCGTACCTTCCACCCTCTTCACACATCAAACTCAAACTCATGGCATCATCAAGCTCTAAAAGGCAAAAGAGGAAGGAACCAGTAGAGAGCATTTCTTTCGATGAGAAGAGATTCAAAACTACGTTCCATGAACTCGAATTTGAACGGATAAAGCTCAAGAAGATACTGCCTGAGTTAACATTCCAAATTGAAGAGGATGAATGCCCACAGATTCGAGAGAAGATTGAACAAAGGGGTTGGCAAAGGCTTACGAACCCGGAGAGGAAGATAAATGCAAACCTCATCAAAGAGTTCTATGCAAACGTGGTCAGAGAAGACAAAACCAAGGCCCCCACCTTCAAAAGTTATGTAAGAGGGAGAGAGGTGGATTTCAGCCCCAATGCTATAACAAGGACTCTTCAGTTGAAATTACCACATTTTGATGAGCTCGGTTATCAAGCAAGAGTAAGTAGGAGCCCTGATGATGATGAACTCGAACAAATTGTGAATGACATATATGTTATAGGAGCTGACTGGGAAAGGTATGTGGATAAGAGGCCCAAGTTCATCAAGAGAGGAGACCTCAGCCCTGAAGCCAAGGGATGGTTTGAACTCGTGAGAAGATCTATCCTCCCAGCAGCAAACAATTCCGAGGTTAACGTCACTCGAGCTACTATGGTACATTGCTTAGTACAAGGTGGAGATATCAATGTGCACGAGCTTATAGCTAAGGGGATTCAAGAGGCAGCTGAGAAGATTGATTCGGGTGCCAGGCTTTGGTACCCCAGCACCATCCTCAGACTATGCACGAAGGCCAAGGTTGTCTTCGAGGATAGCAACCCAGATTGGTTAAATCCTGGGAGGCTAATTACATTTCAGCGTCTAACCTATGTGACACCAGCCCAACAACAAAAAAGACCTCACATAGGAAAGCCAAAACCAAAAGGAGGAGCTCACCAAGAAGAGTCTCATCAGGAAAAATACCAACAAAGAGCATATTATGACCCAACCAACATAAACCTGAATCACATTCATGGAGCCATTGAGGAACTAGCAAGGAGCTATATGGAGGGACAAGAACAACAACTGCATGTTCAAGCTCAAAGGATGGATCGTCAAGAAGAACTCCTTTCTAATTAGATGAATCAACAAGGGGAGTGGCAGAAACAGCAAATGGAACATTATTCCCAGCTCACTCAAGCCATCAATCAAGTGTCTGAAAGACAGGAGCGTCAAGATAAGCGCCTTCAAGAACTCAACCAACGCCAGCTAGCTTAGACGAAGGCATTCAATGAGTTCAGTGTACTTAATGAAGAACGGCAGCTACATAGGGAGGAGTTCCACATAAACACTCAAGTCAAGTTGAACTACATGTCTAGTCATATGCATAATTTACACTATGCCATCCCTACTTATGATGAGGTCCAAAAAGATTTTGTAGAACAAGAAGAAAAGAAGGTGAAACAGCAGAAGGAAACATTAAAGAAGAAGATGGAAGATGCTGGCTTCTGGAAGAAGTTGATTGGAAAAGGCAAAGGATGTGGGAGCTCAAGCGCAACAAGTAGGCACTACGAAGACGAGCCAGAGGGAGAGCATGGGCAATCCCATGAGTAAAAGGTGGTGGAGTTCCCTCCTTGTTCCATTTGTTTTAATGCTTTAAATAAGGAAGATCATGTATGAAATAGAACATGCTTCCATGGTAGTTAGAAATTTTCAATTCTGTCTTTAAGTTTTTCACTGCTTAGGTCATAAGTGTGCTGTCTAGATGTCAATGCATCCTTACTTTGCTTACTTGTATGCTTGTCCTTTCTAATCAAATAAAAAGAGAATGTGTGTTATCAAAGACCAGAGTGGATTTCATATTGTGGAGTAAATTCCTTAGTTTGTGATGTGGTCATAAGTTAGCTAAGTTAGTTCACCAACAAGGGTGGGAAGATAACTATCTGGCCTGAATCATATGCTTGAAACACACCCCATGAGACTAGCTAAATAACAAGATCCTAATAAGAAAAAAAGGGAAAAGAACAATAAGAGTTGAAAAAGAAAGAAAAGTTAATAAAGAATAAGGCTAGGCACCAAGGGTTTGAAACTTGAGAGATGTGTCTGTGGTGCTCCTGTACCAAGGATCTGCTTGGATGAATAAGTTCGTAGGAGTGCTTCATCACTTGGTAACTTGGGTTAACTAACCCGGGATTATCAACTGAAAATCCACTATCAAGAGCAACCTTGCTACAGAACATTTAGTAACCCAAAGAGGTGCTGGACACCAAGGTCTAAAGAAAGAAAATAAACAAACCATGTGCCTGTGGTGTGGATGTATGGGGGAAAGAGACTTGAGGGAGTAAGTTTTTAGGGGTGTCTCAACACCTAGCACCTTGAACCAATTGGTTCGGGAGTGCTGGCTGAAAGCTTATCTTAAAGAGTCGCCTCCTCACAGAGCACCTAGTCTAAGAACACAAACAAGCCCTGAAATAACAAAAAGGATCAATGAATAAAAGTCTCATGGGATGCAATCAAGTGAGTGTTCTAGGACATGATAAAGGTCTGAAAGCCAGTGAAGGAATGAACCTAAGTTGCTGATGTGCATAAACTTGATATGCTACGATTTAGGAAATTGCACGATCGGCAAAATTCCTTCCGGCAAGTGCACCGGTTATCGTCAAGTAAAAAAACTCACAAAAGAGTGAGGTCGAATCCCACAAGGATTGGTTGAGTGAGCAATTCGGATTAGAAGTATGTTCTAGTTGAGCGGAATCAAGATTTAGATGAGAATTGCGGAATATAAAATTTGCATGAATTAAAGAGCGAGAAGCTAAATTGCTGAAATTAAAAGGGATGGGGGTGATTGCATAAATTTAATTGCAGAATGTAAAGAGAAAGTGGTAAATCAGAAATGGGGAGTTCATTGGGTATTAGGAGATATTGAGATCTCCGAATCAAAACAACTTTTATCCCTTCCTCAACCAATGCATTCATTGAATTTTGCTTGGCAATCTTATATGATTGGATCCCAATCCCTTGGCTCACCAATTCTCTCTAAAAACAAACAAATTCCCAATCCCTTGGTTTAAATGTTCATAAGAAGAGATGATGCTCGATCACTGATTATACCACACAGTTTCATGAACCACAATTTGGTAGGATTACATGTCACAATATCCATCCAAACCCCAATCCAATTCACTGTGAGAAAGCTTCTCTAGCATGAATCCTCCATTCCTTTCCCAAGGTTCCGAAGGATTCCAATTATGGGTAGTTTCTTTCCCAAGACAACTACCCAATGGAATTAGATCGAGAAGCTTTCTAACAAAATTCAAGAGAAAAGATTGAAGAAGAAGATAAAACTATTATTGATTCATTGAATTACAATAGAGCTCCCTAACCCAATGAAAGGGGTTTAGTGAGTCATAGCTCTGAATTCAATTACAAAACTAAAAGAAAATGATCCAAAGTTATCTCCCGTCAAAAGTCCCAACTAACTTAAATTCTATCCTATTTATACACTTTCTAAATTGAGCTTCTGTTGTGTTTCTTGGGCTTTGAGGCCTTTCCCTGATTTCCTTTTGCTTTGGGTTTATGGTCCATAATCCTGATGAGGCTGTGATCCAATTCTGTAACATTCATTGAGCAAACTTAGTGATAAACAAGTAATGACACAAGACTCAACAAATTGAAGCTCCAGACTCATCAATTCTTCAGGCCCAATCCCATAAACCATGATATTCAATTGGGTTTCATACCATAATAAGTTTAAGTTAATGTTTGTGCTCAAATGCTAACTTAAACTTCAATATATTTGGCCCAGAAACCCTTTCGAAAAGTGGCGTTTAAGTTGAAGTTTAAGTTTCAGTTTTAAGGTTAAACTGAAACTTAAACGTGGAAATGGAAGAAAGCAACCCAGGAGGAGAGAAATAGTCGAACACGTTTAAGCTTCAGTTTAAGGTTAAACTGAAGCTTAAACGTGGAAATGAAGAAAGAAACCCTGGAGGAGCAATTGGGTCGAACACGTTTAAGCTTCAGTTTAAGGTTAAACTGAAGCTTAAACGTGGAAATGAGAAAGCAACCCTGGAGGAGAGAAATAGTCGAACACGTTTAAGCTCCAGTTTAAGGTTAAACTGGAGCTTAAACGTGGAAATGCTCCTGGTGCCTTTCTTACTTCTGGCGTTTAACTTCCAGTTTAAGGTTAAACTGGAGGTTAAACGCCAGTTCCAGCATTTCCTAGCCTTCATGATTCTGGCGTTTAAGCTCCAGTTTAGGCTTAAACTGGAACTTAAACGCCATTTCCAGCATTATATGGCTTGGTAGTTTAAGTTCCAGTTTAAGCTTAAACTGGAACTTAAACTCCACATGTGATATTCAAGCTTCCTTTATTGATTTTGTTGCTTCCTTGCCTAGCCTCTTCTTCCCTGAAATCATCCAAACAATTGCATCAAAGTCTTGCAAAATTTCATGAGAAATCTTCCATTCATAGCATTCAAGTAATATAACTAAAAACTCATGGAATTTGCATAAAAAATCATACTGTTTGGATGGTTCATTGCTTTGTTATTCATTTAACCATTCATGGTTACTTTAAGCTCAAGAAAATGCATAAAACAACTAAAACTAACAGAAAAATGCTAGTGAAACTAGCCTAAGATGCCTTGGCATCAGTTGCTATGCATGAAACCACCATAAAACCAAAGGACATAACTTCCACAATAATGACTCATTTCTCTTGCCATTCCATTCATCATTCTCTTGTTCCAGTACTTGCTTAGGGACAAGCAAGCTTTAAGTTTGGTGTTGTGATGCCAGGGCATTTTGGCCAGTTTCACTGACCCTTTCTTTATTATTTTTAGGGTAGTTTCATGCATTTTCCTAGGGAATAAGCAAGTTTTGGGTAGAATTTCACTTACATCTTGATTCAAGCATACATTGTGCACTTTACATGATTTCATGAGGATTTTGCATGAATTTAATGACAAATTGGATGGTGCATTTCCCATGACTGGGACTAGAGCTTTGATGCACTTTATTACTTGGTTTCAGGACAAAGGAAGCAAGGAAGAACCACGTTAGCAGCCACGTTAGTCTAACTAATGTGACCTCTAATGTGGAATGGGAGCTAACTTACAAAGTTAATGAGAAAAGTAATCGCCAATAACGCCCTTGAAGCCATAATAGCCCACGTTAAGAGTCACGTTAACTAAGTTAACGTAAACTCTAACGTGGAAGAAAGAAATGAAGCCAACGTTAGTGACACTTACCTTTGTCACTAATGTTGGACCAAGCTCACAATTGGCCACGTTAAGAGCCACGTTAACTCAGTTAACGTGGACTCTAACGTTGAGAAGCAAAAGAGAAGCCAACGTTAGTGACACTTACCTTTGTCACTAACGTCGAGCTAAGCCACAATGAGCCACGTTAACTCCCACGTTAACTTAGTTAACGTGGAAGCTAACGTGGAGGGAGCAAGAATCGCCAACGTTGGTGACACTCACCTTTGTCACTAACGTTGGAATGAGCCAATGTGAGCAACGTTAACTCCCACGTTAACTTAGTTAACGTGGAAGCTAACGTGGATAAGGGATTGATGAGCCAACGTTAGTGACACTCACCTTTGTCATTAACGTTGGAAATGGCTATCATTGCTACGTTAGAAGCCACGTTAACCTAGTTAACGTGGACTCTAACGTGGGAAGTAAGGGCACATTGGAACGTTAGTGACAAAGGTAAGTGTCACTAACATTCTCGAAGGATTGGCAAGCTTACGTTAAGAGCCACGTTAACCTAGTTAACATGGACTCTAACGTAGGGGGAAGGGAAGACTCTCAACGTTATTGGGAAAGGTGAGTCCCAATAACGTGTGTGAAGAAGCAAGAGGCAATGTTAGTGGTCACGTTAGTGCTACTAACGTTGAAGTTAACGTGGACCATCCCTGGGTGAGGAACGTTAGTGAAAAAGGTGATTGTCACTAACGTTCTCGAACCCACACTCTCACTTAACGTTAACGCCACTAACGTCCTGAGCTAAACACCTTGCCCACTTCACACTTTCTCTCTGCAAGTAAAGCTAAGCCCACTGCAGAAGATAACTGCTTCAAACTCAAGATCCAAAGGCCCATATCCAAGACTTGAAGAACGAACTAGAAGTTCAGAAGAGTAGTATATATAGGGGTAGTTTTGAATTAGAAAAGGGCTTTTTGGGGGATTTGGAAATTGGGAACTACTCTCTGTATACTTTACTTTCTCTGTACTTCTAGTTCTAATTTTTATGATGTATTCTCCATCTTTGTTTTCTATTTCTAGAGCTATGAACAACTAAACCCCTTTCATTGGGTTAGGGAGCTCTGTTGTAATTTGATGGATCAATATTAGTTTTCATTACTCTTCTTCTATCTTTTCTCTTGATTTTACTAGAAAGCTTTCAATCTTCATCCAATTGGGTAGTTATCTTGGAAAAGAAGCTATTCATACTTGGATCTCTTCTGAACCTTGGAAGAGGAATGAAGAGATCATGCTAGAAATGCTTTCTCATGTTGGACCAAATTGGGTTTGGTTGGATATGGTGACTATAATCCTACCAACACTTGATTTGGGAATGCATGTGGTATAATCAGTGACCATACTTCATCTCTTCTCATGAGCAATTGACCAAGGAATTGGCTATTGATCAAGATTTGAGAGATTGAATTGCCAAGAAATTGGAATTCGATCACTTAAGATTGCCAAGGAGATCAATGAATGCATTGATTGAGGAAGAGATGAAAATGAACTTGATCCGGAGAATGCAACATCTCCTAAGCCCAATGAATCCCCATTTCTGATCTTACTCATTCTCTTTAATTTCTGCAATTTACTTTTATGAGCATCTTCCCCATTCCCATTTAAATTCTGCAATTTACCTTCCGTCATTTACTTTCAGCCCTTTACTTTCGGCATTTACATTTTTTGCTATTTACTTTCTCGCCATTTAATTTTCTGCAACACTCAACCCAAATTCTGCTTCGCTCAACTAGAACATTCCTCTAATTAAAGTTGCTTGAACAATCAATCCCTGTGGGATTTGACCTCAGTCTATTGTGAGTTTTTACTTGACGACAATTCGGTACACTTGCCGAAGGAAAATTGTTGAGAGACAAGTTTCCGTGCGCATCAGGAACTCAGAATTCAGATAGTGTTATTGATTCTCCTAGTTCAGTATGTTGATTCTTGAACACAGCTACTTTATGAGTCTTGGCCATGGCCCTAAGCACTTTGTTTTCCAGTATTACCACCGGATACATAAATGCCACAGACACATAATTAGGTGAACCTTTTCAGATTGTGATTCAGCTTTGCTAAAGTTCCCAATTAGAGGTGTCCAGGGTTCTTAAGCACACTTTGTTTTTGCTTTAGACCTCGACTTTAACCGCTCAATCTCAAGCTTTTCACTTGACACCTTCACGCCACAAGCACATGGTTAGAGACAGTTTGGTTTAGCCGCTTAGGCCAGTATTTCATTCCTTTGGGCCCTCCTATCCACTGATGCTCAAAGACTTGGATCCCTTTTACCCTTGCCTTTTGGTTTTAAGGGCTATTGACTTTTTTTGCTTGCTTTTTTTCTTTTTCTTTCTTTTTTTTCTCCTTCTTTTTTTTTCGCAAGATTTTCTCTATTCACTGCTTTTTCTTGCTTCAAGAATCATTTTTATGATTTTTTAGATCATCAAATAACATTTTTCCTTTTTCATCATTCATTCAAGAGCCAACAATTTTAACATTCATAAACAACAAATTCAAAAGACATATGCACTGTTCAAGCATTCATTCAGAAAACAAAAAGTATTGTCACCACATCAAAATAATTAAACTAATTTCAAGGATGAATTCGAAATCATGTACTTCTTGTTCTTTTGTGATTAAAAGCATTTTTCATTTAAGAGTGGTGATGAATTCATAGGACATTCATAGCTTTAAGACATAGACACTTAAAAACTAATGATCATATAGTAAAGACACAAACATAAATAAAACATAAGGCTCAAAAACCAAAAAACAGGAAAATAAGAATAAGGAGATTAAGGAACGGGTCCACCTTAGTGAGGGTGGCGTCTTCCTCTTCTTGAAGAACCAATGGTGCTCTTGAGCTCCTCTATGTCTCTTCCTTGTCTTTGTTGCTCCTCCCTCATAGCTCTTTGATCTTCTCTAATCTCATGGAGAATGATAGAGTGCTCTTGGTGTTCCATCCTTAGTTGTCCCATGTTGGAACTTAATTCTCCTAGAGAGGTGTTGATTTGCTCCCAATAGTTTTGTGGAGGGAAGTGCATCCCCTGAGGCATCTTAGGGATTTCATGGTGAGGAATTTCCTCATGCTCTTGTTGAGGTCCATGATCTCTTGTTTGCTCCATCCTTTTCTTAGTGATGGGCTTGTCCTCATCAATGAGGATGTCTCCCTCTATGTCAATTCCAGCCGAATTGCAGAGGTGGCAAATGAGGTGAGGAAAGGCTAACCTTGCCAAAGTGGAGGACTTGTCAGCCACCTTGTAGAGTTCTTGAGGTATAATCTCATGAACTTCCACATCCTCCCCAATAATGATACTATGGATCATGATGGCCCGGTCTACAGTAACTTCAGACCGGTTGCTAGTAGGAATAATTGAGTGTTGGATGAACTCCAACCATCCTCTAGCTACAGGCTTAAGGTCTGGTCTTCTCAATTGAACTGGCTTGCCTCTTGAGTCAACTTTCCAATGAGCTCCTTCCACACATATGTCCATGAGAACTTGGTCCAACCTTTGATCAAAGTTGACCCTTCTAGTGTAGGGGTGTGCGTTTTCTTGCACCATTGGCAAGTTGTATGCCAACCTTACATTTTCCAGACTGAAATCTAAGTATTTTCCCCGAACCATTGTAAGCCAGTTCTTTGGGTTTGGGTTCATACTTTGATCATGGTTCCTAGTGATCCATGCGTTTGCTTAGAACTCTTGAACCATTAAGATTCCGACTTGTTGAATAGGATTAGAGAGAACTTTTTATGAGCGGATAATTTATACGCTTTTTGGCATTGTTTTTACATAGTTTTCAGTATAATTTAGTTAGTTTTTAGTATATTTTTATTAGTTTTTAATTATAATTCACATTTCTGGATTTTACTATGAGTTTGTGTGTTTTTCTGTGATTTCAAGTATTTTCTGGATGAAATTGAGGGACTTGAGCAAAAATCAGATTCAGAGATTGAAGAAGGACTGCAGATGCTGTTGGATTCTGAGCTCCCTGCACTTAAAGTGGATTTTCTGGAGCTACAGAACTTCAAATGGTGCGCTCTCAATTGCGTTGAAAAGTAGACATCCAGGGCTTTCCTGCAGTATATAATAGTCCATACTTTGATTAAGGATAGACGATGTAAACTGGCGTTGAACGCCAGTTTCATGCTGCATTCTGGAGTCAAACGCCAGAAACAGGTTGCAAAGTGGAGTTAAACGCCAGAAACATGTTACAAACTGGCATTCAACTCCAAGAAAGACCTCTATACGTGTAAAGCTCAATGCTCAGCCCAAGCACACACCAAGTGGGCTCCGGAAGTGGATTTCTGCACTATTTACTTATTTCTGTAAACCCTAGTAACTAGTTTAGTATAAATAGGGCTTTTTACTATTATCTTTACATCTTTAGTTTTATCTTTAGATCATGTTTGGGGGCTGGCCATTCGGCCATGCCTGGACCTTATCACTTATGTATTTTCCACGGTAGAGTTTCTACACTCCACAGATTAAGGTGTGGAGCTCTGCTGTTCCTCATGGATTAATGCAAAGTACTACTATTTTTCTATTTAATTCAACTTATTCTGCTTCTAAGATATCCATTCGCACCCAAGAACATGATGAATGTGATGATTATGTGACGCTCATCATCATTCTCACTTATGAACACGTGCCTGATAAACACTTCCGTTCTACATGCAAACAAGCTAGAATGAATATCTCTTAGGTATCTAATACAGGGGACTGAGTCCGAGATATTAGAATCTTCGTGGTATAAGTTAGAACCCATGGATGGCCATTCTTGAGTTCCGGAAAGTCTAAACCTTATCTGTGGTATTTCGAGTAGGATCTGGGAAGGGATGGCTGTGACGAGCTTCAAACTCCCGAGTGCTGGGCGTAGTGACAGACGCAAAAGGATAGTAAATCCTATTCCAGTATGATCGAGAACCGACAGATGATTAGCCATGCAGTGACAGCGCATTGGACCATTTTCACAGAGAGGATGGGATGTAGCCATTGACAACGGTGATGCCCTACATAAAGCTTGCCATGGAAAGGAGTAGGAATGATTGGATGAAGACAGCAGGAAAGCAGAGGTTCACGAGGAACGAAAGCATCTCTATACGCTTATCTGAAATTCTCACCAATGAATTACATAAGTATCTCTATCCCAGTTTATATTTTATTTATGTTTTTATTATCAATTCACCATACCCATTTGAATCCGCCTGACTGAGATTTACAAGGTGACCATAGCTTGCTTCAGGCCGAAAATCTCCGTGGGATCGACCCTTACTCACGTAAGGTTTATTACTTGGACGACCCAGTGACCTTGCTGGTTAGTTGTGCGAAGTTGTGATAAGGAGTTAAGATTACAATTGTGCGTACCAAGTTGTTGGCGCCATTGATGATCACAATTTCGTGCACCAAGTTTTTGGCGCCATTGCCGGGGATTGTTCGAGTTTGGACAACCGACGGTTCATCTTGTTGCTCAGATTAGGTAATTTTATTTTAATTTTAAGCTTTTTATTTCTTATTTTCGAAAAATACAAAAAAAAAATTTCTTCTTTTTCGTTTTCCCAAAATAATTTTCGAAAAAAATTAATAAAATCATAAAATCAAAAATAATTTTGTGTTTCTTATTTGAGTCTTGTGTCAATTTTTAAGTTTGGTGTCAATTGCATCCTTTTATTTTTCTTAAAAATTTTTCGAAAACACATGCATTGAGTTTCTTTCTTGTTCTTCATGATCTTCAAGTTTTTCTTGATAAGTCTTCTTGTTTGATCTTTAAACTTTCTTGTTTTGTGTCTTTTCTTGTTTTTCATATGCATTCTTGAATTCTTAGTGTCTAAATATTAAAAATTTCTAAGTTTGGTGTCTTGCATGTTTTTCTTTTCTTAAAAATTTTCAAAAATAAGTCTTGATGTTCATCTTGATCTTCAAAGTGTTCTTGGTGTTCATCTTTACATTCAAAGTGTTCTTGCATGCATTAGTTATTTTGATTCATAATTTTCATGTTTTGAGTCTTTGGGTTGTTTTTCTCTTTCTTCATTGAAAATTCAAAAATAAAAAAAAATATCTTTCTCTTATTTCACTCATAAATTTCGAAAATTTGAGTTGACTTTTTCAAAACTTTTTAAAATCTAGTTGTTTCTTATGAGTCAAATCAAATTTTCAATTTAAAACTCCTATCTTTTTCAAATCTTTTTCAAAAATCAAACTTTTTTTTCATTTGTCTTTCATATTTTTGAAAATTTCAAATTAATTTTCAAAATCTTTTTCTTATTTTTATTCCATATTTTCGAATTCAATGCTAACAATTAATGTGATTGATGCAAAAATATTAAGTTTGTTACTTGCCTAATAAGAAAGGTTCAATCTTTAAATTTTAAAATCAAATCTTTTTGTTTCTTGTTAGTCAAGTAATCAACTTTAATTTTCAAAATCAAATCTTTTTAAAATTATTTTTCAAATCTTTTTCAAAATAAATTTCAATCACATCTTTTCAAAATTTAATTTCAAAATCTTTTCTAACTTTTTATCTTTTCAAATTTGATTTTCAAATCTTTTTCAATTAACCACTTTACTTTTTGTTTGATTCTTATCTTTTTCAAAACTACCTAACTAACTCCCTCTCTAATTTTCGAAAATCCCTTCCCTCTTTTTCAAATTTCCTTTTTAATTAACTAATTGTTTTAATTTCAATTTAATTTGATTTCAATTTTAATTTTTGAATTTTAACTTTAATTTTAAAATATTTTTATTTTATTTTATTTAAATTTTCGAATTCTTCTCTTCCTCACCTCCTTCTATTTATTTATTCATCTACTAACACTTCTCCTCCACCCAAAAATTCGAACCCCATCCCCCTCTCTGTGTTCGAATTTTTCCTCTTCTCCTTCTTACATTCTTCTCTTCTTATACTTGCATAAGAAATCTCTATACTGTGACATAGAGGATTCCATATTTTCTTTTGTGTTCTCTTCTTTTTCATATGAGCAGGAACAAGGATAAGAACATTCTTGTTGAAGCCGATCCTGAACCTGAAAGAACTATAAATAGGAAGCTAATGGAAGCTAAAGCACAACTCTCTGGAGAAAATCTGACAGAAATTTTCGAAAAATAAGGAGACATGGCTGAAAATAACAACAATGCAAGGAAGATGCTTGGTGACTTTACTGCACCTAATTCCAATTTACATGGAAGAAGCATCTCAATCCCTACTATTGGAGCAAACAATTTTGAGCTGAAACCTCAATTAGTTTCTCTGATGCAACAGAATTGCAAGTTTTATGGACTTTCATCCGAAGATCCCTTTCAGTTCTTAACTGAATTCTTGCAGATCTGTGATACTGTTAAGACCAATGGGGTTGACCCCGAGGTCTACAGGCTTATGCTTTTCCCATTTGCTGTAAGAGACAGAGCTAGAATATTGTTGGACTCTCAACCTAAAGACAGCCTGAACTCTTGGGATAAGCTGGTCACGGCTTTCTTAGCCAAGTTCTTTCCTCCTCAAAAGCTTAGTAAGCTTAGAGTGGATGTTCAAACCTTCAGACAAAAGGAAGGTGAATTCCTCTATGAAGCTTGCGAGAGATACAAGGAACTGACCAAAAAGTGTCCTTCTGACATGCTTTCAGAATGGACCATCCTGGATATATTCTATGATGGTCTGTCTGAATTATCAAAGATGTCATTGAACCATTCTGCAGGTGGATCCATTCACCTAAAGAAAACGCCTGCAAACGCTCAAGAACTCATTGACATAGTTGAAAATAACCAGTTCATGTACACTTCTGAAAGGAATCCTGTGAGTAATGGGACGCCTCAGAGGAAGGGAGTTCTTGAAATTGATACTCTGAATGCCATATTGGCTCAGAACAAAATATTGACTCAGCAAGTCAATATGATCTCTCAGAGTCTGAATGGATTGAAGGAATCATCCAACAGTACTAAAGAGGCATCTTCTGAAGAAGAAGCTTATGATCCTGAGAACCCTACAATAACATAGGTGAATTACATGGGTGAACCCTATGGAAACACCTATAATCCCTCATGGAGAAATCATCCAAATTTCTCATGGAAGAATCAACAAAAGCCTCAACAAGGCTTTAATAATGGTGGAAGAAACAGGTTTAGCAATAGCAAACCTTTTTCATCATCCACTCAGCAACAGACAGAGAATTCTGAGCAGAATCCATCTACCTTAGCAAATATAGTCTCTGATCTATCTAAGGCCACTGTGAGTTTCATGAATGAAACAAGGTCCTCCATTAGAAATTTGGAGGCACAAGTGGGCCAGCTGAGTAAAAGAGTCACTGAAACTCCTCCTAGTACTCTCCCAAGCAATACAGAAGAGAATCAAAAGAAAGAGTGCAAGGCCATAGATTTAACCATCATCGCCGAACTTACAAAGGAAGGAGAGGATGTGAATCCCAGTGAGGAAGACCTCCTGGGACGCTCAATGAGGACCTAAAGGAATCTGAGGCTCACCTAGAGACCACAGAGATTCCATTAAACCTTCTTCTGCCCTTCATGAGCTCTGATGAGTACTCTTCTTCTGAAGAGAATGAAGACATTACTGAAGAGCAAGTTGCTAAGTACCTTGGTGCAATCATGAAGCTGAATGCCAAATTATTTGGTAATGAGACTTGGGAAGATGAACCTCCCTTTCTCATCAATGAACTGAGTGATCTGGATCAACTGAGATTGCCTCAGAAGAAATAGGATCCTGGAAATTTCTTAATACCTTGTACCATAGGCACCATGACCTTTGAGAAGGCTCTGTGTGACCTTGGGTCAGGGATAAACCTCATGCCACTCTCTGTAATGGAGAAACTGGAAATCTTTGAGGTGCAAGCTGCCAGAATCTCATTAGAGATGGCAGACAACTCAAGAAAACAAGCTTATGGACAAGTAGAGGACGTGTTAGTAAAGGTTGAAGGCCTTTACATCCCTACTGATTTCATAATCCTAGACACTGGGAAGGATGAGGATGAATCCATCATCCTTGGAAGACCCTTCCTAGCCACAGCAAGAGCTGTGATTGATGTGGACAGAGGAGAGTTGGTCCTTCAACTGAATGAGGACTACCTTGTGTTTAAAACTCAAGGATCTCCTTCTGTAACCATGGAGAGGAAGCATGAAAAGCTTCTCTCGGTGCAGAGTCAACCAAAGCCCCCACAATCAAACTCTAAGTTTGGTGTTGGGAGGCCTCAGCCAAACTCTAAGTTTGGTGTTGGATCCTCACATCCAAACTCTAAGTTTGGTGTTGGGAGTCTACAAAATTGACCTGATCACCTGTGTGGCTCCGTGAGAGCCCACTGTCAAGCTATTGACATTAAAGAAACGCTTGTTGGGAGGCAACCCAATGTTATTTAAATTATATCTATTTTATTATTTCGTGTTTTATTAGGTTGATGATCATGTGAAGTCACAAAAACTACAAAAAAATAAAAAATAGAATGAAAAACAGCATTAAAAACAGCACACCCTAGAGGAAGGACTTACTGGTGTTTAAACGCCAGTAAGGAGCATCTGGCTGGCGTTTAACGCCAGAACAGAGCATGAAACTGGCGTTAAATGCCAGAAATAAGCAGCAGTCTGGCATTTAAATGCCAGGATTGCACCCAGAGGAAAGTTGGCGTTAAACGCCAGAAACAAGCATCAGACTGGCGTTTAACGCCAGAAACATGCACCATACTAGCGTTCAACGCCAAAAACATGCTATGGACTGGCATTGAACGCCAAAAACAAGCATGGAAGTGGCGTTTAACGCCAGAAACATGCTGCAGTCTGGCGTTAAACGCCAGGATTGTATATACAGGGCGTTTTACACGCCTAAAAGGTGAAGGGATGAGAAATCCTCAAACACCTCAGGATCTGTGGACCCCACAGGATTTCCTCAGGATCTGTGGACCCCATAGGATCCCCACCTACTTCTTTTCTCCTGTTCACACCTTTCCATAACTCTCTTCCCTAAATACCCCTCACCAATCAACTCAATCACTCTTCCCCATCACCTCTTCACCAATCACATCCATCCTCTCTTCCCCAAAAACCCCACCTACCTTTAAATTCAAAATAATTTCCCTCCCAAACCCAACCATAAATGGCCGAACCCTAAACCCCTCCCCACTCCTATATAAACCCCTAATTCCCACTTCATTTTCACACAACAAAACCCTCTCTTCTTCCCCTTGGCCGAAACCGTCTCTCTCTCTCTCTCCCCCCATTTTTCTTCTTCTTCTACTTCTTTCTTTCTTCTTTTGATCGGGGACGAGCAACCATTTTAAGTTTGGTGTGGTAAAAGCATAGCTTTTTATTTTTCCATAACCATTCATGGCACCTAAGGCCAGAGAAACCTCTAGAAAGAGGAAAGGGAAGGCAATTGCTTCCACCTCTGAGTCATGGGAGATGGAGAGATTCATCTCTAAGGTCCATCAAGACCACTTCTATGAAGTTGTGGCCAAGAAGAAAGTGATCCCTGAGGTTCCTTTCAAACTCAAAAGGAATGAGTATCCAGAGATCCAACTTGAGATTCAAAGAAGAGGTTGGGAAGTTCTCACCAACCCCATTCAACAACTCGGGATCTTAATGGTTCAAGAGTTCTATACAAATGCATAGATCACTAGGAACCATGATCAAAGTGTGAACCCAAATCCAAAGAATTGGCTCACCATGGTTCGGGGGAATTACTTAAATTTCAGTCTGGAAAATGTAAGGTTGGCGTTCAACTTGCCAATGATGGAAGAAAACGCACGCCCCTACACTAGAAGAGTCAACTTTGATCAAAGGTTGGACCAAGTCCTCATGGACATATGTGTGGACGGAGCTCAATGGAAAATTGACTCAAAAGGCAAGCCGGTTCAACTAAGAAAGCTTGACCTCAAACCAGTAGCTAGAGGATGGTTGGAGTTCATTCAACGCTCAATCATTCCTACTAGCAACTGGTCTGAAGTTACTGTAGACTGGGCCATCATGATCCATAGCATCATGATTGGGGAGGAAGTGGAAGTTCATGAGATCTTACCTCAAGAACTCTACAAGGTGGCTGACAAGTCCTCTAATTTGGCAAGGTTAGCCTTTCCTCACCTCATTTGCCACCTCTGCAATTCAGCTGGAATTGACATAGAGGGAGACATCCTCATTGAAGAGGATAAGCCCATCACTAAGAAAAGGATGGAGCAAACAAGAGATCATGGACCTCCACATGAGCATGAGGAGATTCCTCACCATGAAATCCCTGAGATGCCTCAGGGGATGCACTTTCCTCCACAGAATTATTAGGAGCAAATCAACACTTCCCTATGAGAATTAAGTTCTAACATGGGACAACTAAGGGTGGAACATCAAGAGCACTCCATCATCCTCTATGAGATTAGAGAAGATCAAAGAACTATGAGGGAGGAGCAACAAAGGCAAGGAAGAGACATAGAGGAGCTCAAGAGCACCATTGGTTCTTCAAGAAGAGGAAGACGCCACCCTCACTAAGGTGGACTCATTCCTTAATCTCCTTGTCTATTTATTTCCTGTTTTTCGATTTCTGAGCTTTATGTTTATTTATATTTGTGTCTTATTACATGATCATTAGTGTCTAAGTGTCTATGCCTTAAAGTTATGAATATGAATCCATCACCTCTCTTAAATGAAAATTGTTCTAAAAACAAAAGAACAAGAAGTACATGGTTTCGAATTCATCCTTGAAACTAGTTTAATTACTTTGATGTGGTGACAATACCTTTTGTTTTTTGAATGAATGCTTGAACAGTGCATATGTCTTTTGAAGTTGATGTTTATGAATGTTAAATATGTTGGCTCTTGAAGAATAAGGAAAAAGGAGAAATGTTATTTGATAATCTGAAAAATCATAAAAATGATTCTTGAAGCAAGAAAAAGCAGTGAATACAAAAGCTTGCAAAAAAAAAAGAAAAAAAAAGAGAGAAAAAGAAAAAGCCAAAAGCTCTTTAAACCAAAAGGCAAGAGCAAAAAGCCAATAGCCCTTAAAACCAAAAGGCAAGGGTAATAAAAAGGATCCAAGGCTTTGAGCATCAGTGGATAGGAGGGCCTAAAGGAATAAAATCCTGGTCTAAGCGGCTAAACCAAGCTGTCCCTAACCTTGTGCTTGTGGCGTGAAGGTGTCAAGTGAAAACTTGAGACTGAGCGGTTAAAGTCAAGGTCCAAAGCAAAAAAAAAAAAAAAGAGTGTGCTTAAGAACCCTGGACACCTCTAATTGGGGACTTTAGCAAAGCTGAGTCACAATCTGAAAAGGTTCACCCAGTTATGTGTCTGTGACATTTATGTATCCGGTGGTAATACTGGAAAACAAAGTGCTTAGGGCCACGGCCAAGACTCATAAAGTATCTGTGTTCAAGAATCAACATACTGAACTAGGAGAATCAATAACACTATCTGAATTCTAAGTTCCTATAGATGCCATTCATTCTGAACTTCAATGGATAAAGTGAGATGCCAAAACTATTCAAGAGGCAAAAAGTTACAAGTCCTGCTCATCTGATTGGAGCTAAGTTTCATTGATATTTTGGAATTTATAGTATATTCTCTTCTTTTTATCCTATTTGATTTTTAGTTGCTTGGGGACAAGCAACAATTTAAGTTTGGTGTTGTGATGAGCGGATAATTTATACGCTTTTTGGCATTGTTTTTACATAGTTTTCAGTATAATTTAGTTAGTTTTTAGTATATTTTTATTATTTTTAATTAAAATTCACATTTCTGGACTTTACTATGAGTTTGTGTGTTTTTCTGTGATTTCAGGTATTTTCTGGCTGAAATTGAGGGACTTGAGCAAAAATCAGATTCAGAGGTTGAAGAAGGACTGCAGATGCTGTTGGATTCTGACCTCCGTGCACTCAAAGTGGATTTTCTAGAGCTACAGAACTCCAAATGTCGCGCTCTTAATTGCGTTGGAAAGTAGACATCTAGGGCTTTCCAGAAATATATAATAGTCCAAACTTTGATTAAGGATAGACGACGTAAACTAGCATTGAACGCCAGTTCCATGCTGCATTTTGGAGTCAAACGCCAGAAACAGGTTGCAAAGTGGAGTTAAACGCCAGAAACAGGTTACAAACTGGCGTTCAACTTCAAGAAAGACCTCTATACGTGTAAAGCTCAATGCTCAGCCCAAGCACACACCAAGTGGGCCCCGAAAGTGGATTTTTGCACTATTTACTTATTTCTGTAAACCCTAGTAACTAGTTTAGTACAAATAGGACTTTTTACTATTATCTTTACATCTTTAGTTTTATCTTTAGATCATGTTTGGGGGCTGGCCATTCGGCCATGCCTGGACCTTATCACTTATGTATTTTCTACGGTAGAGTTTCTACACTCCATAGATTAAGGTGTGGAGCTCTACTGTTCCTCATGGATTAATGCAAAGTACTACTGTTTTTCTATTCAATTCAACTTATTCCGCTTCTAAGATATCCATTTGCACCCAAGAACATGATGAATGTGATGATTATGTGACGCTCATCATCATTCTCACTTATGAACGCGTGCCTGACAAACACTTCCGTTCTACATGCAAACAAGCTAGAATGAATATCTCTTAGATATCTAATACAGGGGACCGAGTCCAAGATATTAGAATCTTTGTGGTATAAGTTAGAACCCATGGATGGCCATTCTTGAGATCCGGAAAGTCTAAACCTTGTCTGTGGTATTTCGAGTAGGATCTGGGAAGGGATGGCTGTGATGAGCTTCAAACTCGCGAGTGCTGGGCGTAGTGACAGACGCAAAAGGATAGTAAATCCTATTCCAGTATGATCGAGAATCGACAGATGATTAGCCATGCAGTGACAGCGCATTGGACCATTTTCATAGAGAGGATGGGTTGTAGCCATTGACAACGGTGATGCCCTACATAAGGCTTGCCATGGAAAGGAGTAGGAATGATTCGATGAAGACAGCAGGAAAGCAGAGGTTCAGGAGGAACGAAAGCATCTCTATACGCTTATCTGAAATTCTCACCAATGAATTACATAAGTATCTCTATCCCAGTTTATATTTTATTTATGTTTTTATTATCAATTCACCATACCCATTTGAATCCGCCTGACTGAGATTTACAAGGTGACCATAGCTTGCTTCAGGCCGACAATCTCCATGGGATCGACCCTTACTCACGTAAGGTTTATTACTTGGACGACCCAGTGCACTTGCTGGTTAGTTGTGCGAAGTTGTGATAAGGAGTTGAGATTACAATTGTGCGTACCAAGTTGTTGGTGCCATTGATGATCACAATTTCGTGCACCAACTTCCCATCCTCTTCTTCTAATCTCTTGTCGGATCTCTGGATACTCGCTCTTTTTGAGCTTAAAAGGGACCTCAGGGATCACCTTTTTCTTGGCCACAACTTCATAGAAGTGGTCTTGATGGACCTTTGAGATGAATCTCTCCATCTTCCATGACTCAGAGGTGGAAGCAATTGCCTTCCCTTTCCTCTTTCTTGAGGTTTCTCTGGCCTTAGGTGCCATTGATGGTTATGGAAAAACAAAAAACAATGCTTTTACCACACCAAACTTAAAAGGTTTGCTCATCCTCGAGCAAAAGAAGAAAAAAAGTAGTAGAAGAAGAAGAAAATAGAGGAGATAGAGTGAGAGAGTATATTCGGCCAAGGGGGAGAAGTAGTGGTTGTGATGTGTAAAATGGAGTAGTGTTAAGGGGTTTATATAGGGGTGGGGGGAAGGTTAGGTTTCGGCCATTAGGGTTGGGTTTGGGAGGGAAAGGAATTTGAATTTGGAGGTAGGTGGGGTTTATGGGGAAGAGGTAATAAGGTGATTGGTGAAGGGTATTTGGGGAAGAGGTAATAAGGTGATTGGTGAAGGGTATTTGGGGAAGAGTGTTATAAGAAGGTGTGAAGAGGAGAGAAGAAGAGGTGTGGTAGGTGGGGATCCTGTGGGGTCCACAGATCCTGAGGGGTCAAGGACTTAGCATCCCTGCTCCAAGTAGGCGTGCAAAACGCCCTTAGAATGCATGTCTGATGTTAAACGCCAGCTTGCTGCTTGTTTCTGGCGTTTAACGCCAGCTTTTCTCCCATTCTTGGCGTTAAACGCCAATTCCATGCTCTGTTCTGGCGTTAAACGCCAGTCTGGCGCTTGTTTCTGGCATTTAACGCCAGCTTGATGCTTCTTTCTGGCGTTAAATGCCAGTTTGATGCTTCTTACTGGCGTTTAAATGCCAGTAAGCTCTTCCTCCAGGGTGAGCTGTTTTTAATGCTATTTTTTCATTTTGTTTTTGATTTTTCAGTAGTTTTTATGACTTCACATGATCATCAACCTAAAGAAAACATAAAATAGCAATGGAAAATGAATAGATATAATTAAATAACATTCGATTGCCTCCCAACAAGCGTTTCTTTAATGTCAATAACTTGACAGTGAGCTCTCATGGAGCCTCACAGAAGATCAGAGCAATGTTGGGGCCTCTTAACACCAAACTTAGAGTTTGGTTGTGGCTTTCCAACACCAAACTTAGAGTTTGAATGTGGGGATTTTGTTTGACTCTGTATTGAGAGAAGCTTTTTCATGCTTCCTCTCCATGGTTACAGAAGGAGAACCTTGAGTCTTAAATACAAGGTAGCCCTCATTCAACTGAAGGACCAACTCTCCTCTGTCAACATCAATCATAACTTTTGCTGTGGCTAGGAAGGGTCTGCCAAGGATGATGGATTCATCCTCATCCTTCCCAGTGTCTAGGATTATGAAATCAGCAGGGATGTAAAAGCCTTCAACTTTTACTAACACGTCCTCTACTAGTCCATAAGCATGTTTCATTGATTTATTTGCCATCTCTAATGAGATTCTTGCAGCTTGTACCTCAAAGATTCCCATTTTCTCCATTACAGAGAGTGACATAAGGTTTATCCCTGACCCAATGTCACACAGAGCTTTCTCAAAGGTCATGGTGCCTATGGTACAAGGTATGAAGAACTTTCCGGGATCCGGTTTCTTCTGAGGCAATGTCTGCCTCATTAGTGCACTTAGTTCATTGGTGAGCAAGGGGGGTTCATCCTCCCAAGTCTCATTACCAAATAAACTGGCATTCAACTTCATGATTGCTCCTAGATACTTAGCAACTTACTCTGCAATGGTGTCTTCATCCTCTTCAAAGGAAGAGTATTCATCAGAGCTCATGAATGGCAGAAGGAGGTCCAATGGAATCTCTAGGGTCTCTGTATGAGCCTCAGATTCCTTTGGTTCCTCAAAAGGGAACTCCTTTCTGTCCAAAGGACGTCCCAAGAGGTCTTCCTCACTGGGATTCACATCCTCCTCCTCCTCTGGGCATTCGGCCACACCAAGTAAGGTTATGGCCTTGCACTCTCTCTTGGGATTTTCTTCTGTATTGCTTGGGAGAGTATTGGGAGGAGTTTCAGTAATCTTCTTACTCAGCTGACCCACCTATGCCTCCAAATTTCTAATGGAGGACTTTGTTTCATTCATGAAACTTAGTGTGGTCTTGGATAGATCAGAGACTATGGTTGCCAGGCCAAAATGGCTCTGTTCAGAATTCTCTGTCTGTTGCTGAGAAGATGATGGAAAAGGCTTGCTATTGCTAAACCTATTTCTTCCACCATTATTATTGAGCCTTGTTGAGGCTTCTGTTGGTCCTTTCATGAGAAATTTGGATGATTTCTCTATGAAGGATTATAGGTGTTTCCATAGGGTTCTCCCATGTAATTCACCTTTGCTATTGCAGGGTTCTCAGGATCATAAGCTTCTTCTTCAGAAGATGCCTCTTTAGTACTGTTGGATGCAGCTTGCAATCCATTCAGACTCTGAGAAATTATATTGACTTGCTGAGTCAATATTTTGTTCTGAGCCAATATGGCATTCGGAATATCAATTTCATGAACTCCCTTCTTCTGAGGCGTCCCATTGTTCACAGGATTCCTCTCAAAGGTGTACATGAATTGGTTATTTGCAACCATTTCAATGAGTTCCTGAACTTCTGCAGGGGTTTTCACGTGAAGAGATCCTCCTGCAGAATGGTCCAATGACATTTTTGACAATTCTGACAGACCGTCATAGAATATACTTATGATGCTCCATTCTGGAAGCATGTCAGTAGGACACCTTTTGATCAGTTGCTTATATCTTTCCCAAACTTCATAGAGGAACTCTCCTTCCTTCTGTCTGAAGGTTTGGATTTTCACTCTAAGCTCGCTCATCTTTTGAGGTGGAAAGAATTTGGCCAGGAAAGCACTGACCAGCTCTTCCCAAGAGTTCAGGCTTTCCTTAGGTTGTGAATCCAACCATGTTCTAGCTCTGTCTCTTACAGCAAAAGGGAAAAGCATAAGCCTGTAGACCTCAGGATCAACTTTATTGGTCTTGACAGTGTCACAGATTTGCAGGAATTCAGCTAAAAACTAATGAGGATCTTCCAATGGAAGTCCATAAAACTTGCAATTCTGTTGCATTAGAGAAACTAATTGAGGCTTAAGCTCAAAGTTGTTTGCTCCAATGGTAGGAATTGAGATGCTTCTTCCGTAGAAGTTAGAAGAGGTTGCAATAAAGTCACCAAGCATTTTCCTTGCATCTCCACCATTGTTATTGGGTTCGGCCATGTCTCCTTCTTTTTCGAAAATTTCTGTCAGGTCCTCTCTAGAGGGTTGTGCTTTAACTTCTCTTAGTTTCCTCTTAAGAGTCCTTTCAGGTTTAGGATTAGCTTCAACAAGAATTTCTTTATCCCTGTTCTTGGTCATATGAAAAAGAAGAAAACAGAAAAGAAGAGAAATCATCTATGTCACAGTATAGAGATTCCTTTGTGTGAGTAGAAGAAGAGAAGAATAGAAGAAGAAGAAGAGAAAAATTCGAAATTTAAATTAAAATAAAAGGAAAAATATTTTTATTTTTATTTTAATTATTAGTTAGTATTCGAAAATTATAAAAAGGAATAAAATAAAATTAAATTTTAAGACAATTAGTTAATTAAAAAGGAATTTTGAAAAAGTGGGGAGGAGTTTTCGAAAATTAGAGAGAGAAAATTAGTTAGGTGGTTTTGAAAAAGATATGATTGAAATAGAAAACTTTTAAAATTAAACCAAAAAGTCAAGTAGTTAATTGAAAAAGATTTGAAAATCAAATTTGAAAAGATAAGAAGTTAGAAAAGATTTTGAAATTAAGTTTTGAAAAAGATGTGATTGAAATTTATTTTGAAAGAGATTTAGAAAAAGAAATTTAAAAAGATTTGATTTTTGAAATTAAAGTTAATTACTTGACTAACAAGAAACAAAAAGATATGATTTTAAAATTTAAAGATTGAACCTTTCTTACTAGGCAAGTAATAACTTAAAATTTTGAATCAATCACATTAATTGTTAGTAAAGATTTTAAAAAATATGAAATAAAAATAAGAAAAAGATTTTGAAAATCAATTTTTAAAATTTTCGAAAAAAATGAAAGAAAAATGAAAAAGATTTGATTTTTGAAAAGGTTTTGAAAAGATAGGATTATGAAATTGAAAATTTGACTTGACTCATAAGAAACAACTAAATTTTAAAAATGTTTGAATAAGTCAACTCAAATATTCGAAATTTATGAGAAGAATAAGGAAAAGGTATTTTTTTATTTTTGATTTTTAATGAGGAGAGAGAAAAACATAAAAATGATGCAAAACATGAAAATTCAAGATCAAAACACATGATGCATGCAAGAACACTTTGAATGTCAAGATGAACACCAAGAACACTTTGAATGTCAAGATGAACATCAAGACTTATTTTTTGAAAATTTTTAAGAAAAGAAAAACATGCAAGACACCAAACTTAGAAATTTTCAATAATTAGACACTAACAAATTGAAAATGCATATGAAAAATAAGAAAAGACACAAAACAGGAAAATGCAAAGATCAAACAAAGAAGATCATCAAGAATAACTTGAAGATCATGAAGGACATTATGCATGAATTTTTCGAAAATTTTAGTGAAAATTAAAAATATGCAATTGACACCAAACTCAAACACGAAACACAAAATATTTTTGGTTTTTTTTATGATTTTATTATAATTTTTTTGTATTTTTTTTTGAAAATTAATTTGAAAAAGAAAAATAAGGATTTCAAAATTTCTAATGAGAATTCCAGGAATCATGCAATGTTAGTCTAAAGCTCCGGTCTAGGAATTAGACATGGCTTACTAGCCAGCCAAGCTTTCAGTGAAAGCTCCGGTCCAAAATACTAGACATGGCCAATGGCCAGCCAAGCTTTAAGATACAAATCAGGCATACAACAGCTGAATTGATGAGAATAAAAACAAAGCTCTTGTGATGATGAGTTGAAGCCTCGGTCCAAAAGATTAGACATGGCTTCACAGCCAGTCAGACTTCAACAGATCATCATGAAACTCTAGAATTCATTCTTAAAAATTCTGAAGTCATAGAACAATTTATTTTCAAAATTTTTTGTTTTTTTTGAAGATTTTTCGAAAGTAAAAAAATAATAAAAACAAAAACCTTAAAATTAAAATAAAATTACCTAATTTGAGCAACAAGATGAACCGTCAGTTGTCCAAACTCGAACAATCCCCGGCAACGACGCCAAAAACTTGGTGCACGAAATCGTGATTGTTCATTCCTTGATAACGGCGCCAAAAACTTAATACGCACGTTCATAATCTTAGTTCTTTTTCACAACTTCGCACAACTAACCAGCAAGTGCACTAGGTCGTCCAAGTAATAAACCTTACGTGAGTAAGGGTCGATCCCACAGAGATTGTCGGCTTGAAGTAAGCTATGGTCATCTTGTAAATCTCAGTCAGGCAGATTCAAATGGTTATGGTGAATTGATAGTTAAAATATAATTAAAATATAAGATAAGATAGAGATACTTATGCAATTCATTGGTGAGAGTTTCAGATAAGTATGGAGATGCTTTTGTTTCTTCTGAACCTCTGCTTTCCTACTGCTTTCAGCCAATCACTCATACTCCTTTCCATGGCAAGCTGTATGTTGGGCATCACCGTTGTCAATGGCTACATCCCATCCTCTCAATGAAAATGGTCCAAATACGCTATCACCGCATGGCTGATCATCTGTCGGTTCTCGATCATGCTAGAATAGGATCCAGTGATCCTTTTGTGTCTGTCACTACGCCCAGCACTCGTGAGTTTGCAGCTCATCACAGCCATCCCTTCCCAGATCCTACTCAGAATACCACAGACAAGGTTTAGACTTTTCGGATCTCAAGAATGGCCGCCAATAATTCTAGCCTATACCACGAAGACTCTGATCGTAAATCAGGAGGCTAAGAGATATGCATTCAAGCTTGCTTTCATGTAGAACGGAAGTGTTTGTCAGGCACGCGTTCATAAGTGAGAATGGTGATGAGCGTCACATAATCATCACACTCATCATGTTCTTGTATGCGAATGAATATCTTAGAGAAGAAATAGGCTTGAGTTGAATAGAAAAACAATAGTACTTTGCATTAATTCATAAGGAACAGAAGAGCTCCACACCTTAATCTATGGTGTGTAGAAACTCTACCGTTGGAAATACATAAGAGCAAGGTCTAGGCATGGCCGAATGGCCAGCCTCCCCCAAATGGCATATGAATTTGAAAATAGGGAAAAAGACTGATCCCTGATCAAGGATGATCAAAAGATGTAAAATAAATCACTAAAAGTAATTTTTATACTAAACTAGTAGCTAGGGTTACATAAGATAAGTAAATGATGTAGAAATCCACTTTCGGGCCCACTTGGTGTATGCTTGGGCTGAGCATTGAGCTTTCATGTGTAGAGACTCTTTTTGGAGTTAAACGCCAGGTTGAATCCTATTTCTGGCGTTTAACTCTGATTTGCAACCCTATTTCTGGCATTTAACTCCAGAATAGGGCAGGAAGTTGGCATTTTAATGCCAATTTGCGTCGTCAAAACTCGGGCAAAGTATTGATTATTATATATTTCTAGAAAGCCCTGGATGTCTACTTTCCAACGCAATTAAGAGCGCACCAATTGAGTTTTTGTAGCTCCCGAAAATCCACTTCGAGTGCAAGGAGGTCACAATCCAACACATCTGCAGTCCTTTTTCAGCCTCTGAATCAGATTTTTGCTCAAGTCCCTCAATTTCAGCCAGAAATTACCTGAAATCACAGAAAAAAACACAAACTCCTAGTAAAGTCCAGAAATGTGATTTTTATTTAAAAACTAATAAAATTATATTAAAAACTAACTAAATCATACTAAAAACTATGTAAAAACAATGCCAAAAAGCGTATAAATTATCCGCTCATCATTGGTGGATGAGTTTATTCTGAGCTAATATTGTATCAACTCCTTCAAGCTCAAATACACCTTTCTTTGGAGCTTCCTGCCTTTTAGAGGAGTAGAAATACTCATTGTTGGTCACCATGTCTATAAGATCATGTGCCTCTTGAGCTGTTTTCATCATTTGCAAAGATCCTCCTAATGAATAATCCAAAGCTTTTCTTGAAGGCAAGGACAAGCCTTCATAGAAATTCTGCAACTCCACCCATTCACTGAACATTCCTTCTGGACATCTTCTAATCAAAGCCTTATACCTCTCCCAAGCTTCATACAATGATTCTCCTTCTAGTTGTCTGAAGGTTTGCACATTAGTTTTTAGCTTAATGACTCTCTGGGGTGGATAGAATTTGGCTAGAAATTTTCTCAATAAATCATCCCAGTTGGTGATGCTTTCTTTAGGGAAGGTTTCTAACCAATGTGATGCTTTGTCTCTCAGTGAAAATGGGAATAACAAGAGTTTGTAGATGTCAAGGTGGACTCCATTGGTTTTAACAGTGTCACAAATTCTCAAAAATATAGAGAGGTGTTGGTTTGGTTCTTCAGCAGCACTTCCTCCATATTGACAATTATTTTGAACCAGGGTAATCAATTGAGGCTTGAGTTCGAAGTTATTGGCATGGACATTGGGGGTTAGGATACTGCTCCCATAATTCCTTGGGTTGGGGATAGTGTAAGAGGCTAAAACTCTTCTCTGAGGCTGGCCATTGTTGTTAGCCACATCCTCAGGTGGATTTGGGATGTTACCCTCTATTTCTTGATCCTCTTCTTCTGATTCTTCTTCCCCTACAACTCCATTTCCTCTTGCTTCTCTTCTCAATCTCAAGAGTGTCCTCTCTGGCTCAAAATCAAAAGAGGTGGATGCACCTCTTCTTCCTCCTGGCATACAACACAAACATAAACCAGAAAACTAAAATAAAATACCCTACTGCTAGAGTATAGTTAAGGTTAGTTGAAACAAAATCTTAAACAGTTGAAATGCTTAACAAAAACAAAGAAAAAGTGCTTAATCTAGGTTATCACCTACTTAATCATTGTCAATCTAAATCAATCCCTGGCAACGGTGCCAAAAACTTGATGAGGGAAAGAACGATTCCACACAAACTCACCGGCAAGTGTACCAGGTCGCATCAAGTAGTAATAACTCATAGGAGTGAGGTCGATCCCACAGGGATTGATGGATTGAGCAACTCTAGTTTGGTGACGAATTTAGTTAAGCGAATAGTTGATAATTTGAGTGAAATTCGATTAACAGAAGCTAAATTGCAAGTAAACTAAAGTGCAGAATGACAATTGGCCGAATCTTAAAGTGCAGAAGAAGTAAATTGCAGAAATTTAAAGTGCAAGAAATTAAAAAAGCTGAAACTTAAATTGTAAGAAAAGTAAATAACTGCAACTTAAAGTGCAAGTAATGTAAATTATTGAATCTAAACTGCTGGGAAACTTAAATTTCATGAATAGTAAAGGGATTTTGGTGTTGGGAATCAAAACAGAACTGGAAAAAGTAAATTGCAGTAAACTATAGAATGCTCAGAAGAAGAAATTCAGAAAACAGATCAATTAGGATGTTGGTACCCAAAACAGAAATGGAAATAGAAGAGTCAAAACAGAATGAAAACTTAGATCAGTTCTCAAATCTTAAAAGACAAATTGACAATTGCAGAAGAATAACAAAAACAGAAAGAAAATTTAGATCTCAATTGCTCTCTTAACAAAACAGAAAACAGGAAATTGCAAATGAAATAAAAGTGGAAGGAAAGATAAGATCAGAACTCCAGTTCTTCAAAATACAAAAAGTAAAAGTAAAAGATAACTTCAAATTAAAGGAATTCAGAAGAATTCTCCAATCCAAGTTCTCAAATCCAAAACAGAAAGTAAAAGGTTGCAGAAGATAGAAAACGAAAATAGAAACAAAAATTCATATTTGATCTCAATTCTAAAAAACTCTAAAATGAAAACTAAAAGAGAGCCCCCTATGAAATCAAATTCCTATCTATTTATACACTTTCCAATTGTGGCATCCAGTACTTGGAGTGGGCTTTTTGGCCTATGAAGAAGTGGATCAGAATGGCCATTTGTTGCAGCTCCCAGTGGAACGTTGCGTTCTCTAAGCGAGCGCAGCGTTCATTTATCCACGAATGCGCGTCACTGACGCGTGCGCGTCCTTTTACCTTTTTCCTCATTGACGCGTGCGCGTCATATACGTGTGCACGTCAATATCAGTCTTCAGCTCCAAACACGCTCGCGCGCCCCTTTCACGCATACGCGTCGTTGATAGCGTTAACTTAGTGAGCGCTACGTTGGCTTAGTGAGCGCTGCACACGCGTGCGCATCCTCTACGTGTGCGCGTGGGTAGCAAATATCCAATTCAGGCTTTAGCGCCAGCCACGCATTAGCGTGCTTTGTCACAGGTGCTCCATTGACGCGTGCGCGTCGATTTGAAAACTTTGCCTCCAAATTTGGATCTTGCCCGAAAACGCTGAGTAAGTTAACATAGCGCTCTCTTTCGAAACGAGCGCCAAACACTTCCACGCGTACGCGTCATGCACGTGTATGCGTGGGTCTTCGTGTTTTGCCCCTGACGCATAAGCGTCATGCACGCATGCACGTCGCAAGTGAGCATGGCGTTCTTTATTTGAACGCAACTTTATACTACAGTGCTCCCTCTTTTCTTCATTTTCTCACCTAAAATCAACCAAACAAGCAATCAAAGTCTCACCAAAATCACAAGAATTTGCGTCAATCATAATAATCACTTAATTCTTGCATAAATCTCACGATTTTGTATAAAATAAATGATGTTTGATTGAATCAAAATAATCATGAAATTCCACTCCAACCACTTACTTATTGTGCAAGAAAGTGCATAAAACCTAATAAAAGTACGTAAAAATGCTAGTAAAACTAGCATAAGATGACTTATCATCAGTAAACACTTCTCTTGCAAGGTAACTTTGCAGCCATCTTGAAGGCAATGCATTCTTTTAGTGCTGAATCAGAAAAGGAGTTGAGCTTTTCAAAGGGTGATTTCATTGTTGTGCGAAAGGTTTGTTTTCTCAGTTAATGTCAATGTACTGTTATACTTTGTTTTCTATGTGAATATCGTCAAACATGCCAGGTGGCTAGCTACTAAATGAGTTTGGTATTCTCTCAGCGACTACTTACATTTAGCTGAAATAGGTTCCTTTTATATTGGCTTCTCTCATGTATGTGAGATTCTAGTTCCAGAGCTGTTGAAATACTTACATTAGATGGGGAAGTTGGATACTTTGATACCTTCACAAGTTATCCATTTCTCAAGGGATCTCAAGGGCAAAAAGGGTCAGATGAAAGCAGAATAAAGATATATTTTTATTTTTTATTTTTTAATAAACTGCTCTGCATAGTGAAATATAAGTTATCCGTTTCTCATTTTGTGAGATTAAATCTCTACTATTGTCGACAATTGCTTCCTACTACTTTCATAATGAAATTTTTTTCAGTAAATGAATTTAAATCTCTACTATTAGTGATTACACTTAGTTGCTTCCTTCACTTGAATTTAGTTTCTGTTAAGAGATTAACTTGCTATCATTTCAAAACATTGTCAAGCATGGGTTTAGAAGATGAGCTTTTATCACAAAGGAAGAGTTATCACATTGTTAAGAGCTTTTATTCAACTGATGTACACTTTTATTTATTAAATAGTTCTGATTCATGAGTTTTTATTCAATTCTATAATTATCTATTATTCAATAATTAGTTTTTTGGTTTGCGTGTTTACGTATTTAATTATTAGATTTTGATATCATTATGAATAAAAATTATATGTTTTGTTTCTGAATATCAATTGTGGCAATGGCTTCTCAGCTTTCTGAGGCAAAGGAATGAGAACAGACCTTTATGAACAGGGGACGCTGAAATCAGTTGCGCTCAATGGGAGAAGCCAAGAATTTACTTCAATATATGTTCAATTTGGTCATGCTAGGTGCTCTATTTGATGTCAATAGTTTTTTCTCTGCTATCAAAAGATTTATGGCTTTTATTAGAAGATAATCATGTAGAATATAATATTTTGGTTTTTCGTAGTTTATTAGTAGTAAATTCTAAGTGGTCTATTGTATATTTTGATATGGACATGCTTAATTTAGTGTGAGATGTATAAATACTCAATTATGATCATCCCAATATTTTTAGTTCCCTATAAATATATTTTGTTTAAGGATTTTATTTAAAAAATATTGCATGGTATTATTATGTATTTATTTTTATTTTATAATTTTTGACTAATTTAATTAAAAATACAAGATTATATATATAATCATTTCACTAAATATTAGGTTTTAGAAAAAAAAGATTATTAGAATATATATATATATATATATATATATATATATATATATATATATATATATATATATATATATATATATATATATATATATATATAGAAAATAGAAAAAAACAATCAGGGACCTAAGGCTACACTTATATAGAGTAGCTATAGTATACAATGTGGCTATGCTTTACAGGTGATGTAGTAGCATTGAAAAGCGTAGCCTATTCTGGTAAAAATGGAAGCTAAAAAGCGTAGCCTTTGGTCCTAAACAGCATCACTTGAAAAGCGCACCCGATTCCGAAATGCCAAAAGCGTAACCCTTGGTGTAGAAAAGCGTAGCCTTTGAGAATAGGCAACAGCCGAATAGGAATCACCCCAAAAAGCGTAGCCATAGCCCAAAAAGTGTAGTCGTAGCCTAAGGCATCATTTTTTTCACTTTTAGCTACAGTTTTCAAGTGTACCTGAATGGGTGTTTTTCTTGTATTGTTGAGAGTTTGTTTCTACTAACCATAACCTCACTCTAGCAACAGAGTGCCCTGCTTTTGTGTTTTTGGTTTGTTTATGTTTATATGCCAGGAGGGAGAAGAGGTGAATCTACCTCATTTGATTTTGAGCCAGAGAGAACATTCTTGAGATTAAGAAGAGAAGCAAGAGGGAAGGGAGTGATCAGAGACCAAGAGTTAGAAGAGGAAGATCAAGAGATGGAGGTTAACATCCCTAATCCACTTGAGGATGTGGCCAACAACAATGGTCAACCTCAGAGAAGAGTTTTAGCTTCCTACACTATCTCAACCCAAGGAATTGTGGGAGCAGCATCTTAACCCCCAATGTCCATGCTAATAACTTCGAACTTAAGCCTCAATTGATTACCCTGGTCCAGAATAATTGTCAATATGGAGAAAGTGCCACTGAAGATCGAAACCAACACCTCTCTGTGTTTTTGAGAATTTGTGACATTGTCAAAACTAACGGAGTCCACCCCTGACATCTATAAGCTCTTGTTATTCCCATTTTCACTGAGAGACAAAGCCACACATTGGTTAGAGACATTTCCAAAAGAAAGCATCACCAATTGGGATGATCTGGTCAGTAAATTCCTAGCCAAATTTTACCCCCTCAAAGAGTCATCAAATTGAAAACTGATATGCAAACCTTCAGACAGCAAGAAGGAGAGTCATTGTTTGAAGCTTGGGAGAGGTATAAAGCTTTGATTAGGAGGTGTCCAGAGGGAATGTTCAGTGAGTGGGTTGAGCTCCAGAACTTTTATGAAGGCTTGTCCTTAAGTTTAAGGAGAGCATTGGATTATTCTTCAGGAGGATCCTTACAAATGATGAAAACTGCTCAAGAGGCACATGATCTTATAGACATGGTGGCCAACAATGAGTATTTCTACTTCTCTGAAAGGCAAGTAGCTCCAAAGAGAGGCGTATTTGAGCTTGAAGGTGTTGACACAATCTTGGCTCAAAACATGATTATGCATCAGCAGCTTTAACAGCAAATAGAAATGATGTCAAAGAGGATGGATGGACTACAACTTGCAGCAGTGAGCACTACAAATCAACCATCAGTGGTGTGGGAACAACAAAAAGAGAGCTATGAAGAGCAGCAGCCTGAACAAGTGCAATACATGCATAATCAAGGAGCTGGACAGAATGATTTCCATGGAGACATTTACAATTCATCTTGGAGAAACCACCCCAATTTGAGGTGGGGAGAGAACCAAAACTAGCAGCCTTAGCAGAGAAACTCAAACCAAAACAACTCCAGAAACACAAACCATCAAAACCATCAAAACACTAACCAAAATCCATATATAAAACCACAAAATAACAACCCTGCATCCACTTACTATCCACCAAATAATCCCTCAGCTAACCAGAATAACTTTCATCCACCATCAACGTCCCTCACTCAACCACAACCACCCCAAGAATCTCAAAGAATCTCCAACTTGGAGATGATGATGGAGAAAATGATCAAGCATCAAGAATTGGCCAACAAGAACCATGAAGCTTCACTGAGAAATATAGAGAGACAAATTGGACAATTATCCAAGCAAATAATAGCTGAGAGACCAACCAATACACTTCCAATTGACACCATTCCTAACCCCAAGGAAGAATGTAAAGCAATTCAACTTAGAAATAGAAGAACATTGGAGAATGACATTGGCAGCAAGATAACGGAGGACAAGGCTAATAGCAAGAGAGAAGTGGCAGTAGAGGAAAAAGATCGAGAGAACAAAGAGAAGGAGGAAGAATCACAAGCTTCAAAGAAAGGGAAGCAAGTCATGGAAGAGCAGACACAAGAGCAGAAGAAGGTGGTGAAGCCTTACACTCCTCCTTTGCCATATCCTCAAAGGTTGCAAAGAGAGCTTAAAGATCAACAATTTCCCAATTTTCTAGAGGTCTTTAAGAAGTAGGAAATCAATCTTCCACTTGCTGAAGCATTGGAGCAGATGCCTTGATGCCAGGGCATCTTGGCCAGTTTCACTGACCTTTTCTTTACTGTTTTTAGGCTAGTTTCATGCATTCCCTTAGGAAATAAGCTAGTTTTGGGTATATATTCACTTACACCTTGATTCAAGCATACATTGTGCATTTTACATTATTTCATGAGGATTTTGCATGAGTTTAGTGACAAATTGTATGTTGCATTACCCATGACTTGGACTAGAACTTTGATGCACTCTATTGCTTGATTTCAGGACCAAAGGAAGCAAGGAATGGGAGGTAACTTGCAAAGTTGATGAGAAAAGTGATTGCCAATAACGCTCTCGAAGCCATCATTGACCACGTTAAGAGTCACGTAACTAAGTTAACGTGAACTCTAACGTGGAGAGGGGAAGTTGAGCCAACGTTAGTGACACTTAACATTGTCACTAACGTTGGCAAATGCTCATAAGTGGCCACGTTAGAGTCCACGTTAACTTAGTTAACGTGGCCTCTAACGTTAAAAGGGGGAGGAAACGCCAACGTTAGTGACATTCAACATTGTCACTAACGTTGGCCTAAGGAAAAACATACCACGTTAACTCCCACGTTAACTTGGTTAACGTGGGAGCTAACGTAGGAAGCAAGAGTGGTCGACAACGTTAGTGACACCCAACATTGTCACTAACGTTGGAAGCAACCACACAACCCCCCAAGGAGCCACGTTAACTTCCACGTTAACTTAGTTAACATGGAAGCTAACGTTGATGAGTGAAAGAAACACCAACGTTAGTGACATTCAACATTATCACTAACATTGGGGATGGCTAAGCATGGCCACGTTAGAAGCCACGTTAACTTAGTTAACGTGGACTCTAATGTGAGACATAGGGGCACCTTGAAACGTTAGTGACAATGTTGAGTGTCACTAACGTTCTCGAAGGATGGCAAGCCCACGTTAAAGAGCCACGTTAACTAAGTTAACGTGGGCTCTAATGTGGGAACAAAGGGGGCTTTTCAAAGTTATTGGGAATGTTAAGTCTCAATAACGTGTGCGAAGGACTTAGAGGCAACGTTAGTGGCAATGTTTATGCCACTAAACGTTGAAGTTAACGTGGCTTTTACTTAGGAATGTTAGTGAGAAAGTTGATTGTCACTAACGTTCTCGAACTCATATTTTCACTAAACGTTAACACCCCTAATGTCCTGAGCTAAAGTCTCTGCCCACTTCACACTTTCTCTCTGCAAGTAAAGCCAAGCCCAAATGAAGAAGAGAACTGCTTCAAACTCAAGATCCAAAGGCCCAAGACTTGAAGAGCCAACTAGAAGCTGAGAAAAGTAGTATATATAGGAGTAGCTTTGAATTGTAAAAAAAAAAAAGTTCAGAAAGTTGGAAAAGAGAACTACTCTCTGTATTTTACCTTCTCTGCGTTTTTCTAGTTTTATGATGTATTCTCCATCTTTGTTTTCATTTTCTAGAGCTATGAACAACTAAACCCCTTTCATTGGGTTAGGGAGCTCTGTTGTAATTTGATGGATCAATACTAATTTTCATTATTCTTCTTCTATCTTTTCTCTTGATTTTACTTGAAAGCTTTCGATCTTCATCCAATTGGGTATTTATCTTAGAAAAGAAGCTATTCAAACTTGGATCTCTTCTGAACCTTGAAAGAGGAATGAAGAGATCAAGCTAGAAATGCTTTCCCATGCTGGACCAAATTGGGTTTAGATGGGTATGTGACTATAACCCTCTCAATACTTGATTTGGGAAATGCATTTGGTATAATCAGTGACCATACTTTATCTCTTCTCATGAGCAATTGACCAAGGAATTAGCTATTGATCAAGATTTGAGAGATTGAATTTGTAATTCAATCAATTAAGATTACCAAGGAGATCAATGAGTGTATTGATTGAGGAAGAGATGAAAATGAACTTGATCCAGAGAATTGCAACATCTCCTAAGCCCAATGAACTCCCCATCTCTGATCTTACCCATTCTCTTTAATTTCTGCCATTTACTTTTATGAGCAAATCCCCCATTCCCATTTACAATTCTGCAATTTAATTTCAGTCATTTACTTCCAGTCCTTTAATTCTAGCATTTACTTTTCTGTTATTTACATTCCCGCCATTTTATTTTCTGCAATTCTCAACCCAAATTCTGGATTCTCTCAACTAGAACATTCTTCTAATTAAAGTTGCTTGATCAATCAATCTCTGTGGGATTCGACCTCACTCTATTGTGAGTTTTTATTTGACGACAAATTTGGTACACTTGCCGAAGGAAATTTGTTGAGAGACAGTTTTCACCTGCATCAAGTTTATGGCGTCGTTGCCGGGGATTGATTGTGCATCAACAATGATTAAATTGGAAGATCACTAGATTGAGCATTTTTATTTTGTGAATTTTATTTTCTGTTTGAGTGATTTACTTTCTGTTTTAGTTAAACTTCTTCCCTTCCCCCTCTACTCTTTTGTTTTTCTTTGTTATTTTCAATTCTGTTTGCTAACCCACTAACTGTTTGATATATTACATCACCCACAACTAACAGTAATTCTGACAAAAATACTTTCTGCACCTATCTTTTCTTGCTTGTACTTGATGGTTGTATGACAGGGAGAAGAAGCAGGGCTTCAACTTCCTTCGATTCTGAACCTGAGAGGACCTTCCTTAGATTAAGGAGGGAGGCAAGAGGAAAGAAAGTGGTTGGTGCTGAGGAAGAAGAGGAATTCTTTAAACCAAACATGGAAGACAACATGGAAAACCATCATGAAGAAGAGGCTCATAACCATGGGGGAAGAGGTAGATCAAATCATGCTGGGGAGGATAGAAGAGTTTTGGGCTCTTACATCAATCCAAACCCAGGCAATTGTGGAAGTAGCATCCAAAAGCCAACAATCCATGCCAACAACTTTGAACTTAAACCACAGCTCATCACCCTTGTTCAGAACAACTGTTCGTTTGGAGGAGGTGTTCAAGAAGACCCCAATCAACATTTAACCACCTTCCTGAGAATATGTGACATAGTGAAGTCTAATGGTGTTCATCCTGACGCCTATAGACTGCTCTTATTTCCATTCTCACTCAGGGATAAGGCAACCAAGTGGCTGGAATCTTTCCCAAGGGAAAGCTTGACAACTTGGGAAGACGTGGTGAACAAATTCTTAGTAAGATTTTACCCTTCTCAAAGAATCAATAGGCTGAGAGCTGAGGTCCAAACTTTCAGGCAACAAGATGGTGAGACTCTATATGAAGCATGGGAGAGGTTTAAAGACCTAACAAGGAGGTGCCCACCAGATATGTTCAATGAATGGGTGCAGCTACACATTTTCTATGAAGGGCTCTCTTATGAGTCAAAGAAGGCCGTAGACCATTCATCCGGAGGATCCTTGAACAAGAAGAAAACCATTGAGGAGGCTATAGATGTCATTGAAACAGTAGCAGAGAACAACTACTTCTATGCTTCCGAAAGAGGGAACACAAGAGGAGTAATGGAGCTCAACAATGTAGATGCTCTGTTGGCCCAAAACAAGCTCATTACCCAGCAGCTGGCTGACCTCACCAAGAAGATGGAGAGGAACCAAGTAGCAGCAATCTCAACTTCATCAACAACCCAAGAAGGAGTGAATGAAGAAGCAGAGGGTAGTCAGGAGCAAGCCAACTACATTGGGAATTCACCAAGGCAAAACTATGATCCATACTCCAAGACCTACAATCCTGGATGGAGAAACCACCCAAACTTTGGGTGGGGAAGTCAGCAAGATCAAAACCAAGACCAGAGACGTTACAACTCCAACAACAATGCAGCTCACCAACAATTCACACAGAGGACATCTCAACACCCCCACAACAACACTTCTCCACACGCCTATCAAAACCAAAATAGCACATCTGCTCCGAATCACCCATCAATTGATGAAAAGCTCTCTAAGATTGAAATCTTACTTGAAGGAATATGCCAAGAGATTCAAGAAAATAAGGTGTTCAAAGAGGAGGTGCGAGCCAATATTAAGAACCAGGGAGAGACCATTAGGAAGCTGGAATTCCAGGTGGGATGTTTAGCTGAGAAGATTCCCAAACCTACCGATAGCTTCCCGAGTGACACGGAGAAAAACACCAAAGGAGAAGTAAAGAAAGTAAGATGGGAAGATTGCAAAATGGTCACTACAAGTGATCAAGAGACTGAAGACAAGCAAGGCAAACTTTTCGAACAACCTGAAGACAACTCAACAAAGGAGGAGGATAGAGATCACCAAGAACCAGAAATCTCATAACAAGAGCTGCTGAAGCTCTATGCACCCTTCCCTCAACTGCTCAATGGTGCTGTGGGAAAGAGAATATACTCAAGGTTCCTAGACTTGTTTGCATCTCTGCATGTAAACATACCATTCATCAAGGCAATTCAACAAATGCCTGCATTCATCAAGTATATGAAGGAACTTCTTCCCAGGAAAAGCTCACTTAAAGGAGGCCAGACTATAGTGATGAACAAGGAATGTAGTGCCCTTATTCAACCTGAGTTGCCTACAAAAAGAAGAGACCCAGGGAGTTTTCACATCCCTTGTGCCATAGGTGAAACTATGTTCGATAGAGCACTATGTGATTTGGGGGCCAGCATCAACTTACTGCCCTTATCCCTAGTGAAGAGGCTGCAGATCAATGAGATAATGCCCACAGATGTAATCATCAGACTGGCTGACAAAACTCAAAAGCAAGCAATAGGAGTGGTGGAAAATGTGTTGCTAAAGGTTGGGAAATACTTTCTCCCAACAGACTTTGTCATCCTGGACATGGAAGAGAGTCACACTCACCCAATCATATTGGGAAGACCATTCCTAGCTACAGCCAGAGCACTCATTGATGTAGAGAAAGGGGAGCTAATATTGAGAATCCATGATGAACGACTCAGCTTCAATGTTTTCAAACTCTCACAAGAAACAGATCAAGAGGACAAGGAACTAAGCACAGATGAAAATGAGACACTGAAAGAGAAGACAAGCACTGAAGCACAGCCAGTTCATTCTGTGATCCCCTTAATTGATAAATAAGGAAAACAGCAATTGCCACAGCTCAAGGAAAAGTTGGAGGAACCTAAACCTCTAGAGGCAGGTAAAGACAGCATCACAACTCCTTTAGAAAAAGAGGTCACCGAGGGCAAGGCAACCTCAAAAGAAACAAAGAAGAAGGTACCAAGGAGGTGGAGAAACAAGAAGATCCCTACGGAAGACTTCTCTCCAGGGGATAGAGTTGTCTCAGCTTACTTCCCAGATATTCCCCCTAATCTCCCCACTGTACCATCTCAGTTACCTAAGGTCTTCACTATCAACAGAGTTCTTTCCCTGGAACATGTGGAGATCATTGATCCAACCAATGGATATAAGTCCACAGCAAGAGGGGAGGACTTTAAGCACTACCAACCACCCTGATGAAGGAAAAACGTCAAGCTAGTGACGCTAAAGAAGCGCTTCATGGGAGGCAACCCATGTTTTATATGTTTTTAGAAAATAGTAAAAAAATCAATGTTTATGAATTCCAACCCAAACTTGGTGAAGTCCTTATTGTGCAGTATATAGTGAGGAACAAGTTTGGTGTTCAAAGCAGAACTCCTGGAGCTTTGAACAAAACTTTTCATCACAAGTACTCCAAACTAAGTTTGATGTCACCCCATGGTGCCATCAATCTGCCTATAAGGATACACAAGTAGTTAGTTAGTTGAAATTCATAAATAAACAAACTCTTTTTCTTCTCTTTATTATTCTAGCCGTAGAGTTTGATTTTTATGATATTAATTCCCTTATTTTAAATCTTTATAGGAAAAAGGAAAAGAGCATTGAAGGGGATTGATTGGACAATTAAATGGGGGGAGATTCTACCACTTAATGAAGAACACTACAACATGTCTCAAGAGGGAACGCATGGGGAAACGTTGCCATGCAACATTGGAGAAGGAAGACCCTTGAAGACCAAACCAATCACTCTCATTAAGTGATGATCCTTGTCCTTCCTTCATACACAACCCCAACCGTCCATCAAGCAACAATCCTTGCAATCCACACCTTCCATCCACCCATGATCTCCCTATATAAGTGAACCTTAGTGCATGCTCATTCCTCACACTCAAATTCCCACTCTCCACACTTCATACTTTCGGCTTGCTCAACCCCCTTCATCACACTCTGTCCTAGCCAACCTATTCCTCATCTATCTGTATCCTCCACCCCCCCCTCAAAACAGCAACTCAATTCATGGCATCATCAAGCTCAAAGAGGCAAAAGAGGAAGGAACCCATAGAGAGTGTTCCTTTCGATGAGAAGAGATTCAAAACTGCCTTTCATGAACGTGAATTCAAACGGATAAGGGCCAGAAAGATATTGCCAGAGTTAATCTTCCAAATCAATGTAATTGAGTCACCACAAATTCTGGAGAAAGTCGAACAGAGGGGGTGGCAATTGCTCACAAGTCCAGAGGGGAAGATCAATGGAAACCTCATCAAAGAATTTTATGCAAATGTAGTAAGAGAAGATAAAACCAAGGCCCCAACCTTCAAAAGTTACGTGAGAGGAAAGGAGGTGGACTTCAGCCCAAATGCCATAACTAGAGCTCTTCACCTGAAATCACCTCATTTTGATGAGGACAGTTATCAGACAAGGATAAGTATAAGCCCTGATAATGATGAGCTCTCAGAGATAGTGTCAGACATCTGTGTTATAGCAGCTGACTGGGAGAGGTACACAGATGAGAGACCCAAGTTCATCAAGAGGGGAGACCTGAGCCCTGAAGCCAAGGGATGGTTCGAACTCGTAAGGAGGTCTATTCTACCAGCTGCAAATAATTCAGAGGTAAACATCAATCGAGCTACTATCGTGCATTGCTTAATACAGGGTGGGAAAATCAATGTGAATGAGCTCATCGCCGAGGGGATTCAAGATTCGGCTGAGAAGGTTGATTCAGGTGCCAGGCTTTGGTACCCCAGCACCATTCTCCGCTTATGCAATAAGGCCAAGGTAGTATTTGAGGACAGCAATCCAGACTGGGTGAACCCAGGGAGGCCAGTTACACTCGAGCGATTGGTTTATACTACACCTGCTCAGCAACAAAGAAGGCCACAAATAGGAAAACCAAAAGCAAAAGAAAGAGTTCACCAAGAGGAACCTCATTAGGAAGAATATCAACAAGGAGAGTATTATGATCCAGCCAACTTGAACATGAGTCACCTTCTAAGAGCCATTGAGGATCTGTGGATGAGACATATGGAAGGACAAGAGCAAATACTGAACCTTCAATCCAACTGGCTGAGCCAACAGGAAGCATGGCAAAAACAACAAATGGAGCAGCAACAGGAACACTACTCCCAGCTCACTCAAGCCATCAACCAAGTGAATGAGAGGTAAGAGCTTCAAGAGAAGCCCTTGCAAGAACTCAACCAGCGGCAAATAGCCCAAATGAAAACTTTCAATGAGTTCAGTGTACTCAATGAAGGAAGGCAACTACATAGGGAGGAGTTCTATGTAAACACTCAAGCCAAGTTGAATTACATGTCTAATCATTTGCATCATCTCCACTATGCCATTCCCACATATGATGAGGTCCAAAAAGAATTGGTAGAGCAAGAAGAAGGGAAGGTGAAACAGCAGAAAGAAGCACTAAAGAAGAAGATAGAAGATACTGGCTTCTGGAAAAAACTGCTTGGAAAAGGCAAGGGAAGTGGAAGTACAAGCACTCAAGAGAGACACAATGAGGACAAGCAAGGATGAGAGCATGGGCATTGGTATGCGAAATTGTTACTCAGGTTGTGAATTGTTGTTCGAAATTGATTCCCTGGCAATGGCACCAAAAACGGATGCACAGAACCATGGTCTAAACATATCTTCACAACTTCGCATAACTAACCAGCAAGTGCACTGGTCGTCCAAGTAATACCTTACGTGAGTAAGGGTCGAATCCCACGGAGATTGTTGGTATGAAGCAAGCTATGGTCACCTTGTAAATCTCAGTCAGGCAGATATAAAATAGTTATGGAGTTTTCGAAAATAATATAATAAAATAAGGATAGAAACACTTATGTAATTCATTGGTGAGAATTTCAGATAAGCGTGTAGAGATGCTTTCGTTCCTCTGAATCTCTGCTTTCCTGCTGTCTTCATCCAATCAGTCTTACTCCTTTCCATGGCTGGCTTTATGCAAGGGCATCACCGTTGTCAATGGCTACATCCCCTCCTCTTGTGAAAATGGTCCAAATGCTCTGTCACAGCACGGCTAATCATCTGAGGTTCCCGATCATGCTGGAATAGGATTCACCCTCCTTTTGCGTCTGTCACTACGCCCAGCAATCGCGAGTTTGAAGCTCGTCACAGTCATTCAATCCCAGAATCCTATTCGGAATACCACAGACAAGGTTTAGACTTTCCGGATTCTCATGAATGCCACCATCAATCTAGCTTACACCACGAAGATTCTGGTTAAGAGATCTAAGAGATACTCATTCAATCTAAGGTAGAACGGAAGTGGTTGTCAGGCACGCGTTCATAGGGAATGATGATGATTGTCACGTTCATCACATTCAGGTTGAAGTGCGAATGAATATCTTAGAAGTGAAATAAGATGAATTGAATAGAAAAATAGTAGTACTTTGCATTAATCTTTGAGGAACAGCAGAGCTCCACACCTTAATCTATGGAGTGCAGAAACTCTACCGTTTGAAAATACATAAGTGAAAGGTCCAGGCATGGCCGAATGGCCAGCCCCTCTGATCTAAGAACCAGGCATCCAAAGATGATCCAAAGATCAAAAGATAATCCAAAGATGATTCCAAAGATGTCTAATACAATAGTAAAAGGTCCTATTTATAATAAACTAGCTACTAGGGTTTATAGAAGTAAGTAATTGATGCATAAATCCACTTCTGGGGCCCACTTGGTGTGTGCTTGGGCTGAGCTTGAAGTCTACACGTGGAGCGGTCATTCTTGGAGTTGAACGCCAGCTTTTGTGCCAGTTTGGGCGTTGAACTCTACTTTGCAACTTGTTTCTGGCGCTGGACGCCAGAATTGGGCAGAGAACTGGCGTTGAACGCCAGTTTGCATCGTCTAAACTTGGACAAAGTATGGACTATTATATATTTCTGGAAATCCCTGGATGTCTACTTTCCAACGCAATTGGAATCGCGCCATTTTGATTTTTGTAGCTCCAGAAAATCCATTTTGAGTGCAGGGAGGTCAGAATCCAACAGCATCAGCAGTCCTTCTTCAACCTCTGAATCTGATTTTTGCTCAAGTCCCTCAATTTCAGTCAGAAAATACCTGAAATCATAGAAAAACACATAAACTTATAGTAAAGTCCAGAAATGTGAATTTATCATAAAAACTAATGAAAACATCCCTAAAAGTAACTAGATTCTACTAAAAACATACTAAAAATAATGCCAAAAAGCGTATAAATTATCCGCTCATCACAACACCAAACTTAAATTGTTGCTTGTCCCCAAGCAACTGAAAATCAAATAGGATAAAAAGAAGAGAATATACTATAAATTCCAAACTATCAATGAAACATAGCTCCAATCAAATGAGCGGGACTTATAGCTTTTTGCCTCTTGAATAGTTCTGGCATCTCACTTTATCCATTGAAATTCAGAATGATTGGCTTCTATAGGATTTCAGAGTTCAGATAGTGTTATTGACTCTCCTAGTTCAGTATGATGATTCTTGAACACAACTTCTTTATGAGTCTTGGCCATGGCCCTAAGCACTTTGTTTTCCAGTATTACCACCGGATACATAAATGCCACAGACACATAACTGGGTGAACCTTTTCAGATTGTGACTCAGCTTTGCTAAAGTCCCCAATTAGAGGTGTCCAGGGTTCTTAAGCACACTCTTTTTTTGCTTTGGACCTTGACTTTAACTGCTCAGTCTCAAGTTTTCACTTGACACCTTCACGCCACAAGCACATGGTTAGGGACAGCTTGGTTTAGCCGCTTAGGCCAGGATTTTATTCCTTTAGGCCCTCCTATCCACTGATGCTCAAAGCCTTGGGATCCTTTTTATTTGCCCTTGCCTTTTGGTTTTAAGGGTTATTGGCTTTTTTCTCTTGCCTCTTGGTTTTAAGAGCTTTTGGCTTTTTCTTCTTGCTTTTGCTCTCTTTTTTTTTCGCCTTTTTTTTTCTTTTTTTTTTGCAAGCTTTGTTCTTTGCTGCTTTTTCTTGCTTCAAGAATCATTTTTATGATTTTTCAGATTATCAAATAACATGTCTCCTAATCATCATTCTTTCAAGAGCCAACATATTTAACATTCTTAAACAACAACTTCAAAAGACATATGCACTGTTCAAGCATACATTCAGAAAACAAGAAGCATTGTCACCACATCAATATAATTAAGCTAAGTTCAAGGATAAATTCAAAACTCATGTACTTCTTGTTCTTTTGAATTAAAACATTTTTCATTTAAGAGAGGTGATGGATTCATAGGACATTCATAGCTTTAATACATAGTTACTAACTACTAATGATCATGTAATGAAGACACAAACATAGATAAGCACATAACATAGAAAGCGAAAAACAGAAGAAATAAGAACAAGGAATGAATCCACCTTAGTGATGGTGGCGTTTCCTTCTTGAGGAACCAATGATGTCCTTGAGCTCTTCTATGTCTCTTCCTTGTCTTTGTTGCTCCTCCCTCATTGCTTTTTGATCTTCTCTTATTTCATGAAGGATGATGGAGTGCTCTTGATGTTCCACCCTTAGTTGTCCCATGTTGGAACTTAATTCTCCTAGGGAGGTGTTGATTTGCGCCTAATAGTTTTGTGGAGGAAAATGCATTTGAGGCATCTCTGGGATCTCATGGTGATGAGCTTCCTGCGCCTCTTGAGCTCCATGGATGGGCTCTCTTGCTTGCTCCATCTTTTTCTTAGTGATGGGCTTCTCTTCCTCAATGTGAATGTCTCCTTCTATGAAAGCTCCAACTGAGTAACATAGATGGCAAATAAGATGAGGAAAAGCTAGCCTTGCCCCAAGGGAGGGCTTTTCGGCTATTTTGTAGAGTTCAAGGGAGATGACTTCATGAACTTCTACTTCCTCTCCAATCATGATGCTATGAATCATGATGGCCCGATCCACAGTAACTTCAGATCGGTTGCTAGTGGGCATGATGGAGCATTGGATGAACTCCAACCATCCTCTAGCCACAGGCTTGAGGTCCAGTCTTCTTAGTTGAACTGGCTTGCCTTTGGAGTCAATCTTCCATTGAGCTCCTTCCACACATATGTCCATAAGAACTTGGTTCAACCTTTGATTAAAGTTGACCCTTCTAGTGTAGGGGCGTTCATCTCCTTGCATCATGGGCAAGTTAAACGCCAACCTCACAATTTCCGGACTAAAATCTAGGTATTTCCTCCGAACCATTGTAATATAATTCTTTGGATTCGGGTTCTTACTTTGATCATGGTTCTTAGTGATCCATGTATTGGCATAGAACTCTTGAACCATTAAGATACCGACTTGTTGGATGGGGTTTGTTAGAACTTCCCAACCTCTTCTTTGGATTTCATGTCGGATCTCCGGATACTCATTTCTCTTGAGCTTGAAAGGGACCTCGGAGATCACTTTCTTCTTGGCCACAACATCATAGAAGTGGTCTTGATGGGCTTTGGAGATGAACCTTTCCATCTCCCATGACTCGGAGGTGGAAGCTTTTGTCTTCCCTTTTCCTCTTCTAGAGGATTCTCCGGTCTTAGGTGCCATCAATGGTAATGGAAAAACAAAAAGCTTATGCTTTTACCACACCAAACTTAGAATATTGCTCGCCCTCGAGCAAGAAAAGAAAGAATTAGATGAAGAAGAAGAAGAAAATATGGAGAAGAGGGGGGAGGTGTGTTTCGGCCAAGAAGGGAAAGAGAGGGTTGTGTTGTGTGAAAATGAAGAAGAATGGAAGGCTTTATATAGGGAAGGGAGGGGGGTAAGTTCGGCCATTTAGGGTGGGTTTGGGTGGGAAATTGATTTTTAATTTTGAAGGTAGGTGGAGTTTATGAGGTAGGTTTATGGAGAAGAGTGGATGGATGTGAGTGGTGAAGAGGTGATAGGGAAGAGAGATTGAAGTGATTGGTGAAGGGTTTTGGAGAAGAGTGTTTATGGGATTGTGTGAAAGAGGGGTGAGAAGAAGTAAGTGGAGGTAGGTGGGGATCCTGTGGGGTCCACAGATCCTAAGGTGATCCTGTGGGGTCCACAGATCCTGAGGTGCTTAAGGATTTACAACCTTGCACCAAATTAGGCATGTAAAATGCCTTTGCACACAACTCTGGTCGTTCAGCACCAGATTGGTGCTTGTTCTGTGCGTTGAACGCCCATTTGTTGCCCATTTCTGGCGTTGAACGCCAGAACCATGCTTGTTCTGGGCGTTCAGCGCCAGCTCTTCTCCAGGGTGCATTTCTGGCGTTCAAACGCCCAGATGCTGCCCATTTCTGGCGTTCAGCACCAAAACCATGCTCTGTTCTGGCGTTGAACGCCCAAAACATGCTTCTTACTGGCGTTTAAACGCCAGTAAGGTCTTCCTCCAGGGTGTGATTTTTCTTCTGCTGTTTTTGATTCCATTTTCAATTTTTATATTTATTTTGTGACTCCACATGATCATGAACCTAATAAAACATGAAAAACACTGAAAATTAGATAAATAAACATTGGGTTACCTCCCAACAAGCGCTTCTTTAATGTCAATAGCTTGACAGTGGGCTCTCATGGAGCCTCACAGATGTGCAGAGCTTTGTTGAGACCTCCCAACACCAAACTTAGAGTTTAGATATGGGGGTTTGACACCAAAATTAGAGTTTGGTTGTGGCCTCCCAACACCAAACTTAGAGTTTGACTGTGGGGGCTTTGGTTGACTCTACTTTGAGAGAAGCTTTTTATGCTTCCTCTCCATGGATGCAGAGAGAGATCCTTGAGTTGTAAACACAAGGTTGTCCTCATTCATTTGAAGGATCAATTCTCCTCTGTCCACATCAATCACAGCTCTTGCTGTAGCTAGGAAAGGTCTTTCTAGGATGATGGATTCATCCTCTTCCTTTCCAGTATCCAAGACTATGAAGTCAGTAGGGATGTAAAGGCCTTCAACCTTCACTAACACGTCCTCTACTTGTCCATAAGCCTGTTTTCTTGAATTGTCTGCCATCTCTAATGAGATTTTAGCAGCTTGCACCCCATAGATTCCCAATTTCTCTATTACAGAAAGGGGCATGAGGTTTATCCCTGAACCAAGGTCACACAGAGCCTTAAAGATCATGGTGCCTATGGTACAAGGTATTATGAACTTTCCAGGATCCTGTCTCTTCTGAGGCAATGTCAGTTGATCCAGATCACTTAGTTCATTGGTGAACAAGGGAGGTTCATCTTCCCAAGTCTCAATACCAAATAATTTGGCATTTAGCTTCATGATTGCACCAAGGAACTTGGCAGCTTGCTCTTCAGTAACATCCTCATTCTCTTTAGAAGAGGAATACTCATCAGAGCTCATGAATGGCATAAGGAGGTTCAATGGAATCTCTATGGTCTCTAGATGAGCCTCAGAGTCCTTTGGTTCCTCAGAGGGAAGCTCCTTATTGATCACTGGACGTCCCAGGAGGTCTTCCTCCTTGGGATTCATGTCCTCTCTTTCCCTTACAGGTTCGGCTATGGTGCTTATGTCAATGTCCTTGCACTCTCCTTTTGGATTCTCTTCTGTATTGCTTGGGAGAGTACTAGGAGGGATTTCAGTGATCCTTTTACTCAGCTGGCCCACTTGTGCTTCCAAATTTCTAATGGAAGACCTTGTTTCATTCATGAAACTTGCAGTGGCCTTGGATAGATCAGAGACTAAGTTTGCTAAATTAGAGGTACTTTGTTCAGAGTTATCTGTCTGTTGCTGAGTGGATGATGGAAAAGGCTTGCTATTGCTAAATCTGTTTCTTCCACCATTATTAAAGCCTTGTTGAGGCCTTTGATCCTTCCATGAGAGATTTGGATGATTTCTCCATGATGGATTATAGGTGTTTCCATATGGTTCACCCATGTAATTTACCTCTACTATTGCAGGGTTCTCAGGATCATAAGCTTCTTCTTCGTAAGAAGCCTCTTGAGTACTGTTGGATGCAGCTTGCATTCCAGTCAGACTCTGAGAAATCATATTGACTTGCTGAGTCAATATTTTATTCTGAGCCAGTATGGCATTCAGAGTATCAATTTCAAGAATTCCCTTTCTTCATAGGCGTCCCATTACTCACAGGATTCCTCTCAGAAGTGTACATGAACTGGTTATTAGCAACCATGTCAATGAGTTCTTGAGCTTCTGTAGGCGTTTTCTTTAAGTGAATGGATCCACCTGCAGAAGTATCCAATGACATCTTTGATAGCTCAGATAAACCATCATAGAATATATCCAGGATGGTCCATTCTGAAAGCATGTCAGAAGGACACTTTTTGGTCAGCTGCTTGTATCTTTCCCAAGCTTCATAGAGGGATTCACCTTCTTTCTGTCTGAAGGTTTGAACGTCCGCTCTAAGCTTGCTCAGCTTTTGAGGAGGAAAGAACTTGGCTAAGAAAGCCGTGACCAGCTTATCCCAAGAGTTCAGGCTATCTTTGGGTTGAGAGTCCAACCAAACTCTAGCTCTGTCTCTTACAGCAAAAGGGAAAAGCATTAGCCTGTAGACTTCAGGATCTACTCCATTAGTCTTAACAGTATCACAGATCTACAAGAATTCAGTTAAGAACTGAAAAGGATCTTCAGATGGAAGTCCATGAAACTTGCAGTTCTGCTGCATCAGAGAAACTAGCTGAGGTTTCAGCTCAAAATTGTTTGCTCCAATGGTAGGGATGGAGATGCTTCTTCCATGTAAATTGGAATTTGGTGCAGTAAAGTCACCAAGCATTCTCCTTGCATTATTGTTGTTGGGTTCGGCTGCCATCTCCTTTACTTGTTCGAAATTTTCAATAAGGTTGTCTCTGGATTGTTGTAATTTAGCTTCTCTTAGTTTCCTCTTCAGAGTCCTTTCAGGTTCTGGATCAGCTTCAACAAGAATACCTTTTTCTTTTTTCCTGCTCATAAGAAAGAGAAGAGAACAAGAAAAGAAGAGGAATCCTCTATGTCACAGTAAAGAGGTTCCTTATTGTTAATAGAAGAAGAAATAATTAGAAGGAGATGAGGGAGAAGGATTTTCGAAAATTATTTTTGAAAAAGAGTTAGTGATTTTCGAAAATGGTTTTTGAAAAAGGTTAGTAATTTTCGAAAATTAAAATAAAAAATTAAAATAATTAGTTAATTAAAAAGAAATTTTGAAAAAGGGGGAAGATATTTTCGAAAATTAGAGAGAGAGAGAGAGTTAGTTAGGTGGTTTTGAAAAAGATAAGAAACAAACAAAAAGTTAGTTAGTTAGTTGAAACAAATTGAAAATCAATTTTGAAAAGATAAGAAGATAGGAAGTTAGAAAAGATATTTTGAAATCAAATTTTTGAAAAAGATAAGATATGAAGATATTTTTGAAAAGATATGATTGAAATTAGTTTTTGAAAAAGAATTGATTTTTAAAATCTCAATTAATGACTTGATTCACAAGAAATCGCAAGATATGATTCTAGAACTCAAAGTTTGAATCTTTCTTAACAAGTAAGTAACAAAATTGAAATTTTTGAATAAAAACATTAATTGATATTGTTATTTTCGAAAATTTGATGTAAAATTAAGAAAAAGATTTTTGAAAAATATTTTTAAAATTTTCGAAAATAACTAAGAAAAATGAAAAAGATTTGATTTTGAAAAAGATTTTGAAAAAGATAAGATTGAAAATTTGATTTGACTCATAAAAACAACTAGATTTTAAAATTTTTTTGAAAAGTCAAATCTAATTTTCGAAATTTTAAGAAGAAAAAGGGAAAGATATTTTTTTTATTTTTGAATTTTTATGATGAGAGAGAAAAACAAGAAAAATGATGCAATGCATGAAAGTTATGGATCAAAACAATGAATGCATGCAAGAATGCTATGAATGTCAAGATGAACACCAAGAACACTGAACACTATGAAGATCATGATGAACATCAAGAACACATTTTTGAAAAATTTTTAATGCAAAGAAAACATACAAGACACCAAACTTAGAATTCTTTAATGCTTAGACATAAAGAATTCAGGAATGCATATGAAAAACAAGAAAAGACACAAAACATGCAAATGCAAAGAACAAACAAGAAGACTTACCAAGAACAACTTGAAGATCATGAAGAACACTATGAATGCATGATTTTTTTTTTTGAAAAATGCAAGATGCACATGCAATTGACACCAAACTTATAACATGACTCAAGACTCAAACAAGAAACACAAAAAATATTTTTGATTTTTATGATTTTTTTCGAAAATTATTTGAAAAACAAAAATAAGGATTCCAAAATTTTTAATATGAATTCCAGGAATCTTATGCTCTTTAGTCTAAAGCTCCAATCAAAGGGTCAGGCATGGCTTAATAGCCAGCCAAGCTTTAGTAAAAATATGAGTGTAATTCATTCAATTTTTTTAAGCCAAAACCTCTGTCCAAAAGACTTTAGACATGGTTTTATAGCCAGCATGCTTCAACATGCTTCATGAAACTCTAGAATTCATTCTTAAAAATTCTGAAGAAAAATATATTTTTGAAAATATTTTTATTTTAAAATTTTTTTTTGAAAACAAAGGAGAAATTTTTTGAAATATTTTTTGAAAATTTTTTGAAAAGAAAACAAAAAGAAAGTTACCTAATCTGAGCAACAAGATGAACCGTCAGTTGTCCAAACTCGAACAATCCCCGGCAACGGCGCCAAAAACTTGGTATGCGAAATTGTTACTCAAGTTGTGAATTGTTGTTCAAAATTGATTCCCTGGCAATCGAACCAAAAACAGATGCACAGAACCATGGTCTAAACATATCTTCACAACTTCGCATAACTAACCAGCAAGTGCACTGGTCGTCCAAGTAATACCTTACGTGAGTAAGGGTCGAATCCCACGGAGATTGTTGGTATGAAGCAAGCTATGGTCACCTTGTAAATCTCAGTCAGACAGATATAAAATAGTTATGGAGTTTTCGAAAATAATATAATAAAATAAGGATAGAAACACTTATGTAATTCATTGGTGAGAATTTCAGATAAGCGTGTAGAGATGCTTTCGTTCCTCTGAATCTCTGCTTTCCTGCTGTCTTCATCCAATCAGTCTTACTCCTTTCCATGGCTGGCTTTATGCAAGGGCATCACCGTTGTCAATGGCTACATCCCCTCCTCTTATGAAAATGGTCCAAATGCTCTGTCACAGCACGGCTAATCATCTGAGGTTCCCGATCATGCTGGAATAGGATTCACCCTCCTTTTGCGTCTGTCACTACGCCCAACAATCGCGAGTTTGAAGCTCGTCACAGTCATTCAATCCCAGAATCCTACTCGGAATACCACAGACAAGGTTTAGACTTTCCGAATTCTCATGAATGCCGCCATCAATCTAGCTTACACCATGAAGATTCTGGTTAAGAGATCTAAGAGATACTCATTCAATCTAAGGTAGAACGGAAGTGGTTGTCAGGCACGCGTTCATAGGGAATGATGATGATTGTCACATTCATCACATTCAGGTTGAAGTGCGAATGAATATCTTAGAAGCGAAATAAGATGAATTGAATAGAAAAATAGTAGTACTTTGCATTAATCTTTGAGGAACAGCAGAGCTCCACACCTTAATCTATGGAGTGCAGAAACTCTACCGTTTGAAAATACATAAGTGAAAGTTCCAGGCATGGCCGAATGGCCAGCCCCTCTGATCTAAGAACCAGGCGTCCAAAGATGATCCAATGATCAAAAGATAATCCAAAGATGATTCCAAAGATGTCTAATACAATAGTAAAAGGTCCTATTTATAATAAACTAGCTACTAGGGTTTACAGAAGTAAGTAATTGATGCATAAATCCACTTCTAGGACCCACTTGGTGTGTGCTTGGGCTGAGCTTGAAGTCTACATGTGGAGAGGTCATTCTTGGAGTTGAACGCCAGCTTTTGTGCCAGTTTGGGCGTTGAACTCCACTTTGCAACTTGTTTCTGGCGCTGGACGCCAGAATTGGGCAGAGAACTGGCGTTGAACGCCAGTTTGCGTCATCTAAACTTGGGCAAAGTATGGACTATTATATATTGCTGGAAATCCCTGGATGTCTACTTTCCAACGCAATTGGAAGCGCGCCATTTTAATTCTTGTAGCTCCAGAAAATCCATTTTGAGTGCAGGGAGGTCAGAATCCAACAGCATCAGCAGTCCTTCTTCAACCTCTGAATCTGATTTTTGCTCAAGTCCCTCAATTTCAGCCAGAAAAAACCTGAAATCACAGAAAAACACACAAACTCATAGCAAGGTCCAGAAATGTGAATTTATCATAAAAACTAATGAAAACATCCCTAAAAGTAACTAGATTCTACTAAAAACATACTAAAAACAATGCCAAAAAGCGTATAAATTATCCGCTCATCAGGCATCCACATGAATGACAGGTGGTGGAGTTCTTTTTAGTCCATCGTTTTCTATGCTTTAAATAAGGAAGATCTTGTATGAAATAGAACATGCTTCCATGTTAGTTTGAATCTTTTTCAATTCTGTCTTTTAAGTCTTTGGTATTGAAGAAGGTCTCTGTGTGCTAGTCTTTATGTCAATGCATCCTTGCTTTACTTACTTGTATGCTTGTTCCTTTTGAATCAAATGAAGAGAGAATGTTTATGTTTCAAAAGACCAGAGTAGAGTTCATACTATGGAGTACATTCATGAGTTTGTGGTATGATCATAAGTTAGCTAAGTTGGTTTAACCATAAGGTGGGATGACAACTATCTGGCCTGAATACTTTGCTTTGAATATACTCATGAGACTAAGTATATGACAAGATCCTAATAAGAGAAAGAGAAAAGAATAATGAAAGTGGAAAAACAAAAGAAAAAGAGTAAGCAATAAGGCTAGGCACCAATGGTTTTGATCTTAAGATATGTGTCTGTGGTGTTCCTGTATGAGGGATCTACTTGGATGAATAAGCTCTTAGGGGTGCTTTATCACTTGGTAACCTGGGTTAACTAACCCGGGATTATCAGCTGAAAGTCCATTATCAAGAGTAACCCTCACCACAGAGCATTTAGTAACCCAAAGAGGTGCTGGACACCAAGGTCTCAAGAAGGAAAATAAATGAACTATATGCCTGTGGTGTGTATGTATGGGGGAGAGACTTGAGGGAGTAAGTCCTTAGGGGTGCTTCAACACCTAGCACCTTGAACCAACTGGTTCGGGAGTGTTGGCTAAAAGCTTATCTTAAAAAGTTGCCCCCCCACAGAGCACTTAGCCTAAGAACACCAATAAGCTCTGAAATGACAATAAAGGGATCAATGAATAAAAGTCTCATGGGATGTAAGCAAAGTGAGTGTTTTAGGACATGATAAAGGTCTGAAAGCCAGTAAAGGAATGAACCTAAGTTGCTATGCATGAAACCACCATAAATTCAGTGATATGACTTCCACAAGAATGACTCATTTCTCTTGGCATTCCATTCATCATTCTCTTGTTCCAGTACTTGCTTAGGGACAAGCAAGCTTTAAGTTTGGTGTTGTGATGCTAGGGCATCTTGGCCAGTTTCACTGACCTTTTTTTTACTGTTTTTAGGTTAGTTTCATGCATTCCCTTAGGAAATAAGCTAGTTTTGGGTATATATTCACTTACACCTTGATTCAAGCATACATTGTACATTTTACATTATTTCATGAGGATTTTGCATGAGTTTAGTGACAAATTGTATGTTGCATTACCCATGACTTGGACTAGAACTTTGATGCACTCTATTGCTTGATTTCAGGACCAAAGGAAGCAAGTAATGGGAGGTAACTTGCAAAGTTGATGAGAAAAGTGATTGCCAATAACGCTCTCGAAGCCATCATTGACCACGTTAAGAGTCACGTAACTAAGTTAACGTGAACTCTAACGTGGAGAGGGAAAGTTGAGCCAACGTTAATGACACTTAACATTGTCACTAACGTTGGCAAATGCTCATAAGTGGCCACGTTAGAGTCCACGTTAACTTAGTTAACGTGGCCTCTAACGTTAAAAGGGGGAGGAAACGCCAACGTTAGTGACATTCAACATTGTCACTAACGTTGGCCTAAGGAGAAACATACCGCGTTAACTCCCACGTTAACTTGGTTAACGTGGGAGCTAACGTAAGAAGCAAGAGTGGTCGACAACGTTAGTGACACCGAACATTGTCACTAACGTTGGAAGCAACCACACAACCCCCCAAGGAGCCACGTTAACTTCCACGTTAACTTAGTTAACGTGGAAGCTAACGTTGATGAGTGAAAGAAACACCAACGTTAGTGACATTCAACATTGTCACTAACGTTGGGGATGGCTAAGCATGGCCACGTTAGAAGCCACGTTAACCTAGTTAACGTGGACTCTAACGTGAGACATAGGGGCACCTTGGAACGTTAGTGACAATGTTGAGTGTCACTAACGTTCTCGAAGGATGGCAAGCCCACGTTAAAGAGCCACGTTAACTAAGTTAACGTGGGCTCTAACGTGGGAACAAAGGGGGCTTTTCAAAGTTATTGGGAATGTTAAGTCTCAATAACGTGTGCGAAGGACTTAGAGGCAACGTTAGTGGCAATGTTTATGCCACTAAACGTTGAAGTTAACGTGGCTTTTACTTAGGAATGTTAGTGAGAAAGTTGATTGTCACTAACGTTCTCGAACTCATATTTTCACTAAACGTTAACACCCCTAACGTCCTGAGCTAAAGTCTCTGCCCACTTCACACTTTCTCTCTGCAAGTAAAGCCAAGCCCAAATGAAGAAGAGAACTACTTCAAACTCAAGATCCAAAGGCCCAAGACTTGAAGAGCCAACTAGAAGCTGAGAAAAGTAGTATATATAGGAGTAGCTTTGAATTGTAAAAAAAAAAGTTCAGAAAGTTGGAAAAGAGAACTACTTTCTGTATTTTACCTTCTCTGCATTTTTCTAGTTTTATGATGTATTCTCTATCTTTGTTTTCATTTTCTAGAGCTATGAATAACTAAACCCCTTTCATTGGGTTAGGGAGCTCTGTTGTAATTTGATGGATCAATACTAATTTTCATTATTCTTCTTCTATCTTTTCTGTTGATTTTACTTGAAAGCTTTCGATCTTCATCCAATTGGGTAGTTATCTTGGAAAAGAAGCTATTCAAACTTGGTTCTCTTCTGAACCTTGAAAGAGGAATGAAGAGATCAAGCTAGAAATGATTTCTCATGCTGGACCAAATTGGGTTTGGATGGGTATGTGACTATAACCCTCTCAATACTTGATTTGGGAAATGCATGTTGTATAATCAGTGACCATACTTCATCTCTTCTCATGAGCAATTGACCAAGGAATTGGCTATTGATCAAGATTTGAGAGATTAAATTTGTAATTCAATCAATTAAGATTGCCAAGGAGATCAATGAGTGCATTGATTGAGGAAGAGATGAAAATGAACTTGATCCAGAGAATTGCAACATCTCCTAAGCCCAATGAACTCCCCATCTCTAATCTTACCCATTCTCTTTAATTTCTGCCATTTACTTTTATGAGCAAATCCCCCATTCCCATTTACAATTCTGCAATTTAATTTCAGTCATTTACTTCCAGTCCTTTAATTCTAGCATTTACTTTTCTGTTATTTACATTCCCGCCATTTTATTTTCTGCAATTCTCAACCCAAATTCTGGATTCGCTCAACTAGAACATTCTTCTAATTAAAGTTGCTTGATCAATCAATCCCTGTGGGATTCGACCTCACTCTATTGTGAGTTTTTACTTGACGACAAATTCGGTACACTTGCCGAAGGAAATTTGTTGAGAGACAGTTTCCACCCGCATCATGCCTTTGTATGCAAAATTCCTCAAAGAACTCATCAACAAGAAGAGAAGCTAGAATGAAAAGGAGACAGTGATCCTAACCCAAGAATGTAGTGCTGTAATCCAAATAGGTCTCCCACCAAAATCCAAAAACCCAGGAAGCTTCATCCTATTATGCACCATATGCAACATGATATTGGAAAGGGCTCTCTGTGATTTAGGTGCCAGCATCAACTTGATGCCTTTCTCATTGATGGAAAAACTTGCAATATAAGAAGTTAAGCCTACCAAAATGTCACTTCAAATGGCTGATAAATCACTCAAGATACCTAATGGAGTTGTAGAAAACTTATTGGTGAAGGTTAGAGAATTCATTTTCCCTGCTGAATTTGTTATCTTGGACATGGAAGAAGAGGGACACAACTCAATCATCTTGGGGCGACCTTTCTTAGCCACAGCAAAAGCTATCATTGATGTAGAGAAAGGAGAAATGATCCTCAGGGTGCATGATGAACAAATGATCATCAATATCTTTAAATCCATGCAATACTCCCCTGAGAAAGAAAAGCATATGAGAGTGAAAATGGTAGAAGACTTGGTGGAAGTACATGAAGCCTAAGGTCAGTAGGAACAAGAAGAAGAGATAGAAGCAGATCAAGATGTCTTAGAGGAACAAGTGACTGAAATTTCCTCTGAAGGCAAGATAGAAGAGAAGTCAAAACAAAAGCTGAAACCTCTTCCTCCACATCTTAATTATGCATTCCTTGGTGAAGAGGATATATTTCCAGTAATCATCAACTCTACCTTGAGTAAAGAGGAAGAAGAAAAGCTCCTTGTTGTATTGAAAGCCCACAAAGATGCATTGGGATGGACATTGATGACTTGAAAGGCATCAGCCCTGCCACATGCATGCACAAGATACTCTTGGAAAAAAATTATAGGCCAGTCATGCAACCTCTGATAAGACTGAACCCCGTAATAAAAGAAGTTGTTCAAAAAGAAGTAATGAAGCTATGTAAGGCTGGGATCATTTACCCCATCTCTGATAGCCCATGGGTTAGTCCAGTTCAAGTGGTGCCAAAGAAAGGTGGCATGATTGTCATTGTCAATGAGAAGAATGAGCTCATTCCCACAAGAACAGTGATAGAGTGGAGGATGTGTATTGATTATAGAAGGTTGAATGATGCCACAAGGAAGGACCACTTCCTTCTTCCTTTCATTGACCAAATGCTTGAAAGGTTGGCTGGCCATGCTTACTACTGCTTCCTGAATGGATACTCTGGCTACAATCAAATAGTGGTTAACCCCATGGATTAAGAGAAGACCTCATTCACTTGTCCCTTTGGAGTCTTTGCATATAGAAGAATGCCATTTGGGTTATGTAATGCCCCAGCTACCTTTCAAAGATGCATGTTATCAATCTTTTCAGATATGGTAGAAAAATTTATTAAAGTCTTTATGGACGACTTCTCTGTTTTTGGTAATTCTTTCAACGTACACTTGCTTGCACCATCTTACCCTAGTCTTGAAAAGATGCCAAGAAACTAATTTGGTTTTAAATTGGAAAAAATGTCATTTCATGGTACCTGAAAGAATTGTTCTTGGTCATAAAATTTCAAGTAAGGGTATAGAAGTTGACATGGCAAAAGTAGAAATAATAGAAAAGCTTCCTTTACCAACTAATGTGAGAGCTGTCAGAAGTTTCTTAGGTCATGCTAGTTTTTATAGGAGATTCATCAAAGATTTTTCAAAAATAGCCAAACCACTAAGCAATTTACTGGTGGTTGATAATTCTTTTATCTTTGATGAAAGCTGTAAGCATGCCTTTGAAACTTTAAAAACTAAACTCACCACAGCACCAATCATCACACCCCCAAATTGGGAATTGCCTTTTGAACATATGTGTGATGCAAGTGACTTTGCAATTGGTGCTGTGTTGGGACAAAGGAAGGGCAACTTGCACCATGTCATCTACTATGCAAGCAAAGTATTGAATGAAGCACAGAAAAATTACACCACGACAGAGAAGGAATTATTAGCTGTGGTTTATGCATTTGATAAGTTTAGACCATACTTGATTGGATCTAAAATTATGGTTCATACTAATCATGCTGCCCTTAAGTATCTGATGTCAAAACAGGGTGCCAAACCAAGGCTAATTAGATGGATATTACTTCTACAGGAGTTTGACATTGAGATAAAAGATAGAAAGGGGAGTGAAAATCAGGTTGCTGATCACTTATCAAAGCTGCCACAAGGAACAAATCAAGAAGCTTTCCATCCAATGAATGAAAGCTTTCCAGATGAATACCTCTTGCAAATTCAACAAGCTCCTTGGTTTGTAGATATTGCAAACTACAAGGTTGGAAGGAAGATTCCCCAAGAATTCACCAAGCAACAAGTGAAGAAGCTGCTCAATGAAGCTAGGAAATTCTTATGGGACAAGCCATTCTTGTTCAGGAGGTGTCCAGATAGAACGATTAGAAGGTGTGTTCCTGAAAATGAAATAAGAGACACACTATGGCATTGTCATAGCGCAGCTTATGGTGGTCACTTTGGACCAGAGAGGACGGCTGCCAAGGTGCTTCAAAGTGGATTTTATTGAGCAACCATATTCAAGGATGCCAGAGAGTTTGTTCACCAATGCAATGAGTGCCAAAGAGCTAGAGGATTGACAAGGAGGAATGAGATGCCTCAAAACTTTATTCTAGAAGTAGAGCTATTTGATCTTTGGGGCATAGATTTCATGGGCCCTTTTCCCCATCATACTCCTTCAAATACATACTGGTGGCAGTAGAATATGTTTCAAAGTGGGTGTAGGCCATAGCAACAACTACATGTGATGCACAAATCGTTCTTCAATTCCTTAAGAAGCACATTTTCACTAGATATGGGGTGCCTAAGGGACTTGACAATGATGGTGGTAGCCACTTTTTCAACAAGCAAATGGAGAAACTACTGCACAAATATGGAGTAATTCATAAACTAGCTACACCTTATCACCCACAGACCAATGGCCAAGCTGAGCTTGTGATGAGTCCATATTTGATGGTATATTTTGACTCAATATGGATGGATTCTAGCACATGAACTTACACTTAAGCACCAAAATAGCATACTTTTATGTTTTGTCCCTAATTTGATCCTAAATGTGAAACATGCAATTTTGTTCTTTAATAGAGCAATTTAAGCCCACCTTTGTGTCATTCGATGCCGTGATCTATTTTGTGAGTGATTTCAGGTCATTTAAGCAAGAATGGATAGCCAAAAGTGGAAGAAAGCATGTACAAGGGAAAACACATGAAGAAAACAAGGAAAAGCACACACAGCGAAGTGTGCATGCGCAAACCCCTGCGTGCGCGCGCACAAGCGAGAATTTCCACGTGTGCGTATGCACGCACCTGTGTGTACACACAGGTCAATTTTCAGCCACGTGTTCAGACGCACACGTCTGTACGTCCGCACAGGTCCCTGCACGTGATTTCATTGATGAAACACGTGCTGCGTGAATTTGGAGGCCTCTTGGCCCATTTCGGAAGGCTGGAATGCTGTTTTGGGGTGCTATACGAAGGAGAATTCATCACTTATGAAAGGGGCCTCACTTAGATAGTTTTAGAGAGTAATTAGGAGTAGGAATAGGAGTAGTGTAGCATTGCTCTCTTAGGGTTTAATTTCCATTTCTATTGTAGCATTTTATAGCAAGCTTTGATTTTGGATTTTCCTTCTTTAATTGTAAGTACTCTCAATTTTCTCTTTAATTAAAGCACTTTTACTTTCATTTCCTTTTGGTTCAAGTTACTTTGTTCATATTGCAATTTTGTGTTTCTTATTGTTTGAATTCTTGTTTATGTTTGGTTTTGTTGATAGTTGGTTATAGTTTTCCATTTTACTTTGCAATTTTCCATGTTTTACTTTTATGCATACAACATGTTTGTGAAAATGCCAACTCTATATTTTGAGTAGATTTTCCCACCTTGGCTTGTGGTTTGAATTCCTAGGATACAAGAGTCATAATGTCTGACATTTAGTGGTAATTCTTGGGTAGTTAGTTGACTCTTATTTCCATTGACGCTAGCCTTTTATCAACTAGTTTGGTTAGTTAGGACTTATGGATTAAGGTCAATTATGCTTGCTTGACTTACTCCTCTATGGTTGGGGTTGACTAGGCGAGATTGACTCATCATAATTACCATAGTCGTGGTTACGGAGATGATAGGACTTCTTGGATACTCATTCCCAAGTCAATGTTCATTATTTCCTTTATAGCATTTTCACTAGTTTTGATCTTATTTACCTTTGCTTGCATTAATTTCCAATTTTGATTATTGCTTGGTTCTTTTAATCTTTAGTTCTTTGATTGCACAATGCCCCCTTTTTGTCACCCTTAATAACCGGAAGAATAACATTTCATTTGCATTCCTAGGGAGAACGACCCGAGGTTGAATTACTCTTGATCTCAGTTACTTTGTATTGAAATTATTATTTGATTGATGCTCAATTGTTGGGTTTGGACTATACTTACAATGGACAGTTTCTACTTTTAAAGTGAAAATTCAAACCTATGCATTTGGCCAACCGTCAAATTTGGCGCCGTTGCTGGGGAATGCTAACGGTGTTATATCTTTTGGTTGTTGTAAATATGTTAATAGTGTAAATAGCTCTTTTTGGTTGTTTGTTTGCTTTTCCTAGTAGGTTTTTGTTTACATTTTCTATGACTTTTTCACACCATCACCACAATGCACCCCAATGGGACCCAAACACTTATCTTTATAGTCACCAATCTTATACACCACCCCCTCACTACATACAAAACTAACACCTTAACCCTCATGAGTTTAATTGTCAACCTTCATCACCTCAATCCTCATCTTCATATATGGATCAAGCCACACAAGAATTACTTTTCATGCCCATTCAAGAACAACAAGAGTTCTGGAAGAAGCAAGAGCAAGTTATATCTACCTTAGCAAGAGCTTTGGATCAAGTAGCTTCATTGCATTCATGCCACAAGCAAAAAATCCTAGTGTATAAATGTGTGGAACTAAGTGAAAAGTGTGGAGTGAAAGAAGAATTGCAAAATCAAGAAGAAGATGTCAAGTCACCACATGAAGTGCAAGAAGAGGTAAATGAAGAGTGGGTAGGAATTGATCAAGAGGATTCCATCATTCAAGATTTTTTGTCCAACTTGGGTAATTCCTTCTATGACGTTCATGAACCTCCACTATTAAGTTTGGAAGGAGATGTTGATGTGGACTTCGCTCAACCTCCAATTTTTTACTTGAGTGATGATGAAGAAGATTCAATAGAGGTTGAGGAAGATTATAGTTGCGAAGAAGTGAAGATAGTTGTGCAATAATGAATTCAGTGGTTGGAGACTTCTCCAACAAGATTTCTTGGCCCACATCAATATGCCATTTTGGAAACGGATAGTCAACTTTGAACTTTTCTTGGAGTAGTGGATGGTGAAGAGAAGAATGTTGATTGGCCAAGCCACGGAATGTTCATCAAGGGAGCCAACTTAACATTTGGAGCTCAATTATGGTTCAAGAGTCAATACAGTAGATTCCGGGGAGTGCACAAGTATATCAATGGTGTTAGAGAAACTCAAGTGTGGGATCCGGGCATATGTTTCAAGAGTCAACAAGGTTGGATCCTAAATGCTTGCTTGAAGTCTCTTAAGAGTTTGACACAATCAAATTGGGACCCCGGAGGTCGAATCAATAGCAAACTTGGTTGGAGATTCAAGGAGGAGTGGAAGCATAAGCCGCCCTAACAAATATCTCCTCACCAAGTCCAACTTAGGACTATAAACCAAAGTGTTAGGTGGGAGACACCCCACCATGGTAATATTCTTCTAATTTTTTCTCTTTTACTTTTTGTTTCATGAATAATTGGCTATATATTGCTTAGTTGGTTGGATTTATTTTGATGGTTTTTAAGTAATTTTAGTGAAATAATATATTTTTGGGAGTTTTATGATGTTTTGGGACTTGAAAACTTGTTTGGGATGTCAAGTTTATTGCCTTAGAGGCAAAATTTTTGTTGCAGGAATAGAGACCTGTGCATACATGATGAACGGATAATTTATACCCTTTTTGGCATTGTTTTTATGGAGTTTTTAATATGTTTTAGTTACTTTTTATTATATTTTTATTAGTTTTAATTCAAAAATCACATTTCTAGACTTTACTATGAGTTTGTGTATTTTTTGTGATTTCAGGTATTTTCTGGCTGAAATTGAGGAACTTGAGCAAAAATCTGATTCAGAGACTGAAAAAGGACTGCAGATGCTGTTGGATTCTGACCTCCCTACACTCGAAGAAGATTTTCTGGAGCTAAAAAAGCCCAATTGGCGCACTCTCAAATGAGTTGGAAAGTAGACATCCTGGGCTTTCCACAATATATAATAGTCCATACTTTGCCAGAGATTTAATGGCTCAAACTGGCGTTCAAAATCAGCCTAAAAATTCTTGGCGTAAAATGCCCAAACTGGCACCAGAATTGGAGTTAAACGCCCAAACTGGCACCAAAGCTGGCGTTTAACTCCAGGAACAGCCTAAGCACGTAAAAGCTTCAATGCTCAGTCCAAGCATGATGCGCATAAACTTGTTATGCTACGATTTAGGAAATTGCACGATCGGCAAAATTCCTTCCGGCAAGTGCACCGGTTATCGTCAAGTAAAAACTCACAATAGAGTGAGGTCGAATCCCACAAGGATTGGTTGAGTGAGCAATTCGGATTAGAAGTATGTTCTAGTTGAGCGGAATCAAGATTTAGATGAGAATTGCGGAATGTAAAATTGCATGAATTAAAGAGCGAGAAGCTAAATTGCTGAAATTAAAAGGGATGGGGTGATTGCATGAATTTAATTGCAGAATGTAAAGAGAAAGTGGTAGATCAGAAATGGGGAATTCATTGGGTGTTAGGAGATATTGAGATCTCCGAATCAAAACATTTTTATTCCTTCCTCAACCAATGCATTCATTGAATTTTTCTTGGCAATCTTATATGATTGGATCCCAATCCCTTGGCTCACCAATTCTCTCTAAAAACGAACAAATTCCCAATCCCTTGGTTTAAATGTTCATAAGAAGAGATGATGCTCGATCACTGATTATACCACACAGTTTCATGAACCACAATTTGGTAGGATTACATGTCACAATATCCATCCAAACCCCAATCCAATTCACTGTGAGAAAGCTTCTCTAGCATGAATCCTCCATTCCTTTCCCAAGGTTCCGAAGGATTCCAATTATGGGTAGTTTCTTTCCCAAGACAACTACCCAATGGAATTAGATCGAGAAGCTTTCTAACAAAATTCAAGAGAAAAGATTGAAGAAGAAGATAAAACTATTATTGATTCATTGAATTACAATAGAGCTCCCTAACCCAATGAAAGGGGTTTAGTGAGTCATAGCTCTGAATTCAATTACAAAACTAAAAGAAAATGATCCCAAGTTCTCTCCGTATAAAACTCCGTCTCAGGGGATGGATTCCCCTTCAATCCCCCCCGTCTCAAATGCAGAAACTAAGGCCTTTAAATAGGCTCCCTAAATTACAAAATGAAAATGAAATTCAAAGCAAATTACAATCAAATGAAAATAAACTATTCTAGATGATTCTTGTGGCCTTGATTTGGTGTTGTTGATGGGCCTTGCTTGCTTGAAGGGTAGAGTGACATAATTGATCCAAAAAGGATAATGATCCATTAAACTACACTCAAACGTTGCACCCCCCTTTCTTGAGTCGTCCCTTTGTTCTCTTGTCAACCTTGCCAATTTGATGCCAAATATAGACTATTATACCTCGTTGGAAAGCTATGGATGTCAGCTTTCTAACGCAACTGGAAGCACCTCAATTGGATCTCTATAGCTCAAGTTATGCTTGATTGAAGGTGACAAGGTTGCTGGTTGGTTTGACAGCGTTTAAGCCAACGTTTAAGTCACTTAAACGTGCTCGAAAATGCCAATTTTGGGAGCTCAGTTGCATTGTCCACCCCATACTTCTATACATCGTTGGAAAGCTCTGGATGTCTACTTTCCAATGCAACTGGAAGCGCATCATTTGGAGTTCTACAACTCGAGTTATACTCCATGGAAGGTGAAGAGGTCAGCTGGCCTGATTGCATGTTGGTACTATGCTCTTCTATGCACATTACGGGGCTGTTTTCTCCCTCAATTTTTAGTATCCACCATGCATGCTATATATTCTTGGAAATCTCTAGATGTCTTCTTTCCAATGCATTTTGAATCACCTCATTTGGAGTTTTGTAGCTCAAGTTATTTATGTTTGAAGAAGGCATGGTCAAGCTGTTCCATATAACACGTTTAAGCTCCAGTTTAAGCTTAAACTGGAGCTTAAACGCTGGCACTCCCTGGAGGCACAAGCTCGAGCACGTTTAAGCTTCAGTTTAAGGTTAAACTGAAGCTTAAACGTGGAAATGAGAAAGCAACCCTGGAGGAGAAAAAATAGTCGAACACGTTTAAGCTCCAGTTTAAGGTTAAACTGGAGCTTAAACGTGGAAATGCTCCCTGGTGCATTTCTAATTCTGGCGTTTAACTTCCAGTTTAAGGTTAAACTGGAGGTTAAACGCCACTTTCAGCATTTCCTTAGCTCTCATGGTTTTGGCGTTTAAGCTCCAGTTTAAGCTTAAACTGGAACTTAAACTCCACATGTGATATTCAAGCTTCCTTTATTGATTTTGTTGCTTCCTTGCCTAGCCTCTTCTTCCCTGAAATCATCCAAACAACTGCATCAAAGTCTTGCAAAATTTCATGAGAAATCTTTCATTCATAGCATTCAAGGAATATAACTAAAAACTCATGGAATTTGCATCAAAATCTTCATGTTTGAATGATTTAAGACCAGCATGACTATTTGGCCCAAATGATTACTTAAGGCTCAAGAAAATGCATAAAACAACTAAAAATAACAGAAAAATGCTAGTGAAACTAGCCTAAGATGCCTTGGCATCAAAGCACACACCAAGTAGGCCCCGGAAGTGGATTTATGCACTATCTGCACCTAGTTACTTATTTTCTGGAACCCTAGGTTGCTAGTTTAATATGAAAATTACTTTTAGAGATTTATTTTAGGTCTTCCTTTGACCACCTTTAGGTCTGGGACCATATGATGTAACTTTTACACTTTGAGACCTCCATGGGAGGCTGGCCACTCGGCGATGTCTACCCTCTTTTTACTTATGTATTTTCTACGGTGGAGTTTCTACACCCCATAGATTAAGGTGTGGAGCTCTGCTGTTCTTTATGAATTAATGCAATTACTACTGTTTTCTATTCAATTCACGCCTACTTCTTCTCGAAGATATACTCTCGTACTTAATTCAGTTAAGTCATAATGAAGGGGTGACCCGTGACAATCACCCAATCTTCGTTACTCGCTTAGCCAAGGTCGCGTGCCTGACAACCACAAAGCGATCTACATGATGTTCAACGTAGTCATTGGACAACAGCTGGAGTATATTCTCTTGGGTTTCTAATCTAAGATTAGAACCTTCGTGGTATAGGCTAGAATTATTGGCAGCCATTCTTGGGATCCGGAAAGTCTAAACCTTGTCTGTGATATTCCGAGTAGGATCCAGGATCCGGAAAGTCTAAACCTTGTCTATGGTATTCTTAATAGGATCTGAGAAGGGATAACTGTGACGAGCTTCAAACCTGCGAATGTGGGGCACAAGTGACTGTGTGCAAAAGAACAATGGTTCTATTCCGACGCTAGCGGGAACCGACAGATGATTAGCCGTGCGGTGACAGCGCATATGGATTTATTTTCATCCCAAAGGATCATACAGCTTGCCATGGAAGGAGGTAACGCATGGTTGGAAGAAAGCAGTAGGAAAGCAGAAGTTCAGAAGCAACTAAGCATCTCCAGATGCTTATCTGAAATTCCCACCAATGAATTACATAAGTATCTCTATTTTATTTTCTATTTTATTTATATTTTAATTATCAAAACCTCATAACCATTTGAATCTGCCTGACTGAGATTTACAAAGATGACCATAGCTTGCTTCAAGCCGACAATCTCCGTGGGATCGACCCTTACTCACGTAAGGTATTACTTGGACGACCCAGTGTACTTGTCGGTTAGTTGTGCGGAGTTGTGAAAAAGAGTTGAGATTATGATTGTGCGTACCAAGTTGTTGGCGCCATTGAGACCACAATTTCGTGCACCAAGTTTTTGGCGCCGTTGCCGGGGATTGTTCGAGTTTGGACAACTGACGGTTCATCTTGTTGCTCAGATTAGGTAATTTTATTTTAATTTTAAGCTTTTTGTTTTTATTCTTTTTATTTTCGAAAAAAATTTCAAAAAAAATAATAAAAATAAATTATTCTATGTTCTTCAGAATTTTTAAGAATGAACTCTAGAGTTTCAGATGACGCTTTTATCATCACAGGAGCTAATTGATTCCCATCAATTTGGCTGTTGTATGTAATGTCCTGCTGAAGCTTGGCTAGTCATGTCTAATCTTTTTAGACTGAAGCTTTAGACTAACATTGCATGATTCCTGGAATTCGTATTAAAAATTTTGAATTTCTTTATTTTCTTTTTCCAAGTAATTTTTGAAAAATAAAAAAAATTAATAAAACCATAAAAACCAAAAAGAATTTTGTGTTCCTTGTTTGAGTCTATGGTCAAATTTTAAGTTTGGTGTCAATTGCATTTTTCTTATTTTCGAAAATTGATGCATGGTGTTCTTCATGATCTTCAAGTTGTTCTTGATAATTTTCCTTATTTGATCTTTACATTTTCTTGTTTTGTGTCTTTTCTTGTTTTTCATATGCATTCTTGAATTATTAGTGTCTAAAGAATAAAAAAAAATTTTAAGTTTGGTGTCTTGCATGTCTTTCTTTTCTTAAAAATTTTCAAAAATAAGTTCTTGATGTTCATCATGATCTTCAAAGTGTTCTTGGTGTTCATCTTGACATTCAAAGTATTCTTGCATGTTTTCCTTGTTTTGATTCATAATTTTTATGTTATGTGTCACTTAGATATTTTTCTCTTTCCTCATTAAAATTCAAAAATAAAAAAAATATCTTTCCCTTATTCCACTCATAATTTTCGAAATTTTAGATTGATTTAGTCATAAAGTTTTAAAATTTAGTTGTTTCTTATTAGTCATGCCAAATTTTCAAATTTAAAAATTCTATCTTTTCAAACTTTTTTTTTTCAAAAATCAAATCTTTTTCAATTTCCTTCTTAATATTTTCGAAAATTTTAAAATTTGATTTTCAAAATCTTTTTCTCATTTTTATTTCAAAATTTTTGAAATTAATGCTAGCAATTAATATTTTGATTTAAAAATTTTCAAGTTGTTACTTGCCTATTAAGAAAGGATCAATTTTTAAATTCTAAAATCATATCTTTTAGTTTCTTATTAGTCAAGTAATCAGCTTTAATTTCAAAAATCAAATCTTTTTAATTTCCTTTTCAAATCTTTTTTAAAATGATTTTCAATCATATCTTTTTCAAAATTTAATTTCAAAATATTTTTCTAACTTCTTATCTTTTCAAAATTGATTTTCAAATCTTTTTCAATTAACTACTTGGCTTTTTGTTTGATTTTAAAAAATTTTTTATTTCAATCATATCTTTTTCAAAACAACCTAACTACTTTTCTCTCTCTAATTTTCGAAAACTACTAACCCCTTTTTCAAAATTCTTTCTAATTAACTAATTAATTTTAGGTTCTAATTTTATTTTGTTTCTTTTTTTAATTTTTGAATTCTAACTAATAATTAAAATAAAAACAAAAATATTTTTCTTTTTTATTTAATTAGATTTGAATTCTTCTCTCTCTCATCTCTTTCTATTTATTTATTTAATTACTAACACTTCTCTTCTTCTTAAAAATTTGAACACCCTTTCCTTCTCTGTGTTCGAATTCTCCACTTCTTTTCTCTACATCATTCTTCTATTCTTCTCTTCTTCTACTCACATAAAGGAATCTCTATACTGTGACATAGAGGATTATTCTTCTTTCTCTGTTCTCTTCGTTTTCATATAAGCAGGAGCAAGGATAAGAAAATTCTTGTTGAAGCTGATCCGAAACCTGAAAAGACTCTAAAGTGGAAGCTAAGAGAAGCTAAGGCACAACACTCTAGAGAGGACCTAACAGAATTTTTTGAAAAAGAAGAAGAGATGGCCGAACCCAATAACAATGGTGGAGATGCAAGGAAGATGCTTGGTGACTTTATTGCACCATCTTCTGACTTCTGTGGAAGAAGCATCTCAATTCCTACAATTGAAACAAACAACTTTGAGCTTAAGCCTCAATTAGTTTCTCTAATGCAATAGAATTGCAAGTTTCATGGACTTCTATTGGAAGATCCTCATCAGTTTTTAGCTAAATTCTTGCAAATCTGTGGCACTGTTAAGACCAATGGGGTTAATCCTGAGGTCTACAGACTGATGCTTTTCCCCTTTGCTGTAAGAGACAGAGCTAGGACATGGTTGGACTCACAACCTAAAGATAGCCTAAAATCTTGGGAAAAGCTGGTCAATGCCTTCTTGGCCAAATTCTTTCCACCTCAAAAGTTGAGCAAGCTTAGAGTGGAAGTCCAAACCTTCAGACAGAAGAAAGGTGAATCCCTCTATGAAGCTTGGAAAAGATACAAGCAACTGATCAGAAGGTGTCCTTTTGACATGTTTTCAGAATGGAGCATCATATGTATATTCTATGATGGTCTGTCTGAATTGTCCAAGATGTCATTGGACCACTCTGCTGGTGGATCTCTTCATTTAAAGAAGACGATTGCAGAAACCCAGGAACTCATTGAAATGGTTACAAATAACCAGTTCATGTACACTTCTGAAAGGAATCCTGTGAATAATGGGACAACTCAGAAGAAAGAAGTTCTTGAGATTGATACTCTGAATGCCATATTGGCTCAGAACAAAATATTGACTCAGCAAGTCAATATGATTTCTCAGAGTTTGATTGAAATGCAAGCTGCATCCGGCAGTACTAAAGAAGCTTCATCTGAAGGAGAAGCTTATGACCTTAAGAATCCTGCAATGGAAGAGGTGAATTACATAGGAGAATCCTATGGAAACACCTATAATCCTTCATGGAGGAATCATCCTAATCTCTCATGGAAGGATCAACAGAAGCCTAATCAAGGCTTCAATAATAATAATGGTAGAAGAAACAGGTTTGGCAATAGCAAACCTTTTCCATCATCTTCTCAGCAACAGACAGAGAATTCTAAGCAGAGCCACTCTGACTTAGCAACTGTAGTCTCTGATCTATCTAAGACCACTCTCAGTTTCATGACTGAAGCAAGGTCCTCCATTAGAAATTTGGAGGCACAAGTGGGTCAGCTGAGTAAAAGAGTTACTGAACTCCCTCCTAGTACTCTCCCAAGCAATACAGAAGAGAATCCAAAGAGAGAGTGCAAGGCCATAACTATAACTAACATGGCCGAACCTGGAGAGGAAGGAAATGTAGTGATTTCCACTGAGGAAGACCTCAATGGACGTCCACTGGCCTCCAAAGAGTTCCCTAATGAGGAACCAAAGGAATCTGAAGCTCATATAGAGACTATAGAGATTTCACTGAACTTACTATTACCATTCATGAGCTTTGATGAATATTCTTCCTCTGAAAAGGATGAAGATATTATAGAAGAGCAAGTTGCTCAATATCTAGAAGCAATCATGAAGATGAATACCAAGTTATTTGGTAATGAGACTTGGGAGGATGAACCTTCATTGCTCACCAATGAACTAAATACATTGGTTCAACAGAAATTACCTCAAAAGAAACCGGATCCTAGAAAGTTCTTAATACCTTGTACCATAGGCACCATGACCTTTAAGAAAGTTCTGTGTGACCTTGGGTCAAGTATAAACCTCATGCCACTCTCTGTAATAGAGAAACTAGGGATCTTTGAGGTGCAAGCTGCAAGAATCTCACTAGAGATAGCAAACAACTCAAGGAAACAGGCTTATAGACTTGTAGAGGATGTCTTAGTGAAAGTTGAAGACCTGTACATCCCTGCTGACTTCATAATCCTAGACACTGAAAAGGATGAGGATGAATCCATCATCCTTAGAAGACCCTTCCTAGCCACAGCAAGAGATGTGATTGATGTAGACAGAGGAGAGTTAGTCCTTCAATTGAATAAGGACTACCTTGTATTTAAGGCTCAAGGATCTTCTTCTGTAACCATGGAGAGGAAGCATGAAAAGCTTCTCTCAACACAGAGTCAAATAGAGCTCCCATACTCAACTTCTACGTTTGGTGTTGGGAGGCCACCACTGAGCTCTGAATCTCTGTGAAGATCTTTAAGAGCTTCACTATCAAGCTATTGACATTAAAGAAGCGCTTATTGAGAGGCAACCCAATGTTATTTAATTATATTTACTTTATTTTCAATTGTTATTATATGTTTCCTTTAGGTTGATGATCATGTGAAGTCACAAAAACAACAGAAAAATCAAAAACAGAATGAAAAACAGCATTAAAAACAGCACACCCTAGAGGACAGGCTTACTGGCGTTTAAACGGCAGTAAGGATAGTAGAATGGGCGTTTAACGCACAGTCTGGCAGCATTTTGGGCGTTAAATGCCAGAATGGGCAGCACTCTGAGCGTTTAACGCTAGAAAGGGCTGTCTGGCGTCTGGCTGGCGTTAAACACCAGAAATGGGCATCTGGCTGGCGTTTAACGCCGGAGAAGGTAGCAGAGCTGGCATTAAACACCAGGATTGGCATAGAATGGGCGTTTGAACGCCAGGATGGTGTAGGAACTCAAATTCCTTGACACCTCAGGATCTGTGGACCCCACAGGATCCCCACCTATCCCACCTCTTCTTCTCTCCTCTTCACATTTTTCCATAACACTCTTCGCCAAACACCATTGACCAATCACCTCATTACCTCTTCTCCAAATACCCTTCACCTATCAAATCCTACCCTCTTCCCCACAACCTTTTCACCACTCACATCCATCCATCATAAAACTCCACCTACCTCACCATTCAAATTCAAACAATTTCCCTCTCAAACCCACCTACACATGGCCAAATACCCTCTCTCCCTTACCCTATAAATACCCCTCCTTACCACCCTCATTTTCACACAACATACACAATAATACCCCCTTGGCCGAATCCTCTCCTCACCTCCATCTCCTCCATTTTTTCTTCTTCTACTCCTTTCTTTCTTCTTTTGCTCGAGGACAAACAAATCTTCTAAGTTTGGTGTAGGAAAAGCTTAAGCTTTTTGTTTTTCTATAACCACTAATGGCACCTAAGGCCGAAAAAACCTCTAGAAAGAGGAAAGGGAAGGCAATTGCTTCCACCTCTGAGTCATGGGAGATGGAGAGATTCATCTCAAAGGTCCATCAAGATCACTTCTATGAAGTTGTGGCCAAGAAAAAGGTGATCCCCGAGGTCCCCTTCAAGCTCAAAAAGAGTGAATATCCAGAGATCCGACATGAAGTTCGAAGAAGAGGTTGGGAAATCCTCACCAACCCCATTCAACAAGTCAGGATCTTAATGGTTTAAGAGTTCTATGCCAATGCATGGATCACTAAGAACCATGACCAAAGTGTGAACCTGAACCCAAAGAATTGGTTTATAATGGTTTGGGGGAACTACTTGGATTTTAGTCCAGAAAATGTGAGGTTAGCATTCAATTTGCCAATGATGCAAGGAGATCCTCACCCTCTCACTAGAAGGGTCAACTTTGATCAAAGGTTGGACCAAGCCCTTAGGGACATTTGTGTGAAAGGCGCTCAATGGAAGAGAGATTCAAGAGGCAAGCCGGTTCAACTAAGAAGGCTTGACCTCAAACCCGTGGCTAGGGGATGGTTGGAGTTTATCCAACGCTCTATCATTCCTACTAGCAACCGGTCTGAAGTTACTATAGACCAAGCTATCATGATCCATAGTATCATAAATGAAGAGGAAGTCGAAGTTCATGAGATCATATCCCTAGAACTCTACAAGGTGGCGAACAAGTCTTCCACTTTGGCAAGGTTAGCCTTCCATCATCTTATTTGTACCCTATACAATTTAGTTGAAATTGTCATAGAGGAAGACACCCTCATTGAAGAGGACAAGCCCATCACTAAGAAAAGGATGGAGCAAACAAGAGAGCCCACTCATGGACTTCAACAAGAGCATGAGGAAGTTCCTCATCATGAAATCTCTGAGATGCCTCAAGGGATGCATTTTCCTCCACAAAACTATTGGGAGAAAATCAACACCTCCCTAGGGGAATTGAGTTCCAACATGGGACAACTAAGGGTGGAGCACCAAGAGCATTCCATCCACCTCCATGAAATTAGAGAAGACCAAAGAGCCATGAGGGAGGAACAACAAAGGCAAAGAAGAGACATAGAGGAGCTCAAGCACTCCATAAGATCTTCAAGAGGAAGAACTAGCCACCATCACTAAGGTGGACCCGTTCTTTAATTTCCTTGTTCTTTATTTTCTGTTTTTCGTTTCCTATGCCTTATGTTTTATTTATGTTTGTGTCTTTATTACATGATCATTAGTGTCTAGTGTCTATGTATTAAAGCTATGAATGTCCTATGAATCCATCACCTTTCTTAAATAAAAAATGTCTTTAATTACAAACGAACAAGAAGTACATGGTTTCAAATTATATCTTGAAATTAGTTTAATTATTTTTGATGTGGTGGCAATACCTTTTGTTTTCTGAATGAATGCTTGAACATTGCATATTTTTGAATTTGTTGTTTATGAATGTTAAAATTGTTGGCTCTTGAAAAAATAATGAAAAAGGAGAAATGTTATTGATAATCTAAAAAATCATAAAATTGATTCTTGAAGCAAGAAAAAGCAATGAAGACAAAGCTTGCAGAAAAAATAGAAAAAATGGCAAAAAAATAAAGAAAAAGAAAAAGCAAGCAGAAAAAGGCAATAGCCCTTTAAACCAAAAGGCAAGGGTTATAAAAAGGATCCAAGGCTTTGAGCATTAATGGATAGGAGGGCCCACAAGAATAAAATCCTGGCCTAAGCGGTTAAACCAATATGTCCCTAACCATGTGCTTGTGGCGTGAAGGTGTCAAGTGAAAAGCTTGAGACTGAGCGGTTAAAGTCATGGTCCAAAGCAAAAAGAGTGTGCTTAAGAGCTCTGGGCACCTCTAACTGGGGACTTTAGCAAAGCTGAGTCACAATCTGAAAAGGTTCACCCAGTTATGTGTCTGTGGCATTTATGTATCCGGTGGTAATACTGGAAAACAAAATGCTTAGGGTCATGGTCAAGACTCATAAAGTAATTGTGTTCAAGAATCAACATACTGAAATAGGAGAATCAATTACACTATCTGAATTCTAAGTTCCCATAGATGCTAATCATTCTAAACTTTAAAGGATAAAGTGAGATGCCAAAACTGTTCAGAGGCAAAAAGGCTACAAGTCCCGCTCATCTAATTGAAGTAAATCTTCATTGATGAGTTTGGAATTTATTGTATATTCTCTTCTTTTTATCCTATTTTGTTTTCAGTTGCTTGGGGACAAGCAACAATTTAAGTTTGGTGTTGTGATGAGCGGATAATTTATACCCTTTTTGGCATTATTTTTATAGAGTTTTTAATATGTTTTAGTTACTTTTTATTATATTTTTATTAGTTTTTATTCAAAAATCACATTTCTGGACTTTACCATGAGTTTGTGTGTTTTTCTGTGATTTCAGATATTTTCTGGTTGAAATTGAGGGACCTGAGCAAAAATCTGATTCAGAGGCTGAAAAAGGACTGTAGATGCTGTTGGATTCTAACCTCCCTGCACTCGAAGTGGATTTTCTGGAGCTACAAAAGCTCAATTGGCGCGCTCTCAATTGCGTTAGAAAGTATACATCCTGGGCTTTCTAGCAATATATAATAGTCTATCATTTGCCTGAGATTTGATGGCCTAAACTGGCGTTCAAAGTCAGCCTAAAAACTCTTGGCATGAAACGCCCAAACTGACACCAGAATTGGAGTTAAACGCCCAAACTGGCACCAAAGCTGGCGTTTAACTCCAGGAATAGCCTAAGCACGAAAAAGCTTCAATGCTCAGCCCAAGCAAATACTAAGTGGGCCCCGGAAGTAGATTTCTGCACTATCTGCACTTAGTTACTCATTTTCTGTAACCCTAGGTTACTTGTTTAGTATAAAAACTACTTTTAGAGATTTATTTTAGGTCTTTCTTTGGCCACCTTTAGGTCTAGAACCATATGATGTAACTTTTACACTTTGAGACCTCCATGGGAGGCTGGCCACTCGGCCATGTCTACTGATGTGTATTTTCGGAAAGCGAATTCCAAACACACAAAACTCACTGGCAAGTGCACTAGGTCGCATCAAGTAATAAAACTCACGGGAGTGAGGTCGATCCCACAGGGATTGAGGGATTGAGCAATTTTATTTTAGTGGTTGATTTAGTCAAGCGAATCAAGAGTTGATTTGAGTGGTTTGTATTCGACAGAAGCTAAATTGCATGAAATTAAAAGGGAGAGGGACAATTGCAGTAAATTAAAGAGCAGAGAAGGTAAATGTGCTAAATCTTAAAGAGCAAGAAATTAAATGGCAGAAACTTAGAACGCAAGAAATGTAAATTGCAGAATCTTAAAGTGCAAGAAATGTAAATGGCTTGAATTGTAAAGGGAATTGGGAAGTGGATTTGCAGAATTTAAACAAGGAGAAGTAAAATTTCAACAAGCAGGGAAGTAAAAGATGGATTTAATTGCAGTCGATCTCAAACAGAAAATGTAAATCGCTTGAAGAAGCGTTCAACAGAGAAATAAAAAGGGAATTTCAGATCTCAGGACCCAAGAGACTAGATAACCAAGTCTAGATCTCAATGCCTTCCTAGATCCAATCTAGAAATTAATTGCAAGAGAATTTAAAGATCAAGCAGTAGAAGAAGCAAAACCAAATTCAATTTCCAAAAGTTGCAGTAAAGTGAGACAGAGAGATCTCAAGGTGAGATTGAGACAGAATTTCCTCAATTCTTCAACCCAAGATCCAAGACAAATGTAATTGAAATTGAAAACAAGAAAACTAAGAGGAAGAGAATTCAATTCTCCTACTCCGAAGCTCAGAAACTCAAAACAATTCAAAACCAAAAGCTCTCCAAAAACTACTCAGCAAAACTAAAAGGAAAGCTCCCAAAAGGAAAAAAACTCCCTGAAAACTTAAATCCTAAGCTATTTATACACTTTCTTCAAATGGTCTTCAAGCCTTGAATTGGGCCTTTGCTCTTGATGGAATTGGGTTGATAAAGGCCTTGGTTGATTGCTCTTGGAGTTGGAGAAAGATCCATTGTGAACCGGGTTGAAATCATAAAAAGTTTGAGTAAAAGTTTGAGTAAAAGTTTGAGGCAAACTTTTACTCAAACTTTTTATACCAAATGGCTTCTCTTGCTGCTACCAACGTTTGGGCTAAAGAACTGCAAACTGATAGGTTGTATCTATACTTAACTTCTGCTGTTGACAAATGCTTTGATTTATGTCTTGCTGAAGTGTTCATCTAGTACAAGTAGAATCTATCTTTTTGCAATAAATAAGCTAGTCTAAGTGTGTGCTTGTGTGTTTACTTTCACTTAACAAAAAGCATGCTTTGTCTCCTGCATCTTTAATTCAATAAAAGAAATGTTTGAATGAGAAGTAAGATAGTTCTCTGTTAGATAGAAGTACAATAAAAGTAAGTGGTGGTATGTATGTGTGATTGTATGATAGCTCACTTTTAATGAATAAGAGAACTAGGATGTCTCCTTTTAAGTAGAAAGTGGCCTACTGTCTATGAATCTCAATCAAATAAAAGTCCTTGGTTAAAAAGAAAAACAAACAGAGAAAAGAAAAAGCCAAAAATTGGCAATAGAATAAAAGAAAAAAGAAGTAAAGCTAGACACCAATAGCTTGAACCTTAGAATATATGCCTGTGGTGTCTCTGTACTAGGATCTGCTTGGATTATTAAGTTCTTTGGAGTGCATCAACACTCGGTGACTTGGGTTAACTAACCCGGGATCATCAGCTGAAAGTCCACTATCAAGAGCAACCTAAATACAAGGCATTTAGTAACCCAAAGAGGTGCTAGGCATCAATGTTCTAAGAAGGAATGTGAGCCAAGTGTCTATAGTGAATAATGTGTCAAGTATAAAGAAAGAAAAGAACTTGTTACACATGACACTGAACTAAAGCTTATAGAGAAAAACAATAGTCAAGGACAAAGGAATAATGAGAGGTCATAGCAGTGTGTTGCTTGATGCTTGAAGGAGACTTTCTAGGCCTAAAAATCAATAAGAAGTGAGTGTTTACTTATCTACATAAAATCCCATGAACTACCAATAATACTCTGCTAGCATGAACATCCTCTTCCATTTCATTCTTTCTTCTCAATAATTCTTTTCTTGCTTGGGGACAAGCAAGCTTTAAGTTTGGTGTTGTGATAACAAGTCATCTTAGCCTAGTTTCACTAGCCTTTTTCTTTTGTTTTCGATTGATTTTATGCACTTTCTTAAGCCATAAGCAAGCCAATTGGGTAGATTTCCATGTTTCCTTTGATTCAATCAACCATGTATGAATTCATGCACTTTCATGAGATTTTATGCTATAATTGTCATATATTATGAAAGAAATACAATCTCATGATTTGGGGCATAGCTTTGATTGTTTTGATTGATTGATGATAGGTGGAAAGAGTTTTGAAGAAGGTTGAAGGAAGAAGGAATGGCTAGGAGCAAGAGAGAACAAAAAGTTTGAGCCAAAGTTTGATAGCACCTGTGCGCCCGTACAGCTTGAACAACCCCCCTGGTCGCAGCGCACGCACAGGCTTTGCGTGTGCACCCAACCCTCCTTCCCTCTCCCGCGCGCTCGCACACCCTCCTGTGTAGCCGCACAGGACGCATTTCACCTTCTGTCCGCAGCATCCGCACGACCTTGTGCGCACGCACACCCCCTTCTTTCTCCTTGTGTGCGTCCGCACAGGTCCCTTTTCGAACGATAATTCGAAAAGGGGGAAGGTCATGCTTCAGTTGCCACAAACGCCACCCCTTTCCTATTTCCCTTCCTCTCTGAACACCACCACCCAGCCCCTTTCTCCCCTCCCCTTCGTCTCTCTCTCTTTTCCCTTCTTTCTTCTTTTTCTTCTTCTCTCCCCTCTACATTTCCCCCTTCTCTCTCGTTCCTGGCTTTGCTTCCGCGCCAGCCCTAACTACGTCCCTGAGTCCGGCAACCAGCCACCAGCGGCAGCGAGCGTCTGTGCCGCCGCGACGTTCACCACACCCCCTTCTCCGTCCATTTCTCCTCCTTTCTCCTTCAGCATTACAGGTTCAAGCCCTGTTTCCCTGCCCTGTTTCACTTCTTTTCTACTTCATTTTACTGCTTCTTTTTAGTTCTGATTTTAATTTTATTCTAGTTACTAAGTGGTTTTAGGTTAGATGATTTCTAATTTTCTGGATTGAATGTGGATGTTGATACTGGCTGAGCATTTCGGGATTGCTTTCTGGACTGTGTGATGTTGTTCTTGACTGAACTCTGGATGCTGAAATTGTTAAACTATGATTGATGCCTGTGAATATTGAACATGTTAGGCTTGTTGAAATGCCTGAATGAAGCTTTTGGTCCAATTTTTTGTCTGATCAACATAAGAGCTTGGATTTTGCTTTCATTTGGCATTCTATTTTCATATAGTCCAACTTTCTGCTAAATGTAAATGCTGCATGAGATTATTTGGTTTATGCACTATGCTTTTGCTGAAACATCAACCTGGAATTTACATTACCTTGGTAATTCTGTTATTTGATTTCAATCTTTTTGCTGAGCATATCATCCTTTGCTGATCCACTGCATTATATGATGATTGCCAAACCATTTTGTTTTAAACCCAAACTAGCTTGAATATTATCAATCTTTAATTCGGTTTGGCACTTTTTGCAACAGTACACATAATGTTTGTTTGGTGAATTGACTAACTGCTTATTCATGTGCTCTTGAACATAAATGATCATGTACAATTACTTGTCCCTTGTAAATCTTTCTGAGCAATGAATCTGATTCCAATTGACATTGCTTTTCGGAACAAGGATTTGCTATGTGACCATTTTATTACTTTGTTCTATGAATAATCGAGTACTTTAAATTGCCAAGTTGATTATTGCCTTTTGCGCATAAATTTTCTTTTTATAACATCGTGAATTCAAATGCAACAAGGTAATAATCAATTTCTTTCGACTCAATTCATATACATCATACACCTAAGTCCTATGTATGCCTTAATTGTTGTTTACTCATTGATTTGTTACTTAGGTTACTTGATTTTGGGAACATGCATTTCCTTTTGAGCATTCAACTGCTTTTTACATACTTCCCATTAATTGAGTGTTTGTTTATCTGACTGGCTTAAATTGAATTGTTTAATTGTTTCTTTCTTCCTTCTGTGATCTTTCTCTATTTCTCCTGAGTTGTATTCTATTTTTGTCTTTTTCAGGATGGCCCGAAAGGGAAAGGAGAAAGCCAATCCTTTGTCTCGTCCTCCTCCCGTGCCTCCAAGTGACCAACCAGACACATTCATCAATTCCGAAGCCCAAGAACAATATAAGAAATTGGAAAAATGTGCCTTCCATTATGAGAGGAAGCTAAACCTTCTTGAGAAATATGCGGATGCAATCCTTAACAGAATAAACTTTTATCATTGGGGATTCATAAAATCTGACCTGGTGGAAGTAAATGAACACCAGGTCAAGGAATTTTATGCAAATCTCCTCAAGAGGGATGCCCAAACTGTTTTTCTAAGAGGTGTTACCTTAGACACCTCTAATACTGCTTTAGAGGCCCTCTTGGATATTCTGCATATTCCTCTAGCTCATGACGCTTACACTCAAATAATGACGGACGTGACAACGGGCAAGATTTCTTTGGATGCGGTCCTGGAAAAGATTGGCCAGCCTGAGGCTACATGGGAATACAGCAAGGGAGAGCAGCCAGTCCCGTTGAGCATTGCGTACACTGACCTCAATCCAGAGGTAAGGATCTGGCAGCAGATCATTGCTGACTACATTCTTCCGAGCACGCATGCCACGCACATCAGAATCCGTGTGGCAGTTTTGATGTGGGCCATTCTAGAGGGGAAGAGGATCTCTATTCTTCCCCTTATCAAAGAGTCAATGATGAAGGTGAACCAATAGCAGAAATTCAACATTCCCTTTCTATCATTGATCACCAGATTAGCAGCTCTATCTGGTCTAGAGAGACGGCCAACAGACCGGACGTCTGTCTACATCAGTAAGCAGCCATTTCTGCCATATGGAGACTATGACGGACGGCCTCAGAAGAAAAGGAAGACCTCTGAGCCTACATCAGCAGCAGCAGAGCCTTCATCATCTTCTACAGCACCCACACCCACACCCCGACCTCAAACACCATATGAGTTATGTCGGGAGATCCTTCAGGCCATCCACCACTATGAGCGCCGCAGCGCTCGCCGCTTCCAGTGAAAAGTGGTGAAGTTTGAGGGTAGAAACCCTGGGCCACCTCCTCCAGATACACCAGAGCCAGAGGCCGAGGAGCCCGCATCTGAGGAGCCAGCAGCTGAAGCTGGCGAGGCAGTCCACACACTTGAGCGGAGACCTGAGGAGCCTACGGTTGAGGAGGTAGTAGTTGAGAGAGTTTAGGAGTATAGAGCCGAGGAGCCACGAGTTGAGGAGCCGGCAGCTGTAGCCGAGCCGAGAGCTGAGACTACCACACAGCCATCCAGCACCATCATTGTCTACCAGCATCATCATCACCCACCACCGCCAGGCGGTGGAGCTTCACATGGTTGATTCACCCCGATTGATTCCTTTGGCACTGAGGATAGTGCATGACTTAAGTGTGGGGGAGGATCTTCTATTTTTGGGTGTAAAAATTCTTTCCCGAACACTTCTATTTAGTTTATTTTGAGTTTTTTTTATGCTTTTGTGCATATTGACAACACTTTACTTTTTGCTACTATTTAGTACTTTTGATATATATATATATATATATATATATATATATATATATATATTAGTTGCTTCTAGTTATCTTTAGTATTGCACTTCCATTTTGGTATAGATTGCTAGTACATAGTATAGATATGAATTGTGACTGGATGATGTGAATAGTTTATGCCTAGTTTATCTTGATCCTAATTGTTCATGTTACTTTTTGCTTGTTGAAAATTAGGAAAGAACTAGGAAATTTTGAAAAATTTTACATCCATCACATCATACATACATATAGAAAATAAGTTCTGGTGAAAAATAACAAGGATTTCCAAGAGTTTTGTCAAGGGCATGCTATTGAATTGATTGAGAAAACTATTTTCAAACTTGCTTGAACGATTTCTTTTTGGAACATAGAAGAGTAAAGAACAATTACCTTGCGAGTTTTGGGCTATATTGAGTGGTTACACATTTTAACCACTAATTTTATTCATTGTGTGATATATCTCTTCTATAATTGTAATCTTGGTTTTGCTTGATTCTTTATTTCCAATGATTGATGTTTTGAATTGCATTGAGCATGATTGAGGCCATCTTTGTTTAAAAGCTTACTTTTCCCATATAGCCTACCCTTTGCATCTACCATTGTTAAACCCCTTTTGAGCTTTAATTGACCCCATTATTTGTAATATTAGCACATCACAACCTTAAGCGGAAAACCATAATTTATCTTGGATTGTATCATTGATTAGCTTAGGTTGAGGAGGGTGTTTCATTTTAGTGTGGGGGAATTTTGGGAAACATTGGTAGCGAATGAAATTGTTTGATTTTGGGTATTCATTGAAAACTTTGGAAAATGGGTGCATTCATGCATGAGCTATTGAACCATATGTATTGTCTTTAAAAAAAAACCTTCATCATAAAAAGGGCGCAAAGTCACCCAAAAGGGTAAACAAATGAATAAAAAACTGCATATGTGATGTTTCGTGAGAAAAGCATACATGAATGTGTATACAAAGTGTGATGGGAAGTTATATTGCATTTTGTTTTGATTTGGTTGATATAGGGTGATGTGGATGACTTAAACTGATCAAGGATTCAACCATTTTAGTCCACTTAGCCATATCTATCCCACCTTTGCCCTAACCCCATTACAACCATATGAAGTCTTCATGATAATGCATTCATGCATCACTTGTTGTTGATTGTTAGATGAAAAGCAATTCCTTGAAAGCATGATTGGAAGAGGCTTGAGTGATTGGAACCCTAAACACCGAGTGATCAGAGTGTATACACACCTAGTGAGGGTTCAATTACTCAGCTCTATATTTCCATACTTTTTATCATGTATTCTTGCAAGTTACTTTACTTTGATGAGTTAAATCAATTCTCTAGATTTTTGATGCAGTGGATTATATCTTTGCTTAGCCCTATTTGTCCATACTTGTTTGGGAATTTGATTGTTTATTTTCACCAATTTCATATGAAAACTAAACTATAGATAGATATATAGGTATAGATAGTATATAATATACATGCATGCATATAGATAGTTGCATTTAATAAGTTGATTACCCCTTTGATCATTCTCCTTGTTAGTTTAGCATGAGGACATGATATTATTTAAGTGTGGGAGAATTGATGAGTCCATATTTGATGGTATATTTTGACTCAATATGGATGAATTCTAGCACATGAACTTACACTTAAGCACCAAAATAGCATACTTTTGTGTTTTGTCCCTAATTTGATCCTAAATGTGAAAACATGCAATTTTGTGCTTTAATAGAGCAATTTAAGCCCACCTTTGTGTCATTCGATGCCGTGATCTATTTTGTGAGTGATTTCAGGTCATTTAAGCAAGAATGGATGGCCAAAAGTGGAAGAAAGCATATACAAGGGAGAAAACATGAAGAAAACAAGGAAAAGCACACACAGCGAAGTGTGCATACGCACAGCCCCTGCATGCGCGCGCACAAGCGAGAATTTTCACCTGTGCGTACGCACAGATCAATTTTCAGCCACGTGTGTGGACACACACGTCTGTGCATCCACACAGGTTCCTGCACGTAATTTCATTAATGAAACACGTGCTGCACGAATTTGGAGGCCTCTTGGCCCATTTTGGAAGGCTGGAATGCTGTTTTGGGGTGCTATATGAAGGAGAATTCATCACTTATGAAGGGGGGCCTCACTTAGATAGTTTTAGAGAGTAATTAGGAGTAGGAGTAGGAGTAGTGTAGCATTGCTCTCTTAGGGTTTAATTTCCATTTTCATTGTAGCATTCAAGCTTTGATTTTGGATTTTGCTTCTTTAATTGTAAGTACTCTCAATTTTCTCTTTAATTAAAGCACTTTTACTTTCATTTCCTTTTGGTTCAAGTTACTTTGTTCATATTGCAATTTTGTGTTTCTTTAAGTTTTGATTGATAAATTTTATGTTTCATGCTTCCTTATTGTTTGATTGCTTGTTTATGGTTTGTTTTGTTGATAGTTGGTATAGTTTTCCATTTTACTTAGCAATTTTCAATGTTTTACTTTTATACATATAAGGTGTTTGTGAAAATGCCAACTCTAGATTTTGAGTAGATTTTCCCACCTTGGCTTATGGTTTGAGTTCCTAGGATACTAGAGCCATAATGTCCGATATTTAGTGGTAATTCTTGGATAGTTAGTTGACTCTTATTTCCATTGACGCTAGCCTTTTATCAACTAGTTTGGTAAGTTGGTTAGGACTTATGGATTAAGGTCAATTATGCTTGCTTGACTTACTCCTCGATGGTTGGGGTTAACTAGGCGAGATTGACTCATCATAAATACCATAGTCGTGGTTATGGCGATGATAGGACTCCTTGGATACTCATTCCCATGTCAAGGTTCTTTATTTCCTTTATAGCATTTTCACTAGTTTTGATCCTATTTACCTTTGTTTGCATTAATTTCAAATTTTGATTATTGCTTGGTTCTTTTAATCTTTAGTTCTTTGATTGCGCAAAACCCCTTTTTGTCACCCTTAATAACCGGAAGCGTAGCATTTCATTTGCATTCCTAGGGAGAACGACCCGAGGTTGAATTACTCCTGATCTCGGTTACTTTGTATTGAAATTATTATTTGATTGATGCTCAATTTTTGGGTTTGGACTATACTTACAATGGACAATTTCTACTTTTAAAGTGAAAATCCAAGCCTATGCATTTGGGCAACTGACGTGGCGGAAATTGGCGAGTTAAGAAATTATTATAAGAGATGCATTGCAAGTATAGTTCTTAACCAACCAAAAATTTTCTTATCAATATAGAAGGGGTTGTCACAAAATTAGAATTAAAATACTGGGAGTATGAATCCCAGGTCGTCTCCCAACGAGTTGCAGAAAGATGTGCTATTTTATTAACCAGATGTTTTCTAAAATGGTTTGAGTTGATAAACAGGAAATTAAATCAGAGAATTTATGTAATTTAAATAAAAACCTTGACCGGGAGTAGATTAATCAGAAGTCCTATCCTTGTTGGAGTTCTCCCAAGATCAATTGATAATTGAAGGTTGTTCTGCTCAGTTATCCCTTACCAGATAAAGGAAAGTTAAGCAAGTTGGAGGTCAGTTTCTATTCACAAGTTCTAATCCTCTCCCTTGGGAAGGACTAGTATCAGTGACTAGATGGCGACCCAACGATAAACCCAATTATAATTTTACTCTTGAGCATTCCAACTCAAGGTCCTTCTTTCAATCAACTCCCAATCAAGTTATGGAACTACTCGCTCATTATGAAAGTAAACTTCATAAAATAAGAAAGAGAAGTAAAGAAAGGCATGATAAATAATAATAATCAAAGAGACCAATTAAAAATAAAAATAGTTCTTGTATTAATAAATTCTAAAAAATAATCCAATAGTAATTCTGAACAAATTAAGGATATGAAAGAGTAAGTGACAAGTAAGGAAACAAAACTAGAATGATGAAGTCTTGGTGGAGGTAATAACTCTTCTCAATATCCCAATCCAAAAAGCAATAGAAAAAAGAAACAAAATCCTAAGAACTATGAATGTGTAGAGAAAAACCTAGAGGAGGAGTAAAATCAGATCTAAAACTAAAATTATGCGGAATGAATGTTGTCCCCTGGTCTCTGCATGTTCCCTGGCTCTAATCTGCTTTTCTGGGCCAAAAACTGGGTCAAAACAGGGCCTAAAATCGCCCCCAGTAAATTCTGCAGATTTTGCAGATCGCGCACGTCACGCGATCGCGTCATCCACGCGTTCGCGTCATCCAGCATTTTGCCTTGCCACGCGTGCGCGTCATCCACGCATTCGCGTCACTTGTGCAGTTTACAATCCATGCGTTCGCATCAGGCATGTGAGCGCGTCACTGCAATTTCCTCTATTTCGCGCGGTCACGTGAGCCATGCGCCCGCGTCACTTCTCGCTGGTCATCTCCTTAATTTCTTGTGTTCCTTCCATTTTTGCAAGCCTCCTCTCCAATTTCCAAGTCATTCATGCCTTATAAAGCCTGAAACACTTAAACATGGATCACGGCATCGAATGGAATAAAGGAGAATTAAAACACATAATTAAAAGTCTCTATGAAGCAAGTTTTCAACCATGGAGTAATTTTGGGAAGGAATTGTAAATACATACTAATTTAATGAATAGGTGGGTAAAAATTTGATTAAACCACACAATTAAACACAATATAAACCATAAAATAATGGTTTATCAACCTCCCCACACTTAGACATTAGCATGTCCTCATGTTTAGTTGAAGGAGATAAAATAAATGAGTAGGAACATGTAAAACTCATGCAATGCAATGCAACCTATATATGTGAATGCAACTATATGATTCTTGTCCACTTGGTCAAAAGTAAATAAGCTTTTCAAGACAATCACAAATCAAATTCCACTAATTCAATTCTTATATAGTAAGAATAGATAAAAATGCAAGAAGGTAGCTCATGAAAGCAGGGAACATAGAATTTAGGCATTGAACCCTTACTGATGATGTATGTATACTCTGGTCTCTCTAGTGTATAGGGTAATCACTCTATCCTTCTCTAATCATGCTTTCTAATTTTTGTTCTTCACCTAACCAATCAACAACATTTAATGTACCAATGCAAACATCATGAGGTCTTTTCAAGGTTGTAATAGGGCCAAGGTAAGGGTAAGGGTACATATATGGCTAAGTAAGCTTAAAAATTGAATCTTTAATTAACCCAAGCTTTCACCTAACACACATATATATTCTATATAACTTAAATTTCATACCTAACTACCCAAAATTTCCCTTTCACATTCCATACTCATGTATCAACTTTTATTTTAATTTTATCATATATGCATTGATCCTTGAATTTTAACTTAGCATTGGGATAATTTTGTCCCCTTATTTATTTATTGAATATTTTTGGATTTATTATTTTTTTAGTTTTTTTATTTTTTTTAAGAATTAAAAAAAATAAACATAGCTTATCAATGCACATAGATTTTTAATTTTCTTTTATAGTTTCACATGAGTAGGTACCCAGTTTCTGATTATATTATCATGACACATTCCCTTATTATCTTTTATTCCCATAATTTTCCCATACTTAATTAACACACAATTCTATCTTAAGCTAACCAAAGATTCAATTGGGATATATAATTGTTTTTTCGCTTAAGGCTAGTGATGTGGTAAAATACAGAACAAATGGGATTTAAAGGCTCAAAGTGGCTAACAAAGATAACTTAAGGGGTAGGCTTAATTTGGATAAGTGAGCTAAACAAATAATGGCCTCAATCATATGCAAGCATATAAATATATTAAACATTGGACATATAGGATGAAACAAAATATAGATTACAATCATAGAGAAGTAAACACACAAGAATAAAATAATTATGGTTAAATAATGTAACCATGTATTTAGGCTCAAAGTCTCACAGGTTGTGTGTTCTTTAGCTCAAAAAAAACTATGTTCCAAACACAACTTCAAGCAAAAATAAAAGTTTTGATTAAAATTAGTGAAATTTTGTTCTAAAAATAGGGTCTTAGAAGAAACTTATTGTCTTTTCAATCAAGTAGAACATGCATGCAACTAACCTATTACTATGAAATTTATCCTATTCTACAAAAGAAAAACTAACTAAATGTCCTATTTTATTGGTGTTAGGGAGGAGAAATTACCTCCGGAGGTCAGGTACAGACCGACCTCCCCACACTTAAGGCTTTGCACCGTCCTCGGTACCATCTGTTAGGAACAAAGGTGGGTTGGTAGCAATATCTCCACAGTCGGGACCGTCATGGCTCCCTGTGCTGGTAAATGAAGTGGAGTCCGGGGTGTTTGGGTCTTTGTATTCTCCCATTAGTAGCTCCTTGAGGTATGTGAATCGATGCTTGTTACGGAGCTCTCTTAGCTTTGCTTTGTGTTCCTGCCGATCCAACCTCTCAAGTATCTGATGGAGCAGTTGGTTTGTTGTAGGTGCTTGTGGTGTTGAAGGTGGAATGTCTTCGGCTAGTTCAGTAGGCTGGCGTGTAGTGGCTGCTGGAGGTTTGATATATTTCCCGTTAGGGACGTATTGATCATCCCGTGGAAACGTGACTTTGGTGTCCCCAACTCTGTAGGAGGCTCCGGCTGCTGAGACGAGATCTGAAACCAATACAGGAAAAGGTAAGTTACCCGCAATTTGTACGTGTCCCATTGCATTCCGGATGTGTCCTGGTAAGTTTAGAGGCTGGTCTGTAAGGATGCATCATAGTAGAACGGCCATGTCTGCAGTGAAGGAGGACTCATGAGTACTCAGAAATACGTAATGGGACATAATCTGTGCCCATACGCGAGCCTCCAAGGTAAGTGCAGAAGCCAATATTCCCTTAGGACGGGAACGATGGTATCCGTAGATCCATCTACTACCAGGTAGTGCGATAACTCTGAGAACAGCGTCCCAGTCAAATTGGTACATTTGGCGCTTGAGTGCGGCCTTTTGAAATGCGTCCAGTCCTTCTGGAGTAGGGGGAAGATCTAAAGCTCGTAGAATAGTCTCTTCTGTATTGGGGACTTGCTTCTGACGGACATAGACAGACTGCAGGTTTTGGCAGGTGAAAATTAGAGTAGAACTCGACTACCCAGGAAAGATTAACCTGCCGTGGCTGTCTCTGTAGGAAACCCCATTGTCTTCGTTCAATTTGCGGCTCAACAAATTCAGCAATACGGGTCAGGAGGATAAGAAGGTATTCGTTGTTGTAACTCCTTTCTGCTAGGATGGGGAACATCTGCTCACAGTAGCGATTAGTAAATCGCGTAGTGTTCTTTGCTGGGAAGGCTTTCTCTTTTTCATCAACCTTTATAATCCTCTTAAATCTTTTTGTTGAGGGCTTAACTGCAATTGAAGATGGCTCTGCCACTAATGCTCTTTTTGTTCCTCTTCTTGCTGGTGGTTTGGGAGTAGCTTTCTCCTTGCCTTTCTTGGTGGCCATCCTAAAAGAAAGGAAAGAGAAAGTAGGTTAAAATGTCAAGGGTTAGAGCAAGGAAGAGAACGGGAAAGGTGGTAATTAATGCACATTAAAAGATGAATGATGTTAACACATGGTTATGACTACATGTGAAAAATCATCAATGAAAATATAGCAAGTGCATATGATGACAATTAAATGCAAGGTGTTTATTGGCATGCAGGCAAAGGCATGAGTAGCATAAATCAAGCATTCAATGTCCAAGTTAGATGGTGTACAATGTCATATGGGCGTTTTCACAAACACATAGCATGCATGGTGAATAAGCTATTGAAAGTATTGAATTGAACATGCAAGCAACCCTTAAAAATTAATATATAATTGACAAACAAGTCCTTAACAATCCACAAGCAAATCATAAGGAATAATAATGACCCTAATAAATTTTCAACATGAATTAAAAGAAAAAGAAAGAAAAAGAAAACATGGATAATGGAAGTGAAAAGAAAAAAGAAAAGAAGAAGAAAACATAAAAATAAAAAGAAGAATAGAAAAGTAAGGGAGGAAGAAGAAAAGAAAAACCTTGATAATGGTGGTGAGAGAGAAAGAAAGTAGAAAGTGAGAAAGAAGGAAGAAGGAAGAAAGGGGAAGAAAGAAATAAGAAAGGAAAAGAAAAAGTAGGATTTGGGGAAGAGAAAGATAAGATATTTTGGCAGATTAGAATAAGCTGTGCGGCGCAAGCGATGCGGACGCGTGGGGTACGCGTTCGCACGGATGGTGCTTATATGAATCGACGCGGTCGTGTCAGTCACGTGGTCGCGTCGGTCACGCGGACGCGTGACGCATTCGGTGCTACTAGCGCGAGGGCAGCCTCGCGCTCGCACAACTCTCTGTTCAAAACTCATTGTTGACAAATTCCAGGATGACGTGTTCGCGTGGTGGCCAATATTGGAAGATGACGTGGATGCGTGGGGCACGCATTCGTGTGGTAAGGCTTGTGCATCTAGCGCTAGTCCAGCCCCACTCCAGCACAACTTTCGGCCATGTACCCTTTCTTACGTCGATTTTCAGGTCACGCGTCCGCGTGGGTGACGCGGACGCGTGGGAGGCATTTTTCCCACATGACGCGGACACGTGGATCAATTTGTGCCTAAGGCATGCCTCCAGCCACGTTCTCGCGTGACTTTTTGTTAAGTTTGCGTTTGCTTCCCAGGGCCAATACGACGCGGACGTGTCGGTGATGCTGTCGCGTCGCATGTCGCTTTCCTCCTTTCATTTTTATATATATATATATATATATATGCAATTGTGCAAATGAAGATGCAAACTAAATATGCTGATAATGAGAAGAGTTATTGAAAAAGAAAACTAAGAAGAAAGAAAGGAACGATCATACCATGGTGGGTTGTCTCCCACCTAGCACTTTGCTTTAACGTCCTTAAGTTGGACGCTCCACTAGCTCATTCTTCTGCTGTGGGTGGATCCTCCAAGAGGAAGATCTCTAGCTCCTTGGTTTTTGTTGCCTTCTCACCATGATATAGCTTTAAGTGATGTCCATTAACTTTGATGAATTCAGAGCTTGAAGGATGACTCAGGTGGAAAACTCCGTATGGCTAAGCCTTCTCTACTATATATGGACCTTCCCATCTTGATCTCAACTTGCCTGGCATGAGCCTCAGTCTAGAGTTGTAAAGGAGGACAAAGTCTCCAGGTTGGAACTCTCTCCTCTTGATGTGCTTATCATGCACAGCCTTCATCTTTTCCTTGTACAGCCTTGAGTTCTCATAAGCGTCTAGGCGAAGGCTTTCTAATTCTTGCAGTTGCAACTTTCTTTCAACTTCGGCTTTCTCAAATTCCATATTGCACTCCTTTACTACCCAAAAGGCTTTGTGCTCTACCTCAACTGGAAGGTGACAGGCTTTTCCGTAAACTAAGCGGAAGGGACTCATCCCAATGGGTGTCTTGTATGCTGTTCTGTATGCACAAAGTGCATCTTGTAGCCTGGTGCTCCAGTCTCTTCTATGAGGTTTGACTATCTTCTGCAATATACTCTTTATCTCTCTATTAGATACCTCAACTTGCCCATTAGTCTGGGGATGGTAGGCTGTTGCCACTTTATGAACTATCCCATGCTTCTTCAGTAATTCTGTTAGTCTTCTGTTACAGAAATGGGTGCCTTGATCGCTCACGATTGCTCGTGGTGATCCAAAATGACAAATAATATGGGTTCTAACAAAGGAAACAACAGTGTTAGCATCATCAGTACGGGTAGGAATTGCTTCCACCCATTTAGAAACGTAATCTACAGCTAACAATATATAAAAATAACCATTAGAATGTGGGAATGGACCCATGAAGTCAATGCCCCAAACATAAAAAATTTCACAGAAAAGTATAGTCTATTGATGCATCTCATCCCTCTTGGATATATTACCAAACCTTTGGCATGGGGAACAAGATTTACAAAATTTAGCAGCGTCTTTAAAAAGAGTAGGCCACCAGAATCCACAGTCTAAAATTTTTCTAGCTGTTCTTTGAGGGCCAAAATGTCCTCCACTCTCAGATGAGTGGCAGGCCTCTAAAATGGACTGGAATTTTTATTGAGGCACACACCGTCTAATTACCTGGTCAGCGCCACGTCTCCATAAATATGGGTCATCCCATATATAGTATTTGGACTCGCTTTTCAGCTTGTCTCTTTGATGCTTAGTAAAGTTTGGGGGAAAAGTGCGGCTAACCAGATAATTAGCTACAGGCGCATACCAAGGGACTACTTCAGATACTGCTTGCAGGTTATCAAATGGGAAATTATCGTTTATAGGAGTGGAGGTATCCTTAATGTACTCAAGGCGACTCAAGTGGTCTACCACTAGATTCTGGTTACCGCTCCTGTCCTTAATTTCTAAATCAAATTCTTGTAGTAGCAGTATCCAACGTATAAGCCTTGGTTTGGACTCCTTTTTAGCTAATAAATACTTTAGAGCTGCGTGGTCTGAGTACACTACTACTTTAGCACCAAGTAAATAGGCTCGGAATTTATCCAGAGCAAAAACAATAGTAAAAAGCTCTTTCTTAGTAGTAGTGTAATTAGACTGAGCAATGTCTAAAGTCTTAGACGCATAAGCGATTACAAAAGGATCCTTACCTTCACGCTGAGCCAGCGCTGCTCCTACTGCATGGTTGGAAGCATCACACATGATTTTAAATGGCTGGCTCCAGTCTGGTCCTCTCACAATTGGAGCTTGAGTCAGGGCGGTCTTCAGCTTATCAAACGCTTGTTTGCAATCCTCACTAAACTCGAACTCAATATCTTTCTGCAGTAGTCTGGATAAGGGTAGTGCTACCTTTCTAAAGTCCTTAAAGAATCTCCGGTAAAAACCTGACAGGCGATCAAGCATCTGATCAATGAATGGCAAAGGGTAATGATCCTTGCGAGTGGCTTGGTTGAGATGCCTATAGTCAATGCAAACTCTCCATGAATTCTGCACTCTAGTTGTCAGAAGCTCTCCATGCTCATTTCTTACTATTGTGATTCCAGACTTCTTGGGCACCATGATAAACCCCATTTTGAGGGTTTATCTTGTATCGATTTCAGGGGTTTTATCAATGATTCCACACGCTTTTCATATGAAAATACAAGACTTTGTGTTCCTTTCCTAACTTTTACCTCATGGATGAAAACATGCTTATTTTGCACTAAATTAGATACATTTCTAATCTTCTCTTGATACCGTTCAATGCCGTGACCTGTGTGTTAAGTGGTTTCAGAATATAGGGCAGGGATGAACCGGAAGAGAGAAGGAGAATGAGCGCGAAGGAAAGGAGCATGAGAAAGTGAGCTTTGGAAACTTCAGCAAGGGCGCGTGCGCGTACTTGGCACGCCCGCGTGGATTGCGCAGCTAGAAGTCAAAGCCAGAAGCCAAGCCACGAGCCGGCTTGTGTAGCGGCTAGGCCATAACCCCCATGTGCGCGCACGCGTACGCTGCGCCTCCGCTCACATTGCAAGATGCCCTAGTGGCGTGCACGCGCCGATGCTCGAACATGATTTTTTTTAGAAGTCACGTGACCTGGGCGTGGAGACAGTTGGAGATCTCATCTTGGGGGAAGTGCCTTGGCGGGAAGAGCTTAAGAAGACTAAGGGTTGAAGGGTTAAGGACTTTTGGCTCATTTTTAGATGGTTCGAGATTTTTTTTGGCTATTGTTAGTTACACTCTTGGGTAGAGAGAGAGAGGGAGATTCCAAGCTCTCATTAGGGTTCATCTTCATCCATTTTCTGAATTTCCAAATCACACTTTGGTGAGATCCATTGCAATTCTCAATTCATTTGTTCATGTTATAGATCTTCTTCTCCAATCTCAATTAGTGCTTGTAATTGCTCAATCCTCATAGATCCTAGATTCAACTTTGTAGTTTTGGATTTTTTTCAATTTCTTGAGAAGTTCATTTCCATTGTTGTTCTTTGTTAATTATTGTTAGTTTCTTGTGTTGAAGCACTTTCAATTCTACTTCCTTCTCATTTTTTTACTATGCCTTTTATCCTTGCTCATCAATTGTTTGATAAAATGCCAACATTAGTTATGGAGTAAAAGTTTCTTACTTGGCATAGGGTTTGAGTCATTAGAAAGAGTTGAATAGTTTATGTCAATTGTTGATTTGGAATTAGAAATTGCTAATTGACTTGGAGTGCACTAAAGCTAGATTTCCCTAAGGTGAAAACTAGGACTTGTGACTCAAGTTAGTTACTCTCATTTGACTTTCCTCTATACCTAGGGGTTAACTAAATGAAGCAAGGCCTAATTGTTGTCATCATTGACGGGACTATAAGGATAGAATTTCTAATGCCAACCCTAGGCCAAGTCTTTTATAAATTGATTGCTTGTTTGCCATTTATTTTGCTAAACCTTCAAAAGAACCACAACAAGGCTTCCTAATCGATAAGATGCATGCTCTAGCAATTCCAAGGGAGGACGACTCGGGGGACTAGTACTCTCGGTTATAGATTGTAGGATTGTTTGATGCGAAGTTTGAATGTCGATTAGACTATACTCACGATTATATCCATTATTGAATTCTATATCGGCATGATAAATTTCGTTTATCAAAATGGCGCCATTGCCGGGGATATTGCTTAGTGTGCCATGTTATTGCTTAGAGTAGTTATGTGTGCATGTATATAGTTGCATCTTTTTGTGATTCTTTGTTCAAGTGACTAACCCCTCATTGTTACCATGAATTTCACTTCCCCTTCATTGCATGACGCATTCACAACCGAATCCGAGCTTAGTCCCCTTTGATCCGGAAATAGAACGAACTTTGTTTCATATTAGACAAGCTCGAAAGCGGTTAAGGTTTGGACAAGGTGAAGAGGTCTTCACCACCTCAACCACCTTACTAAAAGTGAACATTGAACCGTCACTCAACGAAGGCAATAATCATTCTCCCATTAAAATCACTAACAATTCTTTTCTTGTTTTAGGTACTAACGCCATGGATGCTCCGAGGAGAGTTACTATCAAGGAAGCGGGTGCACCGGATTATGTCCTTCAACCCCTTCATGTAACTCACCCAAATTTGAATGCAAACTTTGAACTCAAGACCGCTTTGATCAACCTCCTACCCAAATTTCATGGGCTTCCCGCACAAGACCCTATTCGACATCTCAAAGACTTTCATCGTATATGCTCAACAACTAGACGGGAAGGATCCGATGAGGTTGCTATATGGTTGTTTGCTTTCCCTTTCTCTCTTGAGGACAAGGCTAAAGAATGGTTCTACACTTTATCTAGTGAAGTCACCTCCGATTGGGACTTGCTTAGACGAGGATTCTTGGATAAATTCTTGCCCCCGGAGAAGATGGATAGGCTAAGGAAGGAAATGTCTTGTATTGTACAAGGTGAAACGGAACCACTGTACGAGTATTGGGAACGGTTTCGTAAGCTACTAGACGCATGCCCTAATCACATGCTTGACACTCAAGTATTGCTTGGATACATATGTCAAGGGATGCGAGAACAAGATAGAACCCTCTTGGACACCTCTAGCAATGGTTCTTTGTCTAAATATAAAACAGCGGAGGAGGCATGGCAACTTATCATTGACTTAGCCGAATCCAATCAACATATGAGACGAAGAGTCAACCGCCCAAGAACCGTGAATGAGGTATCCACTAGTAGTGAAACCACCGCTCTAACCAAATCCTTGAGCGAAATGACATCCGTCTTGAGGCAACTCCAATTGAGCCAACAACAACCACAACAACCTCAACCTCAACCTCAACCTCAACCATATCAACAACACTCTCCACCCCCTCAACAACACAATCAACAATTGGTCCCTCAAAAAGTGTGTGGCATTTGTTCTTGCTATTCCCACTACACGGATGAGTGCCCAAGCCTTCAAGAGGACAACACTTTGGCGGCTACCCACAATTTCTATGACCGCCCAAATCAAGGGTACGACCAAGGTGGTAATCCTAACCAAGGGCACCCTTATCAAGGAGGAAGCTACAATCAAGGGAGTGGGTACCACAATCAAAATTGGAGAGACAATCACCAACAAGGAAATAGGGACAACAACAACAATGGAGGAGGTCAAAGATGGAACAACAATTCACAAAACCGGCTACCATACAACCCACCATACAACCAACAAAACCAACAAAGAAACTACCAAACATACCAACCAACACATCAAATACCACCACCCAACCAATCACAAGCTCCTCAACTCACATATCCAACCGCCCCCTCCAGCCAAGATGAAACACTCCGGACCATCATCCAAGGCCAAAAGGAACTACAAAACACACTTGCTTCCGGTCTCACCGGCCTCACCTCTACACTACAAGCTCTTCTTGCACGAATGGACACATCATCAAATCCCACTCCTCAACCCCCAATCCAAAGCGTCATTCCCTCTCAACCTCAACCCAATCCTAAGGGGGGCATCAATGCCATCACCCTGAGATCCGGAACATAATTAAAAGAGAAGGGAGCAAAGGATTCAAATCCCATCACAATCACTCAAGAGGAAGAGAGAATAGATATAGAAGAGGTAGTGGAAAAGGAGACACCACAAGTCATAGTTGAGGATGAAACTCAACCAACAAAAGAGACCCCCAAGACCAAGAGAACCTTGGAAGAAGAAATTGCTCAACCACTCCCATTTCCAACACTTGCAAAGAAAGCTAGGAAGCGCATAGAACTCGACCCCAAAATGGTAGAAATATTCAAGAAAGTTGAGGTAACCATCCCCCTCTTTGATGCTATCCATCAAGTTCCTAGATATGCAAAATTCCTTAAAGATCTATGCATGAACAAGGATAGAATTCTTGAATTGGAAACCATCCCATTGGGGAGTTCTATTTCCGCTTTAATGGGAGCATTGCCCGAGAAGTGTGATGATCCGGGCCCTTGTATGGTCACTTGCACCGTCAATGGAATTCAATTCGTAGATTGTATGTGTGACCTCGGAGCATGTGTTAGCATCATGCCTCTCTCCGTCTACCGGGTATTGAAGTTACCACCAGTAAAAAGGTCGATGGCGAGATTTGTCCTAGCGGATAAAAGCATAATAACCGTGACGGGTGTTGCGGAAGATGTATTGGTGAATATCAAGGGGTTGGTATTTCCGATTGACTTCTATGTCCTTAAAATGCCATCAAGTGAAACCGAGAGAGCATCATCCATCCTACTTGGAAGACCATTTTTGAGAACCTCTAGATTTAAGCTAGATGCTTACTCGGGAACATACTCGTTTGAGATAGATGGGAGAGTCGTAAGTTTTAGCCTAGAAGAAGCAATGAAGCATCCACCGGAAAATCACTCTCTATTCCGGTGTGACCCAATTGACAACATTGTTGCCGAAGTGCACCTTGCAAAGTTAGATGAGAAGTACATGATTGAAGAGGCAAATGAAGATCCAAGCAAATTAAACACCACACACCATACAAACCATCCGGAAACTCAAACATCAAATCATGACAAAAAGATGGAATTGAAGCCACTACCCCCCCCCCCACCTAAGGTACTCATATCTTGATAAAGCCCAAAAGCTCCCCGTGATAATCGCACAAGAGCTAACTCCTCAACAAGAAGAAAAGTTGCTAGAGGTATTGAGAAAAAATAAAAGGGCAATCGGGTGGAGTTTGGTGGATCTAGTGGAATAAGCCCCCAAGTATGCGAGCACCGCATATTCCTTGAAGAAGGAGCAAGACCGGTCCGACAACCTCAAAGGAGACTTAATCCAACCATTCTCGAGGTGGTGAAAAAAGAAGTCACTCGGCTACTTGAAGCGGACATCATCTATTCTATCTCGGATAGCGAGTGGGTAAGCCCGGTCCAAGTGGTGCCAAAGAAATACGGGGTGACCACAATCAAAAATGAAAGCGGTGAACTTATAGCAACAAGAGTGCAAAATTCTTGGAGAGTATGCATAGACTACCGAAGGTTGAATGCGGCCACAAGAAAAGACCACTTCCCACTACCGTTCATCGATCAAATGCTTGATCGACTAGCCGGTAAATCATATTATTGCTTTCTTGATGGTTACTCCGGATACTTCCAAATACACATTGCTCTAGAGGACCAAGAAAAAACAACATTTACTTGCCCCTTTGGAACGTATGCTTACAAACGTATGCCATTTGGCCTATGCAACGCACCGGCAACGTTTCAAAGATGCATGAAGAGCCTATTTGCGGACTTTCTAGAGCAATGTATGGAAGTCTTCATGGACGAATTTAGCGTGTACGGTGATTCATTTGATCATTGCTTATGTAACCTTGAAAAAGTCTTAGAGAGATGCACCAAAACAAACCTTGTCTTAAATTTTGAAAAGTGTCATTTCATGGTCAAACAAGGCATTGTTTTGGGGCACATAGTTTCAAAAGAAGGCATCTCCGTAGATCCGGCAAAAATAAATGTCATATCTAGTTTGCCTTACCCCTCCTCCAAGAGGGAAGTCCGCTCTTTTCTTGGACATGCAGGATTCTACCGGAGATTCATCAAAGACTTTAACAAGGTAGCCCTACCTCTCTCTCGACTACTGCAAAAGGACACTGAATTTGAGCTAAGCAAGGAATGTATGGAAGCATATGACAAACTTAAAGTGGCATTGACACAAGCTCCTATTGTGCGAGGACCGAATTGGGCTCAACCATTTGAAATCATGTGTGATGCTTCGAATTATGCAATAGGAGCCGCGTTAGCACAACGCGAGGGTAAGATTCCCTATGTCATAGCTTATGCTTCAAAGACATTAGACGGAGCCCAATCCAACTACACTACTACCGAGAAGGAACTCCTAGCTATTGTTTTTGCTTTGGACAAGTTCCGAGCCTATCTTCTTGGTTCCAAGGTAGTAGTGTTCTCAGATCACGCGGCACTAAAGTATTTGTTGGCCAAAAAGAAATCAAAACCGAGATTAATTTGTTGGGTGCTTTTGTTACAAGAATTTGACTTGGAGATCAAGGATAGGAGTGGTTCCCAAAATCTAGTGGCGGACCATCTAAGTCGCCTCGAACACACAAAAAGTGACACCACTCCTATCAATGACTCCTTTCCTCTAGATAGTTTGCACGCAATCTCGGAAGTAGTTCCTTGGTATGCCCCAATAGCAAACTACTTGGTTTCACGCACCTTCCCTCCCAATCTCAACAAACATCAAAAGGATAAGCTGAAAAGCGAATCCAAATACTATGTTTGGGACGATCCCTATTTGTGGAGATGTGGAGCGGACCAAATAGTGCGACGGTGCATACCTCAAACCGAATTCCAAGCAATCTTGGACGCTTGCCATTCTTCCGAAGGAGGTGGCCACTACGGCCCCCAAAGAACGGCAAGAAAGGTCCTTGATTGCGGATTTTGGTGGCCAACCCTTCTCAAAGATTCTTCCCTCTATTGCAAATCTTGTCCCCAATGCATTCGGTTTGGAAATATTTCTATGAAGGACGAAATCCCCCAACAAAATATGCTGTTTTGTGAAATCTTTGATGTATGGGGAATCGACTTCATGGGACCATTTCCAAATTCCAATGGCTTTCTCTACATCTTGTTAGCCGTCGATTATGTGTCAAAATGGGTGGAGACAATCCCCACCCGGACGGATGATGCCCATGTTGTTTATTCTTTTGTGAGGAATAACATCATTTGTCGTTTTGGCTCCCCAAGAGCAATCATAAGTGATCAAGGATCCCATTTTTGCAACAAAAAAATGGACGGCCTCATGAGAAAGTATGGCATCATACACAAAGTCGCCACGGCCTACCACCCTCAGACAAACGGCCAAGCCGAGGTGTCTAACCGGGAAAAACATGTGTTGGAAAGGATTGTGAAGCCGAATAGGAAAGATTGGAGCGCTAAACTCTCCGATGCACTTTGGGCATATCGAACGGCTTACAAAACACCCATTGGCATGAGCCCTTTTAGACTTGTATATGGTAAAGCATGCCATCTACCAGTAGAAATTGAACACAAAGCTTATTGGGCCATAAAGGAATTGGAGTGCTTGAGATTAGAAGCCTATGACAATTCTAGACTCTACAAGGAAAAGATGAAAGCCATTCATGACAAGAACATTAGGAGAAGGGAATTTGGACCCGGTGACCTAGTGCTCCTTTGCAACTCAAGGTTGAGATTACTACCTGGAAAGCTTAGATCAAGATGGGATGGACCTTACCAAGTAGAGAAAGTAGAACCTTATGGGGTCTATCACTTGTGCCACCCATCAAGTCCGGACATTTTCAAGGTAAATGGGCACCGTCTCAAATTGTACTATGGTGAGCAAAGAAAGAACTCCAAGGAATTTGAACTGTTCCTCTTGAGGGATGCATCTCTTGAACAAAAGCTTTGAGCTAGTGGACGTCCAACTTAAGGACGGTAAACAAAAGTGCTAGGTGGGAGACACCCCACCATGGTAAGATCCACCATTTGTACATAGCCATTGAATTCTTCTTTGATTGATACTTGCTTACTACTTGACTTCATGTTTGGTAGCTAGGTGATCGATGAAGTTGTAGCTAGATTTCGTTTCGAATTTTGTTTCTTTTATTGAGTTCATTTGGTACTTTATCATGTCAAACTATCCTTCTATAGTACCTAAAGTGGTTGTTTGGAGGGTTGGAATGCTGAAAGTGGTGCGAGAACATGCAACCTTGAAAAAAGGCACCCTTCCGCGCGTGCGCGCACCTAACGCGCACGCGCCCATGAAGCAGTCCCGACCATCCACGCGGACGTGCGATGTGCGCGGACGCGTGGATTGCAAGAAGTACCCCTCCATACATATTCCAGAGAGTTAGGCCACTCTCACGCCCGCACCATGCCTGAGGCACAGGCCGCTCACGCGTGCGCGCACAGGGCGCGTACGCACTCCTTGATGAATCCTCAGATCGACGCGCTAGCACACCTCGCACGCGCGCGCCGATCGCCCCTGTGCACTCCTGGTACATATTCCAGAGAGTTAAGCCACTCTCGCGCCTGCACTAAGCCACCAGCCCACCACCTCCGCCGCGTGCGCGCACTAGGCGCCAACGCGCCCACATGCCCACAACGCGAGGCACGCGCACGCGCCCATGCCGCGCACGCGTCCCTTGCCCCTGTGCAATCCTGGTACATATTCCAGAGAGTTAATCCAACCCCAAGCCCATCTCAAGCATGGGGCATAATCACATTGCTGCGCGCGCGCACCGTGCGCGCGTGCGCCATCACTCCACCCCGCTTCCTTGCGCTTGCGCGCCCCGTGCGCGCACGCGTGGATGACCGACGTAAACATAATGGGGAGCACACTTGCTCCCTTCATTCTTCTTCTCCCTTTTTTTCTTCTTACCTCCTCTACTACCCATTTACCTACTACTACTTCCCCTCCCAAAATAACCACCCCCTACCATCACCTCCGGCGACCAACCACCTCCGGTGGCCCCTACATTGCCCCCTCCATTCTCCATCATTCCAACCCACAACTTCATCCCCCATACCCTATACCCTTTTCCATCTCTCTCAAGGTACTATACTAGGCTCCCCTCTTGCTCTACTTCTCTCTTTTCCTTCTTAGTCAGTTAATTTCATTCTCTTGAGTCACAACTTCTCTTGCATTGATGGATGAGATGTGTTGCATGATTTTCTTATAACCACTGTGCATTGTAGTGATTAATGTTGGTTTGTGGAATGTTACATTGCTTCCCCCCCCCCATTTATTTACATACTACGAAGGGATGCACCCCAAGTGTTTGAAGAAATGCATACATGATACTTTTTGAACTCATTGTGACTCATTGCTTCTTAACTAGCCACTTTTGGGTGCACCTTCACCTTCTACAATCCACCCACTCACCATTTCATAAATTGCTTCCCACTTTTGGTATTTGAGGGTGTATGCTTCTCATGCCTTTTCCTTGCATGCCTACACTACCCCTATACCACATGCTAATGATTTGCCTTGCTCATCACATATTATCTTCGTTACATGTTGCAGCTGTCATGTAATAAGGATACCCATATTCTTACGGCACAATTTCTCATTTGCATAATCATATTCAATTACGCCTCTTTGGGTTTGATGTTATCTCCTTTCTTTACTATCATAGGATGGTCATCAAAAAGAGCAACAGAAAAGCCCCGAAGAAGCCAGCATCCAATAGAGCACGCCAGGAACTAACGGCCAAGCCACTCCTAAAGAAGGCTAAGGGCCCCGTTGATGTTCTAGAGAAGGACAATCCTCCGAAGGATCCAAACAAGTTCCCTAACCGCTGCTGCGAACTTGTTTACTCAAGGATGATTGAAAAGAATTATCACCCAGAGCCTCTTCTAGTCCTCTCGGCCCACCTCACTCCGATAGTGATGCCACACATTGACCGGAGGCAATGGAGGTTCCTCTTGAGGCAACCCAAGGAGGTCAATTTATCATGGGTGGTGGAATTCTACACCAACTACCACTCACCCCTTCTCACATCAATCTTTGTGCGCCGGAAGCAAGTGTCAATCACAGTGGAAGCCATCCGAGGAGTCCTTCGGATTGGGCCATTAGCGGATGGATATGACGCCTATCAAGAAGTCTTGACAGCATGCGACGACCGTGAGTTCGATTGGAACGCAATCCTCCACGTAATTGCCTCACCCGAAGCATGTTGGATTCGGGGGACCATAAAGCAAAGACCAAAAGGTTTAGATGCACGCTTCTTCACTCAAGAAGCCACGGCATGGGCCCAAATTCTAGCTCACTACGTGCTCCCGAGCACCCATGGGTCATCCATTACCGCCGAGCTTGCCTTATTGATATGGTGCATCTTAACCGAGAAACTGGTCGACATTTCGCATGCCATTCGCCAATCCATGGGGCGCATTCATGCCAAGGGAAATCTACCATTCCCCGCTATGGTGACCAAATTAGTGGCGGCAGCCGGCGTCCACCGTGAGACTAAGGATAGGAGGACCTCAATCCCGGTCGAGGGCGATGTTATCCCGACCAAGAGGTGCCTCAAGCCTCCGGAAGTCACCAAGGACATTGGACTACCCACACCAACTCGCAACACCACTACATCATCCACGCCACAAAAATCAGCCACCCAACGCCTTGAAGACCTTCACAAGAAGTTGGACCGTTATGAGAGGCGTAACCAACGCCGATATGCTCACATGAAGAAACTTCTAAGCATTGTGATGACATGTCACCATGTCATGTTTTTCTATGCTTTTTCCTTTGTCTTCAATAGGTTTTATGCACTTTCTTGAGCCATAAGTAAGCCAATTGGGTAGAATTTCATGTTTCCTTTGATTCAATCAACCATGGATAAATTAATACATTTTCATGAGATTTTGTGCTATAATTGTTATATATTATGAAAGAATAACAATCTCATGATTTTGAGCATAGCTTTGATGTGCTTGGTTGATTGATGATAGGTGAAAAGAGCTTTGAAGACCATTTGAAGAAAGTGTATAAATAGCTTAGGATTTAAGTTTTAAAAGAGCTTTTCCGTTTTAGTTTTTACTAAGTGATTTTGGGAGAGCTTTTGGTTAGGAGTTAATTTGAGATTTTGAGTCTTGGGGAAGGAGAATTGAATTCTCTTCCTCTTAGTTTTCTTATTTTCAATTTCATTTACTCTTTGTTTGAATCTTGGGTGTTGGAGAATTGAAGGAATTCTGTTTCAATCTCACCCTGAGATCTCTCTGTTTTATTTACTGCACTTTTTGAGAAATCAATTTTTGAATTCCTTTCTTCTACTGCTTGATCTTTACTTTTCTTGCAATTGAATTCTAAATTTGGATCTAGGAAGGCGTTGAGATCTAGACTTGGTTATCTAGTCTCTTGGGTCCTGAGATCTGGAGTTTTCATTTTAATTTCTCTGTTGGTTACCTTGAGATCTCTTGTTTGCTTTCTGCATAATTCTAGAATTTAAATTTCAATTCTGTCTACTGCTTCCAACTCTCTTTTCTTCTGCAATTTACTTTTCCATTTTCAATTTGCAATTGTTCTTGTTGGATCAAGGAAGGATTTGAGATCTAGACTTGTTTTCTAGTCTCTTCCAACCCCTGAGATCTTCAACCTCTCATTTAGATTTTGCAATTGAGTTATATTTCTGTTTTGCTTCTTTAAGCAATTTTCCTTCTCTGTTGAGATCTATTGCATTTTATTACTTCCTCGGATTTATTGCTCTGCATAGTTCCTTGTTTAATTGTGCATCCCAAATCCTAATTCCTTTTATTCTTCTTGCAATTTAACTTTCCAGTCACTTGATCTTCTGCTTTCTTTTAATTTCCAGCACCCACTCCCCTTTACATTTAATGCAATTTTACTTTTCTTGCAATTTAAGATTCTTGCAATTTACATTTCTTGTTCTTTAAGTTACTCGCCAATTTACACTCTGCAACTTTAAATTCATTGTCATTTACTTTCTGTTGGCTACAATTTCACCCAATCTCACTTAAATGTTAGCTTGACTAAACTAATCACCCACTAAAGTTGCTTGATCCATCAATCCCTGTGGGATCGACCTCACTCCCGTGAGTTTTATTACTTGATGCGACCCGGTATACTTGCCGGTTAGTTTTAGGTGTTTTGGAAATTCATTTTTCCACAAAAACACACATCACATTGTCACCCCACCTATGGAGGAACCCGATATCTCCACATCCACCGCAACTCCAAGCGGAAGTGGCGATGACAACGGAGATGAAGGACACTCGGGACTCGGCCATTGCCACCCATTGCGCATCACCTCTAGCACGGAGGACCGTGCTAAGTTTTAAGTGTGGGGAGGTCGGCCGACCGATCTCTATAGGTAACACCCAAATAAATTTTCGTTTTCTAAACCCCTTTGTAGTAGGATAAGTTGCATGATTAGGTTTTCTTTGATATCATTTGCATAATAAGTTTACTTGGTTGGAACAATGAAACTCTCTCTTAGGAAACTAATACTTTGGGGCAACCTTGACATTGCTAATTTTGAATATCTTGATGCCAAACTCGCTTGAAGAACTGTATTTTGGAACATAAATTTTGAGTTAAGAATACAAGCTAGTGAGCTTTGAGCCTTGTTTTGTGGCTACATCTTATAGTCACTTATTCTCCTTCTTGTGTGCAATTGTTTTCTCGCTATGAGTGTAATCCTTGCTTTGTTTGAGTCTATATGTCCATTATTCCTTGTATTCATGCATTTATATGATTGAGGCCATCACTTCATTAACCCACCTACCAAATAGCCTTACCCTCTATCTTCCCTTGTTAGCCAAAATTGAGCCTACGCTTAACCCACTTGTTCTTTAAATTAGCACATTACAAGCCTAAAGCGGAAAACTATAATTGTCCTCATTTAGATCTTTGATTAGCTTAGGCTAGTGTGTGTGTGAGTATCATTCAAGCGTGGGAACCTTGGGACATTGGGGGAATAAAAGGGGTAGTTTTGTATTGTTATTGAAAATATTGGGAATTGGGTACATACTCATGTATTGGTCAAATGTAAAACCTTATGCATTGACAAAATGAGAAAAACAAATGAAAAAAAAGAAAATAGAAAAAAAAATAATGTGAAAAGAAAGAAAAAAATAGAAATAAGAAAGAAAGAAAAAAAAGAGAAAAAAAAAAGAGAGAGAGAAAAAAAAGGGGGACAAAATGCCCTAAAGCAAAGTGCAGCTTAATAAGATCAATGCATAAGTGTTGTGAAATGAAAAAGAAAATACATGAGTATGCAAAAAAGTGAAGAATGGGTAGTCAGATTAGAACTCAATTGTATAGGAAGTCATAGGTTAGGTGGAAAGTTTAAAGCTTATCAAAGATTCAAATTTCAAGCTCACTTAACTATATATGCATCCTATCTTGACCCTAGCCCCATTACAACCAAAGAAAAGACCTCATGATAGATGTATGCATGCATGAAATATATGTTGATTGATTAGATGAGGAACAAATCTTGGAAAGCATGATTAGGAGAAAATTGAGAGAATCAACCCTAGACACTCGAGCGAATAGAGTGTAAACACTTCCGGTGAGGGTTCGAAGGCTCTAATTCATGATTCCTGGCTCTCACGAGCACGCTTCATGCGAAGTTGCATATATTGCACTTGATGCTCAAAAATTGGTGAATCCCATATATTGACCGCCACCGTGCCCCATATGTTTGCATATGTCTTAGGAAGGTTGATTTGTTCCAAACCAAGTAGATGGTAGCACTAGTCGTAGTTGCATTCACGTAATTAGGTTGCACCTCATGAGTCTTATACCTCTATGATCCTTCGGTCTTTTGCGTTTCTCTTGCATTTCTCTAAGCATGAGGACATGCTAGAATCTAAGTGTGGAGAGGTTGATAAATCCCATTTTGAGGGTTTATCTTGTATCGATTTCAGGGGTTTTATCAATGATTCCACACGCTTTTCATATGAAAATACAAGACTTTGTGTTCCTTTCTTAACTTTTGCCTCATGGATGAAAACATGCTTATTTTGTACTAAATTAGATACATTTCCAATCTTCTCTTGATGCCGTTCGATGTCGTGACCTGTGTGTTAAGTGGTTTCAGAATATAGGGCAGGGATGAACCGGAAGAGAGAAGGAGAATGAGCGCGAAGGAAAGGAGCATGAGAAAGTGAGCTTTGGAAACTTCAGCAAGGGCGCGTGCGCATACTTGGCGCGCCCGCGTGGATTGCGCAGCTAGAAGTCAAAGCCAGAAGCCAAGCCACGAGCCGGCTTGTGTAGCGGCTAGGCCATAACCCCCATGGGCGCCCACGCGTACGCTGCGCCTCCGCTCACATTGCAAGATGCCCCAATGGCGCGCACACGTGCTTTGCGCGTACGCGCCGATGCTCGAACATGATTTTTTTTAGAAGTCACGTGACCTGGGCGTGGAGACAGTTGGAGATCTCATCTTGGGGGAAGTGCCTTGGCGGGAAGAGCTTAAGAAGACTAAGGGTTGAAGGGTTAAGGACTTTTGGCTCATTTTTAGATGGTTCGAGATTTTTTTTGGCTATTGTTAGTTACACTCTTGGGTAGAGAGAGAGAGGGAGATTCCAAGTTCTCATTAGGGTTCATCTTCATCCATTTTCTGAATTTTCAAATCACACTTTGGTGAGATCCATTGCAATTCTCAATTCATTTGTTCATGTTATAGATCTTCTTCTCCAATCTCAATTAGTGCTTGTAATTGCTCAATCCTCATAGATCCTAGATTCAACTTTGTAGTTTTGGATTTTTTTCAATTTCTTGAGAAGTTCATTTCCATTTTTGTTCTTTGTTAATTGTTGTTAGTTTCTTGTGTTGAAGCACTTTTAATTCTACTTCCTTCTCATTTTTTTACTATGCCTTTTATCCTTGCTCATCAATTGTTTGATAAAATGCCAACATTAGTTATGGAGTAAAAGTTTCTTACTTGGCATAGGGTTTGAGTCATTAGAAAGAGTTGAATAGTTTATGTCAATTGTTGATTTGGAATTAGAAATTGCTAATTGACTTGGAGTGCACTAAAGCTAGATTTCCCTAAGGTGAAAACTAGGACTTGTGACTCAAGTTAGTTACTCTCATTTGACTTTTCTCTATACCTAGGGGTTAACTAAATGAAGCAAGGCCTAATTGTTGTCATCATTGACGGGACTATAAGGATAGAATTTCTAATGCCAACCCTAGGCCAAGTCTTTTATAAATTGATCGCTTGTTTGCCATTTATTTTGCTAAACCTTCAAAAGAACCACAACAAGGCTTCCTAATCGATAAGATGCATGCTCTAGCAATTCCAAGGGAGGACGACTCGGGGGACTAGTACTCTCGGTTATAGATTGTAGGATTGTTTGATGCGAAGTTTGAATGTCGATTAGACTATACTCACGATTATATCCATTATTGAATTCTATATCGGCATGATAAATTTCGTTTATCACACCACTTGTACTGGACTGACCCATTCGCTATCTGAGATGGGGTAAATGATATCTGCTTCAAGTAGCCTGGTCACTTCTTTCTTGACAACTTCTAAGATGGTGGGATTCAATCTTCTCTGAGGTTGACGGATGGGCTTCTCTCTCTCTTCTAGAAATATTCTGTGCTCACAAACTTGAGGGCTGATGCCTACTATATCCGCCAGGCTCCATCCAATTGCTTTCTTGTGTTTTCTCAGCACATTGAGTAGTTGTTCTTCTTGTTGAGAAGTGAGTTCCCTTGCAATGATAACTGGAAACTTCTGCTTGTCCTCAAGGTAAGCATACTTGAGGTGTGGAGGGAGGGGCTTTAATTCTAATTTCTGCTTATGGCCAGGCTCTGGATCATCTGGACCTGGTGATAGTGGCAAAGTGCCCTCATCGTCCTCTGAAAGTGTCCCCACATTTGGACCTTGTCCTGTGTACTTCTCTTCTGATTCCTCCTGGTGAACTTCAACCACGGTTTCATCTATGATGTCACACTGGGAGATAGAATGATCATCCGTAGGGTGCTTCATAGCTCCATTTAAACTGAATTTCACTATTATGCCATCTATTTCAAAAGAATAAGTTCCAAAAAATATGTCCAGCTTGAACTTTGAAGTCTTCAGGAATGGTCTTCCAAGCAGGATTGATGATGGCCTTCCTGAGTCATTAGGGGGCATTTCCAGGATATAGAAGTTAATGGGAAATGTGAGCCCCTTAATTCTCACTAATACATCTTCAGCAATTCCAACCACTGTAATAATGCTTTTATCTGCTAACACAAAACGAGCTGCCGACCTTTTTAAGGGAGGGAGCCTCAAAGTATCATATATAGACAAAGACATTATACTAACACATGCTCCTAAATCACACATGCAGTCAGAAAATATCACACCACCAATAGTACAATTAACCATACATGGACCTGGATCACTACACTTTTCAGGTATACCTCCCATTAAAGCAGATATAGAACTACCTAAAGGAATAGTTTCTAATTCATTAATTTTGTCTTTATGTATACATAAATCTTTTAGAAACTTTGCGTATTTAGGTACCTGCTGAATAACATCAAAAAGGGGAATAGTTACCTCAATCTTTTTGAATATTTCTACCATTTTGGGATCAAATTCCATCTGCTTCCTAGGCTTCCTTGAAATTTGTGGAAATGGAATAAGAAGGATATTTTATGTAGCGTCTGCATCCTTTGGTGCTTCTTTCTGTGGTTGAGCTTCTTCTTCTTTAACCATGTCTTATATGTCCTCTTCCTCTTCAGCATCCTCTACTTCCACCACCTCTTCAGCTGAGGCGTGTTCTGTTGGGATTAGCTCCTCTTGATTCCTCTCTTGCAGTGTGGTTCCAGACCTTAGGGTGATGGCATTGATGCCACCCTTTGGATTGGGTAAGGGTTGAGAAGGAATTCCACTAGAGCTTGCATGTTGAGTAGTTGAAGTATTGGATGATCCCAGCTGAGAGATGAGAGCTTGTATAGTGGATGTTAGACCGTTAAGTGAACTTTCTATGTTCCTTTGTCCTTGCGCAATAGATTGAAGCGCCTCGTCACTCGGAGAGGAATTAGATTGAGTGATCTGCGGAACTTGTTGTTGGTTGTGCTGTGCTCCTTGGGATTGCCTCAGGTGAGGTGCTCTGTAAGGCTGGTTCTGGTTCTGCTGCCTGTTATTGTTATTATTCCACCTATGATTTCCTTGATTGTCTCTGGCTCCTCTTTTATTGTTGTCCCTCCAACTCTGGTTAGAATTATCTCTCCAACCTTGGTTGGAATTGTCCTGCCATCCATGGTTGTAGCTGCCACCTTGATTGTATCATTGGTTGGGGCGGTCATAGAAGTTATGAGTGGCTGCCACAGTGTTGTCTATAATCAGTATAATGGCTATAATCAGCACAGATCCCGCACACTCTCTGTGGGACTAACTGTTGGCTTTGCTGCGCTTGTTGTTGATTCAACTGCATCTGCTTCAGTAAGTTGGTCATTTCACATATACTCTGAGTCAGAGCAGTAGTCTCCTTGCTAGAAGATACCTCTGCAATATCTTTTGACCGGCTTTGTTTCTGCCTGTGATTCCGAGTAGATTCAGCTAAGTCGCTGATCAATTGCCATGCCTCATCAGTGGTCTTGTACTTTTTCATAGACCCATTGCTAGCACTTTCCAATGTGGTCTTATCTTGAGGCCTCTTGCTAGCACTTTCCAATGTGGTCTTATATCTTGTCAATCATATGGTGGGGGCATGCTTCCAGAAGATTGTTGAAGCGCTCCCAGTATTCGTAGAGAGTCTTGGACTCGTCCTGAACAATCATGGAAATATCTTTCCTCAGTTTATTAGTAACTTCAGCTGGAAAGAATTTTTCCAAAAATTATCTTCTAAGCGTATCCCAGTCAGAAACAATTGCTGCGGGTTGAGTGTAGTACCACTCTCTCGCCTTTCCCTCAAGCAAGAACAGGAAGGCTTTTAACAGAATAGAAGTTTCATCTGCACCATCACGCCTGACAATAGAACAGGCTGCTTGGAAATCCCTAAGGTGCTCGATAGACTCTTGAGCAGGTAAGCCATGAAACTTAGACATCAAGTTGAGTAGTGCAGTCTTTATTTCAAAATCTGTAGCCACTGCTGGGTGATGCGCTTGAAACGGTTGCATTGTAAAATTAGGGGCTCCAGCCTCCTGGATAGCAACTCTCCTAGGTGCTGTCATGTCACCTGCACGTAAATCAACCGAATCAGTAGAAAGGGAGCTTGTTTCTTCCTTACGTGACGTTTCAGATTCACCCTCGGGGAGGACTAACCAACGCCGAGCTTGCCTTATACGTGAAATAGTTCTTTCAATCTCAGGATCAAATACTAGCAAGCTTGGATCAGGAAGTGAACACGTCATTTAACGAAAGAAACATGCAGCTCATAGTAGAAAAAAAATAAATGCAATTAAATAAATTCCAATCAATAACTTAGCACTTTATTGCAACTCCCCGACAACGGCGCCAAAAATTGACGTGGTGAAAATTGGCGAGTTAAGAAATTATTATAAGAGATGCGTTGCAAGTATAGTTCTTAACCAACCAAAAATCCGCTTATCAATTTAGAAGGGGTTGTCACAAAATTAGAATTAAAATACTGGGAGTATGAATCCCAGGTCGTCTCCGAACGAGTTGCGGAAAAATGTGCTATTTTATTAACCAGATGTTTTCTAAAATGGTTTGAGTTGATAAACAGGAAATTAAATCAGAGAATTTATGTAATTTAAATAAAAAACATGACCGGGAGTAGATTAGTCGGAAGTCCTATCCTTGTTGGAGTTCTCCCAAGATCAATTGATAATTGAAGGTTGTTCTGCTCAGTTATCCCTTACCAGATAAAGGAAAGTTAAGCAAGTTGGAAGTCAGTTTCTATTCACAAGTTCTAATCCTCTCCCTTGGGAAGGACTAGTATCAGTGACTAGATGGCGACCCAATGATAAACCCAATTATAATTTTACTCTTGAGCATTCCAACTCAAGGTCCTCCTTTCAATCAACTCCCAATCAAGTTATGGAACTACTCGCTCATTATGAATGTAAACTTCATAAAATAAGAAAGGAAAGTAAAGAAAGGCATGATAAATAATAATAATCAAAGAGACCAATTAAAAATAAAAATAGTTCTTGTATTAATAAATTCTAAAAAATAATCCAATAGTAATTCTGAACAAATTAAGGATATGAAAGAGTAAGTGACAAGTAAGGAAACGAAACTAGAATGATGAAGTCTTGGTGGAGGTAATAACTCTTCTCAATATCCCAATCAAAAAAGCAATAAAAAAACAAAATCCTAAGAACTATGAATATGTAGAGAAAAAAACTAAAGGAGGAGTAAAATCAGATCTAAAACTAAAATTATGCGGAATGAATGTCGTCCCATGGTCTCTGCATGTTCCCTGGCTCTAATCTGCTTTTCTGGGCCGAAAATTGGGTCAAAACAGGGCCCAAGATCGCCCATAGCGAATTCTGCAGATTCTGCAGATCGCGTACGTCACGCGATCGCGTCATCCAAGCGTTCGCGTCATCCAGCGTTTTGCCTTGCCATGCGTGCGCATCGTCCACGCATTCGCGTCACTTGTGCAGTTTACAATCCATGCGTTCGCATCAGGCACACAAGCGCGTCACTGCAATTTCCTCTATTTCGCGCGGTCGCGTGAGCCATGCGCCCGCGTCATTTCTCGCTGGTCATCTCCTTAATTTCTTGTGTTCCTTCCATTTTTGCAAACCTCCTCTCCAATTTCCAAGTCATTCATGCCCTATAAAGCCTAAAACACTTAACACACGGATCACGGCATCGAATGGAATAAAGGAGAATTAAAACAGATAATTAAAAGTCTCTAGGAAGCAAGTTTTCAACCATGGAGTAATTTTGGGAAGGAATTGTAAATACATGCTAATTTAATGAATAGGTGGGTAAAGATTTGATAAAACCACACAATTAAACACAATATAAACCATAAAATAATGGTTTATCAACAACCATCAGTGATAAACCCTATTTTATGATTCATCTTGTGCTCAATTAAGTGTTTTATCAATTCTTCACCCATTTATTCATATGAATTGCATGGTTTTACAATTCCTTCCTTATTCTATGATATATGTGAAAACATGTTTCCTATGCTTTAAAAATATTTATTTTAATTATCTTTTATTACCATTCGATGCCGTGATATGTGTGTTAAGTAATTCCAGGCTTCGTAGGGTAGGAATGGCTTAGAGGACGGAGAGAAAACATGCAAAAATGGAAAGAACGTAGAAAAGGGAGTTTTGAAGAAAATGGCAGTGACGCGTACGCATGGACGATGCGGACACGCCTAGCGCAAAATGGCAGCGACACGCACGCATGGACAACACGGACGCGTGCTTGGTGCAGAGCACAAACGACGCGTATGCATGACTGACGCGTACGCGTGACAAGGAAAAACTCTAAATGACGCGAACCCGTGACCCACGCGCAAGCTTGACGGACGCCACGTGCAGAAAATTGCAGAAGTCACCCCCAGCAATTTCTGGACCTATTTTCGGCCCAAATCCAAGCCTAGAAACACAGAATAAAAGCTAGAAAATGGGGGAATCAATAACAACAATTCATACAACTTTCAGAATTCACAATTTTAGGTTTTAGATGTAGTTTTAGAGGGAGAGAGGTTCTCACCTCTCTCTTAGGTTTTAGAATTAGGATTTCTTTTACTTTATGGTTATTACTCCATTCCAGGTTCAATGTTTACCTTAATTTTATGTTCTCTTCTACTTTTATTTATTCTAATACTTTTACTTGCTAATTACTTATGTTGCCAAATTGGCTTATGAATCTTCATGTTAGATTTGAATTTATGTTTAAATGCAATTTGAGGTATTTCAGATATATGAATATTTTATTCTATTTATGATGCTTTCAATTTAATTTAGATTTTTCTCCTTCTGATTTTGGTTAAGTAATTGGTGACACTTGAGTTATCAGACTCAGCAGTTGATTGAAAATTGGAATTCTCGCTGATTGATTTGGATCGCTCTAAAGCTAGTCTTTCCACAGGAGTTGACTAGGACTTGAGGATCAAATTGATTGGTCCACTTGACTTTCCTTTATTTAGTAAGGGTTAACTAAGTGGGAGCGATAAACAATTCTCATCATACCTGATAAAGATCACTAGGATGGGATTTCCAGTTCTCATACCTCGCCAAAAGTTTTCTTTATAATTATTAATTTATTTTTCTTGCCATTTATATTACTTGTTTCCTATTTCAAAAACCTAAAAATACACCTTTTTCCATAACCAATAATAATCACACTTCCCTCCAATTCCTTGAGATACGACCCAAGGTTTAAATACTTCGGTTATAAATTTTATTGGGTTTGCTTAAGTGACAACCAAAAATTTTGTACAAAAGGATTTTTGTTGGTTTAGAAACTATATCTACAACGCGACTATTTTTATAAAATTCTTTACTAGCAGAATCCAGTTCGTCAAAGAAATGGCGCCATTGCTGGGGAATTGCAATTGTGTGCCTTATTATTGGTTTTTGTAAATATTTTATTTTGCTTGTTTATTTGCTTTTATTTTTGTTTTTAATTTTTATTAGCTACTATGAGCTCTCACCCCCGTCGCTTTGAGTTTGGTTCTAATATTATTGAAAGGAATGGAAGCGATAACAGGAACATGCATCAAGGTCGAAACAATCACAGATGGAAGGAGCTACGAGGATCTGATCAACCCTTTCGGCAATAACACCTTCCAAGATACCATGGACAACGACCATTCTACAATTCATGCCAAGACAATAGTTACGGTGGACCTTCTCGTGACAACCAACCCCCACCAGTTTACTATGGTCAAGAGCCATTCTGAGGTGCGTAGCAAGATGATAGATATGATGGACCCCCTTGTGGTTACCAACAAGTCCCCTCATATGCCTATAAACCACCTCCTCAATATAGCTTTGAACCACCATACTCACAAGCCAACCACAACCACTCACTTCTATATGCCCCCAACTCTATTCCACCCAAATTTCAATCCAACTACTCCCAAGAACCACCACTTCCATATGCACCATATCCATGTCCATCGAACCAAGAATCACAGGATTGTCTCAAGGACACAGTGAACCAATTTCATGCAACCTTCCATCAATTGGAGCAAGCAATAAATCGATTAGCTTTCCGACGTTCAAACACTCAAGGAACTCCCATGGCATCATGTGGAGAATCTAATGAAGAACGTAGCACGAAGGAGACACTAGAAGCTCCGGTGGACAGTAAGAAGCATGACTTTGTACTGGGACAAGTAGCGGAAGCTGCAATTATTGAAGAAGAAGAATTGGTTGAAGATTTAGAAGACGCTGAACCTCCATGAGAATTAAGGATTGTGGGGAATCCCGTCAAGCTATTTGCAACTGATGCTAAGGAGGATAGTGCACAACCCCCAAGGCATGTACCTTATGAAGAACTGGACGGAAAAATCAAGAAGCAAGTTTCCTTGGTAACTATAATCATGAACTAAGCTCTCCTAATAATGGACTTGCATCCACAATTGAGTTCTTTGAGATTGAAGAATCTTCCCCAAGCGAATATGAAGATGATGTGGATGTAGATTTTTCTCAACCTCCAACTTATGACCTGAGTGATGAGGAAGACATTGAAGACTCCAATCAAGACATGATTGCAATTGAAGAGATTTGTCAGGAATTGGAAGAATTCACAGAGGAGTACAAGGAAGTGAAGCTTGAAGAACCACTGGAAACACCTCTCCCACGGCCATTACCACCTAATACAAACTTCAAGTGGGTAAAATCCTTAGCCTTTATCTTTACCTTCCCACTTGAATATGGTTTGCTTGAAACAGATGGCCAGCTTAGAGCTCTTTGTGGTTTTAAGAGTAAGAGGGAGATGGTTGGTAACAATAGTTGGCAAGTAAGGTTCAATAAGGTTCCACGCTCCGATTGGAAATGCAAGGATTGGTATAGAGCTCGATTTAATGGGTTTCGGAAGATGTTTGGGTATCTCAGTGGAAATTTAGGTTGTGTACTGCCCGGCTGGAAAAATGAAGATCAATACAAAGACGGTTACAAAAGCAAGGTTTGGGATCCTGGGATTCATTCTGATAATCAACACCCGTGGAGCCTGAAAACCTGCTTTGATTTGCTCGAAGGCTTTACAAGCCTAGTCTGGGACCCCGGAGGATATTGGAATTGCAAACGTTGGTGGAGATTTTTGGATGAATTCAAGCGTAAGCCACCATGACAAGAAGCTCACCAAATGTCCAACTTAAGGACTTTAACTAAAAGTGCTAGGTGGGAGACAACCACACCACCACCATCTCTCTGAGTCCAATTTCTGTTCCTCTGCCCATCAGGTTCTGCCGAACACCGATTTCTTTCCCAGTTAGTTAGTTAGTTGCATATTTTTTTCAAAAAATTTTATTCAAATTAGGATAGTTAGAGATGCATTATCGTAGTGGATTTTAGGTGGTTAGGTAGTTAGGATGTGATTAGTGGATTTAGGCCTGATAATTATGCCGTTCTTGCTGCTTGTTTTATCTGTTTCGCAATTTTTTCTGCTGTGTTGATGATACTGTTCATATGCTATTCTTTCCTGTTTAATGCTGTTGTTACACTATTCAACCTGAACTGTATTCCTTGCTGCAGATTGAGTTTGTTTATATCGAATTTATGTGACTTGCTATTTGTTACTCTTTTCTACACTACTTTATTATCATATGAACTGTTTCTGCTGCTATTTATTACCTGGGAACGTCCAATTTATAGTCGGAATGCTGCCTAATTTTTTCCGCAACTTGTTTCACTCAACTCCCATTCATGAATTGGTTTTGGCAATTTCAACCAGGCCAATTCATGAATGCACGGGCTAGCTTTCTTCTTCTTTCTGATTCCCTTATTAATTAAATCGCATTATTGATGATTTCACTTTCATTTTGCAATTCTTTTATATGAATTATCATCAATAATCTGCAATATCTACTTGAATGTGAGTTGCTTGTTATTCGAGTTTGTGCAATTTTAGTTAATTAGGAACCACAACACCATGCCACTTACTTTGACTTAACTTTTTAACTCTTAACTGCATTAACTTTCTAACTTTTCTATTAGTTTTCAACTAACCACTTTAAAACCATTTCATGGCATGATTACTGTTGTTCCTGATAAACAAGAATTCCGCATATCATAGATTTTGGATTGTGATTTTTATTCTCTGACAAAAATTTTACCTCTATTTAACTCACTTCATGCTTCTTTTGCTACTCTATTCCTCTTTTGCCCCTCTATGCTTATATCGTTCAAATCCTATTTGGTTACCTATTTTCCTGCTTTAGTTTCTTAAACTGTATCCTAGAACTTCTACTTTTCAGGATGTTTGACCTCAAAAGCAAAGGAAAGGGCAAGGCAACCACTGGCAAAAGGAAAAGAGGCAAATCCTCTACCTCTATTTTGGATATCCTCCATGATGATTCCTGGCGGGAGAAGAATTTTACCCTGCAGGAAAAGGCTGATCAGCTTCTGCCTGCCACAGACCCCGTCAAGTTTACCAACAGATACTGTGAACTCAAGTATCCGGTCTTTGCAACTTCAAGGAACTTATACCAGGAAAAGACCCTCAAAATTCCAGAAGAACTCAAACAATACACCTCAGAACAAATTAAACAGAGAGGCTAGTTCTTCCTGGAAAGAAACTTGCCTGAGGTCAATGCATCCTGGGTCAGAGAATTCTACTGTAACTATTTCAAAATGACCCTAGATGCAGTGCAGTTCCGAAGCAAACAGATTTTAGTCACTGAGGAAGCAATTGAAAACATCCTCCAAATCCAGCCTAAGTCAGATGAACTAGATGGTTACTGATAAACCCATATTTTATGATATATTTTGTGCTTAGTTTGAGTGATTTATTCAACTCTTTACCCACTTATTCATATTAATTGCATGGTTTTACTTTCCCTTCCTTATTATGTGATGTATGTGAAAAACATGTTTCCTATGCTTTTAAATTAATTATTTTAATTACCTTTATTTCCATTCGATGCCGTGATTAGTGTGTTGAGTAGTTTCAGATCCTCTAAGGTAGGAATGACTCAAAGGATGGAAAAGAAACATACAAAAATGGAAGGAAAGCACAAAACGGAGTCCTTGAAGAAACTGGCATCCACGCGATCGCATGGACGATGCGATCGCGTGCCAAGCGCGAATCAACAGCGACGCAGCCGCATGACTAACGCGACCGCGCGCCTTAAGCAGAACGAATATGACGTGGTCGCATGACTGACGTGACCGCGTGGCAAGGAAAAGCTCCGAACGACGCAACCGCGTGACCCACGCAGACGCGTGACAGAGGCCACGCACCAGAAATTGCAGAAAATGCTCCCAGCGATTTCTGAAGCCCTTTTTGGCCCAAATCCAAGTCCAGAAGGCATAGACCAGAGGTTATGAAGTGAGGGAATGCATCCATTCAGGGAGAGCTCACTAATTTCCACTTTCCATGAATTAGATTTAGTTTAGAGAGAGATTCTCTCTCTCTTTAGGATTAGGATTTAGATTTAGGATTTTTATTCACCTTCAGGATTATCTGTTTTGATCAGGTTCAATATTCCTTTTATTTACTTTTGCAAGCTACTTTATGAATCCTTTCATGTTACAGATTACTCTTTTATTAATGTTATTTGAGGTATTTCAGTTTAATATTGATTACTCTTATTCATGCTATTGTTACTTTTACTCTGAAGACATTTTTATTCCAAGTAGATTTATTTTTCTCCTTTTGGTCATGGTTAAGAAATCAGTAACTCAGGAGTTATCCAATTCAACAGCATAATTGATAATTGTTATCTTTGTTAATTTAATTGAACTTCCATAATCCCAATCTTTTCTTAGGAAATAAATAGGATTCGAAGATCAAACCAATTAATCCCTTGACCTTCCTTTATCTTAGTAAAGGTTAACAAAGTGGAATTAGGATTCAACCATCATCATCATTGATAAGGATAGCTAGGATATGACCTCTAATTTCTCATACCTTACCAAGAGTTTGCTTTACAGTATTTATCTATTTTCAATTGCCATTTAATTTACTTGTCATTAAATTACTCGTTCCTCATTCTTGAAACCCCAATTTTACAATCTCCATAACCAATAATAAGAACATACTTCACTACAGTTCCTTGAGAAGACGACCCAAGGTTAAATACTCGGTTATCAATTTTAAGGGGTTTGTTACTTGTGACAACCAAAATGTTTGCACGAAAGGGATATTTGTTGGTTTAGAAACTATATCTACAACGCGACTGTTTTTATGACATTCTTTACTGGCAAAAATCTTGTTCGTCAGTTACCAAAAGGCTGAAAAGGATATGAGATTTATGAGGTTGGACTGGGACGCAGTGAAGCGGACAATAGCTCTTGATCCTACTGTCCCATGGGTCATGGGAAAGACAACAACAACCCCAAGGGGAATAAATATTATCTATTTGAATGATGAGGCTCGGCTATGGCAGCAAATTCTGAGCAACTATGTGATGCCGAGCACTCATGAGACTGAGGTGCCAGCTGCCATGATTACCCTCATTTGGTGTGTGATGGAGTGCAAGGACTTATGTCTTCCCCGCTTTATCCGATACTACATGTCCAGGGTCCATGTCCGAGGTACTCTGCCCCTTCTGTATTTGATTACTCAGATGGGACGCCGAGCTGAAGTGCCCTGGGAGATTGCTGATGAGAAGCCACCTGCCACCAAATGCAAGAAAATTATCCCACATAGTAGGAAGTTCCAAGCTTTGGGCTACAGACCACCCTTTCCCACTGCCTCCGCTGAGGCAGCCACATCTTCTGCTGCCCCTTCAGCCCCTGCTATACCAGCCACCACCACAGTACCCTCACCTACTTCAGAGCCCATCTACCACCTCGTGCACCGCCTATTTGACCGGTTGGATCAGATGGAGCACCGCAACCAGCGGCGATATGAGAGGACTGAGCGTCGCAGCAAGCGACGCTATGAGCTTTTAAAGTTAATGATCCGATCTGGCCACCATGACATCCCCTCCGAGCCTGACACACCATCGGAGCCATCTGAGGAGGAGGCGCGTGCAGAGCACCAGCAGGCAGCATCCCAGCAGGCAGAGTCCCAGCATGAGGAGCCTCCACAGACATAGCCATCCGACTCACAGGCACTGATACAGGCAGAGCCTCAGGCACTCTCACTACCAGAGCCCATAGAGACACCAACAGTACATCCTTCCAGAGATGCCACTTCCTCACACCCAACTTGATTGAGCATCGAGGACGATGCTATTATTTAAGTGTGGGGAGGTCGCCATCTCTGGCAAACTTTATTTTTGGTGAACCACTTTCAGACTCTCTTTATCCTATTTTGTTTATTTTTTGTATTTTTATTTTATTTTATCTTATTTGTCTTTTAGTACTTGTGCATTTTCTTTTGCTGTATTTCTGTTTACTTTATTATATTTTGCACTTTGGTTTGTATATATCTTAGACATTTAGTTTAATTTGCACTTTTAGCTTATTGGTTGTGATATAGAAAATATGGATTAATTAGTTTAAGTTTACCCTTTTAGCATATAATAATTTGGTTTAATTGGAAATAAAAGGAGTAAACTAGAAATGTTAGTTTTTCAGAATCACAACAATCCACACACACTATATATATATAGCAATAAATGTTGGTTAATTGACAACATTTTTCAAGAAAAATACTAAATTTTATAAAAGAGCCATTCTAAGATTCACATTGAGTTGAATGGAAACTCTTGATTTCTACTTGCATGATATACATAACTGATATATGGTTTTTGAGCCAAAGAACACACAACCCGTGAGTTTTTGAGCTTAATTGTATGGTTACATTTAATCATAATTTTCATTCTTGTGTGTTTTGCCCTTCTTTTCTATGCTTGCAATCTTTACTTTGTTTCAGTCTATATGTCCAATATAGAATGTATTTACATACTTGCATATGATTGAGGCCATTACTTGTTTTTGCTCACTTATCCCAAATAAGCCTACCCTTTTATGTCACCTTTGTTAGCCCTCTTGAGCCTTTTAATCCCATTCTGTTCTATAACCACATCACTAGCCTTAAGCAGAAAAATAAATTAAAAATCCCAAATTGAATCTTTGGTTTGCTTAAGATAGAGATTATGTATCAACTAAGTGTGGGGAAACTATGGGAACTTGGGTTGATAGGAAGGTATTAACTCTATAAATCATTTGAAATTTGGGAGCATGCTCATGTGAAACCAAAATAACCAAAATACCATGTGCATTGATATATTGTATTTATGTTTCAAAATGAAAAAGAAAAAGAAATCCCTTTTAATTAAATAAATAAATAAGGGGACAAAAATTACCCCATTATTAAGTTTAATAGAAAAATCAATGCACATGGGATAAAAAAATCAAAAATAAAATTGGTACATGAGTATTGATGACAAGTCATCATATGCTAGCTTTTCAAGCAAATTTCACTTGTTTCATTAGTTTTTATGCACTTTCTTGCATTGTAAGTTAGTAATTTGGAGTGGAATTGCATGGTTTCTTTGAATCAATCAACCACCCTTTAATTGGAACAAAATCATAAGGTTTAAGCTTGAATTAATTGATTTTTAAATGAATTTTAAACCGTGTGAATTTGGTGATACTTTGATTGGTTGCTTTGATTTTTTGTAGGTAAAGAAAAGAAAAAAAATAAGAAAAGCGTGTCCAAAGGAAACAAAAAGTGTAGCCAAAGAAAGAAAGAAAGCATAGCTTAAGGAAGAGAAAAGCGTGGCACATACAAGGAGCAAGAGCACAAAGCTCTTGCCAAGAGCCTAAAGCTCTTGTGGAGAGCTTTACTTCAAAAAATTCAAAGGCCAAGCTCTTGCCAAGAGCCTAATCAAGTGCTACAAGGAAGAAGAGAGCAAGGCAAACTCAAAGCAAAGCTCTTTCCAAGAGCTTTTTCGTGCTTGCCTAAAGGAAATTCAAGGAAAAATAGTTTGCCAATGCACTCCACAAGTTTCGAACCCATGATCAAGATGGCGGAAGAGGCGTTCTCCTTGAAAGGAAAATAAGCCAAAATTGGCCAAAATGCTCCCAACAAGTCTCGAACACAGAGGCTCCACTAACAAAGCAAGGAAGCCGCGCACTTGGCACCAACCGAGCGCTACCCTAATGCTGTCCAAAGATTAGCACGCAAAATATTTCAAGGGATCAAGCACCAAAGCTCAGCTCTCCCCATGAACCGAGCCTTGCCCTGGGAGCAACACATGGGCTGAAAATTAAATTAAATTTCCAAATTAATTCATTCCTTCACAAAATTTAGAAGCCCACCCAAATTCTGAAATCTAAAATAGGAAGTGTATAAATAGAAGCTAGTTTGATTTAGAGAGAAACTTTTGGCTTTCATCTAGAATTTTACACTTTTATTTTCTTGTGAATTGTTACTTTGGATCTCTGAGAATCGGGAAGGAGAATTGATCTATCTTCTTCCTTGTTCTTGTTTTTGCACTCTTTACTTCTTGTCTTGGATCTTGGATCTGAAGGATTGAGGAAATTCTGTCTCAATCTCACCTTGAGATCTTCTTGTTTCTTTCTCTGCATAATTCATAATTTAGTGATTTGAATTCAAAGTTTCTTTACTGTTTTGAACTTTAATTTGTTTGTAATTACTCTTTGAATTGGATCAAGGAAGGCAGTGAGATCTAGACTTAGTTTTCTAGTCTCTTGACCCCTGAGATCTTGCATTTTCCTTTTAGCTCATCTGCTGAATGCTTCTTGAAGCTGATTTACTTTTCTGTTTGAAATCTATCTCAATTCACTTCATCATCTACTCTTCTGCTTGTTGCAATTTATTTTTGCTTGTTTAATTTCTGCACTCCTAGTCTCCAAATCCTTTTATTATTCAAGCCATTTACATTTCTTGTATTTTAAGTTTCAGTTATTTACATTTCTTGCAATTTAAGTTTCTACAATTTACATTACTTGCACTTTAAGATTCAGCTCTTTTAATTCTTCTGCACTTTAAATTATTGACAATTATCCCTCTCCCTTTAAATTTTATGCAATTTAGCTTCTGTTGGATACTAATCACTCAAATCAACTCTTGTTTGCATGACTAAATCAATCACCTAACTAAAATTGCTCAATCCTTCAATCCTTGTGGGATCGACCTCACTCATGTGAGTTATTATTACTTGATGCGACCCGGTCCACTTGCCGGTGAGTTTTGTGTTGGATCGTTTTCCACCCATCAAGTATTTGATACAAAAGTGGGAAAAATTGGGAAGCTAGACAAAATTTCAAAATTGTATAGAGTATGTATATATTAGGTGAGATCTTAGACTAATCAAGGACTCAATTTATAGCTCACTTAGCCTTATATATATCCTCACCCTTACCTTGGCCCCATTACAACCTTAAAAAAGACCTCATGATGTTTATATGTATACATTAGATATTTGTTGATTGGTTAGATGAAGAACAAAGTTTTGGAAAGCATGACTAAGGAAGAATAGAGTGATTAACCCCAAACACTGAGTGATTAGAGAGTAAACACAAATCCAGTGAGGGTTCAATAGCTCATTTCCATATATCCATGTTTAATTATTAATTTGTCTTGCAAGTTTGTGAATTCCTTTAACTTAACTCAATTGTGAATGTGTTTTAATATGATTTGGCCTTGGTTGTACATATATGATTCCTTGAAAATATGAATCAATTTAACCACATGTAAGCTCTATATATATAGGTGGGTAGTAATTAGAATTGCATGAGTCATTTAGGTAGCTTGCATTTAGAATAGATTGCATTGCATAAGATTCCACCATTCTACTTTCACTCTTTTCTCTTGGATTTAGCATGAGGACATGCTATTGTTTAAGTGTGGGGAGGTTGATAAACCCCTATTTTATGATTCATCTTGTGCTCAATTAAGTGTTTTTATCAATTCTTCACCCACTTATTCATATGAATTGCATGGTTTTACAATTCCTTCCTTATTATATGATATATGTGAAAACATGTTTCCTATGCTTTAAAAATATTTATTTTAATTATCTTTTATTACCATTCGATGTCGCGATCTGTGTATTAAGTAATTCCAGGCTTCATAGGGCAGGAATGGCTTAGAGGACGGAGAGGAAACATGCAAAAATGGAAGGAACGCACAAAATGGAGTTTTGAAGAAAATGGCAGCGACGCGTACGCATGGACGACACGAACGCGTGCCTAGCGCAAAATGGCAGCAACGCGCACGCATGGACGACGCGGACGCGTACTTGGCGCAGAGCACAAATGACGTGTATGCGTGACCCACGCGCACGCGTGACTGACGCCACGTGCATAAAATTGCGGAAGTCGCCCCCAGCGATTTCTGGACCCTTTTTCGGCCCAAATCCAAGCCCAAAAACACAGAATAAAAGCCAGAGAATGGGGGAATCAATAACAACAATTCATACGACTTTCAAAATTCACAATTTTAGGTTTTAGATGTAGTTTTAGAGGGAGAGAGGTTCTCTCCTCTCTCTTAGGTTTTAGAATTAGGATTTCTTTTACTTTATGGTTATTACTCCATTCCAGGTTCAATTTTTACCTTAATTTTATGTTCTCTTCTACTTTTATTTATTCTAATGCTTTTACTAGCTAATTACTTATGTTGCCAAATTGGATTATGAATCTTCATGTTAGATTTGAATTTATGTTTAAATGCAATTTGAGGTATTTCAGATATATGATTGTTTTATTCTATTTATGATGCTTTCAATTTAATTTAGATTTTTCTCCTTCTGGTTTTGGTTAAGTAATTGGTGACACTTGAGTTATCAGACTCAGCAGTTGATTGAAAATTGGAATTCTCGCTAATTGATTTGGATCGCTCTAAAGCTAGTCTTTCCACAGGAGTTGACTAGGACTTGAGGACTAAGTGGGAGCGATAAACAATTCTCATCACACCTAATAAGGATAACTAGGATGGGATTTCTGGTTCTCATACCTCGCCAAGAGTTTTCTTTATAATTTTTAATTAATTTTTCTTTCTATTTAAATTACTTGTTCCCTATTTCAAAAACCTAAAAAGACACCTTTTCCATAACCAATAATAAATCACACTTCCCTCCAATTTCTTGAGATACGACCCGAGGTTTAAATACTTCGGTTATAAGTTTTATTGGGTTTGCTTAAGTGACAACCAAAACTTTTGTACGAAAGGATTTTTGTTTGTTCAGAAATTATATCTACAACGCGATTATTTTTATAAAATTCTTTACTAGCTGAATCTAGTTCGTCAGTCAGCTTGCAAATAGAGAGCTGAAAAGGATTTTGGAGAAAAGTGTGGGAACCACCAGAAAAGATTGGGCCAGAAAGCTAGATGATACCTTCTAGGCATATAGAATAGCATTCAAAACCCTTATTGGAAGATCTCCATTCCCGTTGGTCTATAGCAAAGCTTTCCATCTCCTTGTGGAGATTGAACATAAAGCTTTCTGGGCCACTAAGCTCCTCAACCTTAATCCTCAAGCAGCAGGAAAGAAAAGGCTACTGCAACTAAATGAGTTGGATGAGTTCAGATTGGAAGCCTATGAGAACACTAAGGTATACAAAGAGAAGGCTAAGAGATGGCATGACAAAAGAATCTAAAAAAGGGAGTTCAAACCAGGACAGCAAGTACTCTTGTATAACTCCAGGCTCAAGATTTTCCCTGGCAAACTCAAGTCCAAATGGAATGGCCCCTACTTGGTGACAAAGGTTCTCCCGTATGGAAGCCTTGAACTTCTGAATGAAGCCACAAAGGACACATTCACAACAAATGGTCACAGAGCGAAGCATTACTTGGGAGGCCCTTGGAACAAGGATGAAGGACGTCAAGCTAATGACGATAAAGAAGTGCTTGTTGGGAGGCAACCCAATCTAAGGTAGTTTCTTTTCATAGTTATTTCAATAAAGAGTGAGGTAGATTTCTCTATATTGCAAGGAGCTAAGTTTGGTGTTGCACACCAAAGCAATTTAAGAGTGAATGTGTGGTTCTAAGTTTGGTGTTCTACCAAGAATTTCATTAAGAATGCATTACACTCTTCTACAAGATTGATCACTAACTCCAAACAATCAGATAAACTACTTAACACTTGTTTAGTTCTAGTTCATAATCTATTTTCTTTAAAAGCATGAGGTTTCATGTATCTGATGCATCATAGACAGTAGCAAGGGACTAAGTTTGGTGTTCCCACACCAAAGTAAGTTCATGAACCTACAACAATTCATGCATGCTAATCATTTTCTTAAGTGCTTGGAGAACAAGAAACTTCCAATGATTATGCAGGAAGGCATTCAGGTTCTTGAATGAATCATACATCATCACCAAAAGAAAAATAAAAGTTCTAGATGATGATGACGAAAGGAAAGTTGGAAGACACTCACAAGAGATTGTATTGTCACTTAATTCCTTTTGCTTTGGCATGTTCAAAATTGGAAATTTCTATGTACCCTGCTGATTAGTCTAATTAGTGCAAATTCTGATGTCTGCTAAGTGTTCTAGTATAAGTTGCTTGATCATCTACATCTGCTTGAATTTATGTCTTGTGCCCCTCTGCATAAATAAAAGAAAAAAGTGTTTGAAACAGAAAGTAAAAGTCCAATGTGGTAGGAACTAGAATAGAGATCAGCGGTGGTATGTGCTTGACTAGATTAGCAAGTTCAAGAATAAAGCTGCAGGATAGAATGTCTCTTCTTAGTATAAACTTAAGTGCTGTTGTGAATCTTTAATAAATAATTGATGACATGTCACCATGTCATGTTTTCTATGCTTTTTCATACAAGAAATTTATGATTTGTGCTTAAATATTGAATGCTTTTGTACTTAATTGGTATATTTCTTTGATCTTTTAATTTTATAAACCTTGTAGGAAATAAGAAGAAAAAGAAGCAAAGAAGCACAAAATAAGCTAAAAAGGAAAAAAAAAGAGCTTTGGGGCACACTTTGAAGTTGGAGCACACTTTGGAGCCTTAGGCCACGCTTTTAAAAGCGTGGCCCATGACCAAATTAAAGGAGATTGACAATCAGCACACAAAGCTTGGTTCATGCCAAGAGCCTAGCTTTATCGTGATGCAATTTCAACTTGGAAGCAAGAATTTTCATTAAGTTAAGCTTGGGCGCTCACAGCATGATCATGCCTCCTTCAAAGGGCTATAACATGAGCTACAGATGTCCGATTGATGTGCTTCTAGTTGTGTTGGAAAGCTAACATTCATAGCTTTCCAACGATATATGGCAATCCATATTTGGCATGAAATTGAGGTACGAGTGAAAGGCATCTTTAAGGACCAAAAACAAGCAAAAATAAACCAAAGTGCAACTACCAAGATTTGAAGGGGGAGACACAAGGAAACCAAGGAAGTAGCGCTCTTGTGGAGGAGCTCAATGCTTGCGCCAGCATTTTCCTCAAACGTGAGGTCAAATGTTGGCTAAGGAATACCCTGGAAGGAGCTCAACGTTTGCGCCAACGTTTGCCTCAAACGTGAGGTCAAACGTTGGCTTAAGAATACCTTGGAGGAGGAGCCACGTTTGCGCCAACGTTTACCTCAAATGTGAGGTCAAACATTGGCTAAAGACTGCCTTGGGGAGAATCAAGTTTGAGCTCACGTTTGACCTCAAACGTGAGTGATAGCAACCACCCGTTCTTTATAACGCCATCACACGAAGATGTTTGAGTCAACGTTTGCCTCAAACGTTGACTCAAAACGCGAATGATCCCAAAGTCCATAGTGCAAAGAGATTTCTTCTCAAGACCAAGAGCAATCAACAGAGGCTATCTTCAACCCAATTCCGTCAAGGCCATTCGGATCCATTCTTCCTCAAATCCAAAGCACGCTAAGCCCATTACCATCACTCAAAGGCACAAGAGATAGTTAAAATAGGAATTTCATTTAATTTTAATTTGTTTTTAATTTCACTTTCATTTTCATTTTCACTTTGTAAAGCCTATATAAAGGCATCAATTCCATTTCAATAGGGGGCTGGCTCTATTAGGGAGTAGTAGGAGTGGGATTTGAGAGCTCTCTCTTAGTTTTCATTTTTGTTTTGAATCTTGGGTTGAGAATTGAAGAAATTCTATTTCAATCTCACCTTGAGAATTCTCTCTATTTGCTTGTCTGCATAATTTCAGTGAATTGTGATTTGAATCAAAGCTCTCTTTACTGCTTCCATCTCTCTTTCTTCTGCAAATTGTTTTCTGCTGAATCAAGAAAGGGGTTGAGATCTAGACTTATTTTCTAGTCTCTTTGATCCCCTGAGATCTTCAACTTCATTTTACAATTCAGTTGAGTTTTCTTGCTGTTTTGGATTTTTCAAGCAATTTCCCTTTTCTGTTTAGATCTATTGCAAGTTATTGCATCTCTTACTTCTCTGTTTGATTGCTATTTACACTTTCTTGTTGAAGTTTTAATTTCCAGCACCCAATTCCTTTTACTTTTCCTGCAATTAGATTCCTCTGCATTTTACATTTGATGTTGACTGTGAGCTTGATTTATGTTTCCTGCAAATTTATATTTTCTGCACTTGCTCTAAGTTACTGGTTTACTGCTTCTCTTTAATTTCCAACACCCCAGCCCCTTTACTTTTCATGCAATTTACCTTTCTTGTCATTTAAGTTTCTGAAATTTATATTTCTTGCTCTTTAAGTTTTAGTCACTTTACTTTCTGCACTTTAATTTTTCTTGCTATTTACTTTCTGTTGCTTCCATTTTCACTCAAAATCATCAATGTTAGCTTGACTAAACTAATCACCCACTAAAGTTGCTTGATCCATCAATCCCTGTGGGATCGACCTCACTCTAAGTGAGTTATTACTACTTGATGCGACCCGGTATACTTTCCGGTGAGTTTTAGGTGTTGGAATTCGTTTCCAACCCATCAAGTTTTTGGCGCCGTTGCCGGGGATTGATTTAGATCAACAATGATTAAGTGGGTGAGAAGTCTAGATCAAGCACTTTCTTTCTTTTTGTTCTCTATTTTAAGTTGATAGCAAGGTGTTTGAGCTATTGCCTCACTAAGAAAATCTTTCTCTGTGACATGAATTTCAATTTTCATTGATGTTTACAAAATACAAATGGAGTGCAACTCATCTTATGGTCAAACAAAATTTTATGGGATATTACCCACCATCATCAATCTCTAATGGTGGTTGGGAATATCACCAAGAAAATACAAATTCTAAGCACTCCAATCCATGGAGATTTGCTTCAGAGACACAAGATGAGCAAGAAAACCATATGGGATATTTCCCTCCACCACAAAATGATGCAAGTCATGATTCTAATGGTGGCTGGGAAGGGAACTCTACTGCTCCATATGATATTCATCCAAAGATATTATCACTTGACCATGCTTCAATAGAAAGCCCCTTTCAAAACTCACCACCCACACAAACTTCCATGAACCACTCAAGGCTCTCAAAGCTTGAGTCCATGGTCAAAAGATATGAGGAGAAGACAACAAAAGTTTGGAAAGAACAAGAGAACTCCCTCAAAAATATGGAAGTGCAGTTAGGCCAATTGTTGAATGCAAGGAAGGAGGAAATGGAAAAACAAGAACACAAGGTCCCTGTGTCAAGTGAAATTGCAAAAAAGGAAGAGGTGGTGAAAGTATTGGAACCTGAAACTGCACTTAAGATGACAAGAGAACCTGAACACTCACAAACCTCAAACTTCCCTGGACCAAAAAGTCTCAACAATTGAATCTGAGATTAAAAGATATGAAGAGGAGATGAAGAAATGTTGGGAAGATCAACAAACCTCCTCAATGAAAAAGCTATTAAGTCAAATGTTAAGTGCAAGGGAGGAAGTGGAAGAGCAAGAAAGTGAGAAAGACAACTAAAGAATTCCAAACTCAAGTGAATCAGAGAAGTACATAGAGGAAAAGCTCATGGAACCACCAATTCAAAAGGATCTGGATGAATACAAAACTCCAATAATCACACAGCAACCAAGTCTTGAATCCAAAGGAGTGAAGGCAACTGGCAAGAGCACCAATCCTGTCCCTGATCCAGCAAGCAAGATCAATCAAGCCATTTGCAAAAGGAAGCTTGCTGAGGAAAGGCCAAGACAAGGGACAATAGTTGAATCCTCTCACCCCTTAAGGTCATTCCTCTTAACAAACTAAAAGAAGAGGAAGAAAGTGAACAACATGTAAACCGTAGGTATAATTTCTCTTCTCTGCTTTGTTTTCTTTCTTTGCTTTGTTTAAATTCAAAAAATTGACATATGATTACATTCTAAGTTTGGTGTTGCCCTGCAACAATTTGTTTTCAATCCCTTTGAATAATTGCATCAATTCTACATTGAAGTGTCACACTAAGATTCTAAGTTTGGTGTGCCACTCATTTTTCTATGCAATTCATTCAGCAACACCACTTGTTTGCATAATCATAATGTTCTTTGCATTGTCATCTTTCTTTTTAGTTAGACAATTTTAGTTTTCTCTTTGTTTTTAGTCATTTTCTTGTTTTAAATGCTTTCTTTTATTTACTATGTTTGTTAATACATTACCAAGAGAGCTTTATTCATGACAGATATTTGGCTTGGTGATTGTATTTAACATATAACAGTTCTTTTTGTTTAGTTTTAGTTCAAATAAATTGACATAGGATTGCATTCTAAGTTTGGTGTTGCTATGCAACAAAATTTGGTTCCAATATCTACTAGATACTTGCATCAATTCCAAGTGAAAGTGTCACACTAAGTTTGGTGTGCCACTTATCTTTTATGCAATGTATTGTGCACACCTTCTTATCTATGCAATCACAATGTCTCTGTCCTTTATGCCTTGATTGTTATCTTTAATTTTGCTTGTTTAAAACACATGTGCTACTAATATTTCATTGTGTAAGACATTCATGATCCATCTTAGCCCCATAGCCATTGTTCTAATTGTTGCTTAAGGATGAGCAAGCATTCTGAGTTTAGCAAGGGAAAGGGAAGAATTGAAGGAAAAGGACAACAATAGAGAAGATGAATTACAAGGTTGTAAAGTTCCTTTTTCCTCTCCTTTGTTTCCAGCACTTTAAATTGCATGATTGTCTTTATATTCTCTGTATGCATGTGTGGTATGAATAAGCATAGCTTGAATTTTGATTTGTAACATCTTGCTGTGGCATTATAACTACCAACTTGAGTTTTGTGAGTTCAAAAGCAATCAAGCATCATGGTCATAAACAAACAAGGCATTAAAGAAGAGTTTAGCATGTGCATACAAGTATTGGAAAGCTAGTACGATTAATTGTTGCTCAATTGTATTTGATTTTATTTAATTGAACTTTTTATCTAGGACATTTTGTGAAATCTTTTGAAATCATGAAAACCTTGAAGAAGCAAATGCAATTAAAGGCAAGAAAAGAAAAAGGGAAAGAATGAGAAAGTTGAAGGCTCTGAGTACCAATGACAATATGTTAAGTACTTGTGGTATTTATGTATCAAGAAAAAAGCTTGAAAACAAAACACTTAGAAGTAAAGGCTAGGCTCAAGTGCAAAAGCACTCCCTCAAAGCTCAAGGCTCTGAGCATCAATGATAAGAGAGTTAAGAAAAGAAACAAATGAGCTTAATGAAGTCCTCTAATTAAATGCTTGTGGTGCTTATGTATCAAGTGGTAATACTTGAAAACAAAGCATTTAGAGTCGTAGTTTTGTTATCAACTCATAGGGCAAAGCACCCAAAAGGAGAAGCTAATAAGAAAATCAAAAGCTTGTTTCAAGGAAAAATTATAAGGAAAAGATTTCATAAAATGAGCTAGATAGAAGCATCAATCATTTATATTTCTTTTGTGATTGTAGCATGCATAAGAAACTAACTTACCATGAACATTAACTTGCTATTCTTCTCACCTTGGATTGTCAATCTTTATTGCATGATTCTTTTCTTGCTTGGGGACAAGCAAGGTTTAAGTTTGGTGTTGTGATGACATGTCACCATGTCATGTTTTTCTATGCTTTTTCATACAAGAAATTTATGATTTGTGCTTAGATATTGAATGCTTTTGTACTTAATTGGTATATTTCTTTGATCTTTTAATTTTATAAACCTTGTAGGAAATAAGAAGAAAAAGAAGCAAAGAAGCACAAAATAAGCTAAAAAGGAAAAAAAAAAAGAGCTTTGGGGCACACTTTGAAGTTGGAGTACACTTTGGAGCCTTAGGCCACGCTTTAAAAAGCATGGCCCATGACCAAATTAAAGGAGATTGACAATCAGCACACAAAGCTCGGTTCATGCCAAGAGCCTAGCTTTATCGTGATGCAATTTCAACTTGGAAGCAAGAATTTTCACTAAGCTTGGGCGCTCACAACATGACCATGCCTCCTTCAAAGGGCTATAACTTGAGCTACAAATGTCCGATTGATGTGCTTCTAGTTGTGTTGGAAAGCTGACATTCAGAGCTTTCCAACGATATATGGCAATCCATATTTAGAATGAAATTGTGGCACAAGTGAAAGGTATCTTTAAGGACCAAAAATAAGCAAAAATAAACCAAAGTGCAACCACCAAGATTCGAATGGGGAGACACAAGGAAACCAAGGAAGTAGCGCTCTTGTGGAGGAGCTCAACGTTTGCGCCAACATTTGCCTCAAACGTGAGGTCAAACATTGGCTAAGGAATACCCTGGGAGGAGCTCAACGTTTGTGCCAACGTTTGCCTCAAACGTGAGGTCAAACGTTGGCTTAAGAATACCCTAGAGGAGGAGCCACGTTTGCGCCAACGTTTGCCTCAAATGTGAGGTCAAACGTTGGCTGAAGACTGCCTTGGGGAGGATCACGTTTGACCTCGAACGTGAACTCAAACGTGAGTGACAGCAACCACCCGTTCTGCATAATGCCATCACACGAAGACGTTTGAGTTAACGTTTGCCTCAAACGTTGACTCAAACGTGAATGATCCCAAAGTCCATAGTGCAAACGGATTTCTTCTCAAGACCAAGAGTAATCAACAGAGGCTATCTTCAACCCAATTCCATCAAGGCCATCCGGATCTATTCTTCCTCAAATCCAAAGCAAGCTAAGCCCATTACCATCACTCAAAGGCACAAGAGATAGTTAAAATAGGAATTTCATTTAATTGTAATTTGTTTTTAATTTCACTTTCATTTTCATTTTATAAAGGCATCAATTCCATTTCAATAGGGGGCTGGCTCCATTAGGGAGTAGTAGGAGTGGGATTTGAGAGCTCTCTCTTAGTTTTCATTTTTGTTTTGAATCTTGGGCTGAAAATTGAAGAAATTCTGTTTCAATCTCCCCTTGAGAATTCTCTCTGTTTGCTTGTCTGCATAATTTCAATGAATTGTGATTTGAATCAAAGCTCTCTTTACTGCTTCCATCTCTCTTTCTTCTGCAAATTATTTTCTGCTGAATCAAGGAAGGGGTTGAGATCTAGACTTGTTTTCTAGTCTCTTTGATCCCCTGAGATCTTCAACTTCATTTTACAATTGAGTTGAGTTTTCTTGATATTTTGGATTTTTCAAGCAATTTCCCTTTTCTGTTTAGATCTATTGCAAGTTATTGCATCTCTTACTTCTCTGTTTGATTGCTATTTACAGTTTCTTGTTGAAGTTTTAATATCCAGCACCCAATTCCTTTTACTTTTCCTACAATTAGATTTCTCCGCATTTTACATTTGATGTTGACTGTGAGCTTGATTTACATTTCCTGCAAATTTCCATTTTCTGCACTTGCTCTAAGTTACTGGTTTACTGGTTCTCTTTAATTTCCAGTACCCCAGCCCCTTTACTTTTCATGCAATTTACCTTTCTTGTCATTTAAGTTTCTGAAATTTATATTTCTTGCTCTTTAAGTTTCAGTCACTTTACTTTCTGCACTTTAATTTTTCTTGCTATTTACTTTCTGTTGCTTCCATTTTCACTCAAAATCATCAATATTAGCTTGACTAAACTAATCACCCACTAAAGTTGATTGAACCATCAATCCCTGTGGGATCGACCTCACTCTAAGTGAGTTATTACTACTTGATGCGACCCGGTATACTTGCCGGTGAGTTTTAGGTATTGGAATTCGTTTCCAACCCATCAATAATTATCCATGGAAGAGAAGAAAAAGTAAGAAGGAAAGAAAGAAAAGCATAGAATTGGCAACAAACAAATGAAAGAAACAAAGAATAAAAGCTAGACACCAATAGCTTGAACCTTAAGACATATGCCTATGGTGTCTTTGCACTAGGATCTGCTTGGATTATTAGGTTCTAAGGGGTGTTTCAACACTTGCTAACTGATGCACGGAAACTTGTCCCTTAACAAATCTCCCTCGGCAAGTATACCGAATTGTCGTCAAGTAAAAACTCACAGTAGAGTGAGGTCGAATCCCACAGGGATTGATTGGTCAAGCAACTTTAATTGGAGGAATGTTCTAGTTGAGCTAAGCATAATGTGGTTTGAGAGTTGCAGGAAATTAAATGGCGGGAAAGTAAATAGCAGAAAACATAAATGCTAGAAATAAAGAGCTGAAAATAAATGACGAAAAGTAAATTGCAGAATTATAAATGGGAATGGGGAAGATGATCATAGAAGTAATTGGCATAAAGTAAAGAGAATGGGTAAGATTAGAAATGGGAAATTCATTGGGCTTAGGAGATGTTGCATTCTCCGGATCAAGTTGATTTTCATCTCTTCCTCAATCAATGCATTCATTGATCTCCTTGGCAATCTTAAGTTATTGAATTCCAATTCCTTGGTAATTCAATCTCTCAAATCAGATCAATTGCCAATTCCTTGATCTAATTGCTCATGAGAAGAGATGAAGTGTGGTCACTGATTATACCACATGTATTTCCAAATTAAAGTATTGGGAGAATTATATGTCACCATATCCGCCCAAACCCCAATTTGGTCCAACATGAGAAAGCATTTCTAGCATGATCTCTTCATTCCTCTTCCAAGGTTCAGAAGAGATCCAGGTATGAATAGCTTCTTTTCCAAGATAACTACTCAATTGGATGAAGATTGAAAGCTTTCTAGTAAAATCAAGAGAAAAGAAAGAAGAAGAATAATGAAAACTATTATTGATCCATCAAATTACAATAGAGCTCCCTAACCCAATGAAAGGGGTTTAGTTGTTTATAGCTCTGGGAATGGAAAGCAAAGATGGAGAGTACATTCTGAAAGTTAAACTAGAAGTACAGAGAAAGTAAAATACAGAGAGTAATTCTAATAGTGCCAAAAAGCTCTTTTCTAGTTCAAAGCTCTCCCTATTTATACTATTCTTCTGATCTTCTAGTTGGCTCTTCAAGTCTTGGATATGGGCCTTTGGATCTTGAGTTGAAGCAGTTATCTTCTTCAGTGGGCTCAGCTTTACTTGCAGAGAAAGTGTGAAGTAGGCAGGGACTTTAGCTTAGGGCGTTAGTGGTGTTAACGTTAAGTGAAAATATGGGGTTGAGAACGTTAGTGACAATCACCTTTTTTCACTAACGTTCCTAACCCAAAGTGGTCCACGTTAACTTCAACGTTAGTGGCACTAACGTGACCACTAACGTTGACCCTTGGCCCTACGCAAACGTTACTGGAGTTTACCTTTTTCAATAACGTTGAGAGTACCCGTTTCTCCCTACGTTAGAGTTCACGTTAGAATAGTTAACGTGGCCTTTAACGTAGGCTTGCCAAATCTTCGAGAGCGTTAGTGACACTTATCTTTGTCACTAACGCTTCAGAACGCCCCTACTTCCCATGTTAGAGTTCACGTTAACTAGGTTAACGTGACTTCTAACGTGGTATTGATAGCCATCTTCAACGTTAGTGACAAAGGTGAGTGTCACTAACGTTGGCTCATCATCCCTCTTCTCCACGTTAGCTTCCACGTTAATACAATTAACGTGGCAACTAACGTGGCTCATAGTGGCTCAATCCAACGTTAGTGACAAAGGTGAGTGTCACTAACGTTGGTGATTCTTGCTCCCTCCACGTTAGAGTCCACATTAACTAGGTTAACGTGGCTTTTAACGTAGCCAATATGGGCTTAGTCCAACGTTAGTGACAAAGGTGAGTGTCACTAACGTTGGCATCATCTTCTTCTTTCACGTTAGAGCTCACGTTAACTAAGTTAACGTGGCTCTTAACGTGGCCAATTGACCCTTTTGGAACGTTAGTGGCACTTACTTTTACCACTAACGTTGGAGTTCTAATTCTCTTCCACGTTAGCTTCTACGTTAGCATAGTTAACGTGGCAACTGACATGGGCTATGATGGCTCACGAAGGCATTATTGGCAATCACTTTTCTCATTAATGTTGCAAGCTAGCCTTCATTCCACGTTAATGGTCACGTTATCTAGACTAACGTGGCTACTAACGTGGTTCTTCCTTGCTTCCTTTGTCCTAAAATCAAGCAATAAAGTGCATCAAAGCTCTAATCCAAGTTATGAGACATGCATCATTCAATTTGTCCTTTAATTCGTGCATAATTCTCATGAAATCATGTAAAATTCACAATGTTTGCTTGAGTCAAGATGTAAGTGATTATTTACCCCAAACTTGCTTATTTCCTAAGAAAATGCATGAAACTACCTTAAAACCATAAAGAAAAGGTCAGTGAAACTGGCCAAAATGCCTTGGCATCACAACACCAAACTTAAAGCTTGCTTGTCCCTAAGCAAGTACTGGAACAAGAGAATGGTGAATGAAATGACAAGAGGAATGAATCATTATTGTGGAAGACATGTTCTTGATTTTATGGGGTTTCATGCATAGCAACTTAGGTTCATTCCTTTACTGGCTTTCAAACCTTTATCATGCCTTGGAATACTCACTTGATTGCACCCTTTGAGACTTTTATTTATTGATCTCTTTGTCTTTCCAAGGTTTATTTCTTCCTTAGGCTAAGTGTTCTGTGAGGGGGCGACTCTTTAAGATAAGCTTTCAGCCAACACTCCTGAACCAGTTGGTTCAAGGTGCTAGGTGTTGAAACACCCCTAAGGATTTACTCCCTCAAGTCTCTCTCCCCCATACATGCACACCACAGGCACATGGTTTGTTATTTTCTTTCCTTGAGGTCTTGGTGTCCAGCACCTCTTTGGGTTACTAAATGTTCTGTGGTAAGGTTGCTCTTGATAGTGGATTTTCAGTTGATAATTCCGGGTTAGTTAACCCAAGTTACCAAGTGATGAAGCACTCCTAAGAACTTATTCATCCAAGCAGATCCTTGGTACAAGAGCACCACAGACACATCTCTCAAGATTCAAGCCCTTGGCGCCTAGCCTTATTCTTTATTAACTTTTCTTTCTTTTTCAATTCTTATTGTTCTTTTCCTTTTTCTTATTAGGGTCTTATTATTTAGCTAGTCTCATGGGGTGTGTTTCAAGCATATGATTCAAGACAGATAGTTGCCTTTCCACCTTGTTGGTGAACCAACTTAGCTAAGTGATTACTACATCACAAATTTAAGGACCTACTCCACAACTTGAACATCACTCTGGTCTTTCATAACATCTCTTTTTATTGGACTTAAAAGGACAAGCATACAATAAGCAAGATGAGAATGAAAACAGGCAATTTGACTAGCAAGCATAGACCTAGGCAAAAGCAAACTTAAAGACAGTATTGAAAATTCCTAAGCTACTATAGAAGCATGTTCTATTTCATACATGATTTTCCTTATTTAAAACTTGAAAAAGATGGGACAATGAGGGAACTCCACCACCTTTTACTCATGGGGTTGTTCGCGCTCTCCTTCTTGTTTGTCCTCTTTGTGTCCACTTGTGCTTCCTTGCATACGTGCCAGTCTAGCTTTTTTCCAATCTTCAAGTGCCTTCCTTACTGATTCATGACTCTTTTCTACCCTCTCTCTTTCTTCTCGTGCTAATTCATCCTTCACTTCTTCATAGCTTATGATTCCCGGATGTAGTATAGGCAGTTGTCCGACTAAATATCCGAGCCTGGCCTGAGTGTTCACCTGGTGTCCAATCTGGCTCATGTAAACTCCTTCTAAAAATGCCCTGTATTTGTCGAAGAGTTCTGCTTGTTCTAATTGTTTCCGATGCATTTCATGTATGTGTGCACCTTGATGTGCTTGGATGTTGATTAGCTTTTGGATGGCTTCTTGTTGTTGATCCTGCCTTTGTTCCAACCTGTGGAAGGATTCTCCCCATTATTTTCCTTGCTCCAGTTGCTGCTCCATCAATTGTCTTTGCCACTCCCCTTGTTGATTCATCCATCTAGATAGTGACTCTTCTTGACGGTTTATCAACTATAGGTGAAGCTCTTTCTGTGTCCCTTGATTTTCCAAGTATTGTCTAGATAAGCCATCAATGGCTTTCTGTAGTTGGTGTATGTCCAAAGGGGCTCGCTCCTCTAGGTTCTGTCCTTCTACCATTTGGTGCACTGGCCTCTTTCTTATCCTTCGTTGGGGTAGGGGAGATGCAACAGCATAAATACGCCGGACAGTAATTGGGATACCAACTTTTATCCATTCGGGGTTTTCATCTTCGAACACCACCCCTGCCTTGTCACACAGGCGGAAAATGGTGCTGGGATAGCCTAACCTTCCCCCAGAATCACTTTTCTCAGCCATCTTCCTAATGCCTTGGGATATGAGTTCATGCACCTTGATTTCTCCCCCTTTAAGTATACATTGCACCATTGTTGCTCTCTTAAGATTCACCTCTGAATTATTTCCGGCAGGGAGGATGGATCTCCTTACAATTCGAACCACCCCTTTGCTTCAGGGGTGAGATCACCTCTTTTTATGAATTTGGGCTTTCCATTGGGATCTCTCACCCAATCCGCTCCTTGTACGCAGATATCTTTCACAATTTGGTCATAATTAGGACTACCATCTATTCGAGATTGATAGCTTTCTTCCTCGAATGGTATGGTTTGTAGCTTCAACACCCTCATGATGCTCATGGGACTAAAATCCACAGTTACTCCTCTCACAAAGCTTATATAAGACTCCTCTTTCCTATCATACCTCACTGTGTTTGCGTAAAACTCTCTTACGAGCGTTGCATTTATCCTCGCGGTTACTGGATCGGTGAGGAGCTCCCATCTTCTCTTTTCTACCTTCTCTGTGATTTTGGGGTACTCAATTTTCTTGACTTGAAAGCCTAGCTCATATATGATCTCTTTATCAGCCATCCATCCAAATTGAAGTGCATGGTAAAAAGTTCTAAACTTCTTTTCATCAAAGGGGCATTGCTCCATAGGCTCCTTCCCCTTTCTTCTTTTAGAGCTTGATGTTGCCATGAGTAAGAGTTGATGTGTGAAAGTGTTGAGGGATTGTGGATAAGTGGTGGAATTTGGTTAGGTTTGGATAGGATATAACTTGAAGAATTATACTTCGAGAGTGAGAAGTTTGAAGAAGTGGTTGCTGGAATGTGAAGGGAAGTACGGACTATGAGTCACTTATATAGGAAAATGATGAGTAAATGAAAAGTGTGGATTGATGGAGTGGTTGTGTGATGGACGGATGGGGTTTTGTATGGGATGAGCACGAGGATCATCAACTTTATGATGGGGTTGGTTCAGTTTCCAAGCTTGTTCTTCTTCCCATGTTGCATGGCTACAATTCCCAATGCAATCCCCCTGGAGACACGTGTATAATCTTCTCTTTTTGTGGTGGCCAAACCCTTCAATTGCCCCATCAATTCTCCTTCAAAATAAAAAAAATGTGATTAAAAAAAACTTGTGGAAAGTGGCGGCAAAATTTAAACGACTAGAAAGAGTAACTACTTTTTTAAAATTGTTGTTGTCAACTACTAAGTGCTATTCACAAATGCAAACCAACTGACTAATTAAATTTCCATGTATGCAACCTTGGTGACACCAAACTTAGTTTGTGGCAATGTGGTGTAAGATGATTTGTTTAAGGTGCTAAGAGTGACATGCTATGAGTTGCATTCATGTCCTCTTAGTGTGCCTTGAACACCAAATTTGTTCTTCACTATATGTTGCATAAAAGGATTTATTCAAGGATATGTCAAAATTGATTTGCAATCCATGAACCTTGCTTTATTAACTACTTTAAAAGCATGTAAAACATGGGTTGCCTCCCATGAAGCGCTTCTTTAGCGTCACTAGCTTGACGTTCTTCCTTTGTCAGGGTGGTTGGTACTGCTTCAAATCTTCCCCCCTTGCAGTAAACCTGTCTCTATTGGCTTCATCAATGATCTCTACATGTTCTAGGGAGAGAACTTTGTTGATGGTGAAAACCTTTGGTAACTGAGATGGGATGGTGGGGAGATGAGATGGGATATCTAGGAAGTAAGCTGAGATCACTTTATCCCCTGGAGAGAAATATTTTGTAGGGATCTTTTTGTTCCTCCATCTCCTTGGTATCTTCTTCTTTGTTTCTTTTGCTGTTATCCTGCTCTTTGTGGTCTCTTTTCCTAGGGGGATGTTGTTGCTGGTCCCATATGATTCTGGTGGTTTTGGCTCCACTTGAGTTTCCTTTAGCTGTGACAGCTGCTGATTATTTTGTTCATCACCCAAAGGAATTCCTGAGTGTACAGCTTGTGCCTCAATGCTTGTTTCTCCCACCATTGCTCTGTCATGCTCTGTCCTTAGTTCCTTGCCTTCCTGACCTGCTTCTTGTGAGGGTTTGAAGACATTGAAGGTGAGTTATTCGTCATGTACCCTCAGTATTAGCTCTCCTCGCTCCACATCTATGAGCACTCTGGCTGTAGCTAAGAATGGTCTTCCCAATATGATTGGGTGAAGATGACTTTCTTCAATTTCCAGTATGATAAAGTCTGTGGGAAGGAAATAGTTCCAAACCTTCACCAGCACGTTTTCAACCACTCCTATCGCTTGTTTTTGAGTTTTGTCAGCCAGCCTGATGACTACATCTGTGGGCATCAGCTCATTGATTTGCAGCCTCTTCATAAGGGATAAAGGCATTAAGTTGATGCTTGCTCCCAGATCATAGAGTCCTTTATCAAACATTGTTTCTCCTATGGCACAGGGGATGTGAAAACTCCATGGGTCCTTCCTTTTTATAGGCAGCTCTGGTTGAATGAGAGCACTGCACTCCTTATTCATCACTATGGTTTGTCCTCCCTTAAGTGAGCTTTTCCTGGTCAGCAGCTCCTTCATGTACTTAATGTGTGAGGGAATTTGTTGGAGGGCCTTGATGAATGGTATGTTTACATGGAGAGATGCAAATATGTCAAGAAACCTTGAGTATATTCTCTTCTCTACGCCACCATTGAGTAATTGGGGAAAGGGTGCATAGAGTCTCAACAGCTCCTTCTATGTAATTGTGGTTTCTTGATGATTCTCTTCCTGCTTTCCTGCTGATCTATCTTCAGGTTGTTCTGATGGTTTGTTCGGCTCTTCCTCAGTCTCCTTATTACTTGTAGTAACCATCTTGCAATCTTCCCATCTGACTTTCTTTGCTTCACCTCTCGGATTTTTCTCTGTGTCACTTGGGAAGCTATCAGTAGGTTTAGAAATCTTCTCAGATAGGTATCCTACTTGAAATTCCAGCCTCTTGATGGTGTCTCCCTGATTCTTGATATTGGCTCGCACCTCCTCTTTGAACACCTTGTTATCTTGAATCTCCTTGCATATGCCTTCAAGTAGAGTCTCAATCCTTGATAGTCTTTCTTCCGATGATGGAGAGTTGAGATTGGAAGGATGAGAAGGGCCATTTTGACTTTGGTATGGATGTTGAGAAGTGTTGTTGGGTGGGTGTTGGTATGACCTCTGTGTGGAGTGTTGGTGAGTTGCATTGTTTTTGGGGTTATGGCGTCTCTGATCTTGGCCTTGGTCTTGTTGATTTTCCCACCCAAAGTTTGGGTGGTTCCTCCAACCAGGGTTGTATGTCTTGGAGTATAGATCATGGGTCTGCCTGGGTGAGTTTCCAATGTAGTTGACTTGTTCATGCTCACCCTCTGCCTTTGTATTCACTCCCTCTTAGGTTGCTGATGAGGTGGTGATTGCTGCTACTTGGTTCCTCTCCATCTTCTTGGTAAGGTCAGCCAGCTGCTTCGTAATAAGCTTGTTTTGAGCCAGTAGTGCATCCACATTATTGAGCTCCATCACTCCTCTAGTGTTGCCTCTTTCAGAAGCATAGAAGTAGTCATTCTCTGCTACAGTCTCAATAACATCTATGGCCTCCTCTATGGTCTTTTTCTTGTTTAGAGATCCCCCTGATGAATGGTCTACTGCCTTCTTTGATTCATAAGACAGGCCTTCATAGAAAATGTGTAGCGGCACCCATTCATTGAACATATCTGGTGGGCACCTTCTTGTCAGGTCCTTAAACCTCTCCCATGCTTCGTAGAGAGTCTCACCATCTTGTTGCCTGAAAGTTTGAACCTCAGCTCTCAACCTGTTGATTCTTTGAGGAGGATAGAATCTTGCCAAGAATTTGTTCACCACATCTTCCCAGGTTGTTAAACTCTCCTTTGGAAAGGATTCCAGCCATTTAGATGCTTTGTCCTTGAGTGAAAAGGGAAACAGAAGTAGTCTATAGGTGTCAGGGTGAACACCATTAGACTTCACAGTATCGCATATCCTCAGGAAGGTGGTTAGATGTTGATTGGGGTCTTCTTGGACACCTCCTTCGAATGAACAGTTGTTCTGAACAAGGGTGATGAACTGTGGCTTTAGTTCAAAGTTGTTGGCATGTATGGTTGGCTTTTGGATGCTACTCCCACAATTTCCTGGGGTTGGATTGATGTAAGAACCCAGAACTCTTCTCTCTTGCCCAGCCTGATGCACTGGACCTTCTCTGCCATGGTTATGAGCCTCTTCTTCATGATGGTTTTCCATATTCTCATCCATGTCTGGTTCAAAGTACTCTTCCTCTTCCTCAGCACCAACTACTCTCTTTCCTCTTGCTTCCCTCCTTAATCTAAGGAAGGTCCTCTCAGGTTCAGAATCAAAGAAAGTTGAAGCCCCGCTTCTTCTACCTGTCATACAACCAACAAGGCAAAAGCAAGAAAGATAGATGCAGATAGTAATTTCTACAGAAATGCTGTTAGCGTGGGTGATGCAATATATCAAACAGTTAGTGGGTTAGTGCCTGAATTGTAAACAACTAAGAAAATGGGTGGGGGGAAAGGGAAGAAAATAGCTAAACAGAAAGTAAATTACTCAAATGAACTTAAATCAAACAAAATAAAAACAAATGCTCAATCTAGTTATCCACCAATTTAATCATTGTTGATACAAAATCAATCCCCGGCAACGGCGCCATAAACTTGATGCACGAAAACTTGTCCCTTAACAAATCTCCCTCGGCAAGTATACCGAATTGTCGTCAAGTAAAAACTCACAGTAGAGTGAGGTCAAATCCCACAGGGATTGATTGGTCAAGCAACTTTAATTGGAGGAATGTTCTAGTTGAGCTAAGCAGAATGTGGTTTGAGAGTTACAGGAAATTAAATGGCGAGAAAGTAAATAGCAGAAAACGTAAATGCTGGAAATAAAGAGCTGAAAATAAATGACGGAAAGTAAATTGCAGAATTGTAAATAGGAATGGGGAAGATGATCATAGAAGTAATTGGCATAAAGTAAAGAGAATGGGTAAGATCAGAAATGGGGAATTCATTGGGCTTAAGAAATGTTGCATTCTCCGGATCAAGTTTATTTTCATCTCTTCCTCAATCAATGCATTCATTGATCTCCTTGGCAATCTTAAGTGATTGAATTCCAATTCCTTGGTAATTTAATCTCTCAAATCAGATCAATAGCCAATTTCTTGGTCTAATTGCTCATGAGAAGAGATGAAGTGTGGTCATTGTTTATACCACATGTATTTCCAAATCAAAGTATTGGGAGAATTATATGGAGAATTATATGTCACCATATCCGCCCAAACCCCAATTTGGTCCAACGTGAGAAAGCATTTCTAGCATGATCTCTTCATTCCTCTTCCAAGGTTCAGAAGAAATCCAAGTATGAATAGCTTCTTTTCCAAGATAACTACTCAATTGGATGAAGATTGAAAGCTTTCTAGTAAAATCAAGAGAAAAGAAAGAAGAAGAATAATGAAAACTATTATTGATCCATCAAATTACAACAGAGCTCCCTAACCCAATGAAAGGGGTTTAGTTGTTCATAGCTCTGGGAATGGAAAGCAAAGATGGAGAGTACATTCTGAAAGTTAAACTAGAAGTGCAGAGAAAGTAAAATACAGAGAGTAATTCTTATAGTGCCAAAAAGCTCTTTTCTAGTTCAAAGCTCTCCCTATTTATACTATTCTTCTGATCTTCTAGTTGGCTCTTCAAGTCTTGGATATGGGCCTTTGGATCTTGAGTTGAAGGAGTTATCTTCTTCAGTGGGCTCAGCTTTACTTGCAGAGAAAGTGTGAAATAGGCAGGGACTTTAGCTTAGGGCGTTAGTGGTGTTAACGTTAAATGAAAATATGGGGTTGAGAACGTTAGTGATAATCACCTTTTTCACTAACGTTCCTAACCCAAAGTGGTCCACGTTAACTTCAACGTTAGTGGCACTAACGTGACCACTAACATTGACCCTTGGCCCTTCGCAAACGTTACTGGGGTTTACCTTTTTCAATAACGTTGAGAGTACCCCTTTCTCCCTACGTTAGAATTCACGTTAGAATAGTTAACGTGGCCTTTAACGTAGGCTTGCCAAATCTTCGAGAGCGTTAGTGACACTTACCTTTGTCACTAATGCTTCAGAACGCCCCTACTTCCCACGTTAGAGTTCACGTTAACTAGGTTAACGTGACTTCTAACATGGTATTGATAGCCATCTCCAACGTTAGTGACAAAGGTGAGTGTCACTAACGTTGGCTCATCATCCCTCTTCTCCACGTTAGCTTCCACGTTAATGTAATTAACGTGGCAACTAACGTGGCTCATAGTGGCTCAATCTAACGTTAGTGACAAAGGTGAGTGTCACTAACATTGGTGATTCTTGCTCCCTCCACGTTAGTGTCCACGTAAACTAGGTTAACGTGGCTCTTAACGTGGCCAATTGCCCCTTTTGGAACGTTAGTGGCACTTACTTTTACCACTAACGTTGGAGTTCTACTTCTCTTCCACGTTAGCTTCAACGTTAGCATAGTTAACGTGGCAACTGACGTGGGCTATGATGGCTCACGAAGGCATTATTGGCAATCACTTTTCTCATTAACGTTGCAAGCTAGCCTTCATTCCATGTTAGTGGTCACGTTATCTAGACTAACGTGGTTCTTCCTTGCTTCCTTTGTCCTGAAATCAAGCAATAAAGTGCATCAAAGCTCTAATCCAAGTTATGAGACATGCATCATTCAATTTGTCCTTTAATTCATGCATAATTCTCATGAAATCATGTAAAATTCACAATATTTGCTTGAGTCAAGATGTAAGTGATTATTTACCCAAAACTTGCTTATTTCCTAAGAAAATACATCAAACTACCTTAAAACCATAAAGAAAAGGTCAGTGAAACTGGCCAAAATGCCCTGGCATCACTAACTTGGGTTAACTGACCCGGGATTATCAACCAAAAGTCTATTATCAAGAGCAACCTAATTAAAAAATATTTAGTAACCCAAAGAGGTGCTGGGCATCAATGTTCTTGAGAAGAATTGTGAGCCAAGTGTCTGTAGTGAAAATGTGTTGAATGAAAGACAAAAAATTGAGTTAAAAAGCTACTATAACACATGACACTGAGCAACAATTGAAAAATAAGTTTCTGAAGCAAAATGAAGAAAAGAAAATCTAACAAGGATCAATAAACAATAAGGTTCACATCAGTAACTCTAGTTAGCATGAGAGAGAAATTTCACATCTGGAAGTTGATAATAATTAAGCTGCTTTCTATCTGCATAAAACCCCATGAAACTAACTCAATTACTTACTAATAAGGACTTATATACTTATCTGTTTTCAATGCTTTTTCTCATACTTTACTACTTCCTTGAGGACAAGTAAGGTTTAAGTTTGGTGTTGTGATGACAAGTCATTTAATGCTAGTTTTACTAGCATTTTTCCTTTATTTTTATTAGCTTTTATGCACTTTTTTGCACAATAAGTAAGTGATTGGAGTGGAATTTCATGTTTATCTTGACTCAATCAAACATTGTTGATTTTATACAAAATCATGAGATTTATGCACAATTTAGTTGATTATTATAATGATGCAAAACCTTATGATTTTGGTGAGACATTGATGGTATGTTTGATTGATGGCAGGTGAAAAGATGAAGAAAGAAAAACAGAAAAATAAAAGGGTGTAGATGAACGCTGCGTTCAATTGAAGAACGCTACACTCTCTAAGCGACGCGCACGCGTACAAGGCACTTACGCGCAGGATGACATTTTGAAAATCCACGCGTACGCATGCATAGCGCACACGCGTGGATGGAGGATCAGCGTTCAACAGCAAAGAACGCTACGCTCTCTGTGAATGAGCGTCTGCGATACTTTCAAATTTGGATCAGAAAATGTGCAAGGGACGCGTACGCGTGCATCACACGTACGCGTCGATATGACAATAGTGGTGGTTGGCGCAAATGCGTACATGATCCTGGAGCGCAGAAGTGATATTCTACCATCCACACGCACGCACAAAGGACGCGTACGCATGAGGAGCATTCAGAAGGTGAATGTAGCGCTCGTTTAAAGAACGCTGCCAAGGGACGTGCACGCATGCATGATACGCGCAAGTATGGTCAAGGCAGAAGATAGTATCGACGCGCACGCATGTGTTACGCGTACGCGTCGATGGTGAAAAATGCAAGGGACGCACACGCATGGAGGATGCGTATGCGTCGGTGAATGAGCACTACGCTCTCTTTGGGAATGCTACGTTCTCCTGATGCTGCATGAAAATGCCCTTTTCTGACCCACTTCATCAAAAACCAAAAGGCCCACTCCAAGCAGTTGATGACTGAATTAGAAAGTGTATAAATGGAGGAAAATTTGATTTCTTTAGGGACGGACTTTTACTTTTTAGAGAGATCTTAGTTTGGCTTTTTAGGAGAGTCTTTTAGAATTTGAGAGTTTTAGAGATCTGATTTGATTTTGCTTTCTGTTCTTAGTTTTCTGCATTTTTTTTCTGTTTTGTGTTAGAGAAATGATGAACTAAACTCAAATTTCATTAGGAGGAGGAGCTCTATTGTAATTCTAATAAATCAATAAAATTCTTCTTCTTCTCAATTTAATTGTGTAGCTATTGGGTATCTTCTGTTGTGTTTGTGAATTATTCACTCCGGAAGGGGGTTTAATTCAATTGAATGCTTGTGTGAGCCTCGGAAGGGGAATTACGTGCATTAGAAGTGGAACTCTATCCTTCACTATTCTCTTGATCAACACTATTCGGGAGGAATTGAGATCTTGAGAATTAGTGTGGCTTATGGATGAGAGATGTGTGCTCTAACTCTTCTCATGACAATTATATCAAGGAATTAGCAAGATTGATTGTGATTAGGGAGATTGGATTGCCAAGGATTTGGGATCCAATCAAATTCAATCCGCCATAGTTATATGCATATGATTAATAAAGGAGTTGAGACCCAATTGATTCATGAAGGATTATATTATCTCCAATCCCTAATGAATCATTTTCTTTGAATTTCTTTCACTTTAATTTCTCTGATTTCACTACAATTTGAATTCTCCAGTTATATTTTGATTTCCAGCACCCAAATCCCTTTATTATTCATGCAATTTAAGTTTCCATACAATTTAGATTCTCCACTTTTACTTTCTTGCCTTCTTAATTCAGTTATTTACATTTCTGGCAATTTAAGATTCAGTCCTTTTTAATTTCTTGTTCTTTAAGTTTCAGCAATTTAAGTTTCTTGCCATTTAAGTTTCTGCTAGTTTACTTTCAGCATTTCAATTTCCAGCAATTTACCTTCTGTTAATCACAAATCACTCAATTCACTCTATGCTAGCTTGACTAAATTCATCACCATACTAAAGTTGCTTGATCCATCAATCCCTATGGGATTGACCTCACTCTGGTGAGTTATTACTACTTGTTGTGACCCGGTATACTTGCCGGCTAGTTTGTGCGGAATTTGTTTTTCGCCCATCATGTACATTTGTTATAAAATGTCATCAGTTCCTACACAAACACCTGGTAGTCTACATCTCTGTAGTTCACTGTCCACCATAAAAGGAGGCTTCGGTAAAACAACCCCACGAAATAAATTTTAATAAATAAGTATTAAATAAGTAAAATTAAAATTAACATCTATTTATAGATTATAAATTATAAATAAATATTTATGAATTTATATTTCTAAAATCAATTAAAATTATACCTTAAAAATAAATATTTAATTAATTAATATAAATATGAACATATTTTTATTCTTAATCAAGTAATTACCTAAAATTTAACTAAAACCTTAGTCAAACCTAGTCAGGTAATTATCTTAAATTTAACCAAATAAATATGTAAACAAATGCTAATTAATTATATTCCACATGTCACATAAGTAATTAATCGATCTACAATATAAAAAATGACAATTTTAATCTATCATATAAATATCTAAATTACATACCTACATTCATATATTCAGAAAACTCCAGTGCATGCATAGCCTCTAAATTCAACGCGTGCATGAAAGATGGCTTCTCAAACGGATGCTGGTTTGTTAGTATATTTGCCACTTCCATGACATTTGCCTCCATAGTGCCAACAGCTTTATCTTCGTCTTCATTTGGATCAACAACCTCATAGTTGCTTTCAAATTTCTCCTCGCTATTACTATTGTAATATTCCCATTCGATATGTCGGACGGATTCAGATTATTTGAACTCAATATACAACTCGATGAATGACATATGTGAGCAAGTTTCAATATAAATTAAAAACATCACTTGCATGCTCGCTTCATCGGTTGCGTACTTGGTTTGAAATTGAACGAATCCACCAAATACTGATATAGGTTACCTATACAAAATACATGACACTCTCTTTGATATTTGAGAATCTATCTTCTTACAAATAACATGTTTTAGTTCTTTAAATAAAAGTGTGAAAGGAATAACAATATCGAACAAATTTTTACATACAAATTTTACTTCTTCAGATATTTGTAACAAAATCTGACCATGATAATATACTTTTAATATAACTCTATCATTTTTTATTTTTTTACCCATTTTAATAAAATTCAACCTCATTGTTGTAGTTTCTAAAAATAAAGGAAGAGAGTATGAGGAAGTGAAGGACAAATATCGGATCGTTCGATTTGTTATTATTCATTTAAAATTTTTTTATATCCACAAATTGAACCTACCAATTTGAGTGTTTTTGACGTAGCGGAAATTGGCGAGTCAAGAATTGTTATAAGATATGCGTTGCAAGTATAGTTCTTAACCAACCAGAATTCCGCTTATCAATTTAGAAGGGTGTCACAAAAATTAAAATTAAAATACTGGGAGTATGAATCCCAGGTCGTCTCCCAACGAGTTACAGAAAGGTGTGCTATTTTATTAATCAGATGTTTTCAAAATGGTTTGAGTTGAATAAACAGGAAATTAAATTAGAGAAATTAAATAATTTAAATAAAAGCCTTGACTGTGAGTAGATTAGTTGGAAGCCCTATTCTTGTTGAAGTACTCTCAAGATTAATTGATAATTGTAGGTTGTCCTGTTTAGTTATCCCTTACTAGGTAAGGGAAAGTCAAACAGGTTGGAATGCTACTTCTATTCACAAGTTCCAACCCACTCAATTAAAAGGGATTGGTGTCAGTGACTAGAGGGCAATCCAACAATAAACCCAATTACAATTTTTCTTTTTGAGCATTCCAACTCAAGGGTTCCTTTCAATCAACTCCCCATCAAGTTAGGGAACTACTCGCTCATTGTGAATGTAGAATTCATAACATAGGAAAGGGAATTAAAGAAAGACGTGATAAATAAAAAGCAAAGAAATCAATTAAAAATAAAAGTAATTCTTGCATTAATAAATTCTAAAAATAATTCAATAGTGAAATTGAGTAAATTAAAGGACATGGAAGAGTAAGAGCCAAGTAAAGAAAACGAACTAGAATGACAAAGTCTTGATGAGGTAATAACTCTTCTCAATATCCCAATGCAAAGAGCAATAGAAATAAAAGTCCTAAGAACTATGAATGTGTAGAGAGAAAACCTAGAGGAGGAGTGAAACTAGATCTAAAAACTAAAATTGTGTAGAATGAATGTTGTTGTTAGTTTCTGCATGTTCTTTGGCTCTAGTCTGCTTTTCTGGGCCGAAAACTAGGTCAAAACAGGGCCCAAAATCGCCCCCAGCGAATTCTACAGATTATGCAGATCGCGCACATCACGCGATCGCGTCATTCATGCGGTCACGTCATTCGGTGTTTTGCCCTGCCACGCGAGCGCGTCGTCCACGCCTCTGCGTCACTTGTGCTATTCCAATCCGCGCGGTTGCGTTAGCCATGCGGCCGCGTCACTGCAATTTCCTCTCTTTCGCGCGGTTGCGTGAGCCATGCGGCCGCGTCACTTCTCGCTGGTCATCTCCTCAATTTCTTGTGTTCCTTCCATTTTTTGCAAGCTTCCTTTCCAATCTCCAATTCATTCATACCCTATAAAGCCTGAAACACTTAACACACAGATCACGGCATCGAATGGAATAAAGGAGAAATAAAATACGTAATTAAAAGTCTCTAGGAAGCAAGTTTTCAATCATGTAATAATTTTAGGAAGGAAATTTAAATGCATGCAAATCATATGAATAAGTGTGTAAAGATCACGATAAAACCACACAATTAAACACATTATAAACCATAAAATAGTGGTTTATCAACCTCCCCACACTTAAACATTAGCATGTCCTCATGCTTAGTTGAAGGAGATAAAATAAATGAGTAGGAACATGTAAAACTCATGCAATGCAATGCAACCTATATATATGAATGCAACTTTATGATTCTTGTCCACTTGATCAATAGTGAATAAGCTCTTCAAAATAATTACAAATCAAATTCCACTAATTCAATTCTTATACAGTAAGAACAGATAAAAATGCAAGAAGGTAGCTCATGAAAGCAGGGAACATAGAATTTTAAGCATTGAACCCTCACTGGTGATGTATGTACGCTCTAATCTCTCTAGTGTATAGGGCAATTACTCTATCCTTCTCTAATCATGCTCTCTAATTTTTGTTCTTTTCCTAACCAATCAACAATATTTAATATAACAATGCAAACATGGTGCACGAAATTACAATCACACTTTTGTAACTCCGCACAACTAACCAGCAAGTGCACTGGGTCGTCCAAGTAATACCTTACGTGAGTAAGGGTCGATCCCACGGAGATTGTCGGCTTGAAGAAAGCTATGGTTATCTTATAACTCTTAGTCAGGATATCAGTAATTCTCATATTTAATTGTAAAAAGTAAAAGAACATGAAATAAATTCTTGTTATGCAGTAATGAAGAACAGGTTGAGGCTTTGGAGATGCTTTGTCTTCTGAACCTCTGCTTTCCTACTGTCTTCTTCTTCATGCACGCAAGACTCCTTCCATGGCAAGCTTTATGTTGGGCATCACCGTTGTCAATGGCTACATCCCGTCCTCTCAGTGAAAATGTTCCAAATGCGCTGTCACCGCACGGCTAATCATCTGTCAGTTCTCGATCATGTCGGAATAGGATCCATTGATCCTTTTGCGTCTGTCACTACGCCCAACACTCGCGAGTTTGAAGCTCATCACAGTCATCCCTTCCCAGATCCTACTCAGAATACCACAGACAAGGTTTAGACGTTCCGGATCTCAGGAATGACCGCCAATGATTCTAGCTTATACCACGAAGACTCTGATTTGAATCATGAGGCTAAGAGATATGCATTCAATCTAAGGTAGAATGGAGGTGGTTGTCAGGCACGCGTTCATAAGTGAGAATGATGATGAGTGTCACAGATCATCACATTCATCAAGTTGAAGTGTGAATGAATATCTTAGAATGGAAGCAAGCGTAATAGAATGGAAAATAGTAGTAATTGCATTAATTCATGAAGAACAGCAGAGCTCCTCACCCTCAACAATGGGGTTTAGAGACTCATGCCATAGAGAACACAACAAGAAATGTGTAGAATGTCATAAGGTACAATATGAATCACTGAAAGTAGTATTTATAGTAAACTAGTGACCTAGGGTTACAGAAAATGAGTAAGCTAGGGTGTTTATTGTAAAATTCCACTTCCGGGGCCCACTTGGTGTGTGCTTGGGCTGAGCATTGAAGCTTTCATGTGTAGAGACATTTCCTGGAGTTAAACACCAGTTTTTATGCCAGTTTGGGCGTTTAACTCCAGCTTTTGTGCCAGTTCTGGAGTTAAACGCCAGAATTCTTGAGCTGACTTGGAACGCCTGTTTGGGCCATCAAATCTCGGACAAAGTATAGACTATTATATATTGCTGGAAAGCCTAGGATGTTTACTTTCCAACGCAATTGAGAGCGCGCCAATTGAGCTTCTGTAACTCCAGAAAATCCACTTTGAGTGTAGGGAGGTTAGAATCCAACAACATCTGCAGTCCTTTTTCAGCCTCTGAATAAGATTTTTGCTCAGGTCCCTCAATTTCAGCCAGAAAGTACCTAAAATCACAGAAAAACATACAAACTCATAGTAAAGCCCAAAAAAGTGATTTTTATTTAAAAACTAATAAAAACATAATAAAAACTAACTAAAATATACTAGAAACATACTAAAAACAATGCCAAAAAGCGTATAAATTATCCGCTCATCACAACACCAAACTTAAATTGTTGCTTGTCCCCAAGCAACTGAAAATCAAATAGGATAAAAAGAAGAGAATATACAATGAATTCCAAAAACATCTATGAAGATCAGTATTAATTAGATGAGCGGGGCTTTTAGCTTTTTGCCTCTGAACAGTTTTGGCATCTCACTTTATCCTTTGAAGTTCAGAATGATTGGCTTCTATAGGAACTCAGAATCCATATAGTGTTATTGATTCTCCTAGTTAAGTATGTTGATTCTTGAACACAGTTACTTTATGAGTCTTGGCCGTGACCCTAAGCACTTTGTTTTCCAGTATTACCACCGGATACATAAATGCCACATACACATAACTGGGTAAACCTTTTCAGATTGTGACTCAGCTTTGCTAAAGTCCCCAATTAGAGTTGTCCAAAGCTCTTAAGAACACTATTTTTTTTTAGCTTTAGACCACGACTTTAACCGCTCAGTCTCAAGTTTTCCCTTGACACCTTCACGCCACAAAGACATGGTTAGGGACAGCTTGGTTTAGCCGCTTAGGCCAAGATTTTATTCCTTTAGGCCCTCCTACCCACTGATGCTCAAAGCCTTGGATCCTTTTTATCACCCTTGCCTTTTGGTTTAAAGGGGTATTGGCTTTTTCTGCTTGCTTTTCTCTTTTTTTTTCGCATATATATATATATTTTATGCAAGCTTTCTATTCATTACTTTTTCTTGCTTCAAGAATCAATTTTATGATTTTTCAGATCATCAAATAACATTTCTCCTTTTTATTTCATTCTTTCAAGAGCCAACAATTTTAGCTTTCATAAACAATCAAATTCAAAAATATGCACTGTTCAAGCATTCATTCAGAGAACAAGAGTATTACCACCACATCAAAATAATTAAACTGTTTTAAAATTCGTAATTCATGTACTTCTTTTTCTTTTTCAGTTAAAAACACTTTTTATTTAAGAAAGGTGATGGATTCATAGGACATTCATAGCTTTAAGAAATAAACTCTAATTTTATTGATTATGGAATAAAAATAAGACTCAAAGATAAATATAAGAGCAGACCCATAATAATAGAAGACAAAAAATTAAAAGCAGAAAAATAAATGACTCTTAAAATAGACACTTAATAATAAAGGTTATCACAGAGTTAGGACTCAACAACCTTGATTTTGAGAAGTTGATGCTCCCTCTTTTTGTGGGGTGCTTGGTCCTTCAAGGGAGAGCTTCTGGCGCTTCAGCTCCTGTAGCTCACGCCCCTGCTTCTCCTGTTTCTTCAGCAGCTTGCAGAGCATGCGGTTTTGATTCTGCTGTTCTTCCTTAAGTTGTTCCATAGCTTCCTGCAGCTTGGTAACAGATGCTTCTAAGCGGGTCCAGTAGTCAATTTCAGGAATTTCTAGGAGGAACTCCTGCGCCCTCTTTTTGATGGAGTTGTCTTGCACTTGTCCTTCCATTGACTTCTTGGTGATTGGGTGTTCAATTGGGATGAATTCATCTACTCCCATCCTCACCCCAGCATCTTTACATAGCAGAGAAATTAAGCTTGGGTAGGCCAGTTTGGCTTCAGTGGAATTCTTGTTTGTAATTGTGTAAATCTCACAAGAAATCAGATGATGAATCTCCATTTCTTTTCCAAGCATAATACAATGAATCATCACTGCTCTTTTAATAGTGACCTCAGAACGGTTGCTAGTAGGCAATATAGAACGCCCAATGAAGTCCAGCCAGCCTCTTGCAACTGGTTTGAGATCTCCTCTCTTGAGTTGGTTTAGGACACCTTTGGAATTGGTTATCCACTTAGTTCCAAGGAGGCATATGTCCTCTAGAACTTGATCTAACCCCTTATCTACTCTCACCATTCTCCTATTAAAGGATTCAGGATCATCTTGTAGTTGAGGTAGTTTGAAGACCTCTCTTATTTTGTCCAGATGGAAGTAAATAATTCTTCCTCTGACCATGGTTCTGTAGGTATGAAAGGCGGTTCCAGTCATTCTCTGTTTATCTGTCAGCCACAGATTTGAGTAGAATTCCTGAACCATGTTTCTTCCAACCTTTGTCTCAGGATTGGCTAGAATTTCCCATCCTCTGTTTTGAATTTGCACTTGGATCTCTCGATATTCATCTTCTTTCAGATTGAATTTAACTTCCGGGATCACTGACCTCAGACCCATTATTTTGTAGTAATGGTATGCATGTTTCTTGGTTAGGAACCTCTCTTGATTCTAAAGACTCTTTGGAGTATTCTCTTTCTTGCCTCTTGATTTGGTTTGTTTTCCCTTGGGTGCCATGATCTTGATGAGTCTTAGCTCAGTGATCATGAAAAAGCACACCAAACTTAGAGGTTTGCTTGCCCTCAAGCAAAAGAAAGGAAAGGGAGGAGAGAGGAGAAGAGGTAAATTCGAATGGTGTAGAGGAGAGGATGGCTGAAACTATATTTATAGGAGGAGGGGATGGCTTTCGCAAAATTTGAGAGAGATATGAAAAGATATGGAAAGAATTTCAGAAGATATTTGAGTTTTTTGAAGAAGATTTGGAAAGGATTTGAAAGAATTTTGAGAAATAATTTAGAAAATTATTGAATGATGAGAATTGAGGGTGAATGATGAAAGTTTGAAACATGTTTATGCAGAAAATTATGAGTCAAAATATGAAAATTTGAAAAAAATTGAAGTTGGAAACAAAATCTCCTCCCCCTGTCTATCTCGCGTTAAACGCCCAGAATGGATCGCCCAGAATGGTATCCATTCTGGCGTTTAACGCCCAGTTGTACCCTGGCTGGCGTTAAACGCCAGAAACTCCTTTATCACTGGGCATTTTGCTGAACGCCCAGGATACTGCAAATCTGGCGTTAAACGCCTAGAATGGTACCCATTCTGGCGTTTAACGCCCAAAATGGTACCTTTACTGGCGTTAAACGCCCAGAATGATACCCATTCTGGCGTTTAACGCCCAAAATGCCCCCTTACTGGCGTTTTCTTGCCAGCAAGCTCCTTTTGTCTGCTTTTTGTACTGAATCCTTCTGTAACTTTGTGAATTCCTTCAATTTTGATGCTTAGCCTTTGATGAAAATGTATATCAAACCTCTACAAGTATTAATTACAATAAATAACTTGCTAATGGCTGGGTTGCCTCCCAGCAAGCGCTTCTTTATTGTCTTTAGCTGGACTCTTACTGAGCTTCATTCAAGCCTCAGTTTTGAGCATTCTTGCTGAAAATTGCTTTCAAGATAATGTTTGATTCTCTGTCCATTGACAATGAACTTTTTGTCAGAATCAATATCTTGAAGCTCAACATATCCATATGGTGACACTCCTGTAATCACATATGGTCCCCTCCACCAGGATTTTAATTTCCCAGGTAATAATCTGAGCCTAGAGTTGAATAGTAGAACTTTTTGTCCTGGCTCAAAGACTCTAGATGACTGATGAGCGGATAATTTATACGCTTTTTGGCATTGTTTTTAGTATGTTTTTAGTAGGATCTAGTTACTTTTAGGGATGCTTTTATTAGTTTTTATGTTAAATTCACATTTCTGGACTTTACCATGAGTTTGTGTGTTTTTCTGTGATTTCAGGTATTTTCTGACTGAAATTGAGGGACTTGAGCAAAAATCAGATTCAGAGGTTGAAAAAGGACTGCTGATGCTGTTGGATTCTGACCTCCCTGCACTCAAAATGGATTTTCTAGATCTACAGAACTCAAAATGGCGCGCTTCCAATTGCGTTGGAAAGTAGACATACAGGGCTTTCCAGAAATATATAATAATCCATACTTTGACCATGTTTAGACAACGTAAAAGGGCGTTGAACACCAGTTCTATGCTGCAGTCTGGAGTTAAACGCCAGAAACACGTCACAAACTAGAGTTGAACGCCAAAAACACGTTACAACTTGGTGTTCAACTCCAGAAGAAGCCTCTGCACGTGTAACATTCAAGCTCAGCCCAAGCACACACCAAGTGGGCCCCAGAAGTAGATTTATGCATCAATTACTTACTTCTGTAAACCCTAGTAGCTAGTCTAGTATATATAGAACTTTTTATCATTGTATTCATAATCTTGGTTACTCCAGTTCCCCTCTGGGGCCGAGACCAATGAACTCCATTATCACTTATGTATTTTCAATGGTAGAGTTTCTGCACTCCATAGATTAAGGTGTGGAGCTCTGCTGTTCCTCATGATTTAATGCAAAGTACTACTGTTTTCTATTCAATTCAACTTATTCCGCTTCTAAGATATCCATTCACACCCAAGAACATGATGAATGTGATGATTATGTGACGCTCATCATCATTCTCACTTATGAACGCGTGCCTGACAAACACTTTCGTTCTACATGCAAACAAGCTAGAATGAATATCTCTTGGATATCTAATACAGGGGACCGAGTCTGAGTTATTAGAATCCTCGTGGTATAAGTTAGAACCCATGGATGGCCATTCCTGAGATCCGGAAAGTCTAAACCTTGTCTGTGGTATTCCGAGTAGGATCTGGGAAGGGATGGCTGTGACGAACTTCAAACTCGCGAGTGCTGGACGTAGTGACAGACGCAAAAGGATAGTAAATCCTATTCCAGTATGATCGAGAACCTCCAGATGATTAGCCATGCCGTGACAGAGCATTTTGACCATTTTCACAGAGAGGATGGGATGTAGCCATTGACAACGGTGATGCCCTTACATAAAGCTTGCCATGGAAAGGAGTAGGAAGGATTGGATGAAGACAGCAGGAAAGCAGAGGTTCAGAGGAACGAAAGCATCTCTATACACTTATCTGAAATTCTCACCAATGAATTACATAAGTATTTCTATCTTTATTTTCTGTTTATTTATTATTATTATTCGAAAACTCCATAACCATTTGATATCCGCCTAACTGAGATTTACAAGGTGACCATAGCTTGCTTCAAGCCGACAATCTCCGTGGGATCGACCCTTACTCACGTAAGGTTTTATTACTTGGACGACTGATGAGCGGATAATTTATACGCTTTTTGACATTGTTTTTAGTATGTTTTTAGTAGGATCTAGTTACTTTTAAGGATGTTTTTAATAGATTTTGTGTTAAATTCACATTTCTGGACTTTACTATGAGTTTGTGTGTTTTTCTGTGATTTCAGGTATTTTCTGACTGAAATTGAGGGACTTGAGCAAAAATCAGATTCAGAGGTTGAAAAAGGACTGCTGATGCTGTTGGATTCTGACCTCCCTGCACTCAAAGTGGATTTTCTGGAGCTACAGAACTCAAAATAGCGCGCTTCTAATTGCGTTGGAAAGTAGACATCCAGGGCTTTCCAGAAATATATAATAGTCCATACTTTGGCCAAGAATAGACGATGTAAACTGGCATTCAACGCCAGCCTTCTGCCCAAATCTGGCGTCCAGCGCCAGAAAAGGATCCAAAACCAGAGTTGAACGCCCAAACTGGCACAGAAAGTGGCGTTCAACTCCACAAATGGCCTCTGCACGTGCTACACTCAGGCTCAGCCCAAACACACACCAAGTGGGCCCCGAAAGTGGATTTATGCATCAATTACTTACTCATGTAAACCCTAGTGACTAGTTTATTATAAATAGGACCTTTTACTATTGTATTAGGCATCTTTGGACGTCTGGTTCTCAGATTAGAGGGGCTGGCCTCTCGGCCATGCCTGGACCTTCACTTATGTATTTTTAACGGTAGAGTTTCTACACTCCATAGATTAAGGTGTGGAGCTCTGCTGTTCCTCAAAGATTAATGCAAAGTACTGCTGTTTTCTATTCAATTCTTCTTATTTCGCTTCTAAGATATCCATTCGCACCCAAGAACATGATGAAGGTGATGATTATGTGTGACGCTCATCATCCTTCTCCCTTATGAACGCGTGCCTGACAAACACTTCCGTTCTACATGAATTAAGCTAGAATGAATATCTCTTAGATCTCCTAACCAGAATCTTCGTGGCGTAAGCTAGAATGATGGCGGCATTCAAGAGAATCCGGAAGGTCTAAACCTTGTCTGTGGTATTCCGAGTAGGATTCAATGATTGAATGACTGTGACGAGCTCCTAACTCGCGATTGCAGGGCGTTAGTGACAGACGCAAAAGGATAGTAAATCCTATTCCGGCATGATCGAGAACCGACAGATGAATAGCCGTGCCGTGACAGGGTGCGTGAGCATATTATTCACTGAGAAGATAAGATGAAGCCATTGACAAGGGTGATGCCTCCAGACGATTAGCCGTGCCGTGACAGGGCATTGGATCATTTTCCCGAGAGATGACCGAAAGTAGCCATTGACAGTGGTGATGTATCACATAAAGCCAGCCATGGAAAGGAGTAAGACTGGTTGGATGAAGATAGCAGGAAAGCAGAGGTTCAGAGGAACGAAAAGCATCTACATTCTCTTATCTGAAATTCTCACCAATGAATTACATAAGTATCTCTATCCCTTTTATTGTTTATGTTAATCTAATCAAGTATCATGTTTAAATCCGCCTGACTGAGATTTACAAGGTGACCATAGCTTGCTTCATACCAACAATCTCCGTGGGATTCGACCCTTACTCACGTAAGGTATTACTTGGACGACCCAGTGCACTTGCTGGTTAGTTGTATCGAAGTTGTGACAATTATGAATTAAGATCAAAGCACCAAGCTTTGGAGCCATTACCAGGGATTGTTCGAGCCTGGACATCACAATTTCGTGCACCAAGTTTTTGGCGCCGTTGCCGGGGGTTGTTCGAGTTTGGACAACTGACGGTTCATCCTGTTGCTCAGATTAGGTAATTTTCTTTTTATTTTAATTTTCAAAACTTTTTCAAAAATCTTTCAAAAATATTTTCAAAAAAATTTCTCTTGTTTTCGAAAAAAAAAATAATAAATAAAAATGTTTTCAAAAAAAATTTTAGATTCAAAATTTTTAAGAATGAATTCTAGTGTTTCATGAAACATGTGAAGCCTGGCTGGCTGTAAAGCCATGTCTAAATTTATTTGGACTGAGGCTTGCAATTTGTTATAAAGAGCAATATACTCTCGTGTTAAAGACTAAAGCTTGGCTGGCCATTGGCCATGTCTAGTGTTTTGGACTGGAGCTTTCATTGAAAGCTTGGCTGGCTAGTGAGCCATGTCTAATTCCTGGACTGAAACTTTAGACTAACATGGCAAGATTCCTGGAATTCATATTAAAAATTTTGGAATCCTTATTTTTCTTTTAATTTTCGAAAAATAAATAAAAATACAAAAAAATTTAGAAAATCATAAAAATCAAAAATATTTTCTGTTTCTTGTTTGAGTCTTGAGTCATATCATAAGTTTGGTGTCACTTGCATATGCATCTAGCATTTTTCGAAAATATCATGCATTCATAGTGTTCTTCATGATCTTCAAGTTGTTCTTGGTAAGTCTTCTTGTTTGATCTTGATGATTATTTTGTTTTGTGTCTTTTCATGTTTATCATATGCATTCTTGAATTCTTAGTGTCTAAGCATTAAAGAATTCTAAGTTTGGTGTCTTGCATGTTTTCATTGCATTAAAAATTTTTCAAAAATATGTTCTTGATGTTCATCATGACATTCAAAGTGTTCTTGGTGTTCATCTTGACATTCATAGCATTCTTGCATGCATTCATTGTTTTGATCTAAAAATTTCATGCATTGCATATTTTTCATGTTTTTCATAAAAATTTCAAAAATAAAAAAAAATATCTTTCCCTTTTTCTCTCATCAAATTCGAAAATTTGAGTTGACTTTTTCAAAATTTTTTAAAATCAAGTTGCTTTCATGAGTCAAATCAAATTTTCAATTTGAAAATCTTATCTTTTTCAAAATCTTTTTCAAAAATCAAATCTTTTTCAAAATTCTTAGTTATTTTCGAAAATTCCAAAAATATGTTTCAAAAATCTTTTTCTTATTTTTATACCAAATTTTCGAAAATAACATAATCAATTAATGTTTTGATTCAAAAATTTGAAGTTGGTTACTTGCTTGTTAAGAAAGATTCAAACTTTAAGTTCTAGAATCATATCTTATGATTTCTTGTGAATCAAGTCATTAATTGTGATTTTAAAAATCAAATCTTTTTCAAAAACTAATTTCTATCATATCTTTTCAAAAATATCTTCTTATCTTATCTTTTTCAAAATTTGATTTCAAAATATCTTTTCTAACTTCCTAACTTCCTATCTTTTCAAAATTTGTTTCAACTAACTAACTAACTTTTTGTTTGTTTCTTAACTTTTTCAAAACCACCTAACTAATTCTAATTTTCGAAAATACCTCCCCCTTTTTCAAAAATTTCTTTTTAATTAACTAATTATTTTTATTTTTATTTTTTATTTCAAAAATTTTCGAATAAAAAAATACTAAACATTTTTCAAAAACTATTTTCAAAAATCACTAACTCCTTTTCAAAATAATTTTCGAAAATTATACCTCCCCCATCCCATTCTATTTATTCATTCATATCCTAACATCTCATCTCACATCTCTTCCATTAGTACAGTTGCATTTCTTCCTTTATATTACATTCTTTGTCTCCCCCTTTTCTTCCACTCACAAAGGGATTCCTATACTGTGGTATAAAGGATCTCTATTATTATTATCATTTTTCTGGCCATTCTTCCTTGTCATATGAGCAGGAGCAAGGATAAGAACATTCTTGTGGAAGCAGATCCAGAACCTGAAAGGACTCTGAAGAGAAAATTAAGAGAAGCTAAAATACAACAATCCAGAGATAACCTTTCAGAAATCTTCGAACAGGCAGAGGAGATGGCAGCCAAAAATAATAATAATGTAAGGAAGATGCTTGGTGACTTTACTGCACCTAATTCCAGTTTACATGGAAGAAGCATCTCCATTCCTGCCATTGGAGCAAACAACTTTGAGCTGAAACCTCAGTTAGTTTCTCTGATGCAGCAGAACTGCAAGTTTCATGGACTTCCATCTGAAGATCCTTTTCAGTTCTTAACTGAATTCTTGCAGATATGTGATACTGTTAAGACTAATGGAGTAGATCCTGAAGTCTACAGGCTCATGCTTTTCCCTTTTGCTGTAAGAGACAGAGCTAGATTATGGTTGGATTCTCAACCTAAAGACAGTCTGAACTCTTGGGATAAGCTGGTCACGACTTTCTTAGCCAAGTACTTTCCTCCTGAAAAGCTGAGCAAGCTTAGAGCGGATGTTCAAACCTTCAGACAGAAAGAAAGTGAATCCCTCTATGAAGCTTGGGAAAGATACAAACAGTTGACCAAAAAGTGTCCTTCTGACATGCTTTCAGAATGGACCATCCTGGATATATTCTATGATGGTTTATCTGAGTTATCAAAGATGTCATTGGATACCTCTGCAGGTGGATCCATTCACCTAAAGAAAACGCCTGCAGAAGCTCAAGAACTCATTGACATGGTTGCTAATAACCAGTTCATGTACACTTCTGAAAGGAATCCTGTGAGTAATGGGACGCCTATGAAGAAGGGAGTTCTTGAGGTTGATACTCTGAATGCCATATTGGCTCAGAATAAAATATTGACTCAGCAAGTCAATATGATCTCTCAGAGTCTGCATGGAATGCAAGCTGCATCCAACAGTACTCAAGAGGCATCTTCTGAAGAAGAAGCCTATGATCCTGAGAACCCTGCAATAGCAGACGTAAATTACTTAGGTGAACCTTATGGAAACACCTATAACTCAACATGGAGAAATCATCCAAATTTCTCATGGAAGGATCAAAAGCCCCAACAAGGCTTTAATAATGGTGGAAGAAACAGGTTCAGCAATAGCAAGCCTTTTCCATCATCAACTCAGCAATAGACAGAGAACTCTGAACAAAATGCTTCTAATTTAGCAAATCTAGTCTCTGATCTATCTAAGACCACTGTAAGTTTCATGAATGAAACAAGGTCTTCCATTAGAAATCTGGAAGCACAAGTGGGCCAGCTGAGTAAAAGGATCACTGAAATCCCTCCTAGTACTCTCCCAAGCAATACAGAAGAGAACCCAAAAGGAGAGTGCAAGGCCATTGACATAAGCGCCATGGCCGAACCTGAGAGGAGAGGAGAGGACGTGAATCCCAAGGAGGAAGACCTCCTGGGACGTCCAGTGGTCAATAAGGAGCTTCCCTCTGAGGAACCAAAGGACTCTAAGGCTCATCTAGAGACCATAGAGATTCCATTGAACCTCCTTATGCCCTTCATGAGCTCGGCTGAGTATTCCTCTTCTGAAGAGAATGAGGATGTTACTGAAAAGCAAACTGCCAAGTTTCTGGGTGCAATCATGAAGCTGAATGCCAAATTATTTGGCATTGATACTTGGGAAGTTGAACCTCCCTTGTTCATCAATGAACTAAGTGATCTGGATCAACTGACATTGCCTCAGAAGAGACAGGATCCTGGAAAGTTCACAATACCCTGCACCATAGGCACCATGATCTTTAAGGCTCTATGTGACCTTGGTTCAGGGATAAACCTCATGCCCCTCTCTGTAATAGAGAAACTGGGAATCTATGGGGTGCAAGCTGCTAAAATCTCATTAGAGATGGCAGACAGCTCTAGAAAACAGGCTTATGGACAAGTAGAGGACGTGTTAGTAAAGGTTGAAGGCCTTTACATCCCTGCTGATTTCATAGTCCTGGATACTAGAAAGGAAGAGGATGAATCCATCATCCTAGGAAGACCTTTCCTGGCCACAGCAAGAGCTGTGATTGATGTTGACAGAGGTGAAATAGTCCTTCAATGGAATGAGAACTCCCTTGTATTCAAAACTCAAGGATCTCCCTCTGCAACCATGGAGAGGAAGCAAGAAAAGCTTCTCTCCAAGCAGAGTCAACCAGAGCCCCCACAGTCAAACTCTAAGTTTGGTGTTGGGAGGCCACAACCAAACTCTAAGTTTGGTGTTGAACTCCCATATCCAAACTCTAAGTTTGGTGTTGGAGAGTCTCAACAAAGCTCTGCACATCTGTGAGGCTCCATGAGAGCCCACTGTCAAGCTACTGACATTAAAGAAGCGCTTGTTGGGAGGCAACCCAATGTTTATCTAATTCCTATTTTTATTGTTTTTCATGTTTTCTTAGGTTCATGATCATGTGGAGTCACAAAATAAACAAAAAAATCAAAAACGGAGTCAAAAACAGCAGAAGAAAAATCACACCCTGGAGGAGCATCTGTCTGGCGTTCAAACGCCAGAACAGAGCATGGTTCTGGCGCTGAACGCCCAGAATGGGAGCATCCTGGCGCTGAACGCCCAGAACAAGCATGGTTCTGGCGTTCAACGCCAGAAATGGCAGCAAATGGGCGTTGAACGCCCAAAATGGGCACCAACCTGGCGCTGAACGCCCAGAGTTGTGTGCAAGGGCATTTTGCATGCCTAAATTGGTGCAGGGATGTAAATGCCTTGACACCTCAAGATCTGTGGACCTCACAGGATCACCTCAGGATCTGTGGACCCCACAGGATCCCCACCTACCTCCACTCACTCTCTTCTCTCTTCTCAAACACCCACTTTCCTTCAAAATTCAACATCTCTTTCCCACCCAATCCCACCCATATGGCCGAATACACATCTCCCTCCATCTCCTCCATATCTTCTTCTTATTCTTCTATTCTTTCTTCTTTTGCTCGAGGGCGAGCAACATTCTAAGTTTGGTGTGGTAAAAAGCATAGCTTTTTTGTTTTTTCCATAACCATTGATGGCACCTAAGGCCAAAGAAACCTCTAGAAAGAGGAAAGGGAAGACAAAAGCTTCCATCAAGGGTCTATAGCTCAGTGGTAGAACATTTGACTGCAAATCAAGAGATCCCTGAGATACCTCAGGGGATACATTTTCTTCCACACAATTATTGGAAGCAACTAAGGGTGGAACATCAAGAGCACTCCATCATCCTTCATGAAATCAGAGAAGATCTAAAAGCAATGAAGGAGGAGCAGCAAAGACAAGGAAGAGACATAGAAGAGCTCAAGGACATCACTAAGGTGGACTCATTCCTTGTTCTTACTTTCTCTGTTTTTCGTTTTCTATGTTATGGTGCTTATCTATGTTTGTGTCTTCATTACATGATCATTAGCAGTTAGTAACTATGTCTTAAAGTTATGAATGTCCTATGAATCTATCACCTCTCTTAAAATAAAAAAATTGTTTTAACTCAAAAGAGCAAGAAGTACATGAGTTTCGAATTTATCCTTGAACTTAGCTTAATTATATTGATGTGGTGACAATGCTTCTTGTTTTCTGAATGTATGCTTGAACAGTGCATATGTCTTTTGAAGTTGTTGTTTAAGAATGTTAAATATGTTGGCTCTTGAAAGAATGATGACTAGGAGACATGTTATTTGATAATCTGAAAAATCATAAAAATGATTCTTGAAGCAAGAAAAAGCAGCAAAGAACAAAGCATGCAGAAAAAAAAATAGGCGAAAAAAAAAATATAGAAAGAAAAGCAAGCAGAAAAAGCCAAAAGCTCTTAAAACCAAGAGGCAAGAGCAAAAAGCCAATAACCCTTAAAACCAAAAGGCAAGGGCAAATAAAAAAGGATCCCAAGGCTTTGAGCATCAGGGGATAGGAGGGTCTAAAGGAATAAAATCCTGGCCTAAGCGGCTAAACCAAGCTGTCCCTAACCATGTGCTTGTGGCGTGTAGGTGTCAAGTGAAAACTTGAGACTGAGCGGTTAAAGTCAAGGTCCAAAGCAAAAAAAAGAGTGTGCTTAAGAACCCTGGACACCACTAATTGGGGACTTTAGCAAAGCTGAGTCACAATCTGAAAAGGTTCACCCAATTATGTGTCTGTGGCATTTATGTATCCGGTGGTAATACTGGAAAACAAAGTGCTTAGGGCCATGGCCAAGACTCATAAAGAAGCTGTGTTCAAGAATCATCATACTGAACTAGGAGAGTCAATAACACTATTCAAAATCTGAAGTTCCTATAGATTCCAATCATTCTGAACCTCAATGGATAAAGTGAGATGCCAAAACTATTCAAGAGGCAAAAAGCTATAAGTCCCGCTCATATGATTGAAGCTCTGTTTCATTGATAGTTTGGAATTTATAGTATATTCTCTTCTTTTTATTCTATTTGATTTTCAGTTGCTTGGGGACAAGCAACAATTTAAGTTTGGTGTTGTGATGAGCGGATAATTTATACGCTTTTTGACATTATTTTTAGTATGTTTTTAGTAGGATCTAGTTACTTTTAGGGATGTTTTTAATAGATTTTGTGTTAAATTCACATTTCTGGACTTTACTATGAGTTTGTGTGTTTTTCTGTGATTTCAGGTATTTTCTGACTGAAATTGAGGGACTTGAGCAAAAATCAGATTCAGAGGTTGAAAAAGGACTGCTGATGCTGTTGGATTCTGACCTCCCTGCACTCAAAGTGGATTTTCTGGTACTACAGAACTAAAAATGGCGCGCTTAAAATTGCGTTGGAAAGTAGACATCCAGGGCTTTCCAGCAATATATAATAGTCCATACTTTGGCCAAGAATAGATGACGTAAACTGGCGTTCAACGCCAGCCTTCTGCCCAAATCTGGCGTCCAGCGCCAGAAAAGGATCCAAAACCAGAGTTGAACGCCCAAACTGGCACAGAAAGTGGCGTTCAACTCCACAAATGGCCTCTGCACGTGCTACACTCAGGCTCAGCCCAAACACACACCAAGTGGGCCCCGAAAGTGGATTTATGCATCAATTACTTACTCATGTAAACCCTAGTGACTAGTTTATTATAAATAGGACCTTTTACTATTGTATTAGGCATCTTTGGACGCCTGGTTCTCAGATCAGAGGGGCTGGCCTCTCGGCCATGCCTGGACCTTCACTTATGTATTTTTAACGGTAGAGTTTTTACACTCCATAGATTAAGGTGTGGAGCTCTGCTGTTCCTCAAAGATTAATGCAAAGTACTGCTGTTTTCTATTCAATTCTTCTTATTTCGCTTCTAAGATATCCATTCGCACCCAAGAACATGATGAAGGTGATGATTATGTGTGACGCTCATCATCCTTCTCCTTTATGAACGCGTGCCTGACAAACACTTCCATTCTACATGAATTAAGCTAGAATGAATATCTCTTAGATCTCCTAACCAGAATCTTCGTGGCGTAAGCTAGAATGATGGCGGCATTCAAGAGAATCCGGAAGGTCTAAACCTTGTCTGTGGTATTCCGAGTAGGATTCAATGATTGAATGACTGTGACGAGCTCCTAACTCGCGATTGCAGGGCGTTAGTGACAGACGCAAAAGGATAGTAAATCCTATTCCGGCATGATCGAGAACCGACAGATGAATAGCCGTGCCGTGACAGGGTGCGTGAGCATATTATTCACTGAGAAGATAAGATGAAGCCATTGACAAGGGTGATGCCTCCAGACGATTAGCCGTGCCGTGACAGGGCATTGGATCATTTTCTCGAGAGATGACCGAAAGTAGCCATTGACAGTGGTGATGTATCACATAAAGCCAGCCATGGAAAGGAGTAAGACTGGTTGGATGAAGATAGCAGGAAAGCAGAGGTTCAGAGGAACGAAAAGCATCTCCATTCTCTTATCTGAAATTCTCACCAATGAATTACATAAGTATCTCTATCCCTTTTATTGTTTATGTTAATCTAATCAAGTATCATGTTTAAATCCGCCTGACTGAGATTTACAAGGTGACCATAGCTTGCTTCATACCAACAATCTCCGTGGGATTCGATCCTTACTCACGTAAGGTATTACTTGGACGACCCAGTGCACTTGCTGGTTAGTTGTATCGAAGTTGTGACAATTATGAATTAAGATCAAAGCACCAAGCTTTGGAGCCATTACCAGGGATTGTTCGAGCCTGGACATCACAATTTCGTGCACCAACGACCCAGTGCACTTGCTGGTTAGTTGTGCGAAGTTGTGAAGTTATGTTTGGACCATGGTATGGTGCACCAGTTATTGGCGCCATTTCTAGGGAGAGAATGAACAACAAATTTTACAACCTCAGAGTAACAATTTTGCATACCAAGTTTTTGGCGCCGTTGCCGGGGATTGTTCGAGTTTGGACAACTGACGGTTTATCGTGTTGCTCAGATTGGGTAATTTTCTTCTTATTTTATTTTCAAAAAGTTTTCAAAAAAAAATTTCTAATTTATGTTCTTCAGAATTTTTAAGAATGAATTCTAGAGTTTCATGAAGCATGTTGAAGCCTGGCTGGCTGTAGAGCCACGTCTAAATTCTTTTGGACTGAGGCTTCCACATGTTAGGGAATTGCTTGTACTGTTGAAGCTTGGCTGGCTATTAAGCCATGTCTAACCCTTTGATTGGAGCTTTGGGCTAATATTGAAAGATTCCTGGAATTCTTCTTAAAGATTTTGGAATCCTTATTTTTCTTTTTCACATTAATTTTCGAAAAACGCATATTCTACATTATAGCCAGCAACTGATTCAGCTTCCGCTTCTGGGAGATCAAACGGAGCTCGATTTGTTTCTGCTAGACGAGAAATGAAGAACATAACCAATACAGGGAACAAGGGAATACCGGACCATATCTGCTTTTGCGCCATGACAATCTCACTCGAATTATGGGGACCTACACATATTAGTACAGTAGACCGGGGTACCCGGCCAGAACCACACGTGCAAGTTTCCCTGCATCCAAAAAAATCATAAAATCATAAAAATAAAAAATATTTCATGTTTCTTGTTTGAGTCTTGAGTCAAATTGTAAGTTTGGTGTCAATTGCATGTTCATCTTGCATTTTTCGAAAAAAATCATGCATTCATGGTGTTCTTCATGATCTTCAAGTTGTTCTTGGTAAATCTTCTTGTTTGATCTTGATGTTTTCTTGTTTTGTGCCTTTTCTTGTTTTTCATGTGCATTCTTACATTCATAGTGTCTGAACATGAAAGATTTCTTTCTTGCATGTTTTCTTTGCATTAAAAATTTTTCAAAAATATGTTCTTGATGTTCATCATGATCTTCAAAGTGTTCTTGGTGTTCATCTTGACATTCATAGCATTCTTGCATGCATTCATTGTTTTGATCCAAAATTTTCATGCATTGAGTCTTTTTCATGTTTTTCTCTTTCATCATTAAAAATTCAAAAATAAAAAAAAAAATATCTTTCCTTTTTTCTCTCATAAATTTCGAAAATTTGGATTGACTTTTTCAAAAATTTTTTAAAATTCAATAGTTTCTTATGAGTCAAATCAAATTTTCAATTTAAAAATCTTATCTTTTTCAAAATCTTTTTCAAAAATCAAATCTTTTTCATTTTTCTTATTTATTTTCAAAAATTTTAAAAATATTTTTCAAAAATCTTTTTCTTAATTTTATATCATAATTTTCGAAAATCACATCATCAATTAATGTTTTGATTCAAAAATTTCGAGTTTGTTACTTACTTGTTAAGAAAGATTCAAACTTTAAATTATATTCTAGAATCATATCTTGTGATTTCTTGTGAGTCAAGTCATTAATTGTGATTTTAAAAATCAAATCTTTTTCAAAACTAATTTCAATCATATCTTTTCAAAATTATTTTTTTATCTTACCTTTTCATATCATATCTTTTTCAAATATCTTTTCTAACTTCTTAACTTCTTATCTTTTCAAAATTGATTTTCAAATCTTTTTCAACTAACTAATTGACTTTTTGTTTGTTTCTTATCTTTTTCAAAACTACCTAACTAACTCTCTCTCTCTAATTTTCGAAAATATCCTCCCTCTTTTTCAAAAATTCTTTTTAATTAACTAATTGTTTCAATTTTTAATTTTAATTTGATTTCATTCCTAATTTTCAAAAATCACAAACCCCTTTTCAAAATTATATTTTCGAAAATCCTCTTTCTCTCTCATCTCCTTCTATTTATTTATTCATCTACTAACATTTCATCTCACCCAAATTCGAACCCCCTCTTCCATCTGTGTTCAAATTTTCTCTTCTTCCCTTCTTTACATTACATTCTTTTCTTCTTCTACTCACACAGGGGAACCTCTATACCTGGGTAAAAAGGATCCCTATTATTACTATTTTTCTGTTCCTTCTTTTTCATATGAGCAGGAGCAAGGACAAGAACATTCTTGTTGAAGCAGACCCTGAACCTGAAAGGACTCTGAAGAGGAAACTAAGAGAAGCTAAAATACAACAATCCAGAGACAACCTTACAGAAATTTTCGAACAGGAAGAGGAAATAGCAGCCGAAAATAATAATAATGCAAGGAGGATGCTTGGTGACTTTACTGCACCTAATTCCAATTTACATGGGAGAAGCATCTCCATCCCTACCATTGGAGTAAACAATTTTGAGCTGAAACCTCAATTAGTTTCTCTGATGCAACAAAACTGCAAGTTTCATGGACTTCCATCAGAAGATCCTTTTCAGTTCTTAACTGAATTCTTGCAGATCTGTGATACTGTTAAGACTAATGGAGTAGATCCTGAAGTCTACAGGCTCATGCTTTTCCCTTTTGCTGTAAGAGACAGAGCTAGAGTGTGGTTGGACTCTCAACCCAAAGATAGCCTGAACTCTTGGGATAAGTTGGTCACGGCTTTCTTAGCCAAGTTCTTTCCTCCTCAAAAGCTGAGCAAGCTTAGAGTGGATGTTCAATCCTTCAGACAGAAAGAAGGTGAATCCCTCTATGAAGCTTGGGAGAGATACAAGCAACTGACCAAAAAGTGTCCTTCTGACATGCTTTCAGAATGGACCATCTTGGATATATTCTATGATGGTCTGTCTGAATTAGCTAAGATGTCATTGGATACTTCTGCAGGTGGATCCATTCACCTAAAGAAAATGCCTGCAGAAGCTCAAGAACTCATTGACATGGTTGCTAATAACCAGTTCACGTACACTTCTGAGAGGAATCCTGTGAGTAATGGGACGCCTCAGAAGAAGGGAGTTCTTGAAATTGATACTCTGAATGCCATATTGGCTCAGAATAAAATATTGACTCAGCAAGTCAATATGATTTCTCAGAGTCTGAATGGAATGCAAGCTGCATCCAACAGTACTCAAGAGGCATCTTCTGAAGAAGAAGCTTATGATCCTGAAAATTCTGCAATAGCAGAGGTGAATTACATGGGTGAACCCTATGGAAACACCTATAACCCCTCATGGAGAAATCACCCAAATTTCTCATGGAAGGATCAACAAAAGCCTCAACAAAGCTTTAATAATGGTGGAAGAAATAGGTTTAACAATAGTAAACCTTTTCCATCATCCACTCAACAACAGACAGAGAACTCTGAACAAAATACCTCTAATTTAGCAAACTTAGTCTCTGATCTATCTAAGGCCACTCTGAGTTTCATGAATGAAACAAGGTCTTCCATTAGAAATTTAGAGGCACAAGAGGGCCAGCTGAGTAAAAGGATCACTAAAATCCCTCCTAGTACTCTCCCAAGCAATACAGAAGAAAATCCAAAAAGAGAGTGCAAGGTGATGAGCGGATAATTTATACGCTTTTTGGCATTATTTTTAGTATGTTTTTAGTAGAATCTAGTTACTTTTAGGGATGTTTTCATTAGTTTTTATGTTAAATTCACATTTCTGGACTTTACTATGAGTTTGTGTGTTTTTCTGTGATTTCAGGTATTTTCTGGCTGAAATTGAGGGACTTGAGCAAAAATCAGATTCAGAGGTTGAAGAAGGACTGCTGATGCTGTTGGATTCTGACCTCCCTGCACTCAAAATGGATTTTCTGGATCTACAGAACTCAAAATGGTGCGCTTCCAACTGCGTTGGAAAGTAGACATCCAGGGCTTTCCAGCAATATATACTAGTCCATACTTTGCCCAAGTTTAGATGACGCAAACTGGCGTTCAACGCCAGCTCTCTGCCCAATTCTAGCGTCCAGCGCCAGAAACAAGTTGCAAAGTGGAGGTCAACGCCCAAAATGGCACAAAAGCTGGCGTTCAACTCCAAGATTGACCTCTACACGTGTAACATTCAAGCTCAGCCCAAGCACACACCAAGTGGGCCCCGGAAGTGGATTTATGCATCAATTACTTACTTTTGTAAACCCTAGTAGCTAGTTTATTATAAATAGGACCTTTTACTATTGTATTAGACATCTTTTTATCTTTGGATTATCTTTTGATCTATTGATCATGTTTGGGGGCTGGCCATTCGGCCATGCCTGGACCTTCATTACTTATGTATTCTCAACGGTAGAGTTTCTGCACTCCATAGATTAAGGTGTGGAGCTCTGCTATTCCTCAAAGATTAATGCAAAGTACTACTGTTTTCTATTCAATTCATCTTATTTCGCTTCTAAGATATTCATTCGCACTTCAACCTGAATGTGATGAACGTGACAATCATCATCATTCCCTATGAACGCGTGCCTGACAACCACTTCCGTTCTACATTAGATTGAATGAGTATCTCTTAGATCTCTTAATCAGAATCTTCGTGGTATAAGCTAGATTGATGGCGGCATTCATGAGAGTCCGGAGAGTCTAAACCTTGTCCGTGGTATTCCAAGTAGGACTCTGGGATTGAATGACTGTGACGAACTCCAAACTCGCGAGTGCTGGGCGTAGTGACAGACGCAAAAGGATAGTAAATCCTATTCCAGTATGATCGAGAACCTCCAAGATGATTAGCCATGCAGTGACAGTGCATCGGACCATTTTAACAGAGAGGAATAGGATGCAACCATTGACAAGGGTGATGCCTCCAGACGATTAGCCTTGCTGTGACAGAGCATTTGGACCATTTTCCCGAGAGGATTGAAAGTAGCCATTGGCACCGGTGACATCCTTACATAAAGCCAGCCATAGAAAGGAGTAAGACTGATTAGATGACGACAGCAGGAAAGCAGAGGTTCAGAGGAATGAATGCATCTCCATACGCTTATCTGAAATTCTCACCAATGATTTACATAAGTATTTCTATCCTTATTTTAGTATTAATTTCGAAAACTCCATAACTACTTTATATCCGCCTGACTGAGATTTACAAGGTGACCATAGCTTGCTTCATACCAACAATTTCCGTGGGATCGACCCTTACTCACGTAAGGTTTATTACTTGGACGACCCAGTGCACTTGCTGGTTAGTTATGCGAAGTTGTGAAGATATATTTAGACCATGGTTCTGTGCATCCGTTTTTGGTGCCATCGCCAGGGAATCAATTTCGAACAATAATTCACAACCTGAGTAACAATTTCGCATACCATGTTTTTGGCGCCGTTGCCGGGGATTGTTCGAGTTTGGACAACTGACGGTTCATCTTGTTGCTCAGATTAGGTAACTTTCTTTTTGTTTTCTTTTCAAAAAAAAATTTCAAAAATCTTTCAAAAAATTTCTCCTTTGTTTTCGAAAAAATTTTAAAATAAAAATGTTTTCAAAAATATATTTTTCTTCAGAATTTTTAAGAATGAATTCTAGTGTTTCATGAAGCATGTTGAAGTCTGGCTGGCTGTAAAGCCATGTCTAATTCTTTTGGATAGGGCATGCTAGGCGTGCCATGTCTGAGTTACATACTAAAGCTTGGCTGGCTATTAAGCCATGCCTGACCCTTTGATTGGAGCTTTAGACTAAAGAGCATAAGATTCCTGGAATTCATATTAAAAATTTTAGAATCCTTATTTTTCTTTTTCAAAATGATTTTCAAAAAAAAACTTAAAAGAAAAAAAATTTAGAAAATCATAAAAATCAAAAAAATATTTTTTGTGTTTCTTGTTTGAGTCATGTGTCATGTTATAAGTTTGGTGTCAATTGCATGCTCATCTTGCATTTTTCGAAAAATTTTATGCATTCATAGTGTTCTTCATGATCTTCAAGTTGTTCTTGGTAAGTCTTCTTGTTTGATCTTTGCATTTGTATGTTTTGTGTCTTTTCTTGTTTTTCATATGCATTCCTGAATTCTTTATGTCTAAGCATTAAAGAATTCTAAGTTTGGTGTCTTGCATGTTTTCTTTGCATTAAAAATTTTTCAAAAATGTGTTCTTGATGTTCATCATGATCTTCATAGTGTTCTTGGTGTTCATCTTGACATTCATAGCATTCTTGCATGCATTCATTGTTTTGATCCATAACTTTCATGCATTGCATCATTTTTCTTGTTTTTCTCTCTCATCATAAAAATTCATAAATCAAAAAAATATCTTTCCCTTTTTCTCTCTTAAAATTTCGAAAATTAGATTTAACTTTTTCAAAAAATTTTAAAATCTAGTTGTTTTTATGAGTCAAATCAAATTTTCAATTTAAAAAAAATCTTATCTTTTTCAAAATCTTTTTCAAAAATCAAATCTTTTTTCAATTTTTTTTAGTTATTTTCGAAAATTTCAAAAATATTTTTCAAAAATCTTTTTCTTAATTTTATATCATATTTTCGAAAATAACATCATCAATTAATGTTTTGATTCAAAAATTTCAAGTTTGTTACTTACTTGTTAAGAAAGATTCAAACTTTAAGTTCTAGAATCATATCTTGTGATTTCTTGTGAATCAAGTCATTAATTGAGATTTTAAAAATCAAATCTTTTTCAAAAACTAATTTCTATCATATCTTTTCAAAAATATCTTCTTATCTTACCTTTTTCAAAAAAGTGATTGCAAAATATCTTTTCTAACTTCCTAACTTCTTATCTTTTCAAAATTTGTTTCAACTAACTAACTAACTTTTTGTTTGTTTCTTACCTTTTTCAAAACTACCTAACTAACTCTCTCTCTCTAATTTTCGAAAAAATCTTCCCTCTTTTTCGAAATTTCTTTTTAATTAGACTAATTATTTTATTTTTATTTGAATTTTCGAAAAACTACTAACTTTTTACAAAAACTATTTTCGAAAATCACTAACTCTTTTTCAAAAATTATTTTCGAAAATTCTCTCCTCCTCTCATCCCCTTCTATTTATTTATTCATCTACTAACACTTCTCTTCATCTCACATCTCTGCTCCTATCATCACCTTTGTGTTTGGATTCTTCATTCTTCTTCACCCCTATTCCTTTTCTTCTTCTACTAACAATAAGGAACCTCTTTACTGTGACATAGAGGATTCCTCTTCTTTTCTTTTTCTCTTCTCTTTCTTATGAGCAGGGACAAAGAAAAAGGCATTCTTGTTGAAGCTGATCCAGAACTTGAAAGGACTCTGAAGAGAAAACTAAGAGAAGATAAATTACAATAATCCAGAGACAACCTTATTAAAAATTTCGAACAAGTAAAGGAGATGGTAGCCGAACCCAACAACAATAATGCAAGGAGAATGCTTGGTGACTTTACTGCACCTAATTCCAATTTACATGGAAGAAGCATCTCCATTCCTACCATTGGAGCAAACAATTTTGAGCTGAAACCTCAGCTAGTTTCTCTGATGCAGCAGAACTGCAAGTTTCATGGACTTCCATCTGAAGATCCTTTTCAGTTCTTAACTGAATCCTTGCAGATCTGTGATACTGTTAAGACTAATGGAGTAGATCCTGAAGTCTACAGGCTCATACTTTTCCCTTTTGCTGTAAGAAACAGAGCTAGAATATGGTTGGACTCTCAACCCAAAGACAGCCTGAACTCTTGGGATAAGCTGGTCACGGCTTTCTTAGCCAAGTTCTTTCCTCCTCAAAAGCTGAGCAAGCTTAGAGCTGATGTTCAAACCTTCAGACAGAAAGAAGGTGAATCCCTCTATGAAGCTTGGGAAAGATACAAGCAGCTGACCAAAAAGTGTCCTTCTGACATGCTTTCAGAATGGACCATCCTGGATATATTCTATGATGGTTTATCTGAGCTATCAAAGATGTCATGGGATACTTCTGCAGGTGGATCCATTCACCTAAAGAAAACGCCTGCAGAAGCTCAAGAACTCATTGACATGGTTGCTAATAACCAGTTTATGTACACTTCTGAGAGGAATCCTGTGAGTAATGGGACGCCTATGAAGAAGGGAGTTCTTGAAATTGATACTCTGAATGCCATATTGGCTCAGAATAAAATATTGACTCAGCAAGTCAATATGATTTCTCAGAGTCTGAATGGAATGTAAGCTGCATCCAACAGTACTCAAGAGGCATCTTCTGAGGAAGAAGCTTATGATCCTGAGAACCCTGCAATAGCAGAGTTAAAATACATGGGTGAACCATATGGAAACACCTACAATCCATCATGGAGAAATCACCCAAATCTCTCATGGAAGGATCAAAAGCCGCAACAAGGCTTTAATAATGGTGGAAGAAATAGGTTTAGCAATAGCAAGCCTTTTCCATCATCCACTCAGCAACAGACAGAGAATTCTGAGCAGAATCCATCTAGCTTAGCAAATTTAGTCTCTGATCTATCTAAGGCCACTGTGAGTTTCATGAATGAAACAAGGTCTTCCATTAGAAATTTGGAAGCACAAGTGGGCCAGCTGAGTAAAAGGATCACTGAAATCCCTCCTAGTACTCTCCCAAGCAATACAGAAGAGAATCCAAAAGGAGAGTGCAAGGCCATTGAATTAATTACCATGGCCGAACCCACAAGAGAGGAGAAGGACGTGAATCCCAAGGAGGAAGACCTCCTGGGATGTCCAGTGATCAATAAGGAGCTTCCCTCTGAGGAACCAAAGGACTCTGAGGCTCATCTAGAGACCATAGAGACTCTATTGAACCTCCTTATGCCATTCATGAGCTCTGATGAGTATTCCTCTTCTGAAGAGAATGAGGATGTTACTGAAGAGCAAGCTGCCAAGTTCCTTGGTGCAATCATGAAGCTAAATGCCAAATTATTTGGTATTAAAACTTGGGAAGATGAACCTCCCTTGTTCACCAATGAACTAAGTGATCTGGATCAACTGACATTGCCTCAGAAGAGACAGGATCCTGGAAAGTTCATAATACCTTGTACCATAGGCACCATGATCTTTAAGGCTCTGTGTGACCTTGGTTCAGGAATAAACCTCATGCCCCTCTCTGTAATAGAGAAGCTGGGGATCTATGGGGTGCAAGCTGCTAAAATCTCATTAGAGATGGCAGACAATTCAAGAAAACAGGCTTATGGACAAGTAGAGGACGTGTTAGTAAAGGTTGAAGGCCTTTACATCCCTGCTGATTTCATAGTCCTGGATACTGGAAAGGAAGAGGATGAATCCATCATCCTAGGAAGACCTTTCCTAGCCACAGCAAGAGCTGTAATTGATGTGGACAGAGGAGAATTGATCTTTCAATTAAATAAGGACAACCTTATGTTTACAACTCAAGGATCTCTCTCTGCATCCATGGAGAGGAAGCAGAAAAAGCTTCTCTAAAAGCAGAGTCAACCAAAGCCCCCACAATCAAACTCTAAGTTTGGTGTTGGGAAGCCACAACCAAACTCTAAGTTTGGTGTTGGGAGGTCTCAACAAAGCTCTGCACATCTGTGAGGCTCCATGAGAGCCCACTGTCAAGCTATTGACATTAAAGAAGCGCTTGTTGGGAGGCAACCCAATGTTTATTTATCTAATTTTGTTTTTCATGTTTTCTTAGGTTCATGATCATGTGGAGTCACAAAATAAACGAAAAATTTAGAAACAGAATCAAAAACAGCGGAAGAAAAATCACACCCTGGAGGAAGCACCTGTCTGGCGTTCAACGCCATAACAGAGCACGGTTCTGGCGCTGAACGCCCAAAATGGGCAGTATCTGGGCGCTGAACGCCCAAAATGGGCAGCATCTAGGCGCTGAACGCCAGAATTGCACCCTGGAGAAGAGCTGGCGCTGAACGCCCAGAACAAGCATGGTTCTGGCGTTCAACGCCAGAAATGGGCAACAAATGGGCGTTGAACGCCTAAAATGGGCACCAACCTGGCGCTGAACGCCCAGAGTTGCGTGCAAGGGCATTTTACATGCCTAATTTGGTGCAAGGTTATAAATCCTTGAACACCTCAGGATCTGTGGACCCCACAGGATCATCTCAGGATCTGTGGACCCCACAGGATCCCCACCTACCTCCACTCACTCTCTTCTCTCTTCTCAATCATCTTCTATTCCCAATAAACACTCTTCCCCAAAACCCTTCACCTATCACCTCCATCTCTCTTCCCTATTAACCCTTCACCACTCACATCCACCCACTCTTCCCCATAAACCTACCCAATAAACTCCACCTACCTCCAAAATTCAAATCAATTTCCCACCCAAACCCACCCATATGGCCGAACCTTAACCCCCACTCCCTTCCCTATATAAAGCCTTCCATTCTTCCTCATTTTCACACAACACAACCCTCTCTTCTCTTCTTGGCCGAAACATACCTCCCCCCTCTTCTCCATCTTTTCTTCTTCTTCTTCATCTAATTCTTTATTTTCTTGCTCGAGGGCGAGCAATATTCTAAGTTTGGTGTGGTAAAAGTATAAGCTTTTTGTTTTTCCATTACCATTGATGGCACCTAAGACCGGAGAATCCTCTAGAAAAGGGAATGGGAAGACAAAAACTTCCACCTCCGAGTCATGGGAGATGGAAAGATTCATCTCCAAAGCTCATCAAGACCACTTCTATGATGTTGTGGCCAAGAAGAAGGTGATCCCCGAGGTCCCTTTCAAACTCAAAAGAAATAAGTATCCGGAGATCCGACATGAAATTCAAAGAAGAGGTTGGGAAGTTCTAACAAATCCCATCCAACAAGTCGGCATCCTAATGGTTCAAGAGTTCTATGCCAATGCATGGATCACCAAGAACCATGATCAAAGTAAGAACCCGGATCCAAAGAAGTATGTTACAATAGTTCGGGGGAAATACTTGGATTTTAGTCCGGAAAATGTGAGGTTGGCGTTTAACTTGCCTATGATGCAAGGAGATGAACGCCCCTACACTAGAAGGGTCAACTTTAATCAAAGGTTGGACCAAGTCCTCATGGACATATGTGTGGAAGGAGCTCAATGGAAGATTGACTCCAAAGGCAAGCCGGTTCAACTAAGAAGATTGGACCTCAAGCCTGTGGCTAGAGGATGGTTGGAGTTCATCCAACGCTCCATCATCCCCACTAGCAACCGATCTGAAGTTACTGTGGATCGGGCCATCATGATCCATAGCATCATGATTGGAGAAGAAGTAGAGGTTCATGAAGTCATCTACCTTGAACTCTACAAAATAGCCGAAAAGCCCTCTCTTGGGGCAAGGCTAGCTTTTCCTCATCTTATCTGCCATCTATGTTACTCAGCTGGAGCTTCCATAGAAGGAGACATTCACATTGAGGAAGAGAAGCCCATCACTAAGAAAAAGATGGAGCAAGTAAGAGAGCCCATTCATGGAGCTCAAGAGGCGCAGGAAGTTCATCACCATAAGATCCCGGAGATGCCTCATATGCATTTTCCTCCACAAAACTATTGGGAGCAAATTAACACCTCCCTAGGAGAATTAAGTTCCAACATGGGACAACTAAGGGTGGAACATCAAGAGCACTCCATCATCCTTCATGAAATAAGAGAAGATCAAAAAGCAATGAGGGAGGAGCAACAAAGACAAGGAAGAGACATAGAAGAGCTCAAGGACATCATTGGTTCCTCAAGAAGGAAACGCCACCATCACTAAGGTGGACTCATTCCTTGTTCTTACTTTCTCTGTTTTTCATTTTCTCTATGTTAAGTGCTTATCTATGTTTGTGTCTTCATTACATGATCATTAGTAGTTAGTAACTTTGTCTTAAAGTTATGAATGTCCTATGAATCCATCACCTCTCTTAAATGAAATATGTTTTAATTCAAAAGAACAAGAAGTACATGAGTTTTGAATTTATCCTTGAACTTAGTTTAATTATATTGATGTGGTGACAATGCTTCTTGTTTTCTGAATGTATGCTTAAACAGTGCATATGTCTTTTGAAGTTGTTGTTTAAGAATGTTATATATGTTGGCTCTTGAAAGAATGATGACAAGGAGACATGTTATTTGATAATCTAAAAAATCATAAAAATGGTTCTTGAAGCAAGAAAAAGTAGCAAAGAACAAAGGTTGCAGAAAAAAAAAGGCAAAAAAAAAATAGAAAGAAAAAGCAAGCAGAAAAAGCCAAAAGCTCTTAAAACCAAGAGGCAAGAGCAAAAAGCCAATAACCCTTAAAACCAAAAGGCAAGGGTAAATAAAGAGGATCCCAAGGCTTTGAGCATCAGTGGATAGGAGGGCCTACAGGAATAAAATCCTGGTCTAAGCGGCTAAACCAAGCTGTCCCTAACCATGTGCTTGTGGCGTGTAGGTGTCAAGTGAAAACTTGAGACTGAGCAGTTAAAGTCAAGGTCCAAAGCAAAAAAAAAAAAGAGTGTGCTTAAGAACCCTGGACACCTCTAATTGGGGACTTTAGCAAAGCTGAGTCACAATCTGAAAAGGTTCACCCAATTATGTGTCTGTGGCATTTATGTATCCGGTGGTAATACTGGAAAACAAAGTGCTTAGGGCCACGGCCAAGACTCATAAAATAGCTGTGTTCAATAATCATCATACTGAACTAGGAGAATCAATAACACTATCTGAACTCTGAGTTCCTATAGATGCCAATCATTCTGAACCTCAATGGATAAAGTGAGATGCCAGAACTATTCAAGAGGCAAAAAGCTATAAGTCCCGCTCATTTGATTGGAGCTATGTTTCATTGATAGTTTGGAATTTATATTATATTCTCTTCTTTTTATCCTATTTAATTTTCAGTTGCTTGGGGACAAGCAACAATTTAAGTTTGGTATTGTGATGAGCGGATAATTTATACGCTTTTTGGCATTATTTTTAGTATGTTTTTAGTAGAATCTAGTTACTTTTAGGGATGTTTTCATTAGTTTTTATGTTAAATTCACATTTTTGGACTTTACTATGAGTTTGTATGTTTTTCTGTGATTTCAGGTATTTTCTGGCTGAAATTGAGGGACTTGAGCAAAAATCAGATTCAGAGGTTGAAGAAGGACTGCTGATGCTGTTGGATTCTGACCTCCCTGCACTCAAAATGGATTTTATGGAGCTACAGAACTCAAAATGGCGCGCTTCCAATTGCATTGAAAATTAGACATCCAGGGCTTTCCAGAAATATATAATAGTCTATACTTTGCCCAAGTTTAGACGACGCAAACTGGCATTCAACGCCAGCTCTCTGCCCAATTCTGGCGTCCAGCGCCAGAAACAAGTTGCAAAGTGGAGTTCAACGCCCAAAATGGCACAAAAGCTGGCGTTCAACTCCAAGATTGACCTCTACATGTGTAACATTCAAGCTCAGCCCAAGCACACACCAAGTGTGCCCCGGAAGTGGATTTATGCATCAATTACTTACTTCTGTATACCCTAGTAGCTAGTTTATTATAAATAGGACCTTTTACTATTCTATTAGACATATTTTGATCTTTGGATTATCTTTTGATCTATTGATCACGTTTGGGGGCTGGCCATTCGGCCATGCCTGGACCTTCATTACTTATGTATTTTCAACGGTAGAGTTTCTGCACTCCATAGATTAAGGTGTGGAGCTCTGCTGTTCCTCAAAGATTAATGCAAAGTACTACTGTTTTCTATTCAATTCATCTTATTTCGCTTCTAAGATATTCAATCGCACTTCAACCTGAATGTGATGAACGTGACAATCATCATCATTCCCTATGAACGCGTGCCTGACAACCACTTCCGTTCTACATTAGATTGAATGAGTATCTCTTAGATCTCTTAATCAGAATCTTCGTGGTATAAGCTAGATTGATGGCGGTATTCATGAGAGTCCAAAAAGTCTAAACCTTGTCCGTGGTATTCTGAGTAGGACTCTGGGATTGAATGACTGTGACGAACTCCAAACTCGCGAATGCTGGGCGTAGTGACAGACGCAAAAGGATAGTAAATCCTATTCCAGTATGATCGAGAACCTCCAAGATGATTAGCCATGCAGTGACAGCGCATCGGACCATTTTCACAGAGAGGAATAGGATGCAACCATCGACAAGGTTGATGCCTCCAGACGATTAGCCGTGCTGTGACAGAGCATTTGGACCATTTTCCCGAGAGGATTGAAAGTAGCCATTGGCACCGGTGACATCCTTACATAAAGCCAGCCATAGAAAGGAGTAAGACTAATTGGATGAATACAGCAGAAAAGCAGAGGTTCAGAGGAATGAATGCATCTCCATACGCTTATCTGAAATTCTCACCAATGATTTACATAAGTATTTCTATCCTTATTTTAGTATTAATTTCGAAAACTCCATAACTACTTTATATCCGCCTGACTGAGATTTACAAGGTGACCATAGCTTGCTTCATACCAACAATCTCCGTGGGATCGACCCTTACTCACGTAAGGTTTATTACTTGAACGACCCAGTGCACTTGCTGGTTAGTTATGCGAAGTTGTGAAGATATATTTAGACCATGGTTCTGTGCATCCGTTTTTGGTGCCATCGCCAGGGAATCAATTTCAAACAATAATTCACAACCTGAGTAACAATTTCGTATACCACAAGGCCATTGATATGACCATCATGGCCGAATCCGAGGAGGAAGGAGAGGACGTGAATCCCAAGGAGGAAGACCTCCTGGGACGTCCAGTGATCAATAAGGAGTTTCCCTCTGAGGAACCAAAGGAATTTGAGACTCATCTAGAGACCATAGAGATTCCATTAAACCTCCTTATGCCATTCATGAGTTCTGATGAGTATTCTTCTTCTGAAGAGAATGAGGATTTCATTGACGAACAAGTTGCCAAGTTCCTTGGTGCAATCATGAAGCTGAATGCAAATTTATTTGGTAATGAGACTTGGAGAGATGAACCTCCCATGTTCACCAATGAACTAAATGCATTGGATCAACTGAGATTGCCTCAAAAGAAACAGGATCCTGGAAAGTTCCTGATACCTTGTACCATAGGCACCATGACCTTTGAGAAGGCTCTATGTGACCTGGGGTCAGGAATAAACCTCATGCCACTCTCTGTAATGGAGAAACTGGGAATCTTTGAGGTTCAAGCTGCTAAAATCTCATTAGAGATGGCAGACAATTCCAGAAAATAGGCTTATGGACAAGTAGAGGACATATTAGTAAAGGTTGAAGGGCTTTACATCCCTGCTGATTTAATAATCCTAGATACTGGGAAGGATGAGGATGAATCCATCATCCTTGGAAGACCCTTCCTAGCCACAGCAAGAGCTGTGATTGATGTTAACAGCGGTGAACTAGTCCTTCAATTGAATGAGGACTCCCTTGAGTTTAAAACTCAAGGACATCCTTCTGTAAACATGGAAATGAGGCACAGTAAGCTTCTCTCAAAACAGAGTCAACCAGAGCCCCAACAGTCAAACTCTAAGTTTGGTGTTGGGAGGCCACAACCAAACTCTAAGTTTGGTGTTGAACTCCCATATCCAAACTCTAAGTTTGGTGTTGGAAAGTCTCAACAATGCTCTGAACATCTGTGAGGCTCCATGAGAGCCCACTGTCAAGCTATTGACATTAAAGAAGCGCTTGTTGGGAGGCAACCCAATTTTTATTTTTCTAATTTTAATTTATTTTTATTGTTATTTTATGTTTTATTAGGTTCATGATCATGTGGAGTCACAAAATAAATATACAAGTTGAAAACAGAATCAAAAACAGCAGAAGAAAAATCACACCCTGGAGGAGGATCTTACTGGCGTTTAAACGCCAGTAAGGAGCATCTGGCTGGCGTTCAACGCCAGAACAGAGCATGGATCTGGCGTTGAACACCAGAAACAAGCAGCATCCTAGCGTTCAGATGCCAGAAATGCACACTGAGGAAGAGTTGGCGCTGAACGCCAGAAACAAGCATCTGGCTGGTGTTCAACGCCAGAAATATGCTGCATCTGGGTGCTGAACGCCTAGAACAAGCATCAATTCGGCGTTTAAACACCAGAATTGCATGCAAAGGCATTTTACATGCCTAATTGGTGCAGGGATGCAAATCCTTGACACCTCAGGATCTGTGGACACCACAGGATCAACTCAGCATCTGTGGACCCCACAGGATCCCCACCTACCACCACTCACTCTCTTCCCTCTTCTCAATGTTCATCCTCTCTTCCCAATAAACACTCTTCCCCAAAACTCTTCACCAATCACCTCAATCTCTCTTCCCTATCACCACTTCACCACTCACATCCATCCACTTTTCCCCATAGCCTACCTCATAAACTCCACCTACCTTCAAAATTCAAAATCAATTTCCCACCCAAACCCACCCTATATGGCCAAAACTAACCCCCTCCCCTCCCTATATAAAGCCTTCCATTCTTCCTCATTTTCACACAACACAACCCTCTATTCCCCTTCTTGGCCGAATACACCTCTCCCTCTTCTCCTCCATATTTTCTTCTTCTTCTTCATCTATTCTTTCTTCTCTTGCTCGAGGGCGAGCAATATTCTAAGTTTGGTGTGCTAAAAGCATAAGATTTTTGTTTTTTCATTACCATTGATGGCACCTAAGACCGGAAAATCCTCTAGAAAAGGGAAAGGGAAGACAAAAGCTTCCACCTCCGAGTCATGGGAGATGGAAAGATTCATCTCCAAAGCCCATCAAGACCACTTCTATGATGTTGTGGCCAAGAAGAAGGTGATCCCCGAGGTCCCTTTCAAACTCAAGAGAAATGAGTATCCGGAAATCCGACATGAAATCCAAAGAAGAGGTTGGGAAGTTCTAACAAACCCCATCCAACAAGTCGGCATCCTAATGGTTCAAGAGTTCTATGCTAATGCATGGATCACTAGGAACCATGATCAAAGTAAGAACCCGAACCCAAAGAACTATCTCACCATGGTTCGGGGGAAATACTTAGATTTTAGTCCGGAAAATGTGAGGTTGGCGTTTGACTTACCTATGATGCAAGCAGATGCATGCCCCTACACTAGAAGGGTCAACTTTGATCAAAGGTTGGACCAAGTCCTCATGGACATATGTGTGGAAGGAGCTCAATAGAAGATTGACTCAAAAGGCAAACCGGTTCAACTTAGAAGACTGGACCTTAAGCCTGTGGCTAGAGGATGGTTGGAGTTCATCCAACGCTCCATCATCCCCACTAGCAACCGATCTGAAGTTACTGTGGATCGGGCCATCATGATTCATAGCATCATGATTGGTGAGGAAGTAGAAGTTCATGAAGTCATCTCTCTTGAACTCTACAAAATAGCTGAAAAGTTGATGAGCGGATAATTCATACGCTTTTTGGCATTGTTTTTAGTATGTTTTTAGTATATTCTAGTTAGTTTTTATTATGTTTTTATTAGTTTTTAAATAAAAATTACTTTTCTGGGATTTACTATGAGTTTGTGTATTTTTCTGTGATTTTAGGTATTTTCTGGCTGAAATTGAGGGACTTGAGCAAAAATCTGATTCAGAGGCTGAAAAAGGACTGCAGATGCTGTTGGATTCTGACCTCCCTGCACTCAAAGTGGATTTTCTGGAGCTACAAAAGCCCAATTGGCGCGCTCTCAATTGTGTTGGAAAGTAGACATCCTGGGCTTTCCAGCATAATATAATAGTTCATACTTTGCCTGAGATTTGATGGCCCAAACAGGCATTCCAAATCAGCTCAAGAATTCTGGCGTTTAACTCCAGAACTGGCACAAAAGCTGGAGTTAAACGCCCAAACTGGCATAAAAGCTGGTGTTTAACTCCAGAAAATGTCTCTACACATGAAAGCTTCAATGCTCAGCCCAAGCACACACCAAGTGAGCCCCGGAAGTGGATTTTTACAATAAACACCCTAGCTTACTCATTTTCTGTAACCCTAGGTCACTAGTTTACTATAAATACTACTTTCAGTGATTCATATTGTACCTCATGACATTATACACGCTTCATATTGTATCTTCTATGGTATGAGTCTCTAAATCCCATTGTTGGGGGGTGAGGAGCTCTGCTGTTCTTCATGAATTAATGCAATTACTACTGTTTTCCATTCTATTACGCTTGCTTCCATTCTAAGATATTCATTCGCACTTCAACTTGATGAATGTGATGATCTGTGACACTCATCATCATTCTCACCTATGAACGCGTGCCTGACAACACCTCCGTTCTACCTTAGATTGAATGCATATCTCTTAGCCTCATGATTCAAATCAGAGTCTTCGTGGTATAAGCTAGAATCATTGGCGGTCATTCCTGAGATCCGAAACGTCTAAACCTTGTCTGTGGTATTCTGAGTAGGATCTGAGAAGGGATGACTGTGACGAGCTTCAAACTCATGAGTGTTGGGCGTAGTGACAGACGCAAAAGGATCAATGGATCCTATTCCGACATGATCGAGAACCGACAAATGATTAGTCGTGCGGTGACAGCGCATTTGGAACATTTTCACTGAGAGGACGGGATGTAGCCATTGACAACCGTGATGCCCAACATAAAGCTTGCCATGGAAGGAGTCTTGCGTGCATGAAGAAGAAGACAGTAGGAAAGCAGAGATTCAGAAGACAAAGCATCTCCAAAGCCTCAACATGTTCTTCATTACTGCATAACAAGTATTTATTTCATGTTCTTTTACTTTTTACAATTAAATCTGAGAATTATTGATATCCTGACTAAGTGTTACAAGATAACCATAGCTTGCTTCAAGCCGAAAATCTCCGTGGGATCGACCCTTACTCACGTAAGGTATTACTTGGACGACCCAGTGCACTTGCTGGTTAGTTGTGCGGAGTTACAACAGTGTGATTGTAATTTCGTGCACCAAGTTTTTGGCGCCGTTGTCGGGGATTGTTCGAGTTTGGACAACTGACGGTTTATCTTGTTGCTTAGATTAGGAATATTTTATTTTTGTTGGTTTAGAGTCCTTTATTTGAGTTTAGTTTCATATTTTAAGTTTGGTGTCAATTGCATGCTTTTACTCTATTTTACTTTTTTCGAATTTGCATGTTCTTAGTCTTTCTTGATCTTTAAAAATTCTAAGTTTGGTGTCTTCTTTGTTTTTCCTTTAATTTTTCGAAAATATTGAGCTTGATTTTTTAAAAATTTTAAGTTTGGTGTCCCTTGTGCTTTTATTTACTTAAAAATTTTTCAAAAATTGTTCTTGGTGTTCATCTTGATCTTCAAAGTGTTCTTGGTGTTCATCTTGACATTCAAAGTTTTCTTGTTTGTTCTCTGTGTTTTGATCTAAAATTTCTAAGTTTAGTGTCATTTTGTTGTTTTTCTCTTTCCGCATTAAAATTCAAAAATCAAAAAAATATCTTTTCCTTATTTTACTCATAATTTTCGAAATTTTGCATTAATTTAGTCAAAGATTTTCAAAATCATATCTTTTTTTTAGTCAAGTCAATATTCTAATTTCAAAAATTGATCTTTTCAAATCTTTTTCAAAAAATCAATTCTTTTTAATTTTTTTTATCATATCTTTTCAATCATATCTTTTTAATTGCTAATTTCAAAATCTTTTTAATTAATTAATTAATTTAGTTTTCAATTTGCTTTGATTTTATTTTCTTTTAGTTTTCGAAATTTTATTTTATTTCCCTTTTATTTTATTTTATTATTTTCGGTCACTTTTAATTACATAAAATAAAAAAATTAAAAATATAATTCATATCAATTCCCTTTTCTCCATCATGGACATAAGTGGAAGTGAACAGTCCAGAAGGACTCTGGGGTCATATGCCAACCCCATTACAGCTGCATATGGGAGTAGCATCTGCATACCTCCCATCAAAGCAAGCAGCTTTGAGCTAAATCCTCAGCTCATTATCATGGTGCAGCAAAATTGCCAGTATTTCGGTCTTCCACAGGAAGAACCTACTGAGTTTCTGGTACAGTTCTTACAAATTGCTGACACAGTACGTGATAAAGAAGTGGATCAGGATGTCTACAGATTATTACTGTTTCCATTTGCTATAAAAGATCAAGCTAAGAGGTGGTTAAATAACCAACCCACAGCAAGCATAAAAACATAGAGACAATTAACAGACAAATTCTTGAATCAATTTTACCCTCCAAAAAGGATGACACAGCTAAGGCTGGACATCCAAGGCTTTAAACAAGAGGATCATGAATCCCTTTATAATGCTTGGGAGAGGTACAGAGGGATGCTGAGAAAATGCCCCTCTGAAATGTTTTCAGAGTGGGTACAGTTAGACATCTTCTACTATGGGCTTACAGAAAAAGCTCAGATGTCCCTAGACCACTCAGCTGGTGGATCTATACACATGAGAAAAACAATTGAAGAAGCTCAAGAGCTCATAGATACAGTTGCTAGAAATCAACATCTGTACTCAAACAGTGAGTCCTCCATAAAAGAAGAGGCTATGGCAGTAACTACTAATCCTAATCCTCAAGAACAGATTGTTGAACTTAATCAGTAATTACTCCTTATGACAAAACAATTAGCAGAATTTAAAGAGATGCTCCAAGACACTAAAAATGCTAACAAGAATATAGAAGCACAATTGAATCAGACAAGACAGCAGCTATCTAAACAGATAACAGAAGAATGCCAAGCTATCCAACTAAGGAGTGGGAAGATATTGAATAACTCAGCTCAAAATAGCAAAAAGTTGAGAAAAGAACAAATGACAGAGGATGACCAAACCACTACCCAAGATCCCTCTGAGGACATCAAGAGCCCAGAGAGGAATAACTCTGGCGTTCAAATGCCAGAAAAGGGTAAGAAAGTGGCGTTAAATGCCCAATGGGTAGCCAAATCTGGCGTTCAAACGCCAGAAAAGGGCTGCAATCTGGCGTTAAATGCCCAAAAAGCATCCAACCCTGGCGTTCAAACGCCACAAAGGGGTCAGACACTTGCAAGTGCTGATAACAACCCCCTTAAGTAGGCTTCTTCAACCACTTCTGTAGGGAATAAACCTACAGCAACTAAGGTTGAAGAATATAAAGCCAAGATGCCTTATCCTCAGAAGCTCCGCCAAGCGGAACAGGATAAACAATTTGCCCGCTTTGCAGACTATCTTAGGAATCTTGAAATAAAGATCCCGTTTGCAGAGGCACTTGAGCAAATACCCTCTTATGCTAAGTTCATGAAAGAGATCTTAAGTCATAAGAAGGATTGGAGAGAAACTGAAAAAGTGTTTCTCACTGAAGAATGCAGTGCAGTCATTCTGAAAAGCTTACCAGAGAAGCTTCAAGATCCAGGGAGCTTTATGATACCATGCACAATAGAGGGTGCTTGTACTAAGACAGCTCTATGTGACCTTGGAGCAAGTATCAACCTAATACCTGCATCCACTATCAGAAAGCTTGGGTTGACTGAAGAAGCCAAACCAACCCGGATATGTCTTCAACTTGCTGATGGCTCCATTAAATACCCATCAGGCATAATTGAGGACATGATTGTCAAGGTTGGGCCATTTGTCTTTCCTACTGACTTTGTAGTGCTGGAAATGGAGGAGCACAAGAGTGCAACTCTGATTCTAGAAAGACCTTTCCTAGCAACTGGACGAACTCTCATTGATGTCCAAAAAGGGGAAGTGACCCTGAGAGTCAATGAGGATGAGTTCAAGTTAAATGTTGTCAAAGCTATGCAGCATCCAGACACGTCAAATGACTGCATGAGCATTGATATTATTGACTCCCTGGTGGAAGAGGTCAATATGACTGAAAGTCTTGAATCAGAGCTAGAGGACATCTTTAAAGATGTTCAGCCTGATCTGGAAGAATCAGAGGAAATAAAAGAACCTCTGAAAATCCCTCAGAAAGAGGAGAAACCTCCTAAACCCGAGCTCAAACCACTACCACCATCCCTGAAATATACATTTTTGGGAGAGGGTGACACTTTTCCAGTGATCATAAGCTCTGCTCTAAATCCACAGGAAGAGAAAGCACTAATTCAAGTGCTAAGGACATACAAGACAGCTCTTGGGTGGTCCATAAGTGACCTTAAAGGCATTAGCCCAGCAAGATGCATGCACAAGATCCTATTGGAGGATGATGCTAAACCAGTGGTTCAACCACAGAGGCAGCTAAATCCAACCATGAAGGAAGTGGTGTAGAAAGAGGTCACTAAGTTACTAGAGGCTGGGATTATTTATCCTATTTCTGATAGCCCCTGGGTGAGCCCTGTCCATGTTGTCCCCAAGAAGGGAGGCATGACAGTGGTTCATAATGAAAAGAATGAACTGGTACCTACAAGAACAGTTACAGGATGGCGTATGTGTATTGACTACAGAAGGCTCAATACAGCCACCCGAAAGGATCACTTTCCTTTACCATTCATAGACCAGATGCTAGAGAGACTAGCAGGTCATGAATATTACTGCTTTTTGGATGGCTATTCAGGTTACAACCAAATTGCAGTGGATCCTCAGGACCAAGAGAAAATAGCATTCACATGTCCTTCTGGAGTATTTGCTTACAGAAGAATGCCTTTTGGTCTATGCAATGCACCTGCAACCTTTCAGAGGTGCATGCTCTCTATCTTCTCTGATATGGTAGAGAAGTTCCTAGAAGTCTTCATGGATGACTTTTCAGTATTTGGAGACTCATTCAGCTCCTTTCTTGATCATCTAGCACTTGTCTTGAAAAGGTGCCAAGAGACTAACCTGGTCTTAAACTGGGAAAAATGTCACTTTATGGTGACTGAAGGAATTGTCCTTGGGCACAAAATTTCAAGCAAGGGAATAGAGGTGGATCAAGCCAAGTTAGAAGTAATTGAAAAATTACCACCACCTGCCAATGTTAAGGCAATCAGAAGCTTTCTGGGGCATGCAGGATTCTATAGGAGGTTCATAAAGGATTTTTCAAAAATTACAAAACCTCTAAGCAACCTGCTAGCTACTGACACGCATTTGTGTTTAACACAGAGTGTCTGCAGGCGTTTGAGACCCTGAAAGAAAAGCTGGTCACAGCACCAGTCATCTCTGCACCTGACTGGACATTACCATTTGAACTAATGTGTGATGCCAGTGACCATGCCGTTGGTGCAGTGTTGGGACAGAGGCATAACAAGCTTCTGCACGTCATTTACTATGCCAGCCATGTTTTAAATGATGCACAGAAGAATTACACAACCACAGAAAAAGAGTTACTTGCAGTGGTTTACGGCATTGACAAGTTTAGGTCCTATTTAGTAGGTTCAAAAGTGATTGTGTATACTGACCATGCTGCTCTTAAATACCTACTCACAAAGCAGGATTCAAAACCCAGGCTCATAAGATGGGTGTTGCTTCTGCAAGAGTTTGATATAGAAATAAGAGACAGAAAAGGGACAGAGAACCAGGTAGCTGATCACCTGTCCAGGATAGAACCAGTAGCAGGGGCGTCCCACCCTCCTACTGAGATCTCTGAAACCTTTCCGGATGAGCAACTCTTCACGATTCAGGAAGCACCACGGTTTGCAGACAGGAAAAGGAAGAAGCATGAAAGGCTTCTCTCAATACAGAGTCAAATAAAACCCCCACATTCAAACTCTAAGTTTGGTGTTGGAAGGCCACAACCAAACTCTAAGTTTGGTGTTAAGAGACCATCATCATGCTCTAAGTATCAGTGAGGCTCCATGAGAGCCCACTGTCAAGCTACTAACATTAAAGAAGCGCTTGTTGGGAGGCAACCCAATTTTACTTATCTATGTTAATTTCTATTTTCTTTTGTTATTTTATGTTTTCTGTAGGTTAATAATCATGTGAAGTCACAAAAAAAATTGAAAAATAAAAAAAAAATAGAATGAAAAACAGAACACCTTGGAGTAAGGGTAGCAGAATGGGCGTTAAACGCCCAGTCTGGCACCATTCTAGGCGTTTAACGCCAGAAATGGGCACCAGACTGGCGTTTAACGCCAGAAAAGGGCAAAAAGCTGGTGTTAAACACCAGAAATGGGCAGCAACCTGGCGTTTAACGCTAGGATTGGTAGTAGAAGGCGTTTTGCATGCCTAATTAGTGCAGGGATGAGAAATCCTTGACACCTTAGGATCTGTGGACCCCACAGGATCCCCACCAACCTCAACTCACTCTCTCTCACTTCTTCACACCTTTTCATAATACTCTTCCCAAAATAACCTATACCAATCACCTCCATTACTCCTCCAAAACCATCATACAATCCACCTACACCCACCCACTCAAATTCAAACCATCACTCCTTCCTTTTTCACATCATAAAATCCCCCTTGGCCGAATAATTCACACACCTCCACATCCTCCATCTCTTCATGTTCTTATCCTTTCTTCATTCTTATGCTCGAGAATGAGCAAACCTTTTAAGTTTGGTGTGGAAAAGCTTAGCTTTTTTTTCCATAACCATTTATGACACCTAAGGCCGGAGAAACCTCTAGAAAGAGGAAAGGAAAGGCAATTTCTTCCACCTTCGAGTCATGAGAGATGGAGAGATTCATCTCAAAGGTCCATCAAGACCACTTCTATGAAGTTGTGGCTAAGACTCCTCATTGAAGAGGACAAGCCCATCACTAAGAAAAGGATGGAGCAAACAAGAGAGCCCACTCATGGACCTCAAAAAGAGCATGAGGAAAATCCTCATCATGAAATCCCTGAGATGCCTCAAGGGATGCATTTTCCTCCACAAAACTATTGGGAGCAAATCAACATCTCCCTAGGAGAATTAAGTTCCAACATGGGACAACTAAGGGTGGAGCACCAAGAGCATTCCATCCTCCTCCGTGAAATTAGAGAAGACCAAAGAACCATGAGAGAGGAGCAACAAAGGCAAGGAAGAGACATTGAGGAGCTCAAGCACTCCATAAGATCTTCAAGAGGAAGAACAAGCCGCCATCACTAAGCTGGACCCGTTCTTTAATTTCCTTGTTTTTTATTTTCTGTTTTTCGAAAATTGTGCTTTATGTTTGTGTCTTTATTACATGATCATTAGTGTCTTAGTGTCTATGCCTTGAAGCTATGAAAATGAATCCATCACCTTTCTTAAAAGAAAAATGTTTTTAATTGAAAAAGAAAAAGAAGCGCATGAATTTCAAATTTTAAAATAGTTTAATTATTTTGATGTGGTGGCAATACTACTGTTTTTCTGAATGAATGCTTGAACAGTGCATATTTTTGAATTTGTTGATTCATGAATGTTAAAATTGTTGGCTCTTGAAAGAATGAAAGAAAAAGGAGAAATGTTATTTGATGATCTGAAAAATCATAAAATTGATTCTTGAAGCAAGAAAAAGCAGTGAATAGAAAGCTTGCATGAAAAAAAAAATATGCGAAAAAAAAAGAGAGAGAAAAGCAAGCAGAAAAAGCCAATACCCCTTTAAACCAAAAGGCAAGAGTGATAAAAAGGATCCAAGGCTTTGAGCATCAGTGGAGAGGAGGGCCTAAAGGAATAAAATCCTGGCCTAAGCGACTAAACCAAGCTGTCCCTAAACATGTGCTTGTGGCGTGAAGGTGTCAAGTGAAAACTTGAGACTGAGCGGTTAAAGTTGTGGTCCAAAGCAAAAAAAAAAAAAGAGAATGTGCTTAAGAGCTCTGGACACCTCTAATTGGGGACTTTAGCAAAGCTGAGTCACAATCTGAAAGGTTCACCCAGTTATGTGTCTGTGGCATTTATGTATTCGGTGGTAATACTGGAAAACAAAATGCTTAGGGTCACAGCCAAGACTCATAAAGTAACTGTGTTCAAGAATCAACATACTTAACTAGGAGAATCAATAACACTATCTGGATTCTAAGTTCCTATAGAAGCCAATCATTCTGAACTTCAAAGGATAAAGTGAGATGCCAAAACTATTCAGAGGCAAAAAGCTAAAAGCCCCGCTCATCTAATTAATACTGATCTTCATAGATGTTTTTGGAATTCATTGTATATTCTCTTCTTTTTATCCCACTTGATTTTTAGTTTCTTGGGGACAAGCAACAATTTAAGTTTGGTGTTGTGATGAGTGGATAATTCATACGCTTTTTGGCATTGTTTTTAGTATGTTTTTAGTATATTCTAGTTAATTTTTATTATGTTTTTATTAGTTTTTCAACTCCTGCAGGTGGTCATCCCGAGTCAGATCCTGATTGTCAGATCCTGAATCGGGATGATGGGACGGTAGATGCGGTGCCTCTTCAGACTCGTCCTTCTTCACCCTGTGATGCTGCAGCTGAGAAATCTTTGGATCCTCTCTGATTATTTTTTGGTGTTTTTGTGTATAGCCCAGCTTGTGGGCTTTGAAATTTTTTATATTTTGTAATTTATGGTTTCTAACTGCTGGATACTTTTAGTTGCTTTTCTGTTAGCAACTTTATTAGTTGAAAAACAAAGTAGCTTCTTAGGCTCTTGAGGTCGACTTTAGGTGGCCTCTTGAGTCTTGTTATTATCATAACCTTGTTTTTTTTATGATATGCTTGTCTGCACCTATCTAACACCTTCTAGGTTTCTTTGGGAGTGCTGGAGACTTATTGTCCGGCCTCTTTTGATTGCCTTCGTACTCTCATACTTGTAGTTTGATTGTAGATTTCTGGGTCCAACTTGTATGCCTTCTGTTGGCCAATTTCTTCATCTCGGCCTGAAGCTTAATCCATTAGTTTAGACATTTGTTCGGTCTCTTTTATGGATTACTTCTTATAACCCTTTTTGTTTTGTGCCGACTTCATCACGTCGGTCCCTTCTAAGTTATTTCTAGTAATCCTCTTTTTGGACCTGGTGCACGAATTGTGAATCACACTTTTCACAACTCGCACCACTAACCAGCAAGTGCACTGGGTCGTCCAAGTAATACCTTACGTGAGTAAGGGTCGAATCCCACGGAGATTGTTGGTTTGAAGCAATCTATGGTTATTTTGCAATTCTTAGTCAGGAAGTCAATTATATTTATCAGTTGAATTGCGAATGAACAAGAGAGCATGGGTTAAAGGTTACTTGTTATGCAGTAATGGAGAATATGTTGCAGTAATGGGTCAAAATAGATACTAATTACTACTATATGACTCCTAAGGTGAACTTCTCTAATGACACTATCACAGAGTTAAAGCAGAAATTGGAATTTAACAACCTTTGTTCTGGGAAATGGGTGTTCCTCTGATCCGTGGGGTGCTTGATTCTTCAAGAGATAACTTCTGGCGCTTCAATTCACTTAAGTCACGCCCTTGCTCCTCTTGTTCTTTAAACATATAGGTCAGTATTTGACTGTGTTCCTTCTGTTCTTTTATTATTTGCTCCATAGCTTCCCGTATCTTGGTGATAGACGTCTCAAGATACTCCCAGTATTCAGATTGAGGGATTTCTGGGAGAAATTTTTGTGTTTTCTTCTTGGTGGGATCATCCTGTGCTTGTTGTTTTTCCATTGATGCTTTGGTGATTGGTTTCTCAACTGAGATATACTCAGTTATTCCCATCCTTACCCCAGCGTCCTTGCAGAGCAGAGAAATCACGTTTGGATAAGCCAACCTGGCTTCTTTAGAATTTTTGTTAGCAATTTTGTAGAGTTCAGCTGAGATCAGCTGATGAACTTCCACTTCTTTTCCCATCATGACGCAATGGATCATCACTGCTCTTTTAACTGTGACTTCAGAACGGTTGCTAGTAGGCAACAGAGAATGCCCAATGAAGTCCAGCCATCCTCTGGCGACTGGTTTGAGATCTTCTCTCTTGAGTTGATTTGGGACACCCTTTGTGTTGGTGGTCCACCTGGCTCCAGGGATACATATGTCCTCTAGAATCTTATCCAGGCCCTTGTCTGTTCTCATCATTCTCCTGTTGAAGGAGTCTGGATCATCTTTCAGCTGAGGTAGCTTTAAGATCTCTCTGATCTTGTCAGGGGTGGTATGAACAATCTTTCCTCTGACCATGGTCCGATATTCATAGAAAGCAGTTCCAGATAGTTTTTGCTTGTCAGTCTGCCACATATTAGCATAGAACTCCTGGATCATATTCCTTCCCACTTACGTTTCAGGATTAGCTAGGACTTCCCAGTTCCTGATTCGAATTTGCTCCTGGATCTCTGGATATTCATCTTCTTTCAGATCAAATCTAACTTCCGAGATCGCTGATCTCAGACCCATTATTTTATTATAATGGTCTGAATGTTCTTTAGATAAGAACTTCCCTTGATTCCAAAAGTGGTTTTGGAACGCTCTCTTTCTTGCCTCTTGGAGTGGGTTATTTTCCTTTAGGAGCCATGATCTTAGTGATCGCGGATAAACACACCAAACTTAGAGGTTTGCTTGTCCTCAAGCAAAAGAAAAGAAAGGAGAGGGAAAGAAGGAGAGCTAGGTGCAATTGTTGATGGGAGGGGAGGGAGGCCGAACTCAAATTTAAAGGGAGGGAAGGTGGGTTTTCGAAAAAAGAGATAAAGATATGATAAAAAGATTGATTTGGAAAAGATAAGATAGAAGATATGATAAGAGAGGATATAGTTTAAAATTGAAAAGATATGAAAGATTTTTGAAAAAGATAAATCTAGATTTTGAAAAAGATAATGTGGAGATTTGAAAAAGATATTAGTTGGAAAAAAATTAGATTTGTTTTGAAAATAGGATTTGAAAAGAGTTGGATTGAATTTGCAAAGAGGCTTGGTGCTTATGGATTAAGATACATTTGATATTTTTAAAGTAGGATTTTTAGAAATTAGGGATTTTAGAAATCAGGGTTCTTAACATGTTTATGCAAGAAATCATGAATTGAAGTATGAAAATCAAGATTAGAATGAAAAAATATGAAGAAAAATGAGTTTGCCTCCTCCCTGCCATCCTGGCGTTTGAACGCCCAAACACTGCCTGTTTTGGGTGTTCAATGCCCAAATGCTGTTCTCCTGGGCGTTCAATGCCCAGTTGTTGCCCTTTTCTGGCGTTGAACGCCAGATTGCTATCCTTACTGGCGTTCAGCGCCCACTGGCTGCCCCTTTTGGGCGCTGAACGCCCAGAATGGGCTCTTACTGGCGTTTTCTTGCCAGTGAGCTCTTTTTCTCTGTTTTGTGTGCATATTCCTTCTGTAACCCTGTGAACTTATGCAATTGATTCTTTACCTTGTTATCAATGAACTCTATATAAACAAATAAAAATAAAAATAGAAATGGGGTAAAATGCTTAGAGGATTGATGCCCTATGGCTGGGTTGCCTCCCAGCAAGCGCTTCTTTATTGTCTTTAGCTGGACCTTGCTGAGCTTTTAGTCTAGCTTCAGCCTTGAGCACTCTTGCTCAATGTTGCCTTCAAGATAATGCTTGATTCTCTGTCCATTGACAATGAACCTCTTATCAGAATCAATATCTTGAAGCTCCACATAACCATATGGTGATACACTTGTAATCACGTATGGTCCCCTCCACCGAGATTTCAATTTCCCGGGGAATAGCCTGAGTCTAGAGTTGAACAGCAGAACCTTCTGTCCTGGCTCAAAAATTCTAGATGACAGCTTTCTGTCATGCCACTTTTTTTATTTCTCTTTATAAAGCTTGGCATTTTCGAAAGCTGTGAATCTGAATTCCTCTAGCTCATTTAGCTGGAGCAATCTTTTTTCTCCAGCTAATTTGGCATCAAAGTTTAGGAATCTGGTTGCCCAGTAGGCTTTATGTTCCAGTTCCACGGGTAGGTGACATGCCTTACCATACACAAGTTGGTATGGAGAGGTCCCTATAGGGGTCTTGAATGCTGTTCTGTAAGCCCACAGAGCATCATCCAAGCTCCGTGCCCAATCCTTTCTACGGGTACTTACTGTCCGTTCTAGGATTCTCTTTAATTCTCTGTTAGAGACTTCAGCTTGCCCATTAGTTTGTGGATGATATGGAGTAGCCACCTTATGGCGAATTCCATACCGAACCATGGTAGAGTAAAGTTGTTTATTGTAGAAGTGAGTGCCCCCATCACTGATGAGTACTCTAGGGACACCAAACCTGCTAAAGATATGTTTCTGGAGGAACTTCAACACTGTTTTAGTATCATTGGTGGGTGTGGCAATGGCCTAAACCCATTTTGATACATAGTCAACTGCCACCAGAATATAAGTGTTTGAGTATGATGGTGGGAAAGGTCCCATGAAGTCAATTCCCCATACGTCAAACAACTCAATTTCCAAGATTCCTTGTTGAGGCATGGCATAACCATGAGGCAGATTACGAGCTCTTTGGCAACTGTCATAGTTACGTACAAACTCTCGAAAATCTTTATAGAGTGTGGGCCAATAGAAGCCACATTGGAGGACCTTGGTGGCTGTTCGCTCACCTCCGAAATGGCCTCCATATTGAGATCCATGGCAATGCCACAGGATCCTCTGTGCTTCTTCTCTAGGCACACACCTACGGATTATTCCGTCTGCACATCTCTTAAAGAGATAAGGTTCATCCCACAAGTAGTACTTTGCATCAGTAATTAATTTCTTCTTTTGTATCCTGTTGTACTCCTTGGGTATGAACCTTGCAGCTTTATAGTTTGCAATATCGGCAAACCATGGTGTTTCCTGAATGGCAAACAAATGCTCATCCAGAAAGGTCTCAGAGATCTCAAGAGAGGGGGGCGTCCCTTCTACTGGCTCTATCCGGGACAGATGATCAGCTACTTGGTTTTCTGTCCCTTTTCTGTCTCTTATTTCTATATCAAACTCTTGCAGAAGCAACACCCATCTGATGAGCCTGGGTTTTGAATCCTGCTTTGTGATTAGATATTTAAGAGCAGCATGATTAGTATACACAATCACTTTTGATCCTACTAAGTATGATCTGAACTTGTCAATGGCGTAAACCACTGCAAGTAATTCTTTTTCTGTGGTTGTGTAATTTTTTTGGGCATTATTTAGAACGCGACTAGCATAATAAATGACGTGCAGAAGCTTGTCATGCCTCTGTCCCAACACTGCACCAATGGCGTGATCACTGGCATCACACATTAGCTCAAATGGTAATGTCCAGTCTGGTGCAGAAATAACTGGTGCTGTGACCAGCTTAGCTTTCAGCGTTTCAAATGCCTGCAGGCACTCTGTGTCAAACACAAATGGCGTGTCAGCAGCTAGCAGATTGCTTAGAGATTTTACGATTTTTGAAAAATCCTTTATAAACCTCCTATAGAATCCTGCATGCCCCAGAAAGCTTCTGATTGCCTTAACATTGGCAGGTGGTGGTAATTTTTCAATTACCTCTATTTTTGCTTGATCCACCTCTATTCCCTTGTTTGAGATTTTATGCCCAAGGACAATCCCTTCAGTAACCATGAAGTGACATTTTTCCCAATTTAAAACTAGGTTGGTCTCTTGGCATCTCTTCAAAACAAGTTTCAGGTGATCAAGACAGGAGCTGAATGAGTCTCCATATACTAAGAAGTCATCCATGAAGACTTCCAGAAATTTTTCCACCATATCAGAGAAAATAGAGAGCATGCATCTCTGGAAGGTTGCAGGCGCATTACACAGCCCAAATGGCATCCTCCTATAAGCAAACACTCCAGATGGACATGTGAATGCTGTTTTCTCTTGATCCTGAGGATCTACTGCAATCTGGTTATAGCCTGAGTAGCCGTCCAAAAAGCAGTAATAATCATGACCTGCTAATCTTTTTAGCATCTGGACTATGAATGGTAAAGGAAAATGATCCTTTCTGGTGGCTGTATTGAGCCTTCTGTAGTCAATACACATGCGCCACTCTGTAACTGTTCTTGTAGGAACCAGTTCATTTTTTTCATTATGAATCACTGTCATGCCTCCCTTTTTTGGGACGACTTGGACAGGGCTCACCCAGGAGCTATCAGAAATAGGATAAATAATCCCAGCCTCTAGTAATTTGGTGACCTCTTTCTGCACCACTTTTTTCATGGCTGGATTTAGCCGCCTCTGTGGTTGAACCACTGGTTTAGCGTTATCCTCCAATAAGATTTTGTGCATGCATCTAGCTGGGCTTATGCCCTTAAGGTCACCTATGGACCACCCAAGAGCTGTCTTGTGTGTCCTTAGCACTTGAATAAGTGCTTCCTCTTCCTGTGAATTTAAGGCAGAGCTTATGATCACTGGAAAAGTGTCACCTTCTCCCAGAAATGCATATTTCAAGGATGGTGGTAATGGCTTGAGCTCGGGTTTAGGAGGTTTTTCTTCTTCCAGAAGAATTTTCAGAGGCTCTTTCATGTCCTCTGACTCTTCTAAATCAGGCTGAGCATCTTTAAAGATGTTTTTCAACTCTGATTCGAGACTCTCAGCCATGTTGATCTCTTCTACCAAAGAGTCAATAAGATCAACTTTCATGCAGTCTGTTGATGTGTCTGGATGCTGCATGGCTTTGACAGCGTTCAACTTAAACTCATCATCATTGACTCTCAGGGTTATTTCCCCCTGTTGGACGTCAATGAGGGATCGTCCAGTTGCTAGGAAGGGTCTTCCTAGAATGAGAGTAGCACTCTTGTGCTCCTCCATTTCTAGCACAACGAAGTCAGTGGGAAAGGCGAATGGCCCAACCCTGACAATCATGTCTTCAATCACGCCTGATGGGTATTTAGTGGAGCCATCAGCAAGTTGAAGACATATCTGGGTTGGTTTAACTTCTTCAGTTAAACCAAGCTTTCTAATAGTGGATGCAAGTATTAAGTTGATGCTTGCCCCGAGATCGCATAAAGCTGTCTTGGTGCAATTACCCTCTAATATGCATGGTATCAGAAAACTCCCAGGGTCTTTAAGCTTTTCAGGAAAGCTCTTCAGAATGACTGCACTATATTCTTCAGTGAGGAGAACTCTTTCTGTTTCTCTCCAATCCTTTTTATGACTCAAGATCTCTTTCATGAACTTGGCATAAGAAGGTATTTGCTCAAGTGCTTCTGTGAATGGAATCTTTATTTCAAGAGTCCTGAGGTAATCTGCAAAGCGAGCAAATTGCTTATCCTGCTCCTCTTTCTGGAGTTTTTGAGGATAAGGTATCTTGGCTTTATATTCCTCAACCTTAGTTGCTGCAGGTTTATTGCCTACAGAAGTGGTTGAAGAAGCCTTTTTAGAGGGGTTGTTATCAGCATTTGTGTGTGTTTGATCCCTCACTGGCAATTGAGTGCCAGGGTTAGAAACTGGAGTGACGTTAGATGCCAACTCCTTGTCTGTTCCTGGCGTCTGAACGCCAGAAATGTGCCCATTTTAGGCGTTCAGCGCCAGATCTTGCCCATGTTGGGCGTTCAACGCCAGATCCTTGCCTATTTCTGGCGTTGAATGCCAGTTCTGCCTTGTTTCTGGCGTTGAACGCCAGTCCTGAGCATGGTCTGGGCGTTAAGCGCCAGTCTTCCACCAAATTTCTGGCGTTTTAGTTCCAGAATTATTTTTCCCTGGGCTCTTACTGTCCTCAGGTGAATTTTGGGTGGTTTGCTCATTTCTTAGCTTTTTGCTGCCTTGAGGTGGGGTATTTAATGTTTTCCCACTTCTTAGTCGAACTGCTTGGCATTCTTCTGTTATTTGCCTTGATAGCTGCTGCTTTGTTTGCTTAAACTATTCGTCCATATGTATATTAGCCATCCTTGTCTCTTGTAGTCTATCTTTGAATTCGGCTAACTGCTTTGTTAGAAAGTCCAATTGCTGATTGAATTCAGCAGCTTGTTTTACAGGACTGAGTTCAGCAGTTGCTGTTTTAACCTCTTCTTTCATGGAAGGGTCACTGCTTAGGTACAGATGCTGATTCCTGGCAACTGTATCAATGAGCTCTTGAGCCTCTTCAATTGTCTTTCTCATGTGGATAGATCCACCAGCTGAGTAATCTAGAGACATATGAGCTCCTTCAGCAAGCCCATAATAGAAGATGTCTAACTAAACCCACTTTGAAAACATTTCAGAAGGGCATTTTCGTAGCATCTCTTTGTATCTCTCCCATGCATCATAAAGAGATTCACTATCTCCTTGTTTAAAGCCTTGGATGTCCAGCCTTAGCTGTGTCATCCGTTTTGGGGGAAAGTATTAATTCAGGAATTTTTCTGTCAGCTGTTTCCATGTCCTTATGCTGGCCTTAGGTTGGTTATTCAACCACCTCTTAGCTTGATCTTTTATAACAAATGAAAACAGTAATAGTCTGTAGATATCCTGATCTATTTCTTTATCATGTACTGTGTCAGCAATCTGTAGAAACTGTGCCAGAAACTCTGTAGGTTCTTCCTGTGGAAGACCGGAATACTGGCAACTTTGCTGCACCATGATAATGAGTTGAGGATTCAACTCAAAGCTACTGACTCCAATGGAGGGTATGCAGATGCTACTCCCATATGAAGCAGTAGAGGGGTTAGAATATGACTCCAGAGTCCTCCTGGATTGTTCATTTTCGCTTAGGTCCATGATGGAGAAAGGGAGATGATGTAAAATAGAGAAAATATTTTTATTTATTTATTTATTTATTTTTTGAAAATAAGATAAAAATAAATAAAAATGGTGAAGATTTTTGAAAAATTGAGGAGAGAGGAAGTGGTTAGGAAATATTATTTTGAAAAAGATATGATTTGGAAAAGATTTTAAATTTTGAAAAAAAATCTGAATTTTAGAAATAAATTTTGAAAATTTGTTTTAGAAATAGAGAGAAAAGATATTTTTGAATTTAGTGAGGAAAGAGAAAAACAATAAAATAGCACAAGATTTAAATTTTTTAGATCTAATGCTCCTAGTTTTCAAAAATTTTGGAGGGAAAACACCAAGGAACACCAAACTTAAAAATTTTAAGATCAAGACACAAGGAAAACTCAAGAACACTTCGAAGACTCACAAGAACACAAGAACATGAAGGAAGAACACCAAACTTAAAATTTTTAGAAAACCAAACTAAAATTTTCGAAAAACACAGAAAAATCAATAAGAAAACACCAAACTTAAAGTTTGGCACATGATTTAATAGAAAAATTATTTTTGAAAAAGATTTTAAAAGAGAAAATAAGGATTCTAAAATTTTAACACGACAATAATAAGAGACTCTAAACTAAAAAGGAAAATTTTTCCTAATCTAAGCAACAAAATAAACCGTTAGTTGTCCAAACACGAACAATCCCCGGTAACGGCGCCAAAAACTTGGTGCACGAATTGTGAATCACACTTTTCACAACTCGTACCACTAACCAGCAAGTGCACTGGGTCGTCCAAGTAATACCTTACGTGAGTAAGGGTCGAATCCCACGGAGATTGTTGGTTTGAAGCAATCTATGGTTATTTTGCAATTCTTAGTCAGGAAGTCAATTATATTTATCAGTTGAATTACGAATGAACAAGAGAGCATGGGTTAAAGGTTACTTGTTATGCAGTAATGGAGAATATGTTGGAGTTTTGGAGATGCTTTGTCTTCTGAACCTCTGCTTTCCTTTGTCCTCTGATTCACGCACGCACGTCCTTCTATGGCAAGCTGTGTGTTGGGGCATCACCGTTGTCAATGGTTACATCCCCTCCTCTTGTGAAAATGATCCAAATGCTCTGTCACAGCACGGCTAATCATCTGAGGTTCCCGATCGTGCTGGAATAGGATTCACCCTTCTTTTGCGTCTGTCACTACGCCCAACACTCGCGAGTTTGAAGCTCGTCACAGTCATTCAATCCCTGAATCCTACTCGGAATACCACAGACAAGGTTTAGACTTTCCGGATTCTCATGAATGCCGCCATCAATCTAGCTTATACCACGGAGATTCTGATTAAGGAATCTAAGAGATATTCATTCAATCTGATGTAGAACGGAGGTGATTGTCAGACACACGTTCATGGATTGAGGAAGGTGATGAGTGTCACTGATCATCACCTTCTCCATAGTTAGGCGCGAATGGATATCTTAGATAGGAACACGCATGTTTGAATGGAAAACAAAAATACTTGCATTAATTCATCGAGACACAGCAGAGCTCCTCACCCCCAACAATGGAGTTTAGAGACTCATGCCGTCAAAGAGTACAAAGTTTAGATCTAAAATGTCATGAGATACAAAATAAGTCTCTAAAAGTTGTTTAAATACTAAACTAGTAGCTTAGGTTTACAAAAAGTGAGTAGACTATGACAGATGGTACAGAGATCCACTTCTGGGGCCCACTTGGTGTGTGCTGGGGCTGAGATTTAAACATTTCACATGCATAAGGATGTTTTGGGCGTTCAACGCCAGGTTTGGATCCATTTCTGGCGTTGAACTCCAACTTTTAATCCTTTTCTGGCGCTGGACGCCAGAATTGGGCAGAGAACTGGCGTTGAACGCCAATTTACGTCATCTATCCTTGAGCAAAGTATGGACTATTATATATTGCTGGAAATCCCTGGATGTCTACTTTCCAACGCAATTGGAAGCGCACCATTTTGAGTTCTGTAGCTCCAGAAAATCCACTTTGAGTGTAGGGAGGTCAGAATCCAACAACATCAGCAGTCCTTTTTCAGCCTGAATCAGATTTTTGCTCAGCTCCCTCGATTTCAGCCAGAAAAATACCTGAAATTACAGAAAAACACACAACTCATAGTAAAGTCCAGAAATATGAATTTTTCCTAAAAACTAATGAAAATAAACTAAAAACTAACTAAAACATACTAAAAACTATATGAAATTAACCCCAAAAAGCGTATAAAATATCCGCTCATCAGGACCTTTGTCAGGTCTCTTTTAGGGATTACTTTTTATAACTTTTTGTTTTGGGTCGACTTCATCACGTCGGTCCCTTCTAAGTTATTTCTAGCAATCCTCTTTTTGGACCTTTGTCAGGTCTCTTTTAGGGATTACTTTTTATAACTTTTTATTTTGGGTCGACTTCATCACGTCGGTCCCTTCTAAGTTATTTCTAGCAATCCTCTTTTTGGACCTTTGTCAGGTCTCTTTTAGGGATTACTTTTTATAACTTTTTGTTTTGGGTCGACTTCATCACGTCGGTCCCTTCTAAGTTATTTCTAGCAATCCTCTTTTTTAGGGCTGGCCATGCCTCTTTCCAGGGATTTACTTTTTATAACTTTGGTTTTTGTGGTCGACTAGTCCGACTTCTTCTATTAAGTTATTTTTAGCAACCCATTTTTATTAAGACCTCGTCAGGTCCTTTCTATGGATCACTTTCGATAACTTCTTGCATTATTCTGTTTTTGTCGCCTTTTCATCTTTGCCAATTTCGTATAAATTGGGTTTGATCCCTGTTGGTCAACCTTTTGATGAATTTGGTTTTCATCTTTGTTGGTCTTGACCGTGATCGTGCAGTAAATTTGATTTTCACTTTCTTCCGATTTGTAGCTTTATAATCGAGCGATGAATTTTTTGCGTTTCAGATTAATGCGTCTTGATAAAGGATTTGTAGAAAATCTGAAAAACTTTATTCAAAATAGAAAATATGCAAATATATACATGTGAGAGTTTTACTCCTCTAAGTTAGGTATTTTACGAATCTTGGCTGGTGCCTCATTAAAAAACCTTTTCAGAAAAAAGAGTTCACCTTATCCTAAGATCCTTATTACCTCTAACTATAATACCTTCGTAGGTTGCAAGCGTGCCATGACCTGGGAAGCTCTCGCCCTTCGAGTTCAGACAGTCTATAGTAGCCCTTTCCAAGTACTTCTATGACTCGGTAGGGTCCTTTCCAGTTTACTGCTAGCTTTCCTTCTCCAGGTCGAGTTGTTCCGATATCATTTCGGATTAGGATGAGATCGTTCTCGGCAAAACCTCGCGGCACTACCTTTTGATTGTATCTTGAAGCCATTCGACGTTTTAATACCTCTTCCTTGATCCAAGCTCTTTCTCGGATCTCTGGAAGTAGGTCGAGTTCTTCCCTTTGAAGTTGGGAGTTGGCCTCTTCATTGTAGTGGATCACTCTGGGCGACCCTTCTTTGACCTCCACTGGGATCATTGCCTCCATTTCGTAAGCTAACCGGAAGGGTGATTCCTTTGTGGTGGAGTGTGGAGTTGTCTGATATGCCCAGAAGACTTTTGGGAGCTCTTCGGCCCAGGCTCCCTTTGCATCCTGTAATCTCCGTTTTAGCCCGACTAATATGACTTTGTTGGCAGCTTCTGCTTGTCCATTGGCCTGGGGGTGTTCTACGGATGTAAATTGGTATTTTATATTCAGATCGGCCACCAGCTTTTTGAAGCCTGCGTCTGTAAATTGAGTGCCATTGTCTGTGGTTATAGAGTATGGAACCCCAAACCTTGTGACAATGTTTCTATATAGGAATTTTCGACTTCTTTGAGCAGTGGCGTTAGCTAGGGGTTTCGCCTCGATCCATTTTGTGAAATAGTCTACCCCTACTATGAGAAATTTGACTTGTCCTGAACCTTGAGGAAAGGGTCCGAAAAGATCGAGTCCCCATTTTGCGAATGGCCAGGGTGAGGTTATGCTGATGAGCTCCTTTGGCGGGGCAATGTGAAAGTTGGCATGTTTCTAACATGGTGGACATGTCTTCACGAATTCTGTTGCTTTTTTTTGTAAAGTCGGCCAATAGAATCCGTCTCGGAGTACTTTTTTGGTAACTGCCTGTGCTCCGAGATGGTTGCCACAAATACCACTGTGTACCTCTTCTAAAACTTTTTTTGTGTTGGAAGTAGGCACGCATTTTAATAGTGGTGTTGAAATCCTTCTATTATATAGAGTATTATTTATGATGGTGTAGTATTGTGCTTCCTATTTTAACCTCTTTGCCTCCTTCTTATCTGTAGGGAGTGTTTTTGTTTTGAGGTAATTAATTATAGGAGCCATCCATCCTTGATCCAGACTTGTTATGGCTAGGACCTTTTCTTCTTCCGAGATTGACGGGTTCTACAGCATCTCTTGGATAAGGCTTCTATTGTTGCCCCCTGATTTGGTGCTGGCTAATTTTGAGAGTGCATCAGCTCGAGCATTCTGTTCTCGGGGTATGTGGCGGACCTCATATTTCCCAAGTTGTCCGAGATTTTTCTTGGTCTTGTCCAAGTACTTTTTCATGGTGGGATCTTTGGCTTGGTAGCTTGACGTGACAGAAATTGGCGAGTTAAAAAATTGTTATAAGAGATATGTTGCAAGTACAGTTCTTAACCAACCAAAAATCCGTTTATCAATTTAGAAGGGTTGTCACAAAATTAAAATTAAAATACTGGGAGTATGAATCCCAGGTCGTCTCCCAACGAGTTGCAGAAAGATGTGCTAATTTATTAATCAGATATTTTCAAAAATGGTTTGAGTTGATAAACATGAAATTAAATTAGAGAATTTATGTAATTTAAATAAAAACCTTGACTGGGAGTAGATTAGTTGGAAGCCCTATTCTTGTTGGAATACTCTCAAGATTAATTGATAATTAAAGGTTGTTTTGCTTAGTTATTCCTTACTAGGTAGAGGAAAGTCAAGCAAGTTGGAAAGTTATTTCTATTCACAAGTTCCAATCCTTCCCCTTGGAAAGGATTAGTGTCAGTGACTAGAGGACAATCCAACAATAAACCCAATTACAATTTTTCTCTTGAGTATTCCAACTCAAGGTCTCCTTTCAATCAACTCCCAATCAAGTTATGGAACTTCTCGCTCATTATGAATGTAAACTCCATAACATAAGAAAGGGAAATAAAGAAAGACATGATAAATAATAATCAAAAGATCAATTAAAAATAAAAATGATTCTTGTATTAATAAATTCTAAAAATAATCCAATAGTGATTCTGAATAAATAAAGACATGGAAGAGTAAGAGACAAGTAAGGAAACAAATTAGAATGACGAAGTCTTGACGGAGGTAATAACTCTTCTCAATGTCCCAATCCAAAAAGCAATAAAATCAAAATCCTAAGAACTATGAATGTGTAGAGAGAAAACCTAGGGGAGAGGTAAAATCAGATCTAAAACTAAAACTATGCAGAATGAATATTCTCCCTTTTGTCTCTGCATGTTCCCTGGCTCTAATCTGCTTTTCTGGGCCGAAAATTGGGTCAAAATAGGGCCCAAAATCGCCCCCAGCAAATTCTGCAGATTCTGCAGATCGCACATGTCACGCGATCGCGTCATCCAGGCGTTTGCGTCATCCAGCGTTTTGCCTTGCCACGCGTGCGCGTCGTCCACGCCTTCGCGTCACTGGTGTAGTTTTCAATCCGCGCAGTCGCGTGATCCATGCGTCCGCGTCACTACAATTTCTTCTATGTCGCGCGGTCGCGTGAGCCATGCATCCGCGTCACTTCTCGCTGGTTATCTCCTTAATTTCTTGTGTTCCTTCCATTTTTGCAAGCTTTCTTTCTAATCTCCAAGTCATTCATGCCCTATAAAGCATGAAACACTTAACACACAGATCACGGCATCGAATAGAATAAAGGATAATTAAAATACAAAATTAAAAGTCTCTAGGAAGCAAGTTTTCAACTGTAAAGTATTTTCAGGAAGGAATTATAAATGCATGCTTATTTAATGAATAAGTGGGTAAAGATTTGATAAAAACACACAATTAAACACAATATAAACCATAAAATAATGGTTTATCATAGCTCCCTGCTATTTGTGAGGTGACTACTTGTGAGTCACTGAAGATGGTAAGCTTTTGAGCTCCAACCTCCTTGGCCAGCTTCAAACCAGCTAGTAGTGCTTCATATTTGGCTTGATTGTTTGAAGCGGGGAAACCGAATTCGAGGGAAAGTTCAATTTGGGTTCTCTGGTCGCTTTCTAGTATCACGCCTGCGCCACTTCCCGTTTTATTTGAAGAACCGTCTACGTATAGAGTCCATTCTGTAGGGTTTTCTAGGGTGTCCGTAAAGTTAGAAAGGAAGTCAGCCAGATACTGTGATTTAATGGCTATCCGAGCTTCATATTGAAGGTGGAATTCAGACAACTCGACTGCCCATTGCAAGATTCTTCCTACTAAGTCTGTATTCTGTAAGATTCTTTTTATGGGCTGATTGGTCCGAACCCTGATGATGTGGGCTTGGAAATGCGAGCAAAGTCGTCGAGATGTTAGTATGAGAGAATATGCAAACATCTCTATTTCTTGGTAATTCAGTTCGGACCCTTGTAGCGCTTTGCTAATGAAGTATATAGGTTGTTGTCCGTTGTTGTCTTCTCGGACCAGTGCTGAGGCTATGGCCCGGTTTCCTACTGCGAGGTATAGTACAAGTGGTTCTCCTTCCTGTGGTCGAGTTAGAATAGGTGGTTGTCCCAAGAACCTTTTGAAGTCCTGGAAGGCCTGCTCGCACTCCGTTGTCCATTCGAACCTCTTTCTCTTCCGTAGAGTGGCATAGAAGGGTAGAGATTTTATTGCCGATCCGGCTAGGAATCTGGACAAGGCTGCCAGTCTTCCATTGAGTTGTTGTACCTCTTTGACACAGGTCGGACTCTTAATGTCAAGTATAGCCTGGCATTTATCCAGATTTGCCTCGATTCCTCTTTGTGTGAGCATAAAACCCAAGAATTTACCAGCTTCTACCGTGAAGGTGCATTTTGCCGGGTTAAGTCGCATGCCATGCCTTCTTATAGTGTCGAACACTTGGGTGAGGTCGGACAACAACGACTCTTCACTTTGTGTTTTTATTATGTCGTCTACGTAAAATTCCATGACTTTTCCGATGTGGTCCGCGAAGACCTTATTCATTAGTCTTTGATAAGTGGCTCCTGCGTTTTTGAGTCCGAATGGCATGACAATGTAGCAGTAGTTTGCTTTCGGGGTTAAGAACGAGGTTTTTTCTTGGTCAGGAGGGTACATTGGGATTTGATTATATCCCGAGTAGGCATCCATAAACGAAAGGTATTTGTATCCGGAGGAGGCATCCACCAGGGCGTCGATATTTGGGAGTGGATAATGATCTTTTGGGTAGGCTTTATTGAGATTAGTGTAGTCGGTGCACATCCGTCACTTTCCATTTGATTTTTCCACCAAGACGATGTTAGCTAGCCATAGCGGGTATTTGACTTCCCTTATGAATCCTGCCTCTAGTAGAGCTTGTACTTGCTCCTCCACAGCTTGTGATCGTTCGGGTCTGAGCTTTCTGCGTCTCTGCTGTACTGGCCGAGATCCTGGGTAAACTGCCAACTTTTGGCACATTAACTTGGGGTCTATGCCTGGCATGTCTGTAGCCTTCCATGCAAAGAGGTTGACATTGTCTCTTAAGGACTGTATGAGTGACTCCTTTATGTCTCCTTTTAGGATTGTGCCGATATTGGTTGTTTTGTCTGGGGCATCTCCGATCTGGACTTTTTCTATTTTGCCTTCGAGTTGTGGACAAAGTTCTTCCCGCCCTCAAACTCTTCCAAGTTCAATGGTGTGGAAATTTTCTCCTCCGCCTCTGAGGTTTAGACTTTCGTTGTAACAGCGGCATGCTATCTTCTGATCTGCTTTTTTCGTAGCTATTCCTTCTGTGGTTGGGAACTTCATGCACAGGTGTGGAGTTGAGACTACTACGCCAAGCTAATTTAACATTGTCTGACCTATTAGGGCATTGTAGGCTGAACTCACATCGACCACGATGTAGTCTATTGATGAGCGGATAATTTATACGCTTTTTGGCATTGTTTTTAGGTAGTTTTTAGTATATTTTATTCACTTTTTATTAGTTTTTATTCAAAATTCATATTTCTGGACTTTACTATGATTTTTGTGTTTTTTCTATGATTTTAGGTATTTTCTGGCTGAAATTGAGGGACCTGAGCAAAAATCTGATTCAGAGGCTGAAAAAGGACAGCAGATGCTATTGGATTCTGACCTCCCTGCACTCGAAATTGATTTTCTGGAGCTATAGAAGTCCAATTGGCATGCTCTCAATTGCGTTGGAAAGTAGACATCCTGGGATTTCCAGAAATATATAATAGTCCATACTTTGCTCGAGTTGAAATCACGCAAACTGGCGTTTAACGCCAACTTTCTACCCTATTATGGCGTTAAACGCCAGAACTGGCATAAAAACTGCCAGAACCGGTTTTTCTATCGGTAAAGAAATACAAAAATATGATCGCGTTGTAAGTATAGCTTCTAAACCAATAGAAAATCCTTTTGTACAAACGTTTTGGTTGTCACAAGTAACAAACCCCTTTAAAATTGATAACCGAAGTATTTAAACCTCGGGTTGTCTTCTTAAGGAACTGCAGGGAGGTGTTCTTATTATTGGTTATGAGTTATGTAAATTGGGGGTTGTGAAAGTAAGGAACAAGTAATTTAAATGACAAGTAAAATAAATAAATAACTGTAAAATAAACTCTTGGCAAGGTATGAAAATTCGGAAGTCCTATCCTAGTTATCCTTATCAATGGTGATGAGAATTATATTTTTCTCCCACTAAGTCAAACTCTAACTATGAAGGTAAGTCAAGTGGATAAATCAATTTAACACCTAAAGTCCTAGTCAACCCCTAAGGAAAGACTAGAGTTATAAGAATTTAATACCTAAAGTCCTAGTCAACCCCTAAAGTCCTAGAGTTTATTGGGTTAATCACTCTATTCTTTTTCTATCCTTACTTTCTATAACTTTGTTTTTCATCTAACCAATCAACAATTATAGAATACAGACATACAAAAATCATGAGGTCTTATTCAAGGTTGTAATGGGGCCAAGGTAAAGGTAAGGGTATATGTATAAGGCTAAGTGAGCTAATAAGCGAATCCTTGATTAGTCTAAGATCTCACCTAACATACATACTTTATAAATCAAAGTCTCTTAACCTATTTGTCCAAATTTTCCCTCTTTGTATTGCAAACTCATGTATTAATTTTAATTTTGTCCCATGTGCATTGATTCTTTTTATTTTGCATTTGGAGAATTTTTGTATCCCCTTATTTAAATACTGGAAATTTTTTTTTCAATCAATGCACATGATAATTCAATTGTTTTGATTTTACATGAGCATGTTTCCCAAATTTTTATTTTGAAACATCTTATTCTTTAAATTTCTACTTTGTTTCTATCATCCCATGTTCCCATAAAGTTCCCCATACTTAAATAATACACAATTTCTATCTTAAACTAACCAGGGATTCAACTTGGGATTTTTATTTTGTTTTTCTGCTTAAGGCTAGTAATGTGGTTTATAGAACAAGAGGGGATTAAAAAGCTCAAAGGGGGCTAACAAGGGTGATGTAAAAGGTAGGCTGATTTGGGATAAGTGAGGAAAAATTCAAATGATGGCCTCAATCATCTCCTGGTATGTATCTATATTCTATAATTGGACATATAGATTAAAACAAAGTAAAGAACGTCAGAATGAAAAAGAAGGGCAAAACACACAGGAATGAAATTTATAGTTTGAATGTAACCATACAATTAAGCTCAAAACTCACAGGTTGTGTGTTCACTAGCTCAAAAATCATATATCAGTTATACATGTCATGCAAGTAAAAATTAAGAGTTCCCATTATTCTCAATGTAAATCTTAGGGTGGCCCTTAAAATCTTAGTGTTGTTCCTTGATGAAATGTTGTTAACTAACTAACATGTAATGCTATATATACAAGGTGTGTGGATTGTTTTAATTTACTGAAGTCTCTAGTTTACTTCCTTTTTATTTTCAATTAAACCAAACTATCATATGCTAAAAGGGTAAACTATACTAATTAATCCACATATTCTATAACTAATAGGTTTAGAATTGCAAACCAAACTAAATGGCTAAAATATGAACTAAAGTGCAAAATGTGGAAATAAAATAAAAATATAGCAAAAGAACAATGTATAAGTACTGAAAAATAAATATAAAAATAAAGATAAAGATACAGAAAAATAAATAAAATAAGATAAAAAAAAAGAGTCTGTAGTGGTTCACCAAAAAAATACGCCAGGGATGACGACCTTCCCACACTTAAAATAAAGCATCGTCCTCAATACTCACTCAAGCTGGGTGTGAAGGAGTGTCATCATTGGAAGGATGGGCTGCTGGAGTCTCTGAGGTGGCCTGAAGGTCTGCAGACTGGATGAGGGTAGGAGGATCTGTCTGCTGCAGTGGGGGTGCTGACTGGATAGGAATCTCTGGGTCTGCAGCCTGAATCTGGTGTGGCTCCTCCTGCTGTGACGCAGCCTGCTCCGGTCCTGCCTGCTCAGCCTCTCTCTGTGCATGTGTCTCATCCTCATGCTCCTCCACCTCCTTCTCAGATGGCTCTGATGGTGTGTCAGGCTCGGAGGGTATGTTGCCGCCAGATTGGATCATCAACTTGAGGTGCTCATAGCGTCGCTTGTTGCGATGCTCAGATCTCTCATATCGCCGCCGGTTGCGGTGCTCCATCTGGTCCAGCTGCTGAAATAAGCGGTGCACGAGGTGGTAAACAAGCTCTGAGGCAGGTGGAGGTGCAGTGGGTGGGGCTGGTGCAGCAGTGGAAGAAGAAGGCACAGTTGAAGGTGTGGCTGTCGCCTCAGCTGAAGCGGTGAGGAATGGAGGTCTGTAACCCAAAGCTTGAAACTTCCTGCGGTGAGGAATGATCTTCTTGCAGTCTGCAGCAGGTGGCTTCTCATCAGCAAGCTCCCAAGGCACGTCAACTCGACGGCCGAGCTGGGTAATCAGATATGGGAAAGGGAGAGTGCCTCTGACATGGACCCTGGCCATGTAATACCGGATGAATCGTGGAAGATACAGGTCCTTACCCTCCATCACACACCAGATGAGGGTGATCATAGCAGCAGGCAGCTTCGTCTCATGAGTGCTTGGCATAACAAAGTTGCTCAGGATCTGGTGCTAGAGCCGAGCCTCATCATTCAGATACATCAGCTTGATTTCCTTAGGCATTACTTTGTTCTTTCCCATGACCCAGGGGACATTAGGATCAAGGGCCATCCTCTGCTTGACAGCATCCCAGTCAAATCTCAGATAGTGCATGTCCTTTTCAGCCATTTGGTAACCGTCAGGCTGATCTGACTTAGGCTGAAGCTGCAGAATATCCTCAATGGCTTCTTCAGTTACCAATATCTGTTTCCTTCTGAGGTGCACTGCATCTAGGGTAGTCTTGAAATAGTTGCAGTAAAACTCCCTGACTTAGGAAGCATTGACCTCTGTCAAGTTTCTCTCCAAGAAGAACCAGCCTCTCTGTCTTATCTGATCGGAGGTGTACTGTTGTAGTTCATCTAGAATGTTCAGAGTTCTCTCCAGGTACAAGTTTCTGGAGGTGGCAAACACTGGATACTTCAGCTCACAGTATCTATTTGCAAATTTTACTGGATCATTGGCAGGGAGGAGCTGGTCAGCCTTCTCCTGCGGGGTAAAGTTTTTCTCCCGCCAGGAGTCATCATGCATAATGTCCAGGATAGACATAGAGGATTCACCTCTTTTCTGTTTTCCAGTTGTTGACTTTCCTTTTCCTTTTTCTTTTCGTTGAGGGTCAAACATCCTGAAAAATAGAAATCTAGGATATAATTGAAGAACAAAAGCAGGAAAATAAGTAGGCAAATAGAATAATAGCAATATAAGCACATAGTGGCAAAAGAGCAGTAGAATGATGAAATGAGTTAAGTATATGTGCATTATGGATTGTATTTGAGTTAGAAATCCGAGATGAAAAATCGCAATCCAAAATGTAATATAAGTAGAATTCATGTTAATTAGGAAAAACAAGAATCATGCCTTGAGTTAGAAAGGTAAAGTAAATAGTTAAAAACCAAAAAGAGACGTTTGAAAGTTAGATTGGTTAGGATTGAAAAAGAAGTTAGAAAGTGGAAATTAGTGAGTTAGGAGAAAGTATGTTAAAGTGAGTGGCATGATAAATGGTTCCTAAGTAACAATAAATTCACAATTTTAAACAACAGACAACTCATATTCAAGTAAGAAAATCAGGTTGTTGATGATAATCAGATAGATGCCTGAGTAGCAAAAATTAAAATCTAATCATCAATAATGCAATTTATTAACCAGGAAATCAAAAGGAATAAGAATGCTGGCCCGTGCGTCCATGAAATGGTTTGGGTATAGCGAAGTGATACAAAATTTAAAATTGCCAAAACTAAAACAGGAATGAAAATAAAACAATTTGCAAAAAATTGGGCAGCATTCTGGCTAAAATTGGATGCTCCCGGGTAATAAACAGCAAGCAGAACAGTTCATAGAAATTAAAATAAAGCTACAAATAGACATAAGTAATATGAATCATGAAAGAGCAATGGAACAGCAGCATGAAACAGTGAAGAACAACATATGAACAGTATTAACATCACAGCCAAACTAAAATTGCAGAATAGGTAAAACAAGCAACAAGTACGGCGCAATTATCAGGCCTAAATCCACTAACTACATCCTAGCTACCTAACCACCTAGAATCCACTACAAACATGCATCTCTAGCTAGCCTAATTTGAACAGAAACTGTAAAATATGCAACAAACTACGAATGAAAGAAAAGTGGCGTTCGGCGAAATGTCAGAATAGATTCCAGGATTCCAGCACTAACTCTTGGGTAGTCCATAAGTGACCTTAAGGGCATAAGCCCAGCTAGATGCATGCACAAGATCCTATTGGAGGATGATGCTAAGCCAGTGGTTCACCCACAGAGGCGGCTGAATCCAGCCATGAAGAAGGTGGTGCAGAAGGAGGTCACTAAGTTACTAGAGGCTGGGATTATTTATCCTATTTCTGATAGCCCCTGGGTGAGCCCTGTCCAAGTCGTCCCAAAGAAAGGAGGCATGACAGTGATTCATAATGAGAAGAACGAACTGGTTCCCACAAGAACAGTTACAGGGTGGCGTATGTATATTGACTACATAAGGCTCAATACAGCCACCAGAAAGGATCATTTTCCTTTACCATTTATAGACCAGATGCTAGAGAGACTAACAGGTCATGAATACTACTACTTTTTGGATGGCTATTCAGGTTACAACCAAATTGCAGTAGATCCTCAAGACCAAGAGAAAACAGCATTCACATGTCCATCTGGAGTATTTGCTTATAGAAAAATGTCTTTTGGTCTGTGCAATGCACCTGCAACCTTTCAGAGGTGCATGCTCTCTATCTTCTCTGATATGGTAGAGAAATTTCTGGAAGTCTTCATGGATGACTTCTCAGTATTTGAAGACTCATTTAGCTCCTGTCTTAACCATCTAGCACTTGTTCTGAAGAGATGCCAAGAGACTAACCTGGTTTTAAATTGGGAAAAATGTCACTTTATGGTGACTGAAGGAATTGTCCTTGGGCACAAAATTTCGAACAAGGGAATAAAGGTGGATCAAGCTAAGGTAGAGGTGATTGAAAAATTACCACCACCCACCAATGTTAAAGCAATCAGAAGCTTTCTGGGGCATGCAGGATTCTACAGGAGGTTTATAAAGGATTTTTCAAAAATCGCAAAACCTCTGAGTAATCTACTAGCTGCTGACACACCATTTGTCTTTGACACAGGGTGTTTGTAGGCCTTTGAGACTCTAAAGGCTAAGTTGGTAACAACACCTGTCATTTCTGCACCAGACTGGACATTACCATTCGAATTAATGTGTGATGCCAGTGACCGTGCTATTGGTGCAGTATTGGGACAGAGGCATGACAAGCTTCTGCACGTCATTTACTATGCTAGCCGTGTTTTAAATGATGCGTAAAAAAATTACACAACCACAGAAAATAAATTACTTGCAGTGGTTTATGCCATTGACAAGTTTAGATCTTACTTAGTAGGATCAAAAGTGATTGTGTACACTGACCATGCTGCTCTAAAATATCTCCTCACAAAGCAGGATTCAAAACCCAGACTCATAAGATAGGTGTTGCTTCTGCAAGAGTTTGATATAGAAATAAGAGACAGAAAAGGGTCAGAGAATCAAGTAGCTGATCACCTGTCTCGGATAGAACCAGTAGCAAGAGCGTCCCTCCCTCCTACTAAGATCTAGGAAACCTTTCTGGATGAGCAATTGTTTGCTATTCAGGAAGCTCCGTGGTTTGCAGACATTGCAAACTATAAGGCTCAGTAATGTCAAGCTATTGACAGTAAAGAAGTGCTTATTGGGAGGCAACCAAATCTTATTTATCTATGTTAATTACTTTTTCATTTCATTTTCCATTTTTGTTTTATGTTTTCTTTAGGTTGATGATCACGTGGAGTCATAAAAACAGCTGCAGAATTAAAGCAGAATCAAAAACAGCATCAAAAATAGCACACCCTGGAGGACAGACTTAGTGGCATTTAAATGCCAGTAAGAGTAGCAGAATGGGAGTTAAACGCCCAGTCTGGCACCATTCTGGGTGTTTAAGGCCAGAAAGAAGCAACAAGCTGGCGTTTAACGCCAGAACAGAGCACCAAGTTGGCGTTAAACGCCAGAAAGGAAAGAAAAGTTGGCGTTAAACGCCAAAAACAGGTTGCAACCTGGCGTTTAACGCCAGAATTGCACTCTAAGGGAGTTTTGCACGCCTAAATGGAGCAGGGATGAGAAGTCCTTGACCCCTCAGGATCTGTGGACCCCACAGGATCCCTGACGATTGGATTTCTGCTAATTTAGAATTTTGTAAAAATATAGTCGCGTTGTAAGTATAGCTTCTAAACCAACAGAGAATCCTTTCGTGCAAAAGTTTTGGTTGTCACAAGTAACAAACTCCTAAATAAATTGATAACCGAAGTATTTAAACCTCGGGTCGTCTCTCAAGGAATTGCAGGGAGGTGTTCTTATTATTGGTTATGAGTCTTGTAAATTAGGGGTTTTGGAGTTTGGGCAATGGCCACAGATATAATTATAAATTAAAGCAATAAAGATAAATAAGAGATTTTATGTAATTAAATTAAAAGCCTTGACCCAGAGAAGATTAATCGGAAGTTCTATCCTTGTTGGATTTCTCAAGATTAACGGTAATAGGTTGTTGTTTCTACTTGGTTATCCTTTACTAAATAAAAGAAAATTAAGTTGGGAGCCAACTTCTGTTCACAAGTCCTAATCCTCTCCCTTGGGAAGGATTAGCGTAGTAACTAGAGTGCTAGCCAACAACTTCCAATTACCAATTAATTCTTGAGTATTCCAACTCAAGGGTCTCCAAATAATAATCAACTCCAAAATCAAGTTGGGAGTCTACTCAGTTAATATGAATGCCATTTTCATAAATCATAAAAGAAGTAAAAAGGGAAAATGGTAATTAAAATTCAATTGGAAATAATTAAACAAATAATAGATTTAAATGGAAAAATATTATGGAATAAATGCAGAATATAAGAATCTTAAATTAAAAGAACATTGAACCTGGAAATTGAGAAGAAGATGAAATCCTAATCCTAAGAGAAATCCTAAGAGAGAGGAGAGAACCTCTCTCTCTAAAACTACATCTAAAACCTAAAATTATGTGAATATCCAAGTCCTTCTCTGAATGAATGGATTCCTCTACTTTATAGCCTCTAATCTGTGTTTTCTGAGCCAATAACTGGGCCAGAAACAGCCCAGAAATCGCTGGGGGCGAAATCTGCCACGCTGATTTTTGTAACTACGACGTGTCCGCATAGAGCACGTGTTCGCGTTGTCTATCTGTACGGCCACTATAGCAAATTATATATCAAATCGAAGCCCTGGACGTTATCTTTCCAACGTAACTAGAACCGCCTCATTTGGACCTCTATAGCTCAAGTTATGACCGTTTTAGTGCGAGAGGGTCGGGCTGACAGCTTTGCAGTTCTTCAACTTCTTGTATTCCTTCCATTTTTGCATGCTTCCTTTCCATCCTCTGAGTCATTCCTGCCCTGTAATCTCTGAAATCACTTAACACACATATCAAGGCATTGAATAATAATAAGAAAAGATTAATCTTAGCAAATATAAGGCCAAAGAAGCATGTTTTCAATCATAGCACAAAATCAGGAAGGAAAACATAAAACATGCGAATAGTATGAATAAGTGGGTAAAGAGTTAATAAAAACCACTCAATTAAGCACAAGATAAACCATGAAATAGTGGTTTATCAACCTCCCCACACTTAAACATTAGCATGTCCTCATGCTAAGCTCAAGAGAAGCTATAAAAGTGAAGAGGAATGGTAAAATGTATGAAATGTAACCTATGTATATGAATGCAACTATATGCTATGATGTTTCTATCTACTTGGTTAAAAGTAAACAAGTTCTCCAAGACAAAAATAATTCAAATTCCACTAATTCAAATCATATAATAAAAGACAAGTAAACTTGTGAGAAGATAGCTCATAAAAGCAGGGAACATAGAATCAAACATTGAACCCTCACTGGTAGTGTATAGGCACTCTAATCTCTCAAGTGTATAGGGTAATTCACTCTACTCTTCTCTAATCATGCTTTCTAAACTTTGTTCTTCATCTAACCAATCAACAAGTATTTAATGTACCAATGCAAATATCATGAGGTCTTTTCAAGGTTGTAATGGGGATAAGGTAAGGGTGAGGGTATATATATGGCTAAGTGAGCTATACATTGACTCTTTAATTAACCTAAGCTTTCACCTAACATACATATACTCTATATAATTCTAATTCATGCCTAGCTACCCAAAATTCTCAATTTTTCATCTCATACTCATGCATCAACTTTTCTTTTAATTTTATCACATATGCATTGATCTTTTTAACTTAACTTTGCATTGGGGTAATTTTGTCCCCTTATTTATTTATTTATTGAATATTTTTTTATTTTTTTAAGTAAAAGTAAAAGTAAACATAACATTATCAATGCATATGGATTTTCAATTTTTTTTTCTAGTTTCACATGAGTAGGTACCCAAATTCCCATCTATTTTATCATGACATGTTCCCTTATTAACCATTGTTCCCAAAATTTTTCCATACTTAATTAACACACAATTTCTATCTTAAGCTAACCAAAGATTCAATTGGGATATTTAATTGTTTTTCCGCTTAAGGCTAGTAATGTGGTAAAATATGGAACAAATGAGATTTAAAAGGCTCAAAGTGGCTAACAAAGGTAATTAAAAGGGTAGGCTTATTTGGGATAAGTGAGCTAAAATCAAACAATGGCCTCAATCATATGCAAGCATGTAAATACACTAAATAGTGGACATATAGAATGGAACAAAGCAAAGATTGCAATCATAGAGAAGAAAACACACAAGAATTAAAATTTATGGTTAAATAATGTAACCATATAAATAAACTCAAAATCTCATAGGTTGTGTGTTCTTAGCTTTTTAAACTATGTTCCAAATACAACTTCAAACAAATTTAACACAAACATTTTTTTCAATTTAAATTAGTGAAGTGTTATAAAATAGAGTCTTGAAAAGAAATTAAATACTTTAACTAAGTAGTAACTAAATACATAAAATCAAACAAACATGCAATCAAACATGCAAATGCAACAATGAACTAACAAATAGTAATATATTGGTGTTGAAAAGAAAATAACTAACCCATGGAGATCGGTATCGACCTCCCTACACTTAAAGATTGCACCATCCTCGGTGCATGCTAAGATGTACAAGTGGATGGGTGGCTCCGCAGCTAGTGCTCTTTTTGTTTCTTTCCTTGCCGGTGGTTTGGGAGTAGCTTTCTCTTTACCCTTCTTGGTGGCCATCCTAAAGAGGAAAAATGAAGGTAACATGTAAAATCAAGGGTTAAAGCAAGGAGGAGGACAGTACAAGTGATAATTAATGCCAAGGTAAAGAAGGATGTCGTGAACACATGGTCACGACTACATGTAATCAGTTCATCAATGGAAATATAGCAAGGGCATATTATGGTAAGTAGATGCAAGATGTTGATTAGCATGCTCGCAAGGGCATGAGTAGCACAGATCAAGCATCAATAAAAATGTATTATCACTCATAACAAACTAATCACGTTTGTATTGACAATTAATTTCAATGAATAAAAAAAGAGTTGCAAGGGTTTTGTGAAAAAGAGGCAGTAGAGTAGAAGAATAGGGTAATTAAAAATGCACAATACCATACGGGCTTTTTCACAAACACTTGGTACGCATATAAAATATGTTTGGGAAAATATTAAATCTGAACATGCATGCAACCTAAAAAATTAATATTAATTGTCAAAGCACTCTTGATGATATCCAAAGGCTCAAGTATAATAATATATGACCCAAATAAATCTCCAACACCAATATAAAATAATGCATGGAGAAAAAGAAAAGAAAGAAACCATAAATAACTAAGTATGAAAGAGAAAAATTGTTGAAGAAAGAAAAGTAATTAAATGCAATAAAGAGAATGAAGGAAGAAAGGAGAAGGGAGTGTAAAATCGGGATGTGACGTGCGTGCGCAAGGCACGCGTGCGCGTGAGATCTGTTTTCACCATGTGGCGCGTACGCGTCGCCCACGCGTACGCGTGGGTGGTCTAAAAGCGAAATGACGCGCACGCGTCAGGGATGCGTACGCATGGGGTGATTTTGTGCCTCTAGCACAGTACCAGCCCCACTCCATCATAACTTGCTGCCATACACCTCTTTTATGTCGATTTTTCGGGGCACGCGTTCACGTGGGTGACGTGGACGCGTGGGAAGATTATATCACAAACGACACGAACGCGTCAGCGACGCGGTCGCGTGGTCATGTTTGTGCCTAAGGCACGCTTCCAGCCACGCTTTCGCGTGACTCTCTGTTTCTTTCCTTCTCGTGTCCAAGGCACCTATGACGCAAACGCGTCGCGTGCGTGTTTTTTTTTTTAATGCAAAAATGCAGAATGCAGAATGCAAATGCTGATATGGAGGTTATGAATAATTCTAGGTTCAATAGAATAAAACAAAACTTTAAAACAAACAAAACGAAATAAAATTAAAATTGAAAAGGAACGATCATACCATGGTAGGTTGTCTCCCACCTAGCACTTTTAGTTAAAGTCCTTAAGTTGGACATTTGGTGAGCTCCTTGTCATGGCGGCTTGTGCTTGAACTCATCCTGAAACTTCCACCAATGCTTGGACTTCTAATAAGCTCTATCAATACCAAGTAAATTTCTCAAGCTTTGATGGAGTTTGTCACAAGTTTTGAGCTCCCAAATTTGATCCTCATATATGACTGGATCCCAAATCTTGTTTCTGCACCCGTCTTCAAGTTGATCATCATGGTTCCATCCGGGTGGCAAGTACTCTGAATTCTCTACGGAGTACCAAAATCTTCTTTTAGATCTAACCAAATTATCACCAGTTGAGCCCTTACATCTTTCTCTTGAAGTATCAACCTTGATAAGCCTTGATTTGCAACTCCAACCACTAGACATTCTTTTCTTACGCTTAATGCCACAAAGGTTCCTAAGTTGGCCATTCGTTTCAAGAATACAGTACTCAAGTGGGATAGGAAGACGAACAGAGATAAGTTTTACCCACTCAAGTGAAGGAGTAGACGACAACCTAGGTGGATAAGTCTCCAACGTTCTTGACAAAGCGTACTCAACTCCCGTCCATCCTTTTCGAAGGGCTTCTACTTCCACATCATTTGCAGACTCAATCAGAGAAGAGTCTTCATACTCAAGGAGTTCGTTTGCAGATGTAGATTTATCACTGGGAGGACTTGATGCATGATTCTCATCACCAAGGGAACTTACTTCTTGATCTATCCCATCCAAGTCTTCATAAGGAATATGCCATGGAAGTTGTGCATTGGCCTTCTTGACATCAATTTCAATCTTATTGGAGGGGTACTCTACAATTCTAGATTCCAACGGAGGTTCAGCATCTCCTAAATCTTCAACCACTTCTTCCTCTACAACTGTTATGGCTTCCTCCACTTGTTCCAACACAAAGCGTTCCTCGTTGTCCACCGGAGTTTTTAGTGTCTCTTTCATGCTACGCTCTTCTTTTGATTCTCCACATGTAGCCATGGGAGTACTTTGAGTGCTCAGATGTTGAGAAGCTAATCAATTTACTACCTCGGTAAAGGCAGTCGCAAATTCTAGTACTCCCCGTTTCATTTCTCTTTGCCCTTGAAGAAGAACACCAATAGTATCATGCATTGAAGGTTGAAGTGGATGTGAGGGCTCATTATTTGGGAGGAAAGATTCATGATAAGAGGGTGGTTCATCACTCTCCATCTTTTCCACTTGTTGCACAGCACACTTCAATTCCTTGCTCTCAAATTGAGATTCCTTAGCCATGAAAGCTTCGGGTGCTATTTGGTTTATCGCTCGGTCCAATTGACGCAGGGTTGCTTGAAATTGATCCATTATTTCCTTGAGACGATTCCTTGACTCTTGTTCTGCTCGGATATCATAAGTAGGATCATAAGGCTCTTGGATTTATGGATATGGATGTGGTGTATATGGAGGTGGTGGTCCTTGGGAGTAAATGGGTCGGAATTGGGGTGGATCTATGTATGGCTCATATGGCTCATAAGGTGGTTGATATGGTAGATAAAGGTTAGAATCATGTGATGATGTTTGGTGGTACGGGGCTTGTGAGTATGGTGGTCCAGAGTTGTGTTGAGGAGGCGGTTCATAATCATATGGTGGGCCTTGTTGGTAACTATAAGGGGGTCCACCATATCCATCATCTTGGTACGCTCCCTGGAATGGCTCTTGACTATAGTAATTTGGTGGAGGTTGGTTGTCACGAAAGGGTCCACCATAACTATTGTCTCGGCATGCATTGTGGAATGGTCTTTGTCTGTGGTACTGTGGAAGGTGTTGTTGCCGAAAGGGTTGATCAGATCCTCGTGGCTCCTTCCATCTCTGATTGTTTTGACCTTGATGCATGTTCCTGTTATAATTTCCATTCCTTGCAACAACATTAGATACATACTCAAAGCGATGGGGGTAAGAACTCATAGTAACTAATAAAAATTAAAAACAAAAATAAATAAACAAGAAAAGGAAAATAAAATAAAATAAAATAAAATAAGAGAAAAGGTTTGAAAAAGATTTGATTAGAAAAGATAAGATAAGTTAGGTAAGAGAAGATAAGTTTTTAAATTAAAAGGTTTTGAAATTTAATTTTTTTTAATTTGAAAATTAAATTCTTGAATTTTAAATTTTGAAATTTGAAATTTGAAATTTGAAATTTGAAATTTGAAATTTGAATTTTAAATTTTGAAATTTGAATTTTGAAAAAGTCAACAATATAAGATAAAGATTTGAAAAAAAAGATTTAAATTTTGAAAAGGTTTGATTTTTTTTTAAAAAAATTTAAATTTAAATTTTGAATTTTGAATTTTGAATTTTGAAATTTAAAACTAAGATAAGATAAGATAAAAAAATTTTAAAATAAAAATCTGAATTTTTTTTTCGAAAAAATCAATTTAAAAGTAAATATTTACAATAACCAATAATAAGGCACACGTTTGCAATTCCCCGGCAATGGCGCCATTTTGACGATCGGATTTCTGCTAATTTAGAATTTTGTAAAAATATAGTCGCGTTGTAATTATAGCTTCTAAACCAATAGAGAATCCTTTCGTGCAAAAGTTTTGGTTGTCACAAGTAACAAACCTCTAAATAAATTGATAACCGAAGTATTTAAACCTCGGGTCGTCTCTCAAGGAATTGCAGCGAGGTGTTCTTATTATTGGTTATGAGTCTTGTAAATTGGGAGTTTTGAAGTTTGGGCAATGGGCACAGATATAATTATAAATTAAAGCAATAAAGATAAATAAGAGATTTTATGTAATTAAATTAAAAGCCTTGACCCGGAGAAGATTAATCGGAAGTTCTATCCTTGTTGGATTTCTCAAGATTAATAGTAATAGGTTGTTGTTTCTACTTGGTTATCCTTTACTAAATAAAGGAAAATTAAGTTGGGAGCCAACTTCTGTTCACAAGTCCTAATCCTCTCCCTTAGGAAGGATTAACGTAGTAACTAGAGTGCTAACCAACAACTTCCAATTACCAATTAATTCTTGAGTATTCTAACTCAAGGGTCTCCAAATAATAATCAACTCCAAAATCAAGTTGGGAGTCTACTCAATTAATATGAATGCCATTTTCATAAATCATAAAAGAAGTAAAAAGGGAACATGGTAGTTAAAATTCAATTGGAAACAATTAAACAAATATTATATTTAAATGGAAAAATATTATGGAATAAATGCAGAATATAAGAATCTTAAATTAAAAGATCATTGAACCTGGAAATTGAGAAGAAGATGAAATCCTAATCCTAAATCCTAAGAGAGAGGAGAGAACCTCTCTCTCTAAAACTACATCTAAAACCTAAAATTATGTGAATATCCAAGTCCTCCTCTGAATGAATGGATTCCCCTGCTTTATAGCCTCTAATCTGTATTTTTTGGGCCGAAAACTGGGCCAGAAATCACTGGGGGCAATTGCACCGGCAAGTGCACCGGGTCGTATCAAGTAATAAAAACTCACGGGAGTGAGGTCGATCCCATAAGGATTGAAGGATTGAGCAATTTTAGTTTAGTGGTTGATTTAGTCAAGCGAATCAAGATTTGGTTGGGTGATTTGTGACTTGCAGAATGTAATTTGCATTGAAGTAAAGAGAACAAGAAATAAATTGCTGAAACTTAAAGAACAAGAAATTAAATGGCAGAAACTTAAAGTGCAAGAAATGTAAATTGCGGAATCTTAAAGTGCAAGGAATATAAATTGCTTGAAACGTAAAGGGAATTGGGGAATGGATTTGCAGAATTTAAACAAGGAAAAACTAAATTGCATCAAACAGAAGAGGGAAAGGGAATTCGGATTGAACCGGATCTTGAAGCAGTAAAGTAAATGAACAGAAAAAGCAATAAACAGGGAATTGAAATGAGAAATTCAGATCTCAGGACCCAGAGACTAGAAAACTAAGTCTAGATCTCAATGCCTTCCTAGATCCAACAAGAACAATAGCAAGGAAATTGTAAATTGCAAAGAAAAGATATGACAAACAATGAACCGGAAATGGAATTCAATTAACAGTAAAGAAACAGAGAGATCTAAGATTGAGATTGAAACAGAATTTCTTCAAATCTCCAATCCAAGATCCAAGACAAATGTAAAATGAAAATTGAAAGCAATGAAAACAAGAAATTAAAGTTCACTCAATAACAAAAGCTCTCCCAAAACTATTATGAAAATTCTAAAAGGAAAGCTCCCTTAATAACTTGAATTCTATTCTATTTATACACTTTCAAAAATGATCTTCAAGCCTTGAGTTGGGCCTTTGTTCTTGGTGGAATTGGGTTGAAAGAGGCCTTGGTTGATTGCTCTTGAAGTTTGAAGAAGAACCAAAGTGAACCAATTGAACCGGTTTTGAGGTTAGCCAAAGTTGGACCAAAAGTTTGAGCCAAAGTTAGGGGTCTAACTTTGGCCCCAACTTTTCATAGAAGCAAGCAAAATTCTTCTGGTATGGACGTTGGAGCCAACGTTAGGGGTCTAACTTTGACCCTAACGTTGGCCTTGCTTAGTGCTAGTGGCGCCAACGTTAGCCTCCAAGTTAGGGGGCTAACGTTGGCGCAAACGTTGGCCTCTCTCCCTTATGTAATTCATGTGCCAACGTTAGCCTCCAAGTTAGGGGGCTAACGTTGGCGCAAACGTTGGCCCTTCCCCCTTTGTGATTCATGTACCAACGTTAGCCTCCAAGTTAGGGGGCTAACGTTGGCGCAAACGTTAGTGCCCAGGGGAGAAACTCTCAAGTTCCAACGTTAGCCTCCAAGTTAGGGGGCTAACGTTGGGGCTAACTTTTGCCTCTTCCTTGAATCTTTATGTGCCAACGTTAGCCTCCAAGTTAGGGGGCTAACGTTGGTGCAAACGTTGGATGGCCAGGGAGAAATTCATGTGCCAATGTTAGCCTCCAAGTTAGGGGGCTAACGTTGGGGCTAACTTCTTGCTTCCTGGTTCAATTTTCACTTATTCCATTGTCTTCTCTTCACTCCTAGCCATTCCTCTTTGCTTCAACCTTTTTCCAAGCTTTCTTCACCTATCATTTATCAACCAAACTCATCAAAGCTATGCTCAAAATCATGAGATATTCATTCTTTCATAATATGCAACAAATATAGCATAAAACCTCATGAAATGGCATAAATTCATATATGGTTGGTTCAATCAAGGGAAACATGAAAATCTACTCAATTAGCTTGCTTGTGGCTCAAGAAAGTGCATAATTCTAATGAAAACACAAGAAAAAGACTAGCTAAAATGGGCTAGGATGACTTGTCATCACAACACCAAACTTAAGGCTTGCTTGTCCCTAAGCAAGAAAAGATTTATGCTCCAAGGTTCTTTCAATTAAGATGGATTGAGGAACAATTGTAAAGTGCAGTGAGTGAAGTGATCAAGTATCAGTGGGGTGAATTCTAAATCATATGCTCATGCAAGGGCTTCAGTGCTCACTAGTCCTTGCATATTGGGAGTCATAGGTCTTAGGATTTTCATCCAAATGGTATCATGGAGGTCTCTTTATATGTAATCACCTTGAAGCAGCTTATAGTTTCTGTGCTTTGGCCTTGACTCTAAGTATCATGTCTCAAAGCGGCTCTTTAGATAAGCTTTCAATCAATACTCCTAAACCAGTTGGTTTTAAGGTATTAGGTGTTAAAGCACCCCTAAGGATTTACTTGCTCAAGCCTCTTTCTTTGACACAACTCAACCACAAGCATTTTACTAGGCTACCAACTCTTTGAGTCATTGTTTCTTCTTTCTTTGCTGCCTAGTAATTGATGCTCAGAGCCTTGGGCCATGTTCTTTTTGTTTTTGCATTTTCTTTTCTTTCTTTTTGTTTTGTTTGCTGCTTCTTGGATCAATAGATTTTTGAGAATCTCCACAATACTTCTTTGAACTTCATGTCCCGTCTATGAGCTCCCATGCAAGTTTTCACAAGCATGCAACCTCAATACATAGTCATACAACTAGAACCACCACTTCTCCTAATCTTTTGCTTGCCTCAAAATTGTTTAATTCCTCAATCTTTCTTTTCAAAGAACTTTCATGTGATGCATTTCTTGGAAATTGAGTGCAAACAAGTTTTGAAGATGAGAATGTTGTGAATGATCAAACATCTTACTTATTGAATTATAAAAAAAGATTATGCTATGCAGGCAGGGGTATATAGAAATAAAACTATACTATGCAGACAGGCAGGGCAATTAAGGATACAATCCAACTTTCAATTACAGCAATATTTGATGCAAAACAATGACTTAACAATACAACCTGCTGGAGTTCACTTGCTTTCCTTCTTCTCATCATCATCATTGCTGTCCTTTATGTTCATCTTTCTCCTTTTTGATGATGTTCAAACCTCCAAAAGCTTGTATGTCATTCTGCAATGATATTGAAAGTTGCTTGTTCCCCAAGCACTTGAAAAATGGTTAGCTTGCATGATTTATTTGTGGGCCTTTGTACTTACTTTGGTGTGGGAACACCAAACTTAGTACCTTGCCAATGCATTAGATTAACCATGTGTGAAACTCTTTTTCTTCTTTTTTCAAAAGCAATAAAACTGAAAACTAGGAAACAGCAAGATGGCTAACTAGTTCATCCAGTATGCTTGAAGCCTACATTATGCAGAAAGTGAGAATGTGTTTTATAATGGGATTTTGGTGAAACACCAAACTTAGAATCCTGCATTCTCCTTTAGATTGTTTTGGTGTGCAACACCAAACTTAGCTTCTTGCATTATAGATAAAACTAATTAACCTTTTTATTAAAATAGTTATGAACAGAAAACTACCTCGGGTTGGGTTGCCTCCCAACAAGCGCTCTTTTATTGTCACTAGCTTGACATCCTTCACTCTGTGCTCATGGAAGTTGAGGCTTCTGTTGCCTTAGGTTTCCTCCTCTTGCTATGGGCTTCCTTCCCTCTGTTTCTCTTTCCATAGCCTTTTTGTGTTCCTCCATGACTCCCTTCTCTTTCAACACAGCATCCTTTTCATGGCTCTTTGGGTTCAAAGTCCCCTTTTTCTCACCCAATTCAGCAAGGTTTTGCACTAATTGTTCCACCTGCCTTTCAAGTCTTCTGAGTGAAGCCTCCTGGTTCTTGCTTATCATCTCTTGATGCTTCTTTATTTCTTCCCGCTCTATTGCCATCATTTCTTGAATTTTGATGGACCTCTCCATCAGCATTTCTAGAATATAGATCCTTTGAAAGGTTGGAAGTGGTTGTGGCAATTGTGGTGGTTGATGAAGGTCATTTTGAGCGAATGGTGAGGTAAGACGGGGTTGGAAGTGTGTGTGATTGTTGTTGTGGGGGTGTGTTTTAAGTTGATTTTTGAAGTTGGGATTGTTGCAGTTGAAGTTCCTTGGTCTTTGGTTTTGGTTCTCAACCCCCCTCCCATTAGAATGAGTTCTCCAAGGTGGATTGTACACATCATTCTGAGGTCTGTTCTGGAGCATACTAGAGTGATTGCTTGGAGCTTGTAGTTGCTCATAGCTTTGTTGCTCATGGTTAATGGCCCCAAAGCTTTGTTCAGCTTGATTACACCCATATGAGCTTTGAGTCAGGTTGTATGTATGTACTACAGCATGTCTCAACTCAGTGATTTTTTTAGCCATCATATCTAATTGTTGTAGAGTCTGCTCATGCATCTGCTTGTTTTGGCTTATTACTGCACGAGCACCTTCAATTTCTTTCTCTAATGGATGCACTTCTGCCTCTTGCTTAACAATTCTTTGTGATGGGTTAAATTTGACTAGGAGTCCATTCATCAGTTCTTCCCATCCGATAATGCTTCCTTGTGGAAAAGCTTCAAACCATTGGGCAACATCATTCATGGCTATGGATAGTTGCTTCGAACCATGGGTTACATTATCGTCCATGGTGGGGGTATTACTCCCATGATTGCTCGAATTTGTTGAGTTCCCTTCCATGATCTGTACAGTCACAACCAATTCAAGTGAAGATAGAGCATATTCAGGCCAGGATATGATTGAAGGATCAGTTGACACAAAGTATCAAACAGTTGGCAAACTTGAGAGAGAAATGAACGAAAACCACTCCTCTCGTTTGTTTTTCAAGCTATGAAAATCATATTCAGCAGGATGAGCCAAGGGAATTTCACTCTATTGCTAGAATGAGGTTTCTATCAGCTCAGGCAAAACTTCAAACAGTTAGTGGGTTAGCCAAAAATTAAAGAAAAAGTGCTTGATCTAGATCACCACCTCACTTAATCATTGTCAATCTAATCAATCCCCGGCAACGGCGCCAAAAACTTGATGAGATATTTTGGAGGAAAAATAAATCTCTCCCAAAATACCCAAAACTAACCGGCAAGTGCACCGGGTCGTATCAAGTAATAAAAACTCACGGGAGTGAGGTCGATCCCACAAGGATTGAAGGATTGAGCAATTTTAGTTTAGTGGTTGATTTAGTCAAGCGAATCAAGATTTGGTTGGGTGATTTGTGACTTGCAGAATGTAATTTGCATTGAAGTAAAGAGAACAAGAAATAAATTGCTGAAACTTAAAGAACAAGAAATTAAATGGCAGAAACTTAAAGTGCAAGAAATGTAAATTGCGGAATCTTAAAGTGCAAGGAATATAAATTGCTTGAAACGTAAAGGGAATTGGGGAATGGATTTGCAGAATTTAAACAAGGAAAAACTAAATTGCATCAAACAGAAGAGGGAAAGGGAATTCGGATTGAACCGGATCTTGAAGCAGTAAAGTAAATGAACAGAAAAAGCAATAAACAGGGAATTGAAATGAGAAATTCAGATCTCAGGACCCAGAGACTAGAAAACTAAGTCTAGATCTCAATGCCTTCCTAGATCCAACAAGAACAATAGCAAGGAAATTGTAAATTGCAAAGAAAAGAGATGACAAACAATGAACCGGAAATGGAATTCAATTAACAGTAAAGAAACAGAGAGATCTAAGATTGAGATTGAAACAGAATTTCTTCAAATCTCCAATCCAAGATCCAAGACAAATGTAAAATGAAAATTGAAAGCAATGAAAACAAGAAATTAAAGTTCACTCAATAACAAAAGCTCTCCCAAAACTATTATGAAAATTCTAAAAGGAAAGCTCCCTTAATAACTTGAATTCTATTCTATTTATACACTTTCAAAAATGATCTTCAAGCCTTGAGTTGGGCCTTTGTTCTTGGTGGAATTGGGTTGAAAGAGGCCTTGGTTGATTGCTCTTGAAGTTTGAAGAAGAACCAAAGTGAACCAATTGAACCGGTTTTGAGGTTAGCCAAAGTTGGACCAAAAGTTTGAGCCAAAGTTAGGGGTCTAACTTTGGCCCCAACTTTTCATAGCAGCAAGCAAAATTCTTCTGGTATGGACGTTGGAGCCAACGTTAGGGGTCTAACTTTGACCCTAACGTTGGCCTTGCTTAGTGCTAGTGGCGCCAACGTTAGCCTCCAAGTTAGGGGGCTAACGTTGGCGCAAACGTTGGCCTCTCTCCCTTATGTAATTCATGTGCCAACGTTAGCCTCCAAGTTAGGGGGCTAACGTTGGCGCAAACGTTGGCCCTTCCCCCTTTGTGATTCATGTACCAACGTTAGCCTCCAAGTTAGGGGGCTAACGTTGGCGCAAACGTTGGTGCCCAGGGGAGAAACTCTCAAGTTCCAACGTTAGCCTCCAAGTTAGGGGGCTAACGTTGGTGCAAACGTTGGATGGCCAGGGAGAAATTCATGTGCCAGCGTTAGCCTCCAAGTTAGGGGGCTAACGTTGGGGCTAACTTCTTGCTTCCTGGTTCAATTTTCACTTATTCCATTGTCTTCTCTTCACTCCTAGCCATTCCTCTTTGCTTCAACCTTTCTCCAAGCTTTCTTCACCTATCATTTATCAACCAAACTCATCAAAGCTATGCTCAAAATCATGAGATATTCATTCTTTCATAATATGCAACAAATATAGCATAAAACCTCATGAAATGGCATAAATTCATATATGGTTGGTTCAATCAAGGGAAACATGAAAATCTACTCAATTAGCTTGCTTGTGGCTCAAGAAAGTACATAATTCTAATGAAAACACAAGAAAAAGACTAGCTAAAATGGGCTAGGATGACTTGTCATCAATTATATTGATGTAGTGGCAATACTTTTTGTTTTCTGAATGAATGCTTGAACAGTGCATATTTTTTATAGTGGAGTTTATGAATGTTAAATTTATTGGCTCTTGAATGATGAAAAAGAGAAATGTTATTGATAATCTGAAAAATCATAAAATTGATTCTTGAAGCAAGAAAAAGTAGTGAATAACAAAGCTTGCGAAAAAAAAAGAGTGGCAAAAATTAAAAAAAAAGAAAAAAAAGCAAGCAGAAAAAGCCAATAGCCCTTAAAACCAAAAGGCAAGGGTAAAAAGGATCCAAGGCTTTGAGCATTAATGGATAGGAGGGCCCAAGGAAATAAAATCCATGCCTAAGCGGCTAAATCAAGCTGTCCCTAACCATGTGCTTGTGGCATGAAGGTACAAGTAAAAAGCTTGAGACCGAGTGGTTAAAGTCATGATCCAAAGCAAAAAGAGTGTGCTTAAGAACTCTGGACACCTCTAACTGGGGACTTTAGCAAAGCTAAGTCAAAATCTGAAAAGGTTCACCCAGTTATGTGTCTGTGGCATTTATGTATCCGGTGGTAATACTGGAAAACAAAGTGCTTAGGGCCATGGCCAAGACTCATAAAGTAGCTGTGTTCAAGAATCAACATACTAAACTAAGAGAATCAATAACACTATTTTAATTGAGTTCCTATAGATGCCAATCATTCTGAACTTCAAAGGAAAAAGTGAGATGCCAAAACTATTCAGAAGCAAAAAGTTACAAGCCCCGCTCATCTAATTAGAACTAAGCTTCATTGATATTGTGGGATTTATAGTATATTCTCTTCTTTTTATCCTATTTTGTTTTCAGTTGCTTGGGAACAAGCAACAATTTAAGTTTGGTGTTGTGATGAGCGGATAATTTATACGCTTTTTTGCATTGTTTTTAGGTAGTTTTTAGTATATTTTATTCACTTTTTATTATATTTTTATTAGTTTTTATTTAAAATTCACATTTCTGGACTTTACTATGAGTTTGTATGTTTTTCTGTGATTTTAGGTATTTTCTGGCTGAAATTGAGGGACCTGAGCAAAAATCTGATTCAGAGGCTGAAAAAGGACTGCAGATGCTGTTGGATTCTGACCTCCCTGCACTCGAAATGAATTTTCTTGAGCTAAACAAGTCCAATTGGCGCGCTCTCAATTGCGTTGGAAAGTAGACATCCTGGGCTTTCCAACAATATATAATAGTCTATACTTTTCTCGAGTTGAGATCATGCAAACTGGCGTTTAACGCCAACTTTCTACCCTATTCTAGCGTTAAACGCCAGAACTGGCATAAAAACTGGAGTTAAACGCCAGAAACAGGCAGCAACCTGGTGTTTAACTCCAAGAAAAGTCTCTACACATGGAAGCTTCAATGATCAGCCCAAGCACACACCAAATGGGCCCGAAAGTGGATTTCTGCACTATCTATCTTAGTTTACCTATTTTCTGTAAACATAGGTTATTAATTTAGTATAAAAACTACTTTTAGAGATTTATTTTGTACCTCATGACATTTTTACACTTCATATTGTATTTCTGACGGCATGAGTCTCTAAACCCCATGGTTGGGGGTGAGGAGCTCTGCTATGTTTCGATGGATTAATGCAATTACTACTGTTTTCCATTCAATCATGCTTGTTTCTATTCTAAGATATTCACTCGAACTTCAACCTGATGAATGTGATGATCTGTGACACTCATCATCATTCTCACCTATGAACGCGTGCCTGACAACCACCTCCGTTCTATCTGCAATAGCTTGAGTGCATATCTCTTGGGTTTCTAATCTAAGATTAGAACCTTCGTGGTATAGGCTAGAATTATTGGCGGCCATTCTTGAAATCCAGAAAGTCTAAACCTTGTCTGTGGTATTCCGGGTAGGATCTAGGATGGGATGACTGTGACGAGCTTCAAACTCGCGAGTGCTGGGCGTAGTGACAGGCACAAAAGGATCAATGGATCCTATTCCAACATGAGTGAGAACCGACAGATGATTAGCCGTGCGGTGATAGCATATTTGGACCATTTTCACTGAGAGGATGGATGGTAGCCATTGACAATGGTGATCCACCAACATACAGCTTGCCATGGAAGGAGCCTTGCGTGCGTGAAGAAGGAGACAGTAGGAAAGCAGAGATTCAGAAGACAGAGCATCCCCAAAACCTCAACCTGTTCTCCATTACTGCATAACAAGTATTTATTTCATGTTCTTTTACTTTTTACAATTAAAACTGAGAATCATTACTGATATCCTGACTAAGAATTACAAGATAACCATAGCTTGCTTCAAGCTGACAATCTCCGTGGGATCGACCCTTACTCATGTAAGGTATTACTTGGACGACCCAGTGTACTTGCTGGTTAGTTGTGCGAAATTGCAAAAGTGCGATTGTGATTTCGTGCACCATCTATATTGAGTGTCCGTGACTGGTTTCCTTTTCTGAAGGTTGTGTGTAGTGAGATGTATCCAAGTGGTTGGATTTGAGTGTCTCCCAACCCGAATAGGCTGTTCGGATATGCTCTGAGTTCTTTTTCTTCTATGCCGAGTTTGTCGAAGGCAGTTTTGAATAGGATATCAGCCGAGCTTCCCTGGTCTACCAGTGTGCGGTGGAGATTAGCGTTGGCTAATATGATAGTGATGACCATGGGATCGTCATGCCTCGAGATGATGCCGGCTGCGTCCTCTTTAGTGAAAGTGATAGTGGGGATGTCGGGTGCTTCTTCTCCTCCCTCAATATGATATACCTCTTTAAGATGTCTTTTGCGAGATGATTTAGAGATTCCTCATCCCGCAAATCCTCCGTTATCATGTGGACATGTCTCTCTAGTGTACGAGGTGGTCGTTCAGTCCGTCCGACGTCTTCATCCCTTTTTCTTTTTCTTGGTTCGTCTGCTCGGCTGGCTAAGTACCGATCTAATTTTTCCTCTCTTACCAGTTTTTCTATGACATTTTTTAAGGTGAAACACTCATTGGTGGAGTGTCCATAGATTCGATGGTATTCACAATATTTAGCCCAATTTCCTCCTCCTTTTTTGCTTTTGAGTGGTCGAGCTGGGGGTATCTTTTCAGTATGGCACACTTCTCGGTAGACATCTACGAGAGACACCCGAAGAGGGGTGTAATTGTGATATTTCTTGATCTTTTCTCCATGCTGATCTTCTTTTTTCTTGGACTCTTTATCCTTATCTCGGGAGGAGTAGGAGAATTCGGACTTTGAGGTCCCTCCTAGTCGAGAGTTTTCTTCCATGTTGATGTACTTCTCTGCTCGTTCTTGCACTTCATTCAGCGATGTGGGATTTTTTCGATATAGAGTGGCTAAAAGGTCCCTCTTGCAAGCCATTAATGAGACCCATAATGGTTGCCTCTGTTGGTAGACTTTGTATATCTAGACATGCTTTGTTGAATCTTTCTATGTAGCTGCAAAGACTTTCCTGATCTCCCTGTTTGATCCCTAACAGACTCGGGGCGTGCTTAGTTTTGTCCTTCTGGATTTAGAATCTGGCCAAAAACTTCTTGGCTAAGTCGTCAAAGCGTGAGATAGACCTGGGGACAGATTGTCGAACCATTTAATTGCTATTTTTGTTAAGGTGGTCGGGAAGGCTTTGCAGCGGACTGCATCTGAGGCGTCGGTGAGGTACATTCGACTTCTGAAATTACTGAGGTGATGACCGGGATCTGTTGTGCCATCGTATAGAGTCATGTCGGAAAGTTTGAAGTCCTTTGGGATTTTGGTCCTCATGATCTCTTTGGTGAATGAGTTTTGGTCCTTACAGGAGCTGTCTTCGTGACCGGACTGAGTAGTTTTGGCCTTGAGATCTGCTTCGAGTTTCAGGAGCTTGTCCTTTAACTCGCGGCGTCACCTAACTTCCCTTCGTAGGTCTCTCTCAACTTCTCGTTGATGCTCCACCTCTTTTTCGAGTTGTTTTAGGTGGTTTTGAAGTGCCTCCATGGCTTTCGCATTTGGCAAATTCTTGTCTTTGTTAGGTTGAGGAGTATCTTCTGGTGTAGTGTCCGTGTTTTTGTTTGGCGTTCTGTCTACCAAACTAGAATTGTGATCGTTGTCATGGTCGTTCGCCATGTGGATGGGAGGACTTCCAGGTTCCCCGGCAACGGCGCCAATGTTCTGAGGGTTACCTGAAACTGTAGGTCGATCTCGGATGAGATCTTCTTTGCTGGTCGGAGATGACGTGTCCGGCTGGTGAATGACAGCCAGGATTGTCGTGTCCGACTTGTTGAACTGGCGATCTGCTGATCCTTTGTCACCAGAGGGTGGTGGTACCTGCAAGGGACTCCGATGATTAAGTTAGCAAGGGTATTAAGCAGGTTTTTGGTAAAATCAGAGTATGAGTTATACCTGGGTGCTCCAGTGTATTTATAATGGTGTGGAGTGACCTTTCTGGAGATAAGATAATTATTTTATCTTATCTTATCTTTGAGTGAAGTCATCTTATCCTTATGGGAACCGCCCTTTATCTTTCTAGGCTTTGGCTGCCTTTAGATTTGGGCTGTGTTCCTTTGTTTGGGCCTTCTTGGGCCTCTGTAGTAATTTGGCCGAGCTCTTAGAGAAGAAGTCGGGTAGTCCTGACTTGAAGAGGTTGGTCGACTTGTCGTCAAACAACCCGGGTCAGACAGCTCGACCCAGGGTATGAACAGTATTGAGAATGATTTTGATTTGAGGCTATGATTCGTGAATAATTATTTAATTGTTTGAAAGTAACTAATTACTCGAATTCCTGGTTACACTGATTTCTTGATTTAGTTGTAAAATTGAGATTTATTTGATGATGATGGATATTGTTGCAAGCTTGTTTGAGAGTTATTGGTTGCTGGATATGTTAATTTGACTGAATAATATTGTGTTGAGTGTTAAACTGATTTAGGCTTGTACTCGGTTTGAAATTATTGTGATGGTGGTTTGATTATGACTGTTTCCTAAGTATTGATAATGAGTGCTTGTAAATTTTGGTTATATTATCAATAACTTTGGTCACTAAATTGAATGGGTTGAGAACCTTGCTATTTTGGTCGTTGTTGAGAAAAAGGTAAGTGAGTTGTGGAGATTAAGGTTTGATGAACCAAAAACAGATTGAGCCTGGATTTCTAAACTGATTTCTTAAAATTGATTCCTTAACTGAAGCAATAATTTTAAAGGTTTATGAATAATTTTAGAATTACCAAAAAATTATATGGCTATAAATTATGTTGATTATTACGAATTCTACGAATTTGATAATTGTTGAGAAAAGGGCTGGTTAATTGTTGAGAAAGGGGGAACCCATAAGGGTGGCTAAGTCCGAGTTTTAGGGGAGATGCTGTCGAAATTTTATAAAATTTGAGACTTTATTTGAAATGCTATTTTTAAAATATTTGGTTTTGAAAAAGTAAATTATTTGAGATTTATTTAGCTAAGAAAAGATTTATTCTATTTTGAATTTGATTTATTAAAAAAAGTATAAAGTTTTAAATCCAATCTTTTGAGATTGTGTTTTAAGTTATATTTTGAGTTCGGTTTGATGAGAAAGAAAAGAAGAAGAAGGAAAAGTAAAGAAAAGAGAGATAATTAAAGGGATCTCTACCACAGTAGAGTAGAGAGCAAAGATTGAAAAGAAACTGAATGCTGTTTGGACCTTAGTGCAAAGTATCTAGTAGCGACAATGATACGTAACGCTCACTTGACACTATAAGGACGGCTCAAAGAGGACGACGATATGTAACGCTCATAAGAGACCAAAAAAAAGGTTACGGCTCAGTGAGGATGGCGATGCGTAATGCTCACTGGAGATCGAAAGGGAGTGTTCCCTATGAGAACGGCAATACGTAATGCTCATGGACGGGACAATGGCTGAGATAAGGATGGCGGTACGAATGCTTACCTCAAGACCAGTGTCGGGAATTGGGCAGCAAACCGACACATGAGCTCATGGCCTGTATAGGATTAGATATGCATCATCCTTATTTGTGAATTTGCATTTGATTGTGTTTGCTTATCTTGTTTCTCTGTGATTGTGCTATTTGTCTTGTTGTGACTTGTTTGCGTGTTGATCTGTTTCTTGTGCTATTGTTTCTCTGTGATTAGGAACTGAGGCTGTGATTGAGATTTGCTTTAAGTTTGGAACTTTAAAGAAGGTAATTAATTATATAAAGTAAAACTAAAAAGTATTTCCAAAGGTTTAACTAAATAGTTTTATTGAGTAAGTTAATTATTCGCATTATATTAATTACATTTACGGTATTCTCATTTCCTACTGAGAACGTGTGGTTTGTTCTCACCCCAAAATCTTCCACCCTTTCAGTGCCACAGGTTCGAAGACTCAGTTTGAAGCTGCGGGCGATTATTAGTCTTATTTGAGTTAAGTTTATGTGTTGAGTTTCTTCCATAGAATTCCTTCACCTTTGTTATTTAAGATTTTATTTTATACAAAGGGATAGGAATTGTATCTGAGTTTCATTTGAATCCTTTTGTATAATATTTACTATTATTAATAATTATGTGAATATTATTACTTGGAGGTCTTGGATATATGATTTTGATTAGTAGCAAACAAAATTTTTCGGCATTTTCTATAAATCTGAAACATGATACTGAACTAAAGGCTCAATATTAAGTAGTAAATAAGGAAAACAGGTTAGTAACTCCTACTTTTGGTATGATCATGACGTGCTAAAAGTTAGGGTATTACATTATGGTATCAGAGCAGTTCATCCTGATTAGAGCCTTGGGAATGGACTGCCTGTGCTTCATTGTATACTCTGAGTGTCTGTCATGTTATAGGTCTTGTCTGAATGATGAGAATTAGAGTTTTATGCACATGACTGTCTATTGATTAATGCTGTTAGCTTACCGTTGCATATCTGCTGATATTAAGTTTTGCCAACTTAATGTTGATGGTTATGTGTACGGAAAAGTTAACGGGTTATCGTTGGTGAAATAGTTAATCGATAACGCATATCGTGGGGTTTGGGAAACGTTAGAAGTTGAAGTTGGAAAGTTGCAACTCTGAAGCTGATACGAGATTAGTTTGTGAAAGTTAATCACATTGTTTTAACCCGAACCTGTTTTGTAACCCTTCGCTGCCTTGCCTTGTCATCACATGCTTGAGCCATGATATATTTTGTGTCAAGCTTGCCTCGTAACTTCTGCTTTGTGCACTTCTACCCTTATACCTTTGTACCATCTGAAAATACAAGTAATTGTAACTGTATATATGCATATATGCTAAGATCCTTTTTTGCCTCTTCCTTGATCATGTTTAAAAAGTATAGTTAATATAAGCCTCTCTTGTTTCGTATCAATTTTCGAGCACGAAAATTTTTATAAGTGGAGTGAGATGTAAGACCTCAAGTTTTTAGAAAATAAATAATGAATTATTTATGTTTATATATATGGTTTTATTTTAGAAAGTTGCTTTTACTAAAAAGGAAACAAACCAAAGTTATGAGATTTCGAGTCTTAAATTAATTTGGATTTATACAAATTTCAATTTCAATTAGATATTTTTAATTAATTGAAATTAGTGATTTGGGTTTTTGATTAAATATGATTTTAAATTAAAACTCTATTCAAATCCTAAATCCCTAATTTTAAATCCTAATTTCACTAACCCTAATCCCTTCTACCCAACCCACACACACACGTAACCCTCTTCCTCCACACTCGTGCATCCCTCAATGTGACAAGTTCACTCACTCTCACCGCCTCTTACCTCAACCATCACCCCCTTTCACTCCTAAGTCCTAACACACACACGGTTGGAACCTGGAAAAGAAAAGAAAAAAAAGAAAGGGAAGAGAGACTGGGATCCGAGAGAAGAGAGGCTTGTTCGTCGGGCCCTGTTACGCCATCACCACCATCTGTCACGCCGCCACCCCCGCCATGTCGCAATCGAGGAGCAGAGCCGTGAGGAGAGAGAGTTCACGAGCGAGAGAGAGAGAGAGCGACGTGGAGGATGAGAGTCGCAAGCTTGGGACCGCCGCCTCCTCACGCCAGTCACCACCGCTATCGGTGAAGAGGTCCGTCACCGCCATCCGCGCCTCTGTCGCCGTCAGAACCACACACCACTACTAGAAGGACCTTCATCGTTGCTCTTTATTGACATGAACGAGAGAGAAGGACGCAGAAGGAGGAGTCATTGCTACGAGCTCACTACTATCAAGAAGAAGTTGCCGTCACGTCGTGCCTACCGCCGTCATCGAAGACTCATTGTAGTTGATTAAGGGTTTCACAGTGGAGCTCAAGGATAACGTCGTAGAATTTGAGTGGAGCCGTCTTCCTACTGCTGAGATCATGCTTCATGTTCTGCCCTGTTCAGCTCAGATCCATTCTCTATTCTACCCCGCTCCTGCTCCATTAGGATTTGCTGATCTTCATGGTGAGACTGAATTTGTTTTGCCTTTTTTACCGTGATAATTTGTTTTATTTTCACATAATATCCATTTCATGTTAATTTTTATTTAGGTTAGAATAATCTATTGTTCGGTGTTGATGTTGTTGCTATTGCTACTGCTGGATTCTAATGCCATTGTCATTGTTGCTGTTAATTCGGAATAAGTGGGGTTTGTCGTGTTTGATTCTTGAGTTTGGTTAATTGAGGTAGGGGATGTATTTCAAAATTAACTTTTTTAATTTATGAATGCCAATAAGGTTTAGTAGGTAACTGCAAATAATTTATAAACATTTTGTGTGATTAATTGATAGAGATAAGCTTGGATTGAGGTTGTGAAATTTTGATTAGTGTGGTATTAAGAATGATTTTGATTTGAGGCTGTGATTCATGAATAATGATTTAATTATTTGAAAGTAATTAATTACTCAAATTCCTGGTTACGCTGATTTCTTGATTTAGTTGTGAAATTGAGATTTGTTTGATGATGATGGATATTGTTGCAAGTTTGTTTTAGAATTATTGGTTGCTGGATATGTTAATTAACTGAATAATATTGTGTTGAGTGTTAAACTGATTTAGGCTTGTGCTCAGTTTGAAATTATTGTGATGGTGGTTTGATTGTGACTGTTTCCTAACTATTGAGAATGAGTGCTTATAAATTTTGGTTATATTATCAATAACTTTGGTCACTAAACTGAATGGGTTGAGAACCTTGCTGTTTTGGTTGTTGTGGAGAAAAAGATAAGTGAGTTGTGGAGATTAAGGTTTGATGAACCAAAAACAGATTGAGCCTAGATTTCTAAACTGATTTCTTAAAATTGATTCCTTAACTGAAGCAATAATTTTGAGGGTTTATAAATAATTTTAGAATTACCAAAAAATTATACGGCTATAAAATATGTTGATTATTGAGAATTTTGCTGATTTGATAATTGTTGAGAAAAGGGCTGGAGAATTGTTGAGAAAGGGGGAACCCGTAAGGGTGGCTAAGTCCGAGTTTCAGGCGATGTGCTGTTGAAATTTTATAAAATTTGAGACTTTGTTTGAAATGCTATTTTTAAAATATTTGGTTTTGAAAAATAAAATTATTTGAGATTTATTTAGCTAAGAAAAGATTTATTCTATTTTGAATTCGATTTATTAAGAAAAGTATAAAGTTTTAAATCTAATCTTTTGAGATTTTGTTTTAAGTTATATTTTGAGTTCGGTTTGATGAGAAAGAAAAGAGGAACGAAAAGTAAAGAAAAGAGAGATAATTAAAGGAATCTCTACCACAGTAGAGTAGAGAGCAAAGATTGAAAACAAATTGAATGATGTTTGGACCTTAGTGCCAATTGTCTAGTGGGGACGGCGATACGTAACGCTCACTTGACAATATAAGGATGACTCAGTGAGGACGGCGATGCGTAACGCTCACTGGAGATCGAAAGGGAATTTCTCCCAAGAGGACGACGATATGTAACGCTCATGGAGGAGATGATGGCTGAGATAAGGATGACGGTACAAACGCTTATCTCAGGACCAGTGTCGGAAATCGGGCAGCAAACCGACACATGAGCTCATGTCCTGTATAGGACTAGACATGCATAATCCTTATTTGTACATTTTCATTTCATTGTGTTTGCTTATCTTATTTCTCTGTGATTGTGCTATTTCTTGTTTGCGTGTTGATCTGTTTCTTGTGCTATTGTTTCTCTATGATTGGAAATTGAGGTTGTGATTGAGATTTGCTTTAAGTTAAAAAATTTAAAGAAGGTAATTAATTATATAAAGTAAATAGTTTTAATTTTTTAGAAAGTTAATTATTCGCATTATGTTCATTACTTTTAGGGTGTGTGTGGTTCAAAGATTAAATTTTATTACTAGGAATGTCATTCTTAGGAATATAATGCCTAGGAATAAGATTACTTGGAATATAGGATACCTATGTTTGGTTATAAATTTTAATGTCTTGGAATGTTATGTAATAATCCTAGGAATGACTAAATTTTTGTTTGGTTGAGTTTAAATTTTTTGGTCATATTATGTAATATGTCAAAATTACCCTTACTCATTCAAATTAAAATATTAATGACTAAAATTAAATATAAAGCTAATTAAATATTATTATTTTTTACATTATTTTTTTAATTTAAAAATATCTCTAATAATAAATTTACTAAAATATCGCTAATAATAAATATGTTTAGCTAAAATTATTATTAATTCTATTTTTTTTACATTTACTAAAATACCCCTAATATCAAATATCTTTAGTTAAATTGTTTATTGGTTCTAATTTTTTTAAATTTACTAAAATATCCTTAATATCAAATATGTTCAAATAAAATTATTATTGATTCTATTTTTTAAAATTTACTTAAATAACCCCAATATCAAATATGTTTAACTAAAATTATTATTGATTCTAAATTTTTTTAAAATTTACTTAAATACCCCAATATCAAATATGTTTAACTAAAATTATTATTGATTCTAATTTTTTTTAAATTTACTAAAATACCCCCAATATCAAATATCTTTAGTTAAATTATTATTGATTCTAAATTTCACTTAATAACAATATGTTTAATTAAAATTATTATTTTTTTACATTTTGAATTTACAAAAATACTTCTAATAAAAAATTTACTAAAATACCATTAATAAAAATATGTTTAATTAAAATTATTATCGATGCTAATCTTTTTAAATTTACTAAAATACCCCTAATAACAAATATCTTTAATTAAAATTAATATTATCACAATTAATTTACTAAAAAAGCATTACTATTATGCAAATGAAAGTTACAAAGAAGTCTCAAAAGTAAAAAATTACTAGCACTAATAAGCATACATGCACAACTCTTATACAAGAAGACAAACACATCAACAAAATAAAATCAATATTACAACCTCACACATAGAAAAATTATTTCAATTATTGAGCGTGATGTCTTCTCCTCCATTGGTTTCACATTTCTTGTGCAAGTTAATCTCTCCATCTACCCCAACATAGATTGGTTTATTTCATAAGATTCTTTTGGAGCCCAACTGTGGTCAGACTTCAACAAAAGCAATCTTCAAATCTCCGTTCTTAGTTACAATCATCAGGCTTGTATCACATTGAATAGCAGCTCCATCCATGGTTCTTTTGCTAATCATCCTTGGCACCAAAATGCTCAGAAGAAACCAGACACCAAAATGATCTCCAACATGGTTAGAGAAAACAACAATGACTTCACCAAGGAAGAAGAAATCAGAGGAATGTAAGCAGGAGTGAGCTAACAACACGTGCAAATAACAAAGACCAGTAAAAAGATTTAACTATACGAGATGGATGGCCTCAGAGGTAGTGACAATTTAAGATTTCATCAGATACATATATCTGATAATACGTGCAATAGAATACATCATTGGCCAAACCACTAGTAAGGTGTCTGCATTAAGCAAAGGCCAAGTATAATTTGAAAATTGATTTAAAAGTTAAAATGATGGGTTCTTCAATAGAGAAAAAACAATAACATACATATGTTGAAAAACAAAATAGATTTTAACATCAGGTTCATTGACAAATGAAAAATCAGCAAAAAATTAACACATTAGGGAACAAAATAAATAAACACACATTGCCATAACCATATCCATAAGAAAATGAGTGATACAATGATAGCTACAAAGGATGCAATATAAAATCAAAATGCTTAATCCCTAAATGAAATAAATGGCTAATACGAAAAATATAATAACAGATTGTAGATTTTATATGAACGCATCAGAGAGATTCCCATTTTAGACTAAGTCATCACTCTCCTTCGAGTGCTGATGTCCCTGTCTATTTGTCATCATTTGCGAATAGAAAGAAATACTACATTTGCAAGCTTAAACATGGATTTTTCACACACAATACCTCAAAGAAATAATTATAATTCAAGCAGAGAAATAATAAATGGAAAAAAAAAAGAAAAAACTTGAACTTCAATTCTTCACACAAGTAGAATGCCAGTTTCAATTTTTAAAAATCCAATAACGCAGAATATGCATTGCTAAATAGATTAAAAAAAATAGAGCTTCCTATTCCGAAGGTGTGAAAAAAAGGGGGAAAAACAAAATAGTGAAAGAAAAGTGGGTGCCTCAGATCAAAATTTATATCATGGAATTAAATCTCGAAGTATATTAGGAATAATGTATTGTGGTTCAGATCTGAACACTTACGAATCAGTGAAGCAGAAACACTGGTGTAGATTCACTGTATTTTTCTCTAACCAACCCAATCTCGTTTCTCTGAACAAATGACAGAGTTCAAAAAATGACCAACCACTCAAATTCAGAAGCCCTTTTAACAGTGACAATCAAGAACTAAAACCAAAGCAAATGAATTACCAAAAGCAAAGTAAGAAAAACAAACATTACTTGAAAATGCACACACACAAACACAGAGAGACAGAGACACATTATTACCAAATGGAGACATTTCAATGACACAAGCATTGACCTATGAAGTGAGAAATCATGGGAGACACCCATTTCAGAAAAACAGAAACTTCAAACAAACATTGCACTATCATACGAGACTGTAACAAATATCACCAGAACATACAAGTATACCAGAACATGCACACCAAAATACATTTTAAAACTGGAAAACTAGATCCCACAGATCCTGTAGCTGAAAATTAAATTGTCACCAAAACAACTTTATATTGTTACTAGTATGTAAAATTCATCAAGACAACAGGATAAAGAAGCAGAGCAATAGTAATGCAAGCTTAGTAGTGCATTGTAGCATGGCTCATGAAGTACACAGCACGGAAACCCAAATTAAGACAAGATTAAGCATGTATGTAAAAATATGTTTTTGTCAGATTCAAGCCAAATTAAACATGTAAAAATATGTCAAAAGCTTAAACTCTTTATTGAGGCAAATCATCAAACATGTTGTTTGCATGCAACATAATCACAAAGAGCGTATACGAAATCAAGCAAAATAAAAAATAGCTAATCAAATTAGCAGTCTATTGCAGGAAATTAGTGTAATATGATGTAGAAAGCATAAAAAGAACCTAAACCTTAATGAGAGATTCAAAGAGAATTCGCAGAGATAAGCAATGCAAACATGAACTTGAAGAAGAGAAGGAAACCAGTCTTCCGTTTAGGGTAACGGTGGCGCTGGTGTAGCTCTGATGGCGGTGGCATTGGTGAAGCCTCCACTGATTTGGGAAAAAACTCAAACTTTAATATAAGATTCAAAAAAAAAAATTCACAGAGAAAAGCAGTGCGAACATGAATCGGAGAAGAGAAGGAGACGAATCTTCTGATTAGAGTAACGGCGGTGCCGGTGCCGGCTCCAGTGCTGGTGGCATTGGTAAAGCTCACAGATTTGGGGGAAAAAACTGCTCTGCTAGGGTTTAGTTCTCCAGAGAAAAATGAAGAAGAAGTGAAATATAGTATTAAATAATAGGGGTAATTTAGTCTTTTTGTTTCATTATTTACATTCCATTCCCATTGGAATGAAAGATAACCAGGGGGAAATGGGAATTGAATGAGTGGTAATTCAATTCCAAGGAATAAAAGTTACCTTGGAATGTTTTTTTCAACTTTGAACCACACATAGGAATTTCATATTCCCATCTTAAATTTCCTGGGAATGTTCCATAATTCCCCCAACCACACACACCCTTACGGCATTCCCATTCCCATTGAGAATGTGTGGTTTGTTCTCACCCCAAAATCTTCCACCCTTTCAGTGCCACAGGTTCGAAGACTCAGTTTGAAGCTGCGGGCGATTATTAGTCTTATTTGAGTTAAGTTTATGTGTTGAGTTGCTTCCATAGAATTCCCTCGCCTTTGTTATTTAAGATTTTATTTTATACAGGGGGATAGAAATTGTATCTGAGTTTTATTTGAATCCTTTTGTATAATATTTATTATTATTAATAATTATGTGAATATTATTACTTGGTGGTCTTGGATATATGATTTTGATTAGTAGCAAACAAAATTTTTCATCATTTTCTATAAAACTGAAACACGATACGGAACTAAAGGCTCAATATTAAGTAGTAAATAAGGAAAACAGGTTAGTAACTCCTACTTTTGGTACGATCATGACGTGCTAAAAGTTATGATGCTACATAGTACATCATTGCTTTTCATATTTGATTACCACTATATAAGTTTCATATTTATTTTATTGTGCACATTAATTAATTTGTACTTTATTATTTTATTTTTCATGTTTTAAAATAATGTGATTATACTATAATAAGGATGACATTAGTTTTCATAATCTATTATGAATCTTATTCTATTTTGTTTGTCATATAAATACTATTTATAAAAAATAGTTATTTGTGCCATATGTTAATCATCACTTAATATTACTTAAATTTAATAAGTTGATAGTAGTGATTCCTTGTGATTAGTTTTAAAAATTCAATTTTTTTCATTTTTTTTTTGGTACAATTTTGAACAAACTCAATTTTGTTATTAAATAGTTTTTGTGGGTCATAATATTTTTAACTTTTTCTGTTATTGTAATTTTTTTTCTACAATAAGTACTTCTAAATTATCAAATGCTTAAAGATTCATATTTTTGTATTTTTTTGGAAAGGTGAAAATTAAAGTTAAATGATATTAGTTAGTTTTTTAACAAAATTATATACTTACTTTTTGTTACTTATTTTATTTTCTTTTGATGGTCTAAATTAGTCTATATATTATCAAATTATTTCTATTATTTATGCAACATTTTCTTCTTCTAGTAATTATTTTACTTTCTGTTTATTATATTTTAATATGTTTATTTTAGTTACATTCAATAAATTGACCAAATTTAAACCTATTTTTTCGAACCACTTTTTGATCATATAATTGAAATTATTTAAATTGAGATGTTTAGAGCCTAAAGTTTTTAAAGTAAAAAAAAATACAATAAAACAAATTAGAAAAACTAATAAAATAAAATGATTTTATTTTATTGGATCCTCAAATTAGTTAAAAAATCAATTTAACAAAAATTCTTTTCTTGCCACATCTTTAATATATATATTAATCTAATAATCAGTAAAAAATAATATTATCCAAGGTAAAACAGATTAAAAAAGAAAAAAGAAGTTAATAAAATGTGCGTGAGATATTTTACTCTATCATTAGTAGGTGTAGACTTTTTTGAGTCCTTTATAAGCCAATCAAATAATTTGTGCCATATGTTAAATGAACAATGATAAATCAATTAATTTTTTTGAAATATAATTAATTTATTTAATTTAATTATAAACAAATTTTCATGTATTTAGATGTCACATATAATACTCAACATAATTAATAGTTTAGAAAATTAATCTATTAATTTTTTAACAAATTATTTATAAGTGTAGACTGCATCATTCATATGCCAATCAAATAACCAGTATCATATGCCAAACAAATGATATTATAGAAGACAAAATTAATAATATTTTGCAAAAAGTTATGCGTAAACTTTTTTGATTTGTTAGTGAAATAAGTATTTGCAAAATTAGTTTCAGATTATGTTGGCAGGATTAAAATAAGATAGAAGAAATTAGAAAGTGAAAAAAAATAAATAATAGCATATGTGTCACATTTTTGGAGCCCCTCTTACACTTTCATAAGGATAACATATCCATTTTTTTGTTGTCACTTTTTTTAACCAACTACTGTGCCTCACAGTTTCTTGGATTGTTCATACAATTCGAATCATGAAAGGAAGCATAAGCAAATATCTTATGATTTATTAAACTATTCTCTTTAGCAGTATCATAAAAAATAGGTAACATCCATTATCAACAAAATAACAAATATAATTATACAACTCAATAATATCACTCCAAAGAAACATATAGGACCTATTGACACCAATAATATACTACATGAGGCACAATAACAGTAGTATTTATTATCATCTATGCTACACATTAAAATTTCTTCGCCTGCTGAATACTTTTTTACTGTTTCATTTCATGTTGTATTTGTTGGCACGTTGATTTCATGTCACTCAATGCACATACATGCTCATACAATTCTTGTGTCTAAACCTTTTATATTTCCCATGGTATCTATTACTTGCTCTCCACGCATCCAAACTCCATTATATACCATTGTCTAATATTTCATTATTTTTTCATTCATTCTTGCCACTCCCATTGTTTTCAACAACTATTCTTGCTTCGTTCATACAAACAATTCTCATGTGCTGCGTCTTTTAAAGACATTCTAGATTAATACGTATTAATATGTAAATAAAAGTATTAATCGACTTTAATAAACATAGACTTTATTAATATGTATTGATAGATTTTATCAAACGATTGACTTTATTACAATTACTATTATTAGAATTATGAATGTATTGTCTATTTTAATGGCAAAACCTCATTTGGTGTCCAAATTTTTTTTTTCAATTTTGTCCTTTTTTATGTACCCCACTATATGTTAGTTATTTCACGTTAAAAAAATTCCACTACCTTATCTTCTTTCTTATCACATACCTCCCACTACCTCTTCTTCTCTCTTATCACATACATTCACGTTCTCTCTTATCTCATACATTTACGAAACTTTTATAATTATCTCTTTATTCCCTTATTCTCTCACACCTCAAATTACTTTACTGCATAATAGAAAAACTTCATTCATTTCTTATCTATCTTCTCATGTATCCTTTTCACTTCACCTACATATAATGTAAAACCTAATATAATTTATTTTTCGTCCTTAAATAAAAGTGTAAAACTATATTTATATGGTTGTTTTGATTAATTACAGTGGACAACATACCAATAGAAGTTTCACGTGGAAGTAGTTGACCGACTTGACAAGATTATGCCAAACGACGAAGACAAAACATGAGCAAAGAACAGATACAGCAACACCTGTTACTGAGAGAGTATTAAACGACGAAAACAAAATGCTATATTGAGTGGTCCAACTAATATAACAACACGAGTAGAAGATATTATAAATATATCTATAATCGCTGCTCATCAATACTCTTTGTCATGTATTCTAAGTTATACTTCCAATTAATAAATTTATGTTGTTAGTTTATCATTTAATTTGAATTATTTTCTACAATATATCCATGTTACTGTACTCTTAGTACCATTTATGTATAATTTATCTACTGAATCTACTCTTAGATTCTCAAAATACATTATTTTCATGCTAATAATAGATTTGCTAAATATTCAGATAAAATAACAGCGGAGCTGGTCCAAGTCGAATGGCTATAATATGGGTAGGAATTATGTATATTTATTTAATTAATAATAATCTATTTTTTCTTAGGTTTTGATTCATTAAACCTTTAATTATTGTCCTAAATAATATTATTATAGATATTATTATATTATCTTAATGTACTTTAAAAACTTATCATGTTAATTATTAGGTAATTTAATTATTTTCGAATATAATATTATTAGAATATAAAATTTTCTCACTGTATCATTATAAGAAAATTATATTAGATATATGTTTAATAATATATTTGATAATAATATATTAAGAAAATATCGTTGTTAAATTATGTTTGTTATAATATATTTGTTATTAAAATTTCTCACTCTATAACAAAAATATTTAGATGATAATTCTGATATATTTTTTTAGTCTTTTCTTTATACAATTTAGTTTATGATTTAATTTGAATTATTTCTACAACATATCTAAGTTAATATTCTCTTAGTATCATTTATGTATAATTTATCTACTGAATATACTCTTAAATTCTCAAAATACATTATTTTCATGCTAATAATAGATTTTCTAAATATTCAAATACTCATGTATATTGTAACACCCTATCACACAGAGCTTTACACTTAAGTCGTAAAATAGAGGTTGTGTGGTATTACGACCTCTAAAATAATATATATATATATATATATATATATATAGAAAATGATGCAGTATTCGAGGAGCCTTGAAAAATGGATAAAGCAAAATCACAAAATAAAAAGCGCAACGCTCAAGAAACAAGATTACTTGTGTGCGAAGAAATCTAAGGTTCATAAGCATAATTAAACAGAAAGTAGGAATATAGGGTCAAAAGTACGAAATAATAAGCTCCTAACTCAGCCTGCGAAGCTAAGGCTGGCAGGAGAATATTTACATACAAAATATACAATCCATAACCCAAAAAATACATGTTTAAAACCCTAGTTCTCCATAAACCTCTAAGATGTGCAACAGTAAAGCATATATATATATATATATATATATGAGGAGAGTCTATACATATATAGCAAAAGACCAAAATTAAAGTCCCAAATTGAATCCACTTCGCTGCAGAAACTCCAGACGCCTAGCGAGGTGCCTCTCAACCTGTAACTGAAAAATAACAATATCGATGGGATAAGAACCGGGGGTTCTCAGCATGGTAAAGGTGCCACGTACATAAGATATAAGGTCCCGGAAATGCCAGAGGCAATTCTAGAATGCCGACACTCGGATTAATAGACTTAAGGGACTAAAACAGAAACCATAAACGGGTGGTTTTCTAAGGATTCCTAGCCAAAGCCTAACTATAAACCTTACTCTCTCCGTCTTTCCTCCGTTCCTTCAATTTCGGTGAAATCATGTAGACGAACAAGCAAACAATGGCAAACACAGATAGAATACAAGTAATACAGATAGCAAGTATAACAATTAACATATTAAAATCACTTAGGCATTCCCAAATAGTGCACAAGCAAACTATTCAAACAATATGCATATGATGCATGTCTGTCCTATGGCTGATGAGTCTCATCTGTAGGTTATTAAGCCAACCCGACAAGTCTGGCTGCTAAACCCTGGACTATCCCCCATCGCGCATCCCCAAGAATCTATGTATAGCTTTTTCTCATATAAAATTTGCTTATTGGGGGTATCCTTCTTGGGAATTTATACGTGCCAGTCACCCTTACGACGTAGGGTCAACAGAGTATCGAGTCTCAACCTGGAACACGTCGTGGCAAGCCACGGTACTTTACCCAGGGAAACTAATATCTCAGATAATTGAATGCATAAGCCAATAAACATTCATAATCATTTATATCATTGCATAATCATTCTTTACAGCCATGGCATCGCATTTACTTCAAGCATTCACATTTTAATATATAATTCATCAATTTTCCAACCTTGCTTCACCCCCAAGTTACCTCTATTTACTAGCTTCATCTCATTACTAGGTCTACAACTAAGATCTAGGATTAAAAGAGTGAAAACAGAGGTTTAGAGGTTCAAAATTGGGTTTAAAATACAAAATGTTTATTTGGTGAAAAACAGGGCTCTGCGTACGCATGTCATGGTGTGCGTACGCATGACCCGATCCGCGTACGCATTTACGCTGGACAGAATCATACGTTCGCGTATGAAGCCCCATGCTCGCGTACGCATAGGTCTCTTTTTGTCCATGATGCGTATGCATTACCCCGTCCATGTACGCATGCATGCGAAATAGAGACGACCCTTTACGTATGAAGGGTATGCATACGCATGCATAGAAGTTTTGTCAAAAATTGGTTAAGTCTGCAGAATTTCAGTTTTGAACTCCAAACTTCCGACGCGTATAACTTTTTCATTTTAAAATATTTTTCATCCGTTTTTTAAACAGCATAAACCTCACGAACCCAATTTTCATATGAAAAAGTTTGAAACAATTTGGGGGTCTGGAAGCCGAGTTATGACTCGCCGAAGTACGGTAAAAAAATCAAATTTTCACAAAAATCTTCAACCTCTATTTTCATTAAAAATCAAACTCAACCTCAACACTTCATATATATAATCAGCACCCCAATACCAATTACAACATCACCTCCACCACATGTTACCATATACAACCATTCCTCAATTTTAAACAACCATATGCATAAATTTTGTAATAATGTCAACAAAATCATCAATATACCACCACCTATTCTTATCTATTTATATCACCATCATCAACTCATCACCTAACAACCTAGTATCATCATAAACAATAGTCATCCAACAAATACTCAGTCAATAACAACAATATCATCAAAAGCACTAAACATTCAACATACTCATGTGTTCCAACCTATCCTATGGTCATCTAACCTAAGTTTTCACAAGACATTATATATTAAATACAAGAAACATAAACCATACCTTGGCCAATTTTCTCGTATAATCCAAGACAACTCACTAGGCAAGAAGCAAGCCCTCAACACCAATTTTAGCAACTAGCACTAAATCCCAAGCTTCCAATTAAGCTTCCAACATATCCAATTGCTTTATATCACATATATACATACACCTAACACCTTTATCACATATACCTACCCAAAGTTTAATACCCAACACACTTAATCAAAGAACTAGCGAGGGTTCTAGGATTCTTACCTTGTTCAGGCACCAATGAAGTAAGATTGAATATTTTTCTCAAGCTAATCGGGTCCTAATACATCAAGGAAGCAAAATCTCAACACCACTGTAAAAAATTTCGAAAATTTTAGGGAAAGAGAGGTTGAGAACGAACATGAAAGTTCCTTACCAAATTATTTACCGGACTTTGTAGAGCTCAACGCCACGGGCATGTGGCCCCAAATAGTGCACCGATCGGAGCTCAGAGTAGCAAGATATGGTGGTTTGAAATCAAAGCCAAGGGTTTGTTCTTCTTCCCCTTGCCTTGAGCATTGCTTCGGCATGTTTTTGGCTAAAAGGAGGAAGAAGATTGACTCTTCTTAAGTTATTGGACAGATGGGTTGGGCCTTGGGTCCAATGTGGGCCCAGTTTTGACCGATTCAGCGTGTTTGGCCCAATCTTGGGCCAAACTCTTTGAAATTCGTGTCAAAATTCTTATTTTAATTAGCTCTATCTTATTAAACTATAAAATTCATATTTCTAATTTCTTTTATTAAAAATTAATATATTGATTAATTAATCACAAATTTTTTGGGGTTTACATCCTACCCACCCAATTAAGAATTTTGCCCTCAAAATTCAAATTTAGTTACCTAAAAAGATGTGTGGGTAGTCCTTCCGCATATCCAATTCAAGCTCCTAAGTATATTCTTCAATACCAGTCCGACTCCAAGCTACTTTCACCTATGATACTTCCTTTCCGCGCAATTGTTTGATGCTGGTGTTGTCAATATAATGAGTAGATTTTTGATGGTATAGAATTTCACAAATAAATTCTCGTTGCAAGTATAGTTTCTAAACCAACAATAATCCTTTCATACAAAAATTTATTTGTCACAAGTACAAACCCCTAAAAATAATAACCGAAGTATTGGAACCTTGGGTCGTTATCCCTAGGAATTGCGATAAAGTGTTCTTGTTATTGGTTATGAGGTATGTTTGGGGTTTTTGGAATAAGGAACAAAAAAAGTAAATGGCAATGAAAATAAACTAACAACTAGAAAAGCTCTTGACAAGGAATGAGAATTAGAAGTCCTATCCTAGCTATCCTCTTCAATTGTGATGGGAATTGTCCCTTGCTCCCACTTAGTTAACCTCTAACCATGGAGGAAAGTCAAGTGGATGAATTAACTTGATTCTTCAAGTCCTAATCAACTCCTAAGGAAAGACTAGCTTTAGAGGTATTCAAATCAACTAGCAACTTCTAATTATCAATCAACAAAAGCATTAGATAACTCAAGAGTCACTAATTACTCTACCTAGGCCAAGAGGGAAAAATCTACTCTATAATCCAACCAAGCATTTCTTCAAACACATGGAAGGCATAAAAGGAAAGTAAAATAAATTAAGCAATTCAACAATAAAGGAACATGAATCATAAATTGCATTAAAAGAGAAATAGAAGAAACAAAAGTGCATCAACATAAAAGTAGAGAATTACAAGAATTAAATGCTAAACTAGAGAGAGGAGATGTAGAAGAAGAAGAATTACAAAAGGATAAGTGAATCAAATCATGAAATTAACCTAGATCTAAGAGATTCTAATCTAGATCTAACCTAATCCTAATTCTACAGAGAAGTGAGAGCTTCTCTCTTTAAAACTAACTTTCCCTCCAAAAACTAGACTAAAACTAAAATATGATAACTAGACATGTGATTCCCCTTCAGTCCTTGGTTTAAATAGCATCACAGATGAGTTGGATTTGGGCCTGGAAAGCCCAGAAATCACCCCCAGCGGATTCACTTTAAGTGGGTCACGTGCAAACATCGACGCGTACGCGCACGTCACGCGTACGTGTCGCTTGACAATTTTCCATCCACGCGTATGCGTCGTGTGCGCATACGCGTCGCCTTGCGACCTCGTCATTTCACACGTGCGCATCTGCTGCGCGTGCACGTGGAGTGAATTTCTCCCAATCCTTGATTTTCCATAATTTCTCCACTTTGCATGCTTTCCTCTCTATTCCTTTGATCCATTCCTAGCCTTTTCAACCTGAAATCACTAACACACACATCAAGGCATCTAGTGGAATCAAAGGTAAATTAAAATCATCAAATTAAAGGTCTAAAAAGCATGTTTTCACACTTAAGCACAATTTAGGAGCCAATCATGAAACCATACTATTTCATTGAATAAATGTGAGTAAAAGGTCATAAAATCCTCCAAATTAAGCACAAGATAAACCCTAAAAATGGGGTATATCAATCTCCCCACACTTAAACCAAGCATGTTCTCATGCTTAAACAAAGAGAGAAACAAAGGGTATCAACATTTATTCAAGGTAAATAAACTATATACAACCTAAACTATATGCAACTATCTACATGAATGCAATTGCTTGGTCAAAATAAATCAATTCCCAAGAATATCAATATAAGCACAAAGGGCTAAAGGTATTAATCAACCAAGCCAAACCACAATTGAATTGAGCTATTAAAGATTTTATAAACTTGCAAGAAGAGTGATGATTGTAGGTGAAAACATGTAAATAAGCATCAAACCCTCACCGGAAGTGTTTGCACTCTATCCGCTCAAGTGTTTGGGGTTGATTCACTCAATTCTCCCCTAATCATGCTTTCCAAGATTTGTTTTTCATCTAACAATCAACAAATATTCCGTGCATGCATACAAGTATCATGAGGTCTTATTCATAGGTTGTAATGGGGTTAGGGTCAAGGTAGGATACATATTTGGTCAAGTGGACTTGAGATTTGAATCTTTGATAAGCTTAGACTTCCCACCTAACCTATGGCAACCTATACAATTTAAGTGCTAACCTAACTACCCATTCTTCACTTTTTCACATACTCATGCATTTTCGTTTGATTACTACACATATGCATTGATTATTATCGAGCTTCACTTGGGGCATTCTGTCCCCTTTTTATTACTTTTATTTTTTTTTCTATTTTTTTTCTTTTGGTATATATATATATGTTTTTTCTTTTTATTTTTCTTTGTTTTTTTTCCATTCATTTTTTTCTTTTTGCAATAACATCTATACAAAAGCATCAATGCATATAGTTTTGCATTTCATTAACACATCAGCATGTACCCAATTCCCAATATTTTCAATGAAAATACAAAACTACCCTTTTACTCAACCAATGTCCCAAGTTTTCCCACACGTGAATGATACACACACATACTAGCCTAAGCTAATCAAAGCTTTAAATTAAGACATTTATTATTTTTTGCTTTTAGGCTTGTAATGTGCTAAATTAAGAACAAGTGGGTTAATCGTTGGCTCAAAATTGGCTAACAATGGAAGATAAAAGGTAAGGCTATTTGGGTAAGTGAGCTAAATAAAATGATGGCCTCAATCATATAAATGCATGTCTACACCAAATAATGGACATAAAGAATCAAACGAATCAAAGATTACAATCATAGAAAGAGAATAATGCACACAAGAAGGAAAATAAGTGGTTATAAGATGTAACCACACAATTAGGCTCAAAACTCACAAGCTTGTATTCTTAGCTCAAAAACTTGTTCCACAATATATATAATTCAAGCAAGTTCCACAAAAAATTTCCACTCAAATCGATTGGGATGCCCAATAGATAAAATTCTTGAAAAATTTCATTATTTTGACTAAGCTTATTATGTATACATATGCAAAAATAAGAAAATGAAACTAAAAATTCTAAAAGACCTAAAAATGAAATGCAAAAGTGTTGGGATTAGAATCTTGTCACCAAAGAACGTCGAACGGTCGGACGACCTCCCCACACTTAAAAGTTTGCACCGTCCTCGGTGCATTCATAGATGAGCAAGGGGGTACGACGACTCTCCGAGTTGCCACCTTCAGCTAGTAGATCAACCGGTTGCTGCGTGTTCTTTCTTCCGCTTCCATGTTTGCTTATGGTACATCATAAAAAACAGAAAGTAACACCATAAGATAAGAGAATATAAAAGCAAGGAAGTGTGACTTGTTGGAATGAGGTAAGTCACTAGAATTTAGTGAGTGAATTAGTGTGACATTGAGGACAAATAGGCGTGTAAATTCTAAATTATGCGCGGTTTAGAGCACACACTAGTATAAAAAGTGATGTCACAAAAGAAGCATGCATGTCACTCATTCTAGTGTACTTGAGATGCTCTAAACTCATAGGCTAAACAACCAAGCAAGCGATAAAGAAGCATAAAAGCATTCAAGCTAAACACATATGGATGCTTATGATCAAGAAGTACGATGCATTAAGATAAATGCACAACATCAACATCCATCAAGAAATTGCCTAATCAAAGGATAGGATTCAAATCACATGGTAGCCAAATCATGCAATTCAAAAGAATTAAAATGCTTGAAGGCAATGTCATTCACTTGGTGTTCACAAGGTTAAGCGTGAAAAATTCAAAACCAAGTAACAAATTATAACCTCAATCAAGGAATCCAACAACGAATAACAACAATGATTATGCTAAGGTAGCATTCAATTATTAATAAGCAGCAATATATAGTAAACAAAAATCAATAATCCAATACTCATAAGGAAAAAGAGAAAATAAAATAAAAACTAAACTAAATTACTGACTAACTAACCTTGTAAGACCCAAAACTTTTGAGAAGTCCTATTTTGAACTAATCTCAAGTCATATATTTATTTATATTTTTAATTTCATAAATTATCTTATTGAAGGTAATTAAAGGTAGTTTTGATTAATTGGATTTGAAATAAATTAAGGTTTTTATCCAAACTCTATACTTATGGAGTATTTCTCTATTTACAACTTAAAGTTTTAGAAATCTAAAAATAATGAGTTTGGGCTATTTAAATTAAGATTTTATATAATTTTATAATTATTGAGTTATTTTATATATTTAAATTGTAAAGTTTGTAGTTGTGAAATAATAAGGATTTTTATATGATTTGGACTAAATAATTAATATTTTAAAATATTGATACTACTATTTTGGAAAATAAAAAAATTTAGTATATTATTTCTAATTTTTGGATTTGAATATTTTATTAAAAATAATTTGTAAAATGGATGATCAAATAGTATTTTATATATATTATTATTGTTGGATTAGAATTTATTTTCAATTACCATATTATCCCTATTTTATTTGAAATTACAAAATTACCCTAGTACCTAATTTTACCCTAATCCTAAAACTCAACACACACAACCCTAACCCTGGAAACCCTACCCGGTTACCCGGTTCCCCTGACCCAGTGCACACTAGTGCACCTAACCCTAACAACAGCAGCAGTAGCTGCAAACAAAATGAAGAAAGGAAGAGATAGAAAGGGAAAAAAGAGAAGAGGGGGAGGACCGGAGGGGAAAGAGAGGAGGAAGGAAAGGAGGTGGCGCCGGTGGGCGTCACTGCCACTGTCGCCGCCGTCGTGACGCCGCCAGGAGGTCGGAACGGAGGGAGAGTGAGGAATCGGGAAAGAGGGATGGTGCGGTGCCGGCGAGGAGCGCCGTCGCCGTTGTTGTCGCCAGGAGAGGGAGGAGCCACTCCAGAGTTGCACCGTCTTACCGCTAGGTCACCACGCCGTCGCACTGAGGGAGAAAGCTTGCGGGAAGGAAGAGGACGCCATCGAGCTTCTTCCCGTCGCCACCATCGCCAACCATGGAGGAGAGAGAAGAGGCGAGCGCGAGCCAAGATCCGCGCCGGAGAGCTACCGCCTGGGTTCTGTCGTCGCCATCTTGCCTCTGCCGGCGAGCACGACGAGAGAGAGAGATCGGACAGAGAGAGAAGACTCGCGAGGGAGTCACCACGGGAAGGAGTTCGCCGCCGCGTCCCATTGCTTGCGCCGCCGCCATCCACCCTCCCTACTGTCAGTTGCCGTTCGCAAAGAAGAGAGGGAGAACCGCCGCGGAGCTGCTGTCGCCACCGCGTTGCTGGCCTCGCCGTTGTCGTGCTTGCGCTACTGCTGCGTCACCGGAGTTCCATGCCGCCGCTGCTGCCGCCGGGAACGCCACAGTCGGTAAGGGTTTAAGGTGGTCTTCGTTTCCTTTGGGTTTCCGGAAGCTTCATTGTCGTTGCATGTTAATTTCAGTTGTTGTTGTCGGAATCCAGTAGCCGCTGCTGTTTGAGGTGGCTGTCGGGCTGCCGCCAAGCCGGTTCAGAGACCGCCGCTGTTTCGGTTTAGCCGTTCCTTCTTCGTTCGGTAAGCGTCTCGATCTGAAAGCCCTCTAGTTACTGCTCCATTATACGTTGAGGTGTTGTAGCATTCGTTGTTATGAGAGTTAATCTCGGCTATTATATGTTGCGATTAGAGTGGTTGTGGTTGCTGAGAAAGCAGGTTGGAACTGAGGTTTTGACTGCAGTCGATTCGGGTCAATACGAAAGGAGTCAGTTAGCGAGTTTGGGTTGTGATTTCAACGTATCGAGGTAGGGGCTTTTTATACAAACTGATTCATTTTAAAGTGGAAGTTGTTATAAATAGATATGTTGTACAAAATGTATTTCTGGTGGTTATGTGAGTCTTATGAATTGTCTGGTTTTATCTTGAATGAATATGGGTGCTTGTTTGATTGTAACAATGTCTGATTTTGATAAATTGGAGATTTCTGGATTGGTTGATTTGAATGATTTTTGATAATTTGAAAGTTGAGTTTTGTTTTATTGGAAATTGATTTATTCTTGAACCCGTCAGAAAGGATTGATGATTGGTTTTGTTGGGACCCGAAAAGGGTGGCAAAGTCCAAGTTTTAGGGGAGATGCTGCCGAAATTTCTAGAAAATCTGAGATTTTGATTGGAATTGTTATTTTGGAAAAGAATGAATTATGCTTTGACTTAAAGATTTGAGAAATAAATTATGTTTGAACTTGCCTTAGTAGGAAAATCTCTATATCTTGGATGTAATTATTAAGAAAGGAATTATGCCTTAAAAATCAATTTAAATATGAAATTTTTATGTTTTGGAAATTGATTTACGTAAACAGATTTTGGAGGGGGTTTTAATGGGTTTAAAATAAACGTGGATTTCAATTAATCTATTTCACTTTACGACATTTAGGAAGAGCTTGAAGTATTTTCTGAAACTTTGATTTATTAAAATTGAAACACTTCCCGAGCCCTTGGAAACAGATTTAAGAATGAAATGAAATTGGTTTTCGGTTTAAAAATGATTTGGTTTTGGGTTTAAACCCTATTCTATTTATTCAACTCAAGAAGTTAAAGTTTCGGAGGTTTTCAAGGAATTTAAGAAATGAGTTAGGTTATTCTCCCCTGAAGTCTTGAGACTCCGCTGAGGAATCTTACGACCAAATCTTGATTTAGAAATGAATGATTTTGAGTCTTTCAAAGAGATTTTGAACTTGGCCGGGTTTTGAGATCTTTGGAAGTATTGGAAAGATGTGAAAAGTGGCTCCGTTTTGAAAAGTGATTCTTGGCTAGCTGTGAATTGACTACGTTTGTTACCTAAAAGTAAATGGGCCAAGAATGATTTTGAATTAAGATTTTGAGCCTGATTGATTGTAGATATCATCAAGATTGATGAGTTATTGTTTGGTAGGCGTAAGGGCCGGGTTCGTCCCGCTTATGCTGAGAGATTTGATAATTGACGAGATTGTTGATAAGTCGTTTGCGCCTGGCAAGGACGGTGGTTAATCCCGCTTGTCGAGGTTGCGGTGCCCGCGTAAGGACGGTGGTTAATCCTGCTTACGTGTAGATGTGAGGTCGGAGGCAAAGTATCTCGCTTACATCCTTTCGGATCACAGGAGTGTGCAGGCACTGACATCCTAGACCGTGTGGCGGGCACGTTATCCCAGAGGGTTCCCATTTATACGTGATCGAAAGGCAACATTCCCATGGGAATGTGTCGGGTTGGCAATTAAACCGACAATGTGATATCACAGCCAGTAGGACAGGCATTCATCATTTGCATCTATGTGATATTGTTTGGGTGTGCATATTGTATTTGGTTTGCCTATGTGAATACTTATGTTAACTGCTAACTGTTATACTTGTTGTAATTGCTCTTGACTGTGCTTGAACCACATTAATTGTGATTGTGTTTGAATTGATTGGTTTGTGAAGAGTTGGTTGCTGATCTAGCTGTTTGGGCCGGGGGCCGTGTTGGATTGGATGGGCTTGAGGCCGTGATTGGTATATTGAGTCCTAGTTCTGTATAAAGTATCTGATCGGTTCAGCATAGACTTAATGAACCTATACTTGGAACGGGATGATCATTTATACCTCGTAGGTAACTGCTTTCATGATTGCGGTCTAGGAAAAAACTTTTCAGACATTTTTTTTAAGGAAAAAGGTTTTGTTTTAGAATATTTGAGAAATTTAGCAAGTCTTCAAAAAGGAATTTTCTGGATTTCGAATGTGAACCTATGGTTTTTGGAAAGACTCAAAAGACGAGCAATGATCACTGAACTCTAAGAATGATCTTATCTTTACGTATCTTGTTATAGCAAATTTTGTAATCCTATAGTGAGAACAAGCGAGGACGACGTTCTCACTCCCCTACAGGTTATTCCTTTTCAGGATATGGAAGACGAAGCTTCAGGAGAGTTATGTTTATTTTCTGTTTTTTTTTTGTCTTTTTGTATCACCGTAGCTATTATTTTTCCCTCACATTTATCTTTATGAAGCTTGTAAGAGGGATAGGAAATTATGATATGTATAATTGTAAACTAGTGTTATGTATGTGTGTACATATATATATATATATATATATATATATATATACTTATATATATGTGCATGTATGTTTAGGTTTTCACGAAAAAGAGTTATCGAAGTGTTATGCAATTTTAAGTTTTAAACAGGCTCATATTTTAGTCTTAAATATTATATAAGTCGTGGTAATACTCGAGCTATCAGAGTGGCGCAGCCGGAAGCGTGACATTTTGATAGTTAGGGTGTTACAAACCTAACTAACTAAAAGAAGTGGTTATAGATGGTGTTTGGAAGTGTTAGATGAAGGGTAGGAGGAGGGAAGAAGAAAGAAGAAGGAAAGAAAGGGAAAGAAGATAAGAAAGGAAGTGTAGTGAAGGAAGAGCTTCCACGCGTACGCATGCAGGGCGCGAGCGCATGGATGATGGTGTAATGGACGCGACGCGTACGTGTGTATCACGCATGCGCGTCGATGGGTTATTTCGAAAGTGACGCGTACACGTCGTGTACGCGTACGAGTGAATTGGTTTGTGCCTCAGGCACAATGCACGCGTAGTGTTCGCATAACTCTTGGGTTAATGTATGTAATGGGAAAATTTGTATCCACGCGTACGCGTATGCGACGCATGCGCGTGGATTGGCCAAAAAACTTGGGGCACGCGTGCGCGTGGATTGATGCTTTGTTTTTCAAAATATTTCATATTTTTGCACCAAACCAAGCATTCCAAACCTCCAAACAGCTACCAAAACACCTTAAAACCATATTTAACACACTAGACTACCAAATAAAGTCAACCAACTAATCTAAATATGAAATGAAACTAATTCTACCAATATTTACAAAAGAGAAAATGAAAAGATATTACCATGGTGGGGTGTCTCCCCCCTAGCACTTTTGTTTATTGTCCTTAAGTTGGACTTATGGGGAGCTCCTCTCAAGGTGGCTTGTGCTTGAATTCTTCTTGGAACTCCCACCAATGCTTGGTTCTCCATGGTGCCCCAAGATTTTTCATGAGTGGCACCAAGTCTTGATGGGGTTCTTCACAAGCTTGGGGCTCCCAAAGTCGACCCTCTTCTTGTAATCTGGGATCCTACACTTTGTTTTCATACCCGTCTTGAAGTTGACTTTTATTATTAGTCCATCCGGGTAGTGAGCAAGATGAATTCTCAATGAAGTGACCAAACATCATCCTAGACCCAAGCGATCTAGCTCTATACCAACCCTTGCTATTAAGCTTTGAACATGTCACCACAATGAACCTTGATTTACAATGCCAACCACTAACCATCTCCCTTTTGCTTTTAAAGCCACAAATATTTCTAAGTTGACCATCCGTCTTAAGCAAACCATATTCAAGTGGGATAATGAAGCTTAGAGATAAGAGGGTTACCGACTTGAATGAGAGAATGGATGGTGATGGCTTAGGGAGAGGTGTCTCTAATGTCTTTGCAAGCTCTACTCCCTTATGTTCTTCCTTGACCACTTTCACCTCTTCACAAACTTCTTCAACTTCAATCCTTTGTTCATCAATTTCATCTAACTCTTCTCCGTCACTCAAATCATAAATGGGAGGTTGAGAGAAATCTACCTCCACATTGCTTTCTATCTCATTGGGAGAAGGTTCTTCAAGTTCAAAGGATTCTTTACCAAGAAGATTGGACGCATGATCTTCATCTCCAAGGGAGCTCCGTCCTTGCTTCATTCCTTCCAATTCTTCATTCAAGAATTATTTTGGAGGTTGTGCACTCTCCTCCTCAACATCAAATTCAATCCTCTTGGAGGAATTCTCTATGATTTTAGCTTCCCATGGAGGTTCCGCATCCCCTAAGTTTTCAACCACTTCTTCCTCCTCTTCAACAATCATAGGCTCCTCTAATTGTTCTAACACAACATAGCATTCCTCCTTCTCCACCGGAGTTCCCAATCTCTCCTTCTTGCTATGCTCTTCAATTGATTCTCCACATATGGTCATGGGAGTGCTTTGAGTGCTCAAGCATTGGGAGGCTAATCGGCTTACTACCTCGGTCAAGGTAGCCACAAAAGTCTCCCTTTGCATCTCTCCTTTCCCTTGAAGTATAAGGCCAAGGGTTTCATCCATTGAGGATTGGAGTGGATAAGAGGGTTCATTGTCTTGGAGAAAGGGTTCATTGTAACAACCCTGATTTTCGAGTACGCGAGATCATTTCTAAAAGTACGGAGAACTCCGGAAGATCAGTAAAGGGAACACCTATAATATATCATCAAGCATCTCAATCCTCATTGTCATTATGTCATCCTTAAGCTAGAACCTTTTCTGAGGCAAGCTCGATAACGGGGTCACGAAGAATCTAGTTTTTGAACCATATCGGTTAGGAGTTTCGATTCAATTTTTTGTAAATAGTCTCAGTTTGATGAACCGGACTCGATTCATGAGAGAAGAGAGATAATATTATAATATTAGTATTATATTAGTATTGGAAGATTCTTGAATGATATTATAAGGTTACCTGGTCTGTTTTAGTTAAAAACAGGAAATCAGTTTAACCAAGTTTACGATTTACTGGTGTAGCTTAGCACCAGCACTCTCTGATGACTTTAGCAATGCTAAGGCCTCATCATACATGTTCTATTCTCATAATAAATATGTTACTAGTGTCATTTATGCTAGTAGCTCAGAAAATAATTTTTAGTGATGTTTTTACGAGTGTTCCGATACACCTAATTTTAGTAGTTGTACACCAGAGATATTTTAATATTATTTTAATCCACCTCCAAGCCAACCAATCACAACTCACCTTACACCCCCCAAGACCTCCAAGGCTATCTCATTTCATCATTTTGGCCGAAAATAACAAGAGAGAAAAGAGAGAAACTTTCATGAACACTTAATCTTCAAAGCTTGATTTATTCTGAATTAAAACTCAAATCAAAACTCCGATTTCACCAAAATGGTCCTCTCTTATTCCTCTAAATAACCATGTGATTTATCAAGGCTGGAAATAAGGTGAGATGGCTGTCTCCCTCCCTCTTCAATTCGGTTTTCAAGGAAGCATGCTTAAACAAGTGTTTTCTTGATGTTCTTCCTTAGATCTCTTGCTTAGCTTGACTTGTGGGCCAAAGATCTTTGATTTCCTGCATGTTTAAGGTGAGGATAACCTTCCTAAGATGCTTCTGAAGTTTGTTTAGTTGATGGTTTTAGAGTTTTAAAGTTGTTCTTGATGTGTTTTAGGAGGAAAAAGTGCTTTAAGAACACTTCAAAGAGTAACCGGATTTGGAGCAGCAAATCAAGGTAGGATGTCATGAAATTAATCTTGATTATTTGTGTTTGAGTTGTGTGAATTTTGTATGATTTGGCTGTGCTAAAAATCGGTTGCGTATATGATTGATTCTTGGTGAAAATTTGGTGAAATTTTGATGAAATTTGATGAAATTCTAGCTTTGAGTTTATATTCTTGGAGTAGCTGGAAAACGAAACCCTAGGCCCTAAATTGGGGATCAATTTGTCTTAAAATCATGTAGAAAAGATGGGGTTTTATTGGCTGCTAATTTATTTTGAATTATGGTGAAAATCGGTTACTGAAAAGACTAAAAAATGGGTAAAAACAGAGAAAGAATCTGAAGAATATACGAAGAACATGAAGAACACTTTGAGTGTGGTGAAGAACAATGAAGAACACCTTTTAGAACTTGAAAAGGGCAAGGAAGTAAATATTTTGGTGTTTGAGGGGTTATTTTGTAATTTCTGAAAGTTAGGGTGGTTAAAGTAGAAATATTAAAAGTTACGGGTGGTAAAAAGTGAATTTTAAAGTTAAAAGTTAAAGTGGGGTAATTTTCGAAAATATATTAATAAAATAATAAATAATAATAAAATATTAAATAATAATATTTAATTAAAAATAATATTTTAATAAAAATAATAAAATAATGCGAAAAATGCAGCTTTCTGTAAAAGCTTTAGAAAGACAACTTTAAACGCAGAATCTCATAATTACCTTCATAAAACACTTAGGGAGTGGTAATAACATGTTAGTGAGGCAAAGATAAAAGAAAGATAAAAAGTTAAAGAAAAGATAAAAGTCGAAGAAAAAGTCTGTAAAGTTTTAATGACAGAAAAACAGACAGAGATTAGTGAACGAACTAGGGCAACATAGTTAGTTCTTGAGTTCCGACTAGGGTTAGGTATAATATGAAAAGTTAAACTGTTTCAGTATTGACTTAATGAACCTATACTTGGAACAGACTAACTATTCATACCGACATTTACATAAGCTTTAAATACATATGTTAAGCAGAGAAATCAAAGCAGAGTAAAGAAACACAGATAACAGAGTAACCAGAGAAGAATAAAGGGATACAGAGAAAAGAGTAATCAGAGCAAAGTAAAAAGACAAAGAGAAAAGAGTAATGTGATAAAGAGAAATGGTTTGAGTTAAGATGTTGTAAAAGTAAAAGCTGTAGAGTTTGTATAGCACGATTGAACAGAGAAAGAAAGAGGTACTGCATAAGAATGTGAAAGTGATGATGAATAATGAGAATGTTAATGAATGATGATAATGAGAATAATTATGTAAGAATCTGCAGCAGAGAGGTAGTCAGATAGATGGTGGTACGACCACCACTTAGAACGCTTTCCTGGGATACCTTGCTATAATGCTTTGCTGTAAGACAGAGGTTGCTTATAGAGGTATCGAGATGAGTGTGCTCCTGCAAGACAGAGGTTGCTTACAGTGAGTGTGTTGTTGCTCCTATAAGACAAAGGTTGCTTATGGTGAGTATGTTGTTGCTCCTGTAAGACCGAGGTTGCTTACAGTGAATCTGTTGGGCGTATATCGGCTAATAAGTGCCACCCTGCAAGACAAAGGTTGCTTTCAGTGGATACCCTGCAAGACAAAGGTTGCTTGCAGTGGATATTGCCAACAGGAAAGCCTTATTCAGACAGAGGTTGCTGGGTAATGTCGAGAGCGGGTATGTAACCGACAGATGAGCTCATTACCTGCACTAGGGCTAGACATGCATCATATTTGGTTACGCATTTCCTCTGTTATGATTATTGTTTGAATGTATGCCTTCTTTGTTTTCATTCTATTCTCTGTGTCTGTGTTTTGTTTTCTTGTATTCTTTTGTTTGTGTTTTGCTTTTTGTTTTCTCTATTTTCTCTATTTATCTGTTTCTTCTGTCTACTGCTTCTCAGTATTCTGCTATTTATCTGCTAAACAACACGGAATTAATGAACTTAACTAATAACCCCGGCCCGACTAAGAACTCCCCAGTTCTTACCCCTTCTCTCTTCCTTCCCCCTTCAGATGGAAGCATGAGTACCCTTCGGTAATTCGCTGACGATCGTTCCCAAAAAGGATTTTGCTCTAGGTAGTCTTCTGAGTCTAGGGTGAATCTCATTCTCTGTTTATATGTATGTACTGTAAGACCAGCCGATGTCTACACCCTGTTTGAACGTGAACTTTAACCTAAATCCTGTGTACGAGACTCCTGTTGTGTGGCTACTTCATGAGGTACCAGAGAGACGTCATATGGCAATGTCTGATCATGCAGAGGAGTAACAGATGATGTTCTACCTTTCAATGATGTTCCACCTGACTTGAGTTTTGAAGACCTAGAACGTACTTTCCCTCGCTTTAGTAGTTTAGAGGGACTAGGTGAGTATAGAGTCTAGGCTAGCCTAGGTGCTAGCTTAGGGACCTCTTGAACAGGTCAGGACCTGGGATGTTGTATGTATGTATATGTATATAGTTATTATCTAGCTATATCTAGGGGTGTTCTAACTAAAGGTCTATACTCTAATAAGGGCTGGATCACTGAATGTTGCTAGCTACTTGCGATGTATTTATGTGTGGTTGCTTATAACTGTTTTATCTGTTATCAGTTGTGAGTTGATTATGAATGATTCCGTTTATTAATCCAAACATTTTTTAAAAAAATATACCTCGCAAATTAACTACGCTTTTAACAACGAATCAGGCTCACATGATAAATAATAGATAATAATTAGGAAGACAAATTGGTAGCGCTCGATTTCCGGTATGATCTAGACATATTGAAAATTGGGTCATTACAATTTGGTATCAGAGCAGTTCGTTCCCAGTAGAGCCTGGAGAGTGGACTGACTATGCTTCATTGCATACTCTAATTGTGTGTCTCATGCTGTTAGGGTATCTTCAAGGTACATTTGGCATGTATGTCTATGAGTGCTCATTTTGGGAATGTTCGTGCCTAGCTTGAGATATTAAGACTGATCACCTTAATGTTGATTTTTTGGTGCGGATAAGACCTCAATGACTGTGAATAGGCATGGTTTAATCGAGCTCCGAACGAAGAATCGACGTGAGCCACAACTATCTTCATAGTTGTTATGATCTTCATGGCTATGGCCGTGTGAGATTTGGATGCTGTAAGGAATGATTCGATCTCTTCGTTAGGATGGCTTGAAGGAAATAGACCGCTTGAAGAAGGATTGTTGCATGCGGCTAAAACTTTGAGGGCAAAATTTTCTTTTAGGAGGGAAGAATGTAACAACCCTGATTTTCGAGTACGCGAGATCTTTTCTGAAAGTACGGAGAACTCCGGAAGATCAGTATAGGGAACACCTATAATGTATCATCAAGAATCTCAATCCTCATTTTCATTATGTCATCCTTAAGCTAGAACCTTTTCTGAGGCAAGCTTGATAACGCGGTCACGAAGATCCTAGTTTTTGAACCATATCGGTTAGCAGTTTCGATTCAGTTTTTCATAAATAGTCTCAGTTTGATGAACCGGACTCGATTCATGAGAGAAGAGAGATAATAGTATAATATTAGTATTATATTAGTATTGGAAGATTCTTGAATGATATTATAAGGTTACCTGGTCTGTTTTAGTTAAAAACAGGAAATCAGTTTAACCAAGTTTACGATTTACTGGTGTAGCTTAGCACCAGCACTCTCTGATGACTTTAGCAATGCTAAGGCCTCATCATACATGTTCTATTCTCATAATAAATATGTTACTAGTGTCATTTATGCTAGTAGCTCAGAAAATAATTTTTAGTGATGTTTTTACGAGTGTTCCGATACACCTAATTTTAGTAGTTGTACACCAGAGATATTTTAATATTATTTTAATCCACCTCCAAGCCAACCAATCACAACTCACCTTACACCCCCAATACCTCCAAGGCTGTCTCATTTCACCATTTTGGCCGAAAATAACAAGAGAGAAAAGAGAGAAACTTTCATGAACACTTAATCTTCAAAGCTTGATTTCTTCTGAACTAAAACTCAAATCAAAACTCCGATTTCACCAAAATGATCCTCTCTTCTTCCTCTACATAACCATGTGACTTATCAAGGCTGGAAATAAGGTGAGATGGCTGTCTCCCTCCCTCTTCAATTCGGTTTTCAAGGAAGCATGCTTAAACAAGTGTTTTCTTGATGTTCTTCCTTAGATCTCTTGCTTAGCTTGACTTGTGGGCCAAAGATCTCTGATTTCCTGCACGTTTAAGGTGAGGATAACCTTCCTAAGATGCTGCTGAAGTTCGTTTAGTTGATGGTTTAGAGTTTTAAAGTTGTTCTTGATGTGTTTTAGGAGGAAAAAGTGCTTTAAGAACACTTCAATGAGTAACCAGATTTGGAGCAGCAAATCCAGGTAGGGTGTCATGAAATTAATCTTGATTATTTGTGTTTGAGTTGTGTGAATGTTGTATGATTTGGCTGTGCTAAAAATCGGTTGCGTATATGATTGATTCTTGGTGAAAATTTGGTGAAATTTTGATGAAATTTGATGAAATTCAAGCTTTGAGTTTATGTTCTTCGAGTAGCTGGAAAATGAAACCCTAGGCCCTAAATTGGGGATCAATTTGTCTTAAAATCATGTAGAAAATATGGGGTTTTATTGGCTGCTAATTTATTTTGAATTATGGTGAAAATCGGTTATTGAAAAGACTGAAAAATGGGTAAAAACAGAGAAAGAATCTGAAGAATATACGAAGAACATGAAGAACACTTTGAGTGTGGTGAAGAACAATGAAGAACACCTTTTAGATCTTGAAAATGGCAAGGAAGTAAATATTTTGGTGTTTGAGGGGTTATTTTGTAATTTCTGAAAGTTAGGGTGGTTAAAGTAGAAATATTAAAAGTTACGGATGGTAAAAAGTGAATTTTTAAAGGTTAAAAGTTAAAGTGGGGTAATTTTCGAAAATATATTAATAAAATAATAAATAATAATAAAATATTAAATAATAATATTTAATTAAAAATAATATTTTAATAAAAATAATAAAATAATGCGAAAAATGCAGTTTTCTGTAAAAGCTTTAGAAAGACAACTTTAAGCGCAGAATCTCATAATTACCTTCATAAAACACTTAGGGAGTGGTAATAACATGTTAGTGAGGCAAAGATAAAAGAAAGATAAAAAGTTGAAGAAAAGATAAAAGTCGAAGAAAAAGTCTGTAAAGTTTTAATGACAGAAAAACAGACAGAGATTAGTGAACGAACTAGGGCAACATAGTTAGTTCTTGAGTTCCGACTAGGGTTAGGTATAATATGAAAAGTTAAACTGTTTTAGTATTGACTTAATGAACCTATACTTGGAACAGACTAACTATTCATACCGACATTTACAGAAGCTTTAAATACATATGTTAAGCAGAGAAATCAAAGCAGAGTAAAGAAACACAGAGAATAGAGTAACCAGAGAAGAATAAAGGGATACAGAGAAAAGAATAATCAGAGCAAAGTAAAAAGACAAAGAGAAAAGAGTAATGTGATAAAGAGAAATGGTTTGAGTTAAGATGTTGTAAAAGTAAAAGCTGTAGAGTTTGTATAGCACGATTGAACAGAGAAAGAAAGAGGTACTGCATAAGAATGTGAAAGTGATGATGAATAATGAGAATGTTAATGAATGATGATAATGAGAATGATTATGTAAGAATCTACAGCAGAGAGGCAGTCAGATAGATGGTGGTATGACCACTGAGAACGCTTTCCTGGGATACCTTGCTATAATGCTTTGCTGTAAGACAGATGTTGCTTACAGAGGTATCGAGATGAGTGTGCTCCTATAAGACAGAGGTTACTTACAGTGAGTGTGTTGTTGCTCCTATAAGACAGAGGTTGCTTATAGTGAGTATGTTGTCGCTCCTGTAAGACAGAGGTTGCTTACAGTGAGTCTGTTGGGCGTATATCGGCTAATAAGTGCCACCCTGCAAGACAAAGGTTGCTTTCAGTGGATACCCTGCAAGACAAAGGTTGCTTGCAGTGGATATTGCCAACAGGAAAGCCTTATTCAGACAGAGGTTGCTAGGTAATGTCGGGAGCGGGTATGTAACCGACAGATGAGCTCATTACCTGGACTAGGTCTAGACATGCATCATATTTGGTTACGCATTTCCTCTGTTATGATTGTTGTTTGAATGTATGCCTTCTTTGTTTTCATTCTATTCTCTGTGTCTGTGTTTTGTTTTCTAGTATTCTTTTGTTTGTGTTTTGCTTTTTATTTTCTCTATTTTCTCTATTTATCTGTTTCTTCTGTCTACTGCTTCTCAGTATTCTGCTATTTATCTGCTAAACAACACGGAATTAATGAACTTAACTAATAACCCCGGCCCTATTAAGAACTCCCCAGTTCTTACCCCTTCTCTCTCCCTTCCCCCTTCAGATGGAAGCATGAGTACCCTTCGGTAATTCGCTGACGATCGTTCCCAAAAAGAATTTTGCTCTAGGTAGTCTTCTGAGTATAGGGTGAATCTCATTCTCTGTTTATATGTATGTACTGTGAGACCAGCCGATGTCTACACCCTGTTTGAACGTGAACTTTAACCTAAATCCTGTGTACGAGACTCCTGTTGTGTGACTACTTCATGAGGTACCAGAGAGACGTCATATGGCAATGTCTGATCATGTAGAGGAGTAACAGATGATGTTCTACCTTTCGATGACGTTCCACCTGACTTGAGCTTTGAAGACGTAGAACGTACTTTCCCTCGCTTTAGTAGCTTAGAGGGACTAGGTGAGTATAGAGTCTAGGCTAGCCTAGGTGCTAGCTTAGGGACCTCTTGAACAGGTCAGGACCTGGGATGTTGTATGTATGTATATGTATATAGTTATTATCTAGCTATATCTAGGGGTGTTCTAACTAAAGGTCTATACTCTAATAAGGGCTAGATCACTGAATGTTGCTAGCTACTTGCGATGTATTTATGTGTGGTTGCTTATAACTGTTTTATCTGTTATCAGTTGTGAGTTGATTATGAATGATTCCTTTTATTAATCCAAACGTTTTTTAAAAAAATATACCTCGCAAATTAACTACGCTTTTAACAACGAATCAGGCTCACGTGATAAATAATAGAAATTAACTAGGAAGACAAATTGGTAGCGCTCAATTTTCGGTATGATCTAGACATATTGAAAATTGGGTCGTTACATTCATAATAGGAAGGTTGTTCTTGGGAGTATTAATATTGGAATGGTGGTTCCATGTATGGCTCATATGGTTCAAAAGGTGGTTGGTATGGTGGATATGAATTAGGGTCATATGGAGGTGTTTGGTGAAAAGAGGCTTGTGAGTGTGGTAGATGGCTATATTGAGGATATGGTTCGTAGGCATATGGTGATGATTCTTGAAAGTCACAAGGAGATTCACCATAACCATTGGATTGATATGCATCATAGAATGGCTCTTGTTCATAGTGTATTGGTGGAGGTTGTTGCCATGAGGATTGATCATATGCATATGGCTCCTCCCACCTTTGATTATCCCATCCTTGATACACATCTTCCTTGTAGGCCTCATTTTTTACAACATAGTTAAAACCAAACTCATAGCCAAAGTGAGAATTCATAATGAAAAGAGAAAATAAGAAACAAAAACTAATAAGAAAGAATGAAACAAAGTCCTAAAACTAGCAAAAAACTAACAAGCAATCCAAAAATCAAGCTATTCACAATATTCACATATATACAATAACCAATAACACAACACCATTGCAACTCCTCGGCAACGGTGCCATTTTGTTGAGTGGATTTTTGATGGTATAGAATTTCACAAATGAATTCTCGTTGCAAGTATAGTTTCTAAACCAACAATAATCCTTTCATACAAAAATTTGTTTATCACAAGTACAAACCCCTAAAAATAATAACCGAAGTATTGGAATCTCGGGTCATTCTCCCTAGGAATTGCGATAAAGTGTTCTTGTTATTGGTTATGAGGTATGTTTGGGGTTTTTGGAATTAGGAACAAGAAAGGTAAATGGCAATGAAAATAAACTAACAACTAGAAAAGCTCTTGGCAAGGAATGAGAATTAGAAGTCATATCCTAGCTATCCTCTTTAATTGTGATGGGAATTGTCCCTTGCTCCCACTTAGTTAACCTCTAACTATGGAGGAAAGTCAAGTGGATGAATTAACTTGATTCCTCAAGTCCGAATCTACTCCTAAGGAAAGACTAGCTTTAGAGGCATTCAAATCAACTAGCAACTTCTAATTATCAATCAACAAAAGCATTAGATAACTCAAGAGTCACTAATTACTCTACCTAGGCCAAGAGGAGAAAAATCTACTCTATAATCCAACCAAGCATTTCATCATACACATGGAAGGCATAAAAGGAAAGTAAAATGAATTAAGCAATTCAACAATAAAGGAACATGAATCATAAATTGCTTTAAAAGAGAAATAGAAGAAACAAAAGTGCATCAACATAAAAGTAGAGAATTACAAGAATTAAATGCTAAACTAGAGAGAGGAGATGTAGAAAAAGAAGAATTACAAAAGGAAAAGTAAATCAAATCATAAAATTAACCTAGATCTAAGAGATTCTAATCTAGATCTAACCTAATCCTAATTCTAGAGAGAAGTGAGAGCTTCTCTCTCTAAAACTAACTTTCCCTCCAAAAACTAGACTAAAACTAAAATATGATAACTAGACCTGTGATTCCCCTTCAGTCCTTGGGTTAAATAGCATCAGAGATCAGTTGGATTTGGGCCTGGGAAGCCCAAAAATCGCCCTCAGCGGATTCACTTTAAGTGGGTCACGTGCGAACATCGACGCATACGCGCACGTCAGGCGTACGCGTCGCTTGACAATTTTCCATCCAAGCGTACGCGTCGTGTCCGCGTACGCGTCGCCTTGCGACCACGTCATTTCACGCGTGCGCGTCTGCTGCGGGTGCGCGTGGAGTGAATTTCTCCCAATCTCTGATTTTTCATGATTTCTCCACTTTGCATGCTTTCCTCTCCATTCCTTTGATCCATTCCTAGCCTTTTCAACCTGAAATCACTAACACACACATCAAGGCATCTAGTGGAATCAAAGGTGAATTAAAATCATCAAATTAAAGGTCTAAAAAGTATGTTTTCACACTTAAGCACAATTTAGGAGCCAATCATAAAACCATGCTATTTCATTGAATAAATGTGTGTAAAAGGTCATAAAATCCTCCAAATTAAGCACAAGATAAACCCTAAAAATGGGGTTTATCAACCTCCCCACACTTAAACCAAGCATGTCCTCATGCTTAAACCAAGAGAGAAACAAAGGGTATCAACATTTATTCAATGTAAATAAACTATATGCAACCTAAACTATATGCAACTATCTACATGAATGCAATTGCTTGGTCAAAATAAATCAATTCCCAAGAATATCAATATAAGCACAAGGGCTAAAGGTATTAATCAACCAAGCCAAACCACAATTGAATTGAGCTATTAAAGATTTTATAAACTTGCAAGAAGAGTGATGATTATAGGTGAAAACATGTAAATGAATAAGCCTTAAATGAAATTCAATTTGACCATAAACTTTGATTTCTTTTAAATTGGAGCCTCTTTTGCATACTCTCACAAGGTTGAAGATTTTTTTTTACCTATGTGGCTAATTTGATTCATCTTTTTCATGCCTAAACTACCTTAAGTCACATAGAGCATAAACTTTTAAATTCTTATCTCAACTTTGTGATTTTCATGCTTCATGGCATTTTGGTGTTTGAATGTTCCTTGATTATCTTGTTCATCAAGGTTTTACTTTTGTTAACACCAAAATGTCCTACCTTGTGCAAAGTGAATGTGCCCAATTATTCTTTGATTATGTGCTCTACACATACATTTGCGTTACTTGTTTTCGCATCTTGAATTGTTGAGAAGTGAATATAAACTTGCTTGTTTTGAAACTTTGGAAACTTTTTGGAATTAAGGAACGTTTTACGATGCACTTAACATTTGACTTTTCTTCCCTTTTTCAACTAACTTTTTCTTTTTCTTCATATAAATTTTAACCTTTGTTTTTCTTTTTCAACTAACTATTTTTTTTTCCTTCACCTAACTCTTAACCTTTCCTTTTCTTTTTCAACTAATTTTTTTTCTCTTCACTTAACTTTTAACTTTCTTTTTCCTTTTTAACTAACATTACTTTTAACTTTTTAACTGTTTTCTTTTTCTTCGTGCATAGTAACAACGCTCCCCTCTTCTCTTTATATTTGATAAACAAGCAAGTTAGCTATCTTAGATTACTTAATTTGATTGGAAGTTACTTCTATTTTCTTTTAACTTGAATCTCATGTATGCTTCCATTCAAATTTATTTTATTTGTTCACTTCATATATATGCTGTTTTGTGGCTTAGTCCTCTGCTTTATAGCACCACCATCGTTCTTGCAGCCACTCCATCCAAGCATTCTGCGGAGGAGGAAGCCCAACATCATGAGCCGGAGGAGGCAAGAGACCCACCAGCTGAAGGTGGAGGCGACGCCGTGACGACTCCTTCCACTCCGCATGATCTTGAGCACCGAGGATGGTGCTACATCTTAAGTGTGGGGAGGTTGTCCAACTTCAGCAGCGCATTTTGGGTAAAAAATTTCATTTCCGAACACTTTTAGTTTAGTTTCTTATTATGCTTTTTAGTTGCTTTGTATATATTTCATCTTTTTGAAAACCTTTTTACTAATTTAGTACTTTTTACTTAGTTCATTGCACCTTTTAATTTTGTTTATACATAGCCTAGTATTATATTGTAGTTATACATGTTTTTAGATTTTTTTTTTTTTAGCCTTTAGTTATGATTGTGATTTGAATGATGTGATGATTGCACCTAGTTTGATTTCCTATACACTTGCTATTTTGGTTTGATTGAAATTAAGAATTAAACTTAGGATTTTTGACATTTTCCATCCAATCACATTATATATACATATATAAAATAAATGCTAGTCAATTTAATGAAATTTCTAAAAAACTTACTTTTTATATAGGGCATTGAAATTCAAATTGAATTGAGTTAAAATTTTTTGAAACTTGCATGATTTATACATTGTGGAACATGGTTTTTGAGTTAAAGAACATACAACATGTGAGTTTTTGGGCCTTATAGTATGGTTACATCATTTGACCACATATTTCATTCTGTGTGTTGTTCTTCTCTATGATTGCAATCTTTGATTTGTTTAATTCTATATATCCATTGTTTAATGTATATTTATGCATTTATGTAATTGAAGTCATCACTTATTTATAGCTCACTTAACTCAAATAGCCTACCATTTCATTTACCTTTGTTTGTCACTTTGAGCCGTTTTAATCCCCTTTTATTCTTTATATCGCCACATCACTATCCTTTAGCGAAAAACAATTAATTATCCTATTTGAATCTTTGAATAGCTTAAGTTAGTGAGGGTGTGTAATGTTTAAGTGTGGGGAAGATATAAAAACTTTGGTTGATGAAAATGTGTTTTATGCTTATTGAGAACTATTGAGAATTTGGGTACATGCTCATGTAATATTATAGAAACCATACGCATTGATGAGTTGGTGTATATATTATGTTAAAAAAAACAAAAAAAAATAAAAGAAAAAAAAAAGAAATAATAAAAAAGGGACAAAATTATCCCTATGTGAAATTCAATAGTAATCAATGCATATGTGAGTGTGTATATGTAAAAGTGAGATTATGGATAGCTAAGCTAGATATTAGAATTGTATAGGTTGTGTATGTGCTAGGTGATAACTTAGGTTAATCAAAGATTCAAATGTAAGCTCACTTAGCCATATTTTTATATATATATACTTACCCTTACCCTTAGCCCCATTACAACCTTAAAAAGATCTCATGATTTTTGCATATGTACATTAGATTTTTGTTAATTGGTTAGATGAATAACAAACTTTAGAAAGAATGATTAGAGGAGAATTGAGGGGATTGACCCTAGAAACTTGAGCGACTTGAGTGCATATACACATCCGATGAGGATTCAATTACTCAACTCCATATTTCCACCTATAATCATTGTTATCTTGCAAGTTTGTTAAATTGTTTTATATGACTCAATTCAATTGAGAATGTAACTTGGATACGATTGTCTTAGCCCATACTTGATATAGATGCTTTCTTGGAAATTGATTTACTTGGACTACGCAAATGCATATAGGTAGATAGTATAAGGTAGAACAGTTACATACATATAGATAGATTGTATATAGATAGTTACATTGAATAATTGTTGATTCCCCTTCTTGTCTTCCTTTGGTATAGCATGAGAAGATGCTATTGTTTAAGTGTGGGGATGTAATGAATTCACAATTCATGGTATTTATTTGCTTTAATTAGGTGCATTTCATTGACTTTTCTTGCATTTATTCATTGAAATAGCATGCTTTTGGGAATTCTCTCCTAATTGTTCTTAATTGTGAAAAATATGTTTTTTATGCTTAAAATTGCCAATTTTAATTCACTTTTCTCCCATTCGATGCCTTGATATGTTTATTTGAGCGATTTAAGGTTTTGAAGGCAAGAATGACTTGAAGAAGTGGAAGGAGAGCATGCAAAGTGGAAGAATTCAAGAAATGAAGGATTTGCAAAGTTGTCAATCCTGACCTCTTCGCACTAAATTGATCATAACTTGAGCTATAGAAGTCCAAATGAGACGGTTCCAGCAGCATTGAAAAGCTAACATCTGGGGCATCAAAATGATTTGCATATGTCCATAGTGGACATGGGGTTTGGGTGTGCGTATGCACACACTTGTGCGCACACAAGAAGAAAATCAGCAAGTGTGCGTACACACCCCCTGTGCGTACGCACAAATCGTGGCACGTGACCTCATTAATTGCAACTTGTTGGCAGCTATTTTTGGACTTCCAGAGTCTAATCCAACTCATTTCTGAAGCTAATTCAAGCCATATTGAAGAGGGATGAAGGAGGTGCAATTAGGTTTAGATTTTTACATGTCTTAGCTTAGTTTTTTAGAGAGAGAAGCTCCCCCTTCTCTCTAGAATTTAGAATTTGTCTTAATTTCTTTTTAATTTTAGATTTTAATTCTTGTTTTAATGTAGTTTCACTTATGTTTCTATGCTTTCTTGTCTTGATCTTCTTAATTTCTTTTGTCATTTTCTCAATTTTGTCATTTTTTGTTTATGAATACTCTTGTCAATTTTGGTTTCATTAATGCAATTTTAATGTTTTATATTTCTTTGATGCTTATTTGAGCTGTTATTATCATTTTATTACAATTGGTAGTTATGAATTTTATTATTATTGCATTTTATGATATTTTCCCTTTTATGCATGATAGGTGTTTGATAAAATGTCTCTTATAATTTTTGTATAGTTTTTCACATTCTTGACTAGGAATTAGATAATTAGGTGAACTTGAGTTATGAATGTCCATTCCATATTGTGTTAGGATTGTTAGTTGGTTTGGTTTCCATTGACGCTAGTCTTTCACTAAGTTAATTAGTGAGTTGACTAGGACTTATGGATTATGATCAATTATGTCCTTTTGACTTATCCTCGATGTTAGGATAGACTAATTGGGATTAATTCTACGTAATTATCCCCTTTTGACTTTTTGTCACTTGAATTCTATTTTTGATATTACTTGCTTTGAGTTTTAATTTCCTTGTATGCTTATTTACTTTCTTGCATTTTAATTTCTTGCAATCTCAAACCCCCTTGATCTCATATCAAATAAATATGACACTTAAATGCAATTCCTAGGGAGAACGTCCCTAGAGTTTAAATACTCTTGGTTATTTGATTTTAATTGTGACATCTTGATTTAAACTTTGATTGAGAGTCAATTGTTGGTCTAGACTATGCTTGCAACGAGATTCTATTTTTGTGAAATTCTAGATTAACATTAATTCTCACATCAGTAGTCAGGGGACATGAAAGCATTTAAGGAAGAAGTAAGATCCAACATGCAGAATCAAGGAGCCTCAATTCAGAATCTTGAAGCACAAGTTGGGTATCACTCCAAGCAAGTACCCATGCCCACTCACACATTCTCTAGTGACACTATGACTAATCCAAGAGAAGAGTGTAAAGCCATTACACTGAGAAGTGGAAAGATAGTGAAGGAAGCATCTTCAATGGAACCACAAGAAGAGGAAGTTGATAAGAACACAAGCAACAAAGAAGAAGAGAAAGCACCTGCACCCACTCCACCAAAGGAGAAAGAAATTTTGAAGTCTTATGTGTCAAAGGACTCTTACCCCCAAAGATTGAGAAAGGATGGAAAGGATAACCAATTCTCCAAGTTCTTGGAGATATTCAAGAAATTTCAAATCAACATACCCTTTGCTGAAGCATTGAAGCAGATGCCCCTCTATGCTAAGTTCTTGAAAGAACTTATGGCCAAAAAGAGGAACTGGAGAAACAAGGAAACAGTGGTACTAACGGAAGAGTGTATTGCTGTCATCCAACAAAAACTACCTCAAAAGTTAAAGGATCCTGGGAGCTTCCAAAACCCTTGTGTCATAGGGGACATCACTATTGAAAAAGCTTTGTGCGATTTGGGAGCTAGTATTAACTTGATGTCCTTATCAATAATGAAGAAAATGAGGATCGAAGAAGCCAAACCAACAAGAATGGCACTCCAGTTGACAGATAGATCATTCAAGCTTCCTCATGGGGCAGTGGAGGATTTGCTAGTGAATGTGTGAGACTTCATTTTTCCAACAGACTTTGTGGTGTTAGACATGGAGGAAGAAGCCAATGCCTCAATTATTCTAGGGAGACCATTCCTAGCAATAGCTGGAGCAATCACTGATATGCAAAAAGGAGAGTTGGTCCTCATATTACATGATGAGAAAATAATGTTCAATGTATTCAAAGCCATGAGCTACCCAAAGGAACCTCTTGGAGAATGTATGAGACTAGATGCAATTGAGACCTCCGTGCAAGAAGTCTTAGAAGAGGACAAACTTGAGGAAGTTTGGAAGAAATCAATAAACAGGCAGTGAAGTTTCGAGAAAAAACATGAGCAATCCAACTACACTAGAAAGGAAAAAAGAGGAGGAAGAAGCACCAAGTTGGAGCTGAAAACACTACCCCACAATCTCAAGTATGCTTACCTGGGAAGTAATAAAACCTATCATGTGATCATCAATTCCACCTTAAGTGAGGAGCAAGAGAAGGAACTTCTTGAAGTATTAAAAAGGCATAAAGATGCTATTGGGCGGACTCTTTCTGATCTGAAGGGAATAAGTCTCTCCATGTGCATGCACAAGATACTCCTGTAAAAAGATGCTAAGCCCTCCAATCAGCTACAAAGAGGTTAAATCCAGCAATGAAGGATGTAGTGCAGAATGAGGTATTGAAGCTATGGCAACCCGAGGTTATTTACCCCATTTCAAACAGTCCCTGGATAAGCCCGGTCCAGAAAGAAGACATCACTGTGGTGCCTAGTGAGAGGAACAAGCTGATTCCCACAAGAACTGTCACTGGTTGAAAAATGTGCATAGATTACAGGAAAGCTTAATAATGTCACCAGGAAAGATTACTTCCCACTCCCTTTCATGGAACAAATGCTAGAAAAGCTTGCTAGGCATGAATATTATTGTTTCTTGAATGGCTACTCAAGCTACAATCAGATTATAGTTGATCCCAAAGACCAAGAGAAGACATCATTTACTTGCCCATATGGTGATTTTGCTTATAGACGCATGCCCTTTGAATTGTGCATTGCACCGGCCACATTCCAAATATGCATGCTATCTATCTTCTCAAACATGATTGAAAAGATTTTTCAATGTTTGGCAATTCTTTTCCTAATTGCTTACACCACCTAGCCTTGGTGCTAACGAGATGTCAAGAGACTAACCTAGTTTTAAACTGAAAAAAATGTCATTTTATGGTAACTGAAGGATAGTCCTTGGTAATAAAATCTCCATTGAAGACATAGAAGTGGATAGAACTAAGGTATAGGTAATTGAGAGATTACCTCCACCTAGCAATGTGAAAGTAATTAGAAGTTTTTTGGAGCATGCTAGTTTTTATAAGAGGTTCATCAAAGACTTTTCAAAAATTGCTAAGCCCTTAAGTAACTTACTTGTCTATGATGTACCCTTTGTTTTTGACAAAGAATGCAGGCTTGCCTTTGAGGATCTTAGGAGAAAGCTTTCCTATACACCCATCATAACTCCACCTGATTGGGATTTACCCTTTGAGCTAATGTGTGATGCCTCAGACTTTGCTATTGGGGTTGTTGGGACAGAGGAAAAATAAGCTAGTTCATGTCATATACTATGCTAGCAAGGCCCTTAATGAAGCACAAAAGAATTACGCCACCATTGAAAAAGTTTTTAGCCATTGTGTTTGCTTTTGATAAATTTAGATCTTATCTCATTGGCTCTAAAGTAACTGTTTTCATTGACCATGCAGCACTAAAGTACTTGTTGACCAACCAATCAAGAATCCAAGCCAAGGCTAATAAGGTGGATTCTACTACTTCAAGAATCCAACATCGATATCAAGGATAAAAAAGGAGTGAAAAACAAAGTGGTAGACCACCTCTCAAGAATTTCATGTGAAGATGATGAAGCCTACACCCCTTGTATGAATGAATGCATCCCAGACGAACATTTGATGATGATTCAAAAGGCACCTTGGTTTGCTGATATTGCCAACTTCAAGGCCATTGGAGAGCTACTTCTCGAAATCAAGACGAATCTAAGAAGAAAGCTGATCAATGACGCCAAATACTTCATATGGGATTAACCTTATCTCTTTAAAAGATGTTCTGATGGAATACTACGAAGGTGCATCTCATATGAAGAAGGGCAAGAAGTCCTTAGGCATTGTCATGGGTCCAACTATGGGGGACATTTTGGAGGAAAAAGGACTGCCGCAAATGTGTTACAATGTGGTTTCTTCCGGCCAACCATTTTTAAGGATGCAAGGGAACTAGTGAAGAGATGTGATGAATGTCAGAGAGCTAAAAATCTACCAAAGAAGAATGAAATGCCACAAAACTTTATCCTAGAATTTAAGCTATTTGATGTATGAAAAATTGATTTTATAGGACTATTCCCATCCTTAAACTCAAATAAATGCATTCTAATTGCAGTGGATTATGTATCTAAGTGGGTAGAAGCAATTGCAACTCCAACCAATGACAACAAGATGGTGATCAACTTCCTTAGGAAGAACACATTCAGCAGATTTGGGGTGCCTAGGGCTCTCATAAGTGATGGAGGGAGTCATTTCTGCAACAAACAATTAGAGACTCTCCTCCTCAAGTATGAAGTCAAACATAAGGTGGCTACGCCTTATCGCCCCAAACCAGTGGACAAGCAGAGATATCAAACAGGAACTGAATGAGAACTCTTAAGAAAACAGTTGGGGCTTCAAGAAATGATTAATCTAAGAAACTAGATGACGCTCTCTGGGCTTATAGGACAGCCTTCAAAACACTAATTGGTATGTCTCATTATCAATTTTATATATGGCAAAGTTTGTCACCTTCCTATAGAACTTGAACATAAAGCATTCTGGGCCATCAAGCTGTTGAATTTTGACAACCATGCTACTGGTGAAAAGAGAATGTTACAGCTGAATGAACTAGAAGAGTTTAGAATTCAAACTTCTGAGAATACCAAGATCTACAAAGAAAAGACAAAGAAGTGGCATGACCAAAGGATAGCACCAAGAAGCTTTGAAGTGGGACAAAGAGTTATTCTCTACAATTCCATATTAAAAATTTTATCTGAAAAGTAGAAATCAAGGTGGTTAGAACCCTTCCTAATCACCAAAGTCTCACCATATGGACATGTGGAGATCATCGAGGAAAAATCACAAGGAACTTTCACTTTCACTGTAAATGGGCAGAGACTTATGCACTATCTAGGAGACATGATGGAGGACCTCAAGATGAAGTACAACCTCAGCTAAGTTAGCCGAAACGTCAAGCTAATGACGTTAAAGAAGCGCTTAATGGGAGACAACCCATGTCTAGTATCCTTTGATTTTTGATTTAGTAGCAAATAGTAAGCATTGCAAATAAGTAGTTTTCATGTGCATACAAGAACCAAAACCAAATGTGACAGAGGCTCATTAAGATTTGCATGTAGCATATGATAAACACCAAGTTTGGTATGCCCGAAGGCACCCTAAGATAGCTTCATGAAATATTAAATATGTCTATCTTAAGAACTTAATTTCTCATTCTTGCAACGCATAACCAAAAACTAAATTTGGTGTTCCACACATGTCACATGCACAATGAAAATTGAAGTCACATTTTGATCTTGAAGCATATAAAAACAACATTTTTAACTAGCCATTATTTTAAGTTTCGAAAAATGTTAAACACTTCCTTTGTTTTCCCGCTAATAACCAAACCCAAAATTTGATTTTTTTTTTCTCCTTATTTTAAATGGTAATCTCAAAGAAATGATTGATGGATGAAAGCCTTACAAGGCTATAGGAACACGGTCACTTTTGAAGGCATCACATATGTACCTTGGTTCACGGATATATGGGGAAGAACACTTGACATGCATTGGCTATCAATTTTGTCCCTTCCCACTACATTAAACCAAGCTCGAAGCACAACCCCAACCAACCATATTCACTCTCTATATTTGTCTCCATCTTAAATTACATGCATACCATCCGATTCCCACAACTCCAACTTCTCACCACCCTTCATCAATAAATTTCCACCTACCCTTCTCAACCAAACCCCACTCCTCTTATAAATGGCCCTTACTTTTTGCTTTGGTACTTTATAAACTTACATTTGATTCCTCTTTTTGATTACTATCTAACTTTTTTCTTTTCCTCATCCGAACTCAACCTACACTATTACCCCTTTATTTTGTTCCCGTCCTTCATCACTCCAAGTGTTTCTCTTGTTGTTATCTTACTTTCTTCTTACTTCTCCATACACCTAACATCTTCTTCTTCCTCAACATATCTCGACCTTGTTTTGTCCGTCACTTTGTGCTTCCCACTAAGCCTCATTTTGTGCTTGAGGACAAGCACTACTCTAAGTTTGGTATGGTAGAATCGGCAATTGCTCATAGACATTCTCATGGCCTCATCCTCTAATGCCAAAAGCAAAAAAGGAGAGCAACCGATTGAGCATCCCGACTTTGATAGAGGAAGATCCAAGTCTCCATTCCACCAACTCCAATTCAATGGTTGGATGGTCGACAAGGAAGCCATTCCCAAAGCAAGCTTCAAACTTGAGAATAATGACTTCTCTTCAATAAGGGAGGAAATCCGAAAAAGGAGATGGGAACTTCTTTGTAACCAACCTTCATGGGTGAACTTGACAATGGTACAAAAATTCTATGCAAATGTTGTTAGAGAGAATGGAAGTGATCCACCATTCAAGAGCTATGTGAGAGGGGTGAAAATAGACTTCAGCCCAAGTTCAATCAAGAGAGTACTTAAAATAAAGCCAAAATCCTTTGACCAACTTAGTTATGAGGAAAGGATCAATAGTGATCCAAGACTTGAAGATATAGTGAGCGACATATGCATGTTGGGCATGGATTGGAAAAGAGACTCAAATGGGAACAAAATAAAGGGGTAATAGTGTAGGTTGGGTTTGGATGGGGAGAAAGAAAAAAGTCAAATGAAGATAGATAATAATCAAAGAGAGGAATGAAAGGAGTTGTTCACACGGAAGACTTAAACTTATAGAGTACCAAAACAAAAAGCAAGGGCCATTTATAAGAGAGATGGGGTTCGGTTGAAAAGCGAAGGTGAAAATTTATTGACGAAGGGTGGTGAGAATGGATGGTGATAGTTGGAGTTTTGAAAATCGGATGATATGCATGTAATTTAAGATGGAGACAAGGATTGAGAGTGAATATGGTTAGTTGGAGTTGTGCTTCGAGCTTGGTTTAATATAGTGGAAAGAGGACAAAACTGATAGCCAATACATGTTAAGTGTTCTTCCCCATGTATCCGTGAACCAAGATACACATGTGATGCCTTCAAAAGTGACCGAGTTCCCCTAGCCTTGGAAGGCTTACATCCATCAATCCTTTCTTTGAGATTCCCTTTCAAAATAAGGAGCGAAAAAATTAAATTTTTTTTTTTTGTTATTGGCGGGAAAACAAAAAAACTTTTTAACATTTTTCGAAACTAAAATGTTGCTTTTATATGCTTCAAGATCAAAATGTGATTTCAATTTTCATTGTGTGTGTGGCATGTGTGAAACACCAAACTTAATTTTTTTTTTTTGTTGTATGCTGCAAGAATGAGAAATTAAGTTTCTAAGATATACATAGTTAACGTTTCATGAAACTATTTTAGGGTGCCTTCGGACACACCAAACTTGGTGTTTATCATATGCTACATGCAATCTTAATCAGCCTCTATCACATTTAGTTTTGGTTCTTGAATGCATATGAAAACTAGTTATTGCAATGCTTACTACTTGCTACTAACTAAAAAATTCAAAGGATAATATTGTGTTGCATTCTGTGGTACTCCATCATGTCCCCTAGATAGCGCTTAAGTCTCTGTCCATTTACAATGAAAGTTCTTTGTGATTTTTCCTCCATGATCTTCCACATGTCCATATGGTGAGACTTTGGTGATTAGGAAGGGTCTGACTACCTTGATTTCAACTTTTTAAGAAAAAAAATTTAATTTGAAATTGTAGAGAATCCTTTATCCCACTTCAAAGCTTCTTAGTGCTATCCTTTGATCATGCCACTCCTTTGTTTTTTTTTTCTTTGTAGATCCTAGCATTCTCAAAAACTTAAATACTAAACTCTTCTAACTCATTCAGCTCTTTTCACCAGCAACACGGTTGTCAAAATTCAGCAACTTGATGGCCCAGAATGCTCTATGTTCAAGTTCTACAGGAAAGTGACAAGCCTTGTCATATACCAATTGATAGGGAGACATACCAATTGGTATTTTGAAGGCTGTCTTATAAGCACAGAGAGCGTCGTCTAATTTCTTAGACCAATCCTTTCTTCAAACTCCAACAGTTTTCTCAAGAATTCTCTTGAGTTCCTTATTTGATATTTCTGCTTGTCCATCGGTTTGGGGGTGATAAAATGTAGCCACTTTATGTTTGACTCCATACTTGAAAAGGAGAGTCTCTAATTGTTTGTTGCAGAAATGACTCCCTCCATCACTTATGAAAGCTTTGGGCACCCCAAATTTACTGAATATGTTCTTCCTACGGAAGTTGATCACCTTCTTGCTGTCATTGGTTAGAGTTGCAATTGCCTTTACCCACTTAGATACAAAATCCACTGCCACTAGAATGTATTTATTTGAGTATGAGGATGGAAATGATCCTATAAAATCAATTCCCCATACATCAAATAGCTCCATTCAAGGATAAAGTTTTGTGGCATTTCATTCTTCTTTAGTAGATTTTTAACTCTCTGACATTCATCACATCTCTTCACTAGATCCCTTGTATCCTTGAAAATGGTGGGTCAGAAGAAACCACATTGTAGCACATTTGCTGCAATCCTTTTCCCTCCAAAATGTCTTCCATAGTTTGACTCATGATAATGCCAGAGAGAACTTCTTGCCCTTCTTCATATGAAATGCACTTTCGTAGTATTCCATCAGAACATCTTTTAAAGAGATGAGGTTCATCCCATATGAAGTATTTGGAGTCATTGATCAGCTTTTTTCTTATATGCTTGTTGATTTCGGAAGGTAGCTCCCCAATGGCCTTGAAGTTGGCAATATCAACAAACCAATGTGCCTCTTGAATCATCATCAAGTGTTCATCTGGAAAGCATTCATTCACATAAGGGTCGTAGGATTTATCATATTCACATAAAATTCTTAAGAGGTGGTTTGCCACTTTGTTTTTCACTTCTCTTCTATCCTTGATCTCGATGTTGAATTCTTAAAGTAGTAATCGATTCTTACTTAGTCATCAAGTACTTTAGTACTACACGGTAAGTGAAAACAGTTACTTTAAAGCCAACGAGATAAGATCTAAATTTATCAAAAGCAAACACAATGGTTAATAACTCTCTTTCAGTGGTGCTGTAATTCTTGTGTGCTTCGTTGAGGACCTTGCTAGCATAGTATATGACATAAACTAGCTTATCTTTCCTCTGTCCAACCACAGTCCCAATAACAAAGTCTGAGACATCACACATTAGCTCAAAGGATAAATCCCAATCAAGTAGAGCTATGATGAGTGCAAAGAAAAGCTTGCTCTTAAGATCTTCAAAGACAAACATGCATTCTTTGTCAAACACAAAAGGTACATCACAGACAAGTAGGTTACTTAATGGTTTAGAAATCTTTGAAAAATCTTTGATAAACTTCTTATAAAAGCCAGCATGGCCCCAAAAAACTCCTAATTGCTTTCACATTGCTAAGTGGAGGTAATCTCTCAATTACCTCTATCTTAACTCTATCCACCTCTATGTCTTTATTGGAGATTTTATGACCAAAGACTATCCCTTCGATTACCATAAAATGGCATTTTTTCTATTTTAAAACTAAGTTAGTCTCTTGACCCTCCTTAACACTAAGTCAAGGTGGTGAAAGCAATTAGGAAAAGAATTACCAAACACTGAAAAATTGTCCATAAAAACTTCAATAAACTTTTCAATCATGTCCGAGAAGATAGATAGCATACATCTTTGGAATGTGGTTGGTGCATTGCACAATGCAAAGGGTATACGTCTATAAGCAAAAACACCATATGAACAAGTAAAGGAGATCTTCTCTTAGTCTTTGGGATCAACTACAATTTGATTGTAGTCTGAGTAACCATCCAAAAAGCAATAATACTCATGCCCAACAATTCTTTCTAGCATTTGGTCGATGAAAGAAAATGGAAAGTGATCTTTTCTGGTGGCATCGTTAAGCTTCTTGTAATCTACACACATTGCCCAACCAGTGACAATTCTTGTGGAAATCAACTCATTCTCTCATTAGGCACTACAGCGATGCTTTCTTTCTTGGGTACTATCTGGATCAGACTTACCCAAGAACTATCTGAAATGGAGTATATAACCCATGCCTGCTATAGCTTTAATACATCTTTCTGCACTACCTCCTTCATTGCTGGATTTAACCTTCTTTGTGGTTGAATGGAGAGCTTGACATCCTCTTTTAGAAATATCTTGTGCATGCACATGAAAGGACTTATTCCCTTCAGATCAGAACAAGTCCACCCAATAACATCTTTATGCCTTTTTAGAACTTTAAAAAGCTCCTTCATTTGCTCCTCACTTAAGGTAGAATTGATGATCACAAGATAGGTTTCATTACTCCCCAAGTAAGCATACTTGAGATTGGGAAGTAGTGTTTTCAGCTCCAACTTGGGTGCTTCTTCTTCCTCTTTTTTTTCTTTCTAGTGTAATTGGATTACTCATGTTTTCTTTAAAAACTTCATTGCATGTTTATTGATTTCCTTCTAACACTTCCTCAAGTTTGTTTTCTTCCAAGACTTCTTGCACAGAGGACTCAATTGTATCTAGTCTCATACATTCTCCAAAAGGTTCCCTTGGATAGCTCATGACTTTGAATACATTAAACACCATTTTCTCACCATATAACCTTAGGACCATTTTTTTTTTTTTTTGCACATCAATGATTGCTCCAACTGTTGCTAGGAATGGTCTCCCTAAAATAATGAGGCATTGGTCATAAGTTCTTTCAAGAACTTAGCATAACTCCAATACTTCAGCATTTTGGTCATAAGGCTTCAAGATTTCTTTCTCCTTTGGTGGAGTGGGTGCAGGTGCTTTCTCTTCTTCTTTACTGCTTGTGTTCTTATCAATTTCGTCTTCCTGTAGTTCCTTCGAAGATGTTTCCTTCACTATCTTTCTACTTCTCAGTGTAATGGCTCTACACTCTTATCTTAGATTAGTCATAGTATCACTAAAGAATGTGTGGGTGGCCATGGGTACTTGCTTGGAGAGATACCCAACTTGTGCTTTAAATTTCTGAATTGAGGCTCCTTGATTCTGTATGTTGGATCTTACTTCTTCCTTAAATGCTTTCATGTCCCTTGACTCCTCCATAAGTTTTCCAAGCATGATCTCTATTCTTGAAAGTCTATCCTTAGAGGAGATTGTGATAGTGGGTTGGGGTTTGGAAGCTGGAAATAGTTTTTTTTGTTGGTGATGGTCAGGTTGAAAATGGCTATTTTGTAGTTGATGGTGAGGTTTGAAAGTGGTATTGTGTGAGTTTTGGTATTGCTTCTTATTGGAGGATTGCTAGTTAAAATTTTGGAATGGTTGGAGTTTTGTGTTCTGTGGTCTTGGTTTTGATTTTGTTAGCCTCCCCACCCAAAATTTTGGTAGTTTTTCCATTCAAGATTATAGGTCTTTGCATGAGAATCATTAGGTTGCCTAGAGGAATCGCCTACAAAATTTGCTTGCTTCCATTCACATTCTTCTTCTAAGTTGGCTCCTTCATGTATGGTATGGGCTGGTGCTTGAGTATTGATGGATGACACTTGTGCCACCTTCATGTGCTTAGTAAAGGTTGCTAGTTGTTGTGTGATCAGCTTGTTTTGGACTAGTAAAGCATCCATGTGATTCACCTCCATCACTCCCCTCCTTGAATGATTGCTCCTTTCAAAAGCATAATAGTATTAGTTGTTAACCACAGCCTCAATGAGTTCTATTGCGTCTTCGGGAGTTATCTTTGTGTGGAGTGAGCCTCCAAATAAATGACCTAATGACTTCTTTGCTTCTTAAGATACACCTTCATAGAAGATCTAAAGCTGCACCCATTTATTGAACATAACTGAGAATCATTTTCTCATCAAGTCTTTGTACCTTTTTTAAGCTTCATACAATGTCTTTCCATCCAATTGCTTGAATGTTTGCACCTAATGATCCTTTGAAAAAGATAGAATTTTATCAAGAATTTGTTAACCACATCATCCCAAGCAGTGAGGCTCTCTTTGGAAAAAGACTCCAACCATTTGTATGCTTTATCCCTTAGGGAGAAAGGGAATAAAAGCAATCTGTATGTGTCTTGATGGACCCCATTTATCTTCACTGTATCACTGATCCTTAAGAAAGTAGACAAATGCTCGTTGGGGTCTTCTTGAACTCCTCTAAATTGGCAGTTATTTTGAACGAGGGTGATCAACTGAGATTTGAGTTCAAAATTGTTTACATGCACATTGGGTGTGAAGATGTTACTTCCACAATTCCCAAGATTGGGATTGATGAAAGAGCCTAATACCCTTCTAACTGGTGGTGGGGCATGATTGCCAGCACCTTTTCCATAGTGGTGTTGCATTTCATCATCCATGATTAAATCTAAATCTTCTTCCATTTTTTCTTCACCAGTAACCCCCTTGCCCCTTGCTTCTCTCCTTAATCTTAGGAAAGTCCTCTCAAGTTCAAAATCAAAAGAAGTTGATGCTCCTCTCCTTCCTCCTGGCATACACAATGCAAACAAAACAAGAGAACAAAGTAAAGAGAATTGCTCTACCAAAAGAGTGTAGTTAGAGATGAGTGATGCAAAGCATCAAACAGTTAGTAGACTAAAATTGAAATGAGAAAATATACAATGAACAAGTGAATAACAATTGCTGTAATGGTAAAATGAACAAACTGAAATTCAATTGATTAACAAAATAAAAGAAAAGTGTTTAATCTGCGTATCCTCTGATTTAGTCATTGTCAATTCAAATCAATCTCCGACAACGACGTCATAAACTTGGTGACGGAAAACGTATCACTACAATTTTCCTCTGGCAGGTATACCGAATTGTCGACAAGTAATAACTCACTTAAAGTGAGGTCAATCCCACAGAGATTGATAGATTGAGCAACTTTAGTCAATTGGATATTCTAGTCAAACAGATCATTAAGAGTATTGAGTGGCAGTAAAATAAATGACTGAATTGTAAATGAGCTTGAAAGTAAATGACTGAATTAAAAGGCATTAATGTAAAGAGCTGAAAATTTAAATGAGATAAAGTAAAGAAAGCAATAGAACAAGAAATTTAAATGACTGGAATGTAAAGAGGAATGGGGTTGGTTAACAGAAATTAAGCAAAACTAAAAATGGGAAGATAAGAATAGTGAAGATTCATTGGGTTCAAGAAATATTGCATTCTCTAGATCAACACATTCTCATCTCTTTTTCAATCATGCAACTCATTAATCTTTTGGCAATCATGAGTGATCGAATCTCAATCCCTTGGTGATTCAGTCTCTCTAAACTTGAACAATTGTCAATTTCTTGATCTAATTGCTCATAAGAAGAAATGAAGATTAATTCTTGATTATACCACACTTTTTTAAATTCAAATAATGGTTAGATTACATGTTACTATATCCAATCCAAAAACCCAAATCTATTCAAGTATGAGAAAGAGCTTCAAGCATGATTCTTTGATTCCTTTTCCAAGGATCACATAGAATTCAAATACATTCAATCTCTTTCCAAGATAATTGAATACTTGAATGAAGAACAAAATTCTTTCTAATAAATCAAAGAGAGATGAAGAGAAGAAGAAAGTAAAAATTACTATTGATCCATCAAATTACAATAAAGCTCCCTCCCCCAATGAAATGAGGTTTAATGGATCATAGCTCTCTTATAAAGAATATTCTAAAATTGGAAATGCATAAAACTGGAAATTCAACTAAGTACAAATAAGTAGAAAAGTGATCTAAAGTGTAGCGTGGATCTCTAAAAACCGAAATTCCGAGTCCTCTTTTAAGTTCAAAGCTCCATCTATTTATAATGCCTCCCCACGTCTTCACTTGATGCTCTCTCTTTTGGGCCTTCAAACTTGTGCTTTTTGGCGCTACACCTGGCACTTGTTGCTGAGCGTGAAAAATGAGCGCCAGGTAAATAATTACCATTGTGTGTACGTATCTAAGGGTTGTGCGTACGCATCCTCGCGAAATCCACCATTGTGCGTACGCACAAGTCTTCAATTCTTTCTTGGAGTAGCATCGAAGATGCTTGCTTGTGAGCATGACTGGCGAGCGCTGGGGCGAGCGTGACACCTCCAGGAGAGCGCTACGCTTGCTAGTGAGCAAGAGTGGAGAGCGCCAAGCACTTTGGTACTGGCGCTCTTGAGTGAGCATGTGTGCAAGCGTGAGTGGGAAGCGCCAGGCACTTCGATACTGGCGCTCTAGAGTGAGCGTGTGTGCAAAAGTGAGTGGAGAGCGCCAGGCACCTTGCTGCCTCTCCAAAGGCTGAGACCTATTCCCTATCCCATCTTTCTACTTCTTTTATTTTCTTTCCTTTTCCTTTTCTTTTATTTCTTTTTGCTCGAGGGCGAGCAAAATTCTTAAGTTTGGTGTTGGAAGGTCCACTTTGTACTCCTCATGGCACCAAAAACTGAAGCATCCTCAAGGAAAAGAAAAGGAAAAGCCCCCACCTCCGAGCCATGGGAGACTACAAGATTTCTCACCAATGCCCATCAAGACCATTTCTATGATGTGATGAGGAAGAAGAAGGTGATTTCCGAGATCCCCTTCATGCTAAAAGACGGTGAATACTCGAAAATCCTGTACCAAGTTTTGAAACGGGATTGAGAAATTCTGACCAATCCCGTGATCGAGAAGGGCACATTGATGGTGCAAGAGTTTTATGCCAATGCTTGGGTCACAAAAAGGTATAATACAAGCGTGAACCCAGAGCCAAAGAATTGAGACACTATGGTCAGAGGGCACATTCTGAATTTTAGCGCTGGAAGTGTGAAGGTGGCGCTACAATTGCCAGAGCCACGAAATGACCCCTACTCGAAGGGTTAGCACTAACCAAAGGTTGGAACAAGTTCTTGCTAATATCTGCGTGCCTGGAGCTCAGTGGAGGAATGATGCTCAGGATAAACCTTACCAACTGGGTAAATTTTAGCTTAAGCCAGCGGTTAGAGGATGGTTGGAGTTCATCCAACGTTCGATCATCCCTACGGGTAACTGCTCTGAGGTTACAATCGAGATAGCAGTGATGATTTACTACATTATGCTCAGCAATGAGGTGGAGGTACATAAAGTGATCGCTCAAAAGATTTACAAAATAACTGACAAACCCTCCACTCAAGCAAGGCTGGCATTCCCTAATCTCATCTACGGCCTCTGTGTAGCAGCTGGAACTCGCATTGAGGATGATACCTCGATCGACGTCGAGAGACCAATCACAAGGGTATGGAGCATGGACAAAGACCACAACAAGAGCCAATTCAACCACCTCCACAAGATCTTCCGGAGATACCTTAGGGGATATACTTTCCTCCCCGAGATTACTAGGATCAGTTGACCACAGGAGAGCTATCTTCATCTGTTGCTGAGATGAGGATGGAACATAGAGATCATACTTGTATCATGTTTCTTTGTGACCCAGGCGTTGGCATAAAACTCTTAGCACCATGAATGTGTCCATCTTAGTCACGGGATTTGCTAGAATTTTTAGAAAAACAAAGTTTAGAAAAGTGCAGAAAAAGAAGCTAAAATTTATTTATTGCTTTTGCATTCACGTTTATGGTGACTAGTTACCATTGGAAAATTAGGTGAAAATTTTTTTTTTTTCTACCAATCTTACCCTTCATTTTTTTTTTCTAAAAAAGGGCACTAATAACGATTACTTTCATGGCTTCCCAATAGTTCTTCCTAGTTCCTAGTTCTTCGTAGTTCGTTGTTCTAATTTTTTTTTCATCAAAATCTTTCATATTTGTTTCAATCAATTTGTTTCGATCACTAACAAGGTGAATATTTTATTTTTTTATTATTTTTAGTATTCTCTTTCATATTTTAATGTTTATGTTTTTTTATGCACATGATATATGTTAATGAATTTTATGAAATTTTTATTATTTTTTATCTATATGAATTTTTTTTCTATTCTTTAATGTACTCTGTTTTCATTTTATATAAAAAAAAATTATTTGAATTTGTAAAATTTGTAATTATAATTATTATATACTACATTTATTATCAAAATTTTGTATAATATGATGATCTTATCTAAAAGAACAAAATAAATAAAAAACTAATTATAAATAACAATAAAATCATAAATAATGAAAATTTATAGTTTAAAATAATACTAAATTAAAGAATATTGATAGTACTAAAAAATTTATAGAATATTTTCTTTTTGTTTGACATTATAAAATTTATTGTACTCTCATATTTTTATAGTGTTATTACATTGTTCAAGATTGATCGTGCTTCTTGTGCAAACAACATTTATCTTAATATAATTCATTTTTATATAAAAATTGTTAAAATATAAATCACGTTAACACAAATTTACTTTTCATTAAAATCAATTTTACAAAATAAATTTTATACGAACTCCCATTTGCAAATTGTAATTTGTAAACAGAGGTTTATATAAAAGTAAGTTTGAAAAATTTTGATTAAGAGTGAGTTGGTATTAAAACAGTTTATGTTTGGTAATTTTCATTCAAAATAGATTATAGTAAAGTAAATATTATTTGGATTACATTATTTAAAATTATTTTTAGATAAAAAATTACAAAACAAAACATAAATTTAAATAATCATTTTATATTATCTTATAATTTTATTTTAGATATTTAAATACATTTTAATATTTTTTTTAGTACTCTCAATATTTTTTATTCTAATAAAATTATAATAAAAAGCAAAAAAATATTACATACAAAAAAATAACATTAACAGTTAAAAAATTCATATAAACAAATAATAATAAGCATTGTTATCAAAACCAAACCAGACTAGCTAGTTCAACCGAAAAATCAATGAACCGATAGTCTGGCCGGTTTAATTAGTAATTTTGACTAGACCTGCTATTGAACCAGTCGACAGCGGTCAAACCCATTGAAAACTGACCAATTCGCACTCCAAACTGAACTAGACCCGCACGGGTCCACGATGCACCCATAGGCCGCCAATCCATGGTAGGAGCTTCCGTCCAATATACTCCAAAAATGGCATGATTTGAACCGCCGGCAGCTTGCTTCTCAACATTTTTAGTGACAAAAATTAACTATGTAATAAACTATGAGTGAAATTTTTTTTTTATCCTTTTAAGCATGGATTGACATGAATACCAAACAAGTAACAACACATAATATATAAACATATTGATATATTAATATTGATTGTATTATCTTTTGTTTAAAAAAATATTTTGTACTCCTGACTAATTTATTATTTCTTTTTGCATCATAAATTATATCTAAGAATTGATATTTGATTGTTATTAATATATTTTTTAAAATATGTATTTAATTTTTAATTTTATTTCTATAATTTTATATTTTTATTTAATTATGATCGGATCAACCGGATAAATCAATGACTTATCGGTTGAACCAATAACCTAGTGACCCAGTCGTATGACTGGATCAATCACCGGTTCGGTTCTGATAACTATGATAATAAGAGTTTTATAAAAAAATAATATGCATGGGAGAGTATTGAAGAAAAAACATTATAAAACAAATAATAAATATAGGAATAATGAAGGACAAAATTGGTACATAAAAAATTTTTTCAATCCATCCTAAAAGAGTGAATGCAAAAAATTCCAAATCCTAAGCTATATCAAACTAAACACCGAAATGACCAAAAAACAAGTTCAAGGTTATAATCAAACTCCAAGATTATAACCCTAAGCTTCATTCATAATTCATACTCCAATTATGATTTATATAATGAAACTCCAAGACATAAATTCAAACTCGCTCATATTTTTAATCAAAATTCCAAATCCTAAATCAAATTTAATATTCCTACTATAATCAAACTCACTCATGTTTATAATCAAACTTCATGATCCACGTATAATCAAATGTACATAAAGTTATATAACTTACCACATAATTGTTTTTTTCTTTTCTTAGTCATCCATCAACGGTCATGGTATGAAATGGATCCAACACAACTTCTTGTTAAGAACATCCAAAACCTTTGTCCTAATCATAACACAATCGCTTGAGGCAACCATTAATCACTTAGCCCGTGTTGTCAACATATTTCAGCACAACTTCTACCGGCAAACCAATGACATCCTGAACTTGTTCCAGCATCACCATATCCTGAAACAAGATTGAAAACAAAGTGATAATCATTTTCCTAAAACCAAGTGGTGTGTCAAAAATGAACTATATTCATTTCAAACCAAACTCGGTTCTTGCATCAGATCATGAAAGCATCAGCTCAAATTGCAAAAGATGTAATTTATCTTTTCTTTTCTTCACTCAAAAACCCCTCAATCCAAAGAAATTAAGAAAAAAATTAAAACACATGGCATTTAAGTATTGAACATCTTTCTAGAAAACCTTATATAATACCATCATTATTTCATGTAAGTGTCCACGTTGCATAGCCTAAAAAAGAAAGATAAACAAGCTAATCAACATGTTCCAACCTTGACAGAGATGATACACAAAAAATGCATCATACAGGGGTAACGTTGGGTTATACTGATGTAGCTGGTCATGGGAGGTGCAGAGAAACTTCAGAGACATCTCCGCACTACATTACCAGCAATTTTTGCCAAAAAATGGTTCCACTTGGAAGCTTTCAATAATTAAGCATCAACAGACAATACAAACACTATTCACTGAGAACACAAATAAAGAGAAAAGAAATGTATCGAAAAGCGAAAAGGCAGATTCCATGAGAGAGGAACCCAACTTGATATATTCGATTTACTTTGATCTAGCTGGCTATATGACTTATGTATCAAATCACCATATGCAATTCATCCCAACCCAATGGGTGTAGCACACATCGACACTTTTTAACCAGCAACATTTAGCTCTTCCGGATGCAACTGAATCCCAGAAGCAAATAATAGGTACATAAAGCACTACACAGAAATCACCATACAATCATAAATTAATTACTCTTGAAGTATGTCTTCAACGAAACGATTACTCCCAAACATCAAATCTGCCACAATGTATGCATTATAAAATCAATGAAAACAAATTTAATTAGCAAATAGATCACAACTTGATCAAAACTGACATGAAAAATGGTGGCCATTTGCAGCTTAACACAAAAAGTAAGCAAAGCTTCAAAGCACATACAGACACTGCCCCTTTTCTTAAGATCATGTTTCCCCTTCTTCACAGGGCCATCACCATGTCGCCAACTCACGCACAAAAGACAATCGCTCAGCCATTAATCCCTTTCATTATATTTAGTAACCACCAGAAAACCTGGTTACATCCTAAACTTCACACAGCAGTTACTCAGACATCCTGAAACACAAATTCAAAATAGTGTATCAACATTTTCCTATAACCAAGTGGTAGCTATCAAAATGGAAAAAAATATTTATATCAATCCAACTTCAGTTTTGGAATTAGGTCCTGAGATATCAAAATGCAAAATTAATTTTGGAAAATGCAACTTTTTTCCAGTCATTCATATTTTACTCAAAACTCATCCAATAAAAGAAAAAAATAGCGGCAGAGTGAAGCAAACGAGAGTGAAATCTTTAAGAGAACATTTTTGTTGCAACGTTTAATCTCAATTAGCAAGATTAAATTTTGATGGGGTAGCAAGAGCATATTGTTAGCCAAAAGCATTTAGAATCAGATTTAGCGAAAGACCAAGAGGAAATTTTGATTTAGCATTACCGGATAGTGAATCATAAAATTTAATCAAGACCCAAAATTTGTTATGCAAACTATTTTCAGCAGAAACATCATCATAAGCAAAAATAAACTTAAATCAAGATAATTATACGGAAACTTATGCTACTACCACTCCACAACTACTTTCAAAACAGTGGAGTGAAACACGTAAAAAAAAATATTGATCCGGACCAAAAACTTAAAACTTCTCATTACGTGCATCATTAAAAGCCAAAAAAAAAAAAACATGAACATAGTTTGACATGAGGGGGTAGAAAGATAGTTACGCCTTCAGGTTGTGACATCAAGCTCAATGAGTGTGGAAAGAGGTGGATTCTTCTCGATCTCAACTCCAAACATCTCATAGGATTTAATGGCAGTTTCCTTTGGCATAAGGTTCAGAAACAAGAGAGATAAAAGCAGAGGAACAATAATTGAAGGAACAAGAACATTCAAGAACCAAATTTCCTTTGAGGTAGGCATAGCTCTATTCCCAAATTGGGGATTTTTTTTCTTTCTGTGTGTGGGTGTGTTCGAAAAGCCCTATACAGAAACTTTTAATGCGTCTACGGCAGTGCCTATCGTGAGATGCGCCGTCCGGCAAGAATGAGAGATGAAGGAAGGGATAGAAAGAAGATGCAGCTCTGTTAGGGTTTGTGTGTGGAGAGGGTGAGAGACTTGAATAAAGCAAGAGGCGAGACGAGGCTTTGTTAGAATTTGGAACAATTTTTTTAAGTTCTTTTTTAAAAAATTATTTAAATAATAAATATTTATATTAAAAATAATTTATAAATAAGTTATTTTATATTCGATTTTTTAATTTTAAAAATATTTATTTAAAAAAATATAATAAAAAATTTTTTAATTATTTTTTTTATTTTTTATAAATATTTAAATAATTTTTTAAAAAGTTACAATTTAATTTTAAAAATTATACAAAACATTAATATTATTATTTTTTATAAATCAAAAATAAAAAAATAACTTCTAAAACTTTTCAAATACACCATTAAACTTAAATATATTGCTGAGGTTACATGACCCTATTTTAATTTAAATATAGAGACAACAATGGAGTTGGACTAGGATATGGAGAACACACAAGTGCTTTACATCCGTGTGGTGTTAGAGTACACAAGTGGGTGTGAGTTATGAGAGAAGGGGATAGTGAATCAAATAGCGTAATTCTTCAATACGTGTGTTACACACACTTTCCTTTAGACTTAATTCGCCCCCACCAATGTACAATAGTGTGCAAAATGGGTTACTGGCGAATTTTCTGTAAGATACAATGAAGAACACTTGACTTGTTTATGTACTCACACACAGTCAAGTCTTACACTAAATGATAATTTACAGAATAATATTCTCTATTCTTTCTTTTGCGCATAAAGAAAGTATTGAAATGGATTGTGCAGCAATAATGAAATGAGGAAAATTTATAGAGACGGAGTACATGTAACATGCAGCTACGTACTCAACAGGCACAACTTTTCAAACAGTTACAACCTTTCAACAAACATAACTATTCAAATAATTGTAACCTTTTAACAGGCATAACTTTTGAATAAGTCACAACTCTATGAAGAGGTGTAACTCTTCAAAATAGCTTTTCACATATTTTGAAAATATATCTCACAATCCCCCCACCATTTTCAAAATTTCTTTTCAATCCTATCATTCTTGAAGTTTTATGCTTTCAGTAGAGGTATCTTGCGATTTGAACTTTTACCTAGTAACCAGTGGTATTCACTCATCCGAATTTAAAATGGCAGACAAGTTTTGAACCATTTAACTCATATGAATAACCGTGTACTGATGACACATAAAATTTCGGTATCATTTAGATGTTATATTAAATATGACACATTTAGTATACTACATGACCTTGTGTCTTGTATCATTTCGTGAGTGCTTTAAGAGTAAAATCTTAACTCTAAGAACCAGCCTCAGTTCACACTCATATAGGTAGACTCTATCAAAAGTATCTCATAACTAAATACTTCAGCAATAATGTACTTGCTATAGGTCTATTAAGAGCAAATCTCATCATGTTCCTTTATACCATTATGGTTCCAAATACTTTTTACTTGGGATGAAAGAAATAATTATGAGTACTTGTAATTACTCTAATAGTATACTTTACCGCATTGAACTCAAGACTTGATGTTACTCAAGTGTGAGTTGGGTTTCCACCATTGGTAATTATTTAAAATACAGATTTTAGTCCCATCCCTTTTGATGTTTTAAACACCAAATTTCTTGTCAATCCTTTCGTCAAAGGATCTGCAAGATTTTGTTTTGACCTTATAAAATTTATAGATATAACTCCATTACCAATAAGGTTTTTAACATAGCTATGTCTTACTCCAATGTGCCTAAATTTTCCATTATAAACTTGGCTATAAGCCTTTGATAATGTTGCTTAACTATCACAATGTATAGAAATTGGTGCCATTGGTTCTGGCCAAACTGAAATTTCATGTAATAAATCTCTAAGCCATTTAGCTTCCTTGCTTGCTACTGCCAAGCAACAAATTCTGAAGTGGTTTGATGAATAAAATCAGTGGACTCAAAACAACTAGGATTATAATATTCTCCTCCACACTCAGACCGTAAGCATTTAATAAAGGTTTTATGTTGCAATTCAAATTTGGTTTTAAAAATCTTAAATTTATTCAAGACTTCATCTTTCGAATGCATCAAATATATATAACAATATCTACTAAAATCATCAATAAAAGTTACAAAATATTTCTTTTCACCTATAGTAGGCCAACCATACAAATCACATACATCAGAATGTACTAATTCTAATAACTTTGAATTTCTTTGTACTCTTTGAAAAGAAAATCTTGTTATTTTGGTTAACATACAAGTTGTGCATACATCTGAATTTTTAATTGATTTTGGAATAAGATCATATTTTATCATATCATTTAATTTATGAAAATTAACATGTCCTAAACGATTATGAAATAAATCAAAGGACTCAACAATATAAACAGAAACATTATTATTATTATTATTATTATTATTATTATTATTATTATTATTATTATTATTATTATTATTATTTACAATATTCAATTTAAACATATTCTCACATAGATATCCTTTACCAACAAACACTCCACCCTTAGACAGAATAAATTTGTCTCCTTTAAATACAGACTTAAACCCATACTTGTTAAGTAGAGGGACATAAACTAAATTTTTTCTGACTTCGGGTACATAATATACATCAGTAAGAGTCAGTACTCTTCCAGAAGTGAATTCAAGTTCCACCATTCCTTTGCCCATTACCTGAATAGTTGATGCATTTTCCATGTACAGAATAGTCCCATTCTCTTCTTTGAATGTCTTGAAAAAATATCTATTCTTGCATACATGTTGAGTTGCACTAGAATCTATCCACTATGATCCAATGTCTTTAATCATGTTGATCTCAGAAATTACAGCAATAAGATTATGTTTTATTGCTGTGTCGTTCTTTTCTTTCTTCTTTTTTAAGAAATGACATTCTTTCTTAAAATGTCCTAGTTTTCCATAATGAAAACAATTTCTTTTCTTTTTATTCTTTCTGAAATCACCATTGTTACCTTAAAATTTATTAAAATCTCGGTATCTCTTTTTGTTGGGCTTGTTAGATTTTCTATCTTCCATTATGTGAAGATTAGCATGAGCACTTTGCTCTTTAGTATCATCTTGTTTACGATACTCTTCTTCAAGACGAAGGTGATTACTTAATTGCTCAAGAGAAACATCATCCTTTCTATATTTCATAGTTCTTTTGAATTTTTTCCATGATGGAGGGAGTTTGTCAATAATTGAAGATACAATGATGGTATCATACATGTGCATGTTATGTTGCTTAAAATTATTTAAAATACGCTCAATTTCATGCAGTTGTTCCATGACAGATCTACCATCAACCATCTTATAATTATTAAAGCGAGTGACAAGAAAATTCTTACTTGTTGCGTTCTCAGTCATATATTTTGTCTCTAATTTGTCCTATAGTTCTTTTGCGCTCCCAACATTTTGATAGACATCAAATAGTGCATCAGCCATGCCATTAAGTATGTGCCCGGTGCATATATAGTCATCGTTGTCCTATTTTTGCCTGGCTCGTGTTTTTACAATGGCCTCTTCTTCAACTTTTGGTGGTCTTGGTATGGTAAGAACATATGCCACTTTTAGTGTTGTGAGAAGGAAGTGCATCTTCTTTTGCCATCGTATGAAATTTCTACCATCAAATCTTTTTAACTTGACAAAATTTGACGTCATCTCCTTAATTGATGCAGCAGCCATTTTTGTTTTATTGGTGAATAATTAAGCCTAAAGATTGTGAGTTATGAGAGAAGGGGATAGTGAATCAAATAGCGTAATTCTTCAAGGCGTATGTTACACACACTTTCCTTTAGGCTTAATTCGCCCCCACCAATGTACAATGGTGTGTAAAATGGGTTACTGGCGAATTTTCTGTAGAATACAATGAAAAACACTTGACTTGTTTATGCACTCACACAGTCAAGCCTTACACTAAATGATAATTTATAGAATAATATTCTCTATTCTTTCTTTTGCGCATAAAGAAAGTATTGAGATGGATTGTGCAGCAATAATGAAATGAGAAAAATTTATAGAGACAGAGTACATGTAACATGCAGCTACGTACTCAACAGACATAACTTTTCAAATAGTTACAACCTTTCAACAGACATAACTATTCAAATAATTACAACCTTTTAACAGGCACAACTTTTGAATAAGTCAACTCTATGAAGAGATGTAACTCTTCAAAATAGCTTTTCACATATTTTGAAAATATATCTCACAGTCGGATCATGCGAGTTCCTGCTTGGTAAACGGACGGTCCGAGTTGTTAAGGGCAAAACGCACGGTCCGAGTTGTGACGCCCCAGACACACATACGTTTCACCTTCCGATTGGTGAATGTGCTGTGACGCTTGAAGATGTGACTATAATTCTTGATCTTTCGATGGACGGTCTTCCAGTCACAGAGATGACAATGAGTAATTTTGAAGCCTTGGAGGTGGAGTGTTTACCCCAATTTGGAGTTGCACCGCGTAAGTCAGACTGTAGAGGAAGCTGCATAAAACTAACGTGGCCGCGGGATCTAAAAGGAAATTTACAGTTGACTGATGAAAACAATATACAGAGGTACGTGAAGTGCCACATTATGTTGTTGATCGGGACGATCTTGTTTGGGATAAGTCTGGGGCATCTGTGCGCTGGAAGTTTCTACCTTTGCTTCGTGATTTTGGCAGTATTGGACAGTATAGTTGGGGATCGGCATGTCTAGCACACCTCTACAGGGTATTATGTAGGGCATCTCGTTTTGACTGTAAGGAAATCGATGGTCAGTTAACACTTCTGCTTGGTTGGGCTTGGATCCGACTACCATATCTAGCGCCGCTTCCTAGGGAACTCCGCAGTTTTCCACTTGCAAATAGGTAATATTATGTTACATTTACCCCGTATCTTCAAATTTAGAATCTAATTGTGTTAATGAAATATGTCATATTAGGTGGCGTAATTGTGAGCGTGGAGACTGACGATATAAATATCTTATGCTTACTCACTTTAGGAAGGCCTTTGATGAATTTCAGGAAGGCCAGGTGTGTTTTCATTAAAGAAGTGCTTGTTTTGGGTTTAGTGTCAGTGTAAATCTTATTCTCATTGTTATTGTTATTGTTATTGTTATTGTTATTGTTATGTGGGTTGTAATAATGAATTTCCTTTATTTTTCTCAGTTTGTGTGGGTTGCTTATGTTGTGTATCGCGTGGATCCGAACATAATTCCTGCAGACATTCAGTCGGTTGCGTGGAGCGCTAAGGTGTCATTGGTATCTTTTGAATGCATCGAGTGGCATGCAACAGATAGGTATAGGCGACAGTTCGGTTTTGTTCAGGGAATTCCTCATCAGGAACGGAATCTGGACAAGGCGCATTGATAAGTCCTGACTGGTCCTAAGAATCTTAACTGGGCCACAGCCACGACTCATTCATTTTGGGTGATGCAGTGTAGGGGTGGAAACAGGCCAGGCCAGGCCAGTCTTTGCTGTTTACAAGCCTGGCCTGTCATACAGTTAATTGGCATGAGCCTGGCCTGCAGCCTGTTATAGGCTCATTATAAAGTACTAGGCCTGGCCTGTTATGCAGCCTGGCCTGGCCTGAAGCCTGTTAAAAGGCCTGATAATTTTTTTTATAAAAATAAAAATATTATTTAAAAAAATTATTTTTTAATAAAAATATTTATATGTAATATGTCATATATTTAATATTTATAAAAAATTTTAAACTTTTAACGTATTTAAAATATACAAAAATATCTCATAATTTTGTTATAATAAATAATTATTTATATATTTAATTATATTTTAACATGCCCAGGCAGGCCTGATAGGCCAATAAGGCTAATTTGTGAGTCTGGACCTGTGCCTATTTTATAACAGGTTAGGCCAGGTCAAGCCAAACACAGGCCACGCTACAGGCCACTGGCCGGCCGCCTGGCCTTTTTCCACCCCCTAATGCAGTGGACAAACAGGTATAACCATGTTCTTACTGAGCTTCCCATGCCTTCACAGCATCCCTTGGATACTTACATGTACTGGTACCGAACAAAATTTGGGAACCATTTGAACTTGTCGAATCTTGTGGTTCAAGAGAATGATGAGGGTAATCAGGATATGGATGATGACAATGAAGATCAAGAGCCACAATCACTGCCAGCATCACCTCCAAATCCACTTCCACAAGAACAACCTCAGTCCTCAAGCCAGTATGTACCTCAAACACAGTTGACCCCGTCGTACCCAATACATCAATAGTATTGGGGTATGTCACAATTTGACTCAGGAGAAGGAGCTTCTTTTAACCAGTTACTTAGGTTCATGGCTGCAGATGCAGGACAATCACAATATGGCCATCAGCCTGAGTTCATGGCGGGTAGGTATTCCTTGGACGCGAGGCATCCGTGCCGGACTTCGTCGGGTGCTTCTGGAGGGTTCGTATCTGTTGACTCTAGTAGAAGTGACGGTGGACGCAAAATTATTAATAGTCAAAACCCTAACCGTGTTTCTATGGGTTTTATTGATGAAAATGCTAAGACACTTAAGCAAGAGACCGATGGGTATCTAGTAGATGGCCCAGATGACGAAGACGACGATGAGGAGGATGAAATAGAGGAGTCTGACAAGGATGAAGAATCCCATAATGATGGTATTATATTGTATATTTTGCTTTACTTGTTTAATCAGTTGATTATCTTGTATTTATAAATGGTATCTCTGTTTGGTTTGACTAAATGATATACTTGTTTGGTTGGTTGAACATATTATATTGATATGTGGTATCTCTAATGGTTTGATTACTTTATATACTTTATCTAATTATTTAATTAAATTGTATACAGGTGAGGTACGTACTCTGAATGACATAGGCAAAGGTTACAATTTAAGGGTTGATCCATCGCGTCGTAGCGCTAGTTGGTACACTCCATCTGTGTTCAAAAAGGCCGTCAAGAGATGCAAAAATCTTGTGAAGGATGTAAAATGGACAATGAGAAAGTAATTATTGTGTAGTTAACTTCTTTATGTATTAATTACCTGTTCTATGTTTGATTACTATCTATGTCATGGACTACTTGGACATGTTATAATGTTTCAGATATCATAATATAATGCTTCAAATATCATAATATATTAAAATGTTTGGACAATTCATAAAGTCGCATGTGTCACATGATAGATTGTCATAAGTTACAATGTTTCAAAGATCATAATACATGAATCTACTGAGCATCTCTATCGGTATTTGCACCAGCTGACTAACAGCATTGCTACGATTGTGTCCCTTAGCCCCACATAGTCTACATCGCCTGGGACGACGTAACATTCGCATGTCCATCTCATTCAAGAAGTGCGTCATCCTGGGGCGACCTTTGGTAACGCATCTCAGGTACGGATTCGGTACGAATCGAGGCCCGTTGTAAGCAGGCCATGTAGTAGGATTCCCTAGTGGCCTAAACCTAGCTCGGTACACCGCCGAACTTGATCCATCTTATACACATGATGCACATACACTTGCCAATCCGGTCGTTGATTTGCACAACATCCAAACATATGTCGACAAGGAATCCAGTCCACCTGGAACTCACCACAGTCACATCGTTGACGACGGAGGTCGACAGCATACTCCAGTCCACTTGGCTTCTCACGCACTTCAAAGACCTCATTCTGCCGGTCGAAGCAATTAACCTGGATGTTTCCTGATGCAAGTTAGTTTGCATGCAACTTTGAGGTCACGAGCTCAGAAAAAACATGGCCAGCATTAATCCGTGCTTCCGCATCGGGTCTTTTTCGGGTGAACAACTCGTTAAGCCTGTAGAATGTTGCCTTCACAAGTGCAGTAATGGGGAGATTGCGTGCACCCTTCAAGACTGAGTTGATGCATTTCACTAGGTTCGTCGTCATTTAACCCATCGGTAGCCACCATCAAATGCCAACTGGTATGCGAAATTATTACTCAGGTTGTGAATTATTGTTCGAAATTGATTCCCTAGCGATGGCACCAAAAACGGATGCACAGAACCATGGTCTAAACATATCTTCACAACTTCGCATAACTGACCAGCAAGTGCACTGGGTCGTCCAAGTAATACCTTACGTGAGTAAGGGTCGAATCCCACGGAGATTGTTGGTATGAAGCAAGCTATGGTCACCTTGTAAATCTCAGTCAGGCGAATATAAAATAGCTATGTAGTTTTCGAAATTTAGTAATAAAAGAAGGATAGAAATACTTATGTAGATCATTGGTGAGAATTTCAGATAAGCGTATGGAGATGCATTCGTTCCTCTGAACCTCCACTTTCCTGCTGTCTTCATCCAATCCGTCTTACTCCTTTCTATGGCTGGCTTTGTGTAAGGATGTCATCGGTGCCAATGGCTACTTTCAATCCTCTCAGGAAAATGGTCCAAATGCTCTGTCACAGCACGGCTAATCGTCTGGAGGCATCACCCTTGTCGTTGGTTGCATCCTATTCCTCTCTGTGAAAATGGTCCGATGCGCTGTCACTGCATGGCTAATCATCTTGGAGGTTCTCGATCATACTGGAATAAAATTTACTATCCTTTTGCGTCTGTCACTATGCCCAGCACTTGCGAGTTTGGAGTTCGTCACAGTCATTCAATCCCAGAGTCCTACTCGGAATACCACGGACAAGGTTTAGACTTTCCGGACTCTCATGAATGCCGCCAGCAATCTAGCTTATACCACGAAGATTCTGATTAAGAGATCTAAGAGATACTCATTCAATCTAATGTAGAACGGAAGTGGTTGTCAGGCACGCGTTCATAGGGAATGATGATGATTGTCACGTTCATCACATTCAGGTTGAAGTGCGAATGAATATCTTAGAAGCGAAATAAGATGAATTGAATAGAAAACAGTAGTACTTTGCATTAATCTTTGAGGAACAGGAGAGCTCCACACCTTAATCTATGGAGTGCAGAAACTCTACCGTTGAAAATACATAAGTGATAATGGAGTTCATTGGTCTCGGCCCCAGAGGGGAACCGGAGTAACCAAGACTACAAATACAATAATAAAAAGTTCTATTTATAATAAACTAGTCACTAGGGTTTACAGAAGTAAGTAATTGATGCATAAATCCACTTTTGGGGCCCACTTGGTGTGTGCTTGGGCTGAGCTTGAAGTCTACACGTGGAGAGGTTATTCTTGGACTTGAACGCCAGCTTTTGTGCCAGTTTGGGCGTTGAACTCCACTTTGCAACTTGTTTCTGGCGCTGGATGCCAGAATTGGGCAGAGAGCTGGCGTTGAACGCCAGTTTTCATCGTCTAAACTTGGGCAAAGTATAGACTATTATACATTTCTGGAAAGCCCTGGATGTCTACTTTCCAACGCAATTGGAAGCGCGCCATTTTGAGTTCTGTAGCTCCAGAAAATCTATTTTGAGTGCAGGGAGATCAGAATCCAACAACATCAGCAGTCCTTCTTCAACCTCTGAATCTGATTTTTGCTCAAGTCCCTCAATTTCAGCCAGAAAATACCTGAAATCACAGAAAAACACACAAACTCATAGTAAAGTCCAGAAATGTGAATTTAACATAAAAATTAATGAAAACATCCCTAAAAGTAACCAGATTCTACTAAAAACATACTAAAAACAATGCCAAAAAGCGTATAAATTATCCGCTCATCACAACACCAAACTTAAATTGTTGCTTGTCCCCAAGCAACTGAAAATCAAATAGGATAAAAAGAAGAGAATATACTATAAATTTCAAACTATCAATGAAACATAGCTCCAATTAAATGAGCGGAACTTATAGCTTTTTGCCTCTTGAATAGTTTTGGCATCTCACTTTATCCATTGAAGTTTAGAATGATTGGCATCTATAGGAACTCAGAGTTCAGATAGTGTTATTGATTCTCCTAGTTTAGTATGATGATTCTTGAACACAACTATTTTATGAGTCTTGGTCGTGGCCCTAAGCACTTTGTTTTCCAGTATTACCACCGGATACATAAATGCCACAGACACATAATTGGGTGAACCTTTTCAGATTGTGACTCAGCTTTGCTAAAGTCCCCAATTAGAGGTGTCCAGGGTTCTTAAGCACACTTTTTTTTTTTTGCTTTGGACCTTGACTTTAACCGCTCAGTCTCAAGTTTTCACTTGACACCTACACGCCACAAGCACATGGTTAGGGACAGCTTGGTTTAGCCGCTAAGGCCAGGATTTTATTCCTTTAAGCCCTCCTATCCACTGATGCTCAAAGCCTTGGGATCCTTTTTATTTGCCCTTGCCTTTTGGTTTTAAGGGTTATTGGTTTTTTGCTCTTGCCTCTTGGTTTTAAGAGCTTTTGGCTTTTTCTGCTTGCTTTTTCTCTTTCTTTCTATTTTTTTCGCCCTTTTTTTTTTCTGCAAGCTTTGTTCTTTGCTGCTTTTTCTTGCTTCAAGAATCATTTTTTTGATTTTTCAGATTATCAAATAACATGTTTCCTAGTAATCATTCTTTCAAGAGCCAACATATTTAACATTCTTAAACAACAACTTCAAAAGACATATGCACTGTTCAAGCATACATTCAGAAAACAAGAAGCATTGTCACCACATCAATATAACTAAACTAAGTTCAAGGATAAATTCAAAACTCATGTACTTCTTGTTCTTTTGAATTAAAACATTTTTCATTTAAGAGAGGTGATGGATTCATAGGACATTCATAACTTTAAGACAAAGTTACTAACTACTAATGATCATGTAATGAAGACACAAACATAGATAAGCACTTAACATAGAGAAAACGAAAAACAGAAGAAATAAGAACAAGGAATGAATCCACCTTAGTGATGGTGGCGTTTCCTTCTTGAGGAACCAATGATGTCCTTGAGCTCTTCTATGTCTCTTCCTTGTCTTTGTTGCTCCTCCCTCATTGCTTTTTGATCTTCTCTAATTTCATGAAGGATGATGGAGTGCTCTTGATGTTCTACCCTTAATTGTCCCATGTTGGAACTTAATTCTTCTAGGGAGGTGCTGAATTGCTCCCAATAGTTTTGTGGAGGAAAATGCATTTGAGGCATCTCCGGGATCTCATGGTGATGAGCTTCCTGCGCCTCTTGAGCTCCATGAATGGGCTCTCTTGCTTGCTCCATCTTTTTCTTAGTGATGGGCTTTTCTTCCTCAATGGGAATGTCTCCTTCTATGGAAGCTCCAGCTGAGTAACATAGATGGCAGATAAGATGAGGAAAAGCTAGCCTTTCCCCAGGAGAGGGCTTTTCGGCTATTTTGTAGAGTTCAAGGGAGATGACTTCATGAACCTCTACTTCTTCTCCAATCATGATGCTATGGATCATGATGGCCCGATCCACAGTAACTTCAGATCGGTTGCTAGTGGGGATGATGCAGCGTTGGATGAACTCCAACCATCCTCTAGCCACAGGCTTGAGGTCCAATCTTCTTAGTTAAACTGGCTTGCCTTTGCAGTCAATCTTCCATTGAGCTCCTTCCACACATATGTCCATGAGGACTTGGTCCAACCTTTGATTAAAGTTGACCCTTCTAGTGTAGGGGCGTTCATCTCCTTGCATCATAGGCAAGTTAAACGCCAACCTCACATTTTTCGGACTAAAATCCAAGTATTTCCCCCGAACTATTGTAACATAGTTCTTTGGATCCGGGTTCTTACTTTGATCATGGTTCTTGGTGATCCATGCATTGGCATAGAACTCTTGAACCATTAGGATGCCGACTTGTTGGATGGGATTTGTTAAAACTTTCCAACCTCTTCTTTGAATTTCATGTCGGATCTCCGGATACTCATTTCTTTTGAGTTTGAAAGGGACCTCGGGGATCACCTTCTTCTTGGCCACAACATCATAGAAGTGGTCTTGATGAGCTTTGGAGATGAATCTTTCCATCTCCCATGACTCGGAGGTGGAAGTTTTTGTCTTCCCTTTTCCTTTTCTAGAGGATTCTCCGGTCTTGGGTGCCATCACTGGTAATGGAAAAACAAAAAGCTTATGCTTTTTACCACACCAAACTTAGAATATTGCTCGCCCTCAAGTAAGAGAAGAAAGAATAAAATGAAGAAGAAGAAGAAAATATGGAGAAGAGGGGGAAGGTGTGTTTCGGCCAAGAAGAGAAGAGAGGGTTGTGTTGTGTGAAAATGAGGAAGAATGGAGGGCTATATATAGGGAAGGGAGGGGGGTTTAAGTTTCGGCCATATGGGTGGGTTTGGGTGGGAAATTGATTTAAATTTTGAAGGTAGGTGGAGTTTATTGGTTAGGTTTATGGGGAAGAGTGGGTGGATGTGAGTGGTGAAGGGTTAATAGGGAAGAGAGATGGAGGTGATAGGTGAAGGGTTTTGGGGAAGAGTGTTTATTGGGAATAGAGGATGATTGAGAAGAGAGAAGAGAGTGAGTGGAGGTAGTGGGGATCCTGTGGGGTCCACAGATCCTGAGATGATCCTGTGGGGTCCACAGATCCTGAGGTGTTCAAGGATTTACAACCTTGCACCAAATTAGGCATGTAAAATGCCATTGCACACAACTCTGGGCGTTCAGCGCCAGGTTGGTGCCCATTTTCGGTGTTCAACGCCCATTTGTTGCCCATTTCTGGCGTTGAACGCCAGAACCATGCTTGTTCTGGGTGTTCAGCGTCAGCTCCTTTCCAGGGTGCAACTCTGGCGTTCAGCGCCCAGCTGATGCCCATTTTGGGCGTTCAGCGCCCAGATACTGCCCATTTTGGGCGTTCAGCGCCAGAACCATGCTCTGTTCTGGCGTTGAACGCCAGGCAGGTGCTTCCTCCAGGGTGTGATTTTTCTTCCGCTGTTTTTGATTTTGTTTCTAAATTTTTCGTTTATTTTGTGACTCCACATGATCATGAACCTAAGAAAACATGAAAAACAAAAATAAAATTAGATAAATAAACATTGGGTTGCCTCCCAACAAGCGCTTCTTTAATGTCAATAGCTTGACAGTGGGCTCTCATGGAGCCTCACAGATGTGCAGAGCTTTGTTGCGACCTCCCAACACCAAGCTTAGAGTTTGGATATGGGGGTTTGACACCAAACTTAGAGTTTGGTTGTGGCCTCCCAACACCAAACTTAGAGTTTGACTGTGGGGGCTTTGGTTGACTCTGCTTTTAGAGAAGCTTTTTCTGCTTCCTCTCCATGGATGCAGAGAGAGATCCTTGAGTTGTAAACACAGGTTGTCCTTATTTAATTGAAGGATCAATTCTCATCTGTCCACATCAATCACAGCTCTTGCTGTGGCTAGGAAAGGTCTTCCTAGGATGATGGATTCATCCTATTCCTTTCCAGTATCCAGGACTATGAAATCAGCAGGGATGTAAAGGCCTTCAACCTTTACTAACACGTCCTCTACTTGTCCATAAGCCTGTTTTCTTGAATTGTCTGCCATCTCTAATGAGATTTTAGCAGCTTGCACCCCATAGATTCCCAGTTTCTCTATTACAGAGAGGGGCATGAGGTTTATCCCTGAACCAAGGTCACACAGAGCCTTAAAGATCATGGTGCCTATGGTACAAGGTATTATGAACTTTCCAGGATCCTGTTTCTTCTGAGGCAATGTCAGTTGATCCAGATCACTTAGTTCATTAGTGAACAAGGGAGGTTCATCTTCCCAAGTCTCAATACCAAATAATTTGGCATTTAGCTTCATGATTGCACCAAGGAACTTGGCAGCTTGCTCTTCAGTAACATCCCCATTCTCTTCATAAGAGGAATACTCATCAGAGCTCATGAATGGCATAAGGAGGTTCAATGGAATCTCTATGGTCTCTAGATGAGTCTCAGATTCCTTAGGTTCCTCAGAGGGAAGCTCCTTATTGATCACTGGACGTCCCAGGAGGTCTTCCTCCTTGGGATTCACGTCCTTCTCCTCTCTTGTGGGTTCGGCCATGGTAATTAATTCAATGGCCTTGCACTCTCCTTTTGGATTCTCTTCTGCATTGCTTGGGAGAGTACTAGGAGGGATTTTAGTGATCCTTTTACTCAGCTGGCCCACTTGTGCTTCCAAATTTCTAATGGAAGACCTTGTTTCATTCATGAAACTCACAGTAGCCTTAGATAGATCAGAGACTAAATTTGCTAAGCTAGATGGATTCTGCTCAGAATTCTCTGTCTGTTGCTGAGTGGATGATGGAAAAGGCTTGCTATTGCTAAACCTGTTTCTTCCACCATTATTAAAGCCTTGTTGAGGCTTTTGATCCTTCCATGAGAGATTTGGGTGATTTCTCCATGATGGATTGTAGGTGTTTCCATATGGTTCACCCATGTATTTTAACTCTGCTATTGCAGGGTTCTCAGGATCATAAGCTTCTTCCTCAGAAGATGCCTCTTGAGTACTGTTGGATGCAGCTTGCATTCCATTCAGACTCTGAGAAATCATATTGACTTGCTGGGTCAATATTTTATTCTGAGCCAATATGGCATTCAGAGTATCAATTTCAAGAACTCCCTTCTTCATAGGCGTCCCATTACTCACAGGATTCCTCTCAGAAGTGTACATAAATTGGTTATTAGCAACCATGTCAATGAGTTCTTGAGCTTCTGCAGGCGTTTTCTTTAGGTGAATGGATCCACCTGCAGAAGTATTCAATGACATCTTTGATAGCTCAGATAAACCATCATAGAATATATCCAGGATGGTCCATTCTGAAAGCATGTCAGAAGGACACTTTTTGGTCAGCTACTTGTATCTTTCCCAAGCTTCATAGAGGGATTCACCTTCTTTCTGTCTGAAGGTTTGAACATCAGCTCTAAGCTTGCTCAGCTTTTGAGGAGGAAAAAACTTGGCTAAGAAAGCCGTGACCAGCTTATCCCAAGAGTTCAAGCTGTCTTTGGATTGAGAGTCCAACCATATTCTAGCTCTGTCTCTTACAGCAAAAGGGAAAAGCATGAGCCTGTAGACTTCAGGATCTACTCCATTAGTCTTAACAGTATCACAGATCTGCAAGAATTCAGTTAAGAACTGAAAAGGATCTTCAGATGGAAGTCCACGAAACTTGCAGTTCTGCTGCATCAGAGAAACTAGCTGAGGTTTCAGCTCAAAATTGTTTGCTCCAATGGTAGGAATGGAGATGCTTCTTCCATGTAAATTGGAATTAGGTGCAGTAAAGTCACCAAGCATTCTCCTTGCATTGTTGTTGTTGGGTTCGGCTGCCATCTCCTTTACTTGTTCGAAATTTTCAATAAGGTTGTCTCTAGATTGTTGTAATTTAGCTTCTCTTAGTTTTCTCTTCAAAGTCCTTTCAGGTTCTGGATCAGCTTCAACAAGAATGCCTTTTTCTTTGTCCCTGCTCATAAGAAAGAGAAGAGAAAAAGAAAAGAAGAAGAATCCTCTATGTCACAGTAAAGAGGTTCCTTATTGTTAGTAGAAGAAGAAAAGGAATAGGGGTGAAGAAGAATGAAGAATCCAAACACAAAGGTGATGATAGGAGCAGAGATGTGAGATGAAGAGATGTTAGTAGATAAATAAATAAATAGAATAAGATGGGAGAGGGAGAGAATTTTCGAAAATAATTTTTGAAAAAGAGTTAGTGATTTTCGAAAATAGTTTTTGAAAAAGGTTAGTAGTTTTTCAAAAATTCAAATAAAAAAATAAAAATAAAATAATTAGTCTAATTAAAAAGAAATTTTGAAAAAGAGGGGAGATTTTTTCGAAAATTAGAGAGAAAGAGTTAGTTAGGTAGTTTTGAAAAAGGTAAGAAACAAACAAAAAGTTAGTTAGTTAGTTAAAACAAATTTTGAAAAGATAAGAAGTTAGAAAGTTAGAAAAGATATTTTGCAATCACTTTTTTGAAAAAGGTAAGATAAGAAAATATTTTTGAAAAGATATGATAGAAATTAGTTTTTGAAAAAGGTTTGATTTTTAAAATCTCAATTAATGACTTGATACACAAGAAATCACAAGATATGATTCTAGAACTTAAAGTTTGAATCTTTCTTAACAAGTAAGTAACAAACTTGAAATTTTTGAATCAAAACATTAATTGATGATGTTATTTTCGAAAATATGATGTAAAATTAAGAAAAATATTTTTGAAATTTTCGAAAATAACTAAAAAAAATTGAAAAAAAGATTTGATTTTTGAAAAAGATTTTGAAAGAGATAAGATTTTTTTTTTAATTTGAAAATTTGATTTGACTCATAAAAACAACTAGATTTTAAAATTTTTTGAAAAAGTCAAATCTAATTTTCAAAATTTTAAGAGAGAAAAAGGGAAAGATTTTTTTTTTGATTTTTTGAATTTTTAATGATGAGAGAGAGAAACATGAAAATGATGCAATGCATGAAAATTTTTAGATCAAAACAATGAATGCATGCAAGAACACTCTGAATGTCAAGATGAACACCAAGAACACTATGAAGATCATGATGAACATCAAGAACAAATTTTTGAAAAATTTTTAATGCAAAGAAAATATGCAAGACACCAAACTTAGAATTCTTTAATGCTTAGACATAAAGAATTCAGGAATGCATATGAAAAACAAGAAAAGACACAAAATATGCAAATGCAAAGATCAAACAAGAAGACTTACCAAGAACAACTTGAAGATCATGAAGAACACTATGAATGCATGAATTTTTTCGAAAAATGCAAGATGAATATGCAATTGACACCAAACTTATAACATGACTCAAGACTCAAACAAGAAACATGAAATATTTTTTATTTTTATGATTTTATCATTTTTTTTTGTATTTTCTTTTAATTTTTTCGAAAATCATTTAGGAAAAGAAAAATAAGGATTCCAAAATTTTTAATATGAATTCCAGGAATCTTTTAGTCTAAAGCTCCAATCAAAGGGTCAGGCATGGCTTAATAGCCAGCCAAGCTTTAGTATGTAAATTACATCCATTGAGGTGATTAGTTGAAGACCAATTCCAAAGCAGTTTGGGTATGGCTTTACAGCCAGATAGGATTCAACATGTTTCATGAAACACTAGAATTCATTCTTAAAAATTCTGAAGAAAAATATATTTTTGAAAATATTTTTTTTTAAAATTTGTTTTTTCGAAAACAAAGGAGACATTTTTGAAAGATTTTTGAAAAATTTTTTTGAAAATAAAACAAAAAGAAAATTACCTAATCTGAGCAACAAGATGAACCGTCAGTTGTCCAAACTCGAACAATCCCCGGCAACGGCGCCAAAAACTTGGTATGCGAAATTGTTACTCAGGTTGTGAATTATTGTTCGAAATTGATTCCCTGGCGATGACACCAAAAACGGATGCACAGAACCATGGTCTAAACATATCTTCACAACTTCGCATAACTGACCAGCAAGTGCACTGGGTCGTCCAAGTAATACCTTACGTGAGTAAGGGTCGAATCCCACGGAGATTGTTGGTATGAAGCAAGCTATGGTCACCTTGTAAATCTCAGTCATGCGGATATAAAATACTTATGTAGTTTTTGAAATTTAGTAATAAAAGAAGGATAGAAATACTTATGTAGATCATTGGTGAGAATTTCAGATAAGCGTATGGAGATGCATTCGTTCCTCTGAACTTCCGCTTTCCTGTTGTCTTCATCCAATCCGTCTTACTCCTTTCTATGGCTGGCTTTGTGTAAGGATGTCACCGGTGCCAATGGTTACTTTCAATCCTCTCGGGAAAATAGTCCAAATGCTCTGTCACAGCACGGCTAATCGTCTGGAGGCATCACCCTTGTCGTTGGTTGCATCCTATTCATCTCTGTGAAAATGGTCCGATGCGCTGTCACTGCATGGCTAATCATCTTGGAGGTTCTCGATCATACTGTAATAGAATTTACTATCCTTTTGCGTCTGTCACTACGCCCAGCACTCGTGAGTTTGGAGTTCGTCACAGTCATTCAATCCCAGAGTCCTACTCGGAATACCACGGACAAGTTTTAGACTTTCCGGACTCTCATGAATGCCGCCATCAATCTAGCTTATACCACGAAGATTCTGATTAAGAGATCTAAGAGATACTCATTCAATCTAATGTAGAACGGAAGTGGTTGTCAGGCACGCGTTCATAGGGAATGATGATGATTGTCACGTTCATCACATTCAGGTTGAAGTGTGAATGAATATCTTAGAAGTGAAATAAGATGAATTGAATAGAAAACAGTAGTACTTTGCATTAATCTTTGAGGAACAGCAGAGCTCCACACCTTAATCTATGGAGTGCATAAATTCTACCATTGAAAATACATAAGTGATAATGGAGTTCATTGGTCTCGGCCCCAGAGGGGAACCGGAGTAACCAAGACTACGAATACAATGATAAAAAGTTCTATTTATAATAAACTAGTCACTAGGGTTTACAGAAGTAAGTAATTGATGCATAAATCCACTTCTAGGGCCCACTTGGTGTGTGCTTGGGCTGAGCTTGAAGTCTACACGTGGAGATATCATTCTTGGAGTTGAACGCCAGCTTTTGTGCCAGTTTGGGCGTTGAACTCCACTTTGCAACTTGTTTCTGGTGCTGGACGCCAGAATTGGGCAGAGAGCTGGCGTTGAACGCCAGTTTGCATCGTCTAAACTTGGACAAAGTATGGACTATTATATATTGCTGAAAAGCCCTGGATGTCTACTTTCCAATGCAATTGGAAGCGCGCAATTTTGAGTTCTGTAACTCCAGAAAATTCATTTTGAGTGCAGGGAGGTCAAAATCCAACAGCATCAGCAGTCCTTCTTCAACCTCTGAATCTGATTTTTGCTCAAGTCCCTCAATTTCAGCCAGAAAATATCTGAAATCACAGAAAAACACACAAACTCTTAGTAAAGTCCAGAAATGTGAATTTAATATAAAAACTAATGAAAACATCCCTAAAAGTAACTAGATTCTACTAAAAACATACTAAAAATAATGCCAAAAAGCGTATAAATTATCCGCTCATCACCCCCTTGAGCCTTTAAATCCCCTTTTATTCTATAAACCATATTACTAGCCTTAAGCAGAAAAACAAAATAAAAATCTCAAGTTGAATCCTTAGTTAGCTTAAGATAGAAATTGTGTATGGTTTAAATGTGGAAAAACCTATTGGGAACATGGATGATAAAAACAAAAGGGTAGAAAAGTTGAAAAGAATAAAATAATTCAAAATAAAAGTTTTGGGAAGCATGCTCATGTAAAATCAAAATAATTGAATTACCATGTGCATTAAAAAAAATTTATTTTCAGTATTTAAATAAAGGGGACATAAAAGAATTCCCCAAATGTGAAATAAAGCAATGCACATGGGATAAAAATAAACATTGAAACATGAGCATGCAACATCAAAAGTGGGAAAATATGGGAAATAGGTAAAGAAGCTTTGCTTTACAAAGTATGTATGTTAGGTGAGATCTTAGACTAATTAAGGATTCACTTATTAGCTCACTTAGCCCTATACATATACCCTTATCTTTACCTTGGCCCCATTACAACCTTAATTAAAGACCTCATGATTTTTGGTATGTCTATATTCTATAATTGTTGATTGGTTAGATGAAAAACAAAGTTATAGAAAGTAAGAATAAAAAGAAGAATAGAGTGATTAATCCAATAAATACTGAGTGGTTAGAGAGTAAACACAAAATCCAGTGAGGGTTCAATAGCTCATTAACATATATCTCTGCTTGAATTATTAATTGTCTTGCAAGTTTATAAAATATTTTTCTCTCCCATCTCAACTGTAAAAGTGCTTTATCATTACCTAAGGTTTGGCTATATATATATATGACTCATTGAGAATGTGAATTAATTCAACCACATGCAAGCTTTATATACAAGTGAATAAAAATTAGAATTGCATGATGCATCTAGGTAGTTGCATTTAGATTAGATTGCATTGCATGACATTCCACCACTTTAACCTTACCTTACTCTTTATCTTGGACTTAGCATGAGGACATGCTATTGTTTAAATGTGGGGAGGTTGATAAACCCATATTTTATGATATATTTTGTACTTAATCTAAGTGATTTATTCAATCCTTTACCCACTTATTCATATTAATTTCATGGTTTTACTTTTCCTTCCTTATTATGTGATGTATGTGAAAAACATGTTTCCTATGCTTTAAAATTAATTATTTTAATTACCTTTAATTCCATTCGATGCCTTGATCAGTGTGTTGAGTAGTTTCAGATCTTCTAAGGCAGGAATGCCTTAAAGGATGGAAAGGAAACATACAAAAATGGAAGGAAAGCACAAAACGGAGTTTGCGAAGAAATTGGCAGCCACGCGATCGCATGGGCGACGCGGCCGCATGCCAAGCGCGAAGAAGCAGCGACGCGGCCGCATGACTGACGCGACCGCGCGCCTCGAGCGAAATACATATGACGCGGTCGCATGACTGACGCGACCGCGTGACAAGAAAAACTCCCAATGATGCGACCGCGTGACCCACGCGGACGCGTGACAGAGGTCACGCACCAGAAATTGTAGAAAATGCTCCCAGCGAATTCTGAAGCTCTTTTTGGCCCAAATCCAAGTCCAGAAGGCATAGACCAGAGGTTATGAAGTGGGAGAATACATCCATTCAGAGAGACACCACTTTTAGTCACTTTCCATGATTTAGATTTAGTTATGAAGTGGGAGAATACATCCATTCAGAGAGACACCACTTTTAGTCACTTTCCATGATTTAGATTTAGTTTTGATGGAGGTTCTCTCCTCTCTCTTCTCTCTTAGGATTAGGATTTAGGATTTCTCTTAGTTTTAGGAGTGACTCTCGATCCCAGGTTCAATGTTCCTTTACTTTAAGCTTCCCTTTCACTTTTTATTCATTCCATTACTTTAGTTGGTTATTTGATGTTGCAATTTAATTTATGAATTCTTCCATATTATAGATTACTCTTTTGAATTAATGTTATTTGAGGTATTTCAGTTTAATATTGCTTTCTTTTATTTACATTATTGTTATTCCCATCTGAAGACATTTTTATTCCAGTAGATTTACTTTTCTCTTTTTGGTCTTGGTTAAGAAATTAGTAACTCAGGAGTTATCAAACTCAAACATGATTGATAATTGTTATCTTGTTAATTAAATTGAACTTCAATAATCCCAATATTTTCTTAGGAAATAAATAGGATTCGAAGATCAAACCAATTAATCCCTTGACCTTCCTTTATCTTAGTAAAGGTTAACAAAGTGGAATTAAGATTCAATTCTCATCATCATTGATAAGGATAACTAGGATAGGATCTCTAATTTCTCATACCTTGCCAAAAAGTTTATTTACAGTCATTTATTTATTTTACTTGCCATTTAAATTACTTGTTCTTCATTTACTTTAATTGCTAATTAAATTATCCACTCCTCATTCTCCAAACCCCAATTTACAATCTCCATAACTAATAATAAGAACATACTTCCCTGCAGTTCTTTGAGAAGACGACCCGAGATTTGAATACTTTGGTTATCAATTTATTTAGGGGTTTGTTACTTGTGACAACCAAAACGTTTGTATGAAAGGACTTTTGAAGGTTTAGAAACTATACTTGCAATGAGGATTTATCCGTAAATTTGTAGACCACGCAAAAGTTCTCTCATCACAAATTGTACCGTGCGATTTGATTTTCTCAATCATATAAAAATTCTGATATACATAGAACACGGACAATCCGATTTCCTTCTTCCGAAATTCAAATTTCCCCCTCTTCCAAATTGGACCATCCGATTTGTTCAGCAAAAATTTTAAATCAAACAACTCCCACGGTCCAAGTTCTACATCCTGACACTCACAAAAAACTGTCCCACAAATTTGTCTTGTACCCTATGAATCCATATCCGGGCACATCACATACAAGGCTTCCATAACGATAAAATTGAGCCATTATATGATCATGTTTTGTTAGGATAATTTCCTAATCTATTTATGACTATACACATATTACTTATGGTGACAAATTAAGTTATTTCATATTAAATAATTTATATAACAATGATATTATTTATTATCGTAAATATTGAATTAAATAAGTTATTATTACCTTTGATTTAGAATTAAATGAGAATAAAACTAGATTATTTTATTTGATTTTTAGAGTTTAATGAACGTCACACTCAAATATAAATGGTAATTTCAAAGTTTTGGTCCATAAAACATCAAAGGCACATCTGCAACCATTTTTTCCATCAAAAGAGTTGTTATTCAATCCTATTAGGAATAAGGCTTTAGTTGAGAAAAATCATAGAATCAAAACAACCAAACTCTCTTAATCATGCTTATGAATTCAGGTACGCTTTTGCATTCAAGTATTTCTTTTTTAATGATTTAATATGTATAATTTTGGGATTAAGAAATTCTAAGAATTTTCAACAAGTGATATCAGAGCCATCTATAATTGTCATTGAGAAATTATAAATTTATCTTATTTATTTATTATGATCAGATCTTGATTTGAGTTTATGAAATTAGACTCAAATCAAATTTTATAAATTTGCCTATGAACACAATAGCATGAATATGAATTCAGATTAATTTTGTTATATAAGAGAAATTGTTGTGACTTTTTTGTTAATGGAATCCTTTTGTTGTGGATTCAACTTTTGTGTTAAACAAAAAATAACAATTGATTAATAAAGAGTCATAATATTATGGAATTGTTATATATTGTGTCTTATTGTACCGTCTATTTTATAAAATTTAGATTTAGAATAAATTAGTTGAACATTATATTACTAAAATAGCCTTTCACTACAAAAAAATTTGATAATTACGACGATTTTTTAGGGTTATTATGGCGATTTGAACTGTCATTATTATTTTGAATGGCAATTAAGAAAAACCGCCGTAATTCTAAGCGCTATTTGGTTATTACAGCAATTTTTGAAAAACTGCCACAATTTTTATGGTTAAAATGATGGTTTTTTAACATGTTAAAACGGCGGTTTAAATCGACGTTATTTTCAGATAAAATGCCATTTTTTGTTGGTTAAAACAACGGTCAAATCATCATTATTTTCAAATAAAATGACATTTTTTGGTTGGTTAAAACAGCGGTTCAAACTACTATTTTTACTGGGTTAAAATGGTATTTCATATTATCTAAAATGGCGTTTATGAACCGTCATTTTTACCATGATAAAGTGGAATATTTATTATTTAAAATGGTTGTTTGAAACGGTCATTTTTATGAGTTAAAATGGCATTTTAATTGTTTAAAATGGCAATTACAAGTCGCTTTTTTACCAGATAAAAATGACATTTTTTATCGTTTAAAAAGACAATTTAACCATCTTTTTTACCGCATTAAGTAAATATTTTTTTTTTAAATTTCACAATAACAAGAAATCATAATCTATGAACAAAATATTATATAACTCATAAATAAAGTATTAGACATAATATATAGTTTTTTAGTATTGGAAATCAAAATTAATAACTCCTATATATATAAAATATCAAACATAACATGATTTTTCAATTTTAAATATCTTAACATGTAGCTCTCTTAATACATCAAATTTCCATCATAAAAAAAATCACACTGCTTTGTTACTTGCTCCAGAAGATTTACTTTTTAAATTTTTTGGTGATGGAATCTCACTCTCTTGATCTAATTCCTATAACAAAAGTATAATTTAAAAAGATCAAAATTCAAAGAACAAAGCCGACTATTACAACACTAAGGGCCCATTTGAAAAGTTTCAAAAGTTATTTTTTTGAACTTTTGACTTATGAAAAGTAGTAGTATTAATATCTGTTGCAATTTTCAAAACTAAATTGTAGCTTTCTAAGAAACTATTTAAGTGTTTATGGAGAAATTTAAAAAAATGAATTCTCTCATAATAATTTTTTTTATTACATTTCTTTTAAAATAAGTACTTTTAAAACTACAAAACCAAATACAAAATAACTTATTTATAAGTCACTTTTAATATAAATATTTATTGTTTAAGCTATTTTTTTAAAAGAAGTTTAATTAAGTTGTTTACTCAAACTAAGCCTAAATACTCTTGACATACTATAACCAAGGGAGATCTTAATAAATAAAGAGTAATGCTAGAGAGATAATAATTCAATTATTTTATTCAAAAAATTCCAACACGTACTAATCTCTTCCTTTCTTTGTAATTTCAACTTCAGATTTCTCAATCCTTCGAACCTCGAACATAAATACTCCCAAACTCATGACATCCATCAACAACAGCTTATTCTTATCTCGTCATCAACTTTGACTTCTTTGGATATGGGATAAGAGTCGAACGAAATATAAACTCAAAAAAAAACATGAAAGGAGACTAACTCTTAGATGCAAATACAAGTATACAACCATAAAGGTTTATGTTTAGAAGAGAGGTTAGAATAAGAATCTTTGAATGGTAAATGAGTTTAAAAAATAGCCCAAGTGTTTGAGAATATTAAGATAACTAAAGTATGGGACAAAAAACGAATTTGGAAAAAGTTTTTCCTAAATTTTAGTTTACACTCGTAACTAAACCATAGTTACATGAAAGAAAATATGTTTTGATATGAAAACGAGTAGGTAATACACCAATATGTAAAATATTTTATGTGAAATATATATTTTGGTACATAAATGAATCGGTATTATGCAATATACTGCCTATTTGATGAATTTATTAAATATGAATTAAACTTTATTTGATGTTGTTCAACTAATATGATTATATGATATTGCTTAAAAATCAATGGGTTTGAAGTAACTTTGAGAAACATTTGAAGTAACTTTAAGTAGTTTAAAGTTAACAGATCAAGTTGAATTTAAAATAATTGAATCTAAAGCTGTTTTCTTACCCTTAACTCTAGTTGATATTTGTGCGGAAAATCTTTAAAATAGGCTTCAAGATTCTTTAATTTTAGAAGTATAAAAAATGTTGTTCAGGAAACTGTTCTTAAAATTTGGTACTCTTAAGCCATTTATTTGAAATAAAATTAATGTGAATATACATGACATAATTGAGTATCATTGTTTCTGAAATATTAGGTAATTACTGAATTCTGCAAATCAATAGGAGCTGATGCAAAACAGGGCAAGGATTGATAAGGTTGGCCAAGAAAAATGGAGAATGGCTTGGATTTCTTGCGTGAAATTTTTTTTTCTTTTTTTGGACAGTGTTGCGTGAAATATTTAACAAATGTTTCACATATTTTGTGATTACCATGTGAGAAGTTAAAATTTCAATGCCCAAACTTGATAGCTTTTAATTTTGACAGTAAAATGCACACTAACATATATCTTCTAGTTGTGATTTTTCATTCTTCAGTAATTGTTCTCTTATTTTTGTTCTTAGTATACATAAAAATAAAAAATAAAATACTAAAAGGAGCTGGGTTTCAATTGTGATACAAGGAAGAGTTCAATTTTATTGATTCATGATATTCTTCACTTCTTTTTTTTTCCCCTCAAAAATGCTTCACAAAAATCCTTCTACGTGATTGTGAACCTGGTAATAATTTTTAGGATTAAAGTTCAATTTTGGTCCTTAACGTAGGGTCGAAAATCGGAATCGTCCATAACTTTTTTTTTTGCTATAAAATGATCCCCCAAGTTTCAGTTTGTTTTAAAATCGTCATTTTTACCAATTTTATTTTTTTATTACCAAATTACCCTTCATTAAAAAAATTATAAAATAAAATAAATATAAAATAAATAAAAAAAAAAGAAGAAAGAAAGGGATATGAGAAGGGGGTGGGGAGAGAAAGAAAGCAAGGGGCGCGAGAAAAAGGGGGGAGGGGGGAGGGGGAGGGGGGAGGGAAGGGGGACCGCCGCACCACCGCACCGCTGCCCGCCGCCTTGCCGCTCTCCGGCACCGCACTGCACCACCGCACCACCACATTCTTCTTCTTCTTCTTCTTCTTCTTCTTCTTCTTCTACTCTCCTCGCCGCCGCCACCGGTCTTCATTATCGCTGCCGCTCTTTGCTCCGCCACCGCTCTTCGTTGCCACCGCCGCTCTGCTCCTCGGGGAAAGGGAGAAGGGAACGCGAAGGGAGAAGATAGGGGAGGGGGGTTTCAGGAAGAAGAGGGGGAAGGGGAAGGGTCCTCGCCGCCGCCACCGGTCTTCACGGACGCCGCCGCTCTTCGCTCGGCTGCCGGGGTCACTGCTCCTCGCCGGTTTCTGGTTTCTGGTTTCTTCTGGTTCTGCTGCTTCTGCATGCTTATGATTATCAATCTGGTTTCTGTGTTGTTGTTGTTCTTTTGATTCCATTATCCATTGAGTTCTAAGTTATGGGTTTTCGTTTTTCTGATTTTGGGTTCTGAGTTTTGAAGATGATGATGATTTTGAGTTCTGGGTTGTTGTTCTTCTATTATTGTTGTTCTTCTATTTCTTGTTATTTTTATTGTTGTTTGTTTGAGTTCAGATGATGATTTTTTTTGAGTTTTGAGTTTTGATGATGATGATTTTTCTGAGTTCTGAGTTCTGATTTGGCTTGAATTTGGAATTTTGATGCTGCTTAGATCCATTGTTGTTTTTTTGGGTTTGTGCATCTGCTTCTGGTTTCTGGTTAATGTTGAGGAAGAAGATGGGTGTTGAGGAAGAAGATGGGAGGGAGGGGTATTTTCGTCCGTCGGACGATTTTAAAACAAACTGAAATTTTGGGGACCATTTTGTAGCAAAAAAAAAGTTGGGGACGAAACAAATTTTCAACCCCTATGTTAGGGACCAAAATCGAATTTAACCCTAATTTTTATGAGTATATACCCATTTTGGTCCTCAAAGAATTTCAAACCAGACATTTTAGTCTCCAACTAAAATTAATTATTCGATTGGTCCCTAACAATTAATTCTGTCAGTTACTTAGGTCCTTGGCTCCGTCAACTCTAACGGAAGACAAAATGGTCCCTGAAAACTCTAATATGGGACAAAATGATCCCTGACAACTCTAACAAGGGACAAAAGGATCCCTGACCCCTTTATTCGAAAACGACATTGTTCTTCCCCAATTTTTATCATATCTTGCATAACCCTAACATTCATACTCTCCTTCTTCACTTTCATACTCTTCTTTTCCATCTTTTTCTTCCTCCTCTTTAGCTCCAAGATTAATCCATTGTGTAATTGTCACATGTGTCACACCTACCTCAACATGTCATGGACCACACACTTCCTAAATCTTTGTGACTGGTACATCCAGCTCCTCTGCACTTCATCCACCAAAAGCATCCACTTCCACGTCTTTGATAACATCACCTCCAAATCCGACAACGTCTACGACATCCTCAAGACCAAGTTCCACAACTACTCTAAGGGCACGCCTTTCTCCACTCTCCAATAAGCAATATAGATTGTTGGACATTAGGACATCATGAGAAGATTCTTCTTCGACATCATATGCAAATTCTCATTTGAAATAGACACCGAGTGCTTCATTCCTTCTTTTTCAGAGTCTTAACAAATGACTTACTGTCTGGATTCATAGGATCCGTCGAAAACGACAACTAGTTGAGAGACATAGGCATTAGTTTCCTGAGTATGAATTGGTTGAGAACAAGTTGAGGATTTTTTTTTCTTTTTTTTTTAGATAATTACATCTCCACCCAATTCCAAACAAAATGGGTGTAGTTCCAAAAAATAGTAACAAAAACAGAGCAATAACTATAAAGAAAACATAAAAACTAGCATAAAACAGCAAATAGGGAGCAAAAGAATATAATGATTTTAGCTCCTCCAAAGACACTTCAAGATGAACCCGATCAGTTATACAATATCAAATCATGATCATTCTCCTTCCAACTTTTACTCTGCAGAATTATTGGCCTTTTTCATAGATCAGTAAATCATGCATCAAAGATCAACTTCATATGTCTTCTTATTCACCTTAGAGTTGATATTTGCACTCATAAGTACATCAATTACTCCTATATTGTCGATCTTGACACCATCAATTTGTGCATTATACAACTTCCTCCTTTAACTTCTCTAATACCAACACTCCATTATTAAAGACAATGTTATTTCTACATCTCCATGTGCACCATATTACAAAAAAAATAGAATAAATGACTATTTGTATCCATAAAAGATGAAAACACTGACATATGTACTCACACTAGATCGAAACTAAACTTGTACCCATACAAGATGTCTTTCGTGTGACAAAAGTACCCTACGTGGCACTCCAACCCTCCAAAGACAGGGTACTTTTGTCACACGGAGGGCATCTTGTATGGGTACAAGTTTAGTTTCAATCTAGTGTGGATACATATGTCAGCGTTTTCATCTTTCATGGGTACAAATTGTTATTTATTCGAAAAAAATAACACCATCCACACTTTCTTCATATCTTTCCTTATCTTTCTATCCATCCACACCTCAAAGCATTCTTTGGTGGTTCCTGGCCAAACCCAAATCACACTCCAATCCACCAAGATTGATCCCCACAACTTCCATATACGATCACATGAAAAAAATAAGTGATGTACCGTCTCCAATCTATCCTTACATAAGACACAAAAGGATTCCGCTTCTGGTACAATCTTAAACTTACATAATCTATTTCTAGTATTCAATCTTTCTAAAATTACAAACAACATCAGCAACTCAACCCGTGGAGGATTTTTTTTCTTGTGAACATTAAATTTATAGAGTGTGCATTGTGTAGTTTGAAGTTACAGTGTTAGACTGTTAGTGTTATGCGAGATATGATGAAAATTGGGAGAGAATACTGTCGTTTCCGAACAGAGGAGATCAGGGACCACTTTGTCTCCTGTTAGAGTTGTCAGGGACTATTTTGTCCTCCGTTAAAATTAACGGAGTAAAGGACCTAAGTGACTGACGGAGTTAATTGTTAGGGACCAATTGAATAATTAATTTTAGTTGGGGACTAAAATGTCCAGTTTAAAATTCTTTGAGGACCAAAATGAATATATACTCAATTTTTATTGTACTTCAACTTTGTGTGGCCAGGATTCTTCGGCAGCTTTATCTCATCTTTTTCCAATATATAAAATATGATGCAGCAAGTAATATTTATTATAAAATGATTATTATTTTAGATATCATATTATGGAATATTATTATACAAAATAAAGTATAGAATATGAGTGTCCTATCAGAATAAAATATGAAATATTATCAATTAATAAGATATGGTTTTCATAATGCATTTTCACTAATTAGTAAGTAGGTTAAGTAAATAATATTCTACTATTATTTACTTTAAAATCTTTATCTTTAAATAAATTTTACAGAAAAGATCTCATGACACATCAAGAATAACACAAGAGAATAAAACACATTAAGCTATCTATCTCAAATAGCTAGTCTTTTAACTCTTTTCAAAAGAATATTGTGTATGTAATATTAGTGTAAATATATTATGTTAAATTAAGTAACATATTAAAAATTAATAATAAAATTTTCTTATTTTCTCCTAGAATTTTTTTGTTCTATTTCTATTAATTCATCTTAATTTTACAATAATATTAATATTCTCCTAACTTTCTTGTTCACTGCATGCAACTACCTGTTTTTTTTAATATTTCTTCGATCACTATATTTATATAATACTTTTGAAACATAAACACAAAGATATTAGATAAAAATGTGTTTAGTTGTAAAGACACGGACAAAGACACAATCGAAAATTAAATATATTTTTTTAGAGTTATGCTAAGGACGTGTACATCAAAATTATTCATTAAAATCAGCCACCAGTATAAAATACATGCTGGAATATAAATATATATTGAAAATAAATTAAATTACAAATGTATTTATACACAAATATATTGACAACTAATTTTAGTGACTGATTTTAGTAAACAAATAGCATTTTTGATTTTTTTAAACATTGTTTAAAAATCTAGACAAAAATATTCATAGAGAAAGTATACGAAATCATTTTTTGAATAGTCAATACTAATTACTAACTTTTTCTTTTTTAATTCTAACATTCTTATTTTTTTTGAGTATTTAGAATTTAAATTTTATAACTTAGAATTTAGAATTAAAGATTATAATTTTAGATCTAAAATTTGGAATATATAAAATAATTTTATAAAAATTAGATAACGTTAGCTAAGAAAAAAATTAGCTCTCTAATATTATATACAGTAATATTAAGAAATTAATTTTTTTTGATTAATATTAGTAATTTTTTTTAAATTATTTTGTTTCACCTAAATTCTAAATCTCAAATTATAAATCTATCCTCAATCTTAAATCTTCGATTATGAATTTTAAACCCTAAAATTAGCTAGTGTTAGCCAATTATAAGTTAGTTTTATTTCTATATAATTACATATTTAAAGTATTAAATACTAGAAGTTTAAAGCTAAAAAAACAATTTTAAGATTTTGATATTAATAGAATTGCTAGTGCATTAGTGTGTGGCAGATTATGCAGAAGAGAAACAGAAAGCAATAACAAGAGAAAAGGAAAATGTATTGAATTATGATTTGATTGTTGCATGTACATTGCCTATGCTCATTTATATACGCATACAACAATACAAGCACTCATGCATACTATAGCTAGCACTAACAATATTAATTAGGTTTAATTACTCTGTTGGTCTCTATAGTTTTGCAAAATTTTTAATTAGGTTCTTATACTTTTTTTTCTTTTAGTTGGGTCCCTATACGTTAATTTTTTTTCAATTTAGTCCCTATTAACGTTAAACGTCAAAAAATGTTAGTGAATTGTGAAATTACTTTTATACCCTTAGGGACCTAATTGAAAAGAAAAAAATATAAGGACTTAATTGAAAATTCGATAAAACTATAAATATTCAATAAAAGATATTCTTATAATCCCTATTCAATGATTTTAAGACATGAAAAATATTTCTATAATCCCTTTTATTTTGTCACTATCATTCTTTTACTTATTTATATACAAATTGTACCAAAAGTACTTTTTTTTTTTTTTTACTTTCAAAATACCTTATCTTAAGAACCTAAAAAAAAATGGAATTGGAATTAGAGCTACCAAAAAAAGAATGCACACAAAAGTAACGACAGCATAATAAACTTTACATTAATACTTAAGAGCATACTTACATCTAGTTTGAAATTGGAGGAATGCATCCACCAATTGATATTGTATACAAATAAGCAATAATCAATGTAAAATAAAATACTACAATTTTGTGTGCGCCCTTTAGCAAATGGACAAAAGATTATCATTATGAAAATCCATGCTATGCCTAATGAATGTAAAATTGGGTGACTTCAATTCAATAGGTAGCTACTCATGCCTGTCTAAGAACTTCTCTATAACGACTGAGAATGCCGCAAAGCCAGCACAACCAGCACATGCTACTTTTGGACCACCTACAATCACAAACCAACACCAAAGCATTCTGAAACAAAGGCAGAGAACAAATTTTTGAACTAAACAAGAAACATTTAAATCTTAATTGAAAATAGTGTATTCATGCCACATTTAGGATCAGAGTAATTATAGTTCTTTAGATCATCCTGGAAATTTTTAACCCATTTTTATCCTCCAACCAAACATACTCTAGTATTAAATTTTTAAAGTAATTTACACGTTCACAACTACAGATTATGTCAGAGGCAGAGCATAGCTTGAAATCAATACCTTTCTAAGTTTATCAATCTCCCAAACAGAAGCATAAGACTAGAGATAGGACTTTAAATCAATGGCTAGCCACAATTTTGTTCAATGGTTATCTAAAGGTTTAGGACCTTACCACCTAAGAATGCAAAATTCTTAGGCTTCAGTTGCCACTTCTCGTGTATAAACACATTCTTCAAAGCACCAAAAACGTCAAGAAATTAAATTTATAAAGCAGAAATTAATCCAACTATTAGCCCTTCTAAGCAGCTATGTTATATGCAATTAGAGTTACAAAGCTTTGATTCATAATTAGGAAAAGAGAGAAGAAAACTTACCCCATTCATGACATTCTGCTCACTATCAGTCAAACCCAAGAACTCCAATTTTCGTGGCTCAAATACTCTTTGAAAGATATGAGTGCAATACAATACATCCTTAATTTTGAAGAATCCATGGATCATAGCCATCAACAAAATTTAGAATATAAATTTAGAATATAATTTGAGAAATAAACAGAAGTTGCAAACAATTAAGCAAAACTGAAACTAAACTACAAATTCACACAACTTAAGAATTCACAGCTTGAGAGACAGGAACTGAAAAAAACTAAAAAAATTGAAAAAAAAAGTAACACAATACGAATAGAACACTCCTAAAACATTCAGCTTCTCCTTATTCCCAATTTTAGTCAATCAATTCTTCCTAAAAAACAAAGAGATTAAAATGGGACACCAAGATAAAGAAGAAAGGTTGAAATATCATCATATCTAGAACATCATTAACTATGTTGATCAATTAACTGGCTACACAAAAGATAAGAAAATATAACAAACACCACAACTAAAGAGCAATCACAGCTAATTCTTAAATACTTGATATTAGTCCTTCACTGAGTCAGCATCGAAAGATGGACTATGGCAAAAAAATGAGGGAGGTGCAGATATTATTGAAATATTTTTGGTAATCCAATTTTACATTGAAAATCGGAGCCTCCAAGTTCGAATTGTTTTCCCCCAATTCTGAAACCAAGACAATGTGAAAAAATTGAACAAGGAGGTGGAAGAAGAAGTTGTAAATACAGAAAAGGGGAATGAAAATCAATATCTCTCACCGTAAACTTACACTTGAGAAACAATCAATTCCTTCTGGAACTACCGCAACCGAAGAAAATAAACAAGCGAGTTTTTGATTTCTTGCAGAAGAAGAAAACGTAAGGAAGGAGAGAAAAAGAGATGAATCAGAGAAGCTATAGCCAGCAGATAGAAACGAACATCAAAATTGGATTCACCGCTGCAAGGTTGCAATGAGGAGAATCAAACGCACCCAGTTCCAGCTCTGATTAACTTTGTTTAGTTTCTCACCTAAATCTAGTTCCCCTGTCGCATGAGATGGAGAAAGCTTCCCGATTTCAGTTCCTAGGCTCTGCAGAAATGTGAATCTATGTCTAAAATCCAAATAATGGCGACATTTCAGAGCTTCTGTCTCCGACTATGTCTCCGACTATGGCTGTAAAATCCAGTCGGCCACGATCGTCCCTATAATGAGAAAGACACAGAAGACAAAGAAGAAGAAGAGGGAATGGTAGAGAAGGAGCTAGTTGTTCTGGTTTCTTTTCTGATAGAACGAAAATGGTGAGAATGAAGGTGAGAGAGAGAGGCTGGAGTAGAGGAGGGAGACGGAAAGGTGGACAAAGAGTAAAGGGTTAATTTTGTCTTTCTCAAAATAAAAAGGGAGACATAATTTATGAATTTAAAAAATTGAGAAAATATTCAATTTAGGAATGAAATATTCCGTTAAATCAAACGGTTTTGTTACAGTAGGAATCTAATTGAAAAAAAAAATTTGTGCAGGGACCCAATTAAAAGAAAAAAAGTATAGAAATCTAATTGAAAATTTCGCAAAACTATAAGGACCAACAGAGTAATTAAACCTATTAATTAATCCAACCGATTTAGTTAATGTATGTCTATCTTCGTAATCTTGATTCTTGCTTATCTTGCACCTCAAGTAACTTTTGCAATTGCCTTATCTTTATTAGATATATTATATATATACTTAAGTCATTTGTATTAGAAGAGTTTAATTCTAAGATAATCATCCAAAAGTCATACATATCATTGGCTGATAAATCATCAAACTTGATCCAAATAGAATGTGGATTTTAAGGTTTAGTGATTGTGGATTCTAAGGTTTAGTGATACAAGTTTGATATTTAGGATGGTTGAAAGCATGACACGAATTCCCTCCAAATTGTGACGAAAATAAAATATTAGTGTTGGACGGTGGCTTGCCCTTTTGCCTTGGTTAACATGAACAACAAACATGGTTAGTCAAACACCGAAAGAAAAAAAAAAGTTGGTACCAAACAAGAAAAAATTGGAATGTTGAATAGCTAATATTCTCGAAAGGATATAGAGTCTCAAGGCAGTAAGTTAGTTAAAGTCAGTTAAAAAGATAGCTAGAGTTGTTATGAAAGGATGATTTAGATAGCAAGTAACCAATCACACTAATGTATATTGTAAGCTGAAGGGAAGTGTAACAAAATCACAATCACTCTAATTCTAGAAACATCTAGCGCTCTCTTTATTCTCGCAAGTTTTTTATAAGACCCGGTAAAATATTAACTAATTAGTTATGTAATTAAAGTTTAGTTAAAAAGGATTTAAACCGTCCGGACTGGATTTAAAATTAAAATTTTTAATTTAAAAATTTATCAATTAAATTTTAGTTCAGAAAATTATTTGGAGTGCAAAAATATAATTATTTTAAAAAATACGTACTAATATTATAATTAACTGTATACGTTTAGGACTGTCTAATATTGCGTAAGAGAAAAATAAAAATATAAAAATAATCAAAAAATATTTAAAATATGAACTGAAACACTTATCTTTAAAAATTTGGTCCTAAGTAGAGTTAATGGGCGAAAAGATAAAAATGTCTCTCACTTAACTAGCCCTAAAAGTGACTCCATCTCTAACTTCAGACACATTTGGTAAAAGAGAGATAGAGAGCGCGAGAGAAGAGAGGAAGAGCCCTAACCCCGAATAAACACTATTTACTTCCACCTTCAAATCTATTTTTCTCACAAATTGGAGCTTTGATTGACGACCCGTTTGCGACTATGTGTAACACCTTAACTTTTAGCACGTTATGATCGTACTAAGAATAAAGCATTACGACTCTATTTTCCTTTTATTAGCTATTTAATATTGAGCCTCTACATGTTAACTAGTCGATAGTTTTTAAGAAAAACGAAATTCCTTTTAGTTTGGTATATACTTCAAACTCAACTATGTCAGATAAATATATACTCACATAATTAATATTAATACATAATAATTATTCATACAAGACTTAAATACAAACCCACCCCCTCTGTAAAAATACAACACTTTACGACATCAAGGGCGAGGGGAAATAAACCCAGAAGCAACTAGCCAAACAAGCCTTCTATTCGTCCGTAGCTTTTCAATTAGCCATCATGTCTGTACCTCTGAAAAAGGTTTTTTAAAAACTTTGGGGTGAAAACAAAGGCACACGTTCTCAGTAGGGAACGTGAACGCCGCAATAAACAGAGTAAATACAAATAGCTAATTCATATTATAAAAACAATTTCACTTGAAATAGTTTTAAATTCCTTTCTTTAAATCACGTTACTTAAACAAAATCTCAGTCACATTAATAACTCCTTATCCATAAACAACATTCCTAAATACATTATTAAGACCACAACACAAGTAAAATATCCATCAAGCACACAAACAAATCACCCAAACAACAGCACAATCACAAATAAACAAAATAAAGCAAACACAATCAAGTGTAAATGCGCAAACAAGATGATGCATGCCTGTTCGTAGCACAGGCCATGAGCTCATGCGTCGGTTGTCTACCCGCAACTCGACATTACTCGGAGTGAACCCCGAATATGGTTCATTTACTGTGTCAGTTAGACACCTTGACATCACGGTTACCCGTGTCAATTAGGCCTCATCATAATAACGATTTAATGTGTATCACAGTAAGAAACAGTGCAATCAGTTAGGCGAACATTCCCGCATTAGCAATCTCAGGCTATCAATTAGGCGGGCACTTTCACATTAGCAGTTTGGCACAAGGCCCGTTTAACATACAATTCTCATTTATTTATTTCATTCATTACCGAAATAATTTGAGGAACAAAAAGAAAGAAAAAGATCGTGAAAGAAAAGAGACAACCGTGACTTTCTATGAGTTTCCGGCTTCGATTTCTTGCGATCCGTAACTCTAATAAAAAATCTTATCTGGTAAAGGTGTTCGTATCTTCCTTCTCTACGTGTTAGTGTTACTTTTGTTCGGTGGAAGCTGATGGTGAAGTAGCTCCCATTCCTCTTGAGTTTGGCCAAGTGGAGTTCTAGGAGACACACACGATTTTTGACGCTTTCCTCTTTAGCAGCTCGGTTGGAAAATTTCTCTGGAGCTTTCGTTGATTTTGATTTCATACGGAGGTAGGCGGTTTATTTTTAAAGTTAAATGTTTTAATTTAAGAATGCCTAAAAAGCTTATTGAATATTTGCAAATAATTTATGAGAGTCTAGTATTACTAATTGATGTGAATTTGTTGAATTGTGGTTGTGAATGGTGTTTAATTGGTGTTGTTTGTTAAACTGAGATATGAATTGAGTTTGGATTGAGGCTGTGAATGTTGCTGAAATTTCTAGTCATGTTAATTTCTTAGTTTAATTGATGATTTGAGATTTGTTTGATAATAGATAATAAAGGAAATCAGGTCCGTAACGCCTTACTTTTGGTACGATCATGACATACTAAAAGTTAAGGTGTTACACTACGCGTCGCTCTCAACTTTCTCGATGTTTTTATATCACTTTTGTGGTGAGTAATCATGAGAACCATACCTTATTTCTCTATTTTTCTTTGTTTTCGTGTTTTGCATATGTAGGTGTTAAAGTTCGTGATTTTGATGCTTTAGGAGAAATTCAAGCTCAATTTCTAGAGGGTTTTGACCCATGTTCATATGGAATAAGGTAAAAAAACTCTTCCCCTTCACTTTTCCTAATTTGTGTGAAAATCCTAGTATGAACAATGTGAAATTTGAATGTAAATTAGATTGAGTAGAGTTGTTTGAATGTTTGGCTTGGTTGGTGTTGATTGAGACTTGACTTGGTAGGAAAAGAAAGTATAAGGGGGGTGAAACTGCTATCAATTAAGGTAAGGGTATCGGTTTCAAGTAATCACTATGTAATACTATGTGAAATTGTAGGCTAGTTTACCTTAAGATAATGTTGAATTGATGTGGTTGATGGTTTAGTATGAATGTTTGATTTTGGTTTATTATTGATTGTTGAATGTGTAAGGCCCACATCGGTTGGAGAGGGGAACGAAGCATGCCTTATAAGGGTGTGGATACCTCTCCCTAGCATGACGCGTTTTGACGAGTGAGTGTGGGGGGCTTCGGCTATCATCCCTATCGTCAAAGGCAAAACCGTGAGGTCTTGTGTGCCAAAGTGGACAATATCGTGCTAGCGGGTGGTCTGGGCTGTTACAGATGGTATCAGAGCCGGAACCCGGATCGATGTGCCAGCGAGGGCGCTGGGCTCCCTTAGGGGGGTGGATTGTAAGGCCCACATCGGTTGGAGAGGGGAACGAAGCATACCTTATAAGGGTGTGGATACCTCTCCCTAGCATGACGCGTTTTGACGAGTGAGTGTGGGGGGCTTCGGCTATCATCCCTATCGTCAAAGGCAAAACCGTGAGGTCTTGTGTGCCAAAGCGGACAATATCGTGCTAGCGGGTGGTCTGGGCTGTTACAGAATTGTAAGGTCCCACATCGGTTGGGGAGGGGAACGAAGCATGCCTTATAAGGGTGTGGATACCTCTCCCTAGCATGACGCGTTTTGACGAGTGAGTGTGGGGGGCTTCGGCTATCATCCCTATCGTCAAAGGCAAAACCGTGAGGCCTTGTGTGCCAAAGCGGACAATATCATGCTAGCGGGTGGTCTGGGCTGTTACAGATGGTATAAGAGCCGGAACCCGGATCGATGTGCCAGCGAGGGCGCTGGACTCCCTTAGGGGGGGTGGATTGTAAGGTCCCACATCGGTTGGGGAGGGGAACGAAGCATGCCTTATAAGGGTGTGGATACCTCTCCCTAGCATGACACATTTTGACGAGTGAGTGTGGGGGGCTTCGGCTATCATCCCTATCGTCAAAGGCAAAACCGTGAGGCCTTGTGTGCCAAAGCGGACAATATCGTGCTAGCGGGTGGTCTAGGCTGTTACAGAATGAATTTTGGGCCGCATGCCATGATTAGGTGAATTACACCCCTTGGTAAGTTTAGTGAAAATTAAATTGTATTGATGTGTTGTGGTATATTTGTTGAGGATGAAATCCTTGTAGATAGTTTGTGAAATTGGATTTTTGATGACTAATTGTTTATTTTGGGAGAAATTGTGTAAGTTTGATTGGTAAAAGTTAAATGATTATTTGCATAAAAATTTAGTGTTTGACGAGTCATAGAGTGAAATTAATGGACATGGTTTAAGATTGAGTGTGGAATGAGAATTTGGGGTGTTGATTTCAAAAGGGAAGGTTGTTGAGAATTGTCAATTTTTGAATGTTGTAGAAAATGTGTAATTTGAAAATTTTGACCAACTTCGACGGGTCATAACTTGGCGCTCAAAACTTGGAAATTTATGACCTTTGATTTGAATTAAAATTGGGAAAGTCGATTTTAAGACCGTTGAAGAACGGAGAGAAAATGATTTTTGTACTAAAAGTTATGAATGACCACTGCTAAAATTTTTGCAGAATTGCATAATTTGTACTGTATACGTGAACACAGGGTCGTGCCCACGCACAAAACATAGGCAAATTCCAGGCCTGTGCATGCGCATAGAGCTGTGTATGTGCACCCAGTTGATTTTCCAAAAATGCTGTTTTTGAACTGTTAAGCCTTTCTAGCAAGCTCATAATCCCCTGTAACCTCTATATGAACTCTGAAAACCATAACTTTGACCTTGATAATTTGGAGATGGAATTAATGACTTTTAAATTGGGATACTCTCCCATAAAACTTGTTAAATAAAATGTTTTAAATATTGTGGGATGGTGGTTAGTCCCGCTTACGAATTGAGGAGGCTGATTACTTTAATAAATGAATGCAGTTATGATGAATTATATCTTCTGAAATTGGTTGAAATGAGATTATGATTGATGTTGTGGTGATGGTGGTTCATTGGTGCGGAATTAGAATATCCACGAACTAACCGGCAAGTGCACCGGGTCGTACCAAGTAATACCTCAGGTGAGTGAGGGTCGATCCTATAAGGATTGATGGATTGAGCAACAATAATTGGGTGATTAGCTTAGTTAGACAAGCAAAAAATGATGTTTTGAGATTTCAATCTCATTAAACAGTAAATTCAGAGAATTAGAAAGCAAATAGTATATTAGGGTGAAGCATATATGAGAAAATAGTTAAGGTTTCAGAGTTGTTTATCTTCTGGATTTCTATTTCTTACCAACTATTTTAATCATGTAAGATTCGATTTATGGCAAACTATAATTAACTAAACCCTAATTCCTTAGTAATATAGTCTCATCTAACCTAGTTAACCGCCAATTCTTTGGTCACTTAATTTTAATTAGAGGTTTAAGTCCAATTCTAGTTTATTAGTCACAGATTAAACTATTTGGTGAATATGTGAAGTTGTTTGGTGAATTAACTTATTTGATTTGGTTAACAATAATGAGAATAAATGAATAACTAAAGTTAACTTGAAAAATGTTTAACTAAATAAAAATTTAAAAGCTAGTTAAATATCAACGCAAGGGTTGGGAATAGAAAATGTGAGATGAGATTTAAATGAAATTAAATATAAGGGTTGAGGAAAAGAGAGTTATTTAAAGAATATGATTACAAAGTTGTGATTTCAAAGAATGATGAGGTAAGTATTAAGTACCTTTAGCTATATTCTAAATTGAACTTGAGGATCACGAGAGTTTGGATTGTTAACCCATAAAGTGAATAGTTGAGCAATGATTGGATGAGATTGAATGAGGAAAATATGACGTGTTTCAGTTACTTTGAGGTTGGTTATAAATAATTATGTTATATTTGAGTTAGTTTGTAACCTTGACATCGAGTTTAGGGTATGGTATTAGATGCTTCATACCCACAAGCTGTATGTAACGGCCTAAACCTAACTCGGTGAATATTAAAATATGCGTAGTAGAAAGTGGAGTTGTATTGATAGTTATGATAAGAATTATATTTATTATGAGAAATGAGATTTGATGCGAAGCTTACGATAAAGTGAGAGCAATATGAGACTTATGATAAGAACTGTGGTTAAGTTGAGATATATGAAGTAGCTTATGATTTATTATGATGATTACATTGTTGATGATACGATTGGTAATGATTATGATTATGATTATGATGATGATTTTGGTTAATGATGATTATGTTAGATGATGATGTTGGCTGGATTTTGTTCTGCTTGCACGATTATGATTGAAATATAACTATCGATTGGAAAAGATGTGGATTTTATTCCACTTGTGTCACTGATGAGATACCTGGACCTGGAAAGGATTGTGATTTTGTCCCACCCACATTCTTTCTTATCGTAATTCGTAAGGGTGGCCGAACACTCTCCCGAATAGTGCTGACTCCAGTGAGAAGCTGGAAAGGCACTCTCCCTCGTTATGTGGAATGACACTCTCCCTCGTTTATGTGGAAGGGCACTCTCCCTCGATTATGTTTTCTCCTAAAGATGCACGATAGAAAAACTATATTCAGGTTAGCTATCGACTGTGTCAAGTCTGGTAATATAACTAACACATGAGCTCACGACCAATAGATAACTATTGGGTGTGCATTTCATTGTTGTGTTGTGCTTATGTGTCTTATCTGATTATGTGTTATGTGTTTTATATGTGCTTGTGTCTGTATTTTGATTGCTTGATTTTATTGTGTTTACTGGTGCATGGAGGTCATAGAGATTGAAGTGGATTGACTTCAGGATTATCGTTAGACAAGTTTATGTGTTGAAGGTATAAGAAAGAGAAATGATAGTTTATTGGGTAAAAAATTCTTAGATGTGTCTTTAACCCCTAAAGAAAAGATTTAAAGGCTTATTGCATTTTTTTCGAATCACATATGACTAAGGAATATTTAAATATGAAATTGTATATAAATGAAAAATGATTTGAAAATAAAGAAATAAAGAGTGCAAGCTTTTATAAGGATAAACTTTTCGAAGACGGGCGTTGACCAGGTGTACTTTTTTCTATTATTTTTGTGGCATTTTCTTCTTCTACGGAAGATCGTTTGCATCTAATATTTTTTCAGGAAACAGATAATGAAGCCTTCAAAGAGTTTACGGGGAGTATTGGGCATGCTTTATTTGTTTTCTTAGATCTTCCCTCACTTATGTTATTGTTATAATATTTTGTAGAGAGGTATATATATATGTGTGTGTGTTTAGTCATCATAACATTTTAAGTTTTAAAAAAATGTCTTCTATTTTAAAAAATGTCTTCTATTTTAAGTTTGGTTTTATTTAAAGACTCATACTTATTATACTTATATATAGTTAAGTCATCATAACATTTTTGTTATCAGAGTAGCGCAGCCAGATGCGTGATATTCTTATAGTGAGAATATTACAAACTTTATCTGCACTTTAAGGTAATAAACCTAAGTCGGATTTGGTACCCTAAATTGGGCTTAGGTTGATCTTACTTGCTTATGGATCTTACTGGGCCCAAGTATATCTTGGGTTAATGTTTTGAGACATTGTTGTAATAAATACTACATTATTAAATATTATAACATTTAATATATATAAAAGTTGGATATATTTACAGGAGATTTTTTAATTTAAATTAAAAAATTAATTATCTTTTTTTCTTTTTTTAGTTTTAAATATTATTTACTAATGTATTAAAAAAGTAAAAATAATAATAATCACTCATATAATTAAAATAGAACATCCTAATATATACATGACATTATATATATAAACCCCGCTAAAATCGGTAAATAATTAGTCAATAAATCAAATTTTAAATAGTAAAATTAAAAATACAAAACTAATATCAAAATAGGATAGAGCTCTTCGAAATGAGAATTTTGATATCAATTTCAAAAAAATTGGTCTAAAATTAGACCGAACGGACCGAACCGGTCGAACTTGACCCGAACCGGACCCGTGGGCCCAACTAACTCATTAAATAAAATGAGATGAATCACAATCTTCATCATTCCAGCTGCTCCATGATGAAGAACGCCAGGGAAGATGAGGAAGGGTTTCAAAACCCTTGAATTTAATTCAATCTCATATAACTTCTTGCTCCGAGCTCCGATCGTCGCACCGTTTGCGGCCACGCGTCCAGCGCGTCGAGCTCTACATTCCTATCGGATCAATTTTACCGGTAAGCTCTATTTTCATTCCAGAATCTCTATTCCCTTTCTATTCTTGAATTTGAAACCCTATGGTGAGATTCTTCCCAATTTGATGTTCTAGGTTCGATTTAGCTTGCGGGAGTTGTTGGGTTTGAGTTGCTACGCGTATGAGTGAGGTAAGAATGCCCTAAACCTTAACTCAATTTTAATTTCATTAGGTAAAATCTGAATTTGGAGTATATATGTGTATTAGGTGTGAATTAAGTTCATATACATGATTTGGAATTGAAAAGTGAACATTTGGAGGCTTGGTGGTGATTGAGGCTAAGCTTGTGGTTGGTTACTCTAAGCTTGAGGGGCTATTTTATAGCTTGTGAGGCTGCCTTGGATTAAATAAAGTGATCGACTAAGGTATGGTTTAGGTTTCACGCGTTTAACATTTAAGGTGTTGTGAAAACTTAGGCTAGGAAACCATAGGTTAAGTTAAAATTGGTTAAATGCATTAAATGATTAGTCTTGTGAAGTTGTTGGATAAATTTATGGTTGAACTTGTATTGGAGTTGTCAAGGTTATTAAATATGTGTTTCTTGTAATTGAGCTAGTGTTGAAAATTATGAGCATGAGTTGTTAGTATTGAACGTGTGTTCTTGAGATTATTATTGAGGGGTTGATGAAGTTGTAGATATGTGTTAATGAAGAGTTAGTGTATGTGTTAAAGGGATAATATATGTGAAGTGTTGATACATGTTAATGAAGGGTTGATCATATATGTGTTACATTTTGATATATACATTGGTGATTAAGATTTGTTGAGTTAGTTAAAGGTAATTTTGGGAATGGTTGTTGATGAGTGGGACTGATATGTTAATAAAATGCAGATTTTATGGGTAGAAAATGTGAGTTTGACAAAAATAAAGTTTGGGGTATTTTTGGTAAAATGTGAATTTTGACGAACTTCGGCAATCTATATCTTGCTCTACAAATTTTGAATAAAGATGAGGTTTGTTTTAAATTAACGAGGGTTTAACAGGCTTGAAATCGATATAAAGTTTGCGAAAAACCAAATTTTGTGAGGAAGTTATGGACGACGGAGAATTGGTGCGAAAAACTGAACTTTTGTAACTTGCAGCAGAACCAGGTTTTCTGGTGTGTGCCCACGCACAGGTATGTGCGCACATACCCATCAAAGGAAAAATTCAACTTGTGCATACGCACGCTTCTGTGTGCACGCACACCTAGCATTTTTCATAAAGTGTGCATACGCACACTTCTGTGCGCACGCACACGCTAGGATGAGCCTTCTGTTGGTGGCGCTAGCATAGTTGAGGTGCAGGCACACTAAGGAATATGTGCGCGCGCACGTATTTGTGCGTACGCACATATACTGCTTTCTTGTTGAGCTGTGCGGGTGTGTGCGTACGCACACGCCCTGTTTTTCAGCACCTTTATTTCTCTGTTCTAAACATGATTTTAAACACTAAAACCTCTATTTTTGCCCTGTTAATCTTAGATCCCACTAGTAAGTTTAGTATATAGCAGAAGACAGGAGTTTGAGGTAACTTGGGAGTGAAGAAAGAGGTAAATATGATGAAAAGAAGGTAAAAGAAAAGTTGTTAATGAAAGGAGTTAATATGCCATGGCTTTGATAAATGGTTATATAATGATTATAAATATGAAATGGCTTATGAATGATATCTGAGATATGAGTTTTCCTGGGTAACAGAACCGTGGCTCGCCACCACGTGTTCCAGGATGAATCTCGATACTCTATTGACCCTACGTCGTAAGGGTAACCGGGCACGTATAAATTCTCGGGTATGAATAGTCCCCAGTGAGTGATTTGAATGATATATGAATGTGAAATCTATGCATAGACTCATGGGATGCGCGACGGGGGATAGTCTAAGGTTTTTGGACTTGTCGGGTTGGTTGGATAATCGACAGATGAGCCTCATCAGCCATAGGACAGGCATGCATCATATGCATTTGTTTGTGTGATTGCTATGCATTATCTGGGATTGCTTAATTGAACATATATGTCCTATTACCTGCTATTCTTGCTATTTGCACTATCTGCTTATTACTTGTGCCTGAATTTGTTTGGTTACTTGTCTCTGCTGAATTTATAGAAGACGGAGGGACGGAGGAATGGTGAATGGGTTGAGTGTTAGGTGTTAAGTTTAAGACAAAAGATTATAGTGTAATTAGAATACCTACCCCTATTTATGGCTTTTACTTAGAGATTAAGTTCTGTAATTATGATAACGGAGTTCTAAGATTGCTTCTGGCATTCCCAAGACCTTATTTATTATACGTGTGGCACCTTTACCATGTTGAGAACCTCCGGTTCTCATCCCATACTGTGTTGTTGTTTTTAGATGCAGGTTGAGAGGCTCCTCACTAGGCGTCTGGATTTCCTAAAGCGGAGTAGTTTGGGATATTTTGGGCCTTATGTTTGTATATATGTGACCCATGTACTTAGCTTGCTCTCCAAGAAACTTGTTTATTTTGTTCTTCCTAGAGGTTGCAGGAGAGTTAGGGATTTATTTCTATATTTTGGATATTCGGGATACTTATGTACATAAATATGTAAACATTCTCTGGTCAGCCTTGGCTTCGCAAGCTGAGTCAGGAGCTAGTTTCACTGTATTCTTGGCACTCTTGTTACTCTTTTGTCTATTCTCATCTTGAACCTTTAGGTTTCTTAGCACGCCAGTGATTCTTTTCCTCGAGCGATGCGCTTTTTATTTTTAGAAACTTGTTTACCCGTTTTTCAAGGCTCATAGTATATTTTATCCTATATATTTTATTTTAGAGGTCGTAGCGCCTTGCCGCCTCTATTTTATATCCTAGGTATAAGACTCTGTGTGGTAGGGTGTTCAATATATATATATATATATATATATATATATATATATATATATATATAATCAAGGATTATTATATATGATAAATATTTTTTTTTTTATTTTTTGTAATGATCATCTAGTTAATTTATGTATAAATCAACTAATATTTATAATATATAATTTATTTTTCTCTTAATGAATTTAAGATATAAGATGTTATATATATTATTCAACATACTAAGCAACTTAAATCATCATTTAAGATAAGTATAATTGTGAAAATATTTACTTACTTATTAGTATTGAAAAAATATAGAAATAGTATAAATTGATATATTTTTTTTGTAGAAAAATAATAATAAAGATTATTAATTAAGTTAATTATATAATAAAAATTATGAATAATTTTTTAAATAATAATAAAAAATAAGTTACAATAAATCAATCCTCAATAAATTATATATTAACCATGTCAAAAAATAAATAAATTTTACATTAGATATTATTTACGTACTAATATAATATTATCGATTATGAAGTTATAATTAATTTTTAATCTAATTTTTGGTAATTAAAATTTAAATGATTAAAATCATTTAATGCTAAATATTTTGCACTAAACTATTTTTTTGTTATTGAAATTTAAAAAGGTGAGTTGTTAATCAATTTTAAATTTAAATTTAAATTTAAATAAGAACATAACACATTATTTGAAATTTTATCTCACTAACCAGACTTAATTTCAAAAAAAAAATTATTTTGTATATTATATTGTTGGATAATATAGTCATTGTGTTTTTTTTAACGACAATTATTGCCATATAAAATAGTGTAAGAAATTAAAAAGAAAATATATTTATCAAATCAGGAGATAATAATTCATTTTTCAATAGAATAAATTATATGTTGAATAACAAAAATTGTTATGATTTCTCTTCACACAAATTAATACCCAATGATAGTATTCCAGTAATGTTACTAAGGAATATTAATCAATCTAATAGTTTTTTATATAATAGCATAACTCTATAAGTTTAGAAATTTAAAAATCACATCACAAAAGGTGAAGTTTTAACATGTAACAATATTAATCATATTATTTTACCTTTAAGAATGAATATAATAATACCAACAAATAAAATTGTTTTAAATAAATTTTAACAAAAATGAATTTCTATAAGTATTGCTATCAATGAGAAATTGTTCTAACTTTAAAAGCAAATACTATCTTTGACACTATATTTCCTAACTAACTCTGTAGGCTGTAGGCTGATGACTAATCCATTACACATTGAAACTCTATTTATTAAGGGTCTGTTGCTAACTAATAAATTGCTATACATATAATGTGAGATTCGAACTCTTAATACTTACTTAAATAGAATGAGTAAGATAATTACTCAATCAACCTAAATTAATTAAGACAAATACTAATTATTTTTAATATTTTTAATATTTAAATAGTTAAACTTTAATTTTAGTTATAATTTTATAAAATATTTTTCTATAACAATATATAATGGCAATACATGGGTTTAGTGTCCAAGATTTCTTTCTAGTATTACCCTTTCTATTAACTTCTCCACTACTTGGCCACCTTGACATAACTTTTACCCGTTATCTTTCACCTCTCATCCATTTCTCTCTTCTCATCTTATTTCTTATTAGTAATATTGAATACAGATAGATATTTTTTTATTTAATTTACTTTTAATCCAATTTATCTTTTTTTAAAGATATCACAAATTAAAATAGACACATGCATAGAATTATTGACCTTCAATATTTTACTTGAGGTACTCTATGTAAATTAATTATTATAAATTATAAATAACAACTTTTTCATTTAGATTTATGTTTTGATTGATTACTATTATACTTTTTTTTTACTCTTAGTAGCTATGATTTATATAAGAAATTACTTTATTTTTGGTAGAATTTATAAATACATTAATCTCATGTTAATAATATATTTACTTTTTAAATATTTAGATACTCAAAATAACAGTAAAATTGGTCAAAATCCAAGTAATAGATGAAACAGTAATAATATTAGTGGGTATAAATTATCATTTTTTAAAAGCTTTAATTTATAATTAGTAAACTTTTAATTATTTCTAATATAATATGTTACATATATCTATAATATAATGTATTAAGATTGATAATTGTTCACTTAAAAAATTTATACTATTAATTTAATATTTGATTTTTTTATTATGGTACTATTTTAATATACTCTAGATTTTATTATGTATTTATAATTTTGATAAAAATTATTCTTAGAAGAAATATTAATCTTATTTCTTAATTTTTTTGGTTCAGACAGTATTAAATTATTTATATTAAAAGGTTTAGATAATTCAAAAAATATTATTTATATGTTAGTAATATATTTTTTAGATATTTAAGTATTAGAATTAGTCTAAATAATATACTGAATGATGATAACATTGCTTAGTTATGTATATATATTCCATTAGTTTGTTGATTTTATCTTTTGAATTATTTTTTATTATGGTAACATTTTAATGTACTCTAATTTTTTATTGTGTATTTATAATTTTAAAAATAATCATTCTTAGAAGAAATATTAATTTTATTTCTTAATTTTTTTAGTTCTGACAATATTAAATAATTTATATTAAAATATTTAGATAATTTTAAAACTATTATTTATACTATAACAAAATAATAATATACAAATGGATATAGGAGTTTAATGTTCAACTCTTTTTTACTGAGTTTTGTATGGCAGTTATTGTATAAAATATTTATTTAAAAATATTGGTAATTTTTTATTTAATTTATACGGTAAATAATAACGTTTTATGTAATTTTATTTTATTTAATATCTAATAAATTTAGATTCGAATATTTTTTTGACATGGTTGAACTGAAATAGTCTCATTGTATGATTGACAACTTTGATTTCTATCATAATAACTATTTTTTCTACTAATTTTTATTTACTATTTTTTTAATTTCTGTCATAATGACTATTTTTTTATTCTAATAATAATTGTTCCATACAGAGAAGTGTATCTTGAATTAGAAATAGAAGTAAAAAAATGAAACAATTAAAAGATAAATTAATAGAGTAAAGAATTTAAGAAGAGGTTACACATGATTTTTCTACAATTGTTACTGAAATGATAAAAATGAGATAGAGAATATGAGTTGTCGTTCACCGTGGAGGTGGTTTCTTTATGTAACGTAACTGAAGGATGTATGGGAGAAGTTCTATCATAAAAAATAATATTAAAACTTAAATTTGAACACTAAAATTTTGAAGTGAGTCATGCTCTGTAAACTATGTGCAAGTACTCTCACGTACAATAGTAGCTATTTTATAAAATATTTATTTATTTATTTTTAAAAATATAATTCTTTTAATTCTAAAACTCATAACACCCTAACTTTTTAGTACCTCATGATCCCACTAAAAACTCAGGCGTTACTTATCTCTAAACCTTTAATTTCATACTATATTATTTAATATTGAGCCTTCACAAATACAAAACGATACTTTTAATTAAGAAAACAAGGGGAGACTTTATTTTAAATCACTTAACCATAAAAGTATATATTCACATAGCTTTATATAGACTTATTTCAAAGAACCTCAATTACAAATCAAACCCCTCTAAAAACTAAAAACAATAAACAATGAGGAAAAAATTAATTCTAACAATTCAACTTATGAATATAATCTTCTATGCTCCTATAACTCTGCACTAAACCTTCACACCTGTAGCTGAAAGGGGGTGGAAATAGGGGAAAGAACTGGAGAGTTTTTAGTAGGGTCGGAGTGTATAGTTATACTCATTTTATATATACTTGGTCAGCAACAACATTCAACAAAGTACAATCCAATTCAACAATTATAGAATACAGAATTCAAACAATCATTTAGCATGCCCACAATCACAGAAAACACACTTACAAAGAAATATGCGCGAACAAGCATGATGCATGTCTATCCCTAGTGCAGGTAATGAGCTCATTTGTCGGTTTCGACCCGCACCCGATGCAATCCAACTCGCAAGTCGGATAAGACATAACCTCTGCAAGTTTCTACTTCTTGCAGGTGCTGATTCTCCAGCTGAAGTATGTCGAACATAACCTCTGCAAGTACTTGCAGGCGCTAATTCTCCAGCTAAAGCATGTGTCCCCTTCTCCTGGAAGCCATTCTATATTTACGGACGTCACAATCACAAAAAAAGCCCACAGCTTATTAATATTTATCCTTCGGCACCTTAACTATACTATCTTCACCCTCTCGTGACCTTTCCATAATCACACGTACCGATTTATCTTCTCTTTTTCTTTTAAAACCAAAACCACCTCTTTGTGACATTCATCAAAATCTTTAAAACAATTTTACTTAAACCAATTCTTCTTTCAAAAGACAAAGGAAACCTATTTATTAGTTAAACCCCTCAGCAAGGTCTCTAGACTTTAGGAGAGCAACAACCAATCTCAATTTCTTAAGTTCATTAGAAATTCTTAACAGTCATTATTTTCTTATATTGAATTAATCAAATAAAGTTTCTAAATCAAATCAAAACCAAATCATACAAATCAAAAGTTCTGAACCAATTTCAAAACCAAAACCAACTCCAGTTTCATCTTTAAAACTAATTCTTTAACTTTTTCCAAGACGTCGCAAAACGAAGTCATTCAATCAGAATTTAATTACTTTTAAAGTTCACTAAAACTACTCCGAATGAAATTCTTAAGTCAAATTCTAAACATAAGTCCTTTTCATATTTAAATTAACCTTAAAACATAATACCTTTCTTAAATAATTTAAAATTATAAAATAATTCTTTCTAAATAAATCAAACTCAAAACATATACTTTTCTTAAATGAATTAAACTCGAAACATAACTATTTTCTTAATAAATTAAAAATCAAATAATACAATTTCTCAAATCCAAACTTTTTTCTAAATAACATTTCAAACAAAGCCTCAGATTTTATAGAAATTTCGACAGCATCTCCCTTAAAACTCAAACTTTGCCACCCTTCTCGGGGCCCATCCAAACCATTTCTCAAACTCTTTCAAATCATTCCCAATAAATCAAAAACCATTTCTAATATCAAAATATTTATAAAATCAAACCAATTAAAAATCAAACCGCTTCCAAAATCAAACCATTTTCATATCTCAAACATGTCATCAATTCATCAATTCATCAATTCATTTTTTATTAAATCTCAATGTCATCATCAAATCTTACCAATTCTACTTAATCACCAACAACATTCCAATCCCGAATTCATCAAAATAATTCGGTTTTTGGCTGTACTTAAACTGACTGAACCCCAAACTAATCACAAATATCAATATATCACAAAAATTCAACATAAATTCAATCAAATTCAGTCAGCAATCAATCATAACATCAATTCACTTATCCAATACCAATTTAACCAGTGAGAAATTACCAAAACCCTACCTCTGTACGAAATCAAAATACTCGAAGCTCTGGAGAAGCTTTTCGACCGAGCTGCTGAAGAAGAAAACGTTAGAAATCGTCTGTGTCTCCTAGAACTCCAATTGGCCAAACTCAAGGGGAAGGGGAGCTATGTCACCGTCAACTTCTACCGAACAAAAATAACGCCAAGTCGCCAAAGTATAGAGGAGGAAGATACGAACACTTTTACTGGATTAAATTTTTTATTAGAATTACGGATAAAAAAAATCAAGCTCAAAAGTTCAAAGGTGCCATGGTTTCTCTCATTCTCTCTCACGGCCTTCTTCTTCTCTTTCTTCCATAATGAATACGGTGAGGATGATGTTGGTTAATGGGGAATTTGAATGATTAAGCGGTTAGATGACACGTCGGGGGTACGTGTCATAGTTTGAAGCTGTTGAGTTAGCGATTCAAGTTATAAATATCTTAAGCGGATAATTATAAAAACTGGATATATTAAAACTCAAGTAATAATATGTATGAGTTACTAATATAAATGATATTAGTAACATAGCGATAAAAGATATACGGTGAAACATTAGCAAAGCTACGTTCGCCGAGAAGTATCAATATTTACTCATATCGGTAGATTTCAAACTCGATAATAATGTTATTAACTAAACTTTATTTTTAAATTAAAAATCAATTACTCAAATTAATATATATAATTTTTATTATTTATAAATTACTAAAATTATAGTTTTAATATTATATATATATATATATATATATATATATATATATATATATATATATATCTGAATTTGATTGAGCTGAAATAGTTATAAAATTAATCTAATTATTTTTAATAAAATAATTTCTAAAAATAAGGAACTCCAATTTATAAAATAAATTATAACTTATTTATATTTAGATTTTTAAAATTGTGGGTCATTATAAAAGTATTGGTATTTTTTTATTTAATTTATAGTGCAAATAATATTTTGTTTTATTTTATTTAATACCTATTAAATTTAGATTCTAATTTTTTTTTCACATTATTGAATTGAAACAGTTCTATTGTATGATTGACAATTTTAATTTTTGTCATAATAACTATTTTCTCCTACTATAATGTTAGGGATTAAATATTTTTTAATTTAATTTATACTGTAAATAGTAATATTTTATTTCATTAGTTACCTGATAAATTAAAAGAGATATAAGAGTTTGGTGTCTAATAATTTTTTTCATTTTACTTCTATCCCTATAACCCAAAACAACTGAAGCAGTTATCATTATTTTTACCATCATAAAAGCAGCCCAAAACAACCCATACATTTATCATTATTTCTACTATCATAAGAGCAGTTTATCCTCATAGTTATTGTTATTTCTATTATCTCATATATATTATTTCATACTCTTTTATTATATTATTATCATTATCTTTTTTTCATTTTTATTCTCTTTCTTTCCTGATATTTTTTTCATTTATATTGACATAATAGATGTTTATAATAAAAAAATTTTTTTAAAATCAATAAAAGGTAAAGGTATATCTTAGTTGGGATGTATCTTTATTTAATATTAAAGTAATATACAAAATATTATTGAAATATATTGCGATACATATATACAATAAATTGGAAGAAAGATTCTAACCGTTATAGAGTGTATGAAAGGTTGATCAATTAATTGTATCAATGAGACCAATAAACAATAAATTAAGTATTACTATATTAACAACCGTGACAATTGCATTGATGTTTAATAAACTCCAATTTTGTGGTTTATATGGTGTAAAATTTGGGGGTTTTGTCAATATTTCTCGCACTTATTCACAAGAAATGCATAGTTTTGTGTTCACTTCCTAATATTGCTTCATGATGAAAAACATGCTTATTTTGCCTTAAAATTTACATATTTTAATCCTCTTCTATTGCCATTCGATGTCGTGATGTATTTGTTGAGTGATTTCAGGAATTATAGGGTAGGAATGGCCTAGAAGAGAGAAAGAAAGCATGCATAAAATGGAGGGACATGAAGATTTGAATTTTGGGAAAATCAGCATTGGCGCGCACGCGTAGATGAGGATGGCTGGAAGCGGCGCGCAAGGATGGACGCATCCGCGCAGATCAGAGGATTCCTATCGACGCGCACACGCACTTGGCGTGCACGCATATATCACAAAAGCAGTCGGCGCACACGCACGCATAGCGCGCACGCGCGGGAAGCTGCACGTGACCCCATTAAAGAAAATCGTGCCTTGCTATTTCTGAGGCTCATCAGGCCCAAATTCAAGCTGTTTCTGCATGGAAAAGACCCAAGGATGCTAGGGGGAAAGGGGAGGGGGATCAATCATTTTACACTAAGACACAATTTTAGCTAATTTTTGGTTCTTTGTTCTTCTAGAGAGAGAAACCCTTGTTCCTCTCTAGATCTAGTTTTAATTTGATCTTCCCTTGTTGAATTCTGAATTGGATCTTGTTAATTACTAGTTTTGATAGTTTAATTTGAATTCATTAGTATAATTTTGCTTAGATCTTGTGTTAGTTTTATGTTTTATACCTAATTCATGAATGTTGTGAATCTTGACTTGTTGATGTTACATTGATGACTACTATGATTAATTGTGTTGTTTGAATGATTGTATGTTGATAATTGATAGTGGATACTTGTTAATTTCAATTTAATTGCAATTTGAACATGTCTTTTATTAATGCTTACCATGTGTTCGATGAATTGTTTACTTTGATTATGGAGTAGTTCTCTTTACTCTTGGCTTAGGCTAAGGGAATTGGGTAAACTTGAGTCATTGGGTCTAATGGATTTGATGGTTTGGGAGTCCTTAGTGGTCAATTTGATAGCCATTGACGCTAACCTTCTATTAAGTCAATTAGTAGTGATGTTAGAACTTATGGGTTAATGTTGACCAAACCATTTGACGTACTTCAAGTATAGAAGTAGACTTAATGAGTTTGGTTCCTCATAATTGTCAGGATATGGTTATTAGACAAGGATGGTGACCCCAATTCCCATGCCTAGCCAAGAGTTGCTTTTATCATTCCTATTTGAAAACCCAAATTCTTAATTACTTGACTTAGTTATAGTTACTTGTTTAGTTTAGAATAGAATCATATTGGATGTTACTTTGTTAGTTTGGAATTGCTCATGTCTTGCTTAGTTATTTGAATTAGTTTTTTGCATTGTAAGATTGCTTGCTTGTTAAGATTCCCATTTATTTTCTTGCTCATGACTTGCAACCCCAGAATTCTAACCAATATTGAAGCACATGTTTGCCCATTCCTTGTGAGATGACCCGAGGTTTGAATACTTCGGTTATTTTTATTGGGGTTGAACTTGTGACAACCAAATCCCTTCTAAATTTGATACTCGAGGCTTGTTGTTGATAGAGCTATACTTGCAACGCAACTTTACTGAGAAAATCTTTACCGACATAGTCCACGAGCGCACATCAAATTTTTGGCGCCGTTGCCGGGGAATGGTTGCAACATATGCCTTGATATTGGTTATGTGAATATATGAATATTGTAGATAGTTTAATTGCTTTCAATACATAGCTACAATTTAGATTTCTCTTACATTTGTTCTATGACTCTTAAGTTTGATGACTTGATCTCAACCAAATTCTAGCTTAGCCGATTTTGATCCCGATATTGAAAGAACTTTGTTACATACTCGGCAAGCTAGACGGCAGTTGGATTATACGGCTAGTACTTTGGCCTCTCTTGAGGAACATATCGAATCACTAGGCGGTACCGAGAGTGACTTGGAGTCCGCTACTTCCTATTCTTCTGTTGGCACTAATAATACATCTTTACATCCTGCAGGTGAGCCACACATGGCGGAGCCACGACGGATCACTTTGCATGAGCAAGGAGCTCCGGATATCATACTTCAATCGTTGCAAGCAAGGTATCCTAACCTTGATCTAAACTTTGAATTGAAGAGTAGCTTGATACATCTACTTCCTAAATATCATGGGTTGCCGGGTCAGGACCCCATCCGACATCTAAGAGATTTTTAAGTTGCTTGTTCTACGGCTTGAAGGCATGGAGCCGATGAGGTGGCTATCATGGTTTTTGCCTTTCCTTTCTCTCTTGAAGGGCAAGCAAAGACATGGTTTTATTCGCTACCGGATGAGATTGTCACTAATTGGGATTTCTTGAGGAGAGAGTTTCTAGATAAATTCTTCCTACCGGAAAAGACCGACTATATCCGGAAGGAGATTTCGGGCATAATGCAAAGAGACCAAGAGAGTTTGTATGAGTATTGGTCTCAGTTCAAGAGGCTATTGGAATCTTGTCCACACCATAGAATGAACACTCACTTGCTCATTAGCTACTTCACTGGAGGTCTTTGTGTGGAAGATAGAAGATTGCTCACCGCTTCTAGTGGTGGTTCCCTTTCGAAAAATAAGACGGAGGGAGAAGCTTGGAATTTGATAAAGGATGTTGTCGAGGCTACACAACATACAAGGATGAGAAGTAATCCTCTCAAGGGTGTGGTAGAACTATCTCCTTCCGAATCAAGCCTAACCAAAGCACTTGGAGATATGACCACCATCCTTACACAAATACAAAAGGATCAAAAGGAATACTACTCCATCCAAGCCATCCAAGCCCCACCTCCAGTTGCTCAACTTGAAGGCCCTCCTAGGATTTGTGGTTTGTGCTCTAGCACCACACATTACACCGATCAATGCCATCAAATTCAAGAGAAACATGCTCTTGTAGTAGCCAATGTGAATTACAACAATCGTCCACCCTATCCTTCTCAAGGCAAAAATAATTACCCTCAAGGTGGTAATCAACATCAAGGGTGGAGGGATAATGCACAAGGAAGCAATCAAAACCAAAAATGGAATAACTCTTCTTCTCATCACAACAATAACCAATCTTCATCCCAATACCACCATAATAACACCAACTACCAAGCTAACCAAGGCCACTCTAACCAAAACCAAAACAACTACACCAAGTACCAAGCACCACACCATAGACAACAATCCAACCAAACTCCTCCATCTTCCAACAATCAAGTTGGTGAGTTTAGAGCCGCCATGGAGAAACGAGATGAGAGCAACAAGGCTCAATTCGATGCCTTGGCGCTCAATTGGCTAACCTCACCAACATGCTTTTAAAGATGACCATGTCAAACCAACCATCAACTCCCAACAACAACACCAACCAACCTTCAAGCTCTTCTAACCTTCCATCCCAACCCCAACCAAACCCAAAGGGCGGTCTCAACGCCATCACTCTACGGTCGGGGACTACATTGGAGGAGATACCTCCAAGGGTCATGGGAGACATTTATGAGGAAGAAGTGGTTGTTGAAGCTCCACATGAAGAAGAGACGGTAGACAAAAAGCATGAGGAAGAAGAAGTAAACCTCAAGGAACCCAAGAGGAAAGCTATAGTGGATGAGTCCATTCCTATTCCATTCCCTTCCATGGTGAAAAAGGCAAAGAAAACACCGAAATTTGATTTAAACATGCTTCAAGTATTCAAGAAGGTTGAGGTAACCATACCACTTCTTGATGCTATTCAACAAATTCCACAGTATGCAAAATTTTTGAAAGACTTGTGTACACACAAAGATATGATAGGAGAATTAGAGACATTATCCTTGGGTAGTTTAATTTTTTCCTTGATGAAACCTATTCCAAAGAAATGTGGTGACCCTGGACCTTGTTTGGTGTCTTGTTGTATTGACGGACGCACTTTTCATGATTGTATGTGTGACTTGGGAGCTTGTGTAAGTATCATGCCACTTTCTATCTATGTGCGGTTGAATTTAGCTCTATTAAAGAAGTCGGCGGCGAGGTTTGCCTTAGCCGATAAAAGTGTGATCACGGTGATGGGAATAGCGGAAGATGTACTTGTGGCGATCAAGGATTTGGTTTTTCTGGTTGACTTTTACATCCTTGAAATGCCTCCAACAGAAAATAGAAGCTCATCCTCCGTTCTACTTGGTAGACCCTTCCTCAAGACCTCTAAATTTAAGTTAGATGCCTTCACCGACACATATTCCTTTGAGGTTGGAGACAAGACTATCAAGTTCAATTTGGAAGAAGCCATGAAACATCCTCCCGAAGAACATTCCATGCTCCGATGTGATGTAATTGATGAAGTGGTAGCGGAAGTGCAAGAAGAAGACCACAACAAGTTGTGCTACCTTATTGTTAAAGAGATGGATGACCAAGAGGATGAACATGAGAAAGTTGTCAAGAATGAACTCCATGAGCTTGATGAAAAGGAACCTCAGCTTGAGGTAAAGAGGGAACTGAAGCCTCTTCTATCTCATTTGAAGTATGCTTTCTTAGAGGACGACCAAAGGTTTCCGGTCATTATTGCTAGTGAGCTTTCAAGTGAAGAAGAAGAAAAGTTCCTAGATGTTCTAAGAAAGTACAAGAAAGCAATAGGATAGAGCCTAGCGGATATTGTGGGAATTGACCCCCCGCAAGTGCATGCATAGAATATTTCTCCAAGATGGAGCTAGGCCGGTTAGGCAACCGCAAAGGAGGCTCAACCCGACCATCCTCGATGTAGTGAAGAAAGAGGTCACCAGATTACTGGATGCGGGTATCATATACCCAATCTCCGACAGTGAGTGGGTGAGCCCGGTCCAGGTTGTCCCCAAAAAGTCGGGCATCACGACAGTAAAAAAGGACGACGGTGAAATGGTCACTAAAAGAGTACAAAATGCGTGGCGAGTGTGTATTGATTACAGAAGATTGAACGCCGCTACACGGAAGGACCACTACCCCTTGCCCTTCATCAATCAGATGTTGGACCGTTTGGCGGGTAAATCTCACTACTGCTTTCTTGATAGATATACTGGCTACTTCCAGATTCATATTGCTCCTGAAGATCAGGAGAAGACCACGTTTACTTGTCCGTTTGGCACCTTTGCCTATAAAAGGATGCCATTTGGACTATGTAATGCACCCGCTACTTTTTAGCGGGGCATGACGAGTGTCTTCTCCGATCTAATGGAGAATTGTCTGGAAGTCTTTATGGATGACTTCAGCGTTTACGGTACTTCATTTGATTGTTGCCTAGGGAATTTGGCCAAGGTCTTAGCTAGATGTGTTGACACTAACTTTGTCTTAAATTTTGAAAAATGTCACTTCATGGTACGACAATATATAGTGTTAGGACATGTAGTATCTCATGAAGGTATTTTTGTAGACCCGGCCAAGGTCGATGTTATCACCACTTTACCTCACCCCTCATCTGTGAGGGAGGTCCACTCATTTTTGGGACATGCAGGATTCTATAGGCGCTTTATCAAAGATTTCAGCAAGATTGTTTTGCCATTGTTGTGTCTACTCCAAAAAGATGTGAATTTTGAGTTTGACAGCGAATGTGTGAAAGCTTTTGAAGAGCTAAGGAGAGTTCTTACCACGACACCGATTGTGCGAGGTCCCAACTAGACGTTGCCATTTGAGATAATGTGCGATGCGTCAAACCATGCTGTAGGAGCCGCGCTTGCACAGCGCGATGGTAAACTCCCTTATGTCATTGCTTACTCTTCTAAAACACTGGATGTAGCACAATCCAACTATACCACTACTGAAAAAGAACTCCTAGCTATTGTTCATGCTTTAGATAAATTCAGATCTTATTTGCTAGGATCAAAGATAGTGGTATACACGGATCATGCAGCTTTAAAGTACTTATTGACAAAAATGAGTCAAAGTCTAGACTCATACGTTGGATCTTGCTTTTGCAAGAATTTGACATTGAGATTAGGGACCGGAGTGGATCTCAAAACCTGGTTGTGGATCATTTAAGCCGCATTGAGAATTTGAAATTTGATCCATTTTCGATCAATGACTCATTCCCATTGGATAGTTTGCATGCTGTGTCGGATAGCTTTCCTTGGTTTGCCCCAATGGCGAACTACTTGGTTGCAAGAATCTTCCCTCCCAACTTTTCGAAAAACCAAAGGGACAAGTTGAGGAGTGATTCCAAATACTATATTTGGGATGACCCTCACTTGTGGAAGAGGGGCGTGGACCAAGTAATTCAAAGATGTGTCCCAGAATCTGAGATCCAACCCATTCTTAAAGCTTGCCATTCATCCGAATGTGGCGGCCACTTTGGCCCACAAAGGACCGCTAAAAAGGTGTTGGATTGTGGATTCTGGTGGCCAACCTTATCCAAGGATGCTAACCGGTTATGTGTGTCATGCCATCAGTGTCAGAAGTCGGGAAACACATCCCAAAGGGATAAAATGCCTCAGCAACCTATATTGTTCTGTGAGATATTTGATGTATAGGGCATTGACTTTATGGGACCGTTTCCCAACTCTAGTGGGTATCTGTATATTCTGTTAGCGGTTGACTACGTGTCAAAGTGGGTAGAGGCCATACCTACCCGCCTTGACAACGCCAATACCGTTGTTTCTTTTATTAGGAATAACATTTTATGCCGTTATGGGTCGCCACGAGCAATCGTGAGCGACCAAGGATCCCACTTTTGTAACAGGAAGGTAGAGGCATTGTTCAAGCGCTATGGAGTGTCGCATAAGGTTGCTACTACTTATCATCCGCAAACAAATGGACAAGCGAAAGTGTCCAACTGGGAAATTAAGAGGAGTTTGGAGAAAGTGGTCAATTCACAAAGAAAGGATTGGAGCCTCCGGTTAGGAGATGTACTATGGGCGTATAGAACAGCCTACAAGACTCCGATAGGGATGAGTCCCTTCCGGATCGTCTATGGTAAGGCATGCCACCTTCCGGTGGAGATTGAACATCGAGCCTATTGGGAGGTAAAGCAGTGCAACATAGATTTAGCCAAGGCGGGTGAAGCCAGGGAGTTACAACTAGAGGAGCTTGAGTGTTTGAGGAACGAGTCATATGAGAATGCTCGGATCTACAAAGAAAAGACTAAAGCATTTCATGACCATCACATCCGGAAGAAGGACTTTCAAGAAGGTGATGAGGTCCTCCTCTACAACTCAAGGCTTCAATTCATGCCTGGCAAACTCCGTTCTAGATGGGAAGGTCCTTTCAAGGTGAAGGAGATAAAGCCCTATGGAGTGGTGGAGTTGTTTGATCCCAAGAGTGAAGCAACTTTCAAAGTGAATGGACATAGAGTGAAGAAGTATCATGGCTACAAGCCCCCCAAGAGAGCTAGAGGTATTCCTATTGGAGGATGCACCAAGGAGAAAGGAAGCTTAAGAAAAGGACTGTCCAACTTAAGGACATTAAAGAAAAGTGCTTGGTGGGAGGCACCCCACCGTGGTAAGATCTTCCTTGTATATACCATCTTGTTTGTAACCTTAAATTCTTGTGAATTTTGTGATTTCTTGATGATTGATTGATTGCATAGAAATGCTAGTTTTGTTCTTCTTGTGAATAGATAGGATGTTCATATAGTTTTCATCATTTTGGTATGGACGGATTGTTGAAGTAGGGAGAATGCTATGTTTTGGATAATGCATGAAATTGTGAAGTATTCTCTTTGACAACTAGCTTAAGCACCTACCAAGAATGTGTTAGAATAAGTCTTGTTATGTTGTAAAAAAAAAGAGAGAGAGAGAGAAGAGAAAAAGGAAAAATGGGCACCGACGCGCCAGCGCACTGTGCGCGCGTGCGCCGGTGGTGCACTTCCAACTCTTGGGCCAAACACCTGAGAGTCATGCCCACTTCAGACCCATCTCGCGCTAGGCACTCACGCGTCCGCGTACTTGCCGCCTGCGCGCACCTTTGCAATTCGCCCATCGACGCGCAAGCGCACTGTGCGCGCGCGCGCCGATGGAGATATGTGGACTCCTGATAAACTCCGATTTTGTGGTTTATCTTGTGCTTATTTTGGGGGATTTTATTAATATTTCTCATACTTATTCGCAAGAAATGCATGGTTTTGTGTTCACTTTCCAATATTGCTCCATGATGGAAAATATGCTTATTTTGCCTTAAAATTGCCATATTTTAATCCTCTTCTATTGCCATTCGATGCCGTGATGTATTTGTTGAGTAATTTTAGGAATTATAGGGTAGGAATGAGTTAGAAGAGAGGGAGAAAGCATGTACAAAGTGGGAGGGACATGAAGAATTGAAATCTTGAGAAAAGCAGCATCGGCGCGCCCGGGCACTCCACGCGGACGCGTGGATGGGATTGGTTGGAAGCGGTGCACAAGGATGGACGCATCCGCGCGGATCAGAAGATTTCTATCGACGCGCACGCACACTTGGCGCGCACGCGTGGGAAGCTGCACGTGACCTCATTAAAGAAAATCGTGCCTGGCGATTTCTGAGGCTCATCAGGCCCAATTTCAAGCTATTTCTGCATGGAAAAGACCCAAGGATGCTAGGGGAAAAGGGGGGATCAATCATTTTTACACTAAGACATAATTTTAGCTAGTTTTTGGTTCTTTGGTTATTCTAGAGAGAGAAACCCTTGTTCCTCTCTAGATCTAGTTTTAATTTGATCTTCCCTTGTTGATTTATGAATTGGATCTTGTTAATTACTAGTTTTAATTGTTCAATTTGAATTCCTTGTTACAATTTTGCTTATATCTAGTGATAGTTTTATGAATTCTTGTCAATTGTCATTTTATACCCATTTCATGAATGTTGTGAATCTTGACTTGTTGATGTTACGTTGATGATTTCTATGTTTAATCTTGTTGTTTGGATGATTATATGTTGATAATTATTAGTGGGTACTTGTAGATTTCAACTTAATTGCTATTTTGAACATGTCTTTTGTTAATGCTTACCAAGTGTTCGATGAATTGTTTACTTTGATTATGGAGTAGTCTTCTTTACTCTTGGCCTAGGTCAAGGGAATTGGGTAAACTTGAGTCGTTGGGTCTAATGGATTTGATGATTTGGGAGCCCTTGGTGGTCAATTTGATACTCATTGACGCCAACCCACTACTAATCCAATCAGTAGGAAGGTTGGGACTTATGGGTTGATGTGATCAAAGCCATTTGACGTACTTCAAGTCTAGGAGTAGATATCACGTACTTAAGACTTTGAGAGTAGACTTAATGAGCTTGGTTTCTCATAATTGTCAAGATACGGTTGTTAGACAAGGATCGTGACCCCAATTCCTATGCCTAGCCAAGAGTTGCTTTTATTATTCATATTTGAAAACCAATTTTCCCAAATTATTTGCTTTAGTTACAGTTACTTGCTTGGTTTATAATAGAATTAAGTGGAATGTTGTTTGTTTCATGCTCATAACTCACAACCCCATATTTCTAACCAATGTTGAAGCACATGTTTGCCCATTCCTTGTGAGACGATCCGAGGTTTGAATACTTCGATTATTTCTATTGGGGTTGAACTTGTGACAACCAAATCCCTCTCTAAATTTGACCCTCGAGGATTGTTGTTGGTAGAGCTATACTTGCAACGTGGTTTTATTGGAGAAAATCTTTACCAATACACCCTTGGGGAACCCTGTCAAATTTTTGGCGTCGTTGTCGGGAAATGGTTGCAACATATGCCTTGATATTGGTTATGTGAATATGTGAATATTGTAGATATTTTACCTCTCTCAATACTTAGCTATAGTTTAGATTTCTTTTGCATTTGTGCTATGACTTTCAAGTTTGATGACTCGGTCTCAACCGAATTCTAGCTTAGCCAATTTTGATCCCGAGATTGAAAGAACTTTGTTACACACTTGGCAAGCTAGATGGCGGTTGGACTATACGCCTAGTACTTCGGCCTCTCTTGAGAAAAATACCGAATCACTAGACGTCACCGAGAGTGACTTGGAGTCCGCTACTTCCTATTCTTCTGTTGACACTACTAATACATCTTTGCATCCTACAGGTGAGCCACACATGGCGGAGCCACGCCGGATCACTTTGCATGAGCAAGGAACTCCGGATATCATACTTCAACCGTTGCAAGCAAGGTATCCTAACCTTGATCCAAACTTTGAGTTGAAGAGTAGCTTGATAAATCTACTTCCTAAGTATCATGGGTTGCCGGGTTAAGACCCCATCCAACATTTGAAGGATTTTCAAGTTGTTTGTTCTACGGCTCGAAGGCATGGAGCCGATGAGGTAGCTATCATGGTTTTTGCTTTTCCTTTCTCTCTTGAAGCGTAAGCAAAAACATGGTTCTACTCGCTACCGGATGAGATTGTGACTAATTGGGATTTCTTGAGAAGAAAGTTTCTTGATAAGTTCTTCCCACCAGAGAAGACCGACTATATTCGGAAAGAGATTTCAGGTATAATGCAAAGAGACCAAGAGAGTTTGTACGAGTATTGGTCTCGGTTCAAGAGGCTATTGGAGTCATGTCCACACCACGGAATGACCACTCACTTGCTCATTAGCTACTTTACTGGAGGTCTTTGTGTGGAAGATAGAAGATTGCTCACCGCTTCTAGTGGCGGTTCCCTTTCGAAAAACAAGACGGAGAGAGAAGCATGGAATTTGATAAAGGATGTTGCCGAAGCTACACAACACACAAGGGTGAGAAGTAATCCTCTCAAGGGTGTGGTAGAACCATCCCCCTCCGAAGCAAGTCTAACCAAGGCACTTGGGGATTTCCACCATCCTTACACAAATCCAAAGGGATCAAAAAGAATACTACTCCATCCAAGCCTTCCAAGCCCCACCTCCGGTTGCTCAACTTGAAGGTCCTCCTAGAATTTGTGGTTTGTGCTCTAGCACCACACATTACACCGATCAACGCCATCAAATTCAAGAGGAACATGCCCTTGTGGTGGCCAATGTGAATTACAACAACTGTCCACCCTACCCTTCTCAAGGTCAAAACAACTACCATCAAGGTGGTAATCAACATCAAGGGTGGAGAGATAATGCACAAGGAAGCAATCAAAACCAAAGGTGGAACAACTTTTCTTCTCATCACAACAACAACCGATCTTCATCCCAATACCACCATAACAACACCAACTACCAAGCCAACCAAGGCCACTCCAACCAAAACCAAAACAACTACACCAAGTACTAAGCACCACACCATAGACAACAAAATCAAAACCAAACTCCTCCATCTTCCAACAATCAAGTTGATGAGCTTAGAGCCGCTATGAAAAAACGAGATGAGAGCAACAAGGCTCAATTCGAGGCCTTGAATACTCAATTGGACAACCTCACCAACATGCTTTCAAAGATGAACATGTCAAGCCAATCACCAACCCTCAATAACAACACCAATCAACCCTCAAGTTCCTCTAACCTTCCATCCCAACCCCAACCAAACCCAAGAGGCGGTCGCAACACCATCACTCTACGGTCGGGGACTACATTAGAGAAGATACCTCCAAGGGTCATGGGAGAAATTCATGAGGAAGAGGTAGTTGTTGAAGCTCCACATGAAGAAGAGGTGGTAGACAAAAGGCATGAGGAAGAAGGAGTAAACCTCAAGGAACCCAAGAGGAAAGCTATAGTGGATGAGTCAATTCCTATTCCATTCCCTTCCATGGTGAAGAAGACAAAGAAAACACCGGAGTTTGATTTGAACATGCTTCAAGTGTTCAAAAAGGTTGAGGTAACCATACCACTCCTTGATGCTATTCAACAAATTCCAAAGTATGCAAAATTTTTGAAAGACTTGTGTACACACAAGGATAGGATAGGAGAATTGGAGACATTATCCTTGGGTAGTTCAATTTCTTCCTTGATGGAACCTATTCCAAGAAAATATGGTGACCCTACACCGTGCTTAGTGTCTTGTTATATTGGTGGATACACTTTTCATGATTGTATGTGTGACTTGGGAGCTTGTGTAAGCATCATGCCACTTTCTATCTATGTGCGGTTGAATTTAGCTCCATTAAAGAAGTCGGTGGCAAGGTTTGCCTTAGCCGATAAGAGTGTGATCACAGTGATGGGGATAGCGGAAGATGTACTCGTGGGAATTAAGGATTTGGTTTTTCAGGTTGACTTTTACATCCTTGAAATGCCTCCAACAGAAAATAGAAGCTCCTCCTCCGTTCTACTTGGTAGACCCTTCCTCAAAACCTCCAAATTCAAGTTAGATGCCTTCACCGGTACATATTCCTTTGGGGTTGGAGACAAGACTATCAAGTTCAATTTAGAGGAAGCCATGAAACACCCTCCCGAAGAACATTCCGTGCTCCGATGTGATGTGATTGATGAAGTGGTAGCGGAAGTGCAAGAAGAAGACCATGACAAGTTGTGCTACCCCATTGTTGAAGAGACGGATGACTAAGAGGATGAACATGAGGAAGTTGTCAAGAATGAGCCCCATGAGCTTGATGAAAAGGAACCTCATCTTGAGATAAAAAGTGAATTGAAGCCTCTTCCATCTCATTTGAAGTATGCTTTCTTAGAGGATAACCAAGGGTTTTCGGTCATTATTGCTAGTGAGCTCTCAAGTGAAGAAGAGGGAAAGCTCCTAGATGTTCTAAGAAAATACAAGAAGGCAATAGGATGGAGCCTGGCGGACATTGTGGGAATTGACCCCGCAAGTGCATGCATAGGATATTTCTCCAAGATGGAGCTAAGCCGGTTAGGCAACCACAATGGAGGCTCAACCCAACCATCCTTGATGTATTGAAGAAAGAGGTCACCCGATTACTGGATGCGGATATCATATACCCAATTTCCGACAGTGAGTGGGTGAGCCCGGTTCAAGTTGTCCCCAAGAAGTCGGGCATCACAACGGTCAAGAAGGACGACGGTGAAATGGTCACTAAAAGAGTACAAAATGCGTGGCGAGTATGTATTGACTACAGAAGATTGAACGCCGCCACACGGAAGGACTATTACCCCTTACCCTTCATCGATCAGATGCTAGACCACTTGGCAGGTAAATTTCACTACTGCTTTCTTGATGGATTTACTGGCTACTTCCAGATACATATTGCTCCTGAAGATCAGGAGAAGACCATGTTTACTTGTCCGTTTGGCACCTTTGCCTATAAAAGGATGCCATTTGGACTATGTAACGCACCCGCTACTTTTCAGCGGTGCATGACGAGTGTCTTCTCTGATCTAATGGAGAATTGTCTGGAAGTCTTTATGGATGACTTCAGCGTTTATGGTACTTCATTCGATTGTTGTTTAGAGAACTTGGCCAAGGTCCTAGCTAGATGTGTTGACACTAACCTTGTCTTAAATTTTGAAAAATGTCACTTTATGGTACAACAAGATATAGTGTTAGGACATGTAGTATCTCATGAAGGCATTTCTGTAGACCCGGCCAAGGTCGATGTTATCACCACTTTGCCTCACCCCTCATCCGTGAGGGAGGTCCGCTTGTTTTTGGGACATACAGAATTTTATAGACGCTTTATCAAGGACTTCAGCAAGATTTCTTTACCATTGTCGCGCCTACTCCAAAAAGATGTGGATTTTGAGTTTGATGGTGAATGTGTAAAAGCTTTTGAAGAGCTAAGGAGAGTTCTTACCACGGCACCAATTGTGCGAGGCCCCAACTGGACGTTGGCATTTGAGATAATGTGCGATGCGTCAAACTATGCTGTGGGTGCCGCGCTTGCACAACGCGATGGTAAACTCCCTTATGTCATTGTTTACTCTTCTAAGACACTAGATGCGGCACAATCCAACTATACTACTACTGAAAAAGAACTCCTAGCTATTGTTCATGCTTTAGATAAATTCAGATCTTATTTGCTAGGTTCAAAGATAGTGGTATACACGGATCATGCAGGTTTAAAGTACTTATTGACAAAGAATGAGTCAAAGCCTAGACTCATACGTTAGATCTTGCTTTTGCAAGAATTTGACATTGAGATTAGGGACCGGAGTGGATCTCAAAACCTAGTTGCGGATCATTTAAGCCACATTGAGAATTTAAAAATTGATCCATTTCCGATCAATGACTCATTCCCATTGGATAGTTTGCATGCTGTGTCGGATAGCTTTCCTTGGTTTGCCCCAATGGCGAACTACTTAGTTGCAAGAATCTTCCCTCCCAACTTTTCGAAAAACCAAAGGGACAAGTTGAGGAGTGATTCCAAATACTATATTTGGGATGACCCTCACTTGTGGAAGAGGGGCGTAGACCAAGTAATTCGAAGATGTGTCCCGGAGTCTGAATTCCAATCAATTCTTGAAGCTTGTCATTCGTGCGAATGTGGTGGCCACTTTGGCCCACAAAGGACCGCAAAAAAAGTGTTGAATTATGGATTCTGGTGGCCAACCTTATTCAAGGATGCTAACCGGTTATGTGTGTCTTGCCATCAGTGTCAGAAGTCAGGAAACGCATCCCAAAGGGATGAAATGCCTCAGCAACCTATGTTGTTCTGTGAGATATTTGATGTATGGGGCATTGACTTTATGGGACCATTTCCCAACTCTAGTGGGTATCTGTATATTCTGTTAGCGGTTGACTACGTGTCAAAGTGGGTAGAGGCCGTACCTACCCGCCTTGACGACGCCAATGCCGTTGTTTCTTTCATTAGGAATCACATTGTATGCCGTTATGGGTCGCCACGAGCAATTGTGAGCGACCAAGGATCCCACTTTTGTAACAGGAAGGTAGAAGCATTGCTCAAGTGCTATGGAGTGTCGCATAAGGTTGCTACTGCTTATCATCCGCAAACAAATGGACAAGCAGAAGTGTCCAACCGGGAAATCAAGAGAATTTTGGAGAAAGTTGTCAATCCACAAAGAAAGGATTGGAGCCTCCAGTTAGGAGATGCACTATGGGCGTATAGAACGGCCTACAAGACTCCGATAGGGATGAGTCCTTTTCGGATTGTCTACGGTAAGGCGTGTCACCTTTCCGTGGAGATTGAGCATCGAGCCTATTGGGCGGTAAAGCAGTGCAACATGGATTTAGCCAAGGCGGGTGAAGCTAGGAACTTACAACTAGAAGAGCTTGAGTGTTTGAGGAACGAGTCATATGAGAATGCCTAAATTTACAAGGAAAAGACTAAGGCATTTCATGACCATCACATCCGGAAGAAGGACTTTCAAGAAGGTGATGAGGTCCTCCTCTACAACTCAAGGCTCCAATTTATGCCTGGCAAGCTCCGTTCTAGATGGGAAGGACCTTTCAAGGTGAAGGAGATGAAGCCCTACGGAGTGGTGGAATTGTTTGATCCCAAGAGTGAAGTAACCTTCAAAGTGAATGGACATAGAGTGAAGAAGTATCATGGTTGCAAGCCCCCAAGAGAGCTAGAGGTGTACATATTGGAGGTAAGAAAAGGACCATTGATGAGCGGATAATTTATACGCTTTTTGGCATTGTTTTTAGTATATTTTAGTTAATTTTTATTATATTTTTATTAGTTTTATTTAAAAATCAATTTTCTAGACTTTACTATGAGTTTGTGTGTTTTTCTATGATTTCAGGTATTTTCTGGCTGAAATTGAGGGACCTGAGCAAAAATCTGATTCAGAGGCTGAAAAAGGACTGCAGATGCTGTTGGATTCTGACCTCCCTGCATTCGAAGTGGATTTTCTGGAGCTACAGAATCCCAATTGGCGCGCTCTCAATTGTGTTGGAAAGTAAACATCCTGGGCTTTCCAGCAATATATAATAGTCTATACTTTTCCCGAGATTTGATGGCCCAAACAGGCGTTCCAAATCAGCTCAAGAATTCTGGCATTTAACTCCAAAACTAGCACAAAAGCTGGAGTTAAACACCCAAACTGGCACAAAAGCTGGCGTTTAACTCCAAGAAAAGTCTCTACACATGGAAGCTTCAATGCTCAGCCCAAGCACACACCAAGTGGGCCCGGAAGAAGATTTCTGCATTAATTACCTATTTCTGTAAATCCTAGGCTACTAGTTCTCTATAAATAGGACCTTATACTATTGTATTTTCATCTTTGATAAGTCTTATACTTTTGATAGACCTTTTCACGTTTGGGAGGCTGGCCTCACGGCCATGCCTAGACCTTGTTCTCATGTATTTTCAACGGTGGAGTTTCTACACACCATAGATTAAGGTGTGGAGCTCTGCTGTTCTTCATGAATTAATACAAGTACTATTGTTTTTCTATTCAACTCAAGTCTATTTCTTCTCCAAGATATTCATTCGCACCCAAGAACATGATGAATGTGATGATTATGTGACACTCATCACCATTCTCACCTATGAACGCGTGACTGACAACCACTTCCGTTCTACACGCAAACAAGCTTGAATGAGTATCTCTTGGGTTTCTGATCTAAAATTGGAACCTTCGTGGTATAGGCTAGAATTATTGGTGGCCATTCCTAAGATCCGGAACGTCTAAACCTTGTCTGTGGTATTCTGAGTAGGATCTGGGAAGGGATGACTGTGATGAGCTTCAAACTCGCGATTGTGGGGCGTGTGACAGACGCAAAAGGATCAATGGATCCTATTCCGACATGATCGAGAACCGACAGATGATTAGCCGTGCGGTGACAGCGCATTTGGAACGTTTTCACTGAGAGGACGGGAAGTAGCCATTGACAACGGTGATGCCCAACATAAAGCTTGCCATGGAAAGGAGTATGAATGATTGGAAGGAGGCAATAGGAAAGCAGATGTTTAGGAGGAACAAAGCATCTTCATACGCTTATCTGAAATTCCAACCAAAGATTTACATAAGTATCTTTATCTTTATTTTATGTTTTATTTATCTTTTAATTATCAATTCTCCATCACCATCTGAATTTGCCTGACAGAGATTTACAAGGTGACCATAGCTTGCTTCAAGCCAACAGTCTCCGTGGGATCGACCCTTACTCACGTAAGGTTTATTACTTGGACGACCCAGTGCACTTGCTGGTTAGTTGTGCGAAATTGTGACGAAGTGTGATTCACGTTTAAGAGCTCCAAGTCCTTTGGCGCCATTGTTGATGATCACAATTTTGCGCACCAACCGTCCAACTTAAGGACGTTAAAAAAAAGTGATTGGTGGGAGGCACCTCACCGTGGTAAGATCTTCCTTGTTTATACCATCTTGTTCGTATCTTTAGTTTCTTGTGAATTTTGTGATCTTTTGATGATTGATTAAATGCATAGGAATGCTAGCTTTGTTGATTTTGTTGGATAGGTCGAATGTTCATGTAGATAGGATGTGAAAAAGATAAAGAAAACAAAAATCTTTCTTTGAAGAAGGGCACCGACGCACCAGCGCACAGTGCGCGTGCGTGCTGGTAGCGAAATTCTACTCTAGTGCCACAAACCCGAGAGTCGTGCCCACTTCGTGCCCAACTCGCGTCAGGCATCCACGCGTCCGCGTACATGCCGCCTGCGCGCACCCTTGCAAATTAACCATCGACGCGCCAGCGCACGGTGCGCACGCGCGCCGGTGGAGATATGTGGACTCTTTTGTACAAAAACCAGAGAGTTGTGCCACAATTGGGCCAACCTTGTGCCAAAACTGACGCGTCCGGGCGTTGTGTACGTCCGCGCCAGTTGCGAAATACCTCAAGCACGCATCCGCGCAAGGTGCGCGTCCGCGCACCTGCCTCACTGATTCATTCTGGTACAAAAACCAGAGACTTGAGCCAACTTTGTGCCACTTCTGTGCCTGGGGCACAACTCCCCTCGCGCGCGCGCGCCACTGTCGCGCACGCGTCCCCTGCTAGCATCCTCACCGACGCGCCAGCGCACCTTGCGCGCGCGCGCTGGTTGCGCGAGTCAATTTAATACCTTCGCGCCTTGCCCTGTTTTTCTTTCTCTCAAACCATTTTCTCTCTTAGTTTCTTTTCCTTCCCCCTCCATCATTTCCCTTATCTTCCTCTTCTTTCCTACTCCACCACTACTGTCTCCGGCCACTCACCGGCGACAACCACCCTTTTTCCGGTGGCACTACACCTCTCCCATTTTCTTTCTCATCTTCACAAAGAAGATTCAACCTTGTTCCTTCATACTTTTCAAGGTTTCACTTCTTCTACTTCTCTTCTTTATTTTCTCTTGCATTATTTCCTCTAGTTAAATGCTTCTTATTATTTTACTTAGTTTCCCTTTTACTTGCATGATGATGTTTCTTGCTTTTTGTTTGCTTACCTTTCCTTTTTCCTTATTTCTCCATGGATGTTGAATTTGAGCTTAATTTGCATTAATAGATCTTTTGTCATTATTTTTCTTATCTTTCCCATTGTGTGATGTTTATGTGATGATTGATGTTCAATTTTGGGTTTTGAATTTGTTTAGTATCTCATAATTGCTCATTACTTGATTATTACACGCCAAGTGTTCGAGGAAATGCACATATACCATTTTGGTTCATTTTAGTCATATATTTTTCAAATTGGTGCTCCCCCCTCATTCACTTACTTTCTCTTAAATGCATTGAGTCTAATTTGTGTGCTTAAAGTTTATACTTGCCAATTAGATATTAATTGAACATGACTTGCTCCTTATTATGGATGCTTGAGACTACTCTTCTCATGCCATTGCATGCTTTACTTCCTCTTGCATCCCATGCCAAGTGTTATGACCCTTGCTTTTACATTCATCATGGGAACCACAAGTCACTTGCATGTTTTTTTTTGTCAAATTAATTCTTGGGTTTAATGTTTTCCTTCCTTCTCTTCCTTTTCAGGATGGCCACCAAGAAAGGCAAGGAGATAACTTCGAGGAAACCGGCCGCAAAAAGGGCACCCCAAAAATCAAATTCTATGGCGCGCTCTTCATTAGGAGCCAAACCCCTATCTAAGAAAGAGAAGACACCCGCTCCTTTTGATGAGAATGACAAGGGCAAACCGGCAAAAGATTCCTCAAGGTTCCCCAACCGCTTTTGTGAACTTATGTTCCCCTCCATAGCTGTAAGGAACTATCATCCTGAGCATCTACTCGCTCCGCTGGACAAGGTCGCTCCTTATATTTTACCCCTCATTGAACAGCGAGGATGGGAGTTTCTTTTGAGGAAACCAAGGGAAATCAACCTCTCTTGGGTGGAAGAATTCTACACTAACTACCATCTTCCCTCTCTTCAATCGGTATACATGCGGCGAAAAGAAAGTCTCAGTTTCAGAAGATGCTATTTAGCAAGTGCTTAATGTCCTACCAGTGCCAAGTGACATGGATGGCTACCAAGAAGTCTTACGTCAGTGAGAGAAGTATGGATTCAATTGGGACTCGATTCTCCGAGTCATTGCTGAACCAAAGGCATTTTGGATCCATGGTTGACTGCGGATGAGGCCCAAGAGCATTGACGCTCACTTTCTCACTGTGGAAGCTAGAGCTTGGGCCCAGATCCTATCTCATTATGTGCTACCTAGCACCCACAAGTTGTCCCTCACGGCAGACCTCGCCTTGCTTGTTTGGTGTATTCTCACGGAGAAGCCGGTGAATATTCCGCTTCTTGTCAGGCAAGTGATGAGTCAAGTTCACAACTGGGGTAATTTGCCATTTCCAGCATTGGTGTATGACTTAGTTGCTGCTGCAGGTGTTTCTTGGGAAGCCAAGGACAAAAAGATCATAGTTTCGGCTAAGAGTGATGTGGTCCCAAGTGGGAAATACATACACCTTCCCATGAGCAAACCAAGCCTCGACATGGCCCCGCCACCTCTTTTTTCTTCTAGCTCATCATCACCACCACTGAGATCCACACATCAAAGGATAGAAGATCTTCACCGGAAGCTTGATAGATGTGAGCGGCGCAACCACTGCCGGTACACTTACATCAAGAAGCTTCTGCGTTGTGTTTACCCCTAGCATGGAGGAACCCAAAATGTTCACATCCACCTCAAACCCAAGTGATGGGAGCTCTGATGATGGGGACAGTGAAGGTTCCGGTCCCGACCGTCCCTTGCGTATTATTCATAGCACGGAGGACCGTGCTAATTTCTAAAGTGTGGGGAGGTCGTTCGACCGATCTCCATGGGTAACATTCTCTTCCCCTCAATACTCATGGATTTATCTTTTGCTTAGAAGTTAGTATATTGCATGTGTAGTTAGTTTTGCTTGTAAATACCCTTGCATGATAGTTAGTTTTTATAGAGTTACTTGGTCAAAACAATAACTTCCTTTTCAAGAAACTGTGTTCTGGGTGACCTACCAAAATTTTGAATTTTTTTTTTGCAGTTAACTTGCTTTAAGAATGTATTTTGGAACATAGTGATTGAGCTAAGAACACAAGCATGAAAGTTTTGAGCCTATTGCATGGTTACATCTTTTAACCATTATTTCCATTCTTGTGTGCATATCTCTCTCTCTATGATTGTGATCCTTACTTTGTCTGATTCTATATGTCCATTGCTTGGTGTATGAATGCATTTACATGATTGAGGCCATCATTTCAATAGTCACTTTTCCCAAATGGCCTTAACCCTTTTATCTACCGTTGCTAACCAATTTTTAGCCCATGATAAACCCTTTTGTTCTTAAATAGAGCACATAAACAACCCTAAGTGAAAAACCATAAATATCCCTAAATTTGAATCCTTGATTAGCTTAGGTAAGTTAGGATGTGTGTCATTCAAATAGGAGGGTATACTTGGGAAATTCGGATAGATATATAGGTGTGTAATTGTAGTGTAATTGAAAAATTCTAGGATTTGGGAACATACTCATGTGTTGAATGACGAAAATATATGCAGTGAAACTTTTGTTCACAAAGAAACCCCAAGAAAAAAGGGGATAATAATAAAAAAAATAATAATAAAAGAGAGAAAGCAATGAAAGGGGACAAAGATGCCCCAAGATAAAGTAACAAAAACAATGCATATGGGTGTGAATTGAAAAGAATACATGAGTATGCAAAAAGAGTAAAACTCAAGGGTGGCTAGGTAATATATTGTAGTTGTATAGGTTGTTCTATGTGTCTAGTGGATCCTAGGTTGATCAAGGACTCAAATTTTAAGCCCACGTGGCCATATACATCCTTACCTTCACCCTAGCCCCGTTACAACCCATGAATAAGACCTCATGATACTTGTAAGCATGCATTAAGTAATTGTCGATTGTTAGATGAAAGACAAATCTTGGAAAGCATGATTAGGAGAAGATTGAGTGACGAACCCTATACACTTGAGCGAATAGAGCGGATACACTTCCGGTGAGGGTTCAATGCTCAATGCTTGTTCCCGGCTTTCACAAGCGTTCGTTTAGCAAGTCATATGCATTCCATGGTGATGTTCAATTTGGTAGGATTCATGAATCACATACTATTTTCACCCTATATGCTCACATGTATTCTTGGAGGATAGATTTACTCTTGACCAAGTAGGTAGATGATTTTGCATTAGTTGCATGCATCCATTTAGGTAGTTTGCATTTCATAAACCTTCCCCGTCATGATCTTTGGTCTTTTTATTTTAAGCATGAGGACATGCTTGGTTTAAGTGTGGAGAGATTTGATAAACCCCGATTTTGTGGTTTATCTTGTGCTTATTTTGGGGGATTTTATCAATATTCTCACACTTATTCGCAAGAAATGCATGGTTTTGTGTTCACTTCCCAATATTGCTCCATGATGGAAAACATGCTTATTTTGCCTTAAAATTGTCATATTTTAATCCTCTTCTATTTCCATTCGATGCCGTGATGTATTTGTTGAGTAATTTCAGGAATTATAGGGTAGGAATAACTTAGAAGAGAGGGAGAAAGCATGTATAAAGAGGGAGGAACATGAAGAATTGAAATCTTGGAAAAAGCAGCATCGGCGCGCCCGCGCACTCCACGCGGACGCGTGGATGGGATTGGCTGGAAGCGGCGCGCAAGGATGGACGCATCCGCACGGATCAGAAGATTCCTATCGACGCGCACGCACACTTGGCGCGCACGCGAGGATCGCAAAAGCAATCGGTGCGCATGCGCGCACGCGTGGGAAGCTGCACGTGACCTCATTAAAGGAAATCATGCCTAGCGATTTTTGAGGCTTATCAGGCCCAATTTCAAGCTGTTTCTGCATGGAAAAGACCCAACGATGCTAAGGGGAAAGGGGGGATCAATCATTTTTACACTAAGACATAATTTTAGCTAGTTTTTGGTTCTTTGGTTATTCTAGAGAGAGAAACCCTTGTTCTTCTCTAGATCTAATTTTAATTTGATCTTCCCTTGTTGATTTATGAATTGGATCTTGTTAATTACTAGTTTTAATTATTTAATTTGAATTCCTTGTTACAATTTTGCTTATATCTAGTGATAGTTTTATGAATTCTTGTCAATTGTCATTTTATACCCATTTCATGAATGTTGTGAATCTTGACTTGTTGATGTTACATTGATGATTTCTCTGTTTAATCTTGTTGTTTGGATGATTGTATGTTGATAATTGTTAGTAGGTACTTGTAAATTTCAACTTAATTGTTATTTTGAACATGTCTTTTGTTAATGCTTACCAAGTGTTCGATAAATTGTTTACTTTGATTATGGAGTAGTCTTCTTTACTCTTGGCCTAGGTCAAGGGAATTGGGTAAACTTGAGTCGTTGGGTCTAATGGATTTGATGATTTGGGAGCCTTTGGTGGTCAATTTGATACTCATTGACGCCAACCCACTACTAATCCAATCAGTAGGTAGGTTGGGACTTATGGGTTGATGTGATCAAAGCCATTTGACGTACTTCAAGTCTAGGAGTAGATATCACGTACTTAAGACTTTGAGAGTAGACTTAATGAGCTTGGTTTCTCATAATTGTCAAGATACGGTTGTTAGACAAGGATCGTGACCCCAATTCCTATGCCTAGCCAAGAGTTGCTTTTATTATTCATATTTGAAAACCAATTTTCCCAAATTATTTGCTTTAGTTACAGTTACTTGCTTGGTTTATAATAGAATTAAGTGGAATGTTACTTGTTCATTGGAATTGCTCATGTTTTGCTTAGATAGTTGAATTAGTTTGTTGCAATTTAAGATTACTTGCTTGTTAAGATTCCCATTTATTTTCATGCTCATAACTCACAACTCCGGATTTCTAACCAATGTTTAAGCATATGTTTGCCCATTCCTTGTGAGACGACCCGAGGTTTGAATACTTCGGTTATTTCTATTGGGGTTAAACTTGTGACAACCAAATCCCTCTCTAAATTTGACCCCCGAGGATTGTTGTTGGTAGAGCTATACTTGCAACGTGGTTTTATTGGAGAAAATCTTTACCAATACACCCTTGGGGAACCCCTGTCAACTCCCTGGTACAAAAACCAGAGAGTTATGCCACACTTATGCCACACTTTTGCCCACACCTACGTGTCCGCGCACTGTGTGCGTCCGCGCCGGTTGCCATTTGACTCAAGCACGCGCTTGCGCACTGTGCGCGTCCGCGTGCCTGCGCCACATGCCAACTCTGGTATAAAACCCAGAGACTTATGCCAACTTTGTGCCAGTCCTGTGCCAGGGGCACAACAAACCTCGCACGTGTGTGCCACTGATGCGCACGCGTCCCTTGCCAACATATCACTAACGCGCCAGCGCACTGTGCGCGCGCGCGCCGGTTGCGCAAATCAGTTTTAAAGCTTCGCGCCTTGTTCTGTTCCCCTTTCTCACCTCCTTTCATATCTTCTTTCTCCTCCTTCCTTCTCCATCATTTCTCCTTTCTTCTTTTCCTTCCACAATCCACGACTACCGTCTCCGGCCACGCACCGGCGACAACCACCTCTTCCGGTGGCACTACACCTCTCCTATTTCTTTCTCATCTTCACAAAAGAAAATTCAACCTTGTTCTTTTATACTTCTCAAGGTTCTACTTCCTCCAGATCTCATCTATTATTTTCTTTGCATTATTTCTTCTTCTAGTTAGATTCTTCTTGTTGCTTTACTTAGTTTCTCTTTTAGTTGCATGATGATATTCCTTACTTTTGTTTGCTTACTTTTCCTTTTTCTTATTTTTCCATGGATGTTGAATTTGAGTATAATTTGTTTTAATAGATCTTTTGTCATTTTTTTCTTTATCTTTGCTAATATGTGATGTTTATGTGATGATTGATGTTTTATTTTGGGCTTTAAATTGATTGAGTATCTCATAATTGCTTTTTGCTTGATAATTGCACGCCAAGTGTTCGAGGAAATGCATGAATGCCATTTCGGTTTCTTTTAACAATGTACTTTTAATTGGGTGCTTCTCCTCATTCACTTGTTGACTTCTATACACATTAAGTCCACTTTGCTTGTTGATTAGATACTCATTGAACATGACTTGCTCTTTGTTATGGATGCTTGAGATTACTCCTCTCATGCCATTGCATGCTTTACTTCCTCTTGCATCCCATGTCAAGTGTTGTGACCCATGTCTTTATGATTACTTTGTTGCAAGATTTCTTTCGGGCACTATCCTTCACTTGCATGTTTTTGTTAAATGATTCTTTGGGTTTAATGTTTTCTTATTTCCCTTCCTTTCTCAGGATGGCCACCAAGAAAGGTAAGAAGAAAGCTCCAAGAAAAGGCCGCAAAGAGGGTACCCCAAAGATCAACTTCTAAGACGCACTCTTCATTGGGAGCCAGACCCCTAACTAAGAAGGCGAAGACACCCGCTCCTATTGATGAGAATGAAAAGGGCAAACCGGCAAAAGATTCTTCAAGGTTCCCCAACCGCTTCTGTGAACTTATGTTCTCCTCTATAGCTGTACGGAACTATCATCCTAAGCATCTACTTGTTGCGCCGGACAAGGTTACTCCTTGTATTCTACCCCGCATTGAATGGCGAGGATGGGAGTTTCTTTTGAGAAAACCAAGGGAGATCAACCTCTCTTGGGTTGAAGAATTCTACACTAACTACTATCTCTCCTCTCTTCAATTGGTATACATGCGCCGGAAGCAAGTCGCGGTTTTAGAAGAGGCTATTCATCAAGTGCTTAATGTCCTATCGGTACCAAGTGACATGGATGGCTACCAAGAAGTCTTACGTCAACGAGAGAAGTTTGGATTTGATTGGGACTCGATCCTCCGAGTCATTGCTGAACCAGAGGCATTTTGGATCCATGGTCGACTCCGGATGAGGCCCAAGAGCATTGATGCTCGCTTCCTCACTATAGAAGCTAGAGCTTGGGCCCAGATCCTATCCCACTATGTGCTACCTAGCACCCACAAGTCGTCCTTCACGGCGGATCTCGCCTTGCTTGTTTGGTGTGTTCTCACGGAAAGGCCGGTGAACATTCCATTTCTTGTCAAGCAAGCGATGAGTCAAGTTCACACCCGGGGTAATTTGCCATTTCCAGCATTGGTATCTGATTTAGTTGCTGCTGTGGGTGTTCCTTGGGAAGCCAAGGACAGGAAGATTATAGTTCCGGCTAAGGGCAATGTGGTCCCAAACGGAAAATACTTATATCTTCCTATGAACAACCCAAGCCTTGACATAGCCCTCCCATCTACTATTCCTTCCACCTCATCATCACCACCACGGCAAAGATCCACACTTCAAAGGATAGAAGATCTACACCGAAAGCTTGATAGATATGAGCGGCGCAATCAACACCGATACACTTACATCAAGAAGCTTCTGCGTTGTGTTACCCCTAGCATGGAGGAACCTGAAATATTCACATCCACCTCAAACCCAAGTGATGGGAGCTCTGAAGGAGAGGATAGTGACGGTTCCGGTCCCGACCGCCCTTTGCGCATTGTTCGTAGCACGGAAGACCGTGCTAAATTCTAAGTGTGGGGAGGTCGTTCGACCGATCTCCATGGGTAACAATCTCTTCCTTTCAATACCCATGGATTTATCTTTTGCTTAGTAGTTAGTACATTGTTAGTACATTGCATGTGTAGTTAGTTTTGCTTGTAAATACTCCTTGCATGATAGTTACTTTCTATAGAGTTGCTTGGTCAAAACAATAACTTCTTCCCTAAGAAACTGTATTTTGGGGTACCCTACCAAATTTTGAAATTTTCTTTTTTGCATTAAACTTGCTTTAAGAATGTATTTTGGAACATAGTTATTGAACTAAGAACATAAGCATGTAAGTTTTGAGCCTATTGCATGGTTACATCTTCTAACCATTATTTCCCATTCTTGTGTGCATATCTCTCTCTCTATGATTGTGATCCTTGCTTTGTCTGATTCTATATGTCCATTACTTTGTGTATGAATGTATTTACATGATTGAGACCATCATTTCAATAGTCACTTTTTCCAAACGGCCTTAACCCTTTTATCTACTATTGCTAACCAATTTTGAGCTCGTGATAAACCCTTTTTGTTCTTAAATAGAGCACATCAACATCCCTAAGTGAAAAACCATGAATGTCCCTAAATTTGAATCCTTGATTAGCTTAGGTAAGTTAGGATGTGTGTCATTCAATTAGGAGGGTATACTTGGGAAATTTGGGTAGATATATAGGTGTGTAATTGTAGTGTAATTGAAACTCTAGGATTTGGGAACATGCTCATGTATTGAATGATTGAACTATATGCATTGAAACTTTTGTACATAAAGCCCCAAGAAAAGTGGACCGATAAAAAAATGAAAAAAAAAAAACTAAACTAACAAACAAAGCAATAAAAGGGGACAAAGAAACCCCAAGACAAAGTAATAATAATAAAAAAAAACAACGCATATGGGATGTGAATTGAAAAGAATGCATGAGTATGCAAAAAGTGAAACTCAAGGGTAGCTAGGTAATGTATTATAGTTGTATAGATTGTTCTATATGTCTAGTGGGATCCTAGGTTAATCAAGGACTCAAACTTTAAGCTCACTTAGCCATATACATCCTTACCTTCACCCTAGCCCCATTACAACCCATGAATAAGACCTCATGATACTTGTAAGCATGCATTAAGTAATTGTTGATTGTTAGATGAAAGACAAATCTTGGAAAGTGGTGCACGAAATCACAATCACACTTTTGCAATTCCGCACAACTAACCAGCAAGTGCACTGGGTCGTCCAAGTAATACCTTACGTGAGTAAGGGTCGATCCCACGGAGATTGTCGGCTTGAAGCAAGCTATGGCTATTTTGTAATTCTTAGTCAGGAAATCAATGATAAGAATGATTATATTTATGAAGAGTAAATAGCATAAAATAAATAATACTTGTTATGCAGTAATGGAGAACAGATTGAGGATCTGGAGATGCTCTGTCTTCCAAATCTCTGCTTTCCTACTGTCTTCTTCTTCACGCACGCAGGTCTCCTTCCATGGCAAGCTGTATGTTGGTGGATCACTGTTGTCAATGGCTACCATCCGTCCTCTCAGTGAAAATGGTCCAAATGCACTATCACCGCACGGCTAATCATCTGTCGGTTCTCACTCATGTCGGAATAGGATCCATTGATCCTTTTGCGTCTGTCACTACGCCCAACACTCGTGAGTTTGAAGCTTGTCACAGTCATCCCATCCCAGATCCTACTCGGAATACCACAGACAAGGTTTAGACTTTCCAGATCTCAAGAATGGCCGCCAATAATTCTAGTCTATACCACGAAGACTCTGATCATGAACCAAGAGGCTAAGAGATACACACTCAATCTAAGGTAGAACGGAAGTGGTTGTCAGGCACGCGTTCATAGGTTGAGAATGATGATGAGTGTCACGGATCATCACATTCATCACGGTTGAGTATAAGCGAGTATCTTAGAACAGAAACAAGCGTGATTGAATAGAAAACAGAAGTAATTGTATTAATTCATCGATACACAACAGAGCTCCTCACCCCCAATCATGGAGTTTAGAGACTCATGCCGTAGAGATACAATGTAAAATGTGAAAATTTCATAAGGTACAAAATAAATATCTAAAAGTTTAAATACTAAACTAGTAACCTAGGTTTACAGAAAATGAGTAAACTATGATAGATAGTGCAGAAATCCACTTCCGGGGCCCACTTGGTGTGTGCTGGGGCTGAGACTTGAGCTTTACATGTGCCTAGGCTGTTTCTGGAGTTAAACGCCAGGTTGTAACCTGTTTTGGGCGTTTAACTCCAACTTGTAACCTGTTTCTGGTGTTTAACGCCAGAATAGGGCAGAGAACTGGCATTGAACGCCAGTTTGTATCATCTAAAATCGGGCAAAGAATGGACTATTATATATTGCTGGAAAGCCCTGGATGTATACTTTCCAACGCAATTGAGAGCGCGCGATTTGGACTTCTGTAGCTCCAGAAAATCCACTTTAAGTGCAGGGAGGTCAGAATCCAACAGCATCTGCGGTCCTTTTTCAGCCTCTGAATCAGATTTTTGCTCAGGTCCCTCAATTTCAGTCAGAAAATACCTGAAATCACAGAAAAACACACAAACTCATAGCAAAGTCCAGAAATGTGATTTTTATTTAAAAACTAATAAAAATATACTAAAAACTAATTAAATCCTACTAAAAACTATGTAAAAACAATGCCAAAAAGCGTATAAATTATCCGCTCATCAGAAAGCATGATTAGAAGAGGATTGAGTGACGAACCCTATACACTTGAGCGAATAGAGTGGATACACTTCCGGTGAGGGTTCGATGCTCAATTCTTTGTTCCCGGCTTTCACAAGCGTTCATTTAGCAAGTTAAATGCACTCCTTAATGATGTTCAATTTGGTAGGATTCATGAGCCACATACTATTTTCACCCTATATGCTCACATGTGTTCTTGGAGGATAGATTTACCCTTGACCAAGTAAGTAGATGATTTTACATTAGTTGCATGCATTCACTTAGATAGTTTGCATTTCATAAATCCTTTCTCACCATGATCTTTGGTCTTTTTATTCTAAACATGAGGACATGCTTGGTTTAAGTGTGGGGAGATTTGATAAACCCCAATTTTGTGGTATATATTGTGTAGAATTTGGGGGGTTTTGTCAATATTTCTCGCACTTATTCACAAGAAATGCATGGTTTTGTGTTCACTTCCTAATATTGCTTCATGATGAAAAACATGCTTATTTTGCCTTAAAATTGCCATATTTTAATCCTCTTCTATTGCATTCGATGCCGTGATGTATTTGTTGAGTGATTTCAGGAATTATAGGGTAGGAATGGCCTAGAAGAGAGAAAGAAAGCATGCACAAAAGGGAGGAACATGAAGATTTGAAATTTAGGAAAATCAGCATTGGCGCGCTGATGAGCGGATATTTTATACGCTTTTGGGGGTTAATTTCATGTAGTTTTTAGTATGTTTTATTTAGTTTTTAATATATTTCTATTAGTTTCTAGGAAAAATTCATATTTTTGGACTTTACTATGAGTCTGTGTGTTTTTCTATAATTTCAGGTATTTTCTGGCTGAAATTGAGGGAGTTGAGCAAAAATCTGATTCAAGCTGAAAAAAGACTGCTGATGCTGTTGGATTCTGACCTCCCTACACTCGGAATGGATTTTTTGGAGCCACAAAAGTCCAATTGGCACGCTCTCAATTGCGTTGGAAAGTAGACATCCAGGGCTTTCCAGAAATATATAATAGTCCATACTTTGCTCAAGAATAGACGACGTAAACTGGCGTTCAACGCCAGTTCCATGTTGCATTCTGGCGTTAAACGCCAGAAACAGGTTACAAGTTGGAGTTAAACGCCAGAAACAGGTTACAACCTGGCGTTTAACTCTAGAAATAGCCTAGGCATGTGTAAAGCTCAAGTATCAACCCCAGCACACACCAAGTGGGCCCCATAAGTGGATTTCTGCACTATCTATCATAGTTTACTTATTTTCTGTAAACCTAAGTTACTAGTTTAGTATTTAAATAACTTTTAGAGATTTATTTTGTATCTCTCATGACATTTTAGATCGGAACTTTGTACTCTTTGACGGCATGAGTCTCTAAACTCCATTTTTGGGGGTGAGGAGCTCTGCTGTGTCTCGATGAATTAATGCAATTATTTCTGTTTTCTATTCAAACACGCTTGTTTCTATCTAAGATGTTCATTCGCACTTCAACATGATGGATGTGATGATCTGTGACAGTCATCACCATTCTCAACCTATGAATGCATGACTGACAACCACCTCCGTTCTACCTTCGATTGAATGAGTATCTCTTGGATTCCTTAATCAGAATCTTCGTGGTATAAGCTAGAATCCATTGGCAGCATTCTTGAGAATCCGAAAAGTCTAAACCTTGTCTGTGGTATTCTGAGTAGGATTTAGGGATTGAATGATTGTGACGAGCTTCAAACTCGCGAGTGGTGGGCGTAGTGACAGACAAAAAAGGATGACTGAATCCTATTCCAGCATGAGTGAGAACCGACAGATGATTAGCCGTGCGGTGACAGCGCATTTTGGACCATTTTCACTGAGAGGACGGATGGTAGCCATTGACAATGGTGATCTACCAACACACAGCTTGCCATAGGAGGAACCTTGCGTGCGTGAAGAAGAAGACAGGGGGAAAGCAGAGATTCAGAAGACAAAGCATCTCCAAAACTCCAACATATTCTCCATTACTGCATAACAAGTATTTAATTCATGCTCTTTTATTTTTCGCAATTCAAACTGATAATTATAATTGATATCCTGACTAAGAATTACAAGATAACCATAGATTACTTCAAGCCAACAATCTCCATGGGATTCGACCCTTACTCACGTAAGGTATTTCTTGGACGACCCAATGCACTTGCTGGTTAGTGGTACGGGTTGTGAAAAGTGTGATTTACAATTCGTGCACCAAGTTTTTGGCGCCGTTGCCGGGGATTGTTCGAGTTTGGACAACTGACGGTTTATTTTGTTGCTTAGATTAGGAAAAATTTTTCTTTTTGGTTTAGAGTCTTCTATTATTGTTTTTTGGTTGAAATTGTTTTTAAATCCTTATTTTCACTTTTTAAATTTTTCGAGAATTTTATAAACTGATAATTGAGTTTTTCTGTCTGAGTTTAGTTTCATATTTTAAGTTTGGCGTCAATTGCATATTTTCTTTTAAATTTTCGAATTTGTGTTCATTGCTCTTTCTTAATCTTCAAGTTGTTCTTGTTTATTTTCCTTGTTTGATCTTTTGTTCTTCTTGTTTTGTGATTTTTCTTGTTTTTCTTGTGCATTTTCGAATTATTAGTATCTAAAAAAACAAAAAAAAATAAAAATAAAATATTTTATACATTAATTACCTTATTAAAACACGTTAAATTTATAGCTCAATTGGCTAGAGCGTTGTGCTTATGTTCTTGGTAATTGGCTATCTTCTTTTTAAAAACTTTTTCAAAAATAATTTTTCTTTGAATAAATCTTGTGCCAAACTTTAAGTTTGGTGTTCTCCTGTTAACTTTTCTTTAGTTTTCAAAAATTTTATTTTGGTTTTCTAAAAATTTTAAGTTTTGTGTTCTTTCCTCATGTTCTTGTTGTTCTTGTGAGTCTCCAAAGTGTTCTTGAGTCTTCCTTGTGTTTTGATCTTAAAATTTTTAAGTTTGGTTTTCCTTGGTGTTTTCCCTCCAAAATTTTCGAAAATAAGGAGCATTATATCTAAAAATTTTAAGTTGTGTGTCTTTTGTGTGTTTTTCTCTTTCATCATAAAATTTAAAAATCAAAAAAATATCTTTTCTAACTATTTTTAAGCAAATATTTCGAAATTTTTCATAAAAATTCAGATTTCAATTTCAAAATTTTATCTAATCATATTTTAACTGTCAAGTTTTAAAAAAAAATCATATCTTTTTCAAAAATATCCTAACCACTTTCTCTCTCCTCACTTTTTCGAAAATCCTCATAAAATATTTTCAATTCTTTTTTTTATTTTTATTGTAGTTTTTATTTGATTTTATTTTATTATTTCGAAATTTTTTTTTATAATAAAATAAATAAAATAAATCCACATCATCTCCCTTTCTCCATCATGGACCTAAGTAGAAATGAACAATCCAAAAGGACTCTGGGGTCATATGCTAACCCCACTACTGCTTCATATGGGAGTAGTATCTGTATACCCTCCATCGGAGTTAGTAGCTTTGAGTTGAATCCTCAGCTCATTATCATGGTGCAGCAAAGTTGCCAGTATTCTGGTCTTTCACAGGAAGAACCTACAGAGTTTCTGGCACAATTTTTATAAATTGCTGACACAGTACATGATAGGAAAGTAGATCAGGATGTCTACAGATTACTACTGTTTCCATTTGCTGTAAAAGACCAAGCTAAGAGGTGGTTAAATAACCAACCTAAGGCTAGCATAAGGACATGGAAACAGCTGTCAGAAAAATTCCTGAATCAATATTTCTCTCCAAAACGGATGACACAGCTAAGGCTAAACATCCAAGGCTTTAAACAAGGAGATAATGAATCTCTTTATGATACCTGGGAGAGATACAGAGAGATGCTAAGAAAATGCCCCTCTGAAATATTTTCAGAATGGGTGCAGTTAGATATCTTCTATTATGGGCTTACAAAGAAAGCTCAGATTTCTCTAGACCACTCAGCTGGTGGATCTATACAGATGAGAAAGACAATTGAAGAAGCTCAAGAGCTCATTGATACAGTTACCAAAAATCAGCATCTGTACCTAAGTAGTGAATCTTCCATGAAAGAAGAGGCTAAAACAGTAACTGTTGAACTCAGTCCTACAGAACAAATTACTGAATTCAATCAGCAATTAGATTTTCTAACAAAACAGCTGGCCGAATTCAAGGAGATACTATAAGACACAAGAATGGCTAATATGAATATGGAAGTACAGTTGAAGCAAACAGAACAGCAACTATCAAAATAAATAACAGAAGAGTACCAAGCAGTTCAATTAAGAAGTGGAAAAACATTAAATACCTCACTTCAAGGCAGCAGAAAGCCAAGAAATGAACAAACTGCTGCCCAAAATCCCTCTAAGGACAGTAAGAGCCCAGAGAGGAATGATTCTGGCGCTCAAATTCCAGAAAAGGGTAGAGAGCTGGTGTTAAACGCCCAACCCACGCACAATTCTGGCGTTCAAATGCCAGAAACAGGCAGGGAGTTGGTGTCAAACGCCCAATAGAAGCTCAATTCTGGCGTTCAAACGCCAGAAACAAGTAAGGAGTTGGCGTCCACCGCCAATCCAGCTTCTAACCCTGGCATTCCAATGCCAGTGAGGGATCAGACACACACAAGTACTGATAACAATCCCTCTAAAAAGGCTTCTCCAACCACCTCTATAGGAAATAAACCTGCAGCAACTAAGGTTGAGGAATACAAAGCCAAGATGCCTTATCCTCAAAAACTCTGCAAAGAGGAACAGGATAAGTAATTTACCCGCTTTGCAGACTATCTCAGGACTCTTGAAATAAAGATTCCGTTTGCAGAGGCACTTGACCAAATACCCTCTTATGCCAAGTTCATGAAAGAGATCTTGAGTCATAAGAAGGATTGGAGAGAAACTGAAAGAGTTTTCTTCACTGAGGAATGCAGTGCAGTCATTCTGAAAAGCTTCCCAGAAAATCTTAAAGATCCCGGGAGCTTTATGATACCATGCATATTAGAGGGTGATTGCACCAAGACAGCTTTATGTGATCTTGGGGCAAGCATCAATCTAATACCTGCATCCACTATCAGAAAGCTTGGTTTAACTGAAGAAGTCAAACCAACCAGGATATGTCTCCAACTTGCTGATGGCTCCATTAAATACCCATCAGGCATGATTGAAGACATGATTGTCAGGGTTGGGCCATTCGCCTTTCCCACTGACTTTGTAGTGCTGGAAATGGAGGAGCACAAGAGTGCTACTCTCATTCTAGGAAGACCTTTCCTAGCAACTGGACGAACTCTCATTGATGTCCAAAAGGGGAAAGTAACCCTGAGGGTCAATGAGGATGAGTTCAAGTTAAATGCTGTCAAAGCCATGCAGCATCCAGACACACCAAAAGACTGCATGAAAGTTGATCTTATTGACTCTTTGGTAGATGAGATCAACATGGCTGAGAGTCTCGAATCAGAGCTAGAAGACATCTTTAAAGATGCTCAGCCTGATTTGGAGGATTCAGAGGAGATAAAAGAGCCTCTGGAAATTCCTCAGGAAGAGGAAAAACCTCTAAAACCCGAGCTCAAACTATTACCACCATCCCTGAAATATGCATTTCTGGGAGAAGGTGACACTTTTTCGGTGATCATAAGCTCTGCTTTAAATCCATAGGAAGAGGTAGCACTACTTCAAGTACTAAGGACACACAAGACAGCTCTTGGGTGGTCCATAAGTGACCTTAAGGGCATAAGCCCAGCAAGATGCATGCACAAGATCCTATTGGAGGACAATGCTAAGCCAGTGGTTCAACCACAGAGGCGGCTAAATCCAGCCATGAAGGAAGTGTTACAGAAAGAGGTCACCAAGTTACTAGAGGTTGGGATTATTTATCCTATTTCTGATAGCCCCTAGGTGAGCCTTGTCCAAGTTGTCCCCAAAAAGGGAGGCATGACAGTGGTTCATAATGAAAAAAATGAACTGGTTCCTACAAGAACAGTTACAGGGTGGCGCATGTGTATTGACTACAGAAGGCTCAATACAGCCACCAGAAAGGATCATTTTCCTTTACCATTCATAGACTAGATGATAGAGAGACTAGCAGGTCATGATTATTACTGCTTTTTGGATGGCTATTCAGGCTACAACCAAATTGCATTAGATCCCCAGGATCAAGAGAAAACAACATTCACATGTCCATCTGGAGTATTTGCCTACAGAAAGATGCCATTTGGGCTGTGTAATGCACCTGCAACCTTTCAGAGATGCATGCTCTCTATTTTCTTTGATATGGTGAAAAATTTCTGGAAGTCTTCATGGATGACTTCTCAGTATATGGAGACTCATTCAGCTCCTGTCTTGATCACCTGACACTGGTTCTGAAAAGATGCCAAGAGACTAACCTGGTTTTAAACTGGGAAAATGTCACTTTATGGTGACAGAAGGGATTGTCCTTGGGCATAAGATTTCGAATAAAGGAATAGAGGTGGATCAAGCTAAGGTAGAGGTAATTGAAAAATTACCACCACCTACCAATGTTAAGGCAATCAGAAGCTTTTTAGGGCATGCAGGATTCTATAGGAGGTTTATAAAGGATTTTTCAAAAATTGCAAAACCTCTGAGCAACCTGCTAGCTGCTGACATGTCATTTGTGTTTGACACAAAGTGCCTGCAGGCGTTTGAAACCCTGAAAGCTAAGCTGGTCATAGCACCAGTTATTTTTGCACCAGACTGGACATTACCATTCAAATTAATGTGTGATGACAGTGACCATGCCATTGGTGCAGTATTGGGGCAGAGGCATGACAAGCTTCTGCATGTCATTTATTATGCTAGCATGTTTTAAATGATGCCCAGAAAAATTACACAACCACAGAAAAAGAATTGCTTGCAGTGGTTTATGCCATTGACAAGTTTAGATCATACTTAGTAGGATCAAAAGTGATTGTGTACACTGACCATGCTGCTCTTAAATATCTACTTACAAAGCAGGATTCAAAACCCAGGCTCATAAGATGGGTGTTGCTTCTGCAAGAGTTTGATATAGAAATAAGAGACAGAAAAGGGACAGAAAACCAAGTGGCTGATCATCTGTCCCGGATAGAGCCAGTAGAAGGAGCGTCCTTTCCCTCTATTGAGATCTCTGAAACCTTTCCTGATGAGCATTTGTTCGCCATTCAAGAAACGCCATGGTTTGCAGACATTGCAAACTATAAACTGCAAGGTTCATACCCAAGGAGTACAGCAGGTAACAAAAGAAAAAATTAATTACTGATGTAAAGTACTACTTGTGGGATGAACCCTATCTCTTTAAGAGATGTGCAGATGGAATAATCCGTAGGTGTGTGCCTAGAGAAGAAGCACAGAAGATCTTATGTCATTGCCATGGGTCACAATATGGAGGCCATTTCGGAGGTGAGCGAACAGCCACCAAGGTTCTTCAATATGGCTTCTACTGGCCTATCCTCTATAGAGATTCCCGAGAGTTTGTACGTAACTGTGATAGTTGCCAGAGAGCTGGTAATCTGCCTCATGGTTACGCCATGCCTCAACAAGAAATCTTGGAGATTGAGTTGTTTGATGTATGGGGTATTGACTTCATGGGGCCTTTCCCACCATCATACTCAAACACTTATATTCTGGTTGCAGTCGACTATGTATCTAAATGGGTAGAGGCCATTGCCATACCCACTAATGATACTAAGACAGTGCTGAAGTTCCTCCAGAAACATATCTTCAGCAGGTTTGGTGTCCCTAGAGCACTAATTAGTGATGGGGGCACTCACTTCTGCAACAAACAGCTTTACTCTGCTATGGTCCGATATAGAATTAGCCACAATGTGGCAACTCCATATCATTCACAGACAAATGGGCAAGCTGAAGTCTCTAATAGAGAACTAAAAAGAATCCTGGAACAGACTGTAAGTACCCGTAGAAAGGATTGGGTGAGAAGCTTGGATAATGCTCTGTGGGCTTACAGAACAGCATTTAAGATTCCTATAGGGACCTCTCCATACCAGCTTGTCTATGGTAAGGCCTGTCATCTGCCCGTGGAACTGGAACATAAGGCCTACTGGGCAACCAGATTCCTAAACTTTGATGCTAATTTAGCCGGAGAAAAAAGATTGCTCCAGCTGAATGAGCTAGAGGAATTCAGACTCACTGCTTTCGAAAATGCCAAGATCTACAAAGAGAAATCAAAGAGGTGGCATAACAGAAAGCTGTCATCTAGAGTCTTTAAACCAGGACAGAAGGTTCTGCTGTTTAACTCTAGGCTCAGGCTATTCCCCGGGAAACTGAAATCCCGGTGGAGGGGACCATATGTGATTACAAGTGTATCACCATATGGCTATGTGGAGCTTCAAGACATTGATTCTAATAAGAAGTTCATTGTTAATGGACAGAGAATCAAGTATTATCTTGAAGGCAATGTTGAGCAAGAGTGCTCAAGGCTGAGGCTAGATTAAAAACTCAGCAAGGTCCAGCTAAAGACAATAAAGAAGCGCTTACTGGGAGGCAACCCAGCCATTAGCAAAACTTTTTCTAATTTATTTTTTATTATTATACAGGTTTAATATAAATAATCTTCAAGGTAAAGAATCAATTGCATAAGTTCACAGGGTTGCAGAAGGATTCAGAATACAAAACAGCAAAAAAAAGCTCACTGGTGCGAAAAAAAGGCCAGTAAGAGCTGTTTTGGGCGTTAAACGCCCAAAAGGAGCATCTACTGGGCGTTTAACGCCAGTAGAGACAGCCATCTGGGCGTTAAATGCCAGAAAAAAGCAGCTTCTGGGTGTTTAACGCCAGATTTACAGCATCCTGGGCGTTCAGAAAAATGCCCAGTGACAAAGGAGTTTCTGGCGTTTAACGCCAGCTAGAAGCAACAGCTGGGCGTTAAACGCCCAGACCAAGCACCAACTGGGCGTTAAACGCCCAGACCAAGCACCAACTGGGCGTTAAACGCCCAAAACATGCAGCAGTTGGGCGTTTAACGCCAGGATTGTGGGGAGCAGGTAATTGCGTTTTCACTTCAAAATTTTTCCATTTTTCATGTTTCATTTCATGATTTCTTGCATAAACATATTACAAATCCTAATTTTTCAAACCCTTTTTTAAAGATATCAAATCTATCTTAATTCTAAACATAAACCTTTTTTTAAAAAATCCTCTTCAACTTCTTTTCAAATATTTTTCTAAACAAATCTATCTCTTTTCCTTCTCAAATTTTTTTCAACTCACCATTATCTTTTTCAATTCTTCACAATATCTTTTTCAAAACAAAGCTATCTTTTTCAAATATCTTTCATATTCATATCTTTTAAATTTTAAAGTGCATCATTTTCCTATCATACTTATCTTTTACAAATCATATCTTCTATCATATCTTCTTCAAAATTTTCGAAACCCACCCCCTTCCCTTTAAATCCTAGTTCGCCCCCTCCTCCCCCCCCCCCCACCTTCACAATTCGGACTTGGCTCTCCTTATATCCCTCTTCTTTCCTTTCTTTTGCTTGAGGACAAGCAAACCTCTAAGTTTGGTGTGTTTATCCGTGATCACTAAGCCAATACCCACTAAGATCATGGCTCCTAAGGGAAAACAAACTAACTCAAGAGGTAAGAAAGAGAATATTCCAAAACCACTGTGGAATCAAGGGAAGTTCTTAACCAAAGAACATTCAGACCATTACTACAAAATAATGGGTCTAAGATTAGTGATCCCGGAAGTTAAATTCGATCTAAAAGAAGAGGAATATCCGGAGATCCAAGAGCAAATTCGAAATAGGAGCTGGGAAGTCCTAGCTAATCCTGAGACAATGGTAGGAAGAAACATGGTTCAGGAATTCTACGCTAATCTGTGGCAGACGGATAGGCAGAGAATAGCTGGAACCGCATTCTATGACTATAAAACTCTGGTCAGAGGGAAGATTGTTCACACCCACCCTGACAAAATAAGGGAGATCTTCAAGCTGCCTCAACTGCAAGATAACCCAGACTCCTTTAATAGGAGAATGATGAGATCAAACCTGAGCTTGGACAAAATTCTAGAGGACATATGCCTCCCTGGAGCCAAATGGACAACCAACACAAAGGGTTCCCCAAATCAACTCAAAAGAGGAGATCTCAAACCAGTCGCCAGAGGCTGGCTGGACTTCATTGGGCGCTCTATACTGCCCACTAGCAACCGCTCTGAGGTCACCATCAGAAGAGCAGTGATGATTCATTGCATTATACTGGAAAAAGAAGTAGAAGTTCATCAGCTGATTGCTTGTGAGCTTTACAAAATTGCAAACAAGAACTCCAAAGATGCCAGATTGGCTTACCCAAGCTTGGTCTCTCTGTTATGTAAAGATGCTGGGATAAAAATGGGAGTAGATGAGTATATCTCAGTTGAGCAACCAATCACCAAAATTCTATAGAAGGACAACAAGTACAGGACGACCCCATCAAGAGGAGAGCACAGGAGTTCCTCCCGAAAATCCCTCAAATTGAATATTGGGAGTGCCTAGAAGCATCTGTCACCAAGTTGCAAGAAGTTGTGGATCAACTAAAAGAAGAACAGCAAAATCAAAATAGCATGCTCTGCAAACTGCTTAGAGAACAAGAAGAGAAAGGGCGTGAACTGAAGGAACTGAAGCGCCAGAAGCTATCTTTTGAAGGGCCAAGCACTCCACAGACAAAAGAGGCATCCACCTCCCAAATTCAAGGTTTTTGAGTTCTAATCTTAGCCTTAACTCTGTGATAATTATTCTTATTAGAAATTTACCTTAGAAGTCATATATGAGCAGTAGTAATTAGTATATCTATTTTAATTTTTTTTCAATTAAGCTATAATTTATTTTTCTCATCATCATCAAACATGAATAAAATAGCAGATTTTTAGAATAATGAGGCAATATTTTTTTTTTTGAGTTTTTAATAAGGAAAATTCTAATTATTTATATGTGGTGGCAATGCTTTTTGTCTTCTGAATGAATGCCTGAACAGTGCATGTTTTTGATATTGAATTTTATGAATGTTAAAATTGTTGGCTCCTGAAAGAATGATGAACAAGAGAAATATTATTGATAATATGAAAAATCATAAAATTGATTCTTGAAGCAAGAAAAAGCAGTGAATACAAAAGCTTGCGCAAAAAAAAAGCCAATAGCCCTTAAAACCAAAAGGCAAGGGTAATAAAAAAGATCCAAGGCTTTGAGCATCAGTGGATAGGAGGGCCTAAAGGAATAAAATTCTGGCCTAAGCGGCTAAACCAAGTTGTCCCTAACCATGTGCTTGTGGCGTGAAGGTGTCAAGTGAAAACTTGAGACTGAGCAGTTAAAGTCAAGATCCAAAGCAAAAACAGAGTGTGCTTAAGAACCCTGGACACCTCTAATTGGGGACTTTAGCAAAGCTGAGTCACAATCTGAAAAGGTTCACCCAATTATGTGTCTGTGGCATTTATGTATCCAGTGGTAATAGTGGAAAACAAAGTGCTTAGGGCCACGGCCAAGACTCATAAAGTAGCTGTGTTCAAGAATCAACATACTAAACTAGGAGAATCAATAATACTATCTAAATTTTGAGTTCCTATGGATGCCAATCATTCTGAATTTCAAAGGATAAAGTGAGATGCCAAAACTGTTCGGAAGCAAAAAGCTACTAGTCCCGCTCATCTAATTAGAATCTGAGCTTCACTTAAAACTCTGAGATACTATTGCTTCTTGATTTCTTTTTATCCTATTTTATTTGTCTAGTTGCTTGGGGACAAGCAACAGTTTAAGTTTGGTGTTGTGATGAGCGGATATTTTATACGCTTTTTGGGGTTAATTTCATGTAGTTTTTAGTATATTTTAGTTAGTTTTTAATATATTTCTATTAGTTTCTAGGCAAAATTCATATTTCTGGACTTTACTATGAGTCTATGTATTTTTCTATAATTTCAGGTATTTTCTGGCTGAAATTGAGGGAGCTGAGCAAAAATCTTATTCAGGCTGAAAAAGGACTGCTGATGTTGTTGGATTCTGACCTCCCTGCACTCGGAATGGATTTTTTGGAGCCACAGGAGTCCAATTGGCACGCTTTCAAATGCGTTAGAAAGTAGACATCCAGGGCTTTCCAGCAATATATAATAGTTTATACTTTGCTCAAGGATAGATGACGTAAACTGGCGTTCAATGCCAGTTCCATATTGCATTCTGGCGTTAAACGCCAGAAACAGGTTACAAGTTGGAGTTAAACGCCAGAAACAGGTTACAACCTGGCGTTTAACTCTAAAAATAGCCTAGGCATGTGTAAAGCTCAAGTCTCAACCCCAGCACACACCAAGTGGGCCCCAGAAGTGGATTTCTACACTATCTATCATAGTTTACTTATTTTCTGTAAATCTAGGTTACTAGTTTAGTATTTAAATAACTTTTAGAGATTTATTTTGTATCTCTCATGACATTTTAGATCGGAACTTTGTACTTTTTGATGGCATGAGTCTCTAAACTCCATTGTTGGGAGTGAGGAGCTCTGCTGTGTCTCGATGAATTAATGCAATTATTTCTGTTTTCTATTCAAACACGCTTGTTTCTATCTAAGATGTTCATTCGCACTTCAACATGATGGATGTGATGATCCGTGACAGTCATCACCATTCTCAACCTATGAACGCGTGACTGACAACTACCTCCGTTCTACCTTCGATTGAATGAGTATCTCTTGGATTCCTTAATCAGAATCTTTGTGGTATAAGCTAGAATCCATTGGCAGCATTCTTGAGAATCCGAAAAGTCTAAACCTTATCTGTGGTATTCCGAGTAGGATTCAGGGATTGAATGACTGTGACGAGCTTCAAACTCGCAAGTGCTGGGCGTAGTGACAGACGAAAAAGGATGACTGAATCCTATTCCAGCATGAGTGAGAACCGACAGATGATTAGCCATGCGGTGACAGCGCATTTTGGACCATTTTCACTGAGAGGACGGATGGTAGCCATTGACAACGGTGATCTACCAACACACAGCTTGCCATAGGAGGAACCTTGCGTGCGTGAAAAAGAAGAAGACAGGGGGAAAGCAGAGATTCAGAAGACAAAGTATCTCCAAAACTCCAACATATTCTCCATTACTGCATAACAAGTATTTAATTCAAGCTCTTTTATTTTTCACAATTCAAACTGATAATTATAATTGATATCCTAACTAAGAATTATAAGATAACCATAGATTGCTTCAAGCCAACAATCTCCGTGGGATTCGACCCTTACTCACGTAAGGTATTACTTGGACGACCCAGTGCACTTGCTGGTTAGTGGTACGAGTTGTGAAAAGTGTGATTTACAATTCGTGCACCACGCGCACGCGCACTCCACACGCACGCGTGGATGAGGATGGCTGGAAGCGGCTCGCAAGGATGGACGCATCTGCGCGGATCAGATGATTCCTATCGACGCGTACGCGAACTTGGCGCGCACGCGTGGATCACAAAAGCAGTCGGTGCGCACGCGCGGGAAGCTGCACGTGACCCCATTAAAGGAAATCATGCCTGGTGATTTCTGAGACTCATCAGGCCCAAATTCAAGCTGTTTCTGCATGGAAAAGACCCAAAGATGCTAGGGAAAAAGGGGGGATCAATCATTTTACACTAAGACACAATTTTAGCTAGTTTTTGGTTCTTTATTCTTCTAGAGAGAGAAACCCTTGTTCTTCTCTAGATCTAGTTTTAATTTGATCTTCCCTTGTTGAATTCTGAATTGGATCTTGTTAATTACTAGTTTTGATAATTTAATTTGAATTCCTTAGTATAATTTTGCTTAGATCTTGTGTTAGTTTTATGAATTCTTGTCAATTGTCATTTTATACCTATTTCATGAATGTTGTGAATCTTGACTTGTTGATGTTACATTAATGACTACTATGATTAATTGTGTTGTTTGAATGATTGTATGTTGATAATTGATAGTGGGTACTTGTTAATTTCAATTTAATTACAATTTGAACATGTCTTTTATTAATACTTACCATGTGTTCGATGAATTGTTTACTTTGATTATGGAGTAGTTCTCTTTACTCTTGGCTTAGGCTAAGGGAATTGGGTAAACTTGAGTCATTGGGTCTAATTGATTTGATGATTTGGAAGCCCTTAGTGGTCAATTTGATAGCCATTGACGCTAACCTTCTATTAAGTCAATTAGTAGTGAGGTTAGAACTTATGGGTTGATGTTGACCAAACCATTTGACGTACTTCAAGTATAGAAGTAGACTTAATGAGTTTGGTTCCTCATAATTGTCAGGATATGGTTATTAGACAAGGATGGTGACCCCAATTCCCATGCCTAGTGTAACACCCTACCATACAGAGTCTTATACTTAAGTCATAATTCAGAGATGGCAAGGTATTACAACCTCTAAAACAAAAATTTAGTGCGTATAGTAGTATGAATGATTGATTATAACTAGGAGCCTTTGTAGAAAAAGGGGTAAACAAAAATCGCAACTCGAAAGCGCAACCCTCCGATCGATAACGCAACGAGCAAAGGATAAGTTAACGCAAAATTATATACATATAATAAAATAAGGAAACCCCAAAGGAAACCCAAAGGGACACAAATACAGAAACCTATTCTCCAAAATCTCCTATGAGAGGAGTCATCACAGTTTGTATTATTTAATGGAGATAAAAATATCTAAACAAGATATATAAACCAAAACAGAGTCCCGAGAACAAAGGATCTTCGCTAATCCAGAAGTCTCCAGCATGCCTCAGCGAGAAACCTCACGTCCTGCATCTGAAAACCACAAAACACGCATGGGTGAGAACCAGAGGTCCCCAGCATGGTAACAGCTTCCACATATATAATACATAATAATAGAGAAAAGCCGAAGGCAATCCTAGACTTCCTCCAGATAATATCAAAGCTTATAAACAAACTAAACCGTAAGTGGCAACTGACTAAAGATCCTTCAGTCTAACTAATACTTCCCTTTCCAATTCCTTCAAACCTCCCAACCACCAGCAAGAGTATGATATAGCAAACATAGTTATATCAGACAAGAGATTTACAAATAGGAACAGATAAGGCATTTAGACAATTAGCAAGTAATATGCAGTCAAATAGGCAATCTCAAACAATTCATATAGTATGCATATGATGAATGCCTGTCCCTAGTGGCTGATGATATCATATGTCGGTTATAGAGCCAACCCGACAAGTCCCGGTAGCTAACCATTGGACTGTCCCTCTGTCGCACATCCCCAACTCGAGTTATACTCATCATAAACTTGATCATAATCATGATCCATATCTATCACCCTCACTGGTGAATATTTACGGGGGCGAGCTCATCCGGGCCTTTCACAGTGCCCGGCCACACTTACGACATAGGGTCACAAGAGCTTCGAGTCTCAACCTGGAGCACATGGTGGCTAGCCACTGCTTCCTCCCAGGGAAACCCTCATCTCCGATGGTGGAAGTGCAAACATTCGCAATTCATTCAACAGCATATATGCATTTATACTTAGCCATAATCATGGCTCCGCCGTAACACGGCAATAATCTAGCCGTCCGGCTCACGGTTAAATCCATAACCAGCCAATTCATTAACAATTATGGCCCTACGGCCCATGGCACAACAAGCACTTCCACCGCCATCCTCCGCATCTCACATAATCATCTTTGATCCTCATTGATCATTCATTTTTCCCTTGCTTCACTCGCAAGTTACCACATTTACTAGCCCCTTGCCTCATTACTAGGAATATTATAATGATTTAAGACAAAAGTGGTGAGATCGGAAGCTTAGAAGTATGAAATTTGGCTTTTAAACTCAAAAATCAACTTTGGAATGAAAACAGGGCCACGCGTACGCGCACTCCACGCGCACGCGTGGATGGCCACAAAATCTCATCGACGCGCAAGCGTCATAGGCGCGGACGCGCGGGTTGAAAAATAGCCAAACGACGCGCGAGCATCAACCACGCGTACGCGTGGGTGCTCTTGCGCCCCAGGCAATAAACTTGCACAACTCTGGCACAACTCTCGGGAAAATAGCTGGGCATTTGGTGCAGCGCATCGACGCGACCGTGCACACCACGCGCACGCGTGGATGGTGATTTCTTGAAGAACGACGCACACGCGCCAAGTGCGCCTACGCGCAGAGGGTCATTCTGCTAAGAAAATTTCTAAGTTAAAAGCTGCAGAATTTACAAATTCAACCCCCAATCTTCCGACGGACATAATTTTCTCATTTTAAATCGTTTTTCACCCGTTCTTCGAACGGCATGGACATCCCGGATCCAATTTCATTTTTAAAGAAATTTGGCACAAAACAGAGATCTGTAGTCCAAGTTATGTCCCGTCAAAGTATGCCCAAAAGCCATGTATTCATACAAAATCACAAAGTGCCATTTTCAAAACAAGCCACTTTCAACTCTTTTCAAAATCAATCAAAACATGCCAATTTCATCCCTTTTCTTTGAAATCAATCAAAATGTACCAAAATCAATATCAAGCCATCCTCAACTCACACATTGACACTTTACCCAAAATTCCCAAAACCACATCCAACCATTTTAACACTTCTCAATCAAATGGCTAAAGGACAAACACAATATCATGTCATACATTCTTCCTCATCCCAATTTCCAATAATACCATTTCCAATCAACCATCATTATATGTAATCATCATCATACTCACCATCAACATGGTACCACCCACCAATTCAACCTTAATCATTCATCAAGCATATATCACAACATGCATTTTCTCATACATCACACAACCAAGGCATCAATATTCATAATCACATATATGATCACATCATATATCTCAACCAATCAACAACATCATCAATTCAATGCCTATCTTAGGGCCTCTAGCCTAAGTATTTCCTACCACATTACATATTAGATACGAGAAACCAAAACCATACCTTAGCCGATTTCCCAAGCTCAACCGGAGCACTTCCAAACCCCTTGTCCACAAGCTCTCAAGGTCTCAACACCTCCAAGAACAGATTTTATCACACAAAACCCTCTCTTAAGCTTTCCAAAATCACCAATCAAGATCCAACTTTCACATATACACAACCTAAGCCACAATCATCATACCCATACACTACATCTCAATACCCAACATCATAGAACAACAAATTACACTAGGGTTGAGAATCTTACCACACCCAAGGTCCAAGAAGACAAGATTAACCTTCTCCTTCAAGAGAGTTGGGTCCTATAACATCAAAGAGCCCAAAATCTCAACATTTCATCCATGAAACTCGAAAACAAGGGCTGGAATTTCGAAGAACAAAACGTAGCTTACCTTAAGATTGATTGTATGGGTTTTGTAGACTCTCTGCGGTGAACGCGTGGCCGCAAACGGTGCGGCGATCGGAGCTCTAGATCAAAAGTTATGGTGGTTTGAAGATCAAGTGAGAGATAGAAGTTTGAGAGAGTGTTCTTGCCCTCCCTTACTCCATTTCAGCGTGTTTGAGTGATAAGTGAGGAGAGAGAATGCTGAAATGAGTGTTTTAGGGTTTATCCATGTTGGGCCAAGGGCCCACTTTGGGTCCGGTTGGCCCGGTTTGGCCCGTTCGGTCCAATCTTGGTCCGATTTCTATAAAATTGGTACCGAAATTCTCGTCTTAATTTCCTCTATCACATTTAGCCATAAAAATAACATTTTTGGCTTTCTAGAATAAATTCTCATATATGGGTTAATTAGCCATTAATTAACCGGGTCTTACATCCTACCCACCTAATTGGGAATTTTGCCCACAAAATTCAAATCCAATTACCTGAGAATAAGTGCGGATAATCTGTTTGCTTCTCCGATTTAAGTTCCCAAGTGTGTTCCTCAACACCGCCTCGACTCCATGCCACTTTGACCAATGAAACCTCTTTTCCACGCAATCGTTTGATACTAGTATCATCAATTCTGACTGGAGCCATTGGAAGCGTCAAATCTTCCCTTAACTGAATCGATTCAGGTTCTAACACATGGCTAGCATCAGGAGTGTACTTCCGAAGCTGCGACACGTGAAACACGTCGTGCATGTTTGAAAGATGAGGTGGTAGAGTCATCCGATACACCACCAGTCCAATCCTCTCCAGGATCTGAAATGGACCAATGTATCGAGGATTCAACTTCTTTACTTTAATCGCCCTACCTACTCCTATGGTTGGAGTAACCTTCAGGAAAACATGATCTCCTTCTTCAAATTCCAAGGGCTTCCGCCTCTGATCGGCGTAACTCTTCTGGTGACTCTGTGCCGTAAGCATCCTATCTCGGATTTTCTTAACTTGTTCAGTGGTCTCAGCTATCATTTTCGGCCCCAACAAGCCTTTCTCTCCAGCTTTATACCAACATAGCGGAGATTGACATTTCCTCCCATACAATGCCTCATACGGAGCCATTCCAATGCTCGCATGGTAACTATTATTGTATGCAAACTCCACTAACGGCATATACCGATCCCAACTCGCCGGTTGATCCAAAACACAAGCTCTCAACATATCCTCTAGTGTTTGGATCGTCCTCTCGGATTGACCATCTGTTTGAGGATGGTACGCTGTACTCAAGCTTAAACGGGTTCCAAAAGCTTTCTGAAATGCACCCCAGAACCTCGAAGTGAAACGAGGATCTCTATCAGAGATTATAGTAGCAGGTACACCATGGAGTCTCACAATATCCTTTATGTATAACCGAGCTAGCTCCTCAAGGGTGTAAGTCATCCGAATGGGCAAAAAGTGAGCTGACTTCGTCAGTCGGTCCACAATCACCCAGATAGCATCAAAACCAGTCCTAGTCCTTGGCAATCCCGACACAAAGTCCATTGCAATACTTTCCCACTTCCATTGCGGAACCTCTAAAGGTTGCAACATCCCAGAAGGTCTTTGATGTTCAATCTTTACCTTTTGGCAAGTTAAGCACTTTGAAACATATTCCGCCACATCATTCTTCATACTTGGCCACCAAAACATCGCCTTTAAATCATGGTACATCTTAGTACTTCCCGGGTGAATGGAGAATCCGCTTTTGTGTGCCTCCTTTAAGATATCTTGCCTCAAAGTGCCAACATCTGGCACAATGATTCTACCCTTGAATCTCCATAACCCATTTTTTTCTTCCGACACTCTCCACTGTTTTCCTTGCTCGATGGCCGGTAACACCTTCCATAACGCTTCATCATTTTCATGAGCCTTTAGGAGTTCGGACTTAAAGTCACTTGATATTTCTAATCGGCTCAAACACAAGGTTCCAGATACTTCTCGAGCACCAATTTTTAGACTCTCGAATCCCTTGAGCAACTTCTCCTCTTGAAGCATCATCCAAGCCGCATATAACGACTTCCGACTTAACGCATCCGCCACTACATTTGGCTTTTCCAGATGGTAATTCAACTCAAAGTCGTATTCCTTCAATAATTCCATCCACCTCGTTTGCCTCATATTAAGCTCTTTCTGATCAAAGAGATATTTCAAGCTCTTGTGATCGGAGAGGACTTGGAACTTAACCCCATAGAGATAATGCCTCCACACCTTCAAGGCAAACACGAGTGCAGCGAGTTCCAAATCGTGCGTAGGGTAACTAACTTCATGAGGTCTTAACTGTCATGAGGCATACGCCACCACATTATGATGCTGCATCAGCATGCATCCTAGACCCTTTAGTGAGGCATCACAGTACACCTCAAATGGTTTGTTCGACTCAGGTAACACCAACACAAGTGCAGTGGTCAACTTTTTCTTCAATGCCTAAAAACTTTCCTCAAACTCAGGAGTCCAAACAAACGGAGTGTCTTTGCGGGTTAATTTTGTCAACGGCAAGGCTAATTGCGAAAAGCCTTTGATGAACCTTCGGTAATAGCCAGCTAAACCTAGAAAACTCCTTATCTCAGTTACTGTGGTTGGTTGCCTCCAATCCATCACAGCTTCCACCTTAGTTGGATCTACGGCTATTCCCTTCTTACTCACCACGTGACCCAAAAACTTTACCTCATCCTTCCAAAACTCACACTTAGACAGTTTCGCATAGAGTTTCTTCTCCTTTAGAATTTGCAACACGGTCCTCAAGTGTTCCGCATGCTCTTCTTCAGTCTTGGAGTAAATTAGTATGTCGTCAATGAAGACAACAATGAATTTATCCAGAAACGGACGGAACACTCTATTCATGTAATCCATGAATACTGCAGGAGCATTCGTCAACCCAAAGGACATTACAGTGTACTCATAATGACTATAACGAGTCCTAAAAGCGGTCTTAGGGATATCCTCACCCCTCACCCTTATCTGGTGATAACCGGATCGCAAATCAATCTTAGAGAAAACCCCAGCTCCTTGTAACTGATCCATGAGATCATCAATCCTCGGCAATGGGTACTTATTCTTTATGGTGACCTTGTTCAGCTGCCTGTAATCCACACAGAGTCGCATACTTCCATCTTTCTTCTTTACCAGTAACACTGGAGCAACCCACGGGGAAACACTTGGTCGGATAAAGTTCTTACCCAATAATTCCTCTAACTGAGACTTTAGCTCGGCCATCTCTAACGGTGACATTCTATAAGGAGCACTTGAGATTGGTCCCGCCCAAGGCACCAACTCAATAGCAAACTCGACCTCTCGGTTAGGTGGAAATTCCTCAATATCATCGGAAAACACTTCCGGAAACTCACACACTACCAGAATCTGATCCAACCTTTGGTCATCACCCGAAACACCAGCTGTTAACAACAGGATACCCTGACATTCGGTTCCAGAACAGTTCACCATCATCGAATTCAAGTAATAATTATTCACCACGACCGGCCCGTCTGTATCTTCCAGCATAAAGTACACCGACTTTATAGAACAATCAAGCAGGACATGGTTCTCAGATAACCAGTCCAATCCCAAGATAAGATCAAGACCGATCATCGGTAAGCAGATTAAATTATGGACAAAATCACGCTGCTTGAACCTAAACAAAACTTTCGGGCATCCTAGCCTAGTTACCATGGCTTCATGGGTAGCATTATATACTTTTAGGTCATAACCTAAGGTTACGATCTTCAATCCTAACTCATGGGCTTTCTCAAATGCAATGAATGAATGCGATGCTCCCGGATCAAATAAAGCATTTAAAGTTTGACCAGCCATTTCACAGTTACCTCGAATGAGTGTCTCGGATCCCTCTGCACCCCTAGCTGAGGTGGTGAACACCCGACCGGTCTGTTGTGCTTTCCCAGCACCTTGCTTCTGCTGCTCCGGACAACTTGCGGCTCTATGCCCCGCCTTTCCACAATTGTAGCACAAACCCCATCCGGCCTTGCATGGTACTCCCGGATGGTGACTCCCACACCTAGTACAAGCTTGATCATTCTGAGGCTGCTTCCAAAACCTTTTCCCTTGGGAGTAGTTGTTGTTGGGCCTCCTAAAGGAACCTCCCCTCTTGAAAGGCGGACCTCTAGGTGTAAAACTCTTCCCTCAATTATGTGGAAATGATCCTTTGTGACATCCTTTCTCAGTGGCTACCCTCTTCACACACTCTTCAGCAACCCTACACTTGTTCACCAACTCGGAGAAAGTCCTAATCTCCATTGGCCCCACCGAACCGAAAATATCGCTCTGGAGTCCTCCTTCGTACTTAACACACTTCCATTCCTCATATTCCACCGGAGTCCCTTGACACATACGAGAGAATCTGAACAGCTCCTCAAACTTGTCAGTATACTCAGATACGGACATAATACCCTGCTTCAGCTGCAACAATTCAAGCTCCTTGGCCGTCCTGGCAGAAGTCGGAAAGTACTTCTTATAGAACTCCTCTTGGAAGACATCCCAGGTGATATAATCATCACCCTGCTGCAGGAGGCGTCGGATTCCTTGCCACCAATGCGACGCTTCCCTAGTGAGCAAATAGGTAGCGAACTTCACACGCTGCCCTTCAGGTACCACCTGCGCTTGCAGTGCCCGTTCCGTGGCCTGAAACCATGTATCGGCCTCAGTCGGGCTAGTGGTTCCCTTGAACTTAGGTGGATTAACCTTCAAAAAGTTTGCCAGTGTCATTCGGCCCTGAACTCCACCTCCGTCATTACCATGGTTGTTCATCTGTTGACCAAGAGCCTCAGCAGTGGCTTGCATAGCAGCAGCCATGTTCTCCAATGCAGTCATAAAGTTCACCGGGTCATTAGGATTAATCTCCGGCGCACGAGCATTCGTATGACCACTCCTACGACCTCTACCACATCCACGAGGCGCCATCTGGTTCCTATACACACCAAACAATCGATATTAAGTTGATCAGTCTCAATATCGGAAGTCTAATGCTTCAAAGTCCCAAATGCATGCTCATGAACGTTTATGCCAATTATATCAAGCAGATATACTAATAGTACATAACACACATACAGAGAATGCACAGAAGCATAGTCAGTCCGTCCCTCAGGCTCTACAGAAACGAACTGCTCTGATACCATAATGTAACACCCTACCATACAGAGTCTTATGCTTAAGTCATAATTCAGAGATGGCAAGGTATTACGACCTCTAAAACAAAAATTTAGTACGTATAGTAGTATGAATGATTGATTATAACTAGGAGCCTTTGTAGAAAAAGGGGTAAATGAAAATCGCAACTCGAAAGCGCAACCCTCCGATCGATAACGCAACGAGCAAAGGATAAGTTAACACGAGATTATATATATATAAAGGAGTGTCAAAAACAGGAATATCAAGACTCAAAATCCGGTTGCAAAGATAATCGGTCCGAGCATAGCAATATATACATATAATAAAATAAGGAAACCCCAAAGGAAACCCAAAGGAACACAAATACAGAAACCTATTCTCCAAAATCTCCTATGAGAGGAGTCATCACAGTTTGTATTATTTAATGGAGACAAGATATATAAACCAAAACAGAGTCCCGAGAACAAAAGATCTTCGCTAATCCAGAAGTCTCCAGCATGCCTTAGCGAGAAACCTCACGTCCTGCATCTGAAAACCACAAAACCCGCATGGGTGAGAACCAGAGGTCCCCAGCATGGTAACAGCTTCCACATATATAATACATAATAATAGAGGAAAGTCGAAGGCAATCCTAGAACTTCCTCCAGATAATATCAAAGCTTATAAACATACTAAACCGTAAGTGGCAACTGACTAAAGATCCTTCAGTCTAACTAATACTTCCCTTTCCAATTCCTTCAAACCTTCCAACCACCAGCAGGAGTATAATATAACAAACACAGTTATATCAGACAAGAGATTTACAAATAGGAACAGATAAGGCATTTAGACAATTAGCAAGTAATATGCAGTCAAATAGGCAATCTCAAACAATTCATATAGTATGCATATGATGAATGCCTGTCCCTAGTGGCTGATGATATCATCTGTCGGTTATAGAGCCAACCCGACAAGTCCCGGTAGCTAACCATTGGACTGTCCCTCTGTCGTGCATCCCCAACTCGAGTTATACTCATCATAAACTTGATCATAATCATGATCCATATCTATCACCCTCACTGGTGAATATTTATGGGGGCGAGCTCATCCGGGCCTTTCACAGTGCCCGGCCACACTTACGACATAGGGTCACAAGAGCTTCGAGTCTCAACCTGGAGCACGTGGTGGCTAGCCACTGCTTCCTCCCAGGGAAACCCTCATCTCCGATGGTGGAAGTGCAAACATTCGCAATTCATTCAACAGCATATATGCATTTATACTTAGCCATAATCATGGCTCCGCCGTAACACGGCAATAATCTAGCCATCCGGCTCACGGTTAAATCCATAACCAGCCAATTCATTAACAATTACGGCCCTTCGGCCCATGGCACAACAAGCACTTCCACCGCCATCCTCCGCATCTCACATAATCATCTTTGATCCTCATTGATCATTCATTTTTCCCTAGCTTCACTCGCAAGTTACCACATTTACTAGCCCATTGCCTCATTGCTAGGCATATTACAATGATTTAAGACATAAGTGGTGAGATCGGAGACTTAGAAGTATGAAATTTGGCTTTTAAAACTCAAAAATCAACTTTGGGATGAAAACAGGTCCACGTGTACGCGCAAGCGTCATACGCGCGGATGCGCAGGTTGAAAAATAGCTAAACGACGCGCGAGCGTCAACCACGCGTACGCGTGGGTGCTCTTGCACCCCAGGCAATAAACTTGCACAACTCTGGCACAACTCTCGGGAAAATAGCTGGGCATTTGGTGCAGCGCATCGACGCGACCGCGCACACCACGCGCACGCGTGGATGGTGATTTCTTGAAGAACGACGCGCACGCGCCAAGTGCGCCTACGCGCGGAGGGTCATTCTGCTAAGAAAATTTCTAAGTTAAAAGCTGCAGAATTTACAGATTCAACCCCCAATCTTCCGACGGACATAATTTTCTCATTTTAAATCGTTTTTCACCCGTTCTTCGAACGGCATGGACATCCCGGATCCAGTTTCCTTTTTAAACAAATTTGGCACAAAATAGAGATCCGTAGTCCAAGTTATATCCCGTCAAAGTATGCCCAAAATCCATGTTTTCATACAAAACTACAAAGTGCCATTTTCAAAACAAGCCACTTTCAACTCTTTTCAAAATCAATCAAAACATGCCAATTTCATCCCTTTTCTTTGAAATCAATCAAAATGTACCAAAATCAACATCAAGTCATCCTCAACTCACACATTGACACTTTACCCAAAATTTCTAAAACCACATCCAACCATTTTAACACTTCTCAATCAAATGGCTAAAGGACAAACACAATATCATGTCATACATTCTTCCTCATCCCAATTTCCAATAATACCATTTCCAATCAACCATCATTATACGTAATCATCATCATACTCACCATCAACATGGTACCACCCACCAATTCAACCTTAATCATTCATCAAGCATATATCACAACATGTATTTTCTCATACATCACACAACCAAGGCATCAATATTCATAATCACATATATGATCACATCATATATCTCAACCAATCAACAACATCATCAATTCAATGCCTATCTTAGGGCCTCTAGCCTAAGTATTTCCTACCACATTACATATTAGATACGAGAAACCGAAACCATACCTTAGCCGATTTCCCAAGCTCAACCGGAGCACTTCCAAACCCCTTGTCTACAAGCTCTCAACACCTCTAAGAACAGATTTTATCACACAAAACCCTCTCCCAAGCTTTCTAAAATCACCAATCAAGCTCCAACTTTCACATATACACAACCTAAGCCACAATCATCATACTCATACACTACATCTCAATACCCAACATCATAGAACAATAAATTACACTAGGGTTGAGAATCTTACCACACCCAAGGTCCAAGGAGACAAGATTAACCTTCTCCTTCAAGAGAGTTGGGTCCTATAACATCAAAGAGCCCAAAATCTCAACATTTCATCCATGAAATTCAAAAACAAGGGCTGGAATTTCGAAGAGCAAAACGTGGCTTACCTTAAGATTGATTGTATGGGTTTTGTATAGCTCTCCGCGGTGAACGCGTGGCCGCAAATGGTGCGGCAATCGGAGCTCTAGATCAAAAGTTATGGTGGTTTGAAGATCAAGTGAGAGATAGAAGTTTGAGAGAGTGTTCTTCCCCTCCCTTACTCCATTTCACCGTGTTTGAGTGATAAGTGAGGAGAGAGAATGCTAAAATGAGTGTTTTAGGGTTTAGCCATGTTGGGCCAAGGGCCCACTTTGGATCCGGTTGGCCCGGTTTGGCCCGTTCGGTCCAATCTTGGTCCGATTTCTATAAAATTGGTACCGAAATTCTCGTCTCAATTTTCTCTATCACATTTAGCCATAAAAATAACATTTTTGGCTTTCTAGAATAAATTCTCATATATGGGTTAATTAGCCGTTAATTAACCGGGTCTTACACGTAGCCAAGAGTTGCTTTTATCATTCCTATTTGAAAACCCAAATTCTTAATTACTTGACTTAGTTATAGTTACTTGTTTAGTTTAGAATAGAATCATATTGGATGTTACTTTGTTAGTTTGGAATTGCTCATGTCTTGCTTAGTTATTTCAATTAGTTTCTTGCATTGTAAGATTGCTTGCTTGTTAAAATTTCCATTTATTTTCTTGCTCATGACTTGCAACCCCGGAATTCTAACCAATATTGAAGCACATGTTTGCCCATTCCTTGTGAGACGACCTGAGGTTTGAATACTTCGGTTATTTTTATTAGGGTTGAACTTGTGACAACCAAATCCCTTCTAAATTTGATACTCGAGGCTTGTTGTTGGTAGAGCTATACTTGCAACGCAACTTTACTGAGAAAATCTTTACCGACATAGTCCACGAGCGTACATCAATGATACGTATTTTTATTTTAATATTAATAATCAAACGTGATATTAAATCAGTCCACTCAAAATTTATTATATTAGTTAGGAAGATATAGTTAAAGCAAATAAAACCTAGAAAGATAATAAAAAGAGAAGAGAAATATTGAATCAAAAGAATAAAAAGTAATGAAATAAATTTTTATTATATAATAATAATATGGTCTATTTGGACGTATATACTAATTATGTTTAAAATTTAACTTTTTTTACTTTGGCCTAAACTCATAAGAGCACAACTATCTCATTTTGGTGACAAATAAATATCATTGTATGTAACTGTTATTAAATATAAATTTCTAATAAATCAAATGTAATGACATTTAATTTGCATTTTGTCATACATAAACAAAGATTAATATCATTTTTTGTTTGTCTTTTCAAAAAATTCAGTGCAAATCAAGATATCTCAATTCTACCGGTTTTAATTGAATTCATCTCTATAATAAGAAATTAATTTAATTGAATAATCTTGAATCGTTTATATAGTTATTTTTATGGTCAATAAATATGACAGCTTTTCAAGACTAAGTTATTGATAAGGAGATATATGATGAATTACGAAAAAAATTTTCAGGTACACAATTTTTATATTCTCCTATTTTGTTTATTAATTATTCTTATAGTTTGATATTTAAAAATGAAAAAAATAAGCATTCTCATTTCTTTAGTTTTTTTACTATTTATAGAGAAATGAAAGCCTATTCAGGTTCAAATCCATATTTTGACATACCACTTAAAAAAATGAAGACAAATATGAAAATTCATAACATTTAAGTAAAATTATCTTTTGTAAATAATTAACATGTATTTTGATTTATATATACTATTTTTAAATCAAGATAAATTTTTTCTTATCTCTTTATTGTGTGTTTTTATAATTTAATATTTTAAAAAAAATTTATAGTAATTTTATGATAAAAAAAATATGATATAAATAAGATCACGTCAATATTAAAATAATATAAAAATATTTATTTAATAAATTTAAAGAGTGAATAATATATTAACAAAAAAATTAATTAATTTTAAAAGAAAAATAGAAAAACGACTAAATAGACCCGATAATACCTATTAAACCACTAGTAATAATAATAATAATTACTATATATTTTTTTTAAAAAAAAATATATTTTTATATATTATTCCGTAGAGACGACAAGAAAACATTAATAAAACGATATAATCCTTTAACCTTATTTATATGGAAGATTTTTTGCCGTACTTGTGTGACCTTATTTTTTATATTTTAAACCAAAGGATAAAGGTACTTATTAAATGACAGCTTAACGTAACCAAACCAAATGCAACCAAACTTCAAGTTGAAGAATTGCTAATTGTTTTTAACTACTTTGATACGGTCGCGTCTAAAATGTTCCACCAGTGATAACGGAGATCAAATGTTCTACCTGATACCTAGGAAAAACACATTTTTTGTGGGTATGAATTTACAAAAAGGACCAAGTATGGTGAACAAATGTTAATATTCTATTCTATTATTATGTAAATACATGTTTGCTTTTTTGTGTATACGTAATTATCTAGTATATTAGTATTCTACTCTATTATTTAGTTTACCATTTTATTGTAAAATAAGGAGCACAGACTTTTATATGTTTTAATATTTAGGAAGGCTGATGTGCCTCGAAATCGAGTCTAGCCCACCCAATTTATCTTCAACCTACAATAAAAAAATGGATGAGTAATTAAATTTTTATTTATTTTGAAAAAAGATTATTGTAATTCTTTCAAAAAAAATTGAGTTTATGATTTGTACGTGACAATCAAGCAACTTTACATACCTCAAATCTAACACATTGAGGTTGAATGGTATTTTACTAGACAAAAGATCATATTAAGAGATATCACCACAATTTAATATCACCACAAAATTTGTTAGTTCAAATGAAAAATGGGTAAATATTTTAATTAAGGCTTTAAAAGATTTGGAAATAAGTTACTTATATAGTATATATTTTTTGGTAATTGAAAAGTAACAAACGAACAAGAAGAAAGAAAAGAATGAAACGGCTTAAGAAGTGGGATAGTCCCCCTGAATACTACTCTCAAACTCCTTTTAATGTAGTGGGAACTCCACTTGATGAGTTTGATTCCTCATTGCCGTCTTTACCATAATGTCCTTCACTTTGTTTGTATGTCTCATGATCAACTGGAGATCAACACACCAATTCTAAGATATGATATCACGAATTTTCAGCATTAAAGGATCAATAAAATCAGAACTAACTTGGGAATTATTGACAAAAGTAAAGGCCTCTACACAATTTATCTCACAAATAACATCTCTTTGGCCAAGTTCCAGGTTAAAAGATATCCTCTCTAAATAGCAAATAACTCTTTTTGCAGAATATTATTACTCTCAGTTATTCCTAAACAGTCTCATTGCCAACTTCCATTCCAATCTCTATTAACAGAGGCAAAACCAATACGATCACCAGTACCAGAATAACTAGCATCGTAAGTAATCTTAAATGCACCCACCGAAGAAGAATCCAAGAGCTTCTAATGGTAGAGGGGATAAAAACTCGTTGCAACTTAAAAATATTCCGAAACTCCTTTTTCTAAAGACAAAGCCATACGAGTTACCTTATTCAAGGGCCAAGACTTGTGTAGATGAAAGATCTCATTATTCATGGAATGCCAAATCCACCAGAGATCAGAAAAGAATCTAAAAGAATGCTCTTTGCTATGAAGCAAGAATCATTGTAACAAATCCAGAGGTTGACCAGAAATCTCCAAAACTTGCTAAACTAGCTAAGCTTTTGAGCAATCCCGAATGCAATGAACAACTGATTTCAGGCCAGAAAAGCATTTTGGACAACTATCTATGGGTGAAATGTCCCTCCTGAAATGAAACGCAGCAGTGGGCAAAGCCTCCCTAAGACAAAGTCAAGTCAAGAATTTGTGTTTTTTGGAACAAGCTGATGCCAAAGCCAAAGCCAAAGCCAATTTCCTTGGTCCTCCTAACCAAACATTTTCTTATTGAGCCACGAGTAACCACTGCGAGAGTCAGCAACCTTTGACGCCACACCAGCCCAAAACCATCCTACCACTGAACCTGCTTGCACATCTAGATTATAATAAAGAATGTTGTCTTGCAAAAACTAATTAAGAGGGAAATATATATTCTCAAGGTGACACTGTCCAAATGACCAAAGGTCTAAGATCCATAGATTTGAATTAGAAATGTGAGCATAATCCATCTCAAGACAAAGCTTCCCCTCTCTTCTCCATTTCAAAAATCAAAAGTTCTGGTTCAAATCCCCAATGTACCAAATAAAACCTTCCTTCAAGATATCCCAAGTTCTACAGATGCTCTTCCAAACATAAGATCTCCTGTCTTGATACCGACTGAACCCATCATCCTGAAAGGAATGGTATTTATCCGTCAACACCTGAACCCATAACTTGTTTGGCTGATGAAAAAATTGTCAAACTAGCTTTTCAAGAAGAGTAACATTAGCACAAAATGAATCTCTAATCCTCAAAATCCCAAACTTCTTAGGAGTGACCAATACTTTTCAACTAATCAGATTCATGCCTCTACCATCAGCTTGACCCAGATATATGATTATGAATTTGAATGTTCTAAAGTGTAAAAAATTAGTAAAGTAATAAAATAAATGGTTAACCACCAATACTTTCCAACTAATCAGATTCATGCCTCTACTATCAGCTTGATCTATATACTCAAGCTCGAGAGGGAGTGTAAAAGCTCAAAATGTAGCTAGTAGCCTGGTAGTTAATAGTTAATAACTTAGCATTTAAAATAATAGTTGAGAAGCTTAACATTTATGACAATAGTTAATAAATGTCTCTATATATCCAATTTTGGTTTCTCACGGTATTCCCTAGTTCGACGAGTTAAAGACTAATCCGTCGTAGATCAAAGCTTTATTTAAGACTGGCCAATGAACTGCTGCATACACAAGGTAAAATTTGAACCCTCAACACTTGTTTAAGCGAACTAGTGAACTAACCACTAGACCAACTAACTTATTTCTATATATCTCTTGAATGAGATGATCCCTTTTTGAATGAGATGAAAGCAATAAATTCTTTCTCCTATTTTCTCTACATTATTAGTTGCCTAAATATATTTAAACGAGTCCATGATTATTCACACCTGAGGGGTAGGGGTGTTCATGGTTCAGTTTTTTCATAAACTGAACTGAAACAGCACTAAACCATTTTAAATGGTTTAGAAACTGAACCAAGCTACTTTGTCAAATAAGAAACTGGTTTTAAACCAGTTTACAATACAGTGTACTAGTTTAAACCAGTTCATAAAAATAAAATCAGTTTTAATAGAAAAAACCAGTTTAAACTAGTTTATAGGCTAAAACTAGTTTTAACTTTTAACATATATAAAATTAGTTTTTACATTTTCTCTCTTCCCCTCTCTCTCTCTCCTTCTCTCCCTCTCTCTCTCTCTCTCCTTCCCCTCTTCCTCTCTCTCTTCTTCTCTTCCTCTCTCCCCTTCCTTTCTCTCTCTCCCTCCTCTCTCTCCCCCTTCCCTTCTTTCTCCCCTCCCCTCTCTTTGTCTTTCTCTCTCCCCCTCCTCTTTCCCTCTTTCTCTCTCTCTCTCTCTCTCTCTATCCCTTTCTCTCATTCTCTCTCTCCCCTATCCCTCTTCCTCTCTCTCTCTCTCTCTCTCTTTCTTTCCCTCTCTCTCTCTCTTAACATATATAAAATTAGATTTTACATTCTCTTTCTTACCCTCTCTCTCTCTTCCTCCCTCTCTCTCTCCTTCTCCCCCCTCTCTTTCCTTCTCTCCTCTCTCTTTCTCTCTCTCTCCCTCTCTTTCCTTCTCTCCCTTTCTCTCTCTCCTTCCCCTCTCACTCTTCCTCTTCTCTCTCTCTCTCTCTCCCTCTTTCTCCCCTTCCCCTCTCTTTGTCTTCCTCTCTCTCTCTCTTTGTCCCTTTTCCTTTTCTCTCTCTCCCCCTCTCTCTTCTTATCTTCCTCTCTCTTCCCCTCTTCTCTCTCTCTCCTGCGCCTCTTTCTCCCCCTCCCCTTTCTTTCTCTCTCCATTTTCTCCCTCTGTCCCTTTCTCTCACTCTCTCCCATATCCCTCTTCCTCTCTATCTCTCTCTCCCTTTCTCTTCCTCTCTATCTCTCTCTCCCTTTCTCTCCTTCCCTCTTCCCCTCCTCTCTCTCTCCCTCTCTCTTTCTCTCTGTCTCTCTCACTTTCTCTCCCTCTCTATCTTCCTCTCTCTCTCTCTTGCGCTCTTTCTCCCCCTCCTTTCTCTCTCTTTCTCTCTCTCCTCCTCCTCTCTCTCTCTCTCTTTTTTATCTCTCCTTCTTCCATCTTTTTTTCTCTTTTCTCTCTCCCTCTTTCATCTCTTTTTTGTTTTGGAGAAAAGAGGGAGAGAGAGAAGAGGGATATAGAGTGAGAGAAGGTTGAGAGAGAAAGAAAAAAGAGAGAAAAGAAGGGAAGAAAGAGAAGAAAGAGAGAGAGGAGGGAGAAAGAAGGGAATGGGGAGAGAGAAATAGGAGAGAGAAAGAGAAAAAAGGAAAAAAAGAGAGAGAAAGAAGAAGAGAGAAGGGGGGAGAGGAGAGGGGAGAAAGAAACAAAAAGGGAGAGAGAGAGAGAGAGAGAGAGAGAGAGAGAGAGAAAGAGAGAGAGAGAGAGAGAGAGAGAGAGAGAGAAGGGGGAAGGAAAGGGGAGCGAGGGAGAGGGGAGAAAAAGGAAAGAGAGGGAGAGAGCGAGAGGAAATGGAGAGAGAGAGAGAGAGAGAGAAGGAGAGAGCGAGAAAAAGGAGGGAGAGAGAGGAAGAGAGAAGGAAGGAGAGAAAGAAAGAGAGAGGAAAGAAGGGAGAGAGAGGAGAGGGAGAAAGAGGAGGAAAGAGAGAGAGAGAGAGGAAGAGAGACGAAAAGGGAGAGAGAGAGAGAGAGAGAGAGAAAAGAAAGAGAAAGAAAAAAGGGAAAAGAGAAAGGAGAGAGGAGGGGAGAAAGAGGAGAGAGAGAGGAAGGGGAGAGATAGAGTGAAGGGAGAAAGAGAAAAAAAGTATGTAAAAACTAATTTTAGAATTTAAATAAAACCAGTTTTAATTTGATTTAAAACTAATCTGAACCATAAAAACTAATTTTTAATAAATTAATTTTTATAAAAACTATGGTTTTAATTCAATTTTTTATTTAAAAAAATTAATTTATTTAAAATAGTTTTAATTCAATTTCAATTCAGTAAAACCAGTTTTTTTTGCAAGGTGATATAAAGAACTAAGACAAGGATCTTTGCACAAAAAAAAAAAGAACTTAGTCGAGGATAAGTTGCGTTCATAAAGAGACGCATTTTTAAAAACAAATGTACTACACATTTGTACTACATTCTGAAAACTTTGAACGTAGAAACAAGATCCATACTCAGATAATCCCTAAATTAACCAAACAGTACCCAAGCGAGCCACAGGGTGGTGGCAATAGCCAGAAGGATTTGGGATCAAAGAGGTGGCTCCAAACAGCACAACTAACTACTCCGGTTTTTCTCCCAAGAATACATAATTGCGCAACTAATCATTATATATAAGCAACATAACTCAAGCTCATTGGAAACTGCAATTTGGCATACTCAAAATTTCAAGCTTCTAAAGTGTGTCCCAATAAAATTAAAAAAAAAAATAGAAAACTACAAATGAATTCTAGTAGGAATTTTAACATAGCAATCAAAAAGTAAAATTATAATATAGTATTACACCCAAAAGAGTGGGGAACATGTCGTACGGTAATGCATCAACCCAAAAATGTGGTGTGGATTTTGGTATACAGTGCACATGGTTAAAAGATCAAATATCATAACAGCCTAGCAGCACATGCACATGCGCATGAAAAGGCCCCAAAACTGCTCTTATACACTGTACCGACTCTTTGATGATCGGGTTCTAGAATCATCCTGCAACAATTAGATTTTAGAATATCAATGATATCTGTGAAATAAGCAAATAAGTAATCATCTAATTTGATGTTAAGGAATTTACATGGAAGTTATATATTATCTTGTCAGTAACATCAATGATCTCCTTCCACTTCCTTCCAATGCCCATCTACAAAAAAGCGTTACAAAACACAAAGCCTCATATTAAGATGTTTGCAAAGGAAATACAATGACGGGTTACTCAATTGAAAGAAAAGAAGTAAAAAAAACACATTTAAGTTTCTTCTTTAATTGAAGGAAAATAAGAGAGAAAATAGAAGGGGGGGGGGGGGGGGGACTCCATTGATAGAGAAAAGACATCAAGCTTCTATGCATTTCAATAGAGAACGATATATCAAATACTCCAGTTAGTTTTGCATGCAGTTAATACCAGTGTTAATGGAGGTCATAGTGATATGTGGTATGTCTAAGAATGCAGAAAAACAGCATCACATGGTTGAATCTGTTGCCAACACCCTGCTGGTCTGTTCTGTATGACACTGCATTTTCAAGTGCTCATCATCCCATCAGACTTGGAAGCAGCTTGAGCTCCAACAGTTTTATCCACCCCCCTTTGCTACGCAATTTACCTTCCATTTCTTCCTTCTAAGATTTCTCTTGTTATATTTTCTTTAAGTAGAATTGGGAGATCCCTACTTTCTTTGTTTCATTGTCCTATGGACCATGCCGTTCATTTATCAATGAAATTACACTATCTTTGGGTAAAAAACAAGTAATGGTAATGTGTACACCATTGTAATAGATTTAACTATTTCTTTGGTATATCCGAATATTCTTTCATGACAATATTATAAGAATAATGTTATATTTACTTATTGAAAAATGAATAACGTTATGTTTGTCAATAGTTAAAAAAGGGGTTTAAAAAGCTTCCACAATATTAAGACAGGAGCAGCAACTTACGAGAAGTGATAAACTCAACTCCGAGAAAGGTATGCCAAATTAGACTCAATGATAACAAGTCATGTGAACTTGTTTGTACTGTGCTGGTGGCAAGTAAAAGAATTTCCCCAAGTAAAGATGCCGACATTTCAAAAAAAAGCGAGGTTAGTGGGTAGAGCCCCCCCCCCCCCCTTCTCTCTCTCTCTCTCTTACTTTAGTGATATATTTAAAGAGGAAAAGGGCTTGTGAGTAAATCCCCTCCCAAAGGTATGTGACACTCTGGGCATTGTCCTTCTTGACTCTTAGCATATAGTGTCTAAATCAAATATCATATCTTTCGTATCAACACTATTTTCTTTCTGAAATTTTCTTAAAATACTAAGATAAACATTATTTCCACCACTTCTTGAATCTCGCATCAATGAGATGGTTTTGAGAATTGTCAAAAATTGCGGGGGATATACACTAAGGTCTTCCACCATAAAGAGGAATTATTTCTGTGTCATACTTCTTAGAATTCACAATAACCATGCTCACTTTCTTTTAATTGTCTAACTTGCATAACCGATCCCAAACCCGGATAAAGGGAAAGGGTTGTGTTAAGCAATCGATAGCAAACATAAAACTTCGTAGAATCTCTATGACATTGACCAAATACAATATTGCGCAAAAATTAGGTCATTCCCCAAAAGCAAAGTACTATATGGCTCGAGTACAGTGTCAAAAGAGGATGCTCGCTACATCGATATCCGGATGTAGTGCAAAATGTACAATTCTCACATTTTTTTAATCAAACGAGGGTAAATAAACTAGTTCACAAAGGTAAAGGAAGAGGCAAAGGTAAAGATAGAGGCAACCGAAAATTGCAGTTTGAGACATAGAATGTAGTTACAATTACAGGAAAATCTGCCATAGCAAGAAGAAAGATTAACATAATGTGCTTGCAAGGAAAAAAGTGGGAAAGGGCGAAGGTGAGCATGGGCATAAGTTTAATGTGATAAAAGTGACCAAACACACATGGACAAAAAAAGGAATGAGGATACAAGAGAGAAATTTTAAGTGTAGAATCGCGTTTTAGGTGGTTTGAACATGTGGGGAAAAAGTCGTCGGAACATTTGGTTAGGAAGGTGAATTAGAAGGTAAACAAGTAGCAAAAGGTAAATGAAGACCTAAAAAAAACATACACGAGGTGGTTGGAAAAAAATCTATGTCTAAACGGTCTTACTGTAAACATAATATATGATAGGACACAATGACGTCTCTTGATCCATGTAGCTAATCCCAACTAGTGGGACAAGGCTTTGTTGTTGCTTTTGGTAATTGTTAAACTTATATTGGCAATTGGTACTTACCTCTGTTCTAGTTCAATTTTAAAATATGAAATAAGAAATATTAAAATGTAGAATAACCTTAAAAAATTGTGAGATATTATTGCTAAGCATGTGTTTGAGATATAACAAATTTTTAATTAAAAATTTTAATTAAACAAAATAATAGAAATGACATCTGCAAGTTGAACCACATAAATCAATATTTAGTTTGTGTTTGAATAAAATATTTGAGATTTATTTGATATAATTTCTTGAAGGGGTGCCTTGAGGCATCAGTTCAGTTAACTCTATGTGACCTCATGATGACGAGTTCAAACTATAGATTTAGTCACTAATACATGCATTAAGTTAGGCTAAACATATACTATTTGCCGCAGAATGCGGGATGCTTTGCACCTGACTTCCTTGTTTCTAATTTCTTATGATTTTTGGGAATCACTAATAAAAATTTTTGGATCAGACACTACTAATATTAAAATAGACACATCACAACATGACACTATGAAACCAGAACATACTGAGTAATTTACACGTTTCTTCCGTCCCTAATTTTCAAGAATATAAAAAACACATTTTCAACACTTTGTAATAGTATATTTTGGAGTAAACTATCATTTAACTACAATTTTAATTTCTAATAAAATAACCCTTCAAACAAAAGAAATGACATTTTGACCCTCCAAAGATGATCTATTGATAAAATGTACCAAATACAGTAATACATACTTGAAAAAGAGATCCAATTTCGACATGATTTTTTGCAAATCTATTTAGAAAAATGAAATATTTTGAATCTCCAAACTTGGTAATTGTATGTGAATTTGTTTTGGCAAATTTTTCCCCTAAATGGCAAGAGAAAATCAGGAAAACAATTGAAAAAAGAGTCTAAAGATCGAATTTTTTCGAGTTCTCGTTTGTACATTCTAAATAACTTTCAAATTTTCCAAGAAAAAATTGGATCAAATGCATGAGCTGTTTACCACTAAAAATAAATCATGTATTTTATCAAATTGATATCATTTTTGGAAAGCCAAAATATCATTTGTTTTTCCGAGGATCATTTTGTCAAAAATTGCAACTTTGGGAGCCAAACTAGTAGTTTACTCGCATATTGTGCCTTTCCCTCTGATTTCATTGTGCACTGCATCATCAATCATGGATACTTACTATTGACTAAATCATGTTTTTTTCAATTTGGAACAAATTTTTTCTCCTCCATTTCACTTTGTTAAATAAAATAAAATAAAATATTTTATCATGCCATAATTAACCATTGTATTCAACATTTACTGGCTACGGGCACAATGGGTAATTCCGTAATTATTTAATTATATTTAATAACATCAAAATTTGGGCCTAAACACGGAAACAGCAACTCTGTTGCTACTTTTAACTTTTTCCTCAATAACGTCCTTTTCCACAGATGCAAAAGCAAATACTTTTTCACCTGAGTGCTACCCATACAATATGCCATCATCCACTTGTAAGCAATCGCTCATTTGAAGATAGGAAGAGAAAGTAACACACCAAACATGCACTTGCATATACTACAAGACAAAATCCTAGACAATACAATATAACAAAGCAGCGGATAAAGACAGATTTATAATTTGCAAGATAAATAACAAACCTGAGCTGCCTCGTTTGCTGCGGTCTTTGTCCATAGCGAAAGTTTGTCCTGCCTCTGGCGCACACTTGCAACCACACCGCATATGTCCTCAGCATCGTCAAATTGCTCCCCAATCAAAGCCATCATCTAATCAATAAGGGATGGTAAATATTCAGTACATTTAGCAATTAAGAACCAGCATTTCATCCATAATCTTTACAAGAGTTCTGCTATTCAACAAGAAAAATTTAGTACTTAGAACAATTAGAAACAACATCATTTCTCATATTCTTTATGTACAAAATCCAGAAGAACTCCAACATTTCGAGAAAAGAAAGAAAGGAATCAAGAAATTACAGTTTCAAGCCACATGTTATCAAGATTAGCCTTCCTGTTGCTTGTGACAGTCCACTTGCCTCCCTTAGCACACTCAGGATCTTCCCATTTCGGCTCAATCCCAGTCTTGAACAAGTGGAAGTCTGCATTTCCAGGCAATTTGCTGGGCTTGAATACCTGATCATACAAACTGCAACAAAATTTCATGAAAAATGTTCTCCAAAATCCTATGATGATTGGATTCAGATACAAAAATGTCAACAGAAGGATATGCATAATGTGTTTACTTGTTTCTTCTTCTGAAACTTAAATTTAAACTAGGATAAAAAATTTTGAAAAAAATTAAAAACCTTGGAAATATAACCTGGAGTATCTTTAAAGTTACCTATAAAAAAAGTGCAGCCATGAACACAAAAAATAAACAAATACATGATTTAATACAAAATATGCATTGAAAGTGTGTTAAACAACATATGTAATTATTTTTTGGTGTCCACAATTCATGTATTTATATACAAATATATTCGATGACTTAATTTTAATGGACATATAGAAATTTTTGACAAAATATCCACCGCTCAACATGGCCTTTGGATACTGTCTCTCTAAATCTCAGAGACAGCAACAAAAACTTGGGCTACCTATTTTATGCAGTTTCAAACGCAACCCTAGTGTTTTGAATAATATGCGCTTCTTAGCCTAAAATCTTAACACAAGAGCCAAAACTAAAAAATAAATAATAAATAAATAGAAGAAAAATACCCAGAATTTTACATGTCCTCTGAATGAATGAAAACCCTCTAAGGATTCTCTCTCCTAAGATCCATGAAAATCAGAACTTTTTTTTTATTTTCTCCAAATCACATCTACGATAACTTCAAAAATCAAGATCGAGCGAACTTCAATTCAACTTCAAACTAAATTAAAAATAAATTTAAAAAGAGTGGAAAACGCACCACCAGAACTCTTCGACAGTATCGAAAGTGTAAACCTCGCGGAGAGAGGTACCCCAAGCAGCGCCTTGCTTCGGCTTCGATTGGTTGTCGAACCAGAACGTCCACTTCCTCTCGAGCTTGTGTTTCGATCCAGCCTCCGGCGCCGGCGAAGGCACGGTTGCTGCTGAGGACGATTCAACTACTGCTCCTGCTGTTTCGGTTGCCATCGCTCTCTCTCTCTCTCTCTCCGAAGGTCGTGTTCTCTTTCTTCCTCTCTCCTTCTATCTCCAGCCTCCAAGAAGGATAAGGACTGAGGAACTGAGAAAGATGAAGGAGGAAGAGAAGACGATGAGGGTTTGTTGTAGGTTTTTTTTTTCGGTCTTGATTCTTTAGGGTGTTTTTTTCTTCTAGTCTGGGTTTTGAGGCTCTGTTGTAGGTTATGCTTTTGCTTTAAATGGGTTTTGGGCTTCTTTATTATGTCTGGCTAGTATGTAAGCATGGTTAGGTATTTTATTTAAAGGGGAATTCTATGATGTTAGAAAGAAAGATTCTTTTACATGTTAATGTTTGTGTTGTCAAAGAGTAATGTGACAAGTGTTTAGAAAGAGAGTAATTGAAGAGATAAGATTTGACATGTTGTAAGTAAAATGTAGTGTATTTTATCTTATGTAATATGTAAATGATGTATTGATTAAATAGGCTAATTATATTTATGTTAATTAATTATTAAAGATAATATTGGATTTTGTATGATTTTTTTATTTTTGGACTTTTTGAATTTATTCTCTCTCTCCAAAAATATTAACTTTACACACAAAAATTTATTAATATTTATTTATTTTAATATATTCTTTTTTTTTTATGACTTAGATATATTCAGTTTCACAAATATAAAAATGTATTTACATATTTTAACCAACAAAAAACATATAACTTTACGTATTTACATATATTTAAATTAACGATAATATTTATATATATTTAATTTAAATATTATATCAATATATCTGTCAATATTACTCTGGGTACATATAAATATTTATAAAAAAATATTATTCAAACACTACATATTCTTGACATCTTATAAAAATAGTTTGTTATTAATTGTTTATATATTTAAATTTTTTTAATTAATAAAACAAAAAAAATATATTTAATTGTTTAAAAAATATTGATGTCAAAATAGCATTTATAATACTGCCATTTTTATGGTGTAGAAAGAAAGAATATATATTTTAGGAGAGTTATTTTTTTTTAAGAATAAAAATTGTAATAAAAAATTTTACTTTTTGTTATAACGGAAAATTAAAAATAAATTTAATTTTAATGTAGTGTTAGTATAAAATAATTTTATATTTACATCTAATGACGTAACACTACATTAACAAAAATAATTACTTTTTATAGACGGTGTGAATTGTCATCCAAAAGACCAAATATAATTACACGTGTATAAAACACATTTTACACTGTCAATACATCAAAATTAAACTCACTATGCCCCCAAAATTTGTATAACCCCATACATATAGAAAAACATGGAAGACACCAAAAAAAATAAAAAAACATAGTTATTTTTCAGTATTATGTAGACGATATCTTATTATTTTGTTTGCATTAAAATATCTATTTACAGTTGTTTTTAAAAAAAATTAAAAGAAAATTTCAAATACTAAAAAAAGAAAAATCTTTTAATAATTAATATTTCAAAAAAAATTGTCTAAAAAAATTAAATACTTCAAGTTATATTAGAATATTTTAGATGCAACCTATTATTTATAATTAAATTATTAATTTTTTACAATGAATGAACTATGTTATTGAGTGAATATTTAATATTTATTATTTTATTAAACAAAAAAAGTATGAACAGATTTAACAAAATTATATGATTAGTTTTTTTTTGAGGGCATAAAAGTGTGTTGAAAAAAGATGATAATTTTTTTAATATATATTATATATTTATTAATTTAATTTAAAATAAATATTAATAATTTTTGTGTGTAAAAATTAATTTTTTAGATGATATTTATTATGTAAATAAAAATAATTAATTGAAAATTATTAATTTAGTTAAAAAATTAATGAAAAAGAAAAATTCAATTAATTATTTTTCTTCCAACTCGTATTACTTGAAAAAAAAAATTCAATTAATTATTTTTATTTACATAATAAATATCATCTAAAAAATTAATTTTTACACACAAAAATTTATTAATATTTATTTAAATTAAATTAATGAATGTATAATATATATTAAAAAAAATATCATCTTTCTTCAACACACTTCTATACCCTCAAAGAAAAACTAATCATATAATTTTATTAAATCTGCTTAGACAACATACTTTTTTCGTTTAATAAAAAAATAAATATTAAATATTCACTCAATAATATAGTTTATTCATTGTAAAAAATTAATAATTTAATTATAAATAATAGATTGCATCTAAAATATTCCAATAATAATTTGAAGTATTTAATTTTTTTAGACAATTTTTTTTGAAATATTAATTATCAAAAGATTTTTCTTTTTTTAGTATTTGAAATTTTCTTTTAATTATTTTTTATAAATAACTGTAAATAGATATTTTAATGCAAACAAAATAACAATATATTGTCTACATAATATCAAAAAATAACTATGTTTTCTTATATTTTTCTTGATGTCTACCATGTTTTCCTATATGTCTAGTGTTATGAGTCACCAAAAAAAAAAAATGTCTGGTGTTATACAAATTTTGGGTGCACATATTTTTAGTGAGTTTAATTTTGATGTATTGACAGTGTAAAATGTGTTTTACACAGTCGTGTAATTATATTTGGTCCTTTGGATGACAATAAACACCGTCTATAAAAAGTAATTATTTTTTTAATGTAGTGTTATGTCATTAGATGTAAATATAAAATTATTTTATACTAACACTACATTAAAATTAAATTTATTTTTAATTTCCCTTTATAACAAAAAGCAAACTTTCTTATTACAATTTTCATTCTTAAAAAAAAATCAACTCTCCCAAAATATATATTCTCCCTTTCTGCACCATAAAAATGGCAGTATTACAAATGCTATTTTGACATCAATATTTTTTAAATAATTAAATATAATTTTTTTTTGTTTTATTAATTAAAAAAATTTAAATATATAAATAATTAATAACAAATTATTTTTATAAGATGTCAAGAATATGTGGTGTTTGAATAATATTTTTTTATAAATATCTATATGTACCCAGAGTAATATTGATAGATATATTGATATAATATTTAAATTAAATATATGTAAATATTACCGTTAATTTAAATGTATGTAAATACGTAAAGTTATATATTTTTTTGTTGGTTAAAATATGTAAATACATTTTTATATTTGTGAAACTGAATATATCTAAGTCATCAAAAAAGAAAAAAGGTATATATTAAAATAAATAAATATTAATAAATTTTTGTGTGTAAAATTAATATTTTTGGAGAGAGAGAGAGCGTATATTCAAAAAGTCCAAAAATAAAAAAAATCATACAAGGTCCAATACTATCTTTAATAATTAATTAACATAAATATAATTAGCCTATTTAATCAATACATTATTTACATGTTACATAAGACAAAATACACTACATTTTGCTTGCAACATGTCAAATCTTGTCTCTTCAATTACTCTCTTTCTAAACACTTGTCACACTACCCTTTTGACAACACAAACATACACATGTAGAAGAATCTTTCTTTCTACATCATAGAATTCACCTTATTTAAAAATGCTACTTACGGGATATTCACATATATAAGTAATACAATGGGTTAAGTTCAATTTTGGTCCCTAACGTAGGGGTCAAAAATTTGTTTTGTCCCTAAGTTTTTTTTTTTTAAAACAAAATCGTCTCCGAAGTTGACACTTGTATTAAAATGGTCCTTTCGCACCAAAAATAAAATTTAATAACAACTTTGCCCTTTGCGGTTTCTCTCCCTTAATTTTCATTCCCGCGAAGTTCACACCCCTTCATGAAGCAACGCATAAACTTCCTTGAAACACCTGAAAATTGAAACGTTGGTGTGAAACCCTCGAACGTAGGTGCGAACAGAAAGCATTGTCGCCATTGGGGGGGTTAAGGTTGAGATCGGTGTGCTGAGACATTGGTGAGTGATCTTCATCGCTGCAGCAGCTGATTGTTCAGGTACGATTACTTTCCATCCCTCAAGCAATCACGTCAACTGTTCACAACATGTCGTGGGTTTGGTTTTGATCACGATGTTGCTCTATCTGAGCATTTAGGGGTTGAATGCAGGCTTTTGAATCTGCTGCTATAGCTAGGGTTTGTGAGTAATGTATTCTGCTGTATATATGTTTGTGAGTAATGTATTCTGCTGTATGGCAGGGTTGACTGAGCAGAAGATGGTGTATATGAATGTCAGGGTGCATCATGGGGGTGCATTTAGATATGCGGAGGGGGTTTTTGAGTACCTAAAGGGTCAAAGTACCATCATCGAGGACATTGACAACGATCGTTGGTCTTTGTTTGAGGCCTATGAAGAACTAAGGCAGTTTGGGTACTTGCAGGCAAACATTGTTGCGTTGTGGTATAAAGATCCAGTCTTTGATGATTTGGAGACTTTCCTGAAGTTGCTGAAGGGTGACGTAGAAGCAATCGAGATGTGCAACATTGCTGGGTTACGGGGCTTGGTATAGTTGTATGTGGTCCACGATGTTGGCGATGCTGAGCCGTTTCCAGAAGTGGGTTACGTTGACGTTGGGGGAGTTGCAGAAGAGAGAACAGATGATGGGCTGGGCTTGGTTGTTTTCGAAGGGCACGGGGCTGAGGCAGCAGGGGCCAGTGCCGAACCTAATAAGGCAACAGAGGGTGGAGGGGTAGGGGATGAGTTTCAGGTAGATGGAAGTGAGTCCAATGACGAAGACAGTGAGGACCCTGAGTACATGCCATCTGATGAGGAGGGGGACAGTGCTGGAGAGGTGCACTTCAGTGATAGTGATGAGGATTTTGAGGGTGATAGTGGATTTGATGATGGTAATTCTGTGCCAGAAGAAGCTATTGCTGGCAAGGAAAAGGGTAAAGGTATAAATCAGTTTAGTGATGAGGATGGAGCAGATAGTGATGAGTTGGAGATGGACCACATGATTGGTGGGGATTAGGGAGATGAGGACGATGCTGAGAATGATGGTGATGATATATCAAACCGAGTGGGTTAAAGGTTTCCAGTTCATAAACCTTTGAAGGATATGAGCAGCTATAGGTGGGAGGTAGGGACACTTTATGCATCCAGACAAGAGTTTAAGGAGACTGTGCTGGCATATGCAGTTCATACGGCTAGGAGCATCAAATTGAAGAAGTGTGATTTGGTCAGGATTAGAGCTGTGTGTCAGAAGGACTGTCCATTCTGGCTCTATGCACATAAGGTTGGGGATGAATCCACATGGCAGTTAAGAAGCTTGAACCTCCAACACACCTTCATGCAAACGCACAGAGTTGGGATACTACACACTAAGTGGCTTGGAGCGCAGTTTAAAAAGAAGGTAGAGTCTAATCCCAGGATTAAAATAAGGGAGTTACAAGCAAAGGCACACAAGAAATGGAATGTTACTGTGACCAAGTCCATGGCAGCCAAGTCTAAGCAAGAGGCACTAAGTCAAATCCAGGGTGCATTTAGGGAGCAGTATAGAAGGATTAATGACTACTGTACGGAGATTTTAAGGGCCAATCCAGGTTCATCTGTCAGCTTGAAAGTGATTAGGAGCCCAGACTTTGTCCAGGAGGTCCAGAACCTAGAATTGATGAACTATTGTGTGTTCCAGAGATTGTATGTCTGCTTCAATGCATGCAAGAAGAGCTTCCAACATGTCAGACCCTTTATCAGCTTGGACGGGTATTTCTTAAAGACTCCTCAGGGTGGCCAGTTACTCACTGCAATAGGAAGAGATCCTAATGACCAGATCCTTCCCATTGCTTATGCGGTGGTTGAAGCTGATACCAAGGATTCCTGGATTTGGTTTCTGAGACAATAATCTAATGATCTGGGTGCTGATAAAATTGGAAGGTGTACATTCATGTCGGATCAACAGAAGGTAAACATTAATTTGAAATTCTTTGGGCACTTTATAACTTAAGCTGAATGCTATACTAATTAGTTGGGTTACTGATGAGCGGATAATTTATACGCTTTTTGACATTGTTTTTAATATGTTTTTAGTAGGATCTAGTTACTTTTAGGGACGTTTTCATTAGTTTTTATGTTAAATTCACATTTCTGGACTTTACTATGAGTTTGTGTATTTTTCTGTGATTTCAGGTATTTTCTGGCTGAAATTGAGGGACTTGAGCAGAAATCAGATTCAGAGGTTGAAGAAAGACTGCTGATGCTGTTGGATTCTGACCTCCCTGCACTCAAAATGGATTTTCTGGAGCTACAGAACTCGAAATGGCGCGTTTCTAATTGCGTTGGAAAGTAGACTTCCAGGTCTTTCCAGCAATATATAATAGTCCATACTTTGGCCAAGAATAGTTGACGTAAACTGGCGTTCAACGCCAGCTTTCTACCCAAATCTGGCGTCTAGCGCCAGAAAAGGAGCCAAAACCAGAGTTGAACGCCCAAACTGGCAAAAAAGCTGGCGTTCAACTCCAAGAAGGACCTCTACACGTGAAATATTTAGGCTCAGCCCAAACACACACCAAGTGGGCCTAGGAAGTGGATTTATGCATCAATTACTTACTCATGTAAACCCTAGTAGCTAGTTTATTATAAATAGGACCTTTTACTATTGTATTAGGCATCTTTGATCAGTTAGATCTTTGATCAGTTATATGCTATCTTAGATCACGTTTTGAGGGCTGGCCATCTCGGCCATGCCTGGACCTTCACTTATGTATTTTCATACGGTAGAGTTTCTACACTCCATAGATTAAGGTGTGGAGCTCTACTGTTCCTCAAGGATTAATGCAAAGTACTACTGTTTTCTATTCAATTCATCTTATTTCGCTTCTAAGATATCCATTCACACCCAAGAACGTGATGAAGGTGATGATTATGTGTGACGCTCATCACCATTCTCCCCTATGAACACGTGCCTGACAAACACTTCCGTTCTACATGAAATAAGCTAGAATGAATATCTCTTAGATCTCTTAACCGGAATCTTCGTGGCGTAAGCTAGAATGATGGCGGCATTCAAGAGAATCCGGAAAGTCTAAACCTTGTCTGTGGTATTCCGAGTAGGATTCAATGATTGAATGACTGTGACGAGCTTCAAACTTGCGAGTGCTGGGCGTTAGTGACAGACGCAAAAGGAGGGTGAATCCTATTCCTGCATGATCGAGAACCGACAGATGAATAGTCGTGCCGTGACAGGGTGCGTGAGCATATTATTCACTGAGAGGAGGGGATGTAGCCACTGACAACGGTGATGCCCTTGCATACAGCCAGCCATGGAAAGGAGTAAGACAGATTGGATGAAGATAGCAGGAAAGCAGAGGTTCAGAGGAACGAAAAGCATCTCTATTCGCTTATCTGAAATTCTCACCAATGATTTACATAAGTACCTCTATCCCTATTCTATTATATATTATTCGAAAACCCCATTATCAATTTATATCTGCCTAACTGAGATTTGCAAGGTGACCATAGCTTGCTTCATACCAACAATCTCCGTAGGATTCGACCCTTACTCACGTAAGGTATTACTTGGACGACCCAGTGCACTTGCTGGTTAGTTCTATCGAAGTTGTGAACCATGGTATTGGCACCATGTTCTTGGCGCCATTGCTAGGGAAAGAAAGAGCCATGAATTTTACATAATTAAAGTGTAATTACGATTACGCGTACCAAGTTGCTCACGTTGCCAGGGATTGTTCGAGCCTGGACATCACAATTTCGTGCACCAAGTTTTTGGCTCCGTTGCCGGGGACTTAATTGTTCCTGTTTGGCGCCAAGAATCGTCTGAGATCCCAATCCCGGCAACAACACCAAGTTTTTGGCGCCGTTGCCGGGGAATGTTCGAGTTTGGACAACTGACGGTTCATCCTGTTGCTCAGATTAGGTAATTTTCTTTTTATTTTCTTTTCAAAAATTTTTCAAAAATATTTCAAAATTTTCTCACCTGTTTTCGAAAAAAAATTTTAGATTCAAAATTTTTAAGAATGAATTCTAGTGTTTCATGAAGCATGTAAAGCCCGGCTGGCTGTAAAGCCATGTCTAAATTTATTTGGACTGAGGCTTGCAATTTGTTATCAAGAGCAATATACTCTGGTGTTAAATGCTGAAGCTTGGCTGGCCATTGGCCATGTCTAGTATTTTGGACTGGAGCTTTCATTGAAAGCTTGGCTGGCTAGTGAGCCATGTCTAATTCCTGGACTGAAGCTTTAGACTAAGAATGCAAGATTCCTGGAATTCATGTAAAAAATTTTGGAATCCTTATTTTTTCTTTTTCATATAATTTTCGAAAAATACCAAAAAATTAGAAAATCATAAAAATCAAAAATATTTTTCTGTTTCTTGTTTGAGTCTTGAGTCATGTTATAAATTTGGTGTCAATTGCATGTGCATCTTGCATTTTTCGAAAATTTCATGCATTCATAGTGTTCTTCATGATCTTCAAGTTGTTCTTGGTAAGTCTTCTTGTTTGATCTTGATGATTTTTTGTTTTGTGTCTTTTCATGTTTATCATATACATTCTTGAATTCTTAGTGTCTAAGCATTAAAGAATTCTAAGTTTGGTGTCTTGCATGTTTTTTTTGCAATAAAAAATTTTCAAAATTGTGTCTATGATGTTCATCTTGACATTCATAGCATTCTTGCATGCATTCATTGTTTTGATCTAAAAATTTCATGCATTGCATAATTTTCATGTTTTTCATAAAAATTTCAAAAATCAAAAAAATATCTTCCCTTTTTTCTCTCATCAAATTCGAAAATTTGGATTGACTTTTTCAAAAATTTTTAAAATCAAATTGTTTCTCATGAGTCAAATCAAATTTTCAATTTGAAAATCTTATCTTTTTCAAAATCTTTTTCAAAAATCAAATATTTTTCAAAATTCTTAGTTATTTTCGAAAATTCCAAAAATATCTTCTTATCTTACCTTTTTCAAAAATTGATTTCAAAATATCTTTTTTAACTTCCTAACTTCTTATCTTATCAAAATTGATTTTCAAAATTTGTTTCAACTAACTAACTAACTTTTTGTTTGCTCCTTAACTTTTTCAAAACTACCTAACTAACTCTCTCTCTCTAATTTTCGAAAATGTCTCCCCCCTTTTTTCAAAAATTTCTTTTTTTATTAACTAATTATTTTTTTATTTTTATTTGAATTTTCGAAAAAAAAAATTTACTAACCTTTTTCAAAAACTATTTTCAAAAATCACTAACTCTTTTTCAAAAATTGTTTTCGAAAATTCACTTCCCCCTCTCATCTTCTTCTATTTGTTTATTGATATACTAACATCTTTCCTTCAACTCACCAAAAATCCGAACCCCCTCTCTCTCTGAGTTCAGATTTTTTTTCTCTTCTTCTTTTCTTCTACTAACAATAAGGAACCTCTTTACTGTGACATAGAGGATTCCTTTTCTTTTCTTTTTCTCTTCTCTTTCTTATGAGCAGGGACAAAGAAAAAGGCATTCTTGTTGAAGCTGATCCAGAACCTGAAAGGACTTTGAAGAGGAAATTAAGAGAAGCTAAATTATAACAATCCAGAGACAACTTGATTGAAAATTTCGAACAAGTAAAGGAGATGGCAGCCGAACCCAACAACAATGCAAGGAGAATGCTTGGTGACTTTACTGCACCAAATTCCAATTTACATGGAAGAAGCATCTCCATTCTTGCCATTGGAGCAAACAACTTTGAGCTGAAATCTCAATTAGTTTCTCTGATGTAGCAGAACTGCAAGTTTCATGGACTTCCATCTGAAGATCCTTTTCAGTTCTTAACTGAATTCTTGCAGATATGTGATACTGTTAAGACTAATGGAGTAGATCCTGAAGTCTACAGGCTCATGCTTTTCCCTTTTGCTGTAAGAGACAGAGCTAGATTATGGTTGGATTCTCAACCCAAAGACAGCCTGAACTCTTGGGATAAGCTGGTCACGGCTTTCTTAGCCAAGTACTTTCCTCCTCAAAAGCTGAGCAAGCTTAGAGCTGATATTCAAACCTTCAGACAGAAAGAAGGTGAATCCCTCTATGAAGCTTGGGAAAGATACAAACAGCTGACCAAAAAGTGTCCTTCTAACATGCTTTCAGAATGGACCATCCTGGATATATTCTATGATGGTTTATCTGATCTATCAAAGATGTCACTGGACACTTCTGCAGGTGGATCCATTCACCTAAAGAAAACGCCTGCAGAAGCTCAAGAACTCATTGACATGGTTGCTAATAACCAGTTCATGTACACTTCTGAAAGGAATCCTGTGAGTAATGGGACGCTATGAAGAAGGGAGTTCTTGAAGTTGATACTCTGAATGCCATATTGGCTCAGAATAAAATATTGACTCAGCAAGTCAATATGATCTCTCAGAGTCTGCATGGAATGCAAGCTGCATCCAACAGTACTCAAGAGGCTTCTCCTGAAGAAGAAGCTTATGATCCTGAGAACCTTGCAATAGTAGAGGTGAATTACTTAGGTGAACCTTATGGAAACACCTATAACTCATCATGGAGAAATCATCCAAATTTCTCATGGAAGGATCAAAAGCCTCAACAAGGCTTTAATAATGGTGGAAGAAACAGGTTTAACAATAATAAACCTTTTCCATCATCCACTCAGCAACAGACAGAGAACTCTGAACAAAATACTTCTAATTTAGCAAACTTAGTCTCTGATCTGTCCAAGGCCACTGTGAGTTTCATGAATGAAACAAGATCTTCCATTAGAAATTTGGAAGCACAAGTAGGCCAGCTGAGTAAAAGGATCACTGAAATCCCTCCCAGTACTCTCCCAAGCAATACAGAAGAGAATCCAAAAGGAGAGTGCAAGGCCATTGACATAAGCACCATGGCCGAACCTACAAGGGGAGAGTAGGACGTGAATCCCAAGGAGGAAGACCTCCTGGGACGTCCAGTGACCAATAAGGAGCTTCCCTCTGAGGAACCAAAGGACTCTGAGGCTCATCTAGAGACCATAGAGATTCCATTGAACCTCCTTATGCCCTTCATGAGCTCTGATGAGTATTCCTCTTCCGAAGAGAATGAGGATGTTACTGAAGAGCAAACTGCCAAGTTTCTTGGTGCAATCATGAAGCCGAATGCCAAATTATTTGGCATTGATACTTGGGAAGTTGAGCCTCCCTTGTTCATCAAAGAACTAAGTGATCTGGATCAACTGACATCGCCTCAGAAGAGACAGGATCCTGGAAAGTTCATAATACCCTGTACCATAGGCACCATGATCTTTAAGGCTCTGTGTGACCTTGGTTCAGGAATAAACCTCATGCCCCTCTCTGTAATAGAGAAACTGGAAATCTATGGGGTGCAAGCTGCTAAAATCTCATTAGAGATGGCAGACAGTTCAAGAAAACAGGCTTATGGACAAGTAGAGGACGTGTTAGTAAAGGTTGAAGGCCTTTACATCCCTACTGATTTCATAGTCCTGGATACTGGAAAGGAAGAGGATGAATCCATCATCCTAGGAAGACCTTTCCTGGCCACAGCAAGAGCTGTGATTGATGTTGACAGAGGTGAAATAGTCCTTCAATGGAATGAGGACTCCGTTGTGTTTAAAACTCAAGGATCTCCCTCTGTAACCATGGAGAGGAAGCAGAAAAAGCTTCTCTCAAAGCAGAGTCAACCAGAGCCCCCACAGTCAAACTCTAAGTTTGGTGTTGGGAGGCCACAACCAAACTCTAAGTTTGGTGTTGAACTCCCATATCCAAACTCTAAGTTTGGTGTTAGAGAGTCTCAACAAAGCTCTGCACATCTGTGAGGCTCCATGAGAGCCCACTGTCAAGCTATTGACATTAAAGAAGCGCTTGTTGGGAGGCAACCCAATGTTTATTTATCTAACTATATTTTTCTTAGTTATATGTCTTTATAGGTTCATGATCATGTGGAGTCACAAAATAAATATAAAAATTGAAAACGGAATCAAAAAAAAAAAAAAAACAGCAGAAGAAAAATCACACCCTGGAGGAGCATCTGTCTGGCGTTCAGCGCCAGAACAGAGCATGGTGCTGGCGCTGAACGCCCAAAATGGGCAGCTTCTGGGCACTGAACGCCAGAACAGGCATGGTTCTGGCGTTCAACGCCAGAAATGGCACACAAATGAGCGTTGAACGCCCAAAATGGCCACCAACCTGGCGCTGAACGCCCAGAGTTGGGTACAAAGGCATTTTTACATGCCTAATGGGTGCAGGGATGTAAATCCTTGAACACCTCAGGATCTGTGGACCCCATAGGATCCACTCAGGATCTGTGGACCCCACAGGATCCCCACCTACCTCCACTCACTTCTTCTCACCACTCTCTTTCACACAACCTCATAAACACTCTTCCCCAAAAACCCTTCACCAATCACCTCAAACTCTCTTCCCCATCACCTCTTCACCACTCACATCCATCCACTCTTCCCCATAAACCTACCTCATAAACTCCACCTACCTTCAAAATTCAAAACCAATTTCCCACCCAAACCCACCCATATGGCCGACCCTTAACCCCCCCTCCCTTCCCTATATAAAGACCCCCATTCTTCATCAAATTCACTCAACACTCCCCTCTACACTCTTCTTGGCCGAAACCACATCTCCCTCTCCCTCTCCATATTTCTTCTTCTTCTTCTTCTACTATTTTGTTTATTGCTCGAGGGCGAGCAATATTCTAAGTTTGGTGTGGTAAAAGTATAGCTTTTTTGTTTTTCCATTACCATTGATGGCACCTAAGACCGGAGAATCCTCTAGAAAGGGGAAAGGGAAGACAAAAGCTTCCACATCCGAGTCATGGGAGATGGAAAGGTTCATCTCCAAAGCCCATCAAGACCACTTCTATGATGTTGTGGCCAAGAAGAAGGTGATCCCTGAGGTCCCTTTTAAACTCAAAAGAAATGAGTATCCGGAGATCCGACATGAAATTCAAAGAAGAGGTTGGGAAGTCCTAATAAATCCCATCCAACAAGTCGGCATCCTAATGGTTCAAGAGTTCTATGCCAATGCATGGATCACCAAGAACCATGATCAAAGTAAGAACCCGGATCCAAAGAACTATGTTACAATGGTTCGGGGGAAATACTTAGATTTTAGTCCGGAGAATGTGAGGTTGGCGTTTAACTTGCCCATGATGCAAGGAGATGAACACCCCTACACTAGAAGGGTCAACTTTAATCAAAGGTTGGACCAAGTCCTTATGGACATATGTGTAGAAGGAGCTCAATGGAAGGTTGACTCCAAAGGCAAGCCGGTTCAACTAAGAAGATTGGACCTCAAGCCTGTAGCTAGAGGATGGTTGGAGTTCATTCAATGCTCAATCATTCCCACTAGCAACCGGTTTGAAGTTACTATAGATCGGGCCATCATGATCCATAACATCATGATTGGAGAAGAGGTGGAAGTTCATGAGATTATACCTCAAGAACTCTACAAGGTGGCTGACAAGTCCTCCACTATGGCAAGGTTAGCCTTCCCTCACCTCATTTGCCATCTATGTTACTCAGCTGGAGCTTTCATAGAGGGAGATATCCTCATTAAAGAGGACAAGCCCATCACTAAGAAAAAGATGGAGCAAGCAAGAGAGCCCATTCATGGAGCTCAAGAGGCACAAGAAGCTCATTTCCATGAGATCCCTGAGATGCCTCAAATGCACTTTCCTCCACAAAACTATTGGGAGCAAATCAACACCTCCCTAGGAGAATTGAGTTCCAATATGGGACAACTAAGGGTAGAACATCAAGAGCACTCCATCATGCTTCATGAAATAAGAGAAGATTAAAAAGCAATGAGGGAGGAGCAACAAAGACAAGGAAGAGACATAGAAGAGCTCAAGGACATCATTGGTTCCTCAAGAAGGAAACGCCACCATCACTAAGGTGGATTCATTCCTTGTTCTTCTTTCTTCTGTTTTTCGTTTTCTATGTTATGTGCTTATCTATGTTTGTGTCTTCATTACATGATCATTAGTAGTAGTAACTATGTCTTAAAGTTATGAATGTCCTATGAATCCATCACCTCTCTTAAATGAAAAATGTTTTAATTCAAAAGAACAAGAAGTACATAAGTTTCGAATTTATCCTTGAACTTAGTTTAATTATATTGATGTGGTGACAATGCTTCTTGTTTTCTGAATGTATGCTTGAACAGTGCATATGTCTTTTGAAGTTGTTGTTTAAGAATGTTAAATATGTTGGCTCTTGAAAGAATGATGACTAGGAGACATGTTATTTGATAATCTGAAAAATCATAAAAATGATTCTTGAAGCAAGAAAAAGCAGCAAAGAACAAAGCTTGCAGAAAAAAAAATAGGTGAAAAAAAAAATATATATATATATATAGAAAAAAATAAAAAGAAAAAGAAAAAAAAGCAAGCAGAAAAAGCCAATAACCTTAAAACCAAAAGACAAAGGGCAAATAAAAAGGATCCCAAGGCTTTGAGCATCAGTGGATAGGAGGGCCTAAAGGAATAAAATCCTGGTCTAAGCGGCTAAACCAAGCTGTCCCTAACCATGTGCTTGTGGCGTGTAAGTGTCAAGTGAAAACTTGAGACTGAACGGTTAAAGTCAAGGTCCAAAGCAAAAGAAGAGTGTGCTTAAGAACCCTGGACACCTCTAATTGGGGACTTTAGCAAAGCTGAGTCACAATCTGAAAAGGTTCACCCAATTATGTGTCTGTGGCATTTATGTATCCGGTGGTAATACTGGAAAACAAAGTGCTTAGGGCCACGGCCAAGACTCATAAAGAAGCTGTGTTCAAGAATCATCATACTGAACTAGGAGAGTCAATAACACTATTCGAAATCTGAAGTTCCTATAGATGCCAATCATTCTAAACCTCAATGGATAAAGTGAGATGCCAAAACTATTCAAGAGGCAAAAAGCTATAAGTCCCGCTCATATGATTGAAGCTATGTTTCATTGATAGTTTGGAATTTATAGTATATTCTCTTCTTTTTATCCTATTTGATTTTCAGTTTCTTGGGGACAAGCAACAATTTAAGTTTGGTGTTGTGATGAGCGGATAATTTATACGCTTTTTGACATTGTTTTTAGTATGTTTTTAGTAGGATCTAGTTACTTTTAGGGATGTTTTCATTAGTTTTTATGTTAAATTCACATTTCTGGACTTTACTATGAGTTTGTGTGTTTTTCTGTGATTTCAGGTATTTTCTGGCTGAAATTGAGGGACTTGAGCAGAAATCAGATTCAGAGGTTGAAGAAGGACTGCTGATGCTGTTGGATTCTGACCTCCGTGCACTCAAAATGGATTTTCTGGAGCTACAGAACTCTAAATGACGCGTTTCCAATTGCGTTGGAAAGTAGACTTCCAGGGCTTTCCAGCAATATATAATAGTCTATACTTTGGCCAAGAATAAATGACGTAAACTGGCATTCAACGCCAGCTTTCTACCCAAATCTGGCGTCCAGCGCCAGAAAAGGAGCCAAAACCAGAGTTGAACGCCCAAACTGGCACAAAAGCTGGCGTTCAACTCCAAGAAGGACCTCTACACGTGCAACATTTAGGCTCAGCCCAAACACACACCAAGTGGGCCCAGGAAGTGGATTTATGCATCAATTACTTACTCATGTAAACCCTAGTAGCTAGTTTATTATAAATAGGACCTTTTACTATTGTATTAGGCATCTTTGATCAGTTAGATCTTTGATCAGTTATATGCTATCTTAGATCACGTTTTGAGGGCTGGCCATCTCGGCCATGCCTGGACCTTCACTTATGTATTTTCATACGGTAGAGTTTCTACACTCCATAGATTAAGGTGTGGAGCTCTGCTGTTCCTCAAGGATTAATGCAAAGTACTACTGTTTTCTATTCAATTCATCTTATTTCGCTTCTAAGATATCCATTCGCACCCAAGAACGTGATGAAGGTGATGATTATGTGTGACGCTCATCACCATTCTCCCCTATGAACACGTGCCTGACAAACACTTCCGTTCTACATGAAATAAGCTAGAATGAATATCTCTTAGATCTCTTAACCGGAATCTTTGTGGCGTAAGCTAGAATGATGGCGGCATTCAAGAGAATCCAGAAAGTCTAAACCTTGTCTGTGGTATTCCGAGTAGGATTCAATGATTGAATGACTGTGACTAGCTTCAAACTCGCGAGTGCTGGGCGTTAGTGACAGACGCAAAAGGAGGGTGAATCCTATTCCAGCATGATCGAGAACCGACAGATGAATAGCCGTGCCGTGACAGGGTGCGTGAGCATATTATTCACTGAGAGGAGGGGATGTATCCACTGACAACGGTGATGCCCTTGCATACAGCCAGCCATGGAAAGGAGTAAGACAGATTGGATGAAGATAGCAGAAAAGCAGAGGTTCAGAGGAACGAAAAGCATCTCTATTCGCTTATCTGAAATTCTCACCAATGATTTACATAAGTACCTCTATCCCTATTCTATTATATATTATTCGAAAACACCATTATCAATTTATATCTGCCTAACTGAGATTTGCAAGGTGACCATAGCTTGCTTCATACCAACAATCTCTGTGGGATTCGACCCTTACTCACGTAAGGTATTACTTGGACGACCCAGTGCACTTGCTGGTTAGTTGTATCGAAGTTGTGAACCATGGTATTGGCACCATGTTCTTGGCGCCATTGCCAGGGAAAGAAAGAGCCATGAATTTTACATAATTAAAGTGTAATTACGATTACGCGTACCAAGTTGCTCACGTTGCCAGGGATTGTTCGAGCCTGGACATCACAATTTCGTGCACCAGTTACCTTTTTGATGCAGGACTTGTTACCAGCTCTTGAGGAAGTCATCCCTGGGGTGGACAACCGTTACTGTGTGAGGCATCTATATAACAACTTCAGGAAGAAATTTCCTGGATTGGAGCTGAAGAATCAAATATGGAGATGTGCGAAGTCTACACACTGGAAAGACTGGGAGAATGAGATGAAGACAATGAGACTCAAGAGTGAGGATGCATTTCGGCACTTGAATAGTATCCCACCCAGGTTCTGGTCCCGTTCTCGCTTTTCATTTTATTCAAAGTGTGAGTCCCTTGTTAATAACATGAGTGAGAGTTTTAATGCTGTGATAGTTGAGGCTAGAGAAAAACCAATTGTCACTATGTTAGAGGACATTAGGGTGTATATTATGACTAGGTGGGCTGCCAATAGAGCTAGGATTCAAGTTTACCATGGTAACATTATGCCATTAATATTAAAGAAGCTAGAGAAAAGGGTAAAGCATTCTAGAGACTGGAGGCCATTTTGGTCAGCTGCTAGTAAGTATGAGATTATGTGTGGGTTAGACAAATTTATTGTAGATCTGGCTGCTTGTGAGTGTTCATGTAGGAGGTGGCAGATGAGCGGGCTACCCTGTCCTCATGCCATTAGCTGCATAACATTCAAAGGCTTGGACTTGGAGTCGTTTGTGGATGACCATTACAAGAAGGATGCTTACCTGAGGTGCTACCAGGAAGTCATACATCTTCTGAATGGGCCAGATCTGTGGGAGAGATCCCAGTATGATGATGTCATGCCACCACCATATCGGAAGCCAAGTAATAAACCCATATTTTATGATGTATTTTGTGCTCAATTTAAGTGATTTATTCAATCCTTCACCCACTTATTCATGTAATTTGCATGGTTTTACTTTCCCTTCCTTATTATGTGATATATGTGAAAAACATGTTTTCTATGCTTTAGAAATATTAAAATTAATTATCCTTTATTACCATTTGATGCCGTGATTTGTGTGTTGAGTGCTTTCAGGCTTTATAGGGCAGGAATGACTTAAAGGATGGAAAGGAAACATACAAAAATGGAAGGAAAGCACAAAAATGGAGTTTTGAAGAAAAAGGGCAGTGACGTGAACGCATGGACGAAGTGGCCGCATGCCCAGCGCGAAAAGGTAGCAACGCGAACGCGTGACTGACGCGGACGCGTGCCTTGAGCAGAACGCAAATGACGCGGACGCGTGACCGAAGCAAACGCGTGATAAGGAAACTCCCAGATGACGCGACCGCGTGACCCACGCGGACGCGTGACAGACGCCACGCACCAGAAACTGCAGAAAATGCCCCCAGCAACTTCTGAAGCCCTTTTGGCCCAGATCCAAGTCTAGAAAACACAGATTAGAGGTTATAAAGTTGGAGAATGCATCCATTCAAAGAGGTCTTTCCGATTATTCACTTTTCATAATTTAGATGTAGTTTTTAGAGAGAGAGGTTCTCTCCTCTCTCTTAGGTTTTAGGATTATGATTCCTCTTAAAGGAATTATGATTTCTTATTATTTCAACTTCTTATTTCAACTCCCACTCAGGTTCAATATTCCTTTTACTTTATATTTCTCTTTTACTTTCATATACTTTAATGCTTTTATTTAATTACTTATGTTGCCAAATTGGCTCATGAACCATTCATGTTAGGATTTTCTTTATTTGATATAAATTGAGGTATTTCAGATTTATGATTCTTATTTAGCTTTTTATATTCTTGGCTTTAATTGATTAACTGGAGGCTCTTGAGTTATCAAACTTATCGTGATTGTTAATTGTTATTTTTGCTAATTGAATTGAATTCCACTAACTCTAGTCTTTCCTTAGGAATTGGTTAGGACTTGGGGATCTAACTAATTAGTCCACTTGACTTTCCCTTGCTTTTGTAAAGGTTAACTAAGTAGGATTAAACTCAATTCTCATAAGAATAACTAGGATAGGACTTCCAAATTTTCATACCTTGCCAAGAGTTTTATTAGATATTAATTTATTAATTCATACAATTTATTTTCCTTGTTCAAACCTTTCAAAACCCAAAAACACTATTTTCCATAACTAATAATAAGAACACCTCCCTGCAATTCCTTGAGAAGACGACCCGAGGTTTGAATACTTTGATTTATAAATTTTATTGGGTTTGTTACTTGTGACAACCAAAACGTTTGTAAGAAAGGATGATTGCTTGGTTTAGAAACGATACTTGCAATGGGAATTTATTCTGAATTCTAAACCGTCAATCATTCGTTCTTCAAAATGGCACCGTTGCCGGGGAATTGCAAACGTGTGCCTTATTATTGGTTATTGTAAATATTTTTATTTTACTTGTTTATTTGTTTTTGTTTTTCCCTTTTATTTTTATTAGCTACTATGAATTCTCACCCCTCTCGCTTTGAGTTTGGTTCTAAATTTGTTGAAAGGAGTAGAAGCTATAACAGAAATGTGCATTAAGGTCTAAGCAATCAAAGATGGATGGAGCCAAGAGGATCTGATCAACCCTTTAGGCAACAACACCCTCCAAGATATCATGGGCAAGGACCACTCAACAATGCATTCCAAGCTGATAGATATGGTGGACCCCCTTGTAATTACCAACAAGCCCCACCCTGTGCTTATAGACCATCCTCTCAACGTAGCTTTGAACCACCACACTCACAAATTCCTTTTCACCATTCACCACCGTATGACCCTTATTCACCACAATCCCAATCTAATTACTCCCAAGAACCACCACATTCTTATTATGAACCCTCTCCCCCAACCAATGAACCCTCATACCCACCCCAACCTCCTATGGATAACAGACTTTGTGTTCTTCTTCAAGGGCAAGTGAAGATGCAAAGAGACGTACTGGAAATCACTACTGCCTTAACCGAGGTAGTAAATATAATAGCTTCCTGACATCTGAGCACTCAAAGTATTCCCATGGCTACATGTGGAGAATCTAAAGAAGAGCGTAGCATGAAGGAGACACTAGAAATTTCGGTGGACAATGAGGAGCATGGCTTTGTATTGGAACAAGTGGAGGAAGCCATGATAGTTGTAGAGGAAGAAGTGGTTGAAGATTTAGGAGACGCTGAACCTCCATGGGAATCGAGAACTGTAAAGAATTCCGCCGAGACATTCGAATTTGATGCCAAGGAGGATAGTGCACAACCTCCAATGCATATACCTTGTGAAAAATTGGACGGAACAGACCAAGAAGTTGATTTCATAGGCAGTGATGACCATGAATCAAGCTCTCCTAATCACGAACTTACATCCGCAACTGAACCCCATGAGCCTGAAAAACCTTATCCAAGTGAATACGAAGATGACGTCGAGGTAGATTTCTCTCAACCTCCAACGTATGACTTAAGTGATGAGGAAGATATAGAAGACTTTGATCAGGACGCAGTTGCAGTTGAAGAATTTTGCAAAGAAGTGGAGAAATTCACAGAAGAATACAAGGGAGTAGAGCTTACAGAACCACTGGAAACACTTATCCCAAGGCCATTACCACCGAATACAAGCTTTAAGTGGGTACAATCCTTAACCTTTATCTTTACTTTTCCACTTGAATATGGTTTGCTTGAAACAGATGGTCAGCTTAGAGCTCTCTGGGGCTTTAAGAGTAAGAGGGAAATGGCTCGTGCTCAGAGCTGGTGTGCAAGATTCAATAAGGTTCCACGCTTCAATTCGAAGTGCACGGATTGGTACAAAGTTCAATTGAATGGGTCTCGGAAGACGTTTGATCATCTTGGTTAGATACAATTTCTAAACTGCCCGGATGGAAGAATATAGATCAAGACGAATGTGGATTTAAAAGCAAAGTTTGGGATCCTGGAAAATATTCTGACATTCGTCACTCCGGGAGCCTGAGAATCTGTTTGGAACTGCTCAAAAGCTTTACATGCCTAGTTTGGGACCCCAGAGGCTGTTGGCATTCCAAACATTGGTGGAGATTTCTGGATGAATTTAAGCACAAGCCACCATGACAGGAAGCTCATCAAATGTCCAACTTAAGGATTTTAACTAAAAGTGCTAGGTGGGAGGCAACCCACCATGGTAAGATCATTCCTGTTTCAATTTTATTTCGTTTTGTTTGTTTTTATATTATATTATTTTCATTGAACCTGAATATTATTCATAGTATTTGCATCAACATTGCATACTGCATAATTACATATAAAAAAAATGGTTGCACGCGACGCGTAAGCATCGCTGACGCGTCCGCGTCACAAGTGCATTAGGAAGAAAAAGTAAACAGAAAGTCACGCAAAAGCGTGGCTGGAGGCGTGCCTTTGGCACAAATTGTTCCACGCGACTGCGTCACTAACGCGTTCGCGTCATTTGCGAAAACATGCCTCCCATGCGTCCGCGTCACTCACGCGAATGCGTGACCTTGTAATCGGCGTAAAAATCCAACGCCCAGAAATCTGGGCTGGAATTGTGCGACTGGTGTGCGTTTAGCACAAAACGGCCCACGTGTTCGCGTCCCTGACGCGAATGCGTCACCTACAAAACATTCATCCCACGCGGAAGCATGAGCGACGCGTCCGCGTCGCGTGGATATCATGGCCCCCTAAATAGAAACAGAGAGTTGCGCTGAAACGACGCTGGAATTGTGCGTTTAGCACATTTTACAGCGACGCGGTCGTGTGCCTCACGCGTCTGCGTCATCCATCTTTTACCCAACCCACGCGATCGTGTCAATCACGTGAACGCGTCAATCCCATTTCACCATAGTCACGCGATTGCGTGCCCCACGCGTTCGCGTGAATTTAAATCCACTAACCCCAAGTCACGCAAACCCTAACCCCATCGCACCCCATACCCCCCTCTTCTTCCCTTTTCTGCAACTCCCTCCTCTGCAACTATCACCACCGCCGCCCCCCTCTGCAACTACCCACACCACCGCAACCACCCAGACCCTCCACCACTACCCCCCCTCTTCCTTCTCCCCTCATTCTCTTCCCTTCTCTTTTCTCCCCTCCGCCACTGCCCCCCCACCGCGGCCAACTTCCGACTGCCGCCTCCCAGCACCGACCACCACCACAGCATCACCACCCTCGCCCCCTTCCTCCTTACCCCCCTCTCCACCATTAACCCCAACCCGAAGCCCCCTGCCACCGCCCCTGCTCCGCCACCGCGCTGCCGTGCCCCTCCCCCAGCGTCGCCGTATCACCACCACCATCTCTCTGCCCTCACCTCTGCTCTTACACATACCAAGTTCCGCCGAATGCCAATTTCTCTATCATTTGTAGTTATTTGCTTATTTTTCTGATTATGTTCGAATTAGGCTAGTTAGAGATGCATGTTTGTAGTGGATTTTAGGTGGTTAGGTAGCTAGGATGTGGTTAGTGGATTTAGGCCTGATAATTGCGTCGTTCTTGCTACCTGTTTTATCTATTTCGCAATTCTGATTTTGCTGTGATAATCATATTGTTCATACATTGTTCTTCCATGTTTCTTGCTGCTATTACATTGCTTTTTCATGTTCATATTATCTGTATCTATTTGCAGCTTTATTTTAATTTATATGAACTACTTTTTTCATACTGTTTATTTCTGAGATCATCCAATTTTAGCCGGAATGCTGCCCAATTTTCTGCAAATTGTTTTCATGTATTGAGTTTGGTAACTTACTATTTTGCCTCACTTGGCTACAACCAAACCAATTCATGCCTGGCCGAGCTAGCATTCTTATTCCTTTTGATCCCCTAGTTAATAACTTGCACTATTGATGATTTCATGTTAGTTTGGCAACTTTCTATCCTTCTAAATTATCATCAATAACCTGATATTTTTGCTTGAATATGGGTTGATTATTCTTTAAATTTGTGAATTTATTGTTACCTAGGAAACATTTATCATGCCACTCACTTTAAAATACTTTCTCCTAACTCACTGATTTTCACTTTCTAACCTCTTTTTCAATCCTAACCGATCTAACTTTCAAACTTCTCTTTTTGATTTTTAACTATTTACTTTAACTTTCTAACTCAAGGCATGATTATTGTTTTTCCTAATTAACATGAATTCTACTTATATTATATTTTGGATTGTGATTTTTCATCTCAGATTTCTAACTCAAATACAGTCCATAATGGACATATACTTAACTCATTTCATAATTCTGCTGCTCTTTTGCCACTATGTGCTTATATTGTTATTATTCTATTTGCCTACTTGTTTTCCTGCTTTGTTCTTCAATTATACCCTGAAATTTCTGCTTTTCAGGATGTCTGACCCTCAGCGCAAAGGAAAAGGCAAAGCAACCACTGGCAAATGGAAAAGAAGCGAATCCTCTATGTCCATCCTCGACATTATGCATGACGACTCCTGGCGGGAAAAGCACTTTACCCCGCAGGAGAAGGCTGACCAGCTCCTCACTGCCAATGATCCAGTTAAATTTGTAAACAGATACTGTGAGCTGAAGTATCCAGTGTTTGCCACCTCCAGGAACCTGTACCTGGAGAGAACTCTGAAAATTCCAGAAGAACTACAGCAGTACACCTCTGAACAGATAAAATAGAGAGGCTGGTTCTTCTTGGAGAGAAACTTGACAGAGGTCAATGCTTCCTGTGTTAGAGAGTTTTACTGTAACTATTTCAAGACTTCCCTAGATGCAGTGCACCTTAGAGGGAAACAGATTCTGGTCACTGAGGAAGCTATTGAGGACATCCTCCACCTTCAGCCTAAATCCGATCAGCCTGACGGTTACCAAAAGGCTGAAGAGGATATGCGCTTTATGAGATTTGACTGGAATGCTGTCAAGCAGAGAATTGCCCTTGATCCTACTATCCCATGGGTCATGGGAAAGAACACAGTGATGCCTAAGGGAATCATGTTGATTTATCTGAATGATGAGGCTCGGCTCTGGCACCAGATTCTGAGCAACTATGTGATGCCGAGCACTCATGAGACAGAGCTGCCCGCTGCTATGATCACCCTCATCTGGTGTGTGATGGAGGGTAAGGACCTGTATTTGCCACGTTTCATCCGATATTATATGGCCAGGGTCCATGTCAGAGGCACTCTTTCTTTTCCTTATCTGATCACCCAGCTAGGCCGTCGAGCTGACGTGCATTGGGAGCTTGCTGATGAGAAGCCACCTACTGCAGACTGCAAGAAGATTATCCCTCACAGCAGGAAGTTTCAGGCTTCAGGCCGCAGACCCAGAGATCCCTCTACAGTCAGCGCCTCCACTGCAGCAGACAGATCCTCCTACACTTATCCAGTCTGCAAACCCTCAGGCCACCACAGAGACTCTAGCAGCCCATCCTTCCGGTGATGGCACTTTTTCACACCCAGTTTGAGTGAGCATCGAGTACGATGCTATATTTTAAGTGTGGGGAGGTCGCCATCCCTGGCATATCTTTTTGGTGAACCACTACAGACCCCTTTTTTTTAATCTTATTTTGTTTATTTTTTTGTATTTTTATTTTTATTTTTATTTTTCAGTACTTATACATTATTTTTTTGCTGTATTTCTACTTTATTTCTGCATTTTGCACTTTAGTTTATATCTTAGACATTTAGTTTAGTTTACAATTTTAAACTTATTAGTTATAGAATATGTGGATTAATTAGTATAGTTTACCCCTTTAGCATATAATAGTTTGGTTCAATTGAAAATAAAAGGAAGTAAACTAGAAACTTTAGTAAATTAAAACAATCCACACACCTTGTATATATAGCATTACAAGTTAGTTAGTTAACAACATTTCATCAAGGAGGAACACTAAGATTTTAAAAGCCACCCTAATATTTACATTGAGAATAATGGGAACTCTTGAATTCTACTTGTATGACATGTATAACTGATATATGATTTTTGAGTTAGAGAACACACAGCCTATGAGTTTTGAGCTTAATTGTATGGTTACATTCAAACCATAAATTTCATTCCTGTGTGTTTTGCCCTTCTTTTTCATTCTGATGTTCTTTACTTTGTTTTAATCTATATGTCCAATATAGAATATAGATACATACCAAGAGATGATTGAGGCCATAATTTGAATTTTCCCTCACTTATCCCTAATTAGCCTAACTTTTACATCACCCTTGTTAGCCCCCTTGAGCTTTTTAATTCCCTCTTTTTCTATAACCACATTACTAGCCTTAAGCAGAAAAACAAAATAAAAATTCCAAGTTGAATCCTTGGTTAGCTTAAGATAGATATTGTGTACAATTTCAGAGTGGAGAATTTTATGGGAACATGGGATGATAGAAACAAAGTAGGGATTTAAAAAGAACAAGTTGTTTCAAAAACAAAAAAAAATTGGGAAGCACGCTCATGTGAAATCAAAATAATTAAATTACCATGTGCATTGATAAAAAAAAATTAATATTTTTAGTATTTAAATAAGGGGATACAAAAATTTCCCAAATGCAAAATAAAAAGAGTCAATGCACATGGGACAAAATTTCAAAAATTAAAATTAATGCATGAGCTTGCAATACAAAGTGGGAAAAATTTGGGTAATTAGGTAAAGGAACTCTAAAATTATATAAAGTGTGTATGTTAGGTGAGATCTTAGACTAATCAAGGATTCACTTATTAGCTCACTTAGCCTTATACATATACCCTTACCTTTACCTTGGCCCCATTATAACCTTGAAAAAGACCTCATAATTTTTGTATGTCTGTATTCCATATTTGTTGATTGGTTAGATGAAGAACAAAGTTTTAGAAAGCAAGAATAGAAAGAAGAATAGAGTGATTAACCCAATAAACACTGAGTGACTGGAGAGTAAACACAAAATCCAGTGAGGGTTCAATAGCTCATCACCATATATCTCTGCTTAATTGTTAATTGTCTTGCAAGTTTGTGAAATATTTTTACCCATCTCAATTGTAAAAGTGCTTTAACATTATCTAGGGTTTGGCTATGCATATATGATTCCTTGAGGATATGAATTAATTTAACTACATGTAAGTTTTATATACAAGTGAATAATAACTAGAATTGCATGACCCATTTAGGTAGTTTGCATTTAGAATAGAATGCATTGCATGAGATTCCACCACTTTAACCTTACCTTATTCTTTATCTTGGATTTAGCATGAGGACATGCTATTGTTTAAGTGTGGGGAGGTTGATAAACCCATATTTTATGATGTATTTTGTGCTCAATTTAAGTGATTTATTCAATCCTTCACCCACTTATTCATGTAATTTGCATGGTTTTATTTTCCCTTCCTTATTATGTGATATATGTGAAAAACATGTTTTCTATGCTTTAGAAATATTAAAATTAATCATCCTTTATTACCATTCGATGCCGTGATTTGTGTGTTGAGTGCTTTCAGGCTTTATAGGGTAGGAATGACTTAAAGGATGAATAGGAAACATACAAAAATGGAAGGAAAGCACAAAAATAGAGTTTTGAAGAAAAAGGGCAGCAACGCAAATGCATGGACGAAGCGCCCACGTGCCCACCGCGAAAAGGCAGCGACGCGAACGCGTGACTGACGCGGACGCGTGCCTTGAGCAGAACGCAAAACGACGCGGACGCGTGACCGAAGTGAACGCGTGATAAGGAAAACTCCCAGATGACGCGACCGCGTGACCCACGCAGACGCGTGACAGACGCCACGCAGCAGAAACTGCAGAAAACACCCCCAGCAACTTCTGAAGCCCTTTTGGCCCAGATCCAAGTCCAGAAAATACAGATTAGAGGTTATAAAATGGGGGAATGCATCAATTCAAAGAGGTCTTTCCGATTATTCACTTTTCATAATTTAGATGTAGTTTTTAGAGAGAGAGGTTCTCTCCTCTCTCTTAGGTTTTAGGATTAGGATTCCTCTTAAAGGAATTAGGAATTCTTATTATTTCAACTCCCTCTCAGGTTCAATATTCCTTTTACTTTATATTTCTCTTTTACTTTCAGATACTTTAATGCTTTTATTTAATTACTTATGTTGCCAAATTGGCTCATGAACCATTCATGTTAGGATTTTCTTTATTTGATATAAATTGAGGTATTTCAAATTTATGATTCTTATTTAGCTTTTTATATTCTTGGCTTTAATTGATTAACTGGAGGCTCTTGAGTTATCAAACTTATCGTGATTGTTAATTGTTATTTTTGCTAATTGAATTGAATTCCACTAACTCTAGTCTTTCCTTAGGAGTTGGCTAGGACTTGGGGATCTAACTAATTAGTCCACTTGACTTTCCCTTGCTTTCGTAAAGGTTAACTAAGTGGGATTAAACTCAATTCTCATAAGAATAACTAGGATAGGACTTCCAAATTTTCATACCTTGCCAAGAGTTTTATTAGATATTAATTTATTAATTCATGCAATTTATTTTCCTTGTTCAAACCTTTTAAAACCTAAAAACACTGTTTTCCATAACTAATAATAAGAACACCTCCCTGCAATTCCTTGAGAAGATGACCCGAGGTTTGAATACTTCGGTTTATAAATTTTATTGGGTTTGTTACTTGTGACAACCAAAACGTTTGTAAGAAAGGATGATTGCTTGGTTTAGAAACTATACTTGCAACGGGAATTTATTCTGAATTCTAAACCATCAATCATTCGTTCTTCACCAAGTCACCGGCCAGTCAAGAAGAGGAAGCGAGGACCTGGGAATGATGATAACAGATGCCAAACTCACCTCTCCCGTAGGGGCTAAACATAGAGGTGTTCTAACTGTGGTGCTCTAGGTCACAAGAAATCAGGCTGCACAAAGCCTAAGAAGAAGGTATCTTCCATTCCATTCTGGTATAGTGTTCAGGTTGGGTTATATTTACTTGTGCTAAAAAATGTTCCTTATGTTTTTGTTTCTGTCACAGGTCCTACCTGCATCTCAGCAAGCTGCCAAGCTGCCAAGAAGAGGTACTAAGGTTGCAGGTTCACAACCCCCTGGCCAAACAGTGCAAAGAGGGAGACTTAGCAAGAAATCATGCTCTCAACCCAGCCCTGCTACAAGTCATTCCAACACAGCAACTACTCAGCCCAGCAAACCAGTAACCAGGCCCAGGAAAATGGCAGCTAGGTCCACTGATAATTCAACCCAGCCCAAGATTCAGACCAAAAATGTAGCCGGACCTGCACCACCTCAGTCCAACCCTAAAGCTCCTTCATCCCAACCTTTTGCCTCAAAAGAGCAGTGCAGCAGCTTCCTCCACTAGCAAGAAGCCCTCACACAGTCAACTAATTCAGAGGAAGAGGCATTTCTCTATTATCCAGACTGGTGCACCTCATATCCCAATGCAGAAACTCAAGCTAATGGCAAAATTGCCTCCTAGTGCATGGGGCAATCTTTGAAGAGGATTAGTTATGTGTTTTGGCTGTTATGCTATTTCATTAAGTCTGAAACAATGTTATGTTGGTATTTTGTTATTTTGTTATTTGTTCCATGTGGTGGACAAATTTTAAGTTTGTTTATGAACTATGTTGGTCTGTGTTTTTTCTGTTTAAGTACTAACGACAACTCTGTAATTGGCCATTTTGGCTTATGGATGCTGTTGTGAACTTTATTGTCACTGTTTTAAGAATCATTGCTTAATGTTTTATCCTGGTGCACATAATTGTTCTTTACATGTTTTCAACACATTTTCACTGCTTCATGGTTGGAAATTTGCACAACACATTTTCACTACTTCAACACTTTTCATTCATTCATTAAAACATCTTCACAGGGGATACATCACATTACATCATTGTAGCAATAAAAGTAACAGTATCAAATAACCAAAACAACACACAAAAATCCTACAAATGATGTTCTAATCATCTCCTGATTAGATGTATTCCATATGGTTACCTCCAACTGTGTGGATTATGCAGCAACAAATAGAGAAACCCAATCCACCCAACTACCCCTAAAGCAGCTACAATCCTCAGCTTTCATTCGACATCCTTCAACCTTGTCTTCAACGTTGTAATCTTTTTCCTGCATCTTGCAATCTCAGAATCCCGCAGCGCTCCTCCAGCTTCTGGGTCTGCCCACCTAAAGAAATCACAGCCATCCTGAACCTATCACCACCCAGAACTCATAAGATGAAGGAAACCCAGATAGAAAACCTCAATCTTAGAAATTACAGGCCAACAAAATACCTCATAGTAGACACAACCCCAAAATCGTCGGCCTGGGTTATCCTTCGTCGTTGAGGTTTGCAGAATCGGCCTCTCCCCATGCCCACATACCATCTCCTTCACAGGTGTTCGAATTCTGTCCGATCTTGAACCCTGGGAAGCCATCCAATCGGCGTCTCTATCCCCGTCCTCCACTTCGTCGAACCCTAGCATAGCTTTCTTCCTCACAGCCTTCGACCCAACATCTTCTCCTCCTTCTCCCACAGTGTTCCCTTTTATTATTAATATTATCATTATTAATATTATTATTATTATCATTAATTAACAAACAGTTAAGGAGAGTAACGAACTCAGGGGCATAATTATCCGTCGGACCATTTTAGTACAAGTGTCAACTTCGGGGACGATTTTGTTTAAAAAAAACTTAGGGACAAAACAAATTTTTGACCCCTACGTTAGGGACCAAAATTGAACTTAACCCTAATACAATTATTAGATCATGCATTCCTTACTCCTACTTTTTTGTAGGAGTACGATAAACTTTCATCAAAATAATTATAAAATATATCTCATTTTTTTTAAAATTACTAATTAGATTTTGATCCCTCAAATTTTTGGTTTTTTAACTTTTTTCTTTTTTTTTATTTCAGATTCAGAGGCATTCAGAGAAAAGAAGCAGCTAGGTTTTTCATCCAATTTCAATCCCTGCCATTCTCATCCTCTTTCTCTGCTGCAAATCTCGTTCACATATCCTCGCCGCCGCAACACGCCTCCGCCACCGCTGCAACCTGCTGCCGCCACCGCGCCCTACTTCCGCCGCCGCTCCCTGCTTCTGCCACCGCGCAACCTGCTTCTGCCGCCTTCGCGCAAGACTTTGCCTCAACGCTTGGAGGTTAGTTAATCATTATGCCTTTTCAATTCATCATTTCGTATGTTTTCTTCTTTGTTCTTTGCACTATTACTTCTTCAATCTCTTTGACCCTCTCTCTGACTTTGACCTCCACACACACACTTTTTATGTTGTAAATGGTTAACACATGTTGTGGTTATTGTTGGTGGTGGTAATGGTGGTATTTCTCATGTCAACTCTCTCTACATGTTACTATATTTATTAGCTTTCGGTGTTTTATTGGCTTATTCATATGGTAGTTGTAACCTCGGCAGAGTAACACGGAACAAAAACCATGTTTCAATCGGCGAGTGTTCAACAAGAACATGGTCTTGTCCATGATTTTGTATCCCATATTGGTCGATTTGCCTTTGATTCCAGGTTCTTCACCTTTGGCTCTAATAATTGCTAGTTTGAAAACCCACTCAGGCGCCATATACCCTCTAGTTTCTCTTATCATTGAGAAATTGCGATCGTTATTGAGAACATCCCTGTTCAATAACTTGGACAATCCAAAATCTGCAACCTTGGGTTGATAATTTGAATCCAGGAGAATATTTTGAGGTTTTATATCACAATGCAAAATCCGTTCCAAGCATTCTTCATGTAAATATTCCAAACCTCTTGCTGTTTTGAGAGCGATGTTATACCTCTTGCTCTGATCGAGTGTATTGGATGAGAGGTTATCTGCCAAAGAACCATTTTCCATGTACTCATACACCAATAGCCGATGCTTTCCCTCAGCACAATAACCCCACATTTCAATCAAGTTCATGTGGTTGAGCCTTCCAATGATGCTCACTTCAGCAAGGAATTCACCTTCTCCTTGCATAGCATTATTGAGTTTCTTTATAGCAGCAATTCTTTGATTAGACAAAATAGCTTTGTATACAATGCCTCCTGCACCCCTTCTAATCTCTTGGCTGAATTCTTTTGTCGCCTTTTTTAGCTCAGAATAGCTAAATTTTCTAAATCCCACTGTTGCAAGATGATGGCCATGTGGATCTATGCTAGAATTCTGCTTGCTCTTGATTAAGAACAAAACAACAAAGACACAAGCCATTTCAAGAACTCCAATTGCAGTGGCAAACCACAAAAGGAAGCTCACAAAATGGCTTACATGCTTTTTTGAATACTCTCTATGAATTTTCACAGAACAATCACTGTTTCTGATGACAGAGTCTTCATAGCTGGTGGGAAAGCTCTTCCCTTTGGGCACTTTCAAGTAGGTTATAGTTCCTGCGGCTCCTGGAAAATGTCTATTGAGCAATTGTGTTTTTGTATAGCACTTGAACAGGCTCGCACCGTTGTCGTATGAATATTGAAATCCTTTGCAATTAGAATTATTCAAGCACAAACTTTCACAATGAGTGTAGGTAAAATTTGGCAAGTAATAAGCGTCATAGCCATAGAACTCAACTTGGCCCAGTTCCAAGAAAGTTACCTTCCTTTCATTAGATGTAGCAGCAAATATGGATTCACACCCATAAGACCAATCACTTTGATTCTTTACTTTGTATCCAGGAACACATGAGCACTTCCTTCCCTTTTTAAGATCAAATCTGCAAACACTATTAGCACCTGAGTGGGAAAGAGGGGCTAGTTGTTATTTTTTTAATTTTTAATTCTTGATAGTTAATTATATATAAGCCGAGAAGGTGGAAGGCACGTATGTTGTGCAACTTGAAAGGATTGCCTAGTTGTCCAAAGTGAACGTAGTGAAGGGCTATGGAAGGGGGCTACAATCAATCAACTCAAAGAAAGCAGTGTGTTTAAAATGGGGTCCTTTCATTAAAGGGCATATGCATATCTAATCTTGCGAGCAATTTGTTTCTATGGACTGAGGTGGTAGCCAAGCAAACTTCGTGGGGTTCTCAAAGGGGAAACAATGTGTTCTTCAGTGGTCGCGAGCGGCGGGAAATTTGTGACATGGGATCAGAAATATAGATAGATTGAAAGATAGAGGATATATACTCTTTATTATTTTTTGTCCTTTGCACCCACCGCATGTATAACTGGCATTGCCAATTGTTATTGTGTTTCTGTTTTTACTCTTCAAGTTCCACTATTAGATTTTGGATTCATGCTTCTTCATTTTCTCCCTTAATACAATAAATGAAACTTGTGTCCAATTCCATGATTCCTAAGATTGACACTATTGGATTGATTTTAATTTTAAAAGATTGTGATTTTTGATGGCTGGTACTCGATGTGCGGACGATATCAAGTTCAATGGTTCCACTTCTACTGTTACTATTTGGTCTCTATTTTAAAATTATTTGTTCTTATCATGTTTGGCAATTTATACAAACTTTAGTTTCATTTTGAATTGTGTATTGGTGTTTAGGAAGTTATGGGTCATGAATTTTCTCATGAAGGGGTTAATAGCGAGCATATATCATATGATCAGTATGAGCAGGAGGAAGAAAAACATGAGGAAGTTGACGTGGATTATATGGATGAGGACAACACAAATGTGGAACCAATGTTCGATTATCACGGCTTCGATGAAGGGTATAACATTGACTCACTCGAAGACATTGGGATGATTGAATTTTGGAACATCAGGGATGAAGATGTATGTCATTTTCACTTTTCTAATGTCGAAATTGCATTTGAGTTCTACAATAGATATGGAAGGACAAGAGGCTTTAGTGCTCGGAAGAACAGGACTAGGAAGAGTTGTGCGGGCATACTTAAGTTGAAGAATTTTGTATGTCATCGCGAAGGATTTAGACCGTAAAATAATTATGTGATTGGAAACTTTAAGAGAAAACCTACTCCCGAGCCAAGGTGTGGCTGCAGTGAAATGATGGAGATTCGTCTAGATGCACCTAGTAGTCGTTGGTTTATTTCTTATTTTTCTGATGAACACAATCATCTGCTTCTGGATCTTCGGTTGACTGGATTGCTTCGTGGGCATAGATTCATGTCCGAGGTTGATATTGGCCACATGATTAACATGAAAAAGGGTGGGATTAGTGTTGGGCAGATATATCAGGCATTAGCAAATCAGGAAGGTGGCTACGAGTATCTCTCTTTCACGCAAAGGGACATGTACAAAAAAATAGCAAAGGAGAGGCACCAATTACCCGGTGATGCATATGCAGCTTTGAAGTATCTAGAAGATCAAGCAACAAATGACCCTTCTCTCTATTTTAATCATCACATGGATGCTGATGGTACTTTGCGTAATTTATTCTGGTACGATGGTCTCAGTAGGGCAGATTACTCATTATTCAGCGATGTGCTGGCTTTTGATGCTACCTATAAGAGGAATAAATATATGTGTCCATTTGGTGGTATTTTCTGGTGTCAATCATCACAATCAACACAATTATCTTTGCTGCTGCTTTAATTTGCGATGAGGAAAAAGACACATACAGGTGGTTGCTACAACAACTGAAGGTGGCAATGAATGGGAAAGCACCTGTTTCGGTTATCACGGATGGTGATCTATCAATGAAGTTTGCCATTGAGAAAGAGTTTCCTAATGCACATCATAGATTATGTGCATGGCATCTGATTCGCAATGCAACAAGTAACATTGGCAAGCCCCAGTTTACCTCCATGTTTAAAAAGTGTATACTAGGCGACTATGAAATTGATGTATTTCGTCAAAAGTGGTTTGAAATGGTTGAGGGATTTGGTGTCGAAAACAAGAATTGGGTCCTAGATATGTATAAAAAGAGACATTCATGGGCAACTGCACATATAAGAGGGAAGTTTTTTGCTAGTTTTCGGACTACTTCTCGGTGCGATGGATTAAACTCAATCATTGCAAAGTATGTCAATTCAAGGTACAATCTGGTTGAGTTCATTCAACACTTTAATCGATGTGTCGACCATATAAGGTGGAAAGAGATTGATGAGCGAGATTTTTGCCAGTAAAGAATATCATAAAAACAGTCGCGTTGTAGATATAGTTTCCAAACCAACAAAAATCCCTTTTGTGCAAACGTTTTGGTTGTCACAAGTAACAAACCCCTTTTTAAATTGATAACCGAGTATTCAAACCTCGGGTCATCTTCTCAAGGAACTGCAGGGAAGTATGTTCTTATTATTGGTTATGGAGATTGTAAAATTGGGGTTTCAAGAATGAGGAACGAGTAATTTAATGACAAGTAAATTAAATGGCAATTGAAAATAGATAAATATTGTAAAGCAAACTCTTGGTAAGGTATGAGAAATTAGAGGTCATATCCTAGCTATCCTTATCAATGATGATGATGGTTGAATCCTAATTCCACTTTATTAACCTTTACTAAGATAAAGGAAGGTCAAGGGATTAATTGGTTTGATCTTCGAATCCTATTTATTTTCTAAGAAAAGATTGGGATTATGGAAGTTCAATTCAATTAACAAAGATAACAATTATCAATTATGCTGTTGAATTGGATAACTTTTGAGTTACTGATTTCTTAACCAAGACCAAAAGGAGAAAAATAAATCTACTTGGAATGAAAATATCTTCAGAGTAAAAGTAACAATAGCATGAATAAGAGTAATCAATATTAAACTGAAATACCTCAAATAATCATTAATAAAAGAGTAATCTGTAACATGAAAGGATTCATAAAGCAGCTTGCAAAAGTAAATAAAAGGAATATTGAACCTGATCAAAAGAGATAATCCTGAAAGTGAATAAAAATCCTAAATCTAAATCCTAATCCTAAAGAGAGAGAGAGAGAATCTCTCTCTAAACTAAATCTAATTCATGGAAAGTGGAAATTGGCGAGCTCTCCTTGAATTGATGTATTCCCTCACTTCATAACCTCTGGTCTATGCCTTCTGGACTTGGATTTGGGCCAAAAAGGGTTTCAGAAATCGCTGGGAGCGTTTTCTGCAATTTCTAGTGCGTGGCCTCTGTCACGCATCCGCATGGGTCACGCGGTCGCGTCGTTCGAAGCTTTTCCTTGCCATGCGGTCGCGTCAATCATGCGACCGCGTCATATTCGTTCTGCTTAAGGTGCGCGGTCGCGTTAGTCATGCGGCCGCGTCGTTGTTGATTCGCGCTTGGCACGCGATCGCGTCATCCATGCGATCGCGTAGATGCCTAGTTTCTTCAAGGACTCCGTTTTGTGCTTTCCTTCCATTTTTGTATGTTTTCTTTCCATCCTTTGAGTCATTCCTGCCTTAGAAGATCTGAAACTACTCAACACACTAATCACGGCATCGAATGGAAATAAAGGTAATTAAAATAATTAATTTTAAAGTATAGGAAACATGTTTTTCACATACATCACATAATAAGGAAGGAGAAGTAAAACCATGCAATTAATATGAATAAGTGGGTGAAGGATTGAATAAATCACTCAAATTAAGCACAAAATATATCATAAAATATGGGTTTATCAACCTCCCCACACTTAAACAATAGCATGTCCTCATGCTAAATCCAAGGTAATAAGTAAGGTTAAAGTGATGGAATGTCATGCAATGCAATCTAATCTAAATGCAACTACCTAAATGAATGATGCATCATGCAATTCTACTTTTTTTATTCGCTCTCTTGTATATAAAGCTTGCATGTAGCTGAATTAATTCACATTCTCAAGAATTCATATATGTATATATATATATAGCCAAGCCTTAGATAATCGTAAAGCACTTTTACAATTGAGATGGGAGAAAAAAGCATTTTATGAACTTGCAAGACAATTAGATAATTCAAACAGAGATAAATGTTAATGAGCTATTGAACCCTCACTGGATTTGTGTTTACTCTCTAGTCACTCAGTGTTTATTGGGTTAATCACTCTATTCCTCTTTTTATTCTTCCTTTCTATAACTTTGTTCTTCATCTAACCAATCAACAATTATAGAATACAGTCATACCAAAAATCATGAGGTCTTTAATTAAGGTTGTAATGGGGCCAAGGTAAAGGTAAAGATATATGTATAAGGCTAAGTGAGCTAATAAGTGAATCCTTAATTAGACTAAGATCTCACCTAACATACATACTTAGTAAAACAAAACTTCTTTACCTATTTTCCCATATTTTTCCCACTTTTGGATGTTACATGCTCATGTTTCAACCTTTGTTCTTATTCCATGTGCATTGCTTTTTATTTTTGCATTTGGAGAATTCTTTTGTGTTCCCTTTATTAAATACTGAAATTTTTATTTTTATTTTTTTTATTTTTTTAATGCACATGGTAATTTAATCACTTTGATTTCTCATGAGCATGCTTCCCAAACATTTCTTAGTTTGAGTTATTTTATTCTTTTTAACTCTTCTACCTTTTGTTTTTATCATCCATGTTCCCAATAGGTTTCCCACATTTAAACTATTCATAATTTTCTATCTTAAGCTAACCAAGGATTCAACTTTTTGTTTTTCTGCTTAAGGCTAGTAGTGTGGCTAATAGAATAAAAGGGGATTTAAAGGCTCAAGGGGGCTAACAAGGGTGATGTGAAAGGTAGGTTATTTTTGGGATAAGTGAGCTAAAATTAAATAATGGCCTCAATCACTCTTTTGGTATGTATCTATATTCTATATTCTATATTCTATAATTGGACATATAGATTAAAGCAAAGTAAAGAACATTAGAATATAAAAGAAGGGTGGAACACACAGGAATAAAAATTATGGTTTAAATGTAACCATACAATTAAGCTCAAAACTCACAGGCTATGTGTTCTCTAGCTCAAAAATCATTTATCACTTATGTATGTCATGCAGGTTTAGTTAAAAATTCTCATTATTCTCAATATAAAACTTATATTGAATGGCTTTAAAGTTCTAGTGTTTCTCCTTGATGAAGTGTTGTTAACTAACATGTAATGCTATATATACAAGGTGTGGGTTGTTTTGATTCTGTTAAAGTCTCTAGTTTACTTCCTTTTTCTTTTCAATCTATTCTGAGTTATCTTATGCTAAAAAGGGTAAACTATACTAATCCATCCACAATTTCTATAACTAATAAGTTAGAATTACAACTAAGTGGCTAAAATATGAACTAAAAATGCAAAATGCAGAAATAGAGTAAAAATACATAAACAGTAGTAGTGTATAAGTACTCAGAAAATAAAAATAAAAATAAAGAAAAAAATACAGAAAAATATCCAAAATAAAAGAAATAAAAGAGTCTGTAGTGGTTCACCAAGATAATACGCCAGAGATGGCGATCTCCCCACACTTAAAATGAAGCATCGTCCCTGATGCTCACTCAAGCAGGGTGTGAATGGGTGTCATCACTAGAAGGGATGGTAGTTGGTGTCTCTGTGGTGGCTGGCTGGGGGTCTGACTGCTGTAGAGGAGGGGCTGTCTGAATGGGGATCTCAGGATCTACAGCCTGGATCTGATGTGGGACCGCTGCCTGTGGTGCAGCCTGCTCGGTGTCTGCCTGCTCTGCCTCTCCATGGGGATGGGTCTCTGCCTCGGGCGCATCCGCCTCCTCCTCGGATGCCTCAGATGGTGTGTCAGGCTCGGAAGGGATGTCACCGGATCGTATCATCAGCTTCAGGTGCTCATAGCGTCGCTTGTTGCGACGCTCCATTTAGTCAAGTCGTCGAAACAAGCGGTGCACCAGATGATAGACAGGCTCTGTGGCAGGTGAATGTGCAGTGGTGGTGGCAGGGGTAGGTGGTGCAGCAGTGGAGGAAGAGGGACCGTCAGATGGTGTAACTGTATCATCAGCAGTGGCAGTCAGGAATGGAGGTCTGTGGCCCAAGGCCAGAAAGTTCCTGCTGTGCGGGATAATCTTTTTGCATTCCGCAGCAGGTGGCCTCTCATCAGCATCCTCCCATGGCACGTCAGCTCGACGGCCCAGCTGTGTAACCAGATAGGGAAAGGGAAGAGTGCCGTGGACGTGGACCCTGGCCATGTAGTGCCGGATATAGCATGGCAGGTATAGGTCCTTACCCTCCATCACACACCATAGGAGGGTGATCATAGCGGCTGGTATCTCAGTCTCGTGAGTACTCGGCATAATGTAGTTGCTGAATATCTGATGCCATAGCCGAGCCTCATCGTTCAGGTAAATCCACTTGATCCCTTTCGGCATGGTGGTGTTCTGACCCATGATCCAAGGAACTGACGGGTCAAGGGCAATCCGGGCCTTGACTGCATCCCAGTCAAAACGCATAAAGCGCATATCCTCCTCAGCTTTTTGATAGCTATCTGTCTGATCAGTCTTAGGCAGAAGTTTCAGATCCTCTTCTATTGCCTCCTCAGTAACCAGAATCTGCTTCCCTCTGAGGTTCACTACATCTAGGGAAGTTTTGAAGTAGTTGCAGTAGAATTCCCTAACCCAAGATGCATTAACCTCAGTTAGAGGTCTCTTCAGAAAGAACCAGCCTCTTTGTTTGATCTGATCAGAGGTATATTGCTGGAGTTCTTCTGGGATCTTCAAAGTCCGCTCCAGGTATAGGTTCCTGGAGTTTGCAAACACGGCATACTTCAGCTCACAGTATCGGTTTGCAAACTTTATTGAGTCATTGGCGGGAAGTAGCTGGTCGGCCTTTTCCTGCGGGGTAAAGGCTTTCTCCCGCAAGGAGGCATCATGCATGAGGTCGATGATAGACACGGAGGCTTATCCTCTTTTCTTTTTGCCAGTAGTGGCCTTGCCTTTTCCCTTTCTCTGGGAATCTGACATCCTGGAAGGCTGAATAATGAGAATAGGCAGAAAGGTGGCTGAGGGTGGTGATGATGGTGGCGTCCGGTGGTGGGCACGGCGGCTGGCGGTGGTGGGCACGGCGGCGCGGCTGTTCGGGGCAGGGGGAAGAGAGGGTGATGGAGGTAGGTAAAGGGAGGGGGAAAGAGGTGGTGTTGCTGGTGGAAGGGGGGTTGTGGTTGGGACGGTTGGCGGTGGTGGGTGGTGGCGCGGAGGGGAGCAGTGGCGGAGGAGGAGGGAGAAAGAAGAAAGAGGAAGAAAGAAGGAGGAATGAGGGAGGGTGGTAGGTGGCGGCGGCGTCTGGGTGGTTGGCGGCGTCTGGGTGGTGGCGCGGTGGTGGCTGGGTGGTGGTGGTTGAGGGTTGGGGGAGAAGAGAGGGAGAAGAAGAGTTGGGGGGGTGTCGCGACTGATGGGGTTTCGCGTGACTGGGGGGGTTATATTTTTGAATCCACGCGGCCATGTGGAGCACGCGGTCGCGTGGCTGGAGCGAAAAAGGTAGTTGACGTGATCGCGTGGGTGACGCGATCGCGCGGAGGGCAAAAAGAGTAAATGACGCGATCGCGTGGGGTATGCGATCGCGTCGCTGGAATTTGTGCTAAACGCACGAATCCAGCATCGTTTCAGTGCAACTCTCTGTCTCCTTGGGGGTGTTCGTGCAATCCATGCGACGCGGTCACGTCACTGACGCGGTCACGTGGGATTGATTGTGTGCAAGTGATACGATCGCATGGGGCATGCGATCGCGTGGGCCATTTTGTGCTAGACGCACAGTGGCCGCACGATTCCAGCCTAATTTTCTGGACGTTGGATGTTTACGCCGATCTCCAGGTCACGCGGCCGCGTGGATGACGCGGTCGCGTGGGAAGTGTAGTTCGCCATTTGACGCGATCGCATGGGGCATGCGGTCGCGTCGCGCACCTTTTTTTTATGCAGTATGCAGAATGCAATGCTTAATGTGAATGCTATGCATGATTCCAGGTTCAATAAAATAAAAATAAAATTCAAAAACAAACAAAACAAAATAAAATTAAAATTGCAAGCGGAACGATCATACCATGGTGGGTTGTCTCCCACCTAGCACTTTTAGTTAAAGTTCTTAAGTTGGACATTGGAAGGGCTTCCTGTTATGGTGGCTTGTGTTTAAATTCATCCAGAAATCTCCACCAATGCTTGGAATGCCAATAGCCTCCGGAGTCCCAAACTAGGCATGTAAAGCTTCTGAGCAGCTTCAAACAGATTGTCAGGCTCCCGGGGTGACGAATGTCAGAATAGAATCCATGATCCCAAGCCTTGTTCTTAAATCCGCCTCCGTCTTGATCTATATTTTTCCATTCGGGCGGTTTAGAAAGTATATTCTCACCATAGTGACCAAACGTTTTCCGAGATCCATTCAATTGGGCTTGATACCAATCCGTGCACTTCAAGTTGAAGCGTGAAACCTTATTGAACCTTGTACACCAGCTCTGAACACGAGCCATTTCCCTCTTACTCTTAAAGCCGCAGAGAGCTCTAAGCTGGCCATCTGTTTCAAGTAAACCATATTCAAGTGAATAAGTAAAGTTAAAGGTTAAGGATTGTACCCACTTGAAGCTTGTATTAGGCGGGAATGGCCTTGGGGTAGGTGTTTCTGGTGGTTCTGTAAGTTCTTCTCCCTTGTGCTCTTCTGTGAATTCCTCCACTTCCTTGTAAGGTTCTTCAAATGCATCTGAGTCCTGGTCAAAGTCTTTTATATCTTCCTCATCACTTGAGTCATAGATTGGAGGTTGAGAGAAATCTACCTCTGCATCATCTTCGTATTCAATTGGGGAAGATTCTTCGATCTCAGAGAATTCACTTGTGGATGCAAGTTCATCACTAAGAGAGCTAGACTTGTGACTATCATCATCAAGGGAATTTGTGTCCTGGGTTATTCCGTCTAGTTCTTCATAAACGACTTGCCTTGGGGATTGTGCAATATCCTCTTTAGCATCAACTGTAACGTCCTTGACGGAGTTCTCCTCAGCTCTGGATTCCCATGGAGGTTCAGCATCTCCTAGATCTTCAACCAACTCTTCTTCTTGTACAATGACAGCTTCTTCTACTTGTTCTAGTATGAATTCATGCTCTGTCTTGTCCACTGAAGTTTCTAATATTTCCTTCATGCTACGCTCTTCATTAGATTGTCCACATGGGGTTGTGGTTGGTCCTTGAATGTTCGCGCGTCTAGAAGCTAATTGAATTACTGCTTGCTCCAGTTGTCGAATGGTTGTTTGAAGTTTATTTACTGTTGCCTTGAGGCGAACCTCTGATTCTTGGGGTGGTGGATTTGGATATGAAACATAGGGAAGTGGTGGTGCTTGGGGGTGATTGGATTGGAACTGGGGTAAGAAAGGATCATACGGTGGCGAATGGTGAAAAGAAGCTTGTGAGTGTGGTGGTTCGAGGTTATGTTGAGAGGATGGTCTATAGGCACGGGGTGGGACTTGTTGGTAGTCACAAGGTTGTCCACCATATCTATCAGCTGGGTATGCATTGTAGAATGTTCGTTGTCTGTGATATCTTGGAGGGTGTTGTTGCCTAAAGGGTTGATTAGATCCTCTTGGCTCCATCCATCCTTGATTGGTCTGACCTTGATACATATTCCTGCTGCAACTTCTATTTCCTTCAACAAAGTTAGAACCAAACTCAAAGCGAGAGGGGTGAGAGTCCATAGTAGCAAATAAAATTAAAAAAGAAAAACAAAAATAAATAAACAAGTGATAAATCCCGATTTTGTGGTTTATCTTGTGCTTAATTTGGGGGATTTTATCAACTTTTCTCACATTTATTCAATAAAATAGCATGGTTTTGCAATTCTCCCTTGATTTGTGCTTAAATGTGAAAACATGCTTTTTAGGCCCTAAAATTAGTGATTTTAATCCACTTTAATTCCATTCAATGCCTTGATATGTTTGTTGAGTGATTTTAGGTTCATAAGGCAAGTATTGGATGGAAGAAGTGAGGAGAAAAGCATGCAAAGCGGGAGAACTCATGAAGAAATGAAGGAACCGTAAAGCTGTCAAGCCCGACCTCTTTGCACTAAATCGACCATAACTTGAGCTACAAAGGTCCAAACGAGGCAGTTTCAGTTGCGTTGGAAAGCTAACATCCGGGGCTTTGAAATAATATAAAATTTGCCATATGTTGCTTTGCGCTCAGGGGCGCGCGCGCGCCATATACGCGTGCGCGCCGATTCTGCCGTGGCCCACTAAGGTGAAATCGCCCCCAGCAATTTGTGAAGCACTTTGGGCCCAACCCAACTCATTTCTAATGCTATTTCATGCAGAATTAAAGCTTGGGCAAAGGGAGAGCAATTAGTTTTAGTCAACATGAGCCTTTAGTTAGTTTTCTAGAGAGAGAAGCTCCATCTTCTCTCTAGAATTAGGTTAGGTTAATTTCCATCTTAGATCTAAGTTTAATTCATGCTTTGATTTACTTTTCTTTTATAATTCCTTGTTCCTCTACTCTTTCTCTCTTTAATTTTGTATCTCATTCATGTAATTCTCTACTTTTATGTTGATGCAGTTTTGTTCTTCTATTTTCAATTCAATGCAATTTATGATTCATGTTCCTTTATTGTTGATTTGGATTTGTTGTTGTTTAATTCATTGCAATTGAGTATTGTAGATTTACATTCCTTGCAATTTTACTATGCTTTCCTTGTATGCCTTCCAAGTGTTTGATAAATTGTTTGGAAGGATGTTAGAGTAGATTTTGAGCATTCTTGGCTTGGAAAGAGTAATTGGGCAATCTTGAGTCATGAAAACCCAACTTATGTTGGTGATCTAGAGTTGTTAGCTAATATTGTTTCCATTGACGCTAATCTTTTGTTAATTAAATTAGTAAGTCGATTAGGACTTTTGGATTGAGATTAGCTAGTCTCATTAGACTTTCTCCCTATTTGTTGGAGTTGACGTAATCAGATAAATTCTTGTTTATATTTGTGACATGATTAATTAGTCTTGTTTGACATTCTCCCGATGTGTGAGTGATGAGCGGGTATTTTATACGCTTTTTGGAGTTAATTTCATATAGATTTTAGTATATTTTAGTTAGTTTTTAGTTTATTCTCATTAGTTTCTAGGAAAAATTCATATTTCTGGACTTTACTATGAGTTTGTGTGTTTTTCTGTAATTTCAGGTATTTTCTGGCTGAAATTGAGGGAGCTGAGCAAAAATCTGATTCAGGCTGAAAAAGGACTGCTGATGTTGTTGGATTCTGACCTCTCTGCACTCAAAATGGAATTTCTGGAGCTACAAAAATCCAAATGGTGCGCTTTCAATTGCGTTGGAAAGTAGACATCTAGGGCTTTCCAGCAATATATAATAGTCCATGCTTTGCTCTAGAATAGATGACGTAAACTGGAGTTCAACACCAGTTCCATGCTGCATTCTGGCGTCCAGCGCCAGAAACAAGTCAAAAGTTGGAGTTCAACGCCAGAAATGGATCCAAAGCTGGCGTTGAAACGCCCAAAACAGCCCTATGCACGTGAGAAGCTTTAGTTTCAGCCCCAGCACACACCAAGTGGGCCCCAGAAGTGGATTTCTGCACCATCCATCATAGTTTACTCATTTTCTGTAAACCTAGGTTACTAGTTTAGTATTTAAACAAATTTTAGAGATTTATTTTGTATCTCATGACATTTTTAGATCTGAACTTTGTACTCTTTGACGGCATGAGTCTCTAAACTCCATTGTTGGGGGTGAGGAGCTCTGCTGTGTCTCGATGAATTAATGCAAGTATCTCTGTTTTCCATTCAAACATGCGTGTTCCTATCTAAGATATCCATTCGCGCCTAATTATGGAGAAGGTGATGATCCGTGACACTCATCATCTTCTTCAATCCATGAACGTGTGTCTGACAATCACCTCCGTTCTACATCAGATTGAATGAATATCTCTTAGATTCCTTAATCAGAATCTCCGTGGTATAAGCTAGATTGATGGCAGCATTCATGAGAATCCGGAAAGTCTAAACCTTGTCTGTGGTATTTCGAGTAGGATTCTGGGATTGAATGGCTGTGACGAACTTCAAACTCACGAGTGCTGGGCGTAGTGACAGACGCAAAAGGATAGTAAATCCTATTCCGGTATGATTGAGAACCTGCAGATGATTAGCCGTGCGGTGACAGCGCACCCGGACCCTTTTCACTGGAAGGATGGATGGTAGCCATTGACAACGGTGATCCACCAACACACAGCTTGCCATAGGAGGACGTGCGTACGTGAACAAGAAGACAGAGGAAAGCAGAGATTCAGAAGACAAAGCATCTCCAAAACTCCAACACATTCTCCATTACTGCATAACAAGTATTTATTTCATGCTCTGTTATTCCTTACAATCAAATTTGATAAGTGAATTGTTTTATTGTTTTCCTGACTGAGAGTTACAAGATAACCATAGCTTGCTTCAAGCCAACAATCTCCGTGGGATCGACCCTTACTCACGTAAGGTATTACTTGGACGACCCAGTGCACTTGCTGGTTAGTGGTACGAGTTGTAAAAAGTGTGATTTATAATTCGTGCACCAAGTTTTTGGTGCCGTTGCCGGGGATTGTTTGAGTTTGAACAACTAACGGTGAATCTTGTTGCTTAGATTAGGAAATTTTTGTCTTTTGGGTCAGAGTCTTTTATTTTCGTTTCAAAAATTTTTCAAAAATAAATTTTCTATTAAATCTTGTGCCAAACTTTAAGTTTGGTGTGCTTATTGTTGATTTTCCTTTGTTTTTTGAAAATTATATTTTGGTTTTCGAAAAATTTTAAGTTTGGTGTTCTTTCTTCATGTTCTTGTGTTCTTGTGAGTCTTCAAAGTGTTCTTGAGTTTTCCTTGTGTCTTGATCTTAAAATTTTTAAGTTTGGTGTTCCTTGGTGTTTTCCCTCCAAAATTTTCGAAAACAAGGAGCATTAGATCTAAAAATTTTAAATCTTGTGCTATCTTATTGTTTTTCTCTTTCCTCTTTAAATTCAAAAATATCTTTTCTCTCTATTTTAAAACAAATTTTCGAAACTTATTTTTTTAAAATTCAAATTTTTTTTTTAAAATCTTTTCCAAATCATATCTTTTTCAAAACTTCCTAACCACTTTCTCTCCCCTCATTTTTTTTCGAAAATCATCACCTATTTTTATTTATTCTATTTTAATTTATTTTATTTTCAAAATAATTAAATAAATAAATAAATAAATAAAAATAAAATTTTTATCATCTCCCTTTCTCCATCATGGATTTAAGTGGAAATGAACAGTCCAGGAGGACTCTGGGGTCATATGCTAACCCCTCTACTGCTTCATATGGGAGTAGTATCTGTATACCCTCCATTGGAGTCAGTAACTTTGAGTTGAATCCTCAGCTCATTATCATGGTGCAGCAAAGCTGCCAGTATTCCGGTCTTCCACAGGAAGAACCTACAGAGTTTCTGGCATAGTTCTTACAAATTGCTGACACAATATATGATAAGGAAGTAGATCAGGATGTTTACAGATTATTACTGTTTCCATTTGCTGTAAAAGACCAAGCCAAGAGGTGGTTGAATAACCAGCCCAAGGCTAGCATAAGGGCATGGAAACAGCTGACAGAAAAATTCCTGAATCAATACTTTCCTCCAAAAAGGATGACACAGCTTAGGCTGGACATCCAAGGCTTTAAACAAGGAGATAATGAATCTCTTTATGATGCCTGGGAGAGATACAGAGAGATGCTACGAAAATGCCCCTCTGAAATGTTTTCAGAGTGGGTTCAGTTAGACATCTTCTATTATGGTCTTGCAGAAAGAGCTCAGATATCTCTAGATTGCTCAGCTGGTGGATCTATCCACATGAAAAAGACAATTGAAGAAGCTCAAGAGCTCATTGATACAGTTGCCAGAAATCAGCATCTGTACCTAAACAGTGACCCTTCCATGAAAGAAGAGGCCAAAACAGTAACTGCTGAATTCAGTTCTGTAAAACAAGCTGCTGAATTCAATCAGCAATTGGATTTTCTAACACAGCAGTTAGCCGAATTCAAAAATAGACTACAAGAGACAAGGATGGCTAATATAAATATGGAAGAACAATTGAAGCAAACAAAGCAGCAGCTGTCAAGACAAATAACAGAAGAATGCCAAACAGTCCAATTAAGAAGTGGGAAAACATTAAATACCCCACCTCAAGGCAGCAAGAAGCCAAGAAATGAGCAAACCACCCAAAATCTACCAGAGGACAGTAAGAGCCCAGGGAAAAATAATTCTGGCGCTAAAACACCAGAAATTTGGTGGAAGGCTGGCGCTGAACGCCCAGACCATGCTCAGGACTGGCGTTCAACGCCAGAAACAAGCAAGGATCTGGCGTTGAACGCCCAAAAAGAGCACAGTTCTGGCGTTCAGACGCCAGGAAGAACTGGGAAGCTGGCGTCTAACGCCACTCCAGCTCCTAACTCTGGCATTCAATTGCCAGTGAGGGATCAGACACACACAAGTGCTGATGACAACCCATCTAAAAAGGCTTCCTCAACCACTTCTGTAGGAAATAAACTTACAGCAACTAAGGTTGGGGAATATAAAGCCAAGATACCTTATCCTCAAAAACTCCGCCAAGAGGAGCAGGATAAGCAATTTGCTCGCTTTGCAGATGATCTCAGGACTCTTGAAATAAAGATTCCATTTGCAGAGGCACTTGAGCAAATACCTTCTTATGCCAAGTTCATGAAAGAGATCTTGAGTCATAAGAAGGATTGGAGAGAAACTGAAAGAGTTCTCCTCACTGAAGAATGCAGTGTAGTCATTCTGAAAAGCTTTCCTGAAAAGCTTAAAGATCCTGGAAGTTTTCTGATACCATGCATGTTAGAAGGGAATTGCACCAAGACAGCTTTATGTGATCTTGGGGCAAGTATCAATCTAATACCTGCATCCACCGTCAGAAAGCTTGGTTTAACTGAAGAAGTTAAACCAACCCGGATATGTCTCCAACTTGCTGATGGTTCCATTAAATACCCATCAGGCGTGATTGAAGACATGATTGTCAGGGTTGGGCCATTCGCCTTTCCCACTGACTTTGTAGTGCTGAAAATGGAGGAGCACAAGAGTGCTACTCTCATTCTAGGAAGACCCTTCCTAGCAACTGGACGAACTCTCATTGATGTCCAACAGGGGCAAATAACCCTGAGAGTCAATGATGATGAGTTTAAGTTGAATGCTGTCAAAGCCATGCAGCATCCAGACACATCAAAAGACTGCATGAAAGTTGATCTTATTGACTCCTTGGTAGAAGAGATCAACATGGCTGCGAGTCTCGAATCAGAGTTGGAAGACATCTTTAAAGATGTTCAGCCTGATTTGGAAGATTCAGAGGAAATGAAAGAGCCTCTGAAATTTCCTCTGGAAGAGGAAAAACCTCCTAAACCCGAGCTCAAACCATTACCACCATCCCTGAAATATGCATTTCTGGGAGAAGGTGACACTTTTCCAGTGATCATAAGCTCTGCCTTAAATCCACAGGAAGAGGAAGCACTTATTCAAGTGCTAAGGACACACAAGACAGCTCTTGGGTGGTCCATATGCGACCTTAAGGGCATAAGCCCAGCTAGATGCATGCACAAAATCTTATTGGAGGATAATGCTAAACCAGTGGTTCAACCACAGAGGCGGCTAAATCCAGCCATGAAGGAAGTGGTGCAGAAAGAGGTCACCAAATTACTGGAGGCTGGGATTATTTATCCTATTTCTGATAGCCCCTGGGTGAGCCCTGTCCAAGTTGTCCCCAAAAAGGGAGGCATGACAGTGGTTCACAATGAAAAGAATGAACTGGTTCTGACAAGAACAGTTACAGGGTGGCGCATGTGTATTGACTACAGAAGGCTCAATACAGCCACCAGAAAGGATCATTTTCCTTTACCATTCATAGACCAGATGCTAGAAAGACTGGCAGGTCATGATTATTACTGCTCTTTGGATGGTTACTCAGGCTATAACCAGATTGCAGTAGATCCCCAGGATCAAGAGAAAACAGCATTCACATGTCCATCTGGAGTGTTTGCTTATAGAAGAATGCCATTTGGGCTGTGTAATGCGCCTGCAACCTTCCAGAGATGCATGCTCTCTATTTTCTCTGATATGGTGGAAAAATTTCTAGAAGTCTTCATGGATGACTTCTCAGTATATGGAGACTCATTCAGCTCCTGTCTTGATCACCTGAAACTAGTTCTGAAAAGATGCCAAGAGACCAACCTGGTTTTAAACTGGGAAAAATGTCACTTTATGGTGACTGAAAGGATTGTCCTTGGGCATAAAATTTCAAACAAGGGAATAGAGGTGGATCAAGCAAAAATAGAGGTAATTAAAAAATTACCACCACCTGCCAATGTTAAGGCAATCAGAAGCTTTCTGGGGCATGCAGGATTCTATAGGGGAGGTTTATAAAGGATTTTTCAAAAATCGCAAAACCTCTGAGCAATCTGCTAGCTGCTGACACACCATTTGTGTTTGACACAAAGTGTCTGCAGGCATTTGAAATGCTGAAAGCCAAGCTGGTCACAGCACCAGTTATTTCTGCACCAGACTGGACATTACCATTTGAGCTAATGTGTGATGCCAGTGATCACGCCATTGGTGCAGTGCTGGGGTAGAGGCATGACAAGCTTCTGCACGTCATTTATTATGCTAGTCGCATTTTAAATGATGCCCAGAAAAATTACACAACCACAGAAAAAGAATTGCTTGCAGTGGTTTATGCCATTGACAAGTTTAGATTATACTTGGTAGGATCAAAGGTGATTGTGTATACTGACCATGCTGCTCTCAAATATCTACTCACAAAGCAAGATTCAAAACCCAGGCTCATAAGATGGGTGTTGCTTCTGCAAGAGTTTGATATAGAAATAAGAGACAGAAAAGGGACAGAGAACCAAGTGGCTGATCATCTGTCCCGGATAGAGCCAGTAGAAGGGACGTCCCTCCACTCTCCTGAGATCTCTGAGACTTTTCCAGATGAGCATTTATTTGCCATTCAGGAAACACCATGGTTTGCAGACATTACAAACTATAAAGCTGCAAGGTTCATACCCAAAGAGTACAACAGGCAACAAAAGAAAAAATTAATTACTGATGCAAAGTACTACTTGGGATGAACCCTATCTCTTTAAGAGATGTGCAGACGGAATAATCCGGAGATGTGTGCCTAGAGAAGAAGCATAGAGGATCCTATGGCATTTCCATGGATCACAATATGGAGGCCATTTCGGAGGTGAGCGAACAGCCACCAAGGTCCTCTAATGTGGCTTCTATTGGCCCACACTCTATAAAGATTCCCGAGAGTTTGTACGTAACTATGACAGTTGCCAAAGAGCTGGTAATCTGCCTCATGGTTACGCCATGCCTCAACAAGGAATCTTGGAGATTGAGTTGTTTGACGTATGGGGAATTGACTTCATGGGACCTTTTCCACCATCATACTCAAACACTTATATTCTGGTGGCTGTTGACTACGTATCAAAATGGGTAGAGGCCATTGCCACACCCATCAATGATACTAAAACAGTGCTGAAGTTCCTCCAGAAATATATCTTCAGCAGGTTTGGGGTCCCTAGAGTACTAATCAGTGATGGGGGCACTCACTTCTGCAACAAACAGCTTTACTCTGCCATGGTCCGGTATGGGATTCGCCACAAGGTGGTGACTCCATATCATCCACAGACTAATGGACAAGCTAAAGTCTCTAACAGAGAGCTAAAAAGAATCCTAGAACGGACTGTAAGTACCCGTAGAAAGGATTGGGCAAGAAGCTTGGATGATGCTCTGTGGGCATACAGAACAGCATTCAAGACTCCTATAGGGACCTCTCCATACCAACTTGTGTATGGTAAGGCATGTCACCTGCCCGTGGAACTGGAACATAAAGCCTACTGGGCAACCAGATTCCTAAACTTTGATGCCAAATTAGCTGGAGAAAAAAGATTGCTCTAGCTAAATGAGCTAGAGGAATTCAGATTCACTGCTTTCGAAAATGCCAAGCTTTATAAAGAAAAATAAAAAAAAATGGCATGACAGGAAGCTGTCATCTAGAATCTTTGAACCAGGACAAAAGGTTCTGTTGTTTAACTCTAGGCTCAGGCTATTCCCCAGGAAACTGAAGTCCCGGTGGAGAGGACCATATGTGATTACAAGTGTATCACCATATGGTTATGTGGAGCTTCAAGATATTGATTCTGATAAGAAGTTCATTGTTAATGGACAGAGAATCAAGCACTATCTTGAAGGCAATGTTGAGCAAGAGTGCTCAAGGTTGAAGCTAGATTAAAAGCTCAGCAAGGTCCAGCTAAAGACAATAAAGAAGCGCTTGCTGGGAGGCAACCCAGCCATGGGGCATCAATTCCTCTAAGCATTTTGCCCTATTCTTGATTGCATTTGTTTATATAAAGTTCATTGATCCTAAGGTAAAGAGTCAATTGTATAAGTTCACAGGGTTACAGAAGGATTCTGCATGCAAAACAGAGAAAAAGAGCTTACTGGCAAGAAAATGCCAGTAAAAGTCTGTTTTGGGCGTCCAACGCCCAACAGAAGCATCCATTGGGCGTTGAACGCCAGTAAGGATAGCTATATGGGCATTCAGAAAAATGCCCAGTAACAAAGGACTTCCTGGCGTTCAACGCCAGAAATAAGCAGCAGCTGGGCGTTGAACGCCCAGGAGAAGCAGCATTTGGGCATTGAACGCCCAAAACATGCAGCGTTTGGGCGTTCAAACGCCAGGATGGTGGGGAGGAGGTAAATTCATTTTTTCTTCATATTTTTCATTTTAATCTTAATTTTCATGTTTCAATTCATGATTTCTTGCATAAATATGTTACAAACCCTGATTTCTAAAATCCCTAATTTCTAAAATCCCTTCTTTAAAAATATTAAATGTATCTTAATCCATAAGCACAAATACTTTTTTCCAATCCAATTCAACTCTTTTTCAAAATTTTCAAAACAGATCTATCTTTTTTTATTCAAAAATCTTTTCAACTAATCAATATCTTTTTCAAAACTCCAATTTTATCTTTTTCAAATATCTTTCATATCTTTTCAAATTTAAACTATATCTTTTCTTATCATACTTATTTTAAAAAAAAAATCATATCTTCTATCTTATCTTTCTCCCTATTTTCGAAAACCCCCCTCTCCCTTTAAATATGGGTTCGACCTCCCTCCCCTTCCATCCACAATTGCACCTAGCTCTCCTTCTCTCCCTCTCCTTTCTTTTCTTTTGCTTGAGGACAAGTAAACCTCTAAGTTTGGTGTGCTTATCCGTGATCACTAAGATCATGGCTCCTAAAGGAAAACAACCCACTCCAAGAGGCAAGAAAGAGGGTGTTCCAAAACCACTTTGGAATCAAGGGAAGTTCTTAACTAAAGAATATTCAGACCATTATTACAAAATAATGGGTCTAAGATCAGTGATCCCAGAAGTTAGAGTCGATTTGAAAGAACACGAATATCCGGAGATCCAGGAGCAAATTCGAATCAGGAACTGGGAGATCCTAGCCAATCTTGAAACGAAAGTGGGAAGAAATATGGTCCAGGAGTTCTATGCTAATATGTGGCATACAGACAGGCAAAAACTATCTGGATCTGCTATCTATGACTATCGGACCTTGGTCAGAGGAAAGATTGTTCATACCCACCTTGACAAGATCAGGGAGATCTTAAAGCTACCTCAGCTGAAAGATGATCCAGACTCCTTCAATAGGAGAATGATGAGAACAGACAAGGGTCTGGATAAGATTCTGGAGGACATATGCATCCTTGGAGCCAGGTGGACCACCAGCACGAAGGGTGTTCCAAATCAACTCAAAAGAGAAGATCTCAAGCCAGTCGCCAGAGGATGGATGGACTTCATTGGGCATTCTCTGCTGCCCACTAGCAACCGTTCTGAAGTCACTATTAGAAGAGCAGTGATGATCCATTGCATCATGATGGGAAAAGAAGTGGAAGTTCATCAACTGATTTCAACTGAATTTTACAAAATTGCAAACAAAAATTCCAAAGATGCCAGGTTGGCTTATCCAAGCTTGATTTCTATTCTCTGCAAGGACGCTGGAGTAAGGATGGGAATAACTGAGTATATCTCAATAGAGCGACCAATCACCAAAGCATCAATGGAAAAACAAGCACAGGATGACCCCATCAAGAAGAAAACACAGGAATTTCTCCCAGAAATCCCTCAATCGGAATACTGGGAGTATCTTGAAACATCAGTTACCAAGATGCAAGAAGCTATGGAACAAATAATGAAAGAACAGGAGGAGCAAGGGCGTGACTTAAGGGAATTGAAGCGCCATAAATTATCTCTTGAAGGACCAAGCACCCCACAGATTAGAGGAACATCCACTCCCCAGAACAAAGGTTGTTAAATTCCAATCTTAGCCTTAACTCTGTGATAACTGTTCTTATTCTAGTTTTACCTTAGGAGTCATATAGTAGTAATTAGTATCTATATTTTTTTTTGATTTTATCTCCAATTAAGATATAATTTAATTTTCTCATCATCATCAAACATGAATAAAATAGAAGAATTTCTTTAGAATAAAGAGGCAATAATTTTTGAGTTTTTAATAAGAACATTCTAATTATTTACATGTGGTGGCAATACTTTCTGTCTTCTGAATGAATGCTTGAACAGTGCATATGTCTTTTGAATTTGATGTTTAAGATTGTTAAATATGTTGGCTCTTGAAAGAATGATGAACATGAGACATGTTATTGATAATCTGAAAAATCATAAAAATGATTCTTGAAGCAAGAAAAAGCAGCAAAGAACAAAAGCTTGTAGAAAAAAAAAGCAAGCAGAAAAAGCCAAAGCTCTTAAAACCAAAAGGCAAGAGCAAAAAGCCAATAGCCCTTAAAACCAAAAAGTAAGGGTTATAAAAAGGATCCAAGGCTTTGAGCATCAGTGGATAGGAGGGCCTAAAGGAATAAAATCCTGGTCTAAGCGGCTGAACCAAGCTGTCCCTAACCATGTGCTTGTGGTGTGAAGGTGTCAAGTGAAAACTTGAGACTGAGCGGTTAAAGTCAAGGTCCAAAGCAAAAAGAAGAGTGTGCTTAAGAACTCTGGACACCTCTAATTGGGGACTTTAGCAAAGCTGAGTCACAATCTGAAAAGGTTCACCCAATTATGTGTCTGTGGCATTTATGTATCCGGTGGTAATACTGGAAAACAAAGTGCTTAGGGCCACGACCAAGACTCATAAAGTAGCTGTGTTCAAGAATTATCATACTGAAATAGGAGAATCAATAACACTATCTGAATTCTAAGTTCCTATAGATGCCAATCACTCTGAGCTTCAATGGATAGAGCGAGATGCTAAAATTGTTCGGAAGCAAAAAGCTACTAGCCCCGCTCATCTAATTAGAATCTGAGCTTCACTCAAAAACTCTGAGATATTATTGTTTCTTGACTCATTTGTATTCTATTTTATTTATCTAGTTGCTTGAGGACAAGCAACAGTTTAAGTTTGGTGTTGTGATGAGCGGGTATTTTATACGCTTTTTGGAGTTAATTTCATATAGATTTTAGTATATTTTAGTTAGTTTTTAGTTTATTCTCATTATTTTCTAGGAAAAATTCATATTTCTGGACTTTACTATGAGTTTGTATGTTTTTCTGTAATTTCAGGTATTTTCTGGCTGAAATTGAGGGAGCTGAGCAAAAATCTGATTCAGGCTGAAAAAGGACTGCTAATGCTGTTGGATTCTGACCTCTCTGCACTCAAAATGGAATTTCTGGAGCTACAGGAGTCCAAATGGCGCGCTTCTAATTGCGTTGGAAAGTAGACATCCAGGGCTTTCCAGCAATATATAATAGTCTATGCTTTGCTCAAGAATAGATGACGTAAACTGGCATTCAATGCCAGTTCCATGCTGCAGTCTGGCGTCCAGCGCCAGAAACAAGTCAAAAGTTGGAGTTCAACGCCAGAAATGGATCCAAAGCTGGCGTTGAACGCCCAAAACAGCCCTATGCATGTGAGAATCTTTAGTTTCAGCCCCAGCACACATCAAGTGGGCCCCAGAAGTGGATTTCTGCACCATCTATCATAGTTTACTCATTTTCTGTAAACCTAGGTTACTAGTTTAGTATTTAAACAACTTTTAGAGATTTATTTTGTATCTCATGACATTTTTAGATCTAAACTTTGTACTCTTTGACGGCATGAGTCTCTAAACTCCATTGTTGGGGGTGAGGAGCTCTGCTGTGTCTCGATGAATTAATGCAAGTATCTCTGTTTTCCATTCAAACATGCGTGTTCCTATCTAAGATATCCATTCGCGCCTAATTATGGAGAAGGTGATGATCCGTGACACTCATCATCTTCCTCAATCCATGAACGTGTGTCTGGCAATCACCTCCGTTCTACATTAGATTGAATGAATATCTCTTAGATTCCTTAATCAGAATCTCCGTGGTATAAGCTAGATTGATGGCAGCATTCATGAGAATCCGGAAAGTCTAAACCTTGTCTGTGGTATTCTGAGTAGGATTCTGGGATTGAATGGCTGTGACGAACTTCAAACTTACGAGTGCTGGGCGTAGTGACAGACGCAAAAGGATAGTAAATTCTATTCTGGTATGATTGAGAACCTGCAGATGATTAGCCGTGCGGTGACAGTGCACCCGGACCCTTTTCACTGGAAAGATGGATGGTAGCCATTGACAACGGTGATCCACCAACACACAGCTTGCCATAGGAGGACGTGCATGCGTGAACAAGAAGACAGAGGAAAGCAGAGATTCAGAAGACAAAGCATCTCCAAAACTCCAACACATTCTCCATTACTGCATAACAAGTATTTATTTCATGCTCTGTTATTCCTTGCAATCAAATTTGATAAGTGAATTGTTTTATTGTTTTCCTGACTGAGAGTTACAAGATAACCATAGCTTGCTTCAAGCCAACAATCTCCGTGGGATCGATCCTTACTCACGTAAGGTATTACTTGGACGACCCAGTGCACTTGCTGGTTAGTGGTACGAGTTGTAAAAAGTGTGATTTATAATTCGTGCACCAGTGAGTTAACTAAATAAGATGAATTAATCATGCATGACTAGGATAGAAAGCCTATGATCTCAATTCATTGCCATGAATGTCTCTCTTTTTATTACTTGCTTTCTTTAATTACTTGCTCAATTTACTTTTCTTGTCTTTTTATTTTATTGCCCCTCTAATCAACCAAACCAATCAAAACCCCTTTATAGCCAATAATTGACCACTTCATTGCAATTCCTTATGAGATGACCCGGAGTCTAAATACTTCAGTTATAAATTCATTGGGGTTTGTACTTGTGACAACTCAAATTTTTGATGTGGGAATTGTTTGTTGGTTTAGAATTATGCTTACAACGAAGTTCTTATTTCTAGAAGAGAAATTCTAAACCATCGAGCAAAACTCGTTCATCAAAATGGCGCCGTTGATGGGGAGTAGCAATTGTGTTATGTTATTGGTTATTGTATATATGTGAATATTGTGAATAGCTTAATTTTTGGATTGCTTGTTAGTTTTTGTTAGTTTTAGGACTTTGTTTCATTATTTCTTGTTAGCTTTTGTTTCTTATTTTTACTTTTCACTATGAATTCTCACTTTGGCCATGAGTGTGATTACAACTATGTTGTAGGAAATGGGAACTTCAATGAAGATGTGCATCAAGGATGGGATAACCATAGGTGGGAGGAGCCATATGCATATGATCAATCCTCTTGGCAACAACCTCCACCAATGCACTATGAAGAAGAGCCATTCTATGATGCATACCAATCCAATGGTTATGGTGAATCCCCTTGTGACTTCCAAGAACCACCACCATACACCTATGAGCCATATCCTCAACATAGCCATCAACCATTCTCACAAGCCACTTTTCACCAACCATCATCATATGACCCTAATCCATATCCATCTTACCAACAATCATATGAGCCATATGAACCACACATAGAGCCACCACCACTCCAACATCAACATTTTCAAGAACCATCCCCTCCATATTGTCACCAAGATGAACCACCTCCAATGTGTGAAAATTTTCAACCACAAGATGAACACCAATTTCCACCATAACCTCCCATGAAAGAATATTCATGCCCTTCAATCCAAGAGCCATATGATCCTACTCATGATATCCAAGAGGAGCAAGAGTTAAGGGATCATTTTAAGGAAGCATTGGATCAATTTCAAGCAACCATGGAGTGTGTTGTGCAACAAATGGAAAGAAAGGAAAATGTTGAACCACCACAACTCTACCAAGAAGAACCACCTTCCGACTATAATACCTTTCCCCCAAACAATGAACCCTCTCTTCCACCATCACCTCCCGATGAAGCCTCTATGCTAGAATTAAGGGATTTTGAATCTCATGTCTTAAGGCAACACGAGGAGGATGAAAAGAAATTTGAGGAGTTAAGAGCAAAAATGGCTATCATGGTAGAAGCCATTGGCAACATAGTTTCATTCCGCCTAAGCCTATGCGATCAAGGCACTTCCATTGTGGAATGTGGAGAAGCAACCAAGGAGCTTAGTAAGGGAGTGAACTTGAAGCTCCAAGGTGAAGAAGAGGAGTTAAAGCAAGTAATGCAACAAGAGGAAGAGGTAGAGATTATTGAACAAGAGGAAGAAGTGGTTGAAGACTTAGGAGATGCGGAACCACCTTGGGAGTCTAGGATTGAAGAAAACCTCTCCAAGATGATTGAATTTGATGCTAAAGAGGAATGTGCACAACCTCCAAGGCATATCTCTTATGAAGAATTGGATGGAATAGAGCAAGAATTGAGTCCCATTGGTGATGAAGATCAAGCATCAAGTGTTAGTGGTGAAGAATCCTTTGAGCATGAAGAACATTCTCTCGATGAAATGGAAAGTAATGTGGAGGTAAATGTCTCTTACCCTCCCATTTATGATTTGAGTAAGGGAAAAGGTTTAGATAAAATTATTGAACAAAGGATTGAAATTAAGAGATCTTGTGAAGAGGTGGAAGTCCTTAAAAAAAGGAGGATGGGAATTGAATACGCCTTGTCAAGACCCTTGGAATCACCTTTGCCTAGGTTGCCATCTACACCTTCATTTGAGTGGGTGAAACTCATTTCTATTATCTTTACTATCCCACTCGAATATGGCTTGCTTGAAACGGATGGTCAACTTAGAATGCTTTGTGGGATGAAGCGTAAAAGAAAGATATTTCGTGGTTGGCGTTGTAAGTCTAGGCTCATTATGGTTGAAGCTTCAAGGAGTAAAGGTTGGACTAGTGCTCAATTGGATGGGTCTAGGAGGATAGTTTGGTACTTCCATGAGAATTCATCTCTCTTGCCACCCGGAGAAAATCACCATGATCAACTCAAGGACGGGTGTGAAAATAAAGTGTTGGATCCCGGATCGCACAAGGAAGATCAACTTTGGGAGCCCGTGGGTTGTGAAGAACTCCATCAAAGCTTGGGGTTATTAACTTTGAATGATGAAGCACAATAGAAGTCCAAGCATTGGTGGGTGTTCAAAGATGGATTCAAGTACAAGCCACCTTGATGAAGAGCTCCCCATAAGTCCAACTTAAGGACAATAAAAAAAAGTGCTAGGTGGGAGACAACCCACCATGGTAACATCTTTCCCTTTTCTTCTTTGTAAATATTGGTAATTTAGATTTAATTTCATGTCTTGTTTGATTAGTTGAGTTTAATTGGGAGTCTAGTAGGTCAAATAAGGTTTCGTGATGTTTTGGTAGTTGTTTGGAGGTTGGGAATGCTTGGTTTGGTGCAAAGACATAGAAAAAAAAATTGAAAAACAGAGCACCAACCGCGCGTGCACGCACCTGGCGCGTACGCGCGCCTTAAGCATTTTCGACCATCCACGCGGACGCGCCATGTACGCGTACGCGTGGATTAAATTTTTCCATCCCTCCATACATTCACCCGAGAGTTGTGCCTGAAGTGTGCCAACTTGGTGCCCCAGGGCACGCGAACGCGTACCTTGCGTGTCTGCGTCGACTCTCTGCTTTGCCATGCACGCGACCGCGCACTGTGCACGTACGCGTCGATTCCATTTCATCAATCCACGTTCACGCGCACATGACGCTCATGCGTGGATTGCCCTGTTTCACTCACCTTCTTTTCTTCTCCTCTTTCCATTTCTTTTCTTCCTCTCTCTTCTCTTCTTTTCTTTTCCACTCTTAAAACATCATCCAATACCACCAAACATCATATAACACCATTTCTTTTAGTTAGTCAGTTGGGTTAATTTTTGTTTTCCATTATAAGTGTCGGATTACTAATCTTGTTTACCGTTTACTGCTGCTGCTTATTGATAGTATGTTAGTTTAACATCATTGTTGTTATTGTCATTGTTGGATTCCTTTATTGAGGTTGCAATTTATTACTTGATTTTGAATTTTCATGTTGAACATTTGTGAGCACCAAGTAAATGTTACATTGCCTTCATGCATCTTAACTCTTTGAATTGCATATTTTGGCCACCATGCATTCATCATCCATTGTTAGGCAATTGTATATTATCAATGCATTTTTTTAGGATGCTTGTTCTAAGTGACCATCACCTATTTTATGCATTGAGATTGTGGAATTGTGAGATTGGATCGAAAGCTTACCTAGCGACATATTTTTGAGCTTTCTAAGCTTTGTGGACCATGCTTGCTACGTGATTGATTTTCACTTCTATCTTCTTTTTCCTAAGCTCCATAGCATCCATGTGTTTCACCTCTATGTCACTTAGGTGTTGCAATAACTTCAACATGTGTCATTGATTATTGTGTGAGTTTCATATACCATTTTGTTCACTATATTTACTTACACATCAATCAATGTCCATGCATTATCCAATTTCACAATCGCTTAATTTTTGCTTGAACGCTTTTATGCTTCTTCACCACTTGTTGGGTTGTTTTAGCCTACAAGTCTTTTAAAGTATCTCAAGTACACTAGAATGAGTGAAATGCATGTTTTCTTGTGTATAATTGTGACATGATTTTTAAATACTAGGGTGTGAGTTCTAAACCGCATGCAAGTTAGGACCCACACACTTATTTTTCATTATTGTCACACCAATTCACTCACTCAATTCTAGTGATTTACCTCATTCCAACAATCCATGCTTCCTTGCTTGTGCATTTACTTGTCTTATTATCTCCTATTTTCTATGTTCAGAATGAATCATCATAAGCAAAAACGGAAGTAGGAGAAGAACACACAGCATCAGTTGACCTACCAACTGAAGGTAGCAACTAGGAAAGTCGCCGTACCCCCTTGCTCATCTTTGAGTGCACCGAGGACGGTGTAAACTTTTAAGTGTGGGGAGGTCGTCCGACCGCTCGGCATTTTTGGGTGACAAGTTTCTAATCCCAACATTTTTGCATTTCATTTTAGGATTTTTAGTTGCATTTTCTTATTTTGCATTTGTATATATTAAGCTTAGTCAAAATCATGATATTTTTCAAGGATTTTATCTATAGGGCACCCCACCCCAATTGATTGAAAATTTTTTTTTAGAACTTGCTTGAATTATATATTTTGTGGAACATGATTTTTGAGCTAAGAACACAAGCATGTGAGATTTGAGCCTAATTGTGTGGTTACATCATATATGACCACTTATTTTCATTCTTGTGTGCATTATTCTCTTCCTATGATTGTAATCCTTGATTTGTTTGATTCTTTATGTCCATTATTTTGTGTATACATGCATTTACATGATTGAGGCCATTGTTCAAATAGCTCACTTACCCAAATAAGCCTACCTTTTATCTTCCATTGATAATCAATTTGAGCCTATGCTTAACCCATTTGTTCTTAATTGTAGCACATTACAAGCCTAAGTGAAAAATAATAAATGTCCCTTGTTTGGATCTTTGATTAGCTTAGGCTAGTGAGAGTGTTTATCATTTGATTTTGGGAGAGTTGAAAACATTAGGTAGAGATAAAGGTGTGTTTACATTTTTTGTTGAAAAAAAAATCTTGGGAATTGGGTACACACTCATGTATTAATCATGTGTAAACCATATGCATTGATGTTCTTGTATATATTTTAGTTTGAAAAGAAAAATAAAAATGAGAAAAACATATATATATATATATATATATAAAGAAAAATATATAGAAAAGAAAGAAAAAGAAAAGCAATAAAAAGGAGACAAAGTGCCCCAAAGTGAAGTTCAATAATAATCAATGCATATGTGTGGTGATCAAAAAGAGAATGCATGAGTGTGAAAAAGTGAAGAATGGGTAGTTAGGTTTATTTAGAATTGTATAAGTTGTCATAGGTTATGTGAGAAGTTTAAGTTAATCAAAGATTCAAATCTCAAGCCCACTTGACCATATGCATCCTACCTTGACCCTAACCCCATTACAACCTATGGGAAAGTCCTCATGATATTTGTATGCATGCATGAATTAATTGTTGATTGTTAGATGAAAAACAAATCTTGGAAAGCATGATTAGGGGAGAACTGAGTGAATCAACCCCATACACTTGAGTGCCTAGAGCGGATACACATCCGGTGAGGGTTCGATCACTCAATTACATGTCTCCACCCATGATCATCTCTTTTCTTGCAAGTTTGTAAAATCTTTTTAATAATTCAATTCAATTGTGGGTTGAGTGATTGCTATTGCCTTAGTCCTTGTGTTTGTATATGTATTCTTGGAAATTGATTTATTTTGACTAAGTGGACGCATTCATGTAGATAGATTGCATATAGATAGGTTGCATATAGTTAGTTTGCATTGAATAAATGTTGATGTCCCTTTGCTTCTTTCTTGATTTTAGCATGAGGACATGCTTAGTTTAAGTGTGGGGAGATTTGATAAACCCTGATTTTGTGGTTTATCTTGTGTTTAATTTGGGGGATTTTATCAACTTTTCTCACATTTATTCAATGAAATAGCATGGTTTTGCAATTCTCCCTTGATTTATGCTTAAATGTGAAAACATGCTTTTTAGGCCCTAAAATTGGTGATTTTAATCCACTTTAATTCCATTCGATGCCTTGATGTGTTTGTTGAGTGATTTTAGGTTTATAAGGAAAGTATTGGACGGAAGAAGTGAGGAGAAAAGCATGCAAAGCGGGAGAACTCATGAAGAAATGAAGGAACCGTAAAGCTGTCAAGCCCGACCTCTTCGCACTCAATCGACCATAACTTGAGCTACAGAGGTCCAAACGAGGCGGTTCCAGTTGCGTTGGAAAGCTAACATCCGGGGCTTAGAAATGATATAAAATTTGTCATATGTTACTTCGCGCTCATGGGTGCGAGTGTGCCATGTACGCGTGCGCACCGATTCTGCCGTGGCCCACTTAGGTGAAATCGCCCCCAGCGATTTCTGAAGCACTTTGGGCCCAACTCAACTTATTTCTAATGCTATTTCATGCAGAATTAAAGCTTGGGCAAAGGGAGAGCAATTAGTTTTAGTCAACATGAGCCTTTAGTTAGTTTTCTAGAGAGAGAAGCTCCCTCTTCTCTCTAGAATTAGGTTAGGTTAATTTCCATCTTAGATCTAAGTTTAATTCATGCTTTGATTTAATTTTCTTTTATAATTCCTTGTTCCTCTACTCTTTCTCTCTTTAATTTTGTATCTCATTCATGTAATTCTCTACTTTTATGTTGATGCATTTTTGTTCTTCTATTTTCAATTCAATGCAATTTATGATTCATGTTCCTTTATTGTTGATTTGGATTTGTTGTTGTTTAATTCATTGCAATTGAGTAGTGTAGATTTACATTCCTTGTAATTTTACTATGCTTTCCTTGTATGCCTTCCAAGAGTTTGATAAAATGCTTGGAAGGATGTTAGAGTAGATTTTGAGCATTCTTGGCTTGGAAAGAGTAATTGGGCAATCTTGAGTCATGAAAACCCAACTTATGTTGGTGATCTAGAGTTGTTAGCTAATATTGTTTCCATTGACGCTAATCTTTTGCTAATTAAATTAGTAAGTCGATTAGGACTTTTGGATTGAGATTAGCTAGTCTCATTAGACTTTCTCCCTATTTGTTGGAGTTGACATAATGAGATAAATTCTTGTTTATATTTGTGACATGATTAATTAGTCTTGTTTGACATTCTCCCGATATGTGAGTTAACTAAATAAGATGAATTAATCATGCATGACTAGGATAGAAAGCCTATGATCTCAATTCATTGCCATGAATGTCTCTCTTTTTATTACTTGCTTTCTTTAATTACTTGCTCAATTTACTTTTCTTGTCTTTTTATTTTATTGCCCCTCTAATCAACCAAACCAATCAAAACCCCTTTATAGCCAATAATTGACCACTTCATTGTAATTCCTTGTGAGACGACCCGAAGTCTAAATACTTCGGTTATAAATTCATTGGGGTTTGTACTTGTGACAACTCAAATTTTTGATGTGGGAATTGTTTGTTGGTTTAGAACTATACTTACAACGAAGTTCTTATTTCTAGAAGAGAAATTCTAAACCATCGAGCAAAACTCGTCATCAACAAGCAAAAGAAAAATATTTACAATAACCAATAATAAGGCACACGTTAGCAGTTCCCCGACAACGGTACCATTTTGATGAGTGAGATTTTTGCCAGTAAAGAATATCATAAAAACAGTCGCGTTGTAGATATAGTTTCCAAACCAACAAAAATCCCTTTCGTGCAAACGTTTTGGTTGTCACAAGTAACAAACCCCTTTTTAAATTGATAACTGAGTATTCAAACCTTGGGTCGTCTTCTCAAGGAACTGCAAGGAAGTATGTTCTTATTATTGGTTATGGAGATTGTAAAATTGGGGTTTCAAGAATGAAGAACGAGTAATTTAATGACAAGTAAATTAAATGGCAATTGAAAATAGATAAATATTGTAAAGCAAACTCTTGGTAAGGTATGAGAAATTAGAGGTCCTATCCTAGCTATCCTTATCAATGATGATGATGGTTGAATCCTAATTCCACTTTGTTAACCTTTACTAAGATAAAGGAAGGTCAAGGGATTAATTGGTTTGATCTTCGAATCCTATTTATTTCCTAAGAAAAGATTGGGATTATGGAAGTTCAATTCAATTAACAAAGATAACAATTATCAATTATGCTGTTGAATTGGATAACTCCTGAGTTACTGATTTCTTAACCAAGACCAAAAGGAGAAAAATAAATCTACTTGGAATGAAAATGTCTTCAGAGTAAAAATAACAATAGCATGAATAAGAGTAATCAATATTAAACTGAAATACCTCAAATAATCATTAATAAAAGAGTAATCTGTAACATGAAAGGATTCATAAAGTAGCTTGCAAAAGTAAATAAAAGGAATATTGAACCTGATCAAAAGAGATAATCCTGAAAGTGAATAAAAATCCTAAATCTAAATCCTAATCCTAAAGAGAGAGAGAGAGAGAGAATCTCTCTCTAAACTAAATCTAATTCATGGAAAGTGGAAATTGGCGAGCTCTCCTTGAATGGATGCATTTTCTCACTTCATAACCTCTGGTCTATGCCTTCTGGACTTGGATTTGGGCCAAAAAGGGCTTCAAAAATCGCTGGGAGCGTTTTCTGCAATTTCTGGTGCGTGGCCTCTGTCACGCGTCCGCGTGGGTCATGCGACCGCGTCATATTCGTTCTGCTTAAGGCGCGCGGTCGCGTTAGTCATGCGGCCGCGTCGCTGTTGATTCGCGCTTGGCACGCGATCGCGTCGTCCATGTGATCGCGTGGATGCCTAGTTTCTTCAAGGACTCCGTTTTGTGCTTTCCTTCCATTTTTGTATGTTTTCTTTCCATCCTTTGAGTCATTCCTGCCTTAGAAGATCTAAAACTTCTCAACATACTAATCACGGCATCGAATGGAAATAAAGGTAATTAAAATAATTAATTTTAAAGCATAGGAAACATGTTTTTCACATACATCACATAATAAGGAAGGAGAAGTAAAACCATGCAATTAATATGAATAAGTGGGTGAAGGATTGAATAAATCACTCAAATTAAGCACAAAATATATCATAAAATATGGGTTTATCAGAGGTCCAGGCTGACCTCGCATCTGTGAATGGGAGACCCAGTATGCAAACCTATTTTCAACAGTTAGAGAGGAGTGCTGCCAATGTTTACACCCTATCAATATTTTATATGTTCGAACCAATCCTTGTATGGACTGCATCAATGAAGATAATAAATATGAGGCAAACTGGCTCTTATGTGATTTACTCTATCAGTTTGGACCGAACGCCAAATGAGATGTGGCGTGTATTCTGTTGTGACATTGAGATGGAATTCAATTGTTCATGTATGAGAATGGAATCATTTGGCATACCTTGTGAACACATAGTTTGCGTCTTGGTGCATGAAGATATAGAAGAGTTTTCAAGGTCATTAGTCTTGCCTCGGAGGACCAAGATTGCCAAAGTAGGTTTGCAAAATGCGGTCAGATTTTATTGGGATTCTTTGATGCTTAGTCAATACGGTTGTTTGATGGATTGGTTTAGACAACTAGCCAACTTTGCTTGCCGAGATAACGAGAGATTTATCTTTACATGGGAAATGGCTATGAATTTGTTGAAATAATTTAAGGAAGAAGATGCTGCACAAAAAGAGTTGGTCAATGATGCAGATAGTGTAAGAGATGATGCGCAAGTGAATGCTTCTGGAGCTGGGCTTGCAACCAATGATCTGGGACATAGCATGCCAATGGACCCAAGAAAATGTAGGACAAAAGGGGGGCTTCACAGTCCAATAAAAGAAAACATCGATGTAGACAGTGTGGCATGGAGGGCCATAATCGAACAACTTGTCGTGTTTGTCGCGGAATTTCATGGTTAGAAGGCCGTGGAAATGACACATTTGGTAATGACTTGGATGATCACATGAACATTGAAGATGATTCACTAGTAAGTATTTTTACCAATGAGGTATGACAAAGTTTTAATTGCTGCTTATTAGCTAATACTAATGATATTATATTGCTGATATTGTAGGTATATGATGAGAATGTTTTGTATAGTAGCAATGAAGTGCTGTAATAAGGTATAGTTAATGGTTTAAGTTTCTGGTATTCTCTAATTTTTATTTTATTTAGGATTGGTGTAATTTTTAATTTATTTTTGTTATATTTAATCTTATTGGAATTTAGTTTTTGCGATGGTTGTTGTTGTTCGTGTTTATGACTAAAGGTTGAGGTTTGTACTCTTGTTATGGCTTGATGCTAGTTTATGGCGAATCCTTTCATGGTTCTTTTGCCTTCAAGTAGTGATTACCAAGAAGAGTTCATACAGTTTTAGCAAAGACTCGAAATTCATCCCAAAAAGACATCGGGTGGAGTGAGGGGCTCATTCGGTAGTGGTAGTGATTGCTAATTCATAGTTGGGTAAATCCAATTGGGGACTTTGCTTTGCATTCTCTTTGGTGTATCATTGAATTGACTCTGAACTGGACCAAAATCCATGTTATTGACACCCATTCTTAGGATAATATTTGAGGCATTACACTTTATTGGTGGATCCAAACTGTTCTAGAAGTTTAATCCTGTTGTCCATTGAATAGAATCATGTAGATTACATTATCTGGTTTGCATATATTGGGAGTTGCAGCATTCTTTGGCTATAGCTAGTCCGCTGTTTTGTGGCATCCAAAGCCTCTATTTGCAGTTCTCTGCTGTCCAATTCTCTTATGCTATAGTTACATTAGGTTAACCTTTAACCTTTAGTCACCTCCTTCACAATCAACAAACACCATTTTGCACAATTGATTGCTATCCTTCGTGTTAAAACTTTCCTCGTTCCCTTGTGTTTCAGACCTTTCGGCTCAGCCTAGTGTGCTTCGTGCATCATCCGAGATTATTATAATGTGAAGCATTTGCTCTTTTATTCCATCATAGAAATAAAAAAAGAAAAATTCGCTATCCTTCATCTGTTAGTGGATTTGTTGTGTTCTTTGTCACATTGATCTATTCAAATATTATGTTTGCTACATGTTAGACTATTTCTATTTACTATTATGAACTAAAGTTTGAAGTCCTGCTTGGCTTTTCTTCTTCTGATAGTGGATATCAAGATTCGGAACCTAAACTTTGGTTCTCTAATATTTGACAACAGTGAAATTGGTGGGATTTTTACCTTTTTATTTGATGAATTAGAGCTTTACTATGCATAGTAAATAATGTAAATGTCATTGTAATAATGTGTGTACTTAGGCAGTTTTTGTTCTTACCTTTTTTTCCTGTAACAATTCTTCTAGGACTGTGATGCAATTTCGGTAATGAAGGCTGGCAAGCTAAGGTTCTCGAAACCTAATAAATATTGGGTTGAAAGTTCTTAGAAAAGGGTGAGTGTGATCTTGTTGTTTGATGTTATATATGTATCTGTAAAGGCATATCTTCTGAATTTTCATGTTTAATCCTTAGAATGATGATTGCCCTGTATTATTGGTTCACTTCATTTTGGGATTTTTATTTTGTATACTTTCTCTATTTTTATCAAACATTGCTATACTTTATGGTAGAAAATCAAGCATGTGTTTCTTTAGTTACAGCGATTTGTAGAAAGAGTATTAAGCCGGTTCATCTATTATGGTTGTAATTCCATTTATCAGTGTCAAATTTTATTTTTGTTGTACTTGAAGTTCATTATTTGTATGAAATTTGTGTACAACTTTCTGTCTTGCTTGCTTTGGATATTTTTTTATCATGCTTTGGAGTTTCAGGTGTTTTGGTTTCATCTGAATCATGCTTAACTGTGGCTAGATGTCTTTCTAAATTAACTGATCCAATTCCATGCTTGCTGATTGCAGTAACATTTCCTCTTAAAATTTGTGTGCTGAGAACTAGTGAGGATTTTCTTGAAGTGCCCTCAAATCCCGAATAAGAGGACTAATGTCAAAGGTCCTATTGAGACGAAGCATCAAGCCGAAGAAGTAAGATTGTTCTGTCAAATAAAAGTGAGCCAAAACAGAATTTGCAGCTAATTGATTTTGTAGCGCAGCTCAGAGACTGAGTAGGGAGTAAAAGCCTAGCTCTTCTAATTTATACATTAGATAAAGATAATTACTTAATTTTTATTTTGATTGTAAAATTGTAAAACTTTAATAAAATTGTATTTGTCCCAAAACTATACATAAGTACCCTCTTGAATAGTACATGACAGTATGATAGGATTACTTACCATTTCTTATTTTGGTGAGGCAGAAAAACTACAAAAGGGCTCAAATTCTATAGCAAGGGCATCAGCCCAACGAATTCGGTGCATGCCAAAAGGTGCTTTTAATAAAATTAACATTGGGAGAGTACTTCTTTATCAAGTTGTATCTTATTTATTATTTTTTATATAACACAATAAATAAATATAATATTATAATTCAATGATTAAATATAAGAGATAAATATGAAAAAGAAAAAAAAAGCTAAAGTATTCCAATTCTTTTTATATATAAGTATATATTATCTTTTTCTTTTCCGAAAAAATTATCTTAGATTTAGGATAAATAAAATTTTAACATGAAAATAAGGAAGAAAAAAGCTCTCCTTTTTTTTAATTATGGAAATAAAGAAGTGTGACCAAAATTTTCTTAATTTTTCTCAATGTTATTCCGGAGTTTGGGCCATTTTTCAAACAAACTTCTTTATAAGCTCTTAGCCTTTTGTGGATTTTGGAGCCATTTTTCTAAACTGACTTTGATATGGGCTTTTAGGCTTTTGAGATTCTATTAAGAAAGGACTTCTGAGACCGCGTTGAACTCTATGATTCGATTTATCCACAGGGTGTGCATATGATTTTTATCATCTTTGATTTACTTGTAATTCAATGGATTAAAGAAAGATTTAATTATTTTATTAGTCTTATAGTTTTATCAAATTTTTAATTAGGTTTTTATATAATTCTTTTAATTGAATTCTTATACTACTTTTAATTTTAGAATTAGGTCATCAGAAAGGAAGAACCATATAATCGAATAATGAGCATGATTAGTGAATGAATCATTATTATCTAAATTTCAAGATTTCAAGTAATTTTGTTGTTTTAGTTGTGAAATATATATTATACAGTTTATTTTTTTATTTTAATGAAGAAGAGCTCATCATAAAAAAATTGAACAAAAATGAGGTAAATAGCACTGATGATTTTGAGTTTTACTTCAGAATTATAAGTTCTTAATAGGATAACAAAAAAGTGATACACAACGAGAGAAATAAAAAAAACATAATTAATAAATTCGTCTATTTTAGTAAGTCTAACAAGAAGACATAAATAATTCTTCCCAATTTCAGTAAAGATGCCATGGGTGTATCATAAGCCACCATAATTGAAATCTCTCGTTAACATCTGCACGTATCTTAAATCCAATGCTAAATACATTCTACTCCTTTCCTCATGCAGCTGTAATTTATTTTACTAAACGTTAACACCTCTATTAGTGTAATTAAAGAGCGAAATTCTCTATATTAAAAGTTACCTTCGGGGGACCACAGGAGTGAATTCCTGTTGCACATCCATCCATTGCATAACCCATACAGCTGAATCATTGTTGTGTGAAAACGTATCATGTAATACAACATAAGGTTGTCGAAAGCAATATATATATATATATATATATATATATATATATATATATATATATAACCAACAATTTGAATAATTACCTATTTGTGCACCTAGGAATACCTATTGCCCTACGGACTTCCCAACCCTCGAAACTCACTATTTTTTGTATACCACATTCTGCATACTTTTCTGAAAATATTATTTCAGAAAGAGCCACTCTCTGTAATCAGAATATTGTGCTTTATTATTTGGAGTAATGTTATTATTAGCTTTGTTTCTATAGTAGGAGAACTTACTATATTTCTAATATGATGCTTGCGTGGTTCATCATCTTCAACCTTACAGTGAGAGTCTAAATGATAAAGTGTTTTGTCAGGAATGCTCATTACTATTAGATACCATTGATCATTCTCTTTGATTGGGACATATATCTGTATAACAAATAGGATGTAATATGTATAAGTATAAGTTTGAGTACTTTTTATTATAATAAAAATATTCCAATAATTAATGAGAACTTACAAATTGAAGGTCACGGGTTGGTGGCATATAATGTGCATATTTTTTCAGTAGGTCATGATCCTCCATATGTAACGACACGTCATCCTAGGTATGTTTGAGCACAATGGTTATTTATTTTACTTAGTTAAAATGAGGAAATCAAGATTTTGACTTACCACAAATGATGGTGGAATAAGGGACCAAACATTTTTTAATTTGGTCATGCTAATATTTGATATTATCTTCAGTGCCATTAGCTTTATTACCAGTTCAGACACTTGCTTTCCAGGTACGAGACAGAACAGATCTTCTCTAGTTGCAGTTGTATCGTGAATATGAAACAAATCCTCTCTAACACAAAGCCAACATGTCAGCCACAGAGATAACTAAAATTTAAAATAAAAGATAACAAAAAAATGCTCACGCTATATCATTATCAGTAGCAAAGATGTACATAGCCACATTGACCAAATCCTCACTCAACCTCATATCTTGTGGTGGTTTGAATGAACAGTTAAGATTCTACAAAAAACATAAAGGTTATCCATAATATACGTATTTGAATACTATGCCAATAAATTATTTTTAACCAAATCAAATACTTTTAGGATAGAAGTTGACTTGAAAGCCATTTTTTTTTTGTTTCACAAAGGTTGTTAACCGTGCATTGTTTATGGTGAAAGTTAAAGGCCCTTTGCGTACTCTAGTTTCTGCCATCTTGCTTGATAGTTGACCTTTGTGCTCAAATTTTAGCATTTTAGTTGGTCGTGCAAATGCTATGTTTTGGATAGATGGTAGATTATTAACTCTTGCCAATTTGTCCTTTTACCTTACAAATGTACTCGGATGTTCTTGCACAGTTTTATTAGCTTTGCTATTACTTTGAAAATCCAATCTTGACTTTGGCTTCGATTTTTCTTCTCCATCCAGGTATGTTTGCGTCCCTTTGTAGAACGATGGTGGCAGATTGTGCAAAATTCATAAACATACTATATTCGGACTTTACTTGAAACGGACACGAGTTTTTCTTTGTTACATCACCACAGGATTTATTCTTCATCTCATATAGGTCTGTTGGTGCACGAAATCGTGATCGTTCATTCCTTGGTAACGGCGCTAAAAACTTAATACGCACGTTCATAATCTTAATTCTTTGTCACAACGTCACACAACTAACCAGCAAGTGCACTGGGTCATCCAAGTAATAAACCTTACCTGAGTAAGGGTCGATCCCACGGAGATTGTCGGCTTGAAGCAAGCTATGGTCATCTTGTAAATCTCAGTCAGGTGGATTCAAATGGTTATGGAGTTTAAGATATTCAAAAGATAAATAAAACATAAAATATGATAGAGATACTTATGTAATTCATTGGTGAGAATTTCAGATAAGCGTATGAAAGATGCTTTGTTCCTCCTGAACTTCTGCTTTCCTATTGTCTTCATCCAATCATTCATACTCCTTTCCATGGCAAGCTGTATGTTGGGCATCACAGTTGTCAATGGCTACTTCCCGTCCTCTCAGTGAAAATGGTCCAAAATGCGCTGTCACCACACGGCTAATCATCTGTCGGTCCTCGATCATGCTGGAATAGGATTCAGTAATTCTTTTGCGTCTGTCACTACGCCCAGCACTCGCGAGTTTGAAGCTCGTCACAGCCATCCCTTCCTAGATCCTACTCGGAATACCACAGACAAGGTTTAGACTTTCCAGATCTCAAGAATGGCTGCCAATAATTCTAGCCTATAACACGAAGACTCTGATCGTAAATCAGGAGGCTAAGAAATATGCATTCAAGCTTGTTTTCATGTAGAACAGAAGTATTTGTCAGGCACGTGTTCATAGGTAAGAATGGTGATGAGCGTCACATAATCATCACATTCATTATGTTCTTGTGTGTGAATGAATATCTTAGAGAAGAAATAGTACTTTGCATTAATTCATGAGGAACAACAGAGCTCCACACCTTAATCTATGGTGTGTAGAAACTCTACCGTTGAAAATACATAAGTGATAATGGTCCAGGCATGGCCGAATGGCCAGCCTCCCAAAGAGGGTTCAATCATCAAAACATGATCAAAAGATGTAAAAACAATAGTAAAAAGTTCTATTTATACTAAACTAGTTACTAGGGTTTACAGAGATAAGTAAATGATGTAGAAATCCAGTTCCGAGCCTACTTGGTGTGTGCTTGGGCGGAGCATTGAGCTTTCATGTGTAGAGACTCTTTTTGGAGTTGAACGCCAGTTTGTAACTTGTTTCTGGCGTTTAACTCTGCTTTGCAACTTGTTTCTGGCGTTTAATGCTAGAATAGGGCAGAAAGCTGGCGTTAAACGCCAGTTTACGTCATCTAAACTCGGGCAAAGTATGGACTAAAATATTGCTGGAAAGCCCTGGATGTCTACTTTCCAACGCAATTGAGAGCGTGCCATTTGGACTTCTATAGCTCCAGAAAATCCCCTTTGAGTGTAGGGAGGTCAGAATCCAACAGCATCTGCAGTCCTTCTTCAACCTCTGAATTTGATTTTTGCTCAAGTCCCTCAATTTCAGCCAGAAATTACCTGAAATCACAAAAAAACACACAAACTCATAGTAAAGTCTAGAAATGTGATTTTTATTTAAAAACTAATAAAAATATACTAAAAACTAATTAAATCATACTAAAAACTATATAAAAACAATGCCAAAAAGCGTATAAATTATCCGCTAACCACAACACCAAACTTAAATTGTTGCTTGTCCCCAAGAAACTGAAAATCAAATATGATAAAAGGAAGAGAATATACTATAAATCCCAAAGTATCAATGAAACTTAGCTCCAATTAGATGAGCGGGACTAGTAGCTTTTTGCCTCTGAATAGTTTTGGCATCTCACTTAATCCATTGAAGTTCAGAATGATTGGCATCTATAGGAACTTAGAATTTTAGATAGTGTTATTGATTCTCCTAGTTCAGTATGTTGATTCTTGAACACAGCTACTTTATGAGTCTTGGCCGTGGCCCTAAGCACTTTGTTTTCCAGTATTACCACCGGATACATAAATGCCACAGACACATAACTAGGTGAACCTTTTTAGATTGTGACTCAACTTTGCTAGAGTCCCCAATTAGAGGTGTCCAGGGTTCTTAAGCACACTCTGTTTTTGCTTTGGACCTTGACTTTAACCTCTTAGTCTCAAGCTTTTCACTTGACACCTTCACGCCACAAGCACATGGTTAGGGACAGCTTGGTTTAGCCGCTTAGGCCAGGATTTTATTCCTTTGGGCCCTCCTATCCATTGATGCTCAAAGCCTTGGATCCCTTTTACCCTTGCCTTTTGGTTTTAAGGGCTATTGGCTTTTTGCTCTTGCCTTTTGGTTTAAAGAGCTCTTGGCTTTTTCTGCTTGCTTTTTCTTTTTCTTTCTTTTTTTTTTCGCCAATTTTCTTTTCCTTTTTTTTCGCAAGCTTTTGTATTCACTGCTTTTTCTTGCTTCAAGAATCAATTTTATGATTTTTCAGATTATCAGATAACATTTCTCCTTGTTCATCATTCTTTCAAGAGCCAACAATTTTAACATTCATAAACAACAATTTCAAAAGACATATGCACTGTTCAAGCATTCATTCAGAAAACAAAAAGTATTGTCACCACATCAAAATAATTAAACTAATTTCAAGGATGCATTCGAAACCATGTACTTCTTGTTCTTTTGTTTTTAGAACATTTTTCATTTAAGAGAGGTGATGGATTCATAGGACATTCATAGCTTTAAGACATAGACACTTAAACACTAATGATCATGTAATAAGGACACAAACATAAATAAAACATAAGGCTCAAAAACCAAAAAACAGAGAAATAAGAACAAGGAGATTAAGGAACAGGTCCACCTTAGTGAGGGTGGCGTCTTCTTCCTCTTGAAGACCCAATGGTGTTCTTGAGCTCCTCTATATCTCTTCCTTGCCTTTGTTGCTCCTCCCTCATAGCCCTTTGATCTTCTCTAATCTCATGGAGAATCATGGAGTGCTCTTGGTGCTCCATCCTTAGTTGTCCCATGTTGGAACTTAATTCTCCTAGGGAAGTGTTGATTTGCTCCCAATATTTTTGTGGAGGAAAGTGCATCCCTTGAGGCATCTCAGGGATTTCATGGTGAAGAATTTCCTCATGCTCTTGTTGAGGTCCATGATCTCTTGTTTGCTCCATCCTTTTCTTAGTGATGAGCTTTTGAGATGAATCTCTCCATCTCTCATGACTCAGAGGTGGAAGCTTTTGCCTTCCCTTTCCTCTTTCTAGAGGTTTCTCTGGCCTTAAGTGTCATAAATGGTTATGGAAAAACAAAAAGCAATGCTTTTACCACACCAAACTTAGAAGGTTTACTCGTCCTCGAGCAAAAGAAGAGAAGAGGGAGTAGAAGAAGAAGAAAATAGATGAGATGGAGAGGTGTGAGTGGTTCGGCCAAGGGGGTTTTAGGTGGTTAGGATGTGTGAAAAGGAAGGAGTGATGGTTTGAATTTGAGTGGGTGGGTGCAGGTGGGTTGTATGATGGTTTTGGAGGAGTAACAGAGGTGATTGGTGGAGGTTATTTCGGGGAACAGTGTTATGGAAATGTGTGAGGAGGAGAGAAGAAGAGAGGTGGGGTAGGTGGGGATCCTGTGGGGTCCACAGATCCTGAGGGGTCAAGGACTTATCATCTCTGATCCATTTAAGGGTGTAAACACCCTTAGAGTGCAATCATGGCATTTAACGCCAGATTGCTGCTTGTTTCTGGCGTTTAACGCCACTTCCATGCTCTGTTCTGGCGTTAAACACCATTCTGGTGCTTGTTTCTGGCGTTTAACGCCAGCTTGATGCTTTTTTCTGGCGTTAAATGCCAGTTTGATGCTCTTTACTGGCGTTTAAACGCCGGTAAGTTCTTCCTCCAGGGTAAGCTATTTTTAATGCTGTTTTTCATTCTATTTTTGATTTTTCAGTAGTTTTTGTGACTTCACATGATCATCAACATAAAATAGCAATGGAAAATAAATAGATATAATTAAATAACATTGGGTTGCCTCCTAACAAGCGCTTCTGTAAATTCAATAGCTTGACAGTGAGCTCTCATGGAGCCTTACAGATGTTCAGAGCATTGTTGGGACCTCCCAACACCAAACTTAGAGTTTGAATGTGGGGGTTCAATAGCAAACTTAGAGTTTGGTTGTGGCCTCCCAATACCAAACTTAGAGTTTGACTGTGGAGGCTTTGGTTGACTCTGCAGTGAGAGAAGCTTTTCATGCTTCCTCTCCATGGTTACAGAAGGAGATCCTTGAGTTTTAAACACAAAGTTGTCCTCATTTAGTTGAAGGACCAATTCTCCTCTGTCCACATCAATCACAGCTTTTGCTGTGGCTAGGAAGGGTCTTCCAAGGATGATGGATTCATCTTCATCCTTCCCAGTGTCTAGGATTATGAAATCAGCAGGGATGTAAAAGCCTTAACCTTTACTAACACGTCCTCTACTAGTCCATAAGCCTGTTTCATTGATTTGTCTGCCATCTCTAGTGATATTCTTGCAGCTTGTACCTCATAGATTTCCAGTTTCTCTATTACAGAGAGTGGCATGAGGTTTATCCCTGACCCAAGGTCACACAGAGCCTTCTCAAAGGTCATGGTGCCTATGGTACAAGGTATGAAGAACTTTTCGGGATCCGATTTCTTCTGAGGCAATGTCTACCTTATCAATGCACTGAGTTCATTGGAGAACAAAGGGGGTTCATCCTCCCAAGTATCATGATCAAATAAACTGGCATTCAACTTCATGATGGCTCCTAGATATTTAGCAACCTGCTCTTCACTGATGTCTTCATCCTCTTCAGAGGAAGAATAGTCATCAGAGCTCATGAATGGTAAAAGGAGGTTCAATGAAATCTCTATGGTCTCTAGATGAGCCTCAGATTCCTTTGGTTCCTCAAAGGGAAACTCCTTATTGGTCAGTGAACGTCCCAGGAGGTCTTCCTCACTAGGATTTACGTCCTTCTCCTCCTCTCTGGGTTCGGCCACACCAAGTAAGGTAATGGCCTTGCACTCTCTTTTTGGATTCTCTTCTGTATTACTTGGAAAAGTACTAGGAGGAGTTTCAGTGACTCTTTTACTCAACTGGCCCACTTGTGCCTCCGAATTTCTAATGGTGGACCTTGTTTCATTCATGAAACTTATAGTGGCCTTATATAGATCAGAGACTATGTTTGCTAAGCTAGATGGATTCTGCTCAGAATTCTCTATCTGTTGCTGAGTGGATGATGGAAAAGGCTTGCTATTGCTAAACCTGTTTCTTCCACCATTATTAAAGCCTGGTTGAGGCTTTTGTTGATCCTTCCATGAGAAATTTGGATGATTTCTCTATGAAGGATTATAGGTGTTTCCATAGGGTTCACCCATGTAATTCACCTCTGCTATTACAGGGTTCTCAGGATCATAAGCTTCTTCTTCAGAAGATGCCTCTTTAGTACTATTGGATGCAGCTTGCAATCCATTCAGACTCTGAGAAATCATATTGACTTGCTGAGTCAATATTTTGTTCTGAGCCAATATGGCATTCAGAGCATCAATTTCAAGAACTCCTATCTTTTGAGGCGTCCCATTACTCACAGGATTCCTTTCAGAAGTGTACATGAACTGGTTATTTGCAACCATGTCAATGAGTTCCTGAGCTTCTGCAGGCATTTTTTTAGGTGAATGGATCCACCTGCAGAATGGTTGGTGCACGAAATTGTGATCATCAACAATGGCGCCAAAGACTTGGAGCTCTCAAACGTGAATCACACTTTGTCACAATTCCGCACAACTAACCAACAAGTGCACTGGGTCGTCCAAGTAATACCTTACGTGAGTAAGGGTCGATCCCACGGAGACTATCGGCTTGAAGCAAGCTATGGTCATCTTGTAAATCTCAGTCAGGAAGATTCAAATGGTTATGGAGGATTGACAATTAAAGATAAATAAAACATAAAATAAAGATAGAGATAGAGATACTTATGTAATTCATTGGTAGGAATTTCAGATAAGCGTATGAAGATGCTTTGTTCCTCCTGAACCTCTGCTTTCCTATTGCCTTCTTCCAATCATTCATACTCCTTTCCATGGCAAGCTTTATGATGGGCATCACCGTTGTCAATGGCTACTTCCCGTCCTCTGAGTGAAAATGTTCTACGCATGCTATCACCGTACGGCTAATTATCTGTCGGTTCTTGATCATGTTGGAATAGGATCCATTGATCCTTTTGCGTCTGTCACACGCCCAACACTCGCGAGTTTGAAGCTCGTCATAGTCATCCCTTCCCAGATCCTACTCAGAATACCACAGATAAGGTTTAGACGTTCTGGATCTCAGGAATGGCCGCCAATAATTCTAGCCTATACCAGGAAGGTTCTAATCTTAGATTAGAAACCCAAGAGATACACATTCAAGCTTGTTTGCATGTAGAACGGAAGTGGTTGTCAGGCACGCGTTCATAGGTGAGAATGGTGATGTGTGTCACATAATCATCACATTCATCATGTTCTTGGGTGCAAATGAATATCTTGGAGAAGAAATAGACTTGAGTTGAATAGAAAAATAATAGTACTTTGCATTAATTCATGAAGAACAGCAGAGCTCCACACCTTAATCTATGGTGTGTAGAAACTCCACCGTTGAAAATACATAAGAACAAAGGGTCTAGGCATGGCCGAATGACCAGCCTCCCAAGGAGGGTTCAATCATCAAAACATGATCAAAAGATGATCAAAAGATGATCAAAAGATGAAAATACAATAGTAAAAGGTCCTATTTATAGAAAACTGGTAGCCTAGGGTTACAGAAATAAGTAATTAATGCAGAAATCTTCTTCCGGGCCCACTTGGTGTGTGCTTGGGCTGAGCATTGAAGCTTCCATGTGTAGAGACTTTTCTTGGAGTTAAACACCAGCTTTTGTGCCAGTTTGGGCGTTTAACTCCAGCTTTTGTGCCAGTTCTGGCGTTTTGACGCCAGAATTCTTAAGCTGACTTGGAACGCCGGTTTGGGCCATCAAATCTCGAGAAAAATATGGACTATTTTATATTGCTGGAAAGCCCAGGATGTCTAATTTCCAACGCAATTGAGAGCGTGCCAATTGGGATTCCGTAGCTGCAGAAAATCCACTTTGAGTGCAGGGAGGTCAGAATCCAACAGAATCTGTAGTCCTTTTTCAGCCTCTGAATCAGATTTTTGCTCAGGTCCCTCAATTTCAGCCAGAAAATACCTAAAATCACAAAAAAAATACACAAACTCATAGTAAAGTCCAGAAATGTGAATTTTAAATAAAAACTAATAAAAATATAATAAAAACTAACTAAAATATACTAAAAACATACTAAAAATAATGCCAAAAAACATATAAATTATCCGCTCATCACAACACCAAACTTAAATTGTTGCTTGTCCCCAAGCAACTAAAAATCATATAAGATAAAAAGAATAGAATGTACAATGAATTTCAAAAATATCTATGAAGATCAGTATTAATTAGATGAGCGGGGCTTTTAGCTTTTTGCTTCTGAACAGTTTTGGCATCTCACTTTATCCCTTGAAGTTCAGAATGATTGGCATCTATAGAAACTCAGAATCCAGATAGTGTTATTGATTCTCCTAGTTAAGTATGTTGATTCTTGAACACAGCTACTTTATGAGTCTTGGCCGTGACCCAAAGCATTTTGTCTTCCAGTATTACCACCGGATACATAAATGACACAGACACATAACTGGGTGAACCTTTTCAGATTGTGACTCAGCTTTGCTAGAGTCCCCAATTAGAGGTGTCCAGAGATCTTAAGCACACTCTTTTTACTTTTGGACCACAACTTTAACCGCTCAGTCTCAAGTTTTCACTTGACACCTTCACGCCACAAGCACATGGTTAGGGACAGCTTGGTTTAGCCGCTTAGGCCAGGAATTTATTCCTGTGGGCCCTCCTATCCACTGATGCTCAAAGCCTTGGATCCTTTTTTATTTTACCCTTGTCTTTTGGTTTAAAGGGCTATTGGCTTTTTCTGCTTGCTATTTCTTTCTCTTTTTTTTCGCATATATCCTTTTTTTGTGCAAGCTTTTCACTGCTTTTTCTTGCTTCAAGAATCAATTTTATGATTTTTCAGATTATCAAATAACATTTCTCCTTTTCCATCATTCTTTCAAGAGCCAACAATTTTAACATTCATGAATCAACAGTATCAAAAATATGCACTGTTCAAGCATTCATTCAGAAAGACAAAAGTATTGCCACCACATCAAAGTAACTAAACTGTTATAAAATTCGAAATTCATGAACATCTTTTTCTTTTTCAATTTAAAACATTTTTCATTTAAGAAAGGTGATGGATTCATTTTCATTGCTTTAAGGCATAGACACTTAGACACTAGTGATCATGTAATAAAGACACAAACATAAATAAATATAAAGCATAAAAATTCGAAAAACAGAAAATAAAGAACAAGGAGATTAAAGAACGGGTCCACCTTAGTGATGGCGGCTTGTTCTTCCTCTTGAAGATCTTATGGAGTGCTTGAGCTCCTCAATGTCTCTTCCTTGCCTTTGTTACTCCTCTCTCATGGTTATTTGGTCTTCTCTAATTTCATGAAGGAGGATGGAATGCTCTTGGTGCTCCACCCTTAGTTGTCCCATGTTCACTACAAGAAAACACGTCTATTGCCACGTTTTTAAAGCGTGGCGAAAAGCTGAAAAAAGTGTGGCGATAGCTTTTCGCCACGCTTTTTAAGCTACCGCCACGCTTTTGAAAGGGTGACCTATCAAAGGGTGGCGGTTGCTCTATCGCCATGCTTTTTGCAGCCTATTGCCACGCTTTTTGTTTGCCACGCTTTTTTACAAACCGCCACTTGTAAAAGCGTGGCTGTAGGTGGGAAATACGGCCACGCTTTTAAAGCGTGGCGATAGGTAGAGATATGGCCACGCTTTTGAAGCGTGGCGATAGGGAGAGATACGGCCACGCTTTTGAAGCGTGGCGATAGGGAGAGATACGGCCACGCTTTTGAAGCGTGGCGATAGGGAGATATACGGCCACGCTTTAAAAGCGTGGCGAAAGGCTTGTTAAATTAAAAAAAAAATTTCTTTTTCTTACTTGATCTTAATTACTACACAATATAAATTTTCAATCCTTTTTTATTACCAAACCTATAAATATAGTATGCAATTTTTGTTGCAAGACAATTTTTATTAGTGACATAATTTTTGCTTTAATTATTTTATACAGTAATAAACTAATATTCAAATACAAAATAAATTTCAAGTTCAAATTCCAAAACTAAAAATGGTAGAAAAATACAGAAACAATACAACTTAAACACTAAGTCCTTTGTTGTTCTTTCTTCCTCTAGCCCTCTTAAACTTCCTTCCCTTAGATCGTACATAAGGCTTGGTATGGCTGTGAGGAACACTAGGACCAGGATCAAAATGTTTCACAGCTTCCCTGAAATAGCAAAATCAACAAGGGAACAAAAAACATGTTTAAGTTACAAAAGATAAAGTAAGACATAAGACAAGAAGAAGCAAGAGTTTAATACTCCAGAATCCCCAATTTTCGGCTAAATTAGGACATAGCAAAGCTGAACTTACAATCTGACTGGGCAGAACAAGTCCTTTTCCATCAACACATCATTTCTGATTATAGTAATCCATTGACTCCTCAGCAATTGGAAAGAACTGCAGCACATTTAACTTACCAAATATAAATAAAACTGAGCAGCATAAAAAGAAAGATGGAGTAAATGTAAAGCAGGTTCATTAAATTTAGAAGAAAACGATTAGATACTACTCACCTTCAAGAATAATAGAAGACTAGAAATCATCAACCTTGTTCGTTCCAGCCTTACAGTGGACAACCACAACATTCTCAATATCTAACTTCAACCACGAGTATGCACTATGACAGAAAGAGATAACCAGTTGAAGTGGTGGGCAATTATGATCATCAAATGGAAAGCTAGCCACCTGAAGAGGGAATTTGATATTGCAGATGAAAGCAGCAGTTGGTTTGTAAAACAAATCTAAGTGCTGAAAAAACCTAAAACCCAAGTGAAACAGAAAGCTGACACATGTAGTCTAGGTGTTGGAAATTAATCAAGACATCTGCATGAACACTCTATTTCCTCAGAACATTTATGATCACATTAAAAGAGATAATGTTGTTAAGTAGAGTAATATTATATGGTCTAGTAATCAATAATTATTCCACGATTTCCCAGGCTGAGAAACCACGTTAACAATATGGGCTATGATATGTAACACCTAAAAAAATAATAATTAAAATTCTAACAACATGCATGGATTGGCTTCTCTAAAATGATACTCACACCTTCAATCTAAAGGTGCTTCAAAGGGGATAAGCAACAGTTTGCCCAACAGTTCCAGGTGCAGCACCACATGCCAGGCGAGTTGTCACACTCAACTCAGAATCTTGCACTAGACCAAATGGATTGGATTTAACTAACCAATCTTTCAAAGACTCATAAACAACAAAGTTTAGACCTACAATGGAACTTGGAAAATAGGAAAAACAATTAAAAATAAGAAAGCATTAATTCTAATAACAGCACTACAGCCACTACAGCAGGAGAAGAGGGGGTGGAGAACTTTAGGGAGTTAATTATATCAGTTGCATGAATTGCCCAAGCACAATATTAAGATTTGTCATATTTGCCATTATGATCATGACTGTAATCATCAACTTTGTAAAGAAGTAATCATCAACAAAAAGCATACTATAAATATTAAGAGCAGTAGAGCACAAAGAACACGAAGAAAACCAATGTTATATCTTCTCTCTATGTGATTTGCAAACCAAGCAATTGGTAAACAGAAAAATGAAGGTAAAGATGTACCTGTACAGTTATCCTGCCTTGAACCATATCCATTGGATAAGTTGCGGACATGGCAATTATTCCAGCACATGCTCCAGCTCCAAGATGTAAAACAGGAGTCAGCTGAGATCCTCTGCCAAAATCCTAAGAAAAACAGTTAGACAAACAGGGTTTTATAACTGAACCCATCCCCAGCCCCTTTCCTTTCTTTGATTGAGAAAAGTGCTACTTATTAATTTTTATCGTTAAGTTTTTATAGGTACATCTGTAAAAATATCAGTTAATGAGAAAGCAGTAACTGGAGACCAAAACCTGCAATCCCTCTTGCCCAACACCAAAAACCAGATGGGGAAAGAAAACAATAAATACGGACATACCATTTCCAGTTTTTTGCTGATACAACTGCAGTATAGATTTAAGAGAAAACAATAGTCAGTGAAACAAGACAGGGACACTTAAAAATATGTCAGATGCAATGAACAAAAAACTGAAACTTGTTAAATGAAACTGCTCCCTATATTCTGTAGTTCAAATCAGACACTACAAGAAACTTGGTGTATTACTAATTACTTACAGTCTTTATTTGGATATACGTGAATAACCCCATCTTGCATTTCAAAGTAGTGCTGCATTACAAAACAAATTAACATTCATTTAATCACAGAAGATAAAATTGGGATATCTACCTCTTCGATGATGGAAAAGTATAAAATAAATTCATAAAAACTCACATCAGCACCGAAATAATGGAAAGTGAAGGTGATGCAGAATAGCTATGGTGGTTAATCCAATCAGCACCGAGAGCGGCATCAGTAATTCCAGCAACAGTGACCATGGTTACAGCAAAATAGAGAATTTAAACTCAATGGAATCGAAAACAGAAATGAATTCGATGGAATTGGAAACAAAGACAGCTTACGATAAAAGAACGAAACAGCAGCAATAGGATTGGCAGCCCCCTTCTCTCCAGTCCGTGATTCCGGCGACCAGAGGCACGGCGATTGTTCCCCAGTGACAATCGACGGCGGCGGCTGAAGCTTCTTCGACGGTGACTAAAACCAACACGCAGAGACAATAAGGTTTTTGGAATCTTAAACGAAGGTAAACCAAACTCAAAAACCCTTACCGATGGTGAATCTCAGTAGCGGCAGCGGAGCTTCTCAGCGGCAGAGGCGCGGCGGTGGCTGAGCACGGGTCTCCCCTTTCTCTCCTCGGCTCCCGAGCTCTCTCTCTCTCTCTCTCTCTCTCTCTCTCTCTCTCTCTCTCTCTCTCTTTCACTCTTCATGAACGGCAACGGCGCGAGCTGGAGGTGACAGCACGAACGGCGGCAACGGGACTGGAAGCTTCTGCGACGCAACGGCGGCGAGCCCAGTGACGGTGTCATCCCTTCCTTTTCTCCCCGTTGCTCCCCTTCTCCTCCTCTTGTGCGTGACGACAACACGGCTGCGATGGCAAGGACGACACTGAGCACGGCGCGGTAGCGAGCGGGACACGATCCTGAGCAGCGCGGCGATGGCTCCTCTCCGGCGCTCTCTTCCTCCCTGATTTTCCCCTTCCCCGTTTCCCTTTTTCTTGCCTTCATTTCTTTCTTTCTTTCTGTCTTTCTCTTTTTTTTCTGAAGGATGGAACTGAGTTTGGGTTAGGAGTGGGGGTGGTTAGGTTAGATGAGTGGCGGTGGTTAGGTTAGATTAGGAAGGGGTTATAGTTTAATTTGATTAAAATTAGGGTTTTATTTGGGAATTTAGAGTTAAGATAAAATTTATATAAATAATATAATAATTCTAAAATTAAGAGTAATAAGATAATTGAAAATTTGTTTTAATCCAACACTAATATTTATTAAAAATAATATTTAATTATCAATTTACATATTATTCTCAAATAAATAATTCTAATTCGATAACTATAGATAATATAATTAATTTTCTTTATTCATGAAAATTAAAGTATTAATTTCTAGAATCACAATTATTTAAATCAAATCATATAAACTCTTATTATTTTACGATTCCTAAACTTTATAATTTAAATATGCAAATTACCCAATAGTTGTAAAATTAGATAAAATTTTTAATTTAATTATCAAAAATTGATTTAATTAGCTTTAATAAAATAATTTCTGAAATTAAAATCTTTAATACATAAATAAATTGAAATTAGTTCACAAAAAATTTTTATGAAAATTCTGAGTCTTACAGTTTCGAGTGACGAAGGCGATGGGCACAAGAAAGAGCTCTACGGCCACGCTTTTGAAGCATGGCAGAAAAGAACCTTTTGGCCACGCTTTTAAAGCGTGCCAAAGAGTACTAGGATATGGCCACGCTTTGTAAGCGTGGCCGTAATGAAACCCTATCGCCACGCTTTCAAAACGTCCTTGTTTCTCTCTATGGCCACGCTTTTGAAGCGTGGCAAAAAAAAAAGAGTGGCCGTTTCTCTAATCAATTGCCACCCTTACAAAAGCGTGGCCGTTGATACTTTTTGCCACGCTTTTGAAGCGTGGCAATAAAAAATGTGGCTAAATCTCTAATCTATCGCCACCCTCATAAAAGCGTGGCCATTGACCACTTTTGGCCACGCTTTTGAAGCGTGGCACGAAAAAAGCGTGGCCATAGGCCTTTTTTCTTGTAGTGGTTGGAGCTTAATTCTCCTAGGAAGGTGTTGATTTGCTCCAAATAATTTTGTGGAGGAAAATACATCCCTTGAGGCATCTCAGGGATTTCATGATGAGGAAATTCCTCATGCTCTTGGTGAGGTTCTCTTATTTGCTCTATCCTTTTCTTAGTGATGGGCTTGTCTTCATCAATGAGAATGTCTCCCTCTATGTCAATTCTAACTGAATTGCAGAGGTGACAAATGAGGTGAGGGAAGGCTAACCTTGCCACAGTAAAGGACTTGTCCGCCACCTTATGAACTTCTACTTCCTCTCTAATCATGATGCTATGAATCATGATGGCTCGGTCTATAGTAACTTTAGAACGGTTGCTAGTGGGAATGATTGAGTGTTGGATAAACTCCAACCATCCCCTAGCCACGGGCTTGAGGTCATGCCTTCTTAGTTGAACCGGCTTCCCTCTTGAATCTCTCTTCCATTGAGCGCCCTTTTCACAGATGTCTATGAGGACTTGGTCCAACCTTTGAATGCCAACCTTACATTCTCCGAACTAAAATCTAAGCATTTCCCCCGAACCATTGTAAGCCAATTCTTTGGGTTCGGGTTCACACTTTGATTATGGTTCTTGGTGATCCATGCATTGGCATAGAACTCTTGAACCATTAAGATTCCGACTTGTTGAATGGGGTTGGTGAGGACTTCCCAGCCTCTTCTTCGGATCTCATGTCGGATCTCCGGATATTCGCCCTTTTTGAGCTTAAAAGGGACCTCGGGGATCACCTTCTTCTTGGCCATAACTTCATAGAAGTGGTCTTGATGCACCCTTGAGAGGAATCTCTCCATCTCCTATGACTTGGAGGTGGAAGCTTTTGCCGTCCCTTTCCTCTTTCTAGAGGTTTCTCCGGCCTTTGGTGCCATAAATGGTTATGGAAAAACAAAAAGCTTTAGCTTTTACCACACCAAACTTAGAAGGTTTGCTCGTCCTCGAGCAAAAGAAGAAAGAAGAGAGTAGAAGAAGAAGAAATAGAGGAGATGGAGGAGGCTTTGTGTTTCGGCCAAGGGGGATAGGTAGTGTTTAGGTTGTGTGAAAATGAAGGAATGAAGATGAGTTTATATAGGAGTGGAGAGGGGGTATGGTTCAGCCATTATGGGTGGGTTTGGGAGGGGAAGTGGTTTGAATTTGAATGGTGAGGTAGGCGGGGTTTTAGGATGGATGGATGTGGATTGGTGAAGAGATTATGGAAAAGAGTGTAGGATTTGATAGGTGAGGGGTTTTTGGGAAAGAGGTATTGAGGTGATTGGTGAATGAGTGAAGAAGAGAAAGAGAGGTGGGGTAGGTGGGGATCCTGTGGGGTCTACAAATCCTGAGGTGTCAAAGATATCTCATCCCTGCACCAAGTGGCGTGCAAAAATGCCCCTTTCTGCCAATCCTGGCATTAAACGCCAGGCTACTGCCTATTTCTGGCATTTAACACCAGCTTCTTGCCCATTCCTGGCGTTAAACGCCAGTCTGGTGCCTATTTCTGGCGTTAAACGCCCAGAATGGTGCCAGACTGGGCGTTTAACGCCCATTCTGCTACCTTTACTCGCGTTTAAACGCCAGTAAGTTTCTCCTCCAGGGTGTTCTATTTTTAATACTGTTTTTCCTTCTGTTTTTGCTTTTTCAATTGTTTTTATGACTTCACATGATCATCAACCTACAGAAAACATAAAATAACAAAAGAAAATAGAAATTTAACATAGATAATTAAAGATTGGGTTGCCTCCCAACAAGCGCTTCTTTAATGTCAATAGCTTGACAGTGGGCTCTCATGGAGCCTCACAGATGTTCAGAGCAATGTTGGAACCTCCCAAAACCAAACTTAGAGTTTGAATGTGGGGGTTCAACACCAAACTTAAAGTTTGGTTGTGGCATCCCAACACCAAACTTAGAGTTTGACTGTAGGGGCTCTGTTTGACTCTGTATTGAGAGAAGCTCTTCATGCTTCCTCTCCATGGTTACAGAGGAATATCCTTGAGCTTTAAACACAAGGGAGTCTTCATTCACTTGAATGATGAATTTTCCTCTATCAACATCAATCACAGCTTTTGCTGTGGCTAGGAAGGGTCTGCCAAGGATGATGGATTCATCCATACACTTCCCAGTCTCTAGGATTATAAAATTAGCAGGGATGTAATGGTCTTCAACCTTTACCAAGACATCCTTTACAAGTCCATAAGCCTATTTCTTGGAATTGTCTGCCATCTCTAGTGAGATTCTAGCAGCTTGTACCTCAAAAATTCCCAGTTTCTCCATTACAGAGAGAAGCATGAGGTTTATACTTGACCCCAGGTCACACAGAGCCTTTTCAAAGGTCATGGTGCCTATGGTACAAGGGAGTGAGAATTTTCCAGGGTCTTGTCTCTTCAGAGGTAATTTCTGCCTAGTCAAGTCATCCAGTTCTTTGATGAGCAATGGAGGTTCATACCTCCAAGTCTCATTACCAAACAACTTGGCATTTAGCTTCATGATTGCTCCAAGGTACTTAGCAACTTGCTCTTCAGTAACATCTTCATCCTCTTCAGAGGGAGAATACTCATCAGAGCTCATGAATGGCAGAAGTAAATTCAATGGAATCTCTATGGTCTCTGTGTGAGCCTCAGATTCCCATGGTTCCTCATCAGGGAACTCCATAGAGGCCAAGGGGCGTCCATTGAGGTCTTCCTCAGTGGAGATCACTGCCTCTTCCTCCTCTCCAGGTTCGGCCGTGTGGGTTGTGGTTATGGCCTTGCACTCTTTTTTTGAATTCTCTTCTGTATTGCTTGGGAGAGTACTAGGAGGGAGTTCAGTAATTTTCTTACTCAGCTGACCCACTTGTGCCTCCAAATTTCTAATGGAGGACCTTGTTTCAGTCATGAAACTTTGAGTGGTTTTGATTAGATCAGAGACAATGGTTGCTAAGTCAGAGTGGCTTTGCTTAGAATTCTCTGTCTGTTGCTGAGAAGATGATGGAAAAGGCTTGCTATTGCTAAACCTATTTCTTCCACCATTATAGTTGTTGAAACCTTGTTGAGGTCTCTGTTGATCCTTCCATGAGAGATTTGGATGATTTCTCCATGAAGGATTATAGGTGTTTCCATAGGGTTCTCCTATGTAATTCACCTCTTCCATTGCTGGGTTCTCAGGATCATAAGCTTCTTCTTCAGAGGAAGCTTCCTTAGTACTGCCTGTTGCTGCTTGCATTCTAGACAGACTCTGAGAAATCATATTGACTTGTTGGATCAATATTTTATTCTGAGCCAATATGGCATTCAGAGTATCAATCTCAAGAACTCCTTTCTTCTGAGTTGTCCCATTATTCACAGGATTCCTTTCAGAAGTGTACATGAATTGGTTATTTGCAACCATTTCAATGAGTTCCTAAGCTTCTGTAGGCGTCTTCTTCAGATGAAGAGATCCTCCAGCAGAGCTGTCCAATGACATTTTGGACAGTTCAGACAGATCATCATAGAAGATACCTATGATGCTCCATTCTGAAAGCATGTCAGAAGGACACCTTTTGATCAATTGCTTGTATCTTTCCCATGCTTCATAGAGGGATTCACCTTCTTTCTGTCTGAAGGTTTGGATTTCCACTCTAAGCTTGCTCAATTTTTGAGGTGGAAAGAACTTTGTCAAGAAGGCATTAACTAGCTTTTCCCAAGAGTTCAGGCTTTCTTTAGGTTGTGAATCCAACCATGTTCTAGCTCTGTCTCTTACAGCAAAGGGGAAGAGCATAAGTCTATAGACCTCGGGATCAACCCCATTGGTTTTGACAGTGTCACAGATTTATAAGAATTCAGCTAAGAACTGATGAGGATCTTCTAATGGAAGTCCATGAAACTTGCAATTCTGTTGCATTAGAGAAACTAATTGAGGCTTAAGCTCAAAGTTGTTTGCTCCAATGGCAGGGATTGAGATGCTTCTCCCATAGAAGTCGGAAGTAGGTGCAGTAAAGTCACCAAGCACCTTCCTTGCATTGTTGGCATTGTTGTTTTCGGCTACCATGGCTTCTTCTTCCTTGAAAAGCTCTGTTAGGCCCTCTAGAGAGAATTGTGCTTTAGCTTCTCTTAGCTTTCTCTTCTAGGTCCTTTCAGGTTCAGGATCAGCTTGAACAAGTATGCCTTTATCTTTGCTCCTGCTCATATGAAAGAGAAGAGAACAAGAAAGTAGGGAATCCTCTATGTCACAGTATAGAGATTCCTTGAGGTGTTAGAGGAAAAGAAGAATAGAAGGAGGAGGTAGATAGAAGAGAATTCGAACTTATCAAGAGGGATAGAGTTCGAATTGTACCTTGAGGAAGAGTGTTAGTCCTTTAAATAGAAGGATGTGAGAAGAAGGGAAGAATTTTCGAAAATAAATTAAAAAGATTTTGAAATAATTAAAATAAATTTTGAAAATTTGGTAAAGGTTTTTCAAAAATTAAGATTGGGAAAGAAATTAAGTGATTTTTGAAAAAGATTTTGAAATTAGAAATCAAAAAAATATGATTGAAACTTAATTTTGAAAAAGATGTGATTGAAAAGATATGATTGAGAAGATATGATTGAAAATCAAATTAAAAAGAGAAAGTTTTAAAATTAAAGTTGATTACTTGACTAACAAGAAATTAAAAGATATGATTCTAGAATTAAAACTTTTGATCCTTTCTTAATAGGCAAGTAACAACTAGAAAATTTTGAATTAAATTATTAATTGTAGCAAGGATTTTCAAAAATAATAATAAATAAAAAAATGAAAAGAAATTGATTTTGAAGAGATATGATTGAAAAGGTATGATTTGAAAAAGATTTGATTTTGAAAAATTATGAAGATTTGAAAAAAATTTGAATTAAAAACAAAATCTTCCCTCTAGTGTCCTTCTGGCATTAAACACCTAGAATGGCATCCATTATGGCATTTAACGCCCAAAATCCTACCTTTTTGGGTGTTAAACGCCCAGCCAGGTACCCTGGCTGGCGTTTAAACGCCAGTTTTCCTTCTTCACTGGGCATTTTGAACGCCCAGCTTTTTCTGTTTGATTCCTCTGTTGAATATTCTGAATCTTCATTCTCTGTATTATTGACTTGAAAAGACATAGTTTTGAGAATTTTTTTTGAATTTTTCAATGATGAGAAATAATCAAAATACAACTAATCTTAGGAAACTCAAATCAAACAAAAAATGCATGCAGGACACCAAACTTAAAAATTTTCATATAAGAGACACTAACAAATTTAGAATGCATATGAGAAACAACAAAACACACAAAACAAGAGAATTTAAAGATCAGAGCAACGAAATCATCAAGAACAACTTGAAGATTAATGAAGAACATAATGCATGTAATTTTCGAAAATTATAGGTATGCAATTGACACCAAACTTAAAATTAGATACTAGACTCAAACAAGAAACATAAAATATTTTTGATTTTTATGATTTTATAATTTTTTTTTGTGATTTTTCGAAAATTGAGTGGAAAAGAAAATAAAGGGGTTCAAAGTTTTTAATAAGAGTTCCAGGAATCATTGCAATGCTAGTCTAAGACTCCGGTCCAGGAATTAGACATGGCTTACTAGCCAGCCAAGCTTTCAATGAAAGCTCCGGTCCAAAATAGTAGACATGGCCAATGGCCAGCCAAGCTTTAGCAGATCATTGCTAACAACAGCAAAATTTATAGGAATCAACAAGCTCTTGTGATGATAAGTTGAAATCTCGGTCCAATAAGATTAGACACGGCTTCACAGCCAGCCAGACTTCAACAAATCATCATGAAACTCTAGAATTCATTCTTAAAAACTCTGAAGAACAAAATAAATTTTTTTTTTGAATTTTTCGAAAATAAAAATAAAATAAAATTACCTTATCTAAGCAACAAGATGAACCGTCAGTTGTCCAAACTCGAACAATCCCCGGCCACGGCGCCAAAAACTTGGTGCACAAAATTGTGATCATCAACAATGGCGCCAAAGACTTGGAGCTCTCAAACGTGAATCACACTTTGTCACAATTCCGTACAACTAACCAGCAAGTGCACTGGGTCGTCCAAGTAATACCTTACGTGAGTAAGGGTCGATCCCACGGAGACTGTCGGCTTGAAGCAAGCTATGGTCATCTTGTAAATCTCAGTCAGGCAGATTCAAATGGTTATAGAGGATTGACAATTAAAGATAAATAAAACATAAAATAAAGATAGAGATAGAGATACTTATGTAATTCATTGGTTGGAATTTCAGATAAGCGTATGAAGATGCTTTGTTCCTCCTGAACCTCTGCTTTCCTATTGCCTTCTTCCAATCATTCATACTCCTTTCCATGGCAAGCTTTATGTTGGGCATCACCGTTGTCAATGGCTACTTCCCGTCCTCTCAGTGAAAATGTTCTACGCACGCTGTTACCGCACGGCTAATCATCTGTCGGTTCTCGATCATGTTGGAATAGGATCCATTGATCCTTTTGCATCTGTCACACGCCCAACACTCGCGAGTTTGAAGCTCGTCACAGTCATCCCTTCCCAGATCCTACTCAGAATACCACAGACAAGGTTTAGACGTTCCGGATCTCAAGAATGGCCGCCAATAATTCTAGCCTATACCACGAAGGTTCTAATCTTAGATTAGAAACCCAAGAGATACACATTCAAGCTTGTTTGCATGTAGAACGGAAGTGGTTGTCAGGCACGCGTTCATAGGTGAGAATGGTGATGTGTGTCACATAATCATCACATTCATCATGTTCTTGGGTGCAAATGAATATCTTGGAGAAGAAATAGACTTGAGTTGAATAGAAAAACAATAGTACTTTGCATTAATTCATGAAGAACAGCAGAGCTCCACACCTTAATCTATGGTGTGTAGAAACTCCACCGTTGAAAATACATAAGAACAAAGAGTCTAGGCATGGCCGAATGACCAGCCTCCCAAGGAGGGTTCAATCATCAAAACATGATCAAAAGATGACAAAAGATGAAAATACAATAGCAAAAGGTCCTATTTATAGAAAACTGGTAGCCTAGGGTTACAGAAATAAGTAATTAATGCAGAAATCTTCTTCCGGACCCACTTGGTGTGTGCTTGGGCTGAGCATTGAAGCTTCCATGTGTAGAGACTTTTCTTGGAGTTAAACGCCAGCTTTTGTGCCAGTTTGGGCGTGTAACTCCAGCTTTTGTGCCAGTTCTGGCGTTTTGATGCCAGAATTCTTAAGCTGACTTGGAACGCCGGTTTGGGCCATCAAATCTCGAGAAAAGTATGGACTATTATATATTGCTGGAAAGCCCAGGATGTCTACTTTCCAACGAAATTGAGAGCGCGCCAATTGGGATTCTGTAGCTCTAGAAAATTTACTTTGAGTGCAGAGAGGTCAGAATCCAACAGCATCTGCTGTCCTTTTTCAGCCTCTGAATCAGATTTTTGCTCAGGTCCCTCAATTTCAGCCAGTTAAATACCTGAAATCATAGAAAAACATACAAACTCATAGTAAAGTCCAGAAATGTAAATTTTAAATAAAAACTAATAAAAATATAATAAAAACTAACTAAAATATACTAAAAATATACTAAAACAATGCCAAAAAGCATATAAATTATCCGCTCATCAATGGTCTAATGACATCTTAGCTAATTCAGACAGACCATCATAGAATATATCCAGGATGGTCCATTCTGAAAGCATGTCAGAAGGACATTTTTTGGTCCGTTGCTTGTATCTGTCCCAAGCTTCATAGAGGGATTCACCTTCTTTCTGTTTGAAGGTTTGAACATCCACTCTAAGTTTGCTAAGCTTTTGAGGAGGAAAGAAGTTGGCTAAGAAAGCCGTGACCAGCTTATTCCAAGAGTTCAGGCTATCTTTAGGTTGAGAGTCCAACCATATTCTAGCTCTGTCTCTTACAGCAAATGGGAAAAGCATAAGCTTGTAGACCTCGGGATCAACTCCATTGGTCTTAATAGTATCACAGATTTGCAAGAATTTAGTTAAGAACTGAAAAGTATCATCTGATGGAAGTCCATGAAACTTGCAATTCTGTTGCATCAGAGAAACTAATTGAGGCTTTAGCTCAAAATTGTTTGCTCCAATGACAGGGATTGAGATGCTTCTTCCATGTAAGTTGGAATTTGGTGCAGTAAAGTCACCAAGAATCTTCTTTGCATTGTTGTTGGGTTCGGCCATTACTTCTTTTTCAAGATTCTCTGTAAGGTTTTCTCTGGATTATTGTATTTTAGCTTCTCTTAGTTTCTTCTTTAGAGTCCTTTCAGGTTTAGGATCTGCTTTAACAAGAATGTTCTTGCCCTTGCTCCTGCTCATATGAAAAAGAAGGGAATAGAAAATAATAGGGATCCTCTTTGCCACAGTAGAGAGGTTCCTTTATGTGAGTAGAAGAGAAGAAAAAGAATTCGAACACAGAAAGAGGGAGAGGTTTCGAATTTTTAAAAAGAAGAGAAGTGTTAGTAGATAAATAAAATAATTAGAAAGAGATGAGAGAGGGAAGAATTCGAAAATTAAATAAAATAAAATAAAAATATTTTTGTTTTCAATTTAAAATTAAAGTTAAAATTCGAAAATAAAAAAATTAAATTAAATTAAATTAAAATTTAAAATAATTAGTTAATTAAAAAGGAATTTTGAAAAAGAGGTTAGTGATTTTCGAAAATTAGAGAGAGAGAATTAGTTAAGTAGTTTTGAAAAAGATAAGACTCAAATCAGATAAGATTAATTAACAAAAAAGATTTGAAAATCAATTTTGAAAAGATAAGAAGTTAGATAAGAAGTTAGAAAAGATTTTGAAATTGATTTTGAAAAAGATGTGATTGAAATTTATTTTGAAAAAGATTTGAAAAAGAAATTTAAAAAAGATTTGATTTTGAAAATTAAAGTTGATTACTTGACTAACAAGAAATAAAAAGATATGATTTTAAAATTTAAAGATTGAACCTTTCTTACTAGACAAGTAACAAACTTAAAAATTTTGAATCAATCACATTAATTGTTAGCATTAATTTCAAAAATATGAAATAGAAATAAGAAAAAGATTTTGAAAATAAATTTTGAAAATTTCGAAATTATGAAAGAAAAAGTGAAAAAGATTTGATTTTTTGAAAAAGATTTGAAAAAGATAGAATTTTTAAATTGAAAATTTGATTTGATTCATAAGAAACAATTAAATTTTAAAAAGTTTTGAAAAAGTCAACTCAAATTTTTGAAAATTTATGAGAGAATAAGGGAAAGATATTTTTTTTTAGTTTTGAATTTTCAATGATGAAAGAGAAAAACAACCAAAAGACTCAAAACATGAAAATTATGAATAAAACACATGATGCATGCAAGAACACTTTGAATGTCAAGATGAACACCAAGAATACTTTGAATGTCAAGATGAACACCAAGAACTTATTTTTGAAAATTTTTAAGAAAAGAAAAATATGCAAGACACCAAACTTAGAAAATTTTTAATGTTGTGATACTAAAAATTCAAAAATGCATATGAAAAATAAGAAAAGACACCAAACATGAAAATGCAAAGATCAAACAAAGGAAATCATCAAGAACAACTTGAAGATCATGAAGAACATATGATGAATTTTCGAAAATTAAAGAAAATTATAAAAGCATGCAATTGACACCAAACTTAAAAAATTTTTAATGTTGAGACACTAACAAATTAAAAATGCATATGAAAAACAAGAAAAGACACAAAACATAAAAATGCAAAGATCAAACAAAGCAAATCATCAAGAACAACTTGAAGATTATGAAGAACACCATGCATGAGTTTTTGAAAATTTTAATGAAATTAAAAAGATGCAATTGACACCAAACTTAAAATTGACACTAGACTCAAACAAGAAACACAATATTTTTGGTTTTTATGATTTTAAAATTTTTTTTCAAAAATTATTTGGAAAAATAAAAATAAGGATTTCAAAATTTCTAATGAGGGTTCCAGGAATCATGCAATGTTAGTCTAAAGCTCTAGTCCAGGAATTAGACATGGCTTACTAGCAGAGGTGAATTACATGGGTGAACCCTATGGAAACACCTATAATCCCTCATGGAGAAATCATCTAAATTTCTCATGGAAGGATCAACAAAAGCCTCAACAAGGCTTTAATAATGGTGGAAGAAACAGGTTTAGCAATAGCAAGCCTTTTCCATCATCATCTCAGCAACAGATAGAGAATTCTGAGCAGAATCTATCTAGCTTAGCAAATATAGTCTCTGATCTATCTAAGGCCACTCTAAGTTTCATGAATGAAACAAGGTCCTCCATTTAAAATTTGGAGGCACAAGTGGGCCAGCTGAGTAAAAGAGTCACTGAAGCTCCTCCTAGTACTCTCCCAAGCAATACAGAAGAAAATCCAAAGAAAGAGTGCAATGCCATTGATTTGACCATCATGGCCGAACCTACAAGGGAGGAGGGGGACGTGAATCCCAATGAGGAAGACCTCATGGGACATCCTCTGAACACTAGAGGGTTCCTCAATGAGGACCTGAAGGAATCTGAGACTCATACAGAGACCATAGAGGTTCCATTCAACCTGCTTTTGCCCTTCATGAGCTCTAATGAGTATTCTTCCTCTGAAGAGGATGAAGACATTACTGAAGAGCAAGTTGCTAAGTACCTTGGTGCAATCATGAAGCTGAATGCCAAATTATTTGGTAATGAGACTTGGGAAGATGAACCTCCCTTGCTCACCAATGAACTGAATGCATTGGATAGGCAGAAATTACCTCAAAAGAAACAGGATCCTGGTAAATTCTTAATACCATGTACCATAGGCACCATGACCTTTGAGAAGGCTTTGTGTGACCTGGGGTTAGGCATTATGCTTATGCCACCCTCTATAATGGAGAAACTTGAGATCTTTGAGGTGCAAGCTGCCAGAATCTCATTGGAGATGGCAGACAACTCAAGAAAACAGGCTTATAGACTAGTAGAGGACGTGCTAGTAAAGGTTGAAGGCCTTTACATCCCTGCTGATTTCATAATCCTAGACACTGGGAAGGATGAGGATGAATCCATCATCCTTGGAAGACCCTTCCTAGCCACAGCAAGAGCTGTGATTGATGTGGACAGAGGAGAGTTGGTCCTTCAACTGAATGAGGACTACCTTATATTTAAAACTCAAGGTTTTCCTTCTGTAACCATGGAGAGGAAGCATGAAAAGCTTCTCTCACTGCAGAGTCAACCAAAGCCCCCACAGTCAAACTCTAAGTTTGGTGTTGGGAGGCCACAACCAAACTCTAAGTTTGGTGTTGAACCCCCACATTCAAACTCTAAGTTTGGTATTGGGAGGTCCCAACAATGCTCTGAACATCTGTGAGGCTCCATGAGAGCTCACTGTCAAGCTGTTGACTTTAAAGAAGCGCTTGTTGGGAGGCAACCCAATGTTATTTAACTATATTTAATTATTTTCCATTTCTATTTTATGTTTTCTTTAGGTTGATGATAATGTGAAGTCACAAAAACTACTTAAAAATAAAAAACAGAATGAAAAATAGCATTAAAAATAGCTCACCCTAGAGGAAGAACTTACTGGCATTTAAACGCCAGTAAGGAGCATCAAACTGGCGTTTAACGCCAGAAAGAAGCATTAAGCTGGCGTTAAACGCCAGAAACAAGCACCAGACTGGCGTTTAATGCCAGAACAGAGCATGGAAATGGCGTTAAACGGCAGAAACAAGCAGCAAGCTGGCGTTTAATGCCAGACATGCACTCTAAGGGCATTTGGAACGCCTAATTGGAACAGGGATACTAAGTCCTTGACCCCACTGGATCTGTGGACCCCACAGAATCCCCACCTACCCCACCTCTTCTTCTATCCTCTTCACACCTTTTCATAACTCCCTTCCCCAAATACCCTTCACCAATCACCTCCATACCTCTTCCCTAAATACCCTTAACCAATCACATCCATCCATTCTTCCCCATAAACTCCACCTACCTCCAAAATTCAAATTCTTTTCCCTCCCAAACCCAACCCTAATGGCCGAAACCTACCACTCACCCCACCCCTATATAAACCCCTCAACACTACTCCATTTTCACACATTACAACCACCACTTCTCCCCCTTGGCCGAATACACTATCTCCCTACATCTCCTCCATTTTCTTCTTCTTCTTCTACTTTCTTTCTTCTTTTGCTCGAGGACAAGCAAACCTTTTAAGTTTGGTGTGGTAAAAGCATTGCTTTTTATTTTTTCATAACCATCAATGGTACCTAAGGCCAGAGAAACCTCAAGAAAGAGGAAAGGAAGGGCAATTGCTTCCACCTCTGAGTCATGAGAGATGGAGAGATTCATCTCAAAGGTCCATCAAGACCACTTCTATGAAGTTTTGGCCAAGAAAAGGTGATCCCTGAGGTCCCTTTTAAGCTCAAAAAGAGCGAATATTCGGAGATCCGACAAGAGATTAGAAGAAGAGGATGGGAAGTTCTCTCTAATCCTATTCAACAAGTCGGGATCTTAATGGTTCAAGAGTTCTATGCAAACGCATGGATCACTAGGAACCATGATCAAAGTAGGAACCCGAATCCAAAGAATTGGCTTACAATGGTTCGGGGGAAATACTTAGATTTCAGTCCGGAAAATGTAAGGTTGGCGTTCAACTTGCCAATGATGCAAGAAAATGCACGCCCCTACATTAGAAGGGTTAACTTTGATCAAAGGTTGGACCAAGTCCTCATGGACATATGTGTGGAATGAGCTAAATGGAAAGTTGACTCAAGAGGCAAGCCGGTTCAATTGAGAAGACCAGACCTTAAGCCTGTAGCTAGAGGATGGTTGGAGTTCATCCAACGCTCAATTATTCCTACTAGCAACCGGTCTGAAGTTACTGTAGACCGGGCCATCATGATCCATAGTATCATGATTGGGGAGGAAGTGGAAGTTCATGAGATTATACCTCAAGAACTCTACAAGGTGGCTGACAAGTCATCCACTTTGGCAAGGTTAGCCTTTTCTCACCTCATTTGCCACCTCTGCAATTCGGATGGAATTGACAATAAGGGAGATATCCTCATTGATGAGGACAAGCCCATCACTAAGAAAAGGATGGAGCAAACAAGAGATCATGGACCTCAACAGGAGCATGATAAAATTCCTCACCATGAAATCCCTGAGATACCTCAAGGGATGCACTTCCCTCCACAAAATTATTGGGAGCAAATCAACACCTCCCTAGGAGAATTAAGTTCCAACATAGGACAACTAAGGATAGAACACCAAGAGCACTCCATCATTCTCCATGAGATTAGAGAAGATCAAAGAGCTATGAGGGAGGAGCAACAAAGACAAGGAAGAGATATAGAGGAGCTTAAGAACACCATTGGTTCTTCAAGAAGAGGAAGACGCTACCCTCACTAAGGTAGACCCGTTCCTTAATCTCTTTGTTCTTATTTTTCTGTTTTTCGATTTTTGAGCCTTATGTTTTATTTATGTTTGTGTCTTGATTACATGATCATTAGTGTTTAAGTGTCTATGTCTTAAAGCTATGAATGTCCTATGAATCCATCACCTCTCTTAAATGAAAAATGTTCTAAAAATAAAAGAACAAGAAGTACATAGTTTCGAATGCATCCTTGAAATTAGTTTAATTATTTTGATGTGGTGACAATACTTTTTGTTTTCTGAATGAATGCTTGAACAGTGCATATGTCTTTTGAATTTGTTGTTTATGAATATTAAAATTGTTGGTTCTTGAAAGAATGATGAACAAGGAAAAATGTTATTTGATAATCTGAAAAATCATAAAATTGATTCTTGAAGCAAGAAAAAGCAGTGAATACAAAAGCTTGCAAAAAAAAAAAAGAAAAGAAAATTGGCAAAAAAAAAAAAAGAAAGAAAAGAAAAAGCAAGCAGAAAAAGCCAAGAGCTCTTTAAACCAAAAGGCAAGAGCAAAAAGCCAATAGCCCTTAAAACAAAAAGGCAAGGGTAAAAGGGATCCAAGGCTTTGAGCATCAGTGGATAGGAGGGACCAAAGGAATAAAATCCTGGCCTAAGCGGCTAAACCAAGCTGTCCCTAACCATGTGCTTGTGGCGTGAAGGTGTCAAGTGAAAAGCTTGAGACTGAGCGGTTAAAGTCGAGGTCCAAAGCAAAAACAGAGTGTGCTTAAGAACCCTGGACACCTCTAATTGGGGACTCTAGCAAAGCTGAGTCACAATCTGAAAAGGTTCACCCAGTTATGTGTCTGTGGCGTTTATGTATCCGGTGGTAATACTGGAAAACAAAGTGCTTAGGGTCACGGCCAAGACTCATAAAGTAGCTGTGTTCAAGAATCAGCATACTGAACTAGGAAAATCAATAACACTATCTAAAATTCTAAGTTCCTATAGATGCCAATCATTCTGAACTTCAATGGATTAAGTGAGATGCCAAAACTATTCAGAGGCAAAAAGCTACTAGTCCCGCTCATCTAATTGGAGCTAAGTTTCATTGATACTTTGGGATTTATAGTATATTCTCTTCTTTTTATCCTATTTGATTTTTAGTTGCTTGGGGACAAGCAACAATTTAAGTTTGGTGTTGTGATGAGCGGATAATTTATACGCTTTTTGGCATTGTTTTTACATAGTTTTTAGTATGATTTAATTAGTTTTTAGTATATTTTTATTAGTTTTTAAATAAAAATTACATTTCTGGACTTTACTATGATTTTGTGTATTTTTCTGTGATTTCAGATAATTTCTGGCTGAAATTGAGGGATTTGAGCAAAAATCAGATTCAGAGGCTGAAGAAGGACTGCAGATGTTGTTGGATTCTGACCTCCCTGCACTCAAAGTGGATTTTCTGGAGCTACAGGAGTCCAAATGGCGCGGTCTTAATTGTGTTGGAAAGTAGACATACAGGGCTTTCCAACAATATATAATAGTTTATACTTTGATCTAGTTTAGATGACGCAAACTGGCGTTTAACGCCAGCTTTCTGCCCTATTCTGGCGTTAAACGCCAGAAACAAGTTGCAAAGCAGAGTTAAATGTCAGAAACAAGTTACAAACTGGCGTTCAACTCCAAAAAGAGTCTCTACACATGAAAAATCAATGCTCAGCCCAAGCACACACCAAGTGGGCCCGGAAGTGGATTTCTACATCATTTACTTATCTCTGTAAACCCTAGTAACTAGTTTAGTATAAATAGAACTTTTTACTATTGTTTTTACATGTTTTGATCATGTTTTGATGATTGAACCCTCTTTGGGAGGCTGGCCATTTGGCCATGCCTGGACCATTATCACTTATGTATTTTCAATGGTAGAGTTTCTACACACCATAGATTAAGGTGTGGAGCTCTGCTGTTCCTCATGAATTAATGCAAAGTACTATTGTTTTTCTATTCAACTCAAGCCTATTTCTTCTCTAAGATATTCATTCGCACACAAGAACATGATGAATGTGATGATTATGTGACGCTCATCACCATTCTCACCTATGAACGCGTGCCTGACAAACACTTCCGTTCTACATGAAAACAAGCTTGAATGCATATCTCTTAGCCTCCTGATTTACGATGAGAGTCTTCGTGGTATAGGCTAGAATTATTGGCGGCCATTCTTGAGATCCGAAAAGTCTAAACCTTGTCTGTGGTATTCTGAGTAGGATCTGGGAAGGGATGGCTATGACGAGCTTCAAACTCGTGAGTGCTGGGTGTAGTGACAGACGCAAAAGGATTACTGAATCCTATTCCAGCATGATCGAAGACCGACAGATGATTAGCCGTGCAGTGACAGCGCATTTTGAACCATTTTCACTGAGAGGACGGGAAGTAGCCATTGACAACGGTGATACCCAACATACAGCTTGCCATGGAAAGGAGTATGAATGATTGGATGAAAGCAGTAGGAAAGCAAAGGTTCAGAAGGAATAAAAGCATCTCCATACGCTTATCTGAAATTTTCACCAATGAATTACATAAGTATTTCTATCCTATTTTATATTTTAATTATATTTTAATTATCAAATCTCCATAACCAATTGAATCCGCCTGACTGAGATTTACAAGATGAGCATAGCTTGCTTCAAGCCAACAATCTCCGTGGGATCGACCCTTACTCACGTAAGGTTTATTACTTGGACGACCCAGTGCACTTGCTGGTTAGTTGTGCGAAGTTGTGACAAAGAATTAAGATTATAAACGTGCGTATTAAGTTTTTAGCGCCGTTGCCAAGGAATGAACGATCACGATTTCGTGCACCAAGTTTTTGGCGCCGTTGCCAGGGATTGTTCGAGTTTGAACAACTGATGGTTTATTTTGTTGCTTAGATTAGGAAAAAATTATCTTTTTAGTTTAGAGTCACTAAAATTGCTTCTTCTATTATTGTTTTTGGTTGAATTTTTTTAAATCCTTATTTCCTCTTTTTAAATTTTTTTTCGAAAATTTTTATAAACTAATAATTGAATTTTTCTGTTTGAAGTTAGTTTCATATTTTAAGTTTAGTGTCAATTGCATGTTTTTATTTTCTTTTAAATTTTCAAATTTGTGTTCATTGTCCTTTCGTGATCTTCAAGTTGTTCTTGCTATTTTTCTTTTTTGATCTTTAGTTTTTCCTGTTCTGTGTATTTTCTTGTTTTTCTTGTGCATTCTCAAATTATCAGTATTCAAAAAAAACAAAAAACAAAAAACACTTCAAATTTATAGCTCAATTGGCTAGAACGTTGTGCTTATGTTCTTGGTAATTGGGAGTCTTCCTTTTAAAACTTTTTCAAAAATAATTTTTCTTTGATTAAATCTCGTGTCAAACTTTTAAGTTTGGTGTTTTCTTGTTATTTTTTTATTTTTTATTTTTTCGAAAACTTATTTTTAATTTTCTTAAAATTTTAAGTTTGGTGTTTTTTTTATGTTCTTGTGAGTCTTCAAGGTGTTCTTGATGCTTCTTTGTGTTTCGATCTTAAAATCTTTAAGTTTGGTTTTCCTTGGTGTTTTCCCTCCAAAACTTTCGAAAAACAAAGAGCATTAGATCTAAAAATTTTAAGTCTTGTGTCATTTTATTGTTTTTCTCTTTCCTCACTAAATTCAAAAATATCTTTTCTCTTTATTATAAATTGAATTTTCAAAAATTACTTTTAAAAATTCAGATTTTTATTTTAAAAATCAAATCTTTTCAAAATTTAAAATCTTTTTTTCAAAAATCATATCCAAAGTTTTTCAAATCTTCTTAATTAAGCAATTATTTTCATTTTCAAATTTAATTTTCTCTTGGTTTTCGAAATTTACATTTTAATTTCTAAATATTTTATTTTATTTTATCTTATTATTTTTATAATTTGGTTTGTCCTACTTAAATAAAATAAAAACAAAAATATATTCTCTTTGCAATTCATATCAATTCCATTTTATCCATCATGGATGTAAGTGGAAATGAATAATCCAGAAGGACTCTGGGGTCATATGCTAATCCCACTACTGCTGCATATGGGAGTAGTATCTGTATACCTCCTATCAAAGCAGGCAGTTTTGAGCTAAATCCTCAGCTCATTGTCATGGTGCAGCAAAACTGCCAGTATTCTGGTCTTCCACAGGAAGAACCTACTGAGTTTCTGGCACAATTCTTGCAAATTGCTGACACAGTACGTGACAAGGAGGTAGATCAGGATGTATATAGGCTGTTACTGTTTCCGTTTGCTGTAAAAGATCAAGCTAAAAGGTGGTTAAATAACCAACCCACGGCAAGCATAAGAACATGGAAACAGTTATCAGACAAATTCCTGAATCAATATTTCCCTCCAAAAAGAATGACACAGCTAAGGCTGGACATCCAAGGCTTTAAACAAGAGGATGATGAATCCCTCTATAATGCCTGGGAGAGGTACAGAGGGATGCTGCCCCTCTAAAATGTCTTCAGAGTGGGTGCAATTAGACATCTTCTACTATGGGCTTACAGAAAGAGCTCAGATATCTCTAAACCACTTAGCTGGTGGATCTATACACATGAGAAAAACTATTGAAGAGGCTCAAGAGCTTATTGATATAGTTGCTAGAAATCAGCACCTGTACATAAGTAGTGGGTCCTCCATAAAAAAAGAAGCCAAAGCAGTGTCTACTGAATTTGGTCCTCCAGAACAAGTTGCTAAACTCAATCAACAATTGTGTTTTCTAACAAAACAGCTAGCAGAATTCAAGGAGATGCTACAAGATACTAAAAATGCTAATAAAAATATGGAAGCACAATTGAATCAGACAAAACAGCATTTATCAAAGCAGATAACAGAAGAGTGCCAGGCAGTTCAATTAAAAAGTGGGAAAATATTAAATACCTCACTTCAGAGTAGCAGAAAGCCAAGAAAAGAACAACTGATAGAGGATGAGCAAAATATTATCCAAAATCCCTCTGAGGACAGTAAGAGCCCAGAGAGGAATAACTCTGGCATTCAAACGCCAGAAAATGATGCAAAGTTGGCGTTAAACGCCCAACCTACGCGCAGTTCTGGCGTTCAAACACCAGAAACGGGCAAGGAGCTGGCGTCAAACGCCCAATGGAAGCTCAGTTCTGGCGTTCAAACGCCAGTGAGGGATCAGGCACACACAAGTGCTGATAGCAACCCCTCTAAGAAGGCTTCTCCAACCACCTCTGTAGGAAATAAACCTGTAGCAACTAAGGTTGAGGAATACAAAGCCAAGATGCCTTATGCTCAAAAACTCCGCCAAGAAGAGCAGGATAAGCAATTTGCCCACTTTGCAGACTATCTCAAGACTCTTGAAATAAAGATTCCGTTTACAGAGGCACTTGAGCAAATACCCTCTTATGCCAAGTTCATGAAAGAGATCTTGAGTCATAAGAAGGATTGGAGAGAAACTGAAAGAGTTCTCCTCACTGAAGAATGCAGTGCAGTCATTCTGAAAAGCTTCCCAGAAAAGCTTAAAGATCCCGGGAGCTTTATGATACCATGCATATTAGAGGGTAATTGCACCAAGACAGCTTTATATGATCTTGGGGCAAGCATCAACCTAATACCTGCATCCACTATCAGAAAGCTTGGTTTAACTGAAGAAGTCAAACCAACCCGGATATGTCTCCAACTTGCTGATGGCTCCATTAAATACCCATCAGGCGTGATTGAAGGCATGATTGTCAAGGTTGGGCTATTCGCCTTTCCCACTGACTTTGTAGTGCTAGAAATAGAGGAGCACAAGAGTGCTACTCTCATTCTAGGAAGACCTTTCCTAGCAACTGGAAGAACTCTCATTGATGTCCAAAAGGGGGAAGTAACCCTGAGAGTCAATGAGGATGAATTTAAGTTAAATGCTGTCAAAGCCATGCAGCATCCAGACACACCAAAAGACTGCATGAAAGTTGATCTTATTGACTCTTTGGTAGAGGAGATCAACATGGCTGAGAGTCTCGAATCAGAGCTGGAAGACATCTTTAAAGATGTTCAGCCTGATCTGGAGGATTCAGAGGAATGGAAAGAGCCTCTGAAACTTCCTTAGGAAGAGGAGAACCCTCCTAAACCCGAGCTCAAACCACTACCACCATCCCTGAAATATGCATTTCTGGGAGAAGGTAACACTTTTTCGGTGATCATAAGCTCTGCTTTAAATCCACTGGAAGAGGAAGCACTACTTCAAGTGCCAAGGACATACAAGACAGCTCTTGGGTGGTCCATAAGTGATCTTAAGGGCATCAGCCGAGCAAGATGCATGCACAAAATCCTATTGGAGGACAATGCTAAGCCAGTGGTTTAACCATAGAGGCGGCTAAATCCAGCCATGAAGGAAGTGGTGCAGAAAGAGGTCACCAAGTTACTGGAGGCTGGGATCATTTATCCTATTTCTGATAGCCCCTGGGTGAGCCCTGTCCAAGTTGTTCCCAAGAAGGGAGGCATGACAGTGATTCATAATGAAAAAAATGAACTGGTTCCTACAATAACAGTTACAGAGTGGCGTATGTGTATTGACTATAGAAGGCTCAATACAGCCACCAGGAAGGATCACTTTCCTTTACCATTCATAGACCAGATGCTAGAGAGACTAGCAGGCCATGAATATTACTGCTTTTTGGATGGCTATTCAGGCTACAACCAAATTGCAGTAGATCCTCAGGACCAAGAGAAAACAGCATTCACATGTCCTTCAGGAGTGTTTGCCTACAGAAGGATGCCTTTTGGTCTGTGCAATGCACCTGCGACCTTTCAGAAGTGCATGCTCTCTATCTTCTCTGATATGGTACAGAAATTATTGGAAGTCTTCATGGATGACTTTTCAGTATTTGGAGACTCATTCAGCTCCTGCCTTGACCATTTAGCACTTGTTCTGAAAAGATGCCAAGAGACCAACCTGGTTTTAAACTGGGAAAAATGTCACTTTATGGTGACTGAAGGAATTGTCCTTGGGCATAAAATTTCAAACAAGGGGATAGAAGTGGATCAAGCTAAAGTGGAAGTGATTGAAAAACTACCACCACCTGCTAATGTTAAGGCAATTAGAAGCTTTCTGGGGCATGCAGGATTCTATAGGAGGTTTATAAAGGATTTTTTAAAAATTACAAAACCTCTGAGTAACCTGCTAGCTGTTGACACACTATTTGTGTTTGACACAGAGTGTCTGCAGGCGTTTGAAACTCTGAAAGCTAAGCTGCTCACAGCACCAGTTATTTCTGCACCAGACTGGACATTACCATTCGAACTAATGTGTGATGCCAGTAACCATGCCATTGGTGTAGTATTGGGGCAGAGGCATGACAAGCTTCTGCATGTCATTTATTATGCTAGCCGTGTTTTAAATGATGCCCAGAAAAATTACACAACCACAGAAAAAGAATTGCTTGCAGTGGTTTTTGCCATTGACAAGTTTAGATCATACTTAGTAGGATCAAAGTGATTGTGTACACTGACCATGCTGCTCTTAAATATCTACTTATAAAGCAGGATTCAAACCCAGGCTCATAAGATGGATGTTGCTTCTGCAAGAGTTTGATATAGAAATAAGAGACAGAAAAGGGACAGAAAACCAAGTGGCTGATCATCTGTCCCGGATAGAACTAGTAGAAGGGGCATCCTTTCCCTCTATTGAGATCTTTGAAACCTTTCCGAATGAGCATTTGTTTGCCATTCAAGAAACACCATGGTTTGCAGACATTGCAAACTATAAAGCTGCAAGATTCATACCCAAGGAGTACAGCAGGCAACAAAAGAAAAAATTAATTACTGATGCAAAGTACTACTTGTGGGATGAACCCTATCTCTTTAAGAGATGTGCAGACGGAATAATCTGTAGGTGTGTGCCTAGAGAAGAAGCACAGAAGATCTTATGGCATTGCCATGGGTCACAATATGGAGGCCATTTCGGAGGTGAGCGAACAGCCACCAAGGTCCTCCAATGTGGCTTCTACTAGCCTACCCTCTATAAAGATTCTCGAGAGTTTGTACGTAACTGTGATAGTTTCCAGAAAGCTGGTAATCTGCCTCATGGTTACACCATGCCTCAACAAGGAATCTTGGAGATTGAGTTGTTTGATGTATGGGGTATTGACTTTATGGGGCCTTTCCCACCATCATACTCAAACACTTATATTCTGGTGGCAGTCGACTATGTATCCAAATGGGTAGAGGCCGTTGCCACACCCACTAATGATACTAAGATAGTGCTGAAGTACCTCCATAAACATATCTTCAGCAGGTTTGGTGTCCCTAGAGTACTAATCAATGATGGGGCACTCACTTCTGCAACAAACAACTTTACTCTGCTATGGTCCGGTATGGCATTAGCCACAAGGTGGAAACTCCATATCATCCACAGACAAATGGGCAAGCTGAAGTCTCTAATAGAGAACTAAAAAGAATCCTGGAACGGACTGTAAGTACCCGTAGAAAGGATTGGGCGAGAAGCTTGGATGATGCTATGTGGGCTTATAGAACAGCATTCAAGACTCCTATAGGGACCTCTCCATACCAGCTTGTGTATGGTAAGGCCTGTCATCTGCCCGTGGAACTGGAGCATAAGGCTTACTGGGCAACCATATTCCTAAACTTTGATGCCAAATTAGCAGGAGAAAAAAGATTGCTCCAGCTGAATGAGCTAGAGGAATTCAGACTCACTGCTTTCGAAAATGCCAAGATTTACAAAGAGAAAGAAAAATGGTGGCACGACAGAAAGCTGTCATCTAGAGTCTTTAAACCAGGACAGAAGGTTCTGTTGTTTAACTCTAGGCTCAGGCTATTCCCCGGGAAACTGAAATCCCGGTGGAGGGGACCATATGTGATTACAAGTGTGTCACCATATGGCTATGTGGAGCTTCAAGACATTGATTCTAATAAGAAGTTCATTGTTAATGGACAGAGAATCAAGCATTATCTTGAAGGCAATGTTGAGCGAGAGTGCTCAAGGCTGAGGCTAGATTAAAAGCTCAGCAAGGTCCAACTAAAGACAATAAAGAAGCGCTTGCTGGGAGGTAACCCAGCCATTAGCAAAACCTATTTGTATTTAAATAATAATTATACGAGTTTAATATAAATAATCTTCAAGGTAAAGTATCAATTGCATAAGTTCACAGAGTTACTGAAAGATTCAGAGTACAAAACAGGGAAAAGGAGCTCACTGGCAAGAAAACGCCAGTAAGAGGTACAATTGGGCGTTAAACGCCCAAAAGAAGCATCTACTGGGCGTTTAACGCCAGTAATGATACCTTTCTGGGCATTAAACGCCAGAATGGGTACCATTCTGGGCATTTAACGCCATACTTGCAGCATCCTGGGCGTTCAGAAAAATGCCCAGTGACGAAAGATTTCTGGCGTTTAACGCCAGCCAGAAGCAACAGCTGGGCGTTAAACGCCCAAAAAAGGTTACAAATGGGCGTTAAACGCCTAAAACAAGCAGCAGTTGGGCGTTTAACGCCAGGATTGTGGAGGGGAGGAAGTTTTTGTTCCCAACTTGATTTTTTTTCAAATTTTCATATTTCCATCCATATTTTCTTGCATAAACATGTTCCCATGCTTTCATTTTTCAAACTCTTTTCCAGAAATATTAAAAATATCTTAATCCTAAAATTAAATATTTCTCAATTCTTCTTCAACCTCTTCTCAAATCTTTTTCAAAACAAATCTATCTTTCTCAAATTTTTTTAAACTCATCAAAATCTTTTTCAAATCTTCACAATATTTAAAAAAAAAACAAATTTATCTTTTTCAAATATCTTTCATATCTTTTCAATTTTAAATTATATCTTTTTCTATCATATTTATCTTTTCCAAATCACATTTTCTATCATATCTTTTTCAAAAATTTTCGAAAACCCACCCCCTTCCCTTTAAATCCTCGTTCGGCCTCCCTCCTCTCCTCCACAATTCGAACTTGGCTCTCTTTATATCCCTCTCTTTTCCTTTCTTTTGCTTGAGGACAAGCAAACCTCTAAGTTTGGTGTGTTTATCCGTGATCACTAAGCCAATACCCACCAAGATCATGGCTCCTAAAGGAAAACAAACCACCTCAAGAGGCAAGAAAGAGAATATTCCAAAACCACTTTGGAATCAAGGGAAGTTCTTAACCAAAGAACATTCAGACCATTACTACAAAATAATGGGTCTAAGGTCAGTGATCCCGGAAGTTAAATTCGATCTGAAAGAAGACGAATATCCGGAGATCCAAGAGCAAATTCGAAACAGGAGCTGGGAAATCCTAGCTAATCCTGAGACAAAGGTGGGAAGAAACATGGTTCAGGAATTCTACTCTAATCTGTGGCAGACAGACAGGCAGAGAATAGCTGGAACCACATTCTATGACTATCGAACTCTGGTCAGAGGGAAAATTGTTCACACCTACTCTGACAAAATAAGGGAGATCTTCAAGCTGCCTCAATTGCAAGATGACCCAGACTTCTTTAATAGGAGAATGATGAGACCCAATAAGAGCTTGGACAAAATTCTAGAGGACATATGCCTCCTTGGAGCCAAATGGACAACCAACACAAAGGGTGTCCCAAACCAACTCAAGAGAGGAGATCTCAAACCAGTCGCCAGAGGCTGGCTGGACTTCATTGGGCGTTCTATATTGCCCACTAGCAACCACTCTGAAGTCACCATCAAAAGAGCAGTGATGATTCATTGCATTATGTTGGAAAAAGAAGTGGAAGTGCATCAGCTGATTTCTTGTGAGCTTTACACAATTGCAAACAAGAACTCCAAAGATGCCAAATTGGCTTATCCAAACTTAATCTCTCTGCTATGTAAAGATGCTGGGGTAAAAATGGGAGTAGATGAATATATCTCAGTTGAGCAACCAATCACCAAAAAGTCAATGGAAGGACAAGTGCAGGACGACCCCATCAAAAGGAGAGCACAGGAGTTCCTCCCAGAAATTCCTCAATTTGAATACTGGGGGCGCCTAGAAGCATCTATCACCAAGTTACAAGAAGCTATGGATCAACTGAAGAAAGAACAACAAAATCAAAACAGCATGCTCTGCAAATTGCTTAGGGAATAAGAAGAGCAAGGGCGTGAACTGAAGGAACTAAAGCGCCAGAAGCTATCTCTTGAAGGACCAAGCACCCCACAGACTAAAGAGGCATCTACCTCCCAAAATAAAGGTTGTTGAGTCCTAACTCTGTGATAACCTTTTATACATTTTAAAAGTACATGAGTATTAGAATTAGAGTCATTTGTCTTTATGTCCTTAATTTCCTTTTTTTTATTACTAACTGTTTGCTTTTTATGCCTATTTTATATTATTTCTATTGAATAATAAATAAAGATTAGAGTTTATGCCTTAAAGTTATGAATGCCCAATGAATCCATCACCTTTCTTAAATGAAAAATGTTTTAATTACAAAAGAACAAGAAGTACATGATTTCGAATTCATCCTTGAAATTAGTTTAATTATTTTAATGCGGTGACAATACTTTTTTTGCTCTCTGAATGAATGCTTGAACAGTGTATATGTCTTTTGAAATTTGTTGTTTATGAATGTTAAAATTGTTGGCTCTTGAAAGAATGATGAAAAGGAGAAATGTTAGTGACAATCTGAAAAATCATAAATTGATTCTTGAAGCAAGAAAAAGTAGTGAATACAAAAGCTTGCGAAAAAAAAGAAAAGAAAAATGGCGAGAAAAAAAAGAAAAAAAAGAGAAAGAGAAAGAAAAAGCAAGCAGAAAAAGCCAATAGCCCTTAAAACCAAAAGGCAAGGGTAAAAAGGATCCAAGGCTTTGAGCATCAGTGGATAGGAGGGCCTAAAGGAATAAAATCCTGGCCTAAGCGGCTAAACCAAGTTGTCCCTAACCATGTGCTTGTGGCGTGAAGGTGTCAAGTGAAAACTTAAGACTGAGCGGTTAAAGTCGAGGTCCAAAGCAAAAACAAAGTGTGCTTAAGAACCCTGGACACCTCTAATTGGGGACTCTAGCAAAGCTGAGTCACAATCTGAAAAGGTTCACCCAATTATGTGTCTGTGGCATTTATGTATCTGGTGGTAATACTGGAAAATAAAGTGCTTAGGGCCACGACCAAGACTCATAAAGTAGCTGTGTTTAAGAATCAACATACTGAACTAGGAGGTCAGAATCCAACAGCATCTGCAGTCCTTCTTCAGCCTCTGAATCTGATTTTTGCTCAAGTCCCTCAATATCAGCCAGAAATTACCTGAAATCACAGAAAAACACACAAACTCATAGTAAAGTCCAGAAATGTGATTTTTTTTTAAAAACTAATAAAAATATACTAAAAACTAATTAAATCATACTAAAAACTATGTAAAAATAATGCCAAAAAGCGTATAAATTATCCGCTCATCCTCCGTATTGTCGAATTTCTCATGCTTCTCATCAGTTTTACATTGAAGGGCAGTTAATTTATCAAGTGACTTCTTCGTCATCCACATTGCTTTCTCCATCTCATCAACTCTCTTAAAGACTACATTATAAAAAGAAAATTAACATTGGTATATATAAATAATATTGTAATTTATCATGAGTTGGATAGATTACCTCTATTGCATGTAGTATTTGTTTCAACGGAGAATTTTCAATAATTTCCATCGAAGAAGATCCAATTTGATCGTCTACTACTTTGTCTTCCATTGCTCTACTAGATTGTAAATTTAGTTTTAGTAAAGATAGTTAATAGTGTTCTATGTTTGAGTGTTTATATATAAGAATAAGATTATGTTTCACACAACTAATTATCTTTTAATAATTTAAATATGATAACCAATAATTTGTAATTTAATTTTAAATTAAAAATTAAAATTTATCCAAAATTTAACAACTTTCCACGGCCAAAATTACTATCATTTTCTTCTATATTAAAATAACAATAAATTTAAGGTTATATTTTAAATATTAGCTTTTTAAAAAAGATAAAATTAAATTATTTTATATAATCTTATTATTCTTAAGTTCTTTCTATCTTACTCTAATTAAATAACTTTTTTTTTTAAAAAAAAAAGATAGAAATAAAATATTGTAAAATTTATATTATTGTTATCTTATCTTATCTTTTATAACCGAATTTGCTATATATTCATCCTAAGGGGTTATATGGTACAATACAAGACAAAATACTATCTGAGTGAATAGTAAAAGATTATTCCAATGAAAAATATGTAGGTCAAGTGTATGTTTAACGATATAACAAAAATGATAGAAAACTTAGAATCGGTCATTCATATTCTACACCAAAAAATTGATGTGATCATGGCACAATAGATAACTTCCACAAATAGTAGTTCGATATTGGATCCTACTGTAGTTGTGCAATCTTTAAAAAGTACAAAACTAGTGATCTTACTAGTATCCTGCCAATTCAACCCACAAGTTATTTCACTTGGATATTACTCGTGAAGCAACAACTCTACCTAATGGACAACCACATGTTAAAATAGGAGCTGTATTGCCAAAGGTTACCTTATTTTTTTCTTCTTTCTTTTACTTTTTCTCTTTTTTCTTTATTTTTTAGTGTAATCTTGAAACTATTTTTTTTAGGTGGACACTTATTATATTTGAGCCTACACCTTCGATGATGTTAACCGATTCTCAAGCTGATGTTGCAGCCTATATTTTTTCGGATATGTTAGCTCCGTACGTGTGGTTTATGATTAAGTGTAATATATAATGGTTTGAAAATTCTATGATTCTCCCAGCTAACCATTTTATGACTTTGGCAGTTCTAAAGAGTTGGTAATCTCAGATGAAAAAGGTTATAGAAGTACATTTAGATGTCTTGTGCTGGAGAGATGTGTCAAATCACGAGTAAGTATAGAGGTCAATGCATATTATACTTTTTCTTGTAATTATATTTTTAAGCATCTATTTACCTATAAACATGTTTTACACATGAATTTAATATATTGTAGGTTATAAACCTGGTGGCACTTATGATGACACATGTATTTCGATGTAGGAATGAAGATCCATTGCTGGTTCATGCCTGAACATTTTGTAGTAAAGTTATCCCTATAATATTTTTAAATTATTAGTTAATATTTTTGTCTAATAGTTTGAGTGTATATACTAATTTATAAAGAAGTTATTTTTTCTAGACTAAACCATGCTATGTATTCACACGAGTAAAATATATAATTAAATTATCAATTCAAAAATAGTTGTTAAATTGAAAACATATTTTCATTTAACAATATTTTTTTGTTTGCAGCGATATGCTTTAAGCAATAAATACACACTGGCCGAGGTTATCTTTGATTTCCTTGGAGCATATATGTCACTGAAAATTAGCCACATCATTAGGGTACAAGTAACCAATTTGTTTCCCATTAATATACTATTATTTTTTTTAATGTTTATAATAGTTTAAGGTTTATCGCAGGTTTTTATTCCTATCTGTGAGGAACTACATTAGTATTTGGCTACTGTTAACTTTACGAGTCGTCGCCTAATCATATTGGATTCACTGCTTTGTGTCGGAAAACATTAACAACGCAAAAGGAATGCAATTAAAGTGGTAATTATTTATTCTAAATTAGTACTCAATCATCTAGAATTGCTTAACAATTTAACAATTTAAATAACCGTTTGTTGTAACTAGTACTCTTAGTCAATTTAAATCATTTACAATTCACTCTTTTTTTTTGTCATGAATTCACTCTTGTACATGCAACTTATTTAGAAGTGATGTTAGATGATCATATTTTTAATGATGATAAGTCTAAAGTTGTAGATTGCTCCACTTTTTGGCCTATCACACCTTTTGGCCTACCCACTCAAAAAAAGAGATCGTAAGTCTAATATTTAATTTTTTTTTAAATATCATAACTCGTTCAATAGTTTATATCTTATATGTATATAATAACTATTTGTTGAATGCTTTATATATTAGGAATGATAGCGGAGTTTGGATGACCAGTTGGATGAGAGAATGTACTTTACAAGATGACTTCAACATTCAGGTCATATTTATAACAAAGTATTTCTAACATAATTTTTTCAAGACACTTCTAATTAGAATTATATTGTTGGTGCTCTAAGCAGATTAACGACTCCACATGAATGAGACTTGCCATGGATATGGTTTTAGAGGAGTACAACAATTTGTGTCTCGTAATCCAAGAAAATGCTTGGCAATATAGGACCAAGGTGGAAGCAGAGCATGAAGACATTTGAGAATGAGGAATCATCTTTTTAGATATTTTTAATATTTTCTTTGAAAGAAAAATTACTAAGCTTTGTTTCATTAGTTTATATACTAATTTATCCTTCTTCTATATATTACAATTCTATATTACTAATTTTCTTTACTTTATCAGTTAATATAAATTATTCATAACCTATATATTTCCGTAACTAATTATTGTTGAGTATGATAAATACAATATAACTTAATCCAAAAAATGAACAAAAGCAAAGTTCAAACATATCCTGAATTTATAAGATATATAATTGATCTATCTTAATCCAAAAAATGAACAAGAGCAAAGTTCAAATAAAAGGAGATTGGAAGGATTCAATGACAATATTTTCTATATGAGCATGTGCACTAAGATCCTTCTTCCTACCAATCTCTCCCAAACATAGAAAGGCAAGGTTCTGCTTAGCATAATTAGAACTGCTGTCATCCTTGAGAATGTCTGTCAGCATTTTTACTATGGACGAACACTTCTAATCCCCAACAGCAAGGCACAGAACAGCCACACATTGAGCTATTGAATGCAATGCTTGTTTGGCAATGCCACCTGACTGTGGTGAAGGCTTGGCACTGGCAAGTAGTGACTCCACCAAGGCTCACCCTCAAGGATAAATATTATGTGTATAGTCCAAGAAATGCAACCATAACAATGTAGTTTTTTTAGTAGGAACTCCATCTAAGAAAACAAGAAACTCTTAGGATCCAGTTACAACTTTACAAGGTGTAGGACTTGAGTCCCACAATGAAAATATGGCATAATAGTAGATGGTTTATAGGGTAGGCAACTTTTGTAGTGTGATTTTCCAAAGATTCTTATCAGTGAGATAAGTTATAACATGTTAGAAACATTTATCAATAAAGAATAAATGAGGATGCCTCCAGACAAGAAAATGCAATCACCTCTCAAGCACTGGTGGTGCATACGGCTCTTCATTAAGAGAAGGAATAAGTGGCTCAGGAACCCATTCATCACATAACTCATCAATTTCCTGCAGATATTAAGCGAGTTTTCAAAGAGAGTTAAAATACCAAAACATGATTATTCTCAGATTTACTTGCTCTAGAACAAACAACAAAACAATAAGCATATGGATTCAACTTAAAGCTCATTATTATTCATGCAAAGAATAATTTGAGTATGGCTTTCAAAAACAACAATAAACTTAGATATTTCATAGTATCAGAAAAAAGAAATTTAATAAAAAATAAATAAAAATAAAAATACACCACATGGTACTGTTGAACAAACCTTGTTTGTTAAAGGTCGTTTAGGAGGCTTGTAACTTTTTTGGGAAAGCAAGAAAAGGATGACCACAAGGAGAAAAACCTCGATAAACAAGTGTCCTTCAAACACAAGGCAATAACGAAGGAAACAATCAAATTAATCAATCTCATTGGTAATGAAATATATTATGCACTCTGATAAGTTTTTAAAAGAAGTAAGACAAAGAGAAGAAGGAAAAGAGGATTCTAACCCCACTTCTAAAAAAAAAGAGAGAGAGAGTGGCTTCCAATCTAGGTTTTGATTAATTTCAATGCAAGCTTCAAATATTTTCATATAATCAACAAATCATAAATCTTTACATTAGCAGAAATAGTGTTTGCAGAATAGACTAAAGCAGCAAAAAAATTCTGTAAAGCTAAAAGGGCTTGCCCCTGCAGCAAGGAGCTTTTAATTAATGTCAGAGCTTGAGGAAGAACTTTATTTCTGATAGCCAGACCAACACTAGGACTGGACCTCTTATCACTCATTAACGTGCAGCAGAGTTCAAGGGCAAGAGCTATCATATGTAAATCAGACTAATTAGTCCCGAGATTTCTACAATAATAACTTCATATGCAGAAGAACCAATCTTATCACCATATGCAACTATAAGTGAATTTAAGGTTCTTAAGGTTGCCTGCCTTAGTGCTCGATTAGCTTTTCGTAGAAATGCAGTCAACTCTACTATTACATGCTCCAGAACACGACAGATCCACCCGAATTGGAGAAGCAGCAATGACAGCAAATGCCTTGACAGCTATAAGACGAGTTATCTCATTTCCCATTCGATCAACAAGTACAAGAAGGCATGCTGATAGTTTTTCATTTAGATGATCACCAATGTTGACACAATGAGGCCAATGCAGGAGATGGCACACTCTTTAACCTCCTGATCCACAAAGTAAAATTATTAGATGCTTAGTATGGACTATGCTCCATACACTAGTATGATAGTACTCTCTCTATTTTCTTGTATAACATTTTACTTGAGCAAATTCTCATTACCTACATTACTAGATTCTAATTGGCAGCTACAGGGATTGATTTCTGTCTAAAAGCATGATGACAGAACAAAGATAGTGCATCCTCTTCACTCAACAGTTCCACCTCATACGTGGCATTACGAATTTGGAATTTCTCTGTGGAGACAACAAGGAATTTGCAGCCAAGTATTCTGTACACAAGTTGTAGTAGTACAGAGAGTGACCAGACATCATCAAGAACAATAAGGTTTTGAGTTTTGTTTTTGCAATCGAATTACGGCATCCACTGGGGAATCACATAATTTGGATTCAAGCTTTGATTCCCTAAAATGAACCCCCAGATCCTTGCTCTTAGCTACTCAACATTCGGGGACTGTGACACAGTCAAGAACAAGATTCTCTCCTTGAAAGAAACTGCTAAAAAAAAGTAACCATTAAAACTTTTTGAAATTGAACCTAAACGATGATAAATGTTTCTTCCAAATGCTTAAGTCATTCAATTAGAAACATATGAATGATTTTACCTCTAATAATTATATTGAACTTGTTCATTTCTGTAAACATCTCTAGCAAGAGTGGTCTTCCTTGAGCCACCAAGCCCGGAAATCCCAACCACCCAAAGATCATTCCTCCCAACAAGCATCTCCTTGACCTTCTTCTTTCCAGGCTCCAAACCCACACGTGAATTCCCTAAACTTATCATGAGGCAACCAATCAATAGTTGCATACACATAGTTATCACCTACTTCAGCTTTTGCTTGAGCTTCATTAGCCAAAAGTGATGAGAACTCAAGAAGCACAGAGAGAACTCAAGAAGAAACAATGCTAGATGGATTTTCATTATTATATCAAAATTCAAAATTACTAATACTAGCTTCTTTATTTGGATTATATCTAAAAATTCAAAACTACTGATTAACAAGGTCAAAGTAACTCAATTATATCTAAAACTCCTGTATCTTAATTCTTAATTGCTTTTGACACAATCAATCAAGCAATAGTACCATTTCGGTTATATTAAAACAATGATTATTTTCTTGATGGAACCTAATGGAAAAAGAAGTGATGAGGTAATAATGTGCATCAGTAAGAAAATTAAAATTCCATGGAACCAAAACCAAAATTAACAATCAAGTAGTGGCACAATCACAAAATTAACAATGGTAGGGAGTGGACCAAAATCAGAATTCGATGGAACCAAAACCAAAATCAAGAAGAAAAAAATCCTAAATTCGGTAATTTGATAATAGCACATCACAAGAAATGAACCAAAATAGAACTTCCATGAAATTACTAGGAAGAAATAAGCAATAAAGAGCATCGAGTCAATTATCAAAGCCTCATGAAAGATGAAATGCTGGAAAAAAATAATTAAGAGTGAATACAAAATCGAAATAAAAAACATTATTGAGAGAGGATGTAATTAGAATAATTAGCATATAACAATCATTGAAGTAATTAGAACAAGAGGATGTGGATTTAGTTACAGATCTAAAAGTGAGAAGTTAGAACGCAAACTTGAGAAACAGATAGAGGAGGCGAAGGCACGTTAATGGATAAAGAGAAGCTACCATAGCAAAAGCTCAAGGAAGGAGGAGAAGCTCGCAGGAGCAAACACGGCGTTGTACTCAACGAGTAATTGAGTAATTGAGTACAATCGAGTCAAATCTAATTAAATGCAACCTTAATTAATTTGGGTGCTTTTTACTATTAGTCTATTACATACTATTTACCAAAAAAAAAATATTTTTTAAATACCACTTTTAATTGGATACATAATTATTCGAACCAATCCCACTTAAATTTAATCATTTTGGATTAGTTCGAGTCCACTTACAAAATTTTCGAATTCAAACTAATTCAAATTAGTTAAAAATTAATTGGTTCGATTTTTATTTATCTTTAAATCTGAACCAATCTAGTATGTAAATATCCCCTAATGCTATTTGTATACTGAAATCAACCATCATATATTTGTGTACAAATACACACAAATACATATGTTACAGTTACTAATTCATTTTTAATATGCATTTTATATTTTAACATATATTTTATATTAATAATTAATTCATTTTAATATACACTTAGTATAAATAATTTTTTTTGTGGACTTTTTGAATTACCACAAACCACTGCATAATTGGTGAGCTTTTTTTCTAAAATTTTATTTTTCAAAAAATTTTAACTAAAGATTTAGTTATTGTGAAGTAAAATATATTTTTTATTCTTGAAATTTTTAAAAAGTTAAAAAAATTCTTAACATTTAATTTATTATAATTTTGTCCCTCATATTTTAAATATATTTTTTTATTATATTTTTGGGAGTTAACACTATTGAAAAAAATGTTTATATATCATGAAATTATTGACATGTGACAATCTTAAACTAAAATGTTAATAATACGTCAATATAAAATTGTCACATTATATGTTATCTACATTTAAAAGTATATTTAAAACAGCAGTGATAGGAGCCAAAATTTTTTGGATTTTAGGCTAGTAAACAACAAGCATTGCTATTTTTGTATAACAACATAAAAAAAAGCCCAAACCCATTGATGGTAATTAGTGGCTAAGAGAAGGGGGTTGGATCTTAGCCCTTTTTGCTGAATATTAATTTCTGACTTTTAAAGGAACTCCAGGAGATATTTCTGCTTTTTGTCTCGTGTTGAGTTGAGAGACACTTTTATTTTGTCTCGTGCCGAGTTGACAGATATTTTTGTTTTTGTCTCCTGATAAACAGAAACAGAGAAAGGAGTAAGGAAGAAGAATTAACACCAGATATATCCTGGTTCAGCCACTAGGTGCAATGTGGCTTACATCCTGTCTCCATCACAACAATGATGGAATTTTACTATGTGTTCACAATATTACAACCACCAATTTTTACCTAGGAACTACCCATTCCTATTTGGGACAAATCCAGATTCTACACCTAATCTGAATTTGACTAGGACTCAAAACCTAGCTTTCAACCGCAAAGTGCTAACCTAACTTGTAAGAAAATTCCCACAGAATCATGAAACACAACAGAAAGATGTACAAAGAAACTCTGAGATATCTATGGCTTTTTCTTTAATTTTGATCATTGCCTTTTTCCTCTCATTGGCTTTTTCTTACAAACCTCACCATGTTTTTCTTTTTCACCATGAGACTCAGACAGACAAAACTAAGAAAAAGAAAACAAAATGAACACCATTGAAGGAGAAGAACTCAAGAAGCTCGGGTAGTGATCCATGCATGCGCGTCGATGCTCGGTGGTTATCTCCTTTATTTCTTGTACTCCTTCCATTTTTGCAAGCTTCCTCTCCATCCTCTAAGCCATTCCTGCCCTATAAGGCCTGAAAACACTAAACATACAGATCACGGCATCGAATGGTATAAAGAAGGATTAAAATACACAAATTAAAGGCATAGGAAGCAAGTTTTCAACCATAAAATAAAATTAGGAAGGAATTATAAAACCATGCAATTCGTATGAATAAGTGTGCAAAGACTTGATGAAACCACTCAATTGAGCACAAGATAAACCATAAAATAGTGGTTTATCAAGTAGCTATGAGAACTCTGTACTTTTCACTTTCTCTCCTTGATCTCAACCCTTGGCCGTTCACCCTTATTATATAGAAGGGGAAGCTTCCAAGGTTGAAACTGGTTCAACGAAGCAACTTCTTCTCCAACAAATTAAAGAGCAGCAGTGGTTCAAACAAAGAGAAGAGAGAGGAAAAACCAAAAACCAACATTCATATGCCTCTCTCAACCCTTTTCATCAAGCTCCTTCAATCTAAACCCTTGAACTTGTCTTTGGCTCCAAGAAAGGATTTGGACCCTTGATGATCTTCTGACGTAGGACAACTTTTTGCCTTCCATTTTAGCTTTTTCCTATATGTAGTTGATGAGAGAATTATGGTCGGTCTAGAATTTTCATCAATAGGAAACCAATGTCATGGTCATAGTGTAGTCCTAGAATAACATATAATCCTCTTGGCCAAATTTTGATTTGGTTGTCACAAAGTCAACCCCAATATAAAGTAACCGAGAGTATTGGTCTCAGGTTGTCCTCAACAAAATGGGCAAACATGTGCATCAATATTGGTTAGAATTTCGAGGTTGGGAGTCATAAACAAGAATTTAAACTACTAAACTTAACATGCAAGAAATCTTAAAGGGCAAGATACTAAACCAAAGCAGTTAAAGCAAGATGTAATTAAATGTAATCTAGCAAGAGAACATGTAAAGCTATTTCTATTCTAAGACTAAGTAAACAACTAAACTAACTATAACAAGAATCAAGCAATTGGGATTTTTAGATTTCAAATATGAATAATAAAAGGGACTCTTGGGTAGGCATGGGAATTGGGGTCACCATCCTTATCTAATAACCATATCTTAACAATTATGAGGAACCAAGCTCATTAAGTCTACTTCTATACCCGAAGTACATACAACATCTACTTCGACGCTTGAAGTACGTCAAATGGCTTGATCAATTACAACTCATAAGTTCCAATCCAACTATTAATTAGCTTAGTAGTAGATTGGTGTCAATGGGTATCAATTTGACCACTAGGGTTCTCAAATCACCATATCAATTAGACCCAATGACTCAAGTTTACCCAATCCCCTTAGCCTAGGCCAAGAGTATAGAAAACTACCATAATCAAAGGAAACATTTCATCAAACACATGGTATGCATTAACAAAAGACATATTCAAATTGTAAATTAATTGGAAATCACAAATACCCACTAACAATTATCAATAGAAAACAACTCAAATAACACTATCAATCATAGAAAACATCAATGCACTAATAGAAATTCAAGATCCACAAAGTTCATAATATGAGAAGAAAAAGGGAAATAACAAGAGAACTCAATTTCAACACAAGATCTAAACAAAATTATAACTAGAGAACTCAAATTAAGTAATTGAAACTAAAATTAACAATACCCAATTCAGAATTTCAACAAAGGAAGATCAAAATAAACTAAATCTAGAAAGAAGTAAGAGTTCCTCTCTCTAGAAAACAAGAACCAAAAATTAGCTAAAATTAGGTGTGTTGTGTGAATGACTAGATCCCCCTTCCTCCATCAATTCTTGGGTCTTTTCCATGCAGAATCAAGTTGGATTTGGGCCTGGAGCCTCCCAGAAATCGCCATCCGCGATTTCATTAATGATGTCACGTGCTGCGCGTCACGCGTGTGCGTCCGCCACGCGTGTGCGTCATCTAAGTTCTGCGAGCCACGCGTACGCATCGAGCATGCGTACCCGTCAGTCACTGCTGCGCCAATCCACGCGTGCGCGTCAACCACACGTGCACTTCGCCTCCAGTTCTCCAAAGCTTCATTCTTTATGTCCCTTCTAGTTGTGCATGCTTCCTTTCCATCTTCTAGACCATTCTTGGCCTATAGATCCTGAATCCACTCAACAAACAAATCACTGCATCGAATGGTAATAGAAGAGGATTAAAATATAACATTTTTAAGGTTAAAGAAGTATGTTTTAAACCATGAAGCAAAATTAGGAAGGAAACATAAAACCATGTAATTTATATAAATAAGTGTGAAAAATATTGATAAAAACCCCAAATCCTACACAAGATAAACAAAAAAATTGGAGTTTATTAAACCTCCCCACATTTAAATGAAGCATATCCTCATGCTAAAAATTAAAAGACCCAAGAACATAGGAGAATGAGGTTTATGAAATGTAATTTACCTACATGGATGCAACTAATGCAAATGCTTCTATCTACTTGGTCAAAAGTGAATCAACTTCCAAGAAGACACAGATGAACGAGTAGGGCTAAGGTGATATGATCATTCCTGAACTCTACCAATTCAAATATCAAAATAGGGTGTAAACAACTTGCAAGAAGAAAGCTTGTGAAAGCAGGGAATAAGGAGTTGAGCATCGAACCCTCACCGGAAGTGTATCCGCTCTAGTCCTCAAGTGTATAGGGTTGATCACTCAATTCTCCTCTAATCATGCTTTTCGAGATTTGTTTTTCATCTAACAATCGACAGTTATTCGGTGCATGCATACATTCATCATGAGGGCTTATCTTTAGGTTGTAATGGGGCTAGGGTACAGGTAGAGATGCATATATGGCCAAGTGAGCTTGAAATTTAAATCCTTGATTAACCTAAGCTCTCACCTAACACACACAACAACCTATACAATTCTAATACACAACCTAACTACCCTTTCATTCACTTTTCACACACTCATGCATTCTGTTTTAATTCACAACCCATATGCATTGGTTATTATTGGCTTTGCCTTAGGGCATTTTGTCCCCTTTTTATTGCTTTCTTTTTTTTCTTTCTTTTTCTTTCTCTATTATTTTTTTTCTTTTTATTTTCTTCTATTTTTCTCTTTCTCTTTTGATGAATTATGTACAAAGGGATCAATGCATAGGGTTTAAATATTCAATACATGATTGTGTACCCAATTCCTAATATTTTCAATAAAAATACAAAAACACACTTTTATCTCATCCAATGTTTCCAATTTTCCCATACCCAAATGATACACACCCTCACTAGCCTAAGCTAATAAAAAATTTAAATTAAGGGACATTTATTATTTTTTCACTTTTAAGAACAAAAGGGATTAACATAGGCTCAAGATTGGTTAACAATGGTAGATAAAAGGGTTAAGGCTATTTGGGTAAGTGAGCTATTGAAATAACGGTCTCAATCATATAAATGCATTCATATATAAAATAATGGATATATAGAATCAAACAAATCAAGGATTGCAATCATAAAAAGAGAATAATGCACACAAGAATGAAAATAAGTGGTTATAAGATGTAACCACACAATTAGGCTCAAAACTTACATGCTTGTGTGTTCTTAGCTCAAAAACCTTTTCCAAAATTAATTCCTTCAAGCAAGTTTAACACAAATTTTTTTTCAAATTGGTAGGGTGTCCTAAAAACAGTTTCTTAGAAAAAAAATCATCACCCTAACCAAGTAGTTCTAACAAGAAATAACTACAATGCAAAGAGTGTTTAAATTCAAAAACTAACCATGCAATGCAAATTATCCTAATTACAAGAGAAAATTAAAATTTGGGTGTTGAAAAGAAGGGTTGTTACCTACGAAAGTCAGTAAACAACCTCCCACACTTAGAAATTTGCATGGTCGTCTGTGCCATCAATGATGAACAGAGTGGATCCGGGAGTGTCACTCTTAATGGCCATAGGGTGGTGAGACAGGGATGTCTCCTTGTTCACCTCTTGATTACTTCTTTGCTATGATCCGAGGTGGACTCCAGATTGTCAGTTTCGCCGTAGGTAGGTTGGTGAATCTTGCGAGAACTTCCTTTCCTGCCTCATCAGAGCGGCTAGAGTTCTTTAACCGCTTAGCAAGTGGTTTGGCCTTCGAGGAAGTTTGCGCCTTGACGGTTGTTCTTTGAGTTGCTCTCCTTGTAGACGGCTTTTTGGAGGTCTTTTTCTTTGCTTTCTAGTGGCCATCCTAAAAATGAAGAAAAGAGAAAGACAATAGGCTCAAAGAGACAAAAAACTAGAATTAATACAATGCAAGTGAAGATTAATGCCACAAAAGAGTGAAGTGTCCTAAAGACATAACAGCTGCAATATGTACACAAGACAACAATATAATCATAGAGGCATATCACTAGCATGAGATGCAAGAGTGAGAGAAGCATGCAAGTATAAAGCATGAGAAGAATAAACTCAAGCATCAATAACAACAATGATAAGCACATGCAAGAAAGGTGGGGGTCATAGGAAAACCTTTCGCTCAACTAACTCCAAGACAATGAGGTCTAGAAATGGAAGGGCACAAACAAGCTAAGAGATATGAAAGAATCCACTAATTCAAAAAGTAAATGAGATTCAACACCCATACAAGAAAATAAAAAGAAAGAAAAGAAATAAGAGTGAACAAACAAACAAACAAACAAATAAACAACAAAGTAAAAATGCAACCTAGAACAAAGTAGTAGAGTAATTAAATGCAATAGTAAAGAAAAATTTTAAAAAGAAACAAAAGAGGAAGAAGAGAAATGCAACCAGGAAAGGAGGAAGAAAATGAGGTTGAGTATAAATGAGATTAAGAGGAGAGAAAGAGAGAAGAGAGGAGAGATAAAGGAGGAGAGAGAAATGTGGGACCACCGGAGGTGGTGGTCACTGGTGGTTGAGGTCGCCGGTGGTTGCAGGCGGAGAAGAGGTAGTAAGGAGAAAGAAGAAGAAAGGAAGAAAGAGAAGAACAAAGAAAAAGAAAATGGAGAGAACAGGGCAGCGTGCCCTGCTAGCTGCGTCAGGCGTGCAACGTGCGCGCCTCGTCCACGTGTATGCGTGGAAGAGAGAAAAAACGAGTGACACGTGAGCGTCGTCCACCCCTACACGTGGAAAGAAGAATTGGAAGGGGATGCGTACGCGTCAGATGACGCGCACGCGTGGGGTGAGATTGTGCTTCTCGCACAAAGGCAGCACCACTCCAGTGCAACTCTTTGGTTTTTTGTACCAGGGGTTGCAACAACAGCAAACGACGCGTACGCGTTGCCCACGCATGATGCGTGGGTTTGCGAAAATGACCATTGACATGCTCATGCATGGGACGACTTTTTTTTTATATAACAACATGAGGGAGACAATTACAGCACAATCCTGGCATTCATTCAAATTAGGCACTTCAAAAACACTTAGAATTTCAGGCAATACTCAAAATCAAGCATTTTTCTTCAAAATTGCCAATTTAACCAAACCAAGATCAATGAAATCCTCATGAAGACTCTAACAAGCTCAACAAAATCAAACAAAATCAGGCATGCTTAAACAACTCAACAAAATCAAACAATCACAATATGAAACAAAGACTCTAAAACTACATGCAAGAAACTATATTCAAGGAGGATCATACTATTGTGGGGTGTCTCCTACCAAGCACTTTTCTTTAACGTCCTTAAGTTGGATGGTCATGCGCTTGAGATCATCTTTCTGGAACATCCTCAAGGACATCTATCTTGTCCTTCTTGTTAGCCTTGGTAAGAGTGTCCTTCAAGGGGGGATGCTTCGACTTGTCAATTGAACCATGATTGGGTGCCTTGTTTCCTTGAGGATATGGAAGTCGTGGATCAATTCCCTTTTCCTTGCTAAGTCCTCTTATACCCAAATCTCTATTGACGCTTATCTCATCATCACTCCCAAAGTGTTCTTCAACTACATCATCTTTAAAAATGTCGCAACCAAAAATTGAATGTACATCTAGAGGTTGCCTTATGGTTTCCTCCAATTTGAACTTCACCACCTTCCCTTTAGTTTCAAATGAGTAATCCCCCGAAAATGCATCTAATTTAAATCGGGATGTCTTCAAGAATGGCCTCCCAAGTAAGATGGAGGATGGCCTATCCGAATCAATGGGAGGTGTCTCCAGAATATGGAAATCCACTGGAAAGATTAAGTCCTGAATTCTCACCAATATATTCTCGGCAATACCTACAACTGAAATTATACTCTTATCCGCAAGCACAAACCTAGCTCCGGATCGCCTCAATGGTGCAAGGTTTAACTTCTGATAAATCGAGAGTGGCATAATGCTCACACATGACCTTAGGTTGCACATGCAATTCTTAAGTTGAATCTCACCAATCATACAAGATACCAAGCAAGGACCGAGATCACTATACTTTTCAAGAAAATCATCCATCACAGAAGAAACAGAATTGCCTAATAGAATCATCCCTAGTCCACCAATCTTCTCTTTATGAGTGCACACATCCTTAAGGAACTTAGCATATTTGGGAACTTGATGTATGGCATCAAAGAGTGAAATAGTTACCTCCACATTCTTGAAGATTTGCACTATGTTGGGATCAAGCTCCTCATGCTTCTTGGCCTTCTTGGCTAATGTAGGGAAAGGTATAGAAATTTGTTCCTCTAAGTTGCTCTTCCGCTTCAGTTCCTTGGCCCTCAATTGCTCTTCTTCTTCCTTTGCAACTTCTTCCTCCTTTTCATCTTCATCTATCTCCATTGTTTCACCAACTTCTACATTAGGAACATCCTCCGCCAACTTGATGGGCTTGGTTTCAACTTCCTCAAGCGTTGTACCACTCCTCTAGGTGATTGCATTAATGGTACCCTTTGGGTTTGGGAGAGGTTGGGAAGGAGGGTTGGATGAGCTAAATGATTGGTTGGTGCTGGTATTGTTGGTAGGAGGTAGGGACATTGATGAGCGGATATTTTATACGCTTTTTAGCATCATTTTCAAATAGTTTTTAGTATGTTTTATTTAGTTTTTATTACGTTTTTATAAGTTTTAGTGTTAAAATCATATTTTTGGATTCTACTATGAGTTTTTGTATTTTTGTGCAATTTCAGGTATTTTCTGGCTGAAATTGAGGAGCTGGAGCAGAAGTCTGATTTAGAGATAGAGAAAGCACTGCAGATGCTGTATGGATCTGACCTCCTTGCATTTGGAAGAGATTTTTTGGAGCTATAGAAATCCAAATGGAGCGCTCTCAACGGCTATGGAAATCTGACTTCCAGAGCTTTCCAGCAGTATATAATAGTTCATACTTTGTTTCGGATTAACCACTATTTTTAACCACTATTTTTGTTACAATTTTTAACCACTATTTTTGTTCTTGTGTGCTATATCTCTTCTATGATTGTGATCTTAGTTTTGCTTGATTCTTTATTTCTAATATTTGATGTCTTGATTGCCTTTAGCATGATTGAGGCCATTTTTGTATTAAACTCACTCGCCCATATAGACCTACCCTTACATCTACCATTGTTAGCCAATCTTGAGCTTTTTAATCCCCTTTGTTCTAATTGTTAGCACATCACAACCCTAAGCGAAAAACCATGAATTACTTTGAATTGAATTTTTTATTAGCTTAGATTAAGGTGTGTGCGTCATTTAAGTGTGGGGGAAATTTTGGGAAGCATTGGTAGAGAAACATTTTGTTTTGGGTAATTATTGAAAATTTGGAGAAAATGGGTGCACATTCATGTTTCAATTTGCTTTAACCATATGCATTTGTCATAGAAAAAGAAAAAAAAGAAATAGAAAAGAGAAAAATGAAATGAAAGAAAAAAAAATATAGTAATAAGATGGGACAAAAGTTATCCCAAAGAAAAAGAAAAAAATGAATAATAAATGCATATGTGTTTTGAATAGAAACTAAGGCATGAATGTGTGTGTGAAAAGAAGTAATGGGTGGTTAGAATACATTTTTTTGTGGGTTGATTGATATAGGTTGAGTTGGGTAATTGAGCTAATCAAAGATTCAATCTTTTAGTCCACTTAGCCATATACTCATCCTACCTTTACCCCAACCCCATTACAACCTTCTAAAGACCTCATGATACTTGCATACATGCATCAAATACTTGTTGATTGTTAGATGAAAAGCAATTCCTTGAAAGCATGATTAGAGGAGACTTGAGTGATTAAACCCTAAACACCTAGTGATTAGAGTGCATACACACCTAGTGAGGGTTCGATCACTCAATTCTATGATTCCATACATTCTTATCATGCATTCTTGCAATTTTTGCTTCTTTTTGATGAGTTGAATCAATTCTTTAGATTTTGATTGCATTGAGCTACTTCTTTGCTTAGCCCTATATGTCTATATACTTGCTTGGGAATTTGATTGTTTGTTTTGACCAATTCAATAGGATACTATAGTATATATAGATATACAGTATATACATACTTGCATGCATATAGATAGTTGCATTTAATAAGTTATTTCCCTTTTATCCTTCTCCTTGTTTGGTTTAGCATGAGGGCATGCTATTGTTTAAGTGTGAGAAAATTGATGAATCCATATTTGATGATATATTTTGATTTGATTTGAGTGGATTTCATCATATAAACCCACATTTATTCACCTAAATAGCATGGTTTTGTGTTTTCTCTCTAGATTGTACCTAAATGTGAAAACATGCGTTTTTACACTTAAATTAGTTATTTTAATCCCAATTTTATGTCATTCGATGCCATGACATATTTGATGAGTGATTTTAGGTCCTAAAGGCAAGTTTGGCAAGGCAAAAGTGGAAGGAAGCATGTACAAAGGGAGAAAGCATGAAGAAAAACAAAGGAGAAGCACACATTGGAGTGTGCGTGCGCACAACCACCTGTGCGTACGCACAAAAGCCACAAAACCATGTGTGCGTACGCACGATAACCTGTGCGTACGCACAAGAGAAAAATCAGCATGTGTGCGTATGCACACACCTGTGCGTTCGCACACGTCCCAGCGCGTAACTCATTTAATGGAAATTGCTGGGGGCAATTTTTGGGCCTTCAGGGCCTAATTTTGGGACTTTCTGAAGCTGATTGAGTGATATATAAAGGAAGGCCTCACTCCATGTGAAGGGGGGGGGGGGAATTAGGGCTAGTTTTGCAACATGTAGCTTAGTTTCTAGAGAGAGAAGCTCCCCTCTCTCTCTAGAATTAAGGTTAGCTAGCTTAATTTTCTTGTAATTTCTACTTCTGATTCTTGTTTCTTCTACCTTTCTTTACTTTATTGTCTTAATCTCTTTAGTTTATTATGTTAATTTCTCATTTTGTTGCTTTTTATGCTCATGAACACTCTTGTCATTTTAATTTACATTTAATGTAATTTATGTTTTCTTGTCATTTATTGCTTTATTGAGTTGCTATCTTTACTTTTCTTGCTTAGTAGTTATAGAATTTATTATTTCTTGTCATTTTACCATGCTTTCTTTACATGCCCACCAAGTATTTGACAAAATGCTTGGTTGGGTTTTTGCTTAGATTTTCACACTCTTGGTTGGAAAATTGGGTGATTGGGTGAACTTGAGTGGTGGATGTCCATTCCCCATTGTGTTAGGGTTGTTAATTAATTTGGTTTCCACTAACGCTAGTCTTTCACTAAGTTAATTAGTGAGTTGATTAGGACTTGTGGATTGAGACTAATTATGCCTAGTTGACTTATCCTCGATGTAGGGTTAACTAATTGGGATTAATTCACAAACAATTACCATGTTTGTGGTTCACCACTAGGATAAGAATCCTTAATTACCCACTTCTTGACAAGAGTCTTTTTTAGCTTTCAATTTCCATTTTCATTGCCTTTACTTGCTTTCATTTAATTTCTTGCATGTTAAGTTACTTTCTTGCAATTTAATTTCTTGCCAATTGCTATCATCCAACCCCATTTCTCTCATAGCCAATAATTGTACACTTAATTGCAACTCCTAGGGAAGACGACCCGAGGTTGAATTACTCTCAGTTTAAAATAGAAATATTAAACTTTGATGTTTGAGATTTGATTTGCCGGTTTGGTCTATACTTGCAACGTAAGTTATCTTGAGTGGAAAAATCCAAACCGGTGCAAAATTCCACTCATCAACAACACGCATACTTTACAGTCTTATTTTCAAGTTTTACATTGTATTTTTCATCAATATGAGTTTCTAAACCTCCTTAGGTTGAGGGGAGGAGCCCTGCTGAGTCCTATTTAATAAAAGTATTACTGTTTCTTCTCCGATTTGTGTTTGATTTATTTCTAATGTATACTCGATCTTCATCGTGGTGAATAGGATGATTAGACAATCAGCTCTGTTTATCAAATGGCTTGATCAATTTCAACTCATAAGTCCCAATCCAACTACTAATTGGCTTAGTAGTAGATTGGTGTCAATGGGTATCAATTTGACCACTAGGGTTCTCAAATCACCAAATCAATTAGACCTAATGACTCAAGTTCACCCAATCCCCTTAGGCTAGGCCAAGAGAATAGAAAACTACTCCATAATCAAAGGAAACATTTCATCAAACACATGGTATGCATTAACAAAAGACATATTCAAATTGCAAATTAATTGGAAATCACAAATACCCACTAACAATTATCAATAGAAAACAACTCAAATAACACTATCAATCATAGAAAACATCAATGCACTAATAGAAATCCAAGATCCACAAAGTTCATAATATGAGAAGAAAAAGGGAAATAACAAGAGAACCCAATTTCAACACAAGATCTAAATAAAATTATAACTAGAGAACTCAAATTAAGTAATTAAAACTAAAATTAACAAGACCCAATTCAGAATTTCAACAAAAGAAGATCAAAACAAACTAAATCTAGAGAGAAGTAAGAGTTTCTCTCTCTAGAAAACAAGAACCAAAAACTAGCTAAAACTATGTGTATTGTGTGAATGATTGGATCCCCTCTTCCTCCATCAATTCCTGGGTCTTTTCCATGCAGAATCAAGTTAGATTTGGGCCTGGAGCCTCCCAGAAATCGCCTGCCGTGATTTCATTAATGATGTCACGTGCTAGGCATCACGCATGTGCGTCTGCCACACGTGCGCGTCATTTGAGATCTGCGAGCCACGCGTACGCGTCGAGCATGCGTACGCGTCGGTCACTGCTGCGCCAATCCACACGTGCGCGTCGCCTCCAGTTCTCCAAAGCTTCATTCTTCATGTCCCTTCCACTTGTGCATGCTTCCTTTCCATCTTCTAGACTATTCTTGCCCTATAGATCCTAAATCCACTCAACAAACCCATCACGGCATCGAATGGTAATAGAAGAGGATTAAAATATAGCATTTTTAAGGTTAAAGAAGCATTGATATACCCCTATTTTATGGTTTATCTTGTGCTCAATTGAGTGGATTTCATCAACTCTTTACCCACTTATTCATACTATTTGCATGGTTTTATATTTCCTTCCTAATTATGTGTTTTAATTGAAAACATGCTTCTTTGATCTTATATTTGCTTATTATTAATCCTCTCTTATTACCATTAGATGCCTTGATATGTGTGTTAAGTGTTTTCAGATATTATAAGGCAGGAATGGCTTGGAGGATGGGAAGAAAGCATGCAAAAGTGGAAGGAATGCAAGAAGTTGGAGAAATTGCTAAGCTGTCCATTCTGACCTCTCTGTACTCAAACAGCTTTAACTTTAGCTACAGAGGTCCAAACGATGCGGTTCTAGTTGCGTTGGAAAGCTAACGTCCGGGGCTTCGATTTGATATATCATATGTTATAGTTACCTTGACGCTAGGTGTGGCAACCGCGTGATCCATGCGGCCGCGTCGCGGTGACGGAAATCCAGCGTGGCAAAATTCGAAACCAGCGAATTCTGGACTGTTTCTGACCCAGTTTGCGGCCCAGAAAACACAGATTAGAGACTATAAAGTGGGGAACTGCACCCATTCATAAGGAGGCTTCCACATTCACAATTTTAGGAGTAGATGTAGTTTTTAGAGAGAGAGGTTCTCTCCTCTCTCTTAGGATTAGGATGTAGGATTTCTCTTAGTTTTAGGAGTGACTCTCAATCCCAGGTTCTTTATTTTTATTTATTTTCTCAATTTTGTTTATGACTCTCTATGTTTAGATTGATTTTCTATTTAATATATCTTGAGGTATTTCAGACTTATGATTGCTCCTTTTTATTATATAAATAATTTGGATTTTTCCCTTTTGGTTTTGGTTGATTTATTGGTAACGCTTAAGCTGTCAAATAAAGCAGTGGTTGAAATTGGGAGTTGCTCTAATAACTTTAGTCTTTCCATAGGAATTGACTAGGACCTGAGGATTAAGCTAATTAATCCACTTGATTTACCTTCATAGTTAGAGGTTAACAAAGTGGGATTAAAACCCAATTCTCATCACAATTGACAAGAATAGGACTTTCAGTTCTTATACCTTGCCAAGAGTTTTATTATTTATTTAATTTAATACAATATTATTTTCTTGCCATTTACTATTCTTGCTTTTTATCTTATACATTAAAACCCCCCAATTTACAAACTCATAACCAATAATAAGAACACCTCCCTGCAATTCCTTGAGAAGACGACCCGAGGTTTAAATACTCGGTTATCAATTTTAATGGGGTTTGTTACTTGTGACAACCAAAACGTTTGTACGAAGGAATTTTTGTCGGTTTAGAGACTATATCTACAACGCGACTGTTTTTATGACATTCTTTACTGGCAAAAATCCTAACGTCAAAATGGCGCCATTGCCGGGGAATTGCAAACATGTGCCTTATTATTGGTTATTGTAAATATTTTATTTTTTGCTTGTTTTTATTTTTATTTTTATTTTTGCTTTTTTCTTAAGTTAAGAGGTTATTTGTTTTTATTTAGTTATTAAAAAAAATTAAAAAATTTGTTCTTATTGTTCATCTTGATCTTCAAGTTGTTCTTCACGTTTATCTTGACTTTCAAGCTGTTCTTAGTTGTTTTCTTCGTTTTGATCTAAAATTTGAAATTTGGTGTCATATTATTGCTTTTCTCTTTCCTCATTAAATTTAAAAATATTTTTAATTAATTTTTTTGAAAAAACAAATATTTCAGATTTTTATTTTTAAATTTTTATCTTATCTTATCTTATTTCAAAAATCAAATTTCAAAATTTAATTTTAAAAATTTTCAAATTTCAAATTTCAAATTTTAAAAATTCAAATTTCAAAAATTTAAAATTCAATTTTCAAAATTCAAATTTCAAAATTTCAAAATTCAAATTTCAAAATTTAAATAACCTTTTAATTTAAATTTATTTTTATTTTCATTTTTAATTTTTATTTTGCTACTATGAACTCTCACCCCTTTGGCTATGAGTCTGGTTACAATTATGTTGCAGGATGAAGAAATTACAATGAGAACAGGCATCAAGGTTGGAACAATCAAAGATGGGAGGAGCCACAAGGATTTGTTCAACCCTCATGGCAACAACCACCCCCAATGGACTATCAACAACCACCATCATATGCCTATGAACCTCCTCAACACAACTTGGGACCACCATACTCACAAGCCCCTTTACACCATTCACCTCCATATGACCCTAACCCATATCCACCATACCAACCACCTTATGAGCCAAATGAACCCTCCTATCCACCCCAAACCTCCATGGAGAAAGCACTTGCCAATCTAAACTCTACTATACAAGCTCTCGTCGCCTAATTCAGACCACCAAATACCTTCAACAATCAACCCTCAAGCTCTAGTGCACTTCCTTTTCAACCACAGAATGATCTCTCCATCCCATCACCACCATCCATGGAAGAGCACCCACATCCATCAATCCAAAAGCAAGATGATCCCAATTATGCTATTGATATGGAACAGGAAAGAAGGAATCATCTTTGTGAAGCCATACTTCATAAAGAGCTAGAGGAGGCCCTACGGGTAAGGGTAGGAGAGACCCTTGAAGATGAAAGAATAGTTGAAAGGAGTTGTCAAAGAAAGAAAAACATCGAGAATGAGTACAATTTTATACTTAGACAACTGGACAAAGCAGCAATTATTAAAAAGGAAGAAGTGGTTGCAGACTTAAGAGATGCTGTACCTCCATTGGAAAGTCCAGTCACAAAGCCTCCTTCCACGGTGTTTAATGTTGATGTTGAGAAGAGCGTACAACCTCCAAGGCTGATCATGGTTGAAGATTTTGTAGAGGTTGATCAAGAGGTAGAAGATGTCAAAGAAGAGCACAAGGGAGTGGAGCTTGAAATTACCCTGCCAAAGTTGTTGGAAACCCCTCCCCCTAAGTTGCCATCATCCTTCACAACATTCAAGTGGGTAAAATTCATATCCCATAGCTTTCTAATCCCACTTGAATATGGGCTACTGGAGACGGATGGTCAACTTAGAGCTCTTTGTGGCATTAAGAGTAAGAGGAAGATGGCCAGTGATAAAAATTATCCTGCAAGGTTCATCATGGTTGGAAGCTTTAAGTTCAAACGCAAAGGTTGGTGTAGAGCTCAATTGAATGGGTCTAGGACGCTGTTTGGTAGCTGTAGTGATAATTCAAATTACTTATCTCCCAGTTGGAAAAATACAGATCCCGACATGGATGGGTGTAAAAGCAAGATTTGGGATCCTGGAATCTGCTCTGACACTTGTTACCCCGGGAGCCTAAGAATCTGTTTGAAGCTTCTTAAGGGCTTTACATGCTTAGTTTGGGACCCTGGAGGCTATTGGAAATACAAACATTGGTGGGGATTCCTGGATCAGTACAAGCACAAGCCACCATAGCAGGAATCTCATCAAATGTCCAACTTAAGGACTATAACTAAAAGTGCTAGGTGGAAGACAACCCACCATGGTATGATCGTTCCCTTTTCATTACTTAGTTTTATTTATTTTTGAATTTTATTTTATTTTGTTATATTGAACCTGGAGTTTTGCATCACATTCATATTAACACTGTATTCTGCATCTTTTCAGATTAAAAAAAAAGGGGGGCGAGCACGCGACGCGACCGCATCAGCGACGCGTCCGGGTCGCAAGAAGAGAAGAGAAAATAAAAAACGAACAGAGAGTCACGCTGGAGCAAGGCTGGAGGCGTGCCAGTGGCACAATTCGTCCCACGCGACCGCATCGCTGACGCGTCTGCGTCGCAGGGGAATACTGGCCTCCCACGTGATTGCGTGCCCCACGTGGCCGCGTGACCTAGATTTCGACGTCAAAGGGTGCATGGCCGAAAGTTGAGCTGGAGTTGGGCTGGACTCGTGCTGGAAGCCCAAGCCTCACCACGCGAACGCGTGCCCCACGCGTCCGCATCATTTTTAAAAGATGGCCACTCACGCGATCGCATGCCCCACGCGATCGCGTCACCCAGAATTTTGGCAAAAAGAGTTTTGAACAGAAACTTGTGGGACCGCGAGGCTGCATCCGCGCCACTAGCACAAATCAAGTCACGCGATCGCGTGCCTCACGCGTCCGCGTCACCCAACCTTATCGCGCACCACGCGACCGCGTCACCCATGCGACCGCGTCGCCTGCGCCGCACAACATATCCAGATCAGCCAATTTTCTTATCTCTTCTTCTCTAATCCTTATTTTTCTTATCTTCTCTTATTTCTTTCTTCTTCCTTTCTTATTTTCTCTCACCTCTATTTTATTTTACTTAATTTATTTACATATATTCATTCATTACATTTTAATTTTGTGCATATTTTTATTTTCTTTTCTGATTTTTTTTTATTTTTCTATTGGTGTTAAAATAAATAAATAAATAAATAAATTTTATTCAACTGTTGCATCTTTTCTTGAATTTATTTTTGGTAACTTGTTTTACACTGTGGGATGATATTAATTATCTGCCAATGCCAATCTTTTATGTTACTTGCACTCCATTTGCATTGACATGAGCTTGTATTGATACTTCCATTACCCACACTCATCCCCTATACAAATTTCATACCACTGGCATGCCATGGCTTCTATTGTTTTCTCACTTACGTGTTGTAGCTACCATGTAAATGAGACCCTTATTATCTGGCATTAATACCCATATTTTATTTATTTTCTATCTTTATTTTTGGGTTACTTTTTCTTTTCCCTCTTCTTTCAGGATGGCCACCACAAAGGGAGAGGAAAAGCTTCTTAATGGGAGAGACAAACAAGTTCCTATGCACATTCCTTGATGAGAGGAGCATCAGTTGAAGCAACCCGTTCACCTGCACATCTCAGCATGCACCGAGGATGGTGCAATCTTTAAGTGTGGGGAGGTCGATACCTATCTCCATGGGTTAGTTACTCTTCTATCTCAACACCAATGGTTTATTTTTCTTGTTCATTGTTGCATTTGCATGATTGATTGCATATTTATTTGATTTTTGTGCATATTTTACCACTTGGTTAAAGTAATATTTTCTTTTTCAAGAAACCTTTTAGAGAATTTCACTAATTTGAATAAAATTTTTTGTTACACTTGTTTGAAGAGATATTATACTGGAACATGGTCTAAAACTCGAACACACAAAACCCGTGAGATTTTGAGCCTATTTGAATTGGTTGCATTTTATCAACCAAAAATTTCTGTTTTAGTGTGTATTTTTCTCTCTAAAATTGTGATCTTTGTCTTGCTTAATTCTATATTTCCATTGTTTGATGTATACATGCACTTATATGATTGAGGCCTTTGTTTCACTTAGCTTACATACCCATATGGCCTTAACCCTTCATTATCCCTTGCAAACCAATTTGAGCCTATTTTACCCCTTTGTTCTTTACTTTAGCACATCATTAACTCTAAGCGGAAAACAATAATGTCCTTAATTTGAATCCTTAGTTATCTTAGACTAGTGAGAGTACTTATGATTTAAGTGCGGGAAATTGGGTTTGGAAATATTTGGTTTGAGAGTTGAGTATGTTAAAAATTTTCTAAAAATGTGAAAGAAATGTTTAGGACATGTTCATGCATTCAATAAATTAATCATATGCATTGAGAAAAACAAAAGAAAAAGAAAAAAAATATATACATATACAAAAAAAAAAAGAAAAAAAAAGAGAGAAAAAGAAAAGAAAAAGAGCAAATAAAAGGGGACAAAATGCCCCAAAGTAAGTAGTGAAAGCAATGCATATGAGTTGTACTTGAAATTAGAATGCATGAATATGTGGAAAACATGGTTAATGGATGGTTAGATATTGTATTATGATTACATGGATTATCTAAAGTTAGGTGGAAAGTTTAAGTTAATTAAGGATTCAGATTTTAGTCCACTTGGCCAAATATAATCCTACCTTGACCCTAACCCCATTACAACCCTTAAAAGACCTCTTGATATGTGTATCTGTGCATTAAATTTTTGTTGATTGGTAGAAGAAGAGCAAGCCTTAGAAAGCAAGGTTAGTAGAGAATTGAGAGATTGAACCTAAAACACTTGAGTGATTAGAGTGTATACACTACCAGTAAAGATTCGATGCTCAATTCCTTATTCCCGGCTTTCATGAGCTATTTTCTTCTACAAGTCTATTTGTACTTCATTTTCATGATTTGAATTAGTGAAATCCAATTCATATTTGTTCTTAAAAGATTTGTTTACTTTTAACCAAGTAGGTGGAAACATTCTGCATGTAGTTACATTCATAGGTTGCATTTCATACCATTCCTCTTCATCTTTATAGTTTCTCTTGAGCTTAGCATGAGGACATGCTATTGTTTAAGTGTGGGGAGGTTGATAAACCCCTATTTTATGGTTTATCTTGTGCTCAATTGAGTGGATTTCATCAACTCTTTACCCACTTATTCATACTATTTGCATGGTTTTATATTTCCTTCCTAATTATGTGTTTTAATTGAAAACATGCTTCTTTGATCTTATATTTGCTTATTATTAATCCTCTCTTATTACCATTAGATGCCTTGATATGTGTGTTAAGTGTTTTCAGATATTATAAGACAGGAATGGCTTGGAGGATGGGAAGAAAGCATGCAAAAGTGGAAGGAATACAAGAAGTTGGAGAAATTGCTAAGCTGTCCAGCCTGACCTCTCTGCACTCAAACGGCTATAACTTTAGCTACAGAGGTCCAAACGACGCGGTTCTAGTTGCGTTGGAAAGCTAATGTCCGGGGCTTCGATTTGATACATAATATGTTATAGTTCCCTTAACGCTAGGTGACGCGACCGCGTGATCCATGCGGCCGCGTCGCGGTGACGGAAATCCAGCATGGCAAAATTCGAAACCAGCGAATTCTGGACTGTTTCTGACCCAGTTTGCAGCCCAGAAAACACAGATTAAAACTATAAAGTGGGGGACTACACCCATTCATAAGGAGGCTTCCACATTCACAATTTTAGGAGTACATGTTGTTTTTAGAGAGAGAGGTTCTCTTCTCTCTCTTAGGATTAGGATTTAGGATTTCTCTTAGTTTTAGGAGTGACTCTCAATCCCAGGTTCTTTATTTTTATTTCTTTTCTCAATTTTGTTTATGACTCTCTATGTTTAGATTGATTTTTTATTTAATATATCTTGAGGCATTTTAGACTTATGATTGCTCCTTTTTATTATATAAATAATTTGGATTTTTCCCTTTTGGTTTTGGTTGATTTATTGGTAACGCTTAAGCTGTCAAATAAAGCAGTGGTTGAAATTAGGAGTTGCTCCAATAACTCTAGTCTTTCCATAGGAATTGACTAGGACCTGAGGATTAAGCTAATTAATCAACTTGATTTACCTTCATAGTTAGAGGTTAACAAAGTGGGATTAAAATCCAATTCTCATCACAATTGACAAGAATAGGACTTCCAGTTCTTATACCTTGCCAAGAGTTTTATTATTTATTTAATTTAATACAATATTATTTTCTTGCCATTTGCTATTCTTGCTTTTTATCTTATACATTAAAACCCCCCCAATTTACAAACTCATAACCAATAATAAGAACACCTCCATGCAATTCCTTGAGAAGACGACCCGAGGTTTAAATACTCGGTTATCAATTTTAAAGGGATTTGTTACTTGTGACAACTAAAACGTTTGTACGAAGGGATTTTTGTCGGTTTAGAGACTATATCTACAACGCGACTGTTTTTATGACATTCTTTACTGGCAAAAATCCTAACGTCAAGCATGTTTTAAACCATGAAGCAAAATTGGGAAGGAAACACAAAACCATGCAATTTATATGAATAAGTGTGAAAAATATTGATAAAACCCCCCACATCCTACATAAGATAAACTACAAAATTTGGGTTTATCAGTAGCTTCACAGGCTATCTTCTTTCTTTGATGAACAAAGATGGAAAGGAACTCTTGCACCTCAGATTTGCTCCTTCACCGAGGCAGATCCTTCCTTTTCTCTGCAAGTAAAATCTTGAAGCTTTTCTTCAAATCATGCATTCATTGGCAAAAATCTTGCTTTTGTTTTTCTTCAGATCTTTCTTCATAGACTTTTTCTTTCATAGGCTTCTGATAACTTCTTCTTTCTTCTTTCCTGATGATTGACATGACCGAATACAAAGAGAGAGGAGAGAGAAGAAAGAAAGCTTTCAATGCACAATTAAACTCAATTTAATTTTGTGTTTTGGTTACCAAGGAGTACATTAAACCAAATTGAATTTTGAATTCCAATCACAAGGAGTAGGTAACCGAACTAATCCTTTGGTCCATTCTTTTCTTTTTCTATTCGGATCAATGATGATGTTGGGCCAATTGAGGAGATTGCTTGGGCTTATCAGATTCTTGGGCCAGCTTTGGAGTTCATCTTAATTCATCATTCAGCCACTCAAACTAAAATCAATTTTTGCACAAGGCTTAATTAACTTTAAACAACAAGTTGGGCTTACAATGCCTTTGGCCCATTATTGAAATATTTTTCCTGCACACTAAACCAGATCCATCATACAAACAATTGGAAGCAAATAACAAATTAAAGTTTCCTAATTAATATTTTAATAATGTTTGATCATCAATTAAATATAAGTTTTCCAAACTCAACAATCTCCCCCTTGATGACAAACATTATTAAACTGAATTGAAAGGATTAGGATTAGCAAAACTTCCCTTTGATGGTTTGGCCAAATCCTCCCCTTTTCTTTTGTTCAATATGCTCCCCCTTAATGTGTTCCTAGTTACCAAACAATATTCATAGAAGCAACACATGTATGCATGTTCTAAAAGTTCCAAAATGATACAAATTTTCAAAACATGGAACCTTTAAAAACAGAGCCATATTTTTTTCAAGAAAACACCTTTATAAAAAAAATCAAGGCTCGAGTTGATATAAATCCACTAACAAGATGCTCAAAGATTTAAAATAGAGTACAGAGTACCAACAGATCAAAAAACTAAATAGAACAGAGTACATGAGAATAATAAATCAGAGCAAGCCATCAAAACAGAGCTAAAAAAATAAATCAGAGCAACCAGTAGCCCTAATTTTAATTTCAAATCAGCCCTATTTTTAGTCTTTTCCTCCCCCTTTTGTCATCACGGAGAGACCCTACAAAACAAATAGAGAAAGGCAATACAGTCCATAATATATAAAATAGTATCAAAGTATTTAGTTACAGTCATCTCAAGTAAAAAATAGTTCAACTGAAAATAAGTTCAAATGTAGCAAAATAAAGGGTGTCTATAGGCAGTAACAGCAGAGATCAAATCTTAGGCATCAGATAAGTTGACATCAAAATCAAGAAGATCTTCTTCTCCTTCGGAATTGGCTGTGTCCTTGTCAACAGTCTCCAAGTGCTTAATAAGCAAATTCACCCTTTCACGGCACTTTGTCCAGGCTTCTTCATTCTCAAAGGCTTGCTTTCTAGCCTCTTTATATGATTTAGCCATCAGATTGGACATATTAAGGAATTCAGTTAGGACATCCTTTACTATTTCAGAGAATCGAGTTTTGTCAGAGGTTTCAGCAGGGGGAAGACTTTCATCTTCACTTTCAGAGAACACAGATGCCTTTGAACTTTTAACCTTTTTCCCTTTTGCAGATTCGGGAACTCCCCCACTTTTGATTATAGAGACCCTATTCTCTGCTGGCTCATTACTAAGATCAACTTGAAAGTACTCAAAAATACATGTCAAAAACATACCATAGGGCAGATTGCATTTTTTGTCATTACAAACAGATGAGCGGATATTTCATAGTTTTCATATAGTTTTTAGTATGTTTTGTTTAGTTTTTAATGAGTTTTTATAGGTTTTAGTGTTAAATTCATATTTTTTTATTCTATTTTGAGTTTGTGTATTTTTGTACAATTTTAGGTAATTTTTGGCTGAAATTTAGGAGCTGGAGCAAAAGTCTGATTTAGAGATAGAGAAAGCACTGCAGATGCTGTCTAAATCTGAACTCCTTGCATTCGGAAGAGCTTTTCTAGAGCTATAAAAGTCCAAATGACGCGTTCTCAACAGCCATGGAAATCTGACTTTCAGAGCTTTCCACCAATATATCATAGTCTATACTTTGCTTCGGATTAGAAGGCCCAAAATTGGCGTCCAACACCAGCCTCCTGCCCCCTTCCAGTCGTCTAGTGCCCAAGGAGCAGAGCACAGAGTCCAAACGCCCAGAAAGGAGCCCCTAACTGGCATTTCATGCCCAAAAGACCTCCTAGCATGTGGATCTCATCAAAGCTTAGCCTAAACACTCACCAAGTAGGCCCCAGAAGTGGATTTTAGCACTAAAAAGACTGTTTTACCCTTACTAGTCATTAGTTTAGTATTTAAGGGATTTGATTCATGTTATTCGAACACTTTTTACAACTTTTACTTCACCTTTACCATATTTTCGAATTCATCATTGTATTTCTCATCAGTATGAGTTTCTAAACCTCCTAGGTTGAGGAGAGGAGCCCTGCTGAATCCTATGAATTAATAAAGGTATTACTATTTCTTCTTCGATCCGTGTGTGATTAATTCTAAGGTGTATATTCGTACTTCAACATGATGGATAGGATGATCAGTGACAATCAGCTCTATTCATCACATTAAGATGAACGTGCCTGATAAACACTCGCATCTACTTGGGTTCCTGTGAATACTTCAGTGGAAAGCACGCACCACCAGCTTGAATCATACATCTCTCAGACGGCTAATCCATGACTTTGTTGGGGACTTCTCGAGACACCAGTTCAGCTGATTTACGGGGAGATTAGGGTCTCTGTGGTAGAGGCTAGAACCCGATGATGCAGCATTCTCTGATCCGGAAGATCCGACCTTGTCTGTGGCGTTTTGAGTAGGATCATTAAGGAGAATGGACTGTACGCGCTTCATCCTCAAGCAGAGATGGATCCACACTAACCTTGGAATTTAGATCCGGAGGAGTATTGACGATCTCTCAATAAAGGTGCCAATCACTTACAGTCTACCATTGAAGAGATCACTCACAAGCAAAGAAGACAGTAATACTAGAGTTAACTCAGAAAGGCTAAGCAACTCCAATCCTCAATTATAACCATGTTACTGATTTCTTTGACAAAAGACCTTTTTCCCTTCTCTCATATTTCTCTTAATGCAATTGAACCTCAATCCAACAACTTCTTGATTTCACCTGAGTAAGACCTACAAGATAACCATAGCTTGCTTCAAACCAACAATCCTCGTGGGATCGACCCTGACTCACTCAGGTATTACTTGGACGATCCAGTGCACTTGCTGGTACAACAGTACGAAGGTGTGGGGATTCATGTTACCAAGTTTTTGGTGCCGTTGCTGGGAATTGTTCGAGTTTGGACAAACTGATGGATTGTCTTGCTTCCTAGATCAGGTAATTTTTATTTTGTTGAGTCTTTTACTTTTATTTTCTTCTTCTTCAATTTTCGAAAATTTAAAAACTTTTTCAAAAATATTTTTCTTTTCTTTGTTTAGTTTTTATTCTTTGTTTGAGTCTTTTGTTTATGTTCTTGGTTAAATTTTTGAAAATTCTGAGATCTTCTAAAATTCTTTCAAAATTAGTGTCTTTTTGTCTGAGTCTTATTTCAAATTCTAAGTTTGGTGTTTGAGTCTTTGTTTTTGTTCTTACAGCAATTTTCGATTTTATTTGGTATCTTCCTTTCAAAAATTTTTCAAAAATATTTTCTTTGGTTAAATCTTGTGTCAAATCTTTAAGTTTGGTGTCTTCTTGTTTATTTTCTTTAATATTTCGAAAATTTGTGTTTTGTTGTCTAAAAATTTTAAGTTTGGTGTCCATTATATGTTCTTGTGTTCTTTGAGTTTTTGAGTCTGGTTTTTTATGTTCTTGTTAATCGTCAAAGTCTTCTTGTGTTTTTTTTTTGTTTTGATCTTAAAATTTTTAAATTTGGTGTCCCTTTGTGTTTCCCTCCAAAAATTTTCAAAAATAAGAGGCATTAGATCTAAAAATTTTAAGTCTTGTATCTTTTACTTTTTTTCTCTTTCATCATTAAATTTAAAAATAAAAAAAATATCTTTTCTATTTTTGTTTTAACTATAATTTCAAAAATTAACATTAAAAATTCAGATTTCAATTTTAAATTTTTATCTTATCTTATCTTAGCTTTTAATTTTCAAAAATCAAATCTTTTCAAAATAAAAAATCATATCTTTTTCAAAATTCTTATCTTATTTTATTTCAAATTTAAAATTTCAAATTTTAATTTTTTAAATTAAATCTTTTCAAATTTCAAATCTTTTTCAAAATTTCAAATTTCAAAATTTCAATTTTCAATTTCAAGTTTCAAAATTTAAATTTAAATTTTCAAATTTCAAATCTTGAATTAAAATCTTTTCTTAACCACCTCTCTTCTCTCTCTTCTTTTTCAAAACTTTCTAACTAACTCTTCTCTCTCTCAATTTTCGAAAACTTCTCCTTCTTCTCTCTCTTCTATTTTCGAAAATTTAACATTTAAATTTTAAATATTTGTAATTTAATTAACTTAATTTTAAAATTTAATTAATTAATAAAATAAAAAAATATTTTAATTATTGTTTATCGTCTCCACTTCTATTTCATCTTCTACCCCTTCTATCTTCATCTTCTATCTTTCTTCATCATGAACCCAAATGGGAATGAAGAGTTCAGAAAAACTCTGAGATCTTATACAAATCCCACTGCTGACTTCTATGGAAGAAGTATTAGCATACTTCAGATCAGAGCAAGTAGCTTTGAACTACTCAACTTATTACTCTAGTGTAGCAAAGCTGCCAGTATTCTGGGCTTTCTCATGAAGAACCTATAGAATTTCTGGCAGATTTCTTAAAGATTGCTGATATAGTACACAGTGAGGGAGTAGACAAGATGTCTACAGATTATTGCTCTTTCCTTTTGCTGTAAAGGATCAAGCAAAAAGGTGGTTGGATAACCAGCCTAAAGCTAGTTTAAAAACTTGGAAACAGTTAGTAGACAAGTTTTTAAACCAATACTTCCCCCCGAGGAAGATGACCCAGCTGAGGCTGGACATCCAAGGCTTCAAACAAGGAGATGGTGAGTCCCTTTATGATTCCTGAGAAAGGTGTAGAAGAATGTTAAAAAAATGTCCCACTGAAATGTTTTCAGAATGGGTACAGTTACACATCTTCTGCTATGGACATTCAGGCATGGCTAAAATGTCTTTGGACCACTCTGCCGGTGGCTCCATACACATGAAAAAGACCATAGGAGAAGCTCAAAAGCTTATTGAGATAGTTGCCACTAATAAACATCTATACTCATCTACTGAGACTTCTATAAAAGGAGAGGTTAAGGCAGTAGCTATTGAACCTAACCCTCCAGAACAGGATGGCCCATTGACACAGTAATTGCGCGCCCTTGCCCAGTGATAAACCATTATTTTATAGTTTATATTGTGCTCAATTGAGTGGTTTCATCAAGTCTTTGCACACTTATTCATACGATTTGCCTGGTTTTACAATTTCTTCCTAGTTTTGTTTTATGGTTGGAAACTTGCTTCCTAAGCCTTTAATTTGTGTATTTTAATTCCCCTTTATACCATTGGTGCGCGAAGTTGTGATCATCAACAATGGCGCCAAAGGACTTGGAGCTCTTAAACGTGAATCACACTTTGTCACAATTCCGCACAACTAACCAGCAAGTGTACTGGGTCGTCCAAGTAATAAACCTTACGTGAGTAAGGGTCGATCCCACGGAGACTGTCGGCTTGAAGCAAGCTATGGTCACCTTGTAAATCTCAGTCAGGCGAATTCAGATGGTGATGGAGAATTGATATTTAAAAGATAAATAAAACATAAAATAAAGATAGAGATACTTATGTAATTCTTTGGTTGGAATTTCAGATAAGTGTATGAAGATGCTTTGTTCCTCCTAAACCTCTGCTTTCCTATTGCCTTCTTCCAATCATTCATACTCCTTTCCAAGGCAAGCTTTATGTTGGGCATCACCGTTGTCAATGGCTACTTCCCATCCTCTCAGTGAAAACGTTCCAAATGCGCTGTCATCGCACGGCTAATCATCTGTCGGTTCTCGATCATGTCAGAATAGGATCCATTGATCTTTTTGCGTCTGTCACACGCCCCACAATCGTGAGTTTGAAGCTCGTCACAGTCATCTCTTCCCAGATCCTACTCAGAATACCACAGACAAGGTTTAGACGTTCCAGATCTCAGGAATGGCTGCCAATAATTCTAGCCTATACCACGAAGGTTCCAATCTTAGATTAGAAACCTAAGAGATACGCATTCAAGCCATTGTTAGTAGAACAGAGGTGGTTGTCAGGCACATATTCATAGGTGAGAATGATGATGAGTGTCACGGATCATCACATCCATCAAGTTGAAGAACGAATGAATATCTTAGAGAAGAAGTAGGCGTGAATTGAATAGAAAAATAATAGTACTTTGTATTAATTCATGAAGAACAGCAGAGCTCCACACCTTAATCTATGGTGTGTAGAAACTCCACCGTTGAAAATACATAAGAACAAGGTCTAGGCATGGCCGTGAGGCCAGCCCCCAAATGTGAAAAGGTCTATCCAAGTATGAGTAAAAGATGAAAATACAATAGCAAAAGGTCCTATTTATAGAAAACTAGTAGCCTAGGGTTACATAAATAAGTAATTAATGCAGAAATCTTCTTCCGGGCCCACTTGGTGTGTGCTCGGGCTGAGCATTGAAGCTTTCATGTGTAGAGACTTTTCTTGGAGTTAAACGCCAGCTTTTGTGCCAGTTTGGTCGTTTAACTCTAACTTTTGTGCCAGTTTTGGAGTTAAACGCCAAAATTCTTGAGCTGACTTGAAACGCCAGTTTGGGCCATCAAATCTCGCGCAAAGTATAGACTATTATATATTGCTGGAAAGCCCAAGATGTCTACTTTCCAACGCAATTAAGAGTGCACCAATTGGGCTTCTGTAGCTCCAGAAAATCCACTTTGAGTGCAGGAAGGTCAGAATCCAATAGCATCTGCAGTCCTTTTTCAGCCTCTGAATCAGATTTTTGCTCAGGTCCCTCAATTTCAGCCAGAAAATACCTGAAATCACAGAAAAACATACAAACTCATAGTAAAGTCCAGAAAAGTGAATTTTAAATAAAAACTAATAAAAATATAATAAAAACTAATTAAAATATACTAAAAACATACTAAAAACAATGCCAAAAAGCATATAAATTATCTGCTCATCACAACACCAAACTTAAATTGTTGCTTGTCCCCAAGCAACTGAAAATCAAATAGGATAAAAAAAGAAGAGAATATACAATAAATTCCAAAAACATCTATGAAGATCAGTATTAATTAGATGAGTGGGGCTTTTAGCTTTTTTGCTTCTGAATAGTTTTGGCATCTCACTTTATTCCTTGAAGTTCAGAATGATTGGCTTCTATAGGAACTCAGAATCCAGATAGTGTTATTGATTCTCCTAGTTAAGTATGTTTATTCTTGAACACAGCTACTTTATGAGTCTTGGCTGTGACCCTAAGCATTTTGTTTTCCAGTATTACCACCGGATACATAAATGCCACAGACACATAACTGGGTGAACCTTTTCAGATTGTGACTCAGCTTTGCTAGAGTCCCCAATTAGAGGTGTCCAGAGCTCTTAAGCACACTCTTTTTGCTTTGGACCATGACTTTAACCCCTCAGTCTCAAGTTTTCACTTGACACCTTCACGCCACAAGCACATGGTTAGGGACAACTTGGTTTAGCCGCTTAGGCCAGGATTTTATTCCTGTGGGCCCTCCTATCCACTGATGCTCAAAGCCTTGGATCCTTTTTATTACCCTTGCCTTTTGGTTTAAAGGGCTATTGGCTTTTTCTGCTTGCTTTTTTTTTCTTTTTCTTTCTATTTTTCTTTTTTTTTCTCTCTTTTATTTTTTTTTTCGCTTTTTTTTTGCAAGCTTTTCACTGCTTTTTCTTGCTTCAAGAATCAATTTTATGATTTTTCAGATTATCAAATAACATTTCTCCTTTTCCATCATTCTTTCAAGAGCCAACACTTTTAACATTCATGAATCAACAAATTCAAAAATATGCACTGTTCAAGCATTCATTCAGAAAAATAAAAGTATTGCCACCACATCAAAATAATTAATCTGTTTTAAAATTCGAAATTCATGCACTTCTTTTTCTTTTTCAATTAAAAACATTTTTCATTTAAGAGAGATGATGGATTCATTTTCATAGCTTTAAGGCATAGACACTAGTGATCATGTAATAAAGACACAAACATAGATAAACATAAAGCATAAAAATTCGAAAAACAGAAGATAAAGAACAAGGAGATTAAAGAACGGGTCCACCTTATGATGGCGGATAGTTCTTCCTCTTGAAGATCTTATGGAGTGCTTGAGCTCCTCAGTGTCGCTTCCTTGCCTTTGTTGCTCCTCTCTCTTGACTCTTTGATCTTCTCTAATCTCATGAAGGAGGATGGAATGCTCTTGGTACTCCACCCTTAGTTGTCCCCTATTGGAACTTAATTCTCCTAGGGAGGTGTTAATTTGCTCCCAATAGTTTTGTGGAGGAAAATACATCCTTTGAGGCATCCCAGGGATTTCATGATGAGGAATTTCCTCATGCTCTTGTTGAGGTCCATGAGTGGGCTCTCTTGTTTGCTCCATCCTTTTCTTAGTGATGGGCTTGTTCTCTTCAATGAGGAGTCTTGGCCACAACTTCATAGAAGTGGTCTTGATGGACCTTTGAGATGAATTTCTCCATCTCCCATGACTCGAAGGTGGAAGCAATTGCCTTTCCTTTCCTCTTTCTAGAGGTTTCTCCGGCCTTAGGTGCCATAAATGGTTATGGAAAAATAAAAAAGCTGAGCTTTTCCACACCAAACTTAAAAGGTTTGCTCGTCCTCGAGCAAAAGAATAAAGAAAGGAGGAAAAGAAGAAGAGACGGGGGAGATGGAGGTGTGTGAATTGTTCGGCCAAGGGGGATTTTAGGTGGTTATGATGTGGAAAAGGAAGGAGTGATGGTTTGAATTTGAGTGGGTGGGTGTAGGTGGTTTGTATGATGGTTTTGGAAGAGTAATGGAGGTGATTAGTGGAGGTTATTTGGGGAAGAGTATTATGAAATGGTGTGAAGAAGTGAGAGAGTGAGTTGAGGTTGGTGGGGATCTTGTGGGGTCGACAGATCCTGAGGTGTCAAGGATTTCCCATCCCTGCACTAATTAGGCTTGCAAAATGCCTTTTGCTGCCAATCCTGGCGTTAAACGCCAGGTTGCTGCCCATTTCTGGTGTTTAACGCCAGCTTCTTGCCCTTTTCTGGCGTTAAACGCCAGTCTGGTGCCCATTTCTGGCGTTAAACGCCCAGAATGGTGCCAGACTGGGCGTTTAACGCCCATTCTGCTGCCTTTACTGGCGTTTAAACGCCAGTAGGCTTCTCCTCCAGGGTGTGCTATTTTTCATTCTGTTTTTCAGTTTGTTTTTGCTTTTTCAATTGTTTTTGTGACTTCAGATGATCATCAACCTATAGAAAACATAAAATAACAATGGAAAATAGAAATTAACATAGATAAGTAAAATTGGGTTGCCTCCCAACAAGCGCTTCTTTAATGTCAGTAGCTTGACAGTGGGCTCTCATGGAGCCTCACAGATACTCAGTAGCTTGGTTACGGCCTTCCAGCACCAAACTTAGAGTTTGAATGTGGAGGTTTTATTTGTCTCTGTATTGAGAGAAGCCTTTCATGCTTCTTCCTTTTCCTGTCTGCAAACCATGGTGCTTCCTGAATGGCGAAGAGTTGCTCATCCAGAAAGGTTTCAGAGATCTCAGTAGGAGGGTGGGACACCCCTGCTACTGGTTTTATCTGGGACAGGTGATCAGCTACCTGGTTCTCTGTCCCTTTTCTTTCTCTTATTTCTATATCAAACTCTTGCAGAAGCAACACCCATCTTATGAGCCTGGGTTTTGAATTCTGCTTTGTGAGTAGGTATTTAAGAGCAGCATGGTCAGTATACACAATCACTTTTGAACCTACTAAATAGGATCTAAACTTGTCAATGGCATAAACCACTGCAAGTAACTCTTTTTCTGTGGTTGTGTAATTCTTCTGTGCATCATTTAAAACACGGCTAGCATAGTAAATGACGTTCAGAAGCTTGTTATGCCTCTGTCCTAACACTGCACCAATGGCATGGTCACTGGCATCACACATTAGTTCGAATGGTAATGTCCAGTCAGGTGCAGAGATGACTGGTGCTGTGACCAGCTTGGCTTTCAGGGTTTCAAACACCTGCAGACACTCTATGTCAAACACAAATAGCGTTCAGCAGCTAGCAGGTTGCTTAGAGGTTTTGCAATTTTTGAAAAATCCTTCATGAACCTCCTATAGAATCCTGCATGTCCCTGAAAGCTTCTGATTGCCTTTACATTGGCAGGTGGTGGTAATTTTTCAATTACTTCCACTTTAGCTTGATCCACCTCTATTCCCTTGTTTGAAATTTTATGACCAAGGACAATTCCATCAGTCACCATGAAGTGACATTTTTCCCAGTTTAAAACTAGGTTGGTCTCTTGGCATCTTTTCAGAACAAGTGCTAAATGGTCAAGACAGGAGCTGAATGAGTCTCCAAATACTGAAAAGTCATCCATGAAGACTTCTAGAAATTTTTCCACCATATCAGAGAAAATAGAGAGCATGCATCTCTGAAAGGTCACAGGTGCATTGCACAGACCAAAAGGCATCCTTCTGTAGGCAAATACTCCAGAAGGACATGTGAATGCTGTTTTCTCTTGGTCTTGAGGATCCACTGCAATTTGGTTGTAACTTGAATAGCCATCCAAAAAGTAGTAATATTCATGACCTGCTAGTCTCTCTAGCATCTGGTCTATGAATGGTAAAGGAAAGTGATCCTTTCAGGTGGCTGTATTGAGCCTTTTGTAGTCAATACACATACGCCACCCTGTAACTGTTCTTGTAGGAACCAGTTCATTCTTTTCATTATGAACCACTGTCATGCCTCCCTTCTTGGGGACAACGTGGACAGGGCTCACCCAGGGGCTATCAGAAATAGGATAAATAATCCCAGTCTCTAGTAACTTAGTGACCTCTTTCTGCACCACTTCCTTCATGGCTGGATTTAAACACCTTCGTGGTTGAACCACTGGCTTAGCATCATCCTCCAATAGGATCTTGTGCATGCATCTTGCTGGGCTAATGCCCTTAAGGTCACTTATGGACCACCCAAGAGCTGTCTTGTGTGTCCTTAGCACTTGAATTAGTGCTTTCTCTTCCTATGGATTTAAAGCGGAGCTTATGATCACTGGAAAAGTGTCACCCTCTCCCAGAAATGCATATTTCAGGGATGGTGGTAGTGGTTTGAGCTCGGGTTTAGGAGGTTTCTTCTCTTCTTGAGGGATTTTCAGAGGTTCTTTTATTTCCTCTGATTCCTCCAGATTAGGCTGAACATCTTTAAAAATGTCCTCTAGCTCTGATTCGAGACTCTCAGTCATATTAACCTCTTCCACCAGAGAGTCTATAATATCAACGCTCATGCAGTCATTTGACGTGTCTGGATGCTGCATAGCTTTGACAACATTTAACTTGAACTCATTCTCATTGACTCTCAGGGTCACTTTCCCTTTTTGGACATCAATGAGAGTTCGTCCAGTTGCTAGGAAAGGTCTTCCTAGAATCAGAGTTGCACTCTTGTGCTCCTCCATTTCCAGCACTACAAAGTCAGTGGGAAAGGCAAATGGCCTAACCTTGACAATCATGTCCTCAATTATGCCTGATGGGTATTTAATGGAGCCATCAGCAAGTTGAAGACATATTCGGGTTGGTTTGACCACTTCAGTCAAGCCAAGCTTTCTGATGGTGGATGCAGGTATTAGATTGATACTTGCTCCAAGGTCACATAGAGCTGTCTTAGTACAAGCACCCTCTATTGTGCATGGTATCATAAAGCTCCTTGGATCTTGAAGCTTCTCTGGTAAGCTTTTCAGAATGACTGCACTGCATTCTTCAGTGAGAAACACTTTTTCAGTTTCTCTCCAATCCTTCTTATGACTTAAGATCTCTTTCATGAACTTGGCATAAGAGGGTATTTGCTCAAGTGCCTCTACAAATGGGATCTTTATTTCAAGAGTCCTGAGATAGTCTGTAAAGCAGGCAAATTGTTTATCCTGTTCCGCTTGGCGGAGCTTCTGAGGATAAGGCTTCTTGGCTTTATATTCTTCAACCTTAATTGCTGTAGGTTTATTCCCTACAGAAGTGGTTGGAGAAGCCTTCTTAGAGGGGTTACTATCAGCACTTGTAGGTGTCTGATTCCTCATTGGCATCTGAACGCCAGGATTGGGTGCTGGATGGGCGTTTAATGCTAGCTTTCCACCCTTTTCTGGCGTTTGAACGCCAGAATTATTCCTCTCTGGGCTCTTGATGTCCTCAGAGGGATTTTAGGCAGTGGTTTGGTCATCCTCTGTCATTTGTTCCTTTCTTGACTTTTTGCTATTTTGAGCTGAGTTATTCAATGTCTTCCCTCTCCTTAGTTGGACAGCTTGGCATTCTTCTGTTATCTGTTTAGATAGCTACTGTCTTGTCTGATTCAATTGTGCTTCTATATTCTTGTTAGAATTTTTAGTGTCTTGGAGCATCTCTTTGAATTCTGCTAATTGTTTTGTCATAAGGAGAAATTGCTGATTAAGTTCAACAATCTGTTCTTGAGGATTAGGATCAGTAGTTACTACTATAGCCTCTTCTTTTATGGAGGACTCACTGTTTGAGTACAGATGTTGATTTCTAGCAACTGTATCTATGAGTTCTTGAGCCTCTTCAATTGTTTTTCTCATGTGTATAGATCCACCAGCTGAGTGGCCTAGAGACATCTGAGCTTTTTCTGTAAGTCCATAGCAGAAGATGTCTAATTGTACCCACTTTGAAAACATTTCAGAGGGGCATTTTCTTAGCATCCCTCTGTACCTCTCTCAGGCATTATAAAGAGATTCATGATCTTCTTGTTTAAAGCCTTGGATGTCCAGTCTTAGCTGTGTCATCCTTTTTGGAGGATAAAATTGATTCAGGAATTTGTCTGTTAATTGTCTCCATGTTTTTATGCTTGCTATGGGTTGGTTATTTAACCATCTCTTAGCTTGATCTTTTACAGCAAATAGAAACAATAATAATCTGTAGACATCCTGATCCACTTCTTTATCACGTACTATGTCAGCAATTTGTAAGAATTATGCCAGAAACTCAGTAGGTTCTTCCTGTGGAAGACCGGAATACTGGCAATTTTGCTGCACCATGATAATGAGCTGAGGATTTAGCTCAAAACTGCTTGCTTTGATGGGAGGTATACAGATGCTACTCCCATATGCAGTTGTAATGGGGTTAGCATATGACCCCAGAGTCCTTCTGGACTGTTCATTTCCACTTATGTCCATGATGGAGAAAAGGGAATTGATATGAATTACAAATAAATTATATTTTTATTTTTTATTTATTTAATTAAAAGTGACCAAAAATAATAAAATAAAATAAAAGGAAAATAAAATAAAATTTCGAAAACTAAAAGAAAATAAAATCAAAGCAAATTGAAAACTAAATTAATTAATTAATTAAAAAGATTTTGAATTTAGCAATTAAAAAGATATGATTGAAAATTATTTTGAAAAAGATATGATTTAGAAGCTATGATTGCAAATTAAAAAAAGATATGATTGAGAATTATTTTGAAAAAGATATGATTAAGAAGATATGATTGCAAATTAAAAAAAAGATATGATTAAAGAAATTAAAAAGATTTGATTTTTGAAAAAGATTTGAAAAGATCAATTTTTGAAATTAGAATATTGACTTGACTAAAAAAAAGATATGATTTTGAAAATCTTTGACTAAATTAATGCAAAATTTTGAAATTTATGAGTAAAATAAGGAAAGGATATTTTTTTGATTTTTGAATTTTAATGCGAAAAGAGAAAAACAACAAAATGACACTAAACTTAGAAATTTTAGATCAAAACACAGAGAACAAACAAGAAAACTTTGAATGTCAAGATGAACACCAAGAACACTTTGAAGATCAAGATGAACACCAAGGACAAATTTTTGAAAAATTTTTAAGTAAATAAAAGCACAAAAACACACCAAACTTAAAATTTTTAGAGAATCAAACAAAAATTTTCGAAAAATTAAAGGAAAACACAAAGAAGACACCAAACTTAGAATTTTTAAAGATCAAGAAAGACTAAGAACATGCAAATTCGAAAAAATTAAAAGAGAGTAAAAGCATGCAATTGACACCAAACTTAAAATATGAAACTAAACTCAAATAAAAGACTCTAAACCAACAAAAATAAAATATTCCTAATCTAAGCAACAAGATAAACCGTCAGTTGTCCAAACTCGAACAATCCCCGGCAACGGCGCCAAAAACTTGGTGCGCAAAGTTGTGATCATCAACAATGGCCCCAAAGGCCTTGGAGCTCTTAAACGTGAATCACACTTTGTCACAATTCCACACAACTAACCAGCAAGTGCACTGGGTCGTCCAAGTAATAAACCTTACGTGAGTAAGGGTCGATCCCATGGAGACTGTCGGCTTGAAGCAAGCTATGGTCACCTTGTAAATCTCAGTCAGGCGAATTCAGATGGTGATGGAGAATTGATAATTAAAAGATAAATAAAACATAAAATAAAGATAGAGATACTTATGTAATTCTTTGGTTGAAATTTCAGATAAGCGTATGAAGATGCTTTGTTCCTCCTGAACCTCTGCTTTCCTATTGCCTTCTTCCAATCATTCATACTCCTTTCCATGGCAAGCTTTATGTTGGGCATCACCGTTGTCAATGGCTACTTCCCGTCCTCTCAGTGAAAACGTTCCAAATGCGCTGTCACCGCACGGCTAATCATCTGTCGGTTCTCGATCATGTCGGAATAGGATCCATTGATCCTTTTGCGTCTGTCACACGCCCCACAATCGCGAGTTTGAAGCTCGTCACAGTCATCCCTTCCCAGATCCTACTCATCAGAATACCACAGACAAGGTTTAGACGTTCCGGATCTCAGGAATGGCTGCCAATAATTCTAGCCTATACCACGAAGGTTCCAATATTAGATTAGAAACCCAAGAGATACGCATTCAAGCCATTGATAGTAGAACAGAGGTGGTTGTCAGGCACATGTTCATAGGTGAGAATGATGATGAGTGTTACGGATCATCACATCCATCAAGTTGAAGAACGAATGAATATCTTAGAGAAGAAGTAGGCGTGAATTGAATAGAAAAACAATAGTACTTTGTATTAATTCATGAAGAATAACAGAGCTCCACAGCTTAATCTATGGTGTGTAGAAACTCCACCGTTGAAAATACATAAGAACAAGGTCTAGGCATGGCCATGAGGCCAGCCCCCAAACGTGAAAAGCTCTATCCAAGTATGAGTAAAAGATGAAAATACAATAGCAAAAGGTCCTATTTATAGAAAACTAGTAGCCTAGGGTTACAGAAATAAGTAATTAATGCAGAAATCTTCTTCCGGGCCCACTTGGTGTGTGCTTGGTCTGAGCATTGAAGCTTTCATGTGTAGAGACTTTTCTTGGAGTTAAACGCCAGCTTTTGTGCCAGTTTGGGCGTTTAACTCCAGCTTTTGTGCCAGTTCTGGCATTTTGATGCCAGAATTCTTAAGCTAACTTGGAACGCCGGTTTGGGCCATCAAATCTCGGGAAAAGTATGAACTATTATATATTGCTGGAAAGCCCAGGATGTCTACTTTCCAACGCAATTAAGAGCGCGCCAATTGGGATTTTGAAGCTCCAGAAAATCCACTTTGAGTGCAGGGAGGTCAGAATCCAACAACATCTGCAGTCCTTTTTCAGCCTCTGAATCAGATTTTTGCTCAGGTCCCTCAATTTCAGCCAGAAAATACCTGAAATCATAGAAAAACACACAAACTCATAGTAAAGTCCAGAAAATTGAATTTTAAATAAAAACTAATAAAAATATAATAAAAACTAATTAAAATATACTAAAAACATACTAAAAACAATGCCAAAAAGCGTATAAATTATCCGCTCATCAACCATTCAATTCCGTGATCTGTATGTTCAGTGTTCTCAGGTTTTATAGGGCAGGAATGGCTTAGAGGATGGAGTGGAAGCTTGCAGAAATAGAAGGAGCACAAGAAATAAAGGAGACAACCAGCGAGCATCGATGCACACACATAGCTTAGGCGTGAGCACGATCTGGAGATTTTCACAGTGACGCATGCGCGTACCTGACGCGTGCGCGTGGATTAGAGATTTCCTTGACGATGCGTGCACGTGCCCAACGCGTGCGCGTGACATGCAGAGATGACTAGCGACGCGTGCGTGTGCTTGACGCGTACGCGTGACATGCGTGATCTGCAGAAATCACAGAAAATGCTAGGGGCGATTTTGGGCCAAGTTTGGACCCAGTTTCCGGCCCAGAAACACAAACTAGAGCCCGGAAACAAGCAGAGACTCAAGACAGATTCTCATTAGCGTAGTTTTAGTTTTAGTTTTGGGATCTTAGAGAAAAATTACCTTTCCTCTAGGTTTTCTTTTACATTCACATATCTTTAGTTTTTTGCTTTTGCCTTGGATATTGAAAAGAGTCAGTGCCTCCGTTGAAGTTATTATTCTAGTTTGTTTTCTTATTCCCTTACTCTTCCATATCCTTAATCTTTATTCAGAGTTATAATTAGATTATTTTTAGAATTTATTAATGCAAGGGATTACTTTTACTTTTAATTAAATTGCAGTTATTGTCTATCATGTCTTCCTTCTATCCCCTTTTTAATTATGTGCAAGCAGTTTTCATGTCAATGGAGTAGACTCCCAACTTGACTTGGGGGTTGATTAAATGGAGACCCTAGAGTTGAAATGCTCAAGTGATTAGTTAAATTGGAAGTTGTTGGCTAATTCTCTATTTACTAATGCTAGACCTTCCCAAGGGAGAGGACTAGGATTTGTGAATAAGAGTTAGCTCAATCACTTGACTTTTCTTTATTTAGTAAGGGTTAACTAAGTGAAAATAACAACCTCTTTATACTACACTTGAGAGAATTCTAACAAGGACAGAACTTCCAATTAATCATTCCCCCAGTCAAGGCTTTTTATTCTGAATATATAAATCTCTTTTAATTTTCATTGCGTTAATTTACAATTATTTATTTCCTGTTATTCAACTCTAAAAAAAAATTCTCGGAAAACTCCTAATTAATAAGATAGCACCCTTTTGTCAACTCGTTGGGAGACGACCTGGGATTCATACTCCCAGTATTTTTATTCTGATTTTGTGACAACCTTTCTAAATTGATAAGCGAACTTTAGCTCGTTAAGAACTGTACTTACAATGCTGTTCACACAAGCTATTTGTGAGATGACCAACCTACTGAAGCAGATACAACTGAATCAACAACAACCTCAGCATCCCTCACCACAATAAAGTCAACAGTTGGTTCCCCAAAGAGTATGCGGAATATGTGCTGATTACACTCATTACACTGATGAGTGTCTACAGCTCCAACAAGAAGACAACACCTTGGCAGCTACTCATAATTTCTATGACCGCCCGAATCAAGGATACAATCAACAAGGCGGCAACTACAATCAAGGTGAAAACCATAATCAAGGTTGGCATGACAACTCCAACCAGGGGTGGAGACATAATTCCAACCAAGGATGGAGGGACAACAACAACAGAGGAGGCAGAGACAACAATGGAAATTAAAGGTGGAATAACAACAACAGACAGCAGAATCAAAACCAGCCTTACAGAACACCTCACCAAAGGCAGTGCCAAGCGCTTCAGAACAACCAACAGCAGGTCCCTCAAATCACTTACCCATCTTCCCCTCCCAATGACGAGTTGCTTCACTCTCTTGCACAAAGACAAACGACCATGGAAAACACACTTACTGGTCTGACTTCTGCTATACAAGCTTTCGTCTCTCAGATGGGATCATCGAGTACCTCCAACACTCAACCTTCAAGCTCCAGTACAATTCCTTCTCAACCTATACCCAACCCAAAGGGTGGCATCAATGCCATCACTTTGAGGTCCAGAACCACACTACAAGAGAGGAATCATGAGGAGCCAAGCTCAGAAGAAAACATACAAGTTGAAGGCATTGTGGATGCAGAGGATGCTGAAGAAGGGGATGTAGTACAAGACTTGGTTGAAGAAGAAGCAGTTCAGCCAAGGAATGGTGTACCAAGGGATGCAAAAGCTACAAGTGGCGCCATTCCTATCCCATTTCCACACCTTGCTAGGAAGTCCAGAAAGCAGATGGAACTAGACCCTAAAATGGTAGAAATATTCAAAAAGGTTGAGGTAACCATTCCACTTTTTGATGCCATTCAGCAGGTACCTAAATATGCTAAATTTCTAAAGGATTTGTGCATGCATAAAGATAAATTACAAAATTTAGAAACTATTCCTCTAGGTAGTTCCATTTCTGTATTGGTGGGTGACATACCTGAAAAAAGTAGTGACCCAGGTCCATGCATGGTTACTATTACTATAGATGGTGTGAAATTCCCTGAATGTATGTGTGATTTAGGAGCGTGTGTTAGTATAATGCCATTGTCTGTATATGATGCTTTGAGGCTCCCTCCCTTAAAAACGTCAGTAGCTCATTTTGTTTTAGCAGATAAAAGCATTGTCTTTGTTGTTGGAATTGCTGAGGATGTGCTGGTGAGTATTAAGGGGCTCACATTTCCTATTGACTTTTATATTTTGGAAATACCCCCTAATGACTCAGGAAGACCATCATCCATCCTGCTTGGAAGGCCATTCCTGAAGACTTCAAAATTCAAGCTGGATGCCTTCTCAGGAACTTATTCTTTTGAGGTAGATGGCAGAGCAGTGAGCTTCAATCTGGATGAAGCTATGAAGCATACCCCTGAAGATCATTCCATCTTCCAGTGCGACATCATTGATGAAACTGTGGCTGCAGTTCACCAGGAGGAGGTAGAAGAGAGGCACACGGAGCAAGATGCAAGTGTGGGGACACCCCCGAGACAAGATGAAGACACGTTACAACCATCACTAGCTCCAGATGATCAAGTGCCTAGCCATGAGCAGAAATTAGAATTAAAGCCCCTTCCACCCCACCTAAAGTATGCTTACCTTGAGGATAATCAGAAGCTCCCAGTTATCATTGCAAGGGAACTCACTTCCCAACAGGAGGAGCAACTGCTCAATATGCTGAGGAGACATAAGAAAGCAATTGGGTAGAGCTTGACGGATATAGTAGGCATCAGCCCTCAAGTTTGTGAGCACAGAATATTTTTAGAAGAGGGAGCAAGGCCTGTCCGTCAACCTCAAAGGAGACTGAACCCCACCATCTTAGAAGTTGTCAAGAAAGAAGTGACCAAGCTACTTGAAGCAGATATCATCTACCCCATCTCAGACAGTGAATGGGTCAGTCCAGTACAAGTGGTGCCCAAGAAGTCTGGAGTCACAACAGTAAAGAATGAGCATGGAGAGCTCCTGACAACTAGAGTGCAGAATTCATGGAGAGTTTGCATTAATTACAGGCGTCTCAACCAAGCTACTCGCAAGGATCATTACCCATTGCCATTTATTGACCAGATGCTTGATCGCCTGTCAGGTAAATCCCATTACTGCTTTTTAGATGGTTATACAGGCTATTTTCAAATTCATATAGCTCCTAAAGATCAGGAGAAGACTACTTTCACATGTCCCATTGGTTGTATGCATACAAAAGGATGCCTTTTGGCTTATGTAATGCACCAGCTACTTTCCAAAGATGTATGATGAGTATCTTCTCAGATCTTATTGAGAACTGTATGGAAGTTTTCATGGATGATTTTAGCGTATATGGTGATTCATTTAGCCTTTGCTTGGATAATTTAGCTAGAGTATTAAACAGGTGTGTTAGTTTAAACCTTGTTTTAAATTTTGAAAAATGTCACTTTATGGTAAAATAAGGTATTGTACTAGGACATGTTGTTTCTAATATTGGTATTTCTGTAGATCCAGCAAAGGTAGATGTCATTTCTAGTTTGCCCTACCCCTCCTCCGTGAGGTAAGTCCGTTCGTTCCTTGGCCACGCAGGTTTCTACAGGAGATTTATCAAGGACTTCAGTAAGGTAGCATTGCCTTTATCCAGACTGCAGCAGAAAGATGTTGAGTTCGAGTTGAGTAAGGACTGCATGAATGCATTTGATCAGCTGAAGATCGCCTTAACTCAAGCTCCGATTGTGAGAGGACCAGACTGGAGCCAGCCATTTGAGATTATGTGTGATGCCTCCAACCATGCAGTAGGAGCGGCGCTGGCTCAGCACGAAGGTAAGGATCCTTTCGTGATTGCTTATGCTTCTAAGACCTTAGACGCTGCTCAGTCTAATTACACCACCACTGAAAAAGAGCTTCTGGCTATTGTTTTTGCTCTGGATAAATTCGGAGCCTATTTACGTGATACTAAGGTAGTAGTGTACTCAGACCATGCAGCTCTAAAATATTTACTAGCTAAAAAGGAGTCCAAACTAAGGTTAATACTGATTCCACTTGAGTCGCCTTGAGCACATTAAGACTGATTCCACTCCTATCAATGATGCTTTTCCATTTGATAGCTTGTACACAGTATCTGAAGTAGTTCCTTGGTATGCACCTGTAGCTAATTATCTAGTTAGCCATACTTTCCCTCCTAATTTTACTAAGCATCAAAGAGACAAGCTAAAAAGCGAGTCTAAATATTATATATGGGATGACCCATATTTATGGAGGTGTGGTGTTGACCAGGTAATTAGAAGGTGTGTGCCCCAATCAGAATTCCAGTCCATTTTAGAGGCATGCCACTCTTCTGAGAGTGGAGGACATTTTGGCCCTCAAAGAACAGCTAAAAAAATTTTAGACTGTGGACTCTGGTGGCCTACTCTTTTTAAAGATGCTACTACCTTCTGTAAATCTTGTCCCCTATGCCAAAGGTTTGGTAATATATCCAAGAGGGATGAGATGCTCCAACAGATTATGCTTTTCTGTGAAATTTTTGATGTTTCGGGCATTGACTTCATGGGTCCGTTTCCAAACTCTAGTAGTTACCTTTATATACTGTTAGCTGTAGATTATGTTTCTAAATGGGTGGAAGCAATTCCTACTCGCACTGATGATGCTAACACTGTTATCTCCTTTGTTAGAAATCATATTATCTGTCGCTTTGGATCACCACGAGCAATCGTGAGTGATCAAGGCACTCACTTTTGTAACAGGAGAATAGCAGGACTACTGAAGAAGCATGGGATCGTTCACAAAGTGGCAACAGCTTACCATCCCTAGACCAATGGGCAAGCAGAGGTGTCTAACCGAGAAATAAAGCGTATTCTGGAGAAGATAGTAAAGCCTCATAGGAAGGACTGGAGCACCAGACTTGTTGATGCTCTCTGGGCGTATCGGACAGCGTACAAGACACCCATTGGGATGAGTCCCTTCCGCTTATTGTACAGAAAGGCTTGCCACCTTCCAGTAGAGGTGGAACACAAGGCTTTTTGGGCTGTACGGGAGTGCAACATGGGATTTGAGAAAGCTAGCACTGAAAGGAAGCTGCAGCTGGTAGAACTGGAAACCCTTTGACTCGAAGCTTATGATAACTCCAGATTATACGAAGAGAAGGTGAAGGCTGTGCATGACAAGCATATCAAAAGAAGAGAGTTCAGACCTGGAGATCCGGTTCTCCTTTACAACTCCAGGCTGAGACTTATGCCAGGAAAGCTGAGATCCAGATGGGAAGGTCCCTACAGAGTGGAGAAAGTAGAGCCACATGGAGTCTTCCACCTGAGTCATCCTTCAAGTTTTAATTTCATCAAGGTCAATGGACATCCCTTAAAGCTTTATCATGGTGAGAAGATGAAGGAACACAAAGAGCTAGAGGTCTTCCTCTTGGAAGATCCACCAACAGAAGCAGATTGAGCTTGTGGACCGTCTAACTTAAGGACGTTAAAGCAAAGTGTTGGGTGGGAGACAACCCACCATGGTATGATCATTCTTTCTCTCTTTTTAGTTTCATTTAGTGACTCTTCTCATAATCTCTGCATATAGTCTGCATTTGCATATGCATATTACATAAAAAAAAGTGGCAGAAAGTTGCGTGGGAGCAATGCAGAAAGTGTGCCAATCGCACAAGCATCGCCACGCGCATGCGTCCCTCACGCGTGCGCGTCATTTGAATATTTGGCACCTCACACGTATGCATCAATGACGCACATGCGTGACCTAGGAAAATTGACGTAAAAAGGTGTAAGGCCGAAAGTTGTACTGCCCTGGTGCGGGAACTATGCCCAAGGCACTAAGTCCTTGACGCGTGCGTGTCATTTTCAAATTCTGCACATTCACGCGTACGCATCAATGACGCGTATGCGTCGTATATCATTTTGGCACACACCCCAAGAAAAAAAGAGAGTTGTGCGCGTGCAAGGCTGCCTTCGCGCGAGTAGCACAAACACGGTCACGCGTACGCGTGACCGACGCCTACGCGTCACCTCCCCATTTGCGCGACCCACGCGTACGCGTGGAGTACGCGTGCGCGTCACTCGTGCAACACCATCAGATGCCTGTGCCGCCACTTTTCTTATCTTTTCTTTTCCAATCCTAATTTCTTTCTTCTTTCTTTTTCTTCTTTCTTCTTTATTCTACATCCTTTTTCCCCTTTTTCTTTCTTTATTCTTTTCTTTCTCTCCCCTTCCCATCATATTTTCTTCACCTCACATTCTCCATTACATCTCTTTATCACCTTCTTCTCAAGGTTCTTTCTCTCTATTTTCTTTCTTCTCTCCTTATTATTTATTTATTTTTGTATTATTTTACTTTGTGTTAGAAATCTAATTGGGTGATTATTTTCTTCCATAATTGCTTGTGGATTATTAAGGAGTTGTTTGACAATTATCACTAATTATTTTTGGGGTTGCTTGCATGTTCAAATTTAATACTTTCAATAACATATTTACCATGCATACTAAGTGTTTATGAAAAAGCATGTATGACATTGTGCATTTTTAATTATTCTATCCTTCTACTCTAAATGCCTGGTTTTTATAAAACCCTTTCAATATTTTATTAATTGAATATAATTGTCAATACAAACGTGATTATTAGTCTGTTACGAGTGATAATACATTTTAGCTATTGATGCTTGATCTATGCTACTCATGCCTTTGCCGGCATGCTAATAAACATCTTGCATCCACTTGCCATAGTATGCACTTGCTATATTTCCATTGATGAACTTATCACATGTAGTCGCGACCATGTGTTAACGACATCCTTCTTTACCATGGCAGTAATTATCACTTGTACTGTCCTCCTCCTTGCTTTAACCCTTCGCTTTACATGTTACTTTCCTTTTTCCTTTTCAGGATGGCCACCAAGAAGGGTAAAGAGAAAGCTGCTCCCAAATCACCGGCAAGGAAAGGAACAAAAAGAGCGCTAGTTGCAGAACCATCTTCAATATCAGTCAAGCCATCCACAAAGCGAGTCAAGAGGATCCTCAAGGTCGATGAAAAAGAGAAAGCCTTTCCAGCAAGGGACACTGCGCGGTTCACTAACCGCTACTGTGAGCAGATGTTCCCTATCCTGGCTGAGCGAAACTACAACAATGAACACCTACTCATACTCCCTACCCACATTATTGAGTTTGTAGGGCCCCGCATTGAGCGCAGACAATGGGGATTCTTACGGAGACAGCCACGGCAGGTTAACCTTTCATGGGTAGTTTAATTCTACTCCAATTTTCATATGCCAACCCTGCAATCTGTCTATGTCCGTCAGAAGCAAGTCCCTATTTTTGAAGAGGCCATTCAACGAGGTTTAGATCTCCCCCCTGCTCCAGAAGGATTGGACGCATACCAAGAAGCCTCTTTCAAACGCCAGACATACCAATTTGACTGGGACGCCATCCTCAGAGTTATAGCACAACCTAGCAGTAGATGGATATATGGATACCATCGATCCCGACCTAAGGGCATATTAACTTCAGCACTTACCTTGGAGGCTCGAGTGTGGGCACAGATTATGTCCCACTACGTCTTTCCGAGCACTCACGAGTCCTTCTTCACTGTAGATATGGCTGTTCTCCTCTGGTGTATCATTACAGACCAGCCTCTCAACTTACCAAGACACCTCTTGCACGCCATGGGACACGTCCAGATTGCGGGCAACCTACCTTTTCCTGCCTTGGTTTCAGATCTAGTCTCAGCAGCCGGAGTCTCCTACAGAGCTGGGGACACCAAGATCATACTTGCATGGGATGATCAGATTGTCCCCAACAGGAAAGTACATCAGACCTCCAGCAACCACTATCAGCCGAACCGCAGACCCGGCCGAAGATATTCTTTCTCCTTTCGCATCACAAGCACCTTCAACAAATCAGCTACTCCTACAGATACTTCAGAGGTTGGACCGGCTTGACCGGTAAGCAAAGTGAATGGAGCGCCGTAACAAGCGCCAATTTATATACCTCAAGGAGCTGATTGTTGGCAACCACCCACATGAAGAAGAACCAGACACTCCGGACTCCACCTCACTTACCAGCACCGGGAGCCATGACAATCCCGACGGTGGAAATGCTGTTACAAGCCCCCCTTTGTTCCTAACTGATGGCACCGAGGATGGTGCCAAGCTTTAAGTGTGGGGAGGTCAGTCAGTACCTGACTTCCGGAGGTAATCTCTTTTTCTTAACACCAATAGGTTATTTTTCTTTTGTTAAATAGAATAGATTGCATGATAATAATTGTTTGCATGTATGTTTACTTGGTTAAAGTAATAAATTTCTTTTCAAGACTCTATTTTTCACTAATTTACATTAAAACTTTTTTGTTAAAACTTGTTTGAAGACTATAAATTGGAACATGAATTATAGCTAAGAACACATAACCCAGTAAGATTTTTGAGCCTAATTGTAAGATTACATTATCTAACCATGATATTTCATTCTTGTGTGTTTTCTTCTCTATAATTGTAATCTTTACTTTGTTCTTTTCTATATGTCCAATGTTTAGTGTATTCACATGCTTGCATATGATTGAGGCCATTATTTTATTAGCTCACTTATCCCAAATAGCCTACCCCTTCAATTACCTTTGTTAGCCAGCTTGAGCCTTTTAATCCCCATTTGTTCTATATTTTACCACATCACTAGCCTTAAGCGAAAAAACAATTAATTACCCCAATTGAATATTTGGTTAGCTTAAGATAGAGATTGTGTATTAACTAAGTGTGGGAAAACTGTGGGAACATGGGTTAATAGGGAATGTGTTATGATAAAATATTAGGAATTTGGGTACCTACTCATGTAAGACCAAAAAAATTAAAAATCCATGTGCATTGATATGTTATGTCTACTTTTTCTTTTAATTAAAAAAAACCCAAAATATTCAATAAATAAATAAATAAATAAGGGGACAAAATTACCCCAATGTTAAGTTAATGAAAGATCAATGCATATGTGATAAAATTAAAGAAAAGTTTATGCATGAGTATGAGATGCAAAAATAGGAATTTTGGGTAGCTGGGCATGATTTAAGAAGTATATAGAGTGTATATAGGTGAGAGCTTAGGTTAATCAAAGATTCAATTTATAGCTCACTTAGCCATATATATACCTTCACCTTTACCTTAGCCCCATTACAACCTTGAAAAGACCTCATGATGTTTGTATTAGTACATTAAATACTTGTTGATTGGTTAGGTAAATAACAAAGTTTAAAAAGCATGACTAGAGAAGACTAGAGTGGATTACCCTATACACTTGAGTGATTAGAGTGCACATACACTACCAGTGAGGGTTCAATGCTTAATTCTATGTTCCCTGCTTTCATGAGCTGTCTACTTACAAGTCTACTTGTATTTACTGTATGATTTAAATTAGTGATATCTGATTTATGTTTGTCTTGAAGAACTTATTTACTTTTAACCAAGTATACAGAATCATCTTAGCATATAGTTGTATTCATACATAGGTTGCATTTCATGAGTCTTACTTTTCCCTATCTATTCTTTTGATCTCCTTGAGCTTAGCATAAGGACATGCTAATGTTTAAGTGTGGGGAGTTTGATAAACCACTATTTTATGGTTTATCTTGTGCTCAATTGAGTGGTTTCATCAAGTCTTTGCACACTTATTCAAACGAATTGCATGATTTTACAATTCCTTCCTAGTTTTGTTTTATGGTTGGAAACTTGCTTCCTAAGCCTTTAATTTGTGTATTTTAATTCCCCTTTATACCATTTGATGCCGTGATCTGTATGTTCAGTGTTCTCAGGCTTTATAGGGCAGGAATGGCTTAGAAGATGGAGAGGAAGCTTGCAGAAATGGAAGGAGCACAAGAAATAAAGGAGACAATCAGCGAGCATTGACGCGCACGCATAGTTCACGCGTGCACGCGATCTAGAGATTTTCACAGAGACGTGTGCACGTACTTGACGCGTGCACGTAGATTGGAGATTTGCTAGACGACGCGTGCGCGTGCTCGACATGTACGCGTGACACGCGGATATGACCAGCGACGCGTGCGCATGCTTGACGCGTACACGTGACATGCGCGATCTGCAAAAATCACAGAAAATGCTGGGGGCGATTTTGGGCCGAGTTTGGACCCAGTTTCCGGCCCAGAAACACAGACTAGAGCCAGGGAATGAGTAGAGACTCAAGATAGATTCTCATTAGCGTAGTTTTAGTTTTAGTTTTGGGATCTTAGAGAAAAATTACCTTTCCTCTAGGTTTTCTTTTACATTCACATATGTTTAGTTTTATGCTTTTGCCTTGGATATTGAGAAGAGTCAGTACCTCCGTTGATGTTATTATTCTAGTTTGTTTTCTTATTCCCTTACTCTTCCATATCCTTAATCTTTGTTCAGAGTTATAATTGGATTATTTTTAGAATTTATTAATGCAAGGGATTACTTTTACTTTTAATTAAATTGCAGTTATTGTCTATCATGTCTTCCTTCTATCCCCTTTTTAATTCTGTGCAAGTAGTTTTCATGTCAATGGAGTAGACTCCCAACTTGACTTGGGGGTTGATTAAATGGAGACCCTAGAGTTGAAATGCTCAAGTGATTAGTTAAATTGGAAGTTGTTGGCTAATTCTCTATTTACTAACGCTAGACCTTCCCAAGGGAGAGGACTAGGATTTGCGAATAAGAGTTAGCTCAATCACTTGACTTTCCTTTATTTAGTAAGGGTTAACTAATTGAAAATAACAACCTCTTTATACTACACTTGAGAGAATTCCAACAAGGACAGAACTTTCAATTAATCATTCCCCCAGTCAAGGCTTTTTATTCGGAATATATAAATCTCTTTTAATTTTCATTGCGTTAATTTATAATTATTTATTTCCTGTTATTCAACTCTAAAAAAAAAATTCTCAGAAAACTCCTGATTAATAAGATAGCACCCTTTTGTCAACTCGTTGGGAGATGACCTGGAATTCATACTCCCAGTATTTTTATTCTGATTTTGTGACAACCTTTCTAAATTGATAAGCGGATTTTAGCTGCTTAAGAACTGTACTTACAACGCTGTTCTTATATTATAAATTCTTAATCGGCTGATTTCCGCCCGCATCACCCAGCAACTATGGGAACTATGAAAGGCTTTGCAAGAGACTCAAGCTTCTAACAGGAATGTAGAGGCCCAGCTGAGTCATACAAGGGATAACAGAGGAATTCCAGGCCATTAAACTAAGGAGTGGGAAATCTTTAAACACCCAATCTCAATACAATAAGAAGGGAACCCAGGTCTCTGCACAAGATAATTCTGGGCGTTCAAACGCCTAGGGAGGTATCACTCCTGGCGTTGAACGCCAGGAAGGGGCAGAGACTGGGTGTTCATATGCCAGGAAGAGGGCAGCAACAAGGGCATTGAACGCCCAAGCAAGGGAGGTCAGTTACTCACTGATAACAACCCTCCTAAGCAAGCTGATGACTCCCTTTCCAACACACATGGCATTCGGCCTTCATCAACCAAGGTTGATGATTATAAGGCTAAGATGCCATTTTCTCAGAAACTCTGTCAAGAGGAAAATGATAAACAATTCCCCCGCTTTGCAGACTATGTCAGAACATTAGAGATCAAGATCCCTTATGCTAAGTTCATGAAGGATATTTTGAGTCATAAGAAGGATTGGAGAGAGACACAAATAGTCCTCCTCATTGAAGAGTGCAGTGCAATCATTCAGAACAGCTTACCAGAGAAGCTTAAGGATCCTGGAAGCTTTATGATACCATGCATTCTAGGTGATGCTTGTACAAGGACAGCTTTATGTGACCTTAGAGCAGGCATCAACCTAATACCTACTTCATTAATAAAGAAGCTTTGTTTGACTGATGAAGTCAAACTAAACCGCATATGCGTTCAACTTGCTGATGGTTCTATTAAGATACCATCAGGAGTAATTGAAGACATGATTATTAGGGTTGGACCCTTTGCTTTCCCCACTGACTTTCTGGTGTTGGACATGGAAGGCACAAGAGTGCATCCCTTATTCTAGAGAGACCCTTCCTAGTTACAGGATGGACCCTCATTGATTTTGAAAAAGGGGAAGTAACCCTAATAGTCAATGAGGTAAAGTTCGTACTGAATGCTGTCAAAGCTATGCAGCATCCAGACATCCTTGAGGAATACATGAGTATTGACCTCATTGACTCTCTGGTAGAAGAGGCTAACATGGCCGAAAGCCTCAAGGGAGGTCTGAATGATATCCTTGATGATATCCATCCTGATTTAGAGGAACCTCTGGAAACCTCTGAGGAAAAGGAGAAGCCTCCAAAGCTTGAGCTTAAGCCATTACCTTCCTCCCTGAAATATGTATTTCTGGGAGAGGAAGATACCTTTCTTGTGATCATAAGTTCTGCCTTAGAACCACAGGAAGAAGAAGCACTAATTAAAGTGCTCAAAACACATAGGACTGCCCTTGGGTGGACTATAAGTGACCTTAAGGGCAAAAGCCCAGCCTGATGCATGCATAAAATCCTGTTAGAGGATAATGCCAAACCAGTGGTGCAACCATAAAGGCGATTGAATCCAGCCATGAAGGAAGTAGTGCAGAAGGAAGTCACTAAGCTCTGGGAGGCTGGGATTATTTATTCTGTTTCTAACAGCCCCTGGGTGAGCCCTGTCCAAGGTATTCCTAAGAAGGGAGGCATGACAGTGGTTCATAATAAAAAGAATGAGTTGATCTCTAAAAGGACAATTAGAGGGTGGCGTATGTGTATTGATTACAGAAGACTCAATGACACCACTAGGAAAGATCACTTTCCTTTACCCTTCATTGACCAAATGCTAGAAAGACTAGCAGGTCATGCTTTTTATTGTTTCTTAGATGGATATTCTGGATACAATCAAATAATAGTGGATCCATAGGATCAAGAGAAAACAACATTCACATGCCCATCTAGCGTGTTTGAAACCCCCTAAAAGCCAAGCTTGTCACTGCTCCTATCATCTCTGTACCCAACTGGGACTTACCATTTGAGCTAATGTGTGATGCCAGTGATCATGCAATTGGCACAGTCCTAGGGTAGAGACATGACAAGCTTCTGCATGTCATTTACTATGCTAGTCGTGTACTAAATGATGCGCAGAAAAACTACACTACTATAGAAAAGGAGCTACTTGCAGTGGTTTATGCCATTGATAAGTTCAGATCCTACCTAATAGGATCTAAGGTCATTATTTATACTGACCATGCTGCTTTAAAGTATCTGCTCACCAAGCAAGATTCTAAACCCCGACTTATATTATGGGAATTACTCCTGCAAGAGTTTGAAATAGAATTTAGAGACAGAAAATCAAATGGCTGATCACTTGTCCCAGATTGAGCCAGTAGCAGGGACTTTTTCTCCCTCCACTGACATATCCAAATCCTTTCTAGATGAGCAACTCTATACCATCAGGACAGTACCTTGGTTTGTAGATATTATAAATTACAAGGCTATAAGGTTCATTCCCAAAGAGTTTACCAGGCAGCAAGCCCGGAAACTCATGCATGATGCAAAGTACTACTTATGGGATGAACTATATCTCTTTAAGAGATGCTCGGATGGAATAATTCGATGATGTGTGTCTAAAGAAGAGGCACAGAGAATGCTATAGCATTGCCATGGCTCTGACTATGGAGGACACTTTGGAGGTGAGCGGACAGCCACCAAGGTACTCCAAAGTGATTTTTACTGGCCTACTCTCTTTAAGGATTCTAGAGAGTTTGTCCATAACTGTGATAGTTGCCAAAGGGCTGGCAATCTCCCTCATGGTCATAGCATGCCTCAGCAAGGAATTCTAAAAATTGAGCTGTTTAACGTATGGGGTATAGATTTTATGGGACTAATAGTGAGGATTTATACCGGCTCGGAATTCCACAAAATAATTCTGTTGTTAGTATAGTCCAAACCAATAGTCAATCCTCAAATCAAATTAAATTTGGTTGTCACAATTAACAAATCCCAAATGAAAATTAACCAAAGTATTTAAACTCCGGGTCATCTCACAAGGAATTGCAATGAAGTGCTCAATTATTGGCTATGAAAGGGGGTAAGGGGGTTGGTTTATGTTTTTGCAAGAAATTAAATGGCAAGAAAAATTAAATAACAAGAAAGTAAAATGATAAGAACTAATAAAATAAAGGAAAGTACTCTTGGCTAGACATAGGTAATTGAGATCACCATCCTTGTCTACAAACCAAATATTGATAATTATGAGGAACCAAGCTCATTAAGTCTACTTCCAAAAGTCTTAGGTACGTAATATCTACTCCTAGACTTGAAGTACGTCAAATGGCTTTGATCACATCAACCCATAAGTCCCAACCTATCTACTAATTAGATTAGTAGTGGGTTAGTGTCAATGAGTATCAAATTGATCACCAAGGATTCTCAAATCACCAAATCATTGAGACCCAATGACTCAAGGTCACTCAATTCCCTTAGCCTAGGCTAAGAGTAAAGAAAACTACTAAAAAACTAGAGGAAACATTTTATCAAACACTTAGAGTGCAAGAAAAGTAAACATCACCAAATGTAAAAATTAACAAGATCCATAACTATCATCAACAAGAAATCAACAATAACAATGGAGATAACATAAAAGAGACTTAGAAACATAAGATTGCATTTAAAGAAGTCAAGTTTCAACAATGGTTCATACACATAAAAGAGAGCAAAATGAGAAATTAACAAGTAAAACTAGGAGAACAAAGATGTAATAACAAGAAATTAGAAGGAAAAACTAAATCAAAATAAGAATTGAAATAGAAATTTGAGAGTGATTAACCTAAACTACCCTAAATTCTAGAGAGAAGAGAAAGCTTCTCTCTCTAGAATTCTACCCTAAAACATGATGAAAACAAAGCTATGACTACTTGGTTCATTTTCCCCTCAATCCTTGGGTTCAATAGCATCAGAAATGAGTTGGGTTGGGCCCAAAGTGATTCAGAAATCGCTGGGGACGATTTCACTTTAGTGGGCCACGAGCAGCATCGGTGCGCACGCGTATATGGCGCGTGAGCGCCCCTATATACGAAGCAACATATGGCAAATTTTTATGTCATTTAGAAGCCCCAGATGTTAGCTTTCCAACACAACTGGAACCGCCTCATTTGGACCTTTTTAGCTCAAGTTACGGTCAATTGAGTGTGAAGAGGTCAGGCTTGACAGCTTTACGGTTCCTTCATTTCTTCATGAGTTCTCCCACTTTGCATGCTTTTCTCCTCACTTCTTCCATCCAATACTTGCCTTATAAACCTGAAATCACTCAACAAACATACAAGGTATCGAATGGAATTAAAGTGAATTAAAATCACTAATTTTAGGGACTAAAAAGCATGTTTTCACATTTAAGCACAAATCAAGGGAGAATTGCAAAACCATGCTATTTCATTGAATGTGGAAAAAGGTGATAAAATCCCCCAAAATAAGCACAAGATAAACCACAAAATTGGAGATTATCAAATCTCCCCACACTTAAACCAAGCATGTCCTCATGCTAAGAATAAAGAAGGACAAGAAAAGGGGTATGAACATTTATTCAATGCAAAGAAACTATATAAACCTATTTACATGCATGCAACTAAATGCAATATGATTCTACCTACTTGGTTAAAAGTAAATCAATCTCCAAGAACATATATAAGCAAGTAGGGCAAAGGTCATATGACGACTCACAAACTCTACCAATTCAAATATCAAAATGAAGTCCAAATAGACTTGCAAGAAGAACGCTCATGAAAGCCGGGAACAAGGAATTGAGCATCGAACCCTCACCGGAAGTGTATCCACTCTAGTCACTCAAATGTATAGGGTCGATTCACTCAATTCTCTTCTACTCATGCTTTCCAAGATTTGTTTTTCTTCTAACAATCAACAATCATTCAATGCATGCACACATTTATCATGAGGACTTATTCATAGGTTGTAATGGGGCTAGGGTAAAGGTAAGGATGCATATGGTCAAGTGAGCTTGAAATTTGAATCTTTGATTAACCTAAGCTCTCACCAAACACATATAACAACATTTACAATTCTAATACACAACCTAGCTACCCATGATTCCCACTTTTTCACATACTCATGCATTCTTTTTAATTCACCACACATATGCATTGATTTTTATTGAACTTTACTTTGGGGCATTTTTGTCCCCTTTTTATTTCTTTTTCTCTTTTTTCTTTTTCTATATTTTTTCTTTTATATATATATATATATATATATTTTTTTTTTTCTTTTTCTTTATCATTTTTTTTCTAAAGTATATACAAACATATCAATGCATATGGTTTTACATATGGTGCATAAGCATGTACCCAACTCCCAAAAATCTTCAACAAAAATATAAAAACACACTTTCCTCTCAACCAATGTTCCAAATTTTCCATACCCAAATGATACACACTCTCACTAGCCTAAGCTAATCAAAGATCCAAATTAAGGACATTTATTATTTTTCACTTAGGGATAGTGATGTGCTATAATTAAGAACAAAAGGGATTAAATAGGCTCAAATTTGGCTAACATTGGTTGATGAAAAGTAGGCTATTTAGGTAAGTAAGCTAAATGAAATGATGGCCTCAATCATATAAATGCATGTATACATGGAATAATGGACATATAGTATCAAACAAATCAAAGATTACAATCATAGAAAGAGAATAATACACACAAGAATGGAAATAAGTAGTTATATGATATAACCACACCATTTGGCTCAAAACTCACATGCTTGTGTCCTTAGCTCAAAAACCATGTTCTAAAATACATTCTTCAAGCAAGTTTGTCACAATTTTTTTTAAATTGATAGGGTGCCCTAAAAATAATTTTCTTGGAAAAGAAATCATCACCCTTACCAAGTAGTCCTAACATAAAAAGAAATGGTAAAATATGTACAAATTCTAACTAACATGCAATCTATCATGCAATGCAACAACTAATCTAACAAAGACAAAAATTAAAAACTTGGTGTTGAAAGGAAATTGTTACCCATGGAGATCGGTCGGACGACCTCCCCACATTTAGAAATTTGCACCGTCCTCGGTGCATGTAAAGAAGAGCAAGGTGGACGGGTTGCTACAATTGATGAGCTCTTTCAAAAGGTTGTGCGGGTGAACTTGTTTGTTGTCCCATTTAAAAGCCTTTCCAATCCTTTCCTTCTTGATTGCCAACCTAAAAGGAAAGAGAAAGAAGGATAATTAAGCCTACATCAAAGATATCAAAGCAAGTAGAACATAGGCGAGGGCTAATGCCAAATAAGAATAGGGTCCTCACTACATGTTAGCTACGCATGTAAGTGAGAGAGCAATATAGGCAAATGGCATATCAACTAATACTTGATGCAAGAGGAAAGTCAAAGCATAAGTGAATAACAAGAAGAGCATGTCGAGCATCAAGTTCAAACAAGAAAGAGTGGGTCATGAAAGACATGTAAGTTCATATCAATGGACAAAGAATATAAAAGTCATACAAGATTAAGCATTGATTTAAAAGTTTCATCACCCACAATATCGAACAAGTCAAGAAGCACCAAGATTAACCAAGAAATTCTCAACAATTGAATATAAGAATCCAACACCATTATTAAAACAAGAACTTAGAAAAGAAAACAAGAACAAGCTACAAAAACAAAATTAAAATGCAATAAATGAAAACAAGCAAATGCAATAAAAGAAAATGGAAAATTTTTTTTTACCGGCGCGGACGCGTCATGCACGCGTACGCGCCAATGCGCAGTTGGCCGAAGGACGCGTACGTGCCAGGTGCGCGCACGCGTAGGTTGCAGGCACATAATAGGCACAAACTGGGCATAACTCTCTGGTTTTTGGCTGGGGTGGAATTTTTGCATCCACGCGTACGCGTACATGGCGCGTCCGCGTGGATGATCGAAAATGCTTGAGGGGCACGTACGCGCCAGATGCGCGCACGCGCGGGTTGGTGCTCTGTTTTTCAAAATTTTTCTAAGTTCTTGCACCAAACCAAGCATTTCAAACCTCCAAACAGCTACCCATACAACCTAAAACCTTATTTAACCTACTAAACTACCAATTATACTCAACAAACTCAACAAAACATGAAATTAAACTAATTACCAATATGTATAAAAGAGAGAAAAATGAAAAGAGTTTACCATGGTGGGGTGTCTCCCACCTAGCACTTTTGTTTGTTGTCCTTAAGTTGGACTTATGGGGATCTCCTCTCAAGGTGGCTTGTGCTTGAAGCTATCCTTGAACATCCACCAATGCTTGAGTCTCCAATAAGCTCCATTCTTCAACTTTAATATCTTCAAGCTTTGATGGAGTTCTTCACAAACCATGAGCTCCCAAAGTTGATTTTCCTTGTGCGATCCGGGATCCCACACTTTGTTTTGACACCCATCTTTAAATTGATCATCATGATTCCAATTGGGTGGCATGACCTTAGAATTCTCAATTAAGCATCCAAACATTCTCCTAGACCCATATAATTTAGCTCCACACCAAACATTGCCATTCAACTTTGAGCATGCAACCATAATGAATCTTGAGTGATGTTTCCAACCACTACACAACTCTCTCTTACTCTTAACTCCACAAAGGGCTCTAAGTTGACCATCATTTTCAAGCAAACCATATTCAAGTGAGAAAGTAAAGCTTAAGGATAAGAATTTTACCCACTTGAATGTTGTGTTGGATGGTGACTTAGGAAGGGGTGGTCCCAATGATCTTGCAAGCTCCACTCCCTTGTGCTCTTCCTTGACTATCTCTACCTCTTTACAACTTTCTTCAACTTCAACCTCTTCCTCTTGGTGGCTTGCTTCTAATTTAATTTCTTCTTCATTGCTCACCAAAGGCATGGGAGGTGATGCCAGGGCATTTTGGCCAGTTTCACTGGCCTTTTCTTTACTGTTTTTAGGGTAGTTTCATGCATTTCCTTAGGAAATAAGCTAGTTTTGGGTAGATATTCACTTACATCTTGATTCAAGCATACATTGTGCACTTTACATGATTTCATGAGGATTTTGCATGAATTTAAGGACAAATTGGATGTTGCATTTCCCATGACTTGGACTAGAACTTTGATGCACTTTATTGCTTGATTTCAGGACAAAGGAAGCAAAGAAGAACCACATTAGTGGCTACGTTTGTTACACTAACGTTAACACTAATGTGGAATGGGAGTAACTTGCAAAGTTAATGAGAAAAGTGATTGCCAATAACACTCTCGAAGCCATCATTGCCCACGTTAAGAATCACGTTAACTAAGTTAACGTGAACTCTAACGTGGAAGTAAAGAAATGGAGCCAACGTTAGTGACACTTAACATTATCACTAACGTTGGACCAAGATCATGAGTGGCCACGTTAGAGTCCACGTTAACTTAGTTAACGTGGCCTCTAACGTTAAGAAGAAAGGGGGGAAGCCAACGTTAGTGACACTCAACATTGTCACTAACGTTGGCAAAGGACATTAAGCCACGTTAACTCCCACGTTAACCTAGTTAACGTGGAAGCTAACGTGAAGAAATAAGATGGTCGACAACGTTAGTGACACCCAACATTGTCACTAACGTTGGAAGCACACAAGCCCCCAATAAGCCACGTTGACTCCCACGTTAACTTAGTTAACGTGGAAGCTAACGTGAAGAAGGAAGGTGATCGCCAACGTTAGTGACACCCAACATTGTCACTAACGTTGGAAGGAGCCACACATGCCACCATGAACCACGTTAACTCCCACGTTAACTTAGTTAACGTGGAAGCTAACGTGGATAAGGGAATGATGAGCCAACATTAGTGACACTCAACTTTGTCACTAACGTTGGAGATGGCTAGCAAGGCCACGTTAGATGCCACGTTAACCTAGTTAACGTGGACTCTAACGTGGAAAATAGGGGCAATTTGGAACGTTAGTGACAATGGTAAGTGTCACTAATGTTCTCGAAGGTTGGCAAGCCTACGTTAAAAGAGCCACGTTAACTAAGTTAACGTGGACTCTAACGTAGGGAAGGGGGAAATTTCTCAACGTTATTAGGAAAATTGAGTCCCAATAACGTGTGCGAAGGATAAAGAGGCAACGTTAGTGGCAACGTTTGTGCCACTAACGTTGAAGTTAACGTGGCTTTTAACTTTGGTGAGGAACATTAGTGAAAAAGATGATTGTCACTAACGTTCTCGAACCCATATTTTCACTGAACGTTAACACCACTAACTTCCTGAGCCAAAGTCCCTGCCCACTTCATACTTTCTCTCTTCAAGTGAAAGCTAAGCCCAATGAAGAAGAGAACTGCTTCAAACTCAAGATCCAAAGGCCCAAGACTTGAAGAATCAAATAGAAGAACAGAAGAGTAGTATATATAGGAGTAGCTTTGAATTATTTTGGAGTTGGAAAATAGAGGAAGCCTCTTGGCATAGAACTACTCTCTGTATTTACTTTCTCTGCACTTCTAGTTTTCATCATGTATTCTCCTTCTTTGTTTTCATTTTCTAGAGCTATAAACAACTAAACCCCTTTCATTGGGTTAGGGAGCTCTATTGTAATTTGATGGATCAATACTAGTTTTCATTATTCTTCCTCTATCTTTTCTCTTGCTTTTACTTGAAAGCTTTCGATCTTCATCCAATTGGGTAGTTATCTTGGAAAAGAAGCTATTCATACTTGGATCTCTTCTGAACCTTGAAAGAGGAATGAAGAGATCAAGCTAGAAACGCTTTCTCATGCTGAACCAAATTGGGTTCGGATGGATATGTGACTATAATCCTCTCAACACTTGATTTGGGAAATGCATGTGGTATAATCAGTGACCATACTTCATCTTTTCTCATGAGCAATTGACCAAGGAATTGGCTATTGATCAAGATTTGAGAGATTGAATTACAAGAAATTGTAATTCAATCACTAAAGATTGCCAAGGAGATCAATGAGTGCATTGATTGAGGAAGAGATGAAAATGAAATTGATCCGGAGAATGCAACATCTCCTAAGCCCAATGAACTCCCCATTTCTGATCTTATCCATTCTCTTTAATTTCTGTTATTTACTTTTATGAGCAATACCCCCATTCCCATTTACAATTCTGCAATTTATTTTTAGTCATTTACTTTCAGCTCTTTAATTCTAGCATTTACTTTTCTGTCAATTACCTTCCCGCCATTTTATTTTCTGTAATTCTCAACTCAAATTCTGGATTCGCTCAACTAGAACATTCCTCTAATTAAAGTTGCTTGATCAATCAATCCTTGTGGGATTCGACCTCACTCTATTGTGAGTTTTTACTTGACGACAAATTCGGTACACTTGCCGAAGGAAATTCGTTGCAAGACAAGTTTTTCGTGCATCAAGTTTATGGCGCCGTTGCCGGGGATTTATTGTGCATCAACAATGATTAGATTGGAGGATAACTAGATTGAGCATTTTATTTTTGTTTTATTTAAATTTCTGTTTGTGTCATTTACTTTCTGTTTTAGTTAATTTCTTCCCTTCCCCCTTACTTTTTCTTTGTTATTTACTATTCATCTCACTAACCCACTAACTGTTTGATATATTGCATCACTCACACTAACAGTAATTCTGACAGATATACTTTCTGCACCTATTCTCTTTGCTTGTACTTGTTGGTTGTATGACAGGGAGAAGAAGCGGGGCTTCAACTTCCTTTGATTCTGAACCTGAGAGAACCTTCCTTAGACTAAGGAGGGAGGCAAGAGAAAAACGTGTTGTTGGTGCTGAAGAAGAGGAGGAATACTTTGAGGAATACTTTGAACCAAACATGGAAGAAAACATAGAAAACCATCATGAAGAAGAGGTTCACAACCATGGCAGAGGAGGTCGAGCAAATCATGCTGGGGAGGATAGAAGAGTTTTAGGCTCTTACATCAATCCAAACCCAGGAAACTGTGGAAGTAGCATTCAAAAGCCAACCATCCATGCCAACAATTTTGAACTGAAGCCACAGCTCATCACCCTTGTTCAGAACAACTGTTCGTTCGGAGGGAGTGTCCAAGAGGACCCAAATCAACATTTAACCACCTTCCTGAGAATATGTGACACAGTGAAGTCTAATGGTGTTTATCCTGACGCCTATAGACTGCTCTTATTTCCATTCTCACTCAAGGATAAGGCAGCCAAGTGGCTGGAGTCTTTCCCAAGGGAAAGCTTGACAACTTGGGAAGACATGGTGAACAAATTCTTAGCAAGATTTTACCCTCCTCAACGAATCAATAGGCTGAGAGCTGAGGTCCAAACTTTCAGGCAACAAGATGGTGAGACTCTATATGAAGCATGGGAGAGGTTTAAAGACCTAACAAGGAGGTGCCCACCAGATATGTTCAATGAATGGGTGCAGCTGCACATTTTCTATAAAGGGCTCTCTTATGAGTCAAAGAAGGCCGTGGACCATTCATCCGGAGGATCTTTGAACAAGAAGAAGACCATTGAGGAAGCCATAGATGTCATTGAAACAGTAGCAGAGAACGACTACTTCTATGCTTCCGAAAGAGGGAACACTAGAGGAGTAATAGAGCTAAACAATGTAGATGCTCTGTTGGCCCAAAACAAGCTCATTACTTAGCAGCTGGCTGACCTCACCAAGAAGATGGAGAGGAACCAAGTAGCAGCAATCTCCACTTCATCAGCAACCCAAGAAGGAGTGAACGAAGAAGCAGAGGGTATTCAGGAGCAAGCCAACTACATTGGGAATTCACCTAGGCAAAACCATGATCCATACTCCAAGACCTACAACCCTGGATGGAGGAATCACCCAAACTTTGGGTGGGGAAATCAACAAGACCAAAGCCTTGATCAAAGACGCCCAAATCCAAACAATGCAGCCCACCAACACTTCACATCTAGACCATATCAACACCCCCACAACAACACCTCCCCACATTCATATGAAGGTCAGAATAACCCTACTCAGCCTGACCTATCATCATTTGATGAAAGAATCTCAAGGATTGTGAATCTACTTGAAGGCATGAGCAAAGAGATTCAAGATAGTAAAGCATTCCGAGAAGAGGTGATATCCAATATGCAGAATCAAGATGCTGCCATCAAGAAACTTGAGACACAAATTAGCTACTTATTCAAACAAATTCCCCGCCACAACCTTCGCAGCAAGACTAGCTCAACACAAAAGGAGGAGTGTCAGGCTATCACCCTTAGGAGTGGGAAGGAACTGAAGGAAACCCCCCAGAAACCACAAAAAGAGGACTCAAATAAAGAGGAAGAAGAGCAGGACGAAGCTCGAGTTCCCACGTTGAATTCACAAAAAGGGGAAGGAGTGTTGAAGCCAGACACCCCAAGAGTCCCATACCCTCAGCAATTAAGGAAGAAAGGGGATGACAATCAGTTTTTGAAATTTTTGGAAATCTTCAAGAAACTGAAAATCAACATACCCTTTGCTGAAGCAATAGAACAAATGCCACTCTATGCCAAGTTCTTGAAGGAGCTCATGACTAAGAAGAAAAGCTGGAAGAACAACGAAACTGTGATACTAACCGAAGAATGTAGTGCTATCATTCAGCACAAACTACCCCAGAAATTGAAGGATCCCGGGAGTTTTCAAATCCCTTGTATTATAGGGGAAATCACAGTGGAAAAGGCTCTGTGTGACTTAGGAGCCAGCATCAATTTGATGTCAGTAGCTATGATGAGAAAGATGAAGATTGAGGAAGCTAAACCAACAAAGATGTTCTTACAATTGGCAGACAGATCGTTCAAGTTCCCGCATGGCGTCGTAGAAGATTTGCTGGTGAAAGTGGGAGATTTTATCTTCCCAGCAGACTTTGTAGTGCTGGACATGCAGGAAGAAGCCAAGGCTTCCATTATTCTGGGAAGGCCATTCTTGGCCACTGCTGGAGCTGTCATTGATGTACAAAAAGGAGATCTCACTCGGAGATTACACAATGAAAAGATGACGATCAATGTGTTCAAGGCCATGAGTTACCCACCAGAGCAAATAGGAGAGTGTATGAGGTTGGACTCACTTGAAGACATAGTGCAGGAAAGTTTTGAAGAAGAAGAACCTGAAGGTATAATAGAGGAGGAGTCTACGTTTAGTGAAGAGGTTGCAACAACAGAAAGTCAAATACAAGGTGCACCAAAGGAAGAGAACGAAAAGTCAGAAGCACCCAAACTTGAACTCAAAGCATTGCCACCCTCTCTCAAATATGCATACTTAGGAGAAGATGAAAATTACCCAGTAATTATAAGCTCATGCCTCAGCCAAGATCAAGAGGATGAACTGCTCAAAGTACTGCGAAACCACAAAGATGCTATTGGTTGGACTCTTGCTGACTTGAAGGGGATAAGTTCGGCCATATGTATGCACAAGATACTGCTGAAAGAAGATGCCAAACCATCCATTCAATCCCAAAGGAGGTTGAACCCAGTCATGAAGGAAGTGGTACAGAAGGAAGTTATGAAGTTGTGGCAAGGGGGTAATTTACCCAATCTCAGACAGCCCCTGGATTAGCCCCGTACATGTCGTCCCAAAAAAGGGAGGAATTACCGTGGTTCCCAATGAGAAGAACGAACTAATTCCTACAAGGACAGTCACAGGATGGCGGATGTGCATAGACTACAGGAAGCTCAACGAGGCTACACGAAAAGATCATTCCCCCTTCCATTCATGGATCAGATGTTGGAAAGACTAGCAGGGCACACTTATTATTGTTTTCTCGACGGTTATTCAGGATATAACCAAATAGTGGTTGATCCCAGAGATCAAGAGAAAACCTCATTCACTTGCCCATATGGAGTGTTTGCCTACAGGCGCATGCCATTTGGGCTATGTAATGCACCTGCGACTTTCCAACGCTGCATGCTTTCTATCTTTTCAGATATGATAGAAAAATTCATTGAAGTTTTTATGGATGACTTCTCGGTATTCGGAGATTCCTTTCCTAGCTGCCTATATCACCTTGCCTTGGTATTGAAAAGATGCCAATAGACCAATCTGGTCTTGAACTGGGAGAAATGTCACTTTATGGTGACAGGAGGAATAGTCCTTGGTCACAAAGTTTCTAACCAGGGCATTGAGGTTGACAGAGCCAAAGTAGAACTTATTGAAAAATTGCCTTCACCTAGTGATGTCAGGGCAATTAGGAGCTTTTTAGGGCATGCTGGTTTTTACAGAAGGTTTATTAAAGATTTTTCAAAGATAGCCAAGCCCTTAAGCAATCTCCTTGTATCAGATACACCATTTATCTTTGATGAAACATGCATGTTAGCCTTTAAAAATTTGAAAATGAGGTTGTCCTCTGCTCCTATCATTTCCCCACCTGATTGGAATTTACCATTTGAATTGATGTGTGACGCATCTGATTTTGCAGTTGGGGTAGTGTTGGGACAGAGGAAAGATAACTTAGTCCATGTGATATACTATGCGAGCAAAGTCCTTAATGATACTCAAAGAAATTATACCACTACTGAAAAGGAGTTGCTGGCAATAGTTTTTGCATTTGACAAGTTTAGATCATACCTCATTGGTGCTAAAGTGATTATTTTTACGGATCACACAGCACTTAAATATTTGTTTGCCAAGCAAGAATCAAAACCAAGACTAATAAGATGGATTTTATTGTTGCAGGAATTCAATATTGAGATCAGAGACAAGAAAGGAGTGGAGAACAAGGTAGCAGATCACCTATCCAGGATTCCTCATAATGAAGGTGGAACACCTGATACAAGTGTGAACGAGTTCTTCCCTGATGAGCAGTTAATGCTAGTTCACAAAGCACCTTGGTTCGCAGACATTGCAAACTTTAAGGCAACTGCGGCATTGCCTCTAGAGATCAATAAACATCAAAAAAGGAAGCTCATGAATGATGCAAAGTACTTTGTATGGGATGAGCCATATCTATTTAAGAGGTGTTCAGATGGAATCCTTAGAAGATGTGTTTCGGAAGAAGAAGGATGAGAGGTCCTATGAAATTGCCACGGCTCATGCTATGGAGGCCACTTTGGAGGGGATAGAACTGCAGCTAAGGTGTTACAAAGCGGATTCTTTTGGCCCACCCTTTTCAAGGATGCCAAAGAGCTAGTAAAGAGCTGCAATGAATGCCAAAGATCTGGAAACTTGCCCAAAAGAAATGAGATGCCACAAAATTTCATCTTGGAACTGGAATTGTTTGATGTGTGGGGAATCGATTTCATGGGACCATTCCCAACCTCATATGCAAACAAGTACATCTTGGTAGCAGTGGATTATGTTTCCAAGTGGGTAGAGGCTATTGCAACCCCAACAAATGATAACAGGGTAGTCATGAACTTCCTCAGGAAGAATATCTTTAGCCGGTTTGGAGTCCCACGAGCACTCATCAGTGATGGAGGGAGCCATTTTTGTAACAGACCACTAGAAGCTCTTCTCCTACGATATGGGGTAAAACATAAGGTAGCCACACCCTACCATCCCCAAACAAGTGGACAAACTGAGATATCCAATAGAGAGTTAAAGAGGATTCTGGAAAAGACTGTGGGTGCATCAAGAAAGGATTGGTCGAAGAAGCTGGATGATGCTCTTTAGGCATACAGAACAGCATTCAAAACACCACTTGGAATGTCCCCTTATCAACTGGTTTATGGGAAAGCTTGTCACTTACCACTGGAGTTGGAACACAAGGCTCTCTGGGCTATCAAGATACTAAACTTTGACAGCATTGCTGCTGGTGCAAAGAGGATATTGCAGCTGCAAGAGATGGAGGAATTCAGGTCACAAGCCTATGAAAATACCAAGATGTATAAAGAGAAGGCAAAGAAAAGACATGACCTGCATCTTGCACCCAGGAGTTTCGAAAAGGGGCAGCGAGTACTCCTTTACAATTTCAAATTGAGACTATTCCCAGGAAAACTCAAATCAAGGTGGTCCGGACCTTTTCTTGTCACAAAAGTCTCGCCTTATGGACACATCGAAATCATGGATGAAGGTTCTGAAAGGACTTTTACAGTGAATGAACAAAGACTCAAGCATTATCTGGGCAACGTGGGGGAAAACCCCAGAATAAATTACCATTTCAAGTAAAGGAGGAACCGTCGAGCTAGCGACGATAAAAGAGCGCTCTGTTGGGAGGCAACCCAACTTCAGGTAGTTTCCTTTTCATCTTTATTTCAATAAGGATCACAAGTTGTTTCCCCTGTATTGCGAGAAGCTAAGTTTGGTGTTCCACACCAAGTCAATTCAAGAGTGAAAGTGTGATTCTAAGTTTGGTGTTCCACCAAAGACATTAATTAGAATTACACCCCATTCCCAAAACACATTGTTAGCTCCAACCAATCAAGGGAAACCACTTAGATGTAGCTAGACTTTAGTAATAATTATTCTGTTAACAACAAGATATGAGGTTCTCTGCATATATGCAATGTTTTATACTGGGCAAGGAACTAAGTTTGGTGTTCACACACCAAATTGAGTTCAAAAGCAACAAGCAAGCTAACTATGTCTCAAGTGCTTTGGGGACAAGTAACTTCAATAACTTTGCAGGAATCTTATGAGGAAATGAAGCATCTTCACCCAAGGAAGTGAAGTAGCAAGGACTAAGATGATGACAAAGAAAAGGCAACTAGAAATCATCACCCGAAGGTTGCATTGTTACTTAATTCCATTATACTCAGAATTGTTGAAAATAGGAAGTCCGAATGCACTTTTGATTAATAGTTACTCGTAGTTGGAACCTTTTTCAATTCTGTCTCTTAAGTCTTGTGTTGAAGAGGTCTCTGTGTGCTAGTCTCTATGTCACTGCATCTTTACTTTGCTTACTTGTATGTTTGTCCCTTTAAATCAAATAAAAAGAGAATGAGTGTTTTAAAGACCAGAGAGGAGTTCATACTATGGAGTAAGTTCATGAGTTTATGGAACGGTCATAAGTTAGCTAAGTTGGTTCAACCATAAGGTGGAAAGACAACTATCTGTCAGGAATACTATGCTTGAGACACACCCCATGAGACTGGTCTAAATAAAAAGATCCTAATAAGAAAAAGGGAAAGAACAATAAAGGTTGAAAAATAAAAGAAAAAGAGTAAGCAATAAGGCTAGGCACCAATGGTTTTAATCTTGAGACATGTGTCTGTGGTGCTCCTGTGTGAGGGATCTACTTAGATGAATAAGCTCTTAGGGGTTCCTTATCACTTGGTAACTTGCGTTAACTAACCCGGGATTATCAGCTGAAAGTCCACTATCAAGAGTAACCCTCACTACAGAGCATTTAGTAACCCAAAGAGGTGCTGGACACCAAGGTCTCAAGAAAAGAAAATACATACACTATGTGCCTGTGGTGTGTATGTATGGGGGAGAGGCTTGAGCAAGTAAGTCCTTAGGGGTGCTTCAACACCTAGTACCTTGAACCAACTGGTTCGGGAGTGTTGGCTGAAAGCTTATTTTAAAGAGTTGCCCCCTTACAGAACACTTAGCCTAAGAACACAAATAAGCCCTGAAATAACAACAAAAGGATCAATGAATAAAAGTCTCATGGGATGCAATCAAAGTGAGTGTTCTAGGACATGATAAAGGTCTGAAAGCCAGGAATGAACCAAAGTTGCTATGCATGAAACCACCATAAAACCAGGGATATGACTTCCACAAGAATGACTCATTTCTCTTAGCATTCATTTCATCATTCTCTTGTTCGAGTACTTGCTTAGGGACAAGCAAGCTTTAAGTTTGGTGTTGTGATGCCAGGGCATTTTGGCCAGTTTCACTGACCTTTTCTTTACTGTTTTTAAGGTAGTTTCATGCATTTCCTTAGGAAATAAGCTAGTTTTGGGTAGATATTCACTTACATCTTGATTCAAGCATACATTGTGCACTTTACATGATTTCATAAGGATTTTGCATGAATTTAAGGACAAATTGGATGTTGCATTTCCCATGACTTGGACTAGAACTTTGATGCACTTTATTGCTTGATTTCAGGACAAAGGAAGCAAAGAAGAACCACATTAGTGGTTATGTTAGTTACACTAACGTTAACACTATCGTGGAATGGGAGTAACTTGCAAAGTTAATGAGAAAAGTGATTGCCAATAACGCTCTCGAAGCCATCATTGCCCACGTTAAGAGTCACGTTAACTAAGTTAACGTGAACTCTAACGTGGAAGTAAAGAAATGGAGCCAACGTTAGTGACACTTAACATTATCACTAATGTTGGACCAAGATCATGAGTGGCCACGTTAGAGTCCACGTTAACTTAGTTAACGTGGCCTCTAACGTTAAGAAGAAAGGGGGAAGCCAACGTTAGTGACACTCAACATTGTCACTAACGTTGGCCAAAGCACATTAAGCCATATTAACTCCCACATTAACCTAGTTAACGTGGAAGCTAACATGAAGAAACAAGATGGTCGACAACGTTAGTGACACCCAACATTGTCACTAACGTTGGAAGCACACAAGCCCCCAATAAGCCACGTTGACTCCCACGTTAACTTAGTTAACGTGGAAGCTAACGTGAAGAAGGAAGGTGATCGCCAACGTTAGTGACACCCAACATTGTCACTAACGTTGGAAGGAGCCACACATGCCACCATGAGCCACGTTAACTCCCACGTTAACTTAGTTAACGTGGAAGCTAACGTGGATAAGGGAATGATGAGCCAACGTTAGTGACACTCAACTTTGTCACTAACGTTGGAGATGGCTAGCAAGGCCACGTTAGAGGCCACGTTAACCTAGTTAACGTGGACTCTAACGTGGAAAATAGGGGCAATTTGGAACGTTAGTGACAATGGTAAGTGTCACTAACGTTCTCGAAGGTTGGCAAGCCTACGTTAAAAGAGCCACGTTAACTAAGTTAACGTGGACTCTAACGTAGGGAAGGGGGAGATTTCTCAACGTTATTGGGAAAGTTGAGTCCCAATAACGTGTGCGAAGGATAAAGGGGCAACGTTAGTGGCAACGTTTGTGCCACTAACGTTGAAGTTAACGTGGCTTTTAACTTTGGTGAGGAACGTTAGTGAAAAAGGTGATTGTCACTAACGTTCTCGAACCTATATTTTCACTGAATGTTAACACCACTAACTTCCTGAGCCAAAGTCCCTGCCCACTTCATACTTTCTCTCTGCAAGTAAAAGCTAAGCCCAATGAAGAAGAGAACTGCTTCAAACTCAAGATCCAAAGGCCCAAGACTTGAAGAATCAACTAGAAGAACAGAAGAGTAGTATATATAGGAGTAGCTTTGAATTATTTTGGAGTTGGAAAATAGAGGGAGTCTCTTGGCATAGAACTACTCTCTGTATTTACTTTCTCTGCACTTCTAGTTTTCATCATGTATTCTCCATCTTTGTTTTTATTTTCCAGAGCTATGAACAACTAAACCCCTTTCATTGGGTTAGGGAGCTCTGTTGTAATTTGATGGATCAATACTAGTTTTCATTATTCTTCCTCTATCTTTTCTCTTGATTTTACTTGAAAGCTTTCGATCTTCATCCAATTGGGTAGTTATCTTGGAAAAGAAGCTATTCATACTTGGATCTCTTCTGAACCTTGAAAGAGGAATGAAGAGATCAAGCTAGAAACGCTTTCTCATGCTGGACCAAATTGGGTTCGGATGGATATGTGACTATAATCCTCTCAACACTTGATTTGGGAAATGCATGTGGTATAATCAGTGACCATACTTCATCTCTTCTCATGAGCAATTGACCAAGGAATTGGCTATTGATCAAGATTTGAGAGATTGAATTACAAGAAATTGTAATTCAATCACTTAAGATTGCCAAGGAGATCAATGAGTGCATTGATTGAGGAATAGATGAAAATGAAATTGATCCGGAGAATGCAACATCTCCTAAGCCCAATGAACTCCCCATTTCTGATCTTACCCATTCTCTTTAATTTCTGTTATTTACTTTTATGAACAATTCCCCTATTCCCATTTACAATTCTGCAATTTATTTTCAGTCATTTACTTTCAGCTCTTTAATTTTAGCATTTACTTTTCTGTCAATTACCTTCCCACCATTTTATTTTCTGCAATTCTCAACTCAAATTCTGGATTCGCTCAACTAGAACATTCCTCTAATTAAAGTTGCTTGATCAATCAATCCTTGTGGGATTCGACCTCACTCTATTGTGAGGTTTTACTTGACGACAAATTCGGTACACTTGCCGAAGGAAATTTGTTGCGAGACAAGTTTTTCGTGCATCAGGAGGTGAGGTGTCTTCTTCTTTAATCTCCATGTCAATCCCAATGGGAGAGGATTCAATTGTACATAGGAATTCCTCAATGATTGAATCCATCTCTTGGTCAACCTCTTCAAAGGCTTCAACCACTTCTTCCGGCTCAATTATCTTAACTTCCTCCTCTTGTTGCACTCCTTGCTTCAACTCCTCTTCTTCACCTTGAAGTTCTAAACTCACTCCCTCACTAGGCTCCTTAATTGCTTCTCCACATTCGTCAATGGGAGTGCCTTGGTTGCTTAGGCTTAGTCGGGAGGAGGCCATATTGCTAACGGCTTCCACTAGGATAACCATCTTGGCTCTAGCTCTTTAATCTTCTTTTCATTCTCCTCTTGTTGCCTTAAGATATGAGATTCAAGATCTCTCAACTCCAACATGGAGGCTTCATCGGAGGACAGTGGTGGAAGAGATGGTTCATTGTTTGAGGGGAAGGCATTATAGTTGGAAGGTGGTTCATTTTGGTAAAGGTATGAAGTTAGTGTATATTGAGGTGGTTCTTGAGAGTAATTTTGTTGGAATGGTGGTGGTTCCATGTGTGGTTCATATGGTTCATAAGGTGGTTGGTATGGTGGATAAGGATTAGGGTCATATGGGGGTGTTTGGTGGTATGGGGCTTGTGAGTAAGGTGGTTCAAAATCATATTGAGGGGGTGGTTCATAGGCATGTGGTGGTGGTTGTTGACAATTGCAATAAGGATCACCACATCCATTAGATTGATATGCATTAGGATTAGAATTATACCCATAAGAAACCAGAGGGGGTTGTTGCCAATAAGGTTGATCAATCCCTTAAGACTCCTCCCATCTTTGATTCCCAAATCCTTGATGCACATCCTCATTGTAGTTCCCATTTCCTACAACATAATTTGAACCAAACTCATAGCCAAAGTGAGGATGAGAATTCATAGAAGCAAATAAAAAGAAAAACTAACAAAAATAAGAACAAAGTCCTAAACCTAACAAAAACTAACAAATAGGAAAAAGGCAAACATATTCACAATATTCACAATAGCCAATAATATAACACCATTGCAACTCCCCGGCAACGGCGCCATTAATTTGATAGTGAGGATTTATACCGGTTCGGAATTCCACAAAATAATTCCGTTGTTAGTATAGTCCAAACCAATAGTCAATCCTCAAATTAAATTAAATTTGGTTGTCACAATTAACAAATCCCAAATGAAAATTAACCGAAGTATTTAAACTCCGGGTCGTCTCACAAGGAATTGCAATGAAGTGCTCAATTATTGGCTATGAAGGGGGCTAAGGGGGTTGGTTTATGTTTTTGCAAGAAATTAAATGGGAAGAAAAATTAAATGACAAGAAAGTAAAATGATAAGAACTAATAAAATAAAGGAAAGTACTCTTGGCTAGACATAGGTAATTGAGATTACCATCCTTGTCTACAAACCAAATATTGATAATTATGAGGAACCAAGCTTATTAAGTCTACTTCCAAAAGTCTTAAGTACGTAATATCTACTCCTAGACTTGAAGTACGTCAAATGGCTTTGATCACATCAACCCATAAGTCCCAACCTATCTACAGCTTAGTAGTGGGTTAGTGTCAATGAGTATCAAATTGATCATCAAGGGTTCTCAAATCACTAAATCATTGAGACCCAATGACTCAAGGTCACTCAATTCCCTTAGCCTAGGCCAAGAGTAAAGAAAACTACTCAAAAACTAGAGAAAATATTTTATCAAACACTTAGAGTGCAAGAAAACTAAACATCACCAAATGTAAAAATTAACAAGATCCATAACTATCATCAACAAGAAATCAAGAATAACAATGGAGATAACATAAAAGAGACTTAGAACCATAAGATTGCATTCAAATAAGTCACGTTTCAACAATGGTTCATACACATAAAAGAGAGCAAAATGAGAAATTAATAAGTAAAACTAGGAGAACAAAGATGTAATAACAAGAAATTAGAAGGGAAAACTAAATCAAAACGAGAATTGAAAGAGAAATTTGAGAGTGATTAACCTAAACTATCCTAAATTCTAGAGAGAAGAGAGAGCTTCTCTCTCTAGAATTCTACCCTAAAACATGATGAAAACTAAGCTATGACTACTTGGTTCATTCCTCCCTTAATCATTGGGTTCAATAGCATCAGAAATGAGTTGGGTTGGGCCCAAAGTGCTTTAGAAATCGCTGGGGGTGATTTCACTTTAGTGGGCCACGAGCAGCATCGGCGCGCACGCGTACATGGCACGTGCATGCCCTTATACGCGAAGCAACATATGACAAATTTTTTATCATTTTGAAGCCCTGGATGTTAGCTTTTCAACGCAACTAGAACCGCCTCATTTGGACCTTTGTAGCTTAAGTTATGGTCGATTGAGTGCGAAGAGGTTAGGCTTGACAGCTTTACGGTTCCTTCATTTCTTCATGAGTTCTCCCACTTTGCATGCTTTTCTCCTCACTTCTTGAAATCACTCAACAAACATATCAAGGTATCGAATGGAAATAAAGTGGATTAAAATCACTAATTTTAGGGCCTAAAAAGCATGTTTTCACATTTAAGCACAAATCTAGGTAGAATTGCAAAACCATGCTATTTCATTGAATAAATATGGGAAAAGGTGATAAAATCTCCCAAAATAAGCACAAGATAAACTACAAAATTGGAGTTTATCAGGGACCCTTCCCGCCTTCATACTCAAACACCTACATCCTTGTGGCAGTAGATTATGTGTCTAAGTAGGTTGAAGCAATAACAAAACCCACTAATGACACTAGAGTAGTAATGAAGTTCCTCCAAAAGAATATCTTCAGTAGATTTGGTGTCCCTAGGACACTAATTAGTGATGGAGTTACTCATTTCTGCAACAGACAGCTGGATTCTACATTAAGCCGTTACAGAGTTCGCCATAAAGTAGCAACACCGTATCATTCCGAAACAAATGGACAAGCTAAAGTCTCAAATAGAGAACTAAAAGCAAATCCTAGAGAGGACATTATGTACCTCTAGAAAGGATTGGGCTAGAAAGCTTGATGATGCTCTGTGGGCATACAGAACAGCTTTTAAAATCCCCATTGGAACCTCACCATACCAGTTGATATATGGGAAGTCCTGTCATTTGCCAATGGAACTAGAACACAAGGCCTATTGGGCCACTAGGTTCCTAAACCTTGATACTAAAGCAGCAGGAGAAAAATGGCTGCTCCAACTAAATAAGTTGGATTAATTCCAGTTAGCTGCATTTGAAAATGCAAAGATCTATAAGGAAAAGGCAAAGAGGTGGCATGACAGGAAGATAGCTTCCAGAGTCTTTGAACCAGGACAGAAGGTCCTGCTCTTCAACTCAAGACTCAAATTCATCCCTAGGAAACTCAAATCCCATTGGAAAGGACCCTATGTGATTACTAGAGTATCCCCTTATGGGCACATAGAACTTCAAGGTAAAGATCCTGACACAAGGTTCACTGTCAAGGGACAGAGTGTCAAACATTACCTTGGAGGAGATATTGAGCCATGAGGCTCAACACTGCTACTAAGTTAAGTACAGTGAAGTCCAGTTAAAGACATTAAAGAAGTGCTTGTTGGGAGGCAACCCAATGATTCCTTATATATTATTAATTCTCTAATTACTTCTATTTTAATTAATTTTCTTTTTAATTAATTTTTTATTATGTTTTAAGTTAATTTTAATGCTAGTGATCATGGACAGTGCTTAAACAGAGACAGAATGATGCAGGACAGCAACAGAATATTCAGGAGTAAGGATCTCTCTGGCGTTAAAACGCCAGAAAGCATAGGCAAATGGGTGTTCAAACGCCCATGGAGGTAGCAATCCTGGCATTAAACGCCAGCCAGGGAGCACTGGCTGGGCGTTTAATGCCCAGAAGGGAGCACAAGCCTGGCGTTAAACGCCAGCCAGGAGGCCCTGGCTGGGCGTTTAACGCCCTGAAGGGAGCATCAACCTGGCGTTAAACGCCAGCCACGGAGCACTGGCTGGGCGTTTAATGCCCTAAAGGGAGGATCCACCTGGCGTTAAACGCCAGAATGCCTGCATTCTGGGCGTTTAAATGCCAGTAAGGCAGCATGGAGGTAACTTCAAAATTTTCATCTTTTCTTGATTCAACTCATCTTTTTCCAATTCAATTTCAATATTCCTTTGATTTTTAAATTAAATCTTGTTCAAATATTTCATTCTCAATTTAATTTTCAAATTAAAATATTTTTTTTCAAAATTTTTTTCAAATCCTTTTCAAAATTTCATATCTTTTACAAGTTGTTTTCAAAATCTTTTCTTATCTTGTTCATATCTTTTATTAAACTTTCAAATCTTTTTCATACCTCTTATCTTATCTTTAATACCTTTTCTATCTTTTTAAAATCTTTTCTTATTTTTTAAATTTACCAACTTATCCTTTCTATTTTTTTCAAAAATTTTTATCTTTCTTTCATGATTATTTTCGAAAATTCCTCCCCCTCTCTATATATATGTGACCGTGCCCCCCTCTTTCCCTCACTACCTCTCTTTCGAATTCTCTCCTTTTTTTCTTCTTCTATTCTCTTTTCTACTTCTTCCTTTCTCACTCTTTATTTGAGGATGAGCAAATTTTAAGTTTGGTGTGGCAGGAGCCATGTTCTCTCATTAAGAATTTAATCCCATGGCTCCAAAAAGTGGCAAGACCGCCCCTAAGAACAAGAAAGAAGACAACTCAACAGTTGTTTTCAAACCTGTTCGATTCCTAACCAAGGAACATGAAGAACATTATCACAAGATAATGAGTAAGAGGCCAATAATCCTCGAGGTGGGATTCAATTTAATATATAATACGCTATAGTTCCCCTGACGCTAAGTGACACGACTGCGTGATTCATGCGGCCACGTCGCAAGTGACGAAAATCAGCGAATCTGAATTCGCAACTAGCGAATTTTGGGCTGTTTCTGACCCAGTTTGCGGCCCAGAAAACACAAATTAGAGGCTATAAAGTGGAGAAATGCATCCATTCATGAGGAGGCTCTCACATTCACAATTTTAGGGGTAGATGTAGTTTTTAGAGAGAGAGGTTCTCTCCTCTCTCTTAGGATTTAGAATTAGGATTCTTTTCACTTCATGATTATTTCATCTTTTGCGATCACAGGTTCAATGTTCCTTTTATTTATTTTTCTAATTTAATTTATGAACTCTTCCATGTTACATTTGATATATTTATTAGTGCTAATTTGAGGTATTTTCAGATCTATGATTTCTTTCCTTTATTTAAATAATTTAGATTTTTCCCTTTTGGCTTTGGTTGATTTATTGGTAACGCTTGAGCTGTCAAATAAAGCAGTGGTTGAAATTGAGAGTTGCTCCAATAACTCTAGTCTTTCCATAGGAATTGACTAGGACCTGAGGATTAAGCTAATTAATCCACTTGATTTACCTTCATAGTTAGAGGTTAACAAAGTGGAATTAAAACCCAATTCTCATCGCAATTGATAAGGATAGGACTTCCAGTTCTTCATACTTTGCCAAGAGTTTATTTTATTATTATTATTTTAATTTATTTTCTAAACCCCAATTTACAAACTCATAACCAATAATAAGAACATACCTCCCTGCAATTCCTTGAGAAGACGACCCGAGGTTTGAATACTCGGTTAACAATTTTTAAGAGGTTTGTTACTTGTGACACCCAAAACGTTTGTATGAAAGGACTTTTGAAGGTTTAGAAACTATACTTGCAACGAGGATTTATCCGCAATTTTCTAGACCACGCAAAAGTTCTAACGTCAAAATGGCGCCGTTGCCGGGGAATTACAAACGTGTGCCTTATTATTGGTTATTGTAAATATTTTTTTGATTTTTGCTTGTTTATTTGTTTTTATTTTTGTTTTTATTTTTGCTTTTCCATAAATTAAGAGGTTATTTGTTTTTATTTAGTTATTAAAAAAATTTTCCAAAAATTTGTTCCTAGTGTTCATCTTGATCTTCAAGTTGTTCTTCACGTTCATCTTGACCTTCAAGCTGTTCTTAGTTGTTTTCTTCGTTTTGATCTAAAAATTTGAAATTTGGTGTCATTTTATTGTTTTTCTCTTTCCTCATTAAATTCAAAAATATTTTTAATTAATTTTTTTGAAAAAAAAATTTAGATTTTTATTTTTAAAATTTTTATCTTATCTTATCTTATTTCAAAAATCAAATTTCAAAATTCAAATTTAAAAATTTTCAAAATTTAAATTTAAAAATTTTCAAATTCAAAATTTAAATAACCTTTTAATTTAAATTTATTTTTATTTTTATTTTTAATTTTTATTTACTACTATGAACTCTCACCCCTTTGGCTATGAGTCTGGTTACAATTATGTTGCAGGAAGAAGAAATTATAATGAGAACAGGCATCAAGGTTGGAACAATCAAAGATGGGAGGAACCACAAGGATTTAATCAACCCTCATGGCAACAACCACCTCCAATGGACTATCAACAACCACCATCATATGCCTATAAACCCTTTCCTCAATATAACTTTGGACCACCAAACTCACAAGCCCCTTTCCGCCATTCACCTCCATATGACCCTAACCCTCAACCACCATACCAACCACCTTATGAGCCATATGAACCATATATAGAACCACCCCAATTCCAATCCAATCACCCCCAAACACCACCACTTTCTTTTGTATCATGTCCAAGTCCGGCAACCCGAGAAGCAGAGGTTCACCTAAGGGAAACAGTAATTAAATTTCAGGCAACCGTTCAACAACTGGAGCAAGCAGTAATTCAATGGGCTTCTAGGCGCTCAAATATACAAGGATCAGCCACAGCTCCATGTGGACAGTCTAGTGAAGAGCGTAGCATGAAGGAGATACCAGAAACCCCAGTGGACAAGACAGAGAATGAATTCGTACTAGAACAAGTAGAAGAAGCTGTCATTGTTCAAGAAGAAGAGTTGGTTGAAGATCTAGGAGATGCAGAACCTCCATGGGAAAGTCAAGACATAGAGCCTCCTTCCAAGACGGTTGAATTTGATGCTGAGGAGGGTGTACCACCTCCAAAGCATATCATAGTTGAAGACTTGGAAGAGGTTGATCAAGAGATGGAGATTCAAGAAGAAGAAGCACAACCTCCCATGCCCTTGGAAAGCAATGAAGAGGAGATTAAATTGGAAGAGAGCTGCCAAAAGGGAGAGGTTGAAATTAAAGAAGCTTGCAAAGAGGTGGTAATTATCAGAGAAGAGCACAAGGGAGTGGAGCTTGCAATTTCATTAAAAACCCCTCCCCCTAAGTTGCCATCATCCTTCACAACATTCAAGTGGGTAAAATTCATATCCCATAGCTTTCTAATCCCACTTGAATATGGGCTACTGGAGACGGATGGTCAACTTAGAGCTCTTTGTGGCATTAAGAGTAAGAGGAAGATGGCCAGTGATAAGAATTGTCAAGCAAGGTTCAACATGGTTGTGTGCTCAAAGTTTAAATACAAAGGTTGGTGTAAAGCTCAACTGAATGGGTCTAGGAAGTTGTTTGGCCGCATACGTGAGAATTCAGACTGCTTGCCACCCGGAGGGAACAATATTGCTCAACCAAAAGACGGGTGCAAAGGCAAGGTCTGGGACCCCGGAATTCATTCTGGCAATCAACACTCTTGGGGCCTGGTCACTTGCTTTAACTTACTCAAAGGCTTTCTGCGCCTAGTTTGGGACCCCGGAGGTTACTGGAGATACAAACATTGGTGGAGATTCCTGGATGAGTTCAAGCACAAGCCACCATAACAGGAAGCTCACCAAATGTCCAACTTAAGGACTTTAACTAAAAGTGCTAGGTGGGAGACAACCAACGATGGTATAATCATTCCTTTCTCAATTTTAATTTTATTTAGTTTTGTTTGTTTTTGAAATTTTATTTTATTTTATTATATTGAACCTGGAGTTTTGCATCACATTCATATTAACACTGCATTCTGCATCTTTTCAGGTTAAAAAAAAAAGCGAGCACGCAACGCGACTGCATCAGCGACGCGTCCGCGTCGCAAGGAGATGGGAGACAATATTAATATGAACAGAGAGTTACGCAGGAGCAGCGCTGGAGGCATGCCAATGGCACAAATTACCCATGCGACCGCATCGCTGACGCGACCGCGTCATATGGGAATAATGACCTCCCACGCGACTGCGTCACCCACGCGACCGCGTGACCTGAAATCGGCGTAAAAAGGGTGTATGGCAGAAAGTTGAGCTGGAGTTGGGCTGGACTCGTGCTGGAAGCCCAAGCCCTACCACGCGAACGCGTGCCCCATGCGTCCGCATCATTTTTAAAAGAAAGGCCACTCACGCGATCGCATCGACCACGCGATCGCGTCACCCAGAATTTTGGCAAAAAGAGTTTCGAACAGAGAGTTGTGCGACCGCGAGGCTGCACTCACGCCACTAGCACAAATCAAGTCATGCGATCGCGTGCCCCACGCGTCCGCGTCACCTGACCTTATTGCGCACCACGCGACCGCGTCACCCACGCGACCGCGTCGCCAGCGTCGCACATCCTATCCAGATTAGTGCCAATTTTCTTATCTTTTCTCTTCTAATCCTAATTTCTTCCTTCTCTCTTCTTTCTCACTTTCTTTTTCTACTTCTCATTCTTTTTCACTTTTATTTTATTTTATTTAATTTATTTACATACTTTCATTCATTGCATATTTTATTTTTCTAAAGTTATTATTGGTGTTCAAATATTCTTATTCAACTGTTACATCTTTTCTGGTATTTTCTCGGTGCTTAGTGACTTGTTTAATTCTGATTGGGTAATATTATTTAAATCAATGCTAATTTTTATAATACTGATATTCCTTTTGCATTGACATGAACTCACATTGTCTTTCATTACGCACTCTCTTCCCCATGGTTGCAAATTTTGCACCACTGGTATGCCATGGCTTCTATTGTTTTCTCCCTTACATGTTGAAGCTTCCATGTAAATGAGACCCTTATCATTTGGCATTAACCCATACTTCTTTTATTTTCTTATCTCTATTATTGGGTTACCTTTCTTCCCTTTTTCTTTCAGGATGGCCACCAGGAAGAGAACCGGAAGACGTTTACATGGGGAGACAGACAAGTCCATCTGCACAATCCTTAGAGAAAAGCAACAGTTGAAACAACCCGTCCACCTGCACATCTCAGTATGCACCGAGGACGGTGCAATCTTTAAGTGTGGGGAGGTCGATACCGATCTCCATGGGTTAGTACTTTCCTGTCTCAAACACCAATATTTTATTTTCTTTGTTAATTATTACATTTGCATATTTAATTGCATGTTTATTTGATTTTATGCATTTAGTTACTACTTGGTTGAAGTAATATTTTCTTTTTCAAGAAATTTTTATAATATTTCACTAATTTAAATTGAAAAATTTTTTTGTGTTAAACTTGTTTGAAAGTTGTATTTGGAACATGGTTTTTGAGCTAAAGAACACACAACCTATGAGATTTGAGCTTATTTGTATGGTTACATTATTTAACCATAAATATTTTATTCCTGTGTGTTCCCTTCTCTATGATTGTAATCTTTACTTTGTTCCACTTTATATGTCCAATATTTAGTGTATTTACATGCTTGCATATGATTGAGGCCATTGTTTGATTTTAGCTCACTTATTCCAAAAATTAGCCTACCTTTTACATCACCCTTGTTAGCCCCCTTGAGCTTTTAAATCCCTTCTGATTTATAACCACATTACTAGCCTTAAGCAGAAAAACAAAATAAGAATCCCAAGTTGAATCCTTGGTTAGCTTAAGATAGATATTGTGTAAAATTTAAGTGTGAGAAATTTTATGGGAACATGGGATGATATGAAAAAGTAGGGAATTAAATTGAATAAGTTATTTGAAAATTTGGGAAGCATGCTCATATGAAATCAAAATATTTAAATTACCATGTGCATTAAAGAAAATTATATTAAGTAATTAAATAAGGGGATACAAAAAAAAAGGAAAGAAAAATGAAAAAAAAAAAAAAAAAACCCCAAATGCAAAATAAAAAGAATCAATGCACATGGGACAAAATTCAAAAATAAGTTTGATACATGAGCATGTAATACAAAAGTGGGAAAATTTTGGGTAGCTAGGTAAAGTATTTTTAAATTATATAAAGTATGTATATGTTAGGTGAGATCTTAGACTAATCAAGGATTCACTTTGTTAGCTCACTTAGCCTTATATATATATACCCTCACCCTTACCTTAGCCCTATTACAACCTTGAAAAGACCTCATGATGTTTGCATTGGTACATTAAATAATGTTGATTGGTTAGATAAAGAACAAGATTTAGAGAGCATGACTAGGGAAGAATAGAGTGATTGACCCTAGACACTTGAGAGTTAGAGTAATATACACTACCAGTAAGGGTTCAGTGCTTAATTCTATGTTCCCTGCTTTCATGAGCTGTCTTCTTACAAGTTCACTTGCTTTTTATTGTATGATTTGAATTAGTGGAAATTGGTTTGTATTTGTCTTGGAGAACTTATTTACTCTTAACCAAGTAAGTAAAAGCATTTAGCATGTAGTTGCATTAATAGGATTGTATTTCATACATTCTACCTTCCTCTTCATTTCTTTATAGCTTCTCTTGAGCTTAGCATGAGGACATGCTAATGTTTAAGTGTGGGGAGGTTGATAAACCACTATTTTATGGTTTATCTTGTGCTCAATTGAGTGGTTTTTATCTACTCTTTACCCACTTATTCATACTATTTGCATGGTTTTACATTTGCCTTCCTAATTATGTGCTTCAATTGAAAACATGCTTCTTTGATCTTATATTTGCTTATTATTAATCCTCTCTTATTACCATTAGATGCCTTGATATGTGTGTTAAGTTTTTTCAGATATTATAAGGCAGGAATGGCTTGGAGGATGGGAAGAAAGCATGCAAAAGTGGAAGGAATGCAAGAAGTTGGAGAAATTGCTAAGCTGTCCAGCCTGACCTCTCTGCACTCAAACGACTATAACTTTAGCTACAGAGGTCCAAACAATGCGGTTCCAGTTGCGTTGGAAAGTTAACGTCCGAGGCTTCGATTTGATATATAATATACTATAGTTTCCCTAACGCTAGGTGACGCGACTGTGTGATCCATGCGGCTGCATCGCAAGTGACGAAAATCAGCGAATCTGAATTCGCAACCAGCGAATCTGAATTCGCAACCAGTGAATTCTGGGCTGTTTCTGACCCAGTTTGCGGCTCAGAAAACACATATTAGAGGCTATAAAGTGGAGGAATGCATCCATTCATGAGGAGGCTCTCACATTCACAATTTTAGGAGTAGATGTAGTTTTTAGAGAGAGAGGTTGATGAGCGGATAATTTATACGCTTTTTGACATTATTTTTAGTATGTTTTTAGTAGGATCTAGTTACTTTTAGGGATGTTTTTAATAGATTTTGTGTTAAATTCACATTTCTGGACTTTACTATGAGTTTGTGTGTTTTTCTGTGATTTCAAGTATTTTCTGGCTGAAATTGAGGGACTTGAGCAGAAATCAGATTCAGAGGTTGAAAAAGGACTGCTGATGCTGTTGGATTCTGACCTCCCTGCACTCAAAATGGATTTTCTGGAGCTACAGAACTCGAAATGGAACGCTTCCAATTGCGTTGGAAAGTAGACATCCAGGGCTTTCCAGCAATATATAATAGTCCATACTTTGGCCAAGAATTGATGACGTAAACGGGCGTTCAACGCCAGCTTTCTACCCAAATCTGGCGTCCAGCGCCAGAAAAGGATCCAAAACCAGAGTTGAACGCCCAAACTGGCACAGAAACTGGCGTTCAACTCCACAAATGGCCTCTGCACGTGCAACACTTAAGCCTAGCCCAAACACACACCAAGTGGGCCCCGGAAGTGGATTTATACATCAAATACTTACTCATGTAAACCCTAGTAGCTAGTTTATTATAAATAGGACCTCTTACTATTGTATTAGGCATCTTTGGTCTCAGTTATAATCCATTGTTTATCTTAGGAGACTATTGATCACGTCTTAGGGGGCTGGCCATCTCGGCCATGCCTGGACCTTCACTTATGTATTTTCATACGGTAGAGTTTCTACACTCCATAGATTAAGGTGTGGAGCTCTGCTGTTCCTCAAAGATTAATGCAAAGTACTACTGTTTTCTATTCAATTCTTCTTATTTCGCTTCTAAGATATCCATTCGCACCCAAGAACGTGATGAAGGTGATGATTATGTGTGACGCTCATCATCCTTCTCCCTTATGAACGCGTGCCTGACAAACACTTCCGTTCTACATGAAATAAGCTAGAATGAGTATCTCTTAGATCTCTTAACCGGAATCTTCGTGGCGTAAGCTAGAATGATGGCGGCATTCAAGAGAATCCGGAAGGTCTAAACCTTGTCTATGGTATTCTGAGTAGGATTCAATGATTGAATGACTGTGACGAGCTTCAAACTCGCGAGTGCTGGGCGTTAGTGACAGACGCAAAAGGAGGGTGAATCCTATTCCAGCATGATCGAGAACCGACAGATGAATAGCCGTGCCGTGACAGGGTGCGTGAGCATATTATTCACTGAGAGGAGGGGATGTAGCCACTGACAACGGTGATGCCCTTGCATAAAGCCAGCCATGGAAAGGAGTAAGACTGATTGGATGAAGATAGCAGGAAAGCAGAGGTTTAGAGAAACGAAAAGCATCTCCATTCGCTTATTTGAAATTCCTACCAATGATTTACATAAGTATCTCTATCCCTATTTTATTATATACTATTCGAAAACACCATTATCAATTTATATCTGCCTGACTGAGATTTACAAGGTGACCATAGCTTGCTTCATACCAACAATCTCCGTGGGATTCGACCCTTACTCACGTAAGGTATTACTTGGACGACCCAGTGCACTTGCTGGTTAGTTGTATCGAAGTTGTGACAATTATGAATTAAGATCAGAGCACCAAGCTCTGGAGCCATTACCAGGATTTGTTCGAGCCTGGAGATCACAATTTCGTGCACCAAGTTTTTGGCGCCGTTGCCGGGGATTGTTCGAGTTTGGACAACTGACGGTTCATCTTATTGCTCAGATTAGGTAATTTTCTTTTTGTTTTGTTTTCAAAAAATTTTTCAAAAATTTCTCCTTTGTTTTCAAAAAAAAAATGTCTTCAAAAATAAATTATTCTATGGCTTCAGAATTTTTAAGAATGAATTCTAGCGTTTCATGAAGCATGTTGAAGCCTGGCTGGCTGTAAAGCCATGTCTCAATCCTTATACTCAAGAGAAGAGCTTCTTTATCTTTCTTAGCCAATTGGCTGTTGAATGTAAGGAATGTCAGGCGTGTCATGTCTGAGTTACATACTAAAGCTTGGCTGGCTATTAAGCCATGCCTGACCCTTTGATTGGAGCTTTAGAGCATAAGATTCCTGGAATTCATATTAAAAATTTTGGAATCTTTTTTTTTCTTTTTCAAAAGAATTTTTCGAAAAATATAAAATAAAAATCCAAAAAAATTAGAAAATCATAAAAATCAAAAATATTTTTTGTTCTTGTTTGAGTCTTGAGTCATATCATAAGTTTGGTGTTCCTTGCATATGCATCTTGCATTTTTTCGAAAATATCATGCATTCATAGTGTTCTTCATGATCTTCAAGTTGTTCTTGGTAAAGTCTTCTTGTTTGATCTTGATGATTTTTTGTTTTGTGTCTTTTCATGTTTATCATATGCATTCTTGAATTCTTAGTGCGTAAGCATTAAAGAATTCTAAGTTTGGTGTCTTACATGTTTTCTTTGCATTAAAAATTTTTCAAAATTGTGTCTATGATGTTCATCTTGACATTCAAAGTGTTCTTGGTGTTCATCTTGACATTCATAGCATTCTTGCATGCATTCATTGTTTTGATCTAAAAATCTCATGCATTGCATCATTTTCATGTTTTTCGTTAAAAATTCAAAAAATAAAAAAAATATCTTTCCTTTTTTCTCTCATCAAATTCGAAAATTGAGTTGACTTTTTCAAAAATTTTTAAAAATCAAATTGTTTCTCATGAGTCAAATCAAATTTTCAATTTGAAAATCTTATCTTTTTCAAAAATCAAATCTTTTTCAAAATTTTTAGTTATTTTCGAAAATTCCAAAAATATTTTTCAAAAATCCTTTTCTTATTTTTGTATTAAATTTTCGAAAATAACATAAACAATTAATGTTTTGATTCAAAAATTTGAAGTTTGTTACTTACTTGTTAAGAAAGATTCAAACTTTAAGTTCTAGAATCATATCTTGTGATTTCTTATGAATCAAGTCATTAATTGTGATTTTAAAAATCAAATCTTTTTCAAAACTAATTTCTATCATATCTTTTCAAAATATCTTCTTATCTTATCTTTTTCAAAAATATATTTTCAAAATATCTTTCCTAACCTCCTAACTACTTATCTTTTCAAAATTGGTTTTCAAAATTTGTTTCAACTAACTAACTAACTTTTTGTTTGTTTCTTAACTTTTTCAAAACCACCTAACTAATTCTAATTTTCGAAAATACCTCCCCCTTTTTCAAAAATTTCTTTTTAATTAACTAATTATTTTTATTTTTTTTTTATTTATTTCAAAAAATTTTCGAAAAAAAAAAAATAATACTAAATATTTTTCAAAAACTATTTTCAAAAATCACTAACTCCTTTTCAAAAATAATTTTCGAAAAATCCCTCCTTCTCTCTCATCCTATTCTATTTATTCATTCATTAACTAACATCTCTTCCTCACATCATCACCAAATTCGAACCCCCTCCTCTATCTGTGTTCGAATTTCTTCTTCTTCTTTTCTACTAACAATAAGGAACCTCTTTACTGTGACATAGAGGATTCCTCTTCTTTTCTTTTTCTCTCCTCTTTCTTATGAGCAGGGACAGAGAAAAAGGCATTCTTGTTGAAGCTGATCCAGAACCTGAAAGGACTCTGAAGAGAAAATTAAGAGAATCTAAATTACAACAATCCAGAGACAACTTGATTGAAAATTTCGAACAAATAAAGGAGATGGCAGCCGAACCTAACAACAATGCAAGGAGAATGCTTGGTGACTTTACTGCACCTAATTCCAATTTACATGGAAGAAGCATCTCCATTCCTGCCATTGGAGCAAACAACTTTGAGCTGAAACCTCAATTAGTTTCTCTGATGCAGCAGAACTGCAAGTTTCATGGACTTCCATTTGAAGATCCTTTTCAGTTCTTAACTGAATTCTTGCAGATATGTGATACTGTTAAGACTAATGGAGTAGATCCTGAAGTCTACAGGCTCATGCTTTTCCCTTTTGCTGTAAGAGATAGAGCTAGATTATGGTTGGATTCTCAACCTAAAGACAGCCTGAACTCTTGGGATAAGCTGGTCACGGCTTTCTTAGCCAAGTACTTTCCTCCTCAAAAGCTGAGCAAGCTTAGAGCTGATGTTCAAACCTTCAGACAGAAAGAAGGTGAATCCCTCTATGAAGCTTGGGAAAGATATAAACAGTTGACCAAAAAGTGTCCTTCTGACATGCTTTCAGAATGGACCATCCTGGATATATTCTATGATGGTTTATCTGAGTTATCAAAGATGTCATTGGATACCTCTGCAGGTGGATCCATTCACCTAAAGAAAATGCCTGCAGAAGCTCAAGAACTCATTGACATGGTTGCTAATAACCAGTTCATGTACACTTCTGAAAGGAATCCTGTGAGTAATGGGACGCCTATGAAGAAGGGAGTTCTTGAAGTTGATACTCTGAATGCCATATTGGCTCAGAATAAAATATTGACTCAGCAAGTCAATATGATTTCTCAGAGTCTGCATGGAATGCAAGCTGCATCCAACAGTACTCAAGAGGCATCTTCTGAGGAAGAAGCTTATGATCCTAAGAACCCTGCAATAGCAGAGGTAAATTACTTAGGTGAACCTTATGGAAACACCTATAACTCAACATGGAGAAATCATCCAAATTTCTCATGGAAGGATCAAAAGCCCCAACAAGGCTTTAATAATGGTGGAAGAAACAGGTTTAGCAATAGCAAACCTTTTCCATCATCAACTCAGCAACAGACAGAGAACTCTGAACAAAATGCTTCTAATTTAGCAAATCTAGTCTCTGATCTATCTAAGGCCACTGTAAGTTTCATGAATGAAACAAGGTCTTCCATTAGAAATCTGGAAGCACAAGTGGGCCAGCTAAGTAAAAGGATCACTGAAATCCCTCCTAGTACTCTCCCAAACAATACAGAAGAGAATCCAAAAGGAGAGTGCAAGGCCATTGACATAAGCGCCATGGCCGAACCTGTGAGGAGAGGAGAGGACGTGAATCCCAAGGAGGAAGACCTCCTGGGACATCCAGTGATCAATAAGGAGCTTCCCTCTGAGGAACCAAAGGACTCTGAGGCTCATCTAGAGACCATAGAGATTCCATTGAACCTCCTTATACCCTTCATGAGCTCTGATGAGTATTCCTCTTCTGCAGAGAATGAGGATGTCACTGAAGAGCAAACTGCCAAGTTTCTTGGTGCAATCATGAAGCTGAATGTCAAATTATTTGGCATTGATGCTTGGGAAGTTGAACCTCCCTTGTTCATCAATGAACTAAGTGATCTGGATCAACTGACATTGCCTCAGAAGAGACAGGATCCTGGAAAGTTCATAATACCCTGTACTATAGGCACCATGATCTTTAAGGCTCTGTGTGACCTTGGTTCAGGAATAAACCTCATGCCCCTCTCTGTAATAGAGAAACTGGGAATCTATGGGGTGCAAGCTGCTAAAATCTCATTAGAGATGGCAGACAGCTCAAGAAAACAGGCTTATGGACAAGTAGAGGACGTGTTAGTAAAGGTTGAAAGCCTTTACATCCCTGCTGATTTCATAGTCCTGGATACTGGAAAGGAAGAGGATGAATCCATCATCCTAGGAAGACCTTTCCTGGCCACAGCAAGAGCTGTGATTGATGTTGACAGAGGTGAAATATTCCTTCAATGGAATGAGAACTCCCTTGTGTTTAAAACTCAAGGATCTCCCTCTGCAACCATGGAGAGGAAGCAGAAAAAGCTTCTCTCCAAGCAGAGTCAACCAGAGCCCCCACAGTCAAACTCTAAGTTTGGTGTTGGGAGGCCACAACCAAACTCTAAGTTTGGTGTTGAACTCCCATATCCAAACTCTAAGTTTGGTGTTGGAGAGTCTCAACAAAGCTCTGCACATCTGTGAGGCTCCATGAGAGCCCACTGTCAAGCTATTGACATTAAAGAAGCGCTTGTTGGGAGGCAACCCAATGTTTATTTATCTAACTATATTTTTCTTAGTTATGTGTCTTTATAGGTTCATGATCATGAGGAGTCACAAAATAAATATAAAAATTGAAAACGGAATCAAAAACAGCAGAAGAAAAATCACACCCTGGAGGAGCATCTGTCTGGCGTTCAAACGCCAGAACAGAGCATAGTTCTGGCGCTGAACGCCCAGAACAAGCATGGTTCTGGCGTTCAACGCCAGAAATGGCAGCAAAGGGGCGTTGAACGCCCAAAATGGGCACCAACCTGGCGCTGAACGCCCAGAGTTGTGTGCAAGGGCATTTTACATGCCTAAATTGGTGCAGGGATGTAAATGCCTTGACACCTCAGGATCTGTGGACCCCACAGGATCATCTCAGGATCTGTGGACCCCACAGGATCCCCACCTACCTCATCATCTCTCTTTCCATTCATGATCATCCCTTCTTTTTTTCTATTTACCACTCACACCCATACACCCACTTACCTTCAAAAATTCAACATCTCTTCCCCACCCAATCCCACCCATATGGCCGAATACACATCTCCCTCCATCTCCTCCATATCTTCTTCTTATTCTTCTATTCTTTCTTCTTTTGCTCGAGGGCGAGCAACATTCTAAGTTTGGTGTGGTAAAAAGCATAGCTTTTTTGTTTTTTCCATAACCATTGATGGCACCTAAGGCCAGAGAAGCCTCTAGAAAGAGGAAAGGGAAGACAAAAGCTTCCATCAAGGGTCTAGAGCTCAGTGGTAGAACATTTGACTGCAAATCAAGAGATCCCTGAGATACCTCAGGGGATACATTTTCTTCCACACAATTATTGGAAGCAACTAAGGGTGGAACATCAAGAGCACTCCATCATCCTTCATAAAATCAGAGAAGATCTAAAAGCAATGAAGGAGGAGCAGCAAAGACAAGGAGGAGACATAGAAGAGCTCAAGGACATCACTAAGGTGGACTCATTCCTTGTTCTTACTTTCTCTGTTTTTCATTTTCTATGTTATGTGCTTATCTATGTTTGTGTCTTCATTACATGATCATTAGTAGTTAGTAACTATGTCTTAAAGTTATAAATGTCCTATGAATCCATCACCTATCTTAAATGAAAAATGTTTTAATTCAAAAGAACAAGAAGTACATGAGTTTCGAATTTATCCTTGAACTTAGTTTAATTATATTGATGTGGTGACAATGCTTCTTATTTTCTGAATGTATGCTTGAACAGTGCATATGTCTTTTGAAGTTGTTGTTTAAGAATGTTAAATATGTTGGCTCTTGAAAGAATGATGACTAGGAGACATGTTATTTGATAATCTGAAAAATCATAAAAATGATTCTTGAAGCAAGAAAAAGCAGCAAAGAACAAAGCTTGCATAAAAAAAAATAGGCGAAAAAAAAAATTATATAGAAAGAAAAAGAAAAAGCAAGCAGAAAAAGCCAAAGCTCTTAAAACCAAGAGGCAAGAGCAAAAAGCCAATAACCCTTAAAACCAAAAGGCAAGGGCAAATAAAAAGGATCCCAAGGCTTTGAGCATCAGTGGATAGGAGGGCCTAAAGGAATAAAATCCTGGTCTAAGTGGCTAAACCAAGCTGTCCCTAACCATGTGCTTGTGGCGTGTAGGTGTCAAGTGAAAACTTGAGACTGAGCGGTTAAAGTCAAGGTCCAAAGCAAAAAGAAAAAGAGTGTGCTTAAGAACCCTGGACACCTCTACTTGGGGACTTTAGCAAAGCTGAGTCACAATCTGAAAAGGTTCACCCAATTATGTGTCTGTGGCATTTATGTATCCGGTGGTAATACTGGAAAACAAAGTGCTTAGGACCACGGCCAAGACTCATAAAATAGCTGTGTTCAAGAATCATCATACTGAACTAGGAGAATCAATAACACTATCTAAACTCTGAGTTCCTATAGATGCCAATCATTCTGAACCTCAATGGATAGAGTGAGATGCCAAAACTATTCAAGAGGCAGAAAGCTACAAGTCCCGCTCATCTGATTGGAGCTATGTTTCATTGATAGTTTGGAATTTATAGTATATTCTATTCTTTTTATCCTATTTTGATTTTCAGTTGCTTGGGGACAAGCAACAATTTAAGTTTGGTGTTGTGATGAGCGGATAATTTATACGCTTTTTGACATTGTTTTTAGTATGTTTTTAGTAGGATCTAGTTACTTTTAGGGATGTTTTTAATAGATTTTGTGTTAAATTTACATTTCTGGACTTTACTATGAGTTTGTGTGTTTTTCTGTGATTTCAGGTATTTTCTGGCTGAAATTGAGGGACTTGAGCAGAAATCAGATTCAGAGGTTGAAAAAGGACTGCTGATGCTGTTGGATTCTGACCTCCCTGCACTCAAAATGGATTTTCTGGAGCTACAGAACTCGAAATGGCGCGCTTCTAATTGCGTTGGAAAGTAGCCATCCAGGGCTTTCCAGCAATATATAATAGTCTATACTTTGGCCAAGAATTGACGACGTAAACTGGCGTTCAATGCCAGCTTTCTACCCAAATCTGGCGTCCAGCCCCAGAAAAGGATCCAAAACCAGAGTTGAACGCCCAAACTGGCACAGAAACTGGCGTTCAACTCCACAAATGGCCTCTGCACGTGCAACACTTAAGCTCAGCCCAAACACACACCAAGTGGGCCCCGGAAGTGGATTTATACATCAAATACTTACTCATGTAAACCCTAGTAGCTAGTTTATTATAAATAGGACCTCTTACTATTGTATTAGGCATCTTTGGTCTCAGTTATAATCCATTGTTCATCTTAGGAGACTATTGATCACGTCTTAGGGGGCTGGCCATCTCGGCCATGCCTGGACCTTCACTTATGTATTTTCATACGGTAGAGTTTCTACACTCCATAGATTAAGGTGTGGAGCTCTGGTGTTCCTCAAAGATTAATGCAAAGTACTACTGTTTTCTATTCAATTCTTCTTATTTCGCTTCTAAGATATCCATTCGCACCCAAGAACGTGATGAAGGTGATGATTATGTGTGACGCTCATCATCCTTCTCCCTTATGAACGCGTGCCTGACAAACACTTCCGTTCTACATGAAATAAGCTAGAATGAGTATCTCTTAGATCTCTTAACCGGAATCTTCGTGGCGTAAGCTAGAATGATGGCGGCATTCAAGAGAATCCGGAAGGTCTAAACCTTGTCTGTGGTATTCTGAGTAGGATTCAATGATTGAATGACTGTGACGAGCTTCAAACTCGCGAGTGCTGGGCGTTAGTGACAGACGCAAAAGGAGGGTGAATCCTATTCCAACATGATCGAGAACCGACAGATGAATAGCCGTGCCGTGACAGGGTGCATGAGCATATTATTCACTGAGAGGAGGGGATGTAGCCACTGACAACGGTGATGCCCTTGCATAAAGCCAGCCATGGAAAGGAGTAAGACTGATTGGATGAAGATAGCAGGAAAGCAGAGGTTCGGAGAAACGAAAAGCATCTCCATTCGCTTATCTGAAATTCCTACCAATGATTTACATAAGTATCTCTATCCCTATTTTATTATATACTATTCGAAAACACCATTATCAATTTATATCTGCCTGACTGAGATTTACAAGGTGACCATAGCTTGCTTCATACCAACAATCTCCGTGGGATTCGACCCTTACTCACGTAAGGTATTACTTGGACGACCCAGTGCACTTGCTGGTTAGTTGTATCGAAGTTGTGACAATTATGAATTAAGATCAGAGCACCAAGCTCTGGAGCCATTACCAGGATTTGTTCGAGCCTGGAGATCACAATTTCGTGCACCAGAGGTTCTCTCATCTCTCTTAGGATTTAGAATTAGGATTCTTTTCACTTCATGATTATTTCATATTTTGCGATCACATGTTCAATGTTCCTTTTATTTATTTTTCTAATTTAATTTATGAACTCTTCCATGTTACATTTGATATCTTTATTAGTGCTAATTTGAGGTATTTTCAGATCTATGATTGCTTTCCTTTATTTAAATAATTTAGATTTTTCCCTTTTGGCTTTGGTTGATTTATTGGTAACGCTTGAGCTGTCAAATAAAGCAGTGGTTGAAATTGGGAGTTGCTCCAATAACTCTAGTCTTTCCATAGGAATTGACTAGGACTTGAGGATTAAGCTAATTAATCCACTTGATTTACCTTCATAGTTAGATGTTAACAAAGTGGAATTAAAACCCAATTCTCATCGCAATTGATAAGGATAGGACTTCCAGTTCTTCATACTTTGCCAAGAGTTTATTTTATTATTATTATTTTAATTTATTTATCATATAACATATTCCCACCTTACTTCCTAAACCCCAATTTACAAACTCATAACCAATAATAAGAACATACCTCCCTGTAATTCCTTGAGAAGACGACCCGAGGTTTGAATACTCGGTTAACAATTTTTAAGGGGTTTGTTACTTGTGACACCCAAAACGTTTGTATGAAAGGACTTTTGAAGGTTTAGAAACTATACTTGCAACGAGGATTTATCCGCAATTTTCTAGACCACGCAAAAGTTCTCTCATCAATCATGATAGGGAATGAGGTGGAAGTCCACCAAATAATCCCCCGTGAGATTTACAAGCTGGCAAACAGGGTGTCTACTAATGCCATGCTAGCTTATCCAAATATCATCTTTCGCCTATGCCAAGAGGCTAAGGTTATGATCCCATCAGACCACTTTATTCCAGTGGAAAAACCAATCACCAAGCAGGTGATGGAGAGCTCTAAGATAGAAGACGATCACCCTAAGAGGAAGGCACCTGAGCCTTCCCAAGAGATCCCTCCAATGGAGTATTGGGACCAGCTGAAGGTGTCTATAATACACTTGCAGAGCACTTTAGATCAGCTCAGAGAGGAGCAGAAAGATCAGACTAGCATGATTTACAAACTGATCAAGGAGCAGGAGAAGCAAGGGTGTGAGCTAGAGGAGCTGAAGCGCCCGAAGCTTTTCCATGAAGAGCCTAGTACCCCTCAAGTTGAAGAGCCATGCGTCCCACAACCTAAAGACCCCAACATCCCTCAAGCTGAAGGTTGTTGAGTTTCAACTCTGTGGCTATTCTAATTCATGTTTCTCATATTTCTGTTATTCCTATTGCTGTCTCACGTATTTCCATCTTAATTTAGAGTTGCATGATCACTAGTAGTATTTAAGTCTTTATTTTTATTTTTATTTTATGTCTTTAAATTTTTAGGATTACATAAGCATTAGTAGTAATTAATTAATTTTTATTTTTCCAATTAGCTATAAATTATTCCTCTTATCATCATTAAACGATGAATAAAATAGTATATTTTTTTAGAAGAATTAAATATGCATAAATTTTTGAGTTTTTCAATAAAGAATAGTTAATTATTTTGATGTAGTGTCATTGCTTTAGTTTCTGAATGCATGAATAAATAGTGCATATGTGAAGTTGGAATTTTATGATGCTGGCTCTTGAAAGAATGAAGAAAAAGGAAAAATATTATTGATAATCTGAAAAACCAAGATTTGATTCTTGAGGCAAGCAGAAAAAGCTAACAGCTCTTTAAACAAAAAGGCAAGAGCAAAAAGCCAGTAACCCTTTAAACCAAAAGGCAAGGGTAAGAGGATTTAAGGCTTTGAGCATTAATGTATAGGAGGGCCTACAAGGAATAAAATCTTGACCTAAGCGGCTCAACTAAGCTATCCCTAACCATGTGCTTGTGGCGTGAAGGTGTCAAGTGAAAAGCTTGAGACTGAGCGGTTAAAGTCGTGATCCAAAGCAAAAAAAGAGTGTGCTTAAGAACTCTGAACACCTCTATCTGCGGACTCTAGCAAAGCTGAGTCACGATCTGAAAAGGTTCACCCAGTTAAAGTGTCTGTGGCATTATTGTATCCGGTGGTAATACTGGAAAACAAGGATAGTGAGATGCCAAAACTATTCAGAAGCAAAAAGCTGCTAAGTCCCGCTCATCTAATTGAAACTGAGCTTCATTAGAAACTCTCAAATTTATTGTGTTTTACTCTTCTTTTCATCCTATTTTATTTTTAGTTGCTTGGGGACAAGCAACAGTTTAAGTTTCGTGTTGTGATGAGCGGATATTTTATACGCTTTTTGGCATAGTTTTCATATAGTTTTTAGTATGTTTTGTTTAGTTTTTAATAAGTTTTTACAGGTTTTAGTGTTAAATTCATATTTTTTGGATTGTACTTTGAGTTTGTGTGTTTTTGTACAATTTTAGGTAATTTTTGGCTGAAATTGAGGAGCTGGAGCAAAAGTCTGATTTAGAGACAGAGAAAGCACTGCAGATGCTGTCCAAATCTGAACTCCTTGCATTCAAAGAGCTTTTCTGGAGCTACAGAAGTTCAATGGAGCATTCTCAACGGCTATGGAAAGCTGACTTCCAGAGCTTTCCAGCATTATATAATAGTTTATACTTTGCTTCGGATTAGAAGGCCCAAAACTGGCGTCCAATGCCAACCTCCTGCCCCCTTCCAGGCGTCCAGCGCCCAAGGAGCAGAGCCCAGCATCCAAACGCCCAGAGAGGACCCCCTAACTGGTGTTTCACGCCCAAAAGACCTCCTAGTATGTGGATCTCATCAAAGCTCATCACAAACACTCACCAAGTGGGCCCCAAAAGTGGATTTTAGCACTAAAAAGATTGTTTTACCCTTACTAGTCATTAGTTTAGTATTTAAGGGATTTGCATCATGTTATTCAAACACTTTTTACAACTTTTACTTCACCTTTACCATATTTTTGAATTTATTATTGTATTTCTCATCAGTATGAGTTTCTAATCCTCCTAGGTTGATGGAAGGAGCCCTGCTGAGTCCTATGAATTAATAAAAGTATTACTGCTTCTTCTTCGATCCGTGTGTGATTAATTCTAAGATGTATATTCGTACTTCAACGTGATAGATAGGATGATCAGTGACAATCAGCTCTGTTCATCACATTAAGACAAACGTGCCTAACAAACATTCACGTCTACTTGGGTTCATGTGAATACTTCAGTGGAAAGCACGCACCACCAGCTTAAATCATACATCTCTCAGACGGCTAATCTATGACTTTGTTGGGGACTTCTCGAGACACCAGTTCAGCTAATTTATGGGAAGATTAGGGTCTCTGTGGTAGAGGCTAGAACCTGATGATGTAGCATTCTCTGATCCGGAAGATCCAACCTTGTCTGTGGCATTTTGAGTAGGATCATTAAGAAAAATGGACTGTACGCGCTTCATCCTCAAGCAGAGATGGATCCACACTAACCTTGGGATTCAAATCCGGAGGAGTATTGACGACCTCTCAATAAAGGTGCCAATCACTTACAGCCTACCATTGAAGAGATCACTCACAAGCAAAGAAGACAGTAATACTAGAGTGAACTCAGAAAGGCTAAACAACTCCAATCCTCAATTATAACCATCTTAATGATTTCTTTGACAAAATATCTTATTCCCTTCTCTCATATTTCTCTTAATACAATTTAAACCTCAATCCAAAAACTTCTTGATTTCGCCTGACTAAGACCTGCAGGATAACCATAGCTTGTTTCAAACCAACAATCCTCGTGGGATTGACCCTGACTCGCTCGTGTATTACTTGGACGACCCAGTGCACTTGCTGGTACAACAGTACGAAGGTGTGGGGATTAGTGGAAGATATCTCATTTAAAGCAATTAGCATTGAATGAAAACGATTTTCAATAAGGTATAAAAAAAATCAAAAAGAATAACCGAAAAGACCTTTTCTTGAAAAGTGGGAGTAGTTATAGAAAAAGATTTGATTTGACAAAACTCCCCTTTTAGAAGATATGGTGTGAAAACCTTCTTAAAATAAAATATTTAAAAATAAAAAATTATGATACCCGAAAGATAATGAGCCAGGGTCATAGAGTGGGCCCCAAGGTGGTTGAATAGGCTTGAGTTCAAGGTATCAGATTTCAGTCTCCCCCTATTTAATAATTTGTTCATCACTTGCCCAGATTTGTCTCCCTGTTGCCTACGAGACAAACACACAAAGGCATGAAAAATAACGTTTGTTTAACAGAACTGAAGTCCATCATCCCTAAACTTTTTCTCAAGGAACAAAATCTGTCTTCACACAGGGATTTAGTGAAAATGTCAGCAAGTTGCTCTTCGGATTTAACAAATTGAATATCAATAGTTCTCTTTTGCACAGGTTCCCTAACAAAATGATATCTCACTTCAATGTGATTAGTTCTAGAGTACAACACAGGATTTTTTGAAATGTTTATTGCACTCATATTGTCACAAAATAAAGGTATACTATTGATTTTCAATTTGTAATCTTCCACTTGAGTTTTAAGCCGTAGAAGTTGAGAGCAACAAGTAGCCGCGGATATGTATTCGGCTTCAACCGTAGATAAAGCAACAGTGGCTTGCTTCTTACTTGACCACATGTTTAGTGAGCTTCTAAGGAAGCAACACATTTTGGACGTGCTTCTTCTATCCACTCGGTCTCCTACATAATCTGCATCACAAAACCCTACTGCACAAAACTCATTAGATTTTAGGATACCATAAGCCAAAATCACATGTGCCCTTAATGTATCTAATGATTCTTTTGACGGCTGAAAGATGGGATTCTTTTGGGTGAGATTGAAATCTAGAACACACACCCACATTTTGAACAATATCCGGCCTAGAGGATGTAAGATTCATAAGTGATCCTATCATTCCTCTATACCTTGTTTCATCCACATCTATGCCATTTTCATCCTTGTCAAGTTTAGTGTTTGGATGCATTGGGGTTCCCATTGGTTTGAAATTTTCTAAACTAAATTTCTTGATTAATTCTTTGGCATATTTTCCTTGGTGAATAAATATACCACTAGGAGTTTGTTTGATTTGAAGACCAAGAAAGAAAGTTAATTCTCCTATTAAATTCATTTCAAACTCACTAGTCATTAGTTTTCTAAACTCTTCACGCAAGGGTTCATTAGCCGATCCAAACACAATGCCATCCACATAAACTTGAACAAGTAAGAAATCATCATTAGATTCTTTTATAAACAAAGTAATAACGATCATACCCCTTTGAAAATCATTTTCCAACAAGAAGGCACTGAGTCTTTCATACCAAGCTCTAGGTGCTTGCCTAAGGCCATAGAGGGCCTTTGATAGTTTAAAAACATGATTAGGAAACTCTTTGCTTTCAAAATCAGGGGATTGAGCCACAAATACTTTTCTATCTATAAGACCATTAAGAAAAGCACATTTGACATCCATTTGAAACATTTTAAAGCCCTTGTGGGCAGGAAAGGCAAGAAGCAACCTAATTGCTTCCATTCTTGCTACTGGAGCAAATGACTCATCAAAGTCAATGCCTTCCTCTTGATCGTAACCTTGGACCACTGATCTAGCCTTGTTACGAACAACACTACCATCCTCACCCAATTTATTTTTGAAAATCCATTTTATACCGGTTATCTTTTTACCATTGGGATTCGGTACAAGGGTTCAAACCTCATTCTTTTCAAATTGAGATAGCACTTCTTCCATGGCTTTAACCCATGAGGGATCTTCAAGAGCTTGCTTCACATTGAAAGGTTCTAATTGGGACAAGAAGGCAACATTGCTTGGTTCCATTTGCTTCTTGGTTGAGGATCTAGTAGTTATGCCTTGTGAAGGATCACCAATGATGAATTCATGAGGGTAACCCTTCAAAAATTTCCATTCACGTGGCCTTTGATGGTTTTGCTTTGACTAGTTTCAGTTGGAAATTCTATTCTGGATTCTCTGGCTTGTTCAGGAGACAAAACAGAAATATCTCCTCCATTCTGAAGAGAAGTTTCTAGACAGACAGATTCAACACCTGAGACAGATTTGGAATTTTCTTGATTGGCTTGATGGTTCACATCAGTTTCACTACCTGCATCATCATCTAACACAACACTTGGAATAGAGTAAGAATCACAAAAAGACACATGTATGGATTCCTTAATTGTTCTATGTTCTTTGAGGTAAACCCTAAATGCTTTGCTAGTGGTGAGTATCCAACAAGCATTCCTTCATAAGATTTTAGATCAAATTTTCCAAGATTTTCTTTATTGTTAAGTACAAAACATTTGCATCCAAAAATATGGAAATACTTAATATTAGGTGGGGTTCCTTTCCAAAGCTCATATGGAGTTTTCTTTAAACCTTTTCTAATGATGGTTCTATTTAAAATATAATAAGCTGTGTTTACAGCTTCAGCCCACAAAAACTTTGGAACATCATTTTCTCAAAGCATTGTCCTAGTCATTTCTTGAAGGCTTCTATTCCTTCTTTCAACAATCTCATTTTGTTGAGGTATTCTTGGGCATGAAAAGTTATGTGCTATTCCAAATTCATCACAAAAATTTTCAAAATCTTGATTTTCAAACTCCTTTCTATGATCACTTCTCAAGTGGGCAATTTTTAAATCTTTTTCAATTTGGATCTTTTTGCAAAGAGAGGAGAAAGCATAGAACACATCATTTTTGTGAGCTAAGAAAGGAACCCAACCAAATCTAGAGCAATCATCCACCACTACCAAACCATAATATTTTCCTCCCAAACTTTGAGTTCTAGTGGGATTTAAAAGATTAATATGTAACATTTCCAATGGCCTTTTAGTGGAAATTCCATCTTTTGGTTTAAAAGATGATCTTACTTGTTTGCCTAGTTGACAAGCATCACAAGTAATATCTTTATCAAATTTAATATTTGGAATTCCTCTAACTAAATTCTTTTTAACAAGCTTAGAAATTTGGTACATGCTTGCATGTCCCAATTTCTTATGCCAAAGCCATTTTTCAGATTCAAGAGAGGTAAAACAAGTTACTTTTTTATCCTTTAAATCCTCTAAAGTTAATCCAGACACATTATTGCATCTTTTTGCTTCAAACAAAATATCATCGGATTTTTCACAAATAACCAAGCAATCCAATTTTCTAAAAATAACCAAATATCCAAGATCACACAATTGGCTAATGCTTAGTAGATTGTGATTTAATCCATCAACAAGCAAAACATCATTAATGAAAGAAGAGAAATTCTTACCCACTTTACCTATGGCCACTATTTTTCATTTTCTATTGTCACCGAAAGTAACAAAGCCTCCATCATACTCATCAAGCTTGATAAAGAATGTTGACTTTCCGGTCATATGCCTAGAGCACTGATGGATGAAATATTCTTATGCCGGATTAGAAATTTGCAATGAATCCAGTCGTGAGTATAGTCTAACCGACACGCAAATATCGCATCAAATAATTCTAAAATCTATGACCGAGAGTGTTGATCCCGGGTCGTTCTCCAGTTCTCCCTAGGAATTGCCTTAGAACGCACATCATTGATTAGGAAGTCTTTTGTAATTTTGAGAGTTGGTGCAAGAATTCAAACTAACAAAAGTAAACGACAATTAATTGAGATAAAAGCCTTGGCCAAGGGTGAGTATTGGAAGTTCCATCATTGTAGTTTCCTTCAATTGTGATAAGAATTAATTATTGCTTCACTTAGTTAACCCCCTAATAATGGAGGAAAGTCAAGTGAGAGTAACTAACTTGAGTCACAAGTCCTAGCCTAACCCTAGGGAAGTCTAGCTTTAGGGCACACCAAATCAATTAGAAATTCTCAATTCCTAATCAACAATTGATATCCACTACTCAACTGTCTCCAATAATTCAACCCCTAAACCAAGTAAAAGAAATCTACTCCATACCTAGGGTTGTCATTTTCACAAATAATTGGTAGGCAATCAAAGAAGACATGATGAACTTGATAGAAAAGAGTTGAATTAAAGCTATCTAATTCAAGCAATCATCAACAATCAAGCAATTGAATGAAATTCCTCAATTCATTAACCAAAATTCAAAGTAACAAAGTCACAAATCTAGATCCAAGAGATTGAATCAAAGGAACACTAATTGAGAATAGAAGAAGAGTAGATCTACAACTTGTATCAAAGTAAAAGTGAATTAGCAATGGATTTCACCAAGAAATCAAAGCTGAATTGCAATGGAGAAAGTAAAATCCTAGAAAGAAGTTGGAGTTTCTCTCTCTAAAAGCCAAAATGTAACTAACTACCCAAAATATCTAGAATTATGTCTAATTGTCTCAATCTCCTTAATCCTTGGTCTTCTTATGCTCTTCCCGCCAGAATTCTACCCCAAAACAGGGTCTTCCCTTGCATGAAATCGCTGGTCACGTTTTCTTCTAAAAAATCACGTGCGGCTATCGGCGCGTATGGGCACAGTGCGCGTACGCGCCCCTGGGGCTTTTTGCGAGTGTGCGCACAGGCGCGCAGTGTGCGCGCGCGTCCAAGGATTTCTAGCCGAGCCATGTAAGTGCACCGGCTTCTCGTTCGGCTCCACTGCGCCGGCTCTGGGGGTGCACATCCGCGCGTACTGATGCGTGAGCATCTTTCCTATCTTTTCCTAGTGAATTTGCATTTAAATCGTTGAGTTTAATCAAGAATTAATTATCTTTTAGCCATTATGGATGCTACTTTGAGTCTTGTATAATTCTGTTTATTTTAGATAGCATTCAGATGGATTTGATGGAGTTTCTGCAGAGAAAGAGAAGAAACCAAGGAGCTGACCAGCGAGGAGCAACGTGTGCGCGTGCCTGATGCGTGCACGTGATTTGGAGCTGTCCATGGCGACGCGTGCGCGTACCTGACGCGTACGTGTGACACGCAAAAAAGACGATCGACGCGTAGGCGTGACTGACGCGTAAGCGTGATATGCGCGACATGCAGAATTCACAGGAAACGCTGGGGGCGATTTCAGGCTGAGTTTCAACCCAGTTTTTGGCCCAGAAACACAAACTAGAGCCAGGGGATAGCGGAGACTCAAGGGAGATTCACACATTATGGTTATGCCAACTCCAAGTTAGGCGTGGACCCTACGAAGCAAGTGGTCCCCATCCATCAATTGAAGACATGCTGATTGCTTTAATTAATTCTGATTTAAACTTTTATTTTTATTAAAAAGATAGGAAAAGATATTATTTTAGTTTTAGAAGATAGATTTTAAATTAATTAGGATTAGATATAAAAGGAGATTACAATTATTCCATTCGAGACCCCTGCTACCAAAATACATTTTATCAGAATCCTTATTTTCTTTGAACCATGAGCAACTAAACCTCCACTGTTAAAGTTAGGAGCTCTGTCTATTGTATGGATTGATTTTATTGTTTTTCTATTTTAATTCATGTATTGATTTATATTTAAGAATTGTTTTCATTCTTTATCTTATGAATTTAGGTGGAACGGAAGTATTACCCTCTTTCTAATTGAGTTCTTGTATAACTTGGAAAAGCTCTTTACTTGAACAACAGCTTGAAAACAACTTCTCATAAATTTCTAGTTTATCTGAATTTAACGGGATACATGACATATAATCCTTTTATATTTGGGTAATTAGGATTTCTGTGGCATATAAACTAGAATTAAACTTCACCCCCTAATTAGAATTAATTGACCAAGGAATTGGCTGTTGATGGAAGTTAGAGGAGACTAGAAAGGTCTAAGGAATTAGGGTCTAGTCACATATAGTTAGCCATGAATTGAATCTTACATGATTAATAAATAAATAAGAAAAGTCAATCCAGAAAATAAATAACTCTGAAGCCTTAACTGTTTCTCCATATATTATTCCCAACTTATTTACTTGCCTTTCTTTAATATTCTTGCTATTGTTTAACGTCTTTGAACTCTCAAACATTACTTTCTGTTTGCCTAACTAAGTAAATCAATTAACCATTGTTGCTTAGTCCTTCAATCCTCGTGGGATCGACCCTCACTCACCTGAGGTATTACTTGGTACGACCCAGTGCACTTGCCGGTTAGTTTGTGGGTTATAAATACCGCACCAAGTTTTTGGCGCCGTTGCCGGGGATTGATTGTGATTGACAACTACTGGTTGTTTGATTTCTTAGATTAGGCATTTTTGATTTAATTTCATTTAACTTATTTCTTTAAATTTAAAAAAAATTATTTTGATTTATTTTATTTTATTTTTTTCTTTTTTCTTAGTTTCTGAAATTAAGTTTGGTGTCCCCTTAGTTGTTTTATTCTTCCTAGTTATTTTATTTATTGAGTTTAAATTTCCTTTATGTTTTTTCTTATTTTCTTGCCTGTTTACCACATGGTGCGTTTAATTCTGTTTGGTGTTTTGTGCTAAGAAAAATAATGGAGAGAGATCACGTAGGTTACTACTCACACCCAAGGAGTGATTCATATTATTATGAATGGGAGAACTACCCAAATTTTGGTTGGTAAAGTCAAAACCAAAGAAACTTCAGTTCTCCATGTTTAAACTATCAAGAACCACCATCTCCATATTCATATCAAGAACCACCGTCTCCATATTCATACCAAGAACCATCACCTCTCTATCCATATTAAGAACCATCATCTTTCTACCCATATCAAGAGCCACTATCTTCCTATTCATACCAAGAACCATCATCTTTTTACTCTTATCAAGAATCATCATGTCCTTCTTATTCTTATCAAGAGCCACCATCTCTTTATTCATCTCAAGTACCATCAGATATTGAGCTTCTCATGAAAGAATTCATACATGATATAAAGACGAGTGTCAAAAATGTAGAGAAACATGTTAAGTCAATTATCAAGTCCTAGGAAGAGGAATAAGCAAATTCCTTCCCAAGAGATATAATGCAAGATCCTATAGAAGAAAGTGAGGAAATCAATCAAAGGAGTTCATACTCCAATGAATTAGAGAACTTTCTACCCTCACACATAGAAGAAGAGGAAGATGTACAAACAAAGGAGGTTGTAAGGGATGAAAACAATTATGGGAATTTATACTCTAATAAAGTAGAGACTAGCATAGGAAGTGAGTTTATTGAACCACCAATTCAAGAAATTTTTGATGAAGGGTACACTCTAATCATCACACAACACCCAAATTTGAAATCAAAGAAGTGAAGGAAACCAAGGTAAGCACTGAAAAGGGGCAATGTGACCAAGAAACAGAAGAAAATATCCATGAAAAAGAGAAGGTCAGAAAAAAATGACCCAACCTCTACACCAACAAACAAGGTGAATCAAGTTAATCACAATAAAAGAAGGCTTGTTCGGAGGAATTTATATCAAGAGGCACTAATTTTTACCTCTCCCCCCTTGGAGACATTTCTTTTAATCAACTGGAAGAAGAGGAAGAAAATTCAACAATCAAGTGTCAAGCTATTGACATTAAAGAAGCGCTTGTCGGGAGGCAACCCCATAATTTCGTATCCTTAGTTATTTTTCGTAGTAGTAGTTTTCTTAATTGTTTGATTTTTATTGAGTTTTTACTATTTTTCTGATCATGCAGCTATTTTATAACAGGAACCGAACACTTCAAGCGACAAAAAAAAATGAGCACACGAAGCGAAGAGTCGCTGATGCGTACGCGTCATGTGTGTGCGCATGAAAAATCAAATTGGACAGAGAGTTGAGCAGGAGTGGGGCTGGAACCATGCTGGGCGCATAAGTCGCATCACGCGTATGCGTCCCTAATGCGTGCGCGTCCTTTGCGCAAATGGCCACCCACGCGTGTGCGTCCCTGACGCGGACGTGTGACCCTCAAAAACGGCATCAATGAGTGTTTGGGCAGAGAGTTATGATGGCTTGGGGCTGGAAGTGTGCTAGAGGCACAAAGTTGATCACCCGTACGCGTCCCTGACGCGTGTGCATCCTTTCCTAATTGGCTATCCACGCGTGCGCGTGCATGACGTGCACGCGTCATCTGAAAATTTTGATTCCCAGACCACGCGAGCAGAAAGTTGTGCATGCGCGCGGCAGCTGATGAGCGGATAATTTATACGCTTTTTGGCATTGTTTTTAGGTAGTTTTAGTATGTTTTAGTTACTTTTTATTATATTTTTATTAGTTTTATTCAAAAATCACATTTTTGGACTTTACTATGAGTTTGTGTGTTTTTCTGTAATTTCAGGTATTTTCTGGCTGAAATTGAGGGACCTAAGCAAAAATCTGATTCAGAGGCTGAGAAAGGACTGCAGATGCTGTTGGATTCTGACCCTCCTGCACTCAAAAGTGGATTTTATGGAGCTACAGAAGCTCAATTGGCACGCTCTCAATTGATTTAGAAAGTAGACATCTTGGGCTTTCCATCAATGTATAATAGTCCATACTTTTCTTGAGATTTGATGGCCCAAACTGGCGTTTAAACGCCAGCCAGCATAAAATGCCGAAACTGGCACCAGAACTGGAGTTAAACGTCCAAACTGGCATCCAAGCTGGCATTTAACTCTAGAAAAGGCCCATGCACATGTAAAGCTCAATGCTCAGCCCAAGCACACACCAAGTGGGCACCGGAAGTGGATTTCTACACTATCTGCACTTAGTTACTTATTTTCTGTAATCCTTAGTAACTAGTTTAGTATAAATAGCACGTTTTACTATTGTATTTGCATCTATCTGAGGATCTGATCATCTTTATACTTTTAGATCATTTTAAGGAGGCTGGCCATTCGGCCATGCCTAGACTTTTTTCTCTTATATATTTTCTACGGTGGAGTTTCTACACCTCGTAGATTAAGGTGAGGAGCTCTGCTGTTCTTGACAGTCTCACAGATTTGGAAGAATTCAGCTAAGAACTGATGAGGATCTTCCAATAGAAGTCCATGAAACTTGCAATTCTGTTGCATTAGAGAAACTAATTGAGGCTTAAGCTCAAAGTTGTTTGCTCCAATGGCAGGGATTGAGATGCTTCTCCCATGGAAGTCGGGAGTAGGTACAGTAAAGTCACCCAGCACATTCCTTGCATTGTTGGAATTGTTGTTTTTGGCTGCCATGGCTTCTTCCTCCTTGAAGAGCTCTGTTAGGCCCTCTAGAGAGAGTTGTGCTTTAGCTTCTCTTAGTTTTCTCTTCAGGATCCTTTCAGGTTCAGGATCAGCTTGAACAAGTATGCCTTTATCTTTGCTTCTGCTCATATGAAAGAGAAGAGAACAAGAAAGTAGGGAATCCTCTATGTCACAGTATAGAGATTCCTTGAGGTGTCAGAGGAAAAGAAGAATAGAAGGAGGAAGTAGATAGAAGAGAATTCGAACATATAAAGAAGGAGGGAGTTCGAATTGTACCTTGAGGAGGAGTGTTAGTCCTTTAAATAGAAGGATGTGAGAAGAGGGGAAGAATTTTCGAAAATAAATTAAGAAGATTTTGAAATAATTAAAAAGAAATTTGAAAATTTGATTGAGATTTTCGAAAATTAAGATTGGGAAAGAAATTAAGTGATTTTTGAAAAAAAATTTGAAATTAGAAATCAAAAAGATATGATTGAGAGTTAATTTTGAAAAAGATGTGATTAAAAAGATATGATTGAGAAGATATGATTGAAAATCAAACTAAAAAGAGAAAGTTTTAAAATTAAAGTTGATTTACTTGACTAACAAGAAATTAGAAGATATGATTCTAGAATTAAAACTTTTTATCCTTTCTTAATAGGCAAGTAATAACTAGAAAATTTTGAAGTAAATCATTAATTATAACAAGGATTTTCGAAAATAATAAAAAAATAAAAAAATGCAAAGAAATTGATTTTGAAAAGATATGATTGAAAATATATGATTTGAAAAAGGATTTGATTTTGAAAATTTGAAAAAAAATATGAATTAAAAACAAAATCTTCCCTGTAGTGTCATCCTGGCGTTATGCCATTCTGGCGTTTAACGCCCAAAATCCTACCTCTTTGGGCGTTAAACGCCCAGCCAGGTACCCTGGCTGGCGTTTAAACGCCGATTTTCCTTCTTCACTGGGTGTTTTGAACTCCCAGCTTTTTCTGTTTGATTCCTCTGCTAATTGTTCTGAATCCTCAATTCTCTGTATTATTGACTTGAAAAGACATAGTTTTGAAAAAAAAAATTTGAATTTTTAATGATGACAAACAATAAAAATGCAACTAAGATCAAATAAACAATGTATGCAAGACACCAAACTTAAGATTTTTCATATAAGAGACACTAAGAAATTGAGAATGCATATGAAAAACAATAAAACACACAAAACAAGAGAATTTAAAGATCAGAGAAATGAAATCATCAAGAACAACTTGAAGATTAATGAAGAACAATATGTGTAAATTCGAAAAATGCAAGAAGAAGAAAGTCATGCAATTGACACCAAACTTAAAAATTAATACTAGACTCAAACAAGAAACATAAAATATTTTTGGTTTTTATGGTTTTATAAATTTTTTGTGACTTTCGAAACTTATATGGAAAAGAAAATAAAGAGGTTCAAAACTTTTAATGAGAATTCCAGGAATCATGCAATGTTAGTCTAAAGCTTCAGTCTAAAAAGATTAGACATGTTTGGCCAAGCTTCAGCAGGACATTACATTCAGTAGCTAAATTGATGAGAATCAATCAGCTTTTGTGATGCTAAGAACACCACCTTGAAACTCTAGAATTCATTCTTAAAATTTCTAAAAAGTACCTAATCTAAGCAACAAGATGAACCGTCAGTTGTCCAAACTCGAACAATCCCCAACAACGGCGCCAAAAACTTGGTATGCGAAATTGTGATCATCAACAATGGCGCCAAAGGACTTGGAGCTCTTAAACGTGAATCACACTTTGTCATAATTCCGCACAACTAACCAGCAAGTGCACTGGGTCGTCCAAGTAATAAACCTTACGTGAGTAAGGGTCGATCTCACGGAGATTGTCGGCTTGAAGCAAGCTATGGTCACATTGTAAATCTTAGTCAGGCGAATTCAGATGGTGATGGAGAATTGATAATTAAAAGATAAATAAAACATAAAATAAAGATAGAGATACTTATGTAATTCTTTGGTTGGAATTTCAGATAAGCGTATGAAGATGCTTTATTCCTCCTGAACCTCTGCTTTCCTATTGCCTTCTTCCAATCATTCATACTCCTTTCCATGGCAAGCTTTATGTTGGGCATCACTGTTGTCAATGGTTACTTCCTGTCCTCTCAGTGAAAACGTTCCAAATGCGCTGTCACCGCACGGCTAATCATCTGTCGGTTCTTGATCATGTTGGAATAGGATCCATTGATCCTTTTACGTCTGTCACACGCCCAACAATCGCGAGTTTGAAGCTCGTCACAGTCATCCCTTCTTAGATCCTACTCAGAATACCACAGACAAGGTTTAGACATTTCGGATCTCAGGAATGGCTGCCAATAATTCTAGCCTATACCACGAAGGTTCCAATCTTAGATTAGAAACCCAAGAGATACACATTCAAGCTTGTTTGCATGTAGAACGGAAGTGGTTGTCAATGACGCGTTCATAGGTGAGAATGGTGATGAGTGTCACATAATCATCACATTCATCATCTTCTTGGGTGCGAATGAATATCTTGGAGAAGAAATAGACTTGAGTTGAATAGAAAAACAATAGTACTTTGTATTAATTCATGAAGAACAGCAGAGCTCCACACCTTAATCTATGGTGTGTAGAAACTCCACCGTTGAAAATACATAAGAACAAGGTCTAGGCATGGCCAAATGGCCAGCCTCTAAACATGTCTAAGATAGCATAAGGCTTCTCAAAGATCCAAAGTATGAAAATACAATAGTAAAAGGTCCTATTTATAGAAAACTAGTAGCCTAGGGTTACAGAAATGAGTAATTAATGTAGAAATCTTCTTCCGGGCCCACTTGGTGTGTGCTTGGGCTAAGCATTGAAGCTTCCATGTGTAGAGACTTTTCTTGGAGTTAAACGCCAGCTTTTGTGCCAGTTTGGGCGTTTAACTCCAGCTTTTGTGCCAGTTTTGGAGTTAAACGCCAGAATTCTTGAGTTGACTTGGAACGCCTGTTTGGACCATCAAATCTTGGGCAAAGTATAGACTATTATATATTTCTGAAAAGCCCAGGATGTCTACTATCTAACGCAATTAAGAGCGTGCCAATTGGGCTTCTGTAGCTCCAGAAAATCTACTTTGAGTGCAGGGAGGTTAGAATCCAACAGCATCTGCAGTCCTTTTTCAGCCTCTGAATAAGATTTTTGCTCAGGTCCCTCAATTTCAGCCAGAAAATACCTGAAATCATAGAAAAATACACAAACTCATAGTAAAGTCCAGAAATGTGATTTTTAAATGAAAACTAATAAAAATATAATAAAAACTAATTAAAATATACTAAAAACATACTAAAAATAATGCCAAAAAGCGTATAAATTATCCGCTCATCACTATGCATGCATACATATATCATGAGGTCTTTCCTTAGGTTGTAATGGGGTTAGGGTTAAGGTAGGGTTAGGCTAAGTGGGCTAATAAATTGAATTCTTTGATTAACTTAAGCTCCTCTCCTAACCTATATAACATCCTATACAATTATGTACTATCCTAACTACCCATTCCTCACTCTTTCACATACTCATGCATTACTTTTCATCATTACACATATGCATTGATTGTCTTTAAGCCTTTCTTTGGAGGCATTTTGTCCCCTTTTTATTGTTTTTTTCCTTTTTTTTTTCTTTTCCTTCTATGCATATATTTTTTTTCCCTTTCTTTTCCTTTCCATATTTTTTTTCTTTTATTATTATTAATTGTTTTTTTTTCAATCAAATTTTTTTTCTTTCTTTCAAAACTACATACAAGATCATCAATGCATAAGGTTTAACATTTGATTAATGCATGAGTATGTATCCACTTCCTGATATTTTTGACAAAATCAACAACATGCTCTTACCTCAACCAATGTCCCCCCCCCCCCCATTTTTCCGCACTTGAATGACACACACACTCTAGCCTAAGCTTTTCAAGGATTCAAATAGGGACATTCATGGTTTTGCACTTTTGGCTTGTAATGTGCTAAAATTAAGAATAAGTGGGTTAAGCGTAGGCTCAAAGTTAGTTGCAAAGGTTGTTATAAGGTAAGGTCATTTGGGTAAGTGGCTAAGTAAATTGATGGCATCAATCATGTACATGCATTCATACATATAACAATGGACATATAGAGTCAAACAAATTAAGGATCACCATCATAGAGAGAGGCTAATGCACACAAGAAGGAAGGTAAGTGGCTAAAAGATGTAGCCACGCAGTTAGGCTCAAAATTCACTTGCTTGTGTTCTTGGCTCAAATTCAATGTTCCAAATTACATTCTTCAAACAAGTTTAGCATCAAGAAATTTCAAAATTTTCAAAATTGGTAGGGTTGCCCTAAAATTCTAGCTTCCTAGAAAAGAAGTCATTACTCTAACCAAGTGGACTTATTAAGATATAACTATCATGCAAAGGATGTCAAAAAGTGAAAAACCTAATCATGCAATCTATACTAATTAATAAAAGAGATTCAAAGTTTATTTGGGTGTTACCTATGGAGACCGGTCGGCCGACCGACCTCCTCACACTTAGAAGTTGGCATGGTCCTCCGTGCCTTGAGTGAGACGCAGTGGTTGATCGGCTTCCGAGTGTCCATCATCCCCTTCATTATCACTATCTTCATTGTCAGTGCCGGTGGACGTGGAAATTTCCGGTTCTTCATAGGTGGTGCTAGGCAACTTAGAAGCTTCTTGACAAAAGTGTATTGGCGTTGGTTTCACCGCTCAAACCGATCGAGCTTCTTGTGGAGGTTTTCTATGCGTTGCAAGGATGATTTTGGTGGTGCGGTTGAAGTGGTGGGAGTGCTCGTGGGGATGGAAAAATTCGGGTCCTCGGTGTCCGCCGGAGGGTTGAGGTACCTTGAAAGAGCTGAAGATTGATGGTTTAGAGGTTATAGTAAACTCTGGTTGTAAGTATAGTTACTAAACCAAGCAATCAACCTTTCTTACAAACGTTTTGGTTGTCACAAGTAACAAACCCCTAAATAAATTGTTAACCGAAGTATTCAAACCTCGGGTCGTCTTCTCAAGGAACTGCAGGGAAGTATGCTCTTATTATTGGTTATGGAGATTGTAAATTTGGGGTTTCAAGAATGAGGAACAAATATGACAAATAATTTAAATGGCAATTAAGAATAAATAAATATTGTAAAGCAAACTTTTGGGCAAGGTATGAGAAATTGGAAGTCCAGACTTAGTTATCCTTATCAATAACAATGAAAGTCGAATCTTAATTCCACTTGGTCAACCTTTACTAAAATAAAGGAAAGTCAAGGGACTAATTAGTTTGATCTCGAATCCTAATGATTTCCTAAGAAAAGGTTGGGATTATCGAAGCTCAATTCAATTAGCAAAGATAACAGTTATCAATTATGTTGAGATAAGATAACTCCTGAGTTACTGCTTTCTTAACCAAGACCAAAAGAGGAAAAAGTAAATTTGCTGGAATAAAAATGCCTTCAGATGTAAAGCAACAATAACATAAATTAAAGAAAGCAATCATAAATTGAAATACCTCAAATAGCATCAATAAAGGAAATCATAATCTAACATGAAAAGTTCATAAACTAAATTGGAAAAAAAATAAAAATAAAGAACCTGGGATTGAGAGTTACTCCTAAAACTAAGAGAAGTCCTAAATCCTACGAGAGAGAGAGAGAGGAGAGAACCTCTCTCAAAACTAGATCTAAAACATAGGAAATAACTAAATTGGCGAGCTCTTTCTGAATGGATGCATTTTCTCACTTCATAACCTCTGGTCTATGCCTTCTAGACTTGGATTTGGGCCAAAAAGGGCTTCAGAATTCGCTATGAGCGTTTTCTGCAATTTCTGGTGCGTGGCCTCTGTCACGTGTCCGCGTGGGTCACGCGGTCGTGTCATTCTGAGCTTTCCTTGTTACGCGGTTGCGTCATTCATGCGACCGCGTCATGTGCGTTCTGCTTAAGGCACGCGATCGCGTCAGTCATGCGGCCGCGTCTCTGCTTCTTTGCGCTTGGCATGCGTCCGCGTCGCCCATGCGATCGCGTGGATGCCAGTTTCTTCAGAAGTTCCGTTTTGTGCTTTCCTTCCATTTTTATTTGTTTCCTTTCCATCCTTTAAGTCATTCCTACCTTAGAAGATCTGAAAACTACTCAACACACTAATCACAGCATCGAATGGGATTAAAGGTGATTAAAATAATTAATTTAAAAGCATAGGAAACATGTTTTTCACATACATCACATAATAAGGAAGGGAAAGTAAAACCATGCAATTAACATGAATAAGTGGGTGAAGGATTGAATAAATCACTCAACTAAGCACAAAATATATCATAAAATATGGGTTTACCATACCTCCCGGTTGGAACAATATCGCCATCTATCGGGATCATGGTCCTCCAATCCTTAGTCTCTTGGGGAACACCGGCTGCGACAACTAAGTCGGTCACCAAAGCGGGGAAGGGTAGGTTTCCTTTAGCGTGGATGCGGCCCATAGCTTGGCAAATGAGATGGGGAATATGCACCGGTCTCTCTGTGAGGACACACCAAACCAACAAGGCTAACTCGGCAGTGATAGATGAGCCATGGGTGCTTGGAAGCACATAGTGGGCTAGAATTTGGGCCCATGCCTGAGCCTCCCTGGTGAGAAAATGTGTGGTGATGCCCTTGGGACGGGGTCTCATCCTTCCCCAAATCCAGAATGATCCGGGTATGGCAATGACCTTGAGGACGGCATCCTAATCAAACCAATATTCGCATCATGCCGACAAAATCTCTTGATATGCATCAACCCCTTCCGCTAACGGTCCGGTCTTAAGCACACTTTGAATGGCCTCCTCTGTGACGGGAACTTGTCTTCGACGCAAAAATACCGATGCAAGGGATGATGAGTGGTAATTGATGTAAAATTTCACTACCCAGGACAAGTTTGCTTCGCGTGGCTTTCTAAATAGGAACTCCCATTGCCGCCGCTCGATGCAGGGCATCACAAGTGGAATGACATGAGCCAGAGGGGCTAGAAGAGGCTCCGCATGATAGTTCCTTTCTTTGATCAAGGGGTGGACAAGTTCGCAGTATAGGTTAGGGAACTTGTTCGGATCCCTTGCTGGGTTGTCCTTTTCCAAAACATCAATGTTAGCAACGCTCCTTATCTTATTGAGGAGGGGCTTGGCTCTAGGCGCTTGGTGTGCTTTGCTAGTGGACTGGGGAGGTGCCTTCTTGGATGCCTTTCCTTGGTCTCTTTTGATAACCATCCTAGAAAAGATGGGAAAGGTGATGAGATTAAACTCAAAGAAGCACCAAGAAATAATAATCATGCAAGTGATAAAGAATAAGAGAATAAGTGACTTAGATACATGACAGCTGCAACATGTAACTAAGGCGACAATTAAAATCATGGCCAATCACTAGCATGTGATGTAGGAGTGATATAGGCATGCAAGCAAGAAGAATGAGGGGCACACACTCTCAACATCCATAACAAGAGATAAGAGTTAAGGGATGAGCATGTAGGAATTAAGCAACAAAAGTAGTAAGCTCAATCCACATATGAACAAGCAAGTGAATGAGAAAGAACACGAAATGGAGAACACTAAGTCAAATTTAACTCAAAAGATCATGTATGCCTTTCATCAAACACTTGATGTGCATCCCTTTTTGTGATAAAAATAGAGTAAAGGGGACAATGTAATATCCTACAAAGCATCATCAATCATCATAGCATACCACACATTTTGCTAAGCAAAGAGTAATCCAACTCATCAAAACAAAAGTAATCCCCACTTTTAACACCCATAAGAAAATGAAAAAGAAAGAAAATCCAACAAACAAGCAAAACATGAATGAAAACTAACTAAGAGGAAGAGTAAGGGAATGCACTAATGCAAGGAAGAAAGAAAAGAGAGAGCTAAGCAAGAAAAAGGAAGAGTGAGGGATACCTTGAGAAGAAGACGAGAAATGGGGTATGTAAGTGAGAGAGGAGGTAATGAGGAGTATGGGAGAGGAGAAGGAAAAGAGAGGTGTGGGACTGCCGGAGGTGGTGGTTACCGCCGGTGGAGGTCGGAGGAAAGGTGGTAGAAGTGGTGGGAAGGGGTAGAAGTGAAGAAGAAGGATGAACGTGAGAAGAGGGAAGAAAATTGAAAAAGAGGCGCGCTATTATGTAGTTGGGTCGCGAGACTGGCGCGCGCGCGCCATGCACGCGTGCGCGTGCATGGGCAAAATGCAGCATGGATGCGGACGTGTCTAGTGCGCGTACGCGTGAAGTGGATGGTGTGCAGGTGCACGCGTGAGCGCTAGGTGCGCTCGCGCATGCGTCTGGGTTGTGCCCTTAGCACAATGTGAGCACAACTTTGGATCAACTCTCGGGAAAAAGTACTAGAGAATGAATTTGCACGATCGACGCGAACGCGCACGGTGTGCTTACGCATCGATGTGCATATCGTCCGAGGTGCGCGTGCGCGCCAGGAGTGCATACGCGTGAGTTGAGTCAAGCTATAGGCATAATATCACCACAACATTGGCACAACTCTCGGGAAAGTAGCCCAGGATTGCAGGTGGCACCATCGGCGCATGCGCGATTAAGGTCATGGGCGCGTATGCACCAGGTGCGCGCAAGCGTGAGCAGCGTTGTGCCTGGGGCTCAGTGTTGGCCCAAAATTGGCACAACTCTCTAGAAAATGACCCAGGAGCTGTGAGTGCCCTATGGATGCGTACGCGTATAGTGCGCGTACGCGCGCCCCCTAACGAGAGGACTTTTTCTAGTAAAGAATTTTATAAAAATAATCACGTTGCAAGTATAGTTTCTAAACTAACAGAAAATTCTTTCATACAAACAAATTTGGTTGTCACTTAAGCAAACCCAATAAAAATAAACCGAAGTATTTAAACCTCGGGTCGTCTCTCAAGGAATTGCAGGAAAGTATGATTTATTATTGGTTATGGAAAAGGGTATATTTTTGGGTTTTTGAAATAGGGAACAGGAAAGTAAATTGGCAGGAAATTAAATTAATAACTAGAAAAACTCTTGGCAAGGTATGAGAACTGGAAATCCCATCCTAGTTATCCTTATCAGGTGTGATGAGAATTATAATTGCTCTCACTTAGTTAACCCTTACTAAATAAAGGAAAGTCAAGTGGACTAATCAATTTGATTCCTCAAGTCCTAGTCAACTCCTATGAAAAGACTAGCTTTAGAGGGATCCAAATCAATCAGCAATTCCCAATTTTCAATTAACAGTTGAGTCTGACAACTCAAGTGTCACTAATTACTCAACCAAAGCCAAAATGGAAAAATCCAAATTATTTATATCATAAATAGAAGAAAGCAACCATAAATCTGAAATACCTTGAATTGTATTAAATAGGAACTCAAATTAAACATAGGAATTCATAAACCAATTTGGCAACATAAGGAATCAATAAGGGAAAATAGATAAAGTAGAATACTAAGACAATTAAAAGTAGAAAAGAAATTAAATTAAGGAACATTGAACCTGGAATTGAGAAGGAATGAACCATAAACTAAGAGAAATCCTAAATCCTAAAACCTAAGAGAGAGGAGAGAGCCACTCTCTCTAAAAACTACATCTAAAACCTAAAATTGTGAGTAATGAATGTTGTATCAATGAATGGATTGATTCCCCACTTTGTAGGCTCTAATTTGTGTTTTCTAGGACAAAAACTGGGTCAGAAACAGCTCAGAAATCGCTCTCAGCAATTTCTGATACGTCAAGCACGCTGCAAAGTCACGCGTACGCGTCGTCCACACGTACGCGTGGATTGCATTTTTTCCAGGTCACGCGTGCGTGTCACCTATCCTCGGGGCAGCTATTGCAAATTATATATCGTTGCAAAGCCCCAGATGTTAGCTTTCCAACGCAACTGAAACCACCTCATTTGGACCTCTGTAGCTCAAGTTATGATCGATTTAGTACCAAGAGGTCAGGCTGGACAGCTTTAGCAGTTCCTTCAATTTCTTAGATTCCTTCCACTTTTGCATGCTTCCTTTCCATCCTCTAAGCCATTCTTGCCCTGTAAACCCTGAAAACACTTAACACACATATCAAGGCATCGAATGGTAATAATAAATGATTAAACATAGCAAATTTAAAGCCAAAGAAGCATGTTTTCAATCATAGCACAAAATCAGGAAGGAAAATGTAAACTCATGCAAATTGTATGAATAAGTGTGAGAATAATAGATAAAATTCACTAGATTAAGCACAGGATAAACCCTAAAAATGGGGTTTATCAACCTTCCCACACTTAAACATTAGCATGTCCTCATGCTAAGCTCAAGAGAAACTATAAAGGAGTGAAGAGGAATGGTAAAATGTATGAAATGCAACCTATCTATATGAATGCAACTAAATGAAAAATGCTTTTATCTACTTGGTTAAAAGTAAACAAATCTTTTAGAAACAAATATGAATTGGATTTTACTAATTCAAATCACAAAATAAAGTACAAGTAAACTTGCAGAAGAAAATAGCTCATGAAAGCCGGGAACAAAGAATCGAGCATCGAACCCTCACTGGAAGTGTATGCACTCTAATCGCTCAGGTGTTTAAGGTTCGATCTCTCAATTCTCTAGTAATCTTGCTTTCTAAGGCTTGTTCTTCATCTACCAATCAACAAAAATTTAATACACAAATACACATATCAAGAGGTCTTTTAAGGGTTGTAATAGGGTTAGGGTCAAGGTAGGATTGTATTTGGCCAAGTGGACTAAAATCTGAATTCTTAATTAACTTAAACTTTTCCCACCTAACTTAAGACAATCCATGTAATCACAATACAAAATCTAACTACCCATTTACTATGTTTACCATATATTAATGCATCCGATTTTGAGTATAGTACATATGCATTGCTTTCACCATTTACTTTGGGGCATTTTGTCCCCTTTTTACTTATTTGCTCTTTTTCTTTTCTTTTTCTCTCTTCTTTTTCTTTTATTTTTATTTATTTATTTATTTTTTTTCTTTTATTTTTCTCAATGCATATGATTAAATTATTGAATTCATTGAACATGTCCTAAACATTTCTTTCACATTTTCATAAAGATATATAATACCTAATTCTTAAACCAATGTTTCCAAACCCAACTTTCCCCACACATAATTCATGAGCACTCTCACTAGTCTAAGCTAACCAATGATTCAAATTAAGGACATTATTATTTTCCGCTTAGAGTTAGTGATGAGCTAAAGTAAAGAACAAAATGGTATAATAGGCTCAAAATTGGTTTGTAAGGGATAATGAAAGGTAAGGCCATATAGGTATGTAAGTTTAGTGAAATAAGGCCTCAATCATGTAAGTGTATGCATACCTCAAATAATAGAAATATAGAATTAAGCAAGACAAATATCACAATTTTAGAGAGAAAAACACACACCAAAAATAAAATATTGGATGATAAAATGCAACCAATCAATTAGGCTCAAAATCTCACTGGTTTTAAATGTTCGAGCTCTAAACCATGTTCCAGAATAATATTTCTTCAAACAAGTTTAACAAAAGTTTTAATTCAATTTAGTGAAATACTCTAAAAAGTTTCTTGAAGAAGAAACTATTACTTCAACCAAGTAGTGGTAAAATATGCACAAAATGTAACAAACATGCAATCAAACATGCAAATGCAACAACTAACTACAAAGAAAATTTAAACATTGGTGTTGAGAGGAAAATAACTAACCCACGGAAGTCGATATCGACCTCCCCACACTTAAAGATTGCACCGTCCTCGGTGCATGCTAAGATGTGCAAGTGGACGGGCTGCTACAACTGACGTCTTTCTCTAAAGATTGTGCAGATAGACTTGTCTGTTGCCCCATGTAAAAGGTTTATGTTTCCCTTCCTCTGTGGCCATCCTGAAAGAAGAGGAAAAAGAAAAAAAGTAACCCAAAAACAAAGATAGGAAACAAATAAAATATGGTTGGGTTAATGCCAAATGATGAGAGTCTCAACTACATGGTAGCTACAACAGGCAAGTGAGAAAATAGTATAAGCATATGACATATCAATAGTGCAAAAATTGCAACAATGGGGAAGAAATAGTAGGTAATGAAAGACAATATAAATCCATGTCAATACAAAAAGTGTACAAGTATCATAAAAGATTAGCAATGACTTAAATAATATTACCTAATCAGAATAAACAAGTCATGAAGCACCAGAGTAATGAAAGAAAAGATGCAACAGTTGAATAAGAAAATTTAACACCAATAATTTTGGCAGTAAAGAATTTTATAAAAATAATCACGTTGCAAGTATAGTTTCTAAACTAACAGAAAATCCTTTCATACAAACAAATTTGGTTGTCACTTGAGCAAACACAATAAAAATAAATCGAAGTATTTAAACCTCGGGGTCGTCTCTCAAGGAATTGTAGGGAAGTATGATTTATTATTGGTTATGGAAAAGGGTATATTTTTGGGTTTTTGAAATAGGGAACAGGAAAGTAAATTGGCAGGAAATTAAATTAATAACTAGAAAAACTCTTGGCAAGGTATGAGAATTGGAAATCCCATCCTAGTTATCCTTATCAGGTGTGATGAGAATTGTTATCGCTCCGACTTAGTTAACCCTTACTAAATAAAGGAAAGTCAAGTGGACTAATCAATTTGATTCCTCAAGTCCTAGTCAACTCCTATGGAAAGACTAGCTTTAGAGAGATCCAAATCAATCAGCAATTCCCAATTCTCAATCAACAGCTGAGTTTGACAACTCAAGTATCACCAATTACTCAACCAAAGCCAAAAGGGAAAAAATCCAAATTATTTATATCATAAATAGAAGAAAGCAACCATAAATCTGAAATACCTTGAATTATATTAAATAGGAAATCAAATTAAGCATAGGAATTCATAAACCAATTTGGCAACATAAGTAATCAATAAGGGAAAATAGATAAAGTAGAATACTAAGACAATTAAAAGTAGAAAAGAAACTAAATTAAGGAACATTGAACCTGGAATTGAGAAGGAATGAACCACAAACTAAGAGAAATCCTAAATCCTAAAACCTAAGAGAGAGGCTCTCTCTAGAAACTACATCTAAAACCTAAATTTGTGAGTAATGAATGTTGTATCAATGAATGGATTGATTCCCCCACTTTGTAGCCTCTAATCTGTGTTTTCTGGGTCAAAAAATGGGTCAGAAATAGCCCGAAAAGCGCTCCCAGCAATTTCTGATATGTCCAACACGCTGCAAAGTCACGTGTACGCGTCGTCCACGCGTACGCGTCATCCACGCGTACGCGTGGATTGCATTTTTTCCAGGTCACGCGTCTGTGTGATCCACACGTGCGTGTCACCTATCTTCGGAGAAGCTATTGTAAATTATATATCGTTGCGAAGCCCCAGATGTTAGCTTTCCAACACAACTAGAACCGCCTCATTTGAACCTCTGTAGCTCAAGTTATGATCGATTTAGTACCAAGAGGTCAAGCTAGACAGTTTTAGCAGTTCCTTCAATTTCTTGTATTCCTTCCACTTTTGCATGCTTCCTTTCCATCCTCTAAGCCATTCCTGCCCTGTAAACCCTGAAAACACTTAACACACATATCAAGGCATCGAATGGTAATAAGAGATGATTAAACATTGCAAATTTAAGGCCAAAGAAGCATGTTTTCATTCATAGCACAAAATCAGGAAGGAAAATGTAAACTCATGCAAATTGTATGAATAAGTGCGAGAATAATGGATAAAATCCACTAGATTAAGCACAGGATAAACCCTAAAAATGGGGTTTATCACCAAATCTAAAGCATTGAGAATAAGATTTACAAAAAAGAGAAGAGTCATTGAAAAGAGTTGGCCACCAAAATCCACAATCTAGGATTTTCCTTACCGTTCTTTGAGGTCCATAATGGCCTCCTCCTTCGGAGGAGTGGCAAGCTTCCAAGATTGAGTGAAATTCAGTTTGTGGAATGCACCTCTAAATTACTTGATCTGCTCCACATCTCCAAAGGTATGTGTCATCCCACACATAGTATTTGGATTTGCTTTTTAGCTTATCCTTTTGATGTTTGGAGAGATTGGGAGGAAAGGTGCGAGACACCAAGTAATTCACAATTGGTGCATACCAAGGAATAACTTCCGAGATTGCTTGCAAGCCCTCAAAGGAAAAAGAATCATTAATAGGAGTGGTATCGCCTTTGGTGTGTTCAAGGCGACTTAAGTGATCCGCCACTAGGTTTTGCAAACCACTCCTATCTTTAATTTCCAAGTCAAATTCTTGCAACAATAAAACCCATCTAATCAATCTCGGTTTGGATTCCTTCTTAGCGAACAAATACTTTAACGCCGCATGATCCGAGTACACTACCACCTTAGAACCAAGTAGATATGCTCGGAACTTGTCCAAGGCGAAAACTATAGCCAATAGTTCTTTTTCGGTGGTAGTGTAGTTAGATTGGGCTCCATCTAGTGTTTTTAATGCATAGGCTATGACATATGGATTCTTACCCTCGCGTTGTGCTAACGCGGCTCCCATGGTAAAATTTGAAGCATCACACATTATTTCGAATGTCCGACTCCAATCCGGCCCTCGCACGATGGGAGCTTGGGTCAATGCTACCTTGAGCTTATCAAAAGCCTCCATGCACTCCTTGCTTAGATCAAACTCAATGTCCTTTTGGAACAATCTTGAGAGAGGCAATGCTACCTTGCTAAAGTCCTTTATAAATCTTCGATAAAATTCTGCATGTCCAAGGAATGAACGGACCTCCCTCTCGGAGGATGGGTAAGGAAAGCTAGATATAACATTGATCCTTGCCGGATCTACAGAAATACCATCTTTGGAAACAATATGTCCTAAAACAATGCCTTGCCTAACCATAAAATGGCATTTCTCAAAATTCAAGACAAGGTTGGATTTAGTACATCTTTCCAAAACTTTTTCAAGGTTATCCAAGCAATGATCAAAAGAATCACCATATACCGTGAAGTCATCCATGAATACCTCCATGCATTGCTCTAGAAAATCTGCAAATATGCTCATCATTCACCTTTGGAAAGTTGCCGGTGCATTGCATAGGCCAAATGGCATATGCTTGTAGGCATAAGTTCCAAAGGGGCAAGTAAATATTGTTTTTTCTTGGTCCTCTAGAGCAATGTGTATTTGGAAGTACCCCGAATAGCCATCTAGAAAGCAATAATAAGGTTTACCGGATATCGATCAAGCATTTGATCGATAAACGGAAGTGGAAAATGATCTTTTCTAGTGGCCGAGTTCAACCTTCGGTAGTCTATTGGTGCACGAAATTGTGATCATCAATGGCGCTAACAACTTGGTACGCACAATTGTAATCTCAACTCTTTATCACAACTCCACACAACTAACCAGCAAGTGCACTGGGTTGTCCAAGTAATAAACCTTACGTGAGTAAGGGTCGATCCCACAGAGACTGTCGGCTTGAAGCAAGTTATGGTCATCTTGTAAATCTCAGTCAGGCAGATTCAAATGGTTATGGAGGATTGATAATTAAAAGATGAATAAAACATAAAATAAGATAAAGATACTTATGTAATTCATTGGTAGGAATTTCAGATAAGCGTATGGAGATGCTTTGTTCCTTCTTAACTTCTGCTTTCCTATTGCCTTCTTCCAATCATTCATACTCCTTTCCATCGCAAGCTGTATGTTGGGCATCACTGTTGTCAATGGCTACTTCCCATCCTCTCAGTGAAAATGGTCCAAATGTGCTGTCACCGCATGGCTAATCAGCTGTTGGTTCTCGATCATGTTGGAATAGTATCCATTGATCCTTTTGCGTCTGTCACTACGCCCAACACTCGCGAGTTTGAAGCTTGTCACAGTCATCCCTTCCCAGATCCTACTTGGAATACCACAGACAAGGTTTAGACTTTCTGAATCTCAAGAATGACCGCCAATGATTCTAGCCTATACCACGAAGGTTCTAATCTTAGATTAGAAACCCAAGAGATACACATTCAAGCTTAATTGCATGTAGAACGGAAGTGGTTGTCAGGCACGTGTTCATAGGTGAGAATGGTGATGAGTGTCACGGATCATCACATTCATCATGTTGAAGAACGAATGGATATCTTAGAACAGAAATAGGCTTGAGTTGAATAGAAAAACAATAGTACTTTGCATTAATTCACGAGGAACAGCAGAGCTCCACACTTTAATCTATGGTGTGTAGAAACTTCACCGTTGAAAATACATAAGTAAAAATAGTCTAAGCATGGCTGAATGGCCAGCCTCAAAGATCTAAGGACTAAACGTCCACCAATTCCCTGAAATACAATAGTAAAAGGTCCTATATATAGAGAACTAGTAGCCTAGGGTTACAGAAATAAGTAAATGATGCAGAAATCCACTTCCGGGCCCACTTAGTGTGTGCTTGGGCTGAGCATTGAAGCTTTCATGTGTAGAGACTTTTCTTGGAGTTAAACGCCAGCTTTTGTGCCAGTTTGGGCGTTTAACTCCAGCTTTTATGCCAGTTCTGGCGTTTTGATGCCAAAATTTTTATGCTGACTTGGAACGCCAATTTGGGCCATCAAATCGCGGGCAAAGTATAAACTATTATATATTGCTGGAAAGCCCAAAATGTCTACTTTCTAATGCAATTAAGAGCTCGCCAATTGGGCTTCTGTAGCTCCAGAAAATCCACTTCGAGTGCAGGGAGGTCAGAATCCAACAGCATCTGCAGTCCTTTTTTAGCCTCTGAATTAGATTTTTGCTCAGGTCCCTCAATTTCAGCCAGAAAATACTTGAAATCATAGAAAAACACACAAACTCATAGTAAAGTCTAGAAATATGATTTTTATTTAAAAACTAATAAAAACATAATAAAAATTAACTAAAATATATTAAAAACATACTAAAAACAATGCCAAAAGGCGTATAAATTATCCACTCATCACAACACCAAACTTAAATTATTGCTTGTCCCCAAGCAACTAAAAATCAAATAGGATAAAAAGAAGAGAATATACAATGAATTCCAAAAACATCTATGAAGATCAGTCTTAATTAGATAAGCGGTGCTATTAGCTTTTTGCTTCTGAACAGTTTTGGCATCTCACTTTATCCTTTGAAGTTCAGAATGATTGGCATCTATAGGAACTCAGAATTCAGATAGTGCTATTGATTCTCCTAGTTCAGTATGTTGATTCTTGAACACAGCTATTTTATGAGTCTTGGCAGTGGCCCTAAGCACTTTGTTTTCCAGTATTACTACCGGATACATAAATGCCACAGACACATAACTGGGCAAACCTTTTCAGATTGTGACTCATCTTTGCTAGAGTCCCCAATTAGAGGTGTCCATAGCTCTTAAGCACACTATTTTTGCTTTGGAACACGAATTTAACCGCTTAGTCTCAAGCTTTTCACTTGATACCTTCACGCCACATGCACATGGTTAGGGACAGCTTGGTTTAGTCGCTTAGGCCAGGATTTTATTCCTGTGGGCCCTCCTATCCACTGATGCTCAAAGCCTTGGATCCTTTTTATTTCACCCTTGCCTTTTGGTTTAAAGGGCTATTGGCTTTTTCTGCTTGCTTTTTCCTCTTTATTTTCTCTCTTTTTTTCGCCTATTTTTTCTGCAAGCTTTTCACTGTTTTTTCTTGCTTCAAGAACTATTTTTATGATTTTTCAGATTATCAATAACATTTCTCCTTTTCCATTATTCTTTCAAGAGCCAACAATTTTAACATTCATGAACAATAATTTCAAAAATATGCACTGTTCAAGCATTCATTCAGAAAAGCAAAAAGTATTGCCACCACATCAAAATAATTAAACTGTTTTAAAATTTGAAATTTATGTACTTCTTTTTCTTTTGCAAATAAAAACACTTTTTATTTAAAAAAAGTGATGGATTCATAGGACATTCATAGCTTCAAGGCATAGACACTAAGAAACTAATGATCATGTAATAAAGACACAAACATAGATAGAACATAAAGCATAAAAAATTCGAAAAACAGAAAATAAAGAACAAGGAAATTAAAGAACGGGTCCACCTTAGTGATGGCGGCTAGTTCTTCCTCTTGAAGATCTTATGGAGTGCTTGAGCTCCTCAATGTCTCTTCCTTGCCTTTGTTGCTCCTCTCTCGTAACTCTTTGGTCTTCTCTAATTTCATGAAGGAGGATAGAATGCTCTTGGTGTTCCACCCTTAGTTGTCCCATATTGGAACTTAATTCTCCTAGGGAGGTGTTAATTTACTCCCAATAATTTTGTGGAAGAAAATGCATCCCTTGGGGCATCTCAGGGATTTCATGATGAGGAATTTCCTCATGCTCTTTTCCATGAGTGGGATCTCTTGTTTGCTCCATCCTTTTCTTAGTGATGGGCTTGTCCTCATCAATGAGGATGTCTTCCTCTATGTCAATTCCAGCTGAATTGCAAAGGTGACAAATGAGATAAGGGAAGGCTAACCTTGACAAAGTAGAGGACTTGTCCGCCACCTTATAGAGTCTAGGGATATAAACTCATGAACTTTTACTTCCTCTCCAATCATGATGCTATGGATCATGATAGCCCGGTCTATAGTAACTTCAGACCGGTTGCTAGTGGGAATTATTGAGCGTTGGATGAACTCCAACCATCCCCTAGCCACGGGCTTGAGGTCATGCCTTCTTAGTTGAACCGGCTTTCCTCTTGAATCTTTCTTCCATTGAGTGCCCTCTTCACAAATGTCTATGAGGACTTGGTCCAACCTTTGATCAAAGTTGATCCTTCTAGTGTAGGGGTGTGTATCTCCTTGCATCATGGGCAAGTTGAATGCCAACCTTACATTTTTCGGACTGAAATCTAAGCATTTCCCCCGAACCATTGTAAGCCAATTCTTTGAGTCCGGGTTCACACTTTGATCATGGTTCTTGGTGATCCATGCATTGGCATAGAACTCTTGAACCATTAAGATTCTGACTTGTTGAATGGGGTTGGTGAGGACTTCCCAACCTCTTCTTCGAATCTCATGTCGGATCTCCGGGTATTCACCCTTTTTGAGCTTGAAAGGGACCTCGGGGATCACCTTCTTCTTGGCCACAACTTCATAGAGGTGGTCTTGATACACCCTTGAGATGAATCTCTCCATCTCCTATGACTCAAAGGTGGAAGCTTTTGCCTTCCATTTCCTCTTTCTAGAGGTCTCTCTGACCTTAGGTGCCATAAATGGTTATGGAAAAACAAAAAGCAACGCTTTTACCACACCAAACTTAGAAGGTTTGCTCGTCCTTGAGCAAAAGAAGAAAGAAGAGAGTAGAGGAAGAAGAAATAGAGGAGATTGAGGAGGGTTAGTGTTTCGGCCAAGGGGGAGAAGTAGTATTCAAGATGTGTGAAAATGAAAGGGTGAAGAGTGGTTTATATAGGAGTGGGGAGAGGGTAAGGTTCGGCCATGTATGGGTGGGAATGGAAGAGAAAGTGGTTTGAATTTGAATGGTGAGGTAGGTGGAATTTATGATGGATGGATGTGGATTGGTGAAGGGTTTATGGAGAAGAGGGTAGGATTTGATGGGTAAGGGGTTTTTGGGGAAGAGGTATTGAGGTGATTGGTGAAGGGTATTTGGGGAAGAGTATTATAAAAAGGTGTGAAGAAGAGAGAGAGTGAGTTGAGGTTGGTGGGGATCCTGTGGGGTCCACAGATCCTGAGGTGTCAAGGATTTCTCATCCCTGCACCAATTAGGCTTGCTAAACACCTTTTGCTGCCAATCCTGGCATTAAACAGCAGGTTGCTGCCCATTTATGGCGTTTAACGCCAGCTTCTTTCCCTTTTCTGGCGTTAAACGCCAGTCTGGTGCCCATTTCTGGTGTTAAACGCCCAGAATGGTGCCAGACTGGACGTTTAACACCCATTCTGCTGCCCTTACTGGCGTTTAAATGCCAGTAGGCTTCTCTTCCAGGGTTTGCTATTTTTAATACTATTTTTCATTCTGTTTTTGCTTTTTCAGTTATTTTTGTGACTTCTCATGATCATCAACCTACAGAAAACATAAAATAACAATGAAAAATAGAATTTTAACATAGATAAGTAAAATTGGGTTGCCTCCCAACAACTGCTTCTTTAATGTCAGTAGCTTGGCAGTGGGCTCTCATGGAGCCTCACAGATACTCAGAGCATGATGATGGCCTCTCAACACCAAACTTAGAGTTTGGTTGTGGCCTCCCAACACCAGACTTGGAGTTTGAATGTGGGGGTTTTGTTTGACTCTGTATTGAGAGAAACTTCTCATGCTTCTTCTCCATGGTTACAGAGGGAGATCCTTGAGCTTTAAACATGTGGGAGTCCTCATTCACTTGAAGGACCAATTCTCCTCTGTCAACATCAATCACAGCTTTTGCTGTGGCTAGGAAGGGTCTGTCAAGGATGATGGATTCATCTATACACTTCCCTGTATCTAGGATTATGAAATCAACAGGGATGTAGTGGTCTTCAACCTTTACCAAGACATCCTCTACAAGTCCATAAGCCTGTTTTCTTGAATTGTCTGCCATCTCTAGTGAGATTTTTGCAGCTTGTACCTCAATGATCCCTAGCTTCTCCATTATAGAGAGAGGCATGAGGTTTATGCTTGACCCTAGGTCACACAGAGCCTTCTCAAAGGTCATGGTGCCTATGGTACAAGGTATTGAGAACATTCCAAGATCTTGTCTCTTCAGAGGTAATTTCTACCTAGTCAAGTCATCCAGTTCTTTGGTGAGCAAGGGGGGTTCATCCTCCCAAGTCTCATTACCAAATAGCTTGGCATTTAGCTTCATGATTGCTCCAAGGTACTTAGTAACTTGTTCTTCAGTAACATCTTCATCCTCTTCAGAGGAAGAATACTCATCAGAGCTCTTGAATGGCAAAAGTAAATTCAATGGAATCTCTATGGTCTCAGTGTGAGCCTCAGATTCCCATGGTTCTTCATTAGGAAACTCCTTGGGGGCCAGTGGACGTCCATTGAGGTCTTCCTCAGTGGAAATCACTGCCTCTTCCTCCTCTCTAGGTTCGGCCGTGTGGGTTATGTTGATGGCCTTGCACTCTCCTTTTAGATTCTCTTCTGTATTGCTTGGAAGAGTACTAGGAGGGAGTTTAGTAACTTTCTTACTCAGCTGACCCACTTGTGCCTCTAAATTTCTAATGGAGGACCTTGTTTCAGTCATGAAACTTTGAGTGGTTTTAATTAAATCAGAGACTACAGTTGCTAATTCAAAGTGGTTATGCTTAGAATTCTCTGTTTGTTGCTGAGAAGATGATGGAAAAGGTTTGCCATTGCTAAACCTATTTTTTCCACCATTATTGTTGTTGAAGCCTTGTTGAGGCCTCTGTTGATCCTTCCATGAGAGGTTTGGATGATTTCACCATGAAGGATTATAGGTGTTTTCATAGGATTCTTCCATGTAATTCACCTCTTCCATTGCTGGATTCTCAGGATCATAAGCTTCTTCTTCAGATGCAGCTTCTTTGGTACTGCCTGTTGCTGCTTGCATGCCAGACAGATTCTGAGAAATCATATTGACTTGCTGAGTCAATATTTTGTTCTGAGCCAATATGGCATTCAGAGTATCAATCTCAAGAACGCCTTTCTCCTGATTTGTCCCATTATTCACAGGATTCCTTTCAGAAGTGTACATGAATTGGTTATTTGCAACCATCTCAATGAGTTTCTGAGCTTCTGCAGGCGTCTTCTTCAGATGAAGAGATCCTCCAGTAGAGCTGTCTAATGACATCTTGGACAGTTCAGACTGACCATCATAGAAGATACCTATGATGCTCCATTCTGAAAGCATGTCAGAAGGACACCTTCTGATCAATTGCTTGTATCTTTCCCAAGCTTCATAGAAGGATTCACCTTCCTTCTGTCTGAAGGTTTTGACTAGCTTTTCCCAAGAGTTCATGATTTCTTTAGGTTGTGAATCCAACCATGTTCTAGCTCTGTCTCTTTCAGCAAAGGGAAAGAGCATAAGCTTGTAGACCTTGGGATCAACCCCATTGGTCTTGACAGTGTCACAGATTTGCAAGAATTCAGCTAAGAACTGATGAGGATCTTCCAATGGAAGTCCATGAAACTTGCAATTCTGTTGCATCAGAGAAACTAATTGAGGCTTAAGCTCAAAGTTATTTGCTCCAATGGCAGGGATTGAGATGCTTCTCCCATAGAAGTCGGGAGTAGGTGCAGTAAAGTCACCAAGCACCTTCCTTGCATTGTTGGCATTGTTGTTGTTTTCGGCTGCCATGGCTTCTTCTTGTTTGAAAAGCTCTGTTAGGTTCTATACAAAGAGTTGTACTTTAGCTTCTCTTAGCTTTCTCTTCAAAGTTTTTTCAGGTTCAGGATCAGCTTCAACAAGAATGTCTTTGTCCTTACTCCTACTCATATGAAAGAGAGAGAAGAAGAAAGTATGGAATCCTTTATGTTACAGTATAGAGATTCCTTGAGATGTCAGAGGAAAAGAAGAATAGAAGGAGGAGGTAGAGAAGAGAGAATTCAAACTTATCAAGAGGGATAGAGTTCGAATTGCTGAAAATGGAGAAGTGTTAGTCCTTTAAATAGAAGGATTTGAGAAGAGGGGAAGACTTTTCGAAATTAAAGTAAAAAGATTTTGAAATAATTAAAATAAATTTTGAAAATTTGGTAAATGATTTTCGAAAACTAAGATTGGGAAAGAAATTAAGTGATTTTTGGAAAAGATTTTGAAATTAGAAATCAAAAAGATATGATTGAAAATTAATTTTGAAAAAGATGTGATTGAGAAGATAGGATTGAGAATCAAATTAAAAAGAGAAATTTTTAAAATTAAAGTTGATTACTTGACTAACAGGAAATTAAAAGATATGATTAGGCAAGTAACAACTTGAAAATTTTGAATTAAATCATTAATTGTAGTAAGAATTTTTGAAAATAATAATAATTTAAAAATGGAAAGAAATTGATTTTGAAAAGATATGATTGAAAAGATATGATTTGAAAAAGATTTGATTTTGAAAAATTATGAAAATTTGAAAAAGATTTGAATTAAAAACAAAATCTTCCCTCTAGTGTCCTCCTGGCGTTAAACGCCCAGAATGGCATCCATTCTAGCGTTTAACGCCCAAAATGCTACCTTTTAGGGCGTTTAACGCCCAGCCAGGTACCCTGGCTGGCGTTTAAACGCCAGTTTTCCTTCTTCACTGGGCGTTTTGAACGCCAGCTTTTTTTGTGTAATTCCTCTGCTGAATGTTCTGAATCTTCAATTCTCTGTATTATTGACTTAAAAAGACATAGTTTTGAATTTTTTTTTGAATTTTTAGAGAATAATAACAAAATAAAACTAAATCATGAAGAACTAAGATCAAATAGACAATGCATGCAAGACACCAAACTTAGAAATTTTTATATTAGCAACACTAACAAATTGAGAATGCATATGAGAAACAACTAAACACACAAAACAAGATAATTCAAAGATCAGAGCAAGAAATTCATCAAGAACATCTTGAAGATTTATGAAGAACATAATGCATGTTAGTCTAAGACATGCAATTGACATCAAACTTAAAATTAGACACTAGACAAAAACAAGAAACATAAAATATTTTTTATTTTAAGATTTTATAAATTTTTTTGTGATTTTTCAAAATTATTTGGAAAAGAAAATAAAGGGATTCAAAATTTTTAATAAGAATTCCAGGAATCATGCAATGTTAGTCTAAAACTCCGGTTCAAGAATTAGACATGGCTTACTAGCCAGCCAAGCTTCCAGTGAAAGCTTCGGTCCAAAACACTAGACATGGCCAATGGCCAGCTAAGCTTTAGCAGATCATTACTTTCAACAGAAAAATTGATAGAAATCAACAAGCTCTTGTGATGATAAGTTGAAACCTCGGTCCAAAAGATTAGACATTGCTTCACAACCAGCCAGACTTCAACAAATCATCATGAAACTCTAGAATTCATTCTTAAAATTCTGAAGAACAGAATATGAATTTTTTTTTTGTATTTTTGAAAATTTTTTTTTAGAAAATAAAAAGTAAAAAGCTTAAACATAAAATAAAATTACCTAATCTAAGCAACAAGATGAACCGTCAGTTGTCCAAACTCGAACAATCCCCGGCAACGGCGCCAAAAACTTGGTTGCACGGGGATTGTTTGTTCCCCGGCAACGGTGCCAAAAACTTGGTTCACGAAATTGTGATCATCAATGGTGCCAACAACTTGGTACGCACAATTGTAATCTCAACTCTTTATCACAACTCCGCACAACTAACCAGCAAGTGCACTGGGTCGTCCAAGTAATAAACCTTACGTGAGTAAGGGTCGATCCCACGGAGACTGTCGACTTGAAGCAAGCTATGGTCATCTTGTAAATCTCAGTCAGGCGGATTCAAATGGTTATGGAGGATTGATAATTAAAAGATGAATAAAACATAAAATAAGATAGAGATACTTATGTAATTCATTGGTAGGAATTTCAAATAAGCGTACGGAGATGCTTTGTTCCTTCTTAACTTCTGCTTTCCTATTGCCTTCTTCCAATCATTCATACTCCTTTCCATGGCAAGCTGTATATTGGGCATCACCGTTGTCAATGGCTACTTCCCATCCTCTCAGTGAAAATGGTCCAAATACGCTGTCACCGCACGGCAAATCAGCTGTTGGTTCTCGATCATGTTGGAATAGGATCCATTGATCCTTTTGCGTCTGTCACTATGCCCAACACTCGCGAGTTTGAAGCTCGTCACAGTCATCCCTTCCCAGATCCTACTCGGAATACCACAGACAAGGTTTAGACTTTCCGGATATTAAGAATGACCGCTAATGATTCTAGCCTATACCACGAAGGTTCTAATCTTAGATTAGAAACCCAAGAGATACATATTCAAGCTTGATTGCATGTAGAACAGAAGTGTTTGTCAGGCACGCGTTCATAGGTGAGAATGGTGATAAGTGTCACGGATCATCACATTCATCATGTTGAAGAACGAATGGATATCTTAGAACAGAAATAGGCTTGAGTTGAATAGAAAAATAATAGTACTTTGCATTAATTCATGAGGAACAGCAGAGCTCTACACCTTAATCTATGGTGTGTAGAAACTCCACCGTTGAAAATACATAAGTGAAAATAGTCTAAGCATGGCCGAATGGCCAGCCTCAAAGATCTAAGGACTAAATGTCCACCAATTCCCTGAAATACAATAGTAAAAGGTCCTATATATAGAGAACTAGTAGCCTAGGGTTACAGAAATAAGTAAATGATACAGAAATCCACTTCCGGGCCCACTTGGTATGTGCTTGGACTGAGCATTGAAGCTTTAACATGTAGAGACTTTTCTTGGAGTTAAACGCCAGCTTTTGTGCCAGTTCGGGCATTTAACTCTAGCTTTTATGCCAGTTCTGGTGTTTTGACGCCAGAATTTTTATGCTGACTTAGAACGCCGGTTTGGGCCATCAAATCTCGAGCAAAGTATGGACTATTATATATTTCTGGAAAGCCCAGGATGTCTACTTTCCAACGCAATTGAGAGCTTGCCAATTGAGTTTCTGTAACTCCAGAAAATACACTTCGAGTGCAGGGAGGTCAGAATCCAACAGCATCTGCAGTCCTTTTTCAGCCTCTGAATCAAATTTTTGCTCAGGTCCCTCAATTTCAGCCAAAAAATACCTGAAATCACAGAAAATCACACAAACTCATAGTAAAGTCCAGAAATGTGATTTTTATTTAAAAACTAATAAAAACATAATAAAAATTAACTAAAATATATTAAAAACATGCTAAAAACAATGCCAGAAAGCGTATAAATTATCCGCTCATCATCTATGCATACTCGCCAAGAGTTTTGCATCCGTGTTGCTATAAGCTCCCCGATTTCATTCTTGATTGTGGTTACCCCAGATTTCTTTGGCACAACTTGAATGGGACTCACCCATTCACTATCTGAAATGGGGTAGATGATGTCCGCCTCGAGTAACCGGGTTACCTCCTTCTTGACAACCTCTAAAATGGTAGGATTCAATCGTCTTTGAGGTTGTCTCACGGGTCTAGCTGCTTCCTCTAAGAAGATCCGGTGCTCACACACTTGGGGACTTATCCCCACTAGATCTGCCAAGCTCCACCCTATTGCCCTTTTGTTCCTCCTCAAAACACATAGCAACTTCTCTTCTTGTTGAGGATTTAGTTCCCTTGCAACAAAACCGGGAAGTTGTGGGCTTCATCAAGGTATGAGTACTTTAGGTGGGGTGGTAGTGGCTTTAATTCAAGCTTTTGCTCTTGACTCGACACTTGAACTTCTTCACTTGGGTCTTCACTATTTTCTTCAATCATATGTTTCTCATCTAACTTTGCATAATGCACTTTGGCCACAATGTTGTCAATTAAGTCACACTGGAATATGGAGTGGTTCTCCGGTGGGTGCTTCATTGCTTCTTCTAAGCTAAAACTTACGAGTCTCCCATCTATTTCAAATTAGTAGGTTCCCGAATGGGCATCCAACTTGAATCTAGAGGTCCTCAAAAATGGCCTCCCAAGTAGGATAGATGATGTCCTTTCGGATTCACTTGGTGGCATCTCAAGGATATGAAAATCAATTGGAAATACCAAACCCTTTATGTTGACCAACATATCTTCTGAAATACCCGTCACGGTTATTATGCTCTTGTCCGCCAAGACAAACCTAGCTGCCGACCGCTTCAATGGTGGGAGCTTCAATATATGATAAACGGAAAGAGGCATAATGCTAACGCATGCACCAAGGTCACACATACAATAAATGAATTGGACTCCGTCAATGATACAAGAGACTAAGCAAGGGCCCGGATCAACACACTTTTCTGCGATAGTTCCCATCAAAGCCGAAATAGAACTCCCCAATAGAATGGTTTCTAACTCATGGATTCTATCTTTGTTCATACACAAGTCCTTAAGAAACTTCGCATATTTAGGCACTTGATGTATAGCATCAAAGAGAGGGATAGTTACCTCCACTTTCTTGAACATCTCTACCATTTTTGGGTCAAGTTCTACATGCTTCTTGGTCCTTCTTGCCAATGTAGGAAATAGAATTGGTTGAGCCACTTCTTCCAAGACTTGCTCCTTTCTAGGGACTTCACTCCTTGGTTGAGGGTCTTCATCTTCAACTATCTCATGTGTTTCCTCCTCCTCTTCTATTTCTTCTATCTCAACCCTATCATCCTCTTGAGCAACTATCATTGGACTAGGTGCCTTTGAATCCCTCTCTTTTAATTGAGTTCCGGACCTCAAGGCTATGGCGTTGATGCCACTCTTGGGGTTGGGTAGAGGTTGAGAAGGTGTGGCACTAGAGTTTGGAGCTTGAGGAGTGGAGGTAGAAGGTGGCTCCATGCGAGCAATGAGAGCTTGGAGGATGGAAGTGAGGCCATTAAGACTTGAGTTGAGTGTATTTTGGAGTTCTTTTTGCCCTTGGAGTATGGTCCGGAGTGTCTCATCTTGATTTGAAGAAGTGGAAGGGTAGGTGATTTGTGGTGCTTGTGATTGGTTGGGTGGAAGTGGTTGCCTATGAGGTGGTATGTAGGTTTGGTAGTTTCTTCCTTGGTTTGGTTATTAATTTGGAGGGTTTTGTGAGTATCGGTTTTGTGGATTGTTGGTGTTCCATATTTGGTTGCTTCCATTGTCCCTACCTCCTTGTTGATAATTGTCCCGCCAACCTTGGTTGGAGCTATCCCTCCAACCTTGATTAGAGTTGTTACTTCCTTGACTATAATTGCCTCCTTGTTGGGGGTACCCTTGGTTAAAATTGCTCCCTTGTGAATGGTATCCTTGATTAAGGCGATCATAGAAGTTGTGGGTAGCCGTTAGAGTGTTATCTTCTTGTAGACTTAGAGATTCATCCGTATAGTGGGAGTAGCATAAGCAAATACCGCATACTTTTTGGGAGACCAATTGTTGGCTTTGTTGGTGTTGAGGAGATGGTGGAGGTTGTTGTTGATTCACTTGGAGTTGCTTTAGAAGACTTGTCATCTCACACAAGGTCTTGGTAAGGGTGGTGGTCTCACCACTAGAAGAGACTTCATTCACGGCCTTTGGACAGTTGATTCTCCATCTAGCATGTTAAGTGGATTCGGCCAAGTCAGTAATGAGTTGCCATGCCTCCTCCGCCATCCTATACTTTGACAAAGAACCGTTGCTTGAGGCATCCAATAGATTCTTATCTTGCTCTCTCATGCCTTGGAACACGTAGCTAAGCAATACTTGAGTGTCAATCATGTGGTTGGGACATGAGTCAAGAAGTTTGCGAAACCGCTCCCAATATTCATATAGGGTTTCCATCTCGCCTTGTACAATACATGAGATCTCCTTCCTTGGCTTGTCCGTCATTTCTATGGGCATGAATTTATCAAGGAATTCTCTTCTAAGCAAGTCCCAATCGGAGACAACATCACTAGGTAAGGTATAAAACCACTCCTTGGCTCTTCCCTCAAGAGAGAAAGGGAAGGCAAATAACCATATAGCCACTTTATCGGATCCTTCCCGCCTAGTGGTCGAGCATACACCATGAAAGTCCTTAAGGTGTCTAATTGGATCTTGTGCGAGAAGTCCATGGAACTTTGGTAGAAGATTGATGAGAGTGATCTTGAGTTCAAAGTTTGCATTCAAGTTGGGATAAAGCACATGAAGAGGTTGGAGAACAAAGTCCGGTGCACCCGCTTCCTTGAGAGTAACTCTCCTTGGAGCAGCCATATTGTCAACACCTATATCAAAAGAAGAACTATTAGTAGTATCAACGGAAGAGTAATTGGTGCCTTCTTAGGATGACGAGTCGGAATCCACCTCGGATATGGTCGGTGAATTGGTAAAATCCTTTTCACCTTCCTCAAAGGTCAACCGCCTCCGAGCTTGCCTAATATGAAGCAAAGTTCTTTCAACTTCCGAATCAAATGGTGCTAAGCTCGGATTCGGTAGTGAACGCGTCATACAATGAAGGAGATAAGAAACTCATGACATCAAATGGTACTTAAGCAAAGATTAATCCTAACTAACAATCAACCAAACAAACAATCAAGAGAGAGATGCAAGTATCCACATATTAACATATTTACACTAACCAATAGAATGGCACACATAAGCAATTCCCCGGCAACGACGCCATTTGATGGACGAAATATTCTTATGCCAGATTAGAAATTTGGAATGAATCCAATCGTGAGTATAGTCTAACCGACACGCAAATATCGCATCAAACAATTCTAAAATCTATGACCAAGAGTGTTAATCCTGGGTCGTTCTCCCTAGGAATTGCCTTAGAATGCACATCATTGATTAGGAAGTCTTTTGTGATTTTGAGAGTTGGTGCAAGAATTCAAACTAACAAAAGTAAACGACAATTAATTGAGATAAAAGCCTTGGCCAAGGGTGAGTATTGGAAGTTCCATCATTGTAGTTTCCTTCAATTGTGATAAGAATTAATTATTGCTTCACTTAGTTAACCCCCTAATAATGGAGGAAAGTCAAGTGAGAGTAACTAACTTGAATCACAAGTCCTAGCCTAACCCTAGGGAAGTCTAGCTTTAGGGCACGCCAAATCAATTAGCAATTCTCAATTCCTAATCAACAATTGATATCCACTGCTCAACTGTCTCCAATAATTCAACCCCTAAGCCAAGTAAAAGAAATCTACTCCATACCTAAGGTTGTCATTTTCACAAACAATTGGTAGGCAATCAAAGAAGACATGATGAACTTGATAGAAAAGAGTTGAATTAAAGCTATCTAATTCAAGCAATCATCAACAATCAAGCAATTGAATGAAATTCCTCAATTCATTAACCAAAATTCAAAGTAACAAAGTCACAAATCTAGATCCAAGAGATTGAATCAAAGGAACACTAATTGAGAGTAGAAGAAGAGTAGATCTACAACTTGTATCAAAGTAAAAGTGAATTAGCAATGGATTTCACCAAGAAATCAAAGCTGAATTGCAATGGAGAAGGCAAAATCCTAGAAAGAAGTTGGAGTTTCTCTCTCTAAAAGCCAAAATGTAACTAACTACCCAAAATATCTAGAATTATGTCTAATTATCTCAATCTCCTTAATCCTTGGTCTTCTTATGCTCTTCCCGCCAGAATTCTGCCCCAAAACAGGGTCTTCCCTTGCATGAAATCGCTGGTCACGTTTTCTTCTAAAAAATCACGTGCGGCTATCGGCGCGTACGCGCACAGTGCGCGTACGCGCCCCTGGGGCTTTTTGCGAGTGTGCGCACAGGCGCGCAGTGCGCGCGCGCATCCAAGGATTTCTAGCCGAGCCATGTAAATGCACCGGCTTCTCGTTCGGTTCCACTGCGCCGGCTCTGGGGGTGCACATCCGCGCGTACGCGTACGGTGCGCGTACGCGCCCATGTCCAAATTCCAAAACTCTAGTTTATCCCATGCTCCTTCCATTCATGCATGCTTCCTTCAACCTTCTTAGCCATTTTTGCCCTATAACTTCTAAAACCACTTAACAAACGGGTCACGGCATCGAATGGTAATAGAGGGGGGTTACAACATATCAATTTTAATGCAAAAGAAGCATGTTTTCATCTATGAGGCAAAATTAGGAAAGGAACGCAAAATCATGCATTTTTATATGAATAAGTATTGAAGATCATTGATAAAACCCTCAAAATCTATACATGATAAACCTTAAAAAGGGGTTTATCAAGTGATACGCACAAAACTTGTCTCTCAACAAATTTTCTTCGGCAAGTGTACCGAATTTGTCGTCAAGTAAAAAATCACAATAGAGTGAGGTCGAATCCCACAGAGATTGATTGATCAAGCAACATTAATTAGAGGAATGTTCTAGTTGAGCGAACCAGAATTTGATTTGAGATTTGCAGAAAATTAAATGGCGGGAAAGTAAATAGCAGAAACAGTAAATGCTAGAAATGAAGAGCTGAATGTAAATGGCGGAAAGTAAATTGCAGAATCTTAAACGGGAATGGGGTAATTGCTCATAAAAGTAAATGGTAGAAATTAAAGAGAATGGGTAATATCAGAAATGGGGAGTTCATTGGGCTCAAAAGATGTTGCATTCTCCGGATCAAGTTCATTTTCATCTCTTCCTCAATCAATGCATTCATTGATCTCCTTGGCAATCTTAAGTGATCGAATTCCAATTTCTTGGTAATTCAATCTCTCAAATCTTGATCAATAGCCAATTCCTTGGTCAATTGCTCATGAGAAGAGATGAAGTATGGTCACTGATTATACCACATGCATTTCCCAAATCAAGTGTTGGTAGGATTATAGTCACATATCCATCCAAACCCAATTTGGTCCAGCATGAGAAAGCATTTCTAGCATGATCTCTTCATTCCTCTTTCAAGGTTCAGAAGAAATCCAAGTATGAATAGCTTCTTTTCCAAGATAACTACCCAATTGGATGAAGATCGAAAGCTTTCAAGTAAAATCAAGAAAAAAGATAGAAGAAGGAGAATGAAAACTAATATTGATCCATCAAATTACAACAGAGCTCCCTAACCCAATGAAAGGGGTTTAGTTGTTCATAGCTCTGGAAAATGAAAACCAAGATGGAGAATACATGATGAAAGTAAAACTAAAAGTGCAGAGAAAGTAAAATACAGAGAGTAGTTCTATGCCAAAAGCTCCCTAAAGTTTCCAATTTTCTAAATTAATTCAAAGCTACTCCTATATATACTACTCTTCTGATCTTCTAGTTGGCTCTTCAAGTCTTGGGTATGGGCCTCTGAATCTTGAGTTTGAAGCAGTTATCCCTTTTCCTTGGGCTTAGCTTTGCTTGCAGAGAGAAAAGGAGAAGTACGCAGGGACTTTGGCTTAGGACGTTAGTGGTGTCAACGTTAAGTGAAAGTGTGGGTTCGAGAACGTTAGTGACAATCACCTTTTTCACTAACGTTTCTAACCCAAATATGATCACGTTGCCTTCAACGTTAGTGGCACTAACGTGACCACTAACTTTGCCTCTTGGTCCTTCGCACACGTTATTGGGACTTACCTTTCCCAATAACGTGGAGAGTCCTCCCTTGTCCCTACGTTAGAGTCCACGTTAACTAGGTTAACGTGGCTTCTAACGTAGTAATGCCAATTCTTCGAGAACGTTAGTGACACTTACCTTTGTCACTAACGTTCCAATATGCCCCTATTTCCCATGTTAGAGTCTATGTTAACTAAGTTAACGTGGCTTCTAACGTAGTCATGCTAGCCATCTCCAACGTTAGTGACAAAGGTGAGTGTCACTAACGTTGGCTCATCATCTCTTTATCCACGTTAGCTCCCACATTAACTAAGTTAACGTGGGAGTTAACGTTGCTCATGGTGGCTCTTGGTGGTTCACCCCAACGTTAGTGACAAAGGTAAGTGTCACTAACGTTGGCTATCAATTGCTCTCTCCATGTTAGCTTCCACGTTAACTAAGTTAACGTGGGAGTTAACGTGGCTTATGGAGGCTTGGCCAACGTTAGTAACAAAGGTGAATGTCACTAACGTTGGCTTCTCTTTTGCTTCTTAACGTTAGAGTCCACGTTAACTAAGTTAACGTGGCTCTTAACGTGGCCACTTATGAGATTGGCCAACGTTAGTGACAAAGGAGAGTGTCACTAACGTTGGCCTTGTTGTCTTCTTCCACGTTAGAGTTCACGTTAACTTAGTTAACGTGACTCTTAACGTGGGCTTATGATGGCTTCGAGGGCGTTATTAGCGATTACCTTTCTCATTAACTTTGCAAGTTAGCACCCATTCCACGTTAGAGGTCACGTTAGTGGGGCTAACGTGACTGCTAATGTGGTTCTTCTTTGCTTCCTTTGTCCTGAAATCAAGCAACAAAGTGCATCAAATTTCTAGTCCAATTCATGAGTCATGTATCATTCAATTTGTTATATAATTCATGCAAAAATTCTCATGAAATCATGTAAAGTGCACAATGTATGCTTGAATCAAGATGTAAGTGAATATCTACCCAAAACTAGCTTAGTTTCTAAGAAAATGCATGAAACTACCTTAAAAACAGTAAAGAAAAGGTCATGAATCTGGCCAAAATGCCCTGGCATCACAACACCAAACTTAAAGCTTGCTTGTCCCTAAGCAAGTACTGGAACAAGAGAATGATGAATGAAATGCCAAGAGAAATGAGTCATTCTTGTGGAAGTCATGTTCCTGGTTTTATGGTGGTTTCATGCATAGAAACTTAGGTTCATTCCTTCACTGGCTTTCAGACCTTTATCATGTTCTAGAATACTCACTTGATTGCATCCCATGAGACTTTTATTCATTGATCCTTTTGTTGTCATTTCAAGGCTTATTTCTGTTCTTAGGCTAAGTGCTCTGTAAGGGGGCAACTCTTTAGAATAAGCTTTCAGCCAACACTCCCGAACCAGTTGGTTCAAGGTGCTAGGTGTTGAAGCACCCCTAAGGACTTACTTCCTCAAGCTCTACCCCATACATACACACCACAGGCACATAGTTTGTTTATTTTCTTTCCTTGAGATCTTGGTGTCCAGCACCTCTTTGGGCTACTAAATGTTCTGTAGCAAAGATTGCTCTTGATAGCGGACTTTCAGCTGATAATCCCGGGTTAGTTAACCCAAGTTACCAGGTGATAAAGCACCCCTGAGAGCTTAGTAATCCAAGCAGATCCTTGGTACAGGAACACCACAGACACATCCCTCAAGACTCAAACCCTTGGTGCCTAGCCTCTTTTCTTGCTATTTTTCTTTTATTCTTCAACTTTGATTGTTCTTTCCCTTTTTCTTATTCGGATCTTGTTATTTAGCTAGTCTCATGGGGTGTGTTCAAGCATATGATTCATGACAAATAGTTGTCTTCCCACCTTGTAGTTGAACCAACTTAGCTAACTTATGACCACACCACAGACTCAGGAACTTACTTCATAGTATGAACTCCACTCTGGTCTTTTATAAAACACTCATTCTCTTTTCATTTGATTCAAAAGGACAAGCATACAAGGAAGTAAGGAAATGATGTAGTAATGACATTCAGACTAGCAATCCTAAACCTAAGCAATGAAAAACTTAAAAGACAGAATTTAAAAGGGTTCCAACTAACGAGTAACTATTAATCAAAAGTGCATTCGGACTTCCAACTTTCAATCATTCTAAGTACATGGAATTAAGTAACAATACAACCTTCGGGTGATGGTTTCTAGTTGCCCTCTTTTTGTCATCATCCTAGTCTTTGCTACCTAATTTTCTTGGGTGAAGATGCACCATTTCCTCATAAGATTTCTGCAAAGTTATTGGAAGTTGCTTGCTCCCAAAGCACTTGAGAAATAGTTAGCTTGCATGTATGCTTGTGACTTCTGAACTTAATTTGGTGTGTGAACACCAAACTTAGTTCTTTGCCCAGTACAAAACCTTGCATATATGCAGAGAACCTCATATCTTGTTATTAACAAAACAATTATTAACTAAAGTCTAACTACATCTAAGTGGTTTCCCTTGATTGGTTGGAGCTAGCAATGTGCTTTGGGAGTGGAGTGTGATTCTATCTAAGATCCTTTGGTGGAACACCAAACTTAGAATTACACTTTCACTTTTGGATTGTTTTGGGTGTGGAACACCAAACTTAGCTCCTCGCAATACATGGGAAACAACTTGTGACCTTTATTGAAATAAAGATGAAAAGGAAACTACCTGAGGTTGGGTTGCCTCCCAACAGAGCGCTCTTTTATCGTCGCTAGCTCGACGATTCCTCAATTACTTGAGATGATACTTTACTCTGGGGTTTTCTCCCATGTTGCCCATATAATGTTTGAGTCTTTGTTCGTTCACAGTCGAGCTCATAGAAAGCAGTTTTGAATCTCTTCTCATCAAAAGGGATGCTCTCTATTGGTTCCTTCCTCTTTTGCCTCTTGGAGCTTGATGCTGCCATGAATTTGAGTTGCTGTGTGAAGAGAGTGGAGGGTACGGATAGATGAGGAATTTGGTTGGTTAGGACAAGGTGTGATGAAGGAATTTGGATGCCAAAGGTGTGAAGTTTGAGAAATAGCACTTTGGGTGTAAAGGGGAAGTACGGAGTAGGATTCACTTATATAGGGAAGTGAGGAGGAGATGAAAGGTGTGGATTGATGGGGTTGGTGTATGATGAACGGATGGGATTTTGTATGGAATAAGCACAAGGATTACCAACTTTATGATGGGGTTGGTTTAGTTTCCAAGTTTGTTCTTCTTCCAATGTTGCATGGCAACCATTCCCAATGCATCCCCCTTGATACACGTGTGAAATATTCTCCTTTTGTGTTATCCGAACCTTTCTCATTTAATTGTCCAATCAATCCCCTTCAATGCTCCTTTCCCTTTTCCTATAAAAATAAAATAAGAAAAATTAATATCATTGAGAAATTAAACTTTAAGGCTAGAATAATAAAGAAAAAGAACTATATTGTTTATTCATGAACACCAACTAACTAACTAACTGTGTATCCTTATATGCACATTGGTGGCACCTTGGGTGACACCAAACTTAGTTTTTAGCACTGTGATGAAAAATTTTTGTTCAAGGCTCCAAGACTGGCATGCTCTGAGTTGCATTCATGCTCCCTTGGCATGCATCACAACACCAAACTTATTCTTCACTATATACTGCATAATAAGGATTTCACCAAGTGTTTGTCAAGTTTGGGTTAGAATTCATGAATATTGACTTATTCACTATTTTCTAAAAGCATATAAAACATGGGTTGCCTCCCATGAAGCGCTTCTTTAGCGTCACTAGCTTGACGTTTCTCCTTCATCAGGGAGGTTGATAATGCTTCAAGTCCTCCCCTCTTGCTGTGGACCTATATCCATTGGTTGTATCAATGATCTCTACATGTTCCAAGGAGAGAACTCTGTTGATAGTGAAGACCTTAGGTAACTGAGATGGTACAGTGGGGAGATCAGGGGGGATATCTGGGAAGTAAGCTGAGATCACTTTATCCCCTGGAGAGAAGTCTTCGGTAGGGATCTTCTTGTTCCTCCACCTCCTTGGTATCCTCTTCTTTGTTCCTTTGTCTGGTGCCTTGCTCTTTGTGGCCTCTTCTTCTAAGGAAATTTTGTTGCTGCCCTCATATGCCTCTGGTGGTTTATGTTCCTCCAGTTTTTCCTTGAGCTGTGACAACTGCTTATTTACTTGTTCATCAACCAAGGGGATCTCCAGATGTGCTTGTTGTTCTTCAGTACTTGTCTCTTCCTTCAGTGTCTCACTGTGATCTTTCCTTAGTTCCTTGTTCTCTTGATCTGTTTCTTGTGAGAGTTTAAAGACATTAAAGCTGAGTTGTTCATCATGGATCCTCAAAATTAGCTCCCCTCGCTCCACATCTATGAGTGCTCTGGCTGTAGCTAGGAATGGTCTTCCCAATATGATTGGGTGAGTGTGACTCTCTTCCATGTCCAATATGACAAAGTCTGTTGGGAGGAAGTATTTCCCAACCTTTACCAACACATTTTCCACCACTCCTATTGCTTGTTTTTGAGTTTTATCAGCAAGCCTGATGACTACATCTGTGGGCATTATCTCATTGATCTCCAGCCTCTTCATAAGGGATAAAGGGCATTGAGTTGATGCTTGCTCCCTGGTGCGCAGAAATTGTGATTACACTTTGATTATGTAAAATTCATCGCTCTTTCTTTCCCTGGTAATGGCGCCAAAAACATGATGCCAATACCATGGTTCACAACTTCGCACAACTAACCAGCAAGTGCACTGGGTCATCCAAGTAATACCTTACGTGAGTAAGGGTCGAATCCCACGGAGATTGTTGGTATGAAGCAAGCTATGGTCACCTTGTAAATCTCAGTCAGGCAGATATAAAATAGTAATGAGGTTTTTGAAATTAATTAATAAAATAGGGATAGAAATACTTATGTAAATCACTGGTGAGAATTTCAGATAAGCGAATAGAGATGCTTTCGTTCCTCTGAACCTCTGCTTTCCTGCTATCTTCATCCAATCAGTCTTACTCCTTTCCATGGCTGGCTTTATGTGATACATCACCATTGTCAATGGCTACTTTCGGTCTTCTCTCGGGAAAATGATCCAAATGCCCTGTCACGGCACGGCTAATCGTCTGGAGGCATCACCCTTGTCAATGGTTTCATCCTATCCTCTCAGTGAAAATGGTCATCGCACCCTGTCACAGCACGGCTATTCATCTGTCGGTTCTCGATCATGCTGGAATAGGATTTACAATCCTTTTGCGTCTATCACTACGCCCAGCAATCGCGAGTTTAAAGCTCGTCGCAGTCATTCAATCATTGAATCCTACTTGGAATACCACAGACAAGGTTTAGACCTTCCGGATTCTCTTGAATGCTGCCATCATTCTAGCTTACACCACAAAGATTCCGATTAAGAGATCTAAGAGATACTCATTCAGTCAAAGGTAGAACGGAAGTGGTTGTCAGGCACGCGTTCATAGGGAATGATGATGATTGTCACATTCATCACATTCAGGTTGAAGAGCAAATGAATATCTTAGAAGCGAAATAAGATGAATTGAATAGAAAACAGTAGTACTTTGCATTAATCCTTGAGGAATAGCAGAGCTCCACACCTTAATCTATGGAGTGCAGAAACTCTACCGTTGAAAATACATAAGTGATAATGGAGTTCATTGGTCTCGGCCCCAGAGGGGAACCGGAGTAACCAAGACTTTGAATACAATGATAAAAAGTTCTATTTATAATAAACTAGCTACTAGGGTTTACAGAAGTAAGTAATTGATGCATAAATCCACTTCCGGGGCCCACTTGGTGTGTGCTTGGGCTGAGCTTTAACTTTCCACGTGCAGAGGCCATTTGTGGAGTTGAACGCCAGGTTTTGATCCATTTCTGGCATTCAACTCTGGTTTTTGATCCCTTTCTGGCGCTGAACTCCAGAATTGGGCAGAGAGCTGGCGTTGAACGCCAGTTTGCGTCATCTAAACTTGAGCAAAATATGGACTATTATACATTGCTGGAAAGCTCTGGGTGTCTACTTTCCAACGCAATTGGAAGCGCGCCATTTCGAGTTATGTAGCTCCAGAAAATCCACTTTGCGTGCAGGGAGGTCAGAATCCAACAGCATCAGCAGTCCTTCTTCAACCTCTGAATCTGATTTTTGCTCAAGTCCCTCAATTTCAGCCAGAAAATACCTGAAATCACAGAAAAACACACAAACTCATAGTAAAGTCCAGAAATGTGAATTTAGCATAAAAACTAATGAAAACATCCCTAAAAATAACTAGATCCTACTAAAAACATACTAAAAACAATGTCAAAAAGCATATAAATTATCCGCTCATCACAACACCAAACTTAAATTGTTGCTTGTCCCCAAGCAACTGAAAATCAAATAGGATAAAAAGAAGAGAATATACTATAAATTCCAAACTATCAATGAAACATAGCTTCAATCATATGAGCGGGACTTATAGCTTTTTGCCTCTTGAATAGTTTTGGCATCTCACTTTATCCATGGAGGTTCAGAATGATTGGCATCTATAGGAACTCAGAGTTCAGATAGTGTTATTGACTCTCCTAGTTCAGTATGATGATTCTTGAACACAGCTTCTTTATGAGTCTTGGCCGTGGCCCTAAGCACTTTGTTTTCCAGTATTACCACCGGATACATAAATGCCACAGACACATAACTGGGTGAACCTTTTCAGATTGTGACTCAGCTTTGCTAAAGTCCCCAATTAGAGGTGTCCAGGGTTCTTAAGCACACTCTTTTTTTTTTTTGCTTTGGACCTTGACTTTAACCGCTCAGTCTCAAGTTTTCACTTAACACCTTCACGCCACAAGCACATGGTTAGGGACAGCTTGGTTTAGCCGCTTAGACCAGGATTTTATTCCTTTATCTGCTTGCTTTTGCTTTTTCTTTCTTCTTTTTTTTTTCGCCTATATTTTTTTTTCTGCAAGCTTTGTTCTTTGCTGCTTTTTCTTGCTTCAAGAATCATTTTTATGATTTTTCAGATTATCAAATAACATGTCTCCTTGTCATCATTCTTTCAAGAGCCAACATATTTAACATTCTTAAACAACAACTTCAAAAGACATATGCACTGTTCAAGCATACATTCAGAAAACAAGAAGCATTGTCACCACATCAATATAATTAAGCTAAGTTCAAGGATAAATTCAAAACTCATGTACTTCTTGTTCTTTTGAATTAAAACATTTTTCATTTAAGAGAGGTGATGGATTCATAGGACATTCATAACTTTAAGACATAGTTACTAACTACTAATGATCATGTAATGAAGACACAAACATAGATAAGCACATAACATAGAAAACGAAAAACAGAGAAAGTAAGAACAAGGAATGAGTCCACCTTAGTGATGGTGGCGTTTCCTCCTTAAGGAACCAATGATGTCTTTGAGCTCTTCTATGTCTCTTCCTTGTCTTTGTTGCTCCTCCCTCATTGCTTTTTGATCTTCTCTTATTTCATGGAGCATGATGGAGTGCTCTTGATGTTCCACCCTTAATTGTCCCATGTTGGCACTTAATTCTACTAGGGAAGTGTTGATTTGCTCCCAATAGTTTTGTGGAGGAAGATGCATTTGAGGCATCTCCGGGATCTCATGGTGATGAGCTTCCTGCGCCTCTTGAGCTTCATGAATGGGCTCTCTTGCTTGCTCAATCTTTTTCTTAGTGATGGGCTTCTCTTCCTTAATAGGAATGTCTCCTTCTATGAAAGCTCCAGCTGAGTAGCATAGATGGCAGATAGGATGAGGAAAAGCTAGCCTTACCATGGGGGATGACTTTTCGGCTATTTTGTAGAGTTCATTAGAGATGACTTCATGAACTTCTATTTCCTCTTCAATCGTGATGCTATGAATCATGATGGCCCGATCCACAGTAACTTCAGATCGGTTGCTAGTGGGAATGATTGAGCATTGAAAGAACTCCAACCATCCTCTAGCCACAGGCTTGAGGTCCAATCTTCTTAGTTGAACCGGCTTGCCTTTGGAGTCAATCTTCCATTGAGCTCCTTCCACACATATGTCCATAAGGACTTGGTCCAACCTTTGATTAAAGTTGACCCTTCTAGTGTAGGGGCGTTCATCTCCTTGAATCATAGGCAAGTTAAACGCCAACCTCACATTTTCCGGACTAAAATCTAAGTATTTCCCCCGAACCATTGTAACATAGTTCTTTGGATCCGGGTTCTTACTTTGATCATGGTTCTTGGTGATCCATGCATTGGCATAGAACTCTTGAACCATTAGGATGCCGACTTGTTGGATGGGATTTGTTAGAACTTCCCAACCTCTTCTTTGAATTTCATGTCGGATCTCCGGATACTCATTTCTTTTGAGTTTGAAAGGGACCTCGGGGATCACCTTCTTCTTGGCCACAACATCATAGAAGTGGTTTTGATGGGCTTTGGAGATGAACCTTTCCATCTCCCATGACTCGGAGGTGGAAGCTTTTGTCTTCCCCTTCCCCTTTCTAGAGGATTCTCCGGTCTTAAGTGCCATCAATGGTAATGGAAAAACAAAAAGCTTATGCTTTTACCACACCAAACTTAGAATATTGCTCACCCTCGAGCAATAAAAGAAATAATAGAGGAAAAAGAAGAAGAAAATATGGAGAAGAGGGCTGAAGTGTGTTTCGGCCAAGTAGAAAGGAGAGGGTTGTGTTGTGTGAAAATGAGGAAGAATGGAGGGCTATATATAGGGGAGGGAGGGGGGTTAAGGTTCGGCCATTTAGGGTGGGTTTGGGTGGGAAATTGGTTTTGAATTTTGAAGGTAGTGGAGTTTATGAGGTAGGTTTATGGGGACGAGTGGATGGTTGTGAGTGGTGAAGAGGTGATGGGGAAGAGAGATTGAGGTGATTGGTGAAGGGTTTTTCGGGAAGAGTGTTTATGGGATTTTGTGAAAGAGGGGTGAGAAGATGTGAGTAGAGGTAGGTGGGGATCCTGTGGGGTCCACAGATCCTGAGATGATCCTGTGGGGTCCACAGATCCTGAGATGATCCTGTGGGGTCCACAGATCTTGAGGTGTCAAGGCATTTACATCCCTGCACCAATTTAGGCATGCAAAATGCCCTTGCACACAACTCTGGGCGTTCAGCGCCAGGTTGGTGCCCATTTTGGGCGTTCAACGCCCATTTACTAGCCATTTCTGGCGTTGAACGCCAGAACCATGCTTGTTCTGGGCGTTCAGCGCCAGGATGCTGCCCATTTTGGGCGTTCAGCGCCAGAACATGCTCTGTTCTAGCGTTGAACGCCAGACAGGTGCTTCCTCCAGGGTGTGATTTTTCTTCTGCTGTTTTTGATTCCGTTTTCAATTTTTATATTTATTTTGTGACTCCACATGATCATGGACCTACAAAGAGATATAACTAAGAAAAAAAATAGAGTTAGATAAATAGAAATTGGGTTGCCTCCCAACAAGCGCTTCTTTAATGTCAATAGCTTGACAGTGGGCTCTCATGGAGCCTCATAGATGTTCAGAGCTTTGTTGAGACTCTCCAACACCAAACTTAGAGTTTGGATATGGGAGTTCAACACCAAACTTAGAGTTTGGCTGTGGGGGCTTTGTTTGACTCTGCTTTGAGAGAAGCTTTATATGCTTCCTCTCCATGGATGCAGAGAGAGATCCTTGAGTTGTAAACACAAGGTTGTCCTCATTCAATTGAAGGATTAATTCTCCTCTGTCCACATCAATCACAGCTCTTGCTGTGGCTAGGAAAGGTCTTCCTAGGATGATGGATTCATCCTCTTCCTTCCCAATATCTAAGAATATGAAATCAGCAGGGATGTAAAGGCCTTCAACCTTTACTAACACGTCCTCTACTTGTCCATAAGCCTATTTTCTGGAATTATCTGCCATCTCTAATGAGATTTTAGCAGCTTGCACCCCATAGATTCCTAGTTTCTCTATTTCAGAGAGGGGCATGAGGTTTATCCCTGAACCAAGGTCACACAGAGCCTTAAAGATCATGGTGCCTATAGTACAAGGTATTATGAACTTTCCAGGATCCTGTCTCTTCTGAGGCAATGTCAGTTGATCCAGATCACTTAGTTCATTGATGAACAAGGGAGGTTCAACTTCCCAAGTATCAATGCCAAATAATTTGGCATTTAGCTTCATGATTGCACCAAGAAACTTGGCTGTTTGCTCTTCAGTAACATCCTCATTCTCTTCAGAAGAGGAATACTCATCAGAGCTCATGAATGGCATAAGTAGGTTTAATGGGATCTCTATGGTCTCTATATGAGCCTCAGAGTCCTTTGGTTCCTTAGAGGGAAACTCCTTATTGATCACTGGACGTCCCAGGAGGTCTTCCTCCTTGGGATTCACGTCCTCTCCTTCCCTTACAGGTTCGGCCATGGTGCTTATGTCAATGGCCTTGCACTTTCCTTTTGGATTCTCTTCTGTATTGCTTGGGAGAGTACTAGGAGGGATTTCAGTGATCCTTTTACTCAGCTGCCCCACTTGTGCTTCCAAATTTTTAACGGAAGACCTTGTTTCATTCATGAAACTCACAGTGGCCTTAGATAGATCAAATACTAAATTTGCTAAGCTAGATGGATTCTGCTCAGAATTCTCTGTATGTTGCTGAGTGGATGATGGAAAAGGCTTGCTATTGCTAAACCTGTTTCTTCCACCATTATTAAAGCCTTGTTGAGGCTTTTGATCCTTCCATGAGAAATTTGGATGATTTCTCCATGATAGATTATAGGTGTTTCTATAAGGTTTACCCATGTAATTTACCTCTGCTATTGCAGGGTTCTCAGGATCATAAGCTTCTTCTTCATAAGAAGCCTCTTGAGTACTGTTGGATGCATCTTGCATTCCATTCAGACTCTGAGAAATCATATTGACTTGCTGAGTCAATATTTTGTTCTGAGCCAATATGGCATTCAGAGTATCAACTTCAAGAACTCCCTTCTTCATAGGCATCCCATTACTCACAGGATTCCTCTCAGAAGTGTACATGAATTGGTTATTAGCAACTATGTCAATGAGTTCTTGAGCTTCTGCAGGTGTTTTCTTTAGGTGAATGGATCCACCTGCAGAAGTGTCCAATGACATCTTTGATAGCTCAGATAAACCATCATAGAATATATCCAGGATGGTCCATTCTGAAAGCATGTCAGAAGGACACTTTTTGGTCAGCTATTTGTATCTTTCCCAAGCTTCATGGAGGGATTCACCTTCCTTCTGTGTGAAGGTCTGAACATCCACTCTAAGCTTGCTCAGCTTTTGAGGAGGAAAGAACTTGGCTAAGAAAGCCGTGACCAGCTTATCCCAAGAGTTCAGGCTATCTTTGGGTTGAGAGTCCAACCATGCTCTAGCTCTATCTCTTACAGCAAAAGGGAAAAGCATGAGCCTGTAGACTTCAGGATCTACTCCATTAGTCTTTACAGTATCACAGATCTGCAAGAATTCAGTTAAGAACTGAAAAGGATCTTCGGATAGAAGTCCATGAAACTTGCAATTCTACTGCATTAGAGAAACTAGCTGAGGTTTCAGCTCAAAATTGTTTGCTCCAATGGCAGGAATGGAGATGCTTCTTCCATGTAAATTGGAATTAGGTGCAGTAAAGTCACCAAGCATTCTCCTTGCATTATTATTATTTTCAGCTGCCATCTTCTTTTCCTGTTTGATAATTTCTGACAAGTGCTTGCTGGTTTGTTGTAATTCAGCTTCTCTTAGTTTTCTCTTCAGAGTCTTTTCAGGTTCTGTATCTGCTTCAATAAGAATATTCTTGTCCTTGCTCCTGTTCATATAACAAAGAAGAGGGCACAGAAAAATAATAATAATAGAGATCCTCTTTTTTTTTCTTTTGTGAGTGAAGGAGAGATGTTAGTAGATGAATAAACAAATAGAAGGAGATGAGAGAGAAGAGAATTTTTGAAAATTATTTAAAAAAAAAATAGTTAGTGATTTTCGAAAATAGTTTTTGAAAAAGGTTAGTAATTTTCGAAAATAAAAATAAAAAATTAAAATAATTAGTTAATTAAAAAGAGATTTTGAAAAAAAAGGGGAAGATATTTTCGAAAATGAGAGAGAGATAGTTAGTTAGGTGGTTTTGAAAAAGATAAGAAACAAACAAAAAGTTAGTTAGTTAGTTGAAATAAATTTTGAAAAGATAAGAAGTTAGGAAGTTAGAGAAGATATTTTGAAATCATTTTTTTTGAAAAAAATAAGATAGGAAGATATTTTTGAAAAGATATGATTGAAATTAGTTTTGAAGAAGATTTGATTTTTAAAATCACAATTAATGACTTGATTCACAAGAAATCACAAGATATGATTCTAGAACATAAAGTTTGAAACTTTCTTAACAAGTAAGTAACAAACTTGAAATTTTTGAATCAAAACATTAATTGATTATGTTATTTTCGAAAATTTGATATAAAAATAAGAAAAAGATTTTTGAAAAATATTTTTGGAATTTTTGAAAATGACTAAGAAATTTGAAAAAGATTTGATTTTTGAAAAAGATTTTGGAAAAGATGAGATTTTTAAATTGAAAATTTTGATTTGACTCATAAAAACAACTAGATTTTTAAAAATTTTTGAAAAAGTCAAATCTAATTTTCAAAATTTTGAGAGAGAAAAAGGGAAAGATAAATTTTTTTTTTGAATTTTTATGATGAGAGAGAAAAACAAGAAAAATGATGCAATGCATGAGAGTTATGGATCAAAACAATGAATGCATGCAAGAATGCTATGAATGTCAAGATGAACACCAAGAACACTATGAAGATCATGATGAACATCAAGAACACATTTTTGAAAAATTTTTTTTTTGCAAAGAAAATATGCAAGACACCAAACTTAGAATTCTTTCATGTGTAGACTCTAACAAACGAAAAATGCATATGAAAAACACCATACAACACAAAACAAGAAAACATCAAGATCAAACAAGAAGATTTACCAAGAACAACTTGAAGATCATGAAGAACACTATGAATGCATGAATTTTCGAAAAAAATGCAAGATGCATATGCAATTGACACCAAACTTATAACATGACTCAAGACTCAAACAAGAAACAGAAAAATATTTTTGATTTTTATGATTTTCTAATTTTTTTGGATTTTTCGAAAATTAATTGAAAAAGGAAAATAAGGATTCCAAAATTTTTAATATGAATTCCAGGAATCTTGCATTCTTAGTCTAAAGCTTCAGTCCAGGAATTAGACATGGCTCACTAGCCAGCCAAGCTTTCAATGAAAGCTCCAGTCCAAAACACTAGACATGGCCAATGGCCAGCCAAGCTTCAGCAAAAATATGAGTGTAATTCATTCAATTTTAATCCAAAACCTCAGTCCAAAAGAATTTAGACATGGCTTTGCAGCCAGCTAGGCTTTAGCATGCTTCATGAAACACTAGAATTCATTCTTAAAAATTCTGAATAATTTTTTTCGAAAACAAAAGAAAACATTTTTGTTTTAAAAATTTTTTTTTTTCGAAAACAAAGGAGAAATTTTTGAAAATTTTTTTTTTGAAAACAAAACAAAGAAAATTACCTAATCTGAGCAACATGATGAACCGTCAGTTGTCCAAACTCAAACAATCCCCGGCAACGGCGCCAAAAACTTGGTGCGCAGAAATTGTGATTACACTTTGATTATGTAAAATTCATCGCTCTTTCTTTCCGTGGTAATGGCGCCAAAAACATGATGCCAATACCATGGTTCACAACTTCGCACAACTAACCAGCAAGTGCACTGGGTCGTCCAAGTAATACCTTACGTGAGTAAGGGTCGAATCCCATGGAGATTGTTGGTATGAAGCAAGCTATAGTCACCTTGTAAATCTCAGTCAGGCAGATATAAAATATTAATGAGGTTTTCGAAATTAATTAATAAAATAGGGATAGAAATACTTATGTAAATCACTGGTGAGAATTTCAGATAAGCGAATAGAGATGCTTTCGTTCCTCTGAACCTCTGCTTTCCTGCTATCTTCATCCAATCAGTCTTACTCCTTTCCATGGCTGGCTTTATGTGATACATCACCATTGTCAATGGATACTTTCGGTCTTCTCTCGGGAAAATGATCCAAATGCCCTGTCACGGCACAGCTAATCGTCTGGAGGCATCACCCTTGTCAATGGTTTCATCCTATCCTCTCAGTGAAAATGGTCAACGCACCCTGTCACAGCACGGCTATTCATCTGTCGGTTCTCGATCATGCTGGAATAGGATTTACTATCCTTTTGCGTCTGTCACTACGCCCAGCAATCGCGAGTTTGAAGCTCGTCACAGTCATTCAATCATTGAATCCTACTCGGAATACCACAGACAAGGTTTAGACCTTCCAGATTCTCTTGAATGCCGCCATCATTCTAGCTTACACCACGAAGATTCCGATTAAGAGATCTAAGAGATACTCATTCAGTCGAAGGTAGAACGGAAGTGGTTGTCAGGCACGCGTTCATAGGGAATGATTATGATTGTCACATTCATCACATTCAGGTTGAAGAGCAAATGAATATCTTAGAAGCGAAATAAGATGAATTGAATAGAAAACAGTAGTACTTTGCATTAATCCTTGAGGAACAGCAGAGCTCCACACCTTAATCTATGGAGTGCAGAAACTCTACCGTTGAAAATACATAAGTGATAATGGAGTTCATTGGTCTCGGCCCCAGAGGGGAACCGGAGTAACCAAGACTGTGAATACAATGATAAAAAGTTCTATTTATAATAAACTAGCTACTAGGGTTTACAGAAGTAAGTAATTGATGCATAAATCCACTTCCGGGGCCCACTTGGTGTGTGCTTGGGCTGAGCTTTAACTTTCCACGTGCAGAGGCCACTTGTGGAGTTGAACACCAGGTTTGGATCCATTTCTGGCGTTCAACTCTGGTTTTTGATCCCTTTCTGGCGCTGAACTCCAGAATTAGGCAGAGAGCTGGCGTTGAACGCCAGTTTGCGTCATCTAAACTTGGGCAAAGTATGGACTATTATATATTGCTGGAAAGCTCTGGATGTCTACTTTCCAACGCAATTGGAAGCGCGCCATATCGAGTTTTGTAGCTCCAGAAAATCCACTTTGAGTGCAGGAAGGTCAGAATCCAACAGCATCAGCAGTCCTTCTTCAACCTCTGAATCTGATTTTTGCTCAAGTTCCTCAATTTCAGCCAGAAAATACCTGAAATCACAGAAAAACACACAAACTCATAGTAAAGTCTAGAAATGTTAATTTAGCATAAAAACTAATGAAAACATCCCTAAAACTAACTAGATCCTACTAAAAACATACTAAAAACAATGTCAAAAAGCGTATAAATTATCCGCTCATCACTCCCAAATCGCAGAGTCCCTTATCAAACATGGTTTCTCCGATGGCACAAGGAATGTAGAAACTCCCTGGGTCCTTTCTTTTTGTAGGCAACTCTGGTTGAATGAGGGCGCTGCACTCCTTGTTCATCACTATAGTTTGGCCTCCCTTGAGTGAGCTTTTCCTAGGAAGCAGTTCCTTCATATACTTGATGTATGCAGGCATTTGTTGGATGATCTTGATGAATGGTATGTTTACATGCAGAGATGCAAACAAGTCAAGAAATCTTGAATATATTCTCTTCTCCACAGCACCATTGAGTAGTTGGGGAAAGGGTGCATAGAGTCTCAGCAGCTCCTGTTGTGAGATTTTTGGTTCTTGGTGGTCTTTTTCCTTCTTCTCTGCTGAGGTCTCTCCAGGTTATTCTAGCGGCCTATTTGGCTTGTCCTCAGTCTCCTTATCACTTGTAGTGACCATCTTGTAATCTTCCCATCTTACTGTCTTTGTTTCACCTCTCGGAATTTTCTCTGTGTCACTTGGGAATCCATCTGTAGGTTTGGGAATCTGCTCAGAGAGATACCCCACTTGAGATTCCAACCTCTTGATGGTGTCTCCCTGGGTCTTAAAATTTGCTCGCACTTCCTCCTTGAACACCTTGTTGTCTTGAATCTCTTTGCATATGCCTTCAAGCAGGTTCTCAATCCTTGAGAGTCTGTCATCAGATGATGGTAGGTTGGGATTGGAGGTAGAAGGATGAGGAGTGTTATTTTGGTTTTGATATGGATGTGGAGAGGTGTTGTTATGGTGGTGTTGATATGTTCTCTATGTGAATTGTTGGTGAGCTGCATTGATGTTGGGGTTGTGACGTCTCTGATCTTGGCCTTGATCTTGTTGATTCCCCCACCCAAAGTTTGGGTGGTTCCTCCATCCAGGGTTGTAGGTTTTGGAGTATGGATCGTGGTTTTGCCTAGGTGAATTCCCAATGTAGTTGGCTTGCTCCTGCTCACTCTCTGCCTCTGCATTCACTCCCTCTTGGGTTGTTGATGAGGTGGTGATTGCTGCTACTTGGTTTCTCTCCATCTTCTTGGTGAGGTCAGCTAATTGCTTGGTAATGAGCTTGTTTTGGGCCAGCAGAGTGGTGCACGAAATTGTGATCTCAGGCAACGGTGCCAAAAACTCTGTACGCACGTCTTAATAAATCGTTTTTCATTCACAACTTTGATACAACTAACCAGCAAGTGCACTGGGTCGTCCAAGTAATAAAACCTTACGTGAGTAAGGGTCGATCCCACGAAGATTGTTGGTATGAAGCAAGCTATGGTCATCTTATAAATCTCAGTCAGGCGGATAATAATTGATTATGGAGTTTTCGAAAATAAATAATAGATGGACAAAAAATAAAGATAGAAATACTTATGTATATCATTGGTGAGAATTTCAGATGAGTGTATTGAGATGCATTCGTTCCTCTGAACCTCTGCTTTCCTGCTGTCTTCATCCAATCAATCCTACTCCTTTCCATGGCTGGCTTTATGTAAGGGCATCACCGTTGTCAATGGCTACATCCCATCCTCTTGTGAAAAAGGTCCAAATGCTCTGTCACAGCACGGCTAATCATCTGAGGTTCTCGATCATACTAGAATAGGATTCACCCTCCTTTTGCGTCTGTCACTACGCCCAGCACTCGCGAGTTTGAAGTTCGTCACAGTCATTCAATCCCAGAGTCCTACTCGGAATACCACAGACAAGGTTTAGACTTTCCGGACTCTCATGAATGCCGCCATCAATCTAGCTTATACCACGAAGATTCTGATTAAGAGATCCAAGAGATACTCATTCAATCTAAGGTAGAACGGAAGTGGTTGTCAGGCATGCGTTCATAGGGAATGATGATGATTGTCACGTTCATCACATTCATGTTGAAGTGCGAATGAATATCTTAGAAGTGGAATAAGTTGAATTGAATAGAAAAATAGTAGTACTTTACATTAATTCATGAGGAACAGCAGAGCTCCACACCTTAATCTATGGAGTGTAGAAACTCTACCGTTAAAAATACATAAGTGAATGGTCCAGGCATGGCCGAATGGCCAGCCCCTCTGATCTAAGAACTAGGCGTCCAAAGATGCCAAGATTCCAAGATGCCAAGATGTCTAATACAATAGTAAAAAGTCCCATTTATACTAAACTAGTTACTAGGGTTTACAGAAGTAAGTAATTGATGCATAAATTCACTTCCGGGGCCCACTTGGTGTGTGCTTGGGCTGAGCTTGAAGTTTCCACGTGGAGAGGTCATTCTTGGAGTTGAAAGCCAGTTTGTAACGTATTTCTGGCGTTCAACTCTGGCTTGTAACGTGTTTCTGGCGTTTAACTCTAGATAGCAGCGTAGAACTGGCGTTCAATGCCCATTTACGTCGTCTAAACTCAGCCAAAGTATAGACTATTATATATTGCTGGAAAGCCCTGGATGTCTGCTTTCCAACGCAATTGGAAGCGCGCCATTTATAAGTTCTATAGCTCTAGAAAATCTACTTTGAGTGTAGGGAGGTCAGAATCCAACAGCATCAGCAGTCCTTCTTCAACTCTGAATCTGATTTTTGCTCAAGTCCCTCAATTTCAGCCAAAAAATACCTGAAATCATAGAAAAATACACAAACTCATAGTAAAGTCCAGAAATGTGAATTTAACATAAAAACTAATGAAAAAATCCCTAAAAGTAACTAGATTCTACTAAAAACATACTAAAAACAATGCCAAAAAGCGTATAAATTATCCACTCATCACAACACCAAACTTAAATTGTTGCTTGTCCCCAAGCAACTGAAAATCAAATAGGATAAAAAGAAGAGAACATACTATAAATTCCAAACTATCAATGAAACATAGCTCCAATAAGATGTGCGGGACTTGTAGCTTTTTGCCTCTTGAATAGTTTTGGCATCTCACTTTATCCATTGAGGTTCAGAATGATTGGCATCTATAGAAACTCAGAGTTCAGATAGTGTTATTGATTCTCCTAGTTCAGTATGTTGATTCTTGAACACAGCTACTTTATGAGTCTTGGCCGTGGCCCTAAGCACTTTGTTTTCCAGTATTACCACCGGATACATAAATGCCACAGACACATAACTGGGTGAACCTTTTCAGATTGTGACTCAGCTTTGCTAAAGTCCCCAATTAGAGGTGTCCAGGGTTCTTAAGCACACTCTTCTTTTGCTTTGGACCTTGACTTTAACCGCTCAGTCTCAAGTTTTCACTTGACACCTTCACGCCACAAGCACATGGTTAGGGACAGTTTGGTTTAGCCGTTTAGGCCAGGATTTTATTCCTTTAGGCCCTCCTATCCACTGATGCTCAAAGCCTTGGGATCCTTTTTATTTACCCTTGCCTTTTGGTTTTAAGGGCTATTGGCTTTTTGCTCTTGCCTCTTGGTTTTAAGAGCTTTTGGCTTTTTCTGCTTGCTTTCTCTCTCTCTTTTTTTTTTCTATTTTTTTCGCCATTTTTTTTTGCAAGCTTTGTTCTTTGCTGCTTTTTCTTGCTTCAAGAATCATTTTTATGATTTTTCAGATCATCAAATAACATGTCTCCTTGTCATCATTCTTTCAAGAGCCAACATATTTAACATTCATGAACAACAACTTCAAAAAACATATGCACTGTTCAAGCATTCATTCAGAAAACAAAAAGTATTGTCACCACATCAATATAATTAAACTAAGTTCAAGGATAAATTCAAAACTCATGTACTTCTTGTTCTTTTGAATTAAAACATTTTTCATTTAAGAGAGGTGATGGATTCATAGGACATTCATAACTTTAAGACATAGTTACTAACTACTAATGATCATGTAATAAGATACAAACATGGATAAGCACTTAACATAGAAAACGAAAAATAGAGAATTTAAGAACAAGGAATGAGTCCACCTTAATGATGGTGGCGTTTCCTTCTTGAGGAACCAATGATGTCTTTGAGCTCTTCTATGTCTCTTCCTTGTCTTTGTTGCTCTTCCCTCATTGCTTTTTGATCTTCTCTAATTTCATGAAGGATGATGGAGTGCTCTTGATGTTCCACCCTTAGTTGTCCCATGTTGGAACTTAATTCTCCTAGGGAGGTGTTGATTTGCTCCCAATAGTTTTGTGGAGGAAGATGCATTTGAGGCATCTCCGGGATCTCATGGTGATGAGCTTCATGCATTTCTTGAGATCCATGAATGGGCTCTCTTGCTTGCTCCATGCTTTTCTTAGTGATGGGGTTCTCTTCCTCAATGGGAATGTCTCCTTCTATGAAAGCTCCAGCTGAGTAACATAGATGGCAAATAAGATGAGGAAAAGCTAGCCTTGCCCCAGGAGAGGGCTTTTTGGCTATTTTGTAGAGTTCAAGGGAGATGACTTCATGAACTTCTACTTCCTCTCCAATCATGATGCTATGGATCATGATGGCCCGATCCACAGTAACTTCAGATCGGTTGCTAGTGGGGATGATGGAGCGTTGGATGAACTCCAACCATCCTCTAGCTACAGGCTTGAGGTCCCGTCTTCTTAGTTGAACCGGCTTGCCTTTGGACTCAATCTTCCATTGAGCTCCCTCCACACATATGTCCATGAGGATTTGGTCCAACCTTTGATTAAAGTTGACCCTTCTAGTGTAGGGGCGTGCATCTCCTTGCATCATAGGCAAGTTGAACGCCAACCTCACATTTTCTGGACTAAAATCAAAGTATTTCCCCCGAACCATTGTAATATAATTCTTTGGATTCGGGTTCTTACTTTGACCATGGTTCTTAGTGATCCATGCATTGGCATAGAACTCTTGAACCATTAGGATGCCGACTTGTTGGATGGGGTTTGTTAGAACTTCCCAACCTCTTCTTTGGATTTCATGTCGGATCTCCGGATACTCATTTCTCTTGAGCTTGAAAGGGACCTCGGGGATCACCTTCTTCTTGGCCACAACATCATAGAAGTGGTCTTGATGAGCTTTGGAGATGAATTTTTCCATCTCCCATGACTCGAAGGTGGAAGCTTTTGTCTTCCCTTTCCCTTTTCTAGAGGATTCTCCGGTCTTAGGTGCCATCAATGGTAATGGAAAAACAAAAAGCTTATGCTTTTACCACACCAAACTTAGAATATTGCTCGCCCTCGAGCAAGAGAAGAAAGAATATATGAAGAAGAAGAAGAAAATATGGAGGAGAGGGGGGAGAGGTGTATTCGGCCAAGAAGAGAAGAGAGGGTTGTGTTGTGTGAAAATGAGGAAGAATGGAGGGCTTTATATAGGGAAGGGAGGGGGGTAAGGTTCGGCCATAAGGGTGGGTTTTTGGTGGGAAAGTGATTTTGAATTTTGAAGGTAGGTGGGGCTTATGAGGTAGGTTTATGGGGGAGAGTGGATGGATGTGAGTGGTGAAGTGGTGATAGGGAAGAGAGATTGAGGTGATTGGTGAAGAGTTTTGGGGAAGAGTGTCTATGGGATTGTGTGAAAGAAGGGTGAGAAGAAGTGAGTGGAGGTAGGTGGGGATCCTGTGGGGTCCACAGATCCTGAGGTGTTCAAGGATTTACAACCTTGCACCAAATTAGGCATGCAATATACCCTTGCACACAACTTAGGGCATTCAGCGCCAGATTGGTGCTTGTTCTGGGCGTTGAACGCCCATTTGTTGCCCATTTCTGGTGTTGAACGCCAGAACCATGCTTGTTCTGGGCGTTCAGCGCCAGCTCTTCTCCAGGGTGCAATTCTGGCATTCAAACGCCCAGATGCTGCCCATTTTGGGCGTTCAGCGCCAGAACCATGCTCTGTTCTGGCGTTGAACGCCAGCCAGATGCTTCTTACTGGCGTTTAAACGCCAGTAAGGTCGTCCTCCAGGGTGTGATTTTTTTTCTGCTATTTTTTATTCTGTTTTTAATTTTTCTATTTTTTTCGTGACTCCACATGATCATGAACCTAAGAAAACATGAAAAACAAATAAAAATAGAATTAGATTAATAAAAATTGGGTTGCCTCCCAACAAGCGCTTCTTTAATGTCAATAGCTTGACAGTGGGTTCTCATGGAGCCTCACAGATGTTCAGAGCATTGTTGAGACTTCCCAACACCAAACTTAGAGTTTGGATATGGCCTCCCAACACCAAACTTAGAATTTGACTGTGGGGGTTCTGGTTGACTCTGTAGTGGGAGAAGCTTACTGTGCCTCTTTTCCATGTTTACAGAAGGATGACCTTGAGTTTTAAACACAAGGGAGTCCTCATTCAATTGAAGGACTAATTCACCTCTGTCAACATCAATCACAGCTCTTGCTGTGGCTAGGAAGGGTCTTCCAAGGATGATGAATTCATCCTCATCCTTCCCATTATCTAGGACTATGAAATCAGCAGGGATGTAAAGGCCTTCAACCTTTACTAACACGTCCTCTACTTGTCCATAAGCCTGTTTTCTTGAATTATCTGCCATCTCTAATGAGATTTTAGTAGCTTGCACCCCAAAGATTCCCAGTTTCTCTATTACAGAGAGGGGCATGAGGTTTATCCCTGAACCAAGGTCACACAGAGCCTTCTCAAAGGTCATGGTGCCTATGGTACAAGGTATTAGGAACTTTCCAGGATCCTGTTTCTTCTAAGGCAATCTCAGTTGATCCAGATCACTTAGTTCATTGGTGAACAAGGGAGGATCATCTTCCCAAGTCTCAATACCAAATAATTTGGCATTTAGCTTCATGATTGCACCAAGGTACTTGGTAACTTGCTCTTCAGTAATATCCTCATTCTCTTCAGAAGAAGAATACTCATCAGAGCTCATGAATGGCATAAGGAGGTTCAATGGAATCTCTATAGTCTCTAGATGAGTCTCAGATTTCTTTGGTTCCTCAGAGGGAAACTCCTTATTGATCACTGGACGTCCTAGGAGGTTTTCCTCACTGGGATTCACGTCCTCAACCTCCCTTACAGGTTCGGCCATGGTAATTAATTCAATGGCCTTGCACTCTCCTTTTGGATTTTCTTCTGTATTACTTGGGAGAGTACTATGAGGGATTTCAGTGATTCTTTCACTCAGTTGGCCCACTTGTGCCTCCAAATTTCTAATGGAGGACCTTGTTTCATTCATGAAACTCACAGTGGCCTTAGATAGATCAGAGACTAAGTTTGCTAAATTAGAGGTATTTTGTTCAGAGTTCTCTGTCTGTTGCTGAGTGGATGATGGAAAAGGTTTACTATTGCTAAACCTGTTTCTTCCCACCATTATTGAAGCCTTGTTGAGGCTTTTGATCCTTCCATAAGAGATTTGGGTGATTTCTCCATGAGGGGTTATAGGTGTTTCCATATGGTTCACCCATGTAATTCACCTCTGCTATTGTAGGGTTCTCAGGATCATAAGCTTCTTCTTCAGAAGATGCCTCTTGAGTACTGTTGGATGCAGCTTGCATTCCATTCAGACTCTGAGAAATCATGTTGACTTGCTGAGTCAATATTTTATTCTGAGCCAATATGGCATTCAGAGTATCAATTTCAAGAACTCCCTTCTTCTGAGGTGTCCCATTACTCACAGGATTCCTCTCAGAAGTGTACATGAACTGGTTATTAGCAACCATGTCAATGAGTTCTTGAGCTTCTGCAGGTGTTTTCTTTAGGTGAATGGATCCACCTGCAGAATTGTCCAATGACATCTTAGCTAATTCAGACAGATCATCATAGAATATATCCAGGATGGTCCATTCTGAAAGAATGTCAGAAGGACACTTTTTGGTCAGTTGCTTGTATCTCTCCCAAGCTTCATAGAGGGATTCACCTTCTTTTTGTCTGAAAGTTTGAACATCCACTCTAAGCTTGCTCAGCTTTTGATGAAGAAAGAACTTGCCTAAGAAAGTCTTGACCAGCTTATCCCAAGAGTTCAGGCTATCTTTAGGTTGAGAATCCAACCACACTCTAGCTCTGTCTCTTATAGCAAAAGGGAAAAGCATGAGCCTGTAGACTTCAGGATCTACTCCATTAGTCTTAACAGTATCACAGATCTGCAAAAATTCAGTTAAGAACTAAAAAGGATCTTCAGATGGAAGTCCATGAAACTTGCAGTTCTGCTGCATCAGAGAAACTAATTGAGGTTTCAGCTCAAAGTTGTTTGCTCCAATGGTGGGAATGGAGATGCTTCTTCCATGTAAATTGGAATTAGGTTCAGTAAAGTCGCCAAGCATCCTCCTTGCATTATTATTATTTTCGGCTGCCATCTCCTCTTCTTATTCGAAAATTTCTGAAAGGTGCTTGCTGGATTGTTGTAATTTAGATTCTCCTAGTTTCCTCTTCAGAGTCCTTTCAGGTTCTGGATCTGCTTCAACAAGAATGTTCTTGTCCTTGCTCCTGCTCATATGAAAAAGAGGGAACAGAAAAATAATAATAATAGGGATCTTTTTTGCCCAGGTATAGAGGTTCCCTTGTTGTTAGTAGAAGAAGAAGGGGAAAAGAATGTAATGTAAGGAAAGAAACACAAGGGTGAGGAGAGCAGAGATGTGAGATGAAAATAGAAGGAGATGAGAGAGAAAGAGAATTTTCGAAAATTATTTTTGAAAAATAGTTAGTGATTTTCGAAAATTAAAAGAAGAAATAAATTAAAATTGAATTTTGAAACAATTAGTTAATTAAAAAGAATTTTTGAAAAAGAGGGAGATATTTTCGAAAATTAGAGAGGGAGGGGGTTAGTTAGGTAGTTTTGAAAAAGATAAGAAACAAACAAAAAGTTAGTTAGTTGGTTGAAACAAATTTGAAAATCAATTTTGAAAAGATAAGAAGATAGGAAGTTAGAAAAGATATTTTAAAATCAAATTTTTGAAAAAGATATGATAAAAAGATATTTTTGAAAAGATATGATTGAAATTAGTTTTGAAAAAGATTTGATTTTTTTAAAATCACAATTAATGACTTGATTCACAAGAAATCACAAGATATAATTCTAGAACTCAAAGTTTGAATCTTTCTTAACAAGTAAGTAACAAACTTGAAATTTTTGAATCAAAACATTAATTGCTGAAGATATTTTCGAAAATTATTATATAAAATGAAGAAAAAGATTTTTGAAAAATATTTTTATAATTTTCAAAAATAAATAAGAAAAATAAAAAAATATTTGATTTTTGAAAAAGATTTTGAAAAAGATAAGATTTTTAAATTAAAAATTTGATTTGACTCATAAAAACAACTAGATTTTAAAAATTTTTGAAAAAGTCAAATCTAATTTTCGAAATTTATGAGTGAAAATGGGAAAGATATTTTTTTATTTTTGAAACTTTTTTATGATGAGAGAGAAAAACATGAAAATTGATGCGATGCATGAAAGTTATGGATCAAAGCAAGGAATGCATGCAAGAATGCTATGAATGTCAAGATGAACACCAAGAACATTATGAAGATCATGATGAACATCAAGAACATATTTTTGAAAATTTTTTTTCTTTTAATGCAAAGAAAACATGCAAGACACCAAACTTAGAAATCTTTAATGCTTAGGCACTAAGAATTCAAGAATGTATATGAAAAATACCATACAACACAAAACAAGAAAACATCAAGATCAAACAAGAAGACTTACCAAGAACAACTTGAAGATCATGAAGAACACTATAAATGCATGAATTTTTCAAAAATTTTATGCAAACTTTAAAACATGCAATTGACACCAAACTTAAAAAACTGACTCAAGACTCAAACAAGAAACACAAAATATTTTTGATTTTTATGATTTTATGAATTTTTTGTTGGATTTTTCGAAAATTATGTGAAAAAGAAAAAATAAGGATTCCAAAATTTTTAATATGAATTCCAGGAATCTTGCCATGTTAGTCTAAAGCTTCAGTCCAGGAATTAGACATGGCTCACTAGCCAGCCAAGCTTTCAGTAAAAGCTCCAGTCCAAAACACTAGACATGGCCAATGGCCAGCCAAGCTTCAGCATGTGACATCAGAATATACTGCTCATTACTTATCAAATTAACTTGCATCTATGCTTATGGTTTGGAAGCCTCAGTCCAAAAGAATTTAGACATGGCTTTACAGCCAGCCAGGCTTCAACATGCTTCATGAAACTCTAGAATTCATTCTTAAAAATTCTGAAGAAAAATATAAAATTTTTTTTTGAAAATATTTTTTTTTCGAAAACAAAAGAAAAATTTCTGAAAGATTTTTGAAAAGGTTTTTTTGAAAATAAAACAAAAAGAAAATTACCTAATCTGAGCAACACGATGAACCGTTAGTTGTCCAAACTCAAACAATCCCCGGCAACGGCGCCAAAAACTTGGTGCACGAAATTGTGATCTCAGGCAACGGCGCCAAAAACTCTGTACGCACGTCTTAATAAATCATTTTTCATTCACAACTTCGATACAACTAACCAGCAAGTGCACTGGGTCGTCCAAGTAATAAAACCTTACGTGAGTAAGGGTCGATCCCACGGAGATTGTTGGTATGAAGCAAGCTATGGTCATCTTGTAAATCTCAGTCAGGCGGATAATAATTGATTATGGAGTTTTCGAAAATAAATAATAGATGGACAGAAAATAAAGATAGAAATACTTATGTATATCATTGGTGAGAATTTCAGATGAGTGTATGGAGATGCATTCGTTCCTCTGAACCTCTGCTTTCCTGTTGTCTTCATCCAATCAATCCTACTCCTTTCCATGGCTGGCTTTATGTAAGGGCATCACCGTTGTCAATGGCTACATCCCATCCTCTTGTGAAAAAGGTCCAAATGCTCTGTCACAGCACGGCTAATCATCTGAGGTTCTCGATCATACTGGAATAGGATTCACCCTCCTTTTGCGTCTGTCACTACGCCCAGCACTCGCGAGTTTGAAGTTCATCACAGTCATTCAATCCCAGAGTCCTACTCGGAATACCACAGACAAGGTTTAGACTTTCCGGACTCTCATGAATGCCGCCATCAATCTAGCTTATACCACGAAGATTCTGATTAAGAGATCCAAGAGATACTCATTCAATCTAAGGTAGAACGAAAGTGGTTGTCAGGCACGCGTTCATAGGGAATGATGATGATTGTCACGTTCATCACATTCATGTTGAAGTGTGAATGAATATCTTAGAAGCGGAATAAGTTGAATTGAATAGAAAAACAGTAGTACTTTGCATTAATTCATGAGGAACAGCAGAGCTCTACACCTTAATCTATGGAGTGTAGAAACTCTACCGTTAAAAATACATAAGTGAAAGGTCCAGGCATGGCTGAATGGCTAGCCCCTCTGATCTAAGAACTAGGCGTCCAAAGATGCCAAGATGCCAAGATGCCAAGATGTCTAATACAATAGTAAAAAGTCCTATTTATACTAAACTAGTTACTAGGGTTTACAGAAGTAAGTAATTGATGCATAAATCCACTTTCGGGGCCCACTTGGTGTGTGCTTGGGCTGAGCTTGAAGTTTCCACGTGGAGAGGTCATTCTTGGAGTTGAACGCCAGTTTGTAACGTATTTCTGGCGTTCAACTCTGGCTTGTAACGTGTTTTTGGCGTTTAACTCCAGATAGCAGTGTAGAACTGGCGTTCAACGTCCTTTTACGTCATCTAAACTCGGCCAAAGTGTGGACTATTATATATTTCTGGAAAGCTCTGGATGTCTACTTTCCAACGCAATTAGAAGCGCACCATTTTGAGTTCTGTAGCTCCAGAAAATCCACTTTGAGTGCAGGGAGGTCAGAATCCAACAGCATCAGCAGTCCTTCTTCAACCTCTGAATCTGATTTTTGCTCAAGTCCCTCAATTTTAGCCAGAAAATACTTGAAATCACAGAAAAACACACAAACTCATAGTAAAGTCTAGACATGTGAATTTAACATAAAAACTAATGAAAACATCCCTAAAAGTAACTAGATTCTACTAAAAACATACTAAAAACAATGCCAAAAAGCGTATAAATTATCCGCTCATCACAGAGCATCTACATTGTTTAGCTCCATCACTCGTCTAGTGTTCCCTCTTTCGGAGGCATAGAAGTAGTCATTCTCTGCTACAGTTTCAATGACATCTATGGCCTCCTCAATGGCCTTCTTCTTGTTCAGAGATCCCCCGGATGAGTGGTCTACTGCCTTCTTGGATTCATAAGAAAGGCCTTCATAGAAAATGTGTAGCTGCACCCATTCATTGAACATGTCTGGTGGACACCTCCTTGTTAGGTCCTTAAACCTCTCCCATGCTTCATATAGAGTCTCACCATCCTGCTGCCTGAATGTTTGCACCTCAGCTCTCAGCCTGTTAATCCGTTGAGGAGGATAGAATCTTGCCAAGAATTTGTTCACCACATCTTACCAGGTTGCCAAACTCTCCTTTGAGAAGGACTCCAGCCATTTAGATGCTTTGTTCTTGAGTGAGAAGGGGAACAGAAGTAGTCTATAGGTGTCAGGATGAACACCATTAGACTTCACAGGGTCACATATCCTTAGGAAGGTGGTTAGATGTTGATTGGGGTCTTCTTGGACGCCTCCTCCGAATCAACAGTTGTTCTGAACAAGGGTGATGAGATGTGGTTTTAGTTCAAAGTTGTTGGCATGTATGGTTGGCTTTTGAATGCTACTCCCACAGTTTCCTGGGTTTGGGTTGATGTAGGAGCCTAGAGCTCTTCTCTCTTGCCCAGCATGATTTGCTAGACCTTCTCTGCCATGGTTGTGAGCCTCTTCTTCATGAATGTTCTCCATATTCTCCTCCATGTTTGGTTCAAAGTACTCTTCCTCTTCCTCAGTACCAACTACTCTCTTTCCTCTTGCTTCCCTCCTTAATCTAAGGAAGGTCCTCTCAGGTTCAGAATCAAAAGAAGTTGAAGCCCCGCTTCTCCTCCCTGTCACACAACCAACAAGGTACAAGCAAGGAAATAGATCGATCCAGAAACTATTCTAAAAAAATGATGTTAGTGTGAGTGATGCAATATATCAAATAGTTAGTGGGTGAGTGAAACAGAGTGTAAACAACTGAAATGAAGGGGTTAAAGGGATGGGAATACAAAACAACTGAAACCGAAAGTAAAGTGCTCAAACAGAAATTTAAATCAACAAAATAACAAATGCTCAATCTAGTGATCCACTAACTTAATCATTGTTGATACAAAATCAATCCCCGGCAACGGCGCCATAAACTTGATACGCACAAAACTTGTCTCTCAACAAATTTTCTTCGGCAAGTGTACCGAATTTGTCGTCAAGTTAAAACTCACAATAGAGTGAGGTCGAATCCCACAGAGATTGATTGATCAAGCAACTTTAATTAGAGGAATGTTCTAGTTGAGCGAACCAGAATTTGATTTGAGATTTGCAGAAAATTAAATGGCGGGAAAGTAAATAGCAGAAATAGTAAATGCTAGAAATTAAGAGCTGAATGTAAATGGCGGAAATTAAATTGCCGAATCTTAAACGGGAATGGGGTAATTGCTCATAAAAGTAAATGGCAGAAATTAAAGAGAATGGGTAAGATCAGAAATGGGGAGTTCATTGGGCTCAGGAGATGTTGCATTCTCCGGATCAAGTTCATTTTCATCTCTTCCTCAATCAATGCATTCATTGATCTCATTGGTAATCTTAAGTGATCGAATTCCAATTTCTTGGTAATTCAATCTCTCAAATCTTGATCAATAGCCAATTCCTTGGTCAATTCCTCATGAGAAGAGATGAAGTATGGTCACTGATTATACCACATACATTTCCCAAATCAAGTGTTGGTAGGATTATAGTCACATATCCATCCAAACCCAATTTGGTCCAGCATGAGAAAGCATTTCTAGCATGATATCTTCATTCCTCTTTCAAGGTTCAGAAGAAATCCAAGTATGAATAGCTTCTTTTCCAAGATAACTACCCAATTGGATGAAGATCGAAAGCTTTCAAGTAAAATCAAGAGAAAAGATAGAAGAAAGAGAATGAAAACTAATATTGATCCATCAAATTACAACAGAGCTCCCTAACCCAATGAAAGGGGTTTAGTTGTTCATAGCTCTGGAAAATGAAAACCAAGATGGAGAATACATGATGAAAGTAAAACTAGAAGTGCAGAGAAAGTAAAATACAGAGAGTAGTTCTATGCCAAAAGCTCCCTAAAGTTTCCAATTCTCTAAATTAATTCAAAGCTACTCCTATATATACTACTCTTCTGATCTTCTAGTTGGCTCTTCAAGTCTTGGGTATGGGCCTCTGAATCTTGAGTTTGAAGCAGTTATCCCTTTTCTTTGGGCTTAGCTTTGCTTGCAGAGAGAAAAGGTGAAGTAGGCAGGGACTTTGGCTCAGGACGTTAGTAGTGTCAACGTTAAGTGAAAGTGTGGGTTCGAGAACGTTAGTGACAATTACCTTTTTCACTAACGTTCCTAACCCAAATATGATCACGTTGACTTCAATGTTAGTGGCACTAACGTGACCACTAACTTTGCCTCTTGGTCCTTCGCACACGTTATTGGGACTTACCTTTCCCAATAACGTGGAGAGTCCTCCCTTGTCCCTACGTTAGAGTCCACGTTAACTAGGTTAACGTGGCTTCTAACATAGTAATGCCAATTCTTTGAGAACGTTAGTGACACTTACCTTTGTCACTAACGTTCCAATGTGCCCCTATTTCCCACATTAGAGTCTACGTTAACTAAGTTAACGTGGCTTCTAACGTAGTCATGCTAGCCATCTCCAATGTTAGTGACAAAGGTGAGTGTCACTAACGTTGGATCATCATCTCTTTATCCACGTTAGCTCCCACGTTAACTATGTTAACGTGGGAGTTAATGTTGCTCATGGTGGCTCTTGGTGGTTCACCCCAACGTTAGTGACAAAGGTAAGTGTCACTAACGTTGGCTATCAATTGCTCTCTCCACGTTAGCTTTCACGTTAACTAAGTTAACGTGGGAGTTAACGTGGCTTATGGAGGCTTGGCCAACGTTAGTGACAAAGGTGAATGTCACTAACGTTGGCTTCTCTTTTGCTTCTTAACGTTAGAGTCCACGTTAACTAAGTTAACGTGGCCACTTATGAGCTTGGCCAACGTTAGTGACAAAGGAGAGTGTCACTAACATTGGCCTTGTTGTCTTCTTCCACGTTAGAGTTCACGTTAACTTAGTTAACGTGACTCTTAACGTGGGCTTATGATGGCTTCGAGGGCGTTATTGGCGATTACCTTTCTCATTAACTTTTCAAGTTAGCACCTATTCCACGTTAGAGGTCACGTTAGTGGGACTAATGTGACTGCTAACGTGGTTCTTCTTTACTTCCTTTGTCCTGAAATCAAGCAACAAAGTGCTTCAAAGTTCTAGTCCAATTCATGAGTCATGCATCATTCAATTTGTCATATAATTCATGCAAAAATTCTCATGAAATCATGTAAAGTGCACAATGTATGCTTGAATCAAGATGTAAGTGAATATCTACCCAAAACTAGCTTAGTTTCTAAGAAAATGCATGAAACTACCTTAAAAACAGTAAAGAAAAGGTCAGTGAATCTGGCCAAAATGCCCTGGCATCATCAAGCACCCACTATCCATATACCACATGTTGTCCTTTCTTTAGGATGCTAGGCAAACCTATAAAAAAGCTTAAGTGACCTTAGGTATCCAAATCTTTTTGGATCCTTTGATATCAAACCATCTTCTTTGTCCCAAGCCATTATAGTTACAAACAATCTTGTAAACTTTATTACCAACCATCCTTTCACTTATGAAACATTGAATGGGAAAGTGACCATCCCAATTGCATAATCTACAATATTTTTTAGGTTGCTATTTTTTTGAGTTAGTTGGGTTTTGAAATATGATATCATCTGAAGTGGAAGCCATATTAGCAAATGAAGAATTTTCAAAAACAGCTTTTGATTCTTTGTGAAAACCCAAACCAGCTTTATCAAAGAGAGGTTTTTGACTAGCCAAGAGTTGATTCAAATTTTCAGAACTTTGAGCAAAGTTAGCTAGGTCCTCTTTTAGTCTTTTTATCTCTTTGTGAAACCTCTCATTTTCCTCAAAATAGTTTAGATTTGCAATCACAGAATGATGGTATTCACAACTCTTAAGTTCAGCTTTTAATCGCTTGTTTTCTTCATCAAAATCAACAGCAGTTTCGGCTTCCTTTAATTTATCTTTGAGAAAACTATTTTCTGCTTTTAGAATGGTAACTTGAGATTCAAGATCATAATTTTCGTTTAAAAAGCATCTGGTTCTTTCATTGAGATGATTTATCATAAGATGGAGGTCTTCAGTTAAGGGTTCAGGAAATATTACCTCATTGACTATGTCAGCCATCAGACATGTTTGGGACTTAGATTCTATTTCATCTTCTTCATCCAAATCATTCTCCAAGTCTTCCCATGATGCCATGAGTCCTTTCCTCTTTTCTCTTTTTGATTTGTCCTCTTTCTTCGGTTTTGGACAATCAAACTTGAAGTGTCTAGTTTCTTTACAGTTGTAGCAGATCACCTTGCTTAGATCCCTTTTTGGTTTCCTTGAACTACCTCCTTTGTTTCGTTCCTTCAGCTTCATCATTTTCCTAAATTTCTTAGCAAACAAAACAAAGTCATCGTCAGATAAATTATCACTGGATTCATTATCCAGAGATTCAGTGACTGATTTGAGAGCAACTCCTTTCTTTTTTGTATCTCTCTTTAAATAAGTGTTTTCAAAAGCAAGTAAGTTTCCTCTCAAATCATCATAGGTCATTTCATCAATACCAATACTCTCAGCTATTATTATAGCCTTGGTTTTCTACTCTTTAGTGAGACATCTCAATGTTCTCCTCACAAGCACAGATTCTGGATGTTTGATTCCTATAACATCCAAGCCAGTGATGTTAATGTTGAATCTTTCAAACATTTCATCAATTGTTTCTCCTTCCTTCATTGAGAACATTTCATAGTCTCTGTTTAGCATGTCTATTCTAGATCTTTTGACTTGGGTTGTGCCTTCATGAGTGACTTGAAGCTTGTCCCAGATTTCCTTTGCTGTTGTGCATCTTGATACCCGTTGGTATTCCTTGAAGCTAACAGCACAGTTGATTAAGTTGATAGCTTTAGCGTTGAGCTCTATTTTCTTTCTGTCATTTTCATTCCAATTGGCCTCAGCCTTGGGAACAACCACTCCATCAGCTCCTGTGGTGGTTGGAAATTGTGGACCTTCTAGAATTATCTTCCAAAGCCTGTAATCTACAAATTGAATAAAGATCTTCATTCTTTCTTTCCAGTAGTTGTAGTTCTTCCCATTGAAGAATGGGGGTCTGTTGCTTGACTGCCCTTCTGTCAGAGTATAGGCCTCTAGATTTGAACCACTGTTGATTACCATCAGGATCTTTTCTCCAAGCTATAAAGCTTGACCACTTTGAGACTAAGCTCTGATACCAATTGATGGTAATCAGTGGCTAAGAGAAGAGGGTTGAATGTTAGCCCTTTTTTTCTGAATATTAATTTCTGACTTTTAAAGGAACTCCAGGAGATATTTCTGTTTTTTGTCTCGTGTTGAGTTGAGACACTTTTGTTTTGTCTCATGCCGAGTTGAGAGATATTTTTGTTTTTGTCTCCTGATAAACAGAAACAGAGAAAGGAGTAGGGAAGAAGAATTAACACCAGATATATCCTGGTTCAGCCACTAGGCGCAATGTGGCCCATATCCAGTCTCCATCACAACAATGATGAAATTCCACTATGTGCTCAAAATATTACAAACACTAATTTCTCCTTAGGAACTACCCATTCCTGTTTGAGACAAATCCAGATTCGACATCCAATCTGAATTTGACTAGGACTCAAAACCTAGCTTTCAACCGCAAAGTGCAAACTCAACTTGCAAGGGAATCCCCACAGAATCATGAAACACAATAGAAAGATGTACAAAAAAACTCTGAGACATCTATGGCTTTTTCTTTAATTTTGATCACTGCCTTTTTCCTCTCACTGGCTTTTTCTTACAAACCTCACCATGTTTGCCTTTTTCACCATGAGACTCAGACAGACAAAACAAAGAAAAAGAAAATAAAATGAACACCATTGAAGGATAAGAACTCAAGAAGCTCGGGTAGCTATGAGAACTATGTGCTTTTCACTTTCTCTCCTTTATCTTAACCCTTGGCCGTTCACCCTTATTATAGAAGGGGAAGTTTCCAAGGTTAAAACTGGTTCAATCAAGCAACTTCTTCTCCAACAAAGAGCAGCAGTGGTTCGGACAAAGAGAAGAGAGAAGGAAAACCGAAAACCAACATGCATGTACCTCTCTCAACCCTTTTCATCAAGCTCCTTCAATCTGAACCCTTGATCTTGTCTTTGGATCCAAGAAAGGATTCGGACCCTTGATGATCTTCTAACCCATGAAAGCTTCTTGCCTTCCATTTTAGCTTGTTCCTATGCGTAGCTTCAGAGGCTATCTTCTTTCTTTGATGAACAAAGATAGAAATGAACTCTTGCACCTCAGATTTGCTCCTTCACCGAGGCAGATCCTTCCTTTTCTTGGCAAGTAAAATCTTGATGCTTTTTTTCAAATCATGCCTTCAATGGCAAAAACTTACTTCTATTTTTCTTCAGATCTTTCTTCATAGCCTTTTTCTTCCATAGGCTTCTGATAACTTCTTCTTTCTTCTTTCCTAATGATTGACATGACCGAATAAGAGGGAGGAGAGAGAAGAAAGAAAGCTTTCTGTAACACCCTAACTATCAAAAGTCACACTTCTGGCTGCGCCACTCTGATAGCTCGCGTATTACGACGACTCTTAAAATATTTAGTACTAAAATATGATCCTATTTAAAACTGAAATCGAATATTCAAAACATACATCTATATGTTACAATACTTTCAAATACTACATATATGTATATATACATCATACCAATATACAAACTTCACATATCAAAACTCCTATCCCTCTTGCAAAAATTGCTAAAAATAGGCGAGGGGAAAATAATAACTAAGATAATAGAAAATAATATCGAATAAACCTGTAGGGGAGTGAGAACATCGTCCTCGAAAGGGTTCTCACTATAGGGTCACAGAATCGCTATAATAAGATACGAAAATATGACCGTTTTTAAAGTACAGTGATTAATAACCACCTTATGCATCTTTTCAAAACCAAAGATTTAATATTCAAAATCCGAAATCCTTTCTGAAAGGGAAAGCTGTTAATTTCTCAGAAATCCAAAAGGCTCTTTAAAAGTTTTTCCTAGACAACATGAATGACCAAATTGTTCCAAGCATAGGTTCATTAAGTCTATGCTGAACCAGCTTAGTTTTTCATACTTTTCTAAACCAAAAACTCAAATCAAACATGGCCTTTGGTCCATCTCATAATCAACCACGGCCCTAGGCCCAAACAAATCAATCCACAGCCAATTCACCACAGATTCAACCAATTTCAGTCACAAACACAAGTAGAAGGTTCAAGCACAATCCAGCAGTTACATCAAGTTGAGTAATTAACAATTAAGCATAATAATTCACATAGACAAACCACATATACAATAATTACACCCAATCAATGTCACATAGATGCAAATGATGCATGCCTGTCCTACTGGCCATGAGTTCACACGTCAGTTATATTGCCAGACCCAACTCGGATGAGCGGATAATTTATACGCTTTTTGGCATTGTTTTTAGTATGTTTTTAGTAGAATCTGGTTACTTTTAGGGATGTTTTCATTAGTTTTTATGTTAAATTCACATTTCTGGACTTTACTATGAGTTTGTGTGTTTTTCTGTGATTTCAAGTATTTTCTGGCTGAAATTGGGGGACTTGAGCAAAAATCAGATTCAGAGGTTGAAGAAGGACTGCTGATGCTGTTGGATTCTGACCTCCCTGCACTCAAAATAAATTTTCTGGAGCTACAGAACTCAAAATGGTGCGCTTCCAATTGCGTTGGAAAGTAGACATCCAGGGCTTTCCCGCAATGTATAATAGTCCATACTTTGCCCAAGTTTAGACGACGCAAACTGGTGTTCAACGCCAGCTCTCTGCCCAATTCTGGCATCCAGCGCCAGAAACAAGTTGCAAAGTGGAGTTCAACGCCCAAACTGGCACAAAAGCTGGCGTTCAACTCCAAGAATGACCTCTCCACGTGTAGACTTCAAGCTCAGCCCAAGCACACACCAAGTGGGCCCCGGAAGTGGATTTATGCATCAATTACTTACTTCTGTAAACCCTAGTGACTAGTTTATTATAAATAGAACTTTTTATCATTGTATTCGTAGTCTTGGTTACTCCGGTTCCCCTCTGGGGCCGAGACCAATGAACTCCATTATCACTTATGTATTTTCAATGGTAGAGTTTCTGCACTCCATAGATTAAGGTGTGGAGCTCTGCTGTTCCTCAAAGATTAATGCAAAGTACTACTGTTTTCTATTCAATTCATCTTATTTCGCTTCTAAGATATTCATTCGCACTTCAACCTGAATGTGATGAACGTGACAATCATCATCATTCCCTATGAACGCGTGCCTGACAACCACTTCCGTTCTACATTAGATTGAATGAGTATCTCTTAGATCTCTTAATCAGAATCTTTGTGGTATAAGCTAGATTGATGGCGGCATTCATGAGAGTCCGGAAAGTCTAAACCTTGTCCGTGGTATTCCGAGTAGGACTCTGGGATTGAATGACTGTGACGAACTCCAAACTAGCGAGTGCTGGGCGTAGTGACAGATGCAAAAAGATAGTAAATTCTATTCCAGTATGATCGAGAACCTCCAAGATGATTAGCCATGCAGTGACAGCGCATATGACCATTCTCACAGAGAGGAATAGGACGCAACCAACGACAAGGGTGATGCCTCCAGACGATTAGCCGTGCTGTGACAGAGCATTTGGACCATTTTCCCGAGAGGATTGAAAGTAGCCATTGGCACCGGTGACATCCTTACACAAAGCCAGCCATAGAAAGGAGTAAGACGGATTGGGTGAAGACAACAGGAAAGCGGAGGTTCAGAGGAACGAATGCATCTCCATACGCTTATCTGAAATTCTCACCAATGATCTACATAAGTATTTCTATCCTTCTTTTATTACTAAATTTCGAAAACTACATAACTATTTTATATCCGCCTGACTGAGATTTACAAGGTGACCATAGCTTGCTTTATACCAACAATCTCCGTGGGATTCGACCCTTACTCACGTAAGGTATTACTTGGACGACCCAGTGTACTTGCTGGTCAGTTATGCGAAGTTGTGAAGATATGTTTAGACCATGGTTCTGTGCATCCGTTTTTGGTGCCATCGCCAGGGAATCAATTTCGAACAATAATTCACAACCTGAGTAACAATTTCGCATACCAAGTTTTTGGCGCCGTTGCCGGGGATTGTTCGAGTTTGGACAACTGACGGTTCATCCTGTTGCTCAGATTAGGTAATTTTCTTTTTGCTTTATTTTCAAAAAAATTTTTCAAAAATCTTTCAAAAATTTCTCCTTTGTTTTCAAAAAAAAAAATTTTAAATAAAAATGTTTTCAAAAATATAATTTTTCTTCAGAATTTTAAGAATGAATTCTACTGTTTCATGAAGCATGCTAAAGCTTGGCTGGCTGTAAAGCCATGTCTAAATTCTTTTGGACTGAGGTCTTGGCTTAAAATTGAATGAATTACACTCATATTTTTACTAAAGCTTGGCTGGCTATTAAGCCATGCCTGACCCTCAGATTGGAGCTTTAGACTAAGAATGCTAGAGTCATGGAATTCATATTAAAAATTTTGGAATCCTTATTTTTGTTTTTCAAATAATTTTCGAAAAAAATACAAAAAAAATTAGAAAATCGTAAAAATCAAAAATATTTTTTGTGTTTCTTGTTTGAGTCTTGAGTCATGTTATAAGTTTGGTGTCAATTGCATATTCATCTTGCATTTTTCAAAAAATTCATGCATTCATAGTGTTCTTCATGATCTTCAAGTTGTTCTTGGTAAGTCTTCTTGTTTGATCTTTGCATTTGCATGTTTTGTGTCTTTTCTTGTTTTTCATATGCATTCCTAAATTCTTTATGTCTAAGCATTAAAGAATTCTAAGTTTGGTGTCTTGCATGTTTTCTTTGCATTAAAAAAAATTTCAAAAATGTGTTCTTGATGTTCATCATGATCTTCATAGTGTTCTTGGTGTTCATCTTGACATTCATAGCATTCTTGCATGCATTCATTGTTTTGATCCATAACTTTCATGCATTGAATCATTTTTCTTGTTTTTCTCTCTCATCATAAAAATTCAAAAATCAAAAAATATCTTTCCCTTTTTCTCTCTTAAAATTTCGAAAATTAGATTTGACTTTTTCAAAAAATTTTAAAATCTAGTTATTTTCATGAGTCAAATCAAATTTTCAATTTAAAAAAATCTTATCTTTTTCAAAATCTTTTTCAAAAATCAAATCCTTTTTCAATTTTTTTTAGCTATTTTTGAAAATTTCAAAAATATTTTTCAAAATTCTTTTTCTGAATTTTACATTATATTTTCGAAAATAACATCATCAATTAATGTTTTGATTCAAAAATTTCAAGTTTGTTACTTACTTGTTAAGAAAGATTCAAACTTTAAGTTCTAGAATCATATCTTGTGATTTCTTGTGAATCAAGTCATTAATTGAGATTTTAAAAATCAAATCTTTTTCAAAAACTAATTTCTATCATATCTTTTCAAAAATATCTTCTTATCTTACCTTTTTCAAAAAAAGTGATTGCAAAATATCTTTTCTAACTTCCTAACTTCTTATCTTTTCAAAATTTGTTTCAACTAACTAACTAACTTTTTGTTTGTTTCTTACCTTTTTCAAAACTACCTAACTAACTCTCTCTCTCTCTAATTTTCGAAAAAATCTTCCCTCTTTTTCAAAATTTCTTTTTAATTAGACTAATTATTTTATTTTTTATTTGAATTTTCGAAAAACTACTAACCTTTTTCAAAAACTATTTTCGAAAATCACTAACTCTTTTTCAAAAATTATTTTCGAAAATTATCTCCTCCTCTCATCCCCTTCTATTTATTTATTCATCTACTAACACTTTTCTTCATCTCACATCTCTGCTCCTATCATCACCTTTGTGTTTGGATTCTTCATTCTTCTTCACCCCTATTCCTTTTCTTCTTCTACTAACAATAAGGAACCTCTTTACTGTGACATAGAGGATTCCTCTTTTTTTTCCTTTTCTCTTCTCTTTCTTATGAGCAGGGACAAAGAAAAAGGCATTCTTGTTGAAGCTGATCCAGAACCTGAAAGGACTCTGAAGAGGAAATTAAGAGAAGCTAAATTACAACAATCCAGAGACAACCTTATTGAAAATTTCGAACAAGTAAAGGAGATGGCAGCCGAACCCAACAACAATAATGCAAGGAGAATGCTCGGTGACTTTACTGCACCTAATTCCAATTTACATGGAAGAAGCATCTCTATTCCTGCCATTGGAGGAAACAACTTTGAGCTGAAACCTCAGCTAGTTTCTCTGATGCAGCAGAACTGCAAGTTTCATGGACTTCCATCTGAAGATCCTTTTCAGTTTTTAACTGAATTCTTGCAGATCTGTGATACTGTTAAGACTAATGGAGTAGATCCGGAAGTCTACAGGCTCATGCTTTTCCCTTTTGCTGTAAGAGACAGAGCTAGAGTGTGGTTGGACTCTCAACCCAGAGATAGCCTGAACTCTTGGGATAAGCTGGTCACGGCTTTCTTAGCCAAGTTCTTTCCTCATCAAAAGCTGAGCAAGCTTAGAGTGGATGTTCAGACCTTCAGACAGAAGGAGGGTGAATCCCTCTATGAAGCTTGGGAAAGATACAAGCAGCTGACCAAAAAGTGTCCTTCTGACATGCTTTCAGAATGGACCATCCTGGATATATTCTATGATGGTTTATTTGAGCTATCAAAGATGTCATTGGATACTTCTGCAGGTGGATCCATTCACCTAAAGAAAACGCCTGCAGAAGCTCAAGAACTCATTGACATGGTTGCTAATAACCAGTTCATGTACACTTCTGAGAGGAATCCTGTGAGTAATGGGACGCCAATGAAGAAGGGAGTTCTTGAAATTGATACTCTGAATGCCATATTGGCTCAGAACAAAATATTGACTCAGCAAGTCAATATGATTTCTCAGAGTCTGAATGGAATGCAAGCTGCATCCAACAGTACTCAAGAGGCATCTTCTGAGGAAGAAGCTTATGATTCTGAGAACCCTGCAATAGCAGAGTTAAAATACATGGGTGAACCATATGGAAACACCTACAATCCATCATGGAAAAATTACCCAAATCTCTCATGGAAGGATCAAAGGCCTCAACAAGGCTTTAATAATGGTGGAAGAAACAGGTTTAACAATAATAAACCTTTTCCATCATCCACTCAGCAACAGACAGAGAATTCTGAGCAGAATCCATCTAGCTTAGCAAATTTAGTCTCTGATCTATCTAAGGCCACTGTAAGTTTCATGAATGAAACAAGGTCTTCCATTAGAAATTTGGAAGCACAAGTGGGCCAGCTGAGTAAAAGGATCACTGAAATCCCTCCTAGTACTCTCCCAAGCAATACAGAAGAAAATCCAAAAGGAGAGTGCAAGGCCATTGACATAACCAAAATGGCCGAACCCAAAGAGGGTGAGGAAGACATGAATCCCAAGGAGGAAGACCTCTTGGGATGTCCAGTGATCAATAAGGAGCTTCCCTCTGAGGAACCAAAGGAATCAGAGACTCATCTAGAGACCATAGAGATTCCATTGAACCTCCTTATGCCATTCATGAGCTCTGATGAGTATTCCTCTTCTGAAGAGAATGAGGATGTTACTGAAGAGCAAGCTGCCAAGTTCCTTGGTGCAATCATGAAGCTGAATGCCAAATTATTTGGTATTGAGACTTGGGAAGATGAACCTCCCTTGTTCACCAATGAACTAAGTGATCTGGATCAACTGACATTGCCTCAGAAGAAACAGGATCCTAGAAAGTTCATAATACCTTGTACCATAGGCACCATGATCTTTAAGGCTTTGTGTGACCTTGGTTCAGGGATAAACCTCATGCCCCTCTCTGTAATAGAGAAACTGGGAATCTATGGGGTGCAAGCTGCTAAAATCTCATTAGAGATGGCAGACAATTCAAGAAAACAGGCTTATGGACAAGTAGAGGACGTGTTAGTAAAGGTTGAAGGCCTTTACATCCCTGCTGATTTCATAGTCCCGGATACTGGAAAGGAAGAGGATGAATCCATCATCCTAGGAAGACCTTTCCTAGCCACAGCAAGAGCTGTGATTGATGTGGACAGAGGAGAATTGATCCTTCAATTAAATAAGGACAACCTTATGTTTACAACTCAAGGATCTCTCTCTGCATCCATGGAGAGAAAGCAGAAAAAGCTTCTCTCAAAGCAGAGTCAACCAAAGCCCCCACAGTCAAACTCTAAGTTTGGTGTTGGGAGGCCACAACCAAACTCTAAGTTTGGTGTCAAACCCCCATATCCAAACTCTAAGCTTGGTGTTGGGAGGTTTCAACAAAGCTCTGCACATCTGTGAGGCTCCATGAGAGCCCACTGTCAAGCTATTGACATTAAAGAAGCGCTTGTTGGGAGGTAACCCAATGTTTATTTATCTAATTTTATTTTTGTTTTTCATGTTTTCTTAGGTTCATGATCATGTGGAGTCACAAAATAAACGAAAAATTTAGAAACAGAATCAAAAACAGCGGAAGAAAAATCACTCCCTGGAAGAAGCACCTGCCTGGCGTTCAACACCAGAACAGAGCATGGTTCTGGCGCTGAACGCCCAAAATAGGCAGTATCTGGGCACTGAACGCCCAAAATGGGCAGCATCTGGGCGCTGAACGCCAGAATTGCACCCTGGAGAGGAGCTGGCGCTGAACACCCAGAACAAGCATGGTTCTGGCGTTCAACACCAGAAATGGGCAACAAATAGGCGTTGAACGCCCAAAATGGGCACCAACCTGGCGCTGAACGCCCAGAGTTGTGTGCAAGGGCATTTTACATGCCTAATTTAGTGCAAGGTTGTAAATCCTTGAACACCTCAGGATCTGTGGACCCCACAAGATCCCCACCTACCTCCACTCACTCTCTTCTCACCCCTCTTTCACACAATCCCATAAACACTCTTCCCCAAAACCCTTCACCTATCACCTCCATCTCTCTTCCCTATTAACCCTTCACCACTCACATCTACCCACTCTTCCCCATAAACCTACCCAATAAACTCCACCTACCTTCAAAATTCAAATCAATTTCCCACCCAAACCCACCCATATGGCCGAACCTTAACCCCCCTCCCTTCCCTATATAAAGCCCTCCATTCTTCCTTATTTTCACACAACACAACCCTCTCCTCTCTTCTTGGCCGAAACACACCTCCCCCCTCTTCTCCATCTTTTCTTCTTCTTCTTCATCTAATTCTTTCTTCTCTTGCTCAAGGGCGAGCAAAAATTCTAAGTTTGGTGTGGAAAAAGCATAAGCTTTTTATTTTTCCATTACCATTGATGGCACCTAAGACCGGAGAATCCTCTAGAAAAGGAAAAGGGAAGACAAAAGCTTCCACCTCCGAGTCATGGGAGATGGAAAGATTCATCTCCAAAGCTTATCAAGACCACTTCTATGATGTTGTGGCCAAGAAGAAGGTGATCCCTGAGGTCCCTTCCAAGCTCAAGAGAAATGAGTATCCGGAGATCCGACATGAAATCCAAAGAAGAGGTTGGAAAGTCCTAACACCCATCCAACAAGTCGGCATCCTAATGGTTCAAGAGTTCTATACCAATGCATGGATCACTAGGAACCATGATCAAAGTAAGAACCCGAATCCAAAGAATTATGTTACAATGGTTCAGGGGAAATACTTAGATTTTAGTCCGGAGAATGTGAGGTTGACGTTCAACTTGCCTATGATGCAAGGAGATGAGCGCCCCTACACTAGAAGGGTCAACTTTAATCAAAGGTTGGACCAAGTCCTCATGGACATATGTGTGGAAGGAGCTCAATGGAAGATTGACTCCAAAAGCAAGCAAGAGAACCCATTCATGGAGCTCAAGCGGCGTATGAAGCTCATCACCATGAGATCCCGGAGATGCCTCAAATGCATTTTCCTCCATAAAACTATTGGGAGCAAATCAACACCTCCCTAGGAGAATTAAGTTCCAACATGGGACAATTAAGGGTGGAACATCAAGAGCACTCCATCATCCTTCATGAAATTAGAGAAGATCAAAAAGCAATGAGGGAGGAGCAACAAAGACAAGGAAGAGACATAGAAGAGCTCAAGGACATCATTGGTTCCTCAAGAAGGAAACGCCACCATCACTAAGGTGGATTCATTCCTTGTTCTTATTTCTTCTGTTTTTCATTTTCTCTATGTTAAGTGCTTATCTATGTTTGTGTCTTCATTACATGATCATTAGTAGTTAGTAACTTTGTCTTAAAGTTATAAATGTCCTAAGAATCCATCACCTCTCTTAAATGAAAAATGTTTTAATACAAAAGAACAAGAAGTACATGAGTTTTGAATTTATCCTTGAACTTAGTTTAATTATATTGATGTGGTGACAATGCTTCTTGTTTTCTGAATGTATGCTTGAACAATGCATATGTCTTTTGAAGTTGTTGTTTAAGAATGTTAAATATGTTGGCTCTTGAAAGAATGATGACTAGGAAACATGTTATTTGATAATCTGAAAAATCATAAAAATGATTCTTGAAGCAAGAAAAAGCAGCAAAGAACAAAGCTTGCAGAAAAAAAAAATAGAAAGAAAGAGAAAAAGCAAGCAGAAAAAGCCAAAAGCTCTCAAAACCAAGAGGCAAGAGAAAAAAGCCAATAACCCTTAAAACCAAAAGGCAAGGGCAAATAAAAAGGATCCCAAGGCTTTGAGCATCAGTGGATAGGAGGGCCTAAAGGAATAAAATCCTAGCCTAAGCGGCTAAACCAAGCTGTCCCTAACCATGTGCTTGTGGCATGAAGGTGTCAAGTGAAAACTTGAGACTGAGCGGTTAAAGTCAAGGTCCAAAGCAAAAAAAAAAAGAGTGTGCTTAAGAACCCTGGACACCTCTAATTGGGGACTTTAGCAAAACTGAGTCACAATCTGAAAAGGTTCACCCAATTATGTGTATGTGGCATTTATGTATCTGGTGGTAATACTGGAAAACAAAGTGCTTAGGGCCACGGCCAAGACTCATAAAATAGCTGTGTTCAAGAATCATCATACTGAACTAGGAGAATCAATAACACTATCTGAACTCTGAGTTCCTATAGATGCCAATCATTCTAAACTTCAATGGATAAAGTGAGATGCCAAAACTATTCAAGAGGCAAAAAGCTATAAGTCCCGCTCATTTAATTGGAGCTTTGTTTCATTGATAGTTTGGAATTTATAGTATATTCTCTTCTTTTTATCCTATTTGATTTTCAGTTGCTTGGGGACAAGCAACAATTTAAGTTTGGTGTTGTGATGAGCGGATAATTTATACGCTTTTGGCATTGTTTTTAGTATGTTTTTAGTAGAATCTGGTTACTTTTAGGGATGTTTTCATTAGTTTTTATGTTAAATTCACATTTCTGGACTTTACTATGAGTTTGTGTATTTTTCTGTGATTTTAAGTATTTTCTGGCTGAAATTGAAGGACTTGAGCAAAAATCAGATTCAGAGGTTGAAGAAGGACTGCTGATGCTGTTGGATTCTGACCTCCCTTCACTCAAAATGGATTTTCTGGAGCTACAAAACTCAAAATGGCGCGCTTCTAATTGCGTTGGAAAGTAGACATCTAGGGCTTTCCAGAAATGTATAATAGTCCATACTTTGCCCAAGTTTAGATGATGCAAACTGGCGTTCAACGCCAGCTCTCTGCCCAATTCTGGCATCCAGCGCCAGAAACAAGTTGCAAAGTGGAGTTCAACGCCCAAACTGGCACAAAAGCTGGCGTTCAACTCCAAGAATGACCTCTCCACATGTAGACTTCAAGCTCAGCCCAAGCACACACCAAGTGGGCCCCGGAAGTGGATTTATGCATCAATTACTTACTTCTGTAAACCCTAGTGACTAGTTTATTATAAATAGAACTTTTTATCATTGTATTCGTAGTCTTGGTTACTCCGGTTCCCCTCTGGGGCCGAGACCAATGAACTCAATTATCACTTATGTATTTTCAACGGTAGAGTTTCTGCACTCCATAGATTAAGGTGTGGAGCTCTGCTGTTCCTCAAAGATTAATGCAAAGTACTACTGTTTTCTATTCAATTCATCTTATTTCGCTTCTAAGATATTCATTCACACTTCAACCTGAATGTGATGAACGTGACAATCATCATCATTCCCTATGAACGCGTGCCTGACAACCACTTCCGTTCTACATTAGATTGAATGAGTATCTCTTAGATCTCTTAATCAGAATCTTCGTGGTATAAGCTAGATTGATGGTGGCATTCATGAGAGTCCGGAAAGTCTAAACCTTGTCCGTGGTATTCCGAGTAAGACTCTGGGATTGAATGACTGTGACGAACTCCAAACTCGCGAGTGCTGGGCGTAGTGACAGACGCAAAAGGATAGTAAATTCTATTCCAGTATGATCGAGAACCTCCAAGATGATTAGCCATGCAGTGACAGCGCATCGGACCATTTTCACAGAGAGAAATAGGATGCAACCAATGACAAAGGTGATGCCTCCAGACGATTAGCCGTGCTGTGACAAAGCATTTGGACCATTTTCCCGAGAGGATTGAAAGTAGCCATTGGCACCGGTGACATCCTTACACAAAGCCAGCCATAGAAAGGAGTAAGACGGATTGGGTGAAGACAACAGGAAAGCGGAGGTTCAGAGGAACGAATGCATCTCCATACGCTTATCTGAAATTCTCACCAATGATCTACATAAGTATTTCTATCCTTCTTTTATTACTAAATTTCGAAAACTACATAACTATTTTATATCCGCCTGACTGAGATTTACAAGGTGACCATAGCTTGCTTCATACCAACAATCTCCGTGGGATTCGACCCTTACTCACGTAAGGTATTACTTGGACGACCCAGTGCACTTGTTGGTCAGTTATGTGAAGTTGTGAAGATATGTTTAGACCATGGTTCTGTGCATCTGTTTTTGGTGCCATCGCCAGGGAATTAATTTCGAACAATAATTCACAACCTGAGTAACAATTTCGCATACCACCTTGCCTCCACAGTAAGCGGGATTAAACCACCATCCTTACTGGGCACACAAAATAATATGCAAGCAGGATCACGCCACCGTCCTTGCTAAACAATTTATCAATACGTGAGCGGGATAAAACCACCATTCTCACTGCAGGCGGGATAAAACTGCCATCCCTGCATAATAGTTTACGCACTAAGCAAGCGGGATTATACCACCATCCTTGCCAGGCCAGAAACCCTCATCATACTCTCAGTAATATCCACAATCAATCAGGCTCAACTTCTTATTTCATTAATCATTCCTGGCCCACTTACTTTCAAATAACAAACGTATTCACTCCACATCACACCAAGAACCACTTTTCTCAAATCAATTTTTCTCTTGAAAACATAACCACTTTTAGCAACCTCTTTCCAAAACTCACAAATGACTTCAAAATCATTCATTATAAATCAGGATTTAGCTATAAAATTCGTCAGTAGAGTCTCAAGACGTTTAGGGGAAAACAACCAACCTTATTTTCTTACATTCAATAAAAATTCTTAAAAATCATTGTGTTCTTAATTTGAATTATGCAAAGGAAGTTTCTAAACCAAATCAGAACTAAACCATATGAATTAGAAGTTCTGAACTAATTTAGAATCCAAGGTCCAATCTCAATTTCATTCTTGAAACCAATTATTTCAACTTTTTCCAAAACATCACAAAATGGCATCATTCAACCAAAGTCCAATTTCTTGTAAATTCATTAATGCTCGTCTAGATGAAATCCTTAAGTCCAACTCAAAACATAAGCCTTTTTTATATAAAATTGATCTTAGAACATAATACTTTTCTTAGGTAATTTAAAATCGTAAAGTAGTCATTTTCTGAATAAATCAAACTCAAGACATATATTTTTTTCTCAAATAAATTAAATTCGAAATATAACCTTTTTCTTAATAAATCATAAAATACGATTTCTCATTTAAAACTTTTCTAAATAAAATTTCAAACAAAGTTTCATATTTTATAGAAAATTCAGTAGCACCTCCCCTAAAACTTGGACTTTGCCACCCTTTTCAGATCCCAACCAAACCAATCCTCAACTCTTTCCAAAGGATTCAAAACCAAACCAGTTTCTAATAAGTAAAATTTAGAGTTTCAAATATTAAAGATAATTTCAAATCAAAACAATCAGAAACCTCCATTTACCAAAATCAGACATTAGTTCAATTCAACAAACAACCATATTTATCCAAGACAAATCAAACAATGCATAAGACTTACATAATCATCAGAAATACATTTATCACGTCATATCTATTTATAACAATTCCAATTCAAATGAATTATTTTGTATAAACAGCCCCTACCTCGACAAGCAAAATCATAAACCAAGCGCGCAAACAGAGCTCTTTTCTTTCAGCTCGAAGCCAATAGCAACCGAAACCTCAGCCTCTGATCACTTTCGCAGCAATCACAGCAAATTAAAAGCGACATGCAAAATACAGAACTCAAACCTATGTTACCAAACCTCAAAGTTTATAACCAAACATAACAAAAACTCTTATACGTTAGGGACGAGGGTTTCGAAAAAGAGATACCTATTGTAATAAAGAAGAACGGCTGAACTGACCGGCAGTAGCTCTGGTGGTGGCCCTGGCGGCGGCAACTCGCGATAAATAAACTCTTATCACAAACAGCTTCAGCAACAACTCTCATTGTACTAACAAACTTGACGGATAAGGAAGAACTGAAGCAAGGTTAGAGCTTACTAAGAAAACAGAAGCTTCAGCAACAGTTTTTGACGGCAGCAGCGGCGGAGATGGCTCGACGGTGGCGATGCAGGTGGCTTCCCTCCCTTCCATCACGTTCTGGTCGTGTTTCCTTCTTCTCCTCTGGTCAGATCTACATCAACGGTGGCTCGGTAGTGGTGAGGAACGGCGACAGGAAGACCTCGATGGCGACAGCAACGACGCGGGCTTCACAGGACAGCGACGCCTCCCTCTCCTAGCGCGTTTCTCTCTCTCGGTTCTGGGCTTCCTCACGATGGTGATGAATGGCGCGGTGGTGGCTTGACCTGGACGGTGGCGACACAAGCAGTAGGACGCGGTGGCAGTGGCGCAGCTGCAGCGGCGGTCTCCCTCCTCCTTCCTCTGTGGATCGCAGCTCCCTCTCTTCTACCCTTCCCCTGCTTTCGTCTCCCCTTTCTTCCTTCTTTCTCTTCTTCTTTCTTTTTCAGCAGGATTGCTATGTGTGTTGGTGAGGTGAGGGCTGATGTGCGGCTAGGGTTTCACTTGTGGAAAAGGGAAAATTGTGGTTTAATTAGGGTTAGGGTTTGTGTATGGAAATTGAGAATTTTAGGGTTTAATTTGAAACTAGTTGGATCTCAAAATTATATTTAAAATATTATTTAGTGTATCAAATTGCTATTTGGTTTTTACTCGAATACTCTAATTGAAAATATAATACAATATAATTAATTTTCTTTATTAACAAATCCTAAAGTATTTATTTATAAAAATATTATCATATAAGAATCTCATTATTTTACAACTACTAATTTTATAATTTAAATATAAAAAATAATTTAATAATTATAAAATTAGAGAAAATTCTAATTTAAATAGCCAATTGTCATTATTTTTGAATTTCTAAAACTTTAAATTGTAAATAGGAAAATAATCCATAATTATAGAGTTTGGATAAAAACCTTAATTTATTTCAAATCCAATTAATTAGAGCTGCCTTTAATTACTTTCAAATAAAATAATTTCTGAGATTAAAACTATAAATAATTATATGATTTGAGATTACTTTAAAATAGGACTTTTCAAAAGCTCTGGGTCTTACATTTCACCCACCTTATAAAAATTTTCGTCCTCAAAAATTAAAGCAATACATAAAATAATACATACACTTAGTGCTCTACATTTTGAATACTTTTTAGAAATGTGAGAAATCTTAGCACATATATAGATATAAGTTCAAATACCAGATAATTATAAGATTTAATTATAAAGGTAAAGTATGGTGTAAGGTAGAAGATACATAATATGCTCGATGCAAAAATGTTATATGGTTTCAAAACTTTACAAAAGCTTGGAGGAACAAAATAGGGTGCAAGTCAAGATAGGTGTTCACAAAGCAAAACGGTAGTTAACATGGCAAAAAGGCTACAAAGCAGGTTGGTATCTAACAACAGATATAATGTTCACTCACAGATCTCTTGCCCACTTCGGAACTTCAACTTTCCAACTTCATCAATCACTTCACAACTCCATAACTGATTACAAGTCTAACATCCGCAAACTCTTCCGCGAGAAACGAAACTCCCACAACTTCTTATGACGTTGGACACTTACCACTTTCCCTTCCATAACCACAAACCACATCCTAAAGAACTAACACATCGCATTAATATTCCTAAAGATCGCACATGACATCAAAATAATTCTCGAGTTTATTCATAAGGATACAAGATTTTGAAAAAGGACAAGCAACAAGGGCAATATCCGCAAAGACTTGAAAAGATTATTGAGATCACAAGCAATCAATGATATACAAGGAATGGAGAGTGCCAGAAAGGAAAACTCACTCGGCAACCTTAAGAATGACACCTGAATCAAAGAAGTCCGTAGGAATAATAAAAGGAAAGGTAGTGCAGTAGTTTTAACAAAATCAAGCATAGTCAAGGATGTATAAGATTTACAAAAGAAGAATGCCTACAACCGAAGACAAGGCTTACAAGACTCAAGAGTAGGATTAAGAATACCTTCGAATACATTGCTCATGGAGAGTGAAAAACATTTCAAAAACTATTTCACGTTTTCAAGGAAAAAGTGCGCAACAAACTCTTTGTAAAAGAATAACAAAAGTATAAATGTGGCAATACTTTAATACAATTTCATGTTGAAATAGATTATGTAGAGTTTTAAACTAAGAGATGTCAAATTCAAAAATTGTATTAAAGTAATGCCATAGAATAATCTATTTCAACCAAAATTCAACCCCAAAACATCCAAAAACCCATAAATTCATGATCCAAACCGAAATCAACCTAACAAATTTTAAAATTAAACTAATTCTAAGCTAACTAAAATAAGCAAATGCAATAAAGTCAAATTATAAACAAAAAGAGAAGGTAAGAACAATGTTACCATGGTGGGGTGTCTCCCACCTAGCACTTCTATTTAGAGTCCTTAAGTTCGACTTTATTGAGAAGCTCTCATCAAGCTTGAAATCCCACCCAAGCTTGTATTCTCGAAGGCTTTTGAGATTCCAAAGGTTGTGCACCCAATTCTTGTTGTGAATTCCTTTCATTCCATCTAGGTAACAAACATTTGAAATTCCCAATTCCTATAACACAATAGCAACAAAACTCACAATGTAATGGGTGAGAATTCATAGGATAAAAAGAAAATAAAAGCCAAAGGTAATGAGAACAAATAAAATGAACTCATACCTTAGGAAAGGTGTTAGGATATTCACATATTAACATATTTACAGTAGCCAATCATAAGCAAGAAATATATACACAATCAACCAAAAATAAGCTATTCACAATATTCACAATATGCACAATAGCCAACAATATAACACCATTGTAACACCCCGACAACGGTGCCAAAAATTTGATAGAGAGATTTAATGTTGATCTAGAATTTCTCAAAATAGGATCACTTCGTTGCAAGTATAGCCAAATCAACAACTAACTCTCAACATCAAATTTTAATCTAAAAATGTCACATTTCAAAGCAAATATAAACCGAGAGTATTTAGACTCCCGGGTCGTCTTCCCTATGAGTTGCAATGAAATGCTCTATTATTAGCTATGGGGGATTTTTTGGGGGTTTTGATTATAAGAGGCAAGAAATTAAAGTGGAAAGTAATTAAATAGAAAGCAAGTAAAATCAATGAAAATGGAAATTAAATGGCAAAAAGAGCTCTTTGCAAGAATTGGGGAATTAAGGCTTCCTATCCTAGTTATGGACCACAAACATGGTAATTGTATAGAATTAATCCCAATTAGTCAATCCTAACATCGAGAATTAGTCAAGAGGGCATAGTTGATCCTGAGGATCGGTTTTTCTATCGGTAAAGAAACATAAAAATATGATCGTGTTGTAAGTATAGCTTCTAAACCAACAGAAAATCCTTTCGCACAAACGTTTTGGTTTTCACAAGTAATAAACCCCTTTTAAAATTGATAACTGAAGTATTTAAACCTCGGGTCGTCTTCTCAAGGAACTGCAGGGAGGTGTTCTTATTATTGGTTATGAGTTTTGTAAATTGGGGATTTTGAAAGTAAGGAACAGGTAATTTAAATGACAAGTAAAATAAATTAACAATAATAAAATCTCTTGGCAAGGTATAAGAACTGGAAGTCCTATCCTAGTTATCCTTATCAATTGTGATGAGAATTGGATTTTTTTCTCCCACTTTGTTAACCTCTAACTATGAAGGTAAATCAAGTGGACTAATTAGCTTGATCCTCAAGTCCTAGTCAATCCCTGCGGGAAGACTAGCTTTAGAGCGATCTAGATCAATTAGTAATCTGCCAATTTCAACCACTGCTTTATTTGATAACTCAAGCGTCACCAATGACTTAACCAGAGCCAAAAGGGAAGAAAATCTACTCGAATGAAAATAATTTGGATAAATCGAAAGCATTCATAGCATAAATAAAAAAATCTTATAACTGAAATACCTCAAATTATATTAAATGGAATATTCAAATCTAACATGGAAAAGTTCATAAATTAAATTGAAAAAATAAATAAAAGGAACATTGAACCTAGAGCTCAGAAGAAATTGTAAGTTGAAATAATAAAGAATCCTAAATCCTTTAAGAGTAATCCTAATCCTAAGTCCTAAGAGAGAGGAGAGAGCCTCTCTCTCTCTAAAACTACATCTAAATTATGAAAGGTGAATTATGAGCTGATGATCATGAATGAATAGATTCCCCCACTTTATAGCCTCTAATCTGTGTTTTCAGGCCGCGGCAAAGTGACACGGAGGCGTCGTCCACGCATTTGCGTGGATTGCGTTTCTGCCAGGTCACGTGTCCGCGTGTTCCATGCGTTCGCGTCGTTTGGCGTCAGGATAGCTATGGCAAATTATATATCAAATCGAAGCCCCGGAAGTTAGCTTACCAACGCAATTGGAACCGCATCATTTGAACCTCTGTAGCTCAAGTTATGACCGTTTGAGTGCGAAGAGGTCAGGCTGAACAGCTTAGCAATTTCTTCAACTTCTTGTATTCCTTCCACTTTTGCATGCTTTCTTTCCATCCTCTGAGTCATTCCTGCCCTATAAACTCTAAAATCACTTAACACAGATATCAAGGCAATGAATGGTAATAAGAGAGGATTAATATTAGCAAATATAAGTCCAAAGAAGCATGTTTTCAATCATAGCACAAAATCAGGAAGGAAAAAGTAAAACCATGAAAATAGTATGAATAAGTGGGTAAAGAGTTGATGAAAACCACTCAATTGAGCATATGATAAACCATAAAATAGTGGTTTATCAACCTCCCCACACTTAAACATTAGCATGTCCTCATGCTAAGCTCAAGAGAAGCTATAAGGGAGTGAAGAGGAATGGTAGAATGTATGAAATGCAACCTATCTATATGAATGCAACTACATGCTAAGATGTTTCTACCTAATTGGTTAAAAATAAAGAAGTTCTCCAAGACAAAAATAATACAAATTCCACTAATTCAAATCATATAATAAAAGACAAGTAAACTTGTGAAAAGATAGCTCATAAAAGCAGGGAACATAGAATCAAGCGTTGAACCCTCACTGGTAGTGTATATCACTCTAGTCTCTCAAGTGTATAGGGTAATTCACTCTACTTTTCTCTAGTCATGCTCTCTAAAACTTTGTTCTTCATCTAACCAATCAACAAATATTTAGCATATCAATGCAAACATCATGAGGTCTTTTTAGGATTGTAATGGGGCTGAGGTAAAGGTAAGGATATATGTATGGCCAAGTGAGCTTTATAAAGTGAATCCTTGATTAGTCTAAGATCTCACCTAACATATACATACTTTATATAATTTAAAATACTTTACCTAACTACCCAAATTTTTTCCACTTTTGTTGCTCAAGTATCAAACTTATTTTTGAATTTTGTCCCATGTGCATTGATTCTTTTTATTTGGGTTAACATTATTTTTCTTCTCTTTTCTTTTCTTCTCTTATTTTTTGTATCCCCTTATTTAATTACTTAATAATTTTTTTTAATGCACATGGTAATTTAATTATTTTGATTTCACATGAGCATGCTTCCCAAATTTTCAAATAACTTATTCAATTTAATTTCCTACTTTTTCATATCATCCCATGTTCCCATAAAATTCCCCACATTTAAATTATACACAATATCTATCTTAAGCTAACCAAGGATTCAACTTGGGATTTTTATTTTGTTTTTTTTCTTAAGGCTAGTAATGTTGTTATGAAATAGAAGGGGGTTAAAAAGTTCAAAGTGGCTAACAAGGGTAATGTAAAAGGTAGGCTTATTTGGGATAAGTGAGCTAATAACAAATAATGGCCTCAATCATATGCAAACATGTAAATACACTAAATAATGGACATATAGAATGGATCAAAGCAAAGATTGCAATTATAGAGAAGAAAACACACAAGAATAAAAATTTATGGTTAAATAATGTAACCATGTAAATAAGCTCAAATTCTCACAGGTTGTGTGTTCTTTGGCTCAAAAACCATGTTCCAAATACAACTTCAAACAAATTTAACACAAAAAAAATTTTAATAATTTTTTTAAATTTAAATTAGTGAAATTTTTCAAAAATAGGGTCTTAAAAGAAATTTATTACTTTAACCAAGTAGTAACTAAATTTATAAAATCAAACAAATATGCAAATGCAACAACTATTTTAACAAGGAAAATTAAACATTGGTGTTAAAATATGAAGTAACTAACCCATGGAAGTCGGTATCGACCTCCCCACACTTAAAGATTGCACCGTCCTCGGTGCATGCTAAGATGTACAAGTGGGCGGGCGGTTCCGCAACTAGTGCTCTTTTTGTTCCTTTCCTTGCCGGTAGTTTGGGAGTAGCTTTCTCTTTACCCTTCTTGGTGGCCATCCTGAAAAGGGAAAAAGAAAGTAACTTTTAAAGCTAAGGGTTAGAGCAAGGAAGAGAGCGGAAAAGGTGGTAATCAATGCACAATAATAAAGAATGACGTTAACACATGGTCATGACTACATGTGAAAAGTTTATCAATGGAAATATAGCAAGTGCATGTAATGACAATTAAATACAAGATGTTTATTGGCATGCTGGAAAAGGCATAAGTAGCTTAGATCAAGCATTCCATGTCCAAGTTAGATTACCAAGTCTTTCAAACTAACAACATGTTTGTAGTAACAATTATATTTAAGTAATAAAATATAAAAAGGGTTTTGTGAAAAGGCAAGCATTTAGAGTTGTAGATAGAAAGAAATCGAAAAATAGTGCACAATGCCATACGGACTTTTTCACAAACACATAGCATGCATGATAAATAAGCTATTGAAAGTATTAAATTGAACATGCAAGCAACCCTTTAAAAAGTAATCTATAATTGTAAACAATTCCTTTAATAATCCACAAAAATATAGAAATTAATGACCCAAATAAATTTCTAAACCAATGAAAATAATGCAATGAATGAAAGTATGCAAATAAATTAAATGAAATAGAATGGAAGTGAAGAGGGATGATAAGTTAAAGAGATGAAAAAGAATAAAGTAAGAAAAGGAAGAAGAAAGAAGAAAAGATAGAAGAAATTAGGATTAGAAAAGAAAAGATAAGATAATTGGCGCTGATCTGGATAAGTTGTGCGGCACAGGCGACGCGAGCGCGTGGGTTACGCATTCGTGCGGATAGCGCTCTATGAAGTGACGCGAACGCGTGGGTCACGCGTTCGCGTGGAGTGATTTGTGCCATTAGTGCGAGGGCAGCCTCGCGGTTGCGCAACTCTCTGTTTTAAATGCATTTTGCCAAAAATCTGGGTGACGCGGTCGCGTGGTTGACGCGATCGCGTGAATGGCCTTTCTTTTAAAAATGACGCGGACGCGTGGGGCACGCATTCGCGTGGTAGGGCTGGTGCTTCTAGCATCATTCCAGCCCACCTCCATCATAACTTTCTGCCATACACCTCTTTACGTCGATTTTGCAGGGCCACGCGTTCGCATGGGTGATGCGGATCCGTGGGAGGCATTTTTCTCACATGACGCGGACGCGTCAACGATGCGGTCACGTGGATCAATTTGTGCCAAAGGCATGCCTCCAGCCACGCTCTCACGTGACTCTCTGTTCAATTCTCTTTTCTTCAAAACGCACTGGTGACGCGGACGCGTCGGCGACGCTGTTGCGTCACGTGCGATTTTTTTTTTATGCAAAATGTAGAATGCAGTATGCAGATGTTGATACAGATGTTATGAATAATTTCAGGTTCAATAAAATAAAATAAAACTCAAAAACCAACAAAACAGACTAGAATTAAAACTGAAAAAGGGACGATCATACCATGGTGGGTTGTCTCCCACCTAGCACTTTTAGTTAAAGTCCTTAAGTTGGACATTTGGTGAGCTCCCTGTTATGGTGGCTTGTGCTTGTATTCATCCAAAAATCTCCACAAATGATTGGAATTCCAGTAGCCTCCGGGATCCCAAACTAGGCGCAGAAAGCCTTCAAGTATGTTAAAGCAAGTGACAAGGCCTCAAGAGTGTTGATTGCGAGAATGAATTCCGGGGTCCCAAATCTTAATTTTGCACCCGTCTTCTTGTTGATCATTATGATTCCATCCGGGTAGCAAGTAATCTGAATTCTCACTAAAGCGGCCAAACAACTTCCTAGACCCATTCAGTTGAACTTTACACCAACCCTTGCATTGACAACTCCACCCACTAACCATCTTTCTCTTACTCTTAATGCCACAAAGAGCTCTAAGTTGACCATCCATCTCCAGTAGCCCATATTCAAGTGGAATTAGAAAGCTAAGGGATATGAATTTTACCCACTTGAATGTTGTGAAGGATGATGGCAACTTAGGGGGAGGTATTTCTAACGAATTTGCAAGCTCCAATCCCTTGTGCTCTTCTCTGACAACTTCTACCTCTTTGCAAGTTTCTTCAATATCAACCTCTTCCTCTTGGTAGCTTTCTTCCAATTCAATCTCTTCTTCATTGCTCACCAAGGGCATGGGAGGCTGTGCTTCTTCTTCTTTAATCTCCATCTCTTGATCAACCTCTTCAAAGTCTTTAGCCATGATATGCCTTGGAGGTTGTACACCCTCCTCAACATCAAATGCAACCGTCTTAGAAGGAGGTTCTATGTCTTGACTTTCCCATGGAGGTTTAGCATCTCCTAAATCTTCAACCATTTTTTCCTCTGCAACTATTATGGCTTCCTCTACTTGTTCCAATACAAAGCCATGTTCCTCATTGTCCACCAAAGTTTCTAGTGTCTCCTTCATGCTACGCTCTTCTTTTGATTCTCCACATGTAGCCATGGGAGTACTTTGAGTGCTCAGATGTTGAGAAGCTAATTGATTTATTAACTCGCCTAAGGCGGCCGCAAAATTTAGCACACTCTTATTAATCCTTTCTTGCCCTTGAAGAATAACACTAAGGGCGTTGTTATCCAATGGAGGTTGAGGTGGATAGGAGGGTTCATTATTTTGGAGAACGGGTTCATAATAGGAAGGTGGTTCTTCTTGATAAGGATATGGAGATGGTGAATATTGAGGTGGTGGTTCTGGGTGTGGTTCATATGGTGGTTGGTGTGGTGGATAAGGATTAGGGTCATATGGAGGTGAATGGTTGTAGGTGGCTTGTGAGTATGGTGGTTCAAAGCTGTGTTGAGGAGGTGGTTTATAGGCGTATGATGGGGCTTGTCGGTAATTACAAGGGGATCCACCATAACTATTGTCTCGACATGCATTGGTAAATGGTCGTTGTCCATGGTAGTTTGGAAGGTGTTGTTGCCTAAAGGGTTGATCAGATCCTCGTGGCTCCATCCATCTCTGATTATTCTGACCTTAATACATGTTCTTGTTATAGCTTCCATTCCTTACAACAGCATTAGAACCAAACTTAAAGCGATGGGGGTGAGAACTCATAATAACAAATAAAAATTAAAAACGAAAATAAAAACAATTTTAAATTAAAAGGTTATTGAAATTTATATTTTGAATTTGAAAATTAAATTTTGAAATTTTAATTTTAAATTTTGAATTTTGAAATTTAAAATTTTGAATTTTAAATTTTTGAAATTTGAATTTTGAAATTTGAGATTTGAAATTTGAAATTTGAAATTTAAATATTGAATTTTGAAATTTGATTTTTTGAAATAAGATAACATAATATTTTGAAAAAGATATGATTTTTGAAAAGGATTTGAATTTTGAAATTTAAAATTAAGATAAGATAAGATAAAAATTTTAAAATCAAAATCTGAAGTTTTTTTTTATGCAAATTTCGAAAATTCAATTAAAATAAAGAGAAAAGATATTTTTGAATTAAATGAGGAAAGAGAAAAACAATAAAAAATGACACCAAACTTAAAATTTTTAGATCTAAACGAAGAAAACAACTAAAAACAACTTGAAGGTCAAGATGCACACCAAGAACAAATTTTTGAAAAATTTTTAATAACTAAATAAAAACCAATAACCTCTTAATTTACAAAAATAAAAACAAAAATAAAAACAAATAAACAAGCAAAAAGCAAATATTTACAATAACCAATAATAAGGCACACATTTGCAATTCCCTGAAAACGGCGCCATTTTGACGATTGGTTTTTCTATCGGTAAAGAAACATAAAAATATGATCGCGTTGTAAGTATATCTTCTAAACCAATAGAAAATCCTTTCGCACAAATGTTTTAGTTGTCACAAGTAACAAACTCCTTTTAAAATTGATAAACGAAGTATTTAAACATCGGGTCGTCTTCTCAAGGAACTGTAGGGAGGTGTTCTTATTATTGGTTATAAGTTTTGTAAATTGGGGGTTTTGAAAGTAAAGAACAGGTAATTTAAATGACAAGTAAAATAAATTAACAATAATAAAATCTCTTGGCAAGGTATAAGAACTGGAAGTCCTATCCTAGTTATCCTTATCAATTGTGATGAGAATTGGATTTTTTTCTCCCACTTTGTTAACCTCTAACTATGAAGGTAAATCAAGTGGACTAATTAGCTTGATCCTCAAGTCCTAGTCAATCCCTGTGGGAAGACTAGCTTTAGAGCGATCTATATCAATTAGTAATCTACCAATTTCAACCACTGCTTTATTTGATAACTCAAACGTAACCAATTACTTAACCAGAGCCAAAAGGGAAGAGAATCTACTCGAATGAAAATAATTCGGATAAATCGAAAGCATTCATAGCATAAATAAAACAATCTTATAACTGAAATACCTCAAATTATATTAAATGGAATATTCAAATCTAACATGGAAAAGTTCATAAATTAAATTGGAAAAATAAATAAAAGGAACATTGAACCTGGAGCTCAGAAGAAATTCTAAGTTGAAATAATAAAGAATCCTAAATCCTTTAAGAGGAATCCTAATCCTAAATCCTAAGAGAGAGGAGAGAGCCTCTCTCTCTCTAAAACTACATCTAAATTATGAAAGGTGAATTATGAGCTGATGATCATGAATGAATGGATTCCCCCACCTTATAGCCTCTAATCTGTGTTTTCTGGGCCGAAAACTGGGTCGAAAATAGCCCAGAAATCGCCCCCAGCGATTTCTGTTACGTTCAGGCCGCCACAAAGTGACGCGGAGGCGTCGTCCACGCGTTTGCGTGGATTGCGTTTCTGCCAGGTCATGCGTCCGCATGTTCCACACATTCGTGTCATCCGGTGTTACGAAAGCTATGGCAAATTATATATCAAATCAAAGCCCTGGACGTTAGCTTTCCAACGCAATTAGAACCGCATCATTTGGACCTCTGTAGCTCAAGTTATGACCGTTTGAGTGCGAAGAGGTCAGGCTGAACAGCTTAGCAATTTCTTCAACTTCTTGTATTCCTTCCACTTTTGCATGCTTTCTTTCCATCCTCTAAGTCATTCCTGCCCTATAAACTCTGAAATCACTTAACACACATATCAAGGCATCGAATGGTAATAAGAGCGGATTAATATTAGCAAATATAAGTCCAAAGAAGCATGTTTTCAATCATAGCACAAAATCAGGAAGGAAAAAGTAAAACCATGCAAATAGTATGAATAAGTGGGTAAAGAGTTGATGAAAACCACTCAATTGAGCATACGATAAACAATAAAATAGTGGTTTATCAACCTCCCCACACTTAAACATTAGCATGTCCTCATGCTAAGCTCAAGAGAAGCTATAAGGGAGTGAAGAGGAACGGTAGAATGTATGAAATGCAACCTGTCTATATGAATGCAACTACATGCGAAGATGTTTCTACCTACTTGGTTAAAAGTAAACAAGTTCTCCAAGACAAAAATAATACAAATTCCACTAATTCAAATCATATAATAACAGACAAGTAAACTTGTGAGAAGATAGCTCATAAAAGCAGGGAACATAGAATCAAGCATTGAACCCTCACTGGTAGTGTATATCACTCTAGTCTCTCAAGTGTATAGGGTAATTCACTCTACTCTTCTCTAGTCATGCTTTCTAAAACTTTGTTCTTCATCTAACCAATCAAAAAATATTTAACATATCAATGCAAACATCATGAGGTCTTTTTAGGGTTGTAATGGGGCTGAGGTAAAGGTAAGGATATATGTATGGCCAAGTGAGCTTTATAAAGTGAATCCTTGATTAGTCTAAGATCTCACCTAACATATACATACTTTATATAATTTAAAATACTTTACCTAGCTACCCAAATTTTTCCCACTTTTGTTGCTCAAGTATCAAACTTATTTTTGAATTTTGTCCCATGTGCATTGATTCTTTTTATTTGGGGTAATATTATTTTTCTTCTCTTTTCTTTTCTTCTCTTTTTTTTTGTATCCCCTTATTTAATAACTTAATATTTTTTTAATGCACATGGTAATTTAATTATTTTTATTTCACATGAGCATGCTTCCCAAATTTTCAAATAACTTATTCAATTTAATTTCCTACTTTTTCATATCATCCCATGTTCCCATAAAATTCCGCACACTTAAATTATACACAATATCTATCTTAAGGTAACCAAGGATTCAACTTAGGATTTTTATTTTGTTTTTTTACTTAAGGCTAGTAATGTGGTTATGAAATAGAAGGGGGTTAAAAAGTTCAAAGTGGCTAACAAGTGTGATGTAAAAGGTATGCTTATTTGGGATAAGTGAGCTAATAACAAGTAATGGCCTCAATCATATGCAAGCATGTAAATACACTAAATAATGGACATATAGAATGGAACAAAGCAAAGATTGCAATTATAGAGAAGAAAACACACAAGAATAAAAATTTATGGTTAAATAATGTAACCATGTAAATAAGCTCAAAATCTCATAGGTTGTGTGTTCTTTGACTCAAAAACCATGTTCCAAATACAACTTCAAACAAATTTAACACATAAAATTTTTAATAATTCTTTTTTAATTTAAATTAGTGAAATTTTTCAAAAATAGGGTCTTAAAAGAAATTTATTACTTTAACCATGTAGTAACTAAATGCATAAAATCAAACAAATATGCAAATGCAACAACTATTTTAACAAGAAAAATTAAACATTGATGTTAAAATATGAAGTAACTAACCCATGGAAGTCGATATCAACCTCCCCACACTTAAAGATTGCACCGTCCTCGGTGCATGCTAAGATGTACAAGTGGGCGGGCGGTTCCGCAGCTAGTGCTCTTTTTATTCCTTTCCTTGCCGGTGGTTTGGGAGTAGCTTTCTCTTTACCCTTCTTGGTGGCCATCCTGAAAAGGGAAAAAGAAAGTAACTTTTAAAGCTAAGGGTTAGAGCAAGGAAGAGAGCGGGAAAGGTGATAATCAATGCACAATAAAGAAGAATGACGTTAACACATGGTCATGACTACATGTGAAAAGTTCATCAATAGAAATATAACAAGTGCATGTAATGACAATTAAATGCAAGATGTTTATTGGCATGCTGGCAAAGGCATGAGTAGCATTGATCAAGCATTCCATGTCCAAGTTAGATTATCAAGTCTTTCAAACTAACAACATGTTTGTAATAACAATTATATTTAAGTAATAAAATATAAAAAGGATTTTGTGAAAAGGCAAGCATTTAGAGTTGTAGATAGAAAGAAATCGAAAAATAGTGCACAATGCCATACGGACTTTTTCACAAACACATAGCATGCATGATAAATAATCTATTGAAAGTATTAAATTGAACATGCAAGCAACCCTTTAAAAAGTAATATATAATTGTCAAACAATTCCTTTAATAATCCACAAAAATATAGAAAATAATGACCCAAATAAATTTCTAACACCAATGAAAATAATGCAATGAATGAAAGTATACAAATAAATTAAATGAAATAGAATGGAAGTGAAGAGGGATGAGAAGTTAAAGAGATGAAAAAGAATCAAGTAAGAAAAGGAAGAAGAAAGAAGAAAAGATAGAAGAAATTAGGATTAGAAAAGAAAAGATAAGATAATTGGCACTGATCTGGATAAGTTGTGCGGCGCAGGCGACGCGAGCGCATGGGTTACGCGTTCGCGTGGAGTGATTTGTGCCATTAGCGCGAGGGCAGCCTCGTGGTCGCGCAACTCTCTGTTTTAAATGCATTTTGCCAAAAATCTGGGTGACGCGGTCGCGTGGTTGACGCGATCGCGTGAATGGCCTTTCTTTTAAAAATGACGCGGACGCATGGGGCACGCGTTCGCGTGGTAGGGCTGGTGCTTCTAGCATCATTCCAGCCCAGCTCCATCATAACTTTCTGCCATACACCTCTTTACGTTGATTTTGCACGACCACGCGTTCGCGTCGGTGACGCGGACGCGTCGGAGGTATTTTTCCCACATGACGCGGACGCGTCAGCGATGCAGTCGCATGGATCAATTTGTGCCAAAGGCGTGCCTCCAGCCACGCTCTCGCGTGACTCTCTGTTCAATTCTCTTTTCTTCAAAACGCACTGGTGACGCGGACGCGTCGGCAACGCTGTCGCGTCGCGTGCGATTTTTTTTTATGCAAAATGCAGAATGCAGTGTGCAGATGCTGATGCAGATGTTATGAATAATTCGAGGTTCAATAAAATAAAATAAAACTCAAAAACTAACAAAATAGACTAAAATTAAAACTGAAAAAGGGACGATCATACCATGGTGGGTTGTCTCCCACCTAGCACTTTTAGTTAAAGTCCTTAAGTTGGACATTTGGTAAGCTCCCTGTTAAGGTGGCTTGTGCTTGTATTCATCCAAAAATCTCCACAAATGTTTAGAATTCCAGTAGCCTCCGGGATCCCAAACTAGGCGCAGAAAGCCTTCAAGTAAGTTAAAGCAAGTGACAAGGCCCCAAGAGTGTTGATTGCCAGAATGAATTCCGGGGAAATCTTACTTTTGCACCCGTCTTCTTATTGATCATTATGAATCCATCAGGGTAGCAAGCAATCTGAATTCTCACTAAAGCGGCCAAACAACTTCCTAGACCCATTCAATTGAGCTTTACACTAACCCTTGCATTGACAACTCCAACCACAAACCATCTTCCTCCTACTCTTAATGCCACAAAGAGCTCTAAGTTGACCATCCGTCTCCAGTAGCCCATATTCAAGTGGAATTAGAAAGCTAAGGGATATGAATTTTACCCACTTGAATGTTGTGCAGGATGATGGCAACTTAGGGGGAGGTATTTCTAACGAATTTGCAAGCTCCACTCCCTTGTGCTCTTCTCTGACAACTTCCACCTCTTTGCAAGTTTCTTCAATATCAACCTCTTCCTCTTGGTAGCTTTCTTCCAATTCAATCGCTTCTTCATTGCTCACCAAAGGCATGGGAGGCTGTGCTTCTTCTTCTTTAATCTCCATCTCTTGATCAACCTCTTCAAACTCTTTAGCCATGATATGCCTTGGAGGTTGTACACCCTCCTCAACATCAAATGCAACCGTCTTGGAAGGAGGCTCTATGTCTTGACTTTCCCATGGAGGTTCAGCATCTCCTAAATCTTCAACCATTTTTCCTCTGCAACTATTATGGCTTCCTCTACTTGTTCCAATACAAAGCCATGTTCTTCATTGTCCACCAAAGTTTCTAGTGTCTCCTTCATGCTACGCTCTTCTTTTGATTCTCCACATGTAGCCATGGGAGTACTTTGAGTGCTCAGATGTTGAGAAGCTAATTGATTTATTAACTCGCCTAAGGCAGCCGCAAAATTTAGCACAATCTTATTCATCATTTTTTACCCTTGAAGAATAACACTAAGGGCGTTGTTATCCAATGGAGGTTGAGGTGGATAGGAGGGTTCATTATTTTGGAGAAAGGGTTCATAATAGGAAGGTGGTTCTTCTTGATAAGGATATGGAGATGGTGAATATTGAGGTGGTGGTTCTGGGTGTGGTTCATATGGTGGTTAGTGTGGTGGATAAGGATTAGGGTCATATGGAGGTGAATGGTTGTAGGTGGCTTGTGAGTATGGTAGTTCAAAGCTGTGTTGAGGAGGTGGTTTATAGGCGTATGATGGGGCTTGTCGGTAATTACAAGGGGGTCCACCATAACTATTGTCTCGACATGCATTGGTAAATGGTCGTTGTCCATGGTAGTTTGGAAGGTGTTGTTGCCTAAAAGGTTGATCAGATACTGGTGGCTCCATCCGTATCTGATTGTTCTGACCTTAATGCATGTTCTTGTTATAGCTTCCATTCCTTACAACAGCATTAGAACCAAACTTAAAGCGATGGGGGTGAGAACTCATAATAACAAATAAAAATTAAAAACGAAAATAAAAACAATTTTAAATTAAAAGGTTATTGTAATTTAAATTTTGAAATTTGAATTTTAAATTTTGAATTTTAAAATTTGAAATTTTGAATTTTAAATTTTTGAAATTTGAATTTTGAAATTTGATTTTTTGAAATAAGATAAGATAATATTTTGAAAAAGATATGATTTTTGAAAAGGATTTGAATTTTGAAATTTAAAATTAAGATAAGATAAGATAAAAGTTTTAAAATCAAAATCTGAATTTTTTTATGCAAATTTTGAAAATTCAATTAAAATAAAGAGAAAAGATATTTTTGAATTAAATGAGGAAAGAGAAAAACAATAAAATGACACCAAACTTAAAATTTTTAGAACAAAACGAAGAAAACAAATAAGAACAACTTGAAGGTCAAGATGAACACCAAGAACAAATTTTTGAAAAATTTTTAATAACTAAATAAAAACCAATAACCTCTTAATTTACAAAAAAAAAAAACAAAAATAAAAACAAAAATAAAAACAAGTAAACAAGCAAAAAGCAAATATTTACAATAACCAATAATAAGGCACACCTTTGCAATTCTCCGGCAACGGCGCCATTTTGACGATCGGTTTTTCTATCGGCAAAGAAACATAAAAATATGATCGCGTTGTAAGTATAGCTTCTAAACCAACAGAAAATCCTTTCGCACAAATGTTTTGGTTGTCACAAGTAACAAACCCCTTTTAAAATTGATAACCGAAGTATTTAAACCTCGGGTCGTCTTCTCAAGGAACTGCAGGGAGGTGTTCTTATTATTGGTTATGAGTTTTGTAAATTAGGGATTTTGAAAGTAAGGAACAGGTAATTTAGATGACAAGTAAAATAAATTAGCAATAATAAAATCTCTTGGCAAGGTATAAGAACTGAAAGCCCTATCCTATTTATCCTTATCAATTGTGATGAGAATTGGATTTTTTTCTCCCACTTTGTTAACCTCTAACTATGAAGGTAAATCAAGTGGACTAATTAGCTTGATCCTCAAGTCCTAGTCAATCCCTATGGGAAGACTAGCTTTAGAGCGATCTAGATCAATTAGTAATCTGCCAATTTCAACCACTGCTTTATTTGATAACTCAAGCGTCACCAATTACTTAACCAGAGCCAAAAGGGAAGAGAATCTACTCGAATGAAAATAATTTGGATAAATCGAAAGCATTCATAGCATAAATAAAAAAATCTTATAACTGAAATACCTCAAATTATATTAAATGGAATATTCAAATCTAACATGGAAAAGTTTATAAATTAAATTGGAAAAATAAATAAAAGGAACATTGAACCTAGAGCTCAGAAGAAATTGTAAGTTGAAATAATAAAGAATCCTAAATCCTTTAAGAGGAATCCTAATCCTAAATCCTAAGAGAGAGGAGAGAGCCTCTCTCTCTCTAAAACTACATCTAAATTATGAAAGGTGAATTATGAGCTGATGATCATGAATGAATGGATTCCCCCACCTTATAGCCTCTAATCTGTGTTTTCTGGGCCGAAAACTGGGTCGAAAATAGCCCAGAAATCGCCCCCAGCGATTTCTGTTACGTTCAGGCCGCCACAAAGTGACGCGGAGGGTGTCGTCCACGCGTTTGCGTGGATTGCGTTTCTGCCAGGTCATGCGTCCGCATGTTCCACACATTCGTGTCGTCCGGTGTTGCGAAAGCTATGGCAAATTATATATCAAATCAAAGCCCTGGACGTTAGCTTTCCAACGCAATTAGAACCGCATCATTTGGACCTCTGTAGCTCAAGTTATGACCGTTTGAGTGCGAAGAGGTCAGGCTGAACAGCTTAGCAATTTCTTCAACTTCTTGTATTCCTTCCACTTTTGCATGCTTTCTTTCCATCCTCTGAGTCATTCCTGCCCTATAAACTCTGAAATCACTTAACACACATATCAAGGCATCGAATGGTAATAAGAGCGGATTAATATTAGCAAATATAAGTCCAAAGAAGCATGTTTTCAATCATAGCACAAAATCAGGAAGAAAAAAGTAAAACCATGCAAATAGTATGAATAAGTGGGTAAAGAGTTGATGAAAACCACTCAATTAAGCATAAGATAAACCATAAAATAGTGGTTTATCGGATCCCAATCCACAAGTCCTAGCCAACTCTATTAATGGAAGGCTTAGAGTTAGTGGAAACCAAATCAACTAACAATCCTAACACAATGTGGAATGGACACCACAACTCAAGTTCACCCAATCACCCAAATTCCCAACCAAGAGTGTGAAAAACTAAGCAAAAACTAAGCCAAGCATTTTATCAAACACTTGGTGTGCATGAAAATAGAATCAAATTAAAATGCAATGAAAATAAATTCTAAAGATACCAAAAGTAAGAAAATAACAATAACAATTAAAAGTAGCAACAATTAACATGAAAACATAAATTGCATTAATTGAAAGTAAAATTAACAAGAGTATCCATAAACATAAAAGTGACAAAATTGAGAAATTAACAAGATAAACTAAGGAAATTAAGGCAATAGAACAAAGAAAGGTAGAAGAAATTAGATGAAAAGAAGAATTAAAAAGAGAAATTACAAAGAAATTAAGCTAAGAAACTCTAATTCTAGAGAGAAGGGAGAGCTTCTCTCTCTTGAAAATGACCTACATGATGCTAAAAGTCCCAAAACTGGGCTATGGAGGCCTAGAAATCGCCCTCAGCAATTTGCATTAAGTGAGTCACGTGCTGGGACTTGTGCGTACGCACAGACGTGTGGGTACGCACACTTGCTGATCTTTCACTTGTGTGTACGCACAGGATGTTATGCGTACACACACATGGCTTTATGGTTCTTGTGCGTACGCATAGTAGGTTGTGTGTACGCACACTCCACTATATGCTTCTCCTTTGTTTTCTTCATGTTTTCTCCCTATTGCATGCTTCTCCTCCACTCTTATCAAGCCATTCCTACCTCTTACACCTGAAATCACTCATCAAAAGCATCAAGGCATCAAATAGAATGAAAGTGGAATAAAATTGATCAAAATAAACACAAAATAGCATGTTTTCACAATTAAGCTCAATTTAGGGAGAAACACAAAAGTATGCTATTTTAGTGATTAAGTGTGATTTTATGTGATGAAATCCACTCAAATCAATCCAAAATTTATCGTCAAATATGGATTTATCACTCGACTTCTGGACCCTCAAATTATTTTGAACTTGTTTTATATGAAAATTGGGTTTGTGAAGTTTACAAGGAGACGATGTGTTTTCTAAGATTGACTTGCGATCCGAGTATCATCAGATAAGGATTAGAGGTGAAGACATTTCGAAAACTACTTTTAGAACGTGTTATGGTCACTACGAGTACATAGTAATGTCTTTCGGGTTAACCAATGCTCCAGCAATATTCATGGACTACATGAAGATAATTTTTTGTCCGTATCTGGATAAGTTTGTTGTCGTCTTCATTGATGACATTCTTATTTACTCTAAGACTGAAGAAGAGCATGCAGATCACTTGCGGATTCTGCTACAAAACTTGAAGGAAAGAAAACTGTACGCCAAGTTATCTAAATGCGAGTTTTGGAAGAGTGAGGTGAAGTTTCTTGATCACGTAGTGAGCAAGCAAGGAATAGCTGTGGATCCTGCTAAAGTTGAGGTGGTAATGAATATGGGGCAACCAGCTTCTGTGATAGAGATTAAAAGTTTTCTAGGTTTGGCGGGTTATTACTGGAGGTTTGATGAGCGGATAATTTATACGCTTTTTGGCATTGTTTTTAGGTAGTTTTTAGTATATTTTAGTTAATTTTTATGATATTTTTATTAGTTTTTAAATAAAAATTACATTTCTGGACTTTACTATGAGTTTGTGTGTTTTTCTGTGATTTCAGGTCTTTTCTGGCTGAAATTGAGGGACTTGAGCAAAAATCTGATTCAGAGGCTGAAAAATGACTGTAGATGCTGTTGGATTCTGACCTCCCTGCACACCGAAGTTGATTTTCTGGAGCTACAGAAGCCCAATTGGTGCGCTCTTAATTGTGTTGGAAAGTAGACATACTTGGCTTTCCAGCAATATATAATAGTTCATACTTTGCTCGAGATTTGATGGCCCAAACCGGCGTTCCAAGTCAGCATAAAAATTCTGGCGTCAAAACGCCAAAACTGGCATAAAAGCTGGAGTTAAACGCCCAAACTAGCACAAAAGCTGGCGTTTAACTCCAAGAGAAGTCTCTACATGTAAAAGCTTCAATGCTCAGCCCAAGCACACACCAAGTGGGCCCGGAAGAAGATTTCTGCATTAATTACCTATTTCTATAAACCCTAGGCTACTAGTTTTCTATAAATAGGACCTTTTGCTATTGTATTTTCATCCTTTAATCATCCTGGAATCATCTTTTAATCATGTTTTGATGATTGAACCCTCTTTGGGAGGCTGGCCATTCGGCCATGCCTGGACCTTTTGTTCTTATGTATTTTCAACGGTGGAGTTTCTACACACCATATATTAAGCGGATAATTTATACGCTTTTTGGCATTGTTTTTAGTATGTTTTTAGTAAGATCTAGTTACTTTTAGGGATGTTTTTATTAGTTTTTATGTTAAATTCATATTTCTGGACTTTACTATGATTTTGTGTATTTTTCTGTGATTTTAGGTATTTTCTGGCTGAAATTGAGGGACTTGAGCAAAAAATCAGATTCAGAGGTAGAAGAAGGACTGCTGATGCTGTTGGATTCTGACCTCCCTGCACTCAAAGTGGATTTTCTGGAGCTACAGAACTCAAAATGGCGCGCTTCTAACTGCGTTGGAAAGTAGACATCCAGGGCTTTCCAGCAATATATAATAGTCCATACTTTGGCCGAGTTTAGATGACGCAAAAGGGCGTTGAACGCCAGTTCTACGCTGCAGTCTAGAGTTAAACGCCAGAAACACGTCACGAACCAGAGTTGAACGCCAAAAACACGTTACAACTTGGCGTTCAACTCCAAAAGAAGCCTCTGCACGTGTAAACTTCAAGCTCAGCCCAAGCACACACCAAGTGGGCCCCGAAAGTGGATTTATGCATCAATTACTTACTTCTGTAAACCCTAGTAGCTAGTTTAGTATAAATAGGACTTTTTACTATTGTATTTACATCTTTGGATCATCTTTTGATCAGTTTTATGCTATCTTAGACTTTCATGGGGGCTGGCCATTCGGCCATGCCTAGACCATTATCACTTATGTATTTTCAAACGGTAGAGTTTCTGCACTCCATAGATTAAGGTGTGGAGCTCTGCTGTTCCTCATGATTTAATGCAAAGTACTACTATTTTCTATTCAATTCAACTTATTCTCTTCTAAGATATCCATTCGCACCCAAGAACATGATGAATGTGATGATTATGTGACGCTCATCATCATTCTCACTTATGAACGCGTGCCTGACAAACACTTCCGTTCTACATGCAACCAAGCTAGAATGAGTATCTCTTAGATATCTAATACAGGGGACCGAGTCCGAGTTATTAGTATCTTCGTGGTATAAGTTAGAACCCATGGATGGCCATTCCTGAGATCCGGAAAGTCTAAACCTTGTCTGTGGTATTCCGAGTAGGATCTGGAAAGGGATGGCTATGACGAACTTCAAACTCGCGAGTGCTGGGCATTGTGACAGACGCAAAAGGATAGTAAATCCTATTCCAGTATGATCGAGAACCTCCAGATGATTAGCCATGCCGTGACAGAGCATTTGGACCATTTTCACAGAGAGGATGGGATGTAGCCATTGACATCGGTGATGCCCTTACAGAAAGCTTGCCATGGAAAGGAGTAGGAAGGATTGGATGAAGACAGCAGGAAAGCAGAGGTTCAGAGGAACGAAAGCATCTCTATACACTTATCTGAAATTCTCACCAATGAATTACATAAGTATTTCTATCTTTATTTTCTGTTTATTTATTATTATTATTATTCGAAAACTCCATAACCAATTTAATCCGCCTGACTGAGATTTACAAGGTGACCATAGCTTGCTTCATACCAACAATCTCCGTGGGATCGACCCTTACTCACGTAAGGTTTTATTACTTGGACGACCCAGTGCACTTGCTGGTTAGTTGTGCGAAGTTGTGAAGTTATGTTTGGACCATGGTATTGTGCACCAGTTATTGGCACCATTGCCAGGGAGAGAACGAACAACAAATTTTACAACCTCAGAGTAACAATTTCGCATACCAAGTTTTTGGCGCCGTTGCCGGGGATTGTTCAAGTTTGGACAACTGACGGTTCATCGTGTTGCTCAGATTGGGTAATTTTCTTCTTATTTTATTTTCAAAAAGTTTTCAAAAATTTTTCAAAAATATTTTCTTCTTTTTCATTTTTCCCAATTAATATTCGAAAAAAAAATAAAATAAAATAACATATATTTTTCTTCAGAATTTTTAAGAATGAATTCTAGTGTTTCATGAAGCATGTTGAAGCCTAGCTGGCTGTAAAGCCATGTCTAAATTCATTTGGACTAAGGCTTCCAAACCATCATCACAAGAGCAAGCTAGTTGTTGCTAATAAAATTTGTTGTTGGATGATTGATTTGTATTCTGAAGCTTAGCTGGGCATTGGCCATGTCTAGCGTTTTAGACCGGAGCTTTCACTGAAAGCTTGGCTGGCTAGTGAGCCATGTCTAATTCCTGGACTGAAGCTTTAGATTAAGAGTGCAAGATTCTTGGAATTCATATTAAAAATTTTGAAATCCTTATTTTCTTTTTCAAATAATTTTCGAAAAATACAAAAAAAAAATTTATAAAATCATAAAAATCAAAAATATTTTGTGTTTCTTGTTTGAGTCTTGAGTCAATTTTTAAGTTTGGTGTCAATTGCATTTTTTTCTAAAAATTCTTTATGCATTTTTTTTGAAAATTCATGCATTCATAGTGTTCTTCGTGATCTTCAAGTTGTTCTTGGCCAGTCTTCTTGTTTGATCTTCATATTTTCTTGTTTTGTGTCTTTTCTTGTTTTTCATATGCATTCTTGCATTCATAGTGTCTATGCATGAAAAATTTTTAAGTTTGGTGTCTTGCATGTTTTCTTTTCTTGAAAATTTTTCAAAAATAAGTCTTGATATTCATCTTGATCTTCAAAGTGTTCTTGGTGTTCATCTTGACATTCATAGTGTTCGTGCATGCATTGTGTGTTTTGATTCATAATTTTTATGTTATGAGTCTTTTTCATGTTTTTCTCTCTCATCATTAAAAATTCAAAAATAAAAAAAAATATCTTTCCCTTTTCTTCTCATAAATTCGAAAATTTGAGTTGACTTTTTCAAAAATTTTTAAAATTTAGTTATTTATTATGAGTCAAATCAAATTTTCAATTTGAAAATCTTATCTTTTTCAAAATCATTTTCAAGAATCAAATCTTTTTCATTTTTCTTATCTATTTTCGAAAATTTTAAAAATATTTTTCAAAAATCTTTTTCTTAATTTTACATCATATTTTCAAAAATATCATCAACAATTAATGTTTTGATTCAAAAATTTCAAGTTTGTTACTTACTTGTTAAGAAAGATTCAAACTTTAAGTTCTAGAATCATATCTTGTGATTTCTTGTGAATCAAGTCATTAATTGTGATTTTAAAAATCAAATCTTTTTCAAAACTAATTTCAATCATATCTTTTCAAAAATATCTTTTTATCTTATCTTTTTCAAAATCATATCTTTTTTATCATACCTTTTCATATCATATCTCTTTCAAATATCTTTTCTAACTTCTTAGCTTCTTATCTTTTAAAATTTGATTTTCAAAATTTGTTTCAACTAACTAATTAACTTTTTGTTTGTTTCTTATCTCTTTCAAAACTACCTAACTAACTATCCCTCTCTAATTTTCGAAAATACCTCCCTCTTTTTCAAAAATTCTTTTTAATTAATTAATTGTTTCAATTTTTAATTTTAATTTTAATTTTATCTTAATTTTCAAAAATCATTAACTCTTTTTCAAAAATTATTTTCGAAAACTTCTCTCTCTCATCCTCTTCTATTTATTTATTTATTTACTAACACTTCTCTTCATCTCATATCTCTGCTCTCCTCACCCTTGTGTTTGGATTCTCCTCTCTTCTCTTTCCTTACATTACATTCTTTTCTTCTTCTACTCACAAAGGAATCTCTATACTGTGACATAGAGGATTCTATATTTTCTTTGTTATTCCCTTCTTTGTCATATGAGCAGGAGCAAGGACAAGAACATTCTTGTTGAAGCAGATCCTGAACCTGAAAGGACTCTGAAAAAGAAACTAAGAGAAGTTAAAATACAACAATCCAGAGACAACCTTACAGGAATTTTTGAACAAGAAGAGGAGATGGCAGCCAAAAATAATAATAATGCAAGGAGGATGCTTGGTGACTTTACTGCACCTAATTCCAATTTACATGGAAGAAGCATCTCCATTCCTACCATTGGAGCAAATAATTTTGAGCTGAAACCTCAATTAGTTTCTCTGATGCAGCAGAACTGCAAGTTTCATGGACTTCCATCTGAAGATCCTTTTCAGTTCTTAACTGAATTTTTGCAGATCTGTGATACTGTTAAGACCAATGGGGTTGACCCCGAGATCTACAGGCTTATGCTTTTCCCTTTTGCTATGAGAGACAGAGCTAGAATATGGTTGGATTCTCAACCTAAAGATAGCCTGAACTCTTGGGATAAGCTAGTCAAGGCTTTCTTAGCCAAGTTCTTTCCTCCTCAAAAGCTGAGTAAGCTTAGAGTGGATGTTCAAACCTTCAGACAGAAAGAAGGTGAATCCCTCTATGAAGCTTGGGAGAGATACAAGGAACTGACCAAAAAGTGTCCTTCTGACATGCTTTCAGAATGGACCATCCTGGATATATTTTATGATGGTCTGTATGAATTAGCTAAGATGTCATTGAATACTTCTGCAGGTGGATCCATTCACCTAAAGAAAATGCCTGCAGAAGCTCAAGAACTCATTGACATGGTTGCTAACAACCAATTCATGTACACTTCTGAGAGGAATCCTGTGAGTAATGGGACGCCTCAGAAGAAGGGAGTTCTTGAAATTGATACTTTGAATGCCATATTGGCTCAGAATAAAATATTGACTCAGCAAGTCAATATGATTTTTCAGAGTCTGAATGGAATGCAAGCTGCATCCAACAGTACTCAAGAGGCATCTTCTGAAGAAGAAGCTTATGATCCTGAGAATCCTGCAATTGCAGAGGTGAATTACATGGGTGAACCATATGGAAACACCTATAACCCCTCATGGAGAAATCATCCAAATCTCTCATGGAAGGATCAACAAAAGCCTTAACAAGGCTTTAATAATGGTGGAAGAAACAGGTTTAGCAATAGCAAGCCTTTTCTATCATCCACTCAGCAACAGACAGAGAACTCTGAACAAAATACCTCTAATTTAGCAAACTTAGTCTCTGATCTATCTAAGGCCACTGTGAGTTTCATGAATGAAACAAGATCCTCCATTAGAAATTTGGAGGCACAAGTGGGCCAGCTGAGTAAGAAGATCACTGAAACCCCTCCTAATGCTCTCCAAAGCAATACAGAAGAAAATCCAAAAGGAGAGTGCAAAGCCATTGACATAGTCAACATGGCCGAACCTAGAGAGGAAGGGGAGGACGTGAATCCCAAGGAGGAAGACCTCCTGGGACATCCAGTGATCAATAAGGAGTTTCCCTCTGAGGAACCAAAGGAATCTGAGACTCATCTAGAGACCATAGAGATTCCATTGAACCTCCTTACGCCCTTCATGAGCTCTGCTGAGTATTCTTCTTCTGAAGAGAATGAGGATATCACTGAAGAGCAAGTTGCCAAGTACCTTGGTGCAATCATGAAGCTGAATGCCAAATTATTTGGTAATGAGACTTGGGGAGATGAACCTCCCCTGTTCACCAATGAACTAAATGCATTGGATCAACTGAGAATGCCTCAGAAGAAACAGGATCCTAGAAAGTTCCTAATACCTTGTACCATAGGCACCATAACCTTTGAGAAGGCTCTATGTGACCTTGGGTTAGGAATAAACCTCATGCCACTCTCTGTAATGGAGAAACTGGGAATCTTTGAGGTACAAGCTGCTAAAATCTCATTAGAGATGGCAGACAATTCCAGAAAATAGGCTTATGGACAAGTAGAGGACATGTTAGTAAAGGTTGCAGGCCTTTACATCCCTGCTGATTTCATAATCGTAGATACTGGGAAGGATGAGGATGAATCCATCATCCTTGGAAGACCCTTCCTAGCCACAGCAAGAGCTGTGATTGATATTAACAGAGGTGAACTAGTCCTTCAATTGAATGAGGACTCCCTTGAGTTTAAAACTCAAGGACATGCTTCTGTAAACATGGAAAAGAGGCACAGTAAGCTTCTCTCAAAACAGAGTCAACCAGAACCCCCACAGTCAAACTCTAAGTTTGGTGTTGGGAGGCCACAACCAAACTCTAAGTTTGGTGTTGAACTCCCATATCCAAACTCTAAGTTTGGTGTTGGGGAGTTTCAACAGTGCTCTGAACATTTGTGAGGCTCCATGAGAGCCCACTGTCAAGCTATTGACATTAAAGAAGCGCTTGTTAGGAGGCAACCCAATTTTTATTTATCTAATTTTATTTTTATTTTTGTTGTTCTTTCATGTTTTATTAGGTTCATGATCATGTGGAGTCACAAAATAAATAGAAAAATCAAAAACAGAATCAAAAACAGCAGAAGAAAAATCACACCCTGAAGGAAGGGCTTACTGGCGTTTAAACTCCTGTAAGAAGCATCTGGCCGGCGTTCAATGCCAGAACAGAGCATGGATCTGGTGTTGAACGCCCAAAACAAGCAGCATCCTGGCATTCAGACGCTAGAAATGCACACTGAGGAAAGCTGGCACTGAACGCCAGAAACAAGCATAGAACTGGTGTTCAACGCCAGAAACATGCTGCATCTGGGCGCTGAACGCGCAGAACAAGCATCAATTCGGCGTTTAAACGCTAGAATTGCATGCAAAGGCATTTTACATGCCTAATTGGTGCAGGGATGCAATTCCTTGACACCTCAGGATCTGTGGACCCCACAGGATCATCTCAGCATCTGTGGACCCCACAGGATCCCCACCTACCTCCACTCATACTCTTCCCTCTTCTCAATGTTCATCCTCTCTTCCCAATAAACACCTTTCCCCAAAACCCTTCACCAATCACCTCAAGCTCTCTTCCCTATTACCTATTCACCACTCACATCCACCCATTCTTCCCCATAAACCTACTTCATACACCCCACCTACCTTCAAAATTCAAAATCACTTTCCCACCCAAACCCACCCTAAATGGCCAAACCCAACCCCTCTCCCTTCACTATATAAACCCCTCTATTCTTCTTCAATTTCACACAACACAACCCCCTCCTCCTCTTCTTGGCCGAAACACATCTCTCTCTCCCTCTCCTCCATTTCTTCTTCTTCTTCATCTATTCTTTCTTTTCTTGCTTGAGGGCGAGCAATATTCTAAGTTTGGTGTGGTAAAAGCATAAGCTTTTTGTTTTTCCATTACCATGCCACCTAAGACCAGAGAATCCTCTAGAAAAGGGAAAGGGAAGACAAAAGCTTCCACCTCCGAGTCATGGGAGATGGAAAGATTCATCTCCAAAGCCCATCAAGACCACTTCTATGATGTTGTGGCCAAGAAAAAGGTGATCCCCGAGGTCCCTTTCAAACTCAAGAGAAATGAGAATCCAGAAATCCGACATGAAACCCAAAGAATTATCTCACCATGGTTCGGGGGAAATACTTAGATTTTAGTCCGGAAAATGTGAGGGTGGCGTTTAACTTGCCTATGATGCAAGGAGATGCACGCCCCTACACTAGAAGGGTCAACTTTGATCAAAGGTTGGACCAAGTCCTCATGGACATATGTGTGGAAGGAGCTCAATGGAAGATTGACTCAAAAGGCAAACCGGTTCAACTTAGAAGACTGGACCTCAAGCTTGTGGCTAGAGGATGGTTGGAGTTCATCCAACGCTCCATCATTCCCACTAGCAACCGATCTGAAGTTACTGTGGATCGAGCCATCATGATTCATAGCATCATGATTGGAGAGGAAGTAGAAGTTCATGAAGTCATCTCCCTTGAACTCTACAAAATAGCCGAAAAGCCCTCCCCCTTGGCAAGGCTAGCTTTCCTTCATCTTATTTGCCATCTATGTTACTCAGCTGGAGCTTTCATAGAAGGAGACATTGCCATTGAGGAAGAGAAGCCCATCACTAAGAAAAGGATGGAGCAAACAAGAGAGCCCACTCATGGAGCTCAAGAAACACGTGAGGAAGCTCATCATCAAGAAATCCCTGAGATACCTCAAGGGATGCACTTTCCTCCACAGAATTTTTGGGAGTAAATCAACACCTCCCTAGGAGAACTAAGTTCCAACATGGGACAACTAAGGGTGGAACATCAAGAGCACTCCATCATCCTCCATGAAATTAGAGAAGATTAAAGAGCTATGAGGGAGGAGCAACAAAGACAAGGAAGAGACATAGAAGAGCTCAAGGACATCATTGGTTCCTCAAGAAGGAAACGCCACCATCACTAAGGTGGACTCATTCCTTGTTCTCAATTTTTCTATTTTTCGTTTTCTTATGTTAAATGTTTATCTATGTTTGTGTCTTTATTACATGATCATTAGTGTCTAAGTGTCTACGCCTTAAAGTAGTGAATATGAATCCATCACCTCTCTTAAATGAAAAATGTTTTTAATTCAAAAGAACAAGAAGTACATGAGTTTCGAATTTATCCTTGAACTTAGTTTAATTATTTTGATGTGGAGACAATACTTTTTGTTTTCTGAATGAATGCTTGAACAGTGCATATGTCTTTTGAAGTTGATGTTTTAGAATGTTAAATATGTTGGCTCTTGAAAGAATGATGAACAGGAGACATATTATTTGATAATCTGAAAAATCATAAAAATGATTCTTGAAGCAAGAAAAAGCAGTGAATACAAAAGCTTGCAGAAAAAAAAAAAGAGAAAGAAAAAAAATAAAAAAGAGAAAAAGCAAGCAGAAAAAGCCAAAAGCTCTTAAAACCAAAAGGCAAGAGCAAAAAGCCAATAACCCTTAAAACCAAAAGGCAAGGGTAAATAAAAAGGATCCCAAGGCTTTGAGCATCAGTGGATAGGAGGGCCTAAAGGAATAAAATCCTGGCCTAAGCGGCTAAACCAAGCTGTCCCTAACCATGTGCTTGTGGCGTGAAGGTGTCAAGTGAAAACTTGATACTGAGCGGTTAAAGTCAAGGTCCAAAGTAAAAGAAGAGTGTGCTTAAGAACCCTGGACACCTCTAATTGGGGACTTTAGCAAAGCTGAGTCACAATCTGAAAAGGTTCACCCAATTATGTGTCTGTGGCATTTATGTATCCGGTGGTAATACTGGAAAACAAAGTGCTTAGGGCCACGACCAAGACTCATAAAGTAGCTGTGTTAAATAATCAACATACTGAACTAGGAGAATCAATAACACTATCTGAACTCTGAGTTCCTATAGATGCCAATCATTCTGAACCTCAATGGATAAAGTGAGATGCCAAAACTATTCAAGAGGCAAAAAGCTACAAGTCCCGCTCATCTGATTAGATCTATGTTTCATTGATAGTTTGGAATTTATAGTATATTCTCTTATTTTTATCCTATTTGATTTTCAATTTCTTGGGGACAAGCAACAATTTAAGTTTGGTGTTGTGATGAGCGGATAATTTATACGCTTTTTGGCATTGTTTTTAGTATGTTTTTAGTAAGATCTAGTTACTTTTAGGGATGTTTTTATTAGTTTTTATGTTAAATTCACATTGCTGGACTTTACTATGAGTTTGTGTGTTTTTCTGTGATTTTAGATATTTTCTGGCTGAAATTGAGGGACTTGAGCAAAAAATCATATTCAGAGGTAGAAAAAGGACTGCTGATGTTGTTGGATTCTGACCTCCCTGCACTCAAAGTGGATTTTCTGGAGCTACAGAACTCAAAATGGCGTGCTTCTAATTTCGTTGGAAAGTAGACATCCAGGGCTTTTTAGCAATATATAATAGTTCATACTTTGGCCGAGTTTAGACGACGCAAAAGGGCGTTGAACGCCAGTTCTACGCTGCAGTCTAGAGTTAAATGCCAGAAACACGTCACGAACCAGAGTTGAACGCCAAAAATACATTACAACTTGGCATTCAACTCCAAAAGAAGCCTCTGCACGTGTAAACTTCAAGCTCAGCCCAAGCACACACCAAGTGGGCCCGAAAGTTGATTTATGCATCAATTACTTACTTCTGTAAACCCTAGTAGCTAGTTTAGTATAAATAGGACTTTTTACTATTGTATTTACATCTTTGGATCATCTTTTTATCAGTTTTATGCTATCTTAGACTTTCATGGGGGCTGGCCATTCGGCCATGCCTAGACCATTATCACTTATGTATTTTCAAACGGTAGAGTTTCTGCACTCCATAGATTAAGGTGTGGAGCTCTGCTGTTCCTCATGATTTAATGCAAAGTACTACTATTTTCTATTCAATTCAACTTATTCCACTTCTAAGATATCCATTCGCACCCAAGAACATGATGAATGTGATGACTATGTGACGCTCATCATCATTCTCACTTATGAACGCGTGCCTGACAAACACTTCCGTTCTACATGCAACCAAGCTAGAATGAGTATCTCTTAGATATCTAATACAGGGGACCGAGTCCGAGTTATTAGTATCTTCGTGGTATAAGTTAGAACCCATGGATGGCCATTCCTGAGATCCAGAAAGTCTAAACCTTGTCTGTGGTATTCCGAGTAGGATCTGGGAAGGGATGGCTGTGACGAACTTCAAACTCGCGAGTGCTAGGCGTAGTGACAGACGCAAAAGGATAGTAAATCCTATTCCAGTATGATCGAGGACCTCCAGATGATTAGCCATGCCGTGACAGAGCATTTGGACCATTTTCACAGAGAGGATGGGATGTAGCCATTGACAACGGTGATGCCCTTACAGAAAGCTTGCCATGGAAAGGTGTAGGAAGGATTGGATGAAGACAGCAGGAAAGCAGAGGTTCAGAGGAACGAAAGTATCTCTATACACTTATCTGAAATTCTCACCAATGAATTACATAAGTATTTCTATCTTTATTTTCTGTTTATTTATTATTATTATTCGAAAACTCCATAACCAATTTAATCCGCCTGGCTGATATTTACAAGGTGACCATAGCTTGCTTCATACCAACAATCTCCGTGGGATCGACCCTTACTCAAGTAAGGTTTTATTACTTGGACGACCCAGTGCACTTGCTGGTTAGTTGTGCGAAGTTGTGAAGTTATGTTTGGACCATGGTATTGTGGACCAGTTATTGGCGCCATTGCCAGGGAGAGAACGAACAACAAATTTTACAACCTCAGAGTAACAATTTCGCACACCATTGTGCGGAGTTGTGACAAAGAGTTGAGATTACAATTATGCGTACCAAGTTGTTAGCGCCATTGATGATCACAATTTCGTACACCAAGGTTCATTAAAGGATTTTCACAACTTGCTTTGCCTTTAACCAAGTTGACTAGAAACGATACGCCTTTTGTCTCGACTGTTGAGTGTAAGGAAAGTTTCCAAGTGTTGAAGCAGAGGTTGACCACTGCACCTGTGCTAGTGTTACCCGAGCCGAGTGAGCCGTTTGAGGTTTACTGTGACGCATCACTAAAGGGTCTGGGGTGCGTGCTGATGCAGCACCATGATGTCGTGGCATACGCCTCACGATAGTTAAGGCCGCATGAGATGAATTATCCGACTCAGGACCTAGAGCTTGCCGCCGTTGTGTTTGCTCTAAAGATTTGGAGACATTACCTTTATGGTGTCAAGTTTCAAGTTTTCTCCGATCACAAGAGCTTAAAGTACCTCTTTAAGCAAAAAGAATTGAATATGCATTAGAGGAGATGGATGGAGCTTCAAAAGGACTATGACTTCGAGTTGAATTACCACCCTGGAAAGGCAAATGTTGTCGCAGACGCTTTGAGCCGGAAGTCTCTATGTGCTGCTTGGATGATGCTACGGGAGGAAGAATTGCTAAAGGCATTCGAAGGTCTGAACTTGAGGGTAAGTGAGGAGTCTGGTACTCTATGTTTGAGTCAATTACAAATTTTAAGTGATTTCAAGTCTGAGATCGCAAAAGCTCAGCAAGACGATAAAGAATTACAGAAAGTATTGCCAGTTATTGAGCAAGGAAAGCAGTGGAGAGTGTCATGGGAAAAAGACGAATTATGGAGGTTTAAGGGTCGAATTATTGTGCCAGACGTCGGAGACTTACGACGGGATATCTTGAAAGAGGCGCACAAAAGCGGATTTTCAATCCATCTGGTGAGCACTAAAATGTATCAAGATCTGAAAACAATGTTCTGGTGGCCGAGAATGAAGAATGATGTGGCGTTGCATGTTTCCAAGTGATTAACTTGTCAGAAAGTGAAAATTGAACATTAGAGACCATCAGGAACCCTTCAGCCCTTAGAAATTCCGCAATGGAAGTGAGAGAGCATTGCAATGGATTTTGTGTCAGGCTTACCAAGGACTCGAGCCGGATTTGACACTGTTTGGGTGATTGTAGATCAATTGACAAAGTCGGCTCACTTTCTCCCCATTTAGATGAGTTGTACATTGGAGGAGTTAGCGTGGCTGTACATTAAAGAGATTGTGAGGTTGCATGACGTGCCTACCACCATTATATCTGACAAAGACCCTCGTTTTACCTTAAGGTTCTGGGGAGCCTTCCAGCGGGCATTTGGGACTCAATTGAGTCTAAGTACAGTATATCACCCTCAGACAGATGGCCAGTTAGAGCGAACGATCCAAACCTTAGAGGATATGCTAAGGACTTGTATTTTGGACCAGCCGGCAAGCTAGGATCGGTATATACCACTAGTGGAGTTTGCATACAATAATAGCTACCATGCAAGCCTCGAAATGGCTCCGTGTAAGGCTCTGTATGGGAGGAAGTTTCAATCTCTACTATGTTGGCATGAGGCTGGAGAATCAAGCCTATTAGGGCAAGAAATAATAGCCGAGACCACTGAACAGATAAAGAAGATCCGAAGCCGAATGCTTGTAGCTCAAAGCCATCAAAAGAGTTATCCTGATTGGAGGCGAAAGCCTTTAGAATTTGAGGAAGGAGAGCACGTGTTCTTGAAAGTCACTCTGACAACCGGTGTGGGCAGAGCCATTAAGACGAAGAAACTAAATCCACGTTACATCGAACCGTTTGAAATTTTGAAGAGAAATGGACCGGTGGCCTATAGAATCGCTTTACTACCGCATCTTTCAAACCTACATGATGTGTTTCATGTGTCACAGCTTCAGAAGTATACTCCTGATACAAGTCATATTTTGGAACCGGAATCGGTTCAAGTAAAAGAGGATCTGACGCTTCCAGTAACCCCGGTTAGGATTGATGACACCAGTATCAAGTGTTTGTGTGGGAAAGAAGTATCATTGGTAAAAGCAGCTTGGAGTCGGGCTGGTATTGAAGAGCATGCTTGGGAGCTTGAATCGGATATGCGGAAGAACTGCCCACTACTCTTTTCAGGTAACTAAATCTTAATTTTGAGGGCAAAATTCTTAATTAGGTGGGTAGGATGTAAACCCCGTTAAATTAGTGAATAATTAATCAATAAAATAATTCTTAATAAAAGCAATTAGAAATGTAAATTTTATAGCAAAATAAGATAGGGCTAATTAAAACAAGAATTTTGACACTAATTTTAAAGAATTTGGCCCAAGATTGGGCCAAACAGGCTGGTTACTCTTGTACGCATAGCCCACACTATTTCGTACAACAGCAGCAGTACCAGCAAGTGCACTGGGTCGTCCAAGTAATAACTGAGCGAGTCAGGGTCGATTGATAAACCCCAATTTTGTGGTTTATCTTGTGCTTAATTTGGGGGATTTTATCACCTTTTCCCATATTTATTCAATGAAATAGCATGGTTTTATAATTCTCCCTTAATTTGTGTTTAAGTGTAAAAACATGCTCTTTAGGCCCTAAAATTGGTGATTTTAATTCACTTTAATTCCATGCGATGCCTTGATGTGTTTGTTGAGTGATTTCAGGTTCATAAGGCAAGTATTGGATGGAAGAAGTGAAGAGAAAATCATGCAAAGTGGAGAATACATGAAGAAATGAGCATTTGGAGAATTGAGGGCCATGCGCACGCGTCATCCACGCGTACGCGTGCATTGAAGATTTGCAAGCCATGCGCACGCGTCACCCACGCGTACGCGTGAGTAGGAGTTTTGGCTAGCGACGCGCACGCGTCGTCCGCGCGCACGCGTGACGCTCGGCACGTGACCCACTTAAAGTGAAATCGCTGGGAGCGATTTCTGAGCTGCCCAGGCCCAAATCCAACTCGTTTCTGAGGATATTTCATACAGAATTCAAGCTTGAGCAAAGGGGGAGCACTTAGTTGTAGCTTAGCATCATGTAGTTAGTTTTCTAGAGAGAGAAGCTCCCTCTTCTTTCTAGAATTAGGGTTCTTAGGGTACTTTTCATCTTAGATCTAGGGTTCAAATCTTGTTTTCCTTTAGTTTTACTTGTAATTTCTTGTTCCTACATCTTAATTCTCTTAGTTTTCATTGTTAATTTTCCTTCTATGCCTCTCTTTAGTTTTATGAATGCTTATGTTGGATTTGGTTCTCTTCAATGCAATTCATGTTTGATGTTATTTTATTGTTGATTTGAGTTGTTATTATTGTTTCCTTGCAATTGGTAGTCGGTAGATTTTACTCTTCCTTGCAATTTCTTATGCTTTCCTTTTATGCCTTCCAAGTGTTTGACAAAATGCTTGGTTGGTTGTTAGAGTAGCTTTTTGAACATTCTTGGCTAGGAAAGAGGAATTAGGTGATCTTGAGTCATGAATACCCAACTTATGTTGGTGATCTAGAATTGTTGGTTAATATTGTTTTCATTGACGCTAATCTTTTGCTAATTCAATTAGTAAGTTGATTAGGACTTTTGGATTGAGATTAACTAGTCTTATTTGACTTTCTCTCATGTGAAGATAACATTATACCTTCTTCCATTGTTAGAGATGACGAAATAAGATAAATTCTTGTTAATTATTGTTATTAGTGACTAGGATAGAAAGCCTATATTCTCAATTCTTGCCATGAATGTCTCTCTTTATTACTTGTTTTCTTTAGTTACTTGATTTATGTTTCTTGCCATTTATTTTCTTGCCCCTTTTATCAAGCAAACCCCTTGTCCCTTCTAGCCAATAATTGACCACTTCATTGCAATTCTTTGTGAGACGACACGAGATTTAAATACTTCAGTTAATTTTCATTGGGGTTTGTACTTGTGACAACCAAATTTTTGATTGAGGAGGATTGTTTTTTGGTTTAGAACTATACTTGCAACGAGATTTCAATTAAGAAATTCTATACCGACACGACAAGTCTCTTTATCAAAAATGGCACCGTTGCTGGGGAATTACAATAGTGCTACTTTATTGGCTATTGTACATATGTGAATATGTTTACCTTTTGCTTATTTGTTAGTTTTTGTTAGTTTTAGAACTTGGCTTTCTTTGTCTCTTGTTAGATTTTGTTTTTATTTTCTCTTGTCACCATGAATTTTCATTATTTTGGCTATGAGTGTGATTACAACTATGTTGTAGGAGATGGAAATTACAATGACAATATGCATCAAGGATGGGACAACCAAAGGTGGGAGGAGCCTCAAGCATTTGATCAACTTTCATGGCAACAACCGCTACCAATGTATTATGAGCCAAGATGCACACCAATCTAATGTGTGTGGTGATCCTTATTGTGATTATTAACCAAAACCACCACAAACATATGACCCCTTCCCTCAACATAGTTCCCAACAACCTTACTCACAAGCTCCATACCACTAAACACCTCCATATGATCCTAACCCATATCCACCATGCCAACCACCATACGAACCATATCTAGAGCCACCACCATTACAACACCAATACTCCCAAGAACCACAGTTTTCTTATACACCACCTCAAGACTTTCACCAACATGAACCACTGATGAGCGGATAATTTATATACTTTTTGGCATTATTTTAGGTAGTTTTCGGTATGTTTTAATTACTTTTTAGTATATTTTTATTAGTTTTTATTCAAAATTCAAATTTCTAGACATTACTATGAGTTTGTGTGTTTTTCTGTGATTTCGGGTATTTTCTGGCTGAAATTGAGGGACCTGAAAAAAAAATCTGATTCAGAGGCTGAAAAAGGGATGCAGATGCTGTTGGATTCTGACCTCTCTGCACTCGAAATGGATTTTCTGGAGCTACAGAAACCCATTTGGCGCGCTCTCAATTGCGTTGGAAAGTAGACATCCAGGGCTTTCTAGCAATATATAATAGTCCATACTTTGTCCGAGTTTTGACAATGCAAACTGGCGTTCAAACGCCAACTTCCTGCCCTATTCTGAAGTTAAACGCCAGAAACAGGTTACAAACCAGAGTTAAACGCCACAAACAGGCAACAACATGGCGTTTAAACTCCAAGAGAAGTCTCTACACGTGTAAAGCTCAATGCTCAGCCCAAACACACACCAAGTGGGCCCAGAAGTGGATTTCTGCATCATTTACCTATTTTATGTAACCTAGTTACTAGTTTAGTATAAAAACTACTTTTAGTGATTTATTTCACATCTTTTGATCATTTTTGAGACTATCTTTGTATCACTTTTGATCTCTTGATCACGTTTAGGGGGCTATCCATTCGGCCATGCCTGGACCTTGTTCTTATGTATTTTCAACGGTGGAGTTTCTACACCCCATAAATTAAGGTGTGGAGCTCTGCTGTTCCTCATGAATTAATGCGAAGTACTATTGTTTTTCTATTCAATTCAAGCTTATTCTTATTCTAAGATATTCACTCGCACTTCAACCTGATGAATGTGATGATCTGTGACACTCATCATCATTCTCACCTATGAACACGTGCCTGACAACCACTTCCGTTCTATCTGCAATAGCTTGAGCGTGTATCTCTTAGCCTCCATTCCGAAAGATCGGAGTCTTCATGGTATAAGCTAGAATCAATTGGCGGCCATTCTTGAGATTCGGAAAGTCTAAACCTTGTCCGTGGTATTCCGAGTAGGATCTGGGATGGGATGACTATGACGAGCTTCAAACTCGCAAGTGTTGGGCGTAGTGACAGACGCAAAAGGATCAATGGATCCTATTTCAACATGATCGAGAACCGACAGATGATTAGTCGTACGGTGGCAGCGCATTTGGACCATTTTCACTGAGAGGACGGACGGTAGCCATTGACAACGGTGATCCCCCAACATACAGCTTGTCATGGAAAGGAGTATGAATGATTGAATGAAGGCAGTATGGAAAGCAAAGATTTAGAAGGAGAAAAACATCTCCATACGCTTATCTGAAATTCTCACCAGTGAATTACATAAGTATTTATATCTTATTTTATATTTTAATTATCAAAATCCCATAACCATTTGAATCCGCCCGACTGAGATTTACAAGATGACTACAGCTTGCTTCAAGCCAACAATCTCCGTGGGATCTGATGCCAAGGCATCTTAGGCTAGTTTCACTAGCATTTTTCTGTTAGTTTTAGTTGTTTTATGCATTTTCTTGAGCTTAAAGTAACCAAAAATGGTTAAAAGAAGAACAAAGCAATGAACCATCCAAACAGTATGATTTTAATGCAAATTCCATGAGTTTTAGTTATATTACTTGAATGCTATGAATGGAAGATTTCTCATGAAATTTTTGCAAGACTTTGATGCAATTGTTTGGATGATTTTAGGGAAGAAGAGGCTAAGCAAGGAAGCAACAAAATCAATAAAGGAAGCTTGAATATCACATGTGGAGTTTAAGTTCCAGTTTAAGCCTAAACTGGAGCTTAAACGCCAGAATCATGAAGGCTAAGAAATGCTGGAATTGAAGTTTAACCTCCAGTTTAACCTTAAACTGGAGGTTAAACGCCAGAATGAAAGACTCACCAAAGAAGCATTTCCACGTTTAACCTCCAGTTTAACCTTAAACTGGAGGTTAAACGCCAGAATGAGAATGCCACTCAGGAAGGAGTTCCACGTTTAACCTCCAGTTTAACCTTAAACTGGAGGTTAAACACCAGAATGGGAAAAGCACCAGGGAGCCATTTCCACGTTTAAGCTCCAGTTTGACCTCAAACTGGAGCTTAAACGTGTTCGACCAAGTTTTCCCCTCCAGGGTGGCTCTCTCCATTTCCACGTTTAAGCTCCAGTTTGACCTCAAACTGGAGCTTAAACGTGTTCGACACCTCCAGGGCTACCCTTCTAAGCTTCCACGTTTAACCTCCAGTTTAACCTTAAACTGGAGGTTAAACGTGTTCGACCTCCAGGATGCCTCCTTCCATTTCCACGTTTAACCTCCAGTTTAACCTTAAACTGGAGGTTAAACGTGTTCGACCTCCAGGGCTGCCCTTCCTATATCCACGTTTAAGCTTCAGTTTAACCTTAAACTGAAGCTTAAACGTGTTCGACTACATGACTCTCCAGGGCTGCCTTCTTCCATTTCCACGTTTAAGCTTCAGTTTAACCTTAAACTGAAGCTTAAACGTGCTTCTACGAAAGGCCTCACTGGAAGTGTCTGGCGTTTAAGCTGCAGTTTAAGCTTAAACTGCAACTTAAACGCCACTCTTGGAAAAGGTTTCTGGGCCAAAAATATTGCGGTTTAAGTTAGTCTTTGAGCACAAACATTAACTTAAACTTACTCTGGTATGAAACCCAATTGAATATCATGGTTTATGGGATTGGGCCTGAAGGATTGATGAGTTTGAAATTTCAATTTATTGAGTCATGTGTCATTATTTGATTATCACTAAGTTGGCTCAATGAATGTTACAGAATTTGGATCAACAGCCTCATCAAGATTATGGATCATAAACCCAAGGCAAAAGGAAAGCAGGGAGAGGCCTCAAAGCCCAAGAAACACAACAGAAGCTCTATATAGAAAGTGTATAAATAGGATAGAATTAAAGTGAGAAAGGACTGGAACTTTTACTTTTTCATTTTTAGCTAGTTTTCATATCTTTGTAGTTGAATTCAGAGCTATGACTCACTAAACCCCTTTCATTGGGTTAGGGAGCTCTATTGTAATTCAATGAATCAATAATAGTTTATCTTCTTCTTCAATCTTTTCTCTTGAATTTTGTTAGAAAGCTTCTCGTTCTAATTCCATTAGGTAGTTGTCTTGGGAAAGAAACTACCCATAATTGGAATCCTTCGGAACCTTGGGAAAGGAATGGAGGATTCATGCTAGAGAAGCTTTCTCACAGTGAATTGGATTGGGGTTTGGATGGATATTGTGACATGTAATCCTACCAAATTGTGGTTCATGAAACTGTGTGGTATAATCAGTGATCGAGCATCATCTCTTCTTATGAACATTTAAACCAAGGGATTGGGAATTTGTTTGTTTTTAGAGAGAATTGGTGAGCCAAGGGATTGGGATCCAATCATATAAGATTGCCAAGCAAAATTCAATGAACGCATTGGTTGAGGAAGAGATAAACATGTTTTGATTCGGAGATCTCAATATCTCCTATAACCCAATGAATTCCCCATTTCTGATTTCCACTTTCTCTTTACATTCTGCAACTCAATTCATGCAATCACCCCCATTCCCTTTTAATTTCAGCAATTTACATTCTGCTCTTTAATTCATGCAATTTAAGATTCCGCCATTTCAATTTCTTGTCATTTACTTTTCCCGCCAATTTTACATTCCGCAATTCTCATCTAAATCTTGATTCCGCTCAACTAGAACACACTTCTAATCTGAATTGCTCACTCAACCAATCCTTGTGGGATTCGACCTCACTCTATTGTGAGTTTTTACTTGACGATAACCGGTGCACTTGCCGGAAGGAATTTTGCCGATCGTGCAATTTCCTAAATCGTAGCATAACAAGTTTATGCGCATCAGGATCGACCCTTACTCACGTAAGGTTTATTACTTGAACGACCCAGTGCACTTGCTGGTTAGTTGTGCGGAGTTGTGAAACAGAATTGAGATTATGAACGTGCGTACCAAGTTTTTGGCGCCATTGTTAGAGATCACAATTTCGTGCACCAAGTTTTTGGCGCCGTTGCCGGGGATTGTTCGAGTTTGGACAACTGACGGTTCATCTTGTTGCTCAGATTAGGTAATTTTATTTTATTTTTAAGCTTTTTAATTCTTATTTTGAAAAAAAAACCAAGAAAATCTTATAAAATCATGAAAACCAAAAATTTTATGTTTCTTGTTTGAGTCTAGTGTCAATTTTTAAGTTTCCTGTCAATTGCATCTTTTTAATTTTTCTTAAAATTTTCGAAAATTCATGCATGTGTTCTTCATGATCTTCAAGTTGTTCTTGATTATTTTCTATGTTTGATCTTTAATTTTTCTTGTTTTGTGTCTTTTCTTGTTTTTCATATGCATTTTCAATTTGTTAGTGTTTAATGTTTGAAAATTTCTAAGTTTGGTGTCTTGCATGTTTTTCTTTTCTTAAAAAATTTTTAAAAATAAGTCTTGATGTTCATCTTGATCTTCAAAGTGTTCTTGGTAACATCTTGACATTCAAAGTGTTCTTGCATGCATTAGTTGTTTTGATTCATAATTTCTACGTTTTGTGTCAATTTTGTGTTTTTCTCTCTCCTCATTAAAAATTTAAAAATCAAAAAAATATCTTTCCCTTATTCTTCTCATAAATTTCGAAAATTTGGATTGACTTAGTCAAAAATTTTTAAAAATCTAGTTATTTCTTATGAGTCAAGTCAAATTTTCAATTTAAAAATTCTATCTTTTCAAATCTTTTTCAAAAATCAAATCTTTTTCATTTATTTTTACATATTTTCGAAAATTTTTTTAATTGATTTTCAAAATATTTTTCTTATTCTTACTTCATATTTTCGAAAATCTCACTAACATTTAATGTTTTAATTAAAAATTTTTTCAAGTTGTTACTTGCCTGCCTATTAAGAAAGTTTCAATCTTTGAATTTTAAAATCATATCTTTTAGTTTCTTGTTAGTCAAGTAATCAACTTTAATTTCAAAAATCAAATCTTTTTAATTTCCTTTTCAAATCCTTTTCAAATTAAATTTCAATCATTTCAATCATATCTTTTTCAAAAATCAATTTTCAAAATCTTTTCTAACTTCCTATCTTTTCAAATTTGATTTTCAAATCTTTTTCAATTAACTACCTGACTTTTTGTTTGATTTTAAAAGTTTTCTATTTCAATCATGTCTTTTTCAAAACCACCTAACTAATTTTCCCTCTCTAATTTTCGAAAACTCCTACCCACTTTTTCAAAATTCTTTTTAATTAACTAATTGTTTTAAACTTTAATTTAATTCTATTTCTCTTTTTAATTTTCGAATTCTAACTAAAAATTAAAATAAAAACAAAAATATTTTCCTTTTATTTTAATTTAATTTCGAATTTTTCTCTTCTCCTTCCTCTACTCTTCTATTCTTCTACTGACATAAAGGAATCCCTATACTGTGACATAGAGAATTCCTATTCTTTTCTATTCTCTTCTTTTTCATATGAGCAGGAACAAGGATAAGAACATTCTTGTTAAAGCTGATCCGGAACCTGAAAGGACTCTAAAGAGGAAACTAAGAGAAGCTAAAGCACAAAACTCTGGAGAGGACCTAATAGAAATTTTTGAAAAAGAAGTAGAGATGGCAGCCGAAAATAATAATAATGGTGGAGATGCAAGGAAGATGCTTGGTGACTTTATTGCACCGTCTCTAACTTCTATGGAAGAAGCATCTCAATTCATGCCATTGGAGCAAACAACTTTGAGCTTAAGCCTCAATTAGTTTCTCTAATGCAACAGAATTGCAAGTTTCATGGACTTCCATTGGAAGATCCTCATTAGTTCTTAGCTGAATTCTTGCAAATGTGTGACACTGTCAAGACCAATGGAGTTGATCCCGAGGTCTACAGGCTTATGCTTTTTCCTTTTGCTGTAAGAGACAGAGCTAGAACATGGCTGGATTCACAACCTAAGGAAAGCCTGAACTCTTGGAAAAAGCTGGTCAGTGCTTTCCTGGCCAAATTCTTTCCACCTCAAAAGATGAACAAGCTTAGAGTGGAAATCCAAACCTTCAGACAGAAGGAAGGTGAGTCCCTCTATGAAGCTTGGGAAAGATATAAGCAATTGATCAAAAGATGTCCTACTGACATGCTTCCAGAATGGAGCATCATATGTATATTCTATGATGGTCTGTCTGAGTTGTCAAAAATGTCATTGGACCATTCTGCAGGAGGATCTCTTCATCTGAAAACCCCTGCAGAAGCTCAGGAACTCATTGAAATGGTTGCAAATAACCAGTTCATGTACACCTCTGAGAGGAATCCTGTGAATAATGGGACGCCTCAGAAGAAGGGAGTTCTTGAAATTGATACTCTGAATGCCATAATGGCTCAGAACAAAATATGAACTAGCAAGTCAATATGATTTCTCAGAGTCTGAATGGATTGCAAGCTGCATCCAACAGTACCAAAGAAGCATCTTCTGAAGAAGAAGCTTATGATCCTGAGAACCCTGCAATGGCAGAGGTGAATTACATGGGAGAACCATATGAAAACACCTATAATCCTTCATGGAGAAATCATCCAAATTTCTCATGGAAGGACCAACAGAAGCCTCAACAAGGCTTCAATAATAATGGTGGAAGAAATAGGTTTAACAATAGCAAGCCTTTTCCATCATCTTCTCAACAACAGACAAAGAATACTGAACAGAGCCATTCTGGCCTGGCAACCATAGTCTCTGATCTATCCAAGACCACACTAAGTTTCATGAATGAAACAAAGTCCTCCATTAGAAATTTGGAGGCACAGGTTGGTCAGCTGAGTAAGAAGATTACTGAAACTCCTCCCAGTACTCTCCCAAGCAATACAGAAGAAAATCCCAAGAGAGAGTGCAAGGCCATAACCATGACCAACATGGCCGAACCTGGAGAGAGTGAGGAGGACGTGAGTCCCAATGAGAAAAGCCTCATGGGACGTCCTCTGGACAGAAAAGAGTTTCCTTTTAAGGAACCAAAGGAATCTGAGGCTCATACAGAGACCATAGAGATTTCATTGAACCTCCTTCTGCCATTCATGAGCTCTGATGAGTATTCTTCCTCTGAAGAGGATGAAGATATTATTGAAGAGCAAGTTGCTCAATATCTAGGAGCAATTATGAAGCTGAATACCAAGTTATTTGGTAATGAGACTTGGGAGGATGAACCCCCCTTGTTCACCAATGAACTGAGTGCATTAATGGGGCAGACATTACCTCAGAAGAAACCGGATCCCGGAAAATTCTTCATACCTTGTACCATAGGCACCATGACCTTTGAAAAGGCTCTGTGTGACCTGGGGTCAGGGATAAACCTCATGCCGCTCTCTGTAATGGAGAAACTGGGAATCTTTGAGGTACAAGCTGCAAGAATCTCACTAGAGATGGCAGATAAATTAATGAAACAGGCTTATGGACTAGTAGAGGACGTGCTAGTAAAGGTTGAAGGCCTTCACATTCCTGCTGATTTCATAATCCTAGACACTGGGAAGGATGAGGATGAATCCATCATCCTTGGCAGACCCTTCCTGGCCACAGCAAAAGCTGTGATTGATGTTGACAGAGGAGAGTTGGTCCTTCAGTTGAATGAGAACTACCTTGTATTCAAGACTCAAGGTTCTCCTTCTGTAACCATGGAGAGGAAGCAAGAAAAGCTTCTCTCAATACAAAGTCAAACAAAGCCCCCACATTCAAACTCTAAGTTTGGTGTTGGGAGGCCATAACCAAACTCTAAGTTTGGTGTTGAGAGGCCCCAACCTTGCTCTGATTATCCATGAAGCTCCATGAGAGCTCACTGTCTAGCTATTGACATTAAAGAAACGCTTATTGGGAGGCAACCCAATGTTATTTAATTATATCTATTTATTTTCCATTGTTATTTTATGTTTTCTGTAGGTTGATGATCATGTGAAGTCACAAAAACAACTGAAAAATCAAAAATAGAATGAAAAATAGCATTAAAAACAGCTCACCCTGGAGGAAGAGCTTACTGGCGTTTAAACGCCAGTAAGAAGCATCAAACTGGCGTTTAACGCCAGAAAGAAGCATCAAGCTGGCGTTTAACGCCAGAAACAGGCTACAGTCTGGCGTTTAACGTAAGAAACAGGCTACAGCTTGGCGTTTAACGCCAGAAACCACGCCTAAATGGAGCAAGGATGATAAGTCCTTGACCCCTCAGAATTTGTGGACCTCACAGGATCCCCACCAACCTCAACTCACCCTCTCTCTCTTCTTCACACCTTTCCATAACACTCTTCCCCAAATACCCTTCACCTATCAAATCTTACCCTCTTCTCCATAATCTCTTCACCACTCACATCCATCCATCATAAAACCCCACCTACCTTACCATTCAAAATTCAAACCATATCCCTCCCAAACCCACCCCATCATACACACTCCACCCCCCTTGGCCGAAACCACACACCACTCCATCTCCTCCACTTCTTCTTCTTCTCCTCCTTTCTTTCTTCTTTTTCTTGAGGACGAGCAAACATTTTAAGTTTGGTGTGGAAAAAGCACTGCTTTTTTATTTTTCCATTACCATTAATGGCACCTAAGGCCGGAGAAACCTCTAGAAAGAGGAAAGGAAAGGCAATTGCTTCCGCCTCTGAGTCATGGGAGATGGAGAAATTCATCTCACAAGCCCATCACTAAAGAGAGGATGGAGCAAACAAGAGAGCCCACTCATGGACCTCAACAAGAGCATGAGGAAATTCCTCATCATGAAATCCCTGAGATGCCTCAAGGGATGTACTTTCCTCCACAAAACTATTGGGAGAAAATTAACACCTCCCTAGGAGAATTAAGTTCCAACATGGGACAACTAAGGATGGAGCACCAAGAGCATTCTATCCTCCTCCATGAAATTAGAGAAGACCAAAAAGCTATGAGGGAGGAGCAACAAAGGCAAGGAAGAGACATTGAGGAGCTAAAGCACTCCATAAGATCTTCAAGAGAAAGAACTAGCCGCCATCACTAAGGTGGACCCGTTCTTTAATTTCCTTGTTCTTTATTTTTCTGTTTGTCGAAAACTATGCTTTATGTCTTATTTATGTTTGTGTCATTACTACATGATCACTAGTGTCTAAGTGTCTATGTCTTAAAGCTATGAATATCCTATGAATCCATCACCTTTCTTAAATGAAAAATATTTTTAATCACAAAAGCACAAGAAGTACATGATTTCGAATTCATCCTTAAAATTAGTTTAATTATTTTGATGTGGTGACAATACTTTTTGTTTTCTGAATGAATGCTTGAATAGTGCATATGTCTTTTGAATTTGTTATTTATGAATGTTAAAATTGTTGGCTCTTAAAAGAATAAAGAAAAAGGATAAATGTTATTTGATAATCTAAAAAATCATAAAATTGATTTTTGAAGCAAGAAAAAGCAGTAAAAAACAAGGCTTGCGAAAAAAATGGCAAAAATAAAAGAAAAAAAGGAAAAAAAAAGCAAGCAGAAAAAGCCAAGAGCTCTTTAAACCAAAAGGCAAGAGCAAAAAGCCAGTAACCCTTTAAACTAAAAGGCAAGGGTAACAAGGATCCAAGGCTTTGAGCATTAATGGATAGGAGGGCCCAAAGGAATAAAATCCTGGCCTAAGCGGCTAAACCAAGCTGTCCCTAACCATGTGCTTGTGGCGTGAAGGTGTCAAGTGAAAAGCTTGAAACTGAGTGGTTAAAGTCGTGATCGAAAGCAAAAAGAGTGTGCTTAAGAACCCTGGACACCTCTAACTGGGGACTCTAGCAAAGCTGAGTCACAATCTAAAAAGGTTCACCCAGTTATGTGTCTGTGGCATTTATGTATCCGGTGGTAATACTGGAAAACAAAGTGCTTAGGGCCACGGCCAAGACTCATAAAGTAGTTGTGTTCAAGAATCAACATACTGACCTAGGAGAATCAATAACACTATCTAAATTCTGAGTTCCTATAGATGCCAATCATTCTGAACTTCAAGGATAAAGTGAGATGCCAAAACTGTTCAGAGGCAAAAAGCTACTAGTCCCGCTCATCTAATTGGAGCTAAGTTTCATTGATATTTTGGAATTTATAGTATATTCTCTTCTTTTATCCTATTTGATTTTTAGTTGCTTGGGGACAAGCAACAATTTAAGTTTGGTGTTATGATGAGCGGATAATTTATACGCTTTTTGGCATTATTTTTAGGTAGTTTTCAGTATGTTTTAATTATTTTTTAGTATATTTTTATTAGTTTTTATTCAAAATTCATATTTCTAGACTTTACTATGAGTTTGTGTGTTTTTCTATGATTTCAGGTATTTTCTGGCTACAATTGAGGGACCTGAGCAAAAATTTGATTCAGAGGCTAAAAAAGGACTGCAGATGCTGTTGGATTCTGACCTCTCTACACTCGAAATGGATTTTCTGGAGCTACAAAAACCCAATTGGCACACTCTCAATTGCGTTAGAAAGTAGACATCCAGGGCTTTCCAGCAATATATAATAGTTCATACTTTGCCTGAGATTTGACAATGCAAACTGGCGTCCAAACGCCAACTTCCTGCCCTATTCTGAAGTTAAACGCCAGAAACAGGTTAAAAACCAGAGTTAAACGCCACAAACAGGCAACAACATGGCGTTTAAACTCCAAATGAAGTCTCTACACGTGTAAAGCTCAATGCTCAGCCCAAACACACACCAAGTGGGCCCAGAAGTGGATTTCTGCATCATTTACCTATTTTCTGTAACCCTAGTTACCAGTTTAGTATAAAAACTACTTTTAGTGATTTATTTCACATCTTTTGATCATTTTTGAGACTATCTTTGTATCACTTTTGATCTCTTGATCACATTTAGGGGGCTGGCCATTCAGCCATGCCTGGACCTTGTTCTTATGTATTTTCAACGGTGGAGTTTCTACACCCCATAGATTAAGGTGTGGAGCTCTGCTGTTCCTCATGAATTAATGCGAAGTACTATTGTTTTTCTATTCAATTCAAGCTTATTCTTATTCCAAGATATTCACTTGCACTTCAACCTGATGAATGTGATGATCCGTGACACTCATCATCATTCTCACCTATGAACACGTGCCTGACAACCACTTCCGTTCTATCTGCAATAGCTTGAGCGTGTATTTCTTAGCCTCCATTCCAAAAGATCGGAGTCTTCATGGTATAAGCTAGAATCAATTGGCGGCCATTCTTGAGATCCAGAAAGTCTAAACCTTGTTTGTGGTATTTCGAGTAGGATCTGGGATGGGATGACTGTGACGAGCTTCAAACTCGCGAGTGTTGGGCGTAGTGACAGACGCAAAAGGATCAATGGATCTTATTCCAACATGATCGAGAACCAACAGATGATTAGCCGTGCGATGACAGCGCATTTGGACCATTTTCACTGAGAGGACGGACGGTAGCCATTGACAACGGTGATCCCCCAACATACAGCTTGCCATGGAAAGGAGTATGAATGATTGAATGAAGACAGTAGGAAAGCAAAGATTCACAAGGAGCAAAACATCTCCATACGCTTATCTGAAATTCTCACCAGTGAATTACATAAGTATTTCTATCTTATTTTATATTTTAATTATATTTTAATTATCAAAATCCTATAACCATTTGAATCCGCCTGACTGAGATTTACAAGATGACCATAGCATGCTTCAAGCCAACAATCTCCGTGGGATCGACCTTTACTCACGTAAGGTTTATTACTTGGACGACCCAGTGCACTTGCTGGTTAGTTGTGCGGAGTTGTAAAACAGAATTGAGATTATGAACGTGTGTACCAAGTTTTTGGCGCCATTGTTAGAGATCACAATTTCGTGCACCAACCACCTTTCAACTACAATGCCTTTCCCTCAAATGATGAACCCTCTCTTTCGTCGCCACCTTCATCAGACCAATCTCTCCAACCCCTATGGCAAGAACTACAAGAACTTTTTGCTAAGTGTCTTAAGCAAGAAGAAAAGTTCAAGGAGGTAGAAGCTAAGGTTGCTATCGTGACGGAAGCTGTTAGCAACATGGTCTCATCCCACCTAAGCCTATGCGATCAAGGCACTCCCATTGTTAAATGTGGAGAAGCAATCAAGGAGCTTAGTGAGGGAGTGAATTCGGAGCTTCAATGTGAAGAAGAGGAGTTGAAGCAAGAAGTGCAACAAGAGGAGGAGGTAGAGATAATTGAACCAAAGGAAGTGGTTGAAGATTTAGGAGTTGTTGAATGCAAAGAGGAATCACAAGTTGAAGAGGTTGATCAGGAGATGGATTCAATCATTGAGAATTTCTTATCTACAATCGAATCCTCTCCAATTGGGCTTGACATTGAGATCAAAGAAGAAGATGCACAACCTCTCAAGCCCTTGGTAAGTAATGAAGATGAGATGGAATTGGAAGAAAGCTACAAAGAAGAAGGTTTGGAAGAAGTTGGGCAATCAATAAGTCCTCCTATATATGATGATTCTGCATCAACATATGATCCTTTTGATCTTGATGAATCCTCCCCCACTATGCTTGGAATTGATTATGAGGTAGATTTTACTAAACTGCCTATCTATGATGAGAGTGATGGGGAAGAGCTTGAAGAAATTGGTAAAGAAGAGCTTGCACTTGAGGAAGCTTGGCAAGAGGTAGAGTTTGAAGAACCTTGCCAATTGGTGGAAGCCTCTAGAAGAGGATGGACGGGAGTGGAATGTGCCTTATCAAGACCGTTGGGAACTCCTCTGCCTAGGTTGCCGTCTAATCCTTCATTTGAGTGGGTAAAACTTCTAACTCTTATCTTTCTTATCCCACTTGAGTATGGTATTATTGAGACAGATGGCCAACTTAGGGTACTTTGTGGAATTAAGAGAAAGAGGAGGATGTTTAGTGGCTGGCGGTGTAAGTCTAGGCTCATTATGGTGGGAAGCTGAAAATTGAGGAGCATGAATTGGTGTAGTGCTCAATTAGATGGGTCTAGGAGGGTAGTTTGGTGCCTTCATGAGAATTCAGTTTTTCTACCACCCAGAGGGAATTACCATGATCAATTTGAACATGGGTGTGAAAACAAAGTGTGGGATCCCGGATTGCTAGAGGAGGATCAATTTTGGGAGCTCATGGTTTGTGGAGAACTCCATCAAAGCTTGGAGATATCAATCTTGAATGATGGAGCTTATTGAAAGTCCAAGCATTGGTGGATATTCAAGGATGGATTCAAGCACAAGCCACCTTGATGAGAGCTTCCCATAAGTCCAACTTAAGGACAATAAACAAAAGTGCTAGCTAGGAGACACCCCACCATGGTAACATATTTCCCTTTTTCCTTTTTGTAAATATTGGTAAGGTAGCTTTAATTTCATGTTTTGTTTGGTTTATTGAGTTTATTTGGGAGTCTAGTATGTTAAAGAAGGTTTTAAGGTATTTTGGTAGCTGTTTGGAGGTTTGGAATGCTTGGTTTGGTGCAAGAACTTGAAAAATTTTGAAAAACAGAGCACCATGCCACGCGTACGCGTCACCCACGCGTACGCGTGACCTCAAGTTTTTCCACCATCCACGCGCACGCGTCATCCACGCGTATGCGTGGATTCAAAATTCTCACCTCCATACAAAATCCAGAGAGTTGTGCATACTTCATGCCAACTTTGTGCGCGAGGCACAAACCAACCCACGCATACGCGTGAGGTGACGCGTACGCGTGGGATGCCCTGCATCACCGATGTTCTTTTCTTCTCTTCTTCCCATTTCTTTCCTTTTTCTCACTTCTCTTCTCTTTTTTCTACCCTTCAATCATCATCAAACACTACCAATCACCATCTATTACAATTTATTTTAGTTAGTTTAATTTTTATTTAATTTTTATTTTTTTATAAGTGTTGGATTATTAATATTATTCGCTGTTTACTGCTGCTGATTACTAATAGGATGTTATCTTAACATCATTGTTTATACTCATTATTGGATTCTGTGTTGAGGTTGCACTTTGTTACTTGGTTTTAAACTTTTCACACTTAACATTTTGTAATACCAAGTACATGTGACATTGCCTTCGAGCATCTTAACTCATTTGAATTGCATGCTTTGGCCACCATGCATTCATCATTCATTGTTAGGCAATTGTACAACATCAATGCATTTTTTTAGGTGATGCTTGTTATGGTTGATCTTTATTTCCATCACCATTTCATGCATTGAGATTTTGGAATTGTGAAATTGGATCGAAAGCTTACCAGTGACATATTTTTGAGCTTTCTAAGCTTTGTGAACCATGCTTGCTATGTGATTGATTTTCACTTCTATCTTCTTTTTCCTAAGTTCCATAGCACTCATGTGTTCCACCTCTATGTCACTTAGGAGTTGGAAATAAACTTCAATATTTGTCATTGTTTGATGTGCAAGTTTCACATTCCATCTTGTTCATTAAAGTTACCTTGCATATCAACCAATGTCCATCCATCATCCAATTTCACAATTGCTTGATTGTTGCTTAAATGCTCGTATGCTTCTTCACTACTTGTTTGTATCTTAACCTAAAAGTCTTTTAAAGTATTTCAAGCATACTAGAATGAGTGAAGTGTATGCTTTCTTTTGTGTAATTGTGACATAACTTTCTATGCTAGTGTGTGTGTTCTAAACCGCATGCAACTTAGAACTCACACACCGATTTTTCATCAATGTCACACTAATTCACTCACTCCATTCTAGTGATTCACCTTATTCCAACAATTTATGCTTTCTTACTTTTGTATTTTCTCATCTCACGGTGTTATTCTTTATTTTTCATGACTAATGCACCATAAGCAAAAACGGAAGCGGGAGAAACAATCGGTTGATCCACCAGCTGAAAGTGGCATTCTGAAAAGTCGCCGTACCCCTTTGCTCATCTTTGAATGCACCGAGGACGGTGCAAATTTTTAAGTGTGGGGAGGTCGTCCAACCAGTCGGCATTTTTGGGTGACAAATTTCTAATCCCAACACTTTTGCATTTCATTTTTTTAAGTCTTTTAGGATTTTTAGTTACATTTTCTTGTTTTGCATCTATATATAATAAGCTTAGTCAAAATAATAAAATTTTTCAAGAAATTTATCTATAGGGCACCCCAATTGATTGAAAAAAATAAAATAATTTTTTTAGAACTTGCTTGAATTACATATATTGTGGAACATGATTTTTGAGCTAAGAACACAAGCATGTGAGTTTTGAGCCTAATTGTGTGGTTACATCATATAACCACTTATTTTCATTCTTGTGTGCATTAATCTCTTTCTATGATTGTAATCTTTGATGTGTTTGATTCTTTATGTCTATTATTTTGTGTATGAATGCACTTATATGATTGAGGCCATTGTTTCAAATAGCTCACTTACCCAAATAGCCTACCTTTTATCTTCCATTGTTAGCCAATTTTGAGCCTATGCTAAACCCATTTGTTCTTAATTTTAGCAGATTACAAGCCCTAAGTGAAAAACAATAATGTCCCTGGTTTGGATCTTTGATTAGCTTAGGCTAGTGAGAGTATTTATCATTTGATTTTGGGAGAGTTGGAAACATTGGGTAGGGATAAAAGGGTATTTTTGTATTTTTATTGAAAATATTGGGAATTGGGTACATACTCATGTATCAATTACGTTTAAACCATATACATTCAAGCTTTTGTATATATTTTAGTTTGAAAAGAAAAAAAATGATGAAAAAAACAAAATGAATATATATATAAAGAAAAAAAAGTAATAGAAAAGGAAAAAAAAGGCAATAAAAAGGGGGGCAAAATGCCCCAAAGTGAAGTTCAACAAAAAAATTAATGCATATGGAATCTGATTAAAAGAGAATGCATGAGTATGTGAAAAAGTGAAGAATGGGTAGTTAGGTTAGCTTTGAAATTGTATAGGTTGCTATATAGGTTAGGTAGGAAGTTTAAGTTAATCAAATATTCAAATTCTAGTCCACTTAGTCATATGCATCCTACCTTGACCCTAGCCCCATTACAACCTATGGGAAAGTCCTCATGATATTTGTATGCATGCATGAAATAATTGTTGATTGTTAGATGGTGCATGAAATTGTAATCACACTTTTGCAATTCCGCACAACTAACCAGCAAGTTCACTGGGTCGTCCAAGTAATACCTTACGTGAGTAAGGGTCGATCCCACGGAGATTGTCGGCTTGAAGCAAGCTATGATCATCCTTGTAAATCTCAGTAAGGTGAATTCAAATGGTTTTGAGGTTTTGATAATTAAAATCTAATTAAAACAGAAAATAAGATAGAAATACTTATGTAATTCATTGGTGGAATTTCAGATAAGCGTGTGGAGATGCTTTGTTGCTTCTGAACCTCTGCTTTCCTACTGCCTTCTTCCAACCATGCGTTACCTCCTTCCATGGCAAGCTGTATGATCCTCTCAGATGAAAACAAATCTATCTGCACTATCACCGCAGGGCTAATCATCTGTTGGTTCCCGCTAGCATCAGAATAGGACCATTATCCTTTTGCGCACTGTCACTTGCGCCCCACATTCGCAGGTTTGAAGCTCGTCACAGTCATCCCTTTCCAGATCCTACTCGGAATACCACAGACAAGGTTTAGACTTTTCGGATCCTAGGAATGGCTGCCAATAATTCTAGCCTATACCACGAAGACTCTGATCTCACAGAATGGAAGGCTCTGTTGTCAGGAGAGGCAACCATACGTCGTGAACCAGGAGGCTAAGAGATATACACTCAAGCTATTGCAGATAGAACGGAAGTGTTTGTCAGGCACGCGTTCATAAGTGAGAATGATGATGAGTGTCACAGATCATCACATTCATCAGGTTGAAGTGCGAGTAAATATCTTAGAATAAGAAGTAAGCATGAATTGAATAGAAGAACAGTAGTAATTGTATTAATTCATGAAGAATAGCAGAGCTCTACACCTTAATCTATGGGGTGTAGAAACTCTACCGTAGAAAATACATAAGTGAAAAAGGTCTAGGCATGGCCAAATGGCCAGCCTCCATGCTAAAGGTTTAAGGACTAAATGTCCAGAGATATAAATACAATAGTAAAAGGTCCTATTTATAATGAACTAGTAGCCTAGGGTTTACAGAAATAAGTAAATGATGCAGAAATCCACTTCCGGGGCCCACTTGGTTTGTGCTTGGGTTGAGCATTGAAGCTTTCACGTGCATAGGCTTTTCTTGGAGTTAAACGCCAGTTCTAGTGCCAGTTTGGGCATTTAACTCCAGCTTTTATGCCAGTTCTGGCGTTTAACGCCAGAAAAGGGTAGAAAGTTGGCGTTTAAACGCCAGTTTGCATTATCAAAACTCTGGCCAAGTATGGACTATTATATATTGCTGGAAAGCCCAAGATGTCTACTTTCCAAAGCAAAATTAGAGCGTGCCAATTGGGCTTCTGTAGCTCCAAAAAATCCATTTTGAGTGCAAGGAGGTCAGAATCCAACAGCATCTGCAGTCCTTTTTCAGCCTCTGAATCAGATTTTTGCTCAGGTCCCTCAATTTCAGCCAGAAAATACCTGAAATCACAGAAAAACACACAAACTCATAGTAAAGTCCAGAAATGTAATTTTTGAATAAAAATTAATAAAAATATAATAAAAAGTAATTAAAACATACTAAAAACTATGTAAAAACAATGCTAAAAAGGGTATAAATTATCTGCTCATCACAACACCAAACTTAAATTGTTGCTTGTCCCCAAGCAACTGAAAAAAAAATAGGATAAAAAGAAGAGAATATACAATGAATTCCAAATTTATCAATGAAAATTAGCTTCAATTAGATGAGCGAGACTTGTAGCCTTTTTCCTTCTAAACAGTTTTGGCATCTCACTTTATCCTTTGAAGTTCAAAATGATTGGCTTCTATAGGAACTTAGAATTTAGATAGTGTTATTGATTCTCCTATTTCAGTATGTTGATTCTTGAACACAGCTACTTTATGAGTCTTGGCCGTGACCCTAAGTATTTTGTTTTCTAGTATTACCACCGGATACATAAATGCCACAGACACAAAACTGGATGAACCTTTTCAGATTGTGACTCAGCTTTGCTAAAGTCCCCAATTAGAGGTGTCCAGAGCTCTTAAGCACACTCTTTTTGCTTTGGACCACGACTTTAACCACTCAGTCTCAAGCTTTTCACTTGACACCTTCACGCCACAAGCACATGGTTAGGGACAGCTTGGTTTAGCCGCTTAGGCAAGGGTTTTATTCCTTTGGGCCCTCCTATCCATTAATGCTCAAAGCTTTGGATCCTTTTTACCCTTGCCTTTTGGTTTAAAGGGCTATTGGCTTTTTCTGCTTGCTTTTTCTTTTTTTCTTTCTCTCTTTTTTTTCTTATTTTTTTCGCCATTTTTCTTCTACAAGCTTTTCACTGCTTTTTCTTGCTTCAAGAATCAATTTTATGATTTTTCAGATTATCAAATAACATTTCTTCTTTTTTTTATTCTTTTGAGAGCCAACAATTTTAACATTCATAAACAACAAATTCAAAAATATGCACTGTTCAAGCATTCATTCAGAAAACAAATGGTATTGTCACCACATCAAAATAATTAAACTAATTTCAAGATAGAATTCGAAATCATGTACTTCTTGTTCTTTTGCAAATAAAAACATTTTTCATTTAAGAAAGGTGAAGGATTAATAGGACATTCATAGCTTTAAGACATAGACACTAGACACTAATGATCATGTAATAAAGACACAAACATAAATAAAACATAAAGCATAGTAAACGAAAAATGGAAAATAAAGAGCAAGAAAATTAAAGAACGGGTCCACCTTAGTGATGGCGGCTAGTTCTTCCTCTTGAAGATCTTATGGAGTGCTTGAACTCCTCAATGTCTCTTCCTTGCCTTTGTTGCTCTTCCCTTATGGCTATTTGATCCTCTCTAATTTCATGGAGAATAATGGAGTGCTCTTGGTGCTCCATTTTTAGTTGCTCCATATTGGAACTCAAATCTCCTAAGGAGGTGTTGATTTGCTCCCAATAGTTGTGTGGAGGAAAATGCATCCCTTAAGGCAACTTAGGGATTTCTTGATGAGGGACTTCCTCATGCTCTTGTTGAGGTCCATAAGTGGGATCTCTTATTTGCTCCATCCTTTTTTTTAGTGATGGGCTTGTCCTCTTCAATGAGGATGTCTTCTCCTATGACAACTCCAGCTAAATTGCATAGGTGACAGATGAGATGAGGGAAGGCTAACATTGCCAAAGTGGAGGTTTTGTCAGCCACTTTGTAGAGTTCTAGAGATATGACCTCATGAACTTCTACTTCCTCTTTCAATTGAACCGGCTTGCCTTTGGAGTCTCTTTTCCACTGAGCTCCTTCCACACATATGTCCATGAGGACTTGGTCCAACCTTTGATCAAAGTTGACCCTTCTAGTGTAGGGGCGTGCATCTCCTTGCATCATTGGCAAGTTGAATGCCAACCTTATATTTTCCGGACTGAAATCTAAGTATTTCCCCTGAACCATTGTAAGCCAATTCTTTGGGTTTGGGTTCACACTTTGGTCATGGTTTTTGGTGACCCATGCATTAGCATAAAACTCTTGAACCATTAAGATTTTGACTTGTTGAATGGGGTTGGTGAGAACTTCCCAACCTCTTTTTCGAATCTCATGTCGGATCTCCAGATACTCATTCCTTTTGAGCATGAAAGGGACCTCAGGGATCACCTTCTTCTTGGCCACAACTTCATAGAAGTGGTCTTGATGGACCTCTGAGATAAATCTCTCCATCTTCCATGACTCAGAGGTGAAAGCTTTTGCCTTCCCTTTCCTCTTTCTAGAGGCTTCTCCGGCTTTAGGTGCCATAAATGGTTATGAAAAGACAAAAAGTAATGCTTTTACCACACCAAACTTAGAAGGTTTGCTCGTCCTTAAGCAAAAGAAGAAAGAAGAGAGTAGAAAAAGAAGAAAATGGAGAAGATGGAGAGGTGTGAGTGGTTCGGCCAAGGGGGGAAATAAGTGTTTATAATGTGTAAAAATGAAGGAGGGATGAGGGGTTTATATAGGAGTGGAGAGATGGATAGGGTTCGTGTATTAGGGTTTGGGTTTGGGAGGGAAAGGATTTGAATTTGAATTATGAGATGGGTGTTATTGGGAAGAGTGGTGGCGGTGATTGGTAAGGGGTATTTGGGGAAGGGTGTTATGGGAAGGTGTGAAGAAGAGAGAGAGAGAGTTAAGGTAGGTGGGGATCCTGTGGGGTCCACAGATCCTAAGATGTCAAGGATTTCTCATTCCTGCACCAATTTGGTGTGTAAACGCCACTTTGAGTGCCAATCCTGGCGTTAAACACCAGGTTGCTACCCATTTCTAGCGTTTAACGCCAGTTTTTCTTCCCTTTCTGGCGTTAAACGCTAGTCTGGTGCCCTTTTCTGGTGTTAAATGCCCAGAATGGTGCCAGACTGGGCGTTTAATGCCCATTCTGCTACCCTTACTGGTGTTTAAATGCCAGTAAGCTCCTCCTCCAGGGTGTGCTATTTTTAATGCTGTTTTTGATTTTGCCTTGATTTTTGCAGTTATTTTTGTGACTTCACATGATCATCAACCTAAGAAAACATAAAAGAACAATGGAAAATAAAATAAATATAATTAATTAACATTGGATTGCCTCCCAACAAGCGCTTCTTTAATGTCAATAGCTTGATAGTGAAGCTCTTAGAGAGCTTCACAGAGACTCGGAGCTTGATGTTGGCCTCCCAACACCAAACTTAGAAGTTGAGTGTGGGGGCTCTGTTTGACTTTGTGTTGAGAGACGCTTTTCATGCTTCCTCTCCATGGTTACAGAGGAAGATCCTTGAGCCTTAAACACAAGGTAGTCCTCATTCAATTGAAGGACCAACTCTCCTCTGTCAACATCAATCACAGGTTTTGCTGTGGCTAGGAAGGGTCTGCCAAGGATGATGGATTCGTCCTTATTCTTTCCAGTGTCTAGGATTATGAAGTCAGCAGGGATGTAAAGGCCTTCAACCTTTACCAAGACATCCTCTACAAGTCCATAAGCCTGTTTCCTTGAATTGTCTGCCATCTCTAGTGAGATTCTTGCAGCTTGCACCTCAAGGATCCCTAGTTTCTCCATTACAGAGAGGGGCATGAGGTTTATACTTGACTCTAGGTCACACAGAGCCTTCTCAAAGGTCATGGTGCCTATGGTACAGGGTATTAAGAATTTTCCAGGATCCGGTTTCTTCTGAGGTAATGTCTGCCTAATCAAGTCATTCAGTTTGTTGGTGAGCAAGGGGGGTTCATCCTCCCAAGTCTCATTACTAAATAACTTGGCATTCAGCTTCATGATTGCTCCAAAGTACTTAGCAACTTGCTCTTTAGTAATATCTTCATCCTCTTCAGAGGAAGAGTACTCATCAGAGCTCATGAATGGTAGAAGGAAGTTCAATGGAATCTCTATGGTCTCTGTATGAGCCTCAAATTCCTTTGGTTCCTCAAAGGGGAACTCCTTTTTGTTCAGAGGACATCCCATGAGGTTTTTCTCACTGGGAATCACGTCCTCCTTACTCTCTCCAGGTTTGGCCATGTTAGTCATGGTTATGGCCTTGCACTCTCTCTTGGGATTTTCTTTTGTATTGCTTGGGAGAGTGCTAGGAGGAGTTTCAGTAATTCTCTTACTCAGCTGACCCACTTGTGCCTCCAAATTTTTAATGGAGGATCTTGTTTCATTCATGAAACTTAGTATGGTCTTAGATAGATCAGAGACTATGGTAGCTAGGCCAGAACGACTTTGCTCAGAGTTCTCTGTTTGATGCTGAAAAGAAGATGGAAAAGGTTTGCTATTGCTAAACCTATTTCTTCCACCATTATTGTTATTGAAGCCTTGTTGAGGTTTCTGTTGGTCCTTCCATGAGAGATTTAGATGATTTCTCCATGAAGGATTATAGGTGTTTCCATAGGGTTCTCCCATGTAATTCACCTCTTCCATTGTAGGGTTCTCAGGATCATAAGCTTCTTCTTTAGAAGATGCTTCTTTATTACTACTGGATGCAGCTTGCATTCCAGTTAGACTATGAGAAATCATATTGACTTGCTGAGTCAATATTTTATTCTGAGCTAATATGGCATTCAGAGTATCAATCTCAATAACTCCTTTCTTCTGAGTTGTCCCATTGTTCACAGGATTCCTTTGAGAAGTGTACATGAACTGGTTATTTGCAACCATTTTAATGAGTTCCTAGGCTTTTTCAGGCGTCTTCTTCAGATGAAGAGATCCACTAGCAGAGTTTTCCAATGACATCTTAGACAGTTCAGACAAACCATCATAGAATATGCATATGATGCTCCATTCTGAAAGCATGCCAGAAGGACACCTTCTGATCAATTGCTTGTATCTTTCCCAAGCTTCATAGAGGGATTCGCCTTCCTTCTATCTGAAGGTCTGGACTTTCACTCTAAGCTTACTCAATTTTTGAGGTGGAAAGAACTTTGCCAAGAAGGCATTGACCAACTTTTCCCAAGAGTTTAGGCTTTCTTTAAGTTGTGAGTCCAACCATGTCCTAGCTTTGTCTTTTACAGCAAAGGGGAAAAGCATAAGTCTGTAGACCTCAGGGTCAACCCCATAGGTCTTCACAGTGTCACAGATTTGCAAGAATTCAGCTAAAAACTGATGAAGATCTTCCAATGGAAGTCCATGATACTTGCAATTCTGCTGTATTAGAGAAACTAATTGAGGCTTTAGCTCAAAGTTATTTGCTGCAATTGAAGGAATTGAGATGCTCCTTCCACAGAAGTCAGAAGAGGGTGCAATAAAGTCACCAAGCATCTTCCTTGCATTGTTGGCATTGTTGTTATTTTTGGCTGCCATGTCTTCTTCTTTTTCAAAAATTTCTGTTAGGTCCTCTTCAGAGAGTTGTGCTTTAGCTTCTCTTAGCTTCCTCTTCAAGGTCCTTTCAGGTTCGGGATCAGCTTCAACAAGAATGCCTTTGTCCTTGTTTCTGCTCATAAGAAAGAGAAGAGAACAAGAAAGTATGGAATCCTCTATGTCACAGTATAGAGATTCCTTGAGGTGTCAGAGGAAAACAGGAATAGAGGGATGAGGTAGGTAGATAAGAATTCGAACATAAGAAGAAGGAGAGAGAGTCCGAATTACTAATTGAGGAGAAGTGTTAGTCCTTAAATAGAAGAAGGTGAGGAGGAGAGAAATTTTCGAAAACAAATTTTTAAATAAAACTAAAATTTTTTAAAATAATTAAAAAGAATTTTGAAAAAGTGGTTGATGGTTTTTCGAAAATTAAAAGTGAGAAAATGGTTAGGTGATTTTGAAGAAGATTTTGAAATCAGTAATCAAAAAGATATGATTGAAAATTATTTTGAAAAAGATGTGGTTGAGAGAATATGATTGAGAAGATATGATTGAAAAATAACTTTTAAAAAAAATTTAAATTAATGATATGATTGAGAAGATATGATTGGAAATTAATAACTTGGCTAACAAGAAATTTAAAAGATATGATTCTAAAATTCAAATATTGAACCTTTCTTAACAAGGAAGTAACAAACTTGAAATTTTTGAATCAAATCATTAATTGGTAGTCAGGATTTTTGAAAATAGTAAGAGAAAAATGGAAAAAGATTTGATTTTGAAAAAGATATGATTTGAAAAGGGTTTGATTTTGAAAAATTATGAAGATTTAAAAAAAATTGAATTAAAAACTAACTTACCTCCCTTGTGTTGTCCTGGCGTTAAACGCCCAGAATGGTATCCATTCTGGCGTTTAACGCCCATTTGGCTACCTCCATAGGCATTAAACACCCAGCCAGTTACCCTGGCTAGCATTTAAACGCCAGTATTCCTTCTTCACTGGGCGTTTTGAACGCCCAGCTTTTTCTCTGTGATTCCTCTGCTTTATGTTTTGAATATTCAATTCTCTGTATTATTGACTTGAAAAGACATAATTTTGAAATTTTTTTTTAGAAAAGAAAGACATGCAAAACACCAAATTTAGAAATTTTCATATTAGAGACACTAACAAATTGAGAATGCACATGAGAAACAACAAAAGACACAAAATAAGAGAATTTAAAGATCAGACCCAAGAAAATCATCAAGAACAACTTGAAGATCAATGAAGAACTCAATGCATGTAATTTTCGAAAATTAGGCAAATGCAATTGACACCAAACTTAAAAATTGACACTAGATTGAAACAAGAAACAAAAATTTTTGGTTTTTATGATTTTATAAATTTTTTTTTGTATTTTTCGAAAATTATTTTGAAAAAGAGAAAATAATTAAATTCAAAATTTTTAATCGGAATTCCAGGAATTATGCAATGTTAGTCTAAAGCTTAAGTCTAAAAAGATTAGACATGGCTAGCCAAGCTTTAGCAGGACATTACATACAACAGCCAAATTGATGGGAATCAATTAGCTCCTGTGATGATAAAAGCATCATCTGAAACTCTAGAATTCATTCTTAAAAATTCTAAAGACATAGAATTATTTTTTTTTTTTGAAAAATTTTTTTCAAAAATAAAAGAATAAAAACAAAAAGCTTAAAATTAAAATAAAATTACCTAATCTGAGCAACAAGATGAACCGTCAGTTGTCCAAACTCGAACAATCCCGGGCAACGGCGCCAAAAACATGGTGCACAAAATTGTAATCACACTTTTGCAATTCCACACAACTAACCAGCAAGTGCACTGAGTTGTCCAATTAATACCTTACGTGAGTAAGGGTCGATCCCACGGAGATTGTCGGCTTGAAGCAAGCTATGGTCATCCTTGTAAATCTCAGTCAGGCGAATTCAAATGGTTTTGAGGTTTTGATAATTAAAATCTAATTAAAACAGAAAATAAGATAGAAATACTTATGTAATTCATTGGTGGAATTTCAGATAAGCGTGTGGAGATGCTTTGTTGCGTCTAAACCTCTGCTTTCCTACTGCCTTCTTCCAACCATGCGTTACCTCCTTCCATGGCAAGCTGTATGATCCTCTCGGATGAAAACAAATCCATTTGCGCTGTCACCGCAGGGCTAATCATCTGTCGGTTCCCGCTAGCGTCGGAATAGGACCATTGTGCTTTTGCGCACTGTCACTTGCACCCCCACGTTCACAGGTTTGAAGCTCGTCACAGTTATCCCTTTCCAGATCCTACTCGAAATACCACAGACAAGGTTTAGACTTTCCGGATCCCAGGAATGGCTGCCAATAATTCTAGCCTATACCACGAAGACTCTGATCTCACAGAATGGAAGGCTCTGTTGTCAGGAGAGGCAACCATGCATCGTGAACCAGGAGGCTAAGAGATACACACTCAAGCTATTGCAGATAGAATGGAAGTGTTTGTCAGGCACGCGTTCATAAGTGAGAATGATGATGAGTGTCACGGATCATCACATTCATCAGGTTGAAGTGCGAGTGAATATCTTAGAATAAGAAGTAGGCGTGAATTGAATAGAAGAACAGTAGTAATTGTATTAATTCATGAAGAACAGCAGTGCTAGGTGGGAGACACCGCACCATGGTAAACTCTTTCCATTTTCTTGTATGTATACTTAATAAATGATTTGAGTTGCCATCATAAGTAGTTTTCTTCTTTAATATACTCTTATACATTTTGTTTTGATTGATAGGTTGTTATAGTGTGTTTTGATTAGTTTAGATTGTTGTTAAAGTAGGTTACTTGAAGTGCAAGTTGTGTTTGTTCTGACTTTGAAAATTTTTTCAAAAACTTAAAATATTTTTGTTAAATTTAAATTTTGGTTGCTTTAGAGTGTTTATAGGTTAGGAGAGTGTCAAATACTATTTCTATGCTTTCTGTAAAAAAAAAAAAAGAAAGAAAGAAAAGGAGGGGGGAGGACGCGAACGCATGCTGTACGCGCACGCATCCATAAGCGAATGCAACCCCATATATTTTCCAGAGAGTTGGGCCTCACTTGTGCGAACGTTAGGCTTTTAGCCCAACTCGTCTCACGTGGACGCGCACGGTACGCGTGCGCGTCCATGCAGTGTTGAGGGGAGACACACGAGCGCGCACATCGCGCTTGTGCGCCACTAGACTAGATGGCCATGCACGCGGACGCACGCATTACGCGTACGCATCCCTAAGCGGCTGGCACCAGCCCATACAACTTCCAGAGTGTTATGCTGGCGCTAGGCCTGCACTAAGCCTTCAGCCCAACTCGTAGCACACGGACGCGTACAGTACGCGTGCGCGTCCTTACTAATTCTCCCAGTCACCCATGAACACACTTTACGCTCCCGCGTCCATCCCTAAAAATTTTAATGCACGTGGACGTGCACTGTGCACGCCCGCGTCGGTTTTAAAATTGGGATAACCCTAGGACGCGACAAGCACTCGCGCAAACGCACCCACTCAACCCCTCTTCTTCTCCAACGCCTCTCCTATCCCTTCTTCTCCCCAGTCGCAACCTCCGACCACCGCGCCGGCGTCCCTCCACCGCCGTCACCGCTCTCTTCTCTCACCCTCACCCCCGTTCCCTATCTCTCTTTCTCACTCATCCCTCTTATCTCACTTGCCCCTCTCACCACCGCAACCCTGACCGAGTGCCGCTGTGGGGTCACCGCCACCACCATCTGAGGCGGCTACTCCATTTCTGACCTACCTCATCCCTACTGCCTACCCAGTTGGTGCACGAATTGTGAATCACACTTTTCACAACGCGTACCACTAACCAGCAAGTGCACTGGGTCGTCCAAGTAATACCTTACGTGAGTAAGGGTTGAATCCCACGGAGATTGTTGGTTTGAAGCAATCTATGGTTATCTTGTAAATCTTAGTCAGGAAGTCAATTATGTTTATCAGTTGAATTGTGAATAACCAAGAGAGCATAAATTAAAGGTTACTTGTTGTGCAGTAATGGAGAATATGTTGGAGTTTTGGAGATGCTTTGTCTTCTGAATCTCTGCTTTCCTCTGTCTTCTGATTCACGCACGCATGTCCTCCTATGGCAAGCTGTGTGTTGGTGGATCACCGTTGTCAATGGCTATCTTCCATCCTTCCAGTGAAAACTACGCTCACGCGCTCTGTCACAGCACGGCTAATCACCGGTTGGTTCTCGATCCGGTTGGAATAGGATTTACTATCCTTTTGCATCTGTCACTAACGCCCAGCCTTCAGGAGTTTGAAGCTCATCACAGTCATTCAATCCTTGAATCCTACTCGGAATACCACAGACAAGGTTTAGACTTTCCGGATTCTCACGAATGCCGCCATCGGTTCTAGCTTATACCACGGAGATTCTGATTAAGGAATCTAAGAGACACTCATTCAATTGGATATAGAACGAAGGTGGTTGTCAGGCACACGTTCGTGGTTTGAGGAAGGTGATGACTGTCACAGATCATCACCTCCATCACAGTTAAGCGCGAATGAACATCTTAGATAGGAACAAGCATGTTTGAATGGAAAACAGAAATACTTGCAGTAATTCATCGAGACACAGCAGAGCTCCTCACCCCCAACAATGGGGTTTAGAGACTCATGCCGTCAGAGAATACAAAGTTTAGATCTGAAAATGTCATGAGATACAAAATGAGTCTCTAAAAGTTGTTTAAATACTAAACTAGTAGCCTAGGGTTACAAAATATGAGTGGACTATGATGGATGATGCAGAGATCCACTTCTGGGGCCCACTTGGTGTGTGCTGGGGCTGAGATTTAAGTGAGTCACGTGCAGAGGCCATTTGTGGAGTTGAACGCCAGTTTTTATGCCAGTTTGGGCGTTCAACTCCAGTTTGTGATCCTTTTCTGGCGCTGGACGCCAGAATTGGGCAGAGAACTGGCGTTGAACGCCAGTTTACGTCGTCTATTCTTGTGCAAAGTATGGACTATTATATATTGCTGGAAAGCCCTGGATGTCTACTTTCCAACGCAATTGGAAGCATGCCATTTCGAGTTCTGTAGCTCCAGAAAATCTACTTTGAGTGCAGAGAGGTCAGAATCCAACAGCATCAGCAGTCCTTTTTCAGCCTGAATCAGATTTTTGCTCAGCTCCTTCAATTTCAGCCAGAAAAATACCTGAAATTACAGAAAAACACACAACTCATAGTAAAGTCCAGAAATATGAATTTTTCCTAAAAACTACTAGAAATAGACTAAAGACTAACTAAAACATACTCTAAACTATATGAAATTATCCCCAAAAAGCGTATAAAATATCCGCTCATCACAACACCAAACTTAAACTGTTGCTTGTCCTCAAGCAACTAGACAAATAAAATAGAAGACTAATAGGTTGAGAGGCAATAATATTTCAGAGTTTTTGAATGAAGCTCAGATTCTACTCAGATGAGCGGGACTAGTAGCTTTTTGCTTCTGAACAGTTTTGGCATCTCACTTTATCCATTGAAGCTCAGAGTGATTGGCATCTATAGGAACTTAGAATTCAGATAATGTTATTGATTCTCTTAGTTCAGTGTGATGATTCTTGAACACAGCTTCTTTATGAGTCTTGGCCGTGGCCCTAAGCACTTTGTTTTCCAGTATTACCACCGGATACATAAATGCCACAGACACATAATTGGGTGAACCTTTTCAGATTGTGACTCAGCTTTGCTAAAGTCCCCAATTAGAGGTGTCCAGAGTTCTTAAGCACACTCTTCTTTTTGCTTTGGACCTTGACTTTAACCGCTCAGTCTCAAGTTTTCACTTGACACCTTCACGCCACAAGCACATGGTTAGGGACAGCTTGGTTTAGCCGCTTAGACCAGGATTTTATTCCTTTAGGCCCTCCTATCCACTGATGCTCAAAGCCTTGGGATCCCTTTTAATTGCCCTTGCCTTTTGGTTTTAAGGGTTATTGGCTTTTTCTGCTTGCTTTTTTTTTTTTCTGCAAGCTTTGTTCTTTGCTGCTTTTTCTTGCTTCAAGAATCATTTTTATGATTTTTCAGATCATCAATAACATGTCTCATGTTCATCATTCTTTCAAGAGCCAACATATTTAACAGTCTTAAACGACAAATTCAAAAGACATATGCACTGTTCAAGCATTCATTCAGAAGACAGAAAGCATTGCCACCACATTTAACTAATTAGAATTTCTCTTATTAAAACTCGAAATTTTATTGCCTCTTATTCAAAAGATCTACTACTTTATTCATGTTTAATGATGATGAGAAAAATAAACTATAGCTTAACTGGAGATAAAATCAAATAAATACTAATTACTATTATATGACTTCTAAGGTAAACTTTTTATAAGGACACTGTCACAGAGTTAAGGCAGAAATTGGAAATTAACAACCTTTATTCTGGGGGTATGGGGGTTCCTCTGATCCTTGGGAGGCTTGGTATTATAGAAGACTTTTGGCACTTCAGTTCCCTTAAGTCACGTCCCTGCTCCTCTTGTTCTTTAAGCATATGGGTCAGCATTTGACTGTGTTCCTTCTGTTGTTTTATTATCTGCTCCATAGCTTCCTGCATCTTGGTGATGGATGTCTCCAAATATTCCCAGTATTCAGCTTGAGGTATCTCTGGAAGGAATTCCTGTGCTCTCTTCTTGATGGGATCCTCCTGTGCCTGTTGTCTCTCCATTGATGCTTTGGTGATTGACTTTTCAATTAGGATATATTCAGTTATTCCCATCTTGACTCCAGCGTCCTTGCAGAGCAGAGAAATCACGCTTGGATAAGCCAACCTGGCCTCTTTTGAATTTTTGTTAGCAATTTTATAGAGCTCAGTTGAAATCAGCTGATGAACCTCCACTTCCTTTCCCATCATGATGCAATGAATCATCACTACTCTTTTAACTGTGACTTCAGAACGGTTGCTAGTGGGCAACAGAGAACGCCCAATGAAGTCCAGCCATCCTCTGGCAGCTGGCTTGAGATCCTCTCTCTTGAGTTGATTTGGGACGCCCTTTGTGTTGGTGGTCCACCTGGCTCCAGGGATACATATGTCCTCTAGAATCTTATCCAGGCCAATGTCTGCTCTCATCATCCTCCTGTTGAAGGAGTCTGGATCATCCTTTAGCTGAGGTAGCTTTAATATCTCTCTGATCTTGTCAGGGGTGGTATGAACAATCTTTCCCCTGACCATGGTCCGAAATTCGTAGCAGGCTGTTCCAGATAGTCTTTGCTTGTCAGTCTGCCACATATTAGCATAGAACTCCTGGACCATGTTCCTTCCTACTTTCGTTTCAGGATTAGCTAGGACTTCCCAGTTCCTTATTCGAATTTGCTCCTGGATCTCCGGATATTCATCTTCTTTCAGATCGAATCTAACTTCCGGGATCACTGATCTCAGACCCATTACTTTAAGATAATGGTCTGAATGTTCCTTAGATAAGAACTTCCCTTGATTCCAAAGTGATTTTGGAACGCTCTCTTTCTTGCCTCTTGGAGTGGATTGTTTTCCTTTGAGAGCCATAATCTTAGTAGTGATCTCGGATAAACACACCAAACTTAGAGATTTGCTTGTCCTCAAGCAAAAGAAAAGAAAGGAGAGGGATAGAAGGAGATTGAGTAGCACTTGTTGATGAAGGAGGGGGGAGGCCGAACCCAATTTTAAAGGGGTGGGGGGGTGGGTTTTCGAAAAATTGGAAAAGATAAGATAGAAAGATTGAGTTGAAAAAGATAAGATAGAAGATATAGTTTGATTTTGAAAAGATAGGATAGATTTTTGAAAAAGATAAATTTGGATTTTGAAAAAGATAATATGAGGATTTGAAAAAGATATTGATAAGATTTTTAGAGTGAAAAAGATAGATTTGTTTTTGGAAAAGATTTGAAAAGAGTTGGATTGAATTTGCAAAGAGGGTGTGTGCTTATGAATTAAGATACATTTGATATTTTGAAAGTAGGATTTTTAGAAATCAGGGTTCTTGACATGTTTATGTAAATAAAATCATGTATTGAATCATAAAATTATAAATTAGAATGGAAATACGTGTGGGATAATTGGATTTGGCTCCTCCCTGGCTTCCTGGCGTTTGAACGCCCAAACACTGCTTGTTTTGGGCGTTCAGCGCCCAAATGCTGATCTCCTGGGCGTTCAGCGCCCACTTGCTGTCATTCCTGGCGTTCAACGCCCAGTGGGTGGCCATTTCTGGCGTTGAACGCCCAATTGCTGCCATTACTGGCGTTCAGCGCCCAGTGGATGCCCATTTTGGGCGCTGAACGCCCAAAATGCCCCTTTACTGGCGTTTTCTTGCCATTGAGCTCCCTTTCTCTGTTTTGTGTGCAAATTCCTTCTGTAACCCTGTAAACTTATACAAATGATTCTGTACCTTAGTGTCAGTGAACTTTATATAAACAAATAAAAATAAAAATAGGGCAGAAATGCTTAGAGGATTGATGCCCCATGGCTGGGTTGCCTCCCAGCAAGCGCTTCTTTATTGTCTTTAGCTGGACCTTGCTGAGCTTTTAATCTAGCTTCAGCCTTGAGCAGTCTTGCTCAATGTTGCCTTCAAGATAATGCTTGATTCTCTGTCCATTGACAACGAACTTCTTATCAGAATCAATATCTTGAAGCTCCACATAACCATATGGTGACACACTTGTAATCACGTATGGTCCCCTCCACCGGGATTTCAGTTTCCCGGGGAATAGCCTGAGTCTAGAGTTAAACAACAGGACCTTCTGTCCTGGTTCAAAGATTCTAGATGACAGCTTTCTGTCATGCCATTTTTTTTATTTTTCTTTATAAAGCTTGGCATTTTCGAAAGCTGTGAGTCTGAATTCCTCTAGCTCATTTAGCTGGAGCAATCGTTTTTCTCCTGCTAATTTGGCATCTAAGTTTAGGAATCTGGTTGCCCAGTAGGCCTTATGTTCTAGTTCCACGGGCAAGTGGCATGCCTTACCATACACGAGTTGGTATGGAGAGGTCCCTATAGGGGTCTTGAATGCTGTTCTGTAAGCCCACAGAGCATCATCCAAGCTCCTTGCCCAATCCTTTCTACGGGTATTTACTGTCCGTTCCAGGATTCTCTTTAATTCTCTGTTAGAGACTTCAGCTTGCCCGTTGGTTTGTGGATGATATGGAGTGGCCACTTTGTGGCGAATTCCATACCGCACCATGGCAGAGTAAAGCTGTTTATTGCAGAAGTGAGTGCCCCCATCACTGATTAACACTCTAGGGACACCAAACCTGCTAAAGATGTGTTTCTGGAGGAACTTCAGCACTGTTTTAGTATCATTAGTGGGAGTGGCAATAGCCTCAACCCATTTTGATACATAGTCAACTGCCACCAGAATATAAGTGTTTGAGTATGATGGTGGGAAAGGTCCCATGAAGTCAACTCCCCATACATCAAACAACTCTATTTCCAAGATTCCTTGTTGAGGCATGGCGTAACCATGAGGCAGATTACCAGCTCTTTGGTAACTGTCACAATTACGTACAAACTCTCGGGAATCTTTATAGAGTGTGGGCCAATAGAAGCCACATTGGAGGACCTTGGTGGCTGTTCGCTCACCTCCGAAATGGCCTCCATATTGAGATCCATGGCAATGCCATAGGATTCTCTGTGCTTCCTCTCTGGGCACACACCTACGGATAATTCCGTCTGCACATCTCTTAAAGAGATAGGGTTCATCCCACAAGTAGTACTTTGCATCAGTGACTAATTTCTTCTTTTGTATTCTATTGTACTCCTTGGGTATGAACCGTGCAGCTTTATAGTTTGCAATATCGGCAAACCATGGTGCTTCCTGAATGGCAAATAGATGCTCATCAGGGAACGTCTCAGAGATCTCAAGAAAGGGGAGGGACGTCCCTTCCACTGGCTCTATCCGGGACAGATGATCAGCCACTTGGTTCTCTGTCCCTTTTCTGTCTCTTATTTCTATATCAAACTCTTGCAGAAGCAATACCCATCTGATGAGCCTGGGTTTTGAATCCTGCTTTGTGAGTAGATATTTAAGAGCAGCATGGTCAGTATACACAATCACTTTTGATCCTACTAAGTATGATCTGAACTTGTCAATGGCGTAAACCACTGCAAGTAGTTCTTTTTCTGTGGTTGTGTAATTTTTCTGGGCATCATTTAGAACGCGACTGGCATAATAAATGACATGCAGAAGCTTGTCATGCCTCTGTCCCAATACTGCACCAATGGCATGATTACTGGCATCACACATTAACTCAAATGGCAATGTCCAGTCTGGTGCAGAAATGACTGGTGCTGTGACCAGCTTAGCTTTCAGCGTTTCAAACGCCTGCAGGCATGCTGTGTCAAACACAAATGGCGTGTCAGCAGCTAGCAGATTGCTTAGAGGTTTTGCGATTTTTGAAAAATCCTTTATAAACCTCCTATAGAATCCTGCATGCCCCAGAAAGCTTCTGATTGCCTTAACATTGGCAGGTGGTGGTAATTTTTCAATTACCTCTATTTTTGCTTGATCCACCTCTATTCCCTTGTTTGAGATTTTATGCCCAAGAACAATTCCTTCAGTCACCATGAAGTGACACTTTTCCCAGTTTAACACTAGGTTGGTTTCTTGGCATCTTTTCAGAACAAGTTTCAGGTGATCAAGACAGGAGCTGAATGAGTCTCCATATACTGAGAAGTCATCCATGAAGACTTCCAGAAATTTTTCCACCATGTCAGAGAAAATAGAGAGCATGCATCTCTGGAAGGTTGCCGGCGCATTACATAGCCCAAATGGCATCCTTCTATAAGCAAACACTCCAGATGGACATGTGAATGCTATTTTCTCTTGATCCTGGGGATCCACTGCAATCTGGTTATAGCCTGAATAGCCATCCAAAAAGCAGTAATAATCATGACCTGCTAGTCTCTCTAGCATCTGGTCTATGAATGGTAAAGGAAAATGATCCTTTCTGGTGGCTGTATTGAGCCTTCTGTAGTCAATACACATGCGCCATCCTGTAACTGTTCTTGTAGGAACCAGTTCATTTTTTTCATTATGAATCACTATCATGCCTCCCTTTTTTGGGACGACTTGAACAGGGCTCACCCAGGGGCTATCAGAAATGGGATAAATAATCCCAGCCTCTAGTAATTTGGTGACCTCTTTCTGCACCACTTCCTTCATGGCTGGATTTAGCCGCCTCTGTGGTTGAACCACTGGTTTGGCATTATCCTCCAATAGGATTTTGTGCATGCATCAAGCTGGGCTTATGCCCTTAAGGTCACCTATGGACCACCCAAGAGCTGTCTTGTATGTCCTTAGCACTTGAATAAGTGCTTCCTCTTCCTGTGAATGTAAAGCAGAGCTTATGATCACTGGAAAAGTGTCACCTTCTCCCAGAAATGCGTATTTCAAGGATGGTGGTAGTGGCTTGAGCTCGGGTTTAGGAGGTTTTTCCTCTTTCAGAAGAAAGTTCAGAGGCTCTTCCATGTCCTCTGAATCCTCCAAATCAGGCTGAACATCTTTAAAGATGTCTTCCAACTCTGATTCGAGACTCTCAGCCATGTTGATCTCTTCTACCAAAGAGTCAATGAGATCAACTTTCATGCAGTCTGTTGATGTGTCTGGATGCTGCATGGCTTTGACAGCGTTCAACTTAAACTCATCATCATTGACTCTCAGGGTTATTTCCCCCTGTTGAACATCAATGAGGGATCGTCCAGTTGCTAGAAAGGGTCTTCCTAGAATGAGAGTAGCACTCTTGTGCTCCTCCATTTCCAGCACAACAAAGTCAGTGGGAAAGGCGAATGGCCCAACTCTGACAATCATGTCCTCAATCACGCCTGATGGGTATTTAGTGGAACCATCAGCAAGTTGGAGACATATTCGGGTTGGTTTAACTTCTTCAGTTAAGCCAAGCTTCCTGATAGTGGATGCAGGTATCAGGTTAATGCTTGCCCCAAGATCGCATAAAGCTGTCTTGGTGCAATCACCTTCTAATATGCATGGTATCAGAAAACTCCCAGGGTCTTTAAGCTTTTCAGGAAAGCTTTTCAGAATGACTGCACTGCATTCTTCAGTGAGGAGAACTCTTTCTGTTTCTCTCCACTCCTTTTTATGACTCAAGATCTCTTTCATGAACTTGGCATAAGAAGGTATTTGCTCAAGTGCCTCTGCAAATGGAATCTTTATTTCAAGAGTCCTTAGATAATCTGCAAAGCGAGCAAATTGCTTATCCTGCTCCTCTTTCCGGAGTTTTTGAGGATAAGGTATCTTGGCTTTATATTCCTCAACCTTAGTGGTTAAAGAAGCCTTTTTAGAGGGGTTGTTATCAGCATTTGTGTGTGTCTGATCCCTCACTGGCAATTGAGTGCCAGAGTCAGAAGCTGGAGTGACGTTAGACGCCAGCTCACTGTCTGTTCCTGGCGCCTGAACGCCAGAAATGTGCCCATGTTGGGCGTTCAACGCTGGACTCTGCCCCATTTGGGCGTTCAACGCCAGATTCTTGCCCATTTCTGGCGTTGAACGCCAATCCTGCCTTGTTTCTGGCGCTGAACGCCAGTTTTGGGCATGGTCTGGGCGTTCAGCGCCAGCCTTCAACCCATTTTCTGGCGTTTTAGTGCCAGAATTATTTTTCCCTGGGCTCTTACTGTCCTCAGGTGAATCTTTGGTGGGTTGCTCATTTCTTGAATTTTTGATGCCTTGAGGTGGGGTATTTAATGTTTTCCCACTTCTTAATTGAACTGCTTGGCATTCTTTTGCTATTTGCCTTGATAGCTGCTGCTTTGTTTGCTTAAACTGTTCGTCCATATGTATATTAGCTATCCTTGTCTCCTGTAGCCTGTCCTTGAATTCAGCTAGCTGCTTTGTTAGAAAATCCAATTGCTGATTGAATTCAGCAGCTTGTTTTACAGTACTGAATTCAGCAGTTACTGTTTTAACCTCTTCATTCATGGAAGGGTTGCTGCTTAGATACAGATGCTGATTCCTGGCAACTGTATCAATGAGCTCTTGAGCCTCTTCAATTGTCTTTCTCATATGGATAGATCCACCAGCTGAGTAATCTAGAGACATCTGAGCTCCTTTTGCAAGCCCATAGTAGAAGATGTCTAACTGAACCCACTCTGAAAACATTTCAGAGGGGCATTTTCGTAGCATCTCTCTGTATCTCTCCCAGGCATCATAAAGAGATTCATTATCTCCTTGTTTAAAGCCTTGGATGTCCAGCCTTAGCTGTGTCATCCTTTTTGGAGGAAAATACTGATTCAGGAATTTTTCTGTCAGCTGTTTCCATGTTCTTATGCTGGCCTTAGGTTGGTTATTTAACCACCTCTTAGCTTGATCTTTTACAGCAAATGGAAACAGTAATAGTCTATAGACATCCTGATCTATTTCCTTATCATGTACTATGTCAGCAATTTGTAAAAACTGTGCCAGAAACTCTGTAGGTTCTTCCTGTGGAAGACCGGAATACTGGCAACTTTGCTGCACCATGATAATGAGCTGAGGATTCAACTCAAAGCTACTAACTCCAATGGAGGGTATGCATATGCTACTCCCATATGAAGCAGTAGAGGGGTTAGAATATGACCCCAGAGTCCTCCTGGACTGTTCATTTCCACTTATGTCCATGATGGATATATGGATATAACTTGGACTGATTTATCTTTTTATTTATTTTATTTTATAAGAAGTGAATACTTAAATAAAATAAAATAACTAAAAAGAATTTGAATTTTGGAAATAAAATATATATATATATATATATTTTTTTTTTCGTAAAAGAAAATAAAAATTAATTAGTAAAAAAAAAAAGAAATTTTTGAAAAAGAGGGAAGATATTTTCGAAAATTAGAGAGAGAGAGTTAGTTAGGTAGTTTTGAAAAAGTTAAGAAACAAACAAAAAGTTAGTTAGTTAGTTGAAACAAATTTTTGAAAAGATAAGAAGTTAGGAAGTTAGAAGAGATATTTTGAAAAGATATTTTTGAATTTAGTGAGGAGAGAGAAAAACAATAAGATAGTACAAGATTTAAAATTTTTAGATCTAATGCTCCTTGTTTTTGAAAATTTTGGAGGGAAAACACCAAGGAACACCAAACTTAAAAATTTTAAGATCAAGACACAAGGAAAACTCAAGAACACTTTGAAGACTCACAAGAACACAAGAACATGAAGAAAGAACACCAAACTTAAAATTTTTAGAAAACCAAACCAAAATTTTCGAAAACCAAAGGGAAATCAACAAGAAAACACCAAACTTAAAGTTTGGCACAAGATTTAATAGAAAAAATATTATTTATGAAAAAGAAGGTTTTGAAAAGAGTATAAAAGATTCTAACCCAATTACCAAGAACACAGATTAACGCTCTAGCCAAATGAGTTATGGAACTTTCGAAAATTTTAGGAAAGATTATTTTTGAAAACACCAAACTTAAGATTTGGCACAGGATTTAATAGAAAAATTTTTTTTGAAAAAGGTTTTAAAGTTATGATAGCCAATTATCATGAATATAAACACCACGTTCTAAATAACTGAGCTATAAGTTTGAAGTGTTTTAACAAGGGATAAATAATAAAAGACTCTAAACCAAAAAGAAATATTTTTTTCCTAATCTAAGCAACAAAATAATCCGTTAGTTGTTCAAACACGAACAATCCCCGGCAACGGCGCCAAAAACTTGGTGCACGAATTGTGAATCACACTTTTCACAACGCATACCACTAACCAGCAAGTGCACTGGGTCGTCCAAGTAATACCTTACGTGAGTAAGGGTCGAATCCCACGGAGATTGTTGGTTTGAAGCAATCTATGGTTATCTTGTAAATCTTAGTCAGGAAGTCAATTATGTTTATCAGTTGAATTGTGAATAACCAAGAGCGCATAAATTAAAGGTTACTTGTTGTGCAGTAATGGAGAATATGTTGGAGTTTTGGAGATGCTTTGTCTTCTGAATCTCTGCTTTCCTCTGTCTTCTGATTCACGCACGCACGTCCTCCTATGGCAAGCTGTGTGTTGGTGGATCACCGTTGTCAATGGCTACCTTCCATCCTTCCAGTGAAAACTACGCTCACGCGCTCTGTCACAGCACGGCTAATCACCGGTTGGTTCTCGATCCGGTTGGAATAGGATTTACTATCCTTTTGCATCTGTCACTAACGCCCAGCCTTCAGGAGTTTGAAGCTCATCACAGTCATTCAATCCTTAAATCCTACTCGGAATACCACAGACAAGGTTTAGACTTTCCGGATTCTCACGAATGCCGCCATCGGTTCTAGCTTATACCACGGAGATTCTGATTAAGGAATCTAAGAGACACTCATTCAATCGGATATAGAACGGAGGTGGTTGTTAGGCACACGTTCGTGGTTTGAGGAAGGTGATGACTGTCACAGATCATCACCTCCATCACAGTTAAGCGCGAATGAACATCTTAGATAGGAACAAGCATGTTTGAATGGAAAACAGAAATACTTGCATTAATTCATCGAGACACAGCAGAGCTCCTCACCCCCAACAATGAGGTTTAGAGACTCATGCCGTCAGAGAATACAAAGTTTAGATCTGAAAATGTCATGAGATACAAAATGAGTCTCTAAAAGTTGTTTAAATACTAAACTAGTAGCCTAGGGTTACAAAATATGAGTGGACTATGATGGATGATGCAGAGATCCACTTATGGGGCCCACTTGGTGTGTGCTGGGGCTGAGATTTAAGTGAGTCACGTGCAGAGGCCATTTGTGGAGTTGAACGCCAGTTTTTATGCCAGTTTGGGCGTTCAACTCCAGTTTGTGATCCTTTTCTGGCGCTGGACGCCAGAATTGGGCAGAGAACTGGCGTTGAACGCCAGTTTACGTCGTCTATACTTGTGCAAAGTATAGACTATTATATATTGCTGGAAAGCCCTGGATGTCTACTTTCAAACGCAATTGGAAGCATGCCATTTCGAGTTCTGTAGCTCCAGAAAATCTACTTTGAGTGCAGGGAGGTCAGAATCCAACAGCATCAGCAGTCCTTTTTCAGCCTGAATCAGATTTTTGCTCAGCTCCTTCAATTTCAGCCAGAAAAATACCTGAAATTACAGAAAAACACACAACTCATAGTAAAGTCCAGAAATATGAATTTTTCCTAAAAACTACTAGAAATAGACTAAAGACTAACTAAAACATACTCTAAACTATATGAAATTATCCCCAAAAAGCGTATAAAATATCCGCTCATCACCAGTCCCAATTCCCATCTCTGCCCTGTATTCCAGGATGTTGGCTAAAGGGAAAGGCAAGGCCACCTCTAAAAAGAGGAAAAGGGCCCCAGATTCCACTTTCTCTTCCTATGTGGATTATTCTAAAAGTCCTATTGATGATGAGGAGAGGGCAAATCAATCCTTACCTGCCCAGGATTCAGTCGTTCCCTAATATCTACTGTGAACTTCGGTTCCCAAGCTACAACACAAAGAACTTGAACATTGAAAAGAAGTTGGCCCTTCCATCCGATTTGAGGCAAACGATTAATAACCGCATTGAAAGGATGGGTTTAGACTTTGTGGATCGAGAGCTCAGCCGGGTGAACCGGTCATGGGTGCAGGAATTCTATTGCAACTTCTTCTGCCACACCCTTGACTCGGTTCTGGTTAGAGGTATTCAGGTGCCCATCACTGAGCAGGCTATTGAGGACGCCCTTACCTGTAGGCCGAAGGCAGGTGATACTGATGCCTTCGAGCAAGCCGAGGTGGAGCTCCACTACATGAACATCAATTTTGATGCTTTGAGGACAGTGGTAGATATCCCGGAGGCTCCCTGGGTCATGGATGCAGAAAACCAAGCACCCAAGGGGATGCGCTTTATCTATCTGAGCAAGGAGGCCAAGATATGGCAGCAGATTTTCGCCCACTACCTCATGCCGACTACCCACTTCTCAGAGATCCATGTGGCTATGTTGATCCTGATCAGCTGTATGCTGGAGGGAAAGGAGGTCTATTTCCCCCGGCTGATCAAGCGGTTCATGTGGCGGGCCCACATCAGAGGTATCTTTCCATTTCCTGTCCTTATCACACAGATGCTTCAGCGGGCCGGTGTCCAGTGGCTACCGGAGGACGTGTCACCACCCCCACCGCTCCCTGAGAAGGAGCCGGTGACCATTCCATGGGGGTCCTGGGTGAACGAGAAGCCTCATTCCCGGGGCTGATCTCGGGCTAGAGCAGCAGAAGAAGGAGCTGGACCCTCTTCGTCATCAGCCCCAGTACCTCAACAGCAGCAGCACTTTCTTTACCACCACCACCACCAGCACCTCAGCCGACTTACTTACTGGTTTAGCGTCTTTTCCGGTTCATGGAGCGCAGCAAGCGCCAGATCATGCATCGCCTGGACCGAATTGACCAGATGTTTGTGGCCCAGGGCCTTGAGCTGTCCCCTCTTCCAGAGTCCTCTAGTTCAGATGAGGAGACCCACGAGGAGGAGCATGCGGATTTACATGATGAGCATACTCATGAGGAGGCGCAGGTTCACGTGGAGGCACCATCATAGACCCAGGCTACTCAGGAGACACCTCAGCCACAGCCCCAGCCAGAGCCAGAACCGACTGGTGTACCTCTCCCTGAGCCTGAGGATTAGCATCGGGGACGATGCTTGATCTTAAGTGTGGGGAGGTTGCCGTTGGCACCGTCGGTAGATCGGTGAACATTTCGGCTATTTTCCTAGTTATCTTATTCTGCACATTATTGTATATATTGGTTGTTTTAGATATTTTGGACACTTCTACGTTGCATACTCTTTCATTTTCGATGTAGATATTGTGGATGTTGGATTTCACACTTTAGTTGGGTTTTTCTTTATATAGTTATCCTCTTAGCTTGTGGTTGTGATTAGAAATTATTTTGAAGTCGTTAAGACCTAGTTAACCCCTCTTCATATGAAACTTGTTTTGATTAAAAAAGAAAAGGGTAAACTAAGGAATTTTGGAAACTCTCAATCACAACATTGCATTAATAAGCTTAATCAAAATGATGAAATTTTTAAAAGAATCCATCTATAGAGCACACCCCAATTGATTGAAAATTTTTGTAACTTGCTTGAATTCATACTTTGTGAAGCATGTATTGAGCCAAGAACACAAGCATGTGAGATTTGAGCTTATTGATGTGGTTACATTTTATAACCACCTATTTTCCATTCTTGTGTGTGATTGTTCCCTTCCTATGATTGTGATCCTTGATTTATTTAATTCTATATGTCCATTTATTCCTTGTATTCATGCATTTATATGATTGAGGCCATCGTTTCAATTAGCTCACTTACCCAAATAGCCTACCTTCTACCCTCTATTGTTAACCAATTTTGAGTCTATGCTTAACCCAATTGTTCCTATTCTAGCACATTACAAGCCTAAAGCGGAAAACAATAAAGTCCCTTGTTTGGATCTTTGATTAGCTTAGGCTAGTGAGAGTGTCTTATATTCAAGTTTGGGGAGATTAGGAACATTAGTTGGGATGAAAGAATATTTTGTATTTGTATTTGGGAAGTTGAATGCATACTCATGTATTGATTAAATGTATAGACCTTATGCATTGATGTTCTTGTATGTAGCTTGAAAGAAAGAAAAAAATGAGAAAAATAAAAGAAAAAGAAAAAGAAAACAAGTAAATGTGAAAAAGAAAAGAAAAGAAAAAAGAAAGAAACAAAGAAAAAGAAAGAAATAAAAAGGGGACAAAATGCCCCAAAGCAAAGCTCAATAAGGATCAATGCATAAGTGTTGGGAAAATCAAAAGAAATGCATGAGTATGTGAAAAGTGAAGGATGGGTAGTTAGGTTAGTACTTGATTGTATAGGTTATTATATGGGTTTGGTGGGAAAGTCTAGACTAATCAAAGATTCAAATCTCTAGTCCACTTAACCATATATGATCCCACCTTGATCCTAACTCCATTACAACCCATGAGAAAGACCTCATGATGAATAAATGCATACATTGAATGATTGTTGATTGTTAGATGAAGAACAAATTTTGGAAAACATGATTAGGAGAGAGTTGAGTGAATAAACCCCTAAACACTTGAGTGAATAGAGTGGATACACATCCGGTGAGGGTTCAATAGCTCAATTACATGTATTCACCCCTATTATCTATATTCTTGCAAGTTTGAAATTCTTTTGATAATTCAATGCAATTGTGGTTTGGACTTGATCCCTATTACTCTAGCTCTATGCTCATATATATATTCTCTTGGAAGTTGAATTATTTTGACTAAGCATTTGCATTCACCATAGGTAGTTGCATTTAGATAGGATTCATGTAGTTTAGTTGCATTAAACAAAGATCATACCCCTTGTTTCCTTTTTAATTTAGCATGAGGACATGCTAAGGTTTAAGTGTGGGGAGGTTGATAAACCCCGCTTTCAGGGTCTATCTTGTGTTGAATTTAGAGTATTTTGCTAACCTTTTCTCACAATTAACCAATGATTTAGCATGATTTTTGTGATCTCTCTCTTATTTGTGCCTAAGTGTAAAAAGCATGCCTTTTGGTCTTTGATTAGATAACTTTAACTTCTCCTTGATTCCATAAGATGTTTTGATGTGTTTGTTAGTAATCTCAGGTTGAAAAAAGGCTAGGAATGAATCAAGGGAGCAAGGAAGGAAGCATGCAAGTGGAGAAGATCATGAAAAGCCAAAGAGTTAGACTTGGCCATGGACGCACACGCACACCAGGCGCTTACGCGCACATTACGAACTTACCCATGGACGCGTACGCGTGCTGTGCACGTATGCGTCGGTGCTGATATATGATTTTTTTTTTATGAAAATGTGGCCAGCGAATTCTCAAGGCCTATGGGGCCCAATCCACGTCAACTTTGGCGCCAAAACACTCAAAAAGACCAAGGATTGAAGGGGGATGAAGGATAATCATCAATCATAACACACATTAGGATTAGTTTAGAGTTAGTTTTAGAGAGAGAAGCTCTCACTTCTCTCTAGGATTAGAATTAGGATTAGGTTTATTTCTTAGATCTAGATTTTAATTCATGCTCTCTTCTACCTCTTCCTCTTAATTTCTTGTTGTTACATTCATTATTCTTCCATTGTTGTTATTACTTTCTTTTACCTTATTTGTAGATCCACTCTTGTTCACTTTATTTTCTTTTAATGAAAATTTGAGGTAATTCATGTAGATCTTGTTCTCTTTGATTATTGTTGTTGAATTCTTACATTCAATTGTTGTTAGATTTTATTCTTGTTATCAATTTACTTTGCTTTTCTTTTGTACCTTCCAAGTGTTTGATGAAATGCTTGGTTGGACTTTAGTATAGAATTTCCTCCTCTTGGCTTTGGTAGAGTAATTAGTGACGCTTGAGTTATCTAATTCCTTTGTAGATTGATGATTAGAAGTTGCTAATTGATTTGGATACCACTAAAGCTAGTCTTTCCCTTGGGAGTTGGCTAGGACTTGTGGAATCAAGTTGATTCATTCACTTGACTTTCCTCCATGATTAGACGTTAACTAAGTGGTAGCAATAGACAATTGTGGTCACAATTGAGGAGGATATATAACTAGGATGAGACTTCTAATTCTCATAACATTGCCAAGAGCTTTCATAGTTACTAGTTTACTTTCATTGCTATTTATGTTTCTTGTCTAAAACCTCAAAACCCCAAAATACAACTCATAAGCAATAACAAGACACTTTGTTGCAATTCCTAGGGAGAACGATCCGAGGTTCAATACTTCGGTTTATAGATTTAGGGATTTGTACTAGTGACAAACAAATTTTTATATGAAAGGATTATTGTTGGTTTAGAAACTATATTACAACAAGACTTATTGTGAATTCTAAACCACACAAAAGTCCTCTCATCACGTGGCCCTTAATTCTCCAAATTCTCATTTCTTCATGAATTCTCCACTTTGCATGCTTTTCTCTTCACTTCTTCCATCCAATACTTGCCTTATGAACCTGAAATCACTCGACAACACATCAAGGCATCGAATGGAATTAAAGTAAATTAAAATCACCAATTCAAGGGCCTAAAAAGCATGTTTTTACACTTAAGCACAAATTAAGGGAGAATTACAAAACCATGCTATTTCATTGAATAAATGTGAGAAAAGGTGATAAAATCCCCTAAATTAAGCACAAGATAAACCACAAAATTGGGGTTTATCAAACCTCTCCACACTTAAAACAAGCATATCCTCATGCTAAACTCAAGAAAGAAACAAAGGGTATCAACATTTATTCAATGCAAACTATCTATATGCAACCTATCTAAATACAATCTATCTAAATGAATGCAATTACTTGGTCAAAATAAATCAATTCCCAAGAATACATATACAAGTACAAGGGCTAAAGCAATAGCAATCAAAACAAACCCACAATTGAATTGAGTTATTAAAAAGATTTTACAAACTTGCAAGAAAAGATGATCATAGGTGAAAACAGGTAATTGAGCAATCGAACCCTCATCGGATGTGTATCCACTCTAGTCACTCAAGTGTATAGGGTTGACTCACTCAATTCTCCCTTAACCATACTTTCCAAGATTTGTTTTTCATCTAACAATCAACAATTATTTCATGCATGCATACAAATATCATGAGGACTTTCCCATAGGTTGTAATGGGGCTAGGGTCAAGGTAGGATTGTATATGGTCAAGTGAGCTTGAAATTTGAATCTTTAATTAACTTAGACTTCCCACCTAACCTATATAACCACCTATACAATTTAAATGCTAACCTAACTACCCATTCTTCAATTTTTCACACACTCATGCATTCTCTTTTTAATCACCACATATATGCATTGATTTTTATTGAACTTCACTTTAGGGTATTTTGTCCCCTTTTTATTGGTTCCTTTTTCTTTCTTTTTCTTTTTTATTTTTTTCTTTTTATATATATTTTTCTTTATTTTGTTTTTCTCATTTTTTTCAAACTAAAATATATACAAAAGCATCAATACATATGGTTTAATCATCATTGATACATGAGTATGTATCCAATTCCCAAAATTTTTCAAAAAAAAATACAAAAACACACTTTTATCTCTACCCAATGTTCCCAACTCTCCCAAAATCAAATGATAAACACTCTCATTAGCCTAAGCTAATCAAATATCCAAATAAGGGACATTTATTATTTTTCACTAAAGGCTTGTAATATTCTAAAATTAAGAACAAATGGGTTTAGCATAGGCTCAAGGTTGCTTAACGATGGAAGATAAAAGGTAGCATATTTGGGTAAGTGAGCTAATTAAAACAATGGCCTCAATCATATAAGTGCATTCATACACAAAATAATGGATATAAAGAATCAAATAAATCAAAGATTACAATCATAGAAAAAGAATAATGTACACAAGAATGAAAATAAGTGGTTATATGATGTAACCACACAATTAGGCTCAAAACTCAAAAACGCCGACTGGTCGGATGACCACCCCACACTTAAAAGTTTGCACCGTCCTTGGTGCATTCAAAGATGAGTAAGGGGGTACGGCGACTCTCCGGATTGCCAGCTTCAGCTAGTGGATCAACCGGTTACTGCATGTTCTTCCTCCCGCTTCCATTCTTGCTTATGATGGCTCACCCATAAAAAATAGAAAATAGCACAGTAAGATGAGAAAAAGCAAAAGCAATGAAGCGTAAATTATTGGAATGAGGTAAAAACCACTAGAATTGAGTGAATGAATTAGTGTGACATCAATGAAAAATAGGCGTGTGAGTTCTAAGTTGAATGCGGTTTAGAATACACACCCCAGTATAGAGAGTTATGTCACAATTACACAAAGAAAGTATGCACGTCACTCATTCTAGTGTGCTTGAGATGCTTCGAAGAGAACTTGTAGGTTAAGGCAACCAAACAAGTAGTGAAGAAGCATAAAAGCATTCAAGCAAATAATCAAGCAATTGTGAATTGGATAATGAATGGACATTGATTGATGTGTAAGTAAACTTAGTGAACAAAATGGTATATAAAACTTACACAACAATCAATGACACATATTGAAGTTTATTTGAAATACCTAAGTGACATAAAGGTGGAACACATGGATGCTATGGAATTTAGGAAAAATAAGATCGAAGTGAAAATCAATCACATAGCAAGCATGGTCCACAAAGCTTTAAAAGCTCAAAAATATGTCACTAGGTAAGCTTTCGATCCAATTCCACAATTCCAAAATCTCAATGCATGAAATAGGTGGTGTAAATAAAGGTTAATCATAAACAACCATCACTTAAAAAAATACATTAATAATGTACAATTGCCTAACAATGGATGATGAATGCATGGTGGCCAAAATATGCAATTCAAAAGAGTTAAGATGCTTGAAGGCAACGTACAAGTACTAGGTGTTCAAAAGGGTTAAGCATGAAGAATTCAAAACCAAGTAACAAATTGTAACCTCAACAAAGAACCCAACAATGACAGTTAACAACAATGATATTAAAACAACATCTTATCAGTAATTAGCAGCAATAAACAACAAATAATATTAATAATCCAACACTTGTAATGAAAAATAGAAATATAAACAAAAATTAAACTAACTAATTATCTAACTAACTAATTAACTTGGATGATGGTTGAAGGAGGGAAAGGAAAGAGGATAAGGGAGAAGAAGGAAAGAAATGGAAAGAAGAGAAGAAAAGAAATGGGTGAAGCAGGGCAGTCCACGCATACGCGTGGGTCACGCGTACGTGTGATGGGTTATTCAGAGGGGCGACGCGTACGCGTGGGGTGACGCGTACGCGTGGGTGGATTTTGTGCTAAAAGCACAATTCCAACCCAAAACTCGCACAACTCTCTGGAATTTGTATGGAAGGTGAAAATTTTGGATCCACGCGCACGCGTGGGCGAGGCGTACGCGTGGATGGTTGAAAAGCTTGGGGTCACGTGTACCCGTGGGTGACACGTATGCGTGGCGTGGTGCTCTATTTTTCAAAATTTTTCAAGTTCTTGCACAAAACCAAGCATTCCAAACCTCCAAACAGCTACCAAAATACCATAAAACCTTATTTAACATACTAGACTCCCAAATAAACTCAACAAACTAAACTAAACATGAAATTAAACCTATTTTACCAATATGTACAAAAAGGAAAAAGGGAAAGATGTTACCATGGTGGGGTGTCTCTCACCTACCACTTTTGTTTATTATCCTTAAGTTGGACTTATGGAGAGCTCTCCATCAAGGTGGCTTGTGCTTGAATCCATCCTTGAACATCCACCAATGCTTGGACTTCCAATAAGCTCCATCATTCAAAATTAATATCTCCAAGCATTGATGGAGTTCTTTACAAACCATAAGCTCCCAAAGTTGATCATTTCCTTGTAATCCGGGATCCCATACTTTGTTTTCACACCCATCTTCAAGTTGATCATGGTAATCTCCTCTGGGTGGTAAGCAAGCCGAATTTTGTGATTTATCTTGTGCTTAATTTGGAGGATTTTATCACCTTTTCCCACATTTATTCAATGAAATAGCATGGTTTTGTAATTCTCCCTTAATTTGTGCTTAAGTGTAAAAACACGCTTTTTAAGCCCTAAAATTGGTGATTTTAATTCACTTTAATTCCATGCGATGCCTTGATGTATTTGTTGAGTGATTTCAGGTTCATAAGGCAAGTATTGGATGAAAGAAGTGAAGAGAAAAGCATGAAAGTGGAGAATTCATGAAGAAATGAGCATTTGAAAAATTGAGGGCCACGCGCACGCGTCATCCACATGTACGCGTGCATTGAAGATTTTCAAGCCATGCGCACGCATCACCCACGCGTACGCATGAGTAGGAGTTTTGGCCAATGACACGCACGCATCGTCCACGCGCACGCATGACGCTCGGCACGTGACCCACTTAAAGTGAAATTGGTGGGGGCAATTTCTGAGCTGCTCAGGCCCAAATCTAACTCGTTTCTGAGGGTATTTCATGCAGAATTCAAGCTTGAGCAAAGGGGGAGCACTTAGTTGTAGCTTAGCATCATGTAGTTAGTTTTCTAGAGAGAGAAACTCCCTCTTCTCTCTAGAATTAGGGTTCTTAAGGTACTTTGCATCTTAGATCTAGGGTTCAAATCTTGTTTTACTTTAGTTTTCCTTGTAATTTCTTGTTCCTACATCTTAATTCTCTTAGTTTGCATTGTTAATTTTCCTTCTATGCCTCTCTTTAGTTTTATGAATGCTTATGTTGGATTTGGTTCTCTTCAATGCAATTCATGTTTGATGTTCTTTTATTGTTGATTTGAGTTGTTATTATTGTTTCTTTGCAATTGGTAGTTGGTAGATTTTACTCTTCCTTGCAATTTCTTATGCTTTCCTTTTATGCCTTCCAAGTGTTTGACAAAATGTTTGATTGGTTGTTAGAGTAGCTTTTTGAACATTCTTGGCTAGGAAAGAGGAATTAGGTGATCTTGAGTCATGAATACCCAACTTATGTTGGTGATCTAGAATTGTTGGTTAATATTATTTCCATTGACGCTAATCTTTTTCTAATTCAATTAGTAAGTTAATTAGGACTTTTGGATTGAGATTAACTAGTCTTATTTGACTTTCTCTCATGTGAAGATAACACTATACCTTCTTCCATTGTTAGAGATGATGAAATAGGATAAATTCTTGTTAATTATTGTTATTAGTGACTAGGATAGAAAGCCTATATTCTCAATTCTTGCCATGAATGTCTCTCTTTATTACTTGTTTTCTTTAGTTACTTAATTTACATTTCTTGCCATTTATTTTCTTGCCCCTTTTATCAATCAAACCCCTTGTCCCTTCATAGCCAATAATTGACCACTTCATTGCAATTCCTTGTGAGATGACCTGAGGTTTAAATACTTCAGTTAATTTTCATTAGGGTTTGTACTTGTGACAACCAAATTTTTTATTGAGGAGGATTGTTTGTTTGTTTAGAACTATACTTGCAACGAGATTTCAATTAAGAAATTCTATACCGACACGACAAATCTCTTTATCATCGATCCCACGAGGATTGTGGCTTGAAGCAAGCTATGGTTGTCTTGCAGGTCTTAGTCAGGCGGAATCAGAAGGTCTTTGGATTAGAGGAAACTATTCATAATTTCTATCTATAAAACAAGTATTTTCAGGGATAGGAATAGAGTTGAGAGTCGGAGTTGCTTTGTCTTTCTGAAGTAACTCTGGTACTACTGTCTTCTTTGCTTGTGAATGATCTTCTTCTTTGGCAGGCTGTAAGTAATCAAAGCCATTGCCCGTCGTTATTGATCTCCTTTGCTATAGGTTGAACACGGCCATGGCCATTGGCCGTGGTTACTCAATCTGACAAAGGGTGAAGCGCATAGCAGTCCATTCTCTTGGTGATCCTACTCAAAATGCTACAGACAAGGTCGAATCTTCTGGATCAGAGAACGCTGCTTTTTTAGATTCTAGCCTATACCACGGAGACCCTAATCTCCCCAGAGATCAGCTGAACTGGTGTCTCGAGAAGTCCCCATTGAAATCATGGATTAACTGTCTGAGAGATGTATAAACATAGCTGTTGGCTCGTGCTTTTCTTCTAGGTACTGACACGAACCCAAGTAGATGTGGGTGTTTGTCAGGCACGTTCGTCTTAATGTGATGAACAGAGCTAATTTTTCAGATCATCCTACTCATCACGATAAAGATTGGAATATATATCTTAGAGTTAGATCAAACACGGATCAAAGAAGAAACAATAGTACTTTAATTAATTCATAGGACTCAGCAAGGCTCCTCCCCTCAACCTAGAAGGTTTAGAAACTCATACTGAAAATAAAAACAATGGAAAAATGTGTATGGTGCTCTCCTGAATTGAAGAGTGATGATGAAAAGTGATTAAAAGGTGTGAATTACAAGAACATATTCCCTTAAATACTAAACAGATGACTAGTAAGGGTAAAACAGTCTTTCTAGTACTAAAATCCACTTCGGGGGCTCACTTGGTGAGTGTTTGGGCTGAGCTTTGATGAGATCCACGTGCTATGAGTCTCCTTGGACATGGAATGCCAACTAGGGGGTCCTCTCTGGGCCTTTGGATGCTGGGCTCTGCTCTTTGGGCGCTAGACGCCTGGAATGGGGCATGAGGCTGGCGTTGGACGCCAGGCCTTCTAATCTGAAGCAAGGTATAAACTATTATATATTGCTGGAAAGCTCCGGAAGTCAGATTTTTATAGCCGTTGAGAGCGCTCTATTTATAATTCTGTAGCTCTAGAAAAGCTCTTCTAAATACAGGTAGGTCAGATCTGGACAGCATCTGCAGTGCTTCCTCTGTCTCTAAATCAGGCTTCTGCTCCAGCTCCTCAATTTCAGCCAGAAAATACTTGAAGTTGTCCAAAAACACAAAAACTCATAGTAGAATCCAAAAATATGAATTTAACATTAAAACCTATAAAAACTTAATAAAAACAAATAAAAACTACTAAAAATTATATGAAAATAATGTCAAAAAGCGTATAAAATATCCGCTCATCACAACACCAAACTTAAACCATTGCTTTTCCCCAAGCAACTAAAAACACAATAGGATAAAAGGAAGATTAAGATACATTAAATTTCTAAGTTTCAAATGAAGCTTAGTTACAATCAGATGAGCGGGACTTAGTAGCTTTTTGCTTCTGAATAGTTTTGGCATCTCACTATCCATTGAAACTCAGAGATGTTGGCATCTTTAGGAACTTAGAATCCAGATGATATTATTGACTCTCTTAGTTAAGCTTATTTTGATTCTTGAACCCAGCTTTTTAGAGTCTTGGCCATGACTCTAAGTACTCTGTTTTTCAGTATTACCACCGGATACATTCGTGCCACAAACACTTTACCTAGGTTAACCTTTTCAGATTGTGACTCAGCTTTGTTAGAGTCCCCAGATAGAGGTGTCCAGAGTTCTTAAGCACACTCTTTTGCTTTGGACCACGACGTTAACCGCTCAGTCTCAAGCTTTTCACTTGACACCTTCATGCTACAAGCACATGGTTAGGGACAGCTTAGATTGAGCCGCTTAGGCCAGGATTTTATTCATTTGGGCTCTCCTAACCACTGATGCTCAAAGTCTTGGGCCCTTTTACCCTTGTCTTTTGGTTTTAAAGTGTTAATGACTTTTTCAATCTGCCCTCCTTTTCCTGTATTTTTGGGCAGTAATGAATTTTTCTGTTTATTTTTTTTTTTTTGCCATTTTTTTTCTTTCTTGCATGCATATAATTTTTTTTCTTTTGCTTTTTGCTACTTTTACCTGCTTCAAGAATCAATTTTCAAATTTTTCAGATTATCAATAATATTTTTTCTTTTTTCTTATTCTTTCAAGAGCTAACATTCATAAATTTCAACTTCAAATAAGCACTATTTAATCATAAATTCAGAAAACAAAAGCAAATGACACCACATCAAACTAATTAAACTAATCTTATTTTAAACTTGAAATTCATGCATCTCTCAGTTCTTTTCAGATAAAATTTTTTTATTTAAGCAAGGTGAGAGATATATGGAATATTTTACATCTTTAAGACATCAATGCAAATGATCATGCAACTAGAACAAGAGAGTAGATAAATAAACAGACAGAAAATAGAAAAATAACAGGAAAGGAGTAAAAGAGAATGAATCCACCTGAATGATGGTAGCCAGTGCTCCTCCTTGAGGATCCCATGTAGTGCTTGATCTCTTCTATGTCACTCCTTTGTCTTTGTTGAGGCGGCTGCACGGGCTCATGTGTATGCTCTCTAGTTTACTCCATCCTCTTTTTCTATACTTAAGAGTGGTAGAAATCACAAAACAAAGCTTTTGCAACACCAAACTTAAGAGTTTTGCTCGTCCTCGAGCAAATATGATCAATAGGGAAGAAGGTGGGGTAGGTGGAGCTTCTGTGGGACCCCTTGGTCCTGAGAGGCTAGGAAAGTCCATATTCCTTACTTTTCTGCACTGGTGTTTGAACGCCCAGGGGCTGCTCCCTGGCTAGCGTGCAATGCCAGCAATGCTTCCTTCTTGGGACATTGAATGCCGAGTGAGGACTTCCTCACTAGCTTTCAACTTTGACACTCTTTTCGGAGTGTTCTGTTTTCACTGCTATGAGTTCTGTCTCTGGACTGGTGTACATGATCATGACTCTGACACTAAAAAGAAAAACAAAATGAAGGAAAATAACTATGGTTGAGTAAAGTTGGGTTGCCTCCCAACAAGCACTCTTTTAAAGTCACTAGCTTGACCTTCAGCTCCTTAAGAAGGTGAGTAAGGGCTCAGATTTTTGCCCCTTACAGTGAATTTTCTTCCTGTTTTCTCATGAATGAACTCTACATGCTCTAGAGATAGGACATGGTTCACTGTATGTGGTAGGACTGGATTCTTAGTGAAGACAACTCTCATGCCAGGTGAGAGGCCTTCAGTTGGGACTTTTTTGTCCTTCCAGCCTTTAGGTACTTTCTTCTTAGTACCTTTGTGCTTAGAGCTTATTGAGGGCTGCCCAACACCAAACTTAGAATTGATGTCTGGGGGCTCTGCAGGGCTCTGCACAGAAGGAGAGGGTTGGCATACTAGGTATTGTACTGTTATCTCTCTTTTAAAGGAAGAATTAGGATGAGGCATCTTGAATAAGATGTGATCCTCCCCTAACTTTAGAGTTAGTTCTCCCTTAGCCACATCTATGATAGCATTAGCTGTGGCTAGGAAAGGTCTTCCGAGGATGGCACAGTCATCCTCATCCTCTCCTATGTCCAGGACAATGAAGTTTGCAGGGATGTGGTGGTTTTTAACTTTAACCAAGACATCCTCCACTAAGCCATATGGCTTCTTCATGGTCTTTTCTGCCATCTCTAAAGAGATGTGTGCAGCTTGTACCTCAAGGATTTCTAACTTCTCCATTACAGAGAGTGGCATGAGATTGATGCTTGACCCTAGGTCACATAAAGCCTTTTCAAAGGTCATAGCGCCTATGGTGCAAGGAATCAGAAAGCATCCAAGGTATGGAAGCTTCTGAGGTAGCTCTTGCTGAACCAAAGCATGAAGTTCTTTAGTAAGCAGTGGAGGTTCTTCCTCCAGAGGCTTTGTACCAAATAACTTGGTATCATCTTCATTAGAGCTCCTAGGAAACGAGCAACTTGCTCTTCCCTAGTGTCTTCATCCTCACTTGAGGATGAGTAGTCAGCAGAAATTATGCACTGCAGAAGTGCATTCAAAGGAACCTCAATGATTTTTATGGTTTCCTTTGGTTCTGGGCTAGAGGGTTCTTGAGTGGGCTTTAAGCACTTAGAGGGTGTGCTTTGACTGGCGTTTAACTGCAGCTCTGTTAACTTATTGGACGTTGAACGCCCTTGCTGTCCACCCTGATTGGAGTTAAACGCCAGTCCTTTTAGAATTTTGAGTGTTGAACGCCCAGCAGAGAGGTCCTTGCTGGCGTTCAATGCCAGCTTCCCTGGGCTAGTGGGCGTTGAATGCCCAGTGAAGGCTTCTTCACTGGCGTTCAATGACTTCCCATTCTCTTCCAATTTGGCCTCAACCTCCATGGTTATGGCCTTGCACTCTTTTCTAGGATTAACCTCAGTATTACTGGGAAGAGTATTTGGAGGGATCTCAGGGATCCTCTTGCTCAATTGACCAACTTGTACCTCAAAGTTTCTAATAGAGGGCCTTGTCTTATTAATGAAACTATGAGTGGTCTTAGTGAGGCTGCAGACTAGAGTGGCTAAGTCAGAAAGGCTCTGCTTAGAAGTCTCCATATTCCCTTGAGAAGATGGGAATGGTGGTCTGTTATTAAATCTATTCTTGTTCATACCACCTTAGTTGTTATTGAAACCTTGCTGAGGTTTCTGTTGATCCTTCCATGAGAAGTTAGGATGATTCCTCCATGAAGGATTGTAAGTGTTTCCATAGGCTTCTCCCATATAATTCACCTCCTCTATGGTGGGTTGATCAGGGTCATAGGCTTCTTCTTCAAAAGAAGCTTCTTGATTACTACCAGGTGCAGTTTGTATCCCAGTGAGATGTTGAGAGATCATGTTAACCTGTTGGGTCAGGATCTTATTCTGAGCCAAGATGGCATTCAGAGTCTCAACTTCATGAACTCTTTTCTTTTGAGAGGTTCTATGGTTTACAAGATTCCTCTCATAAGTGTACATAAATTGGTTGTTTGCAACCATCTCAATGAGTTCTCTAGCTTCTACAGGTGTTTTCTTCAAGTGGAGAGATCCACCTGCAGAGCTATCCAAGAAAATCTTGGATATCTCAGACAAGCTATCATAGAACATGCCTATGAGGGACCATTCTGAGAGCATGTCAGGAGGACATCTCCTAATCAGCTGTTTGTATCTTTCCCAAGCTTCATAGAGGGATTCACCTTCTCTTTGTCTGAAGGTTTGAACTTCCACTCTAATCTTGCTCATCCTTTGAGGAGGAAATAACTTAGCAAGAAAAGTATTAACTAGCTTTTCCGAAGAGTCAAGACTCTCTCTAGGCTGGGCATCCAACCAGAACTTAGCTCTGTCTCTTAAAGCAAAGGGGAAAAGCGTTAGCTTATAGACTTCAGGATCAACTCCATTAGTCTTTACAGTATCACAGATCTGTAAGAATTCTGCTAAGAACTGATGTGGATCTTCCAGTGAAAGTTCATGAAATTTGCAGTTCTGCTGTAGAAGAGAGACTAACTGAGGCTTAAGCTCAAAATTGTTAGCTCTAATGGCAGGTACAACAATGCTTCTGCCATAAAAGTCAGAGGTAGGCATGGTGAAGTCACCAAGGACCTTTCTAGGCTCCTCTTGTGGTTCGGCCATATCCCCTGTTTCTTGTTCAAAACTTTCTGAAAGGTTTCTTCCGGAGTGTTGTGATTTAGCTTGTTGTAAACGCCTCCTTAGAGTCTTCTCAGGTTCAGGATCAGGAGTCAAGAGGGGTTCTTTATCCTTGTTCCTGTTCATAAACAAGAAGAAAAAGAAAAGAAGAAGAGACCATGCCAATAGGCAAGAAGCCCCTGCTTAAAGTCAGATGTAAAGAAGGAGAGGAAGATAAATAGAAAAAAATAAATAAAAAAATAAAATAAGTAGATGGAAAATACCTTGGAGATGGTAGATAAGAGTAAATAAACGAAAGGAAATCACAAGAAAGCTTTCTGTGCCAATTGGCAAAAAGCTCCAAGTGAGATGTGAAGAAGAAAGGAAAGAAGATAAAGAATTGTAGGCAAAGAGTCGATGGAGGTAGAGTTGAATGAATAGAGAAGAGAAGAGAAGAGAAGAGGTATAAATAGAAAAAGTAAATAAGAATTAAAATATTTTTATTTATTTTTATTTAATTAATTAATAATTTTTTGAAAATTAATTTAAAAAGATTTGAATTTTAATTGTTGAATTTTTGAAAATAGAGGAGGGAAGAGAAGAAGAAATTTTCGAAAATTAAGAGAGAGAGGAGTTAGTTAGGTGGTTTTGAAAAAGATGAGAGAGAAGAAGAGAGATATTTTCGAAAATTAAGAGAGAGGAAAAAGTTAGTTAGATGGTTTTAAAAAAGATGAGAGAGAAGATAAGATATTAATTAAGAAAAGATAAAAATAAAATAAAGTAGAAGATAAGATAAGAAAAGATTTGAATTTTAAAAATAAGATAAGATAAGATAAGATTTAAAATTAAAATTTGAAATTAGAAAAAGATAAAATTTTGAAATTTGAATTTGAAAATATATGATTTAAAAACTTGAATTTTGAAAAAGATAAGATAAGATTTTTAAAAAAGATATGATAAGTTTTGAAAAAGATAAGATTTTTGAAAAAGATAAGATTTTTAATTTTAAAAATTTTGATTTTTGAAAACTTGACAGCTAAGATATGATAAGATAAAAATTTTAAAATTGAAATCTGAATTTTATTTTGAATTTTCAAAAATTATGTTAGAAATTAGTTAGAAAATATATTTTTTTGATATTTTGAATTTTATGACGAAAGAGAAAAACACAAAAAAGACACAAGACTTAAAATTTTTAGATCTAGCACCCTTGTTTTTCGAAAATTTTTGGAGGGAAACACCAAGGCACACCAAACTTAAAAATTTTAAGATCAAAACACATACAAGACTCAAGAACACCTTGAAGACTCACAAGAACACAAAGAACAAAAATTCAAAGACTCAGAGAACTCAAGAACATAAAAAAACACCAAACTTAAAATTTTTGAAAAACCAGACATATATTTTCGAAAATTGTAAGAAAATAAACAAGAAAATACCAAAATTAAAGACTTGACACAAGAGTAAACAAGGAAAAATATTTCTGAAAATTTTTAGAAAGAAAGACTCATAAAAATCGAAAAACAGCAAGAACAAAAACAAAAGACTCAAAACAAGAACAAAGATTAAACAAAGAAAATAAAAATAATTTTCAAAAATATTTTTGAAATTTTCAAAAATTTTGAAAAAGAAGAAAATAAAAATAAAAGACTCAAAGACTCAAACCAAGAACACAAACAGAGAAAAGACAAATATTTTAAAAAAAAGTGTAGGAGGAAGTTTTAAAATTTTTTGAATTAAAAAACAGGAAACAAGAATATTGAAGACTCAATACCAAGAACAAAAATTGAACAAAGAAAAGAAAAGTATTTTTGAAAAAGATTTTTAAAATTTTCGAAAATTAAGAAAAAGAAAACAAACACAAAAGACTCAAACAAGAATAAAAATTACCTGATCTAGGGAGCAAGACAATCCAGCAATTTGTTCAAACTCAACAATCTCTGGCAACGGCGCTTGGTTGTACTTGTACGCATACTATTTCATACAAAAGCAGCAGTACCAGCAAGTGCACTGGGTCGTCCAAGTAATACATGAGCGAGTCAGGGTCGATCCCACGAAAATTGTGGCTTGAAGCAAGCTATGATTGTCTTGCAAGTCCTAGTCAGGTGGAATCAGAAGGTCTTTGGATTAGAGGAAACTATTCATAATTTGTATCTGTAAAACAAGTGTTTTCAGGGATAGGAATAGAGTTGAGAGACGGAGTTGCTTTGTCTTTCTGAAGTAACTCTAGTACTACTGTCTTCTTTGCTTGTGAAATGTATGGACTATTATATATTGCTGGAAAGCTCTAGAAGTCAGCTTTCCATAGCCATTGAGAGTGCTCTATTTGGACTTCTATAGCTCCAGAAAGGCTCTTCCGAATGCAGGCAGGTCTGATTTGGACAGCATATGCAGTGCTTCCTCTGTCTCTGAATCAGACTTCTGCTCCAACTCCTCAATTTCAGCCAGAAAATACCTAAAATTGTCCAAAAACACAAAAACTCATAGTAGAATCCAAAAAAGTGAATTTAACACTAAAACCTAAAAAAACTTAATAAAAACTAAATAAAAACTACTAAAAACTATATGAAAATGATGTCAAAAAGCGTATAAAATATCCGCTAATCACAGGCCAAACCGATCGAACCGGACCCAAAATGGGCCTAAGGCCCAATCCAAGTCTTATAACACTGATTTCTCTTCTCTTCCCATAAGCCAAACACGTTGGAGAAACACAATTGGGGTGGTGGAGCAAGAACAAACCCTTGTCTTCCATTAAATCCACCATAACTTCTCACTCCGAGCTCCGATCGCCGCACCGTTTGCGGCCAAGTGTCTGCAGTGACGAGGTCTACAAATCCCGGTAACCAATTTCGGTAAGAAAAGTCATCTCTCATCTTAGCATCTCAATTCCCATGAATTTCAAAAATTATGTATGCGGGTGTTGAGATTGTGGTCCTTTTATGCTATAGGATCCAATTAGCTTGAGAAAAATATTTAATCTTGCCTTATTGGTGCTTGGGTAAGGTGAGAATCCTATAACTCTAGCTAATCCTTTGATTTTATGTGTTGGGTATTAAATTTTGGATATATATATATATATATATATATATATATATATATATATATATATATATATTGGAGCTTGATTTGTGGACATTTGAGACTTGGTGGAGGTTGGGTGTCATTGTTTTGAAGACCTTGGAACCTTGGGGCTGTGTTTGGTGCCTTTGGTGGTGTCTCGGGTTATACGAGAAATCGGCCAAGGTATGGTTTAGGTTTCTCATATTTAATATATAATGTCTTGTGAAAACTTATGCTAGATTATCATAGGATAGGAATGAATGCATGTGTATATTAAACTGCTTAGTGCCTTGAGAATAATTGTGAACTAAGTTGGGGGTTGGTTGTTGTATGATGCTTTAATGAGGATTGGTAAGGTGTTAACATTGAATATGTGTATATGATGAATGATTAATGACCTTGTTAGTTAGTTGAGAAAATTTATGTGTGAAATGGTGTAACATTGAGGAATTTTCGGATTAGGGTGATGGTGGTACTGTAAATGGTAAGTTATGGTGCTATTTGTATGGGTGGAATGTGGTATTAGATTTGATTCTTGGTAAAAATAGAGGTTAAGAACTTTGGTGAAAAACTGATTTTTGGTCGAATTTCAGTGAACCATAACTCGACTTTCGGACTCTCAAATTGTTTTAAACTTATTTTATATGAAAATTGGGTCCGTGAAGTTTACACCATTCGAAGAACGGATGAAAAATGTTTTGAAACAAAAATGTTATGCGCGTCGGAAGTTAGATGGGCAAAATTAAAATTATGCAGCACTTAACCAAATTTTCTTCTCTGCAGGATTTGCGTACGCGAAGACTGCACGCGACGCGGCCAACTATGCGAGTTTGGAATTTTAAAAGGTTGCATACGCGACCACCTATACGCGACGCGACCAATCCCTTCGGATTGGACATCTCGCGTATGCGAGCAAGGGGCGTGCGTACGCGAGCAGTAGATTTGAGGGGGTTGCATACGTGACCACTTGAATGAGACGTGACCATTCCTTCTGGGTTTGGTTCCATGCGCATGCGAGCAAGGAAAAATCAATCCTTGCGTACGCGAGCAAGTTGCTTGCGTACGTGACGCCCCTGTTTTCAGCAAATGAGTTTTTGTGTTTTAAGGCTTGCTTTTAAAGTTCTAAACTTCTATTTTTACTCTTTTAGCCCTAGATAATAGTAGTAAACCTAGTAATAATATGAAGCTAGGAAAAGGTGGTAACTTGGGGGTGAAGTAAAGTTGAAAAATGATGGATTACATATGAAAGATGCGGAGAATAGAAGTATATGTGATGCCATGGATGTAAATAATGATTATATGTTGATTATAAATGGTTGTGAATTTTATTGGCTTATGCACTCATTTATCTGAGATACGAGTTTTTCTGGGTAAAGTACCGTGGCTTGCCACCATGTGTTCCAGGTTGAGACTCGATACTCTGTTGACCCTACGACGTAAGGGTGACCAGGACTTATAAATTCCCGGGAAGGTTGACCCCCATTGAACAATTTTATATATATGAGAAAAAGCTATGCATAGACTCTTGGGGATACGCATCGGGGGACAGTCCAGGGTTTAGCAGCCAGACTTATCGGGTTGGCTTGATAACTGATGAGCGGATAATTTATACGCTTTTTGGCGTTGTTTTTAGTATGTTTTTAGTGGAATCTAGTTACTTTTAGGGATGTTTTCATTAGTTTTTATGTTAAATTCACATTTCTGGACTTTACTATGAGTTTGTGTGTTTTTCTGTGATTTCAGGTACTTTCTGGCTGAAATTGAGGGACTTGAGCAAAAATCAGATTCAGAGGTTGAAGGACTGCTGATGCTGTTGGATTCTGACCTCCCTACACTCAAAATAGATTTTCTGGAGCTACAGAAATCAAAATGGTGCGCTTTTAATTGCGTTGGAAAGTAGACATCCAGGGCTTTCCAGAAATATATAATAGTTTATACTTTGCCCAAGTTTAGACGACGCAAACTGGCGTTCAACGCCAGTTCTCTGCCCAATTCTGGCGTCCAGCGCCAGAAACAAGTTGCAAAGTGGAGTTCAACGCCCAAACTGGCACAAAAGCTGGCGTTCAACTCCAAGAAGGACCTCTACACGTGCAACACTCAAGCTCAGCCCAAGCACACACCAAGTGGGCCCCAGAAGTGGATTTATGCATCAATTACTTACTTTTGTAAACCCTAGTAGCTAGTTTATTATAAATAGGACTTTTTACTATTGTATTAGAGATCTTTGGAATCATCTTTGGATTATCTTTTGATCTTTGGATCATCTTTGGACGCCTGGTTCTTAGATCAGAGGGGCTGGCCATTCGGCCATGCCTGGACCTTTCACTTATATATTTTCAAACGGTAGAGTTTCTGCACTCCATAGATTAAGGTGTGGAGCTCTGCTGTTCCTCAAAGATTAATGCAAAGTACTATTGTTTTTCTATTCAATTCATCTTATTTCGCTTCTAAGACATTCATTCGCACTTCAACCTGAATGTGATGAACGTGACAATCATCATCATTCCCTATGAACGCGTACCTGACAACCACTTCCGTTCTACCTTAGATTGAATGAGTATCTCTTAGATCTCTTAACCAGAATCTTCGTGGTGTAAGCTAGATTGATGGCGGCATTCATGAGAATCCGGAAAGTCTAAACCTTGTCTGTGATTCTGGGATTGAATGACTGTGACGAGCTTCAAACTCGTGATTGCTGGGCGTAGTGACAGATGCAAAAGGAGGGTGAATCATATTCCAGCATGATCGGGAACCTCAGATGATTAGCCGTGCTGTGACAGAGCATTTGGACCATCTTCACAAGAGGAGGGGATGTAGCCATTGACAACGGTGATGCCCTTGCATAAAGCCAGCCATGGAAAGGAGTAAGACTGATTGGATGAAGACAGCAGGAAAGCAGAGATTCAGAGGAACGAAAGCATCTCTACACGCTTATCTGAAATTCTCACCAATGAATTACATAAGTGTTTCTATCCTTATTTTATTATATTATTTTCGAAAACTCTATAACTATTTTATATCTGCCTGACTGAGATTTACAAGGTGACCATAGCTTGCTTCATACGAACAATCTCCGTGGGATTCGACCCTTACTCACGTAAGGTATTACTTGGACAACCCAGTGCACTTGCTGGTTAATTATGCAAAGTTGTGAAGATATGTTTAGACCATGGTTCTGTGCATCCATTTTTGGTGCCACTGCCAGGGAATCAATTTCGAACAACAATTCACAACCTGAGTAACAATTTCGCATACCAAGTTTTTGGCGCCGTTGCCGGGGATTGTTCGAGTTTGGACAACTGACCGTTCATCTTGTTGCTCAGATTAGGTAATTTTCTTTTTGTTTTATTTTCAAAAATTTTTCAAAAATCTTTCAAAAAATTTCTCCTTTGTTTTTGAAAAAAAAATATTTTCAAAAATATATTTTTCTTCAGAATTTTTAAGAATGAATTCTAGTGTTTCATGAAGCATGCTAAAGCCTGGCTGGCTGTAAAGCCATGTCTAAATTCTTTTGGACTGAGGTTTTGGCTTAAAATTAATTGAATTACACTCATATTTTTACTAAAGCTTGGCTGGCTATTAAGCCATGCCTGACCCTTTGATTGGAGCTTTAGACTAAAAAGCATAAGATTCCTGGAATTCATATTAAAAATTTTGGAATCCTTATTTTTGTTTTTCAAATAATTTTCGAAAAAAATACAAAAAAAATTAGAAAATCATAAAAATCAAAAATATTTTTTGTGTTTCTTGTTTGAGTCTTGAGTCATGTTATAAGTTTGGTGTCAATTGCATGTTCATCTTGCATTTTTCAAAAAAAATTCATGCATTCATAGTGTTCTTCATGATCTTCAACTTGTTCTTGGTAAGTCTTCTTGTTTGATCTTTGCATTGGCATGTTTTGTGTCTTTTCTTGTTTTTCATATGCATTCCTGAATTCTTTATGTCTAAGCATTAAAGAATTCTAAGTTTGATGTCTTGCATGTTTTCTTTGCATTAAAAATTTTTCAAAAATGTGTTCTTGATGTTCATCATGATCTTCATAGTGTTCTTGGTGTTCATCTTGACATTCATAGCATTCTTGCATGCATTCATTGTTTTGATCCATAACTTTCATGCATTGCATCATTTTTCTTGTTTTTCTCTCTCATCATAAAAATTCAAAAATAAAAAAAAATATCTTTCCCTTTTTCTTCTTAAAATTTTGAAAATTAGATTTGACTTTTTCAAAAAAATTTTAAAATCTAGTTGTTTTTATGAGTCAAATCAAATTTTCAATCTTATCTTTTTCAAAATCTTTTTCAAAATCAAATCTTTTTCATTTTTCTTAGTTATTTTCAAAAATTTTAAAAATATTTTTCAAAAATCTTTTTCTTAATTTTACATCAAATTTTCGAAAATAACAATATCAATTAATGTTTTGATTCAAAAATTTCAAGTTTGTTACTTACTTGTTAAGAAAGATTCAAACTTTGAGTTCTAGAATCATATCTTGTGATTTCTTGTGAATCAAGTCATTAATTGAGATTTTAAAAATCAATTCTTTTTCAAAAACTAATTTCAATCATATCTTTTCAAAAATATATTCATATCTTATCTTTTTCAAAAATTTGATTTCAAAATATCTTTTCTAACTTCCTATCTTCTTATCTTTTCAAAATTGATTTTCAATTTGTTTCAACTAACTAACTAACTTTTTGTTTGTTTCTTATCTTTTTCAAAACCACCTAACTAACTCTCTCTCTCTCGAATTTTCGAAAATATCTTCCCCCTTTTTCAAAATTTCTTTTTAATTAACTAATTATTTTAATTTTTTATTTTAATTTTCGAAAATTACTAACCTTTTTCAAAAACCATTTTCCAAAATCACTAACTCTTTTTCAAAAATAATTTTCGAAAATCCTTCTCCCTCATCTCCTTCTAATTATTTCTTCTTCTACTAACAATAAGGAACCTCTTTACTGTGACATAGAGGATTCCTCTTCTTTTCTTGTTCTCTTCTCTTTCTTATGAGCAGGAACAAAGAAAAAGGCATTCTTGTTGAAGCTGATCCAGAACCTGAAAGGACTCTGAAGAGGAAACTAAGAGAAGCTAAATTACAACAATCCAGAGACAACCTTATTGAAAATTTTGAACAAGTAAAGGAGATGGCAGCCGAACCCAACAACAATAATGCAAGGAGAATGCTTGGTGACTTTACTGCACCAAATTCCGATTTACATGGAAGAAGCATCTCCATCCCTACCATTGGAGCAAACAATTTTGAGCTGAAACCTCAGCTAGTTTCTCTGATGCAGCAGAACTGCAAGTTTCATGGACTTCCATCTGAAGATCCTTTTCAGTTCTTAACTGAATTCTTGCAGATCTGTGATACTGTTAAGACTAATGGAGTAGATCCTGAAGTCTACAGGCTAATGCTTTTCCCTTTTACTGTAAGAGACAGAGCTAGAGTTTGGTTGGACTCTCAACCCAAAGATAGCCTAAACTCTTGGGATAAGCTGGTCACGGCTTTCTTAGCCAAGTTCTTTCCTCCTCAAAAGCTGAGCAAGCTTAGAGCGGACGTTCAAACCTTCAGACAGAAAGAAGGTGAATCCCTCTATGAAGCTTGGGAAAGATACAAGCAGCTGACCAAAAAGTGTCCTTCTGACATGCTTTCAGAATGGACCATCCTGGATATATTCTATGATGGTTTATCTGAGCTATCAAAGATGTCATTGGATACTTCTGCAGGTGGATCCATTCACCTAAAGAAAATGCCTGCAGAAGCTCAAGAACTCATTGACATGGTTGCTAATAACCAGTTCATGTACATTTCTGAGAGGAATCCTGTGAGTAACGGGACGCCTATGAAGAAGGGAGTTCTTAAAATTGATACTCTGAATGCCATACTGGCTCAGAATAAAATATTGACTCAGCAAGTCAATATGATTTCTCAGAGTCTGACTGGAATGCAAGCTGCATCCAACAGTACTCAAGAGGCTTCTTACGAAGAAGAAGCTTATGATCCTGAGAACCCTGCAATAGCAGAGGTAAATTACATGGGTGAACCATATGGAAACACCTATAATCCATCATGGAGAAATCATCCAAATCTCTCATGGAAGGATCAAAGGCCTCAACAAGGCTTTAATAATGGTGGAAGAAACAGGTTTAGCAATAGCAAGCCTTTTCCATCATCCACTCAGCAACAGACAGAGAACTCTGAACAAAGTACCTCTAATTTAGCAAACTTAGTCTCTGATTTATCCAAGGCCACTGCAAGTTTCATGAATGAAACAAGGTCTTCCATTAGAAATTTAGAAGCACAAGTGGGCCAGCTGAGTAAAAGGATCACTGAAATCCCTCCTAGTACTCTCCCAAGCAATACAGAAGAGAATCCAAAAGGAGAGTGCAAGGCCATTGACATAAGCACCATGGCCGAACCTGTAAGGGAAGGAGAGGACGTGAATCCCAAGGAGGAAGACCTCCTGGGACGTCCAGTGATCAATAAGGAGCTTCCCTCTAAGGAACCAAAGGACTCTGAGGCTCATCTAGAGACCATAGAGATTCCATTGAACCTCCTTATGCCATTCATGAGCTCTGATGAGTATTCCTCTTCTGAAGAGAATGAGGATGTTACTGAAGAGCAAGCTGCCAAGTTCCTTGGTGCAATCATGAAGCTAAATGCCAAATTATTTGGTATTGAGACTTGGGAAGATGAACTTCCCTTGTTCACCAATGAACTAAGTGATCTGGATCAACTGACATTGCCTCAGAAGAGACAAGATCCTGGAAAGTTCATAATACCTTGTACCATAGGCACCATGATCTTTAAGGCTCTGTGTGACCTTGGTTCAGGGATAAACCTCATGCCCCTTTCTGTAATAGAGAAATTGGGAATCTATGGGGTGCAAGCTGCTAAAATCTCATTAGAGATGGCAGACAATTCAGGAAAACAGGCTTATGGACAAGTAGAGGACGTGTTAGTGAAGGTTGAAGGCCTTTACATCCCTACTGACTTCATAGTCTTGGATACTGGAAAGGAAGAGGATGAATCCATCATCCTAGGAACACCTTTCCTAGCCACAGCAAGAGCTGTGATTGATGTGGGCAGAGGAGAACTGATCCTTCAAATGAATGAGGACAACCTTGTGTTTACAACTCAAGGATCTCTCTCTGCATCCATGGAGAGGAAGCATAAAAAGCTTCTCTCAAAGCAGAGTCAACCAAAGCCCCACAGTCAAACTCTAAGTTTGGTGTTGGGAGGTCACAACCAAACTCTAAGTTTGGTGTCAAACCCCTATATCCAAACTCTAAGTTTGGTGTTGGGAGGTCTCAACAAAGCTCTGCACATCTGTGAGGCTCCATGAGAGCCCACTGTCAAGCTATTGACATTAAAGAAGCGCTTGTTGGGAGGCAACCCAATGTTTATTTATCTAATTTTCAGTGTTTTTCATGTTTTATTAAGTTCATGATCATGTGGAGTCACAAAATAAATATAAAAATTGAAATCGGAATCAAAAACAGCAGAAGAAAAATCACACCCTGGAGGAAGACCTTACTGGCGTTTAAACGCCAGTAAGAAGCATGTTTTGGGCGTTCAACACCAAAACAGAGCATGGTTCTGGCGCTGAACGCCAGAAATGGGCAGCATCTGGGCGTTTGAACGCCAGAAATGCACCCTGGAGAAGAGCTGGCGCTGAACGCCCAGAACAAGCATGGTTCTGGCGTTCAACGCCAGAAATGGGCAACAAATGGGCGTTCAACGCCCAAAACAAGCACCAATCTGGCGCTGAACGCCCAGAGTTGTGTGCAAAGGCATTTTACATGCCTAATTTGGTGCAAGGTTGTAAATCCTTAAGCACCTCAGGATCTGTGGACCCTACAGGATCCCCACCTACCTCCACTTACTTCTTCTCACCCCTCTTTCACACAATCCCATAAACACTCTTCCCCAAAACCCTTCACCAATCACTTCAATCTCTCTTCCCCATCACCTCTTCACCACTCACATCCATCCACTCTTCCCCATAAACCTACCTCATAAACTCCATCTACTTTCAAAATTCAAAATCAATTTCCCACCCAAACCCACCCTAAATGGCCGAACTTACCCCCCTCCCTTCCCTATATAAAGCCTTCCATTCTTCTTCATTTTCACACAACACAACCCTCACTTTCCCTTCTTGGCCGAAACACACCTCCCCCCTCTTCTCCATATTTTCTTCTTCTTCTTCATCTAATTCTTTCTTTTCTTGCTCGAGGGCGAGCAATATTCTAAGTTTGGTGTGGTAAAAGCATAAGCTTTTTGTTTTTCCATTACCATTGATGGCACCTAAGACCGGAGAATCCTCTAGAAGAGGAAAAGGGAAGACAAAAGCTTCCACCTCTGAGTCATGGGAGATGGAAAGGTTCATCTCCAAAGCCCATCAAGACCACTTCTATGATGTTGTGGCCAAGAAGAAGGTGATCCTCGAGGTCCCTTTCAAGCTCAAGAGAAATGAGTATCCGGAGATCCGACATGAAATCCAAAGAAGAGGTTGGGAAGTTCTAACAAACCCCATCCAACAAGTCGGTATCTTAATGGTTCAAGAGTTCTATGCCAATGTATGGATCACTAAGAACCATGATCAAAGTAAGAACCCGAATCCAAAGAATTATATTACAATGGTTCGGGGGAAATACCTAGATTTTAGTCCAGAAAATGTGAGGTTGGCGTTTAACTTGCCCATGATGCAAGGAGATGAACGCCCCTACACTAGAAGGGTCAACTTTAATCAAAGGTTGAACCAAGTCCTTATGGACATATGTGTGGAAGGAGCTCAATGGAAGATTGACTCCAAAGGCAAGCCGGTTCAACTAAGAAGACTGGACCTCAAGCCTGTGGCTAGAGGATGGTTGGAGTTCATCCAACGCTCCATCATCCCCACTAGAAACCGATCTGAAGTTACTGTGGATCGGGCCATCATGATTCATAGCATCATGATTGGAGAGGAAGTAGAAGTTCATGAAGTCATCTCCCTTGAACTCTACAAAATAGCCGAAAAGCCCTCCCCTAGGGCAAGGCTAGCTTTTCCTCATCTTATTTTCCATCTATGTTACTCAGCTGAAGCTTTCATAGAAGGAGACATTCACATTGAGGAAGAGAAGCCCATCACTAAGAAAAAGATGGAGCAAGCAAGAGAGCCCATCCATGGAGCTCAAGAGGTGCAGGAAGCTCATCACCATGAGATCTCGGAGATGCCTCAAATGCATTTTCCTCCACAAAACTATTGGGAGCAAATCAACACCTCCCTAGGAGAATTAAGTTCCAACATGGGACAACTAAGGGTGGAACATCAAGAGCACTCCATCATCCTTCATGAAATAAGAGAAGATCAAAAAGCAATGAGGGAGGAGCAACAAAGACAAGGAAGAGACATAGAAGAGCTCAAGAACATCATTGGTTCCTCAAGAAGGAAACGCCACCATTACTAAGGTGGATTCATTCCTTGTTCTTATTTCTTCTATTTTTCGTTTTCTATGTTATGTGTTTATCTATGTTTGTGTCTTCATTACATGATCATTAGTAGTTAGTAACTATGTCTTAAAGCTATGAATGTCCTATGAATCCATCACCTCTCTTAAATGAAAAATGTTTTAATTCAAAAGAACAAGAAGTACATGAGTTTTGAATTTATCCTTGAACTTAGCTTAATTATATTGATGTGGTGACAATGCTTCTTGTTTTTTGAATGTATGCTTGAACAGTGCATATGTCTTTTGAAGTTGTTGTTTAAGAATGTTAAATATGTTGGCTCTTGAAAGAATGATGATTAGGAGACATGTTATTTGATAATCTGAAAAATCATAAAAATGATTCTTGATGCAAGAAAAAGCAGCAAAGAACAAAGCTTGCAAAAAAAAAAAGAAAAAAATAGGCGAAAAAAAAAAAAGAGAGCAAAAGCAAGCAGAAAAAGCCAAAAGCTCTTAAAACCAAGAGGCAAGAGCAAAAAGCCAATAACCCTTAAACCAAAAGGCAAGGGCAAATAAAAAGGATCCCAAGGCTTTGAGCATCAGTGGATAGGAGGGCCTAAAGGAATAAAATCCTGGCCTAAGCGGCTAAATTAAGCTGTCCCTAACCATGTGCTTGTGGCGTGAAGATGTCAAGTGAAAACTTGAGACTGAGCGGTTAAAGTCAAGGTCCAAAGCAAAAAAAGAGTGTGCTTAAGAACCCTGGACACCTCTAATTGGGGACTTTAGCAAAGCTGAGTCACAATCTGAAAAGGTTCACCCAGTTATGTGTCTGTGGCATTTATGTATCCGGTGGTAATACTGGAAAACAAAGTACTTAGGGCCACGGCCAAGACTCATAAAGAAGATGTGTTCAAGAATCATTATACTGAACTAGGAGAGTCAATAACACTATCTGAACTCTGAATTCCTATAGAAGCCAATCATTCTGAATTTCAATGGATAAAGTGAGATGCCATAACTATTCAAGAGGCAAAAAGCTATAAGTCCCGCTCATTTGATTGGAGCTATGTTTCATTGATATTTTGGAATTTATAGTATAATCTCTTCTTTTTATCTTGAGCCTCTTCAATTGTCTTTCTCATGTGGATAGATCCACGAGCTGAGTAATCTAGAGACATCTGAGCTCCTTCCGCAAGCCCATAATAGAAGATGTCTAACTGAACCCACTCTGAAAATATTTCAGAGGGGCATTTTCGTAGCATCTCTCTGTATCTCTCCCATGCATCATAAAGAGATTCATTATCTCCTTGTTTAAAGCCTTGGATGTCCAGCCTTAGCTGTGTCATCCGTTTTGGGGGAAAGTATTGATTCAGGAATTTTTCTGTCAGCTGTTTCCATGTCCTTATGCTGGTCTTAGGTTGGTTATTTAACCACCTCTTAGCTTGATCTTTTACAACAAATGGAAACAGTAATTCTGGAATTAAAATGCCAGCAATCTGGTGGAAGGATGGCGCTGAACGCCCAGACCATGCCTAAGACTGGCGTTCAAAGCCAGTAACAAGCAAGGACTGGCGTTCAACGCCAGAAACAAGCAAGGATATGGCGCTGAACGCCCAAAATGGGCAAGATCTGGCACTGAACGCCCAAAATGGGCACAGTTCTGGCGTTCAGACGCCAGGAACAGACAAGGAGTTGGCGTCTCACGTCACTCCAGCTTCTAACTCTGGCAATCAATTGCCAGTGAGGGATCAGACACACACAAGTGCTGATGACAACCCCTCTATAAAGGCTTCTTCAACCACTTCTGTAGGAAATAAACCTACAGCAACTAAGGTTGAGGAATATAAAGCCAAGATACCTTATCCTCAAAAACTCCGGAAAGAGGAGCAGGATAAGCAATTTGCTCACTTTGTAGATTATCTCAGGACACTTGAAATAAAGATTCCATTTGTAGAGGCACTTGAGCAAATACCTTCTTATGCCAAGTTCATGAAAGAGATCTTGAGTCATAAAAAGGATTAGAGAGAAACAGAAAGAGTTCTCCTCACTGAAGAATGCAGTGCAGTCATTCTAAAAAGCTTTCCTGAAAAGCTTAAAGACCCTGGGAGTTTTCTGATACCATGCATATTAGAAGGTAATTGCACCAAGACAGCTTTGTGCGATCTTGGGGCAAGCATCAACCTAATACCTGCATCCACTATCAGAAAGCTTGGCTTATCTGAAGTAGTTAAACCAACCCGGATATGTCTCCAACTTGCTGATGGCTCCATTAAATACCCATCAGGTGTGATTGAAGACATGATTGTCAGAGTTGGGCCATTCGCCTTTCCCACTGACTTTGTAGTGCTGGAAATGGAGGAGCACAAGAGTGCTACTCTCATTCTAGGAAGACCCTTCGTAGCAACTGGACAAACCCTCATTGATGTCCAACAAGGGGAAATAACCCTGAGAGTCAATGATGATGAGTTTAAGTTGAATGCTATCAAAGCCATGCAGCATCCAGACACATCAAAAGACTGCATGAAAGTTGATCTTATTGACTCTTTGGTAGAAGAGATCAACATGGCTAAGAGTCTCGAATCAGAGTTGGAAGACATCTTTAAAGATGTTCAGCCTGATTTGGAGAATTCAGAGGAGATGAAAGAGCCTCTGAAATTTCCTCTGGAAGAGGAAAAACCTCCTAAACCCGAGCTTAAACCATTACCACCATCCCTGAAATATGTATTTCTGGGAGAAGGTGACACTTTTCCAGTGATCATAAGCTCTGCTTTAAATCCACAGGAAGAGGAAGCACTCATTCAAGTGCTAAGGACACACAAGACAGCTCTTGGGTGGTCCATAGGTGACCTTAAGGGCATAAGCCCAGCTAGATGCATGCACAAAATCTTATTGGAGGATAATGCTAAACCAGTGGTTCAACCACAGAGGCGGCTAAATCCAGCCATGAAGGAAGTGGTGCAGAAAGAGGTCACCAAATTACTAGAGGCGGGGATTATTTATCCTATTTCTGATAGCCCCTGGGTGAGTCCTGTCCATGTCGTCCCAAAAAAGGGAGGCATGACAGTGATCCATAATGAAGAAAATGAACTGGTTCCTACAAGAACAGTTACAGGATGGCGCATGTGTATTGACTACAGAAGACTCAATACAGCCACCAGAAAGGATCATTTTCCTTTACCATTCATAGACCAGATGCTAGAAATACTGGCAGGTCATGATTATTACTGCTTTTTGGATGGCTACTCAGGCTATAACCAGATTGCAGTAGATCCCCAGGATCAAGAGAAAACAGCATTCACATGTCCATCTGGAGTGTTTGCTTATAGAAGGATGCCATTTGGGCTGTGCAATGCGCCTGCAACCTTCCAGAGATGCATGCTCTCTATTTTCTCTAATATGGTGGAAAAATTTCTGGAAGTCTTCACGGATGACTTCTCAGTATATGGAGACTCATTCAGCTCCTGTCTTGATCACCTGAAACTTGTCCTGAAGAGATGCCAAGAGACCAACCTAGTATTAAACTGGGAAAAAATTCACTTCATGGTGACTGAAGGGATTGTCCTTGGACATAAAATCTCAAACAAGGGAATAGAGGTGGATCAAGCAAAAATAGAGGTAATTGAAAAATTACCACCACCTGCCAATGTTAAGGCAATCATAAGCTTTCTGGGGCATGCAGGATTCTATAGGAGGTTTATAAAGGATTTTTCGAAAATCGCAAAACCTCTAAGTAATCTGCTAGTTGCTGACACGCCATTTGTGTTTGACACAGAGTGTCTGCAGGCGTTTGAAACGCTGAAAGCTAAGTTGGTCACAACACCAGTTATTTCCGCACCAGACTAGACATTACCATTTGAGCTAATGTGTGATGCCAGTGATCACGCCATTGGTGCAGTATTGGGACAGAGGCATGACAAGCTTCTGCACGTCATTTATTATGCTAGTCGCGTTTTAAATGATGCCCAGAAAAATTACACAACCACAGAAAAAGAATTACTTGCAGTGGTTTATGCCATTGACAAGTTCAGATCATACTTAGTAGGATCAAAAGTTATTGTGTATACTGACCATGCTGCTCTTAAATATCTACTCACAAAGCAGGATTCAAAACCCAGGCTCATCAGATGGGTGTTGCTTCTGCAAGAGTTTGATATAGAAATAAGAGACAGAAAAGGGACAGAGAACCAAGTGGCTGATCATCTGTCCCGGATAGAGCCAGTAGAAGGGACGTCCCTCCCCTCTCTTGAGATCTCTGAGACGTTTCCGGATGAGCATTTGTTTGCCATTCAAGAAACACCATGGTTTGCCGATATTGCAAACTATAAAGCTGCAAGGTTCATACCCAAAGACTACAACAGGCAACAAAAGAAAAAATTAATCACTGATGCAAAGTACTACTTGTGGGATAAACCCTATCTCTTTAAGAGATGTGCAGATGGAATAATCCATAGGTGTGTTCCTAGAGAAGAAGCACAGAGGATCCTATGGCATTGCCATGGATCTCAATATGGAGGCCATTTCGGAGGTGAGCGAACAGCCACCAAGGTCCTCCAATGTGGCTTCTATTGGCCCACACTCTATAAAGATTCCCGAGAGTTTGTACGTAACTGTGATAGTTGCCAAAGAGCTGGTAATCTGCCTCATGGTTACGCCATGCCTCAACAAGGAATCTTGGAGATTGAGTTGTTTGACATATGGGGAATTGACTTCATGGGACCTTTCCCACCATCATTCTCAAACACTTATATTTTGGTGGCAGTTGACTATGTATCAAAATGGGTTGAGGCCATTGCCACACCCACCAATGATACTAAAACAGTGCTGAAGTTCCTCCAGAAATATATCTTCAGCAGGTTTGGGGTCCCTAGAGTACTAATCAGTGATGGGGGCACTCACTTCTGCAACAAACAGATTTACTCTGCCATGGTCCGGTATGGGATTCGCCACAAGGTAGCGACTCCATATCATCCACAGACTAATGGACAAGCTGAAGTCTCTAACAGAGAGCTAAAAAGAATCGTAGAATGGACTGTAAATACCCGTAGAAAGGATTGGCCAAGAAGCTTGGATGATGCTCTGTGGGCATACAGAACAGCATTCAAGACTCCTATAGGGACCTCTTCATACCAACTGGTCTATGGTAAGGCATGTCACCTGCCCATGGAACTGGAACATAAAGCCTACTGGGCAACCAGATTCCTGAACTTTGATGCCAGATTAGCTGGAGAAAAAAGGTTGCTCCAGCTAAATGAGCTAGAGGAATTCAGATTCACTGCTTTCGAAAATGCCAAGCTTTATAAAGAAAAATAAAAAAGTGGCATGACAGAAAGCTGTCATCTAGAATCTTTGAACCAGGACAAAAGGTTCTGTTGTTCAACTCTAGGCTCAGGCTATTCCCTGGGAAACTAAAGTCCCGGTGGAGGGGACCATATGTGATTACAAGTGTATCACCATATGGTTATGTGGAGCTTCAAGATATTGATTCTGATAAGAAATTCATTGTCAATGGACAGAGAATCAAGCACTATCTTGAAGGCAATGTTGAGCAAGAGTGCTCAAGGCTGAAGCTAGACTAAAAGCTCAGCAAGGTCCAGCTAAAGACAATAAAGAAGCGCTTGCTGGGAGGCAACCCAGCCATGGGGCATCAATCCTCTAAGCATTTTGCCCTATTTTTATTTTTATTTTTATTTGTTTATATAAAGTTCACTGATCCTAAGGTAAAGAGTCAATTGTATAAGTTCACAGGGTTACAGAAGGATTCTGCACACAAAACAGAGAAAAAGAGCTCACTGGCAAGAAAACGCCAGTAAAAGTCTGTTTTGGGCGTTCAACGCCCAACAAAAGCATCCACTGGGCGTTGAACGCCAGTGAGGATAGCCATCTGGGCGTTAAACGCCAGAAAGAAGCTCTTTCTAGGCGTTTAACGCCAGATTTACAGCATTCTGGGCGTTCAGAAAAACGCCCAGTAACAAAGGACTTCTTGGCGTTCAACGCCAGAAAGAAGCAGCAGCTGGGCGTTGAACACCCAGGAGAGGCAGCATTTGGGCGCTGAACGCCCAAAACAAGCAGCATTTGGGCGTTCAAACGCCAGGATAGTGGGGAGGAGGTAAATTCATTTTTTTCTTCATATTTTAATCTTAATTTTCATGCTTCAATTCATGATTTCTTGCATAAACATGTTAAGAACCCTGATTTTTAAAATCCCTAATTTCTAAAAACCCTACCTTAAAAATATCAAATGTATATTAATCCATAAGCACAAACCCTCTTTTTCAATTCAATTCAACTCTTTTTCAAATTTTCAAAACAAATCTATCTTTTCAACTAATATCTTTTTCAAATCTCCACATTATCTTTTTCAAAATCTAGATTTATCTTTTTCAAAAATTTTTCATATCTTTTCAATTTTAAACTATATCCTCTCTTATCATATCTTCTATCTTATCTTTTCCAAATCAATCTTTTTTATCATATCTTTTCTAAATTTTCGAACCCACCCCCCTCCCTTTAAATATGGGTTCGGCCTCCACCCCCCTCCATCAACAATTGCACCTAGCTCCCCTTCTATCCCTCTCCTCTCTTTTCTTTTGCTTGAGGACAAGCAAACCTCTAAGTTTGGTGTGTTTATCCGTGATCACTAAGATCATGGCTCCTAAGGGAAAATAACCCACTTCAAGAGGCAAGAAAGAGAGTGTTCCAAAACCACTTTGGAATCAAGGGAAGTTCTTATCTAAAGAACATTCAGACCATTATTACAAAATAATGGGTCTAAGATTAGTGATCCCGAAAGTTAGATTCGATCTGAAAGAAGATGAATATCCGGAGATCCAGGAGCAAATTCGAATCAGGAACTGGGAGGTCCTAGCTAATCTTGAGACGAAAGTGGGAAGAAATATGGTCCAGGAGTTCTATGCTAATATGTGGCAGACAGACAAGCAAAAACTATCTGGAACTGCTTTTTATGAATATCGGACCATGGTCAGAGGAAAGATTGTTCATACCATCCCTGACAAGATCAGAGAGATCTTAAAGCTACCTCAGCTGAAAGATGATCCAGACTCTTTCAACAGGAGAATGATGAGAACAGACAAGGGCCTGGATAAGATTCTAGAGGATATATGTATCCCTGGAGCAAGATGGACCACTAGCACGAAGGGTGTCCCAAATCAACTAAAAAGGGAAGATCTCAAACCAGTCGCCAGAGGATGGCAGGACTTCATTGGGCATTCTCTGCTGCCCACTAGCAACCGTTCTAAAGTCACTGTTAAAAGAGCAGTGATGATCCATTGCATCATGATGGGAAAAGAAGTGGAAGTTCATCAACTAATTTCAACTGAATTCTACAAAATTGCTAATAAAAATTCTAAAGAGGCCAGGTTGGCTTACCCAAGCTTGATTTCTCTGCTCTGCAAGGACGCTGGAGTAAGGATGGGAATAACTGAGTATATCTCAATTGAGAAACCAATCACCAAAGCATCAATGGAAAAACAACAAGTACAGGATGACCCCATCAAGAAGAAAACACAGGAATTTCTCCCAGAAATCCCTCAATCTAAATATTGGGAGTATCTTGAAACATCAGTTACCAAGATGCAAGAAGCTATGGAACAAATAATAAAGGAACAGAAGGAACAAAGTCAAATTCTTTGCTATTTGATTAAAGAACAGGAAGAGCAAGGGCATGACTTGAGGGAATTGAAGCGCCAGAAGTTATCTCTTGAAGGACCAAGCACCCCACAGATCCGAGGAACATCCACTTCCCAGAACAAAGGTTGTTAAATTCCAATTTCTGCTTTAACTCTGTGATAGTTGTCGTTATAGGAGTTTACCTTAGGAGTCATATAGTAGTAATTAATTTCTATTTTGATTTTACCTCCAATTAAGTTATAGTCTATTTTTCTCATCATCAGCAAACATGAATAAAATAGTAGATCTTTTGAATAAGAGGCAATAAAATTCGAGTTTTTAATAAGAAAAATTCTAATTAGTAACATGTGGTGGCAATGCTTTCTGTCGTCTGAATGAATGCTTGAACAGTGCATATGTCTTTTGAATTTATTGTTTAAGACTATTAAATATGTTGGATCTTGAAAGAATGATGAACATGAGACATGTTATTGATAATCTGAAAAATCATAAAAAATGATTCTTGAAGCAAGAAAAAGCAGCAAAGAACAAAGCTTGCAGAAAAAAAAAGAGAGAGAAAGAAAAAGCAAGCAGAAAAAGCCAAAGCTCTTAAAACCAAAAGGTAAGGGTAATAGAAAGGATCCCAAGGCTTTGAGCATCAGTGGATAGGAGGGCCTAAAGGAATAAAATCCTGGCCTAAGCGGCTAAACCAAGCTGTCCCTAGCCATGTGCTTGTGGCGTGAAGGTGTCAAGTGAAAACTTGAGACTGAGCGGTTAAAGTCAAGGTCCAAAGCAAAAAGAAGAGTGTGCTTAAGAACCCTGGACACCTCTAATTGGGGACTTTAGCAAAGTTGAGTCACAATCTAAAAGGGTTCACCCAATTATGTGTCTGTGGCATATATGTATCCGGTGGTAATACTGGAAAACAAAGTGCTTAGGGCCACGGCCAAGACTCATAAAGTAGCTGTGTTCAAGAATCATCATACTAAAATAGGAGAATCAATAACACTATCTGAATTCTAAGTTCCTATAGATGCCAATCACTCTGAGCTTCAATGGATAAAGTGAGATGCCAAAACTGTTCGGAAGCAAAAAGCTACTAGTCCCGCTCATCTAATTAGAATCTGAGCTTCACTCAAAAAACTCTGAGATATTATTGCTTCTTGACTTATTAGTCTTCTATTTTATTTGTCTAGTTGCTTGAGGACAAGCAACAGTTCAAGTTTGGTGTTGTGATGAGCGGATATTTTATACGCTTTTTGGGGTTAATTTCTTATAGATTTTAGTATGTTTTAGTTGGTTTTTAGTTTATTTTCATTAGTTTCTAGGCAAAATCCACATTTATGGACTTTACTATGAGTTTGTGTGTTTTTCTGTAATTTCAGGTATTTTCTGGCTGAAATTGAGGGAGCTAAGCAAAAATCTGATTCAAGCTGAAAAAGAACTGCTTATGCTGTTGGATTCTGACCTCCCTGCACTCAAAATGGATTTTCTGGAGCTACAAGACTTTAAATGGCGTTCTTCCAATTGCGTTGGAAAGTAGACATCCCGGGCTTTCCAGCAATATATAATATTTCATAATTTGCTCAAGGATAGACGACGTAAACTGGCGTTCAACGCCAGTTTTCTGCCCAATTCTGGCGTCCAGCGCCAGAAACAAGTTGCAAGTTGGAGTTCAACGCCAGAAAAGGATCCAAAGCTGGCGTTGAACGCCCAAAACAGCCCCAGGCACGTGAGAAGCTTTAGTCTCAGCCCCAGCACACACCAAGTGGGCCCCAGAAGTGGATTTCTGCACTATCTGTTATAGTTTACTCATTTTCTGTAAACCTAGGCTACTATTTTAGTATTTAAACAACTTTTAGAGATTCATTTTGCATCTCATGACATTTTAGATCTGAATTTTGTACTCTTTGACGGCATGAGTCTCTAAACTCCATTGTTGGGGGTGAGGAGCTCTGCTGTGTCTCGATGAATTAATGCAAGTATTTCTGTTTTCCATTCAAACATGCGTGTTCCTATCTAAGATATCCATTCGCGCCTAACTATGGAGAAGGTGATGATCAGTGACATTCATCACCTTCCTCAATCCATAAACGTGTGTCTGACAATCACCTCCGTTCTACATCAGATTGAATGAATATCTCTTAGGTTCCCTAATCAGAATCTCCGTGGTATAAGCTAGATTGATGGCGGCATTCATGAGAATCCGGAAAGTCTAAACCTTGTCTGTGGTATTCCGAGTAGGATTCTGGGATTGGATGGCTGTGACGAAATTCAAACTCGTGAGTGCTGGGCGTAGTGACAGACGCAAAAGGATAGTAAATCCTATTCCGGTACGACTGAGAACCTGCAGATGATTAGCCGTGCGGTGACAGCGCACCTGGACCTTTTTCACTGGTGGATCTATCCACATGAGAAAGAGAACTGAAGATGATCAAGATAAAAAGAAGAGAATATACTATAAATTCCAAACTATCAATGAAACATAGCTCCAATCAAATTAGCGGGACTTATAGCTTTTTGCCTCTTGAATAGTTCTGGCATCTCACTTTATCCATTGAAATTCAGAATGATTGGCTTCTATAGGAATTCAGAGTTCAGATAGTGTTATTGACTCTCCTAGTTCAGTATGATGATTCTTGAACACAGCTTCTTTATGAGTCTTGGCCGTGGCCCTAAGCACTTTGTTTTCCAGTATTACCACCGGATACATAAATGCCACAGACACATAACTGGGTGAACCTTTTCAGATTGTGACTCAACTCTGCTAAAGTCCCCAATTAGAGGTGTCCAGGGTTCTTAAGCACACTCTTTTTTTTGCTTTGGACCTTGACTTTAACCGCTCAGTCTCAAGTTTTCACTTGACACCTTCACGCCACAAGCACATGGCTAGGGACAGCTTGGTTTAGCCGCTTAGGCCAGGATTTTATTCCTTTAGGCCCTCCTATCCACTGATGCTCAAAGCCTTGGGATCCTTTTTATTTGCCCTTGCCTTTTGGTTTAAGGGTTATTGGCTTTTTGCTCTTGCCTCTTGGTTTTAAGAGCTTTTGGCTTTTTCTGCTTGCTTTTGCTCTCTTTTTTTTTTTCACCTATTTTTTTCTTTTTTTTTTTTTGCAAGCTTTGTTCTTTGCTGCTTTTTCTTGCTTCAAGAATCATTTTTATGATTTTTCAGATTATCAAATAACATGTTTCCTAATCATCATTCTTTCAAGAGCCAACATATTTAACATTCTTAAACAACAACTTCAAAAGACATATGCACTGTTCAAGCATACATTCAGAAAATAAGAAGTATTGTCACCACATCAATATAATTAAGCTAAGTTCAAGGATAAATTCAAAACTCATGTACTTCTTGTTCTTTTGAATTAAAACATTTTTCATTTAAGAGAGGTGATGGATTCATAGGACATTCATAGCTTTAAGACATAGTTACTAACTACTAATGATCATGTAATGAAGACACAAACATAGATAAACACATAACATAGAAAAAGAAAAATAGAAGAAATAAGAACAAGGAATGAATCCACCTTAGTAATGGTGGCATTTCCTTCTTGAGGAACCAATGATGTCCTTGAGCTCTTCTATGTCTCTTCCTTGTCTTTGTTGCTCCTCCCTCATTGCTTTTTGATCTTCTCTTATTTCATGAAGGATGATGGAGTGCTCTTGATGTTCCACCCTTAGTTGTCCAATGTTGGAACTTAATTCTCCTAGGGAGGTGTTGATTTACTCCTAATAGTTTTGTGGAGGAAAATGCATTTGAGGCATCTCCGGGATCTCATGGTGATGAGCTTCCTGCGCCTCTTGAGCTCCATGGATGGGCTCTCTTGCTTGCTCCATCTTTCTCTTAGTGATGGGCTTCTCTTCCTCAATGTGAATGTCTCCTTCTATGAAAGCTCCAGCTGAGTAACATAGATGGCAAATAAGATGAGGAAAAGCTAGCCTTGCCCCAGGGGAGGGCTTTTCGGCTATTTTGTAGAGTTCAAGGGAGATGACTTCATGAACTTCTACTTCCTCTCCAATCATGATGCTATGAATCATGATGGCCCGATCCACAGTAACTTCAGATCGGTTGCTAGTGGGGATGATGGAGCGTTGGATGAACTCCAACCATTCTCTAGCCACAGGCTTGAGGTCCAGTCTTCTTAGTTGAACCGGCTTGCCTTTGGAGTCAATCTTCCATTGAGCTCCTTCCACACATATGTCCATAAGGACTTGGTTCAACCTTTGATTAAAGTTGACCCTTCTAGTGTAGGGGCGTTCATCTCCTTGCATCATGGGCAAGTTAAACGCCAACCTCACATTTTCCAGACTAAAATCTAGGTATTTCCCCCGAACCATTGTAATATAATTCTTTGGATTCGGGTTCTTACTTTGATCATGGTTCTTAGTGATCCATGCATTGGCATAGAACTCTTGAACCATTAAGATACCGACTTGTTGGATGGGGTTTGTTAGAACTTCCCAACCTCTTCTTTGGATTTCATGTCGGATCTCCGGATACTCATTTCTCTTGAGCTTGAAAGGGACCTCGGGGATCACCTTCTTCTTGGCCACAACATCATAGAAGTGGTCTTGATGGGCTTTGGAGATGAACCTTTCCATCTCCCATGACTCGGAGGTGGAAGCTTTTGTCTTCCCTTTTCCTCTTCTAGCTTTTCCTCATCTTATTTGCCATCTATGTTACTCAGCTGGAGCTTTCATAGAAGGAGACATTCACATTGAGGAAGAGAAGCCCATCACTAAAAAAAAGATGGAGCAAGCAAGAGAGCCCATCCATGGAGCTCAAGAGGCGCAGGAAGCTCATCACCATGAGATCCCGGAGATGCCTCAAATGCATTTTCCTTCACAAAACTATTGGGAGCAAATCAACACCTCCCTAGGAGAATTTAGTTCCAACATGGGACAACTAAGGGTGGAACATCAAGAGCACTCCATCATCCTTCATGAAATAAGAGAAGATCAAAAAGGAATGAGGGAGGAGCAACAAAGACAAGGAAGAGACATAGAAGAGCTCAAGAACATCATTGGTTCCTCAAGAAGAAAACGCCACCATTACTAAGGTGGATTCATTCCTTGTTCTTATTTCTTCTATTTTTCGTTTTCTATGTTATGTGTTTATCTATGTTTGTGTCTTCATTACATGATCATTAGTAGTTAGTAACTATGTCTTAAAGCTATGAATGTCCTATGAATCCATCACCTTTCTTAAATGAAAAATGTTTTAATTCAAAAGAACAAGAAGTACATGAGTTTTGAATTTATCCTTGAACTTAGCTTAATTATATTGATGTGGTGACAATGCTTCTTGTTTTCTGAATGTATGCTTGAACAGTGCATATGTCTTTTGAAGTTGTTGTTTAAGAATGTTAAATATGTTGGCTCTTGAAAGAATGATGATTAGGAGACATGTTATTTGATAATCTAAAAAATCATAAAAATGATTCTTGAAGCAAGAAAAAGCAACAAAGAACAAAGCTTGCAAAAAAAAAAGAAAAAAATAGGCGAAAAAAAAAAAGAGAGCAAAAGCAAGCAGAAAAAGCCAAAAGCTCTTAAAACCAAGAGGCAAGAGCAAAAAGCCAATAACCCTTAAACCAAAAGGCAAGGGAAAATAAAAAGGATCCCAAGGCTTTGAGCATCAGTGGATAGGAGGGCCTAAAGGAATAAAATCCTGGCCTAAGCGGCTAAACCAAGCTGTCCCTAACCATGTGCTTGTGGCGTGAAGGTGTCAAGTGAAAACTTGAGACTGAGCGGTTAAAGTCAAGGTCCAAAGCAAAAAAAGAGTGTGCTTAAGAACCCTGGACACCTCTAATTGGGGACTTTAGCAAAGCTGAGTCACAATCTGAAAAGGTTCACCCAGTTATGTGTCTGTGGCATTTATGTATTGATAAACCCTGTTTTGACGGTTTATCCTGTATTGATTTTAAGAGATTTTATCACCTTTTACCCACATTTATTCAATGAAATAGCATGGTTTTGTGATTGTCTCCTTATTTGTGCTTAGATGTGAAAACATGCTTTTAGACCCTTAATTTGATGGTTTTAATCTCCCTTTGATTCCACTAGATGCCTTGATATGTTTGTTAGTGATTTCAGATTGAAAAGGGCTAGGAATGGATCAAAGGAGTGAAGAGGAAAGCATGCAAAGTGGAGAAATCATGAAAAGTCAAAGAAGTTAAACTCGCCCATGGACGCGCGCGCGCACCTGCGAATCACCCCATGGACGCGTACGCGTGCTGTGCGCGTACGCGTCGGTGCTGGTTTATGATTTTTTAATGAAAACGTGACCAACGAATTCTCAAGGGTTGTGGGGCCCAATCCCAACCAACTTTGGCGCCAAAGATGCTATTTAAAGCCAAGGATTGAAGAGCAAGGGGGATTCCAATCATACACACTCATTAGGATTAGTTTAGAGTTAGTTTCTAGAGAGAGAAGCTCTCTCTTCTCTCTAGAATTAGGATTAGGATTAGGTTTAGTTCTTAGATCTAGGTTTTAATCTTTGCTTTTCTCCACTTCTATCTCTCAATTCTTTGTTGCTACATTCATCTTCTTCTATTCTTTTGTTATAATTTCCTTTATGTTGTTTTTATATTTTGTTGTAGATCTAGTATTGTTCCTTCTACATTCTTCCAATTCAATAAGAGGTAACTCATAATAATTGTTCTTCTTTGTAGTTGTAGATTCCTTTAATTCTTGCAATTAATAATGTTTACTTCTATTGCACTCTATGTGTTTGTTGAAATGCCTCTTCTAGATATAGTGTAGATTTTGTTCCTCTTGGCCTAGGTAGAGTAATTAGTGACACTTGAGTTATCTAATCCCTTTGTTGATTGATAATTGGAGAGATTGCTAATTGGTTTGGAGTGCACTAAAGCTAGTCTTTCCTTGGGAGTTGGCTAGGACTTGTGGCTCAAGTCAATTCATCCACTTGACTTTCCTTTAATTAGTAAGGGTTAACTAAGTGGTAGCAACGAACAATTCTCATCGCAATTGAGAAGGATAACTAGGATAGGACTTCTAATTTTCATACCTTGCCAAGAGCCTTTTATAGTTGTTAGTTTATTTTCATTGCCATTTACTTTTCATGCTTCTTATCCAAAACCCCAAAATAACTCATAACCAATAACAAGATACTTTATTGTAATTCCTAGGGAGAACGACCCGAGGTTTGAATACTTCGGTTATTAATTTTAGGGGTTTGTTTTAGTGACAAACAACTTTTTGTATGAAAGGATTAGTGATTGGTTTAGAAACTATACTTGCAACGAGAATTCATTTGTGAAATTCTATACCATCAAAAATCCGTTCATCAAAATGGCGCCGTTGTCGGGGAATTGCAATGGTGTTATGTTATTGGTTATTGTATATATGTGAATAGTGTGAATATGTTTGCTTTTGTTAGCTCTTGCTAGTTTTAGGATTTAATTTTCTTGCTTCTTATTTGATTTTGTTTTCATTTTCTTCTTGCTATCATGAATTCTCACCTTGGCTATGAGTTTGGTTATCAACATGTTGTAGGAAATGAGGACTATAATGAAGATGTGTATCAAGAATGGGATGACCAAAGGTGGGAGGAGCCATATGCTTATGATCAATCCTCATGGCAACAACCCCCACCAATGCACTATGAAGAAGAGCCATTCTATGATGCATATCAATCCAATGGTTATGGTGAATCACCTTGTGACTTTCAAGAACCACCACCATATGCCTATGAAGCATGTCCTCAACATAACTCTCAACCATACTCACAAGCCCCTTCTTACCAACCATCTTCATATGACCCTAATCCATATCCATCCTACCAACAACCATATGAGCAATATGAACCACATATAGAGCCACCACCATTCCAACATCAATATTTTCAAGAGCCACCTCCTCCACATTATTACCAAGATGAACCACCTCCAATATATGAAAAATTTCAACCACAACATAAATACCACTTTCCACCACAACCTTCCATGGAAGAATACTCATATCCATTGATCCAAGAGCCACATGATCCTAATCATATTATCCAAGAGGAACAAGAGTCAAGGGATCGTCTCAAGGAAGCATTGGATCAATTTCAAGCAACCATGGAGTGTGTTGTGCAACAAGTGGAAAGAGTGGAAAACATAGAACCACCACAACTCTACCAAGAAGAACCACCTTCCTACTATGAACCCTTCCCCCAAAATGATGAATCCTTCCGTCCACCCCAACCTCCAATGGATAACATCCTTGGTGTTCTTGTTCAAGGGCAAGAAGAGATGAAAAGGGATGTGCAAAATTTCATGGCCACCTTGGATGCGGTAACAAATCAATTAGCTTCCCAATGCTTGAACACTCAAGGAACTCCCATGGCTACATGTGGAGAATCAAATGAAGGACATAGCATGAAGGAGAGATCGGAAACTCCGGTGGGAAATGGCAGAAATTGCTTTGTATTGGAACAATTGGAGGAAGCTTTAATTATTGAAGACAAGGAAGAAGTGGTAGAAGACTTAGGAGATGCGGAGCCTCCATGGGAACAAAACCCCTCCAAGATGATTGAAATTGATGCTAGGGAGGAAAGTGCACACCTTCCAAGGCATATCCCATATGAAGACTTGGATGGGATAGAGAAAGAATTGAGTCCCCTTGGTGATGAAGATCAAGCATCAAGTCTTAGTGGTGAAGAATCCTTTAAGCATGAAGAACCTTCTCCGGTTGGATTTGAAAGCGTTGAGGAGGTAAATTTTTCTCACCCTCCCTATTATGATTTGAGTAAAGGAAAAGGTTTAGATAAAATTGTTGAACAAAGGATTGAAGAACGAGGGTTGGTTATGCTTTGTCAAGATCGTTGGAAGCATCTTTGCCTAGGTTGTCATCTACCCCTTCACTTGAGTGGGTAAAATTCATTTCTATTAGCTTTATTGTCCCACTTGAGTATGGCTTGCTTGAAATGGATGGTCAACTTAGGATGCTTTGTGGGATGAAGCATAAGCGAAAGATGTTTCGTGGTTGGCATTGCAAATCAAAAAACTTGGTGCACGGATTGTGAATCACACTTTCCACAACTCGAACAACTAACCAGCAAGTGCACTGGGTCGTCCAAGTAATACCTTACGTGAGTAAGGGTCGAAGCCCACGGAGATTGTTGGTTTGAAGCAATCTATGGTTATCTTGCAATTCTTAGTCAGGAAGTCAATTGTATTTATCAGTTGAATTGTGAATAAACAAGAGAGCATGGGTTAAAGGTTACTTGTTATGCAGTAATGGAGAATATGTTGGAGTTTTGGAGATGCTTTGTCTTCTGAATCTCTACTTTCCTTCGTCCTCTGATTCACGCACGCACGTCCTTCTACGGCAAGCTGTGTGTTGAGGCATCACCGTTGTCAATGGTTACATCCCCTCCTCTTGTGAAAATGATCCAAATACTCTGTCACAGCACGGCTAATCATCTGAGGTTTCCGATCGTGCTAGAATAGGATTCACCCTCCTTTTGCATCTGTCACTACCCCCAGCACTCGCGAGTTTGAAGCTCGTCACAGTCATTCAATCCCTGAATCCTACTCGGAATACCACAGACAAGGTTTAGACTTTTCGGATTCTCATGAATGCCGCCATCAATCTAGCTTATACCACGGAGATTCTGATTAAGGAATCTAAGAGATATTCATTCAATCTGATGTAGAACGAAGGTGATTGTCAAACACACGTTCATGGATTGAGGAAGGTGATGAGTGTCACTGATCATCACCTTCTCCATAGTTAGGCGCGAATGGATATCTTAGATAGGAACACGCATGGTTGAATGGAAAACAGAAATACTTGCATTAATTCATCGAGACACAGCAGAGCTCCTCACCCCCAACAATGGAGTTTAGAGACTCATGCCGTCAAAGAGTACAAAGTTTAGATCTAAAATGTCATGAGATGCAAAATAAGTTTCTAAAAGTTGTTTAAATACTAAACTAGTAGCCTAGGTTTACAAAAAGTGAGTAGACTATGACAGATGGTGCAGAGATCCACTTCTGGGGCCCACTTGGTGTGTGCTGGGGCTGAGACTTAAACCATTCACGTGCATAAGGCTGTTTTGGGCGTTCAACGTCAGGTTTGGATCCATTTTTGGCGTTGAACTCCAACTTTTAATCCTTTTCTGGCGCTGGACGCCAGAATTGGGCAGAGAACTGGCGTTGAACGCCAGTTTACGTCGTCTATCCTTGAGCAAAGTATGGACTATTATATATTTCTGAAAAGCCCTGGATGGCTACTTTCCAACGCAATTGGAAGCGCGCCATTTCGAGTTCTGTAGCTCCAGAAAATCCACTTTGAGTGCAGGGAGGTCAGAATCCAACAGCATCAGCAGTCCTTTTTCAGCCTGAATCAGATTTTTGCTCAGCTCCCTCAATTTCAGCCAGAAAAATACCTAAAATTACAGAAAAACACACAACTCATAGTAAAGTCCAGAAATATGAATTTTTCCTAAAATCTAATGGAAATAAACTAAAAACTAACTAGAATATACTAAAAACTATATGAAATTAACCCCAAAAAGCGTATAAAATATCCGCTCATCACAACACCAAACTTAAACTGTTGCTTGTCCTCAAGCAACTAGACAAATAAAATAGAAGACTAATAGGTTGAGAAGTAATAATATCTCAGAGTTTTGAGTGAAGCTCAGATTCTAATTAGATGAGCGGGACTAGTAGCTTTTTGCTTCCGAACAGTTTTGGCATCTCACTTTATCCATTGAAGCTCAGAGTGATTGGCATCTATAGGAACTTAGAATTCAGATAGTGTTATTAATTCTCCTATTTCAGTATGATGATTCTTGAACACAGATATTTCATGAGTCTTGGCCGTGGCCCTAAGCACTTTGTTTTCCAGTATTACCACCGGATACATAAATGCCACAGACACATAATTGGGTGAACCCTTTGGATTGTGACTCAGCTTTGCTAAAGTCCCCAACTAGAGGTGTCCAGAGTTCTTAAGCACACTGTTCTTTCTGCTTTGGACCTTGACTTTAACCGCTCAGTCTCAAGTTTTCACTTGACACCTTCACGCCACATGCACATGGTTAGGGACAGCTCGGTTTAGCTGCTTAGGTCAGGATTTTATTCCCTTAGGCCCTCCTATCCACTGATGCTCAAAGCCTTGGGATCCTTTTTACTACCCTTGCCTTTTGGTTTTAAGGGCTATTGGCTTTTTCTGCTTTTCTTCTTTTTTTTTTTTGCTGCTTTTTCTTGCTTCAAGAATCATTTTTATGATTTTTCAGATTATCAATAACATGTCTCATGTTCACCATTCTTTCAAGAGCCAACATATTTAACAGTCTGAAACAACAAATTCAAAAGACATATGCATTGTTCAAGCATTCATTCAGAAGACAGAAAGTATTGCCACCACATGTACCTAATTAGAATTTCTCTTATTAAAACTCGAAATTTTATTGCCTCTTATTCAAAAGATCTACTATTTTATTCATATTTGCTGATGATGAGAAAAATAGACTATGGCTTAATTGGAGATAAAATCAAAATAGATACTAATTACTACTATATGACTTCTAAGGTGAACTTCTCTAATGACACTATCACAGAGTTAAAGCAGAAATTGGAATTTAACAACCTTTGTTCCGGGAAATGGGTGTTCCTCTGATCCGTGGGGTGCTTGATTCTTCAAGAGATAACTTCTGGCGCTTCAATTCCCTTAAGTCACGCCCTTGCTCCTCTTGTTCTTTAAACATATAGGTCAGCATTTGACTGTGTTCCTTCTGTTCTTTTATTATTTGCTCCATAGCTTCCCGTATCTTGGTGATAGACGTCTCAAGATACTCCCAGTATTCAGATTGAGGGATTTCTGGGAGAAATTCCTGTGTTTTCTTCTTGGTGGGATCATCCTGTGCTTGTTGTTTTTCCATTGAGGCTTTGGTGATTGGTTTCTCAACTGAGATATACTCAGTTATCCCCATCCTTACCCCGGCGTCCTTGTAGAGCAGAGAAATCACGCTTGGATAAGCCAACCTAGCCTCTTTAGAATTTTTGTTAGCAATTTTGTAGAATTCAGCTGAGATCAGCTGATGAACTTCCACTTCTTTTCCCATCATGATGCAATGGATCATCACTGCTCTTTTAACTGTGACTTCAGAACGGTTGCTAGTAGGCAACAGAGAATGCCCAATGAAGTCCAGCCATCCTCTGGTGACTGGTTTAAGATCCTCTCTCTTGAGTTGATTTGGGACACCCTTTGTGTTGGTGGTCCACCTGGCTCCAAGGATACATATGTCCTCTAGAATCTTATCCAGGCCCTTGTCTGTTCTCATCATTCTCCTGTTGAAGGAGTCTGGATCATCTTTCAGCTGAGGTAGCTTTAAGATCTCTCTGACCTTGTCAGGGATGGTATGAACAATCTTTCCTCTGACCATGATCCGATATTCATAGAAAGCAGTTCCAGATAGTTTTTGCTTGTCAGTCTGCCACATATTAGCATAGAACTTCTGGACCATATTCCTTCCCACTTTCGTTTCAGGATTAGCTAGGACTTCCCAGTTCCTGATTCGAATTTGCTCCTGGATCTCTGGATATTCATCTTCTTTCAGATCGAATCTAACTTCCGAGATCACTGATCTCAGACCCATTATTTTGTTATAATGGTCTGAATGTTCTTTAGATAAGAACTTCCCTTGATTCCAAAGTGGTTTTGGAACGCTCTCTTTCTTGCCTCTTGGAGTGGGTTGTTTTCCTTTAGGAGCCATGATCTTAGTGATCGCGGATAAACACACCAAACTTAGAGGTTTGCTTGTCCTCAAGCAAAAGAAAAGAAAGGAGAGGGATAGAAGGAGAGCTAGGTGCAATTGTTGATGGAGGAGGATGGAGGCCGAACCCATATATAAAGGGAGGGGTGTGGGTTCGAAAATTTTGAAAAGATATGATAAAAAGATTGATTTCGAAAAGATAAGATAGAAGATATGATAAGAGAGGATATAGTTTAAAATTGAAAAGATGTGAAAATTTTTTGAAAAAGATAAATCTAGATTTTGAAAAAGATAATGTGGAGATTTGAAAAAGATATTAGTTGAAAAAAAATTAGATTTGTTTTGAAAATAGGATTTGAAAAGAGTTGGATTGAATTTGCAAAGAGGCTTGGTGCTTATGGATTAAGATACATTTGATATTTTTAAAGAGGGATTTTCGAAATTAAGGTTCTTAACATGTTTATGCAAGAAATCATGAATTAAAAACATGAAATTTTAAAATTAGAATGAAAAAATATGAAGAAGAATGATTTTTACCTCCTCCCCATTATCCTGGCGTTTGAACGCCCAAACACTGCCTGTTTTGGGCGTTCAACGCCCAAATGCTGCTCTCCTGGGCATTCAACACCCAGTTGTTGCCCTTTTCTGGCGTTGAACGCCAGATTGCTATCCTTACTGGCGTTCAGCGCCCACTGGCTGCCCCTTTTGGGTGCTGAACGCCCAAAATGGGCTCTTACTGGCATTTTCTTGCCAGTGAGCTCTTTTTCTCTGTTTTGTATGCAGATTCCTTCTGTAACCCTGTGAACTTATGCAATTGATTCTTTACCTTGTTATCAATGAACTCTATATAAACAAATAAAAATAGAAATAGAAATGGGGCAAAATGCTTAGAGGATTGATGCTCCATGGCTGGGTTGTCTCCCAGCAAGCGCTTCTTTATTGTCTTTAGCTGGACCTTGCTGAGCTTTTAGTCTAGCTTCAGCCTTGAGCACTCTTGCTCAATGTTGCCTTCAAGATAATGCTTGATTCTCTGTCCATTGACAATGAACCTCTTATCAGAATCAATATCTTGAAGCTCCACATAACCATATGGTGATACACTTGTAATCACGTATGGTCCCCTCCACCGAGATTTCAATTTCCCGGGGAATAGCCTGAGTCTAGAGTTGAACAGCAGAACCTTCTGTCCAGGCACAAAGATTCTAGATGACAGCTTTCTGTCATGCCACTTTTTTTATTTCTCTTTGTAAAGCTTGGCATTTTCGAAAGCTGTGAATCTGAATTCCTCTAGCTCATTTAGCTGGAGCAATCTTTTTTCTCCTGCTAATTTGGCATCAAAGTTTAGGAATCTGGTTGCCCAGTAGGCTTTATGTTCCAGTTCCACGGGCAGGTGACATGCCTTACCATACACAAGTTGGTATGGAGAGGTCCCTATAGGGGTCTTGAATGCTGTTCTGTAAGCCCACATAGCATCATCCAAGCTCCGTGCCCAATCCTTTTTACGGGTACTTACTGTCTGTTCTAGGATTCTCTTTAATTCTCTGTTAGAGACTTCAGCTTGCCCATTAGTTTGTGGATGATATGGAGTAGCCACCTTATGGCGAATTCCATACCGAACCATGGCAGAGTAAAGATGTTTATTACAGAAGTGAGTGCCCCCATCACTGATGAGTACTCTAGGGACACCAAACCTGCTAAAGATATGTTTCTGGAGGAACTTCAGCACTGTTTTAGTATCATTGGTGGGTGTGGCAATGGCCTCAACCCATTTTGATACATAGTCAACTGCCACCAGAATATAAGTGTTTGAGTATGATGGTGGGAAAGGTCCCATGAAGTCAATTCCCATACGTCAAACAACTCAATTTCCAAGATTCCTTGTTGAGGCATGGTGTAACCATGAGGCAGATTACCAGCTCTTTGCAACTGTCACAGTTACGTACAAACTCTCGAGAATCTTTATAGAGTGTGGGGCAATAGAAGCCACATTGGAGGACCTTGGTGGCTGTTTGCTCACCTCCGAAATGGCCTTCATATTGAGATCCATGGCAATGCCACAGGATCCTCTGTGCTTCTTCTCTAGGCACACACCTACGGATTATTCCGTCTGCACATCTCTTAAAGAGATAAGGTTCATCCCACAAGTAGTACTTTGCATCAGTAATTAATTTCTTCTTTTGTATCCTGTTGTACTCCTTGGGTATGAACCTTGCAACTTTATAGTTTGCAATATCGGCAAACCATGGTGTTTCCTGAATGGCAAATAAATGCTCATCCGGAAAGGTCTCAGAGATCTCAAGAGAGGGAAGGGGCGTCCCTCCTACTGGCTCTATCCGGGATAGATGATCAGCCACTTGGTTCTCTGTCCCTTTTCTGTCTCTTATTTTTATATCAAACTCTTGCAGAAGCAACACCCATCTGATAAGCCTGGGTTTTGAATCCTGCTTTGTGAGTAGATATTTAAGAGCAGCATGATCAGTATACACTATCACTTTTCATCCTACTAAGTATGATCTGAACTTGTCAATGGCGTAAACCACTGCAAGTAATTCTTTTTCTGTGGTTGTGTAATTTTTCTGGGCATCATTTAGAACACGACTAGCGTAATAAATGACGTGCAGAAGCTTGTCATGCCTCTGTCCCAACACTGCACCAATGGCGTGATCACTGGCATCACACATTAGCTCAAATGGTAATGTCCAGTCTGGTGCAGAAATAACTGGTGCTGTGACCAGCTTAGCTTTCAGCATATCAAACGCCTCCACGCACTCTGTGTCAAACACAAATGGCGTGTCAGCAGCTAGCAGATTGCTTAGAGGTTTTGCGATTTTTGAAAAATCCTTTATAAACCTCCTATAGAATCTTGCATGCCCCAGAAAGCTTCTGATTGCCTTAACATTGGCAGGTGGTGGTAATTTTTCAATTACCTCTATTTTTGCTTGATCCACCTCTATTCCCTTGTTTGAGATTTTATGCCCAAGAACAATCCCTTTAGTCACCATGAAGTGACATTTTTCCCAGTTTAAAACTAGGTTGGTCTCTTGGCATCGTTTCAGGTGATCAAGACAGGAGCTGAATGAGTCTCCATATACTGAGAAGTCATCCATGAAGACTTCCAGAAATTTTCCACCATATTAGAGAAAATAGAGAGCATGCATCTCTGGAAGGTTGCAGGCGCATTACACAGCCCGAATGGCATCCTTCTATAAGCAAACACTCCAGATGGACATGTGAATGCTGTTTTCTCTTGATCCTGAGGATCTACTGCAATCTGGTTATAGCCTGAGTAGCCGTCCAAAAAGCAGTAATAGTCATGACCTGCTAGTCTTTCTAGCATCTGGTCTATGAATGGTAAAGGAAAATGATCCTTTCTAGTGGCTGTATTGAGCCTTCTGTAGTCAATATACATGCGCCACCCTGTAACTGTTCTTGTAGGAACCAGTTCATTTTTTTCATTATGAATCACTGTCATGCCTCCCTTTTTTGGGACGACTTGGACAGGGCTCACCCAGGGGCTATCAGAAATAGGATAAATAATCCCAGCCTCTAGTAGTTTGGTGACCTCTTTCTGCACCACTTCTTTCATGACTGGATTTAGCCGCCTCTGTGGTTGAACCACTGGTTTAGCGTTATCCTCCAATAAGATTTTGTGCATACATCTAGCTGGGCTTATGCCCTTAAGGTCACCTATGGACCACCCAAGAGCTATCTTGTGTGTCCTTAGCACTTGAATAAGTGCTTCCTCTTCCTGTGAATTTAAGGCAGAGCTTATGATTACTGGAAAAGTATCACCTTCTCCCAGAAATGCATATTTCAAGGATGGTGGTAATGGCTTGAGCTCGGGTTTAGGAGGTTTTTCTTCTTCCAGAAGAATTTTCAGAGGCTCTTTCATGTCCTCTGACTCTTCTAAATCAGGCTGAGCATCTTTAAAGATGTTTTCCAACTCTGATTCGAGACTCTCAGCCATGATCTCTTCTACCAAAGAGTCAATAAGATCAACTTTCATGCAGTCTTTTGATGTGTCAGGATGCTGCATGGCTTTGACAGCATTCAACTTAAACTCATCATCATTGACTCTCAGGGTTATTTCCCCTGTTGGACGTCAACGAGGGATCGTCCAGTTGCTAGGAAGGGTCTTCCTAGAATGAGAGTAGCACTCTTGTGCTCCTCCATTTCCAGCACAACAAAGTCAGTGGGAAAGGCGAATGGCCCAACTCTGACAATCATGTCTTCAATCACGCCTGATGGGTATTTAGTGGAGCCATCAGCAAGTTGGAGACATATCCGAGTTGGTTTAACTTCTTCAGTTAAGCCAAGCTTTCTGATAGTGGATGCAGGTATTAGGTTGATGCTTGCCCCAAGATCGCATAAAGCTGTCTTGGTGCATTGACCTTCTAATATGCATGGTATCAAAAAACTCCCAGGGTCTTTGAGCTTCTCAGGAAAGCTTTTCAGAATAACTGCACTGCATTCTTCAGTGAGGAGAACTCTTTCTATTTCTCTCCAATCCTTTTTATGACTCAAGATCTCTTTCATGAACTTGGCATAAGAAGGTATTTGCTCAAGTGCTTCTGCAAATGGAATCTTTATTTCAAGAGTCCTGAGATAATCTACAAAGCGAGCAAATTACTTATCCTGCTCCTCTTTCCGGAGTTTTTGAGGATAAGGTATCTTGGCTTTATATTCTTCAACCTTAGTTGCTGCAGGTTTATTGCCTACAAAAGTGGTTGAAGAAGCTTTTTTAGAGGGGTTGCTTTCAGCATTTGTGTGTGTCTGATCCCTCACTGGCATTTGAGTGCCAGAGTTAGAGACTGGAGTGACGTTAGATGCCAACTCCTTGTCTGTTCCTGGCGTCTGAACGCCAGAACTGTGCCCATTTTGGGCGTTCAGCGCCAGATCTTGCCCATTTTGGGCGTTCAACGCCAGATCCTTGCCTATTTATGGCGTTGAACGCCAGTCCTGCCTTGTTTCTGGCGTTGAACGCCAGTCCTGAGCATGGTCTGGGCGTTCAGCACCAGCCTTCCACCAAATTTCTGGCGTTTTAGTTCCAGAATTACTTTTCCCTGGGCTCTTACTGTCCTCAGGTGAATTTTGGGTGGTTTGCTCATTTCTTAGCTTTTTGCTGCCTTAAGGTGGGTATTTAATGTTTTCCCACTTCTTAGTTGAACTGCTTGGCATTCTTCTGTTATTTTCCTTGATAGCTGCTGCTTTGTTTGCTTAAACTATTCGTCCATATGTATATTAGCCATCCTTGTCTCTTGTAGTCTATCTTTGAATTCGGCTAACTGCTTTGTTAGAAAGTCCAATTGCTGATTGAATTCGGCAGCTTGTTTTACAGGACTGAGTTCAGCAGTTGCTGTTTTAACCTCTTCTTTCATGGAAGGGTCACTGTTTAGGTACAGATGCTGATTCCTGGCAATTGTATCAATGAGCTCTTAAGCCTCTTCAATTGTCTTTCTCATGTGGATAGATCCACCAGCTGAGTAATCTAGAGACATCTGAGCTCCTTCAGCAAGCCCATAATAGAAGATGTCTAACTGAACCCACTCTGAAAACATTTCAGAATGGCATTTTCGTAGAATCTCTCTGTATCTCTCCCAGGCATCATAAAGAGATTCAATATCTCCTTGTTTAAAGCCTTGGATGTCCAGCCTTAGCTGTGTCATCCGTTTTGGGGAAAAGTATTGATTCAGGAATTTTTCTGTCAGTTGTTTCCATGTCCTTATGCTGGCCTTAGGTTGGTTATTCAACCACCTCTTAGCTTGATCTTTTACAGCAAATGGAAACAGTAATAGTCTATAGACATCCTGATCTATTTCTTTATCATGTACTGTGTCAGCAATCTGTAGAAACTGTGCCAGAAACTCTGTAGGTTCTTCCTGTGGAAGACCAGAATACTGGCAACTTTGCTGCACCATGATAATGAGTTGAGGATTCAACTCAAAGCTACTGACTCCAATGGAGGGTATGCAGATGCTACTCCCATATGAAGCAGTAGAGGGGTTAGAATATGACCCCAGAGTCCTTCTGAACTGTTCATTTCCGCTTAGGTCCATGATGGAGAAAGGGAGATGATGTAAAATAGAGAAAATATTTTTATTTATTTATTTATTTATTTATTTTTTTTTTATTTTGAAAATAAGATAAAGATAAATAGAAATGGTGAAGATTTTCGAAAAATTGAGGAGAGAGGAAGTGGTTAGGAAAGATTATTTTGAAAAAGATATGATTTGGAAAAGATTTTAAATTTTGAAAAAAAATCTGAATTTTAGAAATAAATTTCGAAAATTTGATTTAGAAATAGAGAGAAAAGATATTTTTGAATTTAGTGAGGAAAGAGAAAAATAATAAAATAGCACAAGATTTAAAATTTTTAGATCTAATGCTCCTAGTTTTCAAAAATTTTGGAGGGAAAATACCAAGGAACACCAAACTTAAAAATTTTAAGATCAAGACACAAGGAAAACTCAAGAACACTTTGAAGACTCACAAGAACACAAGAACATGAAGGAAGAACACCAAACTTAAATTTTTAGAAAACCAAACTAAAATTTTCGAAAAACACAGAAAAATCAACAAGAAAACACCAAACTTAAAGTTTGGCACAGGATTTAATAGAAAAATTATTTTTGAAAAAGATTTTAAAAAAGAAAATAAGGATTCTAAAATTTTAACACGACAATAATAAGAGACTCTAAACTAAAAAGGGAAATTTTTCCTAATCTAAGCAACAAAATAAACCGTTAGTTGTCCAAACACGAACAATCCCCGGCAACGGCGCCAAAAACTTGGTGCACGGATTGTGAATCACACTTTCCACAACTCGTACCACTAACCAGCAAGTGCACTGGGTCGTCCAAGTAATACCTTATGTGAGTAAGGGTCGAATCCCACGGAGATTGTTTGTTTAAAGCAATCTATAGTTATCTTGCAATTCTTAGTCAGGAAGTCAATTGTATTTATCAGTTGAATTGTGAATAAACAAGAGAGCATGGGTTAAAGGTTACTTGTTATGCAGTAATGGAGAATATGTTGGAGTTTTGGAGATGCTTTGTCTTCTGAATCTCTACTTTCCTTCGTCCTCTGATTCACGCACGCACGTCCTTCTATGGCAAGCTGTGTGTTGGGGCATCACCGTTGTCAATGGTTACATCCCCTCCTCTTGTGAAAATGATCCAAATGCTCTGTCACAGTACGGCTAATCATCTGAGGTTCCCGATCGTGCTGGAATAGGATTCACCCTCCTTTTGCGTCTGTCACTACGCCCAGCACTCGCGAGTTTGAAGCTCGTCACAGTCATTCAATCCCTGAATCCTACTCGGAATACCACAGACAAGGTTTAGACTTTCCGGATTCTCATGAATGCCGCCATCAATCTAGCTTATACCACGGAGATTCTAATTAAGGAATCTAAGAGATATTCATTCAATCTGATGTAGAACGGAGGTGATTGTCAGACACGCGTTCATGGATTGAGGAAGGTGATGAGTGTCACTGATCATCACCTTCACCATAGTTAGGCGCGAATGGATATCTTATATAGGAACACGCATGGTTGAATGGAAAACAGAAATACTTGCATTAATTCATCGAGACACAGCAGAGCTCCTCACCCCCAACAATGGAGTTTAGAGACTCATGTCGTCAAAGAGTACAAAGTTTAGATCTAAAATGTCATGAGATGCAAAATAAGTTTCTAAAAGTTGTTTAAATACTAAACTAGTAGCCTAGGTTTACAAAAAGTGAGTAGACTATGACAGATGGTGCAGAGATCCACTTCTGGGGCCCACTTGGTGTGTGCTGGGGCTGAGACTTAAACAATTCACGTGCATAAGGCTGTTTTGGGCGTTCAACGCCAGGTTTGGATCCATTTCTGGCGTTGAACTCCAACTTTTAATCCTTTTCTGGCGCTGGACGCCAGAATTGGGCAGAGAACTGGCGTTGAACGCCAGTTTACGTCATCTATCCTTGAGCAAAGTATGGATTATTATATATTGCTGGAAAGCCCTGGATGTCTAATTTCCAACGCAATTGGAAGCGTGCCATTTCGAGTTCTGTAGCTCCAGAAAATCCACTTTGAGTGCAGGGAGGTCAGAATCCAACAGCATCAGCAGTCCTTTTTCAGCCTGAATCAGATTTTTGCTCAGCTCCCTCAATTTCAGCCAGAAAAATACCTGAAATTACAGAAAAACACACAACTCATAGTAAAGTCCAGAAATATGAATTTTTCCTAAAATCTAATGGAAATAAACTAAAAACTAACTAGAATATACTAAAAACTATATGAAATTAACCCCAAAAAGCGTATAAAATATCTGCTCATCACAACACCAAACTTAAACTGTTGCTTGTCCTCAAGAAACTAGACAAATAAAATAGAAGACTAATAGGTTGAGAAGCAATAATATCTCAGAGTTTTGAGTGAAGCTCAGATTCAAATTAGATGAGCGGGACTAGTTGTGCGAAGTTGTGAACCATGGTATTGGCATCATGTTTTTGGTGCCACTACCAGGGAAAGAAAGAGCGATGAATTTTACATAATTAAAGTGTAATCACAATTTCTGTGCACCAAGTTTTTTGGCGTCGTTGCCGGAGATTGTTCGTGTTTGGACAACTAACGGTCTATTTTGTTGCTTAGATTAGGAAAAATTTCCCTTTTTAGTTTAGAGTTTCTTATTATTGTCGTGTTAAAATTTTAGAATCCTTATTTTCTCTTTATTTAAATCTTTTTCAAAAATAATTTTTCTATTAAATCCCTTGCCAAACTTTAAGTTTGGTGTTTTCTTGTTGATTTTTCTGTGTTTTTCGAAAATTTTAGTTTGGTTTTCTAAAAATTTTAAGTTTGGTGTTCTTCCTTCATGTTCTTGTGTTCTTGTGAGTCTTCAAAGTGTTCTTGAGTTTTCCTTGTGTCTTGATCTTAAAATTTTTAAGTTTGGTGTTCCTTGGTGTTTTCCATCCAAAATTTTCGAAAACTAGGAGCATTAGATCTAAAAATTTTAAATCTTGTGCTATTTTATTGTTTTTCTCTTTCCTCACTAAATTCAAAAATATCTTTCCTCTCTATTTCTAAAACAAATTTTCGAAATTTATTTCAAAAATTCAGATTTTTTTTTCAAAATTTAAAATCTATTCCAAATCATACCTTTTTCAAAACTTCCTAATCACTTTCTCTCTCCTCATTTTTTCGAAAATCTTTCACTCATTTTTATTTATTTTATTTTGATTTATTTTGTTTTCGAAATAAATAAATAATTAAATAAATAAAAATATTTTTTCTATCTTACATCATCACCCTTTCTCCATCATGGACCTAACCGGAAATGAACAGTCCAGGAGGACTCTCCTGTCATATTCTAACCCCTCTACTGCTTCATATGGGAGTAGCATCTGCATACCCTCCATTGGAGTCAGTAGCTTTGAGTTGAATCCTCAGCTCATTATCATGGTGCAGCAAAGTTGCCAGTATTCCGGTCTTCCACAGGAAGAACCTACAGAGTTTCTGGCACAGTTTCTACAGATTGCTGACACAGTACATGATAAAGAAATAGATCAGGATGTCTACAGACTATTACTGTTTCCATTTATTGTAAAAGATCAAGCTAAGAGGTGGTTGAATAACCAACCTAAGGCCAGCATAAGGACATGGAAACAGCTAACAGAAAAATTCCTGAATCAATACTTTCCCCCAAAACGGATGACACAGCTAAGGCTGGACATCCAAGGCTTCAAACAAGGAGACAATGAATCTCTTTATGATGCCTGGGAGAGATACAGAGAGATGCTACGAAAATGCCCCTCTGAAATGTTTTCAGAGTGGGTTCAGTTAGACATCTTCTATTATGGGCTTGCAGAAGGAGCTCAAATGTCTTTGGATTACTCAGCTGGTGGATCTATCCACATGAGAAAAACAATTGAAGAAGCTCAAGAGCTCATTGATACAGTTTCCAAGAATCAGCATCTGTACCTAAGCAGTGACCCTTCCATGAAAGAAGAGGTTAAAACAGCAACTGCTGAACTCAGTCCCGTAAAACAAGCTGCTGAATTCAATCAGCAATTGGACTTTCTAACAAAGCAGTTAGCCGAATTCAAAGATAGACTACAAGAGACAAGGATGGCTAATATACATATGGACGAACAGTTTAAGCAAACAAAGCAGCAGCTATCAAGGCAAATAACAGAAGAATGCCAAGCAGTTCAACTAAGAAGTGGGAAAACATTAAATACCCCACCTCAAGGTAGCAAAAAGCTAAGAAATAAGCAAACCACCCAAAATTCACCTGAGGACAGTAAGAGCCCAGGGAAAAGTAATTCTGGAACTAAAACGCCAGAAATTTGGTGGAAGGCTGGTGCTGAACGACCAGACCATGCTCAGGACTGGCGTTCAACGCCAGAAACAAGGCAGGACTGGCGTTCAACGCCAGAAATAGGCAAGGATCTGGCGTTGAACGCCCAAAATGGGCAAGATCTGGCGCTGAACGCCCAAAATGGGCACAGTTCTGGCGTTCAGACGCCAGGAACAGACAAGGAGTTGGCGTCTAACGTCACTCCAGTCTCTAACTCTAGCACTCAATTGCCAGTGAGGGATCAGACACACACAAATGCTGAAAGCAACCCCTCTAAAAAGGCTTTTTCAACCACTTCTGTAGGCAATAAACCTACAGCAACTAAGGTTGAAGAATATAAAGCCAAGATACCTTATCCTCAAAAACTCTGGAAAGAGGAGCAGGATAAGCAATTTGCTCGCTTTGCAGATTATCTCAGGACTCTTGAAATAAAGATTCCATTTGCAGAAGCACTTGAACAAATACCTTCTTATGCCAAGTTCATGAAAGAGATCTTGAGTCATAAAAAGGATTGGAGAGAAACAGAAAGAGTTCTCCTCACTGAAGAATGCAGTGCAGTTATTCTGAAAAGCTTTCCTGAGAAGCTCAAAGACCCTGGGAGTTTTCTGATACCATGCATATTAGATAGTCAATGCACCAAGACAGCTTTATGTAATCTTGGGGCAAGCATCAACCTAATACCTGCATCCACTATCAGAAAGCTTGGCTTAACTGAAGAAGTTAAACCAACCCGGATATGTCTCCAACTTGCTGATGGCTCCACCAAATACCCATCAGGCGTGATTGAAGACATGATTGTCAGAGTTGGGCCATTCGCCTTTCCCACTAACTTTGTTGTGCTGGAAATGGAAGAGCACAAGAGTGCTACTCTCATTCTAGGAAGACCCTTCCTAGTAACTGGACGATCCCTCATTGACGTCCAACAGGGGGAAATAACCCTGAGAGTCAATGATGATGAGTTTAAGTTGAACGTTGTCAAAGCCATGCAGCATCCTGACACATCAAAAGACTGCATGAAAGTTGATCTTATTGACTCTTTGGTAGAAGAGATCAACATGGCTGAGAGTCTCGAATCAGAGTTGGAAAACATCTTTAAAGATGCTCAGCCTGATTTAGAAGTGTCAGAGGACATGAAAGAGCCTCTGAAAATTCTTCTGGAAGAAGAAAAACCTCCTAAACTCGAGCTCAAGCCATTACCATCATCCTTGAAATATGCATTTCTGGGAGAAGGTGACACTTTTCCAGTGATCATAAGCTCTGCCTTAAATTCACAGGAAGAGAAAGCACTTATTCAAGTGCTAAGGACACACAAGACAGCTCTTGGGTGGTCCATAGGTGACCTTAAGGGCATAAGCCCAGCTAGATGCATGCACAAAATCTTATTGGAGGATAACGCTAAACCAGTGGTTCAACCACAGAGGCGGCTAAATCCAGCCATGAAAGAAGTGGTGCAGAAAGAGGTCACCAAACTACTAGAGGCTGGGATTATTTATCCTATTTCTGATAGCCCCTAGGTGAGCCCTGTCCAAGTCGTCCCAAAAAAGGGAGGCATGACAGTGATTCATAATGAAAAAAATGAACTGGTTCCTACAAGAACAGTTACAGGGTGGCGCATGTGTATTGACTACAGAAGGCTTAATACAGCCACCAGAAAGGATCATTTTCCTTTACCATTCATAGACCAGATGCTAGAAAGACTAGCAGGTCATGACTATTACTGCTTTTTGGATGGCTACTCAGGCTATAACCAGATTGCAGTAGATCCTCAGGATCAAGAGAAAACAGCATTCACATGTCCATCTGGAGTGTTTGCTTATAGAAGGATGCCATTTGGGCTGTGTAATGCGCCTGCAACCTTCCAGAAATGCATGCTCTCTATTTTCTCTGATATGGTGGAAAATTTTCTGAAAGTCTTCATGGATGACTTCTCAGTATATGGAGACTCATTCAACTCCTGTCTTGATCACCTGAAACTTGTTCTGAAAAGATGCCAAGAGACCAACCTAGTTTTAAACTGGGAAAAATGTCACTTCATGGTGACTGAAGGGATTGTTCTTGGGCATAAAATCTCAAACAAGGGAATAGAGGTGGATTAAGCAAAAATAGAGGTAATTGAAAAATTACCACCACCTGCCAATGTTAAGGCAATCAGAAGCTTTTTGGGGCACGCAGGATTCTATAGGAAGTTTATAAAGGATTTTTCAAAAATCGCAAAACCTCTAAGCAATCTGCTAGCTGCTGACACGCCATTTGTGTTTGACACAGAGTGCCTGCAGGCGTTTGAAACGCTAAAAGCTAAGCTGGTCACAGCACCAGTTATTTCTGCACCAGACTGGACATTACCATTTGAACTAATGTGTGATGCCAGTGATCACGCCATTGGTGCAGTGTTGGGACAGAGGCATGACAAGCTTCTGCACGTCATTTATTATGCTAGTCGTGTTCTAAATGATGCCCAGAAAAATTACACAACCACAGAAAAAGAATTACTTGCAGTGGTTTACGCCATTGACAAGTTCAGATCATACTTAGTCGGATCAAAAGTGATTGTGTATACTGATCATGCCGCTCTTAAATATCTACTCACAAAGCAGAATTCAAAACCCAGGCTCATCAGATGGGTGTTGCTTCTGCAAGAGTTTGATATAGAAATAAGAGACAGAAAAGGGACAGAGAACCAAGTGGCTGATCATCTATCCCAGATAGAGCCAGTAGAAGGGACGCCCCTTCCCTCTCTTGAGATCTCTGAGACCTTTCTGGATGAGCATTTGTTTGCCATTCAGGAAACACCATGGTTTGCCGATATTGCAAACTATAAAGCTGCAAGGTTCATACCCAAGGAGTACAACAGGATACAAAAGAAGAAATTAATTACTGATGCAAAGTACTACTTGTGGGATGAACCTTATCTCTTTAAGAGATGTGCAGACGGAATAATCCGTAGGTGTGTGCCTAGAGAAGAAGCACAGAGGATCCTGTGGCATTGCCATGGATCTCAATATGGAGGCCATTTCGGAGGTGAGCGAACAGCCACCAAGGTCCTCCAATGTGGCTTCTATTGGCCCACACTCTATAAAGATTTTCGAGAGTTTGTACGTAACTATGACAGTTGCCAAAGAGCTGGTAATCTGCCTCATGGTTATGCCATGCCTCAACAAGGAATCTTGGAAATTGAGTTGTTTGACGTATGGGGAATTGACTTCATGGGACCTTTCCCACCATCATACTCAAACACTTATATTCTGGTGGCAGTTGACTATGTATCAAAATGGGTTTAGGCCATTGCCACACCCACCAATGATACTAAAACAATGTTGAAGTTCCTCCAGAAACATATCTTTAGCAGGTTTGGTGTCCCTAGAGTACTCATCAGTGATGGGGGCACTCACTTCTACAATAAACAACTTTACTCTACCATGGTTCGGTATGGAATTCGCCATAAGGTGGCTACTCCATATCATCCACAAACTAATGGGCAAGCTGAAGTCTCTAACAGAGAATTAAAGAGAATCCTAGAACGGACAGTAAGTACCCGTAGAAAGGATTGGGCACGGAGCTTGGATGATGCTCTGTGGGCTTACAGAACAGCATTCAAGACCCCTATAGGGACCTCTCCATACCAACTTGTGTATGGTAAGGCATGTCACCTGCCCGTGGAACTGGAACATAAAGCCTACTGGGCAACCGGATTCCTAAATTTTGATGCCAAATTAGCAGGAGAAAAAAGATTGCTCCAGCTAAATGAGCTAGAGGAATTCAGATTCACAGTTTTCGAAAATGCCAAGCTTTATAAAGAGAAATAAAAAAAGTGGCATGACAGAAAGCTGTCATCTAGAATCTTTGAGCCAGGACAGAAGGTTCTGCTGTTCAACTCTAGACTCAGGCTATTCCCCGGGAAGTTGAAATCCCGGTGGAGGGGACCATACGTGATTACAAGTGTATCACCATATGGTTATGTGGAGCTTCAAGATATTGATTCTGATAAGAGGTTCATTGTCAAAGGACAGAGAATCAAGCATTATCTTGAAGGCAACATTGAGCAAGAGTGCTCAAGGCTGAAGCTAAACTAAAAGCTCAGTAAGGTCCAGCTAAAGACAATAAAGAAGCGCTTGCTAGGAGGCAACCCAGCCATGGGGCATCAATCCTCTAAACATGTTAAGAACCTTAATTTCGAAAATCCCTCTTTAAAAATATCAAATGTATCCTAATCCATAAGCACCAAGCCTCTTTGCAAATTCAATCCAACTCTTTTCAAATCCTATTTTCAAAACAAACCTAATTTTTTTCAACTAATATCTTTTTCAAATCTCCACATTATCTTTTTCAAAATCTAGATTTATCTTTTTCAAAAAATTTTCACATCTTTTCAATTTTATACTATATCCTCTCTTATCATATTTTCTATCTTATCTTTTCCAAATCAATCTTTTTATCATATCTTTTCAAAATTTTCGAACCCACCCCCCTCCCTTTATATATGGGTTCGGCCTCCATCCTCCTCCATCAAAAATTGCACCTAGCTCTCTTTCTATCCCTCTCCTTTCTTTTCTTTTGCTTGAGGACAAGCAAACCTCTAAGTTTGGTGTGTTTATCCGCGATCACTAAGATCATGGCTCCTAAAGGAAAACAACCCACTCCAAGAGGCAAGAAAGAGAGCGTTCCAAAACCACTTTGGAATCAAGGGAAGTTCTTATCTAAAGAACATTCAGACCATTATAACAAAATAATGGGTCTGAGATCAGTGATCCCAGAAGTTAGATTCGATCTAAAAGAAGATGAATATCCGGAGATCCAGGAGCAAATTCGAATCAGGAACTGGGAAGTCCTAGCTAATCCTGAAACGAAAGTGGGAAGGAATATGGTCCAGGAGTTATATGCTAATACGTGGCAGACTGACAAGCAAAAACTATCTGGAACTGCTTTCTATGAATATCGGACCATGGTCAGAGGAAAGATTGCTCATACCATCCCTGACAAGATCAGAGAGATCTTAAAGCTACCTCAGCTGAAAGATGATCCAGACTCCTTCAACAGGAGAATGATGAGTACAGACAAGGGCCTGGATAAGATTCTAGAGGACATATGTATCCCTGGAGCCAGGTGGACCACCAACACAAAGGGTGTCCCAAATCAACTCAAGAGAGAGGATCTCAAACCAGTCGCCAGAGGATGGCTGGACTTCATTGGGCATTCTCTGTTGCCTACTAGCAACCGTTCTGAAGTCACAGTTAAAAGAGCAGTGATGATCCATTGCATCATGATGGGAAAAGAAGTGGAAGTTCATCAGCTGATCTCAGCTGAATTCTACAAAATTGCTAACAAAAATTCTAAAGAGGCCAGGTTGGCTTATCCAAGCGTGATTTCTCTGCTCTGCAAGGACGCCGGGGTAAGGATGGGAATAACTGAGTATATCTCAGTTGAGAAATCAATCACCAAAGCATCAATGGAAAAACAACAAGCACAGGATGATCCCACCAAGAAGAAAACACAGGAATTTCTCCCAGAAATCCCTCAATCTGAATACTGGGAGTATCTTGAGACATCTATCACCAAGATACGGGAAGCTATGGAGCAAATAATAAAAGAACAGAAGGAACACAGTCAAATACTGACCTATATGTTTAAAGAACAAGAGGAGCAAGGGCGTGACTTAAGGGAATTGAAGCGCCAGAAGTTATCTCTTGAAGAATCAAGCACCCCACGGATCAGAGGAACACCCATTTCCCAGAACAAAGGTTGTTAAATTCCAATTTCTGCTTTAACTCTGTGATAGTGTCATTAGAGAAGTTCACCTTATGAGTCATATAGTAGTAATTAGTATCTATTTTGATTTTATCTCCAATTAAGCCATAGTCTATTTTTCTCATCATCAGCAAACATGAATAAAATAGTAGATCTTTTGAATAAGAGGCAATAAAATTTCGAGATTTAACAAGAGAAATTCTAATTAGCTACATGTGGTGGCAATACTTTTTGTCTTCTAAATGAATGCTTGAACAGTGCATATGTCTTTTGAATTTGTTGTTTAAGACTGTTAAATATGTTGGCTCTTGAAAGAATGATGAACATGAGACATGTTATTGATAATCTAAAAAATTATAAAAATGATTCTTGAAGCAAGAAAAAGCAGCAAAAAAAAAAAGCCAATAGCCCTTAAAACCAAAAGGCAAGGGTAATAAACAAGGATCCCAAGGCTTTGAGCATCAGTGTATAGGAGGGCCTAAGGGAATAAAATCCTGGCCTAAGCGGCTAAACCAAGCTGTCCCTAACCATGTGCTTGTGGCGTGAAGGTGTCAAGTGAAAACGTGAGACTGAGTGGTTAAAGTCAAGGTCCAAAGTAGAAAGAAAAGTGTGCTTAAGAACTCTGGACACCTCTAATTGGGGACTTTAGCAAAGCTGAGTCACAATCTAAAAGGTTCACCCAATTATGTGTCTGTGGCATTTATGTATCCGGTGGTAATACTGGAAAACAAAGTGCTTAGGGCCACGGCCAAGACTCATGAAATAGCTGTGTTCAAGAATCATCATACTGAAATAGGAGAATCAATAGCACTATCTAAATTCTAAGTTCCTATAGATGCCAATTACTCTGAGCTTCAATGGATAAAGTGAGATGCCAAAACTGTTCGGAAGCAAAAAGCTACTAGTCCCGCTCATCTAATTAGAATCTGAGCTTCACTCAAAAACTTTGAGATATTATTGCTTCTCAACCTATTAGTCTTCTATTTTATTTGTCTAGTTGCTTGAGGACAAGCAACAGTTTAAGTTTGGTGTTGTGATGAGCGGAAATTTTATACGCTTTTTGGGGTTAATTTCATATAGTTTTTAGTATGTTTTAGTGAGTTTTTAGTTTGTTTCCATTATTTTTTAGGAAAAATTCATATTTATGGACTTTAATATGAGTTGTGTGTTTTTCTGTAATTTCAGGTATTTTTCTGGCTAAAATTGAGGGAGTTGAGCAAAAATCTAATTCAGGCTGAAAAAGGACTGCTGATGCTGTTGGATTCTGACCTCCCTGCACTCAAAGTGGATTTTCTGGACCTACAGAACTCGAAATGGCGCGCTTCCAATTGTGTTGAAAAGTAGACATCCAGAGCTTTCCAGCAATATATAATAGTCCATACTTTGCTCAAGGATAGACGACGTAAACTGGCGTTCAATGCCAGTTCTCTGCCCAATTCTGGCGTCCAGCGCCAGAAAAGGATTAAAAGTTGGAGTTCAACGCCAGAAATGGATCCAAACCTGGCGTTGAACGCCCAAAACAGCCTTATGCACGTGAATTGTTTAAGTCTCAGCCCCAGCACACACCAAGTGGGCCCCAGAAGTGGATCTCTGCACCATCTGTCATAGTCTACTCACTTTTTGTAAACCTAGGCTACTAGTTTAGTATTTAAACAACTTTTAGAAACTTATTTTGTATCTGATGACTTTTTAGATAAAAACTTTGTACTCTTTGACGGCATGAGTCTCTAAACTCCATTGTTGGGGGTGAGGAGCTCTGCTGTGTCTCAATGAATTAAACCAAGTATTTCTGTTTTCTATTCAAACATGCGTGATTCTATCTAAGATATCCATTCGCGCCTAACTATGGAGAAGGTGACGATCAATGACACTCATCACCTTTGTCAATCCATGAACGTGTGTCTGACAATCACCTCCGTTCTACATCAGATTGAATGAATATCTCTTAGATTCCTTAATCAGAATCTCCATGGTATAAGCTAGATTGATGGCGGCATTCATGAGAATCCGGAAAGTCTAAACCTTGTCTGTGGTATTCCGAGTAGGATTCAGGGATTGAATGACTGTGATGAGCTTCAAACTCGCGAGTGCCAGGCGTAGTGACAGACGCAAAAGGAGGGTGAATCCTATTCCAGCATGATCGGGAACCTCAGATGATTAGCCGTGCTGTGACAGAGCATTTGGATCATTTTCACAAGAGGAGGGGATGTAACCATTGACAACGGTGATGCCCCAACACACAGCTTGCCATAGAAGGACGTGCATGCATGAATCAGAGGACAAAGGAAAGCAGAGATTCAGAAGACAAAGCATCTCCAAAACTCCAACATATTCTCCATTACCGCATAACAAGTAACTTTTAACCCATGCTCTCTTGTTCATTCGCAATTCAACTGATAAATATAACTGACTTCCTGACTAAGAATTGCAAGATAACCATAGATTGCTTCAAACCAACAATCTCCGTGGGATTCGACCCTTACTCACGTAAGGTATTACTTGGACGACCCAGTGCACTTGCTGGTTAGTGGTACGAGCTGTGAAAAGTGTGATTCACAATTCGTGCACCAAGTTTTAGAACTTGGTGCGCAGAAATTGTGATTACACTTTAATTATGTAAAATTCATCGCTCTTTCTTTCCCTGGTGATGACAAGTCATCTTACCCTAGTTTCACTAGCCTTTTTCTTTTGTTTTCAATTGAATTATGCACTTTCTTGAGCCATAAGCAAGCCAATTGGGTAGATTTTCATGCTTCCTTTGATTTAATCAACCATGTATGAATTCATGCTATTTCATGAGGTTTTATGCTATAATTGTCACATATTATGAAAGAATGAATATCTCATGATTTTGAGCATAGCTTTGATGTGTTTGGTTAATTAATGATAGGTGAAGAAAGCTTGGAGAAAGGTTGAAGCAAGAAGGAATGGTTAGGAGGAAGAGAGGACAAAAAGTTTGAGCAAAAGTTTGCCTCAAACTTTAGCTCAAACTTTTGGAATAAGTGGAAATGAACCAGGGAGCAAAAAGCTGGATCAAAAGTTTGCCTCAAACTTTTGGGCAAACTTTTGGGCAAAAAGCTGGAGCAAAAGTTAGCCTCAAACTTTTGTGCAAACTTTTGGGCAAAAAGCTGGAGCAAAAGTTAGCCTCAAACTTTTTGGCAAACTTTTGGCATCACAAATCAACACCCTGGAGAGCAAAAGTTTGCGCCAACGTTTGCCTCTAACTTTTTGGCAAACGTTGGCGCCATGAGTGTGCAAGGGGAGGCCAACGTTGGAGCAAAAGTTTGACCCCAAACTTTTGCCCCAACGTTGATATCAGCAAAAGAGGGTGGCTGATGTGAAAAGTTTGAGTAAAAGTTTGCCTCAAACTTTTACTCAAACTTTTACTCAAGCTTTCATGATTCCAAACCCGGTTCAATTCGGTTCTTCTCCAAACTCCAAGAGCAATCAACCAAGGCCTCTATCAACCCAATTCCATCAAGATCAAAGGCCCAATTGAAGGCTTGAAGACCATTTGAAGAAAGTGTATAAATAGCATAGGATTTAAGTTTTTAGGAGAGCTTTCCCTTTTAGTTTTCATAGAGAGTTTTCAGAGAGCTTTTGGGTGTGGAGTGAATTTTAATTTCTAAGTCTCGGGGAAGGAGAATTGAATTCCCTTCCTCTTAGTTTTCTTGCTTTCAATTTCAATTACACTTATCTTGGATCTTGGGTTGGAGAATTGAAGGAATTCTGTTTCATTCTCACCTTGGGATCTTGTTTAATTCTCTGCTTAATTGAATTTCAGTTTCGGTTAATTGCTTCTTCATCTACTTTCTTTGCAATTTACATTTCCTTTGCAATTGTTCTTGTTGGATCTAGGAAGGCATTGAGATCTAGACTTGGTTATCTAGTCTCTTGGGTCCTGAGATCTGAATTCCAATTTTACATCCTCTGTTTAATGCTTTTTCAATCTCATTTACATTTCTGTTTTTAGATCCGATTCAATCCAAGTTATCTTCTATTTCTCTGCTTGTTGAATTTCACTTTCCCTTGTTTAATTTCTGCAAATCCAATTTCCAATTCCCTTTACAATTCAAGCCATTTACATTTCTTGCAATTTAAGATTCTACAATTTACATTTCTTGCGTTCTAAGTTTCTGCCATTTAATTTCTTGTTCTTTAAGATTCAGCACTTTAAATTTCAGCTCTCTTTACTTTCATGCAATTTACCCACTCCCTTTACTTTCTCTGCAATTTAAATTCTGCAAATCACAAATCTCTCAACCAAATCTTGATTCGCTTGACTAAATCAACCACTAAGCTAAAATTTCTCAATCCTTCAATCCCTGTGGGATCGACCTCACTCCCGTGAGTTATTATTACTTGATACGACCCGGTGCACTTGCCGGTTAGTTTTGGGTGTTTTGGAGAAATTCGTTTTTCCACAAAAATAACCCATCAAGTTTTTGGCGCCGTTGCCGGGATTGATTAGATTGACAATGATTAAGTGAAGTGGAGATTTAGATCTAGCATTTTTATTTTCTGTTTCTCCAATTTTGGATTAACCCACTAACTGTTTGAATTTTTGCTTAAGCTAACTAAACCTTCATTCTAGCAGTAGATTGAAGTGTCACTGGTTTGTGTGTTTCTTATGTTCTGCTTGTATGTCAGGTACAAGAAGAACCACACCCACCTTTCATGAACAAGATGAAAGAACTCTCAGGAGGTTAAGAAGAGCTGAGAGAGGGAAAAATATTGTTGGAGAAGAGGAATCAGAAGAAGAATTCCAAGATATGGAGGAACATTCAACCAATCCACCTGGTGGAGCAGACAACAACAATAACAACCCACCCCAGAGGAGAGTTTTGGCCTCCTATACCTTTGCAAATGCTAGACATTGTGGAAGCAGCATTCTCACCCCTAATGTCAATGCAAATAACTTTGAATTGAAGTCACAACTCATTACATTGGTCCAAAACAACTGCTCGTTTGGGGGAGGACCATTGGAGGATCCAAATCAACATCTATCTACCTTCTTAAGGATTTGTGACACTGTCAAGTCCAATGGCGTGAATCCTGAGACCTACAAGCTTCTGCTGTTCCCGTTCTCATTAAGGGACAAGGCCGCACAATGGCTTGAAACTTTTCCTCAAGGAAGCATCACTAGCTGGGATGATTTGGTGACTAAATTTCTAGCCAAATTCTATCCACCCCAAACAGTCATCAGGCTGAAAACTGAGGTGCAAACATTCACACAATTGGATGCTGAAAATCTGTATGAAGCATGGGAGAGATACAAGGCTCTGCTGAGGAAATGTCCACCAGAAATATTTACTGAGTGGGACAAGCTACAGAACTTCTATGAAGGACTCACTCAAAAGGCTCAAGAATCACTTGACCACTCAGCTGGAGGATCATTGCAACTGATGAAAACAGCAGAAGAAGCTCAAAATCTTATTGACATGGTGGCCAACAATCAATATTTCTTTGCTCACCAAAGAAATCGCCAACCATCACAAAGGAGAGGAGTAATGGAGCTAGAAGGAGTGGACTCAATCTTGGCTCAAAACAAGATGATGCAGCAGCAAATTCAACAACAATTTGAGCAAATGGCCAAGAGGATTGATAGCCTCCAAGTTGCAGCAGTTAACACAAGCCAACCATCATCTACATGGGGGCAAAATGAAGAAACTCAAGAAGAACAACAACAAGAGCAAGTACAGTATATGCACAACCAAGGACCAAATGAAGTGTATGGTGATACATATAATCCATCCTGGAAGAACCACCCAAACCTCAGATGGGGAGATAATCACACCCAAAACCAACAACCATGGCAGAGGAACTCAAACCAAAACAACCCAAGAAGCAACCAAAGCCATAACCAGCAGCAAACTAACCAGAATCCCTACAGAAAACCTCAAAACAACTACCCCAACCCCAACCAGTACCAATCCAATAATCAACCCACCAACCAAAATGCCTACCATCCACCACCCACATCTCATAACCCACCTCAAGTATCACCTGAATCTCAAAGACTCACTAACTTGGAGACCTTGATGGATAAAATGTTGAAACACCAGGAAATGACAACCAAGAACCATGAAGCCTCCATAAAGAGCCTAGAGAGGCAGATGGGGCAAATCTCCAAGAAGATCTCTATTGAGAGACCTTCAAGCTCTCTGCCGAGTGACACAATTCCAAATCCTAAGGAAGAATGCAAGGCAATACAATTAAGGAGTGGGAGAACATTGATGAGCAATAATGACACTACAAAGAAGCAAGCAGAGAGCAGCAAAAGGCCAATAGAAGATGAGGAGCAAACAAAGGCAGATGAAGCCAAGGATCAAGTTGTGATGCCAAACAAGAGCATTGAGAAACTCAAAGAGAAGGACAACCAACCACACGGTTCACAAGAAGTAACTCAGGGACAGCAACAAATAGGAAAGAGCATCACACCTCCACTGCCATATCCCCATAGGTTCAACAAAGAAACTAAGGACCAACATTTTCATAAGTTCCTTGAGACTTTCAAAAAGCTGGAAATCAATATTCCCTTGGCTGAAGCACTTGAGCAAATGCCTCTATATGCCAAGTTTTTGAAGGAGCTTATCAATAAGAAAAGAAGTTGGCTTGAGAAGGAAACCGTGTTACTCACCGAGGAATGCAGTGCTTTGACACAAAAAGGACTTCCTCCTAAGCTTGAGGACCCAGGGAGCTTTTTGCTACCTTGCACCATTGGGGAATTAACCATCACTAAAGCAATGTGCGATCTAGGAGCAAGTATCAACTTAATACCATCCTCCTTGGTAAAAAAGTTGCATATAGAGGAAGTTAAACCAGTACAGATATCTCTAGAGCTGGTAGATAAGTCAACAGTATACCCCAGGGGTATGATTGAAAACCTTCTGGTCAAGGTGGATAATTTCATATACCCTGCAGATTTTGTGGTTCTGGATTCAGATGGGGATGATGGTGATTCTATTATACTAGGAAGGCCATTCTTGGCCACTGCTAGAGCTATCATAGACATAGAGCAAGGAGAACTAACTCTCAGGATGCATGATGAGAGTGTCACTCTGAAAGTATTACCAGAAGCCCAGTATAGTAATAGGAGGAGGGACTCTATGGAAATTGACAAGGTGATTCACAACAATATCCCAAGGCAGAAGATTGTGCAGAAGGATGAAAAAGTCCAAGAGGATATTGGAGTATTAGCCACTGAAGAGAGAAATCCCCAAGGTAAGTCTACAGCCATAAAAGAAAGATCAACAAAAAAAGGGATGAAACGCAGAAACAAAAAAAAAAGGGTTGGAAGAACAGGAAGATTTCAACAGAGGGGCTTTCCAAAGGTGACAAAGTGCAATTGATATATCAACAACTGGGAGCAAGCCGACAGACTGATGACTATTACAATGTCAGCAACATACTCTCGTTGGAACATGCTGAAATTGAACACCAGAGAACAAAGAGGAGGATCACAGTCAGGGGAGACAAGTTGAGGCACTACAATCCCCAACCACCATAAAAGAAAGCTCCAATGTCAAGCTAGTGACAATAAAAGAGCGCTCCATGGGAGGCAACCCATGATTTAAGATTTATGTCATTTTAAATTCAATAAGCTATGATCATCTGAGCATGAAATTTTTTTTTTCATGGACGTACTTAATGAATGCATGCAAATTTTTTTTTACATATGCTAAGACTTCTAAAGTTTGGTGTACCTTCAAGCACACCAAACCAGTGTTACAAACATTTTCATACTATATGCCTAGCATATGACCAAACACTAAGTTTGGTGTTTCTCTTCTCATGAAAATAAAAAAAATCATGCATCAATGATCATACATTATCTCTTACTGAGACTTTTCAATTAAAAAGAAATCATATTCTGTGATGAAGGCATCAATTGTGATTTACTACTAGCATCTCACATTTACCCCTTAAGCAAGATACAAGTTTGGTGTTCACCAAACTTTGATGCACGGATTTAGGGACACAATTGGTCCTTCATAAAAAAAAAGAGAGAAAAAGGAAAATTATGATGAAAACATTTCTTATAAACATTTGACCAAGAATGACATTGGGATTTCAATTTCACTAGTTGGAGGAAGAAATACATATTTTCAACTATATGACCAAACATTAAGTATGGTGTCCTCCAAGAAAAGCCACGATTCAAATGGATATAAGGAATGATGATTCATATAGTGTTAATGAAAAAAAAAGCACCATTGCCACGGTTTGATAAAGCTAATGTGTGTTGTCTTGTTGTGATGACTAGGTGGTCAAAGAACACTTTATGAAAGAGACAAGACAAAGGAAAGCATAGCATGAGGACAAAATCTCATCACATGCCTCAAAAAGAGAATCTGCCACTCCTTGAAATGATCACGGCAAAGACAATTGAAGAAGCAAGCTTTGTCTTCATTCATCCTTACATGCACACCTTTGATTCACATAGTATCTAATTGCATCCTAGCCCTTCATTGTTCACTTAAATAACATACCACCTCCAAGCCATGCATGTGACCGAACCCTTGCACTCCAACCATTTAAACTTCCCTTCATCATTTCTCATCATAACAAGCTCGGCCTCAAATTTCATCTTTCTCCAAACACATATCAAAATCTCTAACATTCTTCACACTCCCTTTAACCTCAAGAGTTTCAAACAACCAAGTGATCATGGCCTCTTCCTCAAGAACCAAACGAAGAAAAGGGAAAGATCCCATGGTGGAGGAGAGCACCCCTGAATATGACCGATGGAGATTCAAATCTCGGTACCATCAGATGCAAATTGAATGGATGAATGAGAAGAAGATATATCCAGAAATTCCACTCTTGCTGCCGGATGATGGATGCCAAGAAATGAAGGACAAAATTCGAAAGAGGAGGTGGGAGGAACTCATATCACCAATCACCCGAATCAATGCTAATATCATAAGAGAGTTCTATGCCAATGTCTCAAGGCTTGACATGAGTGAGGCCCCAACATACAAGAGCTATGTGCGGGGAGTGGAAGTAGACTTTAGCTCAAGTGCAATCAAGAAAGTCTTGGGACTAAAATCAGTCCGCTTTAGTGAACCGGGATACCACCAAAGGGTAAATGGTGATCCGGATTATGATGGGATTGCTAGAGATATTTGTATGGAAAACTCAGAGTGGGAAGGAGATGACAAGAACAAATACAAGTATTTGAAGAGAGTTAACCTTACCCCGGAAGCAAAGGGATGGTATGAGTTGTTGAAAAGATCAATTCTGGGCACAGTAAACACCTCAGAAGTTAACAAGAATAGAGCTGTTATGTTGCATTGCATTATTGTGGGAGAAGAGGTAAAAGTTCATGAAATCCTGGCAAAAGACATTCAAAAGCTTGCTGAGAAGAACTCGGCCGGGTCATGGTTATATTATCCAAGTACCATTTGGAGGTTGTGTGCAAAGGCTAAAGTGCCAATGGAAGAGGAGAATCTAATGTGGTTAAGCCTAGGCATGCCTATAACCATTGAAAGAATGATGATGGCTCCTGAAGCACATCAAGGCCGAAGACTACATGGAAGAAGGCAAAGAGAAGAACCAATGGAGGGAGAAGAATTACAAGAGGAAGAAGAGCCACAAGAGGAGGAGGAACAACAGCACATTCCTCTACATAACAATCTGGACATGACTCAAATGCAGGAAGCAATTAGAAGATTATCACAACAGTACATGAGAATTCAAGAAAGGCAAGAGGAATACCATTCACTATACATGAAAAACCAACAAGAACAAGAAGAACGGGAGCTAAGAATGATGAACAAACAAAGTGAATTTGAGTCAAAATTCCTTGTGATGCAAGAAGAGCATGCTTTTCAATCTCATGAATCATTTGGAAAGTTAGAACAAATGCAAGCTGAAAATTTGAGGGCTCTCAAAGAGTTCACAACACTCCAAGATGCAAGATATGAAGTCCAAGCCGACTACAACATAAATAGTCAAATCAAGCTGAACTATATTGGAGAGCATCTGCACAACATAGATCCAGCTTTTCCAACTTTTGATGAATTCTTCAAAAGGAGAAGTGAGATAGAAGTAAGCAATGCAATGAAGCTTGAAGATAGAGTAGAGGAAGCAATGAATAGAGCTGGTTTCTGGCGGGATCAACAGACAACAGACATGGACACAGGGAACACCAGCAACCAGGTGTATGAAAGAAGAAAGAAGAAGCATGACAAATAAAAGGTGGACTTGCTCCTTGTTCATCACTACAAAGAAAAAAAAAACATGCATTATGTCTGTTTTAAGTGGTCCTTGCATCTTTAAGTAGTTATTATAATTAATAGTCTTTGCATCATGTTTGTTTCTCTTAAAATAAGTAAGCTAGTCTATGTGTATGCTTGTATGTTTACTTTCACTGAACAAAAAGCATGCTTTGTCCCCTGCATTTTCAATTCAATAAAAGAAATGTTTGAATGTGAAGTGAGATAGTTCTCTGTTAGATAGAAGTACAATAAAAGTAAGTGGTGGTATGTGTGTGTGATTGTATAATAGCTCACTTTTAGTGAATAAGAGAACTAGGATGTCTCCCTCTAAGTATAAAGTGGCCTACTGTCTATGAATCTCAATCAAATAAAAATCCTTGGTTAGAAAGAAAAACAAAAAGAAAGAAAAAAAGGGGAGAAAAAGAAATAGCCAAAGAGTGGCAGAACAAAAGAAAAACAAAAAGAAACAAAGCTGGACACCAATAGCTTGAACCTTAGAATATATGCCTGTGGGGTCTTTGTATTAGGATCTGCTTGGATTATTAAGCTCTTTGGAGTGCATCAACACTTGATGACTTGGGTTAACTAACCCGGGATCATCAGCTGAAAGTCCACTATCAAGAGCAACCTAACTACAAGGCATTTAGTAGCCCAAAGAGGTGCTGGGCATCAATGTTCTAAGAAGGAATGTGAGCCAAGTGTCTATAGTGAATAATGTGTCAAGTATAAAGAAAAGAAAATGAACTTGCTACACATGACACTCAAATAACGCTTATGAACAAAATAATAGCCAAGGATAAAGGAATAATGAGAGGTCATAGCAGTATGTTACTTGAAGCTTGAAGGAGACTTTCTAGGCTTAAGAGTCAATAAGAGGTGAGTGTTTACATATCCACATAAAACCCCATGAACTACCAATAACACTCTACTGGCATGAACATCCTCTTCCATTTCATTCTTTCTTCTCAATAAATCATTTCTTGCTTGGGGACAAGCAAGCTTTAAGTTTGGTGTTGTGATGACAAGTCATCTTAGCCTAGTTTCACTAGCCTTTTTCTTTTGTTTTCAATTGAATTATGCACTTTCTTGAGCCATAAGCAAGCCAATTGGGTAGATTTTCATGCTTCCTTTGATTTAATCAACCATGTATGAATTTATGCTATTTCATGAGGTTTTATGCTATAATTGTCACATATTATGAAAGAATGAATATCTCATGATTTTGAGCATAGCTTTGATGTGTTTGGTTAATTAATGATAGGTGAAGAAAGCTTGGAGAAAGGTTGAAGCAAGAAGGAATGGTTAGGAGGAAGAGAGGACAAAAAGTTTGAGCAAAAGTTTGCCTCAAACTTTAGCTCAAACTTTTGGAATAAGTGAAAATGAACCAGGGAGCAAAAAGCTGGACCAAAAGTTAGCCTCAAACTTTTGTGCAAACTTTTGGGCAAAAAGCTGGAGCAAAAGTTAGCCTCAAACTTTTTGGAAAACTTTTGGCATCACAAATCAACACCCTGGAGAGCAAAAGTTTGCGCCAACGTTTGCCTCAAACTTTTTGGCAAACGTTGGCGCATGAACAACACACCCTGGAGAGCAAAAGTTTGCGCCAACGTTTGCCTCTAACTTTTTGGCAAACGTTGGCGCCATGAGTGTGCAAGGGGAGGCCAACGTTGGAGCAAAAGTTTGACCCCAAACTTTTGCCCCAACGTTGATATCAGCAAAAGAGGGTGGCTGATGTGAAAAGTTTGAGTAAAAGTTTGCCTCAAACTTTTACTCAAACTTTTACTCAAGCTTTCATGATTCCAAACCCGGTTCAATTCGGTTCTTCTCCAAACTCCAAGAGCAATCAACCAAGGCCTCTATCAACCCAATTCCATCAAGAGCAAAGGCCCAATTGAAGGCTTGAAGACCATTTGAAGAAAGTGTATAAATAGCATAGGATTTAAGTTTTTAGGAGAGCTTTCCCTTTTAGTTTTCATAGAGAGTTTTCGGAGAGCTTTTGGGTGTGGAGTGAATTTTAATTTCTAAGTCTCGGGGAAGGAGAATTGAATTCCCTTCCTCTTAGTTTTCTTGCTTTCAATTTCAATTACACTTATCTTGGATCTTGGGTTGGAGAATTGAAGGAATTCTGTTTCATTCTCACCTTGGGATCTTGTTTAATTCTCTGCTTAATTGAATTTCAGTTTCGGTTAATTGCTTCTTCATCTACTTTCTTTGCAATTTACATTTCCTTTGCAATTGTTCTTGTTGGATCTAGGAAGGCATTGAGATCTAGACTTGGTTATCTAGTCTCTTGGGTCCTGAGATCTGAATTCCAATTTTACATCCTCTGTTTAATGCTTTTTCAATCTCATTTACATTTCTGTTTTTAGATCCGATTCAATCCAAGTTATCTTCTATTTCTCTGCTTGTTGAATTTTACTTTCCCTTGTTTAATTTCTGCAAATCCAATTTCCAATTCCCTTTACAATTCAAGCCATTTACATTTCTTGCAATTTAAGATTCTACAATTTACATTTCTTGCGTTCTAAGTTTCTACCATTTAATTTCTTGTTCTTTAAGATTCAGCACTTTAAATTTCAGCTCTCTTTACTTTCATGCAATTTACCCACTCCCTTTACTTTCTCTGCAATTTAAATTCTGCAAATCACAAATCTCTCAACCAAATCTTGATTCGCTTGACTAAATCAACCACTAAGCTAAAATTGCTCAATCCTTCAATCCCTGTGGGATCGACCTCACTCCGTGAGTTATTATTACTTGATGCGACCCAGTGCACTTGCCGGTTAGTTTTGGGTGTTTTGGAGAAATTCGTTTTTCCACAAAAATAACCCATCACCTGGTAGTGGCGCCAAAAACATGATGCCAATACCATGGTTCACAACTTCGTACAACTAACCAGCAAGTGCACTGGGTCGTCCAAGTAATACCTTACGTGAGTAAGGGTCGAATCCCACGGAGATTGTTGGTATGAAGCAAACTATGGTCACCTTGTAAATCTCAGTCAGGCGAATATAAAATAGTAATGGGGTTTCGAAAATAATTAATAAAATATGGATAGAAATACATATGTAAAGCTTTGGTGAGAATTTCAGATAAGCGAATAGAGATGCTTTCGTTCCTCTGAACCTCTGCTTTCCTGCTATCTTCATCCAATCAGTCTTACTCCTTTCCATGGCTGGCTTTATGTGATACATCACCACTGTCAATGGCTACTTTCGGTCTTCTCTCGGGAAAATGATCCAAATGCCCTGTCACGGCACGGCTAATCGTCTGGAGGCATCACCCTTGTCAATGGTTTCATCCTATCCTCTCAGTGAAAATGGTCAACGCACCCTGTCACGGCACGGCTATTCATCTGTCGGTTCTCGATCATGCTGGAATAGGATTTACTATCCTTTTGCGTCTGTCACTACGCCCAGCAATCGCGAGTTTGAAGCTCGTCACAGTCATTCAATCATTGAATCCTACTCGGAATACCACAGACAAGGTTTAGACTTTCCGGATTCTCTTGAATGCTGCCATCATTCTAGCTTATGCCACGAAGATCCCAATATCTCGGACTCGGTCCGCTGTATTGGTAATCTAAGAGATACTCGTTCAATCGAAGGTAGAACGGGAGGGGTTGTCAGGCACGCGTTCATAAGGAATGATGATGATTGTCACGTTCATCACATTCAGGTTGAAGTGTGAATGAATATCTTAGAAGTGGAATAAGATGAATGGAATAGAAAATAGTAGTACTTTGCATTAATCTTTGAGGAACAGCAGAGCTCCACACCTTAATCTATGGAGTGTAGAAACTCTACCGTTGAAAATACATAAGTGAAGAAGGTTCAGGCATGGCCGAGAGGCCAGCCCTCAAACGTGATCTAAGATAGCATACAACTGATCAAAAGATCTCAAATACAATAGTAAAATGTCCTATTTATAATAAACTAGCTACTAGGGTTTACAGAAGTAAGTAATTGATGTATAAATCCACTTCCGGGGCCCACTTGGTGTGCGCTTGGGCTGAGCTTGAAGTCTACACGTGGAGAGGTCATTCTTGGAGTTGAACGCCAGCTTTTGTGCCAGTTTGGGCGTTGAACTCCACTTTGCAGCTTGTTTCTGGCGCTGGACGCCAGAATTGGGCAGAGAGCTGGCGTTGAACGCCAGTTTGCGTCCTCTAAAATTGGGCAAAGTATGGACTATTATACATTTCTGGAAAGCCCTGGATATCTACTTTCCAACGCAATTGGAAGCGCACCATTTCGAGTTCTATAGCTCCAGAAAATCCACTTTGAGTGCAGGGAGGTCAGAATCCAACAGCATCAGCAGTCCTTCTTCAACCTCTGAATCTGATTTTTGCTCAAGTCCCTCAATTTCAGCCAGAAAATACCTGAAATCACAGAAAAATACACAAACTTATAGTAAAGTCTAGAAATGTGAATTTAACATAAAAACTAATGAAAATATCCCTAAAAGTAACTAGATCCTACTAAAAACATACTAAAAGCAATGCCAAAAAGCGTATAAATTATCCGCTCATCACAACACCAAACTTAAATTGTTTCTTGTCTCCAAGCAACTGAAAATCAATTAGGATAAAAAGAAGAGAATATACTATAAATTTCAAACTATCAATGAAACATAGCTCCAATCAAATGAGCGGGACTTATAGCTTTTTGCCTCTTGAATAGTTTTGGCATCTCACTTTATCCATTGAGGTTCAGAATGATTGGCATCTATAGGAACTCAGAGTTCAGATAGTGTTATTGATTCTCCTAGTTCAGTATGATGATTCTTGAACACAGCTATTTTATGAGTCTTGGCCGTGGCCCTAAGCACTTTGTTTTCCAGTATTACCACCGGATACATAAATGCCACAGACACATAATTGGGTGAACCTTTTTCAGATTGTGACTCAGCTTTGCTAAAGTCCCCAATTAGAGGAGTCCAGGGTTCTTAAGCACACTCTTTTTTTGCTTTGAACCTTGAATTTAATCGCTCAGTCTCAAGTTTTCACTTGACACCTACACGCCACAAGCACATGGTTAGGGACAGCTTGGTTTAGCCGCTTAGACCAGGATTTTATTCCTTTAGGCCCTCCTATCCACTGATGCTCAAAGCCTTGGGATCCTTTTTTATTTTCCCGTGCCTTTTGGTTTTAAAGGTTATTGGCTTTTTGCTCTTGCCTCTTGGTTTTAAGAGCTTTTGGCTTTTTCTGCTTGCTTTTTTTTTCTTTTTCTTTCTTTTTTTTTCGCCTATTTTTTTTTCTCTGCAAGCTTTGTTCTTTGCTGCTTTTTCTTGCTTCAAGAATCATTTTTATGATTTTTTAGATTATCAAATAACATGTCTCCTTGTCATCATTCTTTCAAGAGCCAACATATTTAACATTCTTAAACAACAACTTCAAAAGACATATGCACTGTTCAAGCATTCATTCAGAAAATAAGAAGCATTGTCACCACATCAATATAATTAAGCTAAGTTCAAGGATAAATTCAAAACTTATGTACTTCTTGTTCTTTTGAATTAAAACATTTTTCATTTAAGAGAGGTGATGGATTCATAGGACATTCATAACTTTAAGACATATTTACTAACTACTAATGATCATGTAATGAAGACACAAACATAGATAAGCACATAACATAGAAAATGAAAAACAGAAGAAATAAAAACAAGGAATGAATCCACCTTAGTGATGGTGGTGTTTCCTTCTTGAGGAACCAATGATGTCCTTGAGCTCTTCTATGTCTCTTCCTTGTCTTTGTTGCTCCTCCCTCATTGCTTTTTGATCTTCTCTTATTTCATGGAGCATGATGGAGTGCTCTTGATGTTCCACCCTTAATTGTCCCATGTTAGCACTTAATTCTCCTAAGGAGGTGTTGATTTTCTCCCAATAGTTTTGTGGAGGAAAATGCATTTGAGGCATCTCCGGGATCTCATGGTGATGAGCTTCCTGCGCCTCTTGAGCTCCATGAATGGGCTCTCTTGCTCGTTCCATTTTTTTCTTAGTAATGGGCTTCTCTTCCTTAATAGGAATGTCTCCTTCTATGAAAGCTCCAGCTGAGTAACATAGATGGCAGATAAGATGAGGAAAAGCTAGCCTTGCCATGGAGGATGAATTTTTGGCTATTTTGTAGAGTTCATTAAAGATGACTTCATGAACTTCTATTTCCTCTCCAATCATGATGCTATGAATCATGATGGCCCGATCCACAGTAACTTCAGATCGGTTGCTAGTGAGAATGATTGAGCATTGAATGAACTCCAACCATCCTCTAGCCACAGGCTTGAGGTCCAATCTTCTTAGTTGAACCGGCTTGCCTTTGGAGTCAATCTTCCATTGAGCTCCTTCCACACATATGTCCATAAGGACTTGGTCCAACCTTTGATTAAAGTTGACCCTTCTAGTGTAGGGGCGTTCATCTCCTTGCATCATGGGCAAGTTGAACGCCAACCTCACATTCTCTGGACTAAAATCTAAGTATTTCCCCCGAACCATTGTAACGTAGTTCTTTGGATCCGGGTTCTTACTTTGATCATGGTTCTTGGTGATCCATGCATTGGCATAGAACTCTTGAACCATTAGGATGCCGACTTGTTGGATGGGATTTGTTAGAACTTCCCAACCTCTTCTTTGAATTTCATGTCGGATCTCCGGATACTCATTTCTTTTGAGTTTGAAAGGGACCTCGGGGATCACCTTCTTCTTGGCCACAACATCATAGAAGTGGTCTTGATGGGCTTTGGAGATGAACCTTTCCATCTCCCATGACTCGGAGGTGGAAGCTTTTGTCTTCCCTTTCCCCTTTCTAGAGGATTCTCCGGTCTTAGGTGCCATCAATGGTAATGGAAAAACAAAAAGCTTATGCTTTTACCAAACCAAATTTAGAATTTTGCTCGCCCTCGAGCAATAAAAGAAAGAATAGAGGAAGAAGAAGAAGAAAATATAGAGAAGAGGGGTGAAGTGTGTTTCGGCCAAGTAGAGAGGAGAGGGTTGTGTTGTGTGAAAATGAGGAAGAATGGAGGGCTATATATAGGGGAGGGAGGGGAGTTAAGGTTCGACTATTTAGGGTGGGTTTGGGTGGGAAATTGGTTTTGAATTTTGAAGGTAGGTGGAGTTTATGAGGTAGGTTTATGGGGAAGAGTGGATGGATGTGAGTGGTGAAGAGGTGATGGGGAAGAGAGATTGAGGTGATTGGTGAAGGGTTTTTTTTTTGGGGAAGGGTGTTTATGGGATTGTGTGAAAGAGAGGTGAGAAGAAGTGAGTGGAGGTAGGTGGGGATCCTGTGGGGTCCACAGATCCTGAGATGATCCTGTGGGGTCCACAGATCCTGAGGTGTTCAAGGATTTACAGCTTTGCACCAAATTAGGCATGCAAAATGCCCTTGCACGCAACTCTGGGCGTTCAGCGCCAGGTTGGTGCCCATTTTAGGTGTTCAACGCCCATTTACTGGCCATTTTTGGCGTTGAACGCCAGAACCATGCTTGTTCTGGGCGTTCAGCGCCCAGATACTGCCCATTTTGGGCGTTCAGCGCCAGAACCATGCTCTGTTCTGGCGTTGAATGCCAGACAAATGCTTCCTCCAGGGTGTGATTTTTCTTCTGCTGTTTTTGATTCCGTTTTTAATTTTTTTGTTTATTTTGTGACTCCACATGATCATGAACCTATAAAGACATATAACTAAGAAAAATATAGTTAGATAAATAAAAATTGGGTTGCCTCCTAACAAGCTCTTCTTTAATGTCAATAGCTTGATAGTAGGCTCTCATGGAGCCTCACAGATGTTCAGAGCATTGTTGAGACTCTCCAACACCAAACTTAGAGTTTGGATATGGGAGTTCAACACCAAACTTAGAGTTTGGTTGTGGCCTCCCAACACCAAACTTAGAGTTTGACTGTGGGGGCTTTGGTTGACTCTGCTTTGAGAGAAGCTTTTTCTGCTTTCTCTCCATGGATGCAGAGAGAGATCCTTGAGTTGTAAACACAAGGTTGTCCTCATTCAATTGAAGGATTAATTCTCCTCTGTCCACCTCAATCACAGCTCTTGCTGTGGCTAGGAAAGGTCTTCCTAGGATGATGGATTCATCCTCTTCCTTTCCAGTATCCAGGACTATGAAATCAGCAGGGATGTAAAGGCCTTCAACCTTTACTAACACGTCCTCTACTTATCCATAAGCCTGTTTTCTTGAATTATCTGCCATCTCTAATGAGATTTTAGCAGCTTGCACCCCATAGATTCCCAGTTTCCCTATTACAGAGAGGGGCATGAGGTTTATCCCTGAACCAAGGTCACATAGAGCCTTAAAGATCATGGTGCCTATGGTACAAGGTATTATGAACTTTCCAGGATCCTGTCTTTTCTGAGGCAATGTCAGTTGATCCAGATCACTTAGTTCATTGGTGAACAAGGGAGGTTCATCTTCCCAAGTCTCAATACCAAATAATTTGGCATTCAGCTTCATGATTGCACCAAGAAACTTGGCAGTTTGCTCTTCAGTAACATCCTCATTCTCTTCAGAAGAGGAATACTCATCAGAGCTCATGAAGGGCATAAGGAGGTTCAATGGAATCTCTATGGTCTCTAGATGAGCCTCAGAGTCCTTTGGTTCCTCAGAGGGAAGCTCCTTATTGATCACTGGACGTCCCAGGAGGTCTTCCTCCTTGGGATTCACGTCCTCTCCTTCCCTTACAGGTTCGGCCATGGTGCTTATGTCAATGGCCTTGCACTCTCCTTTTGGATTCTCTTCTGTATTGCTTGGGAGAGTACTATGAGGGATTTCAGTGATCCTTTTACTCAGCTGGCCCACTTGTGCTTCCAAATTTCTAATAGAAGACCTTGTTTCATTCATGAAACTTGTAGTGGCCTTGGATAGATCAGAGACTAAGTTTGCTAAATTAAAAGTATTTTATTCAGAGTTCTCTGTCTGTTGCTGAGTGGATGATGGAAAGGGTTTATTATTGTTAAACCTGTTTCTTCCACCATTATTAAAGCCTTGTTGAGGCTTTTGATCCTTCCATGAGAAATTTGGATGATTTCTCCATGATGAGTTATACGTATTTCCATAAGGTTCACCTAAGTAATTCACCTCTGCTATTGCAGGGTTCTCAGGATCATAAGCTTCTTCTTCAGGAGAAGCCTCTTGAGTACTGTTGGATGCAGCATGCATTCCATTCAGACTCTGAGAAATCATATTGACTTGCTGAGTCAATATTTTGTTCTGAGCCAATATGGCATTCAGAGTATCAACTTCAAGAACTCCCTTCTTCATAGGCGTCCCATTACTCACAGGATTCCTCTCAGAAGTGTACATGAACTGGTTATTAGCAACCATGTCAATGAGTTCTTGAGCTTCTGCAGGCGTTTTCTTTAGGTGAATGGATCCACCTGCAGAAGTATCCAATGACATCTTTGATAGCTCAGATAAACCATCATAGAAGATATCCAGGATGGTCCATTCTAAAAGCATGTCAGAAGGACACTTTTTGGTCAGCTGCTTGTATCTTTCCCAAGCTTCATAGAGGGATTCACCTTCTTTCTGTCTGAAGGTTTGAACATCCACTCTAAGCTTGCTCAGCTTTTGAGAAGGAAAGAATTTGGCTAAGAAAGCCATGACCAGCTTAACCCAAGAGTTCAGGCTGTCTCTGGGTTGAGAGTCCAACCAGATTCTAGCTCTGTCTCTTACAGCAAATGGGAAAAGCATGAGCCTGTAGACTTCAGGATCTACTCCATTAGTCTTAACAGTATCACAGATCTGCAAGAATTCAGTTAAGAACTGAAAAGGATCTTTAGATGGAAGTCCATGAAACTTGCAATTCTGCTGCATCAGAGAAACTAATTGAGGTTTCAGCTCAGAGTTGTTTGCTCCAATGGCAGGAATGGAGATGCTTCTTCCATGTAAATTGGAATTAGGTGCAGTAAAGTCACCAAGCATTCTCCTTGCATTATTATTATTTTCGGCTGCCATCTCTTCTTCCTGTTCGAAAATTTCTGAAAGGTTATCTCTGGATTGTTGTATTTTAGCTTCTCTTAGTTTCCTTTTCAGAGTCCGTTCAGGTTCTGGATCTGCTTCCACAAGAATGTTCTTGTCCTTGCTCCTGCTCATATGACAAAGAAGAGGGCACAGAAAAATAATAATAATAGGGATCCTTTTTACCACAGTATAGAGGTTCCCTTATGTGAGTAGAAGAAAAGAAGAAGAAATTCGAACACATATAGAATAGGGGGTTCGAATTTAGTGAGTGATGTGAGGAAGAGATGTTAGTAGATAAATAAATAAATAGAATAAGATGAGAGAGAGAGAGAGAGGATTTTCGAAAATAATTTTTTTGAAAAAGAGTTAGTTGATTTTTGAAAATAGTTTTTGAAAAAGGTTAGTGGTTTTACGAAAATTAAAATGAAAAAATTAAAATTTTAGTTAATTAAAAAGAAATTTTTGAAAAAGGGGGAAGATATTTTCGAAAATTAGAGAGAGAGAGTTAGTTAGGTGGTTTTGAAAAAGATAAGAAACAAACAAAAAGTTAGTTAGTTAGTTGAAACAAAAAATTTTTTTTTTAAAAAAGATAAGAAGTTAGGAAGTTAGAAGAGATATTTTGAAATCAATTTTTTTTTTTTTTGAAAAAGGTAAGATAAGAAGACATTTTTGAAAAAATATGATTGAAATTAGTTTTTGAAAAAAGATTTGATTTTTGAAATCTCAATTAATGACTTGATTCACAAGAAATCACAAGATATGATTCTAGAACTTAAAGTTTGAATCTTTCTTAACAAGCAAGTAACAAACTTGAAATTTTTGAATCAAAACATTAATTGGTGATGTTATTTTCGAAAATTTGATATAAAAATAAGAAAAATATTTTTGAAAAATGTTTTTAGAATTTTCGAAAATAACTAATAAAGTTGAAAAAGATTTGATTTTTGAAAAAGATTTTGAAAAAGATAAGATTTTTAAATTGAAAATTTGATTTGACTCATAAAAACAACTAGATTTTAAAAATTTTTGAAAAAGTCAAATCTAATTTTCGAATTTATGAGAGAGAAAAAGGGACAGATATTTTTTTTATTTTTGAATTTTTAATGAAGAGAGAGAAAAACAAGAAAAATGATGCAATGCATGAAAGTTATGGATCAAAACAATGAATGCATGCAAGGATGCTATGAATGTCAAAATGAACACCAAGAACACTACGAAGATCATGATGAACATCAAGAACACATTTTTGAAAAATTTTTAATGCAAAGAAAACATGCAAGACACCAAACTTAGAATTCTTTAATGCTTAGACACTAAGAATCCAAGAATGCATATGAAAAACAAGAAAAGACACAAAACATGCAAATGCAAAGATCAAACAAGAAGATTTACCAAGAACAACTTGAAGATCATGAAGAACACTATGAATGCATGATTTTTTCGAAAAATGCAAGATGCACATGCAATTGACACCAAACTTATAACATGACTCAAGACTCAAACAAGAACACAAAATATTTTTGATTTTAATGATTTTCTAATTTTTTTTGTATTTTTTTTCGAAAATTATTTGAAAAACAAAAATAAAGTGTGATTCACAATTCGTGCACCAAGTTTTTGAACTTGGTGCGCAGAAATTGTGATTACACTTTAATTATGTAAAATTCATCGCTCTTTCTTTCCCTGGTAGTGGCGCCAAAAACATGATGCCAATACCATGGTTCACAACTTCGTACAACTAACCAGCAAGTGCACTGGGTCGTCCAAGTAATACCTTACGTGAGTAAGGGTCGAATCCCACGGAGATTGTTGGTATGAAGCAAACTATGGTCACCTTGTAAATCTGAGTCAGGCGAATATAAAATAGTAATGGGGTTTCGAAAATAATTAATAAAATAGGGATAGAAATACATATGTAAAGCTTTGGTGAGAATTTCAGATAAGCGAATAGAGATGCTTTCGTTCCTCTGAACCTCTGCTTTCCTGCTATCTTCATCCAATCAGTCTTACTCCTTTCCATGGCTGGCTTTATGTGATACATCACCACTGTCAATGGCTACTTTCGGTCTTCTCTCGGGAAAATGATCCAAATGCCCTGTCACGGCACGGCTAATCGTCTGGAGGCATCACCCTTGTCAATGGTTTCATCCTATCCTCTCAGTGAAAATGGTCAACGCACCCTGTCACGGCACGGCTATTCATCTGTCGGTTCTCGATCATGCTGGAATAGGATTTACTATCCTTTTGCGTCTGTCACTACGCCCAGCAATCGCGAGTTTGAAGCTCGTCACAGTCATTCAATCATTGAATCCTACTCGGAATACCACAGACAAGGTTTAGACTTTCCGGATTCTCTTGAATGCCGCCATCATTCTAGCTTATGCCACGAAGATCCCAATATCTCGGACTCGGTCCGCTGTATTGGTAATCTAAGAGATACTCGTTCAATCGAAGGTAGAACGGGAGTGGTTGTCAGGCACGCGTTCATAGGGAATGATGATGATTGTCACGTTCATCACATTCAGGTTGAAGTGCGAATGAATATCTTAGAAGTGGAATAAGATGAATGGAATAGAAAACAGTAGTACTTTGCATTAATCTTTGAGGAACAGCAGAGCTCTACACCTTAATCTATGGAGTGTAGAAACTCTACCGTTGAAAATACATAAGTGAAGAAGGTTCAGGCATGGCCGAGAGGCCAGCCCTCAAACGTGATCTAAGATAGCATACAACTGATCAAAAGATCTCAAATACAATAGTAAAATGTACTATTTATAATAAACTAGCTACTAGGGTTTACAGAAGTAAGTAATTGATGTATAAATCAACTTCTGGGGCCCACTTGGTGTGTGCTTGGGCTGAGCTTGAAGTCTACACGTGGAGAGGTCATTCTTGGAGTTGAACGCCAGCTTTTGTGCCAGTTTGGGCGTTGAACTCCACTTTGCAGCTTGTTTCTGGCGCTGGACGCCAGAATTGGGCAGAGAGCTGGCGTTGAACGCCAGTTTGTGTCATCTAAACTTGGGCAAAGTATGGACTATTATACATTGCTGGAAATCCCTGAATGTCTACTTTCCAACGCAATTGGAAGCGCGCCATTTCAATTTATGTAGCTCCAGAAAATCCACTTTGAGTGCAGGGAGGTCAGAATCCAACAACATCAGCAGTCCTTCTTCAACCTCTGAATCTGATTTTTGCTCAAGTCCCTCAATTTCAGCCAGAAAATACCTGAAATCACAGAAAAACACACAAACTCATAGTAAAGTCCAGAAATGTGAATTTAACATAAAAACTAATGAAAATATCCCTAAAAGTAACTAGATCCTACTAAAAACATACTAAAAGCAATGCCAAAAAGCGTATAAATTATCCGCTCATCACAAATCAAGGCTCATTTTGATTGATACTTCAAGAGTTGAATACAAAGGTGGGAATAGTGCTCAAATAGATGGGTCTAGGAGGATTGTTGGGCATTTCATAGAGAATTCATCTTGTTCACCACCCGGACGGATTAATAATGATGATCAACTTCAAGACGGGTGTGAAAATAAAGTGTGGGATTCCGGATTACAAGAAGAGGATCAACTTTGGGAGCCCCAAGCTTGTGAAGAACTCCATCAAGACTTGGCTCAATCCATGAAGAATCTTGGGGCACAATGGAGAACCAAGCATTGGTGGGAGTTCCAAGATGAATACAAGCACAAGCCACCTTGATGAGGAGCTCCCCATAAGTCCAACTTAAGGACAATAAACAAAAGTGCTAGGTGGGAGACAACCCACCATGGTAAAATCCTTTCATTTTCTCTTTTGTATATATTGGTAGAATTAGTTTAATTTCATGTTTTGTTTAGTTAGTTGAGTATGTTTGGTAGTTTAAGTATGTTAAATAAGGTTTTATGGTGTTTTGGTAGCTGTTTGGAGGTTTGGAATGCTTGGATTGGTGCAAAAACATAGAAAAAATTTTTGAAAAACAGAGCACCATCCATGTGTACGCGTACATGGCACGTACGCGCACTTCCAGCATTTTCGACCATCCATGCGCGCGCGTGCGCCATGCGTGCGTACGCGCGGATTGAGAAGTTCCAACCTCCATACATTTTCCAGAGAGTTGTGCCTGCGCCGCGCCAACGTTGTGCCTCTGGCACAAACCCCACTTGCGCACACGCGCACATGACGCGTACGCGCCACTGTCGAAATAAGCCAACGACGCGCGCGGGCCATGTGTGCGTACGCGCGGATTTCTTTCTCCCATCCACTTTTCTTTTCTTCTCCTCTTTCCAATTCTTTCCTTCTCCTTTCTTCTTCCCTTCTCCTACCCCTCATCCAACACTTCCAAACACCATAGATAACCATTTATTTTAGTTAGTTAATTAGTTAGTTGGTTAGTTAATTAGTTAGTTTTAGTTTAGCTTTCATTTTATTTTCTCTCTTTTCATTATACGTGTTGGATTATTGACTTTGTTTATTATACGTTGCTGCCCTTGTTGCCTAAATGCTAATTTAGCATTAATGTTTTTAGATAATCTTTGTTGGATTCTATGATTGAGGTTATATTTTGCTACTTGGTTTTGAGTTTTTCATGCTTACCTTTTGAAAACTACCAAGTGATGAGAATTGCCTTCGAACTTGTAATTCCTTTGAATTGCATGATTTGGCCACCATGTGATTTGAACCGTATTCTTTGATTAGGCAATCTCTTGATGGATGATGTTGAGCATTTACCTTAATGCATTGTATTTCATGATTATATCCATCCATATGTTTGACTTGAATGCTTTCATGCTTCTCTAATGCTTGTCTTACCTTACAAGCTTACTTAAAGCATCTCAAGCATACTAGGATAAGTGACGTGCATGCTTCTTTTGTGACATAGCTCTTTATGCTAATGTGTATTCTAAACCGCGCAATTTAGAATTCACACACCTAATATTTCTTAATGTCACACTAATTCACTCACTCAATTCTAGTGATTTACCTCATTCCAACAATGTATGCTTCCTTGTTTTTATATCTTCTCATCTTATGGTGTTGTATTTTTGTTTTTCATGATAAATGCACCACAAGCAAACATGGAAGCAAGACTAAGAACACGCAGCAATCCAGAGACTCGCCGTACCCCCTTGCTCATCTTTGAGTGCACCGAGGACGGTGCAAACTTTTAAGTATGGGGAGGTCGTCCGACCGGTCGGCGATTTTGGGTGACAAATTTCTAATCCCAACACTTTTGCATTTCATTTTAGGTTCTTAGGATTTTTACTTTCATTTTCTTATTTTTGCATATGTATACACAATAAGCTTAGTCAAAATAATGAAATTTTTCAAATAATGAAATTTTTCAAGATTTCTATCTATAGGGCATCTCAATTGATTTGAGTGAAAACTTTTCATAGAACTTGCTTGAATTATATATATTGTGGATCATGTTTTTGAGCTAAGAACATAAGCAAATGAGACTTGAGCCTAATAGCGTGGTTACATCTTATAACCATTTATTTTTCCTTCTTGTGTGCATTATTCTCTTTCTATGATTGTAATCTTTGATTTGTTTGATCCTTTATGTCCATTATTTTGTGTATTCATGCATTTATATGATTGAGGCCATCATTTCATTAGCTCACTTACCCAAATGGCCTTACCTTTTATCTTCCTTTGTTAGCTAAATTTGAGCCTACGCTTAACCCACTTATTCTTTAATTTAGCACATTACTAGCCTTAAAGCGAAAAATAATAATTGTCCTTATTTGGATCTTTGATTAGCTTAGGCTAGTGTGTGTGAGTATCATTCAAGTGTGGGAACCTTTGGACATTGGGTGAATAAAAGGGTAGTTTTGTAATGTTATTGGAAATATTGGGAATTGGGTACATACTCATGTATTGATCAAATGTAAAACCTTATGCATTGAGGTTCTTGTATATAAAAAGAAAAAAAATAAGAAAAACAAAAGAAAAAGAAAAGAAAAATAATATGGAAAAGAAAAAAAATAGAAAAAGAAAAAAAAGAAGAAAAAAAATATAATAAAAAGGGGATAAAATGCCCCAAAGCAAGGTCCAATAAAATCAATGCATAAGTGTTGCGAAATGAAAAAGAAAATGCATGAGTATGTGAAAAAGTGAAGAATGGGTAGTTAGGTTAGAACTTAATTGTATAGGATGTCATAGGTTAGGTGGGAAGTCTAAGCTTATCAAAGATTCAAACTTCAAGCTCACTTGACCATATATGCATCCTACCTTGACCCTAACCCCATTACAACCTAAAGAAAAGACCTCATGATACTTGTATGCATGCATGAAATGTATGTCGATTGTTAGAAGAAAAACAAATCTTGGACAGCATGATTAGGGGAGAATTGAGAGAATCGACCCTAAACACTTGAGCGAATAGAGTGCAAACACTACCGGTGAGGGTTTGATGCTCAATTACATGTTTTCACCTATGATCATCTCTTTTCATGCAAGTTTGTAAAAATATTTAATAACTCAATTCAATTGTGGATTAGGCTTGCTAGTCCTTAGCCCTTGTGCATATATACTTGGGAATTGATTTATTTTGACCAAGCAATTGCATTTATTTAGATAGTTGCATATAGGTAGATTGCATTTAATTAGTTTCCATTGAATAAATGCCATGCCCTTTGCTTCATTCTTGGTTTAAGCATGAGGACATGCTTGGTTTAAGTGTGGGGAGGTTGATAAACCCCGTTTTGACGGTTTATCCTGTATTGATTTTAAGAGATTTTATCACTTTTTACCCACATTTATTCAATGAAATAGCATGGTTTTGTGATTGTCTCCTTATTTGTGCTTAGATATGAAAATATGCTTTTAGACCCTTAATTTGATGGTTTTAATCTCCCTTTGATTCCACTAGATGCCTTGATATGTTTGTTAGTGATTTCAGATTGAAAAGGGCTAGGAATGGATCAAAGGAGTGAAGAGGAAAGCATGCAAAGTGGAGAAATCATGAAAAGTCAAAGAAGTTGAACTCGCCCATGGACGCGCACGCGCACCTGCAAATCACCCCATGGACGCGTACGCATGTTGTGCGTGTACGCGTCGGTGCTGGTTTATGATTTTTTAATGAAAACGTGACCAACGAATTCTCAAGGGTTGTGGGGCCCAATCCCAACCAACTTTGGCGCCAAAGATGCTATTTAAAGCCAAGGATTGAAGAGCAAGGGGGATTCCAATCATACACACTCATTAGGATTAGTTTAGAGTTAGTTTCTAGAGAGAGAAGCTCTCTCTTCTCTCTAGAATTAGGATTAGGATTAGGTTTAGTTCTTAGATCTAGGTTTTAATCTTTGCTTTTCTCCACTTCTATCTCTCAATTCTTTGTTGCTACATTCATCTTCTTCTATTCTTTTGTTATAATTTTCTTTATGTTGTTCTTATATTTTGTTGTAGATCTAGTATTGTTCCTTCTACATTCTTCCAATTCAATAAGAGGTAACTCATAATAATTGTTCTTCTTTACTTTTCTATTGTTGATCTCTTGCCTTTGTAGTTGTAGATTCCTTTAATTCTTGCAATTAATAATGTTTACTTCTATTGCACTCTATGTGTTTGTTGAAATGCCTCTTCTAGATATAGTGTAGATTTTGTTCCGCTTGGCCTAGGTAGAGTAATTAGTGACACTTGAGTTATCTAATCCCTTTGTTGATTGATAATTGGAGAGATTGCTAATTGGTTTGGAGTGCACTAAAGCTAGTCTTTCCTTGGGAGTTGGCTAGGACTTGTGGCTCAAGTCAATTCATCCACTTGACTTTCCTTTAATTAGTAAGGGTTAACTAAGTGGTAGCAACGAACAATTCTCATCGCAATTGAGAAGGATAACTAGGATAGGACTTCTAATTTTCATACCTTGCCAAGAGCCTTTTATAGTTGTTAGTTTATTTTTATTGCCATTTACTTTTCATGCTTCTTATCCAAAACCCCAAAATAACTCATAACCAATAACAAGACACTTTATTGTAATTCCTAGGGAGAACGACCCGAGGTTTGAATACTTCGGTTATTAATTTTAGGGGTTTGTTTTAGTGACAAACAACTTTTTGTATGAAAGGATTAGTGATTGGTTTAGAAACTATACTTGCAACGAGAATTCATTTGTGAAATTCTATACCATCAAAAATCCGTTCATCATGTATCCGGTGGTAATACTGGAAAACAAAGTGATTAGGGCCACGGCCAAGACTCATAAAGAAGCTGTGTTCAAGAAGCATCATACTGAACTAGGAGAGTCAATAACACTATCTGAACTCTAAATTCCTATAGAAGCCAATCATTCTGAATTTCAATGGATAAAGTGAGATGCCAGAACTATTCAAGAGGCAAAAAGCTATAAGTCCCGCTCATTTGATTGGAGCTATGTTTCATTGATAGTTTGGAATTTATAGTATATTCTCTTCTTTTTATCCTATTTGATTTTTAGTTGCTTGGGGACAAGCAACAATTTAAGTTTGGTGTTGTGATGAGCGGATAATTTATACGCTTTTTGGCATTGTTTTTAGTATGTTTTTAGTAGAATCTAGTTACTTTTAGGGATGTTTTCATTAGTTTTTATGTTAAATTCACATTTCTGGACTTTACTATGAGTTTGTGTGTTTTTCTGTGATTTCAGGTATTTTCTGGCTGAAATTGAGGGACTTGAGCAAAAATCAGATTCAGAGGTTGAAGAAGGACTGCTGATGCTGTTGGATTCTGACCTCCCTGCACTCAAAATGGATTTTCTGGAGCTACAGAACTCAAAATAGCGCGCTTTCAATTGCGTTGGAAAGTAAACATCCAGGGCTTTCCAGAAATATATAATAGTCCATACTTTGCTCAAGTTTAGATGACGCAAACTGGCGTTCAATGCCAGTTCTCTGCCCAATTCTGGCGTCCAGCGCCAGAAACAAGTTGCAAAGTGGAGATCAACGCCCAAACTGGCACAAAAGCTGGCGTTCAACTCCAAGAATGACCTCTCCACGTGTAGACTTCAAGCTCAGCCCAAGAACACACCAAGTGGGCCCCGGAAGTGGATTTATGCATCAATTACTTACTTCTGTAAACCCTAGTAGCTAGTTTATTATAAATAGGACCTTTTACTATTGTATTAGACACCTTTGGAAACATCTTTGGATTATCTTTTGATCTTTGGATCATCTTTGGACGCCTGGTTCTTAGATCAGAGGGGCTGGCCATTCGGCCATGCCTGGACCTTTCACTTATGTATTTTCAAACTGTAGAGTTTCTGCACTCCATAGATTGAGGTGTGGAGCTCTGCTGTTCCTCAAAGATTAATGCAAAGTACTCATGTTGTGAATTGTTGTTCGAAATTGATTCCCTGGCAATGGCACCAAAAACGGATGCACAGAACCATGGTCTAAACATATCTTCACAACTTCGCATAACTAACCAGCAAGTGCACTGGGTCGTCCAAGTAATACCTTACATGAATAAGGGAATCCCACGGAGATTGTTGGTATGAAGCAAGCTATGGTCACCTTGTAAATCTCAGTCAGGCAGATATAAAATAGTTATGGAGTTTTCGAAAATAATATAATAAAATAAGGATAGAAACACTTATGTAATTCATTGGTGAGAATTTCAGATAAGCGTGTAGAGATGCTTTCGTTCCTCTGAATCTGTGCTTTCCTGCTGTCTTCATCCAATCAGTCTTACTCCTTTCCATGGCTGGCTTTATGGAAGGGCATCACCGTTGTCAATGGCTACATCCCCTCCTCTTGTGAAAATGGTCCAAATGCTCTGTCACAGCACGGCTAATCATCTGAGGTTCCCGATCATGCTGGAATAGGATTCACCCTCCTTTTGCGTCTGTCACTACGCCCAGCAATCGCGAGTTTGAAGCTCGTCAGAGTCATTCAATCCCAGAATCCTACTCGGAATACCACAGACAAGGTTTAGACTTTCCGGATTCTCATGAATGCCGCCATCAATCTAGCTTACACCACGAAGATTCTGGTTAAGAGATCTAAGAGATACTCATTCAATCTAAGGTAGAACGGAAGTGGTTGTCAGGCACACGTTCATAGGGAATGATGATGATTGTCACATTCATCACATTCAGTTTGAATTGCGAATGAATGTCTTAGAAGCGAAATAAGATGAATTGAATAGAAAAACAGTAGTACTTTGCATTAATCTTTGAGGAACAGCAGAGCTCCACACCTTAATCTATGGAGTGCAGAAACTCTACCGTTTGAAAATACATAAGTGAAAGGTCCACGCATGGCCGAATGGCCAGCCCCTCTGATCTAAGAACCAGGCGTCCAAAGATAATCCAAAGATCAAAAGATAATCCAAAGATGATTCCAAAGATCTCTAATACAATAGTAAAAAGTCCTATTTATAATAAACTAGCTACTAGGGTTTACAAAAGTAAGTAATTGATGAATAAATCCACTTCCAGGGCCCACTTGGTGTGTGCTTGGGCTGAGCTTGAGTGTTGCACGTGTAGAGGTCCTTCTTGGAGTTGAACGCCAGCTTTTGTGCCAGTTTGGGCATTGAACTCCACTTTGCAACTTGTTTCTGGCGCTGGACGCCAGAATTGGGCAGAGAACTGGCGTTGAACGCCAGTTTGCATCGTCTAAACTTGGGCAAAGTATCAACTATTATATATTTCTGAAAAGCCCTAGATGTCTACTTTCCAACGCAATTAGAAGCGCCCCATTTTGATTTTTGTAGCTCCAGAAAATCCATTTTGAGTGTAGGGAGGTCAGAATCCAACAGCATCAGCAGTCCTTCTTCAACCTCTGAATCTGATTTTTGCTCAAGTCCCTCAATTTCAGCCAGAAAATACCTGAAATCACAGAAAAACACACAAACTCATAGTAAAGTTCAGAAATGTGAATTTAACATAAAAACTAATGAAAACATCCCTAAAATAACTAGATTCTACTAAAAACATACTAAAAACAATGCCAAAAAGCGTATAAATTATCCGCTCATCAATAACCAACAGATGAGACTCATCAGCCATAGGACATGCATACATCATGTGCATATTGTTTTCTTTGCTTGTTTGTGCATTAATTAGGATTGCCTAAGTGAATTTATTATGTTAATTGTTATACTTGCTATCTGTATTACTTGTAATCTACTTGTGTTTGTCATTGTCTACTTGTTTGTCTGTGCAAATTCATCGGAGACGGAGGGACGGAGAAAAGGTGGAAAGATTTAGTGTTCAAGTTAAGTTTTAGTTAGGTTTAGGAATTCTTAGAAAACCACCCGTTTATGGTTTCTATGTTAGTTCTTAAGCTTTATATCTGAGTGTTGGCATTCTATGATTGCCTCTGGCATTCCCAAGACCTTATGTCTTATGTACATGGCACCTTTACCATGCTGAGAATTCCCGGTTCTCATTCTATACGATATTGTTGTTTTTCATATGCAAGTCGAGAGGCTCCTCGCTAGGCGTCTGGAGTTCTGCAGCGAAGTAGACTTTGGGACTTTGTTTTGATGTATAGTTTATCTATATATATGTACTTAACTCTCCAAACAACTTGTTTTATTTTGTTCCTCTTAGAGGATTATGGAGAACTACGGTTTTATGCTTGTATTTTGGACATCGGGTTATGTATATATGCATGTAAATATTCTCCAGCCAGCCTTAGCTTCGCAGGCTGAGTTAGGAGCTTGTTATACTGTACTTTTGGCCATCTATTCCTACTTTCTGTTTACTTATGCTTAATAACCATAGCTTTCTTCGTACGCAAGTAATCCTTATTCTTGAGCGTTGCGCTTTTTATTTTGCAATTTTTGTTTTACCTGTTTTTCAAGGCTCCTCGTATATTATATTCTTTCTACTATTATATGTATATATTTTATTTTAGATGTCATAATACCACACCACCTCTGTTTTACGACTTAAGCATAAAGCTCTGTGTGGTAGGATGTTACAACTAGCAGCCTATTATACTTATTTTTTCTATAGGTAGAATCAAAGGCTAGAACATCACCAAAATATTGGTAGCCAAATCGACCTAAGTCATCTGCCCAAAATAAATGCTCCAATTTATCGTCATTTGTTAAACTATGTCTCACAATCATCATAGGTTCATCCTCTGGTTTTCCACATAAATAATTAAGAGTTTCATTTACATCTCCTTCAATGATCTTTGAACGTAGATTTCTTTCAATTTAGTTATCCAAATTTTTTTTGTAAAACCGACAAATTCATAACCACCAGCTTGTCCAGCAATAAGACCCATGATCTTCGAAGGTGGGAGGCCATGTCTATGCATGCTATCCACTTGCACTTTGCCTGCGTCTGTCAGTGTACGATGATTTGGAATTTGGTAAACTAATTTAAGCGGTATCAAAGAATGGTTATGATCCTTCACAATCTTTCTCACTTTCCACATTGAACCACTCTTGTCAAGATATGACAATATTGCATTACAATTTGTTCTGGTCTCAGGCTTCTGCATTCTTATTTTACTAGTAGTTGCGTAGCATTTATTCTCTCACACCTGCTCTGTTGCACAAGAATTTACGTCGAACATAACTGCTAGTTCTATCAAGAGTCGAATCCCCCTTTCGAACTCCAAACCCCACACACTTGGCATACCTTACATAACATTGGTACGCTTATTCATAACTTATAAATTGTCGATTCAAAAAATCATTTGCACTCAAAACAGCTGCCTCTTTACCATCAGTAATTTTACCATTGCCCTTTCATTTTTCTCTTCCTCTATATAACATTTATCGTATTCAGAATGTGTCATATTCTCAATATTTTTTTTTACCCTACATCAGTATTAAAATAAAATAACTTATAAAATTGACGAATTATAACAATGTAATCTCATAGTTTATTTTCTATTGTTCACCTATCTTATTAGTGACATAATTTTTTTAACAAATAGACTAGAAAAATAAATGAGAAAATATATAAAATTTAGTTCTAAACATCTTTTTAGTCATATACCTTAATAATATTATATAGGCCAAAGTTTTTTCATGATCAATGTTAAAGTTTAAATTACTTTTAATAAGTTGTTAATAATTTAAAATACGTTTCTATAAATTTAATACTTTGCTTCACATGCATCTTTTCAAGAAAAAATATACACAAGTTAAACCTATACTAAGATAAAAATTTAAATAGCAAAATACTCTTTTATTCTTTACAAATATTACTATGGCAAGATTAAAAAATACTCAGACTTAGTACTATACTATAGTTATATTTAGAGTATTTTCAGTTATACATATTTTTTTGTGACTACATATTTTTTTTATTCTAGTATTCTTGGTTGGTACTAAAATTTTTAATCATACCAACTTCAAATTTATATATATATTTTTCATTCAAATTCAAGTGACTATTTGTTCTTTAAATAATTAACTTTTCAAAATTAATTTACCTATTCCTTGAACATCTTAAAGCATAACCAAATTAAATAAAGAGAACTAGATAGGTTATATTCAATTAGTTAGGTATTCAATTGAAAAAAAAAATTTATTATTCTTTAATCAAATATAAATATTAAATTAGAATACATAATTTATTACTCCCTAGTTCAATATCCTCTTTGGAATTAATATATTTCTTAAAATATATATAATACATGATTAGATCACATTTTTGTTAGTATAGGATGCATTCAACAAAACTAATTAAGTTTAAATAAGAATACAAAGAGTACATCACATCTTTAAATATTGAGTTTAAATGTATATATAGTTCAATTGATGTGGTTCTATTCAAAAAATTATCTCTATTTTTATGATAGAATTAATTCTCATACAGTTGCCTATTATGTCTAATTGGGTATTTGTGTGAACAACACAAACAATGTTAATTTTTAGATATTGTTGATATCAAATCAGTGCTTACCACAATTATATTTCACAAATTATTTATATATAAAAAAAAACATAACTCATGAAACAATACTTTTAGGATAAAGGTACAAATTTTACCTATAACGACTTGAATCTAACAAGTAACAGCAACCCAATCAATCTCTGTGTTGACTCTAGATAAAGATGTGAATAGTACAACTTTTAAAATTATTGTCTAACATCCAACCAATTTCATCTTGAATATCAAATGGTGTGATGACATAAACAGTTATGTATTTATTAAATGATTTTCATCATTCATAGAGAAGTAAATAAAAACATAAATTAAGAAATACATTTGAAATAAGAAATTTGATTAAAAAATACAAATAAGACGAACATACCAATTTCAAGAGCGTAAAAAAAGAAAAGAGTAAAAATAATTGTTTGGTTCAATTTAAATTGGTTTTATTAATGAAACCATTCGTATAAAATAAACCGATTTTTTCAAACCAAATAATAACATGTATCGACCATCCAAAAATAGCTTTATGTGAAGTTGAATGCAGGTGAATTTCTACTAAGATATAATAGATAATAAATTAATTAAAGTGAACTAACAAATACTGTACAAAAAAAATAAAGGTGAATTCTATGGTATCTATAACTTGATGCTTAATTTATGCCTAATTTACTTTCTATGACAACTTTTGAATATTTAATAATTATTTATTTTTATACTTTTAAAATTAAATATTAATTTTTAACCCTTTTTAGTAAGTTAGACAAACACTTTTAGACACTGTAGCAATTACCAAAAATAAAATAATACAACTCGATGAGTTGGCTGAGATATATTTAAATAATAATCATTTCGGAACGAGGACCTTATTTCTCAGCTCGATGAGTTGGCTGAGATTCGGGTAACACCACACCACAAGATTATGGACTCTGCTGCTTGAGTGCCAACATTCATGAAGATCTTGGATTGCATGCAGCATCATAACTCCAATGGGAAGAAAAAAGGAGTTAACAATAACTTGCTTGAACTTAATCTAAATCCAACCCATAACAGATCACACAAGACCTAGAAAATAAAAACTGGATGGTATCCAATGTTTAATCTCACCTTTCATTGTTCTCTCTCTCCTCTTTAATTTTGGTCTCACTTGTAAAATTAAAAGTGAGACATCACACTTTATTCTCTCAAGTGTTAAAAAAATTGGAGAGGATCTATTTCCCTATATTCTTATCGATCTAGTAATTAATATAATAAGAAGAAAGTACAAAAAAGTTATATGTTTTGCTTGCACAACAGGATTGCATTGCTTTGTGGTTTTGCTCTGCTGTTATATATGAACACATTGGAGAAGGAGAGAAGTAATGAATTAAAGAATAATGTTGAAATGAAATATCGTTGTTCTATAGATCCTAAGGAAATATACAAGTTTGGTTAATTGGGAGGATATTAGATTGAATTAATCATAGAAACTATGTCTTTGAGGTATTACATCTTCGAATTCAAGTCTTGGGTGAGCATACGAGTAACCCTTCCTGAACCTGTTGTTTCTGTTTCTAACTTCCACATCCACAGAGAAGACAGCACAAACGGGCCTGTGGTCAGAGAACCTTGACTCTCCTCGTATATATGATAGTTGTTCAATGCCTTTGCCACGCCATAGTATTCTATCACACCTGAAAATTATTCAACATAATTGGTTATTGGAATGGATTTCTTCATTCATCTCTCTCTCTATATATATAGTAGTACCATGCTGGGGTTCTGCGTTTCTTCTTGGATTTGGCAGTCTCCCCGGCATAGGAGTCTGAATTTTGAGAATACTTGTAAGTTGGGGCAAATAAGATCCTTCCTTCTTGGAATCCATTGAACACCCTTCCTGCCTCTCTTTCAATGTTCAACTGTGAAAAACATGTATACAAGTCAATACAATCAAAAGTAATAATAATGTTATGTGAGAACTAGAAAGCATAAAACACTCACTTGATCTTTTTCTAACAAAGTGTCCCAGTCATTATCCTCCAAGAGGACCCTTGTTTCTTCATAACTCAAAGCCACCCGATAGTTCAAATCACCTAGCCATATTATTCGTCTGCAAAAGATGCAGACATTAAACAAGGGAATTTACAATTAAGAAACTTGGTATAATAAAAAAAATACGACTTACTCGTGGTCAACAATCTTTTCAGGGGCTTTGGCACAAGGGTTCTTGCAAATCCTAGGGAACTGTATCCCTTTGAGGATCTCAGCTACATCAGCATTCCTCTTTATCTCATCACCTTCTTTCTCCCCAGAAGCCAAGTGACTACAGATGAAACAAAAGCTTGTTTGATGTATTGTCATGCTCATTGATATACACCCCTGCAAACCAATTATCATTTCACATGCACTACTATTATTTATTTATTAGTCTTGGAAACCGCAATATGATTATGATTATGAATACACACAGATATGTACCTTGTTACCTAGGCAACCCATGATTCCCGTTCCAACAGTATCTACTCTAAGATGGCCAATGTGAGGTACCAACTCCTTCCTAGTCCATACAGTGAGAAAAATGCCAACCATTTGCTTACTTGATATAAGGGAGTACTTGTTTTGGGAAGTCATTGGTATCTCTGCAATGGAGAGCAACTCTTCCATGCTAATCTCACCACGAATCTCATTATCTATCTTACTAACAGGGTCACTAAACTTTCTCACCCTCCTTCTGTCTCTGCTGGTTGGAGATTCCACTGGACAATTGCATGCCTTAAGGAGGCTGCTGCCCTCTGCTCTCAAGCTTTTGCTCACAATTTTCAGAGACGACTTCTGAAAGAAGTTTAGACTTGTAGGCCCTTTCAACTCCCTCGAGTTCTTCAAGTTCAAATCATACGGATCGTTGTACTCGTTTCTTGGCCTGTTTAGTGCCTGACTTATCAATGTTAACCACTTTGTTGCAGGCTCGTTGTCTTCTATTACCAATACATTCCCAGCGCTTAGGGGAACTATTTCTTGAAACCTTAATCAAACACAGACACAAATATATATATATATATGTCAGCCAACTCAACTCAAAGTTTACTTATTAGCTTCTTGCCTTGCCACCATGCATCATGTAATTGTAAACTCACCCCAATACATATACATCTGCAGAGCCCTCCACTAGCAAGAAATCTTGAAGGTTCAGATCATAGTTTGGCGATTTTCCTCCTACATTCCAAGTGGCAACAAATATCCTACATGCATTCCCAGATATTATTAATTTATTATAAACCGATGTCTTACTAACACGAGTTTTTAATCTCACTACAACAATCGAAGAAAAATACCAAACCTGAAACTCTGTCTTTCAGTTTCTGGACCCACAGGTCGTTCAAAAGTTGACAAATTTAGGCCTTCGATTCCTGGGCTAGTCTCCCTTTCTGTTAGCACATATAAGTAACTAAGGTCATGCTTTATCCTATTATCTTGACTAGTACGTAATTGCAATGGGTATACAAAGACACTCCTTCTAACCATGACGCCTAACACAGTTGGTAGCTATATATGTGGCTTTATTAGGTATTGCTGTCGAAAATAAATACCTAAACAACAAATAAAAGATTTCCTTTTCCCCTTGATCAAAAACATCCTTCCGGATAGGCAAGATTTTTTGTTGTTAGGTAAGCTACCAACAAATGTACGAGTTGGATGATCCAGAACGTAGCATTGACCCAAATGTTTCTCAATGTAAATTCAAGCCGCGAAATTGGATATGAAAAATAATTTCAGAGAATGTAAAAAAAAATTAATTCCATGCAACAATAATATGTATGTATACCTGAGAAGCTTTTTCTCATGAAGGGAGACACTTCCATTAAAGCTTTTCTTCTGGATTCAATCTTCTTCTCCAAATCTTTGGACATGAAAAAGAACATTCATCAAAAGAAAATTAAAGCAACAATGACAAAGAAGAGGGGTGGAAGTGAAAGAGAAATTACCAAGAGTAACTCCTTGATCTCCTTCCTCGTGTGGCTTGGTGAAAGCATCATCGTCTGAGCCTCTCCCAGTTCTCTTTGAACCGAAAATCTTGGGAAGGAGAGACTTGAACCAAACAAAAAAATAAAAGAATAAAAATAAATATAAAGATAAGCAATTATAATTGAAGGAAGGCATAATGCAGGAATATATATAGAACCTTCTTTTTCTTGTCATTCTTGTTGCTAGTAATGTCAGGAGAAGAGGATGCAGAGATTTGCCTGATGGGGCTGATGGAAGGATCGTTGACTTTGGTCATTTCAGAATTATTATCATTTGATATGGTACAAGTAGAATTCGAATAAGCAGCGTAAAAATACGACATTCAATGGCTACTTCGTCTTTTTGAACATGCTGCATGCATTGTATTATATATGATCTTGAGTCCTCCAACCTGCTGCAATCAACGTAACATGCACCAGACTGATTGTGATGTAACTAACTCATCATCAACGAGCCTCCTGCAACAACTTTCACTCTCGTATTTTTGCATGATGCGATAATGCCTGTGTGTTTAGGATGTTGCTGTTTTCCGTTTTCAAATGGCTCAGATTTTGGTGGCACAACTTTCGGACGACCTAAGGATGAGGCCTCATACCCATAACAAGTTATGCCCTTCCCTGATGAGGCCATAAACAACTCACAAATATGCCAAATATTGCATATGCTTCGATTTTCCACACCCAATTATTACCCCCTTTCCAAAAAAAATAAAATAAAACGAGAACAACATATTATTTACTTGTTTCTATTATAGAATGGGGGGTATATACTGAATTCTTGTTTTAATAATAATAATGACTCAATTAATTACAAATCATTACATAATTATTAGTATATCTCTATTGCTCTTTTTTTTATTTTATTTGTCTCTCTACTTATGGAATTGGAATTAGAACATTTTGATAAAAAATGAATTCACTCGTTAATTTTTTCTCAAATAAAAAAAAATGTGAAAAAAATATTGTTCATACTGACCCAAATGCAGCTAGATCCATTAAGGATAAAGGCTCTTCAAAAGTAGCATTTTCTACTCATCCGGTTTCTTAATAAGTCGGACACGGCAAGGAGAATCAGTTTCAAATATCCAATTAAATAACTATTTCCTTAAATTTCTCGTATTATTTCTATTTCTCCTAAAAGATAGATCTCAACAAATTTTTAAGAGTACAGGAAATTAATATCTACCAATAAAGGTGGAACTATTCAAAAGGTAGTTATCTATTCTGCTATAAATACACTAGTACTCTCAGGTATATTCACGTCACAATCTACTAAAAATCTGTTCAAAACTCTTCCTAACTTAAGTATTAGAGTCTTTTACAGGTAACACCCCACCTCCTCATAAGGTAGTCGGACAAATCCAAAGTATTATTTCAGGTAATTCTCGAAATAGATATTATATGATAAAAAATTCACACGACATAAAACAAAAACCTAGAAGATACATTTTCTATTATAGTGTAATTAGATTTAGATTCATGCCATGCATGCAAGAAAAATTATTATTATAGATTTTTTGTACACAATCTTTTAAATAATTAAAAATAACCTAGAAGATACATTTTCTATTATAGTGTAATTAGATTTAGATCTATGCCATGCATGCACGAAAAATTATTATTATAGATTTTTTGTACACAATCTTTTAAATAATTAAAAATAATAGATGAATTTTTATGTTAAAATTTGTTATAAAATAATCTATGTAATTCTTAAAGCAAAAAGTTATATCATAATAAATTTAATTATTCTGTTAGTTCATATATTTTTGCGAAATTTTTAATTAAATTTCTATATTTTTTTTCTTTTTAATTGAGTTTTGTACTAATTTTTTTTAATTGGGTCCTTACACAGAACCTATTTGAAAATTTTGTGAAACTATAGAGACCAATGAATTTTTTATTTTAATAAATAAATTAATTATAATAATTACTAAAATAAATAATTTAAAAAATATTTACCAAAATAAATACTTCTCTCTTATTTCGTTTACACTGTAAACGAGATAAGATAGGTGGACGCGACACGTGTATATCTCATTTATAATTATCTCGTTTACACGGTATCGTTTACACTTTAAACGAGATAAACGAGACACGTGTATTTGTAAAAAAAAAACTATTTTCTCTGAAAATAATAAAAAATATTAATAATATCAATAATCCAAACTTTTAGCATACAATTAGTACATAAAAAGATTGGTAGAAGAGATTAAAATTGATATGTTTAATCAATTAGTACTCAAAAAGAGGACATAAAAAATTTTAGATTAAATTATGATTCATTTTGAAAAATAAAAAATCCGTACGTGTTCAAATTCCATGAAAGAATGGAAGAGTGATGGACGAAATAGAAAAAGAATGGAAGAATGCGAGATAACGAAAAAGAATGGGAGAATGCGACATAACCGTTTGTTAGGAGAGGTTGATGGGAATAGTGGAAGAAAACCATTTTTTATTTTTTAAATTTAAATCAATCTAATTGGATCATATTTTAGACGGTCAAATACCTTTAAATATGATCAAACATAAAAAATTTTAGATTAAAATATGATACAATTGGATTGATTTAAATTTGAAAAATAAAAAATTCGTACGTGTTCAAGTTGTAAGATGAAACGATTATTTCCCACGTTATCTCCTACTATCTCCATCAACCTCTTCTTGGCAAACAGACAGTTATCTCCCACTCTCCCATTCTTTATCTGTTTTATTTATCGTCCATCACTCTCTTATTACGTATTTTCTATGTACTCTTTTTTAGTACTAATTAATCAAATATATTCATTTTAATCTCTTTTACCAACCTTTTTATGTACTAATTGAATGCTAAAAGTTTGGATAATTGATATTATTGATATTATTAATATTTTTTATTATTTTTAAAAAAATATTTTTTTTACAAATACACGTATTTCGTTTACTGTGTAAATGAGATATACACGTGTCGCGTCCACCTGTCTTTAGGGGTGTTCGCGGTGCGGTTTGGATCGATTTTGAGTCAAAAACTCATCCGATCCGAACACTAATTGTACTTGCGGTGCGGTTTGGATTAGATGACTTTTAGAAAAAAAATTCGATCCGATCCGATCCAATTTCAAGCGGTTTGGATTGGATTGAATTTGCGGTTTTGTAAATTAAAAAAATCAAATACATATAACAAGTCGCAACATTAAATTTTAAATAATCAACGATAACATAGCAAATCTCAACAATATTTTAAGAAGCCAACAATAACATAACAATAGAAATAAAATTATAAGTTAGTTAAAATAAATAAATAAATAAATAAATAAATAACATTTTAGATACAAAATATTTATTAAATAATAATAATAATACATGAATAATATAAAATTGGATAACAAATTGAACATGTTATAAGTATAATTGTAAATATAATAATAAAATAATAATATTATAGCACATTGTGCGGTTTGGATTAGATTGGATCGGTTATGGAAAGTAGATTCGAAATCCGATCCAATCCAGTTTGCAAAAAATAGAATCTAATTAAATCCGAATTAATGCGATTTTAATCGGATTTTAGCTTGAATTGGATTGGATGAACGATTTAATTTGGATCGGTTTGGATTTGAACATCTTATCTCGTTTGCAGTGTAAACGAGATAAGAAAAAAATATTTATTTTGATAAATATTTTTTAAATTATTTATTTTAGTAATTATTATAATTAATTTATTTATTAAAATAAAAATTCAAAGGACCAATAAATTAATTAAACCTAAATGTATATATCAGTTAGATATGGTTAGAACCGAAATATTTTGTGACGATGTTTTTCACGGCGTCGGTAATTTTCTTTGTTTAAAATTTTGATGGCGAGAGTCATATTAAAATTTTAACCATGATTAGTTAATCTCTCTCTGGATTAATTTCTAGACAAATTTAATCACTTGTCTAGATTAATCATCGTATAATTAATTTATCAAGTGATCAATTAATTAAAGAAAAGCCCCAATATGTTATCAAAACAAGTTAACACATTATCACACTTTTTAATCACTCTTTTCCTGTTTGAACCAAAATGCCCCTCCTTATTTAACCATGATCAAGACCTTGACAACACTCTTCTCTCCTCCCTTGTTCCACCGAAACAGCCCCCTACTTTGAAACCAAACCATACTAATCATCAAGTAAATGGATCATGTGATGATAAGCTAACTATGATTAAGCCTTTCTCTTTCCTTCTCATGTGGTGATCGAACCATGCTTTATTCCAATACATTAAACCTTGGTTAAGCATGGAAGATGAGTGACTAACCATGATTAACACTATTATTCTCTTCTTCCAGCCACTGTATAACCGAACCATTCATCACCAACCATAGTCATACCTCTTGATTAGTTGCGTTGTGAGCAACTTGCATTAAATGTCAAGCCTAGGTATTAATCACTCCTCACCTCAAGTGCAACGTAGCACTCTAACTTTACTTATCCATTCTTCCCTTCATATACTCTTCACCTTTCTTCATTAGTTCAGCTAGGAAGAACAAAAAGAAGAGAGCAAGAAAGGGAGGGAAGAGCCGAGAGTTAGTGAGGGTGAGTGAGAGAGCCAACCAAACCTACTTCACCACCATCACCATGCACAATTCTCTTCTCCACCTCCAACAACATCAACTCCATTTCAGCATCCTTCATGGAAGCTTGAGGAGATAAGTTCCCTTCCACCGTCTTCTCTTTTCATGCCTTCGAATCTCATAACTTCCCTCTCATTGCTTCGGTCATAAGCCTTCTTCTTGATGTCTTACTTGATTCTTCCTAGCTCAACTAACCGAAACTTACAACTTGAGAGGATGAGCACCTCCTTCTTGTGATGGACTAGGAATTCGTCCTTATGTCCTTGTTGGTGAGAAACTGATTTTGATGATGGACTAGGAGTTCTAGCAGAAAAGGGAGTGAAGAGAAAGTGTTAGAAAGAGTGAACTTCAAAGAGATAAAGGTTAGACTAGATAGAGGCCATGTTTGTGACTCTGATGGATGGTGAATTTTGATGATGAGATATGTGCTTGTTTGATAATGATGAAGTTGCTAAATTTCTATTTTATTATGCAGATTTTATATATGAATATGTATGTGTATGTGGCAGGTGAATTATGAGAAAAGTGAGCTAAGCTCTTGGGACTATGACAACAAGTATAACAAGTTTTAATGACTTTGAAGGAAGTTAGTATTGGTTTTTTTCTCTTCTTTGTGAGGCCCAAGCTCAAGAGTGTCTCTTTACACCTATTGTGCCACAACTCTAATCAGATTTTGGGGTCTTTTGAGAGTGAGAAAGTGTAGCTATCAAGTGAGAGAGAAAAGGAAAAATAGAATTCTTGTTTTTATGTAGAGAAGTAAATTTCAAATAGTAGTTTCTCATTCATTTACCGTTGGATCGGCTTGAAACTTGAACTGCGTGTTCCACTCGTCTTGTTCTTCATTCTGATCGGTGAAGATGTTAATTAGAAGTCTGCAGTGGGAGAAATTGGCTTCGCAAGAGAGAAAATAGGTTTTCCGATTTTACATAGAGCAGCATTCTTTGAACAGCAGTTTCTCATTATTTCACCGTTGGATCGACATGAAATTTAAACTGTAGATTCATTACATTTTTTTCTTCATTCTGAACAGTGAAGATTTTGATTGGAGGTCTGCAGAGGGATAAAGTGGCTTCGCCAGCAGCTCTATTTTTTTTTATATTTTTCTTCTTCTTGCTTCACATTTATGAGCTTTGGTGCTTTGATGTTTTGACTGGTTATATGCACGTTTTTTTTTTTTGCTTTATTTGAGACTCTCTTGTACCTCATTTGATTATAGTGAAGCTATTTCATTGGTCTGGACGACCCGTGGTTTTTACCTCTCACATTGAGGGGATTTTCCGCGTTAAAATCTCGGTGTGTTCTTGTTATTGCTTTATTTGCTATATTTGCTTGTTCATAGTTGCTGCCATATTATGTTGTGAGTGCTTCCATATTATTCTTGTGTTGGATATTTGTGTTATTTTCGCTGCTAGGCTCTTTCATACTAGCATCATAGCTTGTTGGTATTTTTCTGGGATTGTGATTCTGTGAACAATGGAAGCTAATACTAACACTAGTAGGATGATTACTCTTAATGGTCCTAATTATGATTTGTGGAAGTCAAAGATGGAAGATTTGCTTTATATTAAAAATTTTTATCAACCAATTTTTGGTACAGAGAAGCCTAATGATAAATCTGATGATGATTGGACTTTATTGCATAGACAAGTTTGTGGATATATTAGGCAGTGGGTTGATGATAATGTGTTGAACCATATTATTGGAGAGGCACGTGTTCAGATCCTTTGGATTAAGCTTGAACAGTTATATGTTCGGAAAACTGGGAATAACAAGATGTTTTTTATCAAGCATTTATTGGCTTTGAAATATATAGATGGGACATCAATGACAGATCACTTGAATAACTTCCAACGAATAATGAATCAGTTATCTTCCATGGGTATCAAGTTTGATAAAGAGGTTCAAGAATTGTTACTTCTTGACTCCTTACCAGACTCGTGAAAAATTCTCAGAATGTCATTGTCCAATTCTGTTCTTGATGGTGTAATCTCTATGGATCTTGCCAAGAGCAGTGTTTTGAATGAAGAAATGAGAAGAAAGTCACAAGGTACATCGACTACGCATTCAGATGTTCTTGTTTCTGAGTCTAGGGGGAGAAACAAAAGTCGAGGTCATAAAAGTAGAGATCAAAGCAGAAGCAATTCTCGAGGAAAGTATAAAAATATTGAATGTCATCATTGTGGTCAAAAGGGACATGTGAAGAAATTTTGTTGGCAGCTAAAGAAGGAGAAAGTCAAGGCAAGTAAAGGCAAGAGCACAAATAAAGATGATGGTAGTAATGAAGACAAGGTTAATGTAACTCATGATGATTTTTTTTTTGTTGAGGAGTTTGAATCTATTAACCTTGTTGATAGTAGCACTAGTTGGGTGATTGATAGCGGTGCTTCTATTCATGTTACATCTAGGAGGAATTTATTTACATCTTATTCTCCTGGTGATTTTGGTGTTGTGAAAATGACCAATCAAGGTGTTGCAAAATGTGCCGGTGTTAGACAAGTTTGCTTAGAAACCTTCAATGGTACCAAGTTGACTTTGAAGCATGTGAAGCATGTTCCAAATATTCGGTTGAACTTACTTTCTGTTGGTAAGTTGTGTGATGAAGACTTGGATAGTTCATTCTCTCGTGATAGTTGGAAGATCACCAAGGGTTCCATGGTTGTTGCTAGAGGTACATGACACTCTACTCTTTATTTAACACAAGCAAAGATTGTGAAAGATGTTGTTAATGCTGCTGAGTTTGTTGATGAAACTGATTTATGGCATAAGAGATTATGTCATATGAGTGAGAAAGGTATGAATATATTATCCAAGAGGAATCTTTTATCTGGTTGTAAGGTTGCTTTACAAAAGTGCAACCATTGCTTTGCTGGGAAACAAAACAGTATTTTTTTTTAAGAGCCATCCACCTTCAAGGAAGCCGGAGATACTTGACTTGGTGCATTTTGATGTATGTGGGCCGATGAAGACAAGAACACTTGGAGGGTCTATCTATTTTGTAACCTTTATTGATGATCATTCTAGGAAACTATGGGTTTACACTTTGAAGACCAAAGATCAAGTTTTGAATGTGTTCAAGCAATTTCAAGCTTCTGTTTAAAAAAAAAAACTGGGAAGAAGTTGAAATGCATTCGTACTAACAATGGTGGTGAGTACCCAAGTCCATTTGATACTTATTGTAAAGAGCATGGTATAAGACATCAGAAGACTCCTCCAAAACTCTTCAGTTGAATGGCTTGGCTGAAAGGATGAACATAACATTAGTTGAAAGAGTTAGGTGCTTATTGTCGCAATTTGGATTGGCAAAATCCTTTTGGGTTGAAAATTTGAGCACTGTTGTTCATGTCTTAAACCGGACACCATGTGTTCCCTTGCAATTTGAAGTGCCAGAGAAGGTATGGTCAGGTAAAGATGTTTCTTATGATTATTTAAGAGTCTTTGGATGTAAAGCTTTTATTCATATTCCCAAAGATGAGAGACCTAAGCTTGATGTACAGACTAGGTAGTGTATTTTTATTGGCTATGGCATGGATGAGTTTGGTTACAGGTTTTATGATCCTGTTAGCAAGAAGGTGATTCGGAGTAGAGATGTTGTCTTTGTTGAAGACCAAATATCGAAGGATGTTGATAATGCGGAGAAGCTAATGGTTCATCCTAATGATGATTTTTCTGATTTGGATATTACTCCCTCTATGCCTATGGTGGAAGATGGTAGAGTTGAAGCTCAAAATAATGAGCATGATACAAGTGCAGGTGAAGATGGACAGTTGATCTGATACTTGATGAAGTTGGTTATGATTATCAAGATAAAGAACCAGCTTTGGAAATTCCTGTAAATGCACTCAGAAGGTCTACAAGAGAGAGGAAGCCTTCATCAAGGTATTCTCCACATAAGTTTGTTTTGTTGACTGATGGGGGAGAACCTGAATGCTTTGGAGAGGCTGTTGAAGATGAAAGCAAAGCTTAATGGCTTGAAGCTATGCAAGAAGAAATGAAGTCCTTACTTGAGAATGATACCTATGAGTTGGTGAAGCTACCGAAGGGTATACGAGTTTTGAAGAACAAATGGGTATTCAGAATCAAGAATGAAGAACACAATTCTAAGCCTCGGTATAAAGCTAGATTGGTTGTTAGAGGCTTTAGCCAAAGAAAAGGTGTTGATTATGAGGAGATTTTTTCTCTTGTTGTGAGGATGTCATCCATTCGTGCTATGCTTGGATTAGCAGCATCTCTTAATCTGGAGATTGAGCAAATGGATGTGAAACAGCTTTTTTTCATGGTGATTTAGACAAGGAGATCTACATGGAGCAACCGGAGGGCTTTGTTGTTAAAGGAAAGGAAGATTTTGTGTGCAAGCTTAAGAAGAGTCTTTATGGGTTGAAGCAAGCTCCAAGATACAAGAAGTTTAAATCTGTTATGGGGGAGCATAGTTACTGTAAGACAACTTCAAATAATTGTGTATTTGTGCAAAAATTTTCTGATGGTGATTTTATCATTCTTTTGCTTTATGTTGATGATATTTTGATTGTGGGCAAGAATGCTTTGAGGATTAATGAGTTGAAGAAACAGTTAAGCAAGTTTTTTGCTATGAAGGACTTGGGTCCTACCAAACAGATTTTGGACATGACTATTACTCGTTATAGAGATTTCAAGAAGCTTTATTTGCCACAGGAGAAGTACATAAATAAGGTGCTTCAAAGGTTTGGCATGAATGATGCCAAATGTGTTGCTAGTTCTTTTGCTCCTCATTTTAAGTTGAGTACCAAGCAGTGTCCAACCACTGATGAGGAGAAACAAGCAATGGATGAAATTTCTTATGCCTCAATTGTTGGAAGCTTGATGTATGCTATGGTGTGTACTAGACCAGACATTGCTCATGCGGTTGGTACTGTGAGTCGTTTTCTCTCTAATCCAGGTAAAGAACATTAGAATGCTGTTAAATGGATTATAAGATATCTCAAAGGCACAACTAACTTGAGTTTGAGTTTTGGTGGTGAGAAACCTTTGCTAGTTGGCTTTATTGATGCAGACATGGCAGGAGATATTAATTCTCGAAAGTCTACTTCAGGTTATTTGGTCAAGTTTGCAGGGGGAGCTATTTCATGGTAGTCAAAGCTACAAAAGTGTGTTGCACTTTCTACCATATAAGCAGAGTTTATTGCAGCAACTGAAGCGTCTAAAGAGTTGTTGTGGATGAAGAAGTTTCTTGTAGCACTTGGTTTCAAGTAAGACCATTATGTGTTGTTGTGTGATAGTCAAAGTGCTATACATCTTGCCAAAAATTCTACTTTTCATGCAAGATCTAAACATATTAATGTTAGGTATCACTGGATACGGGATGTGTTAGATTAAAAGTTGTTGGACCTTGAGAAAGTTCACACTGATGACAATGGTGCTGATATGATGACAAAAGCATTGTCAAAAGAAAAGCTTGAAACATGTTGTTGATCGCCGGAATGGCGAGGGCCTCCACCTAGTCGAGAAGGGGGAGACTTATTGGGTTTTTTCTCTCCTTAGTGAGGTCCAAGCCCAACATTTTGAGGGCGTCTCTTTGCACCCATTATGCCACAACCCTAATCAGATTTTGGGGTCTTTTGAGCATTGTTATTAAAACCGGACCGGACCAACCGGTTCGACCAAAAAATCGGTAAATCGAACCCTAGACCAGTATGGTCCGATAATCAGACCGCATAAGGCAACGAACCGGTTAAACCCGAAGTGAACCGATCAAAACCAATCAAACTCGGTAAGACCGGTTCGACCAAACCGCTTGAGTTTCAAAATTTTCCCAAAATATGGAAAATGGGGTTCGAACCCCCTCATCAAGGAGAAAAATGATACTCACAAGGCTGTTAAGCTTGTTATTAATATATATATATATCTTTCAGCAAATAATTTTCTTCTATTTAATTTATTTTAATTTTAGTTATAAACTCATTCATTTTTAAATTAATTATATTTTTATTTAACAATAATTATAAACTCACATATTTTTTTATAATAGATATAAACTAATTAATAAATTATTGAAATTAAAAAATAATAGTTATTTTAATATAAAAATAAAATAAAAATATTTATGATAGAGTAAAATTAACAAAATACTTATTGTTCCTGTTTCATATTATTTTAGAATAGCTAGATATTTTTAAAATGATAGTGAAAATATGTATTTTAAATTTTAATTTTAAATTTTTGATTTATTTTGTTTTTATTTACATAGGACCGGGTCAATCGGTTTAACCAGTGACCTACCAGTTGAACCAATGATCCAGTGACCTGACCGGTTTGATCACTGGTTCGGTTTTGACAACTATGCTTTTGAGAGTGAGAGAGTGTAGCTACCAAGTAAGAGAGAAAGAGGGAAAATAAGATTCCCGTTTTTATGCAAAGAAGTAAATTTCAAATGGCAGTTTCTCATTCATTCACCGTTGGATCGGCTTGAAATTTGAACTGTGTGTTCCATTCATCTTGTTCTTCATTCTGGTTGGTGGAGATGTTGATTGGAAGTCTGCAATGGGAGAAATTGGCTTCGCAAGAGAGAAAATAGGTTTTCCGATTTTACACAGAGCAGCATTCTTTGAACAGCAGTTTCTCATTATTTCACCATTGGATCGACATGAAATTTGAACTGTAGATTTTTCACATTTCGTTCTTCATTCTGAATGGTGAAGATTTTGATTGAAAATCTGCAGAGGGAGAAATTGGCTTCGACAGCAGCTCTATTTTTTGGGTATTTTTCATCTTCTTGCTTCACATTTATGAGCTTTGGTGCTTTGATGTTTTGGCTGGTTATATGCACGTTTTTGTGCTTTGTTTGAGACTCTCTTGTACCTCATTTGATTATAGTGGAGCTATTTCATTAGTCTGGACGACCCGTGGTTTTTACCTCTCACATTGAGGGGGTTTTCCACGTTAAAATCTCGGTGTGTTCTTTTTATTGCTTTACTTACTATATTTGCTTGTTCATAGTTGCTACTATATTATGTTATGAGTGCTTCCATATTGTTTTTGTGTTAGATATTTGTGTTGTTTCCACTGTTAGGCTCTTTCAGTTAGAACCATGAATTAAAGGGAGTTAAAAGCTTAGGAAACTAAACCTGATATGTGAAGTCCAAATCTTTTGCTGCAGAATTTGGCAGCAACTTGCTCGAAATTCTTGGAATAATCTAGACACTCGTTCTGAGAAAAGTTAATTTTCTATAATACTTTGGAGAGTATATATCATCCCCAAATAATTCAGAATTTTTGGATGTATAGATTGGAAGATATAAATTTTTGAAGTTAAGCGGTTTCTATGGCAAAATCTGTTTTCGAGTTATTAGAGGAGCAACTCCCAACCTACATATCTTTTAATTCTGACAATTTTTTGCGTTGCAACCAAAGGCAAATCAAATATTTGCATGACTGAAATAATTAATCCAAATTTCAGATTAATATAAATTTTAAAGAATAAATTATGCAATTTGAAAGGTGACAAGCTCACTGAACTATCAGAACAGCATTACCTAAAACAGAGCCGCCGACTTTAAAGTTGCATAACTTATTCATATGAAATGATATTGTCCTGAAACCAAATTTAAATAAAACTTAGACCAATCTAATATGACCATACCAAATTTAAGAAGTATTTTATTAAAAGTGGAGTTTTCATGTTTTTTAAAATAACTACTACTTGCTGTTTTCTAGATTTTATTGAAAAGGTAGCAGAAGTTTGAAAAATAATATAAAACTCAATTTTAATCCAAATGTAGTAGAACCAAAATTGAAACGAAAATTAAGAGTTTCTAAAATAATCTTATTAAGGAAAAACACTCGTGCGCGAATATTTCACAACGTATATCCATGTTGCTAGGGAGTAAGGTGCTAAGTAAAAAAACTCACAAGAAAGCCACGGTTTTATCGAGTGAACACCCAATCCGGTCTCTGTCCTTTTTCTCGATGGACATCACGGACCTTGTCCAAAAAAAAGGGACATATCGATCCCTGTCCCATACTTTTGTGAGACTTTCCGGTCCTTCCGTCATCTCTCCTGACCAAAACAGACGAAACATGCCTACGTGTCAGTTAACGTTGCTGAGTTGGAGGTTAATAGTCTGTTAAGTTCCACGTGGCTATTAAGAAATGGATAGGGGTCGATTTGTCCCCCTTTGGTGACCTAAAACTATGTCGTTTTAGTGGTCTGAGACGTTGCTATTAGGGAATGGTAAGGGGTCGTTCTGTCCCATTCTAGAAACCAAAAACGACTTTGTTTTTAGTCTTCACTGAAACACAATGGTTTGAAAGTGATTCGACGTTGCTAATCTCTCACTCTTCTCCCAACCCAAATACGAACCCTAGGAGACCATGATTGGTAATGGAGAGCATTGTTCATCATCAAACCCACGAAGCAGAGATGATTCAGGCTGGGGCCTAAATTCTGGTGGGAGTGCTGGAGCTCCGAGGAAGAAGAAATGGGTTGCCCCAATTTGTTATTGTGGTTCTCATGCAATATTGTTCATGTTAGGGACGGTGAAAAATCCAGACAGATTATTCTTTCGCTGCCCAAAATTCAAGGTAGTTTTTGAGAGTTTAGCTAATTTTTTGTTTTCAATTTCTATTCCACAGATGATAACAAATGTTAAACTTTTTTGTAGACTGGAAAATGGCATTGCAACTTCTTTGCATGGTTAGATGATTATGTATCTTCATGTGGTGAGGATGCTAACAAGGCTGTCTCATTTGGGGCATCAAAGCAGAAGCAGAATCGATTGGAAGGCCATGGTTATGTGGTGGATAACAAAGTTAATGAGTTGGAGGAAAGATTAATTGGTTTGGAGGATCAGTTAGATTACTGCAAACTGAAAATGGGTGAAAGTAGATGTATTAGGTATGGGTTTAATTTGTTAGCATTTTTGGGTGGGGTTGTAATTGCAAGCTTGTTTAGAACAAGTGTATAGGAATTTGATAGCTGAATTTTGTTATTTCACTGAGTTGAGTTGTGAACAACACTTTTGATGATGAATGAAGCAGGAATTATTGTGTTGAATTTGTAAAATTTGAACCATGGCCTGTGATGAATATGTTAAATCTCATCCCTATATTGATAGATAATGACATATATGTCATGACATAAATTTAACAAAGGGGGACAAATCGACCCCTGTCCATTTCCTAATAGCGACGTCTCAGACCACTAAAACGACGTAATTTTAGATCACCAAAGGGGACAAATCGATCCATGTCCATTTCCTAATAGCCACGTGGAACTTAACAGACTATTAACCTCCAACTCAGCAACGTTAACTGACACGTAGGCAAGTTTCGTCTGTTTTGGTCAGGGGAGATGACGGAAGGACCGGGAAGTCTCATAAAAGTATGGGACAGGGACCGATATGTCCCTTTTTTTTGGACAAGGTCCGTGATGTCCATCGAGAAAAAGGACAGGAACCGGATTGGGTGTTCACTCCGGTTTTATCTGCCTAAATGGATTATTAGGAATCAGAAAAATCATTTTTAATTTTTTGTGACCTTAGTCTACCACGGTCACGTGGATATAAATTTTGCATAATTCAGAGATTAGTTGATATTTTTAGTATAGAAAAACAATTGAAACATCATGGTCGATTTAGAGTAAAAATTCAGAAAAAAGTATAAAAAAATCTAAATATTTGAAAAAATATTAAAAGTAATGATCCCTTACAAAAAAAAAAAAGATATAGATTAAAAGATTTAACAGACATAAGAGCTAGTCCTAAGATGGTTTATACCCCCAATCAAACATACATATTGACTGGGTAGAAAAACTCCGTTGAGAAAAGATACAGACCGGACAAAGACTTTAGCTAGAAAAAACATACTAGTTAGGTAGAGTTGTTAGGTAGAAACACCCACTTTAAAGGAGAGTGGTATCTCATTAATATGAATTTGTTCATATGGTACCCTATTTCTCACTAAATGCACATTCGCTATAGAAATATTCTTATTATAATTTTAGCCTGGCTGACACGGATAAATTTGCGTGCTTTTGGTATCTAACTGATATGGGGACACCCATGTGATACCTATGCTAACTGATTTAGTAGAAAAACCATATTTAGAATTTGTCCTAAATAATATTGGGTGTTGCATTAGTTTATGACATGCGCTAAGGACAAACATGCACTATCCTATTTGTGCATTTGCATTTGCTTATGCTTGTTTATTATTTATCTTCTTTGTGTGTATGCTATCTATTTTCTGTGATTTATATGTTTATCTGTTTTCTTTTCAAACTGTGTCCATTGGAGAGTGAGAGCTTAAGATAAAATAAGATTGGTATAGAACCCAAAAAAAGATGCCAAGAAAGAGTGATACCCGTATCGCAATTATGGAAAGGAGAGAAGAGAGTTAGCATATATAACAAGACCTACGGTAATTAAGAATACACCTAAGCTACCATGCTAGAATCAAGAACTCTAGGATTCACGAATGTTCAGTGTTCGCGGTGACACGTTGGAACCATATCGGTTCTCACCCCCTTTCCTTCTACATTTTCCCCTACAGATGGAGCATTTGGATATGGTCAGCCCACGAGATGCTATTCGTCGAGCTGCCAGAAGAGCACGTGTTCGCTGACTGCGCCCTCGACGACGTGATGTTTGTTGACCGTCCGCTTTTATTCTTTAGATTTTGTTTTCCCTCATTCTTGTAGTACTCTTTGACGGATTAGCACTTGATATTTTCTTTTGCTAGCCTAGATGGTGCTTAGGGGTTTGCTACAGGGGCAGGTGTCCGAAAAGTCGCTAGTTTAGACAATCTGTATGTATAATTATGTATATATATCTATATCTATATCGAGTCTATATGTACTAACTCTTGGAGGTATATTTAGGATTATCAAGGTTGCGAGAACCGGACCAGTCATTAAACCAGTTGAATAATTGGTTTAATGGTTCAATGTTCAACCGAAGTCGAACCATAATTAAACTGGTTTAATTAAATATACCGTAAAATTATAAAAAAATTAATATATAATTTTAAATATTTAAATTCAATAATTTCTAAACTAATAAAATTCAAAATTTAAGAATTTTACACAATAAATTATCCATAATTTATCATTAAAATAAAAATTCATAAACAATTTCAAATATAAAATTTTACAACTAAAAAAAATCAAAACGCACAACAAATTGTTTTTTCAGATTTCAACAAATTCAAATTATCTACTTTCTTTAGTTATTATTATTTAATAACACTTAGAGTAATGCAAGAATACAATGTACGCATTTTATCTAGAACACCATTCCATCCTAATACTTCAACAATGCATGTTATTGTTACTAATGCACCTTTAATTGTAGAATTACATACATCACTCATTACAATAATTACAGCAATTTAGAATCCAAATTATATCAATTCTGTCCAGAATCCAAAATTATATCAAAATTCTATATAGTATTCAAAATCCAGAATCCAAACTTGAACTTATATCCAAATTATATTCAGTAAAATTCAGAATTACAGAATGATTAATCAAATAAAAAAATCAACTCAATTCAAATCAGTAGACTAAACTCATAAAAACAGATTACTGAAAAGCAGAAGAACTGCATCAATTCATATAATTAACCAAATACAAAACATTAACTGAATTCAAATCAGAGGACTAAATTCCTCACTCCAACAACCAGCAATTCATATAGTTAATTAACAAAATAAAAAAATTAATTGAAAAACCATTAAAACTCACCACAGCAGAGAGCAGAGAAGGCGTCTAGGTCACGGTGGCAGAAGTGCAAAACAGACGAGCAGACAACATTGACAGAGAAACTTCTAACGAACAAACGAGCAGACGATGCCGACCACGGAAGCTTCGGAGTTCAGACGACCAGACGACGGAGGAACGAAACAGGCGACGAGAAAGGAACGAAACTCAACTGCCGGCAGCGATGGCACCTACCCTCTGGCGGAGGAGAAGAGTTCGGCGACGGCTTTTGGCTACTGCTACTGCTGGCTGAAAGAGAGGGGTAATGGGTTTTCAGCCACCAGAGCAAGCGGCAGGTGAAAAGAGATTTAGGGTTAGGTTGGCGTCACACAGAGAGTCAAAGAGAAAGGGGTGGGGTGGGGACGACGACGGAGAGGGAGATTGCGGTGCTGAGTAGGAAACGGCTGGGAGAGGAAGAAAATGATATCAAAAGGAAGAGGGTTAGTGGGCTACGCGTTATGGCTGATTTAGAACTGGGTCAGTACAAGTGCGTTTTGTTCTTTTTTTTTTTCTTTTCGGCATCAAAACAACGCCGTTTTTTAGCAAGAAAACAAACCGGACCTTTAAAAAACCCGGCCGGTTTGGCCGATTCACCGATTAACCACCAATTTGGCCAGTTTTTTAACTAATTTTTGCAAGATGGTTTTGTACATCAACCGGACCGACCAGCTGACCAATTCTCGGTTAACCCTGTTAAACCAGCCACACCAGCCAGTCCAATCCGATTTTCAGAACCTTGATGATTACTGTGTTATTTGTATTCTTTGGCTATGTTATTAATTATTTTTATTATTATCGCCTTAGTTTATACTGTCAGTTTTATATATCTGCTGAGGTCTGTAAGTGATTCTAACTTAACGGCGATAATATGTATAAACCTGACTAACTTATGCAATTTTGCTAATACAAGCTTATATGTAAATAATAGTAGAGAGTCTAGGGTGTTTAAGGGTTACTAGGAAGTAACATCTAATGAACGACAGTGATATAAACTTACCAGAAATTGGATCGTTACAAAAAACACTTCAACAGTTTCTTCAATTAACCATCCATTCAAATTTGAGATCAACCCTTCTCTGAACTTTTTAATCTTACCAACAAGGCAATCAACATACATCTAATCCAATTATACTCAAGTGGATTATCAACATCAATTATAAACGGCAAGATTTTCTCCCGAATAGTTGTATTTATTGGCAATAAAAATGTTAATGCTACAAAAAGAAAGCTTGCCTAAACCTTGGACAAACTCTTGGATTTTATACTATGATATCACTCAATTGATTTGGAATTTTTATTCCCTTTGAGTTCTGAAACCATGGGTTCATGCTCTTCAGTAACATGTGAAGGCAATCCTAACACAGCTCCAACAAACTCCAAAGTAATATCTACTCTTCCTATTGAGGTTATGAGCTAAAATTTTAAAGGATTATATGCTTATGCAAGTGCCAAAATCAGATTATGGTTTAAATTCCCCTTGGGAATATCCAAGAGGGATCCAAACCCCATTGCTCGCAACTCTTTGCGTTGCACATTACTTACAAATTTTGCAGAAAGTCTACGAGTTTGGTGCGCATTTGGTGTCAACATAGCACTACATGGATGAAAACAAATTTTGTCAATACAGTAAACAACATAATCAAAATAAAGATGAAAAATAATAAAACAGAAACAAAAAAACAGAAAAACTAAAGGCAAAATAGCTTTCTCCTCTCCATCCCCTTCGAAATTTTATCGGGTATTTTTTTTTCCATCTTTCCTTACTAATCTCTTTGATCCATTTTTAATAGCTCCCTTGGTATTATTTTTGGTGCAATCTTCTTCCGCGTTTTTCTTCAAATAAAAATTTAATAATGCTATAATCAAGTCAAGAACATAAATCCAGAAAAGCTTGTTCATGTACACAAAGTCTAGCAATGGCCTACACAGGAAGAGCATGCATGAAATTCCAAAAAACAAAAAAACAAAAACAAAAAGAAAAAGAAAGTTAACAAAGTGTGATTAAACCAGAGATATTCATCTTCCCTTAATTAAATATAGAGATCCTATACCCAATTAATCAAACACAAGACCTAAATCAAAACTCAAACCCATCTTATAATCAAACACCATTATAATGATAATCAAACACAAACTTCCAAGTACCGAGAATAAACATGAAGCTTTCTTGTAATATGGCATTCAACAAACCAACTAAACAAGTAGTCAATTATTGTATATATTTATGATAGCAACAACATGAAAATCAATAAAATGTGCTATCTTTGTCAAATTTATCAAAAAATGGTTACTAGATAATCCAAACGAGAAGGTTGCTTTGAAGAGTAGCATCTCCTTTGAAGTAAAAATCGGTCAAATTGTTCCATTAAAATAATTTTTTATATCCAAATGAAAAAGTGATGACTCATGAAAATTGTAGACCCACGAAACATGGATTAACCAAAATCCTTCCGTTTCCAAGCACCAATAGCCAGAATGGTCCAACAAAATCGTTAGTCAGAGATGATGATAAGGAAAAACACCAAAAACAAACAGAAACACCAAAAATGAAAAACAAAATTCTCCAGTGAACAACAAATTAGGAGCAAGGAATTACCTCTCCAGTGATGAGAAATTGGTTACCGACCATGACGAGTGACATGACACTTGATGCGTCCAGAAAAATCGCGAATCCGAGGTATGTATAATCAAACACAATTATAATCAAACACAAGACCTAAAGCAGACTCGAAATCGAGTATTTGGGAGAATAACAAATGAAACAAGGAACAGAACCTCATCGAGTTGCACTTTGCCAAAATGCAAAAGCAGGGAAGACAACGAAGTTTTGTTTGATTATAGTTTAGTGGCAAATACGTAGCGCGAAGACGAAGATGGTAGCAGGTGTGACAGAGAGAATGGCAACTGAGTGGGGGAGGAGGTGGTTATGGGAGGGGAGGAGTGCATGTGTATAAGAGTGAAATTCTTTTTTTTTTCAGTTTTTAAATTTTTGCATTTGTATGCCATAAAAGCATTTAATTTCAAATAATTTCAGCTATTTCTTGAGAAACAAGTGAAGGATATTGTTTGAGCATGGTTGTAAAAAAGCATTTACCCAAAATGCTATAATTTTATTAAGTTGACCCTACACAGTTAGTTGACCATTTAGTCTTAGTGTGTGTTTGAATTGGTATTTGTTAAACTGGAGTTTGAATGAAAGTGATATTATAGAATTGATTTTGGGTAGGAGTGAGTTTGTGTCAACATAATTTATGTTTGGCAATTCTATACCAAAATTGATTTTAATAAAATAAATATTGTTTGGATTCATCCCTACGTCTCCTTCTGCCTCCTCTTCTGCATCTTCTCCTAGGAGTATGATTTGATAGTGCTTCATGGAGCACCTATGATCAGGTCCCCACTTCTCTCCACATCTGAAGCACAACCCTTTCCTCTGTCACTCTGCCCACTCTTCGTTTGAGAGTCGCTGTGTGCCGCTGCTACGAGTTGTCTGCAAATGAGAAGCGCTGCTGCCTCCGTTTGAACTGGTGGTAAGGCCTGTACGAGTAGGGGTGCCTCTGTTTGTGTTGGATCCAATCTCGCCCCTCGATTCGCTGCCGTCGTGGGTGTTGTACTTCGCTGAACTAGAATTTTTGAAAAATCCAAATCTAGCTCCCACCGAACCAGATCCGCTCCCTTCCGGCAACCACTCCACCCTCTTGCCGTTAGGGTCAACTCCGGTCTCCTTCCATGCTTGATTTCTCCATTCAATAGCCATGGCTCTATCCATTAGAGCTGGTAAATTATCGAACTGAGCCACCTCCAATTCTGCCTGAATTTCCTTTTTGAGTCCATTGACAAAGATGCACATGAGAGCCTCTATTCCCAGGTTTCTCTGCGTTCGTGCTGCAGCCTCAAACTCTCGCCTATACTGAGCGACGTCCTCCACCTGTTTCACCTCTAGTAACGGAGCCATGGGGTTGAGAGCAGCTCCAGGTTGAAAACGTTTCAATAAGTCCTCCTTGAATCGTCTCCATGTCTGAAATGGTGTGTATTCTTCCCACCATTCGAACCAGGTGAGGGCCTCCCCTTCCAAAGCCATTGTTGCAAAATCCAGCCTCTGCGCCGGAACTACTCCGATTACCCTGAAGTAGCGTTCCATTCTCACCAACCAGCCATTCGGATCCTCCCCCGAGAATACCGGTAAGTCAAGCTTTCGAATTGGTTCGAATCTCCTCTGCCTTTCATCTCCTGCACCGTTCCCTTCTACCCTCTCGTCATCTTGCTCGTTCCTTCCACCGTCATTTCCTCCTCCGGTGTCGTTAGCACTAGCACCTCCACCTTGGTGCTGTTGAGGTAGCAACTCCCTCATTTGTCTCAACATATTTGCTGAGAAGGCCTCTGATAGAGATGCGCCTACTACTAACAGGTTTGGACTGTGTTACAAAAGGAGAGGTAAGTAGAGGTCAAGTAGAGGTGTTTTAGGAGTTGTTAGGATATCCAGCTGGCTGATAGGTTGTTATAAATAGCTAGGTTATAGTTAGTTGAGAGAGGATAGTTTTTCTGTTGTGAATTCTGTTAGAAGTTGGAGAGAATCTCTCTCTCTCTGAGCTGGTAGTTCCAGCTGTGTAGAACCTTCTAGGGTGAGCTAATTGGCTCTCCCGGTATATCAATAAAGCTTGATCATTCTGCTATTGCTAGTCCTATCAACTGGTATCAAGAGCTTGAGGATCCCAACGCTGAATGGTGCAATCGAGATTGAGGAAAATGGAGTCACGATTTGACACAATTGAATCGCGCATGGAGATGTTCCGATCGGTGCAGGAGACGCTACAGCGCTTCGATTCCCGAATAGATGCGTTCGAAAATCGCGCGCCTAAACGGAATGAGCGTGGTTCACCGGGATCGCACCTGGCAGCAGGCTCATCGGCCGGAAGCCGCGGCACGCCGGAGCAATGGCGAAAGCTGGAACTCCCAATCTTCCGCGGAGACGACGCGGTGGTTTGGGTTGAACGCATGGAGCAATTCTTCTTGCTGCGCACAGTGCCAGAGGAGGAATGGCTCACGGTCGCTACCTTTGCAATGGAAGGAAGGAAGGGCATTCACGTGGTTCAGGTGGTGGGCGGCGACGGCGCCGGTGCTGCAGTGGCGGTTTTTTAGTGCGGCGCTGCTACGCCATTTTCAACCGGAACGGCTACAGAGCCCTTATCAAGCGCTGCTGAAGCTGAAACAGACGAACTCAGTGCGGGGCTACGTTGACCAGTTCGTGCTTCACGCGCGGCCCCTTCGCGGAATTGCGCCAGAATTGCTGATGGATCTCTTCTTGAATGGGCTGAAACCAGAGGTGGGGGAAGAATGTAAACTGTTCCCATACCAGTCAGTGGACGAGTTAATGGAACTGGCACAGAAGGTCGAAAACCGCAACGTTGCCTTGCGGGGGGTATCGGGACGCGGTAAATCACTGGCTCCCAACTTCGCCGTTGCCAATTCAACCGCCACCAAAGCGGTGCACCCTGCTACAGCGTCCAACTCTGCAGCGAGCAACAGTGTGGAGTCGACGACGGATCCCTTGCAACGGCGCGGATTGAGACATCTCAGCAACGAGGAGTATAGAGCTAAGCAGGCCAAGGGGGAATGCTTCCTCTATGACGAACCATACACTGCAAATCACAATTGCAAGAATAGAGAATTCAAGCTTTTAATCATGGAGCCAGACTTTGAAGCGGATTGGTTACAGCATGAGGCAGTTCCGGAAACAGGGGAACAGGGACAATTGGAGCTCAAATTCATGAGCTTGAGTGGACATCACAAGTCAATCAAAGCCTGGGCAGAGGTAAATGGCCGCCGTGTACGCGTTCTCATAGTTTGTGGAGCTTCGGACAACTTCGCGACACCAGAGATTATCGCCGAGTTGGGCCTGAGAATTGACAACACCCCTAAGTTCCAGGTCAGGGTAGCGGACAGTACCAATAAAGGGGGACAGGGAAGGTGTTTGGGTGTCACGCTCCAATTCAAGGAAGTGGCAATCAAGGAAGACTTCTTCATCTTCCCAACTGACGAAGCAGAATTTGTCCTGGGACTGGCGTGGCTAGATAAGTTGGGAGACGTTCTCGCAAACTTCAGAAAATCACGCCTTCGATTTCGGAATGGGGACAGCATGGTTACATTGCAGGGGGACCCGGAGTTGTGCTATGGAGGTATGCACCTTCAATCTACAGTTTTGTCCATTCAAGAAAGGGGAGAAGGATTTATGGTCCAGCTGTGGCCCATGACTTTGCAAGCGGCTACAGTATCGCAGGTGCCGCAGGTAATCGAATCGGTGTTAGCTTCTCATGCTAAGGTGTTTCAGACACTACCAGGGCTGCCACCACATCGTTGCCATGATCATGCCATTCCATTGATAGAAGGAGCTTCGGTTCCGAATATAAGACCTTATCGTTACCCGCACCATCAGAAAGCAGTAATTGAACTAATGGTACGAGAAATGCTAGCCTCAGGGATAATTCGGCCAAGCTCCAGCCCCTACGCGAGTCCGATATTGCTGGTGAAGAAAAAGGACGGCAGCTGGAGATTTTGTGTCGATTATAGGGCGTTAAATGGTATTACGGTGCCGGATAAATTTCCTATTCCCGTCATTGATGAGCTACTCGATGAATTGGCGGGAGCTGCAGTCTTCTCTAAGCTGGATTTAAAATCGGGGTACCACCAAATTCGGATGAGGGATCAAGACATCCACAAGACCGCCTTCCGCACTCATGAAGGCCATTATGAGTTTCTAGTCATGCCCTTCGGCTTGACCAACGCCCCTAGCTCCTTCCAAGCCTTGATGAATGACATTCTTAAGCCTCTATTGCGGAAATTTGTCTTAGTTTTTTTTGATGATATCCTCATCTACAGTCAGGATATGGATAGCCATGCCCTTCATCTCCAACAAGTTTTCCAGATTTTAGTGGAGAACCAGCTGGTGTTGAATGAGAAGAAATGCACGTTCGCAGTGAACTCGGTGGAGTACTTGGGCCACATTATCTCGGCACAAGGGGTCTCAGCGGATCCTAACAAAACCACAGCGATGCTAGAGTGGCCGGTGCCTACGGACCAGCGAGCTTTACGGGGATTCTTGGGCCTTACCGGCTATTATAGGCGGTTTGTGCAGGGATATGGGGTAATCGCCAAGCCGTTAACGGAGTTGACAAAGCGAAATGCGTTTGAATGGAATGACAATGCACAAGAGGCTTTCGAGAGATTGAAGAGGCTGATGGCAGACCTACCGACTCTAGCAGTTCCGGATTTCAATCAAGACTTTGTTTTGGAAACGGATGCATCGAGTGAGGGGTTGGGTGCGGTGCTGTCCCAGCAAGGCAGGCCAATAGCATTCCTAAGCCAAGCACTATCTCCAAGGGCCCGACAAAAATCTGCATATGAGAGGGAGTTGATGGCCATTGTCTTCGCTGTCCAAAAGTGGCGGCATTACTTGTTGGGTCGCCATTTTATTGTTCTCACAGATCAGAGAAGTCTGAAGTTCCTCACGGACCAGCGACTCATGGACCCAACTTACTTGAAGTGGACCACTAAATTGTTAGGCTTGGATTTTGAGATCCGATACCGGCCAGGCCTTGAGAATAAGGCAGCAGATGCATTGTCACGGCAAATGATGGCAAGGGTGATTTCAGTAGTACATATGAACCTCTGGGAAACAGTGGAAGAGGAGGTGGCTCACGACCAAGAGCTACAAAAGATTGTGATCGCCCTGCAGCAGGGGCTGGATGACTATCCAGGGTATTCCCTCCACAAGGGTCGGCTGTTTTATCAAGGGAGAGCAGTGTTGCCTGCAAATTCTTCTCAGATCCCACTTTTGCTGGCCGAGTCCCATGACAGCGGGGCGGGTGGACATTCAGGTTTCTTTCGAACCTATAAGCGGCTGGCAGCAGCGGTTCATTGGCGCGGCATGAGGCAATGGATCAAGGATTATGTTGCGAGCTGCCACACTTGCCAGCAAAACAAGCATGCAGTGATGAAACCGGCGGGGCTGTTGTAGCCACTACCAGTTCCGGAGCGAGTTTGGGAGCACGTTACGATGGATTTTGTGGCGGCATTGCCAAAATCCAAAGGCATGGACACTATCCTAGTTGTGGTCGATCGATTGACTAAATATGCTCACTTTATCCCCTTAGCTCATCCATTTTCAGCCAAGGAGGTGGCACTAGCCTTTATTAAAGAGGTGGTTAAACTACACAGGTTCCCCAAGTCAATCATATCGGATAGGGATAGGGTGTTCATGAGTAAGTTTTGGTCCGAACTGTTCCAAGCAGCAGGGACAAAATTGAAGTACAGCACGGCATTTCATCCGCAAACCGATGGCCAAACCGAGGTGGTGAATCGCTGTTTGGAGACTTATTTGCGGTGCTTTGTGGGGGGCTACCCGAAGAAATGGTTGGAGTGGCTCCCATGGGCGGAGTTTTGGTTTAATACGTCCTACAATGCCTCAGCCCAAACAACTCCATTTCAAGCACTTTATGGGGTGCCGGCACCTATTCTTTTCCGGGGAGAGACGTTTCCCTCCCATGTTGAGGAGGTGGCAGCATTGACCGCAGCCAGGGATGCGGTGTTGGCAGAGTTGAAGATGCACTTGGTACAGGCTCAGCAGCGGATGAAACAAGCAGCGGATAGGCATCGAAGGGATGTCGAGTTCAAACCGGGTGAGTGGGTTTATTTGAAAATGCAACCTTATCGGATGCGGACACTAGCGCGGAGGGTCAATGAGAAGCTAAGCCCTCGGTACTATGGAGCGTTTGAAGTGGTTGAGAGGATAGGAGTAGTGGCATACAGGTTAGCCATGCCTCAAGAGTGCAAACTTCACCCAGTCTTCCATGTTAGCAAGTTGAAAAAGGCTGTCCCGCCGCAGCAGCAGGTACAGACGCTTCCACTAGGGCTGGCTGAGGATGGTGAGCTGGTGATGCAGCCATCCCAGATTGTGGCATCGCGAACTGCAGAGGATGGGGCCTTGGAGTATTTGGTGCGCTGAGTGGGCCTATCTCCTTGTGAGGACAGCTGGGAACGAGCGGCGACATTGCAGGCCACCTTTCCGGAGCTCCACCTTGAGGACAAGGTGGTTGTCCGAGGGGGGAGTATTGATAGAGATGCGCCTACTACTAACAGGTTTGGACTGTGTTACAAAAAGAGAGGTAAGTAGAGGTCAAGTAGAGGTGTTTTAGGAGTTGTTAGGATATCCAGCTGGCTGATAGGTTGTTATAAATAGCTAGGTTATAGTTAGTTGAGAGAGGATAATTTTTCTGTTGTGAATTCTGTTAGAAGTTTGAGAGAATCTCTCTCTCTGAGCTGGTAGTTCCAGCTGTGTAGAACCTTCTAGGGTGAGCTAATTGGCTCTCCCGGTGTATCAATAAAGCTTGATCATTCTGCTATTGCTAGTCCTATCAGCCTCCAAGGATAGTTGTTGAGCTTCCTGTAACTCCTCAATCCGTTTCTCCACCGCCTCCAACCTTGACTCCATGGCAGCTCGCGTGGACACCATGCACAGAACACCCAGAACCGGTGCTCTGATACCAGTTGTTACACTGGTATTTATTTTAATGGAAATACAGAAATATAATAGAAACGTAAAAGATAACAGAGGAATTTCGAGAGTCCTCTTCTCTCCTAGCCTAGGCCTTTCCAAATCTTTTCCTACCTCTCACCTAATCAGCTCCTCCTTTTATTGCCTTCCCTCAAATTAATTATCATAATTAGCATTCAACTCCTACGATTACGCCTCCCTGATTCTCTCATCTGACTAATCCAATCATCAATTATTGTCACTTATGATTACACATTTCTCCTGTCCTATTATTCCTCCTTTTTCTTTATTGCTTTTTCTAGAATAATGATAAGGTAAAGGGATTATTTTCTTTCCTTTTTTGGCTGCCTTTGCTGCTGACTCAGCATTCTCTCTCTCTCTCCAGGGTATGTAACATAATATTACTTAAAATCACTTTTAAATAGATAATTACTAAAAAAGACATAACATTAAATTATAATGTAATTTTTTAACCATGTTTAATTTTTTGATATTTTTTTTATATGTTTTTTATATAGTATTTTTTTTTCTAATACTCTTGATATTCTTTTTTAATACGCTATAATATTTACTATTATTATTATTTATAATTATCTTTTGTTTAATTTATTTTATCTAATGGGATCAATAAATCATATTAAAAAAAGATAATAATAAATATAATACACAAGATTCTCAATAAGTGTAAAATATCAAACCAAATAAAAATTAATGAAAAATAAAAATAATAAATAATTAAAAAAAGAGAACTCACATAAAGAGAAACAATAAAAATTTCATAAATAAAACAATAACATGTATAAAGGATACGATTGATAGAAAGAAATTACAGGTTTAGAGTTAATGGTTGAATGCTGGTTTGTGAACGCTAAGAATCTTTGCTTCCTGTAAACGTGGGTTTGAGAGCAAAGTTTCATCTGTGTTCACAGGAAGCAAAAAGTATCCAAACCAAAAATTGAAGCATTCAAGCAACTTGAACGTGCTTTTCACCTCCCCAGCGCCAAAACAAACACACCGAGTAATTCTATCACACAAAAATAGTTCTTTGTTCTTTTTAATACAAACCAAACAAATCAGATTATTTGAAAATCACTATTGCTAAGCAATCCAAACATAAATGATAAATTAATTATCGCATAATTAATTATATGAAAAGCGATAAATAAAAAGTTTAATCTTTCATCTTTTTCCAAAGTCCAAACACATTAAACATTTATCATTGCACTATCAGATCTCTTTATCCAGTGCTGCTGTTATTTTGTATCCAAGAAAACCTTAAATGAAATTACTGAAAAATGTTTAAATATAAATAGGTAAACACAGATATAATTTTATACAAAGTACAATGGCATCGTGCTATCTATATAGCTGATCCCACTGAATACAAGGCTTAGTTTAGCTATTATATTAGAATGCACTACCAAATGATGACATGCAACTCTGGTTACTTTCCTACCAAAGGAGATAAACCATATGGATGCTGTACTACAATGCAGTTATTAGTACATTCTAATCCAGGCCATCAAATGTTCCAATCTGATATAAAAACAGGAATAGGAGTATAGAACATAAGCTTCAAATTCCATAACAGAACTATAACTAAAAAACAAATTTTTGTTTAGATTTGTTGACCACTATATTTTATGGGATTAAAAAAGTTATAGTAAATTATAGACATGTATCAGTTGCATGTTAAAATTAAGTCATTCTTCTTCTATGACACACAATCAGGCACTTTTTGTTCTCTAAACGAATTAAATATTAGTCATAAGTCACACCAAAATACAATGAAATATCTCCAAATAAAATAATTTGAAAAATGAAAAAAAATGCATTCTCTGTTGCCTTTTTTTCCATAGATAAAACAGAACCAACACAATTAAATATAACTATAGAGTTTAACAACAGTCAAAACAGAGGTCTGGAACCAAAATTACTTGCTTTTGCTTTCGATAGATTTTATATATAACTAATTATTGAGAATACTCACATAAACAAGATAAAAGAATAGGAAATTGTTTTATCTTCACTTTGTATTAGAACTTTTAATTACAACAAAGTAACTGATTTAAGCATACAAATACTGATCCTTCCTAAGACAATTGCTAGAAGCACATCCAAAGTATATAATTATTAAGTAAAACAGAAACAACCTGTATTGTTCCTATAAGGATTAAAATCTAATAGCTGACCAAATCATGTTCTTATTGATGATGCTATAAGTGTAAGATCACTAACTCCCGATGTGTTTCTTGAGTAGAATCATACCTCAAATTTATCAGCAATACAATTGTATTTAAAAAAATAAAACTTTATATAAGTAGAAGTCTATAAAGAATGCTATGCTATTGAGAATTGACTATAACTCAGAAATCATGAATCATCAGATCTGTGACAAAAGAAAACACCCTGGCCACCCGAAACTCTGGATCAAGTAAAACATTGAGAACATCTTTGACTAACACCTAAAGTTTGTTTGTAGTTTTTCCTATGGATCTGCCTCTCAAGTTTTGCTAATCATAAATAATATCTCATTGTAAAAGAAGTTGCAATGTATGCATGAAATCAAGCTCTTATCAATGCTATAACTTCAATTTACAATAAATAAATACTATATTTTTCGAATCTTGATGTGAAAGATGAGCAACAAACTAAAAGGGGGTGGGAATCACAGCGTACCTAACGAGAGACACATTGAACACATTCCATCAAAACCACAAGAAATTAATAACTCTCACTCGATCTCCAGTTCGGGAAGGGCACGCATCCGAATGTTCGTAGCTTCAATCTCAGATAGCAATGGCCCCTTCCCCTCCCCACCACCAGTTCTCAAGCTCCTATTCCTTCCCAAAACCACAACCAACCCAACAGCCAATACCATCACCACAAGAGCATGAAGAGTGAACAGGAAATTCACCAATGCAAAACCCCTAGCCTTATCCTGCTCAAGCTCACAATGCACATCAACTACGTCGTCCTGAGTTGACATTAATAACAAAGAGGAAATCTTCTTACACCCTTTCAATCCAAGAGCATCAGTGTAAAGCAAAAACCCTCCTTGCAACAACCATGTTCCCTTGAAGACCAATCCGCAACACAACAAGAACTCCGCAAAAAAAGCAGACGGTTTAAACGACAAGTAAATGCAAGAACCGGCACAAAGCAAAGCCAGCCAACCTATGAATCCGTACACGTCAGCAGCGAGACCTGAAACGCCGGTTTCCATAACAGAATACTCCATGAAGAAAACAACACCGCCGAGAACGTACACAAGGGTTTCACTGATGAGTGATGACGTGGCGTTGTACTCGTGGACTATGATCAAGAGAATCAAAAACCAGAAAGCGAGAAGCGCAAAAGACTGTTGGAAGAATGAGAACCTGTAAGAAGGGTGGCCGGAGAAGGAGAGGAAGAGGAAAAGCTCCGAGAATGAGGCGATTGGGAGTGTAATGAGGAGAGCGTAGAGATCGAGATTCTTCCATTTGGGATCTGAGAGGTACCATAGCTTGGATCTGAATTGGGAAGGGCTGTGGAGGTAGAGGGAGGAGGAGGAATGCAAGCGGCGGAGGCCCACTGGGAAGAGTAACAGAAAGGCTGAGAAATGGGTCGCAATGGATGCCATCTCTTCTTGTGTTGTATTGTGTTGTGTGTGTCACTCTATTTTGGGAATTAGGTTCCTCCAAAGTCCAAATTCTAAACCCACTATTCCATCATGAAATGACGATGATTTAATTACAATTGCCCTCTTGAAAGAGAAACGGTCAACTTAGACGCGTCCGCCTAAAGTAGTGGCAGTCTAATGGATTTCTTTTTGAAATAAATTAAAAAAAAATATTTATTTCCACAAACTTAAAATCTAATTCTTTTAGATATGTTTTTTTTTTATATATTTAGGGTAAGTTCGGCCACACCTCCGCCGAAGTTCGCCTGACTACCCGGCAAACTTCAAGGGGAGTTTCTAAAATAAAAGCTTGGATGCTGGAGAACAGAGCTCAAAATCACAATTTCATTCTTTTTTTTTTTGTTCTCATCTTTGTATTTTTTCTCTACAATATCAATAAATCCATTGTTATCCATTCATTATGATGGTGAAATAGTGTATGATAAAGAAGGTTCTATTATTTTTAAGTCTAAGCAACCAATAATTATGTACATGACACCAGAAGTCAACCGTCTAAAAGCGCTAAAGAAATTGATGTTGCATTCCATTGGACAGCAACACACGAAAAAAGTGAAAAAAATTTCCTACAGATATCCAAGCGAAGTAGATGACAATTTGTTTTATAAAAGGTATGTTATAGTTGTCTTTGCTTTGTTGTTATTATGTTTATTAGTCCACGGTTTTGAGAAATATTTTTGTTATTTTGAATTAAGTATCGGTTACGTGACGACGAGGACGTACGTCTTATAAGGTCGTGGCACAACCGATGGACAAATGTTCATCTGTTGGAAGTAGTCATGTTTCTCGTTAAGTTAGGTGGACGAGAATCATCTGCGGATATTGTTGATGATAGTCCGTTAAGTGGATCTGTTAGACGAAATATCAAAAGGACGATGGTTGATCTAAATATGCGACCTGAAGGTACTCAAGAGGGCTCAAACGTTGAACTTGGTAATGCTGACATTATAAAAGATAATGTTGAAAGTCATGAGGGTTCTGCTATCAGGGATCCAATGATGGATTTGTATGAAGTTAACCCCGATGACGGAGACGATGCTGATGATGAACCAATGGAAATTCCTGATGATGGTGACGAGGAAGAAGAGATAAACTACTACGGTGACACACAAATCGTTCTGATACAACCTGCCATTTCTCGACCATATGACCGGTCGAATCACTTCTCCAGGTTGAATCTCGATGCAATGACTTCGGATTGGTCGTTTATCCATGGAGGCCCCGAGAGGATCCAAGCAATGAGTTCGAGGTTGGATAACAATTTGAGAACAAGGAGGAAGTCTTGTTGGCAGTTAAGAGGTACGACATCAGGAGAGTTGTGCAGTATAAAATACTAGAGAGTGACTGACGGAGGAAAAATGTCGGTAAAGATTTTTACAAAAATTATCGCGTTGCAAGTATAGTTCTAAACCAACAAATTATCCTCAGTCAATGTCTAAATTGTTTGTCACAATATAAACCCAATAAAAATAACCGAAGTATTTAAACCTCGGATCGTCTCTCAAGGAATTGCAGGAAAGTGTACTTACAATTGGTTATGGAAAAGTATTTTTGGGGTTTTTGTGATAAGAGACAAGTAATGTAAATAACAAGGAAATAAAATAACAACTAAGAAAAATCCTAGTAGGGATTGATAATTGGAATTTCTATCTCCATTATCATAGTCACTTGTGATGGTAATTGCCTTTTGCTCTCACTTAATTAACCTCTAACAATTGAAGGTAAGTTAAGTGAGCAATTCAACTTAAGTTTACAAGTCTTAATCAAAGACTAGATTTGGTAAAGCCTAAGCCAACTAGAAATTTTCAATCACCAATCACCAAAAAAAACTTTGATACCTCAAGAGTCTCTAATTGATCAATCCAAGTTAAGAACATAAAAATCTAATTTAAAATCCAACCATGCATTTTATCAAACACTTAGAAGGCACAAAATAAAAGTATAGAAAATTGACAAGACATAGGAAATTCTAAGACTAACCAAAGCAAAGAAATAACCATAACAAAGCAATTGAACAATAAGAAACATGAAACATGAATTGCAATAATGAAAATTGAGAGTAACACATGAACTCATAAACTGAATTAGCAAAATAAAGGAATCAATAAGTAGAATTGAAGAACAAAGGTGCTAGAACAATAAATTGCAAGGAATTGTAAATAAAAGCAGAAATTAAATCAAAATCTAAGTAGAAATTAGAGTAGAAACCCTAAACCTAGAGAGAGGAGAGAGCCTCTCTCTAGAAACCTACATCTAAACCTAAAGTGTGTGAATGAAAAATGAATGAATGATTACCTACCTTCCAGCTCCACTCTGCAGCCTCTATTCAGTATTTTCGGGCCTGAAACTGGGTCCAAAGCAGCCCAGAAATCGCCCCCAACATTTTCTGTAAATTGTAGCACGTGACGCTCTGTCACGCGTACGTCAGCCACGCGTACACGTCGCTGAACAAATTCCTGGTCATGCGTACGCATCATCAACGCATGCGCGTCGTATGTCTACTGCACCAGTCATGTGTACGCGTCGTCTATGCGTACGCGTCGCTGCTAACTTCTCAAAACATCAATTTCTTCTGTTCCTTCCACTTTTGCATGCTTCCTTTCCATCCTCTAAGCCATTCATTCCCTATAAAACCTGAAAATACTTAACACACGTATCACGGTATTCAATGGTAATAAGAGAGGATTAAAAATTAGTAATTTAAGGCCAAAGAAGCATGTTTTCAATCATAGCACAAAATTAGGAAGAAAAATGTAAAACATGTGAATTATATGCATAAGTGATGAGCGGATAATTTATACGCTTTTTGACATTGTTTTTAGTATGTTTTTAGTAGGATCTAGTTACTTTTAGGGATGTTTTTAATAGATTTTGTGTTAAATTCACATTTCTGGACTTTACTATGAGTTTGTGTGTTTTTCTGTGATTTCAGGTATTTTCTGGCTGAAATTGAGGGACTTGAGCAAAAATCAGATTCAGAGGTTGAAGAAGGATTGCTGATGCTGTTGGATTCTGACCTCCCTGCATTCAAAGTAGATTTTCTGGAGCTACAGAACTCGAAATGGCGCGCTTCTAATTGCGTTGGAAAGTAGACATCCAGGGCTTTCCAGCAATATATAATAGTCCATACTTTGGCCCAGAATTGACGACGTAAACTGGCGTTCAACGCCAGCCTTCTGCCCAAATCTGGCGTCCAGCGCCAGAAAAGGATCCAAAACCAGAGTTGAACGCCCAAACTGGCACAGAAACTGGCGTTCAACTCCACAAATGGCCTCTGCACGTGCAACACTTAAGCTCAGCCCAAACACACACCAAGTGGGCCCCGGAAGTGGATTTATACATCAAATACTTACTCATGTAAACCCTAGTAGCTAGTTTATTATAAATAGGACCTCTTACTATTGTATTAGGCATCTTTGGATTACCTTATGATCCTTTGATCACGTTTTAGGGGCTGGCCATCTCGGCCATGCCTGGACCTTCACTTATGTATTTTCATACGGTAGAGTTTCTACACTCCATAGATTAAGGTGTGGAGCTCTGCTGTTCCTCAAAGATTAATGCAAAGTACTACTGTTTTCTATTCAATTCTTCTTATTTCGCTTCTAAGATATCCATTCGCACCCAAGAACGTGATGAAGGTGATGATTATGTGTGACGCTCATCATCCTTCTCCCTTATGAACGCGTGCCTGACAAACACTTCCGTTCTACATGAAATAAGCTAGAATGAATATCTCTTAGATCTCCTAACCAGAATCTTCGTGGCGTAAGCTAGAATGATGGCGGCATTCAAGAGAATCCGGAAAGTCTAAACCTTGTCTGTGGTATTCCGAGTAGGATTCAATGATTGAATGACTGTGACGAGCTTCAAACTCGCGATTGTTGGGCGTTAGTGACAGACGCAAAAGGAGGGTGAATCCTATTCCAGCATGATCGAGAACCGACAGATGAATAGCCGTGCCGTGACAGGGTGCGTGAGCATATTATTCACTGAGAGGAGGGGATGTAGCCACTGACAACGGTGATGCCCTTGCATAAAGCCAGCCATGGAAAGGAGTAAGACTGATTGGATGAAGATAGTAGGAAAGCAGAGGTTCAGAGGAACGAAAAACATCTCCATTCGCTTATCTGAAATTCCTACCAATGATTTACATAAGTATCTCTATCCCTATTTTATTATATTAAATTCGAAAACACCATTATCCATTTATATCTGCCTAACTGAGATTTGCAAGGTGACCATAGCTTGCTTCATACCAACAATCTCCGTGGGATTCGACCCTTACTCACGTAAGGTATTACTTGGACGACCCAGTGCACTTGCTGGTTAGTTGTATCGAAGTTGTGACAATTATGAATTAAGATCAGAGCACCAAGCTTTGGAGCCATTACCAGGATTTGTTCGAGCCTGGAGATCACAATTTCGTGCACCAAGTTTTTGGCGCCGTTGCCGGGGATTGTTCGAGTTTGGACAACTAACGGTTTATCTTGTTGCTCAGATTAGGTAATTTTCTTTTTATTTTATTTCCAAAAATTTTTCAAAAATATTTCTAAAAACTTCTCATCTGTTTTCGAAAAAAAAATTAAAATGTTTTCAAAAATAAATTATTCTATGGCTTCAAAATTTTTAAGAATGAATTCTAGTGTTTCATGAAATATGTTGAATCATATCTGGCTGTAAAGCCATACCCAAACTACTTTGGGATTGGTATTCAACTAATCACTCCAGCCCATGTAATTATATGCTAAAGCTTGGCTGGCTGTTAAGCCATGCCAGACCCTTTGATTGGAGCTTTAAGACTAACATGGCAAGATTCCTGGAATTCATATTAAAAATTTTGGAATCCTTATTTTCTTTTTCAAAAGATTTTTTCGAAAAATATAAAATAAAAATCCAAAAAAATTAGAAAATCATAAAAATAAAAAATATTTTTGTGTTTCTTGTTTGAGTCTTGAGTCATGTTATAAGTTTGGTGTCACTTGCATATGCATCTTGCATTTTTTCGAAAATATCATGCATTCATAGAGTTCTTCATGATCTTCAAGTTATTCTTGGTAAGTCTTCTTGTTTGATCTTGATGAATTTTTGTTTTGTGTCTTTTCATGTTTATCATATGCATTCTTGAATTCTTAGTGTCTAAGCATTAAAGAATTCTAAGTTTGGTGTCTTGCATGTTTTCTTTGCATTAAAAATTTTTCAAAAATATGTTCTTGATGTTCATCATGACATTCAAAGTGTTCTTGGTGTTTATCTTGACATTCATAGCATTCTTGCATGCATTCATTGTTTTGATCTAAAAATTTCATGCATTGCATATTTTTCATGTTTTCATAAAAATTCAAAAAATAAAAAAAATATCTTTCCCTTTTTCTCTCATCAAATTCGAAAATTTGAGTTGACTTTTTAAAAAATTTTTAAAATCAAGTTGTTTCTCATGAGTCAAATCAAATTTTCAATTTGAAAATCTTATCTTTTTCAAAATCTTTTTCAAAAATCAAATCTTTTTCAAAATTCTTAGTTATTTTCGAAAATTTCAAAAATATTTTTCAAAAATCTTTTTCTTATTTTTATACCAAATTTTCGAAAATAACAATAACAATTAATGTTTTGATTCAAAAATTTCAAGTTTGTTACTTGCTTGTTAAGAAAGATTCAAACTTTAAGTTCTAGAATCATATCTTATGATTTCTTGTGAATCAAGTCATTAATTGTGATTTTAAAAATCAAATCTTTTTCAAAACTAATTTCTATCATATCTTTTCAAAAATATCTTCTTATCTTATCTTTTTCAAAAAGTTGGTTTCAAAATATCCTCTCTAACTTCCTATCTTCTTATCTTTTCAAAATTTGTTTCAACTAACTAACTAACTTTTTGTTTGTTTCTTAACTTTTTCAAAACTACCTAACTAACTCTCTCTCTCTAATTTTCGAAAATATCTCCCTCTTTTTCAAAAATTTCTTTTTAATTAACTAATTATTTTTATTTTTTATTTTTGATTTCAAAAATTTTCGAAAATTACTAACATTTTTCAAAAACTATTTTCGAAAATCACTAACTCTTTTTCAAAAATATTTTCGAAAATTCTCTCTCTCCCATCTTATTCTATTTATTCATTCATATCCTAACATCTTATCTCGCATCTCAACCCTCCTCACAGATGTGTTTCTTCCATTACATTACATTCTTTGTCTCCCCCTCTTCTTCCACTCACACAGGAATCCCTATACTGTGGTATAAAGGATCTCCATTATTATTATTATTTTTCTGTGCCTTCTTCTTTGTCATATGAGCAGGAGCAAGGATAAGAACATTCTTGTGGAAGCAGATCCAGAACCTGAAAGGACTCTGAAGAGAAAATTAAGAGAAGCTAAAATACAACAATCCAGAGATAACCTTTCAGAAATTTTCGAACAGGCAGAAGAGATGGCAGCCGAAAATAATAATAATGTAAGGAAGATGCTTGGTGACTTTACTGCACCTAATTCCAATTTACATGGAAGAAGCATCTCCATTCCTGCCATTGGAGCAAACAACTTTGAGTTAAAACCTCAATTAGTTTCTCTGATGCAGCAGAACTGCAAGTTTCATGGACTTCCATCTGAAGATCCTTTTCAGTTCTTAACTGAATTCTTGCAGATATGTGATACTGTTAAGACTAATGGAGTAGATCCTGAAGTCTACAGGCTCATGCTTTTCCCTTTTGCTGTAAGAGACAGAGCTAGATTATGGTTGGATTCTCAACCCAAAGACAGCCTGAACTCTTGGGATAAGCTGGTCACGGCTTTCTTAGCCAAGTACTTTCCTCCTCAAAAGCTGAGCAAGCTTAGAGCTGATGTTCAAACTTTCAGACAGAAAGAAGGTGAATCCCTCTATGAAGCTTGGGAAAGATACAAACAGTTGACCAAAAAGTGTCCTTCTGACATGCTCTCAGAATGGACCGTCCTGGATATATTCTATGATGGTCTGTCTGAGTTATCTAAGATGTCATTGGATACCTCTGCAGGTGGATCCATTCACCTAAAGAAAACGCCTGCAGAAGCTCAAGAACTCATTGACATGGTTGCTAATAACCAGTTCATGTACACTTCTGAAAGGAATCCTGTAAGCAATGGGACGCCTATGAAGAAGGGAGTTCTTGAAGTTGATACTCTGAATGCCATATTGGCTCAGAACAAAATATTGACTCAGCAAGTCAATATGATTTCTCAGAGTCTGCATGGAATGCAAGCTGCATCCAACAGTACTCAAGAGGCATCTTCTGAAGAAGAAGCCTATGATCCTGAGAACCCTGCAATAGCAGAGGTGAACTACTTAGGTGAACCTTATAGAAACACCTATAACTCAACATGGAGAAATCATCCAAATTTCTCATGGAAGGATCAAAAGCCCCAACAAGGCTTTAATAATGGTGGAAGAAACAGGTTTAGCAATAGCAAACCTTTTCCATCATCAACTCAGCAACAGACAGAGAACTCTGAACAAAATGCTTCTAATTTAGCAAATCTAGTCTCTGATCTATCTAAGGCCACTGTAAGTTTCATGAATGAAACAAGGTCTTCCATTAGAAATCTGGAAGCACAAGTGGGCCAGCTGAGTAAAAGGATCACTGAAATCCCTCCTAGTACTCTCCCAAGCAATACAGAAGAGAACCCAAAAGGAGAGTGCAAGGCCATTGACATAAGCACCATGGCCGAACCTGTGAGGAGAGGAGAGGACGTGAATCCCAAGGAGGAAGACCTCCTGGGACATCCAGTGATCAATAAGGAGCTTCCCTCTGAGGAACCAAAGGACTCTGAGGCTCATCTAGAGACCATAGAGATTCCATTGAACCTCCTTATACCCTTCATGAGCTCTGATGAGTATTCCTCTTCTGAAGAGAATGAGGATGTCACTGAAGAGCAAACTGCCAAGTTTCTTGGTGCAATCATGAAGCTGAATGCCAAATTATTTGGCATTGATGCTTGGGAAGTTGAACCTCCCTTGTTCATCAATGAACTAAGTGATCTGGATCAACTGACATTGCCTTAGAAGAGACAGGATCCTGGAAAGTTCATAATACCCTGTACCATAGGCACCATGATCTTTAAGGCTCTGTGTGACCTTGGTTCAGGAATAAACCTCATACCCCTCTCTATAATAGAGAAACTGGGAATCTATGGGGTGCAAGCTGCTAAATTCTCATTAGAGATGGCAGACAGCTCTAGAAAACAGGCTTATGGACAAGTAGAGGACGTGTTAGTAAAGGTTGAAGGCCTTTACATCCCTGTTGATTTCATAGTCCTGGATACTGGAAAGGAAGAGGATGAATCCATCATCCTAGGAAGACCTTTCCTGGCCACAGCAAGAGCTGTGATTGATGTTGACAGAGGTGAAATATTCCTTCAATGGAATGAGAACTCCCTTGTGTTTAAAACTCAAGGATCTCCCTCTGCAACCATGGGGAGGAAGCAGAAAAAGCTTCTCTCCAAGCAGAGTCAACCAGAGCCCCCATAGTCAAACTCTAAGTTTGGTGTTGGGAGGCCACAACCAAACTCTAAGTTTGGTGTTGAACTCCCATATCCAAACTCTAAGTTTGGTGTTGGAGAGTTTCAACAATGCTCTGCACATCTGTGAGGCTCCATGAGAGCCCACTGTCAAGCTATTGACATTAAAGAAGCGCTTGTTGGGAGGCAACCCAATGTTTATCTAATTCTTATTTTTATTGTTTTTCATGTTTTCTTAGGTTCATGATCATGTGGAGTCACAAAATAAACAAAAAATTCAAAAACGGAATCAAAAACAGCAGAAGAAAAATCACACCCTGGAGGAGCATCTGTCTGGCGTTCAAACGCCAGAACAGAGCATAGTTCTGGCGCTGAACGCCCAGAACAAGCATGGTTCTGGCGTTCAACGCCAGAAATGGCAGCAAATGGGCATTGAACGCCCAAAATGGGCACCAACCTGGCGCTGAACGCCCAGAGTTGTGTGCAAGGGCATTTTGCATGCCTAACTTGGTGCAGGGATGTAAATGCCTTGACACCTCAAGATCTGTGGACCTCACAGAATCACCTCAGGATCTGTGGACCCCACAGGATCCCCACTACCTCCACTCACTCTCTTCTCTCTTCTCAATCATCCTCTATTCCCAATAAACACTCTTCCCTATTAACTCTTTACCACTCACATCCAAACACCCACTTTCCTTCAAAATTCAACATCTCTTTCCCACCCAATCCCACCCATATGGCCGAATACACATCTCCCTCCATCTCCTCCATATCTTCTTCTTATTCTTCTATTCTTTCTTCTTTTGCTCGAGGGCGAGCAACATTCTAAGTTTGGTGTGGTAAAAGCATAGCTTTTTTATTTTTTCCATAACCATTGATGGCACCTAAGGCCAGAGAAACCTCTAGAAAGAGGAAAGGGAAGACAAAAGCTTCCATCAAGGGTCTATAGCTCAGTGGTAGAACATTTGACTGCAAATCAAGAGATCCCTGAGATACCTCAGGGGATACATTTTCTTCCACACAATTATTGGAAGCAACTAAGGGTGGAACATCAAGAGCACTCCATCATCCTTCATGAAATCAGAGAAGATCTAAAAGCAATGAAGGAGGAGCAACAAAGACAAGGAAGAGACATAGAAGAGCTCAAGGACATCATTGGTTCCTCAAGAAGGAAACGCCACCATTACTAAGGTGGATTCATTCCTTGTTCTTATTTCTTCTGTTTTTCGTTTTCTATGTTATGTGCTTATCTGTGTTTGTGTCTTCATTACATGATCATTAGTAGTTAGTAACTATGTCTTAAAGTTATAAATGTCCTATGAATCCATCACCTCTCTTAAATGAAAAATATTTTAATTCAAAAGAACAAGAAGTACATGAGTTTCGAATTTATCCTTGAACTTAGTTTAATTATATTGATGTGGTGACAATGCTTCTTGTTTTCTGAATGTATGCTTGAACAGTGCATATGTCTTTTGAAGTTGTTGTTTAAGAATGTTAAATATGTTGGCTCTTGAAAGAATGATGACTAGGAGACATGTTATTTGATAATCTGAAAAATCATAAAAATGATTCTTGAAGCAAGAAAAAGCAGCAAAGAACAAAGCTTGCAGAAAAAAAAATGGCGAAAAAAAAATATATAGAAAGAAAAAGAAAAAGCAAGCAGAAAAAGCCAAAGCTCTTAAAACCAAGAGGCAAGAGCAAAAAGCCAATAACCCTTAAAACCAAAAGGCAAGGGCAAATAAAAAGGATCCCAAGGCTTTGAGCATCAGTGGATAGGAGGGCCTAAAGGAATAAAATCCTGGTCTAAGCGGCTAAACCAAGCTGTCCCTAACCATGTGCTTGTGGCGTGTAGGTGTCAAGTGAAAACTTGAGACTGAGCGGTTAAAGTCAAGGTCCAAAGCAAAAAAAAAAAAAAGAGTGTGCTTAAGAACCCTGGACACCTCTAATTGGGGACTTTAGCGAAGTTGAGTCACAATCTGAAAAGGTTCACCCAATTATGTGTCTGTGGCATTTATGTATCCGGTGGTAATACTGGAAAACAAAGTGCTTAGGGTCACGGCCAAGACTCATAAAATAGCTGTGTTCAAGAATCATCATACTGAACTAGGAGAATCAATAACACTATCTGAACTCTGAGTTCTTATAGATGCCAATCATTCTGAACCTCAATGGATAAAGTGAGATGCCAAAACTATTCAAGAGGCAAAAAGCTATAAGTCCCGCTCATATGATTGAAGCTCTGTTTCATTGATAGTTTGGAATTTATAGTATATTCTATTCTTTTTATCCTATTTTGATTTTCAGTTGCTTGGGGACAAGCAACAATTTAAGTTTGGTGTTGTGATGAGCGGATAATTTATACGCTTTTTGACATTGTTTTTAGTATGTTTTTAGTAGGATCTAGTTACTTTTAGGGATGTTTTTAATAGATTTTGTGTTAAATTCACATTTCTGGACTTTACTATGAGTTTGTGTGTTTTTCTGTGATTTCAGGTATTTTCTGGCTGAAATTGAGGGACTTGAGCAAAAATCAGATTCAGAGGTTGAAGAAGGATTGCTGATGATGTTGGATTCTGACCTCCCTGCACTCAAAGTGGATTTTTTGGAGCTACAGAACTCGAAATGGTGCGCTTCTAATTGCGTTGGAAATTAGACATCCAGGGCTTTCCAGCAATATATAATAGTCTATACTTTGGCCCAGAATTGACGACGTAAACTGGCGTTCAACGCCAGCCTTCTGCCCAAATCTGGCGTCCAGCGCCAGAAAAGGATCCAAAACCAGAGTTGAACGCCCAAACTGGCACAGAAACTGGCGTTCAACTCCACAAATGGCCTCTGCACGTGCAACACTTAAGCTCAGCCCAAACACACACCAAGTGGGCCCCGGAAGTGGATTTATACATCAAATACTTACTCATGTAAACCCTAGTAGCTAGTTTATTATAAATAGGACCTCTTACTATTGTATTAGGCATCTTTGGATTACCTTATGATCCTTTGATCATGTTTTGGGGGCTGGCCATCTCGGCCATGCCTGGACCTTCACTTATGTATTTTCATACGGTAGAGTTTCTACACTCCATAGATTAAGGTGTGGAGCTCTGCTGTTCCTCAAAGATTAATGCAAAGTACTACTGTTTTCTATTCAATTCTTCTTATTTCACTTCTAAGATATCCATTCGCACCCAAGAACGTGATGAAGGTGATGATTATGTGTGACGCTCATCATCCTTCTCCCTTATGAACGCGTGCCTGACAAACACTTCCGTTCTACATGAAATAAGCTAGAATGAATATCTCTTAGATCTCCTAACCAGAATCTTCGTGGCGTAAGCTAGAATGATGGCGGCATTCAAGAGAATCCGGAAAGTCTAAACCTTGTCTGTGGTATTTCGAGTAGGATTCAATGATTGAATGACTGTGACGAGCTTCAAACTCGCGATTGTTGCGCGTTAGTGACAGACGCAAAAGGAGGGTGAATCCTATTCCAGCATGATCGAGAACCGACAGATGAATAGCCGTGCCGTGACAGGGTGCGTGAGCATATTATTCACTGAGAGGAGGGGATGTAGCCACTGACAACGGTGATGCCCTTGCATAAAGCCAGCCATGGAAAGGAGTAAGACTGATTGGATGAAGATAGCAGGAAAGCAGAGGTTCAAAGGAACGAAAAGCATCTCCATTCGCTTATCTGAAATTCCTACCAATGATTTACATAAGTATCTCTATCCCTATTTTATTATATTAAATTCGAAAACACCATTATCCATTTATATCTGCCTAACTGAGATTTGCAAGGTGACCATAGCTTGCTTCATACCAACAATCTCCGTGGGATTCGACCCTTACTCACGTAAGGTATTACTTGGACGACCCAGTGCACTTGCTGGTTAGTTGTATCGAAGTTGTGACAATTATGAATTAAGATCAGAGCACCAAGCTTTGGAGCCATTACCAGGATTTGTTCGAGCCTGGAGATCACAATTTCGTGCACCAATAAGTGTGAGAATAATGGATAAAATCCACTCAATTCAATACAAAATAAACCGTAAAATAGCGGTTTATCAATCTCCCCACACTTAAACATTAGCATGTCCTCATGCTAAGCTCAAGAGAACCAAAAGAGTGAAGATGAATGGTAGAAATTATTAAATGCAACCTATCTATATGAATGCAACTAAATGCAAAATACTTTTACCTACTTGGCTAAAAATAAATAAACCTTTCAAGAACAAATATGAACTGGATCTCACTAATTCAAATCATAAAAAGAAATACAAATAGACTTGTAAGAAGAAAGCTCGTGAAAGCGGAGAATAAAGAATCGAGCATCGAACCCTCACTAGAAGTGTATACACTCTAATCACTCAAGTGTTTAATGTTCGACTCTCTCAATTTTCTACTAACCTTGCTTTCTAAGGCTTGCTCTTCTTCTACCAATCAACAAAAATTTAATGCACAAATACACATATCAAGAGATCTTTTAAGGATTGTAATGGGGTTAGGGTCAAGGTAGGAATGTATTTGGTCAGTGGACTAAAATCTGAATCCTTGATTAACCCAAACTTCCCACCTAACCTAAGACAATCCATGTCATCAAAATACAAAAACCTAACTATCCATTAACCATGTTTTGCCACATATTCATGCATCCCAATTCTGAGTATAGTACATATGCATTGCTATCACCATTTACTTTGGGGCATTTGTCCCCTTTTTATTATTTGCTCTCTTTTTTTTTCTTTTCTTTTTCTCTTCTTTTTTTTTATTTTCCTCTTTTGTTTTTTTTTCCAATGCATATGATTAAGGTATTGAATGCATGAACATGCCCTCAACATGCTTTTCACATTTTCACAAAAAAAGTCTAACATACTCAATTCCCAAACCACATATTGCCAAACCAATTTCTCCACACTTAGATCATGAGCACACTCACTAGTCTAAGCTAACCAATGATTCAAATGAAGGACATTATTGTTTTTCACTTAGAGTTAGTGATGAGCTAAAGTAAAGAACAATTGGGGTTAAAAGGGCTCAACATTGGTTTGCAAAGGATAATGAAAATGATAAGGCCATATGGGTATGTAAGCTATAGTGAAACAAAGGCCTCAATCACGTAGGTGCAAGCATACATCAAACAATGAAAATATAGAATCAAGCAAGACAAAGATCACAATTTTAGAGAGAACAACACACACCAAAACAAAGTATTGGTTGATAAAATGCAACCAATCAAATAGGTTCAAAAAGCTCACTGGTTTTGTGTGTTCGAGCTCTAAGACCATGTTCCAAAATAAATTTCTTCAAGCAAGTTTAACAAAAATTTTAATTCAAATTAGTGAAATGCTATAAAATAGTTTCTTGGGAAATAATTCATCATTTCAACCAAGCAGTACATACATGCAAGCAACTAACTACACATGCAATCTATTATGCAATGCAACAACTAACTACAAAGAAAACTAAGAATTGGTATTGAAAAGAAAGTAACTAACCCACGAAAGTCGGTATCGACCTCCCCACACTTAAAGTTTTCACCGTCCTCGGTACATGCAGAGATGTGCAAGTGGACAGGTTGCTACAACTGATGCGCTTTCTCAAAAGATTGTGCTTAGGAACTTGTTTGTCCAACCCATAAGAAGTTTTCCATTCCCCTTCTTGGTGGCCATCCTGAAAGAAGAGAAAAAGGAAGAAGAATAACCCAAAAACAAAGATATGTAAACAAATAAAATATGGGTAGGCTAATGCCAAAGAATAATGAGGTTTTCAACTATATGGTAGCTACAACATGAAAGTGAGAAAATAATATGGGGCATGTCAACTAAATAGCAAACAAGTTGAGAAGCACCCAAAACAATGCAAGAAATATGCAACAGTTGAGTAAGAAAAGTTAACACCAATGGAAAATTAGCAAACTTAGAAAAGAAAATAAAAACATACACAAAGTGAAAATGAAATGAATGATAGTATGCAAATGCAATTTGTAAAAGGGAATGAAGGATAGGAGAAATGATAAGTAAACTTTTGAAAAGTGAGAGAAGAAGAATGTAAGAAAGGAAGAAGAAAGAAGAAGAAAGGAGAAAGAAAGAAGAAGAAAGGCATAAACAAGGCGCGAATGCGACGCGCGCGCGTAGGTCACGTGTACGCATGAGAACAGAAACAGGCAGGTGACGCGTGAGCGTCGTCCACGCGTACGCATGGATGCCCCCAAAACGAAAACTGACGCGTGACTACTCGCGTGCTAGACGCACTGTTGTGGCAAACCTCCAGCACAACTCTCTGTTTGAATTACTGGACAATCATAATTTTGAATAGACGCGCGCGCGTTGTCGACGCCTACGCGTGATTGGTGAAAAACGCAAGTGACGCGTACGCATCAGTGACACGCACGCGTGGGGTTGGCTATGCACCTAGCACCTCACCAGCGCGGCCCTGGCACAACTCTCTGTCCAGGTCGCGCCCTCGCATCGTCCCAGCACTATTTTCGCATGGTCCATTTTTGGGCGTTGAAGCGTACGCGTCGATCACGCGCACGCGTGACAGCCACTTTTTTTAGCAACTCCAGAAATTAATAAACAACTAAACTATAAATTAAACGAAATAAACATAACTAAAAATGAAAATATAACTTATTACTAATCTAAACAAAAGGAAAATTAGAAAGAATTTACCATGGTGGGGTGTCTCCTACCTAGCACTTTTAGTTAAAGTCCTTAAGTTAAACATTTGGTGAGCTCCTTGTCATGGTGGCTTGTGCTTGAACTCATCTTGAAACTTCCACCAATGCTTGGACTTCCAATAATCTCCAACATTTCCAAACACATTCACCAAGCCTTGATGAAGTTTCTTACAAGCTTTGAGCTCCCAAAGTTGATCCTCTTGTATGCCGGGATCCCAAATCTTGTTTTTACACCTGTCTTTAAGTTGATCATCATTGTTCCGACTAGGTGGCAAGCAATGCGAATTCTCAATGAGGCATCCCAACAACTTTCTAGACCCAATCAATTGAGAACTATACCAACAATTGCACTTAGACCTTGAACATCTAATCATAACGAACCTAGGATTGTGTTGCCAACCACTAACCATCCCCCTTTTACTCTTAAAACCACAAATAGCTCTAAGTTGTCCATCCGTCTCAAGCAAACCATATGCAAGAGAGAAATTAAAGCTTAAGGGGAAGAGATTTACCCACTTGAATGAAAGGACGGATGGTGATGGCTTCGGGAGAGGTGTCTCCAATGGCGGCCCTGCCAATGTATGCTTCACTCAATTGGGCTCCTCTTTGATGATCTCTACCTCTTGACAAGCTTCTTCAACATTAACCTCTTCTTCAAGTCAAGTGGGAGAGGATTCAATTATAGATAAAAACTAATCAATTATTGAATCCATCTCATGATCAACCTCCTCAAAGTCTTCAACCATGATATGCCTTGGAGGTTGTGATGCGTGAGCATCTTTCCTATCTTTTTCTAGTGAATTTGTATTTAAATTGTTGAGTTAATAAAAAATTAATTATCTTTTAGCCACTATGGATGCTACTTTGAGTCTTGTGCATTTCTGTTTATTTTAGGTAGCATTCGGATGGAGTTGATGGAGTTTCTGCAGAGAAAGAGAAGAAACCAAGGAGCCGACCAGCGAGGAGCGACGCGTGCGCGTGCCTGATGCGTACGCGTGAAAAGCGAAGTTGCTCACCGATGCGTGTGCGTACCTGACGCGTACGCGTGACACGCGAAAAAGACCATCGATGCGTACGCGTGACTGACGCGTACGCGCGACATGCACGACATGCAGAATTTACAAAAAACGCTGGGGGCGATTTCAGGCCGAGTTTCGACCAGTTTTTGGCCCAGAAACACAGACTAGAGCCAGGGGATAGTAGAGATTCAAGGAAGATTCACACAAGAATGATTATGCCCACTCCAAGTTAGGTATGGACTCTACGAAGCAAGTGGTCCCCATCCATCAATTGAAGACATGTTGATTGCTTTAATTAATTCTGATTTAAAACTTTATTTTATTTAAAATAGGAAAAGATATTATTTTTGGGTTTAGAAGATAGAATTTAAATTAATTAGGATTAGATATAAAAGAGAATTTCAATAGGGTGATTCCAACATAACATTATTCCATTCAAACTACCAAAATACATTTTATCAGAATCCTTATTTTTCTCTCTGAACCATGAGCAACTAAACCTCCACTGTTAAGGTTAGGAGCTCTGTCTATTGTATGGATTGATTTTATTGTTTTTCTATTTTAATTCATGTCTTAATTTATATTTAAGAATTGTTTTCGTTTTTTATTTTATGAATTTGGGTGGAACGGAAGTATGACCCTTTTTCTAATTGAGTTCTTGGATAACTTGGAAAAGCTCTTTACTTGAACAACAGCTTGAAAACAACTTCTCCTAAATTTCTAGTTTATCTGAATTTAACGGGATACGTGACATATAATTCTTTTATATTTGGGTAATTAGGATTTCTGTGGCATATAACTAGAATTGAACTTCAACCCCTAATTAGAATTAATTGACCAAGGAATTGACTGTTGATGAATTTTAGAGGAGACTAGAAAGGTCTAAGGAATTAGGGTCTAGTCACATATAGTTTCCATGAATTAAATCTTACATGATTAAAATAAATTAATAAGAAAAGTCAATCTGGAAAATAGATAACTCTGAAGCCTTAACTGTTTCTCCAAATTTTATTTCCAACTTATTTACTTGCCTTTCTTTGATATTCTTGCTATTGTTTAATGTCTTTGAACTCTCAACAATATTTTCTGTTTGCCTAACTAAGTAAATCAATTAACCATTGTTGCTTAGTCCTTCAATCCTCGTGGAATCGACCCTCACTCACCTGAGGTATTACTTGGTATGACCCGGTGCACTTGCCAGTTAATTTGTGGGTTATAAATTCTGCACTAAGTTTTTGGCGCCGTTGTCGGGGATTGATTGTGATTGACAACTACTCGTTGTTTGATTGCTTAAATTAGATATTTTTTTAATTAGTTTTATCTTAGTATTATTAATTTTTATTTTTCATTTTTTTCCTTAATTTTTTTCTTGTTTTTCGTTCAAATTCCCATGTCCCCTGTTTTCTTTTTTTTTTACTTCCTTTTATTATTTTTTTTAAAAACTCTCGTCTGTTTTTAATTCTTGTTATTCTATTTTGTTTTATTTTATTTTTTTATTTTATTTTCATTTTCTTTTATTTTCATTTTTGTTTCCTTCTATTATTTTTTTTTATATTCTATTGGTTTTGTTTTATTTTTTTCTTTAATTTTTAAAAAAAATTTTAAATAAATAAATAGCACTAATATTTTTTCTTAATTTCTGAAATTAAGTTTGGTGTTACCTAGTTAATTTTATTTTAATTTTTTTTATTTTCCTTGTTAATTTTTGAAATTTTTCTGTTTTAATTGATTAGTATTTTTATTTTATTTCTTTACACAGGACACCTCACTGGGAATTCTCTACACTCTAACATAGAGAATCCCATCTTTTCTTGTCTTTTGTCTGTGTATGCGCAGGAACAGGGACAAAAAACCTCTCATAGACTTTGATCCTGAACCTGAAAAGACTTTCAGGCGACGTTTACAACAAGCAAGACTTTACAAGGCTACAGAATCCACTATGGATCATAATAATGCTGTTAATGCCAATGTGGTAAATCCGAATGGGAATGATCAACAAAGGAGAGTGCTTGGCTCTTACTCTGCTCCTACTGTAGATCTTTATGGAAAAAGCATTGTGGTGCCTCCTATAACTGCGAACAACTTTGAGTTGAAGCCACAATTGGTCACCCTGGTGCAACAAAACTGCCAGTATCATGGTCTTTCCCACGAAGACCCAAATCAATTTATTTCTAATTTTCTGCAGATTTGTGATACTGTGAAGACAAATGGAGTGAACCTAGAGGTGTATAAACTCATGCTCTTCCCGTTTGTTCTGAGGAATGGAGCAAAGCTATGGCTAGATTCTCAACCCAAGGAGAGTTTGGATACTTGGGACAAGGTTGTTACTGAGTTCTTACTAAGTTTTCCCACCAAAGAAGCTGACTAAGCTTAGGGTGAAGGTTCAGACCTTCAGGCAAAAGGATGGTGAAACTCTTTATGAAGCTTGGGAGAGGTACAAGCTACTGACTAGGCAATGCGCTCCGGACATGTTCTCCAAATGGACCCAACTAGATATCTTTTATGAAGGACGCTATTGAGCTTATTGAATTGGTTACTAACAACCAATATTTATACTCATCTAACAGGAATCCTGTGAACTCTGAGGCTCCTCAGAAGATGGGTGTTATGGAAGTAGAAGCTCTTAATGCTATTCTTGCTCAGAACAAGCTTATGTCTCAGCAAATAAGTCTACTTACTCAACAGATTGGTGGCATACAAGTCTCAGCTATCAACACCCAAAATCCACCTCAAGCGGTCCCTTATGACATGACAGGTAATTTTGTGCAAAATGATAATTATGATTATGCTCAATCCTCTTCTGGACAAGTCAATTACATGGGGAGTGCTCCTAAAAATCCCAATAATGATCTCTATTCTCATACCTACAATCAGGGGTGGAGACATCACCCAAATTTTGGGTGGAGGGACCAATCTCAGAGAGCTCAGAATTTCAACAATAATTCTCAGGGCGGCTTCCAACAAAATAACTACAATAACTGCCAATTTTAGTCTCAGCAGCAACAACCACCTCAGCAGGCAAACTCTAAATCCCAAGAAGATTCTAATTGGGAGATGATGAGGAGTTATATGAAGGAAACTAGAGCATCAATCAAGAATTTGGAGATTCAGATGGATCAAATAGCCACAAGATTTAATGAAATTGATCAGAGGACCACTAATATCCTTCCTAGTAACACAATTCCAAATCCAAGAGAGGAATGCAAGTCTATCACTTTGATAAGTGGACAAGTGACAAGTATTAAAGAACAAGTTGATGAGGAGCCAGTTGAAAAAGAAGATTGCAAGGTTATTCAATTGAGAAGTGGTAAAGTAGCTGGCTCTGAGACCAAGGTCAATGAAGAGTTAGTTGAAAAAGAAGCTCCAGAAGAGAAGAAGGAAGAAGTAGAGCACGTCCCTCTAAAGCGTGTAGACAACCCGTTCCCTGACTCTCTTGACACTTATCCTACATTGCCAAAGGCTCCTGAGTACAAGCCTAAAATGCCATATCCTCAGAGACTTCAAAAAGAGACCAAGGACAAGCAGTTTTTAAAGTTCTTGGAAATCTTCAGAAAGTTGCAAATCAATATTCCTTTTGCTGAGGTTTTGGAGCAAATGCCTATCTATGTCAAGTTCATGAAGGAGCTGTTATCAAAGAAAAAGCCTTTAAGGGGAGATGAGACAGTGGTCCTGACTAAAGAATGCAGTGCTATCATTCAGAATAACTTACCAAAGAAGATGCCAGACCCAGGGAGCTTTCAAATTCCATGCACCATTGGGAGCACAATTTTTGAGAAAGCCCTATGTGATCTGGGGGCAAGCATAAATCTAATGCCCTTATCTGTGATGAAGAAGCTGAAAATCCAAGAGGCACAACCCACAAAGATAGCATTACAGATGCCAGAAAAATCTATGAAGCCTGCACACAGATTAGTGAAGAATATCTTGGTTAAAGTGGGTAAGTTCTTCCTCCCAGCAGATTTTGTGATTCTTGACACAGGGGAGGATGAGAACGCCTCTATAATCCTAGGAAGAGCTTTCCTAGCCACTGGGAGAGCTCTAATTGATGTAGAAGTGGGTGAATTAGTGCTCAGAGTGCATAATGAGCAACCGGTCTTTCATGTCTTCAAAGATATACATTCAGCAGGTAAAGAAGAGAGCTGTATGCAGACTGAGCTTATTGATCCAACCCTTCAAGAACCCTCTGATGACGCACAGCAGAATTTGCAGCTCAAACCTCCCTTGGTGAAAGTCAACAAACTTTCCCTTGACATCAAACCTAAGTTTGGTGTTGGGAATGCATCATCCACCAAGGAGGAGGTTCCCAAAACGAAGAAAGTACCCAGAGGATGGAGAAACAAAAAGATACCCACTGAAGGTTTCTCCCGGGGAATGAAAGTGGTGTTGACTAGCAAGCCAGTGTGGATTTATACAGTAAATAAAATCCTCTCTTTGGAGCATATTGAGATGATTTATGGAGACACAAGAAAGAAGTTCAAAGTAAAGGGTGAAGAGCTGAGCCCCTATGATCCTCCTCCTTAGAGGAGCTGACCGTCAAGCTAGTGACGATAAAGAAGTGCTTGTCGGGAGGCAATCCGATAATTTCGTATCCTTAGTTATTTCTCGTAGTAGCAGTTTTCTTATTTATTTGATTTTTTGTGGAGTTTTTACTGTTTTTCTGATCATGCAGCTATTTTATAACAGGAACCGAAAACTTCAGGCGACACAAAAAAAGGAGAACACGACGCGTACGCATCATGTGTGTATGCGTGAAAAATAAAATTAGCCAGAGAGTTGAGCAGGAGTGGGGTTGGAACCATGCTGGGTGCATAAGTCGCATCACGCATACGCGTCCCTGATGCGTGCGCGTCGTTTGCGCAAATGGCCACCCACGCGTGTGCGTCCCTGACGCGTACGCGTGACCCTAAAAATTGGCGTCAATGAGTGTTTGGGCAGAGAGTTGTGATAGCTTGGGGCTGGAAGTGTGCTAGAGGCACAAAGTTGATCACGCGTACGCGTCCCTAATGCGTGCGCGTCCTTTACCCAATTGGCCATCCACGCGTGCGCGTGCATGACGCGCACGCGTCATATGAAAATTTTGATTCACAAGACACGCGAACAGAGAGTTATGCGTGTGCACGGCTGCCTTCGTGCGATTCACACAAACCAAATCCACACGTACACGTCCCCGACGTGTACGCGTCACTTGAAATTAGCGCGATCCGTGCGTACGCGTGCCTTACGCGTACGGGTCGCATGCGACGCCCAAATTAAACCCCTCAGCACCTAAATTCAAATCATCCACCCCCCAATCCTAATTCTCTCTCGTTCTTTTATCCTTTTATTATTCTTTCATCTTACTATTTATTTTTGTTCTCAGTTCTTCTTTGCTTGAGGATAAGCAAACCTTTAAGTTTGGTGTTGTCGCTAGCTTATGGCTTCTCTATTTACTTTAATAGCACCAAAGGAAGATGAATATTCTTTATGGAGGAATGGGATGGCCACCAGCACAACTAAGGTGGTTGAGTTCCTTTCATTCTATTTCTCTTCCATTCTTATTTTGTTGTTTTCTGTTTTTTGTTGTTTTGCCTGCATGATCATTAGTATTTTTAGTTCTTAGAATTAGTTTCATTCTGTTAGTTGTCTCATGTACCGCTCAATGAACTTGAATCTAAAAAGAAAAAAAAAAGAAGTGATATATTGCATGATAAATTGAGTTTATATTGAAGAGTAGTCTTATTTACTTAAATGTGGTGGTATTTTATGTGATTCTGAATGCATGACATGAACAGTGCATATTTAAATTTGAATCAAAGAATGTTGATGTACAAGGAATAGGAATTTAGAGAATTATTATGATTTCTCTGAAATAAACAAAAATTTAATCCTTGAAGCAAAAGAAACAGCATTGAAAAAAAAAAAGAGAAGCAAGGTCCAAGGCTCTGAGCATTAATGACTAGGGAGATCAGACATGATTAAAAGCTCAAAGAGTTGTTTCCCTAGTTATATGCTTGTGGTGTTCTTGTGTCAAGTAAGCTTTGAGACAAAACATTTAGAGTCGAGATCAATTGCAATTAGAAGAGTATGCCAAAGGCTTTGAGCACCACTGTATGAGAGTAGCTGAAAGAAAAATCAAAACTCCAAAAAGAGTTTTCCAGTTAAGTGCTTGTGGTGTTTCTGTGTCAAGTAAAGCTTGAGACAAAATATTTTAAGTCACGGCTAGGCTCAAGGTGCAAAGCACTAAAGAAAAAAAAAGAAAAAATTGCTATGTTCAAGGGTTAAATTGAGTTACAAAAGATCAGAGAATTCATAATATTATCCGGATTCTAATTCCGAATGACACTGACATCCTTCTGATTCAAAGGAGAGTGAGATGCCAAAACTATTCAGGATTGCATTTGTAAACCCCACTATAAGAAGAGACATGAGCTTAATTGAACTCTCACTCTCATACAAATTCACATTCTAAGCTTATATTAGTTTTGGTTGCTTGAGGAGAAGCAACAATTCAAGTTTGGTGTTGTGATGCATGAGCATTTTTCCTATATTTTCCTAGTGAATTTGCATTTAAATTGTTGAGTTTAATAAAGAATTAATTATCTTTTAGCCACTATGGATGCTACTTTGAGTCTTGTGCATTTCTGTTTATTTTAGGTAGCATTCGGATGGAGTTGATGGAGTTTCTGCAGAGAAAGAGAAGAAACCAAGGAGCTGACCGACGAGGAGCGATGCGTGCGCGTGCCTGACGCGTACACGGGATTCGGAGCTTTCCATGGCGACGCGTGCGCGTGATTGATGCGTACGCGTGAAAAACGAAGTTGCTTAGCGACGCGTGTGCGTACCTGACGCGTACGCATGACACGCGAAAAAGACCATCGATGCGTACGCGTGACTGACGCGTACGCATGACATGCGCAACATGCAGAATTCGCAGAAAATGCTGGGGGCGATTTCAGGCCGAGTTTTGACCCAGTTTTTTGCCCAGAAACACAGACTAGAGCCAGGGGATAGCAGAGATTCAAGGGAGATTCACACAAGAATGATTATGCCCACTCTAAGTTAGGCGTGGACCCTATGAAGTAAGTGGTCCCCATCCATCAATTGAAGACATGTTGATTGCTTTAATTAATTCTGATTTAAAACTTTATTTTATTTAAAAATAGGAAAAGATATTATTTTTGGGTTTAGAAGATAGAATTTAAATTAATTAGGATTAGATATAAAAGGGGATTTCAATAGGGTGATTCCAACACAACATTATTCCATTCAAACTACCAAAATATATTTTATCAGAATCCTTATTTTTCTCTCTGAACCATGAGCAACTAAACCTCTACTGTTAAGGTTAGGAGCTCTGTCTATTGTATGGATTGATTTTATTGTTTTTCTATTTTAATTCATGTCTTGATTTATATTTAAGAATTGTTTTCATTCTTTATTTTATGAATTTGGGTGGAACGGAAGTATGACCCTTTTTCTAATTGAGTTCTTGTATAACTTGGAAAAGCTCTTTACTTGAACAACAGCTTGAAAACAACTTCTCCTAAATTTCTAGTTTATCTGAATTTAATGGGATACGTGACATATAATTCTTTTATATTTGGGTAATTAGGATTTTTGCGGCATATAACTAGAATTGAACTTCAACCCCTAATTGGAATTAATTGATCAAGGAATTGGCTGTTGATGAATTTTAGAGGAGACTAGAAAGGTCTAAGGAATTAGGGTCTAATTACATATAGTTGCCATGAATTAAATCTTACATGATTAAAATAAATTAATAAGAAAAGTCAATCCAGAAAATAGATAACTCTGAAGCCTTAACTGTTTCTCCAAATTTTATTCCCAACTTATTACTTGCCTTTCTTTAATATTCTTGCTATTGTTTAAGAACTCTCAACACTATTTTCTGTTTGCCTAACTAAGTAAATCAATTAACCATGGTTGCTTAGTCCTTCAATCCTCGTGGGATCGACCCTTACTCACCTGAGGTATTACTTGGTACGACTCGGTGCACTTGCCGGTTAGTTTGTGGGTTACAAATTCTGTACCAGGTTGCACACCCTCCTCAACATCAAATTCAAACATCTTAGAAGGAGGCTCTATGACTTGAGATTCCCATGGAGGTTTCGCATCTCCTAAATCTTCAACCACTTCCTCTTCTTCAATAATTTCGGTCTTTTCCACTTTCTCTAGTACAAAATCAAACTCATCCTTGATGTCTTCAATGATGGAACATCCCTCTTGTTCAACCTCCCCTAATTCTTCAACTATTCCTTCATCTTCAATGATCTCTCTTACTTCCACTTTTTGGGCTTCCTCTTGCTTCTCTTGAAGTATGGATGCATGAATCCGATCCATTAAGTCCCTAAGACGATCCCTTCTCTCTTGTTCCATGTTACCAGCATAATTAGGATCGTATTGCTCTTGGATTGATGGATACGGATGAAAAAGAAGTGCACTAGAGCTCGAGGATTGAGTATTAGGGTTAGAATGTAGATCCACATAGGGTATAAGAGCTTGGAGAGTAGAGGTAAGACCAGTAAGAGTAGAGGTAAGTGTGGTTTGAAGCTCTCGTTACCCTTGGTGAATAACACTAAAGGTATAATCTATGGGAGCTTGGGGTGGAAAGGAGGGTTTATTTGTTGGGAGAAAGGGCTCATAATACCAAGGTAGTTCTTCTTGATAAGGATATGGAGATGGTGTATATTGAGGTGGTGGTTCTTGGGGGTAATTGTGTTGGAATTGGGGTGGTTCTATGTATGGTTCATATGGTTCATATGGTGGTTGGTATGGGGGATAAGGGTTAGGGTTACATGGAGGTGAATGGTTGTAGGTGGCTTGTGAGTATGGTGGTTCAAAGCTATATTGAGGAGGGGCTCTGTAGGTATATGGTGGGGCTTGTTAGTAACTACAAGGGAGTTCACCATATCTATTGTCTTGGTACGCATCATGGAATGGTTGTTCCTCATAGTAAGTTGGTGGAGGTTGTTGCCAAGAGGGTTGTTGTAAGACCCAAGACTTTTGAAAAGTCCTATTTTAAACTAATCTCAAATCATACATTATTTACAGTTTTATTTTCAAGAAATTATTTTATTGAAAATAATTAAAGGCAGTTTTGATTAATTAGATTTGAGATAAATTAAGATTTTTATCCCAACTCTATAATTATGGATTATTTTACTATTTACAATTTAAAGTTTTAGAAATTCGAAAATAATGAGATTTGGCTATTTAAATCAGAATTTCATCTAATTTATGATTATTGAATTATTTTCTATATTTAAATTATAGAGTTGGTATTTGTGAAATAATAAAAATTTTATATGATTTGGATAAATAAATAATATTTTAAATATTAATACTGCTATCTTGGAAAATGAAGAAAATAAGTATATTATCTCTAATTATTTGATTTGGACATTTTATTGAAAAAAATTGGAAAATTGATGAGCAAATAGTATTTTCTATATACCATTAGTGTTGGATTTAAATTGGGTCTCAATTTCTTTAATATTTCTACTTTTATTTGAAATTACAAAATTACCCTTGTACCTAATTTTACCATAATCCTAAAACTCAACACACACAACCCTAACCCTGAAAACCCTAACCCATGACCCGGTTCCCTTCTTCCCCCCTTCCCCTTCAACAACACAACGCACACACTCAAAGGAAGAAGAAATGGAAATAAGGAAAGGGATGAGAGCAGAGGGGGATCCGAGAGAGAGGCCCGAGCCAGCGCCGGTGGGCCTCGCCGTCGCCGCCGAGCTGCTCGCCACTCGCCACCATCGTGTCAGCGCCTCGCCGTCGTCATCCTCATAGGCATGGAGGAAGCCTTGCTTCCGCTGCTACCCGTGAAGCCGACGCCACCGCGGGTCAGGACTCAGGCAAGAGAGGAGGCCGCGCTGCTGCCGCCGTTCCTGTGCCGCTGTCGCGCCTGCCATGAGCTCGCCGGCGAGAGAGAAAGAGAGAGAGAGAGAGATCGGGCAAAGAGAGAGAGAGGACTCGTGAGGGAATCACCACGGGAAGGAGTTCACCGCCGTCGCCCTCACTGCGTCGCCGTTGTCCTCGTCACGGATCCAGCCGCCGTCGAGCTTCCATAGCCACCATGTTTCACCGCGGTTGAGGGCGTCTCCACCACCGCACCTTGGCGACGGTACTGCCGATCTGCTGCTCTGCGGTGCCTAGCTGGAGCTTCTGTTGTCGCTGCCGGAGAAGGGAGCTACGTCGCCGGAGTTTTGGCCGCTAGAAAACCTCACCGCCGTCGCCGGAAAATCCTGCCAGTAAGGGTTCAAGTTGATCTTCATTTCCTTTGGGTTTATGGAAGCTTCATTGTTGTATGATTAGTTTCAGTTATCATCGTCGGAGGTCTGGTCGCCGCCGCCACTCGAGGTGGTTACCGGGTGCTGCCGCCGAACGGGTTCGGAGACTGCCGCTGTTTTGGTTCAGACGTTCCTTCTTCGTTCGGTAAGCGTTTTCCATTTGAAAGCCCTTTAGATTATTGTTCTGATAATTTAGGCTGAGGTGTTGTGGCGTTATCATTCGTAGGGTTGTGTATTGATTGCTTAAGTCATGTGCTCGGAGTTCGCGACTGCTTCGTTTCGCCAGTTCAGTAAGTATTTATGTTTTGGAATGTCTTGCGTTAGTATTCTAGTATGTTTGGTTATAAACTCCGAGGTTTGGTAACGTAGGTTTGAGTTCTGTATGTTGAATATCGCTTTTAAGTTGCTGTGAGTGCTGCGAAAGTGATCAGGGGTTGAGATTGTGGATTGCTGTTGATTTCGAGTTGAGTTGAAAAGGACTCAGTGAGGCGTTTGGGATATGGTTTTGCGTCTTGAGGTATGGGCTTTCGATACAAACTGATTTATTTTAAATTAGAAATTGTTATAAATGGATATGTGGTACGAAATGTATTTCTGGTTGTTATGTGAGTCTTATGAATTGTCTGATTTTATCTTGAATGAATATGGTTGCTTGTTTGATTGAAACAATGTCTGGTTTTGATAAATTGGAGATTTCTGGATTGGTTGATTTGAATGATTTTGACAATCCGAAAGTTGAGTTTTTGTTTTATTGGAAACTGATTTGGTCTTGAACCTATTGGAAAGAGTTGATGATTGGTTTTGTTGGGACCCGGAAAGGGTGGCAAAGTCCAAATTTTAGGGGAGATGCTGCCGAAATTTCTATAAAATCAGATACTCTATTTAAAACGAATTTTTAAAAAGAGAATGAATTATGCTTTGACTTGAATTACGGATATATGAAATATGTTTGAAGTCTTTTATTAAGAAAATCTTTATACTTTGAATGTAAACTATTTTTGAAAAGGATTAGGTTTTAAAGTCAATTTGAAGATGAAAATAATTATATTTTGGAAGTTGATTAAATAAGTAAATTTGAAGAAGTTTTAATGGATTTAAAAGGAACTTGGATTTTGATTAACCAATTTCACTTTACGACGTTTTAAGAAAAGTTTGAAGTATTTTAGGAAACTTTGACTTAGTAAAACTGAAACAATTTCCGAGCCTTTGGAAAAGGATTTAAGAATGAAACTGAAATTGGTTTTCGGTTTAAATGATTTGGTTTTGGTTTAAGTAAATTGGTTTTGAAATTGGTTCGGAATATTTAGACACATGACTTGGTTTTGGTTTAAATTCAATTTTATTTAGTTAAAACAAGAAGTTAAAGTTTCGGAAGTTTTCAATGAATTTAGGGAATGAGTTAGGTTAATCTCCCCTAAAGTCTTGAGACTCTGCTGAGGAATTTTATGACCAAATCTTAATTTAGAAATGAATGATTTTGAGTCTTTCAAAAGAGATTTTGAGTTTGGCCTGGTTTCATGATTGTTTGGAAGTGTTGGAAAGAGGTGGGAAGTGACTCCATTTTGAAAAGTGATTCTTGGCAAGATATGAATTGAATAAGTTTGTTATTTAAAAGAAAATGGGCCAAGAATGAATTTGAAATCAGTTATTGAGCCTGATTGATTGTGGATATCATCAAGATTGATGAGTTATTGGTTGGTAGGCGTAAGGCCCGGGTTCGTCCCGCTTATGCTGAGAGATTTGATAATTGACGAGATTGTTGATAGGTCGCTTGTGCCTGGCAAGGACGGTGGTTAATCCCGCTTGTCGAGGTTGCGGCGCCCGCGTAAGGATGGTGGTTAATCCCGCTTACGTGTAGATGTGAGGTCGGAGGCAAAGTATCCCGCTCACATCCTTTCGGATCACAGGAGTGTGCAGGCACTGACATCCTGGACCGTGTGGCGGGCACGTTATCCCAGAGGGTTCCCGTTTATACGTGACCGAAGGGCAACATTCCCATGGGAATGTGTCGGGTTGGCAATTGAACCGACAATGTGATATCATAGCCAGTAGGACAGGCATTCATCATTTGCATCTATGTGATATTGTTTGGGTGTGCATATTGTATTTGGTTTGCCTATGTGAATACTTATGTTAATTGCTAACTGTTATACTTGTTGTAATTGATCTTGATTGTGCTTGAACCACATTAATTGTGATTGTGTTTGAATTGATTGGTTTGTGATGAGTTGGTTGCTGATTGAGCTGTTTGGGCCGGGGGCCGTGTTGGATTGGATGGGCTTGAGGCCGTGATTGGTATATTGAGTCCTATTTCTGTATAAAGTATCTAACCGGTTCAGCATAGACTTAATGAACCTATGCTTGGAACGGGATTATCATTTATACCGCGTAGGTAACTGCTTTCATGGTTACGGTCTAGGAAAAACTTTTCAGACATTTTCTTTAAGAAAGGGAAAATGTTTTGTTTTAGAATATTTGAGAAATTTAGCAAGTCTTCAAAAAGGAATTTTCTGTATTTCGGATGTGAACCTGTGGTTTTTTGGAAAGACTCATAAGACGAGTAATGATCACTGAACTCTAAGAGTGATTTTATCTTTACGTATCTTGTTATAGCAATTTCTGTAATCCTATAGTGAGAACAAGCGAGGACGACGTTCTCACTCCTCTACAGGTTATTCCTTTTCAGGATATGGAAGACGAAGCTTCAAGAGAGTTATGTTTATTTTCTGTTTATTCGGTCTTTTTGTATTACCGTAGCTATTGTTTTTCCTCGCCTTTATCTTTATTAAGTTTGTAAGAGGGATAGAAAATTATGATATGTATATTTGTAAACTAGTGCGTGTGTGTATATATATATATATATATATATATCTTAAGGTTGTATCTGATTTGTATGTACATGTATGTTTTGGTTTTCACGAAAAAGAGTTATCGAAAGGTTATGCGGTTTTATGTTTTAAACAGGCTCATATTTTAATCTTAAATATTATAAGAGTCGTGGTAATACTTGAGCTATCAGAGTGGCGCAGCCGGAAGCGTGACGTTTTGATAGTTAGGGTGTTACATTTGTGGTATCAGAGCAGTCTTTCCTGTAGAGCCTGAGGAATGGACTGACTATGCTTCAATTGCATACTCTGAGCGTTTGTCATGTATTAGGTCTTGTTGAATGACGAGAATTAGAGCATTATGCACATGACGGTCTATTGATTAATGCCATTAGTCTTGCGTTGCGTGATTCATGATATTAAGTTTGGCCGGCTTAATACTAGTGAATTATGTATATGAAAGCACTGATGGGTTATCATAGATGATATACGAGTTTTGAGTAAAGTAAATCGTGGGTTTTGGGAACGTTAGAGACGATTTCTCGAGGTTACTCAGTTATGTGCTTTGGATTCTGATGGATGTCATGTGACTTATTGTTTCTTAACCTATCTTGATGTTCTTGTTGTCATTTCTTTTGGGAAGCAGTTTGGTGTTTTCAATCCTATCTTTCCGTTCATATGCATTCTTCTTTGATCCTAAATTGCATATGCCGGTTTGAATTTCTTGGTGTATCTGTCTTTCTCTGTTTGAACTCTTTTCTTGACTCATGTAATTTTTCGACATGACTTTGAACTTGTCTTGATGCAGTGTGCCTTTTTATGTCCTTGTTCCTAGTCTTTTTTTTTTAAAGAAATGGTGATTCAGTTTTTCTCTTAATTGACTATATTTATAAACAATTTTCAAACTTTTATAAAATCGCTTTTGATTTGATATACACCTATTTATATGGAACTTTGAAAATTCCTTATGTAATTTAAAAACTATTTATTTCTAGTACCTCGCATGTTCTTTTACTAGTTTACGGAACTACACTTGTTTTAAGTACAATTTGACTTTTCAAATAATTTTACTATGGTTCCTATATGTAACTTTATTTGATTATGTACTTAGGTAATTTCCTAAATTCTTAAAAGAAAGGATTTTCGCTTTTATTCCAGTTAGTTTTTATTTGACAAATTGACTTTAATTTAGCATGATACACTATTTACGCATTTGTTGTTCTTTTGAAAATATTGGGTTCATACCTTTCCTCTCAAGTATGGGATAATTCTTTGAACTTTTGTTTCTATGGTTGTGATACTTGATTTTGTTATTAACTAATCTTTTTCTTTTATGAACTCCACCAGTAGTCTCAATTTTCCTTCTCTTTTGAATTTCCTACTCCTCTAAGTCAGCTTGAATTTGTTTCTATCTAGTGTGTTGTTTGTCCTCCTAATTGTCCTTCTTTAGTCAAAGGTTCTTTCTTGAAAATTCACTGTTGATTGAGTTGTTTTTCCTGACGAGTTTTGCATTCTTTTGGACCAATGAAAAGCTTGTTTAGTATCCCATACTTTGTGGACCTTGTTTTAACTCCCTTGATTTAAGATCCTTTCTTGTTTGGTCTGATTTCTTTTTAAGTACATCTTAAATATTCTTGAATGTTCTTATGTGATGGCAAGTTCAAGTGTATTCCTAGAGTTTTGATGTGAAATTTTGAAACAAGTTTTGGATTCTCTTAAGAAATCTAAATCAATTCTTCTCGCTTAAATTGCATCCATAGTTATTCTTTAAAGTGACAAAGTTGCTTTGAAGTTGGCATGCATCGTTTTAAATAAAGTTTTGAAACCGACTGATAAGCAAATTTTTACCTCGAAGTTTCCTTTTCTAAATAGAGTTTAACTTGTTCCATATCTGCTATAACATTTTATACACGCTTGTTTGGACTTAGACTTTGAGAGTTCTTGAACAAACATTTGATTTTCTTACAACCTTGCCACAACTTCAGTGTATACCTTTATTTTATTGAGTACCTAAATGTTCTTCAGGATTTTCAAAATTGTTTGGCCTTAACTCAATTGACTTTCATTTTTCAAACCTCGCCTATTCCGTCTTTTACTTGGAAGCTATTTAGAAAAAATGCAATTTAATTTTCTTTTAACCATATTGCAGTTTTGATATGTGTTTCTGTTACCCTTTTTGTGAAATGCGAGTTATATACATTTCTTTTAGCACATGAGGTGATTTTCTTTCAGTTTTTCATTCCTTATATTCAAATGTATTATGTGTACTAAAACATAAATTTTTAAACCTTGAGAGTGTTATCACTAGCTTTAGTTAACTTTCTTCTATGATTTTATACTTGTTACCTCAGCTTGATTTAGTTCCAAACTACTATCTTGCTTATCCTTTTTGTATTCCTATCAGTTGTCTCTGATTCAAGAGTCATCTTTGAGGTTGTTAAACTGAATTTCTTTCCAATACTCTTCATCGATTGTACATCCTTGTCTACTTGTAGATTCAGCAATTCTTTCAGAACTCTTGCGGAGATTATCCTTGTTGTTTGTCCTTCTATTTCAAAGTCTTTTATCTTTTTGAGTAAACTCGAGAATTGTTTTGATGTCACGTGCGATCTTTAGGTATAGTAATGCGATGCGTTAGTTCTTTAAGGCCTGTTCGTGGATACGGAAGGTGAAGTGGTAAGAGTGCAACGTTATGAGAAGTTGTGGGAGTTTTGTTTCTCGTGGAAGAATCTGCGGATGTTAGGTTTGTGATTGGTTATGGAGTTGTGAAGTGATTGATGGAGTTGGGAAGTGAAAGTTTCGAAGGGGTAAGAGATCTGTGAGAAAATGCTATATCCGTTGTTTTAATACCAACTTGTCTTGTAGCCTTTTGCCACATTAACTATAGTTCTACTTTGTGAACGCCTATCTTGACTTGCACCTTATATTGTTTCTCCAAGCTTTTGTAAGATTTTGAAACCATATAACCTTTTGTATTGAGCCTATCTTGTATCCTTCACCTTACACTATACCTTACCCTTACATATATATATATATATATATATATATATATATATATATATATGTTGAGATCTCTTGCTTCTCTAAAAGGTTTTTTTAAGGCTATGTATTATCTTATGTATTATTTTAATTTTCGAGGACGAAAATTTTTATAAGGTGGGTGGAATGTAAGACCCAAGACTTTTGAAAAGTCCTATTTTAAACTAATCTCAAACCATACATTATTTACAGTTTTATTTTCAAGAAATTGTTTTATTGAAAATAATTAAAGGCAGTTTTGATTAAGTGGATTTGAGATAAATTAAGATTTTTATCCCAACTCTATAATTATGGATTATTTTACTATTTACAATTTAAAGTTTTAGAAATTCGAAAATAATGAGGTTTGGCTATTTAAATCAGAATTTCATCTAATTTATGATTATTGAATTATTTTCTATATTTAAATTATAGAGTTGGTAGTTGTGAAATAATAAAAATTTTATATGATTTGGATAAATAAATAATATTTTAAATATTAATACTGCTATCTTGGAAAATGAAGAAAATAAGTATATTATCTCTAATTATTTGATTTGGACATTTTATTGAAAAAAATTGGAAAATTGATGAGCAAATAGTATTTTCTATATACCATTAGTGTTGGATTTAAATTGGGTCTCAATTTCTTTAATATTCCTACTTTTATTTGAAATTACAAAATTACCCTTGTACCTAATTTTACCATAATCCTAAAACTCAACACACAACCCTAACCCTGAAAACCCTAACCCATGACCCGGTTCCCTTCTTCCCCCCTTCCCCTTCAACAACACAACGCACACACTCAAAGGAAGAAGAAATGGAAATAAGGAAAGGGATGAGAGCAGAGGGGGATCCGAGAGAGAGGCCCGAGCCAGCGCCGGTGGGCCTCGTCGTCGCCGCCGAGCTGCTCGCCACTCGCCACCATCGTGTCAGCACCTCGCCGTCGTCATCCTCGTAGGCATGGAGGAAGCCTTGCTGCCGCTGCTACCCGTGAAGCCGACGCCACCGCGGGTCAGGACTCAGGCAAGAGAGGAGGCCGCGCTGCTGCCGCCGTTCCTGTGCCGCTGTCGCGCCTGCCATGAGCTCACCGGCGAGAGAGAAAGAGAGAGAGAGAGGACTCGTGAGGGAGTCACCGCGGGAAGGAGTTCGCCGCCGTCGCCCTCACTGCGTCGCCGTTGTCCTCGTCACGGAGCCAGCCGCCGTCGATCTTCCATAGCCACCATGTTTCACCGCGGTTGAGGGCGTCTCCACCACCGCACCTTGGCCGACGGTACTACCGATCTGCTGCTCCGCGGTGCCTAGCTGGAGCTTCTGTTGTTGTCGCCGGAGATCGATGTTTGCCGAAAAACACCACTATTGTCGCTGCCGGAGAAGGGAGCTGCGTCGCCGGAGTTCTGGCCGCCAGAAAACCTCACCGCCGTTGCCGGAAAATCCTGCCAGTAAGGGTTCAAGTTGATCTTCATTTCCTTTGGGTTTCCGGAAGCTTCATTGTTGTATGATTAGTTTCAGTTATCATCGCCGGAGGTCTGGTCGCCGCCGCCACTCGAGGTGGTTACCGGGTGCTGCCGCCGAACCGGTTCGGAGACTGCTGCTATTTCGGTTCAGCTGTTCCTTCTTCGTTCGGTAAGCGTTTTCCATTTGAAAGCCCTTTAGATTATTGTTCTGATAATTTAGGCTGAGGTGTTGTGGCGTTATCAGTCGTAGGGTTGTGTATCGATTGCTTGCGTCATGTGCTCGGAGTTCGCGACTGCTTCGTTTCGCCAGTTCAGTAAGTATTTATGTTTTGGAATGTCTTGCGTTAGTATTCTAGTATGTTTGGTTATAAACTCCGAGGTTTGGTAACGTAGGTTTGAGTTCTGTATGTTGAATACCGCTTTTAAGTTGCTGTGAGTGCTGCGAAAGTGATCAGGGGTTGAGATTGTGGATTGCTGTTGATTTCGAGTTGAGACGAAAAGGACTCAGTGAGGCGTTTGGGATATGGTTTTGCGTCTTGAGGTAGGGGCTTTCGATACAAACTGATTTATTTTAAATTAGAAATTGTTATAAATGGATATGTGGTACGAAATGTATTTCTGGTGGTTATGTGAGTCTTATGAATTGTCTGATTTTATCTTGAATGAATATGGTTGCCTGTTTGATTGAAACAATGTCTGGTTTTGATAAATTGGAGATTTCTGGATTGGTTGATTTGAATGATTTTGACAATCTGAAATTTGAGTTTTTGTTTTATTGGAAACTGATTTGGTCTTGAACTTATTGGAAAGAGTTGATGATTGCTTTTGTTGGGACCCGGAAAGGGTGGCAAAGTCTAAATTTTAGGGGAGATGCTGCCAAAATTTCTATAAAATCAGATACTCTAATTAAAATGAATTTTTAAAAAGATAATGAATTATGCTTTGACTTGAATTACGGATATATGAAATATGTTTGAAGTCTTTTATTAAGAAAATCTTTATACTTTGAATGTAAACTATTTTTGAAAAGGATTAGGTTTTAAAGTCAATTTGAAGATGAAAATAATTATATTTTGGAAGTTGATTAAATAAGTAAATTTGAAGAAGTTTTAATGGATTTAAAAGGAACTTGGATTTTGATTAACCAATTTCACTTTACGACGTTTTAAGAAAAGTTTGAAGTATTTTAGGAAACTTTGACTTAGTAAAACTGAAACAATTTCCGAGCCTTTGGAAAAGGATTTAAGAATGAAACTGAAATTGGTTTTCGGTTTAAATGATTTGGTTTTGGTTTAAGTAAATTGGTTTTGAAATTGGTTCGGAATATTTAGACACATGACTTGGTTTTGGTTTAAATTCAATTTTATTTAGTTAAAACAAGAAGTTAAAGTTTCGGAAGTTTTCAATGAATTTAGGGAATGAGTTAGGTTAATCTCCCCTAAAGTCTTGAGACTCTGCTGAGAAATTTTATGACCAAATCCTGATTTAGAAATGAATGATTTTGAGTCTTTCAAAAGAGATTTTGAGTTTGGCCTGGTTTCATGATTGTTTGGAAGTGTTGGAAAGAGGTGGGAAGTGACTCCATTTTGAAAAGTGATTCTTGGCAAGATGTGAATTGAATAAGTTTGTTATTTAAAAGAAAATGGGCCAAGAATGAATTTGAAATCAGTTATTGAGCTGATTGATTGTGGATATCATCAAGATTGATAAGTTATTGGTTGGTAGGCGTAAGGCCCGGGTTCGTCCCGCTTATGCTGAGAGATTTGATAATTGACGAGATTGTTGATAAGTCGCTTGCGCCTGGCAAGGACGGTGGTTAATCCTGCTTGTCGAGGTTGCGGCGCCCGCGTAAGGATGGTGGTTAATCCCGCTTACGTGTAGATGTGAGGTCGGAGGCAAAGTATCCCGCTCACATCCTTTCGGATCACAGGAGTGTGCAGGCACTGACATCCTGGACCGTGTGGCGGGCACGTTATCCCAGAGGGTTCCCATTTATACGTGACCGAAGGGCAACATTCCCATGGGAATGTGTCGGGTTGGCAATTGAACCGACAATGTGATATCACAGCCAGTAGGACAGGTATTCATCATTTGCATCTATGTGATATTGTTTGGGTGTGCATATTGTATTTGGTTTGCCTATGTGAATACTTATGTTAACTGCTAACTGTTATACTTGTTGTAATTGATCTTGATTGTGCTTGAACCACATTAACTGTGATTGTGTTTGAATTGATTGGTTTGTGATGAGTTGGTTGCTGATTGAGCTGTTTAGGCCGGGGGCCGTGTTGGATTGGATGGGCTTGAGGCCGTGATTGGTATATTGAGTCCTAGTTCTGTATAAAGTATCTAACCGGTTCAGCATAGACTTAATGAACCTATGCTTGGAATGGGATGATCATTTATACCGCGTAGGTAACTGCTTTCATGGTTACAGTATAGGAAAAACTTTTCAGACATTTTCTTTAAGAAAGGAAAAATGTTTTGTTTTAGAATATTTGAGAAATTTAGCAAGTCTTCAAAAAGGAATTTTCTGGATTTCGAATGTGAACTTGTGGTTTTTTGGAAAGACTCATAAGACGAGTAATGATCACTGAACTCTAAGAGTGATTTTATCTTTACGTATCTTGTTATAGTAATTTCTGTAATCCTATAGTGAGAACAAGCGAGGACGACGTTCTCACTCCCCTACAGGTTATTCCTTTTCAGGATATGGAAGACGAAGCTTCAGGAGAGTTATGTTTATTTTCTGTTTATTCGGTCCTTTTGTATTACCGTAGCTATTGTTTTCCCTCGCCTTTATCTTTATTAAGTTTGTAAGAGGGATAGAAAATTATGATATGTATATTTGTAAACTAGTGTGTGTGTGTGTGTGTGTGTATATATATATATATATATATCTTAAGGTTGTATCTGATTTGTATGTACATGTATGTTTTGGTTTTCACGAAAAAGAGTTATCGAAAGGTTATGCGGTTTTAAGTTTTAAACAGGCTCATATTTTAATCTTAAATATTATAAGAGTCGTGGTAATACTCGAGCTATCAGAGTGGCGCAGCCGGAAGCATGACGTTTTGATAGTTAGGGTGTTACAGTTGTCCATAAGCTTGAGGCTCCTCCCACTTTTGATTGTCCCGTCCTTGATACATGTTCTCATTGTTGCTTTCATTTCCTACAACATAATTTGAACCAAACTCATAGCCAAAGGGGTGAGAATTCATAATGGAAGAGGAAAATAAAAACAAAAACTAATAAAAAATAATGAAAATAAACTCCTAAAACTAGAAACAACTAACAAAGTAACAAAAAGGAAAACGTATTCACAATATTCACAATAACCAATAGTAAGGCACACATTTGCAATTCCCCGGCAACGGCGCCAAAAACTTGACGGAGAAAAAATGTTGGTAAAGATTTTCACAAAAATTATCGTGTTGCAAGTATAGTTCTAAACCAACAAATTATCCTCAGTCAATGTTAAATTTGTTTGTCACAATACAAACCCAATAAAAATAACCGAAGTATTTAAACCTCGGGTCATCTCTCAAGGAATTGCAGGGAAGTGTACTTACAATTGGTTATGGAAAAGTATTTTTGGGGATTTTGTGATAAGAGACAAGTAATGTAAATAACAAGGAAATAAAATAACAACTAAGAAAAGTCCTAGCAGGGATTGATAATTGGAATTCCTATGCCCATTATCATAGTCACTTGTGATGGTAATTGCCTTTTGCTCTCACTTAGTTAACCTCTAACAATTGAAGGTAAGTCAAGTGAGCAATTCAACTTAAGTTCACAAGTCCTAATCAAAGACTAGATTTGGTGAGTCTAAGCCAACTAGCAATTTTCAATCACCAATCAACAAAAGATTTTTGATAACTCAAGAGTCTCTAATTGATCAATCCAAGTTAAGAACATAAAAATCTAATTTAAAATCCAACCAAGCATTTTATCAAACACTTGGAAGGCACAAAATAAAAGCATAGAAAATTGACAAGACATAGGAAATTCTAAGACTAACCAAAGCAAAGAAATAACCATAACAAAGCAATTGAACAATAAGAACATGAAACATGAAATGCATTAATGAAAATTGAGAGTAACACATGAACTCATAAACTGAATTAGCAAAATAAAGGAATTAATAAGTAGAATTGAAGAACAAATGTGCTAGAACAATAAATTGCAAGGAATTGTAAATAAAAGCAGAAATTAAATCTAAATCTAAGAAGAAATTGAAGTAGAAACCCTAAACCTAGAGAGAGGAGAGAGCCTCTCTCTAGAAACCTACATCTAAATCTAAAGTGTGTGAATGAAAAGTGAATGAATGATTCTCTGCCTTCTAGCTCCACTCTGCAGCTTCTAATAAGTATTTTCGAGCCTGAAACTGGGTCCAAAGTAGCCCAGAAATCGCCCTCAGTATTTTCTGTAAATTGCAGCACGTGACGCTCTGTCACGCGTACGCGTCATCAACGCGTGCGCGTCATATGTCTACTGCACCAGTCACGCGTAAGTGTAAGAACCCGCGTTTTCACGTAAAATTGTCTTAATAAAATAGTCTTAGTGCCCGGAATAGATTCAAAATTTTAGAAGTTTTAATTTGAAAATAAAAATGTGAAATTTGATTTCAATGAATTTTTCTGAGCTGGAAAATGTATTTCTTTCGAAAAGCTTTTGTAAAAATGCGTTCTGACACTTAAGCTAGCAATACCGGCTCTAGATTGTCCAGTATCGTGTATTTTGGAAAATAACATTTTGAAGATTGATTTATTATTTTGAGAGGAGAAAAATAATTTAGAATCGAAAACCGGACTCTAATCTTAAAGGTTTTGGCCCAAAGTGGGCCAAACGGACCAAAAACGCTAACGGGTTAGACCGGGCCCAAACCGGGCCCAAGGCCCAATATATATAAGTGGGTTTAATGAGCAACTTAGCTCATTTTCACCCTCCAAAGAGTGAGAGCCGCGGTTTTGGAGAGAAGAGAGGAGAAGAGGGATGACACTATTCACATCCACCTTCCGGAAGCCATAACTTTTGATCCGGAGTTTCGATTGACGAGCCGTTTGCGGCCACACGAAGCTCTCGATGAGCTTTTCCTTTATATTTAAAGAAATTTGGTAAGATTTCTCTCTTCATGCTCCATTTTTGTGCCCTAGGTTCTATTCATTTTTAGGTTTAATTTTTGAGTAGATTTTGTGGTTTTGGTTGTTTAGGTGATCTCTAATAGCGGGTAAATATTGAATTTTACCCCTAATCATATTGGGTAAGGTAAGGTTTCTCTAAACACTTGTGTTTAGTTGTTTTGTGTATATTAGGTTTTGATGTTGGTATATATATGTGTTGTTAGTGTGAGCCTTGGTATTTATTGGTGTTGGTTGAGGTATTGGAGCAAGCTTGGTGGCCTCGTTTTGATGTTTGGTGCGTTGGAAATAGGCCAAGGTATGGTTTCGGTTTTCTTTATGTAATATGTAATATTCATGGACACTTAGACTAGTTGACCCTAAGATAGGATTGAATGTTGTAGGTGTATGAGTAATTATATGTGAATTGATGTTAATTGTTGGTGTATGGAATTATTGTGGATGATGATGATTGTGGAAGATTGTTAATGTTGATGAGTATTGATGATGATTATTTATATTGATGAATAATGAGAATTTTGAGAAATTAGATGATGAGTCAATGTGAAATATTTATAGTGAGTTGGAATAAAGGATATTGATGATTATGGTGTTTAATGACATATATTGATGATGGTTTATGATTGTTGGTTATTGTGGTTGTTGAGTATTGTTGGGTATCGTTGGTGTTGATGAGCTTTATGATGGATAGGGTTTGATAATGATTGTTGGAAATTATGAGGATTTGTTTTGGTGGTTGAGGTTATTGTTTATTGATTATGATTATGAGTGTGGTTTTATAATTAAGTTGAAATTTATGGATTTGGTAGTGAGATATGGTATAATGGTTGAGTAATTTATGTGAAATTAAGGAGAATGATATGAGGAGGTAATGTGTTATGTGAGGTAGTGGTTTATGATGATTGGGTAGGTTTTGATTTGGTTTTGAATGGAAGGTTAGTTAAAAATTGAGGTTATGTGGTTTTGGGTAAAAGTGGAATTTTAATGAACTTTGCTTGATCATAACTTTTGCCTCGGTTTTCAAAATTGTTTGCAAATGGTTTAAAATTAAAGATATTTAAAAATCCTTTAAATCGATATAAAGTTTGAGAAATTTAGAATTTTGTAGAGAAAGTTATGATCATTCAAAATCTGGTGTTGAAAATTGGAAATTCTGCAAAGTTACAGAATTCTGAGTTTTCTGATATGTGCAGACGCACAGCCTTGTGCGCACGCATACCTGTGAGAATTTTGATCTGTGCGGACGCACACACACTTGGGCAGACGCACAGGCAGGGAAGTGCGTTCTGTTGGCAGCGCTAGCACAGCTTGTGCGCGCGCACGTCAATGAAGAATCACGACCTGTGCGGACGCACAGCCCTGTGCGCACGCACAAGTCGGGAAGGGACGTCTGTTAGGGGCGCTCGCACAGCTTGTGCGAGTGAATAGACTTTATAAATTTTAGTACCTGTGCGCACGCTCACCCCTGTGCGTACGCACACTTTCAAAATCTTCCTAGGCGTGCGCACGCACACCCCTGTGCGGACGCACACGCCCTGTTTCATAAATTTAAACTTTGTTTTCAACTATTTCACCTTCCTGACAAGGTTGTAAGCTTCTATAACACCATTTTAAAGCTTTGGGGACTACTTTTGAGTATGGGAATATGGGAAATAAGCAAAGAGTTTTAGCTGATGTTTGTTTGGAAAAGTTTAGAAAAACGGAGGCCTAGGTTTCTGGTGTACTGAAGGTGGTCCAATGGTAGGTGAAGAATGGTTGATGAATGAGATGAGAACTAAGGAACTGTTGAGTTTGGAAATAAAATGAGAATGAACAGTGGTTGAGAAGAGTCGATGGCTCTGAATGAAGTGGTGGATCCATCTTATGCTAAAAATGTTTTTAAAAACCATTGTACTACTTTTATTGAGATTTTGAGATGCTATGCACCCGGGTAGTGGCTAAGGTTGGATCCCGCCTGTTCGAGGTAGCGGCGGCGGCGTAAGGGCGATGGTTTGTCCCGCTTGCGCTTAGATGTGAGATCGGTGGCAATAGATCTCGCTTGCATCCCTTCGGGTCCATAGAGCTTGCAGGCGCATGTACCTGGACAGTGATCCGAGCACTATATCTCGGGGGTTCCCATATGAGGATTCCAAAGGGCGACGTCTCCATGGAGATGTGTCAGGTTGGCAGTTGAACCGACAATGTGATATTACAGCCAATAGGGTAGACATTCATCATGTGCATCTTCTATATGCTTGCTTGCTTTGTTTACTTGAGTTTGCCTAATTGTATAACATGCCTACCTGTTTCTGGAACTACTTGTTGTATATGAATATTATTTGTGTTTTACTTGTTTGTATTAATTGTGATTATCTGGTGCTGAGGAGGTTAGGTAGGTGGTGGCGATGGGATCGCACGGAGGTTAGGTTGGCGAGGGCTGTGGGATACAGCGGTGTGATTAGTATTAGTTAGAAATTCCCTAAGTTAGATAAGCCTGCCTATGGTTTACGGTTTAAGTTCTGTATATATTTATTTATAATTGTCCTAAGCTTGAATATCCGTATGTGATGTGAAGTTCTAGGATTGCCTTCGGCGTTCCGGAGCCTTACATCTTACATCATTGGGCACTGTTACCATACTGAGAACCTCCGGTTCTCATTCCATACTTTGTTGTTGTTTTTCAGATGTAGGTCGTAATCTACTTCGGTGAGATTGCGGATATGGTGACAAAGCGGAGTATGGCTCCTCCTTGGTTTATTTACGTTTTTCTTTGTTATAGTTGCTCTCACATCTTTTGTATATTTATCTTTATGGCCTTAGAGGTTTATTTGAGAGATAGGTTGTATAAGCTATTTTAAATTTTAAACCTCTGTATCTTTTTATTCGTAACTAGTCGGCTTAAATTCCGCAAGCTGCGACTAGTTCTCTATGACTATAATAATATTGTATCTATATATATGTTTTATTCTTTCATCTAAACCTTGAGTCTTGTGCGTTTATTTTGTGTGAACATTTCGTACTTCTGAAATTCCGTTTTTGAGCTAAATCCTTCATCAGGCTTCTAGAATATATTATTTTCTTCTATATATAAATATATAAAAGCCTTAGGACTATTGTAATCTCTAATTAACCTTTGCTTTACGGCTAGAGGTAAGGCTTTGGGTAATTGGGGTGTTACAGTACGCGTCGTCCATGCGTACGCGTCACTGCCAACTTCTCAAAACATCAATTTCTTATATTCCTTTCACTTTTGCATGCTTCCTTTCCATCCTCTAAGTCATTCCTGCCCTATAAAACCTGAAAATACTTAACACACGTATTACGGCATCGAATGGTAATAAGAGAGGATTAAAAATCAGTAAGTTAAGGCCAAAGAAGCATGTTTTCAATCATAGCACAAAATTAGGAAGGAAAATGTAAAACATGCAAATTATATGCATAAGTATGAGAATTATGGATAAAATCCACTCAATTCAATACAAAATAAACCGTAAAATAGCAGTTTATCAGTGACCAGTTGAGGTATGATGTTCAGCGTATCAAGTACGGGTCCGGTTGCTTTTAGAACATTCACATAGCATATCGTTGAAAGCAAGAAAAATGGGAGGTCAAGAGATACAATGGTCCTCATACTTGCATGCAAACATCCATGGGCCAGACCATTGTAAGACTCAGAACTTTTGAAAAGTCTTATTATGAACTAATTTCAAATCATTTATTTATTTATAGTTTTAATTTCAAAAATAATTTTATTAAAGATAATTAGAGAAAGTTCTGATTAGTTAAATTTGAAATAAATTAAGGTTTTTATCCAAACTCTATAATTATTGAGTATTTTCCTATTTACAACTTAACGTTTTAGAAATTTGAAAATAATGAGCTTTGACTATTTAAATTAGAATTTTATCTAGTTTTACAATTATTAAATTATTTTCTATATTTAAATTATAAAGTTAGTTGTTATGAAATAATAAGAATTTTTATATAATTTTGTTCAAATAATTGATATTTTCATGATTTAATACTTTAAGTTCTAGGATTAAAAAAATTAATCTTATTATCTTATAATTTCAATTAGAGTATTTGATTGAGAATCAATTAGTATTTTGATACAAAAAATAATATTTTAAAATAATTTTAAGAATTAAATTAAAATTCAAATTAATACTCTCTATACCCTAATTTTATTAAAATTACCCTACTTTAATTAAACCCAAAATTTCTAAATTAAAACCTTAACCCTAACACAACACAACACTCTCTCACACACATTCCCAATCAAAACCCAAACCCTAGCCCAATACCCACGGTCAGCAGAAAGAAAGAAAGAAGAAAACAAAGAAGGAAAGAAAGAAAGAAAGAAAGAAAGAAAGAAAGAAAGAAAGAAAGGGAAGAGAAGAGAGGGGGCCGCAGGAAGAAAGAGAGGGGGAGAGGGAGGACAGTGTCGGCGGGCGTTACTGCCGTCGCACAATCATGTCGCAGAGAGAGAGAGAGAGAGAAAGAGAGAGCCGATGAAGGAGAGGAGGAGAAGAGGCCGCTGCTGCTGTCGAGCTTGCTGTCGTCTTCACTGCATCGCCGCCGCCGCACTTGCAGGCATGGAGAAAGCCCGTCGCCGCTAGCTTCTTCAGATTTTCGCCGTCGAACTCGTCCTAACCATCACCGCCGCATTGCTAGGCTCGCCGCTTGTGGAGGGTCATCGCTGTTCCGTCATCACTGACGGCATTGGGATCACTGGGAAGAGGAGCTTGATTGGGAGAGAAAAAATAGGGAGGTTGCTGCCGCGAATGTTGCTGCCGGAGGAGGATGGAACCGCACAGACGTGCCTAGCCATTGGAAAATGCCGCTATTGTCTTCAACGACCACATCTGGTAAGGGTTTTGAGTTTGGTTTCTGTTCTTTTGTTTTCGGGAAGATTATTTGTCGCTGTATGGTTGTTACAGTTGCCGTCACTGAGCTTCTGGTCGCCGCTGTTATTTAGGATAGGCGTTGGAGCTGCTGCTGAACTGGTTCAGAGGTCGATGCTGCTTTGTTCTTTTATTATAGTAAGTATCTCTGTCTCAAAAATTTCGTCATTAGTATTCTGTTATGTGTTTTAAGGTTTTTTCAACGTTAATATTTTAGGATTAAGTTATCGGGGCCGTATGTTGCAATAAAAGTTGTTATGTTATGATGGAGGTAAGTTGAGCTATGGTTTCGGCTGTCGCTGGTTTTTGGTTTCTTTGACGCGTTAGGTTTTGGGTTCGATTTGTCGAGGTAGGGTTTTTCTAAGACCTCAATTTTTTAATTTGGAATTGATATAAATAGATATTGATGTGAGAAATACACTTTTTCGTGATTGTATAAGTCTTATGTATTGTCTGACTGTTTTGGATGAATATGATTATTTATTTGATTGGATTATTGTTTGGTTTTGTTAAACGGAAGGTTGCTGAATTGTTTCTTTAAAGTTTTGGAAATGAGTTTGATTTGTTGAAAAAAATTGATTTGATTTTGAATCGGTTTTCTTGAGATATGAAAATGATATGGCTTTTTGGAATCAGCTTGATTTTTGAACTGATTTGGTTTTAAACCCATTGGAAAGGGTTACACAATGGTTTGGTTATGACCCAAAAAGGGTGGCAAAGTCCAAGTTTTAAGGGAGGTGCTGCTGAAATTTCTATAAAATCGGAGATTTTGTTTGAAAGGTTATTTAGAAAATTATGAATTTGAGAATTATATTATTTTATTTGAGTTAGTTAAGAAAAGTATTATATTTTGAGTGCAAGTTATTTAGAAAAAAGTTTTGTTTAAATTTTGATTTAATTAAGAAATGAATTATGTTTTGACGTTGAATTAAATGTGAAAAGGGTTTATATTTTGAATTTGATTGAGGAATCACATTCAGAAGAGTTTTAGTGAATTTAAAAGAAATTGGACTTTGATTGAATAATTCCGTTTGTGACGTTTTGAGAGAGAATCTGAAAGTGGTTTTGATTTGAATGGATTGGTTTTCTTTTCAGTAATAGGGATTTTGAAATTGATTCTGGAATTTTAGTTAAATGACTTGGTTTTGATTCAAATTATGCGTTAATTAATTCAAATCAAGAAGCTATGATTTTAAGGATTTTCAATGAATTTAAGGAATTGAAATAGGTCGTTCTCCCCTAAAGTCTTGAGATTTTGCTATAGAGTTTTATTACCAAATCCTGATTTAGAATGAATAATTTGAATCTGTTAGAATAGATTTCAAAATTTGTATGGTTTTGAAGTTGTTCAGAAGTTTTGGGAAAATGTTACATAAAAAGCTCTATTTTGAAAGGAAATTTGATTTTAAAGAAAATTGATTCCTGGCAAGATGTGAACTGAATACATTGGTTATTGAAAGTAAATCGGCCAAGAATGATTTGATTATGATTTGAGTCTGACTGATTATGTATATTACTGAGATTGATGAGTTGTTGTACCGTAGGCATAAGGGCAGGGTTTAGTCTCTCTTGCGTTGAGTTGTAGGCATAAGGGTCGGGTTTGTCTGACTTATGCTGAGAGATCTGACATCAATGAGATATTGTTTGGTAGGCGTAAGGGCGGTGATTCGTCCTACTTATACTGAGTTGTAGGCGTAAGGCGTGGGGTTTGTCCCTCTTACACTGAGATGTGAGGGTTATGGTAGAAGTTTCCCTCACATACTTTCGATCATAAGAGTGGCCGAGCACTATATCTCAAGAAAAGTGAGCGGGTACTATATTCTAGGGGGTTCCCATTTATAAACGTGACCGAAAGCGACATTCCCATGGGAATTTGTCATGTTGGCAGTTGAATCAGCAATGTGATATCATAGCCAATAGGACAGACATTCATCATATGAATCTATGTGAATAATTATGTTTAATAGCTAATTGCTATACTTGATGTAACTGCTTTGATTATGTTTGAACCTCATTACTTGTGTTTGTGAGTGAAATTGGTTGGATTGTAGTGAATTGGATGTTAATTGAGTTGTTTGGGCGTGAGGCCGTGATTGATTATATGATGGGCTAGCGGCCGCGATTGGTTTGTATTTGTGGTTTAGTAAAGCATGAAAAATCAAACCGGTTCAACATAAACTTAATGAATCTATACTTAGAACAGGTTGGTCATTCATACTGTCTAGGAAAACTTGTAAGATTTTATTAGAAAGAAAAAGGCTTTGGATTTTGAAGAATTAACTTATTTCTCTTTTAAAAAGGATTTTAAATTTTTGAATGTAAACCTTGGGCTTTTGAAAGGATACATAGACGAGCAACAATTACTGTACCTTGAACACAGTTTTATTTTACGTATCTTATTATAGCAATTCTCTAACCCTATAGTGAGAACCAGTGAGGACGATGTTCTCACTCCTCTACAAGTTTTTCCTTTTAAGGATATGGACGAAGAAGTTATGAAGAGTTTATTTCGTTTTCTATTTACATTATATTTTTGTATTGTTTTAGATATTATGTTTTCCTAGCCTTTATCTTTACAAATTTTGTAAGAGGGGTAGAAATTGTGATATGCAATGCTTGTAAATTAATATTATGTATATATATGATTTGTAAGTATTGTATCTGGTCTGTATGTACATATTTATGTTTTCAACTAAAAGGTCCCCTTTGGAAAGGTTATACGGTTTGAAGTTTTAGTCAGGCTCCTATATTAGTATTAAATATGTTTAAAGTTGTCGTAATACCTAAACTATCAGAGTGGCACAGCCAGAAGCGTGACATTCTTATAGCAAGGGTGTTACCTTTTATGGTATTAGAGCAGTCTTTCTTGTAGAACCTGAGGAATGGATTGACTATGCTTCAATTGCATATTCTGAGCGTCTGTCATGTTGTAGGCCTTGTCCTGATGACGAGAGTAAGAGCTTTATGCACATAACGATCTATTGATTAATGTCATTAGCCTTGCATTGCATACTCCCTGGTATTAAGTTTGACTGGCTTAAAACTAGTGGATTATGTATATGGAAGCACTAATGGGTTGTCATAAACGAGATATGAGTAATAGGTAATGCGAATCATTGGTTATGGGAACGTTAAAAACTAATTCTCGAGGTTACTCAGTTATGTGTCTTGAATTCTGCTGGAGTCATGTGACTAGTTCTTTCATAGTCCATCTTGAAGTTCTTGTTTGCTATTTCTTTTGGAAAGTAGTTTAATTCTTCTAACACTATTCCTCTATTCATATGAATTCTCGTTTGATCCTAACTACACATGTCTGCTTAAAATCCTTGGTGTATTTGCCTTTCTCTATTTAAACTCTTCTTCTTGATTCAGGTATTCTTTGACATAACTTTGAACTTGTCTTGATGCAGTATACCTTTTTAAGTTCTTGTTTTGGGTACTTTTAAAGAAATTGTGATTTGATTCTTCTCTTATTTGAATATATCTACAGCCATTCTTTAAATTAAATTTTAATAAAACCGTTTTTAAATTGATATACACTCTTCTATATGAACTTTGAAACTTCCTATTCAGTTCACAACTGTTTGTTTCCAACACATCGCCTATTCTTTTATTGATCTACGGAAATATACTTATTTTAAATACAACTTCATTTTCTAACAACTTTATTACAGTTCGTGTGCATATTTTTACTTGATTATGTACTTAGGTATTTTTCAAAATTCTTGAAAGAAAAGATTTTCGCCTTTATTCCAGTTGATCTTTGTTTGACAAACTTCACCTAATTTATTTTAATTTGAATATGGTTTAGCATAACACATTATTTATACATTTGTTGTTCTTTTGAAAATATTGGGCTCAGATATTTCCTTTTAGGAATGACTAATTCTTTAAGCTTTTTGTTTTTATGGATGTCATACTTGATTCTGTTCTTAATTATTCTTTTACATCTTATGAACATTACCATTAATCTCAGTCTGACTTCTCTTGTGAATCTCATACTTATCTGAGTCAACTTGAATTTGTTCCAATATGGTGCATTGTTTATCCTCTTATTGTTTCTACCAAAGTTATTTAGTCAAAGATTCCTTCTTAAGAATTTGCTATTGATTGAGTTGTCTTTCTTTATGAGTTTTGTATTTCTTTGGATTAGCTAAAAGCCTGTTCGATATTGCATGCTTTGTGAACCCTGTTTGAATTTCCTTGATTTAAGTTCCTTTTTTGAATGAGTTGACTTCCTTTTTAGCGCATCTTAACCTTCTTGAATATTTTTGTGAGTTTGTGATTTCAAGTATACTCTCAGAGTTTTGATTTGAACCTTTTTAAAGAAGTTTTGGATTCCTTTTTTAAGAAATTTCAAATCAATTTTTCTCTTGTTTAATTGTATCCATAGCCATTTTTTAAACTTGATAAAGTTGTTTTAAATTTAGCATGCACTCCTTTAAAGAAAATTCTAAAAATTTTCTTATTTAACAAAAAGACTATCTGTCTGCAACGCACCACTTATTTCCTTTATTGACTATGAGAATTTACCTTAAATTTTCTTTTCTAAATAGAGTTTGAATTTTTCCTAACTTTACTGCACCTTTTCTACACATTATGTTTGAATATGAACTTTGAGAGTTTATGTAGTTTAAAACTTTGCCCCAGACTTTCCTCTTCTAACAAACTTTGATTTCCTTCCAATTTTTCCGCGATTTCACTGTATAACTTTATTTGATTGAGTACCTAAATGTCTTTTGAGAAATTCGAGAAATTGTTTTGGCCTTAACCCAATTGATTTTCATTTCTCAAACCTCATCTATCCTATCTTTAACTTGAAACCTGTTTTGACAAAATGCAACTTAATTCTCTTTCAACCATAATGCAGTTTTTGATACATGTTTTTGTCGTTCTTTTACAAAATGTTTGGTGTATACCTTTCTTTTAGAACATGAGATAATTTTTCTCGAGTTTTTCATTCCTTATATTTAATGTATTAAGAAGAGGTTATCATACTTTTAAACCTTGTGAGCATCATCATTGGCTTTGGATTGTCTTTATCTATAAATCTCATACTCCTTGACTCAGCTTGAATTCGTTTCAAACTGCTGTATTGTTTTCTTCTTATTATTCCTAATCAAATTTCATTGATTCGGGGGATTACCCTTAAAGTTGTCAATCAATTTTCCTTCCAGCACCTTTCATTGCTTTTACCTCCTTATTTGCTTGTAATTTTAACAATTCTCTCAAACTTTTGCAAATGTTGTTCTTGTTGCTTGTCCTTCTTTTCTAAGGTCTTGTATCCATCTAAATAAACCCAAAATTTGTTTTAATGTTACGTCTGACCTTTAGGTATAAAAAGCGATACATTAGTTCTTTAAGATGTGGTTCGTAGATGTGGAAGGTGAATCTTCTAAGTGACCAATGTTACAGGAAGTTATGGAAGTTTGGTTATCACGAAAGATTCTGCAGATGTTAGGCTTGTGACAGGTAGTGGGTGTACGAAGTGATTGATGAGGTTGAGAACTCTCAGATGAGTTGCTCGATAAAGCATGGTGAAGATATGTGTTGATGGAGTTAGAAGGTTGAAGCTTTAAAGTCGGTACGAGATCTGTATGTGAACGTTACGCTGATGTTTTAATACCAACCTTTTTAGCAAGCAATGGCTATCTTGTAGATCTTAGTCAATCGATTAGAAAAGATGGTTGTTTGTTTGAAAGCATAAATAAAATAATAAAGAACAAAATACCAGGTTGGTGTAAAAACAGTGATAGAGATTGAGATAAGGCTTCGGAGATGCGTATTCTTTCCGGATTAACTTTTCTTACTATCTACTTCAATAACGAATGATTCATTCAGTGGCAGCCGTAATTGACTAACTCATGTAACATGCTCATCAAGTTAGCCTCTTCTAAATCATGGCAGTCCACCATATCCGAGCAACTCATGGCTTCTCAATATAGCCGAAGGTAAAGACCAAAGCAATCCACTCCCCTTCGCGATCTTACTCAAAACGTCACAAACAATGTTGGATCTTCTGGATTAGGGAATGTTGCTTCTCAGACTCTAGCCTTAATGCTATAGAGACTTCAGTAACCCACGGCCAACGGAATTTTATGTCACTTATCCAAAGTCGCCCAGGTACGCTCATGGAATCCGCAGTGCACTCTCTAGCTGTGGTTCAATATTATCCGGGTCAGGACTCACACGGAACCCATGTAGAACAAGGATGAATGTCATGGTCCATCTTCAATTCATGAGATGAAGGATAAAAATACACAAGAGAATAGAATCAAATGTGTATTGAAATAGAAACAGTAATATTATTAATCCATGAGAATCAGCAGAGCTCCTAATCCTAACTTAGGAGGTTTAGTAGCTCATAGTTTACAGAAAGTAATGTGAATTTGAAAGTGGTGGAAGAAGATCCTAAACAAGGGTGATCTTCTCCTATATATAATAACCTAATAACTAAGAAGTACAAAAGTATGATAGACTAGACTAAAGGTGCGAAAATCCACTCTTGGGCCCACTTTGGTTAAGTACTTGGGCTGAGCTTGGCATCCAACTTGAGGGATGGGAATTGAACGCCCATTAGAGGGTTGATCCACGCTGCCTTGTGCTTCTTGGTGGGTATTGAACGCTCCAAAGGGGCTGATTGGGCGTTCAACACTGGCTTGGGTTCCTTTCAGGGCGTTGAACGCCAGAAAGGGGTAGGCCTTGGGCATTCAACGCCCAATATAGGCAGGCTCCTTCGAAGAAAAGTATAGACCATTATATATTGCTGGAAAGCTCTGGAAGTTAGATTTCCAACGCCATTGAAATCACGTGATCGAGACCTGCGTAGCTCTAGAAATTCTCGTTTGAGTGCATGGAGGTCAGAATCTGACAGCATCTGCTACACTTTCCTTGCCTCTAAATCGGACTTTGTCAAAACTCCTCAATTTCAGCCAGAAATTACCTGAAATCATTAGAAAATACATCAACTCAAAGTAGAATAAAAAAAATGTGAATTTTTCACTAAAACCTATGAAAATATAATAAGACTTAAACAAAACATAACTAAAACAATATGAAAATGATGCCAAAAAGCGTATAAAATATCCGCTCATCAGAATACCAAACTTAAACTGTTGCTTGTCCCCAAGCAACCAAAAATAAAGTAGGATCAGAAAGAAAGAGAAGGATACAATAAATCTCAGAGTGTTCAATGAAGCTCAGTTCCAATTGATGAGCGGGGCTAGTAACCATTTACTTCTGAACAGTTTTGGCATGTCACTATCCCTTGAAGCTCAGAAGTGTTGATGTCTTTAGGAATTCAGAATCTAGATGATATTATTAACTCTCTTAGTTTAGTTATTTTTTATTCTTGAACACAGCTTCTTTTAGATCCTGGCCATGACCCTAAGCGTTTTGTTTTCCCGTATTACCACCGGATACATAAACGCCACAGGCACTTACCTGGGTGAACCCAATTAGATTGTGATTCAGCATTGCTAGAATCCCCAGACAATGGTACCCAGAGTTCTTAGGCACACTCTTTTGCTTTTGGGATCACGACTTTAACTGCTCAGTCTCAAGCTTTTCACTTGACACTTTCACACCACAAGCATTTAGTTAGGGAAAGGAGCTCATTTGAACTTTTTAGGCCAAGAATTTGTTTCTTTTAGGCCCTCCTAACCATTGACGCTCAAAGCCTTGGACCCCTTGCTCTTGCCTTTTGGTTTTAAGAGCTATTGGCTTTTTCTTTTACTTAATTTTTTTCGCTTTTTCTTTTTCTTTCATTTTTTTCTTTTTGCTGTTTTTTCTTGCTTCAAGAATCAATATTTGGATTTTTTAGATTACCAATAATACTTCACCTTTTCCATCATTCTTTCAAGAGCCAACACACTTAACTTCAACATCAAATATGCACCGTTAATTTATACATTCAGAAGGTAAAAGTAATGCCACCGCATCAACTAATTGGATCATTCTTATTATATAACTCGAGTTCATGCATCTTACTTCTCTTTTTCAAATAAAATTTTTCTTTTAAGCATGGTGAGAGATACATGGAATATTATATAGCTTTAAGATATAAAACAAAGATGAGCATGCACTAAAAACATGAAACAGACAATAAAACATAATGGAAAATAGAAAAATAACATAGGCAAGGGAATGGAACGTGACCACCTTAGTGACGGCGGCTACTGCTTCCTCTAGTAGATCCAATGGAGCGTTTAATCTCCTCTATGTCTCATCCTTGCCTTTGTTGCTCTTCCTCATAGCTCTTTGGTCTTCTTTTATTTCATGGAGGATGGTGGACTGCTCTTGGTGTTCCATCCTCAGCTGATCCATGTTGGAGTTTAATTTTTCTAGAGAATTATTCAGTTGATCTCAGTAATTTTGGGGAGGAAATGCATCCCTTGAGGCATCTCAGGGATTTGTGGAGGTGGCTGCACAGGCTCTTGTGTAGTCTCTCTCACATGCTCCATCCTTCTTTTAGTGATAGGCTTGTCCTCCTCAATGGGGACATCTCTTTCTATGACAATTCCTGCTGAATTGCATAGGTGACAGATAAGATGTGGGAATGCCAACCTCGCTTGAGTGGAGGACTTTTCTGCCACCTTGTACAATTCTTGAGGTATTACCTCAAGTACCTCCACCTCATTCCCTAGCATGATGCAATGAATCATGATGGCTCGGTCAATAGTCACTTCGGACCAGTTGCTAGTAGAGATGATAGAGCGTTGGATGAATTCTTCTTCTAGCTACGGGCTTGAGGTCAAGCCTTCTTAGTTGGACAGGCTTGCCTTGAGCATCCCTCTTCTACTGAGCTCCTTCCACACAAATGTCTAAAAGGACTTAGTGCAGCCTCTGATCGAAATTGACTCTTCTAGTGTAAGAAAGTGGGTCTCCTTGCATTAATGGCAGTTGGAGTGCCAACCTTACACTTTTCGGGCTGAAATCCAAGAGACGCTCTCGGACCATGGTGCGCCAATTTTTGGGATGTGGGTTCACACTAGTGTCATGATTTTTAATGATCCAAGCATTGGTATAAAACTCTTGCACCATTAAGATCCCAACTTTCGGGATAAGATTGGTTAGAATTTTCCAACCTCTTTTCTGGATTTCTTGTTGGATCTCCGGGTACTCATTCTTTTTTAGCCTAAAAGGGACCTCGGAGATCACCTTTTTATTTGCCACTATTTCATAGAAGTGGTCTTGATGAGCCTTGGTGATGAATCTCTCCATTTTCCAAGATTCGGAAGAGGAGGCAATGGCCTTTTCTTTCCTCTTTCTTGAGTTTCACCAGACTTTGGTGCCATACTTAAGAATGGTAAAAGTAAAAAAGCAAAGCTTTTGCAATACCAAACTTAAAAACTTTACTTGTCCTCGAGCAAATATTAACAAGAGAAGAAGAGAATATAGAAGAAATGAGAAAGAGATGGGGAAGAGGGGGGAGGCTTCGGCCGTGTGTGTGAGAAAGGGAAGAAGCATGTTGTGTGAGTAAGAAGGGGTAAATAAGGGATATTTATAGGGGGTTGGGCTAGAATTCGGTTATGAGGGAGAAATGAGTGGGAAAATTTTGAATTTGAATTGGGTGGGGTTGGTGGAAATTAGGAAGAGAAAAAGGTGATGTGGATATGATTGGTTGAGGGTGTATGAGGAAGAGTGTATGTGGGAAAGAGAGAAAGTAAGAGAAAGAAGAAGATGGGATAGGTAGAAATTCTGTGGGACCCACTGGTCTTGAGAGGCTAGGGAATTCAAATTCTTTACCCCTTGTGGGCGTTGAACGCCTAGCCTCTGCTCCCTGGTTGGCGTTCAACGCCAACTTCCTACTCCATGAAGGGCATTGAACACCCTTTAAGGTCTCTCTTCCTGGTATTCAATGCCAGGTCTCTACTCATTATAGGGCGTTGAACGCCCACAATGGTCCCATTCTAGTGTTCAACGCCAGCAAGCTACTCCCTCTTGGGTGTTGAACGCCCACACCTGCCTCCTTATCTGGCGTTCAATGCCAGCAAGGGGTTTACTCTAGGGTGTTCTGTTACCATCTCTGAATGTCTCTGTCTCTGTTCTGACTATTGCACATGATCACAAACTTAAAGAAAACAATTATGAAGATAAGCTAATATTACTCAAATAGAACTAAACTTAAAGAAAAATAGAAATACTCTAATTATGGTTGGGTTACCTCCCAACAACCGCTTCTTTAACGTCATCAGCTTGACGGTCAGCTCCTTTACAGAGATAGATAGGGGCTCAGAATTTCACCCCTTACAGTGAACTTCCTTCCTGTGCTCTCATGGATGAGCTCCACATGTTCTAGAGACAGAATCTTGGTCACAGTATGTGGAATAACTGGGCTGTCTGTGAAGACAACTCTCATGCCAGGTGAGAGGCCTTCAGTGAGGATTTTCTTATCCCTCCAGCCCTTAGGTATCTTTTTCTTAGTACCTTCGTTCTCATGGCTTGATGATAGTTTTTCAACACCAAACTTATATTTGATGTCTATGGGCTCTTTAAAGCTCTGCAGAGAGAGAGAGATGGTTAGAACACTAAGTGTTGCACAGTTGTCTCTCCTTTAGGGAGGGAGTTAGGTTTAGGCATCTTGAACAAGATGTGATCTTCCCATAACTGCAGAACGAGCTCTTCCTTTGCCACATCAATTATGGCATTGGCAGTGGCTAGGAAAGGTCTTCCAAGGATGACGGATTCATCCTCGTCCTCTCCAGTATCTAAGATTATAAAATCTGCAGGGACGTAAAAGTTTTCAACCTTTACTAAGACATCCTCTACTAGACCATATGCCTTTTTCAGTGATTTGTCTGCCATCTCCGATGAGATCTTGGAAGCTTGCACCTCAAAGATTCCTAGCCTCTCCATTACAGAGAGAGGCATGAGGTTTATGCTTGCATAAAGCCTTCTTAAAGGTAATTGTCCCTATGGTGCAAGAGATTAGGAAGCGTCCGGGATCCGGCAGCTTTTGAGGTAGTTTCTACTGAACCAAGGCATTGAGTTCCTTGGTGAGCACTGAAGGTTCGTCCTCCAATGTCTCTGTGTCAAATAATTTGGCATTCAACTTCATCAGAATTCCTAAGTACTGAGCAACTTGCTCTTCCATAGTTTTCTCTTCCTCATCAAAGGAGGAGTATTCTTCAGAGTCTATAATCTGCAACCAGGCATTTAAGGGAACCTCTATGGTCTCCTCCTGAGTTCTGGTTTCTTTTAGTTCTTCAACAAGGGTTTAGTTCTTTAACAAGGGAGTCCTTAGTGGGCGCAGAACGCTCGTCTTCCCCCATTATGGCGTTTAACGCCAAGACTTGCTCCTCTTTGGGCATTGAATGCCTAATCTCTACTTCCTGGCTGGCGTTCAACGCCAGAACTTGTCCCTCTTTGGGCATTGAATGCCCAACTATTCCCTTGCTGGTGTTCAACGCCAGAACGTCCTCTTCAGATTTGGCCTCAGTTTTCACGCTGAGAACTTTGCACTCTTCTCTTGGGTTTACTTCAGTGTTACTTAGAAGAATGTTAGAAGGGATCTCAGGGATCCTTTTACTCAACTGACAATCTGTATCTCCAGATTCCTAATGCAGGATCTTGTTTCAGTAATGAAACTATGAGTGGTCTTAGAGAGATCGGAGACTATGGTGGCTAAGTCAGGGAGGTTCTACTTAGAAGTCTCCATCTATTGCTGAGAAGGTGGGAATGGTCTGTTATTGAACCTATTTTGGTTTTTTCCACCTTGGTTGTTATTGAAGTCTTGCTGAGGCTTCTGTTGATCCCTCCATGAAAAGTTGGGATGATTCCTCCATGATGAGTTGTAGGTATTTCCATAAGGCTCCTTGTTGGGATTTCCTGAGGAATTTCCCATATAGTAAACCTCCTCTATCATGGGTTGATTTGGATTATATGCATCTCCTTCATACGAGGCTTCTTAAGTGCTGTCAGCTGTAGCTTGTGATCCAGTCAAATGCTGAGAGATCATCTTGACCTGTTGGGTAAGGATCTTGTTCTAAGCCAATGGCATTTAGAGTATCAACCTCCAGGACTCCTCTCTTCTGAGTTACCCCATTGTTCACAGGGTTCCTCTTAGAAGTGTACATGAATTGGTTGTTGGCAACCATATCAATTAGTTTCTGTGCCTCTTCAGACATTTTCTTCAAGTAGAGTGAACCACCAGCAGAGTGGTCCAATGCCATCTAGGATATCTCAAAAAGGCCATCATAGAAGATGTCTAGCATAGTCCAGTCTGAAATCATGTTAGGAGGGTACCTTCTTATCAAATGCTTGTACCTCTCCCAGGCTTCATAGAGGGATTCACCCTCTTTCTGTCTGAAGGTCTGAACCTCCACCCTAAGCTTGCTCAGCTTTTGAGGTGGAAAGATCTTGGTCAAAAATGCATTGACCACCTTCTCCCAAGAGTCTAGGCTTTCCTTAGGCTGAGAATCTAGCCATAATCTGGCTCTGTCCCTTACAGCAAAGGGAAAAAGCATAAGCTTGTAAATCTCTGGATCCACTCTGTTAGTCTTGATAGTATCACAGATCTGCAAGAAATCAGAGATGAATCTGTTGGGATCTTCCTGTGAAAGTCCATAAAACTGGCAGTTCTGTTGAACTAGAGTGACCAGTTGAGGCTTCAACTCAAAGTTATTTGCACCAATGACAGGTATAGAGATGCTTCGTCCATAGAAGTCAGAAGTGGGTACAGTAAAGTCACCTAGGACCTTCCTTGCGTCTCCTCTGTCATTAGGGTTGGCTGTCGTGTCTGTATTCTCAACTTCTTGTTCGAAAAACTCTGTGAGGTTTCCTCCAGAGTGTTATTCTCTAGCTTGTTGTAGCCGCCTCTTTAAAGTCCTCTCAGGTTCAGGATCATGATCAAAGAGGGGTTCTTTATTCCTGTTCCTGCTCATAAACAAGAAAAGAAAACCAATAAAAGAAAGAATGGGAGTTTCTATGTCAAAGTGTAGAGAACTCCGAGCAAAATATCTAGAGAAGATAAGAAGAATGAGGGTAGAGAGGGGAGGTAGAATTCAAAATAATGGAGAAAGATATATGCTTGAGAATTCGAAAATTAAGAAGAAAGAGATTTGAAAATCAAGATATTTTTGTTTTATTTTTATTTTATTCATTTATTTCAAAATAATAAAGAAGAATAAAAGAAAATTTAAAATCTAGGATAACTAATTAACTAAAGAGATTTAAAAATTAAATGGTGAATTTCGAAATTAAAAGAAAGAAGAAGTCAAACAAAGATTTTGAAATACAAATTTAAAAGAAAGTAGAGATTTGAAATTTGAAAGTATTAAATTTAAAAAGAAAATAAGAGAGGTAATTTTTAAATTCAAAAAGAAAGATAAGATAAAGATTTAAAAAGATTAAGAAAGATAAGATTGAAAATTTAAAAATTTTGAAGATCAAACTTTAAAAGATAGTAAAGATTTGAAACGATAAACATTTAAAATTTAAAACTTTAAAAGAAGATAGGATAGGAAGGTTTTAAAATAAAAATATATTATAAAGATTTGAAAAAGATTTGAAAAGGTAAGATTTGAAAGTTGAATTTTGAAAAAGATTTAATTTTGAAAATTAAAATTTGAATTTTAAATTTTGAAATTGAATTTTAAAATTTGAATTTAAATAAGATAAGATAGGAAAGATTTAAACAAAAAAGATATGATAAAGATTTAAAAAATATTTTGAAATTTGAAGATTTTAATTTTGAAATTTGAAATTAAAATAAGATAAGATTTTTGAAATTTTAGGAAAGATAAACAAAAGATAAAATAAAGAATTGAAAAAGATTTGAAAAGATAAGATTTGAAATTCAAAATTTTAAACTTTACTAGCAAGAAAACACGTGACTTAAAATTTTTAAATCAAGATAAGGAAAGATAGTAAAGATTTTGAAAATTTAAAAAAAATTGAATTTTTTGAATTTTAAAGAAAAAAGAAAAACAACTAAGAGACACCAAACTTAAAAATTTAAGATCAAAGACACTAATTTTTTGAAAATTAAAAGAACAACAACTAAAAGACACCAAACTTAAAAATTTTGAAATCAAACAAAAAAAATTACCAAAAACAATTCGAACACAATAAAGAACACTCAAAAAAATTTTTTGAAAATTTTAAAGAAAAAGATGAAAACAGATAGGACAAACTTAAGAACTGACACAAGACTCAAACAAAAGATAAATATTACTAAAGAAAAGAAAGGGTTTTGAAAAAAAAAATTTGAAAAAGAACAAAAGACACAATTAAAAGAGTAACTAAACCTTAAAGAATACCTAATCTAAGCAACAAGATAGTCCGATAGTTTGTCAATCTCGAACAATCCCCGGCAACGGTGCTAAAAACTTGGTGCGCAAAATTGAACTCCGCAAGTTTCGCACAAATGAACCGGCAAGTGCACCGGGTCGTCCAAGTAATACCTCAGGTGAGTGAGGATCGAATCCCACGAAGATTGTTGGATTGAGCAAGCAATGGCTATCTTGTAGATCTTAGTCAGGTGATTAGAAAAGATGGTTATTTGTTTGAAAGCATAAATAAATAATAAAGAAAGAAATACCATGTTGGCATAAAAATAGGGATAGAGATTTAGTTAAGGCTTCGGAGATGCGTATTCTTTCCGGATTAACTTTTCTTACTGTCTACTTCAATAACTAATGATTGATTCAATGGAAGTCGTAATTGACTAACTCATGTAGCATCCTCATCAAGTTAGCCTCTTCTAAACTATAGCAGTCCACCATATCCGAGCAACTCATTGATGCCAGGGTATTTTGGCCAGTTTCACTGACCCTTTCTTTATTGTTTTTAGGGTAGTTTCATGCATTTTCTTAGGGAATAAGCAAGTTTTGGGTAGAATTCACTTACATCTTGATTCAAGCATACATTGTGCACTTTACATGATTTCATGAGGATTTTGCATGAATTTAATGACAAAGTAGATGATGCATTTCCCATGACTTGGACTAGAGCTTTGATGCACTTTATTGCTTGGTTTCAGGACAAAGAAAGCAAGGAAGAACCACGTTAGCAGCCACGTTAGTCTAACTAACGTGACCTCTAACGTGGAATGGGAGCTAACTTGCAAAGTTAATAAGAAAAGTAATCGCCAATAACGCCCTCGAAGCCATAATAGCCCACGTTAAAAGTCATGTTAACTAAGTTAACGTAAACTCTAACGTGGAAGAAAGAAATGAAGCCAACGTTAGTGACACTTACCTTTGTCACTAACGTTGGACCAAGTTCACAATTGGCCACGTTAAGAGCCACGTTAATTCAGTTAACGTGGACTCTAACGTTGAGAAGCAAAAGAGAAGCCAACGTTAGTGACACTTACCTTTGTCACTAACGTTGAGCTAAGCCACAATGAGCCACGTTAACTTAGTTAACGTGGAAGCTAACGTAGAGGGAGCAAGAATCGCCAACGTTAGTGACACTCACCTTTGTCACTAACGTTGGAATGAGCCAATGTGAGCAACGTTAACTCCCACGTTAACTTAGTTAACGTGGAAGCTAACGTGGATAAGGGAATGATGAGCCAACGTTAGTGACACTCACCTTTGTCACTAACGTTGGAAATGGCTATCATTGCTACGTTAGAAGCCACGTTAACCTAGTTAACGTGGACTCTAACGTGGGAAGTAAGGGCACATTGGAACGTTAGTGACAAAGGTAAGTGTCACTAACGTTCTCGAAGGATTGGCAAGCTTACGTTAAGAGCCTCGTTAGCCTAGTTAACGTGGACTCTAACGTAGGGGGAAGGGAAGACTCTCAATGTTATTGGGAAAGGTGAGTCCCAATAACGTGTGCGAAGGACCAAGAGGCAACGTTAGTGGTCACGTTAGTGCCACTAACGTTGAAGTTAACGTGGACCATCCCTGGGTGAGGAACGTTAGTGAAAAAGGTGATTGTCACTAACGTTCTCGAACCCACACTCTCACTTAACGTTAACGCCACTAACGTCCTGAGCTAAACATCCTGCCCACTTCACACTTTCTCTCTACAAGTAAAGCTAAGCCCACTGCAGAAGATAACTGCTTCAAACTCAAGATCCAAAGGCCCATATCCAAGACTTGAAGAACCAACTAGAAGATCAGAAGAGTAGTATATATAGGGGTAGTTTTGAATTAGAAAAGAGCTTTTTGGGGGATTTGGAAATTGGGAACTACTCTTTGTATAATTTACTTTCTCTGCACTTCTAGTTCTAATTTTCATGATATATTCTCCATCTTTATTTTCTATTTCCAGAGCTATGAACAACTAAACCCCTTTCATTGGGTTAGGGAGCTCTGTTGTAATTTGATGGATCAATACTAGTTTTCATTACTCTTCTTCTATCTTTTCTCTTGATTTTACTAGAAAGCTTTCAATCTTCATCCAATTGGGTAGTTATCTTGGAAAAGAAGCTATTCATACTTGGATCTCTTCTGAACCTTAGAAGAGGAATGAAGAGATCATGCTAGAAATGCTTTTTCATGTTGGACCAAATTAGGGTTGGTTGGATATGGTGACTATAATCCTACTAACACTTGATTTGGGAATGCATGTGGTATAATCAGTGACCATACTTCATCTATTCTCATGAGCAATTGACCAAGGAATTGGCTATTGATCAAGTTTGAGAGATTGAATTGCCAAGGAATTGGAATTCGATCACTTAAGATTGCCAAGGAGATCAATGAATGCATTGATTGAGGAAGAGATGAAAACGAATTTGATCCAGAGAATGCAACATCTCCTAAGCCCAATGAATCCCCATTTCTGATCTTACCCATTCTCTTTAATTTCTGCAATTTACTTTTATGAGCATCTTCCCCATTCCCATTTAAATTCTACAATTTACCTTCTGTCATTTACTTTCAGCCCTTTACTTTCGGCATTTACATTTTTTGCTATTTACTTTCTCGCCATTTAATTTCCTGCAACACTCAACCCAAATTCTGCTTTGCTCAACTAGAACATTCCTCTAATTAAAGTTGCTTGACCAATCAATCCCTGTGGGATTCGACCTCACTCTATTGTGAGTTTTTACTTGATGACAATTCGGTACACTTGCCGAAGGAAAATTGTTGAGAGACAAGTTTCCGTGTGCATCACTCATGGCTTCCCACTATAGCCGAAGGTGAAGACCTAAGCAATCCACTCCCCTTCACGATCCTACTCAAAATGCCACAGACAAGGTCGGATCTTCCAGATCAGGGAATGCTGCTCCTCAGACTCTAGCTTTAACACCACAGAGACCTTAGTAACCCACGGTCAACGAGATTTTATGTCACTTATCCAAAGTCGCCCAGGTACGCTCTTGGAATTCGCAGTGCACTCTCTAGCTGTGGTTTAATGCTATCCGGGTCAGGACTCACACGGAACCCATGTAGAATAAGGATGAATGTCACGGTTCATCCTCAATTCATGAGATGAAGAACAAAAATACACAAGAGAATGGAATCAAATGTGTATTGAAATAGAAACAGTAATATTATTAGGAGGTTTAGTAGCTCATAGTTTATAGAAAGTAATGTGATCCTAAACAAGGGTGATCTTCTCCTATATATAATAACCTAATAACTAAGAAGTACAAAAGTATGATAGACTAGACTAAAGGTGTGAAAGTCCACTCTTGGGCCCACTTTGGTTGAGTACTTGAGCTGAGCTTGGCGTCCAATTTGAGGGATGGGCGTTGAACGCGCATTAGGGGGTTGATCCATGCTACCTTGTGCTTCTTGGTAGGCATTTAATGCCCCAAAGGGGGTGATTGGGCGTTCAACGCTAGCTTGTTGTTCCTTTGAGGGCATTGAACGCTAGAAAGGGGGTAGGCCTTAGGCATTCAATACCCAATACGGGCAGGCTCCTTCGAGGAAAAGTATAGACCATTACTTATTATTGGAAAGCTCTGGAAGTTAGATTTCCAACGCCATTGAGAGCGCGCCATTTGGATCTTCGTAGCTCTAGAAATGCTCATTTGAGTGCATGGAAGTCAGAATCTGACAACATCTGCTACGCTTTCCTTGCCTCTGAATCAAACTTTGCCAAAACTCCTCAATTTCAGCCAGAAATTACCTGAAATTATCAAAAAACACAAATCAAAGTAGAATCCAAAAATATGAATTTTTCACTAAAACCTATGAAAATATAATAAAACTTAAACAAAACATAACTAAAACAATATGAAAATGATGCCAAAAAGCGTATAAAATATCCGCTCATCAGCTGTCGCTAATGACACTGCCGGTAAGGGTTTTGAGTTTGGTTTCTATTCTTTTGGATTTTGGGAAGATTATTTGTCGCTGTGTGGTTGTTACAGTTGCCGTCACCGAGCTTCTGGTCACCGCTGTCGTTTGGGATAGTCGTCGGAACTGCTGCTGGACCGGTTCAGAGGTCGCTGCTGCTTTGTGCATTTATTATAGTAAGTATCTCTATCTCGGAAACTTTGTCGTTAGTATTCCATTATGTGTTTTAAAGTTTTTGCGATGTAAATGTTTTAGGATTAAGTTATTGGGGCCGCATGTTGCGATTAAAGCTGTTCTGTTGTAACGGAGGTAAGTCGAGCTGTGGTTTCGGCTGTCGTGGTTTCTGGCCAAAAGAAAAGGTTTCTTTGACACGTTAGGTTTTGTGTTTGACTTGTCGAGGAAGGAGTTTTTCTACGAACTCAATTTTTTAATTTGGAATTGTTATAAATGGATATTGATGTGAGAAATACACTTTTTAGTGATTGTATAAGTCTTATGTATTGTCTGGCTGTTTCGGATGAATATGATTGTTTGTTTGATTGGACTATTGTTTGGTTTTGTTAAACGGAAGGTTGCTGAATTATTTCTTTAAAGTTTTGGAAATGAGTTTGATTTGTTGAAAAAAAATTGATTGATTTTGAATCAGTTTCCTTGAGATACGAAAATGATATGGTCTTTTGGAATTAGCTTAATTTTTGAACTGATTTGGTTTTGAACCCATTGAAAAGGGTTGTGAAGCAGTTTGGTTGGGACCCGAAAAGGGTGGCAAAGTCCAGGTTTTAGGGGGGTCCGAAATTTCTATAAAATCTGAGACTTTGTTTGAAAAGTTATTTAGAAAATTATGAATTTGATAATTATATTATTTTATTTGAGTTAGTTAAGAAATGTATTATATTTGAGTGCAAGTTATTTAGGAAAGAAATTTTGTTTAAATTTTGATTTAATTTAGAAACAAATTATGTTTTAAGGTTGAATTAAATGTAAAAAGGGTTTATATTTTGAATTCGATTAAGAAATCACATTCGGAAGAGTTTTAGTGAATTTAAAAGAAATTAGACTTTGATTGAATAATTTCTTTTGTGACATTTTGAGAGTGAATTTGAAAGTAGTTTTGATTTAAATGGATTGGTTTTGTTTTAAGTAATAGGGATTTTGAAATTGGTTTTGGAATTTTTGGTTACATGACTTGTTTTGGTTTAAATTCTATCTTAATTAATTCAAATAAAGAAGCTATGATTTTAAGGATTTTTAATGAATTTAAGGAATTTAGATAGGTCATTCTCCCCTAATGTCATGAGACTTTACTGTACCTTGAATGTAAACCTTTGGCTTTTGAAAGGATACATAAGACAAGCAACGATCACTGTACCTTGAACACATTTTTATTTTACGTATCTTATTATAGCAATTCTCTAATCCTATAGTGAGAACCAGGGAGGACGATGTTCTCACTCTCCTACAGGTTTTCCCATTTTAGGATATGGACAAAGAAGTTATGAAGCGTTTATTTCATTTTCTATTTACATGATATTTTGTATTGTATTAGATATTATGTTTCCTTTGCCTTTATCTTTTCAAATTTTGTAAGAGGGATAGGAATTGTGATATGCAATGTTTGTAAATTAATATTATGTATATATGTGATTTGTAAGTATTACATCTGGTCTGTATGTACGTATTTATGTTTTCAACTAAAAGGTCCCCTTTGGAAAGGTTATACGGTTTAAAGTTTTAGTCAGGCTCCTATCTTAGTATTAAATGTAAGAACCACAAGTAATCAACCGGTTAATGAATTAATTAACATTTAAAGATGATTTTTGGACTCAGTAGATTTTTCTGAGTCAGAAAATGTGCCTTCTATGAAAAACTGTGAGAAACTGCGAACCGGCAGTTGAACCGGTTCAGTCTGCCCGGTACCACACGTAAAAAAGTGAAAACGGTCAAAAACCTTAGAAAAACATTAGAAATAGGCATTAATTTTAAAGGTTTGGCCCGAAGTTAGGCCAAACGGGCTAAAAACGCTAACGGGTTGGACCGGACCCAAGTTAGACCCAAACCCAACATATAAATAGAGCCATTAATGAACCCATCAGCCCATTACACTCAAACAAACACACTCACACAGCTGGAAAGATAGGAAGAAGAGAAACCATTTGGCACTATTCATCTCAATCTTCCAAAGCTCATATCTTGAGCTAGAGAGCTCCGATCGCCGCACCGTTTGTGGCTATGCATTCCTCGTGAAGAGCTCTACAAAACCTACCCAAGAAAGTAGTAAGGTAACCACGAAATCCTTTCAGTTTTTCTCTTCAAAATTTCGGGTTTATTAGGGTTTTGGGTTAAATGAGTTTTTGTGATTTTGGATGTTTAGGTTTGCTCTAATCTTTACTTAGCATTGGATTTTTGCCATCAAATCTGTTGGAAAAAATAAGAGCCATTAAACCCTTTGAAATTTCAAGTTTGATAAACCCTAGGTTGAATTCTTGTGAATTATGTGTGTTATAGCTTGAAGTGGTGAGTATTTGAACTTGTTGGAGCTTATTGGTGATTGTTGGTGGCTTGGATTGTGTTGGAAAGCCTAGCTTATGCTCAACTTTGGGTTAAGGGCATATAGAAAATCGGCCAAGGTATGGTTTCGGTTTCTTCTATATAGTATATAATATTCATGGATACTTAGGCTAGTGACCCATAGGATATGATTGGATTTGAATGGCTGATGAGTTGTTGGATGCTATTGTATGATGATGTATGATGAAATGATGATTTTTGAGTTTGATATTAATAATTGATAGTAGTATGATGAGAATGAATGATTTGTGAAGTTGGAGAGTGAATTATGTTGATAAATGTGACATTGATGTTAATTGATTGGGAATATATTAATGAGGTTGATTATATGTGACATATCAATGTGGAGGTTGAGGATGAGGAAAGGTGGAGAAATATATGGTAAGTTTGGTGCAATATGCCATAGAGTGTTATTTTTTATGAGAATTGGTGTTTGGAATGGTTTAGTTTGATTTTGATTGTGGTTTATAAAGGAATTGAGGAAATTGTGATATTGGGTAAAAAGGGAATTTTGGTGAACTTTGTTTGATCATAACTTTTTCCTCAAATTTTGAAATTGATTGAAATTTGTTTAGAATTAAAGTTCTTTGAAAACCCTTTTAATTGATATAAAGTTTGTGAAAATTGAGATTTTGTAGAGGAAGTTATGATCATTCAAAGTTGGTGTTAAAAATCTGAAATTCTGCAAAGTTGCAGAATTTCATGATTTCTGATATGTGCGAGCGCACACCCTTGTGCGGACGCACACCCTGCGAAAATTTTGACCTGTGCGGACGCACACACCTGTATGCACGCACAGGCAGGGAAGTGCGTTCTGTTTGCAGCGTTAGCACAGCTTGTGCGCGCACATATCTAGGGAAAAATTTCAACCTGTGCGGACGCACATGTTGGGACGGCCAGTCTGTTAGGGGCGCTAGCACAGGTTGTGCGAGTGAACAGATTCTGTAAGTTTTGCCACTTGTGCGTATGCACACATCTTAAAATCTCCTGGGCGTGCGCACGCACACACCCCTGTGCGGCCGCACACGCCCTGTTTCTTAAATTTTACTTGTTTTTCAACTAGTCTACCTTCCCAACAAGGTTGTAAGCTTCTATAACATCATTTTAAGACTTTTGGGCCTAGTTTTGAGTATTAGAACATGGGATATAACTTAAGAGTTCTAGTACATGATTTTATGATAAATTAGAAAACGGAGGCCTAGGTTTCTGGCGTACTGAGATTGGTTTGACGTTAGGTGAAGGATGATTGATATATGAGATGAGGAATGATGAACTGTTGATATTTGAAAACTGAGTTATGGATGGGCAGTGGTTGAGATGAATCGCGGACTCTGAATAAGATGATGGATCCATGTATACTGAAAATGTTTTCTGAAAACCACTGAAATATTGTTTTTACTGAGATTATGAGATTTTATGTGCCCGGCATGGACGGCGGTTGGATCCCGCCCGTCGAGGTAGCGGCGGCGTAAGGGCGGTGGTTCATCCCGCTTGCGTTGAGATGTGAAGTCTGTGGCAAAAGTATCCCGCTCGCATCCCTTTCGGATCAATAGAGCGTGCAGGCGCCGGTACCTGGACAGTGATCTGGGCACTATATCTCGGGGGTTCCCATATGTGAAAATCCGAAGGGCGACGTCTCCATGGAGATGTGTCGGGTTGGCAGTTAAACCGACAATGTGATATCATAGGCAGTAGGGCAGACATTCATCATATGCATTTTCTATCTGTTTGTTTGATTTGCCGACTTTGTAATTGTATGCCTAATTGAATAACATGCCTATTTGTTTACTTGATCTACTTACCTTGTATGCTTTTACTTGTGAATTACTTGCATTGTTATTAATTGTGCTTTCTACTAGGATTGAGGAGGTTCGGAAGGCGGTGGCGATGGGATCGCATGGAGGATAGATTGGTGAAGGTTGTGGGACAGCGGTGTTTGGTTAGAATAGTATTCCCCTAAGATAGAGTACCCTGTTTAGTTATGTTAAGGTTTCATATAATTATGCTTATTTGTTTTAGAATGCTTTAAATTGAATCTTGTGATGGATATGGAGCTAGGATTGAGAACCTTTGGTTCTCATACCATATTTCTGTTGTGTTTTTCAGATGCAGGTCGCAACCCACCTTGGTGAGTTGCTTTGGATGGTGATAGAAGCGGAGGATCTTGGATTCCTTTGAAGTCTTTTTGGTTTATCTTGTTTATACATCTCTCCTTTTGTTTTTCGTCTTTGCCTAGAGGCTTGTATTATGAGAGAGAAACTTGTATAAGCTATTTTTAAACTGTCAGGTTTCTGTATGGATATGTATACTTGTATATGGCTAGCCAGCTTAAACTCCGTGAGCCGTGGCTAGTTTCCTATGATATTATATACTTACCTTTTGTTATATTTTATCCGTACCTTATGTTTTAAGCTAGTAGCTTCGTTAGTACGTTTTGTGCTTTTCAAATCCAAAATTTGGGCTATATCCTTCATCGGGCTTCTAGATTATACTATTCCTTCTATATATATTATGTATGAGCTTAGAACTATCGTAATCTCTGATTAACCTTGGCTTTACGACGCAAGGTAAAGCTTAGGCTAATTAGGGTGTTACATTAAATATGTTTAAAGTCGTTGTAATACCTAAAGTATCAGAGTGGCGCGGCCGAAAGCATGACATTCTTATAGCAAGGGTGTTATAACCATCATAGGTTGGATTCAACGATGATTGCTCAACACATATTCACAATGGTCAAAGCATATCCAACAATCAGCATCGGGATTCTGCAAGGAGGTACGGAGAATCACTTTGGTTACAAGGTGTCCTACAGAAAGGTTTGGCTTGCAAAGCAGAGGGTCACTGCTAGAATATATGGTGATTGAGAGGAGTCATACAATGAGCTTCCTTGTTGGTTATTCACTGTGCAGATGTACTTGCCCGGTAAGATTCATTTCATTATCCTCAGTTATGTATAAAGTCATTGTCTACATGTGCTAACTGTTGATGGTTTTTTAGGTACTTGGGTCCAACTTGTGACACAACCTTGGCCTGGTTCAATCGAGACTGTCATATTTCATCAGGTTTTTTGGACGTTTCCACTGTGTGTTGAGGTTTTCAAGCATTGCAAGCCACTTATTTCCATCGATGGCACCCACTTATATGGCAAATTCGAAGGCACGTTACTGATGGCCATTGCTCAAGATGGCAATGCAAAAATTTTGCCTATTGCATTTGCTGTTATTGAGGGTGAGACGAAGAAGGCTTGGTCGTTCTTTCTTACGTATCTGCTGCAGCATGTGACACCACAACCCGACGTCTTAGTGATTTTAGACAAACGCAAATCAATTGATGCCGCGTTGAACACCGATGGAAGTTTATGGAAACCACCTCATGCCTTCCAAGCATTTTGAACGAGACACATTGTTGCCAAATTCATGACTCACTTCATAAATAAGGACTTGAAGAAGGTTCTAGTTAACGCAGTGTATTCAAAGTCACAGCGGGAGTTCGCTCAATATTTTGGCCGTCTGAGGGGTGAGAATGTAATAATCACAAACTGTCTTGAAGAAATGCCTCGGTCACATTGGGCGCAGTAAGCGGATGAGGGTTGTCAGTTTGGTCACATGACGACAAACATCTCGGAGTGCATTAACACTGTCATGAAGGGTTCTCATAATTCGCCCATCATGGTGCTTGTTAAGTCCAGTTATTTCTGTTTGGGTGAACTTTTTACTAGGAAGGGTTCAGAGGCCCTTGCCCAGCTTCAAGTCGGTGCTGAATTCTCACAGACATTGATGAAGGCCATAGAATACAACTCAAAGCACAACAACACTATGAATATTTACCAGTTTGATCGGTCGAGGACTACGTTCACAGTTGAAGAGTTAGCGACAATGCCTGGGTCTAGACAACAGAATTAACAAGTGCTACTTGATGAGGGTAAGTATGATTGTGGGTATTTCAAGCTCTTCATCTTCCTTGATGTCACGTTCTTGCAGCTTGCTCTCATGCACGACTGGATTGAAAGCAGTATGTACATCCCGTGTATCACATGAAGTTGGTCTTTAATGTTTATAGATCAGAGTTTTGACCCATACGTCATGAGGATGATTGGCCATCCTATGACAGGGCCCGAATTCGGCCCAACCCTAGGATGATGAGAGTGAAGAGAGGTTGTCCCGTCAGCTCTAGGATTCACAACAACATGGATGATGTTGAGCATAGCGGGCAGGAGAAGTGCAAATTGTGTCGTCAAGTCGGTCACACATATAGGACTTGTACCGCTCTTGACAGTGGAGGGGCATCGTCTAGTTGATGTTAGTTATACGTGTCATTTTAAGGTGGATAACTCTGTTATTGTAAGCGTCATACCATGTAATTTACTTTGTTTGACTAGTTGAAGTTGGAATACTTGTTTGAACTTTAAAATAATGACATTAATTATGACAAAATTAATATTTTCTCACAACCAACTATTGTACAATACACATTTAAAACAAAATTAATATTTTATCACAAAACCTACAAGCCACGACCTCACTTACCACTACGTGGACCAGGACGTCATCCATGAGGCCTCGGGTCGAGACATCCACCTGTGCCACATGCAGAGGTCGGATATCGCGCTATCCTTACCTGAGGGGAAGATCCAGATCAAGTACTAGAGTGCTCATCTGCTCCCTCAGAGTCACATAATTTACAGTGGAGGATGACCCACTAGATGGATCGTCCATGTGTCGTGACTGGTATATAGACTGTGGAGGAGTGGTGTGCATCTGTGAAAAGGGATGGGTCTGCTGTGGCATTGCCAGAACATCCTGCAGCCCATCATCACCCCCTTGATCAAGCGAGTCATCTAGTCAGGCATATCCATCGTCACATCAACCATGTCTTGTGTATCCAACATGGGCTCATAATCTGGCTGGGGCCCGAAGTCTGACGTGTTGAACGGCAGGTTGAACTGAATGTCAAGATGTGCACTGGGGCCGGATCTTGGTGTATGCCCTTGGTGATTGGGCCCGGGATCCGAAGGGTCTAACCAAGGTGGTCTAAGGGACAGGTAGTCTCCAGAGAAGGGTCCTGAAAGATCCCTAACCGTGTGTCCAATATCCTCTACCACATGCCCTGGCGAGCTGACAGAATCTCTGTTGCGGGCAACCTCCGGATCCCCCTGCCTACCTCTCCGTCCACCGTGTCTCCCTTTACCTCTACTTCTCCCCCACCCCCTACCTCTCCCTCCCCCAGCAGCTGGCTGCACCTTTGGAGGGTCACCATCCTCTGGCTGATACAGATCTGGAGCATCTGGGTGGTGCATGGGCAGGTCATCTAGCACAACCCCGCCCACCACCAAGTTTTTGTTACCCTGACCAAATAACTCAATGTGGGCCCACTGAACATATCAAGTCATATATGGCCATGATGGACGCAGGTCAATATGATGATGTAGATGGAGGCAATAGTCTGCATGAGCATCCCACATCTCATGCCAGCCCCCAGGAAATGCGGGAACTACTCACCTCGCCCAAACCTATCATCGTGCCGATGCATCACGTCGATGTTCATAGGCCTGGTTGAATGTGCTGTAGGCCACTAAACTAACACACAACCCGGTCAACCTTATGCCACTTGACGATAGTGAAGCAAATGAGCAGACATTCAATCGCCATCAAGGCTTCAGCCTTAGCTATCCCCAGTGGAACTAGACCATGTAACTGTGGGTCTGTGTACAGCGTCCAATCAACCTGATGGAAAATGCAAGATGCATCACATACAAGATTCAAATTGAATTAACATAAAATTATAATTTTTAAATATTTATCACTTACGTTGAGGATACCGATCCCATTCAACGTACACCTGTAATGCCTAAGCCTACTCTCGCCTCTAGCATTATCCGGACGGTACTCAACCCACCTAGAATACCGTGAATGATTACATATTATTTCTCAATTTCATTGACTAATGAACAAAAAATGCAAAAACGAATCATACCTCTCAACTAGTGGAAATTGACAAGTCTCAAATCCATCCATCCGTAGCAGTGGAATATGGTGATAGGCCCAGGAGAGCAGCAAACCAACACAACCACTCAGGTTGTGCTGATTATGCTCTGTGGTACGACACATCTAGTGGTACAGCCATGCCAGCATAGCCGAGCCCCATGATAACCTGCCACATCTATCAAGGTCCTCTAGCAGGGGGAGCCACTTGATATGTACCCGAGAGTCAAATGTATCCGGGAATAAGATACCCTCGATCACCTGTATGATATACCCTCTCGTGTACCGCAACAAGCGCTCCTCAATGGCGTCCTACTCTAGCTCTCTGCAGACGATATTGTGAAACCATGTGAGTTTGGAAATTTACTTGATCTATGACTTTCTATCCTCTGGGCCCCGAACAACACCCAAAAGCTGCTAGCATGAGTCCTCAATGGACCGTCTAACATGCTGCTGCTCTCACCCACCGATACAGCCACTAATAGGATCACTATCGATCCTGAGTCCCAACTTCACGTTTTACAGGGTGATTTTATATATATGTTGTGGTACTGTAATTGGTATGTTGTGGTTCTGATTATATATATGGAATGTTGAGGTTTGAGTACGATTTTTAATGAAGGTAGAGGTTAAGGGTTTTTGTGTAAAATAGATTTTTGGCCGAACTTCGGTGAGCCATAACTCAGCTTCCAAATCCTCAAATTGTTTCAAACTTATTTCATATGAAAATTGGATTCATGAAGATTATGCTATTTGAAGAACGGATGAAAAATATTTTAAAACGAAAAAGTTATGCACGTCAGAAGTTTAGAGTGCAAAATTGAAAATTCTGCAGTATTTAGCATTTTTGCCATTTTGCATAGCTTGCATACGCGACCTCTGCACGCGATGCGACCAACCTCTCCAGGTTTGGCATCTTGCGTACGCAGGCAGAGTACTTGCATACATGAGCAGTGGTTTTTGAGGGGTTGCGTACGCGAGCAAGGTGTTTGTGCACGCAAGCATGGCAAAAGGCACGCCCACACGTACGCGTGGCCCCTGTTTTAGCAAACATGAATTTTGTGTTTTAAGCTTAATTTTGAACCTCTAAACCTCTATTTTCATTCTTTTAGCCCTAGATCTTAATAGTATGCCTAGTAATAAGATGCAGCTAGGAAGAGGTGGTAACTTGGGGGTGAAGTAAGGTTTAAAAATGATGAATTATGTATGAAAAATGCAGAGAACTGAAGTATATGTGATGCCATGGCTGTAAAAAATGATTATAAATGATTATGAATTTTATTGGCTTATGCACTCAATTATCTGAGATACGAGTTTTCCTGGGTAAAATACCATGGCTTGCCACCACGTGTTCCAGGTTGAGACTTGATACTCTGTTGACCCTATATCGTAAGGGTGGTCGGGCACGTATAAATTCCCAGGAAGGATACCCCCAATGAGAAAATTTTATATGAGAAAAAACTATGCATAGACTCTTGGGGATGCGCGACGGGGAACAGTCCAGGGTTTAGCAACAGGACTTGTCGGGTTGGCTTGATAACCGATAGATGAGACTCATCAGCCATAGGACAGGCATGCATCATATGCATATTGTCTGAATTGCTTGCTTGTGCATTAATTGGGAATGCCTAATTGATTTTATTATGTTATTTGTTATACTTGTTATCTGTATTACTTGTATTCTACCGGTGTTTGCTATTGTTTACTTGTTTGTCTATGTGAATTCATCGGAGTTGGAGAAACGGAGGAAAGGCAAAGAGACTAAGAGTTTTAATTCGGTTTTGGTTAAGTTAGAACCTTAGAGGACCACCCGTTTATGGTTTCTGTTTTCATTCTAGGATTGCCTCTGACTTTTCCGGGACCTTATATCTTATGTATGCGGCACCTTTACTATGCTGAAAACCTCCAGTTCTTATTCCAGACGGATATTTGTGTTTTTCAGATGCAGGTTGAGAGGCACCTCGCTAGGCGTCTGGAGTTCTGCAGCGAAGTGGATCTTTGGGACTTTATTTTGTGTACTATTTGTATACGCTTATATGTATAGGATTCTCCCAATAACTTGTTTTACTTTTGTACCTCTTAGAGGTGTATGGAGAACTAGGGTTTTATGTATGTATTTTGGGTTAGGAGTTTGATATATACATGTATGTAAATATTCTTTGGCCAGCCTTAACTTCGTAGGCTGAGTTAGAAGCTTGTTATTATCTATTCTTGACCCTCTAATCTTGTTTCTGTATAAATATGTTTATGAACCTTAGCTTTCTTCGTACGTAAGTTAACCTTATTCTTAAGTATTGCGCTTTTAATTTCGCGATTTTATTTTACCTATTCTTCAAGACTCCTAGTATACTACTTTCTTTCAATTATTATTATTATATATATATATATATATATATATATATATATATATATATATATATATATATATATATATTATTATAAAAGTCATAATATCACACCACCTCTGTTTTACGACTTAAACATAAAGTTTTGTGTGATATGATGTTACAGATGGTTGATAAGCAAAATTTTTTATTATAAAAACAAATTTTAATGTGCACGAATGGTTGAAAGTTTGGGGCTTAATTAGCAATTACCACTACTTTTTTCTCCATTCTTAACATCCACCAAGAGCCACTAACAGCAACAGACGCATATACACCTGCTTGCTTAGAAGCTCTTCCTTGAAGAACTAAACTAACATTACAAATGAATGGGTGTAAAAGAAATGAGTCAAATTGGATGCAAATTATATTGATTAATGGGTGTAAAATTATTTAAACTATAATGCTTTTTTTTCTTTTCTTATCGAGATGAAGGTTTTAAAATTTTCAGCAATAACGAAAAAGTATTAGAAGAAATTAAATAGAATAAACTTAGGATAAGTCTCATAGAGTAGGACATAAAGACAAACCTTCCAACATTTCCACCATTGCATTTTCTACATTTATACGAGTTATATTGATTTTTGTAAAAGGTTTCTCCCTCCAACTCATTTTCTTTGTGCACAATAGAAAAATTAATTTGGTAGATGAACTCTTTGGGTGGGAGAAGAAGAGAAGAAAGCAGAGGAAATATTGAGAATTCAGTAAACAATTGATGAAGGGTATGAGGAAAGGATTTTTTTTTTTTTTGTTTCAGCATGAACGTGTATACACACGTGCACTTTCTTAGAGTATTGTGCCTTTTTTTAGGATTTTGATTTTTTAAATTTTGGATTTTACTTGAGATGATAAATTGTAATTTTTTATCATTAATTTTATAGATAAGACTAAAAAAAATATTAAAAAAAAATATTTAAAAATAAAATATTACACTTTAACCTCTAAAATAAAAAATTTAAAATTTAAAAAATTTAAAATTTTTTTTACAGATACTACAAAGATACTGTTGTTGCCAAATATTGGCCAAAATATTTTGGATAGAGACGTCGATATGTCATTGCCAGACTAATTCCTTGTGATCCGTTGACATACTCTAAAATGTTTAAGATACTCATCAACATTGAGAAGAGCTCTGATTAATTAGTGTTTTTGTTCCTTCCATCGAATGTTCGAGTAAGAGACATGTCCTATAAACATCTATTCCAATCACTAGTTGTTTCAATGATTTCCAGACATTACATTTTAGTTAATATTTTAAATCATATGTCGTACGAATATGGTACTTCTTTACAATCAAGAAGTTGATAACTGAATATCGTACGTCTTTACAATCAAGAAGTTGAAAGTCAGATTTTATAGTAAGACATGAATGAAAATTGTGTGATCAATAGTTGTCTTTCACGTCCAGCTAACATAATTGAAGACCATATCCATATATTACATAGAAACTAATAAAGCATCTAATCCAACTTCGTATATTCTCTTGAAGAAAATTTTGGTAACCTCAACCACCGTTGCCGAAATCGTCCAAATCCTTGAATCTTAAGTCGAAAGTGAATCCTCTTTAGTTTTCTTCCAAGGTTGCCCCATCTTTGTTTCAGGATGCTGTATTTAGATGATCTTACTAGTCTTTTTGTACTACATCCTGCATCTTAAAAAGAAATCATAAATGAACAAAGAGGATGATGTAAAGAAATTTTATTCAATTTCCAACGTTATATTCTCTTCTATCTATATAGTGCACGTTATATTAGACAAGTTTAGAACCTAAAATTGAAATAACAGCAAATCCATTATGATCGCTACCAAATTTTGTTTCACACATATAACATATTAGTTCTGAACGAGAAGAAATTAACAAATTAAATATCTTTTATTTTTTCAAATATTAAAAAAAAAATAGTTTCTAATATAAAACAATAAAAGAGTTAATTTGATCTTTTACTTTCTAATAAATGAAAAGAAAATTTATTTTTTTAAAAAGGAACCACTCTGTCTTTCATCAATTAAATATTAAGAACTAATACATTTGATATTTTAAAGGGTAGGAACTAATTTGTCAATTTATTTTGTTAGAAACTAATTCATTTGATGCAGAATTTATTGAAAACTATTTTGGAGGGTTTATTCTTGAAATAATTTATTACTAGTATTATAATAAGCTGCTATTGAAGAATTGTTTTCGTTTCAAAATAAATAATGTTTAGATTTTTTTGAAGTATCTAGACACAAATATTGGGAAACTAATAAACATAGACCAATGTTTATTTGTCCAAATAATTTTTCAATATAAAAAACTTTTAGACTAACATTTAATTAAAACATAAAAAGTATGTTCATGAAACAAGTTTATACTATGAATCTTGGAATGTGATCGCAACATAGCTGACCTTGATGCCTTGTGATTTGTTCATTAACTTGCTCCAATGACTCTGTATGGTGTAGGACCTGCATGAAAAAGAAAAAAGAAAAAAAAAATTCATCAATGTATAAGTAGGTTAAGCTGTAAATATGGTATTTCTATGTTGTATACAAATTAAAAAAAATATATATTTTTAGCGAATATAGCAAATGTCTTTTTCTATCTCTTTTTCTTACCTCAACCAGATTTTCTAAGCGTTTCCTCATTCTTCTTTGGATAAAACCTTTTGTGGTCTGTGGTATAGAAATGCCAAACAAAATGTCATAAAAAAAGAATAGTTATTTGAACTAGAACTTGTGCATAAGAAGATATTGATATTAACACGTATTACCTTTACATGGTACCTAACATAGGCATTAAAATTTAGTAGATTCCAAACAGTTTTGTCTAGCCTTTTGCCATCAACATGGTGAGAAGAGATATCTGTTAGTGATCATGAAAACAATGTTAGCCAACGATTTATTAGAATCCATTTTACATGAAACAATTCTTTTTCTTATCTTATTTTATGTGAATCCAAATTTCAAATAATGAAATCACGAATAAACTACCAATTTTGTTTTTGAAAAATTCGATTTTGATTTTGGAGACTTATTTAGTTTTAGGAGGAGTTAAAATTTTAGTTTTTTTTTTTCAATCTTTTGGTTGTCTCTTTGAATTCTGTTGTTAAGATAGAAACATAAATGCGGAAGGACAAAGAATGAGAATAATTTTTTTTTTGTTTCCACTTTTATAAATTACAAGAAAACGAGAATATTTTGTCTCTGACCAAAAAAATTGAATATATTTGCTCCTGTCTACACAAGGACGGATCTTAAAAAATTGAAACCATAAGTATATATAATATAAAAATAAAAACTTAATTCTATAAATACTAAAATATGTAAAACTATGAAAATTAAAGGTCACTGGTTGGAAAAGCTGAGTCTAGCCATATTTATATAGGTGTGTGTCTAATATGCAAGAAAAAAAATGTTGTTTTTTACTACTTTGTCCTTTACTTTAAGGCTTAAGCTTTTAATTTTTGGATCATTGAATGAAAATTTTTTATTTATTAAAAGAGAAATATTATTAGAGAGTACTCAGAATTTATTATTTTTGGTCATTAGTTAGTCATTAATGTTTAAAATTATGGAAAAGAATATATTATTGGATTACTAGATCAAACGAATTGAGTTAATGACTAATTAAATGATGGCCAAAAATAATAAATTTTGATGGTTTCCTATCATTTTTCTTATTGAAATAAATAGATTAACTCAATATTAGAATGAACTTTTTGAACTCTTTTTTAAAGTGTAAAAGTTTTAAAGAAATAAAAAGTGTAGCACAATTTGCTTGTTCTTTTAAATAGATCACAATAGATGGAGCATTTTCCATAAAAGAAAAAAAATTATTTTATTAAAATAAATAGATGGAGTATTTTTCTAAAAAAATTTATAAATTAAATTGATCATTCAATAAATTACGAATTAATTATATTTTTTTTAGTCACTTCATTAATATTTTTTGTAAATGGTTGATAACTTAGAATATTAACTAATAGTAGCATATATGATACCTAACATGTTCAATTGGATATTAACTAAATATGTTTACGAAAATCTATTAATTTACCTACTAGATCATATGCGAATATAGTTTATGTAATTGAAAAAAAAGAATTTAATGGATTTTCATCAATATATCTAGTCAATGTCTAATTAGATATGTCAAATATTATGTATGTTGTCAATTAATATTTCATATCATCACTCGTTGACGAAAATTGTTAACAGAGTAATTGAAAGACAAATATGATTAATTTGTAACTTTTAAAGAGTCAATTTGATTAAAAAATCTTTTAAGCACAAATTTAAATTATTCTTTTACCCTTTTTTATTTCTTCTAGTTTTCTAATATAATCATGATTTAATTACTCTTTTGGTCCCTATAGTTTCGCAAATTTTTTAATTAGGTCCCTATACTTTTTTTTTCTTTTAATTAAGTCTTCGCGCCAAATTTAGGAATCTAATTAAAAATTTTGCGAGAGACCAATAGAATAATTAAACCTATAATCATTTCACTTACTATTACCAACCATGCATCCAACATACCAACACCACCAGTGACCCACTCACTACTACATTCAGTGACCCACCCACTACTACATTCAGTCACCTTAAACTTTAAATTCTAAATATTAAATTTTTTAAAAATTTCAAATATTAAATTTTTAATTTAAAATTTAAATTCTAAATTTTAAACTCCCAAATTTTAAATTTTAAACCGTAAATTATTATTTTTAAATTTTTTTACTTGAATTTTAGATGTTTTTATTATTTAATTTTAGATGTTTTTTTATGTTCAATTCTTTTTAACTATTTGACTGATTTTTAAATTAATTAGCTTTTTTAATATTTAATCCTCGTATACTCTTTTTTTTTTTAAGTGCCGTCATATACTCTCTACAACCAAATGAATTTCTATATCCAGCATATCTGCATTTGGAACAAAAAAAGCATCCATCGGAACTACGTTGGTGGTTTGTACTGCAATCAACATATAAAAACTTTAAATTTACATCCTCTAAACTGAAAAAGTTAATAAAGCAATAAAGTGAACCGTTAATTACTATTGATTTTGTAATTTATATGAAATGTGTGTCATACTCTCTTAATTTAAAAATAATTAATTCCTCCCTTTACCACTTTATTAACTTTCTCACATTAAAAAATTTTGATCCAAAACTTTTGTAGACAAATAGTTTGTGGAATAAATTGGTGTGGGATAATAGTAATACCAAAAGAGACAAAGCCTCCATTAGTACTCAAATCCTCAAAAGCTTCTCCTCTTAGCTCTGGAGGAGGAATGGCTGACCAGCTGCATGGTGGTGCCTTGGCATATCTATCTGAACTTCCAACATCCACCAGCTCCTTTCAATAGTCATAGTAAAAAATCAGTGGATAGCGAATCAATAACAAAATCTTGTCGCACTAAATAAAATCAGCAACAAACCTGGAAGAAAGCTGTTGAAATAATCACATCTGACTTTTCTGCGAACCGAATAGGGAATACTGCGATCATTTGTTGCGGCTGTTTACAGCATATATGATTTTGTCAATACCGAAAATTTATGCATTAAATAGAATGAACAACTTTTACATGGAAGAGTAGTTTTTGGTTACTTAATTGCGGCCATTTCATGTTTCTAAAAGAAATAACATTAACAAGTAATTATTTTTTTACTATTCCAACTCTGATTATTTTAAAGTAACATTCTAGTTGGTCAAAGTTAAAATGTATGCAATAATATTTGTTTATTAACAACTTTTTTTTGTCTTGTGAATCTGATCTAAAGGATCATCCCCGGTGATCTTTGATCTTGTACTTAAGGTACCATGTCATCATTAGATGAGTAAATATCGCTATATAACTCTTGAAAGATTAGCTCACTCACAAAATAGTACCATAAATATTTTTAATCATGTTGTGGTACCAAAAGATTATAACATTTCATTTTGTCTCCTGTGAACCACTAGTTTGCCTTTGGTCCTTACTGGAATACTAATTTGCTAACAAATTGGTCCTCACATTTTAAATTACACTTGTGGTTCGAAATTTATGTTTGTTTGAGTGTCATTAAATTATTAAAAAAATTTAAAATATTTTTTTACTTTAATTTTTAGTATATTTATCAAAATTTTAATAGTAAAAATAAAAGTATTAGAACAAAATATCTTTTTTAATATGTTTTTTATTTAAAAAATCTTTTTAACATAATAAATAAATAAATAATATTTTTATATTATTGAACCAACATAATTGTTAGATAAAAACATATTTTTATATAAAATATTCAAATATAAAATTACTTTTACTTTTTTAAAATATCTTATTAAAAAAGATTATTTGAAAAAAGATATTTTCGTATAAACTCATCCAAACATATATACCCTCAATTTTCATAGAATATATCCAACTTTAAGATATTATTTTTCATCACCAAAATGATTTTTTGAAGATCAAAATAATATTTACTCACTAAATTTAGGATAAAAATTCATAAATTCACAAGTAAATAACTTCTTACATTCTCTATATCGTTTTGTTCCATTTTAAGGTTGGCAATCATGTTACAAATTTGTAATGTTGTTTTTCTTTCATGGCATCCAACACTACTTGTTCAAAGATTTGGTAACCTAGGAATTACCTGTCTAATGACAAAGAAAGGTTCTCTTGGATTGTAGACTAGTTTGATGGGTTTGTGCATCCCCTTAATTGCATCATCAGAGTTGAAATTCCACAATATTTCTTTCAGCTGTGAACTCAAAATCACCGAGTGAACTGTTGAAATTTCCTTAATTACCTTGATATAATCTAGAACAAAGAATTAGAATTATATCTGTATCACCGTTCATGTTTAAAAATTTAATGTATTATGTGAATGAATGCATTGTTTCACATTTTATCATCAAATATTTGTTGTGAAAATTACACATTCTCTGTTAGAATGACAAATACTCTTATGCATTGACCAATAGTCTCAAATTTGAATCCAGCATATTAACGATGAATCTAAAAACTTTTAATGGTAGGATCAAAATATATATAACATAATAATAATTTTTATAATAAAAATGTTATATGTATATAAAAATTAACTATTAATTTTCTATTAATGATTATGTATTGTATATAAATATATGTGTTGTTTAATTCATTTTTAATGTGTATTTTATACTGATAGTTATTTTTTATGTACATATAGCATGATTATTGTTATAATTAAATTTTATTATTGTAAAATATGATTAGCCTTCAAAATATTTAATGTATAAATTAAAATATTAATTTAAATAATAATATATAATTTAAAATTCTATTTTTTAAGTTTTATATTTTAAAAAAATTGAGTAATTTTTTTTCTTAACAATACAATTAAATGTCTCGTTTTCTATATATATATCACTAAACAATTATTTAAAAATTCACTTCTCATACAATTAGAAGCCAATTCTTATTGATATTCATAGTTGAGAAAGTTCTTTTAATTAATGCAATGCTACGAGAAAAACTAAAGCTAATTTCAAAAGAAGATAAATAATACTCTTTCGAGTCGATTTCTGAGAAAGAACACCAATTTCATTTAAATCGATGATTGATAACTCTAATAGACATCTACTATAAAATTCTTAAATTGACTATTAAATACCAAAAATTAAATAAAAATTATTGTAAAATCATATTTAATAATTTAATAAAGGTAAATAAATATTATTATTTTGTACTATCCACAAAATTTTAAATTTTAGTGGAAGCACCTGTCCCTGAGCATATATATATCTAAAAGCTTGACATACTCTGTTATGAAGTTTAGTGAGTAATTTACTCAAACTTTTAAATTGGATTTCTGGAACACAATTATGTTACGTAGAAATATCAACAATTACGCACACAATTTATCAACTTTGTGTTTCAATTACTTAACGGATTCTTAATTTCTGCGATTGTGCGTTTGGAACATCTAGAAACCAAAACAAAACAAGAGAAGGAAACTTTATAAGATTTTAGGTTTACTATATGAAAGCAAGTGGATTAAAAGAATAACAATGTTATTTGCACACACCAAAAATTGATGCATCTATTTCAATACCAACTTTATCACCGATCAAAATATAGACTTCGTTACTTCTCTTCACGGTTAGATTTTAAAATGTATCTAATTATTAAGTATATAAGTTATATATTCAAATAATAGATCAAAGAAAGCATTTTGACTAGTTTGTAAAAGAAAACAATTAGTATAAATAAGCAATGTTGCATGAAAATTTCAAATGTCTGTCTTGCATGTATATCTTAATATTTAATACTATAGAATGGAATTTTTTTATTTGGGTAATCCAAGTGTCACTCAATGAGTAGTCTACAGAATTCATTTTTCCCACAATTTGGACCTCTCCAATGCATGTCCATAACATTGACTAATGCTAGGTAAACAATGACCATCTTGAATAATATAAACAACCACCAATCAAATAAAAATACATTACATCTTAATTTAATGCTACTAATTAAATTTAAGATTAATTTACTCTTTTAACCTTATTAATTTACATTGTTTACACATTGTTCAAAAATGTTATTGGTTACCTATACTTTTTTCAAATTGAAATGCCATACTTTATATGAGTGTATAAATTTGGCCATATATTCATCACCAAACATGTAAAAGCCGGTTAAATAATAAATAATTAATTAATAAATTAATTATGAGAAAAAAAAGTTAAAAATTTAAAATTTTATAATTAGAAAAAAATAAAATATTTAAAATATAAATTAAAATACTAATTTTAAAAGTTTTGGCTTAAAATTAGGCTAATAAATCAAAACAAGTAAATCAGGCCTATGTTGGACCCAAGCCAATATACATAAACTTTAAATTTAACCATTTCAGTACATTCTCTTGGACTATATTTGTTTGAAGGAAAAATGGAAGGAAAGAAAATGGAGAAAAGGAAATGAGAAGAAAAATAATTATTTTTTACTGTTTGGTTCTATGAGAGAAATTAGAGAAGAAGGAAAAGGAATGGAAAAAAATTGGTGAGACCCACCAATTTTTTCTCTCCAATGTTGGAAAAGAAAAGAGAGAGAAAACTTATTTTCTATCTATACTTTTAATATTATTCCTTCACTCTTTTCAATATATTTTATAATATAAAGATAAAATTGTTTTTTTATAACATTTCTTTCATTTTTATTTTTCTTCCATCCAAACACATCTAAGAAAAATAAAAACTCACTCAATTTCTTTTCTTTCTTTTCTTTTCTTTTTATTTTCTTTTTTTTTTTCCTTCCAACCAAACATAATCTTAGTGTGTGTAAGAGGGCACGGACAAGAAAAGAGAAGAGGGAAGAAATGCCCTAAGCTTACTATTCATTACTCCACAAAAATCCACATATCTCCCAAACCGTAGCTCTGATCGAAGATTCGTTTGCGGTCACGCATCGCTTTCGTCGTGCTCTTAGATTCTATCCAACCATTGTGGTAAGAAACTCGAAATTCTTGCCCCATTCTCAATATATATATATATATATATTGAGGTTAAAAATAGAATATTAAAAAGTTCGTGATTTATAAAGTAATTAATAAAAGTTTAAAAATAAGGTTTTATTAACTAAGTTTTAAAAGAAGATTATAAATATTATTTTAAATACTTCTTTAAAATTACTCAATTATATTAAAATAAATTATTATTATAATTATTATTTATCAAAGATATTATCTTGTAAGAGTATCATAATGCGTATTATTAATGATAAAGCAAGCAAGTAGAATAATCTTAAAACTTTAGAGAACGCAGACTTAATTAAAAAAATTTATAATTTTATTTCCTAAGATACTTAGTGAAAAAATGAGAGAATAGTGGGAAGATAATTTATATTATGGAATGATAAGAAAGAAAAGAAAGAAATAACAAAAAGAAAATGAGATAAGCAGAGATATATGGTGGTGAGTCTACCGAGATTTACTTTCTAGAGATATATCGGCCAATCCAGGGGATGGTCACACCTGTAAGATAGAGGTTACTTACAGATGTTATCAATACATACATTGGCTAGAGAGAGACTTATCTATAAGACCGAGGTTGCTTACAAATGTTATGTTTGTATACATCGACTCAAGAGAGTCGCACCTGTAAGATAAAGGTTGTTTACAGAGGTTATAGCACTGGAAGCCAAACTCAGACAAAGGTTGTTGAGTTAAGTCGAAATATAATTCAATAAATAACAGAGAATAAAAGAATTAAATGAATTAAAAAAACTAAAGAACCTCTACTACATGAGAGTAGAGAACATAAGAGAAAGAAATGTATTAACTAAATGAATCTCTATCACAGGAGAATAGAGAACAAAGATTAAAAGAATCTAATGAATCTCTGTTACAGGAGAGCAGAGCACAAAAAAAATGTATTAACTGAAAGGATCTCTACCACAGGAGAGTAGAGGGCAAAGATAAAGGAAAAACTTTAAAAGACTGTCTGTCACAAGAGAGTAGATGTGACCTTATTTGGGCCTTCGTGCCAAATGTATAGTGGGGACGCCCATACACTGAGAACTATTTTTCAGATGTAAGCATATTGAAATACATTTAAAAGTCACACTGTATGCAGCTTGGCCGTAAGACTTATATGCACACTGTATTTATCTGGAAAGCCATATCTGGGACTTGTGCCCGGGTAATGTCGGAAGCAGGTAGGCAACCGACACATGAGCTCATGGCCTGCATAGGATAGACATGCATCATACTTGGTTGCGCATACTTCTCTATGATATATGTTTCTGTGATTGTGTGTGTCTATGCTTCTTGACTTGTGATTTTCTCTATATCTCTAGTTTGTTAAAGTTATTTGTATTATGAGGTTTGTTGCTATTAGCCAGCTGTTGAAGATTGTAAGTATTCTGTTGCGAAATTTTTGTGTAACAAATAATAAAATGAACATAACTATACACTCCGACCCTACTAAGAACTCCCCAGTTCTTACACCCTATTTCCACCCTTTTCAGCTACAGGTGCGAAGGTTTAGTGCAGAGCTATAGGAGTTAAGTTGTTCGATTTTATTTTTTCCTCGTCGTTTATTGTTTTGGTTTTTAAAGGGGTAGGACTTGTATTTGAGGATCTTTGAATAAGTTTATGTATATAATGCTACGTGGATATATATATTTTTGTAATTAAATGGTTTAAAGTACTGACTCTTCATTTTCTTGGTTAAAACTTTGGTTCGTATTCGCGAAGGCTCAATATTAAACAAAGATAGTATAAAATAAAAAGGTTTAGAGGTAAGTAACACTTGGACTTTTAGTACGATCATGAGGTGCTAAAAGTTAGGGTATTACACCTAGGTTACCGTTGAATGAAAATGTTGATGATGGATTGTGATTTACTTGATATGCGAATTAGGTGTTTGATAAGTGTTATGCAATGGAATGAACGAAACTGAATATGTATAATTGAATTTTGGTGTGATATGATTGCCTATATTGGCATTGATATAGAAATTGGGCTAGAGGTTGAGATAGGCTGAGATATCCCCTATATGGTAATTCATGGTAAGTAATTGATTGTCATGATTGAATTAATGATTATATTAATGAGGATTTGGTTGTGTGATTGGATTGTTAACTAGATTATTATAGAAAACTTATGAAACTGGAATGAGTATATGGGAACTTGCTTGACTAGGTGCCGAATGGATATAAGATGATGAATGAGTTTTGGAATGCATAGAAGAGGTTTTAAAATGGTTTGAACAAAGTTGGATTTGAAAATTTGTTGAAACGAGCATTTCGTAAAACTTGGTAAAAAAAAAAAAAAAGAATTTTTGACCAATTTAGACGGTTCATAACTTGGTGCTCGAAGTTCGAATTTCAATAAAATTTGTCTTAAATTAAAGGTGGTGATGAGAGCTTTAAAATTGTTTAAGAATAATAAAAAACTAAATTTTGTAGAAAAAATTATGAATGATTAAAATTATTATTTTAAACTGAATTTTGAAATTTCGCAGAAAATTAGAATTTCTGATTTGCGTGTCCACGCACACTATGGTGCATGCGCACATCACAGAATGGATAAAAAGGCCCATGCGTACACACAAGACGGGAAGTGGCTTCTGGTGTGTGCATGCGCATAATAGTGTGCGTATGTACAGGTCCTATTTTTGTGAACAAACTCTGTTTTTGACTGTTTGGCCTTTCTGGCATGCTTATAAACCCATGTAAACCCTAAATGAAATGATATAAAGAATGATATATCATTGTCAAAGAAGATAATAGAAAACTAGATAGGAATGAAGACTTTATGAGTTCGCCTACCAAAGTGTATTCAAGTTAATTATTAGATGGGGTGAACGATTTTGGGAGGCGCAACGACAAAGAAGGAATGAAGAGGAGTGAAAGTCATTATAGAGAAATTTAGGGTAGCTGATTTAAAAAAAGAAGTTTTTCAAATTTTTTTTGTGTTTGAAAACAATAATTTAAAAAAAAGATTTAATTATTAATATTTTAAAAAATTATATAATTATCCATTTTAAATAATAACTTAATTATAAAATAATTCTATTATAGTTAAAATATTAACTTTAATTAAATTGAAATAACTCAAGTTATAAGTATAATTAATTATGAGATAACATTTTAATTAAAAATTGATATATTATAAAAGATAAGTTATATATTATTTTAGAAAGAGCTCGATAAAATTTACTTATTTTTTAATGTATTTTATGAAATTATATATCCTATTTGTGTACTATGTTTCCGGATAACATAGTAAATAACGTGAAATTGAAGGGTAGGTGCTAACCTTTGCCACGTGGAATCTTAGTGAGATTCAGCTTGAGAGTAAGTTGATATCCTTCTCGTGTAGATTCAGCAATTTCCACAACAGCAGGACAAAGTGCCTTTATCATTTCAATTGTATAGGAAGAAAGCTCATTTGTGGCAAGGACTCCAGGGCAAAGAGGTGCAGTTGATATCGACAAAAAAGCTACTCGTGGATCAGAGGCTTCAGACTGTAAGCATAACACACAAATACTCACATTTTTGGTTATTCTTTTTTGCTAAACGTTGATTTAGTCTTTAGAATCTGAAAAAGCTAAAGATCTAACTTTAAGAACAAAATAAACTTGTGAAACCTGAAAGTAAAAAGCACTTGCAGGGGGCTAAGTTTTCTTAGTCAAAAATCAACCAAATAAAAGAAAAAATTGATTGGGCCTAGTGCCCCTTACCCTTACCAAAAAAAAAAAAGAAAAAGAAAAAATTGATCAAATACTAACTGAATTTATTTTTTCTATACTTATTGCCATAAGCTGTGACACGCACATCAACCAAAAAGTAACAAAAAGTGAATAGTGCTCATATCGTTCAAGCAGAGTATGGTGAGAATTTTACCAGAATATGATATTCCGCTGACCCAAATTCATACAAGTGATGATCAATCTCCATGGGCTTCTCAGCACTGTCATTAGATAGAGAAATCTCTTAGATGCTATATCTCAAAAGGAGATTATTTTCTTTATTTCTTTTGTTTTATGTGGGATGAAATATGAAATTTCTAGTTTAGCTAGATAATTGAATACTTTTATTAAATGAAATTTAGTATTTGAAAACATAGGATCGGTTATAAGTGTATGTTAGCTGAATTAGCTAAGAGTGAGAATCCAAGTGTTCTAAAATAATACATTTTATTCACTGAAATCATCTCTTGCTCCTTCCTCTTTGTTTCAAAGATTAGTGATTATCTTTAAAGAATTAGTTTTCGATATCAGTAGTTTCCACCCCAAATCACAGCTTTTGTTTTGAATAATGACACTTACTTCCATCATAACTGGTGGTAAATCAATGTTTGGTGTGATGATTGTTCCACTGTACGCATGATTTTCCCTCTCACTCTAACTTTGCCATCATTCGTATTTTTCATTTCTCTACCTCCATGTTTTGCCGATGTTTATTCCTTCTTTTTTACGTATGCACTATCCACTTATTAGAATGTGCGATTTTATTCTCATAGTAACCCCTAACATTTACGACGTGCATCGTTTTACTATTGTCTAACGAAATAAAAGAGTGCTAACTCATCACTCCATTTGTCTGAGTTATTGTCGGAAAAGGTCGAGGGATCACTGTAGTATCGGAATTCAATTTCGTGGACGACAATAATACAATTACTAATTAGAACCTCAAAAACTAAATTGATACATTTACTTTTTCTTTCTTCTCACCACTTAAATTCAATTTCAATTTTACACCCATAATCAGCTGAATTTGAAAAATAATGTAATAATAAATAATTAAAGAACGAGAAACCAGGTGCATTATAACCAAATGGAATTGTTAGTTTCTCTATACCTAATTAATTAAAATCCATATATTAAATTCTTGTTACCTGTATAGTTTGAGCAGGATCTGATTCAAAGCAGGGGACGCTCTCTCTATGCATGTCATTTTCTGATGAGGGATAAGACTCTCTTCTTCTGTTGTGAGAATGTTAAAACTGAAGAAACAATTGTAGAATGTGAGACTCTTTAATCGGTTGTATGAACTTTAAGTAAAATTTAAGTTCAGTGCATATAATCATGTTTGGTAACCTTTGAAGCAAATCCACTTAGCCACACTCTTCCACTCACATTTCTTTTCTCCTTTCCTTTCTCTAATTTGTCAGTTTCCCTTATGCTTCACTCTATCCTACGTTGACAATATGTATCTTTGGGTATACAAAGGTTATATATAATTTTAATTGGATAAAGCCACGTAAGTACCATATATTCAATCATTTAACGATGGATTTTATAAAATATTATTTAGATAAAAAAATATTTAACAATGTAAGATTTATTTTAATTATGTCAGTATCATTTAATCCTAACCTAATACAAAAATAGTACTACTGAAAAAAAAATATATTCTAACTTTAGTATTTAATAAAAAAATTGATTATTTTGCTGTAAATAATTTGATTATTCTAATATAAAATGTTTTTATTATTTTTACGGTCATTGTTAAAAGAAATGTATAAAAAAAAAATATAAATATTACATGTATACCTTAGTTAATAAGTTCGTGATGCTCGAGTCTCAATAGACTATTGGACATATAGTATAATGACTTATCATAAATGTTAATTATGCTGTCATATATATAATAGGAAGACTTTCTGGGAATTTTATTTTATATAAATTAAATAAATATATTATTTACGAATATAAACAATTTGCAGCAAGTTTATAAAAGGATTTTTTATTTAAATAAATAAAATAAATTTAATAATTACCAAAATATTTATCTAAATAAATATTCTTCTCTTATCTCGTTTACACGATAAACGAAATAATTTTGCATGTATAGTATAAATGAGATAAAAGAGGTATATGCACACGTGTTTATCTTGTTTACAGTGTAAACGAGATAAATGTATTTTTTTTTTAAAAAATTGAAAATAATAAAAAATATTAATAATATTAATAATCCAAACTTTTGGCATGTAATTAGTACATAAAAATGTTGGTAAAAGAGATTAAAATAGATATGTTTGATCAATTTTAGTCCATTTTAAATGATAGGGATTAAACGAGATAATAGAGGAATATTTATACTGTAAACGAAATATGTGAAAATTTGGAAATATTTTTAGTCCATTTCGTTTATACTGTAAATGAAATATGTGAAAATTTCTAAATACATATTACGGGTGCACACGTAATACGTAGAAGTTGACGTACTCCACGTACGTTTAAAATTATTTCGTTTATACTATAAACGAAATACGAGTACATATAATTATAAAAAAATTAATTTTTATAGGTATAAAATATAATTTTTAAAATAATAAAATAGTATTAAAAATATAATTTTGACCGATTTAAAAAATTAATTTCGATATATGTTTGTTACTGTCTTAATTAATTTATATAATTCGAATCACTCCAATTCGAATTAGTAAATGTAGAAAACTATGCGTAAATCGAAATAGCTTTTTTCGAATTATTGTGTGTCGCGTGCATAGATAAATCGAATTATGATGATTTGATTTATTAAGGTATGTCCTATGCATGCATAAATCGACTCAGCTTCGATTTGCATTTCTTAGTAATTCAAGTTAGTCTGATTCGATTTAGTATGAGAGTTGCTAAATCGAATTAGACTCATTCGATTTACATAGAGATATAAATAAGGGAGATCTATATAACGTTTTCAGGTTTGGGTAAATTGTGTAATTTTTTATTGGATTTGGTTTATTTCTACGTTCTACCCTATAAATTATTCAGGGCTGCTACACGTCCATATAACCATATAACCATATAGGCCCAAGCTCAAATTGTTTCAAGCGCATTAAATGTAGAGTGAGAAACACGCGCCACACAAAAAACCTCTCGTTTTCCCATTTGCGCTTCATTATGAACGAACGTTACATCTTCAACACGAAACCAATACCCCAAAAAACTCACTCTCTTCGAATCTCTATGAACATCACTCAAACTTCAATCACATTCTTTGTGAAAACCACTGCTGCAAATGAATCGGAAGAAGATTTTGCAAGCAACAACCAGAAACAAACGAAAGCAGCAACAAAGACTACAAAAGGTATGAGAAAACTACTGTTTATTTAAAATCTTACAATATCGCGTTTCACCTAGTTTCATTTCAATTTTACTGGGTTGATTTGCTTCGTTTAGTGGATTGAACTATTGTGAATGATTTTTACAGTATAACTAGGGCTTTAAGATATAATTGCTTGTTCTTATTGGTTTGGATAGTTTAATTAGAGCTCTGTTAGTATCTTCAGTACTTATTTTCCATTGAAGAACACTATTCTTGTTGATTAAAAATTAATAATAATTTATTAACCACATTAACGTTTTTCGGTTCGGTGGCCTTTGTGATTTTGGTTCTGTGCATGAAGGATTTTCAGTTCGGTAGGTTGTTGATGTATTGAATGAGTTTTGTTTAAAAAAATTCACATTAGAGACAAGTCTTTCACTTTGATAATCCATACTACTATAATAGTATTTTTGTTGATTGAAAGCTGATAATCATTTACTAACCATATGAACATTTTTCGGTTCGGTAGCCTTATTGATTTTGGTTCTGTGCATGAGAAATTTTCGGTTTGGTGGGTTATGGCATTCTAATTGACTTGTTTAACATACACATGCTTGTGGTTGTTGATGTATTGAATGAGTTTTGTTTAGGACAAGTTACATTAGAAACTACTCTTTCACTTTGATAATCCATACTACTGTAATAGTATTTTTTTTGATTGAAAGCTGATAATCATTTACTAACCACATAAACATTTTTTGGTTCGGTAGCCTTTTAGATTTTGGTTCTGTGCATGAGGGATTTTTGGTTCGGTAGGTTGTGACATTCTAATTGACTTGTTTAACATACACATGCTTGTGATTGTTGATGTATTGAATGATTTTTGTTTAGGACAAGTTACATTAGAAACTACTCTTTCACTTTGATAAGCCATACTACTGTAATAGTATTTTTGTTGATTGAAAGCTGATAATCATTTACTAACCACATGGACATTTTTCGGTTTGGTAGCCTTTTTGATTTTGGTTCTGTACATGAAGGATTTTTGGTTCGGTAGGTTGTGGCATTCTAATTGACTTGTTTAACATACACATGCTTGTAGTTGTTGATGTATTGAATGAGTTTTTTTAGGACAAGTTACATTAGAAACTACTCTTTCACTTTGATAAGCCATACTGCTGTAATAGTATTTTTGTTGATTGAAAGCTGATAATCATTTACTAACCACATGAACATTTTTTGGTTTGGTAGCCTTTTTTATTTTGGTTCTGTGCATAAAAGATTTTCGGTTCGGTGGGTTGTGGCATTCTAATTGACTTGTTTAACATACACATGCTTGTGGTTATTGATGTATTGAATGAAATATTGACCAAAATTTTTTATTACAGCAAAACACAACAAGAAAATGGCAACAATGAAGGAGAAGGCACATTATATATTTATCCACTTTCATTTGAATAGTATCTATTTTGTATTATAAATATATCCTCACATTCAGTTTCAAAACTTACAGAAAACTCACTATTGCAGATGCCAAACAAAGACAATAGCAACAGTGTATAGGGAAATGGGTCAAGAAAAAAAAGATATTGTTGAAGAAATGAGATTTGGTGGTCTGGCACATGTGCCAGAAATGAACATCTCTAACACACTGCTGATAGAATTGCTTGATCGGTTTGATATAGAGAGAGGATGCATGAAAACAAAACAGGGGACAATAAACATAACTCCTCGGAAGGTGGCGGCTGCCTTCGGCATAACCAATGGAGGTAATACATTTTTCACTTACTGCTTATTTTCAGTTCATTGGTGTCCGGATAATTAAACTGGCCGTTTTTGTCTTATTTTTGCTACTAAAATATTTTAGGAAATCTTTTTCCTGAAAAGGTTGATTACAACAAGCTGAATACAACAGACAAAGAAATATTTGACAGCGTCAAAAATATTTTCTTGGCAACTTTGGCAAGGAATGTGTTGGAAATAAGTGTAGAAGGGGAGGAAAACCAGAAAAAATTTAAGAGGACTTTTGTTGTCTTCATACAAAAGTGCTTCTTGCTGCCCACAACGGTAAGTGTGGTGATGAATCCACATTCTATGGTATTTATTTGCTCTATTTTGGTGGATTTCATTGACTTTTCTTGCACTTATCCATTGAAATAGCATGCTTTTATGAATTCTTTCCTAATTGTGCTTAATTGTGAAAAATATGCTTTTCATGCTTAAATTGTCAATTTTAATTCACTTTTCTTCCATTCGATGCCTTGATATGTTTGCTTGAGTGATTTAAGATTTTGAAGGCAAGAATGGCTTGAGAAAGTGGAAGGAAAGCATACAAAGTGGAAGAATTCAAGAAATGAAGGATTTGGAAAGCTGTCCATCCTGACCTCTCGGTACTAAATTGGTCATAACTTGAGCTAAAGAGGTCCAAATGAGACGGTTTCAGCGGCATTGGAAAGCTAACGTCCGGGGCTTCAAAATGATATACAATTTGCTATGGTGGACATAAGTCTATGTGTCCGGACGCACACAACTTGTGCGTACGCACAGGTCAGAAAACAGCAAGTGTGCGGATGCACACATCTGTGCATCCGCACAGGTCCTGGCACGTGAGCTCATTAACTGCAAACCGCCGGGGGCAATTTCTGGGCCTCCAAAACCCAATCCAACTCATTTCTGAAGCTATTTCAAGCCAAATTGAAGAGGAATGAAGGGGGGAGCACTTAGGTTTAGGTTTTTACATGTTTTTGTTAGTTTTCTAGAGAGAGAAGCTCCCCTTCTCTCTAGAACTAGGGTTTCTTAGTTTAATTTCCTTGTAATTGCTACTTTTAATTCTTGTTTTAATCTAGTTTCTTCTACCTTTCTTTGTTCTATTGTCTTAATTTTCTTGTTTATCTTGTTAATTTCTCATTTTAGTTGTCTTTTATGTTTATGCACACTCTTGTCACTTTAATTTACATTTAATGCAATTTTATGTTTCATGTCATTTATTACTTTATTGAGTTGCTATCTTTATTTTCCTTGCTTAGTAGTTGTAGCATTTATTATTTTTTGTCATTTTACCATGCTTTCTTTACATTCCCACCAAGTGTTTGACAAAATGCTTGGTTGGGTTTTTGCTTAGTTTTTCACACTCTTGGTTGGAAAATTGGATAATTGGGAGAACTTGAGTGGTGGACGTCCATTTCCCATTGTGTGAGGGTTGTTAATTAATTTGGTTTCCACTAACGCTAGTCTTTCACTAAGTTAATTAATGAGTTGATTAGGACTTGTGGATTGAGATTAATTATACCTAGTTGACTTATCCTCGATGTAGGGTTAACTAATTGGGATTAATTCACACATAATTACCATGTTTGTGGTTTACTACTAGGATAGGAATCTTTAATTACCCACTTCTTGCCAAGAGTCCTTTTAGCTTTCAATTTCCATTTTCATTGCCTTTACTTGCTTTCATTTAATTTCTTGCATGTCTATTTACTTCCTTGTACTTTAATTTCTTGCCTCTTATAATCAACCCTCAAAATCCCTCATAGCCAATAATAGGATACTTAATTGCAATTCCTAGGGAGAACGACCCAAGGTTTAATTACTCTCGGTTATTTTAATTTGAATTTGACATTTGATTAAGAGAATTCATTGTTGGTTTGGACTATGCTGCTAACGTATTGATTCTTGATTCTAAACCGGCAAAAATTCTTCTTATTATGTGGCCTCCCCAATCCATAAGCCACCGATCTTTCATGTGGACAACCTTAGAGAATGGGATTGGGCAAAGCATGTTCTCAACTTCTTAATGAAATGAGTTGAAAATAAGAGAGAGGGGAAGAATCAGTCTGTTGATGGTTGTGTTTTTATATTAATGTTGATATACTTCCATGAAACAAAGTTCCCCCGCCCATTTGCACCTAATGCTCCCCCTGCACCATGGGTGGCCTATTGGACAAGGGAAAAGATCATTGAATGGATTTCATCCGAAACAACACAACCATTGGTAAGTACTATACTAAAATTCCCTGAAAAATTTGCTTTGAAATGCTTTTAGGTTATAATTAAATTATTTGTCCTACTTGCAATTGTTAGTTTTGTTCATTTGAATGTTTCTGCATTAAAAAATATTTTTCTTGATGAATAAATAGTTGTCATGTACTATTCACCATATGAATGTTTTTCGGTTTGGTAGGATTACTTTATTCGGTTCACCGAATTGTTAAATTGTTATTTTGATGATTAATTAATTGAGACCTTGTTTTTGTTTTAGGAAATTCTGTACAAAAAGTAAAAAAAAAAAGAAAAAACAAAAACAAGTAACTTGGAGAAAAAAGAAAAAGAAAAGAAAATAAAAAAGAAAAATGTTGAGAGGGATTCTTCTTCAGAAGAGGAAAGACTTTTCGAATCTGAATCCGAAACCGAGTAAGTTTAATTTTCATATCAATTTCATTTAATTTGTATTTGCTAAAATTTGTTCTTATGCGCTTGTTCTTATGTATTGCAGAGAAGAAGAAATAAAAAAATCACAAAAAAAAGAAACAACCATTGAAGGTGGTTAAAAAATAAAGCAAAAAAAAAAGCCTGTGCCTATAGATTCAGAGAGCACAAGCGAATCTAAAAACGAGTAAGTATTTTTGTTGATTGCATATATATCTATTTTCGTTCGGTGGGCTTCTAGGTTTCGGTTTAGCAGTTTAACTTATTTCGGTTCGGTGTTATCTTTGGGTTTGGTTGACTTCATCGTTAATGTCTTGTCTCCGGTATAAATTCAATGTGTTTATCTGTTTTACAGAGAAAATGAAACTGAGAAAACACCATAATAAAAAGAAGAAAACAACTAGAAAGAGTGGTAAAAACACCAACCCAACCTGAGAAGGAGTAAGTTTCTAGAATCATATTTTCTTTTACTGATACTTACATTTTAGGTTTCTTGATACTTATTTTATGAACTTTTAGAACTAAACAAGAAAAGACAATGCTGCCAAAAAAAGAAAACGAGCATTGGAGATAATAAGGGAGAAAAGATCAAAGAAAAGAAATGATGGAGCATTGGAGATAATAAGGGAGAAAAGATCAAAGAAAAGAAATGATGGAGCTCAGTCAACAAACATTGCTCCGGATCAGTTTGACTCTCCACAAGGACAAAATGATTTCTTTCAGACGTAAGATTCAGTTTATTATTCCCGAATTCTTTTTCTTACTTGGCTTACTTTTGCTACAACCTTTTCTAATTTCTATAGATTCAATTACTAATATTTATTTATATTGCTTAGGGTGCCGACTATAAATATTGATAGTGAGTAAGTCTTACAGACACAAGGAAGCTCTACACCTTCTGTAGATGCTGCAAGCAATACCAGGTAAATTGGTTCACTGCATATTGTATTTTCGGTTCGGTGGTTGCCCAAAAATGAATTTAATGTCTTTTTAGACCTCTGCTTTTAATCTTGGTTTCTAATTTTAATTTGTTATTTTTTTAGGAAAAATACCCCAGAAACTCCGGTCAAATATTTTAGAAAAAAGAAAATCTTCCCAAAAACGATGTCTAAAACTGCACAAGTGTAAGTTACAAATATTTATGTTACTTTTTTAAATTTAGTTAATAATTTTTGTTTAATTAATCAAAAGGAAATTGTGATTAAATGTAACTAGAGCTACACCTGAATCTGAATTACAAATCGTTGAGTTTTAACAACAAACTCGTTTTGAACCTTTGGAAGTGTGAGTGTTTCCATGTGCAAATTCTTATTTTTCAAAACAAATTCTAATTATTCTAATTATTCAACATTAACTTTATTTTTGTTTACATTCCTTAGACCTCCTCTTGCATTGTCTCTTCCAAGTTTAGTTCAGGAAGCGTTGATGAAGGATGACTTCATCTATGTCCATCCACAAGAGGAAACACAACAAACATCTAATACTGAGTAAGTTAATGAATATTTATTTACCACATGAATCTTGTTCAATGTTTACTGCTTATAAATGGTTTAATTATGGTTGAGTTGAAACCAAAAATGAATTCAATATGATCTTGTCTTTGGACTTTCTTCTGCTTATTACAGTTGCCTTCAAGAAGTTGAAAAGCACGGTGTTACAGTATCTCTTACGAGTTCTGTAATTCAAGACTTAATGAAAGATGACTATGTGTATGAAATTTCTAATGAAGAGTAAGTTTCACATAAAAATTCTTTTTATTAATTTTAATGGTTGTTATTGAACTGTTTTCTATTTAATGCAACAGCCTTGCGAAAGAACAAGAACAACAAGCCCAAGAACCAACGGTGCAACAAGAATCAGAACAAGAAGCACCTATTAATGTGTAGGCATTAAATTCTTTAATATCACTTTTGTTTAATATAATTTTGGTTCACTATAAGTTTGGGTTTTGGTTCAGTATAAGTTTAGTTTTCGGTTCACTATAATGATTAGTGTAATTTCTGTTTAAATATCATTGTTAAATATGATAATAGTTTGGTATAATTATAGAAATCTTTACTGTTTAATGCAACAGCCCTGCAAAAGAACAAGAACAACAAGCCCAAGAACCACTGGTGCAACATGAATTAGAACAAGAAGCACCTTTTAATGTGTAAGCATTAAATTCTTTAATATCAATTTTGTTTAATATAATTTTGGTTCACTGTATGTTTAGGTTTTGGTTCAGTATAAGTTTGGATTTCGGTTCACTATAATGATTAGTGTAATTTCTGTTAAATATCATTGTTAAGTATGATAATAGTTTAGGATAATTATAGAAATGTTTATTGTTTAATGAAGCAGACCTCTAGAACATCCCCGCGAAGAACCAACAGAGCAACAATCCAAACAAGAAGCACCTGTTGATGTGTAAGTTTTACTGCTTATATAAATATCGATAATGTTTACTGGTTATACATGGTTTAATTATGGTTTGGTTGAAACCAGAAATGAATTCAATGTGTTGTTGTCTTTGGACTCTCTTCTGTTTCTTATAGCTGCCCTCAAGAACTCAACAAGCAGGGTGTTATAGGGCCTATTACAAGCTCTGTTATTGAACATTTTTTCAAGGATGCCGATGTATATCAAGTTTCTGATGAAGAATAATCCAAAGAACCTCGAGTGACACGGCAATCAGAAAAAGAAACTCTAATCTTGTCATCATTTGACAGGTATGTTACTTGCTTTTCTTTAATATCATTTTTGTTTAATATCATTTCGGTTCACTGTTAGTTTGGATTTGAGTTCACTATTTGTTTGGATTTCGGTTCACTATAGAGATTAAATATCATTTTTGTTTAATATCATTGTTAAATATCTATCATCTTGCAGTGTTGCTCAACCTAAGGAAAGGGAAGATGAAAGGCCTTCCTTTAGCCTTGGGATAAGTCCACCAGCATCTCAACCAACTCAGCCCTCTCAAGAGAGTGATTCACAGCTTGACATCCTAGCAGAGGTGGTGATAGAGGCTGGAGTGGAAGCAGCATTAAAATTTGGTGAAGAAACATCTTCAGAACCAACCTTACTAGTGGCTTAAGTTTACAAAATCCCATAGAAAAAGACAAAAATCACGAACGAGCTGATTGATAAGTGTTATCATTGGATGACACATGTAAAACAGAAAAAAGATGGTACCAATGAATATGAACCATTATTTGTCTTGAAACATGAGGGACACTACGAGGGATTAAGAGAATATTTCACGTCTCTAAAGCCCAAAGAACAAGTGCATGCCGTGGTAAAATCCTTTGCCAATTACATTAACATTAATGATTTTTTTAAACACTCTTATATATTATGTCTCATAAATTTTCATCCTGTAGGTGGTTAGTATACACAGCTTGATTCTCAACGAAATAAAAACTAAGAACAAATATACATTGTGCCGATGGATATTGTGGTAAGTAAATTTCTTATTCATTGCTTTTTACTTTTTGGTTCAGTGAGAATGTTAATATTGGTTCACCTGATTCTTATGTCTTCTTTTGAGTACTTTTGGATTAAGAAATTTTTTTTCTTGAAGATTGAATGTTTTTCACGTTTTATTCAGCATATGATTTTTGTTCGGTTCGGTGAAATATGATTTAACTGATGTTGATTTTTCAAAATTTTATCATGGGAACATATGGCGACAAGTACTATGATAAGAGCATAAAAAAAGTCCACAGTTTTAATATTCAGCAGTATGACCACCATTGGCAGTTTATTGACAAAAGGAAACTTGCATCGCATCCATTTGTAAGTTGTAATATTTAAAATTGTTTGATAATTCTCTTGTTTGCTATTGTTTCCACTGAAATATTCTATAATTTTCCGAAACTTCAGCTATTTGTCCCAATTTGCAATGGATGGCATTGATGGTTGTGGATTGCTGATATAAACAATAAAAAGTTCTATGTCCTTGACCCTATTAACAAGAAGCCAGACAAAATACCTGATTCAAGAAATAAACAAATTTGTTGTAAGTTATTTTCTTGTAAATTATTGAAATTATTCTGTACATGAGAGGAGTTTGGTTCACTGTTGTTGGTTTTGTTTATTTACTTTTTTTTGTCTCTTTCAAAGTTTAATAATTTCCCAAATGAGGGTGTACGCTGGGGCGGAACCCTTAATAGAGGATGCACTGGGAGAGGAAGCAGAGTATATCCCATTGAATGGTCAACGTACAAGGTAAGAATCTTTCTCTTCTATAGTGCTATTTTTAACGTGTTTTATTTTATATACTAATGATCGTATTATACTCAATTCTTGCTTAGCTATGATTGTGGAATATTCGAAATGAAATGGCTGGAAACAATAGATCCACAAAAAATAAAGAGCGGCAAGAGATATGAATATAAAGCTTGGACACAAGTAAGTACTTTCTAAATTAATGATACAATTAACTAATGATACAATAAATACATATAGTTAACCATATACAAATACCTAATTCCATTTTCTATTATCACAATTACAGTATCATCTTTAACTAATGGTACAACAAATACACATAGTTAACCATATACAAATACCTAATTCCCTATTATCACTATTACAACATCATTTTCAACTAATGGTACAATAAATACACATAGTTAACTACATCACAAATAAAATAAACTTTTTTTTCTAAATTTAATTGGAAGTCCTGCTTTATTGCCAATCCAACAAAAAAAAAATAAAAATAAAGTCATAAATTAATAAAAATAAACTCAGAAAGACAAAAATATTTTAATTTTAAGCTTTGATTTAAGTTGAATCCAAGTGCACCTTTAACTCTTAATTCAAGAACCATTGGCAATTGAACATGAACCCCATGTTTCAATCTCTGATCCAACCTTACTTCATTCTTTCAATTCTATCATTTGCTCCAAATCTCACATCTTTCTAAACAATAAATAGAACTACTGTTAAAAGAAATATGCAAATATTTTTTTAATGCCACCTGCCCCTTTTCAAATTGAATGTGAGCACTTATGCTCTGAATATTTCTAACACATACATTAAGCATTGAACAGTAGTCCTTGTCCTTTGCTGCGGCCATATACAATCTGGAGTGTAGCCCATTCCTCCTATCAACTCTCTCTGAATCATCACTTCTAGTAAACAAAGAAATACTTTTCAATAAATACTATAGGTCAAATTAAAAAAAAATTTCTCAGTCATTATTTACTAATCATTCATTCTCAATAAACAAATAACACAATGTAAACTCTTCATCAACCTAGGAATCAAAACAAATGCAACTGTTCTCATTTTTCACAGTAATCAAAATTTATAAAAGGCAGTTACAAATCAAAGTAAAACAAATAGTAGCAAAAAAAAAAAGAAATAATTAACATAATTATTTCTCAATTACTCTTCATTGATATGGACAAACAATGCAATGTAACAAAATTCAGATACTCATGAATGCTAACATCACACTTTGCATTTCAAGAAAACCTAATGATGCATCAAACTTAATAACGAAAATTAGAAAAAAAAATTGCAGAGAACACACCACAAAAGTACTTCAATTTCATCTTTAAATTCATCTTCAGATCAACAAATATACACAATATGATATTACATTTGAGTATGTTCATGTCAGCTATCACTTTTGGTCTAATATCAGTAAAAGTAATAATTTCTCTAGATTCAAGTTCGTAACCAAATCTAATGCAATAAGGTAGCAAATCTAATGAAGAAAAGCATGTCAAGTTATGATAACCAAACTTTTTTGGGATGACATCAATGGGTATATTGTCAAAGCCAAAATAATGAATAGAAAACGAGAAACAAAAGGGTAATAACTACTCACTCCAACCCCCAAACATTTATTGATTTGGAAAACCAAATAAGTATAAAATATCCCAAAAAATTGCTAAATAAACAAAAAAAATTTATAATCACAATGCTTTGCCAATAAAGAGTAAATTCAACATGCCTCACATCGATTACAAATGCATGACAAACAATTAAAAACCAAAAGAAGAAAAAATATTAAAGCAAATAATAACTTTAAACAAATAGAATTGGTCCCTGGAATCAAATAATGTCAACAATCTACCATAAAATGTCACTGGAATTAAGCAATGTTAACAAAATTCTAGAATTGATCCTCATATAATTTGTTTTGTTTTATCATGCTGGCAAACCTGTTGTAAAAAAATATTACCTCCTAAAATTTTATGCCAAAGAAACAATAAAATCATTCTCAAAGTCATCATCATACAATCACTATTTATACATTAATCCCTCTTTTGGTATTTACTTAGTAACCACCTAAAACATATTTTTTTTGTAGCATCACATTTAAATCACATTTCAGACTAATTAAGAACATTTTGTAGTTGAATCCTAAATGAGAAATATCATTTTTTGTTCTTTATTATTCATTAAAAAACAACCTCTTCTAGAAACCATACAATAAACCAATTAAATTATATGGAATTCCTCTAATTTTTCTTGAATCTCGTGAGATTTCACATACACGGCTTTATCAAAATTTCTTGTTTGAAAATTTCTAAAATATAAAAATATTCTTGCATGAATTAATATGCTTAGAAAATTAGCAGATGCATGTCCCAGTCAGCACATATATTTCTCAAATTGCACAAATTAAAAGCAAACTCTATAACCATTGAAATTATACACATTTAATTCCTTAAAGACTACAACACTAAACCAAAAAGTATTCAGTGATTAAATTGTACATATTTCATCCCTTAAGGACTAATAAAGTGTTAAATGGAAATGATTTAAAAGCTAAAATCATACTAACGTGAATTCACCATCAACACTTGTAAGTAAAAATTTATCAGTGCAAATTCATGGACAGATAGATGACATATAAAAGTAGAATAGTATAACATCCTACTACACAGAGCTTTACACCTAAGATGTAAAATAGAGGTGGCGAGGCGCTACGACCTCTAAAATAAAATACATATATAATAGCAGAAAGAATATAATAAACTAGGAGCCTTGAAAAACAGGTAAAACAAAATCATAAAATAAAAAGCGCAGCACTCAGGAAACGAGATTACTTGCATGCTAAGAAACCTAGAGATCATAGGTGTAACTAAGTAGAAAGTGGGGATAGAAGACCAAAAGTACAGAATATCAAGCTCTTAACTCAGCCTGCGAAGCTAAGGCTGGCTGGAGAATATTTCCATATATATACATATCCTGAAAGCCCAAAATACATAACTGAAACCCTAACTCTCCTTAAACCTCTAAGAGGAACAAAATAAACAAGCTGATCGGAGAGAAAGTCAAGTACATATATATAAAGCTGTACATCAAAATAAAACCCAGAGACTACTCTGCTTTAGAAGTTCAGATGCCTACCGAGGAGCCTCCCGACCTGCATCTGAAAAACAACAACACAGTATGGGGTAAGAACCGGAGATTCTCACCATGGTAAAGGTGTCACGCACATAATATATAAGATCCTGGGAATACCAGAGGCAATCCTAGAATGCCGACACTCAGATTATAAAGCTTAAGTACTAAACAGAAACCACAAAGGGGTAGGTGTTCTAAGAAAAATTTAAACTCAGCTTAACTTAATCTTAACCTTACCCTGATCACCTTTTCTCTGTTCCTCCGTCTCCAGTGAGTTTGCACAGACAGACAAACAGACAATTGTAAGCACAGGTAGGAGACAAGTAGTGCAAGTAACAAATATAGCAATTAACAACATATATACAGTTAGGCACTCCCAAATAATGCATAGCAAACAAACAAATATAATGAACATGATGTATGCCTGTCCTATGGCTGATGAGGCTCATCTGCCAGTTATCCAACCAACCCAACAAGTCTGAAACCCTTAGACTGTCCCTCGTCATGCATCCCATGAGTATATGCATAGCTTTTTCTCATTTCATTCATACATTCATATATTCTTATATAACTTACTCAATGGGGGATATCCATTCCCGGAGATTTATACGTGCCCGGTCACCCTTACGACGTAGGGTCAACAGAGTATCGAGTCTCAACGTGGAACATGTGGTGGCAAACCATGGCTCTGTACCCAGGAAAACTCATATCTCAGATAACATTAAAATTCATAAGCCGCATAATATTCATAACCATTCATATTCCTTACATAATCATTCATCATAGCCATGGCATCATATAGCCGTCATACATACACATCTTCCTCACACAACTCATCTTTAACCTTTACTTCATATATAATTCATATATTCCTCATACATACTCATCTTCCTCATTTAATTTTGTTACCTATTTTTTTCTATTTTATCTTTTAACCTTTACTTCATTCCCAAGTTACATCTATTTCCTAGCTTCAACTAACTACTAGGCTTATTATTATATTTTATAACTAAAAGAATGAAAATAGAGGTTTAGAAGTTTGAAATTCCGTTTAAAAACATAAAATCCAATTTTACAGAAAACAAAGGCTACGCGCACGCGTCGGCCACTCGTACGCGTAGGCGTGCAAGTTTGGTCCATGGCGCGTACGCATTGGCTTGTTTGCGTACGCATGCATGGGAGGAAGTAGCCACCACATGCGAATGAGGGTTCCGCGTACGCAAAAGTCTCATGTTACGCGTACGCGTGGGCGTACATTTTACCAAAAATTTTACTAAGTCTGAAAACTGCAGATTCACCATTTTAAACCCCAAACTTCCGATGCACATAACTTTTTCGTCTTAAAACATTTTTCATCCGTTCTTTGACGGCATAAACTTCATGGATCTAATTTTCATACAAAACAAGTTTGAAATCATTTGGAGGTCCGAAAGCCAAGTTATGGCTCGCCGAAGTTCGGCCAAAAACTAATTTTCACAAAAACTTCAAAACCTCATTTTCATTAAAACCAAACTCAAATCCCACTTCCTATACATATATCTAGCATAACAACATACCAATTAAAATACCAAAACTTCCAAATCCAACCTCAATCAATTATAATCCTATATACACATTCTCATTCCTAATTTCATCATTTAAATAAACAAGTTTCATCAACAATCGATCACAAAATACATATTCACGCTCATACCTTAGCAAACACCATCAATTCACCATATAGCATTTTATCACCAACATCAACAACAAGCAATAACCATCAATCCATCCTTATACTCATTCAACATCCTTCATAAGTCTTACTAAGCATTAAGTACAATCATGCATTCAACCTATCCTATAATCATCTAGCCTAAGTTTTCACAGAATATTATATATTAAATACGCGAAACCTAAACCATACCTTAGTATTTATTTGCTCTATTTGGGTGGATTTTATTGACTTTTCTTGCATTTATTCATTGAAATAGCATGCTTTTGTGAATTCTTTCCTAATTGTGCTTAATTGTGAAAAACATGCTTTTCATGCTTAAATTGCCAATTTTAATTTAGTTTTCTCCTATTCAATGCCTTGATATATTTGTTTGAGTGATTTAAGGTTTTAAAGGCAAGAATGGCTTGAGAAAGAGGAAGGAAAGCATGCAAAGTGGAAGAATTCAAGAAAGGAAGGATTTGGAAAGCTGTCAATCCTGACCTCTCTGTACTAAATTGATCATAACTTGAGTTACAGAGGTCCAAATGAGGCGGTTCTAGTGACACTGGAAAGATAATGTCTGGGGCTTCAAAATGATATATAATTTGCTATAGTGGATATAAGTTTAAGTGTGCGTACGCACAAGTCCTGGCACGTGAGCTCATTAATTGCAAATCGCTGGGAGCAAATTCTGGGCCTCCAAAACCAGTCCAACTCATTTCTGAACCTATTTCAAGCCAAAGTGAAGAAGGATGAAGGGGGCGAGCAATTAGGTTTAGGTTTTATCATGTTGTAGGTCATTTTCTAGAGAGAGAAGCTCCTCCTTCTCTCTAGAATTTAGGTTTTCTTAGTTAATTTTCCTTTAATTTTAGTCTTTAATTCTTGTTTTAGTATAGTTTCATTTATGTTTTCAAGCTTTCTTGTCTTGATTATCTTCATCTCTTTTGTTATTTTCTCAACTTTGCTATTTTTAGTTTATGAATACTCTTGTCAATTTTGGTTTTATTAATGGAATTTTGATATTTTATCTTTCTTTAATTCTTGTTGAGTTTCTATTATTCTTCTCATGCAATTGGTAGTTATAGAATTTATTTTTATTGCAATTTATGATATTTTTCCTTTTATGCATGCTAGGTGTTTGGTAAAATGTCTTTTCTAATTTTTGTATAGTTTTTCACACTCTTGGTTAGGAATTGGATAATTAGGTGAACTTGAGTTATGAATGTCCATTCTACATTATGTTAGGATTGTTCATTGGTTGGGTTTCTATTGACGCTGGTCTTTCACTAAGTAATTTATAAGCTGACTAGGACTTATGGATTGAGATTAATTATGCCCTTTTGACTTATCCTCGATGTTAGGATAGACTAATTGGGATTAATTCTATGCAATTACCATGTTTGTGGTCCATGACTAGGATAGGAATCCTCAATTCCCCAATCCTTGCACAGAGTCCTTTTTGCCACTTGCATTCCATTTTTGATTTACTTGCTTTGAGTTTTAATTCCCTTGCATGCTTATTTAATTTCTTACATTTTAATTTCTTGCAATCTTAACCCCCTTGATTTCATAACCAATAATTGAATATTTCATTGTAATTCCTAGGGAGAATGACCCGGGACTTAAAACTCCCGGTTAATTTGATTTGAATTGTGACTATTCTTTGATTTAAACTTTGATTGATGGTCAATTGTTGGGTTTGGACTATACTTGCAACGGAGAAATTCTATTTTTGAGAGAAATTCCAAACCCACTTTAGGTCATCATCACAGCTCCAAGAGGTCCAGAATCACCAAGGCAACGTCATCCAACCTCCACCAAGTCTCAAGTGTCCACAAATCAAGCTCCAATTAATATGTATACACCTAACTTCACATTACCACACATATACATATCCAAATTTAATATCCAACACACAAAATTAGAGAATTAACTAGAGTTCTAGGATTCTCACCTTACCAATGGAAAATTGGGACAAGACTCGGCAAGTCTACCAAGTTAATTTGATCCTAAACACCGAAATTTGATAATTTCAACATCTTTGGTCATGAATTTTTGAAACTGAAACTAAGAAAATCGAGGAAGGAAACGTGAATTCCTTATCTTACAATGTACCGGGCTTTGTAGAGCTCGACGCCGTGGACACATGGCTGCAAATGGTACGGCGATCGGAGCTCCGGATCAAAAGTTACATGGATTTGAATGAAATCAAGGGTTTGTGAACTTGCAACATGTTCTTCACCCTTTTGAATATTCCTAGCGTGTTTGCATGCTGAAAGGGAGAAGATGAGCTTCAACTCATCATATTTATTGAGTTGGTCGGGCCCACGGGCCCGGTTCGGACCCAATTCGACCGGTTCGGTCCGTTCGGTCCAATCTTGGGCCAAATTTTTTGAAATTAGTATCTAAATTCTTGTTTTAATTAGTTCTATCCTATTTAAATATAAAATTTATATTTCTAATTTCTTTTATTAAAAGTTAATTTATTGATTAATTATTCGCTTATTTTACGGGGTTTACAAATAGCATTTATAGCATCATTTTATGAAATAAACTTCAAAGGCACTTCAAGCTTTATATTAGTGCATAATCTATAATCTGTGGAAATAATTAAAAAGGAAGCATTCCTCTACTTACTTGAGCAAATCCCAAATCCCAGTCTATAATGGTAACTTTCGTAAATCTGTTTCTTAGATCTGCCATAATAGTGACTTTCACGTGAAAACTCCAAATTCTGATTCTTGAATCTACAATTTCTGATCCAAACACATAGCTGAAGAATAAAAAAAGGATGAAGAAGAGCTTTAATTGACTACCTACCTCCATCAAGATACAGCTCCAAAAAGGATGAAGAAGAACTTTAATTGATTACTGACATGGCGGAAATTGGTGGATTAAGAAATTGATGTAAGAAGAATGTTGCAAGTACATTCCTTAACCAACAAAAATCCGCTTATCAATTTAGAAGGGTTGTCAAAAAATTAGAATTAAAATACTGGGAGTATGAATCCCAGGTCGTCTCCCAACGAGTTGCAGAGAGATGTGCTATTTTATTAATCAGATGTTTTCCAAAAGGGTTTGAGTTTGATAGTCAGGAAATTAAATCAGGGAATTTAAGTAATTTAAATAAAAACCTTGACCGGGAGTAGATTAGTCGAAAGTCCTATCCTTGTTGGAGTTCTCCCAAGATCAATTGATAATCGAAGGTTGTTCTGCTCAGTTATCTCTTACCAGATAAAGGAAAGTTAAGCAAGTTGGAAGTCAGTTTCTATTCACAAGTTCTAATCCTCTCCCTTGGGAAGGACTAGTGTCAGTGACTAGAGGGCGACCCAACGATAAACCCAATTATAATTTTACTCTTGAGCATTCCAACTCAAGGTCCTCCTTTCAATCAACTCCCAATCAAGTTATGGAACTACTCGCTCATTATGATTGTAAACTTCACAAAATAAGAAAGAAAAATAAAGAAAGACATGATAAATAATAATCAAAAGGATCAATTAAAAATAAAAATAGTTCTTGTATTAATAAATTCTAAAAATAATCCAATAATAACTCTGAATAAATTAAGGATATGAAAGAGTAAGTGACAAGTAAGGAAACAAACTAGAATGATGAAGTCTTGGCGAAGGGAATAACTCTTCTCAATATCCCAATCCAAAAAAAGCAATAAAAATCAAAATCCTAAGAACTATGGATGTGTAGAGAGAAAACCTAGAGGAGGAGTAAAATCAGATCTAAAACTAGAATTATGCGAAATGAATGTCGTCCTTCGTCTCTGCATGTTCCCTGGCTCTAATCTGCTTTTCTGGGCCAAAAACTGGGTCAAAACAGAGCCCAAAATCGCCCCCAGTAAATTCTGCAGATTCTGCAGATCGCGCACGTCACGCGATCGCGTCATCCATGCGTTCGCGTCATCCAGCGTTTTGCCTTACCACGCGTGTGCGTCGTCCACGCATTCGCGTCACTTGTGCAGTTTCTAATCCATGCGTTCGCGTCAGGCACGCGATCGCGTCAGGCACGCGATCGCGTCACTGCAATTTCCTCTATTTCGCGCGGTCGCATGAGCCATGCGCCCGCATCACTTCTCGCTGGTCATCTCCTTAATTTCTTGTGTTCCTTCTATTTTTGCGAGCCTCCTTTCCAATCCCCAAGTCATTCATGCTCTATAAAGCCTGAAACACTTAACACACGGATCACGGCATCGAATGGAATAAAGGAGAATTAAAATACATAATTAAAAGTCTCTAGGAAGCAAGTTTTCGACCATGGAGTAATTTTTGGGAAGGAATTGTAAATACATGCTAATGATATGAATAAGTGGGTAAAGATTTGATAAAACCACACAATTAAACACAATATAGACCATAAAATAATGGTTTATCAACCTCCCCACACTTAAACATTAGCATGTCCTCATGCTTAGTTGAAGGAGATAAAATAAATGAGTGGGAACATGTAAAACTCATGCAATGCAATGCAACCTATATATGTGAATGCAACTATATGATTCTTGTCCACTTGGTCAAAAGTAAATAAGCTCTTCAAGACAATCACAAATCAAATTCCACTAATTCAATTCTTATATAGTAACAACAGATAAAAATGCAAGAAGGTAGCTCATGAAAGCAGGGAACATAGAATTTAAGCATTGAACCCTTACTGATGATGTATGTATGCTCTAGTCTCTCTAGTGTATAGAGTAATCACTCTATTCTTCTCTAATCATGCTTTCTAATTTTTTTTGTTCTTCACCTAACCAATCAACAATATTTAATGTACCAATACAAACATCATGAGGTCTTTTCAAGGTTGTAATGGGGCCAAGGTAAGGGTAAGGGTACATATATGGCTGAGTAAGCTTATAAATTGAATCTTTAATTAACCCAAGCTTTCACCTAACACACACACACACACACACACACACACACACACACACACACACACACACACACACACACACACACACATATATATTCTATATAACTTAAAATTCATACCTAGCTACCCAAAATTTCCCTTTCATATTCCATACTCATGTATCAACTTTTATTTTTAATTTTATCATATATGCATTGATCCTTGAATTTTAACTTAGCATTGGGGTAATTTTGTCCCCTTATTTATTTATTGAATATTTTTGGATTTTTTTTAAGAATAAAAATAAACATAGCTTATCAATGCACATAGATTTTTAATTTTCTTTTATAGTTTCACATGAGTAGGTACCCAAATTCTCATTATATTATCATGACACATTCCCTTATTATCTTTTGTTCCTATAATTTTCCCATACTTAATTAACACATAATTCTATCTTAAGCTAACCAAAGATTCAATTGGGATATATAATTATTTTTCCGCTTAAGGCTAGTGATGTGGTAAAATACAGAACAAATGAGATTTAAAGGCTCAAAATGGCTAACAAAGGTAACTTATGAGGTAGGCTTAATTTGGATAAGTGAGCTAAACAAATAATGGCCTCAATCATATGCAAGCATATAAATATATTAAACATTGGACATATAGGATGAAACAAAATATAGATTACAATCATAGAGAAGTAAACACACAAGAATAAAATAATTATGGTTAAATAATGTAACCATGTATTTAGGCTCAAAGTCTCACAGGTTGTGTGTTCTTTGGCTCAAAACCCATGTTCCAAATACAACTTCAAGCAAATTTAACATAAAAGTTTTGATTAAAATTAGTGAAATTTTGTTCTAAAAATAGAGTCTTAGAAGAAACTTATTATCTTTTCAATCAAGTAGAACATGCATGCAACTAACCTATTACTATGTAATTTATCCTATTCTACAAACGAAAAACTAACTAAATATCCTATTTTATTAGTGTTAAGGAAGAGAAATTACCTCCGGAAGTCAGGTACTGACCGAGCTCCCCACACTTAAGGCTTTGCACCGTCCTTGGTGCCATCTGTCAGGAACAAAGGTGGGCTAGTAGCAGTATCTCCACAGTCGGGACCGTCATGGCTCTCTGTGCTGATAAATGAAGTGGAGTCTGGGATGTCTGGGTCTTTATATTTTCCCATAAGTAGCTCCTTGAGGTATGTGAATCGGCGCTTGTTACGGCGCTCTCTTAGCTTTGCTTTGTGTTCCTGCCGATCCAACCTCTCAAGTATCTGATGGAGCAGTTGGTTTGTTGTAGGTGTTTGTGGTGTTGAAGGTAGAATGTCTTCAACCGGTTCAGTAGGTTGGCTTGTAGTGGCTGCTGGGGATCTGATATATTTGCCGTTAGGGACGTACTGATCATCCCGTGGGAGCATGGCTTTGGTGTCTCCAGCTCTGTAGGAGACTCCTGCTGCTGAGACAAGATCCATGGCATTCCGGATGTGTCTTGGTAGGTTTAGAGGCTGGTCTATAAGGATGTACCATAGTGGAACGGCCATCTCCGCAGTGAAGGAGGACTCATGAGTGCTCGGAAATATGTAATGAGACATAATCTGTGCCCATACGCGAGCCTCCAAGGTAAGTGCGGAAGCCGATATTCTCTTAGGATGAGAATGATGGTATCTATAAATCCATCTGCTGCCAGGTAGTGCGATAACTCTGAGAACAGCGTCCCAGTCAAATTGGTACATCTGGCGCTTGAGTGCGGCCTCTTGAAATGCATCTAGTCCTTCTGGAGTAGGGGAAGATCTAAAGCTCGTTGAATGGCCTCTTCTGTAATGGGGACTTACTTCTGACGGACATAGACAGACTGCAGGGTTGGCAGGTGGAAGTTAGAGTAGAACTCGACTACCCAGGAAAGATTAACCTGCCGTGGCTGTCTCTGTAGGAAACCCATTGTCTTCGTTCAATTTGCGGCTCAACAAATTCAGCAATACGGGTCGGGAGGATAAGAAGGTATTCGATGTTGTAACTCCTTTCTGCCAGGATGGGGAACATCTGCTCACAGTAGCGGTTGGTAAATCGCGCAGTGTCCTTTGCTGGGAAGGCTTTCTCTTTTTCATCAACCTTTATAATCCTCTTAATTCTTTTTTGTTGAGGGCTTAACTGCAGTTGAAGATGGCTCTGCCACTAATGGTCTTTTTGTTCCTCTTCTTGCTATTGAATTGGGAGTAGCTTTCTCTTTGCCTTTCTTGGTGGCCATCCTAAAAGAAAGAAAAGAGCAAGTATGTTAAAACATCAAGGGTTAGAGCGAGGAAGAAGGCGGGAAAGGTGGTAAACAATGCACATGAAAGATGAATGATGCTAACACATGGTCATGACTACATGTGAAAAATCATCCATGGAAAAAAATAACAAGTGCATAAGATGACAAATAAATTCAAGGTGTTTATTGGCATGCCGGCAAAGGCGTGAGTAGCATAGATCAAGCATTCACTGTCCAAGTTAGATTACCAAGCCTTTCAAACTAATAACCTGTTTGTAATAACAATTATATTTAAATAATAAAATAAAAGAAGGGTTTTTGTGAAAAGCAAGCAATTAGAGTAGTAGATTAAAAGAAATCTCAAAATGGTGCAAAATGCCATATGGGCGTTTTCACAAACACATAGCATGCATGGTGAATAAGCTATTGAAAGTATTGAATTGAACATGCAAGCAACCCTTAAAAATTAATATATAATTTCCAAACAATTCCTTAACAATCCACAAGCAAATCATAAGGAATAATAATGACCCTAATAAATTTCCAACACCAATTAAAAGAAAAAGAATGAAAAAGAAAACATGGATAATGAAAGTGAAAAGAAAAAGAAAAGAAGAAGAAAACATAAAAATAAGAAGAAGAATAGAAAAGTAAGGAGGGAAGAAGAAAAGAAAAACCTTGATAATGGTGGTGAGAGAGAGAGAAAGTAGAAAGTGAGAAAGAAGGAAGAAGAAAGAAAGGGAAAGAAAGAAATAAGAAGGGAAAAGAAAAAGTAGGATTTGGGGAAGAGAAAGATAAGATATTTTGGCAGATTAGGATAAGCTGTGTAGCGCAATCGATGCGGACGCGTGGGGTACGCGTTCGCACGGATGGCGCTTATATGAATCGACGCGGTCGCGTCGGTCACGCGGACGTATGACTCGTTCGGTGCTACTGGCGCGAGGGCAGCCTCGCGCTCGCACAACTCTCTGTTTGAAACTCATTGTTGCCAAATTCCAGGGTGACGCGTTCGCGTGGTGGACGCGATCGCGTGGTGGACGCGATCGCGTGGGTGGCCAATATTGGAAGACGACGCGGACGCGTGGGGCACGCGTTCACGTGGTAAGGCTTGTGCGTCTAGCGCCAGTCCAGCCACACTCCAGCACAACTTTCGGCCATGCACCCTTTCTTACGTCGATTTTTAGGTCACGCATCCGCGTGAGTGACGCGGATGCGTGGGAGGCATTTTTCCCACATGACGCGGACGCGTCAGTGACGCGGTCGCGTGGATCAATTTGTGCCTAAGGCACGCCTCCAGCCACGCTCTCGCGTGACTTTTTGTTAAGTTTGCGTTTGCTTCCCAGGGCAATACGACGCGGACGCGTTGGTGACGCTGTCGCATCGCATGCCGCTTTCCTCCTTTCGCTTTTTTTTAATATTACAAATGAATATGCAAACTAACTGTGCTAATAATGAGAAGAGTTATTGAAAAAGAAAACTAAGAAGAAAGAAAGGAACGATCATACCATGGTGGGTTGTCTCCCACCCAGCACTTTGCTTTAACGTCCTTAAGTTGGACGCTCCACTAGCTCAGTCTTCTGCTATGGGTGGATCCTCCAAGAGGAAGATCTCTAACTCCTTGGTTTTTGTCGCCTTCTCACCATGATATAGCTTTAAGTGATGTCTATTAATTTTGATGAATTTAGAGCTTGAAGGATGACTCAGGTGGAAAACTCCGTATGGCTCAACCTTCTCTACTCTATATTGACCTTCCCATCTTGATCTCAACTTGCCTGACATGAGCCTCAGTCTAGAGTTGTAAAGGAGGACAAAGTCCCTAGGTTGGAACTCTCTCCTCTTGATGTGCTTATAATGCACAGCCTTCATCTTTTCCTTGTACAGCCTTGAGTTCTCATAAGCTTCTAGGCGAAGGCTTTCTAATTCTTGCAGTTGCAACTTCCTTTCAACTCCGGCTTTCTCAAATTCCATATTGCACTCTTTTACTGCCCAAAAGGCTTTGTGCTCTACCTCAACTGGGAGGTGACAAGCTTTTCCATAAACTAAGCGGAAGGGACTCATCCCAATGGGTGTCTTGTATGCTGTTCTGTATGCCCAGAGTGCATCTTGTAGCCTGGTGCTCCAGTCTCTTCTATGAGGTTTGACTATCTTCTACAATATACTCTTTATCTCTCTGTTAGACACCTCAGCTTGCCTATTAGTTTGAGGATGGTAGGCTGTTGCCACTTTATAAACTATCCCATGCTTCTTTAGTAATCCTGTTAGTCTCCTGTTACAGAAATGGGTGCCTTGATCGCTCACGATTGCTCGTGGTGATCCAAAGCGATAAATAATATGGGTTCTAACAAAGGAAACAACAGTGTTAGCATCATCAGTGCGGGTAAGAATTGCTTCCACCCATTTAGAAATGTAATCTACAGCTAGCAATATATAAAAATAACCATTAGAATGTGAAAATGGACCCATGAAGTCAATGTCCCAAACATAAAAAATTTTACAGAAAAGTATAGTCTGTTGAGGCATCTCATCCCTCTTGGATATATTACCAAACATTTGGCATGGGGAACAAGATTTACAAAATTCAGCAGCGTCTTTAAAAAGAGTAGGCCACCAGAATCCACAGTCTAAAATTTTTCTAGCTGTTCTTTGAGGGCCAAAATGTCCTCCACTCTCAGATGAGTGGAAGGCCTCTAAAATGGACTGGAATTCTGATTGAGGCACACACCGTCTAATTACCTAGTCCACGTCACATCTCTATAAATATGGGTCATCCCATATATAATATTTGGACTCGCTTTTCAGCTTGTCTCTTTGATGCTTAGTAAAGTTTGGAGGAAAAGTGCGGTTAACTAGATAATTAGCTACAGGCGCATACCAAGGGACTACTTCAGATACTGCTTGCAGGTTATCAAATGGGAAATTATCATCTATAGGAATGGAGTCATCCCTAATATGCTTAAGGCGACTCAAGTGGTCTGCCACTAGATTCTGGTTACCACTCCTGTCCTTAATTTCTAAATCAAATTCTTGTAGTAGCAGTATCCAACGTATAAGCCTTGGTTTGGACTCCTTTTTAGCTAATAAATACTTTAGAGCTGCGTGGTCTGAGTACACTACTACTTTAGCACCAAGTAAATAGGCTCGGAATTTATCCAGAGCAAAAACAATAGCAAGAAGCTCTTTCTCAGTAGTAGTGTAATTAGACTGAGCAGTGTCTAAAGTCTTAGACGCATAAGCAATTACAAAAGGATCCTTACCTTCACGCTGAGCCAGCGCTGCTCCTACTGCATGGTTGGAAGCATCGCACATGATTTCAAATGGCTGGCTCCAGTCTGGTCCTCTCACAATTGGAGCTTGAGTCAGGGCGGTCTTCAGCTTATCAAACGCTTGTTTGCAATCCTCACTAAACTCGAACTCAATATCTTTCTGCAGTAGTCTGGATAAGGGTAGTGCTACCTTACTAAAGTCCTTAATGAATCTCCGGTAAAAACCTGCATGGCCAAAGAACGAACAGACTTCCCTCACAGAGGAGGGGTAAGGTAAACTAGAAATAACATCCACCTTTGCTGGATCTACAGAAATGCCAGTATTAGACACAACATGTCCTAGTACAATCCCTTGTTTTACCATAAAGTGACATTTTTTAAAATTCAGTACAAGGTTTGTACTGACACATCTATCTAATACTCTAGATAAACTATCCAAGCAAAGGCTAAATAAATCACCATAAATGCTAAAATCATCCATAAAAACCTCCATACACTTCTTAATAAGGTCAGAGAAAAGACTCATCATGCACCTTTGGAAAGTAGCTGGTGCATTGCCCAAGCCAAAGGGCATTCTCTTATAAGCATAATTGCCAAAAGGACATGTAAAAGTAGTTTTTTCCTGATCTTCAGGAGCTATATGGATTTGAAAATAGCCTGTATAACCATCTAAAAAGCAGTAATGGAATTTACCTGACAGGCGATCAAACATCTGATCAATGAATGGTAGGGGGTAATGATCCTTGCGAGTGGCTTGGTTGAGACGCCTATAGTCAATGCAAACTCTCCATGAATTCTGCACTCTAGTTGTCAGAAGCTCTCCATGCTCATTTCTTACTGTTGTGATTCCAGACTTCTTGGGCACCACTTGTACTGGACTGACCCATTCGCTATCTGAGATGGGATAAATGATATCTGCTTCAAGTAGCCTGGTCACTTCTTTCTTGACAACTTCTAAGATGGTGGGATTCAGTCTTCTCTGAGGTTGACAGACAGGCTTTTCTCCCTCTTCTAGGAATATTCGATGCTCACAAACTTGAGGGTTGATGCCTACTATATCCGCCAGGCTCCATCCAATTGCTTTCTTGTGTTTCCTCAGCACACTGAGTAGCTGTTCTTCTTGTTGGGAAGTGAGTTCCCTTGCAATAATAACTGGAAACCTCTACTTGTCCTCAAGGTAAGCATATTTGAGGTATGGAAGGAGGGGCTTTAATTCTAATTTCTACTCATGGCTAGGCTCTGGATCATCCGGAGCTGGTGATAATGGCAAAGTGCCCTCATTGTCCTCTGAAAGTGTCCCTACACTTGGACCTTGTCCTGTGTACTTCTCTTCTAATTCCTCCTGGTGAACTTCAGCCACGGTTTCATCTATGATGTCACACTGAGAGACAGAATGATCATCCGGAGGGTGCTTCATAGCTCCATTTAAACTGAATTTTACTAGTCTGCCATCTATTTCAAAAGAATAAGTTCCAGAAAATGCGTCTAGCTTGAACTTTGAAGTCTTCAGGAATGGTCTTCCAAGCAGGATTGATGATGGCCTTCCTGAGTCATTAGGGGGCATTTCCAAGATATAGAAGTCAATGGAAAATGTAAGCCCCTTAATGCTCACTAATACATCTTCAGCAATTCCAACCACTGTAATAATGCTTTTATCTGCTAACACAAAACGAGCTGCCGGCCTTTTTAAGGGAGGGAGCCTCAAAGTATCATATATAGACAAAGGCATTATACTAACACATGCTCCTAAATCACACATGCAGTCAGAAAATATCACACCACCAATAGTACAATTAACCATGCATGGACCTGGATCACTACACTTTTCAGGTATACCTCCCATTAAAGCAGATATAGAACTACCTAAAGGAATAGTTTCAAATTCATTAATTTTGTCTTTATGTATACATAAATATTTTAGAAACTTTGCGTTTTTAGGTACCTGCTGAATAACATAAAAAAGGGGAACAGTTACCTCAACCTTTTTGAATATTTCTACCATTTTGGGATTAAGTTCCATCTGCTTCCTGGGCTTCCTTGTGATTTGGGGAAATGGAATAGGAAGGGCGTTTTCTGCAGCGTCTGTATCCTTTGGTGCTTTTTTCTGTGGTTGAGCTTCTTCTTCTTCAACCATGTCTTGTATGTCCTCTTCCTCTTCAGCATCCTCTACTTCCACCACCTCTTCAGTTGAGGCGTGTTCTGATGGGATTGGCTCCTCCTGATTCCTTTCTTGCAGTGTGGTTCCGGACCTTAGGGTGATGGCATTGATGCCACCCTTTGGATTGGGTAAGGGTTGAGAAGGAATTGCACTGGAGCTTGCATGTTGAATGTTTGAAGTATTGGATGATCCCAGCTGAGATATGAGAGCTTGTATAGCGGATGTTAGACTGTTAAGTGAACTCTCCACGTTCTTTTGTCCTTGCGCAAGGGATTGAAACACCTCGTCACTCGGAGAGGAATTAGATTGAGTGATCTGTGGAATTTGTTGTTGGTTGTGCTGTGCTCCTTGGGATTGCCTCAGGTGAGGTGCTCTGTAAGGCTGGTTCTGGTTCTGCTGCCTGTTGTTGTTATTATTCCACCTCTGATTTCCTTGATTGTCTCTGCCTCCTCTGTTATTGTTGTCCCTCCAACTCTGGTTAGAATTATCTCTCCAACCTTGGTTGGAATTGTCTTGTCATCCATGGTTGTAGCTGCCACCTTGATTGTATCCTTGGTTGGGGCGTTCATAGAAGTTATGAGTAGCTGCCACAGTGTTGTCTTCCTGCTGGAGCTGCGGACATTCATCAGTATAATGGCTATAATCAGCACAGATCCTGCACACTCTCTGTGGGATTAACTGTTGGCTCTGCTGTGCTTGTTGTTGACTCAACTGCATCTGCTTCAGTAAGTTGGTTATTTCACATATACTCTGAGTCAGAGCAGTAGTCTCCTTGCTAGAAGATACCTCTGCAATAGCTTTTGACCGGCTTTATTTCTGCCTGTGATTCCGAGTAGATTCAGCTAAGTTGCTGATCAATTGCCATGCCTCATCAGTGGTCTTGTACTTTTTCATAGACCCATTGCTAGCACTTTCCAATGTGGTCTTATCTTGAGGCCTCATGCCTTGTGTGACATAGCCGAGCAACACTATCTTGTCAATCATATGGTAGGGACATGCTTCCAGAAGATTTTTGAAGCGCTCCCAGTATTCATAGAGAGTTTCGGATTCATCCTGAACAATCATGGAAATGTCTTTCCTCAGTTTATCAGTAACTTCAGCTGGAAAGAATTTTTCCAAAAATTCTCTTCTAAGCATATCCCAGTCAGAAACAGTTGCTGGGGGTTGAGTGTAGTACCACTCTCTCACCTTTCCCTCAAGAGAGAATGGGAAGGCTTTTAACAGAATAGAAGTTTCATCTGCACCATCACGCCTGACAGTAGAACAGGTTGCTTGGAAATCCCTAAGGTGCTTGATAGGCTCTTGAGCAGGTAAGCCATGAAACTTAGGCATCAAGTTGAGTAGTGCAGTCTTTATTTCAAAATCTGTAGCCACCGCTGGGTGATGCGCTTGAAACGGTTGCATTGTAAAATCAGGGGCTCCAGCCTCCTGGATGGTAACTCTCCTAGGTGCTGCCATGTCACCTGCACGTAAATCAATCGAATCAGTAGAAAGGGAGCTTGTTTCTTCCTTACGTGACATTTCAGATTCGCCCTTGGGGAGGACTAACCGACGCCAAGCTTGCTTTATACGTGAAATAGTTCTTTCAATCTCAGGATCAAATACTGGCAAGCTTGGATCAGGAAGTGAACGCGTCATTTAATGAAAGAAATATGCAGCTCATAGTAGCAAAAAAAATAAAATAAAATACAAATAAATAAATTCCAATCAATAACTTAGCACTCTATTGCAACTCCCTGGCAACGGCGCCAAAAATTGACATGGCGGAAATTGGCGGATTAAGAAATTGATGTAAGAAGAACATTGCAAGTATAGTCCTTAACCAACAAAAATCCTCTTATCAATTTAGAAGGGTTGTCACAAAATTAGAATTAAAATACTGGGAGTATGAATCCCAGGTCGTCTCCCAATGAGTTGCAGAGAGATGTGCTATTTTATTAATCAGATGTTTTCCAAAAGGATTTGAGTTTGATAGTCAGGAAATTAAATCAGGGAATTTAAGTAATTTAAATAAAAACCTTGACCGGGATTAGATTAGTCGGAAGTGCTATCCTTGTTGGAGTTCTCCCAAGATCAATTGATAATCGAAGGTTGTTCTGCTCAGTTATCCCTTACCAGATAAAGGAAAGTTAAGCAAGTTGGAAGTCAGTTTCTATTCACAAGTTCTAATCCTCTCCCTTGGGAAGGACTAGTGTCACTGACTAGAGGGCGACCCAACGATAAACCCAATTATAATTTTACTCTTGTGCATTCCAACTCAAGGTCTTCCTTTCAATCAACTCCCAATCAAGTTATGGAACTACTCGCTCATTATGATTGTAAACTTCACAAAATAAGAAAGGGAAATAAAGAAAGACATGATAAATAATAATCAAAAGGATCAATTACAAATAAAAATAGTTCTTGTATTAATAAATTCTAAAAATAATCCAATAATAACTCTGAATAAATTAAGGATATGAAAGAGTAAGTGACAAGTAAGGAAACAAACTAGAATGATGAAGTCTTGGCGGAGGTAATAACTCTTCTCAATATCCCAATCCAAAAAAAGCAATCAAAATCAAAATACTAAGAACTATGAATCTGTAGAGAGAAAACCTAGAGGAGGAGTAAAATCAGATCTAAAACTAGAATTATGCGGAATGAATGTCGTCCTTCATCTCTGCATGTTCCCTGGCTCTAATATGCTTTTCTGGGCCGAAAACTGGGTCAAAACAGGGCCCAAAATTGCCCCTAGCGAATTCTGCAGATTCTGCAGATCGCGCACTCACGCGATCGCGTCATCCATGCATTCGCGTCATCCAGCGTTTTGCCTTGCCACGCGTGCACGTCGTCCACGCATTTGCGTCACTTGTGCAGTTTCCAATCCATGCGTTTGCGTTAGGCACGCGATCGCGTCACTGCAATTTCCTTTATTTCGTGCGGTCGCGTGAGCCATGCGCCCGCGTCACTTCTCGCTGGTCATCTCCTTAATTTCTTGTGTTCCTTCCATTTTCGCAAGCCTCCTTTCCAATCCCCAAGTCATTCATGCCTTATAAAGCCTGAAACACTTAACACACGGATCACGGCATCGAATAGAATAAAGGAGAATTAAAATACATAATTAAAAGTCTCTAGGAAGCAAGTTTTCAACCATGGAGTAATTTTTAGGAAGGAATTGTAAATACATGCTAATCATATGAATAAGTGGGTAAAGATTTGATAAAACCACACAATTAAACACAATATAGACCATAAAATAATGGTTTATCAATTACCTACCATGGAGCAGTGAAACTTGTAGCTGTCATTCACCGAAAAAATAAAATACAGATCCAAAGTAAAATTTATTGTTAGAAAAGAGAAAGACATTAAACACCAGACTTTTCTATCACCACAATTATTGCAAAATACAAAAATATTTATAAGTTAATCCAATTATGATGACATCTTATGCAGCTTATGAGCCATCCTCAGATTTGGATCTTTTAGTGCCCTTTTGCAAATGCAACCTGAATCAACATTAGTTTTTCTCATTAATAAGACATGTTTAAATATAAATTTTATCTCACTTTTAAAATAACTAAAATGGTTATTTTGTCAACCTTATCATCTTCATAATGATGTAACAATATGGAAGGAGAACACTCCATTGATAAAAAGGCATTCATTCCACCTAATTGGTATCATAATAGTAAAATGAAGAACTGCCAATGACTTCTATTTCATTTACAACTCAAAATGTGACTACATTAATACATATCCATTTATGATAAAGAAACAAAGCAGTTATAAGTCATAGATAAAACACCACATGTTAACATATATGCACAGCATAAATCCTACAGTAAACAAAATACCTTTATCATTATATATATACCTACATGTAACCCTATAAAGGGAAATTCTCTTATTTGGTGTCTAACTTTTATATTTTGAAAAATATCACACTTTTAAAAACTATCCCAACTTCTCTTTTTAATACTAAGTTTCTGTTTTAATAAGCTACATATTTTATTTTTAAAAAATTAGAAATGCAAATTAACAAAAAAAAAATACCTTACAGCATGTTTCAATATTTTTATGATAATACTACTCAATTAAAGATCTAAAAGGTTAAAAATCTTCATATTCTTTATGGCAGTAAAAAAAAGCATAAAAATATTCATGTTTAGTGATTTCGAAAAGAGCAAATTTAGATGTAAAACACTTAACATCAAATAAGTAACCACCAAAAAATACAGAAAATAATACAAAAAATGACTAATATGACCAACAAACTTTTCCAATACATGGCATTCTATATCCAAAACCTCTTCAAAATAGGATTTTCACTTTATCTGAATTTAGAATCTAGCTCAAAACATACAAAAAGGTTTTATGTTAGTATTTGGTAACTTTCAACCCAACCCTTCCCTTTTATGTTATTCTAAAAAACATAGAACTTTTTCCTTGCTAATCAAATAAGTAATATATAAACAAAATTTTATAAAAGTAATGGATATAGTGTGTAAACTTTGAAAATTTGTGCAATAATAACTTACTTCTCCTTTGCTGCAAGATTATTTCTTCTTCTTTGCTTCTGATTCTCTTTTGGTCACTAAAACAATCACAAAGATTTAAACTTGGAATTAATAATTTAATTATACCATAAAACCCTAAACTTCAGAAGATGAAAAATCAATAAATCATAGGAGCTGATTTCACTTGTTTTTTTTTATCATCACTTAAACTTAACTGTGAACACACTGTTAAGTTAAACACTAATGTTATTTTGTCATTTTTCTTTTCCTTAATAATATACTGTGTAAACTTTCTTATTTCTATTGTTTGACAATAAGTTGCAAGCTTCAAAAAAAGAGTAAACAATGTCAGGAAGACGAAGCTACTCCCATCAAACATTCATTTACTAAACTTTAGTATAATAATTCACAGCATCGCCATCTTCATTTTAGTACAGCACAATCAAATAGACAAATCACAAACGTTTCATTATTCACTAACATTGAAAATATATTTAATCAAACTAGAGATCCCCACACTCAACCCTACATAAATACACACAGAAGACACAAAAGCAAATTTAAAGGGGAAAATGTTCTTTTTCTTTTTCTGCTTTTCTTCTCCCAATCAAACAGCAACCAAAAATAATAGTGAATCTAAAATCTACCATATCAACAAAACACATTTATGATTCAAAACAAACCATCCACCAAAACCTAAAACCAATTCACATCAAATACCAATCCAGAAACAATTTAACCAAACTTGAAGCCACCTATCACGACCTCATACGAATCGTCATCGACCTTCAAACCTCATTCCCTGCTCTGTGAACCCGACCCCAACCTTCAGCCAAAATAGAAGGATATTAGAAAAATAATTACATAAAGTATTTTTGTTTTGAAATAAATAAAAATTACTTCTGCCTCACCGTCGATAGCACCTTCAACGGCAGGATCTCTACCACCATTATTCTCTTTTTTCTTAGATAGTGAATATCCTCTGGTTAGCTTTCCAGCATCATTATCTTGCTGCTGAGCTATTGCGTCTTCACTGACAGTAGCAACACTGTATCAAACCTAAACCCCAAATCTACCAATCAATCAATATAAGCGAATCAAATATTACCTTCTTGAACTTCTTCACTGGTCGTAGGAGGGTCCTTCTGCAAATCTTTGAGCTCCTTCAAGATACTCTCCGACACCATACCTGAATATTACATACATTAATGCAATAGATCGAGAATCATTCAAGCTCTTAAACTGAATCTGAGATCCATTTTGAGTTCATTAACCGTGCCAAAGAAACACTTTTCAGTTTCATTGATTTTGCATAAACACAATGATTTGTGTAACTATTCTAACTCATAAAAAAATTACCTCTGCAACACCACCAATGACATCCATCCATGCTGAGTAACTGCGAAGGGATCGAGCTTCGGTTTTCGCAAACAGATGAAAAGTCTCTACCGACAGTTCCTTTGTTTGCATTGCAAGCAAAGTTTCTATGTTTGCTCCGATGACGGTGCAGAGCTTCGGTACCGGCAGGCGGAGAGATGGATGGAGAGAGATCTGATGAGGGAGGAGAATAGGTTTTCAAATTTTGAAATATAGTGGCTGCTAAAAAATGTTCAGTTTGGGGTTTTGTCACTCTATTTATATGTACACAATATAGTTTTAAATTTGACATCTAAACAATATTTATTTACTTTGATGCCCCTATCCTTTTACTGCACCACGTTTCAATTATAGAGATTGGACACTTGTCAAGTAATGAACCATGTACTGTTCTTCTATTATATATAAAGAGATTAGCTCTAGCCGAATAGTAGCAAGCCAAAGTAGCCCTATTCGTTGGGGTGGCTTAATGGCCTGGAAAAGCAAGAACAGTTGTAAACCCTATAAAATTAACGAATAATTAGTCAATAAATTAATTTTTAATAAAAGAAATTAGAAATATGAAATTTTTAGTTTAATGACATAGAACTAATTAAAACAAGAATTTTGATACTAATTTTAAGGAATTTGGCCCAAGATTGGGCTGAACGGGCCAAACCAGGAAAAATAGGCCCGTATTGGGCCTAAGGCCCAACCCCAATTCAGCATTCCTTCCTTGTCCATTCACCACACACGTTCAAAACACACAAGGGGGAAGAAGTAGATGAGACTCATCAGCCATAGAACAGGCATACATAATATGCTTATGTTTGAATTGCTTGCTTTTGCATTAATTGAGAATGCCTATATGAATTTAATATGCCTAATTGTTATACTTGCTACCTGTATTACTTGTATTCTAATTGTGTTTGCCATTGTCTGCTTGTTTGTCTATGTGGCTCCACCAGAGATGGAGAATTTGTAGGAAAGTGGATGATGGATGATGGAGGGTTAGAATAGAGTTTGGTTAAGTTTAGGAACCTTAGAGAACCACCCTTGTTTATGGTTTTCTGTTTTAAATCTTTAAGTTTTATAATATGAGTGTCAGAGTTCTAGGATTGCCTCTGGCTTTCTCAGGACCTTATATCTTATGTATGCGGCACCATTACCATATTGAAAACCTCCGGTTCTTATTCCATATGATATTTGTGTTTTTCAGATGCAGATCGAGAGGCACCTCACTAGGCGTCTGGAGTTCTTACAGTGAAGTGGGTCTTTTGGGACATTATTTAGGTATATGCTCATGTATAGAACTCTCTTATAGACTTGATATACTTTTGTACCTCATAGATGTTTATGGAGCACTAGGGTTTCTTTTGTGTATTTGAGGTTTTGGATTTTATATGTATGTATGTAAATATTCTCCGGCCAGCCTTAGCTTTATAGGCTGAGTTCAGAGCTTGAATATTTTGTAATCTTGACTCTCTACTCTTCTTGTATATATATGTTTATGTACCTAAGCTTTCTTCGTACGCAAGTAAACAGTATTCCTGAGCGTTGCGCTTTTAATTTTATGATTTTTCTTTACCTATCCTTCAAGACTCCTCGTATATTACATTCTTTCAATTATTATACATGTATATTTTATTTTAGAGGTCGTAATACCACACCACCTCTGTTTTAAGACTTAAGCGTAAAGTTATGTGTAGTAGGGCATTGCAACAGTTAGAGTCTATTACGCATAAAAGTGTCTGTCAAGTAGTGCAAGTTGTGTAGGGATGGTGAAACAATTCAATAAACTAGTAAAACCTAACTTAATGTGAAACACACATATCACACCACACAACATAGTTGTTAGAACTGAACCGGTGATCAAACGATCAAGCTATTGGTTCATTAGTTTATTGATTCAACCTATAAATTACTGGTTGAACCGATAAAACCGGTCTCAGATAAATAAAAAATATAAAATAATCAAAAACTTAAAACTAAAATTTAAAATACATATCTTCACTAACATTTTATAAATAATTAAGTCTCAAATTCTAAAAATAACTAATATAAAAAATATAAAATTTGTCAGTATTACTACAATAGTATTTTAATTTGACACAATAAGAGTAACAATTAATTCACAAAGCCTATCATCTAACTATAATATAAGTATATTTTAACACTAGTGGTGCACGAAATTGTGATCACACTTTTCACAACTCCGCACAACTAACCAGCAAGTGCACTGGGTAGTCCAAGTAATACCTTACGTGAGTAAGGGTCGATCCCACGGAGATTGTTGGCTTGAAGCAAGCTATGGTTATCTTGTAAATCTTAGTCAGGAGATTAATGATAAAAATGATTTTATTTATGAAAAGTAAATAACATGAAATAAATGGTACTTGTGATTCAGTAGTGAGGAACAGGTTGAGGTTCTGGAGATGCTCTGTCGTCTGAATCTCTGCTTTCCTACTGCCTTCATCTCCAAACATGCATGGCTTCCTTCAATGGCAAGCTGTATGATCCTCTCAGATGAAAAATACAAGGTGCGATGTCTGCATGGCTAATCAACTGTCGGATTTCTCGTCTCGGATGAAAAATACCAGGTACAGCTACCGCACGGCTAATCATCTGTCAGTTCTCACTAGTGTCGGAATAAGATCTCTCTATCCTTTTGCACACTATCACTGCGCCCAACATTCGCGAGTTTGAAGCTTATCACAGTCATCCCTTCCCAGATCCTACTCAGAATACCACAGACAAGGTTTAGACTTTTCGGATCCCAGGAATGCTGCCAATTGGTTCTAGCCTATACAACAAAGGTTCTAATCTCACGGACTCGGTCAGTGGATCAGAGACCCAAGAGATACGCACTCAAGCTGTCGCCCAATGACTACGTTAAGCTCAGATAGAACAGGAGTGGTTGTCAGGCATGCGTTCATAGATTTGAGAATAATGATGAGTGTCACGGATCATCATATTCCCTATATTGAAGTACGAATGAGTATCTTAGAATAGAATCAAACGTGATTGAATAGAAAATAGTAGTAATTGCATTAATCCATTGAAACACAACAGAGCTCCTTACCCCCACATATGGGGTTTAGAGACTCAGGCTGTAGAAGATACAATGTGAAATGTAAAATGTCATGAGTTACAAAATGAATCTCTAAAAGTAGTTTTTATACTAAACTAGTAACTTAGGTTTACAGAAAATGAGTAACTAAGTGCAGATAGTGCAGAAATCCACTTCCGGAGCCCACTTGGTGTGTGCTAGGGATTAGCATTGAAGCTTTCACGTGCATAGGCCATTCTTGGAGTTAAACGCCAGCTTGGGTGCCAGTTTGGGCGTTTAACTCCAGTTGTGGTGCCAGTTCTGGCGTTTTACGCCAGAAAAGGGTCTTTGGCTGGCGTTTAACGCCAGTTTGGGCCATCAAATCTCGGGAAAAGTATGGACTATTATATATTGATGGAAAGCGCAAGATGTCTACTTTCAACGCAATTAAGATAACGCCAATTGGGATTTTGTAGCTCCAAAAAATCCACTTCGAGTGCAAGAGGGTCAGAATCCAACAGCATCTGCAGTCCTTTCTCAGCCTCTGAATCAGATTTTTGCTCAGGTCCCTCAATTTCAGCCAGAATATACCTGAAATTACAGAAAAATACACAAACTCATAGTAAAGTCCAGAAATGTGAATTTTGCATAAAAACTAATAAAAATATAATAAAAAGTAACTGAAACATACTAAAAACTATGTAAAAACAATGCCAAAAAGGGTATAAATTATCCGCTCATCACAACACCAAACTTAAATTGTTGCTTGTCCCCAAGAAACTAAAAACAAAATAGGATAAAAAGAAGATAATATACAATAAATTTCAAAAATATCAATGAAGATTAGTTTCAATTAGATGAGCGGGACTAGTAGCTTTTTGCTTCTGAATAGTTTTGGCATCTCACTTTATCCTCTGAAGTTCAGAATGATTGGCATCCATAGGAACTCAGAATTTAGATAGTGCTATTGATTCTCCTAGTTCAGTATGTTGATTGTTGAACACAGTTACTTTATGAGTCTTGGCTGTGGCCCTAAGCATTTTGTTTTCCAGTATTACCACCGAATACATAAATGCCACAGACACATAACTGGGTGAACCTTTTCAGATTGTGACTCAGCTTTGCTAGAGTCCCCAGTTAGAGGTGCCCAGAGTTCTTAAGCACACTCTTTTTGCTTTGGACCATGACTTTAACCTCTCAGTCTTAAGCTTTTCACTTGACACCTTCACGCCACAAGCACATGGTTAGGGACAGCTTGATTTAGCTGCTTAGGCCAGGATTTTATTCCTTTGGGCCCTCCTATCCATAAATGCTCAAAGCCTTGGATCCTTTTTACCCTTGCCTTTTTGTTTAAAGGGTTATTGGCTTTTTCTGCTTGCTCTTCTATTTTTTTTCTTTCTTTTCCTTTATTTTTTGCCAAATTTTTTTCGCAAGCTTTGTTTTTCACTGCTTTTTCTTGCTTCAAGAATCACTTTTATGATTTTTCAGATTATCAATAACATTTCTCTTTTTTCATTATTCTTTCAAGAGCCAACAATTTTAACATTCATAAACTTAACTATAAAAAATATGCACTGTTCAGGCATTCATTCAAAAAACAAAAAGTATTGCCACCACATCAAAATAATTAGACTAATTTCAAGATAAATTTCGAAATTATGCACTTCTTGTTCTTTTGCAAATAAAGACATTTTTCTTTTAAGAAAGGTGAGGGATTCATGGAATCATTCATAGCTTTAAGATATAGACACTAAACACTAATAATCATTGAATAAAGATAAGAACAAGATAGAAACTAAACATAAAATCAGACAAATAGCAATAAAAGAAAGGAAATTAAAGACATAAAAATAAATGACTCATAAAATAGGTCTCTAATAACAAACGTTATCACAAAGTTAGGACTCAACAACCTTTATTTTGAGAGATACTTGCTCCTTCAATCCATGGGACGTCTTGCTCTTCAAGGGGCAGCTTCTGGCGCTTTAGCTCCTGTATCTCATGCCCTTGTGATAAACCCCGATTTCGTGGTTTATTTTGTGCTTATTTTAAGGGATTTTATCACCTTTTTCCATATTTATTCAATGATATAGTATGGTTTTGTAACTCTCCCTTGAATTGTGCTTAAGTGTAAAAACATGCTTTTTAGGCCCTTAAATTGGTGATTTTTATTCACTTTAATTCCCTTCGATGCCTTGATGTGTTTGTTAAGTGATTTCAGGTTCATAAGGCAAGTATTGGATGGAAGAAATGAAGAGAAAAGTATACAAAGTGGAGAATGCATGAAGAAACAAAGATTGGGAATGCATCAACGGGCGCGCACGCGTACAAGGCACGCATGCACAGAAGTGATTTCACATAAGGACGCGCACGCGTACATGCCGCATACGCGCGGATGAAGAAATAGCCAATCGATGCGCACGCGCACATGGCGCATATGCGCCAATACTAGCACGTGACCCACTTAAAGGCAAAACGCTGGGGGCGATTTCTAAGCTGGCCAGGCCCAAATCCAACTTGTTTCTGAGTGTATTTCATGCAGAATTGAAGTCCAAGCAAGGGGGAGCAATTAGTTAGTCAACATGAGCCTTTAGTTAGTTTTCTAGAGAGAGAAGCTCCCCCTTCTCTCTAGAATTAGATTATGACTAGGTTAAATTGTTATAGATCCATGTTTAATTCCTTGCTTTCATCTTGCTTCTTTTATAATTTCTCATGTCTATGTCTTGATCTCTTTAGTTGTAATGTTAATTTCTCATTTGTCTTCCTTTGTGATGATGAACTCATGTTGGATTTGGTTTACAATTAATGCAATTTGATGTTGATATTTCTTTCATGTTGATCTTGCTTGCTATTATTAAGTTCTTGCTTATGATAGTTATGGTTCTCCTTAATTTTAGCATTTTGTGATGTTTACTTTTATTGCACATTAGGTGTTTGATGTAATACTTCCTACAGTTTTTGAGTAGCTCTCTTGACCCTTGGCCTAGGTTAAGGGGATTGAGTGATCTTGAGTCTTTGGGTTTCATTGAATTGGTAATTCTAGAACCCTTGGGGATCGATTTGATAACCATTGACTCTAGCCTACTACTAAGTTAATTAGTAGCTAGGTTGGGACTTATGGATTAATGTTGATCAAGCCATTTGACGTACTCCAAGCCTAGGAATAGACATTACGTGCTTAAGGCTTTAGTGAGTAGACCTAATGAGCTCGGTTCCGCATGATTATCAATATTTGAATTATTGACAAGGATAGTGATCTCGATTACCTAAGTCTTAGCCAAGAGTCCTTTATCTTGCTTTCTTTAATTGCTTGTTTGATTTATGCGTCTTGCTCATTTATTTTATTGCCCCTTTTATCAACCAAACCCCCTTTTACCCCTTGCATTCTCATAGCTAATAATTGACCACTTCATTGCTATCCTCGTGAGACGACCCGGAGTCTAAATACTTCGGTTAATTCTTATTTGGGGTTTGTACTTGTGACAAAATCATAAATTTTTGATTGGGAGGATTGTTTGTTGGTGTAGGACTATGCTTACAATGAGAATTCATTCATTTTATGTGAAATTCTATACCGACACGACAATCATCTCGCTATCAAAATGGCGCCGTTGCCGGGGATAGCAATGGTGCTATATTATTAGCTATTGTATATATTGTGAATAGCTTGATTTTTGTTTTGTTTGTTGACTTTTGCTAGTTATAGGACTCTATTTCCTTTGTTTCTTGTTAGTTTTATTTTTGTCTTCTCTTTCACTATGAATTCTCATCACTTTGGCTATGAGTGTAGTTCAAACTATGTTGTAGGAAATGGAAGCTTCAATGAGGATGTGCATCAAGGATTTGAAAATCAAGGGTGGGAAGAACCCCAAGCTCGAGAACAACCTTCTTGGCAACAACCCCCTCTGAACTCATATGGGTATAATCCTGGTCCTAATGCATACCAATCCAATGTGTGTGATGACCCTTATTGTGATTGTCAACCACAACCACCACATGCATATAAACCCCTCCGTAACATAATTTTGAACTACCTTACTCACAAGCCTACTACCACCATTTACCTCCATATGACCCCAACCCATACCCACCATACCAACCACCATATGAACCGCATTTAGGACCACCACCTTTCCAACACTAATACTCCCATGAACCACAAGGTCCATACACACCACCTCAAGAATTGCACCAATATGAACCACCTTCCGATTATAACAACCTTCCCTCAAATAATGAACTTTCTCTTCCACCATCACCTCCCGATGAAGCCCCCATGTTGGAATTGAGAGATCTTGAATCTCATATCTTAAGGTGACAAGAGGAGAATGAAAGAGTTTGCGGAGTTAAGAGCAAAAATGGCTATCATGGTAGAAGCCATTGGCAACATGGTCTCATCCCGCCTAAGCCTATGCGATCAAGGCGCTCCCATTGTTGAATGTGGAGAAGTAACCAAAGAGCTTGGCGAGGGAGTGAACTTGAAGCTCCATGGAGAGGAGGAGGAATTAAAACAAGAGGTACAACAAGAGGAGGATGTAGAAATTAGTGAACAAAAAGAATTAGTGGTTGGATGTTTAGGATATGTTGAGCACATAAAGGAGTCTCAAGTTGAAGAGCCCCCTTCCACGAAGTTTGGAAGGGATGTTAAAGAGGAGAGTGATGTTGAGGAAGTGGATAGAAAGTCGAAGGAAATTGATCCAGAAGTGGATTCCATCATTAGTGATTTTTTGTCCACATTGATCAATCCCCTTGATGAGCTTGTTGAGCCTTCTTCCAGTGAATTAGAAAGCAATGTTGAGAAGGACGTGAAACTTCCAAGGCATATTGTAAATGAAGAATCGGAAGAAGAGTCCCAAGCAACAAGCCCTCCTATTTATGATGATTCTGAATCAACATATGATCCTTTTGAGCTTGATAAGTCCTTTCCTACTGTGCTTGGAATTGATGACGAGGTAGACTTCACTAAATCTCCTGTCTACGATGAGAGTGATGGGGAAGAAATAGAAGAAATTGGTGAAGAAGAGTGTAAACTTGAAAAAGCTTGGCGAGAGGTAAAGCTCGAAGAACCCTGCCAAGTGGTGGAAAACTCTAGAAAAAGATGGACGGAAGTGGAGCGTGCTTTATCAAGATCATTCGGAACTCCTCCACCTATACTGTCATCTAATCCTTTATTTGAGTGGGTAAAACTTCTAACTCTCAGCTTTATTACGCCACTTGAATATGGTTTGCTTGAGACAGATGGCCAACTTAGGGCGCTTTGCAGAATTAAGTGAAAAAGGAGGATGTTTAGTGGTTGGCGTTGTAAATCTAGACTCATTATGGTTGGAAGCTCAAAATTGAAGAGTATGGATTGGTGTAATGCTCAATGAAATGGGTCTAGGAGGATAGTCTGGTGCTTCTATGAGAATTCTGCTTTCTTGTCACCCGGACGGAATCAAGGCAATCAACTAGAAGATGGGTGCGAAGATAAGATATGGGATCCTGGATCACACCATGGAAACCAACTTTGGGAGCTCATATCTTGGAGAGAACCTCACCAAAGCTTGGTGAAAATGGTTGGAACTTCTGACAACCGATTAAAGGACAAGCACTCTTGGAGGTTCAAGGATGAATACAGGCATAAACCACCTTGACAAGGAACCTTCCAAATGTCCAACTTAAGGACTTAAACCAAAAGTACTTGGTGGGAGACACCCCACCATGGTAAACTCTTTCCATTCTCTTATAGATATATTGAATGAATGAATTGGGTTCTATTGTAGATAGCTCATTTACTTCTTAGTATATTTTGCTTTGCTTGCTAAGGTGTTTATAGATTCTAGGCCCTAATTAGGGATGTTTCTTTGAATTTGAGTTTTTGCTTGGATTGCAAGTTTCCTCAATTTGTTTGAAAAAAATTTCCGAAAATTCAAAAATATGTTTAAATTTTGCATCTTAGCTAGTTTTAGATTCTTAGAGAAAATTGGGAGGATTTTGAAAAAAAAAAAAAAGAGAAAGAAAGAAGAGAGAGGCCACGCGCAAGAGCACTGTGCGTGTGCGCGTGGTTGCGCATTTAAACTTTCTGGGCCAAGGACCAAAGAGTTGTGCCACTTTTGGGCCAACTCTGTGCCTTAACCCACGCGGACGTACACTGTACGCATCCGCGTCCTTTATGCGTCGCCCTACCCATGCGTAGGTGCACCTGGCGCCTTCGCGCCCTATCATCATTCAACTCATCCATGCGCAAGCGCACAGTGTGCGCGCGTTGATGCGATTTTCCATCACCCAGGCCAAAAGACCCGAGAGTTATGCCAACTTCGGGCCCCTTTTGTGCCTCTGGCCCAGCTCACCCACGCGGACGCACGCTGTACGCGTCCGCGCCCATTCCAAATTTTCCCATCTACGCGCTGCGCATATGGCGCTTCCGCGCCAATTCTCTATTTCTCCCACCCACGCGGACGCGTACGGTGCGCACTCACGTGGATTCAAATTTCCACTTACCCCAGGGACGTGAAGCCCTAGCGCATTCGCGCAGCCTTCCACTTCCCCTCTCTAACGTCTCTCCCTCTTCTTTTCTCCCTAACCAGCGCTGCAACCACCTCCGGTGACACCATCGCCGCTGCCAGCTCCCTTATCTCTCTCCCTCCCTCTCTTTCTCACTCTCACTGCTTCGCCCCTGCCCTTTCTCACCCCATCCTCTGCTCTATCTCCTCTCATAGCACCTCAGCGCCGCCACAAGTACTGCCGCGACCTCCATTGTCACCGGCGCACATCCCGCTGTATCACAGACTGCCACCCTGCTCTGACCCGTTCACTCTTCTTCCTTTGCTCTCCATTCCTTACCTCTGTTCCTACCCCCTGCTTCCCAAGTTCCTCTTGTTCTCATTTTTCATTTTATTTTTGTTTGATTAATCTGGTTTAGCTTATTCTGTTTGGCTTGTTTATTTCAATTATTTTAGATAGTTTAGTTTAATTAGGTGGTTAGAGAATCTGGGCTGAATAGTGGATTTAGGCTTGTTTGAATTTATGCTGCTGTTTGGAATTGTTCTGTTTTATTGATTTGCTCTGTGCTCATTTGATCTGTTGGTGCGGCCTACTTGTGATTGATTATTGAATTTAATGAAAAGAATGCTGCTGCCTGGTTATTTGCTTTTGCTAAGTGCTGTTGGCTGAATTCTTGATTAAATTTGCACTTCATTGTTGGAATCAAATATGCTTATTTGCTTGAATTCATACTTCTTGCAAGTGGAACGACTATTGTCTTAGAATGACATTTACAATTTGAATTCAACGAATAGCATGTTGCCTAAATCTATTATCTCTGTTCATTGGGAATATTTGGTGCTGTACTTTAAGCCAGTATTTTTGTTCATTGTCCAAAGAAAGAATGGTATTTGTTGCTGGTTGATTTGGTCTAAATTGCTTTTTAATGTTTAGTTACTGAAGGATTGGCTTGTTTTTCTGGATTCATATGCATTCAAACATGATATTTTTGTGTTTCTTCTAGTTAATGAATTCATATGAAATCTGAATTGACTGTTTGAATTTGAGAAATGGCCAATTTACTGCTGAAATGCTGCCGGATTTTTCTAACCATATTTCATGAAATAACATTGTTTAATTGATGCAACAAACTTCTATTTGACAATTTCTGTGTCAATAGAATTTTGTTTGCTAAATAGTTTTGGAAACTCTTCAAGAACGTGTTTGCAAGTTTTGGTCATGCTTATTATATTCTTTGCTTGTTTACAATGTTGATTTACCTCTGTGCATTGAATAGTTTGAGTAAATTTTCAGATTGACCATAAACTTGGTTTTCATTTGAAATTGAGCCCCACTTGCTTGCTTTCACAAGGTTGATGATTTCCTCCACCTATGTGGCTAATGTGACTCATTTTCTCTATACCCAAATCACCTTTAGTCACATGGTGCATAAAATTTTCAACTCTTATCTCAACCTTGTGACCTTCATGCCTCATTGAAATTTGGTGTTTGAATTTCATTTATGTGCATTGTTCATTGAAGGTTTAATCTTACCAACACCAATTCATACAATTCGAGTGATCTTCATAATTGATTGATGACTTGTTTTTATAATTGGTTGCTTTTTGGCAATATTATATTTCATCATCAATGACTATATGCAATTCATGGTTGTGAGTATGCTTGCATCCATACTTTGTACACTTCTTTTAATTGAGCCGATAATTGTCATATCACTGATTTTTGAACTAATTTCTAACTCTAACTTGAGTAACTAACTGATTCTTTCCTTTTGTTTTGAACATAACTCCTTAATCATTCTTTTGAATATGGCGTTTCTTAGGCTCAATAAATAAGCATTGTGCAATTATGGTTTGAATTTTGAATTCTGTTACTTGCATTCCAAGAATTCTATTTTCTTCACTCACTTCATGAATATGTTTTATCTTGAGTGCTTTATATCTACTTGGCTAATCGCTTATATCATATCATAACTATTTTTCAGGATGTCAGACAAAGGAAAAGCTATAGCCACTACTTCAAAGAAGAGAAAGCGCTCTAAAGCCTCTACCCCTTCACCTTATGCAAACTATGCTAAGAATCCCCTGAATGAAGTGGACAAGGAGAATCAGCTACTCCCATCCACTGACCCAGTCAAATTCCCCAACCTCTACTGTGAGCTTCGCTTCCCTAAATTCCAGAAGACGAACCTGAACATTGAAAAGAAGTTGGTCCTTCCCAATGATGTGAGACGCGCCATAAACACCCGCATTTTGGAGTTGGGATTGGACTTTGTTGACAGAGATTTGGGGAGGATAAACACTTCATGGGTGAGGGAGTTCTACTGCAACTTCTTTCGTGCCACTCTTGATTCAGTCCAAGTACGGGTAGAGAGATTCTGATCACCGAGGCTGCTATTGGGGAGGCATTGCTTTGCCGACCTCGTACTGGTGACTCATGCACCTGTCAGCAGGCAGAGGTAGCTATCCACTGCATGACTTTTGATTATGAGGCACTGAAGCACGTGATTGCCACACCTGACGCCCTTTGGGTGATGGATTTTGGGAACAAGAAGCCCAAGGGGATAGGTTTCACTTATCTGTCGAGAGAAGCTAGGACTTGGCAGCATATATTCGCCTATTATGTCCTGCCCACCACTCACTTCTCAGAGATTCTGATGGATATGCTGGTTTTGATTAGGTGTGCGATGGAGAGGAATGAGGTAGACTTTCCCCGGCTGATTAGACAGAGTATGTGGCCCGCGCATATCCGTTGCCTCTTGCCATTTCCTACACTGGTCACCAGCATGATTGAGCTGGCTGATGTCCCGTGGGAGGTCGATGATGTGACACCACCACCTCCAGATGAGGACGACAAGGAGGTTACTATTCAATGGGGTGGGTGGGTGCACGAGAAGCCTCCACCCAGATGCCGTTCTCGAGCCAGAGTAGTGGAGGAGGCAGCTCAGCCCTCATCATCAGCAGCAACAGCAGCAGGACCCCCCTCTACTTCAGCAGCCGCAGCATCCTTACCACCACCACCTGCACCTGAGCCGACTTACCTGTTGGTACAGGGCCTATTTCGCTTCATGGAGCGTAGCGAGCATCGTATCATGCGATGTCTCGATCGCATAGACCAGGTGTTCGTATCACAGGGCATCGAGCTACCTCCACTCTCGGACTCTTCCGCCTTTGACGAGCAGGATCAAGAGGAGGAGCATACTGAGGAGCCGATTCAGAAAGAGGCACCACCAGAAACAGAGGCCACCACTGAGGTCCAGCAGCCTTCTGAGGATCTACAGCCTGAGCCACAGCCTGAGCCTGAGCCACAGCCCGACGTGATTGTTGACCCCCATCCCGAGCTTCAGCAGTAGCATCGAGGACGATGCTTCATCCTAAAGTGTGGGGAGGTCACCGTTCGTGACCGGTGTATTACATTTATGTGGTGAACTTTCAGACATCTATCTCTAGTTTCAGCTACTTTATTTTATTTCGCACTTTATCTTTGAGATCATTTTGGGATTACTGTATATATTTGTTATTGTGGATACCCTTATTTTGGTTGTTGCATACTTTTATTATATATATATATGTATATTGCATTTTGGCTTTTGATTGTGATTAGGAAAATATATTTTGGAATGTTAAAACCTAGTTGACCCTTTTTTGTATAAGAGATGTGTTTTGATTGAAAAAGGGGATAAAGTAGAGAAATTTTTTTAAAAATTTTCTAAATCACAACCTTGCATTAGAATAAGCTTAGTCAATATGATGAAATTTTCCAAGAATTCCATTTCTAGGGCACCACCCCAATTGGTTGAAATTTTTTTTTTAGAACTTGCTTGATTAATACACCTTGTGGATCATGTTTTGAGCAAAGAACACAAGCATGAGAGTTTTGAACCTAATTGTGTGGTTACATCATATAACCACTTATTTTCATTCTTGTGTGCATTATTCCCTTCCTATGATTGTAATCTTTGATTTGTTTGATTCTTTATGTCCCTTATTTTGTGTATACATGCATTTATATGATTGAGGCCATTGTTTCAAATAGCTCACTTACCCAAATAGCCTACCTTTTATCTTCCATTGTTAGCCAATTTTGAGCCTATGCTTAAACCATTTGTTCTTAATGTCAGCACATTACAAGCCTAAGTGAAAAACAATAAATGTCCTTAATTTGGATCTTTGATTAGCTTAGGCTAGTGAGTGTGTTCATTATTTGATTTTGGGAGAGTTGTAAATATTGGGAGGGAATAAAAAGGTATTTTTGTATTTTTGTTGAAAATTTTGGGAATTGAGTTCCTACTCATATATTAATCATATGTAAACCATATGCATTGATATCCTTGTATATATTTTAGCCAAAAAAAATCAAGTTTCTCTTGTTCTTTGAGCAGTTTGCAGAGCATGCTATTTTGATTCTGCTGCTTTTCTTTGAGTTGATTCATAGCTTCTTGCAGCTTGGTGACAGATGCTTCTAAGCGGGCCCAATATTCAAATTGAGGAATTTCTGGGAGGAGCTCATGCGCCCTCCTTTTTATGGAGTTGTCTTGAACTTGAGGTCCATTCATAATGTTTTTGGTGATTGGGCGTTCAACTGGGATATATTCATCCACGCCTATCTGTACCCTCGCATCTTTACATAACAGACTGATCAAGCTTGGGTAAGCCAATTTAGCATCAGTGGATTCTTTGTTTGCAAATATGTAAATTTCACCAGGAATCAGCTGATGTATCTCAACTTCTTTCCCCAGCATAATACACTGAATCATCACTGCTCTCTTGACATTGACTTCAGAACGGTTGCTGGTTGGGAGTATAGAACACCTAATGAAATCCAGCCAACCTCTAGCAACTGGTTTGAGATCTCCTTTCTTTAGCTGGTTTGGGACACCTTTTGTATTGGTAATCCACTCGGTTCTAGGGAGGCATATGTCCTCTAGAACTTGATCTAGCCTTTTATCTTTGGCCATTCTCCTATTAAAGGATTCTGGATCATTTTGTAGTTGAGGAAGCTTGAGAACTTCTCTCACCTTGTCAAAGTGGAAGTAAATAATCTTCCCTCTGACCATGGTCCAAAAGGAGTGGAAAGCAGTTCCCTCTAATCTTTGCTTATCCGTCATCCACAAATTTGCATAAAATTTCTGGATCATGTTTCTTCCAACATGTATCTCAGGATTAGCCAGGACTTCCCAACCCCTGTTTCGAATCTGTTCTTGGATCTCCGGGTATTTATCTTCTTTCAGATTGAACCTAACTTCCGGGATTACTGATCTTCTGCACACAATTTTGAACTAATGTTCTGCATGTTCTTTGGTGCAGAAATTCTCATGCATCCGAAATGGCTTTGGATTATTTTCTTTCTTACCTCTTGAAGTGGTTTGTCTTCCTTTGGGAGCCATGAGAATCATTTGTTTTAGCTCAGGGATCACGGAAAACACACCAAACTTAGAGATTTGCTTGTCCTCAAGCAAAAATAAAAAGAAAGAAGATGAATAGATAGAGAGAAGGATTTGAATGATGGGTGAAGAAGGGTGGCCGAATGTGCATTTAAAAGGGAGGGAGGGAATGTGTTTCGAATTATTTTTGAAAAAGATAAAATAGGAAGATATGATTGATAAAGGATATGATTTGTAAAATATGAAAGATTTGAAAAAGATATGAGGAAGTTAAATCTGAATTTTCGTTTATGCATCTAAGAAATAAAAGATAATATGAATGAATTAAAAAGATTTGAAAAGAAATTGGAAAGATAAATGAGTTTTCAAAAACGTTTTGATAAAGAATTGAAAAGAATTGAAAAAGAATTAAAAAGAGTTTATAAGATTATTAATTTTTGGGAATGGAAAAAAAATGTATGTTTGTATTATTTTGATGCAGAAAATTATTAATTAAAACATGAAAATTCGAAAAAAATTGAATTGGAGATGAAATTACCTCTCCCTTGTAGTTCTGGCATTAAACACCCAGAATGATAGCCATTCTGGCATTTAACGCCCATCTGTGGCCATTTTGGGCGTTTAACGCCCAGCCAGGTACCCTGGCTGGCGTTAAACGCCAGAAATCCTTCTTTACTGGACATTTTTCTGAACGCCCAGAATGTTGCCCATTCTGGCGTTTAACACCCAGAATGATACCTTTACTGGCGTTAAACGCCCAGAATGGTAGCCATTCTGGCGTTTAACGCCCAAATTGCCTCTTTACTGGCGTTTTAATGCCAGTGAGCTCTTTTTCTCTGTGATTCTTCTGCTTCATGTTCTGAACCTCCATTTTCCTGATTTATTCACAGAAATGTATTGACTAACATGAGCAACAAAATTAAATTGACTCATATAATTGTTATAAACATCTAATTTTTGATAATGGCTAGGTTGCCTTCCAGCAAGCGCTTCTTTACTGTCTTTAGCTGGACTTCGTTGAGCTTTTTAATTTAGTCTCAGTTTTGAGCATTCTTGCTCAACATTGCCTTCAAGATAATGTTTGATTCTCTGTCCATTAACAATGAACTTTTTGTCAGAATCAATATCTTGAAGCTCTACATAACCATATGGTGACACACTTGTAATCATATATGGTCCCCTCCACCGGGATTTCAATTTCCCAGGGAACAATCTGAGCCTAGAGTTAAACAGCAGGACCTTCTGTCCTGGCTCAAAGACTCTAGATGACAGCCTTTTGTCATGCCATCTTTTTGCTTTCTCTTTATAAATTTCAGCATTTTTGAAAGCATTGAGTCTGAACTCCTCCAGCTCAATCAACTGGAGTAATCTTTTCTCTTCAGCTACCTTAGCATCAAGGTTTAGGAACCTGGTCTCCCAGTAGGCCTTGTGTTCCAGTTCCACTGGCAGATGACATGCTTTTCCATACACAAGTTAGTATGGAGACGTCCCTATAGGAGTCTTGAATGCTGTCATGTATGCCCACAGAGCATCATCCAGGCTTCTTGCCCAATCCCTCCTACGGGTACTTACAGTCCATTCCAGGATTCATTTTAGTTCTCTATTTGAGACTTCATCCTGCCCATTTGTCTGTGGATGATATGAAGTTGCCACTTTATGGTTAATTCCATATCGGACCAGAGCAGAGTCAAGCTATTTATTGCAGAATTGAGTGCCTCCATTAATGATCAGTATCCTAGGGACACCGAACCTGTTGAAGATATACTTCTGGAGGAACTTCATCACTGTCTTAGTATCATTAGTGGGTGTTGCAATTGCCTCTACCCATTTAGATACATAGTCTACTGCAACCATAATATAAGTGTTTGAGTAAGATGGTGGGAAAGGCCCCATGAAGTCAATACTCCATACATCAAACAACTAAATCTCTAAGATTCATTGCTGAGGCATGGCATAACCGTGAGGCAGATTATCAGCTCTCTGGCAACTGTCACAGTTACGTACAAACTCTCGGGAGTCTCCATAGAGAGTATGCCAGTAGAACCCGCATTGGAGAACCTTTATGGCTGTTCGCTCACCTCTAAAATGTCCTCCTTATTGTGATCCATGGCAATGCCATAGGATCTTCTGTGCCTCTTCTCTAGGCACACATCTATGGATTACTCCGTCCGCACACCTCTTAAAGAGATATGGTTCATCCCACAGTAGTACTTTGCATCAGAAATCAATTTCTTTGTTTGCTGCTTACTGTACTCTCTGGGTATGAATCTCACAGCTTTATAGTTTGCAATGTCTGCAAACCATGGTACTTCCTGAATGGCAAAGAGTTACCCATTCGGAAAGGTTTCAGAGATCTCAGTAGGAGGAAGGGATGCTCCTGCTATTGGTTCTATTCGGGACAGGTGATCAGCTACTTGGTTCTCTGTCCCTTTTCTGTTTCTTATTTCTATATCAAACTCTTGCAGAAGCAACACCCATCTTTTGAGCCTGGGTTTTGAATCCTGCTTTGTGAGGAGATATTTTAGAGCAGCATGGTCAGTGTACACAATCACTTTTGATCCTACTAAATAAGATCTGAACTTGTCAATGGCATAAACCGCTGCAAGCAACTCCTTTTATGTGGTTGTGTAATTCTTCTGTGTGTCATTCAAAACATGGCTGGTATAGTAAATGACGTGCAGAAACTTGTTATGCCTCTGTCCCAATACTGCACCAATGGCATGGTCACTGGCATCACATATTAGTTCGAATGGTAATGCCCAGTCTGGTGCAGAAATGACTGGTGCTGTGACCAGCTTGGCTTTCAGAGTCTCAAACGCCTGTAGACACTCTGTGTCAAAGATAAATGGCATGTCAGTAGCTAGTAGATTGCTTAGAGGTTTTTTAATTTTTGAAAAATCCTTTATAAACCTCCTATAGAATCCTGCATGCCCCCAGAAAGCTCCTGATTGCCTTAACATTGGCAGGTGGTGATAATTTTTCAATTACCTCTACCTTAGCTTGATCCACCTCTATTCCCTTGTTTGAAATTTTGTGCCCAAGGACAATTCTTTCAGTCACCATAAAGTGACATTTCTCCCAGTTTAAAACCAGGTTAGTCTCTTGGCACCTTTTCAGAACAAGTGCTAGATGGTCAAGACAGGAGCTGAATGAGTCTCCAAATACTGAGAAGTCATCCATGAAGACTTCCAAAAATTTCTCTACCATATCAGAGAAAATAGAGAGCATGCACCTCTGAAAGGTTGCAGGTGCATTGCACAGACCAAATGGCATCCTTCTGTAAGCAAATACTCTAGATGGACATGTGAATGCTGTTTTCTCTTGGTCCTGAAGATCTACTGTAATTTGGTTGTAACCAAAATAGCCATCCAAAAAGCAGTAGTATTCATGACCTGCTAGTCTCTCTAGCATCTGGTCTATTAATGGTAAAGGAAAATAATCATTTCTGGTGCCTGTATTGAGTCTTCTATAGTCAATGCACATACGCCACCCTGTAACTGATCTTGTAGGAACCAGTTCATTCTTTTCATTATAAATCACTATCATGCCTCCCTTCTTGGGGACAACTTGGACAGGGCTCACCCAGGGGCTATCAGAAATAGAATAAATAATCCCAGCTTCTAGTAGCTTAGTGACTTCTTTCTGCACCACCTCCTTCATGGCTGGATTCAGTCGCCTCTGTGGTTGAACCACTGGCTTAGCATCATCCTCCAATAGGATCTTGTGCATGCATCTAGCTGGGCTAATGCCCTTAAGATCACTTATGGACCACCCAAGAGTTGTCTTGTGTGTCCTTAGCACCTGAATTAGTGCCTTCTCTTCCTGTGGCTCTAAAGCAGAGCTTATGATTACTGGAAAAGTGTCATCTTCTCCCAGAAATGCATATTTCAGGGATGGTGGTAGTGGTTTGAGCTTGGGTTTAGGAGGCTTCTCCTCTTCCTGAGGAGTTTTCAGAGGTTCTTCTGTTTTCTCTGGTTCCTCTAGATCAGGCTGAACATCTTTAAAAATGTCCTCTCGCTCTGATTCGAGACTCTCAGTCATATTGACCTCTTCCACCAGGGAGTCAATAATATCAGCGCTCATGCAGTCTTTTGATGTGTCTGGATGCTGCATAGCTTTGACAGCATTCAACTTAAACTCGTCCTCATTGACTCTCAGGGTTATCTCCCCTTTTTAGACGTCAATGAGGGTTCGTCCAGTTTCTAGGAAAGGTCTTCCTAGAATGAGAGTTGCACTCTTGTGCTCCTCCATTTTCAGCACTACAAAGTCAGTGGGAAAGGCAAATGCCCCAACCTTGACAATCATATCCTCAATTACGCCTGACGAAACTTTAATGGAGATATCAGCAAGTTGGAGACATATTCGGGTTGGTTTAACTTCATCAGTCAAACCAAGCTTTTCGATAGTGGATGTAGGTATTAGGTTGATACTTGCCCCAAGATCACATAGAGCTGTCTTGGTACAAGCATCCTCTAATGTGCATGGTATCATAAAGCTTCCGGGATCTTTAAGCTTCTCTGGTAAGCTTTTAAGAATGATTGCACTGCATTCTTCAGTGAGGAAAACTTTTTCAGTTTCTCTCCAATCCTTCTTATGACTTAAGATCTCTTTCATGAACTTAGCGTAAGAGGGTATTTGCTCAAGTGCCTCTACAAACGGAATCTTTATTTCAAGAGTCCTGAGATAGTCTACAAAGCGGGAAAATTGTTTATCCTGTTTCGCTTGGCGGAGTTTCTGAGGATAAGGCATCTTGGCTTTATATTCTTCAACCTTAGTTGCTGCAGGTTTATTTCCTACAGAGGTGGTTGGAGAAGCCTGCTTAAGGGGGTTGTTATCAGCACTTGCAGGTGTCTGATCCCTTATTTGCATTTGAACGCTAGAATTGGGTGCTTTTTGGGCGTTTAACGCTAGATTTCCACCCTTTTTTGGCGTTTGGACGCCAGAACTGGCCATCCATTGGGCGTTTAATGCCAATTTTCCCCCTTTTCTGGAGTTTGAATGCCAGAATCATTCCTCTCTGGGCTCTTACCGTCCTCAGAGGGATTTTGGGCAGTGGCTTGGTCATCCTCTGTCAGTTGTTCCTTTCTTGGCTTTCTGCTGCCTTGAGTAGAGACATTCAATGTATTCCCACTCTTTAACTGAACAACTTGGCACTCTTCTGTTATCTGTTTAGATAGCTGCTGTCTTGTCTGGTTCAATTGTGCTTCCATATTCTTGTTGGCATTTTTAGTGTCTTGTAGTATCTCTTTAAATTCTGCTAACTGTTTTGTTATAAGAAGCAATTGCTGATTGAGTTCAACAACTTGTTCTGGAGGACTAAGTTCAGTGGATAGTGCTTTAGCCTCTTCTGTCATAGAGGACTCACTACTTAAGTACAGATGCTGATTTCTAGCAACTGTATCAATGAGCTCTTGAGCCTCTTCAATTGTCTTCCTCATATGTATAGATCTACCAGCTAAGTGGTCTAAAGATATCTGGGCCTTTTTTGTAAGCCCATAGTAAAAGATGTCTAACTGCACCCATTCTGAAAACATTTCAGAGGGGCATTTCCTTAGCATCTCTCTGTACCTCTCCCAGGCATTATAAAGAGATTCTTTATCCTCTTGTTTAAAGCCTTGGATGTCCAGCCTTAGCTGTGTCATCCTTTTTTGAGGGAAATATTGATTTAGGAATTTGTCTGATAACTGTTTCCATGTTCTTATGCTTGCTGTGGGTTGGTTATTTAACCACCTCTTAGCTTGATCTTTTACAGCAAATGGAAATAGTAATAATCTGTAGACATCCTAATCTATTTTCTTATCACGTACTGTGTCAGCAATTTGTAAAAAATGTGCCAGAAACTCAGTAGGTTCTTCCTGTGGAAGACCGGAATACTGACAGTTTTGCTGCACCATGATAATGAGCTAAGGGTTTAGCTCAAAACTATTGGCTTTGATGGGGGGTATACAGATACTACTCCCATATGAAGTAGTAGTGGAGTTAGCATATGACCCCCGAGTCCTTCTAGACTGTTCATTTTCACTTAGGTCCATGATGGAGAAAGGGAGATGATGTAGATTGTAAAATAATTTTTTTTTGAATACCAAAATTAAAAGAAATTAAAATAAAATAAATAAAAAAATCAAATATAAGTTCAAAAAAATTAGAAGAAAAAGAAATAAAAGAAAATTGAAAACTGAAATAATTAATTAATTAAAAGGATTTGAAAAAAATATGGGTGAGGATTTTCAAAAACTGAAGAGAGAGAAAGTGGTTAGGAAGTTTTGAAAAAGATATGTCTTAAAATTAAAGATGCTTGTAAGAAAAATAATTAAAAGAGAAGATTTGAAAAAGATATGATTTTAAAAATTTTTAAAGATTGAAACTTTCTTAACAAGGAAACACCAAACTTAAAATTTTTCAATCAAAATAATAAAATAGGACAAATATTCGAAAATTATATATAAAAAAAAGAAAAAGATTTTGAAAAATTTTATAAAATATTTTCGAAAAATAGAGAAAGAAATTTGAAAAAGAATCTGTTTTGAAAAAGATTTAAAAAGATGAATTTTTAAAACTGAAATTTTAACTTGACTAACAAGAAACTACCAAATTTTAAAATTTTGACTAAGTCAACCTAAGGAATTCAAAAATGATGAGTAAATAAAGGAAAAGATAATTTTTTGAATTTAATGAAGAAAGAGAAAAACAATAAAATGACACCAAACTTAGAATTTTTAGATCAAAACAAAGAAAACAAACAAGAAAACTTTGAATGTTAAGATGAACACCAAGAACACTTTGAAGATCAAGATGAACACCAAGAATAAATTTTAAAAATTTTTAAGGAAATAAAAACACAAAGGACACCAAACTTAAAAATTTTTATACTTTGGACACTTGTAATTCGAAAATGCACAAGAAAAACAAGGAAAGACACAAAACAAGAAAAACTAAAGATCAAACAAGGGAAATAAACAAGAACAACTTGAAGATTAAGAAAGAACAAGGAACATAAAACTCAAAAATATGAAGAACAAAAAGAGCATTCAATTCGAAGAATTTGATGGAAAATAAAAACATGCAATTGACACCAAACTTAAAGCATGAAGCTAAACTCAAATAGAAAACTCAAAAGAAAATTAAAGATTAATAAAGAAAAATAAGATTTTTGAAAAGAAAATAAAAGACTCAAATTTAGTGACTCTAAACCAAAAAGATAAATTTTTCCTAATCTAAGCAACAAAATAAACCGTCAGTTGTCCAAACTCGAACAATCCCCGGCAACGGCGCCAAAAACTTAGTGCACGAAATTGTGATCACACTTTTCACAACTCCGCACAACTAACCAGCAAGTGTATTGGGTCGTCCAAGTAATACTTTACGTGAGTAAGGGTCGATCCCACGGAGATTGTCAGCTTGAAGCAAGCTATGGTTATCTTGTAAATCTTAGTCAGGAGATTAATGATAAAAATGATTTTGTTTATGAAAAGTAAATAACATGAAATAAATGGTACTTGTGATTCAGTAGTGAGGAACAGGTTGAGGTTCCGGAGATGTTCTGTCGTCTGAATCTCTACTTTCCTACTGCCTTCTTCTCCAAACACGCATGGCTTCCATTAAATGCAAGCTGTATGATCCTCTCGGATGAAAAATACCAGGTACGATGTCTGCACGGCTAATCAACTGTCGGATTTCTCGTCTCGCATGAAAAATACCAGGTACAGCTACCGCATGGCTAATCATCTGTCGATTCTCACTTGCGTCGGAATAGGATCTCTCTATCCTTTTGCACACTGTCACTGTGCCCAACATTCGCGAGTTTGAAGCTCGTCACAGTCATCCCTTCCCAGATCCTATTCGGAATACCACAAGGTTTAGACTTTCCGGATCCCAGGAATGCTGCCAATTGGTTCTAGTCTATACCACGAAGGTTCTAATCTCACGGCCTCGGTCTGTGGATCAGAGACCCAAGAGATACGCACTCAAGCTATCGCCCAATGACTATGTTGAGCTCAGATAGAACGGGAGTGGTTGTCAGGCACGCGTTCATAGATTTGAGAATAATGATGAGTGTCACGGATCATCATATTCCCTATATTGAAGTACGAGTGAGTATCTTAGAATAGAATCAAGCGTGATTGAATAGAAAACAGTAGTAATTGCATTAATCCATTGAAATACAGCAGAGCTCCTTACCCCCACCTATGGGGTTTAGAGACTCATGATGTAGAAGATACAATGTGAAATGTAAAATGTCATGAGTTACATAATGAATCTCTAAAACTAGTTTTTATACTAAACTAGTAACTTAGGTTTACAAAAAATGAGTAACTAAGTGCAGATAGTGTAGAAATCCGCTTCCGAGGCCCACTTGGTGTGTGCTAGGGCTGAGCATTGAAGCTTTCACGTGCATAGGCCATTCTTGGAGTTAAACGTCAGGTTGGGTGCCAGTTTGAGCATTTAACTCTAGTTCTGGTACCAGTTCTGGCGTTTTACGCCAGAAAAGGGTCTCTGGCTGGTGTTTAACACCAGTTTGGGCCATCAAATCTCGGGCAAAATATGGACTATTATATATTGCTGGAAATTCCAAGATGTCTACTTTCCAACGCAATTAAGAGTGCACCAATTGGGCTTCTGTAGCTTCCGAAAATCCACTTTGAGTGCAGGAGGGTCAGAATCCAACAGCATCTGCAGTCCTTTCTCAGCCTCTGAATCAGATTTTTGCTTAGGTCCCTCAATTTTAGCCAGAAAATACCTGAAATAACAGAAAAATACACAAACTCATAGTAAAGTCCAGAAATATAAATTTTGCATAAAAACTAATAAAAATATAATAAAAAGTAACTGAAACATACTAAAAATTATGTAAAAATAATGCCAAAAAGGGTAGAAATTATCCGCTCATCAACTAGCATCAAAATAAATAACCTTAATCACATTACTAGCATTGAAATAGATCAAGCAGATTAATAAATTTTTAGTTAAATTTATATTTATATTAACAATGATACATAATTAAAATATAATTAATTTAAAAAATAGAGAATACAAAATTAAATTAAATTAAATATCAATAAAATTATGCAATTGAATGGATTCATATACTTACTATTTGTCATATATAATGATAAGATGCATGATGACTGAGTGGCAAGGAGAAGATTTTATAGCCCTAAGGTTCTTAGTTCGAACCTTGGCTACAACATTTTGGAAAAGTTTTTAAACAGACCGGTTCGGTTAGACCGGCTTACGCCATTTTGACTGGTTTTCTCCAATTCTTATCGGTGTGCCAGTTTTCTTCCTTGAACGGTCCAAGGAGTAAATCGAACTGGCTTAGGGTCTGATTCATCGATTTTTTGATCAAATCTATCGGTCTGGTTCGGTTTTTATAACTATGCCACACAGTCTCTGCAATCTAGAGAGTGTTGAAGTGACCCACCTTCACTCTATCTCCGTCAAAACTCCGCACTCTTCGCCGGCGGCGTAAAAGATCACAATTGCGTCGTCGTCAAGTATTATAGTTTGTAGGCACGCACGTCATCTGGTCGTTGATTTTGTCGTTGGCGTCGTGCTCTGTTGGATGCCATCCCGACTCTATCCGTCTTCTCTCCATTTCTAGCCTCGTCGTGTCACCGTCGTAGGTGGTCGTCGGTTGGGTTGTCTTCCCTTAGTCTGGAGCCTTAGGTAATTGTTCTAATTATTTATTTATTTTGATTTATTTTTGTTCTTATCATGATTTTTTTGTGTGTGGGTTTTGCTTTGTTGATTTATTATCGAACATTTTATCCTTGAATTATGGAGATTTATAATTTTGTTAAAATTTGAAAAAGAAAACTCTAAATTATTCCAATATCTAAACTTGTTTGAAGATGATAATCTATAAAAATAAATAAAATCTTTGCTGCAGATTGTTGTATGTAGTTCGAACATTGTACGTCACATATTTTTATGACATTTTGAGGGATCACTAGATTAAGTTTAATAAGTAGCTCTCGGTAGGATTGTGGCCATTTTAGTTTGCCTTTATTCATGGATGAATTTTGTTTGAAATTACCTCTTTGTTTTTGAGATTTTGTAGCCTCGTAGATTTGTAAAATATGATCCAAAATTGAAAAGTATTAGGAGCGTGTTTAGTTGCCTTAGGGGAGGAAAAAAGTGCCTTTAAGTTTCTTGAACGTTGCACTGTTGTGTTTGTTAACTTTTGATACTCTGAATGCCATCCTAAATTAGCAGTCACCTGAAGTAAAAAGTCGTTTTGCGTTCACTTAACATACGTGTTTACATTTGATTTCATGGTCCTTATTGGTTCTAATAGTTTTCTCCATAAAAATTTCAATTTTTTTTATCATTTTTTTATACTCTCTTTCATGATCTTTTATTTTCTTTTTATTGAATTTTTTATTGTAATTTTGTTATAATATGAATTACTGATCCTATTAAAGGACAAAGCAAACAAAAAAACTGAGTATAGATAACAATAGAGTTATAAGTAAAAAAAAATTAGTAGTCTAGGATAATACTGAATAAAAGAATGTTGCGAGTACTAAAAAAAGTATAAAATCTTTTTTGTTTGGCATTATAAAATTTGTCATTGTAATTCTTGTGCACCATTTGTTATTCTAACTTTTTATGACATGTATTGTTGTTCTTGTTACAAATGATAAATTAGATAAAAAGTTAACCATGAGTAAAAATAAAATTACAACTAGTGAAAAGTTAGAAGACAAAATAATAATAATAAAAATAAGATTATGGAGAGTATTTAAAAAGATTACTAGAAAAGAATTATTGATTTATGCGTATAGTATGTATATTTTCAATATAAAATATATTTCGTCATTTTTATATGTTATTTTTAATTTAATAAGTAAATATTAATTTTTTACTATAATAGTAAATGATTTATGGATACTAAAATAGGGTACTAGAAAAATACTATATGAAAAACGTACTAGAAAAAGTATAAAAAAGATTAAATATACTTAAAAAGATTTATAATTTAATATTATATTTTTTTAGTAATTATATATCTAAAAGTAATTTTGACTAATATTATCTAAACAATATTCATTTTAGGTTTAATTACTCTGCTGGTTCTTATAGTTTCGCAAAATTTTCAATTAGGTCCCTATACTTTTTTTTTCTTTTAATTGAGTCCTTGCACTAAATTTTTTTTTAATTGGGTCCCTACACTTTTTTTTCCTTTTATTTAGGTCCCTGTACCAATTTTTTTTTTGGTTAGGTCCCTATAAAATTAAGCCAAATACTACTAAGAGGGACTTAATTAAAAAAAAATTGGTTCAGGGACTCAATTAAAAAGAAAAAAAGTATAGGGACCTAATTAAAAATTTCACGAAACTATAGGGACCAACAAAGTAATTAAACCTTCATTTTATCATAATTAATTTTGGTATAGAATTTTGAAACATAAATCATATTAGTATAAACTCGTTTCTATCCAAAATCCATTTTATAAAATCATTTTTATTCAAATTCTATTTTGACAAATGCCAATTGAAACACACTAGAATAGACGAAGGATCACTGCCTATCCTCTAAGAGTTCACCTTATTTTTTGCGATTGGAATCTGGAAGTAGTGAAGTTTTTGATGATGTTTGGAAAATACCACTTAATTAAAATTTCAGCAATATGATATGTTGACTAAATTGTTAATGTAGTATATTAATATATAGTTCTATATTTTATTTTACAGTTATAAGTCATATTGAAAATTGTACGTAGTTTCTCATGACCTTAATTTTTATATATTAACCTTTTTTTATTAACATAAATTTTTGGTAATAATTATTTGTTATAGTCTCATTTCTTTTTGGTTTACATTAATTGGAGAGTTTGTTGGTCATAAAAAAAAAACTTCAATTCGTGTCTGGTTTTATTTAACTAGTTATTGGATTTACAATTTTGCCTCTAGTTTGCTGATTCAATTGAATTTGAATTAGTTTGTGTTAACTTCAATAAGGTTAGAAAGGGAGAGAGAGAGAATAGGATAAGTTATAATCAATTTCTATATATGTTAAAAGCTATTTTTAGCATATAAACAAGTTTAAATTGGTTTTTGAAATTAAAAGGACTTTTATTTATATAAATTAGTTTAAACTGTTGCATTGCATTATAAACTGGTTTAGAGCAGTTTGTTATGTGAAAAAACAATTTAATTCAGTTTCTAAATAATTTAAAATGGCTTGGTGTAATATAAGTTCATTTAAAAAAAATTTTGAACCATGAACACGTATAACTGGTATAATGGTGTTGGACGGATTGATTTATAAATTAGTTGAATTTATGTTTTTGATTAGTTTGTTTATCCTTAATTTGCTGACTGTGTTATGTCTTGCTCTGTTGTTTATTTAAATTCAAAAAGTATTTTGTATTAGTAAATAGTTTGTTATCTATGTTTGCATCATTAGTTATGTAACTTATGTCTACAAGTTGATACCCAATTATCATTGGTATGTGTGTGAAGACATGCATTTTAATTTATTGGATATAGTTTTGTTATATTGGTTTAAGTTATTGTTCCATGTTTTTGCAAATTGCATGTATTATGATATATGGTATGTGTCTCAATTCGTAGAGGAACACAACCACAAGTTGTTATTGTCAAAGTTTGTTGAGTATCTGAGGTCCCACTGAAAGATTTTTTATTTTGAGAAAGCACAATTAAATAGCATGACGAAAATTAGTATAAGTATCCCCAAAATATATGAATCATTTGCTGTGCAGGCCGTGGGCTTTAATATGGTTTCCTTCACTAAACAAGACATGTATAATGAGTTGAGGAGGCAACGGGCTATGCAAAATGGAGATGTCAATGCCATATTTTGCTATTTGGAGGGCATTTTCTGAGTAGATGAAAAGTTGTTTTGGCGTTACAAGACTGGGACAAGTAAGCAACTTTGCGATTTATTTTGGATGTCTTTGTTCATGTTTACATTTATATAAAAAAAATAAATAAATAAAAAATAAAAAATAAAAAAATAAAAAAAGAGAGAGAAAAGAAAAGAAATAAATGAATAGGGGATAAAAATTACCCCAATGTTAAGTCCAATAAAAAGATCAATGCATATCTGGTGAAATTAAAAAATGATACATGAGTATGTGATGCAAAAGTGAGAATTTTGGGTAGCTAGGCATGATTTTAGAATTATATAGAGTATGTGTGTGTGTTAGGTGAGAATTTAGGTTAGTCAAAGATTCAAAGTATAACTCACTTGGCCATACATGTATCCTCACCCTTACCTTAGCCCCATTACAACCTTAAAAAGCTCTCATGATGTTTGAATTTGTACACTAAATATTTGTTGATTGATTAGATGAAGAAAAAAGTTTTAGAAAGCATAACTAGAGAAGAGTAGAGTGGATTAACCTTAGACACTGAGCGATTAGAGTGCATATACACTTCCAGTGAGGGTTCAATACTTGATTCTATGTTACCTGCTTTCATGAGCTATCTTCTTACAAGTTTACTTGTCTCTTATTGTGTGATTTGAATTAGTGAAATCCACTTCATATTTGTTCTTAAAAGATTTATTTACTTTTAACCAATTAGGTAGAAGTATTTTTGTATTTAGTTGCATTCATATAGATAGGTTGCATTTCATAAGTTTTACCATTCCTCTTCACTCTCTTATAGCTTCTCTTGAGCTTAGCATGAGGATATGCTAATGTTTAAGTGTGGGGAGATTGATAAACCGCTATTTTACGGTTTATTTTGTATTGAATTGAGCGGATTTTATCCATTATTCTCACACTTATGCATATGAATTGCGTGTTTTACATTTTCCTTCCTAATTCTGTGATATAGTTGAAAACATGTTTCCTAGGCCTTTAAATTGTCAATTTTTAATTATCCTTTATTACCATTCGATGCCGTGATCTGTGTTAAGTATTTTTAGGCTTTATAGGGCAGGAATGGCTTAGAGGATGGAAAGGAAGCATGCAAAAGTGGAAGGAACGCAAGAAAATGGTGTTTTGAGAAGCTGGCAGCGATGCGTACGCGTGACTGGCGCAGAAGACGAGCGACGCGTATGCATGACTCACGCGTACACGTGACTAGGATTTTTGCCAAGCGACGCGTACGCATGGACGACACGTACGCGTGACAGAGCGTCATGTGCTGCATTACACAGAAGACGCTGGGAGCAATTTTGGGCTGATTTTGGCCCGATTCCATGCCCGAAAACACAGATTAGAGGCTGCAGAGTGGGGGAATCATTCATTCATTCATAGACACAACTTTCATTCACATAATTTTAGGTTCGAGATGTAGTTTTCTGGAGAGAGAGGCTCTCTCCTCTCTCTAGGTTTTAGGATTCTTAGTTTTAGTTCTTCTCAAATTCTAATTTCTATCTTTTTTCAATTTAGTTTCTCTTATACTTTTATTATTGCTAGAACTTTAATTTATTTACTTCCTTTGTTGATTATTTATGTTACCAATTTAGTTTAGGAATTCTCATGTTGGATTCAATTTTCTATTTAATGCAATTTGAGGTATTTAATAATTATTACTCCTTTCTTCATTTGTCATTGTTGATGTTTGCAATTGGTTGTTTAGATTTAATATTCCTTTTTAGTTTTCTATGTTTTTATGTTGTGCCTTCCAAATGTTTGATAAAATGCTTAGTTGGATTATAGAGTAGATTTTTCTCCTCTTGGCTATGGTTGAGTAATTGGAGACGCTTGAGTTATCAAGCTCCTTTGTTAATTGATAATTAAAAGTTGTTAGTTGATTTGAATTCCACTAACGCTAGTCTTTCCTTAGGAGTTGACTAGGACTTGAGAAATCAAATTAATTTATCTACTTGACTTACCTTCATAGTTAGAGGTTGACTAAGTGGGAGCAATGGACAATTGATGTACAATTGAGGAAGATAATGAGGATAGGACTTCTAATTCTCACACCTTGCTAAGAGCTTTATTAGCTATTAGTTTTATTCTTGCAATTTACTTTTCTTGTTCCTTATTCAAAATCCCAAAAAGATAAAATCCCATAACCAATTATAAGTATACTTCCCTGCAATTCCTTGAGAGACGACCCGAGGTTTGAATACTTCGGTTATTATTTTTAGGAGATTGTTACTTGTGACAACCAAATTTTTGTAGGAAAGGATTCTTTGTTGGTTTAGAATCTATACTTGCAATGAGAATTCATTGAGGAATTCTTAACCGTCAAAAATCCGTTCGTCAATGGGCTATCTTCTTCTGCAAGTGTACTTGTACCTTATTTTATGATTTGAATTAGTGAGATCCAGTTCATATTTCTTCTTGAAGGATTTGTTTACTTTTAACCAAGTAGGTAAAAGCATTTTGCATTTAGTTGTATTCATATAGATAGGTTGCATTTCATACTTTCTACCATTCCTCTTCACTCTTTTGGTTCTCTTGAGCTTAGCATGAGGACATGCTAATGTTTAAGTGTGGGGAGATTAATAAACCCCATTTTTAGGGTTTATCTTATGCTTAATTGAGTGGATTTTATCCACTATTCTCACACTTATTCATAGAATTCACATGTTTTACATTTTCCTTCCTAATTTTGTGCTATGATTGAAAACATGCTTCTTTGGCCTTAAATTTGCTATGTTTAATCCTCTCTTATTACCATTCGATGCCGTGATATGTTTCTTAAGTGTTTTCAGGGTTTATAGGGCAGGAATGGCTTAGAGGATGGAAAGGAAGCATACAAAAGTGGAAGGAATACAAGAAGTTGAAGGAATTGCTAAGCTATCAAGCCTGACCTCTTCATACTAAATCGATCATAACTTGAGCTATAGAGGTCCGAATGAGGCGGTTCTAGTTGCGTTGGAAAGCTAACATCCGAGGCTTCAAAATGATATGCAATTTGCCATAGTTGCCATGCAGTTAGGCGATGCGTCCGCATGGATGACGCGTATGCGTGACCTTGCGAAAGTTCAGCAACGCGTACACGTGGGCGACGCGTACGCGTGACAGAGCCACGTGCTGCATGTATCAGAAAATGCTGGGGGCAATTTCTGGGCCCCTTTTTGGCCCAGTTCCAAGCCCGAAAACACAGAATAGCGGCTGTAGAGTGGGGGAATCATTCATTCAACATTCATTCACATAATTTTAGGTTAATGTAGTTTTCTAGAGAGAGAGGCTCTTTGCTCTCTCTAGGTTTTAGGTTCTTAGTTTTATTCTTTTTTAATTTCTGAATTCTATCTTATTTCAATTTAGTTTCTCTTCTACTTTTATTTGTTCTAGTACTTTAGTTTATCAATTTCTCTTGTTGATCTCTTTATGTTGCTATTTTAGTTTATGAATTCTCATGTTAGATTTGATTTCCCTTTTAATGCAATTTGAGGTATTTCATGTTTATTGTTTCTTTCTTCATTTGTTAGTGTTGATTCCTTGCTTTGGTTGTTTAGATTTTATTATTCCTTGTTAATTTTCTATGCTTTTATTTTGCGCCCACCAAGTGTTTGATAAAATGCTTGATTGGATTTTAATTTAGCTTTTTACATTCTTAACTTGGATTGATTGTTTGGAGAGTCTTGAATTATCAAAACTCTTTTGTTGATTGGTGTTTGAAAGTTGCTACTTGGCTTGAGCTTCACTAACTCTAATCTTTGATTAGGACTTGTGAACTTAAGTTAATTATTGCTCACTTGACTTTTCTTTATTTGTTAGAGGTTAACTAAGTGAGTGTAATTTACAATTACCATCACAATTGACATTGATAATGAGGATAGGAATTCCGATTATCAATCCTTGCTAGGAATTTTCTTAATTGTTAGTTTATTTTCGTGTCATTTAAATTCCTTGTTCAACATTTAAAAACCTGATGAGCGGATATTTTATACGCTTTTTGTGGTTAATTTCATGTAGTTTTTAGTATGTTTTAGTTAGTTTTTAGTATATTTTCATTAGTTTCTAGGAAAAATTCATATTTCTGGACTTTACTATGAGTTTGTGTGTTTTTCTGTAATTTCAAGTATTTTCTAGCTGAAATTGAGAGAGCTGAGCAAAAATCTTATTCAGGCTGAAAAAGGACTGCTGATGCTGTTAGATTCTGACCTCTCTACACTCGGAATGGATTTTCTGGAGCTACAAGAGTCCAATTGGCGCGCTCCCAATTGCGTTGAAAAGTGGACATCTAGAGCTTTCCAGCAATATATAATAGTCCATACTTTGCTCAAGTATAGATGACATAAACTGGCGTTCAACGCCAGTTCCATGCTGTAGTCTGGCGTTAAACGCCAGAAACAGGTTACAAGTTGGAGTTAAACGCCCAAAACAGGTTACAACCTGGCGTTTAACTCCAGAAACAGCCTAGACACGTGTAAAGCTCAAGTCTCAGCCCCAGCACACACCAAGTGGGCCCCAGAAGTGAATTTCTGCACTATTTATCATAGCTTATTCATTTTTCTGTAAACCTAGGTTACTAGTTTAGTATTTAAACAACTTTTAGAGGATTATTTTGCACCTCATGAAATTTTAGATCTGAACTTTGTACTCTTTGACGGCATGAGTCTCTAAACTCCATTGTTGGGGGTAAGGAGCTCTGCTGTGTCTCGATGAATTAATGCAATTATTTCTGTTTTCTATTCAAACATGCTTGTTTCTATCTAAGATGTTCATTCGCACTTCAATATGATGAATGTGATGATCCGTGACACTCATCACCATTCTCAACCTATGAACGTGTGCCTGACAACCACTCCCATTCTACCTTCGATTGAATGAGTATCTCTTGGATTCCTTAATCAGAATCTTCGTGGTATAAGCTAGAATCCATTGGCAGCATTCTTGAGAATCTGGAAAGTCTAAATCTTGTCTGTGGTATTCCGAGTAGGATTCAGGGATTGAATGACTGTGACGAGCTTCAAACTCACAAGGGTTGGGCGTAGTGACAGACGCAAAAGGATCAATGGATCCTATTCCAGCATGAGTGAGAACTGACAGATGATTAGTCGTGCGGTGACAGCGCACCTGGACCATTTTGACTGAGAGGACGGATGGTAGCCATTGACAACGGTGATCCACCAACACACAGCTTGCCATAGGAGGAACCTTGCGTGCGTGAAGAAGAAGACAGGGGGAAAGCAGAGATTCAGAAGACAAAGCATCTCCAAAACTCCAACATATTCTCCATTACTGCATAACAAGTATTTATTTCATGCTCTTTTATTTTTTTTCGCAATTCAAACTGATAATCATAATTAATCTCCTGACTAAGATTTACAAGATAACCATAGATTGCTTCAAGCCAACAATCTCCGTGGGATCGACCCTTACTCACGTAAGGTATTACTTGGACGACCCAGTGCACTTGCTGGTTAGTTGTGCGGAGTTGTGAAAAGTGTGAATCACAATTTTGTGCACCAAGTTTTTGGTGCCGTTGTTGGGGATTGTTCGAGTTTGGACAACTGACGGTTTATTTTGTTGCTTAGATTAAGAAAAATTTTTTCTTTTTGGTTTAGAGTCTTCTTTATTGTTTTTGGTTGAAATTTTTTTTAAATCCTTATTTTCTCTTTTTAAATTTTTCGAAAATTTTATAAACTGATAATTGAGTTTTTCTGTTTGAGTTTAGTTTCATATTTTATGTTTGGTGTCAATTGCATGTTTTTATTTTCTTTTAAATTTTCGAATTTGTGTTCATTATTCTTTCTTAATCTTCAAGTTGTTCTTGTTTATTTTCCTTGTTTGATCTTTAGTTTTTCTTGTTTTGTGATTTTTCTTGTTTTTCTTGTGCATTTTCGAATTATTAGAATTCAAAAAAAAATTTTAATTAAAAATAAAAATTTATACGCTAAATACTTTTGTTAAAACACTTTAAATTTATAGCTCAATTGGCTAGAGCAGTGTGCTTATGTTCTTGGTAATTGGGAATTTTCTTTCTAAAAACTTTTTTAAAAATAATTTTTCTTTGAATAATTCTTGTTCCAAACTTTAAGTTTGGTGTTTTCTTGTTGATTTTTCTTTAGTTTTCGAAAATTTTATTTTGGTTTTCTGAAAATTTTAAGTTTGGTGTTCTATCTTCATGTTCTTGTTGTTCTTGTGAGTCTTCAAAGTGTTCTTGAGTCTTCCTTGTGTTTTGATCTTAAAATTTTTAAGTTTGGTGTTCCTTGGTGTTTCTCTCCAAAATTTTTGAAAATAAGGAATATTAGATCTAAAAATTTTAAGTTGTGTGTCTTCTGTGTGTTTTTCTCTTTCATCATAAAATTCAAAAATAAAAAATATCTTTTCTCTCTATTTTAAAGTGAATTTTCGAAAATTGCTTTTAAAATTCAGATTTCTATTTCAAAATTTAAAATCTTTTTCCAAAATCATATCCAAAGTTTTTCAAATCTTCATAATTAAGTAATTATTTTAGTTTTAATTTTTTTATTCTTAATTTTCGAAATCTATATTTAATTTCTAGTTATTTTATTTCATTTTTTTATTCGTTCTCTTTTTATAAAATAAAAATAAAAATATATTTTAATTGCAATTCACATCAATTCCCTTTTCTCCATCATGGACCTAAGTGGAAATGAGCAGTCCAGAAGGACCCTGGGGTGATATGCTAACCCCACTACTGCTTCATATGGGAACAGTATCTGTATACCCTCCATTGGAGTCAGTAGCTTTGAGTTGAATCCTCAGCTCATTATCATGGTGCAGCAAAGTTGCCAGTATTCCGGTCTTCCACAGGAAGAACCTACAGAGTTTCTGGCACAGTTTTTACAAATCGCTGACACAGTACATGATAAGAAAGTAGATCAGGATGTCTACAGATTATTACTGTTTCCATTTGCTGTAAAAGACCAAGATAAGAGGTGGTTAAATAACCAACCTAAGGCTAGCATAAGGACATGGAAACAGCTGTCAAAAAAAATTCCTGAATCAATACTTCCCTCCAAAATGGATGACACAGCTAAGGATGGACATCCAAGGCTTTAAACAAGGAGATAATGAATCTCTTTATGATGCCTGGGAGAGATATAGAGAGATGCTAAGAAAATGCCCCTCTGAAATGTTTTCAGAATGGGTGCAGTTAGACATCTTCTATGATGGACTTACAGAGAAAGCTCAAATTTTTCTAGATCACTCAGCTGGCGGATCTATACACATGAGAAAGAAAATTGAAGAGGCTTAAGAGTTTATTGATACAGTTGCCAGAAATTAGCATATGTACTTAAGTAGTGAAACTTCCATGAAAGAAGAGGCTAAAATAGTAACTGCTGAACTCAGTCCTGCAGAACAAATTACTGAATTCAATCAGCAATTAGACTTTCTAACAAAACAGCTGGCCGAATACAAGGAGATACTACAAGACACAAGAATAGCTAATCTGAATATGGAAGTACAGTTGAAGCAAACAGAACAGCAGTTATCAAAACAAATAATAGAAGAGTGCCAAGCAGTTCAATTAAGAAGTGGGAAAACATTAAATACCCCACTTCAAGGTAGCAAGAAGCCAAGAAATGAACAAACTGCTATTCAAAATCCCTCTGAGGACAGTAAGAGCCCAGAGAGGAATAACTCTGGCGTTCAAACGCCAGAAACAAGCAAGGAGTTGGCGTCAAACGCCCAATGGAAGCTCAATTCTGGCGTTCAAACGCCAGGAACAAGTAAGGAGTTGGCGTCCAATGCCAATCCAGCTTCTAACCCTGGCATTCAAATGCCAATGAGGGATTAGACACACACAAGTGCTGATAACAACCCCTCTAAAAAGGCTTCTCCAACCACCTCTGTAGGAAATAAACCTGCAACAACTAAGGTTGAGGAATATAAAGCCAAGATACCTTATCCTCAAAAACTCCACCAAGAGGAGCAGGATAAGCAATTTGCTCGCTTTGCAGATTATCTCAGGACTCTTGAAATAAAGATTCCGTTTGCAGAGGCACTTGAGCAAATACCTTCTTATGCCAAGTTCATGAAGGAGATCTTGAGTCATAAGAAGGATTGGAGAGAAACTGAAAGAGTTCTCCTCACTGAAGAATGCAGTACAGTCATTCTGAAAAGCTTTCCAAAAAAGCTTAAAGATCCCGTAAGCTTTCTAATACCATACATATTAGAGGGTAATTGCACCAAGACAGCTTTATGTGATCTTTGGGCAAGCATCAACCTAATACCTGCATCCACTATCAGGAAGCTTGGTTTAACTGAAGAAGTTAAACCAACCCGGATATGTCTCCAACTTGCTGATGGCTCCATTAAATACCCATCAGGCATGATTGAGGACATGATTGTCAGGGTTGGGCCATTCGCCTTTCCCACTGACTTTGTAGTGCTGGAAATGGAGGAGCACAAGAGTGCTACTTTCATTCTAGGAAGACCTTTCCTAGCAACTGGACGAACTCTCATTGATGTCCAAAAGGGGGAAGTAACCTTGAGAGTCAATGAGGATGAGTTTAAGTTGAATGCTGTCAAAGCCATGCAGCATCCAGACACACCAAAAGACTGCATGAAAGTTGATCTCATTGACACTTTGGTAGAGGAGGTCAACATGACTGAGAGTCTCGAATCAGAGCTGGAAGACATCTTTAAAGATGTTCAGCTTGATTTGGAGGGTTCAGAGGAATTGAAAGAGCCTCTGAGACTTCCTCAGGGAGAGGAGAAACCTCCTAAACCCGAGCTCAAGCCATTACCACCATCCCTGAAATATGCATTTTTGGGAGAAGGTGACACTTTTCCAGTGATCATAAGCTCTGCTTTAAATCCACTGGAAGAGGAAGCACTAATTCAAGTTCTAAGGACACACAAGACAGCTCTTGGGTGGTCCATAAGTGACCTTAAGGGCATAAGCCCAGCTAGATGCATGCACAAAATCCTATTAGAAGATGATGCTAAGCCAGTGGTTCAACCACAGAGGCGGCTAAATCCAGCCATGAAGGAAGTGGTGCAGAAAGAGGTCACCAAATTACTGGAGGCTGGGATTATTTATCCTATTTCTGATAGCCCCTGGGTGAGCCATGTTCAAGTTGTTCCCAAGAAGGGAGGCATGACAGTGGTTCATAATGAAAAAAATGAACTGGTTCCTACAAGAACAGTTACAGGGTGGCGCATGTGTATTGACTATAGAAGGCTCAACACAGCCACCAGAAAGGATCATTTTCCTTTACCATTCATAGACCAGATGCTAGAGAGACTAGCAGGTCATGAATATTACTACTTTTTGGATGGCTATTCAGGTTACAACCAAATTACAGTAGATTCTCAGGACCAAGAGAAAACAGCATTCACATGTCCTTCTGGAGTATTTGCTTACAGAAGAATGCCTTTTGGTCTGTGTAATGCACCTGCAACCTTTCATAGGTGCATGCTTTCTATCTTCTCTGATATGGTAGAGAAATTTCTGGAAGTCTTCATGGATGACTTTTCAGTATTTGGAGACTCATTCAGCTCCTGCCTTGACCATTTAGCACTTGTTCTGAAAAGATGCCAAGAGACCAACCTAGTTTTAAACTGGGAAAAATGTCACTTTATGGTGACTGAAGGAATTGTCCTTAGGCATAAAATTTCAAACAAGGGGATAGAGGTGGATCAAGCTAAAGTGGAAGTAATTGAAAAATTACCACTACCTGCTAATGTTAAGGCAATCAGAAGCTTTCTGGGGCATGCAGGATTCTATAGGAGGTTTATAAATGATTTTTCAAAAATTGCAAAACCCCTGAGCAATCTACTAGCTGCTGACACGCCATTTGTGTTTGACACAGAGTGTCTGCAAGCGTTTGAGACTCTGAAAGCTAAGCTGGTCACAGCACCAGTTATTTCTGCACCAGACTGGACATTACCATTTGAACTAATGTGTGATGCCAGTGACCATGCCATTGGTGCAGTACTGGGGCATAGGCATGACAAGCTTCTGCATGTCATTTATTATGCTAGCCATGTTTTAAATGATGCCCAGAAAAATTACACAACCACAAAAAAGAATTGCTTGCAGTGGTTTACGCCATTGACAAGTTTAGATCATACTTAGTAGGATCAAAAGTGATTGTGTACACTGGCCATGCTGCTCTTAAATATCTACTCACAAAGCAGGATTCAAAACCCAGGCTCATAAGATGGGTGTTGCTTCTGCAAGAGTTTGATATAGAAATAAGAGACAGAAAAGGGACAGAGAACCAAGTGGCTGATCATCTGTCCCGGATAGAACCAGTAGAAGGGGAGTTTCCCCCCTCTATTGAGATCTCTGAGACCTTTCCGGATGAGCATTTGTTTGCCATTCAGGAAACACCATGGTTTGCAGATATTGCAAACTATAAAGCTGCAAGGTTCATACCCAAGGAGTACAGCAGGCAACAAAAGAAAAAATTAATTACTGATGCGAAGTACTACTTGTGGGATGAACCTTATCTCTTTAAGAGATGTACAGACGGAATAATCCGTAGGTGTGTGCCTAGAGAAGAAGCACAGAGGATCTTATGGCATTGCATGGATCACAATATGGATGCCATTTCGGAGGTGAGCGAACAGCCACCAAGGTCCTCCAATGTGGCTTCTACTAGCCTACACTCTATAGGGATTCCCGAGAGTTTATACGTAACTGTGACAGTTGCCAAAGAGCTGGTAATCTGCCTCATGGTTACGCCATGCCTCAACAGGGAATCTTGGAGATTGACTTGTTTGATGTATGGGGAATTGACTTCATGGGACCTTTCCCACCATCATACTCAAACACTTATATTCTAGTGGCAGTCGATTATGTATCAAAATGGGTAGAGGCCGTTGCCACACCCACCAATGATACTAAAACAGTGTTGAAGTTCCTCCAGAAACATATCTTCAGCAGGTTTGGTGTCCCTAGAGTACTAATCAGTGATGGGGGCACTCACTTCTGCAACAAACAGCTTTACTCTGCCATGGTCCGGTATGTGATTCGCCACAAGGTGGCGACTCCATATCATCCACAGACAAATGCGCAAGCTGAAGTTTCTAACAGAGAACTAAAAAGAATCCTGGAATGGACTGTAAGTACCCGTAGAAAGGATTGGGCAAGAAGCTTGGATGATGCTCTGTGGGCTTACAGAACAGCATTCAAGACTCCTATAGGGATCTCTCCATACCAACTTGTGTATGGTAAGGCCTGTCATCTGCCCGTGGAACTGGAACATAAGGCCTACTGGGCAACCAGATTCCTAAACTTTGATGCCAAATTAGCTGGAGAAAAAATATTTCTCCAGCTGAATGAGCTAGAGTAATTCAGATTCACTGCTTTCGAAAATGCCAAGCTTTATAAAGAGAAATAAAAAAGGTGGCATGACAGAAAGCTGTCATCTAGAGTCTTTGAACCAGGACAAAAAGTTCTGTTGTTTAACTCTAGGCTCAGGCTATTCCCCGGAAAACTAAAATCCCGGTGGAGGGGACCATATGTGATTACAAGTGTATCACCATATGGTTATGTGGAGCTTCAAGACATTGATTCTGATAAGAAGTTCATTGTTAATGGACAGAGAATCAAGCACTATCTTGAAGGCAATGTTGAGCAAGAGTGCTCAAGGATGAGGCTAGATTAAAAGCTCAGCAAGGTCCAGCTAAAGACAATAAAGAAGCGCTTGCTGGGAGGCAACCCAACCATTAGCAAAACTTTTTCTGTTATTTTATTTTATTTTATTCTTCATTTTATTTATTTTTAAAATATATGAGCTTAATATTAACAAGGTAAAGAATCAATTGCATAAGTCCACAGGGTTACAGAAGAATTCAAGGCACAAAACAGGAAAAAGGAGCTCACTGGCAAGAAAACGCCAGTAAGAGGCACAATTGGGCGTTTAACGCCCAAAAGGAGCATCTACTGGGCGTTTAATGCCAGTAAAGATAGCCATTTGGGCGTTAAACGCCAGAAAGAAGCAACTTCTGGGTGTTTAACGCCAGATTTACAGCATCCTGGGCGTTCAGAAAAACGCCCAGTGACAAAGGGGTTTCTGGCGTTTAACGCCAGCTAGAAGCAACAGCTGGGCGTTAAACGCCCAAACCAAGCAGCAGCTGGGCGTTAAATGCCCAAAACATGCAGCAGTTGGGCGTTTAACGCCAGGATTGTAGGGAGTAGGCAATTTCGTTTTCATTTCAAATTTTTTCCATTTTTTATGTTTCAATTCATGATTTCTTGCACAAACATGTTACAAATCCTAATTTTTCAAATCCTTTTTCAAAAGATATCAAATGTATCTTAATTCATAAACCCTTTTTCTTAATCCTCTTCAAATTATTTTCAAATCCTTTTCAAAATAAATCTATCTCTTTTCCTTCTAAAATCTTTTCAACTCATCAATATCTTTTTCAAATCTTCACATTATCTTTTTCAAAATCCAGATTTATCTTTTTCAAATATCTTTCATATCTTTTCAATTTTAAATCACATCTTTTCCTATCATACTTATCTTTTCCAAATCACTTTTTCTATCATATATTTTTTCAAATAATTTTCGAAACCTACCCCCCTTCCCCTTAAATATTGGTTTGGCCTCTCCCCCTCTCCTCCACAAGTTGCGCTTGGTTCTCCCTCTTTCCCTCTCCTTTCCTTTCTTTTACTTGAGGACAAGCAAACCTCTAAGTTTGGTGTGTTTATCCGTGATCACTAAACCAATACCCACTAAGATCATGGCTCCTAAGGGAAAACAAACCGACTCAAGAGGCAAGAAAGAGAACATTCCAAAACCACTTTGGAATCAAGGGAAGTTCATAACCAAAGAACATTCAGACCATTTTTACAAAATAATGAGTCTAAGGTCAGTGATCCCGGAAGTTAAATTCGATATGAAGGAAGATGAATATCCGGAGATCCAAGAGCAAATTCGAAACAGGAGCTGGAAAGTCCTAGCTAATCCTGAAACAAAGGTGGGAAGAAATATGGTTCAGGAATTCTATGCTAATCTATGGCAGACGGACAGGCAGAGGATAACTGGAACCGCATTCTATGACTATAGAACTTTGGTCAGAGGGAAGGTTGTTCACACCCACCCTGATAAAATAAGGGAGATCTTTAAGCTGCCTCAACTACAAGATGACCTAGACTCCTTTAATAGGAGAATAATGAGATCAAACCTGGGCTTGAATAAAATCCTAGAGGACATATGCCTCCCTGGAGCCAAGTGGACAACCAACACAAAGGGTGCCCCGAACCAACTCAAGAGAGGAGATCTCAAACCAGTCGCCAGAGGCTGGCTGGACTTCATTGGGCGCTCTATACTGCCCACTAGCAACCACTCTGAAGTCACCATCAGAAGAGCAGTGATGATTCATTGCATTATGCTGGAAAAAGAAGTGGAAGTTCATCAGCTGATTGCTTGTTAGCTTTACAAAATTGCAAACAAGAACTCCAAGGATGCCAAATTGGCCTATCCAAGCTTAGTTTCTCTGTTATGTAAAGATGCTGGGATAAAGATGGGAGTAGATAAGTATATCTCAGTTGAGCAACCAATCACCAAAAAGTCTATGGAAGGACAACAAGTGCAGGACGACCCCATCAAGAGAAAAGCAGAGGTGTTCCTCCTGGAAATCCCTCAAATTGAATACTGGGAGCGCCTAGAAGCATCTGTCACCAAGTTGCAAGAAGCTGTGGATCAACTGAAAGAAGAACAGCAAAATCAAAACAGCATGCTCTGCAAATTGCTTAGAGAACAAGAAGAGCAAGGGCGTGAACTGAAGGAGTTAAAGCATCAGAAACTATCTCTTGAAGGGCCAAGCACTCCATAGACTAAAGAGGCATCCACCTCCCAAATTCAAGGTTGTTGAGTTCTAATCTTAGCCTTAACTCTGTGATAACTGTTCTTATTTGAGTTTTACCTTAGAAGTTATATATGAGTAGTAGTAATTAGTATCTATATTCTGATTTTATCTCCAATTAAGCTATAATTTATTTTTCTCATCATCATTAAACATGAATAAAATAGCAGATTTTCTTTAGAATAAGGAGGCAATACTTTTTGAGTTTTTAATAAGAAAAATTCTAATTATTTACATGTGATGGCAATGCTTTTTGTCTTCTGAATGAATGCTTGAACAGTGCATATGTCTTCTGAATTTGATGTTTATGAATGTTAAATATGTTGGCTCTTGAAAGAATGATGAAAAAGGAGAAATGTTATTTGATAATCTGAAAAATCATAAAAATAATTCTTGAAGCAAGAAAAAGCAGTGAAGAACAAAGCTTGCAGAAAAAAAAAATTTGCGAAAAAAAGAAGAAAAAGCAAGCAGAAAAAGCCAAAAGCTCTTTAAACCAAAAGGCAAGAGCAAAAATCCAATAGCCCTTAAAACCAAAAGGCAAGGGTAATAAAAAGGATACAAGGCTTTGAGAATCAGTGGATAGGAGGGCCTAAAGGAATAAAATCCTGGCCTAAGCGGCTAAACCAAGCTGTCCCTAACCATGTGCTTGTGGCGTGAAGGTGTCAAGTAAAAAGTTGAGATTGAGCAGTTAAAGTCGAGGTCCAAAGAAAAAACAGAGTGTACTTAAGAACCCTGGACACCTCTAATTGGGGACTTTAGCAAAGCTGAGTCACAATCTGAAAAGGTTCACCCAGTTATGTGTCTGTGGCATGTATGTATCCGGTGGTAATACTGGAAAACAGAGTGCTTAGGGCCACGGCCAAGACTCATAAAGTAGCTGTGTTCAAGAATCAACATACTGAACTAGGAGAATCAATAACACTATCTGAATTCTAAGTTCCTATAGATGCCAATCATTCTGAGCTTCAATGGATAAAGGGAGATGCCAAAACTGTTCGGAAGCAAAAAAAAAAAAAAGCTACTAGTCCCGCTCATCTGATTAGAATCTGAGCTTCACTCACCTCTGAGATATTATTGCTTCTTGACTTAATTGTATTCTATTTTATTTGTCTAGTTGCTTGGGAACAAGCAACAGTTTAAGTTTGGTGTTGTGATGAGCGGATATTTTATACACTTTTTGGGGTTAATTTCATGTAGTTTTTAGTATATTTTAGTTAGTTTTTAGTATATTTTCATTAGTTTCTAGGCAAAATTCATATTTCTGGACTTTACTATGAGTTTGTATGTTTTTTTGTAATTTCAGGTATTTTTTGGCTGAAATTGAGGGAGCTGAGCAAAAATCTGATTCAGGCTGAAAAAGCACTGCTGATGATGTTGGATTCTGACCTCTTTGCACTCGGAATGGATTTTCTGGAGCTACAATAGTCCAATTGGCGCGCTCCTAATTGCGTTGGAAATTAGACATCCAGGGCTTTCCATCAATATATAATAGTCCATACTTTGCTCAAGGATAGACGATGTAAACTGGCTTTCAACGCCAGTTCCATGTTGCAGTCTGGCGTTAAACGCCAGAAACAGGTTACAAGTTGGAGTTAAACGCCCAAAACAGGTTACAACCTGGCGTTTAACTCCAGAAACAGCCTAGGCACGTGTAAAGCTCAAGTCTCAGCCCCAGCACACACCAAGTGGGCCCCATAAGTGAATTTCTGTATTATTTAGTATTTAAACAACTTTTAGAGGATTATTTTTCTGTAAACCTAGGTTACTAGTTTAGTATTTAAACAACTTTTAGAGGATTATTTTGCACCTCATGACATTTTAGATTTGAAATTTCTATTCAAACACGCTTATTTCTATCTAAGATGTTCATTCGCACTTCAATATGATGAATGTGATGATCCGTGACACTCATCACCATTCTCAACCTATGAACGCGTGCCTGACAACCACTCCCGTTCTACCTTCGATTGAATGAGTATCTCTTGGATTCCTTAATCAGAATCTTCGTGGTATAAGCTAGAATCCATTGGCAGCATTCTTGAGAATCTGGAAAGTCTAAATCTTGTCTGTGGTATTCCGAGTAGGATTCAGGGATTGAATGACTGTGACGAGCTTCAAACTCACAAGGGTTGGGCGTAGTGACAGACGCAAAAGGATCAATGGATCCTATTCTAGCATGAGTGAGAACCGACAGATGATTAGCCGTGCGGTGACAGCGCACCTGGACCATTTTCACTGAGAGGACGGATGGTAGCCATTGACAACGGTGATCCACCAACACACAGCTTGCCATAGGAGGAACCTTGCGTGCGTGAAGAAGAAGACAGGGGGAAAGCAGAGATTCAGAAGACAAAGCATCTCCAAAACTCCAACATATTCTCCATTACTGCATAACAAGTATTTATTTCATGCTCTTTTATTTTTTTTCGCAATTCAAAATGATAATCATAATTAATCTCCTGACTAAGATTTACAAGGTAACCATAGATTGCTTCAAGCCAACAATCTCTGTGGGATCGACCCTTACTCACGTAAGGTATTACTTGGACGACCCAGTGCAATTGCTAGTTAGTTGTGCGGAGTTGTGAAAAGTGTGAATCACAATTTCGTGAACCAAAACCCAAAAAGATAGTTTGTCATAACCAATTATAAATACACTTCCCTGCAATTTCTTGAGAGACGACCTGAGGTTTAAATACTTTGGTTGATTTTTATTGGGTTTGCTTAAGTGACAAACAAATAAAATTTGATTGAGGTTTAATTGTCGGTTTAGATCTATATTTGCAACGCGATTATTTTTGTGAAATTCTTTACCGACGATTTTTCCACTATCAGAGTGTCCTATCACTTTTCAATCAGAGAGAACATGGGCAAAACGACCCATCACATCCCCAAGAGGAATATTCCAAACTTATCACAAGCTGGTCTCAGAGGGAGAGTGTCTTGTCACCTTCTCTTGGGATGTCAATCACTCAAGCGGGATAAGACCATCGTCCTTGCCAATTAGTAATCATTTTCAATCTCAAACACGCAAGCAAGATAAAACCTCTGTCCTTGCAAATTTAGAATCACATTTCAATTAATCATAATCGTAATCACTTACATGTCGCTTGACTTAATCAAGGTTCTCATTCAATCTCGCTATATCTTTCTTGATTTAGTCACTTTGTGGGCTAACAAGCTAAACTTTCATAATCATCAATTTCAATCTTATTCAAAACCATTATAAAGATCATTTTTCATCTCTCCAATCAAATCATAATAAAAAACATAATCCTTTAATCTTAAACAATTACTTTCAATTTCGATGAAACACCCAAAACATAATCCTTTTTCATAGTTAAACAAACTCACATCAGTTAATTCTTCAGTTCACTTCTATTACTTTAGATTTCTCTAGAACTCCACAAAAGCATAGTCCTTGAATCAAAATTAATCAAACAAAACTCATTTCCATTTGATCCAAGTATCCAAAACTAATTTTCAACTTCATTTCTTTAATTCAAGACTTTTCCAAAAAGACTAAAAAATAATTTCATTTTACCAGTCAAATAGAATTGCTTTTAAATTCACTAAAAACTTCTCAAAACCAATTTCAACTTCTTTTTCAAGCTCAAAAATTTTTCTCAAAGACTCAAAAATCATTTAATCTTAAATACCCATTTTTATTACTTTATTTTTCGCTTAAAGCACCCCAAAACATAATTCTTTTCATAATTAACCAAACCAAAATAAGTTAATTCTTATTATTCAATTTCACTTAAATACTTATAAAATTTTCAGCAGCATCTCCTCTAAAATTCAGACTTTGCTACCTTTCATGGGTTTCCTTCAAACCAACATCTCTCAACCATTTCCAATTAGACCATCCATAGCACTCAATGATTCTCAAAATATATATACCAATAAAATCATTTAAAACAACCAATAATTCTCAGCATATACTAATCAAACATAACCAAAATTTCAACAGCCAATCATATTTTCAACAATCAAGAAATCAAATCAATCATAGTTCATAACTGCAAACAATCCACTTCATCAATTAATCTCATAAAGCAGCCATAGTCTATTTGCAATTACTCATTTAAAGCTTATTTCTTAAAAATTTGAAATTGCTATCCAGATCCATTTATTCAAACAAATCAATTTAATCTATAAGACTCACATAATCACAAAAATGTATTTTTCACATCAATATCAATTTATATCAATTCTTGGAAATAAAACGGTTTTAAGAAAAAGCCCTTACCTCGAATAGTCAAAACCTGTAAGCCATAGAACGTATTGATAAACCCCAATTTTATGGTTTATCTTGTGTTGAATTTAGTGAATTTTATCAACTTATCTCACATTTATTCAATGAAATAGCTTGGTTTTGTGAATTTCTCCTAAATTGTGCTTAAGATTTAAAACATGCTCTTTAGGCTCTTAAATTGCTAAATTTAATTTCTTTTAATTCCATTTGATGCCTTGATATATTTGTTAAGTAATTTCAGGTTTAGAAGGGAAAGATTGGGTTGAAGAAATGAAGAAAAAGCATGCAAAAATGGAGAATTCATGAAGAAATGAGGATTTAGAATTCTGTCCAGTGACGCATACGCGTCACCAGAACTTTATCAAGCAACGCGTACGCATGAACCTCACGTACGCGTGACAAACAGTATGTGACCTCATTAAAGGAAATACGCTGGGGGCGATTTCTGAGCCCATCCAATCCCAGATCCAACTCATTTCTGAAGTATTTGAAGCCAAATTTGATAAGGAACAAGGGGGGAGCAATTAGTGTAGCTTAGAATCATGTTTTAGGGTTGTTTTCTAGAGAGAGAGAAGCTCCCTCTTCTCTCTAGAATTAAGGTAGATTTAGGTTAAATCTCTTATATTGAAGATTTAATTCTTGTTTCATCTAGTTTCTTTTACCTTTCCTTGTTCTTTGGCTTTAATTCTCTTAGCTTATCTTTTTAATTTCTCATTTTGGTCATTTTTTTATGTTTATGAACTATTGTTAATTTTCATTCCCTTTAATGCAATTGTTGCCATTTATGTTTCTTAGTGTTTAATTGAATTATTACTGTTACTTTCTTGTATTTAGTAGTAGTAGATTTTATTATTTTTACAATATAATATGTGATGAACAGATAATTTATACCCTTTTTGGCATTATTTTTACATAGTTTTTAGCATGTTTTAGTTATTTTTTATTATATTTTTATTAGTTTTTATGCAAAAATCACATTTCTAGACTTTACTATGAGTTTGTGTATTTTTCTGAAATTTCAGGTATTTTCTGGCTGAAATTGAGGGACATGAGCAAAAATTTGATTCAGAGGCTGAGAAAGGACTGTAGATGCTGTTGGATTCTAACATTCCTACACTCAAAGAGGATTTTATGGAGCTACAGAAGCCCAATTGGCACACTCTCAATTGCGTTGGAAAGTAAACATCTTGGGCTTTCCAGCAATATATAATAGTTCATACTTTGCCCGAGATTTGATGGCCCAAACTGGCATCTAAACACCCACCAGAGACTCTTTTCTGGAGTAAAAACGCCAGAACTGGCACTAGAACTGGAGTTAAACGCCTAAACTAGAATCCAAGCTGTCGTTTAACTCCAAGAATGGCCTATGCACGTGAAAGCTTCAATGCTCAGTCCAAGCACACACCAAGTGGGCCCCGGAAGTGGATTTCTGCACTATCTGCACTCAGTTACTTATTTTCTGTAATCCCTAGTAACTAGTTTAGTAAATAGTACTTTTTACTATTGTATTCAGATACTTTGGACAACTTTGAATCACTTTAAGGAGGCTGGCCATTCGGCCATTTCTAGACCTTTTTCTCTTATGTATTTTCTACGGTGGAGTTTCTACACCTCATAGATTAAGGTGCGGAGCTCTGCTGTTCTTCATGAATTAATGCAAGTACTATTGTTTCTCTTTCAATTCACGCCTACTTCTTCTCCAGATATAATCTCGTACTTAATTCAGTTAAGTCAGAATGAAGGAGTGACCCGTGACAATCACCCACTATCTTCGTTAGTCGCTTAGCCAAGATCCGCGTGCCTGACAACCACAAGCGGTCTACATGATGTTCAACGTAGTCATTGAACGACAGCCGAAGTATATCCTCTTCGGTCTCTAATCCACGATTTGCATCGCCTCTCCTGACAACAGAGCATCCGAATCCATGAGATTAGAACCTTCGTGGTATAGGCTAGAACCAATTAGCAGCATTCCTGAGATTCGGAAAGTCTAAACCTTGTCTGTGGTATTCTGAGTAGGATCTGGGAAGGGATGACAGTGACGAGCTTCAAACTCGCAAATGTTGGGCACAGTGACAGTGTGTAAAAGGATAGAGAGATCCTATTCTGACGCTAGTGAGAACCGACAGATGATTAGCCGTGCGGTAGCTGTACCAGGTATTTTTCATCCGAGACGAGAAATCCAACAGTTGATTAGCCGTGCAGAAACCATACCTGGTATTTTTCATCTGAGAGGATCATACAGCTTGCCATAGAAGGGAGCACGCATGATTGGATGAAGACAATAGAAAAGCAGAGGTTCAGAAGCAGCAAAGCATCTCCAAGCGATTATCTGAAATTCCCACCAATGAATTACATAAGTATCTTTATTTTATTTTATGTTTTATTTATCTTTTCATGATCAAAACCTCATAACCATTTGAATCTGCCTGACTAAGATTTACAAGATGACCATAGCTTGCTTCATGCCGACAATCTCCGTGGGATCGACCCTTACTCACGTAAGGTATTACTTGGACGACCCAGTGCACTTGCTGGTTAGTTGTGCGGAGTTGTGAAAAGTGTGATCAAAATTTCGTGCACCAAGTTTTTGGCACCGTTGCCGGGGATTGTTCGAGTTTGAACAACTGACGGTTCATCTTGTTTTGTGTTCTTAGTTGTTTTTCATATGCATTTTCGAATTCATAGTGTCTAAACATTAAAAATTTCTAAGTTTGATGTCTAGCATGTCATTCTTTTCTTAAAAATTTTCAAAAATATGTTCTTGATGTTCATCATGATCTTCAAAGTGTTCTTGGTGTTCATCTTGACATTCAAAGTGTTCTTGCATGCATTATTTGTTTTGATCTTAAATTTTTATGTTTTGTTTCATTTTGTTGTTTTTCTCTCTCCTCATTAAACATTCAAAAATAAAAAAATATCTTTCCCTTATACTTCTCATAATTTTCAAAATTTTGAGTTGACTTGGTCAAAAATTTTTAAAATTTAGTTGTTTCTTGTTAGTCAAGTCAAAATTTCAATTTAAAAACTTTATCTTTTCAAATCTTTTTCAAAAATCAATTCTTTTTCATTTTTCTTCTTAATATTTTTGAATTCCTTAAATAAATTTTCAAAATCTTTTTCTTATTTTTATTTCATATTTTTGAAAACTTTCTTAACAATTAATGTTTTGATTCAAAAATTTCAAGTTTGTTACTTTCCTGTTAAGAAAGGTTCAATCTTTAAATTCTAGAATCATATCTTTTAGTTTCTTGTTAGTCAAGTCATCAACTTTAATTTTCAAAATCAAATCTTTTTAAATTTCTTTTTCAAATATTTTTCAAAATAAATTTCAATCATATCTTTTTCAAAACTTAATTTCAAAATCTTTTTCTAACTTCTTATCTTTTCAAAATTTATTTTCAAATCTTTTTCAATTAACCATTTGACTTGTTTGTTTTAATTTTAAAAACTTTACTATTTCTTATCTTTTTCAAAACCACCTAACTACTCTTCTCTCTTATTAATTTCGAAAACTAACTAACATATTTTAAAAAAAATATTTTTAATTAATTAATTTATTTAGTTTTCAATTTTTTAAAAATAAAATATTTTTATTTTATTTTAATTAATATTCAAATACTCTCTCTCTCTCTCTCTCATCTCTTTTTATTTATTTATTTATTTACTAACACTTCTCTTCATCTAATAATTCGAACCATTTTCTCTTCTCTCTGTTCGAATTACTCATCTCCTTTCTCTTCTCATTCTTCTACTCTTCTATTCTTATACTCAAATAAAGGAATCTCTATACTGTGACATAGAGGATTCCACTTCTTTTCTGTTCTCTTCTTTTTCTTATGAGCATGAACAAGGATAAGAACATTCTTGTTGAAGCTGATCCTGAACCTAAAAAGACTTTGAAGAGGAAGCTAAGAGAAGCTAAAGCACAACACTCTAGAGAGGACCTAACAAAAAATTTTGAAAAAGAAGAAGACATGGCAGCCGAACCCAATAACAATGGTGGAGAAGCAAGGAAAGTGCTTGGTGACTTTACTGCACCAACTTCCGACTTCTATGGAAGAAGCATCTCAATTCTTGTAATTGGAGCAAACAACTTTGAGCTTAAGCCTCAATTAGTCTATCTAATATAGCAGAATTGCAAATTTCATGGACTTTCATTGGAAGATCCTCATCAGTTCTTAGCTAAATTCTTGTAAATCTGTGACACTGTTAAGACCAATGGGGTTAATCCCGAGGTCTACAGACTTATGCTTTTCCCTTTTGCTGTAAGAGACAGAGCTAGGATATGGTTGGACTCACAACCTAAAGAAAGCCTGAACTCTTGGCGAAAGTTGGTCAATGCTTTCTTGGCCAAATTCTTTCCACCTCAAAAGTTGAGCAAACTTAGAGTGGAAGTCCAAACCTTCAGATAGAAGGAAGGTGAATCCCTCTATGAAGCTTAGGAAAGATACAAGCAATTGATCAGAAGGTGTCCTTCTGACATGCTTTCAGAATGGAGCATCTTATGTATATTCTATGATGGTCTATCTGAATTGTCCAAGATTTTATTTGACCACTCTTCTGGTAGATCTCTTCATCTGAAGAAAACGCCTGCAGAATCCGAGGAACTCATTGAGATGGTTGAAAATAACTAGTTCATGTATACTTCTAAAAGAAATCCTGTGAATAATGGGATGACTCAGAAGAAAGGAGTTCTTGAGATTGATATTCTGAATGCCATATTAGCTCAGAATAAAATATTGACTCAGGAAGTCAATATGGTTTCTCAGAATCTGACTGGAATGCAAGCTGCATCCGGTAGTACTAAGGAAGCCTCCTCTGAAGAAGAAGCTTATGACCTTGAGAATCCTGGAATTGATGAAGTGAATTACATGGGAGAATCCTATGGAAACACTTACAATCCTTCATGGAGGAGTCATCCTAATTTCTCATGGAAGGATCAGCAGAAGCCTAATCAAGGCTTCAATAATAATAGTGGTGGGAAAATTCGGTTTGGCAACAGCAAGCCTTTTCCATCATCTTCTCAGCAACTGACAGAGAATTCTAAGCAGAGACTCTCTGATTTAGCAACCATAGTCTCTGATCTATCTAAGACCACTCTTAGTTTCATGACTGATACAAGGTCCTCCATCAGAAATTTGGAGGCACAAGTGGGTCAGCTGAGTAAAAGAGTTACTGAAACTCCTCCTAGTACTCTCCCAAGCAATACCGAAGAGAATCCAAAGAGAGAGTTCAAGGCCATCAATATACCCAAAGTGGCCGAACCTATAGAGGAGGAAGAGGCAGTGATTTCCGGTGAGGAAGACCTTGTTGGACGTCCACTGACCAATAAGGAGTTCCCTATTGAAGAACCAAAGGAATCTGAGGCTCATATAGAGACCATAGAGATTCCACTGAACTTACTATTGCCATTCATGAGCTCTGATGAGTATTCTTCTTCTGAAGAGGATGAAGATATTATTGAAGAGCAAGTAGCTCGGTATATAGGAGCAATCATGAAGCTGAATGCCAAGTTATTTGGTAATAATACTTGGGAGGATGAACCCCCATTGCTCATCAATGAACTGAATGCTTTGGTTCAACTGAAATTACCTCAGAAGAAACCAAATCCCAGAAAATTCTTAATACCCTGTAGCATTGGCACCATGACCTTTGAAAGGGCTCTGTAATGGAGAAACTAGGGATCTTTGAGGTACAAGCTGCAAGAATCTCATTAGAGATGGCAGGCAAGTCAATGAAACAGGCTTATGGACTTGTAGAGGATGTCTTAGTGAAGGTTGAAGACCTGTACATCCCTACTGACTTTATAATCCTAGACATTGGGAAGGATGAGGATGAATCTATCATCCTGGGAAGACCCTTCCTAGCCACAGTAAGGGCTGTGATTGATGTGGACAGAGGAGAGGAAGCATGAAAAGCTTCTCTCAATACAGAGTCAAACAGAGCCCCCATACTCAACTTCTAAGTTTGGTGTTGGGAGGCCACCATTAAGATCTGAGTCTCTGTGAAGCTCTCTAAGAGCTCACTGTCAACCTATTGACATTAAAGAAGCGCTTATTGGGAGGCAACCCAATGTTATTTAATTATATTTACTTTTATAGACATTTGTTTTCCATTGTCATGTTATGTTTTCTTTAGGTAGATGATCATGTGAAGTCACAAAAACAGCTGCAGAATTAAAGCGGAATCCAAAAATAGCATAAAAAATAGCACACCTTGGAGGACAGGCTTACTGGCATTTAAACGCCAGTAAGGATAGCAGAATGGGCGTTTAATGCCTAGTCTGGCAGCATTCTGGGTGCTAAACACCAGAATTAGCAGACAGACTGGCGTTTAACGCCAGAAAAGGGTGTCTGGTATCTGGCGGGCATTAAACGCCAGAATTGGCAGATAGACTGGCGTTTAAAGCCAGTAAAGGGTGTCTGGTTGGCGTTAAACGCCAGAAAAGGTAGCAGAGATGGCGTTAAACGCCAGAAATGGCACACAGAGGGCATTTAAATGCCAGAATGGTGCAGGGACTAGAATTCCTTGACACCTCAGGATCTGTAGATCCCACAAGATCCCCACCTACCCCAACTCACTCTCTCTCCTCTTCACACCTTTCCATAACACTCTTCTCCAAATACCCTTGACCAATCACATCAATACCTCTTCCCCAAACACTATTCACCTATCAAATCCTACCCTCTTTCCCACAATCTCTTCACCACTCACATCCATCCCCTACTCCTCAAAAACCCTTCATAAAACCCCACCTACCTTACCATTCAAATTCAAAACATTTTCCTCCCAAAAACAACCCCTTCTTACATGAATTTCCCCTCTCTCTTACCCTATAAATACCCCTCCTTACCACCTTCAATTTCACACATCATAAACACTTAAAACCCCCTTGGCCGAATTTACTACTCCCCTCTATCTCCTCCATTTTTTCTTCTTCTCCTCCTTTCTTTCTTCTTTTGCTCGAGGACGAGCAAACCTTTTAAGTTTGGTGTGTGAAAAAATCTCTGCTTTTTGTTTTTCCATAACCATTAATGGCATCTAAGGCCGGAGAAACCTCTAGAAAGAGGAAAGGGAAGGCAATTGCTTCCACCTCCGAGTCATGGGAGATGGAGAGATTCATCTCAAAGGTCCATCAAGACCACTTCTATGAAGTTGTGGCCAAGAAATGGGTGATTTCCGAACCCCCTTCATGCTCAAAAAGAGTGAATATCCGGAGATCCCACGTGAGATTCGGAGAAGAGGTTGGGAAGCCCTCACCAACCCCATCCAACAAGTCGGAATCTTAATGGTTCACGAGTTCTATGCTAATGCATAGATCACTAAGAACCATGATCAAAGTATGAACCCAAACCCAAAGAATTGGCTCACAATAGTTTGAGGGAAGTACTTAGATTTCAGTCTGGAAACTGTGAGGTTGGCATTTAACTTGCCAATGATGCAAGAAGATCCTCATCCTTTCACTAGAAGGGTCAACTTTGATCAAAGGTTGGACCAAGTCCTCATGGACATCTGTATGGAAGGAGCTCAATGGAAGAGAGACTCCAAAGGCAAGCCGGTTCAATTGAGAAGGCTTGACCTCAAGCCTGTGGCTAGAGGATGGTTGGAGTTCATCCAACGCTCTATCATTCCTACTAGCAACCGATCTGAAGTTACTGTGGACCGGGCTATCATGATCCATAGTATCATGATTGGAGAGGAAGTAGAAGTTCATGAGATCATACCTCTAGAACTATACAAGGTGGCAGACAAACCCTCCACTTTGGCAAGGTTAGCCTTCCCTCATCTCATTGTAACCTATACAATTCAGTTGGAATTGTCATAGAGGAAGACATCCTCATTGAAGAGGACAAACCCATCACTAAAAAGAGGATGGAGCAAACAAGAGAGTCCACTCATGGACCTCAACAAGAGTATGAGGAAGTCCCTCATCAAGAAATTCCTGAGATGCCTCAAGGGATGCATTTCTCTTCACATAACTATTGGGAGCAACTCAACACCTCTTTAGGAGAATTGAGTTCCAACATGGGGCAACAAAGGATGGAGCACCAAGAGCACTCCATCATCCTCCATGAAATCAGAGAGGACCAAAAGGCCATGAGAGAGGAGCAACAAAGGCAAGGAAGAGACATTGAGGAGCTCAAGCACTTCATAAGATCTTCAAGAGGAAGAACTAGCCGCCGTCACTAAGGTGGACCCGTTCTTTAATTTTCTTGTTCTTATTTTTCTATTTTTCGGTTTCTATGCTTTATGTTTTGTCTATGTTTGTGTTTTTATTACATGATCATTAGTGTCTAGTGTCTATGTCTTAAAGCTATGAATGTCCTATGAATCCTTCACTTTTCTTAAATGAAAAATATTTTCTGAAAAAGAAAAAGAAGTACATGAATTTCGATTTCTATCTTGAAAATAGTTTAATTATTTTGAAGTGGTGGCAATACTTTTTGTTTTCTGAATGAATGCTTGAACAGTGCATATTTTTGATAGTGAAGTTTATTAATGTTAAAATTGTTGGCTCTTGAAAGAATAATGAAAAAAGAAAAATGTTATTGATAATCTGAAAAATCATAAAATTGATTCTTGAAGCAAGAAAAAGTAGTGAAAAACACAAAGCTTGCGAAAAAAATGCAAAAAATAAAGAAAAAAAGAAAGAAAAAGAAAAAGCAAGCAGAAAAAGCCAGTAACCCTTTAAACCAAAAGGCAAGGGTAAAAAGGATCCAAGGCGTTGAGCATTATTGCATAGGAGGTCCCAAAGGGATAAAATCCTGGCCTAAGCGGCTAAACCATGCTGTCCCTAACCATGTGCTTGTGGCGTGAAGGTGTCAAGTGAAAAGTTTGAGACTGAGCGGTTAAAGTCGTGGTCCAAAGCAAAAAGAGTGTGCTTAAGAACCCTGGGCATCTCTAACTGGGGACTCTAGCAAAGCTGAGTAACAATATGAAAAGGTTCACCCAGTTATGTGTCTGTGGCATTTATGTATCCGGTGGTAATACTGGAAAACAAAGTGCTTAGGGTCACGGCCAAGACTCATAAAGTAGCTGTGTTCAAGAATCAACATATTGAACTAAGAAAATCAATAACACTATCTGAATTCTGAGTTCCTATGGATGCCAATCATCCTGAACTTCAAAGGATAAAGTGAGATGCCAAAACTGTTCAGAAGCAAAAAGCTACTAGTCCCGCTCATCTAATTGGAACTAAGTTTCAATGATAATTTTGGAATTTATTATATTTTCTCTTATTTTTATCCTATTTTATTTTTAGTTGCTTAGGGACAAGCAACAATTTAAGTTTGGTGTTGTGATGAGCGGATAATTTATACCCTTTTTGGCATTGTTTTTACACAGTTTTTAGTATGTTTTAGTTACTTTTTATTATATTTTTATTAGTTTTTATGAAAAAATCACATTTCTGGACTTTACTATGAGTTTGTGTGTTTTTCTGTAATTTCAGGTATTTTCTGGCTGAAATTGAGGGACCTGAGCAAAAATCTGATTCAGAGACTCAGAAAGGACTGCAGATGCTGTTGGATTCTGACCTTCCTGCACTCGAAGTAGATTTTTTGGAGCTACAGAAGCTCAATTGGCACGCTCTCAATTGCGTTAGAAAGTAGACCTCTTGGGCTTTCCAGAAATATATAATAGTTCATACTTTACCCAAGATTTGATGGCCCAAACTAGCGTCTAAACGCCCATCAGAGACCCTTTTCTGGCGTAAAACTCCAAAACTGGCACCAGAACTGGAGTTAAACGCCCAAACTGGCATCCAAGCTGGCGTTTAACTCCAAGAATGGCCTATGCACGTGAAAGCTTCAATGCTTAGCCCAAGCACACACCAAGTGGGCCCTGGAAGTAGATTTCTGCACTATCTGCACTTAGTTACTTATTTTCTATAATCCCTAGTAACTAGTTTAGTATAAATAGCACTTTTTACTATTGTATTCAGATACTTTGGACAACTTTGAATCACTTTAAGGAGGCTGGCTATTCAGCCATTCCTAGACCTTTTTCTCTTATGTATTTTCTACAGTGGAGTTTCTACAGCTCATAGATTAAGGTGCGGAGCTCTGCTGTTCTTCATGAATTAATGCAAGTACTATTGTTTCTCTTTTAATTCACATCTACTTCTTCTATAAAATATACTCTCGTACTTAATTCAGTTAAGTCAGAATGAAGGGGTGACCCGTGACAATCACCCACTATCTTCGTTACTCGCTTAGCCAAGATCCGCGTGCCTGACAACCACAAGCGGTCTACATGATGTTCAACGTAGTCATTGGACGACAACTGGAGTATATTTTCTTGGGTCTCTAATCTACAAATTGCATCACCTCTCCTGACAACAGAGCATCCGAATTTGTGAGATTAGAACCTTCGTGGTACAGGCTAAAACCAATTAGCAGCATTCCTGAAATCCTGAAAGTCTAAACCTTGTCCGTGGTATTCCGAGTAGGATCTGGCAAGGGATGACTGTGACGAGCTTCAAACTCACGAATGTTGGGCGTAGTGACAGTGTGCAAAAGGATAGGGAGATCCTATTCCGACGCTAGTGAGAACCGACAGATGATTAGCCGTGCGGTAGCTGTACCTGGTATTTTTCATCCGAGACGAGAAATCCGACAGTTGATTAGCCGTGCAGAAACCGTACCTGGTATTTTTCATCCGAGAGGATCATACAGCTTGCCATGGAAGGGAGCACGCATGATTAGATGAAGACAATAGGAAAGTAGAGGTTCAAAAGCAACAAAGCATCTCCAAACGCTTATCTGAAATTCCCACCAATGAATTACATAAGTATCTTTATTTTATTTTATGTTTTATTTATCTTTTTATTATCAAAACCTCATAACCATTTGAATCCTCCTAACTTAGATTTACAGGATGACCATAGCTTGCTTCAAGCTGACAGTCTCCGTGGGATCGACCCTTACTCACGTAAGGTATTACTTGGATGACCCAGTGCACTTGCTAGTTAGTTGTGCGGAGTTGTGAAAAGTGTGATCACAATTTTGTGCACCAACATGCTTTTGTTTTTATACACACCAAGTGTTTGATAAATTTTTTGGCTTAGGTTTAGAGTAGATTTTGAGCATTCTTATCTTGGAAAGTGAAGTTAGGTACTCTTAAGTCATTAATACCCAATTTAGATTGGTGATATAGAGTGATTAGTTAATCTTGTTTCCATTGACATTACATGTCAAAACGCTTTTTCTCCTGGATTGCAATAGCGGCAGCCGCAACCACAACTCATGTACTTTTGCAACAACAGCAGCAACTTTAATCATGACATGCAATAACCGAAACTCGGCCCTACATTACCAAAACTTCAGAATCTTTAACAAACTTATAACAGAACACTTTTACAATAGTGGTGAGAGTTTCAAGGCAAGAACGACTAACTGTGGCTAAAGAGAAATAAGACAACAGAGCGACAGTAGCTCCAGCTATGTTTTTTGGCGATGTAAATGGAGGTGAGGAGCCCTGACAATGACGAAGTAGCAACAACAACAATAGACTAACTTCTCCTACAACACCCTATCACCCTAAGCCTTACCTCTAGCTGTAAAGCGAAGGATAACAAAGTGCCATGACAGTTCTAAAGCTCATACATTAATATATATGGAAAGAAATAATAATACTAGAATCCCGATGAAGGAATAAAATTACAAAGTCACATAAAGCAAAATTTCAAAGCGCGAATGATGAGTGAATATTTTATACACTTTTTGACATCACTTTCATATAGTTTTTTGTAGTTATTATTTAGTTTTTATTAAGTTTTTATAGGTTTTAGTGTTAAAATAACATTATTAGATTCTACTATGAGTTTTTGTATTTTTTGGTAATTTCAGGTATTTTCTGGCTGAAATTGAGGAGTTGGAGCAGAAGTCTGATTCAGAGACAGAGAAAGCAATGTAAATGCTGTCCGAATTTGATCTGCTTGCATTCGGAAGAGCTTTTCTGGAGCTACAGAAGCCTAAATGGAGCCCTCTTAACGGCTATGGAAAGCTGACTTCTAGAGCTTTCCAGAAATATATAATAGTTTATACTTTGCTTTAGATTAGAAGGCCCAAAACGAGCGTCCAATGCCAGCTTCCTGCCCCCTTTCAGGCGTCCAGTGCCCAAAGAGCAGAGCCCCGCGTCCAAAGGCCCAGTGAGGACCCCGCTAGGTAGCGTTCCATGCCCAAGGAGCCTCACAGCACATGGATCTCATCAAAACTCAGCCCAAACACTCACCAAGTGGGCTCCAGAAGTAGATTTTAGCACTAAAAAGACTGTTTTACCCTTACTAGTAATTTGTTTAGTATTTAAGGGATTATATTCATGTTATTCGAACACTTTTACCACCATTCAGCATTATTCACGTTTTTTCATTGTATTTTCTCTTCATTATGAGTTTCTAAATCTCCTAGGTTGAGGGGAGGAGCCCTGCTGAGTCCTATGAATTAATAAAAGTATTACTGTTTCTCTTCGATCCGTGTTTGATTAATTCAAAGATGTATATTCGTTCTTCATCAATATGAATGCATGGAACTGTCATAAGGTTATCACATTCTACATGGGTTCAGAGTGCATCTTTCATTGGACAATGATGAACTACCAGCTTGAATATACGTCTCTTAGACGACTAATCCATGATTTCGTTGAGGACTTCTCGAGACATCAGTTTAGCCGATTTACGGGGAGATTAGGGTCTCTATGGTAGAGGATAGAATCCTAAGAAGCTTCACCCTCAATCAGAATGAATCCATACTAGACCTGGGGTTCTAATCTGGAGGAGTATTGGCAGTTGCTCAAACTAGTGTCAATTACATACAGCCTGCCATTGAAGAAATCACTCACAAGCAAAGGAAGCAATAATACCAGAGTTAATTCAAAGAGACAAAGCAACTCCAATCCTTAACCCTATTCCTATTAGTATTTTCTACCCCTTTTACTTTATTCCTTACATGCCAACTTAGTTTAAATCTCTGTTTATATATTAGACCTTTTTCACTCTATCAATCCAATAACCTTCTGTTTTGCCTGACTAAGACCTACAAGGTTACCATAGCCTCCTTCAAACCACAATCCTCGTGGGATTGACCCTGACTTGCTCAGGTATTACTTGGACGACCCAGTGCACTTGCTGGTACAGCTGTACGAAGGTGTGGGGATTCGTGCACCAAGTTTTTGGTGCCGTTGTCGGGGATTGTTGAGTTTGGACAAACTGCCGGATTGTCTTACTCCCTAGATCAGGTAAATTATTTTATTTTTATTGAGTCTTTTGTTTTTGTTTTCTTCTTCTTCAATTTTCGAAAAATTCTAAAAAAAAACTTTTTCAAAAATATTTTTCTTTTCTTTGTTTAATTTTTGTGTTCTTGGTTTGAATCTTTGAGTCTTTAATTTTTATATTTATTTTTTTCTCTATTTTTTTAAAAAAATCCTAAAAAGTTTTTCAAAGGTTTTAAATTTCTAGCTCAATTGGTTACAGCATTGGCTTATGTTCTTGGTAACTGTTGTTCCTTTGAGTCCTGCTTTCAAAAATTTTTCAAAAACAATTTTTCTTTGTTTAAATCTTGTTTTAAGTTTTTAGTTTAGTGTTTTCTTGTTTATTTTCTTGTGATTTTCGAAAATTTGTGTTAAGTTTTCTAAAAATTTTAAGTTTGGTGTCCTATTTTTTATGTTCTTGAGTTCTTTGAGTCTTTAAATTTTGTTCTTTGTGTTCTTGTGTTTCTTCAAAGTGTTCTTGAGTCTTGTATGTGTTTAGATCTTAAAATTTCTAAGCTTGGTGTCCCTTTGTGTTTTCCTCCAAAATTTTCGGAAAACAAGGGTGCTAGATCTAAAAATTTTAAGTCTTGTATCTTTTTTGTATTTTTCTCTTTCATCATAAAATTTAAAAAATAAAAAATATCTTTTCTAACTAATTTCTAACCAATATTTTCGAATATTAACTTAAAAATTCTGATTTCAATTTTAAAATTTTATCTTATCATATCTTAGTTGTCAAGTTTTCAAAAAATAATTCTTTTCAAAAATAAAAATCATATCTTTTTCAAAATTCAAAAATCTTATCTTTTCTTTTTCAAATTTCAATTTACAAAATCATATCTTTTTCAAAATCAAATTTTAAAATCTTATCTTTTTAGTTTCTTATCTTATCTTTTCTAACTTCCAATTTTAAAATTCAATCTTTTTCAAAATATTTTAAATTTCTATCTTATCATTTTCTAATTTCAAATTTTAATTTCAAATCTTTTCTTATCTTCCCTTTTATTTTTATTTTAATTAAAAATCTTTTCTTAATTAATATCTTATCTCGATCTCCTCTCTCTTATTTTTCAAAACCTCCTAACTAACTCATATCTTCCTTAATTTTCAAAAAATATCTCTTTCTTCTCTTTCTTCTTTTTCAAAACTACCCAACTAACTCTCCTCTACCTTAATTTTCGAAAATACTTCTCCTTCTTCTCTCTCTTTTTTTTTGAAACCACCTAACTAACTCCCTTTTCTCTCAATTTTCGAAAATTAATTCTCCCCCTTTCTCTTCTATTTTTGAAAATTTAACATTTAAATTTTAAATCCTTTTTAAATTAATTGACTTATTTTCGAAAATTAATTAAATAAATAAATAAAAATAAAAATATTTTAATTCTTATTATACTTCTTTATTCTTATCACCTATTGTCACAGTATTCTTGTTCTCTTTCATCCTCCATCTTCACTTTTATAATCGTCTTCTATCTTCACATCTCACAAGGAGTCCTTTATTCTTTGACATAGATCTCCCATTTTTCTGCTCTCTTATTTTCTTTTTCTTGTTTATGTACACAGGAACACTGAAGTCACTATGGATCCAAAAGGGAATATTCAAATTAGGAGACCTCAAAATTCATATTTATTTAATATTCCTATTGAACCAAATGACTTTAAGGTCAACATGGACCAGATGATGCTATTACGACAAAAGTGCCAGTTTTATGGACACCCACAAGAAGACCCCAGTAAGTTCATCTCTGACTTCCTACAGTTCTGTGACACTGTAGAGGTCAATGGAGTGAGCTCTGAAGCCCCCAGACTACAACTCTTCCCATTTGCTCTGAATGCTCAAGAAAATGAATGGTGGTATATGAAACTCAGAGGAAATGTGAACGCCTGAGATGAGGTTGTTAACAATTTTTTGAACAAGTTCTCTCCTTCACAAAGACTAGCAAAGCTAGTGACAGATGTCTAGACCTTCAGACAGAAGGAGAGTGAGTCTCTCCGTGATGCTTGGGAGAGGTACAAGCTGATGTTCAGAAATTGTCCCCCCCATGTATTGTCTGGATGGGGCAAGATGATCATCTTCTATGAAGCTATCTCTGAGATGGCCAGAAAGACAATAGATCACTTTGCAGGTGGTTTTCTGGACCTTATAGAGACACATGAAGAGGCAGATGAGCTCATTAAGATAGCTGCCAATAACCAGCACTTATACTCCTATGAGGAGACCCCAGCTAGGATAGAAGTTCTAGACATGGAGACCTTAAAAGAAGGTGAGATAGTAGTCTTCACCAGGGAGGCTGAACCTTAGGAGCATGCTACTGAGGGACTTAAAGCAAGCAAGGACCAAGAGGATTCCGAGACTGCCATTGAGCATGCCCTTACAGAAGAGAAGGAACCTCAAGTTGATTCCTCTCAAGGCGTACAAGAGGAGTCTGTGGTGATCACAAAGCTCCCTATTGCAGAGATGAAAAAACCTCAAGAGCCACATTTTCTTGGCATGCAGAAAGAACTAGCTGATGAGCAGTTAGCTCATTCCCCAGTAACCCTTAAGGAACTACAAGTTAATATCTCCTTTACAGAGGTATTTGAAAAGAATGACCTAAAGAGAGATGAAATAGAGATACTTACTAAGAAGTAAAATATCCTAATTCAGCCTGAGCTGCCAAGGAAGATGTCAGATCCATAGAGCTTCCAGATTCTATGGACAACTGAAAAGATCATTTTTGACAAAGCCCTGTATGATCTTGGCTTAAGTTTAAATCTGATACCTTCCACTGAGGCAGAGGCCGAGTCTGGAGAGACTGGAAAGGCATTGAACGCCAGTGAAAAAGCTCTCACTGGGCATTCAACGCCCATATACCCAGGAAAGCTAGCGTTGAACGCCAACAAGGACACCCTTGCTAGGCGTCCAATGCCCAGAATGCTAGAGGGACTGGCGTTGAACGCCAATCAGGGTGGACAGCAAGAGCGTTCAACGCCCAATAAGCTGACAAAGCTGGCATTGAACGCCAGTGAGAGCACACCCCTTGAGAACTTAAAGCCTACTCAAGAACCCTCTATCTCAGAACCAAAGGAAACCGTAAAGATCAGTGAGGTTCCTTTGAATACACTTTTGCAGTGTATGAATTCTGATGACTACTCATCCTCAAGTAAGGATGAAGACACTAGGAAAGAGCAAGTTGCTCGGCACGTAGGAGCTCTCATGAAGCTGAATGCCAAACTTTTTGGTACAAAGCCTTTAGAGGAAGAACCTCCATTGCTTTCCAAAGACCTCAATATTTTGGTTCAGCAAGAGCTACCTCAGAAGCTTTCAGACCTTGGATGCTTTCTGATTCCTTGCACCATAGGCACCAAGACCTTTGAGAAGGCTCTGTGTGACCTAGGGTCAAGTATGGTAATGGAGAAGCTGGGAATCCAAAAGGGAACAAGGATTACCTTGCATAAGGAATGGATGATATTCAAGGTCCTTAACCCTCCATTACCCCCTGACAAGGGAGGCACTTACATAAAGGATTCAGCATCCACGCCTCCTCCTTGGATGGAACTAACTCAATCCCTCCTAAGACCAAATGTAAGTTTGATGTTAGATGTACACTATCCACAAAGGAGGAAAGCCTCAAAAGGAAGATACCTAGGGGCTGGAAATACAAGAATATCCCTACTGAGGGCTTTTCACCATGGAAGATGGTGGTATTCACTTATCCTATCATGGTATTCACCATGGAAGAGGAAAGTGACAAAAAGGGATACTAGCATACTGCTGTAAGCCCAACCCTACCTCAGGCAGTGAATGAAATCCTGTCTCTTGAGCGTATTACGCTATTCCATGAGAGCATAGGAAGGGAGCTCCCAGTAAGGAGTGGGGATTTATTCCTCTATGACTATTTTCCTCCTTGAAAGGAGTTGTCTGTCAAGCTAATGACATTAAAGAAGCGCTTGTTGGGAGGCAAACTAACCTTACTCAACCATGTTTATTTTCTTTTTGTTTTTTTTTTTCAGTTGTTAGAGTCATGATCATATGCACCAGTCAAGAGATGAAATTCACAGCAGTGAAAACAGAACACTCTGGAAAGAGTGTTAAAATTGAACGCCAGCTAGGGAGCAGCCCCTAGACGTTCAAACGCCAGTGCAGAGAAACGGGGAATTTGGATTCTCTAGTCTCTCAGGACCAACAGGTCCCACAGAAGCTCCACCTACCCCACCTTCTTCTTTTCTATTGATCATATTTGCTCGAGGACAAGCAAAAGTCTTAAGTTTGGTATTGCAAAAACTTTGCTTTGTGACTTCTACCACTCTTAAGAGCTTTGTGACTTCTACCATTCTTAAGTATAGAAGAAGAGGATGGAGCAAACTAGAGAGCATGCACATGAACCTGTGCAGCTGCTTCAACAAAGACAAAGGAGTGACATAGAAGAGATCAAGCACTACATTGGATCCTCAATGAGGAGCACTAGCCACCATTCGTTCAGGTGGATTCATTCTCTTTACACTCCTTTACTGTTATTTTTCTATTTTCTATCTGTTTATTTTCTGTTCTCTTGTTCTAGTTGCATGATCATTTGCATTGATGTCTTTAAGTTGTAAAATGTTCCATATATCTCTTACCTTGCTTAAATAAAAAAATTTATTGAAAAAAATTGAGAGATGCATGAATTTCAAGTCTAAAATAAGATTAGTTTAATTAGTTTGATGTGGTGTCATCTGCTTTTGATTTTTGAATGTATGAAATAAACAGTGCATATTTGAAGTTGAAATTTATGAATGTTGGCTCTTGAAAGAATAAGGAAAAAGGAAAAGTATAATTGGTGATCTGAAAAATCCATCAATTGATTCTTGAAGTAAGAAAAAGTAGCAAAAAGAAAAATAAAAAGCTTGCATGCGAAAAAAAAAAAGAAAAAAAAGAGCAAGCAGAAAGAGCCAATAGCCCTTAAAACCAAAAGGCAAGGGTAAAAGGACCCAAGGCTTTGAGCATCAATGGTTAGGAGGGCTCAAAGGAATAAAATCCTGGCCTAAGCGGCTAAACCATGCTGTCCCTAACCATGTGCTTGTGGTGTGAAGGTGTCAAGTGAAAAGCTTGAGACTGAGCGGTTAAAGTGGTGGTCCAAAGCAAAAAGAGTGTGCTTAAGAACTCTGGACACCTCTATCTGGGGACTCTAGTAAAGCTGAGTCACAATCTGAAAAGGTTTACCCAGCTAAAGTATCTGTGGCATGAATGTATCCGGTGGTAATACTGGAAAACATAGTGCTTAGAGCCACGGCCAAGACTCAGAAAGCTGTGTTCAAGAATCAAAACAAGCTTAACTAGGAGAGTCAATAATATCATCTGGATTCTAACTTCCTAAAGATGCCAACATCTCTGAGTTTCAATGGATAATGAGATGCCAAAACTATTCAGAAGCAAAAAGCTACTAAGTCCCGCTCATCTGATTTTAACTAAGCTTCGTTTGAAACTTAGAAATTTATTGTATCCTAATTTTCTTTTTTATCCTACTGTGTTTTTAGTTACTTGGGGAAAAGCAACGATTTAAGTTTGATGTTGTGATGAGCGGATATTTTATATGATTTTTTACATCACTTTCATATAGTTTTTAGTAGTTTTTATTTAGATTTTATTAAGTTTTCATAGGTCTTAGTGTTAAAATTATATTTTTGGATTCTACAATGAGTTTTTGTGTTTTTGGGCAATTTCAGGTATTTTCTGGATGAAATTGAGGAGCTGGAGCAAAAGTCTGATTCAGAGACAGAGAAATCACTGCAGATGCTGTCTGGATCTGACCTGCTTGCATTTGGAAGCGCTTTTATGAAGCTAAAGAAGTCCAAATGGACTGCTCTCAACGGGTATGGAAAGCTTACTTCCAGAGCTTTCCAGCAATATATAATAGTCCATACTTTGCTTCGGATAAGAAGGTCCGAAATTGGCATCCAACTCCAGCTTCCTTCCCCCTTCTAGGCGTCCAGCGCCCAAAGAGCAGAGCCTTGCGTCCAAAGGCCCAGAGAGGATCCCCAAGCTGGTGTTTGATGAGCGGATAATTTATACACTTTTTGGCACTATTTTTAGGTAGTTTTTAGTATGTTTTAGTTAGTTTTTATTATATTTTTATTAGTTTTTAAATAAAAATCACATTTCTGGACTTTACTATGAGTTTGTGTGTTTTTCTATGATTTCAGGTATTTTCTGGCTAAAATTGAGGGACCTGAGCAAAAATCTGATTCAGAGGCTGAAAAAGGACTGCAGATTCTGTTGGATTCTGACCTCCCTGCACTCGAAGTGGATTTTCTGGAGCTACAGAAGCCCAATTGGCGCACTCTCAATTGCGTTGGAAAGTAGACATCCTGGGCTTTCTAGCAATATTTAATAGTTCATACTTTGCTCGAGATTTGATGTCCCAAACCGGCGTTCCAAGTCAGCATAAAAATTTTAGCGTCAAAACGCCAGAACTAGCATTAAAGCTGGAGTTAATCGCCCAAACTGGCATAAAAGCTTGTGTTTAACTCCAAGAAAAGTCTCTACATGTGAAAGCTTCAATGCTCAGCCTAAGCACACACCAAGTGGGCCCGGAAGTGGATCTCTGCATTAATTACCTATTTCTGTAAACCCTAGGCTACTAGTTCTCTATAAATAGGACCTTTTGCTATTGTATTTTCATCTTTGATTAGCCTTATGCTATCTTAGACGCTTTTGGGAGGCTGGCCAATTGGCCATGCCTAGACCCTTTTGTTCTTATGTATTTTCAACGGTGGGGTTTCTACACACCATAGATTAAGGTGTTGCGCTCTGCTGTTCCTCATGAATTAATGCAAAGTACTATTGTTTTTCTATTCAACTCAAGTCTATTTTTTCTCCAAGATATTCATTCGCACTCAAGAACATGATGAATGTGATGATTATGTGACACTCATCACCATTCTCACCTATGAACGCCTGCCTGACAACCACTTCCATTCTACATGCAAACAAGCTTGAATGTATATCTCTTGGGTTTCTAATCTAATATTAGAACCTTTGTGGTAGAGGCTAGAACTATTGGCGGCCATTCCTGAGATTCGAAAAGTATAAACCTTGTCTGTGGTATTCTGAGTAGGGTCTGGGAAGGGATGACTGTGACGAGCTTCAAACTGGCGAGTGTTGGGCGTAGTGACAGACGCAAAAGGATCAATGGATCCTATTCCAACATGATCGAGAACCGACAGATGATTAGCCGTGCGGTGACAATCCATTTGGACCATTTTCACTGAGAGGACGGGAGGTAGCTATTGACAAAGGTGAAACCCAACATAAAGCTTGCCATGGAAAGGAGTATGAATGATTGGATGAAGGCAATAGGAAAGCAGAGGTTCAGAAGGAACAAAGCATCTTCATACGCTTATCTGAAATTCTCACCAATGAATTACATAAGTGTCTCTATCCTATTATATATTTTATACATCTTTTAATTATCAATTCTTCATAACCATTTGAATCCACCTGACTGAGATTTACAAGATGACCATAGCTTGCTTCAATCCGACAATCTCCGTGGGATCGACCCTTACTCACGTAAGGTTTATTACTTGGATGACCCAGTACACTTGCTGGTTAGTTGTGTGGAGTTGTGACAAAGAGTTGAGATTACAATTGTGCATACCAAGTTGTTGGCGCCATTGATGATCACAATTTCGTGCACTAAGTTTATGGCACCGTTGCCGGGGATTGTTCGGGTTTGGAAAACTGACGGTTCATCTTGTTGCTCAGATTAGATAAATTTTATTTTTATTTTCAGAGTTTTTAAGAATGAATTCTAGAGTTTCAGATGATGCTTTTATCATCACAGGAGCTAGTTGATTCCCATCAATTTGGCTGTTGTATGTAATGTCTTGCTGAAGCTTGGCTAGCCATGTCTAATCTTTTTAGACTGAAGTTTTAGACTAACATTGCTTGATTCCTAGAATTCCGATTAAAAATTTTGAGTTTAATTATTTTTCTCTTTTTCAAAATAATTTTCTAAAAATACAAAAAATTTTATAAAATCATAAAAACCAAAAATTTTGTGTTTCTTGTTTGAGTCTAGTGTCAAGTTTTAAGTTTGGTGTCAATTGCATATTTTGATTTTTTCTTCAAATTTTCGAAAAAATTCATGCATGTGTCTTCATTGATCTTCAAGTTGTTCTTGATGATTTTATTGGGTCTGATCTTTAAATTCTCTTGTTTTGTGTATTTTGTTGTTTCTCATATGCATTCTCAATTTGTTAGTATTTCTAATATGAAAATTTCTAAGTTTGGTGTCTTACATGCATTGTTTGTTTGATCTTAGTTTTCCATGATTAGTTGCATTTTGATTGTTTCTCATCATTAAAAATTCAAAAAATTATTTTCAAAACTATGTCTTTTCAAGTCAATAATACGGAGAATTGAAGATTCAGAACATACAGCAGATGAATCACAGAGAAAAAGCTGGGCGTTCAAAACACCCAGTGAGGAAGGAAAACTGGCGTTTAAACGCCAGCCAAGGTACCTGGCTGGGCGTTAAACGCCCAAAAGGGTAGCATTTTGGGCGTTAAACACTAGAATGGATACCATTCTGGGCGTTTAACGCCAGGATGGCACAAGAGGGAAGATTTTTGTTTTCAAAATCAAATCTTTTTCAAATAATATCTTATCAATCATATCTTTTGAAAATCAAATCCTTTCCATTTTTTTTACTATTTTCGAAAATCCTTGCTAACAATTAGTGATTTGATTCAAAAATTTCTTCCTTGTTAAGAAAGGTTCAATAATTGAATTTTAGAATCATATCTTTTAAATTTCTTGTTAGCCAAGACATTAATTTTAAAAATCAAATCTTTTTAATTGTTTGTCAATCATATCTTTTTAAAACCATATTTTCTCAATTATATCTTCTCAACCACATCTTTTTCAAAAATGATTTTCAATCATATCTTTTTGATTTCTAATTTCAAAATCTTTTTCAAAATCACTTAACTACTTTCTCAATCTTAATTTTCAAAAATCGTCAACCAATTTTTCAAAATTTCTTTTAATTAATTCAATTTTTTTTAAATTTAATTTCGAAAATTCTTCCTCCCTTTCTCACATTCTTCTATTTAATGGACTAACATTCTTCCTCAAGGTACAATTCGGACTCTCTCTCTCTCTATAAGTTCAAATTCTCTCCTTTCTACCTCCTCCTTCTATTCTTCTTTTCCTCTGACATCTCAAGGAATCTCTATACTGTGACATAGAGGATTCCATACTTTCTTCTTCTCTCTTTCATATGAGCAGGAGCAAGGACAAAGGCATTCTTGTTGAAGCTGATCCTGAACCTGAAAGGACCTTGAAGAGAAAGTTAAGAGAAGCTAAAGCACAACTCTCTGGAGAGGACCTAACAGAAATTTTCAAACAAGAAGAAGCCATGGCAGTCGAAAACAACAACAATGCTGATGAGCGGATAATTTATACGCTTTTTGCCATTATTTTTACATAGTTTTCGGTATAATTTAGTTAGTTTTTAGTATATTTTTATTAGTTTTTAATTAAAATTCACATTTCTGGACTTTACTATGAGTTTGTGTGTTTTTCTGTGATTTCAGGTATTTTCTGGCTGAAATTGAGGGACTTGAGCAAAAATCAGATTCAGAGGTTGAAGAAGGACTGCAGATGCTGTTGGATTCTGACCTACCTGCACTCAAAGTGAATTTTCTAGAGCTACAGAACTCCAAATGACGCGCTCTCAATTGCGTTGGAAGGTAGACATCCAGGGCTTTCCAGCAATATATAATAGTCTATACTTTACCTGAGTTTAGATGACGCAAACTGGCGTTCAACGCCAGTTCCATACTGCATTCTGGAGTTAAATGCCAGAAACAGGTTGCAAAGTGGAGTTAAACGACAGAAATAGGTTACAAACTGGCGTTCAACTCCAAGAGAAGCCTCTACACGTGTAAATCTCAATGCTCAGCCCAAGCACACACAAGTGGGCCCCAGAAGTGGATTTTTGCATCATTTACTCATTTCTGTAAACCCTAGTAACTAGTTTAGTATAAATAGGACTTTTTACTATTGTATTTACATCTTCGGATCAGATCTTTGATCAGTTTTATGCTATCTTAGACCTTTATGGGGGCTGGCCATTCGGCCATGCCTGGACCTTATCACTTATGTATTTTCAACGGTAGAGTTTCTACACTCCATAGATTAAGGTGTGGAGCTCTGCTGTTCCTCATGAATTAATGCAAAGTACTATTGTTTTCTATTCAATTCAAGCTTATTCCTTCTCTAAGATATCCATTCGCACCCAAGAACATGATGAATGTGATGATTATGTGACGCTCATCATCATTCTCAATTATGAACGCGTGCCTGACAAACACTTCCGTTCTACATGCAAACAAGCTAGAATGAGTATCTCTTAGATATCTAATACATGGAACCGAGTACGAGGTATTAGAATCTTTGTGGTATAAGTTAGAACCCATGGACGGCCATTCTTGAGATCCGGAAAGTCTAAACCTTGTCTGTGGTATTCCGAGTAGGATCTGGGAAGGGATGACTGTGACGAGCTTCAAACTCGCGAGTGCTGGGCGTAGTGACAGACGCAAAAGGATAGTAAATCCTATTCCAGTATGATCGAGAACCGACAAATGATTAGCCATGCAGTGACAGCGCATTGGATCATTTTCATAGAGAGGATGGGATGTAGCCATTGACAACGGTGATGCCCTACATAAAGCTTGCCATGGAAGGGAGTAGGAATGATTGGATGAAGACAGCAGGAAAGCAGAGGTTCAGAAGAACGAAAGCATCTCTATACGCTTATGTGAAATTCTCACCAATGAATTACATAAGTATCTCTATCCCAGTTTATATTTTATTTATGTTTTTATTATCAATTCACCATAACCATTTGAATCTGCCTGACTGAGATTTACAAGGTGACCATAGCTTGCTTCAGGCCGACAATCTCCGTGGGATCGACCCTTACTCACGAAAGGTTTATTACTTGGACGACCCAGTGCACTTGCTGGTTAGTTGTGCGAAGTTGTGATAAAGAGTTGAGATTACAATTATGCGTACCAAGTTGTTGGCACCATTGATGATCACAATTTTGTGCACCATGTTTTTGGCGCCGTTGCGGGGGATTGTTCGAGTTTGGACAATTGACGGTTCATCTTCTTGCTCAGATTAGGTAATTTTATTTTAATTTTAAGCTTTTTATTTCTTATTTTCGAAAAATACAAAAATTTTTTTCTTTTTAGTTTTTCTGAAATAATTTTCAAAAAATCCAAAAAAAAAAAATTTATAAAATCATAAAATCAAAAATATTTTTTTTGTGTTTCTTGTTTGAGTCTAGAGTCAAGTTTTAAATTTAGTGTCAATTGCATCTTTTTAATTTTCTAAAAAAATTATTTTCAAAAATTTCATGCATTGCATTCTTCATGATCTTCAAGTTGTTCTTGGGCAGTCTTCTTGTTTGATCTTCATATTTTCTTGTTTTGTGTCTTTTCTTGTTTTTCATATGCATTCTTGAAACATTAATGTCTAAAGAATAAAAATTTTTAAGTTTGGTGTCTCGCATATTTTCTTTTCTTGAAAATTTTTCAAAAATTAGTTCTTGGTGTTCATCTTGACATTCAAAGTATTCTTGGTGTTCATCTTTTCATTCAAAGTGTTCTTGCATATTTTTCTTGTTTTGATTCATAATTTTCATGTTTGGAGTCTTTTTGATGTTTTTCTCTTTCATCATTAAAAATTCAAAAATCAAAAAAATATCTTTCCCTTTTTCTTCTCATCAAATTTTTGAAAATTTGAGTTGACTTTTTCAAAACTTTTTAAAATTTAGTTGTTTCTTATGAGTCAAATCAAATTTTCAATTTAAAAATTCTATCTTTTTCAAAAATCAAATATTTTTCATTTTTTCTTTCATATTTTCGAAAATTTCAAACTAATTTTCAAAAATATTTTTCTTATCTTGTTCATAATTTCAAAATCTTTACTAACAATTAATGTGATTGATTCAAAAATTTTTAAGTTTGTTACTTGCCTATTAAGAAAGGTTCAATCTTTAAATTTCAAATTATATCTTTTTAGTTTCTTGTTAGTCAAGTAATCAACTTTAATTTTCAAAATCAAATCTTTTTAAATTTCTTTTTCAAATCTTTCTCAAACTAATCCTATCTTTTTGTTTCAATCATATCTTTTTCAAAACTACCTAACTAATTCTCTCTCTAATTTTCGAAAATCACCTTCCTCTTTTTCATAATTCCTTTTTAAATTAACTAATTGTTTTAAACTTTAATTAAATTTAATTTCATTTTTCTTTTTTTATTTTTGAATTTTAACTTTAATTTTAAATTAAAAACAAAAATATTTTTCTTTTTTTTCAATTATTTTCGAAAAATTCTTCTCTCTCACCTCCTTCTAATTATTTATTTATCTACTAACACTCCTCTTCATCTAAGAATTCGAACCTACTCCTCACCCTTGTGTTTGGATTCTCCATCTTCTATTCATATCTTTTTCTACTCACATAAAGGAATCTCTATACTGTGACATAGAGGATTCCATATTTTCTTTTCTGTTTTCTTCTTTTTCATATGAGTAGGAACAAGGATAAGAACATTCTTGTTGAAGCTGATCCTGAACCTGAAAGGACTCTGAAGAGGAAGCTAAGGGAAGCTAAAGCACAACTCTCTGGAGAAAATCTGACAGAAAATTTCGAAAAAGAAGGAGACATGGCTAAAAATAATAACAATGCAAGGAAGATGCTTGGTGACTTTACTGTACCAAATTCCAATTTACATGGAAGAAGCATCTCAATCCCTGCCATTGGAGCAAACAACTTTGAGCTTAAACCTCAATTAGTTTCTCTGATGCAACAGAATTGCAAGTTTCATGGACTTCCATCAGAAGATCCTTTTCAGTTCTTAACTGAATTCTTGCAGACCTGTGATACTGTTAAGACCAATAGGGTTGATCCTGAGGTCTACAGGCTTATGCTTTTCCCGTTTGTTGTAAGAGACAGAGCTAGAGTGTGGTTGGACTCTCAACCTAAAGATAGCCTGAACTCTTGGGATAAGCTGGTCACAGCTTTCTTAGCCAAGTTCTTTCCTCCTCAAAAGCTTAGCAAGCTTAGAGTAGATGTTCAGACCTTTAGACAAAAGGAAGGTGAATCCCTCTATGAAGCTTAGGATAGATACAAGGAACTGACCAAAAAGTGTCCTTCTGATATGCTTTCAGAATGGACCATCCTGGATATATTCTATGATGGTCTGTCTGAATTATCAAAGATGTCATTGGACCATTCTGCAGGTGGATCCATTCACCTTAAGAAAATGCCTACAGAAGCTCAAGAACTCATTGACATGGTTGCAAATAACCAGTTCATGTACACTTCTGAAAGGAATCCTGTGAGTAATGGGACGCCTATGAGGAAGGGAGTTCTTGAAATTGATACTTTGAATGCCATATTGGCTCAGAATAAAATATTGACTCAGCAAGTCAATATGATCTCTCAGAGTCTGAATGGATTGAAGGAATCATCCAACAATACTAAAGAGGCCTCTTCTGAAGAAGAAGCTTATGATCCTGAGAACCCTGCAATAGCAGAGGTGAATTACATGGGTGAACCCTATGGAAACACCTATAATCCCTCATGGAGAAATCATCCAAATTTCTCATGGAAGGATCAACAAAAGCCTCAACAAGGTTTTAACAATGGTGGAAGAAACAGGTTCAGCAATAGCAAGCCTTTTCCATCATCCACTCAGCAACAGACAGAAAATTCTGAGCAGAATCCATCTAGCTTAGCAAATATTGTCTCTGATCTATCTAAGGCCACTTTAAGTTTCATGAATGAAACAAGGTCCTCCATTAGAAATTTGGAGGCACAAGTGGGCTAGCTGAGTAAAAGAGTCCCTGAAACCCCTCCTAGTACTCTCCCAAGAAATACAGAAGAGAATCCAAAAAGGGAGTGCAAGGCCATTAATTTGACCATCATGGCCGAACCTACAAGAGAGGGAGAGGACGTGAATCCCAGTGAGGAAGACCTCCTGGGACGTCCAGTGACCAATAAGGAGTTCCTCAATGAGGAACTAAAGGAATCTGAGGCTCACCTAGAGACCATAGAGATTCCATTAAACCTTCTTCTGCCCTTCATGAGCTCTGATGAGTATTCTTCTTCTAAAGAGAATGAAGATGTCACTGAAGAGCAAGTTGCCAAGTACCTTGGTGCAATCATGAAGCTGAATGCCAAATTATTTGGTAATGAGACTTGGGAAGATGAACTTCCCTTGCTCATCAATGAACTGTGTGATCTGGATCAACTAACATTACCTCAGAAGAAACAGGATCCTGGAAAGTTCTTAATACCTTATACCATAGGCACCATGGCCTTTAAGAAGGCTCTATGTGACCTTGGGTCAGGGATAAACCTCATGCCACTCTCTGTAATGGAGAAACTGGGAATCTTTGAGGTGCAAGCTGCCAGAATCTCATTAGAGATGGCAGATAACTCAAGAAAACAGGCTTATGGACAAGTAGAGGACGTGCTAGTAAAGGTTAAAGGCATTTACATCCCTGCTGATTTCATAATCCTAGACACTGGGAAGGATGAGGATGAATCCATCATCCTTGGAAGACCCTTCCTAGCCACATCAAGTGCTGTGATTGATGTGGACAGAGGAGAATTGATCCTTTAACTGAATGAGGACAACCTTGTGTTTAAAACTCAAGGATCTCCTTCTGTAACCATGGAGAGGAAGCATGAAAAGCTTCTCTCACTGCAGAGTCAACCAAAGCCCCCAAAGTCAAACTCTAAGTTTTGTGTTGGGAGGCCACAACCAAACTCTAAGTTTGGTGTTGAACCCCCACATTCAAACTATAAGTTTGGTGTTGGGAGGTTCCAACAATGCTCTAAACATCTGTGAGGCTCCATGAGAGCTCACTGTTAAGCTATTGACATTAAAGAAGCACTTGTTGGGAGGCAACCCAATGTTATCTAATTATATTTATTTATTTTATATTGTTATTTCGTGTTTTATTAGGTTGGTGATCATGTGGAGTCATAAAAACTACTGAAAAATCAAAAACAAAATGAAAAATAGCATTAAAAATAGCACACCCTGGAGGAGAGGCATGCTGGTGTTAAACGCCAGAAACAAGCATTTGTCTGGCGTTTAACGCCAGAAACAAGCACCAAGCTGGCGTTTAACGCCAGAACCAAGCATCTACCTGGCGTTAAACGCCAGAAACAAGCTGGATTTGGGCATTTAACGCCAGGATTGCACAGCAAGGGCATTTTACACGCCTAATTGGGGCAGGGATGTTAAGTCCTTGACCCCACTTGATCTGTGGACCCCACAGGATCCCCTCAGGATCTGTGGACCCCACATGATCCCCACTTTTTCTTCTCTCCTATTCACACCCTTTCATAACTATCTTCCCCAAATACCCTTCACCAATTAACTCAATCACTCTTCTCCATCACCTATTCACCACTCACATCCATCCTTTCTTCCCCAAAAACCCCACCTACCTTCAAATTCAAACTAATTTCCCTTCCAAACCCAACCCTAATGGCCAAAACTTCACACTCCCCCTCCTATATAAATCCCTCATTCCTTCTTCATTTTCACACAACACAACCCTAACTTCTCACCTTGGTCGAAAATACCTCACCCTCCATCTCCTCCATTTTCTTCTTCTTCTACTACTTTCTTTCTTCTTTTGCTCAGGGATGAGCAAAAATTTTAAGTTTGGTGTGGTAAAAGCATAGCTTTTTATTTTTCCATAACCATTTATGGCACCTAAGACCAGAAAAACCTCTAGAAAGAGGAAAGGGAAGGCGATTACTTCTACCTCTGAGTCATGGGAGATGGAGAGATTCATCTCAAAGGTCTATCAAGACCACTTCTATGAAGTTGTGGCCAAGAAGAAAGTGATCCCTGAGGTTCCTTTCAAGCTCAAGAAGAATGAGTATCCAGAGACCCGACTTGAAATCCAAAGAAGAGGTTGGGAAGTTTTCACCAACCCCATTCAACAAGTCGGGATCCTAATGGTTCAAGAGTTCTATGCAAACGCATGGATCACTAGGAACCATGATCAAAGTGTGAACCCGAATCCAAAGCATTGGCTCACCATGGTTCGGGGGAAATACTTAGATTTCAGTTCGGAAAATGTAAGGCTGGCGTTCAACTTGCCAATGATGGAAGAGAACGCACGCCCCTACACAAGAAGGGTCAACTTTGATCAAAGGTTGGACCAAGTCCTCATAGACATATGTGAGGAAGGAGCTCAATGGAAAATAGACTCAAGAGACAAGCCGGTTCAATTAAGAAGGCACGACCTCAAACCAGTGGCTAGGGGATGACTAGAGTTCAATCAACGCTCAATCATTCCTACTAGTAACCGGTCTGAAGTTACTATAGGCCCGGGCCATCATGATCCATAGTATCATGATTGGAGAAGAGGTGGAAGTTCATGAGATTATACCTCAAGAACTTTACAAGGTGGCTGACAAGTCCTCCACTTGGGCAAGGTTAGCCTTTCCTCACCTCATTTGCCACCTCTGCAATTCGGCTGGAACTGACATAGAGGGAGACATCCTCATTGAAGAAGACAAGCCCATCACTAAGAAAAGGATGGAGCAAATAAGACATCATGGACCTCAACATGAGCATGAGGAAATTCCTCACCATGAAATTCCTGAGATGCCTCAGGGGATGCACTTTCCTCCACAAAACTATTGGGAGCAAATCAACACCTCCCTAGGAGAATTAAGTTCCAATATGGGACAACTAAGGGTGGAGCACCAAGAGCATTCCATCATCCTCCATGAAATTAGAGAAGATCAAAGAGCTATGAAGGAGGAGCAAGAAAGACAAGGAAGAGACATAGAGGAGCTCAAAAGCACCATTAGTTCTTCAAGAAGAGGAAGACGCCACCCTCACTAAGGTGGACTCATTCCTTAATCTCCTTGTCTATTTATTTTCTGTTTTTTGATTTTTGAGCTTTATGTTTATTTATATGTGTCTTATTACATGATCATTAGTGTCTAAGGGTCTATGCCTTAAAGTTATGAATATGAATTTATCACCTCTCTTGAATGAAAAATGTTTTAATTACAAAAGAACAAGAAGTATATGGTTTCAAATTCATCCTTGAAACTAGTTTAATTATTTTGATATGGTGGCAACACTTTTTGTTTTCTGAATGAATGCTTGAACAGTGCATATGTCTTTTGAAGTTGTTGTTTATGAATGTTAAATATGTTGGCTCTTGAAAGAATGATGAAAAGGAGAAATGTTATCTGATAATCTGAAAAATCATAAAAATGATTCTTGAAGCAAGAAAAAGCAGTGAATACAAAAGCTTGCAGAAAAAAAAAAAAAGAAAAAGCAAGAAGAAAAAGCCAAAAGCTCTTTAAACCAAAAGGCAAGAGCAAAAAGCCAATAGCCCTTAAAACCAAAAGGCAAGGGTAATAAAAAGGATCCAAGGCTTTGAGCATCAGTGGATAGGAGGGCCTAAAGGAATAATATCCAGGCCTAAGCGGCTAAACCAAGCTGTCCCTTACCATGTGCTTGTGGCGTGAAGGTGTCAAGTGAAAACTTGAGATTGAGCGGTTAAAGTCAAGGTCCAAAGCAAAAACAGAGTGTGCTTAAGAACCCTGGACACCTCTAATTGGGAACTTTAGCAAAGCTGAGTCACAATCTGAAAAGGTTCACCCAGTTATGTGTCTGTGGCATTTATGTATCCGGTGGTAATACTGGAAAACAAAGTGCTTAGGGCCACGGCCAAGACTCATAAAGTAGCTGTGTTCAAGAATCAACATATTGAACTAGGAGAATCAATAACACTATCTGAATTCTAAGTTCCTATAGATGCCAATCATTCTGAACTTCAATGGATAAAGTGAGATGCCAAAACTATTCAAGAGGCAAAAAGCTACAAGTCCTGCTCATCTGATTGGAGCTAAGTTTCATTGATATTTTAGAATTTATAGTATATTCTCTTCTTTTTATCCTATTTGATTTTCAGTTGCTTGGGGACGAGCAATAATTTAAGTTTGGTGTTGTGATGAGCGGATAATTTATACGCTTTTTGGCATTGTTTTTACATAGTTTTCAGTATAATTTAGTTAGTTTTTAGTATATTTTTATTAGTTTTTAATTAAAATTCACATTTCTAGACTTTACTATGAGTTTGTGTGTTTTTCTGTGATTTCAGGTATTTTCTGGCTGAAATTGAGGGACTTGAGCAAAAAATTCAGAGGTTGAAGAAGGACTGCAGATGCTGTTGGATTCTGACCTCCCTGCACTCGAAGTGGATTTTCTGCAGCAATATATAATAGTCCATACTTTGCCCGAGTTTAAACGACGCAAACTGGCATTCAACGCCAGTTCCATGCTGCATTCTGGAGTTAAACGCCAGAAACAGGTTGCAAAGTGGAGTTAAACGCTAGAAACAGGTTACAAACTGGTGTTCAACTCCAAGAGAAGCCTCTACACATGTAAAGCTCAATGCTCAGCCTAAGCACACACCAAGTGGGCCCCAGAAGTGGATTTCTGCATCATTTACTCATTTATGTAAACCCTAGTAATTAGTTTAGTATAAATAGGACTTTTTACTATTGTATTTACATCTTTGGATCAGATCTTTGATCAGTTTTATGCTATCTTAGACCTTTATGGGGGCTAGCCATTCGGCCATGCCTGGACCTTATCACTTATGTATTTTCAACGGTAGAGTTTCTACACTCCATAGATTAAGGTGTGGAGCTCTGCTGTTCCTCATGAATTAATGCAAAGTACTATTGTTTTTCTATTCAATTCAAGCTTATTCCTTCTCTAAGATATCAATTCGCACCCAAGAACATGATGAATGTGATGATTATGTGACGCTCATCATCATTCTCAATTATGAATGCGTGCCTGACAAACACTTCCGTTCTACATGCAAACAAGCTAGAATGAGTATCTCTTAGATATCTAATACAGGGGACCGAGTCCGAGATATTAGAATCTTCGTGGTATAAGTTAGAACCCATGGACGACCATTCTTGAGATTCGGAAAGTCTAAACCTTGTCTGTGGTATTCCGAGTAGGATCTGGGAAGGGATGGCTGTGACGAGCTTCAAACTCGCGAGTGCTGGGCGTAGTGACAGACGCAAAAGGATAGTAAATCCTATTCCAGTATGATCGAAAATCGACAGATGATTTGCCATGCAGTGACAGCGCATTGGACCATTTTCACATAGAGGATGGGATGTAGCCATTGACAACGGTGATGCCCTACATAAAGCTTGCCATGGAAGGGAGTAGGAATGATTGGATGAAGACAGCAGGAAAGCAGAGGTTCAGAGGAATGAAAGCATCTCTATACGCTTATGTGAAATTCTCACCAATGTATTACATAAGTATCTCTATCCCAGTTTATATTTTATTTATGTTTTTATTATCAATTCACCATAACCATTTAAATCCGCCTGACTGAGATTTACAAGGTGACCATAGCTTACTTCAGGCCGACAATCTCTGTGGGATCGACCCTTACTCACGTAAGGTTTATTACTTGGACGACCCAGTGCACTTTCTGGTTAGTTGTGCAAAGTTGTGATAAAGAGTTGAGATTACAATTGTGCGTACCAAGTTGTTGGCGCCATTGATGATCACAATTTCGTGCACCAAATGCCAACAATGCAAGGAAGGTGCTTGGTGACTTTACTGCACCTACTCCCGACTTCTATGGAAGAAGCATCTCAATTCCTGCCATTGGAGCAAACAACTTTGAGCTCAAGCCTCAATTAGTTTCTCTGATGCAACAAAATTACAAGTTTCATGGGCTTCCATTGGAAGATCCTCATCAATTCTTAGCTGAATTCTTGCAAATCTGTGACACTGTCAAGACCAATGGGGTTGATCCCGAGGTCTACAGGCTTATGCTTTTTCCCTTTGCTGTAAGAGATAGAGCTAGAGTCTGGTTGGATTCATAACCTAAGGAAAGCCTGAACTCTTGGAAAAAGCTGGTCAGTGCCTTTCTGGCCAAATTCTTTCCACCTCAAAAATTGAGTAAGCTTAGAGTGGAAGTCCAGACCTTCAGACAGAAGGAAGGTGAATCCCTCTATAAAGCTTGGGAAAGATACAAGCAATTAATCAGAAGGTGTCCTTCTGACATACTTTCTGAATGGAGCATCATAGGTATCTTCTATGATGGTCTGTCAGAACTGTCCAAGATGTCATTGGACAGCTCTGTTGGAGGATCCCTTTATCTGAAGAAGACACCTGCAGAAGCTCAGGAAATCATTGAGATGGTTGCAAATAACCAATTCATGTACACTTCTGAAGGGAACCCTGTGAATAATAGGACAAATCAGAAGAAAGGAGTTCTTGAGATTGATACTCTGAATGCCATATTGACTCAGAATAAAATATTGACTCAGCAAGTCAATATGATCTCTTAGAGTCTGTTTGGCATGCAAGCAGCAACAGGCAGTACCAAAGAAGCTTCATCCGCAGAAGAAGCTTATGATCCTAAGAACCCAGCAATGGAAGAGGTGACTTACATGGGAGAACCCTATGGAAACACCTATAATCCTTCATGGAGAAATCATCCAAATCTCTCATGAAAGGACCAACAGAGGCCCCAAGAAGGCTTCAACAACAGTAATGGTGGAAGAAATAGGTTTAGCAATAGCAAGCCTTTTCCATCATCTTCTCAGCAACAGACAGAGAATTCTAAGCAGAGCCAATCTGACTTAGCAACCATAATCTCTGATCTAACTAAAACCACTCAAAGTTTCATGACTGAAACAAGGTCATCCATTTGAAATTTGGAGGCACAAGTGGGTCAGTTGAGTAAGAGAATTACTGAAACTCCTCCTAGTACTCTCCCAAGCAATACAGAAGAAAACCCAAAGAGAGAATGCAAGGCCATAAACACGTCCCACATGGCCGAATGCATAGAGGAGGGAAAGGCAGTGATTTCCACTGAGGAAGACCTCAATGGACGTCCACTGGCCTCCAAGGAGTTCCCTAATGAGGAACCATGGGAATCTGAGGCTCATACAGAGACCATAGAGGTTCCATTGAATTTACTTCTGCCATTCATGAACTCTGATGAGTATTCTTTCTCTGAAGAGGATAAAGATGTTACTGAAGAGCAAGTTGCTAAGTACCTTGGAGCAATCATGAAGCTAAATGCCAAGTTATTTGGTAATGAGACTTGGGAGGATGAACCCCCCTTTCTCACCAAAGAACTGGATGACTTGACTAGGCAGAGATTACCTCAGAAGAGACAGGATCCTGGAAAGTTCTCAATACCTTGTACCATAGGCACCATGACCTTTGAGAAGGCTTTGTGTGACCTGGGGTCAAGTATAAACCTCATGTCTCTCTCTGTTATGGAGAAGCTAGGGATCCGTGAGGTACAAGCTGCAAGAATCTCACTAGAGATGGCAGACAATTCAAGGAAACAGGCTTATGGACTTGTAGAGGATGTCTTGGTAAAGGTTGAAGGCCACTACATCCCTGCTGATTTCATAATCTTAGTCACTGCGAAGTGTTTGGATGAATCCATCATCCTTGGCAGACCCTTCCTAGCCACAGCAAAAGCTGTGATTGATGTTGACAGAGGAGAATTGATCCTTCAAGTGAATAAGGACTCCCTTGTGTTTAAAGCTTAAGGATCTCCCTCTGTAGTCATGGAGAGGAAGCATAAAAAGCTTCTCTCAATGCAGAGTCAAATAGAGCCCCCACATTCAAACTCTAAGTTTGGTGTTGGGAGGCCATCATCATGCTCTGAGTATCTGTGAGGCTCCATGAGAGCCCACTGTCAAGCTATTGACATTAAAAAAGCGCTTGTTGGGAGGCAACTGATAAACCACTATTTTATGGTTTATATTGTGTTTAATTGTGTGGTTTTATCAAATCTTTACCCACTTATTCATATGATTAGCATGCATTTATAATTCCTTCCTAAAAATACTTCATGGTTGAAAACTTGCTTCCTAGAGACTTTTAATTATGTATTTTAATTCTCCTTTATTCCATTCGATGCGGTGATCTGTGTGTTAAGTGTTTCAGGCTTTATAGGTCATGAATGACTTGGAGATTAGAAAGGAAGCTTGCAAAAATGGAAGGAACACAAGAAATTGAGGAGATGACCAGCGAGAAATGACGCGGACGAATGGCTTACGCGACCGCGTGACATAGAGGAACCTGCAGTGACGCGGACGCATGCCTCACGCGACCGCGCGTATTGGAAACTGCACAAGTGACGCGAAGGCGTGGACGACGCGCACGTGTGGCAAGGCAAAATGCTGGATGACGCGAACGCCTGGATGATGCGATCACGTGATGTGCGCGATCTGCAGAATCTACAGAATTCGCTGGGGGCAATTTTGGGTGCTGTTTTGACCCAGTTTTCGGCCTAGAAAAGCAGAATAGAGCCAAGGAACATGCAGAGACGAAAGAACAACATTTATTCCGCATAATTTTAGTTTTAGATCTGATTTTACTCCTCCTCTAGGTTTTCTCTCTACACATTCATAGTTCTTAGTATTTTGATTTCATTGCTTTTTGGATTGGGATATTGAGAAGAGTTATTACTTCCGTCAAGACTTCATCACTCTAGTTTGTTTCCTTACTTGTCACTTACTCTTTTATATCCTTTATTTACTCAGAATTATTATTGGATTATTTTTAGAATTTATTAATACAAGAACTATTTCTTATTTTATTTTTAATTGATCCTTTGGATTATTACTTATCATGTCTTTCAATATTACCTTTTCTTATTTCATGGATTTTACAAACATAATGAGCGAGTAGTTCCATAACTTGATTGGGAGTTGATTGACAGGAAGACCTTGAGTTGGATGCTCAAGAGTGAAATTATAATTGGGATTCGCGTTGGGTCGCCATCTAATCACTGACACTAATCCTTCCCAAGGGAGAGGATTAGAACTTGTGAATAGAAACTGACTTCTAACTTGCTTGACTTTCCTTTATCCGGTAAAGGATAACTGAGCAGACAACCTTCAATTATTAATTGATCTTGAGAGAACTCCATCAAGGATAGGGCTTCCAACTAATCCACTCCCAGTCAAGGTTTTTTTATTTAAATTACATAAATTTTCTGATTTAATTTCCTGTTTATCAACTCAAACAATTTCTTGGAAAACATCTGATTAATAAAATAGCACATCTTTCTGCAACTCGTTGGGAGACGACCTGGGATTCATACTCCCAGTATTTTAATTTCTATTTTGTGACAACCCTTCTAAATTGATAAGTGGATTTTTAGATGGTTAAGAACTGTACTTGCAACGTATCTCATATAACAAATTCTTAACTCGCCAATTTCCGCCACGTCAATTTTTGGCGCCGTTGCCGGGGAGTTGCAATAGAGTGCTAAGTTATTGATTGGAATTTATTTATTTGCATTTTATTTTATTTTTGTTACTATGAGCTGCATGTTTCTTTCGTTAAATGACGTGTTCACTTCCTGATCCAAGCTTGCCAGTATTTGATCCTGAGATTGAAAGAACTATTTCACGTATAAGGCAAGCTCGGCGTCGGTTAGTCCTCTCTGAGGGCGGGTCTGAAACGTCACTTGAGGAAGAAACAAGCCCCCGTTCTACTGATTCGGTTGATTCACGTGCAGGTGACATGGCAGAACCTAGGAGAGTTACTATCCAGGAGGCTGGAGCCCCTGATTTCACAATGCAACCGTTTCAAGCGCATCTCCCAGCAGTGGCCACAAATTTTGAAATAAAGACTGCACTGCTCAACTTGATGCCTAAGTTTCATGGCTTACCTGCTCAAGAGCCTAACAAGCACCTGAGGGACTTCCAAGCAGCCTGTTCCACTGTCAGGCGCGATGGTGCAGATGAAACTTCTATTTTGTTAAAAGCTTTTCCATTCTCTCTTGAGGGAAAGGCGAGAGAGTGGTACTACACTCAACCAGCAGCAACTATTTCTGACTGGGATACGCTTAGAAGAGAATTTTTGGAAAAATTCTTTCCAGCTGAAGTTACTGATAAACTAAGGAAAGACATTTCCATGATTGCTCAGGACGAATCCGAGACTCTCTATGAATACTGGGAGCGCTTCAACAACCTTCTGGAAGCATGCCCCCACCATATGATTGACAAGATAGTGTTGTTCGGCTACGTCACACAGGGCATGAGGCCCCAAGATAAGACCACATTGAAAAGTGCTAGCAATGGGTCTATGGAAAAGTACAAGACCACTGATGAGGCACGGCAATTGATCAGTGACTTAGCTGAATCTACTAGGAATCACAAGCAGAAACAAAACCGGTCAAAAGTTGTTGTAGAAGTATCCTCTAGCAGAGAGACTGCTGCTCTAACTCAGAGTATCTGTGAAATGACCAACTTACTGAAGCAGATGCAGTTGAGTCAACAACAAGCTCAGCAAGCTCAGCCCTCTCCACCACAGCAAAGCCAACAGTTGGTTCCACAGAGAGTGTGCGGGATCTGTGTTGATTATAGCCATTATACTGATGAATATCCGGAGCTCCAGTAGGAAGACAACACTGTGGCAGCCACTCATAACTTCTATGACCGCCCCAATCAAGGATACAATCAAGGTGGTAGTTACAACCATGGATAGCAGGACAATTCTAACCAGGGTTGGAGAGATAATTCTAACCAGAATTGGAAGGACAACAATAACAGAGGAGGCAGAGACAATCAGGGAAATCAGAGGTGGAATAATAACAACAACAGGCAGCAGAATCAGCCTTACAGAGTACCTCACCTGAGGCAATTCCAAGGACCACAGCACAACCAACAGCAGACCTCTCAGATCACTTATCCCTCTTCATCTTCTAATGATGAATTACTACAATCTATTGATCGGAGACAGCAGGCCATGGAAAACAACCTTATTTCTACTTTAAATGGTCTGAACTCTACCTTACAAGCTCTCGTATCACAGATTGGATCACTAAATAATTCCAACAACCAGCCTTTGAGCTCCAGCGGAATCCCCTCTTAACCATTGCCCAATCCAAAGGGTGGCATCAATGCCATCACCCTAAGGTCCAGAACCACACTGCCAGAGAGGAATCAGGAGGAGCCAATTCCATCAGAACACGCCTCAGCTAAAGAGGTGGTAGAAGTAGAGGATGCTGAAGAGGAAGAGGAGATACAAGACATGGGCAAAGAAGTAGACGCTCAACCACAGAAGGAAGCACCAAAGGAGGCAGACCCTGCAGGAAATGCCCTCCCTATTCCATTTTCACAAATTGCAAGGAAACCCAGGAAGCAGATGGAACTTGATCCCAAAATGGTAGAAATATTCAAAAAGGTTGAGGTAACTATTCCCCTTTTTGATGTTATTCAGCAGGTACCTAAATACGCAAAGTTTCTAAAAGATGTATGCATAAAGACAAAATTAATGAATTAGAAACTATTCCTTTAGGTAGTTCTATATCTGCTTTAATGGGAGGTATACCTGAGAAATGTAGTGATCCAGGTCCATGTATGGTTAATTGTACTATTGGTGGTGTGATATTTTCTGATTGCATGTGTGATCTAGGAGCATGTGTTAGTATAATGCCTTTGTCTATATATGATACTTTGAGGCTCCCTCCCTTAAAAAGGTCGGCAGCTCATTTTGTGTTAGCAGATAAAAGCATAATTATAGTGGTTGGAATTGCTGAAGACGTATTAATGAGCATTAAGGGGCTCACATTTCCCATTGACTTCTATATCCTGGAAATGCCCCCTAATGACTCAGGAAAGCCATCATCCATCCTGCTTGGAAGACCATTCCTAAAGACTTCAAAGTTCAAGCTGGACGCATTTTCCGGAACTAATTTCTTTGAAATAGATGGCAGAATAGTGAAATTCAGTTTTAATGGAGCTATGGAGCACCCTCTGGATGACCTTTCTATCTCCCAGTGTGACATCATAGACGAAACCGTGGCTGAAGTTCACCAGGAGAAGTTAGAAGAGAAGTACACAAGACAAGGTCCAAGTGTGGGGACACTTTCAGAGGATAATGAAGGTCCTTTGCCACTATCACCAGCCCCAGATAATCCAGAGCTTGACCATGAGTAGAAATTAGAATTAAAGCCCTTCCCTCCACACCTCAAGTATGCTTACCTTGAGGACAAGCAGAAGTTTCCAGTTATTATTGCAAGGAAACTCACTTCCCAACAAGAAGAACAACTACTCAGTGTATTGAGGAAACACAAAAGAGCAATTGGATGGAGCTTGGCAGACATAGAAGGCATCAACCCTCAAGTTTGTGAGCACAGAATATTTTTAGAAGAGGGAGCTAGGCCTGTTCGTCAACCCCAGAAAAGACTGAATCCCACCATCTTGGAGGTTGTCAAAAAGGAAGTGACCATACTACTTGAGGCGGATATCATCTACCCCATCTCAGACAGTGAATGGATAAGCCCAGTACAAGTGGTACCCAAGAAGTCTGGAGTCACTACAGTGAAGAATGAGCATGGAGAGCTCATAGCAACCAGAGTACAGAACGCCTGGAGAGTCTGCATTGATTACAGGCGCCTCAACCAGGCCACTCGTAAGGATCACTACCCCCTTTCATTTATTGATCAAATACTGGATCGCCTGTCAGGTAAATCACATTATTGCTTTTTAGATGGTTACACAGGCTATTTTCAGATTCATATAGCTCCTGAAGATCTGGAAAAGACTATTTTTACATGTCCTTTTGGGACTTACGCTTATAAGAGAATGCCCTTTGGCTTGTGCAATGCACCAACTACTTTCCAAAGGTGCATGATGAGTCTTTTCTCTGACCTTATTGAGAAATGTATGGAAGTTTTTATGGATGATTTTAGCATTTATGGTGATTCCTTTAGCCTTTTCTTAGATAGTTTATCTAGAGTATTAGAGAGATGTGTCAGTACAAACCTTGTATTGAATTTTGAAAAATGTCACTTTATGGTAAAACAAGGGATTTTACTAGGACATGTTGTGTCTAATACTGGCATTTCTGTGGATCCAGCAAAGGTGAATGTTATTTCTAGTTTACCTTAATCCTCCTCTGTGAGGGAAGTCCATTCGTTCCTTGGCCATGCAGGTTTTTACCGGAGGTTCATTAAGGACTTTAGTAAGGTAGCACTACCCTTGTCCAGACTACTGCAGAAGGATATTGAGTTCGAGGTCAGTGAGGATTGCAAACAAGCATTTGATAAGCTGAAGACCGCCCTGACTCAAGCTCCAATTGTGAGAGGACCAGACTGGAGCCAGCCATTTGAAATAATGTGCGATGCTTCCAACCATGCAGTAGGAGCAGCGCTGGCTCAGCGTGACGGTAAGAACCCTTTTGTAATTGCTTATGCGTCTAAAACTTTGGACACAGCTCAGTCTAATTACACTACTACTGAGAAAGAGCTTCTTGTTATTATTTTTGCTCTGGATAAATTCCGAGCCTATTTACTAAAGTAGTAGTGTACTCAAACCACGCAGCTCTAAAGTATTTATTAGCTAAAAAGGAGTCCAAACCAAGGCTTATACGTTGGATACTGCTACTACAAGAATTTGATTTAGAAATCAAGGATAGGAGTGGTAACCAGAATCTAGTGGCAGACCACTTGAGTCGCCTTGAGCACATTAAGGATACCGCCACTCCTATAAATGATAATTTCCCGTTTGATAACTTACAAGCAGTATCTGAAGTAGTCCCTTGGTATGCTCCTGTAGCTAATTATCTAGTTAGCCGCAACTTTCCTCCAAACTTTACTAAGCATCAAAGAGACAAGCTGAAAAGTGAGTCCAAATATTATATATGGGATGACCCATATTTTTGGAGATGTGGCGCTGACCAGGTAATTAGACGGTGTGTGCCTCAATCAGAATTCCAGTCCATTTTAGAGGCCTGCCACTCATCTGAGAGTGGAGGACATTTTGGCCCTCAAAGAATAGCTAGGAAAATTTAGACTGTGGATTCTAGTGGCCTACTCTTTTTAAAGACGCTGCTGAATTTTGTAAATCTTGTTCTCCATGCCAAAGGTTTGGCAATATATCCAAGAGGGATGAGATGCCTCAACAGACTATGCTTTTCTGTGAAATTTTTGATGTTTGGGGCACTGACTTTATGGGTCCATTCCTAAATTCTAATGGTCATTTTTATATATTGTTAGCTGTAGATTACGTTTCTAAATGGGTGGAAGCAATTCCTACCCGCACTGATGATGCTAACACCGTTGTTTCCTTTGTTAGAAACCACATCATTTGTCGCTTTGGATCACCAAGAGAAATCGTGAGCGATCCAGGCACCCATTTCTGTAACAGGAAACTAACAGGATTACTGAAGAAGCATAGGATAGTTCATAAAGTGGCAACAACCTACCATCCTCAGACTAATGGGCAAGATGAGGTGTCTAACAGAGAAATAAAGAGTATATTGCAGAAGATAGTCAAACCTCATAGAAGAGACTGGAGCACCAGGCTACAAGATGCACTCTGGGCATACAGAATTGCATACAAGACACCCATTGGGATGAGTCCCTTCTGCTTAGTTTATGGAAAAGCCTGTCACCTCCCAGTAGAGGTCGAGCACAAAGCCTTTTGGGCAGTAAAGGAGTGCAATATGGGATTTGAGAAAGCCGGAGATGAAAGGAAGTTGCAACTGCAAGAATTGGAAAGCTTTCGCCTAGAAGCTTATGAGAACTCAAGGTTGTACAAGGAAAAGATGAAGGCTGTGCATGATAAGCACATCAAGAGGAGAGAGTTCTAACCTGGGGACTTTGTCCTCCTTTACAACTCTAGACTGAGGCTCATGCCAGGCAAGTTGAGATCAAGATGAGAAGGTCCATATAGAGTAGAGAAAGCTGAGCCATACGGAGTCTTCCATCTGAGTCATCTTTCAAGCTCTGAATCCATCAAAGTTAATGGGAATCGCTTAAAGCTATATCATGGTGAGAAGGTGACGAAACCCAAGGAGCTCGAGATCTTCCTCTTGGAGGATCCACCCACAGTAGAAGACTAAGCTAGTAGAGCGTCCAACTTAAGGACGTTAAAGCAAAGTGCTAGGTGGGAGACAACCCACCATGGTATGATCGTTCCTTTCTTTATTCTTAGTTTTCTTTTTCAAAAACTCTTCTCTTTATTAGCAAATTTAGTTTGCATCTGCAATTGCATATTTTTTATATAAAAAAGGGGTTCACGACATGACAGCTTCGCCGACGCGTCCGCGTCGCAGGTGAGTTAGAAAGATAAATAAATCGAACAGAAAGTCACGCGAGAGCGTGGCTGGAGGCGTGCCTTTGGCACAAATTGATCCATGCGACCGCATCACCGACGCGTCCGCGTCATGCGGGAAAATTGCCTTTCACGCATCCGCATCACCCACGCGAACGCGTGACCTGAAAATCGACGTAAAAGAGGGTGCATGGCAGAAAGTCGTGCTAGAGTGGTGCTGTACTGGCACTGGACGCACAGTCCCTACCACGCAATCGCGTGCCCCACGCGTTCGCGTCACATTCCGATCTTGGCCACCCACGCGATCGCGTCAACCACGCGACCGCGTCACCCAAATACTTGGCAAATAATAAGTTTTGAACAGAGAGTTGTGCGAGTGCGAGGCTGCCCTCGCGCCACTCTCACCGATCATGTCACGCGTCCGCGTGACCGACATGACCGCGTCGACCCATCTAAGCGCCATCCGCGCAAACGCGTGCCCCACACGTCCGCGTCGCTTGCGCCGGACAGCTTAGCCTAATCTGCCAACATATCTTATCTTTCTCTTCCCCTAATCCTACTTTTTCTTTTCCCTCATTAATTTCTTCCCCCTTCTTCTTCTTCCTTCTTTCTCACTTTCTACTTACTAAAGCGAGGGAAAATACGTTCTAGGTCTTCAAAACTCAAGTCAGGTGAATCATCATCAAAAGGTAGAATATCATCTACTACTCCTCTGCACGATCAGACTTTTCCACAGGACATCTCTCTGGTACCTCATGAAGTAGCCACACAACAGGAGTCTCGTACACAGGATTTAAGTTAAAGTTCAAGAACAAACGGGGTGTAGACATTGGCTGGTCTCATAGTATATACATATAAACAGGGAATGATATTCACCCTAGACTCAGAAGACTATCTAGAGCAGAATCCTCTTTGCAGAACCATCATCAATGAGCTACTGTAAGGTACTCTTACTTCCATCTGAAGGGGGAAGGGAGAGAGAAGGGGTAAGAACTGGGGAGTTCTTAGTAGGTTCGGGGTTATTAGTTAAGTTCATTAATTATATGTTATTTTGCAAATGAATGGCAAAATACAGAAAGCAGTAAATAGAAGATGAAGATAAATAGAGGAAATAGAGAAATAGAAAACAGAACACAAACAGAAGGATACAAGAAAATACAAAACAGACACAGAGAATAGAATACAAACAAGGAAAGCATACATTCATACCACAATCATAAGAAAGGAAATGCACAACCAAGTATGATGCATGTCTAGCCCTAGCGCAGGTAATGAGCTCACGTGTCGGTTTACACCCTGCAGCCCGACATTACCTAGGAACTAGTCCTAGATATGGCTTTATCTCTGTAGGTGAACTTCGGCCTACAGAAATAGCACTCCTGTAAGTGAACTTCGGCTTACAGGAATAGTTCAATCACAACACAACAACTTTCTATAGGTGAACTTCGGCCTATAGAAATGGAACCTCTGTAAGTGAACTTCGACTTACAGAAATGGCGCCCCTGTAAATGAACTTCGGCTTACAGGTATCACAACTCTCTGTAGGTGAACTTCGGCCTACAGGAGCAACACCCTGAGATACACAATTGATATTCACTGTAGGTGAACTTCGGCCTACAGGAATAACAATGCTCTGTAGGTGAACGTCGGCCTACAGGACCTCTAGGGCCAATAGAAAAGCAGCAGATGAACATACAATATAATATCATGCCATAAGACTTAACTCTTTATCTTTATCCTCTTTTCCTCTCTTCTCTTTGACTTTTGATTTTGCACTTGTTATCTTCTTTATCATCTTTCCACAATCATAAATCAAGCATCACAACATCTCAGTGATCTCATTTCATAATTCTCTGTATACATCACAACATTACAACAGCACACTACTATTTAGCTTTTAACTCCCTCTCTTTTTAACATGATTACAAGCTTCTAAATCTTGTTTTATTACTTTACATACTTCTATACTCTTTCTTATATATTTCCTTAGGTATTTAATAAAGAGAATTGGGAAATTCTAGACTCAAAACTGCTTTCCTAAAGCTTTTAGAGAAAACTGCCTTTTTGTCAATATTTTATTATTATTAATAAAATAATATTATTAGTAAAATAATACTTTTGATATTTTGATATTAAAATAATAATATTTTATTTAACTTTCAAAAATTGCATTTTGACCCTTGAACTTTTTGGAAATTACATTTTGACCCCTTAACTTTTAATATTTGTACTTTGGTCCCTTAACTTTTCTTTAATTAACTTTCAACCCCAAACATTTTAATAATTGCATTTTGACCTCAAAATCATCAAATAAACGTTTTCACTTCCTTCCAAAAACCAAAAACATTTTTCCAAATGTTCATCAAATTTCAGCTTGATTTTCAACCAGTTTTTCAAACTTTTCGGTAACCGATTTTTACCTGATTTTGACCAAACCAAAGAGCAACGTTTCAGCCATCAAATACACATCAAAAACACATCAAATATCATGAATTTCATGGCTGGAAAGCCACGTTTTCTAGCAGCAACAACAACAACTTCAAAACCATCAAAAATATGATTTTCAGGCATTAAACAACAAGATCTCATGATAAAACCATCACACAAACACTCAAAATCAAGCCTCAAGCAACAAGATCTGATTTAACACTTCAAGAACATAGCCAATTGTTGATTAATTTACCGAAATTCATAATAAATTCCCAACCACTAAAACCCAATCTTTTCTACATGATTTTAACACAAATTGAACCCCAATTTAAGGCCTAGAGTTCGTTTTTCCAGCAGCCCTCAAGAACAACATTCATAGCTTGAATATCATCAAATTTCATCAAAATTTCAACAAACTTTCACCAAGAATAACTCATATAAGCAATCAATTTCAAGCATAACCAAACCATATCATAATCACACATCTCAAACACAATGAATCAAGATTAAATTCATCACACCCTACCTTGATTTGCTGCTCCAAATCTGGTTACTCTTTTGAAGTGTTCTTAAAGCACTTTTTCCTCCTAAAACACATCAAGAACAACTTTAAATCCACAAACTCTCAACTGACCAAATCTTGCTCAGCATGTTAGGAAGGGATATCTTACCTTAGACTTGCTGGAAATTAATGTTTCTTGGCCCTCAAGTCAAGTTAAGCATGATTCCTAAGGAAGAACATCAAGAAAACACATGTTTAAGCATGTTTCCTTGAAAACCGAATTGAAGAGGGAGGGAGACAGCCATCTCACCTTATTTCCAGCCTTGATAATTTACATGGTTATGTAGAGGAAGAAGAGAGGATTATTTTGGTGAAATTGGAGTTTTGATTTGAGTTTTGGTTCAGAAGAAATCAAGCTTTGAAGATTAAGTGTTCATGAAGTTTTCTCTCTTTTCTCTCCTTTCAATTTCGGCCAAAGGGAGTAAATGACCAGCCTTGGAGTGTCTTGGGGGTGTAAGGTGAGTTGTGATTGGTTGGCTTGGAGGTGGGTTAAAATAATATTAAAATATCTCAGGTGTATAACTACTAAAACTAGGTGTATCGGAACACTTGTAAAAACATCTCTAAAAATTATTTTCTGAGCTACTAGCATAAATGACACTAGTAACATATTTATTATTAGAATAAAACATGTATAATGAGGCCTTAGCATTGCTAAAGTCATCAGAGAGTGCAGGTGCTAAGCTGCGCCAGTAAATTGTGAACCCGGTTAAACCGATTTCCTGTTTTTAACTAAAACAGACCAGGTAACCTTATAATATCATTCAAGAATCTTCTAATACTAATATAATGATAATATTATACTATTATATCTCTTCTCTCATGAGTCAAGTCCGGTTCGTCAAACTGAGACTATTTACGAAAACTACAATCAGAACTCCTAACCGATACGGTTCAAAAACTAGGTTCTTTGCGATTGCGTTGTCGGGCTTGTCTCAACTAAGGTCCTGAGTTAAAGATAACATAATGACAATGAGGATTGAGATGCTTGATGATACATCAGAGGTGTTCCCTTTACTGATCTTCCGGAGAAATCCGTACTTTCAGAAAAGATCTCATGTACTCGAAAATCAGGGTTGTTACACAGAGCGGTTGCTAGTGGGCAGTATAGAGCGCCCAATGAAGTCCAGCCAGCCTCTGGCGACTGGTTTGAGATCTCCTCTCTTGAGTTGGTTCGGGGCACCCTTTGTGTTGGTTGTCCACTTGGCTCCAGGGAGGCATATGTCCTCTAGGATTTTGTCCAAGCCCAGGTTTGATCTCATCATTCTCCTATTAAAGGAGTTTGGGTCATCTTGCAGTTGAGGCAGCTTGAAGATCTCCCTTATTTTGTCAGGGTGGGTGTGAACAATCTTCCCTCTGACCAGAGTTCTATAGTCATAGAATACGGTTCCAGCTATCCTTTGCTTGTCCGTCTGCCATAGATTAGCATAGAATTCCTTAACCATGTTTCTCCCTACCTTTGTTTCAGGATTAGCTAGGACTTCCCAGCTCCTGTTTCGGATTTGCTCTTGGATCTCCAGATATTCATCTTCTTTCAGATCGAATTTAACTTCCGGGATCACTGACCTTAGACTCATTATTTTGTAAAAATGGTCTGAATGTTCTTTGGTTATGAACTTCCCTTGATTCCAAAGTGGTCTTGGAATATTCTCTTTCTTGCCTCTTGAGTCAGTTTGTTTTCCCTTAGGAGCCATGATCTTAGTGGGTATTGGTTTAGTGATCACGGATAAACACACCACACTTAGAGGTTTGCTTGTCCTCAAGCAAAAGAAAAGAAAGGAGGAGGAAAGAGGGAGAGCCAAGCGCAACTTGTGGAGGAGAGGAGGAGAGGCCGAACCAATATTTAAAGGGAAGGGGGTGGGTTTCGAAAATTATTTGAGAAAGATATGATAGAAAAAGTGATTTGGAAAAGATAAGTATGATAGGAAAAGATGTGATTTAAAATTGAAAAGATATGAAAGATATTTGAAAAAGATAAATCTGAATTTTGAAAAAGATGATGCGAAGATTTGAAAAAGATATTGATGAGTTGAAAAGATTTTAGAAGGAGAAGAGATAGATTTGTTTTGAAAAGGATTTGAAAATAATTTGAAGAGGATTAAGAAAAAGGGTTTATGAATTAAGATACATTTGATATTTTTTGAAAAAAGATTTGAAAAATTAGGATTTGTAACATGTTTGTGCAAGAAATCATGAATTGAAATATAAAAAATGGAAAAAATTTGAATTGAAAACGAAATTGCCTACTCCCCACAATCCTGGCGTTAAACGCCCAACTGCTGCATGTTTTGGGCGTTTAACGCCCAGTTGGTGCTTGGTCTGGGCGTTTAACGCCCAGTTGTTGTTTCTAGCTGGCGTTAAACGCCAGAAACTCCTTTGTCACAGGATGCGGTAAATCTGGCGTTAAACGCCCAGAAGCTACTTCTTTCTGGCGTTTAACGCACAGATGGCTATCTTTACTGGCATTAAACGCCCAGTAGATGCTCTTTTTGGGTGTTTAACGCCCAGTTTTGCCTCTTACTGGCGTTTTCTTGCCAGTGAGCTCTTTTTTTTCTGTTTTGTGCCTGAATCCTTCTGCAACCTTGTGAACTTATGCAATTGACTCTTTACCTTATTAATATTGAACTTATATACTTTAAAAATAAATAAAATGAAGAAGAGAATAAAATAAAATAACAGAAAAAGTTTTGCCAATGGCTGGGTTGCCTCCCAGCAAGCGCTTCTTTATTGTCTTTAGCTAGACCTTGCTGAGATTTTAATCTAGCCTCAGCCTTGAGCACTCTTGCTCAATATTGCCTTCAAGATAATGCTTGATTATCTGTCCATTAACAATGAACTTCTTATTAGAATCAAGGTCTTGAAGCTCCACAGAGCCATATGGTGATACACTTGTAATCACATATGGTCCCCTCCACCGGGATTTTAGTTTCCTAGGGAATAGCCTGAGCCTAGAGTTAAACAACAGAACCTTTTGTCCTGGTTCAAAGACTCTAGATGACAGCTTTCTGTCATGCCACCTTTTTTATTTCTCTTTATAAAGCTTGGCATTTTCGAAAGGAGTGAGTCTGAATTCCTCTAGCTCATTCAGCTGGAGCAATCTTTTTTCTCCAGCTAATTTGGCATCAAAGTTTAGGAATCTGGTTGCCCAGTAGGCCTTATGTTCCAGTTCCACGGGCAGATGACAGGCCTTGCCATGCACAAGCTGGTATGGAGAGGTCCCTATAGGAGTCTTGAATGCTGTTCTGTAAGCCCACAGAGCATCATCCAAGCCTCTTGCCCAATCCTTTCTACGGGTACTTACAGTCCGTTCCAGGATTCTTTTTAGTTCTCTATTAGAAACATCAGCTTGCCCATTTGTCTGTGGATGATATGGAGTTGCCACCTTGTGGCTAACCCCATACCGGACCAAGGCAGAGTAAAGTTGTTTGTTGCAGAAGTGAGTGCCCCCATCACTGATTAGTACTCTAGGGACACCAAACCTGCTGAAGATATGTTTCTAGAGGAACTTCAGCACTGTCTTAGTATCATTAGTGGGTGTGGCAATGGCCTCTACCCATTTTGATACATAATTGACTGCCACCAGAATATAAGTGTTTGAGTATGATGGTGGGAAAGTGATGCCAGGGCATTTTGGCCAGTTTCACTGACCTTTTCTTTACTGTTTTTAAGGTAGTTTCATGCATTTTCTTAGAAAATAAGCTAGTTTTGGGTAGATATTCACTTACATCTTGATTCAAGCATACATTGTGCACTTTACATGATTTCATGAGAATTTTGCATGAATTATATGACAAATTGGATGATGCATGACTCATGACCTGGACTAGAACTTTGATGCACTTTATTGCTTGATTTCAGGACAAAGGAAGCAAGGAAGAACCACAGTAGCAGCCACGTTAGTCTAACTAACGTGACCACTAACGTGGAATAGGAGCTAGCTTGCAACGTTAATGAGAAAAGTAATCACCAATAACGCCCTCGAAGCCATCATAACCCACGTTAAGAGTCACGTTAACTAAGTTAACGTGAACTCTAACGTGGAAGAAAGAAAATGGAGCCAACGTTAGTGACACTTACCATTGTCACTAACGTTGGACCAAGCTCATAAGTGGCCACGTTAAGAGCCACGTTAACTTAGTTAACATGGACTCTAACGTTAAGAAGCAAAAGAGAAGCCAACGTTAGTGACATTCACCTTTGTCACTAACGTTGGCCAAGCCTCCATAAGCCACGTTAACTCCCACGTTAACTTAGTTAACGTGGAAGCTAACGTGGAGAGAGCAATTGATAGCCAACGTTAGTGAAACTTACCTTTGTCACTAACATTGGGGTGAACCACCAAGAGCCACCATGAGTAACATTAACTCCCACGTTAACTCAGTTAACGTGGAGGCTAACGTGGATAAAGAGATGATGAGCCAACGTTAGTGACACTCACCTTTGTCACTAACGTTGGAGATGGCTAGCATGACTACGTTAGAAGCCACGTTAACTTAGTTAACGTGGACTCTAACGTGGGAAATAGGGGCACATTGGAACGTTAGTGACAAAGGTAAGTGTCGCTAACGTTCTCGAAGGATTGGCATTACTACGTTAGAAGCCACGTTAACCTAGTTAACATGGACGCTAATGTAGGAACAAGGGAGGACTCTCGACGTTATTGGGAAAGGTAAGTCCCAATAACGTGTGCGAAGGACCAAGAGGCAAAGTTAGTGGTCACGTTAGTGTCACTAACGTTGAAGTCAACGTGATCATACTTGGGTTAGGAACGTTAGTGAAAAAGGTGATTGTCACTAACGTTCATGAACCCACACTTTCACTTAACGTTGACACCACTAACGTCCTGAGCCAAAGTCCCTGCCTACTTCACCTTTTCTCTCTGCAAGCAAAGCTAAGCCCAATGAAAAGGATAACTGCTTCAAACTCAAGATTCAGAGACCCATACCCAAGACTTGAAGAGCCAACTAGAAGATCGGAAGAGTAGTATATATAGGAGTAGCTTTGAATTAGTTAGGGAGAGTTGGAAAACTTTAGGGAGCCTTTGGCATAGAACTACTCTCTGTATTTTACTTTCTCTGCACTTCTAGTTTTACTTTCATCATGTATTCTCCATCTTGGTTTTCATTTTCCAAAGCTATGAACAACTAAACCCCTTTCATTGGGTTAGGGAGCTCTGTTCTAATTTGATGGATCAATATTAGTTTTCATTCTCCTTCTTCTATCTTTTCTCTTGATTTTACTAGAAAGCTTTCGATCTTCATCCAATTGGGTAGTTATCTTGGAAAAGAAGCTATTCATACTTGGATCTCTTCTGAACCTTGAAAGAGGAATGAAGAGATCATGCTAGAAATACTTTCTCATGCTGGACCAAATTGGGTTTGGATGGATATGTGACTATAATCCTACCAACACTTGATTTGGGAAAAGCATGTGGTAAAATCAGTGACCATACTTCATCTCTTCTCATGAGCAATTGACCAAGAAATTGGCTATTGATCAAGATTTGAGAGATTGAATTACCAAGAAATTGGAATTCGATCACTTAAGATTGCCAAGGAGATCAATGAATGCATTGATTGAGGAAGAGATGAAAATGAACTTGATCCGGAGAATGCAACATCTCCTGAGCCCAATGAACTCCCCATTTCTGATCTTACCCATTCTCTTTAATTTCTGCCATTTACTTTTATGAGAAATTACCCCATTCCTGTTTAAGATTCTGCAATTTACTTTCCGTCATTTACATTCAGCTCTTTATTTCTAGCATTTACTGTTTCTGCTATTTACTTTCCCGCCATTTAATTTTCTGCAAATCTCAAATCAAATTCTGGTTCGCTCAACTAGAACATTCCTCTAATTAAAGTTGCTTGATCAATCAATCTCTGTGGGATTCGACCTCACTCTATTGTGAGTTTTTACTTGACTACAAATTCGGTACACTTGCCGAAGAAAATTTGTTAAGAGACAAGTTTTGTGCGTATCAAGTTTATGGCGCCGTTGCCGGGGATTGATTTTGAATCAACAATGATTAAATTGGAGGATAACTAGATTGAGCATTTTTCTTTTATTTGATTTAAATTTCTGTTGAGTTAATTCGCTTTCAGTTTTAGTTAATTTTTCCCTTCCCCCTACTTTTTCGTTTATTTTTTTTAGTTATTTACAATTCAGTTCACTAACCCACTAACTGTTTGATATATTGCATCACTCACACTAACAGTAATTCTAACAGAATACTTTCTGGATCTGTTTCCTTACTTGTACCTTGTTGGTTGTATGACAGGGAGGAGAAGCGGGGCTTCAACTTCCTTTAATTCTGAACCGGAGAGGACCTTTCTTAGATTAAGGAGGGAAGCAAGAGGAAAAAGAGTAGTGGGTGCTAAGGAAGAGGAAGAGTACTTTGAACTAGACATGGAGGAAAATATGGAGAACCATCATGAAGAAGAGGCTCACAACCATGGCAGAGAAGGTTTAGCAAATCATGCTGGGCAAGAGAGAAGAGTTCTAGGCTCCTACATTAACCCAAACCCAAGAAACTGTGGGAGTAGCATTCAAAAGCCAACCATACATGCCAACAACTTTGAACTAAAACCACAACTCATCACCTTGTTCAAAACAAATGTTCATTCGGAGGAGGCGTCCAAGAAGACCCCAATCAACATCTAACCACCTTCCTGAGGATATGCGATACTGTGAAGTCTAATGGTGTTCATCCTGACACCTATAGACTACTTTTGTTCCCTTTCTCACTCAAGGATAAGGCATCTAAATGGCTGGAATCCTTCCCTAAGGAGAGTTTGACAACCTGGGAAGATGTGGTGAACAAATTTTTAGCCAGATTCTATCCTCCTCAAAGAATCAACAGGCTGAGAGCTGAGGTTCAAACTTTCAGGCAGCAGGATGGTGAGACTCTATATGAAGCATGGGAGAGGTTTAAGGACCTAACAAGGAGGTGTCCACCAGATATGTTCAATGAATGGGTGCAGCTACACATTTTCTATGAAGGCCTTTCTTATGAATCAAAGAAAGCAGTATACCACTCATCCGGGGGATCTCTGAACAAGAAGAAGACCATTGAGGAGGCCATAGATGTCATTGAAACTGTAGTAGATAATGACTACTTCTATGCCTCTGAAAGAGGGAACACTAGAGGAGTGATGGAGCTAAACAATGTAGATGCTCTGCTGGCCCAAAACAAGCTCATTACCAAGCAATTAGCTGACCTCACCAAGAAGATGGAGAGGAACCAAGTAGCAGCAATCACCACCTCATCAACAACCCAAGAGGGAGTGAATGCAGAGGCAGAGAGTGAGCAGGAGCAAGCCAACTACATTGGGAATTTACCTAGACAAAATCATGACCCATACTCCAAGACCTACAACCCTGGTTGGAGGAATCACCTAAACTTTGGGTGGGGGAATCAACAAGATCAAAGCCAAGATCAGAGACGTCACAACCCCAACAACAATGCAGCTCACCAACAATTCACACAGAGAACATATCAACACCACCATAACAACACCTCTCCACATCCATATCAAAACCAAAATAACACTCCTCATCCTTCTACCTCCAATCCCAACCTACCATCATCTGATGACAGACTCTCAAGGATTGAGAACCTGCTTGAAGGCATATGCAAAGAGATTCAAGACAACAAGGTGTTCAAGGAGGAAGTGCGAGCAAATTTTAAGAACCAGGGAGACACCATCAAGAGGTTGGAATCTCAAGTGGGGTATCTCTCTGAGCAGATTCTCAAACCTACAGATGGATTCCCAAGTGACACAGAGAAAAATTCGAGAGGTGAAACAAAGAAAGTAAGATGGGAAGATTGCAAGATGGTCACTATAAGTGGTAAGGAGACTGAGGACAAGCCAAACAAGCCGTCAGAACAACCTGGAGATACCTCAGCAGAGAAGAAGGAAAAAGATCACCAAGAACCAAAAATCTCACAACAAGAGCTGCTGAGACTCTATGCACCCTTTCCCCAACTATTCAACGGTGCTGTGGAGAAGAGAATATACTCAAGATTTCTTGACTTGTTTGCATCTCTGCATGTAAACATACCATTCATCAAGACCATCCAACAAATGCCTGCATACATCAAGTATATGAAGGAACTGCTTCCCAGGAAAAGCTCACTCAAGGGAGGCCAAACTATAGTGATGAACAAGGAGTGCAGCGCCCTCATTCAACCAGAGTTGCCTACAAAAAGAAAGGACCCATGGAGTTTTCACATCCCCTGTGTCATAGGAGAAACAATGTTTGATAAAGCACTCTGTGATTTGGGAGCAAGCATCAACTTAATGCCTTTATCCCTTATGAAGAGGCTGCAGATCAATGAGATAATGCCCACAGATGTAGTCATCAGGCTGGCTGATAAAACTCAAAAACAAGCAATAGGAGTGGTGGAAAATGTATTAGTAAAGGTTGGGAAATACTTCCTCCCAACAGACTTTATCATATTGGACAATGAAGAGAGTCACACTCACCCAATCATATTTGGAAGACCATTCCTAGCTACAGCCAGAGCACTCATAGATGTAGAGCGAGGGGAGCTAATCTTGAGGATCCATGATGAACAACTCAGCTTTAATGTCTTCAAACTCTCACAAGAAACAGATCAAGAGAACAAGGAACCAAGGAAGAATCACAGTGAGATACTGAAGGAAGAAACAAGCACTGAAGCACAACCAGCACATCTGGGAACTCTCTTGATTGATGAACAAGGCAAACAGCAATTGCTACAGCTCAAAGAAAATCAGGAGGAACCCAAACCACCAGAATCATATGAGACCAGTAACCACATTTTCTTAGAAGAGGAGGTCACAAAGAGTAAGACAACATCACAAGGAACAAAGAAGAAGGTACCAAGGAGGTGGAGGAACAAGAAGATCCCTATCGAGGACTTTTCTCCAGGGGATAAAGTGATCTCAGCTTACTTCCCAGATATCCCCCCTAATCTCCCAACTGTATCATCTCAGTTACCTAAGGTCTTCACTATCAACAGAGTTCTCTCCTTGGAACATGTAGAGATCATTGATACAACCAATGGATATAGATCCACAGCAAGAGGGGAGGACTTGAAGCATTATCAACCTCCCTGATAAAGGAGAAACATCAAGCTAGTGACGCTAAAGAAGCGCTTCATGGGAGGCAACCCATGTTTTATATGCTTTTAGAAAATAGTGAATAAGTCAATATTCATGAATTCCAACCCAAACATGACAAACGCTTGGTGAAATCCTTATTAGGCAGTATATAGTGAAGAATAAGTTTGGTGTTCAAAGCATTCCGAGAGAGCATGAATGCAAACCAGAGCATGCTAATCTTAGAGCCTTGAACAAAACATTTTCATCACAATGCTACAAACTAAGTTTGGTGTCACCCAAGGTTCCACCAATGTGCATATAAGGATACACAGTTAGTTAGTTAGTTGGTGTTCATAAATAAACAATCTAGTTCGTTTTCTTTATTATTCTAGCCATAAAGTTTAATTTCTCAATGATATTAATTTTTTTTATTTTTATAGGAAAAGGGAAAGGAGCATTTAAGGGGATTGATTGGACAATTAAATGAGGAAGGTTCAGACACCACAAAAGGAGGGTACTACACACGTGTCTCAATGGGGAATGCATTGGGAATGGTTGCTATGCAACATTGGAAGAAGAACAAACTTAGAAACTGAACCAACCCCATCATAAAGTTGGTAATCCTTGTGCTTATTCCATACAAAACCCCATCCGTTCATCATACACCAACCCCATCAATCCACACCTTTCATCTCCTCCTCACTTTCCTATATAAGTGAATCCTAGTCCGTACTTCCCCTTCACACCCAAAGTGCTATTTCTCACACTTCACACCTTTGGAATTCAAATTCCTTCATCACACCTTGTCCTAACCAACCAAATTCCTCATCTATCCGTACCTTCTACTCTCTTCACACAGCAACTCAAATTCATGGCAGCATCAAGCTCCAAGGAGCACAGAAAGAGCTTCAACTACAAATGATGGGGCAGCAAGAGGAATCACTCTCAAGATGGATGACTCAACAAGGGGAGTGGCAAAAGCAAATGATGGAGCAGCAACTGAGCCAAGGACAACAATGGAGTGAAACATTCCATAGGATAAAACAAAGGCAAAATGAACAACAAGAATCCATCCAGAAGCTAATCAACATCCAAGCACATCAAGGTGCACACATACATGAGATGCATCGAAGACAAATAGAACAGGCAGAACTATTGGACGAGCAAAGGGCATTTACAGAAGGAGTTTACATAAGGGAGACTGGGCATCATATAAACACTCAAGACAGACTCGGATACTTAGTAGGACAGCTGCCTATATTGCATCCGGGAATCGCAAGGTATGAAGAAATGAAGGATGAATTAGCATGAGAAGAAAGACAAAGGGTGGAAGAGAGTCATGAATCAGTGAGGAAGGCACTTGAGGATTGGAAGCAAGCAAGATTGGCACGGATGCGAGGAAATGCAAGAGGACACAAGGAAGACAAACACGGAGGGGAGCATGGGCAACCACATGAGTAAAAGGTGGTGGAGTTCCTTCTTTGGTCCATTTTTTTTCTATGCTTTAAATAAGGAAGATCTTGTATGAAATAGAACATGCTTCTATGTTAGTTTGAACCTTTTTCAATTCTGTCTTTTAAACTTTTTGTTGATTAGGGCTGTGTTTTCTAGTCTGAATGTCATTACTGCATCATTTCCTTACTTAATTGTATGCTTGTCCTTTTGAATCAAATGAAAAGAGAATGAGTGTTTTATAAAAGACTAGAGTGGAGTTCATACTATGGAGTAAGTTCCTGAGTTTGTGGTGTGGTCATAAGTTAGCTAAGTTGGTTCAACCACAAGGTGGGAAGACAACTATCTGTCATGAATCATATGCTTGAACACACCCCATGAGACTAGCTAAATAAAAAGATCCTAATAAGAAAAAGGGAAAGAACAATCAAAGTTGAAGAATAAAAGAAAAATAGCAAGAAAAGAGGCTAGGCACCAAGGGTTTGAGTCTTGAGGGATGTGTCTGTGGTGTTCCTGTACCAAGGATCTGCTTGGATTACTAAGCTCTCAGGGGTGCTTTATCACCTGGTAACTTGGGTTAACTAACCCGGGATTATCAGCTGAAAGTCCACTATCAAGAGCAATCTTTGCTACAGAATATTTAGTAACCCAAAAAGGTGCTGGACACCAAGACCTCAAGGAAAGAAAATAAACAAACCATGTGCCTGTGGTGTGTATGTATGGGGGAGAGACTTGAGGAAGTAAGTCCTTAGGGGTGCTTCAACACCTAGCACCTTGAACCAACTGGTTCGGGAGTGTTGGCTGAAAGCTTATTCTAAAGAGTTGCCCCCTTACAGAGCACTTAGCCTAAGAACACAAATAAGTCCTGAAATGACATTAAAAGGATCAATGAATAAAAGTCTCATGGGATGCAATCAAGTGAGTATTCTAGAACATGATAAAGGTCTGAAAGCCAATGAAGGAATGAACCTAAGTTGCTATGCATGGAACCACCATAAAACCAGGAACATGACTTCCACAAGAATGACTCATTTCTCTTGGCATTCTATTCATCATTCTCTTGTTCCAGTACTTGCTTAGGGACAAGCAAGCTTTAAGTATGGTGTTGTGATGCCAGGGCATTTTGGCCAGTTTCACTGACCTTTTCTTTACTATTTTTAAGGTAGTTTCATGCATTTTCTTAGAAAATAAGCTAGTTTTGGGTAGATATTCACTTACATCTTGATTCAAGCATACATTGTGCACTTTACATGATTTCATGAGAATTTTGCATGAATTATATGACAAATTGGATGATGCATGACTCATGACTTGGACTAGAACTTTGATGCACTTTATTGCTTGATTTCAGGACAAAGGAAGCAAGGAAGAACCACGTTAGCAGCCACGTTAGTCTAACTAACGTGACCACTAACGTGGAATGGGAGCTAGCTTGCAACGTTAATGAGAAAAGTAATCACCAATAACGCCCTCGAAGCCATCATAACCCACGTTAAGAGTCATGTTAACTAAGTTAACGTGAACTCTAACGTGGAAGAATGAAAATGGAGCCAACATTAGTGACACTTACCATTGTCACTAACGTTGGACCAAGCTCATAAGTGGCCAGGTTAAGAGCCACGTTAACTTAGTTAACATGGACTCTAACGTTAAGAAGCAAAAGAGAAGCCAACGTTAGGGACATTCACCTTTGTCACTAACGTTGGCCAAGCCTCCATAAGCCATGTTAACTCCCACGTTAACTTAGTTAACGTGGAAGCTAACGTGGAGAGAGCAATTGATAGCCAACGTTAGTGACACTTACCTTTGTCACTAACGTTGGGGTGAACCACCAAGAGCCACCATGAGCAATGTTAACTCCCACGTTAACTCAGTTAACGTGGAAGCTAACGTGGATAAAGAGATGATGAGCCAACGTTAGTGACACTCACCTTTATCACTATCATTGGAGATGGCTAGCATGACTACGTTAGAAGCCACGTTAACTTATTTAACGTGGACTCTAACGTGGGAAATAGGGGCACATTGGAACGTTAGTGACAAAGGTAAGTGTCGCTAACGTTCTCGAAGGATTGGCTTTACTACGTGTGCGAAGGACCAAGAGGCAAAGTTAGTGGTCACGTTAGTGTCACTAACGTTGAAGTCAACGTGATCATATTTGGGTTAGGAACGTTAGTGAAAAAGGTGATTGTCACTAACATTCTCGAACCCACACTTTCACTTAACGTTGACACCACTAACGTCCTGAGCCAAAGTCCCTGCCTACTTCACATTTTCTCTCTGCAAGTAAAGCTAAGCCCAATGAAAAGGATAACTACTTCAAACTCAAGATTCAGAGGCCCATACCCAAGACTTGAAGAGCCAACTAGAAGAACGGAAGAGTAGTATATATAGGAGTAGCTTTGAATTAGTTAGGGAGAGTTGGAAAACTTTATGGAGCCTTTGGCATAGAACTACTCTCTGTATTTTACTTTCTCTGCACTTCTAGTTTTACTTTCATCATGTATTCTCCATCTTGGTTCTCATTTTCCAGAGCTATGAACAACTAAACCCATTTCATTGGGTTAGGGAGCTCTGTTCTAATTTGATGGATCAATATTAGTTTTCATTCTCCTTCTTCTATCTTTTCTCTTGATTTTACTAGAAAGCTTTCGATCTTTATCCAATTGGGTAGTTATCTTGGAAAAGAAGCTATTCATACTTGGATCTCTTCTGAACCTTGAAAGAGGAATGAAGAGATCATGCTAGAAATGCTTTCTCATGCTAGACCAAATTGGGTTTGGATGGATATGTGACTATAATCCTACCAACACTTGATTTGGGAAATGCATGTGGTATAATCAGTGACCATACTTCATCTCTTCTCATGAGCAATTGCCCAAGGAATTGACTATTGATCAAGATTTGAGGGTTTGAATTACCAAGAAATTGGAATTCGATCACTTAAGATTGCCAAGGAGATCAATGAATGCATTGATTGAGGAAGAGATGAAAATGAACTTGATCCGGAGAATGCAACATCTCCTGAGCCCAATGAACTCCCCATTTCTGATCTTACCCATTCTCTTTAATTTCTGCCATTTACTTTTATGAGCAATTACCCCATTCCCGTTTATGATTCTACAATTTACTTTCTGCCATTTACATTAAGCTTTTTATTTCTAGCATTTACTGTTTCTGCTATTTACTTTCCCGCCATTTAATTTTCTGCAAATCTCAAATCAAATTCTGGTTTGCTCAACTAGAACATTCCTCTAATTAAAGTTGCTTGATCAATCAATCTCTGTGGGATTCGACCTCACTCTATTGTGAGTTTTTACTTGACGACAAATTCGGTACACTTGCCGAAGAAAATTTGTTGAGAGACAAGTTTTGTGCGTATCAGAAAGGCCCCATGAAGTCAATTCCCCATACATCAAACAACTCAATCTCTAAGATTCCTTGTTGAGGCATGGCGTAACCATGAGGCAAATTACCAGCTCTCTGGCAACTATCACAGTTACGTACAAACTCTCGGAATCTCTATAGAGGGTAGGCCAGTAGAAGCCACATTGGAGGACCTTGGTGGCTGTTCGCTCACCTCCGAAATGGCCTCCATATTGTGACCCATGGAAATGCCATAAGATCTTTTGTGCTTCTTCTCTAGGCACACACCTACAGATTATTCCGTCTACATATCTCTTAAAGAGATAGGGTTCATCCCACAAGTAGTACTTTGCATCAGTAATTAATTTTTTCTTTTGTTGCCTGCTGTACTCCTTGGGTATGAACCTTGTAGCTTTATAGTTTGCAATGTCTGCAAACCATGGTGTTTCCTGAATGGCAAACAGATGCTCATCCGGAAAGGTTTCATAGATCTCAAAAGAGGGGGGGGGGGACGCCCCTTCTACTGGCTCTATCCGGGACAGATGATTAGCCACTTGGTTCTCTGTCCTTTTTCTGTCTCTTATTTCTATATCAAACTCTTGCAGAAGCAACACCCATCTTATGAGCCTGGGTTTTGAATCCTGCTTTGTGAGTAGATATTTAAGAGCAGCATTATCAGTGTACACAATCACTTTTGATCCTACTAAGTATGATCTAAACTTGTCAATGGCATAAACCACTACAAGCAATTCTTTTTCTGTGGTTGTGTAATTTTTCTGGGCATCATTTAAAACATGGCTAGCATAGTAAATAACATGTAGAAGCTTGTCATGCCTCTGCTCCAGTACTGCACCAATGGCATGGTCACTGGCATCACACATTAGTTCAAATGGTAATGTCCAGTCTGGTGCAGAAATAACTGGTGTTGTGACCAGCTTAGCTTTCAGAGTCTCAAACGCTTGCAGACACTCTGTGTCAAACACAAATGGCGTGTCAGCAGCTAGCAGATTGCTCAGGGGTTTTGCAATTTTTGAAAAATCCTTTATAAACCTCCTGTAGAATCCTACATGCCCCAAAAAGCTTCTGATTGCCTTAACATTAGCAGGTGGTGATAATTTTTCAATTACTTCCACTTTAGCTTGATCCACCTCTATTCCCTTTTTTGAAATTTTATACCCAAGGACAATTCCTTCAGTCACCATAAAGTGACATTTTTCCCAGTTTAAAACTAGGTTGGTCTCTTGGCATCTTTTTAAAACAAGTGCTAAATGGTCAAGGCAGGAGCTGAATGAGTCTCCAAATACTGAAAAGTCATCCATGAAGACTTCTAGAAACTTCTCTACCATATCAGAGAAGATAGAGAGCATGTACCTCTGAAAGGTTACAGGTGCATTACACAGACCAAAAGGCATCCTTCTATAAGCAAACACTCCAGAAGGACATGTGAATGCTGTTTTCTCTTGGTCCTGAGGATCTACTGCAATTTGGTTGTAACCTAAATAACCATCCAAAAAGCAGTAATATTCATGATCTGCTAGTCTCTCTAGCTTCTGGTCTATGAATGGTAGAGGAAAATGATCCTTTCTGGTGGCTGTATTGAGCCTTCTGTAGTCAATACACATGCGCCACCCTGTAATTGTTCTTGTAGCAACCAGTTCACTTTTTTCATTATGAACCACTGCCATACCTCCCTTTTTGGGGACAACTTGAACAGGGCTCACCCAGGGGCTATCAGAAATAGGATAAATAATCCCAGCCTCCAGTAACTTGGTGACCTCTTTCTGCATCACTTTCTTCATGGCTGGATTTAGCCGCCTCTGTGGTTGAACTACTGGCTTAGCATCATCCTCCAATAGGATCTTGTGCATGCATCTAGCCGGGCTTATGCCCTTAAGGTCACCTATGGACCACCCAAGAGCTGTCTTGTGTGTCCTTAGCACTTGAAGTAGTACTTCCTCTTCCAGTGGATTTAAAGCAGAGCTTATAATCACCGGAAAAGTGTCACCTTCTCCCAGAAATGCATATTTCAGGGATGGTGGTAATGGCTTGAGCTCGGGTTTAGGGGGTTTCTCCTCTTCCTAAGGAAGTTTCAGAGGTTCTTTTGATTCCTCTGAATCCTCCAAATCAGGCTGAACATCTTTAAAGATGTCTTCCAGCTCTGATTCGAGACTCGCAGCCATGTTGATCTCTTCTACTAAAGAGTCAATGAGATCAACTTTCATGCAGCCTTTTGGTGTGTCTGGATGCTGCATAGCCTTGAAAGCATTCAACTTAAACTCATCCTCATTGACTCTCAGGGTTACTTCCCCCTTTTGGACATCAATGAGAGTTCGTCCAGTTGCTAGGAACAGTCTTCCTAGAATGAGAGTAGCACTCTTGTGCTCTTCCATTTCCAGCACTACAAAGTCAGTGGGAAAGGCGAATGGCCCAACCCTGACAATCATGTCCTCAATCACGCCTGATGGGTATTTAATAGAGCCATCAGCAAGTTGGAGACATATCCAGGTTGGTTTAACTTCTTCAGTTAAACCAAGCTTTCTGATAGTGGATGCAGGTATTAGGTTGATGCTTGCCCCAAGATCACATAAAGCTGTCTTGGTGCAATTACCCTCTAATATGCATGGTATCAGAAAGCTCTCGAGATCTTTAAGCTTTTCTGGAAAGCTTTTCAAAATGACTGCACTGCATTCTTCAGTGAGGAGAACTCTTTCAGTTTCTCTCCAATCCTTCTTATGACTCAAGATCTCTTTCACGAACTTGGCATAAGAAGGTATTTGCTCAAGTGCCTCTGCAAACAGAATCTTTATTTCAAGAGTCCTGAGATAATCTGCAAAGTGGGCAAATTGCTTATCCTGCTTCTCTTGGCAGAGTTTTTGAGGATAAGGCATTTTGGCTTTGTATTCCTCAACCTTAGTTGCTGCAGGTTTATTTCCTACAGAGGTGGTTGGAGAAGCCTTTTTAGAGGGGTTGTTATCAGCACTTGTGTATGTCTGATCCCTCACTGGCATTTGAATGCCAGAGTTAGAAGCTGGAGTGGCGTTGGACGCCAACTCCTTACTTGTTCCTGGCATTTGAACGCCAGAACTAAGCTTCCATTGGGCGTTTGATGCCAAATCCTTGCCTATTTCTGGCGTTTGAACGCCAAAGTTATTCCTCTCTGGGCTCTTACTATCCTCAGAGGGATTTTGAATAGCAGTTTGTTCATTTCTTGGCTTCCTGTTGCCTTGAAGTGAGGTATTTAATGTTTTCCCACTTCTTAATTGAACTGATTGGCACTCTTCTGTTATTTGTTTTGACAACTACTGTTTTGTTTGCTTCAACTGTACTTCCATATTCAAATTAGCCATTCTTGTGTCTTGTAGTATCTCCCTGAATTCGGCCAGCTGTTTTGTTAAAAAGTCTAATTGCTGATTGAATTCAGTAATTTGTTCTACAGGACTGAGTTCAGCAGTTATTATTTTAGCCTCTTCTTTCCTGGAAGATTCACTGCTTAGGTACAGATGCTGATTTCTGGCAACTGTATCAATAAGCTCTTGAGCCTCTTCAATTGTCTTTCTCATGTGTATAGATCCACCAACTGAGTGGTCTAGAAAAATTTGAGCTTTCTCTGTAAGCCTATAATAGAAGATGTCTAACTGTACCCACTCTGAAAATATTTCAGAGGGACATTTCCTTAGCATCCTTCTGTATCTCTCCCAGGCATCATAAAGGGATTCATCACCCTCTTGCTTAAAGCCTTGGATGTCCAGCCTTAGCTGTGTCATCCTTTTTGGAGGGAAATATTGATTCAGAAATTTGTCTGATAACTGTTTCTATGTCCTTATGCTTACTGTGGGTTGGTTATTTAACCACCTTTTAGCTTGATCTTTTACAGCAAACAGAAATAGTAACAGTCTGTATACATCCTGATCTACCTCCATGTCACGTACTGTGTCAGCAATTTGCAAGAATTGTGCCAGAAACTCAGTGGGTTCTTCCTGTGGAAGACCAGAATACTGACAGTTTTGCTGCATCATGACAATGAGCTGAGGATTTAGCTCAAAACTGCCTGCTTTGATGGAGGGTATACATATACTACTCCCATATGCAGCAGTAGTGGGGTTAGCATATGACCCCAGAGTCCTTCTGGACTGTTCATTTCCACTTAGGTCCATGATGGAGAAAGGGAGATGATGCGGATTGCAAATAAAATATATTTTTTTTAGAAAACGGAAATTAGAAAAAAATAAAATAAAATAAAATGAAAAATGGGTGAGGATTTTCGAAAAATGAAGAGAGAGAAAAAGTGGTTAGGAGGTTTTGAAAAAGATATGATTTTTAAAAACTTGACAACTAAGATATGATAAGATAAAATTTTGAAATTGAAATCGGAATTTTTATGAAAAATTTCGAAATATTTGCTTAAAAATAGTTAGAAAAGATATTTTTTTGATTTTTCAATTTTATGATGAAAGAGAAAAACACACAAAAGACACACAACTTAAAGTTTTTAGATCTAATGCTCCTTATTTTCGAAAAATTTTGTAGGGAAAACACCAAGAAACACCAACCTTAAAAATTTTAAGATCAAAACACAAGGAAGACTCAAGATCACCTTGAAGACTCACAAGAACAACAAGAACATGAAGATAGAACACCAAACTTAAAATTTTTAGAAAACCAAGATAAAATTTTCGAAAACTAAAGAAAAATCAACCAGAAAACACCAAAAATAAAGTTTGGCACAAGAATTATTCAAAGAAAAATTATTTTTGAAAAAGTTTTAAAAAGAAGATAGTCAATTACCAAGAACATAAGCACAACGCTCTAGCCAATTGAGCTATAAATTTAACATGTTTTAATAAGGTATTTAATAAATAAAGATTTTTTGAAAACTGATATTTTGAAAAAGCACAAGAAAAACAAGAAAAGACACAATGAAAAATAACTTAAAAATAACTTGAAGATTAAGAAAGAACAATGAACACAAATTCGAAAATTTAAAAGAAAATAAAAAACATGCAATTGACACCAAACTTAAAATATGAAACTAAACTCAAACAGAAAAACTCAATTTTTAGCTTATAAAAATTTTCGAAAACAATTAAAAAGAGAAAATAAGGATTTAAAAAAAATTCAACCAAAAACAATAATAGAAGACTCTAAGCCAAAAAGAAAAATTTTTTCTAATCTAAGCAACAAAATAAACTGTCAGTTTTCCAAACTTGAACAATCCCCGGCAACGGCGCCAAAAACTTGGTGCACGAATTGTAAATCACACTTTTCACAACTCGTACCACTAACCAACAAGTGCACTGGGTCGTCTAAGTAATACCTTACGTGAGTAAGGGTCGAATCCCACGGAGATTGTTGGTTTGAAGCAATCTATGGTTATTTTGTAATTCTTAGTCAGGATATCAATTATAATTATCAGTTTGGATTGCGAAAAATAAAAGAGCATGAATTAAATACTTGTTATGCAGTAATGGAGAAGATGTTGGAGTTTTGGAGATGCTTTGTCTTTTGAATCTCTGCTTTCTCCCTACCTTCTTCACGCACGCAAGGTTTCTCCTATGGCAAGCTGTGTGTTGGTGGATCATCGTTGTCAATGGCTACCATCCGTCCTCTCAGTCAAAATAGTCCAGGTGCGCTGTCACCGCACGGCTAATCATCTGTCGGTTCTCACTCATGCTGGAATAGGATCCATTGATCCTTTTGCGTTTGTCACTACGCCCAACCCTTGTGAGTTTGAAGCTCGTCACAATTATTCAATCCCTGAATCCTACTCGGAATACCACAGACAAGGTTTAGACTTTCCGGATTCTCAAGAATGCTGCCAATGGATTCTAGCTTATACCACGAAGATTCTGATTAAGGAATCCAAGAGATACTCATTCAATCGAAGGTAGAACGGGAGTGGTTGTCAGGCACGCGTTCATAGATTGAGAATGGTGATGAGTGTCACAGATCATCACATTCATCATATTGAAGTGCGAATGAACATCTTAGATAGAAACAAGCGTGTTTGAATAGAAAACAGAAATAATTGCATTAATTCATCGAGACAGAGCAGAGCTCCTCACCCCCAACAATGGAGTTTAGAGACTCATGCCGTCAAAGAATACAAAGATTAGATCTAAATTATCATGAGGTCCAAAATAAATCTCTAAAAGTTTTTTAAATACTAAACTAGTAACCTAGGTTTACAGAAATTGAGTAAACTATGATAGATAGTGCAGAAATCTACTTCCGAGGCCTACTTGGTGTGTGTTGGGGCTGAGACTTAAGCTTTACATGTGCCTGGGCTGTTTTTGGAGTTAAACGCCAGGTTGTAACCTGTTTTGGGTGTTTAACTCCAACTTGTAACCTGTTTTTGGCGTTTGACGCCAGAATGCAACATGGAACTGGCGTTGAATGCCAGTTTACGTCGTCTATTCTTGAGCAAAGTATGGACTATTATATATTTCTGGAAAGCCCTGGATGTCTACTTTCCAACACAATTAAGAGCGTGCCAATTGGACTCCTGTAGCTCCAGAAAATCCATTTCGAGTGCAGGGAGGTCAGAATCCAACAGCATCAGCAGTCCTTTTTCAGCCTGAATCAGATTTTTACTCAGCTCCCTCAATTTCAGCTAGAAAATACCTGAAATTTTATAAAAATACACAAACTCATAGTAAAATCCAGAAATGTGTTTTTTAATTAAAAACTAATAAAAATATAATAAAAATTAACTAAATCATACTGAAAACATACTAAAAACAATGGCGAAAAGCGTATAAATTATCCACTCATCATCTGCCTAAATCCACTTTGTGTAGTAGTCAATGGTGACTATAAGGAATCAAAATTGTTCGGGAGGCATGGGAAAAGGTCCTACGAGGTCAATTCCCTAGGTTCAGAGAGAGCAATCTGCCATTATAATGCTGAGCTAATGGGGGTTTTCTTGGTGAAGGTCAATATGGACTTGGCATTTCCTACAGCTTTTGACCAATTGGAGAGAATCTCTGATGATGGTGGGCTAGAAGTACCCGACGCGGATGTCCTTTTGGGCTAGGGTTCATCCTTCGACCTGGTGGTCATAGCATCCTTCGTGAATCTTACGAGGTATGTAATCTGTGTCCTCGGGTTCTATGCACTTGGGGAGAGGTAACAATCCCCGTTTGAACAGTTGTCCTGCGATTGTGGTATATTTCATGGCTTTCCACTTTATGCACTTCGCCTCTTTTGGGTCCTCGGGTAGGCTGCTGTTGGTAAGGTACCGCAGGATTGGAAAAGTTGAGGAGTACTGATGGATAGTGTCTTGATGACTGTGATGGATGGTATCTTGATGACCTCTTGGATTGGTAATCAGTTTGCTGGAACCAACTTGGTACTTGCCAACTTAGAGAATGTCGGCCTTCACGTTCCGTTCTCTGGGAATGTGTTGCATGGTCACCACGTTGAATTCGGCGGTTAGTTCCTTGGCTTGGATAAGTACTGCTGTAGAAGGGGGTCCCGTGTTTAGTAGTCCTCATTTATTTAGGAGCTAACTACCTCAGAGTCGTTGCAAACTTCTAGTGTTTTTGGGCTGACTTCCTTTGCCAGCATTAATCTGGCTAAGAAGGCTTCGTATTCGGCTTGATTATTGGAGATCAGAAACTTGTATCGAATGGACTGTTTCATAGCGATCCCGTTCTCGTTTTCTAGTATTATTCTGGCTCCCTGGTGCACAAAACTGACTCTGCAGAATTCGTACAGATAGACCGGTAAGTGCACTAGGTCATCCAAGTAATACCTGAGGTGAGTCAGGGTCGATCCCATGAGGATTTTTGGTTTGAGCAAGCAGTGGACACCTTGTAGATCTTAGTTAGGCGGATAGAAAATATAGTTTGTCACGAAAAAATGCATAAAATAATTAATTAAATAAAACGTTACTAATGAGATGAGAATTCAATGGTGATAGAATGGTTGAGGCTTCGGAGATGCTTTGTCTTTCCAGATTAACTTTTCTTACTGTCTTCTTTAACAACCTTCTGATTCTTTCAATGGCAGCCATAAGTGATTAACTCATGTCCTCTTATCAAGTTAACCTCCTCTACTACAACAATCCACCACGTTGAGATGACTCATGTCCTCTCATCGAGCCACCTCTAGGTTTCTCATTGTAGTAGAAGATGAAGCTCTAAGCAAGTCACTCCCCTTCACGATCCTACTCAAAGTGCCACAGACAATGCATATCTTCCGGATCAGAAACTGCTGCTTCTCTGACTCTAGCCTTAACGCCACAGAAACTTCACGCACCCATAGTCAACCGGATTAAATGTCACATATCCAAATTTGCTCATATGCTCTATTGGAATCTGCAATGAAATCTCTAGCTTTAGTTCAATGCTATTCGGGTCAGGAATCGCAGAAACCCATGTTGAACAAGGGTGATTGTCATGGGTCACCCTCAATTCATTAGATGAAGAACGAGGTTGCATAAGAGAATAAAATCAGACATATTGATTGAAAATAGTAATATTATTGATCCATGAAACTCAGCAGAGCTCCTAACCTTAACCTTAGGAGGTTAGTGACTCGTGTTATTCAAAAATACAATAGTAAAAGTAAAAGTGGGCAAGACTTTTTTAACAAGGGTGAACTCTTGTTTATATTTACTAATTTGCTAACTAGGAATTATAGAAATAAGATATCCACTTGGTGAGTGTTTGGGCTGAGCTTGAGTGTTTCCCACAAGCTAGTACCCCTTAGTGGCGTTAAACGCTGGCTTGGGACTCCCTTTTGGGCATTGGATGCCAGCTGCTCCCCTGTGGGCGCTGGATGACAGAAATAAGATTGGTGGCTGGTGTTGAACGCCTGTTTTGGGCCTTCATTTTCAAAACAAAGTATGGGCTATTATATATTTCTGAAAAATCCTGGATGTTATCTTTCCATAGCCATTGAGAGCGCGGTATTTGGACTTCTGTAGCTCTAGAAAAGCTCCTTCAAGTGCACGGAGGTCAGATCCTGACAGCATCTGCAGTCCTTTCTCTGCTTCTGAATCAAACTTTTTCTCAAGCTCATCAATTTCAGCCAGAAAATACCTGAAATCACCATAAAACACAAACTCAAATTAGAATCCAAAAATGTGAATTTTGCACTAAAACCTACGAAAACATAATAAAACTTAAACAAAACATAATGAAAACTATATGAAAATGATGCAAAAAAGCGTATAAAATATCCGCTTATCAGAAGACCAAACTTAAACTGTTGCTTCTCTCCAAGCAACCAAAAACAAAGTAGGATAAAAAGAAATAGAAGGATGCAATAAATTTCAGAGTTCTCAATGAAGCTTAGTTTCAATTAGATGAGCGGGAGTAGTAGCTTTTTGCTTCTGAATAGTTCTGGCATCTTACTTTCTATTGAAGCTTAGAATAGTTGGCATCTCTATGAACTTAGAATCCGGATGATACTATTGATTTTTTTAGTTAATTACTTTTTTATTCTTGAACACAGCTTCTTTAGAGTCTTGGCCGTGACTCTAAGCACTTTGTTTTCCAGTATTACCACCGGATACATAAATGCCACAGACACTTAACTGGGTGAACCCCTTAGGATTGTGATTCAGCTTTGCTAGAATCCCCAGCCAGTGGTATCCAGAGTTCTTAAGCATACTCTTTGCTTTGGACCACGACTTTAACTGCTCAGTCTCAAGCTTTTCAATTGACACCTTCACACCACAAGCATATAGTTAGGGAAGCAGCCCAATTGAACTGTTTAGGCTAAGATATTTCTTTTAGGCCTCTCTTAACCATTGATGCTCAAAGTCTTGGATCCTTGCTCTTGCCTTTTAGTTGTAAGAGCTATTGGCTTTTTGCTCTTACCTTTTGGTTTAAAGACCTATTGGCTTTTTCTGCTTTTTATTTTTTTTTTCTGCTTGCTATTTTTTTTCGCATATTTTTTTTCTTTTATTGCTTTTTGCTACTTTTTCTTGCTTCAATAATCAATTTTTTGGATTTTTCAGATCACCAATAGTACTTCACTTTTATCCCCATTCTTTAAAGAGCCAACATTCTTAACTCCAACATCAAATATGCACTATTTATTCATACATTCAGAAAACAAAAGCAATGCCACCACATCACATAATTGAACTATTCTTATCGTATAACTCAAAATTCATGCATCCAACTTTTCTTTTTCAAATAAAAGTTTTGTTTTAAGCAAGGTGAGAGATGCATGGAATATTTCATAGCTTTAAGACTGATGAACGAACTTTTGTGTGGTCTAGAATTCCACTAATGAATTCTCGTTGTAAAGTATAGTTTCTAAACCAACAATAGCCCTTTCATACAAAAATTGTGTTTGTCACTAGTACAAACCCCTAAATTTATAAAGCGAAGTATTGGAACCTCGGATCGTTCTCCCTAGGAATTGCAATAAAGTGTCTTGTTATTGGTTATGAGGTATGTTTTTGGGTTTTTGATAAGAGGCATGGAAGGTAAATGGCAATGAAAATAAACTAACAACTAGAAAGCTCTTGACAAGGAATGAGAATTAGAAGTCCTATCCTAGTTATCCTTCTCAATTGTGACCACAATTATCCATTGCTACCACTTAGTTAACCTCTAACCATGGAGGAAAGTCAAGTGGATGAATTAATTTGATTCCACAAGTCCTAGCTAACTCCCAAGGGAAAGACTAGCTTTAGTAATATCCAAATTAATTAGCAACGTCTAATTATCAATCAACACGAGAATTAGATAACTCAAGCGTCACTAATTACTCTACCAAAGCCAAGAACACTAAAATCCAACCAAGCATTTTATCAAATACTTGGAAGGCATAAAAGAAAAACATAGTAAATTGCAAGGAAAGTAAATCTACACTACTCAATTGTAAGGAATTAAACAACAATAAAGCAAATCAATAATAAAAGAACATGAATCATAAATTGCATTAAAAGAAAATAGAAGAAGAAAGAGTGCATCAACAACAAAGTAGGCAATTACAAGAATGAAATACAAAATTAGAGAGAGAAAGAGTAGAGGAACAAGAATTTGTAAAGGAAAGGTAAATCAAAGCATGAATTAAACCTAGATCTAAGAAATTCTAATCCTAATTCTAGAGAGAAGAGGGAGCTTCTCTCTCTAGAAACTAAACTACATGATGCTAAAACTTCAAACAATTGCTTCCCCCTTTGCCCAAGCTTGAATTCTGCATGAAATAGCATTAGAAATGAGTTGGGTTGGGCCCAAAGTGCTTCAGAAATCGCTGGGGGCGATTTCACTTTAGTGGGCCATGGACAGCATCGGCGCGCACGCGTACATGGCGCTTGCGCGCCCCTATACGCGAAGTAACATATAACAAATTTTATATCATTTCGAAGCTCCAGATGTTAGCTTTTCAACGAAACTAGAACCAACTCATTTGGACCATTGTAGCTCAAGTTATGGTCAATTGAGTGCAAAGAGGTCGGGCTTGACAGCTTTACGGTTCCTTCATTTCTTCACGAGTTCTCTCACTTTGCATGCTTTTCTCCTCACTTCTTCCATCCAATACTTGTCCTATGAACCTAAAATCACTCAAAAAATACATCAAGGTATCGAATAGAATTAAAGTGAATCGAATTTAGCTATTTTAAGGCCTAAAAAGCATGTTTTCACATTTAAGAACAAATCAAGGGAGAATTGCAAAACCATGCTATTTCATTGAATAAATGTGAGAAAAAGTGATAAAATCCCCCAAATTAAGCATAAGATAAACCACAAAATTGGGGTTTATCAAATCTCCCCACACTTAAACCAAGCATGTCCTCATGCTAAGAATAAAGAAAGAAGCAAAGGGACATCAACATTTATTCAATGCAAACTAACTACATGCAACCTATCTATATGCAATCTATCTACATGAATGCATCCACTTAGTCAAAATAAATTAATTTCCAAGAATACATATACAAACACAAGGGCTAAGGAAATAGCAATCACTCAACCCATAGTTAAATTAAATTATTAAAAAGATTTCACAAACTTGCAAGAAAGAGATGATCATGGGTGGAAACATGTAATTGAGCAATCGAACCCTCACCGGATGTGTATCCGCTCTAGTCACTCAATTGTATGGGGTTGATTCACTCAATTCTCCCCTAATCATGTTTTCCAAGATTTGTTTTTCATCTAACAATCAACAATTATTTCATGCATGCATACAAATATCATGAGGACTTTCCATAGGTTGCAATGGGGTTAGGGTCAAAGTAGGATGCATATGGTCAAGTGGGCTTGAGATTTGAATCTTTGATTAACTTAAAATTCCCACCTAACCTATGACAACCTATACAATTATAAACAAACCTAACTACCCATTCTTCACTTTTTCACACACTCATGCATTCTCTTTTTGATCACCACCCATATGCATTGACTTTTATTGAACCTTGCTTTGGGACATTTTGTCCCCTTTTTATTGCAATTCTTTGTCTTTCTTTTTTTTATTTCTATTATTTATTTTTTTTAGAAATATATATAAGAACATCAATGCATATGGTTTACACATGATTAATACATGAGTATGTACCCAATTCCCAAGATTCTCAACACAAATACAAAAACACACTTTTATCTCTACCCAATGTTCCCAACTCTTCCGAAATCAAATGATAAACACTCCCACTAGCCTAAGCTAATCAAAGATCCAAACAAGGGACATTTTTTGTTTTTCACTTAGGCTTGTAATGTGCTACAATTAAGAACAACTGGGTTAAGCATAGGCTCAAGATTGGTTAACAATGGAAGATAAAAGGTAGGCTTATTTGGGTAAGTGAGCTATTTGAACAATGGCCTCAATCATATAAATGCATGTATACACAAAGTAATGGACATAAAGAATCAAACAAATCAAAGATTACAATCATAGGAAGAGAATAATGCACACAAGAATGAAAGTAAGTGGTTATATATGATGTAACCACACAATTAGGCTCAAATCTCACATGCTTGTGTTCTTAGCTCAAAACATGATCCACAAAGTATATAATTCAAGCAAGTTCTAAATTTTTCTTTCAATTGGGGTGCCCTATAGATAAAATTCTTGGAAAATATCATGATTTTGACTAAGCTTAATATATACATATGCAATGCAACCAAAAATCCTAAAAGACCTAAAAAATGAAATGCAAAAGTGTTGGGATTAGAAATTTGTCACCCAAAAATACCGAGCGGTCGGACGACCTCCCCACACTTAAAAGTTTGCACCGTCCTCGGTGCATCCAAAGATGAACAAGGGGGTTCGGCGACTTTCCTAGTTGCTACCTTCAGTTGGTAGGTCAACCGATGCTGCGTGTTCTTCTCCCACTTCTGTTTTTGCTTATGATGACTCATCCTGAACATAGAAAACAGGAGATAATAAGACAAGTAAATGCGCAAGCAAGGAAGCATGGATTGTTAGAATGAGGTAAATCACTAGAAATGAGAGAGTGAATTGGTGTGACAATAATGAAAAATAAGTATGTGGGTCCTAACTTGCATGCGGTTTAGAACTCACACCCTAGTATTTAGAAACCATGTCACATTTACATAAAAGAAAACATGCACTTCACTCATTCTAGTGTGCTTGAGATACTTTAAAAGACTTGTAAATTAAAACAACCCAACAAGTAGTGAAGAAGCATAAGAACATTTAAGCAAGAATCAAGAAATTGTGAAATTGGATAATGAATGGGCATTGATTGATGTGTAAGTGAACTTAATGAACATAATGGTATATGAAACTTACACCACAATCAATGACACCTATTGAAGTTGTTGCAACACCTAAGTGACATAGAGGTGAAACACATGGATGCTATGGAACTTAGGAAAAAGGGTATAGAAATGAAAATCAATCACATAGCAAGCATGGCCCACAAAGCTTGAAAAGCTCAAAAATATGTCATTAGGTAAGCTTTCGATCCAATTTCTCAACCACACAATTTCAATGCATGAAATAGGTGATATGAGTACGGGTAAATCATAAACAAGTATCACCTAAAAAAAATGCAATGATAATATATAATTGCCTAACAATGGATGATGAATGCATGGTGGCCAAAACATGAAATTCAAAGAGGTAAGATGCATGAAGGCAATGTAATAAGTACTTGGTATTTAAAAGTGTTAAACATGAAAAATTCCAAACCAAGTAATAAATTTCAACCTCAAAAAAGGAATCCAACAATGACAATAACGACAATGATGTTAAACTAACATCCCATTAGTAATAAGCAGCAGTAAATGGTAAACAAGATTAGTAATCCAATACTTATAATGGAAAACAAAAATTAAACTAACTAACTAACTAAAAGAAATGGTGTTATATGATGCTTGGTAGTGTTGGATTAGGTTTTAAGAGTGGAAAGAAAAGAAGAGAAAAGAGAAGAAGGAAAGAAATGGAAAGAAGAGAAGAAAGGAAGTGTATTGAAAGAAGGGTATCCGCACGTACGCGTGCATGGCGCGCACGCGCGGATGGTGGTGCAATGGAAGCGGCGCGTACGCGTAAATGGTGAGTCCGCGTCTACGGTTTATTTCGAGAAAGGTGCGTACGCGCAAGGTGTGCATGCGCGTGCCTTAGGCACAAAGTTGGCACACTTCAGGCACAACTCTTGGGTGAATGTATGAAGGGGGAAAAATTCAATCCACGCGTACGCGTACATGACGCGTGCGCGTGGATGGCAGAAATTGCTTGATTCACGCGTACGCGTGGAGTGCGCGTGCGCGTGGGTGGTGCTCTGTTTTCAAAAATTTTCTATGTTTTTGCACCAAATCAAGCATTCCAAACCTCCAAACAACTACCAAAACATCATAAAACCTTATTTAACCTACTAGACTCCCAAATAAACTCAACTAAGCAATTCAAAACATGAAATTAAACTAGTTTTACCAATATATTCAAAAGAGGAAAAAAAAGAAAGAGTTTACCATGGTGGGTTGTCTCCCACCTAGCACTTTTGTTTATTGTCCTTAAGTTGGACTTATGGGGAGCTCCTCTCAAGGTGGCTTGTGCTTGAAGCCATCTTGGAACATCCACCAATGCTTTGTTCTCCATTGTGCCTCAAGATTCCTTATTAGTTGCACCAAGTGTTGATGGAGTTCTTCACAAGTTTGGAGCTCCCAAAATTGATCTTCTTCTTGTAATCCGGGGTCCCACACTTTGTTTTTACACCCGCCTTGAAGTTGACTCTCATTATTAGCCCATCTGGGTGGTGAACAAGGTGAATTCTCTATAAAGTGACCAAAAATCCTTCTAGACCCATCTAGGTGAGCACTACTCCAACCTTTATATCTCATGTTTGATGCATCAACCATAATGAGCCTTGATTTGCAACGCCAGCCACGAAATATCTTTCTTTTACGCTTCATCCCACAAAGCATCCTAAGTTGGCCATCCGTTTCAAGCAAACCATATTCAAGTGGGATAATAAAGCTAATAGAAATGAGGTTCACCCACTCAAATGAAGGTGTAGATGGCAACCTAGGCAAAGGTGATTCCAAGGGTCTTGACAAGGCATATTCAATTCACATCCTCCTTTTTCTAAGGACTTCCACCTCTCCACAAGATCTCTTAATTTCAATCCTTTGTTCAACAATTTTATCTAAACCTTTTCCCTTACTCAAATCATAAATGGGAGGACGAGAGAGATTTACCTCCACATTGCTTTCAAATCCAATGGGGGAAGGTTCTTCATGTTCAAAGGATTCTTCACCACTAAGACTTGGTGCTTGATCTTCCTCACCAAGGGAACTCAATTCTTGCTCTATCCCATCCAAGGCTTCATATGGAATATGCCTTGGAAGGTGTGCTCTTTCCTCCCTAGCATCAATTTCAATCATCTTGGAGGGGTTTTCTTCAACTCTATGTTCCCAAGGAGGTTCCGCATCTCCTATGTCTTCAACCATCTCTTTCTCTTGTTCAATAATCTCTACCTCCTCCTCTTGTTGCATTTCTTGCTTTAACTCCTCTTCTTCACCTTGGAGCTTCAAGTTCACTGCCTTACTAAGCTCCTTGGTTGCTTCTCCACATTCAACAATGGAAGTGCCCTGATCGCATAGGCTTAGGCGGGATGAGACTATGTTGCCAATGGCTTTTACCATGATAGCCGTTTTTGCTCTTAACTCCTCAAATTTCTTTTCATCCTCCTCGTGTTGCCTTAAGATGTGTGATTCAAGATCCCTTAATTCTAGCTTAAAGGCTTCATCGGGGGGTGATGGTGGAAGAAAGGGTTCATTGTTTGAGGGAAAGGTATTATAGTCGGAAGGTGGTTCTTTTAGGTAGAGTTGTGGTGGTTCAATATTTCCCATTCTTTCTATTTGTTGCACAACACACTCTATAGTTGCTTGAAATTGATCCAATGCTTCCTTGAGACGATCCCTTGACTCTTGTTCCTCTTGGATGTCACGAATAGGATCATATGACTCTTGGATTGAAGGGCATGAGTATTCTTCCATAGGAGGTTGTGGTGGAAAGTAGAGTTCATCTTGTGGTTGAAATTTTTCATGTATTGGAGGTGGTTCATCTTGGTAATAATATGGAGGGGCGGCTCTTGAAAATGTTGATGTTGAAGTAGTAGTGGCTCTATGTGTGGTTCATATGGCTCATATGATTGTTGGTAGGATAGATATGGATTAGGGTCATATGAAGATGGTTGGTAAGAAGGGGCTTGTGAGTATGGTTGAGGGTTATGTTGGAGATATGGCTCATAGGCATATGGTGGTGGTTCTTGAAAGTCACAAGGGGATTCACCATAGCCATTGGATTGATATGCATCATAGAATGGCTCTTCTTCATAGTGCATTGGTGGAGGTTGTTGCCATGAGGATTGATCATATACATATGGCTCCTCCCACCTTTGATTGTCCCATCCTTGATACACATCCTCATTAAAGCTCTCATTTCCTACAACATAGTTAGAACCAAACTCATAGCCAAAGTGAGAATTCATGATAGCAAGAGAAAATAAAAACAAAATCAAATAAGAAGCAAGAAAATTAAATCCTAAAACTAGCAAAAACTAACAAAGAAGCAAAAGGTAAACCTATTTACAATATTCACATATATACAATAACCAATAACATAACACCATTGCGATTCCCCGGCAACAGCGCCATTTTGATGAACGAACTTTTGTGTGGTCTATAATTCCACTAATGAATTCTCGTTGTAAAGTATAGTTTCTAAACCAACAATAGCCCTTTCATACAAAAATTGTGTTTGTCACTAGTACAAACCCCTAAATTTATAAACCGAAGTATTGGAACCTCGGGTCGTTCTCCCTAGGAATTGCAATAAAGTGTCTTGTTATTGGTTATGAGGTATGTTTTTAGGTTTTTGATAAGAGGCATGGAAGGTAAATGGCAATAAAAATAAACTAACAACTAGAAAGCTCTTGACAAGGAATGAGAATTAGAAGTCCTATCCTAGTTATCCTTCTTAATTGTGACCACAATTATCCATTGCTACCACTTAGTTAACCTCTAACCATGGAGAAAAGTCAAGTGGATGAATTAATTTGATTCCACAAGTCCTAGCCAACTCCCAAGGGAAAGACTAGCTTTAGTGATATCCAAATCAATTAACAACATCTAATTATCAATCAACACGGGAATTAGATAACTCAAACGTCACTAATTACTCTACCAAAGCCAAGAACACTAAAATCCAACCAAGCATTTTATCAAATACTTGGAAGGCATAAAAGGAAAACATAGTAAATTACAAGGAAAGTAAATCTACACTACTCAATTGCAAGGAATTAAACAACAATAAAGCAAATCAATAATAAAAGAACATGAATCATAAATTGTATTAAAAGAAAATAGAAGAAGAAAGAGTGCATCAACAACAAATTAGGCATTTACAAGAATGAAATAAAAAATTAGAGAGAGAAAGAGTAGAGGAACAAGAATTTGTAAAGGAAAGGTAAATCAAAGCATGAATTAAACCTAGATCTAAGAAATTCTAATCCTAATTCTAGAGAGAAGAGGGAGCTTCTCTCTCTAGAAACTAAACTACATGATGCTAAAACTTCAAAAAATTGCTCCCCCCTTTGCCCAAGCATGAATTCTGCATGAAATAGCATTAGAAATGAGTTGGGTTGGGCCCAAAGTGCTTCAGAAATCGCTGGGGGCGATTTCACTTTAGTGGGCCACGGACAGCATCGGCGCGCATGCGTACATGGCGCGTGCGCGCCCCTATACGCGAAGTAACATATAACAAATTTTATATCATTTCAAAGTTCCGGATGTTAGCTTTCCAACGCAACTAGAACCACCTCATTTGGACCTCTGCAGCTCAAGTTATGGTCGATTGAGTGTGAAGAGGTCGGGCTTGACAGCTTTACGGATTCTTCATTTTTTCATGAGTTCTCCCACTTTGCATGCTTTTCTCCTCACTTATTCCATCCAATACTTGCTCTATGAACCTAAAATCACTCAACAAATACATCAAGGTATCGAATGGAATTAAAGTGAATTGAATTTAGCTATTTTAAGGCCTAAAAAGCATGTTTTCACATTTAAGCACAAATCAAGGGAGAATTACAAAACTATGCTATTTCATTGAATAAATGTGAGAAAAGGTGATAAAATCTCCCAAATTAAGCACAAGATAAATCACAAAATTGGGGTTTATCAAAGACATAAAGACAGATGATCATGCACTAGAAACAGACAATAAAACATAATGCATAGAAAACAGAAAAAATTAACATAGGCAACAGGGGAGTAAAGGGAACGAATCCACCTTAGTGATGGCGGCTACTACTCCTTCTTAAGGATCCAATGGAGTGCTTGATTTCCTCTATGTCACGCCCCTGTCTCTGTTGTTCTTCCCTCATAACTCTTTGTTCTTCCCTCATGGCTCTTTGATCTTCTCATATGTCATGGAGGATGGTAGAATGCTCTTGAAGTCCCATCCTTAGTTGATCCATGCTTGAGCTCAATTCTCATAGAATAGTGTGCAATTGGTCCCAATAGCCTTGGGGAGAAAAATGCATCCCTTGAGATATCTCAGGAATTTCTTGTTGAGGCAGCTCCACATGCTCTTACTGTGGTCCATGTGTTAGCTCTCTAGTTTACTCCATCCTCTTCTTGGTGATGGGCTTGTCCTCCTCAATAGGAATGTCTCCTTCTATGAAAATTCTAGCTGAATTGCATAGATGACAGATAAGGTAGGGGAATGCCAACCTTGCTAAGAGGGAAGGCTTCTCAGCTTTCTTGTACAATTCTTGAGGTATTACCTCATGTACCTCCACCTCACTTCCAATCATGATGCAATGAATCATGATGGCCTTGTCAATGGTCACTTCTAACCGATTTCTAGTAGGGATGATAGAGCGTTGGATGAATTCCAACCATTCTCTAGCTATGGGCTTGAGGTCAAGCCTTCTCAGTTGGATAGGATTGCCTTGAGTATCCCTCTTCCACTGAGCTCCTTTTACACAAATGTCTGAAAGGACTTGGTCCAGCCTTTGGTCAAAATTGACTCTCTTAGTGTAAGGATGTGGGTCTCCTTGCATCATTAGCAAATGGAGCACCAACCTTACACTTTTTAGGCTGAAATCCAAGAGATGCCCTCGGACCATGGTATGCTAATTTTTGGGACTTGGGTTTACGCTTGTATCATAGTTTTTCGTGACCCATGTATTTGCATAGAACTCTTGTACCATCAAGATCCCAACATCTGGGATAGGTTTGGTTAGGACTTCCCAACTTCTCCTCCAGATTTCTCTTCGGATCTCTGTGTACTCATTCTTTTTTAGCCTAAAAGGGACTTCAGGAATCACCCTCTTCTTTGCCACTAATTCATATAAGTGGTCTTGATAAGCTTTGGTGATGAATCTCTCCATCTCCCAAGATTCGGAGGTGGAAGTAACTGCTTTTCCTTTCCTCTTTCTAGAGGATTCTATGACTTTGGGTGCCATAAGAGTGAATGAAAAGCAAAAAGCAAGACTTTTCCAACACCAAACTTAAAACCTTTTCTCGTCCTCAAGCAAAATGTGAAGAAAAGAGTAGAAGAAGAAGAGAATAGAGGAGATGGAGAGGGATAGTGGATTCATCCAAGAAGGTCTTTAGTGTATGAATGGTGTGTGTATGAAGGCTAGGAAGAGGGGGTATTTATAGGAGTGGTGATGAGCGGATAATTTATACGCTTTTTGGCATTGTTTTTAGTATGTTTTTAGTAGAATCTAGTTACTTTTAGGGATGTTTTTATTAGTTTATATGTTAAATTCACATTTCTGGACTTTACTATGAGTTTGTGTATTTTTCTGTGATTTCAGGTATTTTCTGGCTGAAATTGAGGGACTTGAGCAAAAATCAGATTCAGAGGTAGAAGAAGGACCGCTGATACTGTTGGATTCTGACCTCCCTGCACTCAAAGTGGATTTTCTGGAGCTACAGAACTTAAAATGGCGCGCTTCCAATTGCGTTGGAAAGTAGACATCCAGGGCTTTCCAGCAATATATAATAGTCCATACTTTAGCCGAGTTTAGACGATGTAAAAGGGCGTTGAACGCCAGTTCTACGCTGCTGTCTGGAGTTAAACGCCAGAAACACGTTACAAGCTAGAGTTGAACGCCAGAAATACGTTACAAACTGGCGTTCAACTCCAGAAAGAACCTCTGCATGTGTAACATTCAAGCTCAGCCCAAGCACACACCAAGTGGGCCCCGGAAGTGGATTTATGCATCAATTACTTACTTCTGTAAACCCTAGTAGCTAGTTTAGTATAAATAGGACTTCTTACTATTGTATTAGACATCTTAGGATTTTTAGTTCATCTTGGGACGTCTGGTTCTTAGATCATGGGGGCTGGCCTCTCGGCCATGCCTGAACCTTTCAGTTATGTATTTTCAACGGTAGAGTTTCTACACTCCATAGATTAAGGTGTGGAGCTCTGCTGTTCCTCATGAATTAATGCAAAGTACTACTGTTTTTCTATTCAATTCAACTTATTCCGCTTCTAAGATATTCATTCGCACTTCAATATGAATGTGATGAACGTGACAATCATCATCATTCCCCCACGAACGCGTGCCTGACAACCACTTCCGTTCCACCTTAGATTGGATGATTATCTCTTGGATCTCTTAATCAGAATCTTCGTGGTATAAGCTAGATTGATGGCGGCATTCATGAGAGTCCGAAAAGTCTAAACCTTGTCTGTGGTATTCCGAGTAGGATTCTGGGATTGAATGACTATGACGAACTTCAAACTCGCGAGTGCTGGGCGTAGTGACAGACGCAAAAGGAGGGTGAATCCTATTCCAGTATGATCGAGAACCTCAGATGATTAGCCGTGCTGTGACAGAGCATTTGGACCATTTTCACAAGAGGATAGGATGCAGCCATTGACCACGGTGATGCCTCCAGACGATTAGCCATGCAGTGACAGCGCATCGGACCATTTTCCAGAGAGGATCAAAAATAGCCATTGACAATGGTGATGTCCTTACATAAAGCCAGCCATGGAAATGAGTAGGATTGATTGGATGAAGACAGCAGGAAAGCAGAGGTTCAGAAGAACGAATGCATCTCTCTACCTTTATCTGAAATTCTCACCAGTGATATACATAAGTATTCCTATCTTTATTTTCTGTCTATCTATTATCTATTTTCGAAAACTCCATGACTATTTTATATCCGCCTGACTGAGATTTACAAGGTGACCATAGATTGCTTCATACCAACAATCTCCGTGGGATCGACCCTTACTCGCGTAAGGTTTTATTACTTGGACGACCCAGTGCACTTGCTGGTTAGTTGTATCGAAGTTGTGAATGAAAAACGATTTATTAAGACGTGCGTACAGAGTTTTTGGTGCCGTTGCCTGAAATCACAATTTCGTGCACCATGTTTTTGGCGCCGTTGCCGGGGATTGTTCGAGTTTGGACAACTGACGGTTCATCCTGTTGCTCAGATTAGGTAATTTTCTTTTTGTTTTCTTTTCAAAAAAAATTTTTCAAAAATCTTTCAAAAAAAAATTTCTCATCTGTTTTCGAAAAAAATAAGAAAGAAAAATTCTTTTCAAAAATATTTAATTTATGTTCTTCAGAATTTTTAAGAATGAATTCTAGTGTTTCATGAAGCATGTGAAGCCTGGCTGGCTGTAAAGCCATGTCTAAATTCTTTTGGACTGAGGCTTCCAACCATCAGCATGGAAGCAAGTTAATTGGAATGTCAGCCGTGTCATGTCTGAGTTACATACTAAAGCTTGGCTGGCTATTAAGCCATGCCTAACCCTCAGATTGGAGCTTTAGAATAAGAATACAAGATTCCTGGAATTCATATTAAAAATTTTGAAATCCTTATTTTTCTTTTTCACACTAATTTTTGAAAAATATAAAATAAAAATACAAAAAAATTTATAAAATCATAAAAAAAAATCAAAAATATTTTGTGTTTCTTGTTTGAGTCTTGAGTCAATTTTAAGTTTGGTGTCAATTGCATATTCATCCTGCATTTTTTTCGAAAAAATCATGCATTCATAGTTTTCTTCATGATCTTCAAGTTGTTCTTGGTGAGTCTTCTTGTTTGATCTTGATGTTTTCTTGTTTTGTGTCTTTTCTTGTTTTTCATGTGCATTTTTACATTCATAGAGTCTGAACATGAAAGATTTCTAAGTTTGGTGTCTTGCATGTTTTCTTTGTATTGAAAACTTTTCAAAAATATGTTCTTGATGTTCATCATGATCTTCAAAGTGTTCTTGGTGTTCATCTTGACATTCATAGTGTTCTTGCATGCATTCATTGTTTTGATCCATAATTTCCATGCATTGCATCATTTTTCATGTTTTTCTCTTTCATCATTAAAAATTCAAAAATAAAAAAAATATATCTTTCCCTTTTTCTCTCTTAAAATTTCGAAAATTAGATTTGACTTTTTCAAAAATTTTTAAAATCTAGTTGTTTTTATGAGTCAAATCAAATTTTCAATTTAAAAATCTTATCTTTTTCAAAATCTTTTTCAAAAGTCAAATCTTTTTCATTTTTCTTAGTTATTTTCGAAAATTTTAAAAATATTTTTCAAAAATATTTTTCTTATCTTTATCACATAATTTTCGAAAATAACATCATCAATTAATGTTTTGATTCAAAAATTTCAAGTTTGTTACTTACATGTTAAGATTCAAACGTTAAGTTCTAGAATCATATTTTGTGATTTCTTGTGAATCAAGTCATTAATTGTGATTTTAAAAATCAAATCTTTTTCAAAACTAATTTCAATCATATCTTTTCAAAAATATCTTCTTATCTTATCTTTTTCAAAATCATATCTTTTTCAAAAATTTGATTTTAAAATATCTTTTCTAACTTCTTATCTTCTTATCTTTTCAAAAATTGATTTTCAAATTTGTTTCAACTAACTAACTAACTTTTTGTTTGTTTCTTATCTTTTTCAAAACTACCTAACTAACTCTCTCTCTCTAATTTTCGAAAATCCCTTCCCTCTTTTTCAAAATTTCTTTTTAATTAACTAATTATTTTAATTTTTTATTTTAATTTTCGAAAATTACTAACCTTTTTCAAAAACTATTTTCGAAAATCACTAACTCTTTTTCAAAAATAATTTTCAAAAATTCTCTTTCTCTCTCATCTCCTTCTATTCATTTATTCATCTACTAACACTTCTCTTCATCTCACATCTTTGCTCTCCTCACCCTTGTGTTTCTTTCCTTACATTACATTCTTTTCTTCTTCTTTTCTTCTACTCACAAAGGGAACCTCTATACTTGGGTAAAAAAGATCCCTATTATTATTATTTTTCTGTTCCCTCTTTTTCATATGAGCAGGAGCAAGGACAAGAATATTCTTGTTGAAGCAGATCCAGAACTGGAAAGGACTCTGAAGAGAAAACTAAGAGAAGCTAAATTACAACAACCCAGCAAGCACCTTTCAGAAATTTTCGAACAAGAAGAGGAGATGGCAGCCGAAAATAATAATAATGCAAGGAGAATGCTTGGTGACTTTACTACACCTAATTCTAATTTACATGGAAGAAGCATCTCCATCCCTACCATTGGAGCAAACAATTTTGAGCTGAAACCTCAATTAGTTTCTCTGATGCAGCAGAACTACAAGTTCCATGGACTTCCATCTGAAGATCCTTTTCAGTTCTTAACTGAATTCTTATAGATCCGTGATACTGTTAAGACTAATGGAGTAGATCCTGAAGTCTACATGCTCATGCTTTTCCCTTTTGCTGTAAGAGACAGAGCTAGAGTGTGGTTGGACTCCCAACCCAAAGATAGCCTGAACTCTTGGGATAAGCTGGTCACGGCTTTCTTAGCCAAGTTCTTTCCTCCTCAAAAGCTTAGCAAGCTTAGAGTGGATGTTCAAACCTTCAAACAAAAAGAAGGTGAATCCCTCTATGAAGCTTGGGAGAGATACAAGCAACTGACCAAAAAGTGTCCTTCTGACATGCTTTCAGAATGGACCATCCTGGATATATTCTACGATGGTCTGTCTGAATTAGCTAAGATATCATTGGATACTTCTGCAGGTGGATCCATTCACCTAAAGAAAACGCCTGCAGAAGCTCAAGAACTTATTGACATGGTTGCTAATAACCAGTTTATGTACACTTCTGAGAGGAATCCTGTGAGTAATGGGATGCCTATGAAGAAGGGAGTTCTTGAAATTGATACTCTGAATGCTATATTGGCTCAGAATAAAATATTGACTCAGCAAGTCAATATGATTTCTCAGAGTCTGAATGGACTGCAAGCTGCATCCAACAGTACTCAAGAGGCATCTTCTGAAGAAGAAGCTTATAATCCTGAAAACCCTGCAATAGCAGAGGTGAATTACATGGGTGAACCATATGAAAACACCTATAATCCCTCATGGAGAAATCACCCAAATCTCTCAAGGAAGGATCAACAAAAGCCTCAACAAGGCTTTAATAATGGTGGAAGAAACAGGTTTAACAATAGTAAACCTTTTCCATCATCTTTTCAGCAACAGACAGAGAACTCTGAACAAAATACCTCTAATTTAGCAAACTTAGTCTCTAATCTGTCCAAGGCCACTGTAAGTTTCATGAATGAAACAAGGTCTTCCATTAGAAATTTGGAAGCACAAGTGGGCCAGCTGAGTAAAAGGATCACTGAAATCCCTCCCTGTACTCTCCCAAGCAATACAGAAGAAAATCCAAAGAGAGAGTGCAAGGCCATTGACATAACCACAATGGCCGAACCCAAAGAGGGAGAGGAGGACGTGAATCCCAAGGGGGAAGACCTCCTGGGACGTCCAGTGATCAATAAGGAGTTTCCCTCTGAGGAACCAAAGAAATCTGAGACTCATTTAGAGACCATAGAGATTCCATTAAACCTCCATATGCCATTCATGAGCTCTGATGAGTATTCCTCTTCTGAAGAGAATGAGGATGTTACTGAAGAGCAAGTTACCAAGTACCTTAGTGCAATCATGAAACTGAATGCCAAATTATTTGGTATTGAGACTTGGGAAGATGAACCTCCCTTGTTCACCAATGAACTAAGTGATCTGGATCAACTGAGATTGCCTCAGAAGAAACAGGATCCTGGAAAGTTCCTAATACCTTGTACCATAGGCACCATGACCTTTGAGAAGGCTCTGTGTGACCTTGGTTCAGGGATAAACCTCATGCCCCTCTCTGTAATAGAGAAACTGGGAATCTTTGGGGTGCAAACTGCTAAAATCTCATTAGAGATGGCAGACAATTCAAGAAAACAGGCTTATGGACAAGTAGAGGACGTGTTAGTCAAGGTTGAAGGTCTTTACATCCCTGCGGATTTCATAGTCCTAGATACTGGGAGGGATGAGGATGAATCCATCATCCTTGGAAGACCCTTCCTAGCCACAGCAAGAGCTGTGATTGATGTTGACAGAGGTGAACTAGTCCTTCAATTGAATGAGGACTCCCTTGTGTTTAAAACTCGAGGTCATCCTTCTGTAAACATGGAGAGGAAGCATAAAAAGCTTCTCTCACTGCAGAGTCAACCAGAGCCCCCACAGTCAAACTCTAAGTTTGGTGTTGGGAGGCCACAACCAAACTCTAAGTTTGGTGTTGAACTCCCATATCCAAACTCTAAGTTTGGTGTTGGGGAGTCTCAACAATGCTCTGAACATCTGTGAGGCTCCATGAGAGCCCACTGTCAAGCTATTGACATTAAAGAAGTGCTTGTTGGGAGGCAACCCAATTTTTATTTAACTATATTTTTATTAGTTATATGTCTTTATAGGTACATGATCATGTGGAGTCACAAAATAAATCAAAAAAATTGAGAACGGAAACAAAAATTGCAGAAGAAAAATCACACCCTGGAGGAGGATCTCACTGGCGTTTAAACGCCAGTAAGAAGCATCTGGCTGGCGTTCAACGCCAAAACAGAGCATGGTTCTGGCGCTGAACGCCCAAAATGGGCAGCATCTGGGCGTTTGAACGCCAGAATTGCACCCTAGAGAAGAGCTGGCGCTGAACGCCCAGAACAAGCATGGTTTTGGCGTTCAACGCCAGAAATGGGCAACAAATGGGCATTCAACGCCCAGAACAAGCACCAATCTGGCGCTGAATGCCCAGAGTTATGTGTAAGGGTATATTGCATGCCTAATTTGGTGCAAGGTTGTAAATCCTTGAACACCTCAGGATCTGTGGACCCCACAAGGATCACCTCAGGATCTGTGGACCCCACAGGATCCCCACCTACCTCCACTCACTTCTTCTCACCCTTCTTTCACACAATCCCATAAACACTCTTCCCCAAAACTCTTCACCAATCACCTCAATCTCTCTTCCCTATCACCACTCCACCACTCACATCCATCCACTTTTCCCCATAAACCTACTTCATAAACTCTACCTACCTTCAAAATTCAAAATCAATTTCCCACCCAAAACCCACCCTTATGGCCGAACCTTACCCCCCCTCCCTTCTCTAAATATAGCCCTCCATTCTTCCTCATTTTCACACAACACAACCCTCTCTTCCCCTTCTTGGCCGAAATACATCTCTCTCCCTCTCCTCCATTTCTTCTTCTTCTTCATCTATTCTTACTTCTCTTGCTCGAGGGCGAGCAAAATTCTAAGTTTGGTGGTAAAAGCATAAGCTTTTTGTTTTTCCATTACCATTGATGGCACCTAAGACCAGAGAATCCTCTAGAAAAGGGAAAGGGAAGACAAAAGCTTCCACCTCCGAGTCATGGGAGATGGAAAGATTCATCTCCAAAGCCCATCAAGGCCACTTCTATGATGTTGTGGCCAAGAAGAAGGTGATCCCCGAGGTCCCTTTCAAACTCAAGAGAAATGAGTATCCGGAGATCCGACATGAAATCCAAAGAAGAGGTTGGGAAGTTCTAACAAACCCCATCCAACAAGTCGGCATCCTAATGGTTCAAGAGTTCTATGCCAATGCATGGATCACTAGGAACCATATCAAAGTAAGAACCCGAACCCAAAGAATTATCTCACCATGGTTCGGGGGAAATACTTAGATTTTAGTCCGGAAAATGTGAGGTTGGTGTTCAACTTGCCTATGATGCAAGGAGATGCACGCCCCTACACTAGAAGGGTCAACTTTAATCAAAGGTTGGACCAAGTCCTCATGGACATATGTGTGGAAGGAGCTCAATAGAAGATTGACTCCAAAGGCAAGCCGGTTCAACTAAGAAGACTGGACCTCAAGCCTGTAGCTAGAGGATGGTTAGAGTTCATCCAACGCTCCATCATCCCCACTAGCAACCGATCTGAAGTTACTGTGGATCGGGACATCATGATTCATAGCATCATGATTGGAGAGGAAGTAGAAGTTCATGAAGTCATCTCCCTTGAACTCTACAAAATAGCCGAAAAGCCCTCTCCTTGGGCAAGACTAGCTTTTCCTCATCTTATTTGCCATCTATGTTACTCAGCTGGAGCTTTCATAGAAGGAAACATTCCCATTGAGGAAGAGAAGCCCATCACTAAGAAAAGGATGGAGAAAGCAAGAGAGCCCATTCATGGATCTCAAGAAACGCATGAAGCTCATCACCATGAGATCCCGGAGATGCCTCAAATGCATCTTCCTCCACAAAACTATTGGGAGCAAATCAACACCTCCCTAGGAGAATTAAGTTCCAACATGGGACAATTAAGGGTGGAACATCAAGAGCACTCCATCATGAAATTAGAGAAGATCAAAAAGCAATGAGGGAGGAGCAACAAAGACAAGGAAGAGACATAGAAGAGCTCAAGGACATCATTTGTTCCTCAAGAAGGAAACGCCACGATCACTAAGGTGGACTCATTCCTTGTTCTTACATTCTCTGTTTTTCATTTTCTATGTTAAGTGATTATCTATGCTTGTGTCTTTATTACATGATCATTAGTATTTAGTAACTTTGTCTTAAAGTTATGAATGTCCTATGAATCCATCACCTCTCTTAAATGAAAAATGTTTTAATTCAAAAGAACAAGAAGTACATGAGTTTCGAATTTATCCTTGAACTTAGTTTAATTATATTGATGTGGTGACAATGCTTCTTGTTTTCTAAATGAATGCTTGAACAGTGCATATGTCTTTTGAAGTTGTTGTTTAAGAATGTTAAATATGTTGGCTCTTGAAAGAATGATGACAATGAGACATGTTATTTGATAATCTGAAAAATCATAAAAATGATTCTTGAAGCAAGAAAAAGCAGCAAAGAACAAAGCTTGCAATATATATATATATATATATATATATATATAGCGAAAAAAAATAGAGAGAAAAAGCAAGCAGAAAAAAGCCAAAGCTCTTAAAACCAAAAGGCAAGAGCAAAAAGCCAATAACCCTTAAAACCAAAAGGCAAGGGTAGATAAAAAGGATCCCAAGGCTTTGAGCATCAGTGGATAGGAGGGCCTAAAGGAATAAAATCCTGGCCTAAGCGGCTAAACCAAGCTGTCCCTAACCATGTGCTTGTGGCGTGAAGGTGTCAAGTGAAAACTTGAGACTGAGCGGTTAAAGTCAAGGTCCAAAGCAAAAAAAAAAAAAGAGTGTGCTTAAGAACCCTGGACACCTCTAATTGGGGACTTTAGCAAAGCTGAGTCACAATCTGAAAAGGTTCACCCAGTTATGTGTCTGTGGCATTTATGTATCCGGTGCTAATACTGGAAAACAAAGTGCTTAGGGCCACGGCCAAGACTCATAAATTAGCTGTGTTCAAGAATCAACATACTGAACTAGGAGAATCAATAACACTATCTAAACTCTGAGTTCCTATAGATGCCAATCATTCTGAACCTCAATGGATAAATTGAGATGCCAAAACTATTCAAGAGGCAAAAAGCTACAAGTCCCGCTCATCTGATTGGAGCTATGTTTCATTGATAGTTTGGAATTTATAGTATATTCTCTTCTTTTTATCCTATTTGATTTTCAGTTGCTTGGGGACAAGCAACAATTTAAGTTTGGTGTTGTGATGAGCGGATAATTTATACGCTTTTTGGCATTGTTTTTAGTATATTTTAAGTAGAATCTAGTTACTTTTAGGGATGTTTTTATTAGTTTTTATGTTAAATTCACATTTCTGGACTTTACTATGAGTTTGTGTGTTTTTCTGTGATTTCAGGTATTTTCTGGCTGAAATTGGGGGACTTGAGCAAAAATCAGATTCAGAGGTAGAAGAAGGACTACTGATGCTGTTGGATTCTGACCTCCCTGCACTCAAAGTGGATTTTCTGGAGCTACAGAACTCAAAATGGCGCGCTTCCAATTGTGTTGGAAAGTAGACATCCAGGGCTTTTCAGAAATATATAATAGTTTATACTTTGGCCGAGTTTAGACGACGTAAAAAGGCGTTGAACGCCAGTTCTACGCTGCTGCCTGGAGTTAAACGCCAGAAACACGTTACAAGCCAGAGTTGAACGCCAGAAATATGTTACAAACTGGCGTTCAACTCCAGAAAGAACCTCTGCACGTGTAACATTCAATCTCAGCCTAAGCACACACCAAGTGGGCCCCGAAAGTGGATTTATGCATCAATTACTTACTTCTGTAAATCCTAGTAGCTAGTTTAGTATAAATAGGACTTCTTACTATTGTATTAGACATCTTATGATTTTTAGTTCATCTTGGGACGTCTGGTTCTTATATCATGGGGGTTGGCCTCTCGGCCATGCCTGAACCTTTCAGTTATGTATTTTCAACGGTACAGTTTCTACACTCCATAGATTAAGGTGTGGAGCTCTGCTGTTTCTCATGAATTAATGCAAAGTAATACTGTTTTTCTATTCAATTCAACTTATTCCGCTTCTAACATATTCATTCGCACTTCAACATGAATGTGATGAACGTGACAATCATCATCATTTCCCCACGAACGCGTGCCTGACAACCACTTCCGTTCCACCTTAGATTGGATGGTTATCTCTTGGATCTCTTAATCAGAATCTTCGTGGTATAAGCTAGATTGATGGCGGCATTCATGAGAGTCCGGAAAGTCTAAACCTTGTCTGTGGTATTCCGAGTAGGATTCTGGGATTGAATGACTGTGACGAACTTCAAACTCGCGAGTGCTGGGCGTAGTGACAGACGCAAAAGGAGGGTGAATCCTATTCCAGTATGATCGAGAACCTCAGATGATTAGCCGTGCTGTGACAGAGCATTTGGACCATTTTCACAAGAGGATAGGATGTAGCCATTGAGCACGGTGATGCCTCCAGACGATTAGCCATGCAGTGACAGCGCATCGGACCATTTTCCAGAGAGGATCAAAAGTAGCCATTGACAATGGTGATGTCCTTACATAAAGCCAGCCATGGAAAGGAGTAGGATTGATTGGATGAAAACAGCAGGAAAGCAGAGGTTCAGAAGAACGAATGCATCTCTATACCTTTATCTGAAATTCTCACCAGTGATATACATAAGTATTCCTATCTTTATTTTCTGTCTATCTATTATCTATTTTCGAAAACTCCATGACTATTTTATATCCGCCTGACTGAGATTTACAAGGTGACCATAGCTTGCTTCATACCAACAATCTCCGTGGGATCGACCCTTACTCGCGTAAGGTTTTATTACTTGGACGACCTAGTGCACTTGCTGGTTAGTTGTATCGAAGTTGTGAATGAAAAACGATTTATTAAGACGTGCGTACAGAGTTTTTGGCGCCGTTGCCTGAGATCACAATTTTGTGCACCAAGTGGGATAGGTTGGGTTCAAATGAATGGGTGGGAATTGGGTGGAAAATTTTGAATTTGAAGTAGGTGGGGATTAGTGGGACTTATGATGGTTTTGGAAAGTGATATAGATATGATTGGGTTAGGGTTTTATTGGGACCCACTGATCTGAGAGGCTAGGGATTTCAAGTTTTTTGCCCCCTTGTGGGCGTTAAACGCCCAGCTCTTGCTCCTGGATGGCGTTCAATGCCAGCTATATGCCTCTCATTGGGCATTGAACGCCCTTGAGGGACCTCCTTCCTGGCATTCAACACCAGGTCTGTGCCTCTGTTGGGGCATTGAATGCCCAGGTTCTGCCCCCTATCTGGCGTTCAATGCCAGCTTCAGGTTCCCTGGCTGGCATTCAACACCAGCACTGTGCTCCCTGACTGGCGTTCAATGCCAGCAATGTACTCCCTGGCTAGTGTTCAATGCCAGCAAAGTCTCTGTTCCAGGGTGTTTTGTTTCTAGCTCTGACTATTTCTATTTCTGTTCCAACTGCTACACATGATTATAAACTTAAACAAATATGAAAATTAAACTGAAATAACTTAAATAAACACAATGAAAAGTAAGAAAACATTAATTATTGATGGTTTTCCTCCTAACAAGCACTTCTTTAATGTCACTAGCTTGACGATTAGCTCCTTACGGAGATGGATAGGGGCTCAGAATTTTGCCCCTTACAATGAACTTCTTGCCTGTGCTCTCATGGATAAGTTCCACATGTTCCAGAGATAGGATCCTGTTGACAGTGTGTAGAATGACTGGATTGTCAGTGAAGATGACTCTCATGCGAGGTGAGAGGCCTGCAGTGGGGATTTTCTTATCCTTCTAACCATTAGGTACTTTCTTCTTAGTACCTTTGTTCTCTGTGCTTGATAATGGCTGCCCAACACCAAACTTAGAATTGGTGTATGGGGGCTCTGTATAACTTTGCACTAAGAGAGAGGATTAGAACACTAAGTGTTGCACAACTGTTTCTCTGTTGTCAATGGGAGAGTTAGGGTTAGGCATCTTGAACAAGATGTGGTCTTCCCATAAATATAGAATTAGCTCTCCCTTTGCTACATCAATGATGGCGTTGGCAGTGGCTAGGAAGGGTCTTCCAATAATGATGGATTCATCCTTTTCTTCCCCAGTATCCAAGATTATGAAATCTGACGGGATGTAAAGGTTCTCAACCTTTACTAAGACATCCTCTACATGACCATAAGCCTTTTTCATTGACTTATCTGCATCTCTAGTGAGATTCTTGTAGCTTGTACCTCAAAGATTTCCAACTTCTCCATTACAGAGAGTAGCATAAGGTTTATGCTTGACCCTAGGTCACATAGAGCCTTATCAAAGGTGATGCTGCCTATGGTGTAGGAAATCAGGAAGCGTCCGGGATCCGACAACTTCTGAGGTAGTTTCCGCTGAACCAAGGCATTGAATTTCTTGGTGAGTGATGAATCCATATTTTATGATATATTTTGGCTATAATTGGATGGATTTCATCACATAAACACACACTTATTCACCAAAATAGCATACGTTTGTGTTTGTTCCCTAAATTGAACTTAAATGTGAAAACAGGTTCTTTTGTGCTTATTTTGACTAATTTTATTCCATTTACCTTCCATTCGATACCTTGATGTTATTTGTGAGTGGTTTCAGATGAATAAGGTAGGAATGGCTTGGTAGGAATGGAAGACGAGTATGCAATTGGGAGAAAGTATGAAGAAAACAAAGGAGGAGAGCTCACCCATGCGTGCGTGCGCACAAGGATGCGTGCGTGCGCACAAGGATGCGTGCGTACGCACAAGGAGGAAATCAGCATTCGTGCGTGCACACAACCACTTGTGCATACGTACAAGAACCCAAGCAGAGCAAATCCAGAGCATCGCGAAGTGTGCTTGTGCACAACCCTTTGTGCGTACGCACAAGTGCATATTCGGCAAAGTGTGCGGATGCACACATCTGTGTGTCCGCACAGGTACCAGTGCATGCATCCATTAAAAAGTCATGTGCTGTGCGGTTTTGGGGGTCTCTAGGCCCATTTCTGAAGTGCTGAAGGCTGGTTTGAGAGGCTATATTAAAGGCATATCAACACATAACAAAAGGAGCTCACTTGGAGGGTAGAAACACATAGTAGGAGTAGGAGTAGTGTAGATTAGGTAATTCTCTCTTAGGATTTTAATTAGGGTTTGTAGAATTTTATACTTCAAGCTTGATTTTGGATTCTAGCAATTTCATTGTAAGTATTTCTTTAATTGCCTCTTTTAATTACATTACTTGTTCTACACTTTCTTATATTTTCATGTCTCTTGTCAATATATGCATAGTTTACAATTTTGGATTTCTAGTTGTTGAATTTGATGTTTGATGCTTATTTTTGTGTTTGTTGAGTTGCCTTGCTTGCTTGTTATCATTTATGGTTCATAGCTTTCATTATTTTCCCAATTTTGCCATATTTTATGTTTATGCCCTCTATGTGTTTAATGAAATGCCAATTTTGATTATGGGGTAATTTCCACCCCTTGAATTGGGGGAAATGAATGTATGGATTACTAGAGCCATAATGTCCAACATTTAGTGATAATTCTTGGGTTGTTAATTGTTCTTGTTCCCACTAACGCTAATTTGTTGCTAAGCTAATTAGCAAGCTAGCTAGGATTTGTGGGTTAAAAACACTTATGCTCATTTAACTTACTCTCCGATGTGAGGGTTGACTTAGTGAGATTAATCCATCATAATTATCATAGTTATGGTTATGGCAAGGAAGGGATTCCATAACTCATCCCAAGTCAAGGTTTCGTTTATGTTTTGAACCACTTTTCCATTACTTTTTAGCCTTACTTGTTAATATTACATACATAATTCTTTTATTCCTTTAATAGTTTATTAATTGCAATTTTGTCTAGTTCTTTTATCTCTTTATTTGTTTGCTTCCTTATTATTGAAAACACCCCTTGTTTTCCACAACCAAAATTGTGTGCACTCTTTGGCATTAGTTCCTAGGGAGAACGACCCAGGACTTAAAACTCCCAGTTATTTTGCTTTGAATTGTGACAATCTTTAGAATAATAATTTGATTGATGGCCAATGGTTGGGTTTGGACTATACTTGCAACGTCAATCCTATTTTAGTGCGAAAATCCAAACCCATGCTTTTGGTCATCGCCAGTGAGCACTGGAAGTTCTTCCTCCAATGGCTCTGTGCCAAACAACTTGGCATTTAGCTTTATCAAAATTCCTAGGTACCAAGCAACTTGCTCCTCCCTAGTTTCCTCTTCCTCATTAGAGGATGAGTACTCTGCAGATTCTATGATCTTCAACCAAGCATTCAACAGAACTTCAATGGGCTCCTTATGAACCTTTGGTTCTGTCAGTTCTTCAATAGGGAGGTTCTCAGTGGGCTGAGGGTTGCCAACTATCCCTATTGTGGCGTTCAATGCCATGATTTGTATGTCTTTGGGCATTGAATGCCCATCATGCCTACTTTCACTGGCGTTCAATGCCAGTGGTTGTGCCTTTGTGGGCGTTCAACACCCAGTAAGGAGTTCTTTATTGGCGTTCAACGCCACAAATGGTGCTTCTATGGCTGTTGAACGCCTAGTAAGGACTTTCTTACCGGCGTTCAACTCCATTGCATCCTCTTCAGTTCGGCCTCAGCTTCTACAGTGATAGATGATAAGCCACTATTTTATGGTTTATCTTGTGCTCAATTGAGTGGATTTTATCAATCTTTCATACACTTGTTCATACTAATTGCATGGTTTTACATTTTCCTTCCTAATCTTGTGCTATTATTGAAAACATGCTTCTTTGGCCTTATATTTGCTATGTTTAATCCTCTCTTATTACCATTCGATGCCATGATATGTGTGTTAAGTGATTTCAGGGATTACAGGGCAGGACTGGCTTAGAGGATGGAAAGGAAGCATGCAAAAGTGGAAGGAATACAAGAAGTTGAAGAAATTGCTAAGCTGTCCAGCCTGACCTCTTTGCACTCGAACGGTCATAACTTGAGCTACAGAAGTTCAAATGAGACGGTTTCAGTTGCGTTCAAAAGCTAACATCCGGGGCTTCAAAATGATATATAATTTCCTATAGTGGCCATACAGCTAGGCAACGTGAACGCGTACTCCATGCGGATGCATCGCAGTGACAAAAAACCAGCGTGGCAGAATTCGTTCCCAGCGATTTCTGGACTGTTTCTGGCCCAGCTTTCAGCCCAGAAAACATAGATTAGAGGCTATAAAGTGGGAGAATGCATCCATTCATGTGGGGAAACATTCATAATACATAATTTTAGGTTTTAGATGTAGTTTTTAGAGAGAGAGGCTCCCTCCTCTCTCTTAGGTTTTAGGATTAGGATTTCAACTTCTTCTCAGATCCCAGGTTCAATGTTCCTTTAAATTAGGATTCTTATATTTTCATTTATTCCGTAGTATTTTTCTATTTAAATTTTATTGTTTATTTAATTTCTTCCAATTTTTTTTCAATTATCATCTCTACTTTTTTATATCTTTAATCCTTATTCAGAGTTACAATTGGAAAGCTTTTATGACATTATTAATGCAAAGAGTGTTTTTCTATTTACCTCATTATTTGTTTGATTATCTTCAAGTATTTATTTAGTCATTTATTATGTGAAATTGGCATCCATGTCAATGGAGTAGATTTTTCACTTGACATGGGGGTTGATTAAGAGGAGACACTTGAGTTTGAATGCTCAAGTACTTAGTTAAATTGGACATTGTTGGCTAATTCTGTATCTACTAACGCTAGACCTTCCCAAGGGAAAGGACTAGGATTTATGGATAAGAGTCAATTCAATCACTTGACTTTTCTTTACTCAGTAAGGGCTAACTAAGTGAAAACAACAACCTCTTTACACTACACTTGAGAAGATTCCAATAAGGATAGAACTTCCAATTAATCACACCCCCGGTCAAGGCTTTTTAATTAATTATATAAATTCTCTTTTTAAGTTCCACTGCTTTAAATTAAAATTATTTATTTTTCTGTTCTCAAACTCAAAATCTTCTCAGAGAAACCCATAACCAATAATAAATACACCTCCTTGCAATTCCTTGAGAGACGACCCGAGGTTTCAACACTTTGGTTATCAATTTTATTAGGTTTGCTTGAGTGACAAACAAGTTTTTGTACGAAAGGATTTTCTGTTAGTTTAGAAACTATACTTACAACGCGATTAATTTTGTGAATTTCTCTACTAGCAAAAATCAGTTCGTCAAAATGGCGCCGTTGCCGGAGAATTGCAAACGTGTGCCTTATTATTGGTTATTGTAAATGTTTTATTTTGCTTGTTTAATTACTTTTATTTTTACTTTTTAATTTTTATTAGTTACTATGAGTTCTCACCCCCGTCGCTTTGAGTTTGGTTCGAATATTGTTGAAAGGAATGAAAGCTATAACAGGAACATGCATCAAGGTCAAAACAATCACAGATGGAAGGAGCCACGAGGATCTGATCAATCCTTTCGGCAACAACACCTTCCAAAATACCATGGACAATGACCATTCTACAATGCATGCCAAGACAATAGATACAGTGGACCTTCTCATGACAACCAACCTCCACCAAATTACTATGGTCAAGAGCCATTCCAGGGAGTGTACCAAGACGATGAATATGGTGGACCCCCTTACCAACAAGTCCCACCATATGCTTATGAACCACCTCCTCAACACAACTCTGGACCACCATACTCACAAGCCCCCTACTACCAAACACCATCACATGATTCTAACCCTTACCCACCATATCAACCACCCTATGAGCCATATGAGCCATACATAGATCCACCCCAATTCCAACCCAATTACTCCCAAGGACCACCATCTCCATATACACCACATCCATATCCATCAATTCAAGGGCCTTATGATCCTACTTATGATATCCGAGCAGAACAAGAGTCAAGGGATCGCCTCAAGGAAACAATAGATCAATTTCAAGCAACCCTGCGTCAATTGGACCGAGCGGTAAACCGAATAGCACCCGAAGCTTTCATGGCTAAAGAATCTCAACTTGAGAACAAGAAATTGAAGTGTGTTGTGCAACAAGTGGAAAATATGGAGAGTGATGAACCACGCTCTTATCATGAACCTTTCCTCCCAAGTAATGAACCCTCATATCCACCTCAACCTTCAATGCATGACACTCTTGGTGTTCTTCTTCAAGGGCAAAGAGAGATAAAATGGGGAGTCCTAGAATTCACGACTGCCTTGACCGAGGTAGTAAATCAATTAGCTTTCCAACATCTGAGCACTCAAAGTACTCCCATGGCTACATATGGAGTATCAAAAGAAGAACGTAGCATGAAGGAGACACTAGAAACTCCGGTGGACAATGAGGAACATGGCTTTGTATTAGAACAAGTGGAGGAAACCATAATAGTTGCAGAGGAAGAAGTGGTTAAAGATTTAGGAGATGCTGAACCTCCATGGGAATCTAGAATTGTAGAGTACTCCTCCAATAAGATTGAAATTGATGTCAAGAAGGCCATTGCACAACCTCCATGGCATATTCCTTATGAAGACTTGGATGGGATAGATCAAGAAGTAAGTTCCCTTGGTGATAAAGATCATGCATAAAGTCCTCCTAGTGATAAATCTACATCCGCAAATGAACTCCTTGAATATGAATACTCTTCTCTGATTGAGTCTGAAAATAATGTGGAAGCAGAAATCCTTAGAAAAGGGCGGATGGGAGTTGAGTACACTTTCTCAAGAATGTTGGAGACTTCTCCACCTAGGTTGTCGTCTACTCCTTCACTTGAGTGGGTAAACTTATCTCTGTTCATCTTCCTATCCCACTTGAGTACGGTATTCTTGAAACGGACGGCCAACTCAGGAAGCTTTATGGCATAAAGCGTAAGAGGAGACTGTTTAGTGGTTGGAGTTGCAAATCAAGGCTCATCAAAGTTGATATTTCAAGGGCTAGATGTAAGGGCTCAACTAGTGATAATTTGGTTAGATCTAAAAGAAGAGTTTGGTACTCTGTAGAGAATTCAGATTGCTTACCGCCCGGATGGAATCATCATGTTCCACTTGAAGACATGTGCAGAAACAGGATTTGGGATCCAGGCATACATGAGGATCGACTTTGGGAGCTCAAAGCTTGCGAAGAACTCCATCAAGGCTTGGAAAGTTTAAATGGAATAGACAGAGCTTATTGGAAGTCCAAGCATTGGTAGTAGTTTCAAGATGAGTTCAAGCACAAGCCACCATAACAAGAAGCTCACCAAATGTCTAACTTAAGGACTATAACTAAAAGTGCTAAGTGGGAGACAACCTACCATGGTATATTCTTTCCTTTTTATTCTTAGTTTTATTTTATTTTATTTTTATTCGTGTTCATTCATAATTTCAGCATAGTCATCTGTATTCTGCATTTTGCATCTGCATATTGCATATAAAAAAAATTTTGCACGCGACGCGCAAGCGTCGCTGACGCGTCCGCGTCATAGGTGCTTTCGAAACAAGAAGAAAAGAAGCAGAGAGTCACATGAAAGCGTGGCTGGAGGTGTGCCCTAGGCACAAATACGCCCACGCAACGGCGTCGCTGACGCGTCCGTGTCAATTGAAAAATTAGCCTCCTACGCGTCCACGTCACTCACGCGAATGCGTGACCCTGCGAATTCGACGTAAATGGGTGTATGGCAAAGATTTATGATGGAGTAGGGCTGGAATGGTGCTGGAAGCACAAGCCCTACCACGCGACTGCATGCCCCACGCAGCCGCGTCGTTTTACAAAATGAGGCCATTCACGCGATCGCGTCACCCACGCGAACGAGTCCTCCCAAAATTTGGCAAAATGAGTATAAAACAGAGAGTTGTGCGTACGCGAGGCTGCACTCGCGCCAATAGCACAAATCAGGTCATGCGATCGCGTGACCCACACGTCCACGTCACTTGAGAATATCGCCAACCACGCAAACGGGTGCCCCACGCGTCCGCGTTGCCTGCGCCGCACAATTTATCCAAATCTGCGCCAAAATTCTTATCTTTTCTTCCCCAATCCTAATTAGTTTTCTATTATCATTATTCCTTCTTTCTTCTTATTTCTTTCTTCCTTCTTTCTTACTTTCTTCTTCTTTATCCCTTTAACTTCTCATCCTTATTCTCTTTCATTTTATTTTACTTAACTTATTTGCATACTTTCATTCATTGCTTTTTAATTTTGTGCATATTTTTATTTTTCTTTTCTAAATTTATTATTTTTCCATTGGTGTTAAATTTTCTTATTCAACTGTTACATCTTTTCTTGAATTATTCTGGTGCTTCATGACTTATTTTATTCTGATTGGGTATTATTATGCATAGGTCAATACTAATCTTTTATGATACTTGCATTCCATTTTCATTGCTATGCATTTACACTGTCTTTCATTGCCCACACTCTTCCCCCATTGTTGCAAATTTTTGCACTCTTGATGTGCCATGTGCTTCTACTATTCTCTCACTTGCATGTTGTAGCTACCATGTAATTGAGACCCTCATTATTCGGCATTAACCCACCCATACTTTATTACTTTTGCTCAAGCTCCTCAATTTTAGCCAAAAAATACCTGAAATCACCATAAAACACACAAACTCAAACTAAAATCCAAAAATGTGAATTTTGTACTAAAACCTATGAAAACATAATAAAACTTGAACAAAACATAATGAAAACTATATGAAAATGATGGCAAAAAGCGTATAAAATATCCGCTCATCACTCCCCTTGAGCTGGTGCGTGACGAGCCATGAACATGGAATTTCCATTACTCTGTGGGTTTGTTTCCTGGGGTCATTTCGGTAATGAAGTCCGCCATGGCCTGAGCCTTAATTGCGTTTCTGGGCTCGAATCTGACCTCACATTGTGATAGCTCGACCGACCAAGCGAGCATCTATCCTGCTAGGTCTGGCTTCTGTAGTACTTGTCTGATTGCCTAGTCTATCCAAACCGCAATATGGCTCTGGTGGTTGATGAGTGATAATTTATACGCTTTTGGCATTGTTTTTACATAGTTTTTAGTATGTTTTAGTTACTTTTTATTATATTTTTATTAGTTTTTATGCAAAAATCACATTTTTGGACTTAACTATGAGTTTGTGTATTTTTCTGTAATTTCAGGTATTTTCTGGCTGAAATTGAGGGACCTGAGCAAAAATCTGATTCAGAGGCTGAGAAATGACTGCAGATGCTGTTAGATTCTGACCCTCCTGCACTCAAAATGGATTTTCTGGAGCTACAGAATTCCAATTGGCGTGCTCTCAATTGCATTGGAAATTATACATCTTGGGATTTCTAGCAATGTATAATAGTCCATACTTTGCCCGAGATTTGATGGCCCAAACTAGCGTTTAAACGCCAGCCAGAGACCCTTTTTCTGGCGTAAAACGCCAGAACTGGCACCAGAACCGGAATTAAATGCCCAAACTGGCATCCAAGCTGGCGTTTAACTCTAGAAAAGGCCTATGCACGTGTAAAACTCATTGCTCAGCCCAAGCACACACCAAGTGGGCCCTGGAAGTGGATTTTCTGCACTATCTGCACTTAGTTACTTATTTTCTGTAATCCTTAGTAACTAGTTTAGTATAAATACTAGTCTTTCCTATTGTTTTATAAATAGAATAGATCTTTGGACTTTTAGGCTTATGGCATTTTTTACATTTGGGGAGGCTGGCCATTCGGCCTTGCCTAGACCTTCTTCTCTTATGTATTTTCTACGGTGGAGTTTCTACACCACATAGATTAAGGTGCGGAGCTCTGCTGTTCTTCATGAATTAATGCAAGTACTATTGTTTCTCTTTCAATTCATGCTTACTTCTTCTCCAAGATATACTCTCGTACTTAATTCAGTTAAGTCAGAATGAAGGGGTGACCCGTGACAATCACCCACTATCTTCGTTACTCGCTTAGCCAAGATCCGCGTGCCTGACAACCACAAACAGTCTACATGATGTTCAACGTAGTCATTGGACGACAGCCAGAGTATAGTCTCTTGGGTCTCTAATCCACGGACCGAGTCCGTGAGGTTAGAACCTTCGTGGTAGAGGCTAGAACCAATTGGCAGCATTCCTGAGATCCGGAAAGTCTAAACCTTGTCTGTGGTATTCCGAGTTGGATCTGGGACGGGATGACTGTGACGAGCTTCAAACTCGCGAATGTTGGGTGCAGTGACAGTGTGCAAAAGGATAGAGAGATCTTATTCCGACACAAGTGAGAACCGACAGATGATTAGCTGTGTGGTAGCTGTACCTGGTATTTTTCATCCGAGACGAGAAATCCGACAGTTGAGTAGCCGTGCAGAAACCGTACTTGGACCATTTTCACTGAGAGGATCATACAGCATGCCATGGAAGGGAGCCCGCATGATTGGATGAAGACAATAGGAAAGCAGAGGTTCAGAAGCAACAAAGCATCTCCAAACGCTTATCTGAAATTCCCACCAATGAATTATATAAGTATTGATAAACCATTATTTTATGGTTTATATTGTGTTTAATTGTGTGGTTTTATCAAATCTTTACCCACTTATTCATTAAATAAGCATGCATTTATAATTCCTTCCTAAAAATACTTTATGGTTGAAAACTTGCTTCCTAGAGACTTTTAATTTTGTATTTTAATTCTCCTTTATTTCATTCGATGCCGTGATCTGTGTGTTAAGTGTTTCAGGCTTTATAGGGCATGAATGACTTGGAGACTGGGAAAGAAGCTTGCAAAAATGGAAGGAACACAAGAAATTAAGGAGATGACCAGCGAGAAGTGACGCGGGCACATGGCTCACGCGATCGCGCGACATAGAAGAAATTGCAGTGACGCGGACGCATGGCTCACGCGACCGCGCGGATTGGAAACTGCACCAATGACGTGAAGGCGTGGACGACGCGCACGCGTGGAAATGCAAAATGCTGGATGACGCGAACGCCTGGATGACGCGATCGCGTGACATGCGCGATCTGTAGAATCTGCAGAATTTGCTGGGGGCGATTTCGGGCCCAGTTTTGACCCAGTTTTCGGCCCAGAGAAGCAGATTAGAGCCAGGGAACATGCAGAGACCGAACAACAACATTCATTCCATCTAATTTTAGTTTTAGATCTGATTTTACTCCTCCTCTAGGTTTTCTATCTACATATTCATAGTTTTTAGGATTTGATTTTTATTACTTTTTGGATTGGAACATTGAGAAGAGTTATTACCTCCGTCAAGACTTCGTCATTCTAGTTTGTTTCCTTACTTGTCACTTATTTTTCCATGTCCTTTATTTATTCATAATTACTATTGGATTATTTTAGAATTTATTAATATAAGAATTACTTCTATTTTTAATTGATCATTTTAATTACTATTTATCATGTATTTCTTTATTTCTCTTCCTTATTTTGTGAAATTTACATTCATAATGAGTGAGTAGTTCCATAACTTGATTGGGAGATGATTGAAAGGAAACCTTGAGTTGGATTACTTAAAAGAAAAATTGTAATTAGGTTTATTGTTGGATCGCCCTCTAGTTATTGACACTAGTCCTTCCCAAGGGAGAGGATCAGGACTAGTGACCAGAAATAGCTTTCCAACTTGCTTGACTTTCCTTTACCTAGTAAAGGATAACTAAGCAAAACAACCTTCAATTACCAATTAATCTTGAGAGTACTCCAACAAGAATAGGGCTTCCAACTAATCTACTCTTAGTCAAGGTCTTTATTTAAATTACATAAATTCTCTAATTTAATTTCCTGTTTACCAACTCAACTCATTTTAGAAAACATCTGATTAATAAAATAGCACATCTTTCTGCAACTCGTTGGGAGACGACCTGAGATTCATACTCTTAGTATTTTAATTTTAATTTTTGTGACAACCCTTCTAAATTGATAAACGGATTTTCGGTTGGTTAAGAACTGTACTTGCAACGTATCTCTTATAACAATTTCTTAACTCACCAATTTCCGCCACGTCAATTTTCAGCGCCGTTGCCGGGGAGTTGCAATAGAGTGCTAAGTTATTGATTGGAATTTATTTATTTGCATTTTATTTTATTTTGCTACCATGAGCTACATGTTTCTTTCGTTAAATGACGCGTTCACTTCCTGATTTAAGCTTGCCAGTATTTGATCCTGAGATTGAAAGAACTATCTCACGAATAAGGCAAGCTTGGCGTCGGTTAGTCCTCTCTAAGGGCGAATCTGAAACGTCACTTGAGGAAGAAACAAGCTCCCTTTCTGCTGATTCGGTTGATTTACATGCAGGTGACATGGCAGCACCTAGAAGAATTACTATCCAGGAGGCTGGAGCCCCTGATTTCACAATGCAACCGTTTCAAGCGCATCACCCAGCAGTGGCTACAGACTTTGAAATAAAGACTGCACTGCTCAATTTGATGCCTAAGTTTCATGGCTTACCTGCTCAAGAGCCTATCACGCACCTGAGGGATTTTCAAGCAGCCTGTTCTACTGTCAGGCGTGATGGTGCAGATGAAACTTCTATTCTGTTGAAAGCTTTCCCGTTCTCTCTTGAGGGAAAAGCAAGAGAATGGTACTACACTCAACCCACAGCAACTATTTCTGATTGGGATATGCTCAGAAGAGAATTTTTGGAAAAATTCTTTCCAGCTGAAGTTACTGATAAACTGAGGAAAGACATTTCCATGATTGTCCAGGATGAATCCGAGACTCTCTATGAATATTGGGAGCGCTTCAACAATCTTTTGGAAGCATGCCCCCACCATATGATTGACAAGATAGTGTTGTTCGGCTACGTCACACAGGGCATGAGGCCCCAAGATAAGACCACATTGAAAAGTGCTAGCAATGGGTCTATGAAAAAGTACAAGACCACTGATGAGGCATGGCAACTGATCAGCGACTTGGCTGAGTCTACAAGGAATCACAGGCAGAAACAAAGCCGCTCAAAGGCTGTTGCAGAGGTATCTTCTAGCAAAGAAAATACTACTCTGGCTCAGAGTATATGTAAAATCACTAACTTACTGAAGCAGATGCAATTTAGTTAACAACAAGCACAGTAAAGCCAACAGTTAGTCCCACAGAGAGTGTGTGAGATCTGTGCCGATTACAGCTATTATACTGATGAATGTCTGCAGCTCCAGCAGGAAGACAACACCGTAGCAGCCACTCATAACTTCTATGATCGCCCCAACCAAGGGTACAATCAAGGTGGCAGTTACAGCCATGGATGGCAAGACAACTCTAACCAGAATTGGAGGGACAATTCTAACCAGAATTGAAGGGACAACAATAACAGAGGAGGCAGAGACAATCAAAGATATTAGAGGTGGAATAATAACAACAACAGACAGCAAAACCAGAACCAGCCTGACAGAGTACCTCACCTGAGGCAGTCCCAAGGACCACAACACAACCAACAACAAGTTCTGCAGATCACTCAATCTAATTCCTCTCCGAGTGACAATACTCTGCAATCCATTGCACAAGGACAAAGGAACATGGAAAGTTCACTTAATGGCCTAGCGTCCGCTATACAAGCTCTCATCTCTCAGCTGGCACCACCCAATACTTCAAACACTCAACAGGCAAGCTCCAGTGGAATTCCTTCTCAATCCTTACCCAATCCAAAGGGTGTCATCAATGCCATTACCCTAAGGTCCAGAACCACATTGTAAGAGAGGAATCAGGAGGAGCCAAACCCACCAAAACACACCTCAGCTGAAGAGGTAGTGGAAATAGAAGATGTTGAGGAAGAAGAGGATATACAGGACATGGCTGAAGAGGAAGTAGCTCAATCACAAGAAGAACCACCAAAGGGCGCAGACACTGTAGAAAACGCCATTCCTATTCTATTTTCACAACTTTCAAGGAAGCCCAGGAAGCAGTTGGAACCTGATCCCCAAATGGTAGAAATATTCAAAAAGGTTGAGGTAACTATTCCCCTTTTTGATGTTATTCAACAGGTACCTAAATACGCAAAGTTTCTAAAAGATTTATGTATACACAAAGACAAAATTAATGAATTAGAGACTATTCCTTTAGGTAGTTCTATATCTGCTTTAATGGGAGGTATACCTGAAAAGTGTAGTGATCCAGGTCCATGTATGGTTAATTGTACTATTGGTGGTGTGGTATTTTCTGACTGTATGTGTGATTTAGGAGCATGTGTGAGTATAATGCCTTTGTCTATATATGATATTTTGAGGCTCCCTCCCTTAAAAAGATCGGCAGCTCATTTTGTGTTAGTAGATAAAAGCATTATTACAGTGGCTGGAGTTGCTGAAGATGTATTAGTGGGCATTAAGGGGCTCACATTCCCCATTGATTTTTATATCCTGGAGATGCCCCAAAATGACTAAGAGAAGCCATCATCAATCCTACTCGGAAGACCATTCCTGAAGACCTCAAAGTTCAAATTGGATGCTTTTTCAGGAACATACTCTTTTGAAATAGACGGCCGAGTAGTAAGCTTCAATCTGAATGGAATCATGAAGCACCCTCCAGAAGATCATTCTATCCTCCAGTGTGACATCATAGATGAAACCGTAGCTGAAACTCACCAGGAGGAGTTAGCAGAGAAGTACATAGGACAAGGTCCGAGTGTGGGAACACTTTCTGAGGACAATGAAAGTACTTTACCATTGTCACCAACTCCAGACAATCGAGAGCCCAACCATGAGCAGAAGCTAGAATTAAAACCCCTCCCTCCACACCTCAAATATGCTTACCTTAAGGACAAGCAGAAGTTTCCGGTTATCATTGCACGGGAACTCACTTCTCAACAAGAAGAGCAGTTACTTAGTGTGCTGAGGAGGCACAAGAAGGCAATTGGGTGGAGTTTGGCAGACATAGTAGGCATTATCCCTCAAGTTTGTGAGCACAGAATATTTTTAGAAGAGGGAGCTAGGCCTGTTCGTCAATCCCAGAGAAGACTGAATCCCACTATCTTAGAGGTTGTCAAAAAGGAAGTAACCAGACTACTTGAGGCGGATATCATCTATCCCATCTCAGACAGTGAATGGGTAAGCCCAGTACAAATGGTGCCCAAGAAGTCTGGAGTCACCACAATGAAGAATGAGCATGGAGAGCTCATAGCAACCAGAGTACAGAATACCTGGAGGGTCTTCATCGATTACAGACGCCTAAACCAAGCCACTTGTAAGGATCACTATCCTCTTCCATTCATTGATTAAATGCTGGATCGCCTGTCAGGAAAATCGCATTATTGCTTTTTAAATGGTTACACAGGTTATTTCCAGATTCATATAACTCCTGGAGATCAGGAAAAGACTACTTTCACCTGTCCTTTTGGGACTTATGCTTATAAGAGAATGCCCTTTAGCTTGTGCAATGCACCAGCTACTTTTCGAAGGTGCATGATGAGTCTTTTCTCTGACCTCATTGAGGACTGTATAGAGGTTTTTATGGATGATTTTAGCGTTTATGGTGATTCTTTTAGCCTTTGCTTGGATAGCTTATGTAGAGTATTAGATAGATGTATCAGTACAAACCTTGTATTAAATTTTGAAAAATGTCACTTTATGGTTAAACAAGGGATTGTACTAGGACATGTTGTATCTAATACTGGCATTTTTGTAAATCCAGCAAAGGTGGATGTTATTTCTAGTTTACCTTATCCCTCCTCTGTGAGGGAAGTCCGTTCGTTCCTTAGCCATGTAGGTTTTAACCGAAGGTTCATTAAGGACTTTAGTAAGGTAGCACTTCCCTTATCCAGATTACTGCAGAAAGATATTGAGTTCGAGTTCAGTGAGAATTGCAAACAAGCATTTGATAAACTGAAGACTGCCCTGACTCAAGCTCCAATTGTGAGAGGACCTGACTGGAGCCAGCTATTTGAGATCATGTGCGATGCTTCCAACCATGCAGTAGAAACAGCGCTGGCTCAGCGTGAAGGTAAGGACCCCTTTGTAATTGCTTATGCGTCTAAGACTTTAGACGCTGCTCAGTCTAATTACACTACTACTGAGAAAGAGCTTCTTGCTATTATTTTTGCTCTGGATAAATTCCGAGCCTATTTACTTGGTACTAAAGTAGTAGTGTATTCAGACCACGCAGCTCTAAAGTATTTATTAGCTAAAAAGGAGTCCAAACCAAGGCTTATACGTTAGATACTGCTACTACAAGAATTTGATTTAGAAATAAAGGATAGGAGTGGAAACCAGAATTTAGTGGCAGACCACTTGAGTCGCCTTGAGCACATTAAGGATGACTCCACTCCTATACTGATAATTTTCCTTTTGATAACCTGCAAGCAGTATCTGAGGTAGTTCCTTGGTATGCCCCTATAGCTAATTATCTAGTTAGCCGCACTTTTCCTCCAAACTTTACTAAGCATCAAAGAGACAAGCTGAAAAGCGAGTCTAAATATTATATATGGGATGACCCATATTTATCTAGATGTGGCGCTGACCAAATAATTAGAAGGTGTGTGCCTCAATCAGAATTCCAGTCCATCTTAGAGGCCTGTCACTCATCTGAGAGTGGAGGACATTTTGGCCCTCAAAGAATAGCTAGAAAAATCTTAGACTGTGGATTCTGGTGGCCTACTCTTTTTAAAGACGCTGCAGAATTTTGTAAATCCTGTTTCCCATGCCAAAAATTTGGTAATATATCCAGAAGGGATGAGATGCCTCAACAAATTATGCTTTTCTGTGAGATCTTTGATGTTTGGGGCATTGACTTCATAGGTCCATTTCCAAATTCTAATGGTTATTTTTATATATTGTTAGCTGTAGATTATGTTTCCAAATGGGTGAAAGCAATTTCTACCCGCACTGATGATGCTAACACTGTTGTTTCCTTAGTTAGAAACCACATTATTTGTCGCTTTGGATCACCGCGAGCAATCGTGAGCGATCAAGGCACCCAGTTTTGTAACAGGAGACTAACAGGATTACTAAAGAAGCATGGGATAATTCATAAAGTAGTGGTGCACGAAATTGTGATCCCCGGCAACGGTGCCAAAAACTTGGTGCACGAAATTGTGATCTCAGGCAACGGCGTCAAAAACTCTGTACGCACGTCTTAATAAAGTGTTTTTCATTCACAACTTCGATACAACTAACCAGCAAGTGCACTGGGTCGTCCAAGTAATAAACCTTACGTGAGTAAGCGTCGATCCCACGGAGATTGTTGGTATGAAGCAAGCTATGGTCACCTTGTAAATCTCAGTCAGGCGGATATAAAATAGTTATGGAGTTTTCAAATATTAATAATAAATAAACAGAAAATAAAGATAGAAATACTTATGTATATCACTGGAGAGAATTACAGATAAAGGTATAGAAATGCATTTGTTCCTCTGAACCTCTGCTTTCCTGCTGTCTTCATCCAATCAATCCTACTCCTTTCCATGGCTGGCTTTATGTAAGGACATCACCATTGTCAATGGCTACTTTTAATCCTCTCTGAAAAATGGTCCGATGCGCTGTCACTGCATGGCTAATCGTCTGGAGGTATCACCATGGTCAATGGCTGCGTCCTATCCTCTTGTGAAAATGGTCCAAATGCTCTGTCACAGCACGGCTAATCATCTGAGGTTCTCGATCATGCTGGAATAGGATTCACCCTCCTTTTGCATCTGTCACTACGCCCAGCACTCGCGAGTTTGAAGTTCGTCACAGTCATTCAATCCCAGAGTCCTACTCAGAATACCACACACAAGGTTTAGACTTTCCGGACTCTCATGAATGCCGCCATCAATCTAGCTTATACCACGAAGATTCTGATTAAGAGATCCAAGAGATAATCATTCAATCTAAGGTGGAATAGAAGTGGTTGTCAGGCACGCGTTCGTGGGGGAATGATGATGATTGTCACGTTCATCACATTCATGTTGAAGTGCGAATGAATATCTTAGAAGCGGAATAAGTTGAGTTGAATAGAAAAACAGTAGTACTTTGCATTAATTCATGAGGAACAGCAGAGCTCCATACCTTAATCTATGGAGTGTAGAAACTCTACCGTTGAAAATACATAACTGAAAGGTTCAGGCATGGCCGAATGGCCAGCCCCCCTGATCTAAGAACTAGGTGTCCAAAGATGTCTAATACAATAGTAAAAAGTCCTATTTATAATAAACTATCTACTAGGGTTTACAGAAGTAAGTAATTGATGCATAAATCCACTTCCGGGGCCCACTTGAAGTGTGCTTGGGCTGAGCTTGAATGTTACACATGCAGAGGTTCTTTCTGGAGTTGAACGCCAGTTTGTAACGTATTTCTGGCGTTCAACTCTGGCTTGTAACGTGTTTCTGGCGTTTAACTCCAGACAGCAGCATAGAACTGGCGTTCAACGCCCTTTTACGTCGTCTAAACTCGGCCAAAGTATGGACTATTATATATTTCTGGAAAGCCCTGGATGTCTACATTCCAACGCAATTTGAAGCGCGCCATTTTGAATTCTGTAGCTCCAGAAAATCCACTTTGAGTACATGGAGGTCAGAATCCAACAGCATCAGCAGTCCTTCTTCAACCTCTGAATCTGATTTTTGCTCAAGTCCCTCAATTTCAGCCAGAAAATACCTGAAATCATAGAAAAACACAAAAACTCATAGTAAAGTGCAGAAATGTGAATTTAACATAAAAACTAATGAAAACATCCCTAAAAGTAACTAGATTCTACTAAAAACATACTAAAAACAATGCCAAAAAGCGTATAAATTATCCGCTCATCAAGTAGCAATAGCCTAACATCCTCAGACTAATGGGCAAGCCGAGGTGTCAAACAGAGAGATAAAGTGTATATTGCAGAAGATAGTCAAACCTCATAGAAGAGACTGGAGCACCAGGCTACAAGATGCACTTTGGGCATATAGAACAGCATACAAGACACCCATTGGGATGAGTCCCTTTCGCTTAGTTTATGGAAAAGCCTGTCATCTCCCAGTTGAAGTAGAGCACAAAGCCTTTTGGGTAGTAAAAGAGTGCAACATGGAATTTGAGAAAGCCGGAGCTGAAAGGAAGTTGCAACTGCAAGAATTGGAAAGCCTTCGCCTAGAAGCTTATGGGAACTCAAGGCTGTACAAGGAAAAGATGAAGGCTGTACATGATCATCACATCAAGAGGAAAGAGTTCCAACCTGGGGACTTAGTCCTCCTTTACAAATCTAGACTGAGGCTCATGCCAGGAAAATTGAGATCAAGATGGGAAGGTCCATACAGAGTAGAGAAGGCTGAGCCGTATGGAGTTTTTCACCTAAGTCATCCTTCAAGCTCTGAACTCATCAAAGTTAATGGACATCGTTTGAAGCTATATCATGGTGAGAAGGTGCCTAAAAACAAGGAGTTAGATATGTTCCTCTTGGAGGATCCACTCACAGCAGAAGACTGAGCTAGTGGAGTGTCCAACTTACGGACGTTAAAGCAAAGTGCTAGGTGGGAGACAACCCACCATGGTATGATCGTTCCTTTCTTTATTCTTAGTTTTCTTTTTCCAATAACTCTTCTCTTTATTAGCACATTTAGTTTGCATCTACATTTGCACATAATTACTTTTATTTTAAAAAAAAAAAAGAGAGAGAGGGAGAGCCACCGGTGGCTCAGAGAGAAAACGAAATCGAACAGAAAGTCACGCGGGAGCGTGGCTGAAGGCGTGCCTTTGGCACAAATCATCCCACACGACCGCGTCGCTGACGCAACCGCGTCGCTGACGCAACCGCGTCACATGGGAAACATGCCCTCCCACGCGTCTGCGTCACTCATGCGGCCGCGTGACCTGAAATTTGACGTAAAAAAGGGTGCACGACCGAAAGTTGTGCAAGAGTGGTGCTGGACTGGTGCTGAACGCACAAACCTTACCACGCGGATGCATGGCTCACGCTTCCGCGTCATACCCCTATAATGGCCACTCACGCAATCGCGTCAACCACGCGACCGCATCACCCTGGATTTTGGCAATACTAAGTTTTGAAGAGAGAGTTGTGCGAGCGCGAGGCTGCCCTCGCGCCAGTAGCACAAAACGAGTCACGCGTCCGCGTGACCGACGCGACCGCGTCGATTATTTTAAGCCCAAGTCGCGCGAACGCGTCGCCCATGCGTCCGCGTCACTTGCGCCGCATAGCTTATCCTAATTTGCCAAATATCTTATCTTTCTCTTCCCCAAACCCTACTTTTCTTTTCCCTCCTCATTATTTTCTTCCCCTTTCTCCCTTATTCCTTCTTTCTCACTTTCTAATTTCTCTCTCATCACCATTAACAAGGTTTTTCTTTTCTTCTTTCCTCTTTACTTCTCTATTCTTCTTCTCAATTTATGTTTTCTTCTCCTTTTCTTTTTCTTTTTATTTTTATTATTTATATTTTCTTTTTCTTTCTTTTTCTCTTTTAATTGGTGTTAAGATATTTAGTAAGGGTCATTATTATTCCTTATGTTTGCTTGTGGATTGTTGCAACATTGTTTGGCAATTATATATCAATTTTTATAGGGTTGCTTGCACGTTCAATTTCTTATTTTGAATAGCTTACCTACCATGCATGCTATGTGTTTGTGAAAAAGTCCATATGGCATTGTGCACTATTTTTGAATCCTTTTATTTTCCTACTCTAAATGATTGCTTTTCACAAAACCCTTTTTCATATCATATTAATTTAATATAATTGTCATTACAAACAGATTGTTAGTATGAAAGACTTGGTAATCTAACTTGGACATTGAATGCTTGATCTATGCTACTGATGAGCAGATAATTTATACGCTTTTTGGCATTGTTTTTAGTATGTTTTTAGTAGGATCTAGTTACTTTTAGGGATGTTTTTATTAGTTTTTATGTTAAATTCACATTTCTAGACTTTACTATGAGTTTGTGTGTTTTTCTGTGATTTCAGGTATTTTCTGGCAGAAATTGAGGGACTTGAGTAAAAATCAGATTCAGAGGTTGAAGAAGAACTGCTGATGCTGTTGGATTCTGACCTCCCTTCACTCAATGTGGATTTTCTGGAGCAAAAAACCTCAAAATGGCGCGCTTCTAATTGCGTTGGAAAGTAGACATCCAGGGCTTTCCAGCAATGTATAATAGTTCATACTTTGGCCGAGTTTAGATGATGCAAAAGGGCGTTGAACGCCAGTTCTACGCTGCAGTCTGGAGTTAAACGCCAGAAACACGTCACGAACCAGAGTTGAAAGCCAGAAACACGTTACAAACTGGCGTTCAACTCCAAGAATGACCTCTCCACGTGTAAACTTCAATCTCAGCCCAAGCACACACCAAGTGGGTCCCGGAAGTGGATTTATGCATCAATTACTTACTTCTGTAAACCCTAGTAGCTAGTTTAGTATAAATAGAACTTTTTACTAGTCTTTTAGACATCTTATGATTTTTAGTTCATCTTTAGATCATATTGATCACATTTGGGGGCTGGCCATTTGGCCATGCCTGAACCTTTCACTTATGTATTTTTCAACGGTAGAGTTTCTACACTCTATAGATTAAGGTGTGGAGCTCTGCTGTTCCTCATGAATTAATGCAAAGTACTACTATTTCTCTATTCAAATCAACTTATTCTGCTTCTAAGATATTCATTCGCACTTCAATATGAATGTGATGAACGTGACAATCATCATCATTCCCTTACGAACGCGTGCCTGACAACCACTTCCATTCCACCTTAGATTGAATGAATATCTCTTGGATCTCTTAATCAGAATCTTCGTGGTATAAGCTAGATTGATGGCGGCATTCATGAGAGTCCGGAAAGTCTAAACCTTGTCTGTGGTATTCCGAGTAGGATTCAGGGATTGAATGACTGTGACGAACTTCAAACTCACGAGTGCTGGGCGTAGTGACAGACGCAAAAGGAGGGTGAATCATATTCTAGTATGATCGAGAACCTCAGATGATTAGCCGTGCTGTGACAGAGCATTTGGACCTTTTTCACAAGAGGATGGGATGTAGCCATTGACAACGGTGATGTCCTTACATAAAGTTTGCCATGGAAAGGAGTAGGACTGATTGGATGAAGACAGCAGGAAAGCAGAAGTTCAGAAGAACGAAAGCATCTCTATACGCTTATTTGAAATTTTCACCAATGAATTACATAAGTATTTCTATCTTTATTTTCTATTTATTTATAATTTATTTTCGAAAACTCCATAACTATTTGATATCCGCCTGACTGAGATTTACAAGGTGACCATAGCTTGCTTCATACCAACAATCTCCGTGGGATCGACCCTTACTCACGTAAGGTTTTATTACTTGGACGACCCAGTGCACTTGTTGGTTAGTTGTGCGAAGTTGTGAAGTCATGTTTGGACCATGGTATTGTGCACCAGTTATTGGCGCCATTTCCAGGGAGAGAACGAACAACAAATTTTACAACCTCAGAGTAACAATTTCACATACCAAGTTTTTGGCGCCGTTGCCGGGGATTGTTAGAGTTTGGACAACTGACGGTTCATCTTATTGCTCAGATTAGGTAATTTTCATTTTGTTTTATTTTCAAAAATTTTTCAAAAATCTTTCAAAAATTTTCCCTTTGTTTTCAAAAATTTTTTCAGAATTTTTAAAAATGAATTCTAGAGTTTTATGAAGCATGTGAAGCCTGGCTGGCTGTAAAGCCATGTCTAAATTCTTTTGGACTGGGGCTTCCAACCCAACATTATCAAGAGCAAGCTAGTTGTTGCTAATCCATCAGCTGCTGTATGCTTAATTTGTCACTTAAAGCTTGGCTGACCATTGGCCATGTCTAGTGTTTTGGACCGGAGCTTTCACTAAAAGCTTGGCTGGCTTGTGAGCCATGTCTAATTCCTGGACTGAAGCTTTAGACTAAGAATGCAAGATTCCTGGAATTCATATTAAAAATTTTGGAATCCTTATTTTTCTCTTTCAAATTAATTTTCGAAAAATATAAAAAAAATAAAAAAAATAATTTAGAAAATCATAAAAATCAAAAAAATATTTTGTGTTTCTTGTTTGAGTCTTGAGTCAGATTTTAAGTTTGGTGTCAATTGCATGTTCATCTTGCATTTTTCGAAAAAAATCATGCATTCATGGTGTTCTTCATGATCTTCAAGTTGTTCTTGGTAAATCTTCTTGTTTGATCTTGATGTTTTCTTGTTTTGTGCCTTTTCTTGTTTTTCATGTGCATTTTTGCATTCATAGTGTCTGAACATGAAAGATTTCTAAGTTTGGTGTCTTGCATGTTTTCTTTGCATATAAAAATTTTCAAAAATATGTTCTTGATGTTCATCATGATCTTCAAAGTGTTCTTGGTGTTCATCTTGACATTCATAGCATTCTTGCATGCATTCATTGTTTTGATCCAAAATTTTCATGCATTGAGTCTTTTTCATGTTTTTCTCTTTCATCATTAAAAATTCAAAAATCAAAAATATATCTTCCCCTTTTTCTCTCTTAAAATTTCGAAAATTTGGATTGACTTTTTCAAAACTTTTTAAAATTTAGTTGTTTCTTATGAGTCAAATCAAATTTTCAATTTAAAAATCTTATCTTTTTCAAAATCTTTTTCAAAAATCATATCTTTTCCACTTTTTTTATTATTTTTGAAAATTTCAAAAATCTTTTTCAAAATATTTTCAAAATCTTTTTCTTAATTTTATATCATATTTTCGAAAATATCATCAACAATTAATGTTTTGATTCAAAAATTTCAAGTTTGTTACTTGCTTGTTAAGAAAGATTCAAACTTTAAGTTCTAGAATCATATCTTGTGATTTCTTGTGAATCAAGTCATTAATTGTGATTTTAAAAAAAAAATCAAATCTTTTTCAAAACTAATTTCAATCATATCTTTTCAAAAATATCTTTTTATCTTATCTTTTTCAGATATCTTTTCTAACTTCTTATCTTCTTATCTTTTCAAAATTGATTTTCAAATTTGTTTCAACTAACTAATTAACTTTTTGTTTGTTTCTTATCTTTTTCAAAACTACCTAACTAACTCTCTCTCTCTAATTTTCGAAAATATCTTCCCTCTTTTTCAAAAATTCTTTTTAATTAACTAATTGTTTCAATTTTTAATTTTAATTTGATTTTATTCCTAATTTTCGAAAATCACTAACCCCTTTTCAAAATTTTATTTTCGAAAATCCTCCTTCTCTCTCATCTCCTTCTATTTATTTATTCATCTACTAACACTTCATCTCACCTAAATTCGAACCCCCTCTTCCATCTGTGTTCGAATTTTCTCTTCTTCCCTTATTTACATTACATTCTTTTCTTCTTCTACTCACACAGGGGAACCTCTATACCTGGGCAAAAAGGATCCCTATTATTATTATTTTTCTGTTCCCTCTTTTTCATATGAGCAGGAGAAAGGACAAGAACATTCTTGTTGAAGCAGACCCTGAACCTAAAAGGACTCTGAAGAGGAAACTAAGAGAAGCTAAAATACAACAATCCAGAGATAACCTTACAGAAATTTTCGAACAGGAAGAGGAGATGGCAGCCGAAAATAATAATAATGCAAGGAGAATGCTTGGTGACTTTACTGCACCTGATTCCAATTCACATGGAAGAAGCATCTCCATCCCTACCATTGGAGCAAACAATTTTGAGCTTAAACCTCAATTAGTTTCTCTGATGTAGCAGAACTGCAAGTTTCATGGACTTCCATCTGAAGATCCTTTTCAGTTTTTAACTGAATTCTTGCAGATATGTGATACTGTTAAGACTAATGGAGTAGATCCTGAAGTCTACAGGCTCATGCTTTTTCCGTTTGCTGTGAGAGATAGAGCTAGAATATGGTTGGACTCTCAACCCAAAGATAGCCTGAACTATTGGGATAAGCTGGTCACGGCTTTCTTAGCCAAGTTCTTTCCTCCTCAAAAGCTGAGCAAGCTTAGAGTGGATGTTCAAACCTTCAGACAGAAAGAAGGTGAATCCCTCTATGAAGCTTGGGAGAGATACAAGCAACTGACCAAAAAGTGTCCTTCTGACATGCTTTCAGAATGGACCATCCTGGATATATTCTATGATGGTCTGTCTGAATTAGCTAAGATGTCATTAGATACTTCTGCAGGTGGATCCATTCACCTAAAAAAAATGCCTGCAGAAGCTCAAGAACTCATTGACATGGTTGCTAACAACCAGTTCATGTACACTTCTGAGAGGAATCCTGTGAGTAATGGGACGCCTCAGAAGAAGGGAGTTCTTGAAATTGATGCTGTGAATGCCATATTGGCTCAAAACAAAATATTGACTCAGCAAGTCGATATGATTTCTCTGAGTCTGAATGGAATGCAAGCTACATCCAATAGTACTCAAGAGGCATCTTCTGAAGAAGAAGCTTATGATCCTGAAAACCCTGCAATAGCAGAGGTGAATTACATGGGTGAACCATATGGAAACACCTATAATCCCTCATGGAGAAATCACCCAAATCTCTCATGGAAGGATTAACAAAAGCCTCAACAAGTCTTTAACAATGGTGGAAGAAACAGGTTTAATAGCAAGCCTTTTTCCATCATCAACTCAGCAATAGATAAAGAATTCTGAGCAGAATCTATCTAGCTTAGCAAATTTAGTCTCTGATCTATCTAAGGCCACTGTGAGTTTCATGAATGAAACAAGGTCCTCCATTAGAAATTTGGAGGCACAAGTAGGCCAGCTGAGTAAAAGGATCACTAAAATCCCTCCTAGTACTCTCCCAAGCAATACAGAAGAAAATCTAAAAGGAGAGTGCAAGGCCATTGAACTGACCATCATGGCCGAACCCACAAGAGGGGAGAAGGACGTGTATCCCAGTGAGGAAGACCTCCTGGGACGTCCAGTGATCAATAAGGAATTTTCCTTTGAGGAACCAAAGGACTCTGAGGCTCATCTAGAGACCATAGAGATTCCATTAAACCTCCTTACGCCCTTCATGAGCTCTGATGAGTATTCATCTTCAGAAGACAATGAGGATGTTATTGAAGAGCAAGTTGCCGAGTTCCTTGGTGAAATCATGAAGCTGAATGCCAATTTATTTGGTAATGAGACTTGGGGAGATGAACCTCCCCTGTTTACCAATGAACTAAACGCATTGGATCAATTGAGATTGCCTCAGAAGAAACAGGATCCTGGAAAGTTCCTAATACCTTGTACCATAGGTACCATGACCTTTGAGAAGGCTCTATGTGACCTTGGGTCAGGGATAAACCTCATGCCCCTCTCTGTAATGGAGAAACTGGGAATCTTTGAGGTACAAGCTGCTAAAATCTCATTAGAGATGGCAGACAATTCCAGAAAACAGGCTTATGGACAAGTAGAGGACATATTAGTAAAGGTTGAAGGCCTTTACATCCCTGCTGATTTCATAATCCTAGATACTGGGAAGGATGAGGATGATTCCATCATCCTTGGAAGACCCTTCCTAGCCACGGCAAGAGCTGTGATTGATGTTAACAGAGGTGAACTAGTCCTTCAATTGAATGAGGACTCCTTTGAGTTTAAAACTCAAGGACATCCTTCTGTAAACATGGAAAAGAGGAACAGTAAGCTTCTCTCAAAACAGAGTCAACCAAAGCCCCCACAGTCAAACTCTGTTTGGTGTTGGGAGGCCACAACCAAACTTTAAGTTTGGTGTTGAACTCCCATATCCAAACTCTAAGTTTGGTGTTAGGAAGTCTCAACAATGCTCTGAACATCTGTGAGGCTCCATGAGAGCCCACTGTCAAGCTATTGACATTAAAGAAGCGCTTGTTGGGAGGCAACCCAATTTTTATTTATCTAATTTTATTTTATTTTTATTGTTATTTCATGTTTTATTAGGTTCATGATCATGTGGAGTCACAAAATAAATAGAAAAATTGAAAACAGAATAAAAAAAAACAGAAGAAAAATCACACCCTGGAGGAGGATCTTACTGGCGTTTAAACGCCAGTAAGGAGCATCTGGCTGGCGTTCAACGCCAGAACAGAGCATGGATCTGGCGTTGAATGCCAGAAATGCACACTGAGGAAGAGCTGGCGCTGAATGCCAGAAATATGCTGCAGATGGGCACTGAACGCCCAGAACAAGCATCAATTCGGCGTTTAAACGCCAGAATTGCATGCAAAGGCATTTTACATGCCTAATTGGTGCAGGGATGCAAATCCTTGACACCTCAGGATCTGTGGACCCCACAGGATCAACTCAGCATCTGTGGACCCCACAGGATTCCCACCTACCACCACTCACTCTCTTCCCTCTTCTCAATGTTCATCCTCTCTTCCCAATAAACACTCTTCCCCAAAACCCCTCACCAATCACCTCAATCTCTCTTCCCTATCACCACTTCACCACTCACATCCATCTACTCTTCCCCATAAACCTACCTCATAAACTCCGCCTACCTTCAAAATTCAAAATCAATTTCCCACCCAAACCCACCCTATATGGCCGAAAATAAACCCCCCTCCCCTCCCTATATAAAGCCCTCCATTCTTCCTCATTTTCACACAACACAACCCTCTCTTCCCCTTCTTGGCCGAATACACCTCTCCCTCCTCTCCTCCATATTTTCTTCTTCTTCTTCGTCTATTCTTTCTTCTCTTGCTCGAGGGTGAGCAATATTTTAAGTTTGGTGTGGTAAAAGCATAAGCTTTTTATTTTTCCATTACCATTGATGGCACCTAAGACCGGAGAATCCTCTAGAAAAGGGAAAGGGAAGACAAAAGCTTCCACCTCTGAGTCATGGGAGATGGAAAGATTCATCTCCAAAGCTCATCAAGAGCACTTCTATGATGTTGTGGCCAAGAAGAAGGTGATCCCCGAGGTCCCTTTCAAGCTCAAGAGAAATGAGTATCCGGAGATCCGACATGAAATCCAAAGAAGAGGTTGGGAAGTTCTAACAAACCCCATCCAACAAGTCGGTATCCTAATGGTTCAAAAGTTCTATGCCAATGCATGGATCACTAGGAACCATGATCAAAGTAAGAACCCGAACCCAAAGAATTATCTCATCATGGTTCGGGGGAATTACTTAGATTTTAGTCCGGAAAATGTGAGGTTGGCGTTTAACTTGCCTATGATGCAAGGAGATGCACGCCCCTACACTAGAAGGGTCAACTTTGATCAAAGGCTGGACCAAGTCCTCATGGACATATGTGTGGAAGGAGCTCAATGGAAGACTGACTCAAAAGGCAAACCAGTTCAACTTAGAAGATTGGACCTTAAGCCTGTGGCTAGAGGATGGTTGGAGTTCATCCAACGCTCAATCATTCCTACTAGCAACCAGTCTGAAGTTACCATAGACCGGGCCATCATGATCCACAGTATCATGATTGGAGAGGAAGTAGAAGTTCATGAAGTCATCTCCTTTGAACTCTACAAAATAGCCGAAAAGTCCTCTCCCTTGGCAAGGCTAGCTTTTCCTCATCTTATTTGCCATCTATGTTACTCAGCTGGAGCTTCCATAGAAGGAGACATTCCCATTGAGGAAGAGAAGCCCATCACTAAGAAAAGGATGGAGCAAACAAGAGAGCCCACTCATGGAGCTCAAGAAATGCATGAGGAAGCTCACCATCAAGAAATCCCTAAGATACCTTAAGGGATGCACTTTCCTCCATAGAATTTTTGGGAGCAAATCAACACCTCCCTAGGAGAATTAAGTTCCAACATGGGACAATTAAGGGTGGAACATCAAGAGCACTCCATCATCCTTCATGAAATTAGAGAAGATCAAAAAGCAATGAGGGAGGAGCAACAAAGACAAGGAAGAGACATAGAAGAGCTCAAAGACATCATTGGTTCCTCAAGGAGAAAACGCCACCATCACTAAGGTGGACTCATTCCTTGTTCTTACATTCTCTATTTTTCGTTTTATTTATGTTAAGTGCTTATCCATGTTTGTGTCTTATTACATGATCATTAGTATTTAGTAACTTTGTCTTAAAGTTATGAATGTCCTATGAATCCATCACCTCTCTTAAATGAAAAATGTTTTAATTCAAAAGAACAAGAAGTACATGAGTTTCAAATTTATCCTTGAACTTAGTTTAATTATATTGATGTGGTGACAATACTTTTTGTTTTCTGAATGAATGCTTGAACAGTGCATATGTCTTTTGAAGTTGTTGTTTAAGAATGTTAAATATGTTGGCTCTTGAAAGAATGATGACAAGGAGACATGTTATTTGATAATCTGAAAAATCATAAAAATGATTCTTGAAGCAAGAAAAAGCAGTGAATACAAAAGCTTGCAGAAAAAAGAAATAGCGAAAAAAATAGAAAAAAAAAGAGAGAGAGAAAAAGCAAGCAGAAAAAGCCAAAAGCTCTTAAAACCAAAAGGCAAGAGCAAAAAGCCAATAACCCTTAAAACCAAAAGGCAAGGGTAAATAAAAAGTATCCCAAGGCTTTGAGCATCAGTGGATAGGAGGGCCTAAAAGAATCAAATCCTGGCCTAAGCGGCTAAACCAAGCTGTCCCTAACCATGTGCTTGTGGCGTGAAGGTGTCAAGTGAAAACTTGAGACTAAGCGGTTAAAGTCAAGGTCCAAAGCAAAAACAGAGTGTGCTTAAGAACCCTGGATACCTCTAATTGGGGACTTTAGCAAAGCTGAGTCACAATCTGAAAAGGTTCACCCAATTATGTGTCTGTGGCATTTATGTATCCGGTGGTAATACTGGAAAACAAAGTGCTTAGGGCCACGACCAAGACTCATAAAGTAGCTGTGTTCAAGAATCAACATACTGAACTAGGAGAATCACTAACACTATCTGAACTCTGAGTTCCTATAGATGCCAATCATTCTGAACTTCAATGGATAAAGTGAGATGCCAAAACTATTCAAGAGGCAAAAAGCTACAAGTCCTGCTCATCTGATTGGAGCTATGTTTCATTGATAGTTTGGAATTTATAGTATATTCTCTTCTTTTTATCCTATTTGATTTTCAGTTGCTTGGGGACAAGCAACAATTTAAGTTTGGTGTTGTGATGAGCGGATAATTTATACGCTTTTTGGCATTGTTTTTAGTATGTTTTTAGTAGGATCTAGTTACTTTTAGGGATGTTTTTATTAGTTTTTATGTTAAATTCACATTTCTGGACTTTACTATGAATTTGTGTGATTTTCTGTGATTTCAGGTATTTTCTGGCTGAAATTGAGGGACTTGAGCAAAAATTAGATTCAGAGGTTGAAGAAGAACTGCTGATGCTGTTGGATTCTGACCTCCCTAGACTCAAAGTGAATTTTCTGGAGCTACAAAATTCAAAATGGCACGCTTCTAATTGCGTTGGAAAGTAGACATCCAGGGCTTTCCAGCAATATATAATAGTTTATACTTTGGCCGAGTTTAGACGATGCAAAAGAGCGTTGAACGCCAGTTCTACGCTGCAGTCTGGAGTTAAACGCCAGAAACACGTCACGAACCAGAGTTGAATGCCAGAAACACGTTACAAACTGGCGTTCAACTCCAAGAATGACCTCTCCACGTGTAAACTTCAAGCTCAGCCCAATCACACACCAAGTGGGCCCCAGAAGTGGATTTATGCATCAATTACTTACTTCTGTAAACCCTAGTAGCTAGTTTAGTATAAATAGAACTTTTTACTAGTCTTTTAAACATCTTATGATTTTTAGTTCATCTTTAAATCATATTGATCACATTTGGGGGCTGGCCATTCGGCCATGCCTAAACCTTTCACTTATGTATTTTTCAACGGTAGAGTTTCTACACTCCATAGATTAAGGTGTGGAGCTCTGCTGTTCCTCATGAATTAATGCAAAGTACTACTGTTTCTCTATTCAAATCAACTTATTCCGCTTCTAAGATATTCATTCGCACTTCAATATGAATGTGATGAACGTGACAATCATCATCATTCCCTTATGAACGCGTGCCTGACAACCACTTCCGTTCCACCTTAGATTGAATGAATATCTCTTGGATCTCTTAATCAGAATCTTCGTGGTATAAGCTAGATTGATGGCGGCATTCATGAGAGTCCGGAAAGTCTAAACCTTGTCTATGGTATTTCGAGTAGGATTCAGGGATTGAATGACTGTGACGAACTTCAAACTCGCGAGTGCTGGGCGTAGTGACAAACGCAAAAGGAGGGTGAATCCTATTCCAGTATGATCGAGAACCTCAGATGTTTAGCCGTGCTGTGACAGAGTATTTGGACCTTTTTCACAAGAGGATGGGATGTAGCCATTGACAACGGTGATGCCCTTACATAAAGTTTGCCATGGAAAGGAGTAGGACTGATTGGATGAAGACAGTAGGAAAGCAGAAGTTCAGAAGAACGAAAGCATCTCTATACGCTTATCTGAAATTTTCACCAATGAATTACATAAGTACTTCTATCTTTATTTTCTATTTATTTATAATTTATTTTCGAAAACTTCATAACTATTTGATATCCGCCTGACTGAGATTTACAAGGTGACCATAGCTTGCTTCATACCAACAATCTCCGTGGGATCGACCCTTACTCACGTAAGGTTTTATTACTTGGACGACCCAGTGCACTTGCTGGTTAGTTGTGCGAAGTTGTGAAGTTATGTTTGGACCATGGTATTGTGCACCAGTTATTGGTGTCATTGCCAAGGAGAGAACGAACAACAAATTTTGCAACCTCAGAGTAACAATTTCGCATACCAGCTACTCATGCCTTTGCCTGCATGCCAATAAACACCTTGCATTTAATTGTCCCCATATGCACTCGTTATATTTCCATTGTTGATTTTCCACATGTTGTCATGACCATGTGTTAACATCATTCATTTTATTAATGTGCATTGATTACCACCTTTCCCGTTCTCTTTCTTGCTCTACCCATTGACATTTTGACATACTTTCTTTTTTCTCCCTTTCAAGATGGCCACCAAGAAAGGCAAGGAGAAAGCTGCTCCCAAATCAACAGCAAGGAGAGGAACAAAACGAGCACTAGTGGCAGAGCCATCTTCAACTGCAGTTAAACCCTCAACAAAAAGAATTAAGAGGATTATAAAGGTTGATGATAAAGAGAAAGCCTTCCCATCAAAGGACACTGCACGATTTATCAATCGCTACTGTGAGCAGATGTTCCCCATCCTCGCAGAAAGGAGTTACAACAATGAACATCTTCTTATCCTCCCAAACCATATTACTGAATTTGTTGAGCCACAAATTACACGAAGACAATGGGGTTTCCTCCAGAGACAGCCACGGCAGGTTAATCTTTCTTGGGTAGTAGAATTCTACTCCAATTTCCACCTGCCTACCCTGTAGTCTATCTATGTCGGACAGAAGCAAGTCCCCATTATAGAAGAAGCCATTCAACGAGATCTAGATCTTCCCCCTACTACAGAAGGACTGGACGCATTTCAAGAAGCTGCACTCAAGCGCCAAATGTACCAATTTGACTGGGACGCTGTTCTCAGAGTTATCGCACTACCTGGCAGCAGATGGATCTACAGGTACCATCATTCCCATCCCAAGGGAATATCGGCTTCCGCACTTACCTTGGAGGCTCGAGTATGGGCACAGATTATGTCCCATTACATCTTTCCGAGCACCCACAGTCCTCCTTCACTGCAGACATGGCCGTTTTACTATGGTGCATCCGTACAGACCAGCCTCTGAACCTACCAAGACACATTCGGAGTGCTATGGGACACGTACAAATTGCGGGCAACTTACCTTTTCCCGCCTTGGTTTCAGATCTTGTCTCAGCAGCCGGAGTCTCCTACAGAGCTGGGGACACTAAAGCCATGCTTCCACGGGAAGATCAGTATGTCCCTAACGGGAAATATATCAGACCTCCAGCAGCCACTACCAGCCAACCTACTGAACCGGCTGAATAGATTCCTCCTTCAATACCACAAGCACCTACAACCACTCAACTGCTCCATGAAATACTTGAAAGGTTGGATCGGCATGAACACAAAGCAAAGCTAAGAGAGCGCCGTAACAAGCACCAATTCACACACCTCAAGGAGCTACTTAAGGGAAAATACAGAGACTCAGACACCCTAGACTCCACATCCTTTACCAGCACAGGGAGCCATGACGATCCCGACTGTGGCGATACTGCTACCAGCCCCCCTTTGTTCCTGACAGATGGCACCGAGGACGGTACAAAGCCTTAAGTGTGGGGAGGTCGGTCAATACCTGACTTCCGAAGGTAAATTCTCTTCCCTAACACCAATAAAATAGGATATTTAGTTAGTTTTTCTTTTGTAGAATAGGATAGATTGCATAGTAATAGATTAGTTGCATGCATGTTCTACTTGAGTGAAAAGACAATAAGTTTCTTCTAAGACCCTATTTTTGGAACAAAATTTCACTAATTTTAATTTAAACTTTTGTGTTAAATTTGCTTGAAGTTATATTTGGAACATGGTTTTTGAGCTAAAGAACACACAACCTGTGAGACTTTGAGCCTTTATACATGGTTACATTATTCAACCATAATTATTCTGTTCTTGTGTGTTTACTTCTCTATGATTGTAATTTATATTTTGTTTCATCCTATATGTCCAATGTTTAATATATTTATATGCTTGCATATGATTGAGGCCATTATTTGTTTAGCTCACTTATCCAAATTAAGCCTACCCTTTCAAATTATCTTTGTTAGCCACTTTGAGCCTTTACATCCCATTTGTTCTGTATTTTACCACATTACTAACCTTAAGCAGAAAAACAATTTTATATCCTAATTGAATCTTTGGTTAGCTTAAGATAGAATTGTGTGTTAATTAAGTATGGGAAAATTGTGGGAACAAAGGATAATAAGGGAATGTGTCATGATGAGATAATGGGAATTTGGGTACCTACTCATGTGAAACTACAAGAATTAGAAATCTATGTGCATTGATAAGCTATGTTTATTTTTATATTTATGTTTAAATAGTAATATATATATATAATATTCAATAATTAAATAAGGGGACAAAATTACCCCAATGTTAAGTTAAGAATTCAAGGATCAATGCATGTATGATAAAAATTAAAATAAAAGTTGATACATGAGTAAGGAATGTGAAAGGAAAATTTTGGGTAGCTAGGTATGAAATTTAAGTTATATAGAATGTACATATGTGTGGGTTAAAGCTTGGGTTAATTAAAGATTCAATTTATAAGCTTACTTAACCATATATGTATCCCTGCCCTTACCTTGGCCCCATTACAACCTTGAAAAGATCTCATGATGTTTGCATTAGTATATTAAATGTTGTTGATTGGTTAGGTGAAGAACAAAAATTAGAAAGCATGATTAGAGAAGGATAGAGTGATTACCCTATACACTAGAGAGATTAGAGCATACATACATCATCAGTGAGGGTTCAATGCTTAAATTCTATGTTCCCTGCTTTCATGAGCTACCTTCTTGCATTTTTATCTGTTCTCACTGTATAAGAATTGAATTAGTGGAATTTGATTTGTGATTGTCTTGAAGAGCTTATTCACTTTTAACCAAGTGGACAAAAATCAAATAGTTGCATTCACATATATAGGTTGCATTGCATTGCATGAGCTTTACATGTTCCTACTCATTTATTTTATCTCCTTCAACTAAGCATGAGGACATGCTAATATCTAAGTGTGGGGAGGTTGATAAACCATTATTTTATGGTTTATATTGTGTTTAATTGTGTGGTTTTATCAAATCTTTACGCACTTATTCATTAAATAAGCATGCATTTATAATTCCTTCCTAAAAATACTTTATGGTTGAAAACTTGTTTCCTAGAGACTTTTAATTTTGTATTTTAATTCTCCTTTATTCCATTCGATGCCGTGATCTGTGTGTTAAGTGTTTCAGGCTTTATAGGGCATGAATGACTTGGAGACTGGGAAAGGAAGCTTGCAAAAATGGAAGGAACACAAGAAATTAAGGAGATGACCAGCGAGAAGTGACGCAGGCGCATGGCTCACGCGACCGCGTGACATAGAAGAAATTGCAGTGACGCAGACGCATGGCTCAAGTGACCGCGTGGATTGGAAACTGCACCAGTGACGCGAAGGCGTAGACGACGCGCACGTGTGGAAAGGCAAAATGCTGGATGACGCAAACGCCTGGATGATGCGATCGCGTGACATGCGCGATCTGCAGAATCTGCAGAATTCACTGGGGGCAATTTTGGGCCCTGTTTTGACCCAGTTTTTGGCCCAGAGAAGCAGATTAGAGCCAGGGAACATGCAGAGACCGAACAACAACATTCATTCCATCTAATTTTAGTTTTAGATCTGATTTTACTCCTCCTCTAGGTTTTCTCTCTACACATTCATAGTTTTTAGGATTTGATTTTTATTGCTTTTTGGATTGGAACATTGAGAAGAGTTATTACCTCCGTCAAGACTTCGTCATTCTAGTTTGTTTCCTTACTTTTCACTTACTTTTCCATGTCCTTTATTTATTCATAATTACTATTGGATTATTTTAGAATTTATTAATATAAGAATTACTTCTATATTTAATTGATCGTTTTAATTACTATTTATCATGTCTTTCTTTATTTCTCTTCCTTATTTTGTGAAATTTACATTCATAATGAGCGAGTAGTTCCATAACTTGATTGGGAGATGATTGAAAGGAAACCTTGAGTTGGATTACTTAAAAGAAAAATTGTAATTAGGTTTATTGTTGGATCACCCTCTAGTGATTAACACTAGTCCTTCCCAAGGGACAGGATCAGGACTTGTGACCAGAAATAGCTTTCCAACTTGATTCACTTTCCTTTACCTAGTAAAGGATAACTAAGCAGAACAACCTTCAATTACCAATTAATCTTGAGAGTACTCCAACAAGAATAGGGCTTCCAACTAATCTACTCCTAGTCAAGGTCTTTATTTAAAATACATAAATTCTCTAATTTAATTTCCTATTTACCAACTCAACTCATTTTAGAAAACATCTGATTAATAAAATAGCACACCTTTCTGCAACTCGTTGGGAGACGACCTGGGATTCATACTCTCAGTATTTTAATTTTAATTTTTGTGACAACCCTTCTAAATTGATAAACAGATTTTCGGTTGGTTAAGAACTGTACTTGCAACGTATCTCTTATAACAATTTCTTAACTCGCCAATTTCCGCCACGTCAAGTATCTTTATTTTAATTTATGTTTTATTTATCTTTTAATTATCAAATCCGCATAACCATTTGAATCCGCCTGACTAAGATTTACAGGATGACCATATCTTGCTTCAAGTCGACAATCTCCGTGGGATCGACCCTTACTCACGTAAGGTATTATTTGGACGACCCAGTGCACTTGCTGGTTAGTTGTGCGAAGTTGTGAAAAGTGTGATCACAATTCCGTGCACCAAGTTTTTGGCGCCGTTGCCGGGGATTGTTCGAGTTTGAACAACTGACGGTTCATCTTGTTGCTTAGATTGGGTAACTTTATTTTATGTTTAAGCTTTTTTATTTTTAATTTCAAAAAAAATTAAAATTACAAAAAAATTAATAAAATCATAAAACCAAAAAAAAATTTGTGTTTTTTGTTTGAGTCTAGCATCAAATTTTAAGTTTGGTGTCAATTGCATCTTTTTAATTTTCTTAAAATTTTCGAAAATTCATGCATTATGTTCTTCTTTGATGTTCAAGTTGTTCTTGATGATTTTCCTTGTTTGAACTGTAGTTTTTTTGTTTTGTGTCTTTTCTTGTTTTTCATATGCATTTTCAAATTTTTAGTGTCCCTAGTACAAAGTTCTTAAGTTTGGTGTCTTGCATGTCTTTCTTTTCTTAAAAATTTTCAAAAATATGTTCTTGATGTTCATCATGATCTTCAAAGTGTTCTTGGTGTTCATCTTGGAATTCAAAGTGTTTTTGCATGCATTATTTGTTTTGATCTTAAATTTTTATGTTTTGTTCCATTTTGTTATTTTTCTCTTTCCTCATTAAAAATTCAAAAGTCAAAAAAATATCTTCTCCTTATTCTTCTAATAATTTTCGAAATTTTGAGTTGACTTTGTCAAAACTTTTTAAAATTTAGTTGTTTCTTGTTAGTCAAGTCAAAATTTCAATTTAAAAACTTTATCTTTTCAAATCTTTTTCAAAAATCAAATCTTTTTCATTTTTTTTCTTAATATTTTTGAATTTTTTTAAATAAATTTTCAAAATCTTTTTCTTATTTTTATTTCATATTTTTGAAAACTTTACTAACAATTAATGTTTTGATTCAAAAATTTCAAGTTTGTTACTTTCTTGTTAAGAAAGGTTCAATCTTTAAATTCTAGAATCATATCTTTTAGTTTCTTGTTAGTCAAGTCATCAACTTTAATTTTAAAAATCACATCTTTTTAATTTCTTTTTCAATTCTTTTTCAAAATAAATTTCAAAATCTTTTTCTAACTTCTTATCTTTTCAAAAATTTGACTTTCAAACCTTTTCAACTAATTACTTGATTTGTTTGTTTTAATTTTAAAAATTTTACTATTTCTTATCTTTTTCAAAACCACCTAACTACTTTTCTCTCTCATTAATTTCGAAAACTAACTAACAAATTTTTCAAAAATCTTTTTAATTAATTAATTTATTTAGTTTTCAATTTGCTTTTATTTCTTCTTTTAAAATTCGAATTCTAACTTATAATTAAAAAAAAAACAAAAACACTTTTCTTTTATTTTAATTAAAATTCGAATACTCTCTCTCTCTCTCTCTCTCTCATCTCTTTCTATTTATTTATTTAGTTACTAACACTTCTCTTCTACTCATAATTCGAACCCTCTCTCTTCTCTCTGTTTGAAATTACTCATCTCCTCTCTCTTCTCATTCTTCTATTCTTCTATTCTTATACTCACATAAAGGAATCTCTAGGATTCCCATTCTCTCTTTGTTCTCTTCTTTTTCATATGAGCAGGAACAAGGATAAGGACATTCTTGTTGAAGCTGATTATGAACCTGAAAGGACACTAAAGAGTAAGCTAAGAGAAGCTAAAGCACAACACTCCGGAGAGGACCTTACATAAAATTTTGAAAAAGAAGCAGACATGGCAGCCGAACCCAACAATAATGGTGGAGATGCAAGGAAGGTGCTTGGTGACTTTACTGCACCAACTTCTGACTTCTATGGAAGAAGTATCTCAATTTCTGCCATTGGAGCAAACAACTTTGAGCTTAAGCCTCAATTAGTTTCTCTAATGCAGCTGAATTGCAAGTTTTATGGACTTTCACTGGAAGATCCTCATCAGTTCTTAGTTAAATTCTTGCAGATCTGTGATACTGTTAAGACCAATGGGGTTGATCCCAAGGTCTACAGACTTATACTTTTCCCCTTTGCTGTAAGAGACAGAGCTAGGATATGGTTGGATTCATAACCTAAAGAAAGCCTGAACTCTTGGAAAAAGTTGATCAATGCTTTCTTGGCCAAATTCTTTCCAACTCAAAAGATGAGCAAGCTTAGAGTGGAAGTCCAAACCTTCAGACAGAAGGAAGGTGAATCCCTCTATGAAGCTTGGGAAAGATACAAGCAATTGATCAGAAGGTGTCCTTCTGACATGCTTTTAGAATGGAGCATCTTATGTATATTCTATGATGGTCTGTATGAATTTTCCAAGATGTCATTGGACCACTCTGCTGATGGATCTCTTCATCTGAAGAAAACACCTGTAAAAGCCTAGGAACTCATTGAAATGGTTGCAAATAACCAGTTCATGTATACTTCTGAAAGAAATCCTGTGAATAATGGGATGAATCAGAAGAAAGGAGTTCTTGAGATTGATACTCTGAATACCATATTGGCTCAGAATAAAATATTGACTCAGCAAGTCAATATGATTTCTTAGAATCTGACTGGAATGCAAGCTGCATCCGGCAGTACTAAAGAAGCTTCCTCTGAAGGAGAAGCTTATGACCCTGATAATTCTGCAATGGAAGAGGTGAATTACATGGGAGAATCTTATGGAAACACCTATAATCTTTCATGGAGAAATCATCCAAATTTCTCATGGAAGGATCAATAGAAGCCTCAACAAGGCTTCAATAATAATAATGGTGGGAAAATTCGTTTTGGCAATAGCAAGCCTTTTCCATCATCTTATTAGCAACAGACAGAGAATTCTAAGCAGAGCCTCTCTGACTTAGCAACCATAGTCTCTGATCTATCTAAGACCACTCTCAGTTTCATGACTGAAACAAGGTCCTCCATCAGAAATTTGGAGGCACAAGTGGGTCAGCTGAGTAAAAGAGTTACTGAAACTCCTCCTAGTACTCTCCCAAGCAATACAGAAGAGAATCCCAAAAGAAAGTGCAAGGCCATAACTATATCCAAAGTGGCCGAACCTGGAGAGAGTAAAAAGGCAGTGATTTCCAGTGAGGAATACCTTGCTGGACGTCCAATGAACAATAAGGAGTTCCCTATTGAGGAACCAAAGGAATCTGAGGCTCATATAGAGACCATAGAGATTCCATGGAACTTAATGCTGCAGTTCATGAGCTCTGATGAAGATTCTTCCTCTGATAAAGATGAAGATAAAGATATTGTTGAAGAGCAAGTAGCTCAGTATCTAGGAGTAATCATGAAACTGAATGCCTTGGTTCAACAGAAATTACTTCAGAAGAAACCAGATCCCGGAAGGTTCTTAATACCTTGTACCATAGGCACCATGACCTTTGAGAAGGCTCTGTGTGACCTGGGGTTAGGTATAAATCTCATGCCACTCTCTGTAATGGAGAAACTAGGGATTTTTGAGGTACAAGCTGCAGGAATCTCACTAGAGATGGCAGACAAATCAATGAAATAGGCTTATAGACTTGTAGAGGATGTCTTAGTGAAGGTTGAAGGCCTGTACATCCCTGCTGACTTCATAATCCTAGACACTGGGAAGGATGAGGATGAATCCATTATCCTTGGAAGACCCTTCCTAGCCACAGCAAGGGCTGCGATTGATGTGGACAGAGGAGAGTTAGTCCTTCAATTGAATGAGGACTACTTTGTGTTTAAGGCTCAAGAATCTTTTTCTGTAACCATGGAGAGGAAGCATGAAAAGCTTCTCTCAATACAGAGTCAAACAGAGCCCTCACACTCAACTTCTAAGTTTGGTGTTGGGAGGCCACCATTAAGCTCTGAGTCTCTATGAAGCTCTCCAAGAGCTCACTGTCAAGCTATTGACATTAAAGAAGCACTTATTGGGAGGCAACCCAATGTTATTTAATTATATTTATTTTTTATAGACATTTGTTTTCCATTGCCATGTTATGTTTTCTTTAGGTTGAAGATCATGTGGAATCATAAAAACAGCTACAGAATTAAAGCGAAATCAAAAATAGAATAAAAAACAACACATCCTGGAGGACAGGCTTACTGGCGTTTAAACACCAGTAAGGATAGCAGAATGGGCATTTAACGCCCATGCAGGCAGCATTCTGGGTGTTCAGAAAAATGCCCAGTAAAGAAGGATTCCTGGCGTTTAACGCCAGCCAGGGTATCTGGCTGGGTGTTAAATGCCCAAAGAGGCAGTCAAGTGGGCGTTAAACGCCAGAATGGATAGCATTCTGGGCGTTTAACGCCAGGATGACACAAGGGAGGTAATTTTGTTTCCAATTCAATTTTTTTCAATTTTTTATGTTTTAATTCATAATTTTTTGCATCAAACAGATTTTAAACTTTCATCTTTCAATTTCTATTTTCAAAAATTAATAATCTTTCCAATTCTTTTTAATTCTTTTTCAATTCTTTTCAATTCCTTCCAAAACATTTTTAAAACTTACATATCTTCCCAAATTCTTTTCAACTCTTTTTAATTTTTCTTGTATACAATAATAAGTTTTCAAAATTAATTGCATCACTCTTCTTCTACTCCCTTCTATCTTATTCTACTCGAGGACGAGCAAAGTTTTTAAGTTTGGTGTGGAAAAGCTCAGTTTTTTGCTTTCCATGACCACTAATGGCAGCTAAGGCCGGAGAAACCTCTAGGAAGAGGAAAGGGAAGGCAGTTGCTTCCAATTCCGAGTCATGGGAGATGGAGAGATTCATCTCAAAAGCCTATCACTAGAAAGAGGATGGAGCAAATAAGAGATCCCACTCATGGACCTCAACAAGAGCATGAGGAAATTCCTCATCAAGAAATCCCTGAGATACCTCAAGGGATGCATTTCCCTCCACAAAAATATTGTGAGCAACTCAACACCTCTTTAGGAGAATTGAGTTCCAACATTGAGCAACAAAGGCAAGGAAGAGACATAGAGGAGCTTAAGAACTCCATTGGTTCTTCAAGAGGAAGAAGAAGCCACCATCACTAAGGTGGAACCGTTCTTTAATCTCCTTGTTTATTTTCTTTTCTATTTTCGTTTCTATGCTTTATGTTTTGACTATGTTTGTGTCTTTATTACATGATCATTAGTGTTTAGTGTCTATGTCTTAAAGCTATGAATGTTCCATGAATCCTTCACCTTTCTTAAATGAAAAATGTTTTCTGAAAAAGAAAAAGAAGTACATGAATTTCGAATTCTATCTTGAAAATAGTTTAATTATTTTGATGTGGTGGCAATACTTTTTGCTTTCTGAATGAATGCTTGAACAGTGCATATTTTTTATAGTGAAGTTTATGAATGTTAAAATTGTTGGCTCTTGAAAGAATAATGAAAAGAGAGAAATATTATTGATAATATGAAAAATCATAAAATTGATTCTTGAAGCAAGAAAAAGCAGTGAAAAACAAAAAGCTTGCGAAAAAAAGGGGGCGAAAAATAAAGAAAAAGAAAGAAAAAGAAAAAGCAAGCAGAAAAAGCCAATAACCCTTTAAACTAAAAGGCAAGGGTAAAAAGGATCTAAGGCTTTGAGCATTAATGGATAGGAGGGCCCAAAGGAATAAAATCCTGGCCTAAGTGGCTAAATCAAGTTGTCCTTAACCATGTGCTTGTGTCATGAAGGTCCAAGTGAAAATCTTGAGACTGAGTGGTTAAAGTCATGATCCAAAGCAAAAAGAGTGTGCTTAAGAACTCTGGGAACCTCTAACTGGGGACTCTAGCAAAGCTGAGTCACAATCTGGAAAGGTTCACCCAGTTATGTATCTGTGGCATTTATGTATCCGGTGGTAATACTGGAAAACAAAAAGCTTAGGGTCACGGCCAAGACTCATAAAGTAGCTATGTTCAAGAATCAACATACTAAACTAGGAGAATCAATAACACTATCTGAATTCTGAGTTCCTATGGATGCCAATCATTCTAAACTTCAAAGGATAAAGTGAGATGCCAAAACTGTTCAGAAGCAAAAAGCTACTAGTCCCGCTCATCTAATTAAGAACTAAGTTTCATTGATATTTTGAAATTTATTGTATTTTCTCTTCTTTTTATCCTATTTTGTTTTTAGTTGCTTGGGGACAAGCAACAATTTAAGTTTGGTGTTGTGATGAGCGGATAATTTATACGCTTTTTGGCATTGTTTTTACATAGTTTTTAGTATGTTTTAGTTACTTTTTATTATATTTTTATTAGTTTTATACAAAAATCACATTTCTAGACTTTACTATGAGTTTGTGTATTTTTTCTGTAATTTTAGGTATTTTCTGGCTGAAATTGAGGGACCTGAGCAAAAATCTGATTCAGAGGCTGAGAAAGGACTACAGATGCTATTGGATTCTGACCCTCCTGCACTCGAAGTGGATTTTCTGGAGCTACAGAAGTCCAATTGGCACGCTCTCAATTACGTTGGAAAGTAGACATCTTGAGGTTTCCAGCAACGTATAATAGTTCATACTTTACCCGAGATTTGATCGTCCAAACTGGCGTTTAAACACCAGCCAGAGACCCTTTTCTGGCGTAAAACGCCAAAACTGGCACCAGAACTGGAGTTAAACGCCCAAACTGGCATCCAAGCTGGCATTTAACTCCAGAAAAGGCTTATGCACGTGTAAAGCTCAATGCTCAGCCCAAGCACACACCAAGTGGGCCCTGTAAGTGGATTTCTGCACTATCTGTACTTAGTTACTTATTTTTTGTAATCCTTAGTAACTAGTTTAGTATAAATACTAGTCTTTCCTATTGTTTTATAAATAGAATAGATCTTTGAACTTTTTGGCTTATGCCATTTTTCACATTTGGGGAGGCTGGCCATTCGGCCATGCCTAGACCTTTTTCTCTTATGTATTTTCTACGGTGGAGTTTCTACACCTCATAGATTAAGGTGCGGAGCTCTGCTGTTCTTCATGAATTAATGCAAGTACTATTGTTTCTCTTTCAATTCTCGCTTACTACTTCTCCAAGATATACTCTCGTACTTAATTCAGTTAAGTCAGAATGAAGGGGTGACCCGTGACAATCACCCACTATCTTCGTTACTCGCTTAGCCAAGATCCGCATGCCTGACAACCACAAGCGGTCTACATGATATTCAACATAGTCATTGGATGACAGCCGGATTATAGTCTCTTGGGTCTCTAATCCACGGACCGAGTCCGTGAGGTTAGAACCTTCGTGGTAGAGGCTAGAACCAATTGGCAGCATTCCTAAGATCCGGAAAGTCTAAACCTTGTCTGTGGTATTCCGAGTAGGATCTGGGACGGGATGACTGTGACGAGCTTCAAACTCGCGAATGTTGGGCGCAGTGACAGTGTGCAAAAGGATAGAGAGATCCTATTCCGACACAAGTGAGAACCGACAGATGATTAGCTGTGCGGTAGCTGTACCTGGTATTTTTCATCCGAGACGAGAAATCTGACAGTTGATTAGCCATGCAGAAACCGTACTTGGACCATTTTCACCGAGAGGATCATACAGCTTGCCATGGAAGGGAGCATGCATGATTGGATGAAGACAATAGGAAAGCAGAGGTTCAGAAGCAACAAAGCATCTCCAAATGCTTATCTGAAATTCCCACCAATGAATTATATAAGTATCTTTATTTTAATTTACGTTTTATTTATCTTTTAATTATCAAAACCTCAAAACCATTTGAATCCGCTTGACTAAGATTTACAGGATGACCATAGCTTGCTTCAAGCCGACAATCTCTGTGGGATCGACCCTTACTCACGTAAGGTATTACTTGGATGACCCAGTGCACTTGCTGGTTAGTTGTGCGAAGTTGTGAAAAGTGTGATCACAATTTCGTGCACCAGTGGTACTGCCGAAGACATCGGAATGTCGTGAGTAGCGCGTATAAGAGCTTTTTGAGTCTAAAGTAGCATGTTTTCGCATTTTGGAGAACATTTCTTATGAAGTATACTAGGATTTGTGTTTTTTGCTAGTCTTCCCGGATTAGCGCCGCCACTAGCTCTTGTTCCATTATGGAAAATTAGAAATACAATGTTTCTCCCATTCTAGGCTTTGAGAGTATGAGAGGTTCTGCTAGCACCTTTTTGAAGTGATGAAATTCTTCTCTGTATTCAGGTTTCCACTTGAAACTAATGCCTTTTTTCATGAGTTTGAAGAAGGGGATGGCCTTCTAAACCGAGGCACCAAGAAATCGTGAAAGGGCGGCGAGTCGCCCGTACAACCTTTGGACATCCTTGATGTTTATTGGTGCGGTAATTTACAACCACACTTACTAACCGGCAAGTGAACCGGGTCGTACCAAGTAATACCTTACGTGAGTAAGGATCGATCCCACGAGGATTGATGGACTAAGCAACAATAGTGTTCGATAGGCTTAGTTAGACAAATAAAAATTGGTGTTGAGATGCAGTATAAAAGACATTAAACAATATCAAAAATATTGAAGAAGGGCAAGTAATTAAGTTGGGAATAATATATGGAAAAGGCAGTTAAGGTTTCAGAGTTATCTATTTTCTGGATTGACTTTTCTTATTAACTATTTTAATCATGCAAGATTTAATTCATGGCAAACTATTTGTGACTAGACCCTAATTCCTTAGACCTTCCTAGTCTCCTCTAAAATTCATCAACTGCCAATTCCTTGGTCAATTAATTCCAATTAGAGGGTGATGATCAAATTCTAGTTTATATGCCACAAGAATCCTAATTATCCAAAAATAAGGGGATTATATGTCACGTATCCCGTTAAATACAAACAATTAGAAATTCAGGATAATATGTTTTCAAGCTATTGTTCAAGTAAAGAGCTTTTCCAAGTTTTACAAGAACTCAAATAGAACATGGGTCATACTTCCGTTCCACCCAGATTCATAAGATAGAAAACGAAAACAATTATTGAAATATAAATCAAAACATGAATTAAAATAGAAAAGTAATATTATCAATCCATACAATAGACAGAGCTCCTAACCTTAACAGTGGAGGATTAGTTGCTCATGGAATATGGAATATAAATTTGTATGGAATAATGTTGTGGAATATGTTCTGGAACCACCCTATTGGGATTCCCTTTATAACTAATCCTCATAATTTAAAAATCAAATTTCTAAAATTAAAATTAAAATAATATCTTTTCCTAAAATAAGATTTGAATTTAAATTCGAATTAATTAACAAGTCTTCAGCTGATGGGTGGGACCACTTGATTTGTCCATTCTGCAGCTTCTAATCTGTGATTTCTGGGCTAAGAACTGCGTCAAAACAGCCCAGAAATCGCCCCAGCGTTTTTCTACATTTTCTACACGTGGCGCATGTGACGCGTCCGCGTCGTCCACGCGTTCGCGTCATTTGTGCAGATTCCAGTCCACGCGTTTGCGTCAGGCACGCGATCGCGTCATTGCGATTTCCTCCATTCCGCGCGGTCGCTTGAGCAATGCGACCGCGTCGGTATTCGCTAGTCATCTATTTGACTTCTTCTCTTTCTCTGCAGAAACTCCATCAAATTCCGCCAAATGCTACCTAAAATAAACTGTATTGTACAAAACTCAAAATAGCATCTATAGTGGCTAAAATATAATTAATTATTAATTAAATTCAACAATTTAGATGCAATTTCACTAGGAAAAGATAGACAAGATGCTCACGCATCACAACACCAAACTTAAACTGTTGCTTGTCCTCAAGCAACCAAAACTAATATAAGCTTAGGATGTAAATTTGCATGAGAATGAGAGTTCGATTAAGCTCATGTCTCTTCTTATAGTGGGGTTTATAACTACAATCCTGAATAGTTTTAGCATCTCACTTTATCCTTTGAAGTTCAGAATGATTGGCATCCATAGGAACTCAGAATTCAGATAGTGTTATTGACTCTCCTAGTTCAGTATGTTGATTCTTGAACACAGCTACTTTATGAGTCTTGGCTGTAACCCTAAGCATTTTATTTTCCAGTATTACCACCGGATACATAAATGCCACTGACATATAACTGGGTGAACCGTTTCAGATTGTGACTCAGCTTTGCTAGAGTCCCCAGTTAGAGATGCCCAGAGTTCTTAAGCACACTTTTTTTGCTTTAGACCACGACTTTAACCGCTCAGTCTCAAGCTTTTCACTTGACACCTTCACGCCACAAACACATGGTTAGGGACAGCTTGATTTAGCCGCTTAGGCCAGGATTTTATTCCTTAGGGCCCTTCTATCCATTAATGCTCAAAGTCTTGGATCCTTTTTACCCTTTGCCTTTTAGTTTAAAGGGTTATTGGCTTTTTCTGCTTGCTTTTTCTTTTTCTTGTTTGTTTCTTTATTTTATTAAATTTTTTTTTCGCAAGCCTCGTGTTTTTCACTGCTTTTTCTTGCTTCAAGAATCAATTTTATGATTTTTTTAGATTATCAATAACATTTTTCTTTTTCATCATTCTTTCAAGAGACAACAATTTTAACATTCATAAACTTCACTATCAAAATTTATGCACTGTTCATGTCATGCATTCAGAATCACATAAAATACCACCACATTTAAGACTATTATTCAATATAGACCCACTTTCTCATGCAATATATCACTCCTGTATTTTTGATTTGAATTTAAGCTCAGTGAGTAATACATGAGACATCTTTTCAGAATTAAAGCAATAGAGAGAACTAAACTAGTCCTGGGATTCTAACTAATAAAGGATCATGCAACAAACAAAGCAAAATAACAGGAAACCGGAACATAACATAGAAAAAGAGGGGAGGAATAAAAATGAAAGGAACTCAACCACCTTAATTTTCCTAGCGGTCGCTTTATTCTTCAGGTTGTGCTCCTTCGCGAAGATGATTCGCCTCTTTTTTGTACTAGAAAACCTATAAGCGCAGCGTCAACACCAAACTTAAAAGTTTGCTTGTCCTCAAGCAAAGAAGAACTGAAAATAGAAAGAGATAAATTATTAAAATGAAAGAAAAAATAAAAGGATAAAAGAAAAAGAGAGAATTAGGATTGGGAGAGAGAGAGAGAGAAAGAAAATTGGGTAGCGCAAGCGACGCGTTCGCGTGCAGCACGCGATTGCGTAAGTCGCGCATTCTTCATAATGACGCGATAGCGTCAGGCACGCGTTCGCGTGGATGGCCATATATGCAACTGACGCGAACGCGTCAGTCATGCGTCCACGTGACCAAATTTGTGCTTTTAGCACACTTCTTACCCCAAGCTGGCACAACTCTCTGCCCAAACGCTCTTTTACGTCGAATTTGCAGGTCACGCGGTCGCGTCACTGATGCGTGAATGACGAAAATCACAAACGACGCGAACGCGTGAGGTATGCGATCGCGTGGGATCGTTTGTGCGAAAGGCTCCATTCTGGCGCCACTCCTACACAACTCTCTGTAACTTTTTATTTTTTTCTCGCACCCCTAGATGACGCGTTCGCGTCAACGACGCTGGCACGTCGGGTGCTTTTTTTTTTTTGAAATATAGCTTGAGGTGTTCGGTTCCTGGAAGAACATAGCTGCATGATCAAAAAATTAGTAAGAACTCAAAAAAATAAAATAAAATAACTAAGAAAACTACTACTACGAAAAATAGCTAAGGATACGAATTTATCGGGTTGCCTCCTGACAAGCGCTTCTTTATCGTCACTAGCTTGACGGTCAGCTCTTCTAAGGAGGAGGATCATAGGGGCTCAGCTCTTCACCCCTTACCTTGAACTTCTTTCCTGTGTCTCCATAACGTAGGTCAATATGCTCTAGAGATATGATTTTGATTACTGTATAAACCCATGCTGGATTGCTGGTCAACACCACCTTCATTCTTGGGGAGAAACCTTCAGTGGGAATCTTTTTGTTTCTCCATCCTCTGGGTATTTTTTTCTTTTTGGGGACCTCCTCCTTGGTGGATGATGCAGTTTCAACACCAAACTTAGGTTTGATGTCAGGCAGAATTTTATCGGTTGTCACCACAGGAGGTTTGAGGTGCAAATTCTGCTGTGCATCATCAGGGGGTTCTTGAAGGTTTGGATCAATAAGCTCAGCCTACATGCACCTCTCTTCTTCACCTGTTGAATGTACATCTTTGAAGACATGAAAGACCAATTGCTCATTATGCACTCTAAGCACTAATTCACCCACTTCTACATCAATCAGAGCTCTTCCAGTGGCTAGAAATGGTCTTCCTAGAATTATAGAGGCATTCTCATCCTCCCCTATGTCAAGAATTACAAAGTCTGTTGGGAGGAAGAACTTACCCACTTTAACCAAGATGTTTTCCACTAATCCGTATGCAGGCTTCATAGATTTGTCTGCCATCTGTAATGCTATCTTTGTGGGTTGTGCCTCTTGGATTTGCAGCTTCTTCATCACAGATAAGGGCATTAGATTTATGCTTGCCCCTAGATCACATAGGGATTTCTCAAAGGTTGTGCTCCCAATGGTGCATGGAATTTGAAAGCTCCCTAGATCTGGCATCTTCCTTGGCAAGTTATTCTGAATGATAGCACTACATTCCTTAGTCAGGACTACTGTCTCATCTCCCATTAAACGCTTTTTCTTTAACAACAGCTCCTTCATGAACTTGACATAGATAGGCATTTGCTCCAAAACCTTAGCAAAAGGAATATTGATTTGTAACTTTTTGAAGATTTCCAAGAACTTTTAAAACTGCTTGTCCTTGGTCTCCTTTTGAAGTCTCTGAGGATACGACATCTTAGGCTTGTACTCAGGAGCCTTTGGCAGTGTAGGATAAGTGTCAAGAGAGTCTGGGAATGGGTTGTCTGCACGCTTTGGAGGGGCGTGCTCTACTTCTTCCTTCTTCTCATCTGGAGCTTCCTTTTCAACTAGCTCTTCATTGGCCTTGGTCTCAGAGCCAACTACTTTACCACTTCTCAATTGAATAGCCTTGTAATCTTCTCCTGGGTTCACCACTGTATCCTCTTGAAATGTACTTGCAGACTTCTCAAGTATTTGCTTGCTCAGTTGGCCCACTAGCACCTCTAAGTTTCTAATAGAGGCTCTGGTTTCCTGTATAACTTGTGCTTCCGTACTTGTCACTTGTTCACTTATTACGGTGATAGCCTTGCATTCCTCTCTTGGATTTAGAATTGTGTTACCAGGAAGGCTATTAGTGGTCCTCTGATCAATTTCATTAACCTTTGTGGCTAATTGACCCATTTGAATCTCTAGGTTTTTGATGGATGCTCTGGTTTCCTGTCTAAAACCTGTCAATATTGCTTCCAAATCATTGTTCTGCTGGAAACCGCCCTGAGAACTATTGTTGAAGTTCTGAGGTCTCTGAGGTTGGTCCCTCCACCCAAAGTTTGGGTGATTCCTCCATCCCTGGTTGTATGTCTTAGAATATGGATGATTGTTGGGATTTCTAGGACCACTCCCCATGTAATTCACCTGTTCAGAAGAAGATTGAGCATAATCATAATTATCATTTTGCATAAAGTTACCTGCCATGTCATAGGAGGTATCTTGGGGTGAATTTTGAGTGTTGATAGCTGAGACTTGCATGCCACCCATCTGTTGAGTAAGTAGATTTATCTGCTGAGACATAAGCTTGTTCTGAGCAAGAAGAGCATTAACAGCTTTTACTTCCAACACACCTCTCTTCTTGTGCAATAAACTGCCTGCAGAAGTGTCTAGGCTCATCTTTGACATCTCTCCTAAGCCTTCATAAAAGATATCCAGTTGGGTCCACTTGGAGAACATGTCTGGAGGGCATTGCCTAGTCAATAGCTTGTATCTCTCCCAAGCTTCATAAAGAGTTTCACCCTCCTTCTGCTTGAAGGTCTGAACCTCCAACCTAAGCTTAGTCAGCTTCTTTGGTGGGAAAAATTTAGTGAGAAACTCTGTAACAACCTTTTCCCAAGTATTCAAACTCTCTTTTGGTTGGGAATCTAGCCATAGCTTTGCTTTATCCCTCAGAGCAAATGGGAAAAGCATGAGTTTGTACACCTCTGGGTTTACTCCATTTGTCTTCACAGTATCACATATCTGCAGAAAATCAGAAATAAATTGATTTGGATCTTCATGAGGAAGTCCATGATACTGGCAGTTTTGTTGCACCAGGTTGACCAATTGTGGCTTCAACTCAAAGTTGTTTGCAGTTATAGGAGGCACCACAATGCTTTTTCCATAGAGATCCGCAGTAGGAGCAGAATAAGAGCCAAGCACTCTTCTCTGCTGATCTTTCTCGTTCGGATTTACCACATTGGCATTAGCATTATTATTTGCCATAGTGGATTCTGCAGCCTTGCAAAGTCTTGCTTGTTGTAAACGTCGCCTGAAAGTTCTTTCAGGTTCAGGATCAAAGTCTAAGAGATGTTCTTTGTCTCTATTTCTGCGCATACACAAGTAGAAAACAAGAAAAAATGGGACTCTCTACGTCAGAGTGCAGAGAAGTTCCTGTGAGGTAACCTGTGTAAGATAATAAAAATACTAACTAAATAAATAAATAAAATTTCAAAAATTTAAAAGGAAAAATAAACAGAAAAATTAAAATAAAATTAACTGGGTAACACCAAACTTAATTTCAGAAATTAAGGAAAAATATTAATATTAAATTTTTTTTAGATAAAAATAAAATAAAACTAATAGAATAAAAATAAAATTAAAAAAATAGAAAGAAACGAAAATGAAAATAAAAGAAAATAGAAATAAAAGAAAAATAAGCTAAAAAAATTAAAACGGGCTACAGTAGAAAAATAAAAAGCAAAAGGACGTAACGAAATAGGAGGGGGGGAAACAACGAAATACGGGAATGAAAAAAAAAATAAAATAAAATAAAAAAATAAAAATTACTAAAATAAAACTAATTAAAATTAAAACGCCTAATATAAACAATCAAATAACTAATAGTTGTTAATCACAATCAATCCCTGGCAACGGCGCCAAAAACTTGGTGCGGTAATTTACAACCACACTTACTAACCGGCAAGTGCATCGGGTCGTACCAAGTAATACCTTACGTGAGTAAGGGTCGATCCCACGAGGATTGATGGACTAAGCAACAATAGTGTTCGATAGGCTTAGTTAGACAAACAAAAATTGGTGTTGAGATGCAGTATAAAAGACATTAAAAAATATCAAAAATATTGAAGAAGGGCAAGTAATTAAGTTGGGAATAATATATGGAAAAGGCAGTTAAGGTTTCAGAGTTATCTATTTTCTGGATTGACTTTTCTTATTAACTATTTTAATCATGCAAGATTTAATTCATGGCAAACTATTTGTGACTAGACCCTAATTCCTTAGACCTTGGTCAATTAATTCCAATTAGAGGGTGATGATCAAATTCTAGTTTATATGCCACAAGAATCCTAATTATCCAAAAACAAGGGGATTATATGTCACGTATCCCGTTAAATACAAACAATTAGAAATTCAGGATAATATGTTTTCAAGCTATTGTTCAAGTAAAGAGCTTTTCCAAGTTTTACAAGAACCCAAATAGAACATGGGTCATACTTCCGTTCCACCCAGATTCATAAGATAAAGAACGAAAACAATTATTGAAATATAAATCAAAACATGAATTAAAATAGAAAAATAATATTATCAATCCATACAATAGACAGAGCTCCTAACCTTAACAGTGGAGGATTAGTTGCTCATGGAATACGGAATATAAATTTGTATGGAATAATGTTGTGGAATATGTTCTGGAACCACCCTATTGGGATTCCTTTTATAACTAATCCTCATAATTTAAAAATCAAATTTCTAAAATTAAAATTAAAATAATATCTTTTCCTAAAATAAGATTTGAATTTAAATTTGAATTAATTAACAAGTCTTCAGCTGATGGGTGGGACCACTTAATTTGTCCATTCTACAGCTTCTAATCTATGATTTCTGGGCTAAGAACTGGGTCAAAACAGCCCAGAAATCGCCCCCAGCATTTTTCTACATTTTCTGCACGTGGCGCATGTGACGCGTCCGCGTCGTCCACGCGTTCGCGTCATTTGTGCAGATTCCAGTCCACGCAATCGCGTCAGGCATGCGATCGCGTCATTGCAATTTCCTCCATTCTGCGCGGTTGCCTGAGCCATGCGTCCGCGTCAGTATTCGCTGGTCATCTATTTGACTTCTTCTCTTTCTCTGCAGAAACTCCATCAAATTCCGCCAAATGCTACCTAAAATAAACAGTATTGTATAAAACTCAAAATAGCATCCATAGTGGCTAAAATATAATTAATTCTTAATTAAATTCAACAATTTAGATGCAATTTCACTAGGAAAAGATAGACAAGATGCTCACGCATCATTTACCGGGCTGCTCATCTTGAGCATGGCCCTGTATTTTTCTAGGTCTGCCTTTATTCTCTGTTGTGTGATCATGAAGCTAAGGAATTTCCTAGATTTCATCTTGAAAGCATACTTCGTTGGGTTGAGGTGCATTCGGTTCCTCCTTAGAGTGCCTAGTATGAGTTTAAGGTCAACAATGAGCTCGTCTCCTGTCTCTGGTATAGACCGCTAGTTCGGTCCCCGAGGGAGATCTTTGACGATCTTTGTGATGAGTCTTTGGTATGTGGTCCTAGCATTTTTCAGTCCGAAGGGAATGACTGTGTAGTAGTACATGCCCTCGGGAGTCACAAAAGCCGTTTTCTCCTCATCTAGTTTGTGCATGGTTATTTGGTTGTACCCTGAGTAGGCATCCATGAAGATGAGGTACTAATGTCCCGAAGCAGCATCCACCAGTCTGTCGATGTTTGGGAGAGGAAAGGTCCTTCAGACAAGATTTGTTCAAGTCTGTGTAGTCGATGAACATTCGCAATTTACCATTTGCCTTTTTTATTAGCACGACATTGGCTAGCCAGGTCGTATAGGGTAATTCCTGGATGAAGCCTTCTTCGACCAAGCATCTGACCTACTTTTTTACTTTGGTTGCTCGTTCTATAGACATTTTCCTTCTTCTTTGGGCTATTATTTTGGCTTTAGGGTCCACAGATAACCAATGAGACATCAGTTCCGGGTTTATTCCCAGCATGTTGGATGGGGTGAATGCGAAGAGATCTCTGTTTCATTTATGGAGTTCCATGAGTTCGTTTTTTAGGCCGAAGGGTAGATTCTTGTTGATGAAGGTGAATTCGTCTTTAGTCTGCCCTATTTGTAACTTTTCCATGTCTCCCTCAGGTTCCGACCTGGGTTGATCATCTTGCCATGTGTCTAGGTCGGCAAGGAAGATTCCTGCCACATTCTGGGAGCCCTTTAGGAAGGCCAAGTTGGGGTTGTCGCATTCTACCGTGACCTCCTGGTCGCCGTGTATCATTCTTATGGTGTCGTTGTTGGCTTGGAACTTCATGATTAGGAATTTGGTAAATATGGTGGCAGAAAGGTTGTTGATTGTCTTTCTGCACAAGATGATATTGTAGGCCGTGGATTCTTTTAAGACCACAAACTCGGTGAGTATGATATTTTCTGGCTTCCAATTTTGATAGTGATTGGTAGCACGATGGAACCGTCCGGCATGAGGAAGTTATCTCCAAGTCGGGTTACTCTGTTGCAATGACTCTGTAGGTTTTTATTTTAGAATCCTAGCTTGTCGAAAGCTCCCCTAAAAAGGATGTTGGAGTCGGCTTTGGTGTCTACCAGTATGTGTTATACCAAGCCGGTCCCGACTCTAGCAGATATGATGAAGGAGGCATCTTCCGCCAAGGTGCCATTCTGGCAATCATTGGAGGAGAATGTGATGGTCGTCAGAAGAGGAAAGGGTCTTTTTTCGTCTTTTATGGCCAGCACCCGGAGATCCTCTTTTAGTGTCGATTTGAATATTTCTGTTGCATCTTTCCTAGGGATAATGTTCAAGATGATTGTTGGGTCGGTCTTCAAACTCTCCTGTTGTGCTTGCCTTACCATCCTGGGGTTGCATCCTTCCCGCTTTGGCGATCTTTCTCTTTCGGCTTTCCTAGGTTCTCGGATAATTTTGGCAAACTCAAGGAGTTTACCATCTCGAATGGTCTGTTCGAGAGCATCTATCAGATCGAAGCAGTCTTGAGTCTTGTGTCCATATCTTCTGTGATAGTCACAGTACAAGATTTTGTTACCTCCTGTCCGTTCCTTTAATTGTCGGGCCTTCGGGAGGATGCCTTGTTCTGCTATCTGATAATAGATCTCTGTGATTAGGGCCAATAGGGGGTGTAGTTTGTGAACTTCCCCAACCTAGGTGGCCGACTAGGGGAAGTGGATTTGAAGTTCTCTTTAGGAGTGTCTTTGGGTGAGGAGTTACTTCGAGATGTCGCGCTCCCATGCTGCAGTTTATTGGCTACCACGACTTGGCTTACCTCCTCATCGTTTATGTATTCTCTTGCGACGTTCTGGATTTCATGCATTGTCTAGACCGATTTGGTCATGAGGTACTTACGGAAGTCTTCATTCATGAGTTTATTGGTTAGACAGAGGGTGGTCACACAATCTGTGAGCCCGTCAACCGTTAGGCACTCATTATTGAACCTATCGAGGTACTTCCTCGTGGGCTCATCTTGCCGTTGCATGACTCTGAGCAGGCTGATCGGGTGTTTTGCTTTTGCAATCCTGGTAGTAAACTGTGCCATGAACTTCCTGGAGATATTGTCAAAACTGGCAATCGAGCCATTCGAGAAAGTGTTAAACCACTTGATTACTAGGCCGGCCAGGTTCACCGGAAAAGCCTTGCACCAAATTGCATCGGCAGCTCCTTTCATATTCATCCTGGCCTCGAAGGCCGTTAGGTGTTCCTAGGGGGTCTTTGATGTCGTCATACTTCATAAGAGTTGGTTTGTCAAAACCCTTTGGTAGCTTGGCCTTTAGGATCCTCTCGGTGAATGGGGTGACTCCCATTATCATGTGCTCGCTCCTTGTTCGTTTAGAATCTCGTCGATGTCTTCTGTCTTTGTCGTCGTGATGACGCTCTGGTTCACCGGGACACAATACAATTCTGGCATTTTTCGTGGCGCCGGTTAATAAACCACAATTTTATGGTTTATCTTATATTGAAATAAGTGGATTTTATCAACCTTTCCTACATTTATTCACTAAAATAGCATGGTTTTGTGAATTCTTTCTAAATTGTGCTTAAGAGTGAAAACATGCTTTTTAGGCTTTGAAATTACTAGTTTTAATTCACTTTAATCCCATTCGATGTCTAAAAATTTTGTTGAGTGATTTCAGAAGGATGGCTTGAAGAAGTGAAGAAAAAGCACGTAAAAGTGGAGAATTCATGAAGAAATGAAGTTTTGGAAATTTGCGCACTCATGCGTATGCATGCCTCATGCATATGCATGACTTGGAATTTTGCCAATTTGCACGTACGCATGCCTCATGCGTACGCATGACTGTCAACACGTGATTTACTAAAATGAACATGTGGTCGCAATTTCAGGGCTTTCCAAACCCAATCCAACTCATTTCTGAAACTATTTAAAGCCAAAATCAAGAAGGATGAAGGGGGAAGAGCAATTAAGAGTAGAATAGAACCATGTTTTAAGTCATTTTCTAGAGACAGAAGCTCTCTCTTCTCTCCAGAATTAGGGTATATTTAGTTTGAATTCCTTCTTAGATTTAGGTTTTGATACTTATTTTGATTTAGTTCCTTTATTTTTCCTTGTTTAATTGACTTAATTCTCTTAGTTTTCTTGTTAATTAATTTCTTATTTGTGCCACTTTTAGTTTTATGACTCTTGTTAATTTTGATTTTTATTAATGCAATTTGATGTTTCTATGTTTATTGTTGCTTAATTGATTTGTTGTTATTGTTTTCTTGCAATTGGTAGTCATAGATTTTATTATTCTTACAATTTTACCATACTTTTCTTTTATGCCTTCCAAGTATTTATATGAATGCCTCTTTTAGCTTTAAAGTAGATTTCTATACTCTTGGCTTGAAATTGAGTAATTCAGGTGACGCAAGAGTAGTTGATGTCTGATATTGATTGGTAATTCATAGTTGTTAGTTGTTCTTGTTTCCATTGACAAGTAAGACCTATGGATTAAGTCTGACTATGCCTATTTGACTTTCTCCCAATGTTGGAGATGACTAAATGGAATTAACACTAGGTAATCACCATGTTTGTGGTCAATGACTTGGAAAGGAAGCTTTGATTCTCAATCCTTGCCAGGAGTGACTTTTAGAACTTATAATTCTTTAGTTGTTGGCTTTACTTTCTTGTCATTTAATTTCTCGCCTCTTTATTCGTAAACCCCCTCTTATACTCATTACCAATAAGACGCACACCTCACTGCAATTTCTATGAGAGACGACCCGAGTTTTAAATACTCTCAATTTTTATTAGTTTGGATTGTGACAAGCAAATTAAACTTTGATTGTGAGAGTTTGTTGCCAGTTTATACTATGCTTGCAACGAAGAAGATCTTTGAGAAAATTCTAGACCGACAATTACCTTGCATCACCAGTCGGGTGATCTTTCATTCCTGGTTTCATGTCGTGATCTTTTCCTGGAGGTTGCTTGACTTGCATGTTCCGGGTGGTATCGTTCTTTAGAGGCAACTTGACCCTTCAGGGTTTATACTCTTTGGTAGAGCTCTTGGATTATTTGGATTACTTTCTCTCCTTGGCCGTCGGTTGTTTTGGTCTTATCTAACTGGCGGTCGCCTTCCTTCATCGAATCCTGTCAGGGGTAGGCTGGCGGTGCACGGTGCTGGTTATCCTTCCGTGGGTTGGTGGGGAGATGTCGTTTCGTGGTTCGTGCATTGGGTTTGGTGGGTCTGATACACGGAGATGGCTTGAGGACCGCTCCTCGAATTCTTCCATCATGTCTCCAAGACTTGGCAAGTCCCCACAGATGATGCCAATGTACAAGATGTCACTAGTATGGGTTGTAGGATGGATTAGGGACTCGCCGGTCGAGGTAATGACGCTGTTAGATCCTTGGAGCGGTGACGGATGGTACTGATGCGTGAGCATCTTTCCTATCTTTTCCTAGTGAATTTGCATTTGAATTGTTAAGTTTAATCAAGATTTAAATACTTTTTAGCCACTTTGAATGCTACTTTGAGTTGTGTACAATTCTGTTTATTTCAAGTAGCATTCGAATGGATTTGACGGAGTTTTATAAAAGAAGAGGAAGAAAGTGGATGATGTTGTCAATCCTGACCTCCTTGCACTCTAATGGACATAACCTAAGATATAAAAGTCCAATTGACGTGATTCTCATGGCATTGAAAAGCTAACTTCTAGAGCTTTCCAACGATGTATGATAGTATACCCTTTTCCTCCATTTCATTCGGCCTCAATGGCGCCAAACTTAGGATTCTCCAAGTTTGGCGCCACACTCACCTACCTCCAGGAATGCATGGCGTGTAATTGAAGCCAAACTTGAGAAGTTTAGAGTTTGGCACCAGTGCTGAAGAATCAGGAAGAGTGTGTGGCGTTGAAGTGAATTCAAACTTGGAATTTTCCAAGTTTGACTTCATGATCACCGTAATTGCTAGATTCTATACGGGTATGATGGTGCCAAGCTTGGCTCAGCCAAGTTTGGCGCCGCCCTTAGTGAATTTGGTGGTCCCCATCCATCCAAGGAGCCAGTGTGAATATTTTATTTATTTTTATTAAACTTTATTTTATTTTAAAATAAAAAAAGATATTATTTAGTTTTAGAAAATATATTTTACATTAATTATGATTAGATATATAAGGGAAAAGAATCAGCCCTCGAGCTCCTCTCTTTCCCTTGACCTCATTCCGCACTTTTCAATTTTTCAGAATCCTTATTTTCTCTTTGAACCATGAGCAACTAAACCTCTACTGTTAAGGTTAGGAGCTCTGTTTATTCTATGGATTAATACTATTACTTTTCTATTTTAATTCATGTTTTGATTTCAATTTCAAGAATTATTTTCGTTCTTTATCTTATGAATCTGGGTGGAACGGAAGTATGACCCTTATTCTATTTGAGTTCTTGTAAAACTTGGAAAAGCTCTTTACTTAAACAACAGCTTGAAAATATACTCTCCTAAATCACTAATTATCTGGACTTAACGGGATACATGACATATAATCCTCTTATATTTGGATAATTAGGGTTTCTGTGGGATATAAACTAGAATTGAACTTAATCTTCTAATTGGAATCAAGTGACCAAGGAATTGGTGGTTGATGAAGGTTAGAGGAGACAAAAAAGGTCTAAGGAATTTGGGTTTAGTCACATATAGTTTGCCATGAATTGAATCTTGCATGATTAAAATAGTTGGTAAGAAAAGTTAATCCGGAAAATAAATATTTCTGAAACCTTAACTGTTTTCTCCCATATTATTCACACCAACTTACTGTTTGCTTTATTAATTCTCTAAATTTACTGTTTAATGTTATTGAACTCTCAAAACACTTTTCTCGGTTTGTCTAACTAAGTAATTCACGCAATCATTGTTGCTTAGTTTATCAATTCTTGTGGGATCGACCCTCATTCACTTGAGGTACTACTTGGTACGACTCGGTACACTTGCTGGTTAGTTTGTGGGTTATAAATTTTGCACCAGGTACCTACAAAGATACTTCGACGCTTAAGTTAAAATGGATCTACGAAATATAGGTGTGGGTTTAGGAATGTGTAACATATTTGAGGGAGTCTTTGGCTATAACCTATAAAAAGAAGACCCAGGTCCCCTCAGGTACAATTCAATCCTCATACCTCATACCTCTCAGATCCATTCTGACTTGAGCGTCGGAGTGTCTTTGCAGGTACCACCCCCCATCGCTCCAGTCAAGCAATCCGATTCCAGCCTTGCCCGCGGATCCCCGATCCATCCTTCAAATCGTACCAGAGACATCTCGTACATTGGCGCCGTCTGTGGGGAACCCGCGCCAGCTGGGCCCGATGGGGGACGTCCTAGAGGAAACCCCCTCAAGCCAGGATGACTCTCAACCGATTAACCCAACCCCCGAACACCGCGAAGTCACAAACCAAGCGAGAATAGCGAGTACCGTCTAAAATGTGAACGATCATGACGTCACGGACCGACGACATCCTGAGAAAGCCAGCGACAAAGCAGCGCAGATCATCCAGGATCTCTGCCTCCGAGTTCAGGAACTCGAAGGCAAGATAACCAATAAAGGAAACCACAACAACGAGCACGGAAGCCATGCAACCTCCAGATCAAGATCTCGCCGCGGTAGATCGCCAACCCAATGACACGACAGAAGAGACGGTCGCAGCTGATCACGCGATCACAGACACGAGAAATCGCCAGAACGGCGATACAACAAGAAACATAACCGCAGTGCTTCTCGAGATCCGAGTTATCGACACTACTCAGACGAAGATCGGAGGGACCGAAACACCAAACGCACGAGAAACGACCATATAATAATGGGAGCTACACCCTTCACAGAAAGAATCCTAAGAGCAAAACTTCCCAAAGGCTTCGACAAACCTACCGATATGAAGTACGATGGAACTAAGGATCCCCAAGAACATCTAACGGCTTTTGAGGCCAGAATGAACCTAGAAGGAGCGGCCGACGCAGTCCGATGCAGAGCCTTCCCGGTAACCCTCGCCGGGCCAGCGATCAAATGGTTCAACGCCCTCCCGAACGGATCCATAACCAGCTTCCACGATATTACACGAAAGTTCATGACCCAGTTCACTACTAGGATCACTAAAGCCAAACACCCCATCAGCTTACTAGGGATCACGCAAAAACAAGAAGAATCTACAAGAAAATACCTCGACCGCTTCAACGACGAATGCCTAACGGTCGACGGACTCACGGATTCCGTCGCAAGCCTCTGCCTGACCAATGGGCTAATGAACGAAGATTTTCGCAAACACCTCACCACCAGACCGGTATGGACCATGCACGAAATCTAGAACGTCGCCAAAGACTACATCAACGACGAAGAAGTCAGCCAAGTCGTCGCCGCCAACAAGCGGCAGCACGGCAACACCCAGCGCGGCAATTCGGCTTCTCACCAAAAACCAACACTCAAAGAGAATCAACGGGACCACCACAGGCCGAGTAGCCGACCACCGAGAATAGGCAAATTCTTTAATTACACGCCCCTGACAGCACCAATTACCGAGATATACCACCAAATAGCAGATCGAGGCATCATTCCGAAAGCCCGACAACTCAAAGAAAGGACAGGAGGCAACAAAACCCTCTACTGTGAATACCACCGAGGTTACGGTCACAGAACACAAGATTGTTTCGACCTTAAAGACGCCCTTGAACAAGCCATACGAGACGGCAAACTCCCAGAATTTGCCAAAATCATCAGAGAACCGAGACGCGCGGAGAGAGATAGGTCGTCGGAGAGAGAAGGAAGTAACCCGAGAACCCAAAAGCAACCCCCCAGGGAAAGCCCGGAGGAAGATCCGACCATCATAGTAAACGTCATCACAGGCAAGGACGTATCAAGCAAGTCAAAACTAACAATGAAGAAAGACCTCAAGGTAATGGCTGTAAGGAACCAAGTCCCAATCTCCGCGGCCGACAATACGATAACGTTCTTACCAGAGGACTGCCAACACGGCACCTCAGCCGAGGACGCCCCTTTCGTCATCTCAGCTAGAATCGGGACAGGACTCGTACGAAGGATACTGATAGACACCGGGGCAGACTCAAACATCCTTTTTCGAGGAGCCTTCGATAAACTCGGACTCCACAACGACAACCTCCAAACACACTGCCATGGCGTCACGGGACTCGGAGACAACTTCCTCAAACCAGACGGCTCAATCACACTTCCCATCACCATAGGAACGAGCAGCCAGAAGAAGACAATCCTATCTGAATTCGTAGTCCTAAAAGACTCCACAGCCTATAACGTGATCCTCGGAAGGAAAACAATCAATGACTTCTCCACAGTCATCTTTACCAAATACCTCCTTATGAAATTCAGAACCGACGACGGCTCCGTCGGCACCATCCACGGGGACCGAGAAGTCACAGCCGAATGCGACAACACCAGCCTAGCCCTAAGGAAGAAATCCCGAGATGCGGCCGGAGTATTCCTAGCCGATCTGGATGCCCGACAAGACGACCAACCCAGGCCAGAGCTAGAAGGAGATATGGAAAAACTACAAATAGGGCCAACCAAGGATGAATACACCTTCATTAATAGGAACCTCCCATATGACCTCAAAGAGGAGCTCTCTCAACTCCTGAAACAAAAGAGAGACCTGTTTGCATTCACACCAGCCGACATGCCGGGAATAAACCCCGACCTAATGTCTCACCGTCTAGCCGTGGACCCCAAAGCTAAACCAGTAGCACAAAGGAGAAGAAAAATGTCACCGGACCGAGCCACCGAAGTCAAAAAACAAGTTAAAGCCCTACTCGAGGCCAACTTTATCCGGGAACTCCCCTACACGACCTGGCTAGCCAACGTCGTACTAGTGAAAAAATCTAACGGGAAATGGCGAATGTGCGTCGACTACACGGACCTCAACAAAGCTTGTCCGAAGGACGCCTTCCCCCTACCAAACATCGACGGATTGGTAGACGCTGCATCCGGTCACCGATACCTCAGCTTCATGGACGCATATTCCGGATACAACCAGATTTCGATGCACCGACCAGACGAAGAGAAAACAGCGTTCATCACCCCAGACGGGACGTACTGCTACACAGTAATGCCCTTCGGTTTAAAAAATGCCGGAGCAACCTATCAAAGACTGGTTAACAAGATATTCCGAGACTTATCCGGTAACAAATTAGAAGTCTACATAGACGACATGCTCGCCAAGACCGAATCCGGCGAACAACTAACCGACGACCTCAAGGTCATAATGAACACCCTAGAAAGCACCAAATGCGACTCAACCCGGCAAAATGTGCCTTCGGAATGGAGGCAGGGAAGTTCCTCGGCTTCATGATTACACAACGCGGAGTTGAAGCAAACCCAGAGAAATGTCGCGCCATCCTCGAGATGACGAGCCCCAAAAGCCTTAAAGACATCCAAAGGCTTACCGGCCGACTGACGGCATTGTCATGCTTTCTCGGGGCTTCGGCCCAAAAAGCAACCCCTTTCTTCAAACTAATGAAAAAAGAAGCCCCTTTCAAATGGGAGACGGAATGCGAAGAAGCATTCCAACACTTCAAGAGGGTCCTAGCAAAACCACCAATCCTCGCCAAACCCCAAACAGGGGAAACACTTTACTTATACCTCTCCATAACGGAAGAGGCACTCGCAGCAACACTCGTCCGTGAAAACGAGAAAAAGGAACAAAAACCCGTGTACTTCATAAGCAAAGTCCTACAAGATGCGGAAGCTCGCTACTCACGCTTAGAAATGCTAGCTTTCACACTCCTTACAGCCTCCCGACACCTACGACAATACTTCCAAGCTCATCTCGTGACGGTTCGAACCGACCAAGCGGTCAAACAGGTGTTGCAGAAACCCGACCTAGCGGGAAGAATGCTAGCGTGGTCCATCGAACTATCTCAATTCCAGATCAAATTCGAACCCCGAAATGCAATCAAAGCACAAGCCATGGCCGACTTCATCGCCGAGATGACCCCGGGAAAGCTCACCTCCGAATCATGGAAACTACATGTCGACGGCTCATCAAACTCCACCTACGGAGGCGCTGGAGTCATACTCGAAAATCAAGATGGAATCACGATCGAACAGTCGGTACGATACGAATTTCCAGTATCAAACAACCAAGCAGAATACGAGGCCCTCTTGGCAGGCCTATCCTTAGCCCGGGAAGTCGGAGCAAAGGTCCTAGAAGTAAATACCGATTCACAGGTAGTCAGTTCCCAAATTAACGGAGACTACCAGACACGAGATCCCCTACTCCAACAATACCTCGCCAAGGTAAACAAACTAAGAGAAGGATTCGAACACGTCACCATACAGCACGTCCCTAGGGAACGAAATGCCAGAGCAGACCTACTCTCTAAGCTAGCCAGTACCAAACCCAGACACGGTAACAAATCGTTAATCCAGGAAGTCGTCAAGACACCCTCTGTATCAACAACAACCAACGCTCACCTGACAATCTCAAACCAGGGATCTTGGACCTACCCGATCCTACAATACCTCATCGACGGAACACTGCCACCAGACCCCAAAGAGGAAAAACGAATAAAAAGGGAAGCTGCCAACTATACCATTATCGCAGGACAGCTATACAAACGCGGATTCTCGCAACCCCTGCTCAAATGCATCGAACCCGAGAACACGGAGTACATACTCCGTGAAATCCACGAAGGCTGCTGCGGTCACCACGTCGGAGGCAAGACTTTAGCCCAAAAAGTCATCAGAGCAGGCTACTTCTAGCCCACGGTTATCCGGGATTCCATACAAATAGTTAAAAACTGCGACAAATGCCAAAGACACGCCAATATCCACCAAGCCGCACCACACCAGCTCAGCACCATATCGGCAGAACGGCCGTTCGGCACTTGGGGCATCGACCTCGTCGGACCCTTCCCTACGACACCTGGCCAACTCAGATACCTCATCGTCGCCATAGACTACTACACTAAATGGATCGAAGCCGAACCCCTGTCCTCCATAACGGCAACCCAATGCCAAAAATTCCTCTGGCGTCAGATCATCACCCGATTTGGGATCCCCGAGATCGTTATCTCGGACAACGGAACCCAATTCACCGACAAAAAATTCAGAGAATTTTTAGAGGGGCTACACGTATCCCACCGTTTCAGCTCGGTAGAACACCCCCAGACAAACGGACAGGTGGAATCCGCAAACAAAATAATCGTCAAAGGACTTAAAAAGCGGCTCGACGAAGCCAAAGGGCTATGGGCCGACGAACTCGGGTCGGTCCTATGGTCGTACCGAACCACACCTCAAACGACAATGGGAGAAACACCTTTCCAACTAACATACGGTGTCGAGGCGGTCATCCCAGTAGAGATCGGAGACCCAAGCCCCAGGAAAACGGTCAGAGGTAACGACGAGGAAGCAGAACGAGACCTCATTGACGAAACCAGAAGCATAACCCATCTCAGGGAGCTAGCCCTAAAGCAAAGAATCAGCCTGAGATACAATCATGGAGTCATCCGGCGAGAATTCGCGGCCGACGACCTCGTCTTACGACGAAACGATATCGGTCCCCCGACCCCAGGAGAAGGAAAGCTCACCCCCAACTGGGAAGGACCATATAGAATCAAGGCTGTAATCGGAAAAGGAGCGTACAAACTCGAACGGCTCAACGGCGACGAAGTCACGAGAACATGGAACGCCGCCAACTTGCGACGATACTACGCCTAGACCAACCTACAAAGGTCGCACCCTCGTCCTCATTTCTGTTTTTGTACTTCTCCTACCAGTTTACAAATTCTAAGGTTTTATTTCCCATCTAAGTTTTAAACTCGGGTACTCTTTTCCGCCACCAACGGAGGGTTTTAACGAGGCCCAACCAATCAATAAAAATTCCATTAAAATAGCTATTTCTATTTTCCTTAATATCCCAAATACGGAACGAAAACACGGCCGCAACTGGGGGACTGATCACTCCCCAGGCCCAAACACGCGGATATCCACAAAAGAACCCGACCAAATGACGGTCCGAGGAAACAAACGAAATACACACGAAATAGCTTAAAACGGAATACACGATAGGCCTGGACGGCCCAAAAACAACAACGGAACATACAAAAGGCCCGAACGGCCAATAAGTACTGTTAAAGCGAAAATAAAGTGTTCCAAAATCAAAATACACGGCCCTTGGCCATCCGAAAATATCCAAAAACACAGAAATCCAAAGAGATAAAAAATAGAAGCTACTCAAAGATCAACGGTCTGACCATCGCGAACAGTCTTGAAGGCCCCCCATCACGGACATATCCACGCCAGGAGCCAACACTGAAGCTTGAGCCCTCATCGTTTCCTCGGTAGCCGCAATTGCATCCTTCACATCAGCTAGTAACTCCGTCTTCTCCCTCTTCAAGGCAGCAACCTCGGCCTTTAGAGCCTCCGACTCGGCGAGAAGCATGGCAGCCTGAGAGCCCACATCGGAAGCCCGCTGCCGCTCCTCGGCCAACTGAGAGAGAAGCGAAGTTTCAACCTCGGCAAGTCGGAGAATCTCTGACCCGGCCTCCTCAGAAGACTTCACAGCCCTCTCCCTCGCAGCTTCGGCAGCCTCAAGTTCCCCCTTCAACTTGGCTACCTCAGCATGAGAAAGACGAAGCTTCTTATCCAGCAAACCGACCTGAGCCATCACAGGCTCAGCCCTCCGAACAACAACGGCTGACTGGAGGAGAGCACGATACACCGACTTGGCCTGGAACGAAACATCGCAGCCATCAAAAAACGGCTCCGTTCCAGGCATCAAGTGTTGATCAATAAACCCCGGGGCATTGAAGCGTCGATCCATCACGCTGGGCACAAGACCCTCATCCTCAAAAGTCTCACTGCTCGGGTCCTCAGGCCTCTTCCTCTTCCGAGAAGCCTCAGCAACCGTCACCACAACGACTTCAGGAGAGTTCGCAGGGCCAGGAGAAACTTGAGCGCCGGCCCGCGCACCCGAGGAAATCACCTCCTGAGAAACCGGCTGAGACTCCACAGCAGGATTAGAAACAGGAGTAGCCGGGGACGACGACCCCTCCTCCTGGGCCATCGCCGCCTTCAGCCGCGCCAAGGATGTCAAGCCGCCAGCCATCTCAACTGCAAGGAAACAAGAAACAAAAAGCCCAAGTTACGAAAACGGGAAACAAAACATAATAACAAAGTAAAGAACGAACACACACGACACACACCAACATACGACCGGCAAGCAACCGGATCACCCATCACGTCCCGAGGATTAAGAGGACGCTCCCCAAATAACTGCCACAGAACAAGAGCAATATCCCGCTCCTCCGAGGACAAGAACTCTTTCGAAACCCGAGTAAACACGGACGGACCAGCCTTAAAGTTCCAGTAAGTGGGGAACCGACGTTCACCCTCCAGCGTCAACCAAAAAGGGTGATGCCCCCTCGCGGGACGAACTTTAAAGTAACCACTCTTAAAACCATGGAAGGAGTCTTCATACAAACCGAAAACACGACGGTGGGGCTGAGCTCGGAAAGACACATACCCCTTCTTATGTTTCCCCTCCTTAGTCGGAAGAGTACACAAGAAAAGGAAAAGAAAAACATTTACTAAGGCAGGTAGCTCTAAATAATCACAAACAAGTTCAAAAGACCGTATCGCCGCCCAGCTGTTCGGATGTAGCTGGGACGGCGCCACGGAGCACCGGTTCAACAACTGCTGAACAAACGGAGAAAAGGGAAGCCGAACTCCAAGCCGGGTAAACATAGCCTCATACACCCACATCCAATCCGGCACTGTCGAGGAGTCGAGATTGGTATAGCAAACCCTCTCATCAATCCCAGGAAGGGCAAGCTCGTAGTGGCGTTCGGCATCGCCACCCCCACAAACAGCCCCTTCATCACGGAGCCGTTAGAGGTCCGCCTCCGTCATCCGCGACGGTGTCCCCCAGACATCACTGGTGACCCAAGAAAAAAGGTCAGGGACACCCCCCGCCGGGGCCACCGGAGCCCTCACACCCTCCGTCCGTCGGCGAGCCATACCTAAAATGTCGACGAGCACCACCGTCAGCCAAACCTCACGGCAGAAAATGACGGCGGGTAAAAAACCAAAAACAAACACCGCCACCGCACGCCACCAATTATACGGTGGCACTCTCCCCAAACCCTTTCTAAAAACCCAACAAAAACTATCTAAACCACCATACAAACACCACAAAACTACTCTAAAACTACACTCAGCAAAAACAAAAACAAAACACTGCAGAAAACAAAGCAGAAGAAAAAAAGAAACAAGAGAAATGCTAACCTGATGAATCAAAGGAAGAAAACCCGAAAGGAAAGATGCCGCTGAAGAAGACCAACCGAAACCACAGAAAGCAAAAATGGAGAGTAAGGAAATGCTTTGGTTGGAAAAAGAAGCAGTAGAGAAGTAAAAGTAGAACGAGGGAACTGAAGAAAAACCAAAACGGTTTTGAAAAAACCAAACGACGAAAATACCCTCAGAAAGCAAAGCAAACGCGAGGGCAAAAAAGAAAAAACGCAGCTTGCAATAAATACCCCCTCGAAAAAAGGTAACGCCTCGAAGAACGCAACAGACGCGACTGATGCGGAAGAGTCACGTCAGACCTAAACGGTCAGACGAATCTTCCACGATACGAAAACCGAGGAATCGACCTCACCTCAAAGAAATCACACGGGCAACCGAGAAAAAATCGAGCCCATAACAAACGTCTCCCAGCGACAGACCGACCTCGCTCGCTCTCCCACTGCGGGGGCAACTGTTACGGATCCGATCCACGGATCCCGCATACCCGGTTATCCGGGGATAACCCGTTTCAACCCGAGGGCCCAGAACCGGCCCTTCACGGCTCCTAACCAACTCCCAAATTCAAATATCTCTCTTATCCTAATCAAACAAGATAAGATAAGATAACGGCCATCACCTATAAAAAGAGGACCCAGGTCCCCTCAGGTACAATTCAATCCTCATACCTCATACCTCTCAGATCCATTCTGACTTGAGCGTCGGAGTGTCTTTGTAGGTACCACCCCCCATCGCTCCAGTCAAGCAATCCGATTCCAGCCTTGCCCGTGGATCCCCGATCCATCCTTCAAACCGTACCAGAGACATCTCGTACACAAATAATTCACAATATTATATATTTTATTTATTGTTTTGTTTTTAATTGTTTTGATGGATGATGTATAGTACGTTAATACTACTTGGTTATTAGCAATATAAATAGAAACTAACAAAATAAAAAGAAACAATTAAAAAAATGAGCTTCCGAGAAAAATGCATTCAAATGGATGAGTGTGATCTATTTTGGCAAACACCATCTGTTTTTGGGTACTTTGGTCGCTCATGATAACGTGGGCAAACCCATAATCACTAATCTCTATTCACTCTCTCCCTCCAAGCAGAAAATTGCTGTCGTTAACGTCATACCCTCAATATTAATGGTCTCTCTTCTTGGATCCCTACAAATGCACAACTCTTTTCCCCCTTAGACATTTTTTGTTTGTCATAATTTTTGCTGCTGGTCATAGTGGTCGCCGCCACCGTTTCTCGGTTTGGTTTCTGACCCATTACCTATTCTTCACCTAATGGGTCAGCAAACCCACCAAGACTCCTACCCGGGTTCTCTTCCGTCCGCCTTGTCTGTTAATGAAATTCATTACCATCACCATCACCACCATCACCATCACCACTCCCATATTGGAATTGGCCAAATTTCCCAACTTGGCCAAGATTTGGAGGCTTCCAATCTTGACCAAAATCTTGACCCAAGCCAATTCGAGCTTCCTGAAAAGGAAGACAATGGCCTACCGTCGCCTTTTATGAAGCTTGAGGGCTTGAGTCAAGATGACATAAGAGAATCTGCCTATGAAATTTTTTTCACGGCATGCCGGTCGTCCCCGGGATTTGGTGGTCGGCACGTGCTTTCAATTTATGCCAGCCTCCAAGAGAATGAGGCAAAGGCGAGCCATGTGGTGATGTCTCCAACGAGTAAGGTGAAGCGGGCGCTAGGATTGAAAATGATAAAGAGGTCACCGTCTAGGAGAATGGTGTCTGGTGGCGTTGCTGGAATCGCAGCGTCATCGTCCCCCAAAAACGGATCTAATAGTCCTATGGTGAACCACAATATGCTTCGGCCGCGGCGGCCAATGACATCAGCAGAGATTATGAGACAACAAATGAGAGTGACTGAGCACAATGACTATCGATTGAGGAAAACTTTGACAAGAACCCTCGTTGGCCAAGTATGTAAACATGCATCAACATACTAACATTAGTAATGTTATCACTTTTTTAAACAATTGTGACAATTACAAATGTTTTTGTTATAGTTTCTAAATAAATGAGATTTAATGAGTAGCCAAGGTAAGGAGATAGAAAACTTTGAACTAAATCCAACATGTGTAATGATGTTAATTAGAGATAGATTACAGAGCAGTTGATTTTCTTTTTGTTTGGTACTTGTGCTGAATTGTCAATAAAGGTATCGTTAAAATTTTTTATTAATTTCAGTTGGAATCTAGTTAACTTGTATTTTTATTATTAATTGAGAATTATTTTATGAAAGTCTATTTTTTTTTTAATGTATTTGTTATGTATTTATTAAAACAATAGTTTTAAATTTTTTACTAATCAATTTCTATAGGAAATAGAAAGTTGGAGTTTTCAATATAGTTGTTATGCATTTATTAAAATAAAATTTAAAAACTTTTACAAATGATAATTTTAATATGCATCTTATTCATCAAGTTAAAACACATAATAGCTAAACCATTTTAATGTTACAAATTGATATTTGACTTGTAACTTCTTTTTAGATTTGTTTAATGCAATTCTAATGTTTTACCTTTTGATTTGATCTCATCTTCCGTAATATTTTTCTTTTTTTTAAGAAACTATCATGAAACAACAAATTCTAAATCTATTTTTGTTTTCTCTTTTGGCAAGAATGATATATTATATTTCTCTTACTCTTTTTCTCTCTCATCAACATGCATGTTATTTTATTTTTAACAATGGATGGAGGAAAAATAACTTGATTCTAGAAACTAGAAAGATCAGTTATCTCACGAATATGAACCCCATAACATTATTATATATATAACCATGTGCATTCTAGTCTCTCTATTGATTTTAATTTTGTTGTGCATTTTGGTTCATATCATAATGAATCATAATAATGATCACTAATTATTAGCTTTTTTTGTTCTTCAAATTTATCCTCATCCCAAAATGGTCTAATTATTTCAAATTATTTAAATAATACAGGCGGGAAAAAGAGCAGACACTATAATTCTCCCTTTAGAACTTTTGCGCCATGTAAAGCCATCAGAGTTCAGTGATTCCACTGAGTACCACATGTGGCAAAGAAGGCAACTCAAGATCCTAGAATTAGGTCTACTCCAACACCCTTCTGTTTATGTAGAAAAGACCAACACATTTGCAATGCGCCTTAGGGATATCATACGCAATAGCGAGTCCAAACCAATAGACATTGGAAAGAATTCAGACACATTAAGAACACTTTCAAATTCAGTTGTATCACTGGCATGGAGAGGCCCCAATGGTGCACCTGCTGATGTTTGCCATTGGGTCGATGGCTTCCCTCTCAACGTTCACCTCTACACTTCTCTTCTTCAAGCCATATTCGATATAAGGGATGAGACTTTGGTTCTCGATGAGGTTGATGAGTTACTTGAACTAATGAAGAAAACATGGCCCATTCTAGGGATAAATAAGGCAATTCACAATGTGTGTTTCACTTGGGTACTGTTTCAGCAGTTTGTAGTAACAGGGGAGGTAGAATCTGATCTTCTCTGTGCATCACATGCTATGTTGGGTGAAGTGAACACTGATGCCAAGAAGGAGAAGGACTCTTTGTATATCAAGTTATTGACATCAGTGATGAGTGCAATGCAGAGTTGGTCGGAGAGGAGGCTACTTAACTACCATAACCATTTCGAGCGAGGGACGCTTAGCCAGATAGAGAACCTCCTTCCTATGGTTTTGTCAGTTTCAAAGGTTTTGGGTGAAGATCAGATCATATCTGATGGAGAAAGAGGGGAGAAGGCTGACAAAACCATAGTGGATATGTCTGGTGATCGGATTGAGTCTTGTATTCGATCTTCCGTGAGAAGTGCATTTCAAAAGGTTTGTATTTAGTCCATATTATCATGTTGTAATTGTTCTTTCTACTGTTTTAGCCATTCATTAATATACAATTTGTTTATTTCCTATATAGATTCTTGAAGAAGTAAATACCAAGACTATTGAGACCGAAATAAAGGCTGATTTAAGTGATATTCTACTTCGTTTGGCTCAAGAGACAGAAGCATTAGCATTGAAGGAAAGGGAAACTTATACTCCAACGCTAAAGAAATGGCTCCCAACGGCTGGTGCGATAGCGGCATTGACGTTGCACGACTGCTACGGGCAAATTTTGAAGCAATATCTAAATGAGGTGAATGCATTAAATTCTGAGACTGTCAGGGTGTTGCTGAGGGCTGGTAAGTTAGAAAAGACTTTGGTCCAAATGATGGTTGAAGGTTCCCTTGAGGGAGAAGAAAAGGCAAAAGCAATAGTAAAAGAGATGATGCTTTATGAAGTTGATACAATCATATGGAACCTATTGAGAAAATGGATACATGAATCGTTGCACAAGGGCAAAGAGGCTTTGCAAAATGCAAAGGAAACAGAGGTAACTTTTGGCTTTATCATTTTGCTCATTAAAAGATTAATTATCGAATTTATTTTTAAATATTACATGTTTTTTTAGATAATCCTTAATGTGCTTTTTTATTTTCTTTAATTTCTCCTCTATTATAGACATGGAATCCAAAGTCCAAAGCAGAGCCGATTGCACAATCTGCTGTAGAGCTAGTGAAATTGGCCAAGACTATTATGGAGCAATTTTTCCAGATTCCAATTGGAATTACTGAAGATATAGTTCAAGAACTTGCCAATGGACTAGAAAATCTCTTGCAAGACTATATCATGTTTGTTTCAGCATGTGGTAAGCACTTTGAATATAAATAAAGCTTAAGGTGTTTATTTTATAGAGTATAATTAATCTGTATCTAAGAAAGGTTTGACGACTTTGTAGAGGTATGATCTTTTCAATTTGCTTGCATTCTACTTTGATAATTAAAAGATAGCTCAATTCCCCGGATGTCCCTACAATTTTCCTTAATTTGTGAATAAGTTTTTATAATTTAAAAATGTTTGTAATTGAGTCCTCGAATTTTCATTTTTGCTTTCCAGGTACAAAACAAAGCTATGTTCCCGTGATTCCCTCACTGACAAGATGCAACCGAAATTCAAAGTTCAGTATGTTCTTGAAGAAAGGATGTCAATGCGGTGGTGGTGGTTCATCGGAGGCAGATCACATAAGTAATGTAACAAAAGAAGGTCATAATCCTAGGCCATCGACTAGTCGTGGCACACAACGCCTCTACATTCGTCTCAACACCTTATTCTATCTCCTGACCCATATCAACTCCCTTGAGAAAACACTCTCTCAAAACCCTGTTGTACTTCCTTCAACTCGCCATCCTTATGGAAACCGTCGCAGGAGTTACAACAATGGTTCTTATTTCGAGAAAGTACTTTCCTCCCTTCCAACAGCATGCCAATACGTGGCAGAAGTGGCTGCCTACCGTCTCATATTCCTTGACTCCGACTCAGTTTTCTATGAGAGCCTCTATGTTGGCGATGCAGCCAATGCTAGGATTAGGCCTGCATTGAGAACCTTGAAGCAAAACATCACACTCATGACCACGCTTCTAACAGATAAAGCTCAATCATTAGCATTGAAAGAAGTCATGAAGGCATCCTTCGAAGCTTTCCTAATGGTCTTGCTTGCTGGTGGGAACTCAAGGGCATTTACTAAATCAGATTACCACATTGTGAGCGAGGATTTTGAGAGCTTGAATCGTGTTTTCTGCTTGTGTGGAGAAGGACTAATAGCAGAAAGTGTGATGGACACAGAGGCTGCAATAGTTGAAGGTATTATAGCATTGATGGGCCAAAGTACTGAGCAATTAATTGATGATTTCAATATTGCATCATGTGAAACAAGTGTGGTAGGTGTTAATGGCCATGGCTATAAGTCACAAGTGCCGCCTACTACAGGAAGGTGGCATAGATCAGACCCAAACACTATATTGAGGGTCTTGTGCCATAGAAATGATAGAACTGCAAACCTTTTCTTGAAGAGGACATTTCAATTACCAAAGAGGAGGTCATAGAGAAAAGGAGGCTAGGTTGTATCTCTTCTCGTAGTTAATTCAAAAGATCCCAATTTTCAATGCATATTTTGAACACACTCGTACTTTTTTACCATGATGCACTATGGGGGAGGGAGCAGATTGTATTTGAAAGCACAAAATGATGTCAAATGGAGCAAATTGAAAGCAACAAAATATGTGCTAAACTGTATTATTACTGTAACATATTTTTTTATTCTTTTGGGAGAAAAAAAGGGACAAGGGAAATTACCACTATGTTTGTTTTAGTGTAGTTTGTTAATAATGTTGGTTAGAGTCTAAAAGTAGCTTGTAGCTGGGTTTTTTAGCCAGTGTCCAGTGGGTATCTATGCTACTATTAGTCTACACTGCAAATTACAGAAAATGAACATATAGGCCTGCGCAGACTTTTCTTGAGATTTCTACATATTATGTTTTGCCAAGTACATAGATCAAAATAAGTAACAACTAACAAATTTAGGCAAACAAAAAGCCAAAAGGTATATTAATTTTAAATTATTCTTTGATATCTTTCTAAATACCGAATAAAGTATAAAAATAATGAAAATGATGGATGAATAAGTAATTTTAAAAACTAAATTCAACCAAATTAGACAATAAATAATTGGCCTAAGACCTAGCTCACATGCCACTATTCATAAAGTTCTCTTCAGGTTCATAATAGGTTTTTATAAAGCCTTCTCTTTTTAACATTTATAAAAATCATTACTCAAATCCCATCAATTTGCAAATTTTTCCCCTAAAAAATGGATGGTTATAATTCAAATCAAATAGATCAAGGTCGATTGCATCGTTTTATTAAAACAAATCAAAAGAAACGGGTTTGGATCTTGGTTACGTCTCATAGATTTTATTTATTGTGTTTCCTTTTTGTTTATTTATAATTTTACAAATAATATATTTTTTTCTTCGTTTCTACTTGGAAAAATTTCTTTATTTTTATACAATAATTTATGTGGTTTTGTTAGGTTTGAATTGGATGCAATTTTATGATCAGTTCAATAATTTACAAATGCAAGTAGTTCAAATCAAATAAGTCGAGGCCAGTTGCTTCCTCAATTTCTATGTAACGACTCAAATGGAAATAGTTTAGATCTTGGTTAAATGTGATTTTTTTTTTATCAAAGATAGGAGACTCGAATTCGCAACCTCTTAATTGAGTATGAAGAGACTATGTCATTTGAGCTATAATTCATTGGCTGGTTAAATGTGATTTGTTGTTGTTTACGATACTTTTTTTCATAAATTTAGAGCTACTATAATTTCTTTTTGTGCTTGCTTGAACTTATTTATGTATTTTTATATAATAAATTATGTATTTTTGTTCTATTTGAATTTGATGTCAATTTCTTATTAGTTCTTCACTTCTTTATTTGTTTGTGTAAAATTCCATGCAAGAGAGGATCAAGCTCCCAACTCTGCTGTGTGAGTCCAAGAATGAAGGAGAAATCAAGTTAGAAAAAAAAAGAAGGGAAGTTCAAAATGGAAGAACTGTGGTCACAAAAGATGAAGAATTGAGAGAGAAGAGAGAAGAAATAAGAATAAGCATTGTGCAATTCTCTAATCGATGCAAAAGTTGCTTGCAGAAGAGTTTCACAAGCTATTTATACATGTATTTATATGTGCACTAAGCTAACTACAATTAACTATAATTCCTAACTAATTTACCAGCTGGCACTAATAATTACTTCAGAAATTCAGCATTTGTTTTTCTTGTTAAGTTATAGCTTCTCTCAAACTAGGGCAATGAATGTCTAAGAGTCCTAGTTTGAAAATATTGGTAGCAAAGGGGCTAGGTACCAAAGCTTTGGTGAGGAAGTAAGCTAATTAGTTTGAGGAGGATACTGGCATTAGGTGGGTGAGGCCAGAGAGGTGTTGATTGCATGCAGTGTGACAGTCTATTTCTGTATGTTTAGTTCTCTCATGAAAGACGGAATTTGTTGCAATGTGAATAATGGATCTGTTGCCACAAAACAATGTAATAGTTTCTGCGATTGGCATTCCCAAGTCCTGCATGATGTAGGATAACCATTGAGCTTGGCAACTTGCAAGAGCTAACACGCGATATTCTGCTTCTGAGGATGATATGACAATAGTGCTTTGTTTCTTACTTTTTTAACTAATTAATTATCTTCCAAGATAAAAACAATGACCAGTGATGGATCTTTGAGAGTCAGCACAGGTTTCCTAATTCGCGTCTGAAAAACTGTGATTTTGTGATCTTTGTCTGCTACAAAGAAAAGACTAACTGATGGGCATCCCTTCAAATATCTCAATACTTTCTAAGTTTCTTGCATATGAACATTAGTGGGACAACAGATGAATTGGCTGAGCCTCCCCATAGCATTGGCTATATCTGTTCTGGTGTTAGTTAAGTAGAGGAGCCTTCCAATTAATTGCTTGTATTGGGTTTTATCTTCTAGTGCTGTACCATTTTCTCAAGACAATTTAGAGGGTCCATGGGTGTGTTGTCTGGCTTGCACTTTAAAAATGGTAATCATTGAGAATCTCAAGTGCATATTTATGCTGGCACAAGTGAATTCCTTTTGAAGATCTTGCAACTTCCATACCCAGAAAGTACTTGAGGTCACCCAGGTCTTTAATCTTGAATTTCTGGTTGAGCAATCTTTCAGTGTTGTCATGCAAACCAGTGGACTGAATGTGTTAATGAAAGCCTTAATACGAGTGAAGCCTTTGGCCACTAACCTAGCTTTGTAGCATTCAATAGTCCCACCAGGGTTGAATTTGATATGGAACACCCAATTGTAGCCTATGGCTCCTTGCCAAGAGGAAGTTTCATGACTTGCCAAGTTTGGTTTTTCTCCGACGGCTCTCAATTCACTTTGGATTGCTTCTCTCTAGTAAGAGTGAACAACAGCTTCTTCACAGCCATTAGGAACAACATTGGTAGTGACGACCAAAGAAAAAGCTTTGTATTTTGGACTAAGTCCATCGTAAGAAATATGTTATGAGATTGGGTACCTACCAAGAGCATTAGAAGTAGAAACAGTGCTATTTATCTGACAATGGTAGTCCTTTAAGTAGGTTGGCATTCGTTTGACCCTAGAAGATTTTCAAAGTGCAATCTGGTCATTATTATTATTATCGGATGTGAGTGATGCATGTAATTGATAAATATTGATGTTGTTATCTGGTATGTATGCATGAGTGTGTAATTCTTGACTATTGTGATCAGCGTTGGCTGTGTGTTTAGGTGTGTGAGAGTTTATGTCAAAGTTTTGATGAGAAGACTGGTATGCGAAATTGTTATTCAGGTTGTGAATTATTGTTCGAAATTGATTCCCTGGCGATGGCACCAAAAACGGATGCACAGAACCATGGTCTAAACATATCTTCACAACTTCGCATAACTAACCAGCAAGTGCACTGGGTCGTCCAAGTAATACCTTATGTGAGTAAGGGTCGAATCCCACAGAGATTGTTGGTATGAAGCAAGCTATGGTCACCTTGTAAATCTCAGTCAGGCGGATATAAAATAGTTATGTAGTTTTTGAAATTTAGTAATAAAAGAAGGATAGAAATACTTATGTAGATCATTGGTGAGAATTTCAGATAAGCGTATGGAGATGCATTCGTTCCTCTGAACCTCCGCTTTCCTGCTGTCTTCATCCAATCCGTCTTACTCCTTTCTATGGCTGGCTTTGTGTAAGGATGTCACCGGTGCCAATGGCTACTTTCAATCCTCTCGGGAAAATGGTCCAAATGCTCTGTCACAGCACGGCTAATCGTCTGGAGGAATCATCCTTGTCGTTGGTTGCATCCTATTCCTCTCTGTGAAAATGGTCCGATGCGTTGTCACTGCATGGCTAATAATCTTGGAGGTTCTCGATCATACTGGAATAGAATTTACTATCCTTTTGCGTCTGTCACTATGCCCAGCACTCGCGAGTTTGGAGTTCGTCACAGTCATTCAATCCCAGAGTCCTACTCGGAATACCACGGACAAGGTTTAGACTTTCTGGACTCTCATGAATGCCGCCATCAATCTAGCTTATACCACGAAGATTCTGATTAAGAGATCTAAGAGATACTCATTCAATCTAATGTAGAACGGAAGTGGTTGTCAGGCACGCGTTCATAGGGAATGATGATGATTGTCACGTTCATCACATTCAGGTTGAAGTGCGAATGAATATCTTAGAAGCGAAATAAGATGAATTGAATAGAAAACAGTAGTACTTTGCATTAATCTTTGAGGAACAGCAGAGCTCCACACCTTAATCTATGGAGTACAGAAACTCTATCGTTGAAAATACATAAGTGATAATGGAGTTCATTGGTCTCGGCCCCAGAGGGGAACCGGAGTAACCAAGACTACGAATACAATGATAAAAAGTTCTATTTATAATAAACTAGTCACTAGGGTTTACAGAAGTAAGTAATTGATGCATAAATCCACTTCCGGGGCCCACTTGGTGTGTGCTTGGGCTGAGCTTGAAGTCTACACGTGGAGAGGTCATTCTTAGAGTTGAACGCCAGCTTTTGTGCCAGTTTGGGCGTTGAACTCCACTTTGCAACTTGTTTCTGTCGCTGGACGCCAGAATTGGGCAGAGAGCTGGTGTTGAACGCCAGTTTGCGTCGTCTAAACTTGGGCAAAGTATGGACTATTATACATTGCTGGAAATCCCTGGATGTCTACTTTCCAACGAAATTGGAAGCGCGCCATTTTGAGTTCTGTAGCTCCAGAAAATTCATTTTGAGTGCAGGGAGAACAGAATCCAACAGCATCAGCAGTCCTTTTTCAACCTCTGAATCTGATTTTTGCTCAAGTCCCTCAATTTCAGCCAGAAAATACCTGAAATCACAGAAAAACACACAAACTCATAGTAAAGTCTAGAAATATAAATTTAACATAAAAACTAATGAAAACATCCCTAAAAGTAACCAGATTCTACTAAAAACAATGCCAAAAAGCGTATAAATTATCCGCTCATCACAACACCAAACTTAAATTGTTGCTTGTCCCCAAGCAACTAAAAATCAAATAGGATAAAAAGAAGAGAATATACTATAAATTCCAAACTATCAATGAAACATAGCTCCAATTAAATGAGCGGGACTTATAGCTTTTTGCCTCTTGAATAGTTTTGGCATCTCACTTTATCCATTGAAGTTTAGAATGATTGGCATCTATAGGAACTCAGAGTTCAGATAGTGTTATTGATTCTCCTAGTTCAGTATGATGATTCTTGAACACAGCTATTTTATGAGTCTTGGCCGTGGCCCTAAGCACTTTGTTTTCTAGTATTACCACCGGATACATAAATGCCACAGACACATAATTGGCTGAACCTTTTCAGATTGTGACTCAGCTTTGCTAAAGTCCCCAATTAGAGGTGTCCAGGGTTCTTAAGCACACTCTTTCTTTTTTTTTGCTTTGGACCTTGACTTTAACCGCTCAGTCTCAAGTTTTCACTTGACACCTACACGCCACAAGCACATGGTTAGGGACAGCTTGGTTTAGCCGCTTAGGCCAGGATTTTATTCCTTTAGGCCCTCCTATCCACTGATGCTCAAAGCCTTGGGATCCTTTTTATTTGCCCTTGCCTTTTGGTTTTAAGGGTTATTGGCTTTTTGCTCTTGCCTCTTGGTTTTAAGAGCTTTTGGCTTTTTCTGCTTGCTTTTTCTCTTTCTTTCTATTTTTTTTCGCCTTTCTTTTTTCTGCAAGCTTTGTTCTTTGCTGCTTTTTCTTGCTTCAAGAATCATTTTTTTGATTTTTCAGATCATCAAATAACATGTTTCCTAGTCATCATTCTTTCAAGAGCCAACATATTTAACATTCTTAAACAACAACTTCAAAAGACATATGCACTGTTCAAGCATACATTCAGAAAACAAGAAGCATTGTCACCACATCAATATAATTAAACTAAGTTCAAGGATAAATTCAAAACTCATGTACTTCTTGTTCTTTTGAATTAAAATATTTTTCATTTAAGAGAGGTGATGGATTCATAGGACATTCATAACTTTAAGACAAAGTTACTAACTACTAATGATCATGTAATGAAGACACAAACATAGATAAGCACTGAACATAGAGAAAACGAAAAACAGAAGAAATAAGAACAAGGAATGAATCCACCTTAGTGATAGTGGCGTTTCCTTCTTGAGGAACCAATGATGTCCTTGAGCTCTTCTATGTCTCTTCCTTGTCTTTGTTGCTCCTCCTTCATTGCTTTTTGATCTTCTCTAATTTCATGAAGGATGATGGAGTGCTCTTGATGTTCCACCCTTAATTGTCCCATGTTGGAACTTAATTCTCCTAGGGAGGTGTTGATTTTCTCCCAATAGTTTTGTGGAGGAAAATGCATTTGAGGCATCTCCGGGATCTCATGGTGATGAGCTTCATATGCCTCTTGAGCTCCATGAATGGGCTCTCTTGCTTGCTCCATCTTTTTCTTAGTGATGGGCTTTTCTTCCTCAACGGGAATGTCTCCTTCTATGGAAGCTCCAGCTGAGTAACATAGATGGCAGATAAGATGAGGAAAAGCTAGCCTTGCCCCAGGAGAGGGATTTTCGGCTATTTTGTAGAGTTCAAGGGAGATGACTTCATGAACCTCTACTTTTTCTCCAATCATGATGCTATGGATCATGATGGCCCGATCCACAGTAACTTCAGATCGGTTGCTAGAGGGGATGATGGAGCGTTGGATGAACTCCAACCATCCTCTAGCCACAGGCTTGAGGTCCAATCTTCTTAGTTGAACCGGCTTGCCTTTGGAGTCAATCTTCCATTGAGCTCCTTCCACACATATGTCCATGAGGACTTGGTCCAACCTTTGATTAAAGTTGACCCTTCTAGTGTAGGGGCGTTCATCTCCTTGCATCATAGGCAAGTTAAACGCCAACCTCACATTTTCTAGACTAAAATCCAAGTATTTCCCCCGAACCATTGTAACATAGTTCTTTGGATCCGGGTTCTTACTTTGATCATGGTTCTTGGTGATCCATGCATTGGCATAGAACTCTTGAACCATTAGGATGCCGACTTGTTGGATGGGATTTGTTAGAACTTCCCAACCTCTTTGAATTTCATGTCGGATCTCCGGATACTCATTTCTTTTGAGTTTGAAAGGGACCTTGGGGATCACCTTCTTCTTGGCCACAACATCATAGAAGTGGTCTTGATGAGCTTTGGAGATGAATCTTTCCATCTCCCATGACTCGGAGGTGGAAGTTTTTGTCTTCCCTTTTCCTTTTCTAGAGGATTCTCCAGTCTTGGGTGCCATCACTGGTAATGGAAAAACAAAAAGCTTATGCTTTTTACCACACCAAACTTAGAATATTGCTCACCTTCGAACAAGAGAAGAAAGAATAAAATGAAGAAGAAGAAGAAAATATGGAGAAGAGGGGGAAGGTGTGTTTCAGCCAAGAAGAGAAGAGAGGGTTGTGTTGTGTGAAAATGAGGAAGAATGGAGGGCTATATATAGGGAAGGGAGTGGGGTTTAAGTTTCGGCCATATGGGTGGGTTTGGATGGAAAATTGATTTGAATTTTGAAGGTAGGTGGAGTTTATTGGGTAGGTTTATGGGGAAGAGTGGGTGGATGTGAGTGGTGAAGGGTTAATAGGGAAGAGAGATGGAGGTGATAGGTGAAGAGTTTTGGAGAAGAGTGTTTATTGGGAATAGAGGATGATTGAGAAGAGAGAAGAGAGTGAATGGAGGTAGGTGGGGATCCTGTGGGGTCCACAGATCCTGAGATGTTCAAGGATTTACAACCTTGCACCAAATTAGGCATGTAAAATGCCCTTGCACACAACTCTGGGCGTTCAGCGCCAGGTTGGTGCCCATTTTGGGCGTTTAACGCCCATTTGTTGCCCATTTCTGGCGTTGAACGCCAGAACCATGCTTGTTCTGGGCGTTCAATGCCAGCTCCTTTCCAGGGTACAATTCTGGCGTTCAGCGCCCAGATGATGCCCATTTTGGGCGTTCAGTGCCCAGATACTGCCCATTTTGGGCGTTCAGCGCCAGAACCATGCTCTGTTCTGGCGTTGAACGCCAGGCAGGTGCTTCCTCCAGGGTGTGATTTTTCTTCCGCTGTTTTTGATTCTGTTTCTAAATTTTTCGTTTATTTTGTGACTCCACATGATCATGAACCTAAGAAAACATGAAAAACAAAAATAAAATTAGATAAATAAACATTGGGTTGCCTCCTAAAAAGCGCTTCTTTAATGTCAATAGCTTGACAGTGGGCTCTCATGGAGCCTCACAGATGTGCAGAGCTTTGTTGAGACCTCCCAACACCAAGCTTAGAGTTTGGATATGGGGGTTTGACACCAAACTTAGAGTTTGGTTGTGGCCTCCCAACACCAAACTTAGAGTTTGACTGTGGGGGCTTTGGTTGACTCTGCTTTGAGAGAAGCTTTTTCTGCTTCCTCTCCATGGATGCAGAGAGAGATCCTTGAGTTGTAAACACAAGGTTGTCCTTATTTAATTGAAGGATCAATTCTCCTCTGTCCACATCAATCACAGCTCTTGCTGTGGCTAGGAAAGGTCTTCCTAGGATGATAGATTCATCCCCTTCTTTTCCAGTATCCAGGACTATGAAATCTGCAGGGATGTAAAGGCCTTCAACCTTTACTAACATGTCCTCTACTTGTCCATAAGCCTGTTTTCTTGAATTGTCTGCCATCTCTAATGAGATTTTAGCAGCTTGCACCCCATAGATTCCCAGTTTCTCTATTACAGAGAGGGGCATGAGGTTTATCCCTGAACCAAGGTCACACAGAGCCTTAAAGATCATGGTGCCTATGGTACAAGGTATTATGAACTTTCCAGGATCCTGTTTCTTCTGAGGCAATGTCAGTTGATCCAGATCACTTAGTTCATTGGTGAACAAGGGAGGTTCATCTTCCCAAGTCTCAATACTAAATAATTTGACATTTAGCTTCATGATTGCACCAAGGAACTTGGCAGCTTGCTCTTCAGTAACATCCTCATTCTCTTCATAAGAGGAATACTCATCAGAGCTCATGAATGGTATAAGGAGGTTCAATGGAATCTCTATGGTCTCTAGATGAGTCTCAGATTCCTTAGGTTCCTCAGAGGGAAGCTCCTTATTGATCACTGGACGTCCCAGGAGGTCTTCCTCCTTGGGATTCACGTCCTTCTCCTCTCTTGTGGGTTCGGCCATGGTAATTAATTCAATGGCCTTGCACTCTCCTTTTGGATTCTCTTCTGTATTGCTTGGAAGAGTACTAGGAGGGATTTCAGTGATCCTTTTACTCAGCTAGCCCACTTGTGCTTCCAAATTTCTAATGGAAGACCTTGTTTCATTCATGAAACTCACAGTGGCCTTAGATAGATCAGAGACTAAATTTGCTAAGCTAGATGAATTCTGCTCAGAATTCTCTGTCTGTTGCTGAGTGGATGATGGAAAAGGCTTGCTATTGCTAAACCTGTTTCTTCCACCATTATTAAAGCCTTGTTGAGGCTTTTGATCCTTCCATGGGAGATTTGGGTGATTTCTCCATGATGGATTGTAGGTGTTTCCATATGGTTCACCCATGTATTTTAACTCTACTATTGCAGGGTTCACAGGATCATAAGCTTCTTCCTCAGAAGATGCCTCTTGAGTACTATTGGATGCAGCTTGCATTCCATTCAGACTCTGAGAAATCATATTGACTTGCTGGGTCAATATTTTATTCTGAGCCAATATGGCATTCAGAGTATCAATTTCAAGAACTCCCTTCTTCATAGGCGTCCCATTACTCACAGGATTCCTCTCAGAAGTATACGTAAATTGGTTATTAGCAACCATGTCAATGAGTTCTTGAGCTTCTGCAGGCGTTTTCTTTAGGTGAATGGATCCACCTGTAGAAGTATCCAATGACATCTTTGATAGCTCAGATAAACCATCATAGAATATATCCAGGATGGTCCATTCTGAAAGCATGTCAGAAGGACACTTTTTGGTCAGCTGCTTGTATCTTTCCCAAGCTTCATAGAGGGATTCACCTTCTTTCTGTCTGAAGGTTTGAATATCAGTTCTAAGCTTGCTCAGCTTTTGAGGAGGAAAGAACTTGGCTAAGAAAGCCGTGACCAGCTTATCCCAAGAGTTCAGGCTGTCTTTGGGTTGAGAGTCCAACCATATTCTAGCTCTGTCTCTTACAGCAAAAGGGAAAAGCATGAGCCTGTAGACTTCAGGATCTACTCCATTAGTCTTAACAGTATCACAGATCTGCAAGAATTCAGTTAAGAACTGAAAAGGATCTTCAGATGGAAGTCCATGAAACTTGCAGTTCTGCTGCATCAGAGAAACTAGCTGAGGTTTCAGCTCAAAATTGTTTGCTCCAATGGTAGGAATGGAGATGCTTCTTCCATGTAAATTGGAATTAGGTGCAGTAAAGTCACCAAGCATTCTCCTTGCATTGTTGTTGTTGGGTTCGGCTGCCATCTCCTTTACTTGTTCAAAATTTTCAATAAGGTTGTCTCTGGATTGTTGTAATTTAGCTTCTCTTAGTTTTCTCTTCAGAGTCCTTTCAGGTTCTGGATCAGCTTCAACAAGAATGGCTTTTTCTTTGTCCCTGCTGGTGCACGAAATTGTGATCTCCAGGCTCGAACAAATCCTGGTAATGGCTCCAAAGCTTGGTGCTCTGATCTTAATTCATAATTGTCACAACTTCGATACAACTAACCAGCAAGTGCACTGGGTCGTCCAAGTAATACCTTACGTGAGTAAGGGTCGAATCCCACGGAGATTGTTGGTATGAAGTAAGTTATGTAGATCCTTGGTGAGAATTTCAGATAAGCGAATGGAGATGCTTTTGTTCCTCTGAACCTCTGCTTTCCTGCTATCTTCATCCAATCAGTCTTACTCCTTTCCATGGCTGGCTTTATGTGATACATCACCACTGTCAATGGCTACTTTCGGTCATCTCTCGGGAAAATGATCCAATGCCCTGTCACGGCACGGCTAATCGTCTGGAGGCATCACCCTTGCCAATGGCTTCATCTTATCCTCTCAGTGAATAATATGCTCACGCACCCTGTCACGGCACGGCTATTCATCTGTCGGTTCTTGATCATGCTGGAATAGGATTTACTATCCTTTTGCGTCTGTCACTAACGCCCTGCAATCGCGAGTTAGGAGCTCGTCACAGTCATTCAATCATTGAATCCTACTCGGAATACCACAGACAAGGTTTAGACTTTCCGGATTCTCTTGAATGCCGCCATCATTCTAGCTTACGCCACGAAGATTCTGGTTAAGAGATCTAAGAGATACTCATTCAGTCTAAGGTAGAACGGAAGTGGTTGTCAGGCACGCGTTCATAGGGAATGATGATGATTATCACGTTCATCACATTCAGATTGAAGTGCGAATGAATATCTTAGAAGCGAAATAAGATGAGTTGAATAGAAAACAGTAGTACTTTGCATTAATCTTTGAGGAACAGCAGAGCTCCACACCTTAATCTATGGAGTGTAGAAACTCTACCGTTAAAAATACATAAGTGAAAGGTCCAGGCATGGCCGAATGGCCAGCCCCTCTGATCTAAGAACCAGGCGTCCAAAGATGATCCTAAGATCCTAAGATGATCAAAAGATGGTCAAAAAGACTAGTAAAAGGTCCTATTTATAATAAACTAGTCACTAGGGTTTACATGAGTAAGTAATTGATGCATAAATCCACTTCCGGGGCCCACTTGGTGTGTGTTTGGGCTGAGCTTAAGTGTAGCACGTGCAGAGGCCATTTGTGGAGTTGAACGCCACTTTCTTTGCCAGTTTGGGCGTTCAACTCTGGTTTTGGATCCTTTTCTGGCGCTGGACGCCAGATTTGGGCAGAAGGCTGGCGTTGAACGCCAGTTTACGTCGTCAATTCTTGGCCAAAGTATGGACTATTATATATTGCTGGAAAGCCCTGGATGTCTACTTTCCAACGCAATTAGAAGCGCGCCATTTCGAGTTTTGTAGCTCCAGAAAATCCACTTTGAGTGCAGGGAGGTCAGAATCCAACAGCATCAGCAGTCCTTTTTCAACCTCTGAATCTGATTTCTGCTCAAGTCCCTCAATTTCAGTCAGAAAATACCTGAAATCACAGAAAAACACACAAACTCATAGTAAAGTCCAGAAATGTGAATTTAACATAAAAACTAATGAAAACATCCCTAAAAGTAACTAGATCCTACTAAAAACATACTAAAAACAATGTCAAAAAGCGTATAAATTATCCGCTCATCACAACACCAAACTTAAATTGTTGCTTGTCCCCAAGCAACTAAAAATCAAATAGGATAAAAAGAAGAGAATATACTATAAATTCCAAACTATCAATGAAACATAGTTTCAATCATATGAGCGGGACTCATAGCTTTTTGCCTCTTGTATAGTTTTGGCATCTCACTTTATCCATTTGAAGTTTAGAATGATTGGCATCTATAGGAACTTCAGATTTCGAATAGTGTTATTGACTCTCCTAGTTCAGTATGATGATTCTTGAACACAGCTTCTTTATGAGTCTTGGCCGTGGCCCTAAGCACTTTGTTTTCCAGTATTACCACCGGATACATAAATGCCACAGACACATAATTGGGTGAACCTTTTCAGATTGTGACTCAGCTTTGCTAAAGTCCCCAATTAGAGGTGTCCAGGGTTCTTAAGCACACTCTTTTTTTGCTTTGGATCTTGACTTTAACCGCTCAGTCTCAAGTTTTCACTTGACACCTACACGCCACAAGCACATGGTTAGGGACAGCTTGGTTTAGCCGCTTAGACCAGGATTTTATTCCTTTAGGCCCTCCTATCCACTGATGCTCAAAGCCTTGGGATCCTTTTTATTTGCCCTTGCCTTTTGGTTTTAAGGGTTATTGGCTTTTTCTGCTTGCTTTTTCTTTTTCTTTCTATTTTTTTTTCGCCTACATTTTTTTTGCCAGCTTTGTTTTTTTTGCTGCTTTTTCTTGCTTCAAGAATCATTTTTATGATTTTTTAGATTATCAAATAACATGTCTCCTAGTCATCATTCTTTCAAGAGCCAACATATTTAACATTCTTAAACAACAACTTCAAAAGACATATGCACTGTTCAAGCATTCATTCAGAAAACAAGAAGCATTGTCACCACATCAATATAATTGAACTAAGTTCAAGGATAAATTCGAAACTCATGTACTTCTTGTTCTTTTGAATTAAAACATTTTTCATTTAAGAGAGGTGATGGATTCATAGGACATTTATAACTTTAAGACAAAGTCACTACTACTAATGATCATGTAATGAAGACACAAACATAGATAAGCACATAACATAGAAAACGAAAAACAGAAGAAAGAAGAACAAGGAATGAATCCACCTTAGTGATGGTGGCGTTTCCTTCTTGAGGAACCAATGATGTCCTTGAGCTCTTCTATGTCTCTTCCTTGTCTTTGTTGCTCCTCCCTCATTGATTTTTGATCTTCTCTTATTTCATGAAGCATGATGGAGTGCTCTTGATGTTCCACCCTTAGTTGTCCCATATTGGAACTCAATTCTCCTAGGGAGGTGTTGATTTGCTCCCAATAGTTTTGTGGAGGAAAGTGCATTTGAGGCATTTCCGGAATCTCATGGTGATGAGCTTCATGCGCCTCTTGAGCTCCATGAGTGGGCTCTCTTGCTTGCTCCATCTTTTTCTTAGTGATGGGCTTTTCCTCTTTAATGAGGATATCTCCCTCTATGTCAATCCCAGCTGAATTGCATAGATGGCAAATGAGGTGAGGAAAGGCTAACCTTGCCATGGTGGAGGACTTGTCAGCCACCTTGTAGAGTTCTTGAGGTATAATCTCATGAACTTCCACCTCTTCTCCAATCATGATGCTATGGATCATGATGGCCCGGTCTATAGTAACTTCAGACCGGTTGCTAGTGGGAATGATTGAGCATTGAATAAACTCCAACCATCCTCTAGCTACAGGCTTGAGGTCCAATCTTCTTAGTTGAACCGGCTTGCCTTTGGAGTCAATCTTCCATTGAGCTCCTTCTACACATATGTCCATAAGGACTTGGTCCAACCTTTGATCAAAGTTGACTCTCCTTGTGTAGGGGCGTGCGTTCTCTTCCATGTATGGCAAGTTGAACGCCAACCTCACATTTTCCGGACTAAAATCCAAGTATTTCCCTCGAACCATTGTAACATAGTTCTTTGGATCCGGGTTCTTACTTTGATCATGGTTCTTGGTGATCCATGCATTGGCATAGAACTCTTGAACCATTAAGATGCCGACTTGTTGGATGGGGTTTGTTAGAACTTCCCAACCTCTTCTTTGAATTTCATGTCGGATCTCCGGATACTCATTTCTTTTGAGTTTAAAAGGGATCTCAGGGATCACCTTCTTCTTGGCCACAACATCATAGAAGTGGTCTTGATGGGCTTTAGAGATGAACCTTTCCATCTCCCATGACTCGGATGTGGAAGCTCTTGTCTTCCCTTTCCCTCTTCTAGAGGATTCTCCGGTCTTATGTGCCATCAATGGTAATGGAAAAACAAAAAAAGCTATGCTTTTACCACACCAAACTTAGAATATTGCTCGCCCTCGAGCAATAAACAAAAGAATAGAAGAAGAAGAAGAAGAAATATGGAGAGGGAGAGGGAGAGGTGGTTTCGGCCAAGGAGAGTGTAGAGGGGTGTGTTGTGTGAATTTGGTGAAGAATGGAGGTCTTTATATAGGGAAGGGAGGGGGGGTATTGGTTCGGCCATATGGGTGGATTTGGGTGGGAAATTGGTTTTGAATTTTGAAGGTAGGTGGAGTTTATGAGGTAGGTTTATGGGGAAGAGTGGATGGATGTGAGTGATGAAGGTTTAGTGGGGAAGAGAGATTGAGGTGATTGGTGAAGGGTTTTTGGGAAGAGTGTTTATGGGGTTGTGTGAAAGAGAGTGGTGAGAAGAGGTGAGTGGAGGTAGGTGGGGATCCTGTGGGGTCCACAGATCCTGAGATGATCTTGTGGGGTCCACAGATCCTGAGGTGTCAAGGCATTTACATCCCTGCACCAATTTAGGCATGCAAAATGCCCTTGCACACAACTCTGGGCGTTCAGCGCCAGGTTGGTGCCCATTTTGGGCGTTCAACGCCCATTTGCTGCCATTTCTGGCGTTGAACGCCAGAACCATGCTTGTTCTGGGCGTTCAGCGCCAGAACTATGCTCTGTTCTGGCGTTTGAACGCCAGACAGATGCTCCTCCAGGGTGTGATTTTTCTTCTGCTGTTTTTGATTCTGTTTTTGATTTTTTTTGTTTATTTTGTGACTCCACATGATCATGAACCTAAGAAAATATGAAAAACAATAAAAATAAGAATTAGATAAACATTGGGTTGCCTCCCAACAAGCGCTTCTTTAATGTCAATAGCTTGACAGTGGGCTCTCATGGAGCCTCACAGATGTGCAAAGCTTTGTTGAGACTCTCCAACACCAAACTTAGAGTTTGGATATGGGAGTTCAACACCAAACTTAGAGTTTGGTTGTGGCCTCCCAACACCAAACTTAGAGTTTGACTGTGGGGGCTCTGGTTGACTCTGCTTGGAGAGAAGCTTTTCATGCTTCCTCTTCATGGTTGCAGAGGGAAATCCTTGAGTTTTGAATACAAGGGAGTTCTCATTCCATTGAAGGACTATTTCACCTCTGTCAACATCAATCACAGCTCTTGCTGTGGCCAGGAAAGGTCTTCCTAGGATGATGGATTCATCCTCTTCCTTTCCAGTATCCAGGATTATGAAATCAGTAGGTATGTAAAGGCCCTCAACCTTTACTAATACGTCCTCTACTTGTCCATAAGCCTGTTTTCTTGAGCTGTCTGCCATCTCTAGTGAGATTTTAGCAGCTTACACCCCATAGATTCCCAGTTTCTCTATTACAGAGAGGGGCATGAGGTTTATTCCTGAACCAAGGTCACACAGAGCCTTAAAGATCATGGTGCCTATGGTACAAGGTATTATGAACTTTCCTGGATCCTGTCTCTTCTGAGGCAATGTCAGTTGATCCAGATCACTTAGTTCATTGATGAACAAGGGAGGTTCAACTTCCCAAGCATCAATGCCAAATAATTTGGCATTCAGCTTCATGATTGCACCAAGAAACTTGGCAGTTTGCTCTTCAGTGACATCCTCATTCTCTTCAGAAGAGGAATACTCATCAGAGCTCATGAAGGGCATAAGGAGGTTCAATGGAATCTCTATGGTCTCTAGATGAGCCTCAGAGTCCTTTGGTTCCCCAGAGGGAAGCTCCTTATTGATCACTGGACGTCCCAGGAGGTCCTCCTCCTTGGGATTCACGTCCTCTCCTCTCCTCAGAGGTTCGGCCATGGCGCTTATGTCAATGGCCTTGCACTCTCCTTTTGGGTTCTCTTCTGTATTGCTTGGGAGAGTACTAGGAGGGATTTCAGTGATCCTTTTACTCAGCTGGCCCACTTGTGCTTCCAGATTTCTAATGGAAGACCTTGTTTCATTCATGAAACTTATAGTGGCCTTAGATAGATCAGAGACTAGATTTGCTAAATTAGAAGCATTTTGTTCAGAGTTCTCTGTCTGTTGCTGAGTTGATGATGGAAAAGGCTTGCTATTGCTAAACCTATTTTTTCCACCATTGTTAAAGCCTTGTTGAGGCTTTTGATCCTTCCATGAGAAATTTGGATGATTTCTCCATGTTGAGTTATAGGTGTTTCCATAAGGTTCACCTAAGTAGTTCACCTCTGCTATTGCAGGGTTCTCAGGATCATAGGCTTCTTCTTCAGAAGATGACTCTTGAGTACTGTTGGATGCAGCTTGCATTCCATGCAGACTCTGAGAAATCATATTGACTTGTTGAGTCAATATTTTATTCTGAGCCAATATGGCATTCAGAATATCAACCTCAAGAACTCCCTTCTTCAGAGGCGTCCCATTACTCACAGGATTCCTTTCAGAAGTGTACATGAACTGGTTATTAGCAACCATGTCAATGAGTTCTTGAGCTTCTGCAGGCGTTTTCTTTAGGTGAATGGATCCACCTGCAGAGGTGTCCAGTGACATCTTTGATAGCTCAGATAAACCATCATAGAATATATCCAGGATGGTCCATTCTGAAAGCATGTCAGAAGGACACTTTTTGGTCAACTGTTTGTATCTTTCCCAAGCTTCATAGAGAGATTCACCTTCTTTCTGTCTGAAGGTTTGAACATCAGCTCTTAGCTTGCTCAGCTTTTGAGGAGGAAAGTACTTGGCTAAGAAAGCCGTGACCAGCTTATCCCAAGAGTTCAGGCTGTCTTTGGGTTGAGAATCCAACCATAATCTAGCTCTGTCTCTTACAGCAAAAGGGAAAAGCATGAGCCTGTAGACTTCAGGATCTATTCCATTAGTCTTAACAGTATCACATATCTGCAAGAATTCAGTTAAGAACTGAAAAGGATCTTCAGATGGAAGTCCATGAAACTTGCAGTTCTGCTGCATCAGAGAAACTAATTGAGGTTTCAGCTCAAAGTTGTTTGCTCCAATGGCAGGAATGGAGATGCTTCTTCCATGTAAACTGGAATTAGGTGCAGTAAAGTCACCAAGCATCTTCCTTACATTATTATTATTTTCGGCTGCCATCTCCTCTGCCTGTTCGAAGATTTCTGAAAGGTTATCTCTGGATTGTTGTATTTTAGCTTCTCTTAATTTTCTCTTCAGAGTCCTTTCAGGTTCTGGATCTGCTTCCACAAGAATGTTCTTATCCTTGCTCCTGCTCATATGACAAGAAAGAATGGCCAGAAAAATGATAATAATAATAGAGATCCTTTATACCACAGTATAGGGATCCCTTTGTGAGTGGAAGAAAAGAGGGGGAGACAAAGAATGTGATGTAAAGGAAGAAATGCAACTGTACGAATGGAAGAGATGTGAGATGAGATGTTAGGATATGAATGAATAAATAGAATGAGATGGGGGAGGAATAATTTTCGAAAATTATTTTGAAAAAGAGTTAGTGATTTTTGAAAATAGTTTTTGAAAATTGTTAGTATTTTTTTTTTCGAAAATTTTTTTTTAAAATTAAAAATAAAAATAAGATTAATTAGTTAAGAAATTTTTGAAAAAGGGGGAGATATTTTCGAAAATGAGAGAGAGAGAGTTAGTTAGGTGGTTTTGAAAAAGTTAAGAAACAAACAACAAGTTAGTTAGTTAGTTGAAACAAATTTTGAAAAGATAAGAAGTTAGGAAGTTAGAAAAGATATTTTGAAAAGATATTTTTGAAAAAGATAAGATAAGAAGATATTTTTGAAAAGATATGATTGAAATTAGTTTTGAAAAAGATTTGATTTTTAAAATCACAATTAATGATTTGATTCATAAGAAATCACAAGATATGATTCTAGAACTTAAAGTTTGAATCTTTCTTAACAAGCAAGTAACAAACTTCAAATTTTTGAATCAAAACATTAATTGATTATGTTATTTTCGAAAATTTGGTATAAAAATAAGAAAAAGATTTTTTGAAAACTATTTTTGGAATTTTCGAAAATAACTAAGAATTTTGAAAAAGATTTGATTTTTGAAAAAGATTTTGGAAAAGATAAGATTTTCAAATTGAAAATTTGATTTGACTCATGAAAGCAACTTGATTTTAAAAAATTTTGAAAAAGTCAATCCAAATTTTCGAATTTGATGAGAGAAAAAGGGAAAGATATTTTTTTGATTTTTGAAATTTTTATGAAAAACATGAAAAATATGCAATGCATGAAATTTTTAGATCAAAACATGTGATGCATGCATGAATGATATGAGTGTCAAGATGAACACCAAGAACACTTTGAATGTCAAGATGAACATTAAGAACATATTTTTGAAAAATTTTTGATGCAAAGAAAACATGCAAGACACCAAACTTAGAATTCTTTAATGCTTAGACACTAAGAATTCAAGAATGCATATGATAAACATGAAAAGACACAAAACAAAAAATCATCAAGATCAAACAAGAAGACTTACCAAGAACAACTTGAAGATCATGAAGAACACTATGAATGCATGAAATTTTCGAAAAAAAATGCAAGATGCATATGCAATTTACACCAAACTTATAACATGACTCAAGACTCAAACAAGAAACAAAAAATATTTTTGATTTTTATGATTTTCTAATTTTTTTGGATTTTTATTTATATTTTTCGAAAATTTAAAAGAAAAAATAAGGATTCCAAAATTTTTAATATGAATTCCAGGAATCTTGCCATGTTAGTCTAAAGCTTCAGTCCAGGAATTAGACATGGCTCACTAGCCAGCCAAGCTTTCAAAGAAAGCTCCAGTCCAAAACACTAGACATGGCCAATGGCCAGCCAAGCTTCAGCAGGTGATCAGAAACAGTAGCAGGTGGATTAACTCCAACTAGCTTGCTCTTGATAACAAATTGCTGCCTCAGTCCAAATGAATTTAGACATGGCTTTACAGCCAGCCAGGCTGCAACATATAATTACATGGGCTGGAGTGATTAGTTGAATACCAATCCCAAAGTAGTTTGGGTATGGCTTTACAGCCAGATATGATTCAACATATTTCATGAAACACTAGAATTCATTCTTAAAAATTTTGAAGCCATAGAATAATTTATTTTTGAAAACATTTTTATTTTTTTCGAAAACAGATGAGAAAATTTTAGAAATTTTTTTTTTTAAAAATTTTTGAAAATAAAATAAAAAGAAAATTACCTAATCTGAGCAACAAGATGAACCGTCAGTTGTCCAAACTCGAACAATCCCCGGCAATGGCGCCAAAAACTTGGTGCTGTTGCCGGATCAAAAGGGAATCTGGCACTGATGTTACCGGACCAAAAGCTTGCCGAAGACTCAAACAATCCCCGGCAACGGCGCCAAAAACTTGGTGCACGAAATTGTGATCTCCAGGCTCGAACAAATCCTGGTAATGGCTCCAAAGCTTGGTGCTCTGATCTTAATTCATAATTGTCACAACTTCGATACAACTAACCAGCAAGTGCACTGGGTCGTCCAAGTAATACCTTACGTGAGTAAGGGTCGAATCCCACGGAGATTGTTGGTATGAAGCAAGTTATGTAGATCCTTGGTGAGAATTTCAGATAAGCGAATGGAGATGCTTTTGTTCCTCTGAACCTCTGCTTTCCTGCTATCTTCATCCAATCAGTCTTACTCCTTTCCATGGCTGGCTTTATGTGATACATCACCACTGTCAATGGCTACTTTCGGTCATCTCTCGGGAAAATGATCCAATGCCCTGTCATGGCACGGCTAATCGTCTGGAGGCATCACCCTTGCCAATGGCTTCATCTTATCCTCTCAGTGAATAATATGCTCACGCACCCTGTCACGGCACAGCTATTCATCTGTCGGTTCTCGATCATGCTGGAATAGGATTTACTATCCTTTTGCGTCTGTCACTAACGCCCTACAATCGCGAGTTAGGAGCTCGTCACAGTCATTCAATCATTGAATCCTACTCGGAATACCACAGACAAGGTTTAGACTTTCCGGATTCTCTTGAATGCCGCCATCATTCTAGCTTACGCCACGAAGATTCTGGTTAAGAGATCTAAGAGATACTCATTCAGTCTAAGGTAGAACGGAAGTGGTTGTCAGGCACGCGTTCATAGGGAATGATGATGATTGTCACGTTCATCACATTCAGATTGAAGTGCGAATGAATATCTTAGAAGCGAAATAAGATGAGTTGAATAGAAAACAGTAGTACTTTGCATTAATCTTTGAGGAACAGCAGAGCTCCACACCTTAATCTATGGAGTGTAGAAACTCTACCGTTAAAAATACATAAGTGAAAGGTCCAGGCATGGCCGAATGGCCAGCCCCTCTGATTTAAGAACCAGGCGTCCAAAGATGATCCTAAGATCCTAAGATGATCAAAAGATGGTCAAAAAGACTAGTAAAAGGTCCTATTTATAATAAACTAGTCACTAGGGTTTACATGAGTAAGTAATTGATGCATAAATCCACTTCCGGGGCCCACTTGGTGTGTGTTTGGGCTGAGCTTAAGTGTAGCACGTGCAGAGGCCATTTGTGGAGTTGAACGCCACTTTCTTTGCCAGTTTGGGCGTTCAACTCTGGTTTTGGATCCTTTTCTGGCGCTGGACGCCAGATTTGGGCAGAAGGCTGGTGTTGAACGCCAGTTTACGTCATCAATTCTTGGCCAAAGTATGGACTATTATATATTTCTGGAAAGCCCTGGATGTCTACTTTCCAACGCAATTGGAAGCGCGCCATTTCGAGTTCTGTAGCTCCAGAAAATCTACTTTGAGTGCAGGGAGGTCAGAATCCAACAGCATCAGCAGTCCTTTTTCAACCTCTGAATCTGATTTCTGCTCAAGTCCCTCAATTTCAGTCAGAAAATACCTGAAATCACAGAAAAACACACAAACTCATAGTAAAGTCCAGAAATGTGAATTTAACATAAAAACTAATGAAAACATCCCTAAAAGTAACTAGATCCTACTAAAAACATACTAAAAATAATGTCAAAAAGCGTATAAATTATCCGCTCATCACCTGCTCATAAGAAAGAGAAGAGAAAAAGAAAAGAAGAGGAATCCTCTATGTCACAGTAAAGAGGTTCCTTATTGTTAGTAGAAGAAGAAAAGGAATAGGGGTGAAGAAGAATGAAGAATCCAAACACAAAGGTGATGATAGGAGCAGAGATGTGAGATGAAGAGATGTTAGTAGATAAATAAATAAATAGAATAAGATGGGAGAGGGAGAGAATTTTCGAAAATAATTTTTGAAAAAGAGTTAGTGATTTTCGAAAATAGTTTTTGAAAAAGGTTAGTAGTTTTTCGAAAATTCAAATAAAAAAATAAAAAATAAAATAATTAGTCTAATTAAAAAGAAATTTTGAAAAAGAGGGGAGATTTTTTCGAAAATTAGAGAGAAAGAGTTAGTTAGGTAGTTTTGAAAAAGGTAAGAAACAAACAAAAAGTTAGTTAGTTAGTTGAAACAAATTTTGAAAAGATATGAAGTTAGGAAGTTAGAAAAGATATTTTGCAATCACTTTTTTGAAAAAGGTAAGATAAGAAAATATTTTTGAAAAGATATGATAGAAATTAGTTTTTGAAAAAGGTTTGATTTTTAAAATCTCAATTAATAACTTGATTCACAAGAAATCACAAGATATGATTCTAGAACTTAAAGTTTGAATCTTTCTTAACAAGTAAGTAACAAACTTGAAATTTTTGAATCAAAACATTAATTGATGATGTTATTTTCGTAAAATTAAGAAAAAGATTTTTGAAAAATATTTTTGAAATTTTCGAAAATAATTAAAAAAAATTGAAAAAAGATTTGATTTTTGAAAAAGATTTTGAAAGAGATAAGATTTTTTTTTTAATTTGAAAATTTGATTTGACTCATAAAAACAACTAGATTTTAAAAATTTTTGAAAAAGTCAAATCTAATTTTCAAAATTTTAAGAGAGAAAAAGGGAAAGATATTTTTTTTTTGATTTTTTGAATTTTTAATGTTGAGAGAGAGAAACATGAAAATGATGCAATGCATAAAAATTTTTAGATCAAAACAATGAATGCATGCAAGAACACTATGAATGTCAAGATGAACACCAAGAACACTATGAAGATCATGATGAACATCAAGAACATATTTTTGAAAAATTTTTTATGCAAAGAAAACATGCAAGACACCAAACTTAGAAATCTTTAATGCTTAGGCACTAAGAATTCAAGAATGCATATGAAAAACACCATACAACACAAACAAGAAAACATCAAGATTAAACAAGAAGACTTACCAAGAACAACTTGAAGATCATGAAAAACACTATGAAAGCATGAATTTTCGAAAAATGCAAGATGAATATGCAATTGACACCAAACTTATAACATGACTCAAGACTCAAACAAGAAACATGAAATATTTTTGATTTTTATGATTTTATGATTTTTTTGTATTTTCTTTTAATTTTTTCGAAAATCATTTAGGAAAAGAAAAATAAGGATTCCAAAATTTTTAATATGAATTCCAGGAATCTTTTAGTCTAAAGCTCCAATCACAGGGTCAGGCATGGCTTAATAGCCAGCCAAGCTTTAGTATGTAAATTACATCCATTGAGGTGATTAGTTGAAGACCAATCCCAAAGCAGTTTGGGTATGGCTTTACAGCCAGATATGATTCAACATGTTTCATGAAACACTAGAATTCATTCTTAAAAATTCTGAAGAAAAATATATTTTTGAAAACATTTTTTTTTAATTTTTTTTTCGAAAACAAAGGAGACATTTTTGAAAGATTTTTGAAAAATTTTTTCGAAAATAAAACAAAAAGAAAATTACCTAATCTGAGCAACAAGATGAACCGTCAGTTGTTCAAACACGAACAATCCCCGGCAACGGCGCCAAAAACTTGGTATGCGAAATTGTTACTCAGGTTGTGAATTATTGTTCAAAAATGATTCCCTGGCGATGGCACCAAAAACAGATGCACAGAACCATGGTCTAAACATATCTTCACAACTTCGCATAACTAACCAGCAAGTGCACTGGGTCGTCCAAGTAATACCTTACGTGAGTAAGGGTCGAATCCCACGAAGATTGTTGGTATGAAGCAAGCTATGGTCACCTTGTAAATCTCAGTCAGGTGGATATAAAATAGTTATGTAGTTTTCGAAATTTAGTAATAAAAGAAGGATAGAAATACTTATGTAGATCATTGGTGAGAATTTCAGATAAGCGTATGGAGATGCATTCGTTCCTCTGAACCTCCGCTTTCCTGTTGTCTTCATCCAATCCGTCTTACTCCTTTCTATGGCTGGCTTTGTGTAAGGATGTCACCGGTGCCAATGGCTACTTTCAATCCTCTCGGGAAAATGGTCCAAATGCTCTGTCACCGCATGGCTAATCGTCTGGAGGCATCACCCTTGTCGTTGGTTGCATCCTATTCCTCTCTGTGAAAATGGTCCGATGCGCTGTCACTGCATGGCTAATCATCTTGGAGGTTCTCGATCATACTGGAATAGAATTTACTATCCTTTTGCGTCTGTCACTACGCCCAGCACTCGCGAGTTTGGAGTTCGTCACAGTCATTCAATCCCAGAGTCCTACTCGGAATACCACAGACAAGGTTTAGACTTTCCGGACTCTCATGAATGCCGCCATCAATCTAGCTTATACCACGAAGATTCTGATTAAGAGATCTAAGAGATACTCATTCAATCTAATGTAGAACGGAAGTGGTTGTCAGGCACGCGTTCATAGGGAATGATGATGATTGTCACGTTCATCACATTCAGGTTGAAGTGCGAATGAATATCTTAGAAGCGAAATAAGATGAATTGAATAGAAAATAGTAGTACTTTGCATTAATCTTTGAGGAACAGCAGAGCTCCACACCTTAATCTATGGAGTGCAGAAACTCTACCGTTGAAAATACATAAGTGATAATGGAGTTCATTGGTCTCGGCCCCAGAGGGGAACCGGAGTAACCAAGACTACGAATACAATGATAAAAAGTTCTATTTATAATAAACTAGTCACTAGGGTTTACAGAAGTAAGTAATTGATGCATAAATCCACTTCCGGGGCCCACTTGGTGTGTGCTTAGGCTGAGCTTGAAGTCTACACGTGGAGAGGTCATTCTTGGAGTTGAACGCCAGCTTTTGTGCCAGTTTGGGCGTTGAACTCCACTTTGCAACTTGTTTCTGGCGCTGGACGCCAGAATTGGGCAGAGAGCTGGCGTTGAGCGCCAGTTTGCGTCATCTAAACTTGGGCAAAGTATGGACTATTATATATTGCTGGAAAGCCCTGGATGTCCTCTTTCCAACGCAATTGGAAGCGCGCCATTTTGAGTTCTGTAGCTCCAGAAAATCCATTTTGAGTGCAGGGAGATCAGAATCCAACAGCATCAGCAGTCCTTCTTCAACCTCTGAATCTGATTTTTGCTCAAGTCCCTCAATTTCAGCCAGAAAATACCTGAAATCACAGAAAAACACACAAACTCATAGTAAAGTCCAGAAATGTGAATTTAACATAAAAACTAATGAAAACATCCCTAAAAGTAACCAGATTCTACTAAAAACATACTAAAAACAATGCCAAAAAGCGTATAAATTATCCGCTCATCAAAGACATTTGTCAAGTTTTGGTGCATTCGCATCTTTAGTGTTTTTCCTTCATGATTTTATTTAATTAGCTAAGAATTCCTGTCGGATAAGCAATGATTTCATGGTTAAATGAGCATTACTTTGAGTTAGTTGAATTCATTGATCACAGGAAAACTTGGAAGGAAATTGGCAAGGAACAAAGAGGAAACAGAGGCTAGGAGACGTCAAACACAAGAAGCACATGAAAATAGAGCAAACAGAAAGCTATTTGGACTAAAAAGAAAGCTCCCTGGAAATAACCTGGCCATGCAACGTGGGAGACAAGGCATACCACGTTGGGATTAAAAGGAATTCATGCGTACACATCTAGCTTGCGTATGCACAAATAATAACAATTGGTCATACGTATTTGCCATACGTACACATGACCTCACTTCAATGTGGGACGTGGGATCACAGCCATGGCACGCTGATGCAGATTTTACAATCCACAAAAGACCGGCAAGTGCACCGGGTGGATCCCACGAAGATTAACGAGTTAAGCAAGCAAAATCAATCGATTAATCTAGTTAGACTAGAAAATTAGAGTTTTGAAACCTTTTGAACATAAAATAGTGAGTAAATGAAGTAAACAGGGAAGCAAACAATGAGTATGAAGTAACGTATGATTGAAAAAGTTAAGGTTTCAGAGATGTTAGTCGTCCGAATGAACACTTTTCACTTTCTATTCTAATCATGAAATGATTCTTTTATGGTAAATTATTGGTAATTAAACCCCAATCCCTTGGTGATTCAATTTCTCTTTTACTTAATTAAACGCTAATCTCTTAGTCACTTAATCAAGAAAAGAGTTGAAGAACATCCTTTGATTTATAAAACCACACAATTCATAAGAATTTAACCTAGTTGATTTTATGTCACTTATCAATCCAGTTTCAAAACTTAGGTATTATGAGAATCAGTTTTCAAGCATAATTCAATTAATCAATTTTCCAAGAGATTAAAAAATTCAAGTCAGATAATAATTGTCTCCCAACATGTTCAAACCCTTTGAGATGAAGAACGAAAACCATTTCTTAAAGAGGAATGAATTGCGTCAATTAGAAATAGAAGAGTTATTACATTAATCCATCAAACTAACAGAGCTCCTAACCTTAACCGAGGAGAATTGGAAACTCATGCTTGTTCTTGAAATCCTTAAGAAATTAAAACTTAAAAGTGCCGAAGAAGATCTCAAAGAGAGCCTCCTTCTCCTTAAGTACAAACCCTAATTCCAAATTTAAATTCAAATTAAAATAAAATCAAAGCTAAAATAGAATCAAATCGATTTTCTAATTATTCTCCACCAAAAAGATATATTTCTTGATTGCTTGTGATCTTTTATTAAGGTCAGCATTAATAAGCTTGTGAATGATCCCTTAAAGGTTTGAAATTTTGAAGAACAGAAAGTCTTGAATTGAGGTTCTAGAAGAGGCAGTAAGGCCTGTGTAGTACTTGGCTTGTTCCAAGTTGTACGTGATATACAAATTTAGCCCTGGAGTATCTTCTGTTGGCTCATGTACAACATGAAGTGGGCTACGTTGTACGTGAGCCAATCTTCCTCAATTTGGCCTCATGAGATGCCCTGGCGTACGTGTGCCTCACGCGTAGGCATGACGTCCAAAAATCCCTTGTTGCACGTACATGTAATGTAAGCGTATGCGTAATAGCTGCGTTGTACGTGGGATCTTCAGCGTACTACGTGAAAAGTGATGGTCACACGTACGCACGCTGCATGCGTACACGTGACATGGAAATTATCCCCAATGTAGTACTTGAAAGCTTCAGGGTACTACGTGAATTGATGGTCACGCGTACATATGTTTCACGTGTACGCGTGACATGTAACATCTGGGGGACAGAGTACGTGAGAGCTCCAGCATTTCACGCCCTCACTTCTACTTCTTCCAAGAAGCTTTTTGTATTTTCCAGGGGCATTCTGTTTTTTTCCCTTTAGCATCCTTTTTGTTCTGTTTCTTTCTGTTTTCCTTCTAAAATTTCCTGCAATCAATGAAATTCAACTAATCAAGTAATATCCATTCCAACCTTAAATTCATTGATTATTCAACAGAAATTCTTAAGAAATCATTTGAAAACACGAGGGAAAAATACTAAAGATGCGCACGCATCACAACACCAAACTTAAGATCTTGCTTATCCTCAAGCAAGCAAATAATCATGGTTTAATCCAAATATTTTAACCTTATGATATAAGGATAGAAAAATTGCAATCTAAATGAGTTTGGTTAACCTTTTCACTTATGCACAATCCAACACAATTAATTATAATCTTTCAAAACTTCTATCCGGATTAGATTATGGAATCCTTTCTTTATTCATCACCTTGAAGCAACTTAGTCACTTTCTTTTCAAAACTTAATCTTTTCTGAGCACCACAAGCACTTGACTAGGATACTCTTTGAGCTTTTTTTTTCAATTCCCTTAGTCAGTGGTGCTCAGAGCCTTTGGTTTCTCTTATAACCCCTTTTTCTTACTTATTATTTCTTGTATTGGTTCTTCAAGGTTTTGTCAAGTCTAAGGATCCCATAATAGTCCTGTAGATTAAAACCTCAAGCAATATAGCTCAGATCATGTTGAATACTTTTAGTTAATTTAGTTTCCCAAACTCAGTTTGTCATGTTCTTTTATGCTCATTCCATGTGTCTTTTTATTTCTTTTAGCATATGACTCATTGCTCATATTTAAGAGGATATTGCACCATAATTGTTAAGTGAGTTGGATATAACTAAAGATGCTCACACATAATTAGAATAGACACCATAAACTTATTCATTATTGTTGTCTCCTTCATCATCTTCTTCTTATTGTGTTCTCCTTGGCTTCCAGATGCCAGCTTCAGATCGACTTCCTTCGCCTTTTTGGTTCGACATGCCAAGCCTTTTTAGTTTATTCTCCCTCCATTCCTTGCACTGTTTGTTTATCATCCTTGCCTCCTTCCCAAAAATCTGGGCTACCTTGTCAAATTGCATAATTTTCGGACGTGCCATGTTTTGAGCCCAAACATTGTAATCTACTGTGGCATGCATGTTCATTTGACATGTTTCTTCAACATCATGTTGGGCTTCATAAAAGGCTCGAAAGTCTCAGAATTTTTGGTAATTCGCTCTCTATAATGCCGTAAAATCTTGGAATTCCTTATGGTGAGCTTCTTGTAAGGTCTTGTATTCTTGAAAACTTTGCATAAAATGTGCTTGATGTGTGGAAAGCTCTTGTATTGCATTGTACATTTGTTGCCATTCCACTCCTTGTTGCGGAGGAATCTTAGTGTATTGATATGGAATTTGGGCTTCTTGATTTATTTGTTCCTCCTCTTGAGGTTCTTCTTGAACTTCCTCTTGAATTCCTTGGCCTTCTTCTTCATGTGCTAATAGAACTCCTTGGAACTCTTGAAAGGGTTGTGCTCTGACCTTTTTCATTGTCTTTTTGGTGATCGGGTTCCCTAGTGTCAGTGGAATGTCATTCTCTATGAAAGCCCCAAACGCTTCACAAAGAGGATAGATAATGTTAGGAAACCCCAGTGGAGATCTTGAACTTATGTTAGAAGCAAAATGATATAACTCATTTGTAATTATTTTGTCCACCCTCACAATTTGACCGATCATGATGCAGTGAATCATGATTGCTCTAGCAACAGTTAGTTCAGATCGGTTACTTGAGGGTGAAATTGAATGATGGACAAATTCCATCAAACCTCTTGCCACTGGGATGAGGTCCTGTCTTCTCAGATGAAGTATCTTGCCTTTGGCTCCTAAAACCCATTGTGCGCCTGGTATTGCGAGATCTCGGATCACTTCATCAAGTCTTGGATCCTGCTTCTTTCTTTCTGAATATGTGACTTCTGAAGATGATGATGCTGAGATCCTCAACCTCAGGATCCTTCGGATGCTTTCCAGACTAAAATTAATTTATTTTCCTCTCAAGAAGATTTTATAACTACACGGTCTCTCATCATGTGTCTGTGCATCTATGAAGTATGCATTGGCATAAAATTTTTGAATCATCAATTGCCCCACTTTTGGAATAGGGTCACATAGCACTTGCCACCTTCTCATTCCAATTTGATCCATGATCTCTGGATACTCTCCATTTCTCAGATGAAATGGTTTTTCAGGGATAAATTGCTTACCATACATCACCGTATAGAACAAGTTCTCATGAAAACTAGAGAGGAACTTTGTGGAATCATATGAAGCTGCCACTGGCTCCTTTCCTTTTCTTTTGCTTGAAGAAGCAGAGGCTTTTTTGGGGCCATAATTTTTTCTATAGCTTGCTAGATAAAAAAATCAACACCAAACTTAAAATTTTTGTTTGTCCTCAAGCAAAGAAAATAAGGATAGAAGGGAAGTGGAAAGGAAGGAATATGGAAGGACAAGAAAGATGATGATTGTGAAAGAAGAAGTGTATTGATGGATACAGATGGGAGAATAGAAGTGGTGGTATATATAGTGGTTTTGGGGTTGGAGAGTGGATGGTGAAGATGGAGAGTTGAGATCTAATGGATGCATGGAGGGAGTTAGGTATCCGAGGGTTTAATTGAAGTGAGGACAAAATTTTTTAAGGTGAGTTGTAAGACCCAAAACTTTTTAAAAGGTTTATTATAAACTAATTTCAAATTCGATTATTTATTTGTAGCTTTAATTTTAGAAATTACTTTATTATTAACAAGTTTTGATTAATTGAATTTGAAATAAATTAAGATCCTTATCCAATTATTCAATTATTGAATTATTTTCTATATTTGAATTATAAAGTTGGCAGTTATGAAATAATAAAAAATTTATATGATTTAATTTAAATAGTTGATTTTTTTATAATTCAACACTTTAAGTTTTAGAAATAAAGGAAATTAATCTTATTATCTTATAATTTTTAATTAAAGTATTCGTTTTTAAATTAATTAGTATTTTGATACAATAAATAATATTTTTGAAATAATTTTAAGTATTTAATTAGAATTCAAATTTATACCCTATGCCCTAATTTTATTAAAATTACCTTACTCTAATTAAACCCAAAATCTCCAAATCAAAACCCTAATTTTTTTTACCTAACCCTAGCTACCCCGACCCACACACATAACACACACAACCCACACCCACCGTCACTCTTCCTCACCCTTTCAGCACACACACATCCCCAAAGAAACAAAGGGAACAGAGGGAATGAGGAGAGCAGAGGGGAAGGGAGATCGGTGAAGTAAAAGAGAAGAGGGAGGAGCTGCGCCACCACCGCCAGCCTTGGGATCGCCATTCATGCCCGTCGCGTCACCGCCCAGCCGCGTCCAGCCCACCACCCATCGCCGCCGTCATGTGTTGCCGTTGAAGGAGGAGGAGCGCGAACCAGAGCCACGAGGAAAGGAAGTCGCGCCGCCGTCCCTGCGCAGTTGCGGATCAGATCTGAGGCGAGGGAGAGGACCGCAATGGAGAAGGAGTTGCACTACCCAGTTGCCGTCCATGGGAAGTCGTCACTGGTCTGCACGTTGCCAATGTCACCGGCGTTGTCACGAGAAGGAGAGAGAGCCACGCCGGAGGAGAAGAACCGTCGTGAAGCTGTCCCTGCCACTACGCCCAGCTGTTGTCGCGAGCCTCGTCGCCGCTGATGGGGTGCACCACCAAGCTCCTGCCGCCGGAGAACCCTACTGTCGTCGTTGATGACCACTGCCGGTAAGAGATTTTAAGTTTGTTTTCTGTTCTTTTGGGTTCCGGGAAGGTTTTTGACGCTGCGTGGTTGTTACAGTCGCTGTCGCCGGAGTTCTGGACACCGCTGTCGCCGGAGTTCTGGACACCGCTGTCGTTTCGGATGGCTGCTGGGGCTGCCTTTAGATCAGTTCAGAGACTGTTGTTGTTTCGTTTTTCTTATTTTGGTAACTGTTTATGTTTTGGAAACCTCTGATGAGCAGATCATTTATACGCTTTTTGGCATTATTTTTAGTATATTTTTAGTATATTTTAGTTAGTTTTTATTATGTTTTTATTAGTTTTTATTCAAAAATCACATTTCTAGACTTTACTATGAGTTTGTGTATTTTTCTGTGATTTCAGGTATTTTCTGGCTGAAATTGAGGGACCTGAGCAAAAATCTGATTCAGAGGCTGAAAAAGGACTACAGATGCTATTGGATTCTGACCTCCCTGCACTCGAAGTGGATTTTCTGGAGCTACAAAATCCCAATTGGCACGCTCTCAATTGCGTTGAAAAGTAGACATCCTGGGCTTTCCATCAATATATAATAGTTCATACTTTTCCCGAGATTTGATGGCCCAAACTGGGGTTCCAAGTCAGCATAGAAATTCTGGCGTCAAAACGCCAGAACTGGCATGAAAGCTGGAGTTAAACGCCCAAACTGGTACAAAAGCTGGCGTTTAACTCCAAGAAAGGTCTCTACACGTGAAAGCTTCAATGCTCAGCCCAAGCACACACCAAGTGGGCCCCGGAAGTAGATTTTTACACTAACTATTCTAGCTTACTCATTTTCTGTAACCCTAGGTCACTAGTTTATTATAAAAACTAATTTTAGTGATTCATCTTGTACCTCATGACACTCTACACATTTCATATTGTATCTTCTACGGCATGAGTCTCTAAACCCCATGGTTGGGGGTGAGGAGCTCTGCTGTATTTGATGAATTAATGCAATTACTATTGTTTTCCATTCAATCACGCTTGCTTCTATTCTAAGATATTCACTCGTACTTCAACTTGATGAATGTGATGATCTGTGACACTCATCATCATTCTCAACCTATGAACACGTGCCTGACAACCACCTCCGTTCTACCTTAGATTGAGTGCTTATCTCTTAGCCTCCTGATTCAGATCAGAGGCTTCGTGGTATAAGCTAGAATTATTGGCAGCCATTCTTGAGATCTGGAAAGTCTAAACCTTGTCTGTGGTATTCCGAGTAGGATCTAGGAAGGGATGACTGTGACGAGCTTCAAACTCGCAGGTGCCGGGCGTAGTGACAGATGCAAAAAGATCAATGGATCCTATTCCAGCATGAGTGAGAACCGACAGAGGATTAGCTGTGCGGTGACAGCGCATTTGGACCATTTTCACTGAGAGGACGGATGGTAGCCATTGACAACGGTGATCCACCAACATACAGCTTGCCATGGAAGGAGCCTTGCGTGCATGAAGAAGAAGATAGTAGGAAAGCAGAAATTCAGAAGACAAAGCATCTCCAAAACCTCAACCTGTTCTCCATTACGGCATAACAAGTATTTATTTTATGTTCTTTTACTTTTTACAATTAAATCTCAGAATTATTGATATCCTGACTAAGAGCTACAAGATAACCATAGCTTGCTTCATGCTGACAATCTCCGTGAGATCGACCCTTACTCACGTAAGGTATTACTTGGACGACCCAGTGCTCTTGTTGGTTAGTTGTGCGGATGATGCCAGGGCATTTTGGCCAGTTTTACTGACATTTTCTTTACTGTTTTTAGGGTAGTTTCATGCATTTCATTAGAAAATAAGCTAGTTTTGGGTAGCTATTCACTTACATCTTGATTTAAGCATACATTGTGCACTTTACATGATTTCATGAGGATTTTGCATTAATTTAAGGACAAATTAGATGTTGCATTTCCAATGACTTGGACTAGAACTTTTGATGCACTTTATAGCTTGATTTCAGGACAAAGGAAGCAAAGAAGAACCACATTAGTGGCTGCGTTAGTTACACTAACGTTAACACTAACGTGGAATGGGAGTAACTTGCAAAGTTAATGAGAAAAGTGATTGCCAATAACGCTCTCGAAGCCATCATTGCCCACGTTAAGAGTCACGTTAACTAAGTTAACGTGAACTCTAACGTGGAAGAAAGGAAATGGAGCCAACGTTAGTGATAATGTTAAGTGTCACTAACGTTGGACCAAGCTCATAAGTGGCCACGTTAGTCACCACGTTAACTTAGTTAACGTGGCCTCTAACGTTAAGAAGAAAGGGGGGAAGCCAACGTTAGTGATATTAAACATTATCACTAACGTTGGCCAAGTCACACTAGGCCACATTAACTCCCACGTTAACCTAGTTAACGTGGAAGTTAACGTGAAGAAGGAAGGTGACGCCAACGTTAGTGACACCCAACATTGTCACTAACGTTGGAAGGAGCCCACACATGCCACCATGAGCCACGTTAACTCCCACGTTAACTTAGTTAACGTGGAAGCTAACGTGAATAAGGGAATGTTGAGCCAACGTTAGTGACACTCAACTTTGTCACTAACGTTGGAGATGACTAGCATGGCCACGTTAGAAGCCACGTTAACCTAGTTAACGTGGACTCTAACGTGGGAACTAAGGGGCACATTGGAATATTAGTAACAATGTTAAGTGTCACTAACGTTCTCGAAGGATGGCAAGCCTACGTTAAAAGAGCCACGTTAACTAAGTTAACGTGGACTCTAACGTAGGGAAGGGGGAGGCTTCTCAACGTTATTGGGAAAGTTGAGTCCCAATAACATGCGCGAAAGACAAAGAGGTAACGTTAGTGGCAACGTTTGTGCCACTAACGTTGAGGTTAACGTGGCTCTTACTTGGGTAAGGAACGTTAGTGAAAAAGTTGAATGTCACTAACATTCTCGAACCCATATTTTCAATGAATGTTAACACCACTAACGTCCTGAGCTAAAGTCTCTGCCCACTTCACACTTTCTCTCTGCAAGTAAAGCCAAGCCCAATAAAGAAGATAACTGCTTCAAACTCAAGATCCAAAGGCCCAGACCCAAGACTTGAAGAACCAACTAGAAGAGTAGAAGAGTAGTATATATAGGAGTAGCTTTGAATTAAATGGGGAGTTGGAAAATATAGGGAGCCTCTGGGCATAGAATTACTCTCTGTATTTACTTTCTCTGCACTTCTAGTATCATCATGTATTCTCCATCTTTGTTTTCATTTTCCAGAGCTATGAACAACTAAACCCCTTTCATTGGGTTAGGGAGCTCTGTTGTAATTTGATGGATCAATACTAGTTTTCATTATTCTTCTTCTATTTTTTCTCTTGATTTTACCTGAAAGCTTTCGGTCTTCATCCAATTGGGTAGTTATCTTGGAAAAGAAGCTATTCATACTTGGATCTCTTCTGAACCTTGAAAGAGGAATGAAGAGATCAAGCTAGAAATGCTTTCTCATGCTGGACCAAATTGGGTTTGGATGGATATGTGACTATAATCCTCTCAACACTTGATTTGGGAAATGCATGTGGTATAATCAGTGACCATACTTCATCTTTTCTCATGAGCAATTGACCAAGGAATTGGCTGTTGATCAAGATTTGAGAGATTGAATTACAAGAAATTGTAATTCAATCACTTAAGATTGCCAAGGAGATCAATGAGTGTATTGATTGAGGAAGAGATGAAAAGGAAATTGATCCGGAGAATGCAACATCTCCTGAGCCCAATGAACTCCCCATTTCTGATCTTACCATTCTCTTTATTTTCTGTTACTTACTTTTATAAGCAATTCCCCCATTCCCATTTACAATTCTACAATTTACTTCAGTTATTTACTTTCAGTTCTTTAATTCTAGCATTTACTTTTTCTGTCATTTACCTTCCCGCCATTTTATTTTTTGCAATTCTAAAATCAAATCCTGGATTCGCTCAACTAGAACATTCCTCTAATTAAAGTTGCTTGATCAATCAATCCTTGTGGGATTCGACCTCACTCTATTGTGAGTTTTTACTTGATGACAAATTTGGTACACTTACCGAAGGAAATTTGTTAAGAGACAAGTTTTCCGTGCATCAAGTTTATGGAGCCGTTGCCGGGGATTGATTGTGCATTAACAATGATTAGATTGGAGGATAACTAGATTGAGCATTTTATTTTTTGTTTGATTTAATTTTCTGTTTGAGTCAATTTCTTACTGTTTTAGTTAATTTCTTCCCTTCCCCCTACTTTTTCTTTGTTATTTACCATTCATCTCACTAACCCACTAACTGTTCGATATATTGCATCACTCACACTAATAGTAATTCTGACAGATATACTTTCTGCACCTATTTTCTTTGCTTGTGCTTGTTGGTTGTATGACAGGGAGAAGAAGCGGGGCTTCAACTTCCTTTGATTCTGAACCTGAGAGAACCTTCCTTAGACTAAGAAGGGAGGCAAGAGAAAAACATGTAGTTGGTGCTGAAGAAGAGGAGGAACACTTTGAGGAATACTTTGAACCAAACATGGAAGAAAACATGGAAAACCATCACGAAGAAGAGGCTCACAACCATGGCGGAAGAGGTCAAGCAAATCATGCTGGGGAGGATAGAAGAGTTTTAGGCTCTTACATCAATCCAAACCCAGGAAACTGTGGAAGTAGCATTCAAAAGTCAACCATCCATGCCAACAATTTTGAACTAAAACCACAGCTCATCACCCTTGTTCAGAACAACTGTTCATTCGGAAGAAGTGTCCAAGAAGACTCCAATCAACATCTAACCACCTTCCTGAGAATATGTGACACAGTGAAGTCTAATAGTGTTCATCCTGACGCATATAGACTGCTCTTATTTCCATTTTCACTCAAAGATAAGGCAGCCAAGTGGCTGGAGTCTTTCCCAAGGGAGAGCTTGACAACTTAGGAAGATGTGGTGAACAAATTCTTAGCAAGATTTTACCCTCCTCAATGAATCAATAGGCTGAGAGCTGAGGTCCAAACTTTCAGGCAACAAGATGGTGAGACTCCATATGAAGCATGGGAGAGGTTTAAAGACCTAACAAGGAGGTGCCCACCAGATATGTTCAATGAATGGGTGCAGCTGCACATTTTCTATGAAGGGCTCTCTTATAAGTCAAAGAAGGCCGTAGACCATTCATCCGGAGGATCTTTGAACAAGAAGAAGACCATTGTGGAGGCCATATATGTCATTGAAACAGTAGCAGAGCATGACTATTTCTATGATTTCGAAAGAGGGAACACAAGAGGAGTAATGGAGCTAAACAATGTAGATGCTCTGCTGGCCCAAAACAAGCTCATTACCCAGCAGCTGGCTGACCTCACCAAGAAGATGGAGAGGAACCAAGTAGCAACAATCTCCACTTCATCAACAACCCAAGAAGGAGTGAATAAAGAAGCAGAGGGTAGTCAGGAGCAAGCCAACTACATTGGGAATTCACCTAGGCAAAACCATGATCCATACTCCGAGACCTACAACCCTGGATGGTGGAATCACCCAAACTTTGGGTGGGGAAATCAACAAGACCAAAGCCTTGATCAAAGACGCCCAAATCCAAACAATGCAGCCCACCAACACTTCACATCTAGACCATATCAACACCCCCATAACAACACCTCTCCACATTCATATCAAGGCCAGAATAACCCTCCTCAACCTGACTTATCATCATTTGATGAAAGAATCTCAAGGATTGAGAATCTACTTGAAGGCATAAGCAAGGAGATTCAAGACAACAAGGTGTTCAAGGAGGAAGTGCGAGCCAGTTTCAAGAACCAGGGAGACACAATCAAGAGGTTGGAATCTCAAGTGGGGTATCTCTCTGAACAAATTCCCAAACCCACAGATGGATTCCCAAGTGACACAGAGAAGAATCCGAGGGGTGAAACAAAGAAAGTAAGATGGGAAGATTGCAAGATGGTCACTATAAGTGATAAGGAGACTGAGGACAAGCCAAGCAAGCTGTTAGAACAACCTGAAGATACCTCAGTAGAGGAGGGGGAAAAAGATTACCAAGAACCAGAAATCTCACAACAGGAGCTGCTGAGACTCTATGCACCTTTTCTCCAACTGCTCAATGGTGCTGTGGAGAAGAGAATATACTCAAGGTTTCTAGATTTGTTTGCATCTTTGCATGTCAACATACCATTCATCAAGACTATTCAACAAATGCCTGCATACATCAAGTATATGAAGGAGCTGCTTCCCAGGAAAAGCTCACTCAAGGGAGGCCAAACTATAGTGATGAACAAGGAGTGCAGTTCCCTCATTCAACCGCAGTTGCCTACGAAAAGAAAAGATCCAGGGAGTTTTCATGTCCCCTGTGCCATAGGGGAAACAATGTTTGATAGAGCACTCTACGATTTGGGAGCAAGCATCAACTTAATGCCCTTATCCCTGGTGAAGAGGCTGCAGATCAATGAGATATTGCCCACAGATGTAGTCATCAGGCTGGCTGACAAAAGTCAAAAACAAGCAAGAGGGGTGGTGGAAAACGTGTTGTTAAAGGTGGGGAAATACTTTCTTCCCACAGACTTTGTCATCTTGGACATGGAAGAGAGTCACACTCACCCAATCATATTGGGAAGACCATTCCTAGCTATAGCCAGAGCACTCATAGATGTGGAGCGAGGGGAGCTAATATTAAGGATCCATGATGAACGACTCAGCTTTAATGTCTTCAAACTCTCACAAGAAGCAGACCAAGAAAACAAAGAACCAAGCAATGATCATAATGAGATGCTGATAGAGGAAACAAGCACTGAAGCACAACCAACACATCTGAGAACCCCACTGAATAATGAACAAGGCAAACAACAATTGTCACAGCTCAAGGAGAAGCTGGAGGAACCTAAACCACCGAAGGCTTGTGAAGACAACAACAAAATTCCCTTAGAAGAAGAAGTAGCCAAGAGCAAGGCAGCATCAAAAGGGACAAAGAAGAAGGTACCAAGGGGGTGGAGGAACAAGAAGATCCCTACGGAAGACTTCTCTCCAGGAGATAAAGTGATCTCAGCTTACTTCCCAGATATCCCCCCTAATCTCCCCACTGTACCATCTCAGTTACCTAAGGTCTTCACTATCAACAGAGTTCTCTCCTTGGAACATGTAGAGATCATTGATACAACCAATGGATATAAGTCCAAGGCAAGAGGGGAGGACTTAAAGCATTATCAACCTCCCTGATGAAGGAGAAACGTCAAGCTAGTGACGCTAAAGAAGCGCTTCATGGGAGGCAACCCATGTTTTATTAGCTTTTACTAGTGAATAAGTCAATATTCATGAATTCCAACCCAAACTTGACAAAAACTTGGTGAAGCCCTTATATTGCAGTATATAGTGAAGAACAAGTTTGGTGTTCAAAGCGTGCCAAGAAAGCATGAATGCAACTGAGAGCATGCTAGTCTTGGAGCTTTGAACAGAACTTTTCATCACAGTGCTCCAAACTAAGTTTGGTGTCACCCCATGGTGCCACCAATGTGCATATAAGGATACACAGTTAGTTAGTTAGTTGGAGTTCATGAATAAACAAAATCTTTTCTTCTCTTCATTATTCTAGCCGTAAAAATTTAAATTGATTTTTTTATAATATTTCTTACTTTTCTTATTTGATCTTTATAGGGAAAGGAAAGGAGCATTGAAGGAAATTGATTGGACAATTTAATGAGAAAGGTTCGGCCACTTCATGAAGAGGGTACTACACACGTGCCTCAAGGGGGAATGCATTGGGAATGGTTGCCATGCAACATTGTTGGAAGAACAAACTTGGAAACTGAACCAATTCCATCATAAAGAGTGGTAATCCTCGTGCTTACTCCATACAAAACCCCATCCGTTCATCATACACCAACCCCATCAATCCATACCTTTCATCTCTTCATCACTTCACTATATAAGTGGATCCAATCCGCACCATCTCCACATTCGAAATTCATATCCCTTGCACTTCACTTTCCAGCAACTAGTTCTTCAACTTCCCACTCTCTAAATCCCACATTTCTTCCCTTCACTACACCCTTTTCGCATTAACTTCATTCATGGCATCATCAAGCTCCAAGAGGCAGAAGAGGAAGGAACCAATGGAGAACATTCCTTTCGACGAGAAGAGATTCAAGACTGCCTTCCATGAATGAGAATTTGAGCGGATAAAGCTCAAAAAGATACTGCCCGAGTTAACCTTCCAAATCAATGAAGACGACTGCCCACAGATTCGGGAGAAGATTGAAGAAAGAGGGTGGAAAATGCTCACCAATCCAGAGGGGAAGATCAATGCAAACCTCATCAAAGAATTCTACGCAAATGTGGTCAGAGAAGACAAAACCAAGGCTCCAACCTTCAAAAGCTATGTAAGAGGAAAGGAGGTGGACTTCAGCCCAAATGCTATAATGAGAACTCTTCACCTGAAATCACCATATTTTGATGAGCCCAGCTATCATGCAAGGATAAGTAAAAGCCAAGACAATGATGAGCTCACTGAGATCGTGACTGACATCTGTGTTAAAGCAGCTGACTGGGAGAGGTATGGAGATGGGAGACCCCGGTTCATCAAGAGGGGAGACCTTAACCCAGAAGCCAAGGGGTGGTTTGAACTCGTGAGGAGGTCTATTCTCCCAGCTGCAAATAATTCAGAGGTAAATATTAATCGAGCAACTATGGTACATTGCCTAGTACAAGGTGGAGAAATCAATGTGCATGAACTTATAGCTGAGGGAATTCAAGATTCAGCTGAGAAGCTTGAATTAGGTGCCAGACTTTGGTACCCCAGCACCATTCTCTGATTATGCACAAAGGCCAAGGTGGTCTTTGAGGATAGCAATCCAGACTGGGTGAACCCTGGGAGGCTAATGACAACCCAGCGTATGGCCTATACTACACCTGCTCAGCAACAAAGAAGGCCACAAATAGGGAAACTAAAAGCAAAAGAAGGAGCTCACCAAGAGGAGTCTCATCAGGAAGAATATCAACAAGGAGAGCATCCTTACCCAGCCGACTTGAATATGAATCACCTTCTAAGAGCTATTGAAGATTTGGGGATGAGACATATGGAAGGACAAGAGCAAATACTAAACCGGATGAGCCAACAAGAAGAGTGGCATAAACAACAAATGGAGCAGCAACAGGAACAATACTCTCAGCTCACTCAAACCATCCACCAAGTTACTGAGGGGCAAGAACGTCAAGATAAACATTTGCAGGAACTCAATCAGCGACAAATAGCCCATATGAAAGCATTCAATGAGTTCACTGTACTTAATGAAGGACAGCAACTACATAGGGAGGAGTTCAACGTCAACACTCAAGCCAAGTTGAAATACATGTCCAGTAATATGCATCATCTACACTATGCCATCCCTACATATGATAAGGTCCAAAAAGATTTTGTAGAACAAGAAGAGAGGAAGGTGAAACAGCAGAAGGAAACACTCAAGAAGAAGATGGAAGATGGTGGTTTCTGGAAGAAGCTGCATGGAAAAGGCAAGGGATGTGGGAGTACAAGCAATCAAGAAAAACACCAGGAAGACAAGCAAGAAGGAGAGCATGGACATCCACAAGAGTAAAAGGTGTTGGAGTTCCTTCTTTGGTCCATCCTTTTCTATGCTTTAAATAAGGAAGATCTTGTATGAAATAGAACTTGCTTCCATGTTAGTTTAAATCCTGTCTTTTAAAGTTTTTGTGTTGAAGAGGTTTATGATTGCTAGTCCTTATGTCACTGCATCCTTACTTTGCTTATTTGTATGCTTGTTCCTTTAAATCAAATGAAAAAGAGAATGAGTGTTTTTAAAGACCAGAGAAGAGTTCATACTATGGAGTAAGTTCATGAGTTTATGGTATAGTCATAAGTTAGCTAAGTTGGTTCAACCATAAGGTGGGAGGACAACTGTCTGTCATGAATACTATGCTTGAGACACACCCCATGAGACTAGCTAAATAAGAAGATCCTAATAAGAAAACAGGAAAGAACAATCAAAGTTGAGGAAAAAAGAAAAAGAGTAAGCAATAAGGCTAGGCACCAATGGTTTTAATCTTGACGCATGTGTCTGTGGTGTTCCTGTGTGAGGGATCTACTTGGATGAATAAGCTCTTAGGGGTGCCTTATCACTTGGTAACTTGGGTTAACTAACTCGGGATTATCAGCTGAAAGTCCACTATCAAGAGTAACCCTCGCTACAGAGCATTTAGTAACCCAAAGAGGTGTTGGACACCAAGGTCTCTAGAAAAGAAAATAAATAAACTATATGCCTGTGGTGTGTATGTATGGGGGAGAGACTTGAGCAAGTAAGTCCTTAGGGGTGCTTCAACACCTAGCACCTTGAACCAACTGGTTCGGGAGTGTTGGCTGAAAGCTTATTTTAAAGAGTTGTGCCCTTACAGAACACTTAGCCTAAGAACACAAATAAGCCCTGGAAATAACAACAAAAGGATCAATAAATAAAAGTTTCATGGGATGCAATCACAGTGAGTATTCTAGGACATGATAATGGTCTGAAAGCCAGGAATGAACCTAAGTTGCTATGCATGAAACCACCATAAAACCAGGGACATGACTTCCACAAGAATGACTCATTTCTCTTGGCATTCCATTCATCATTCTCTTGTTCCAGTACTTGCTTAGGGACAAGCAAGCTTTAAGTTTGGTGTTGTGATGCCAGGGCATTTTGGCCAGTTTCACTAACCTTTTCTTTACTGTTTTTAGGGTAGTTTCATGCATTTCCTTAGAAAATAAGCTAGTTTTGGGTAGCTATTCACTTACATCTTGATTCAAGCATACATTGTGCACTTTACATGATTTCATGAGGATTTTGCATTAATTTAAGGACAAATTGGATGTTGCATTTCCCATGACTTGGACTAGAACTTTTGATGCACTTTATTGCTTGATTTCAGGACAAAGGAAGCAAAGAAGTACCACATTAGTGGCTACGTTAGTTACACTAACGTTAACACTAACGTGGAATGGGAGTAACTTACAAAGTTAATGAGAAAAGTGATTGCCAATAACGCTCTCGAAGCCATCATTGCCGACGTTAAGAGTCACGTTAACTAAGTTAACGTGAACTCTAACGTGGAAGAAAGGAAATGGAGCCAACGTTAGTGATAATGTTAAGTGTCACTAACGTTGGACTAAGCTCATAAGTGGCCATGTTAGTCACCACGTTAACTTAGTTAACGTGGCCTCTAACGTTAAGAAGAAAGGGGGGAAGCCAACGTTAGTGACATTCAACATTATCACTAAAGTTGGCCAAGTCACACTAGGCCACATTAACTCCCACGTTAACCTAGTTAACGTGGAAGTTAACGTGAAGAAGGAAGGTGACGCCAACATTAGTGACACCCAACATTGTCACTAACGTTAGAAGGAGCCCACACATGCCACCATTAGCCACGTTAACTCCCACGTTAACTTAGTTAACGTGGAAGCTAACGTGAATAAGGGAATGTTGAGCCAACGTTAGTGACACTCAACTTTGTCACTAACGTTGGAGATGGCTAGCATGGCCACGTTAGAAGCCACGTTAACCTAGTTAACGTGGACTCTAACGTGGGAACTAAGGGGCACATTGGAACGTTAGTGACAATGTTAAGTGTCACTAACATTCTCGAAGGATGGCAAGCCTACGTTAAAAGAGCCACGTTAACTAAGTTAACGTGGACTCTAACGTAGGGAAGGGGGAGGCTTCTCAACGTTATTGGGAAAGTTGAGTCCCAATAACGTGTGCGAAGGACAAAGAGGCAACGTTAGTGGCAACGTTTGTGCCACTAACGTTGAGGTTAACGTGGCTCTTACTTGGGTAAGGAACGTTAGTGAAAAAGTTGAATGTCACTAATGTTCTCGAACCCATATTTTCACTGAACATTAATACCACTAACGTCCTGAGCTAAAGTCTCTGCCCACTTCACACTTTCTCTCTGCAAGTAAAGCCAAGCCCAATGAAGAAGATAACTGCTTCAAACTCAAGATCCAAAGTCCCAGACCCAAGACTTGAAGAACTAATTAGAAGAGTAGAAGAGTAGTATATATAGGAGTAGCTTTGAATTAAATGGGGAGTTGGAAAATATAGGGAGCCTCTGGGCATAGAATTACTCTCTGTATTTACTTTCTCTGCACTTCTAGTATCATCATGTATTCTCCATCTTTGTTTTTATTTTCCAGTGCTATGAACAACTAAACCCCTTTCATTGGGTTAGGGAGCTCTGTTGTAATTTGATGGATCAATACTAGTTTTCATTATTCTTCTTCTATCTTTTCTCTTGATTTTACTTGAAAGCTTTCGGTCTTCATCCAATTGGGTAGTTATCTTGGAAAAGAAGCTATTCATACTTGGATCTCTTCTGAACCTTGAAAGAGGAATGAAGAGATCAAGCTAGAAATACTTTCTCATGCTGGACCAAATTGGGTTTGGATGGATATGTGACTATAATCCTCTCAACACTTGATTTGGGAAATGCATGTGGTATAATCAGTGACCATACTTCATCTTTTCTCATGAGCAATTGACCAAGGAATTGGCTATTGATCAAGATTTGAGAGATTGAATTACAAGAAATTGTAATTCAATCACTTAAGATTGCCAAGGAGATCAATGAGTGTATTGATTGAGGAAGAGATGAAAAGGAAATTGATCCGGAGAATGCAACATCTCCTGAGCCCAATGAACTCCCCATTTCTGATCTTACCCATTCTCTTTATTTTCTGTTACTTACTTTTATGAGCAATTCCCCCATTCCCATTTACAATTCTGCAATTTACTTCAGTTATTTACCTTTAGTTCTTTAATTCTAGCATTTACTTTTTCTGTCATTTACCTTCCTGCCATTTTATTTTCTGCAATTCTAAAATCAAATCCTGGATTCGCTCAACTAGAACATTCCTCTAATTAAAGTTGCTTGATCAATCAATCCTTGTGAGATTCGACCTCACTCTATTGTTTGTTTTTACTTGACGACGAATTCGGTACACTTGCCAAAGGAAATTTGTTAGGAGACAAGTTTTCCGTGCATCAGCGGAATTGCAAAAGTGTGATTGTGATTTCGTGCACCAAGTTTTTGGCGCCGTTGCTGGGGATTGTTCGAGTTTGGACAACTGACGGTTATTCTTGTTGCTTAGATTAGGAATAATTTATTTTTGTTGGTTTAGAGTCACTAAATTTGAGTCTTTTATTTGAGTTAGTTTCATATTTTAAGTTTGGTGTCAATTGCATGTTTTTATTTTCTTTTAAATTTTCGAATTTGCATGTTCTTAGTTCTTTCTTGATCTTTAAAAATTCTAAGTTTGGTGTCTTCTTTGTGATTTCCTTTAAATTTTCAAAAATTTGTGTTTGATTTTCTAAAAATTTTAAGTTTGGTGTCCCTTTTGCTTTTATTTACTTAAAAGTTTTTCAAAAATTTGTTCTTGGTGTTCATCTTGATCTTCAAAGTGTTCTTGGTGTTCATCTTGACATTCAAAGTTTTCTTGTTTGTGTCTCTCTGTTTTGATCTAAAATTTCTAAGTTTAGTGTCATTTTGTTATTTTTCTCTTTTCTCAATAAAATTCAAAAATAAAAAAAATATCTTTTCCTTATTTTGCTCATAAATTTCGAAATTTTGCATTAAATTAGTCAAAGATTTTCAAAATCATATCTTTTTTTAGTCAAGTCAAAATTCTAATTTCAAAAATTGATCTTTTCAAATCTTTTTCAAAAATAAAATCTTTTTAATTTCTACAATCATATCTTTTGAATCATATCTTTTTTTTTATTAAATTGCAATCATATCTTCTCAATCATATCTTTTCTTAAAATAATTTTCAATCATATCTTTTTGATTACTAATTTCAAATTCTTTTTCAAAAAAATTCACCTAACTAATTTTCTCTTTCATATTTCAAAATCAACTAAGCATTTTTTTCAAAATCTTTTTAATTAATTAATTAATTTAGTTTTCAATTTGCTTTTATTTTATTTTCTTCTAATTTTCAAAAGTTTTATTTTATCTTTCATTTATTTTGTTTTATTTTCAGTTACTTTTAATTAAATAAAATTAAAAATTAAAAATATAATTTAATTGCAATTCATATCAATTCCCTTTTCTCTATCATGGACATAAGTAGAAATGAACAGTCCAGAAGGACTTTGGGGTCATATGCTAACCCCATTACAGTTGCATATGGGAGTAGCATCTGTATACCTCCCATCAAAGCAAGCAGTTTTGAGCTAAATCCTCAGCTCATTATCATGGTGTAGTAAAATTGCCAGTATTCCGGTCTTCCACAGGAAGAACCTACTGAGTTTCTGGCACAGTTCCTATAAATTGCTGACACAGTACGTGATAAAGAAGTGGATCAGGATGTCTACAGATTATTACTATTTTCATTTGCTGTAAAAGACCAAGCTAAGAGGTGGTTAAACAACCAACCCACAGCAAGCATAAAAATATGGAGACAGTTATCAGACAAGTTCTTGAATCCATTTTACCCTCCAAAAAGGATGACACAGCTGAGGCTGGACATCCAAGGCTTTAAACAAGAGGATCATGAATCCCTTTATAATGCCTGGAAAAGGTACAGAGGGATGCTAAGAAAATGCCCTTCTGAAATGCTTTCAAAGAGGGTACAGTTAGACATCTTCTACTATGGGCTTACAGAAAGAGCTCAAATGTCTCTAGACTACTCAGCTGGTGGATCTATACACATGAGAAAGACGATTGAAGAAGCTCAAAAACTCATAAATACGGTTGCTAGAAATCAATATCTGTACTCAAGCAGTGAGTCCTTTATAAAAGAAGAGGCTAGGACAGTAACTACTGATCCTAATCCTCAAGAACAGATTGTTGAACTTAATCAGCAATTGCTCCTTATGACAAAACAATTAGTAGAATTTAAAGAGATGCTCCAAGACATTAAAAATTCTAACAAGAATATAGAAGCACCAATGAATAAAACAAGACAGCAGCTATCTAAACAGATAGCAGAAGAATGCCAAGCCATTCAACTAAGGAGCGGAAAAACACTGAATAAATCAGCTCAAAGTAGCAGAAAGCCAAGAAAGGAACAACTGACAGAGGATGACCAAACCACTACCCAAAATCCCTCTGAGGACAGCAAGAGCCCAGAGAGGAATAATTCTGGCATTCAAATGCCAGAAAAGGGTGAAAGGTTGGTGTCAAACGCCCAGTGGATGCCCACTTCTGGCGTTCAAACGCCAGAAAAGGGAGAAAAGTTGGCGTTGAACGCCCATTCCTTGCCTAGTTCTGGCGTTCAAACGCCAAAAAAGGGTGAGAAGCTGGCGTTAAATGCCCATCCAGCACCCAATCCTGGCGTTCAAACGCCAATGAGGGATCAGACACCTGCAAGTGCTGATAGTAATCCCTCTAAGAAGGCTTCTCCAACCACCTCTATAGGGAATAAGCCTGCAGCAACTAAGGTTGAAGAATATAAAGACAAGATGCCTTATCTTCAGAAACTCCGCCAAGCAGAGCAGGATAAACAATTTGCCCGCTTTGCAGACTATCTCAAGACTCTTGAGATAAAGATCCCATTTGCAGAGGCACTTGAGCAAATACCCTCTTATGCTAAGTTCATGAAAGAGATCTTAAGTCATAAGAAGGATTGGAGAGAAACTGAAAAAGTTTTTCTCACTGAAGAATGCAGTGCAGTCATTCTGAAAAGCTTACCAGAGAAGCTTAAAGATCCAGGAAGCTTTATGATACCATGCACATTAAAGGGTGCTTGTACCAAGACAGCTCTATGTGACCTTGGAGCAAGTATCAACCTAATACCTGCATCCACTATCAGAAAGCTTGGCTTGACTAAAGAAGTTAAACCAACCCGGATATGTCTTCAACTTGCTGATGACTCTATTAAATATCCATCAGGCATAATTGAGGACATAATTGTCAAGGTTGGGCCTTTCCCACTGACTTTGTAGTGCTGGAAATGGAGGAGCATAAGAGTACAACTCTCATTCTAGGAAGACCTTTCCTAGCAACTGGACGAACTCTTATTGATGTACAAAAAAGGGAAGTGACCCTGAGAGTCAATGTGGATGAGTTCAAGTTAAATGCTGTCAAAGCTATGCAGCATCCAGACACATCAAATGACTGCATGAGCGCTGATATTATTGACTCTTTGGTGGAAGAGATCAATATGACTGAAAGTCTCGAATCAGAGCTAGAGGACATCTTTAAAGATATTCAGCCTGATCTGGAGGAATTAGAGGAAATAAAAGAACCTCTGAAAATTCCTCAGGAAGAGGATAAGCCTCCTAAACTCGAGCTCAAACCACTACCACCATCCCTGAAATATGCATTTCTGAGAGAAGGTGACACTTTTCCAGTGATCATAAGCTCTGCTTTAAATCCACAAGAAGAGAAAGCACTAATTCAAGTGCTAAGGACACACAAGACAGCTCTTGGGTGGTCCATAAGTGACCTTAAGGGCATTAGCTCAGTAAGATGCATGCACAAGATCCTATTGCAGGATGATGCTAAGCCAGTGGTTCAACCACAGAAGCGGCTAAATCCAGCCATGAAGGAAGTGGTGCAGAAAGAGGTCACCAAATTACTAGAGGCTGGAATTATTTATCCTATTTCTGATAGCCCCTGGGTAAGCCCTGTCCAAGTTGTACCCAAAAAGGGAGGCATGACAATGGTTCACAATGAAAAAAATGAACTGGTTCCTACAAGAACAGTTACAGGGTGGCGTATGTGTATTGACTACAGAAGGTTCAATACAGCCACCAGAAAGGATCATTTTTCTTTACCATTCATAGACCAGATGCTAGAAAGACTAGCAGGTCATGACTATTACTGCTTTTTGGATGGCTATTCAGGTTACAACCAAATTGCAGTAGATCCTCAAGACCAAGACAAAATAGCATTCACATGTCCATCTAGAGTATTTGCCTACAGAAGGATGTCTTTTGGTCTGTGCAATGCACCTGCAACCTTTCAGAGGTGCATACTCTCTATCTTCTCTGATATGGTAGAGAAATTTTTGGAAGTCTTCATGGATGACTTTTTAGTATTTGGAGACTCATTCAGCTCCTGTCTTGACCATTTAGCACTTATTCTGAAAAGATGCCAAGAGACCAACCTAGTTTTAAACTAGGAAAAATGTCACTTTATGGTGACTGAAGGAATTGCCCTTGGGCATAAAATTTTAAACAAGGGAATAGAGGTGGATCAAGCTAAAGTGGAGGTAATTGAAAAATTACCACCACCTGCCAATGTCAAGGCAATCAGAAGCTTTCTGGGACATGCAGGATTCTATAGGAGGTTTATAAAGGATTTTTCAAAAATTGCAAAACCTCTGAGCAATCTGCTAGCTGCTGACACACCATTTGTGTTTGGCACAGAGTGTCTGCAGGCGTTTGAGACCCTAAAGGCTAAGCTGGTCACAGCACCAGTCATCTTTGTACCAGACTGGACATTACCATTCGAACTAATGTGTGATGCCAGTGACCATGCCATTGGTGCAGTGTTGGGACAGAGGCATAACAAGCTTCTGCACGTCATTTACTATGCTAGCCGTGTTTTAAATGATGCATAGAAGAATTACACAACCATAGAAAAAGAGTTACTTACAGTGGTTTATGCCATTGACAAGTTTAGATCCTATTTAGTAGGTTCAAAAGTAATTGTGTATACTAACCATGCTGCTCTTAAATACCTACTCACAAAGCAGGATTCAAAACCTAGGCTCATAAGATGGATGTTGCTTCTGCAAGAGTTTGATATAGAAATAAGAGACATAAAAGGGACAAAGAACCAGGTAGCTGATCACCTGTCCCGGATAGAACCAGTAGCAGGGGCGTCCCTCTCTCCTATTGAGATCTCTGAAACCTTTCCGGATGAGCAACTCTTCGCCATTCAGGAAGCACCATAGTTTGCAGACATTGCAAACTATAAAGCTGTGAGGTTCATACCCAAGGAGTATAGCAGGGTGCAGACGAAAAAGCTAATTTCAGATGCAAAGTACTACTTATGGGATGAACCATATCTCTTTAAGAGATGTGCAGACGGAATGATTCGCAGATGCGTAGCCAGAAAAGAGGCACAGAAGATCCTATGGCACTGCCATGGATCACAATATGGAAGACATTTCGGAGGTGAGCGAACAGCCACTAAGGTCCTCCAATGTGGCTTCTACTGGCCTATTCTCTATAGAGATGCTCGAGAGTTTGTGCGTAACTGTGACAGTTGCCAAAGAGCTGGCAACTTGCCCCATGGTTATGCCATGCCTCAACAAGGGATCTTAGAGATTGAGTTGCTTGATGTATGGGGTATTGACTTCATGGGTCATTTCCCACCATCATATTCAAACACTTACATTCTGGTGGCAGTAGACTATGTATCTAAATGGGTAGAAGCAATTGCCACACCCACCAACGATCCTAAGACCGTGCTGTCTCCAGAAACATATCTTCAGCAGATTTGGCGTCCCCAGAGTACTAATCAGTGACGGGGGCACTCATTTCTGCAATAAACAGCTATACTCTGCTATGGTCCGATATGGAATTAGCCACAAAGTAGTAACTCCATATCACCCACAGACAAATGGGCAGACTGAAGTCTCTAATAAAGAACTAAAAAGAATTCTGGAATGGACTGTAATTGCCCGTAGAAAGGATTGGGCAAAAAGCTTGGATGATGCTCTGTGGGCATACAGGACAGCATTCAAGACTTCTATAGGAACCTCTCCATACCAGCTTGTGTATGGCAAGGCCTGTCATCTTCCCGTGGAACTAGAACATAAGGCCTACTGGGCAACCAGATTCCTAAACCTGGACGCTAAGTTAGCTAGAGAGAAAAGACTGCTCCAACTGAATGAGCTAGAGGAATTCAGACTCAATGCTTTTGAAAATGCTAAAATTTATAAGGAGAAGCAAAAAAGTGGCATGACAAGAAACTGTCATCTAGAGTCTTTGAACCAGGACAGAAGGTTCTGCTCTTCAACTCTAGGCTCAGACTATTCCCCGGGAAATTAAAATCCCGATGGAGGGGACCATATGTGATTACAAGTGTGTCACCATATGGATATGTTGAGCTTTAGGATTTTGACTCTGATAAAAAGTTCATCGTTAATGGACAGAGAATCAAACATTATCTTGAAAGCAATTTTGAGCAAGAATGCTCAAAACTGAGGCTTGAATAAAGCTCAGTCAAGGTCCAGCTAAAGACAATAAAGAAGCGCTTGCTGGGAGGCAACCTAGCCATTAGCAAGTTATTTGCTTTAATTAATACTTGTAGAAGTTTGTTTTTTCTTCAAGATTAATCATCAAAATTATAGGAATTCACAGAGTTACAGAAGGATCCAGCGCAAAAAGCAGAGAAAAAGAGCTCATAGGCAAGAAAATGCCTCTAAGGGGGAATTTTGGGCGTTAAACGCCAGAATGGATACCATTCTGGGCGTTTAACGCCAGTAAAGGTACCATTTTGGGTGTTAAACGCCAGAATGGGTACCATTCTGGGCATTTAATGCCAGAATTGCAGCATTCTGGGCGTTCAAAAAAATGCCCAGTAACAAAGGATTTTTGGCGTTTAACGCCAGCCAGGGTACCTGGCTGGGCGTTAAACGCCCACAATGGCCAACTTATGGGCGTTAAACGCCAGAATGGATACCATTCTGGGCGTTTAACGCCAGAAAGACAGGGGGAGAGGATTTTGTTTTCCACTTCAAAATTTTTCAAATTTTCATGTTTTGACTCATAATTTTCTGCATAAACATGTTTCAAACTTTCATCATTCACCCTCAATTTTCAAAAATTCAACAATTTTCTAAATCTCTTTTCAAATTTCTTTCAAATCCTTCCCAAATCTTCTTCAAAAACTCAAGTATCTTTTCAATTTCTTTCCAAATCTTTTCCAAACTCATCATATCATCTCTTAATTCTTAGATGCATAAACAAATTTTCAGATTTAACCTCTTTATATCTTTTCCATTTAAAAATCTCATCTTTTCATACCATGGTTCTATTTTCTTCCACCAATCATATCTTTATGTCATATCTTTTTCAAAATTTTCGAAATCCCTCCCCTCCCCTTATAAATACACATTCGGCCATCCCCACCTCTCCACCATTCGAATTTGCCTCTCCTCCTCTCTCTCCCCTTTCCTTTATTTTGCTTGAGGGCAAGCAAATCTCTAAGTTTGGTGTGTTTTTCCGTGATCACTGAGCTAATACTCATCAAGATCATGGCTCCTAAGGGAAAAAAAACCAATTCAAGAGGCAAGAAAGAGAATACTCCAAAGAGTCTTTGGAATCAAGAGAGGTTCTTCACCGAAGAACATGCAGACCATTACCATAAAATAATGGGTCTAAGATCAGTGATCCCAGAAGTTAAATTCGATCTGAAAGAAGACGAATATCCGGAGATCCAAGAGAAAATTTGAAACAGAGGATGGAAAATTCTAGCTAATCCTGAAACAAGGGTTGGAAGAAACATGGTTCAGGAATTCTATTCAAATCTGTGGCTGACAGATAAGCAGAGAATAACTGGAACCGCCTTTCATACCTACCGAACCATGGTCAGAGGGAGGATTATTTACTTCCATCTGGACAAAATAAGAGAGGTCTTCAAACTACCTCAACTACAAGATGATCCAGAATCCTTTAATAGGAGAATGGTGAGAGAAGATAAGGGGTTGGACCAAGTTCTAGAGGACATATGCCTCCCTGGAACTAAGTGGATAACCAATTCAAAAGGTGTCCTGATAAACCACTATTTTATGGTTTATAATGTGTTTAATTGTGTGGTTTTATCATGATTTTTACCCACTTATTCATATGATTAGCATGCATTCATATTTCCTTCCTAAAATTATTACATGATTAAAAACTTTCTTCCTAGAGACTTTTAATTACGCATTTTAATTCTCCTTTATTCCATTCGATGCCGTGATCTGTGTGTTAAGTGTTTCAGGCTTTATAGGGCATGAATGAATTGGAGATTGGAAAGGAAGCTTGCAAAAATGGAAGGAACACAAGAAATTGAGGAAATGACCAGCGAGAAGTGACGCGGCCGCATGGCACACGCAACCGCGCGAAAGAGAGGAAATCGGAGTAACGCGGCCGCATGGCTCACGCGACCGCGCAGATTGGAATAGCACAAGTGACGCAGAGACATGGACGACGCGCCCGCGTGGCAAAGTAAAACGCCGAATGATGCGTCCGCATGATTGACGCGATCGCGTGACGTGCGCGATCTGCATAAACTGCAGAATTCGCTGGGGGCGATTTTGGGACCTATTTTGACCTAGTTTTCGGCCCGAAAGAGCAGACTAGAGCCAGAGGACATGCAGAAACCAATAACAACATTCATTCTACACAGTTTTAGTTGTTAGATCTAGTTTTACTCCTCCTCTAGGTTTTCTCTCTACACATTCATAGTTCTTAGGATTTTTATTTTCTATTGCTTTTTGCACTGGGATATTGAGAAGAGTTATTACCTCATCAAGACTTCGTCATTCTAGTTCATTTTCTTTACTTGGCTTTACTCTTCCATGTCCTTTAATTTACTCAATTTTACTATTGGATTATTTTAGAATTTATTAATACAAGAGTTACTTTTATTTTAAATTGATTCCTTTGAGTTTTATTTATCATGTCTTTCTTTAATTCCCTTTCCTATGTTATGAGTTTTACATTCACAATGAGCGAGTAGTTCCCTAACTTGTTGGGGAGTTGATTGAAAGGAACCCTTGAGCTGGAATACTCAAAAGAGAAATTGTAATTGGGTTTATTGTTGGATTGCTCTCTAGTCACTAACGCCAGTCCTTCTAAGTAAGCGGATTGGGACTTGTGAATAGAAACAACATTCCAACTTGTTTGACTTTCCCTTACCTAGTAAGGGATAACTAAACAGAATAACCTTCAATTATCAATTAATCTTGAGAGTACTGCAACAAGAATAGGGCTTCCAACTAATCTACTCCCAGTCAAGGCTTTTATTTAAATTACTTAATTTCTCCAATTTAATTTCCTGTTTATTCAACTCAAACTCTTTTTGAAAACATCTGATTAATAAAATAGCACACTTTTCTGCAACTCGTTGGGAGACGACCTGAGATTCATACTCCCAGTATTTTAATTTTAATTTTTGTGACAACCCTTCTAAATTGATAAGCGGATTTCTGGTTGGTTAAGAACTATACTTGCAACGCATATCTTATAACAATTCTTGACTCGCCAATTTCTGCCATGTCAATTTTTGGCGCCGTTACCGGGAAGTTGCAATAGAGTGCTAAAGTTATTAATTGGAATTTATTTATTTGCATTTTATTTTATCTTGCTACTATGAGCTGCTTGTTTCTTTCGTTAGATGACGCGTTCACTTCCTGATCCAAGCTTGCCCGCATTCGATCCTGAGATTGAAAGAACTATTTCACGAATAAGGCAAGCTTGGCATCGGTTAGTCCTCTCTGAGGGCGGATCTGAAACGTCATTTGAGGAAGAAACCAGCCCTCGTTCTACTGATTCGGTTGATTTACGTGTAGGTGACATGGCAGCACCTAGGAGAGTTACTATCTAGGAGGCTGGAGCCCCTGATTTTACAATGCAACCGTTTCAAGCGCATCACCCAGCGGTGGTTACAGACATTGAAATAAAGACTGCACTGCTCAATTTGATGCCCAAGTTTCATGGCTTACCTGCTCAAGAGCCTATCAAGCACCTGAGAGATTTTCAAGCAGCATGTTCTACTGTCAGGCATGATGGTGCGAATGAAACTTCTATTTTGCTAAAAGCCTTCCCGTTCTCTCTTGAGGAAAAGGCGAGAGAGTGGTACTACACTCAACCCGCAGCAACTGTATCCAACTGGGATACACTTAGAAGAGAATTTTTGGAAAAATTCTTTCCAGCTGAAGTTACTGATAAACTGAGGAAGGACATTTCCATGATTGTTCAGGACGAATCTGAGACTCTCTATGAATATTGGGAGTGCTTCAATAATCTTCTGGAAGCATTCCCCCACCATATGATTGACAAGATAGTGTTACTCAGTTACATCACACAGGGCATGAGGCCCCAAGATAAGACCACATTGGAAAGTGCTAGTAATGGGTCTATGAAAAAGTACAAGACCACTGATGAGGCATGGCAATTGATCAGCGACTTAGCTGAATCTACTCAGAATCACAGGCAAAAACAAGGCCGTTCAGAAGCCGTTGCAGAAGTATCCTCTAGCAGAGAGACTGCTGCTCTAACTCAGAGTATCTGTGAAATGACCAACTTGCTGAAGCAGATGCAATTGAATCAACAACAAGTTCAGCAAGCTCAACCTTCTCCACCACAACAAAGCCAACAGTTAGTCCCATAGAGAGTTTACAGAATCTGTGCTGATTATAGCCATTATACTGATGAATGTCCGCAGCTCCAGCAGGAAGACAACACCGTGGCAGCCACTCATAACTTCTATGACCGCCCCAACCAAGGGTACAATCAAGGTGGCAATTACAGCCATGGATGGCAGGACAATTCTAACCAGAATTGGAGGGACAACAATAACAGAGGAGGTAGAGACAATCAGGGAAATCATAGGTGGAATAATAATAACAACAGGCAGCAGAACCAGAACCAGCCTTACAGAGCACCTCACCTGAGGCAATCCCAAGGACCACAGAATACCCAACAGCAGACCTCTCAAATTACTTATCCTTCCTCATCTTCTAATGATGACTTACTACAATCTATTGATCGGAGACAACAGACCATGGAAAATAACCTTTATGCTACACTAAATGGTCTGAACTCTACTTTGCAAGCTCTTGTCTCACAAATTGGATCAATGAATAACTCCAATAACCAGCCCTTGAGCTCCAGTGAAATCCCTTCTCAACCATTACCCAATCCAAAGGGTGGCATTAATGCCATCACCCTAAGGTCCAGAACCACACTGCAGGAGAGGAATCAGGAGGAGCTAAGCCCACCAGAAAACGCCTCAGCTGAAGAGGCAGTGGAAATAGAAGATGTTAAAGAGGAAGAGGACATACAGGACATAGCTGAAACAGAAGAAGTTCAACCACAGGAGGAAGCACCACAGGGCACAGATACTACAGAAGACACCACTCCCATTCTATTTCCACAACTTGCAAGGAAGACCAGGAAGCAGCTGGAACCTGACCCCAAAATGGTAGAAATATTCAAAAAGGTTGAGGTAACTGGTGCACGAAATTGTGATCATCAATGGTGCCAACAACTTGGTACGCACAATTGTAATCTCAACTCTTTATCACAACTTCGCACAACTAACCAGCAAGTGCACTGGGTCGTCCAAGTAATAAACCTTACGTAAGTAAGGGTCGATCCCACAGAGATTGTCGGCCTGAAGCAAGCTATGGTCACCTTGTAAATCTCAGTCAGGCGGATTCAAATGGTTATGGTGAATTGATAATAAAAACATAAATAAAATATAAATTGGGATAGAGATACTTATGTAATTCATTGGTGAGAATTTCAGATAAGCGTATAGAGATGCTTTCGTTCCTCTGAACCTCTGCTTTCCTGCTGTCTTTATCCAATCATTCCTACTCCCTTCCATGGCAAGCTTTATGTAGGGCATCACCATTGTCAATGGCTACATCCCATCCTCTCTGTAAAAATGGTCCAATGCGCTGTCACTGCATGGCTAATCATCTGTCGGTTCTCGATCATACTGGAATAGGATTTACTATCCTTTTGCGTCTGTCACTACGCCCAGCACTCGCGAGTTTGAAGCTCGTCACAGCCATCCCTTCCCAGATCTTACTCGGAATACCACAGACAAGGTTTAGACTTTCTGGATCTCAAGAATGGCTATCCATGGGTTCTAACTTATACCACAAAGATTCTAATATCTCGGATTCGGTCCTCTGTATTAGATATCTAAGAGATACTCATTCTAGCTTGTTTGCATGTAGAACAGAAGTGTTTGTCAGGCACACGTTCATAAGTGAGAATGATGATGAACGTCACATAATCATCACGTTCATCATGTTTTTGGGTGCGAATGGATATCTTAGAGAAGGAATAAGCTTGAATTGAATAGAAAAACAGTAGTACTTTGTATTAATTCATGAAGAACAGCAGAGCTCCACACCTTAATCTATGGAGTGTAGAAACTCTACCGTTGAAAATACATAAGTGATGAAGGTCCAGGCATGGCCGAATGGCCAGCCCCCAAACGTGATCTAAAGATGAAACTAAAGATGTAAATATAATAGTAAAAAGTCCTATTTATGCTAAACTAGTTACTAGAGTTTACAAAAATGAGTAAATGATGCAGAAATCCACTTCTGGGGCCCACTTGGTGTGTGCTTGGGCTGAGCATTGAGCTTTACACATGTAGAGGCTTCTCTTGGAGTTGAACGCCAGTTTGTAACCTGTTTCTGGCGTTTAACTCCACTTTGCAACCTGTTTCTGGCGTTTAACTCCAGAATGCAGCATGAAACTGGCGTTGAATGCCAGTTTGCATCGTCTAAACTCGAGCAAAGTATAAACTATTAAATATTGCTGGAAAGCCCTGGATGTCTACTTTCCAACGCAATTAAGAGCGCACCATTTGGAGTTCTGTAACTCCAGAAAATCCACTTTGAGTGCAGGGAGGTCAGAATCCAACAGCATCTGCAGTCCTTCTTCAACCTCTGAATCTGATTTTTGCTCAAGTCCCTCAATTTCAGCCAGAAAATACCTGAAATCACAGAAAAACACACAAACTCATAGTAAAGTCCAGAAATGTAAATTTTATTTAAAAACTAATAAAAATATACTAAAAACTAACTAAATTATACTGAAAACTATGTAAAAACAATGCCAAAAAGCGTATAAATTATCCGCTCATCACAACACCAAACTTAAATTGTTGCTTGTCCCCAAGCAACTGAAAATCAAATAGGATAAAAAAAAAAGAGAATATACTATAAATTCCAAAATATCAATGAAACTTAGCTCCAATCAGATGAGCGGGACTTGTAGCTTTTTGCCTCTTGAATAGTTTTGGCATCTCACTTTATCCATTGAAGTTCAGAATGATTGGCATCTATAGGAACTTAAAATTTCGATAGTGTTATTGATTCTCCTAGTTTAGTGTGCTGATTCTTGAACACAGCTACTTTATGAGTCTTGGCCGTGGCCCTAAGCACTTTATTTTCCAGTATTACCACCGGATACATAAATGCCACAGACACATAACTGGGTGAACCTTTTCAGATTGTGACTCAGCTTTGCTAAAGTCCCCAATTAGAGGTGTCCAAGGTTCTTAAGCACACTCTGTTTTTGCTTTGGACCTTGACTTTAACCGCTCAGTCTCAAGTTTTCACTTGACACCTTCACGCCACAAGCACATGGTTAGGGACAGCTTGGTTTAGCCGCTTAGGCCAGGATTTTATTCCTTTAGGCCCTTCTATCCACTGATGCTCAAAGCCTTAGATCCTTTTTATTACCCTTGCCTTTTGGTTTTAAGGGCTATTGGCTTTTTGCTCTTGCCTTTTGGTTTAAAGAGCTTTTGGCTTTTTCTTCTTGCTTTTTCTTTTTTTTTTCTGCAAGCTTTTGTATTCACTGCTTTTTCTTGCTTCAAGAATCATTTTTATGATTTTTCAGATTATCAGATAACATTTTTCCTTTTCATCATTCTTTCAAGAGCCAACATATTTAACATTCATAAACAACAACTTCAAAAGACATATGCACTGTTCAAGCATTCATTCAGAAAACAAAAAGTATTGCCACCACATCAAAATAATTAAACTAGTTTCAAGGATGAATTCGAAACCATGTACTTCTCGTTCTTTTGAAATTAAAACATTTTTCATTCAAGAGAGGTGATGGATTCATATTCATAACTTTAAGGCATAGACACTTAGACACTAATGATCATGTAATAAGACACAAATATAAATAAACATAAAGCTCAAAAATCGAAAAACATAAAATAAATAGACAAAGAGATTAAGGAATGAGTCCACCTTAGTGAGGGTGGCGTCTTCCTCTTCTTGAAGAACCAATGGTGCTTTTGAGCTCCTCTATGTCTCTTCCTTGTCTTTGTTGCTCCTCCCTCATAGCTCTTTGATCTTCTCTAATTTCATGGAGGATGATGGAATGCTCTTGGTGCTCCACCCTTAGTTGTCCCATATTGGAACTTAATTCTCCTAGGGAGGTGTTGATTTGCTCCCAATAGTTTTGTGGAAGAAAGTGCATCCCTTGAGGCATCTCAGGGATTTCATGGTGGGAGATTTCCTCATGCTCTTGTTGAGGTCCATGATCTCTTATTTGCTCCATCCTTTTCTTAGTGATGGGCTTGTTGATAAACCACTATTTTATGGTTTATATTGTGTTTAATTGTGTGGTTTTATCATGATCCTGACCCACTTATTCATTAAAATAGCATGCATTTATATTTCCTTCCTGAAATTATTACATGAGTGAAAACTGCTTCCTAAAGACTTTTAATTATGCATTTTACTTCTCCTTTATTCCATTCGATGCCGTGATCTGTGTGTTAAGCGTTCCAGGCTTTATAGGGCAAGAATGAGTTGGAGATTGGAAAGGAAGCTAGCAAAAATGGAAGAAACACAAGATATTGAGGAGATGACCAGCGAGAAGCGACGCGGCCGCATGGACGACGTAAACCGCGCGGAGAAGATCAAATCGCAGTGACGCGGCCGCATGGATGATGCGACCACGCGAAATGGAAAAGCACGAGCGACGCGGAGGCGTGGACGACGCGCCCGCGTGGTGAAGCGAAACGCGAATGACGCATCCGCTTGAGCGACGCGATCGCGTGGCGTGCGCGATCTGCATAATTTGCAGAATCGCTGGGGGTGATTTTGGACCCTATTTTGACCCAATTTTAGGCCCAGAACAGCAGACTAGAGCCAGAGAACATGCAGAAACCAGGAACAACAATTCATTCTACATAGTTTTAGTTTTAGATCTAGTTTTACTACTCTAGGTTTTTCTCTCAACACATTCATAATTCTTAGGATTTAATTTTCTCTTACTTTTTGGCATTGGGACACGGAGAAGAGTTATTACCTCATCAAGACTTCGTCATTCTAGTTCGTTTTCTTTACTTGGCTTACTCTTCCATGTTCTTTGCTTTGCTTAATTTTACCATTGGAATATTTTTAGAATCATTTAATACAAGGATCACTTTTATTTTAATTGACTATTTTAATTTTTATTTACAATGTCTTTCTTTAATTCCTTTTCATATGCTATGAATTTTACCTTTACAATGAGCGAGTAGTTCCCTAACTTGATGGGGAATTGATTGAAAGGAACCCTTGAGTTGGAAGGCTTGAAAGAAAAATTGTAATTGGGTTTATGGTTGGATTGCCTTCTAATCACTAACACCAATCCCTTTTAATTAAGTGGATTGCAACTTGTGAACGGACGTAGCATTCCAACTTGTTTGACTTTTCTTCACCTAGTGAAGGATAACTAAACAGGACAACCTTTAATTGTCAATTAATCCTGAGAGCATTCCAACAATAATAGGGATTCCAACTAATCAATTCCCAGTCAAGGCTTTTATTTACATTATTCAAATTCACCAATTTAATTTCCTGTTTGCTCAATTCAAACCTTTTTGAAAACCTTTGATTAATAAAATAGCACACTTTTCTGCAACTCGTTGGGAGACGACCTGGGATTCATAGTCCCAGTAATTTAATTTCAATTTTCTGTGACATCTTTCTAAATTGATAGGCGGATTTCTGGCGAATTAAGAACTATACTTGCAACGTATATATTTTAACAATTTTAATTCGCCAATTTCTGCCCGCATCAATTTTTGGCGCTGTTGCCGGGGAGTTGCAATAGAGTGCTAAAGTTATTAATTAGAATTTATTTATTTGCATTTTTTTTATTATTTTGCTACTATGAGCTGCATGTTTCTTTCACTAGATGAGGCGTTCACTTCCTGATCCACGCTTGCCAGTATTCGATCCTGAGATTGAAAGAACCATCTCACGAATAAGGCGAAGTCGACGTCGGTTAGTCCTCTCTGAGGGCGGATTTGAAACGCCATCTGAGGAAGAAACCAGCCCCCGTTCTACTGATTCAGTTGATTTACATACAGGTAACATGGCGACAGCCAAAAGAGTTACTATCCAGGAGGAAGGAGCCCCTGATTTTACAATGCAACCATTTCAAGCGCATCACCCAGCGGTGGCTACAGATTTTGAAATAAAGACCGCACTACTCAATTTGACGCCCAAGTTTCATGGCTTACCTGCTCAAGAGCCTATCAAGCACCTGAGAGATTTCCAGGTAGCCTGTTCTACTGTCAGGCGTGATGGTGCTGATGAAACTTCAATTCTGCTGAAAGCTTTCCCGTTTTCTCTTGAGGGAAAAGCAAGAGAGTGGTACTACACTCAACCCCTAGCAAATGTATCCAACTGGGATACGCTCAAAAGAGTTTTTGGAGAAATTCTTTCCATCTGACGTTACTGATAAACTGAGGAAAGACATTTCCACGATTGCTCAAGATGACAACGAGACTCTCTTTGAATACTGGGAGTGCTTCAATAATCTTCTGGAAGCATGCCCCCACCACAGGATTGACAAGATAGTGTTACTCAGCTATATCACACAGGGCATGAGGCCCCAAGATAAGACCACATTGGAAAGTGCTAGCAATGGGTATATGAAGAAGTACAAAACCACTGATGGGGCATGGCAATTGATCAGCGACTTAGCTGAATCTACTAGGAACCACAGGCAAAAACAAGGCCGTTCAAAAGTCATTGCAGAAGTATCCTCTAGCAGAGAGACTACTGCTCTAGCTCAGAGTATTTGTGAAATGACCAACTTGCTGAAGCAGATGTAGTTGAATCAACAACAAGTTCAGCAAGCTCAACCTTCTCCAGCACAGCAAAGCCAACAGTTAGTCCCACAGAGAGTCTGTGGAATTTGTGCTGATTATAGCCATTATACTGATGAATGCCCGCAGCTCTAGCAGGAAGACAACATGGTGGCATCCACTCATAACTTCTATGACTACCCCAACCAAGGGTACAATCAAGGTGGAAATAATAACCATGGATGGCAGGACAATTCTAACCAGAATTGGAGGGACAACAGTAACAGAAGAGGCAGAGATAATCAGGGAAATCAGAGATGGAATAATAACAACAACAGGCAGCAGAACCAACCTTACAGAGCACCTCACTTGAGGCAGTCCCAAGGACCACAGAATACCCAACAGCAGACTTCTCAATTTACTCACCCTTCTTCGTCTCCTAATGAAGAGTTACTAAAATTTTTTGAGCGAAGTCAACAGACCATGGAGAATAACATTAATGCCAGTCTGAATGGTTTGACTGCTACTTTGCAAGCTCTTGTCTCACAGATTGGATCAATGCAAAATTCTAATAACCAACCTTCAAGTTCCACTGGAATTCCCTCTCAACCATTACCCAATTCGAAGGGGGGCATTAATGCCATCACCCTAAGGTCCGAAAACACACTACAGGAGAGGAATCAGGAGGAACCAAGCTTACCAGAACACGCCTCAGCTGAAGAGGTAGTAGAAATAGAAGATGTTGAACAGGAAGAGGACATACAGGACATAACTAAAAGAGAAGAAGCCCAACCACAGGAGGAAGCACCAAAAGGCGCAGATACTGCTGAAAACACCACTCCTATTCCATTTCCACAACTTGCAAAGAAGACCAGGAAGCAGCTGGAACCCGATCCCAAAATGGTAGAAATATTCAAAAAGGTTGAGGTAACTGTTCCTCTTTTTGATGTTATTCAGCAAGGACCTAAATATGCAAAGTTTTTAAAAGATTTATGTATACATAATGACAAAATTAATGAATTAGAAACTATTCCTTTAGGTAGTTCCATATCTGCTTTAATGGGGGGATTACCTGAAAAGTGTAGTGACCCAGGTCCTTGTATAGTTAGTTGTACTATTGGTGGAGTAGTAATCTATGATTGCATGTGTGATTTAGGAGCATCTGTTAGTATAATGCCTTTGTCTATATATGATATTTTGAGGCTCCCTCCCTTGAAAAGGTCGGCAGCTCGTTTTGTGTTAGCAGATAAAAGCATTATTACAGTGGCTGGAGTTGCTGAAGATGTTTTAGTGAACATTAAAGGGCTTACATTCCCCACTGATTTTTATATCTTGGAGATGCCCCATAATGACTCAGATAAGCCATCATCAATCCTACTTGGAAGACCATTCCTGAAGACATCAAAATTCAAATTAGATGCTTTTTCAGGAACATACTCTTTTGAAATAGATGGCCGCATAGTAATCTTCAATCTGAATGGAATCATAAACAACCCTCCAGAAGATTATTCTATCTTCCAGTGTGATGTCATAGATGAAAGTGTAGCTGAAGTTCACAAGGAAGAGTTAGAAGAGACGCACATTGGATAAGGTCCAAGTGTGGGGACCCTCTTGACTGACAATGAGGGCACCTCAGCATTTTCACAAGCTCCAGACAATCCAGAGCCTACCCATGATCAGAAGTTGGAACTGAAACCTCTTCCTCCACATCTCAAATATGCTTATCTTGAAGATGAGCAGATGTTCCCCGTTATCATTGCAAGGGAACTCACTTCCCAACAAGAAGAGCAGTTACTTGATGTACTGAGGAGGCATAAGAAAGCAATTGGATGGAGTTTGGCAGACATAGTAGGCATCAACCCTCAAGTATGTGAGCACAGAATATTTTTAGAAGAGGGAGCAAGACCTGTCCGTCAACCCCAAAGAAGATTGAATCCCACTATCTTGGAAGTTGTCAAAAAGGAAGTGACCAGACTATTGGAAGCAGGTATCATCTATCCCATTTCAGACAGTGAATGGGTTAGCCCAGTACAAGTGGTGCCCAAGAAGTCTGGAGTCACTACAGTGAAGAATGAACACGGAGAGCTCATAGCAACTAGAGTTTAGAATGCTTGGAGAGTCTGCATTGATTACAGGCGTCTCAACCAAGCTACCTTTAAGGATCACTACCCACTTCCATTCATTGATCAAATACTAGATCGTCTGTCAGGTAAATCACATTATTGCTTTTTAGATGGTTACACAGGTTATTTCCAGATTCATATAGCTCCTGAGGATCAGGAAAAGACCACTTTTACATGTCCTTTTGGGACTTATGCTTACAAGAGAATGCCCTTTGGCTTGTACAATGCACCAGCTACTTTCCAAAGGTGTATGATGAGTCTTTTCTCTGATCTTATTGAGGACTGTATGGAGGTTTTTATGGATGATTTTAGCGTTTACAGTGATTCTTTTAGCCTTTGCTTAGATAGATTATCTAGAGTATTGGATAGATGTGTTAATACAAAACTTGTATTGAATTTTGAAAAATGTAATTTTATGGTAAAACAAGGGATTGTATTAGGACATGTGGTATCTAATCATGGAATTTCTGTAGATCCAGCAAAGGTGAATGTTATTTCTAGTTTACCTTACCCCTCCCCTGTGAGGGAAGTCCGTTCGTTCCTTGGCCATGCAGGTTTTTACAGGAGATTTATTAAGGACTTTAGTAAGGTAGCACTTCCCTTGTCCAGATTACTGCAGAAGGATATTGAGTTTGAGTTCAGTGAGGATTGCAAACAAGCGTTTGATAAGTTGAAGGCCGCCCTGACTCAAGCTCCAATCGTGAGAGGACCAGACTGGAGCCAGCCATTTGAAATCATGTGTGATGCTTCCAACTATGCAGTAGGAGCAGCACTGGCTCAGCGTGAAGGTAAGGACCCTTTTGTTATAGCTTATGCGTCTAAGACTTTAGACGCTGTCCAGTCCAATTATACTACTATTGAGAAAGAGCTTCTTGCTATTATTTTTGCTCTGGATAAATTCCGAGCTTATTTACTTGGTACTAGAGTAGTAGTGTATTCGGACCATGCAGCTTTAAAGTATCTTTTATCTAAAAAGGAGTCCAAACCAAGGTTTATACGTTGGATACTGCTATTACAAGAATTTGATTTAGAAATAAAGGATAGGAGTGGTAACTAGAATTTAGTGGTAGACCACTTGAGTCGCCTTGAGGACATTAAGGATGATTCTACTCCTATAGATGATAATTTTCTATTTGATAACCTGCAAGAAGTATCTGAAGTATTCCCTTGGTATGCACCTGTAGCTAATTATCTAGTTAGCCGCACATTTCCTCCAAACTTTTCTTAGCATCAAAGAGACAAGCTGAAAAGCGAGTCTAAATATTATATATGTGATGACCCATATTTATGAAGATGTGGCGCTGATCAGATAATTAGACGTTGCGTATCTCAATCAGAATTCCAGTCCATTTTAGAGGCCTGTCACTCATCTGAGAGTGGAGGGCATTTTGGCCCTCAACGAACAGCTAGAAAGATCTTAGACTGTGGATTCTGGTGTCCTACTCTTTTTAGAGACACTGCTGAATTTCGTAAATCTTGTCTCCCATGCCAAAAATTTGGCAATATATCCAGGAGGGATGAGATGCCTCAACAAATTATGCTTTTTTGTGAAATTTTTGATGTTTGGGGCATTGACTTTATGGGTCCATTTCCAAATTCTAATGGTTATTTTTATATATTATTAGCTGTGGATTACGTTTCCAAATGGGTGGAAGCAATTCCTACCCGCACTGACGATGCTAACACTGTTGTTTCCTTTGTGAGAAACCATATTATTTGTCGCTTTTGATCACCACGAGCAATCGTGAGCGATCAAGGCACCCATTTTTGTAACAGGAGACTAACAGGATTAATGAAGAAGCATGGAATAATTCATAAGGTTGCAACAGCCTACCATCCTCAGACTAATGGGCAAGCTGAGGTGTCAAACAGAGAGATAAAGTGTATCTTGCAGAAGATAGTCAAACCTCATAGAAAAGACTGGAGCACCAGGCTACAAGATGCACTCTGGGCATACAGAACAGCATACAAAACACCCATTGGGATGAGTCCTTTCCGCTTAGTTTATGGAAAAGCTTGTCATCTCCCTGTTGAAGTAGAGCATAAAACCTTTTGGGCAGTAAAGGAGTGCAACATGGGAATCGAGAAAGCCGGAGCTGAAAGGAAGTTACAACTGCAAGAACTGGAAAGCCTTCGCCTAGAAGCTTATGAGAACTCAAGACTATACAAGGAGAAGATGAAGGCTGTACATGATCAGCACATCAAGAGAAAAGAGTTCCAACCTGGGGACTTAGTCCTCCTTTACAAATCTCGACTAAGGCTAATGCCAGGCAAGTTGAGATCAAGATAGGAAGGTCCATACCGAGTAGAGAAGGCCGAACCGTACAGATTTTATCACCTAAGCCATCCTTCAAGCTTTGAACTTATCAAAGTTAATGGACATCGTTTAAAGCTATACCATGGAGAGAGGATGCAGACAAACAAGGAGCTCGAGATCTTCCTCTTGGAAGATCCCCACATAGCCGAAGATTGAGCTAGTGGAGCGTCCAACATACGGACGTTAAAGCAAAGTGCTAGGTGGGAGACAACCCACTATGGTATGATCGTTCTTTTCTTTATTTTTAGTTTTTCATATTCAATAACTCTTCTCTTTATCAATACTTTCGTGCATCTGCATCTGCATCTGCATATTTAAAAAAAGGGGGGGGGGGGGAGGTGCCACGCGACGCGACCGCATCAGCGACGCGTCCGCGTGGCAAGGAGAGGAGAGAAAATTAAAAACGAACAGAGAGTCATGCTGGAGCATGGCTAGAGGCGTGCCAGTGGCACAAATCAACCCACGCGACCGCGTCACTGACGCGTCCGCATCGTATGAGCATAATGGCCTCCCACGCGACCGCGTGCCCTGATTTTCGACGTAGAAAGGGTGCACAGCTGAAAGTTGTGCTAGAGTGGTGCTGGACTGGCGCTGGACGCGCAATCTCCCTCACGCGACCGCGTGCCCACGCGGCCGCGTCGTACCCCATAAACTGCCCACTCACGTGATCGCATGCCCCATGCGATCGCGTCACCTAAAATTTGGCATTTAATGATTTTGAACAGAGAGTTGTGCGAGTGCGAGGCAACCCTCGCGCCACTGGCACAAACTGGGTCACGCGATCGCGTGGCCGACGCGACCGCGTCAATCACCTTAAGCGCAAGTCGCGCGACCGCGTGCCTCTTGCGATCGCGTCGCTTGCGGCGCACAGTTTTCCTAATTTTTCCAAATATCATATCTTTCTTTTCTCCAAATCCTAATTTTTCTTTTCCCTCCTTATTTCTTCCTTCTCCCTTCTTCCTTCTATCTCACCTTTCACTCTCTATCTCTCTCACCTCCATTACCAAGATTTTATTTTCTTTTTCCCTCTTTCCTTTTCTATCATTCTTCTTATTTTATATGTTATTTTTTTCCCTTTCCTTTTTCTTTTCATTATTCATATTTTCTTTCTTCTTCCTTCCTTTTTACATGGTGTTAGAATTTTATTTGAGTCATTATTCTTCATTATATGCTTGTGGATTGTTGCAAATTATTTGGCAATTATATATTATTTTCTTTAAGGGGTTGCTTGCATGTTCACTTTAATACTTTCTCTACCTTCTTCACCATGCATGCTATGTGTTTGTAAAAAATCCCATATGGCATTATGCACTTCTCTATGTTACTCTAATATTCAATGCTTGCTTTTCACAAATTCCCTTTACTATTATATTAATTGAATTTAATTGTAAATACAAACGTGATGGTTTGTTACAAAGTAATGCTTGGTTTATGCTACTCATGCCCTTTTCCAGCATGCCAATAAACACCTTGCATTCACTTGTCATTATATGCACTAGCTATTTTCCTTTGATGACTTTTCACATGTACTCATGAGCGTGTGTTAATGTCAGTTACCTCCTAATGTGCAGCCATCACCACCTTTTCCGTTCTCTTCCTTGCTATATACCTCTTTGAATTTAATTTACTTTCTCTTCCCCTTTTAGGATGGCCACCAAGAAAGGAAAAGAGAAAGCTACTCCCAAACCCCCAGCAAGGAGAGAAACTAAAAGAGCACTAGTGGCAGAGCCTTCTTCAACTACAGTAAAGCCCTCAACAAAAAGAGTTAAGAGGATCATCAAGGTTGATGAAAAGGAGAAAGCCTTTCCAGCAAAGGACACTATGCGATTTCCAAATCGCTACTGTGAGCAGATGTTCTCCATTCTAGCTGAAAGGAGTTACCACAACGAACACCTTCTTACCCTCCCGCCCAATATTGCTACTTTTGTTGAGCCGCAAATTTAACAAAGACAATAGGGTTTCCTACAGAGACAACAGAAACTGGTCAATCTTTCTTGGGTAGTCGAGTTCTACTCTAACTTCTACCTGCCTACCCTGCAGTCTGTCTTTGTCCGTCAGAAGCAAGTCCCCATTACAGAAGAGGCTATTCAACAAGATTTGAGTCTTCCCCCTATTCCAGATGGATTGGACGCCTTTCAAGAAGCCGCACTCAAGCGCTAGATGTACCAATTTGACTGGGAAGCTGTTCTCAGAGTTATCGCACTACCTGGCAGCCGTTGGATCTATGGATACCATCGTACCCGCCCTAAGGGAATATCGGCTTTAGCACTTACCTTGGAGGCTCGCGTATGGGCACAGATCATATCCCATTACGTCTTTCCGAGCACTCACGAGTCCTCCTTCACTGCAGACATGGCCGTTCTACTATGGTGCATCCTTACAGACCAACCTCTGAATCTACCAAGACATATCCGGAATGCCATGGGACACATACAAATTGCGGGCAACTTACCTTTTCCCGCCTTGGTCTCAGATTTTGTCTCAGCAGCCAGAGTTTTCTACAGAGCTGGAGACTCCAAAGCCATGCTCCCACGGGATGATCAGTAAGTCCCTAATGGGAAATACCTCAGACTTTCAGCAGCCACTACAAGCCTTCCTACTGCTCCAATTGAAGATATTCCTTCTTCAACACCACAAGCACCTACAACAGATGAACTGCTCCAGCAGATAATCAAAAGATTGGATCGGCAAGAACAGAAAGCGAAGTTAAGAGAGCGCCGTAACGAGCGCCGATTCAAACACCTCAAGGAGCTACTCAAGGGACACTTCAAGGACTCAGACACCCCGGACTCCACTTCCTTTACCAGCACAGGGAGCCATGATGGTCCCGAATGTGGAGATACTGCTACCAGCCCACCCCTGTTCCTGACAGATGGCACCGAAGACGGTGCAAAGCCTTAAGTGTGGGGAGGTCGGTCAGTGCCTGACTTCCGGAGGTAATTTTTCTTCCCTAGCACCAATAAATTAGGATATTTTAGTTAGTTTTTTCTGTCTTTTATAGAATAGGATAAATTGCATAGTAATAGGTTAGTTGCATGCATGCTCTACTTGATTGAAAAGACAATAAGTTTCTTCTAAGACTCTATCTTTGGAACAAAATCTCACTAATTTTTCACATTCTTATGATAAATTTACTTGAAGTTGTATTTGGAACATGATGTTTGAGCTAAAGAACACACAACCTGTGAAGATTTGAGCCTTTATGCATGGTTACATTATTTAACCATAATTATTTTATTCTTGTGTGTTTACTTCTCTATGATTGTAATCTACATTTTGTTTTATCTTATATGTCCAATATTTATTATATTTGTACGCTTGCATATGATTGAGGCCATTATTTGTTTAAACTCACTTATCCAAATTAAGCCTACCCTTTTCAATTACCTTTGTTAACCACTTTGAGCCTTTAAATCCCATTTGTTCTATATTTCACCACATTACTAGCCTTAAGCGGAAAAACAATTGTATATTCCAAATTAAATCTTTGGTTAGCTTAAGATAGAATTGTGTATGCTAGTTAAGTATGAGAAATTGTGGGAACAAAAGTTATTAAGGGAATGTGTCATGATAATTTAATGGGAATTTGGATACCTACTCATGTGAAACTATAAAAATTAAAAATCTATGTGCATTGATAAGCTATGTTTATTTTTGTCTCTATAAAAAAAAATTTATAAATAAATGAATAAGGGGACAAAATTACCCCAATGTTGAATTGAGAATTCAAAGATCAATGCACATATGATAAAAAATTAAAATAAAAAGTTGATACATGAGTATGGAATGTAAAAGGGGAATTCTGGGCAGCTAGGTATGAATTCTAAGGTTATGCAAGTTATATAGGTTGGGTTGAAGCTTGGGTTAATTAAAGATTCAATTTATGAGCTCACTTGACCATACATGTATCCCTACCTACCTTGGCCCCATTACAACCTCGAAAAGACCTCATGATGTTTGCATTGGTATATTAACTGTTGTTGATTGGTTAGGAGAAGAACAAAAGTTAGAGAGCATGATTAGAGAAGGATAGAGTGATTACCCTATACACTAGAGAGGTTAGAGTGTACATACATCATCAGTGAGGGTTCAATGCTTGAATTTCTATGTTCCCTGCTTTCATGAGCTATCTTCTTGCACTTTTATCTGTCTTACTGTATAATGATAGAATTAGTGGAATTTGATTTGTAATTGTTTTGAAGAGCTTATTTACTTTTGATCAAGTGGACAGGAATCATATAGTTGCATTCATATATATAGGATTGCATTGCATTGCATGAGTTTCTACATGTTCATACTTATTTATTTTATCTCCCTCAAGTAAGCATGAGGACATGCTAATGTTTAAGTGTGGGGAGGTTGATAAATCACTATTTTATGGTTTATATTATGTTTAATTGTGTGATTTTATCATGATCCTGACCCACTTAATCATTAAAATATCATGCATTTATATTTCCTTCCTGAAATTATTACATGAGTGAAAACTGCTTCCTAAAGACTTTTAATTATGCATTTTACTTCTCCTTTATTCCATTCGATGCCGTGATCTGTGTGTTAAGTGTTCCAGGCTTTATAGGGCAAGAATGAGTTGGAGAATGGAAAGGAAGCTAGCAAAAATTGAAGGAACACAAGAAATTGAGGAGATGACCAGCGAGAAGCGACGCGGCCGCATGGACAACACGACCGCGCGGAGAAGATCAAATCGCAGTGACGCGGCCGCATGGATGACGCGACCGTGTGAAATGAAAAAGCACGAGCGACGCGGAGGCGTGGACGACGCGCCCGCATGGTGAAGCGAAACGCGAATGACGCGTCCGCATGAGTGACGCGATCGTGTGGCGTGCGCGATCTGCATAATTTGCAGAATTGCTGGGGGCGATTTTGGACCCTATTTTGACCCAATTTTTGGCCCAGAACAGCAGACTAGAGCCAGAGAACATGCAGAAACCAGGAACAACAATTCATTCTACACAGTTTTAGTTTTAGATCTAGTTTTACTACTCATCTAGGTTTTTCTCTCTACACATTCATAATTCTTAGGATTTAATTTTCTCTTACTTTTTGGCATTGGGACACGGAGAAGAGTTATTACCTCATCAAGACTTCGTCATTCTAGTTCGTTTTCTTTACTTGGCTTACTCTTCCATGTTCTTTGCTTTGATTAATTTTACCATTGGAATATTTTTAGAATCATTTAATACAAGGATCACTTTTATTTTAATTGACTATTTTAATTTTTATTTACAATGTCTTTCTTTAATTCCTTTTCATATGCTATGAATTTTACCTTTACAATGAGCGAGTAGTTCCCTAACTTGATGGGGAATTGATTGAAAGGAACCCTTGAGTTGGGAGGCTTGAAAGAAAAATTGTAATTGGGTTTATGGTTGGATTGCCTTCTAATCACTAACACCAATCCCTTTTAATTAAGTGGATTGCAACTTGTGAACGGACGTAGCATTCCAACTTGTTTGACTTTCCTTCACCTAGTGAAGGATAACTAAAGAGGACAACCTTTAATTATCAATTAATCCTGAGAGCATTCCAACAATAATAGGGATTCCAACTAATCAATTCTCAGTCAAGGCTTTTATTTACATTATTCAAATTCACCAATTTAATTTCCTGTTTGCTCAATTCAAACCTTTTTGAAAACCTTTGATTAATAAAATAGCACACTTTTCTGCAACTCGTTGGGAGACGACCTGGGATTCATACTCCCAGTAATTTAATTTCAATTTTCTGTGACATCTTTCTAAATTGATAGGCGGATTTCTGGCGAATTAAGAACTATACTTGCAACGTATATATTTTAACAATTTTAATTCGCCAATTTCTGCCTGCATCACTTCTCCTCTTTAATGAGAATGTCTCTGGCCTTAGGTGCCCTAGATGGTTATGGAAAAACAAAAAGCAATGCTTTTACCACACAAAACTTAGAAGGTTTACTCGTCCCTGAGCAAAAGAAGAAAGAAGTGAGTAGAAGAAGAAGAAAATGGAGGAGATGGAGGTGTGTGAATGGTTCGGTCAAGGGGGTTTAGGTGGTTATGATGTGTGAAATGGAAGGAGTGATGGTTTGAATTTAAGTGGGTGGGTGTAGGTGGGGTAATGGAGGAGTAATAGAGGTGATTGGTGGAGGTTAATTGAGGAAGAGTGTTATGAAAAGGTGTGAAGATGAGAGAAGAAGTGGTAGGGATCCTGTGGGGTCTACAGATCCAATGGGGCCAAGGACTTTACATCCCTGCTCCAATTAGGCGTGTAAAACGCCCTTGCTATGCAATCCTGGCGTTTAACGCCAGACTGCTGCCTGTTTCTGGCGTTAAACGCCCAAATGTATCTTGTTTCTGGCGTTTAACGCCAGGTAGATGCTTGTTTCTGGCGTTAAACGCCAGCTTGGTGCCTGTTTCTGGCGTTAAACGCCAGACAGATGCTTGTTTCTGGCGTTTAAACGCCAGACTGCTTTCCTCCAGGGTGTGCTGTTTTCAATGCTATTTTTTTTCATTTTGTTTTTGATTTTTCAGTAGTTTTTTGTGACTCCACATGATCATCAACCTAATAAAAAATGAAATAACAATAGAAAATAAATAAATATAATTAGATAACATTGGGTTGCCTTCGAACAAACGCTTCTTTAATGTCAATAGCTTGACAGTGAGCTCTCATGGAGCCTCACAGATGTTCAGAGCATTGTTGGAACCTCCCAACACCAAACTTAGAGTTTGAATGTGGGGGTTCAACACCAAACTTAGAGTTTGGTTGTGGCCTCCCAACACCAAACTTAGAGTTTGACTTTGGGGGTTTTGGTTGACTCTACAGTGAGAGAAGCTTTTCATGTTTCCTCTCCATGGTTATAAAAGGAGATCCTTGAGTTTTAAACACAAGGTTGTCCTCATTCAGTTAAAGGATCAATTCTCCTCTGTCCACATCAATCACAGCTCTTGTGGCTAGGAAGGGTCTTCCAAGGATGATGGATTCATCCTCATCCTTCCCAGTGTCTAGGATTATGAAATCAGCAGGGATGTAAAGGCCTTTAACCTTTACTAGCACGTCTTCTACTTGTCCATAAGCCTGTTTTCTTGAGTTGTCTGCCATCTCTAATGAGATTCTGGCAACTTGCACCTCAAAGATTCCCAGTTTCTCCATTATAGAGAGTGGCATGAGGTTTATCCCTGACCCAAGGTCACATAGAGCCTTCTCAAAGGTCATGGTGCCTATGGTACAAGGTATTAAGAACTTTCTAGGATCCTGTTTCTTCTGAGGCAATGTCAGTTGATCCAGATCACTCAGTTTATTGGTGAGCAGGGGATGTTCATCTTCCCAAGTCTCATTACTAAATAATTTGGCATTCAGCTTCATGATTGCACCAAGGTATTTAGCAACTTACTCTTCAGTAATGTCTTCATCCTCTTCAGAGGATGAAAACTCATCAGAGCTCATGAAGGGCAGAAGGAGGTTCAATGGAATCTCTATGGTCTCTAGATGAGCCTCAAATTCCTTTGGTTCCTCAACGGGATACTCCTTATTGGTCACTAAACGTCCCAGGAGGTCTTCCTCACTAGGATTTATGTTCTCCTCCTCCTCTTTGGGTTCGGCCATGATGGTTAAATCAATGGCCTTGCACTCTCTCTTTGGATTTTCTTCTGTATTGCTTGGGAGAGTACTAGGAGGGGTTTCAGTGACTCTTTTACTCAGCTGGCCCACTTGTGCCTCCAAATTTCGAATGGAGGACCTTGTTTCATTCATGAAACTTAAAGTGGCCTTAGATAGATCAGAGACTATATTTGCTAAGCTAGATGGATTCTGCTCAGAATTCTCTGTCTGTTGCTGAGTGGATGATGGAAAAGGCTTGCTATTGCTAAACCTATTTCTTCCACCATTATTAAAGCCTTGTTGAGGATTTTGTTGATCCTTCCATGAGAAATTTTGATGATTCCTCCATGAGGGATTATAGGTGTTTCCATAGGGGTCACCCATGTAATTCACCTCTGCTATTGCAGGGTTCTCAGGATCATAAGCTTCTTCTTCAGAAGATGCCTCTTTAGTACTGTTGGATGATTCCTTCAATCCATTCAGACTCTGAGAGATCATATTGACTTGCTGAGTCAATATTTTGTTCTGAGCCAATATGGCATTCAGAGTATCAATTTCAAGAAATCCCTTCCTCATAGGAGTCCCATTACTCACAGGATTCCTTTCACAGCAAATGGGAAAAGCATAAGCCTGTAGACCTCAAGATCAACCCCATTGGTCTTAACAGTATCACAGATTTTCAAGAATTCAGTCAAGAACTGAAAGGGATCTTCAGATGGAAGTCCATAAAACTTGCAATTTTATTGCATCAGAGAAACTAATTGAGGTTTCAGCTCAAAATTGTTTGCTCCAATGGCAGGGATTGAGATGCTTCTTCCATGTAAATTGGAATTTGGTGCAGTAAAGTCACCAAGCATCTTCCTTGCATTGTTATTATTTTTGGCCATGTCTCCTTCTTTTTCAAAAATTTCTGTCAGATTTTCTCCAGAGAGTTGTGCTTTAGCTTCCCTTAGCTTCCTCTTCAGAGTTCTTTCAGGTTCAGGATCAGCTTCAACAAGAATGTTCTTATCTTTGTTCCTGCTCATATGAAAAAGAAGAAAACAGAAAAGAAAATATAGAATCCTCTATGTCACAGTATAGAGATTCCTTTATGTGAGTAGAAGAAGAAAAGAATAGAAGAGGAGAAATTCAAACATCAAGGGGAAGAGAGTGTTCGAATTTTGAGATGAAGAGAAGTGTTAATAAATAAATAAAATAAAATGAAAGTATTTTTGTTTTTAATTTAAAATCAAAGTTAGAATTCAAAAATTAGAAAGAAAAATGAAATTAATTTAAATTGAAATTTAAAACAATTAGTTAATTAAAATTGAATTTTGAAAAAGAGGGATGTGATTTTCGAAAATTAGAGATAGAATTAGTTAGGTAGTTTTGAAAAAAGATAAGAATCAAACAAAAAGATAGGATTAGTTTGAAAAAGATTTGAAAATCAATTTGAAAATCATTTTGAAAGAGATTTGAATTGGAAATTAAAAAGATTTGATTTTGAAATAGATTTTGAAATTAGCAATCAAAAAGATATAATTGAAAAGATATGATTGAAAAGATATTATTTGAAATTTAATTTGAAAAATATTTGAAAAGGAAATTAAAAGGATTTGATTTTTGAAATTAAAGTTGATTACTTGACTAACAAGAAACTAAAAGATGTGATTTTAAAATTCAAAGGTTGAACCTTTCTTAATAGGCAAGTAACAACTTAAAAATTTTTTTGAATCAAAACATTAAATGTTGGCAATGATTTCGAAAATATGGAATAAAAACAAGAAAACGATTTTGAAAATTAATTTGAAATTTTCGAAAATATGAAAGAAAAATTGAAAAAGATTTGATTTTTGAAAAAGATTTGAAAAAGATAGAATTTTTAAATTGAAAATTTGATTTCACTCTTAAGAAACAACTAAATTTTAAAAAGTTTTGAAAAAGTCAACTCAAATTTTCGAAAATTTATGAGTGAAAAAGGGAAAGATATTTTTTTGATTTTTGAATTTTAATGAAGAAAGAGAAAAACATCAAAAAGACTCAATGCATGAAAGTTTTTGGATCAAAACATGTGATGCATGCAAGAATACTATGAATGTCAAGATGAACACCAAGAACACTTTGAATGTCAAGATGAACACCAAGAACTTATTTTTGAAAAATTTTCAAGAAAAGAAAACATGCAAGACACCAAACTTAAAAATTTTTATTCTTTAGACATTAATGTTTCAAGAATGCATATGAAAAACAAGAAAAGACACAAAACAAGAAAATATGAAGATCAAACAAGAAGACTGGCCAAGAACGACTTGAAGATCATGAAGAATGCAATGCATGAAATTTTCGAAAATAATTTTTTTAGAAAATTAAAAATATGCAATTGACACCAAACTTAAAACTTGACTCTAGACTCAAACAAGAAACACAAAAATATTTTTGATTTTATGATTTTATAAATTTTTTTGTATTTTTTTTCGAAAATTATTTTGGGAAGAACGAAAAAGAAGAAAAAATTTTTTTTTTGTATTTTCCGAAAATAAGAAATAAAAAGCTTAAAAATAAAATAAAATTACCTAATCTGAGCAACAAGATGAACCGTCAGTTGTCAAAACTCGAACAATCTCCGGCAACGGCGCCAAAAACTTGGTGCACGAAATTGTAATCATCAATGGCGCCAACAACTTGGTACGCACAATTGTAATCTCAACTCTTTATCACAACTTCGCACAACTAACCAGCAAGTGCACTGGGTCGTCCAAGTAATAAACCTTACGTGAGTAAGGGTCGATCCCACAGAGATTGTCGGCCTGAAGCAAGCTATGGTAACCTTGTAAATCTCAGTCAGGCGGATTCAAATGGTTATGGTGAATTGATAATAAAAACATAAATAAAATATAAACTGGGATAGAGATACTTATGTAATTCATTGGTGAGAATTTCAGATAAGCGTATAGAGATGCTTTCGTTCCTCTGAACCTCTGCTTTCCTGCTGTCTTCATCCAATCATTCCTACTCCCTTCCATGGCAAGCTTTATGTAGGGCATCACCGTTGTCAATGGCTACATCCCATCCTCTCTGTGAAAATGGTCCAATGCGCTGTCACTGCATGGCTAATCATCTGTCGGTTCTCGATCATACTGGAATAGGATTTACTATCCTTTTGCGTCTGTCACTACGCCCAGCACTCGCGAGTTTGAAGCTCGTCACAGCCATCCCTTCCCAGATCCTACTCGGAATACCACAGACAAGGTTTAGACTTTCTGGATCTCAAGAATGGCTGTCTATGTGTTCTAACTTATACCACGAAGATTCTAATATCTCGGACTCGGTCCTCTGTATTAGATATCTAAGAGATACTCATTCTAGCTTGTTTGCATGTAGAACAGAAGTGTTTGTCAGGCACGCGTTCATAAGTGAGAATGATGATGAGCGTCACATAATCATCACATTCATCATGTTCTTGGGTGCGAATGGATATCTTAGAGAAGGAATAAGCTTGAATTGAATAGAAAAACAGTAGTACTTTGTATTAATTCATGAGAAACAGCAGAGCTCTACACATTAATCTATGGAGTGTAGAAACTCTACCGTTGAAAATACATAAGTGTTGAAGGTCCAGGCATGGCCGAATAGCCAGCCCCCAAACGTGATCTAAAGATGAAACTAAAGATGTAAATACAATAGTAAAAAGTCCTATTTATGCTAAACTAGTTACTAGGGTTTACAGAAATGAGTAAATGATGCAGAAATCCACTTCTGGGACCCACTTGGTGTGTGCCTGGGCTGAGCATTGAGCTTTACACGTGTAGAGGCTTCTCTTGGAGTTGAACGCCAGTTTGTAACCTGTTTCTGGCGTTTAACTCCACTTTGCAACCTGTTTCTGGCGTTTAACTCCAGAATGCAGCATGGAACTGGTGTTGAACGCCAGTTTGCGTCATTGAAACTCGGGCAAAGTATGGACTATTATATATTTCTGGAAAGCCCTAGATGTCTACTTTACAACGCAATTGAGAGCGAGCCATTTGGAGTTCTGTAGCTCCAGGAAATCCACTTTGAGTGCAGGGAGGTCAGAATCCAACAGCATCTACAATCCTTCTTCAACCTCTGAATATGATTTTTGCTCAAGTCCCTCAATTTCAGCTAGAAAATACCTGAAATCACAAAAAAACACACAAACTCATAGTAAAGTCCAGAAATGTGAATTTTAATTAATAACTAATAAAAATATACTAAAAACTAACTAAATTATATTGAAAACTATGTAAAAACAATGCCAAAAAGCGTATAAATTATCCGCTCATCAGTAACTGTTCCTCTTTTTGATGTTATTCAATAGGTACCTAAATATGCAAAGTTTCTAAAAGATTTATATATATATAAAGACAAAATTAATGAATTAGAAACTATTCCTTTAGGTAGTTCCATATCTGGTTTAATGGGTGGTTTACCTGAAAAATGTAGTGACCCAGGTCCTTGTATGGTTAATTGTAGTATTGGTGGTGTGATAATTTCTGAATGCATGTGTGATTTAGGAGCATGTGTGAGTATAATGCCTTTGTCTATATATGATATTTTGAGGCTCCCTCCCTTAAAAAGGTCGGCAGCTCGTTTTGTGTTAGCAGATAAAAGCATTATTACAGTGGTTGGAGTTCCTGAAGATGTATTAGTGGGCATTAAGGGGCTCACATTCCCCACTGATTTTTATATCCTGGAGATGCCCCAAAATGACTCAGAGAAGCTGTCATCAATCCTACTTGGAAGACCATTCCTGAAGACATCAAAGTTCAGATTGGATGCTTTTTCAGGAACATACTCTTTTGAAATAGATGGCCGATTAGTAAGTTTCAATCTGAATGGAGTTATGAAGCACCCTCCAGAAGATCATTCTATCTTACAGTGTGACTTCATAGATGAAACTATAGCTGAAGTTCACCAGGAGGAGTTAGAGGAGAAGCACACAGGACAAGGTCGAGTGTGGGGACACTCTTGAACGACAATGAGGGCACTTTGCCATTATCACCAGCTCCAGACAATCCGAAGCCTAACCATGAGCAGAAGTTAGAATTAAAACACCTTCCTCCATACCTCAAATATGCTTACCTTGAAGACGAGCAGAAGTTCCCAGTTATCATTGCAAGGGAACTCACTTCTCAACAGGAAGAGCAGTTACTTAGTGTGCTGAGGAGGCACAAGAAGGCAATTGGTTGGAGTTTGGCAGACATAGTGGGCATCAACCCTCAAGTATGTGAGCATAGAATATTTTTAGAAGAGGAAGCAAGGCCTGTCCCTCAACCCCAGAGAAGACTGAACCCCACTATCTTAGAGGTTGTCAAGAAGGAAGTGACCAGACTACTGGAGGCAGATATCATCTATCCCATTTCAGACAGTGAATGGGTAAGCCCAGTACAAGTGGTGCCCAAGAAGTCTGGAGTCACTACAGTGAAGAATGAGCATGGAGATCTCATAGCAACCAGAGTTCAGAACGCCTGGAGGGTCTGCATTGACTACAGACGCCTCAACCAGGCCACTCGTAAGGATCACTATCCTCTTCCATTCATTGATCAAATACTGGATCGCCTATCAGGTAAATCAGATTATTATTTTTTAGATGGTTACACAGGTTATTTCCAGATTCATATAGCTCCTGAGGATCAGGAAAAGACCACTTTTACATGTCCTTTTGGGACTTATGCTTACAAGAGGATGCCCTTTGGCTTGTGCAATGCACCAGCTACTTTCCAAAGGTGCATGATGAGTCTTTTCTCTGATCTTATTGAGGATTGTATGGAAGTTTTTATGGATGATTTTAGTGTGTACGGCGATTCCTTTAGCCTTTGCTTAGATGGATTATCTAGAGTATTAGATAGATGTGTCAGTACAAACCTTGTATTAAATTTTGAAAAATGTCACTTTATGGTAAAACAAGGTATTGTACTGGGACATGTTGTGTCTAATACTGGCATTGGTGGATGTTATTTCTAGTTTACCTTACCCCTCTTCTGTGAGGGAAGTCCGCTCGTTCCTTGGCCATGCAGGTTTTTACAGGAGATTCATTAAGGACTTCAGTAAGGTAGCACTTCCCTTATCCAGACTATGCAGAAGGATATTGAGTTCGAGTTCAGTGAGGATTGCAAACAAGCATTTGATAAGCTGAAGACCGCCCTGACTCAAGCTCCAATTGTTAGAGGACCAGACTGGAGCCAACCATTTGAAATAATGTGCGACGCTTCCAACCATGCAGTAGGAGCAACACTGGCTCAGCGTGACGGTAAGGATCCTTTTGTTATTGCTTATGCGTCTAAAACTTTAGATGCCACTCAATCCAATTACACTACTACTGAGAAAGAGCTTCTTGCTATTGTTTTTTCTTTGGATAAATTCCGAGCCTATTTACTTGGTACGAAGGTAGTAGTGTACTCGGACCATGCAGTTCTAAAGTATCTGTTAGCTAAAAAGGAGTCCAAACCGAGGCTTATACGTTGGATACTACTATTACAAGAATTTGATTTAGAAATTAAGGATAGGAGTGGTAACCAAAATTTAGTGGCAGACCATTTGAGTTGCCTCGAACACATTACAGATGACCCCATTCCTATAGATGATAATTTCCCATTTGATAACCTGCATGCAGTATCTGAGGTAGTCCCTTGGTATGCACCTGTAGCTAATTATCTAGTTAGCCGCACCTTTCCTCCAAACTTTTCTAAGCATCAAAGAGACAAGCTGAAAAGCGAGTCTAAATATTATATATGGGATGACCAATATTTATGGAGATGTGGCGCTGACCAGGTAATTAGACGGTGTGTGCCTCAATCAGAATTCCAGTCCATCTTAGAGGCCTGTCACTCATCTGAGAGTGGAGGACATTTTGGCCCTCAAAGAACAGCTTGAAAAATCTTAGACTGTGGATTCTGGTGGCCTACACTTTTTAGAGACGCTACTGAATTTTGTAGATCTTGTTTCCCATGCCAAAAATTTGGTAATATATCCAGGAGGGATGAGATGCCTCAACAAATTATGCTTTTTCTGTGAAATTTTTGATGTTTGGGGCATTGACTTCATGGGTCCATTTCCAAATTCTAATGGTTATTTTTATATATTGTTAGCTGTGGATTACGTTTCCAAATGGGTGGAAGTAATTCCTACCCGCACTGATAATGCTAACACTATTGTTTCCTTTGTGAGAAACCATATTATTTGTCGCTTTGGATCACCACGAGCAATCGTGAGCGATCAAGGCACCCATTTTTGTAACAGGAGACTAACAGGATTAATGAAGAAGCATGGAATAATTCATAAGGTTGCAACAACCTACCATCCTCAGACTAATGGGCAAGCCGAGGTGTCAAACAGAGAGATAAAGTGTATCTTGCAGAAGATAGTCAAACCTCATAGAAGAGACTGGAGCACCAGGCTATAAGATGCACTCTGGGCATACAGAACAGCATACAAAACACCCATTGGGATGAGTCCTTTCCGCTTAGTTTATGGAAAAGCTTGTCATCTACCTGTTGAAGTAGAGCATAAAGCCTTTTGGGCAGTAAAGGAGTGCAACATGGGAATTGAGAAAGCCAGAGCTGAAAGGAAGTTACAACTGCAAGAACTGGAAAGCCTTCGCCTAGAAGCTTATAAGAACTCAAGACTATACAAGGAGAAGATGAAGGCTGTACATGATCAGCACATCAAGAGAAAAGAGTTCCAACCTGGGGACTTAGTCCTCCTTTAAAAATCTCGACTGAGGCTCATGCCAGGCAAGTTGAGATCAAGATAGGAAGGTCCATACCGAGTAGAGAAGGCCGAACCGTACAAAATTTATCACCTAAGCCATCCTTCAAGCTCTGAACTTATCAAAGTTAATGGACATCGTTTAAAGCTGTACCATGGAGAGAGGATGCAGACAAACAAGGAGCTCGAGATCTTCTTCTTGGAAGATCCCCACATAGCCGAAGACTGAGCTAGTGGAGCGTCCAACTTACGGACGTTAAAGAAAAGTGCTAGGTGGGAGACAACCCACCATGGTATGATCGTTCTTTTCTTTATTTTTAGTTTTCCTATTCTATAAGTCTTCTCTTTGTTAGTATAATTCGTGCATCTGCATTTACTTATTTGCAAAAAAAAAAAAAATTTCACGCGACGCGACAGCCTCATTGACGCGTCCGCGTCGCAGGAGATGGGATGAAATAATAAAACAAACAGAGAATCACGCAGGAGTGTGGCTGGAGGCGTGCCCGTGGCACAAATTGGCCCACGCGACCGCGTCACTGACGCGTCCGCGTCGAGTAGGAACATTGGCCTCCCACGCGACCGCGTGCCCCACACGGCCGCGTGCCCCACGTGGCCGCGTGCCCTGGAATTCGACGTGAAAAAGGTGTACGACCGAAAGTGGTGCTAGAGTGGTGCTGGATTGGTGCTGAACGCACAATCCTTCCCACGCGGCCGCGTGACTGATGCGACCGTGTCATATCCTTCTCATGACCACTCACGCGATCGCATGCCCCACGCGATCGTGTCACCCAATATTTGGCAATTAATGATTTTGAACAGAGAGTTGTGCGAGTGCGAGGCTGCCCTCGCGCTAGTGGCATAAAACGGGTCACGCGACCGCGTGACCGACTCGACCGCGTTAATCAGTATCAGAAAAAGTCGCGCGACCGCGTGCCCCACGCGATCGCGTCGATTGCGCTGCACAGCTTCCCTGATTTGTTACTTATCTTATCTTTCTCTTCCCCAAATCCTATTTTTGCTTTTTCCCTCCTTATTTCTTCTTTCTCCCTTCTTCCTTCTTTCTCACTTTCTACTATCTCTCTCTCTCACCCCCATTAACAAGGTTTTCTTTTCTTCTTTTCCCCCCTTATTTTTCTATTATTCTTCTTATTTTTATATGTTATCTTCTTTTCTTTTCTTTTTACTTTCATTATCCATATTTTCTTTTTCTTTCTTTTACTTGGTGTTGGAAATTTATTTGAGTCATTATTTCTCATTATATGCTTGTGGATTGCTGTTAAATTGTTTGACAATTATATATATATGTATTTTTAAAAGGATTGCTTGCATGTTCACTTTAATACTTTCCATACCCTATTTACCATGCATGCTATGTGTTTGTGAAAAAGTCCATATGGCATTATGCATTTTTCTACATTATCCTACTATTCAATGCTTGCTTTTCACAAATTCCCTTTACTATTGTATTAATTGAAATTAATTGTCAATACAATCATGATGGTTTGTTACGAGTGATGCTTGATCTATGCTACTCATGCCTTTGCCAGCATGCCAATAAACACCTTGCATTCACTTGTCATCAAATGCACTAACTATTTCCATTGATGACTTTTCACATGTAGTCATGACCATGTGTTAACATCATTTACCATTTACTGTGCATTCATAACCACCCTTTTCCATTCTCTTCCTTGTTCTATCTCTTTGAATTTAATTTACTTTCTCTTCCCTTTTTTAGAATGGCCAGCAAGAAGGGCAAAAAGAAAGCTACTCCCAAATCAACAGCAAGGAGAGGAACAAAGAGAGCACTAGTGGCAGAGCCTTCTTCAACTGCAGTCAAGCCCTCAACAAAAAGGATTAAGAGGATTATAAACGTTGATGATAAGGAGAGAACCTTCCCAGCAAAGGACACTACGCGATTTCCCAATCGCTATTGCGAGCAGATGTTCCCTATCCTGGCAGAACGGAGCTACAACAACAAATACCTTCTTATCCTCCCGCCCAATATTGCTACTTTTGTTGAGCCGCAAATTGAACAAAGACAATGGGGTTTACTACAGAGACAGCCGAGGCAGGTCAATCTTTCTTGGGTAGTCGAGTTCTACTCCAACTTCCACCTGCCAACCCTACAGTCTGTCTTTGTCTGTCAGAAACAAGTCCCCATTACAGAAGAGGCCATTCAAAAATCTCTAGGTCTTCCCTCCGTTCCAGAAGGATTGGACGCCTTTCAAGAAGCCGCACTCAAGCGCCAGATGTACCAATTTGACTAGGACACCGTTCTCAGAGTTATCGCACTACCTGGAAGCAGATGGATCTACGGATACCATCGTACCCGCCCTAAGGGAATATCGGCTTCAGCACTTACCTTGGAGGCTCGTGTATGGGCACAGATCATGTCCCATTACGTCTTCCCGAGCACTCACGAGTCTTCCTTCACTGCGGACATGGCCGTTCTACTATGGTGCATCCTTACAGACCAACCTCTGAATCTACCAAGACATATCCGGAATGCCATAGGACACGTACAAATTGCGGGCAACTTACCTTTTCCCGCCATGGTCTCAGATCTTGTCTCAGCAGCCAGAGTCTCCTACAGAGCTGGGGACACCAAAGCCATGCTTCCACGGGATGATCAGTATGTCCCTAACGGGAAATACATCAGACCTCCACCAGCCGCCACAAGCCATTAGACTGAACCGGTTGAAGATATTCATTCTTCAACACCACAAGCACCTACCACAGACCAACTGCTCCATCAGATACTCGAAAGGTTGGATCGGCAGGAACACAAAGTTAAGATGAGAGAGCGCCGTAACAAGCGCCGATTCAAATACCTCAAGGAGCTGATCATGGGAAAATTCAAGGACTCAGACACTCCAGACTCCACTTCCTTTACTAGCACAGGGAGCCATGATGGTCCCGACTTTGGAGATACTGCTACCAGCCCACCCTTGTTCCTGACAGATGGCACCGAGGACGGTGCAAAGCCTTAAGTGTGAGGAGGTCGGTCAGTACCTGACTCTCGGAGGTAATTTCTCTTCCTTAAACACCAATAAATTAGGATATTTAGTTAGTTTTTCTTTTGTAGAATAGGATAAATTGCATAGTAATAGATTAGTTGCATGCATGTTCTACTTGATTGAAACAGACAATAAGTTTCTTCTAAAACCCTATTTTGGAACAAAATTTCACTAATTTTAATTAAAACCTTTATGTTAAATTTGCTTGAAGTTGTATTTGGAACATGATTTTTGAGCTAAAGAACACACAACCTGTGAGATTTGAGCCTTTATGCATGGTTACATTATTTAACCATAATTATTTTATTCTTGTGTGTTTACTTCTCTATGATTGTAATCTATATTTTGTTTCATCCTATATGTCTAATATTTATTATATTTATATGTTTGCATATGATTGAGGCCATTAATTGTTTATCTCACTTATCCAAATTAAGCCTACCCTTTCAATTACCTTTGTTAGCCACTTTGAGCCTTTAAATCCCATTTGTTCTATACTTTACCACATTACTAGCCTTAAGCGGAAAAACAATTATATATCCCAAACTGAATCTTTGGTTAGCTTAAGATAGAATTGTGTGTGCTAATTAAGTATGGGAAATTGTGGGAACAAAAGATAATAAGGGAATGTGTCATGATAATATAATGGAAATTTGGAGACCTACTCATGTGAAACTATAAAAAATAAAAAATCTATGTGCATTGATAAGCTATGTTTATTTTTATGCTTATGAAAAAAAAAAACCAAAAATGTTCAATAAATAAATAAGGGGACAAAATTTCCCCAATGTTAAGTTAAGAATTCAAAGATCAATGTATGTATGATAAAATTAAAATAAAAAGTTGATACATGAGTATGGAATGTGAAAGGGAAATTCTGGGTAGCTAGGTATGAATTCTAAAGTTATATAGAATATATATAGGTTATGTTAAAGCTTGGGTTAATTAAAGATTCAGTTTATAAGCTTACTTAGCCATATATGTATCCTTACCATTACCTTAGCCCCATTACAACCTTGAAAAGACCTCATAATGTTTGCATTGATATATTAAATGTTGTTGATTGGTTAGGAGAAGAGCAAAAAATTAGAGAGCATGATTAGAGAAGGATAGAGTGATTACCCTATACACTAGAGAAACTAGAGTATACATACATCATCAGTGAGGGTTCAATGCTTGAAATTCTATGTTCCCTGCTTTCATGAGCTATCTTCTTGCATTTTTATCTGTTCTTACTGTATAAGAATTGAATTAGTGGAATTTGATTTGTAATTGTTTTGAAGAGCTTATTTACTATTGATCAAGTGGACAAGGACCATATAGTTGCATTCACATATATAGGTTGCATTGCATTGCATGAGTTTTACATGTTCCTACTCATTTGTTTTATCTCCTTCAACTAAGCATGAGGACATGCTAATGTTTAAATGTGGGTTGGTTGATAAACCACTATTTTATGGTTTATAATGTGTTTAATTGTGTGGTTTTATCATGATTTTTACCCACTTATTCATATGATTAGCATGCATTCATATTTCCTTCCTAAAATTATTACATGATTAAAAACTTGCTTCCTAGAGACTTTTAATTACGCATTTTAATTCTCCTTTATTCCATTCGATGCCGTGATCTCTGTGTTAAGTGTTTCAGGCTTTATAGGGCATGAATGAATTAGAGATTGGAAAGGAAGCTTGCAAAAATGGAAGGAACATAAGAAATTGAGGAAATGACCAGCGAGAAGTGATGCGGCCGCATGGCTCACGCGATCGCGCGAAAGAGAGGAAATCGCAGTGACGCGGCCGCATGGCTCACGCGACCGCGCGGATTGGAATAGCACAAGTGACGCGGAGGCGTGAACGACGCGCCCGCGTGGCAAAGCAAAACGCCGAATGACGCGTCCGCATGAATGACGCGATCGCGTGACGTGCGTGATCTGCATAATCTGCAGAATTCGCTGGGGGCGATTTTGGGCCCTGTTTTGACCCAGTTTTCGGTCCGGAAGAGCAGACTAGAGCCAGAAGACATGCAGAAACCAATAACAACATTCATTCTACACAGTTTTAGTTTTTAGATCTAGTTTTACTCCTCCTCTAGGTTTTCTCTTTACACATTCATAGTTCTTAGGATTTTTATTTTCTATTGCTTTTTGCATTGGGATATTGAGAAGAGTTATTACCTCATCAAGACTTCATCATTCTAGTTCGTTTTCTTTACTTGGCTTTACTCTTCCATGTCCTTTAATTTACTCAATTTTACTATTGGATTATTTTAGAATTTATTAATACAAGAGTTACTTTTATTTTAAATTGATTCCTTTGAGTTTTATTTATCATGTCTTTCTTTAATTCCCTTTCCTATGTTATGAGTTTTACATTCACAATGAGCGAGTAGTTCCCTAACTTGATGGGGAGTTGATTGAAAGGAACTCTTGAGTTGGAATGCTCAAAAGAGAAATTGTAATTGGGTTTATTGTTGGATTGCTCTCTAGTCACTAACGCCAGTCCTTCCAAGTAAGCAGATTGGGACTTGTGAATAGAAACAACATTCCAACTTGTTTGACTTTCCCTTACCTAATAAGGGATAACTAAACAGAACAACCTTCAATTATCAATTAATCTTGAGAGTACTGCAACAAGAATAGGGCTTCTAACTAATCTACTCCCAGTCAAGGCTTTTATTTAAATTACTTAATTTCTCCAATTTAATTTCCTATTTATTCAACTCAAACTCTTTTTGAAAACATCTGATTAATAAAATAGCACACCTTTCTGCAACTCGTTGGGAGACGACCTGGGATTCATACTCCCAGTATTTTAATTTTAATTTTTGTGACAACCCTTCTAAATTGATAAGCGGATTTTTGGTTGGTTAAGAACTATACTTGCAAAGCATATCTTATAACAATTCTTGACTCGCCAATTTCCGCCACGTCATGTCCCAAACCAACTCAAGAGAGGAGATCTCAAACCAGTTGCAAGAGGCTGGTTGGACTTCATTGGGCATTCCATACTACCCACTAGCAACCGCTCTAAGGTCACTGTCAAAAGAGCAGTGATGATTCATTGTATTATATTGGGAAACGAAGTGGAGATTCATCATCTGATTTCTTGTGAGATTTACACAATTGCAAACAAGAACTCCACTGAAGCCAAACTGGCATACCCAAGCTTAATTTCTTTGCTATGTAAAGATGCTGGGGTGAGGATGGGAGTATATGTATTCATCCCAATCGAACACCCAATCACCAAGAAGTCAATGGAAGGACAACAAGTGCAAGACAACTCCATCAAAAGGAGGGCGCATGAGTTCCTCCCAGAAATCCCTGAAATTGACTACTAGACCTGCCTAGAAGCATCTGTCACCAAGCTACAAGAAGCTGTGGATTAACTTAAGGAAGAACAGCAGAATCAAAACTGCATGCTCTGCAAGCTGTTTAAAGAACAGGAGAAGCAGGGGCATGAGCTACAGGAGCTGAAGCGCCAGAAGCTCTCCCTTGAAGGATCAAACACCTCACAGATTGAAGGAGCATCTACTTCTCAAAATCAAGGTTGTTGAGTCCTAACTCTGTGATAACCTTTATTATTAAGAATCTATTTTAAGAGTCATTTATTTTTCTATTTTTAATTTCTGTATTCTATTATTATTGGTCTGCTCTTATGATTATTTTTTAGTCTTATTTTTTTCCATAATTAATAAAAACTTAAAGTTTATGTCTTAAAGCTATGAATGTCCTATGAATCCATCACTTTTCTTAAAGGAAAAATGTTTTAAATCACAAAAGAACAAGAAGTACATGATTTCGAATTCATCCTTGAAATTAGTTTAATTATTTTGATGTGGTGACAATACTTTTTATTTTCTGAATGAATGCTTGAACAGTGCATATGTCTTTTGAATTTGTTGTTTATGAATGTTAAATTTGTTGGCTCTTGAAAGAATGATGAAAAAGAGAAATGTTATTGATAATCTGAAAAATCATAAAAAAAAATTTGATTCTTGAAGCAAGAAAAAGCAGTGAAAAAAAAACATATTTGGCAAAAAGAAAAAGAAAGAAAAAGAAAAAGCCAATAACCCTTTAAACCAAAAGGCAAGGGTAATAAAAAGGATCCAAGGCTTTGATCATCAGTGGATAGGAGGGCCCACAGGAATAAAATCCTTGCCTAAGCGGCTAAACCAAGCTGTCCCTAACCATGTGCTTATGGCGTGAAGGTGTCAAGTAAAAACATGAGACAGAGCGGTTAAAGTCATGGTCCAAAGGCAAAAGAGTGTGCTTAAGAGCTCTGGACACCTCTAATTGGGTACTTTAGCAAAGCTGAGTCACAATCTGAAAAGGTTCACCCAGTTATGTGTCTGTGGCATTTATGTATCCGGTGGTAATACTGGAAAACAAAATGCTTAGGGTCACGACCAAGACTCATAAAGTAACTGTGTTCAAGAATCAACAATACTAAACTAGGAGAATCAATAACATTATCTAAATTCTAAGTTCCTATAGATGCCAATCATTCTAAACTTCAAGGGATAAAGTGAGATGCCAAAACTGTTCAGAGGCAAAAAGCTACTAGTCTCGCTCATCTAATTGGAGCTAAGTTTCATTGATAATTTGGAGTTTATAGTATATTCTCTTCTTTTTATCCTATTTGATTTTCAGTTGCTTGGGGACAAGCAACAATTTAAGTTTGGTGTTGTGATGAGCGGATAATTTATACGCTTTTTGGCATTGTTTTTAGTATGTTTTTAGTATATTTTAGATAGTTTTTATTATGTTTTTATTAGTTTTTATTCAAAATTTATATTTCTGGACTTCACTATGAGTTTGTGTATTTTTCTGTGATTTCAGGTATTTTCTGGCTGAAATTGGGGGACTTGAGCAAAAATCTGATTCAGAGGCTGAAAAAGGACTGCAGATGCTGTTGGATTCTGACCTCCCTGCACTCGAAGTAGATTTTCTGGAGCTACAGAAGCTCAATTGGCGCGCTCTCAATTGCGTTGAAAGGTAGACATCCTGGGCTTTCCAGCAATATATAATAGTTCATACTTTTCCCGAGATTTAATGGCCCAAACCGGCGTTCCAAGTCAGCATAGAAATTCTGGAGTCAAAATGCCAGAACTGGCATGAAAGCTGTAGTTAAACGCCCAAACTGGCACAAAAGCTGGTGGTTAACTCCAAGAAAGGTCTCTACATGTGAAAGCTTCAATGCTCAGCCCAAGCACACACCAAGTGGGCCCCAGAAGTGGATTTTTACACTAACTATTCTAGCTTACTCATTTTCTGTAACCCTAGGTCACTAGTTTATTATAAAAACTACTTTTAGTGATTCTTCTTGTACCTCATGACACTCTACATGTTTCATATTATATCTTCTACGGCATGAGCCTCTAAACCCCATGGTTGGGGGTATGGAGCTCTACTGTGTTTTGATGAATTAATGCAATTACTACTGTTTTCCATTCAATCACGCTTGCTTCTATTCTAAGATATTCACTCGTACTTCAACTTGATGAATGTGATGATCTGTGACACTCATCATCATTCTCAACTTATGAACGCGTACCTGACAACTACCTCCGTTCTACCTTAGATTGAGTGTTTATCTCTTAGCCACCTGATTCAGATTAGAGTCTTCGTGGTATAAGCTAGAATTATTGGCAGCCATTCTTGAGATCCGAAAAGTTTAAACCTTGTCTGTGGTATTCCGAGTAGGATCTAGGAAGGAATACCTGTGACGAGCTTCAAACTCGCAAGTGTCGGGCGTAGTGACAGACGCAAAAGGATCAATGGATCCTATTCCAGCCTGAGTGAGAACCGACAGATGATTAGCCGTGCGGTGACAGCGCATTTGGACCATTTTCACTGAGAGGACGGATGGTAACCATTGACAACGGTGATCCACCAACATACAGCTTGCCATGGAAGGAGCCTTGCGTGCATGAAGAAGAAGACAGTAGGAAAGCAGAAATTCAGAAGACAAAGCATCTCCAAAACCTCAACCTGTTCTCCATTACTGCATAACAAGTATTTATTTTATGTTCTTTTACTTTTACAATTAAATCTCAGAATTATTGATATCCTGACTAAGAGTTACAAGATAACCATAGCTTGCTTCAAGCCGACAATCTCCGTGGGATCGACCCTTACTCACGTAAGGTATTACTTGGACGACGCAGTGCACTTGCTGGTTAGTTGTGCGGAATTGCAAAAGTGTGATTGTGATTTCGTGCACCAACCTCTGCGTTAGTATTCTGTTTTGTTTGGTTATAAACTTTGAGGTTCTGGTAACGTAGAGTTGTGTTCTGAGTGATGCATTTTGCTTTTAAGTTGCTGTGAGTGCTGTGAAAGTGATTAGAGATTGAGTTTGCGGTTGCTTTTGGTTTCGGGTTGAGAGAAAAGGTTTCGTTGACGCATTTTGGGTTATGGTTTCGATGAGTCGAGGTAGGGGCTGTTTATAAAAACTAATTCATTTTAAATTGGAATTGTTATAAATAGATATGACGTGGTAAATGTATTTCTGGTGATTATGTAAGTCTTGGATTAATCTTGGATGAATATGGTTGTCTGTTGAATTGAAATAATATATAATTGAATTTGGTTTTATTATCAAATTTGAATTTGGACTTAAACCAAGTTTTAGGGGAGATGCTGCTGAAATTTCTATAAAATCCAAGACTTTTTTTGAAATGTGATTTTAAAAATAATGAATTATGCTTTGAATTGAATTATTGATAAATGATTTATGTTGGAATTTATTCTATTAAGAAAATTATTATATTTTGAATGTAATTTATTTAAGAAAAAAATTATGTTTTAAAGTAGATTTAAAGACGAAAATTTGTAAGTTTTGGAATTTGATTTAAGTAAACAGATTTGGAGGAGTTTAGTGGATTTAAAAGAAACTTGAATTTCGAGTAACTAATTTTATTTGACGATGTTTTAGAAAAAGTTGAAATATTCTCTAAAACTTTGATGTAGTAAAACTGAAACAATTTTTGAGCCTTTGGAAACAGGTTTAAGAATGATATTGAGAATTGGTTTTCGATTTAAAAGGATTTGGTTTTGGTTTAAGAAGTTTTGAAATCGGTTCGGAATGATTGGATATATGATTTGGTTTTAGTTTAAATTCTATTTTATTGATTTAAATCAAGAAGCTAAGGTTTTAGAGGTTTTTAATGAATTTAAGAAAATGAGTTAGGTTATTCACCCCTAAAGTCTTGAGACTTTGCTGAGGAATTTTATGGCTAAATCCTGATTTAGAAATGAATGATTTTGAGTTTTTCAAATGAGATTTTGAATTTGGCATGATTTTGAATTGTTTGGAAGTTTTAGAAAGATGTGGAAAGTGGCTCCGTTTTGAAAAGTGATTCTTGGCAAGATGTGAATTGAATACGATTGTTATTTAAAAGTAAATAGGCCAAGAATGATTTTGAAATAAGATATTGAGCCTGATTGATTATGGATATTATCAAGATTGATGAGTTATTGTTTGGTAGGCATAAGGGCCGGGTTCGTCTCGCTTGCACTGAGTTGTAGGCATAAGGGCTGAGTTTGTCCCGCTTATGCTGAGAGATTTGATATTGATGAGATGGTTGATAAGTCGCTTCCGCCTGGTAAGGACGGTTGGTTAATCCCGCTTACGGTGGAGGCAAGGATGGTAGTTTAATCCCGCTTGCGTGTTCCGAGCATGGACGGTGGTTTAATCCCACTTGTTTATGGAACCTACGGATAAGGACGGTTGGTTAATCCCGCTTATTCGAGTCGAGTCTGGCAACATAACCGACGCGTGAGCTCATGGCCAGTAGGACAGGCATGCATCATTTGCATCTATATGACTTTGATTGGGTGTGTTTATTGTATATGTAGTTTGCCTATGTGAATAATTATGCTTAATTGTTAATTTCTCAATTTGATGTAACTGCTGGATTATGCTTGAACTTTCTTCTTGTGTTTGTGACTGAAATTGGTTGAATCAGTGGTGAATTGGCTATGGATTGATTTGTTTGGACCTAGGGCCATGGTTGATTATGAGATAAGCCGAAGGCCGTGTTTGATTTGAGTTTTTGATTTAGAAAAGCATGAAAAACTAAACTAGTTCAGCATAGACTTAATGAACCTATGCTTGGAACAATTTGGTCATTCATGCTGTCCAGAAAAAATTTTTAAAAAGGCTTTTGGATTTTCGAGAAATTAACAGCTTTCCCTTTCAGAAAGGATTTTGGAATTTGAATATTAAATCTTTGGTTTTAAAAAGATGCATAAGGCGGTTATTAATCATTGTACTTTAAGAACAGTCTTATTTTTGTATCTTATTATAGCAATTCTGCGACCCTATAGTGAGAACCCTTTTGAGGACGATGTTCTCACTCCCCTACAGGTTTTTCCCTTTTCAGGATATGGGCGACGAAGCTTCAGAAGAGTTATATTCTTTTTTTGTTTATTCGATATTATTTTGTATTATCTTAGTTATTATTTTTTTTCCTCGCCATTATTTTTAGCAATTTTTGCAAGAGGGATAGGAGTTTTGATATGTGAAGTTTGTATATTGGCATGATGTATATATGTATATATATAGTATTTGAAAGTATTGTAATCTGTATTGTAACGTATGGATGTATGTTTTGAATATTCGGTTTCAGTTTTAAACGTGCTCATATTTTAGTACTAAGTATTTTTAAGAGTCATTGTAATACCCGAGCTATCAGAGTGGCGTATTTGGAAGTGTGACTTTTGATAGTTAGGGTGTTACATGAGTCATGGCCTAGGGAAAGGAGAACCAATGCATGCAAGGGTGGGAACTTGAGGCATGTGCTTCCAATGTGACTCATAATTATCAAAGGAGTGAAATCATGCATGGCTATAGCTAGAGAATTCCTGGAAGATAAGTGCCCATATTAGGGGCAAGTACATGTATGTTGATCAGAGAGCTAGTGGAGAGCTTGCAGAGATTCTCTGAATATCTGAGTAGTCATAAGTGCTGCATATACAAACAAAACTCAAGTGATAATAATTGAGGAAAATAATTATGAAGCAAAAGAAAATAAAATTAAAGATAATAAAGAACATATGCATGCAGTGTAGTTTGTGAAAAGTGAGGTGTGCTTCTTGACAATGTATAAATGAAGGCCACCACACCAAACTTAAGTTTGGATGTAGTGGGAAGACTAGATGATGGATCACAGAGATTATCGTATAATAGGGCTCAAGAAGGAGTTACCCATATAGATTTATGCCCTAACGTACTACTTGACCCTTCTCACATTATACGTGAACGTGAAGGTTGCTTTTTGCTAGTGACTATTAGGGTTGGCGTAGTACGTGAATGTATTCACGTAGTATGTGGTGAGAAATAATGATCTTGGGATTGCGTTGTACGTGAGAAATCTCATGTAGTACTGATACAACACTATTTTATGATATATTTTGGACTGAATTGAGTTGGTTTATGTCAACTAATCTCACACTTATTCATGTAAAATGCATGTTTTTCATTTCCTTCCTAATTTTGTGATATGGTTGAAAACATGTTTCCTAGGCCTTAAAATTGCCAATTTTTAATTCCCTTTTATTACCATTCGATGTTGTGATGTGTTTGTGAGGTGTTTTCAGGTTTACAGGGCATGAATGGCTCAAATGTTGAAGAGGAAGCATGTTAAAGTGGAAGGAACACAAGAAACTAAGGAGCTGAGAAGCGAGGAGCGACGCACACGCATGGCTGACGCGTGCGCATGACTTGGAGCATCTTACAGCGACACGTACGCGTGACAGAGCATTACGTGCTGCACTTAACAGAACTCGCTAGGGGCAATTTCTGGGCTGATTTGGACCCGGTTTCAAGCCCAAAAACACATATTAAAGGCAGGGAGCAAGCTGAGACTGAATACACTTTCACTTTCACTTAGTTTTAGTTTTGAATTCTAGAGAGAGAAACACATACTTTTCTCTAGGGTTTGATGTTCTTAGTTTTGCTTTGAATTAGATCTAGAGAGAGCTGCTAGTACCTTCCGTTGAAGTCAATTTCCTTCTAGTTTGCTTTTCTAATTTCCTTATTACTCTTTTCTATTTGATTATTTTACTTCATGTTTGGATCTTGTCACCCTTCAATTCAATTAATGCATTGAATTATTTTTATGTTTAATTTTATTGCTTGTTTAATCCTTGTTAATTAATTGTCAGTGCAAATTTTATTTTTATTAATTTATTATAATCACCATGTCTTTTAATTACTCCCATTATATGTTATTGAAAATGGCATTCATGTTAATGGAGTAGAGCTCCCAACTTGGCATAGGAGTTGATTAATTGGAAACCCTTAAGTTGTAATACTCTAGTGTAATCTGTAATTGGAAATTGCTAGCTACCTCAATTTTCACCAAATCTAATCCTTCCCCCCTGAAGTGACTAGGACTTGTGACCTAGAGTTAGTGATACCCGCTTAACTTTCCTACAACTACGAGAGGATAACTGAGTGGAAGTAATAAACCTTTACTATTACACTTGGAAAAGACAACAAGGATAGAAACTCCAATTATCTCTCCTAACCAAGGTTTTTAATTTCAAATACGTAACACCTCTTGCTATTATTTGTTGATTTAATTCCTAGTCAATTAATTTTCCGTTCTCCAATTCTAAAATTACTCAGAAAAATCCTGATCAATAATTTGCATCATTGTGTCAACTCTTTGGGAAACAACCCGGAATTCTACTCCCGATTATTTATTTTTAATTGTGACACACTTTTAAATTGATAGTAGAATTTTCGTCAGTTAAGACTGTACTTGCAACGCTGTTTTTATAAGAATTTCTTAACCGGCATTTTTCCTCCCATCAAGTACATAGAATGCTACCCACGCGTACGCATGCCTCATGTGTACGTGTTACATCCGAATTTTCACCATTACGCGTATGCATGCAGTACGCAGACGCGACACCCTTGCTTTGCGTAGTACGTGGAAATTTTCACATTGTACGCTGATGAAAGAATTTCCTCCTGGAAGCAATTAAATTAACCACGTTATACGTGGTACCTTCACATACAACGTGAGAGTTTCCCCTACGCCATACCACGTACAATGTGAAAGTTTCCCTTACACCAAAATTAAGGTGCAATAATATTTTTTCTTCAATCTTCTTGCACCTTACCTCCTGTAATTGTTCATGCATGTCATAACACAATTTAATGATTAAAAATATGTAAAGAAATAAATAAATTTAAAGGATACTAAGTATTGGGTTACCTCCGAACAAGCACTTCTTTAATGTCACTAGCTTGATGGTTCACCTCCCTAGGTGAGGAGTTGTGTGGTCCTTTGGCGATCTATATCACCTCTAAGATAATGCTTGGTTGCTGGCCATTGACAGTGAAAGTTCTCCCTGAATTGCTTTCCATAATCTCTACATGACCATAGGGAGAGACTTTGTTAATTGTAAAGGGACCAGACCATCTAGACTTGAGCTTTCTTGGAAACAGCTTAGAGTTGTATAGGAGCACCTGCTGTCCAGGTTCAAAAATTCTTGAAGCAATCCTCTTGTCTTGCCAAAGCTTGGTTTTCTCCTTATAGAACCTTGAATTCACATACGCCGCCATCCGAAACTCTTCAACTTCATTGATTTGGAGGAGTCGTTTCTCTCCAGTGGCCTTTGCATCAAAATTCAGAAATTTTGTTGCCCAATAAGCTCTGTGCTCTAGCTCTACCGGCAGGTGACAGGCCTTGCCATAGACAAGCTGATAAGGCAACATCCCGATCGGAGTCTTGAAGCCTGTGCGGTAGGCCCAGAAGGCATCATCAATCTTCTTAACCCAATCCTTCCTTGAGGCACCCACAGTCTTTTCTAGAATTCTCTTAAGCTCTCTAATCGAGACCTCCACTTGACTAATGATTTGAGGGTGGTAAGGAGTAACTACCTTATGCTTGACACCATACCTCAGAAGAAGTGCATCTAACTATTTATTGCAAAAATGGCTACCGCCATCACTGATCAAGGTTCGGGGAACACCAAACCTACTAAAGATGTACTTCTTAAGGAAACTCATCACCACCTTGGCATCATTGGAAGCTAGACGTGCAGCCTCCACCCATTTAGAGACATAATCAACAGGAACCAAGATGTAGTTGTTAGAGTAAGAACAAGGGAACGGTCCTATGAAGTGTATGTCCCAAACATCAAATAATTCAATTTTCAAAATAGGGTGTAGAGGTATCTCATTCTTCTTAGATAAGGCTTCGACTCTCTGGCAGGGATCACAGTGCTTCACAAACTCCCTTGTATCTTTGAAGAATGTGGGCCAGTAAAATCCACATTGCAGGACTTTGGTTGCTGTCCTTTCTCCACCAAAATGTCCTCCATATTCAGAACCGTGGCAGTGCTGGAGAATTTGTGAAGTCTCATCTTCTGAAACACACCTTCGAATGATGCCGTTTGAACACCTCTTGAACAAATATGAATCATCCCATAGGAAATATCGAGCATCATGCTATAACTTCTTGATTTGTTGATTAGAGAAGTCCTTTGGGATTATCCGTCCAACCATATAATTGGCCATGTCAACAAACTGGGGTGCCTTGTGAATTAAGTATAAATGCTCATCTGGGAATGCTTCTTGATGTGGAGGTAGAGCTTCCTGTGTCTTCTCAGATTCAATCCGAGATAAATGATTAGCCACTTGATTCTCGGATCCTTTCCTGTCTCTGATTTCAATATCAAATTCTTGTAGGAGGAGCATCCGCCTAATCAATCTTGGTATAGAATCCTATTTAGTCAAAGGGTACTTAAGAGCAAAGTGATCAGTGTAAACAATAACTTTAGAACCGACTAAATAAGATCTAAACTTATCAAAAGCAAAGACAACAACAAGTAATTCTTTCTCAGTAGTAGTATAATTTCTTTGAGCATTGTTTAACACCCTACTAGCATAATATATCACATGTATCACCTTAACTTGTCTTTGCCCCAAAACAGCCCCAATTACAGCATCACTTGCATCACACGTTAATTCAAAAAGTGATGTCCAATCAGGAGGGGAAAAAATGGGTGCAGAGACAAGCTTGGCCTTAAGAATTTCAAAGGCCTACAGGCATTCCTTATCAAAATTAAATGGGATACCAGCAACTAGAAGATTACTTAGTGGTTTTGCTATTTTAGAAAAATCATTAATAAATCTTCTGTAGAAGCCTGCATGACCCAAGAAACTCCTTATGCCCTTTACGTTTACAAAGGGTGAGAGCTTCTCAATAACCTCTATCTTGACTTTGTCAACCTCTATGCCTTTGCTTGAGATGCGGTGCCCAAGAACTATAACTTTTGTAACCATAAAATGACACTTTTTCCAATTTAAAACCAGGTTAGTGTATTGGCACCTTCTCAAGACTAAGGCTAGGTGTTGCAAGCACTCTTCAAAGGGGTTATCAAAAATAGAGAAATCATCCATGTAAACGTCAATAAATTTTTCAATCATATTGGAAAATATGGAAAGCATGCACCTTTAGAAAGTAGCAGGAGCATTACACAAATCAAAAGGAATACAGTGGTATGCAAAAACTCCAAAGGGGCATGTGAAAATTGTCTTCTCTTGGTCCTGAGGGTCCACAACTATTTGGTTGTAGCCAGAATATCTATCCAAAAAGCAGTAATAAGCATGTCTGGCCAGTCTCTCTAGCATCTAATCAATAAATGAAAGGGGGAGGTGATCCTTCCTTATGACTGTGTTGAGTTGCCTATAAGTAATGCACATTCTCCATCTGGTCACTGTCCGTGTAGGAATGAGCTCATTCTTGTCATTGGCTATCACAGTCACACCTCCTTTCTTTGGAACAACCAGAACCAAACTTACCCAAGGGCTATCAGAAATCGGGTAAATAATTCCAACTTCCCACAGTTTCATTACTTCCTTTTCAACTACTTCCTTCATTGTGGGATTGAGTTGCCTCTGTGCTTGCACCACTAGTTTAGCATCTTCTTCAAGTAAATTTTGTGCATGCACATTGCAGGGCTTATCCCCTTCAGGTCACCCATAGTCCATCCAATTGCAATTTTATGGTTCTTCAGCACCTTGATCAGAGCCTCTTCCTCACTATTGGTTAATGCAGAACTAATAATGTCTGGATATGTTTCAACTTCTCCAAGGAACACATATTTCAAGGATGGGGGCAGAGGCTTCAATTCAGGTTTATGGGGTCCTTCATCCTTAGGAGGAATGTAAACTGCTTCCTTGGGTGATGTTGCCACTTCAATTTCTTCAGTCTCAGATTGCACAGAGGCTTCAAATACTTCATTAAGCTTTTCATCCTCCAACACTTCTTGTATCAATGGATCAATAATATCAATTTTTATACAATCTGCAGAATCATTCGAGTGTTACAGAGCTTTAAAAATATTGAGACAATCTATTCATCATTCACTCTCAATGTCAATTTGCCCTTCTAAACATCAATTAAAGCCCTCCCTATAGCTTGATGAGAAGACTTTTGACGGTTTAGAATTTCACAAATGAAGTCTCGTTGTAAAGTATAGTTTCCAAACCAATCAATAATTCTTTCATACAAAAGATTGTTTGTCACTAGTACAAACCCCTAAATTTATAAACCGAAGTATTGAACCCCGGGTCGTTCTCCCTAGGAATTGCAACAAAGTGTTCTTGTTATTGGTTATGAGGTATTTTTTGGGGTTTTGGATAAGAGACATGAAAAGTCAATGGCAGGGAAATAAACTAACAACTAAAAAGGCCTTGGCAAGGGTTGGTGGTCAAGGATCTCTATCCTAATCACTAACCACAACATGAGAATTGGCAAGGATCAATCCTATTAAGTCATCCTCTAACTAATAAAAGAAAGTCAAATGAGCTATGTCAATCCATGTCCATAAGTCCTAGTTCTACACCAAATCAATTAGTGAGATCTAGCGTTAATGGCTCCCAATCGTCAATCACTTGGACATTAGTAACTCAAGAGTTACTAAGTTACCTTCCCAAGCCAAGAGCATAAAATTCTACTCTAAAATCCAACCAAGCATTTTATCAAACACTTGGAAGGCATAAAAGGAAAGTAAAATGAACTAAGCAATTCAACAATAAAAGAAACATGAATCATAAATTGCATTGAAATGAAAATAGGAGAAACAAAAAGTGCATCAACATAAAAGTAGAGAATTGCATGAATTAAATGCAAAACTAGAAAGAGGAAAGGTGGAAGAAGAAGAATTCCATAAGGAAAGGTAAATCAAAGCATGAATTAAACCTAGATATAAGAAATTCTAAGCTAGATCTAACCTACTCCTAATCCTAGAGAGAAGAGAGAGCTTCTCTCTCTAAAACTAACTTTCCCTCCCAAAAATTAAACTAAACTAAACTAATATGTAAAAATATGTTGATTCCTCTTCATTCCTTGGGTTAAATAGCATTAGAAGTGAGTTGGATTTGGGCCTGGGAAGCCCAGAATTCGCCCCCAGCGGATTCACTTTAAGTGGGTCATGTGCGGACATCAGCGCGTACGCGTATAGTGCGTGTGCGGGCCGATTGGCAATTTTCCATCCACGCGTACGTATCATGTGCGCGTACGCGTCGCCTTGCGACATCACAATCCGCGCGTAGGTGGCTAGTGCGCGTGCGCGTCGTTGATCTTATCCCAAATCCTTGCTTTTCCATGATTTTTCCACTTTGCATGCTTTTCTCTTCACTCCTTTGATTCATTCCTAGAGCTTTTCAATCTGAAATCACTTAACAAACAAATCACGTCATCTAGTGGAATCAAAGGTGAATTAGATTTAGCTAGTTAAAGACCTAGAAAGCATGTTTTCACACTTAAGCACAAATTAGGAGACAATCATGAAACCATGCTATTTCATTGAATAAATGTGGGTAAAAGGTGATAAAATCTCCTGAATCAAGCACAAGATAAACCCTAAATATGGGGTTTATCATAGCTAAGAATGGCCTCCTCAGTATAATGGAGGCATTGACTTCCCCTTCGATATCTAATATGACAAAGTCCGCAGGGAAGATAAATATCCCCACCTTCACCAGTAAGTTCTCAACAACACCTAAAGGAACTTTAAGAGAACTGTTAGCAAGTTATAAAGAAATTCTGGTAGATTTTACCTTTTCAATCTAAAGCTTCTGCATCAAGGATAATGGCATGAGATTGATGCTTGCTCCAAGGTCACATAAAGCTCTCTCAATAGTGACTTCACCAATGGTACAGGGAATAACAAAACTGCCTGGATCCTTTAATTTCTCAGGGAGATTTTACTGGATTCTGGCATTGCATTCTTTTGTAAGAACTATCATTTCATTCTCATTCCAATTCCTCTTCTTGGAAATTAGCTCCTTCATAAATTTTGCATATAGTGGCATTTATTCAATAGCTTCCGCAAAGGGAATATTAATCTGGAGTTTCTTAAAAACCTCCAGAAATTTGGAAAACTGATGGTCCTTAGTCTATTTTAATAATCTTTGAGGATATGGGATCTGTGGCTTGTATTTAGGCACTTGGCTCTTATCTTTAGGTGTGCTCCTAGAAGTTTGAATTTGTGGTGGCTGGGGGAAGACATTCACACTGGCATCAGAGGCAATTTCTTCCTCTGGAGATTCTTTTCTGTTCTCAGCAACAGGAACTTCATTCTCTGTCTTTCCTACTACTCTTCCACTTCTTAAGCTAATGGCCTTGCACTCCTTCTTTGGGTTAAACATTGTGTCATTGGGGAGAACATTGGTGGATTTCTCTGTTCTTTGAGCAAGTTGGCCCATTTGTATCTCCAAATTTCTCATTGAGGTTTCTTGGTTCTTGAAACTAAGGCTTGTTCTTTCCATGAATTTTTCTAGGGCTAACTCAAGGTTGGATAGTCTCTGGGAGTCTTGTGGGGTGGAATACATAGGGTATGATGGTTGGTGGTTTATAGAATGGTTATTTGGGTTTTGGTGGTTATTGTTGAAGGCATTCTGCTGGTTGTTGTTAAAGGTGCTCTGTTGGGAATTGAAGTGAGTGGACTGAGAGCTGTTATTGAATTGATTAGACCTTTGGTTTTAGTTTTTCCACCCGATGTTTGGGTGGTTTCTCCATCCTGGGTTGTAGGTCATAGAGAAGAGGTCATTATGGGGTGGTCTTTGAGGATTTTCCATGTAATTCACTTGCTCCAGTGAGGCTTGTTCGTACTCTATCCCTTCACCTTGAGAAAATCTATTACTAATACCATAAGAGTTTTCTTGAGAGCTTACTGCCGAAACTTGCATTCCTCCTAGGTGTTGAGTAAATGCATTGATTTGTTGGGAAGTTGCATTGATCTGTTGGGACATAACTTTATTATGAGCCAAAATGGTGTCCAAAACATCTAGCTCCATGACTCCTTTCCTTTCTTCTTTCAGAAGAGTAAAAATATTGATTGTTGGCTACTATTTCAATCAATTCTTGTGCTTTTTCAATGATTTTCTTCATATATAAAGATCTTCCAGCTGAAGTGTCTAGTGCCATTTGTGAGGTGGGGGTGATCCATCATAAAATATTTGAAGCTGGACCCAATCAGCAAACATATTACCAGGGGATTTTCTGAACATCTCCTTAAACTGTTCCCAAGCTTCATATAGTGATTCTCCTTCTTACTATCTGAAGGTCTGAAAATTGGTTCTGAGCTAAGTCAATCTCTGAGGTGGAAAGAAGGACACAACTCAATCATCTTGGGGAGGCCCTTTCTAGCCACAGCAAGGGCTATAATTGATGTAGAGAAAGGAGAAATGACACTCAGAGTGCATGATGAGAAGATGATCATCAATGTCTTTAAAGCCATGAAATACCCCCTTGAGGAAAAAAAGCATATGAGAGTGGAAATGGTGGAAGAAGTAGAGAGGGGGTTGCTTGAAGCCAACAACCAGGAAGAACTGATAAACCCCAATTTTGTGGTTTATATTGTGTAGAATTTAGGGATTTTTATCAATATTTCTCACACTTATTTACAAGAAATGCATGGTTTTGTGTTCCCTTCCTAATATTGCTACATGATGAAAAACATGCTTATTTTGCCTTAGAATTGCTATATTTTGATCCTCTTTTATTGCCATTCGATGCTGTGATGTATTTGTTGAGTGATTTCAGGATTTATAGGGCAAGAATGGCTTAGAAGAGAGAAGGAAAGCATGCACAAGAGGAAGGAACATGAAGACTTGGATTTTGGGAACTTCAGTATGGACGCGCACGCGCACTTCACGCGCACGCGTGGATGTGGATAGCTGGAAGCGGCGTGCAAGGATGGACTCATCTGTGCGAATCAGAGAAATCCCACCGATGCGTGCGCGCACATGGCGCGCACGCGTGGATCACAAAAAAAATCGGCGCGCACGCATGCATGGCGCGCACGCACGCATGGCGCGCACGCGTGGAAGGCTACACGTGACCTCATTAAAGGAAATCGTGCCTAGCGATTTCTGAGACTCATCAGTCCCATATTCAAGCTAGTTCTGCATGGAAAAGACCCAAGGATGCTAGAGGGAAAGGGGAGATCAATCATTTTGACACTTAGACACAATTTTTAGCTAGTTTTGGTTCTTTGTTCTTCTAGAGAGAGAAATCCTTGTTCCTCTCTAGATCTAGCTTTAATTTGATCTTCCCTTGTTGAATTTTGAATTGGATCTTATTAATTACTAGTTTTAATTGTTTAATTTGAATTCTCTAGTATAATTTTGCTTAGATCTTGTGTGAGTTTTATGTTTCCTTGTTGTTTATCATTTTATACCCATTCATGAATCTTGTGGATCTTGATTTGTTATTGTTGCATTGATGATTTCCATGATTAATTGTGTTGTTTGAGTGATTGTATGTTGATAATTGTTAGTGGGTATTTGTTAGTTCCAATTTAATTGCAATTTGAATATGTCTTTTGTTAATGCTTACCATGTGTTTGATGAAATGTTTCCTTTGATTATGGAGTAGATTTCTTTACTCTTGGCATAAGCTAAGGGAATTGAATGACCTTGAGTCATTGGGTCTCATTGAATTGATGATTTGAGAACCCTAGGTGATCAATTTGATACCCATTGACACTAACCCACTACTAATCTAATTAGTAGATAGGTTGGGACTTATGGGTTGATGTGATCAAACCTATTTAACGTACTTCAAGCCAAGGAGTAGACAATACGTATTTAAGGCTTTTAAGAAGTAGACTTAGTAGGTTGGTACCTCATAATTGTCAATGTTTGATAAGGAGACAAGGATGGCGATCTCAATTCCCATGCTTAGCCAAGAGTTGCTTTTATCATTCTTATTGGAAAACCCAAAAATCTTGATTGCTTTGTCTTAGTTATAGTTACTTGTTTAGTTTAGAATAGATTTACATTGAATGTTACTTCATTGGTTTGGAATTACTTCCATCTTGCTTTAGTAAATTGAATTAGTTTCTTGCATTTCAAGTTTACTTGCTTGTTAAGATTCCTAGTTTAATTTCTTGCTCATGATTTGCAACCGCAGATTTCTAACTAATGTTGAAGCACATGTTTGCTCATTCCTTGTGAGATGACCCGAGGTTTGAATACTTTGGTTATTTTTATTGGGGTTAAACTTGTGACAACCAAAATCCCTTTCTAAATTTGATACTCGAGGATTGTTGTTGGGTAGAGCTATACTTGCAATGGGATTTTATTGAGAAATTCTATACCGACATAGTCCACGGGGCCATCAGGAACAAGAAGTGGAAATAGAAGTGGAACAAGATTTCATAGAGGATGAAGTGGTAGAAATCTCCTCTGAAGGCAAGGCAGAAGAGAAGTGATGAGCGGATAATTTATACCCTTTTTGGCATTATTTTTAGGTAGTTTTTAGTATATTTTAGTTACTTTTTATTATATTTTTATTAGTTTCTATGCAAAAATCACATTTCTGGACTTTACTATGAGTTTGTATGTTTTTCTATAATTTCAGGTATTTTCTGGCAGAAATTTAGGGACCTGAGCAAAAATCTGATTCAGAGAATCTGTTGGACTCTAACCATCCTGCACTCGAAATAAATTTTTTGGAGCTACAGGAGCCCAATTGGCATTGGAAATTAGACATCTTGGGCTTTCCAACAATATATAATAGTCCATACTTTGCCCGAGATTTGATGGCCTAAACTGGCGTTAAACACCAGCCAGAGACCCCTTTTTTGGCGTAAAACGCCAGAACTGGCACACTTCTTGCTGTTAAACGCCCATTTTGGCACCTAGGGTGGCGTTTAAGTCCAACTTGAGGCATATGCACGTGAAAGCTTGAAATCTCAGCCCAAACACTCACCAAGTGGGTTCCGGGAGTGGATTTCTGCACTATCTACACTTAGTTACTCATTTTCTGTAAACCTAAGTTACTAGTTTAGTATAAAAACTAATTTTAGAGATTCATTTGGTAACTCATGACATTTTACATTTCATATTGTATCTTCTACAGCATGAGTCTCTAAACCCCATAGGTGGGGGTGAGGAGCTCTACTGTGTTTCAATGGATTAATGCAATTACTACTGTTTCCTATTCAATCACGCTTGATTCTATTCTAAGATACTCACTAGTACTTCAATATAGGAAATATGATGATCCATGACACTCATAATTATTCCCAAATCTATGAACGCGTGCCTGACAACTACTCCCATTCTATCTGAGCTCAACATAGTCATTGGGCGACAGCTTGAGTGCGTATCTCTTGGGTCTCTGATCTACGGACCGAGTCCGTGAGATTAGAACCTTCGTGGTATAGGCTAGAACCAATTGGCAGCATTCCTGGGATCCAGAATGTCTAAACCTTATCTGTGGTATTCCGAGTAGGATCTGGGAAGGGATGACTATGACGAGCTTCAAACTCGCGAATGTTGGGTACAGTGACAATGTGCAAAAGGATAGAGAGATCCTATTCCGACGCTAGTGAGAACCGACAGATGATTAGCCGTGCAGACATCGTACCTGGTATTTTTCATCTGAGAGTATCATACAGCTTGCCATTGAAGGAAGCCATTCGTGTTTGGAGAAGAAGGCAGTAGGAAAGCAGAGATTCAGACGACAGAGCATCTCCGGAACCTCAACCTGTTCCTCACTACTGAATCACAAGTACCATTTATTTCATGTTATTTACTTTTCATAAACAAAATCATTTTTATCATTAATCTCCTGACTAAGATTTACAAGATTACCATAGCTTGCTTCAAGCCGACAATCTCCGTGGGATCGACCCTTACTCACGTAAGGTATTACTTGGACGACCCAGTGCACTTGCTGGTTAGTTGTGCGGAGTTGTGAAAAGTGTGATCACAATTTCGTGCACCAAGTTTTTGGCGCCGTTGCCGGGGATTGTTCGAGTTTGGACAACTAACAGTTTATTTTGTTGCTTAGATTAGGAAAAATTTATCTTTTTGGTTTAGAGTAACTAAATTTGCGTCTTTTATTTTCTTTTCAAAAATCTTATTTTTCTTTATTAATCTTTAATTTTCCTTTGAGTTTTCTGTTTGAGTTTAGTTTCATGCTTTAAGTTTGGTATCAATTGCATGTTTTAATTTTTCTTTAATTTTTGAAAATATATGCATTGTGTTATTCATTGATCTTCAAGCTGTTCTTGTTTATTTTACTTGTTTGATCTTTAGTTTTTCTTGTTTTGTGTCTTTCCTTGTTTTTCTTGTGCATTTTTGAATTGTTAGTGTCCAAAGTATAAAAATTTCTAAGTTTGGTGTCCTTTGTGTTTCTATTTTTGTAAAAATTTCCAAAATTGTTCTTGGTGTTCATCTTGATCTTCAAAGTGTTCTTGGTGTTCATCTTGACATTCGAAATTTTCTTGTTTGTTTTCTTTGTTTTGATCTGAAAATTCTAAGTTTGGTGTCACTTTGTTGTTTTTCTCTTTCCTCATTAAATTTAAAAAAATATCTTTTCCTTTATTTACTCATCAATTTCGAATTCCGTGGGTTGACTTAGTGAAAGTTTTTAAAATTTGGTAGTTTCTTGTTAGTCAAGTTAAAATTTCAATTTTTAAAATAATTATCTTTTTAAATCTTTTTCAAAACAAATTCTTTTTCAATTTTCTTTTTTATATTTTTTCAAAAATCTTTTATAGAATTTTTCAAAATCTTTTTCTTTTTTTTTTATATATAATTTTCGAATTACTTGCCCTATTTTATTATTTTGATTGAAAAATTTTAAGTTTGGTATTTTCTTGTTAAGAAAGTTTAGGTCTTAAAATTTTAAAATCATATCTTTTTCAAATCTTTTATTTTATTTATTTATTTTCTTACAAGTATCTTTAATTTTAAGGAATATCTTTTTCAAAACTTCCTAACCACTTTCTCTCTCTTCATTTTTCAAAAATCATATCCAAAATTTTTCAATTCTTTTTAATTAATTAATCATTTTAGTATTCAAATTTCTTTTATTTCTTTTTCTTTTAGTTTTCGAAACATATATTCTATTTTCTAATTATTTTATTTTATTTTCTTTTGAATTCGGTTTATCCTTAATTAAATAAAATAAAAACAAAAATATTTTATTTTATCTTGTATTTTATTTACAACCCACATCTTCTCCCTTTCTCCATTATGGACTCAAGTGGAAATGAACAGTCCAGAAGGACTCTGGGGTCATATGCTAACCCCACTAATGCTTTCTATGGAAGTAGTATCTGTATACCCCCCATCAGGGCTAGCAGATTTGAGCTAAACCCTCAGCTCATTATCATGGTGCAGCAAAATTACCAGTATTCCGGTCTTCTACAGGAAGAACCTACTAAGTTTTTCGCACAATTCTTACAAATTGCTGACACAGTACGTGATAAGGAAGTAGATCAGGATGTCTACAGATTATTACTGTTTCCATTTGCTGTAAAAGATCAAGCTAAGAGGTGGTTAAATAACCAACCCACAGTAAGCATAAGAACATGGAAACAATTATTAGACAAATTCTTGAATCAATATTTTCCTCGAAAAAGGATGACACAGCTAAGCTAGACATCCGAGGCTTTAAACAAGAAGATAATGAATCTCTTTATAATGCCTGGGAGAGGTACAGAGAGATGATAAGGAAATACCCATCTGAAATATTTTCAGAATGGGTGCAGTTAGACATCTTTTACTATGGGCTTACAGAAAAGGCCCAGATATCTTTAGACCACTCAGCTGGTGGATCTATACATATGAGGAAGACAATTGAAGAGGCTCAAGAGCTCATTGATACAGTTGCTAGAAATCAGCATCTGTACTTAAGTAGTGAGTCCTCCATGACAGAAGAGGCTAAAGCACTATCCACTGAACTTAGTCCTCCAGAACAAGTTGTTGAACTCAATCAGCAATTGCTTATTATAACAAAACAGTTAGCAGAATTTAAAGAGATGCTACAAGACACTAAAAATGGCAACAAGAATATGGAAGCACAATTGAACCAGACAAGACAGCAACTATCTAAACAGATAACAGAAGAGTGTAAGCTGTTCAGTTAAAGAGTGGGAAGACATTGAATGTCTCAACTCAAGGCAGCAGAAAGCCAAGAAAGGAACAACTGACAGAGGATGACCAAGCCACTGCCCAAAATCCCTCTGAGGACGGTAAGAGCCCAGAGAGGAATGATTCTGGCGTTCAAACGCCAGAAAAAGGGGGAAATTGGCGTTAAATGCCCAACAGATGGCCAGTTCTGGCGTCCAAACGCCAGAAAAGGGTGAAAATCTGGCGTTAAACGCCCAAAAATCACCCAATTCTGGCATTCAAACGCCAATAAGGGATCAGACATCTGCAAGTGCTGAGAACAACCCCCTTAAGCAGGCTTTTCCAACCACCTCTGTAGGAAATAAACCTGCAGCAACAAAGGTTGAAGAATATAAAGCCAAGATGCCTTATCCTCAGAAACTCCGCCAAGAGGAATATGATAAACAATTTTCTTACTTTGCAGACTACCTCAAGACTCTTGAAATAAAGATTCCGTTTGCAGAGGCACTTGAGCAAATACCCTCTTATGCTAAGTTCATGAAAGAGATCTTAAGTCATAAGAAGGATTGGAGAGAAACTGAAAAGTTTTCCTCATTGAGGAATGCAGTGCAGTCATTCTTAAAAGCTTACCAGAGAAGCTTAAAGATCCCAGAAGCTTTATGATACCAAGCACATTAGAGGATGCTTGTACCAAGACAGCTCTATGTGATCTTGGGGCAAGTATCAACCTAATACCTGCATCCACTATCTAAAAGCTTGGTTTGACTGATGAAGTTAAACCAACCCGAATATGTCTCCAACTTGCTGATGGCTCCATTAAGGTTCCATCAGGCGTAATTGAGGACATAATTGTCAAGGTTGGGCCATTTGCCTTTCCCACTAACTTTGTAGTGCTGGAAATGGAGAAACATAAGAGTGCAACTCTCATTCTAGGAAGACTTTTCCTAGCAACTAGCCGAACCCTCATTGACGTCCAAAAAGGGGAGATAACCCTGAGAGTCAATGAGGATGAGTTTAAGTTGAATGCTGTCAAAGCTATGCAGCATCCAGACACATCAAAAGACTGCATAAGGGCTGATATTATTGACTCCCTGTTGGAAGAGGTCAATATGACTGAGAGTCTCGAATCAGAGGTAGAGGACATTTTTAAAGATGTTTAGCCTGATCTAGAGGAACCAGAGAAAATAGAAGAACCTCTGAAAACTCCTCAGGAAGAGGAAAAGCCTCATAAACCCGAGCTCAAACCACTACCACCATCCCTGAAATATGCATTTTTGGGAGAAGATGACACTTTTCCAGTAATCATAAGCTCTGCTTTAGAGCCACAGGAAGAGAAGGCACTAATTCAGGTGCTAAGGACACACAAGACAGCTCTTGGGTGGTCCATAAGTGATCTTAAGGGCATTAGCCCAGCTAGATGCATGTACAAGATCCTATTGGAGGATGATGCTAAGCCAGTGGTTCAACCACAGAGGCGGCTGAATCCAGCCATGAAGGAGGTGGTGCAGAAAGAGGTCACTAAGCTACTAGAAGCTAGGATTATTTATCCTATTTCTGATAGCCCCTGGGTGAGCCCTGTCCAAGTTGTCCCCAAGAAAGGAGGCATGACAGTGATTTATAATGAAAAGAATGAACTGGTTCCTACAAGAACAGTTACAGGGTGGCGTATGTGTATTGACTATAGAAGACTCAATACAGCCACCAGAAAGGATTATTTTCCTTTACCATTCATAGACCAGATGCTAGAGAGACTAGCAGGTCATGAATACTACTACTATTTGGATGGCTATTCAGGTTACAACTAAATTGCAGTAGATCTTCAGGACCAAGAGAAAACAGCATTCACATGTCCATCTGGAGTATTTGCTTACAGAAGGATGCCATTTGGTCTGTGTAATGAACCTGCAACCTTTTAGAGGTCCATGCTCTCTATTTTCTCTGATATGTTAGAGAAATTTCTGGAAGTCTTCATGGATGACTTCTCAGTATTTGGAGACTCATTCAGCTCCTGTCTTGATCATCTAGCACTTGTTCTAAAAAGGTGCCAAGAGACTAACCTGGTTTTAAACTGGGAGAAATGTCACTTTATGGTGACTGAAGGAATTGTCCTTGGGCACAAAATTTCAAACAAGGGAATAGAGGTGGATCAAGCTAAGGTAGAGGTAATTGAAAAATTACCACCACCTGCCAATGTTAAGGCAATCAGAAGCTTTCTAGGGCATGCAGGATTCTATAGGAGGTTTATAAAGGATTTTTCAAAAATTGCAAAACCCTCTGAGCAATCTGCTAGCTACTGACATGCCATTTATCTTTGACACAGAGTGTCTGCAGGCGTTTGAGACTCTGAAAGCCAAGCTGGTCACAGCACCAGTCATTTCTGCACCAGACTGGGCATTACCATTCGAACTAATGTATGATGCCAGTGACAATGCCATTGGTGCAGTATTGGGACAGAGGCATAACAAGCTTCTGCACGTCATTTACTATGCCAGCCATGTTTTGAATGACGCACAGAAGAATTACACAACCACATAAAAGGAGTTGCTTGCAGTGGTTTATGCCATTGACAAGTTCAGATCTTATTTAGTGGGATCAAAAGTGATTGTGTACACTGACCATGCTTCTCTAAAATATCTCCTCACAAAGCAAGATTCAAAACCCAGGCTCATAAGATGGGTGTTGCTTCTGCAAGAGTTTGATATAGAAATAAGAGACAGAAAAGGGACAGAGAACCAAGTAGCTGATCACCTGTCCCGAATAGAACCAGTAGCAGGAGCGTCCCTCCCTCCTACTGAGATCTCTGAAACCTTCCCAGATGAGCAACTCATTGCCATGCAGGAAGTACCATGGTTTAAAGACATTGCAAACTATAAAGCTATGAGATTCATACCCAGAGAGTACAGTAAGCAGCAAACAAAAAAATTGATTTCTTATGCAAAGTACTACTTGTGGGATGAACCATATCTCTTTAAGAGGTGCGCGGATGGAGTAATCCGTAGATGTGTCCCTAGAGAAGAGGCACAGAAGATCCTATGGCATTGCCATGGATCACAATATGGAGGACATTTCGGAGGTGAGCGAACAGCCACAAAGGTTCTCCAATGCGGGTTCTACTGGCCTACTCTCTATAGAGACTCCCGAGAGTTTGTACGTAACTGTGACAGTTGCCAGAGAGCTGGTACTTATATTCTGGTGGCAGTAGACTATGTATCTAAATGGGTAGAGGCAATTGCAACACCCATTAATGATACTAAGACAGTGATAAAGTTCCTCCAGAAGTATATCTTCAGCAGGTTTGGTGTCCCTAGGATACTGATCAGTGATAGAGGCACTCATTTCTGCAATAAACAACTTGACTTTACTATGGTCCGATATGGAATTAACCATAAAGTTGCAACTCCATATCATCTACAGACAAATGGGCAGGCTAAAGTCTCAAATAGAGAACTAAAACGAATCCTGGAATGGACTGTAAGTACCCATAGAAGGAATTGGGCAAGAAGCCTGGATAATGCTCTGTGGGCATACGTGACAGCATTCAAGACTCCTATAGGGACGTCTCTGGTGCACGAAATTGTGATCATCAATGGTGCCAACAACTTAGTACGCACAATTGTAATCTCAACTCTTTGTCACAACTCTGCACAACTAACCAGCAAGTGCACTGGGTCATCCAAGTAATAAACTTTACGTGAGGAAGGGTCGATCCCACGGAGATTGTCGGCTTGAAGTAATCTATGGTCATCTTGTAAATCTCAGTCAGGCAGATTCAAATGATTATGGAGAATTGATAATTAAAAGATGAATAAAACATAAAATAGGATAGAGATACTTATGTAATTCATTGGTGAGAATTTCAGATAAGCGTATGAAGATGCTTTGTTCCTTCTAAATCTTTACTTACCTATTGCCTTCTTCCAATCATTCATACTTCTTTCCATGGCAAGCTTATGTTGAGTTTCACCGTTGTCAATGGCTACCTCCCATCCTCTCAGTGAAAATGGTCCAAATGCGCTGTCACCGCACGGCTAATCAGCTGTTGGTTCTCGATCATGTTGGAATAGGATCCATTGATCCTTTTGCGTCTGTCACTACGCCCAACACTCGCGAGTTTGAAGCTCATCACAGTCATCCCTTACCAGATCCTACTCGGAATACCACAGACAAGGTTTAGACTTTCCGAATCTCAAGAATGCTGCCAATTGATTTTAGCCTATACCACAAAGACTTTGATCTCATGGAATGGAAGGCTCGGTTGTCAGGCGAGGCAACCATGCGTCATGAATCAGAAGGCTAAGAGATACGCACTCAATCGAAGGTAGAACGGAGGTGGTTTTCAGGCACACTTTCATAGGTGAGAATGATGATGAGTGTCACGGATCATCACATTCGTCAGGTTGAAGAACGAGTGTATATCTTAGAGGAGAAATAGGCTTGAGTTGAATAGAAAAACAATAGTACTTTGCGTTAATTCATGAGGAACAACAGAGCTCCACACCTTAATCTATGGTGTATAAAAACTTCACCGTTGAAAATACAAAAGTAATGAAGGTTCAGGCATGGCCGAATGGCCAGCCCCCATAAAGGTCAAAGATAGCATAAGACTAATCAAAGATTGAAAATACAATAGCAAAAGGTCCTATTTATAGAGAACTAGTAGCCTAGGGTTTACAGAAATAAGTAATTAATGCAGAAATCTTCTTCTGGGCCCACTTGGTGTGTGCTTGGGCTGAGCATTGAAGCTTTCACATGTAGAGACTTTTCTTGGAGTTAAACGCCAGCTTTTATGCCAGTTCTGGCGTTTTGACGCCAGAATTTCTATGCTGACTTAGAACGCCAGTTTGGGCCATCAAATCTCAGATAAAGTATGGACTATTATATATTTCTGGAAAGCCCAGGATGTCTACTTTCCAAAGCAATTGAGAGCGCGCCAATTAGGCTTCTGTAGCTCCAGAAATTCCACTTTGAGTGCAGGGAGATCAGAATCCAACAATATCTGCAGTCCTTTTCCAGCCTCTAAATCAGATTTTTGCTCAGGTCCCTCAATTTCAGCCAGAAAATACCTGAAATCATAGAAAAACACACAAACTCATAGTAAAGTCCAGAGATGTGATTTTTGAATAAAAACTAATAAAAACATAATAAAAATTAACTAAAATATACTAAAAACATACTAAAAACAATGCCAAAAAGTGTATAAATTATCCGCTCATCACAACACCAAACATAAATTGTTGCTTTTCCCCAAGCAACTAAAACAAAGTAGGATAAAAAGAAGAGAATATACAATGAATTCCAAAAACATCTATGAAGATCAGTATTAATTAGATGAGCGGGGCTATTATCTTTTTGCTTTTGAACAGTTTTGGTATCTCACTTTATCCTTTGGAGTTCAGAATGATTGGCATCTATAGGAACTCAGAAATTAGATAGTGTTATTGATTCTCCTAGTTCAGTGTGTTGATTCTTGAACACAATTACTTTATGAGTCTTGGCCGTGACCCTAAGCATTTTGTTTTCCAGTATTACCACCGGATACATAAATGCCACAGACACATAACTGGGTGAACCTTTTCAAATTGTGACTCAGCTTTGCTAGAGTCTCCAATTAGAGGTGTCCAGAGCTCTTAAGCACACTCTTTTTGTTTTGGACCATGACTTTAACCGCTCAGTCTCAAGTTTTCACTTGACACCTTCACGCCACAAGCACATGAATAGAGATAGCTTGGTTTAGCCGCTTAGACCAGGATTTTATTCCTTTTGGCCCTCCTTTCCATTAATGCTCAAAGCCTTGGATCCTTTTTATTTTACCCTTGCCTTTTGGTTTAAAGGGCTATTGGCTTTTTCTGCTTGCTTTTTCTTTTTCTTTCTTTTTCTTTTTTTTTTTTTTGCCATTTATTTATTTATTTATTTATTTTGCAAGCTTTGTATTCACTGCTTTTTCTTGCTTCAAGAATCAATTATATGATTTTTCAGATTATCAACTAACATTTCTCCTTTTTCATCATTCTTTCAAGAGCAAACAATTTTAACATTCATGATCAACAAATTCAAAAATATGCACTATTTAAGCATTCATTCAGAAAAATAAAGAGTATTGCCACCACATCAAAATAATTAAACTATTTTAAAATTTGAAATTCACGTATTTCTTTTTCTTTTTCAGAAAAACATTTTTCATTTAAGAAAGGTGATGGATTCATAGGACATTCATAGCTTTAAGGCATAAACACTAAGACACTAATGATCATGTAATAAAGACACAAACATAGATAGAACATAAAGCATTAGGAACAAAAAACAGAAAAATAAGAACAAGGAAATTAAAGAACGGGTCCACCTTAGTGATGGCGGCTTGTTCTTCCTCTTGAAGGTCCAATGGAATGCTTGAGCTCCTCAATGTCTCTTCCTTGCCTTTGTTGCTCCTCTCTTATGACTCTTTGGTCTTCTCTAATTTCATGGAGGGGGATGGAATGATCTTGGTGCTCCACCCTTAGTTGTCCCATGTTGGAACTTAATTCTCCGAGGGAGGTGTTGATTCTCTCCCAATAGTTTTATGAAGGAAAATGCATCCCTTGAGGCATCTCAGGAATCTCATGATGAGGAATTTCCTCATGCTCTTGGTGAGGTTCATGAGTGGACTCTCTTGTTTGCTCCATCCTTTTCTTAGTGATGGGCTTGTCCTCATCACTGAGGATGTCTTCCTCTATGTCAATTCCAGCTGAATTGCAGAGGTGACAAATGAGATGAGGGAAGTCTAACCTTGCCAAAGTAGAGGACTTGTCCGCCACCTTGTAGAGTTCTAGGGATATAACCTCATGAACTTCTACTTCCTCTCCAATCATGATGCTATGGATCATGATAGCCTGGTCTATAGTAACTTTAGACCGGTTGCTAGTAGGAATGATTGAGCATTGGATGAACTGAAACCATCCCCTAGCCACAGACTTGAGGTCATGCCTTCTTAGTTGAATCGGCTTCCCTCTTAAATCTCTCTTACATTGAGTGCCCTCTTCACAAATGTCTACGAGGACTTGGTCCAACCTTTGATCAAAGTTGACCCTTCTAGTGTAGGGGCGTGCATCTCCTTGCATCATGGGCAAGTTGAATGCCAACCTTACATTTTCCGAACTGAAATCAAAGCATTTCCCCCGAACCATTGTAAGCCAATTCTTAGGGTCCGGGTTCACACTTTGATCATGGTTCTTGGTGATCCATACATTGGCATAGAACTCTTGAACCATTAAGATCCTGGCTTGTTGAATGGGGTTGGTGAGAATTTTCCAACCTCTTCTTCGAATCTCATGTCGGATCTCCGGATATTCACCATTTTTGAGCTTGAAAGGGACCTTGGGGATCACCTTCTTCTTGGCCACAACTTCATAGAAGTGGTCTTGATGCACCCTTGAGATGAATCTCTCCATCTCCTATGACTTAGAGGTGGAAGCTTTTGCCTTTCCTTTCCTCTTTCTAGAGGTTTCTCCGGCCTTTGGTGCCATAAATTGTTATGAAAAAATAAAAAGCAATGTTTTTACCACACCAAACTTAGAAGGTTTGCTCGTCCTCGAGCAAAAGTAGAAAGAAAAAAGTAGAAGAAGAGGAAATAGAAGAGATGGAGGGGGTTCAGTGGTTTGGCCAAGGAGGGTGAGTAGTGTTTGTGATGTGTGAAAATGAAGGAGTGAAGATGGGTTTATATAGGAGTGGAGAGAGGGTTAGGGTTCGGCCATGTGTGGGTGGGTTTGGGAGGGAAAGTGGTTTGAATTTGAATGGTGAAGTACGTGGGGATCCTGTGGGGTCCACAGATCCTGAAGTGTCAAGGATTTCTCATCCCGGTACCATGTGGCGTGTAAACGCCCCCTTGATTGCCAATCCTAGCGTTAAATGCCAGGTTGCTGCCCATTTCTGGCATTTAATGCCATCTTTTCTCCCCTTTCTGGCATTTAAACGCCAGCTCTGTGCCCATTTCTGGCGTTAAACGCCAGTTCTGTGCCCCTTTCTGGCATTAAACGCCAGTTCTGTGCCCCTTTCTGGCGTTAAACGCCCAGAATGGTGCCAGACTGGGCGTTTAACGCCCATTCTGCTACCTTTACTGACGTTTAAACGCCAGTAGGCTTCTCCTCCAGGGTGTGCTATTTTTAATACTGTTTTTTATTTTGTTTTTGCTTTTTCAGTTGTTTTTGTGACTTCACATGATCATCAACCTACAGAAAACATCAAATAACAATAGAAAATAAATAGATATGATTAAATAAAATTGGGTTGCCTCCCAACAAGCGCTTCTTTAGTGTCAATAGCTTGACAGTGGGCTCTCATGGAGCTTTACAGATACTCAAAGCATGATGATGTCCTCCCAACACCAAACTTAGATTTTAAATGTGGGGGCTCTATTTGACTCTGCATTGAGAGAAGCTTTTCATGCTTCCTCTCCATGGTTATAGAGGGAGATCCTTGAGCTTTAAACACAAGGGATTCCTCATTCACTTGAAGGACCAATTCTTCTCTGTCAACATCAATCATAGCTTTTGCTGTGGCTAGGAAGGGTCTGCCAAGGATGATGGATTCATCCATACACTTTCCAGTGTCTAGGATTATGAAATTAGCAGGGATGTAGTGGCCTTCAACCTTTGCCAAGACATCTTCTACAAGTCCATAAGCCTGTTTCCTTGAATTGTCTGCCATCTCTAGTGAGATTCTTGTAGCTTGTACCTCAAGGATCCCTTGCTTCTCCATTACAGAGAGAGGCATGAGGTTTATACTTGACCCTAGGTCACACAGAGCCTTTTCAAAGGTCATGGTGCCTATGGTACAAGTTATTGAGAACTTTCCAGGATCCTGTCTCTTCTGAGGTAATCTCTGCCTAGTCAAGTCATCCAGTTCTTTGTTGAGTAAGGGGGGTTCATTCTCCCAAGTCTCATCACTAAATAAATTGACATTTAGTTTCATGATTGCTCCAAGGTACTTAGTAACTTGCTCTTCAGTAACATCTTCATCCTCTTCAGAGGAAGAATACTCATCAGAGCTCATGAATGGCAGAAGTAAATTCAATAGAATTTCTATGGTCTCTGTATGAGTCTCAGATTCCCATGGTAACACATTAGGGAACTTTTTGGAGGCCAGTGGATGTCCTTTGAGGTCTTCCTCAGTAGAAATCACTGCCTCTTCCTCCTCTCCAGGTTCGACCATATGGGTTATGGTGATGGCCTTGCACTCTCTTTTTGGATTTTCTTCTATATTGCTTGGGAGAGTACTAGGAGGGAGTTTAGTAATTTTCTTACTGATGCATGGAAACTTGTCTCTCAACAAATCTCCCTCGGCAAGTATACCGAATTGCCGTCAAGTAAAAACTCACAATAGAGTGAGGTCGAATCCCACAGGGATTGATTGGTCAAGCAACTTTAATTAGAGGAATGTTCTAGTTGAGCTAAGCAGAATTTGAGTTGAGAATTACAGGAAATTAAATGGCGGGTAAGTAAATAGCAGAAAATGTAAATGCTGGAAATAAAGAGCAAAATGTAAATGGCGGAAAATAAATTGCAGAATCTTAAATGGGGAATGGAGAATATGAGCATAAAAGTAAATGGCAAATGATAAAAAGAATGGGTAAGATCAGAAATGGGGAGTTCATTGGGCTCAGGAGATGTTGTATTCTCCGGATCAAGTTCATTTTCATCTCTTCCTCAATCAATGCATTCATTCATCTCCTTGGCAATCTTAAGTGATTGAATTCCAATTCCATGGCAACCCAATCTCTCAAATCTTGATCAATAGCCAATTCCTTGGTCTAATTGCTCATGAGAAGAGATGAAGTATGGTCACTGATTATACCACATGTATTCCCAAATCAAAGTGTTGGTAGGATTATATGTCACCATATCCATCCAAACCCCAATTTGGTCCAACATGAAAAAGTATTTCTAGCATGATCTCTTCATTCCTCTTCCAAGGTCCGAAGAGATCCAAGTATGAATAGCTTCTTTTCCTAGACAACTACCCAATAGGATGAAGATTGAAAGCTTTCTAGTAAAATCAAGAGAAAAGAAAGAAGAAGAATAATGAAAACTATTATTGATTCATCAAATTACAACAGAGCTCCCTAACCCAATGAAAGGGGTTTAGTTGTTCATAGCTCTGGGAATGGAAAGCATAGATGGGAAATACATTCTAAAAGTAAAACTAGAAGTTGTAGAGAAAGTAAAATTTTACAGAGAGTAGTTCTCCAAAATGCCAAAAGCTTTTCTACTAGTTCAAAACCAATCCTATATATACTACTCTTCTGATCTACTAGTTGGCTCTTCAAGTCTTGGATATGGACCTTTGGATCTTTGAGTTAAAGCAGTTATCATCTTCTGTGGGCTTAGCTTTGCTTGCAGAAAAACTGTGAGTTAGGCATGGATGTTAGTTAGGACGTTAGTGGTGTTAACGTTAAGTGAAAATGTGGGTTCGAGAACGTTAGTGACGATCACCTTTTTCATTAACGTTCCTAACCCAAAATGGTCCACGTTAACTTCAACGTTAGTGTCACTAACGTGACCACTAACATTGCCTCTTGGTCCTTCACAAACGTTAGTGGCATTCACCTTTTCCAATAACGTTTGCTTGTTGCCCTTCCTCCCTACGTTAGAGTCCACGTTAGTATAGCTAACGTGACCCTTAACGTGGGCATGCCTCAGCTTCGAGAGCGTTAGTGACACTTACCTTTGTCACTAACGCTCCAAATGCCCCTTCCCACGTTAGTGCCTCACGTTAATTGTATTAACGTGACAACTAACGTGGTGGTGATTGCCATCTCCAACGTTAGTGACAAAGGTGAGTGTCACTAAAGTTGGCTCATCATTTCTTTCCTCCACATTAGCTTCCACGTTAATGTAATTAACGTGGCAACTAACGTGGCTAATAGTAGCTTGGTCTAACGTTAGTGACAAAGGTGAGTGTCACTAATGTTGGCTCATCCTTGCTCCTCCCACGTTAGAGTTCACGTTAATGTAGTTAACGTGACTCTTAACGTGGCCAATTGTCTCTTTTGGAACGTTAGTGGTATTCACTTTTACCACTAACGTTGGGGCTTTCTTTTTCCTCCACGTTAGCTTCCACATTAATGCAGTTAACGTGGATACTAACGTGGGCTATGATGGCTCACGAAGGCGTTATTGGTGTTCACTTTTCTTATTAACGTTGCAAGCTAGCCTCCATTCCACGTTAATGGTCACGTTAGTTAGACTAATGTGGCTATTAACGTGGCATCTTCCTTGCTTCCTTTGTCTTGAAATCAAGCAAGTAAAGTGCATCAAAGCTAGGTTCTAACTTATGAGATCATGCATCATCCATTTTGTCATTCAATTCATGCATATTCTCATAAAATCATGTAAAATTCACAATGTTTGCTTGAATCAACATGTAAGTGATTATCTACCCAAAATTTGCTTATTAACTAAGAAAATACATGAAACTACCCTAAAACAGTGATGAAAAGGTCAGTGAAACTGGACAAAATGCCCTGGCATCACAACACCAAACTTAAAGCTTGCTTGTCCCTAAGCAAGTACTGAAACATGAGAATGATAAATGAAATGACAAGAGAGATGAGTCATTATTATGGAAGTCATGTCCTTGGTTTTATGGGGTTTCATGCATAGCAACTTAGGTTCATTCCTTTACTGGCTTTCAGACCTTTATCATGCCCTGGAATACTCACTTGATTGCACCCTTTGAGACTTTTATTCATTGATCCTTTTGTCTTTTCAGGTTTAATTGTGTTCTTAGACTAGGTGCTTTGTGAGGGGGCGACTCTTTAAGATAAGCTTTCAGCCAGCACTCCAGAACCAGTTGGTCCAAGGTGCTGGGTGTTAAGACACCCCTAAGGACTTACTCCCTCAAGTCTCTTTCCCCCATACATACACACCACAGGCACATGGTTTGTTATTTTCTTACTTGAGACCTTGGTGTCCAGCACCTCTTTGGGTTACTAAGTGTTCTGTAGCAAAGGTTACTCTTGATAGTGGACTTTCAGCTGATAATCCCGGGTTAGTTAACCCAAGTTACCAAGTGATAAGGCACCCCTGAGAGCTTATTCATCCAAGCATATCCTTTACACAGGAGCACCACAGACACATACCTCGAGATTCAACCCTTGGTGCCTAGCCTTATTTCTTACTCTTTTTCTTTATTTCTCAACTTTCATTTTTCTTTCCCTTTTTCTTATTAGGATCTTGTTATTTAGCTAGTCTCATGGGTTTTGTTTGAAGTATATGATTCAGGACAGATAGTTGCTTTCCTACCTTGTTGGTGAACCAACTTAGCTAAGTCATTACTACACCACAAGCTTAAGAACTTACTCCACAAATTGAACATCACTCTGGTCTTTCATAACATCTCTTTTTATTTGACTTAAAGGACAAGCATACAAGTGAGCAAGGTGAAAATGCAGCAGTGACATTAGACTAGCAAGCATAGACCTAAGCAATGCAAACTTAAAGGCAGAATTGAAATTCCTAAACTACCATGGAAACATGTTCTATTTCATACATGATTTTCCTTATTTAAAACTTGAAAAAGATAGGACAATGAGGGAACTCCACCACCTTTTACTCACGGGGCTGCCCATGCTCTTTCTCTTGTTTGTCCTCTTTGTGTCCACTTGTGTTTCCTTGTATCCGTGTCAGTCTGGCTCTTTTCCAATCCTCAAGTGCCTTCCTTACTAATTCATGACTCTTTTCTACTCTCTCTCTTTTTTCTCGCGCTAATTCATCCATCACTTCTTCATATCTTGTGATTCCCGGATGTAGTATAGGCAGTTGTCCGACTAAGTATCCGTGCCTGGCTTGAGTGTTCACATGATGTCCAGTCTTGTTCATGTAAACTCCTTCTGAGAACGCCCTGTATTCGTCGAAGAGTTCTGCCTGTTCTATTTGTTTCCGATGCATCTCATGTATGTGTGCACCTTGATGTGCTTGGTTATTGATTAGCTTTTGGATGGCTTCTTGTTGTTGGTCTTACCTTTGTTCCAACCTGTGGAAGGATTCACCCCACTGTTTCCCTTGTTCCAATTGCTGTTCCATCATTTGCTTTTGCCACTCCTCCTGTTGATTCATCCATCTAGAGAGTGATTCTTCTTGGCGGTTCATCATTTGTAGTTGAAGCTCTTTCTATGCCCCTTGATTCTCCACATATTGTCTAGATAAGCCATCAATGGCTTCCTATAATTGGTGCATGTCCAAAGTGGCTGGGGCTTGCTCCCCTAGGTCTTGTCTTTCTACCACTTGATGGGCTGTCCTCTTTCTTAGCCTTCGCTGAGGTATGGAAGATGCAACAGAATGCATCCTTCGAACAGTAATTGGGATGCCCACGTTTATCCACTCGGAGTTCTCATCTTCGAACACCATCCCAGCCCTGTCACACAGACGAAAAATAGTGCTAGGGTAGCCTAACTTTCCTCCAGAATCGCTTTTCTCAGCCATCTTCCTAATGCCTTGCGCTATGAGTTCATGAACCTTGATCTCTCCCCCTTTTAGTATACATTGCACCATTGTTGCTTTCTTAAGATTCACCTCTGAGTTGTTCCCGGCGGAGAGGATGGATCTCCTTACAATTTTGAACCACCCCTTTGCTTCAGGAGTGAGGTCCCCTCTCTTGATGAACTTGGGCTTCCCCTGAGGATCTCGTACCCAATCAGCTCCTTGCACGCAAATATCTTGCACTATTTGCTTATAATTGGGACTGCTATCTATTTTGGAGTGATAGCTTTCTTCTACAAATTGTATGGTTCGTAGTTTTAACGCCCTCATGATGCTCATGGGACTAAAATCCACGGTCACCCCTCTTACAAAGCTTGTATAGGACTCATCTGCCTTATCATACCTGACTGCATTTGCGTAAAACTCTCTTACCAGAGTAGCGTTTACTTTTGTGACCGGATCAATAAGGAGCTCCCATCTTCTCTTTTCCACCTTCTCTGTGATTTCGGGGCACTCCGTTTTTCTAACTTGAAAGCCTAGCTCGTATATGATCTCCTTATAAGCCATCCACCTAAATTGAAATGCATGGTGAAAGGTTCTAAACTTCTTTTCATCAAAAGGGCGCTGCTCCATAGGCTCCTTTCCCTTTCTTCTTTTAGAGCTTGATGATGCCATAAGTGACTTTTGAGATGTGAAGGTATTGAAGGGTGTGGATAGGTGGTGGAATTCGGCCGGGTTAGGATAGGGTATAGTTAAGGGAGTGGGTGAGAGTGCTTTTGATGGGGTAAGAGGAGTTGGGTGCCGAAAGTGGGAAGTACAGAGAATGGGATTAGAATGTGAAGGGGGTACGGAATAAGAACCACTTATATAGAGAACAAGAGAAGCAGGGGCGTGAGCTACAGGAGAAGCAGGAGAAGCAGGGGCGTGAGCTACAGGAGCTGAAGCGCCAGAAGCTCTCCCTTGAAGGATCAAACACCCCACAGATTGAAGGAGCATCTACTTCTCAAAATCAAGGTTGTTGAGTCCTAACTCTGTGATAACCTTTATTATTAGGAATCTATTTTAAGATTCATTTATTTTTCTGTTTTTAATTTCTGTCTTCTATTATTATTGGTCTGCTCTTATGATTATTTTTGAGTCTTATTTTTTTCCATAATTAATAAAAACTTAAAGTTTATGTCTTAAAGCTATGAATGTCCTATGAATCCATCAATTTTCTTAAAGGAAAAATGTTTTAAATCACAAAAGAACAAGAAGTACATGATTTCGAATTCATCCTTGAAATTAGTTTAATTATTTTGATGTGGTGACAATACTTTTTGTTTTCTGAATGAATGCTTGAACAGTGCATATGTCTTTTGAATTTGTTGTTTATGAATGTTAAATTTATTGGCTCTTGAAAGAATGATGAAAAAGAGAAATGTTATTGATAATCTGAAAAATCATAAAAAAAAAATTTGATTCTTGAAGCAAGAAAAAGCAGTGAAAAAAAAACATATTTGGCGAAAAGAAAAAGAAAGAAAAAGAAAAAGCCAATAACCCTTTAAACCAAAAGGCAAGGGTAATAAAAAGGATCCAAGGCTTTGAGCATCAGTGGATAGGAGGGTCCACAGGAATAAAATCCTGGCCTAAGCGGCTAAACCAAGCTGTCCCTAACCATGTGCTTATGGCGTGAAGGTGTCAAGTAAAAACTTGAGACTGAGCGGTTAAAGTCATGGTCCAAAGGCAAAAGAGTATGCTTAAGAGCTCTGGACACCTCTAATTGGGGACTTTAGCAAAGCTGAGTCACAATCTGAAAAGGTTCACCCAGTTATGTGTCTGTGACATTTATGTATCCGGTGGTAATACTGGAAAACAAAATGCTTAGGGTCACGGCCAAGACTCATAAAGTAACTGTGTTCAAGAATCAACAATACTAAACTAGGAGAATCAATAACATTATCTAAATTCTGAGTTCGTAGAGATGCCAATCATTCTAAACTTCAAGGGATAAAGTGAGATGCCAAAACTGTTCAGAGGCAAAAAGCTACTAGTCTCGCTCATCTAATTGGAGCTAAGTTTCATTGATAATTTGGAGTTTATAGTATATTCTCTTCTTTTTATCCTATTTGATTTTCAGTTGCTTGGGGACAAGCAACAATTTAAGTTTGGTGTTGTGATGAGCGGATAATTTATACGCTTTTTGGCATTGTTTTTAGTATGTTTTTAGTATATTTTAGATAGTTTTTATTATGTTTTTATTAGTTTTTATTCAAAATTCACATTTCTGGACTTCACTATGAGTTTGTGTGTTTTTCTGTGATTTCAGGTATTTTCTGGCTGAAATTGGGGGACCTGAGCAAAAATCTGATTCAGAGGCTGAAAAAGGACTGCAGATGCTATTGGATTCTAACCTCCCTGCACTCGAAGTAAATTTTCTGGAGCTACAGAAGCCTAATTGGCGCGCTCTCAATTGAGTTGAAAAGTAGACATCCTGGGCTTTCTATCAATATATAATAGTTCATACTTTTTCTGAGATTTGATGGCCCAAACCGGCGTTCCAAGTCAGCATAGAAATTCTGGCGTCAAAATGCCAGAATTGGCATGAAAGCTGTAGTTAAACGCCCAAACTGGCACAAAAGCTGGCGGTTAACTCCAAGAAAGGTCTCTACACGTGAAAGCTTCAATGCTCAGCCCAAGCACACACCAAGTGGGCCCCGGAAGTGGATTTTTACACTAACTATTCTAGCTTACTCATTTTCTGTAACCCTAGGTCACTAGTTTATTATAAAAACTACTTTTAGTGATTCTTCTTGTACCTCATGACACTCTACACGTTTCATATTATATCTTCTACGGCATGAGCCTCTAAACCCCATGGTTGGGGGTAAGGAGCTCTACTGTGTTTTGATGAATTAATGCAATTACTACTGTTTTCCATTCAATCATGCTTGCTTCTATTCTAAGATATTCACTCGTACTTCAACTTGATGAATGTGATGATCTGTGACACTCATCATCATTCTCAACTTATGAACGCGTACCTGACAACTACCTCCGTTCTACCTTAGATTGAGTGTTTATCTCTTAGCCACCTGATTCAGATTAGAGTCTTCGTGGTATAAGCTAGAATTATTGGCAGCCATTCTTGAGATCCGAAAAGTCTAAACCTTGTCTGTGGTATTCCGAGTAGGATCTAGGAAGGGATGACTATGACGAGCTTCAAACTCGCAAGTGCCGGGCATAGTGACAGACGCAAAAGGATCAATGGATCCTATTCCAGCCTGAGTGAGAACCGACAGATGATTAGCCGTGCGGTGACAGCGCATTTGGACCATTTTCACTGAGAGGATGGATGGTAACCATTGACAACGGTGATCCACCAACATACAGCTTGCCATGGAAGGAGCCTTGCGTGCATGAAGAAGAAGACAGTAGGAAAGCAGAAATTCAGAAGATAAAGCATCTCCAAAAGGTCAACCTGTTCTCCATTACTGCATAACAAGTATTTATTTTATGTTCTTTTACTTTTACAATTAAATCTCAGAATTATTGATATCCTGACTAAGAGTTACAAGATAACCATAGCTTGCTTCAAGCCGACAATCTCCGTGGGATCGACCCTTACTCACGTAAGGTATTACTTGGACGACGCAGTGCACTTGCTGGTTAGTTGTGCGGAATTGCAAAAGTGTGATTGTGATTTCGTGCACCAACCTCTGCGTTAGTATTCTGTTTTGTTTGGTTATAAACTTTGAGGTTCTAGTAACGTAGGGTTGTGTTCTGAGCGATGCGTTTGCTTTTAAGTTGCTGTGAGTGCTGTGAAAGTGATTAGAGATTGAGTTTGCGGTTGCTTTTAGTTTCGGGTTGAGAGAAAAGGTTTCGTTGACGCATTTTGGGTTATGGTTTCGATGAGTCGAGGTAGGGGCTGTTTATAAAAACTAATTCATTTTAAATTGGAATTATTATAAATAGATATGACGTGGTAAATGTATTTCTGGTGATTATGTAAGTCTTGGATTAATCTTGGATGAATATGGTTGTCTGTTGAATTGAAATAATATATAATTGAATTTGGTTTTATTATCAAATTTGAATTTGGACTTAAACCAAGTTTTAGGGGAGATGCTGCTGAAATTTCTATAAAATCCGAGACTTTTTTTGAAATGTGATTTTAAAAATAATGAATTATGCTTTGAATTGAATTATTGATAAATGATTTATGTTGGAATTTATTCTATTAAGAAAATTATTATATTTTGAATGTAATTTATTTAAGAAAAGAATTATGTTTTAAAGTCGATTTAAAGACGAAAATTTGTAAGTTTTGGAATTTGATTTAAGTAAATAGATTTGGAGGAGTTTAGTGGATTTAAAAGAAACTTGAATTTCGAGTAACTAATTTTATTTGACGATGTTTTAGAAAAAGTTGAAATATTCTCTAAAACTTTGATGTAGTAAAACTGAAACAATTTTTGAGCCTTTGGAAACAGGTTTAAGAATGATATTGAGAATTGGTTTTCGGTTTAAAAGGATTTGGTTTTGGTTTAAGAAGTTTTGAAATCGGTTCGGAATGATTGGATATATGATTTGGTTTTAGTTTAAATTCTATTTTATTGATTTAAATCAAGAAGCTAAGGTTTTAGAGATTTTTAATGAATTTAAGAAAATGAGTTAGGTTATTCACCCCTAAAGTCTTGAGACTCTGCTGAGGAATTTTATGGCCAAATCCTGATTTAGAAATGAATGATTTCGAGTTTTTCAAATGAGATTTTGAATTTGGCATGATTTTGAATTGTTTGGAAGTTTTAGAAAGATGTGGAAAGTGGCTCCGTTTTGAAAAGTGATTCTTGGCAAGATGTGAATTGAATACGATTGTTATTTAAAAGTAAATAGGCCAAGAATGATTTTGAAATAAGATATTGAGCCTGATTGATTGTGGATATTATCAAAATTGATGAGTTATTGTTTGGTAGGCATAAGGGCCAGGTTCGTCTCGCTTGCACTGAGTTGTAGGCATAAGGGCCGGGTTTGTCCCGCTTATGCTGAGAGATTTGATATTGATGAGATGGTTGATAAGTCGCTTGCACCTGGTAAGGACGGTTGGTTAATCCCGCTTACGGTGGAGGCAAGGATGGTAGTTTAATCCCTCTTGCGTGTTCCGAGCATGAACGATGGTTTAATCCCGCTTGTTTATGGAACCTACGGATAAGAACGGTTGGTTAATCCCGCTTATTCGAGTCGAGTCTGGCAACATAACCGACGCGTGAGCTCATGGCCAGTAGGACAGGCATGCATCATTTGCATCTATATGACTTTGATTGGGTGTGTTTATTGTATATGTGGTTTGCCTATGTGAATAATTATGCTTAATTGTTAATTTCTCAATTTGATGTAACTGCTGGATTGTGCTTGAACCTTCTACTTGTGTTTGTGACTGAAATTGGTTGAATCAGTGGTGAATTGGCTGTGGATTGATTTGTTTGGACCTAGGGCCATGGTTGATTATGAGATAGGCCGAAGGCCGTGTTTGATTTGAGTTTTTGGTTTAGAAAAGCATGAAAAGCTAAACTAGTTCAGCATAGACTTAATGAACCTATGCTTGGAACAATTTGGTCATTCATGCTGTCAGGAAAAAATTTTTAAAAAGGCTTTTGGATTTTTGAGAAATTAATAGCTTTCCCTTTCAGAAAGGATTTCGGATTTTGAATATTAAATCTTTGGTTTTAAAAAGATGCATAAGACGGTTATTAATCATTGTACTTTAAGAACAGTCTTATTTTTGTATCTTATTATAGCAATTCTGCGACCCTATAGTGAGAACCCTTTCGAGGACGATGTTCTCATTCCCCTACAGGTTTTTCCCTTTTCAGGATATGGGCGACGAAGCTTCAGAAGAGTTATATTCATTTTTTATTTATTCGATATTATTTTGTATTATCTTTGTTATTATTTTTTTTCCTCGCCATTATTTTTAGCAATTTTTGCAAGAGGGTAGGAGGTTTGATATGTGAAGTTTGTATATTGGCATGATGTATATATGTATATATGTAGTATTTGAAAGTATTATAATCTGTATTGTAACGTATGGATGTATGTTTTGAATATTCGGTTTCAGTTTTAAACAGGCTCATATTTTAGTACTAAGTATTTTTAAGAGTCGTTGTAATACCCGAGCTATCAGAGTGGCGTATTTGGAAGTGTGACTTTTGATAGTTAGGGTGTTACATGAGTCATGGCCTAGGGAAAGGAGAACCAATGCATGCAAGGGTGGGAACTTGAGGCATGGCTATAGCTAGAGAATTCCTGGAAGATAAGTGCCCATATTAGGGGCAAGTACATGTATGTTGATCAGAGAGCTAGTGGAGAGCTTGCAGAGATTCTCTGAATATCTGAGTAGTCATAAGTGCTGCATATACAAACAAAACTAAGTGATAATAATTGAGGAAAATAATTATGAAGCAAAAGAAAATAAAATTAAAGATAATAAAGAACATATGCATGCAGTGTAGTTTGTGAAAAGTGAGGTGTGCTTCTTGACAATGTATAAATGAAGGCCACCACACCAAACTTAAGTTTGGATGTAGTAGGAAGACTAGATGATGGATCACAGAGATTATCATATAATAGGGCTCAAGAAGGAGTTACCCATATAGATTTATTCCCTAACGTACTACTTGACCCTTCTCACATTATACGTGAACGTGAAGGTTGCTTTCTGCTAGTGACTATTAGGGGTGGCGTAGTACGTGAATGTATTCACGTAGTATGTGGTGAGAAATAATGATCTTGGGATTGCGTTGTACGTGAGAAATCTCATGTAGTACTGATACAACACTATTTTATGATATATTTTGGACTGAACTGAGTTGGTTTATGTCAACTAATCTCACACTTATTCATGTAAAATGCATGTTTTTCATTTCCTTCCTAATTTTGTGATATGGTTGAAAACATGTTTCCTAGGCCTTAAAATTGCCAATTTTTAATTCCCTTTTATTACCATTCGATGTCGTGATGTGTTTGTGAGGTGTTTTCAGGTTTACAGGGCATGAATGGCTCAAATGTTGAAGAGGAAGCATGTTAAAGTGGAAGGAACACAAGAAACTATGGAGATGAGAAGCGAGGAGCGACGCACACGCATGGCTGATGCGTGCGCATGACTTGGAGCATCTTACAGCGACGCGTACGCGTGACAGAGCATCACGTGCTGCACTTAACAGAACTCACTAGGGGCAATTTCTGGGCTGATTTGGACCCGGTTTCAAGCCCAAAAACACATATTAAAGGCAGGGAGCAAGCTGAGACTGAATACACTTTCATTTTCACTTAGTTTTAGTTTTGAATTCTAGAGAGAGAAACACATACTTTTCTCTAGGGTTTGATGTTTAGTTTTGCTTTGAATTGGATCTAGAGAGAGCTGCTACTACCTTCCATTGAAGTCAATTTCCTTCTAGTTTGCTTTTCTAATTTCCTTATTACTCTTTTCTATTTGATTATTTTGCTTCATGTTTGGATCTTGTCACCCTTCAATTCAATTAATGCATTGAATTATTTTTATGTTTAATTTTATTGCTTGTTTAATCCTTGTTAATTAATTGTCAGTGCAAATTTTATTTTTATTAATTTATTATAATCACCATGTCTTTTAATTACTCCCATTATATGTTATTGAAAATGGCATTCATGTTAATGGAGTAGAGCTCCCAACTTGGCATAGGAGTTGATTAATTGGAAACCCTTGAGTTGTAATACTCAAGTGTAATCTGTAATTGGAAATTGCTAGCTAACTCAATTTTCACCAAATCTAATCCTTCCCCCCTGAAGTGACTAGGACTTGTGACCTAGAGTTAGTGATACCTGCTTAACTTTCCTACAACTACAAGAGGATGACTGAGTGGAAGCAATAAACCTTTACTATTACACTTGGGAAAGACAACAAGGATAGAAACTCCAATTATCTCTCCTAACCAAGGTTTTTAATTTCAAATACGTAACATCTCTTGCTATTATTTGTTGATTTAATTCCTAGTCAATTAATTTTCCGTTCTCCAATTCTAAAATTACTCAGAAAAATACTGATCAATAATTTGCATCATTGTGTCAACTCTTTGGGAAACAACCCGGAATTCTACTCCCGATTATTTATTTTTAATTGTGACACACTTTTAAATTGATAGTAGAATTTTCGTCAGTTAAGACTGTACTTGCAATGCTGTTTTTATAAGAATTTCTTAACCGGCATTTTTCCTCCCATCAAGTACATAGAATGCTACCCACGCGTACGCATGCCTCACGTGTACGTGTCACATCCGAATTTTCACCATTACGCGTACGCATGCAGTACGCAGACGCGACACCCTTGCTTTGCGTAGTACGTGGAAATTTTCACATTGTACGCTGATGAAAGAATTTCCTCCTGGAAGCAATTAAATTAACCACGTTATACGTGGTACCTTCACATACAACGTGAGAGTTTCCCCTACGCCATACCACGTACAATGTGAGAGTTTCCCTTACACCAAACTTAAGGTGAAATAATATTTTTTCTTCAATCTTCTTGCACCTTACCTCCTGTAATTGTTCATGCATGTCATAACACAATTTAATGATTAAAAATATGTAAAGAAATAAATAAATTTAAAGGATACTAAGTATTGGGTTACCTCCGAACAAGCGCTTCTTTAACGTTACTAGCTTGATGGTTCACCTCCCTAGGTAAGGAGTTGTGTGGTCCTTTGGCGATCTATATCACCTCTAAGATAATGCTTGGTTGCTGGCCATTGACAGTGAAAGTTCTCCCTGAATTGCTTTCCATAATCTCTACATGACCATAGGGAGAGACTTTGTTAATTGTAAAGGGACCAGACCATCTAGACTTGAGCTTTCTTGGAAACAGCTTAGAGTTGTATAGGAGCACCTGCTGTCCAGGTTCAAAAATTCTTGAAGCAATCCTCTTGTCTTGCCAAAGCTTGGTTTTCTCCTTATAGAACCTTGAATTCACATACGCCGCCATCCAAAACTCATTAACTTCATTGATTTGGAGGAGTCGTTTCTCTCCAGTGGCCTTCGCATCAAAATTCAGAAATTTTGTTGCCCAATAAGCTCTGTGCTCTAGCTCTACCAGCAGGTGACAGGCCTTGCCGTAGACAAGCTGATAAGGCAACATCCCGATCAGAGTCCTGAAGCCTGTGCGGTAGGCCCAGAGGGCATCATCAATCTTCTTAACTCAATCCTTCTTTGAGGCACCCACAGTCTTTTCTAGAATTCTTTTAAGCTCTCTATTCGAGACCTCCACTTGACTAATGGTTTGAGGGTGGTAAGGAGTAACTACCTTATGCTTGACACCATACCTCAGAAGAAGTGCATCTAACTATTTATTGCAAAAATGGCTACCGCCATCACTGATCAAGGTTCAGGGAACACCAAACCTACTAAAGATGTACTTCTTAAGGAAACTCATCACCACCTTGGCATCATTGGAGGCTAGAGGTGCAGCCTCCACCCATTTAGAGACATAATCAACAGGAACCAAGATGTAGCTGTTAGAGTAAGAACAAGGGAACGGTCCTATGAAGTGTATGTCCCAAACATCAAATAATTCAATTTTCAAAATAGGGTGTAGAGGTATCTCATTCTTCTTAGACAAGGCTTCGACTCTCTGGCAGGGATCACAGTGCTTTACAAACTCCCTTGTATCTTTGAAGAGTGTGGGCCAGTAAAATCCACATTGCAGGACTTTGGTTGCTGTCCTTTCTCCACCAAAATGTCCTCCATATTCAGAACCGTGGCAGTGCTGGAGAATTTGTGAAGTCTCATCTTCTGAAACACACCTTCGAATGATTCTGTTTGAACACCTCTTGAACAAATATGGATCATCCCATAGGAAATATCGAGCATCATGCTATAACTTCTTGATTTGTTGATTAGAGAAGTCCTTTGGGATTATCCGTCCAACCTTATAATTGGCCATGTCAACAAACTGGGGTGCCTTGTGAATTAAGTATAAATGCTCATCTGGGAATGCTTCTTGATGTTGAGGTAGAGCTTCCTGTGTCTTCTCAGAGTCAATCCGAGATAAATGATTAGCCACTTGATTTTCGGATCCTTTCCTGTCTCTGATTTCAATATCAAATTCTTGTAGGAGGAGCATCCGCCTAATCAATCTTGGTATAGAATCCTATTTAGTCAAAGGGTACTTAAGAGCAAAGTGATCAGTGTAAACAATAACTTTAGAACCGACTAAATAAGATCTAAACTTATCAAAAGCAAAGACAACAACAAGTAATTCTTTCTCAGTAGTAGTATAATTTCTTTGAGCATTGTTTAACACCCTACTAGCATAATATATCACATGTATCACCTTAACTTGTCTTTGCCCCAAAACAGCCCCAATTACAGCATCACTTGCATCACACGTTAATTCAAAAAGTGATGTCCAATCAGGAGGGGAAAAAATGGGTGCAGAGACAAGCTGGGCCTTAAGAATTTCAAAGGCCTACAGGCATTCCTTATCAAAATTAAATGGGATATCAGCAACTAGAAGATTACTTAGTGGTTTTGCTATTTTAGAAAAATCATTAATAAATCTTCTGTAGAAGCCTGCATGACCCAAGAAACTCCTTATGCCCTTTACGCTTACAAAGGGTGAGAGCTTCTCAATAACCTCTATCTTGACTTTGTCAACCTCTATGCCTTTGCTTGAGATGCGGTGCCCAAGAACTATACCTTTTGTAACCATAAAATGACACTTTTTCCAATTTAAAACCAGGTTAGTGTATTGGCACCTTCTCAAGACTAAGGCTAGGTGTTGCAAGCACTCTTCAAAGGGGTTATCAAAAATAGAGAAATCATCCATGTAAACCTCAATAAATTTTTCAATCATATTGGAAAATATGGAAAGCATGCACCTTTAGAAAGTAGCAGGAGCATTACACAAATCAAAAGGCATACAGTGGTATGCAAAAACTCCAAAGGGGCATGTGAAAATTGTCTTCTCTTGGTCCTGAGGGTTCACAACTATTTGGTTGTAGCCAGAATATCTATCCAAAAAGTAGTAATAAGCATGTCTGGCCAGTCTCTCTAGCATCTAATCAATAAATGGAAGGGGGAGGTGATCCTTCCTTATGGCTGTGTTCAGTCGCCTATAGTTAATGCACATTCTCCATCTGGTCACTGTCCGTGTAGGAATGAGCTCATTCTTGTCATTGGCTATCACAGTCACACCTCCTTTCTTTGGAACAACCAGAACCAAACTTACCCAAGGGCTATCAGAAATCGGGTAAATAATTCCAACTTCCCACAGTTTCATTACTTCCTTTTCAACTACTTCCTTCATTGTGGGATTGAGTTGCCTCTGTGCTTGCACCACTAGTTTAGCATCTTCTTCAAGTAAATTTTGTGCATGCACATTGCAGGGCTTATCCCCTTCAGGTCACCCATAGTCCATCCAATTGCAATTTTATGGTTCTTCAACACCTTGATCAGAGCCTCTTCCTCACTATTGGTTAATGCAGAACTAATAATGTCTGGATATGTTTCAACTTCTCCAAGGAACACATATTTCAAGGATGGGGGCAGAGGCTTCAATTCAGGTTTATGGGGTCCTTCATCCTTAGGAGGAATGTAAACCGCTTCCTTGGGTGATGTTGCCACTTCAATTTCTTCAGTCTCAGATTGCATAGAGGCTTCAAATACTTCATTAAGCTTTTCATCCTCGAACACTTCTTGTATCAATGGATCAATAATATCAATTTTTATACAATCTGCAGAATCATTCGAGTGTTACAGAGCTTTAAAAATATTGAGCACAATCTATTCATCATTCACTCTCAATGTCAATTTGCCCTTCTAAACATCAATTAAAGCCCTCCCTATAGCTTGATGAGAAGACTTTTGACGGTTTAGAATTTCACAAATGAAGTCTCGTTGTAAAGTATAGTTTCCAAACCAATCAATAATTCTTTCATACAAAAGATTGTTTGTCACTAGTACAAACCCCTAAATTTATAAACCGAAGTATTGAACCTCGGGTCGTTCTCCCTAGGAATTGCAACAAAGTGTTCTTGTTATTGGTTATGAGGTATTTTTTGGGGTTTTGGATAAGAGACATGAAAAGTCAACGGCAGGGAAATAAACTAACAACTAAAAAGGCCTTGGCAAGGGTTGGTGGTCAAGGATCTCTATCCTATTCACTAACCACAACATGAGAATTGGCAAGGATCAATCCCATTAAGTCATCCTCTAACTAATAAAAGAAAGTCAAATGAGCTATGTCAATCCAAGTCCATAAGTCCTAGTTCTACACCAAATCAATTAGTGAGATCTAGCGTTAATGGCTCCCAATCGTCAATCACTTGGACATTAGTAACTCAAGAGTTACTAAGTTACCTTCCCAAGCCAAGAGCATAAAATTCTACTCTAAAATCCAACCAAGCATTTTATCAAACACTTGGAAGGCATAAAAGGAAAGTAAAATGAACTAAGCAATTCAACAATAAAAGAAACATGAATCATAAATTGCATTGAAATGAAAATAGGAGAAACAAAAAGTGCATCAACATAAAAGTAGAGAATTGCATGAATTAAATGCAAAAATAGAAAGAGGAAAGGTGGAAGAAGAAGAATTCCATAAGGAAAGGTAAATCAAAGCATGAATTAAACCTAGATCTAAGAAATTCTAAGCTAGATCTAACCTACTCCTAATCCTAGAGAGAAGAGAGAGCTTCTCTCTCTAAAACTAACTTTCCCTCCCAAAAATTAAACTAAACTAAACTAATATGTAAAAATATGTTGATTCCTCTTCATTCCTTGGGTTAAATAGCATTAGAAGTGAGTTGGATTTGGGCCTGGGAAGCCCAGAATTCGCCCCCAGCGGATTCACTTTAAGTGGGTCATGTGCGGACATCGGCGCGTACGCGTATAGTGCGCGTGCGGGCCGATTGACAATTTTCCATCCACGCGTACGCATCATGTGTGCGTACGCGTCGCCTTGCGACATCACAATCCGCGCGTAGGTGGCTAGTGCGCGTGCGCGTCGTTGATCTTATCCCAAATCCTTACTTTTCCATGATTTTTCCACTTTGCATGCTTTTCTCTTCACTCCTTTGATTCATTCCTAGCGCTTTTCAATCTGAAATCACTTAACAAACAAATCACGGCATCTAGTGGAATCAAAGGTGAATTAGATTTAGCTAGTTAAAGACCTAGAAAGCATGTTTTCACACTTAAGCACAAATTAGGAGACAATCATGAAACCATGCTATTTCATTGAATAAATGTGGGTAAAAGGTGATAAAATCTCCTGAATCAAGCACAAGATAAACCCTAAATATGGGGTTTATCATAGCTAAGAATGGCCTCCTCAGTATAATGGAGGCATTGACTTCCCCTTCGATATCCAATATGACAAAGTCCGCAGGGAAGATAAATATCCCCACCTTCACTAGTAAGTTCTCAACAACACCTAAAGGAAATTTAAGAGAACTGTTAGCAAGTTATAAAGAAATTTTGGTGGATTTTACCTTTTCAATCTAAAGCTTCTGCATCAAGGATAATGGCATGAGATTGATGCTTGCTCCAAGGTCACATAAAGCTCTCTCAATAGTGACTTCACCAATGGTACAGGGAATAACAAAACTGCCTGGATCCTTTAATTTCTCAGGGAGATTTTGCTGGATTCTGGCATTGCATTCTTTTTTAAGAACTATCATTTCATTCTCATTCCAATTCCTCTTCTTGGAAATTAGCTCCTTCATAAATTTTGCATATAGTGGCATTTATTCAATAGCTTCCGCAAAGGGAATATTAATCTGGAGTTTCTTAAAAACCTCCAGAAATTTGGAAAACTGATGGTCCTTAGTCTATTTTAATAATCTTTGAGGATATGGGATCTGTGGCTTGTATTTAGGCACTTGGCTCTTATCTTTAGGTGTGCTCCTAGAAGTTTAAATTTGTGGTGGCTGGGGGAAGACATTCACACTGGCATCAGAGGCAATTTCTTCCTCTGGAGATTCTTTTCTATTCTCAGCAACAGGAACTTCATTCTCTGTCTTTCCTACTACTCTTCCACTTCTTAAGCTAATGGCCTTGCACTCCTTCTTTGGGTTAAACATTGTGTCATTGGGGAGAACATTGGTAGATTTCTCTGTTCTTTGAGCAAGTTGGCCCATTTGTATCTCCAAATTTCTCATTGAGGTTTCTTGGTTCTTGAAACTAAGGCTTATTCTTTCCATGAATTTTTCTAGGGCTAACTCAAGGTTGGATAGTCTCTGGAAGTCTTGTGGGGTGGAATGCATAGGGCATGATGGTTGGTGGTTTATAGAATGGTTATTTGGGTTTTGGTGGTTATTGTTCAAGGCATTTTGCTGGTTGTTGTTAAAGGTTCTCTGTTGGGAATTGAAGTGAGTGGACTGAGGGTTGTTATTGAATTGATTAAACCTTTGGTTTTAGTTTTCCCACCCGAAGTTTGGGTGGTTTCTCCATCCTGGGTTGTAGGTCTTAGAGAAGAGGTCATTCTGGGGTGGTCTTTGAGGATTTTCCATGTAATTCACTTGCTCCAGTGAGGCTTGTCCGTACTCTATCCCTTCACCTTGAGAAAATCTATTACTAATACCATAAGAGTTTTCTTGAGAGCTTACTGCCGAAACTTGCATTCCTCCCAGGTGTTGAGTAAATGCATTGATTTGTTGGGAAGCTGCATTGATCTATTGGGACATAACTTTATTATGAGCCAAAATGGTGTCCGAAACATCAAGCTCCATGACTCCTTTCCATTCTTCTTTCAGAAGAGTAAAAATATTGATTGTTGGCTACTATTTCAATCAATTCTTGTGCTTTCTCAATGATTTTCTTCATATATAAAGATCTTCTAGCTGAAGTGTCTAGTGCCATTTGTGAGGTGGGGGTGATCCATCATAAAATATTTGAAGCTGGACCCAGGCAGCAAACATATTACCAGGGGATTTTCTGAACATCTCCTTAAACTGTTCCCAAGCTTCATATAGTGATTCTCCTTCTTACTATCTGAAGGTCTAAAAATCGGTTCTGAGCTAAGTCAATCTCTGAGGTGGAAAGAAGGACACAACTCAATCATCTTGGGGAGGCCCTTTCTAGCCACAGCAAGGGCTATAATTGATGTAGAGAAAGAAGAAATGACACTCAGAGTGCATGATGAGAAGATGATCATCAATGTCTTTAAAGCCATGAAATACCCCCTTGAGGAAAAAAAGCATATGAGAGTGGAAATGGTGGAAGAAGTAGAGAGGGGGTTGCTTGAAGCCAAAAACCAGGAGGAACTGATAAACCCCAATTTTGTGGTTTATATTGTGTAGAATTTAGGGATTTTTATCAATATTTCTCACACTTATTCACAAGAAATGTATGGTTTTGTGTTCCCTTCCTAATATTGCTGCATGATGAAAAACATGCTTATTTTGCCTTAGAATTGCTATATTTTGATCCTCTTTTATTGCCATTCGATGCCGTGATGTATTTGTTGAGTGATTTCAGGATTTATAGGGCAAGAATGGCCTAGAAGAGAGAAGAAAAGCATGCACAAGAGGAAGGAACATGAAGACTTGGATTTTGGGAACTTCAGTATGGACGCGCACGCGCACTTCACGCGCATGCGTGGATGTGGATAGTTGGAAGCGGCGTGCAAGGATGGACTCATCTGCGCGAATCGGAGAAATCCCACCGATGCGTGCGCGCACATGGCGCGCACGCGTGGATCACAAAGGCAATCGGCGCGCACACACGCATGGCGCGCACGCGTGGAAGGCTGCACGTGACCTCATTAAAGGAAATCGTGCCTAGCGATTTCTGAGACTCATCAATCCCGAATTCAAGCTAGTTCTGCATGGAAAAGACCCAGGGATGCTAGGGGGAAAGGGGGGATCAATCATTTTGACACTTAGACACAATTTTTAGCTAGTTTTGGTTCTTTGTTCTTCTAGAGAGAGAAATCCTTGTTCCTCTCTAGATCTAGCTTTAATTTGATCTTCCCTTGTTGAATTTTGAATTGGATCTTATTAATTACTAGTTTTAATTGTTTAATTTGAATTCTCTAGTATAATTTTGCTTAGATCTTGTGTGAGTTTTATGTTTCCTTGTTGTTTATCATTTTATACCCATTCATGAATCTTGTGGATCTTGATTTGTTATTGTTTCATTGATGATTTCCATGATTAATTGTGTTGTTTGAGTGATTGTATGTTGATAATTGTTAGTGGGTATTTGTTAGTTCCAATTTAATTGCAATTTGAATATGTCTTTTGTTAATACTTACCATGTGTTTGATGAAATGTTTCCTTTGATTATGGAGTAGATTTCTTTACTCTTGGCATAAGCTAAGGGAATTGAATGACCTTGAGTCATTGGGTCTCATTGAATTGATGATTTGAGAACCCTAGGTGATCAATTTGATACCCATTGACACTAACCAACTACTAATCTAATTAGTAGATAGGTTGGGACTTATGGGTTGATGTGATCAAACCTATTTAACGTACTTCAAGCCAAGGAGTAGACAATACGTACCTAAGGCTTTTGAGAAGTAGACTTAGTGGGTTGGTACCTCATAATTGTCAATGTTTGATAAGAAGACAAGGATGGCGATCTCAATTCCCATGCTTAGCCAAGAGTTGCTTTTATCATTCTTATTGGAAAACCCAAAAATCTTGATTGCTTTGTCTTAGTTATAGTTACTTGTTTAGTTTAGAATAGATTTACATTGAATGTTACTTCATTGGTTTGGAATTACTTACATCTTGCTTTAGTCAATTAAATTAGTTTCTTACATTCCAAGATTACTTGCTTGTTAAGATTCCTAGTTTAATTTCTTGCTCATGATTTACAACCCCAGATTTCTAACCAATGTTGAAGCATATGTTTGGCCATTCCTTGTGAGATGACCCGAGGTTTGAATACTTCGGTTATTTTTATTGGGGTTGAACTTGTGACAACCAAAATCCCTTTCTAAATTTGATACTCGAGGATTGTTGTTGGGTAGAAGAGAAGTGATGAGCGGATAATTTATACCCTTTTTGGCATTGTTTTTAGGTAGTTTTTAGTATGTTTTAGTTACTTTTTATTATATTTTTATTAGTTTTTATGCAAAAATCACATTTTTGGACTTTACTATGAGTTTGTGTGTTTTTCTGTAATTTTAGGTATTTTCTGGCAGAAATTTAGGGACCTGAGCAAAAATCTGATTCAGAGAATCTGTTGGACTCTGACCATCCTGCACTCGAAATGGATTTTCTGGAGCTATAGGAGCCCAATTGGCATTGGAAATTAGACATCTTGGGCTTTCCAACAATATATAATAGTCCATACTTTGCCCGAGATTTGATGGCCCAAACTGGCGTTAAACACCAGCCAGAGACCCCTTTTTTGGCGTAAAATGCCAGAACTGGCACACTTCTTGCTGTTAAACGCCCATTTTGGCACCTAGGGTGGCGTTTAAGTCCAAATTGAGGCATATGCATGTGAAAGCTTGAAATCTCAGCCCAAACACTCACCAAGTGGGTCTCGGGAGTGGATTTCTGCACTATCTACACTTAGTTACTCATTTTCTGTAAACCTAAGTTACTAGTTTAGTATAAAAACTACTTTTAGAGATTCATTTGGTAACTCATGACATTTTACATTTCATATTGTATCTTCTACAGCATGAGTCTCTAAACCCCCTAGGTGGGGGTGAGGAGCTCTACTGTGTTTCAATGGATTAATGCAATTACTACTATTTCCTATTCAATCACGCTTGATTCTATTCTAAGATACTCACTAGTACTTCAATATAGGAAATATGATGATCCATGACACTCATAATTATTCCCAAATCTATGAACGCGTACCTGACAACTACTCCCGTTCTATCTGAGCTCAACATAGTCATTGGGTGACAGCTTGAGTGCGTATCTCTTGGGTCTCTGATCTACGGACCGAGTCTGTGAGATTAGAACCTTCGTGGTATAGGCTAGAACCAATTGGCAGCATTCCTGGGATCCAGAATGTCTAAACCTTATCTGTGGTATTCCGAGTAGGATCTGCGAAGGAATGACTGTGACGAGCTTCAAACTCGCGAATGTTGGGCACAGTGACAATGTGCAAAAGGATAGAGAGATCCTATTCCGACGCTAGTGAGAACCAACAGATGATTAGCCGTGCAGACATCGTACCTGGTATTTTTCATCTGAGAGTATCATACAGCTTGCCATTGAAGGAAGCCATTCGTGTTTGGAGAAGAAGGCAGTAGGAAAGCAGAGATTCAGACGACAGAGCATCTCCGGAACCTCAACCTGTTCCTCACTACTGAATCACAAGTACCATTTATTTCATGTTATTTACTTTTCATAAAACAAAATCATTTTTATCATTAATCTCCTGACTAAGATTTACAAGATTACCATAGCTTGCTTCAAGCCGACAATCTCCGTGGGATCGACCCTTACTCACGTAAGGTATTACTTGGACGACCCAGTGCACTTGCTGGTTAGTTGTGCGGAGTTATGAAAAGTGTGATCACAATTTCGTGCACCAAGTTTTTGGCGCCGTTGCCGGGGTTTGTTCGAGTTTGGACAACTAACAGTTTTATTTTGCTGCTTAGATTAGGAAAAATTTATCTTTTTGGTTTAGAGTAACTAAATTTGCGTCTTTTATTTTCTTTTCAAAAATCTTATTTTTCTTTATTAATCTTTAATTTTCCTTTGAGTTTTCTGTTTGAGTTTAGTTTCATGCTTTAAGTTTGGTATCAATTGCATGTTTTAATTTTTCTTTAATTTTTGAAAATATATGCATTGTGTTATTCATTGATCTTCAAGCTGTTCTTGTTTATTTTACTTGTTTGATCATTAGTTTTTCTTGTTTTGTGTCTTTCCTTGTTTTTCTTGTGCATTTTTGAATTGTTAGTGTCCAAAGTATAGAAATTTCTAAGTTCGGTGTCCTTTGTATTTCTATTTTCGTAAAAAATTTCCAAAATTGTTCTTGGTGTTCATCTTGATCTTCAAAGTGTTCTTGGTGTTCATCTTGACATTCGAAATTTTCTTGTTTGTTTTCTTTGTTTTGATCTGAAAATTCTAAGTTTGGTGTCACTTTGTTGTTTTTCTCTTTCCTCATTAAATTTAAAAAAAATATCTTTTCCTTTATTTACTCATCAATTTCGAATTCCGTGGGTTGACTTAGTGAAAGTTTTTAAAATTTGGTAGTTTCTTGTTAGTCAAGTTAAAATTTCAATTTTAAAAAAAAATTATCTTTTTAAATCTTTTTCAAAACAAATTCTTTTTCAATTTTCTTTTTTATATTTTTTCGAAAATCTTTTATAGAATTTTTCAAAATCTTTTTCTTTTTTTTATATATAATTTTTGAATTACTTGCCCTATTTTATTATTTTGATTGAAAAATTTTAAGTTTGGTGTTTTCTTGTTAAGAAAGTTTAGGTCTTAAAATTTTAAAATCGTATCTTTTTCAAATCTTTTCTTTTATTTATTTATTTTCTTACAAGTATCTTTAATTTTAAGGAATATCTTTTTCAAAACTTCCTAACCACTTTCTCTCTCTTCATTTTTCAAAAATCATATCCAAAATTTTTCAATTCTTTTTAATTAATTAATCATTTTAGTATTCAAATTTCTTTTATTTCTTTTTCTTTTAGTTTTCGAAACATATATTCTATTTTATAATTATTTTATTTTATTTTCTTTTGAATTCGGTTTATCCTTAACTAAATAAAATAAAAACAAAAATATTTTATTTTATCTTGTATTTTATTTACAACCCACATCTTCTCCCTTTCTCCATTATGGACTCAAGTGGAAATGAACAGTCCAGAAGGACTCTGGGGTCATATGCTAACCCCACTAATGCTTTCTATGGGAGTAGTATCTATATACCCCCCATCAGGGCCAGCAGTTTTGAGCTAAACCCTCAGCTCATTATCATGGTGCAGCAAAATTACCAGTATTCCGGTCTTCCACAGGAAGAACCTACTGAGTTTTTCGCACAATTCTTACAAATTGCTAACACAGTACGTGATAAGGAAGTAGATCAGGATGTCTACAGATTATTACTGTTTCCATTTGCTGTAAAAGATCAAGCTAAGAGGTGGTTAAATAACCAACCCACAGTAAGCATAAGAACATGGAAACAGTTATTAGACAAATTCTTGAATCAATATTTTCCTCCAAAAAGAATGACACAGCTAAGCTGGACATCCGAGGCTTTAAACAAGAGGATAATGAATCTCTTTATAATGCCTGTGAGAGGTACAGAGAGATGATAAGGAAATACCCCTCTGAAATATTTTCAGAATGGGTGCAGTTAGACATCTTTTACTATGGGCTTATAGAAAAGGCCCAGATATCTTTAGACCACTCAGCTGGTGGATCTATACATATGAGAAAGACAATTGAAGAAGCTCAAGAGCTCATTGATACAGTTGCTAGAAATCAGCATTTGTACTTAAGTAGTGAGTCCTCCATGAAAGAAGAGGCTAAAGCACTATCCACTGAACTTAGTCCTCCAGAACAAGTTGTTGAACTCAATCAGCAATTGCTTATTATAACAAAACAGTTAGCAGAATTTAAAGAGATGCTACAAGACACTAAAAATGGCAACAAGAATATGGAAGCACAATTGAACCAGACAAGACAGCAGCTATCTAAACAGATAACAGAAGAGTGTAAGCTGTTCAGTTAAAGAGTGGGAAGACATTGAATGTCTCAACTCAAGGCAGCAGAAAGCCAAGAAAGGAACAACTGATAGAGGATGACCAAGCCACTGCCCAAAATCCCTCTGAGGATGGTAAGAGCCCAGAGAGGAATGATTCTGGCGTTCAAACGCCAGAAAAGGGGGAAATTGGCGTTAAACGCCCAACGGATGGCCAGTTCTGGCATCGAAACGCTAGAAAAGGGTGAAAATCTGGCGTTAAACGCCCAAAAAGCACCCAATTCTGGCATTCAAACGCCAATAAGGGATCAGATATCTGCAAGTGCTGAGAACAACCCCCTTAAGCAGGCTTTTCCAACCACCTCTGTAGGAAATAAACCTGCAGCAACAAAGGTTGAAGAATATAAAGCCAAGATGCCTTATCCTCAGAAACTCCGCCAAGCGGAACAGGATAAACAATTTGCCTACTTTGCAGACTATCTCAGGACTCTTGAAATAAAGATTCCGTTTGCAGAGGCACTTGAGCAAATACCCTCTTATGCTAAGTTCATGAAAGAGATCTTAAGTCATAAGAAGGATTGGAGAGAAGCTGAAAAGTTTTCCTCATTGAGGAATGCAGTGTAGTCATTCTTAAAAGCTTACCAGAGAAGCTTAAAGATCCCGGAAGCTTTATGATACCAAGCACATTAGAGGATGCTTGTACCAAGACAACTCTATGTGATCTTGGGGCAAGTATCAACCTAATACCTGCATCCACTATCTAAAAGCTTGGTTTGACTGATGAAGTTAAACCAACCCGAATATGTCTCCAACTTGCTGATGGCTCCATTAAGGTTCCATCAGGCGTAATTGAGGACATAATTGTCAAGGTTGGGCCATTTTCCTTTCCCACTAACTTTGTAGTGCTGGAAATGGAGAAACATAAGAGTGTAACTCTCATTCTAGGAAGACCTTTCCTAGCAATTAGACGAACCCTCATTGACGTCCAAAAAGGGGAGATAACCCTGAGAGTCAATGAGGACGAGTTTAAGTTGAATGCTGTCAAAGCTATGCAGCATCCAGACACATCAAAAGACTGCATGAGTGCTGATATTATTGACTCCCTATTGGAAGAGGTCAATATGACTGAGAGTCTCGAATCAGAGCTAGAGGACATTTTTAAAGATGTTCAGCCTGATCTAGAGGATCCAGAGAAAATAGAAGAACCTCTGAAAACTCCTCAGGAATAGGAGAAGCCTCATAAACCCGAGCTCAAACCACTACCACCATCCCTGAAATATGCATTTTTGGGAGAAGATGACACTTTTCCAGTAATCATAAGCTCTGCTTTAGAGCCACAGGAAGAGAAGGCACTAATTCAGGTGCTAAGGACACACAAGACAGCTCTTGGGTGGTCCATAAGTGATCTTAAGGGCATTAGCCCAGCTAGATGCATGCACAAGATCCTATTGGAGGATGATGTTAAGCCAGTGGTTCAACCACAGAGGCGGCTGAATCCAGCTATCAAGGAGGTGGTGCAGAAAGAGGTCACTAAGCTACTAGAAGCTAGGATTATTTATCCTATTTCTGATAGCCCCTGGTGAGCCCTGTCCAAGTTGTCCCCAAGAAAGGAGGCATGACAGTGATTTATAATGAAAAGAATGAACTGGTTCCTACAAGAACAGTTACAGGGTGGCGTATGTGTATTGACTATAGAAGACTCAATACAGCCACCAGAAAGGATCATTTTCCTTTACCATTCATAGACCAGATGCTAGAGAGACTAGCAGGTCATGAATACTACTACTATTTGGATGGCTATTCAGGTTACAACCAAATTGCAGTAGATCCTCAGGACCAAGAGAAAACAGCATTCACATGTCCATCTGGAGTATTTGCTTACAGAAGGATGTCATTTGGTGTGTGTAATGCACCTGCAACCTTTTAGAGGTCCATGCTCTCTATTTTCTCTGATATGTTGGAGAAATTTTTGGAAGTCTTCATGGATGACTTCTCAGTATTTGGAGGCTCATTTAGCTCCTGTCTTGATCATCTAGCACTTGTATAAAAAAGGTGCCAAGAGACTAACCTGGTTTTAAACTGGGAGAAATGTCACTTTACGGTGACTGAAGGAATTGTCCTTGGGCACAAAATTTCAAACAAGGGAATAGAGGTGGATCAAGCTAAGGTAGAGGTAATTGAAAAATTACCACCACCTGCCAATGTTAAGGCAATCAGAAGCTTTCTGGGGCATGCAGGATTTTATAGGAGGTTTATAAAGGATTTTTCAAAAATTGCAAAACCTCTGAGCAATCTGCTAGCTACTGACATGCCATTCATCTTGGACATAGAGTGTCTGTAGGCGTTTGAGACTCTGAAAGCCAAGCTGGCCACAGCACCAGTCATTTCTGCACCAGACTGGGCATTACCATTCGAACTAATGTGTGATGCCAGTGACAATGCCATTGGTGCAGTATTGGGACAGAGGCATAACAAGTTTCTGCACGTAATTTACTATGCCAGCCATGTTTTGAATGACGCACAGAAGAATTACACAACAACATAAAAGAAGTTGCTTGCAGTGGTTTATGCCATTGACAAGTTCATATCTTATTTAGTGGGATCAAAAGTGATTGTGTACACGGACCATGCTGCTCTAAAATATCTCCTCACAAAGCAAGATTCAAAACCCAGGCTCATAAGATGGGTGTTGCTTCTGCAAGAGTTTGATATAGAAATAAGAGACAGAAAAGGGACAGATTACCAAGTAGCTGATCACCTGTCCCGAATAGAACCAGTAGCAGGAGCGTCCCTCCCTCCTACTCAGATCTCTGAAACCTTTCCAGATGAGCAACTCATTACCATTCAGAAAGTACCGTGGTTTGCAGACATTGCAAACTTTAAAGCTATGAGATTCATACCCAGAGAGTACAGTAAGCAGCAAACAAAAAAATTGATTTCTTATGCAAAGTACTACTTGTGGGATGAACCATATCTCTTTAAGAGGTGCGCGGATGGAGTAATCCGTAGATGTGTCCCTAGAGAAGAGGCACAGAAGATCCTATGGCATTGCCATGGATCACAATATGGAGGACATTTCGGAGGTGAGCGAACATCCACAAAGGTTCTCCAATGCGGGTTCTACTGGCCTACTCTCTATAGAGACTCCCGAGAGTTTGTACGTAACTGTGACAGTTGCCAGAGAGCTGGTAATCTGCCTCATGATTATGCCGTGCCTCAGCAAAGAATCTTAGAGATTGAGTTGTTTGATATATGGGGTATTAACTTCATGGGGCCTTTCCCACCATCTTACTCAAACACTTATATTCTGTTGGCAGTAGACTATGTATCTAAATGGGTAGAGGCAATTGCAACACCCACTAATGATACTAAGATAGTGATAAAGTTCCTCCAGAAGTATATCTTCAGCAGGTTTGGTGTCCCTAGGATACTGATCAGTGATAGAGGCGCTCATTTCTGCAATAAACAACTTGACTCTGCTATGGTCCGATATGGAATTAACCATAAAGTGGCAACTCCATATCATCTACAGAAAAATGGGCAGGCTAAAGTCTCAAATAGAGAACTAAAACAAATCCTGGAATGGACTGTAAGTACCCGTAGAAGGGATTGGGAAAGAAGCCTGGATGATGCTCTGTGGGCATACATGACAGCATTCAAGACTCCTATAGGGACGTCTCTGGTGCACGAAATTGTGATCATCAATGGCGCCAACAACTTGGTACGCACAATTGTAATCTCAACTCTTTGTCACAACTCTGCACAACTAACCAGCAAGTGCACTGGGTCATCCAAGTAATAAACCTTACGTGAGTAAGGGTCGATCCCACGGAGATTGTCGGCTTGAAGTAAGCTATGGTCATCTTGTAAATCTCAGTCAGGCAGATTCAAATGATTATGGAGAATTGATAATTAAAAGATGAATAAAACATAAAATAGGATAGCGATACTTATGTAATTCATTGGTGAGAATTTCAGATAAGCGTATGAAGATGCTTTGTTCCTTCTAAATCTCTGCTTTCCTATTGCCTTCTTCCAATCATTCATACTCCTTTCCATGGCAAGCTTATGTTGAGTTTCACCGTTGTCAATGGCTACCTCCCATCCTCTCAGTGAAAATGGTCCAAATGCGCTGTCACCGCACGGCTAATCAGCTGTTGGTTCTCGATCATGTTGGAATAGGATCCATTGATCCTTTTGCGTCTATCACTACGCCCAACACTCGCGAGTTTGAAGCTCGTCACAGTCATCCCTTACCAGATCCTACTCGGAATACCACAGACAAGGTTTAGACTTTCTGGATCTCAAGAATGCTGCCAATTGATTCTAGCCTATACCATAAAGACTTTGATCTCATGGAATGGAAGGCTCGGTTGTCAGGCGAGGCAACCATGCGTCATAAATCAGGAGGCTAAGAGATATATGCACTCAATTGAAGGTAGAACGGAGGTGGTTTTCAGGCACACTTTCATAGGTGAGAATGATGATGAGTGTCACGGATCAACACATTCGTCAGGTTGAAGAACGAATGTATATCTTAGACGAGAAATAGGCTTGAGTTGAATAGAAAAACAATAGTACTTTGCGTTAATTCATGAGGAACAATAGAGCTCCACACCTTAATCTATGGTGTGTAGAAACTTCACCGTTGAAAATACAAAAGTAATGAAGGTTCAGGCATGGCCAAATGGCCATCCCCCATTAAGGGCTAAGATAGCATAAGACTAATCAAAGATTGAAAATACAATAGCAAAAGGTCCTATTTATAGAGAACTAGTAGCCTAGGGTTTACAGAAATAAGTAATTAATGCAGAAATCTTCTTCCGGGCCCACTTGGTATGTGCTTGGGCTGAGCATTGAAGCTTTCACATGTAGAGACTTTTCTTGGAGTTAAACGCCAGCTTTTATGCCAGTTCTGGCGTTTTGACGCCAGAATTTCTATGCTGACTTAGAACGCCAGTTTGGGCCATCAAATCTCAGGTAAAGTATAGACTATTATATATTTCTGGAAAGCCCAGGATGTCTACTTTCCAAAGCAATTGAGAGAGCGCCAATTGGGCCTCTGTAGCTCCAGAAATTCCACTTCGAGTGTAGGGAGGTCAGAATCCAACAGCATCTGCAGTCCTTTTCCAGCCTCTAAATCAGATTTTTGCTCAGGTCCCTCAATTTCAGCCAGAAAATACCTGAAATCATAGAAAAACACACAAACTCATAGTAAAGTCCAGAAATGTGATTTTTTAATAAAAACTAATAAAAACATAATAAAAATTAACTAAAATATACTAAAAACATACTAAAAACAATGCCAAAAAGCGTATAAATTATCCGCTCATCACAACACCAAACTTAAATTGTTGCTTTTCCCCAAGCAACTAAAACAAAGTAGGATAAAAAGAAGAGAATATACAATGAATTCCAAAAACATCTATGAAGATCAGTATTAATTAGATGAGCGGGGCTATTAGCTTTTTGCTTTTGAATAGTTTTGGTATCTCACTTTATCCTTTGGAGTTCAAAATGATTGGCATCTATAGGAACTCAGAATTTAGATAGTGTTATTGATTCTCCTAGTTCAGTGTGTTGATTCTTGAACACAGTTACTTTATGAGTCTTGGCCGTGACCCTAAGCATTTTGTTTTCTAGTATTACCATCGGATACATAAATGCCACAGACACATAACTGGGTGAACCTTTTCAAATTGTGACTCAGCTTTGCTAGAGTCCCCAATTAGAGGTGTCCAGAGCTCTTAAGCACACTCTTTTTGCTTTGGACCATGACTTTAACCGCTCAGTCTCAAGTTTTCACTTGACACCTTCACGCCACAAGCACATGGATAGAGACAGCTTGGTTTAGCCGCTTAGACCAGGATTTTATTCCTTTTGGCCCTCCTTTCCATTAATGCTCAAAGCCTTGGATCCTTTTTATTTTACCCTTGCCTTTTGGTTTAAAGGGCTATTGGCTTTTTTTGCTTGCTTTTTCTTTTTCTTTCTTTTTCTTTTATTTTGCCATTTATTTATTTATTTATTTTTTTTTGCAAGCTTTGTATTCACTGCTTTTTCTTGCTTCAAGAATCAATTATATGATTTTTCATATTATCAACTAACATTTCTCCTTTTTCATCATTCTTTCAAGAGCCAACAATTTTAACATTCATGATCAACAAATTCAAAAATATGCACTATTCAAGCATTCATTCAGAAAAACAAAGAGTATTGCCACCACATCAAAATAATTAAACTATTTTAAAATTTGAAATTCACGTATTTCTTTTTCTTTTTTAGAAAACATTTTTCATTTAAGAAAGGTGATGGATTCATAGGACATTCATAGTTTTAAAGCATAAACACTAAGACACTAATGATCATGTAATAAAGACACAAACATATATAGAACATAAAGCATTAGGAACGAAAAACAGAAAAATAAGAACAAGGAAATTAAAGAACGGGTGATGCCAAGGCATCTTAGGCTAGTTTCACTAGCATTTTTCTGTTAGTTTTAGTTGTTTTATGCATTTTCTTGAGCTTAAAGTAACCAAGAATGGTTAAATGAATAACAAAGCAATGAACCATCCAAAAAGTATGATTTTGATGCAAATTCCATGAGTTTTTAGTTATATTACTTGAATGCTATGAATGGAAGATTTCTCATGAAATTTTGCAAGACTTTGATGCAATTGTTTGGATGATTTCAGGGAAGAAGAGGCTAAGCAAGGAAGCAACAAAATCAATAAAGGAAGCTTGAATATCACATGTGGAGTTTAAGTTCCAGTTTAAGCCTAAACTGGAGCTTAAACGCCAGAATCATGAAGGCTAAGAAATGCTGGAATTGAAGTTTAACCTCCAGTTTAACCTTAAACTGGAGGTTAAACGCCAGAATGAAAGTCTCACCAAAGAAGCATTCCACGTTTAACCTCCAGTTTAACCTTAAACTGGAGGTTAAACGCCAGAATGATAATGCCACTCAGGAAGGAGTTCCACGTTTAACCTCCAGTTTAACCTTAAACTGGAGGTTAAACGCCAGAATGGGAAAAGCACCAGGGAGCCATTTCCACGTTTAAGCTCCAGTTTGACCTTAAACTGGAGCTTAAACGTGTTCGACCAAGTTTTCTCCTCCAGGGTTGCTCTCTCCATTTCCACGTTTAAGCTCCAGTTTGACCTCAAACTGGAGCTTAAACGTGTTCGACACCTCCAGGGCTACCCTTCTAAGCTTCCACGTTTAACCTCCAGTTTAACCTTAAACTGGAGGTTAAACGTGTTCGACCTCCAGGATGCCTCCTTCCATTTCCACGTTTAACCTCCAGTTTAACCTTAAACTGGAGGTTAAACGTGTTCGACCTCCAGGGCTGCCCTTCCTATATCCACGTTTAAGCTTCAGTTTAACCTTAAACTGAAGCTTAAACGTGTTCGACTACATGACTCTCCAGGGCTGCCTTCTTCCATTTCCACGTTTAAGCTTCAGTTTAACCTTAAACTGAAGCTTAAACGTGCTTCTACAAAAGGCCTCACTGGAAGTGTCTGGCATTTAAGCTGCAGTTTAAGCTCAAACTGCAACTTAAACGCCACTCTTGGAAAAGGTTTCTGGACCAAAAATATTGTGGTTTAAGTTAGTATTTGAGCACAAACATTAACTTAAACTTATTCTGGTATGAAACCCAATTGAATATCATGGTTTATGGGATTGGGCCTGAAGGATTGATGAGTCTGAAATTTCAATTTATTGAGTCATGTGCCATTATTTGATTATCACTAAGTTGGCTCAATGAATGTTACAGAATTTGGATCAGCAGCCTCATCAAGATTATGGATCATAAACCCAAGGCAAAAGGAAAGCAGGGAGAGGCCTCAAAGCCCAAGAAACACAACAGAAGCTCAATATAGAAAGTGTATAAATAGGATAGAATTGAAGTTAGAGGGAACTTTTACCTTTTCATTTTTAGCTAGTTTTCATATCTTTGTAGTTGAATTCAGAGCTATGACTCACTAAACCCCTTTCATTGGGTTAGGGAGCTCTATTGTAATTCAATGAATCAATAATAGTTTATCTTCTTCTTCAATCTTTTCTCTTGAATTTTGTTAGAAAGCTTCTCGTTCTAATTCCATTGGGTAGTTGTCTTGGGAAAGAAACTACCCATAATTGGAATCCTTCGGAACCTTGGGAAAGGAATGGAGGATTCATGCTAGAGAAGCTTTCTCACAGTGAATTGGATTGGGGTTTGGATGGATATTGTGACATGTAATCCTACCAAATTGTGGTTCATGAAACTGTGTGGTATAATCAGTGATCGAGCATCATCTCTTCTTATGAACATTTAAACCAAGGGATTGGGAATTTGTTTGTTTTTAGAGAGAATTGGTGAGCCAAGGGATTGGGATCCAATCATATAAGATTGCCAAGCAAAATTTAATGAACGCATTGGTTGAGGAAGAGATATACATGTTTTGATTCGGAGATCTCAATATCTCCTAACACCCAATGAATTCCCCATTTCTGATTTCCAATTTCTCTTTACATTCTGCAACTCAATTCTTGCAATCACCCCCATTCCCTTTTAATTTCAGCAATTTACATTCTGCTCTTTAATTCATGCAATTTAAGATTCCGCCATTTCAATTTCTTGTCATTTACTTTTCCCGCCAATTTTACATTCCGCAATTCTCATCTAAATCTTGATTCCGCTCAACTAGAACACACTTTTAATCTGAATTGCTCACTCAACCAATCCTTGTGGGATTCGACCTCACTCTATTGTGAGTTTTTACTTGACGATAACCGGTGCACTTGCCGGAAGGAATTTTGCCGATCGTGCAATTTCCTAAATCGTAGCATAACAAGTTTATGCGCATCAAGTTTATGGCGCCGTTGCCGGGGATTGGTTTTCGATTGACAATTCTCCAATTGGAAGTTAACTAGATTGAGCATTTTTTTTGTTTTGATTAATTCAGTACAAGTTACTTGTTGAATTTTAATTTCTGCACTCTGTTACATGCTTTCTTTCTTTATGCCTTTAAATTCAAGCAACTAACTCACTGACTCACTAACTGTTTGAATTAATTCCTCAATTGCTCTAACCATACTCTTCCATTAACCAAGAGTATTTCACTTGTTGTTGCCTGTGCTGTGTTCTTGTATGACAGGTAGGAGAGGAGAGATATCAACTCCTCCATATACCGAACCAGAGAGGACCCTTCATAGACTTAGAAGGGAAGCAAGGGGGAAGAGAGTACTGGGAGAAGAAGAATCTGAAGGAGAATCTGAGGACAATTTTGAGGAAGCTCTAGATCTCAACATGGATAGAGAAGTTCACAACCATGAGAGAGCTGATGGAAACAATGCCATTCCTGAGAGGAGGGTTCTTAGTTCATACATAAACCCAACCTCTGGGAATTGTGGTAGCAGCATTCAGAAACCACCCATTCAGGCCAACAATTTTGAACTCAAACCACAGCTAATATCACTTGTGGAGAATCATTGTTCATTTGGTGGGAGTGCTAATGAAGATCCCAACCAACATCTCACAAAATTCCTGAGAATTTGTGACACTGTGAAGTCCAATGGAGTCCAGGAAGATGCCTATAAACTGCTTTTGTTCCCATTTTCACTTAGGGACAAAGCAGCTAAGTGGCTGGAATCATTCCCAAGGGGGAGTCTAACAACATGGGATGAGGTGGAAAGCAAGTTTCTGGCACATTTCTACCCCCCACAAAAGGTCAATAGGCTTCGATCTGAGGTTCAGACTTTTAGACAACAAGATGGTGAAACTCTCTACGAGGCATGGGAGAGATTCAAGGATTTGACAAGGAAATGCCCACCGGACATGTTCCATGACTGGGTGCAATTGCATATTTTCTATGATGGACTCTCTTATGAATCAAGGAAGGCTGTAGACCATTCATCAAGAGGTTCATTGAACAGGAAAAAGACTGTGGAAGAAGCCATTGAAGTGATTGAGACAGTGGCTGAGAATGAGTACTACTATGCATCAGAGAGGCACAACACTAAGGGAGTCATGGAGCTGAACCATGTTGATACAATTCTAGCCCAAAACAAAGTGTTTGCCAAGCAACTAGCAGAGCTTACCAGGCAATTAGAAACAAAGCAAGTGGCTGCAATACACACACAAGATCAAGAGGAAGTAAGCATTGAAGGAGGTGATTGGGAAGAGGCCAACTATGTGGGAAACCAACAAAGGCAATCATATGATCCACATTCCAACACTTACAACCCAGGATGGAAAAATCACCCAAACTTTGGGTGGGGGAACCAACAAACCCAACCACAAAACCACAAACCTTACAACCACAACCAACATAACAATTCCACATACCAAAACTCCAACCAAAGATCATACCAAGCCACACAAAACACTTACTCCCAACCATCATATCATGGCCAAAATAATCAACCTACCCAACCTGATCCTAACCAACAATTTCAAGATCAATTAAACCGGATAGAAGGAATGCTTACAACCATGAGTCAAGACATAACCGAATTGAAAGCTTTTAAGGAAGAAGTAAAGTCTAACCTGCAAAACCAAGGAGCTGCCATCCAGAAGCTAGAAAATCAAATTTTGTATTTGTCTAAGCAAACCCCTGGGACGAGCGTTTCTCATGCTGCCAAGGCTATTGCAAGGGAAGAATGTAAGGCCATAACCCTCAGAAGTGGAAAGAATCTAAAGGAGATCTCAAAGGAAACCACAGAGGATGAAGCAAGGGAACATGTGAGAGACAAGGAACAAGGACAATCTTTTACACCGTCCGCAACAAAAGAAAAAGAAGTCCTGAAGCCTTATACACCTAAAGCACCATATCCTCAACGTTTGATGAAAAGTGAAAAGGATGGTCAATTCTCCAGGTTCTTGGAGATTTTCAAGAAGCTCCAAATCAACATTCCGTTTGCTGAGGCAATAGAGCAAATGCCACTCTATGCAAAATTCTTAAAAGAATTAATGACCAAGAAGAGAAGCTGGAGAAATGAGGAAACTGTGTTGTTAACTGAAGAATGCAGTGCCATCATTCAGCACAAATTGCCTCAGAAATTGAAGGACCCAGGCAGTTTCCAAATCCCCTGCATCATAGGAGAAGTCATGGTGGAGAAGGCCTTGTGTGACTTAGGGGCCAGCATCAATTTGATGTCTCTAACAATGATGAGAAGAATGAAGATTGAGGAAGCCAAACCAACAAGAATGGCCCTCCAATTGGCAGATCGAACTTTTAAATTCCCTCATGGGATAGTTGAGGATTTGTTGGTGAAAGTGGGAGATTTTATATTTCCTGCTGATTTTGTGGTGTTAGATATGGAGGAAGAAGCCAAAGCTTCAATAATTCTGGGAAGACCCTTCCTGGCTACTGCTGGAGCCATCATAGATGTACAAAAGGGTGAACTCACTCTTAGACTACATGATGAGAAATTGGTGTTTAACGTATTCAAGGCAATGAGCTATCCATCAGAATCACTAAGGGAATGCATGAGGATTGATGTAGTGGACATTGCAGTACAAGAAACTTTTGAGGAAACAATAAAGGAAGTGGCAGAGGAGGAGTTCACCAAGGATATTGAAGTTAGTGACATCAAGGCTGCTGAAACAACCATGCCAAGCATGCCAGAGAGAGTGAAAGAAGAGAAGGAAGCACCAAAACCTGAGCTCAAAGCATTGCCCCCTAATCTCAAGTATGCATACTTGGGTAGTGATGAGAGTCACCCTGTTATCATTAGCTCTGCCCTGAGCCAAGAACAGGAAGAAGAATTGATCAAGGTGCTACAAACTCATCAAGATGCCATTGGATGGACCCTAGCCGATTTGAAGGGGATAAGTTCATCCATATGCATGCATAAAATCTTGTTAGAAGAGGATGCTAGACCCTCCATTCAAGCTCAGAGAAGATTGAATCCCGTCATGAAAGAAGTGGTACAAAAGGAAGTCATGAAGTTATGGCAGGCAGGGGTAATCTACCCCATTTCTGATAGCCCATGGGTTAGTCCCATCCATGTAGTTCCCAAGAAAAGTGGCATAACTGTGGTGCCAAATGAGAAGAACGAACTCATACCCACAAGAACCGTCACTGGGTGGAGGATGTGCATAGACTACAGGAAGCTCAATGAAGCCACCAGAAAGGATCATTTCCCACTCCCATTCATGGATCAGATGCTTGAAAGGCTTGCCGGACATGCTTACTATTGTTTTTTAGATGGATATTCAGGCTACAACCAAATAGTAGTTGATCCTAAAGATCAAGAGAAAACATCATTTGTTTGTCCATATGGAGTTTTTGCTTATAGACGCATGCCCTTTGGATTGTGCAATGCACCTGCCACTTTCCAAAGATGCATGCTGTCCATCTTTTCGGACATGATTGAAAAATTTATTGAGGTCTTCATGGACGATTTTTCTGTGTTTGGAGATTCTTTTCCTAGCTGCCTACACCACCTTGCCTTGGTGCTTAAGAGATGCCAAGAGACCAACCTAGTATTAAACTGGGAAAAGTGTCATTTCATGGTCACAGAAGGAATAGTCCTTGGCCACAAAATCTCTAATAGAGGCATTGAGGTGGACAGAGCTAAGGTGGAACTCATTGAAAAATTACCTCCACCAAGTAATGTCAAGGCAGTTAGGAGTTTTTTGGGACACGCTGGTTTTTACAGAAGGTTTATTAGAGACTTTTCTAAAATAGCCAAACCTTTGAGTAACTTGCTTGTCTCTGATACACCCTTTGTATTTGATAAAAATTGCATGCTAGCCTATGAACTTTTGAAGCAAAAACTTTCCTCTGCACCTATCATTGCCCCACCTGATTGGAACTTACCTTTTGAACTGATGTGTGATGCATCAGACCTTGCTATTGGGGCAGTGTTAGGACAAAGGAAAGACAATTTGGTACATGTGATTTATTATGCCAGTAAAGTCTTGAATGATAACCAAAGGAATTACACAACCACTGAAAAAGAACTCTTGGCAATAGTCTTTGCATTTGACAAATTTAGATCCTATCTCATTGGATCTAAAGTCATTGTCTTCACTGATCATTCAGCTTTAAAATACTTACTTGCTAAACAAGAATCCAAACCAAGACTTATTAGATGGGTTCTTTTGTTGCAGGAATTTGACATTAAAATCAAAGACAAGAAGGGTGTAGAGAACAAGGTGGCAGACCATTTATCAAGAATACCATGTGAAAAAGGAAGCGCACAAAGCACACATATAAATGAGTGCTTTCCTGATGAACAACTCATGGTAATTCACAAAGCACCCTGGTTTGCAGACATAGCAAACTTCAAGGCCACTGGGAGTTTACCGTTGGAATTTAACAAACATCAAAGGAGGAAATTGGTAAATGATGCCAAATACTTCATCTGGGACGAACCATACTTGTTTAAAAAATGTTCCGATGGCATACTCAGAAGATGCATATCAGAGGAAGAAGGAAGGGAAGTCTTATGGGACTGCCATGGCTCCACTTATGGAGGACATTTTGCAGGAGAAAGAACAGCAGCTAAGGTGTTGCAGTGTGGTTTTTATTGGCCCACTATATTCAAAGATGCAAAGGAACTAGTGAAGCACTGCCATGAATGTCAGAAAGCGGGGAACCTGCCAAGAAGAAATGAAATGCCACAACAATTCATTCTGGAACTTGAATTGTTTGATGTATGGGGGATAGATTTCATGGGACCCTTTCCCTCCTCATACTCAAATAATTACATTCTTGTGGCAGTAGACTATGTCTCCAAATGGGTTGAAGCAATAGCAACTCCAACCAATGATAATAAGGTAGTCATGAACTTCCTCAGAAAACACATTTTTTGCCGTTTTGGGGTTCCAAGAGCAATCATCAGTGATGGAGGAAGCCACTTCTGCAACAAACCATTAGAGGCATTGCTTCTAAAATATGGAGTCAAACACAAGGTAGCCACACCATACCATCCACAGACAAGTGGGCAAGCCGAAATATCTAACAGAGAACTCAAAAGGATCCTGGAAAAGACTGTGGGAACTTCAAGGAAGGACTGGTCGATTAAGCTGGATGATGCTCTTTGGGCATATAGGACAGCTTTCAAAACACCAATTGGAATGTCTCCTTACCAACTAGTATATGGAAAAGCTTGCCATTTGCCACTGGAGTTGGAGCACAAGGCATACTGGGCCTTGAAACTTTTGAACTTGGACAACAAAGCTGCTGGAGAAAGAAGGATGTTGCAAATTCAAGAGTTGGAAGAATTCAGAGCGGAAGCTTATGAGAATGCCAAAATTTACAAGGAAAGAGCAAAGAAGAAGCATGACAGCAACATAGCCCCAAGGAAATTTGAAGAAGGACAAAAAGTATTGCTCTACAATTCTAGGCTGAAGCTATTTCCAGGGAAGCTAAAATCAAGGTGGTCTGGACCATTCCTTGTCACCAAGGTCTCCAAATATGGACAAGTAGAAATCATGGAAGAAAAGTCACAACGAACCTTCATTGTGAACGGTCAAAGACTCAAACATTACTTGGGAGATGTGGATGAGAAGGACAAAGTTAAATATCACCTCAACTGAGGAAGCTGACCGTCAAGCTAATGACGTTAAAGAAGCGCTTGTTGGGAGGCAACCCAACCTGAGGTAATACCCTTTTGCTGTTTCTTTTATTTGTTTCAATAAAAAGGGTGAAGTAGTTTCTGTGCATTGCAAAGAATTAAGTTTGGTGTTTCACACCAAACAATGAATTCGTGGATCAATAATTCAAAGGGGAATGTGTGACTCTAAGTTTGGTGTTCCACCATAAAGATCAACTGAACACAACAACCTTTGAATTATATGAGAGGAACAACCATTCTAAGCAGTCACAGAAATGCTTAAAACCCTTAGCAGCAACTTCATTCCAAAGAGAACTCAAGGATTCAAAGCACAGAGAAGTAAGTGGGAGACTAAGTTTGGTGTTCACACACCAACTTAAGACTCAGATACTTACCCACACATAGTTGAGCTAACCACTCAAGTGCTTGAGAAGCAAGCAACTTCATCACTCTTTGCAGGAAAGGAAACAAGGATTTTAAAGCATGAAGCAACATTTAGGAGAAAAAGGGAAATCAAATTGTTTCCTGGCAACAAAGAGAAAACAAGGAATTTCACAAGGTGGTATTGTTCCTTGATAATTCTTTAAAAAGGGCAAACAAAAGCATGCTTGTTCTGGTTTAAACTGTAAATGTTGAATCTTTCTGGAATGTGAAGTTTTTAGTATATTTGTCTGTTTATTGCTTTGAATAAAGTGAATGCCTAGATGTTTGGATATAACTCCACCTTCTTAAACAAATGCTTGCCATGCTTGTTCTATTTCCGAAAATAAAAGAAAGTTTGAACAAAAGTAACTTGGCTCAATTAGTGACAAATCAAGTAGAATTAAGTGGTGGTATGCATGCTTGATTGTTTAGTCAGATCACTGGAAATAGAGTGTAGAATTATCATTTTTATGTAGAAATTGAAAACTGTCTATGGATCTTGATGAATAAATGTCTTTGGCCATGAAAAAGAAAGAAAAGGAAGAAGAAAAAGCCACTGAAAAAGGGCAACCAAAAAAAAAAAAAAAATTTTGAGAAAATAAGCTAGGCACCAATGGTTTGAACTTCTGAGACAAATGCATGTGGTGTTCATGTATTAAGGATATGCTTGGATGAATAGGTTCTGAGGAGTGTTTCAACACTTGGTAACTTGGGTTAACTAACCCGGGATTATCAACCAAAAGTCCATTATCAAGAGCAACCTAAATACAAAACATTTAGTCACACAAAGAGGTGCTGGGCACCAATGTCTCAAGAAGAAATGTGAACTAAAATGCCTGAAGTGGATATGTGTAGTGCACTGATAAGAAAAAGAAAATGCCAAAGGCTTGTGCAACACATGACACTAAGCAAACAAGGAGCAAAGAAGCTCTAAGAAAAAGAAAAGAAAAACAAAGAAGAAAAGTGCCAAGGACATAAGAATAACAAGAGGCCATAGCAGTGTTTGATGGATGCAAGGAAAAAGTGATAATCTTACCTGATAAGAATGAAAAAGTGATGCTGCAACTTTCTGCATAAAACCCTTCTGATGAACTTCAAATGCTTGCTAATATAGCCAATGTAATTGCTTTCTGTTTCATACTTTCTTCTCAAATAACTCAGGACTTGCTTAGGGACAAGCAAGTATTAAGTTTGGTGTTGTGATGCCAAGGCATCTTAGGCTAGTTTCACTAGCATTTTTCTGTTAGTTTTAGTTGTTTTATGCATTTTCTTGAGCTTAAAGTAACCAAGAATGGTTAAATGAATAACAAAGCAATGAACCATCCAAACAGTATGATTTTGATGCAAATTCCATGAGTTTTTAGTTATATTACTTGAATGCTATGAATGGAAGATTTCTCATGAAATTTTGCAAGACTTTGATGCAATTGTTTGGATGATTTCAGGGAAGAAGAGGCTAAGCAAGGAAGCAACAAAATCAATAAAGGAAGCTTGAATATCACATGTGGAGTTTAAGTTCCAGTTTAAGCCTAAACTGGAGCTTAAACGCCAGAATCATGAAGGCTAAGAAATGCTGGAATTGAAGTTTAACCTCCAGTTTAACCTTAAACTGGAGGTTAAACGCCAGAATGAAAGTCTCACCAAAGAAGCATTCCACGTTTAACCTCCAGTTTAACCTTAAACTGGAGGTTAAACGCCAGAATGATAATGCCACTCAGGAAGGAGTTCCACGTTTAACCTCCAGTTTAACCTTAAACTGGAGGTTAAACGCCAGAATGGGAAAAGCACCAGGGAGCCATTTCCACGTTTAAGCTCCAGTTTGACCTTAAACTGGAGCTTAAACGTGTTCGACCAAGTTTTCTCCTCCAGGGTTGCTCTCTCCATTTCCACGTTTAAGCTCCAGTTTGACCTCAAACTGGAGCTTAAACGTGTTCGACACCTCCAGGGCTACCCTTCTAAGCTTCCACGTTTAACCTCCAGTTTAACCTTAAACTGGAGGTTAAACGTGTTCGACCTCCAGGATGCCTCCTTCCATTTCCACGTTTAACCTCCAGTTTAACCTTAAACTGGAGGTTAAACGTGTTCGACCTCCAGGGCTGCCCTTCCTATATCCACGTTTAAGCTTCAGTTTAACCTTAAACTGAAGCTTAAACGTGTTCGACTACATGACTCTCCAGGGCTGCCTTCTTCCATTTCCACGTTTAAGCTTCAGTTTAACCTTAAACTGAAGCTTAAACGTGCTTCTACAAAAGGCCTCACTGGAAGTGTCTGGCGTTTAAGCTGCAGTTTAAGCTCAAACTGCAACTTAAACGCCACTCTTGGAAAAGGTTTCTGGACCAAAAATATTGTGGTTTAAGTTAGTATTTGAGCACAAACATTAACTTAAACTTATTCTGGTATGAAACCCAATTGAATATCATGGTTTATGGGATTGGGCCTGAAGGATTGATGAGTCTGAAATTTCAATTTATTGAGTCATGTGCCATTATTTGATTATCACTAAGTTGGCTCAATGAATGTTACAGAATTTGGATCAGCAGCCTCATCAAAATTATGGATCATAAACCCAAGGCAAAAGGAAAGCAGGGAGAGGCCTCAAAGCCCAAGAAACACAACAGAAGCTCAATATAGAAAGTGTATAAATAGGATAGAATTGAAGTTAGAGGGAACTTTTACCTTTTCATTTTTAGCTAGTTTTCATATCTTTGTAGTTGAATTCAGAGCTATGACTCACTAAACCCCTTTCATTGGGTTAGGGAGCTCTATTGTAATTCAATGAATCAATAATAGTTTATCTTCTTCTTCAATCTTTTCTCTTGAATTTTGTTAGAAAGCTTCTCGTTCTAATTCCATTGGGTAGTTGTCTTGGGAAAGAAACTACCCATAATTGGAATCCTTCGGAACCTTGGGAAAGGAATGGAGGATTCATGCTAGAGAAGCTTTCTCACAGTGAATTGGATTGGGGTTTGGATGGATATTGTGACATGTAATCCTACCAAATTGTGGTTCATGAAACTGTGTGGTATAATCAGTGATCGAGCATCATCTCTTCTTATGAACATTTAAACCAAGGGATTGGGAATTTGTTTGTTTTTAGAGAGAATTGGTGAGCCAAGGGATTGGGATCCAATCATATAAGATTGCCAAGCAAAATTTAATGAACGCATTGGTTGAGGAAGAGATATACATGTTTTGATTCGGAGATCTCAATATCTCCTAACACCCAATGAATTCCCCATTTCTGATTTCCAATTTCTCTTTACATTCTGCAACTCAATTCTTGCAATCACCCCCATTCCCTTTTAATTTCAGCAATTTACATTCTGCTCTTTAATTCATGCAATTTAAGATTCCGCCATTTCAATTTCTTGTCATTTACTTTTCCCGCCAATTTTACATTCCGCAATTCTCATCTAAATCTTGATTCCGCTCAACTAGAACACACTTTTAATCTGAATTGCTCACTCAACCAATCCTTGTGGGATTCGACCTCACTCTATTGTGAGTTTTTACTTGACGATAACCGGTGCACTTGCCGGAAGGAATTTTGCCGATCGTGCAATTTCCTAAATCGTAGCATAACAAGTTTATGCGCATCAACGGGTCCACCTTAGTGATGGCGGCTTGTTCTTCCTCTTGAAGGTCCAATGGAATGCTTGAGCTCCTCAATGTCTCTTCCTTGCCTTTGTTGCTCCTCCCTTATGACTCTTTGGTCTTCTCTAATTTCATGGAGGGGGATGGAATGCTCTTGGTGCTCCACCCTTAGTTGTCCCATGTTGGAACTTAATTCTCCGAGGGAGGTGTTGATTCTCTCCCAATAGTTTTATGGAGGAAAATGCATCCCTTGAGGCATCTCAGGAATCTCATGATGAGGAATTTCCTCATGCTCTTGGTGAGGTTCATGAGTGGACTCTCTTGTTTGCTCCATCCTTTTCTTAGTGATGGGCTTGTCCTCATCACTGAGGATGTCTTCCTCTATGTCAATTCCAGCTGAATTGCAGAGGTGACAAATGAGATGAGGGAAGTCTAACCTTGCCAAAGTAGAGGACTTGTCCGCCACCTTGTAGAGTTCTAGGGATATAACCTCATGAACTTCTACTTCCTCTCCAATCATGATGCTATGGATCATGATAGCCCAGTCTATAGTAACTTCAGACCGGTTGCTAGTAGGAATGATTGAGCGTTGGATGAACTCCAACCATCCCCTAGCCACAGGCTTGAGGTCATGCCTTCTTAGTTGAACCAGCTTCCCTCTTGAATCTCTCTTACATTGAGCGCCCTCTTCACAAATGTCTACGAGGACTTGGTCCAACCTTTGATCAAAGTTGACCCTTCTAGTGTAGGGGCGTGCATCTCCTTGCATCATGGGCAAGTTGAATGCCAACCTTACATTTTTCGGACTGAAATCTAAGCATTTCTCCCGAACCATTGTAAGCCAATTCTTAGGGTCCGGGTTCACACTTTGATCATGGTTCTTGGTGATCCATGCATTGGCATAGAACTCTTGAACCATTAAGATCCCGGCTTGTTGAATGGGGTTGGTGAGAATTTTCCAACCTCTTCTTCGAATCTCATGTCGGATCTCCGGATATTCACCATTTTTGAGCTTGAAAGGGACCTTGGGGATCACCTTCTTCTTGGCCACAACTTCATGGAAGTGGTCTTGATGCACCGTTGAGATGAATCTCTCCATCTCCTATGACTTGGAGGTGGAAGCTTTTGCCTTCCCTTTCCTCTTTCTAGAGGTTTCTCCGGCCTTTGGTGCCATAAATGGTTATGGAAAAACAAAAAGCAATGTTTTTACCACACCAAACTTAGAAGGTTTGCTCGTCCTCGAGCAAAAGAAGAAAGAAAAAAGTAGAAAAAGAGGAAATAGAAGAGATGGAGGGGGTTCAGTGGTTTGGCCAAGGAGGGTGAGTAGTGTTTGTGATGGGTGAAAATGAAGGAGTGAAGATGGGTTTATATAGGAGTGGAGAGAGGGTTAGGGTTTGGCCATGTGTGGGTGGGTTTGGGAGGGAAAGTGGTTTGAATTTGAATGGTGAAGTACGTGGGGATCCTGTGGGATCCACAGATCCTGAAGTGTCAAGGATTTCTCATCCCAGCACCATGTGGCGTGTAAACACCCCCTTGATTGCCAATCCTAGCGTTAAACGCCAGGTTGCTGCCTATTTCTGGCATTTAATGCCAGCTTTTCTCCCCTTTCTGGCATTTAAATACCAGCTCTGTGCCCATTTCTGGCGTTAAACGCCAGTTTTGTGCCCCTTTCTGGCGTTAAACGCTCAGAATGCTGCCAGACTGGGCGTTTAACGCCCATTCTGCTACCTTTACTGGGGTTTAAATGCTAGTAGGCTTCTCCTCCAGGGTGTGCTATTTTTAATACTATTTTTTATTATTTTTTTGCTTTTTCAGTTGTTTTTGTGACATGATCATCAACCTACAGAAAACATAAAATAACAATAGAAAATAAATAGATATGATTAAATAAAATTGGGTTGCCTCCCAACAAGCGCTTCTTTAGTGTCAATAGCTTGACAGTGGGCTCTCATGGAGCCTTATAGATACTCAAAGTATGATGATGGCCTCCCAACACCAAACTTAGATTTTGAATGTGGGGGCTCTATTTGACTCTGCATTGAGAGAAGCTTTTCATGCTTCCTCTCCATAGTTACAGAGGGATATCCTTGAGCTTTAAACACAAGGGATTCCTCATTCACTTGAAGGACCAATTCTTCTCTGTCAACATCAATCATAGCTTTTGCTGTGGCTCGGAAGGGTCTGCCAAGGATGATGGATTCATCCATACACTCTCCAGTGTCTAGGATTATAAAATTAGTAGGGATGTAGTGGCCTTCAACCTTTGCCAAGACATCTTCTACAAGTCCAAAAGCCTGTTTCCTTGAATTGTCTGCCATCTCTAGTGAGATTCTTGTAGCTTGTACCTCAAGGATCCGTAGCTTCTCCATTACAGAGAGAGGCATGAGGTTTATACTTGACCCTAGGTCACACAGAGCCTTTTCAAAGGTCATGGTGCCTATGGCACGAGTTATTGAGAACTTTCCAGGATCCTGTCTCTTCTGATGTAATCTCTGCCTAGTCAAGTCATCCAGTTCTTTGTTGAGTAAGGGGGGTTCATTCTCCCAAGTCTCATCACTAAATAAATTGACATTTAGTTTCATGATTGCTCCAAGGTACTTAGCAAATTGCTCTTTAGTAACATCTTCATCCTCTTCAGAGGAAGAATACTCATCAGAGCTCATGAATGGTGATGGTGTTTTTGTGGAAAACTGAATTTCCCAAAACACCTAAAACTCACCGGCAAGTGTACCGGGTCGTATCAAGTAGTAAAACTCACTTAGAGTGAGGTCGATCCCACAGGGATTGATGGATCAAGCAACTTTAGTAGGTGATTAGTTTAGTCAAGCTAACATTGAGTGAATTGGGTGAGACTTGAAACAACAGAATGTAAATGACAAGGAATTATAAATTGCAGAAAGTAAATGTGCAGAAACTTAAAGTGCAAGAAAGGTAAATTGCAAGAATCTTAAATGACAAGAAATGTAAATTGCATGAAATGTAAAGGGGATTGGGTGCTGGAAATTAAAACTCAACAGGAAAGTGTAAATAGCAATCAAACAGAGAAGTAAAAGATGCAAAATCATGCAACAGATCTAAACAGAAGAGTAAAATGCCTTGAAGAATTTTAAAGACAGAAAAGCAATGCTTAATTTGCAGCAATTTAAAAGTGGTTCAAGATCTCAGGAGTGGAAGAGACTAGATAACAATTCTAGATCTCAAATCCTTCCTTGATCCAACAAGAACAATTGCAAAATGAAAAATGGAAGAGTAAATTGCAGAAGAAGAAAGATGAAAGCAATCAAGGAAACTCAGATTTCATGCAGAAGAGGAATAAGAGATTTCAGATCAAGTGAAACAGAATTCCTTCAATTCTTGATCCAAAATTCAAAACAGAATGGAAAACTAAAGAGAGAGAGAGCAAAATGAAAACTAAAGAGTGCAAAACTCCCTATTGGAGCTAGCCTCCTTTCTAATTGAGCTCCCCTTTGAAAATGAGAGTGATGCCTTTATATAGGCTTTTTACAAAATAAAAATCAAAATGAAATTGAAATTAAAAACAAATTACAATTTAAATGAAATTCCTATTCTAACTTGTTCTTGTGTCTTTGAGTGATAATGTGGGCTTTGCTTGCTTTGGATTTGAAGAAGAGTGGATCCAAAATGGCTTTTTAATTGAAATTGTGCTATGGTGCACCTCCCAGGAACGGCTCAGTTGTGAAAGTTAACTGAGCACTCAATCCTTGCTCTTGCAATTTGTTGCGCAACAAGCCTTCCTTGGTGCAGGCCTGATAAAGCTCGGTTGATTAAGTGAACTGAGCGCTCCTTGCTTTTGATATGAGAAGCTCCAAGTTCGAATCTAGCTGCTCCCTTTTGCTGTGTTTCGCCTTGTATTTTCCTTGTGGCAAGCCCGATAAAGCTAAAATAGTTAACCGAGCGCTCTTTGCTTCCTTTGATTCCTTGTATGAGTGCTCGGTTCATATAATTAACTTAGCGCTAGTGCTTGCCTTTCATTTGCTTATTAATGCCAACCTTATCAATGAACGCTAGGCAAATTAGGTGCTTATATTCTATGCATGCATGCTTTTATTTATTTTATTCTAATGCATTAACGTCTAAGCTTGATGAAATGCATGCTTTAATAATCCATTGGCATAATTAATTAAAGCTTCATTCATGCTTTCATTTTGGTCAATTAATAATCAAATGCATGCATATGTTTACTTTATGCATTAACGTAACTTGATTGGCATTAATAATGCATGCATGCTTTAATTATTTCATTAGCCGTGGTATTCATGCATGTGCATATGTATCATGATGCCATTAATAATTAAATGCCACAGTTCCATGGTCATGGGCCACGCTTTTAAAAGCGTGGCCTAAGGCTCCAAAGTGTGCTCCAACTTCAAAGTGTGCCCAAAACTCTTTTTTTCTTCTTTTTAGCTTATTTTGTGCTTCTTTGCTTCTTTTTCATCTTATTTCCTACAAAATTTATAAAGTCAAAAGATCAAGGAAATATATCATTTAAGCAAAAAAGAATGCAATATTTAAGCACTAATTATCAATTTCTTGTATGAAAAAAGCATAGAAAAACATGACATGGTGACATGTCATCACAACACCAAACTTAAACCTTGCTTGTCCCCAAGCAAGAAAAGAATCATGCAATTAAGATTGACAACCCAAGGTAAGAAGAATAGCAACTCAATGTTCATGGTAGGCTAGTTTTCTATGCATGCTACAATCACAAAAGAAATGTAAATGATTAATACTTCTATCTAGCTCATTTTATGAAATCTTTTTCTTATATTTCTTCCTTGAAACAAGCTTTTGATTTTCTTATTGGCTTCTCCTTTTGGGTGCTTTGCCCCATGAGTTGATAACAAAGCTACGACTTCTAAATGCTTTGTTTTCAAGTATTACCACTTGATACATAAGCACCACAAGCATTTAATTAGAGGGCTTCATTAAGCTCATTTTTCTTTTCTTTTCTTGATCTCTAATCATTGATGCTCAGAACCTTGAGCTTTGAGGGAGTGCTTTTGCACTTGAGCCTAGCCTTGACTTCTAAGTGTTTTGTTTTCAAGCATTTGGCTTGATACATAAACACCACAAGTACTTAACAAATTGTCATTGGTACTCAGAGCCTTCAGCTTTCTCATTCTTTCCCTTTTTCTTTTTTTTTTTTTTTGCTTTATTTGCAATTGGCTTTTCAAGGTTTTCATGTTTTCAAAAGATTTCACAAAATGTACGAGATGAAAACTTCAATTAATTAAAATCTAATGCAATTGAGCAACAATTAACCACACTAGCCTTCCAATACTTGTATGCACATGCTAAAATCTTCTTTAATGCCTTGTTTGTTTATGATCATGATGCTTTACTGCTTTGAACTTTACAAAACTCAAGTTGGTAATTATAATGGCATAGCAACATGTTAAAAATCTAAATTCAAACTATGCTTATTCATACCACACATGCATACAGAAAAGATGAAGACAATCATGCAATTTAAGTGTTGGAAACAAATGAGAAGAAAAGGAACTCTACAACCTTGTAGTTCATCTTCATTATTGTTGTCATTTTCCTCTTATTCTTCCCTTTCCCTTGCCAAATTCAGAATGCTTGCTCATCCTCAAGCAACAATTAGAACAATGGCTATGGGGCTAAGATGGATCATGAATGTCTTATACAATGAAATGTTAGTAGCACATGTGTTTTAAGCAAGCAAATCTAAAGATAATAATCAAGGCACAAGAGACAGAGACATTTGTAATTGCAAACTTAAGAAGGTGAGCACAATACATTGCATAAAAGATAAGTGGCACACCAAACTTAGTGTGACACTTTCACTTGGAATTAATGCAAGTATCTTGTAAGAATTTGAACCAAATTTTGTTGTATAGCAACACCAAACTTAGAATGCAATCCTATGTCCATTTTATTTGAAATAAAACTAAATGAAACTGTTGTATGTTAAATACAATCACCAAGCCAAGAATCCTGTCATGAATAATGATTTCTTGGTGATGTATTAACAAAAACAGTTAAGTGGCAAACTAAATAAAAGCATTAAAAGCAAAAATGACTAAAACAAAGAGAAAACTTAAAAGAAAAATAATACTGCAAAGGCATTATGATTATGCAGACAAGTGGTGTTGCTGGATGATTTGCATAAAAACAAAATAAGTGGCACACCAAACTTAGAATCTTAGTGTGACACTTCCATGTAGAATTGATGCAATCATCCAAAGGGATTGAAAACAATTTGTTGCAAGGCAACACCAAACTTAGAACGTAACCATATGCCAATTTATTGAATTTAAACAAAGCAAAGAATGAAAACAAAGCAAAGAAGAGAAATTATACCTACGGTTGACATGTTATTCACTTTCTTCCTCTTCTTCTAGTTTGTTAAGAGGAATGACCTCAAGGGGGAGAAGTTTCAGCTATTGTCCCCTTTCTTGGTTTCCTCTCAGCAAGCTTTCTTTTGTACATGGCTTGATTCAGTTTACTTGCTGGATTAGGGACAGAATTGGTGTTCTTGCTAGTTGCCTTCACTTCTTTGGATTCAAGACTTGGTTGCTGTGTGATTATTGGAGTTTTATATTCATCCAGAGCCTTTTGAATTGGTGGTTCCATGAACTCTTCCTTCATGTACTTCTCTGCCTCACTTGAGTGTAAATTTTCTGGAATGACTTCCTCACTTTCATGCTCCTCCCCTCCCAACATTTGACTTAATAGCTTTTTCATTGAGGAGGTTTGTTGATCTTCCCAACATTTCTTCATCTCCTCTTCATATTTTTTAATCACAGATTCAATTGTTGAGAGTTTTTGGGTCAGGGAAGTTTGTGAGAGTTGTGAGTCTTCATGTTCCCTTGTCATCTCAAGTGCAGTCTCATTTTCAACCACCTCATTTTTCATTAAAAATCCACTTGACTCAGTAGCCTCTTCCTCTTGTTTTTCCTCCTTTTTCGTTGCACTCACCAATTGAGCTAGCTGCGCTTCCATGTTTTTGAAGGAGTTTTCTTGTTCTTTCCAAACTTTTGTTGTCTTCTCCTCATATCTTTTGAGCATGGACTCAAACTTTGAGAATCTTGAGTGGTTCATGGAAGTTTGTGTGGGTGGTGAGTTTTGAAAGGGGCTTTCTGTTGAAGCATGGTCAGTTGATGATATCTTTGGATGAATATCATATGGAGTATTAGAATTCCCTTCCCAGCCACCATTAGAATCATGACTTGCATTATTTTGTGGTGGAGGAAAATATCCCATATGGTTTTCTTGCTCATCTTGTGTCTCTGAAGCAAATCTCCATAAATTGGAGTGTTTAGAATTTGTATTTTCTTGGTGATATCCCCAGCCACCATTAAAGATTGGTGATGGTGGGTAATATCCCATAAAATTTGTTTGATCATAAGATGAGTTGAACTCCATTTGAATTTTGGAAAACACAACACCAAGGAAAATTAAAATTACTCATATCAGAGATGAGAATTTCTTAGTGAGGCAAAAACTCAAACACCTTGGTTTCACTTTGAAACAGAAAACAAAAATAAAGAAAATGCTTGATCTAGACTCCTCACCCACTTAATCATTGTTGATCTAAATCAATCCCCGGCAACGGCGCCAAAAACTTGATGGTGTTTTTGTGGAAAACTGAATTTCCCAAAACACCTAAAACTCACCGGCAAGTGTACCGGGTCGTATCAAGTAGTAAAACTCACTTAGAGTGAGGTCGATCCCACAGGGATTGATGGATCAAGCAACTTTAGTGGGTGATTAGTTTAGTCAAGCTAACATTGAGTGAATTGGGTGAGACTTGAAACAACAGAATGTAAATGACAAGGAATTATAAATTGCAGAAAGTAAATGTGCAGAAACTTAAAGTGCAAGAAAGGTAAATTGCAAGAATCTTAAATGACAAGAAATATAAATTGCCTGAAATGTAAAGGGGATTGGGTGCTGGAAATTAAAACTCAACAGGAAAGTGTAAATTGCAATCAAACAGAGAAGTAAAAGATGCAAAATCATGCAACAGATCTAAACAGAAGAGTAAAATGCCTTGAAGAATTTTAAAGACAGAAAAGCAATGCTTAATTTGCAGCAATTTAAAAGTGGTTCAAGATCTCAGGAGTGGAAGAGACTAGATAACAATTCTAGATCTCAAATCCTTCCTTGATACAACAAGAACAATTGCAAAATGAAAAATGGAAGAGTAAATTGCAGAAGAAGAAAGATGAAAGCAATCAAGGAAACTCAGATTTCATGCAGAAGAGGAATAAGAGATTTCAGATCAAGTAAAACAGAATTCCTTCAATTCTTGATCCAAAATTCAAAACAGAATGGAAAACTAAAGAGAGAGAGAGCAAAATGAAAACTAAAGAGTGCAAAACTCCCTATTGGAGCTAGCCTCCTTTCTAATTGAGCTCCCCTTTGAAAATGAGAGTGATGCCTTTATATAGGCTTTTTACAAAATAAAAATCAAAATGAAATTGAAATTAAAAACAAATTACAATTTAAATAAAATTCCTATTCTAACTTTTTCTTGTGCCTTTGAGTGATAATGTGGGCTTTGCTTGCTTTGGATTTGAAGAAGAGTGGATCCAAAATGGCTTTTTAATTGAAATTATGCCATGGTGCACCTCCCAGGAACGGCTCAGTTGTGAAAGTTAACTGAGCACTCAATCCTTGCTTTTGGTCTTGCAATTTGTTGTGCAACAAGCCTTCCTTGGTGCAGGCCTGATAAAGCTCGATTGATTAAGTGAACTGAGCGCTCCTTGCTTTTGATATGAGAAGCTCCAAGTTCGAATCTAGCTGCTCCCCTTTTGCTGTGTTTCGCCTTGTATTTTCCTTGATTGGCATTAATAATGCATGCATGCTTTAATTATTTCATTAGCCGTGGTATTCATGCATGTGCATATGTATCATGATGCCATTAATAATTAAATGCCACAGTTCCATGGTCATGGGCCACGCTTTTAAAAGCGTGGCCTAAGGCTCCAAAGTGTGCTCCAACTTCAAAGTGTGCCCAAAACTCTTTTTTTCTTCTTTTTAGCTTATTTTGTGCTTCTTTGCTTCTTTTTCTTCTTATTTCCTACAAAATTTATAAAGTCAAAAGATCAAGGAAATATATCATTTAAACAAAAAAGAATGCAATATTTAAGCACTAATTATCAATTTCTTGTATGAAAAAAGCATAGAAAAACATGACATGGTGACATGTCATCAAATGGCAGAAGTAAATTCAATAGAATCTCTATGGTCTCTGTATGAGCGTCAGATTCCCATGGTTCCACATTAGGGAACTCTTTGGAGGCCAGTGGATGTCCTTTGAGGTCTTCCTCAGTAGAAATCACTGCCTCTTCCTCCTCTCCAGGTTCGGCCATGTGGGTTATGGTGATGGCCTTGCACTCTCTTTTTGGATTTTCTTCTATATTGCTTGGGAGAGTACTAGGAGGGAGTTCAGTAATTTTCTTACTGATGCATGGAAACTTGTCTCTCAACAAATCTCCCTCGGCAAGTATACCGAATTGTCGTCAAGTAAAAACTCACAATAGAGTGAGGTCGAATCCCACAGGGATTGATTGGTCAAGCAGCTTTAATTAGAGGAATGTTCTAGTTGAGCTAAGCAGAATTTGAGTTGAGAATTGCAGGAAATTAAATGGCGGGTAAGTAAATAGCAGAAAATGTAAATGTTGGAAATAAAGAGCAAAATGTAAATGGCGAAAAATAAATTGCAGAATCTTAAATGGGGAATTGGGAATATGAGCATAAAAGTAAATGGCAAATGATAAAAAGAATGGGTAAGATCAGAAATGGGGAGTTCATTGGGCTCAGGAGACGTTGTATTCTCCGGATCAAGTTCATTTTCATCTCCTCCTCAATCAATGCATTCATTCATCTCCTTGGCAATCTTAAGTGATTGAATTCCAATTCCTTGGCAACCCAATCTCTCAAATCTTGATCAATAGCCAATTCCTTGGTCTAATTGCTCATGAAAAGAGATGAAGTTTGGTCACTGATTATACCACATGTATTCCCAAATCAAAGTGTTGGTAGGATTATATGTCACCATATCCATCCAAACCCCAATTTGGTCCAACATGAAAAAGTATTTCTAGCATGATCTCTTCATTCCTCTTCCAAGGTCCGAAGAGATCCAAGTATGAATAGCTTCTTTTCCAAGACAACTACCCAATAGGATGAAGATTGAAAGCTTTCTAGTAAAATCAAGAGAAAAGAAAGAAGAAGAATAATGAAAACTATTATTGATCCATCAAATTACAACAGAGCTACCTAACCCAATGAAAGGGGTTTAGTTGTTCATAGCTCTGGGAATGGAAAGCATAGATGGGAAATAGATTTTAAAAGTAAAACTAGAAGTTGCAGAGAAAGTAAAATTTTACAGAGAGTAGTTCTCCAAAATGCCAAAAGCTTTTCTACTAGTTCAAAACCACTCCTATATATACTACTCTTCTGATCTACTAGTTGGCTCTTCAAGTCTTGGATATGGACCTTTGGATCTTTGAGTTAAAGCAGTTATCATCTTCTGTGGGCTTAGCTTTGCTTGAAGAAAAACTGTGAGTTAGGCATGGATGTTAGTTAGGACGTTACTGGTGTTAACATTAAGTGAAAATGTGGGTTCAAGAACGTTAGTGACGATCACCTTTTTCACTAACGTTCCTAACCCAAAATGGTCCACGTTAACTTCAACGTTAGTGTCACTAACGTGACCACTAACATTGCCTCTTGGTCCTTCACAAACGTTAGTGGCATTCACCTTTTCTAATAACGTTTGCTTGTTGCCCTTCCTCCCTACGTTAGAGTCCACGTTAGTATAGCTAACGTGACCCTTAACTTGGGCATGCCTCAGCTTTGAGAGCGTTAGTGACACTTACCTTTGTCACTAACGCTCCAAACGCCCCTTCCCACGTTAGTGCCTCACGTTAATTGTATTAACGTGAACACTAACATGGTGGTGATTGCCATCTCCAACGTTAGTGACAAAGGTGAGTGTCACTAACGTTGGGTCATCATTTCTTTCCTCCACGTTAGCTTCCAGGTTAATGTAATTAACGTGGCAACTAACGTGGCTAATAGTAGCTTGGTCTAACGTTAGTGACAAAGGTGAGTGTCACTAATGTTGGCTCATCCTTGCTCCTCCCACGTTAGAGTTGACGTTAATGTAGTTAACGTGACTCTTAACGTGGCCAATTGTCTCTTTTGGAACGTTAGTGGTATTCACTTTTACCACTAACGTTGGGGCTTTCTTTTTCCTCCACGTTAGCTTCCACGTTAATGCAGTTAACGTGGATACTAACGTGGGCTATGATGGCTCACGAAGGCGTTATTGGTGTTCACTTTTCTTATTAACGTTGCAAGCTAGCCTCCATTTCACGTTAATGGTCATGTTAGTTAGACTAACGTGGCTATTAACGTGGCATCTTCCTTGCTTCCTTTGTCCTGAAATCAAGCAAGTAAAGTGCATCAAAGCTAGGTTCTAACTCATGAGATCATGCATCATCCATTTTGTTATTCAATTCATGCATAATTCTCATAAAATCATGTAAAATTCACAATGTTTGCTTGAATCAAGATGTAAGTGATTATCTACCCAAAACTTGCTTATTAACTAAGAAAACACATGAAACTACCCTAAAACAGTGATGAAAAGGTCAGTAAAATTGGCCAAAATGCCCTGGCATCACAACACCAAACTTAAAGCTTGCTTGTCCCTAAGCAAGTACTGAAACATGAGAATGATAAATGAAATGACAAGAGAGATGAGTCATTATTATTGAAGTCATGTCCTTGGTTTTATGGGGTTTCATGCATAGCAACTTAGGTTCATTCCTTTACTGGCTTTCAGACTTTTATCATGCCCTGGAATACTCACTTGATTGCACGCTTTGAGACTTTTATTCATTGATCCTTTTATCTTTTCAAGGTTTAATTGTGTTCTTAAGCTAGGTGCTTTGTGAGGGGGCGACTCTTTAAGATAAGCTTTCAGCCAGCACTCCAGAACTAGTTGGTCCAAGGTGCTGGGTGTTAAGACACCCCTAAGGACTTACTCCCTCAAGTCTCTTTCCCCCATACATACACACCACAGGCACATGGTTTGTTATTTTCTTACTTGAGACCTTGGTGTCCAGCACCTCTTTAGGTTACTAAGTGTTCTGTAGCAAAGGTTACTCTTGATAGTGGACTTTCAGCTGATAATCCCGGGTTAGTTAACCCAAGTTACCAAGTGATAAGGCACCCCTGAGAGCTTATTCATCCAAGCATATCCTTTACACAGGAGCACCACAGACACAAACCTCAAGATTCAATCCTTGATGCCTAGCCTTATTTCTTACTCTTTTTCTTTATTTCTCAACTTTCATTTTTCTTTCCCTTTTTTCTTATTAGGATCTTGTTATTTAGCTAGTCTCATGGGTTTTGTTTAAAGTATATGATTCAGGACAGATAGTTGCCTTCCTACCTTGTTGGTGAACCAACTTAGCCAAGTAATTACTACACCACAAGCTTAAGAACTTACTCCACAAATTGAACATCACTCTGGTCTTTCATAACATCTCTTTTTATTTGACTTAAAGGACAAGCATACAAGTGAGCAAGGTGAAAATGCAGTAGTGACATTAGACTAGCAAGCATAGACCTAAGCAATGCAAACTTAAAGGCAGAATTGAAAATCCTAAACTACCATGGAAACATGTTCTATTTCATACATGATTTTCCTTATTTAAAACTTGAAAAAGATAGGACAATGAGGGAACTCCACCACCTTTTACTCACGAGGCTGCCCATGCTCTTTCTCTTGTTTGTCCTCTTTGTGTCCACTTGTGTTTCCTTGTATTCGTGTCAGTCTGGCTCTTTTTCAATCCTCAAGTGCCTTCCTTAATGATTCATGACTCTTTTCTACTCTCTCTCTTTTTTCTCGCGCTAATTCATCCATCACTTCTTCATATCTTGTGATTCCCGGATGCAGTATAGGCAGTTGTCCGACTAAGTATCCGTGCCTGGCTTGAGTGTTCACATGATGTCCAGTCTCGTTCATGTAAACTCCTTCTGAGAACGCCCTGTATTCGTTGAAGAGTTCTGCCTGTTCTATTTGTTTCTGATGCATCTCATGTATGTATGCACCTTGATGTGCTTGGATATTGATTAGCTTTTGGATGGCTTCTTGTTGTTGGTCTTACCTTTGTTCCAACCTGTGGAAGGATTCACCCCACTGTTTCCCTTGTTCAAATTACTGTTCCATCATTTGCTTTTGCCACTCCTCCTGTTGATTCATCCATCTAGAGAGTGATTCTTCTTGGCAGTTCATCATTTGTAGTTGAAGCTCTTTCTATGCCCCTTGATTCTTCACATATTGTCTAGATAAGCCATCAATGGCTTCCTATAATTGGTGCATGTCCAAAGTGGCTGGGGCTTGCTCCCCTAGGTCTTGTCTTTCTACCACTTGATGGGCTGTCCTCTTTCTTAGCCTTTGCTGAGGTATGGGAGATGCAACAGAATGCATCCTTCGAACAGTAATTGGGATGCCCACTTTTATCCACTCGGGGTTCTCATCTTCGAACACCACCCCAGCCCTGTCACACAGACGAAAAATAGTGCTAGGGTAGCCTAACTTTCCTCCAGAATCGTTTTTCTCAGCCATCTTCCTAATGCCTTGGGCTATGAGTTCATGAACCTTGATCTATCCCCCATTTAGTATACATTGCACCATTGTTGCTCTCTTAAGATTCACCTCTGAGTTGTTCCCGGCGGGGAGGATGGATCTCCTTACAATTTTGAACCACCCCTTTGCTTCAGGAGTGAGGTCCCCTCTCTTGATGAACTTGGGCTTTCCCTGAGGATCTCGTACCCAATCAGCTCCTTGCACGCAAATATCTTGCACTATTTGCTTATAATTGGGACTGCTATCTATTCTGGAGTGATAGCTTTCTTCTACAAATGGAATGGTTTGTAGTTTTAACGTCCTCATGATGCTCATGGGACTAAAATCCACGGTCACCCCTCTTACAAAGCTTGTATAGGACTCATCTGCCTTATCATACCTGACTGCATTTGCGTAAAACTCTCTTACCAGAGTAGCGTTTAATTTTGTGACCGGATCAGTGAGGAGCTCACATCTTCTCTTTTCCACCTTCTCTGTGATTTTGGGGCACTCCGTTTTTCTAACTTGAAAGCCTAGCTCGTATATGATCTCCTTATAAGCCATCCACCCAAATTGAAATGCATGGTGAAAGGTTCTAAACTTCTTTTCATCAAAAGGGCGCTGCTCCATAGGCTCCTTTCCCTTTCTTCTTTTAGAGCTTGATGATGCCATAAGTGACTTTTGAGATGTGAAGGTGTTGAAGGGTGTGGATAGGTGGTGGAATTCGGCCGGGTTAGGATAGGGTATAGTTAATGGAGTGGGTGAGAGTGCTTTTGATGGGGTAAGAGGAGTTGGGTGCCGAAAGTGGGAAGTACAGAGAATGGGATTAGAATGTGAAGGGGGTACGGAATAAGAACCACTTATATAGAGAAGTGGTGAGTAAATGAAAGGTGTGGATTGATGGTGTAGGTGTATGATGAACGGATGGGGTTTAGCATGGGATGAGCACAAGGATCATCAACTTTATGATGGGGTTGGTTCGATTTCCAAGCATGTCATTCTTCCAATGTTGCATGGCAACTGATGCCAGGGCATCATGGCTAGTTTTACTAGCCATTTTTTGTATGCTTTAGGTTGGTTTCATGCATTTTCTTAGGAAATAAGAAAGTATTTGGTTGAAAATGCATTCACACCATGATTCAAGCAAACATTGTGAATTTTGAATGATTTCATGAGAATCATGCATGAATTGAATGATAAAATGGATGATGCATGATCTCATGATTGAGAGCAAGACTTTGATGTACTTTGTTTGATTGATTTCAGGTAACAAGAAGCAGAGAAGAGCCACGTTAGTGGCTACGTTAGTGCCACTAACGTGGCCATTAAAGTGGAAGGAAGGAAAGCTTGGAAAGTTAGTGAGAACGTTAACGCCACTAACGTTAGCGAAGGGCAAGAAGACCCACGTTAGCGAACCCATTAGCTCCACTAACGTTGGCACTAACGTGGAAGAAAAGAGAAGCTCCAACGTTAGTGAGAAAGTTAATGGCATTAACTTTGAAGAAGGAGCAGCGTTATTGGCAAAAGTGAGTGCCAATAACGCTAGCGAAGCAAAAGAAGACCAACGTTAGCTTCCACGTTAGTTACATTAACGTGGGAACTAACGTGGAAGGAAAGGGAAGCGCCAACGTTATTGGAAAAAGTGAGTACCACTAACGTTTGTGAAGCAAAGGAAGACCCACGTTAATGGCCACGTTAGTTACACTAACGTGGACATTAACGTGGGCAAAAGTCTCACCTGGCAGCCTGACCATGCCTTATTCAAACAAGAATAACTTGAGCCACAAAGCTCCAAATGAGATGATTCCAATGGCATTGGAAAGTAGGATTCCAGATCTTTCCCAGCATATATGGCACTACATGGTGGACACTGAATTTGAGGGAGAAAACCTGCCCCGAGTATGCAAAGATGAACATGGTATCAACCTGTAGTAAGGCCAGCTGACCTCTTCACCTTCCAAGAAGTGTAACTCGAGCTGTAGAGCTCCAAATGATGCGCTTTCAAAGGCGTTGGAAAGTAGACATCTAGGGATTTCCAATAATATTTAATAGTATGGGGTGGACATTAAGTTTGAGCTCCAGAACCTGACAATATTAAGCCCCTGATCGCTAACGTTATTGTGACTCGCTTTTTCCAGTAATGCTAGCGACTATGCCAGCGACCTTGTCCACTTCAAAGAAGCATAACTTGAGTTACAAAGGTCCAATTAAGGTGATTCTAGTTGCGTTAGAAAGCTGACATTCAGAGCTTTCCAACGATATATAATACTCTATAGTGGGCATGAAATTAAAGCATGAAATAGAGGCATCTTTTAAGCCCCAAAATCACCAACTGGGTAGCAAGTGTGACGTTAGCCACACTAACTTCAGCACTAACGCCACACTTGTAGCGTTAGTGTGGCTAACGTTAGCACTGACATTAGCACCTGGACCTCAACTTGATTCACTTACAAGGACCACCCAACCTCAAGGAAGCAAGCCCTCAAGTGTTAACCAATCAAGGCCACAAGAAGCATCTAGAATAGAAATTTTCATTTAATTGTAATTTGCTTTTAATTTCATTTCATTTTGTAATTTAGGAGAGCCTATATAAAGGCCTTAGTTTCTACATTCATGACATTCGGGAATGGGGGATTGAAGAGGGGTCTTCGGACTCCCTCCCCTCACACACTTTTCCTTCCCTTTCTTTTCTTTGTACTTTTCATTTATGAATTTTGAAGTTTCAATTTTAGTTTTAATCTTTATCTTTACTTTTCTGCATTTTCTTTTTTTTCTATTTTGGTAGAGTAATGATCAACTAACTCTTTTCATTGGATTAGAGAGCTCTATTGTGATTCAATGGATCAATTATAGTTCTTATTCTTCTTCTTCTTTCTTTTCTCTTGATTTTACTAGAGAGCTTTCGATCTTCATCCAATTGGGTAATTGTCTTAGAAGAAAAATTGCTTATACTTGGATTTCCTCTGAACCTTGGGAGAGGAATGAGGAAATCATGCTAGAAATGCTCTCTCACATTGGATTAGGTTGGTGGTTGGATGGATATTGTGACATTTAATCCTACCAATACTTTGATCTATGAATGTGTGTGGTATAATCAGTGACCAAACTTCATCTATTCCCATGAGCAATTAAATCAAGGAATTGGGAAATTATTCAAGCTTAGAGAGATTGGATTTCCAAGGAATTGGGATCCAATCACTTAAGATTGCCAAGGAGATCAATGAATGCATTGATTGAGGAAGAGATGAGAATGAACTTGATCCGGAGGATTGCAATATCTCTTGATCCCAATGTTCATTTTATTTTTAGTTCTTACATTTACTTTTCTTGCCATTTTACTTTTCTGCATCTTATTGCTTTCTTCACTTTTATGCCATTTACATTTCCTTGTTATTTATCACTCCAATATGATTCGTCTAACTAGGATAATTAATCAACTATTTATTGCTTAATCCGTTAATCTCTGTGGGATTCGACCTCACTCTTTTGTGAGTTATTACTTGACGACAATTCGGTATACTTGCCGAGGGAAATCTGTTGAGAGACAAGTTTCCGTACATCAGCAACATTTCCCAATGCATTCCCCTTGAAGACATGTGTATAGTCCTCTCCTTTTGAAGTGGCCGAACCCTCCTCCTTCAATTGTCCCATCAATTCTCCTATAAAAGGAATATGATTAATGAATTTGTGGATGGTGGTGGCAAAATATTTTTAAAAAAATGGGATAACTACTTTTTAAAGTTTTTTTTTCTAACTAACTGAGTGCTATTCATGAATGCAAACCAATTGACTATTTAATTGTCCATGTATGCAACATTGGTGACACCAAACTTAGTTTGCGGTCATGTGGTGTACAAAGTTTTGTTTAAGGCTCTAAGAGTGACATGATATGAATTGTGTTTATGCTCTCTTAGTATGCCTTGAACACCAAACTTGTTCTTAGCTCTGTGCTGCATAAAAGGATTCATTCAAGTATATGTCAAAGTTGATTTGGAATTCATGAACCTTGCATTATTAACTACTTTAAAAGCATATAAAACATGGGTTGCCTCCCATGAAGCGCTTCTTTAGCGTCACTAGCTTGACATTCTGACTTTGTCAGGGTGGTTGGTAATGCTTCAAATCTTCCCCCCTCGCAGTAAATCTATCTCCGTTGGCTTCATCAAGGATCTCTAAATGTTCTAAGGAGAGAATTCTGTTGATGGTGAAAACTTTAGGTAGCTGAGATGGGATGGTGGGGAGATGAGGTGGGATAACTAGGAAATAAGCTGAGATCACTTTATCCCCTGGAGAGAAATCCTCTGTAGGGATCTTCTTGTTCCTCCATCTCCTTGGTGCCTTCTTCTTTGTTTCTTTTGATGTCGCCCTGCTCTTTGTGGCCTCTTTTTCCAAGGAAATTTTGTTGCTGGTCTCATATGACTCTGGTGGTTTTGGTTCCTCTTAGATTTCCTTTAGCTGTTGCACCTTCTAACTGTTTTGCTTACTAGCCACAGGGATTTCCAGGTGTGTATGTGTTTCAATGCTTGTTTCTTCCACCAGTGCCTTGTCGTGCTCTTCCCTTGGTTCCTTGTTTTCTTGATCTGCTTCTTGTGAGGGTTTGAAGACATTGAAGGCGAGTTGTTCATCATGTATCCTCATTATTAGCTCTCCTCGCTCCACATCTATAAGCACTCTGGCTGTAGCTAGGAATGGTCTTCCCAATATGATTGGGTGAAGGTGACTCTCTTCCATTTCCAATATGACAAAGTCTGTGGGAAGGAAGTAGTTCCCAACCTTCACCAACACGTTTTCAACCACTCCTACTGCTTGTTTTTTAGTTTTGTCAGCCAGCCTGATGACTACGTCTGTGGGCATTAGCTCATTGATCTGTAGCTTCTTCATGAGGGATAAAGGCATTAAGTTGATGCTTGCTCCTAAGTCACAGAGTCCTTTATCAAACATTGTTTCTCCTATGGCACATGGGATGTGAAAACTCCCTGGATCCTTTCTTTTTGTAGGCAACTATGATTGAATGAGAGCACTGCACTCCTTATTCATCACTATTGTTTGCCCTCCTTTGAGTGAGCTTTTCCTGGTCAGCAGCTCCTTCATATACTTAATGTATGAGGCCATTTGTTGGAGAGCCTTGATGAATGGTATGTTTACATGGAGAGATGCAAACATATCAAGGAACTTTGAGTATATTCTCTTTTCTACACCACCCTTGAGTCTTTGGGGAAAAGGTGCATAGAGTTTCAGCATCTCCTTCTGTGTAAGTTTGGTTTCTTGGTGACCCTCTTCTTGCTTCTCTGCTGGAGTATCTCCAGAGTGTTCGAAGGGTTTGTTCAGCTCTTCCTCAGTCTCCTTATCACTTATAGTGACCATCTTGCATTCTTCTCATCTTACTTTTTTTACTTCACCTCTTGGGTTTTTCTTTGTGTCACTTGGGAAGCTGTCAGTAGGTTTGGGAATCTTCTCAGAGAGGTATCCCACTTGAAATTCTAGCCTCTTGATGGTGTCTTCTTGGTTTTTGATATTGGCTCGCACCTCCTCCTTGAACACCTTATTATCTTGGAGTTCCTTACATATGCCTTCAAGTAGAGTCTCAATCCTTGAGAGTCTATCTTCAGATGATGGTGAGTTGGGGTTGGAGGGGTGAGAAGGGCCACTTTGGTTTTGATATGGATGTTGAGAGGTGTTGTTAGGTGGGTTCTGATATGATCTCTGTGTGGAATATTGGTGAGCTGCATTGTTGTTGGGGTTGTGATGTCTTTGATCTTGGCCTTGATCTTGTTGATTTCCCCACCCAAAGTTTGGGTGGTTTCTCTAACCAGGATTATAAGTTTTGGAGTATGGATCATGGTTTTGCCTAGGTGAGTTTCCAATGTAGTTGGCTTGTTTCTGATCACCCTCTACCTCTGCATTCACTCCTTCTTGGGTTGCTGATGAGGTGGTAATTACTGCTACTTGGTTCCTTTCCATCTTCTTGGTAAGGTCAGCCAGCTGCTTGGTGATCATCTTGTTTTGGGCCAACAGTAAGTCCATATTATTTAGCTCCATCACTCCTCTAGTATTGCCTCTTTCGGAAGCATAGAAGTAGTCATTCTCAGCTACAGTCTCAATGACATTTATGGCTTCTTCAATGGTCTTCTTCTTGTTCAGAGACCCCCCAGATGAGTGGTCTACTGCCTTCTTTGATTCATAAGAAAGACCTTCATAGAAAATGTGTAACTGCACCCATTCATTGAACATATCTGGCGGGCACCTTCTTGTCAAGTCCTTAAACCTCTCCCATGCTTCATATAGAGTTTCACCATCTTGTTGCCTGAAGGTTTGTACCTCAGCTCTCAACCTGTTGATTCTTTGAGGAGGATAGAATCTCACCAAGAATTTGTTCACCACATCTTCCCAGGTTGTTAAACTCTCCTTCGAGAAAGATTCCAGCCATTTAGATGCTTTGTTCTTGAGTGAAAAGGGGAACAAAAGCAATCTATAGGTGTCAGGATGAACACCATTAGACTTCACAGTATCACATATCCTTAGGAATGTGGTTAGATGTTGATTGGGGTCTTCTTGGACACTTCCTCTGAATGAACAGTTGTTCTGAACAAGGGTGATGAGCTGTGGCTTTAGTTCAAAGTTATTGGCATGTATGGTTGGCTTTTGGATGCTACTTCCACAGTTTCCTGGGTTTAGATTTATATAAGAGCCCAAAACTCTTCTCTCTTGTTCAGCATGATACATTGGACCTTCTCTGCCATGGTTATGAGCCTCTTTTTCATGATGGTTCTCCATATTCTCATTCATGTTTGGTTCAAAATACTCCTCCTCTTCCTCAGTACCAACAACTCTCTTTCCTCTTGCTTCCCTCCTTAATCTAAGGAAGGTCCTCTCAGATTCAGAATCAAAGGAAGTTGAAGTCCCGCTTCTTCTACCTGTCATACAACCAACAAGGCACAAGCAAGAGAGAAAATAAATGCAGGGAGTTTCTTGTTAGAAAAGTTGTTAGTGTGAGTGATGCAATATATCAAACAGTTAGTGGGTCAGTGAACTGAATTGTAAAAAAATGAAGATAACACCACAAACGGGTAAGGGGTAAAGGGAAGAAAAAAACTAAAACTGAAAGTAAATCACTCAAACATAAATTAAATCAAACAAAAGAAAAATGCTCAATCTAGTTATCCACCAATTTAATCATTGTTGATACAAAATCAATCCCCGAAAACGGCGCCATAAACTTGATGCATGGAAACTTGTCTCTCAACAAATCTCCCTCGACAAGTATACCGAATTGTCGTCAAGTAAAAACTCACAATAGAGTGAGGTCAAATCCCACAGGGATTGATTGGTCAAGCAACTTCAATTAGAGGAATGTTCTAGTTGACCTAAGCAGAATTTGAGTTGAGAATTGCAGGAAATTAAATGGCGGGAAAGTAAAAAGCAGAAAATGTAAATGCTGGAAATAAAGAGCAAAATGTAAATGGCGGAAAATAAATTGCAGAATCTTAAATGGGGAATCGGGAATATAAGCATAAAAGTAAATGGCATATGATAAAGAGAATAGGTAAGATCAGAAACGGGGAGTTCATTGGGCTCAGGAGATGTTGTATTCTCCGGATCAAGTTCATTTTCATCTCCTCCTCAATCAATGCATTCATTGATCTCCTTGGCAATCTTAAGTGATTGAATTCCAATTCCTTGGCAACCCAATCTCTCAAATCTTGATCAATAGCCAATTCCTTGGTCTAATTGCTCATGAGAAGAGATGAAGTATGGTCACTGATTATACCACATGTATTCCCAAATCAAAGTGTTGGTAGGATTATATGTCACCATATCCATCCAAACCCCAATTTGGTCCAACATGAGAAAGCATTTCTAGCATGATCTCTTCATTCCTCTTCCAAGGTCCGAAGAGATCCAAGTATGAATAGCTTCTTTTCCAAGACAACTACCCAATAGGATAAAGATTGAAAGCTTTCTAGTAAAATCAAGAGAAAAGAAAGAAGAAGAATAATGAAAACTATTATTGATCCATCAAATTACAACAGAGCTCCCTAACCCAATGAAAGGGGTTTAGTTGTTCATAGCTCTGGGAATGGAAAGCTTAGATGGGAAATAGATTCTAAAAGTAAAATTAGAAGTTGCAGAGAAAGTAAAATTTTACAGAGAGTAGTTCTCCAAAATGCCGAAAGCTTCTCTACTAGTTCAAAACTACTCCTATATATACTACTCTTCTGATCTTTTAGTTGGCTCTTCAAGTCTTGGATATGGGCCTTTGGATCCTTGAGTTGAAGCAGTTATCATCTTCAGTGGGCTTAGCTTTGCTTGCAGAAAAACTGTGAGTTAGGCATGGACGTTAGTTAGGATGTTAGTGGTGTTAACGTTAAGTGAAAATGTGGGTTCGAGAACGTTAGTGACGATCACCTTTTTCACTAACGTTCCTAACCCAAAATGGTCCACGTTAACTTCAACGTTAGTGTCACTAACGTGACCACTAACATTGCCTCTTGGTCCTTCGCAAACGTTAGTGGCATTCACCTTTTCTAATAACGTTTGCTTGTTGCCCTTCCTCCCTACGTTAGAGTCCACGTTAGTGTAGCTAACGTGACCCTTACGTGGGCATGCCTCAGCTTCGAGAGCGTTAGTGACACTTACCTTTGTCACTAACGCTCCAAACGCCCCTTCCCACGTTAGTGCCTCACGTTAATAGTATTAACGTGGTGGTGATTGCCATCTCCAACGTTAGTGACAAAGGTGAGTGTCACTAATGTTGGCTCATCATTTCTTTCCTCCACGTTAGCTTCCACGTTAATGTAATTAACGTGGCAACTAACGTGGCTAATAGTAGCTTGGTCCAACGTTAGTGACAAAGGTGAGTGTCACTAACGTTGGCTCATCCTTGCTCCTCCCACGTTAGAGTTCACGTTAATGTAGTTAACGTGACTCTTAACGTGGCCAATTGTATCTTTTGGAACGTTAGTGGTATTCACTTTTACCACTAACGTTGGGGCTTTCTTTTTCCTCCACGTTAGCTTCCACGTTAATGTAGTTAACGTGGACACTAACGTGGGCTATGATGGCTCACGAAGCCGTTATTGTTGTTCACTTTTCTTATTAACGTTGCAAGCTAGCCTCCATTCCACGTTAATGGTCACGTTAGTTAGACTAACGTGGCTCTTAACATGGCATCTTCCTTGCTTCCTTTGTGCTAAAATCAAGCAAGTAAAGTGCATCAAAGTTAGGTTCTAACTCATGAGATCATGCATCATCTATTTTGTCATTCAATTCATGCATAATTCTCATAAAATCATGTAAAATTCACAATGTTTGCTTGAATCAAGATGTAAGTGATTATCTACCCAAAACTTGCTTATTAACTAAGAAAATGCATGAAACTACCCTAAAACAGTGAAGAAAAGGTCAGTGAAACTGGCCAAAATGCCCTGTCATCACATACTCAGCTGACCCACTTGTGCCTCCAAATTTCTAATGGAGGACCTTTTTTCAGTCATGAATGTTTGAGTGGTTTTAATTAGATCAGAGACTATGGTTGCTAAGTCAGAGTGGTTCTGCTAAGAATTCTCTGTCTGTTGCTGAGAAGATGATGGAAAATGTTTGCTATTGCTAAACCTATTTCTTCCACCATTACTGTTGTTGAAGCCTTGTTAAGGCCTCTGTTGGTCCTTCCATGAGAGATTTGGATGATTTCTCTATGAAGGATTATAGGTGTTTCCATAGGGTTCTCCTATGTAATTCACCGCTTCTATTGATGGATTCTCAGGATCATAAGCTTCTTCTTCAGATGAAGCTTCTTTGGTACTGCCTATTGCTGCCTGCATGCCAGACAGACTCTGAAAAATCATATTGACTTACTGAGTCAATATTTTGTTCTAAGCTAATATGTCATTCAGAGTATCAATTTCAAGAACTCCTTTCTTCTAATTTGTCCCATTATTCACAGGGTTCCTTTCAGAAGTGTACATGAATTGGTTATTTGCAACCATCTCAATGAGTTCTTGAGCTTCTACAGGTGTCTTCTTCAGATGAAGAGATCCTCCAGTAGAGCTGTCCAATGACATCTTAGACAGTTCAGACAGACCATCATAGAAGATACCTATGATGCTCCATTCCAAAAGCATGTCAGAAAGACACCTTCTGATCAATTGCTTGTATCTTTTCCAAGCTTCATAGAGGGATTCACCTTCCTTCTGTCTGAAGGTTTGGACTTCCACTCTAAGCTTACTCAATTTTTGAGGTGGAAAGAACTTTGCCAAGAAGGCATTGACTAGCTTTTCCCAAGAGTTCAGGCTTTCTTTAGGTTGTGAGTCCAACCATATCCTAGCTCTGTCTCTTACAGCAAAAGGGAAGAGCATAAGTCTGTAGACCTCAGGGTCAACCCCATTGGTCTTAACAGTATCACAGATTTATAAGAATTCAGCTAAGAACTGATGAGGATCTTCTAATGGAAGTCCATGAAACTTGCAATTCTGTTGCATTAGAGAAACTAATTGAAGCTTAAGCTCAAAGTTGTTTGCTCCAATGGCAGGGATAGAGATGCTTCTCCCATAGAAGTCGGGAGTAGGTGCAGTAAAGTCACCAAGCACCTTCCTTGCATTGTTGGTCTTGTTGTTGTTTTCGGCTACCATGGCTTCTTCTTGTTTGAAAATTTCTGTTAGGTCCTCTCCAGAGAGTTGTGCTTTAGCTTCTCTGAGCTTTCTCTTCAAGGTCCTTTCAGGTTCAGGATCAGCTTCAACAAGAATGCCTTTGTCCTTGCTCCTGCTCATATGAAAGAGAGGAGAAGAAAGTATGAAATCCTCTATGTCACAGTATAGAGATTCCTTGAGGTGTCAGAGGAAAAGAAGAATAGAAGGAGGAGGTAGAGAGGAAGAATTTTCGAAAACAAATTAAAAAGATTTTGAAATAATTAAAAAAAATGGTTGATGATTTTCGAAAATTTAAATTGAGGTAATAGTTAATTGATTTTGAAAAAGATTTTGAAATTAGAAATCAAAAAGATATGATTGAAAATTATTTTGAAAAAGATGTGATTGATAAGATATGATTGAAAATCAAATTATAAATGAAAGTTTTAAAATTAAAGTTGATTACTTGACTAACAAGAAATTAGAAGATATGATTCTAGAATTTAAAATTTGATCCTTTCTTAATAGGCAAGTAACAACTTGAAAATTTTGAATTAAATCATTAATTGTAGCAAGGATATTCGAAAAAAATGGAAAGAAATTGATTTTGAAAAGATATGATTGATAAGATATGATTTGAAAAAATTTGATTTTGAAAAATTATGAAAATTTGAAAAAGATTTGATTTAAAAACAAAATCTTCCCTCCTGTGCCATCCTGGCGTTAAACGCCCAAAATGGTATCCATTCTGGCGTTTAACGCCCATCCAGGTACCCTGCCTGGCATTTAGACGCCAGTTTTCCTTCCTCACTGGGCGTTTTGAACGCCCAGCTTTTTCTGTGTAATTCCTGTGCTGAATGTTATGAATCTTCAATTCTCTGTATTATTGACTTGAAAAGACACAATTTTGAAAAATTTTTTTGAATTTTCAATGATGAGAAACAATCAAAATTCAACTAATCATGGAAAACTAAGATTAAACAAACAATGCATGCAAGACACCAAACTTAGAAATTTTTATATTAGAAACACTAACAAATTGAGAATGCATATGAGAAACAACTAAACACACAAAATAATAGAATTTAAAGATCAGAGCAAGGGAATCATCAAAAACATCTTGAAGATCACGAAATCGTGATCATCAATGGCGCCAACAACTTGAAGATTAATGAAGAACAAAATTCATATATTCGAAAAATGCAAGAAGAATAAAGACATGCAATTGACACCAAATTTAAAAATTGACACTAGACTCAAACAAGAAACACAAATTATTTTTGGTTTTTGTGATTTAAAAAAAAATTTGTAATTTTTTGAAAATTAATTGGAAAAAGAGAAAATAAGGTGTTCAAAATTTTTAATGGGAATTTCAGGAATCATGCAATGTTAGTCTAAAACTTCGGTCCAGGAATTAGACATGGCTAAGCCAAGCTTTCAGTGAAAGCTTCGGTCTAAAACACTAGACATGGCCAATGGCCAGCTGATAAACCACTATTTCATGGTTTATCTTGTGCTCAATTGGGATCCCGAAGGCCATTGGAATTACAAACATTGGTGGAGATTCCGGGATGAATACAAGCATAAGCCACCATAACAAGAAGCTCATCAAATGTCCAACTTAAGGACTTTAACTAAAAGTGCTAGGTGGGAGACAACCCACCATGGTATGATCGTTCCTTTTTTATTTTTATTTAGTTTTATTTGTTTTTGAGTTTTATTTTATTTTATTGTATTGAACCTGGAGTTTTGCATAACATTCATATTAGCATTGCATTCTGCATTTTTCATGCATAAAAAAAAAAAAAACACGCACGCGACGCGGTAGCGTCATTGACGCGTCCGCGTCATCAGTGCGTTGGGAAAAAGAAAAGTGAACAGAGAGTCACGCGACAGCGTGGCTGGAGGCGTGCCTTTGGCACAAATTGATCCACGCGACCGCGTCGCTGACGCATCCGCGTCATGTGGGAACTTTGGCCTCCCACGCGACCGGGTCTCCCACGCGGCTGCGTGACATGAAAATCGACGTGAAAAGGGTGCATAGCCGAAAGTTATGCTGGAGTGGTGCTGGACTGGTGCTGAACGCCCAGCCTTACCACGCGGATGCATGGCTCACGCGTCCGCGTCACATCCCTGTCATGACCACTCACGCGATCGTGTCGACCACGCGACTGCGTCACCCTGATATTTGGCAATAATGCATTTTGAACAGAGAGTTGTGCGAGCGCGAGGCTACCCTCGCGCCAGTAGCACAAAATGCATTTGCACTTGCACATCTCAGCATGTACAATCTTTGGAGAAAAGCGCCAGTTGGAACAACCTGTCCACTTGCACATCTCAGCATGTACCGAGGACGGTGCAATCTTTAAGTGTGGGGAGGTCGATATCGATCTCCATGGGTTAGTATTTTCTTCTCAACACCAATATTTTATTTTCTTTGTTAATTGCTGCATTTGCATATTTGATTGCATATTTGTTTGATTTAGTGCATTTAGTTACTACTTGGTTGAAGTAATTTAAATTGAAAAATTTTTGTTAAATTTGTTTGAAGTTGTATTTGGAACATGGTTTTTGAGCCAAAGACCACACAACCTGTGAGATTTTGAGCTTATTTACATGGTTACATTATTTAACCATAAATTTTTATTCTTGTGTGTTCTCTTCTCTATGATTGCAATCTTTACTTTGTTTTAGTCTATATGTCCAATATTTAGTGTATTTACATGTTTGCATATGATTGAGGCCATTGTTTAATTTTAGCTCACTTATCCCAAATAAGCCTACCCTTTAAATCACCCTTGTCAGCCACTTTGAGCCTTTTAATCCCCATTTGTTCTGTATTTTACCACATCACTAGGCTTAAGCAGAAAAACAAATTAAATATCCCAATTGAATCTTTGGTTAGCTTAAGATAGTGTGTTAATTAAGTGTGGGGGAACTGTGGGAACTTGGGCTAATAAGGGAATGTATCATGTTTCTAATTTTGAATATTTGGAAAATTTGGGTACCTACTCATGTAAAACAGAAAATTAAAAATTCCATATGCATTGATATGTTATTCTAGTTTTTATGTCTCTCTAAAAAAATAAAAAAAAAAGAGAAAAAGAAAAAAAAAGAAAAAGAGAAAAAGAAAAAGAAAAAAAAAATATAATATAAATAAATAAATAAGGGGACAAAATTACCCCAATGTTAAGTTAATAAAAGATCAATGCATATGTGATAAAATTAAAGAAAAATTGATACATGAGTATGTAATGCAAAAGTGAAGACTATGGGTAGCTAGGCATGATTTTAGAGTTATATAGAGTATATGTATGTTAGGTGAAAGCTTAGGTTAATTAAAGATTCAATTTATAAAGCTCACTTAGCCATATACATATACCCTTACCCTTACCTTAGCCCCATTACAACCTTGAAAAGACCTCATGATGTTTGCATTGGTATATTAAATATTGTTGATTGGTTAGGTGAAGAACAAATTTTAGAAAGCATGATTAGAGAAGAGTAGAGTGATTAACCCTAGACACTTGAGAGATTAGAGTGATATACACTAATAGTGAGGGTTCAATGCTTGATTCTATGTTCCCTGCTTTCATGAGCTATCTTCTTACAAGTTTACTTGTCTTTTATTGTATGATTTGAATTAGTGAAATCTGATTTATGTTTGTCTTGAAGAGCTTATTTACTTTTAACCAAGTAGGTATAAATATTTTGCATGTAGTTGCATTCATACAGATAGGTTGCATTTCATACATTCTACCATTCCTCTTCACCCCTTTATAGTTTCTCTTGAGCTTAGCATGAGAACATGCTATTGTTTAAGTGTGGGGAGGTTGATAAACCACTATTTCATGGTTTATCTTGTGCTCAATTGAGTGGATTTTATCAACTCTTTACCCACTTATTCATACTATTTGCATGGTTTTACATTTGCCTTCCTAATTATGTGCTTTGATTAAAAACATGCTTCTTTAGCCTTAAGTTCCCTATGTTTAATCCTCTCCTATTACCATTAGATGCCTTGATATGTGTGTTAAGTGATTTCAAAGATTACAGGGCAAGAATAGCTCAGAGGATGGAAAGGAAGCATGCAAAAGTGGAAGGAATACAAGAAGTTGGAGAAATTGCTAAGCTGTCCAGCTTGACCTCTTCGCACTCAAACGGTTATAACTTTAGCTACAGAGGTCCAAATGACGCGGTTTTAGTTACGTTGGAAAGCTAACGTCCGGGGCTTCGATTTGATATATAATATACCATAGTTGCCCTGACTCTAGGTGACGCGGTCGCGTGATCCACGTGGACGCGTCGCAGTGGCAAAAAACCAGCGTGGTAGATTTCTTCTCCAGCGATTTCTGAGCTGTTTTCGACCCAGTTTGCGACCCAGAAAACACAGATTTGAGGCTATAAAGTGGAAGAATGCATCCATACATGAATATGCTCTCATATTCACAGTTTTAGTATTTAGATGTAGTTTTTAGAGAGAGAGGTTCTCTCCTCTCTCTTAGGATTAGGATTTAGGATTTCTCTTAGTTTTAGGAGTGCCTCTCAATCCCAGGTTCAATGTTCCTTTTTATTTATGTTTCCAACTTAATTTATGAACTTTTCCATGTTATGATTTGAATATTTTATTTAATATAATTTGAGGTATTTTCAGATTTAATTTTGCTTTGCTTTATTTATATGAATGCTTTTAATTTAATTTAGATATTTCCCCTTTTGGCTTTGGTTAAGTAATTGGAGACACTTGAGTTATCAAACTCATTATTGATTGAAAATTGGAATTCTTCAAGAATTAATTCAAGTTCCAATAACTCTAACTTTTCCCAAGGAAAGACTAGGATCTGAGGAATAAAAATTAATTCATCCACTTAACTTACCTTCATAGTTAGAGGTTAACAAAATGAGAGAAAAATCCAATTCACATCACAATTGATAAGGATAACCAGGATAGGACTTTCAGTTCTTATACCTTGCCAAGAGTTTTATTATCTATTTAATTTAATACAATTTATTTTCTTGCCATTTACTATTCTCACTTTTTATCTTATACATTAAAAACCCCCAATTTACAAACTCATAACCAATAATAAGAACACCTCCCTGCAATTCCTTGAGAAGACGACCCGAGGTTTAAATACTCGGTTATCAATTTTAAAAAGGGGTTTGTTACTTGTGACAACCAAAACGTTTGTAAGAAAGGTTGATTGCTTGGTTTAGTAACTATACTTGCAACGAGAGTTTACTATAACTTCTAAACCATCAATCAACAGTTCTTCACCAGCCAAGCTTTAGCAGATCATTACATTCAACATCAAGATTGATAGAAATCAATAAGCTTTTGTGGTGATAGGTTGAAACCTCGGTCCAAAAGATTAGACATGGCTTCACAGCCAGCCAAACTTCAACAGATCATCATGAAACTCTATAATTCATTCTTAAAAATTCTGAAGAACATAGAATAAATATATATATTTTTTTTGAGATTTTTTCGAAAATAAGAAGCAAAAAGCTTAAACATAAAATAAAATTACCTAATCTGAGCAACAAGATGAACTGTCAGTTGTCCAAACTCGAACAATCCCCGGCAACGGCGCCATAAACTTGGTGCAAGAAATTGTGATCATTAATGGCGCCAACAACTTGGTACGCACAATTGTAATCTCAACTCTTTGTCACAACTCCGCACAACTAACTAGCAAGTGCACTGGGTCGTCCAAGTAATAAACCTTACGTGAGTAAGGGTCGATCCCACGGAGATTGTCGGCTTGAAGCAAGCTATGGTCATCTTATAAATCTCAGTCAGGCAGATTCAAATGGTTATGGAGAATTGATAATTAAAAGATGAATAAAACATAAAATAGGATAGAGATATTTATGTAATTCATTGGTGAGAATTTCAGATAAGCGTATGAAGATGCTTTGTTCCTTCTGAATCTCTGTTTTCTTATTGCCTTCTTCCAATCATTCATACTCCTTTCCATGGCAAGCTTATGTTGGGTTTCACCGTTGTCAATGGCTACCTCCCATCCTCTCAATGAAAATGATCCAAATACGCTGTCACCGCACGGCTAATCAGCTGTTGGTTCTCGATCATGTTGGAATAGGATCTATTGATCCTTTTGCGTCTGTCACTACGCCCAACACTCGCGAGTTTGAAGCTCGTCACAGTCATCCCTTCCCAGATCCTACTCGGAATACCACAGACAAGGTTTAGACTTTCCGGATCTCAAGAATGCTGCCAATTGATTCTAGCCTATACCACAAAGACTCTGATCTCATGGAATGGAAGGCTCGGTTGTCAGGCGAGGCAACCATGCGTCATGAATCAGGAGGCTAAGGGATACGCACTCAATCGATGGTAGAATGGAGGTGGTTGTCAGGCACGCGTTCATAGGTGAGAATGATGATGAGTGTCAGGATCATCACATTCGTCAGGTTGAAGAACGAGTGTATATCTTAGAGAAGAAATAAGCTTGAGTTGAATAGAAAAACAATAGTACTTTGCTTTAATTCATGAGGAACAGCAGAGCTCCAAACCTTAATCTATGGTGTGTAGAAACTTCACCGTTGAAAATACAAAAGTAATGAAGGTTCAAGCATGGCCGAATGGCCAGCCCCCATAAAGGTCTAAGATAGCATAAGACTAATCAAAGATTGAAAATACAATAGCAAAAGGTCCTATTTATAGATAACTAGTAGCATAGGGTTTACAGAAATAAGTAATTAATGCAGAAATCTTCTTCCGAGCCCACTCGGTGTGTGCTTGGGCTAAGCATTGAAGCTTTCACATGTAGAGACTTTTCTTGGAGTTAAACGCCAGCTTTTGTGCCAGTTTGGGCCTTTAACTCCAACTTTTATGCCAGTTCTGGCGTTTTGACGCCAGAATTTCTATGCTTACTTAGAACGCCAGTTTGGGCCATCAAATATCGAGCAAAGTATGAACTATTATATATTGCGGGAAAGCCCAAGATGTCTACTTTCCAACTCAATTGAGAGCACGCCAATTCGGCTTCTGTAGCTCCAGAAATTCCACTTTGAGTGCAGGAAGGTCAGAATCCAACAGCATCTGCAGTCCTTTTCCAGCCTCTGAATCAGATTTTTGCTCAGGTCCCTCAATTTCAGCCAGAAAATACCTGAAATCACAGAAAAACACACATACTCATAGTAAAGTCCAGAAATGAGATTTTTGAATAAAATCTAATAAAAACATAATAAAAATTAACTAAAATATACTAAAAACATACTAAAAATAATTCCAAAAAGCGTATAAATTATCCGCTCATCACAACACCAAACTTAAATTGTTGCTTGTCCCCAAGCAACTAAAACAAAGTAGGATAAAAATAAGAGAATATACAATGAATTCCAAAAATATCTATGAAGATTAGTATTAATTAGATGAGCGGGGCTATTAGCTTTTTGCTTTTGAACAGTTTTGGCATCTCACTTTATCCTTTGAAGTTCAGATGAGTGGCATCTATAGGAACTCAGAATTCAGATAGTGTTATTGATTCTCCTAGTTCAGTGTATTGATTCTTGAACACAGTTACTTTATGAGTCTTGGCTGTGACCCTAAGCATTTTGTTTTCCAGTATTACCACCGGATACATAAATGCCACAGACACATAACTGGGTGAACCTTTTCAGATTATGACTCAGCTTTGCTAGAGTCCCCAATTAGAGGTGTCCAGAGCTCTTAAGCACACTCTTTTTGCTTTGGACAACGACTTCAACCGCTCAGTCTCAAGTTTTCACTTGACACATTCATGCCACAAGCACATGGATAGGGACAGCTTGGTTTAGCCGCTTAGACCAAGATTTTATTCCTTTTGGCCCTCCTTTCCATTAATGCTCAAAGCCTTGGATCCTTTTTATTTTATCCTTGCCTTTTGGTTTAAAAGGCTATTGGCTTTTTCTGCTTGCTTTTTCTTTTTCTTTCTTTTTCTATTTTTTTCGCCATTTTTATTTATTTATTCATTTATTTTTGCAAGCTTTGTATTCACTGCTTTTTCTTGCTTCAAGAATCAATTATATGATTTTTTAGATTATCAACTAACATTTCTCCTTTTTCATCATTATTTCAAGAGCCAACAATTTTAACATTCATGATCAACAAATTCAAAAATATGCACTGTTCAAGCATTCATTCAGAAAAACAAAGAGTATTGCCACCACATTAAAATAATTAAACTATTTTAAAATTTGAAATTCACGTTTTTCTTTTTCTTTTTCAGAAAACATTTTTCATTTAAGAAAGGTGATGAATTCATAGGACATTCATAGCCTTAAGGCATAGACACTAAGATACTAATGATCATGTAATAAAGACACAAACATAGATAGAACATAAAGCATTAGGAATGAAAAACAGAAAAATAAGAACAAGGAAATTAAAGAACGGGTCCACCTTAGTGATGGCGGTTTGTTCTTCCTCTTGAAGGTCCAATGGAATGCTTGAGCTCCTCAATATCTCTTCCTTGCCTTTGTTGCTCCGCCCTCATGACTCTTTGGTCTTCTCTAATTTCATGGAGGAGGATGGAATGCTCTTGGTGCTCCACCCTTAGTTGTCCCATGTTGGAACTTAATTCTCCGAGGGAGGTCTTGATTCTCTCCCAATAGTTTTGTGGAGGAAAATGCATCCCTTGAGGCATCTCAGGAATCTCATGATGAGGAATTTCCTTATGCTCTTGGTGAGGTTCATGAGTGGGCTCTCTTGTTTACTCCATCCTTTTCTTAGTGATGGGCTTGTTGATAAACCACTATTTTATGGTTTATATTGTGTTTAATTATGTGGTTTTATCATGATCTTTACCCAATTATTCATTAAATAAGCATGCATTTATAATTCCTTCCTAAAGTTATTGCATGATTGAAAACTTGCTTCCTAGAGACTTTTAATTATGTATTTTATTTCTCCTTTATTCCATTCGATGTCGTGATCTGTGTGTAAAGTGTTTCAGGCTTTATAGGGCATGAATGAGTTGGAGATTGGAGAGGAAGCTTGCAAAAATGGAAGGCACACAAGGAATTGAGGAGATGACCCAAGAAGTGACACGGCCGCATGGATGACGCGACCGCGCGAAAGAGAGAAAATCGCAGTCACGCGGCCGCATGGATGACGCGACCGCGCGGCATGGAATAGCACAAGCGACGTGGAGGCGTGGACGACGCGTCCGCGTGGCAAAGCGAAATGCCGAATGACGCGTCCGCTTGAATGACGCGTCCGCGTGACATGCGCGATCTGCATAATCTGCAGAATCGCTGGGGGCGATTTCGGGCCTTATTTTGACCCAGTTTTCGGCCCAGAAAAGCAGACTAGAGCCAGAGAACATGCAGAAACCAACAACAACATTCATTCCGCATAGTTTTAAGTTTTTAGATCTAGTTTTCCTCTCCTCTAGGTTTTCTCTCTACACATTCATAGTTTTTAGGATTTGTTATGTTCATTGTTTTTGCATTGGGATATTGAGAAGAGTTATTGCCTCATCAAGACTTCGACATTCTAGTTCGTTCTCTTTACTTGTCTCTTACTCTTCCATGTTCCTTAATTTACTTAATTTTACTATTGGATTATTTTAGCATTTATTAATAGAAGAATTACTTTTATTTTTAATTAATCTTTTGATCATTATTTATCATGTCTTTCGTTAATTCCCTTCCTTATGTTATGAATCTTACATTTACAATGAGCGAGTAGTTCCCTAACTTGATGGGGAGTTGATTGAAAGGAACCCTTGAGTTGGAATGCTCAAGAGAAAGATTGTAATTGGGTTTATTGTTGGATTGCTCCCTAGTCACTAACACCAATCCTCCCAAGAGCGGATTGGAACTTGTGAATAGAAACAGCATTCCAGCTTGTTTGACTTTCGCTTACTTAGTAAGGGACAACTAAACATAATAACCCTCAATTGTCAATTAATCTTGAGAGTACTCCAACAAGAATAGGGCTTCCAGCTAATCAACTCCCAGTCAAGGCTTTTATTTAAATTTATATAAATTCTCTAATTTAATTTTCTGCCATTCAACTCAACCCTTTTTGAAAACATCTGATTAATAGAATAGCACACTTTTCTGCAACTCGTTGGGAGACGACCTGAGATTCATACTCCCAGTATTTTAATTTTAATTTCTGTGACACCCTTCTAAATTGATAAGTGGATTTCTGGTTGGTTGAGAACTATACTTGCAACGCATATTTTATTATCATTCTTAACTCGCCAATTTCTGCCAACATCAATTTTTGGTGCCGTTGCTGGGGAGTTGCAATAGAGTGCTAAAGTTATTAATTGGAATTTATTTATTTGCATTTTGTTTTATTTTGCTACTATGAGTTGCTTTTTTCTTTCGTTAGATGACACGTTCACTTCCTGATCCAAGCTTGCTAGTAATCGATCTTGAGATTGAAAGAACTATTTCACGAATAAGGCAAGCTCGGCGTCGGTTAGTCCTCTCTGAGGGCAGATCTGAAATGCCACTTGAGAAAGAAACCAGCCCCCGTTCTACTGATTCGGTTGATTTACGTACAGGTAACATGGCAGCTGCCAGAAGAGTTACTATCCAGGAGGAAGGAGCCCCTGATTTTACAATGCAACCATTTCAAGCGCATCACCCAGCGGTGGCTACAGACTTTGAAATAAAGACCGCACTGCTCAATTTGATGCCCAAGTTTCATGGCTTACCTGCTCAAGAGCCTATCAAGCACTTGAGAGATTTTCAAGCAGCCTGTTCTACTGTCAGGCGTGATGGTGCAGATGAAACTTCAATTTTGCTAAAAGCTTTCCCGTTTTCTCTTGAGGGAAAGGCAAGAGAGTGGTACTACACTCAACCAGCAGCAATTGTATCCAACTGGGATACACTGAGAAAAGAATTCTTGGAAAAGTTCTTTCCAGCTAAAGTTACTGATAAACTAAGGAAAGATATTTCCATGATTGTTCAGGATGATTCTGAAACTCTCTATGAGTACTGGGAGCACTTCAATAATCTTCTGGAAGCATGCCCCCACCATATGATTGACAAGATAGTGTTACTCGGTTATGTCACACAGGGCATGAGGCCCCAAGATAAGACCACATTGGAAAGTACTAGAAATGGGTCTATGAAAAAGTACAAGACCACTGATGAGGCATGGCAATTGATCAGTGACTTAGCTGAATCTACTAGGAATCACAGGCAGAAACAAGGCCGTACAAAAGCCGTTGCAGAAGTATCCTCTAGCAGAGAGACTACTGCTTTAACTCAGAGTATCTGTGAAATGACCAACTTGCTGAAGCAGATGCAATTGAATCAACAAGAAGTTCAGCAAGCTCAACCTTTTCCACCACAGCAAAACCAACAGTTAGTCCCACAGAGAGTTTGCGGAATCTGCGCTGATTATAGCCATTATACTGATGAATGTCTGCAGCTCCAGCAGGAAGACAACACCGTGGCAGCCACACAAAACTTCTATGACCGCCCCAACCAAGGGTACAATCAAGGTGGCAATTACAACCACGGATGGCAAGACAATTCTAACCAGAATTGGAGGGACAACAACAACATAGGAGCCATAGATAATCAGGAAAATCAGAGGTGGAATAACAACAACAACAACAGGCAGCAGAATCAGAATCAGCCTTACAAAGCACCTCACCTAAGGCAATCCCAAGGACCACAAAATACCCTATAGCAGACCTCTCAATTTACCTATCCTTCTTCATCTGCTAATGATGACTTACTACAATCTATTGATCGGAGACAGCAGACCATGGAAAATAACATTAATGCCACTCTAAATGGTCTGATCGCTACTTTGCAAGCTCTTGTCTCCCAGATTGGATCAATGAACAACTCCAATAACCAACCTTTGAGCTCCAGTGGAATCCCCTCTCAACCATTACCCAATCCAAAGGGTGGCATCAATACCATCACCTTGAGGTCCGAAACTACACTGCGGGAGAGGAATCAAGAGGAACCAAACCCACCAGAACACGCCTCAGCTGAAGAGGTAGTGGAAATAGAAGATGCTGAAGAGGAAGTGGACATACAGAACATGGCTGAAGAAGAAGAAGTGCAACCACGAGAGGAAGCACTAAAAGGCGCAGACACTGCAGAAGACACCACTCCTATTCCATTTCCACAACTTGCAAGGAAGCCCAGGAAACAGCTGGAACCTGATCCAAAAATGGTAGAGAGATTCAAAAAGGTTAAGGTAACTGTTCCTCTATTTAATGTTATTCAACAGGTACCTAAGTATGCAAAGTTTCTAAAAGATTTATGTATACATAAAGACAAAATTAATGAATTAGAAACTATTCCTTTAGGAAGTTCCATATCTGCTTTAATGAGAGGTTTACCTGAAAAGTGTAGTGACCCAAGTCCTTGTATAGTTAATTGTACTATTGGTGGTGTGATAATTTCTGATTGCATGTGTGATTTAGGAGCATCTGTAAGTATAATGCCTTTGTCTATATATGATATTTTGAGGCTCCCTCCCTTAAAAAGGTCGGCAGCTCGTTTTGTGTTAGCAGATAAAAGCATTATCACAGTGGCTGGAGTTGCTGAAGATGTATTAGTGGGCATTAAGGGGCTCACATTTCCCATTGATTTTTATATCCTGGAGATGCCCCAGAATGCCTCAGATAAGCCATCATCAATCCTACTCAGAAGACCATTCCTGAAGACCTCAAAGTTTAAATTAGATGCTTTTTCAGGAACATACTCTTTTGAAATCGATGGCCGAGTAGTGATTTTCAATCTGAACGGAGTTATGAAGCACCCACCGGAGGATTACTCTATCCTCAAGTGTGACATTATAGATGAAACCATGGCTGAATTTCACCAGGAGGAATTTGAAGAGAAGCACACAGGATAAGGTCCAAGTGTGGGGACATTCTCAGAGGACAATGAAAGTGCCTTACCACTATTACCAGCTCCAGACAACCCAGAGCCTGAACAAGATCATAAGTTGGAATTAAAACCCCTTCCTCCACACCTCAAATATGCTTACCTTGAAGACGGGCAGAAGTTTCTGGTTATCATTGCAAGGGAACTCACTTCTCAACAGGAAGAGCAGCTACTTGGTGTGCTGAGGAGGCACAAGAAGGCAATTGGTTGGAGTTTGGCAGACATAGTAGGCATAAACCCTCAAGTCTGTGAACATAGAATATTTTTAGAAGAGGGAGCAAGACCTGTCCGTCAACCCCAAAGAAGACTGAACCCCACTATCCTAGAGGTTGTCAAAAAGGAAGTGACCAGACTACTAGAGGCAGATATCATCTATCTCATCTCAGACAGTGAATGGATAAGCCCAGTACAAGTAGTGCCAAAGAAGTCTGGAGTCACTTTAGTGAAGAATGAGCATGGAGAGCTCCTGACAACCAGAGTTCAGAACGCTTGGAGGGTCTGCATTGACTACAGACGCCTCAACCAAGCCACCCGTAAGGATCACTATCCTCTTCCATTCATTGATCAAATGCTGGATCGCCTGTCAGGTAAATCGCATTATTGTTTTTTAGATAGTTACACAGGTTATTTCCAGATTCATATAGCTCCTGAGGATCAGGAAAAGACCACTTTTACATGTCCTTTTGGGACTTATGCTTACAAGAGAATGCCCTTTGGCTTGTGCAATGCACCAGCTCCTTTCCAGAGGTGCATGATGAGTCTTTTCTCTGATCTTATTGAGGACTGTATGGAGGTTTTTATGGATGATTTTAGTGTTTATGGCGATTCCTTTAGCCTTTGCTTAGCTGGATTATCTAGAGTATTAGATAGGTGTGTCAGTACAAACCTGGTATTAAATTTTGAAAAATGTCACTTTGTGGTTAAACAAGGGATTGTACTAGGACATGTTGTGTCTAATACTGGAATTTCGGTAGATCCAGCAAAGATGGATGTTATTTCTAGTTTACCTTACCCCTCTTCTGTGAGGGAGGTCCGTTCTTTCCTTGGCCATGCAGGTTTCTACAAGAGATTTATTAAGGACTTCAGTAAGGTAGCACTTCCCTTATCCAGGCTACTGGAGAAAGATATTGAGTTCGAGTTCAGTGAAAATTGCAAACAAGCGTTTGATAAGCTGAAGACCGTACTGACTCAAGCTCCAATTGTGAGAAGACCAGACTGGAGCCAACCATTTGAAATAATGTGTGATGCTTCTAACCATGCCGTAGGAGCAGCACTAGCTCAGCGTGAAGGTAAGGATCCTTTTGTTATTGCTTACGCGTCTAAAACTTTAGATGTCGCTTAGTCGAATTACACTACTACTGAGAAAGAGCTTCTTGCTATTATTTTTGCTCTGGATAAATTCCGAGCCTATTTACTTGGTACTAAAGTAGTAGTGTATTCAGACCACGCAGCTCTAAAGTATTTATTATCTAAAAAGGAGTCCAAACCAAGACTTATACGTTGGATACTGCTATTACAAGAATTTGATTTAGAAATTAAGGATAGGAGTGGTAACCAGAATCTAGTGGCAGACCACTTGAGTCGCCTTAAACATATTACAGATGACTCCACTCCTATAGCTGATAATTTTCCATTTGATAACCTGCAAGCAGTATCTAAGATAGTCCCTTAGTATGCACCTCTAGCTAATTATCTAGTTAGCCGCACTTTTCCTCCGAACTTTTCTAAGCATCAAAGAGACAAGCTGAAAAGCGAGTCCAAATATTATATATGGGATGACCCATATTTATGGAGATGTGGCGCTGACCAGGTAATTAGACGGTGTGTGCCTCAATCAGAATTCCAGTCCATCTTAGAGGCCTGTCACTCATCTGAGAGTGGAGGACATTTTGGCCCTCAAAGAACTGCTAGAAAAATCTTAGACTGTGGATTCTGGTGGCCTACTCTTTTTAAGAACGCTGCTGAATTTTGTAGATCTTGTTTTCCATGCCAGAAATTTGGTAATATATCCAGAAAGGATAAGATGCCTCAACAAATTATGCTTTTTTGTGAAATTTTTGATGTTTGGGGCATTGACTTCATGGGTCCATTTTTCGAATTCCAATGGTTATTTCTATATATTGTTAGATGTGGATTACGTTTCCAAATGGGTGGAAGCAATTCCTACCCGCAATGATGATGCTAACACTGTTGTTTCCTTTGTGAGAAACCATATTATTTGTCGCTTTGGATCACCACGAGCAATCATGAGTGATCAAGGCACCCATTTTTGTAACAGGAGACTAACAGGACTAATGAAGAAGCATGGGATAATTCATAAAATTGCAACAGCCTACCATCCTCAGACTAATGGGCAAGCTGAGGTGTCAAATAGAGAGATAAAGCGTATCTTGCAGAAGATAGTCAAACCTTATAGAAGAGACTGGAGCACCAGTCTACAAGATGCACTCTGGGCATACAGAACAGCATACAAAACACCCATTGGGATGAGTCCTTTCCGCTTGGTTTATGGAAAAGCTTGTCATCTCCCTGTTGAAGTGGAGCATAAAGCCTTTTGGGCAGTAAAGGAATGCAACATGGGAATTGAAAAAGCCGGAGCTGAAAGGAAGTTGCAACTGCAGGAATTGGAGAGCCTTCGCCTAGAAGCTTTTGAGAACTCAAGACTATACAATGAGAAGATGAAGGTTGTACATGATCAGCACATCAAGAGGAAAGAGTTCCAAGCTGGGGACTTAGTCCTCCTTTACAAATCTCGACTGAGGCTCATGCCAGGCAAGTTGAGATCAAGATGGGAAGGTCCATACAGAGTAGAGAAGGCCGAACCGTACGGAGTTTATCACCTAAGCCATCCTTCAAGCTCTGAACTTATCAAAGTTAATGGACATCGTTTAAAGCTGTACCATGGCGAGAAGCTGAAGAAAAACAAGGAGCTTGAGATCTTCCTCTTGGAAGATCCCCACATAGCCGAAGACTGAGCTAGTGGAGCGTCCAACTTACGGACGTTAAAGCAAAGTGCTAGGTGGGAGACAACCCACCATGGTATGATCGTTCTTTTCCTTATTTTTAATTTTCTTATTCAATAACTCTTCTCTTCATTAGTACATTTCGTGCATCTGCATTTCCATACTTTTATTTTTAATTAAATAAAATAAAAAATAAAGAAAATCACGCGATGAGACCGCTTCATTGACACGTCCGCGTCGCAAGGAGATGGAAGACAACAATAATTTGAACATAGAGTTATGCAGGAGCAAGGTTGGAGGTGTGCCAATGGCACAAATTGTCCCACGCGACCGCGTCATATGGGAATAATGGCCTCCTACGCGACCGCGTGACCCACGCGGCTGCGTGACCGAGATTTCGACGTCAAAGTGGTGCACGACCGAAAGTTGTGCGAGAGTGGTGCTGGATTGGTGTTGAACGCATAATCCTTCTCACGCGATCGCGTGCCTCACGCGTCCGTGTCATATCCTTCTAAAAGCCCACTCACGCGATCGCATGCCCCACGCGATCGTGTCACCCAAAATTTGGCACTAATATGATTTTGAACAGAGAGTTGTGCGAGTGCGAGGCTACCCTCGCGCCATTAGCCTAAAACGGGTCACGCGACCGCGTGACCGACGCGATCGCGTCAATCAGTTTCAACACAAGTCGCGCGACCGCGTGCCTCACGCGACCGCGTCGCTTGCACCACACAGTTTTCCTAATTTGCCAATTATCTTATCTTTCTCTTCCCCAAATCCTATTTTTCTTTTTTCCCTCCTTAATTCTCCCTTCTTCCTTCTTCCTTCTCTCTCACTTTTTACACTTTCTACTCTCTCTCTCACCTCCATTAACAAGGTTTTCTTTTCTTCCCCTCTCCTTACTTTTCTATTTTTCTTCTCATTTTTATATATTATCTTCTTTTGTTTTCTTTTTACTTTCATTATTCATATTTACTTTTTCTTTCTTTTTTCTTTTTTTTTTACTTGGTGTTAGAAATTTATTTGAGTTATTATTTCTCATTATATGCTTGTGGATTGTTCTAAATTTGTTTGACAATTATATATTACTTTTTAAGGGATCACTTGCATGTTCAAATTCTTATTTTCAAGAGCTCCTTCTACATGCATGCTATGCATTTGTGAAAAAGCCCATATGGCATTATGAACTTCTCTACATTTTTCTACTCTAATATTCAATGCTTGCTTTTCACAAATTCCCTTTACTATTGTATTAATTAAAATTAATTGTCAATACAAACGTGATGGTTTGTTACGAGTGATGCTTGATCTATGCTACTCATGCCCTTTGCCGGCATGCCAATAAACACCTTGCATTCACTTGTCATCATATGCACTAGCTATTTTCCATTAATGAGTTTTCACATGTACTCATGAGCGTGTGTTAACATCATTTACCTTTTAATGTGTATTTATAACCATCCTTTTCCGTTCTCTTCCTTGCTCTATCTCTTTGAATTTAATTTACTTTCTCTTCCCTTTTTCAGGATGGCCACCAAGAAAGGAAAAGAGAAAGCCATTCCCAAATCAACAGCAAGGAGAGGTACAAAAAGAGCATTAGTGGCAGAACCCTCTTCAACTACAGTAAGGCCCTCAACAAAGAAGATTAAGAGGATCATAAAAGTTGATGATAAAGAAAAAGCCTTCCCAGCAAAGGACACTGCGCGATTTCCCAATCGCTACTGTGAGCAAATGTTCCCCATCCTGGCTGAAAGGAGTTACAACAACGAATACCTTCTTCTCCTTCCGCCCAATATTGATACTTTTGTTGAGCCACAAATTGAACGAAGACAATGGGATTTCCCACAGAGACAGCCAAGGCAGGTCAATCTTTCTTGGGTAGTCGATTCTACTCCAGCTTCCACCTGCCAAACCTGCAGTCTGTCTTTGTCCGTCAGAGGCAAGTCCCCATTACAGAAGAGGCCATTCAAAGAGCTCTCGGTCTTCCCCCTATTCCAGAAGGTTTGGACGCCTTTCAAGAAGCCGCACTCAAGCACCAGATGTACCAATTTAACTGGGATGCCGTTCTCAGAGTTATCGCACTACCTGGCAACAGATGGATCTACGGATACCATCGTACCCGCCCTAAGGGAATTTCGGCTTCAGCACTTACCTTGGAGGCTCGCGTATGGGCACAGATCATGTCCCATTACGTCTTTCTGAGCACTCACGAGTCCTCATTCACTGCGGACATGGCCGTTCTACTATGGTGCATCCTTACAAACCAACCTCTGAATCTACCAAGACATATCCGGAATGCCATGGGACACGTACAAATCGCGGGCAACTTACCTTTTCCCGCCTTGGTCTCAGATCTTGTCTTAGCAGCCGGAGTCTCCTACAGAGCTGGGGACACCAAAGCCATGCTTCCACGGGATAATCAGTTTGTCCCCAACGGGAAGTACCTTAGACTTCCAACAGCCACTATTAGCCAGCCCACTGAACCAGTTGAAGATATTCCTTCTTCAATACCACAAGCACCCACTACTGACCAACTGCTCCAGCAGATACTTGCCAGATTAGATCGGCAAGAACAGAAAGCTAAGATGAGAGAGCGCCGTAACAAGCGCCGTTTCACATACCTCAAGGAGCTGATTATGGGAAAATTCAAGGACTTAGACACCCCAGACTCCACTTCCTTTACAAGCATAGGGAGCCATGATGGTCCCGACTGTGGAGATACTACTACCAGCCCACCCCTATTCCTGACAGATGGCACCGAGGACGGTACAAAACCTTAAGTGTGGGGAGGTCGGTCAGTACCTGACTTCCGAAGGTAATTTCTCTTCCCTAGCACCAATAAATTAGGATATTTAGTTAGATTTTCCTTTTATAGAATATGATAAATTGCATAGTAATAGATTAGTTGCATGCATGTTCTGCTTGATTGAAAAGACAATAAGTTTCTTCTAAAACCCTATCTTTGGAACAAAATTTCACTAATTTTAATTAAAACTTTTATGTTAAATTTGCTTGAAGTTGTATTTGGAACATGATTTTTGAGCTAAAGAACACATAACCTGTGAGATTTGAGCCTTTATGAATGGTTACATTATTTAACCATAATTATTTTATTCTTGTGTGTTTACTTCTCTATGATTGTAATCTATATTTTGTTTCATCCTATATGTCCAATATTTATTATATTTATATGTTTGCACATGATTGAGGCCATTATATGTTTAGTTTACTTATCCAAATTAAGCCTACCCTTTCAATTACCTTTGTTAGCCACTTTGAGCCTTTAAATCCCATTTGTTCTATATTTTACCACATTACTAGCCTTAAGCGGAAAAACAATTATATATCCCAAATTGAATCTTTGGTTAGCTTAAGTTAGAATTATGTGTATTATTTAAGTATGGAAAATTGTGGAAGCAAAAGATGATAAGGGAATGGGTCATGATAATATACTGGGAATTTGGATACCTACTCATGAGAAACTGTAAGAATTAAAAATCTATGTGCATTGATAAGCTATATTTACGTTTATGTTTATGTTGAATAAAAAAATAAAAAAATAAAAAAATAAAAAAATCCAAAAACATTTAACAAAAAAACAAGGGGACAAAATTATCCCAATGCTAAGTCAAGCATTCAAAGATCAATGCATGTATGATAAAATCAAAATAAAAGGTTGAAACATGAGTATGGAATGTGAAAGGAAATTTCTGGGTAGCTAGGTATGAATTTTAAAAGTCATATAGAATATATATATAGGTTATGTTAAAGCTTGGGTTAATTAAAGATTCAATTTATAAGCTTACTTAGCCATATATGCATCCTTACCTTTACCTTGGCCCTATTACAACCTTGAAAAGACCTCATGATGTTTGCATTGGTATATTAAATGTTGTTGATTGGTTAGGAGAAGAACAAAAATTAGAGAGCATGATTAGAGAAGGATAGAGTGATGACCCTATACACTAGAGAGACTAGAGTGTACATACACCATCAGTGAGGGTTCCATGCTTGAATTTCTATGTTCCCTGCTTTCATGAGCTATCTTCTTGCATTTTTATCTGTTCTTACTATACAAGAATTGAGTTAGTGGAATTTGATTTGTAATTGTTTTGAAAAGCTTATTTACTTTAGATCAAGTGGACAAGAATCATATAGTTGCATTCGCATATATAGGCTGCATTGCATTGCATGGGTTTCACATGTTCTTATTCATTCATTTTATCTCCTTCAACTAAGCATGAGGACATGCTAATGTTTAAGTGTGGGGAGGTTGATAAACCACTATTTTATGGTTTATATTGTGTTTAATTATGTGGTTTTATCATGATCTTTACCCACTTATTCATTAAATAAGCATGCATTTATAATTCCTTCCTAAAGTTATTGCATGATTGAAAACTTGCTTCCTAGAGACTTTTAATTATGTATTTTATTTCTCCTTTATTCCATTCGATACCGTGATCTGTGTGTTAAGTGTTTCAGGCTTTATAGGGCATGAATGAGTTGGAGATCGGAGAGAAAGCTTGCAAAAAAGGAAGGAACACAAGGAATTGGATGACGCGACCGCGCGAAAGAGAGGAAATTGCAGTGACGCGGCCGCATGGATGACGTGACCGCGCGGCATGGAATAGCACAAGCGACGTGGAGGCGTGGACGATGCGTCTGCATGGCAAAGCGAAATGCCGAATGACGCGTCTGCCTGAATGACGCGTCCGCGTGACATGCGCGATCTGCATAATCTGCAGAATCGCTGGGGCGATTTCGGGCCTTATTTTGACCCAGTTTTCAGCCCAGAAAAGCAGACTAGAGCTAGAGAACATGCAGAAACCAACAACAACATTCATTCCGCATAGTTTTAAGTTTTTAGATCTAGTTTTCCTCTTCTCTAGGTTTTCTCTCTACACATTCATAGTTTTTAGGATTTGTTATGTTCATTGTTTTTGAATTGGGATATTGAGAAGAGTTATTGCCTCATCAAGACTTCGACATCCTAGTTTGTTCTCTTTACTTGTCTCTTACTCTTCCATGTTCCTTAATTTACTTAATTTTACTATTGGATTATTTTAGCATTTATTAATACAAGAATTACTTTTATTTTTAATTAATCTTTTGATCATTATTTATCATGTCTTTCTTTAATTCCCTTCCTTATGTTATGAATCTTACATTTACAATGAGTGAGTAGTTCCCTAACTTGATGGGGAGTTGATTGAAAGGAACCCTTGAGTTGGAATGCTCAAGAGAAAGATTGTAATTGGGTTTATTGTTGGTTTGCTCCCTAGCTAGTCACTAACACCAATCCTCCCAAGAGCGGATTGGAACTTGTGAATAGAAACAGTATTCCAGCTTGTTTGACTTTCCCTTACTTAGTAAGGGACAACTAAACATAATAACCCTCAATTGTCAATTAATCTTGAGAGTACTCCAACAAGAATAGGGCTTCCAGCTAATCAACTCCCAGTCAAGGCTTTTATTTAAATTTATATAAATTCTCTAATTTAATTTTCTACCATTCAACTCAACCCTTTTTGAAAAAATATGATTAATAAAATAGCACACTTTTCTGCAACTCGTTGGGAGACGACCTGGGATTCATACTCCCAGTAGTTTAATTTTAATTTCTGTGACACCCTTCTAAATTGATAAGCGGATTTCTGGTTGGTTGAGAACTATACTTGCAACACATATTTTATAATCATTCTTAACTCGCCAATTTCCGCCAACATCACTTGTCCTCATCAATAAGGATGTCTTCCTCTATGTCAATTCCAGCTGAATTGCAGAGGTGACAAATGAGATGAGGGAAGGCTAACCTTGCCATAGTAGAGGACTTGTCTGCCACCTTGTAGAGCTCTAGGGATATAACCTCATGAACTTCTACTTCCTCTCCAATCATGATGCTTTGGATCATGATATCCCGGTCTATAGTAACTTTAGACTGGTTGCTAGTAGGAATGATTGAGCGTTGGAAGAACTCCAACCATCCCCTAGCCACGGGCTTGAGGTCATGCCTTCTTAGTTAAACCGGCTTCCCTCTTGAATCTCTCTTCCATTGAGCGCCCTCTTCACAAATGTCTATGAGGACTTGGTCCAAGCTTTGATCAAAGTTGACCCTTCTAGTGTAGGGGCGTGCATCTCCTTGCATCATGGGCGAATTGAATGCCAACCTTACATTTTCCGGACTGAAATCTAAGCATTTTCCCCGAACCATTGTAAGCCAATTCTTAGGGTCCGGGTTCACACTTTGATCATGGTTCTTGGTTATCCACGCATTGGTATAGAACTCTGAAACCATTAAGATCCCGACTTGTTAAATGGGGTTGGTGAGAATTTCCCAACCTCTTCTTCGAATCTCATGTTAGATCTCCGGATATTCACCCTTTTTGAGCTTGAAAGGGACCTCGGGGATCACCTTCTTCTTGGCCACAACTTCATAGAAGTGGTCTTGATGCACCCTTGAGATGAATCTCTCCATCTCCCATGACTCGGAGGTGGAAGCTTTTGCCTTCCCTTTCTTCTTTCTAGAGGTTTCTCCGGCTTTTTGGTGCCATAAATGGTTATGGAAAAATAAAAAGCAACGATTTTACCACACCAAACTTAGAAGGTTTGCTCGTCCTCGAGCAAAAAAAGAAAGAAAAGAGTAGAAGAAGAGGAAATAGAGGAGATGGAGGGGGTTCAGTGGTTCGGCCAAGGGGGGTGAGTAGTGTTTGTGAAGTGTGAAATTAAGCAGTGAATATGGGTTTATATAGGAGTGGAGAGATGGTTAGGGTTCGGCCATGTATGGGTGGGTTTGGGAGGAAAAGTGGTTTGAATTTGAATGGTGAGGCAGGTGGGGTTTTATGATGGATGGATGTGGATTGGTGAAGAGATTATGGAGAAGAGGGTAGGATTTGATAGGTGAGGGGTATTTGGGGAAGAGGTATTGAGGTGATTCGTGAAGGGCATTTGGGGAAGGGTGTTATGGGAAGGTGTGAAGAGGAGAGAGAGAGAGATGAAGTACGTGGGGATCCTGTGGGATCCACAGATCCTGAGGTGTCAAGGATTTCTCATCCCTGCACCATGTGACATGTAAATGCCCCCTTGATTGCCAATGCTGGCGATTAAATGCCAGGTCTGTGCCCATTTCTGGGGTTAAACGGCAGTTCTGTGCCCCTTTCTGGTGTTAAACGGCAGTTCTGTGCCCCTTTCTGGTGTTAAACGCCCAGAATGGTGACAGACTGGGCATTTAACGCCCATTCTGCTACCCTTACTGGCGTTTAAACGCCAGTAGGCTTCTCCTCCAGGGTGTGCTATTTTTAGTATTATTTTTCATTCTGTTTTTGCTTTTTCAGTTGTTTTTGTGACTTCACATGATCATCAACCTACAGAAAATATAAAATAATAATAGAAAATAAATAGATATGATTAAATAAAATTGGGTTGCCTCCCAACAAGCGCTTCTTTAATGTCAATAGCTTGACAGTGGGCTCTCATGGAGCCTTACAGATACTCAGAGCATGATGATGGCCTCCCAACACCAAACTTAGAGTTTGAATGTGGGCGCTCTATTTGACTCTGCATTGAGAGAAGCTTTTCATGCTTCCTCTCCATGGTTACAGAGGGAGATCCTTGAGCTTTAAACACAAGGGAGTCCTCATTCACTTGAAGGACCAATTCTCCTCTGTCAACATCAATCACAGCTTTTGCTGTGGCTAGGAAGCGTCTGCCAAGGATGATGGATTCATCCATACACTTTCCAGTGTCTAGGATTATGAAATCAGCAGGGATGTAGTGGCCTTCAACCTTTGCCAATACATCCTCTGCAAGTCTATAAGCCTGTTTCCTTGAATTGTCTGCCATCTCTAGAGAGATTCTTGCAGCTTGTACCTCAAGGATTCCTAGCTTCTCCATTACAGAAAGAGGCACCCTAGGTCACACAGAGCCTTTTCAAAGGTCATGGTGCCTATGGTACAAGTTATTGAGAACTTTCCAGGATCCTGTCTCTTCTGAGGTAATCTCTGCCTAGTCAAGTCATCCAATTTTTTGGTGAGCAAGGGGGTTCATTCTCCCAAGTCTCATCACCAAATAACTTGGCATTTAGTTTCATGATTGCTCCAACGTACTTAACAACTTGCTCTTCAGTAATATCTTCATCCTCTTCAGAGGAAGAATACTCATCAGAACTCATGAATGGCAGAAGTAAATTCAATGGAATCTCTATGGTCTCTGTATGAGCCTCAGATTCCCATGGTTCCTCATTAGGGAACTCTTTGGAGGCCAGTGGACATCCTTTGAGGTCTTACTCAGTGGAAATCACCGCCTCTTCCTCCTCTCCAAGTTCGGCCGTGTGGGTTATGGTGATGGCCTTGCACTCGCTTTTTGGATTTTCTTCTGTATTGTTTGGGAAAGTACTAGGAGGGAGTTTAGTAATTTTCTTAGTCAGCTGACCCACTTGTGCCTCCAAATTTCTAATGGAAGACCTTGTTTTAGTCATGAAACTTTGAGTGGTTTTAATTAGATCAGAGACTATGGTTACTAAGTCAGAGTGGTTCTGCTAAGATTTCTCTGTCTGTTGCTGAGAAGATGATGGAAAAGGTTTGCTATTGCTAAACCTATTTCTTCCACCATTACTGTTGTTGAAGCCTTGTTGAGGCCTCTGTTGGTCCTTCCATGAGAGATTTGGATGATTTCTCCATGAAGGATTATAGGTGTTTCCATAGGGTTCTCCCATGTAATTCACTTCTTCCATTGCTGGATTCTCAGGATCATAAGCTTCTTCTTCAGATGAAGCTTCTTTGGTACTGCCTATTGCTGCTTGCATGCCAGACAGACTCTGAGAAATCATATTGACTTTCTGAGTCAATATTTTGTTCTGAGCCAATATGTCATTCAGAGTATCAATTTCAAAAACTCCTTTCTTCTGATTTGTCCCATTATTCACAGGGTTCCTTTTAGAAGTGTACATGAATTGGTTATTTAGAACCATCTCAATGAGTTTCTGAGCTTCTACAGGCGTCTTCTTCAGATGAAGAGATCCTCCAGTAGAGCTGTCCAATGACATCTTGGACAGTTCAGACAGACCATCATAGAAGATACCTATGATGCTCCATTCCGAAAGCATGTCAGAAGGACACCTTCTGATCAATTGCTTGTATCTTTCCCAAGCTTCATAGAGGGATTCACCTTCCTTCTGTCTGAAGGTTTGGACTTCCACTCTAAGCTTACTCAATTTTTGAGGTGGAAAGAACTTTGCCAAGAAGGCATTGAATAGCTTTTCCCAAGAGTTCAGGCTTTCTTTAGGTTGTGAGTCCAACCATATCCTAGCTCTGTCTCTTATAGCAAAAGGGAAGAGCATAAGTCTGTAGACCTCAGGGTCAACCCCATTGGTCTTAACAGTATCACAGATTTGCAAGAATTCAGCTAAGAACTGATGAGGATCTTCTTATAGAAGTCCATGAAACTTGCAATTCTGTTGCATTAGAGAAACTAATTGAGGCTTAAGCTCAAAGTTGTTTGCTCCAATGGCAGGGATAGAGATGCTTCTCCCATAGAAGTCGGGAGTAGGTGCAGTAAAGTCACCAAGCACCTTCCTTGCATTGTAAGCATTGTTGTTGTTTTTGGCTGCCATGGCTTCTTCTTGTTTGAAAATTTCTATTAGGTCCTCTCCAGAGAGTTGTCCTTGCTCCTGCTCATATGAAAGAGAGGAGAAGAAAGTATGGAATCCTCTATGTCACAGTATAGAGATTCCTTGAGGTGTCAGAGGAAAAGAAGAATAGAAGGAGGAGGAAGAGAGGAAGAATTTTCGAAAACAAATTAAAAAGATTTTGAAATAATTAAAAAAAAATGGTTGATGATTTTCGAAAATTGAAATTGAGGTAATAGTTAATTGATTTTGAAAAAGATTTTGAAATTAGAAATCAAAAAAGATATGATTGAAAATTATTTTGAAAAAGATGTGATTGAGAAGATATGGTTGAAAATCAAATTAAAAAAGAAAGTTTTAAAATGAAGTTGATTACTTGACTAACAAGAAATTAGAAGATATGATTCCAGAATTTAAAATTTGATCCTTTCTTAATAAGCAAGTAACATCTTGAAAATTTTGAATTAAATCATTAATTGTAGCAAGGATTTTCGAAAAAATGGAAAGAAATTGATTTTGAAAAGATATGATTTGAAAAAAATTTGATTTTGAAAAATTATGATAATTTGAAAAAGATTTGATTTAAAAACAAAATCTTCCCTCATTTGCCATCCTGGCGTTAAACGCCCAGAATGGTATCCATTCTGGCGTTTAACGCCCAAAATACTTACTTTTTGGGCGTTTAACGCCCAGCCAGGTACCCTGGCTGGCGTTTAGATGCCAGTTTTCCTTCCTCACTGGGCGTTTTGAACGCCCAGCTTTTTCTGTGTAATTCCTCTGCTGAATATTCTGAATCTTCAATTCTCTGTATTATTGACTTGAAAAGACACAATTTTGAAAATTTTTTTGAATTTTTAATGATGAGAAACAATCAAAATTCAACTAATCATGGAAAACTAAGATTAAACAAACAATGCATGCAAAACACCAAACTTAGAAATTTTCATATTAGAAACACTAACAAATTGAGAATGCATATGAGAAACAACTAAACACAAAAAACAAGAGAATTTAAAGATCAGAGCAAGGGAATCTTCAAGAATATCTTGAAGATCACGAAATTGTGATCATCAATGGCGCCAACAACTTGAAGATTAATGAAGAACAAAATTCATATATTCGAAAAATGCAAGAAGAATAAAGACATGCAATTGACACCAAACTTAAAAATTGACACTAGACTCAAACAAGAAACGCAAATTATTTTTGGTTTTTGTGATTTTAAAAAAAAATTTTGTAATTTTTCGAAAATTAATTGGAAAAAGAGAAAATAAGGTATTCAAAATTTTTAATGAGAATTCCAGGAATAGTGCAATGTTAGTCTAAAACTCCAGTCCAGGAATTAGACATGGCTTACTAGCCAGCCAAGCTTTCAGTGAAAGCTTCGGTCCAAAACACTAGACATGGCCAATGGCCAGCCAAGCTTTAGCAGATCATTACATTCAACAGCAAGATTGATAGAAATCAACAAGCTCTTGTGGTGATAGGTTGAAACCTCGGTCCAAAAGATTAGACATGGCTTCACAGCTAGCCAGACTTCAACAGATCATCATGAAACTCTAGAATTCAATCTTAAAAATTCTGAAGAACATAGAATAAATATATATATATATATATATATTTTTTTTTTTTTTTTTTGAGATTTTTTTGAAAATAAGAAGCAAAAAGCTTAAACATAAAATAAAATTACCTAATCTGAGCAACAAGATGAACCGTCAGTTGTCCAAACACGAATAATCCCCGGCAACGGCGCCATAAACTTGGTGCACGAAATTGTGATCATCAATGGCACCAACAACTTAGTACGCATAATTATAATCTCAACTCTTTGTCACAACTCCGCACAACTAACCAGCAAGTGCACTGGGTCGTCCAAGTAATAAACCTTACGTGAGTAAGGGTCGATCCCACGGAGATTGTTGGCTTGAAGCAAGCTATGGTCATCTTGTAAATCTCAGTCAGGCAGATTCAAATGGTTATGGAGAATTGATAATTAAAAGATGAATAAAACATAAAATAGGATAGAGATACTTATGTAATTCATTGGTGAGAATTTCAGATAAGCGTATGAAGATGCTTTATTCCTTCTGAATCTCTGCTTTCCTATTGCCTTCTTCCAATCATTCATACTCCTTTCCATGGCAAGCTTATGTTGGGTTTCACCATTGTCAGTGGCTACCTCCCGTCCTCTCAGTGAAAATGGTCCAAATGCGCTGTCACCGTACGGCTAATCAGCTGTTGGTTCTCGATCATGTTGGAATAGGATCCATTGATCCTTTTGCATCTGTCACTACGCCCAACACTCGCGAGTTTGAAGCTCGTCACAGTCATCCCTTCCTAGATCCTACTCGGAATACCACAGACAAGGTTTAGACTTTCCAGATCTCAAGAATGCTACCAATTGATTCTAGCCTATACCACAAAGACTCTGATCTCATGGAATGGAAGGCTCGGTTGTCAGGCGAGGCAACCATGCGTCATGAATCAGGAGGCTAAGAGATACACACTCAATCGAAGGTAGAACGGAGGTGGTTGTCAGGCACGTGTTGATAGATGAGAATGATGATGAGTGTCACGGATCATCATATTTGTCAGGTTGAAGAACGAGTGTATATCTTAGAGAAGAAATAGGCTTGAGTTGAATAAAAAAACAATAGTACTTTGCATTAATTCATGAGGAACAGCAGAGCTCCACACCTTAATCTATGGTGTGTAGAAACTTCACTGTTGAAAATACAAAAGTAATGAAGGTTCAGGCATGGCTGAATGGCCAGCCCCCATAAAGGTCTAAGATAGCATAAGACTAATCAAAGATTGAAAATACAATAGCAAAAGGTCCTATTTATAGAGAACTAGTAGCCTAGGGTTTACAAAAATAAGTAATTAATGCAGAAATCTTCTTCCGAGCCCACTTGGTGTGTGCTTGGGCTGAGCATTGAAGCTTTCACATGTAGAGACTATTCTTGGAGTTAAACGCCAGCTTTTGTGCCAGTTTGGGCGTTTAACTCCAGCTTTTATGCCAGTTCTGGCGTTTTGACGCCAGAATTTCTATGCTGACTTAGAACGCCGGTTTGGGCCATCAAATCCGGGGCAAAGTATGGACTATTATATATTTCTGGAACGCCCAGGATGTCTACTTTCCAAAGCAATTAAGAACGTGCCAATTGGGCTTCTGTAGCTTCAGAAATTCCACTTCGAGTGCAGGGAGGTCAGAATCCAACAGCATCTGCAGTCCTTTTCCAGCCTCTGAATCAGATTTTTGCTCAGGTCCCTCAATTTCAGCCAGAAAATACCTGAAATCACAGAGAAACACACAAACTCATAGTAAAGTCCAGAAATATGATTTTTGAATGAAAACTAATAAAAACATAATAAAAATTAACTAAAATATGCTAAAAACATACTAAAAACAATTATAAAGATTACTCCAGTTGAATGAGCTGGAGGAGTTCAGACTCAATGCTTTCGAAAATGTTAACATTTATAAAGAGAAAGAAAAAAGGTGGCATGACAAAAGGCTGTCATCTAGAGTCTTTGAGCCAGGACATAAGGTCCTGCTGTTTAACTCTAGGCTCAGATTGTTCCCTGGGAAATTGAAATCCCGGTGGAGGGGACCATATGTGATTACAAGTGTGTCACCATATGGTTATGTAGATCTTCAAGATATTGATTTTGACAAAAAGTTCATGGTTAATGGACAGAGAATCAAACATTATCTTGAAGGCAATGTTGAGCAAGAATGCTCAAAACTAAGACTAAATTAAAAAGCTCAGCGATGTCCAGCTAAAGACAGTAAAGAAGCGCTTGCTAGGAGGCAACCCAGCTATTATCAAAAATTAGATGTTTATAACAATTATATGAGTCTATTTAATTTTGTTGCTCATGTTAGTCAATACATTTCAGTGAATAAATCAGGAAAATAGAGATTCAGAACATGAAGCAGAAGAATCACAGATAAAAAGAGCTCACTGGCGTTAAAACGCCAGTAAAGAGGCAATTTGGGCGTTAAACGCCAGAATGGCTACCATTTTGGGCGTTTAACGCCAATAAAGGTATCATTCTAGGCGTTAAACGCCAGAATGGGCAGCATTCTGGGCGTTTAACGCCAGAAATGGCAGCATTCTGGGCGTTCAGAAAAACGCCCAGTAAAGAAGCATTTTTGGCGTTTAACGCCAGCCAGGGTACCTGGCTGGGCGTTAAACGCCCAAAATGGCCACCAGATGGGCGTTAAATGCTAGAATGGCTATCATTATTGGCGTTTAACGCCAGAACTACAAGGTGGAGGTAATTTTATCTCGAATTCAATTTTTTTCGAATTTTCATGTTTTAATTCAAAATTTTCTGCATCCAAATATTACAAACATTCATTTTTTAATTTCCATTCCCAAAAAATTAATAATCTTATAAATTATTTTTAATTATTTTTTTCAATTCTTTTCAATTCTTTTTCAAAACTCATTCATCTTTCCAATTTTTTTTTCAAATCTTTTTAATTCATTCATATTATCTTTTATTTCCTAGATGCATAAACAAAAATTCAGATTTAACTTCCTCATATCTTTTTCATATCTTTTAAATTTTTAAAACAAATCCTATCTTTTTCATATCATTTTTATCTTTTACCAATCATATCTTTCAATCATATCTTTTTCTAAAAATTCAAACCCATTCCCTCTATCCCTTTTAAATCTACATTCGGCCATCCCCTTTAAATTCGAATCCTTCTCTCCATCTATTCATCTTCTTTTTCTTTTTGCTTGAGGACAAGCAACTCTCTAAGTTTGGTGTGATTTCCGTGATCCCTGAGATAAAATAAACGAATCTCATGGCTCCCAAAGGAAGACAAACCGCTTCAAGAGGCAAGAAAGAAAGTAATCCAAAACTACCTTGGATGCATGAGAATTTTTGCACCAGAGAACATGCAGACCATTACTTCAAAATTGTGTGTAAAAGATCAGTGATCCCAGAAGTTAAATTCAATCTAAAAGAAGATGAATATCCAGAGATCCAAGAGCAGATTCAAAATAGGGGCTGGGAAGTCCTGGCTAATCATGAGATACATATTGGAAGAAACATGGTCCATGAATTCTATGCGAATCTGTGGATGACAGAGAAGCAAAGATTAGAGGGAACTGCTTTCTACTCCTTTTGGACTATGGTCAGAGGGAAGATTATGTACTTCCACTTTGACAAAGTGAGAGAAGTTCTCAAACTTCCTCAACTACAAGATGATCCAGAGTCCTTTAACAGGAAAATGGCCAAGGATAAAAGGCTAGATCAAGTTCTAGAGGACATGTGCCTCCCTGGAACCAAGTGAATTACCAATTCAAAAGGTGTCTCTAACCAGTTGCTAGAGGTTGGCTGGATTTCATTAGGCGTTCTATACTCTCAACCAGCAACCAATCTAAAGTCACTGTCAAGAGGGCAGTGATGATTCACTGTATTATGCTGGGGAAGGAGGTAGAGATTCATCAGCTGATCCCTGTTAAAATTTACATGTTTGCAAACAAGGAATCCACTGAAGCCAAATTGGCCTACCCAAGCTTGATTAGTCTGTTATGTAAAGATGCTGGGGTACAGATAGGTGTCGATGAATATATCCTAGTTGAACACCCAATCACCAAAAAAGTGATGGATGGACCTCAAATTCAAGATAACCTCACCAAAAGGGGGGCGCATGATCTCCTACCAGAAATTCCTCAATTTGACTATTGGACTCGCTTAGAAGCATCTGTCACCAAGCTGCAAGAAGCTATGAATCAACTCAAAGAAGAGCAGCAGAATCAAAACATCATACTCTGCAAACTGCTCATAGAACAAGAGAAACAAGGGGCACGAGATACAGGAGCTAAAGCGCCAAAAGCTGTCCCTTGAAGAGCCAGACGTCCCATAGATTGAAGGAGCACTTACCTCTCAAAATAAAGGTTGTTGAGTCATAACTCTGTGATAACTTTTATTATTAAAAACCTATTTTAAGAATTACATGAGCATTGGTATTAGAGTAATTTATTTTTATGTCTTTAATTTCCTTTCTTTTATTATTTGTCTACTTTTATGTTTATTTTATGTCTTATTTTTATTACATGATCAATAAAGTTTAGAGTCTATGTCTTAAAGCTATGAATGATTCCATGAATCTCTCACCTTTCTTAAATGAAAAAATGTTTTAATTTGCAAAAGAACAAGAAGTGCATAATTTCGAAATTTATCTTGAAATTAGCTTAATTATTTTGATGTGGTGGCAATACTTTTTGTTTTCTGAATGAATGCTTGAACAGTGCATATTTTTTACAGTGAAGTTTATGAATGTTAAAATTGTTGGCTCTTGAAAGAATAATGAAAAAAGAGAAATGTCATTGATAATCTGAAAAATCATAAAATTGATTCTTGAAGCGAGAAAAAGCAGTGAAAAACACAAAGCTTGCGAAAAAAAAGGCAAAAAATAAAGAAAAAGAAAAAGCAAGCAGAAAAAGCCAGTAATCCTTTAAACTAAAAGGCAAGGGTAAAAAGAATCCAAGGCTTTGAGCATTAATGGATAGGAGGGCCCAAAAGAATAAAATCCTGGCCTAAGCGGCTAAATCAAGCTGTCCCTAACCATGTGCTTGTGGCGTGAAGGTGTCAAGTGAAAAGCTTGAGACTGAGCAGTTAAAGTCATGGTCCAAAGCAAAAAGAGTGTGCTTAAGAGCTCTGGGCACCTCTAACTGGGGACTCTAGCAAAGCTGAGTCACAATCTGAAAAGGTTTACCCAATTATGTGTCTGTGGCATTTATGTATCCGATGGTAATACTGGAAAACAAAATGCTTAGGGTCACGGCCAAGACTCATAATGTAGCTGTGTTCAAGAATCAACATACTGAACTAGGAGAATCAATAACACTATCTGAATTCTGAGTTCCTATGGATGCCAATCATTCTGAACTTCAAAGGATAAAGCGAGATGCCAAAACTGTTCAGAAGCAAAAAGCTACTAGTCTCGCTCATCTAATTGAAACTAATCTTCATTGATATTTTTGAAATTTATTGTATATTCTCTTCTTTTTATCCTATTTTGTTTTTAGTTGCTTGGAGACAAGAAACAATTTAAGTTTGGTGTTGTGATGAGCGGATAATTTATACCCTTTTTGGCATTGTTTTTAGGTAGTTTTTAGTATGTTTTAGTTACCTTTTATTATATTTTTATTAGTTTTTATGCAAAAATCACATTTTTGGACTTTACTATGAGTTTGTATGTTTTTCTGTAATTTCAGGTATTTTCTGGCTGAAATTGAGGGACCTGAGCAAAAATCTGATTCAGAGGCTGAGAAAGGATTGTAGATGCTGTTGGATTCTGACCCTCCTACACTCGAAATGGATTTTCTGGAGCTACAGAAGCCCAATTGGCGTGCTCTCAATTGCCTTCGAAAGTAGACATCTTGGGCTTTCCATCAATATATAATAGTTCATACTTTGCCCGAGATTTGATGGCCCAAACTGGCGTTAAACGCCAGCCAGAGACCCCATTTTTGGCGTAAAACGCTAGAACTATCACACTTCTTGGCGTTAAACGCCCATTTTGGCACCCAGGGTGGCGTTTAACTCCAACTTGAGGCATATGCACGTGAAAGCTTGAAAGCTCAGCCCAAACACTCACCAAGTGGGTCCCAGGAGTGGATTTCTGCACTATCTGCACTTAGTTACTCATTTTTTGTAAACCTAAGTTACTAGTTTAGTATAAAAACTACTTTTAGAGATTCATTTGGTAACTCATGACATTTTACATTTCACATTGTATCTTCTGTAGCATGAGTCTCTAAACCCATAGGTGAGGGGTGAGGAGCTCTGCTGTGTTTCAATGGATTAATGCAATTACTACTGTTTTCTATTCAATCACGCTTGATTCTATTCTAAGATACTCACTCGTACTTCAATATAGGGAATATGATGATCCGTGACACTCATCATTATTCTCAAATCTATGAACGCATGCCTGACAACCACTCCCGTTCTATCTGAGCTCAACATAGTCATTGGGCAACAGCTTGAGTGCGTATCTCTTGGGTCTCTGATCCACGAACCGAGTCCGTGAGATTAGAACCTTTGTGGTATAGGCTAGAACCAATTGGCAGCATTCTTGGGATCTGAAAAGTCTAAACCTTGTCTGTGGGATTCCGAGTAGGATCTGGGAAGGGATGACTGTGACGAGCTTCAAACTCACGAATGTTGGGCGCAGTGACAGTGTGCAAAAGGATAGAGAGATCCTATTCCGACGCTAGTGAGAACTGACAAATGATTAGCCGTGCGGTAGCTGTACCTGGTATTTTTCATCCGAGACGAGAAATTCGACAGTTGATTAGCCGTGCAGACATCATACCTGGTATTTTTCATTCGAGAGGATCATACAGCTTGCCATTGAAGGAAGCCATGCGTGTTTGGAGAAGAAAGCAATAGGAAAGCAGAGATTCAGACGACAGAGCATCTCCGGAACCTCAACCTGTTCCTCACTACTGAATCACAAGTACCATTTATTTGATGTTATTTACTTTTCATAAACAAAATAATTTTTATCATTAATCTCCTGACTAAGATTTACAAGATAACCATAGCTTGCTTCAAGCCGATAATCTCCGTAGGATCGACCCTTACTCAAGTAAGGTATTACTTGGACGACCCAGTGCACTTGCTGGTTAGTTGTGCGGAGTTGTGAAAGGTGTGATCACAATTTTATGCACTGATAAACCACTATTTTATGATTTATCTTGTGCTCAATTGAGTGGTTTTTATCAAGTCTTTACTCACTTATTCATATAAATTGCATGATTTTACATTTTCCTTCCTAATTTTGTTCTATAATTGGAAACTTGCTTCCCAAGCCTTTAAATTACTAAATATTAATTCCCCATTATACCATTCGATGCCGTGATATGTGTGTTAAGTGATTTCAGGGTTTATAGTGCAGGAATGGCTTAGCGGATGGAAAGAAAGCATGCAAAAGTGGAAGGAATACAAGAAACTGAAGGAACTGCTAAAGCTGTCTAACCTGACCTCTCGGTACTAAATCGACCATAACTTGAGCTACAGAGGTCCAAATGAGGCGGTTCTAGTTGCGTTGGAAAGCTAACATCCGGGGCTTCACAACAATATATAATTTGATATAGTTGTTCCAAAGATAGATGACTTTGCCGCGACCTGTATGTTTTTGTATTCTCAACACCAATATATTACTTTATTTGTTAGTTCATTGTTGCATTTGCATGTTTGTTTGATTTTATGCATTTAGTTACTACTTGGTTAAAGTAATAAATTTCTTTTCAAGACTCTATTTTATAATATTTTACTAATTTAAATTGAAAAAAAATTTTTGTGTTAAACTTGTTTGAAGACTGTAAATTGGAACATGGTTTTTGAGTTAAAGAACACACAACCCTGTGAAACTTGAGCTTAATTACATGGTTACATTATTTAACCATAATATTTTATTCTTGTGTGTTTTTCTTCTCCGTGATTGCAATCTTTACTTTGTTCCATTCTATATGTCCACTGTTTAGTATATTTACATGCTTGCATATGATTGAGGCCATTACTTGTTTTTGCTCACTTATCCCAAATAGCCTACCTTTTCAATCACATTTGTTAGCCACCTTGAGCCTTTTAATCCCCATTTATTCTATATTTTACCATATCACTAGTCTTAAGCGGAAAAACAATTAAACTACCTGATTTGAATCTTTGGTTAGCTTAAGATAGAGATTGTGTATTAATTAAGTGTGGGGAACCGTGGGAACTTGGGTTGATAGGAAAGCGTTGAATTTTATTGAAAAGATATTGGGAATTTGGGTACCTACTCATGTGAGACCAAAAAAAAATTAAAAATCTATGTGCATTGATAAAGTTATGTTTGCTTTCATGTTTTAAAAAAAATATTCAAATAAATAAGTAAATAAATAAATAGGGGGACAAAATTACCACAATGCTAAGTTGAATAAAAGATCAATGCATAGGTGATGAAAGTAAAGATAATTTGGTACATGAGTATGTGAAATATGCAAAAGTGGGAATTTTGGGTAGCTAGGCATAATTTTAGAGTTATATAGAGTGTGTGTGTGTGTTTAGGTGAGAGCTTAGGTTAGTCAAAGATTCATATTTTAGCTCACTTGGCCATACATATATTCTCACCTTTACCTTAGCCGCATTACAACACTGAAAAGACCTCATGATGTTTGCATTGGTATACTAAATTTTTGTTGATTGGTTAGATGAAGAATAAAGTTTAGAAAGAATGACTAGAGAAGAGTAGAGTGATCAACCCTAGACACTTGAGTGATTAGAGTGCATATACACTACCAGTGAGGGTTCAATGCTTGATTCTATGTTCCCTGCTTTCATGAGCTGTCTTCTTACAAGTTTACTTGTCTTTACTGTATAATTTTAATTAGTGGAATTTGATTTATGTTTGTCTTAAAGAGCTTATTTACTTTTAACCAAGTAGGTAGAAACATTTTGCATGTAGTTGCATTCACATAGATAGGTTGCATTTCATACTCTCTACCATTCCCCTTCACTCTCTTATAGCTTCTCTTGAGCTTAGTATGAGGACATGCTAATGTTTAAGTGTGGGGAGTTTGATAAACTACTATTTTATGATTTATCTTGTGCTCAATTGAGTGGTTTTTATCAAGTCTTTACTCACTTATTCATATAAATTACATGATTTTACATTTTCCTTCCTAATTTTGTTCTATAATTGGAAACTTGCTTCCCAAGCCTTTCAATTACCAAAAAGTAATTCCCTCTTATCACCATTTGAAGCCTTGATATGTGTGTTAAGTATTTTCAGAGATTACAGGGCAGGAATGGCTTAAAGGATGGAAAGGAAGCATGCAAAAGTGGAAGGAATACAAGAAGTTGAAGAAATTGCTAAGCTGTCCAGCCTGACCTCTTCACACTGAAACAGTCATAACTTGAGCTATAGAGGTCCAAATGATGCGATTCCAGTTGTGTTGGAAAGCTAACGTCCTGGGATTCGAAATGTTGTATAATTTACCATAGTTGCCCTGAGGATAAGTGACGCGAATGCGTGCATCATGCGGACGCGTCGCATCTGCAAAAATCAGCGTGTTTGACTTCGCAACCAGTGAATTCTGGGCTGTTTCTAACCCATTTCTTGGCCCAGAAAACATATATTAGAGGCTATAAAGTGGGGGAATGCATCCAAACAACTCATACAACTTTCATGTACATAATTTTAGGTTTTTAGATGTAGCTTTTAGAGAGAGAGGCTCTCTCCTCTCTCTAGGATTTAGGATTCCTACTTTTATGCTGTTGAGTTGGATATTACTACCTCTATTGAAGACTTTATTATTCTAGTTTGTTTTCTATTTCGTTGCTCCTTTAATTTCCATTTATCTTATTTTAGTTTTTATCCTATTTTCTTACTCTTTTATATCTTTAATCCTTATTCAGAGTTACAATTGGAAAGCTTTTATGACATTATTAATGCAAAGAGTATTTTTCTATTTACCTTATTATTTGTTTGATTATCTTCAAGTATTTATTTAGTCATTTATTATGTGAAATTAACATCCATGTCAATGGAGTAAATTTTCTACTTGACATGGGGTCGATTAAGAGGAGACATTTGAGTTGGAATGCTCAAGTGTTTAGTCAAATTAGACATTGTTGGTTAATTCTGTATCTACTAACGCTAGACCTTCCCAAGGGAAAGGACTAGGACCTGCGGATAAGAATCAGTCCATCACTTGACTTTTCTTTGCTCAGTAAGGGTTAACTAAGTGAGAATAATGAACTCTTCTCACTACACTTGAGAAGATTCCAACAAGGATAGAACTTCCGATTAATCAACTCCCAAGTCAAGGCTTTTTACATTAATAATAATTCTTAGTTTCATTGATTTAATTTACCATTATTTTAATTGCTCATTATCCAATTCAAACCTTCTGAAAAATTTCTAATTAATAAATTAGCACTCTTTCCTGCAATCGTTGGGAGACGACCTGGGACTCATACTCCCAGTATTTTTATTTCTAAAATTTGTGTCAACCCTTTTTAAATTGTTGAGGTAGACTTTAGCTGATTGAGAGCTACACTTGCAAAGCATTCTGTATTTTGATTCTCTTAATTGGTTCACTTCTGCCACGCACCACTACCCCCAAGATAGGCGACGCGCACGCGTGGATCACGCGTGCGTGTGGCCTGGCAAAAACTCAATCCATGCATACGCGTGGACGACGCGTATGCGTGACTATGCCGCGACCTATACGTTTCTGAATTCGCCCCCAGCAATTTCTGGGTTGTTTCTGGCCCAGTTCTCGTCCCAGAAAACACAGATTAGAGGCTATAAAGTGGGGGAATCCATTCATTCAATGATACAACTTTCATATTCATAATTTTAGATTTTAGATGTAGTTTCTAGAGAGAGAGAGGCTCTCTCCTCTCTCTTAAGATTTAGGATTAGGATTTCTCTTAAAGGTTAGGTTTACTTCTTCTTCGTTCCAGGTTCAATGTTCCTTTAATGTATGTTCTCTTCTACTTTTGCTTATTCTAGAATTCTAGTTTATCTATTTCCTCTATTGATTACTTTATGTTGCTATTTGATTTATGGATTCCTATGTTTAATTTGATTTTCTATTTAATACAATTCGAGATATTTCAGATTTATGATTGCTTTCTTCTATTTATGATATAAATAATTTAGATCTTTCCCCCTTTACTTTGGTTGAGTAATTGGTGACACTTGAGTTATCAAACTCAGCTGTTGATTGAAAATTGGAATTTTCTGATTGATTTGGATCTCTCTAAAGCTAATCTTTCCATAGGAGTTGACTAGGACTTGAGGAATCAAATTGATTAGTCCACTTGACTTTCCTTTATTTATTAAGGGTTAACTAAGTGGGAGCAATAAACAATTCTCATCACACCTGATAAGGATAACTAGGATGGGATTTCCAGTTCTTATACCTTGCAATGGTTTTTATGATTATAAATTTACTTTATTGTTAATTTATTTTCTTGTTTCCTATTTTAAAAACCCAAAAATATACCTTTTTCCATAACCAATAATAAACACACCTCCCTGCAATTCCTTGAGAGACGACCCGAGGTTTAAATACTTCGGTTATAAATTTTATTGGGTTTTGTTACTTGTGACAATCAAACTTTTGTACGAAAGGATTTCTTGTCTGTCTAGAAGCTATACTAGCAACGAGGATTTATTTGTGAAAGGATTACCCTTATTTTTTATTAAAAATACAAGAATTTTCGTAACTAAAAAATATTATTTTAAAATATTTAAATCTTTAAGATAATTTTATTTTGTTTTAAAAATTTAATTTTTTAAAATATTATTTGTATTAATTAATTATTTTTTATAAAAAATTCAAGATTAAATGATTAATTTTTAAGAATGGTATATATTGTTTTATATTTTTCTATAAAACTAATATATAATTTTTACTAATTGTAATCCTCACTTTCACTCTTCATTCTACCCCTTCCTTCTCTTGTTTAAAATAAATTTATAACAAATATTATTTTCTATTTTATTACCACTCTAAAATTTAACAAATTTTTACATTTAAATAAATTTTTAAAAACTTCTTTAAAAACAAAATATAGAGTTCTGATTTTTTCCTTCTCTCTACTAAAATCCTTAATCCATCATAACCCAACACTTATTATTAAGCCTGTAAAATCTCTAATTGTTAAAAAATAAATAATAAATTATTTATGATTTATTATAGTTATTCATGATTTTATTTTCAAAAAATTATTTATCAAAAAGTAATTAAATCAAAGTGATAAAATTAATTATTTAATTAAAATTACCAAATTTTAATTTATCTAAAAATTTATAATTTTATATTTTTTCCAAAAACAATCCTTAATTCTCAAATCATGAATAACTACTGGTAAGGGAATTCGCCCTGCTGCGCCCAGTCGCCGTTTGTGGAGTCACCGTCATCGCCGCTGTTAGGGGTTGCGTCACTGATCCCCTGTCACCGGAAAACAGCGCTGCCTCGTCAGGATTCACTACTTGTAAGGGCATTCTCCCTTCTAATTTTTATTTCCTTTATTTTTTGGGAATATTGTTGTCATTGATTTCCGTCAGGAGCTTTGGATAGGAGGGAAGGGCAAGCTTAGGGGAGTTGAGGAGCAGCTAAGATTGCTTAGGAGCTCTGTTGTCATAACCAAAAAATTTTCAGCCACTAACATAACTTGCTTTATAGAGGTATGCAAATTTGTCTTGTTTTGTTTAGATGGATGCATGTGGTAGTGGAATTGAGGTGAGTGGCTTATGAACTTTAGAATGTGACCCTTAATGAGTTTCCATGATCTGTTAAAAAAAGGGTAGTCAACTTTCTAAGTGTATATAACTCCCAAATCGCAATTGCTTTTCACTTGAAACCAATTTTAAAACTCATGAATTTCATATGCAGTATTAAAGGAATAAGCAAAATTTTCTACATCTATTTGTTTGTTATCTATAGATTTATTAAGGAACGAAAAGAAAAGGATCCAGATGTTGAGATTGTAGTTGCTTATGGAGTTCTACTTTCTATTAAGAAATTGACCATAAGGGGGATATTTGTGTTTCTTATTGAGTTCTACTTTCTATTGCTAGTTGCATCTCTAATTTCTTTATTCTCTTTTCTTATGCAGCCATACCCATATTTGCATATCCGCAACAAGGAATTTCCATCGGGTATATGTCTCTCATAGAATGCTTTAATCCGTGTGTTTTTGTATATATGTTCTCTAAGCAACTTCTACAAAAATCATTTAATTGGAATTTGGAATTGTGTAGTTTTGGCAATTGGACTTTGTTCATCAATTTCTTTAAACGAGTGCCATAGGAGGAGCATTCGATTATTGGATTTTGATAAATGAGTGAGGTATTTGGAGGCAGCAGGCAATAGTGTATTTCTTTTGTCAACGTTTCAAGGAAAACACTGATAATGGTACTTCTGTATTATTTTATGGAACTGTTACCCACAACTAGCACTTGACTATATGTTCTTTCTTATTTAATTCATTTTTTTGGTTTAATTTGTTGAAATTGAAACATAACAAAACGGGTACCATACTTTGTACTTTTTCTCTCAATACTTTGTATGCAAATTTGTCTTGTTTTGTTTAGATGGATGCATGTGGTAGAAAATGTTGTGTGATCATAACAAACCACAATTACTTTTTACTTGGAACCAATTTGAGTAGTTTGGTTTATGAGCCTAGTTGTCCCCTGTGAAGTTTTAAGTCATTTGGTTCAATAGATAAAATTGTATGATTTTTGAAATAAGTTTTTTGGGCAAAAATTATGTAAAAATTAATAAATTTGTACATTCTTGTTTTAATTGTAGTATGAAGTTAAAAATCCTAGTAGTTCACTATAAACTTTTAGTTATATGATAATTTTTATATGAATTTACCAAGTGATTGCACTTTCTAGGCATTTTATTGTGGCACCCTATTGTAGTAGCAACTTGTGAAATTCCTATAAAGTTTCATATTAACCTGATTGAGTTCGAACCAAATCTGGTGTAAGAATGTGACCCATAGAGCATCCTCACTAGAGTTTGGAACATAAGAAGCACTCTGTGAATTTTTAAAAATTTTGAGAAGTAGGGTTGTACTTTGAAACATTATTGATTTAATTTGAATTTAAGCTAGTATTTTTTGGTTGGTGAACTTTTCAGGTGTGTGGCACTTGTGTGGTACTTATTAGAAGTTTTTCTATGAGAAAGGAGCTAGATGAATATGATGGAGTTTGTAATTCCTTGTTCATACATGATGGAACTTGTATGAACATGATGGTGTGTGGCACTTGTGTGGCACTTATTACATTTTGGAGATTTATAATTCCTTGTTTTTCTTGTCTTATGTATCTACATTAGGGTTCTCCAATGTGTCTTGTTAGTTTGTACTTTAAAGTTTACATGTTGAAGGTTTATAAAACAATCTTAGTTAAATAAAAGATATTTAAACTATTTATGTTATTATATAAATGTTGACTTGTTGAGTAAATTAGTTAATATATTAATTAATTAAAAAAATATAATTTGGCAAATTATGTGTATAATTGGTATTAAAAAAATTATTACAAAATAAATAGTATTTTGTAACTAAAGAAAAAAATGTTACAAAATCAAGTTATATTTTGTAACAAAATTTTATGATAGGAGAAAATATATTGTCACAAAAAATATTTTGAAGATCAAAATTTGTTATCACTTTTGTAACAACTTTTGGTTTTTTGTATCAGAAAAATTTGTTACAAAATATTACTTTGAATTGTAACAGTTCCATTTTTTGTTAAGAAAACTTTTTGTAATGGGACATATTGCAACGACCCCTTTTTTTGTTACAAAATCCTTTTGTTTCAAAATTTCGATTTTTTATGACAATTTTTTTTGTTACAAATATTGCTTTTTTCTTGTAGTGTATAGAAGTTGACAAAGCAAAAATAGAAATAATTGAAAAGCTTCCTATACCTGTTAATGTGAAAGCAATAAGGAGTTTTCTTGGACATGCTGGTTTTTACAGGAGGTTCATCAAAGATTTTTCAAAAATAGCAAAACCATTGAGCAATTTGCTAATGATTGATAATCCTTTCATCTTTGATGACAATTGCAAGCATGCCTTTGAAACTTTAAAGAGAAAACTCGTTACAGCATCAATCATCACACCCCCAGATTGGGAATTACCTTTTGAACTTATGTGTGATGCAAGTGACTTTGCAATTGGTGCTGTGTTGGGGCAAAAGAAAGACAAGCTGCATCATGTTATATACTATGCTAGCAAGATGTTGAATGAAGCATAGAAAAATTATACCACCACTGAGAAAGAGCTCTTGGCAATTGTATATGCATTTGATAAATTTAGATAATACTTGATTGGTTCAAAGGTTATAGTATATACTGATCATGCTGCTCTCAAGTATCTCATGTCTAAACAGGGCTCAAAACCAAGGCTTATTAGGTGGGTGCTGCTACTACAAGAATTTGATATTGAAGTGAGAGATAGGAAAGGGAATGAGAACCAAGTAGCAGACCACTTGTCAAGACTACCACAAGAACCTAACCAAGCTCCACATTCAGTGAACGAAAGCTTTCTAGATGAACAACTTTTACAAATCCAACAAGCTCCCTGGTTTGCAGACATTGCAAACTACAAGGTTGGAAGGAAGATTCCCCAAGAGTTCACCAAGCAACAAGTGAAGAAGCTGCTCAATGAGGCCAAGAAATTCTTGTGGGATGAACCATTCTTATTCAAGAGGTGTCCAGATGGAATGATAATAAAATGTGTTCCAGAGAGTGAGATGAGAGACATACTATGGCATTGTCATGGTTCAGCTTATGGTGGACATTTTGGGCCAGAAAGAACAGCAGCTAAAGTACTTCAAAGTGGATTTTATTGGCCAACCATATTCAAGGATGCTAGAGAGTTTGTTCATCAGTGCAATGAGTGCCAAAGAGCTGGAGTATTAACAAGAAGGAATGAGATGCCTCAGAACTACATCTTGGAAGTAGAACTCTTTGATCTTTGGGGCTTAGATTTTATGGGCCCTTTTCCTACTTCATATTCTTTCAAATACATACTTATGGCAGTAGAGTATGTCTTAAAGTGGGTGGAAGCCATAGAAACAACTACATGTGATGCACAAATTGTCCTTCAATTACTTAAGAAGCACATTTTTACTAGATATGGAGTGCCTAAGGGTCTGGTTAGTGATGGTGGTAGTCATTTTTGCAACAAACAGGTGGAGAAACTACTTCACAAATATGGGGTGATGCACAAAGTAGCTATACCATATCACCCACAGACCAATGGCCAAGCAGAGCTTGCAAATAGGGAGTTAAAGAGGATTTTGGAGAAAAAAGTGGGGAGCACAAAAAAGGATTGGGCCAGGAAATTAGAAGATGCTCTCTGGGCATATAGAACAGCATTCAAAACTCCTATTGGAAAGTCTCCTTTTCAGTTGTTGTATGGCAACTCTTGTCACCTTCCTGTAGAGCTTGAGCACAAAGCTTTCTAGGCCACTAAACTCCTCAACCTTGATTCTCAAGCAGCAGGAGAGAAGAGGTTATTGCAATTAAATGAGTTAGATGAGTTTAGACTGGAAGCCTATGAAAATGCTAAGATATACAAGGAAAAAGCTAAGAGATGGCATGACAAAAAGATCTCAAAGAAAGAGTTCAAACCAGGACAGCAATTACTCTTGTATAACTCCAGACTCAAAGTTTTCCCTGGAAAACTCAAGTCTAAATGGACTGGTCCCTACTTGGTGACAAAGGTTCTTCCTTACGAAAGCCTTGAATTGCTAGATGTAGCAACAAAGAACAATTTCACAGAAAATGGTCACAGGGCAAAGCATTACTTGGGAGGCCATTGGGACAAAGAGAATGAGATTCAGAAATTAAGCTGAGCAAGAATGAAAGATGTCAAGCTAGTGACATTAAAAGAGCACTTGTTGGGAGGCAACCCAACCAAAGGTAGTTTTTTTCTCCTAAACTATTTCAATAAAAAGGTTGAGTAGATTTATCTGTATTGGAAGGAGCTAAGTTTGGTGTTGCACACCAGAATAATTCAAGGGTGAATGAAGGATGCTAAATCTCATTTAAAAACACATTTCAACCCTCTGCATAGATGGTTACTAGCTCCAAGCAATCAGGGAAATCACTAAACCATTGTCTGTCTCCTAGTCTTTAGTTTTATTACTTTTAGCAAAAGCACATTGTTTCATGTAACGGATGCATCATAGACAGTAGCAAGGGACTAAGTTTGGTGTTTGATGAGCGGATAATTTATACGCTTTTTGACATCGTTTTTAGTATATTTTTATTAGGATCTAGTTACTTTTAGGGATGTTTTCATTAGTTTTTATGTTAAATTCACATTTCTGGACTTTACTATGAGTTTGTGTGTTTTTCTGTGATTTCAGGTATTTTCTGGCTGAAATTGAGGGACTTGAGCAGAAATCAGATTCAGAGGTTGAAAAAGGACTGCTGATGCTGTTGGATTCTGACCTCCCTGCACTCAAAGTGGATTTTCTGGAGCTACAGAACTCGAAATGGCGCGCTTCCAATTGCGTTGGAAAGTAGACATCCAGGGCTTTCCAGCAATATATAATAGTCCATACTTTGGGCAAGAATTGATGACGTAAACTGGCGTTCAACGCCAGCCTTCTGCCCAAATCTGGCGTCCAGCGCCAGAAAAGGATCCAAAACCAGAGTTGAACGCCCAAACTGGCACAGAAACTGGCGTTCAACTCCACAAATGGCCTCTGCACGTGCTACACTTAAGCTCAGCCCAAACACACACCAAGTGGGCCCCGGAAGTGGATTTATGCATCAATTACTTACTCATGTAAACCCTAGTAGCTAGTTTATTATAAATAGGACCTTTTACTATTGTATTTGGCATCTTTGGATTACCTTATGATCCTTTGATCACGTTTTGGGGGCTGGCCATCTCGGCCATGCCTGGACCTTCACTTATGTATTTTCAACGGTAGAGTTTCCACACTCCATAGATTAAGGTGTGGAGCTCTGCTGTTCCTCAAAGATTAATGCAAAGTACTACTGTTTTCTATTCAATTCTTCTTATTTCTCTTCTAAGATATCCATTCGCACCCAAGAACGTGATGAAGGTGATGATTATGTGTGACGCTCATCATCCTTCTCCCTTATGAACGCGTGCCTGACAAACACTTCTGTTCTACATGAATTAAGCTAGAATGAGTATCTCTTAGATATCCTAACCAGAATCTTCGTGGCGTAAGCTAGAATGATGGCGGCATTCAAGAGAATCCGGAAGGTCTAAACCTTGTCTGTGGTATTCCAAGTAGGATTCAATGATTGAATGACTGTGACGAGCTCCTAACTCGCGATTGCAGGGCGTTAGTGACAGACGCAAAAGGATAGTAAATCCTATTCCAGCATGATCGAGAACCGACAGATGAATAGCCGTGCCGTGACAGGGTGTGTGAGCATATTATTCACTGAGAGGATAAGATGAAGCCATTGACAAGGGTGATGCCTCCAGACGATTAGCCGTGCCGTGACAGGGCATTGGATCATTTTCCCGTGAGATGACCGAAAGTAGCCATTGATAGTGGTGATGTATCACATAAAGCCAGCCATGGAAAGGAGTAAGACTGATTGGATGAAGATAGCAGGAAAGCAGAGGTTCAGAGGAACGAAAAGCATCTCCATTCACTTATCTGAAATTCCTACCAATGAATTACATAAGTATCTCTATCCCTATTTTATTATATAATATTCAAAAACACCATTATCACTTTATATCTGCCTGACTGAGATTTACAAGGTGACCATAGCTTGCTTCATACCAACAATCTCCGTGGGATTCGACCCTTACTCACGTAAGGTATTACTTGGACGACCCAGTGCACTTGCTGGTTAGTTGTATCGAAGTTGTGACAATTATGAATTAAGATCAAAGCACCAAGCTTTGGAGCCATTACCAGGGATTGTTCGAGCCTGGACATCACAATTATGAATTATGAATTCTAGTGTTTCATGAAGCATGTTGAAGCCTGGCTGGCTGTAAAGCCATGTCTCAATTCTTATACTCAAGAGAAGAGCTTCTTTATCTTTCTTAGCCAATTGGCTGTTGAATGTAAGGAATGTCAGGCGTGTCATGTCTGAGTTACATACTAAAGCTTGGCTGGCTATTAAGCCATGCCTGACCCTTTGATTGGAGCTTTAGAGCATAAGATTCCTGGAATTCATATTAAAAATTTTGGAATCCTTTTTTTTCTTTTTCAAAAGAATTTTTCGAAAAATATAAAATAAAAATCCAAAAAAAATTAGAAAATCATAAAAATCAAAAATATTTTTGTGTTTCTTGTTTGAGTCTTGAGTTATATCATAAGTTTGGTGTCACTTGCATATGCATCTAGCATTTTTCGAAAATATCATGCATTCATAGTGTTCTTCATGATCTTCAAGTTGTTCTTGGTAAGTCTTCTTGTTTGATCTTGATGATTTTTTGTTTTGTGTCTTTTCATGTTTATCATATGCATTCTTGAATTCTTAGTGTCTAAGCATTAAAGAATTCTAAGTTTGGTGTCTTGCATGTTTTCTTTGCATTAAAAATTTTTCAAAATTATGTCTGTAATGTTCATCTTGACATTCAAAGTGTTCTTGGTGTTCATCTTGACATTCATAGCATTCTTGCATGCATCACATGTTTTGATCTAAAAATTTCATGCATTGCATAATTTTCATGTTTTTCATAAAAATTCAAAAAAAAAATATATATATATCTTTCCCTTTTTCTCTCATCAAATTCGAAAATTGAGTTGACTTTTTCAAAAATTTTTAAAATCAAATTGTTTTTCATGAGTCAAATCAAATTTTTAATTTGAAAATCTTATCTTTTTCAAAATCTTTTTCAAAAATCAAATCTTTTTCAAAATTCTTAGTTATTTTCGAAAATTCCAAAAATAGTTTTCAAAAATCTTTTTCTTATTTTTATACCAAATTTTCGAAAATAACATAATCAATTAATGTTTTGATTCAAAAATTTGAAGTTTGTTACTTGCTTGTTAAGAAAGATTCAAACTTTAAGTTCTAGAATCATGTCTTGTGATTTCTTGTGAATCAAGTCATTAATTGTGATTTTAAAAATCAAATCTTTTTCAAAACTAATTTCTATCATATCTTTTCAAAATATCTTCTTACCTTATCTTTTTCAAAATTTGATTTCAAAATATCTTCTCTAACTTCCTAACTTCTTATCTTTTCAAAAATTTGTTTCAACTAACTAACTAACTTTTTGTTTGTTTCTTAACTTTTTCAAAACTACCTAACTAACTCTCTCTCTCTAATTTTCGAAAATATCTCCCCCTTTTTCAAAAATTTCTTTTCAATTAACTAATTATTTTTTATTTTTAATTTCAAAAAATTTTCGAAAAAAAAAATACTAACCTTTTTCAAAAAAACTATTTTCAAAAATCACTAACTCCTTTTCAAAATAATTTTTGAAAATTATACCTCTCCCATCCTATTCTATTTATTCATTCATATCCTAACATCTCATCTCACATCTCTTCCATTCTCACAGTTGTGTTTCTTCCATTATATTACATCCTTTATCTCCCCCTTTTCTTCTACTCACATAAGGGAACCTCTATACTGTGGTAAAGAGAATCTCTATTATTATTATTATTTTTCTGTGCCTTCTTCTTTTTCATATGAGCAGGAGCAAGGATAAGAACATTCTTGTGGAAGCAGATCCAGAACCTGAAAGGACTCTGAAGAGAAAATTAAGAGAAGCTAAAATACAACAATCCAGAAATAACCTTTCAGAAATTTTTGAACAGGCAGAGGAGATGGCAGCCGAAAATAATAATAATGTAAGGAAGATGCTTGGTGACTTCACTGCACCTAATTCCAATTTACATGGAAGAAGCATCTCCATTCCTGCCATTGGAGCAAACAACTTTGAGCTAAAACCTCAATTAGTTTCTCTAATGCAGCAGAACTGCAAGTTTCATGGACTTCCATCTGAAGATCCTTTTCAGTTCTTAACTGAATTCTTGCAGATATGTGATACTGTTAAGACTAATGGAGTAAATCCTGAAGTCTACAGGCTCATGCTTTTCCCTTTTGTTGTAAGAGACAGAGCTAGATTATGGTTGGATTCTCAACCCAAAGACAGCCTGAACTCTTGGGATAAGCTGGTCACGGCTTTCTTAGCCAAGTACTTTCCTCCTCAAAAGCTGAGCAAGCTTAGAGCTGATGTTCAAACCTTCAGACAGAAAGAAGGTGAATCCCTCTATGAAGCTTGGGAAAGATACAAACAGTTGACCAAAAAGTGTCCTTCTGACATGCTTTCAGAATGGACCATCCTAGATATATTCTATGATGGTTTATCTGAGCTATCAAAGATGTCACTGGACACTTCTGCAGGTGGATCCATTCACCTAAAGAAAACGCCTGCAGAAGCTCAAGAACTCATTGACATGGTTGCTAATAACTAGTTCATGTACACTTCTGAAAGGAATCCTGTAAGCAATGGGACGCCTATGAAGAAGGGAGTTCTTGAAGTTGATACTCTGAATGCCATATTGGCTCAGAACAAAATATTGACTCAGCAAGTCAATATAATTTCTCAGAGTCTGAATGGAATGCAAGCTGCATCCAACAGTACTCAAGAGGCTTCTCCTGAAGAAGAAGCTTATGATCCTGAGAACCCTGCAATAGCAGAGGTGAACTACTTAGGTGAACCTTATGGAAACACCTATAACTCAACATGGAGAAATCATCCAAATTTCTCATGGAAGGATCAAAAGCCCCAACAAGGCTTTAATAATGGTGGAAGAAACAGGTTTAGCAATAGCAAGCCTTTTCCATCATCAACTCAGCAACAGACAGAGAACTCTGAACAAAATGCTTCTAATTTAGCCAATCTAGTCTCTGATCTATCTAAGGCCACTGTAAGTTTCATGAATGAAACAAGGTCTTCCATTAGAAATCTGGAAGCACAAGTGGGCCAGCTGAGTAAAAGGATCATTGAATTCCCTCCTAGTACTCTCCCAAGCAATACAGAAGAGAACCCAAAAGGAGAGTGCAAGGCCATTGACATAAGCGCCATGGCCGAACCTGTGAGGAGAGGAGAGGACGTGAATCCCAAGGAGGAAGACCTCCTGGGACGTCCAGTGGTCAATAAAGAGCTTCCCTCTGAGGAACCAAAGGACTCTGAGGCTCATCTAGAGACCATAGAGATCCCATTGAACCTCCTTATGCCCTTCATGAGCTCTGATGAGTATTCCTCTTCTGAAGAGAATGAGGATGTTACTGAAGAGCAAACTGCCAAGTTTCTTGGTGCAATCATGAAGCTGAATGCCAAATTATTTGGCATTGATGCTTGGGAAGTTGAACCTCCCTTGTTCATCAATGAACTAAGTGATCTGGATCAACTGACATTGCCTCAGAAGAGACAGGATCCTGGAAAGTTCATAATACCCTGTACCATAGGCACCATGATCTTTAAGGCTCTGTGTGACCTTGGTTCAGGGATAAACCTCATGCCCCTCTCTGTAATAGAGAAACTGGGAATCTATGGGGTGCAAGCTGCTAAAATCTCACTGGAGATGGCAGACAGCTCAAGAAAACAGGCTTATGGACAAGTAGAAGATGTATTAGTAAAGGTTGAGGGCCTTTACATCCCTGCTGATTTCATAGTCCTGGATACTGGAAAGGAAGAGGATGAATCCATCATCCTAGGAAGACCTTTCCTGGCCACAGCAAGAGCTGTGATTGATGTTGACAGAGGTGAAATATTCCTTCAATGGAATGAGAACCCCCTTGTATTCAAAACTCAAGGATCTCCCTCTGCAACCATGGAGAGGAAGCAAGAAAAGCTTCTCTCCAAGCAGAGTCAACCAGAGCCCCCACAGTCAAACTCTAAGTTTGGTGTTGGGAGGCCACAACCAAACTCTAAGTTTGGTGTTGAACTCCCATATCCAAACTCTAAGTTTGGTGTTGGAGAGTCCCAACAAAGCTCTGCACATCTGTGAGGCTCCATGAGAGCCCACTGTCAAGCTATTGACATTAAAGAAGCGCTTGTTGGGAGGCAACCCAATGTTTATCTAATTCTTATTTTTATTGTTTTTCATGTTTTCTTAGGTTCATGATCATGTGGAGTCACAAAATAAACAAAAAAATCAAAAATGGAATCAAAAACAGCAGAAGAAAAATCACACCCTGGAGGAGCATCTGTCTGGCGTTCAAACGCCAGAACAGAGCATAGTTCTGGCGCTGAACGCCCAGAATGGGAGCATTCTGGCGCTGAACGCCCAGAACAAGCATGGTTCTGGCGTTCAACGCCAGAAATGGCAGCAGATGGGCGTTGAACGCCCAAAATGGGCACCAACCTGGCGCTGAACGCCCAGAGTTGTGTGCAAGGGCATTTTGCATGCCTTAATTGGTGCAGGGATGTAAATGCCTTGACACCTCAGGATCTGTGGACCCCACAGGATCATCTCAGGATCTGTGGACCCCACAGGATCCCCACCTACCTCCACTCACCTCTTCTCACCACTCTCTTTCACACAACCCCATAAACACTCTTCCCCAAAAACCCTTCACCAATCACCTCAAACTCTCTTCCCCATCACCTCTTCACCACTCACATCCATCCACTCTTCCCCATAAACCTACCTCATAAACTCCACCTACCTTCAAAATTCAAAACCAATTTCCCACCCAAACCCACCCATATGGCCGAAACTTAACCCCCCCTCCCTTCCCTATATAAAGACCTCCATTCTTCACCAAATTCACACAACACACCCCTCTACACTCTCCTTGGCCGAAACCACCTCTCCCTCTCCCTCTCCATATTTCTTCTTCTTCTTCTTCTATTCTTTTGTTTATTGCTCGAGGGCGAGCAATATTCTAAGTTTGGTGTGGTAAAAGCATAGCTTTTTTGTTTTTCCATTACCATTGATGGCACATAAGACCGGAGAATCCTCTAGAAGAGGGAAAGGGAAGACAAGAGCTTCCACATCCGAGTCATGGGAGATGGAAAGGTTCATCTCTAAAGCCCATCAAGACCACTTCTATGATGTTGTGGCCAAGAAGAAGGTGATCCCTGAAATCCCTTTTAAACTCAAAAGAAATGAGTATCCGGAGATCCGACATGAAATTCAAAGAAGAGGTTGGGAAGTTCTAACAAACCCCATCCAACAAGTCGGCATCTTAATGGTTCAAGAGTTCTATGCCAATGCATGGATCACCAAGAACCATGATCAAAGTAAGAACCCGAATCCAAAGAACTATGTTACAATGGTTCGGGGGAAATACTTAGATTTTAGTCCGAAGAATGTGAGGTTGGCGTTCAACTTGCCATACATGGAAGAGAACGCACGCCCCTACACAAGGAGAGTCAACTTTGATCAAAGGTTGGACCAAGTCCTTATGGACATATGTGTAGAAGGAGCTCAATGGAAGATTGACTCCAAAGGCAAGCCGGTTCAACTAAGAAGATTGGACCTCAAGCCTATAGCTAGAGGATGGTTGGAGTTTATTCAATGCTCAATCATTCCCACTAGCAACCGGTCTGAAGTTACTATAGACCGGGCCATCATGATCCATAGCATCATGATTGGAGAAGAGGTGGAAGTTCATGAGATTATACCTCAAGAACTCTACAAGGTGGCTGACAAGTCCTCCACCATGGCAAGGTTAGCCTTTCCTCACCTCATTTGCCACCTATGCAATTCAGCTGGAATTGACATAGAGGGAGATATCCTCATTAAAGAGGACAAGCCCATCACTAAGAAAAAGATAGAGGAAGCAAGAGAGCCCAATCATGGAGCTCAAGAGGCGCAAGAAGCTCATTTCCATGAGATCCCGGAGATGCCTCAAATGCACTTTCCTCCACAAAACTATTGGGAGCAAATCAACACCTCCCTAGGAGAATTGAGTTCCAATATGGGACAACTAAGGGTGGAACATCAAGAGCACTCCATCATGCTTCATGAAATAAGAGAAGATCAAAAAGCAATGAGGGAGGAGCAACAAAGACAAGGAAGAGACATAGAAGAGCTCAAGGACATCATTGGTTCCTCAAAAAGGAAACGCCACCATCACTAAGGTGGATTCATTCCTTGTTCTTATTTCCTCTGTTTTTCATTTTCTATGTTATGTGCTTATCTATGTTTGTGTCTTCATTACATGATCATTAGTAGTTAGTAACTTTGTCTTAAAGATATGAATGTCCTATGAATCCATCACCTCTCTTAAATAAAAACTATTTTAAATCAAAATAATAAGAAGTACATGAGTTTCGAATTTATCCTTGAACTTAGCTTAATTATATTGATGTGGTGACAATGCTTCTTGTTTTCTGAATGTATGCTTGAACAGTGCATATATCTTTTGAAGTTGTTGTTTAAGAATGTTAAATATGTTGGCTCTTGAAAGAATGATGACTAGGAGACATGTTATTTGATAATCTGAAAAATCATAAAAATGATTCTTGAAGCAAGAAAAAGCAGCAAAGAACAAAGCTTGCAGAAAAAAAAAAGGAAAAAAAAATAGGCGACAAACAAAAAAAAAATAGAAAGAAAAAGAAAAAGCAAGCAGAAAAAGCCAAAAGCTCTTAAAACCAAGAGGCAAGAGCAAAAAGCCAATAAAAAGGATCCCAAGGCTTTGAGCATCAGTGGATAGGAGGGCCTAAAAGGAATAAAATCCTGGTCTAAGCGGCTAAACCAAGCTGTCCCTAATCATGTGCTTGTGGCGTGTAGGTGTCAAGTGAAAACTTGAGACTGAGCGGTTAAAGTCAAGGTCCAAAGCAAAAAAAGAGTGTGCTTAAGAACCCTGGACACCTCTAATTGGGGACTTTAGCAAAGCTGAGTCACAATCTGAAAAGGTTCACCCAATTATGTGTTTGTGGCATTTATGTATCCGGTGGTAATACTGGAAAACAAAGTGCTTAGGGCCACGGCCAAGACTCATAAAGAAGCTGTGTTCAAGAATCATCATACTGAACTAGGAGAGTCAATAACACTATTCGAAATCTGAAGTTCCTATAGATGCCAATCATTCTAAACTTCAATGGATAAAGTGAGATGCCAAAACTATTCAAGAGGCAAAAAGAATTTGATAGTATATTCTCTTCTTTTTATCCTATTTGATTTTTAGTTGCTTGGGGACAAGCAACAATTTAAGTTTGGTGTTGTGATGAGCGGATAATTTATACGCTTTTTGACATCGTTTTTAGTATGTTTTTAGTAGGATCTAGTTACTTTTAGGGATGTTTTCATTAGTTTTTATGTTAAATTCACATTTCTGGACTTTACTATGAGTTTTTGTGTTTTTCTGTGATTTCAGGTATTTTCTGGCTGAAATTGAGGGACTTGAGCAGAAATCAGATTCAGAGGTTGAAAAAGGACTGCTGATGCTGTTGGATTCTGACCTCCCTGCACTCAAAGTGGATTTTCTGGAGCTACAGAACTCGAAATGGCGCGCTTCCAATTGCGTTGGAAATTAGACATCCAGGGCTTTCCATCAATATATAATAGTCCATACTTTGGCCAAGAATTGACGACGTAAACTGGCGTTCAACGCCAGCCTTCTGCCCAAATCTGGCGTCCAGCGCCAGAAAAGGATCCAAAACCAGAGTTGAACGCCCAAACTGGCACAGAAACTGGCGTTCAACTCCACAAATGGCCTCTGCACGTGCTACACTTAAGCTCAGCCCAAACACACACCAAGTGGGCCCCGGAAGTGGATTTATGCATCAATTACTTACTCATGTAAACCCTAGTAGCTAGTTTATTATAAATAGGACCTTTTACTATTGTATTTGGCATCTTTGGATTACCTTATGATCCTTTGATCACGTTTTGGGGGCTGGCCATCTCGGCCATGCCTGGACCTTCACTTATGTATTTTCAACGGTAGAGTTTCCACACTCCATAGATTAAGGTGTGGAGCTCTGCTGTTCCTCAAAGATTAATGCAAAGTACTACTGTTTTCTATTCAATTCTTCTTATTTCTCTTCTAAGATATCCATTCGCACCCAAGAACGTGATGAAGGTGATGATTATGTGTGACGCTCATCATCCTTCTCCCTTATGAACGCGTGCCTGACAAACACTTCTGTTCTACATGAATTAAGCTAGAATGAGTATCTCTTAGATATCCTAACCAGAATCTTCGTGGCGTAAGCTAGAATGATGGCGGCATTCAAGAGAATCCGGAAGGTCTAAACCTTGTCTGTGGTATTCCAAGTAGGATTCAATGATTGAATGACTGTGACGAGCTCCTAACTCGCGATTGCAGGGTGTTAGTGACAGACGCAAAAGGATAGTAAATCCTATTCCAGCATGATCGAGAACCGACAGATGAATAGCCGTGCCGTGACAGGGTGTGTGAGCATATTATTCACTGAGAGGATAAGATGAAGCCATTGACAAGGGTGATGCCTCCAGACGATTAGCCGTGCCGTGACAGGGCATTGGATCATTTTCCCGTGAGATGACCGAAAGTAGCCATTGACAGTGGTGATGTATCACATAAAGCCAGCCATGGGAAGGAGTAAGACTGATTGGATGAAGATAGCAGGAAAGCAGAGGTTCAGAGGAACGAAAAGCATCTCCATTCGCTTATCTGAAATTCCTACCAATGAATTACATAAGTATCTCTATCCCTATTTTATTATATAATATTCGAAAACACCATTATCACTTTATATCTGCCTGACTGAGATTTACAAGGTGACCATAGCTTGCTTCATACCAACAATCTCCGTGGGATTCGACCCTTACTCACGTAAGGTATTACTTGGACGACCCAGTGCACTTGCTGGTTAGTTGTATCGAAGTTGTGACAATTATGAATTAAGATCAAAGCACCAAGCTTTGGAGCCATTACCAGGGATTGTTCGAGCCTGGACATCACAATTTCGTGCACCAGTGTTCCCTCAACAAAGTAAGTTCAAGAAACTACAATAGTTCATGCATGCTAACCATTTGCCTAAGTGCTTGGAAAAACAAGCAACTTCTGATAATTATGTAGAAAAGACACTCAGCCTCTTAAAAAAAATCATCACCAAAGGAAATGAAAAAGTAAAAGATGATGATGACAAAAGGAAAGCTACAAGACACTCCTGAGATGATGATGACAAAAGAATGAGAAGTTGCTGTTTGACTTGATGTTTAGTTCAAATAATGCAAATTTTGATGTCTGCACTAGTTTAAATGCTTGTCTTCATCTTCATCTGCATTAAGTCCATGTCTTGTTTCCCTTTTGCATCAATAAGAGAAAATATTTGAAATAGAAAGTGAGTGTCCAATGTAGTAGGAATTAGAATCAAGACCTGTGGTGGTAATTGCTTGATTAGATGATAAGCTCAATAATAAAAGCTGCATAATAGAATGTTCTATATAGTGTGAACTTAGTTGCTGTCATAAAACCTTTTATTAATGAACATCCCTGAAAAAAAATGAAGAAAAGCAAGAAAGAAAAAGAAAAGAAAAGCCAAGGATTGGCAACAAAATAAAAGAAACAAACAATAAGGTTAGACACCAATAGCTTGAACCTTAGGATATATGCCTGTGGTGCTTCTTGTTCTAGGATATGCTTGGACAATTAGGTTCTGAGGAGTCTTTTAAAACTTGGTAACTTGGATTAACTAATCCGAGATTACCAACCGGAAGTCCATTATCAAGAGCAACCTAGTTACAAAGCATTTAGCAATCCAAAGAGGTGCTGGGCATCAATGTTCCTAAGAGGATTTGTGAGCCAAGTGTCTGTAGTGAAGAAGTATTGAGCAAAATTGAGCTAAAAGGCTGCTGCAATACTTGACACTGAGTTACCATTGAGAAATAAGCTTTTTAAGCAAAAGAAAGAAGGAAAAATAAAAAAGGGATCAATCAAAGAGCAAGGAATTATAACAGCAACTCTAGTGAATCATAAAAAAGGCATTTCTTATTTATCAGCAAAGAATAAGTGAGCTGCATCTGTCTGCATAAAATTCCATGGTCTTAATTCAATTACCTGCTAAATAAGGATATATGCTTCTCTGTTTCATTTCATTTCTTCTTAGGTTTAGTGCTTGCTTGGGGACAAGCAAGGTTTAAGTTTGGTGTTGTGATGACAAGTCATCTTATGCTAGTTTTACAAGCATTTTTCATTTGTTTCATTAGGTTTTATGCACTTTCTTGCACAATAAGTAAGTGATTGGAGTGGATTTTCATGATTATGTTAAATCAATCAAACATAATTTATTTTACACAAAATCACAAGGTTTATGATAGAATTAATTGATTTTATAAATGATGCAAAGATCTTGTGATTTTGGTGAGACTTTGATTGGTTATTTGGTTACTTGTAGGTGAAGAAATGATGAAGAAAGGAAAGAACCAGAAAAGCATTTCATTACCAAACGCGGCGTTCATTAAGGCAACGCTAGGCAAGGAAACCAAACCAAGGCTCACACAAGAGGCAGCGTTCAAGCAAGTGAATGCCACGTTCACTTTAGTGAACATTTTCGGGCATCAAACAAGGGAGGCACGCACCAAGGAAGGGTAGCGCTAAAAAATTATAGCGTAGCGTTCCCTTTTTGCAATGTTTTCAAAAAGGGCAGCGTTCAAAAAAGTGAACACCACGTTCACTATCTCCACCTTTTTTGTGGATTTTGGGCAAGGAAGCAAGGAGCACCAAGGGAGCAAGGCCAACACTCAAAGGATCAAACGGAGCGCTCAATCAGGCCAAGCACGCACCAGCCACGTTCAAAGAGTGAACGTAGCGTTCACTTATTGAACGCTAGAGGAGGCCAAGCGTGCACACAAGGAGCACCAATTTGGCACGTCACAAAAGTGAACGCAAAGTTCACAAAGCCCAACGGAGCGCATCCCTGGGAGCTAGCCAACACCACCCCAACTCATTTTTTATTCAAGGCCAAATCCAAGATTAAAAAGCCCATTCCAAATGCTTAGTGAAAAATAGAAAGTGTATAGATAAGTGTAAATTTGATTTGAGAAATACACACCTAGACCTTTTGCTCATTTTTTAGTTTTTCACATTTAGTTTTCATTTTGAATTTGGGGAATTGGGGATTGGATCTAATTTTCTTTCTGTTTGTTCTTTCTTCTGCAACTTCTTTTCTATCTTGGGTTTTTGAATTGAGATTGAAGAATTCCATTGAAATTGTTCACCTGAGAATTATCTTTTACTTTTCTTTTGATAGTTCTAAGAATTGGAAAGTTGGATCTGAACTTCCTTTTCTGTTTTCATTTTCACTTCTTCTGCAATTTCTTTTCTGTTTTGTCAAGGGAGTAATTGAGATCTAGATCTGTTTTCTGTTCCCATTACTCTTCTTCAATTGTCAATTTCTCTTTAGGATTTCCTAATTGATTTAAGTTCTCTTGCTGTTTTGTTTCTAAAAGCAATTTTCCATTTCTATTTTGCTACTAAGATTCTGATATGATTCTCTTCATCTCATAGCTCTTTCATTTACTTTAATTTACATTTTCTAGTTCAATTTTAAATCCCAACACCCAAATCCCTTTACTCTTAATGCAATTTACATTTCCCAGCAATTTAGATTTAGCAATTTAAGTTTCTTGCACTTTAAGTTTCAGTCATTTACTTTTCTTGCAATTTAAGTTTCAGCTCTTTTACTTTCTGCACTTTACTTTTTTGCTCAATTTACCTTCTGCACTTTTGTTTTCTTGCAATTTTACTTCTGGAAATCAAAATCACTCAAATCATCAAATATTTGCTTAACTAAATTCATCACCTAACTAAAGTTGCTCAATCCATCAATCCCTGTGGGATCGACCTCACTCTTGTGAGTTATTACTACTTGATGCAACCCGGTACACTTGCCGGTGAGTTTGTGTGGAATCGTTTTTCCCTCATCAAGTTTTTGGCGCCGTTGCCAGTACACTTGATATCAATTTAAGTTTCAGCTCTTTTAATTTCTTGCACTTTAAGTTTCTGCAATTTACCTCTTCTGCACTTTACTTTTCTGCTCAATTTACCTGCTGCACTTTTGTTTTCTTACAATTTTACTTCAGATAATCAAAATCACTCAAATCATCAAATATTCGCTTAAATAAATTCATCACCTAACTAAAATTGCTCAATCCATCAATCCATGTGGGATCGACCTCACTCTTGTTAAGTGGGTGAGAAATCTAGATTAAGCATTTTCTTTGTTTTTGTTTTCTGTTCTAAGCTGATAGCAAGGTGTTTGAGTTATTGCCTCACTAAGAAATTCTCATCTGAGATATGAATTTCAGTTTTCAGTGGTTATGTGTTTTACAAAATTCAAATGGAGTTCAACTCATCTTATAGTCAAACAGATTTTATGGGATATTACCCACCATCACCAAACTCTAATGGTGGCTGGGAATATCACCAAGAAAATACAGATCCTGAGCACTCCAATCCAGGGAGATATGCTTCAGAACCACAAGATGAGCAAGAGAATCATATGGGATACTGCCCACCACCACAAATTAATTCAAGTCATTATTCTAATGGTGGCTGGGAATATCATCAAGAATCAACAGATTATGAGTAATCCAACCAATGGGGATATGCTAATCAAGACAATTCCATGGAATGCTACCTAACACCACAAAATAATTCATGTTATTATAATGGTGGATGGGAGTATCAACAAGGAATAAACAAGAATGAACACCTCCCAGAGCCATAAGATAATTCATACTGCTATAACAACTACTCAGATGGTGACTGGGAGGGTCAAAATCAAAGAGATCTTGATGATCCATACTTTGTTCATGATGGTAGCAGAAATTGGCGAATTAAAAATTGTTAAAATATATACGTTGCAAGTATAGTTCTTAACTCGCCAGAAATCCACTTATCAACTTAGAAAGGTGTCACAGAAATTTAAAATTAAAATACTGGGAGTATGAATCCCAGGTCGTCTCCCAACGAGTTGCAGAAAAGTGTGCTATTTTATTAATCAGAGGTTTTCAAAAAGGTTTGAACTAAGTAAGCAGGAAATTAAATTGGAGAATTTGAATAATGTAAATAAAAGCCTTGATTGGGAGTTGATTAGTTAAAATCCCTATTATTGTTGGAATACTCTCAAGATTAATTGACAATTAAAAGTTGTCCTATTTAGTTATCCTTTACTAGGTAAGGGAAAGTCAAACAAGTTGGAATGCTATGTCTGTTCACAAGTTGCAACCCACTTAATTAAAAGAGATTGGTGTTAGTGACTAGAAGGCAATCCGACCATAAACCCAATTACAATCTTTCTTTTAAGCTTTCCAACTCAAGGGTTCCCTTCAATCAACTCCCCATCAAGTTAGGGAACTACTCGCTCATTGTGAATGTAAAATTCATAGCATATGAAAAGGAATTAAAGAAAGACATTGTGAATAAAAATTAAAATAATTAATTAAAAATAAAGATAATCCTTATATTAAATAATCCAAAAAGATATTCCAATGGTAAAATTAAACAAAGCAAATAACATGGAAGAGTAAGCCAAGTAAAGAAAACGAACTAGAATGACGAAGTCTTGATGAGGTAATAACTCTTCTCAGTGTCTCAATGCAAAGAGCAATCGAAAAGTAAATCCTAAGAACTATGAATGTCTAGAGAGTAAACCTAGGGGAGGAGTAAAAACTAGATCTCCAAACTAAAACTCTGTAGAATGAATGTTGTCTTTGGTTTCTGCATGTTCTTTGGCTCTAGTCTGCTATTCTGGGCCAAAAACTGGGTCAAAATAGGGTCCAAAATCGCCCCCAGCAAATTTTGCAGATTATGCAGATTGTGCATGTCACGCGATCGCGTCATCCATGTGGACGCATCATTCGCATTTTTCCCTGCCACGCGTTCGCGTCGTCCATGCCTCCGCGTCGCTTATGCTTTTCCAATCCGCGCGGTCGCATGAGTCATGCGGCCGCGTCACTGCAATTTCTCCTGTTTCACGCGGTCGCGTGAGCCATGCGGCCGCGTCACTTCTCACTGGTTATCTCTTCAATTTCTTGTGTTCCTTCCATTTTGCTAGCTTCTTTTCTAATCTCCAACTCATTCATGCCCTATAAAGCCTGAAACGCTTAACACACAGATCACGGCATCGAATGGAATAAAGAAGAATTAAAATGCATAAGTAAAAGTCTCTAGGAAGCAGTTTTCAATCATGTAATAATTTCAGGAAGGAAATATAAATGCATGCTAAATTAATGAATAAGTGGGTAAGGATCATGATAAAACCACACAATTAAACACAATATAAACCATAAAATAGTGGTTTATCAACCTCCTCACACTTAAACACTAGCATGTCCTCATGCTTAATTAAAGGAGATAAAATAAATAAGTAGGAACATGTAGAAACTCATGCAATGCAATGCAATCCTATATACATGAATGTAACTATATGATTCTTGCCCACTTGATCAAAAGTAAATAAGCTCTTCAAAACAATTGCAAATCAAATTCCACTAATTCTATCATTATACAGTAAGACAGATAAAAGTGCAAGAAGATAGCTCATGAAAGCAGGGAACATGGAAATGCAAGCATTGAACCCTCACTGATGATGTATGTACGCTCTAATCTCTCTAGTGTATAGGGTAATCACTCTATCCTTCTCTAATCATGTTCTCTAACTTTTGTTCTTCTCCTAACCAATCAACAACAGTTAATATACCAATGCAAAAATCATGAGGTCTTTCCAAGGTTGTAATGGGGCCAAGGTAGGGGTAGGGATACATATATGGTTAAGTGAGCTTATAAATTGAATCTTTAATTAACCCAAGCTTTAACCCAACCTATATATATTTAGTGTAACCTTAGAATTCATACCTAGCTACCCAGAATTCTCTTTTACATTCCATACTCATGTATCAACTTTTTATTTTAATTTTATCATATGTGCATTGATCCTTGAATTCTTAATTCAGCATTGGGGTAATTTTGTCCCCTTATTTATTTATTAATGATTTTTTTTAGACATAAAAATAAACATAGCTTATCAATGCACATAGATTTTTAATTCTTATAGTTTCACATGAGTAGGTATCCAAATTCCCATTGTATTATCATGATACATTCCCTTAATAACTTTTGTTCCCACAATTTCCCATACTTAACTAGCACACACAATTCTATCTTAAGCTAACCAAAGATTCAATTTGGGATATACAATTGTTTTTCCGCTTAAGGCTAGTAATGTGGTGAAATATAGAACAAACGGGATTTAAAGGCTCAAAGTGGTTAACAAAGGTAATTGAAAAGGGTAGGCTTAATTTGGATAAGTGAGTTTAAACAAATAATGGCCTCAATCATATGCAAGCATACAAATATAATAAATATTGGACATATAGGATGAAACAAAATATAGATTACAATCATAGAGAAGTAAACACACAAGAATAAAATATTTATGGTTAAATAATGTAACCATGCATAAAGGCTTAAATATTCACAGGTTGTGTGTTCTTTAGCTCAAAAATCATGTTCCAAATACATCTTCAAGCAGATTTATCATGAAAATTTTTTTAAAAATTAGTGAAATTTTGTTCCAAAGATAGAGTCTTAGAAGAAACTTATTGTCTTTATAATCAAGTAGAGCATGCATGCAACTAACCTATTACTATGCAATTTATCCTATTCTATAAAAGAAAGAAAATCTAACTAAGATATCCTAATTTATTGGTGCTAGGGAAGAGAAATTACCTCCGGAAGTCAGGTACTGACCGACCTCCCCACACTTAAGGCTTTGCACTGTCCTTGGTGCCATCTGTCAGGAATAGGGGTGGGCTGGTAGCAGTATCTCCACAGTCGAGACCATCATGGCTCCCTGTGCTGGTAAAGAAAGTGGAGTCTGGGGTGTCTGAGTCCTTGAAGTGTCCCTTGAGTAGCTCCTTGAGGTGTTTGAATCGGCGCTTGTTACGGCGCTCTCTTAACTTCACTTTCTGTTCTTGCCGATCCAACCTTTTGATTATCTGCTCGAGTAGTTCGTCTGTTGTAGGTGCTTGTGGTGTTGAAGAAGGAATATCTTCAACCGGTGCAGTAGGAAGGCTTGTAGTGGCTGCTGGAGGTCTGAGGTATTTCCCGTTAGGGACATACTGATCATCCCGTGGAAGCATGGCTTTGGTATCCCCAGCTCTGTAGGAGACTCCGGCTGCTGAGACAAGATCTGAGAACAAGGCAGGAAAAGGTAAGTTGCCCGCGATTCGGACGTGTCCCATAGCATTTCGGATATGTCTTGGTAGATTCAGAGGTTGGTCTGTAAGAATGCACCATAGTAGAACGGCCATGTCCGCAATGAAGGAGGACTTGTGAGTGCTCGAAAAGACGTAATGGGACATGATCTGTGCCCATACGCGAGCCTCCAAGGTAAGTACTGAAGCCGATATTCCCTTAGGGCGGGTACGATGGTATTCATAGATCCAACGGCTGCCAGGTAGTGCGATAACGCTGAGAATAGCTTCCTAGTCAAATTGGAACATCTGGTGCTTGAGTGCGGCTTCTTGAAAGGCGTCCAATCCTTCTAGAATAGGGGGAAGACCTAAAGCTTTTTGAATGGCCTCTTTTGTAATGGGGACTTGCTTCTGACGGACAAAGACAGACTGCAGGGTAGGCAGGTAGAAGTTAGAGTAGAACTCAACTAGCCAAGAAAGATTGACCTGCCTTGGTTGTCTCTGTAGGAAACCCCATTATCTTCATTCAATTTGAGGCTCAACAAAAGTAGCAATATTGGGCGGGAGGATAAGAAGGTGTTCGTTGTTGTAGCTCCTTTCAGCCACGATGGGGAACATTTACTCACAGTAGCGATTGGAAAATTGCGCAGTGTCCTTTGCTTGAAAGGCTTTCTCCTTTTCATCAACCTTTATGATCCTCTTAACTCTTTTTGTTGAAGGCTTGACTGCAGTTGAAGAAGGCTCTGCCACTAGTGCTCTTTTAGTTCCTCTTCTTGCTGGTGGTTTGGGAGTAGCTTTCTCTTTTCCTTTCTTGGTGGCCATCCTGAAAAGGGAAGAGAAAGTAAATTAAATTCAAAGAGATATATAGCAAGGAAGATAACGGAAAAGGTGGTGATGGATGTACATTAGGAGGTAACTGACATTAACACATTCTCAAGAGTACATGTGAAAAGTCATCAATGGAAAATAGCTAGTGCATATAATGACAAGTAAATGCAAGGTGTTTATTGGCATGCCGGAAAATGGCATGAGTAGCATAGATCAAGCATCACTCGTAACAAATCATCACGTTTGTATTGACAATTATTTTCAATTAATACAATAGTAAAGGGAGTTTATGAAAAGCAGCATTGAATAGTAGAATAACATAGAGAAGTGCATAATACCATATGGGCTTTGTCACAAACACATAGCATGCATGGTAGATAAGGTATAGAAAGTATTAAAGTGAACATGCAAGCAATCCTTTAAAAATTAATATATAATTGTCAAACAAGTGCAACAATCCACAAGCATATAATGAGGAATAATGACGCGAATAAAATTCTAACACCATGTAAAAAGGAAAGAAGAAGAAAGAAAATATGGATAATGAAAAGAAAAAAGAAAGAAAAGAAAATAACATATAAAATAAGAAGAATGATAGAAAAGGAAAGAGGGAAGAAGAAAATAAAACCCTGTTAATGGAGGTGAAAGAGAGAGAGAGAAAGGGGAGATAGAAGGAAGAAGGGAGAAGGAAGAAATAAGGAGGGAAAAGAGAAATTAGGATTTGGAGAAGAGGAAGATAAGATATTTTGGCAATTAAGTTTGAGCTGTGCGGCGCAGGCGACGCGGCCGCGTGGGGCACGCGTTCGTGCGATTGCGCTTCAAGTAAGGTGACGCGGTCGCGTCGGTCACGCGGTCGCGTGACCCATGTTGTGCTTCTGGCGTGAGTGCAGCTTCGCGCCTGCACAACTCTCTGTTCGAATTGATATATTTGCCAAATTTGGGGTGACGCGATAGCGTGGGGCATGCGATCGCGTGAGTGGGCTTCAAAAGGGAACGACGCGAACGCGTGAGCCATGCGTCCGCGTGGATAGAATTTTGCGTTCAGCACCAATCCAGCACCACTCGCACACAATAATTCGTTGTGCACCCTTGTTACGTCGAAAATCAGGGCACGCGGCCGCGTGGGTCACGCGGTCGGGTGGGAGGCCATTATTCCCATGTGACGCGGATGTGTCGGTGACGCGGTCGCGTGGGACGATTTGTGTCACTGGCACGCCTCCAGCCATGCTCTAGCGTGACTCTCTGTTCATTTTTATTTTCTCCCCTCTCCTTGCGACGCGGACGCGTCGCTGGTGCGGTCGCGTCGTGTGGCACTTTTTTTTTTTAATTATAATAATATGCAAATGCAAATGCACGAAATGTACTGATAAAAAGAAGAGTTATTGAATAGAAAAACTTAAAATAAAGAAAAGAACGATCATACCATGGTGGGTTGTCTCCCACCTAGCACTTTGCTTTAACGTCCGTAAGTTGGACGCTCCACTAGCTCAATCTTCTGCTAGGTGGGGATCTTCCAAGAGAAAGATCTCAAGCTCCTTATTTTTCTGCATCTTCTTGCCATGGTATAGCTTCAGGTGTTGTCCATTAACTTTGATAAGTTCAAAACTTGAAGGATGACTTAGGTGATAAACTCCGTACAGTTCGGCCTTCTCTACTCTGTATGGACCTTCCCATCTTGATCACAACTTACCTGGCATGAGCCTTAGTCGAGATTTGTAAAGGAGGACTAAATCCCCAGGTTGGAACTCTTTTTTCTTTATGTGCTGATCATGTACAGCCTTCATCTTCTCCTTGTATAGTCTTGAGTTCTCATAAGCTTCTAGGCGAAGGCTCTCCAGTTCTTGCAGTTGCAACTTCCTTTTAGCTCCGGCTTTCTCAATTCCCATGTTGCACTCCTTGACTGCCCAAAAGGCTCTGTGCTCTACATCAACTGGGAGATGGCAAGCTTTTCCATAAACTAAGCGGAAAGGACTCATCCCAATGGGTGTTTTGTATGCTGTCCTATATGCCCAAAGTGCATCTTGTACCCTGGTGCTCCAGTCTTTTCTATGAGGTTTGACTATCTTCTGCAAGATATGCTTTATCTCTCTGTTTGACACCTCGGCTTGCCCATTGGTCTGAGGATGGTATGCTGTCGCAACCTTATGAATTATCCCATGCTTCTTCATTAATCCTGTTAGTCTCCTGTTACAAAAATAGGTGCCTTGATCGCTCACGATTGCCCGTGGTGATCCAAAGCGACAAATAATATGGTTTCTCACAAAGGAAACAACAGTGTTAGCATCATCAGTGCGGGTAGGAATTGCTTTCACCCATTTGGAAACGTAATCCACTGCTAACAATATATAAAAATAATCATTAGAATTTGGAAATAGACCCATGAAGTCAATGCCCCAAATATAAAAAATTTCACAGAAAAGCATAATTTGTTGAGGCATTTCATCCCTCCTGGATATATTACCAAATTTTTGGCATGGGAGAAAAGATTTACAAAACTCGGCAGCGTCTCTAAAAAGAGTAGGCCACCAGAATCCACAGTCTAAGATCTTTCTTGCTGTTCTTTGAGGGCCAAAATGTCCTCCACTCTCAGATGAGTGACAGGCCTCTAAAATAGACTGGAATTCTGATTGAGGCACACACCGTCTAATTACCTGATCAGCGCTACATCTCTATAAATATGGGTCATCCCATATATAATATTTAGACTCGCTTTTCAGCTTGTCTCTTTGATGCTTAGAAAAGTTTGGAGGAAATGTGCGGCTAACTAGATAATTAGCTACAGGTGCATACCAAGGGACTACCTCAGATACTGCTTGTAGGTTATCAAATGGAAAATTATCATCTATAAGAGTAGAATCATCCTTAACGTGCTCAAGGCGACTCAAGTGGTCTGCCACTAAATTCTGGTTATCACTTCTATCCTTTATTTCTAAATCAAATTCTTGTAATAGCAGTATCCAACGTATAAGCCTTGGTTTGGACTCCTTTTTAGCTAATAGATACTTTAAAGCTGAATAGTCTGAATACACTACTACTCTAGTACCAAGTAAATAAGCTCAGAATTTATCCAGAGCAAAAACAATAGCAAGAAGCTCTTTCTCAGTAGTAGTATAATTGGACTGGGCAGCATCTAAAGTGTTAGACGCATAAGCTATAACAAAAGGATCTTTACCTTCACGCTGAGCTAGCGCTGCTCCTACTGCATGGTTGGAAGCATCGCACATGATTTCAAACAGCTGGCTCCAGTCTGGTCCTCTCATAATTGGAGCTTGAGTCAGGGCGGTCTTCAGCTTATCAAACGCTTGTTTGAAATCCTCACTGAACTCGAACTCAATATCTTTCTGCAGTAATCTGGACAAGGGGAGTGCTACCTTACTGAAGTCCTTTATGAATCTCCTGTAAAAACCTGCATGGCCAAGGAATGAACGGACCTCCCTCACAGAGGAGGGGTAAGGTAAACTCGAAATAACATTCACCTTTGCTGGGTCTACAGAAATTCCATTATTAGATACCACATGTCCTAGTACAATCCCTTGTTTTACCATAAAGTGACATTTTTCAAAATTTAATACAAGGTTTGTATTCACACATCTATCTAATACTCTAGATAATCCATCTAAGCAAAGGCTAAAAGAATCACCATAAACGCTAAAATCGTCCATAAAAACCTCCATACAGTCTTCAATAAGATCAGAGAAAAGACTCATCATGCACCTTTGGAAAGTAGCTGGTGCATTGCACAAGCCAAAGGGCATTCTCTTGTAAGCATAAGTCGCAAAAGGACATGTAAAAGTGGTCTTTTCCTGATCCTCAGGAGCTATATGAATCTCGAAATAACCTGTGTAACCATCTAAAAAGCAATAATGTGATATACCTGACAGGCGATCCAACATTTGATCAACGAATGGAAGTGGGTAGTGATCCTTACGGGTGGCTTGGTTGAGACGCCTGTAATCAATGCAGACTCTCCAAGCGTTCTGAACTCTAGTTGCTATGAGCTCTCCATGCTCATTCTTCACTGTAGTGACTCCAGACTTCTTGGGTACCACTTGTACTAGGCTAACCCATTCACTGTCTGAAATGGGATAGATGATACCTGCTTCCAGTAGTCTGGTCACTTCCTTTTTGATGACTTCCAAGATAGTGGGATTCAATCTTCTTTAGGGTTGACGGACAGGTCTCGCTCCCTCTTCTAAAAATATTCTGTGCTCACATACTTGAGGGTTGATGCCTACTATGTCTGCCAAACTCCACCCAATTGCCTTCTTATGCCTCCTCAGTACATCAAGTAACTGCTCTTCTTGTTGAGAAGTGAGTTCCCTTGCAATGATAACTAGAAACTTCTGCTCATCTTCAAGATAAGCATATTTGAGATGTAGAGGAAGAGGTTTTAATTCCAACTTCTGATCATGGGCAGGCTTTGGATTGTCTGGAGCTTGTAAAAATGCCGAAGTGCCCTCATTGTCAGTTAAGAGGGTCCTCACACTTGGACCTTGTCCAGTGTGCCTCTCTTCTAACTCTTCCTTGTGAACTTCAGCTACAGTTTCATCTATGACATCACACTGGAAGATAGAATGATCTTCTGGAGGGTTGTTTATGACTCCCTTCAGATTGAAGATTACTCTTCGGCCATCTATTTCAAAAGAGTATGTTCCTGAAAAAGCATCCAATTTGAATTTTGATGTCTTCAGGAATGGTCTTCCAAGTAGGATTGATGATGGCTTATCTGAGTCATTATGGGGCATCTCCAAGATATAAAAATCAGTGGGAAATGTAAGCCCTTTAATGTTCACCAAAACATCTTCAGCAACTCCAGCCACTGTAATAATGCTTTTATCTGCTAACACAAAACGAGCTGCCGACCTTTTTAAGGGAGGGAGCCTCAAAATATCATATATAGACAAAGGCATTATACTAACACATGCTCCTAAATCACACATGCAATCATAAATTACTACACCACCAATAGTACAACTAACTATACAAGGACCTGGGTCACTACACTTTTCAGGTAGTCCTCCCATTAAAGCAGATATGGAACTACCTAAAGGAATAGTTTCTAATTCATTAATTTTGTCTTTATGTATACATAAATCTTTTAGAAACTTTGCATATTTAGGTACCTGTTGAATAACATCAAAAAGAGGAACAGTTACCTCAACCTTTTTGAATATCTCTACCATTTTAGGATCGGGTTCCAGCTACTTCCTAGGCTTCCTTGCAAGTTGTGAAAATGGAATGGGAAAGGTGTTTTCTACAGTGTCTGCGCCTTTTGGTGCTTCCTCCTGTGGTTGGGCTTCTTCTTTTTCAGCTATGTCCTGTATGTCCTCTTCCTCTTCAACATCTTCTATTTCTTCTACCTCTTCAGCTGAGGCGTGTTCTGGTGGGCTTGGCTCCTCCTGATTCCTCTCCTGCAGTGTGGTTCCAAACATTAGGGTGATGGCATTAATGCCTCCCTTTGGATTGGGTAATGATTGAGAGGGAATTCCAGTGGAGCTCAAAGGTTGGTTACTGGGGTTATTCATTGATCCAATCTGTGAGGCGATAGCTTGTACAGTAGAGGTCAGACCATTTAGAATGGCACTAAGGCTGTTTTCCATGGCCTGTTGTCTCCTATCAATAGATTGTAGTAACTCATCCTTAGGAGATGAAGAAGGATAAGTAATTTGAGAGGTCTGCTGTTGGGTATTCTGTGGTCCTTGGGATTGCCTCAGGTGAGGTGCTCAATAAGGTTGGTTCTGCTGCCTGTTGTTGTTATTATTCCACCTCTGATTTCCCTGATTGTCTCTGCCTCCTCTGTTATTGTTGTCCTTCCAATTCTGGTTAGAATTGTCCTGCCATCCATGGTTATAATTTCCACCTTGATTGTACCCTTGGTTGGAGCGGTCATAGAAGTTATGAGTGGATGCCACCATGTTGTCTTCCTGTTAGAGCTGCGGGCATTCATCAGTATAATGGCTATAATCAGCACAAATTCCGCAAACTCTCTGTGGGACTAACTGTTGGCTTTGCTGTGGTAGAGGAGGTTGAGCTTGCTAAACTTGTTGTTGATTCAATTGCATCTGCTTCAGCAAGTTGGTCATTTCACAGATACTCTGAGCTAGAGCAGCAGTCTCTCTGCTAGAGGATACTTCTGCAACGGCTTTTGAACGGCCTTGTTTCTGCCTGTGGTTCCTAGTAGATTCAGCTAAGTCGCTGATCAATTGCTATGCCTCATTAGTGGTCTTGTACTTCTTCATAGACCCATTGCTAGCACTTTCCAATGTGGTCTTATCTTGGGGCCTCATGCCCTGTGTGATATAGCTGAGTAACACTATCTTGTCAATCATGTGGTGGGGGCATGCTTCCAGAAGATTATTGAAGCGTTCCCAGTATTCAAAGAGAGTCTCGTTGTCATCTTGAACAATTGTGGAAATGTCTTTTCTCAGTTTATCAGTAACTTCAGATGGAAAGAATTTTTCCAAAAATTCTTTTCTGAGTGTATCCCAGTTGGATACATTTTCTAGGGGTTGAGTGTAGTACCACTCACTTGCTTTTCCCTCAAGAGAAAACGGGAAAGATTTCAGCAAAATTGAAGTTTCATCTGCACCATCACGCCTGACAGTAGAACAGGCTTCTTGGAAATCTCTCAAGTGCTTGATAGGCTCTTGAGCAGGTAAGCCATGAAACTTGGGCATCAAATTGAGCAGTGCGGTCTTTATTTCAAAATCTGTAGCCACCGCTGGGTGATGCGCTTGAAACGGTTGCATTGTAAAATCAGGGGCTCCTTCCTCCTGGATAGTAACTCTCCTAGGTTCTGCCATGTCGTTTGCATGTGAATCAACCGAATCAGTAGAACGGGGGCTGGTTTCTTCTTCAACTGACGTTTCAGATCCGCCCTCAGAGAGGACTAACCGACACCGAGCTCGCCTTATTTGTGAAATAGTTCTTTCAATTTCAGGATCGAATATTGGCAAGCTTGGATCAGGTAGTGAATGTGTCATTTGACGAAAGAAACATGCAACTCATAGTAGAAATATAAAATAAAATGCAAATAAATAAATTCTAATTAATAACTTTAGCACTCTATTGCAACTCCCCGGCAATGGCGCCAAAAATTGATGGTAGCAGAAATTGGCGAATTAAAAATTGTTAAAATATATACGTTGCAAGTATAGTTCTTAACTCGCCAGAAATCCACTTATCAATTTAGAAAGGTGTCACAGAAATTTAAAATTAAAATACTGGGAGTATGAATCCCTGGTCGTCTCCCAACGAGTTGTAGAAAAGTGTGCTATTTTATTAATCAGAGGTTTTCAAAAAGGTTTGAATTGAGTAAGCAGGAAATTAAATTGGAGAATTTGAATAATGTAAATAAAAGCCTTGATTGGGAGTTGATTAGTTGGAATCCCTATTATTGTTGGAATACTCTCAAGATTAATTGACAATTAAAAGTTGTCCTATTTAGTTATCCTTTACTAGGTAAGGGAAAGTCAAACAAGTTGGAATGCTTTGTCTGTTCACAAGTTGCAACCCACTTAATTAAAAGAGATTGGTGTTAGTGACTAGAAGGCAATCCGACCATAAACCCAATTACAATCTTTCTTTTAAGCTTTCCAACTCAAGGGTTCCCTTCAATCAACTCCCCATCAAGTTAGGGAACTACTCGCTCATTGTGAATGTAAAATTCATAGCATATGAAAAGGAATTAAAGAAAGACATTGTGAATAAAAATTAAAATAATTAATTAAAAATAAAGATAATCCTTATATTAAATAATCCAAAAAGATATTCCAATGGTAAAATTAAACAAAGCAAAGAACATGGAAGAGTAAGCCAAGTAAAGAAAACGAACTAGAATGACGAAGTCTTGATGAGGTAATAACTCTTCTCAGTGTCCCAATGCAAAGAGCAAACGAAAAGTAAATCCTAAGAACTATGAATGTCTAGAGAGAAAACCTAGGGGAGGAGTAAAAACTAGATCTCCAAACTAAAACTCTGTAGAATGAATGTTGTCTTTGGTTTCTGCATGTTCTCTGGCTCTAGTCTGCTGTTCTGGGCCAAAAACTAGGTCAAAATAGGGTCCAAAATCGCCCCCAGCGAATTCTGCAGATTATGCAGATCGCGCATGTCACGCGATCGCGTCATCCATGCGGACGCATCATTCGCATTTTTCCCTGCCACGCGTTCGCGTCGTCCACGCCTCCGCGTTGCTTATGCTTTTCCAATCCGCGCGGTCGCATGAGTCATGCGGCTGCGTCACTGCGATTTCTCCTCTTTCGCGCGGTCGCGTGAGCCATGCGGTCGCGTCACTTCTCGCTGGTTTCTTGTGTTCCTTCCATTTTGCTAGCTTCCTTTCTAATCTCCAACTCATTCATGCCCTATAAAGCTTGAAACGCTTAACACACAGATCACGGCATCGAATGGAATAAAGGAGAATTAAAATGCATAATTAAAAGTCTCTAGGAAGCAGTTTTCAATCATGTAATAATTTCAGGAAGGAAATATAAATGCATGCTAAATTAATGAATAAGTGGATAAGGATCATGATAAAACCACACAATTAAACACAATATAAACCATAAAATAGTGGTTTATCAGTTCATTAAGAGACATCATCACTGGAGTGTGCTTTCAATAAATTCATGCAAAATTATTCCCCAATGCCACAAGATGATCCATGCTATGATGAATTTGATGGTGTTTTTGTGGAAAAACGAATTTCCAAACACACAAATACTAACCGGCAAGTGTACCGGGTCGCATCAAGTAATAATAACTCACATGAGTGAGGTCGATCCCACAGGGATTGAAGGATTGAGCAATTTTAGTTTAGTGGTTGATTTAGTCAAGCGAATCAAGTATTGGTTTGAGCGGTTTGTAGTTGACAAAAGCTAAATTGCATGAAATGTAAAGGGAGAGGGAAGAATTGCAGTAAATTAAAGAGAATAGAAAGTAAAAGTGCTGAATCTTAAAGAACAAGTAAATTAAATTGCAAAAGCTTAGATTGCAAGAAATGTAAATCACTGAATCTTAAAGTGCAAGAAAGGTAAATTGCTTGAATTATAAGAGGAATTTGGGAGCTGTAATTGCAGGAATTTAAACAAGCAGAAGTAAGTTACAATAAACAGAAGAGCAAAAATTGAATTGAATTTAAGTGGATCTCAAACAGAAGAGTAAAAATGCTTGAAGAATTAAAAACAAAAAGTAAATGGAGCTCAATTACAGAAATTAAAAGAGAAATTAAAGATCTCAGGAGTGGAAGAGACTAGAAAACAAGTCTAGATCTCAAATCCTTCCTTGATCCAACAAGAACAATTGCAAAAGAAATAGAAAAGTAAGTTGCAGAAGTAGTAGAAGAGAAGAAGCAGTAAACAGAATTTGAAATGTAAATCAAAGTTTCTTAGAATTATGCAGAAAAATAAACAAGAGATCTTAAGGTGAGATTGAAACAGAATTTCTTCAATTCTTCACCCAAGATCCAAGACAAGAAGTAAAGAGTGCTCAGACAAGAACAAGGAAGAAGAGAGATCAATTCTCCTTCCGGATTCTCCAAGATCCAAATTCAAAATAAAAACTCTAAAAATTCTAAAATGAAAAATTCTCCAAGAAGCAAAAGGTCAAAAGTCCTTAACTAAATCAAACTAGCTTCTATTTATACACTTTCTATTCTTGGATTTAAGAATTTGGGTAGGCTTTTTAATTTAGTGAAGATTTGAATTTAATTGGATTTTTAATTGAATTTTCAGCCCAAGAGAAATTGCTCCCAGTGGAGTGCTCTGCTCTTGTGGAGAGCGAAGCATTGAGGCTTGTGTTGGAGCTCCTTGTTGTGTGCCAAGGCTGTGGGGCAATCAGGATAGCGCTCCGCTCTTGTGGGGAGCGGAGCATTGTTGCCTTGGTGTGGGGTGTCTTACGTGCATCACTTCCTCATGGCCTTGCCAAGTTGCGCGCTCCAAGCTCCTGGCCATGTCAAGTTGTGCGTGTTGCACCAAGGAGTAGCGCTCTGCTCTTGTGGAGAGCGTAGCTCTCCCTTTGCTTTGGAGAAGTCCCAAGTTCGAGACCTTGGGGAGAGCTTTTTGGTGCAAATTTCCTTGGTTTCTTGTAGCGCCTTCTCTCCTCTTTTCCTTGAGGTGCTTGGTTTGAATCCTTGTGAGTGCAATTTGGCCAAGTGTGGCTTATTTTCCTTTGTGAGTAGTGCTCCCCACTCTTCCTTGCTCATGAGTTCGATCCTTGGAGCAAGCATTGGCAAACTATTTCCTTGGATTTATTTGTGAGTGAAGCCTGATAATGCTCTCAAGGGGAGCGGAGCATCATCCTTCCCTCCTTTGTTTCTTGGCTCCAAATTGTGCTCCGCTCTCAAGGGGAGCGTAGCATCAAGCCTTGCTTCCTTAGTTCTTTGTTATGCTCCCAGTAGAGTGTTGTGGCTTACCTCCTTCATTGTGCCATGCCTCTTTATTTCTTTTGCCACTTCTTCTCCTTTTTGGGCCACGCTTCTTTGGCCACGCTTTCTCATTTTCTTCTTTTCTTCACCTACAAGTAATCAAAACAACCAATCAAAGTATCACCAAATTCACAAGGTTTACAAATCATTTAAATATCAATTAAATTTAGCTTAAACCTCATGATTTAGTATCAATTAAATGGTGGTTGATTGATTCAAAGAAATCATGCAATTCCATTCCAAATTACTTACTTACAATGCAAGAAAGTGCATGAAACCTAATAAAAATAAAGAAAAAAACTAGAAAACTAGGCTAAGATGACTTGTCATCACAACACCAAACTTAAAACTTGATTGTCCCCAAGCAAGCATTAAACATAAGAGAAGATAAAATGAAATAGAGAAGTATACATGTCCTTATTAAGCAGATAGTTGAACTTAGTTCATGGAGTTTCATGCAGATCAATAGTAACTCATTTATTACTTGATGTTAAACAAACAATGTTTCCTCAAGGGTTCACTAAGGTTGCTGCTACAATGCCTTGCTCTTTATTTTGGACTTTCAGTTGACAATCCCAAATCAGTTGATCTAAGTGGCCAAGTTTTGAAATACTCCTTAGAACTTACTTGTCCAAGCATATACTAGTACACAAACACCACAGGCATATGTCCTAGGGTCCAAGCTATTGGTGCCTAGCCTTATTGTTTGTTTCTTTGCCACTTTTTGGCTTTTTCTATTTCTTTTTCTTTCTGTTTTGGTTTATTTTCAAGCGATTTTCATTAGTTGAAGGATCATAGCAGCAAACTAGCTTAAGCTTCAAGTAACATGTCATTTTGCAGTAATTATTTTGTGAGCTAACAATTGAATCAAACACATACCACCAATAACTTTCATTCTAACTTTTGCAACATTAAACAATTACTTTTCTAAATCAAACATCTTTCTTTTATTCAAACAGCAAGGGAAACAAAACAAAATACTCAAGTTAATGAAGGATGACAATTATTATGCAGATAACTTTTTAAGCTAAAACATGTGCGAAACAGAGAACAATTGGAGGTATATCATGTTTCAGATATACATCTTCCTTATTTAGTTTATGAAAATGAAAGAACTTCACCACCTTCTAGTTGTCCTGTCCCTGGTTATTGCTTGATTCTCCTTTCTTCTTCTTTCTCTTCCAGAGCTTGGAGTAGTCTTAAATTTCTTCACTAGGGCACCTTCTATCCCAGACAGGATCTAATAGCCCTGAGAGCCCAACTGCCTCCAATCTTTCATGTGTTACCTCTCTGAAGTGATGAGATCTTGCTTTTTGTCGATCTCTAAATTCTTGGCACTACTCAAATGGTTTGATTTGTGGATCTAGTGCTGGCATATTGTGGGTCAAATACTCTAACCTTGCTTGCATATTTTCATCAGACTCTATTTGTTGCACATGTCTAATCTCTCCAATAGTATGATGAATATTTTTCCACTGATACAAGTTGTGAGTAAATTCCCCATATTTGGCTTGGGTCAGGAACATTTTGTCATATGACTCTTGAAATCTTGTTGTTTGTTCTTTTTGCCCCTCAAGAATATTGGTTTGAAACTCTTGTTGTTGGACCATCATTTGTTGCTGCCAGCTCTCTAGTCTTTCCTCCATTCTGTGCTACCAAGCTTCATTTTGCTCCCTGTCTTTCAAATATTGCTCCCGGTGTGCTAGATATTGCTCTTGATGTCTTGAATATTGCTCTTGTGCTCTCACATTTTGTTGTGATATTTCCTCAAGAGTCCTTTGTAGTTGATTTATATCTATGGCACCGTGAGCTTGCTCTTCTCCTTCCTCTGATCTTCTTCTTCTTTGGGGTCTTTCTTCTTGATCATCATCCTCATTGATTCCTTCCATGTTTCTCTTTATGATTTTCGTCCCCTTTTTTACTCTCTCTGTGCCCTCATCTTCAAAAATCACTCCAGCTTTGTTGCATAGCCTTAGAATGGTGCTTGAATGGTCGAGCCTAGTTGATTTGTTTGTGCTCTCAGCTATCTCTTGAATACTGTCGGCTATGAGTTGTGCAAGGTTGATTTCTCCCCCATGTAAGATACAGTATGTCAAAAGTGCTCGCTTGATTGTGACCCCTGAGGTGTTTCCAGTAGGGAGTATTGATCTCCTCACTACCTCATACCACCCCTTGGCCTCAGGAATGAGATTTATTCTTTTCAATTGGCTTGGGATCCCTTTTGAATCTCTTTCCCAGTCTGTGTCTTCCAAGCATATCCCCTGTAAGATCTCATCAGGGTCATTCTCTCTCTACAGTCTGGCCTCATAGCTGAGCTCTTCATAAGTTATGGTTCTCAACTTCAAGGCCCTTGTAATGGATGCTATACTGAAATCCACTTCAACTCCTCTAACATAACTTTTGTAAAGGATGCTATCTTCACTCTCTTTCACAACATTTGCATAAAATTCACTGATCATGACTGCACTAATCTTGGTGAGAGGATCGCATAGAAGATCCCATCTTCTTTCCCTAGTGATCTGCCTCATGATGGGGTATTCCCCGTCCCTCAGCTCAAAACCCCTCTCATGAATGATGTGCTTTGCTTTCATGAATCTATGATATTTTCTTTCATAAAACTGAGATCTAAACATCCTTGTATCATAGGATGGGGGCTCGGTTACCATTGGTTCCTTCCCTTGTCTTCTTTTTGAACTTGATGAAGCCATGAATTCAAGTAAAGGGAGGAGGCAAAGGTGGATTTATTGTTGGTTGAGGTACGGTTTTGTGGTGTAAGGAGAATGAAGAAAGAAATGTTGTTGTTGAGAAGGGAGTGGGGCGTGTATAGGATTGCACAAGGTGGAACAAGGACTTATGATTGTAAGGAAGACTTGTAAGAACATGTGATGCAAGAAATGTCTCAACCTATTTATAGGCAATGCATTAAAGCTTTGGACAAAGATCATACTTGAAGAGGGATTCGGTCATGACTTATGAGGGGTGGAGATTGAGTTGAACAACACAGTAACTTCATGAGATGAACGGCTTGCATGTTCTCTTGAGGATTGACAAGGATTCTCTTCCCATTGGTTGCATGAGGTTCGTCCTCCAAGGTGACTAGCATGCAGATTTTTGCTTTCCAAGGTAGGCACACCTCTCTAGGCACATGTGATCCTTCTCTCTTGGCTTGTCATAGCTGTGCCTTCATCTTGTCTTCACCTCAACCTTCTTTTTCCTAATTAAATCAAAATGGTAAACTTTAGGACCTAGTTGTAGCACAGTAATGAAGTGGTGAATGCTTAGATTATTTATTATGTTTCTTAGTCATAAAAGATCAATTGTGTCCCTCACTTAGTGAACCAAGGTTTGGTGAACACCAAACTTGTTTCTTGCTAAGGGATAAATGTCAAATGCAGCCATTTATCACAATTGGTACTTTCTAATTCATTTTTTTTAACATTCATTCCTAAAATGAAACACTGCATGATTCATCTATGCATGATTTTGATTTTATGAACAAAAATTGATCCTTCTCAAGATTGGTACATATGCAGACACCAAACTTAATGTTTGGTCATATATTTTGTCTAAATGACTAAGCATATGATCTAAGAATGTTTGAAAAGCTGATTTTTGTGTGCTGTCAAGCACACCAAACTTAGAAGTCTGGCATGTATTTCAAAATAGTGTATGCATCTGTCAAGTATGTCTAATAAAATTTAAAATCATGCTAAGATGATCATAATTTATTGAATTAAAAAATGAGCAAGAATCTTAAATCATGGGTTGCCTTCCATGGAGCGCTCTTTTATTGTCATTAGCTTGACATTGGACCCCTCTTTTATGGTGGTTGATGACTGTAGTGTCTCAGCTTATCCCCCCTGACTGTGAGCTTCTTCTTTGTTCCTTGATGTTCATTTTCGGCATGCTCTAGTGAGAGTATTTTGTTGACAGTATAGTAGTCATCAGCTTGTTGACTTGCTCCCAATTGTTGATAGATCAATTGTACTTCATCACCCTTAGAGAACCCCTCTGTTGGAATCTTTTTGTTCTTCCAACCCTTTTTGGTTTTGTTCGTGTTTTTCTTCCCTCTTTTTGTTGATGCCTTCTCCTGGCAAGTGGGCTTTACTTTGGGACTTTTCTTCTTAGTGGCTAACATTTCAATGTCTTCTTGAATTTCTTCATCACTCTGCACAATCTCTTTCTCTTTTTGTCCTGCTGTGTTATCTATTTCTTGCTTTGGAAGGTAACTACTGATCGTCTTGCTGACTCCTTCCTTCCACTGTGAGTCTTCTTTGTCAGTTTCCATGCACTCCTTCATTTCATCAATGAGCTGTGTTTCCGGAAATACATTCAGGGTGACGCTTTCATCATGCATTCTGAGGGTCAACTCTCCTTTCTCTACGTCTATAATGGCCCTAGCAGTGGCCAAGAATGGTCTTTCTAGTATAATGAAATCACCGTCATCCTCATCTGAATCTAAGACCACAAAATCAGCAGGGAATATGAATTTGTCTACCTTTACTAGAAGGTTCTCAATCACACCCTTGGGACATATCACTGACTTGTCCACCAATTCTAAAGACATTTGTACTGGTTTCACTTCTTCTATACATAGTTTTTTCACTAGAGAGGAAGGCATCAGATTGATACTAGCCTCTAAGTCACACATTGCCTTGTTGATGGTCATACTACCCATGGCACAAGGTAGAAAGAAACTTCCAGGATCTTCAAGTTTAGGGGGAAGTCCTTTCTGGATTAATGCTCTGCATTCTTCAGTGAGCAGTATGGTTTCATTCTCTTGCCAGCTTCTCTTCTTATTAATAAGTTCCTTCAAAAACTTGGCATATAGGGGCATTTGCTCAAGTGCCTCAGCCAGGGGTATGTTGATCTCTAATTTCTTGAAGATTTCAAGAAATTTAGGGAAGTGTTGGTCCTTAGTCTCCTTGTTGAACCTTTGGGGATATGGCAATGGAGGTGTGAAGTTTACTTCCTACCTGTGGTCCTTAGTTGGCTCTTCAATTGCTTTCGTCCCTTTTCTTTAAATTTTTGGCTTTTCTTCCTTTTGTTGAGCCTGCTTTGAAGTTCGCTTGCTTGCTGTTACATCTTCATCATTGGCTTCCTCTTTCTCACCTTGTTTCTTATCGTTTTCCTTTGGCTTCTTGGTTGCTTCTTCATTCTTCATCAAGATCTTTCCACTCCTTAGTTGTATAGCTTTGCATTCCTTCTTTGGATTAGTAATGGTGTCACTTGGGAGTGAGCTCAAAGGTCTCTGAATAGTAATTTGCTGAGAAAGCTGTCCAATCTGCCTTTCAATATTCTTCATGGAGGCTTCTTGGTTCTTTGTTGTCATCTCTTGGTGCTTCATCATTTTATCCATTAAGAGCTCCAAGTTGGTGATCCTATGAGAGTCTTGTGAGATTGGTTGGTTATGGGGTATTGAGGGTTGAGGGTAAGTATTTTGATTGGTGGCTTGGTTAGTGGATGGATGATGGTTGGAGTTGGGGTAAGTGTTTTGTGGTTTCCTGTATGTGTTTTGGTTGTTTTTCTGATGGTTATTTTGGTTTGTGTTTTTCCAACTGTTTTGGTTTGAGTTTCTTTGCCATGGCTGTTGAGTTTGATTGTGATTGTCCCCCCATCTGAGGTTGGGGTGGTTCTTCCATGAAGGGTTGTAAGTGTCACCATAAATCTCATTTGTCCCAGAATTTTGATTGTGCATGTACTGGACTTGTTCTTGCTGTTGATCCTCTTGAGTTTCTTCATTTGTCCCCCATGTGGATGATGGTTGGCTCGTGTTGACTGCTGCAACTTGGAGGCTATCAATCCTTTTGGCCATTTGCTCAAATTGTTGTTGAATTTGCTGCTGCATCATTTTGTTTTGAGCTAAGATTGAGTCCACTCCTTCCAACTCCATCATTCCTTTCCTTTGTGATGGTTGGCGTTGCCTTTGGTGAGCAAAAAAAAATGGTTGTTAGCCACCATATCAATGAGATTTTGAGCTTCCTCTGCAGTTTTCATCAATTGTAGAGAACCTCCTACTAAATGATCAAGAGCCTCCTGAGATTTCAATGTCAACCCTTCATAAAAATTCTGCAATCTGTCCCAGTCACTGAACATTTCAGGGAGCACTTCCTAATTAGAGCCTTGTATCTCTCCCATGCCTCATAGATGGGTTCAGTGTCCATTTGTGTGAATGTTTGTACTTCAATTTTCAACCTGATGACCCTTTGAGGTGAGTAAAATTTGGCAAAGAACTTGCTTACTAGATCGTCTCAGTTGTTGATGCTATCTCTTGGGAAAGATTCCAACCATTGAGTAGCTTTATCTCTGAGAGAAAATGGAAATAACAATAGCTTGTAGCTGTCAGGATGCACCCCATTGGTTTTGACAGTGTCACAAATCCTCAAGAAAGTAGACAAGTGTTGGTTTGGATCTTCAAGTGGTCCTCCTCCATAAGAACAATTATTTTGAACCAAGGTGATGAGTTGTGGCTTTAATTTAAAGTTATTTGCATTAATATTTTGGGTAAGAATGCTACTCCCACCATGTCTAGGATTTGCAAATGTGTAAGAAGCCAAAACTCTTCTCTGTAGTGGATTGTTGTTGTTATTGGCTGCTCTTCCTGGTGGATTTGTTAGGTTTGTTGAGTGTTCTTCCATATCTTGGAACTCTTCTTCTGAATCCTCTTCTCCAACAATGTTTTTTCCTCTTTCAGCTCTTCTTAAACTCCTGAGGGTTCTTTCGTCTTGTTCACAAAAGGTGGGTATAGCTCCTTTTGTCCCTGACATGCAAACCACACATAAAAATCACACAAAACAGAAGGACAGTAAAACTTTAATCCATTGCTAGAATGAGATTTTAGTTAGCTTAAGCAAAAATTCAAACAGTTAGTGTGTTAGTTAAAAATTAAAGAAACAGAAAAGAAAAAGTGCTTGATCTAGATCTCCACTTCACTTAATCATTGTCAATTTAATCAATCTCCGGAAACGGCGCCAAAAACTTGATGGTATTTTTGTGGAAAAACGAATTTCCAAACACACATATACTAACCGGCAAGTGTACCGGGTCGCATCAAGTAATAATAACTCACATGAGTGAGGTCGATCCCACAGGGATTGAAGGATTGAGAAATTTTAGTTTAGTGGTTGATTTAGTCAAGCGAATCAAGTATTGGTTTGAGTGGTTTGTAGTTGACAAAAGCTAAATTGCATGAAATGTAAAGGGAGAGGGAAGAATTACAGTAAATTAAAGAGAATAGAAAGTAAAAGTGATGAACTTTAAAGAACAAGTAAATTAAATTGCAGAAGCTTAGATTCCAAGAAATATAAATCACTGAATCTTAAAGTGCAAGAAAGGTAAATTGCTTGAATTATAAGAGGAATTTGGGAGCTGGGATTGCAGGAATTTAAACAAGCAGAAGTAAATTGCAATAAACAGAAGAGCAAAAGATGAATTGAATTTAAGTGGATCTCAAACAGAAGAGTAAAAATGCTTGAAGAATTAAAAACAGAAAGTAAATGGAGCTCAATTGTAGAAATTAAAAGAGAAATTAAAGATCTCAGGAGTGGAAGAGACTAGAAAACAAGTCTAGATCTCAAATCCTTCCTTGATCCAACAAGAACAATTGTAAAAGAAATAGAAAAGTAAGTTGCAGAAGTAGTAGAAGAGAAGAAGCAGTAAACAGAATTTGAAATGTAAATCAAAGTTTCTTAGAATTATGCAGAAAAATAAACAAGAGATCTCAAGGTGAGATTGAAACAGAATTTCTTCAATTCTTCACCCAAGATCCAAGACAAGAAGTAAAGAGTGCTCAGGCAAGAACAAGGAAGAAGAGAGATCAATTCTCCTTCAAAATTCTCCAAGATCCAAATTCAAAGTAAAAACTCTAAAAATTCTAAAATGAAAAATTCTCCAAGAAGCAAAAGGTCAAAAGTCCTTAACTAAATCAAACTAGCTTCTATTTATACACTTTCTATTCCTGGATTTAAGAATTTGGGTGGTTTTTTAATTCGGTGAAGATTTGAATTTAATTCAATTTTTAATTGAATTTTCAGCCCAAGAGAAATTGCTCCCAGTGGAGTGCTCTACTCTTGTGGGAAGCGGAGCATTGAGGCTTGTGTTGGAGCTCCTTGTTGCGTGCCAAGGCTGTGGGGCAATCAGGATAGCACTCCGCTCTTGTGGGAAGCGGAGCATTGTTGCCTTGGTGTGGGGTGTCTTGCACGCATCACTTCTTCATGGCCTTGTTAAGTTGCGCGCTCCAAGCTCCTAACCGTGTCAAGTTGTGCGTGTTGCACCAAGGAGTAGGGCTCTGCTCTTGTAGAGAGCGTAGCTCTCCCTTTGCTTTGGAGAAGTCCCAAGTTCGAGACCTTGGAGAGAGCTTTTTGATGCAAATTTCCTTGGTTTCTTGTAGCGCCTTCTCTCCTCTTTTCCTTGAGGTGCTTGGTTCAAATCCTTTTGAGTGCAATTTTGCCAAGTGTGGCTTATTTTCCTTTGTGAGTAGCGCTCCCCACTCCTCCTTGCTCATGAGTTCGATCCTTGGAGCAAGCATTAGCAAACTATTTCCTTGGATTTATTTGTGAGTGAAGCCCGATAATGCTCTTAAGGGGAGCGGAGCATCATCCTTCCCTCCTTTGTTTCTTGGCTCCAAATTGTGCTCCGCTCTCAAGGGGAGCATAGCATAAAGCCTTGCTTCCTTAGTTCTTTGTTATACTCCCAGTAAAGTGTTGTGGCTTGCCTCCTTCATTGTGCCACGCCTCTTTGTTTCTTTTGCCACTTCTTCTCCTCCTTGGGCCACGCTTCTTTGGCCACGCTTTCTCATTTTCTTCTTTTCTTCACCTACAAGTAATCAAAATAACCAATCAAAGTATCACCAAATTCACAAGGTTTACAAATCATTTAAATATCAATTAAATTTATCTTAAACCTCATGATTTAGTATCAATTAAATGGTGGTTGATTGATTCAAAGAAATCATGCAAATCCATTCCAAATTACTTACTTACAATGCAAGAAAGTGCATGAAACCTAACAAAAATAAAGAAGAAGACTAGTAAAACTAGGCTAAGATGACTTGTCATCAGAATTCAACAATTCTTTAAGTTGTGCTTGGGAGAATCAAAACCAGAAAGCATATGACAGTTCATACTCCTCTTATCAAGAGCCATCATCACTTGAGCAAACCTTCAATTTATTTATGCAAACTTGTCCAACCTCACCTTCTTGTTCCTCATTTGAAATTTCTTCATTACTTGATTATGCCTCAACACAAAGTCTCCTCCAAGATCCATACAACTCATTCCACCAACCACAAAACTTATTCCACAATTCATAAGATTCATTCCATACCACTCAAAACAATCTCACTACAATACATCCATATTCACAAAATTTCCCTCAGCCTTCATCTTTTGAGCTAGTAGCTGAGGATCCTCTTCAAAAGTCCAGAGAATTATTAGAAAGGCAAGAACAATCTTAGAGAAGACAAGAAATTCTCCTCCAAAAGATGGAGGAACACTTGGAGAACATAAGGAAACACTCAGAACTACTAAGTAAGGAAGATGAAGACCAATTGGTGGATGTAAAGGAGGAAGTGAAAGAGCAAGACAGTGAGGAAATCAATCATGAGAATTCAAACTCAAGTAAAGCAGAGAAGTACATAGAGGAAGAGCTCATGGAACCACCAATTCAAAAGGCTTTTGATGAAGATAATACTCCAACAATCACACAGCAACCATGTCTTGATATCAAGGAAGTGAAGGCTACCAACAACAACACGGAAGAGAGGATTGTGACCCAGCAACTATTAAGCATATCAAGGAAGAAGGAGAGGTCAACCACAAGTAATCCAACCCCTGGACCACCAGCAAGAAAGCTCAATTAAGTAATTAAAAAAAAGAAGCTTGCTGGGGAGAGGCCAAGAAAAGGGGCACTGACTGGCTCCTCTTTACCATTGAGATCATTCCTCTTAACAAACTGGAAGAAGAAGAAGAAAGTCATCAGCTACAGGTCAATAGTTTTTCCATTTCTTAGTTATTTCAATAAAGGAGTTAAGTAGATTTTTCTGTATTGCAAAGAGCTAACTTTGGTGTTGCACACCAAAATAATTAAGGGGTGAATGTTGGATGTTAAGTCTGGTGTTCCACCAAAAAAATCTCATTAAGGACACATTACACCCTCAGCATGACTAGTATCGGCTCCAAACAATCAGATAAACTGCTTAATAATTGTTATGTTTCTAGTTTTTAGTTTATTTTCTAGTTTATATCTACTTCCTAGTTCATAGTTTGCTTTCTTAATAAAAAGTACTTGATGTTTCATGCATGTATTTATTCTGCTGCATATAGAAGTAGGCAAGTAACTAAGTTTGGTGTTCCCACACCAACTTAGGTTCAGAGAATCACAAGCATACATGCATGCTAACTATTTCTCAAGTGCTTCGGGAACAAGCAACCTTCAATATCTCTTGTAGAAAGTAATTCAATCTCTTGGAGGAAAAGATACCTCATCATGGACAAAGGAAGGACATGGAACCCAACAATGATGATGACACAGAGGAAACAAATAGACTCCAAGAGGTTGTATTATTCTCTGACTGACTTTAGCTTTAACATGTTAATTGAAAGTGCAAATGTTCCCTGTTGATTAGTATTTCTTAGATTTATTTACTGTCTGTTAGTTTGTTTGTTTTCGGGCTATTATGGCTTGCTATTCTAAGTGCTTGATTCACTTCCATCTTAATTGAATTATATGCTTTGTTCCTAATGCTTGAATAAAAGAAAAATTACTATGAAACAGAGAAAGAGTAAAAGTTTGGTTTAATATGAGACAGAATAAGGTTATGTGGTGGTATGTGCTGGTTTATTAGTTGATTCATGAATAAGGCTGAATGTTGGGATGACTCTGTGATATGAACTTGAGTTGCATTTCATGAGACTTGACAAATAAAAAAGGTCCAAAATAAAAGAAAGAAAATGCAAGAGAAAGAAACAAAAAGAAATAAACAAGGCTGGGCACTGGTGCACGAATTTGCGATCATCAACAACGGCGCCAAAGACTTAGAGCTCTCAAACGTGAATCACACATTGTCACAATTCCGCACAACTAACCAGCAAGTGCACTGGGTCGTCCAAGTAATACCTTACGTGGGTAAGGGTCGATCCCACGGAGATTGTCAGCTTGAAGCAAGCTATGGTCATCTTGTAAATCTCAGTTAGGCAGATTCAAATGGTTATGGAGAATTGATAATTATAAAATAGAATAAAGATAGAGATACTTATGTAATTCATTGGTAGGAATTTCAGATAAGCGTATGAAGATGCTTTGTTCCTTCTGAACCTCTGCTTTCCTATTGCCTTCTTCCAACCATTCATACTCCTTTCCATGGCAAGCTTTATATTGGGAATCACCGTTGTCAATGGCTACTTCCCGTCCTCTCAGTGAAAATGTTCCAAATGCGCTGTCACCGCACGGCTAATCATCTGTCGGTTCTCGATCATGTTGGAATAGGATCCATTGATCCTTTTGCGTCTGTCACACGCCCAACAATCACGAGTTTGAAGCTCGTCATAGTCATCCCTTCCCAGATCCTACTCGGAATACCACAGACAAGGTTTAGACTTTCCGGATCTCAAGAATGACCGCCAATAATTCTAGCCTATACCACGAAGGTTCCAATCTTAGATTAGAAACCCAAGAGATACGCATTCAAGCCATTGCTAGTAGAATAGAGGTGGTTGTCAGGCAGATGTTCATAAGTGAGAATGATGATGAATGTCACGGATCATCACATTCATCAATTTGAAGAACGAATGAATATCTTATAGAAGAAGTAGGCGTGAATTGAATAGAAAAACAGTAGTACTTTACATTAATTCATGAAGAACAGCAGAGCTCTACACCTTAATCTATGGTGTGTAGAAACTCCACCGTTGAGAATACATAAGAACAAAAGGTCCAGGCATGGCCAAATGGCCAGCCCCCATAAAGGTCTAAGATAGCATAAGACTAGTCAAAGATGGATTAAAATACAATAGCAAAAGGTCCTATTTAAAGAGAACTGGTAGCCTAGGGTTACAGAAATAAGTAATTAATGCAGAAATCTTCTTCTAGGCCCACTTGGTGTGTGCTTGGGCTGAGCATTGAAGCTTTCACATGTAGAGACTTTTCTTGGAGTTAAACACCAGCTTTTATGCCAGTTCTGGCGTTTTGACGCCAGAATTTCTATGCTGACTTGGAACGCCGGTTTGGGCCATCAAATCTTGGGCAAAGTATAAACTATTATATATTTCTGGAAAGCCCAGGATGTTTACTTTGCAACGCAATTAAGAGTGTGCCAATTGGGCATCTATAGCTCCAGAAAATCCACTTCGAGTGTAGGGAGGTCAGAATCCAACAGCATCTGCAGTCCTTTTTCAGCCTCTGAATCAGATTTTTACTCAGGTCCCTCAATTTTAGCCAGAAAATACCTGAAATCACAGAAAAATACACAAACTCATAGTAAAGAACAGAAATGTGATTTTTATTTAAAAACTAATAAAAACATAATAAAAACTAACTAAAACATAATAAAAAGATACTAAAAACAATGCCAAAAAGCGTATAAATTATTCGCTCATCACAATCCCAAACTTAAATTGTTGCTTGTCCCCAAGTAACTGAAAATCAAGTAGGATAAAAAGAGTAGAATATACAATGAATTCCAAAAACATCTATGAAGATCAGTCTTGATTAGATGAGTGGGGCTTTTAGCTTTTTGCTTTTGAACAGTTTTGGCATCTCACTTTATCCTTTTGAAGTTCAGAATGATTGGCCTCTATAGGAACTCAGAATTTAGATAGTGTTATTGATTCTCCTAGTTAAGTATGTTGATTCTTGAACACAGCTACTTTATGAGTCTTGGCCGTGACCCAAAGCATTTTATTTTCCAGTATTACCACTGGATACATAAATGCCACAGACATATAACTGGATGAACCTTTTTCAGATTATGACTTTAGCTTTGCTAGAGTCCCCAATTAGAGGTGTCCAGAGCTCTTAAGCACACTCTATTTGTTTTGGACCACGACTTTAACCGCTTAGTCTCAAATTTTCACTTGACACCTTCACACCACAAGCACATGGTTAGGGACAGCTTGGTTGATGACAAGTCATCTTAGCCTAGTTTCACTAGTCTTTTTCTTTTGTTTTCACTTGAATTGTGCACTTTCTTAAGCTACAAGTAAGCTGATTTGGGTAGATTTTCATGTTTCCTTTGATTTAATCAACCATGTATGAATTCATGCTATTTCATGAGGTTTTATGCTATAATTGTCATATATTATGAAAGAATGAATATCTCATGATTTTGAGCATAGCTTTGATGTGTTTGGTTGATTAATGATAGGGGAAGAAAGCTTGGAGAAAGGTTGAAGCAAGAAGGAATGGCTAGGAGTAAAGAGAGGACAATGGAATAAGTGAAAATGAACCAGGAAGCAAAAAGTTGAACCAAAAGTTAGCCTCAAACTTTTGCACAAACTTTTGGGTGAAAAGTTAGCCCCAACGTTAGCCCCTAACTTTTGGGCTAATGTTGGCACATGAAAATTACTCCCTGGGCATCAAAAGTTTGCGCCAACGTTAGCCCCTAACTTTGTGGCTAACGTTGGCACATGAAAATTACTCCCTGGGCACCAAAAGTTTGCGTCAACGTTAGCCTCTAACTTTGTGGCTAACGTTGGCATGAGAAAAACACTCCCTGGGCACCAAAAGTTTGCGCCAACGTTAGCCTCTAACTTTTGGGCTAACGTTGGCACATGAAAAACACAAAGGGGGAGCAAAAGTTTGCGCCAACGTTAGCCCCTAACTTTTGGGCTAACGTTGGCGCCATAAGTGCACTAAGGAAGGCCAACGTTGGAGCAAAAGTTAGACCCCTAACTTTTGCACCAACGTGGGTATCAGCAAAATATGGGGGCTGATATGAAAAGTTGGACCAAAAGTTAGACCCTAACTTTTGCTCCAACTTTTACTCAAGCTTTTGCAAAACTTCAACCCGGTTCAATTGGTTCACTTTGGTTCTTCTCCAAACTCCAAGAGCAATCAACCAAGGCCTCTCTCAACCCAATTCCACCAAGAGCAAAGGCCCAACTCAAGGCTTGAAGATCATTTGAAGAAAGTGTATAAATAGGATAGAATTCAAGTTTTTCGGGAGCTTTCCTTTTTGGAGTTTTCATAATAGTTTTCGGAGAGCTTTGGATATTGAGTGATCTTTAATTTCTTAGTTTCGGGGAAGGAGAATTCCACTCTCTTCCTCTTAGTTTTATTGCTTTCAATTTCAATTGAAATTGTCTTGGATCTTGGGTTGGAGAATTGAAGGAATTCTGTTTCAATCTCATCCGAAGATCTCTCTGTTTCTTTTACTGCTTATTGAATTTAATTTCTGTTAATTGTTCTTCATCTACTTCCTTTTCAATTTACATTTCCTTTGCAATTGTTCTTGTTGGATCTAGGAAGGCATTGAGATCTAGACTTGGTTTTCTAGTCTCTTGGGTCCTGAGATCCGGATTTCCCATTTCCCATTCCCTGTTTACTATTTTCATGCTTATTTACATTCCTGTTTTAAGATCCAGTTTGATTCAAGACATCCTTTACTTCTCTGTTTGTTGCAATTTACTTTTCCTTGTTTAAATTCCTGCAAATCCAACTCCCAATTCCCTTTACAATTCAAGCCATTTACATTTCTTGCACTTTAAGATTCTGCAATTTACATTTCTTGCGTTCTAAGTTTCTGCCATTTAATTTCTTGCTCTTTAAGATTCAGCACTTTACTTTCTGTTCTCTTTAATTTCATGCCAATTACCCATTCCCTTTACTTACTATGCAATTTAAATTCTGCAAATCACAAATCTCTCAACCAAATCTTGATTCGCTTGACTAAATCAACCACTAAACTAAAATTGCTTAATCCTTCAATCCCTGTGGGATCGACCTCACTCCCGTGAGTTATTATTACTTGATGCGACCCGGTGCACTTGCCGGTTAGATCTGGGTGTTTTGGAGAAATTTGTTTTTCTACGAAAATATCCCATCATTGGTTCAGCCACTTAGGCTAGGATTTTATTCCTGTGGGCCCTCCTATCCACTGATGCTCAAAGCCTTGGATCCTTTTTATTTTACCCTTGCCTTTTGGTTTAAAGGGATATTGGCTTTTTCTGCTTGCTTTTTCTTTTTCTTTTCTCTCTTTCTTTTTTTTTTGCATATATATTTTTTTCTGCAAGCTTTTCACTGCTTTTTCTTGCTTCAAGAATCAATTTTATGATTTTTCAGATTATCAAATAATATTTCTCCTTTTCCATCATTCTTTCAATAGCCAACAATTTTAACATTCATGAACAACAAATTAAAAAAAATGCACTGTTCAAGCATTCATTCAGAAAGACAAAAGTATTGCCACCACACCAAAATAACTAAACTGTTTTAAAATTCAAAATTCATGCACTTCTTTTTCTTTTTCAATTAGAAACATTTTCAATTTAAGAAACGTGATGGATTCATTTTCATAGCTTTAAGGCATAGACACTTAGACATTAGTGATCATGTAATAAAGACACGAACATAAATAAACATAAAGCATAAAAATTCAAAAAACAGAAAATAAAGAACAAGGAAATTAAAGAACGGGTCTACCTTAGTGATGGCGGCTTGTTCTTCCTCTTGAAGATCTTATGGAGTGCTTGAGCTCCTCAATGTCTCTTCCTTGCCTTTGTTGCTCCTCTCTCATGGTTCTTTGGTCTTCTCTAATTTCATGGAGGAGGATGGAATGCTCTTGGTGCTCCATCTTTAGTTGTCCCATATTGGAACTTAATTCTCCTAGGGAGGTGTTAATTTGCTCCCAATAATTTTGTGGAGGAAAATGCATCCCTTGAGGCATCTCAAGGATGTCATGATGAAGAATTTCCTCATGCTCTTGTCCATGAATGGGGTCTCTTGTTTGATCCATCCTTTTCTAAGTTATGGGCTTGTCCTCATCAATGAGGATGTCTTCTTCTATGTCAATTCCAGCTGAATTGCAAAGGTGACAAATAAGATGAAGGAAGGCTAACCTTGCCAAAGTAGAAGACTTGTCCGCCACCTTGTAGAGTTCTTGGGATATAACCTCATGAACTTCTACTTCCTCTCTAATCATGATGCTATGAATCATGATAGCTCGGTCTATAGTAACCTCAGACCGGTTACTAGTAGGAATGATTGAGCGTTGGATGAACTCCAACCATCCCCTAGCCATGGGCTTGAGGTCATGCCTTCTTAGTTCAGGGTAGGGTTTGATAGGTGAGGGGTTTTTAGGGAAGAGGTATTGAGTTAATTGGTGAAGGGTATTTGGGGAAGAGGTATTATGAAAAGGTGTGAAGAAGAGAGAGAGTGAGTTGAGGTTGGTGGGGATCCTGTGGGGTCCATAGATCCTGAGGTGTCAAGGATTTTTCATCCCTGTACCAAGTGCCATACAAAATGCCCTTCTCTGCCAATCCTGGTGTTAAACGCCAGGTTGCTGCCCATTTCTAGCGTTTAACGCCAGCTTCTTGCCCTTTTTTGGCGTTAAACGCCAGCTCTGTGCCCCTTTCTGGCGTTAAATGCCTAGAATGGTGCCAGACTGGGCATTTAACGCCCATTCTGCTACCCTTACTGGCGTTTAAATGCTAGTAAGTTTCTCCTCCAGGGTGCTCTATTTTTAATACTATTTTTCATTCTGTTTTTGCTTTTTCAGTTGTTTTTGTGACTTCACATGATCATCAACCTACAGAAAACATAAAATAACAATAGAAAATAGAAATTTAACATAGATAAGTAAAAATTGGGTTGCCTCCCAACAAGCGCTTCTTTAATGTCAATAGCTTGACAGTGGGCTCTTATGGAGCCTCACAGATACTTAGAGCATGGCCTCCCAACACCAAACTTAGAGTTTGAATGTGGGGGTTCTGCTTGACTCTGCATTGAGAGAAGCATTTCATGCTTCTTCTCCATGATTACAGAGGGAGATCCTTGAGCTTTAAACATAAGGGAGTCCTCATTCACTTGAAGGACCAATTCTCCTCTGTCAACATCAATCACAGCTTTTGCTGTGGCTAGGAAGGGTCTGTCAAGGATGATGGATTCATCCATACACTTCCCAGTCTCTAGTATTATGAAATCAGCAGGGATGTAATGGTCTTCAACCTTTACCAAGACATCCTCTACAAGTTCATAAGCTTGTTTCCTTGAATTGTCTGCCATCTCTAATGAGATTCTTGCAGCTTGAACCTCAAAAATTCCTAGTTTCTCCATTACAGAGAGAGGCATGAGGTTTATGCTTGACCTTAGGTCACACAGAGCCTTTTCAAAGATCATGGTGCCTATGGTACAAGGTATTGAGAACTTTCCAGGATCTTGTCTCTTCAGAGGTAATCTTTGCCTAGCTAAGTCATCCAGTTCTTTGATGAGCAATGGGGGTTCATCCTCCCAAGTCTCATTACCAAATAGCTTGGCATTTAGCTTCAGGATTGCTCCAAGGTACTTAGCAACTTGTTCTTCAGTAACATCTTCATCCTCTTCAGAGGAAGAATACTCATCATAGCTCATGAATGGTAGAAGTAGATTCAATAGAATCTCTATGGTCTCAATATGAGCCTCAGATTCCCATGGTTTCTCATTAGGGAACTCCATGGAGGCCAGTAGACGTCCATTGAGGTCTTCCTCAGTGGAAATCACTGCCTCTTCCTCCTCTCCAGGTTCGGCCATGTGGGTTATGGTGATGGCCTTGCACTCTTCTTTTGGATTCTCTTCTGTATTGTTTGGAAGAGTACTAGGAGGGAGTTCAGTAACTTTCTTACTCAGCTGACCCACTTGTGCCTCCAAATTTCTAATGGAGGACCTTTTTTCAGTTATGAAACTTTGAGTGATTTTAATTAGATCAGAGACTATGGTTGCTAAGTCATAATAGCTCTTAGAATTCTCTGTCTGTTGCTGAGAAGATGATGGAAAAGGCTTGCTATTGCTAAACCTATTTCTTCCACCATTATTGTTGTTGAAGTCTTGTTGAGGCCTCTGTTGATCCTTCCATGAGAGGTTTGGATAATTTCTCCATGAAGGATTATAGGTGTTTCCATAGGGTTCTCCCATGTAATTCACCTCTTCCTGAGACAATATGGCATTCAGAGTATCAATCTCAAGAACTCCTTCCTTCTGATTTGTCCCATTATTCATAGGCTTCCTTTCAGAAGTGTACATGAATTGGTTATTTAAAACCATTTCAATGAGTTCCTGAGCTTTTGTAGGCGTCTTCTTCAGATGAAGAGATCCTCCAGCAGAGCTGTCCAATGACATCTTGGACAGTTCAGATAGACCATCATAGAAAATACCTATGATGCTCTATTCTGAAAGCATGTCAAAAGGACACCTTCTGATCAATTGCTTGTATCTTTCCCAGGCTTCATAGAGGGATTCACCTTCCTTCTGTCTGAAGGTTTGGACTTCCACTCTAAGCTTGCTCAATTTTGAGGTGAAAAAAACTTTGCCAAGAAGGCATTGACTAGCTTCTCCCAAGAGTTCAGGCTTTCTTTAGGTTGTGAATCCAACCATGTTCTAGCTCTGTCTCTTACAGCAAAGGGAAAAAGCATAAGCTTGTAGACCTCGGGATCAACCCCATTGGTCTTGACAGTGTCACAGATTTGCAAGAATTCAGCTAAGAACTAATGAGGATCTTCCAATGGAAGTCCATGAAACTTGCAATTCTGTTGCATCAGAGAAACTAATTGAGGCTTAAGCTCAAAGTTGTTTTCTCCAATGGCAGGGATTGAGATGCTTCTCCCATAGAAGTCGGGAGTAGGTGCAGTAAAGTCACCAAGCACCTTCCTTGCATTGTTGGCATTGTTGTTGTTTTCAGCTGCCGTGGCTTTTTCTTGTTTGAAAAGTTCTATTAGGTCCTCTATAGAGAGTTGTACTTTAGCTTCTCTTAGCTTTCTCTTCAAGGTCCATTCAGGTTCAGGATCAGCTTCAACAAGAATGCCTTTGTCCTTACTCCTGCTCATATGAAAAGAGAGAAGAAGAAAATATGGAATCCTCTATGTTACAGTATAGAGATTCCTTGAGGTGTCAGAGGAAAAGAAGAATAGAAGGAGGAGGTAGAGAAGAGAGAATTCGAACTTATCAAGGGAGATAGAGTTCGAATTGCATATTGAGGAGGAGTGTTGGTCCTTAAATAGAAGGGTGTGAGAAGAGGGGAAGAATTTTTGAAATTAAAGTAAAAGATTTTGAAATAATTAAAAGAAATTTTGAAAATTTGGTATTTGATTTTTGAAAACTAAGATTGGGAAAGAAATTAAGTGATTTTTGAAAAAGATTTTGAAATTAGAAATAAAAAAGATATGACTGAAACTTGATTTTGAAAAAGATGTGATTGAAAAGATATGATTGAGAAGATATGATTGAGAATCAAATTTAAAAGAAGATAGTTTTTTAAAATTAAAGTTGATTACTTGACCAACAAGAAATTAAAAGATATGATTCTAGAATTAATACTTTTGATCCTTTCTTAATAGGCAAGTAACAACTAATTGTAACAAGAATTTTCGAAAATAATAATAATTAAAAAAAATGGAAAGAAATTGATTTTGAAAAGATATGATTGAAAAGATATGATTTGAAAAATATTTGATTTTGAAAAATTATGAATATTTGAAAAAGATTTGATTTGAAAACAAAATCTTCCCTCTAGTGTCCTTCTGGCGTTAAACGCCCAGAATGGCATCCATTCTGGCATTTAACGCCCAAAATGCTACCTTTTTGGGCGTTTAACGCCCAGCCAGGTACCCTGGCTGGCGTTTAAACACCAGTTTTTCTTTTTCACTGGGCGTTTTGAACGCCCAGCTTTTTCTGTGTAATTCCTCTGCTGAATGTTCTGAATCTTCAATTCTCTATGTTATTGACTTGAAAAGACACAATTTTAAAATTTTTTTTTAAATTTTTAATGATGAGAAACAATAATAATAAAAGGAATGCAACTAAGATCAAATAAACAATGCATGCAAGACACCAAACTTAGAAGTTTGTATACTAAGGACTACAACAATTTGAAAATGCATGTAAGAAACAACAAAAGACACAAAATAAGAGATTAAAGATTAGATCAATGAAATCATCAAGAACAGCTTGAAGATTAATGAAGAACATAATACATATATTCGAAAAAATGCAAGAAGAATAATAGACATGCAATTGGCACCAGACTCAAACAAGAAACATAAAATATTTTTTATTTTTATGATTTTATAAATTTTTTTGTGATTTTTTGAAAATTGAGTGGAGAAGAAAATAAAGGGATTCAAAATTTTTAATAAGAATTCCAGGAATCATTGCAATGTTAGTCTAAAACTCCGGTCCAGGAATTAGACATGGCTTACTAGCCAGTCAAGCTTTCAGTGAAAGCTTCGGTCCAAAACACTAGACATGGCCAATGGCCAGCCAAACTTTAGCAGATCATTACTTTCAACAGCAAGATTGATAGAAATCATCAAGCTCTTGTGATGATAAGTTGAAACCTCGGTCCAAAAGATTAGACATGGCTTCACAGCTAGCCAAACTTCAACAAATCATCACGAAACTCTAGAATTCATTCTTAAAAACTCTGAAGAACAGAATAGAAATTTTTTTTTGTATTTTTGAAATTTTTTTCGAAAATAAGAAGTAAAAAGCTTAAACATAAAATAAAATTACCTAATCTAAGCAACAAGATGAACCGTCAGTTGTCCAAACTCGAACAATCCCCGACAACGGCGCCAAAAACTTGGTGCAAAAAATTGTGATCATCAACAATGGCGCCAAAGACTTGGAGCTCTCAAACGTGAATCACACTTTGTCACAATTCCGCACAACTAACCAGCAAGTGCACTGGGTCGTCCAAGTAATACCTTACGTGAGTAAGGGTCGATCCCACGGAGATTGTCAGCTTGAAGCAAGCTGTGGTCATCTTGTAAATCTCAGTCAGGCAGATTCAAATGGTTATGGAGAATTGATAATTATAAACTAGAATAAAGATAGAGATACTTATGTAATTCATTGGTAGGAATTTCAGATAAGTGTATGAAGATGCTTTGTTCCTTCTAAACCTCTGCTTTCCTATTGCCTTCTTCCAACCATTCATACTCTTTTCCATGGCAAGCTTTATGTTGGGCATCACCGTTGTCAATGGCTACTTCCCATCCTCTCAGTGAAAATGTTCCCAATGCGCTGTCACCGCACAGCTAATTATCTGTCGGTTCTCGATCATGTTGGAATAGGATCCATTGATCCTTTTGCGTCTGTCACACGCCCAACAATCGCGAGTTTGAAGCTCGTCACAGTCATCCCTTCCCAGATCCTACCCGGAATACCACAGATAAGGTTTAGACTTTCCGAATCTCAAGAATGACTGCCAATAATTCTAGCCTATACCACGAAGGTTCCAATCTTAGATTAGAAACCCAAGAGATACGCATTCAAGCCATTGCTAGTAGAACAGAGGTGGTTGTCAGGCACATGTTCATAAGTGAGAATGATGATGAGTGTCACGGATCATCACATTCATCAATTTGAAGAACGAATGAATATCTTATAGAAGAAGTAGGCGTAAATTGAATAGAAAAACAGTAGTACTTTTCATTAATTCATGAAGAATAGCAGAGCTCCACACCTTAATCTATGGTGTGTAGAAACTCCACCGTTGAGAATACATAAGAACAAAAGGTCCAGGCATGGCCAAATAGCCAGCCCCCATAAAGGTTTAAGATAGCATAAGACTAATCAAAGATGGATTAAAATACAATAGCAAAAGGTCCTATTTATAGAGAACTGGTAGCCTAGGGTTACAGAAATAAGTAATTAATGCAGAAATCTTCTTCCAGGACCACTTGGTGTGTGCTTGGGCTGAGCATTGAAGCTTTCAGATGTAGAGACTTTTCTTGGAGTTAAACGCCAGCATTTATGCCAGTTCTGGCGTTTTGACTCCAGAATTTCTATGCTGACTTGGAACACCAGTTTGGGCCATCAAATCTTGGGATAGCTTTATTTTTGGCGCCGTTGCCGGGGAGTTGCAATGGTGTTATGTTATTGGTTATTGTATATATTATGAATAGCTTTATTTTTGGTTTGTTTGTCGATTTTTGCTAGTTTTAGGATTTAGTCTTCTTTATTTCTTGTTAGCTTTTGTTTTTATTTTCCCTTATCACCATGAATTCTCACTTTGGCTATGAGTGTGATTACAACTATGTTGTAAGAAATGGGAACTTCAATGAAGATGTGCATCAAGGATGGGATAACCAAAGGTGGGAGGAGCCATATGCATATGATCAATCCTCATGGCAACAACCTCCACCAATGCACTATGAAGAAGAGCCATTCTATGATGCATGCCAATCCAATGGCTATGGTGAATCCCCTTGTGACTTTCAAGAACCACCACCATATGCCTATGAGCCATATCCTCAACATAGCCCTCAACCATACTCACAAGCCCCTTCTTACCAACCCTCTTCATATGACCCTAATCCATATCCATCCTACCAACAATCATATGAGCCATATGAACCACACATAGAGCCACCACCATTCCAACATCAACATTTTCAAGAGCCACCCCCTCCATATTATTACCAAGATAAACCACCTCCAATGTATGAAAATTTCCAACCACAAGATGAATACCACTTTCCACCACAACCTCTAATGGAAGAATACTCATGTCCTTCAATCCAAGAGTCATATGATCCTACTCATGATATCCGAGAAGAACAAGAGTCAAAGGATCGTTTCAAGGAGACATTGGATCAATTTCAAGCAACCATGGAGTGTTTTGTGCAACAATTAGAAAGAATGGGAAATATTGAACCACCACAACCCTACCAAGAAGAAGCACCTTCCAACTACAATACCCTTCCCTCAAACAATGAACCCTCTCTTCCACCATCACCCCCCGATGAAGCCCTCATGCTAGAATTGAGAGATCTTGAATATCATCTCTCAAGGCGACACGAGGAGGATGAAAAGAAATTTGAGGAGTTAAGAGCAAAAACGACTATCATGGTAGAAGCCATTAGCAACATAGTCTCATCCCGCCTAAGCCTATGCGATCAAGGCACTTCCATTGTGGAATGTGGAGAAGCAACTAAGGAGCTTAGCGAGGGAGTGAACTTGAAGCTCCAAGGTGAAGAAGAGGAGTTAAAGCAAGACATGCAACAAGAGAAGGAGGTAGAGATTATTGAACAAGAGGAAGAAGTGGTTGAAGACTTAGGAGATGCGGAACATCCTTGGGAACATAGAGTTGAAGAAAACCCTTCCAAGATGATTGAATTTGATGCTAAGGAGGAATGTGCACAACCTCCAAGGCATATCTCTTATGAAGAATTGGATGGGATAGAGCAAGCATTGAGTTCCCTTGGTGATGGAGATCAAGCATCAAGTCTTAGTGGTAAAGAATCCTTTGAACATGAAGAACTTTCCCCCATTGGATTTGATAGCAATATGGAGGTAAATCTCTCTCATCCTCCCATTTGTGATTTGAGTAAGGGAAAAGGTTTAGATAAAATTCTTGAACAAAGGATTGAAATTAAGAGATCTTGTGAAGAGGTGGAAGTCCTTAGAAAAAGGAGGATGGGAATTGAATACGTTTTGTCAAGATCCTTGGAATCACCTTTGCCTAGGTTGCCATCTACACCTTCATTTGAGTGGGTGAAACTCATTTCCATTAGCTTTATCATCCCACTTGAATATGGTTTGCTTGAAACGGATGGCCAACTTAGGATGCTTTGTGGGATGAAGCGTAGAAGAAAGATGTTTCGTGGTTGGCGTTGCAAATCAAGGCTCATTATGGTTGATGCATCAAACATGAGATATAAAGGTTGGAGTAGTGCTCACCTAGATGGGTCTAAGAGGACAGTTTGGTGCCTTCATGAGAATTCATCTCTCTTGCCACCCGGAAGAAATCACCATGATCAACTCAAGGACGGGTGTGAAAACAAAGTGTGGGATCCCGGATCACAAGACGAGGACCAACTTTGGGAGCCCGTGGGTTGTGAAGAACTACATCAAAGCTTGGAGTTATTAACTTTGAATGAGAAAGCACAATGGAAGTCCAAGCATTGGTGGATGTTCAAGGATGGATTCAAGCACATGCCACCTTGATAGAAGCTCCCCATAAGTCCAACTTAAGGACAATAAACAAAAGTGCTAGGTGGGAGACAACCCACCATGGTAAACACTTTCCCTTTTCCTCTTTGTAAATATTGGTAATTTAGATTTAATTTCATGTTTTGAATTGGTTTGTTAAGTTTGTTTGGGAGTCTAGTAGGTTAAATAAGGTTCTATGATGTTGTGGTAGTTGTTTGGAGGTTTGGAATGCTTGGTTTGGTGCAAAAACATAGAAAACAATTTTTGAAAAACAGAGCACCAACTCGCGCGTGCGCACACCTGGCGCGTAGGCACGCCTCAAGCATTTTCGACCATCCACGCGGACGCGCCACGTACGCGTACGCGTGGATTGAACTTTTCCACCCCTCCATACATTTTCCCGAGAGTTGTGCCTGGAGTGTGCTAACTTTGTGCCCAAAGGCACGCGCACGCGTACCTTACGCGGACGCGCCTCTATCGAAATAACCCACCGACGCGCAGACGTGCCGTACGCGTCCGCGTCGCTCCCATTTCATCCATCCACGCTTATGCACACATGACGCACACGCGTGGATTGCCCTGTTTCACTCACCTTCCTTTCTTCTCCTCTTTCCATTTGTTTCCTTATTCTCTTCTCTTTCCACCCTTCAATCATCATCCAACACTACCAAACATCATATAACACCATTTCTTTTAGTTAGTTAGTTAGTTTAATTTTTGTTTTCCATTATAAGTGTTGGATTACTAATCTTGTTTACTGTTTACTGCTGCTTATTACTAATGGGATGTTAGTTTAACATCATTGTTGTTATTGTCATTGTTGGATTCCTTTGTTGAGGTTGCAATTTATTACTTGATCTTGAATTTTCATGTTCAACACTTTTGAATACCAAGTACATGTTACGTTGCCTTCATGCATCTTATCTCTTTGAATTGCATGTTTTGGCCACCATGCATTCATCATCTATTGTTAGGCAACTGTACATTATCAATGCATTTTTTTAGGATGCTTGTTCTAATTGATCATCACCTATTTCATGCATTGAGTTGTGGAATTGTGAAATTGAATCGAAAGCTTACCTAGTGACATATTTTTGAGCTTTCTAAGCTTTGTGGACCATGCTTGCTATGTGATTGATTTTCACTTCTATCTTCTTTTTCCTAAGTCCCATAGCATCCATGTGTTTCACCTCTATGTCACTTAGGTGTTGCAACAACTTCAATATGTGTCATTGATTGTTGTGTGAGTTTCATATACCATTTTGTTCACTAAGTCTACCTACACATCAATCAATGTCCATGCACTATCCAATTTCACAATGGCTTGATTAATTGCTTGAATGCTTTTATACTTCTTCACTACTTGTTGGGTTGTTTTAGCCTACAAGTCTTTTAAAGTATCTCAAGTACACTAGAATGAGTGAAGTGCATGTTTTATTTTGTATAATTGTGACATGATTTTTAAATACTAGAGTATGGGTTCTAAACCGCATGCAAGTTAGAACCCATACAACTATTTTTCATTATTGTCACACTAATTCACCCACTCAATTCTAGTGATTCACTTCATTCCAATAATTCACGCTTCCTTGATTTTGTATTTTTTCATCTTACGATGTTTATTTTGTTTTTCATGATTGATGCACCACAAGCAAAAATGGAAGCGGGAGTAAGAACACGCAGCAACCGATTGACCTACAGCTGAAGGTAGCAACTGAGAAAGTTGCCGTACCCCCTTGCTCATCTTTGAGTGCACCGAGGACAGTGCAAACTTTTAAGTGTGGGGAGGTCGTCCGACCGTTCGGCATTTTTGGGTGACAAGTTTCTAATCCCAACACTTTTGCATTTCATTTTAGGATTTTTAGTTGCATTCTCTTATTTTTCATATGTATATATTAAGCCTAGTCAAAATCATGATATTTTCCAAGGATTTTATCTATAGGGCACCCCAATTGATTGAAAAAAAAAATTTTAGAACTCGCTTGAATTATATACTTTGTGGAACATGATTTTTGAGCTAAGAACACAAGCATGTGAGATTTGAGCCTAATTGTGTTGTTACACCATATATAGCCACTTATTTTTATTCTTGTGTGTATTATTCTCTTCCTATGATTGTAATCTTTGATTTGTTTAATTCTATATGTCCATTATTTTGTGTATACATGCATTTATATGATTGAGGCCATTATTCAAATAGCTCACTTACCCAAATAGCCTACCTTTTATCTTCCATTGTTAGCCAATTTTGAGCCTATGCTTAACCCACTTGTTCTTAATTGTAGCACATTACAAGCCTAAGCGAAAAACAATAAATGTCCTTTATTTGGATCTTTGATTAGCTTAGGCTAGTGTGTATGTGTATCATTCAAGTATGGGAAGTCTTGGGAACATTGGGTAGAGATAAAAGTGTGTTTACGTTTTTGTTGAAGAATCTTGGGAATTGGGTACATACTCATGTATTAATCATGCGTAAACCATATGCATTGATGTTCTTGTATATATTTTAGTTTGAAAAGAAAAATAAAAATGAGAAAAACAAAAATATATATATATATATATATATATAGAAAAAGAAAGAAAAAGAATTACAATGAAAAGGGGACAAAATGCCCCAAAGTTCAAGGTTCAATAAAAATCAATGCATATGTGTGTTAATAAAAAAAAAAAGAGAATACATGAGTGTGTGTGAAAAGTGAAGAATGGGTAGTTAGGTTTGTTTAGAAAGTATAGGTTGTCATAGGTTGGGTGGGAAGTTTAAGTTAATCAAAGATTCGAATTTCATGCTCACTTGACCATATGCATCCTACCTTGACCCTAGCCCATTACAACCTATGGGAAAGTCCTCATGATATTTGTATGCATGCATAAGGTAATTGTTGATTGTTAGATGAAAAACAAATCTTGGAAAGCATGATTAGGGGAGAATTGAGTGAATCAACCCTATACACTTGAGTGCCTAGAGCGGATACACATCCGGTGAGGGTTCAATCGCTCAATTACATGTTTCCACCCATGATCATCTTTTCTTGCAAGTTTGTGAAATTTTTCAATGATTCAATCCAATTGTGGTTTGCTTGGTTGCTAATACCTTAGCCCTTGTGCTTAGATGTGTACTCTTGGAAATTGACTTGTTTTGACTGAGCCATTGCATTCATGTAGATGACTTGCATATAGATAGATTGCATTTAGTTAGTAGTTTGCATTGAATAAATGTGATACCCCTTTGCTTCTTTCTTGATTTTAGCATGAGGACATGCTTAGTTTAAGTGTGGGGAGATTTGATAAACCCCGTTTTCGTGGTTTATCTTGTGCTTATTTTGGGGGATTTATCCACCTTTTCCCACATTTATTCAATGAATTAGCATGTTTTTGTAATTCTCCCTTAAATTGTGCTTAAATGTAAAAAAACATGCTTTTTAGGCCTTAAATTGGTGATTTTAATCCACCTTAATTCCATTCGATGCCTTGATGTGTTTGTTAAGTAATTTCAGGTTCATTAGGCAATTATTGGATGGAAGAAATGAGGGGAAAAGCATGCAAGGAGGAGAATGCATGAAGAAACAAAGATTTGGAAGGAACCAATGGACGCGCACGCGTACAAGGCGCGCACGCGCAAAAGTGGTCTCTCATAAGGACGCGCACGCGTACATGCCGCTTCCGCGCGGTTGAGGATTTGCCAATCGACGCGCACGCGCACGTGGCGCGCACGCGCCGATATTCTTACTTGGCCCACTTAATGGCAAAACGCTGGGGGCGATTTCTGAGCTGTCCAAGCCCAAATCCAACTTGTTTCTGAGTGTATTTCATGCAGAATTGAAGTCCAAGCAAAGGGGGAGCAATTAGTTTAGTAACATGAGCCTTTAGTTAGTTTTCTAGAGAGAGAAGCTCCCTCTTCTCTCTAGAATTAGGTTAGGGTAGATTAATCTCTCTTAGATCTAGGTTTAATTCATGTTTTGATTTACTTTTCCCTTACAATTTCTTGTTCCTCTACTCTTTCTCTCTTTAATTTTGTATTTCATTCTTGTAATTGCTTACTTTATTGTTGATGCACTTTTTGGGTTCTTTTATTTTCAATTCAATGCAATTTATGATTCATGTTTCTTTATTGTTCATTTGAATTGTTGTTGTTTAATTCCTTGCAATTGAGTAGCATAGATTACATTCCTTGCAATTTTATCATGTTTTCCTTTTATGCCTACCAAGTGTTTGACAAAATGCTTGGTAGGATGTTAGAGTAGATTTTGAGCATTCTTGGCTTGGAAAGAGTAATTGGGCAATCTTGAGTCATGAAAACCCAACTTATGTTGGCAATCTAGAGTTGTTAGCTAGTATTTTTTCCATTGACGCTAACCTTTTGCTAATTTAATTAGTGAGTTGATTAGGACTTATGGAATATTGTTTCCATTTACGCTAATCTTTTGCTAATCTAATTAGTAAGTTGGTTAGGACTTTTGGATTGAGATTAGCTAGTCTCGTTAGACTTTCTCCCTATTTGTTGGAGTTGACGTAATGAGATAAATTCTTGTTTATAATTGTGACATGATTAATTAGTCTTGTTTGACATTCTCCCGGTGTGTGAGTTAACTAAATAAGATGAATTAATCATGCATGACTAGGATAGAAAGCCTATGATCTCAATCCATTGCCATGAATGTCTCTTTTTATTACTTGCTTTCTTTAATTTCTTGTTTGATTTACTTTCTCTTGTCATTTATTTTCTTGCCCAATATCAATCAAAAACCCCCTTGATCCCCATAGCCAATAATCAAACACTTCATTGCAACTCCTTGTGAGACGACCCGGAGTCTTAATACTCCGGTTAATTTTCATTGGGGATTGTTAATCGTGACAACCTAAAATTTAATTTGATACGAGAGTTGTTTGTTGGGTTGGAGCTATACTTGCAATGTAAATATTTTGTGAAATTCCTTACCCACAACAACTTTTGTGTCACAAAGTATGGACTATTATATATTACTGGAAAGCCCAGGATGTCTACTTTCCAACACAATTGAGAGCGCGCCAATTGGGCTTCTATAGCTCCAGAAAATCCACTTCGAGTGCAGGGAGGTCAGAATCCAACAGCATCTACAGTCCTTTTTCAGCCTCTGAATCAGATTTTTACTTAGGTCCCTCAATTTCAGCCAGAAAATACCTGAAATCATAGAAAAATACAAAAACTCGTAGTAAAGTCCAGAAATGTGATTTTTATTTAAAAACTAATAAAAACATAATAAAAACTAACTAAAATATACTAAAAAGATACTAAAAACAATGCCAAAACGCGTATAAATTATCCGCTCATCAGGCACCAATGGCTGAAAATTTGGATAAATGCCTATGATGTTCTTGTACAAAGATAAGCTTGGATAACTAGGTTCTAAGGGGTGCTTCATCACCTGGCAACTTGGGTTAACTAACCCGGGATTGCCAACCGAAAGTCCACCATCAAGAACTACTTTGAGACAAGGCATTTAGTGACCCAAAGAGGTGCTGGGCATCAATTTCCAAAGGACAAAATAAGCTAAATGCCTGTGATGTGTGTGTGCTAAGGAGAGGCTTAAGCAAGTAAGCCCATAGGGGTGTTTCAACACCTAACATCTTGAACCAACTGGGACGGGAATGCTGGCTGAAAGTTTAATCTAAAAAGCCGCCTTACCACATAGCATTAAGCCTCAAAGCTAAGCAATAAATCTCAGCCAAGAAAGAAAGCAAGAAAAACCAAGGACCAAGCAATAACAAGTCTCATTTTTTTTTTAATACAAGTAAAGATCCAAGGGAGTGTTGATGTCTCAGCCATAGAATAAAAATCTCTAAGATACCATGCATGAAAACCGCATTAATCAATATTCAATGTCTTCCAATAAAGGGCTTAGACACTTCTTTGCTTCCATTAATTTTCCTTATGCTTTACAACTTGCTTGGGTACAAGCAAGATTTAAGTTTGGTGTTGTGATGACAAGTCATCTTAGGCTAGTTTCACAAGCCTATTTCATTAGTTTTTACTTGGTTTTCATGCATTTTTAGGCAATAAGTAAGTGTTTGAGTGATAATTTCATGCTTGTATTAATTCAATCAAACATTGGTAATTTTATGCATTTTCATTAGATTTCTTGCAAGATTTAGTTGATAATATGAATGATGCAAGATTTGATGATTATGCCAAGGCTTTGATGTATCTGTTTGGTTGATAATAGGTGAAAAGATGAAGGAAAAGAAGCAGAAAGCACAAAATAAGCTCAAAGGAAGAATTTTGGACATACTTTTGAAGTTTGAGCATGCTTGGAGTCTTAGGCCACGCTTTTAAAAGTGTGGCCCATGATTTAAACAAAGAAAAAGGCTTGGCGCGAAAATGCTGCGACGCACACACGTACACGACGCGCACGCGTCGAGTAAGGAATTTTGAAGACCCACGCGTATGCGTGCATGATGCGTACACGTGGATGTAAGTAGCGTTCATTTGCAAAGAGAACGCTATGTTAACAAAGTGAACGCTTTCGAGAAACTTAAAATATGGAGGCAAAGTTTTTCAAACGACGTACGCACGTGCTTGACGCGCACGCGTCGATGGTGCATCTGGGGCAAAGCACGCGCACGCATGGCTGGCGCTAAAGCCTGGATTGAGATTTTTGCTACCCACGCGTACGCGTGGGGTAGCGTTCACTAAGCTAACGTAACGCTCACTAAGTTAACGCTGCAAAAAACGCGTACGCGTGGGTGACGCGTACGCGTCGATGGGCGAAATTTCAAAAAGCACGCGTGAGGGACGCGTACACGTGGGTGCCTGAACGCTCCGTTCTCTAAATGAATGCCACGCTCTGTTGGAAGCATCACTTCTGTTAGATTTACCTGATTCCAAGCCCAAGTGAAATTCAAAGCAAGCAGAGCCCATTTTCATCACTCCAAGATAGAAGAAACTGTTAGATTAGGAATTTCATTTGAGTTGTAATTCGTTTCAATTTCATTTTCATTTTGTAAAGCCTATATAAAGGCATCAGTTTCATTTCAAAAAGGAGGAGCGCACAGTAGGAGTAGGATTAGAATAGGAAGCAAAGGCTGGAGGATTAGAGACTCCAGATCTCTCTTGGAGGATTAGAGACTCCAGAGAGCTTAGCATAGTTTGATACACTTTTATCTTTATGCAATCGTCAATTTGGTTTATGAAATTTTAGTTTCTGAATCTTCTCTTCTGCAATTTTACTTTCTGTAATTTTTCATTTGAGCTTACTGTGATCTGATTTACTCTTCCTGTAATTTCATCTTCTTCAAGTGCTCTAAGTTTAGATTTATTGCTTTCTTTAATTTCCCAGCACCCAAATCCCTTTACATTTCCTCCAATTTACATTTCATGCCATTTAAGTTTCTGTCAAATTTACATTCTGCAATTTACTTTCACTGCAATTTACCTTCTGCTGCATCAATTCTCATTCAATACTGTTAGCTGGACTAAACTAATCACTCACTAAAGTTGCTTGATCCATCAATCCCTGTAGGATCGACCTCACCCTTGTGAGTTATTACTACTTGATGCGACCCGGTACACTTGCCGATGAGTTTGTGTGGAAATCTAATCTTCACTCATCAAGTCATCTTATGCTAGTTTTACAAGTACTTTTCATTTGTTTCATTAGGTTTTATGCACTTTCTTGCACAATAAGTAAGTGGTGAGAGTGGATTTTTTCATGATTATTTTGAATCAATCAACCATCAATTATTTTACACAAAATCATAGGGTTTATGCTAGAATTAATTGATTTTCATGAATGATGCAAAGACCTTGTGAATTTGGTGATACTTTGATTAGTTGTTTGGTTACGTGTAGGTGAAGAAATGATGAAGAAAGAAAAGAACTAGGAAAGCATTGCATTACCAAACATGGCGTTCATTAAAGCAATGCTAGGCAAGGAAACCAACCAATCCAAAGCTCACACAAGAGACAGCATTCAAGCAAGTGAACGCCAACGTTTTTGGGCATCAACCAAGGGAAGCTGGGCGCTCATCAAACCAAGGAAGGGTAGCATTCAAAAATCAGAGCGTAGCGTTCTCTTTTGGCAACGTTTTCGTGCTTCTCAAGCCTTGGGGAGAAAGGCTCAGCTAGGTAGCGTTCAAAGGATGGAACGGAGCGCTCAATGAAGCCAAGACGCACCAAATGGTGCAGGAAGCATGCCAAGGATAAACATTCAAACAAGTGAACGCTACGTTCACTATAGCGAACGTTTTTGTGATTTTGGCCAAGGAACCAAAGGGGCGCATCAAAGCCTTGGAGAGGAAGGCTCAGCATCAAGTATAGCGCTCAAAGGTTTGAGCGCAGCATTCACTTATGGAACGCTAGTGGAGAGGCCAACCGCGCACCAAAATTGGCACAAGGCAAGTGAACGCAATGTTCACTAATGAAACGGAGCGCTCCACTGGAGCATGCCTCCAACCCAATTTCAATCAAGTGCCATCTTGGATCCATTTCTTCACAAATCAAAAGGCCCACTCCAAGTATTGAAGACCAAAATAGAAAGTGTATAAATAGGATTTTTTATTAGAGCTGGAGCTTACACACCTTTGCTCATTTTTAGTTTTCTCACTTTTGATTTGGAATTTGGGGAATTGGGAATTAGATCTAGTTTTCTTTTTGTTTGTTCTTTCTTCTGCACTTCTACTTTCTACTACTTTCTGTTTTGGGTTTTGAATTAAGATTGAAGAACACTACTAAGATTCATCATCTGAGAATCATCTCTTACTTTTCAGTCTTATAGTTCTGAGAATTGGAGAATTAGATTTCAATCCTCTTCTCTGTTTTCATTTTCATTTCTTTTGCAATTTCTTTTCTGTTTTGTCAAGAGAGTAATTGAGATCTAGATCTGCTTTCTGTTCTCATTACTCTTCTTCAATTGTCAATTTCTTTTTAGAAATTCATAATTGAGCTAAGTTTTCTTGCTGTTTGTTTCTTCAATTAATTTTCCATTTATGTTTTGCTACTGAGCTGAATCTCTTCATCTCATAGCTCTCTGATTTACTTCAATTTATATTTTCTAGTTCAATTCTGAATCCCAGTACCCAAATCCCTTTTATTCTTCAAGCAATTTAGATTTCCCAGCAATTTAGATTCAGCAATTTAAGTTTCTTGCACTTTAAGTTTCAGTCATTTACTTTTCTTGCAATTTAAGTTTAAGCTCTTTTACTTTCTTGTTCTTTAAGTTTCTGCAATTTACTTCTTCTGCACTTTAAGATTCAGTCAATTTACCCTTTCCCTCTTATTTACTTGCAATTTAGCTTCTGTTAATCAAGTTTCACTCAAATCATCAAATATTCACTTAACTAAATTCATCACCTAACTAAAGTTTCTCAATCTATCAATCCCTGTTGGATCGACCTCACTCTTGTGAGTTATTACTACTTGATGCGACCCGGTTCACTTGCCGGTGAGTTTTGTATGCAATCGTTTTTCCACCCATCAAGTTTTTGGCACCGTTGCCAGGGATTGATTTAGATTGACAATGATTAATTAGGTGATAATCTAGATTAAGCACTTTTCTTTTGTTTTCCTTTCAAGCATATTAACTATTTGACACATTGTGTCACCTATCCCTCTAACCACAGTCTAGCATTAGAATGTCCAGGTTTTATTTGGTTTGTTTGTGATTTTGCAAGTCATTGAGGCTAAGGTGCGTGAAGAGGGAGTGAGTAACAATGATCAACTTGCAAGAAGGGTGTTGGCCTCTTACACTATCCCCAATCCTAGACACTATGGGAGCAGCATCCTCACCCCAAATGTTCATGCAAATGACTTCGAGTTGAAGCCTCAACTAATCACTTTGGTGCAGAACAATTGTGATTATGGAGGTGGCCCTCTTGATGACCCCAACCAACATTTGTCTGTTTTCTTGAGGATTTGTGAAACTGTCAAGACAAATGGGGTACATCCTAACATCTACAAATTACTTCTATTCCCATTTTCTTTGAGGGACAATGCTGCTCAATGGCTGAAAACCTTTCCCAAGGAAAGCATCAATAATTGGGATGATTTGGTGAGCAAATTTCTAGCCAATTTCTACCGACCTCAGAGGATCATCAAGCTAAAATCAGAGGTGCAAACCTTCATACAAAAGGAGGGAGAATCATTCTATGAGGCATGGGAACGATATAAGGCCCTGATAAGGAAATGTCCACCAGAGATGTTCAGTGAGTGGGTGAAACTTCAAAACTTTTATGAAGGATTGACCCTGAAATCAAGAAAAGCATTAGATTACTCCTCTGGAGGTTCACTTCAGAAGATGAAAACTGCCCAAGAAGCACAAGATCTTATTGATATGGTGGCCAACAATCAATATTTTTACTCATCTGAGAGGCATCACGACACAAATCCAAAGAGGGGAGTGATGGAACCTGAATGAGTAAATGCAATCATGACTCAAAACAAGCAGATGCATCAACAACTTCAGCAACAAATAGAGATGATGACCAAGAGAATTGATGGACTTCAACTTGCTGCAGTGAATACACAAAGCCAATCTCAAATCCCGCATGGATGGAATCATTCTGAAGGAGGTCTTGGGACAATCAACTATGAGCAACAAGGCCTACAATATATGAATAACACCTCAATTTCATCCCAACATGACTTCCATGGTGATGCACATAATCCATCCTGGAGACCTCATTCTAACTTGAGGTGGGTTGAGCATCAGAATCAAAGACAAAAGGGACTTCAACTCCAACAGTTTTGGCAACACAAACAAGCACATTCAATCCCCTACTAACAACAACCACTACACACAACCACAAGACACACATACCCAACCTCATCACACTTCACAAATCCCCCAAAACAACTTCTCCATACCACCATTTAATCCACAAAATAACTCCTCCAATTTTTCAAACAATTTCCACCAACAACCATCACAACCCACACAACCCCATCCAGAATCTCAAATGATCTCCAACTTAGAAATGTTGATGGAAAAACTCATTAAAACTCAAGAGATGGCCAGACAAGATCAAGAAGCTTCAATAAAAAATTTTGAGAGACAAATGGGACAAATGGCTAAACAAATTGTTGAGATGGGTGAGAAGCAAGTAAAAACCTTCCCTTATGCCACTGAAGGCCCAAGAGACAAAGGAAAAGCTACAAAATGGAAGGAGTGCAAAGCAATCATAGCGGGAAATGAAAAGACTATGGACAAAGAAGGTATCATTCAGAGAAAATACCACAGAGAAGTTTCACAAGAAGAAACAGAGGAGAAAAGTAAAGAGGATCAGAAGACCAAGAATACACAAAGCTCAGAAGGAGACAAGAACATCATTAAACCACAGCTGCAAGAGAAGAAGGAAGGGGTGAATCCATATGTCCCCAAACTTCTATACCCTCAAAAGTTCAAGAAAGAAAATGAGGATAAGCAATACTCAAAATTTCTGGACATATTCAAAACACTCAGCATCAATATTCCTTTCTTAGAAGAACTTGAACAGATGCCATTATATGCCATATTTATGAAAGAAGTGCTAACAAAGAAAAGATCCTTGAAAGAAGGATAAATTGTTGAGATGACAATGGAGTGTAGCGCTATCCTCCAAAGAAGTTTACCAGAGAAGAAAGATGATCCTGGAAGGTTTTATATACCTTGTACCATAAGAAACATAACTATTGAAAAATCATTCTGTGACCTTGGTGCAAGCATAAACTTGATGCCTCTATCTCTTATGAGGAAACTTCAAATTCTTGAGCTGAAATCCACTCGAATAGCTCTCCAAATGGCGGACAAATCCATTAAGCAAGCACTGGGAGTTGTGGAGAATGTGCTGGTAAAAGTGGGAAAATTTTTTCTCCCTGCTGACTTTGTTATCTTAGATATGGAAGAGGACCTTAACACTCCCATCATCCTGGGGAGGCCTTTCCTAGCTACGGGCAGAGCATTGATAGATGTTGAAAAAGGGGAATTCTTGCTAAGAGTGCATGATGAGCACCTAGCATTTCATGTCTTCAAGACTTTACATGAGTCTATTCAAGAAGAAGAATGTAAGAAGGATAAGGCCAGAGATCATAGCTCAAAGGAGACAATTAAGGAGTTACTCCAAGGTTTCTAAACCCATGCTTAAAAGAAATAGAAATGGTGCAACAGACCAAAGAAGTCAAGGAGGAGCTAGATCCAAAACCCCCAAATAAAGAACCACCAAAGCATGAATTATCTCCTAAGAAAGAAAAGAAGAAGAGGCCAAACGGGTGGAAAAATAAGAAAATACCCACTGAAGGCTTTTCACCAGGGGATAAAGTGATGTTAAACACCCAACCAATGAAGGTGTCTCCACAATTGTCTGAGTACTATACTGTGAACCGGATCCTTTCACTTGAACACTTAGAGATCATCAAAGAGGAGACCGGAAGGAAGTTCACAGTAAGAGGAGAAAAGCTAAGGCACTATGAATTTCAGCCTCCATGACCAAAGGACAAGATGTCAAGCTAATGACACTAAACAAGCGCTTGTTGGGAGGCAACCCAACTAAAGGTAGTTTTCTTTTCCTTTACTGTTTCAATAAGAAAGTTCAGTGGATTTCTCTGTATTGCAAGGAGCTAAGTTTGGTGTTGCACACCAAAGGAATTTATGGGTGAATGTGTGATTCTAAGTTTCGTGTTCCACCACAGATTTTATTAAGAACACATTGCACCCTCAGCATGACTAGTTGACAGCTCCAAACAATCAGGGAAACTACTCAACAGCCATTTAGTTTCTAATCTCTAGTTTGTTTTTCCAGTTCATAGTTTACTTTCTTAATAAAAGTACTTGAGGTTTCATGCATGTATTAACTCTGCTGCATATAGAAGTAGGCAAGGAACTAAGTTTGGTGTCCCCACACCAACTTAAGTTCAGAAAATCACAAGCATACATTCATGCTAACTATTTTTCAAGTGCTTGGACAATAAGCAACTTCCAATATCATTGCAGAAAATTATCTAATTTGTTTTGGAAGGATTAAACATGATCAACTAAAGAGACAAGGAGGAATGTGAAGACCAACAATGATGATGTTAAGGAGTGAAGCAAGTAAACTCCAAAAGGTTGTATTGTTAAGTGATTATTTCGTATTAAACACTTCTATGATTGGAAGTGATATTGTACCCCTGTCTGTCTGCTTAGTATAGCTTCTCTATAATTCAATAACTGAGATGCTTGATAATTCGCAACACTATACTCTTGAAAAATTGCTTGCACTCAATATTTCAAAGAGGCATCAAAGGTCTTGAAAAATTGCTTGCACTCAATATTTCAAAAAGGCATCAAAGGTCAGTTCTTTGAAAAGAATGATTGAGGAATCAAAAATTTTTTTTGAGGCAAGCAAAAGATTAAGAGAAGTGGTGGTTCTAGTTGTATGATTGTGTATTGAGGTTGCATGTTTATGAACACTTGCATGGGAGATCTCTTTTTAGTTTTCATTTTTTTTTTAATTTTAGAATTGGGATCAGATCTAAATTTTTCCTTTCTATTTTGCTTTCTAATTTCTGCAATTGTTACTTCCTGCTTTGGGTCTTTGTACTTTGGATTGGAAAATTCTACTAAATTTCTTCATCTCCTTTACTTTTCCTTTTTAGAATTGAAGATCTGATCATAGTTAAACCCTTGTTTTACTTTCTTTTGCAAATTTCGTTTTCTGTTTTGTTAAGAGAGCGTTTAAGATCTAAATTTTCTTTCTATTTTGTTGTTCTATTGCAAATTGTCAATTTCTCTTAGGATTCTAAAGTAGATCTAAGTTTTCAACCTCCTTTTAATTCCTCTGCAATTTTACTTTTCTGTCTTGGTACTGAATTGATATATTTTCAAATTGTGTTATCCGAGAGTTCTTTAGTTTTCTGCAATTTACATTTTCCATCTCTCTTTTGATTCCCATTATCCAAATCCCTTTATTCTTCATGCAATTTAAGTTCCCTTGCAATTCAGATTCAGCATTTTAAATTTCTTGCACTCTAAGTTTTAGTCATTTACCTTTCTTGCAATTTAAGTTTCAACACCTTTACTTTCTTACACTTTAAGTTTCTGCAATTTACTTTTCTGTAATTTAAGATTCTGCCCAAATTTACCTTCTACATTTATTTTCATGCAATTTAAATTCTGTTAATCAAGATTTCACTCAAATCATCAAATATTCGCTAAACTAAATTGATCACCTAACTAAAGTTGCTCAATACATCAATCCCTATGGGATCGACCTCACTCTTGTGATTTATTACTACTTGATGCGACTCGGTTCACTTTCCGGTGAGTTTTTTGTAGAAATCTAATTTTCACTCATCAAGTTTTTGCATGTCATGTTTTTCTATGCTTTTTCATACAAGAAATTGATGATTAGTGCTTGAATATTGAATGCTTTTGTGCTTAAATGGTATATTTTTTTGATCTTTTGATTTGATAAACTTTGTAGGAAATAAGTAGAAAAAGAAGCAAAGAAGCACAAATTAAGCCCAATTAAGCTCAAAAGGAGCAAAGAGGATTTGCAACCCTGACCTCTTCAGACTCCATCAAGAATAACTCAAGCTACAAAGATCCAAATAAGGTGATTCTAGTGGCATTGGAAAGTAGGAATCTAGAGCTTTCCAAGCATATATGGCACTACATGATGGACACTAAATCTGAGGGAGAAAACTTACGCCGAAAGTGCAAAGATGAACATAGTATCAACCTGCAGTAAGGCCAGCTGAGCTCTCCACCTTCCAAGAAGGATAACTTGAGCTGTAGAGCTTTAAATGATGTGCTCTCAAATGCATTAAAAAGTAGACATCCAGAACTTTCTAACGATATATAATAGTATGGGGTGAATGTAACAACCCTAATTTTCGAGTACGTGAGATCTTTTCTGAAGACACGGATTTCTCTGAAAGATCAGTAAAGGGAACACCTCTTTTGTATCATCAAGCATCTCAATCCTCATTGTCATTATATTATCTTTAACTCAGGACCTTAATTGAGACAAGCCCGACAACGCAATCACGAAGAACCTAGTTTATGAACCGTATCGGTTAGGAGTTTTGATCCTATTTTTCGTAAATAGTCTCTATTTGATGAACCAGACTTGATTCATGAGAGAAGATAGATAATAGTATAATATTATCATTATATGAGTATTAGAAGCTGCTAGAATGATATTATAAGGTTACCTAGTCTGTTTTAGTTAAAAACAGGAAATCGGTTTAACCGGGTTCACGGTTTACTAGTGCAGCTTAGCACCAGCACTCTCTGATGACTTTAGCAATGCTAAGGCCTCATCATACATGTTCTATTCTCATAATAAATATGTTACTAGTTTCATTTATGCTAGTAGCTCAGAAAATAATTTTTAGAGATGTTTTTACAAGTGTTCCGATACATCTAGTTTTAGTAGTTATACACCTGAGATATTTTAATATTATTTTAATCCACCTCCAAGCCAACCAATCACAACTCTTCCTACACCCCCAAGACCTCCAAGGCTGTATCATTTCATCATTTTGGCCGAAAATAACAAGAGAGAAAAGAGAAAAACTTTCATGAACACTTAATCTTCAAAGCTTGATTTCTTCTGAACCAAAATTCAAATCAAAACTCCAATTTCACGAAAATGATCATCTCTTCTTCCTCTACATAACCATGTAACTTATGAAGGCTGGAAATAAGGTTAGATGGCTGTCCCTTTCCCATTTAAATTCGGTTTTCAAGGAAACATGCTCAAACATGTGTTTTCTTGATGTTCTTCCTTAGGAATCATGTTTAACTTGACTTGAGCGCCAAGAAACGTTAATTTCCAGCAAGTCTAAGGTGAGATATCTCTTCCTAACGTGCTGAGGGAGATTTGATCAGTTGAGAGTTTGTGGATTTAAAGTTGTTCTTGATGTGATTTAAAGTGCTAAAGGACCACCTAAAAGTCTAACTAAATTAGGAGCAGCAAAACCAGGTAGGGTGTCACAAAATTAATCTTGATTATTTGTATTTGATTTGTGTGAATGTTGTCTGATTTGGCTGTGCTAAAAATTGTTTGCATATATGGCTGATTCTTGGTGAAAATTTGGTGAAATTTTGATGAAATTTCATGAAATTCAAGCTTTAAAGTTCATGTTCTTGGGGCAGCTGGAAAAACAAAACCCTAAGCTTAAATTGAGGTTCAATTTGTGTTGAAATCATATAGAAAAGATGGGGTTTTAGTGGCTGCTAATTTATTATGAATTATGGTAAAAATCGGTTGCTGAAAAGACTGAAAAACGGGTAAAAATAGAGAAAGAATCTGAAAAATTTATGAAGAACATGAAGAACACTTTGAATGTGGTGAAGAACATTGAAGAACACCTTTTAGATCTTAAAAAGGGCAAGGTTGTAATTATTTTGGTGTTTGAGGGGTTATTTGGTAATTTCTGAAAGTTAGGGTGGTTAAAGTAGAAATATTAAAAGTTACGGGTGGTAAAAAGTGAATTTTAAAGGTTAAAGGCTAAAGTGGGGTAATTTTCGAAAATTTAATGATAAAATAATAAATAATAATAAAATATTAAATAATAATATTTAAATAAAAATAATAAAATAATGCGAAAAAGGCAGTTTTCTATAAAAGCTTTAGAAAGACAACTTTAAGCGCAGAATCTCATAATTACCCTCACAAAACACTTAGGGAGTGGTAAGAACATATTAGTAAGGAAAAGATAAAGGAAAGATAAGAAGTTAAAGAAAAGATAAAAACCAAAGAAAAGTCTGTAAAGTTTTAATGACAGAAAAACAGACAGAGATTAGTAAACAAACTAGAAGCAACATAGTTAGTTCTTGAGTTGCACCCAGGGTTAGGTATAATATGAAAAGTTAAAATGTTTCAGTATAGACTTAATGAACCTATACTTGGGACAGGCTAACTATTCATATCGAAATTTACATAAGCTTTAAATACATATGTTATGAAGAGAAATCAAAGTAGAGTAAAGAAACACAGAGAACAGAGTAACCAGAGAAAAGTAAAGAGATAGAGAGAAAAGAGTAATCAGAGCAGAGTAAAAAGACAACAAGAAAAGAGTAATGTGATAAAGAGAAATGGTTTGAGTTACGATGTTGTAAAAGTAAAAGCTGTAAAGTTTGTATGGCATGATTGAACAGAGAAAGAAAGAGGTACTGCATAAGAATGTGAAAGTGATGATGAATAATGAGAATGATAATGAATGATGATAATGAGAATGATTATGTGATGATCTGCTGCGTGAAGACAGTCAGATAGATGGTGGTACAACCACTGAGAGTGCTTTCCTGGGATACTTAGCTATAGTGCTATTCTGTAAGTCAGAAGACTCTTACAGAGGTATCGAGAACACACGACTAGTATATACTCCTATAAGTCAAAGGACTCTTACAGTGAGAGTGTGTGTATGCTCCTGTAAGTCAAAGGACTCTTACAGTGAGTGTGTTGGGCAGATATAAGTTAACTAGCTCCGCCATGCAAGTCAAAGGACTCTTGCAGTGGGTTGCTAGTGCCGCCCTGCAAGTCAAAGGACTCTTGCAGTGGTTTGCCTCACAAGTCAAAGGACTCTTGCGAGGGGCATTGCCAACAGGGAAGCCTTACTTGGTCAGAGGACTCCGGGTAACGTCGGGAGCGGGTATGTAACCGACAAATGAGCTCATTACCTGCACTAGGGCTAGACATGCATCATATTCGGTTGCACATTTCCTCTGTTATGATTGTTGTTTGAATGTGTGCTTTCCTTGTTTATATTCTATTCTCTGTGTTTGTGTTATTTTCTTGTATTTTTCTGTTTGTATTCTGCTATCTATTTTCTCTATCTTCTCTATTTATCTGTATCTTCTATTTACTACTTTCTATATTCTGCTATTTACCTGCAAAACAACACGAAATTAATGAACTTAACTAATAATCCCGGCCCTACTAAGAACTCCCCAGTTCTTACCCCTTCTCTCTCCCTTCCCCCTTCAGATGGAAGCAAGAGTCCCTTTATGTAGTTTGTTGATGACCGTTTGTAAAAAGGATTCCGCTCTAGGTAGTCTTCTGAGTCTAGGGTGAATCCCATTCTCTGTTTATATGTATACACTGTGAGACCAGCCAATGTCTGCACCCCGTTTATATGCAAACTTTAACTTAAATCATGTGTACGAGACTCCTGTTGTGTGGCTACTTGATGAGGTACCAGAGAGACGTCCTATGGCAATGTCTGATCGTGCAGAGGAGTAGCAGATGATGTTCTACCTTTTGGTGACATTCCACCTGACTTGAGTTTTGAAGACTTAGAATGTACTTTCCCTCGCTTTAGTAGTTTAGAGGGACTAGGCGAGTATAGAGTCTAGGCTAGCCTAGGTGCCAGCTTAGGGACCTCTTGAACAGGTCAGGGCCTGGGATGTTGTATGTATATATATGTATATAGATATTATTTAGCTATATCTAGGGGTTTTCTAACTAACAGTCTATATTCTAATAAAGACTGAATCACCGAATGTTGTCAACTACTTGTGATGCATTTATGTGTGGTTGTTTATAACTGTTTTATCTATTATTATTTGTGAATTGATTATAAATGATTCTATTTATTAATCCAAATATTTTCAAAAAAAAAGTACCTCGCTAACTAACTACGCTTCTAACAACAAATCAGGCTCATATAATAAATAATAGATAATAATTAGGATGACAAATTGGTAGCACTTAGTTTCTGGTATGTCCTAGGCATACTGAAAATTGGGTCGTTACAGTGAACATTAAGTTTGGGCCTTAGAAGCTGGTGCTAGCTTTGGCCTCCAATGCAGCGTTCACTAAGTGAATGTTTTCGGCCTCCAAAACAGCACGACCATGCCTTTTTCAAAGGACCATAACTTGGGCTACAGATGTCCAATTGATGCGCTTCTAGTTGCGTTGGAAAGCTGACATTCAGAGCTTTCCAAAAATATATAATAATCTATATTTGGCATGAAATTGAAGCATAAGTGATAGTCATCTTTAAGGCCAGAGAACCACACTCAGCAACACTTTTGGAGTAACGTTCACTTCCAAAGTGAACACTACGTTCACCTGGTGAACTTTATCGTGATTTTCAAGGTTGGGAGCAAGGGACTTGTGCTGTCCATACACTAGCCAATGTTCAATAAGGGAACGTAGTATTCATTTAGTGAACGCCAGTGTAGAAAACTTGCGCACCAAAGGAAGAGTGAATGCAACGTTCACTTAGTGAACGGAGCGCTCCACTGGAAAGGGCACCAAGCAACCCTGACCCACTCTCAATGAAGGCCAAACCAAAAGAGTCCACTCTAAGTGCAAATCTGGCTCAATTAATTCCAATTCATGCCCATTGACACACCAAAGCAAGCAAAACCCAAGGACATCACTCAAAGGCACAAGAAAAAGCTAGATTACGAATTTGATTTAAATTATAATTTATTTTCAATTTCAATTTTATTTTCATTTTGTAAAGCCTATATAAATGCATCAATTTCATTTCATTAGGGAGGCAGGCTCTACTAGAGAGCAATAGGAGTAGAATAGAAAGCTCTCTTTGATACACTTTTAATTTTCTGCAATTTTTACATTTTAATGTTGCAATTCAATTTAGCTTATGCAAATTTCAGTTTCTGATAATCTTCTTCTGCAATTTTTTTTCTGCAATTTTACATGAGTTTGTTGTGAGCTTGATTTACAATTCTAAGCAAATTAAATTCCCTGCACCTCAATTCCCTTTTCCGTTAATATGAATTTACTTTTCCTATAATTTAATTCTTCTGTAATTGTTCTAAGCTTTGATCTACTTGATAAACCCCATTTGCAGGGTTTATCTTGTGCTTAATTTAGGAGATTTTATAACCTTTTACCCATATTTATTCAATGAAATAGTATGGTTTCATGATTACCTCCTAAGTTGTGCTTAAGTGTGAAAACATGCTTTTTAGGTCTTTAATTAGCTAAATTTAATTCACCTTTGATTCCACTAGATGCCTTGATTTGTTTGTTGAGTGATTCTAGGTTGAAAAGGCTAGGAATAAATCAAAGGAGTGAAGAGGAAAGCATGCAAAATGGAGAACTCATGAGGAAATGAAGGAATCGCAAAAGCTGTCAAGCCGACCTCTTCGCACTTAATCGACCGTAACTTGAGCTACAGAGGTCTAAATGATGCGGTTCTAGTTGTGTTAGAAAGCTAACATCATGGGCTTTGAAATGATATAATATTTGCCATAGTTGCATTGCAGATAGGTGTACGCATGCGCAGAGTACGCGTCATTGCCGATCGGTGCACACAATTCACTTAATGCAACTCGTGGCCAGCGATTTTAGAAGCCTTGTGGGACCAATCCAACTCATTTCTGATGCTATTTAAGCCAAGGATTGAAGGTGAATTAACATACTTTGATCAATAGTCATAGTTTAAGATTTATAATTAGTTTTAGAGAGATAAGCTCTCACTTCTCTCTAGGATTAGGATTAGGTTTTAGATCTAGATTATAATTCCTTAGATCTAGGTTTAATTCACGCTTTGATTTACTTTTCCTTTACAACTTCTTGTTCCTCTACTGTTCCTCTCTCTAATTTTGTATTTCATTCTTGTAATTGCTTACTTTGTTGTTGATGCACTCTTTCTTCTTCTATTTTCCTTCAATGCAATTTGAGGTAATTCATTTAGATCTTGTTTTCTTTAATTGTTGTTGTTGATTTCTTACATTCAATTGTTGTTAGATTTTATTCTTGTTGATTGATTACTATTCTTTATTCTTTTGCTTTCTAAGTGTTTGATGAAATGCTTGGTTGGATTTTAGAGTAGATTTTAGTGCTCTTGGCTTGGGAAGGTAACTTAGGAACTCTTGAGTTACTAATGTCCAAGTGATTGACGATTGGGAGCCGTTAACTCTAGATCTCACTAATTGATTGGGTGGAGAACTAGGACTTATGGACTTGGATTGACATAGCTCATTTGACTTTACTTTATTAGTTAGAGGATGACTTAATGGGGTTGATCCTTGCCAATTCTCATGTTGTGGTTAGTGACTAGGATAGAGATCCTTGACCACCAACCCTTGCCAAGGCCTTTTTAGTTGTTAGTTTATTTTCATTGCCATTTACATTTCTTGTCTAGAATCTCAAAAAACCCCAAAACATACTCATAACCAATAACAAGACACTTTGTTGCAATTCCTAGGGAGAACGACCCGAGGTTCAATACTTTGGTTTATAAATTTACGGGTTTGTTACTTGTGATAAACAAATTTTTGTATGAAAGGATTAGTGTTGGTTTAGAAACTATACTTGCAACGAGCATTCAATTGTGAATTCTAAACCATCAAAAGTTCTTTCATCACTACTGCTTCATTTAATTTCCAGCACCCAGCCCCCTTTACATTTCATGTAATTTACCTTTCTTGTCATTTAAGATTCTGTCAATTTACATTCCTTGCTCTTTACGTTTCAGTTCATTTACTTTCTGCAAATTTAAATTCCCTATAATTTATATTCTGCTATCAAATTTTCACTCCATTCAATATTGTTAGCTTGACTAAACTAATCACCTCACTAAAGTTGCTTGATCCATCAATCCCTGTGGGATCGACTTCACTCTGGCTATGAGTTTGGTCCTAATTGTGTTGTAGAAAATGTGAACTTCAATGATGACACTCATTATGGATGGAACAAACAAAGATGGGAGGAGCCTCAAGGAATTGATCACTCCTATTGGCAACAACCTCCGGACACTTATAGGTATAATTCACATCCTAGTGCATGTCAATTCAATGGCTATGGTGAACTCTTTTATGACAATCAATTACCACCATCATATGCCTATGACTCTCATTCTCAACATGAACCTCAACCATACTCAAGCCTTTCCATACCAAGCATCTTCCTATGACCCATATCCAACATATGACCAATCACCCATACCATATTCTTATGACCATTATGAGTAAGAACCTTTAGAACTACTACAACCCTATCAAGATTACTACCAAGAACCACCTCAATGCACACCATCTCCATACCCTTACCAATAAGAACCACCTTCCTACTATGAACCCTCTCTCTAAAATAATGAACCCTCTTATCCACCCCAAGCCCCAATAAATGATTCTCTCACCTTGTTACTTCAAGGACAAGCGGATATGCAAAGGAACACCCTAGAGTTTGTGACTAACTTGACCAAGGTAGTGCATACTTTAGCCTACCAATGCTTGAACACTCAAGGTGCTTCTATAGCCACATGTGAAGAATCAATTAAAGAGCATAGCATGAAGGAGAGATTGAAAATTCCAGCGGAAAATGAGGAATGCCACTTTGTGTTAGAACAATTGGAGGAGTCTATGATCATTGAAGAAAAGGAAAAAGTGGTTGAAGATTTAGAAGATGTTGAAAGTCCATGGGAATGTAGCATCATGAAGCACTCTTCCAAGAAACTTGATATTGATGTTAAGGAGGGTGCGCAACTGACGTTAGGATTTTTGCCAGTAAAGAAGTTCATAAAAATAGTCGCGTTGTAGATATAGTCTCTAAACTGACAGAAATCCCTTCGTACAAACGTTTTGGGTGTCACAAGTAACAAACCCCTTTAAAAATTGTTAACCGACTATTCAAACCTCGGGTTGTCTTCTCAAGGAACTGCAAGGAAGTATGTTCTTATTATTGGCTATAAAGGTTGTAATCGGGGTTTAGAAGGTGAGAAGCAAGTGATTTAAATGACCAGTAAAGTCGATGGCAATTAAAATAAATAAATACTGTAAAGAAAACTTCTGGCAAGGTAAGAGAAATTGGAAGTACAACTTAGTTATCTTTCTCAACAATAATGAAAGTTGAATCTAAATTCCACTTAGTTAACCTTTACTAAAGCAAAGGAAAGTCAAGAGACTAATTAGTTTGACCTTCGAATCCTATTTAATTCCTAAGAAAAAGTTGGAATTATTGAAGTTCAGTTCAATTAGCAAGATAGCGATTATCAGTTATGTTGAGTTTGATGATGTTGAGTTACTGATTTCTTAACCAAGACCAAAAGGGGAAAAAGTAAAATTGCTGGAATAAAAATGTCCTTAGATGAAAAGCAATGGTAACACAAATTAAAGAGAAAATAATCAATAATTGAAATACCTCAAATATCATTAATTCAAATAACAATCTGTAACATAGAATAATTCATAACTTAAATTATAAAAGTAAATAATCAACTCAAGTGCTAGAATAAATAAATAAAAGTGAAAAGGGAAGCTTAAAACAAGAAACATAAAACCTGGATCGAGAGTCACTCTTACAAACTAAGAGAAGTCCTAAATCCTAAGAGAGAGAGGAGAGAACCTCTCTCAAACTAAATCTAAATCATGGGAAGTAGTAAAAATACAAGCTCTCTTTGAATGGATGCATTCCTACACTTTATAGCCTCTAATCTGTGTGTTCTGTACTTGGATCTGGGCCAAAAGGGCTTCAGAAATCGCTGGGGGCGTATTCTGTAAATTCTAATACGTGGCCTCTGTCACGCGTCCGCGTGGGTCACGCGGTCGCGTCATCTGGAGTTTTCCTTGTGGCGCAGTCTCGTCGGTCACGCATCCGCATCGAATGCGCTATGCTCAAGTCGCACGGCCGCGTCAGTCATGCGGCCGCGTCGCTGCTTCTTCGCGCCTGACACGCGATCGCGTCGTCAATGCGATCGCGTGGATGCCAGTTTCTTCAAAACTCCGTTTCGTACTTTCCTTCCATTTTTGTACGTTTTCTTTTCCATCCTTTAAGTTATTCTGCCTTAGAAAATCTGAAACTACTCAACACACTAATCACGGCATCGAATAGAAGTAAAGGTAATTAAAATAGTTAATTTTAAAGCTTAGGAAACATGTTTTTCACATACATCACATAATAAGGAAGGGAAAGTAAAACCATGCAACTAATATGAATAAGTGGGTGAAGGCTTGAATAAATCACTCAAACTAAGCACAAAATAACTCATGAAATATGGGTTTATCAACCTCCCCACACTTAAACAATAGTATGTCCTCATGCTAAATCCAAGGTAAAGAATAAGGTAAGGTTAAAGTGGTGGAATGTTATGCAATGCAACCTATTCTAAATGCATCTACCTAAATGAGTCATGCAATTCCAATTTATCCACTCATATATAAAGCTTACATATAGTCAAATTAATTCACATTCTCAAGGAGTCATATATATATATATATAGCCAACCCTTAAATAATAAAGCATTTTAGCAAATGAGATGGGAAATAAAAATATTGTACAAACTTGCAAAACAATTAGTAAATTAAGTACAGATATATGTTGATGAGTTATTGAACCCTTACTGGATTTTGTGTTTACCCTTTAGTCACTCAGTGTTTATTGGGTTTATTCACTCTACTTTTCTTTTTATTCTTACTTTCTATAACTTTGTTCTTCATCTAATCAATCAACAATTATAGAGTACAGTCATACCAAAAGTCATGAGGTCTTTAATTAAGGTTGTAATGGGGCCAAGGTAAAGGTAAGGATATATGTATAAGGCTAAGTGAGCTAATAAGTGAATCCCTAATTAGACTAAGATCTCACCTAACATACATATTTAGTAGAACAAACTTCTTTACCAATTTTCCCATATTATCCCACTTGTTGTTACATGCTCATGTTTCAATTTTATTTTTATCCCATGTGCATTGCTTTTATTTTGCATTGGGAATTCTTTTGTATCCCCTTTTATTAGATGCTGAAAAATAACCTTTTTTTTTGCACATGGTAATTGAATCACTTTGATTTCTCATGAGCATGCTTCCCAAATTTTCTGAGTTATTTTATTTCTTTCAACTTTTCTACCTTTTGTTTCTATCATCCATGTTCCCAATAGGTTTCCCATATTTTAATCTATTCATAATTTTCTATCTTAAGCTAACCAAGGATTCAACTTGGGATTTTATTTTGTTCTTCTGCTTAAGGATAGTAGTATGGCTAAATAGAATAAAAGGGATTTTAAAGGCTCAAGGGGGCTAACAAGGGTGATGTGAAAGGTAGGTTATTTTGGGGTAAGTGAGCTAAAATCAAATGATGGCCTCAATCATTCTTTTGGTATGTATCTATATTCTATATTCTATATTCTATAATTGGACATATAGATTAAAGCAAAGTAAAGAACATCAGAATAAAAAGAAGTGAAACACACAGGAATGAAATTATGGTTTGAATGCAACCATACAACTAAGCTCAAGACTCACAGGCTGTGTGTTCTCTAACTCAAGCATCATATATCATTCATATATGTTATGCAGGTTTAGTTAAAAATTCCCATTATTCTCATAAAAAAATTATTTAGGGTAGCCTTTAAAGTTTTAATGTTCCTCCTTGATGAAATGTTGTCAACTTAACTATATGATGTAATGCTATATATACAAGGTTTATGGATTTAAATCTGTTATGTTCAATTTCCTAGGTTACTTCCTTTTTCAATTTATCTATGTTATCTTATGCTAAAAAGGGTAAACTATACTAATTAATCCACTAATAAGTCAGAATTGCAGACTAAACTAAATAACTAAAAATATGAACTAAAAATGCAAAATGCGGAAATAGAGTAAAAATACATAAAAGTAGCAATGTATAAGTACTCAGAAAATAACAGTAAAAATAAAAATACAGAAAAAATATCCAAAATAAAAGAAAAAAGAGATGTAGTGGTTCACCAAAATAAAACGCCAGAGATGGCGACCTCCCCACACTTAAAACGAAGCATCGTCCCTGATGCTCAGTCAAGCCGGGTGTAAAGGGGTGTCATCACTGGTATGGATGGTAGCTGGAGGCTCTGTGGTGGTGGTGGGCTGAGGGTCTGGCTGCTGTAGAGGCGGTGATGACTGGATCGGGATCTCCGGATCTGCAGCCTCGATCTGATGCATAACCTCCTGATGTGGTGTAGCCTGCTCTGTGCTTGCCTATGGATGGGTCTCCTCCTGGGGCTCATCCTCCTCCTCCTCTTATGGCTCTGATGGTGTGTCGGGCTCGGAGGGGATGTCGCCACTCTGTCGGATCATCAGCTTCAGATGTGAATAGCGTCGCTGGCTGCGACGCTCCAATCTCTCATACCGGCGCCGGTTACGGCGCTCCATCTGATCAAGCTGTCGGAATAGGCGGTGCGTGAGGCGATATACGGGCTCAGAGGCAGGTGGAGGTGCAGCGGTGGCAGCAGGGGTAGTAGGGGCAGCCGTGGATGAAGAGGGTCCAGCAGACGGTGGGGCTGTCTCATCAGTAGCAGGGAAGGGTGGTGGTCTGGAGCCCAAGGCTAGGAAGTTCCTGCTGTGAGGAATGATCTTCCTGCAGTCCGCCGCTGGTGGTCTCTCATCGGCATCCTCCCATGGCACGTCAGCTCGACGACCTAGCTGTGTAACCAGATACAGAAAAGGGAGGGTGCCTCGGACGTGGACCCTGGCCATATAATGCCGGATAAAGCATGGCAGATAAAGGTCCTTACCCTCCAGCACACACCATAGGAGGGTGATCATAGCAGCCGGGATCTCCGTCTCATGAGTACTCGGCATCACATAGTTGCTCAAGATCTGGTGCCATAACCGAGCCTCATCATTTAAGTACGCCCTCTTGATCCCTCTAGGCATGGTGGTGTCTTGACCTATCTCCCAAGGAATAGTCGGGTCGAGAGCTATCCGTGCCTTCACAGCATCGCAATCAAACTGCATCAGGCGCATGTCCTCCTCAGCCTTTTGATAACCATCAGGCTGATCGGACTTGGCTGGGAGCCGGAGAATGTCCTCTATGGCCTCCTCAGTGACCAGAATTTGCTTTCCTCTCAGGTTCACTGCATCGAGGGTGGTGATGTAGTAGTTGCAGTAGAATTCCCTGACCCAAGATGCATTGACCTCTGTCAGTGCTCTCTCCAGAAAGAACCAACCTCTTTGCTTGATTTGCTCAGTGGTGTACTGCTGGAGTGCTTCTGGAATCCTCAGAGTTCTCTCCAGGTATAGATTCCTGGAGTTTGCAAATGCCGGATACTTCAGCTCACAGTATCGGTTTGAAATTTTATAGGATCATTTGCAGGGAGCAGCTGGTCAGCTTTTTCCTGCTGTGTAAAGTTCTTCTCCCACCATGAGGAATCATGCGTTAGGTCAATGATGGACTGGGAGGAATCTCCTCTCTTGCACTTGCCAGTAGCCTTGCCTTTTCCTTTCCTTTGTGAGGCAGTCATCCTGAAAAATGGGAAACCAGGATATGGATAAAAATAGGGAAGCAAATAGCCAATTAAACAAAGAAAACTCAAAGCGGCAAAGGAGAATGGGAAGTAGGTAAATGAGTTAAGTAATGGCGTATTAAGGATTGTATAGTAGTTTAAAAGTTGAAAGGAAGAATTTACAATCCAAAATGTATCAGAATTCAAGTTAAATAGAAAAATTGTCATTATGCCATGGTTAGAAAGTTAGAGGAAAGTGAAAAATCAGAAAAGAGATTTTAAGAGGTTAGTATGGTTAGAATTTGAAAAAGAAGTTAGTAATTTATAATTAGTGAGTCAGTAAAATACGGGTTAAAGTAAGTGGCATAAAGAAAATAGTCCATGTAACAAGGATTCACAATTATGACTAGAAATAACTCATAACCGAACAAGGAAAACAGGGTGATGTTGATTCTAATAGATATAAAGAAAGCAAGAACTGGAATCAGAATATCACAAATGCAGTTTATAAACCAGGAAATCAAAGGGGATAAGAAAGTCTGCCGTAGCATTCATGAAACGGTTTGGTTAAGGCAGAGGACAACAGAGTTCAGATTGCCAAACCAAAACATGAATGAAAACAATTCAAAAAAAATTTGGGCAGCATTCCGGCTAAAACTGGATTGTCCCGGAAAATAAACAGCAAACAAGGCAGTTTATACGAATTAAAAAGTCAAGCTGCAGGTACATATATATAATATAAACATGAAAATTCAATGTAAAGAGCAGCAATATACAAGAAATACAGCATATGAACTAGATTACAGTAACAGCAGATTTGCAAATATGATAAAATAGAAGCAAGAACAGTGCAAATAAACAGACCTAGAGCCACTAACCACAGCCTAATCTACCTAACAACCTAAAATCCACTACAACATGCAAGACTATCTATCTTAATTATGAACAGAAACGGAAAAAAAATAAGAAGAACTACGAACAGATAAAAGGGATTGCGTGCTGTGGAACCTGGAAAGCGTAAGAAGTAGAGTAGGCAGGAAGGTGGTTGGGTGGTGGTGATGGTGGCATCCGGTGGTTGGCACAGTGGCCGGCGGTGACGTCCGGCGCGGTGGCTGGCACGGCGGTGGTGGGTGGTGGTTCGCGGAGGGCAGTGGCAGGAAGGGGGGAGGAGAGGAAGAAAGAAGAAGGAAGAAGGGGAGGGAGGAAGGGGGGTAGGTGGTGGCGGCGTCTGGACGGCGGCGTCGTCTGGGTGGTGGCGCGGTGGTGGCTGGGTGGTGGTGGTTGAGGGTTGGGGAAGAAGAGAGGGAGAAGAGGAATTGGGGGGGCTGCACGAATGTAGGGTTTCACGTGACAGGGGGTGTTATATTTTTGAATCCACGCGGCCGCGTGGGGCACGCGGTCGCGTGGTTGGAGTGAAAATGGGAGTGACGCGATCGCGTGGGTCACGTGATCGCATGAAAGGGGTGGAAGAGGGGATGACGTGATCGCGTGGGTTGCGCGATCGCGTCGCTGGAAATTGTGCTAAATGCACGACTCCAGCACCGTTTCAGCGCAACTCTCTGTCTCCTTCTGGGGTGATGTGCAATCCATGCGACGCGATCACGTCGCTCACGCGGTCGCGTGGGATTGGTATTGTGGAAGTGACGCGATCGCATGAGGCATGCGATCGCGTGGGCCAATTTGTGCAAAACGCACAAGGGCCGCACGATTCCAGCCTAACTTTCTAGACGTTGGATTTTGACGCCGATCTCCAGGGCACGCGGCCGCGTGGATGACGCGGTTGTGTGGATAGTGTTTCCACAATATGATGCGATCGCATGGGCATGCGGTCGCGTCGTGCATCTCCTTTTTTTTATATGTATGATAAATGCAAAATGCAATGATTAACATGAATGCTATGCATGATTCCAGGTTCAATGAAGTAAAATGAAAAGGAAATAAAAAATGAAAGCAATTAACAAGAAATAAATTGAAAAAGAAGCGACCATACCATGGTGGATTGTCTCCCACCTAGCACTTTTAGTTAAAGTCCTTAAGTTGGACATTGGAGGAGCTTCCTGCTATGGCGACTTATGTTTAAGTTCGCCCAAAAATCTCCACCAATGCTTGGAATGCCAATAGCCTCCGGGGTCCCAAACTAGGCATGTAAAGCTTCTGATCAGCTTCAAGCAGATTTTCAGGCTCTCGGGATGACGAATGTCAGAGCAGAATCCATGATCCCAAGCTTTGTTTTTAAATCCGCCTCCGTCTTGATCTACATGTTTCCATCCGGGCGGTTTAAAAAGTAGAATCTCACCATGGTGACCAAATGTTCTCCGTGATCCATGCAATTGAGCATGATACCAATCCGTGTACTTCGAGGTGAAGCGTGGAACCTTATTGAACCTTGTGCACCAACTCTGAGTACGAGCCATTTCCCTCTTACTCTTAAAGCCGCAAAGAACTCTAAGCTGGCCATCTGTTTCAAGCAAATCATATTCAAGTGAATAAGTAAAGTTATAGGTTAAGGATTGCACCCACTTGAAGCTTGTATTAGGTGGTAATGGCCTTGGGATAGGTGTTTCCGGTGGTTCTTTAAGTTCTACTCCCTTCTGCTCTTCTGTGAATTCCTCCACTTCCTTGCAAGGCTCTACAATTGTATCTGTGTCCTGGTCAAAGTCTTCTATGTCTTCCTCATCACTTGAGTCATAGATTGGAGGTTGAGAGAAATCTACCTCCGCATCATCTTCATATTCACTTGGGGAAGATTCTTCGACCTCAGAAAATTCACTTGCGGATGCCAGTTCATTACTAAGAGAATTTGACTTGTGACTATCATCATCAAGGGAATTTGTGTCCTGGGTTATTCCGCCTGATTCTCCATAAACAGCTTGCCTTGGGGGTTGTGTACTATCCTCCTTAGCATTAACTGTGACGTCCTTGACGGAGATCTCCTCAGTTCTGGATTCCCATGGAGGTTTAGCATCTCCTAGATCTTCAACAAACTCTTCTTCTTGAACAATGACAGCTTCTTCTACTTGTTCTAGTACGAATTCATTCTCTGTCTTGTTCACTGGAGGTTCAGGTATCTCCTTCATGCTACGCTCTTCGTTAGACTGTTCACATGGGGCTGTGGCTGATCCTTGTGTATTTGAGCGCCTAGAAACCCATTGAATTATTGTTTGCTCCAGTTGTCGAATGGTTGTTTGAAGTTTATTTACTGTTTCCTTTAGGCAAACCTCTGCTTCTCGGGTTGCCGGACTTGGACATGATACATAGGAAAGTGGCGGTGATTGGGAGTGATTGGATTGGTACTGGGGTAAGGAAGGATCATATGGTGGCGAATGGTGAAGAGGAGCTTGTGAGTGTGGTGGTTCGAGGTTATGTTGAAAGGATGGTTTATATGCACGAGGTGGGGCTTGTTGGTAGTTACAAGGTTGTCCACAATATCTTTCACCTGGGTATGCACAGTAGAATGGTCTTTGTCCAGGATATCTCGGAGGGTGTTGCTGCCTAAAGGGTTGATTAGATCCTCTTGGCTCCATCCATCCTTGATTGGTTTGACCTTGATGCATATTCCTGCTGTAACTTCTATTTCCTTCAACAAAGTTAGAACCAAACTCAAAGCGAGAGGGGTGAGAGTTCATGGTAGCAAATAAAGATAAAAAGGAAAAACAAAAATAAATAAACAAGCAAAAGAAAAATATTTACAATAACCAATAATAAGGCACACATTAGCAGTTCCCCGGCAACGGCGCCATTTTGACGTTAGGATTTTTGCCAATAAAGAAGTTCATAAAAACAGTCGTGTTGTAGATATAGTCTCTAAACCAACAGAAATCCCTTCGTACAAACGTTTTGGGTGTCACAAGTAACAAACCCCTTTAAAAATTGTTAACCGAGTATTCAAATCTCGGGTCGTCTTCTCAAGGAACTACAAGGAAGTATGTTCTTATTATTGGCTATAAAGGTTGTAATCGGGGTTTAGAAGGTGAGAAGCAAGTGATTTAAAGGACCAGTAAAGTAGATGGCAATTAAAATAAATAAATACTATAAAGAAAACTTCTGGCAAGGTAAGAGAAATTGGAAGTCCAACTTAGTTATCTTTCTCAACAATAATGAAAGTTGAATCTAAATTCCACTTAGTTAACCTTTACTAAAGCAAAGGAAAGTCAAGGGACTAATTAGTTTGACCTTCGAATCCTATTTAATTCCTAAGAAAAAGTTGGGATTATTGAAGTTCAATTCAATTAGCAAGATAGCGATTATCAGTTATGTTGAGTTTGATGATGTTGAGTTACTGATTTCTTAACCAAGACCAAAAGGGGAAAAAGTAAAATTGCTGAATAAAAATGTCCTTAGATGAAAAGCAATGGTAACACAAATTAAAGAGAAAATAATCAATAACTGAAATACCTCAAATATCATTAATTCAAATAACAATCTGTAACATAGAATAATTCATAAATTAAATTATAAAAGTAAATAATCAACTCAAGTGCTCGAATAAATAAATAAAAGTGAAAAGGGAAGCTTAAAACAAGAAACATAAAACCTGGATCGAGAGTCACTCTTACAAACTGAGAGAAGTCCTAATCCTAAGAGAGAGAGGAGAGAACATCTCTCAAACTAAATCTAAATCATGGGAAGTACTAAAAATGCGAGCTCTCTTTGAATGGATGTATTCCTACACTTTATAGCCTCTAATCTGTGTGTTCTGTACTTGGATCTGGGCCAAAAGGGCTTCAGAAATCGCTAGGGCCGTATTCTGTAAATTCTGATACGTAGCCTCTGTCACGCGTCCGCGTGGGTCACGCGGTCACGTCATCTGGAGTTTTCCTTGTGGCGCGGTCGCGTCGGTCACGCGTCCGCATCGAATGCGCTATGCTCAAGTCGCGCGGCCGCGTCAGTCATGCGGCCGCGTCGCTGCTTCTTCGCACCTGGCACGCGATCGCATCGTCCATGCGATCGCGTGGATGCCAGTTTCTTCAAAACTCCGTTTTGCACTTTCCTTCCATTTTTGTACGTTTCCTTTTCCATCCTTTAAGTCATTCTGCCTTAGAAAATCTGAAACTACTCAACACACTAATAACGGCATCGAATGGAAGTAAAGGTAATTAAAATAGTTAATTTTAAAGCTTAGGAAACATGTTTTTCACATACATCACATAATAAGGAAGGAAAAGTAAAGCCATGCAATTAATATGAATAAGTGGGTGAAGGCTTGAATAAATCACTCAAACTAAGCACAAAATAACTCATGAAATATGGGTTTATCACCAACCCCCAAGGCATATCATAGTTGAAGACTTGAAAGAGCCTCGTCAAGAGATGGATTCATTCATCAATGAATTCCTATCCAAAATTGAATCACCTCCCATTGGGCAAGAAATCGAAGTTCTTGAAGACAACGCCAAGCCAAGTAATAAAAGGGAAAATGTTGAAATTGAAGAAGCTTACGAAGAGGTGAAAACAACTAAAGAAGAGCCTAAAGAAGTAGACCTCGCATTGTCTAAGTGTGGGGAAGTCTCCCTCCCCGAGTCACCATCCTACACAACATTCAAATGGGTAAAATTCTTATCCCTAAGCTTTAATTTCTCACTTGAATATGGTTTGATTGAAAATGATAGTCAACTTAGAGCTCTTTGTGCAGTTAAGAGTAGGAAAGAGTTGTGTAGTGGTTGGAAACATCATTCTAAGCTCATGACGGTTGCAAGCTCAAAATTCAAGTGCAATGGTTGGTGTGGAACCAAATTGCATGGGTCTAAGAAGTTGTTTGGAAGCTTCTTTGAGAATTCCAAGGACATGCCACTAGGATGGAATAATGATGACCAATTTAAGGACGGGTGTCACAACAAAGTGTGGGACCCCGGATCTCACAAGAAAAATCAATTTTGGGAGCTCATGGTTTGTGAAGAACTCCATCAAGGCTTGAAGATATTAAAATTGAAGAATGGAGCTTATTGGAGACTCAAGCATTGGTGGATGTTCAAAGATAGCTTCAAGCACAAGCCACCTTGAGAGGAGCTCCCCATAAGTCCAACTTAAGGACAATAAACAAAAGTTCTAGGTGGGAGACACCCCACCATGGTAAACTCTTTCCACTCTCTTGTAGACTTGATTAATAAGTGATTTGAGTTACCATTGTAGGTAGTTTTCTTTCCATGTACTTGTTTCAATAAATTGGTTGTTAGTTACTTGTGATGCAAGTTTCCTTGTTTATTTTTGAAAACTCTTCAACAACCAAAAAGAATTTTATAATTTTGCATTTGTAGTTGATTTTGGAGTTGTAGGTAGTGTTAGGGAGATTTTAGGTTATTTTTAGTATTTCTAAAAAAAAACGGGGTTAGGGGCGCGTACGCAGACTGTGCGTGCGTGCGCCCATACGCGGATACAGGCCCATACATTTTCTAGAGAGTTGGGCCACTTTCGCGCCAACACTGGGCCAATCGCATAACCCCATGCACGCGTACGCGCACTACGCGCTTACGCGTCGATATACACATTTTTGCAATGCGTGCCTCCGCGCACCTGCCGCGTGTGCGCCAATCCGCTGAAGCAGTTTCCAGGCCAACGACCCAAGAGTTGTGCCAGCTCTGGGCTAGCCCTAAGCCTTTGGCCCAACTCACACCATGCGGACGCACACTGTACGCGTCCGCGCCCACACCTCCACAACTCATCTACGCGTAGGCGCACCTGGCGCGTACGCGCCCTTCGGCCAAAATGCACATCGGCACGTAAGCGTGCATGACGCGTCCGTGCAGGTAAAAAAAAAAGAGTTTTTTTCCTCATCTTCCATTTTTTTTGTCCATTGCATTCGCATACTTTTATTCTTTACATTTTCATTTTGTTTTTATAGCTTGTTTTTACTTCATTTTTTTCGAGTTTCTTATTTTAATAATGGTGTTGAATTCTCTTACTCAATTGTTGAGCATTCTTGCATTGCTTTGGTGCTTCTTGACTTGTTTGATATTGATGGGTGATGAAACTTTTAAATCAATGCTTCAATCTTTTATGACACTTGTGTCTTTGTGCATTGATATGACCTCATATTGTCTTTCATGACCCACTATTTCTTGTTCGAACTTGATGCTTTTGAGTGCTCTTCATGCTTCGATTTTACTCTTGCATCAAGTATTAGTTGATATGCCCTTTTCCTATATTCCTTTCTCACTTACATGCGTAGCTAACATGTAGTGAGAACCCTACTTTTATTTGGCATTAGCCCCCGCCTATGTTCTATTTGCTTTAATATCTTTGCTATAGGCTTGATTTTCTTTATTTTTCTCTCCTTTTAGGTTGGCCACCAAGAAGGGAGAAAGGAAAAGTTTCCAAATGGGGTGCAAACAAGTCATCCACACAATCCTTTGAAGAAGCTCATCAATTGTAGCAACCCATCCACCTTGCTCTTCTTTGCATGCACCGAGGACGGTGCAATCTTCAAGTGTGGGGAGGTCGTCCAACCGATCTCCGTGGATAACAACTTCTTTTTTAACACCAATATTAGCTAGTTGTTGCATTGCATGATAGGTTGCATGTTAGTTAGAATTTGTACATATTTTACCACGTCCCTTTTATGTTAGGACTACTTGGTTAAGGTGATGATTTCTTTTCTAAGAAACTATTTTAGGGCACCAATTGATTTGAGTGAAAACTTTTCATAGGACTTGCTTGAATTATATACATATTGTGGATCATGTTTTTGAGCTAAGAACACAAGCAAGTGAGATTTGAGCCTTATGGTGTGGTTACATCTTATAACCACTTATTTTCCTTCTTGTGTGCATTATTCTCTTTCTATGATTGTAATCTTTAATTTGTTTGATTCTTTATGTCCATTATTTTGTGTATTCATGTATTTATATGATTGAGGCCATCATTTCAATTAGCTCACTTACCCAAAAAGCCTTACCTTTTACCTTCCATTGTTAGCCAACTTTGAGCCTACAATTAAATAACTTGTTCTTAATTTTAGCACATTACAAGCCCTAAAGCGAAAAATAATAAATGTCCTTATTTGGATCTTTGATTAGCTTAGGCTAGTGTGTGTATCATTCAAGTTGGGAACCTTGGGACATTGGTTGAATAAAAGGGTAGTTTTGTAAATTTTGTTGTAAATATTGGGAATTGGGTACATGCTCATGTGTTAATTAAATGTATAGACCTTATGCATTGATGTTCTTGTATATAGTTTGAAAGAAAGAAAGAAAAAAAATGAGAAAAACAAAAGAAAAAAGAAAAAGAAACAAAAAGAAGAGCATGGAAAAGAAAGGAAAAAAAATAGAAAAAAGAAAGAAACAAATAAAAAGAAAGAAATAAAAATGGGACAAAATGCCCCAAAACAAAGCTCAATAAGGGTCAATACATAAGTGTTGTGAAATGAAAAGGAAATGCATGAGTACGTGAAAAAGTGAGAAAAATGGGTAGTTAGGTTAGCTTTGAAATTGCATAGGATGTCATAGGTAGGGGTGTTCATGGTTCAGTTTTTTCATAAACTGAACTGAAACTACACTAAACCATTTTAAATAGTTTAGAAACTGAACCAAACTACTTTGTCAAATAAGAAACTGGTTTTAAACCAGTTTACGATACAGTGCACCAGTTTAAACCAGTTCATAAAATAAAACCAGTTTTAATTGAAAAAACCAGTTTAAACTGGTTTATAGGCTAAAACTAGTTTTAACTTTTAACATATATAAAATTAGTTTTTACATTTTCTCCCTCCCCCTCTCTCTCCTTCTATCCCTCTCCCCCCTCTCTCTCTCTCTCTCCCCCCTCTCTCTCTCCCTTCTCTCCCTCTCTCTCCTTCCCTTCTCCCCCTCTCTCTCTCTCTCTCTCTCTCTCTCTCTCTCTCTTCTTCTCTCCCTCTCTCCCCCTCCTTTATCTCTCCTTCACTCCCTCTCTCTATCTCTCTCCTCTCCCTCTCTCTCTTCTTCTCTCCCTCTATCTCCTTCCCCTCTCCCTCTCTTCTTCTCTCTCTCTCCCCTTCCCCTCTCTTTGTCTTTCTCTCTCTCTCTCTCTCTCTCTCTCTCTCTCTCTTTCTCTCCCTCTCTATCCCTTTCTCTCATTCTATCTCTCCCCTATCCCTCTTCCTCCTTCTCTCTCTCTCTCTCTCTCTCTCTCTCTTCCTTTCCTCTACCCCCTCTCTCTCTTTCTTTCCCCCCATCTCTCTCTTCTTTCTCTCCCTTTTTCTCTTTTCTTCCCCTCTTCCTCTCTTTCTCCTATTCTCTCCCTCTCTCTCCTTGCTCTCTCTCTCTCTCTCCTTCTCTCCCTTTCTCTCTCTCCTTCCCCTCTCACTCTTCCTCTTCTCTCTCTACCCCTCTTTCTCCCCTTCCCCTCTTTTTGTCTTCCTTTCTCTCTCCCTCTTTTCCTTTTCTCTCTCTCTCCCCGTCTCTCTTCTTATCTTCCTTTCTCTTCCTCTCCTCTCTCTCTCTCCCCTTCCCCTCTTTCTTCCTTTTTTCCCTTTATCCCTTTCTCTCACTCTCTTCCCTATCCCTCTATCTCTCATTCTTCGCTCTTTCATCCTCTTTTTTCTCTCATTTCTCTCTCTTGTTTTGGAGAAAAGAGAGGGAGAGAGAGAAGATGGATATAGAGTGAGAGAAGGTTGAGAGAGAAAGAAAAAAGAGAGAAAGGAAGAGAAGAAAGAGGAGAAAGAGAGAGGAAGAAGAAGAAAGAAAGAGTAGAGGAGAGAGAAAGAAGGAAAGGGGAAGAGAGAGAAATAGGAGAGAGAGAGAGAGAGAAAGAAGAAAAGAGAAAGGAGGGAGAGAGAGAGGAGGGAGATGAGAGAGAGAAACAAAAGGGGAGAGAGAGGGAAAAGAGGGAGAGAGAGAGAGAAAGGGAAAGGGAGGGAGAGAGAGAGAGAGATAGAGAGAGAAGGGGGAAGGAAAGGGGAGCGAGGGAGAGGGGAGAAAAAGGAAAGAGAGGGAGAGAGCGAGAGGAAATGGAGAGAGAGAGAGAGGAGGGGAAGAAAGAGGAGAAGGAGAGAGAGAGAGAGGAAGAAAGAGGGGGAGAGAGAGAGAGGAGGGAGAGGAGAGAGAGGAGGGAAATGAGAGAGAGAGAGAGAGAGAAAGAAAAGGGGAGAGTGAGAAAAAAGAGGGAGAGAGAAAGAAGAAGAGAGAAGGGATGAGAGAGAGAGGAAGGAAGGAGGAGAGAGAGAGAGAGAGAGAGAGAGAGAGAGAGAGAGACAGACGAAGAGAGATGGGAGGGGGAGAGAGGGGAGGGAGAGGAGAGAGAGAGAAAGAAAGGGGAAAAGAGAGAGGAGAGGGAGAAAGAGGAGGAGAGAGAGAGAGAGAGGAAGAGAGACAGAAAGGGAGAGGGAGGGGGAGAGCGAGAGAGAGAAAAATGAGAGAGAGAGAGAGAGAGAGAGAGAGAGATAAGGGGGAGAGAGAGAGGAGGGAAGGGAAGGGGAGAGAGAGAAAGATGGAGGGAGACAAAGAGGAGAGAGAGAGAGAGAGAGAGAGAGAAGAAAGGAGAAAGAGAGAGAGAAGGAAGAGAGGAGGGGAGAAAGAGGAGAGAGAGGAAGGGGAGAGAGAGAGTGAAGGGAGGGAGAGAGAAATAGTATGTAAAAACTAATTTTAGAGTTTAAATAAAACCAGTTTTAATTTGGTTTAAAACTAAACTGAACCATAAAAACTGGTTTTTAATAAACTGGTTTTCATAAAAACTATGGTTTCAGTTCAGTTTTTTATTTAAAAAAACTGGTTTAAGATTAGTTTTAGAGAGAGAAGCTCTCACATCTTTCTAGGATTAGGATTAGGTTTTAGATCTAGATTAGAATTCCTTAGATCTAGGTTTAATTCATGCTTTGATTTACTTTTCCTTTACAATTTTTTGTTCCTCTACTCTTCCACTCTCTAATTTTGTATTTCATTCTTGTAATTGCTTACTTTGTTGTTGATGCACTCTTTCTTCTTCTATTTTCCTTCAATGCAATTTAAGGTAATTCATTTAGATTTTATTTTTTTTAATTGTTGTTGTTGATTTCTTACATTCAATTGTTGTTAGATTTTATTCTTGTTGATTGATTACTATTCTTTATTCTTTTGCCTTCCAAGTGTTTGATGAAATGCTTGGTTGGATTTTAGAGTAGATTTTAGTGCTCTTGGCTTGCGAAGGTAACTTAGGAACTCTTGAGTTACTAATGTCCAAGTGATTGACGATTGGGAGCCGTTAACTCTAGATCTCACTAATTGATTTGGTGGAGAACTAGGACTTATGGACTTGGATTGACATAGCTCATTTGACTTTCCTTTATTAGTTAGAGGATGACCTAATGGGGTTGATCCTTGTCAATTCTCATATTGTGGTTAGTGGCTAGGATTGAGATCCTTGACCACCAACCCTTGCCAAGGCCTTTTTAGTTGTTAGTTTATTTTCATTGCCATTTACATTTCTTATCTAAAATCTCAAAAAACCCCAAAACATACTCATAACCAATAACAAGACACTTTGTTGCAATTCCTAGGGAGAATGACCCGAGGTTCAATACTTTGGTTTATAAATTTAGGGGGTTTGTTACTTGTGACAAACAAATTTTTGTATAAAAGGATTAGTGTTGGTTTAGAAACTATACTTGCAACGAGCATTCAATTATGAATTCTAAACCATCAAAAGTCCTTTCATCACTACTGCTTCATTTAATTTCCAGCACCCAGCCCCCTTTACATTTCATGCAATTTACCTTTCTTGTCATTTAAGATTCTGTCAATTTACATTCGTTGCTCTTTACATTTCCGCTCATTTACTTTCTGCAAATTTAAATTCCCTGTAATTTACATTCTGCTATCAAATTTTCACTCCATTCAATACTGTTAGCTTGACTAAACTAATCACCTCACTAAAATTTCTTGATCCATCAATCCCTGTGGGATCGACCTCACTCTTGTGAGTTATTACTACTTGATGCGACCCGGTACACTTGCCGGTGAGTTTGTGTGGAAATCTAATTTTAGTTAGGTGATGAATTTAGTTAAGCGAATATTTGATGATTTGAGTGAAACTTGATTAACAGAAGCTAAATTGCAAGTAAATAAAAGGGAGAGGGTAAATTTGCTGAATCTTAAAGTGCAGAAGGAGTAAATTGCAGAAACTTAAAGAACAAGAAAGTAAAAGAGCTGCAACTTAAATTGCAAGAAAAGTAAATGACTGAAACTTAAAGTGCAAAAAACTTAAATTGCTGAATTTAAATTGCCGGAAAATGCAAATTGCTTGAAGAATAAAAGGGATTTGGGTACTGGGATTCAAAATTGAACTAGAAAAGGTAAATTGAAGTAAATCAGAGAGCTACGAGATGAATAAATTCAGCTCAGTAGCCAAACAGAAATGGAAAATTGCTTGAAGAAACAAACAGCAAGAAAACTTAAATCAATTATGAAATCCTAAAGAGAAATTAACAATTGAAGAAGAGTAATGAGAACAGAAAGCAGATCTAGATCTCAAATACCCCCTTAACGACACAGAAAAGAAATTGCAGAACAAATGAAAATGAAAACAGAGAAGAAGATTGAAATCGAATTCTCCAATTCTCAGAACTATAAGACTGAAAAGCAAACGATGATTCTCAGATGATGAATCTCAGTAGTGTTCTTCAATCTTAATTCAAAACCCAAAACAGAAAGTAGAAGAAAGTAGAAGTGCAGAAGAAAGAACAAAACAGAAAAAAAAACTAGATCTAATTCCCGAATTCCCCAAATTCCAAATGAAAATTAAAAGTGAAAAACTAAAAATGAGCTAAAGGTTTCCAAGAGTAAGCTCCCCTTTTCAACTCAAATTTACTCCTATTTATACACTTTCTATTTTTGTCTTCAAAACTTGGAGTGGGCCTTTTTGATTTGTGAAGGAATAGATCCAAGAAGGCACTTGATTGAAATTGGGTTGGAGGCATGCTCCAGTGGAACGCTCCGTTGGGTAAGTGAACTTGGCGTTCACTCTTTGTGGCGTGCCAATTTGGTGCGCGCTTGGCCCGTTAGTTGAGTGCCCAAAAATGTTCACTAAAGTGAACGTGGCATTCACTTGTTTGAATGCTGCTCCTTGGCATGCGCCTTGGTGCGCGAGTTCCCTTCAGCGCTCACTCTTTGAACGCTCAGTTCATTATTTGAGTGCTACCTTTGCTCCCTTGGTGTTCCCTTTGGTTGAACGCTATTTTCACCTTTCTGAACGCTCCTTGTGAGCTTCCTCCCCCGAAGCTGAAATCCACAATAAATGTGAAAAGAGTAAACGCCACGTTCACTAAGGAAGTGAACGCTACTTCCAAAAGTGTGCTCTTGAACGTGGCGTTGCTTCTTTGAACGTAACGCTTTCCTGATTCTTCATTTCTCATTTCTTCACCTATAAGCAACCAAACAAGCAATCAAAGTCTCACCGAATTCACAAGGTCTTTGCATTGTTCATGAAATCAATTAATTCTAGCATAAAACCTATGATTTTGTGTGAAATAAATGATGTTTGATTGGTTCAAAATGATAATGAAAATCCACTCCAATCACTTACTTATTGTGCAAGAAAGTGCAAAAACTCTAATGGAACTAATGAAAAATGCTTGAAAAACTAGCATAAGATGACTTGTCATCACAACACCAAACTTAAACCTTGCTTGTCCCCAAGCAATCATTAAACATGAGAAGAAATGAAGTGAAACAGAGAAGCATATGTCCTTTTTTAGCAGGTAATTGAATTAAAACTATGGAATTTTATGCAAACTAATACATCTCACTTATTCTTTGCTGATAAATAAGAAATGTTTCTTTGAGGATTCACTAGAGTTGCTGTTATAATTTCTTGCTCTTTGATTGATCCCTTTTTTATTTTTCCTTCTTTCTTTTGCTTAGAAAGCTTATTTCTCAATGGTAGCTCAGTGTCAAGTGTTACAGCAGCCTTTTGGCTTAATTTTTTTTCAACACTTCTTCACTACAGACACTTGGCTCACCCTTCTTCTTAGGAACATTGATGTCCAACACCTCTTTGGGTTACTAAATGCTTTGTAACTAGGTTACTCTTGATAATGGACTTTCGGTTGGTAATCCCGTATTAGTTAATCCAAGTTATCAAGTTTTAAAAGACTCCTCAGAACCTAATTGTCTGAGCATATCCTAGTACAAGAAGCACCACAAGCATATGTCCTAAGGTCCAAGCTATTGGTGTCTAGCCTTATTATTTGTTTCTTTGCCAATTCTTGGATTTTCTTTTCTTCCTCACTTTTCTTCATTTTGCAGGGATGTTCATTAATAAAAGGTTTTATAATAGCAACTTAGTTCACACTATAAAGAACATTCTATTATGCAGCTCTTATTATTGAGCTTATCATCTAATCAAGCAATTATCACCACAGGTCTTGATTCTAATTCCTACTACATTGGACACTCACTTTCTATTTCAAACATTTTCTCTTATTGATGCACAAAAGGGAACAAGACATAATTCAGCAGATGAGTGATAACAAGCATAATGCAGATCCTAATAAAGATTCTAATAAAAAATGAAAGTGCAGAACATAAAATATTTGGAGGCATATCATGTTTCAGACATGCATCATCCTTATTTAATTTAAGCTACAAAAGGGACTCCACCACCTCTAGTTGTTGTGCTCTTTTCCCTTGCTAGATTCTCCCTTCTTCTTCCTCTTCTTGCTTGTTTCTTAGGGTTCCTTGGTGCACGAATTGTAAATCACACTTTTCACAACTTGTACCACTAACCAGCAAGTGTACTGGGTCGTCCAAGTAATACCTTACGTGAGTAAGGGTCGAATCCCACGGAGATTGTTGGCTTGAAGCAATCTATGGTTATCTTGTAATTCTTAGTCAGGATATCAATTATAATTATCAGTTTGGAGTGCGAAAAATAAAAGAGCATGAATTAAATACTTGTTATGCAGTAATGGAGAATATGTTGGAGTTTTGGAGATGCTTTGTCTTCTGAATCTCTGCTTTCCCCCTGTCTTCTTCTTCACGCACGCAAGGTTCCTCCTATGGCAAGCTGTGTGTTGGTAGATCACCATTGTCAATGGCTACCATCCGTCTTCTCAGTGAAAATGGTCCAGGTGCACTGTTACCGCACGGCTAATCATCTGTCGGTTCTCACTCATGCTGGAATAGGATCCATTGATCCTTTTGCGTCTGTCACTACGCCCAACCCTTGTGAGTTTGAAGCTCATCACAGTCATTCAATCCCTAAATCCTACTCGGAATACCACAGACAAGGTTTAGACATTCCGAATTCTCAAGAATGCTGCCAATGGATTCTGGCTTATACCACGAAGATTCTGATTAAGGAATCCAAGAGATATTCATTCAATCGAAGGTAGAACGGAGGTTGTCAGTCACGCATTCATAGGTTGAGAATGGTGATGAGTGTCACGGATCATCACATCCATCATATTGAAGTGCGAATGAACATCTTAGATAGAAACAAGCGCGTTTGAATAGAAAACAGAAATAATTGCATTAATTCATCGAGACACAGCAGAGCTCCTCACCCCCAACAATGGAGTTTAGAGACTCATGCCGTCAAAGAGAACAAAGTTCAGATCTAAAATGTCATGAGGTACAAAATAAATCTCTAAAAGTTGTTTAAATACCAAACTAGTAACCTAGGTTTACAGAAAATGAGTAAACTAAGATAGATAGTGCAGAAATCCACTTCTGGGGCCTATTTGGTGTGTGCTGGGGCTGAGACTTGAGCTTTACACGTGATTATGCTTTTTCCAGAGTTAAACGCCAGGTTGTAACCTGTTTCTGGCGTTTAACTCCGACTTGTAACCTGTTTCTGGCGTTTAACGCCAGAATGCAATATGGAACTGGCGTTGAACGCCAGTTTACGTCCTTTATCCTTGAGCAAAGTATAGACTATTATATATTTCTGGAAAGCCCTGAATGTCTACTTTCCAACGCAATTGAAAGCGTGCCATTTGGACTTCTGTAGCTCCAGAAAATCCATTTCAAGTGCAGGGAGGTCAGAATCCAACAACATCTGCAGTCCTTTTTTAGCCTGAATCAGATTTTTGCTCAGCTCCCTCAATTTCAGCCAGAAAATACCTGAAATCATAGAAAAATACACAAACTCATAGTAAATTCTATAAATATGAATTTTTCCTAGAAACTAATAAAAATATACCAAAAACTAACTAAAACATGCTAAAAACTACATGAAATTACCCCCAAAAAGCGTATAAAATATCCGCTCATCACAACACCAAACTTAAATTGTTGCTTGTTCCCAGGCAACTATACAAATAAAATAGGATAAAAAGAAATCGAGAAGCAATAATATCTCAAGAGTTTTAAGTGAAGCTCAGATTCTAATTAGATGAGCAGGACTAGTAGCTTTTTGTTTCCGAACAGTTTTGGCATCTCACTTTATCCTTTGAAATTCAGAATGATTGGCGTCCATAGGAACTCAGAATTCAGATAGTATTATTGATTCTCCTAGTTTAGTATGTTGATTCTTGAACACAGCTACTTTATGAGTCTTGGTCGTGGCCCTAAGCACTTTGTTTTCCAGTATTACCACCGGATACATAAATGCCACAGACACATAACTGGGTGAACCTTTTTAGATTGTGACTTAGCTTTGCTAAAGTCCCCAATTAGAGGTGTCCAGAGTTCTTAAGCACACTCTATTTTTGCTTTGGACCTCGACTTTAACCGCTCAGTCTCAAGTTTTCACTTGACACCTTCATGCCACAAGCACATGGTTAGGGACAACTTAGTTTAGCCACTTAGGCCAGGATTTTATTCCTTTTAGACCCTCCTATCCATTAATGCTCAATGCCTTGGATCCTTTTTACCCTTGCCTTTTGGTTTTAAGGGCTACTGGCTTTTTCTACTGCTCGTTCTTCTTCTTTTTTTTTTTGCTGCTTTTTCTTGCTTCAAGAATCAATTTCATGATTTCTCAGATCATCAATAACATTTCTCTTGTTCATCATTCTTTTAGGAGCCAACAATTTTAACATTCATAAAATTCAATATAAAAAATATGCACTGTTCAGGCATTCATTCAGAAGACAAAAAGCATTGCCACCACATATAGATAATTAGAATTTTCCTTATTAAGAACTCGGAAAAATATTGCCTCCTTATTCTAAAAAAATCTGCTATTTTATTCATGTTTGATGATGATGAGAAAAATAAATTATAACTTAATTGGAGATAAAATCAAAATAGAGATACTAATTACTACTACTCATATATAACTTCTAAGGTAAATTTCTAATAAGAACAATTATCACAGAGTTAAGGCTAAGATTAGAACTCAACAACCTTGAATTTGGGGGGTGGATGCCTCTTTAGTCTGTGGAATGCTTGGCCCTTCAAGAGATAGCTTCTGGCGCTTCAGTTCCTTCAGTTCACGCCCTTGCTCTTCTTGCTCTCTAAGCAGTTTGCAGAGCATGCTGTTTTGATTTTGCTGTTCTTCCTTTAGTTGATCCACAGCTTCTTGCAACTTCGTGACAGATGCTTCTAGGCGCTCCCAGTATTCAATTTGAGGGATTTCCGGGAGGAACTCCTATGCTCTCCTCTTGATGGGTTCGTCCTGCACTTGTTGTCCTTTCATAGACTTTTTGGTGATTGGTAGCTCAACTGGAATGTACTCATCTACTCCCATTTTTATCCCAGCATCTTTACATAATAGAGAGACCAAGCTTGGATAAGCTAATCTGGCATCTTTGGAGTTCTTGTTTGCAAACTTGTAAAGCTCACAAGCAATCAGCTGATGAACTTCCACTTCTTTTTCCAGCATAATGCAATGAATCATCACTGCTCTTCTGATGGTGACCTCAGAGCGGTTGCTAGTGGGCAATATAGAGCGCCCAATAAAGTCCAGCCAGCCTCTGGCGACTGGTTTGAGATCTCCTCTTTTGAGGTGGTTCGGGACACCCTTTGTGTTGGTTGTCCATTTAGCTCCAGGGAGACATATGTTCTCTAGGATCTTGTCCAAGTTCAGGTTTGATCTCATCATTCTCCTATTAAAGGAGTCTGGGTCATCTTGCAGTTGAGGCAGCTTGAAGATCTCCCTTATTTTGTCAGGGTGGGTGTGAACAATCTTCCCTCTGACCAGAGTTCTATAGTCATAGAATGCGGTTCCCGCTATTTTCTGCCTGTCCGTCTGCCACAAATTTGCGTAGAATTCCTGAACCATGTTTCTTCCTACCTTTGTTTCAGGATTAGCTAGGACTTCCCATCTCCTGTTTCGAATTCGCTCTTGGATCTCCGGATATTCATCTTCTTTCAGATCGAATTTAACTTCCAGGATCACTGACCTTAAACCCATTATTTTGTAGTAATGGTCTGAATATTCTTTGGTTAAGAACTTCCCTTGATTCCAAAGTGGTTTTGGAATATTCTCTTTCTTGCCTCTTGAGTTGGTTTGTTTTTCCTTAGGAGCCGTGATCTTAGTGGGTATTGGCTTAGTGATCACGGATAAACACACTAAACTTAGAGGTTTGCTTGTCCTTAAGCAAAAGAAAAGAAAGGAGAGGGATATGAGGAGAGCCAAGTCCGAATTGTGGAGGTGGGGGGGAGGCCGAACTAGGATTTAAAGGGAAGGGGGTGGGTTTTCGAAAATTTTGAAGAAGATATGATAAAAGATATGATTTGTAAAAGATAAGTATGATAGAAAAAGGATGCACTTTAAATTTAAGAGATATGAATAATATGGAAGATATTTGAAAAAGATAGCTTTGTTTTGAAAAAGATGTTGTGAAGATGTGAAAAAGATATTGATGAGTTGAAAAGATTGTAGAAGGAAAAAAGATAGATTTGTTTTGAAAAGGATTTGAAAATAATTTGAAGAGGATAAAAAAAAGGGTTTATGAATTAAGGTACATTCGATATCTTTTGAAAAAGGATTTGAAAAATTAGGATTTGTAACATGTTTGTGCAAGAAATCATGAATTAAAACATAAAAAATGGGAAAAATTTGAATTGAAAACGAAATTGCCTACTCCCCACAATCCTGGCATTAAACGCCCAACTGCTGCATGTTTTGGGTGTTTAACGCCCAATTGGTGCTTGGTCTGGGCGTTTAACGCCCAGCTGTTGCTTCCAGCTGGCGTTAAACGCCACAAACTCCTTTGTCACTAGGCATTTTTCTGAACGCCTAGGATACTGTAAATCTGGCGTTAAACGCCCAGAAGCTGCTTCTTTCTGGCGTTTAATGCCCAGATGGCTATCTCTACTGGCGTTAAATGCCCGGTAGATGCTTCTTTTGGGCGTTTAATGCCCAATTGTGCTTCTTACTGGCGTTTTCTTGCCAGTGAGCTTATTTTTCCTGTTTTGTGCTCTGAATCCTTCTGTAGCCCTGTGAACTTATGCAATTGATTCTTTACCTTGTTAATATTGAACTTATATGCTTTAAAAATAAATAAAATGAAGAGTAGAATAAAATAAAATAACAGAAAGAGTTTTGCTAATGGCTGGGTTGCCTCCTAGCAAGCGCTTCTTTATTGTCTTTAGCTGGACCTTGCTGAGCTTTTTAATCTAGCCTCAGCCTTGAGCATTCTTACTCAACATTGCCTTCAAGATAATGTTTGATTCTCTGTCCATTAACAATGAACTTCTTATTAGAATCAATGTCTTGAAGCTCCACATAGCCATATGGTGACACACTTGTAATCGCATATGGTCCCCCCCACCGGGATTTCAGTTTCCCGGGGAATAGCCTGAGCCTAGAGTTAAACAGCAGAACCTTCTGCCCTGGTTCAAAGACTCTAGATGAAAGCTTTCTGTCATGCCACCTTTTTGCTTTCTCTTTGTAAAGCTTGGTATTTTCGAAAGCAGTGAGCCTGAATTCCTCTAGCTCATTCAGCTGGAGCAATCTTTTTTCTCCAGCTAATTTGGCATCAAAGTTTAGGAATCTGGTTGCCCAGTAGGCTTTGTATTCCAGTTCCACGGGCAGATGACAGGCCTTACCATACACAAACTAGTATGGAGAGGTCCCTATAGGAGTCTTGAATACTGTTCTGTAAGCCCACAGAGCATCATCCAAGCTTCTTTCCCAATCCTTTCTACGGGTACTTACAGGCCATTCCAGGATTCTTTTTAGTTCTCTGTTAGAGACTTCAGCTTGCCCATTTGTCTGTGGATGATATGGAGTTGCCACTTTGTGGCTAATTCCATACCGGACCATGGCAGAGTAAATCTGTTTGTTGCAGAAGTGAGTGCCCCTATCACTGATTAGTATTCTAGGGACACCAAACCTGCTGAAGATATGTTTCTGGAGGAACTTCAGCACTGTCTTAGTATCATTAGTGGGTGTGGAAATGGCCTCTACCCATTTAGATACATAGTCGACTGCAACCAAAATATAAGTGTTTGAGTATGATGGTGGGAAAGGCCCCATGAAGTCAATACCCCATACATCAAACAACTCTATCTCCAAGATTCCTTGTTGAGGCATGGCATAACAATGAGGCAGATTACCAGCTCTCTGGCAACTGTCACAGTTACGTACAAACTCTCGGGAATCTCTATAGAGGGTAGGCCAGTAGAAGCCACATTGGAGGACCTTGGTGGCTGTTCGCTCACCTCCGAAATGTCCTCCATATTGTGACCCATGGCAATGCCATAAGATCTTTTGTGCTTCTTCTCTAGGCACACACCTTCTGATTATTCCGTCTGCACACCTCTTAAAGAGATAGGGTTCATCCCACAAGTAATACTTTGCATCAGTAATTAATTTTTTCTTTTGTTGCCTGCTGTACTCCTTGGGTATGAACCTTGCAGCTTTATAGTTTGCAATGTCTGCAAACCATGGTGTTTCCTGAATCGCAAACAAATGCTCATCCGAAAAGGTTTCAAAGATTTCAATAGAGGGAAAGGACGCCCCTTCTACTGGCTCTATCCGGGACAGATGATCAGCCACTTGGTTTTCTGTCCCTTTTCTGTCTCTTATTTCTATATCAAACTCTTGCAGAAGCAACACCCATCTTATGAGCCTGGGTTTTGAATCCTGCTTTGTAAGTAGATACTTTAGAGCAGCATGGTCAGTGTACACAATAGCTTTTGATTCTACTAAGTATGATCTAAACGTGTCAATGGCATAAACCACTGCAAGCAATTCTTTTTCTGTGGTTGTGTAATTTTTCTGGACATCATTTAAAACACGGCTAGCATAATAAATAACATGCAGGAGCTTGTTGTGTCTCTGCCCCAATACTGCACCAATGGCTTGGTCACTGGCATCACACATTAATTCGAATGGTAATGTCCAGTCTGGTGCAAAAATAACTGGTGCTGTGACCAGCTTAGCTTTTAGGGTTTCAAACGCCTGCAGACACTCTGTGTCAAAAACAAATGGCGTGTCAGCATCTAGCAGATTGCTCAGAGGTTTTGCGATTTTTGAAAAATACTTTATAAACTTCCTATAGAATCCTGCATGCCCCAGAAAGCTTCTGATTGCCTTAACATTGGCAGGTGGTGGTAATTTTTCAATTACTTCCACTTTAGCTTGATCCACCTCTATTCCCTTGTTTGAAATTTTATGCCCAAGGACAATCCCTTCAGTCACCATAAAGTGACATTTTTCCCAGTTTAAAACCAGGTTAGTCTCTTGGCATTTTTTCAGAACTAGTGTCAGGTGATCAAGACAGGAGCTGAATGAGTCTCCATATACTGAGAAGTCATCCATGAAGACTTCCGAAAATTTTTCTACCATCTCAGAGAAAATAGAGAGCATGCATCTCTGAAAGGTTGCAGGTGCATTACATAGGCCAAATGGCATCCTTCTGTAGGCAAATACTCCAGATGGACATGTAAATGCAGTTTTCTCTTGATCTTGGGGATCTACTGCAATTTGGTTGTAACCTGAATAGCCATCCAAAAAGCAGTAAAAATCATGACCTGCTAGTCTCTCTAGCATCTGGTCTATGAATGATAAAGGAAAATGATCCTTTCTGGTGGCTGTATTGAGCCTTCTGTAGTCAATACACATGCGCCACCCTGTAACTGTTCTTGTAGGAACCAGTTCATTTTTTTCATTATGAACCACTGTCATGCCTCCCTTTTTGGGGACAACTTGAACAGGACTCACCCAGGGGCTATCAGAAATAGGATAAATAATCCCAGCCTCCAGTAACTTGGTGACCTCTTTCTGTACTACTTCCTTCATGGCTGGATTTAACCACCTCTGTGGTTGAATCACTGGCTTAGCATCATCCTCCAATAGGATCTTGTGCATGCATCTAGCTGGGCTTATGCCCTTAAGGTCACTTATGGACCACCCAAGAGCTGTCTTGTGTGTCCTTAGCACTTGAAGTAGTGCTTCCTCTTTCTGTGAATTCAAAGCAGAGCTTATGATCACTAGAAAAGTGTCACCTTCTCCCAGAAATGCATATTTCAGGGATGGTGGTAATGGTTTGAGCTCGGGTTTAGGAGGTTTTTCCTCTTCCTGAGGAATTTCCAGAGGCTCTTTCAATTCCTCTGAATCCTCTAGATCAGGCTGAACATCTTTAAAGATGTCTTCCAGCTCTGATTCGAGACTCGCAGCCATGTTGATCTCCTCTACTAAAGAGTCAATAAGATCAACTTTCATGTAGTCTTTTGGTGTGTCTGGATGCTGCATGGCTTTGACAGCATTCAACTTAAACTCATCCTCATTGACTCTCAGGGTTACTTCCCCCTTTTGGACATCAATGAGAGTTCATCCAGTTACTAGGAAAGGTCTTCCTAGAATGAGAGTAGCACTCTTGTGCTCCTCCATTTCCAGCACTACAAAGTCAGTGGGGAAGGCGAATGGCCCAACCCTGACAATCATGTCTTCAATCACGCCTGATGGGTATTTAATGGAGCCATCAGCAAGTTGGAGACATATCCGGGTTAGTTTGACTTCTTCAATTAAACCAAGCTTTCTGATAGTGGATGCAGGTATTAGATTGATAATTGCCCCAAGATCACATAAAGCTGTCTTGGTGCAATTACCCTCTAATGTGCATGGTATCATGAAGCTCTCGGGATCTTTAAGCTTTTCTGGGAAGCTTTTTAGAATGACTGTACTGTATTCTTCAGTGAGGAGAACTCTTTCAGTTTCTCTCCAATCCTTCTTATGACTCAAGATCTCTTTCATGAACTTGGCATAAGAAGGTATTTGCTCAAGTGCCTCTTCGAACAGAATCTTTATTTCAAGAGTCCTGAGATAGTCTGCAAAGTGAGAAAATTGCCTATCCTGCTCCTCTTGGCAGAGTTTTTGAGGATAAGGCATTTTAGATTTGTATTCTTCAACCTTGGTTGCTGCAAGTTTATTTCCTACAGAGGTGGTTGGAGAAGTCTTTTTAGAGGGGTTATTATCAGCACTTGTGTGTGTCTGATCCCTCACTGGCATTTGAATGCCAGGGGTGGAAGCTGGATTGGCGTTGGACGCCAATTCCTTACCTGTTCCTGGCGTTTGAACGCCAGAACTGAGCTTCCTTTGGGCGTTTAACACCAACTCCTTGCTTGTTTGTGGCGTTTGAACGCCAGAACTGAGCATGGGTTGGGCGTTTAACACCAGCTCTCCATCCTTTTCTGGCATTTGAGCGCCAGAATCATTCCTCTCTGGGCTCTTACTGTCCTCAGAGGGATTTTGGATGATATTTTGCCATCCTCTGTCAGTTGTTCTTTCCTTGGCTTTCTGCTGCTCTGAAGCGAGGTATTTAATGTTTTCCCACTTCTTAATTGAATTGCCTGGCACTCTTCTGTTATCTGCTTTGATAACTGTTGTTTTGTCTAATTCAATTGTGCCTCCATATTTTTATTAGCATTTTTAGTGTCTTGTAGCATCTCCTTGAATTCTGCTAGCTGTTTTGTTAGAAAGCACAATTGTTAATTGAGTTCAGCAACTTGTTCTGGAGGACCAAGTTCAGTAGATACTGCTTTGGCTTCTTCTTTTATGGAGGACCCATTACTTATGTACAGATGCTGGTTTCTGGCAACTGTATCAATAAGCTCTTGAGCCTCTTCAATAGTTTTTCTCATGTGTATAGATCCACCAACTGAGTGGTCTAGGGACATCTGAGCTCCTTCTATAAGCCCATAGTAGAAGATGTCTAACTACACCCACTCTGAAAACATTTCAGAGGGGCATTTCCTTAGCATCCCTCTGTACCTTTCCCAGGCATTATAAAGGGATTCATCATCCTCTTGTTTAAAGCCTTGGATATCCAGCCTTAGCTGTGTCATCCTTTTTGGAGGGAAATATTGATTCAGGAATTTGTCTGATAACTGTTTCCATGTCCTTATGCTTGCTGTGGGTTGGTTATTTAACCACCTTTTAGCTTGATCTTTTACAGCAAATGGAAATAGTAATAGTCTGTATACATCCTGATCTACCTCTTTGTCACGTACTGTATCAGCAATTTGAAAGAATTGTGCCAGAAACTCAGTAGGTTCTTCCTGTGGAAGACCGAAATACTGGCAGTTTTGCTGCACCATGACAATGAGCTGAGGATTTAGCTCAAAATTACCTGCTTTGATGGAGGGTATACAGATACTACTCTCATATGTAGTAGTAGTAGGGTTAGCATATGACCCTAGAGTCCTTCTGGACTGTTCATTTCCACATAGATCCATGGCAGAGAAAAGGAGATGATGTGAATTGCAAGTAAAATATATTTTTATTATTTTTTTATTTAAAAATAACCGAAAAAAATGAAATAAAATAAAGTAAAATAATTAGAAAATAAAATATAGATTTCGAAAATTAAAAGAAAAAGAAAATAAAAAGAAATTTGAATGTTGAATTGACTAATTAATTGAAAAGATTTGAAAATTTTTTTAATATGATTTTTGAATAAGATTTTGAATTTTGAAAAGATTTGATTTTTAAAATAAAAATTTGAATTTTCAAAGGTAATTTTCGAAAAATCAGTTAAAATAAAGGGAAAAGATATTTTTGAATTCAATGAGGAAAGAGAAAAACAATAAAAAGACACAAAACTTAAAATTTTTAGATCCAATGCTCCTTATTTTCGAAAATTTTGGAGGGAAAATACCAAAGAACACCAAACTTAAAAATTTTAAGATCAAAATACAAAGAAGACTCAAGAACACCTTGAAGACTCACAAGAAAAACAAGAACAAGATTCAAAGATTCAAGAACATAAAAGGGAACACCAAACTTAAAACTTTTAGAAAACTAAGAATAACTTTTCAAAAATTAAAGAAAAATAACAAGAGAACAACAAACTTAAAAGTTTGGCACCAGATTTAATAAAAAAAAAATTATTTTTGAAAAAGTTTTAAAAGAAAAATTCCTAAATACCAGGAACATAAACACAACGCTCTAGCCAATTGAGTTATAAATTTAAAGTGTTTTAATAAGGTATTTAATGTATAAAAATTTTTTTGAAAACTGATATTTTGAAAAAGCACAAGAAAAACAAGAAAAATCACAAAACAAGAAAAACTAAAGATCAAACTGGGAAAATAAACAAGAACAACTTGAAGATTAAGAAAGAACAATGAATATAAATTCGAAAATTTAAAAGAAAATAGAAACATGCAATTGACACCAAACTTAAAATATGAAACTAAACTCAAACAGGAAAACTCAATTATTAGTTTTTAAAAATTTTCGAAAAATTTAAAAAGAGAAAATAAGAATTTAAAAAAAAAATTCAACCAAAAACAATGATAGAAGACTCTAAACCAAAAAAGAAAAAAAATTTTCCTAATCTAAGCAACAAAAAAAACCGTCAGTTGTCCAAACTCGAACAATCCCCGACAACGGCGCCAAAAACTTGGTGCACGAATTATAAATCACACTTTTCACAACTCGTACCACTAACCAGCAAGTGCACTGGGTTGTCCAAGTAATACCTTACGTGAGTAAGGGTCGAATCCCACGGAGATTGTTGGTTTGAAGCAATCTATGGTTATCTTGTAATTCTTAGTCAAGATATCAATTATAATTATCAGTTTGGATTGCGAAAAATAAAAGAGCATGAATTAAATACTTGTTATGAAGTAATGGAGAATATGTTGGAGTTTTGGAGACGCTTTGTCTTCTGAATCTCTGCTTTCCCCCTGTCTTCTTCTTCATGCACGCAAGGTTCCTCCTATGGCAAGCTATGTGTTGGTGGATCACCGTTGTCAATGGCTACCATCCGTCCTCTCAGTGAAAATGGTCCAGGTGCGCTGTCACCGCACGGCTAATCATCTGTCGGTTCTCACTCATGCTGGAATAGGATCCATTGATCCTTTTGCGTCTGTCACTACGCCTAACCCTTGTGAGTTTGAAGCTCGTCACAGTCATTCAATTCCTGAATCCTACTCAGAATACCACAGACAAGGTTTAGACTTTCCGGATTCTCAAGAATGCTGCCAATGGATTTTGGCTTATACCACTAAGATTCTGATTAAGGAATCCAAGAGATACTCATTCAATCGAAGGTAGAACGGAGGTGGTTGTCAGTCACGCATTCATAGGTTGAGAATGGTGATGAGTGTCACGGATCATCACATCCATCATATTGAAGTGCGAATGAACATCTTAGATAGAAACAAGCGTGTTTGAATAGAAAATAGAAATAATTGCATTAATTCATCGAGACACAGCAGAGCTCCTCACCCCCAACAATGGAGTTTAGAGACTCATGCTGTCAAAGAGTACAAAGTTCAAATCTAAAATGTCATGAGGTACAAAATAAATCTCTAAAAGTTGTTTAAACACCAAACTAGTAACCTAGGTTTACAGAAAATGAGTGAACTAAGATAGAGAGCACAGAAATCTACTTATGGGGCCCACTTGGTGTGTGATGGGGCTGAGACTTGAGATTTGCACGTGCCTAGGCTGTTTCCAGAGTTAAACGCCAGGTTGTAACCTATTTCTGGCTTTAACTCCAACTTGTAACCTGTTTCTGGCGTTTAACGCCAGAATGCAACATGGAACTGGAGTTGAACGCCAGTTTACGTCATTTATCCTTGAGCAAAGTATGGACTATTATATATTTCTGGAAAGCCTTGGATGTCTACTTTCCAACGCAATTCAGAGCGCGCCATTTGGACTCATGTAGCTCCAGAAAATCCATTTTGAGTGTAGGAAGGTCAGAATCCAATAGCATCTGCAGTCCTTTTTCAGCTTGAATCAGATTTTTGCTCAGCTCCCTCAATTTCAGCCAGAAAATACCTGAAATCATAGAAAAACACACAAAGTCATAGTAAAGTCCAGAAATATGAATTTTTCCTAGAAACTAATAAAAATATACTAAAACCTAACTAAAATATGCTAAAAACTACATGAAATTACCCCCAAAAAGCGTATAAAATATCCGCTCATCATTTCTCAACAGGGCATCTACGATCCCAAATGTGATCTACCTGACCCCAGAGCCCAGCATCTTTCAATCCTTGTTGCATGTGTGCTATATTTTTCTTGGCTTGTGCTCTCTGATGGTCTACCAATTCTTGGCATTGCTCAAATGCTTGATCTGTTAGTTCAATGCTGGCATGCTATGAACTACATAATCCAATTTTGCTTGAGTTGCTATATCACACTCATTTTGTCCAAGTTCCTATGCTCTCCAATTGTATGATATATATTCTTCCATTGGTAGCGATTTTGGGTGTACTCCCATACTTGGCCTGTCGTAGGGACAATCTATTAAATGATTCTTGAAAGTTTGCTGAAGAATTCTTGCTTGAAACTCTCTCTGTTGATCCAACATCTTGAGCTGGAAGTTTTCTTGCTTTTCTATCATTTGCTGCTGCCAATGCTGTTGTTGCTCACGATCATTCAAATACTGCTCATCTTGCCTCAAGTATTGCTCCTGTTGTTGCTCCTGTGCTCTTATGTATTGTTGAGACATTTCTTCAATGGCTCTTTGCATTTGGCTCAGGTCCATTGCACCAAAAGCTTGTTCCCCCTCCACTTGTAAAACAGTTAGCATGCATGTATGCTTTTGATTTTCTGAACTTAAGTTGGTGTGGGGACACCAAACTTAGTTCTTTTCCTACTTCTATGTGCAGCAGAGTTAATACATGCATGAAACCTCAAGTACTTTTATTAAGAAAGTAAACTATGAACTGGAAAAACAAACTAGGGATTAGAAACTAAATGGCTGTTGAGTAGTTTCCCTGATTGTTTGGAGCTATCAACTAGTCATGCTGAGGGTGCAATGTGTTCTTAATGAAATCTGTGGTGGAACACCAAACTTAGAATCACACATTCACCTTTAAATTCCTTTGGTGTGCAACACCAAACTTAGCTCCTTGCAATGAAGAGAAATCCACTGAACTTTCTTATTGAAACAGTAAAGGAAAATAAAACTACCTTTAGTTGGGTTGCCTCCCAACAAGCGCTCGTTTAGTGTCATTAGCTTGACATCTTGTCCTTTGGTCATGGAGGCTGAAAATCATAGTGCCTTAGCTTTTCTCCTCTTACTGTGAACTTCCTTCTGGTCTTCTCTTTGATGATCTCTAAGTTTTCAAGTGAAAGGATCCGGTTCACAGTATAGTACTCAGACAATTATGGAGACACCTTCATTGGTTGGGTGTTTAACATCACTTTATCCCCTGGTGAAAAGCCTTCAGTGGGTATTTTCTTGTTTCTCCACCCGTTTGGCCTCTTCTTCTTTTCTTTCTTAGGAGACAATTCATGCTTTGGTGGTTCTTTATTTGGGGGTTTTGGATCTAGCTCCTCCTTGACTTCTTTGGTCTATTGTACCATTTCTATTTCTTTTAAGCATGGGTTTAAAAACCTTGGAGTTAACTCCTTAATTGTCTCTTTTGAGCTATGATCTCTGGCCTTATCCTTCTTGCATTCTTCTTCTTGAATGGACTCATGTAAAGTCTTGAAGACATGAAATGCTAGGTGCTCATCATGCATTCTTAGCAACAATTCCCCTTTTTCAACATCTATCAATGCTCTGCCCGTAGCTAGGAAAGACCTCCCCAGGATGATGGGAGTGTTAGGGTCCTCTTCCATATCTATGATAACAAAATTAGCAGGGAGAAAGAATTTTCCCACTTTTACCAGAACATTCTCCACAACTCCCAGTGCTTGCTTAATGGATTTGTCCGCCATTTGGAGAGCTATTCGAGTGGATTTCAGCTCAAGAATTTGAAGTTTCCTCATAAGAGATAGAGGCATTAAATTTATGCTTGCACCAAAGTCACAGAATGATTTCTCAATAGTTATGTTTCCTATAGTACAAGGTATATAAAACCTTCCAGGATCATCTTTCTTCTCTTGTAAACCTCTTTGAAGGATAGTGTTACACTCCATTGTCATCTCAATAATTTGTCCTTCTTTCAAGGATCTTTTCTTTGTTAGCACTTCTTTCATATATCTGGCATATAATGTCATCTGTTTAAGTGCTTCTAAGAAAGGATTATTGATGCTGAGTGTGTTGAATATGTCCAGGAATTTTGAGTATTGCTTATCCTCATTTTCTTTCATGAACCTTTGAGGGTATGGAAGTTTGGGGACATATGGATTCACCCCTTCCTTTTTCTCTTGCAGCTGTGGTTCAATGATGTTCTTGTCTCATTCTGAGCTTTGTGCATTCTTGGTCTTCTGATCCTCTTTACTTCTCTCCTCTGTCTCTTCTTGTGGAACTTCTCTGTGGTGTTCTCTCTGAATGATAGCTTCTTTGTCTATAGTCTTCTCATTTCCCGCTATGATTGCTTTGCACTCCTCACATTTTATAGCTTTTCTTTTGTCTCTTGGGCCTTTAGTGGCATAAGGGAAGGTTTTTGCTTGCTTCTCACCCATCTCATCAATTTGTTTAACCATTTGTCCCATGTGTCTCTCAAAATTTTTAAAGCTTCTTGATCTTGTCTGGCCATATCTTGAGTTTTAATGAGTTTTTCCATCAAAATTTCTAAGTTGGAGATCCTTTGAGATTCTGGATGGGGCTGTGTAGGTTGTGATGGTTGTTGGTGGAAATTATTTGAAAAATTGGGGAGTTGTTTTGTGGATTAAATGGTGGTATAGAGAAATTGTTTTGGGGGGTTTGTGAAGTGTGATGAGGTTGGGTATGTGTGTCTTGTGGTTGTGTGTAGTGGTTGTTGTTAGTAAGGGATTGATTGTGCTTGTTTGTGTTGCCAAAACTGTTGGAGTTGAAGTCCCTTTGTCCTTGATTCTGATGCTCACCCCACCTCAAGTTAGAATGAGGTCTCCAGGATGGATTGTGTGCATCACCATGGAAGTCATGTTAGGATGAACTTGAGGTGTTATTCATGTATTGTAGGCCTTGTTGCTCATAGTTGAGTGTCCCAAGACCTCTTTCAGATTGATTCCATCCATGTGGGATTTGAGATTGGCTTTGTGTATTCACTGCAGCAAGTTGAAGTCCATCAATTCTCTTCGCCATCATCTCTATTTATTGTGGAAGTTGTTGATGCATCTGCTTGTTTTGAGTCATGATTGCATTTACTCCTTCAAGTTCCATCACTCCCCTCTTTGGATTTGTGTCGTGGTGCCTCTCAGATGTGTAAAAATATTGATTGTTGACCACGATATCAATGAGATCTTGTGCTTCTTGGGCAGTTTTCATCATCTAAAGTGAACCTCCAGAGGAGTAATCTAATGCTTTTCTTGATTTCAAGGTCAATCCTTCATAAAAGTTTTGAGGTTTCACCCACTCACTGAACATCTCTGGTGGACATTTCCTTATCAGGGCCTTACATCGTTCCCAAGCCTCATAGAGTGATTCTCCCTCCTTCTGTATGAAGGTTTGCACCTCTGTTTTCAGCTTGATGATCCTCTGAGGTGGGTAGAACTTGGCTAGGAACTTGCTCACCAAATCATCCCAATTGTTGATGCTTTCCTTGGGAAAGATTTCTAGCCATTGAGCAGCATTGTCCCTCAAAGAAAATGGGAATAGAAGTAATTTGTAGATGTCAGGATGTACCCCATTTGTCTTGACAGTTTTACAAATCCTCAAGAAAACAGACAAATGTTGGTTGGGGTCTTCAAGAGGGCCACCTCCATAAGCACAATTGTTCTGCACCAAAGTGATTTGTTGAGGCTTCAACTCGAAGTCATTTGCATGAACATTTGGGGTGAGGATTCTGCTCCCATAGTGTCTGGGATTGGGGATAGTATAAGAGGCCAACACACTTCTTGCAGGTTGAGCACTGTTACTCACTCCCTCTTCACGCACCTCAGCCTCCATGACTTGCAAAATCACAAACAAACCAAATAAAACCTGGACATTCTAATGCTAGAATGTGGTTAGAAGGTTAGGTGACTGATGAACGAAAATATTCTTATGCCGGTTAGAAACTAGTAATGAGTACGATCGTGAGTATAGTCTAACCAACACACGAATACCGCATCAAACAATTCTAAAATCTATGACCGAGAGTATTGAACTCGGGTCATTCTCCCTAGGAATTACTTTAGAATGTGCATCATTGATTAGGAAAGCTTTTATGGTTTTGAGAATTGATGCAAGAATTCAAGCTAGCAAATCAAACAACAATTAATTGAAATAAAAGCCTTGGCTAAGGGTAAGCATTGGAAGTTCCATCATAATAGTTTCCTTCAATTATGATAAGAATTGATTGTTGCTTCACTTAGTTAACCCCTTAACAATGGAGGAAAGTCAAGTGAGAGTAACTAACTTGAGTCACAAGTTCTAGTCTCACCCTAGGGAAGTCTAGCTTTAGTGCACTCCAAGTCATTTAACAATTATCAATTCATAATCAACAATTGATATCCACTATTCAAGTGTCTCCAATAACTCAACCCCTAAGCCAAGTAAGAGAAATCTACTCCATAGCTAAGGTTGTCATTATCACAAACAATTGGTAGGCAATTATAGAAAACATGATACAATTGAAAGAAGAGAATTGAATTTAAACTATCTAATCCAAACAATCATCAACAATTAAACAATTGAATGAAACCTCAATTCATCAATCCACATTCAAAGTAACAAAGTGAACTAAATCTAGATCTAAAAAATTGAACCAAAAGAACATCAATTAAGAGTAGAAAAAGAGTAGATCTACACTTGTATCAAAACAAAAAGTCAATTAGCAATAGATCTCACCAAGAATTCAAAGGAAACTTGCAATGGAGGATGAAAACTTAGAGAGAAGTTGGAGTTTCTCTCTCTAAAAACAAAATGTAACTAACTTCCTAAAATATCTAGAATTATGACTAATTGTCCTCACACTCCTAATCCTTGGTCTTCTTAAGCTTTTCCCTCCAAAATCTGCTCCAAAACAGGGCCTAGGAACCCCTTGAAATCGCTGGGCACGTGTTTCATTTAAAAAATCATGTGCGCACATCGACGCGTACGCGCACTACACGCGTACGCGTCCATGGGATCTTCTGCGATTTGCGCGCAGGCGTAAGGTGCGCGCGAGCGTCATAAGGGATATGGCCCAGCCATACAGGCGCGCCGGCTCCTCGCTCGGCTCCACTGCGCTGGCTCTGGATGAGTGCATCCACGCGTACGCGCACGGTGCGCGTGTGATGTGGGCAAAAATTGGCGAGTTAAGAATGATTATAAAATATGCGTTGCAAGTATAGTTCTCAACCAACCAGAAATCCGCTTATCAATTTAGAAAGGGTGTCAAAGAAATTAAAATTAAAATACTAGGAGTATGAATCCCAGGTCGTCTCCCAACGAGTTGCAGAAAAGTGTGCTATTTTATTAATCAGATGTTTTCAAAAAGGTTTGAGTTGAATGGCAGAAAATTAAATTAGAGAATTTTTATAAATTTAAATAAAAGCCTTGACTGGGAGTTGATTAGCTGGAAGCCCTATTCTTGTTGGAGTACTCTCAAGATTAATTGACAATTGGGGGTTATTATGTTTAGTTGTCCCTTACTAAGTAAAGGGAAAGTTAAACAAGTTGGAATGCTGTTTCTATCCACAAGTTCCAATCCGCTCTTGGGAGGATTGGTGTTAGTGACTAGAGAGCAATCCAACAATAAACCCAATTACAATCTTTCTCTTGAGCATCCCAACTCAAATGTTCCTTTCAATCAACTCCCCATCAAGTTAGGGAACTACTCGCTCATTGTAAATGTAAAATTCATAACATAAGAAAGGAAATTAAAGAAAGACATGATAAATAATGATCAAAAGATTAATTAAAAATAAAAGTAATTGTTGTATTAATAAATGCTAAAATAATCCAATAGTAAAATTAAGTAAATTAGGGAACATGGAAGAGTAAGAGACAAGTAAAGAGTACGAACTAGAATGTCGAAATCTTGATGAGGCAAAAACTCTTCTCAATATCCCAATTCAAAAACAATGAAAAATAACAAATCCTAAAAACGATGAATGTGTAGAGAGAAAACCTAGAGGAGAGGAAAACTAGATCTAAAAAACTAAAACTATGCGGAATGAATGTTGTTGTTGGTTTCTGCATGTTTCTTGGCTCTAGTCTGCTTTTCTGGGCCAAAAATTGGGTCAAAATAGGGCCCGAAATTGCCCCCAGCGAATCTGCAGATTATGCAGATCGCGCATGTCAGGCGGACGCGTCATTCAGCGTTTCGCTTTGCCACACGGGCGCTTCGTTCACGCCTCCGCGTTACTTGTTCAGTTTCCAATTCGCGCGGCCGTGTCATCCATGCGGCCACGTCATTGCGATTTCCTCTCTTCCGCACGGTCGCGTCATCCATGCGACCGCGTCGCTTCTCGCTGGTCATCTCCTCAATTTCTTGTGTTCGTTCCATTTTTTGCAAGCTTCCTTTCCAATCTCTAACTCATTCATACCCTATAAAGCCTGAAACACTTAACACACAGATCACGCCATCGAATGGAATAAAGGAGAAATAAAATACATAATTAAAAGTCTCTAGGAAGCAAGTTTTCAATCATGCAATAACTTTAGGAAGGAATTATAAATGCATGCTTATTTAATGAATAAGTGGGTAAAGATCATGATAAAACCACATAATTAAACACAATATAAATCATAAAATAGTAGTTTATCAACCTCCCCACATTTAAACATTAGCATGTCCTCATGCTTAGTTGAAGGAGATAAAATGAATGAGTAAGAACATGTAAGACCCATGCAATGCAATGCAGCCTATATATGCGAATGCAACTATATGATTCTTGTCCACTTGATCTAAAGTAAATAAGCTCTTCAAAACAATTACAAATCAAATTCCACTAACCCAATTCTTATACAGCAAGAACAGCTAAAAATGCAAGAAGACAACTCATGAAAGCAGGGAACATAAAATTTTAAGCATTGAACCCTCACTGATGGTGTATGTACACTCTAGTCTCTCTAGTGTAAAGGGTAATTACTCTATCCTTCTCTAGTCATGCTTTCTAAATTTTGTTCTTCTCCTAACCAATCAACAACATTTAATATACCAATGCAAATATCATGAGGTCTTTTTGAGGTTGTAATGGGGCCAAGGTAAGGGTAAGGATATATATATGGCTAAGTAAGTTTATAAATTGAATCTTTAATTAACCTAAGCTTTAACATAACCTATATATATTCTATATAACTTTTAAAATTCATACCCAGCTACCCAGAAATTTCCTTTCACATTCCATACTCATATTTCAACCTTTTATTTCAATTTTATCATACATGCATTGACCCTTGAATTCTTAATTTAACATTGGGGTAATTTTGTCCCCTTATTTATTTTTTTATTTTATTTTATTTTATTTTTTAACATAAACATAAACATAGCTTATCAATGCACATAGATTTTTAATTCTTACAGTTTCTCATGAGTAGGTATCCAAATTCCCAGTATATTATCATGACACATTCCCTTATTATCTTTTGCTTCCACAATTTCCCATACTTAAATAACACACACAATTCTATCTTAAGCTAACCAAAGATTCAATTTGGGGTATATAATTGTTTTTCCGCTTAAGGTTAGTAATGTGGTAAAATATAGAACAAATGGGATTTAAAGGCTCAAAGTGGCTAACAAAGGTAATTGAAAGGGTAGGCTTAATTTGGATAAGTAAGCTAAACAAATAATGGCCTCAATCATATGCAAACATATAAATATAATAAACATTGGACATATAGGATGAAACAAAATATGGATTACAATCATAGAGAAGTAAACACACAAGAATAAAATAATTATGGTTAAATAATGTAACCATTCATAAAGGCTTAAATCTCACAGGTTATGTGTTCTTTAGCTCAAAAATCATATTCCAAATACAACTTCAAAAAAATTTAACATAAAAGTTTTAATTAAAATTAGTGAAATTTTGTTCCAAAGATAGGGTCTTAGAAGAAACTTATTGTCTTTTCAATCAAGCAGAACATGCATGCAACTAATATATTACTATGCAATTTATCCTATTCTACAAAAGAAAAATCTAACTAAATATCCTAATTTATTGGTGTTTAGGGAAGAGAAATTACCTCCGGAAGTCAGGTACTGACCGACCTCCCCACACTTAAGGCTTTGCACCGTCCTTGGTGCCATCTGTCAGGAACAAAGGTGGATTGGTAGCAGTATCTCCATTGTCGGGGCCATCATGGCTCCCTGTGCTGGTAAAGGAAGTGGAGTCCAGGGTGTCTAAGTCCTTGAATTTTCCCATGATCAGCTCCTTGAGGTTTATGAATCGGCGCTTGTTACGGCGCTCTCTCATCTTAGCTTTCTGTTCATGCCGATCCAACTTTTCAAGTATTTGATGGAGCAGTTGGGCTGTTGTAGGCGCTTGTGGTGTTGAAGAAGGAATATCTTCAACTGGTTCAGTAGGCTGGCTAATAGTGGCTGCTGGAAGTCTAAGGTACTTCCCATTGGGGACATACTGATCATCTTGTGGAAGCATGGCTTTGGTGTCCCCAGCTCTGTAGGAGACTCCGGCTGCTGAGACAAGATCTGAGACCAGGGCAGGGAAAGGTATGTTGCCCGCAATTTGTACGTATCCCATGGCATTCCGGATATGTCTTGGTAGATTCAAAGGTTGGTCTGTAAGGATGCACCATAGTAGAACGGTCATGTCCGCAGTGAAGGAGGATTCGTGAGTGCTCGAAAAGATGTAATGGGACATGATCTGTGCCCATACGCGAGCCTCCAAGGTAAGTGCTGAAGCCGAAATTCCCTTAGGGCGGGTACGATGGTATCCGTAGATCCATCGGCTGCCAGGTAGTGTCCTTTGCTGAGAAGGCTTTTTCTTTATCATCAACCTTTATGATCCTCTTAATCTTCTTTGTTGAGGGCTTTACTGCAGTTGAAGAGGGTTCTGCCACTAATGCTCTTTTTGTACCTCTTCTTGCTGGTTGTTTGGGAGTAGCTTTCTCCTTTCCTTTCTTGGTGGCCATCCTGAAAAAGGAAAGAGAAAGTAAATTAAATTTTAAAGGGGTAAAGCAAGGAAGAGGGTGATGTGAGTGATAATCAATGCACAATAAAGAAGAATGACGTTAACACATGGTCCGGACTACATGTGAAAAGTTCATCAATGGAAATATAGCAAGTGCATATGGGGACAATTAAATGCAAGGGGTTTATTGGCATGCAGGCAAAGGCATGAGTAGCATATATCAAGCATTCAATGTCCAATTTAAATATGTTATCACTCGTAACTAACTATCACGTTTATATTGACAATTAAATTCAAGGAATAAAATAGTAAAGGGAATTTGTGAAAAGCAAGCATTGAATATTAGAGTAGAAAAATGTAGAGAAGTTCATAATGCCATATAGGCTTTTTCACAAACACATAGTATGCATGTAGAAGAAGCTCTTTGATAATAAGAATTTGAACATACAAGTAATCCCCTTAAAAAGCAATATATAATTGTCAAATAAATTTACAACAATCCACAAGCATATAATGAAAAACAATGACTCAAATAAATTTATAACACCAAGTAAAAAGGAAAAAGAAAGGAAGAAAAAGAAGATATGAGTAATGAAAGTAAAAAAAAAAAAGAAAAGAAAAGAAGATAACATATAAAAATAAGAAGAATAATAGAAAAGTAGGGAGGGAAGGAGAACAAGAAGAACCTTGTTAATGGGGGTGAGAGAGAGTAAAAAGTGAGAAAGAAGGAAGAAGGGAGGAAGGGAGGGTGAAGAAATAAGGAGGGAAAAGAAAAAATAGGATTTGGGGAGAAAAAGATATGATAATTGGCAAATTAGGAAAACTGTGCGGCGCAAGCGACGCGGTCACGTGGGGCACGCGATCGCGTGACTTGTGCTTACACTGAATGACGCGTTCGCGACCGCGTGACCCGTTTTATGCCATTGGCGCGGAGGCAGCTGCGCACTCGCACAACTCTCTGTTCAAAATCATTAAATGCCAAATTTTGGGTGACGCGATCGCATGGGGCATGCGATCGCGTGAGTGGTCAATTATTGGGGTACGATGCGGACGCGTGGGGCACGCGATCGCGTGAGAGGGACTGCGTGTCCAGGGCCAGTCCAGCACCACTCTAGCACAACTTTCGGGTGTGCACCACTTTGACGTCGAAATTCTGGTCACGCGGCCGCGTGGGGCACGCGGTCGCGTGGGAGGCCATTATTCTCTAATGACGCGGTCGCGTCGGCGACGTGGTCGCGTGGGACAATTTGTGCCATTGGCACGCCTCCAGCCACGCTCTTGCGTGACTCTCTGTTCAATTTATTATTCTCTCCCACACCGACGACGCGGACGCGTCAATGAGGCGATCGCGACGCGTGAAATTTTTTTTTTTTAAATAAAAGTATGGAAATGCAGATGCACAAAATGTACTAATGAAGAGAAGAGTTATTGAATAAGAAAACTAAAAATAAAGAAAAGAACGATCATACCATGGTGGGTTGTCTCCCACCTAGCACTTTGCTTTAACGTCCGTAAGTTGGACGCTCCACTAGCTCAGTCGTCGGCTATGTGGGGATCTTCCAAGAGGAAGATCTCAAGCTCCTTGTTTTTCTTCAGCTTCTCACCATGGTACAACTTTAAACAATGTCCATTAACTTTGATAAGTTCAGAGCTTGAAGGATGGCTTAGGTGATAAACTCCGTACGGTTCTGCCTTCTTTACTCTGTTTGGACCTTCCCATCTTGATCTCAACTTGCCTGGCATGAGCCTTAGTCGAGATTTATAAAGGAGGACTAAGTCCCTAGGTTAGAACTCTTTCCTCTTGACGTGCTGATCATGTACAGCTGGTATGCGAAATTGTTACTCAGGTTGTGAATTATTGTTCGAAATTGATTCCCTGGTGATGGCACCAAAAAACGGATGCACAAAACCATGGTCTAAACATATCTTCACAACTTCGCATAACTAACCAGCAAGTGCACTAGGTCGTCCAAGTAATAAACCTTACGTGAGTAAGGGTCGATCCCACGGAGATTGTTGGTATGAAGCAAGCTATGGTCACTTTGTAAATCTCAGTCAGGCGGATATAAAATAGTTATGGAGTTTTCGAAATTAATACTAAAATAAGGATAGAAATACTTATGTAAATCATTGGTGAGAATTTCAGATAAGCGTATGGAGATGCATTCATTCCTCTGAACCTCTGTTTTCCTGCTGTCTTCATCCAATCCGTCTTACTCCTTTCTATGGCTGGCTTTATGTAAGGATGTCACCGGTGCCAATGGCTACTTTCAATCCTCTCGGGAAAATGGTCCAAATGCTCTGTCACAGCACGGCTAATCGTCTGGAGGCATCACCCTTGTCGTTGGTTGCATCCTATTCCTCTCTGTGAAAATGGTCCGATGCGCTGTCACTGCATAGCTAATCATCTTGGAGGTTCTCGATCATACTGGAATAGAATTTACTATCCTTTTGCGTCTGTCACTACGCCCAGCACTCGCGAGTTTGGATTTCGTCACGGTCATTCAATCCCAGAGTCCTACTCGGAATACCACGGACAAGGTTTAGACTTTCCAGACTCTCATGAATGCCGCCCTCAATCTAGCTTATACCACGAAGATTCTGATTAAGAGATCTAAGAGATACTCATTCAATCTAATGTAGAACGGAAGTGGTTGTCAGGCACGCGTTCATAGGGAATGATGATGATTGTCACGTTCATCACATTCAGGTTGAAGTGCGAATGAATATCTTAGAAGTGAAATAAGATGAATTGAATAGAAAATAGTAGTACTTTGCATTAATCTTTGAGGAACAGCAGAGCTCCACACCTTAATCTATGGAGTGCAGAAACTCTACCTTTGAAAATACATAAGTAATGAAGGTCTGATGCCAGGGCATCTTGGCCAGTTTCACTGACCTTTTCTTTACTGTTTTTAAGGTAGTTCATGCATTTTCTTAGGAAATAAGCTAGTTTTGGGTGGATATTCACTTACATCTTGATTCAAGCATACATTGTGCATTTTACATGATTTCATCAGGATTTTGCATGAATTATATGATAAATTGGATGATGCATGATCCATGATTAAGAGCAAGACTTTGATGCACTTTGTTTGATTGATTTCAGGCCAAAAGAAGAAGAGAAGAGCCACGTTAGTGGCTACGTTAGTTACACTAACGTAGGCACTAACGTGGAAGGAAGGAAAGCCCCAACGTTAGTGGAAAAAGTTAGTGGCATTAACTTTGAAGAAAGGAAATAGAGCCAACGTTAGTGACACTTAACATTATCACTAACGTTGGACCAAGCTCATAAGTGGGCACGTTAGTTGCCACGTTAACTTAGTTAACGTGGCCTCTAACGTTAAGAAGAAAGGGAGAAAGCCAACGTTAGTGACATTCAACATTGTCACTAACGTTGGCCCAAGTTACAACAAAGCCACGTTTACTCCCACGTTAACTTAGTTAACGTGGAAGCTAACGTGGAGAAAGGTGGTGATCGACAACGTTAGTGACACCAAACATTCTCACTAACGTTGGAGTGAACTCACATGCCCCCAATAAGCCACGTTAACTCCCACGTTAACTTAGTTAACGTGGTAGTTAACGTGGACAAAAGTCCCACTTGGCAGCCTGACCATGCCTTCTTCAAACACGCATAACTTGAGCCACAAAGCTCCAAATGAGGTTATTCCAGTGGCATTGGAAAGTAGGATTCCAGAGCTTTCCAAGAATATATGGCACTACATGGTTGACACTAAATTTGAGGGAGCAAACCTGCCCCGAAAGTGCAATGATGAACATGGTATCAGCCTGTATTTAGGCCAACTGACCTCTTCACCTTCCAAGAAGTATAACTCGAGTTGTAGAGCTCCAAATGATACGCTTCCAAAGGCATTTGAAAGTAGACATCCAGGGCTTTCCAAAGATATATAATAGTATGGGGTGGTCACTAAGTTTAAGCTTCAGAAACGGGAAATCGCTAGCGTTATTGGCAATCAACATTTCCAGTAACGTTGGCATATATGCCAGCGACCATGTCCACTTCAAAGGAGCATAACTTGAGTTACAGAGGTCCAATTGAGGTGATTTTAGTTGCGTTAGAAAGCTGATATTCAGAGCTTTCCAACGATATATAATACTCTATAGTGGACATGAAATTGGAGCACAAACAAGAGGCATCTTTTAAGCCCCAAAAACACCAACTGGGCAGCAAGTGCAACGTTAGTCACAATAACTTTAGCACTAACGCCACACTTGTAGCGTTAGTTTGGCTAACTTTGGCACTAACTTTAGCACCTAGACCTCAACTTGACTCACTTCTCTCTCAAGCCCACTTCAAAGCTCAAGCAAGCAAAACCACAATTGTCAACCAATCAAGGCCACAAGAAGCATCTAGAATAGGAATTTTTATTTAATTGTAATTTGCTTTTAATTTCATTTTGTAATTTAGGAGAGCCTATATAAAGGCCTTAGTTTTTACATTGAAATCATCTTGGAAAGAGGAGGCTGGATACTGGGGAAGTCTGGAAATTGGGGAATTGAGGGATGGAAGAGGGGTCTTCGGACTCCCTTCCCTCACACACTTTTCCTTTTCTTTCTTTGTACTTCTCATTTATGAATTTTGAAGTTTTATTTTCAGTTTCAATCTTCATCTTTACTTTTCTGCACTTTCTTTCTTTTCTATTTTTGTAGAGCAATGATCAACTAACTCTTTACATTGGGTTAGAGAGCTCTATTGTGATTCAATGGATTAAGTGTAGTTCTTATTCTTCTTCTTCTTTCTTTTCTCTTGATTTTACTTGAAAGCTTTCGATCTTCATCCAATTGGATAGTTATCTTGGAAAAGGAGCTATTCAGACTTGGATCTCTTTTGAACCTTGAAAGAGGAATGAAGAGATCAAGCTAGAAATGCTTTCTCATACTGGACCAAATTGGGTTTGGATGGATATGTGACTATAATCCTCTCAATACCTGGTTTGGGAAATGCATGTGGTATAATCAGTGACCACACTTCATCTCTTCTCATGAGCAATTGACCAAGAAATTGGCTATTGATCAAGATTTGAGAGATTGAATTGCAAGAAATTGTAATTCAATCAATTAAGATTGCCAAGGAGATCAATTAGTGCATTGATTGAGGAAGAGATGAAAATGAACTTGATCCGGAGGATTGCAATATCTCTTGATCCCATTGTTCATTTTATTTTTAGTTCTTACATTTACTTTTCTTGCCATTTTACTTTTCTGCACTTTATTGCTTTCTTTACTTTTCTATTAATTTACAGTTCCTTGTTGCTTATCACTCCAATCTGATTCGTCTAACTAGGATAATTAATCAACCATTGATCGCTTAATCCGTTAATCTCTGTGGGATTTGACCTCACTCTATTGTGAGTTTTACTTGACGACAATTCGGTACACTTGCCGAAGGGAGATTTGTTATGAGACAAGTTTTCCGTGCATCAAGTTTATGGCGCCGTTGCCATAAACTTGATGCACGGAAAACTTGTCTCACAACAAATCTCCCTTCGGCAAGTGTACCAAATTTGTCGTCAAGTAAAAACTCACAATAGAGTGAGGTCGAATCCCACAGGGATTGATTGATCAAGCAACTTTAATTAGAAGAATGTTCTAGTTGAGCGAATCCAGAATTTGGGTTGAGAGTTGCAGAAAATAAAATGGCGGGAATGTAAATAATAGAAAAGTAAATGCTAGAATTAAAGGACTGGAAGCAAATGACTGAAAGTAAATTGCAGAATTGTAAATGGGAATGGGGGATTTGCTCATAAAAGTAAATGGCAGAAATTAAAGAGAATGGGTAAGATCAGAGATGGGGAGTTCATTGGGCTTAGGAGATGTTGCAATTCTCCGGATCAAGTTCATTTTCATCTCTTCCTCAATCAATGCACTCATTGATCTCCTTGCAATCTTAAGTGATTGAATTACAATTTCTTGCAATTCAATCTCTCAAATCTTGATCAATAGCCAATTCCTTGGTCAATTGCTCATGAGAAGAGATGAAGTATGGTCACTGATTATACCACATGCATTTCCCAAATCAAGATTGAGAGGGTTATAGTCACATACCCATCCAAACCCAATTTGGTCCAGCATGAGAAAGCATTTCTAGCTTGATCTCTTCATTCCTCTTTCAAGGTTCAAAAGAGATCCAAGTTTGAATAGCTTCTCTTCCAAGATAACTACTCAATTGGATGAAGATCGAAAGCTTTCAAGTAAAATCAAGAGAAAAGATAGAAGAAGAATAATGAAAATTAGTATTGATCCATCAAATTACAACAGAGCTCCCTAACCCAATGAAAGGGGTTTAGTTGTTCATAGCTCTAGAAAATGAAAACAAAGATGGAGAATACATCATAAAACTAGAAAATGCAGAGAAAGTAAAATACAGAGAGTAGTTCTCTTTTTCCAGCCTCCAGAACTCTCTTTTACAATTCAAAGCTACTCCTATATATACTACTCTTCTCAGCTTCTAGTTTGCTCTTCAAGTCTTGGGCCTTTGGATCTTGAGTTTGAAGCAGTTCTTTTCTTCATTTGGGCTTGGCTTTACTTGCAGAGAGAAAGTGCTAAGTGGGCAGAGACTTCAGCTCAGGGCGTTAAGGGTGTTAACATTTAGTGAAAGTATAAGTTCGAGAACGTTAGTGACACTTAACATTTTCACTAACGTTCCAATGTACCCCTTTGCCTCACGTTAGAGCCCACGTTAACTATGTTAACGTGTTAACGTGGCTTCTAACGTGGCCTTGCCAAACTTCGAGAACGTTAGTGACACTCAACATTGTCACTAACGTTCTAGTGTGCCCCTTTTTGCTTCACGTGAAAGCTCCACGTTAACTAAGTTACCGTGGCTTCTAACGTGGCCTTGCGAACCTTCGAAAACGTTAGTGACACTCAACATTGTCACTAACGTTCCAATGTGCCCCTAGATCTCACGTTAGAGTCCACGTTAACTAGGTTAACGTGGCTTCTAATGTGGCCATTCTTAGCCATCCCAACGTTAGTGACAATGTTGAGTGTCACTAACGTTGGCTCATCATTCATTCCTCATCGTTAGCTTCCACGTTAACTAAGTTAACGTGGAAGTTAATGTGGCTCCTTGGGGGTTTGTGTGGTTGCTTCCAACGTTAGTGACAATGTTGAGTGTCACTAACGTTGGCGACAACTCTCACTTCTTACGTTAGCTCCCACGTTAACAAAGTTAACGTGGGAGTTAACGTGGTGTGTTGCATCCTTAGGCCAACGTTAGTGACAATGTTGAATGTCACTAATGTTGGCTTCTCTTCCCCCTTTAACGTTAGAGGCCACGTTAACTAGGTTAACGTGGGCTCTAACGTGGCCACTCATGAATGTTTGCCAACGTTAGTGACAATGTTAAGTGTCACTAACGTTGGCTCAACTTCCCTCTTCCACGTTAGAGTTCACGTTAACTTAGTTAACGTGACTCTTAACGTGGACAATGATGGCTATGAAAGTGTCATTAGCAATCACTTTTCTCATTAACCTTGCAAGTTTCCCCCTTTGGTCCTGAAATCAAGCAATAGAGTGCATCAAAGTTCTAGTCCAAGTCATGGGCAATGCAACATACAATTTGTCACTAAACTTATGGAAAATCCTCATGAAATAATGTAAAATGCACAATGTATGCTTGAGTCAAGGTGTAAGTGAATATCTACCCAAAACTAGCTTATTTCCTAAGGAAATGCATGAAACTAACCTAAAAACAGTAAAGAAAAGGTCAGTAAAATTGGCCAAGATGCCCTGGCATCAAGGTCCAGGCATGGACGAATGGCCAGCCCCAAACATGATCAATAGATCAAAAGATAATCCAAAGATGATTCCAAAGATGTTTAATACAATAGTAAAAGGTCCTATTTATAATAAACTAGCTACTAGGGTTTACAGAAGTACGTAATTGATGCATAAATCCACTTTCGGGGCCCACTTGGTGTGTTCTTGGGCTGAGCTTGAAGTCTACACGTGGAGAGGTCATTCTTGGAGTTGAATGCCAACTTTTGTGCCAGTTTGGGCGTTGAACTCCACTTTGCAACTTGTTTCTGGCGCTGGACGCCAGAATTGGGCAGAGAGCTGGCATTGAACGCCAGTTTGCGTCATCTAAACTTGGGCAAAGTATAGACTATTATATATTTCTGGAATGCCCTGGATGTCTACTTTCCAACGCAATTCGAAGCGCGCCATTTTGAGTTTTGTAGCTCCAGAAAATCCATTTGGAGTGTAGGGAGGTCAGAATCCAACAGCATCAGCAGTTCTTCTTCAACCTCTGAATCTGATTTTTGCTCAAGTCCCTCAATTTCAGCCAGAAAATACCTGAAATCATATAAAAACACACAAACTCATAGTGAAGTCCAGATATGTGAATTTAACATAAAAACTAATGAAAACATCCCTAAAAGTGACTAGATTCTACTAAAAACATACTAAAAACAATGCCAAAAAGCGTATAAATTATCCGCTCATCACAACACCAAACTTAAATTGTTGCTTGTCCCCAAGCAACTAAAAATCAAATAGGATAAAAAGAAGAAAATATACTATAAATTCCAAACTATCAATGAAACATAGCTCCAATCAGATGAGCGGGACTTGTAGCTTTTTGCCTCTTGAATAGTTTTGGCATCTCACTTTATCCATTGAAGTTCAGAATGATTGGCTTCTATAGGAACTCAGAGTTTAGATAGTGTTATTGACTCTCCTAGTTCAGTATGATGATTCTTGAACACAGCTATTTTATGAGTCTTGGCCGTGGCCCTAAGCACTTTGTTTTCCAGTATTACCACCGGATACATAAATGCCACAGACACATAATTGGGTGAACCTTTTCAGATTGTGACTCAGCTTTGCTAAAGTCCCCAATTAGAGGTGTCCAGGGTTCTTAAGCACACTCTTTTTTTTTGCTTTGGACCTTGACTTTAACCGCTCAGTCTCAAGTTTTCACTTGACACCTACATGCCACAAGCACATGGTTAGGGACAGCTTGGTTTAGCCGCTTAGACCAGGATTTTATTCCTGTAAGCCCTCCTATCCACTGATGCTCAAAGCCTTGGGATCCTCTTTATTTACCCTTGCCTTTTGGTTTTAAGGGTTATTGGCTTTTTTCTCTTGCCTCTTGGTTTTAAGAGCTTTTGGCTTTTTCTGCTTGCTTTTTCTTTCTATTTTTTTTTCTATTTTTTTTTTGCTATTTTTTTTTTCTCTTTTTTTTCTACAAGCTTTGTTCTTTGCTGCTTTTTCTTGCTTCAAGAATCATTTTTATGATTTTTCAGATTATCAAATAACATGTCTCCTTGTCATCATTCTTTCAAGAGCCAACATATTTAACATTCATAAATAACAACTTCAAAAGACATATGCACTGTTCAAGCATTCATTCAGAAAACAAGAAGCATTGTCACCACATCAACATAATTAAACTAAGTTCAAGGATAAATTCGAAACTCATGTACTTCTTGTTCTTTTGAATTAAAACATTTTTCATTTAAGAGAGGTGATGGATTCATAGGACACTCATAACTTTAAGACATAGTTACTAACTAATAATGATCATGTAATGAAGACACAAACATAGATAAGCACTTGAACATAGAGAAAACGAAAAATAGAAAGTGAGAACAAGGAATGAGTCCACCTTAGTGATGGTGGCATTTTCTTCTTGAGGAGCCAATGATGTCCTTGAGCTCTTCTATGTCTCTTCCTTATCTTTGTTGCTCCTCCCTCATTGCTTTTTGATCTTCTCTTATTTCATGAAGGATGATGGAGTGCTCTTGATGTTCCACCCTTAGTTGTCCCATGTTGGAACTTAATTCTCCTAGGGAGGTGTTGATTTGCTCCCAATAGTTTTGTGGAGGAAAATGCATATGAGGCATCTCCGAGATCTCATGGTGATGAGCTTCCTGCGCCTCTTGAGCTCCATGAATGGGCTCTCTTGCTTGCTCCATATTTTTCTTAGTGATGGGCTTTTCTTCCTCAATGGGAATGTCTCCTTCTATGGAAGCTCCAGCTGAGTAACATAGATGGCAGATAAGATGAGGAAAAGCTAGCCTTGCCCCAAGAGAGGGCTTTTCGGCTATTTTGTAGAGTTCAAGGGAGATGACTTCATGAACCTCTACTTCTTCTCCAATCATGATGCTATGGATCATGATGGCCCGATCCACAGTAACTTCAGATCGGTTGCTAGTGGGGATGATGGAGCGTTGGCTGAACTCTAAACATCCTCTAGCCACAGGCTTGAGGTCCAATCTTCTTAGTTGAACCGGCTTGCCTTTGGAGTCAATCTTCCATTGAGCTCCTTCCACACATATGTCCATGAGGACTTGGTCCAACCTTTGATTAAAGTTGACCCTTCTAGTGTAGGGGCGTTCATCTTCTTGCATCATAGGCAAGTTAAACGCCAACCTCACATTTTTCGGACTAAAATCCAAGTATTTCTCCCGAACCATTGTAACATAGTTCTTTGGATCCGGGTTCTTACTTTGATCATGGTTCTTGGTGATCCATGCATTGGCATAGAACTCTTGAACCATTAGGATGCCGACTTGTTGGATGGGATTTGTTAGAACTTCCCAACCTCTTCTTTGAATTTCATGTCGGATCTCCGGATACTCATTTCTTTTGAGTTTGAAAGGGACCTCGGGGATCACCTTCTTCTTGGCCACAACATCATAGAAGTGGTCTTGATGAGCTTTGGAGATGAATCTTTCCATCTCCCATGACTCGGAGGTGGAAGTTTTTGTCTTCCCTTTCCCTTTTCTAGAGGATTCTCCGGTCTTAGGTGCCATCAATGGTAATGGAAAAACAAAAAGCTTATGCTTTTACCACACCAAACTTAGAATATTGCTCGCCCTCGAGCAAGAAAATAAAGAATTAGATGAAGAAGAAGAAGAAAAGATGGAGAAGATGGGGGAGGTGTGTTTCGGCCAAGAAGAATAGAGAGGGTTGTGTTGTGTGAAAATGAGGAAGAATGGAAGGCTTTATATAGGGAAGGGAGGGGGGGTTAAGGTTCGGCCATATGGGTGTGTTTGGGTGGGAAATTGATTTGAATTTTGAAGGTAGGTGGAGTTTATTGGGTAGGTTTATGGGGAAGAGTGGGTGGATGTGAGTGGTGAAGGGTTAATAGGGAAGAGAGATGGAGGTGATAGGTGAAGGGTTTTGGGGAAGAGTGTTTATTGGGAATAGAGGATGATTGAGAAGAGAGAAGAGAGTGAGTGGAGGTAGGTGGGGATCCTACAGGGTCCACAGATCCTGAGATGATCCTGTGGGGTCCACAGATCCTGAGGTGTTCAAGGATTTACAACCTTGCACCAAATTAGGAATGTAAAATGCCCTTGCACACAACTCTGGGCGTTCAGCGCCAGGTTGGTGCCCATTTTGGGCGTTCAATGCCCATTTGTTGCCCATTTCTGGCGTTGAACGCCAGAAACATGCTTGTTTTGGGCGTTCAGCGCCAGCTCCTCTCCAGGGTGCAATTCTGGCGTTCAGCGCCCAGATGATGCCCATTTTGGGCGTTCAGCGCCCAGATACTGCCCATTTTGGGCGTTCAGCACCAGAACCATGCTCTGTTCTGGTGTTGAACGCCAGGCAGGTGCTTCCTCTAGGGTGTGATTTTTCTTCTGCTGTTTTTGATTCTGTTTCTAAATTTTTCGTTTCTTTTATGATTCCACATGATTATGAACCTAAGAAAATATGAAAAAAAATAAAATTAGATAAATAAACATTGGGTTGCCTCCCAACAAGCACTTCTTTAATGTCAATAGCTTGACAGTGGGCTTTCATGGAGCCTCACAGATGTGCAGAGCTTTGTTGAGACCTCCCAATACCAAACTTAGAGTTTGGATATGAGGGTTTGACACCAAACTTAGAGTTTGGTTGTGGCCTCCCAACACCAAACTTAGAGTTTGACTGTGGGAGCTTTGGTTGACTCTGCTTTGAGAGAAGCTTTTTCTGCTTTCTCTCCATGGATGCAGAGAGAGATCCTTGAGTTGTAAACACAAGGTTGTCCTTATTTAATTGAAGGATCAATTATCCTCTGTCCACATCAATCACAGCTCTTGCTGTGGCTAGGAAAGGTCTTCCTAGGATGATGGATTCATCCTCTTCCTTTCCAGTATTCAGGACTATGAAATCAGCAGGGATGTAAAGGCCTTCAACCTTTACTAACACGTCCTCTACTTGTCCATAAGCCTGTTTTCTTGAATTGTCTGCCATCTCTAATGAGATTTTAGCAGCTTGCACCCCATAGATTCCCAGTTTCTCTATTACAGAGAGGGGCATGAGGTTTATTCCTGAACCAAGGTCACACAGAGCCTTAAAGATCATGGTGCCTATGGTACAAGGTATTATGAACTTTCCAGGATCCTGTTTCTTCTGAGGCAATGTCAGTTGATCCAGATCACTTAGTTCATTGGTGAACAAGGGAGGTTCATCTTCCCAAGTCTCAGTACCAAATAATTTGGCATTTAGCTTCATGATTGCACCAAGGAACTTGGCAGCTTGCTCTTCAGTAACATCCTCATTTTCTTCAGAAGAGGAATACTCATCAGAGCTCATGAATGGCATAAGGAGGTTCAATGAAATCTCTATGGTCTCTAGATGAGTCTTAGATTCCTTAGGTTCCTCAGAGGGAAGCTCCTTATTGATCACTGGACGTCCCAGGAGGTCTTCTTCCTTGGGATTCACGTCCTTCTCCTCTCTTGTGGGTTTGGCCATGGTAATTAATTCAATGGCCTTGCACTCTCCTTTTGGATTCTCTTCTGTATTGCTTGGGAGAGTACTAGGAGGGATTTCAGTGATCCTTTTACTCAGCTGGCCCACTTGTGCTTCCAAATTTCTAATGGAAGACCTTGTTTCATTCATGAAACTCACAGTGGCCTTAGATAGATTAGAGACTAAATTTGCTAAGCTAGATGGATTCTGCTCAGAATTCTCTGTCTGTTGCTGAGTGGATGATGGAAAAGGCTTGCTATTGCTAAACCTGTTTCTTCCACCATTATTAAAGTCTTGTTGAGGCTTTTCTTGATCCTTCTATGAGAAATTTGGATGATTTCTCCATGATGAGTTATAGGTGTTTCCATAAGGTTCACCTAAGTAATTTACCTCTGCTATTGCAGGGTTCTCAGGATCATAAGCTTCTTCTTCAGAAGATGCCTCTTGAGTGCTGTTGGATGTAGCTTGCATTCTATTCAGACTCTGAGAAATCATATTGACTTGCTAAGTCAATATTTTGTTCTAAGCCAATATGGCATTCAGAGTATCAATTTTAAGAACCCCCTTCTTCATAGGCGTCCCATTATTCACAGGATTCCTCTTAGAAGTGTACATGAACTGGTTATTAGCAACCATGTCAATGAGTTCTTGAGCTTCTACAGGCGTTTTCTTTAGGTGAATGGATCCACCTGCAGAAGTATCCAATGACATCTTTGATAGCTCAGATAAACCATCATAGAATATATCCAGGATGGTCCATTTTGAAAGCATGTAAGAAGGACACTTTTTGGTCAGCTGCTTGTATCTTTCCAAAGCTTCATAGAGGGATTCACCTTCTTTCTGTCTGAAGGTTTGAACATCAGCTCTAAGCTTGCTCAGCTTTTGAGGAGGAAAAAACTTGGCTAAGAAAGCCGTGACCAGCTTATCCCAAGAGTTCAGGCTATCTTTGGGTTGAGAGTCCAACCATATTCTAACTCTGTCTCTTACAGCAAAAGAGAAAAGCATGAGCCTGTAGACTTCAGGATCTACTCCATTAGTCTTAACAGTATCACAGATCTGCAAGAATTCAGTTAAGAACTGAAAAGGATCTTCAGATGGAAGTCCATGAAACTTGCAGTTCTGGTGCATCAGAGAAACTAGTTGAGGTTTCAGCTCAAAATTGTTTGCTCCAATGGTAGGAATGGAGATGCTTCTTCCATGTAAATTGGAATTAGGTGCAGTAAAGTCACCAAGCATTCTCCTTGCATTATTGTTGTTGGGTTCGGCTGCCATCTCCTTTACTTGTTCAAAATTTTCAATAAGGTTGTCTCTGGATTGTTGTAATTTAGCTTCTCTTAGTTTTCTCTTCAGAGTCCTTTCAGGTTCTGGATCAGCTTCAACAAGAATGCCTTTTTCTTTGTCCCTGCTCATAAGAAAGAGAAGAGAAAAAGAAAAGAAGAGGAATCCTCTATGTCACAGTAAAGAGGTTCCGTATTGTTAGTAGAAGAAGAAAAGGAATAGGGGTGAAGAAGAATGAAGAATCCAAACACAAAGGTGATGATAGGAGCAGAGATGTGAGATGAAGAGAAGTGTTAGTAGATGAATAAATAAATAGAAGGGGATGAGAGGAGGAGAGAATTTTCGAAAATAATTTTTGAAAAAGAGTTAGTGATTTTCGAAAATTATTTTTGAAAAAGGTTAGTAGTTTTTCGAAAATTGAAATAAAAAATAAAATAATTAGTCTAATTAAAAAGAAATTTTGAAAAAGAGGGAAGATTTTTTTCGAAAATGAGAGAGAGAGAGTTAGTTAGGTAGTTTTGAAAAAGGTAAGAAACAAACAAAAAGTTAGTTAGTTAGTTGAAACAAATTTTGAAAAGATAAGAAGTTAGGAAGTTAGAAAAGATATTTTGAAAATCAAATTTTTGAAAAAGATAAGATAAGAAGATATTTTTGAAAAGATATGATTGAAATTAGTTTTGAAAAAGATTTGATTTTTAAAATCTCAATTAATGACTTGATTCACAAGAAATTACAAGATATGATTCTAGAACTTAAAGTTTGAATCTTTCTTAACAAGTAACAAACTCAAAATTTTTGAATCAAAACATTAATTGATGATGTTATTTTCGAAAATATGATGTAAAATTAAGAAAAAGATTTTTGAAAAATATTTTTGAAATTTTCGAAAATAACTAAAAAAAATTGAAAAAAAAAAGATTTGATTTTTGAAAAAGATTTTGAAAAAGATAAGATTTTTTTTAAATTGAAAATTTGATTTGATTCATAAAAACAACTAGATTTTAAAAATTTTTGAAAAAGTCAAATCTAATTTTCGAAATTTTAAGAGAGAAAAAGGGAAAGATATTTTTTTTTTATTTTTGAATTTTTATGATGAGAGAGAAAAACAAGAAAAATTATGCAATGCATGAAAGTTATGGATTAAAACAATGAATGCATTGCAAGAATGCTATGAATGTCAAGATGAACACTAAGAACACTATGAAGATCATGATGAACATCAAGAACACATTTTTGAAAAATTTTTAATGCAAAGAAAACATGCAAGACACCAAACTTAGAATTCTTTAATGCTTAGACTCTATGAATGCAAGAATGCATATGAAAAACAAGAAAAGACACAAAACATGAAAACATCAAGATCAAACAAGAAGACTTACCAAGAACAACTTGAAGATCATGAAGAACACTATGAATGCATGAATTTTTCGAAAAATGCAAGATGAACATACAATTGACACCAAACTTATAACATGACTCAAGACTCAAACAAGAAACACAAAAAATATTTTTGATTTTTATGATTTTCTAATTTTTTTGTATTTTTTTCTTTTAATTTTTTCGAAAATCATTTTGAAAAAAGAAAAATAAGGATTCCAAAATTTTTAATATGAATTCCAGGAATCTTATGCTCTTTAGTCTAAATCTCCAATCAAAGGGTCAGGCATGGCTTAATAGCCAGCCAAGCTCTAGCATGTAAATTACATCCATTGAGGTGATTAGTTGAAGACCAGTCCCAAAGCAGTTTGTGTATGGCTTTACAGCCAGATAGGATTCAACATGTTTCATGAAACACTAGAATTCATTCTTAAAAATTATGAAGAAAAATATTTTTTTGAAAACACATTTTTTTCTTTTTTTTTTTTGAAAACAAAGGAGAAATTTTTGAAAGATTTTTTTGAAAAATTTTTTGAAAACTTTTTGAAAGGAAAACGAAAAGAAAGTTACCCAATCTGAGCAACAAGATGAACCGTCAGTTGTCCAAACTCAAAAATCCCCGGCAACGGCGCCAAAAACTTGGTGTTGTTGCCGGATCAAACTTGGCACTGATGTTACCTGACCAAAAGCTTGCCGAAAACTCGAACAATCCCCGGCAACAGCGCCAAAAACTTGGTATGCGAAATTGTTACTCAGGTTGTGAATTATTGTTCAAAATTGATTCCCTGGCGATGGCACCAAAAAACGGATGCACAGAACCATGGTCTAAACATATCTTCACAACTTCGCATAACTAACCAGCAAGTGCACTGGGTCGTCCAAGTAATAAACCTTACGTGAGTAAGGGTCGATCCCACGGAGATTGTTGGTATGAAGCAAGCTATGGTCACCTTGTAAATCTCAGTCAGGCGGATATAAAATAGTTATGGAGTTTTCGAAATTAATACTAAAATAAGGATAGAAATACTTATGTAAATCATTGGTGAGAATTTCAGATAAGCGTATGGAGATGCATTCATTCCTCTGAACCTCTGCTTTCCTGTTGTCTTCATCCAATCCGTCTTACTCCTTTCTATGGCTGGCTTTATGTAAGGATGTCACCGGTGCCAATGGCTACTTTCAATCCTCTCGGGAAAATGGTCCAAATGCTCTGTCACAGCACGGCTAATCGTCTGGAGGCATCACCCTTGTCGTTGGTTGCATCCTATTCCTCTCTGTGAAAATGGTCCGATGCGCTGTCACTGCATGGCTAATCATCTTGGAGGTTCTCGATCATACTGGAATAGAATTTACTATCCTTTTGCATCTGTCACTACGCCCAGCACTCGCGAGTTTGGAGTTCGTCACAGTCATTCAATCCCAGAGTCCTACTCGGAATACCACGGACAAGGTTTAGACTTTCCGGACTCTCATGAATGCCGCCCTCAATCTAGCTTATACCACGAAGATTCTGATTAAGAGATCTAAGAGATACTCATTCAATCTAATGTAGAACGGAAGTGGTTGTCAGGCACGCATCATAGGGAATGATGATGATTGTCACGTTCATCACATTCAGGTTGAAGTGCGAATGAATATCTTAGAAGCGAAATAAGATGAATTTAATAGAAAACAGTAGTACTTTGCATTAATCTTTGAGGAACAGCAGAGCTCCACGCCTTAATCTATGGAGTGCAGAAACTCTACCGTTGAAAATACATAAGTAATGAAGGTCCAGGCATGGCGGAATGGCCAGCCCCCAAACGTGATCAATAGATCAAAAGATAATCCAAAGATGATTCCAAAGATGTCTAATACAATAGTAAAAGGTCCTATTTATAATAAACTAGCTACTAGGGTTTACAGAAGTAAGTAATTGATGCATAAATCCACTTCCGGGGCCCACTTGGTTTGTGCTTGGGCTGAGCTTGAAGTCTACACGTGGAGAGGTCATTCTTGGAGTTGAACGCCAGCTTTTGTGCCAGTTTGGGCGTTGAACTCCACTTTGCAACTTGTTTCTGGCGCTGGACGCCAGAATTGGGCAGAGAGCTGGCGTTGTCTAAACTTGGGCAAAGTATGGACTATTATATATTTCTGGAAATCCCTGGATGTCTACTTTCCAACGCAATTGGAAGCACACCATTTTGAGTTTTGTAGCTCCAGAAAATCCATTTTGAGTGCAGGGAGGTCAGAATCCAACAGCATCAGCAGTCCTTCTTCAACCTCTGAATCTGATTTTTGCTCAAGTCCCTCAATTTCAGCCAGAAAATACCTGAAATCACAGAAAAACACACAAACTCATAGTGAAGTCCAGAAATGTGAATTTAACATAAAAACTAATGAAAACATCCCTAAAAGTGACTTGATTCTACTAAAAACATACTAAAAACAATGCCAAAAAGCGTGTAAATTATCCGCTCATCAACAGCCTTCATCTTCTCCTTGTATAGTCTTGAGTTCTCATAACCTTCTAGGTGAAGGCTCTCCAGTTCCTACAGTTGCAACTTCCTTTCAGCTCCGGCTTTTTCAATTCCCATGTTGCATTCTTTTACCGCCCAGAAGGCTTTGTGCTCTAATTTAACAGGGAGATGACAAGCTTTTCATCCCAATGGGTGTTTTGTATGTTGTTCTGTATGCCCAGAGTGCATCTTGTAGCCTGGTGCTCTAGTCTCTTCTATGAGGTTTGACTATCTTCTGCAAGATACGCTTTATCTCTCTATTTGACACCTCGGTTTGCCCATTAGTCTGAGGATGGTAGGCTGTTGCAACTTTATGAATTATCCCATGCTTCTTCATTAGTCCTGTTAGTCTCCTGTTACAAAAATGGGTGCCTTGTGTAACGACCTAATTTTCAGTACGCCTAGGACATACCAGAAACTGAGTGCTACCAATTTGTCATCCTAATTATTGTCTATTATTTATTATATGAACCTGATTCATTGTTAAAAGCGTAGTTAGTTAGCGAGGTACTTTTTTTTTTTGAAAACGTTTGAATTAATAGACAGAATCATTCATAATCAATTCACAAATAATAACAGATAAAACAGTTATAAGCAACCACACATAAATACATCACAAGCAGCTAACAACATTTAGTGATCCAGCCTTTATTAGAGTATAGACTTTTAGTTAGAACACCCCTAGATATAGCTAGATAATAACTAAATACATATATATACATACAACATCCCAGGCCCTGACCTGTTCAAAAAGTCCCTAAGCTGGCACCCAGGCTAGTCTAGACTCTATACTCACCTAGTCCCTCTAAACTTCTAAAGCGAGGGAAAATACGTTCTAGGTCTTCAAAACTCAAGTCAGGTGGAACGTCACCAAAAGGTAGAACATCATCTGCTACTCCTCTGCACGATCAGACATTGCCATAGGACGTCTCTCTGGTACCTCATCAAGTAGCCACACAACAGGAGTCTCGTACACAGGATTTAAGTTAAAGTTCGCATACAAACGGGATACAGACGTTGGGTGGTCTCATAGTATATACATGTAAATAGAGAACGATATTCACCCTAGACTCAGAAGACTATTTAGAGTGGAATCCTTTTTGTGAACGATCATCAGCGAACTACGGAAGGGTACTCATGCTTCCATCTGAAAGGGGGAAGGGAGAGAGAAGGGGTAAGAACTGGGGAGTTCTTAGTAGGGCCGGGGTTATTAGTTACGTTCATTAATTCCGTGTTGCTTAGCAGATAAATAGCAGAATACCGAGAAGCAGTAGACAGAAAAATAGATAAATAGAGAAAATAAAGAAAACAGAAAGCAAAACACAAACAAAAGAATACAAGAAAAAAAACACAAACACAAAGAATAGAATGAAAACAAAGAAGGCATACATTCAAACAACAATCATAACAGAGGAAATGCGCAACCAAATATGATGCATGTCTAGCCCTAGCGCAGGTAATGAGCTCATTTGTCGGTTACATACCCGCTCCCGACGTTACCTGGAGTCCTCTGACCAGGTAAGGCTTTCCTGTTGGCAATGTCCCTCGCAAGAGTCCTTTGACTTGTGAGGCAAACCACTGCAAGAGTCCTTTGACTTGCATGGCGGAGCTAGTTAACTTATATCTGCCCAACACACTCTCTGTAAGAGTCCCTTGACTTACAAGAGCATACACACACTCTCACTGTAAGAGTCCTTTGACTTACAGGAGCATACACACACACTCTCACTGTAAGAGTCCTTTGACTTACAGGAGTATATGCTAGTCGTGTGTTCTCGATACCTCTGTAAGAGTCCTCTGACTTATAGAATAGCATTATAGCTAAGTATCCCAGGAAAGCACTCTCAGTGGTCGTACCACCATCTATCTGACTGCCTTCACGCAGCAGATCATCACATAATCATTCTCATTATCATCATTCATTATTATTCTCATTATTCATCATCACTTTAAAATTCTTATGCAGTACCTCTTTCTTTCTCTGTATCTCTTTACTCTGTTTTAATTACTCTATTCTTTGCATCTCTTTTCTCTTCTCTGATTACTCTTTTCATCTGTATCTATATTAATCTTTTTCTCTTTATCTCTTTACTTTACTCTGGTTACTCTGTTCTCTGTGTTTCTTTACTCTGCTTTGATATCTCATCATAACATATGTATTTAAAGCTTATGTAAATTTTGGTATGAATAGTTTGCCTGTCCCAAGTATAGGTTCATTAAGTCTATACTGAAACAGTTTAACTTTTCATATAATACCTAACCCTAGTCGCAACTCAAGGACTAACTATGTTGCCCTAGTTCGTTCACTAATCTCTGTCTGTTTTTCTGTCATTAAAACTTTACAGACTTTTCTTCGACTTTTATCTTCTCTTCAACTTTTTATCTTTTATTTATCTTTGCCTCACTAATATGTTCTTACCACTCCCTAAGTGTTTTATGAAGGTAGTTATGAGATTCTGCGTTTAAAGTTGTCTTTCTAAAGCTTTTACTGAAAACTGCCTTTTTCGCATTATTTTATTATTTTTATTAAAATATTATTTTTAATTAAATATTATTATTTAATATTTTATTATTATTTATTATTTTATCTTAATTTTTAACTTTTACTGAAAATTACCCCTTTTTAACTTTTAACCTTTAAAAATTCACTTTTTACCACCCGTAACTTTTAATATTTCTACTTTAACCACCCTAACCTTCAGAAATTACAAAATAAACCCTCAAACACCAAAATATTTACTTCCTTGCCCTTTCTAAGATCTAAAAGGTGTTCTTCAATGTTCTTCATCACACTCAAAGTGTTCTTCATGTTCTTCATAAATTCTTCAGATTCTTTCTCTATTTTTACCCGTTTTTCAGTCTTTTCAGCAACCGATTTTTACCATAATTCAAAATAAAATTGCAGCCAATAAAACCCCAACTTTTCCACATGATTTCAACATAAATTGAACCTCAATTTAAGCTTAGGGTTTCGTTTTTCCAGCTGCCCAAGAACATGAACTTTAAAGCTTGAATTTCATCAAATTTCATCAAAATTTCACCAAATTTTCACCAAGAATCAATCATATATGCAACCAATTTTTAGCACAGCCAATTTATAAAACATTCACACAAATCAAACAAAAATAATCAAGATTAATTTTGTGACACCCTACCTTGATTTGCTGCTCCAAATCCGGTTACTCTTTGAAGTGTTCTAAAAGCACTTTTTCCTCCTAAAACACATCAAGAACAACTTTAAATCCAAAAACTCTCAACTGACCAAATCTCCCTCAGCACGTTAGGAATAGATATCTCACCTTAGACTTGCTGGAAATTAACGTTTCTTGGCCCTCAAGTCAAGTTAAGCATGATTCCTAAGGAAGAACATCAAGAAAACACATGTTTTGCATGGTTTTCCTTGAAAACCGAATTGAAGAGGGAGAGAGACAGCCATCTCACCTTATTTCCAGCCTTGATAAGTCACATGGTTATGTAGAGGAAGAAGAGAGGATCATTTTGGTGAAATCGGAGTTTTGATTTGAGTTTTGGTTCAGAAGAAATCAAGCTTTGAAGATTAAGTGTTCATGAAGTTTCTCTCTTTTCTCTCTTGTTATTTTCGGCCAAAATGATGAAATGAGACAGCCTTGGAGGTCTTGGGGGTGTAAGGTGAGTTGTGATTGGTTGGCTTGGAGGTGGATTAAAATAATATTAAAATATCTCTGGTGTATAACTACTAAAACTAGGTGTATCAGAACACTTGTAAAAACATCTCTAAAAATTATTTTCTGAGCTACTAGTATAAATGACACTAGTAACATATTTATTATGAGAATAAAACATATATAATGAGGCCTTAGCATTGCTAAAGTCATCAGAGAGTGCTGGTGCTAAGCTGCACCAGTAAACCGTAAACCCGGTTAAACCGATTTTCTGTTTTTAACTAAAACAGACCAGGTAACCTTATAATATAATTCAAGCATATTCTAATACTAATATAATGATAATATTATTCTATTATCTCTCTCCTCTCATAGATTGAGTCTGGTTTGTCAAACTGAGACTATTTACGAAAAACCGAATCAAAACCCCTAACCGATACAGTTCAAAAACTAGGTTCTTCGTGACCGCGTTATCAAGCTTGTCTCCACTAAGGTCCTGAATTAAAAATAATATAATGACAATGAGGATTGAGGTGCTTGATGATACAGAAGAGGTGTTCCCTTTACTGATCTTCTGGAGAAATCTGTGCCTTTAGAAAAGATCTCGCGTACTCGAAAATCAGGGTTGTTACATTCTACCCTCCTAAAAGAAAATTTTGCCCTCAAAATTTCAGCCACGTGCAAGAATCCTTCTTCAAGCGGTCTATTTCCTTCAAGCCATCCTGACGAAGAGATTGGTCCGTTCCTTACAGCATCTAAATATCACATAGCCATGGCCATGGAGATCATAACAGCTATAAGAATAGTTGTGCTTCTCACGAATTTGTCGTTCGGAACTCGATTAAACCATGTCTATTCACAGTCATTGAGGTCTTCTCCGCACCAAACAATCAATATTAAGGTGATCAGTCTTAATATCTCATGTTAAGCACGAACATTCCCAAAATGAGTCCTCATAGACATTCATGCCAAATGTATCTTGAAGATACCCTAACAGCATGAGACACACAAGCAGAGTATGCAATGAAGCATAGTCAGTCCACTCCCCAGGCTCTACTGGAAACGAACTGCTCTGATACCAAATTGTAACGACCCAATTTTCAGTACGCCTAGGACATACCAGAAACTGAGTGCTACCAATTTGTCATCCTAATTATTGTCTATTATTTATTATATGAGCCTGATTCATTGTTAAAAGCGTAGTTAGTTAGCGAGGTACCTTTTTTTTTTGAAAACGTTTGAATTAATAGAAAGAATCATTCATAATCAATTCACAAATAATAACAGATAAAATAGTTATAAGCAACCACACATAAATACATCACAAGCAGCTAACAACATTTAGTGATCCAGCCTTTATTAGAGTATAGACTTTTAGTTAGAACGCCCCTAGATATAGCTAGATAATAACTAAATACATATATATACATACAACATCCCAGGCCCTGACCTGTTCAAAAAGTCCCTAAGCTGGCACCCAGGCTAGTCTAGACTCTATACTCACCTAGTCCCTCTAAACTTCTAAAGCGAGGGAAAATACGTTCTAGGTCTTCAAAACTCAAGTCAGGTGGAACGTCACCAAAAGGTAGAACATCATCTGCTACTCCTCTGCACGATTAGACATTGCCATAGGACGTCTCTCTGGTACCTCATCAAGTAGCCACACAACAGGAGTCTCGTACACAGGATTTAAGTTAAAGTTCGCATACAAATGGGATACAAACGTTGGGTGGTCTCATAATATATACATGTAAACAGAGAACGATATTCACCCTAGACTCAGAAGACTATTTAGAGTGGAATCCTTTTTGTGAACGATCGTCAGCGAACTACGGAAGGGTACTCATGCTTCCATCTGAAAGGCGGAAGGGAGAGAGAAGGGGTAAGAACTGGGGAGTTCTTAGTAGGGCCGGGGTTATTAGTTACGTTCATTAATTCCGTGTTGTTTAGCAGATAAATAGCAGAATACCGAGAAGCAGTAAACAGAAGAAACAGATAAATAGAGAAAATAAAGAAAACAAAAAGCAAAACACAAACAAAAGAATACAAGAAAACAAAACACAGACACAAAGAATAGAATGAAAACAAAGAAGGCATACATTCAAACAACAATCATAACAGAGGAAATGTGCAACCAAATATGATGCATGTCTAGCCCTAGCGCAGGTAATGAGCTCATTTGTCGGTTTCATACCCGCTCCCGACGTTACCCGGAGTCCTCTGACCAGGTAAGGCTTTCCTGTTGGCAATGTCCCTCGCAAGAGTCCTTTGACTTGTGAGGCAAACCACTGCAAGAGTCCTTTGACTTGCAGGGCGGCACTAGCAACCTACTGCAAGAGTCCTTTGACTTGCATGGCGGAGCAAGTTAACTTATATCTGCCTAACACACTCTCTGTAAGAGTCCTTTGACTTACAAGAGCATACACACACTCTCACTATAAGAGTCCTTTGACTTACAGGAGCATACAAACACACTCTCACTGTAAGAGTCCTTTGACTTACAGGAGTATATGCTAGTCGTGTGTTCTCGATACCTCTGTAAGAGTCCTCTGACTTACAAAATAGCATTATAGCTATGTATCCCAGGAAAGCACTCTCAGTGGTCGTACCACCATCTATCTGACTGCCTTCACGCAGCAGATCATCACATAATCATTCTCATTATCATCATTCATTATTATTCTCATTATTCATCATCAATTTCACATTCTTATGCAGTACCTCTTTCTTTCTCTGTATCTCTTTACTCTGTTTTAATTACTCTGTTCTTTGCATCTGTATCTATATTACTCTGTTCTCTGATTACTCTTTTCATCTGTATCTATATTACTCTCTTTCTCTTTATCTCTTTACTTTACTCTGGTTACTCTGTTCTCTGTGTTTCTTTACTCTGCTTTGATATCTCATCATAACATATGTATTTAAAGCTTATGTAAATTTCGGTATGAATAGTTTGCCTGTCCCAAGTATAGGTTCATTAAGTCTATACTGAAACAGTTTAACTTTTCATATAATACCTAACCCTAGTCGCAACTCAAGGACTAACTATGTTGCCCTAGTTCATTCACTAATCTCTGTCTGTTTTTCTGTCATTAAAACTTTACAGACTTTTCTTCGACTTTTATCTTCTCTTCAACTATTTATCTTTTATTTATCTTTGCCTCACTAATATGTTCTTACCACTCCCTAAGTGTTTTATGAAGGTAGTTATGAGATTCTGCGCTTAAAGTTGTCTTTCTAAAGCTTTTACAGAAAACTGCCTTTTCCGCATTATTTTATTATTTTTATTAAAATATTATTTTTAATTAAATATTATTATTTAATATTTTATTATTATTTATTATTTTATCATTAATTTTTCGAAAATTGCCCCTTTTTAACTTTTAACCTTTAAAAATTCACTTTTTACCACCCGTAACTTTTAATATTTCTACTTTAACCACCCTAACCTTCAGAAATTACAAAATAACCCCTCAAACACCAAAATATTTACTTCCTTGCCCTTTCTAAGATCTAAAAGGTGTTCTTCAATGTTCTTCACCACACTCAAAGTGTTCTTCATGTTCTTCATAAATTCTTCAGATTCTTTCTCTGTTTTTACCCGTTTTTCAGTCTTTTCAGCAACCGATTTTTACCATAATTCAAAATAAAATTGCCGCCACTAAAACCCCATATTTTCCAAATGATTTCAACATAAATTGAACCTCAATTTAAGCTTAGGGTTTCGTTTTTCCAGCTGCCCAAGAACATGAACTTTAAAGCTTGAATTTCATCAAATTTCATCAAAATTTCACCAAATTTTCACCAAGAATCAATCATATATGCAACCAATTTTTAGCACAGCCAATTTATACAACATTCAAACAAATCAAACACAAATAATCAAGATTAATTTCGTGACACCCTACCTTGATTTGCTGCTCCAAATTCGGTTACTCTTTGAAGTATTCTTAAAGCACTTTTTCCTCCTAAAACACATCAAGAACAACTTTAAATCCAAAAACTCTCAACTGACCAAATCTCCCTCAGCACATTAGGAATAGATATATCACCTTAGACTTGCTGGAAATTAACGTTTCTTGGCCCTCAAGTCAAGTTAAGCATGATTCCTAAAGAAGAACATCAAGAAAACACATGTTTTGCATGGTTTTCCTTGAAAACCGAATTGAAGAGGGAGGGAGACAGCCATCTCACCTTATTTCCAGCCTTGATAAGTCACATGGTTATGTAGAGGAAGAAGAGAGGATCATTTTGGTGAAATCGGAGTTTTGATTTGAGTTTTGGTTCAGAAGAAATCAAGCTTTGAATATTAAGTGTTCATGAAGTTTCTCTCATTTCTCTCTTGTTATTTTCGGCCAAAATGATGAAATGAGACAGCCTTGGAGGTCTTGGGGGTGTAATGTGAGTTGTGATTGGTTGGCTTGGAGGTGGATTAAAATAATATTAAAATATCTCTGGTGTATAACTACTAAAACTCGGTGTATCGGAACACTTGTAAAAACATCTCTAAAAATTATTTTCTGAGCTACTAGTATAAATGACACTAGTAACATATTTATTATGAGAATAAAACATATATAATGAGGCCATAGCATTGCTAAAGTCATCAGAGAGTGCTGGTGCTAAGCTGCACCAGTAAACCGTAAACCCGGTTAAACCGATTTTCTGTTTTTAACTAAAACAGACCAGGTAACCTTATAATATCATTCAAGCATATTATAATACTAATATAATGATAATATTATACTATTATCTCTCTCCTCTCATAGATCGAGTCCGGTTTGTCAAACTGAGACTATTTACGAAAAATCGAATCAAAACCCCTAACCGATACGGTTCAAAAACTAGGTTCTTCGTGACCGCGTTATCAAGCTTGTCTCCACTAAGGTCCTGAATTAAAAATAATATAATGACAATGAGAATTGAGGTGCTTGATGATACAGAAGAGGTGTTCCCTTTACTGATCTTCTGGAGAAATCTGTGCCTTTAGAAAAGTTCTCGCGTACTCGAAATTCAAGGTTGTTACACCTTGATCGCTCACGATTGCTCGTGGTGATCCAAAGCAACAAATAATATGGCTTCTCACAAAGGAAACAACAGTGTTAGCATCATCATTGCAGGTAGGAATTGCTTCCACCCATTTGGAAATGTAATCCACAGCTAACAATATATAGAAATAACCATTAGAATTTGGAAATGGACCCATGAAGTCAATGCCCCAAACATAAAAAATTTCATAGAAAAGCATAATCTGTTGAGGCATCTCATCCCTCCTGGATATATTACCAAATTTCTGGCATGGAAAACAAGATCTACAAAATTCAGCAGCGTCCTTAAAAAGAGTAGGCCACCAGAATCCACAGTCTAAGATTTTTCTAGCAGTTCTTTGAGGGCTGTAACACCCTACCATACAAAGTCTTATGCTTAAGTCATAATTCAGAGATGGCAAGGTATTACGACCTCTAAAACAAAAATCTAGTACGAATAGTAGTATGAATGATTGATTATAACTAGGAGCCTTTGCAAAAAAAGGGGTAAACAAAAACCGTAACTCGAACGCGCAACACTCTGATCGATAACGTAACGAGCAAAGAATAAGCTAACGCAAGATCATATATATAAGGAGTGTCAAAAACGGGAATATCAAGACTCAAAATCCGGCTGCGAAGATAACCGGTCCGAGCATAATAATATATACATATAATAAAATAAGGAAACCCCAAAGGAAACCCAAAGGGACACAAATACATAAAACCTATTCTCCAAAATCCCCTCTAGAAGGAGTCATCACAGTTTGTATTATTTAATGGAGATAAAAGTATCTAAACAAGATATATAAACCAAAACAGAGTCCCTAGAACAAAGGATCTTCGCTAATCCAGAAGTCTCCAGCATGCCTCAACGAGAAGCCTCGCGTCCTGCATCTGAAAACCACAAAATCCGCATGGGTGAGAACCAGAGGTCCCTAGTACGGTAACAGCTTCCACATATACAATACATAATAATAGAGGAAAGCCGAAGGCAATCCTAGAACTTCCTCCAGGTAATATCAAAGCTTATAAACAAGCTAAACCATAAGTGGCAACTGACTAAAGATCCTTCAGTCTAACTAATACTTCCCTTTCCAATTCCATCAGACCTCCCAACCACCAGCAGGAGTATAATATAGCAAACACAGTTATATCAGACAAGAGATTTACAAATAGGAACAGATAAGGCATTTAGGCAATTAGCAAGTAATATGCAGTCAATAGGCAATCCCAAACAATTCATGTAGTATGCTTATGATGCATGCCTGTCCCTAGTGGCTGATGATATCATCTGTCGGTTATAGAGCCAACCCGACAAGTCCTGGTAGCTAACCATTGGACTGTCCCTCTGTCCCGCATCCCCAACTCGAGTTATACTCGTCATAAACTTGATCATAATCATGATCCATATCCATCACCCTCACTGGTGAATATTTATCCATCACCATCACTGGTGAATATTTACGGGGGCGAGCTCATCCGGGCCTTTCACAGTGCCCGGCCACACTTACGACATTGGGTTAACAGAGCTTCGAGTCTCAACCTGGAGCACGTGGTGGCTAGCCACTGCTACTACCCAGGGAAACCCTCATCTCCGATGGTGGAAGTGCAAACATTCACAATTCAATCAACAGCATATATGCATTTATACTTGGCCATAAACATGGCTCCGCCGTAACACGGCAATAATCTAGCCATCCGGCTCACGGTTAAATCCATAACCAGCCAATTCATTAACAATTATGGCCTTTCGGCCCATGGCTTAACAAGCACTTCCACCACCATCCTCCGCATCTCACATAATCATCTTTGATCCTCAATGATCATTCATTTTTCCCCTTGCTTCACTCACAAGTTACCACATTCACTAGCCCTTTTTCTCATGCTAGGCATATCATAATGATTTAAGACATACGTGGTGAGATCGGAGGCTTAGAAGTATGAAATTTGGCTTTTAAAACTCAAAAATCAACTTTGGGATGAAAACAGGTCCACGTGTACGTGCACTCCACGCGCACGCGTGGATGGCCTTAAAACTCATCGACGCGCAAGCGTCATACGCGCGAACGCGTGGGTTGAAAATTAGCCAAACGGCGCGTACGCGTCAGCCACGCTTACGCGTGGGTACTCTTGCGTCCCAGGCACAAAACTGGCACAACTTTGGCACAACTCTCGTGAAAATGGCTGGGCATTGGGTGCAGCACATTCGGCGCTCCCGTGCATATCACGCACACGCGTGGATGGCGCTTCCTGGAAGAACGGCGCGTACGCGCCAAGTGCGCCTACGCGCAGGGGGTCATTCTGCTAAAAATTTTCTAAGTTAAAAACTGCAGAATTCACAGACTCAACCCCCAATCTTCCGACGGTCATATCTCTCTTATTTTAAATCATTTTTCACCCGTTCTTCGAACGGCATGGACATCCCGGATCCAATTTCATTTCTAAATAGATTTGGCACAAATCAGAGATCCGTAGTCCAAGTTATGTCCCGTCAAAGTATGCCCAAAAACCATGTTTTCATTCAAAACCACAAAGTGCCATTTTCAAAACAAGCCACTTTCAACTCTTTTCAAAATCAATCAAAATATGCCAATTTCAACCCTTCTCTTTGAAATCATTCAAAATATACCAAAATCAACAACAAGCCATCTTCAACTCACACATTGACATTTTACCAAAATTCCCAAAACCACATCCAACCATTTTAACACTTCTCTATCAAATGGCTAAAGGACAAACACAATATCATGTCATACATCCTTTCTCATCCCAATTTCCAACAATACCATTTCCAATCAATAATCACTATACATAATCAATATCATACTCACCATCAACATGGTACCACCCACCAATTCAACCTTAATCATCCATCAAGCATATATCATAACATGCATTTCTTATATATCACACAATCAAGGCATCAATATTCATAATCACATATATGAACACATCATATATCTCAACCATTCAACAACACTAACAATTCAATCCCTATCTTAGGGCCTCTAGCCTAAGTATTTCCTACCACATTACATATTAGATACGGGAAACCGAAACCATACCTTAGCCGATTTCCCAAGCTCAACCGGAGCACTTCCAAAGCACTTTTTCTCAAGCTCTCAAGGTCTCAACACCTCCAAGAACAGATTTTGTCACACAAAACCCTCTTCCAAGCTTTCCAAAATCACCAATCAAGCTCCAATATTCACATATACACAACCTAAGCCACAATCATCATACCCATACACAACATCTCAATGCCCAAACCTCATAGAACAACAAATTACACTAGGGTTGAGAATCTTACCACACCCAAGGTCCAAGGAGACAAGATTAACCTTCTCCTTCAAGAGAGTTGGGTCCTATAACATCAAAGAACCCAAAATCTCAACATTTTTGCTCATGAAACTCGAAATCAAGGGCTGGAATTTCGAACTGTAAAACGTGGCTTACCTCAAGATTGATTGTATGGGTTTTGTAGAGCTCTCCACGGTGAACGCGTGGCCACAAACGGAGCGGCAATCGGAGCTCTAGATCAAAAGTTATGGTGGTTTGAAGATCAACCAAGGGAGAGAACTTGAGAGAGTGTTCTTCCCCCCTCCATACCAATTTCAGCGTGTTTGAGTGTGTTGTGAGGAGAGAGAGTGCTGAAAACTAGGGTTTTGGTTTAGTTTAGTTGGGCCAAGGGCCCACTTTGGGTCCGGTTGGACCGGTTTGGCCCGTTCGGTCCAATCTTGGTCCGATTCCTATAAAATTGGTACCAAAATTCTCGTCTCAATCTCCTCTATCACATTTAGCCATAAAAATAACATTTTTGGCTTTCTAGAATAAATTCTCATTTATGGGTTAATTAGCTGTTAATTAACCGGGTCTTACATTCTACCCACCTAATTGGGAATTTTGCCCACAAAATTCAAATCAAATTACCTGAGAATAAGTGCGGATAATCCGTATGCATCTCCGACTCAAGTTCCCAAGTGTGTTCCTCAACACCGCCTCGACTCCAAGCCACTTTGACTAATGAAACCTCTTTTCCATGTAATCGTTTAATACTAGTATCATCAATTCTGACTAGAGCCACTGGAAGCGTCAAATCTTCCCTTAACTGAACCGATTCGGGTTCTAACACATGGCTAGCATCAGGAGTGTACTTCCGAAGCTGCGACACGTGAAACACATCGTGCAGGTTCGAAAGATGAGGTGGTAGAGCCACCCGATACGCCACCGGCCCAATCCTCTCCAGGATCTGAAATGGACCAATGTATCGAGGATTCAACTTCTTTGCTTTAATCGCTCTACCTACTCCTATGGTCGGAGTAACCTTCAGGAAAACATGATCTCCTTCCTCAAATTCCAAGGGCTTCCGCCTCTGATCGGCGTAACTCTTTTGGCGACTCTGCGCCGTAAGCATCCTATCTCGGATTTTCTTCACTTGTTCAGTGGTCTCAGCTATCATCTCCGGCCCCAACAAGCCTTTCTCTCCAGCTTCATACCAACATAGCGGAGATTGACATTTCCTCCCATACAATGCCTCATACGGAGCCATTCCGATGCTCGCATGGTAACTATTATTGTATGCAAACTCCACTAACGGCATATACCGATCCCAACTCGCCGGTTGGTCCAAAACACAAGCTCTCAACATATCCTCTAGTGTTTGGATCGTCCTCTCAGATTGACCATCTGTTTGAGGATGGTAAGCTGTACTCAAGCTTAATCGGGTTCCAAAAGCTTTCTGAAATGCACCCCAGAACCTCGAAGTGAAACGAGGATCTCTATCAGAGATTATAGTAGCAGGTACACCATGGAGTCTCACAATCTCCTTTATGTATAACCGTGCTAGCTCCTCAAGGGTGTAAGTCATCCGAATGGGCAAAAAGTGAGCTGACTTCGTCAGTCGGTCCACAATCACCCAGATAGCATCAAAACCAGTCCTAGTCCTTGGCAATCCCAACACAAAGTCCATTGCAATACTTTCCCACTTCCATTGCGGAATCTCTAAAGGTTGCAACATCCCGGAAGGTCTTTGATGTTCAATCTTTACCTTTTGACAAGTTAAGCACTTTGAAACATATTCCGCCACATCATTCTTCATACCCGGCCACCAAAACATCGCCTTTAAATCATGGTACATCTTAGTACTTCCCGGGTGAATGGAGAATCCGCTTTTGTGTGCCTCCTTTAAGATATCTTGCCTCAAAGTGCCAATATCCGGCACAATGATCCTACCCTTGAATCTCCATAACCCATCTTTTTCTTCCGACACTCTCCACTGTTTTCCTTGCTCGATAGCCGGTAACACCTTCCATAACGCTTCATCATTTTCATGAGCCTTTAGGAGTTCGGACTTAAAGTCACTCGAGATTTCTAATCGGCTCAAACACAAGGTTCCAGATACTTCTCGTGCACCAATTTTTAGACTCTCGAATCCCTTGAGCAACTTCTCCTCTTGAAGCATCATCCAAGCCGCATATAACGACTTCCGACTTAACGCATCCGACACTATATTCGCCTTTCTAGGATGGTAATTTAACTCAAAGTCGTAGTCCTTCAACAATTCCATCCACCTCCTTTGCCTCATATTAAGCTCTTTCTGATCAAAGAGATATTTCAAGCTCTTGTGATCAGAGAAGACTTGGAACTTAACCCCATTGAGATAATGCCTCCACACCTTCAAGGCAAACACGACCGCAGCGAGTTCCAGATCGTGCGTAGGGTAACTAACTTCATGAGGTCTTAACTGTCGTGAGGCATACGCCACCACATTATGATGCTGCATCAGCACGCACCCTAGACCCTTTAACGATGCATCACAGTACACCTCAAAAGGCTCGTTCGGCTCAGGTAACACTAACACAGGTGCAGTGGTCAACTTTTTCTTCAATGTCTGAAAGCTCTCCTCACACTCAAGAGTCCAAACAAACGGAGTGTCTTTGCGGGTTAACTTTGTCAATGGCAAGGCTAATTGCGAAAAACCTTTGATAAACCTTCGGTAATAGCCAGCTAAACCCAGAAAACTCCTTATCTCAGTTACTGTGGTTGGTTGCCTCCAATCCATCACAGCTTCCACCTTAGTTGGATCTACGGCTATTCCCTGCTTACTCACCACGTGACCCAAAAACTTCACCTCACTCTTCCAAAACTCACACTTAGACAGTTTCGCATAGAGTTTCTTCTCCTTTAAAATCTGCAACACGGTCCGCAAGTGTTCCGGATGCTCTTCTTTAGTCTTGGAGTAAATCAGTATGTCGTCAATGAAGACAACAACGAATTTATCCAGAAACGGACGGAATACTCTATTCATGTAATCCATAAACACTGCAGGAGCGTTCGTCAACCCAAAAGACATCACAGTATACTCGTAATGACCATAACGAGTCCTGAAAGCGGTCTTAGGGATATCCTCACCCCTCACCCTTATCTGGTGATAACCGGATCGCAAATCGATCTTAGAGAAAACCCCAGCTCCTTGTAACTGATCCATGAGATCATCAATCCTCGGCAATGGGTACTTATTCTTTATGGTGACCTTGTTCAGCTGCCTGTAATCCACACAGAGCCGCATACTTCCATCTTTCTTCTTTACCAGTAACACTGGAGCACCCCACGGGGAAACACTTGGTCGGATAAAGTTCTTACCCAACAATTCCTCTAACTGAGACTTTAGCTCGGCCATCTCTAACGGTGACATCCTATAAGGAGCACTTGAGATTGGTCCCGCCCCAGGCACCAACTCAATAGCAAACTCGACCTCTCGGTTAGGTGGAAATTCCTCAATATCATCGGGAAACACTTCCGGAAACTCACACACTACCGGAATCTGATCCAACTTTTGATCATCACCCGAAACACCAGCGGTTAACAACAGGATACCCTGACATTCGATTCCAGAACAGTTCACCATCATCGAATTCAAGTAATAATTATTCACCACGACCGGCCCTTCTGTATCCTCCGGCATAAAGTACACCGACTTTGTAGAACAATCAAGCAAGACATGGTTCTCAGATAACCAGTCCAATCCCAAGATAAGATCAAGACCGATCATCGGTAAGCAGATTAAATTATGGACAAAATCACGCTGCTTGAACCTAAACGAAACTTTCGGGCATCCTAGCCTAGTTACCATGGCCTCATGGGTAGCATTATAAACTTTTAAGTCATAACCTAAGGTTACGATCTTCAATCCTAACTCATGGGCTTTCTCAAATGCAATAAATGAATGCGATGCTCCCGAATCAAATAAAGCATTTAAAGTTTGACCAGCCATTTCACAGTTACCTCGAATGAGTGTCTCGGATCCCTCTGCACCCACAGCTGAGGTGGTGAACACCCGACCAGTCTGTTGTGCTTTCCCAGCACCTTGCTTTTGCTTCTCCAGACAACTTGTGGCTTTATGCCCCACTTTTCCACAATTGTAGCACAAACCCCATCCGGCCTTGCATGGTACTCCCGGATGGTGACTTCCACACCTAGTACAAGCTTGATCATTCTGAGGCTGCTTCCCAAACCTTTTTCCTTGGGAGTTGTTGTTGTTGGGCCTCCTAAAAGAACCTCCCCTCTTGAAGGGCGGACCTCTAGGTGCAAAGCTCTTCCCTCGGTTTTGTGGAAATGATCCCTTGTGATTTCCTTTCTCAGTGGCTGCCCTCTTCACACACTCTTCAGCAACCCTACACTTGTTCACCAATTCGGAGAAAGTCCTAATCTCCATTGGTCCCACTGAACTGAAAATATCGCTCCGGAGTCCTCCTTCGTACTTAACACACTTCCACTCCTCATATTCCACCGGAGTCCCTTGACACATACGAGAGAATCTGAACAGCTCCTCAAACTTGTCAGTATACTCAGATACGGACATAGTACCCTGCTTCAGCTACAACAATTCAAGCTCCTTGGCCGTCCTAGCAGAAGTTGGAAAGTACTTCTTATAGAACTCCTCTTGGAAGACATCCCAGGTGATATAATCATCACCCTGCTGCAGGAGGCGTCGGATACCCTGCCACCAATGCGACGCTTCACCAGTGAGCAAATAGGTAGCGAACTCCACACGTTGCCCTTCAGGTACCACCTGTGCTTGCAGTGCTCGTTCCATAGCCTGAAACCACGTATCGGCTTCAGTCGGGCTAGTAGTTCCCTTGAACTTTGGTGGATTAACCTTCAAAAAGTTTGTCAGTGTCATCGGGCCCTGTACTCCACCTCCATCATTACCATGGTTGTTCATCTGTTGACCAAGAGCCTCAGCAGTGGCTTGCATAGCAGCAGCCATATTCTCCAACGCAGTCATAAAGTTCACTGGGTCATTAGGGTTAGTCTCCGGCGCACGAGTATTATTACGACTCCTCCCACGACCTCTACCGCGTCCACGAGGCGGCATCTGGTTCCTATACACACCAAGCAATCGATATTAAGTTAATCAGTCTCAATATCGGAAGTTTAGTGCTTCAAAGTCCCAAATGCATGCTCATGAACGTTTATGCAAACTATATCAAGTAGATATACTAACAGCACATAACACACATATAGAGAATGCACAGAAGCATAGTCAGTCCATTCCTCAGGCTCTACAGGAACGAACTGCTCTGATACCATAATGTAACACCCTATCATACAAAGTCTTATGCTTAAGTCATAATTCAGAGATGGCAAGGTATTACGACCTCTAAAACAAAAATCTAGTACGAATAGTAGTATGAATGATTGATTATAACTAGGAGCCTTTGCAAAAAAAGGGGTAAACAAAAACCGTAACTCGAACGCGCAACACTCTGATCGATAACGTAACGAGCAAAGAATAAGCTAACGCAAGATCATATATATAAGGAGTGTCAAAAACGGGAATATCAAGACTCAAAATCCGGCTGCGAAGATAACCGGTCCGAGCATAATAATATATACATATAATAAAATAAGGAAACCCCAAAGGAAACCCAAAGGGACACAAATACATAAAACCTATTCTCCAAAATTCCCTCTAGAAGGAGTCATCACAGTTTGTATTATTTAATGGAGATAAAAGTATCTAAACAAGATATATAAACCAAAACAGAGTCCCGAGAACAAAGGATCTTCGCTAATCCAGAAGTCTCCAGCATGCCTCAACGAGAAGCCTCGCGTCCTGCATCTGAAAACCACAAAATCCGCATGGGTGAGAACCAGAGGTCCCCAGTACGGTAACAGCTTCCACATATATAATACATAATAATAGAGGAAGCCGAAGGTAATCCTAGAACTTCCTCCAGGTAATATCAAAGCTTATAAACAAGCTAAACCGTAAGTGGCAACTGACTAAAGATCCTTCAGTCTAACTAATACTTCCCTTTCCAATTCCTTCAGACCTCCCAACCACCAGCAGGAATATAATATAGCAAACACAGTTATATCAGACAAGAGATTTACAAATAGGAACAGATAAGGCATTTAGGCAATTAGCAAGTAATATGCAGTCAATAGGCAATCCCAAACAATTCATGTAGTATGCTTATGATGCATGCCTGTCCCTAGTGGCTGATGATATCATCTGTCGGTTATAGAGCCAACCCGACAAGTCCTGGTAGCTAACCATTGGACTGTCCCTCTGTCGCGCATCCCCAACTCGAGTTATACTCGTCATAAACTTGATCATAATCATGATCCATATCCATCACCCTCACTGGTGAATATTTATCCATCACCATCACTGGTGAATATTTACGGGGGCGAGCTCATCCGGGCCTTTCACAGTGCCCGGCCACACTTACGACATTGGGTTAACAGAGCTTCGAGTCTCAATCTGGAGCACGTGGTGGCTAGCCACTGCTACTACCCAGGGAAACCCTCATCTCCGATGGTGGAAGTGCAAACATTCACAATTCAATCAACAGCATATATGCATTTATACTTGGCCATAAACATGGCTCCGCCGTAACACGGCAATAATCTAGCTATCCGGCTCACGGTTAAATCCATAACCAGCCAATTCATTAACAATTATGGCCTTTCGGCCCATGGCATAACAAGCACTTCCACCGCCATCCTCCGAATCTCACATAATCATCTTTGATCCTCAATGATCATTCATTTTTCCCCTTGCTTCACTCGCAAGTTACCACATTCACTAGCCCTTTTTCTCATGCTAGGCATATCATAATGATTTAAAACATACGTGGTGAGATCGGAGGCTTAGAAGTATGAAATTTGGCATTTAAAACTCAAAAATCAACTTTGGGATGAAAACAGGTCCACGCGTACGTGCACTCCACGCGCACGCCTGGATGGCCTTAAAACTCATCGACGCGCAAGCGTCATACGCGCGAACGCGTGGGTTGAAAATTAGCCAAACGGCGCGTACGCGTGGGTACTCTTGCGTCCCAGGCACAAAACTGGCACAACTTTGGCACAACTCTCGTGAAAATGGCTGGGCATTGGGTCCAGCACATTCGGCGCTCCCGTGCATATCACGCGCACGCGTGGATGGCGCTTCCTGGAAGAACGGCGCGTACGCGCCAAGTGCGCCTACGCCCAGGGGGTCATTCTGCTAAAAATTTTCTAAGTTAAAAACTGCAGAATTCACAGACTCAACCCCCAATCTTCCGACGATCATAACTCTCTTATTTTAAATCATTTTTCACCCGTTCTTTGAACGGCATGGACATCCCGGATCCAATTTCATTTCTAAACAGATTTGGCACAAATCAGAGATCCGTAGTCCAAGTTATGTCCCGTCAAAGTATGCCCAAAAACCATGTTTTCATTCAAAACCACAAAGTGCCATTTTCAAAACAAGCCACTTTCAACTCTTTTTAAAATCAATCAAAATATGCCAATTTCAACCCTTCTCTTTGAAATCATTCAAAATATACCAAAATCAACAACAAGACATCTTCAACTCACACATTGACATTTTACCAAAATTCCCAAAACCACATCCAACCATTTTAACACTTCTCTATCAAATGGCTAAAGGACAAACACAATATCATGTCATACATCCTTTCTCATCACAATTTCCAACAATACCATTTCCAATCAACATCATACTCACCATTGATGACAAGTCATCTTAGCCTAGTTTCACTAGCCTTTTTCTTTAGTTTTCAATTGAATTATGCACTTTCTTGAGCTACAAGTAAGCTAATTTGGGTAGATTTTCATGCTTCCTTTGATTTAATCAACCATGTATGAATTCATGCTATTTCATGAGGTTTTATACTATAATTGTCACATATTATGAAAGAATGAATATCTCATGATTTTAAGCATAGCTTTGATGTGTTTGGTTGATTAATGATAGGTGAAGAAAGCTTGGAGAAAGGTTGAAGCAAGAAGGAATAGCTAGGAGTAAAGAGAGGACAATGGAATAAGTGAACTTGAACCAGGAAGCAAAAAGCTGGACCTAAAGTTAGCCTCAAACTTTTGCACAAACTTTTGGGTGAAAAGTTAGCCCCAACGTTAGCCCCTAACTTTTGGGCTAACGTTGGAACTTGAAAATCACTCCCTGGGCACCAAAAGTTTGCGCCAACGTTAGCCCCTAACTTTTGGGCTAACGTTGGCACATGAAAATCAACCCTGGGCACCAAAAGTTTGCGCCAACGTTAGCCCCTAACTTGGTGGCTAACGTTGGCATAAGAAAAACCTCCCTGGCCACCAAAAGTTTGCGCCAACGTTAGCCCTTAACTTTTGGGCTAACGTTGGCACATGAAAAATACAAGGGAAGGAGCAAAAGTTTGCGCCAACGTTAGCCCCTAACTTTTGGGCTAACGTTGGCGCCATAAGTGCACCAAGGAAGGCCAACGTTGGAGCAAAAGTTAGACCCCTAACTTTTGCACCAACGTGGGTATCAGCAAAATATGGGGGCTGATATGAAAAGTTGGACCAAAAGTTAGACCCTAACTTTTGCTCCAACTTTTACTCCAACTTTTGCAAAACTCCAACCCGGTTCATTTGGTTCACTTTGGTTCTTCTCCAAACTCCAAGAGCAATCAACCAAGGCCTCTTTCAACCCAATTCCACCAGGAGCAAAGGCCCAACTCAAGGCTTGAAGATCATTTGAAGAAAGTGTATAAATAGGATAGAATTCAAGTTCTTCGGAGAGCTTTTCCTTTCGGAGCTTTCCCTTTGAATTTTCATAATAGTTTTTGGAGAGCTTTGGATATTGAGTGATCTTTAATTTCTTAGTCTTGGGGAAGGAGAATTCACTTCTCTTCCTCTTAGTTTTATTGCTTTCAATTTCAATTACAATTGTCTTGGATCTTGGGTTGGAGAATTGAAGAAATTCTGTTTCAATCTCATCCTTGGATCTCTCTGCTTTATTTACTGCTTGATTATATTTAATTTCTGTTAATTGCTCTTCATCTACTTTCCTTGCAATTTACAATTCCCTTGCAATTGTTCTTGTTGGATCTAGGAAGGCATTGAGATCTAGACTTGGTTTTCTAGTCTCTGGGTCCTGAGATCTGAACTTTCAATTTCTAATTCTCTGTTTACTATTTTCATGTTCATTTACTTTTCTGCTTCAAGATCCGATTTAACCCAAACCCTCTCCTACTTCTCTGCTTGATGCAAATTTACTTTTCCTTGTTTAATTTCTGCAAATCCAAGTCCCAATCCCCTTTACAATTCAAGTCATTTACATTTCTTACACTTTAAGATTCCGCAATTTACATTTCTTGCATTCTAAGTTTCTGCCATTTAATTTCTTGTTCTTTAAGATTCAGCAATTTATTTCCTGTTCTCTTTAATTCCATGCAATTTAATTTCTGCAAATCACAAAACACTCAACCAAATCTTGATTCGCTTGACTAAATTAACCACTAAGCTAAAATTGCTCAATCCTTCAATCCCTGTGGGATCGACCTCACTCCCGTGAGTTTTTATTACTTGATGCGACCCGGTACACTTGCCGGTTAGATTTGTGTGTTTTGGGAGAAATTCATTTTTCCACCAAAATACTCATCCACCATCAACATGGTACCACCCACCAATTCAACCTTAATCATCCATCAAGCATATATCACAACATGCATTTCTTATATATCACACAATCAAGGCATCAATATTCATAATCACATATATGAACACATCATATATCTCAACCATTCAACAACACTAACAATTTAATGCCTATCTTAGGGCCTCTAGCCTAAGTATTTCCTACCACATTACATATTAGATACGGGAAACCGAAACCATACCTTAGCCGATTTCCCAAGCTCAAACGGAGCACTTCCAAACCACTTTTTCTCAAGCTCTCAAGGTCTCAACACCTCCAAGAACAGATTTTGTCACACAAAACCCTCTTCCAAGCTTTCCAAAATCACCAATCAAGCTCCAATATTCACATATACACAACCTAAGCCACAATCATCATACCCATACACAACATCTCAATGCCCAAACCTCATAGAACAACAAATTACACTAGGGTTGAGAATCTTACCACACCCAAGGTCCAAGGAGACAAGATTAACCTTCTCCTTCAAGAGAGTTGGGTCCTATAACATCAAAGAACCCAAAATCTCAACATTTTTGCTCATGAAACTCGAAATCAAGGGCTGGAATTTCGAACAGTAAAACGTGAATTACCTCAAGATTGATTGTATGGGTTTTGTAGAGCTCTCCACGGTGAACACGTGGCCGCAAACGGAGCGGCAATCGGAGCTCTAGATCAAAAGTTATGGTGGTTTGAAGATCAACCAAGGGAGAGAACTTGAGAGAGTGTTCTTCCCCCCTCCATACCAATTTCAGCGTGTTTGAGTGTGTTGTGAGGAGAGAGAGTGCTGAAAACTAGGGTTTTGGTTTAGTTGGGCCAAGGGCCCACTTTGGGTCCGGTTGGACCGGTTTGGCCCGTTCGGTCCAATCTTGGTCCGATTCCTATAAAATTGGTACCGAAATTCTCGTCTCAATCTCCTCTATCACATTTAGCCATAAAAATAACATTTTTGGCTTTCTAGAATAAATTCTCATTTATGGGTTAATTAGCCATTTATTAACCGGGTCTTACAAGGGCCAAAATGTCCTCCACTCTCAGATGAGTGACTGATGAGAGAACTTTTGCGTGGTCTAGAAATTTGTGGATAAATCCTCGTTGCAAGTATAGTTTCTAAACCTTCAAAAGTCCTTTCATACAAACGTTTTGGTTGTCACAAGTAACAAACCCCTTTTAAAATTGATAACCGAGTATTTAAACCTCGGGTCGTCTTCTCAAGGAATTGCAGGGAGGTGTTCTTATTATTGGTTATGAGTTGTAAATTGGGGTTTTGGATCAAGGTAAAAAGTATGTTGAATGACAAGTAAAATAAAATAATAATAACTGTAAAATAAACTCTTGGCAAGGTATAAGAACTGGAAGTCCTATCCTGGTTATCCTTATCAATTGTGATGAGAATGGATTTTTCTCCCACTTTGTTAACCTCTAACTATGAAGGTAAGTTAAGTGGATGAATTAATTTTTATTCCTCAGGTCCTAGTCTTTCCTTGGGAAAGGCTAGAGTTATTGGAAATTGAATTAATGAAATGAAGAAATCCAATTTTCAATCAACAATGAGTTTGATAACTCAAGTGTCTCCAATGACCCAACCAAAGCCAAAAGAAAAAAAAGTCTACTTGAATGAAAATAATTTGGATAAACAAAGAGCATTAATAAATTAAAGAGAGCAATCATAAGTCTGAAATACCTCAAATTATATTAATAAAAGCAATCCGATCTAACATGAAAGATTTATGAATCAAATGGGCAACATAAGTAATTAACAAATAAAAGTATTAGAGTATCAAAAACTAGAAAAGAAATATAAATTGAAGAACATTGAACCTGTGATTGAGAGTCACTCCTAAAACTAAGAGAAATCCTAAATCCTAATCCTAAGAGAGAGGAGAGAACCTCTCTCTCTAAAAACTACATCTAAAACTATGAAAAGTGAATTATGAAAGCTTTTTTATGAATGGATGCAATCCCTCTACTTTATAGCCTCTAATATGTATTTTCTGGGCCAAGAAATGGGTCAGAAACAGCCAAGAATTCGCTGGTTGCGAATTCAAACACGCTGATTTTCGTCACTGTGATGCGTCCGCATGGAGCACACGTTCGCGCCACCTATCGTCAGGGCAACTATGGCATATTATATATCAAATCAAAGCCCCAGACGTTAGCTTTCCAACGCAACTGAAACCACATCATTTGGACCTCTGTAGCTAAAGTTATAACCGTTTGAGTGCGAAGAGGTCAGGCTGGACAGCTTAGCAATTTCTCCAACTTCTTGTATTCTTTCCACTTTTGCATGCTTCTTTTCCATCCTCTGAGCCATTCCTACCCTGTAATCTATAAAATCACTTAACACACATATCAAGGCATCTAATGGTAATAAGAGAGGATTTAAAAATAGGGAACTTAAGGCCAAAGAAGCATGTTTTCAATCAAAGCACATAATTAGGAAGGCAAATGTAAAACCATGCAAATAGTATGAATAAGTGGGTAAAGAGTTGATAAAATCCACTCAATTGAGTACAAGATAAACCATAAAATAGTGGTTTATCAGTGACAGACCTCTAAGATGGACTGGAATTCTGATTGAGGCACACACCGTCTAATTACCTGGTCAGTGCCACATCTCCATAAATATGGGTCATCCCATATATAATATTTAGAACTTTTCAGCTTGTCTCTTTGATGCTTGGAAAAGTTTGGAGGAAAAGTACGGCTAACTAGATAATTAGCTACAGGTGCATACCAAGGGACTATCTCAGATACTGCTTGCAGGTTATCAAATGGGAAATTATCAGCTATAGGAGTGGAGTCATCTGTAATATGTTCAAGGCGACTCAAGTGGTCTGCCACTAAATTCTGGTTACCACTCCTGTCCTTAATTTCCAAATCAAATTCTTGTAATAGTAGTATCCAACGTATAAGCCTTGGTTTGGACTCCTTTTTAGCTAATAAATACTTTAGAGCTGCGTGGTCTGAATACACTACTACTTTAGTACCAAGTAAATAGGCTCAGAATTTATCCAGAGCAAAAACAATAGCGATAAGCTCTTTCTCAGTAGAGTGTAATTCGACTGAGAGGCATCTAAGGTTTTAGACGCGTAAGTAATAACAAAAGGATCCTTACCTTCACACTGAGCCAGTGCTGCTCCTACGGCATGGTTGGAAGCATCACACATTATTTCAAATGGTTGGCTCCAGTCTGGTCCTCTCACAATTGGAGCTTGAGTCAGTGTGGTCTTCAGCTTATCAAACGCTTGTTTGCAATTTTCACTGAACTCGAACTCAATATCTTTCTGCAGTAGCCTGGATAAGGGAAGTGCTACCTTACTGAAGTCCTTAATGAACCTCCTGTAAAAACCTGCATGGCCAAGGAAAGAACGGACCTCCCTCACACAAGAGGGGTAAGGTAAACTAGAAATAACATCCACCTTTGCTGGATCTACAGAAATGCCAGTGTTAGACACAACATGTCCTAGTACAATCCCTTGTTTAACCATAAAGTGACATTTTTCAAAATTTAATACCAGGTTTGTAATGACACATCTATCTAATACTCTAGATAATCCATCTAAGCAAAGGCTAAAGGAATTGCCATAAACACTAAAATCATCCATAAAAACATCCATACAGTCCTCAATAAGATCAGAGAAAAGACTCATCATGCACCTCTGGAAAGTAGCTAGTGCATTGCACAAGCCAAAGGGCATTCTCTTGTAAGCATAAGTCCCAAAAGGACATGTAAAAGTGGTCTTTTCTTGATCCTCAGGAGCTATATGAATCTGGAAATAACCTGTGTAACCATCTAAAAAACAATAATGCGATTTACCTGACAGGCGATCCAGCATTTGATCAATGAATGGAAGAGGATAGTGATCCTTACGGGTTGCTTGGTTGAGGCGTCTGTAGTCAATGCAGACCCTCCAGGCGTTCTGAACTCTGGTTGTCAGGAGCTCTCCATGCTCATTCTTCACTGCAGTGACTCCAGACTTCTTTGGCACCACTTGTATTGGGCTTACCCATTCACTGTCTGAGATGGGGTAGATGATGTCTGCCTCTAGTAGTCTGGTCACTTCCTTTTTGACAACCTCTAGGATAGTGGGGTTCAGTCTTCTCTGGAGTTGACCGACAGGTCTTGCTCCCTCTTCTAAAAATATCTTATGCTCACAGACTTGAGGATTGATGCCTACTATGTCTGCCAAACTCCAACCAATTGCCTTCTTGTGCATTCTCAACACACCAAGTAGCTGCTCTTCCTGTTGAGAAGTGAGTTTCCTTGTAATGATAATCGGAAACTTCTGCCCATTTTCAAGGTAAGCATATTTAAGGTGTGGAGGAAGGGGTTTTAATTCTAACTTCTGATCATGGTCAGGCTCTGGGTTATCTGGAGCTGGTAACAGTGGTAGAGCACTGTTATTGTCCTCTGAGAATGTCCCCACACTTGGACCTTGTCCTGTGTGCTTCTCTTCAAATTCCTCCTAATGGACTTCAGCCACGGTTTCATCTATAATGTCACACTTGAGGATAGAGTGATCCTCCGGTGGGTGCTTCATAACTCCATTCAGATTGAAAATCACTACTCGGCAATCTATTTCAAAAGAGTATGTTCCTGAAAAAGCATCTAATTTAAACTTTCAGGTCTTCAAGAATGGCCTTCCGAGTAGGATTGATGATGGCTTATCTGAGGCATTCTGGGGCATCTCCAGGATATAAAATTCAATGGGAAATGTGAGCCCCTTAATGTCCACTAATACATCTTCAGCAACTCCAGCCACTGTGATAATGCTTTTATCTGCTAACACAAAATGAGTTGCCGACCTTTTTAAGGGAGGGAGCCTCAAAATATCATATATAGACAAAGGCATTATACTTACACATGCTCCTAAATCACACATGCAATCAGAAATTATCACACCACCAATAGTACAATTAACTATACAAGGATCTGGGTCACTACACTTTTCAGGTAAACCTCCCATTAAAGCAGATATGGAACTTCCTAAAGGAATAGTTTCTAATTCATTAATTTTGTCTTTATGTATACATAAATCTTTTAGAAACTTTGCATACTTAGGTACCTGTTGAATAACATCAAATAGAGGAATAGTTACCTCAACCTTTTTGAATATCTCTACCGTTTTTGGATCAGGTTCCAGCTGCTTCCTGGGCTTCCTTGCAAGTTGTGGAAATGGAATAGGAGTGGTGTCTTCTGCAGTGTCTGCGCCTTTTGATGCTTCCTCCTGTGGTCGCATTTCTTCTTTTTCAGTTATCTCCTGTATGTCTTCTTCCTCTTCAACATCTTCTATTTCCACAACCTCTTCAGCTGAGGCGTGTTCTAGTGAGCTTGGCTCCTCCTGGTTCCTCTCCTGCAATGTGGTTCCGGACCTTAAGGTGATGGCATTAATACCACCCTTGGGATTGGGTAATGGTTGAGAGGGAATTCCACTGGAGCTCAAAGGTTGATTATTGGGGTTATTCATTGAACCAATCTAGGAGACAAGAGCTTGCAAAGTAGCGTTCAGACCATTTAGAGTGGCATTAATGTTATTTTCCATGGTCTGCTGTCTCCGATCAATAGATTGTAGTAAGTCATCATTGGCAGATGAAGAAGGATAGGTAATTTGAGAGGTCTGCTGTTGGGTATTCTGTGGTCCTTGGGATTGCCTTAGGTGAGGTGCTCTGTAAGGCTGAGTCTGATTCTGTTGCCTGTTGTTGTTATTATTCCACCTCTGATATCCCTGATTATCTCTGCCTCTTCTGTTGTTGTTGTTGTCCTTCCAATTCTGGTTAGAATTGTCCTACCATCCATGGCTGTAGTTTCCACCTTGATTGTACCCTTGGTTGGGGCGGTCATAGAAGTTATATGTGGCTGCCACGATGTTGTCTTCCTGCTGGAGCTGCAGACATTCATCAGTATAGTGGCTATAATCAGCGCAGATTCCACAAACTCTCTGTGGGACTAACTATTGGTTTTGCTATGGTGGAGAAGGTTGAGATTGCTAAACTTGTTGTTGGTTCAATTACATCTGCTTCAGCAATTTGGTCATTTCACAGATACTCTGAGTTAAAGCAGCAATCTACCTGCTAAAAGATACTTCTGCAACGGCTTTTGCACGGCCTTGTTTTTGCCTGTGATTCCTAGTAGATTCAGCTAAGTCACTGATCAATTGCCATGCCTCATCAGTGGTCTTGTACTTTTTCATAGACCCATTGCTAGCACTTTCCAATGTGGTCTTATCTTGGGGCCTCATGCCCTGTGTGACATAACCGAGTAACACTATCTTGTCAATCATATGGTGGGGGCAAGCTTCCAGAAGATTATTCAAGCGCTCCCAGTACTCATAGAGAGTTTCAGAATCATCCTGAACAATCATGGAAATATCTTTCCTCAGTTTATCAGTAACTTCAGCTGGAAAAAACTTTTCCAAGAATTCTCTTCTCAGTGTATCCCAGTTGGATACAATTGCTGCTGGTTGAGTGTAGTACCACTCTCTTGCCTTCCCCTCAAGAGAAAACGGGAAAGCTTTCAGTAAAATTGAAGTTTCATCTGCACCATCACGCCTGACAGTAGAACAGGCTGCTTGAAAATCTCTCCGGTGCTTGATAGGTTCTTGAGCAGGCAAGCCATGAAACTTGGGCATCAAATTGAGCAGTGCGGTCTTTATTTTAAAGTCTGTAGCCACCGCTGGGTGATGCGCTTGAATTGGTTGCATTGTAAAATCAGGGGCTCCAGCCTCCTGGATAGTAACTCTCCTAGCTGCTGCCATGTTACCTGCACGTAAAACAACCAAATCAGTAGAACGGGGGCTGGTTTCTTTCTCAAGTGACGTTTCAGATCCGCCCTCAGAGAGGACTAACCGACGCCGAGCTTGCCTTATTCGTGAAATAGTTCTTTCAATCTCAGGATCGAATACTAGCAAGCTTGGGTCAGGAAGCGAATGCGTCATCCAACGAAAGAAACAAGCAGCTCATAGTAGTAAAATAAAATAAAATGCAAATAAATAAAATCCAATCAATAACTTTAGCACTCTATTGCAACTCCCCGGCAACGGCGCCAAAAATTGATGTGGGCGGAAATTGGCGAGTTAAGAATGATTATAAACTATGCATTGAAAGTATAGTTCTCAACCAACCAGAAATCCGCTTATCAATTTAGAAAGGGTGTCACAGAAATTAAAATTAAAATACTGGGAGTATGAATCCCAGGTCGTCTCCCAATGAGTTGCAGAAAAGTGTGCTATTTTATTAATCAGATGTTTTCAAAAAGGTTTGAGTTGAATGGCAGAAAATTAAATTAGAGAATTTATATAAATTTAAATAAAAGCCTTGACTGGAAGTTGATTAGCTGGAAGCCCTATTCTTGTTGGAGTACTCTCAAGATTAATTGACAATTGGGGGTTATTATGTTTAGTTGTCCCTTACTAAGTAAGGAAAAGTTAAACAAGTTGGAATGCTGTTTCTATCCACAAGTTCCAATCCGCTCTTGGGAGGATTGGTGTTAGTGACTAGAGAGCAATCCAACAATAAACCCAATTACAATATTTCTCTTGAGCATCCCAACTCAAGGGTTCCTTTCAATCAACTCCCCATCAAGTTAGGGAACTACTCGCTCATTGTAAATGTAAAATTCATAACATAAGAAAGGGAATTAAAGAAAGACATGATAAATAATGATCAAAAGATTAATTAAAATAAAAGTAATTCTTGTATTAATAAATGCTAAAATAATCCAATAGTAAAATTAAGTAAATTAAGGAACATGGAAGAGTAAGAGACAAGTAAAGAGAACAAACTAGAATGTCGAAATCTTGATGAGGTAATAACTCTTCTCAATATCCCAATGCAAAAACAATGAAAAATAACAAATCCTAAAAACGATGAATGTGTAGAGAGAAAACCCATAGGAGAGGAAAACTAGATCTAAAAAACTAAAACTATGCGGAATGAATGTTGTTGTTGGTTTCTGCATGTTCCCTGGCTCTAGTCTGCTTTTCTCGGCCGAAAATTGGGTCAAAATAGGGCCCGAAATTGCCCCCAGCGATTCTGCAGATTATGCAGATCGCACATGTCATGCGGACGCGTCATTCAGGCGGACGCGTCATTCGGCGTTTCGCTTTGCCACACGGGCGCGTCGTTCACGCCTCCGCGTCACTTGTGCAGTTTCCAATTCGGGCGGCTGCGTCACCCATGCGGCCGCGTCATTGCGATTTCCTCTCTTCCGCGCAGTCGCGTCATCCATGCGGCCGCGTCGCTTCTCGCTGGTCATCTCCTCAATTTCTTGTGTTCCTTCCATTTTTTGCAAGCTTCCTTTCCAATCTCTAACTCATTCATGCCCTATAAAGCCTGAAACACTTAACACACAGATCACGGCATCGAATGGAATAAAAGAGAAATAAAATACATAATTAAAAGTCTCTAGGAAGCAAGTTTTCAATCATGCAATAACTTTAGGAAGGAATTATAAATGCATGCTTATTTAATGAATAAGTGGGTAAAGATCATGATAAAACCACATAATTAAACACATATTAATCATAAAATAGTGGTTTATCAGCGTGCGCATGCATGTCCAAACTTCCATTCTTTAATTTGTTTCATGCTCCTTCTATTCATGCATGCTTCCTTCATTCCTCTTGGCCATTTTTGCCCTATAACTTCTGAAATCACTTAACAAACGGATCAAGGCATCTAATGGTAATAGAGGAGGATTACAATATCTCAATTTTGATTCAAAAGAAGCATATTTTCATTTATGAAGTAAAATGGGAAAGAGGCACGAAATCATGCAGTTTTATATGAATAAGTGTGGAAGATCATTGATAAAACCCTTAGATTCTATGCATGATAAACCCTAAAAATGGGGTTTATCAACCTCCCCACACTTAAAGTATAGCATGTTCTCATGCTAAGGGAAAGCAAAAGATCAAAGGACTACAAAGGCGTAGGGCTCATGTGATGCAATCTACCTACATGAATGCACTAGGGTGTATGCTACTATCTCCTTGGCCAAGAGCAATTCAATCTTCCTAGAATACACATATATATATGCACATAGGGCAAGATGATGGGCAATGTAGGAATTCTACCAATTCTAGTCATCAAAGTAAAATATGCATAACTTATAAGAAGAACGCTAGCGAGAGCTGGGAACAAGGAGTTGAGCTTCGAACCCCTCACCGGAAGTATTTGCACTCTATTCACTTGGTGTATAGGTGGTGCACAAAATCTTGATCGTTCATTCCTTGGTAACGGCGTTAAAACCTTAATACGCACGTTCTTAATCTTAGTTCTTCTTCACAATCTCGCACAACTAACCAGCAAGTGCACTGGGTCGTCCAAGTAATAAACCTTACGTGAGTAAGGGTCGATCCCACGGAGATTATCGCCAATAATTCTAGCCTATACCACAAAGACTCTGATATCACGATCAAAAGGCTAAGAGATACACATTCAAGCTTGTTTGCATGTAGAACGGAAGTGGTTGTCAGGCACGCGTTCATAAGTGAGAATGATGATGAGCGTCACATAATCATCACATTCATCATGTTCTTGAGTGCGAATGAATATCTTAGAGAAGAAATAGGCTTGAATTGAATAGAAAAACAAAAGTACTTTGCATTAATTCATGAGGAACAGCAGAGCTCCACACCTTAATCTATGGTGTGTAGAAACTCTACCGTTGAAAATACATAAGTGAAAATAAGGTAGACATGGCCGAGTGGCCAGCCTCCTATGGAGGTCTAGAGATCTAAAATGTTCAAAAGATTTAAAAATGATCCAAAGATGTAAATACAATAGTAAAAAGTTCTATTTATACTAAACTAGTTACTAGGGTTACAGAAATAAGTAAATGATGCAGAAATCCATTTCCGGGCCCACGTGGTATGTGCTTGGGCTGAGCATTAAAGCTTTCATGTGTAGAGGTCTTCCTTGGAGTTAAACGCCAGTTTGTAACCTGTTTCGGGCGTTTAACTCTGCTTTGCAACCTGTTTCTGGCGTTTAACTCTAGAATAGGGCAGAAAGCTAGTGTTGAACGCCAGTTTTCGTCATTTAAACGTGAGCAAAGTATAGACTATTATATATTGTTGGAAAGCCCTGAATGTCTACTTTCCATCGCAATTGAGAGCGCGCCATTTGGATTTCTGTAGCTCCAGAAAATCCATTTTGAGTGCAGGGAGGTCAGAATCCAACAGCATCTGCAGTCCTTCTTCAACCTCTGAATCAGATTTTTGCTCAAGTCCCTCAATTTCAGCCAGAAATTATTTGAAATCACAGAAAAACACACAAACTAATATTAAAGTCCAGAAATGTGAATTTTAATTAAAAACTAATAAAAATATACTAAAAACTAACTAAATCATAGTAAAAACTATGTAAAAACAATGCCAAAAAGCGTATAAATTATCCGCTCATCACAACACCAAACTTAAATTGTTGCTTGTCCCCAAGCAACTAAAAATCAAATGGGATAAAAAGAAGAGAATATACTATAAATTCCAAAATATCAATGAAACTTAGCTCCAACTAGATGAGCGGGACTAGTAGCTTTTTGCCTCTTGAATAGTTTTGGCATCTCACTTTATCCATTGAAGTTCATAATGATTGGCATCTATAGGAGCTCAGAATTCAAATAGTGTTATTGATTCTCCTAGTTCAGTATGTTAATTCTTGAACACAGCTACTTTATGAGTCTTGGTCGTGGCCCTAAGCACTTTGTTTTCCAGTATTACCACCGGATACATAAATGCCACAGACATATAACTGGGTGAACCTTTTCAGATTTTGACTCAGCTTTGCTAGAGTCCCCAGTTAGAGGTGTCTAGGGTTCTTAAGCACACTCTTCTTTTTGCTTTGGACCTCGACTTTAACTGCTCAGTCTCAAGTTTTCACTTGACACCTTCATGCCACAAGCACATGGTTAGGGACAGCTTGGTTTAGCCGCTTAGGCCAGGATTTTATTCCTTTAGGCCCTCCTATCCATTGATGCTCAAAGCCTCGGATCCTTTTTATTACCCTTGCCTTTTGGTTTTAAGGGCTATTGGCTTTTTGCTCTTGCCTTTTGGTTTAAAGAGCTTTTGGCTTTTTCTTTTTTTCTTTCTTTTTTTTTTCTTCTTTTTTTTTTTGCCAATTTTCTTTTCTCTTTTTTTTGCAAGCTTTTGTATTCACTGCTTTTTCTTGTTTCAAGAATCAATTTTTATGATTTTTCAGATCATCAAATAACATTACTCCTTTTTCCTTATTCTTCAAGAGCCAACAATTTTAACATTCATAAACAACAATATCAAAAGACATATGCACTGTTCAAGCATTCATTCAGAAAAAGTATTGTCACCACATCAAAATAATTAAACTAGTTTCAAGGATGAATTTGAAATCATGTACTTCTTGTTCTTTTATTTTTAGAAAATTTTTCATTTAAGAAAGGTGATGGATTCATAGGGCATTCATAACTTTAAGACATAGACACTTAAACACTAATGATCATATAGTAAAGACACAAACATAAATAAAACATAAAGCATAGTAAACGAAAAACAGAAAAATAAGAACAAGGAGATTAAGGAACGGGTCCACCTTAGTGAAGGTGGCGTCTTCCTCTTCTTGAAGAACCAATGGTGCTCTTGAGCTCCTCTATGTCTCTTCCTTGTCTTTGTTGCTCCTCCCTCATAGCTCTTTGATCTTCTCTTATCTCATGGAGAATGATGGAGTGCTCTTGGTGTTCCATCCTTAGTCGTCCCATGTTGGAACTTAATTCTCCTAGTGAGGTGTTGATTTGCTCCCAATAGTTTTGTGGAGGAAAGTACATCCCCTGAGGCATCTCAGGGATTTCATGGTGAGGAATTTCCTCATGCTCTTGTTGAGGCCCATGATCTCTTATTTTCTCCATCCTTTTCTTAGTAATGGGCTTGTCCTCTTCAATGAGGATGTCTCCCTCTATGTCAATTCCAGCCGAATTGCAGAGGTGACAAATGAGGTGAGGAAAGGCTAACCTTGCCAAAGTGGAAGACTTGTCAGCCACCTTATAGAGTTCTTGAGGTATAATCTCATGAACTTCCACTTCCTCCCCAACCATGATACTATGGATCATGATGGCCCGGTCTATAGTAACTTCAGACCGGTTGCTAGTAGGAATGATTGAGCATTGAATAAACTCCAACCATCCTCTAGCTATAGGCTTAAGGTCCAGTCTTCTCAATTGAACTAGCTTGCCTCTTGAGTCAACTTTCCATTGAGCTCCTTCCATACATATGTCCATGAGGACTTGGTCCAACTTTTGGTCAAAGTTGACCCTTCTAGTGTAGGGGCGTGCGTTTTCTTGCATCATTGGCAAGTTAAACGCCAACCTTACATTTTTCGGACTGAAATCTAAGTAATTCTTCCAAACCATTGTAAGCTAATTCTTTGGATTCGGGTTCACACTTTGATCATGGTTCCTAGTGATCCATGCGTTTGCATAGAACTCTTGAACCATTAAGATCCCGACTTGTTGAATAGGATTAGAGAGAACTTCCCATCCTCTTCTTCTAATCTCTTGTCAGATCTCCAGATATTCAGTCTTTTTGAGCTTGAAAGGAACCTCAGGGATCACTTTCTTCTTGGCTACAACTTCATAGAAGTGGTCTTGATGGACCTTTGAGATGAATCTCTCCATCTTTCATGACTCAGAGGTGGAAGCAATTGCCTTCCCTTTCCTCTTTCTTGAGGTTTTTCTGGCCATAGGTGCCATTAATGGTTATAGAAAAATAAAAAGCAATGCTTTTACCACACCAAACTTAAAATGTTTGCTCGTCCCCGAGCAAAAGAAGAAAGAAAGAAGGAGAAGAAGAAGAAAAATGGAGGAGAGGGAGAGAGGTGTGTAATCGGCTAAGGGGAAGAAGAAAGGGTTGTGTTGTGTGAAAATGAAGAAGGAATGAGGGTTTTATATAGGAGTGGGGGAAGGTTTAGGGCTCGGCCATTAGGGTTGGGTTCGGGAGGGAAACGAGTTTGAATTTTGGAGGTAGGTGGGGGTTTTTGGGGAAGAGAGGATGGATGTGAGTGGTGAAGAGGTGATGGGGAAGAGTGATTGAGGTGATTGGTGAAGTGTATTTGTGGAAGAGAGTTATGAAAAGGTATGAAGAGGAGAGAAGAAAAGGTGGGGATCCTGTGGGGTCCATAGATCCTGATGGGATCTTGTGGGGTACACAGATCCAGTGGGGTCAAGGACTTAACATCCCTGCTCCAATTAGGCGTGTAAAACGCCCTTAGTATGTATATTTGGCGTTAAATGCCAGCTTGCTACTTGTTTCTGGCGTTTAACGCCACTTCCATGCTCTGTTCTGGCGTTAAACGCCAGTCTGGTGCTTGTTTCTGGCGTTTAACGCCAGCTTGATACTTGTTTCTGGCGTTAAACACCAGACAGATGCTCGTTTCTGGCGTGTAAATGCCAGAATGCTCTTCCTCTAGGGTGTGCTATTTTTAATGCTGTTTTTCATTTTGTTTTTGATTTTTCAGTAGTTTTTGTGACTTCACATGATCATCAACCTGATAAAACACAAAATAAAAATAAAAATAAAAATAAAATAGATATAATTAAATAACATTGGGTTGCCTCCCAACAAGCGCTTCTTTAATGTCAATAGCTTGACAGTGAGCTCTCATGGAGCCTCACAGATAATCAGAGCAAGGTTGGGACCTCTCAACACCAAACTTAGAGTTTGAATGTGGGGGTTCAACACCAAACTTAGAGTTTGGTTGTGGCCTCCCAACACCAAACTTAAAGTTTGATTGTGGGGGCTTTGGTTGACTCTGCAGTGAGAGAAACTTTTCATGCTTACTCTCCATGGCTACAGAAGGAGATCCTTGAGTTTTAAACACAAGGTTGTCCTCATTTAGTTGCAGGACTAACTCTCCTCTGTCCACATCAATCACAGCTTTTGCTGTGGCTAGGAAGGGTCTTCCAAGGATGATGGATTCATCCTCATCCTTCCCAGTGTCTAGGATTATGAAATTAGCAGGGATGTAAAGGCCTTCAACCTTTACTAACACGTCCTCTACTAGTCCATAAGCCTATTTTCTTGAGTTGTCTACCATCTCTAATGAGATTCTGGCAGCTTGCACCTCAAAGATCCCAAGTTTCTCCATTACAGAGAGTGGCATTAAGTTTATTCCTGACTCCAGGTCACACAGAGCCTTCTCAAAGGTCATGGTGCCTATGTTACAGGGAATTAGGAATTTACCAGGATCCTGTTTCTTTTGAGGTAGAGTTTGCTGAACCAAGGCATTTAGTTCCTTGATGAGCAATGGAGGTTCATCCTCCCAAGTCTCATTACCAAATAATTTGGCATTCAGCTTCATGATTGCTCCTAAATATTGAGCAACTTGCTCTTCAGCAGTGTCTTCATCTTCTTCAGAAGATGAATAGTCATCAGAGCTCATGAATGGTAAAAGGAGGTTCAATGGAATCTCTATGGTCTTTAGATGAGCCTCAGATTCCTTTGGTTCTTCAAAGGGAAACTCCTTATTGGTCAGTGAACGTCCCAGGAGGTCTTCCTCACTAGGATTCACGTCCTCCTCCTCCTCTTTGGGTTCGGCCACACCAAGTAAGGTAATGGCCTTGCACTCTCTTTTTGGATTCTCTTCTGTATTGCTTGGGAGAGTACTAGGAGGAGTTTCAGTGACCCTTTTACTCAGCTAGCCCACTTGTGCCTCTAAATTTCTGATGGAGGACCTTGTTTCATTCATGAAACTTAGAGTGGCCTTAGATAGATCAGAGACTATATTTGCTAAGCTAGATGGATTCTGCTCAGAATTCTCTGTCTGTTGCTGAGTGGATGATGGAAAAGGCTTGCTATTGCTGAACCTGTTTCTTCCACCATTATTAAAGCCCTGTTGAGGCTTTTGTTGATCCTTCCATGAGAAATTTGGATGATTTCTCATTTCTCCATGAGAAATTATAGGTGTTTCCATAGGATTCACCCATATAATTCACCTCTGCTATTGCAGGGTTCTCAGGATCATAAGCTTCTTCTTCAGAAGATGCCTCTTGAGTACTGTTGGATGCAGCTTGTAATCCATTCAGCCTCTGAGAAATCATATTGACTTGCTGAGTCAATATTTTGTTCTGAGCCAATATGGCATTCAGAGCATCAATTTCAAGAACTCCCTTCCTCTGAGGCATCCCATTACTCATAGGATTCCTTTCAGAAGTGTACATGAACAGGTTATTTGCAACCATGTCAATGAGTTCCTGAGCTTCTGCAGGCGTTTTCTTTAGGTGAATGGATCCACCTGCAGAATGGTCCAATGACATCTTTGATAATTCAGACAGACCATTATAGAATATATCCAGGATGGTCCATTCTTAAAGCATGTCAGAAGGACACTTTTTGGTCAGTTACTTGTATCTCTCCCAAGCTTCGTAGAGGGATTCACCTTCTTTTTGTTTGAAGGTTTGAACATCCACTCTAAGCTTGCTAAGCTTTTGAGGAGGAAAGAACTTGGCTAAGAAAGCCGTGACCAGCTTATCCTAAGAGTTCAAGCTATCTTTAGGTTGAGAGTCCAACCATATTCTAGCTCTGTCTCTTACAGCAAACGGGAAAAGTATAAGCATGTAGACCTCGGGATCAACCCCATTGGTCTTAACAGTATCACAAATCTGCAAGAATTCAGTTAAGAACTGAAAAGGATCTTCTGATGGAAGTCCATGAAACTTGCAATTCTGTTGCATCAGAGAAACTAATTGAGGCTTTGGCTCAAAATTGTTTGCTCCAATGGTAGGGATTGAGATGCTTCTTCCATGTAAGTTGGAATTTGGTGCAGTGAAGTCACCAAACATCTTCCCTGCACCTCCACCATTGTTATTGGTTTCGGCCATCTCTACTTCTTTTTCGAAAATTTCAGTTAGGTCCTCTTCAGAGTTTTGTGCTTTAGCTTCTCTTAGTTTCCTCTTAAAAGTCCTTTCAGGTTCAGGATCAGCTTCAACATGAATGTTCTTATCCTTGCTCCTGCTCATGTGAAAAAGAGAACAAAAAATATGGAATCCTCTATGTCACAGTATAGAGATTCCTTTATGTGAGTAGAAGAAGAGGAGAATAGAAGAAGGAGAAGAGAAAAATTCGAAAATTAATTAAAATAAAATAAAAATATTTTTATTTTTAATTTAAAATTAAAGTTAAAATTCAAAAATTAAGAGAATGAGTAAAATTAAATTTAAAAAATAAAACAATTAGTTAATTAATACAAATTTTGAAAAAGGGGTTGGTAATTTTCGAAAATTAGAGAGAGAAAATTAGTTAGGTGGTCTTGAAAAAGATATAATTGAAATAGAAAACTTTTAAAATCAAACAAAAGTTAAGTGGTTAATTGAAAAAGATTTGAAAATCAAATTTGAAAGAGATTAGATGTTAGAAAAGATCTTGAAATTGATTTTGAAAAAGATATGATTGAAAATGAAAAAGATATGATTAAAATTTAATTTGAAAAAGATTTAAAAAAGAAATTAAAAAGATTTGATTTTTGAAAATTAAAGTTGATTACTTGACTAACAAGAAACAAAAAGATATGATTCTAAAATTTAAAGAATGAACCTTTCTTAATAGGCAAGTAACAACTTAAAAAATTTTTTGAATTAAAACATTAAATGTTAGTGAGATTTTCGAAAATATGAACTAAGAATGAGAAAAAGATTTTGAAAATCAATTTTAAAAAAAAAAAGAAATTTCGAAAATTATGTAAAAATAAATGAAAAAGATTTAATTTTTGAAAAAGATTTGAAAAAGATAGAATTTTTAAATTGAAAATTTGATTTGACTCATAAGAAACAACTAAATTTTAAAAATTTTTTAAAAAGTCAACTCAAATATTCGAATTTTATGAGAAGAAAAAGGGAAAGATATTTTTTTGATTTTTGAATTTTAATGATGAGAGAGAAAAACATCAAAAAGACTCAATGTATGAAAATTTTGGATCAAAACACACAATGCAAGCAAGAACACTTTGAATGTCAAGATGAACATCAAGAACACTTTGAATGTCAAGATGAACACCAAGAACTTATTTTTTTTTTAAATTTTTAAGAAAAAAATACATGCAAGACACCAAACTTAGAAATTTTCAAACTTTAGACACTAACAAATTGAAAATGCATATGAAAAACAATAAAAGACACAAAACATGAAAATGCAAAGATCAAACAAGGAGATTCATCAAGAACAACTTGAAGATCATGAAGAACATATGATGAATTTTCGAAAATAAGAAGAATACAATTGACACCAAACTTAAAATTTGACACTAGACTCAAACAAGAAACACAAAATATTATTGGTTTTTATGATTTTGTAAATTTTTTTTGGTATTTTTTTTTCGAAAATTAATTTTGAAAAAGAAAATAAGGATTTCAAAATTTCTAATGAGAATTCCAGGAATCTTGCAATGTTAGTCTAAAGCTTCAGTCCAAAGAGATTAGACAGGGTAGAACAAGCTTCAGCAGGACATTACATACAACAGCCAAATTGATGGGAATCAACTGACTCCTGTGATGATAAAAGCATCATCTAAAACTCTAGAATTCATTCTTAAAAATTCTGAAGAACATAGAATAATAAAATTTTTTTTTTTAAATTTTTTGAAAATAAAAATAAAAATAATAAAAACAAAAAGCTTAAAATTAAAATAAAATTTACCTAATCTGAGCAACAAGATGAACCGTCAGTTGTCCAAACTCAAACAATCCCCGGCAACGGCGCCAAAAACTTGGTGCACGAAATCGTGATCGTTCATTCCTTGGTAAAGGCGCTAAAAACTTAATACACAAGTTCTTAATCTTAGTTCTTCTTCACAATCTCGCACAACTAACCAGCAAGTGCACTGGGTCGTCCAAGTAATAAACCTTACGTGAGTAAGGGTCGATCCCACGGAGATTGTCCGCTTGAAGCAAGCTATGGTCACCTTGTAAATCTCAGTCAGGCGGATTCAAATGGTTATAGAGTTTTAATAATTAAAAGATAAATAAAATGTAAAATAGGATAGAGATACTTATGTAATTCATTGGCAAGAATTTCAGATAAGCGTATGGAGATGCTTAATTCCTTCTGAATCTCTGCTTTCCTACTTCTTTCATCCAATCCTTCATACTCCTTTCCATGGCAAGCTGTATGTAGGGCGTCACCGTTGTCAATGGCTACATCCCGTCCTCTCAGTGAAAATGGTCCAAAATGCGCTGTCACCGCACAGCTAATCATCTGTCGGTTCTCGATCATACTGGAATAAGATTCAATAATCCTTTTACGTCTGTCACTACGCCCAGCACTCGCGAGTTTGAAGCTTGTCACATCCATTCCTTCCCAGATCCTACTCGGAATACCACAGATAAGGTTTAGACTTTCCGGATCTCAAGAATGGCCGCCAATAATTCTAGCCTATACCACGAAGACTCTGAACTCACGATCAGGAGGCTAAGAGATACACATTCAAGCTTGTTTGCATGTAAAACGGAAGTGGTTGTCAGGCACGCGTTCATAAGTGAGAATGATAATGAGTGTCACATAATCATCACATTCATCATGTTCTTGAGTGCGAATGAATATCTTAGATAAGAAATAGGCTTGAATTGAATAGAAAAACAATAGTACTTTGCATTAATTCATGAGGAATAGCAGAGCTCCACACCTTAATCTATGGTGTGTAGAAACTCTACCGTTGAAAATACATAAGTGAAAATAAGGTAGACATGGCTGAGTGGCCAGCCTCCTATGGAGGTCTAGAGATCTAAAATGATCAAAAGATGTAAAAATGATCCAAAGATGTAGATACAATAGTAAAAAGTTCTATTTATACTAAACTAGTTACTAGGGTTACAGAAATAAGTAAATGATGCAGAAATCCACTTCCGGGCCCACTTGGTGTGTGCTTGGGCTAAGCATTAAAGCTTTCACGTGTAGAGGTCTTCCTTGGAGTTAAACGCCAGTTTGTAACCTGTTTCTGGCGTTTAACTTTGCTTTGCAACCTGTTTCTGGCGTTTAACTCCAGAATAGGGCAGAAAGCTGGCGTTGAACGCCAGTTTGTGTCGTCTAAACTCGAGCAAAGTATAGACTATTATATATTGCTGGAAAGCCCTGGATGTCTACTTTCAAACGCAATTGAGAGAGTGCCATTTGAACTCTTGTAGCTCCAGAAAATCTACTTTGAGTGCAGGGAGGTCAGAATCCAACAGCATCTGCAGTCCTTCTTCAACCTCTGAATCAAATTTTTGCTCAAGTCCCTCAATTTCAGCCAGAAATTACCTGAAATCACAGAAAAACACACAAAATCATAGTAAAGTCCAGAAATGTGAAATTTTATTAAAAACTAATAAAAATATACTAAAAACTAACTAAATCATACTAGAAACTATGTAAAAACAATGCCAAAAAGCGTATAAATTATCCGCTCATCAATAGGGTTGATCACTCAATCCTCCCCTACTTCATGCTTTTCCAAAATTTATTTTTCTTCTAACAATAAACATATATTCCATGCATGCATACAAGCATCATGGGGTCTTTTCTTTAGGTTGTAATGGGCTAGGGTCAAGGTAAGGATGCATATTTGGTTAAGTGAGCTTGAAATTTGAATATTTGATGAGCTTAAACTTCTCACCTAAACTATGGCATCTTATACAATATTAAAGCTAACCTAACTACCCATTCTTTCCCTTTTTTAACATACTCATGCATTTTCTTTTCATTTCTCAACACTTGTGTATTGATCTTTATTGAACTTTACTTTAGGGTATTTTGTCCCCTTTTTATTTCTTTCTTTTTTCTTTTCTTGCTTTTCTATTTTTTCTTTTCTTTTGTTTTTCTCATCATTTTTTTCCATTTTATTTTTTTCTCTTTTTTTTTTCTTCAATGCATAAGGTCTACACATTTAATCAATACATGAGCCTGTACCTAATTCCCAATATTTACAACGAAAATACAAAATTACCCTTTTTCTCAACCAATGTCCCAAAATTTCCCACACTTGAATGTTACACACACTAGCCTAAGCTAATCAAAGATCCAAATTAAGGACTTTTATTATTTTCTGCTTTAAGGCTTGTAATGTGCTAAATTAAGAACAAAGTGGGTTAAACGTAGGCTCAAATTTGGCTAACAAAGGAAGATAAGAGGTAAGTTATTTGGGCAAGTGAGTTAATTGAAACGATGGCCTAAATCATATAAGTGCATGAATACAAGGAATAATGGACATATAGAATTAAACAAATCAAAGATCACAATCGTAGGAGGGAACAATTGCACACAAGAAGGGAAAATAAGTGGTTATAAGATGTAACCACACCATTAGGCTCAAAACTCACTTGCTTGTGTTCTTAGCTCAAATTCTAATTCCATGTTCCAAAATACATCCTCCAAACAAGCTAAGCATCAAAAGATTTTCAAATTTCAAAATTGGTAGGGTCGCCCTAAAAATTTAGTTTTCTAGGAGAGAAGTCATTGCTCTAACCAAGTGGATTTATTAAGAGATACTAACATGCAAAGGATGCCAAAAATGAAAATCTAACATGCAATCTATCCTAATTAGCAAAGGTGATTCAAAATTTATTTGGGTGTTACCTATGAAGACCGGTCGGCCGACCGACCTCCCCACACTTAGAAGTTGGCACGGTCCTCCGTGCCTTGAGTGAGACGTAGTGGTTGATTGGTTTCCGAGTGTCCATCCACTTCTTCATCGTCATTTTCTTCATTATCGGTGCCGGTGGACGTGGAAATTTCTGGTTCTTCCATAGGTGGTGCTAGCCAACTTAGAAGCTTATTGACAAAAGCGTAACGGCGTTGGTTACGCCGCTCATAACGGTCAAGCTTCTTGTGGAGGTCCTCTAGGCGTTGCATGGATGACTTTGGTGGTGCGGATGAGGTAGAGGGGATGCTCATGGGGACGGGTAGGTGTGGCTCTTCGGTGTCCGTCGGAGGGTAAAGATATCTCCCGTTTGGAACAACATCTCCATCCGCCGGGATCATGGCTCTTCTATCCTTGGTATCTCAGGGAACACTGGCTGCGACGACTAAGTTGGTCACTAGAGCGGGAAAGGGTAGATTCCCCTTAGCGTGGATGCGGCCCATGGATTGGCGAATGAGACGGGGAATATGCACCGGTCTCTCGGTGAGGACACACTAAACCAACAAGGCTAACTCGGCAGTGATAGATGAGCCATGGGTGCTTGGGAGCACATAGTGGGCTAGAATTTGAGTCCATGCTTGAGCCTCTCTAGTGAGAAAACGTGCAGTGATGCCCTTGGGCCGGGATCTCATCCTTCCTCGAATCCAGAATGATTTTAGGGTATAGCAACGACCTTGAGGATAGCATCCCAATCAAACGCACGTTGGCACTGATAAACCCCGATTTTGTGATTTATCTTGTGCTTATTTTGGGGGGTTTTACCACCTTTTTCCACATTTATTCAATGAAATAGCATGGTTTTGTAATTCTCCCTTGAATTGTGCTTAAGTGTAAAAACATGCTTTTTAGGCCCTAATTTGGTGATTTTAATTCACTTTAATTCCATTCGATGCCTTGATGTGTGTGTTAAGTGATTTCAGGTTTATAAGGCAAGTATTGGATGGAAGAAATGAGTAGAAAAGCATACAAAGGGGGAGAATGCATGAAGAAACAAAGATTGGGAATGCATCGAAGGACGAGCACGCGCAAAAGTGGTCTCGCCAATAGACGCGCACGCGTACTTGCCGCGTCCGCGCGGATGGAAAATTTGCCAATTGACGCGCACGCGCACATGGCGCGCACGCGCCAATACTCTTACATGGCCCACTTAAAGGCAAAACGCTGGGGGCAATTTCTGAGCTGCCCAGGCCCAATTCTAACTCGTTTCCAAGTGTATTTCATGCAAAATTAAAGTCCAAGCAAGGGGGGGCAATTAGTTTAGCCAACATGAGCCTTTAGTTAGTTTTCTAGAGAGAGAAGCTCCCTCTTCTCTCTAGAATTAGGTTAGGATTAGGTTAGATTGTTTTAGATTCATGTTTAATTACTTGATTTCATCTTGTTTCTTTTATAATTTCTTATTTCTACACCTTGATTCTCTTAATTGTGATGTTAATTTCTCATTATGCTCTCTTTTGTGATGATGAACTCATGTTAGATTTGGTTTACATTCAATGAGATCGTGATGTTGATGTTTCTTTAATTGATGGATTGAATTGTGATCTTACTTTTCTTGCACTTAGTAGTTGTTAGATTTTATTAATCTTGCAATTTATGATGTTTACCTTTATTGCACTCTATGTGTTTGATGAAATGTTCTCTTTAGTTTTTGAGTAGTTTTGTCAATTCTTGGTCTAAGCCAAGGGAATTGGGTAATCTTGAGTCATTGAGTATGATGGAATTGGTGATTTGAGAACCCATGGTGATCAATTTGATACCCATTGACGCTAACCCACTACTAAGTTAATTAGTAGGTAGGTTAGGACTTAAGGGTTGATGTGATCAAATCTATTTGATGTACTTTAAGCTTAGGAATAAATGTTACGTACTTAAAGCTTTTGGGAAGTAGACTTAATAGGTTGGCTTCTCTTGATTATCAATATTCGGTTTGTTGACAAGGATGGTGATCTCAGTTACCCAAGTCTTAGCCAAGAGTTCTTTATCTTGCTTTCCTTATTTGCTTGCTTAATCTATTTTTATTGCCATCTCATGAACCAAAAACCCCCCATTTTACCCCTTCATAGCCAATAATTAAGCACTACATTGTTTCCTAGGGAGACGACCCAGAGTCCAAATACTCCGGTTGTTTCTTATTTGGGGTTTGTACATGTGACAAAACCATATTTTATTTTGATTTGAGAGTTGTTTGTTGGTTTGGAGCTATGCTTACAACGAAGTAACTCCTTTCTTTAGGAAGAAAATCTAGACCGACGACAATCTTTTGCCTATCAAATTAATGGTGCCGTTGCCGGGGACATAATGGTGCTATGTTATTGGCTATTGTATATATTGTGAATAGTTTGAATTTCGGTTTGTTTGCTAGTTTTTGTTAGTTTAGGATTTTATCTTCTTTGTTTCTTATTAATCTTTGTTTTTATTTTCTCTTTCACCATGAATTCTCATCCTTTTGGATATGAGTTTAGTTCAAACTATGTTGTAGGAAATGAAAGCTCGAATGAAGATATACATCAAGGATTTGGAAATCAAGGATGGGAGGAACCTCAAGCTTATGAACAACTTTCATGGCAACAACCTCCTACAAATTCTTATGGGTATAATCCTGATCCTAATGTGTACCAATCCAATGTGTGTGATGGTCCTCATTGTGGTTGTCAACCACAATCATCATATGCATGTGATCCCACTCCTCAATATAGCCATACACCATACTCACAAGCCTCACACCACCATTCAACCCCATATGACCATAATTCATACACACCATATCAATCACCATATGAACCACATCTAGAACAACCACCATTCTAACACCAATATCCCCAAGAACCATAAATTCCACATACACCACCTCAAGAATTCCACCAATATGAACCACCTTCCAACGTTAACAATCTTCCCTCAAATACTGAACCCTATCTTCCACCACCACCTTTCGACGAAGCCTTCATATTAGAACTGAGAGACCTTGAATCTCGTATCTTAAGGCGACAAGAGGAGGATGAAACTCAATTTAAGGAGCTAAAAGCAAGGATAGCTAGCATGGTAGATGTCGTGAATCACCTAACATCCCACCTAAGCTCATGTACCCTGAGTGCTTCCATTGTTGAATATGGAGAAACTATCAAGGAGCCTAGTGAGGGAGTGAACTTGAAGCTCCATGGTGAGGAAGAAGAGTTGAAGCAAGAGGTGTAACAAGAGAAGAAGATAGAGATTAGCGAACAAAAGGAAGTAGTGAATGGATGTTTGGGATATGTTGAGCACATAAAGGATGTTAAAGAGGAGAGTAAAGTTGCGGAAGTAAACGGAGAGTTGAAGGAAATCGATCAAGAAGTGGATTCCATCACTAGTGATTTTTTGCCCACATTGACCAATTCCCTTGACAATCTTATTAAGCCTTCCCCTAGTGGACTAGAATGTGAGGTTGAGGAGGGTGCGCCACCTCCAAAACCCATTATAAGTGAAGAACTGGAAGAGATGTTCCAAGCAATAAGCCTTCCTATCTATGATGATTCCGCATCAACATATGATCCTTTCGAGTTTGAGGAGTCTCTCCCCAAAATGCTTACACTTGATGATGAGGTAGACTTCACTAGACCTCTGATCTATGATGAGAGTGATGGGGAGGAGATAGAAGAAATTGGTGAGGAAGAATGTGAACTTGAGGAAGCTTAGAAAGAGGAGAAACTTGAAGAACCTTGCCGAGTGGTGCAAACCTCTAGAAGAGGATGGACGGGAGTAGAGCATGCTTTATCAAGACCTTTGGGAACTCCTTCACTTAGTTCACCATCTAATCCTTCACTTGAGTGGGTAAAACTTCTAACTCTCAGCTTTATTATCCCACTTGAGTATGGTATGCTTGAGACGGATGGCCAACTTAGGGCGCTTTGTGGAATTAAGCGAAAAAGGAGGATGTTTAGTGGTTGGCGTTGTAAATCTAGATACATTATAGTTGGAAGCTCAAAATTGAAGAACATGGATTGGTGTAATGCTCAATTAAATGGGTCCAGGAGAGTAGTTTGGTGCTTTCATGAGAATTCCACTTTCTCGTCGCCCGGACAAAGTCAAGGCAATCAACTAGAAGATGGGTGCGAGGACAAGATATGGGATCCTAGATTACCCTGTGAGAGTCAATTTTGGGAGCTCATGTCTTGGAGAGGACCTCACTCAAGCTTAGTGAAGATGGTTGGAACTTCTGACAACCGATTAAAGGACAAGCACTCTTGGAGGTTCAAGGATGGATACAAGCATAAACCACCTTGACAAGAAGCCTCCCAAATGTCCAACTTAAGGACTTAAACTAAAAGTGCTTGGTGGGAGACACCCCACCATGGTAAACTCTTTCTATTCTCTTGTAGATATAATGAATGAATGAATTGAGTTCCATTGTATATAACTTCTTTACTTCTTGGCATATTTTGCATGCTTGCTAAGGTGCTTATATATTCTATGTTTTAATTAGGGATGATTCTCTGAATTAGAGTTTTTGCTAGAATTGCAAGTTTCCTCAATTTGTTTGAAAAATCCCATATATTTCAAAATGTGTTTAATTTTTTCATCTTAGCTAGTTTTAATATTTTAGAGGAGGATGAGAAGGTTATGAGCTCTCTTTGATGCTCATTAAAAAAAAAAACAAACCTAGCCATGTGCAAGCGCAAAGCGCGTGCACGCGTCGGCTATATATTTTTGCTTTCTGGGCCAAGGACCAGAGAGTTGTGCCACTTTTGGGCCAACTCTACGCCTCAGCCCATGCGGACGCACGCTGTACGCGTCCGCGCCACTCCCTGTTTTCTTTACCCACGCGCTGGCGTACTTGGCGCCTCCGCGCCCATTCCTTAAGCTCAAGCCATCCACGCGAACGCGCACAGTGCGCGCGCGCGTCGATGCGTTTTAGCATCACCTAGGCCAAAGGACCCGAGAGTTGTGCCAACTCTGGGCCTCTTTTGTGCCTCTGGCCCAGCACACCTGTGCGGACGCATACTGTACGCGTCAGCGCCGATCCCTAATTCTCCCATCTACGCGTAAGCGCGTATGGCGCTTCTGCGCCAATCCTTAATTACCTCCACCCACGCGGACGTGCACGGTGCACGCATGCGTGGATTCGAATTTTTACTTACCCAGGGACGCGACGCCCTAGTGCATTCGCGCAAAACCCCCTTCGTCCCTTACCCAACGTCTCTCCTTCTCCCTTTCACCCATAACCACCACCTTCATCTCCATAACCAGCCTCCCTTCAGCAACCTCCGGCGCACACCACCGCCGCCATTGCCGCGCGTCCCAGCCCCCTCTTCCTCGCTCTGCCACTCTCTCTCACTCCTCTGCCTCCTCCTCTCTGTTTTCTCTCACTTCACCTCTGCTCCGTCACCGTCCTCGACAGCTGCGACTCCATTGTCGCCGGCGAATACCCTAGTGACATCCCAGGCCACCGTCCTTGCCCTGGCCACTCTTCTTTCCTGTTCTGCTTCCTCTCTGTCTCCCAGGTTTTTGCCCCCGCTGTTCTGCTCCTTTATTTTTTTTACATTAATTTTTGTTAATTTCATTAATTAGTTAGCTTAGTTAGTTAGTTTAGTTTAGTTTAGGTGGTTAGTGAATCTGGGCTGAGTAGTGGATTTAGAATTAACTGAATCTTTGCTGCTTTGTGAAATTGCTATGTTTTCTTGGATTATTCTGTGTTCAAATCTGTGATGCTGCTTGTTTGTGTTTGATTAATGAAAGGAACCGCTACTGTTCTTTGTGCTGTTTAATTTACTTTGCTGCTGCATTATTGGCTGTTTGTTATATCCATGTGAATTCATATATATGGTTTTGTGTTTTCAAGTATTAATGAACTCATATGGAACCTGATTTGCTGTTTAAACTTGGAAATAGCGAATTTGCTGCTGAAATGCTGCCAGATTTTTCCTAACCATGGTCCATGAATTAACAATGCTTTGATTGGTGTAACAAGTTCTAGTTAATGATTTCTGTGTCAATTAGAATTTTGTTACCTAAAAGGTTTTGAAAAATCTTCATGGGCATGTTTACAAGTTTTGGTTATGCATCCCATATTCTTTACTTGCTTGCAATGCTAATTTGCAATATGCATTGTATGATTAAGTAAATTTTCAAATTAACCGTAAACTTGGATTTCATTTAGAGTTAAGCCCAACTTGCTTGCTTTCACAAGATTGATGATTCTTTCTACCTATGTGGCCACTGTGATTCAATTCCTCTATACCCTCTATGCCCTAGGTCACATGGTGCATAAAATTTTCAAATCTCATCTCAATCCTTGTGATTTGCATTTATTGTTGGAATTGGTGTCAAATATGCTTAAATTACTTGTTTTTCAAGGTTTTGCTCTCACCAAAACCAATTCACGTAACTCTAGTGATCCTTGCATTGATTGATGGTTTGTTCCATATCAGTTGTTTTCTAGCTATACCATATTTCATCATCAATGACTTGTTGCATTTCATGATTATGAACGTGCTTACATTCCTATTTTGTGCATTCCTTTCTGAATTGAGCTAATAACCACCATATCACTGATTTTCACACTAATTTCTAACTTTAATCTGTTTAACCAACTAACTTCTTTTGGTTTTCAACCTAACTCTTTTGATCATTATTTTGGATATGGTGTCTCTTAGGCTTGATGAACGAGTAAAGTGCAAATGTGGTTTAAATTCTTGGTTTGAAGTATGATTTGAGTTTTGAATTCTGTTGCTTGCATTCCAAGAAATCTCCTTTCTTTATTCACTTAATGAATATGCTTTGCTTTGAGTGCTTTGTATCTACTTGGCTATCTGCTTATATTGTATCATCTCTATTTTTTAGGATGTCAGATAAAGGAAAGGCTATAGCCACAACTTCTAAAAAGAGGAAGCGCTCTAAGACCTCTACCCCCTCTCCCTATGCAAATTATGCTAAGAATCCGCTGAATGAGGTAGACAAGGAAAATAAGTTGCTACCATCCACTGAGCAAATCAAATTCCCAAACCTCTATTGTGAGCTTCACTTCTTCGACTTCTGGAAGAAAAATCTGAACATTGAGAAGAACTGCTCCTTCCCAATGATGTGAGGCGTGCCATTAACACCCGCATTCTGGAGTTAGGATTAGACTTTATTGACAGAGATTTGGGGAGGGTGAACACTTCATGGGTGAGAAACTTTTTTTGCAACTTCTTCCGAGCCAATCTTGATTCAGTGCAGCTACGGGGTAGAGAGATTATGATCAACTGAGGATGCTATTGGGGATGCACTGCTTTGCCACCATCGTCCTGATGAGACCTGCGCCTATAGGCAGGCAGAGGTAGCTCTCCTCTCCATGACTTTTGACTATGAGGCACTTAAGCGCGTGATTGCCACTCCTGACGCTCCTTGGGTGATGGATTCGAACAACAAGAAGCCCAAGGGGATGCGCTTTGCTTATCTGACGAAGGAGGCCAAGACTTGGCAGCATATCTTCGCCCACTATGTCTTTCCCACCACTCACTTTTCAGAGATTCCGATGGATATGCTGGTTCTGAATGGGTGTGTGCTGGAAGGGAAGGAGATAAACTTCCCCCGACTGATCAGGCATAGCATGTGGAGAGCTCATATTCGCGGCTTGCAACCCTTCCCTACACTGGTCACCAGCATGATTGAGCTGGCAGGTGTCCCGTGGGAGGATGATGATGTGACACTACCACCCCCAGATGACGATGATAAGGAGACTACCATTCCGTGGGCTGGGTGGGTGCACGAGAGGCCCCCGCCCAAACGCCGTTCCCGAGCAAGAGCAATGGAGGAGGTAGCTCAGCCCTCATCGTCAGCAGCAGCAGCAGGACGCCCCTCTACTTCAGCAGCCGTAGCATCCTTACCACCACCACCACCAGCACCTGAGCCGACTTATCTGTTGGTGCAGCACCTGCTTCGCTTCATGGAACGATTCGAGCGTCATGTCATGCGATGTCTCGATCGCATTGACCAGGTGTTTCTATCACAGGGCATCGAGCTACCACCGCTCCCAGACTCCCCCAATTCTAACGAGCAGGATCAGGAGGAGGAGCTGACTCATCAGGATGCACCTCCAGAGACACAGACCACCACTGAGGTCCAGCAGCCTCTTGAGGATCCACAGCCACATCCAGAGCCACAGCCAGTCCCAGTCCCACAGCCCGAGCCTGAGGAGCCCGGCGCGATTGTTGACCCCCATCCCGAGCTTCAGCAGTAGCATCGAGGACGATGCTTGATTCTAAAAGTGTGCGGAGGTCACCGTTCGTGACCGGTGTTTACATTTATGTGGTGAACTTTTGGACATCCATCTTTAGTCTCTGCTACTTTATTTTATTTTGTACTTTATCTTTTAGATCATTTTAGGATGATTGTATATATTTGCTATTGTAGATACTCTTGTTTTGGTTGTTGCATACTTTTAGTGTATATATATATATGTTTTGCATCTTAGTTGTTGATTGTGATTAGAAAATTGTTTTGGATTGATAAATTCTAGTTGACCTTTTTTGTATAAGAATTATGTTTTGATTGGAAAAGGGATAAACTAGGGAAATTTTTTTTAAAATTTTCTAAATCACAACATTGCATTAGAATAAGCTTAGTCAATATGATGAAAATTTTCAAGAAATTCATTTTTTTAGGGTACCACCCAATTGGTTGAAAATTTTTTTCTTTTTTAGAACTTGCTTGAATTATACACTTGTGGATTATGTTTTGAGCAAAGAACACAAGCATGTGAGGTTTGAGCCTAAATGTTTGGTTACATCCTATGACCACTTATTTTCATTTTTGTGTGCATTATTCTCTTTCTATGATTGTAATCTTTGATTTGTTTGATTATTTATGTCTATTATTTTGTGAATACATGCAATTATATGATTGAGGCCATTGTTCAAATAGCTCACTTACCCAAATAACTTACCTTTTATCTTCCATTGTTAGTCAATTTTGAGCCTATGCTTAACCCATTTGTTCATTATTATAGCACATTACAAGCTTAAGTGAAAAACAATAAATGTCCCTTGTTTAGATCTTTGATTAGCTTAGGCTAGTGAGAGTGTTCATTACTTGATTTTGGGAAGATTGGGTAAATTGGTTAGAGATAAAAGCGTATTTATATTTTTGTTGAAAATTTCTCAAGAAATGGGTACATACTCATGTATTAATCATATGTAAACCATATGCATTGATGTTCTTGTATATATTTTAGTAAAAAAAAATTTTAAAAATTTTGCAACAAAAAGGGAACAAAGGGTCCGAAAGTTTAAGGTTTCACAAATTCAATGCATATGTGAGGTATTAAAAAGGAATTGCATGAGTGTGTGAAAAGTGAAGAATGGATAGCTAGGTTTGTTTAGAATTGTTTAGGTTGTCATAGGTTGGGTGGGAAGTTTAAGTAATCAAATATTCAAATTTCAAGCCCACTTGACCATATGCATCCTACCTTGACCCTAGCCCCATTACAACCTATGGGAAGTCCTCTTGATATTTGTATGCATGCATAAAGTAATTGTGGATTGTTAGATGAAAAACAAATCTTGGAAAGCATGATTAGGGGATAAATGAGTGATGCAACCCCATATACTTGAGTGCATAGAGCGGATACACATCCGGCGAGGGTTCAATCACTCAATTACATGTTTCCACCCATGATCATCTTTTCTTGCAAGTTTGTGAACTCTTTCAATGATTCAATCCAATTATGGTTTGCTTTATCGTTAATACCTTAGCCCTTGTGCTTGTATGTGTATTCTTGGAGAATGATTTATTTTGACTAAGCCATTGCATCATGAAAATAGATTGAATTTAGTTAGTTGCATTGAATAAATGTTAATACCCTTTGCTTTTTCTTGATTTTAGCATGAGGACATGCTTAGTTTAAGTGTGGGGAGATTTGATAACCCCGATTTCGTGATTTATCTTGTGCTTATTTTGGGGGGTTTACCACTTTTTTTCACATTTATTCAATGAAATAGCATGATTTTGTAATTCTCCCTTGAATTGTGCTTAAGTGTAAAAATATGCTTTTTAGGCCCTAATTTGGTGATTTTAATTCACTTTAATTCCATTCGATGCCTTGATGTGTGTGTTAAGTGATTTCAGGTTTATAAGGCAAGTATTAGATGGAAGAAATGAGTAGAAAAGCATACAAAGGGGAGAAAGCATGAAGAAACAAAGATTGGGAATGCATCAAAGGACGCGCACGCACACAAGGCGCGCACGCGCAAAAGTGGTCTCGCCAATAGACGCGCACGCGTACATGCCGCGTCCGCGCGGATGGAAAATTTGCCAATTGACGCGCACACGCACATGGCGCGCACGCGCCAATACTCTTACATGGCCCACTTAAAGGCAAAACGCTAGGGGCGATTTCTGAGCTGCCCAGGCCCAATTCCAACTCGTTTGCAAGTGGATTTAATGCAGAATTGAAGTCCAAGCAATGGGGGGCAATTAGTTTAGCCAACATGAGCCTTTAGTTAGTTTTCTAGAGAGAGAAGCTCCCTCTTCTCTCTAGAATTAGGTTAGGATTAGGTTAGATTGTTTTAGATTCATGTTTAATTACTTGATTTCATCTTGTTTCTTTTATAATTTCTCATTTCTACACCTTGATTCTATTAATTGTGATGTTAATTTCTCATTATGCTCTCTTTTGTGACGATGAACTCATGTTAGATTTGGTTTACATTCAATGAGATCTTGATGTTGATGTTTCTTTAATTGATGGATTGAATTGTGATCTTACTTTTCTTACTTTTCTTGGTGTAAAATTCAACCACCCAAGACAAATTTGCCTCCCGTGGCTTCCTCAATAGGAATTCCCATTGCCGCCGTTCGATGCGGGGCATGATGAGTGGTATGACATGAGCCGGAGGGGCTAGAAGGGGCTCCGCATGATAGTTCCTTGGATTGATCAAGGGGTAGACAAGCTCACAATAGCGGTTGGGGAACTTGTTCGGATCCCTTGCCGGATTGTCCTTTTCCGAAACATCAATGTTAGCAACGCTCCTTGTCTTATTAAAGAGGGGCTTGGCTTTAGGTCCTTATTGTGCTTTGCTAGTGGACCGTGAAGGTGCCTTCTTGGGTGCCTTTCCATTGTCCCTTTTGATCACCATCCTAGAAAAGAAAGAGAAGTTGTGAAGTTAAGCTTAAAGAGGCATCAAGAAAGAATAAGCATGCCAGTGATAAGGCATAGAAGATAAGTAGCTTAGACACATGACAGCCGCAACATTGAGACTAAGTCCATAATGAAAATCTTGGCTAATCACTAGCAAGGGATGCATGAGTGGTCTAGGCATGCAAACAAGACGCACGAGAAGCACACACTCATAACATCAATAACAAGGAAGTGAAAAATAGGGGAAGAGCATGGAGAAATGAAACAAGAAATATAGTAAGCTCAATGCACATATACTAAGATAGAAAACACTAAGTTAAAATAACTCCAAGAAGCATGTGGGTCTTTCATCAAACACTTGGTGTGCATCCCTTTTTTGACAAAATTTGAGAGAAGGGTGACAATGTGACAACCCATAAAGCACCATCAATCATCATATCACACCACAAATTACAAAAGAAAGCAAGTAAATCAAACAAGTTCATAAAAGCAAGAGTAAACTCCACTTGAAACACCCATGAGAAAATGAAAAGAAAGAGGGAAAGAAAACTCAACAAACAAAGGAATCATGAATGAAATTACCAAGAGAAAGAGTAAGGGAATGTAACTAAGGAAAGGAGAAAAAAAAGAAACAAAGAAAACTAAACAAAAATAGAAAGAGAAGTACCTTGAGAGGAGGAGGAAGAAAAATGGGGTATGGAGGTGGGAGAGAAGGTAGGGAAGAGTGAGAAAAAGAAGAGGGAAAAAGGGGGTGTAGGATTGCCGGAGGTGGTGGTTGCCGCCGGTGGTGGCGGAGAAGAGGTGGTAGAGATGGTAGAGGAGGGTGGAAGTAAAGAAGAATGGTGGTGGTAAGAAGAAAGAAAGAAAAATAAAGGAAGAAGGCGCGCTCTAATTCAATTAGTTCGCGGAACCGACGCGCGCACACCATGCACGCGTGCACGTGCATGGGCAAAAAGTAGTAAGGGCGCGGACGCGCACGATGCGCGTGTGCGCGAAGTGGCCAAATGCGGGTGTGCGCGCGAGCGCTAGGTGCGGATGAGCGTGCATAGAAGTTGTGCCCTCAGCACAAGTTGGGCACAACTCTGGCCCAACTCTCGGGAAAAAGTACCAGAAAATAGAATTTGGTGATCGACGCGGACGCGCACAGTGCGCTGACGCGTTGATTAGCATGATGGTCGAGGTACGCGTGCGCGCCTGGTGCGAATACACGTGAGGGGAGCTGGGCCAGTAGCATGAAAGTGGCCCAACTCAGGCACAACTCTCGAGAGGAATGGCCTCGGAACGCAAATTGCAGGAGTGACGCGTACGCAGCTAGTGCACGAACGCGTGCTTTTGCACGAATGGCCATATACGCGTGCGCGTACAGTGTGTGCACGCGTGATGCTGGTTATGCCTAGGGCCCAGAATGGGCCCATAATTCGCACAACTCTCTTGAAGATGGCCCAGGAGCTGCAAAGACCGGAGGACGCGTACGTACATGGTGCACGCACGCGTCCCCCCTCCCCCCCTTTTTTTTTTGAATGAAATTGAAAGATGCCTAATTGTCATGAATTAAATGGCCAAACCAGCTAAAGAGGCCAAAAAATACCCAAAATCAATGTAAAACCTAAAGAGGGGTGTTCTTCTACCACACAATCAAATCATTCATGGAAAAATCAATGCAAGGCTTCATGAGTAAAATATCCTAGGTATTTACAATTAACTCTAATCAAATAGGACTGTAGCTAAGAAATCACAAACCAATCAAGAGTTTAAAAACTATATACAAAAGGGTAAAAAGGATAGATCTCACCATGGTGGGGTGTCTCCCACCTAACACTTTTGTTTAATGTCCTTAAGTTGGACTTCCACTAGCTCATTGCTCTTTGGCAAGAGATAAATCTGCCAAAAGGAATACCTCAATCTCTTTGTTGCTCTTTATTTGCTCACCATGATACAACTTGAGACGGTGCCCATTGACCTTGAAGATATCCGAACTTGAGGGATGGCGCAAATGGTAAACCCCATAGGGTTCCGTCGTCACTACTTGATATGGGCCTTCCCATTTTGACCTTAGTTTACTGGGCAACAATCTCAATCTAGAATTGTAAAGAAGGACTAGATCACTGGCTTTAAATTCCTTGCTTCTTATGTTCTTATCATGCACGGCTTTCATTTTCTCCTTGTAAAGTCTAGAGTTCTCATAAGCTTCAAGCCTCAAGCATTCCAACTCCGTTAGTTGCAGCTTCCTCTCTATTTTGGCTCCACCCAAATTTGGATTACACTCCTTGATGGCCCAATATGTCTTGTGCTCTATCTCCACCGGTAAATGGCAAGCTTTGCCATACACCAACCGAAAGGGACTCATGCCAATTGGTGTTTTGTATGCCGTTTGGCAGGCCCATAATGCATCGGTGAGCTTGGCACTCCAATCTTTCCTATTGGGCTTCACAATCCTTTCCAAGATGCGTTTAATCTCCCGATTGGAAACCTCGGCTTGGCCGTTTGTTTGTGGGTGATAGGCCGTAGCTACTTTATGCATGATGCTATACTTCTTCATGAGTCCGTCCATTCTTTTGTTGCAAAAGTGTGAACCTTGGTCGCTCACGATTTCTCGTTGCGACCCAAATCTACAAATGATATTATTTCTCACAAAAGAAAGGACCACGTTAGCATCATCTGTCTGGGTGGGTATTGCTTCCACCCATTTGGACACATAATCAACGGCAAGTAGAATGTAAAGGAAACCATTAGAATTAGGGAATGGCCCCATGAAGTCAATTTCCCACACATCAAAAATCTCACAAAATAGCATGGTTCGTTGGAGAATTTCATCCTTCTTGGAGATGTTACCAAATCTAATGCATTGAGAACAAGATTTACAACAATGAGAAGAGTCCTTGAAAAGAGTTGGCCACCAAAAGCCACAATCTAGGATTTTCCTTGCCGTTCTTTGAGGTCCAAAATGGCCTCCTCCTTCGGAGGAGTGTCAAGCTTCAAAGATTGAATGGAATTCGGTTTGTGGAATGCACCTCCGAATTACTTGATCCGCCCCACATCTCCAAAGGTATGGGTCATCCCACACATAGTATTTGGATTCGCTTTTTAGCTTATCCCTTTGGTGTTTGGAGAGATTAGGAGGGAAGGAGAGAGATACAAAGTAATTGGCAATTGGTGCATACCAAGGAATGGTTTCTGAGATTGCATGCAAGCCCTCAAAGGGAAAAGAATCATTGATAGGGGTGGTATCGCCTTTTGTGTGTTCAAGGTGACTTAAATGATCCGCCACTAGGTTTTTCGTACCACTCCTATCCTTGATTTCCATGTCAAACTCTTGCAACAATAAAACCCATCTAATTAATCTCGGTTTGGATTCCTTCTTAGCCAACAAATACTTTAATGCCGCATGATCCGAATACACTACCACCTTTAAACTGAGAAGATATGCTCGGAACATGTCCAAGGCAAAAACAATGGCCAAGAATTCTTTTTCGGTAGTAGTGTAGTTGGATTGGGCTCCATCTAGTGTTTTTGATGCATAGGCTATGACATATGGATTATTACCCTCGCGTTGTGCTGACGCGGCTCCCACGGTGAAATTTGAAGCATCACACATTATTTCAAATGGCCGACTCCAATCCAGCCCTCGCACAATGCGAGCTTGGGTCAATGCTACCTTGAGCTTGTCAAAAGCCTCCATGCATTCCTTGCTTAAATCAAACTCAACATCTTTTTGTAACAACTTTGAGAGAGGCAATGCTATCTTGCTAAAATCCTTTATGAATCTCCGATAAAATCTAGCATGTCCAAGGAAAGAGCGGACCTCTCTCTCGGAAGAGGTGTAAGGCAAACTAGATATGACATTAATCTTGGCCAGATCTACGGAAATACCATCTTTTGAAACAATATGTCCTAAAACAATGCCTTGCTTGACCATGAAATGAAACTTCTCAAAATTTAAGACAAGGTTGGTTTTAGTACATCTTTCCAAAACTTTTCCAAGATTATCCAAGCAATGATAAAAAGAATCACCATATACCGTGAAATCATCCATGAATACCTCCATGCATTGCTCTAGAAAATCTGCAAAGATGCTCATCATGCACCTTTGGAAAGTTGCCGGTGCATTGCATAAGCCGAATGGCATACGCTTGTAGGCATAAGTTCCAAAAGGGCATGTAAATGTTGTTTTTTCTTGGTCTTCTAGAGCAATGTGTATTTGGAAGCATCCCGAATAGCCATCTAGAAAATAATAATGAGATTTACCGGATAATCGATCGAGCATTTGATCGATAAACGGAAGTGGAAAATTATCTTTTCTATTGGCCAAGTTCAACCTTCGGTAGTCTATGCATACTCGCCAAGAGTTTTGCACCCGTGTTGCTATGAGCTCCCCGCTTTCATTCTTGATTGTGGTTACCCCGGACTTCTTAGGCACAACTTGAACGGGACTTACCCATTCACTATCCGAAATAGGGTAGATGATGTCCTCCTCGAGTAACCGTGTTACCTCTTTCTTGACAACCTCCAAAATAGTAGGATTTAATCTCCTTTGAGGTTGTCTCACGGGTCTAGCTTCTTCTTCCAAAAAGATCTGGTGCTTACACACTTGGGGACTTATTCCCACTAGATCCGCCAAACTCTACCCTATTGCCCTTTTGTTCTTCCTCAAGACACATAGTAACTTCTCTTCTTGTTGAGGATTTAGTTCCCTTGCTATGATCACCGGAAACTTGTGGGCTTCATCAAGGTATGAGTACTTTAGGTGGGGTGGCAATGGCTTCAATTCTAGCTTTTTCTCTTGGCTTGTCACTTGAACTTCTTCACTTGGATCTTCACTATTTCCTTCAATCATATGTTTCTCTTCTAGCTTTGCATAATGCACTTCGGCCACAATGTTGTCAATTAGATCACACCGGAATACGGAATGGTTCTCCGGTGGGTGACTCATTGCCTCTTCTAGGCTAAAACTTAAAACTCTCCCATCTATCTCGAATGAGTAGGTTCCCGAATGGGCATCCAACTTGAACCTAGAGGTCCTTAAAAATGGCCTCCTAAGTAGGATAGATGATGCCCTCTCAGATTCACTTGGTGGCATCTCAATGATATGGAAATCAATTGCAAATATCAAATCCTTTATGTCGACCAACACATCTTCCGCAATACCCGACACGGTTATTATGCTCTTGTCCGCTAAGATAAACCTAGCCGCCGACCGCTTCAACGGTGGGAGCTTCAATAGATGATAAATGGAAAGAGGCATAATGCTAACGCATGCACCAAGGTCGCACATACAATCAATGAATTGGACTCCATCAATGACACAAGAAATTAAGCAAGGACCCGGATCAATACACTTTTCCGGAATGGATCCCATCAAAGCCGAAATGGAACTACCCAATGGAATGGTTTCCAACTCATGAATTCTATCTTTGTTTATACACAAGTCCTTAAGAAATTTCGCATATTTAGGCACTTGATGTATAGCATCAAAGAGGGGAATAGTTACCTCCACTTTCTTGAACATTTTTACCATCGTTGGGTTTAGTTCCACATGCTTTTTAGCCTTTCTTGCCAATGTAGGAAATGGAATTGGTTGAGCCACTTCCTCCAAGATTTGCTCCTTTCTAGGGACTTCACTCCTTGGTAGAGGGTCTTCATCTTCAACTATTATATGTGACTCCTCCTCCTCTTCAATTTCTTCTATCTCAACTCCATCTTCCTCTTGAACAACTTTTATTGGGCTAGATGCCTTTGAATCCCTTTCCTTCAATTGCATTCTGGACCTTAAGGTTACGGCATTCATACCACCCTTGGGGTTGGGTAGAGGTTGAGAGGGTATGGCACTAGAGGTTGAGGCTTGAGGAGTGGGAATAGAAGGTGGCTCCATGCGAGCAATAAGAGCTTGGAGGGTGGAAGTAAGACTATTGAGACTTGAGTTGAGTGTATTTTGGAGTTCTTTTTGTCCTTGGAGTATAAACCGAAATGTGTCATCTTGATTTGGAGATGTGGAAGGGTAGGTAATTTGTGGTGCATGGGATTGGTTGGGTGGAAGTGGTTGTCTATGAGGTGGTATGTAGGTTTGATAGTTCCTTCCTTGACTCGGTTGTTGGTTTGGAGGGTTTTGTGAATAGTGATTTTGTGGAGTGTTGTTGTTCCACCTTTGGTTGCCTCCATTGTCCCTTCCTCCTTGTTGATAATTGTCCCGCCAACTTTGGTTGGAGCTATCCCTCCATCCTTGATTGGAGTTGTTGCTCCCTTGGTTATAGTTGCCTCCTTGTTGGTGGTACCATTGATTATAATTGCTCTTTTGGTTATGGTATCCTTGATTAGAACGTTCATAGTAGAAGCGATCATAAAAGTTGTGGGTAGCCGCTAGAGTGTTATCTTCTTGGAGACTTGGACATTCGTCCGTGTAGTGAGAGTAGCATGAGCAAATGCCACACACTCTTTAGGGACCAATTGTTGACATTATTAGTTTTGAGGAGAAGGTTGTTGTTGAGATGGAGGTTGTTGTTGATTCACTTGGAGTTGCTTTAGAAGGCTTGTCATCTCACACAAGGTCTTAGTAAGGGTAGCGGTCTCACCACTAGAAGAAACTTCATTTACGGCCTTTGGACGGTTGACTCTCTGTCTAGCGTGTTGTGTGGACTCGGCCAAGACGGTAATGAGTTGCCATGCTTTCTCCGCCATCCTATACTTTGACAAAGAACCATTGCTTGAAGCATCCAACAAATTCTTATCTTGCTCCCTCATGCCTTGGCACACATAGCTAAGCAAGACTTGAGTGTCAATCATATGGTTGGGACATGAATCAAGAAGTTTGTGAAACCGTTCCCAATATTCATACAAAGTTTCCATCTCGCCTTGTACAATACATGAGATCTTCTTCCTTAGCTTGTCCGTCATTTCCACGGGCATGAACTTATCAAGGAATTCTCTTCTAAGCATGTCCCAATCGGACACAACATCACTAGGTAAGGTATAGAACCACTCCTTGGCTCTGCCCTCAAGAGAAAAGGGGAAGGCAAACAACCATATAGCCACTTCATCGGATCCTTCCTGCCTAGTAGTCGAGCATACACCATGAAAGTCCTTGAGGTGTCTAATTGGATCTTGTGCGGGAAGTCCCTGGAACTTTGGTAAGAGATTGATGAGAGCTGTCATGAGTTCAAAATTTGCATTCAAGTTGGGATGAAGCACATGTAGAGGTTGGAGAACAAAATTCGGTGCACCCGCTTGCTTGAGAGTAACTCTTCTTGGAGTGGCCATGTTGTCAAAACCTAGATCAAAAGAAAAACTATTAATAGTATGAATGGAAGAGTAATTGGTGCCTTCATTGGATGACGATGATATGGTTGGTGAATTGGTAAAAACCTTTTCACTTTCCTCAAAGACTAACCGCCTCCGAGCTTGCCTAATATGAAGCAAAGTTCTTTCAATTTTTGAATTAAATGGTGCTAAGCTCGGATTTGGTAGTGAATGCGTCATACAATGAAGGAGATAAGAAACTCATGACATCAATTGGTATCTAAGCAAAGACTAATCCTAACTAACAATCAAACAAACAATCAATCAAGAGAGAAATGAAAATATTCACATATCAACATATTCACACTAACCAATAGAATGGCACACATAAGCAAGTCCCCGGCAACGGTGCCATTTTGATGAACGAAAATATTCTTATGCCGGTTAGAAACTAGTAATGAGTTCGATCGTGAGTATAGTCTAACTAACACGCTAATACCGCATCAAACAATTCTAAAATCTATGACCGAGAGTATTGATCCCGGGTCGTTCTCCCTAGGAATTGCTTTAGAATGTGCATCATTGATTAGGAAAGCTTTTATAGTTTTGAGAATTGGTGCAAGAATTCAAGCTAGCAAATCAAACAACAATTAATTGAAATAAAAGCCTTGGCTAAGGGTAAGCATTGGAAGTTCCATCATTATAGTTTCCTTCAATTATGATAAGAATTGATTGTTGCTTCACTTAGTTAACCCCCTAACAATGGAGGAAAGTCAAGTGAGAGTAACTAACTTGAGTAACAAGTTCTAGTTTCACCCTAGGGAAGTCTAGCTTTAGTGCACTCTAAGTCAATTAGCAATTCTCAATTCATAATCTACAATTGATATCCACTATTCACGTGTCTCCAATAACTCAACCCCTAAGCCAAGTAAGAGAAATCTACTCCATAGCTAAGGTTGTCATTATCACAAACAATTGGTAGGCAATTATAGAAAACATGATGCAATTGAAAGAAGAGAATTGAATTTAAACTATCTAATCCAAACAATCATCAACAATCAAATAATTGAATGAAACCTCAATTCATCAATCCACATTCAAAGTAACAAAGTGAACTAAATCTAGATCTAAGAAATTGAACCAAAAGAACATCAATTAAGAGTAGAAGAAGAGTAGATCTACACTTGTATCAAAACAAAAAGTCAATTAGCAATAGGTCTCACCAAGAATTCAAAGGAAACTTGCAATGGAGGATGAAAACCTAGGGAACCCCTTGAAATCGCTGGGCACGTGTTTCATTTAAAAAATCATGTGCGCACATCGATGCATACACGCACTGCACGCGTACGCGTCCCTGGGATCTTCTGCGATTTGCGCGCACGCGTAAGGTGCGCGTGAGCGTCATAAGGGATATGGCCCAGCCATACAGGCGGCTCCTCACTCGGCTCCACTGCGCTGGCTCTGGATGAGCGCATCTACACGTACGCGCACGGTGCGCGTGCGGGTGCATGTCCAAACTTCCATTCTTTAATTTGTTTCTTGCTCCTTCCGTTCATGCATGCTTCCTTCATTCCTCTTGGCCATTTTTGCCCTATAACTTCTGAAATCACTTAACAAATGGATCAAGACATCTAATGGTAATAGAGGAGGATTACAATATCTCAATTTTGATGCAAAAGAAGCATATTTTAATTTATGAGGTAAAATGGGAAAGAGGCACGAAATCATGCAGTTTTATATGAATAAGTGTGGAAGATCATTGATAAAACCCTTAGATTCTATGCTTGATAAACCCTAAAAATGGGGTTTATCAGTGACACAATGTGTCAAATAGTTAATTTACTTAAAAGGAAAACAAAAGAAAAGTGCTTAATCTAGATTATCACCTACTTAATCATTGTCAATCTAAATCAATCCCCGACAACGGTGCCAAAAACTTGATGAGGGAAAAAATAATTCCACACAAACTCACCGGCAAGTGTACCGGGTCGCATCAAGTAGTAATTACTCACAAGAATGAAGGTCGATCCCACAGGGATTGATGGATTGAGCCATTTTAGTGAGTGATTAGTTTAGTCAAGCTAACAGTATTGAGTGAGAATTGATGCAACAGAAGGTAAATTGCAGTGAAAGTAAATTACAGAATGTAAATTTGACAGAAACTTAAATGGCAAGAAAAGTAAATTGCAGGAAATGTAAACAGATTTGGGTGCTGGGAAATTAAAGAGAGCAATAAATTTGAACTTAGAGAACTTGCAGAAGATTAAATTGCAGGAAGAGTAAATCAAATCACAGTAAGCTCAAATCAAAAATTGCAGAAAGTAAAATTGCAGAAGAAGAGATTCAGAAACTGAAATTTCATAAACCAAATTGACAATTGCATAAAGATAAAAGTGTATTAAAGCTTGAAATAATTAACACACGGATCACGGTATCGAATGGTATAAAGGAGAATTAAAATATACTAATTAAAGATCTCTAGGAAGCAAGTTTTCAATCATAAAACAATACTAGGAAGGGATTATAAAATCATGCAAATCATATGAATAAGTGGGTAAAGACTTGATGAAACCACTCAATTAAACACAAGATAAACCATAAAATAGTGGTTTATCATGTATCAAACTATGCTAAGCTCTCTGGAGTCTCTAATCCTCCAAGAGAGATCTGGAGTCTCTAATCCTACAGCCTTTGCTTCCTATTCTAATCCTACTCCTACTATGCACTCCTCTCTTTTTGAAATGAAACTGATGCCTTTATATAGGCTTTACAAAATGAAAATGAAATTTAACCAAATTACAATTCAAATGAAATTCCTAATCTAACTGTTTCTTCTGTCTTCGAGTGATGAAAATGGACTCTGCTTGCTTTGAATTTCACTTGGGCTTGGAATCAGGTAAATCTAATAGAAGTGATGCTTCCATGAGAGCGTAGCGTTCATTTAGAGAACGGAGTGTTCAGGCACCCACGTGTACGCGTCCCTCACGCGTGCGCGTGCTTTTTTGCAATTTTGCCCATCGACGCGTACGCGTCCTTTGCAGCGTTAACTTAGTGAGCGCTACGTTAGCTTAGTGAACGCTACCCCACACGTGTGCGTCATGTACGCGTGCGCGTGGGTAGCAAAAATCTCAATCCAGGCTTTAGCGCCAGCCACGCGTGTGCGTGCTTTGCCCCAGATGCTCCATCGACGCGTGCGCGTCAATCACGCGTGCGCGTCATTTGAAAAACTTTGCCTCCATATTTTAACTTGCTCGAAAGCGTTCACTTTGTTAACGTAGCATTCTCTTTTCAAATGAACGCTACTTACATCCACACGTACACGTCATGCACACATACGCGTGGGTCTTCAAAATTCCTTGCTCAACGCGTGCGTGTCGTGTACGCGTGCACGTCGCTGCATTTTCGCGCCAAGCTTTTTTCTTTGTTTAAATCATGGGCCACGCTTTTAAAAGTGTGGCCTAAGGCTCCAAGCGTGCTCAAACTTCAAAAGTATGTCCAGAGTTCTTCCTTTTAGCTTGTTTTGTGCTTTCTGCTTCTTTTCCTTTATCTTTTCACCTATTGTCAACCAAACAAATGCATTAAAGCCTTGGCATAATCATCAAATCTTACATCATTCATATTATCAACTAAATCTTGCAAGAAATCTAATGAAAATGCATAAAATTACCAATGTTTGATTGAATTAATACAAGCATGAAATTACCACTCAAACAATTACTTATTGCCTAAAAATGCATGAAAACCAAGTAAAAACTAATGAAATAGGCATGTGAAACTAGCCTAAGATGACTTGTCATCACAACACCAAACTTAAATCTTGCTTGTCCCCAAGCAAGTAGTAAAGCATAAGGAAAATTAATGGAAGCAAACAAGTGTTTAAGCCCTTTATTGGAAGACATTGAATATTGATTAATGGGGTTTTCATGCATGGTATCTTAGAGATTTTTATTCTGTGGCTGAGACATCAACATTCCTTTCGATCTTTACTTGTATTACAAAAAAAATGAGACTTGTTATTGTTTGGTCCTTGGTTTTTCTTGCTTTCTTTCTTGGCTGAGATTGATTGCTTAGCTTTGAGGCTTAATGATATGTGTTAAGGCGGCTTTTTAGAGTAAACTTTCAGCCAGCATTCCTGCCCCAGTTGGTTCAAGATGCTAGGTGTTGAAACATCCCTATGGGCTTACGTGCTCAAGCCTCTCCTTAGCACACACACATCACAGGCAATTAGCTTATTTTGTCCTTTGGAAATTGATTCCTAGCACCTCTTTGGGTCACTGAATCCCTACTCTCAAAGTGGCTCTTGATGGTAGACTTTCGGTTGGAAATCCCGGGTTAGTTAACCCAAGTTGCCGGGTGATGAAGCACCCCTTAGAACCTAGTTATCCAAGCTTATCTTTGTACAAGAACATCACAGGCATTTATCCAAATTTCCAGCCATTGGTGCCCAGCCTTGTTTATTTCTTTTTGTTTCTTTCTCTTGCATTTTCTTTCTTTTATTTTGGACCTTTTTCATTTGTCAAGTCTCATGAAATGAAACTCAAGTTCATATCACAGAGTCATGCCAACATTCAGCCTTATTCATGAATCAACTAATAAACCAACACATACCACCACATAACCTTATTCTATCTCATATTAAACCAGACTTTTACTCTTTCTCTGTTTCACAGTAATTTTTCTTTTATTCAAGCATTAGGAACAAAGCATATAATTCAATTAAGATGAAAGTGAATCAAGCACTTAGACTAGCAAGCCATAATAGCCAAAAAACAAACAAACTAATAGACAGTAAATAAATCTAAGAGGTACTAATCAACAGGGGACATTTGCACTTTCAATTAACATGTTAAAGCTAAAGTCAGTCAGAGAATAATACAACCTCTTGGAGTCCATTTATTTCATCTGTGTCATCATCATTGTTGGGTTCCATGTCCTTCCTTTGTCCATGATGATGTATCTTTTCCTCCAAGAGATTGAATTACTTCCTACAAGAGATACTGAAGGTTACTTGTTCCCCAAGCACTTGTGAAATAGTTAGGCATGCATGTATGCTTGTGATTCTCTGAACCTAAGTTTGTGTGGGAACACCAAACTTAGTTTCTTGCCTACTTCTATATGCAGCAGAATAAATACATGCATGAAACATCAAGTACTTTTTATTAAGAAAGAAAACTAGGAACTAGGAAGCAGATATAAACTAGAAAATAAACTAAAAACTAGAAACATAACAATTATTAAGCAGTTTCTCTGATTGTTCGGAGCCGATACTAGTCATGCTGAGGGTGTAATGTGTCCTTAATGAATTTTTTTGGTGGAACACCAAACTTAGCATCCAACATTCACCCCTTAATTATTTTGGTGTGCAACACCAAACTTAGCTCTTTGCAATACAGAAAAATCTACTTAACTCCTTTATTGAAATAACTAAGAAAGGGAAAAACTACTGACCTATAGCTGATGACTTTCTTCTTCTTCTTCCAGTTTGTTAAGAGGAATGATCTCAATGGTAAAGAGGATCCAGTCAGTGCCCCCATTCTTAGCCTCTCCCCAGCAAGCTTCTTTTTGTTAATTACTTGATTGAGCTTTCTTGATGGTGGTCCAGGGGTTGGATTTCATGTGGTTGACCTCTCCTTCTTCCTTGATATGCTTAATGGTAGCTGGGTCACAATCCTCTCTTCGGTGTTGTTGTTGGTTGCCTTCACTTCCTTGATATCAAGACATGGTTGCTGTGTGATTGTTGGAGTATTATCTTCATCAAAAGCCTTTTGAATTGGTGGTTCCATGAGCTCTTCCTCTATGTACTTCTCTGCTTTACTTGAGTGTGAATTCTCATGATTGATTTCCTTACTGTCTTGTTCTTCCACTTCCTCCTTTGCACTCAACATTTGACTTAATAGCACTTTCATGGAGGAGGTTTGTTGTTCTTCACAAAATTTCTTCATCTCCTCTTCATATGTTTTAATCACAGGTTCAAGTGTTGAGAGTTTTTGGTTCAGGGGAGTTTGTGGAGGTTGTGAGTTTTCATGTTCTCTTGTCATCTCAAGTGCAGTTTCAGGTTCAAATTCTACCACCTCATCCTCTATTGGAATTTCACTTGATACAGTAGCCTCTTTGCCTTGCTCTTCCACTTCCTCCTTCACATCCACCAATTGGTCTTCATCTTCCTTGCTTAGTAGTTCTGAGTGTTTCCTTATGTTCTCCAAGTGTTCTCTATCTTTTGAAGGAGAATTTTTTATCTTCTCCAGGATTGTTCTTGCCTTTCCAATAATTCTCTGGACTTTTGAAGGGGATCCTCAGCTACTAGCTCAAAAGATGAAGGCTGAGGGAAATTTTTTGGATATGGATGTATTGTGGTGAGATTATTTTGAGTGGTATGGAATGAATCTTGTGGATTGTGGAATAAATTTTATGGTTGGTGGAATGAGTTGTATGGATCTTGGAGGAGACTTTGTGTTGAGGCATAATCAAGTAATGAAGAATTTTCAAATGAGGAACAGGGAGGTGAGGTTGGACAAGTTTGCATAAATGAATTGAAGGTTTGCTCAAGTGATGATGGATCTTGATAAGTGGAGTATGAACTATCATATGCTTTTTGGTTTTGATCCTCCAAAGCACAACTTAAAGAATTGTTGAATTCATTACAGTATGGATCATCTTGTGACATTGGGGAACAATTTTGCATGAATTTATTGAAATCACACTCCAGTGATGATGTCTCTTGATGAACAAAGTATGGATCATCAAGATCTCTTTGATTTTGACCTTCCCAGTCACTATCTGAGTAGTTGTTATAGCAGTATGAATCATCTTGTGGCTCTGGGAGGTGTTCATTCTCGTTTATTCCTTGTTGATACTCCCATCCACCATTATAATAACATGAATTATTTTGGGGTGTTGGGTAGTATTCCATGGAATTGTCTTGATTAGCATATCCCCATTGGTTAGATTACTCATAATCTGTTGATTCTTGGTGATATTCCCATCCACTATTAGAATAATGACTTGAATCAATTTGTGGTGGTGGACAGTATCCCATATGATTCTCTTGCTCACCTTGTGGTTCTGAAGCATATCTCTATGGATTGGAGTGCTCAGGATCTGTATTTTCTTGGTGATATTCCCAGCCACCATTAGAGATTGGTGATGGTGGGTAATATCCCATAAAGTCTATTTGACTATAAGATAAGTTGAACTCCATTTGAATTTTGTAAAACAAATAACCACTGAAAACTAAAATTCATATCTCAGATGAGAATTTCTTAGTGAGGCAATAACTCAAACACCTTGCTATTAGCTTAGAACAGAAAACAAAAATAAAGAAAATGCTTAATCTAGACTTCTCACCCACTTAATCATTGTCGATCTAAATCAATCCCCGGCAACGGAGCCAAAAACTTGATGGGTGGAAAAACGATTCCACACAAACTCACCAGTAAGTGTCCCGGATTGCATCAAGTAGTAATTACTCACAAGAGTGAGGTCAATCCCACAGGGATTGATGGATCAAGCAACTTTAGTGAGTGATTAGTTTAGTCAAGCTAACAGTATTGAGTGAGAATTGATGCAGCAGAAGGTAAATTGCAGTGAAAGTAAATTGCAGAATGTAAATTTGACAGAAACTTAAATGGAAAGAAAAGTAAATTATAGGAAATGTAAAGGGATTTAGGTGCTGGAAAATTAAAGAAAGCAATAAATCTGAACTTAGAGCACTTGCAAAAGATTAAATTGCAGGAAGAGTAAATCAGATCACAGTAAGCTCAAATGAAAAATTGTAGAAAGTAAAATTGCAGAAGAGAAGATTCATAAACTAAAATTTCATAAACCAAATTGACGATTGAATAAAGATAAAAGTGTATCAAACTTTGCTAAGCTCTCTGGAGTCTCTAATCCTCCAAGAGAGATCTGGAGTCTCTAATCATCCAGCCTTCGCTTCCTATTCTAGTCCTACTCCTACTATGCGCTCCTCTCATTTTGAAATGAAACTGATGCCTTTATATAGGCTTTGCAAAATGAAAATGAAATTGAACCAAATTACAATTCAAATGAAATTCCTAATCTAACTATTTTTTCTGTCTTGGAGTGATGAAAATAGGCTCTGCTTGCTTTGAATTTCACTTGGGCTTGGAATTAGGTAAACCTAACAGAAGTGATGCTTCCAGGAGAGCGTAGCGTTCATTTAGAGAACGGAGCGTTCAGGCACCCACGTGTACGAGTCCCTCACGCATGCGCGTGCTTTTTGCAATTTCGCCCATCGACGCGTACGCATCACCCACGCGTACGCGTCCTTTGCAGCGTTAACTTAGTGAGCGCTATGTTAGCTTATTGAAAGCTACCCCACACGTGCGTGTCATGTACGCGTGCGTGTGGGTAGCAAAAATCTCAATCCAGGCTTTAGCGCCAGCCACGTGTGCGCGTGCTTTGCCCCAGATGCACCATCGATGCGTGCGCGTCAAGCACGCGTGCACGTCGTTTGAAAAACTTTGCCTCCATATTTTAACTTGCTCGAAAGTGTTCACTTTGTTAACGTAGCGTTCTCTTTGCAAATGAACACTACTTACATCCACGTGTACGCGTGGGTCTTCAAAATTCTTGCTCGACGCGTGCGTGTCGTGTATGCGTGCACGTCGCAGCATTTTCGCGCCAAGCTTTTTTTCTTTGTTTAAATTATGGGCCACGCTTTTAAAAGCGTGTTCTAAGGCTCCAAGCGTGCTCAAACTTCAAAAGTATGTCCAGAATTCTTCCTTTGAGCTTATTTTGTGCTTTCTGCTTCTTTTCCTTCTTCTTTTCACCTATTATCAACCAAACAGATACATCAAAGCCTTGGCATAATCATCAAATTCATTGATATTATCAACTAAATCTTGCATGAAATCTAATGAAAATGCATAAAATTACCAATATCACTTCCAATCATCGCAGTGTTCAATAAGAAATAATCACTTAACAATACAACCTTTTGGAGTTTACTTGCTTCACTCCTTAACATCATCATTGTTGGTCTTCACATTCCTCTTTGTCTCTTTGGTTGATCATGTTTAATCCTTCCAAAACAAATTGGATGATTCTCTGCAATGATATTAGAAGTTTCTTGTTCCCTAAGCACTTGAAAAATAGTTAGCATGCATGTATACTTGTGATTTTCGGAACTTAAGTTGGTGTGGGGACACCAAACTTAGTTCCTTGCCTACTTCTATATGCAGCAGAGTTAATACATGCATGAAACATCAAGTACTTTTCTTAAGAAAGTAAACTATGAACTGGAAAAACAAACTAGGGATTAGAAACTAAATGGCTGTTGAGTAGTTTCCCTGATTGTTTGGAGTTGTCAACTAGTCATGCTGATGGTGCAATGTGTTCTTAGTGAAATCTGTGGTGGAACACCAAACTTAGAATCACGCATTCACCCTTAAATTTCTTTGGTGTGCAACACCCCAATTACCCTAAGCATTACCTCTAGCCGTAAGGCAAAGGTTAATTAGAGGTTACAACAATCCTAAGGCTTATACATATTTATAAATAGAAGGAATTAATATAAGCTAGAAGTCTGATGAAGGAGTAAGCTCAAAACAGAATTTGAAAAGTACGAAACACTCACACGAAGCTAACGCACAAGATACAGGATATAGATGAAGGAATAAAACATATATATAGATATAATATTATTATAGTTATATAGAACTAGCCGCAACTTGCGGAGTTTAAGCCGACTAGTTACAAATAGAAAGATACAGAGGTTAAAAATTAAAAAAAAATAGCTTATACAACCTATCTCTCAATTAAGCCTCTAAGGCCATAAAGATAAATATACAAAAGGTGAGAGAATACTATGACGAAAGTAAAACAGAAATAAACAAGGAACGAACCATACTCCGCTCTGTCACCATATCCGCAATCTCACCGAAGTAGATTACGACCTGCATCTGAAAAACAACAAGAAAGTATGGAATGAGAACTGGAGGTTCTCATTATGGTAACAGTGCCCAATGATGTAAGATGTAAGGCTCTGGGACGCCGAAGGCAATCCTAGAACTTCACATCACATACGGATATTCAAGCTTAGGACAAAACAATTAAATATACATATAACGAACTTAAACCATAAATCGGATTATCTAAATGATAAGCAGTTTCTTTGATGGTATATAATTTCCTGAAATGAATGAATTCTCGTTGCAAGTATAGTTCTACACCAACAAACAATCCTCCCAATCAAAAATTTGGTTTTGTCATAAGTATAAATCCTAATGAATATATAACCAAAGTATTTAGACTCCGGGTCGTCTCACAAGAAATTGCAATGAAGTGATCAATTATTAGCTATGAAGATGTAAGGGGGTTTGATTTGGTAATTAGCAAGAAAGTAAATGACAAGAAGGTAAAGAGAGCAATTAAAGAAAGCAATTAATGAAGAGAGACATTCATGGCAAGGTTTGAGATCATAGGCTTTCTATCCTAGTCATTCATCATAATAATACGTAACAAGAATTTATCTTATTTCGTCATCCCCAATGTTGAAAGAAGGTGTAAGTTATCTTCAATTAGAGAAAGTCAAACAAGACTAGTTAATATCAAATCAAAAATTCTAATCAACTCACTAATTGAATTAGCAAAAGATTAGCGTCATTGAAAATGATATTAAGTAAGAACTCTAGATCACCAATCTAAATTGGGTATTAATGACTCAAGATTGCCCAATTACTCTTCCCAAGCCAAGATTGCTCAAAATCTACTCTAAAGCCCAACCAAGAATTTTGTCAAACACTTGGAAGGCATAAAAGGAAAGCATAGTAAAAATGCAAGAATAATAAATCTACTAACTACCAATTGCAAGAAAGTAAATCAACAACTCAAATCATCAATTAAAAGAACATCAAACATTAAATTTCATTCAATGTAAACAAAATCCAACATGAGCATTCATAAACATAAAAGAGATATAAAAGTAAAATTGATGAGAGAACTAAGAAGAATAGAGTAGTAGAAACATGAAATTATTAAGGAAACAGGATGAGAACATGAGAATTGATCTAGATCTAAGATGGAAATATCCTAAGAACCCTAATTCTAGAGAGAAGAGGGAGATTCTCTCTCTAGAAACTAAACTACATGATGCTATACTACAAACAATTGCTCCATCTTGCCCAAGCTTGAATTCTGCATGAAATAGCATCAGAAATGAGTTGGGTTGGGCCCAAAGTGCTTCAGAAATCGCCCCCAGCGATTTCACCTTTAGTGGGCCACGAGCAGCATTGGCACGCATGTGTACAGTGCCCATGTGCGCCCCTAAACGCAAAGAAACTATAGAAAATTTTATATCATTTCGAAGTCCTGGATGTTAGCTTTCCAACACAACTGGAACCGCTTCATTTGAACCTCTGTAGCTCAAGTTATGGTCGTTTGAGTGAAAAGAGGTCAGGCTTGACAACTTTACGGTTCCTTCATTTTTTCATGAGTTCTCACACTTTGCATGCTTTTCTCCTCACTTCTTCCATCCAATACTTGCCCTATGAACCTGAAATCACTCAACAAACATATCAAGGCATTAAATGGAATTAAAGTGAATTGAATTTAGCTATTTTAAGGCCTAAAAAGCATGTTTTTCACATTTAAGCACAAATCAAGGGAGAATTGCAAAACCATGCTATTTTATTGAATAAATGTGGGAAAAGTTGATAAAATCCCCCAAATTAAGCACAAGATAAACCATAAAATTGGGGTTTATCAAATCTCCCCATACTTAAACCAAGCATGTCCTCATGCTAAGAATAAAGAAGGACAAGAAAAGGGTATGAACATTTATTCAATGCAAATAAACTATATGCTCCTATTTACATGCATGCAACTAAATGCAAGATGATTCTATCTACTTGGTCAAAAGCAAATCAATCTCCAAGAGCATGTATGAACAAGTTGGGCTAAGATCATATGATGATTCATGAATCCTACCAATTCAAATATCAAAATAAAGTTCAAATAGACTTGCAAGAAGAAGGCTCATGAAAGCCGGGAACAAGGAATTGAGCATCGAACCCTCACCAAAAATGTATCCGCTCTAGTCGCTCAAGTGTATAGGGTTGATCACTCAATTCTCTTCTACTCATGCTTTCCAAGATTTGTTTTTCATCTAACAATCAATAATTATTCAATGCATGCATACATTCATCATGAGGACTTATTCATAGGTTGTAATGGGGCTAGGGTAAAGGTAAGGATGCATATGGTCAAGTGAGCTTGAAATTTGAATCTTTGATTAGCCTAAGCTCTCACCAAACAGATATAACAACCTATACAATTCTAATACACAACCTAGCTACCCATGATTCCCACTTTTTCACATACTCATGGATTCTTTTTAATTCACATTCCATATGCATTGATTTTTATTGAACTTTACCTTGGGGCATTTTTGTCCCCTTTTTATTTCTTTTTTCTCTTTTTTTTATTTCTTCATATATATATATATATTTTTTTTTTCTTATCATTTTTTCCTTAAAGTATATACAAGCGTATCAATACATGTGGTTTTACATATAGTGCATGAATATGTACCCAATTCCCAAAATTTTCAATCAAAAATACAAAATACACTTTTACCTCAACCAATGTCCCAAGTTTCCCATACCCAAATGATACATACCCTCACTAGCCTAAGCTAATCAAAGATCCAAATCAAGGACATTTATTGTTTTTCACTTAAGGGTAATGATCTGCTAGAATTAAGAACAAAAGGGATTAAATAGGCTCAAAGTTAGCTAACAATAGTTGATGAAAGGTAGGCTATTTGGGTAAATGAGCTAAATGAAATGATGGCCTCAATCATATAAATGCATGTATACATGGAATAATGGACATAAAGAATCAAACAAATCAAATATTACAATCATAGAAAGAGAATAATGCACACAAGAATGAAAATAAGTGGTTATATGATGTAACCACACAATTAGGCTCAAAACTTACATGCTTGTGTTCTTAGCTCAAAAACCATGTTCCAAAATAAATTCTTCAAGAAAGTTCAACACAAAATTTTTTTTCCAAATTAGTAGGGTGCCCTAAAAACAGTTTCTTGGAAAAGAAATCATCACCCTAACCAAGTAGTCCTAACATAAAAAGGAAGTGCTAAAAATATGTACAAATTCTAACTAACATTCAATCTATCATGCAATGCAAAAACTAATCCAACAAAGACAAAAATTAAAAATTGGTGTTGAAAAAGGAAGTTGTTACCCATGGAGGTCGGTCGGACGACCTCCCCACACTTAGAAATTTGCACCGTCCTCGGTGCATGCAAAGGAGATCAAGGTGGGCGGGTTGCTGCAATTGATGACCTCCTTCAAAAGGTTGTGCGGATGAATTTGTTTGTTGCCCCATTTAAAAGTTTTTCCATTCCTTTCCTTCTTGGTGACCAACCTAAAAGGAAAGAAAAGGAAAGAAAATTAATCCTATAACAAAGACATTAAAGCAAATAGAACATAGGCGGGGGCTAATTCCAAATAAGAGTAAGGTTCTCACTACATGTTAGCTACGCATGTAGTGAGAAAGCAATATAGGCAAAGGGCATATCAACTAATACTTGATGCAAGAGTAAAGTCAAAGTATGAAGAGCACTCAAAAGCATCAAGTTCAACTAGAAAGAGTGGGTCATGAAAGACATGCAAGTTCATATCAATGCACAAGGAATATAAGAGTCATACAAGATTAAGCATTGATTTAAAAGTTTCATCACCCAACAATACCAAATAAGTCAAGAAGCACCAAGATTAACCAAGAGATTCTCAACAATTGAGTAAGAGCATTCAACACCATTATTAAAATAAGAAACTCGAAAAAAAAAAGTAAAAACAGGCTATAAAAATAAAATAAAAATGCAAAGAATAAAAGTATGCGAATGCAATGGACAAAAGAAAATGGAAGATGAGAAAAAAAACTCTTTTTTTTACCAGCGCGGACGCGCACAGTACGCCCACGCGCCGATGCGCAGATTGGCATAAGGGACAAGCGACGCGGACACGCACAGTATGCGTACGCGTGCTTGATGAAGTTGGCGACCGATGCGGACGCGTCACGTACGCTCGCGCGTTAGGTCGTGGGCACAGAGTAGGCACAACTTTGGCACAACTCTCTGGTTTTGTACCAAGAGTGTGAGATGCACCACCGACGCACGTGCACAGCACGCACGCGCATGCACGGATTTTTTTTACATGCTTTGAACAAAAATAGGGTACTCTCCTAATCTGCAAGCATTCTAAAACAATCAAAAATCAAATTTAACAAAAAAATCTTTTTGGTTTTTGAAAAATTTTCAAATATACTAAAAACAAAACTTATACTATAAGCAAAACGTAATTCAACAATAACTAAACTAATCAAAACAAACTAAGAAATAACCAAGATATTAAAACAAGAGTATGCAAAGAAGAAAACTACCTAACAATGGCAACTCTAATTACTTATTAACCAAATCTAAAAGAGAGTGGAAAGAGTTTACCATGGTGGGGTGTCTCCCACCTAGCACTTTTAGTTTAAGTCCTCAAGTTGGACATTTGGAAGGCTCCTTGTTATAGTGGCTTATGCTTGTACTCATCTTGAAACCTCCACCAATGCTTGAACTTCAAGTAAGCTCCAAAATTCAAGATCAATGGCACCATGCTTTGATGAAGTTCCACACAAGCTAAGGGCTTCCAAAATTGGTCTTCATATATTCCTGGATCCCAAATCTTGTTTCTACACCCATCTTCAAGTTGATCATCACAATTCCAATTGGGTGAGAAGTGATCCGAATTCTCAAGTAAACACCAAAGCATCTTCCTAGACCCCTTTCGTTGAGAACTATACCAACCATTGCACTTAGACTTTGAGTTTCCAACCATAAGGAACCTTGATTGGCATTTCCACCCACTAATAAATTCTCTTTTGCTCTTAATCAAACCATATTCAAGTGGGAAAGTAAAGATTATAGATAAGAATTTTACCCACTTGAATGTTATGTTGGATGGTGACTTAGGAAGGGACGTCTCCAATGGTCTTCTAAGTTCCATTCCCTTGTGCTCTTCTTTGAATACCTCCACCTCTTGGCAAGCTTCTTCCACCTTCACCTCTTGACAAGACTCTTCATGTCCAATTACATCCTCACCAACCTCTTCTAGCTCTTCTCCATTCTACATATTACAACTTGGAGGTAATGTGGAACATGTCTCAACATCCACCTCAATTTCAAGAGGAGAAGATTCCTCAAATACCAAAGGATCATGTGTTGGTGTGGGCTCATCTCCAAGAGGAAGAATTGTTATTTGCCCATCTTTTTCCAATTCTTCATCATTCATTATATTCTTAGGAGGTTGCGCATTATCCTCCTTAACACCAAATTCAAGCTCATTGGAAGAAGGTTCAACAAATTCCACAAAATCATCAACAATGTCACTTGGTGTGGAAGTGCTCTTAAGTTTGAAATCCACCTCCTGTTCAACTTCCTCTAACTCTTCAACCACTTCTCCTTCTTCAATAATCTCTTCCTCCTCCACTTGTTGCAAGACATACCCCATCTCATTGTCCTCATGTTGAGATTCTAAAATCTCCTTCATACTCCACTCTTCCGTTGATTTCTTACATTCATCCGTGGAGGTGCTTTGCTTGTTGCATGAGTCCCATGAGTCCAAGCTGGGTTTAATTTTGGCAAGGTTAGCCTCGATAGTTTCGTGTCTCTTTTGGGCTTCCTCTTGCTTCTTTTAACGGATTATTGCTTGAAGTTGGTCCATTGCTTCCTTGAGACGATCCATTGGCTCTTGGATGGATGGATATGGGTGTTCTTCCATGGAGGGTTGTGGTGGAAAGGGAAATTCATTATGTGGTTGAAAGTTATCATACATGGGAGGTGATTCATCTTGGTGATAATATGGAGGTGGTGGTTCTTGAGGGTATTGGTGGTAGAATTGGGGTGGTTCTTCATATGGTTCATATGGTTCATAAGGTGGTTGGTATGGTGGATATGGGTTGGGGTCATATGGAGGTGTTTGGTGAAAAGGGGCTTGTGAGTAAGGTGGTGCAAAATTATGTTGAGGAGGTGGTTCATAGGCATATAGTGGTGGTTGTTGACAATCACAATAAGGGTCACTACATCCATTAGATTGATATGCATTAGGATTAGGATTATACCCATAAGAATCCGGAGGTTGTTGTTTCCAAGAAGGTTGATCAATTCCTTGAGGCTCCTCCCATATTTGATTGTTCCATCCTTGATGCACATCCTCATTGTAGCTCCCATTTTCTACAACATAATTTGAACGAAACTCATAGCCAAAGTGGTGAGAATTCATAATAGCAAGAGAAAATAAAAACAAAACTAGTAAGAACTAATAAAAACTAACTCCTAAAACAAGAAAAAACTAGCAAAGAAGCATATTAACATATATACAATAGCCAACAACAAAACACCATTGCAATTCCCCGGCAACGGTGCCATTTTGATGAGCGGTTTCTTTGATGGTATAAAATTTCCTCAAATGAATAAATTCTCGTTGCAAGTATAGTTCTACACCAACAAACAATCCTCCCAATCAAAAATTTGGTTTTGTCACAAGTACAAACCCCAATGAATTTATAACCGAAGTATTTAAACTCCGGGTTGTCTCAAAAGAAATTGCATTGAAGTGATCAATTATTGGCTATGAAGATGTAAGGGGGTTTGATTTGGTAACTAGCAAGAAAGTAAATGACAAGAAGGTAAAGAGAGAAATTAAAGAAAGCAATTAATGAACAGAGACATTCGTGGCAAGATTTGAGATCATAGGCTTTCTATCGTAGTCATTAATCATAACAATACTTAACAAGAATTTATCTTATTTCTTCATCCCCAATGTTGGAAGAAGGTGTAAGTTATCTTCCATTAGAGAAAGTCAAACAAGACTAGTTAATCTCAAATCAAAAATCTTAATCAACTCACTAATTCAATTAGTAAGAGATTAGCGTCATTGAAAATGATATTAACTAACAACTCTCGGTCACCAATCTAAATTGGGTATTAATGACTCAAGATTGCCAATTACTCTTCCCAAGATAAGAATGCTCAAAATCTACTCTAAAGCCCAACCAAGCATTTTGTCAAACACTTGGAAGGCATAAAAGGAAAGCATAGTAAAAATGCAAGAATAATAAATCTACCAACTACCAATTATAAGAAAGTAAATCAACAACTCAAATCATCAATTAAAAGAACATCAAACATTAAATTTCATTCAATATAAACAAAATCCAACATGAGCATTCATAAACATATAACAGATATAAAAGTAAAATTGACAAGAGAACTAAGAAGAATAGAGTAGAAGAAACATGAAATTATGAAAGAAACAAGATGAGAACATGAGAATTGATCTAGATCTAAGATGGAAATATCCTAAGAACCCTAATTCTAGAGAGAAGAGGGAGCTTCTCTCTCTAGAAACTAACCTACATGATGCTACACTATAAACAATTGCTCCCCTCTTGCACAAGCTTGAATTCTGCATGAAATAGCATCAGAAATGAGTTGAGTTGGGCCCAAAGTGCTTCAAAAATCGCCCCCAGCGATTTCACCTTTAGTGGGCCACGAGCAGCATCGGCGCACACGCGTACAGTGCACGTGCGCGCCCCTGAACGCGAAACAACTATGGCACATTTTATATTATTTCGAAGCCCCAGATGTTAGCTTTCCAACTCAACTAGAACCGCCTCATTTGGACCTCTGTGGCTCAAGTTATGGTCGATTGAGTGCAAAGAGGTCAGGCTTGACAGCTTTACGGTTCCTTCATTTCTTCATGAGTTCTCCCACTTTGCATGCTTTTCTCCTCACTTCTTCCATCCAATACTTGGCTTATGAACCTGAAATCACTCAACAAACATATCAAGGCATCGAATGGAATTAAATTGAATTGAATTTAGCTATTTTAAGGCCTAAAAATCATGCTTTCACATTTAAGCACAAATCAAGGGAGAATTGCAAAACCATGCTATTTCATTGAATAAATTTGAGAAAAGTTGATAAAATCCACCAAATTAAGCACAAGATAAACCACAAAATTGGGGTTTATCACTAAACTTAGGGGAATTCTAACTAAAACTAATCACACCGCTGTATCCCACAGCCCTCGCCAACCTAACCTCTGTGAGATTCCATCACCACCGCCTACCTAACCTCCTCAGCACCAGACAATCACAATTAATGCAACCAAGTAAAACACAAGTAGGAGCATATAAAGCAAGTAGTTCAAGTTAGCAAATAGGCATGTTATTCATTTAGGCATACAATTACAAGTCGGCAAAGAATACAAACAGATAGAAAATGCACATGATAAATGCCTATACTATTGGCTCGTGATATCACTTGTCGGTCCATAAATGCCAACCCGACACATCCTTTCGGATGTCGCTTTTCTGCCGCACCCACGAATATAGTGTCGGGCACACTCTATTGACCCACGGATATAGTGTTGGGCACACGCTATTCACCCACGGATATAGTGCCGGGCACACTTGCATGCATAACCCAAGGATATGGTGCTTGGCACACTCTTGCAGCAGAAAAGATTATCAATCATAATTCAATCCCAGGGACATAATACCCTGCACACTATCATGCTTAACCCAAGGATATAGTGCCTGGCACACTCTCATTATTCAACAAGATCATCATTCCTCTTTGAGTCTTCAACTCATCATAACCATCATCAATTCATCACTTCCATTCCGAGCTCATTAGTTCATCAATTTCCTAATTCATTGTCAACAATCACCATATGCACCACTCTTCCTTCCCTCTCAACTAACTCATCTGCAATACACCAGAAACCTAAACCTCTATTTGCTAACTTTTCAAAGGAAAACCCAACTTAAATCCCTAGGACCTTTCCCATATTTCCATACTCAAAAGTAGGCCCAAAAGCCTTAAAATGGTGTTAAAGAAGCTTACAACCTTGTCGGGAAGGTAGAATAGTTGAAAACAAAATAAAATTTGAGAAACAGGGCGTGTGCGATCGCACAGGGGTGTGCCTGCACACGCCCAGGAAGATTTTCAAAGTGTGCGTACGCACAAAGGTGTGCGTACGCACAAGTACTGATCCTTCCCGGCTTGTGCGTGCGCACAGGGCTGTGCGTACGCACAGGTCGTAATTCTTCGTTGATGTGCACGCGCACAAGCTATGCTAACGCTGCAAACAGCACGCCCTTCCCTGCTTGTGCATACGCATAGGTCTGTGCGTCCACACAGATTAACATTTTTGCAGGGTTGTATGTGCGCACAAGGCTGTGCGTGAGCACATATCAGAAATCCTGAAATTCTGCAACCTTGCAGAATTTCAGATTTTCAACACCAACTTTGAATGATCATAACTTTCTCTACAAAATTCCAAATTTTGGAAACTTTATATCAAATCGAAGGGTTTTCAATAATCTTTAATTCTAATCCAAATCCAACAAATGTTGAAAACCAAGGCGAAAGTTATGATCAATTAAAGTTCACTAAAAATCCATTTTTACCCAAACCTCAAATCCTCAAATTTAACCATCTCTCAATTCAAAACCAAACCTAACCATGTTCAACCATCGTAAACCACTACTACATACAATATCTTACCATTTCATATCATCCTCCTCAGTTTCACACCTAAATTACTCAACCATTATGCCATATCTCACTACCAAATCCATAATTTCCTACAAAATCATAAATCCACACTCATAATCACAATCAACCAACAACAACCTCAACTACCAAAATAATTCCTCATAAATTGCAATAATCATTATCAAACCCTATCCACCATTAACCAAATCCATCATAAAGCTCATCAACACCAATAACATTCCCACAACTCATTATCAATCATCAACAACACCAACCACTCTCAATATCCAATAAATTCATCATTTCACAATAATATTTCACATCAATAAATTCTCATACATTGATCCATCACTTACCATCATCATCATCATAATACTCACCCAAAATCAACATTTTCCAACAATCATCATCAACCACAACAATTCAATAACACCAAAAATTAACATCAATTCACATATAATTATTCATACGCCAACAACATTCAATCCTATCTTAGGGTCAACTAGCCTAAGTGTCCAAAAACACTACATATTACACAAAGGAAACTGAAACCATAACTTGGCCATTTCTCAAATGCTCCAAACACCAAAACGAAACCTCCAAACTCGATCCAAAGCCTCGACCAACTCCAACAAACACCAAGGCTCAAACTAACAACACATATAGAACCAAAATCAAAATCTAGAAACCACAACATATAACACCACAAGGTTTTATGAGCACTTTACCTTTTCCAAAGAGGATTGGGATAATTTTCAACAATTACCCGCTACTAGTGATCACCTAAACAAGCAAAACCACAAAACTTACTCAAAACCCCAACCCAAAAATGTGCAGAAACTTAGGGCATAAAACTGGTATATGAAGTGAAATTTCTTACCAGATTTTATTAGGTAGAAAGAAAGAGCTCATCAAGAGCTTCGCGTGGCTGCAAACGGCTCGTCAATCGGAGCTCCGTAGCTCAAGTTATGGCTTCTGGAAGATGGTGATGAATAGTGTCACCCCTTTCTTCTCTCATCTCTCTCAAATCCGCGCCTCCCTCTCTTTTGGAGGTGAAAAATGAGCTGAAAGCTCATTAAACTCACTTATATATGTTGGGACTTGGGTCCGGTTTGGGTCCGGTCCAACCCGTTAGCATTTTTAGCACGTTTGGCCCACTTTGGTCCAAAACCTTTAAGATTAGTGTTCGGTTTTCGATTCTAAAATATTTTTCTCCTTTCAAAATAATAAATCAATTTTTAAAATATTATTTTCCAAAATACGCGGTACTTGACAGTCTAGAGCTGGTACTGCCAGCTTAAGCACCAGTACGCACTTTTACAAAAATATTTTCGAAAGGAATATATTTTCCAACTCAGAAAAATTCACTGAAACCAAATTTCACATTTGTACTTTCAAATTAAAACTTCTAAATTTTGAATCTATTCCGGGCACTAAAATTATTTCATACTAGGTGCTCATCATGCACTCTTAGCAACAATTCCCCTTTTTCAACATCTATCAATGCTCTGCCCGTAGCTAGGAAAGGCCTCCCCAGGATGATGGGAGTGTTAGGGTCCTCTTCCATATCTAAGATAACAAAGTCAGCAGGGAAAAAGAATTTTCCTACTTTTACCAACACATTCTCCACAACTCCAGTGCTTGCTTAATGGATTTGTCTGCCATTTGGAGAGCTATTCGAGTGGATTTCAGCTCAAGAATTTGAAGTTTCCTCATAAGAGATAGAGGCATCAAGTTTATGCTTGCACCAAGGTCACAGAATGATTTCTCAATAGTTACGTTTCCTATGGTACAAGGTATATAAAACCTTTCAGGATCATCTTTCTTCTCTGGTAAAGTTATTTGGAGGATAGCGCTACACTCCATTGTCATCTCAACAATTTGTCCTTCTTTCAAGGATCTTTTCTTTGTTAGCACTTCTTTCATAAATCTGGCATATAATGGCATCAGTTCAAGTACTTCTAAGAAAGGAATATTGATGCTGAGTGTTTTGAATATGTCCAGGAATTTTGAATATTGCTTATCCTCGTTTTCTTTCTTGAACCTTTGAGGGTATGGAAGTTTGAGGACATATGGATTCAGCCCTTCTTTCTTCTCTTGCAGCTGTGGTTTAATGATGTTCTTGTCTCCTTCTGAGCTTTGTGCATTCTTGGTCTTCTGATCCTCTTTACTTCTCTCCTCTGTCTCTTCTTGTGGAACTTCTCTGTGGTGTTTTCTCTGAATGATAGCTTCTTTGTCCATAGTCTTCTCATTTTCCGCTATGATTGCTTTGCACTCCTCTCATTTTGTAGCTCTTCCTTTGTCTCTTGGGCCTTTAGTGGCACAAGGGAAGGTTTTTGCTTGCTTCTCACCCATCTCAGCAATTTGTTTAGCCATTTGTCCCATTTGTCTCTCAAAATTTTTTATTGAAGCTTCTTGATCTTTTCTGGCCATCTCTTGAGTTTTAATGAGTTTTTCAATCAACATTTCTAAGTTGAAAATCCTTTGAGATTCTGGATGGGGCTCTGTGGGTTGTGATGGTTGTTGGTGGAAATTGTTTGAAAAATTGGAGGAGTTGTTTTGTGGATTAAATGGTGGTATGGAGAAGTTATTTTGGGGGGTTTGTGAAGTGTGATGAGGTTGGGTATGTGTGTCTTGTGGTTGTGTGTAGTGGTTGTTGTTAGTAGGGGATTGATTGTGCTTGTTTGTGTTGCCAAAACTATTGGAGTTGAAGTCCCTTTGTCCTTGATTCTAATGCTCACCCTATCTCAAGTTAGAATGAGGTCTCCAGGATGGATTGTGTGCATCACCATGGAAGTCATATTGGGATGAACTTGAGGTGTTATTCATGTATTGTAGGCATTGTTGCTCATAGTTGAGTGTCCCAATACCTCCTTCAGATTGATTCCATCCATGCAGGATTTGAGATTGGCTTTGTGTATTCACTGTAGCAAGTTGAAGTCCATCAATTCTCTTGGCCATCATCTCCATTTGTTGCTGAAGTTGTTGATGCATCTGCTTGTTTTGAGTCATGATTGCATTTACTCCTTCAAGTTCCATCACTCTCCTCTTTGGATTTGTGTCGTGGTGCCTCTCAGATGAGTAAATATATTGATTGTTGGCCACCATATTAATGAGATCTTGTGCTTCTTGGGCAGTTTTCATCATCTAAAGTGAACCTCCAGAGGAGTAATCTAATGCTTTTCTTGATTTCAGGGTCAATCCTTCATAAAAGTTTTGAAGTTTCACCCACTCACTGAACATCTCTGATGAACATTTCCTTATCAGGGCCTTATATCGTTCCCATGCCTCATAGAGTGATTCTCCCTCCTTTTGTATAAAGGTTTGCAAGAAAGTAAAGGAGCTGAAACTTAAATTGCAAGAAAGTTAAATGACTGAAACTTAGAGTGCAAGAAATTTAAATTGCTGAATCTAAATTGCATGGAAACTTAAATTGCATGAAGAATAAAGGGATTTGGGTAATGGAAATCAAAAGAGAGCTAGAAAATGTAAATTACAGAAAACTAAAGAACTCTCGGATAACACAATTTGAAAATATATCAATTCAGTACCAAGACAGAAAAGTAAAATTGCAGAGGAATTAAAAGGAGGTTGAAAACATAGATCTACTTTTGAATCCTAAAAGAAATTGACAATTTTCAATAGAACAACAAAACAGAAAGAAAATTTAGATCTTAAACGCTCTCTTAACAAAACAGAAAATGGAATTTGCAAAAGAAAGTAAAACAAGGGTTTAACTATGATAAGATCTTCAATTCTAAAAAGGAAAAGTAAATGAGATGAAGAAATTTAGCAGAATTTTCCAGTCCGAAGTACAAAGATCCAAAGCAGGAAGTAACAATTGCAGAAATTAGAAAGAAAAACAGAAAGAAAAAATTTAGATCTGATCCCAATTCTAAAATTCTAAAAAAAATGAAAACTAAAAAGAGAGCTCCCTAGGAAATCAAATTCCTAGCTATATATACACTTTCTGTTTCTAGATCTCAGCACTTGGAGTGGGCTTTTTGGCCTTTGAAGAACTGGAGAAAAATACCATTCTGATCCAGCTCCCAGTGGAACGTTGCATTTTCTAAGTGAGCGCAGTGTTCACTTTCCACATGTACGCGTCTCTGGCGTGTGCGCGCCCTTTTTGCATTTTTGCTCATTGACGTGTACGCGTCATGTACGTGTACGTATCACTGATAGCATTAGCTTAGTGAGCGCTACGTTGACTTAGTTAGCGCTGCCCACGCGTGAGGCGTCCTCTGCACATGCGTGTGGGTAGCGAAATATCCATTCCATGCTTCAGCACCAGTCACGCATGCGCGTGCTTCATCACAAATGCACCATCGACGCGTGCGCGTCATGCACGCGTGCGCGTCGATTCCAAAACTTTGCCTCCAACTTTTGAATCTTCGCACAAAAACGTTGGCTTGATGAACGTAGCGCTCTCTTTGAAATGAGCGCCATACACTACCACGCGTACGCGCCATGTGCGTGTACGCGTGGATCTTCGAATTTTGCCCCCTGACGCGTGAGCGTCCCGTGCGCATGCGCGCCACAAGTGAGCATGGCACTCTTTATTTGAATGCAACGCTGCCCTGTGCTGAACCTTTTTCTCTTCATTTTATCACCTAAAATCAGCCAAACAAGCAATCAAAGTCTCACCAAAATCACAAGAATTTGCATCAATCATAATAATCATTTAATTCTTACATAAATCTCATGATTTTGTATAAAATAAATGATATTTGATTGAATCACAATAATCATGAAATTCCACTCCAACCACTTACTTCTTGTGCAGAAAGTGCATACAATCTAATAAAAGCAAGTAGAATGCTAGTAAAACTAGCATAAGATGACTTGTCATCACCCAGTCAGCAAAAATATTACCAAGGGATTTTCTAAACATCTCCTTAAACCTTTCCCAAGCTTCATATAGTGGTTCTCCTTCTTACTATCTGAAGGTCTGAACATCAGTTCTGAGCTAAGTCAATCTCTGAGGTGGAAAGAACTTGTTTAGGAACTTAGTGACCAAGTCCTCTCATGTGGTTATGCTCTCCTTGCGCTGATTTTCTAACCACTGCTTAGCCTGATCCCTTACAGCAAAAGAGAAGAGCAACAGACGATAAACCTCATCCGTGAGACCGTGACGCCATTCGTCTTGACAGTGTCATATATTTGTAGGAAATTGGAGATGAACAGATTAGGATCTTTCTATGCACTTCCACTGAATTGGCAGTTTTGTTGAACCAATGTGACAAGCTGGGGCTTTAATTCAAAATTGTTGGCTTGGACAGTGTGTGTGATGATTGATGAATGGAAAATTGATGGTGTAGAATTTCAGAAATGAAATCTTGTTGCAAGTATAGTTTCTAAACCAACAATAATCCTTTCATACAAAGATTTAGTTGTCACAAGTAACAAACCCCTATAAAAATAACCGAAGTATTCAAACCTCGGGTTGTTCTCCCTAGAAATTTCAATAAAGTGTTCTTGTTATTGGTTATGAAGTATCTTTGAGATTTTTAAGATGAGAAACAAGAAAAGTAAATGGCAATGGAAATCAAATGACAAAAAAAAAAAAGAGGTCTTGGCAAGGTTTGGTGGTCAATGATCTCTATCCTTATCACGAACCACAACATGATAATTGCAAGGATCAATCCCATTAAATCATCCTTTAACAAGAAAAGGAAAGTCAAATGAGCTATATCAATCCAAGTCCATAAGTCCTAGCTATTCACTAATTGAATTAATGAGAGCTAGAGTCGATGGCTACCAACTATCAATCACTTGGACATTAGTAACTCAAGAATTCCTAAGTTACCTTCCCAAGACAAGAACATAAAATTCTACTCTAACATCCTTCCAAGCATTTTGTTAAACACTTGGAAGGCATAAAAGGAAAGTAAAATCAAATTGCAAGAAAAGTAAATCTACACTACTCAACTGCAAGGAATTAAACAACAACAAAGCAATTCAACAATAAAGGAACATGAATCATAAATTGCATTAAAAGAAAAATAGAGGAAACAAAAGTGCAACATAAAAGTAGAGAATTACAAGAATTAAATGCTAAACTAGGGAGAGGAGAGCTAGAGGAACAATAATTTGTAAAGGAAAAGTGAATCAAAGCATGAAATTAACCTAGATCTAAGAAATCCTAATCTAGATCTAACCTAATTCTAAAGAGAAGAGAGAGCTTCTCTCCCTAGAAACTACCTCTAACTAAAACTAGAAACTAAAAGTGTCTAAAAGATGTGAAAAGATGTCAAAAGATGTGAACTCCTTCAATCCTTGGTCCTTTTAAGCTTTTTTCCGCCAAAATTCCACTCAGAATTGGGCCAGGAAACCCTCCAAAATCGCTGGGCACGATTTCATTAAAGAAGTCACGTGCGAGCGTCGACGCGTACGCGTCGCTTGGCAGTTTGCGTTCCACGCGTACGCGTACACACATGCGCGTCTGCTGCACGTGCGCGTGGGGCGAATTTCTCCCAATCCTTGATTTTGCATGATTTCTCCACTTTTTATGCTTTTCTCTTCATTCCTTTGATCCATTCCTAGTCTTTTCAACTTGAAATCACTCAACAAACACCTCAGGACATCTAGTGGAATCAAAGGTGAATTAAAATTAACCAATTAAGGGCCTAAAAGCATGTTTTCACTCTTAAGCGCAAATTAGGGAGAATATATAAAACCATGGTATTCTAGTAAATAAGTGTGAGAAAAGGGTGATAAAATCCCCTAAATTCAGCATAGAATACACCCCCAAATAGCGCTGCATTAATGATGCTACTCCCATAACTATTTGGGTTGGGATTAATGTAAGAGCCAAGAGTCCTCCTAGGTGCATTAGCATCAATATTCTCTGCCATGTGTGGCTCAGAAAATTCTTCTTCAACCACTTCTTCAATCTCTTCTTCAACTCTTTGGTTTCTAGCTTGTTTTCTCTGCTGCTGAAGAGTCCTTTCGATCTCTGGATCAGGGCACAGATATCCTCTAATGGTGACAGGGCACAGATACTCTCTAATGGTGACAGGGCACGGATCCCCTATAATGGTATTAATGCGCAACAGAGAGACTGTGCCCGGATTAGCTACCGGACACATCGGGTTGGCTTGATAACCGACAGATGAGACTCATCAGCCATAGGATAGGCATGCATCATATGCATCTATGTGTTTATTTGGTGTGCTTTGTTTGGAATGCCTAACTGATTGCATAAACTACTTGCTACCTATTTATCTGCTGTATCTGAATCTTGATTGTGATTTTCTTGCACATAATAATTGTGTTTGAAAAAAATGATTCATGTGGTGGTCGGGAGGTTCGGAGAGTTGGAAACGGGAGTATTAGATAGTATGAAGATTCTTAGTTAGTTGCTTAATTCACTTTTGGTTTAGTTATGTTTTTATAAGATTAAATCATATGTCAGAAGTTCTAGGATCGCCTTCAGTTTTTCTGGGACATTATATGTTAGAGATGTAGGCACTGTTACCATGCTGAAAAGCTCTGGTTCTCACCCCATATATATTTTGGTTATGTTTATATATGTAGATACTTATTATCTCTACTACTTATGAATATGATGTATTAACTTCCTCTTAGAGGTTATTTTGGAGAAATAGGTCCTGTAAACTTTGTATTTTGGGCTTATTTTGGGTTCTCTTATATATATATATACATACTTATGTGCTCTGGCCAGTTTGCCTTCGCGAACCGAGTTAGAAGCTTTGTTATTTGTATCTTGCAAACTCTCTTTAGTATATAACCATGTTAGTTTACTCTTATCTTGTTTCTTTACCGCTAACGTTGACGTGAGTGTTGTGCTTTTCTGTTTAATGCTTTTGCTTTAACTTTCCTTCATAGGCTCCTAGATATATATCCTTTTTTCAACTATATTATGTATATAATTTTATTCTTAGAGGTCGTAATACCTCACCACCTCTGTCTTATGACTTAAGCATAAGATTCCGTGTGGTAGGGTGTTACACAACACATACAAACTCATTCATACTTCATTCACAACTCATATACCACTTACACAATTCAATCAACAACTCTTTCAGTTCATTACTATCTTAAAGTTTTCTAGCCTAATTTTTCACGTAATATTATATGTTAACTATGAGAACCAGAACCATACCTTGGCCGATTCCTCCCTAAGCCTGAAACACCATAAAAACCTCTCCTCCACAAGTTCCAAGTCTTCAAATATCAATGCCGCAAGCTCAACCACTAAAATTTCATTCCAAATCACCAATTGGTTTCCAAATCAACATGAAACACAATCTAATTCATACTATATCACTATAATTAACATAGGGTTCACTAATCTAATAATTTTACAAAGGTTTAATAGTTTCTTATCATACCCACAAGTGTATTAGATGAAACCTAGTGATTACCCGCTGCTAGAGTTCACTTAAACCATGAAAATCATTCAATCCCTCAATACCAAAATCCAAAATTTTTGAATTTGTATAAAAGATAGCTGGGTGACTGATAAACCCCAATTTTGTAGTTTATCTTGTGCTTATTTTGAGGGATTTTATCAACTTATCTCACATTTATTCAATGAAATAGCATGATTTTGTAATTCTCCCTAAATTTATGGTTAAGAGTGAAAACATGCTTTATAGGCCATAAAATAACTAAATTTAATTCACTTTAATTCCATTTGATGCCTTGATGTGTTTGTTGAGTGATTTCAGGTTCATAAGGCAAGTATTGGATGGAAGAAGTGAAGAGAAAGGCATACAAAGCGGAGAATTCATGGAAAAACAAGGATTTGGAGTGCTTAGAGCGAGGCACACGTGTGACAGACACGTACGCGTGAAGAGGTGCATCGTCGAAGGTGACGCGTACGCATGAGAAGAAAATGGCAGACGACGCGTGCGCGTAACCCATGCGTACGCGTCATAGCCAGCACGTGACCTCATTAAAGTGAAAACACTAAGAGTGATTTCTGAGCTTCCCATGCCCAAATCCAACTCATTCCTGAGGCTATTTCATGCAGAATTGAAGATTAGACACAGGGGGAGCAATCATAGTGTAGTTTTTCATCATGTTGTAGGTTAGAATTCTAGAAAGAGAAGCTTTCCCTTCTCTCTAGAATTAAGGGTAGTTTAGGCAAAATTTCCTTAGATCCAACTTTTAATTCTTGTTTTGATTTAGTTTTCCCTTTTTAATTCCTTGTTATTACACCTTTGCTCTTCTAGTTCTTGTTGTTAATTTCCTTTTCATGTCAATTTTATGATTGATGCATTCTTGTTGATTTCAATTCCTTTTTAATGTAATTTTATATTTCTATGTCTCTTGATGTTTACCTCACTTGCTATTGTTGATTTCTTGCTTTTGTTAGTTATAGTTTTCATTAATTTTAGCCATTTTGAGATGTTTACTTTTATTGCACACTAGGTGTTTGTTAAAATGCTTTCTCTATCTATTGAGTAGTTTTCTTTACTCTTGGCCTAGGCTGAAGGAATTGAGTGACCTTGAGTCATCGGGTCTCATTGATTTGGTGATTTGAGAATCCTATGTGATCAATTTGATAACCATTGACACTAGCCTAATACTAAGTCAATTAGTAGCTAGGTTAAGACTTATGGATTGATGTTGATCAAGCCTATTTGACTTACTTCAAGCATAGAAGTAGACTTAATGGGTTGGTCCCTCATAATTGTCAATACATGATTTGTAGACAAGGATGGTGATCTCAAATTCCTATGCCAAGCCAAGAGTTCTTTCCCTTTCTTTATTAGTTCTTGTCATTTACTTTCTTGTTATTTACTTTTTATCAAACCCCCTTTGCCCCTTCACAGCCAATAATTTATCACTTCATTGCAATTCCTTGTGAGACGGTCCGAGGTTTGAATACTTCGGTTAATTTTCATTGGAGTTTGTACATGTGACAACCAGTTTATTAAAATTTGATTTGAGCATTACTTGTCGGTTGGGAACTATACTTGCAACGAAGTTATTTCCTCTTTTACCGAGAAGAAATTCTTAGCCAATGGTTTTGCTTTTTCAAATTTTTGGCGCCATTGCAATTTTATCTTCCCACGCGTGAGCGTGGACGACGTGCACCTGTCGTATCTTAATAATGCCACCTCCATTACTAAAACCTGAGAGTTGTGCGGGTACTGTGCGAGTGTTGTGCGATGAGCACAATTGACCTCCACGCGTATGCGTGACTGACGCGTACGCGTCACCATCTAATTTCTACTTCTCACGCGTGTGTGTCACCAATGCATACGCGTCGTCTCCTCATGCTACAATTGTAACGACCCAATTTCTGGTATGTCATGATTATACTAGAAACTGAGCGCTACCAACTTGTCTTCCTAATTATTATCTATTATTTATTAAATGAGACTGACTCGTTGTTAAAGGTGTAGTTATTTTTCGAGGTATTTTTTTTTTGAAAATGTTTGGATTAACAAACAGAATCATTCATAATTAGTTCACAAATAATAACAGATAAAATAGTTATAAACAACCACACATAAATATATCTCAAGCAGTTGATAACATTCCGTGATCCAGCCTTTATTAGAGTATAGACTTTTAGTTAGAACACCATAGATATAGCTAGGTAATAACTATATACATATATATACATACAACATCCCAGGCCCTGACCTATCCAAAAAGTCCCTAAGCTGGCGCCCAGACTAGCCTAGACTCTATACTCAACTAGTCCCTCTAAACTACTAAAGCGAGGGAAAGTATGTTCTAAGTCTTCAAACTCAAGTCAGGTAGAACGTCATCAAAAGGTGAGACATTATCTACTACTCCTCTGCACAATCAGATATTGCCGTATGACGTCTCTCTGGTACCTCATCAAGTAGTCACATAACAGGAGTCTTGTACACAGGTTTTAGTTTAAAGTTCACGTACAAACGGGGTGCAAACGTTGGCTGGTCTCACAGTATACATATAAACAGAGAACGAGATTCACCCTAGACTCAGAAGACTACCTAGAGCGGAATACATTTGCGAACGGTCATCAGTGAACTACGGAAGGGTAATCATGCTTCCATCTGGGGGGGAAGGGAGAGAGAAGGGGTAAGAACTGGGGAGTTCTTAGTAGGGCCAGGGTTATTAGTTAAGTTCATTAATTCTGTGTTGTCTCATAGACGAATAGCAAAATACAGTGAAGTAGTAACAAAAGATACAGATAAATAGAGAAAATAGAGAAAACAGATAGCATAACACAACCAGAAGAATACAAGTAAATAATACAAACACTGGGAATAGAATACAAACGAGGAAATCATACATTCATACAACAATTATAACAGAGGAAATGCACAACCAAGTATGATGCATGTCTGTCCTATGCAGGCCATGAGCTCACGTGTCGGTTTACACCATGCAGCCCGACATTACCCAGAACTAGTCCAAGATATGGCTTATTCTCTGTAGGTGAACTTCGGCCTACAGAAATAGCACTCCTGTAAGTGAACTTCGGCTTACAGGAATAGTCTAAACACAACACAACAACTTTCTGTATGTGAACTTCGGCCTACAAAAATAACACTTCTGTAAGTGAACTTTGGCTTACAAAAATATTTTGAACACAACACAACAATTTTCTGTAGGTGAACTTTGGCCTACAGAAATATCACCTTTGTAAGTGAACTTCGGCTTACAGAAATAGCGCCCCTTTATGTGAACTTCGGCTTACAAGTATCACAACTCTCTGTAGGTGAACTTCGGCTTATAAGAGCAATACCCTGAGATACACAATTGATATTCACTGCAGGTAAGCTTCAACCTACAAGAATAACAACTCACTGTAGGTGAACTTGGGCCTACAGGACCTCTAGGGCCAACTGAAAAGCAGCAGGTGAATATACAATAGAATATCATGCCACAAGGCTTAACTCTTTATTTTTACACTCTTTTCCTCTATTCTCTTTGTTATATTACTCTTTTCTCTTTGTCTCTTTGCTCTGCTCTGGTTACTCTTTTCTCTGTATCTCTTTACTCTGTTCTGATTACTCTGTTTAACATATGTATTTGAAGCTTATGTAAATTTTTATATGAATAGTTAGCCTGTCCCACGTATAGGTTCATTAAGTCTATACTGAAACAGTTTAACTTTTCATATTATACCTAACCTTAGGCGCTCTTCAAGAACTAACTATGTTGCCCTAATTCGTTCGTTAATCTCTGTTTGTTTCTGTCATTAAAACCTTACAGACTTTTTCTTTGATTTTCATTTCTTCTTTAACTTTTTATCTTTCCTTTATCTTTGCCTCACTAATATGTTATTACCACTTCCTAAGTGTTTTATGACGGCCATTATGAGATTCTGCGCTTAAAGTTGTCTTTCTAAAGCTTTTACGAAAAACTGGCTTTTTCGCATTATTTTATTATTTTATCATTAAATTTTTAAGATTTACCTTACCTTTACCTTTTAACCTTTAAAATTTACTTTTTACCCTGGTAACTTTTAATATTTTTACTTTAACCACCCTAACTTTTAATATTTACAAAATAACCCCTCAAACAACAAAATAATTACAACCTTGCCCTTTTTAAGATCTAAAAGGTGTTCTTCATTATTTTTCACCACACTAAAAGTATTCTTCGTAAATTTTTCAGATTCTTTCTCTGTTTTCACCCGTTTTTCAATCTTTTCAGCAACCGATTTTTACCATAATTCATAATAAATTAGCAGCAACCAAAACCCCATATTTTCCCCTTGATTAAAACACAAATTCAACCCCAATTTGATTCCTAGGGTTTATTTTTCCAGCAGCAATGAAGAACACAAATTCAAAGTTGAATATCATCAATTTCATCAAAATTTCACCAAAATTTCAACAAGAATCACTCATATAAACAATCAGTTTCAAGCATAACCAAATCATATCATAATCACACAACTCATACACAATTAATCAAGATTAATTTTACCAAATGCTACCTTGATTTTCTGCTCTAAATCCGGTTACTCTTTGAAGTGTTCTTAAAGCACTTTTTCCTCCTAAAACACATCAAGAACAACTTTGAATCCATAAAATCTCAACTAACCAAACCTTAATAAAAATGTTAGGAAGGTATTCCTCACCTTAAAATTTCTGGTAATTGAAGATTCTTGGCTCACAAGTCAAGCTAAGCAAGAGATCTAAGGAAGAACATCAAGAAAACACATGTTCATGCATGTTTCCTTGAAAACCGAATTCAAAGGGGAAAGGAACAACCATCTCACCTTATTTCAAGCCTTGATAAGTTACATGGTTATGTAGAAGAAGAAGAGAGGATCATTTTGGTGAAATCAGAGCTTTGATTTGAGTTTTAGTTCAGAAGAAATTAAGCTTTGAAGATTAAGTGTTCATGAAGTTTTCTCTCTTTTCTATCCTTTCAATTTCGGCCAAAGTGAGTAAATCACCAGCCTTGGAGTGTTTTGGGAGTGTAAGGTGAGTTGTGATTGGTTGGCTTGGAGGTGGATTAAAATAATATTCAAATATATCAGGTGTATAACTACTAAAACTAGATGTATCGGAACACTTGTAAAAACATCTCTAAAAATTTTTTTTCTGAGCTACTAGCATAAAATGACACTAGTAACATATTTAATATGAGAATAAAACATGTATGATGAGACCTTAGAATTTATAAGGTCATCAGAGAGTGCTGGTGCTAAGCTGCACCAGTAAACTGTGAACCCGGTTAAACCGATTTTCTGTTTTTAACAAAAACTTACCAGGTAATATTATATTATCATTCAAGAAGCTTCTAATACTAATATAATGATAATATTCTACTATTATCTTTCTTATCTTATGAATCGAGTTCGGTTCGTCAAACAGAGACTATTTACGAAAACTAGAATCAAAACTCCTAATCGATACGGTTTAAAAACTAGGTTCTTCATGATTGCATTGTCGAGCTTATCTCAAAAGAGATTCTAGCTTAAAGATGACATAATGACAATGAGGATTGAGATGCTTGATGATACAGCAAAGGTGTTCCCTTTACTGATCTTCCAGAGAAATCCGTGCCTTCAGAAAAGAACTCGCGTACTCGAAAACGAGGTTGCTAGAGCAATCCACGCATGCGCGTGGCCGACGCTTACGTGTCGCTTTTCTTCCCCTTTCTCATTCCTTTATCTTCCTTTCTTCCTCCTTTCTTACTTTCTCCTTCTTTATTTCTTTAACTTCTCATCCTTATTCTTTTTCAGTCTCTTTTACTTATTGCATTTGCATACTTTCAGTCATTGTATTTTAACTTTGTGCATGTTTTTATTTTCCTTTCTAAGTTTGCTATTTTTCCATTGGTGTTAAATTTTCTTACCCACCTGTTGAATATTTTTTTTCCATTGTTTTGGTGCTTTGTGACTTGTTTTATATTGTTGGGTGATATTATTTATAGGTCAATGCTAATCATTTATGACACTTGTATTCCTTTTGCATTGATATGAACTTATATTGTCTTTCATGACCAACTTTCTCTCCCTCATTGTTGCAATACTTGCACTATTGATATACCATTTGCCTATATTGCTCTCTCACTTGCATGTTGTAGCTACCATGTAGTTGAGAACATCACTATTATTTGGAATTATTCTACCCATATTTTATTTGTCTTCATATCTTTGTTTGTGGGTTATTCTTCTTCTTTTTTCTCTTCTTTTAGGAAGGCCACCAAGAAAAAAAACGGAAAACTTATAAATGGGGCGACGAACAAGTAGTGCAGAACAATCTTTGGAGAAAGCGCATCAGTTGTAGCTACACTAGTCCACTTCCACATCTTTGCATGCACCAAGGACGGTGCAATCTTTAAGTGTGGGGAGGTCGATACCGACTTCCGTGGGTAAATACTTCCTGTCTCAACACCAATGTTTATTTTCTTTATTAGATTAGTTAGTTGCTTGCATGTATGTACTACTTGGTTGGAGTGATGAATTCTTTTCCAAGAAACTATTTTATAGCATTTCACTAATTTGAATTAAAAATTTTTGCTTTTGTTGAACTTGCTTGAAGAATTTTATTTTGGAACATGGTTTAGAGCTCGAACACACAAAACCAGTGAGATTTTGAGCCTATTTAATTGGTTGCATTTTATCAACCAATATTCTATTTTTGGTGTGTGTTGTTCTCTCTAAAATTATGATCTTTGTCTTGCTTAATTCTATATTTCTATTGTTTGATGTATGTATGAACCTACGTGATTGAGGCCTTTGTTTCACTATAGCTCACATACCCATATGGCCTTACCCTTTCATTATCCTTTGCAAACCAATGTTGAACCTATTTCACCCCATCTGTTCTTTACTTTAGCACATCATTAACTCTAAGCGAAAAACAATAAATGACATTAATTTGAATCCTTAGTTAGCTTAAACTAGTGAGAGTGCTCATGATTTAAGTGTGGGGAAGTTGGGTTTGGAAATATTTAGTTTGGGAATTGAGTATGCTAGACCTTTTTGTGAAAATGTGAAAAAAATGTTGAGGACATGTTCATGCATTCAATACCTTAATCATATGTATTGAGAAAAACAAAAGAAAAGAAAAAAGAAAAAGAAAAAAAAAGAGAAAAAGAAAATAAAAAGAGCAAATAATAAAAGGGAGAAAATGCCCCAAAGTAAATGGTGGTAGCAATGCATATAAGTTGTACTCAAATTCGGATGCATGAATATCTGGGAAACATAGTTAATAGGTAGTTAGATTTTGTATGTTGATTACATGGATTGTCTTAAGTTAGGTGAGAAATTTAGGTTAATTAAAGATTCAGATTTTAGTCCACTTGACCAAATACAATCCTACCTTGACCCTAACCCCATTACAACCCTTAAAAGACCTCTTGATATGTGTATTCGTGCATTAAATTTTTGTTGATTGGTACAAGAAGAGCAAGCCTTGGAAAGCAAGGTTAGTAGAGAATTGAGAGAATCGAACCTTAAACACTTGAGTGATTAGAGTGTATACACTTCCGGTGAGGGTTCGATGCTCGATTCTTTGTTCCCGGCTTTCACGAGCTTTCTTCTTGCACGTCTACTTGTACTTTATTTTGGAATTTGAATTAGTGGAATTCAGTTCATATTTGTTTTTGGAAGGTTAATTTACTTTTAACACAGTGGGTAAAAGTATTTTGTATTTAGTTGCATTCATATAGATAGGTTGCATTTCATAAATTCTATCATTCCTCTTCACTCCTTTATAGCTTCTCTTGAGCTTAGCATGAGCACATGCTAATCTTTAAGTGTGGGGAGATTGATAAAACACTATTTTATGATTTATTTTGTATTGAATTGAGTGGATTTTATCCATTATTCTCGCACTTATTCATATAATTCGCATGTTTTACATTTTCCTTCCTAATTTTATGCTATGATTGAAAACATGCTTCTTTGGCCTTAAATTTGCTAATTTTAATCCTCTCTTATTATCATTCATTACCGTGATATGTGTGTTAGGTGATTTCAAGTTTTCCAGGGCAGGAACGGCTTAGAGGATGGAAAAGAAACATGCAAAAGTGGAAGGAACACAAGAAATGAAGTATATTAGAATCAGACAATGATTCACACGCATGGACGACGCAGACGCGTGACTGGTGCATTCGGCAGATGACGCGCATGCGTGGCTGACGCCTACGTATGGCCAGTGAAATGTCCAGCGACGCGTATGCATGACAGAGCGTCATGTGGTGCATTAAACAGAAAACGTTGAGGGCGATTTCTGGGCTGCTTTTGACCCAGCTTCAGGCCCGAAAATACAGATTAGAGGTTGCAGAGTGGAGTAGAAAGGGGGGGAATCATTCACTTCTCATTCATACAATTTCATGTTTTAGATGTAGAATTCTAGAGAGAGAGGAGAGGTTTTTAGTCTTGTTCCTTCTCAAATTCAGATTTCTACCTCGCTTTAATTTAGTTTTCTTCTACTTTTATTTGTTCTAGTACCTTAGTTATCTTCTCCTGTTTATTTCTTTCAACTTGTTGCCCTCATGTTATGCACTCTTGCTACTCTTGATTTTATTAATGCAATTCATACTTATATGTTATTAATGCTTTATTTAATTTGTGTTATTGATTCCTTGCAATTATTGGTCTTAGTTTTTACATTCTCTATTTACTTTTCTATGCTTTTATTTTGTGCCTTCCAAGTATTTGATAAAATTCTTGGATGAATTTTAAATTAGATTTTTGTATTCTTAGCTTGGATTGAGTAATTTGGAGACTCTTGAATTGTCAAAGTCTCTTATTGGTTGGTGACTGAAAGTTCCTAGTTGGCTTGAACTTCACTAACTCTAGTCTTTGATTAGGACTTGTGAACTCAAGTTTATTTGCTCACTTAACTTTTCTTCAATTGTTAAAGGTTAACTAAGTGAGAGTAATTTGCAATTACCATCACAATTGACAATGATAATGAGGATAGGAATTCCAAGTCTCAACCCTTTCTAGGACTTTTCTTAGTTGTTAGTTATTTTCTTGTTATCTACGTTCCTTGCTTATTAAACTCAAAACCCAAAAATATACTTTCCCATAACCAATAGTAAGTAGACTTCCCTACAATTCCTTGAGAGATGACCCGAGGTTTAAATACTTCGGTTAATTTTATTGGGTTTGCTTAAGTGACTGATAAACCCATATTTCATGAGTTCTTTTGTGCTTAATTCGAGTGATTTATTCAACTCTTCACCTACTTATTCACATTAATTGCATGGTTTTACCTTCCCTTCCTTATTATGTCATATTGTGAAAAACATGTTTCCTAAGCTTTAAAAATTAATTATTTTAATTACCTTTGTTTCCATTCGATGCCGTGATTAGTGTGTTGAGTAGTTTCAGATTTTCGAAGGCAAAATGACTTAAAGGATGGAAAAGGAAACATACAAAAATGGAAGGAAAAAGCAAAACGGAGCTTTGAAGGAAACTGGTATTCACGCGATCACATGGATGACGCGATCGCATGTCAAGCACGAATCAGCAGCGACGCGGCCGCATGACTGACGCGACCGCGAACCTTAAGCAGAACGCACATGACGCGGTCGCATGACTGACGCGACCGCGTGGCAAGGAAAAGCTCAGAATGACGCGACCGCGTGACCCTCGCGGACGCGTGACAGAGGCCACGCACCAGAAATTACAGAATACGCCCCCAGTGAATTCTGAAGCCCTTTTTGGCCCAGATCCAAGTACAGACAGCATAGACCAGAGGTTATAAAGTGTGGGAATGCTTCCATTCAAGGAGAGCTCGCCAATTTCTAGTTTTCATGATTTAGATTTAGTTTAGAGAGAGATTCTCTCTCTCTCTTAGGATTTAGGACTTCTTCTTGTTTTGGAAGTAACTCTGGATCCAGGTTTTAATGTTCTTTTATTTTAGTTTTACTTTTATTTATTTATTCCAACATTTGAATTGATTATTATAATTTGATTTATGAATTCTTCCATGTCACAGATTGTTCTTTGAATTAATGATATTTGAGGTATTTTCAGTTTATGATTGTTCTCTTTGATTTAAGTTGCCATTGCTTCCCATCTAAGGACGCTTTTATCATTCCAGCAATTTTACTTTTTCCCCTATTGGTTCTGGTTAAGAATTCAGTAACTCAACAGTTATTTAACTCAACATAATTAATAATCGTTATCTTTCTAATTGAGCTGAACTTAAGTAATCCCAACCTTTTCTTAGGAAATAAATAGGATTCGAAGGTCAACTAATTAGTCCCTTGACTCACCTTTGCTTCATAGGTTTACTAAGTGGAATTAAGATAAAACTTTCATTATTGTTGAGAGGGATAACTAAGTTGGACTTATAATTTCCCTTATCTTGCCAAAAGTTGTTTTACAGTTATTATTTATTTTTAATTGCCATTTAATTCACTCGTCATTTAAATTACTTGCTTCTCACCTTCTAAACCCCGATTACAACCTTTATAACCAATAATAAGAACATACTTCCTCGCAGTTCCTTGAGAAGACGACCCGAGGTTTGAATACTCGGTTAACAATTTTTAAGGGGTTTGTTACTTGTGACACCCAAAACGTTTGTACGAAAGGGATTTTTGTTGGTTTAGAGACTATACCTACAACGCGACTGTTTTTATGACATTCTTTACTGGCAGAAATCACGATCGTCAAAATGGCGTCGTTGTCGGGGAACTGCTAACGTGTGCCTTATTATTGGTTATTGTAAATATTTTTCTTTTGCTTGTTTATTTATTTTTGTTTTTCCTTTTTATGTTTATTTGCTACATTGAACTTTCACCCCTCTCGCTTTGAGTTTGGTTCTAATATTGTTAAAGGAAATAGAAGTTACAGCAGGAATGTGCATCAAGGTCAGACCAATCAAGGATGGATGGAACCAAGAGGATCTAATCAACCCTTTTGGCAGCAACACCCTCCGAGATATCCTGGACAAAGACCATTCTACCGTGCATACCCAGCTGAAAGACATGGTGGACAACCTTGTAACTACCAACAAGCCCCACCCCGTGCATATGAACCATCCTTTCAACATAACCTCGAACCACCACACTCACAAGCTTTTCTTCACCATTCGCCATCATATGATCCTCCCTTACCGCAATACCAATCCAATCGTTCCCAATCATCACCACTTTCCTTTGTATCATGTCCAAGTCCGGCAAACCGCGAAGCAGAGGATCGCCTAAAAGAAACAGTAATTAAATTTCAAACAACTATTCAACAACTGGAGCAAGCACTAATTCAATGGGCCACTAGGCGCTCAAATATACAAGGATCAACCACAGCTCCGTGTGGACAGCCCGATGAAGAACGTAGCATGAAAGAAATACTAGAGACTCCAGTGGACAAGACAGAGAATGAATTCCTACTAGAACAAGTGGAAGAAGCTATCATTGTTCAAGAAGAAGAGTTGGTTGAAGATCTAGGAGATGCTGAACTTCCTTGGGAATCCAGAATTGAGGAAAACTCCATCCAAGATGCTACAGTTGATGCTAAGGAGGATACCGTACAATCTCCAAGGCAAGTCGTTTACGAAGAATCAGACGGAATAATCCAAGAAGCAAATTTCCTTGATGATGATAGTCACAAGTCTAGTTCTCCTAGTGATGAACTTGCGTCCGCGAGTGAATTCTCTGAGATCGAAGAATTTTCCCCAAGTGAATATGAAGATGATGCGGAGGTAGATTTCTCTCAACCTCCAATCTATGACTCGAGTGATGAGGAAGACATAGAAGACTTTGACCAGGATACAGATACAATTGGAGATCTTTTCAAGGAAGTGGAAGAATTCACAGAGGAGCACAAGGAAACAGAACTTGCAGAACCACCAAAGACACCTATCCCCAGGCCATTACCACCTAATACAAGCTTCAAGTGGGTACAATCCTTAACTTATAATTTTACTTATTCACTTGAATATGGTTTGCTTGAAACAGATGGCCAACTTAGAGCTCTCTGCGGCTTTAAGAGTAAGAGGGAATTGGCTCGTACTCAGAACTGGTACACCAGGTTCAATAAGGTTCCACGCCTCACCTCGAAGTACACGGATTGGTATCATGCTCAATTGCATGGATCACGGAGAACGTTTGGTCACCACGGTGAGATTCTACTTTTTAACCCGCCCAAATGGAAACACACAAATCAAAACGGAGGCGAATCTAAAAACACAGCTTGGGATCATGAATTATATTCTGACATTCGTCATCCTGGGAGGCTGAATATCTGTTTGAAGCTGCTCAGAAGCTTCACATGCCTAGTTTGGGACCCCGGAGGCTATTGGCATTCCAAGCACTGGTGGAAATTTTTGGACGAATTTAAACATAAACCACCATAACAGGATACTCTTCCAATGTTCAACTTAAGGACTTTAACTAGAAGTGCTAGGTGGGAGACAACCCACCATGGTATGGTCGCTTCTTTTTCAATTTATTTCTTGTTAATTGCTTTCATTTTTCCTTTTTCATTTAATTTATTAAATCTGGAATCATGCATAAGCATTCATGATAGTTATTGCATTCTGCATTTTTCATGCATAAAAAAAAAGGGGATGCACGACGCGACCGCATGCCCCATGCGATCGCGTCATATCGCGGAAAACACCACCCATGCGACCGCGTGACCCACGCGGCCGCGTGACCCACGCGGCCGCGTGATATATATATCGGCGTAAGGATCCAACGAACAGAAAGTTGGGCTGGAATCGTGCGGCTCTTGTGCGTTTCGCACAAATTAGCCCACGCGATCGAATGCCCCATGCGATCGGGTCACTTACCCAATACCAATCCCACGCGATCGCGTGAGCGACGCGATCGCGTCGCATGGATTGCATACCACCCCAAAAGGAGACAGAGAGTTGCGCTAAAACGGCGCTGGAGTCGTGCGTTTAGCACAAATTCCAGCGACGCGATCCCGCGACCCACGCGATCGCGCGACCCACGCGATCGCGTCACCCTTCTTTCCCCCCTCTCATGCGATCGCGCACCCCACCTGATCGCGTCACTCCCATTTTTGTCCCAACCACGCGACCGCGTGCCCCACGCGGCCGCATGGATTCAAAAATATAACCCCCCAGCCCGCGAACCTATCAGTCGCGAGCCCCCCCACCCCCAACCCTCTTCTCCCTCTCTGCTCCCTCTCCCTCCAACCACCACCCAGCCGCCACCGCCGGCCACCCAGACGCCGCCGCCACCCCGTACGCCACCGCCCCAACCCCCTCCCCTCCCTTCTTCTCCCTTCCTCCTCTCTCCTCCCCTCTCCACCACTACCTCCGCGACCACCGCCCCCACCGACGGCCACCCAGCCGCGCCCCACCTCTCTCTCCGCCACCCAACCGCACCCCCCTTCTTCTATCACCAACCAAAATCCCTCGCCGCCACTACCCCCATCAGCAGCCACCGCAACACCGTGCCCCGCCACTGCGCCGGAAGCCGCCGCAGCCACCTTCTTCCCCATTCCACCCCTTCCGCCTACCAGGTTCCGCAAAACGCAACCCCCTTTTATCCGTTCATCGTTTTTCTGTAATTTTTTTTCCGTTTCTGTTCATAATTAGGATAGATAGATTTGCATGTTGTAGTGGAATTTTTAGGTTGTTAGGTAGCTTAGGCTGTGGTTAGTAGATCTAGGTCTGTTTACTTGCACTGTTTTTACTTCTGTTTTATCCTATGTGCAAATCTGTTGCTGCTATAATCATGATTCATATGCTGCTTTCTTGTATGTTGCTGCTGTTTACATTGAGTTTTTATGTTTATTTTATATCTATGTACATGCAGCTTGATTTTTTTAATTCATATGAACTGATATGATTGCTGTTTATTTTCCGGGAGAATCCAATTTTAGCCGGAATGCTGCCCAAATTTTTTGAAAATTGTTTTCATTCTTGTTTTGGTTTGGCAACTCTGTTTTACTCTGCTTCCCCCAAACCATTTCATGAATGCTAGGGCACTTTCTTATCCTCTTTGATTTCCTGGTTCATAACCTGCATTTGTGATTCACTTATTCCAATTTCTGATTTCTTTCTTTCTATTTGAATCAGCATCACCCTGTTTTCTTTATTCGATTATGAGTACTTCTATTCTTACTTGTGAATCCTTGTTATATGGAATTTTTCTATGCCGCTTACTTTCCTAACTCACTAATTTTAATTTACTAATTTCTTTTTACCATACTAACTTTCTTGATCTCTTTTCTGATTACTTTTACTTCCTCTAACTTTCTCACTATGGCATATTGATTTTTTTCTTTCCATTTAACATTAATTCAATCACATTTCAATTGCTCATTTTCCTTATTCTATTTCTCCCTTACCGCTTTGAGTTTCCTTTGTTTAATTGCCTATTTGCTTTCCTATTTTTTTTATCCATTCCTGGTTTTCTGTTTTTCAGGATGTCTGCCTCACAAAGAAAAGGCAAAGGCAAGGCTACTGGCAAGCGCAAGAGAGGAGATTCCTCCCAGTCCATCATTGCTCTAATGCACGATGCCTCATGGCAGGAGAAGAACTTCACACAGCAGGAAAAAGCTAACCAGCTGCTCCCTTCAACTGATCCTATAAAATTTGCAAACCGGTACTGTGAACTGAAGTACCCGACTTTTGCAAACTCCAGAAATCTATACCTGGAACGTACCTTGAAGATTCCAGAAGCCCTCCAAGAATACACCACTGAGCAAATCAAGCAACGGGGCTGGTTCTTTCTGGAGAGACCACTGACAGAGGTCAATGCATCTTGGGTACGGGAATTCTATTGCAACTACTACCTTACTACCTTAGATGCAGTGAACCTGAGGGGAAAGCAAATTCTGGTCACTGAGGAGGCCATAGAGACCATTCTCCAGCTCCCAGCCAAGTCTGATCAGCCAGATGGTTATGCACAGGCTGAGGAGGACATGGGCCAGATGCGATTTGATTGGGATGCTGTGAAGGCACGGATAGCTCTCGACCCTGCTGTTCCTTGGGAGATGCGTCAGGACACCACTATGCCTAGAGGGATCAAGAGAGTGTACTTGAATGATGTGGCTCGGCTATGGCATCAGATCTTGAGCAACTATGTGATGCCGAGTACTCATGAGACTGAGATCCCGGTTGCCATGATTACCCTCCTCTGGTGTGTGTTGGAGGGTAAGGACATGTACTTGCCTCGTTTTATCCGACATTATATGGCCAGGGTCCACGTCCGAGGCACCCTCCCCTTTTCTTACCTGGTTACACGGCTAGGCCGTCAGGCTGATGTGCCTTGGGAGGATGCCGATGAGCGACCACCAGCAGCGGACTGCAGGAAGATCATCCCTCACTGCAGGAACTTCCTTGCTTTGGGCTACAGACCACCACCTGTCACTGCTACTGATGAGACAGCCCCTCCGTCTGCTGGACCCTCTTCATTCACAGCTGCCCCAGCTGCCCCTGCTGCCACCACTGCACCTCCACCCGCCTCTGAGCCGGTTTATCGCCTCGTGCACCGTCTATTCCGCCAGCTTGATCAGATGGAGCGCCGTAACAGGCGCCGGTATGAGAGATTGGAGCGCCGCAGCAGGCGACGCTATTCCCATCTGAAGCTGATGATCAGACAGGGCGCCGACATCCCCTCTGTGCCCGACACACCATCGGAGCCATCAGAGGAGGAGGAGGATGAGCACGAGGAGGAGCCTCATTCCCAGGCGGAGACTCATCAGCAGGCAGGCACAGAGCACGTGGTGCACGAATTGTGAAACACACTTTTCCCAACTCGTACCACTAACCAGCAAGTGCAGTGGGTCGTCCAAGTAATACCTTACGTGAGTAAGGGTCGAATCCCACGGAGATTGTTGGTTTGAAGCAATCTATGGTTATCTTGTAAATCTTAGTCAGGAAATCAAATATGTTTATCAGTTGAATTCCGAATAACCAAGAGAGCATAAATTAAAGGTTACTTGTTATGCAGTAATGGAGAATATGTTGGAGTTTTGGAGATGCTTTGTCTTCCGAATCTCTGCTTTCCTCTGTCTTCTAATTCACGCACGCACGTCCTCCTATGGAAAGCTGTATGTAGGGGGTCACCGTCGTCAATGGCTACATCCCATCCTCTCAGTGAAGAATATGCTCACATGCTCTGTCACAGCACGGCTAATCATCTGTCGGTTCTCGATCATACTGGAATAGGATTCTTCATCCTTTTGTGTTTTTCACTAACGCCCAGCACTCGCGAGTTTGAAGCTCGTCACAGTCATTCGATCATTGAATCCTACTCGGAAAACCACAGACAAGGTTTAGACTTTCCGGATTCTCATGAATGCCGCCATCAGTTCTAGCTTATACCACGGAGATTCTGATTAAGGAATCTAAGAGACACTCATTCATTCGGATATAGAACGATGGTGGTTGTCAGGCACACGTTCATGGTTTGAGGAAGGTGATGAATGTCACGGATCATCACCTTCATCACAGTTAAGCGCGAATGAACATCTTAGATAGGAACAAGCGTGTTTGAATGGAAAACAGAAATACTTGCATTACTTCATTGAGACACAGCAGAGCTCCTCACCCCCAACAATGGAGTTTAGAGACTCATGCCGTCAGAGAATACAAAGTTTTGATCTAAATGTCATGAGATACAAAATAAGTCTCTAAAAGTTGTTTAATTACTAAACTAGTAGCCTAGGTTTACAAAAAATGAGTAAACTATGATGGATGATGCAGAGATCCACTTCTGGGGCCCACTTGGTGTGTGCTGGGGCTGAGATTTAAGCAATTCACATGCAGAGACCATTTGTGGAGTTGAACGCCAGTTTTTGTGGCAGTTTGGGCGTTCAACTCCAGCTTTTGATCCTTTTCTGGCGCTGGACGCCAGAATTGGGCAGAGAACTGGCGTTGAACGCCAGTTTACGTCGTCTATCCTTATGCAAAGTATGAACTATTATATATTACTGGAAAGCCCTAGATGTCTACTTTCCAACGCAATTGGAAGCATGCCATTTCGAGTTCTGTAGCTCCATAAAATCCACTTTGCGTGCAGGGAGGTCAGAATCCAACAGCATCAGCAGTCCTTTTTCAGCCTGAATCAGATTTTTGCTCAGCTCCTTCAATTTCAGCCAGAAAAATACCTGAAATTACAGAAAAACACACAACTCATAATAAAGTCCAGAAATATGAATTTTTCCTAAAAACTAATGAAAATAGACTAAAAACTAACTAGAACATACCCAAAACTATATGAAATTAACCCCAAAAAGCGTATAAAATATCCGCTCATCAGCACGCTACACCACAGCAGGAGGCCCCACATCAGCTTGAGGCTGCAGATCTGGAGATCCCACTCCAGTCAGTCCCTCCTCTACAGCAGCCAGACTCTCACCCCACCACCGCCACAGAGACCCCCGCTACCATCCCTCCCAGTGATGACACTCCTTCACACCCGGC